>NC_073727.1:4662500-9662500 GCF_023634155.1 Falco peregrinus | reverse complement strand
CATTTTTTTTTTCCCCACCTGCCCAGCGTGTTAAGATTGAAGACCTGTTTAGGATAGATGACAGTAGATTAACAGTGCTAAAATGGAAGTCTACAGATGTTTTTGCCACTAGTGTCTGAATAAACCAGAGACTCCAGCAAGGCTAGACATAGTTTGGCTAAGGATCAGACCAAAGATATCAGAACTTTGCAAGTGCTTTGAATATTTTAAGGTTCATCCATCACTAACTGAAGACAGAGTTGATTTGTTTCTTGAGATATATTGGAAGTAATTTGCAAAAACGAGCATGAAAACAGAAAGCATCATGGAAACCTGCTCTGAATGGCTGCACTACCCTGGCTTTAGAGGGAATTCAGCACAAAGGAGGGGGAAAAAAGAATATATATATATATAAATATAAATTCAGTTCAGAGCTGGCTGACTGGTTCCAGCTTGGCTGTTGTGCCCCAAAAAGTCCCATTCTGGGACATTCTGAAATGACAGGCTCTCTGATATGAAAATTGCTTTGTACTTTCATATTTCTTGTCTACAGAATCTCTCTCTGTAGCATTTCTCCTATGCATTAACTGCTTTTGCATATGGTAACTGTTTTCAAAGCTGAGTCGCATATTCAGCAGATCTTCCCGTCGTCGTTTCACTATGCAAATTGCCTGTGCTCCTCTCTTCGAGGTACTGTATTTGAAACATCCCCCTGCCCTTTTACCTCATCAGGGGCCCCGGCAGGGCTTGCCTCCCTGCTCCCAGGGCAGGACTGAACACCAGCCCATCCCCTGAGCGAGCTGCTCACACGGAGAAATGCCTCAACATTTTGAGATGGAGCCTCGTCAGGTCACCGAATAAAAAAAGCCCGACATTCATTTCTCTTGCTCCCAGGCTCGCTGCTTAGTCAGCTGTTACACCACCGCGTAAAACCTTTGCTAAAAGAGCTGTGGTAGAAAATAGCTGATCAGTAAGTCTGAGGTGTCAGCGCTGTCTGGGTGGGTGGAGGCACTAACAGGAAGGCAGGAAACCCAGTCTGCAGGCTTAGGGCTGGGGGAGAGGAAACCAGTTCCATTCAGCACAGAGATTGCAGGGCAGCGCTGTCGGGAGGGCTCGGGCGCAGCCAAAAGGCATTTTGCCTCCCCCAGGTTAATGATTCCTGGATGCTGGAGCTGAGCCCCCCCGGGAGGAAGCGTGGGCCAGCCTGCGCTGAACACTGCTCCTTGCTCCTACCCTTGCGGCTGCAGGGAAGGGAGGCAGAGGATCTATAAAGGTATTTCACACAAGAGTGTGCGAAATAACCTACATAAATCACGCTGCGAGGCTTTTTTTGACAGCCTGCTCCCTGTAACGCTGGCCACAATTAGCACACAAACTTATTTACATGTCATAAATCCACAGCTCACAGGGACCTGTTGTACTGCCTTCTCACCGCAAACCTGCAAGCTTCGGTAAATTCGTTAAATCAGACTCATCCCTTTCTTACAAAGGGTTTCAGCAGCTCGCAGCAGCATGAAGGTAAATCACACAAAGGCGACCTTCTCCTCCCGGACCCCGAGCACAGCTCTAGCATTCACCCCCTTGCAAGTCCAAATCCTGATTAAATCTGGGAATAGATTCTTTACCTGGATCTGAGCAGGCAAAAATTACATACTGAGGACTTGGGATTTAACTAACCCCCTCAGAGCCCCCACGGACACCCCCCAGCCTGGCAGCTGCTTCAAGGCATCTTTCAGTTTTAATCACAAATTATTTTCCTGACAGCACACGGTAAAATTAAAACAAGCATCACAAGACAAAGAGGCCTGACTTTGGTTTACACATTTAATGCAACATCCGTTGAGGGTTCTAGCTCGATTCCAGGAAAAGCAAATCAGCATCTCTGATGAAGCAGATGCACCCCGGAGCGCCCCAAGGCACTGGTGCCATTGGCTCCTGGAACCCTGCGGTATGTGCAAGTGGTTACCACAGGTGTCAGTGCCTCTGGCTAGTACGGCCGGTGGGTTACATTTTGGTGCATTCACATACACAGTGCTATAGACGTCACTGTATGTCGTACATCCCTCCTCCTCAGTGACCAATCCCAACAGGGAAATAAATCTCTCAAAAACAGCTTGCACCGCACAGTCGTACCAGGTGAGCGTTATGCGAGGGAAACCAAAAGCAAGTTATGCTTGAACCTGCAGTATCCACATGACTTGACCAAGCCATCAATATACAGATACACCAGTACACAGATGCCCAGCAGCATGCGTTTGCTCCTTGCATGCTCCACATGCTTGCAGCGTGGTCTGAGCACTGCCTGGCACACCGAAGTCTTGCTGCAGGTTAAGGACATGGGATTATTTTTCAGTTTCCCAACTGGCAAATTAGGGATTTACCCATCCCTCCACCCCTCCCACAGAGGTCTTGTGAGGATAAATGGAGTTATTAGAACATTTTGAAGGCTGGAAATGCTAAGAGCCAGACGGGAGGGAGTGGTCCGGAGGAGTGAAGGAGCCGAGCGTACATTCAGCGGAGGAGTTGTTCCAGCTAATGCACAGAGAGCTCCCTCGCTCCCCAAAAAGCCACTCCAGACAAAGCCTAACAGAGTGCACATTTTGCAAAGACTCACATATTCTGTTTTTCCTGGAAAAGCACAGAGCAGCGGTGGTTTCAGCAGTGAGTACATCACGTATTGTGCACGCTGCACGGGGCTCTGCCTGGGCGCAGAGCATCACAGCACCTCCAGCGCTTGTCAATTAACAGGATTTAGGTCCCATCTTTCTCATCCCTTTTCCTGCTCTGTTCCTGGTGGCTGCCAAGGGTGGATGTTTCCACATCCCTCTTCCCCAAAATAAGGCAGGAGTGTTCCTTGTGCTTTGTGGGACTCATTGCACATCGCCATTTGCATCTTTCGCCAACAGGACAGAGACCAGTCAAACCCCAAAGGCAACATCGCATCAGCAGGCAGACCGCCCTAAGAAACGTAGCAATTAATTTATCTGGCCAGCATCATACTACCAAAGGGGACAGCGAGAAGAAAATGACCAGTGGGTACCCCCAGCACCCACCAGACCAAACAGCGTGTGGAGATCCAAACACAGAGCACCGTGGAGCTCAGCACGGCGGGGCAGAGGGAGGCCAGTGGCAGGGCAGAGCAAAAGGGATGGATTTTCACCCCCACACCACTGCTGGCTGACCGAGTGAGTGATCCCCCCCGCCACACACGGCCATGATCTCCTCACAGGCGAGAGGAGGGGAAAATCTATCTACTGCAGCCTGAAGAAAATAACCTGCGGTTGAAATGATGCTACCTTTCAGCCAGGAAAGGTGTTAAGAACAAAGAGGATTGAACAGAAGAAGCAAAGAGGGCTGTTCTGGATGCTCCAGCGAGCTTTCCATCTCGTCCCTAGTACAGAAAGGCAGCAAGGCTGCGGGTTGGACCATCAGTATATTTGCATTTTTCCCCCTAATTGAAGTTTCCACTTACGTAAAACTACATCCTAAGTTAATACATTGCACTTTCATTAAAATCATGTCACTTTAATTCTTTAAATTTTTATTATGGAATATAAATTAGACTGTCCAAACCAAAAAAGTCATTACAAAATGAAATTCTGGAACGAAGTGCTCCATTCCAACCAGATAAAAAGGGAACAGTTTGAACAAAATAATTTGGTCTGTATATTTTTCTAAACAAAACTGTGTGTGTTGCAACCAATGCAATCCTATAAAGACCATTTATATTAATAAAATGGTGGTTTTGCAATAAAAAAAAAATCATTGGCAAAGTGTTCCGCTGGGTTTATTAGTGTCATTAAGAATCTTCCCACATTCCCTTATTTTTTAGCAGCTAGTGAGGAGGTATGTTCAGAATTTCATTATTTGAAAATGAGGCAATAAATAAAATAAAAAATAAAGAGCAATTTGTACTCCTATAATGGCTTCTTCTCCAAAGCTTCAAAGCAGTTTACAAAAAAACCTCCATGATTTAACCTTCCCTCTTGCAGTGTAGCTATTCCCCCTTTTTATAGCTGGGAAAAATATCTCTTGAGAGAGCCTCTGCTCATTTCAAGTGTCTGTATTCTGAATGCCAAAAGCCTGATTTACCAGAGTTTATTGTGCTCCGAATCAGTGGCTAGGGTAGGTACTCAGGATTTCTAGCAAAAAAAGACCACAGGCATCTCACATCAGCTATCCCAGACTCCTGAAATCTGCCAAGAAGCTGGAGTGAATTTGGGACAGCGGGGAACTCAACGCCTGTTCCTCAGCTCTGGGCTTCTCCTCAATTTCCAGGCTCCAGTACACAAGAGGCAGTGCCTTTCGCCTTGTTCTAGCCTTCTCCAAACACACACGGGCTATTTCAGATGCTTTGTTAAGTGGGAATAAGCGCTCTCTGCAGAAGCACATTAACTGTTTGACTGGCTCAATTCTCTTTTGTCCATTTTACAGCCTCTGCATTCCCGTTGGGTGACATTTAAAGATGCAGAAGAATTCCCGGTATTTAAAAAAACTTCTTATTTTTAATGTTTTCTGGTGCCAAAATTGACAGACGTCTATGCACTTATGGAAAAGGCAGGAAAGCAGGGCTGTTTCTGGGGAAGAAATGTTTCTTTCATTTCCTTCCCTCTTGAACGTCAGTTGACATTAATTTTAAACCTGGCTGGCACTCCACAGTAAGGAGAGTGAAAGATCTTGTTCTTTCATCCAAAAAAGTATCAAATAGGTGTAGCTCCAATTTTAAAGCAACCCCGCCAAGCCATTTAGTTCCCAAAAGGACGACGGCTTTCCTAGCAGCAAGGGTTTGCCGTATCAGATGCAGCAGACTACTGGATCACAAAGCCTTACTGCTTTATTCTAGCAGTGACCCATATTTCATCCTGTGCTTCAGGGGAAGATGAAGGGCCTCCATAATGCATCCTAAACGTAACCATATGGAAAAATCTTGCAGCATTTAAAAAGGATAAGCAAATAGGGTCCTACAGAAATGCTAGGACACTATGGCATTCATATCTAAAATCCCATAGGGATTAACGGGGCAAGTATAATTCCTTAATTTTCTACAGCAGGGAAGTGTTTTCCTGCTATGTTCTACAGGCAGTGACGATGAGAACTTTTCAGCACAGTAAGAACAGGAAAGAATGCAAAAATATCCTGAAGCCCAAACCTGTGAAAAATTGAATCCCCAAATTCTGCTGGTTTTAATGCAGGTAGGCCAGGATCTGGTCTGTACCTTCAAAATTGTGTAATGACAGTAACTATAAAGATTCAGTATGAGCACAGGGACCAGTGAGGCCATTAATAATAGTAATAAACGCAGTTCTGCATGAGGAAAACACTTACCCAAGGAATAAAAAAAAGTCATTTTAGAATACGTTATGTTGTCTGTAAAATTCCCGCTACATTTGTACAATGCAGTAGCAATTAAGCAGCAATTCCCTGTCTCAGAAAACAGGCTGCAATTCACCCTGTGTTATCAGATGTTGCTTAGGACATCAGGAATGCTTCAAATAGTGCTGCTCTTCCCTGGCTCTCCTTGCCCTTGGGTGCAGGTACCAGCTGGGCTGGTGAGAGACACCCTCTCTGCCTTACAGCCACAGGGCAGGGACTGCCCGAACACCCCTTGCTCCAAGTGGGATGGGGAAAGCCCACATCCCTGCCTCAGCTGCGTGAGAAGAGCAGGAGAGCAAGAGGACCATCCCTCTTGCAGCAGTTCCTACCACGGTGTTATCTGCAGATCACTGCTTTCCCTGGAGAAATGGCCCACGTGGGAACGGGGGGAGATGCAGCCATCCATCCTGGCTGCTGGTGCGGGGTCCCATGCCTAAGCTGCAAGGGCACGAGTCCCTTCTCGCTGGGCACTACCAAGGGTCAGCAACCTTTCAGTCACCCTCCTTCGCATGTACCTCCAGCTGCCATAGGTCTACAGATGTATAGCCGCATCATGAACAAATACACCAAATGTTTTCTTTCTTTTTTTTTTTTTTCCTTTTTTTTCTGGGTAGCTCTGAAGAGGAAACTGCACAGAAAAAGGATTTCGAGAGTCACCATTTTGCTCCTTGGTTGCACAGCTTCCACGCTGAACCTTCTCCCCCTCAGGTGGTGAATGCAGCTATTGTTTTGCCGGTTGGTGGGGTTCCTCCTTTTTTGGAGAGCCTCATGGACCTGTGTGTTGCTGCCAAGGTAATGCGTGATGTTACACAGTTTAGAAACCAGCCCCAGTTGTGTAATGATACCCTACCACCAAACAACTTAGGACTGCGTCAGGCCAGGGAGAAAACAAGCCTGGAAGCTAAAGGAGAGAAGATTAAAGCAAAGAAGCAGCATGTTTTTTAATTGTGCCTTAGAATTTCTAATCTAGTTAATGGCCCTTCAGCCCATCTTGTGTAAAGAAACGAGCATGTGGCATGTACTGAAGGAGGATCAACACTGACACACCGACAGATGCGCTTATTGGCACAAGAGACCAGATTAGGTTTTGGACGGGGTTTTTTTACTTGTTAGCTAGCCAGCAGCAACTTGCTTTTTTGGAGGGGAAGGGAGGGATCAAACAATTGCTGCAGAAGGATATTAGTTCCCTGGCACTTCATCTTCTTCCATCACAGATTCCTTGCTTAAACAAGAGACAATGCTGCCATTCCTTCCCCCTGACTCACTGGCAATCCTTTATCCATCTCTGCTTTGCTGCTTTGGAGATTTTTTTGGCTGGAGTTTGATCAGCCCAGCCTGCCCTTTTGTTCTCTCTCTCCATATTTTTCAACACTTTTGTCTCCTTCATCACTTCCCAAAGCTCTTCCATGTAGTGCAAGTCTGCAAGTTAACCAAAAGTTAGATATATTCAGCTTGATACCATGCAATTTTGCTTGCCCATTTGAGGAACATAAGGAGTGAGCACCTCATACCACAAGCACCCCTGGGCACGTAGCAAAGCGCGCTGTGAAGAAGGTGGGAAGTGGCTACCTGCTGAGAGGGACACAGCTAATGTTTAACAGTGTGCAGATGAAAGCCAGATCTGTTGCCTTTCCTCGGGAGAGTCATCCCACAGGTTGACAGAGGGGTCTTCACGGGAGGGGGCGTGAGTTGTTTAGGACAACTGAATTCTAGCTGGTTGGAGGTGGTGGATTGCAAATGCCACCGGAGCCTGGCCAGGACGCTGGCAATAATGCCCCCCTGGGCTGGGTTAGAGGTGCCATGGGAGCTCCCGTTCCAATGGTAGAGTGCTGCCGGAGGTGTTGTGTCCTCCTGCCAGTTTTTCAGAATCCAGGTGTCCGACTCGCACACACACACCTCCTGCCCAGCCACGAGCGCCCAGGCCAGCCCCCCTTTGCCATCTTGCCACATGCCCGCAATGCAGGCAACTGAAATGGGGTAAAGATTTGGGGCAATGCTGGCACATCACCGTAACTGGGCTGCACTTTCTGTTAAACCTTTTGCCTTCTTTCACTCTTCCCTCCTTTCCCTTCTGCCATGTGTTGCACCTCTGTGCATAGTCCCCAGCCTGTGGGACCCCTGGCCCCGCAGGGAGAAGCCGCTGCTTGGACACCATGTCATTGCTTCAAGTGTGGCAGGAGCAGGGACGGTGACTTTCACCCAGCAAAGGAGAGATGCCACAGCCAGGGCCGTGCACAGGAGAATGCCCACGTCCAGCTGGGTCAGTGGCTCTCCTGCAGCTGCCCAGCCACAGGGCTGTGTCTCTTGGGGGGGCTATTTGCACGGCAAAGAGTCAGGCTGGGGAACCATCCTTGCTTGTGGCAGCAGCTCAGGTGATCCCGAGGGATGCATTTCCAGATGACGGCAGTGGTCTGAGGAGCCCTTGCAAACATCTGGCTTTAAAAGTGGCCACTGCAGGGGTCAGAGGCACACCAGCTACTGTGCCTGCACTCTCCCCACAGTAGGTGAATGCACACCACTCCCCTAGAGCAAACAAGCACAAGCACCTCAGCCAAAACTCTCCTAGCCTGCAGGAGCAGCACCAGGTGAGGAAGAGAACAATTCACCCACTTACAGATGAGATCGTTATAAAAACAACCACATAGGAAAGAGGCTAGCCACTTGAAGGGGCCAGTTAAGCAGGCAATAACAAGGCCTGCCCTGCTTCCACCCTCTGGAGAGCCACCAGCCCTCAGCCTGGGGCTCATGTGTCCCAAGAAGGAGCCAAATGAGCCTCTCCATCCCCTCTGAGGGCTTAAATAGGTCCTCCCATGCACCCATGCTGAGGGCTCTTGCTGCTTCACCCAGCCAAGCTGCTCCTTCAATGGTTTACCAAACAGAGTAATTTATTTTTTAATTGGGTGAGCAGTAATGACCGAGACCAAGGCTGGTGAGGAGCAGGAGGGGTCTCATCCAGCCATACACCCCAGGTGTGCTCTAGCCCCCGGATGCTGTGGGAGGACTCAGGGTCCCAGCCTGTCCCTGGGGCACAGCAGGCATGCCATGGAAAGATAGTCCACCCACAAAAAATACAGCCTACAGCCAGGTTTGTGCTGCAAGCTTTTGCTGGCACAACAGCATCACTGAGGTGTGTGCAGGGATGCAGCCATTGAACTTGCCAAGGCAGGATACACCCGCAGTGCTGGGAGTGCTGCTGGAGCTCTGCAAGGAAGGTGGGCAGGCACTTTTCACTCCTGTGTCCCAAACGTCATCATATGGGTTTTGCTAAGCATGGAAGTTTGAGCAGAGAGGTGGCTGGCCCCTGGAAGAGGCAGCTGGCAGTGGTTTCGCAATCCAAAACTGCAAGTTGTTGGCTCAATGCACAAATGGCAGCAAAAGCATCAATCTTTCTGCAGCAAGAGCAGAGGAACACCAGCTGTCAGCCCTCAACTCGACCTACAGTCCTGAACCCCTGGTTCAGCTCCCCATGCAGAGGCAGGACAAGCTGTCAGAGTCCTGCCTGAATCTGCACCCTTCAGGTCCAGAACAAATAAGAACCAGTTCCTGATGGTGCTGGGGAGCAAACAGCATCATCATGAGCAAGAGCTGGGTGGGAGCTTTTGGCTCCAAACCTGAGCAGGCTGGGGAGGAGGAGGTGGTGGCACAGTGATGGGAACATTTCTCTCCAGAGAAGGGGTGCAGCAGGGGTGGCAGAGAGTGCACAAGCCCATTCAGAACTGCCAGTTAGGGAACCAGCTATGCATTTAGAAGATGTTTCCTTGTGCCTGCCATAGCTAAGCACCTAAAGCATTAGCATCATGACAGCAGGAGTAGTAGATTTCCATCGTCTCCTGGTGACCCACGGTGCTCACCCAGAGGTACACTCGCACTCACACATAAGGACAAGCCCAGGGACAGCCACTTTTCTTGAGACTGCAAAATTACGTGGTCTGAAAAGGGCCAGAATACTGATTCCTCCCTCAGCAGGGATACAGTCTCCAGAAACACAAAACTATTCCTTCCAAAACCTCCCTATCAAACATGAGTCCATTGGGGAAAAAGGATACGCTGGACAGTAAAATACTGTAACCGTCTGTTAATGCCATTTGAGATGCTGTTGAAAGAATTTTGGAACAACTGTGAGACTTTTTGGATGCTCAAACACTGAATGAGTCAAAAAATCATCTGTGTCCTACAGAGAAACATTTTAGAAAACAAAGCAATTGGCTTCTAGCAACATGATGTAACCTTGGTTTTTCCTCCCCTTATTGTAAGTGCATCTCTGGGTGCTTGCTTTTAAAGCTGTATCCATTAATAATATGCCTCTATATTTATTCAGAGATACGTTAAACAAGGAGCACTTATCCGTAGCTCCAGGCAACCCAACAATTGTAATACATAAACAGCTACATAAATGAGTCTCATAATCGTCCAACAAAAGCTTCGGCAACAAAGAACCCCATATACACACCACGCCATCTCTTCTCAGGATGCTCGAAATTCAGCATCCACTTCAGCAGCCAAGGAGAATAAATAAGCTTTCCAAGGGAACCAGCTCAGGTTATTACATATCAAATGGAGGAACAAGTTGTTTGCCTTTTCTTAACTTAAAAAAACCAACCCACAAATGGAAAAACATGGGCCAGATTTTCAAGCAAGCTCGGCACGTTGCCTGCCTAAATTACACTTACATGCAAGTGCATGCAAATGCGTCGTTTCCCTGGTCATATTCCTGAACCGCATCCACGTTTTCCTCAAATGCCTCCTTGAGCACGACAGGACACGCATGAGGAGCCTCCCCAGCCTTTCAGAAATCAGAGCATGGGCGCACTGCTGGGAACAGAGGAAACACCTGCATTCCTCCGCAGCACAAATGCAGCCAAAATAATGATGAGTCTGGAAAAAGCCTGACCGAAGGCAAAGGTCAGGGTGCAGGGGCTTTGCAGAGCCGAGGGGGCTCAGTTCAACACTTGGCAGGAGGGAGCTTTATCCTCTTAGACATATTTTACTGCGCGAGGTGGAAAGAAAAAAAGCCAAATAAAAATAAGCAAGTGTTTTCAGCTTCTGCTGCAGTCCATAGATGAGTGACTGAACAGTGCTAGCAGTAGCTCAGCCCCCTTCAAAGCCTGCTGTTGCTGTTATCCCTTCTGGAGAAACGAGGGGATGCTGGAGCATCTCAGGGCTGCCTGCCGAGGCAAAGGGCAGTGCACAGCGGGGTGCGATGTGACGCCCCTCTTTCCCAGGCAAGCAGCCGTGCCCCTGTGCATGCCAGCCGCCGCGTTGGGCCAAACCCCACTCTCGGCCGCACCAGTGAAAAGCCACAAAATGCGCTTGCCGAAACCTTTCCGGCCCCTTTGCGCCTGCCCTCTCCCATGAAATAGTGATGGTGCCGTTCGGGCTGGCCAGGCCCTGGTTTGCCTGGAGGAGATGCCGCTGATGTCCCAGCTGAACATCACCTGCCCCACGCCTGGGTGAGCTGTGACTGGGAGACCGCAGCGGAGGCAGTGAGGAGGCTCTGCCACCAAACTGAAACTCTCTTTTCTCTTCCTGGCTGCAAGCTACATGCAAAAAAATCATAACAAAGCACTGCAAGAGAGAAGGGGAGCAAAACCCTCAAGAGTTCAGTTTGGATGTCTTTATTTTTTAATCCTCCGCCCTCCGCCTGTCTGATGCCCAAAGGAAAAAATAAAGTGCTTGGACAGGCCTGTTTGGTGCGAGTCCCCGTCCCTCCCTTCCTGCTCCCCCTCGGCAAGAGGAAAAGCACTTGAAAGGCTCTCGGGGGGCGGCGGTGAGGATGTCTGCTTTGCCTCCACTCATGCCGCTCTTCCTCTTGTAGCTCTTCTGACATCCAAAGAGGAAAAAGGCAGGACTGTCTCCCACACCCAGGTGCCTCTCCCCCCCCACACACACTTGTCCCTGAATTTAACCCTTCTGACTTAAACAGCCCTGCTGACTCCTGCCTTGGGCAAGGTTTCAGTTTCCCTGCGGCTTGATGACGTGATTTGGGCAGGATTTATGAGGCTTACAAAAAAGCACAATTAAATCTAAGGGGCGAAGGGGGAGATTTTCTTCTTTCCTTTTTTCTCTCTTTTCATTGCTGGCTTCTAAGACCAAGGCAATGAGCTGGCAAAAGTCTGCTTTGTTGGCTGGAGCCTGAATTTCTAGCCAAAAAACTTTGCTCCATGTCTAGTTGAACTAATTTCCTAAAGCTTTTCAAATGTTTTCTTTGCTGTAAGCTGACTGAGAAGCCACTGACATTTCAGCTGAAGAGCAATCAGAATGCAGGACCTGATGGGTCAAAGCTATCCCGGCTCTAACTCTGCTGTGGCCAGTACCACAGCTGGAAATGGTGTGGAAACCAGCTGATGTGGACGTACTGGAAGGTGAGGCAGGTAGGGAGGAGAAGCCAGGGTGAGACTGAAATATCCACCTTGTTTCCACAAGGAGACGAGCTGTCCCTCTGGAGAGGGACCCACTCAGCTCCCTGCCTGACCCCGAGTGCTCAAGGAACGGACGCACCCAAACCCAATGGGAGCAAGCACGACCTCCACGGGAAGCCACGCGTGCTGGGAAAGATAAAGCCTGCATCCCAACTTTGACTCCTGTTCAATAAATAATAACAGAGTGTGCTGGAACTGTGTCATCTATGTCATTTCAGATAAGAAAGACTTGCGTCTTCTAGGTACCGGCTCTGTAAATTGCCTTGCTGCCAATGCAAGCGGGGGTCATGCTGTGTTCAGCAAGGCACGTGTGCATCGACAGGCACGTGCATCCAGGCGTATGCATTTCTCCCCCCCAACCACCCCATGGAAACTTAACTTCAGATCTCGTGGGCTTATTTTCTTAATCCAAAACAAAGGTCAAACCGAAAGTATGCGACTTTGCTTTATCTGTGGAGAAATGTAGCCGTCAGGCTTTCCAAATCAGCAAATTCTACACATCCACGTTTAAACCCCTGAGGAAAGCACTGTGCCCTGCCCTCCCACAGGCACCCCTGTTTGAGTGCTGGGCTGGCCATGCCAGTAGCCAGGTGTCCGGCACAGTGCCAGCCAGCACGGCACGGCTGCGTCCACCGGGAGCCGGGGACAGGGCAAGCTCCAAAACAGAGCATCCTCTGAGGATGTCAGCCCACACTTGGATTATTTACTGATTTGTTACTACATTACTGAGAAAGAGAGCGAGGGAAAAAAACCCTCTCGACTCTCCCAAAGAGGAAACGAAAAGGGAAACTTCGAGATTTCTCATCCCTCCAGAAAGCCCCTTGGTGGGTGCACGCGTGGTCATCACAGCTGCCCTGCTTGCTGCCCGCAGCCCCGCCATCCCGTCAGCCCTTGCACTGCCTCAATCCTGATACCAATAAGGAAGTACAATCACTTAACCGCAAAGCCAGTTTCTCTTCTAAGCCCTCAGGTAGCTTCAGAAGGTTTTTAAACAAGACGCTTTCCTGTTTTTGAAACCTGTGCATCCGTATGGTTTGCAGGTTACTCAAATAACCTTATCACTTGAAGCAACGCTGGCATGAATTTCAAAACTGCTTACTGTGGCGCTCCCCTCCCCTCTCCACACATATCTATTTACTCACAGGGAGCCTTATTTACAGTATCTTCTTGCCAACTGCTGACACAGAAGAAAAAAAAAGCCCTCGGTTACACATTAAGCTTTATCATTAAAGTATTCATGCCGAACGGTGTCCAAACAGAGTTAACTGACTGACCTTAGCTTGGGGTAAGCCACACAAGAGGGAAATTTCTATCACAATCTGCTTGCATGGGCAGGGCTCATTTCACACCACCAGCCTTTTCATCTCTTCCTCACCTTCATCTGGGCTAAAAAGGCTTTTCAAAGAAAACACGGTTTTGTTTTCAGAAAGCCAAGTGAAGCAGAGCTGGTTCCTTGTAAGACCATTAAAGGGGGAATTACCAGAAGGAGAGGTTTGCTGGTAAATGTAAGGCATGGAGAGGGCTGCCTGAACTACAGATCCTGACCTAAAATCCATGTGGCCTGCAAGTCAAACCTTATGCTCCTGCTGAAAAACAGAAAGACGAAGAAGACTGCCATACAAGAATATGCCATACAGAGGGTCTGGAAAATCCAGAAATCAGCTTCAGTATGCCTGTTTTGCACAGCAGCTTTGGAAGGATCTGCCAAACGTAACAGTTTCATTTGACAGTCATCTTCTGGCTTAACTTCTGAGCTGGCCAGTGGCCATCTCGTATTGCACAAGAAATGCCTGAAAAATTAATCATAAACTCCCTGCCTGGAACTCCCAGTGCTGCTCTCCTGAAAGGTACCTGCAGCCTGCCCCGAAACCCTGCCAGCAGCTCAACTTCTGTTTTCGTTAATGGCCCAGCCGGTGAGGGAGGACAAACCGTCACAAAAACAACCCATGAACTTTATTCTTCCACTCCTGCTTCTGCAATCTGCCGACTGAGCCATTTACCTCTGTGTGCACTTCATGACAGCCACATGCTAGCCAGGCATGCAGGCACTTATCTAAACCTCACACTTTGCAGCTTTTCTTCTCACAGTTAACGCTCAGCTTGTGAAGCAAGTTGTATGGTCAGGCCCAGAGAAAGAAGAACTGAGAGCTGCTCTCTGATTAACGTGCCCTGATCCTCTCTCACCAGTAAATTTGCTGCGGCGGATTCGGTAGGGGTACGGTAAGGTCACCGTGCTGCAACACTGTCCACGTACCTCAGTTTTGTCAGAGGGGACTAATAGGAAAGGGAAAGAGATGGAGTGGATTTGTTGTTTGTGAAAAGAGCCGGCTGGGTGCCAGGAGCGTGGTGCACCGAGCAGGCAGAGGGACATCCCTGTGCTAGTCCCGTTCCTGCCACTCCCTGGATAAACTACATCCCGCTTCCCTCTCCGGTGTCCCCCTCCGTAAAATGACTTTCTCCTGCCAAGCAAGCTGCCCCGCGGCTGGGAGGGAAAGCCTCTGTGCCCTATTGCTTATCCCCAGCACGCAGTGCCAGCACCCAGGGGATGCCTTTCCCTGCCACCCGTGCCCCACAGCTGCGCAGCCCATGCTCGGGAGACCTCGCTAATGGCTTTGCACCTCGTTTGTGACAGGGGTGTCTCCCTCCATGAACTCACTGGAGAGCTCAGGCTCAGGCAGATCCCCCAGACCCTCTGCACACCTGGATCTCACCCAGCTTGCACCAGGCAGCTGCTGTCACATCGCCAGCCCCGGGCTCTCCTGCGAGGCAGCAGACACCGAATCCAGGGTGCCATCTCTTTTCCCTGCAATTCTAATTGAATTGTTCATTTAAAGAAAAAAGTTAATCGCATTCCTGTTACGTTAATTAGTTCCTCCTATATAGTGCTCTTCTTCCAAAAGACTAAATTTAATTGATCATGCAAACACCCCAGCAAAATAACAAAAAACCCACGCAGGATTTAAACTTCTCCAGAAGAGAGAAAGAATGTATTTTCCTAACATCTCTAATAACAAAACACAAAGGAATAAAATAAATGTGATTAAAACCAGAGATAGCAAGCAGCACACATTTTATTGCTATGTTTTCACTTCTTATTTCTTTTTAACAAGGATAAAAATTAACTTGTGCAACCTCCGCCAGGAAGTGCGTGGATCTTTGAACTCTGCCATCTGGCTAGTGGAATCTGTATTTTCGTCGCCTCAGGTTACAGGTTAACCCTGCCAATTTTTATTATTTGTAGAGGTAGCTGGCCTCTCGGAAGCTTTTATAGTCTCTGTCACAGAGAAGATTGCTGCCGAGCAAAACACATGCATGAAATACCAGGGTCAGCATGGTGAGAACATAGAGCAGGGAGCAGAGAGAAGGGGGAAAAGAAATGGGGGGGGTGGGAGACAAAAAGACAACAGTTCTGGCTAATCTAAAATTATCCTTTTTATTGCAAGAGAAGGCATTGCAACATGTTCTGGCGAAGTTGCTTTGCATTGCAAGTCAGCGCAGACAGGAAGGCTGAGTGCTCCCTGCTCATGGTGGAAGTCGAGCCCGAGCATGCCCAGCAGCTGGGGAGCCCCACGTGATGACAACAGCATCCAGCTCCATCTGGTGATGTGCTCCCGGCCCCCCCGGGCACTTTTCCATCTAGTCTTGCAAGCAGCTGGATCAATTTACTCTAGCCTACGGTGCGCTGCACAGGCACAGACTGAAATTATTACTCATGGAAATCCCCTCTGTCTCAGTGCTTTGAACAAGGAATCAGGTAGCTTTCAAGCTCCTGACAATTAATAGCCTTTGGTCGAGGGAGAACAGTGCAAACACGCTGGAAGCGATGGCTTTCAAAACAGCTTGCTTAGTTTCTAGTAAATTAAAGGGAGTGGGCGGCTGAGGTACACAGTAATATTATCCAGTACAGTGTGGTCTTCATTGACGTCAGCAGGACATTTCCCCACCCCCCCGCCCCCCCTTTTTCTCTCTGCCTGCTGCCTCCCAAAAAGAGGCACACGGAGGTTAACTCTGTGACAGAAGCATGGCTCATACCACCCGGAGAACCTCCAGCTTTCCATCAACAAAGCCAGAGTGCAGATGCTACCATATTGCAAACGAACGGCACCAAAATAAATGCAAGTCATTTCAGAAGAGGAAAAAAGCTGCTGGAAACAGAAATCATGAGGACTTAGAGTACATCTTTCTCTTCATGTTGCATGATTAACTGTTCTGACTAAGGCAACGCTCTTCCTGTGGCTAAGAACACATCCTCATCTCAGATTTTGCTTGAAATAGCATATTTGACCATGACCCCTCCCCACAACTGCTGTGCCCATCCCAGCTTAGCTCTGTGGTGTCTGTGACTGTGTTTTCTCAGTCTCACCAAACACATCATTTTCTCTGAGGCCCCCGTACTGTAGGCTGGAGGCATTATACAATAGCTGCCAGCTTTGCATTGAAAAGATGCCAAGAAGTTGAGCAGAAAAATGTTGCTACATTTTCAGCATACTTTTCAAAAAGTGACTTCTGCATACAAGCATGTCCAGGTGTGCACTCGCAACCTTTTCATACACCGTTATTTGTGTAGTAAACAAAAAGCAGTTGGATGCCAGGTAAAAGGATGCACAGCGCTGAAGTGATGCAGGCAGGAAAATGGAGCCACCCCAGGCCCAAAGATAGCACCTTCCAGGCGAAACGTAGCACGACAGTGCCCACATTTTCTATGTAACAAAACATGAAATACACAAAGTATTTCAGGCCAAAATTTTTTTAGGGTTGCAAAAGAGAAAGGGGACTTTTTTTCTAACAAAAATGTGTACTGAAGCTGCTGTGCCAGGTTCTGACTCAACACAGACACATGCATACTTCTCAAAGTGGAAGATTTTTCCAGTAATCGAGTGGACCGAATGAGCTCATCGTGACCCACTGAGCAAGTTTTCTTAGTATTCGTTTTGAGCAAGAGAACAGCTTTGATCGGTGTTTGCACTCATTTGACTTTTCCCCTCTTCCCAAACTTTTGTTCCTTTCATGGAACACCCTTTCCATTAGGCTCCTCTTGGTAAAAGGAGCAATTTTTTCCTCAGTTGTGGCCACAGGACTGAAGTAAATATCACTGAAGCATTAAAAATCAGATGTGTGAACGAAACGATAGTGCAGGGCTTGTCAAGTTGCAGGATCACCAGGGCAGGCAAGGGAAAAGAGGACTGTCCAGGAAAGCCGAGACACACGGTCTTTTCACAAAACACCGCAGAGACAGTAGGTCGTTGTGCAGGAGGCTGAGGGAAATGTGTGAAAGTGGAAGACCGTGACTCATTGCAAACAAATTATGTGATCACCGACTTTGGCACATTCTTCTTGTCCTTCCATATCCTGATCTCCTGATTTCCTTCTGGTCACCCTTGCAGCTTGGTGGCATTCTGCCTGCTGTTCTGAGGGGCGCTTTGTGCTGCTTGTTTCAGGTTAAGCTGTGAAACTTAACGTGCTCCTGTAAAGGCTGAGGCAAAGGTCTTGAACCAAGTCATATTTGGCAGGAGCAGCAATGATTCCCTTGAGGCCACAGCTACAGGCTGGGCTTTGCTGCAAACACCGCACCTCCTCGTGCACCCACCTTTGGGGAACCAGTCGCAGATGTTTACAGAGACGTGTTGGACAATGTTAGCCTTCTCTGCAGAGCTGCCCGCTGAGGTCCCTTTGACAACAGTGTCTTTCAGGATTCATTTGCAACCTTCATTGGTGCATTTTGGAGGAAAAAACCTGGTAGGAATTAATAGCTATCCATAATTATGACTCAGCATGGCGGTGCCCGTGGGTTAAAGGAGCTCGTATCTCCAAGTTGCCACTCCTGAGTTCTAGCCACCAACCTATGCTCCTTCTTCCTGCAAATGGAAAGTCCCTTTGCACAGCAGGCAAAGCAATTACCCTCTGGACTTTGAAAGACAAGGAGCATTGGTGAATACCTAACTCTGCTGAGCGGCACTTTCACTTAAAAGAGGATGCTCTCCCGTTTTCACGCCCAGCAGGCATAGCCCAGGCAGTAACCTGCTTTCTTCCATGGTCTCACTAAAGTGTAGGACGGGCACCCCAGAGCCCTGCCTACGCTGCTTCAGGCTCTCTGACTGAGCATTTTAACAACTCAGCTGTGGCTGCAACGGTCTGCAGCACCATGTGCCCAGCCACAGCAAATGAGCTTGAAAGGAAATCCACAAGCTTCTCCGGTTCTCTTTTTCAGCTATGTTTGGCAACGTGGTGCAGCCCTGGCCATGCCAGTCTGCAGAGCTGTCTTCAGACAGACTTTGGTCACCCCACCACGTGAAAGCAGAGCTTGTGCCCAGGTTTTAAGTTCCAAGCAAGGAGGCCCTGATGGTGAGAAATGTAGCCCGGCTCACTCAGCTTGGGCTGGGGTTGCCAACGTATGCTGGTTTTGTGGCACAGGATCCAATGGCAGCTGCCGGCTCATGTCACCCCAGCCACCAAACAGCCACAGGCTGGTCGTGGGTCTGAGCTGCCCACGCTGCAGGCAAGGCTGCACCGCTTGCCTGGAGGTGGGAACAAGACCACCAGGCAGAGCAATGCCCTGGCACCCCCGGACAAATGCAAGCAAAAATGTTAACCATCCCGTGAGCCAGGTCGCTTGGAAATGTCTTTTGTCATTGCCTCTGACTAACCCTGGTGAGAGGCACACAGAGGGAGGGGGCTGCGCATCTCAGCTGGCAGGTACAGGGGTGCCCCTGAACTATTATTACCACCACTGTCCTTTGTAAAGCCTTCAGAGAGCTTTCCAAGATGGTATTTTTGTGACCAAACAAAGGTCAGAGTCCCTGCTATGATAAATCAGGGCTGGTTTGGGGGCAGGTTCAGCTGACAGAGTCATCTGACCGGCGCAGCTGTGCACAAACCCTGAACCAGTTCCCTTCCTGTGTCTCTGTCAGGCTGGGCACGAAGCTCAGACATCTGCTAGTTCCTGAATTACAGCGTGCACACAGCAACGGACATGCCCTGCTCGGGGAAACTTGTGTTTATTATTTTCCAAGCTTTGCATTGACTACACACACAAGTGGACCGCAGCATCCGGTCACTGAATCTGCTGGGTGCAGCTGCCTCAGCTGCTAAAAAGAACGGTGACTTCGTACGGCTGTGCCTTCCGTAGCAAAAAAAAATAAAAATAAAGGGGAAAATTTGCATTTCCTCTTTTCCATCTTGCCAAATCCTGCCCTTCGAGAAATTATGCAAGGTCCCGCTAAGTAGCATCGTACCTGTAAGGAGGGTGGCAGGCACAGCCACATTGCCCACAGCCTGCAGCTCCGCTCATGCCTGGCAAACGCTTGGGAACGGATCACACTCACCCGGTGGGAGCCAGCACGTCCAAGGGCTCCGTGGCTTTTCAGGGGATCAACGAGGCAGCACAAGGACAACCGGCCCCATGCTGCTACCCATGGCACGTGCTGACCACCGGCACAACTGGCAGCCCAGTGTGCTTCCCCACTCGTGCTGCCGTGCCAGCCCGGGTCCCGGCACGCCCCCATCCCTGCTCCCGTCCATGGGTGCCTGCCAGCTGAGGGGCTATTTGTGCTTCCCTGTGAGAGACCTGCCACCCCGCTGAGTGTCTCCGAATCACCTCCTGCCACAGCCACCCGCCCCAGCAGAAAACCACGATGTGCCAGGGTGCCCCTCCATCCCTGCAGATGTCACCACCAGGGTGAGAAGCAACCAGGGTCCCCCCACAGCCTGCGCCAGGAGCCAGGGTGAGCTCCCACCCCACAGCTGCTGTCCCAGGAATAAGCCTGAAGACCCCCTCTGCCATCCCCTTGCCAGCACCACTGAGCCGCGCCGCTTTGACCTTTTCAGAGAAACCTGCCTGGACGTTTCAGCCGTGCCCCCCTCGCAGCCTCAGCAGAGGGGGAGCCCACTGCAAAGGTCAGAGCACAGCCTGCCCCCGCCGCCAGCGCCTGCCGGACCTGCACACTCCTCTCCTGCTGTCATCCTCCAGTGACAGCGGCAGCCACTGCTGCTTGGCCAGGGTACAAATGCAACCCTGTTAACACAACAGGTTACAGATTGTAAGGCTGTGGGCTCGCACAGGCTCGCAGAAGCGGACAGGGTGCTCTGTGCTGGCTCCTTCCCAGGGAAAACGGAGAAGGCTCCACAAAAGAAGCTGCTTTTCAGGCTGGCTGCTTCGCAGAGCTACCTACTCCTGCGCTCAAAGGGCCTTGTGCTCCTCATAACCCATTTGGGTCTCCTTAAAAGAAACAGTAAAAAGCCCCTGGGAGTCAGAAATTGTAAAGACACAGCAAAACCCTCAAAACTTCAAGTGTGTGAGCACCTCTCCCAACCATACACAAATTGCTTCCGTATTTTACAAGTTTTGAAGAGCAGGTGTATATACTTTGTAAATCAGCAAGCCTGACCCTGAAGCCATCCAAACTCATGATCAAAAACTTCTGAGTATTTGAGGTGCAGGTGACATCATTCTCCAAAGGGTTCCTTCATCTAAGTCAACAAAAAGGTAGGAATTTTTGAAGCAGAACTACAGAAGCCCTGAAAACATAGCTCTGTGTGCCGGCAAACGCGATGCATAATGGGGACACAAGGACACACACACACAGAGTCCCCTCAATATAAGTAAAAAGAAAAACAGCCTCCATTTTCTGTATTTACAGGGTTAAAATGACCTGCAGACAAAAACCTCCACTGCCTGTGATGCACAAGCATTCAGAAACAGAATCTATCCCTCGGCCTCTGTGCCTTTTGCCCACCCTCCCGCACCTCTGCGTCCCATCTGGGGACCATAGGCATGGCATGGGGACGTGGCTGAGGGGGTGCTGTCACTCAAGTGCTTCTGCACTGCCCCTCACCTAGTGCCCCTGGGTTCTTCAAGGACTGCAAGAGCCCTCTGACCCCCATCACACCCATTCCAGGTACAGAAATGTTGTGATGCACAGCAGTGAAGATGAAGACCCGAAGGACTTGCTCTGGGACAACTGCAGGGGGTCCGTCCCTCCTGCTTGCCTCGCCCAGGCACCGCGGGTTTGGGCCAGCCCTGCTGAACTGCTACAGTTCACACCTCAGAGCATCAGAGTTGCCAGGTACCAACCCTGGTGCACCATAACGTCCCAGAAGGCTGGGCTGTGGCCACTACCAAGAGAGCTCAGGTTTGCTCACTTACACCGGCAGTAGTTACAAGGGCTGTGGCTACAAGAGCAAGTTGTGCAGCCCAACAGGAGCAGATCTGTAGGGCAAAGCACTCAGGGCTGAGGATACAACATCCACGTGACACACAATTTAGTGAGGGGTTACGTCAGAGTAGCTGCAGCCTGGTGCTAGGGACTGATCTGGGAATGGGATGGAGTGCTCCTGGAGAGCATTTCCCAGTCTAGTCTCCTCCATAAAGAACCCAGCCTACGCACTCGGAGGCCACCCCACAAGGTGAACAGAAGGAGAGTGTGTGGGAGCAACCAGGAGGTTTACTCCAAAGGGCATCCGCTGCCTGAACCGAGCTAGTAACGCAGGCACTTCCAGCTCATCCGTCTGCCCTGGGCAGAGAAGTGGAAGATCCCCACCACCACCGCTCATCAGCTACGTCCTGATTAGTACAAGCAACCCAGGTGGATCCAGGCACCCTGGCACAAGGTACAAGCACAGAGGGCACTGGCTGAGAAGGGGAAGGAGAGGGACCCTGTGTGCTTGCCAGTGGTGCAGAGGAGGGCAGACACAGGGACAGTGCCTGCCTGCACAGTGGGATCCCGCAGGACAGGCTGGGGGACAGATCCCCCGCCATCCCATCCCCATCTTCATTCCCAGCCCACACTGCGCTCCCGCAGCTGCGGTGATGGAGGAGGAAGGTGCTCCTCAAACCCGAGCAGAGCCGTGCAAAGGCCTGGCCACAGGGCTGGAGGCAGGGGTTCCCAGCTGAGCCCCAGCCTCCACCAGGAGAAGGCGGTTGGGCGGGCTGGCCTGCAGCCCAGGCAGCTCCAGAAAAGAGCTGCTGTAAGGAGGATATGAAACCTCCTCATTGTGAAAGTGGGAGGTGACGGTTCATGCTAAGGCAAGGGGCTCCGGGGTGATTTCACTGCTGGCGTGAGATGCAGTTTGCTGCATGCCACCCGGGGGGGCTGGGGTGTGGGCAGGCAGCCTGCCCGTCCTGCTGCACCTCCGCAGAGCTTTCCGCTGGCACGGTGGCCACGGCAAGCCCCTGGGTGCATAGTCCATCTCCACCAGCCAGGGCAACTCACAGCATGGCCAGGGTCATCTCCAGGACCCAGCACCCAACCCACCGCTGCAAGACAACTCCTCCAGGGCTGAGGTGGTTTGGGGTTGAGAGCCCTCATTGTGGCAGCACATCAGAGTTGACTCTAAGGAGGTAACTTCAAGGCATTGCTGTAGCTGCAGGAGTGGACACCCTTTGGTTAGACAACTATCTTAACATCACCCTGAGATGAGGCTCAGATAAAAACAGAAGTGTTAGTTTATGAAATTTAAACTAGACAGCAGTTACAGAAGTTCATTGAACTTGTCCGTGAAGAATAGCAAAGATCGTGATGCCTCTGCCTGCCTGGCACCCACAGCCTGCAATGCCCACACACAAATAGCTGATGCTTCTCCAGCTGTTGCCCCATCCATGGGTCACCTGGTTTCCTAAGTCTGCGTTCAGGGAGAGAGGATTTGAGATGACATACACACACTTTCTATTCTACTCTAACACAACTTTTAGGACTTCTTTGTACTCCAGCCTCCCCTTTCCTTTCTTCCTGGGACTTCTTAGTCTCCAGTGTAGCCAGTAAGGAGCTGGGCTTTCCTACCCCAGCTGACCCCCTCTGCTGGGGGGTAAGATCTTTCTCCCAAGGAAGGGGTCAACTCTTGGGCCATGGATTAACAATATTCCACATTGGCATTGCTGCTAAAGTTCCCACATCACCAAGCCACAGGCTGAGTGTGAAGCATCTCCCCACCAGCATGCCTGCAGGCACACGGAGAGCTGCAAAGACCAGAGCCCGGCATGGCAGCAACCAGCCGCCTGCTTACCACTGAGGAATGGGCTGGGATGAGCTGGCTGCCCTCAACCCCATCTTGGATGCTGCTGGGGTTCGGTTGCCCTCTCCCACTGCTTGCATATAACACACACTGGCATGTGAGAGTCTGCACTTGGACACAAAAGGGTTTTATTTTCCATTGCGCCACTCTCTGCCTGCTGGAACCCAGCAGCTGTTTAGTCACCCCCATCAATGCTTGAATAGAGGAGTTGCAAAGCAAAATATCTTGGGATAAAACAGTGGAGGAAATACCATTCAGTCAAGGTCATAAATATTTAAGAAAATGCATCAAAACAATAGAATGAGGTTGAAAGGGGTTAACACTTCTTTTTAGAGACCTATAGGACTTAACTTGTCGTATCTTTGGCTTTATAGGGAAGAACAAACACAGGAAGATAAAGGCAAACACTTGTGACAAGAAAACTGGTGTAAAATCTGGAAGGTGCCAGGCAGCACTAGTTTTGAGTTTCATGAAAAAGCAGGGCCATCTCAAACAGCCAGATGCCCATGAAATGTTATTTTTGGACACCACTTCAGAACTGACTTGGAGGGAAGTGTGACATTTACTGAGTCACCTCCACCACTTCCTGCAACACCTGGAGTTTACTTCAAGGGCTCTCATTTAGATACTGAGAACTTGCTCACTGTTCAGGCTGAAAATAACACCGTTTACTTTCATTTTTTTTTTTCTGCAAAGCTCTGCTGAAAGCATGATCTGTGATGCAACAGCCTCCGGTGCAGCTCCAGTCCCCATGTGCAGTTCACATGGCACGATGAAAGAGCAATTTAAAAGTTGTCAGTCATCTGCTACTTCTCCCAGGAACTAATCAGCAACACGTAGCTGATTCCTCCTTGGATCCAGCAACCAGCGATAAGGCTTTCTTTTTTCAAGCCACCCAAACCATGCTGCATCCTGAACACTGATGGAGCTTTTCACTGTTTCCTCTGGCTGCACCAGTAAGCTGCGGCCCCCTCAGCCCCAAACACACGCCGCACCAGCTGCAGCATGAACTGAAATAATTTTGAAGGACAGCTCTGAATCTCTGCTTTTGTGAAGAGCCATTTGGGGCTCCCATGTCCCTGCCTGCTCCTGGCAGAACCCACTGGGAATCAGGATGCACAACCCCAAAGCGCAAGCAACTTCAGAGAAAAGAGGTTGAAAAGAAAAGCTAAATCTAGCTAAAAAACCCCACAAAACAACAACAAAAAAACCCTGACATAAACACATATAAATATTAATTTCATTTCGTATTTATTTTATTTTTACACATTTATTCTGTTTTTTAAATTCCCCTTGCTGAGGATGTAATATAGTGTGTAAAACCATTTAGGCTTTAACCCCCTCTGTTTTGATTTATAGTCTGTCAATAAGGAAAGGACAGATTTTCCACCTTGGTGTTACAGAATTTACACAATGTTTCACACGCAATCAAAAAACATTTGTGGTGTTTCTTTCAAAAGCCAATGCTGGATAAAGAACACTGTGGCCTTACGAAGGCAAAACTTTTCATTAAAAGCCATTACGGTCGCAAAAGATCAGCCACTTCAACCCAAGTGTCTTTGTTGGCAGCACATCCATTAAGACAACTGCTCATACAGGATATGACATGTGAATGTTTAGTCTGTGCAAAAAAAAAAAAAAAAAAGAAAAGAAAAGAAAAAAGAAAAAAGAAAAAAAGCATCAAATACTGACTTCTGGTGAATGGCTGAGAGCTTTTCGTATCATGTAGAAATGTCAAAGGTGGAAGAGGAACCATGTTGTTTGTTGTTAGAAATGTGTCCTCCTGTGTCACGCTGGCCCATGAGAACCACACATGCAAAGGACGATGGAGGAGAAGGACCAAGGATGAAAAACATTCCTTGCTTATGAAATAAACCGTTTTTCTCAGGGGCCGTTCCACTTCAGAGTCAGGCGGGAGTAAAAGTGCAAAGCTGTCTGAAGAGAGCTGTGAAACCATGTTGCTTGGCCCATGCACTGTGATGACAAGACCCCTGAGCCCCGCTGGGCAGTGGCTCTGAGGCACAGCAGTGCGACGGGAGAGCAGTGCTCACCGGGCAAGAAGCAAGCCTGCTGGTGCAGAGACGGTGTTGATGCTCCGGTTGCTCTGGTGCTTTGGGCAAACTCCAAATTTATTGGGAGAGTTCATTTGTTTTCAGTCCCTGCTTGGTTTCTTTAGTCTGGGATATTGACAAAAAAGCACAGAAAAGTCTAATGTGGGCAATAAGCTATTAAAAAACCCAATATTGCTGCATTAAGCCTGCAGGGCCTCCGAGGTTTCACACAGGTATATGAGTGGACATTCAGCTCTGAAAAACAGGGCTGGGCTGAGTAAAAAAAAATTACCTTTTTCCAGCTGGATGTATCTTACGGCCTGTCAGTCTGCCACATTAAATGGAAGAGAGGAAAGACCAGTTATGACGTGTACCGCAGCTGAGATTTTCTGATTAACCCTTTTTTGCTTTTTCTACCAGTAAACCTGTGGACTTTGTTCAGCCAGCCTTAGAAAACCCAGTGCAGGCTGAGGCTGGTTATGAACCAAAACAACCAAGGCTGTTGTGGACGACCATGCATCCTTTCTTGTGGGACTTCTCAGAAGAAGAGACATGCTGCATTTTTAATGGAAGGGGAGATCAATCATCTAGGAGATGCAAATGCAAGAGAAAAGAAATAGGGTCTACTGAGACACTTCCAGCTGCACATCCATCCTGCCTGCTGCCCAGCATCTGCCTGGGTTCACGGGCAGGCTTAGCACCCAAAGGTCTCCAGGGCTCCGAGACACACGAAGCTGCAGGGGAATGGCTGAGTGCCAGAGACCGGCACCTCCCATGCCACGGCCGAGGCAGCAAGATCCTGCACACCACCACATTCTTCACAAAATTAAAAAAAAAAAAAAAATGCTAATTTATAGTAAAACCTTCCCAATTAAAGACCATAAAGCTCTGCAGTTAATCAAGCTGATTAAATGAATCAAACTTGTTAAGAACAGTCTTATCAAAACATTTACATTTCTGCTACGCAGAGATTCATGTGACTTTGAACTGCAAAGTACACAGGTTGCCATGAGAGGACTAAAAAGAGGATTGTGAACATTAACCATGTGAAAAATCAAGCCTCCCTCCACCTCTCCCAGCATTCGTTTAAACAAAGGAGCTCCCCAGCTCATTAATTTCATCACCCTGCCAGGTATCTTCTACTTTCTGGAAAGAGAGTCATCGCTCTACCCACAGCGGGAAGCTTTCCTGACATGTGGGTCCAAAGGAGGGGGACTTCACGTCCCATCTTACGAAAAATCTCCAAGCCAAAGTGCTGCCAGAGGTCAGCACCCCTTGCCCAACCGGTGGTGTATCCCCATGGCACGTGTCCATGGTCTGAGAGCGCCTGTAGAAGAAACACGTCTGTAAGAGTACATAACACACATACTTTTGTAGGTATCTGGAAGACTGAAGTAACTCGGCAGGGAAATTTTTATTGTACGTAAGCCTGCTCTGCTTCACTCCCTACAGAGACAGGTCCAATAAGGGCTGTAGATGCCTAACTTCTTAATTTAGATACACCCATACAAAACAAACCTCCTCTTCAGCTGTCGCCCAACTGTGGAGAGGCATACTGCTGAGAGGCACTTAAAGTTCCTCCAGCATCCTACATCTGTCAGAAGAGAGGTTGGTGGTGAGGACCTATTGACCTGTGCCACATCAGGACCACCCACCAACGTGTCCTGCCAGAGCCCCGCTTGATGGGGCTGAGCTGGGAGCAGACAGACCTGCAATGGCTGGCCACAGGCTGAGCTAGCACCGAGGGTTTCCTCTGAGCTTACGGAGGGAGAGAGGCACCCTCTCACAGCACTCCCCACCTATTTTAGGATAAATAACCTGTGGCGGTGGCTACCTCTCTGCTCACTGTGGACCAAGTCATGATGGAGGAACTTACACTGAACACCCCGCTTCTGGACAGCTCAAATACGATCAAGTCCTCAAATATTCCCAGCAACATAAACACCAACTAGGTAACAAACCATGGCCAGGAACAGGGTGCCTAACCACACCGCAGCAGGCTTGCCGAAAAGGTGGGCTTGCATGCGTCACCCACATGCGTGCAGAAGGCAGGTTAATGTGGGCTTCAGATCCTTCTCAAACATCTAGCCCACCACACTGATGGGCTTTTGCTGCTGCCACATGCACTGCTACCCACAGCAGCTGGTTTGAACATAGTACTGTCTGCCCAGCCCTACAGCCACAATAACGTCCTACCCATTGAGGATTTAAACAGTGAGAATACACAAGTCCAGCTAAAAAGCGTTGGGAATGTCTTCCTCTTTCTTTTGAAAAGCATGTTCCAGGAGAAGATCTGCAGATTCAGCATTTTGCAGCGAGTTCTGCTAAGGCAAAGACAAACTTGGCATTGGTGCTCCATCTTCTGTGCCATATGCTTTATTTGTCTGAGTGTTGTTTTTCCTGCAGGGAAGGGTGGATTGGCAGGAAAAGAAATTCATTAAAATTACTTTGGTTGGTTCTTTGTGCTGGCCACCATCTCCATTTTGATTTTTATTTCTCATGCCCAGAACAATCCTGAAACCAAGACATCCTCTCCTGGAGCACAACAAACGCTCGCAAAAGGAGTGTCTGAAAGGCCATGCTCTTTGGATGAGCCTGTAAAGGTTGCAAGTTGTGGCTGGAATATTTCTAAAGAGAGTGGTAGAAACCAAGAGGCTGATAATAAAAGGAGCACGTGTTATGAAACCAAATACACTGACATGCTGTGCAACAACCTGGGTATTGGTAAAGGTACCTTATTTGCTTATGTGCAAGGCACTTGCCTAGTTTTGCAACAACAGGTTTGTCAGAGGATGCTTGTACTGAGCTACCTATGCCATTTTGCACTGCTTGTCAGATAAATGGCAGCCTTTTTAATGGAAAGACAGACATTTGATTATTTTAGGTTCAGGGATTCTGGCCAATTCCTTCCCAAAAGTGGCTGGGGTTGAATAGCCAAAGAAAATTTATGCACTTAAACTTAATGGGGCTTAAACACTGCAAGTAACAACATAGAACTGGACAGAAGCCTGAGGGGGTAGCAGAAATCTCCAAGACAAGGACTTTGCTCAGAGAAACTGCCAGCAGCTCCTGATAGGGGGCATTATGAATGTATTTGCATGTTCTGCTCTTTAAATGTATATATTAGTTTAAATTAAAAGGAAGTCTGCATTCATTCTCAGAGTCCTGTGATCTCCTTGCACCAAATCATTTCCAGGTCTCTCCATAGGCTGTTGCTAGTTTCTATTCACCCATACAAAACAAACCTTTGAAGGGTTCAACCCTCAAAAGGAGGAAAATTAACCCAGCAGCCACAGGCAAACAGGGTGGGACATTTGGCTCCCACAGCTTTGGAGAAGCTTCCAGTTCGCTGCTGGTTTAATGCCACGGTACTGGGGAGGTACGCGGACAAAGCCCTTTGCCTCTCTCCTTTCCCTGGTGGTGAGTTTAGGTCCAAAACCTATCCTATTGCCATCCTCTAATGCCTGCAGGGAAGAAACAGTTGAAAAATTTTTTTCAGAAAGATGAAAACTGCGTAGACATCCTAGAAAATGTTCCTCAGGTAGCACTTGTTTCACAGGCTGGGTGTAGGTGTCATTCGCAGACGAGGCTGAAATTGGCTCCTTTCATGTCCTAATGCACCGTGAATACAAAAAGGAAGTGTCGCCTGCACATACGAAGTGCATATATCGTTCCAAAACTTTTACCTGTCCAAACAATCAGCTCTTAAGACCTCTGCCCGAGTTTCAGCAAAAGGCAGTAGCGCCCAGAACAACCAAAGGCTGGACTGAGGCAGCTCTGGCCCTGTCCTTCTCCAGAAGAGCCTCGCTCACCATTTTAGTGCCCCTTCCTTCCCACGGCACCAAACCGCCCGGTCAGCCTGCCCAGTCCCCAGGGCGAGCACAGGGCGGCTCTGAATGGGAAGGAGCTCTTTCCCAGGCTGGAGAAGAACGAACCTGTAAAGCCTGCCTTTTTTTTTTTTTTTTTTTTTTTAAGGAACATTTTGGACTTAATGACAAGGAAGAGAAGAGCGCACAAGCTTCGGTTTCTTCTATGATTTCAAGCTCACAAAAAAATGTTTCTGAGATGGAGGAGTGGGAAGGAAAACAGCATCTAACAGCTCCTGCCTGGGACAGGGGACAAGGCAACATATTTGGCAAAATAACCTGTAGCAGCTGCTGAAAAGGGCTTAACATGGGGATAAGAGTGAGTAGCAAACAAGATGCTGGTTTATAAACTAAGGGGGTGCCTGATTTTGACCTGCAGAGAGGTGAAGAGCATCGTATAATAGAGCAGAAGGAAGATGGCTTCTCTCTGCAGTGTGCTGCTGGGACTGAGCCGTCCTCTGAACAGAGAAAGCAACTGCAGGCACTCGTGTGTCAAATTGACGCTGGCATACTGGAAAGAATCCAGTAATGAACATCAACCAAATAACTAAAAGGACGATTAAATAACTAAATAGTACAGTTGGGGTAAATAAGTCCCTAAAAGGGAGATAAAATCATTTGAGGCTGTCAGCATCAAGGAGAGAGTGCTGTTTGCACAGCTCTAGATGAAGCGTAACAAGAAAGGAGAATACCTCTTCCTGCAGAAAAGGAAAACGCAGGCTTGCAGTAAGAGCTGCTAGCCCCTGCCACTGACTTCTGCAGCCCTCTCAACCCCCTGCCAAAGCCTCCGTCGGTGTGGAGGTCGTCAGGCGAGCAGGGAGGAGTCCCAGGACTGCTCACAGCCACGATGACAAGACTTTCCCACAAAGCAACCTGCCACATGCCACGTGTGCCACACACCAGCAGGGTTGGGGCCAGCATCCCCGTCCCCTGCGCCTTCTCCTCCCGCAGGGAAAGGGAAATCCAACGTGTTTCTCTTCATGCTTTACCATCACTAAAATACCATTTCTCCTTAGCATGCGATTCAACAGCAAACCACAAAGTAACCAGTAAGTCTGCAAAACAGCAGGTCCACCCCTGGAGCCTGCACATGCCGTATGACAAAGGCAGGTCGGTATTCGCCTGTAGCGATGGGCTACCCGAATGCGTAGCGGCAGGGTTGCACGTGTGCATGTGCATCTTTTCTGGTGGGGCCATCCACAGAGCCCAAGTTTCTCATTTCCCCCTGTGAGCGCTGCCTGGAGTTAAAGTTGCTTAACACTTCCCATTAATGACTGCTTTCCACTAAGCACAGCTTTGCCAAAGCTCAGCTGCTTGAGCTCAAATCCTCCATGCTGGATGTCTGCCTCGGGCAGACTCTTTCGGTAATTTTTAGCTAAAATAATTCAACTGTCTCCTAGAATAAGATTAGCAAGATATATGTTAGCTTGCTCTGTTCAATTCAAGAGATTAAACGCCTCTATCTTCAGAGGCTGGCACCGATATTCAGCCAGGGAAAGGGGATATGCCTCCCCAAGGGTCCTAAGTCTTCCCGCCTGAGGTAAAGTCACAAGTTATATAGAACTTCACTCTGCACGTGCCTGATGGGGGTTTGTTCATGTTTGGCAGATAATTTATCTGAGGACTCCATCTGTTTTGGTCTTGCTGCAGGCCAGGGGCACAGATGCTGGCTGCCATCACCGTCAACGAGGGCTGGAGTCCACTGTGGCACAAAGGCAGAGCAGGGATCCTCTCGTCCTGCACAGCTACAACGAGGCAGGACAAGGACCCTTCCCCAGTCAGCCTCTACTCACCTGCTGAGGACCTTCTGCCCTGGGCATTAACAGAGGTAGAGCTGTTGTGAGAAAAAAAAATAATTACATATGCATTTGATCCTGCAGCTAAAAGCAACACTATCACGATGCCTGTGCGGATGGCAGCCGTGCTCAGGTGGCAAGGGCAGTGTTAAATCAGGCTTTTCTAACTGCTGAGCTCTTGACCCTACAATCTTCCCATACTTTCAGTCTGTGTTGGGATTGTGTCATTTCCTTGGTTTGCAGGTGGCAATCTGAAACAAAAATGCAGGAATCCCATCTTGCAGCATCACATCAGCCACCACATGACTCAGCGGCAGGACTGGCTCTTATTCTCAGATGTTAATTCCATCGTGCTTGGTAAGCAGAATAACTGGGAATACTGAGAGCCCATCAACCTCCCCTGAGGGAGCAGGCAGGAATGAGTCACAGCCTGTGCCAATGGCTTCCCCAAATATTTGCTGACAACAGACAACTACTGCGCAGCAGATACCCCTGGTTCTGCTGTATCCCTGGTTCTGCAGGAGGTACAATCTGGTGGGGAGACACACTCCCAAACCTGACTCCCCCTGCTCCTCCTGGTCCTTCCAGACTGTCTTTTGCCTTGGTCCTGCTCCCCTGTCCAGCTCCACATCTGACATCGGTCCCCTTCTCCAGGCAGGGGGTCCTCAGCCTTTGGACTTAGGACTACTGCAGTAGGTCTCCTTCCCTCTCTTGGCCAGGTCCCAGCCCTAGTCAACATCAACCTTCCTGTGTGTTTGCCTGAGCATTAGCAAAGGAGCACATCCGAGAGCATCTCCAGGCTCTGGCCCCCAGCACTGCAGCGACCCAGCCAGCACAAAAAGACAGTTTCGAGGAGCTGCTGCTCTGCACCTGCAGCAGGAGGCTGCGGCATGCCTGACACACTCTCATCTGTAATTCAGCCACCAGACTTGAACAAGTCTCCGCTGAGCAAGTGCCTTCAGAGAATTCAGTTTCTTCAATTCTTAAGAAGTTTCTGTTGAGTGTCTGAGATCTGAGGGTTGGGGGTTTTTTCTAAGGTTTCTTAGTTCAACTTTTCTTTTTTATTTCCCTCATGAAGAACAACCAAAGGCGCATTCCTGATACCTGCCAAATTTCAAGCCTCTCCTGCAAAGGCAGAAAATTCTACAGTTTCTCAACAGATCACTTTAAGAACATGTTTGAATATGAAGAAAAAATTGTTTCTCTCATCTCTCTCTTGTAAGCATGAAAAACATTTTTTGCTGAAACTTCCCAGATGCATTCAGCCTGAAACAGACACCCAGCACAGCTAAGCGGTAAAAGTTTTCAGGGATTTACAGCCAATGAAACATTTGGTCTTATAAGAGATGTTGGATAGTCTTAAAACCAGACAGAGGCACCAAAGTCATCAATTACATGCAATTTAAACTGAGCTTCTGCTGAGCCCGGGGTGAAATTGCACGAATTTGATGGTAAATTCCCCGAATTTGGGACTGCTTTTGCACTTTCTAAGATGGCCACGGTGAAGGCACTGGTTCCCTTTGGAGGTGCCTGTGCTCTGCCACAAGCTGCCTAGGCAGACTGTTTGGGGTCTGGAGAAGCTTAGTGGGTGGCTCTCCCCAGGACCTCCACCGGCTCCGCACGAGCACACTGTGGGACCCGGAGCTCTTATCTCCCCACCTCCCCAGCACTTGGAGACCTCCGGGCAAGACTACTTGTCCTGGAGGGACACCAGGGTGATGCAGGTGCCAAGAAGTCATGTCACCGTGCTCAGCGCTTGGTTGGGAGCTAGACTTGGAGTGCTGCTGAGCTGGGCAGGGGAACAAGAGCCCTGGCTTCTCAGATTTGCTGTGTACTTGTGGATTATTTAGAGCCTGGAGTAATGGGTACCTCAGAAAACCCACAGAGAAGGGTGCTGCCAAACAGAGGGAAAGCTGTGGGTTGTTGTTATTTTGGATCAGGCCAAGAAGAGTGCATCACTTCGCAGTGATGCTACGGCATGACTAACTGAGCCGATCCTCACCCCATCTCGTGGTCTGTCGCTCTGCTGAGCACTTCCACCCGCCACTGGCTCTCTCCATCATGCCATCACCCTAAAAATAGATCCTACACACATGCACAGTGCTCGTGCCTGCCTTGCAGCCCCCGCCACCCCTCTGGAAGTGCCTGCCAGGCCAGTGCAGCAGCTCTCCCTGCATGGAGTCACCAGCCAACACTTGCCATGGCACCATGCCCACATTGGGCCACTCTTGCTCAGGAAGCATCTGTGCAGCGTGTGTGATCCTCTGCCACCTCATTTTCAAAGCATAGGCAAAGCCTCTTCCTCATTGTGCAGACAGGAGCCAGGTAGTTGGTCTGTGGGCAGACAGGCTCAGCCCTTCCTTCCCCCCTTCCTCTCACCCCCCACCTTTTCCAAGGATGCTCCCAGCACGCCTGCATCTGCAGTGGAGCCACAGAACCTGCAGAAACACCTCTATCCCTGCTCCAGGGTTGGCTTCACCTGCAACCAAGCAGACAGCAGCGTTTCACAGTGCTGCTCTTCAAACCCCTCTTTCACAGCCACACCGTGATGCCTGGTCCTTCCGAACGCGAACCTGCTTGTTGGTTTTTGCTGATGGCAACAGAAAGGAGTAGAGGTGGGGAGTGCTTGGGGGAGGACAGAAGTGTGTTTTCATTTCTGTGCTTTCGATTTTGCCTGGGCAATATACAGAAAAGCTGCCGCTATGCAGGTAAGATGGTGTGGCCACTGCTGGGGCAGCAAGGGGGTGAGCAGGTGGGCCCATGAGCCCAGCAGTGCAGTGCAAGGCACTGTGGCATCGCTCCACGTAGGAAACCCATCTGCAAGTTTTCACGTGAATAATTAAAACCCAAGCCTCCTCACTCTTCTCCACTCCCCAAGCCCTCCCCACGTTTCCCCTACAATTCCATTTTCAGCTCTCTTGCTTCTTTCCACTCCCATTTAACAGATATTTTTGTTCTTTTGGCGGGGAGCATCCCTATACTGAGATGATGAGTTTATAAGGCAGAGGGCTACAGCAAACGCCTCGTGAAGCCCAGCCGCTGGCCCCCGGCCCCCTTCCTGCCCTCCTCAAAGTTCACACGGTTTAGTATGCAAGCTTCCTGCTGCCTGCCCAGCCAGCTCACTATTGACAGGCAAACTGTGCTCCTCCGCTTGGCTCCCAGAGAAGAATAAGTATAAAAAGCCCTGAAAGTCTTGCTGCTGAGCCAGCAGGAAACTCAAACTGCTCTGAGCATGGGAACCAAGAGAACCGCTGCGGCCAGCACAACAGGTATTGTTTGGGAGGAAATCCTGGCAGCAGGCACAACTGCCTACACACACACATATATTTTATATATATATATAGATATATGTGTGTGTGTGTGTGTGCGCGCGCTTACTGAGGGTTTGGAAAAGGAGAAGGATGGGGAAGTGTACCAGGAGAGAAGAATAGATCAGCAGCTACATCCAAGAAAGAATGAGAGCTGCTCAGCCAAGATAAACAGCCATTTCACTAGTCAAATAACTGACCCATTTGCCACACGTTCAAACCGTGTGGGACCTCAGGGTGAAGCAATGTCTCTGGGCTTGGTCTCTTGACAGGTCTCTCTATATGCCCGTTTTTGTTTGCATCAGAAGTGAGTTTATGAGGCAAAGCTCCTGTTTGTCCCTCTTGCTATGTTTTGGTTTACGTCAAGGAGCAGTTTCTTTTAGCTGGATTCCCTTTGAGAAAGGAAAGCAGGAGGTGGACTGCAGGAGCACACCTCCTGAGCTGCAACCCCTGATGACCATCTGGTCCCTGGGAACCAGAATGGAGGCAGTCTGATGTAAATCCCCTGACATATCAAGCTCTCAGCACCAAACAGGCACCTCTATGGATCTGCTCCCACTGCACCACACCAACTGCTACCATAGGGACAGTCTATCTGCAAATATGGTAAATCTGAGCACAAAAAAGAAAAGGAAGAAGGAAAAGCTTCAATTACATAACTTCTTTTTTCACCAAAAAGAGAACAGAAGCTCAGAACCCCCACATTCACAAAAGGAGTCGTAACATTTGAGTTTGACAAGACTATAGTGATCGAGAGGTATTTGAATTATGTGTCCTAGTCTTTCTTGATAGTGATGCTATAAAGAAATAAACCTGAGAGCAACAGGCCATCCCACCCAATTCAGCATCCCTTGCAATCATTTCAAGGAGCAGCAGCTGTGAAAACCCCAGAGAAGAGAATGTGTGATCCCCAATCTCATGCCATAAGGAGGTGGATAGAAGAGCAACACACATGCCTTGGAAAGTGATAAAGTAAGCAGAATAAAAGGGCCAAACTTCAAGTCAACATGAAGACAACATGCAAGTGACACATCAGCCTTATGGGATTGATCTTTCTTCCCTAAACACTCCAGACTGAACAGCATTACGAGCACTACCAGCCAAATGCTCAACATTTATGCATAACCACATTTCTGAATTGCCTTAAAGCTTTCTGCATTAGGATTTTACTCACTACACAAAGAGGGGTGAGCCATGAATGTCAGATCTGGACTGAGCTCAAACTTCCTCAGATGGCTCCTTTTGGAGAAGAGGGGAGTCAAGCTGGGGTTCTGTCCTGCCCCCACTCTAGTCGTAGGACCAGATGGATGAGTACCTGTGCAGCTGAGGGCATTCCTTTCATTTGGTTAGACGATTTTTGGGGTAGGAAACATCAATGCACAGGCTTGTTTTGGATAAACACCAAAAAGCAGTTTGGGAACTTGGCCGAAACAAGCTAATTCTCCGGAGTCTCTAACACCAGTGGAAAATGTGGGTAAGAGCTTACCTCGGCTATTAGCAGCTTTCCTGTAATGGGTTTTTCCGGTGCTATATGGGAGCTCGGGGCTACTCAGGACTTCTGCAGTGCTCCTACCTCTGAAAGTCCACTGCAGGGGCAGGAGCCTGCTGAGGGAGGGAGGATCTGAACTCTCACCTCCTGGTCTCCCAGAAGAAAAACCCTCCAAAAATTAATGTATCTTAACACTGTGCTAACTGCCTTGATGTCCCCGGTTTGCGGGTGCTGAGCAGCAATGACAGCCAGGTGAGCTGTCAACAGCCGAGCAAGGGGGAAAAGCAGCTGGTCTGTGCACAAATAACCTGGGATGTTCAGAGCAGCCACATGGAGTCAAGAATGGAAAATGTGACCAGTCCTTCGTGGCAGGTGGAACAACGTCACATGCAGGAGATTTTCACCGGGAGTGCAAAGCTCAGAGCTTCCCACCAGCACTCCTCCCTGTTATGGCCACCTGGAAGAAAACAAACCAGTACCCCAGGGAGCAGCAGCCCCTCAGCCCCCCACCGATGGCTGGTTTCCAGCCTGCAGAGTGGTGACATGAAGCAGAGGCACCCGCTCCTCTCCTTGCCCATCCCCACTTTGAGGAAAGGGAATTAAATTGCAGCATTGCATCCTCGAGCAGCAGATGGGCTGCACCGTGGACCGCTCTTGCCCCAGGTAGCATTGCATGCACACTGCGCCACAGGCACAGCTGCATGGCTTCCCTTTGCCCTTACACAAGTGCAGAGCTGGTCATGGAGCAAATGAGCAGCACGGAGCCTCGAGGGTCTCCGTGGGATGAGCAGAGAACAAACAGCCCATGCCACCACAAGTGCAATGGTCGCTGTGTCACCCATATCCTCCCACACGAAGCATAGGGACTGAGGGAGCAGGACCTGTGCTGGGGCTGGAAAGCAGACCCACCTCCCCAGGGCTCAGGAGCAGAGGGAAAGGGGTGACACCCCCTCAGCAGCAGGCTGCACGGGCTCTCACACACAGCCTTGGCACTGCACCTCCGTGTTGACCAGGAAAATTGGCTGCTGTGGTGTTAAGCCCCATTCAGTCCCCCAGGCCCATTCAGCACGTTGCTGGTGGGTGGACTGCCAGCGAGGCGGGCACCCGTTAGCAGACACTGTGAGCATGGCACAGCCAGCCCCTCACATTCAGCCCTGCCAGGTGGGACATCCATCAGTGGCTTCAGGGAGAAAGGCCCTGCGTGTTTGCCGGCGTATGTTACAGGAGCCCAAAGAGCAGCACACAACTGTGAAGCAAGACAATACTTCTGATTTGAAGGGGAACATTTCTTCCTCCATTAATTATTTCCCATACTATTCCTGGCAGTGACCTTCACCGGGAAGGAAAAAAATTCAGATTTGTTTTTATATCTTTTATCCGACTTCCTATACTAAAGCCTCCGGCTAGAATGAGTCACGTTTATATCAGCCATCGCATTATATTATGCTGTATCAGTGCTGTTACCTGTCTTGACTTCCTCACCATTCGGGTTTGTTAGCATTAAACCAGGCAATTTGCTATGCTTAAAGATTACCTGCCTCAGTGGTGGTGCCCATAATACCCTTGTTTCATCTTTGGAAGTAACGCTGCGAGGATTACATTTGAGAGTGCTGGCAGTCCGCCCTGGATTGAAGGGAAATTATCCTGGTTCTGTGCAAAGAAGTGTCAGCCCCTTGCAGAGCAGGCATCTCTTCTCCGACCCCTTACAACGAAATCCCTTACGTGCACCGCCGGCCTTTGACGTACCTACTCACCCCTTCAGAGGTTCCTAGCATTGTTTCTGCTCCCTCCATGCAACAGAGTTGCATGCTGAAATCACAGCCCCCGAGATGCAGAGAGCGTTACCACTCTGGGTGGGAGGCTCACCCTCGTGCTTTCTCATCAGCCATCGGGCCCAGCTTCCCCTGCCCAGCAATTTAACAAATTAACAAGGGAACTCCACCAGGGAAGTCTCAGCGACTCGTGCCCCTCCAAGAGGACTTCCCACAGAAGGCAGCAGGCTGGTCCTCAGTCTTTCATTTCATTCATGCTTCCTTTCTTCCTCTGCTTTATAAACACAGTGCTCACAAAGAGTCTTTCGCGTGAAAGAAGCACTTGTAAGCAGGTTAGCTTCCAGGCATTTTGTTTTGGTTTTTGTTTTTTTTTTTAAATGTGCATTTGGACTGCGGCAATGGCCCAAGTCTCCTGCCAGAGCTGAAGCCGTACCATGCCAGGAGCTGTGTGAGTGCCCAGCAAGAGTCCTAGCCCTCAGCTGCTTCCAGCCTAAAAGTGAAGCAGTCGATAGGTTAAAAGCAAAATGGTGTATTAGAGGTTATAACATAATCACGTACCTGAAAAGGAGTTTGATCTTCATCCTACAGAATCCCAAGGAATCCCAATCAAAATGTAGGCACCCCACAGAGACTGAACATTTTTGTCTCCCACACAAACGCTGTCATTATGTCCCCTCCATCGCGGAGAGACCCCTGACCTGCAGCATGAGGATGGAAGAAACATTGGCTGCTGGCTGTCCAGAGGACCTGTTCCACCTCTCAGCCGTGGCTCACGGCATGCCAGCTGGGCCACTGTGGAACACACAACCCTCTTCTTTTAAGCAAAATAGCATCGTGTCCCTCAGTGTGAAGGCAACTAATTTAAGGCAAATCGCAACAAGTGTGACGAACAGCAAGAGGTAAGGAAGGCTTAAGGATACTTCATAAAAGTATGTTTGTTTTGCTGACATCCCCAGAAAAGGTCATAGTCTGGAAAGGGCAAAATGTTTCCACAGCCATTGTTCTTCCTAGTGCAAGTCTACTTGTTTTTCCGAGACACGAGAAATAATCACTGGGCTTGAGGTTATATCACATGATTTTAGTTTTAAAAAAAGAGAGCTACTTTCAATACATACATTCAAGCCTATAAATAAATATGTAAATGAATAAGACACATGAAAACAAATATGATTTTTCTTTACATTTACTGCTGCTTTCATTAAACCATCAGAAATTGGTATAGAAAATTTCCAGTGGCTGATTCTCACCCTGAGATAACAGGTATGCATCGACATCCATTGCAAAACCACCTCTTGACATTTGTAAGGTTTGTTGATAGAGGAAAGGAGGCACACAGGCCCTCCCAAGCAAGCTCTTATTCACAGGTACAAAGCTTTTTTTTCAGTGATGAATTAATCCTTTCAGAAATGCTAATATCAGCACTTATACAAGGTGGCCAATGTAAACAGTAACTGCTGGTTCATTATTCTTTTTGGATCCTTTGCCAATTTGCAGATCTTCAGAGTTACTGTTGAAATAGGCAACATTTTGTTGGAAAAGAATGAAAACGCATTTCTGAACCAAAATCTACTGATGGGAATAGATGACATAACAATCTCAGGCAAGGGCTTCCCTGTGAACCCGACTAGTGTCGGGAGGAGAGAGTAAGAAGATGGGCATTTTGATACTTGGATCATATCTCTCTGCTTGCATTCCCCCAGGAGATTTAGTACTACCTCTGAAGGCAGCAGCCAAAAACATGCTTTGATGTACCTTTCATCTAAAGCTATCTACACTGATAAATTATGTTTGTGCCGTTGAAGCACTGAACCAGAGATAGGGCTTTTGTTCCCCTTCTACCACAGGCTCTTGGTGTGTCCTTGGAGAAGCAACGGGAGTTTGTGTGCCTCACACGGGCCTCTCGCAGCCAAGTAGAGGAGAGACTGCTTTCCCACACAGCTGGCTGAGGAAAGCTCTGTGCATCATGAGATGGACAGGTCCCATCATACTGAGTCCTCCTGAAACCAATGAAAACAAATTGACACCGGTCAGATTCAAGCTACCCTAACATTAATCATATGAATCATTAGAAACAATTTTTTTCCGTTCAGAAATTACCAGCAACAATCTTCTCTTCTGGGCTTACTGCTCCTACAAATGAGTCAAATAAAGGACCATTTGAAAGGTTGTGATTCATTTCAGTGCAAAGCGACCAGCTTTGCTTTGATTGCCGGGGAATGTGACTTAAACTAGGCCAGCTGACTTTGTCCTGAAGAGGACTACAGTTGCTCACATGATCCTTAGCACAGCCCAGCTGTGGATGGTGACCTCTCTGGCTAAAGCCCACAGGACATTCAACTCTGCCCTAGGACCTATGCCCCGATAAAGAGAAAATAGACTGGATGGAGATGGAGTTGTCAGAAGAAACTGTTGAGGGCAGCAATAGGATTCCAGAGCAAAAGCACTTCCTCAGATCACTGGGGATAATCACCTTATTACTTGCACTCTTCTCCCTCTGGTAACTGAGTACTGCTGGATTAAGCTAGGGAAGATGGGGGGATGCAGGAGCAAGAAGCAATCTTTTTTGGTAAGGGAAGATGTACAGTAAATAACAGCTATGAAGTCTCCCTCGTGTGTTGAAGACATTATAATTAGGGAGTTTTCTTCCCAAAATCAGGCTTTAATGGGAAGCAAGCTTCACACTTTCTAAAGGAGTACTCTACAATAAGCTTGTTAAGCTTGGAAAGTGCTTTGGGAGCCCCTGGGATGAAAGGAGCTCTAGGAATGAAAGCTGATATTTACGATTATTGCTTGAAAGGAACAGAGAGGAACACTAATGTAAAATATGAATGGCTGCTGGTGCTAAAAAACGTATCGTTGACTTGGTGCCAAAGAAGATAGTCCCAGCTCTCAAACCTGGATGACAAGTATTTAGGAGGTGCAAGAAGTGGAAGAGACTCCTGCAAAAGGAGAGATGGCAAAAGCCAACCCAATTGAGGGAAAATAGGTGTCTTAAGGTTTTTTTCTTTTCTTTTTTCTGAAGTACAGGCCATATGATCTCTTACCCCAGCTCCACCAGCCAAAAACAGACACCTGTTAACCACTGTAAGTACTGCTGGTTTGTAGTCCTCTTAAAGGAGGCACCTATAGATCCTTAAGGACAGGAGGGGAGAAGAACATCATCGGTAAGTGGCTAAATGCTATGGATTGACCTGAGTAGGTTCATATCTTATGGCATCAAAGGACTTAGAAGCAGAACCACTCCAGGCTAATGTAAATTAAACTCCTCTATTTTAGAAAGCTATGAGAGAAGAGAATCAGGCTAACAGGTTCTGCTCCTGCAGACACCTACCTGCATACCCTCAGCCTGCATGAATCTCTTCTGTTGATTTTACACGGGGCATCTGGCTCCCTAATGCGGCACTCTACATCTCCTAGAGAGGACATTTTTCCATCCAGGCCTGATATTGAGATGTCTTCACCTTCATTTCCCAGTCTTCCACTTTTCCCTGAGAAGAGCTAAAAGAAAACCGTTCGAGAGAGAATTCTATTTCTTCACTTCTTCAAAAACAAGCTTGAAAGTGACTCTAGTGCACAAAAAACCTTCACAGCAAAAACCCAAAGGATATCAAGAAGTGACTTTTTTTTTCAAAAAAATATAGCAGAGAACACAGCATGCACTAGAGGCTGAACATTAGTACCATACACATTTAAATCAGATACAAGGTGCAATTTTTATTTTTTCTTTTTTAATGAACAAGCGTGACTAACTACTGCAATGAATTAACAAAAAGGGCTGCATTCTCCAAGGGAGAGGGATACCTTTCAGAGGCATGCTTCAAGCAGAAGGTTAGTGGGCTAGAAGAAATGGAATGGCTTTAGTGACAGGGAGATCACCAATTAACACCCCACCTGGGCTTGCAGCTCTCTGTGGCACTTGGGGCAAGCCTGGCAGCCTCTCTGCAGGCCAGCCTCCCCCTTTCTAATCTGGCTGTGTCCCACATCAGCCAGGACAGCACTGCGACCGTGTTCTCTGGGTTGCTGAAGGCCAAGCAGTGCCCTGGCCTCGCCTCCGACTCTGGAGAAGTACCATTTCACCAAATCAACACTAAGTGGACTGGTGTGTACTAACGGCCCCTCCTCGGCGTGCAGCTGCTGTGCTGGCACGTTGTAAGGGGGGGGCGAAGGTCCCCTTGCAGCGTGTGCTGCCGGTGGTACCCAGGCTGGGGCTGGGGTCCGGAGCACGCTCATGCAGGCTCCTCTCCACCAGCACCGCTTCTTCTTCCTGGCATGGTCTAATGCTGATGGATCTGTATTAGAAATAACAGAAAGTCCTTGGCCTTTATTTTCTTTTCTTTCTTTTTTCCTTCCCTTCAGCTATTTAGGCCAACTCTGGATAATCACGCTTTCTAACTTATACTCAGTCACTGCCATGGCAACCATTTCAACATGCAGTTCATAGACTACCTCTGAGATGTACAGCCCCTTTGAGAAACACGTACACCTTGATGCTTCAGGAGAGGCATTAAGAGAGGAGAACTATTATCTGCTACGCTGACACATTTTTCTACAGTCTTACCTCTGGCAGCACGAGACTCTTTTAGCTCTGAATAGCTCATCACTTGTTCTGTGCCCTTTCCCTTTCCCTCCCCCCTAAACAGGTTCTTTAAAAACTGACACAGATTTATGGAGATGAAAAAGAGAAAGTGTAGGAAGGGAAATGCATTTGGAAATTCCACTCACTGGCATCTAAATTCACCCTTGTAAGAACGCTGCAAAGCCTGTCCTGTTACTGCTTTGAAGGAATTCCTGTTTTGTTCTGTTGTGTCAGGGCTGCATTTGTCCAAGCGTAGAGAGCAAGATCTGAACAGTGCTGAAAAAAAATCTATCTGGAACATATAGGTGCATTTTTCCAACCGTCACCCCTGAGGATCTTGCTCAAGATCTACTGTAACCAGGTTTGCTTTTGACTAGCCTTGATGCCTGCCCCTGATACCCAGCCAGCATAGGGAGGTGCTGCAGTGAGGTGCTACACAGGTGTCTGCCATGCTGGTTACAAACGGATCATTTATTCTGCTCACACTTAATACACTCTTCTCCCAGGCACAGTGAGAGGGGAGGCTCTGACTGCCAGCAACACAGTATAAAAAAAATCAGGTTTTGTTTCTTTATATGATTGTGGCTGGAAGTGAGTGTATATTCTTTATATGTATATATTCTTTATATGAGTGTGGATGGAAGAACCTGATTCCACATCTTGAATGTTTTCTTTTATGTGTTTATGTGTATAGGTTCCAAATATGTATATAGCACATGTAGTGTTCTGCTGATCCTTATCGGGTGTAATTACACTATCCATTCCTTTCTCCTCATCTTCTTCTGTGCTGTTATCACTGTCCATTGTCAGCTGGCTGGTAGCAACAAGCAAGACTTGCCCCCCCACCCCCCACCACCACCTACTTGCCACCAATAAGAAAAATGCTTCTGCTGCTGACCAAGGGAGAGGAGAAATCCAGAGGCACCCACAAGCAAGCAAATGTCGGCACACCCAAACCAATCTGGGTGGAACATTGGATTTCAGTTTAAATGTACCACTTAGCCCCTCGGTGCTAGCCATGGGAAAGCACCCTCAAACACAGTTTTCTCTAGGAGCAAAATCTGAGAGACAAGAGTCAGGAGTCCCTAAGACAAGCAGATAAATCTGAGCCGGCAGGTAAATAATATATTGCAGTCACCTTTGTCCTGTTATTTTAATGCACGCACATGCAGACACAAAGTTTCATAAGCCCCTCAATCAAGTATCATTTATGTGTACTATCTTCCACTGAAATCAAACCTGTGAGACTGCTGAAGCCAGGAAACGTTGTGTGCTCAGAAAGGAGCATCGTGTATAGTCTGTCAAATCTCTGGGGTTTCTTGACTGTGTATAGACTGTTTGGGGGACCCAGATCCACAGCTGTCCTTTCTAATCTGCAACCTAAAGTCAAGGCAAAGGCTGGCTGGAGGAGAATACAGGACACAACTGACTGCTTTTAGCCCACATATTTTAATGCTAATGCACTTCTGTAACTGCATAATAAGCATGGCCAAAATTACGATAGGCCTGTTGGGAATACTGTCTTTATGGCATGTGTATACCATAGGCCCAACTCTTCACTGAATCAGATTTCTATAAACCGCTGCAGTAAATTTGGACTTTCACCTGTACCACATCCCATTTTCCCAATGTAGCCAATTCTGGCAGTCTCACTACTCTGTAGGTAAGGATGCACTCTTACCCCCAGGTGAGAGAGGGCACGAAGGGACAAAGGCTAGAAATGAAGCTGGAAGAGTCTTCTCTTTCTTACCTTATGCATTAGGTAACTTCCCTGACACCAGCCAGACTGGCAGCATCTAGAGCAGAAAATCAAGCCAGTGAATCAGGGCATGATCGGGGGAGCTCGAGCATCCATCCCTCTGGCTCTTTGTGTGGTCCCGGGTACAGTTTTGGCCCAGGCCAACCAGCACCCTCCCAAACCGTTCCCAGGCACAGTCCAGGAGTTAGCATGGGCCAGGACTGTTCCCAGCGTGTATGTGGCCCCATGATTTTGGAGGGCAAGAGGGTTTATCTGTCACACCATGGCTCAACAGTGTTACCCAGCCACAAAGCAGAGCGCAGCCCCTGCCCCTGCCCGGTTTATTAGCACAGGCATAGCCACACGTCACCCAGACTCGTGCCCCGGGCTCTGGCCGGTGACCCAGTCAATGTACCTGCCTCTGTTTTGAGCAGGACACATCTCTGAGCCAGCTGTGCAAGTCCTCTCCTCCACTTTGTTCCAGTACAAAGTCAAACTAAGTTCAGCTACAGGTGGCTTAAACCATCACATCTGACACCGAAGAGGCTGAGCAGAGATGCGCTAATGAAGCCAGTGCCACCTCCCAGCTGGGAGCAGAACGTGCCGTCAGGAGCTCCACCAGCCCAAAGCCCACCGGGTGAGCACCTGGGCATACCTGAGTTGTAGACGGGGGGGGTCTTCCCTGGTGCTGTGGCTGCCTGTTTCTCCACTGGAAGGGCTTCATTTTGACTTCACACCACAGCAAGCAGAAGAGGTGCCTCACTGGGCTGGCATCACAGTGGCAGCAGTGGCAGCCCAACCCCTGGCACGTGGCCTCCATAGGACCCTCCTGCCCCAGCCCCAGCACGATGGCCACTCTCACTGCTCCAGCCGAGGAGGGCCTCAGACTTGGCCAAGGGGATGCGGCAGGCCAGCTGAGGACTTTAATTGCCCAAAGAGGCAGCGCATGAAGGTAAGACTAGGCTCAGACGCGGGCTAAGCATATGCTACAGACATACCCTCAGCAACTCTGGGGCCACAGTCATGAAATGAAGCTAGATGTCCCGAGGCCACCAGTCCTCCCTTCCTTAGCCTTGTATTCCTGTGAATATAAACCAAATCTTGCAATGGCAGGAAAGCAGCAGCATTCAGTTAGTTTTCATTTGATATAAATGAAAAGACGAGGGTGTCTGCATAGATGATCTGCTGCATTTTACCTCCTGTGTCCTCCAACAGAGAAACCTGACCTCTTAGGAGGCTGCAGTAGCAAGCACCCCATCTCAGAGGCAGAACCCCTCATTCCTCCTCCACCACCTAGGCAGCTCAGCATCTTCTCTCCACGGTACTGAGCAGAGGAAAGCTGTCAGTTTACAGGCAGCGCAGAAACCTGTACTGTGCGTTCTTCTCATTTCCTTTGGAATCCAGTGTTGAGCACTGTCCTGCTTTCTAATGGCATGTGAAAGAGGTTAGAAAGAAAGTTAAAGGATATTTCTCACATCTACTTAAGAAACATTCAGGTCCTGCTATGTTCCAGCGGAAGGCCCTGGCACAGGAGAGAGATCAGGACTGTTCCAATGGGGCAGTTTCTATGTTCCCAAGCAGGTCAGGAGAGATTGCAGCGAAAAGCAAACATTGCAAAAACCTTTTGCGATGCAAAACTCAACAAACAATTTCAAATTGTTTGAGTTAAAGTGGAGAAATTGCTTGAATGGCTTTTGAACCCTTTTCCTTCTTCCTAGTGAGCATTTTCTTTTTTGCAAGTATGCTCCTGGAATGAGAAGTCTCATAGTTTGGGGATACGTTCACGCTGGGAACATTCACGTAACCTTTCAGATCACATTCCTCCTATTTATAAGAGTATTAGTCATCCACTTAGAGAGCAGAACTAATACCATGTTTGTTAAATGACTAAATGTGCGCTATGAATAACCAGTGGTGGGTACTTAAACCACGGTTACATCCAAGAGCACGCAGAGAATCCATAGGCAGCACATGCTTAGACAAAGCACAAATAATACTACTGCATGTAAAACACATTTGAAAGACTGTCTGAAGACAGTTCACTCACAGGAAGAGAGGGCTAAATTCATTAGGTTATTTTCCAGAGTTCACCTAGTTCTTTAGACATGCAGGATAGCTAGCAAGAGTGCCTGACAGCTGAAGACTTAAATTTGAAAAACAGTCCAGGCAGAACTGTAAGACGAAGAGGATGGAGCACAACTCCACTGGAGCTTGGCCATTACACTACACAGAGTATGTCAGGAGCCTTGTACTACAAGTTTGCAACTTTGTCACTGGCAAAACATGAGGTTTAGGAGCTCTGAGTAATGCCTAACTTGTTAACTAACATGTTGCTCAACTTAGCTTCAGGGAAAGCACAATACAAGCCATGTGCGTTATTAGCCCCAACACGTTTGTGAGTCCCAGCCAGAAACATGAGTAAACTTTCTGTGCCTCAGATCTTACCAGTGCCTCTAGCAAACTGCCACAAGCAGTATCAGTTCCTGGGTCGGGAAAAATGGTACTTCCTAGGTGCTGAGGGCTTCCCTGCTCTGCATGCAGTAATATCGATGCTTTGGGAAGCATTTAGCAGGACGAGATAGATGTAGTCAGTGCTCTCAGACCATTTTGGTGAAGCCATAGGAGTGCACATATCTGGCAGGAGAAAATCTGGAGGAGAAGAGAGGAAGAGTGAAGGACGAAAAGGTGGGTGGAACAGGAAGAAGGAAAGTATAGACAGCAGCATGAGAAAAGAAAAGACACAGCAGGCTACGTCCCCCTCTATAAAAGAAAAACAGAAGCAGTCTGGGCTGCATGAGCTGCACATTTCTGACAGCAGGAAAAAATGGAAGTGGGAACAGCAGTGCAAAGAATTTATGAGAGTTTTGAAGAATGATGTGCGAATTATAGGCTGGAGCACCTGCCCTGCAGTTTAGCATTAAAAGTCCAACGATGTGCTTCTTCCACACTGCACAGGGTGGCACTGGGGGGACACCGGGATGCCTGGCTGCACTACATTTTTGGTCAAACCCTCTTAGGGTGAGAAAGGACATTATCAGCAGGAGGTTCCTGGCTGCAGTCACATGGCAGCATCAGGGAGCTGCCCGCTGCCAGCAAACCTCTCTAGTGTCAGCATGACCAGAGGGAGAGAAGCACCATGCCAGAGGCCGGCACTGAAAGGTTCGGTGACAAGGTGGCAGCTAAAGGTGCAAATACCACTTCCTCATTGCAGCCTCCATGAATGGCCCTGCCTATGCAATACAGAGGATGTTTTTGAATGGCAGAGCACAGGCAGTGAATCATCTTATAATCACTGCTGGTGTGTCCCAGCCTCCGTGTATCATCAAGCCTTCCTTTGGGTCAAGTAATCATTTGAGTCTGAATCATCGCTGCACAGGTTTCTCCTAGTGCAGGCTGGCACGGTCAGTGAGCAGAGATAGTTGAATGTGCTCTCACTGTTTCACCCATGATCCAGAAGGGCCTGCAAGGCTGGTGCTTGCAGCTTTGCCATACAGACCCTGGCAGCACAGAGGGTTCCCACAGACCGTGCAGTCTGTTGAGTCCTATGCGAATGTCAGGCAGCAAATTGTTAACCATAGAAGTTACCACCGTTTCCTTAAACACTCCTCATAGGTCAAAGGGTTAGCGCTTTCCCGGGCTAGCATAGCATTGGTAGCAAGCTAGGGCTTCCAAATCATAGAATAACTGAGGCTGAAGGGCCCTCAGGACGTCACCTTGTCCTAGACCCCTAAAAAGCCAGGTTTGACTGGCCCTCTCCTCGTCCTCAGAGTCTGAGCCACGAACACAAAGGAAAGGGAAATCCCGCACAAGCCAAGGAGGACCTGTGCTGGTGGGGCCAGCTGAGATCAAACTGGTAAGGAGAGCCCATGAAGGGACAATCCAGCAACATCAAGCAGTACCAGAGGGCCACAGGAGAGACAGGGTAAACTGAGGGAAAGACCCCGGCAAAAGCAGTGGGGGGCAGAGAGAGGGAGACAGCACGCTTGCTTCCTCTGCTGCCAAGATGGAGGCAGGGAGGCTGGTGTGGAGGCATTTCTCCTGTCTCCCAGTTTGCTGCACGTGCAAAGGAGCCACCTCCTGACACCACGGGGGCAAAGAGCCAAGGTCGCAGCAGCTGGAAGAGGGAGCAGAGTCCTGGCTCCACCCTGCCTGCACAGTGCTTCCCTCCCGGGCCCTGAGGGGGGTGGAGGGAAGAGGGTAACCCTCATTCCTCTCCAGGCCAGATGGGGAAGGACTCACCAGGTCTCACCCCCACCCTGTCACTAATATCAAATAATAATAGTATTTAGCACGTCCGTAATTACCTTTGCACTCCGGTATCACAGATACAGCCGAATTGGAAGTCATTAAGATCATTATAATGAGCTTCAGTGGATCCTTTCAGTCAGAGGCATTATTTAGCCGGCCCTCATTTTCATGGTTACATCTGAATAAGCACTCTGCATTGAGGTGAGGTTCACTGATGAGACACTTTGGCATAAAGGCAGTCTCCTACTTGCAAAGGCAGAATAAGTGTCATTATGCATCGTGTTTCACCAGACTTCAAAATGCCGAGGAATGGAAGTCAGAGTATAGCTGACTCCACCTTCAACTTGTCAGGGTGGCAAACCCCTTCCCACGGACTGGCACCTGGGGAAGGTCTGCCACAGCCTCCTGCACAGGGCAGCCGTTTCGCAGCATCTGGAGGCCGTTGACAGCCACAAGCAGCCACCGCAAGCCCTTACTGCAGAGGTTGCTTCAGCAAGAATTCTTGTTAAAGCAGAGGGGGCAGAAGGCCAGCAACTCTGGGAGCACCTTGCACTGGGAACAGGAGAACCGTGCTGACCTAGGTGTTGGCGAAGACCTGGGCTGCTGGCCTGAGATCAGGCACGTGGACGTATGGCTATGCTGGACGGGGCACTGCTGGGGCCGGTGAGCAGGACCGTGTTCAGAGCCATCTGCAGAACAGAGACCTGCTGGTCCTGGGTCTATTTTCAGCCTTGCTGAGGACTTCTTTTTTTGAGCTTTCAATAAGCAGGAATTAAGTGCCCCTTTAATTGTGGCTACCTCAGTTCCCTGTGCATAAATGCAAATAAAGGCACTTAATTTCTCCCATTTTTGTTTGTCCTTTATGTTTGGGCTGTGAATCCCTTGGGAAAACATCAAGGGCTTCTAGGTGTACCTGTCTTAATAATAATAAAAGTAATGGGCTTGTTTTGTCATTGAAGTAGAAGGAAATGTAGGCACACGGAACAAACACTTGTACTGCAATTTCTTATGTTTAAAAAAAGAACAAAAAGATAATAGAGTGTAATACTTTGACCAAGAGCAAAGGTAAAATCACAGCAGCTGACTCAGTGTAACAGCAAGGACTTTCATAGAGCTGGCAACATTTCAGCCTGCCTTCTCGGGAACTCAAATATGAATATGTTAAGAGTAGCCTAACATATCTAAAACACCACCTGAATGAGAAAAAAGAGTCACTGTTGGGCAAAAGCATTATTTTCAGCAGCGAGGAAGTTCTCCTGGCAAAGCACGAGCACAAACTTGTGTTTATTTCTTCATGTTCAGTTACTGTCAACATTACAAATAAACCAAATCGAGGCAGAGAATCTGACCCTGCACTGCCAGCCCCAAATACAGCTAAAATGCTCTTCTGGTGTGTTTGTGACCTAGCTGTTCCATCCATCCTCCAGAAACAGGTAAAACCACAAGACTTGGACAAGATCCAAACAAGCTTCAGCGCAGTTTAGAAATACAGTCAAGACACAAAGCTGCTTCTCTACTTCACGACAAACTGGCTGTTACAAAAAAAAACATTGAGGCGCAATGACATTTCCTGAGCTCTGGCTGATTCTGCAGTGGAAAGGAGTTTCCCATGCCGTTTCCTTAATTAGCACAAATATGCTGACAACCTTCTCCATGCTGAAATCAAGCCATAGGCCACTAAAAAGTTGATCTGTCCACGCACCCAAATCTACCACATGCTGAGCTAACATGTTTCAGTGCCGTAATCAGTACCCAGATTATAACATGGCTTTGTCATGAATCCAGTTGCTGAAACAGACTTTGATGTCCCAATACGAAACCTATTTGTCCTGCAGTCAGCAAATAGGAAAAGTGCCAATATATACATTCGATGTTTTGAAATGCTGGGATTGTGTTCTGGCATTTATTGGATCATTTTGACCACTACATGAATTTATAATATGACCCAGTAGAATTAGAGAAATAATGAGATCTGAAGGCCAGATTCTAAGCTTGCTTAATCGGAAACAAACAGGGAACACCACATTTGGCATCCAGTAATTTACTCTGGTTTCACCATGAAGCGATCAAGGCCACAGCTCTTTATATCATTCGATCAGAGTTTAGTCCTTGTCAACAGGACAGGTTATAATACAGTCATGCAGCAATCAAACAGAAAAGACAGCATGCCAATACAGTAAATATTGTAGTACTAACCCTAGGGAAAAGTTTACCAACTTTATGGCAGGTAGGGTTTAAGCATGTGAACCCCAGCCTTGTTCCTCAGACAATTTTTGCTTTGTTGGTAATGCAGCTGGCAGGACTAATTCTAAAAGCAATTTATGCCTGGCCAGCTCATAGCTAATTCTGAGTGAAAGCTGTGACAGCTAAGCTGTTTCCTCCTGGCCAAGGCAGCCAATTTTCTGTGACTGGTTCAGTAAGGTTGCTGCCTGCTGTGCGGACAGGACACTGCAACGTGCTGGTGTAACTGGTCTGACCCCTCCTCCCATGTTTCAGTTGTCCCTACAATAGTGCATCCCACAGTATGCCGCACCATGGGCTGCTGCTCTTGGTATGTGTCTTCCAGGAATTCACCTCCGTCATTACTGGCCTGTGGCATCATTGCCTACATTTTCCCAGAATCGCTTGGCACCGATGTAACTGGACAGCATGGCAGATAGCCCTGCCAGCATAGCTGCTGCTTGGAAAATCTGCCCTGTGGACGTAAGCTGAACATCTCACCAGTTACTCGCTATAATTCTTTCAGCTGGATACAAGGTCACAGTTGTGAGAGTAACAAGAATGTGTCTTTGATGACATTGACATAAATTACCTGTAGTTTCTTGCCAAAAAAAAAAAAAAAAAAAAGTGCCAGAAAGTGATGCCCCATGAAGAACAAATTAGATCCCATTTTGTGTCCCTTCACCTGTAGAGAAAAGCTTGAATGTCAATGAATTCTGTGCCTGTGACTGCCACCCGGCCCAAAATCAGTGAAACCAGGCTGACAGCTACGTTTATAACTTTCCCATTGAGTTGTTTGCTCTCCTGAATTTTATTTTGGTCCATTTATTTATTCAGTTCCATAATTGTCCTTCAATACCACACAGCAGCTTTAAGACACAAATACACCATCACCGTCAGACACATCAAATTTTCCTTCGGCACTATCAGTAAAATCACACCCTCCAAATCGATCGGGACTGCACGGGGCTCCTCCCAAGCTGGTGGGGCCAGAGGGAGAACTCAGCCGAGGGCTGGTCCTGGGAGGTCCCGAGCACTTGCAGCTGGCCTTGGTCTCCGTTCGAGGTACAGGCAACCGAACCCTCGTAGGGGCAGCTGGACAATTCAGTGACTGCCTGGAGAAAGGATACAGCTGCCCCTGCCCGCTCATGGAAGGACAAGCAACAGCAAAGGTGCCTCCTGCTCAGACTGCACCCTGAACCCTTGTTGCCATTAAACAGCCTTACTCTCCCCGGGAGAAGGGGAGGGCTGGAGTGAAAGTAAGTCTGACCTTCCTGGAAGAATGGACTTATTGATGCTGTGCTGGGCTGCAACCTGAAACCGCTGAAACTCTGGGCTTGGAGAGAGGGAATTACCAAGCCCAGCCCGGCATGATTCAGTAATGCAACCTAAGCCCCACACAGCTTCCTTTTCCTAACCCCATTCCTCCTCTCTGAAAGACACTCTGCATGTTTTAGCCAAATGGAAGCAGCAATCTAGACACCAAGAAAGCTTGCCGATGTCAGGCTGTGCACCAGCACAAGTCAGAGGGACGTAAGTCAGATAAGATGCAGGTAGGCAACTTGTTCAGGAAGGCTTCCCCCAAGTTCCCCATTGTGCTTAAGCAGCGGCAAAAATACCATCCACCCATAGACGGGCACACACCCCCCTTTGTCTCCCACTGACCTCAGTGTAAAACTCACACCTGGAGAACAGAACCCCACGAGCCTGGCCTCATTTACACTGGTTTTACACAGTTGCCTCCTTGGGAAATACCCCATCTTTACATAGGTGTTCCCAAGATCAAACCTGGCTCAGCCAGCGCCTCTGAGCACCACCGATGCCTAGGTCTTCCTTCACTGTCAAAAGGCCAACCTCAACATGGTTAGAAAGCTGCTTTTCCTTTCCTCCAGTTACTTACCATTGAAGATACAGCTTAAGAAGCTCACAAACGGGAGGGCACAGGCTGTGTGAACCCTTCACTAAACACCTGAGCAAGCACCACCCAACCTGCAGTCCCACAGCTGCTGGGCCCTGACCAGGAGGTACCACCAACACCAGGGAAGGTTTCCACAGTCCCCTTTCTCTGGGGGTTTCTGGTGCACTGCCATGGCTGAGCTGCTAGCTTAGGATGTCAAAGTCCTCCCTGCTGGAAGTGACAACGCCACTCTCACCATACACTGCACATGAGCTGGCACTGGTTGCTTCCTATTTTCTAGCCCTTGCCATGACAGCTTAAAAGAAGTTTTGGCCTATGCCTTGTTGACAAACTTGGCTCAGAAAAAAAGCAGGTTCTTGTTTGCTGACCAAGGCCAACACGCCTGACCCCACTCATAAGCTGTGCAGGTGATTTTGCCAAGAAGTAGAGTGCTAAAGCAGAAAATGCCCAAGACCAATGGCTTGAGAGCAGTCTTGCCCCTTTTCTCACCCCAAAGGCAACACTGTGACCAGTGAACATATCACAGCATGCTACACAGAAGAAATCTTCTCCATCCCAGACATCGTAAAATACTGTACTGTGGTACAAGCTGGAGCAAGGATGTGGTGCAGTAGTCCCAGACAGCCTTGGAGGCAGAATTACTCATTTATTTATCGCAAAACTCAGATGAAGCTGTGCTACTTGTATTGCTATAGGGCAAGGAGGGGTGAGAGACGGACTTTCTGCATTTCCAGGAGACTTGTTTCAGCAACTGATGACATATGAGGACAGGATTCTCCAAACTACCCTTAGCTCAAGAATACGAAATTCTACCTCCCCATATATCATTAGCTCGCTAGCCACCTGGTCAGGTGCTATTTAAAGCCCTAGGCTTTAAATGCTTCTTGGCTGGTTCTCTGCATTACCCTCTGCCCTGCCATACAGAACAAGACCCTCACTTTGGGAAATCAATTTTCATCAAAGTTGGCTGAGCTGGATCTGCCCCTCCCCCAGAGACAAGGTGTGTCTACAGCCAGGGTCTTGAATTAACAAGATCTCAAAGAAATAAGTAGCTTACACAGGTGGAATTAGGTAGAGACAATGGAAATAAACACCAGCTCAATATTTGAGGAGTTTCTGTGCAGTTTCACTTGTGACTACTAGCCCACAGGTGCCCTACAAGCTAAGGATACTTCAGCTGACTTGTTTTTTCATGCCACCCTCACATGTTTCTAAAAGCATCTCTCCTTTTGATCACATGGCAGCAGGTACCGACTTGCTTACACACAGAGCAGTGTTACTAGTGACGGTGCTAAACACATGCTGCACAGGTGAGTCCCGCAATATTGTCTGTGGCCATAGAGACATCACCCCACCCACGCTGTCACATTTTTCTCAGCATAACCCCAGGTACGGCCCTATGCAATGCCTGGCCACTTTCAGATGAAAGCCTGCTCCTTCCTCTCCTCCACCCCTCTGAGCTCAGCAATCGAGAATACAGAGGAAAACTCCTGGCCATTTGTGCTTGGGATGAGCAAACAACCAGCCCACACTCTGTCCGGCGGCGTGAACGCCAGGTTATGTGAGGACATGCCAGCAGAGCCCACATACCACTGCTGGGTTATGAGCACTTCTGATCCAACTGACTGTGCTCAGGAGACTGAAATATAAACAGCACTTTTCTGGGAGGAGCAGCTCCCCCATCTTAGTCACAGGTTAAAATAAATAAATAAACAAAGCCATACTAATCTCCCAGTTGGCCCGCTCACAGCCATGTGACCGGCGTCAGCCTTTGCCCCAAGACAGAATATGGACCCAAAGGCTGGGTCCCAGCTTCACAGCGCTCCAATGGCACACACGGCATGGGCAGCAGCCCCTAGCTGGGACGGTGTGGACCTCAGCTTGCGGTGTGAGGGAACACCCACCTGGCAGACAGCAGAGCCCAGCTGCACACCACCTGCTCCCAGCTCCATCACACTTACATAAGGGAAATACTGAGGGGGCCAGGACACATTTAACCCAGAGATCCTCACGTGACTACATGGATCCGAAGTGAAGCAGAGCAGACCCAGATCTGCTTTCCATCCCACATGGAGCCACATCTGGGAAGCAAAGCAAACAGGGGGCACCGAGCAGTGGGGGCCCGAGGAGGCTGGGGAGCAGGACTAAGGCAGTAGTTGCTTTTCCCCCATCCTTTGGTAAGCAAGAATAGCTGTGCTGGGAGCCAAGAGGGCACACTGGGGCAGGGTCAGTCTAGACTCGCTCTGTTTCTTGCCCTCCTTCCCACAGCATCTGCTGCTGGCCCTTGTCAGAGGCAGGATAAAGAGCTACGTGGACCTCACATCTGGCGCAGCACAGCCTTTTGTACTCCCCTGCCTTGTGAGCTGCAAGTCTGGCCAAAGCTCCCGTGTGTACATGAAAGACAATCCCAGCATTAAATATATTTCTCCTCTTTATCCAAACTAGAAACAGCTTCTCAGCCTACAACATCACCAGGCTATGTTAAACACCTAAGTATAATCAGGAATGCAGCTGGAGGTCTAAGCATGGGGTGAGCAACCACAAACGTACATTTTAACAGGAACTATCCCAATGGGCTCCAAGAGCTATGTACAGTATATCTGCCTGTTGCTAATTATATTTACTGGTGGTGGTTGTGGTTTTTTGTTTTTTGTTTTTTTTTTTTTAAGCTGAAGATGAGTCAGAAAAAGAAAAAAGTCCTTTATTGTTGTGGAAGCAGAAGGATGTCTCCTGAGGGTGTGTGTAATGCACTACTGTCACGGCATGACAATGGAAAAACTGACTGCTGAGCCAACCAAACCCCCATAAATACCTAATGATATCTCTCCTGGCCCAGATTTTCTACAAGTCGGTGCCTGAACTGCATACGAAATGACAATCGATATTAAAGAATCTCTCTTCTCAACAGAGCCAGAATTTAAGAGCCCAGCTGAGCATTATATTCCAGTTCATACAAAGAGATCCTTTTAAAGGTCTGTCACAATAACTTAAAGGTGGTGATCCAGCAGAAAAAATACTAGGCCTCTTCTCACCCTCTCCCCCATGCCTCCCACCATTAGCACAAAGAACAGCTGGCTTCAATGAACAGGCATCGTTATCAATTACAACACGGTGACACAAACAACACATGCTTAGGGACATTATCGGGTCTGCATTCATGTGGGACAAGAACAAAACCTTGCTGCTGCTGCTGCTGCTTCTTCTTCTTCTTCTTCTTCTTCTCCTCCTGCTCCTGGCTCGGGTAGCTCCGCCGCCTCGTGTACTCGGCCGGGGAGGTGGTGGTGCCAAGCACCTGGCCCAGTTACAGGTATGTACACAGGGACAGGGAGCCCGTTGTGAGAAAACCCGGCCTTAGCAAATTTCTCTGGCCGTCGGCCAGCCTCCGCGCGTTGGGCAAGTGACTCTCCCTGGCCGTGGTTACATCAGTCACCACCACCTCCCTCAATGTCATGGCACGGGAAGCGGCTGCCAGGGGAGAGAGGGAGGGAGAGAGGGAGGGAGGCAGTCGCTGGTTTTTGAAACCGGCTGTCCAGAACACATTACAACACCATCGCCGGTTTCCAGTGGGTTTGCTCAGTTCCTCCCTTCCCGTGAAGACCACACAGGCTTCGCGAGGGCGTTTCGCCCTGCCGCAGGAAGGCGGTCTCTGGGGCCTGCCACTCCTGGCAGCTGCTCCGCAGCGGTGTGATTCCCCCAGCTTCCTCCAGACGCTCTCCCAGTTTACACCGAGGGCCAGGACCCAACTCAAAAGCTGCTATTTAGGGGGAAAAAACATAACTTATTTTCTTATTTTGGGTTGTTTGATTTTTTTCCAGAGGGAGACCCTCCACGCTGCTCGGCCCCCAACACCAGGGGGAGGCAGGGTTGGAAGAGGCCGAGAAGCCGCTCAGAGCCCCGCTCCCTCCTTCACCTGCCTGCTCTGGTCCCTCAGCCTGCTGGCCTCGCACCCCCTTGGCACACCACCCAGGTGGCCCTGGAGGGACACCACTACCCGCTGCCCTCCCCGGCCACTGGGCCGCAGGCCTGCCAGCCCCGGGCGCGCTGCACCTGGGAGGAGGCGGCTGGGGCGCCGCTGCGGCAGGCGGGCAGCCAGACCCCGCTTTGGCTGCCACCCGGTGTAAATCTAAAGCCACCCCCCTGCAGCAGCAACCGTGTGTGAGGGGACGGAGCAGACCCCGGAGAAGGGACAGCACTTTGGGGCCCGGTGTAAGCACAGTCATGTATAAAAGCGAGCAAAACTGGCAAACAGAAATATTGTTCCTGGCACACGAGTACTTCCATATTGATTCAACGCTTAAAAACGCACTGAAGTGAGGACGCCCTTTTTTCAAACCCTCCAGCAAACTCACTTTCACTCTTGGCAACCTGCTGTCTCCTCACCCCTCAGCTCCTTCACCCTGACAGCAGCAGCACCTTCCTACAGCGGCCTCCCAGCCCTCCATCACCAGCCCCGCTGGCCTCTACGCTGCCTCCCCTCACACCCGCCTCTGCTTCGCCTCCTGCTTCAAAGCCCTTCTAGAGGAGGAGCTGAAATTTCTGCAACCCCCGTCCTGCAACCCAGCCCACCCCACGGGTGGAAGCAGGGAGGAATGGCTGCTGGAGCCCCCACGGGGAAGCCTCGGCCGGGGGCTGCATGCCTGCCCCCTCAGCCTGCCTCTGCCGGGGCAGGAGCCCACGGAGGTGGGCAAAGACGGCCAGATCCGGGCAGCTTCTCTGCAGTCAGAGGCTCTGCAAGGATTATTTGGCTGCAACGTATCATATGACTTTGTTCTTAGAGTTACATTTTAACTGAGAAAGTTTAACAAGTATGACTTATGGGCTTCTAAAATTGGCAGCAGAAAAATGAGCTGAGGAAGTCATGGAAAAAAACCACAAGCGAGGCCATTCCATGTTATGCACAGTTTCTGGGCTCTTTTTCCAATCTTCTGTTTTTTTGGATGGTGGAAAATATTTTCCAGCTACACAGGCCTGGCCTCACTGAGTATGTATTTATGCCAAGTTTATAAAAAGCAGCTGCAGACAGGGTTGAATGAAAGGATTACACTGCTGTCTGTCTTCCAGAAGGTGCTTCAGTTCACACCCTGTCCCACAGTGCGAGGCTCGTTTCTCAAATCTCCGTGAATTTATGTAAAGAGGTACAAAATCTGAACCGCACAATCAAACAGCTATGGCTGTGCATGCCAATGGGCATGCACGCCTGCACATCTCGCTAGCTGGGTAGCCAGCAGCAGCTCCTAGCCACTGCTAATGCCGGCTTTTAGCGCTTGAAGTTTGCTACCATTCCTCCAGCCTCTCCCCACCCTACAGCCTGGTCCATCTTCCATGAACACAACGATGGGAAGAAGGCTTTCAGGGTCGAGACCCCTCTCTCAGCGTAACTCTGCTGCCTGTTTCACGTATACCTGCTCTTCAGCAGCTCCCACTGAAATTCAGGCTTCACCGATCTCACGTACTCTCAGGCTGCCAGGCTTTAAGGCTAGAAGGGATCGCTGTAAGCGTGCAGCCTGACCTCCTCCGCAGCACACTGCCACTGAATTTCAATCAGGAACCTGGGCGGCAGAGGCATAACCTTAATTTTCAGCCATGTCTTGTCACAGCCTTGGCCTGATACACTAGTCACAAGAGGAAAGTCGCAAATAATTATTCACTCTCCCAAACAGAATAGCTACAGGGGGTGCAGGGAGGACACAGCCTGAAAGTAAATGGATATGAAAAGGTAAGGTAGGTGGTAAGCTGCAGATTGTGCATTACAGATCTGTGCCCTGCTGTTTTTGCAGTCGAGTATCTTAGAATAACAGTACTGAGAATGACAGTGTTACATCAGGAATATCGGTCAAGACAATATTTCCTGGCAATTGTTTGAGAAATGCTTTTCTCACAGCTAATTGCTCCCAAGAGGCTGTGTTTTCTCTGTTTTTGGAAGGAGAGCGATTTAGAAAGAAGGTTTTTAAACCTCTACACCCTGCAGCGGGACAAAGAACTGGCAGGGGGGGTGGGGGGGGGGTTGGGGAGAAGGAAAAAAAGCAAGAAAAGAAAAAGGCACAACAGCTGTAATGTTCTATGAAATGATTTTGTTCTGTTCTCTTGCCGGGGTGGTGGGTGCAATCATCAGTTTGGCAGAGATAAATACAGAAAAAGCAAGAAATTTTACAGGAAGGCGAAGGGGAGCCCCGGCTGCAGGAGTACCACACTGCCATCTAGTGGCACCGGCTCTCGCAGCCCAAAGCCAGGGGGCTCCACTGGCTCCCCCTGCCTCCCCCCGCCCGTGCCTGCTCGGGGCTACCTGAACATGGGGCCCGGGTTCCCTCCGGCGTCTTATTTTTACAACCGAGCTTGCCAACTGCGAACCCGCTTGCTCTATAAAAGATAGGTATAGGAAGGCAAGGGGGAAAGGGAAAAATTCCACCAAAAGTAAGTTTAAGACAAACCTGGCTTTGTTGGGAAAAGCTGGCGTTGACACTGAGGTCTGCAGATTCCTGTCTTTCGCTGCTGCTGCGCACAAAGCTATCACAGCCTTGGCGTGTTCTGCGATTGCCATAGGGATGTCTATGGCAAAATGAAGGGCTGCTGACAGGCGCAGTGAGCGCTACCTTGTCCCAAGGAGACAGGTTTGAACCTAGAGCTGATGCCCGTTCCCAATCCTGTTAGATCAAATGCCTCAGTACCTGTGTGCCCAGATGCTATCTGCGGTGCCACCCTGGAAAATGTAACTCTGCTATGTGCCTCTGCAATGACACGTTTCCTTTGTATTCCGAAAAGAATACAAATGTTAACCTTTCCACACTTAAAAAAGGAAAAGCCAAAATGCTAAGCCCCTTAGCAAAAGGCAGGCACTCCACCTTTGGAAGACACCCAGCAAAGGGCAGAGAATTAATTATTTTGTATGACCTTCACACAGCAAGTTAAAAAGAAAAAAAGAGCTCTGGTGTATGTGAATTCTGACATTCATTGAAGGATGTTAAACTGGAAGGTCCTGACTGCAGCAGACTTCTGTTTAGCCAGAAAACACCACCACTCCCAGTGCCCGAACTCTGCCAGAAGAGCCCACCATTTTGGGAAGCAGTGGAAGAAGCCTTGCATCAGGCATCCAAGACTGCCCGCAAAGCTCTCCCTCGTGGCAAAGTGCTCTCTGTTCTTGCACTTCCCCCTGGAAATAAATGGCCACTCTCACACCTTATGGGCAATGAAAGGCGAGTAGCAAAAGACTGCATTTGGCCCTGGTGCAAAGGGCAGTATGTCTAGCTAACCATTAGCTCCGTGTCTTCGGTCCCCGAGTCCTGTGAAGCTTCACAAGAGCATAGCTGTACTGCATGTGCCCTGAACAGCCATGTCAACAAGGGTGATACTCTTTGCGATCAGCAAAAATAATGCCATGTTCCAAGAAGAAAGGAAAATGCAGTTAAGTTCCCAAAATGAAGATAATCAACGCTGTTCCAATGAATCATCTCACAGCAGCATTTCTTCACGAGCCCAGAGTGATGACCTCTGCAAATACTCTGGTGACTACAAATACTATGATGACCTACCAATACTCTGAATTTACAAAATCCCTGCTGCATCAATCAGCAACAAAGCTTGTGTTGTCATCCCCTGAGACCAAGCACACAACACCTGCAACATTACCAGGGAGTTGGGGAGGTAAAATGTGAACAGTAAGATTAAAACACACTGAAAGGCCATGAAGGATCCTGAGTCTGAGCCATTGCTGGTTCTGTCAGACTGCAATCTGTTTCTTAATTTTTTTTCTTTACAAACAGTGTGAGATCACTGTTTGTATTGAAAATGTGCACCCAAGGTAGGAGACATCCATCTGTGAAACCGTCTACGGTCTAATGACAAATATCATCAGGCCTGCTGAAAAATTTTGAGGGCAGCCCAGCAGAGAAAACACTGCTTCTGACCTTGGCAGAGTCTCATAACAAACACCATCCATCCTGGAAACAACCAAAATGAAGGGAGAGATTCTACACAGGAGCCAATTGTTTTCCTTTGCTTCACATTTTATGCCAAAAAGCATGGGGAGAGCACTGCCCCAGTATCGATACGTTCCATCCTACGGTCTCTGTGCCTTTTATAAAACCAATTTAACTTCTCAGCACTTATTTCTATGGTTGCCCAGAGAAGCCAAGGTGTCCAAGTGGTTAGAACAAGCTCCCACTAAGAACCCGACAGTCTGTTGGTTCTTAAAGAGTGGCAGGAGACACCAGACTGATCACCTGGCCTTCGGCATATATGGCTACCGCATAGCCAGCTCCTTCTAGGCATATCCTCCTCTCCTGACCCAATACTGGCTCCAAAGAAGAAAAAGTTGGATAAAGCCATCCTGGTCAACACATGGTTAGATCTGCTCTAACCATGAGGACTTGGGGCATCAGAAGCAAGCTTCAGAAGGCTGCATTGTTCTTAAGGATAGGTCGACTGTCCGAAACTGGGCTACAACTTTCTCTCAGTGAAGTGCCTCTCCAGTTTTCAACCATTTTATCAGGTTGTCATGTATTCACAGCTTGCAATCCAGCATCTAGGATGGATGCTGACTCACTGCATTGCTTTCTAAGCTGTTTGCCTTATTTATGCCAGCTTAATACCTATGTCCCAGCTCTTCTGTTTGCATGACGGTGTCGCTGAATTTCAGACACTATGGTGTAGGCTGATTACTAAGTTTTGACAGAACAATCAAGAGTTCCTTTTAAAGTTGCTATCAAACAGCAAGCCAGATTTCTGAGATTGCTTCTTACATTTACAGCGCAGAAGCCACTTATGAATGGCAGGACTGCCAGCAGAGTAATTAACCCAGTGCTCAACGGTTCAGGTTATTTGATTTCAGTTTGGGGGCAGTTGTGCTTTAAATCTTTTCAATTAAAGTGTCTTTAATGCTTCTTTTTTTTTTTTTTTCTTCTGGTAGGTTTCATGATTTATAAGCAGGTCTGTGGTTGGTTAAGGTCTGATTTTTCCTGATGATACTAGAAGCTAGCACTGATTAGCCAACCAATCTAAAAATAATGTGATGTAGAAAAGAAGGAAGCTGTAAAGCTTCACACATAATTCAGATACACAAAACACCCACCCAGTAACTACCAAAACAATCATACTACCCTAAACCTTACCTTCTCCCTTCCTGTGTCACTGTCCCAATGTCCTGCTCTTGACTGCTTAGGTTTCCATGAGGAAAGGACCATGCAGAGTAAATGACAGGATCAGGACCGCAGGCTGTGAGCTCGCAGAAGCAGAGACTTCGTCTTGACAGATTCTTCAGAGTGCCACACACATCTCTGCTGATACAGAAGTAATAATAATAATTTCATGCTAAGAATTCTGCCAGTGCCAATGGCCAGTAGATAACATCCCTACAGAGAAGTAAAAAAGGGTCCTTAGTTCTGTCAGACATCTTCTAACATAAGCCAAGGGGGCTGATGTTAAAGCTCAGGACTTCAGATGGAGGGATAAAAGCAAATGAAATGTAAATCAAACAGCAGCACCTCATGGTTATGCAAATTCAGCTGAGTGTCATTATAGCAAACACCAAACGAGAAGACCTCAATAAACATGGAGACTGCGACCTGGGGTCAGATGAGGCTTCTCTTCTTCATATAGGCAGAAGTTTCCACCTCCTTAATTGTAGGAGCTGCAGTAACTTACAGGACCAAGCATTTAAATTATACCAGGTCAATGTGTGGTGAAAGTAAAGTTCCATCAAAACCAGACTGTTCCCACAAATAATGAGATACTGCTATGAATTGATTAGGCATGTACTATCAATTAAAAACACCAGAGAAGAGTTTCTCAAAGAACATGTTTGTTCAATAATCCCTTTTCTCCATGTCTCCATTTAATTAGTCATTGCATTATAATTAACAAATTCATGCAATAATAATTGTCATTTTAATCATCAAAGCTGAATGTACATTCCTTCTCATTAAATAATATTAAAAACAACAAAAGATGCTAACCAGGTTGTTTCAGAGCTCCAGGAAATGCTCTTTTACATACAAGCCAAAACAGGCAAAGATTGGTTTGTTACAGCAAATTTCTGTATCTTCCAGGCTATCTTACAGGGTGTAACACGTCCTGATTGACCCAAGGAACGAGGAGAGGCACGGTTTGCAGACACAGTATCTTTTATTAAACAGCTCTCTTTCTCTAGATACTTGCCATGTAATAGGCAGACTTTGAAGGATTTCTTACTAACAGGTTGAATGTTTGGAAAAATGCTGATCCAACAGCTACAAGGGCTGAAAACTTCCAGCTACTTGTTTGGTATAACCATACACTTTCATCCTGCAAACACAGCCCAGGAAGCAGAGAAAAACCACTTCTTAAGTGCAGGAGTAGTTAAGATTTGGTTTCAAGCCGGGTGCCACTACGATACAAGCACCTGCCTCCCAAGGCATGAGAGAGACCCCCACCAGCACCTCACATCAGCTACACGATTGCAACAGGGTGAATCCATTTTGCCACCCTAAGGTGAAATTCAACCAGCAACGAAACCACATCCTGTCACCAACCTGTAACATCTTGCCTCTTTTTTTGTTGTTGTTGGCCCTCCCCACACAGGCCATCTCAGCCAGAGTCCAACGCCAGGCAAGAGTCTCAAGATGCAGATTTCTCTTCCAGCCCTACTGCAGTTAACAGGTGCTCTCCTTTCAGTCCAGCTAGCAAGGCTCATCCAGAAAAATCATAGCTAGGCAGGGAAAAAACCTTCTCTTGCATGCCTGGGAATGGGATTCACTCACATTTTGTTGCAGAATTTTAAGTTGTACAATGCAGCTGGCGTATCTATATACCTGGTTTGTGTTGAGGACGAAAAGAAAGAAAAGGGAAATTCTTCTAATCGTGTCACCGCAACAGACCAAACACAGAGGATTTAAAATGCCAGAATTAGGTAGCAGTAGAAAGGCATGCCACTGCTGCCCCACTGATCCTGCCTTACTACATCGTACTAAATTCGTCTGGACAAAATGCTGCATTGCATCACCTCACCAGACAGGAAAAATCTAAAAATTAGGATTTTGCAGGATGAGCTTGCACAGAAGGTGTGTGCAAAACTGCCCTCTGCTGTTTATATCAAGGCTTGCTCAAATAAATGATAGCATGACCAACTCAGCTTTTAGTTGTAAGGGTCCTTGTTACGAAGAGGCAGAACCATCTGACTTCAGCCGTTTTCTGCCTCCGTGCAAAGCAGAAATTTCACACATGAAATCCCCTCGTAACTGTCTTGCAGCATGGACCACCCGGACAGAACTGTAGGCTGTAGCAACGTTGTGCTACAACGTTGCCTGCAACAACACTCCATTCGGCGACTGTTACACAGTGGGTGAGCACCCACGGACATCCTCTCACCCCAAAGATGAGTCAGGAACATCCCCAGGGTGTAAGGGAAATGATGGTAATGGTGAGCCAGCACTGCAGGAGGACACGCATCCGTCAACCCATTCAATGAAGGCGCGACCTTTACAGAACAGGAACTGGACCTGCATGGCTGGAGTCAAAAGCTTCCAGCCCAGAGGCCTTTTAAGAGTTGATGATTATTAGGTCACAGCAGCAATCAGAAAACAGGGGAGTGACCTTACTAAAAGACGTCCAGTAAATATTCTGGAAACCCAGCTCCTGTAAGCCAGTACTGCAGGGAAAGAAGTGAGAACCTGGATTTTCTTTCCAGGAACACATGGAAACCACTGTACTTTGAAAAAGCTGTGCGTTACCTAGCCTCAGTATGCTGGACAGTTTGGTACAGAAACATCACTGAAGGGTTTTCTATGTTTTCTATGGCTTCACTCACACACTCATACACAGGACGTGGCTAATTCTGCCCCCCAAGAACAGCATCAGAGATGTCCACATCTTCTTTGGGAAGCTCTGTTTTGGTACAAATGTGGAAAACGAGTGCTGCTACCCACACCAGAAGCTCAGCTTCCGCAGTGCCTCTGATGAAAGCCAGCCCAGTCCTTGTAAATGAAGCACAAGTTTCAGCTCTTTACAACAGGCTTTTGGTCAGTACATAATGGAGACCATAAGCTATACTGGTCAGTGTAAACACACAAATTAAAAACCAAATGAAGACTTGAGTACAACAGATGCCTTGAAGAATTTTTTTTTCCCCCACATCAGCCCTTTTCATACCCGTATGTTTAAAAAGGCAGAGGTATGGGTGTACAGTACAACATGCCTCTGAAACACTCACTAAAAGCACTTAAGTGACCACTTCAAAGATTCCCTTGAAGTTTAACTCATGTTAATTTTAACACAACGGTCATGTAGGGCCACTGTTCAGCCTAAGGGACTTCAAACACACCATCAACAGATGTACAAATGAAACTTTAGAAAGATTCTTCTGGGTGCATAAATAGCTGGAGCTTTACTTTGATGACGGCTGGCTGTCCTCCTACACAGCAGGGCTGGGACTTCTCCATTTTTCAAGTTAAGGGCAACAATAATATTCTGTCGTCCCCCAGGGTAAGGAAATTAGTGCCAGATGATTCAGTGTGTGCCTGATCACTCTGGTTTTGGATTCAATTCCATTATCTAGAAAACTTAATTGTGAGACTTCAAAGGTAGTCCTGCACGATCATGAAACTAGCTGGCGTTTTTTTCTATAAAAGCTGCCAGAGAAGCTCTTAACTGATGATAGGAGACTTCCCAACATAAAACTAACAGGCCTCTGATATCCTTTATGAGAAATCCTCTTAGTGCTGACAACTGCCTTGTTCTTGGAGCACCACAGAAGGGAAGACGGCTCTTTCTGGGAGAAAGATTAGCAGTTTTACCTGCAGTAAAATAAGATTACAGATCTTACTCACCAGCAGTTGTGAGTTCAGCAACAGCAAATCCACAACTAGAACGGCTCACTTCCATCTTTTTTTAATTTGCATAGGTGAAAAAAAATACAGTACTAGGCACAGCTAATGCAATGGCATTGCTACTGCCGATGCAGTAACATCCATCATTACCACTGCACTTACGATGACCTGCACTTTGCTTATGTCTGAAAGCAGTTATAAATGATAGCCTCCTACATCTGTGGGCTGCGCACGTTAACTACACCAGTGTCAGCCTGCCGTTGTTGGAGCAACAGCAAATTCCCATCCTAGACAGTATCTTCAAGTTTTCACAGTTTGTAAGGTATTGGCCACATCAGAAGATTTCGGAGAAAAAACCCAAACAACAACCTTAAGCCTTGTTAAAAGGATTCCTCATTCCCACCCTACTAGCTAAGGCATTCGTAACAGGTATTGGAGCTTGCTCTTAACATGCTGACCAGGTACTTCTGGGTTATCAAATACGAGAAGAAATTTGTCCTTAAGGCTTCATTTAAATCTATGCTATCTAGAATTTTGTTCGCATCTAACTTGGCAGGATCAAGAAAACTAAAAAGGGTTGGAGTAATATGCGTGTCTGTGATGTTTATTAAAGCAATGGCCATCTGTAGCCATAATCAGACCAAGTCTTCCATCAAAATCAGAATTGACTCCCAGGTTTGCTAAAACATCCTTAGTTCAGGAAAGCTTTGCTTCAAGCTGAATTGTGAATTCAAATTGTCATCATTCCACCAAAGAGTGCAGAAAATTGTTCAGGTTTGAAGGAAGGGTACCACTTTTGTCTTGTGCTGTTTGGGTTAGTTTTTCAAGGCAGGGTGGAAAGGAGTTTGATTTACTGTAAGACAATGTTAAAAGCTGAATCAAAGAAGTATTACACTGAAGCAACCACCACCAGCAAGAACAACAGCTAAATATGCTAACAGATCGGTCAGCATAACCTACAAATCCTTACTTTTTTTAAGGGTTAAAAAGGAAAAGAAAACTCCAAAAAGCCTCACTGTACTCATTAAAAATAGAACCTTCTGCAATTTCACATTATTTTTGTTAAGAATTCTAGGTGCAAATAACTTTGTCCCTCCAAAATAAATTAAAAGGAAAAGAACAAGTCAGCCATGCTCACCTGAAGATCATGGGTACTAAGTTTTACTTTTAACTTACGCTACCTGAACAATTCAAGCACAACAAAAAGGCTAAACTACAGCCAGCTGTTCAAGAACTTTTTGTTTGTACCAGCCATTAACTTCAGTATTTGTCACATTACAGAAACATTCAATAGCACCTCAAATCTCAGGAGATGTGTTTTCAGGGGGTTAAGGGGGAAATACCTCTTCCATGGCAAACCATTTAAGCAGACTGACTCAGTTAGGAGCCCTTTCTACTCCCAGACTCGGGTATCTGACTGCTGATCGTGAACCATCTCTCAAAAATTCTGTGAGGCAATTTCTGAAACGTTGAGACCTATGGTTTGGAAGAATCTGCCTTTACAGAAATATACACCAGGCTGAAATGAGACAGAGACAGATGGCAATGCTGGCTAAAGAGCTTTCAGAGTATCTCACTTCCACTTGGACTATGCCACCTAGTACCTTACTATTAATGTATTGGCATCATTAGCACAGACCATCAGCTGGTCTCGAAAGACAGACACCTCGAAGCATTCTCCTCCTTTCTTCTCCTCAAGTTAAAACAAGTCACCACGCCGATAATATAAAGCTACAGTTTACATTGTTTCTTCTGCCACCTGAGTGGTGACAGCACAAAACCAGAGAACAGCAGAAGCCGATCTGTTTGACATTTAGAACAGCCTATCCATGGAAAACTTGCTTTCGGATGTATGCTTCTGCTACTCACTTGAGTCTGTCTATTATTTGCCTCCTTTTCACTAGCAAAGGAAAACTTTGTGAAATTCAACTTTACAGTACCATACCATATCGAACCTTTACAACATTTTTCTGATTCCATTAGCTTTAGCTAGTTTATAGCCTGGGGATATCATTGTCTTACCTTATAAGTGCAATTACGTTTTTAAAGCTAAATGCCAAAGATGGTTAACAACCATTTTCTACGGTCTTGAAGACTAGAGACTGAAATGTTGACTGCCTGTCTTGCAAAAAGCTTTCAAGCTTTCCCAAAAGCAACCTTTCTGGTCTTACAGTCTGCCCCAGGTTCTATTCCAAAGAGCTTTATTTCAGACACCTGCATTAAGAGAGCTTTCATGTTTGCCAGATACAGTTTTGACTTGTCAATTTAGATGTTATTGTTCCTGACAAAAATGGATTTGTCATTCTTTCTGCAGCCAGTCATCTATTACCATTCTGATTTGCATCTCTTTGTAAGGTGATCAGTTACTGTGTAAATGATCACATCTACTGTCTTAGGAAATGACACAATGTTTTAAAAGTAATTAAAAGCATTGGAAGACCAGCCATAACATTAAAAATAAATTTTAATGTTAAGTCATTTTTAGATCATTTGCTCTGACAACCAAATGTTCTGAAATTTAAAGTAGTACTATAGGGACACACAAGTGCAGATAAATCTTTATTGCCATAACTTTGTTTTTTCAAAAATGAGCATTGGGTTTTTAATAGGTCGTAGTTTTATGTCTTTATATGTACAACATTACAACTGCATATTTTAATAATAATGAAGTTAGTGATACTTTGATAACTCAACACAGTGTATTTATAAAATGAATTCTTATCAAAATACACTTTTCACTGGGATAATAAATAAAATCCTGCGAAACCCACCTACACAAAGTTAATTTTAACTCTGGTAGAACCCGATGTGGTACACAGTCCATTAACTACTATGTTTGCCCCTTTATCCCCCTACTGATGCTCATCTTCTGGGGTAAGAAAACATTATTTTCCCCTGTTGTGGTGTGACCTCATTCAACATCATCTTCAGCCAAGCACTGTGCACTTACAATTCTCTGTAAGAAGGAGAAAAACTCATTCACAATTACATAAAATTGACAGTAGGCAACTGATTATCAAGCAATGTAATTTTACACTGAACATTAAGCAGTGTAATTATCAAACAAACTGATAAATGCTAAAAATGGTAATTTATTTGACATAAGTTTTTTGGAAGTCAGTTCCACAGAAATTACGTACTGTGCAATGCCTAACAAAGCCGAACTCAGATAAATAACATCCTGTTAGCCTCAAGTGATGACCTCTGTGAGGTTTTTGGCACTGTTCTCTACGGAAACATTTTTGCTCCGCTGTTTCCCCAAACCTTTACATCTTGTGTACCTGATGCTTTTCAGTGGTCTTACTAACTATATGGACCTTAAACCAAAACGTAACCAGGCCTGAGCAGTAAAGAGAGCTGCCTGATGCACAGCATTGAGTCTCCGCTTTAGGTGAGGTAATACCATTATAGAGTACTCTTCCATTTCCAAGAAAATAAACCATACCATTTATTCTACAATAGACTTACCCGCTAGCATATTAACAACGTTACCTGCACAGTATTCAGGCTAAAACGGCAGGGCGTTTCATACACAGAGCTATGAACACTTTTATCACCAGGGAAACCCCCAAGCTTCCAAAACTGTCACGTGTTCTGGTGCTAGTTATATTTTGTGTTTATAGCTGGCCCACGAGCAACCAGCTAGCAAAAGCAACAGATTAATTCTAATGGACTTTCATAGCACTTACAGACGCTTACGGATATATAATTAAAAGAAACAACCTCAAGACCCAGCATAAGAAATTACCGCTTTTCTGATCCCCCAACTTGTATTTGGGAAACTGGATCCGGTATCAGAGCTGCAGTCAGACATCTCTACTTCAGAAGAGCTTAGCATAAGCTATGCATGAGAGAAGTTTCGTATTTCTGTTTTACCCTGTTTGCTATTAACGCTACATGGTATTTTTCATATATGCTTTTTAATGCCTCAGTTGAAAAAAACCTTCTTTTAATCTAACTGTACATATACAAAAAATGTATTACAAAAACCAATACTCAGACTGATGTAGTGGATAAGAGAAGTAGTTCAATTATTTTCAAATCAAAGCAACAGGGAACGTTTCACATACCTGGCTTATTGTAGGGAGCTTAGTTAGAAGCATTTGAAACACTGGTGGTGGAAGAGTCTGCTGTAGAACTTGTAGTAGCTGCTGCGGCTGTCCACACACAGCAATGGCATTGGTCAAGTGATCAACACCTTTTTCATATTCACCTGTATGACAAATCATTATGTTTTGAAATCAATCTTCTTCCACACTGTAAAGCATTTACAAAACCCACCCACCAACAGTGAATGAAATTATCGAGAATGAATCCACTTTACTTTCCTCCTCCCTTGCAGGGTCTTCTGAATACGGAGGGTTAGAAAAAAGTAAACATTTTCCTAGGTGAATTTGACTCCCCAAAAGATCTTAGTATACAAAAACCATCTTCTATCAAAGGTAAAGAAAACTATTTTACAGCTTACCCTTCAAAAAAAATTATGCTATTACCTTGAGCTAGTAGTTCCTCGCCAAGCTGAATCTCCTCAAGGAAAAACTTCTGAACTGCTTCAGCATCTTTCAGATCAGGCAACTGTAACACACACAGTAAAAATAAGTTGGCCCTTAAACAGCAGTTAATAGAGAAGTCAGCAGAAAACATTATCAACTGAAATCACACACAGCTGTACAACGGGACATTCTTTGACTATAGCCTATTAAGGAGAGATGGGATCCACCTGTCTAGAAGAGGCAGGGGGATCTTTGGCAGCAGGCTGGCCAGCTTGACAAGGTGGGCTTTAAACTGAAGGACCCAGGGGGCAGGGTCCGAGGTGGCAACGTTCACACCATCGCATCCAGCTGGGGAATAAGCCAAGCCAACGAGAGCAGCAATGTACGTTCTTTAGCTGCCTCCCATGAGGAGTAGCACAAGACCAGCCACCTCAAGTGTGCGTGTGGCTGTGGTGGATCCTCTTGCACCCCTCCTGGGAAACCTGCGTGCTCCATTACCTCTCTGAACTGCCTGTACACCGATGCACACAGCGTGGGGAATTGTTGACGCAGAAGGCTCGGACACAACTTATACGACCAACGTGATCAAGTTAGTGCCACTTTATTAAGGGATACACAGCGATTTATACCCTACAGATGCTATTAATAGACTCACAGCAATTTATACCCCCAGCTAAAAATACACATGCTACGCAGGCTTTGTTAAGTAAAAGGTGACAGGTTAAAACTACTCGTTCACACGCTTCCACCTCCCCTATGATTGGTCCCGGTGTGGTGCCCACACGCCGCTCCCTTGTGCAGCCATCCTGCTTTTTCTCATGTTTCTGTCCAACTCTTATCTCTCTGTGAATACAAAGTGTCTTTGTCTCCCTTGGCCCTGCATATGTCCTTCACAACACCTGCAGCTTGTTACAGCTCCGGCCTGCTCGGCCTGCTATTACAACAAAGTTACTTGGTCTGCATTGCTCATAACATGTCCGTTGTCTTCCAGCCACTCCACAGGGAATAAGCAGGAAGAATTAGAGATCTGTGTGCGATCACAGGGCCATGATCTCATCGTAGTGACAGAGACATGGTGGGATAGCTCACATGCCTGGAATGCCGGCATGGGTGGCTACATACTTTTTAGGAACGCCAGGCCAGCAAGGCCAGGTGGTGGGGCTGCCCTTTACGTGGAGAGCAACTGGAACGTACCGAGCTCTGCCCAGGGGAGATGCAGAACAACCAAGAGGTTATGGGTAAGGATTAAGGGGCAGGCCAACATGGGGGACACGGGACACGGGTGCGGGTGTTTGCTACAGGCCACCTGATCGGGACAAGGAAGTCAGTGAGGCTTTCTACAGACAAGTGGCGGCAGCCTCACGATAACAGCCCCGGTTCTCATGGGGGACTTCGACCACCCTGATACCTGCTGGAAAGACAGCACAGCTGGGTGCACACGGTCCAGGAGGCTCCTGCAGAGCACCAATGATAACTTTTCAACGCAGGTGGTAGAGAAGCCCACGAGGCAAGGTGTGCTGCTGGACCTTGTACAAAGAAAGGAGGACTGCTTGGGGATGTGAAGGTTGGGGGCAGCCTTGGCTGCAGTGACTGTGAGATGGTGGAGTTCAGGAACCTGCGTGGAGGAAGCAGGGCGATAAGTAGGATTGCAACCCCGGACTTCAGGAGAGCTAACTCTGGCCTCTTCAAGGACCTACTTGGAAGAATCCTATGGGTTAGGACTCTAGAAGGTAGGGGGGGCATTCCAAGAGAGCTGGCATCTCTTCCTCCAAGCTCAAGATCAGTGCATCCTCATGAGTAGGAAATCAAGCAAAGGGGGCAGGAGACCTGCACAGATGGGAGCAAGGAGCTTCTGGCAAAACTCAAACAGAAGCAGGTAGCGTACAGAATGTGGAAAAAGGGACAGGCCACTTGGGGGGAACATAGGAACGTTGTCAGAACATGCAGGGATGTGACAAGGAAAGCTAAGGCCTGTGTGGAATTAGAGCTAGTGAGGGATGTCAAGGGCAGCAAGAAGGGCTTCTTCAAGTGCATCAGTAGGAAAAGGATGACTAGGGAAAATGCAGGCCCACTGCTGAGGAAGGTGGGTGCCCTGGTGATGAAGGATACAGAGAAGGCAGTTACTGAACGTCATCTTTGCTTCAGTCTTTACTGCCAACACCAGCCCTCGGGTTTCCCAGACTCTGGAGACAGAGAGTCTGGAGAAAGGATGACTTCCCCTTGGTCAAGGAGGATTGGGTTAAAAGATCATGAACCCATGGGCCCCGATGGGATGCACCTCCAAGTGCTGAGCGAGCTGGCAGATGTTACTGTGAAGCCACTCTCCGTCACCTTTGAAAGGTCATGGAGAACAAGAGAGGTGCCACAGTAGCAAACTACAGGCTGGTCAGCCTCACCTCCATCCCTGGAAAGGTGATGGTACAGCTCAACCTGGAGATCATCTCTAAGCATGTGGAGGAAAAGAAGGTTACAGGGAGTAGTCAGCATGGATTCACCAAAGGGAAATCATGCCTGACCTGCCTAATAGCCTTCTGTGATGGAATGACTGGCTGGGTACACGAGGGGGGAGCGGTGGATGGTGCCTACCTTGACCTCAGCAAGGCTTTTGACACTGTCTCCCATAACAGTAGGTAAGCTCAGGCAGCGTGGGCTGGATGAGGGCACAGCGAGGTGGACTGAGACCGGGCTGAAGGGCAGAGCCCGGAGGGTGGTGACCAGCGGCGCAGGGTCCAGCTGGAGGCCTGTGGCCCACAGTGTTCCCCAGGGGTCAGTGCTGGGCCCGGTCCTGTTCAACTTGCCCATCAGTGACCGGGACGCGGGGGACAGAGCGTGCCCTCAGCACGTGGGCAGGTGACACGAAGCCGGGGGGAGCGGCCGATACACCCGAAGGCTGTGCCGCCCTTCAGCGAGGCCTGGGCAGGCTGGAGAGCTGGCGGAGAGGAACCTCGTGGGGTTCAGCACAGGCAAGAGCAGGGTCCTGCCCCTGGGGAGGAGCAGCCCCACGCACCGGTACGGGCTGGGGCTGACCTGCTGGGGGGCAGCTCTGCGGAGGGGACCTGGGGGTTCTGGTGGGCAGCAAGTTGCCCGTGAGCCAGCAGTGAGCCCTGGTGGCCAAGGGGCCAGCGGGACCCCAGGGTGCGTGAGGGGGAGCGTGGCCAGCAGGGGCAGGGAGGTGATCCTGCCCCTCGGCTCTGCCCTGGGGAGGCCGCACCTGGGGCGCCGTGTCCAGGGCTGGGATCCCCAGGTCAAGGGAGACTGGGAACTGCTGGGCAGGGTCCGGCGGAGGGCTACGGAGGTGATGAGGGGACTGGAGCATCTGCCTCATGAGGAGAGGCTGAGGGAGCTGGGCCTGTTCAGCCTGGAGAGGAGAAGGCTGAGGGGGATCTTACCAATGTCTACAAAGATCTCAGGGCCGGGGTGTCAAGAGGATGGGGCCAGGCTCCTTGCAGTGGAGCCCAACGACAGGACAAAGGGCAATGGGCACAAGCCAAAACACGGGCAGTTCCATCTGAATATGAGGAAGAAGTTCTTTTCCTTGAGGGTGACAGAGCGCTGGAACAGGCTGCCCAGAGGCTGTGGAGTCATCTTCTTTGGAGACATTCAAAACCTGCCTGAATGTAAACTTGTGCTACCTACTCTAGGAGAACCTAGCAGGGGGTTGGACTAGACGATCTCCAGAGGCCCCTCAACCATTCTGTGATTCTGTGACACTGTTAATACTGAAACTGGTAAAAAAACCCCAAACGCAAAAAAACCCAATTAAAAGTGTCACCACTGAGCTAAACGTACACAGAATGTTTCTGAAAAGCAGACTCAGGTCTTGTATCATAACATCGCAAATCTGTAGAGAGACAGAGCCTGAAATACCTCTACTCAGTTTACTAAGTGCACAATTTTGTAGCAAATATAAATTTTAAGGTGCATTATGTTTATCACAACTGTATTTCTTACAATTGGTTAAGATAAACCTATCTTATCTTCCAAGATCCACTGGTGATAAAGAAAGAGAAATCACAGGCTTACAGCAAAAAAAATATCAAGTTCAGTTTTAGGTGTACCACTTCAATGATTTTTAAGTCTGGAAAGTCCTTGCATATACTACAAAGAGAAAAACACCATCAAAACACACAGTAAATGTACTTTCTAGTACAAGGCCTCTATCTGACACAGCAAAAGGAACAACCATTTCATATGGTTATTTGTGAGTATTAAAAAAATTAAAGAGTGCGTATTTGCAGAAATGTTTGTAATGCTGGAATCAAAACAGATCTTTAAACAAATCTTACAAATAATACAGATGAAACGTCTTTTAAAATAGCACTGCATTATTGAACACAGTATTACCTTGGAAAGCCCTGCTCTCTCTTTGGCAAGCTTCTGTTTCCTCCTTCCTGTAAAAATAAAAATGTCTTACATTTTTAATTTGCATTTAAAAAGCCTTCAGATTATACTTCAAAACCAGGAACAAATCAAAGTTATCTTTCAAATAAAAAACCTGGTAATATATTCCAAATATTGAAGTCTGAACACAAGACTGCAACCCACTCTCTGCAACAGAATATAGTTTAGAGGTCTAACGAGGGCTGGCAGTGGCACAGCAATTCAAAATGGCAATTGTGCTGCTGGCTACAGTAAACACCACCTGTGCAGGACCTGCAGCAGCGCACACCCCACGCACTAGAGGCATGGAGAAGGAAAGAGAATTAGAGTAACGCAGGACTTCTCTATGTGATTTCTAACAATGATAAACCACCAAACTGCCTACAAGCCAACACTGTCTCATTATGAACTATGTGGTGAACCACCAACAGGAACCTCAGCAGGCTACAATAAGTACGTAAGTGTATTTTCCCAGCTGCCTGGTAGCAAAGACTTGGGAACTAGTTAAATAGGTGGCAGTATCTCACCACCCCACAGCAAAGCATAAGTTTCTGAAATCTGAGGAAAGCAAGCATCTACAGATGGAACATTCACAGGTTTAACTGCCCAACCTAGAGGCATAAAGTTGGTCTGCAACATAAAGTTATATCACTCCAGCAAAACTAGTGTAATTATAATGAGCTATAGCTTGCTTTTAATGCAATTAGGCAGGTATAAAGTTATTTTATAGCAGCAGCTCTTCATACAAGAAAGAATAATTACGGTTATACTGCTCACTTCCTTAGAATAATCATTTTTGTAAGTCACCAGTTCATCAACTGAAATAGTTACACCAATATAACTTTTAAACACAGCCTATGGTTAAACAACTGCACTCTCACTGTTTGTCCTCCGTGTCTGCCCAGTGAACATCCACGTTGACAAAGAACGGTCACACAGCCCTGGTTTTTCTTTTGAGACAACACTGCAAGCTGGAAATACTTCCAAATAAGACTAGCAGTTTTAATGGCAATGAGTTAAAAATGTGCAATTGTCCAGATGATGAAGACATTCAGGAATACTATTTCCTACTAGTGATAATGTAACGTGAAATTAATGGACAATATAAAGGAAGTTCACATTCTCACTACACAGATCACTCTTTTACTTTCTAAAATACCTTCATTACCCTTAGCACCCGAATTTCTACAAGTTACTGACCCGTGTATGTTATTTTACAACACCATATACAGGAAAATGCATCTTATAGACCTGTAGGATACTATACTTCTATCATTACGGTTGTATGCAGTATCAAAGAAGAATTCATCTCTTGAAAGTTGGTGCCTTCGATTAGCTCACTCCAAGTTCTCTGAAGCATTCATTTGCACAAAACTTTAAACTGCACTACTACACAAACCAGTTTTGCTACTAAATAAAATCCTAAACATTAAATAAAGAAAAGGGGGTGGGAGGGAGCAGGAAGAAAGAGTAGCATCTGGAATGTTCCCCTATCAAAGCAAGCCACATTGCAACTGTAGTGAAACATTCAGTGAAATGTCAATGAAGAGTACAAAGAGTAACAGCTTAATATTTGTACATCAGTACCAGGAGAAAATGGTGTTTTCTTGGTGTGACAATGACATCTTCTAAAATACTACAACAGGTTATCACTCACTGGGTTAAGCATTCAGAGGTAAAGGGAAAAAAAAAAAAGACATGCTGGTAACTGTAACTATTTAATAAAAGCTTTTGCCCACTGATAAAACACATATAAAATCATGTACTTTAATCTGAAAATAGTAAAGGAATGTGAAGAATCACCAAGATTTAAAAACTGAACACTGATCTACAGAATCTTTCAACTGATTACTGTGCAATTTTTCTTCCTCTCCTTAATATATTTTTACAGGTCGCTTTAAAAGTCCACTAGCTAAAATAATTACAAAAACCAAGTAGCTCTAAAGGATATCTACAATTCTTCCCATAGGGGTTGGTAACAGTAGTTGTAAAGTATCTCTGCAACAGCCAAAAGTGTTCCAGTTGTTAAGAGGACAAAAAAATAGCAAAAAGTGATGGCTTGCCGAGTGGGGGTGGTGGTGGGAGATACCTAAAAAAAAAACCCCCAAAATTTTCTGGTTTCCCCCAGGGACCTCCAAGAAAATGAAACCCTTCCGTCTTTTCTAAAGACATTATCATATTTTAAGAAGGGGTAGGGGCAGTAGAAGGAATCTTAGCTGACACAGAAATGCACATGCATCCATTCAAAACAGAAAGCTAACTGCAGCTCCCAAACTGCACGTGACTTGCAGGTCCTTCAGGGACAGCTCCTGTACATGGGCAGTTAAGTTTCAAATGTGAACCAACAGACAACCTGTCGTGCTGCTAAGGGTTGCAAAAGTCCCTGAGTTACCCCAGCAGCTTCACAACCAGCCCCACAAACAGGCAGAACGACCAAAAAGCCGTTTGCATCTTCAGGTCCCACCCCCGAAGCCTGCCTGCTGCTCTGCTCTCCCGCAGCTGCCCGGGCAGAGGGTGCTCTGGGGCAAAGTTCAGCACGGTCAGAAATGCTGGCTGTCTCCGGATGAAGAGCTCAACATCCTCACTTGCATAGGGAACAGTTCCATCCTATACATTCCTTCAAAACCACGAACAGTGAACACATCTAAAATCTTATCATCCTTAAATATAGCTGTGGAAGCTAAGTAGCTCCAGATGTTTATAGCTTTGTTATCTTTTGGTCCCAAGATTAAACATGGACTTGCCCCCAAACTAGCAACACCAAAGCCTAAAAAAACCACAAAACCTGCTAAATAAATAAGATTAAGACATCTGGAAAACCAAAGTCCAGCAGTTTTTCAAGCCTCCCAGGAAATCACCATTTTTTCCCCCCAGAAACCTGAATCTGGTCACCTCCTTTTTATGATGGGTAAACTTTGGTCCTAACACAGCCCAAAGAGATGTACAATGTAACCGGGGGTGGCAAAAAAATACTGGTTCTAATCAGCATGTCAGCTTGACCAAATAAGCCAGGCAATCCACTGACATGTCAGATCTCCTGTCCTTCCCCAGTTTTGGTGACACTGCATCTTAGAAGTTGAAAAACAATCTTACCCTAAGAACACTGGTGGAAAAGATCTGCTCTGAAGGCATTTTCTACAAGTTTTTCATCAAATACCTCTACTATTGCCCGAGAAACGGTATACCTTCATCTAAAAAACTGCACTGGCTTCCGCATCAGACCGTTTTTGGTCAAGTATTTTACAGCCCAAGCCTTACTAGCCATCAGTAAAAACGTAATAATCAGATCACTGGCACCTCTACAGAAGCATCCACAGTAAAGAAGTACAGTACTAAAAAATAAAAATAAAACCAAATTCCTTAATATTACATAAAGCCTTACAACTAAAAGCGTATCATGTCCAAGGATCGTTAAGTCACACAGTGATGTCCTCCAAATGACAACAGCCATTCCCTAACAAACCACACTGGTTTTTTTCTACTCTAAAGAAAATGTTAATTCTTAATCAGAGCAAGTCTAAGGTTTATTCAGACCATTACTGGAGAGCTCAGGTAATGAAAACAATGGGATGCAAAAGTAATTTTCAGTGCTTCTGCAAAAATCTAATGTAATCTGGCATTTCCTCTACCACATCTTTAATGTCATAGAAAGAATGTGGTTCATTATACTGCCAAAAATCGAGTTTGCTTGTGCAAGACAAGCACACACCAGTTTACTGTGCTAAAAATTCCCCATGAATGACTTCCAGGGCAGGGCAAAAAGTACTTGGAAAATGCACAACAAGCGTGTCTAAGATCCTACATACGTGAGCAAGGGCCTGAAGATGAAGCATTTGAAAGATAAAATTTGCTGTGGATGAGCCCGCAGAAAGCGGAACTACTACACTGTTAAGCGTCAATACTGGTCGCTCAGGAAATTCCATCCATTAGGACAGAATCAAACTGTTTTAAGTTATGTTTAAACATCATCAGGTGAATGCTTATTAACCCATCTAGTTATTGATTCTTCCATCCATGAAACTGCCAACCATGTTACGATTACTCACTGGGAAAGTTTACCTTAATGGTAATTCCTTATCTTCAGATAAGTTATCAAAGGAATATTATACATACTGCCGTGACAGAAACAACCCGGGAACAAATATCTGCCTATTTCTCATGAATCCTTCGAGTACCTTGGATGACTTCGACTACCTCGAGTACTCGTGGCTACAGTCACATGTAAACCCTTTGCTCATTGTTAAAACAAATAAATGTTGAAGATGTGAAATAACGAAGAGCCACAGGAGAAGAGCTCTACATTTTGGATGAATCAACAGTTTTCTCTGGCATTCATTCTTATCCTGGAAGCCAATAACAGAGCTGCCAGGAGGGTTAAGAATGCAGCAGGTGAAACAGGCGAGGGCTGCTGCCATGGCACAGCCACAACCTCCCTGCAAGAGATCGCGCGCTGCTATCTGCTCGCCTTCCAGAAGCAAAAAAAGAATCAGCGTCACCACGTCAAGGCAGCGGCGACAGCGGTGCGGCCGGGCAGGACAACGGGATTTACAGAAAAAGAGGCCAAGTACTGCCACGCCAAGGTGCTGGCGCGGAAGCCAGAGGTCACCCAGCACCCAGGCCGGCCGCGGAGCGCGGGCTGCGGCCAGCCCCGGCCCCCGCGCTGGGTGAGGGGGCGGCGAGCGGCAAGGAGCGGCCGGAGCTCCCGGCCCGGCCGCAGCCTCCCGCGCCTTCCCCCCCCCGCCGGTACCCGCGGCCAGCGCCGTGCCCCCGCAGGGAGGGGAGCGGGAAGGCCGCGATGCGGCGGCGACGGGGAGCGGGGGGTGGGGGAGGGGCGCTGCGGGCCCACCACGTGCCGCCCTGCCGGCTCCTGCGGCGGCGGCGCGGACACTCACGCTCCCGCAGCCGGTTCTTAAAATTCGGGTCGCTCCTTCTCTTGCGGTCGAAGTAGATGCAGTAGCCGATGAAAAGGGCCCCGCAGAGGCCCGCCGCGATGGCGCTGGTCTTGCCCACCATCATCGTGCCCGGCGCCCAGGTCCCGCCGCGCCGCCGCCGCCGCCCCCTCCCGCCGCGCGGCCGGCGCCGAGCTCCGCAGGCACCTTGGGGCGAGCGGGCGGGCAGAAAGGACCCCGCCTCGCTTCCGCTGACGTCATCAGCCAGCGCCGGCTCGGGGTGGCTCCGCCAGTGCCTGCGGCGGCACCAGCCCTCCCCGGCGAGGTCCGGTCTCGTCGGGGGGGCATGCGGGGGTCCCCCCTGCCCCCCCGCCGGGCCCGGACCTTGCCGAGTGCTCGGACTCAGAGGACCCCGCCGGGCAGCCCGGCCGTAACGCCACTGCGCCAGCATCAGCTTTTCACCACCCAAAAGTCTTGTAAAACTGAAGCTTAACAGTTAAATAAAAAACAAACCAAACCAGAAAAAAACAGCCTAACCCCAGAAAAACATATTTTCATGTCCTCACAGGCTTAAGTCTGCAGCAGCCACTTTTTCAGGAGTTGGACACAGCAATGGAATGGTGCAGTGGCCATGCGGCCGCAACGGACATGTGCCCAACACGGGGAATATGAACACCCACAGCTGTACTAGCAAACAAAATTTATGACAAAACACTCTTCTGTACATCAACCTTTATAAGAATAATTAACATTTCTATACATTGGATTTTTATCAGAGGACCCTTTCTTCTTCCCAGCTTTGTTTCTAGGAACAGTTTTTGGCCTTTTCGGTTTTCCGCGTTTTTTCAAGGGGGTTGCTTTTTCACCAACAAAGGAATCGGTAGAGCGCCGCTTGGTTTTCAATGTGGTATCAGCTCTGTCCTTAGGAGCACGAGACGAGCTTTTCGGTGGTGCTTTCCACTTCTCTCCGCAGCGCTTCACTCGTATCCTTCTTCCCATCAGAACAGTCTCGTTGAGTTTCAGAGCAAGGTGTACAGCATCCGTGTTCTACGCGAACAGTTTGAAAGTAGCATTACTTCCAGTTGATGGCTTTCAAATAAAATGTTGCCCTTAATTCTTCATAAGCAAGATTTTACAAGAGAACACTCAAACTGCTCTTATCAAATGACACGCCATCTCTGCCCAGGAACACCACACCCATGTAGCCCACGCTTTAAGGCAGATACTTGAAAATGGGCTACAAAACAGCTTACATGAGATGGAAAAGACAGAGGCAGAGAGATTGAAGGAGAAACGGGGCGGGGGGGGGCACGGGGAAAGGGTATTGGACTGCAGGACATAAACTAAGGAAGATGAGGCTGGGAGACTGCCATGACAAAGCAAGCCGTACTGGATCCAAAACGGGGAGCCAGTAAGCAAATCACCTGCAAGGGAGATTTTTGACATGTTTTGACATGTAAGAAACATGAGAACATTGGTTAGACCAAGCAAACTCACCTGTCCCTCCGTTAAGTCTTTCCCTTCAAATTAATTTCTTTTACCCCAAAGTTTTACAGCTTTTCTTTGTACGCAACCTGAAACACTCTGCTTTGCTTTGTACCTGCTCTTACAGAATTGGCCTTCCAAGCTGCTTTTAACACACACAGCAATGCTACCGCTTAGTATCATATACAAATAAAAAAAAATTACTAAAGAAAAAATTTAAAAGGCTCTAAAGGCAAATCCCAATGCAGGTTTTGAAGACTTGCCGGTGCCCCAAACCCCACCATTCACACGTACCTCAAAAAGAACATAGCCGAAGCCTTTACCCAAGCCGGTATTTCTGTCTCTCACAATTCGCACTGCTACTACACCTCCACAGACAGAAAAGTGTTCTCGCACAGCATCGTCACTGATGTCTGCAGGCAAGCACAATGAAACATGCCTCCTCAGTCAGACACACAGCTTTAGAAGCCTGGCCCAAACCCAACTATTGTACCTGAACTGTAAATACAAACAAACATATATATAAAGGCTACACAAATATCAGTGGTTCAGAAAAATTCCAGCAAGTTAACAATGCAGACTATATATTTGCTTGGACAGTTACCGATTCTCAGCTTTGAAGAGTACAACATAAATCACACAAAACAAGGAAGGCAAAGACCAAAATATATTTTTCAAATAATTTCTTTATGGTTTGAATGCAGTGGAAATTAAGATTTGTGCTATATTTTCATAGCTCCTTCTTATGCCAGAATCTCTAAGAATTAGTGCTGATGATAATGAGCTTGAGCTGGCAGCTCCTGAAGTCTAGTGCTCATTGACCAAGCCGTGGATTTTAGCTGAGTGGGGGAGAAGGGATTTACAGTTTCCAGCCACAGATGAGGTACAATTATTCTGATAACGGCTGGATGTGAGAGGCTTTCTCACACTGGTGCCTATGCAAACTGACAAGTGCGACGTACCAAGTACAGGTTATTCTCTTTTCTGTATAGCTACACTTCATACTACGGTAAATCCCTTTACACAGATATAACCACATCTCTAAGGGGCGGGGCTGAATTTAAAAGTACAGGTTTAAACACAGCAATGGGACTTAGATGTTCTGAGAAAAGTTCAAGCTGCTGAAGTCATTTTCAGAGTGCTGCAAACATCCAAACTGTTCTTTCTGCAGGATGCACTGAAGAACATACAATACTGACACAAGCTCTACACCACAGGCACTAGTAACATTACCACAATCAGATTTGTCATCTGTCCAGACCTTCAGACAGGTCAAGGTTTAGGCTGAAGTCTAAAGCCTGTTTGTTTCGGCATTACTGGCAGCATGTCAGGCCACAAGCACCAGGCACACCTTCATCCTGTGTATTTACGCATCCGCACCACCCCCAAGTATGATGCTCGTCCCAAGCACCCTGAGTCCATTAACACCCTCATCTGGACCACGCCTGATGGCAATCCCTCAATCTGCTCTCCGGTCTACTCAAAAGAAGCTGAATATTCATCAAGCAGCGACCTCGACTACACAGTAACCGCCTCCATGCGGCTAACGACAATTGCCAACAGCTGCCTTGACACAGTTGCTCACAGATGGCATCAAAATGAGAAGCCATCACTATCTATCGCTTGGAAATAGCTCACAAACAGGTACCAGTACATGTTTAACATTCAGAAAGCTATAACATACTCAGTTGTCATATTTATTTAAAAACTGTCAAGCAACAACAAGAACTAAAAGTGCTTGCAGTTCTAGCTACAATAAAGAAAAAAATTAAGCTGCAGAACTTGCCAGAAACTTACAACCCCTTCAGGAGTTTCAGTTAAAAAAATAAAAATGGTATTTAAAAAAATCAATTCCAGCAAAAGATTTTTAGCTACCCTAAACATCAATAAATAAAACCTGCAATGTCAACATATTCCATAGATGTTAAGTAATGATGTCTAACAGCCCATTTTAGACTTACCATATGAGAGATTTCCCAAGAATACAGACCGTTTATTGTCATGCTAAAGAAAACAAGAGATACAAGACAGGAAGTTACCTGATGCAGAAAAAAACCCCGAAAAAACAAACACCACACTATAAAGAAGGCATTTTCTAGTCACATGTGTTACTTACTGAACTGCTTTTTGATGCAATGTCAACTCTGATGTGAAATCCACTAGCAATTTCTGTTCCATTTCTTTTGTAAGCCAAAAGAAAAACAGTTTTAAACATAAAATGAGTACACATTACTTAATTCACAATGTCAGTGCACAGCATTATCCCAAACACAAATTTACTTGGAAGTTTGAAAAAACATTTTATTCTGATTCAAGCAAAAGAGAATAGAGTTTAAATTTATCTGCAAATCTACCTCTTCAACAGGGAATGAGGAACAAAACTGAGACTTACGCCTTTAGAGCCTTAACAGCATCACATTCTTCCTTAAATACAACATAAGCATTAATGAACTTCGCATTAGGGTGCACCTTATGTCTGGAACATGAAAAAGACACATATTGTTTAAATAATTCTGATGGTGTGCAGTGCACAAGCACTTCTTGATAAACACGTTTACGCCTCCCCTTGTTTTGTGCACAGTAACAACTTCGTTTCTCTTAAAGATCAAGACTCCCTTATGTCCAAGGGAGTCCCACTGTACATCTTATATGTCCTATATATGCACCCTGATCAAGCTTCCTCGGCTCATAAACATATCCCAAGGAATTAAAGACTATTAACATCTTCCTCCTTCCTAAAATGTAAGAAACGCAACTTAATGAATTACCGGTACACCAAGTACATAATTCTTTTTCATTTGTTAAGAAAACTTATGTACACAAAGGTAACTACAAACGTCAAAGAAACACAAAATAAAAAAAATTACTATAGCCAAACATGGAACAACCAACACTTAAAAATTATTTTTGCCTTGAAAAATAAAGCACAAAATTCACAAGAGGAACCTACTTTATTGCTGCTAACTTTTTGGATGAAGTATCTTCTGCTGGAATCTTTAAGATAAAAAAATCTTTAGTTAAGTGGGCCTAGCATCAATTTATCTCAAATATTTGTTCTTTAAGACAGAGAAATTCAAACTGGTACCATTCCCACCCAAAGCAATGCAGCCAGTACAGTGAGCAAATGACGGAAGTGGCTAGTCCTAGAGATGATCTAGAAAGAACTCAGATAGCTGGCATTGACTTCATCTGTTAAGTTTCTTGAGTTCCAAGACTGTTGCCTTCAACTATTTTACAGCAAGCACTGACTTATAAACAATGTGTCTTTGCTACTATGATTTAAAGACAGGTAAGTAATACCTTAGCTAAACAAGCAATAATAAAAGCATTCTTCTTCCAAAGAGAATACAGCTCTGCTACTGCCAATTGCCGCTAGAGGAAGAGTAAAATGTGACGAAAGATGCATCTGTGGTGCCTCAGTGGTAAAATCTCCAAGGCTTTCTCTAATGGCAAACCACGCACACCCAAACCAGATTCTGAACTAACAAAGATAAAAGACCTTAGGAATACTACCCTTTGAGATCAAAAAATATTTTTTTTTATAACATTAAGAGAAAAGAACGTACCAAAGACCGGAATCGAATGGATTGTATTTGTCCGTACTCTTTAAAAAGAGATTTCACTGCCTAAACAGAAAATATCATAAATATTCAGTACATCTTTGCATCCTGGTAGTAAGAATTATTGTTGAGTATTTATCATTAAGATTGGTTTTACATTATTTTCATTTTAATTATACAAGGTCCGTTAAAGCGCTACTAAAATACGCAAGTAATTTGTAAGTGTTTCTGTGTTTCTTGTGCCAGCTTCTTATTCTACAGATGGCCAAAACTGAATTTGTACCCCCTACTATGGAAGAAGTTTATATTTCTTCCACAGTGTATATATAAAAGAAATATAAATTTAATATACTTTATACAACAATCTGAAGTATTACTTGCATTAAAAATTAGAAGCAGACTAACTTTGTAATTTATTTCTTATCTATTAAGTCACTGTTCATTGAAAAAAACCTAATCATTTCTACTACAGAAAGAACAACTGCATCCACTGCTGTAAAAAGTCTAACTGCAGTGAACAAAAGAGACTGCCTCTAATGGTTTCCGATAATGAGTGTTGTTCTCTACTTTCCCAAACCACCAATTTTAGTCAAAAATATGTGTGACTTCTCAGCTGGAAACATTCCCTCAAACTAAGGACTGCTGTAATTCTTCTCATTCCTTTAGCTGACAGAATCTGCTCACGTACCTGAACAGTACAGTTGACAGGCAAGTTTCCAACAAACACTGTTCTTCTGTTTACCGTCTCATCAGCCACCTTTTTTTTCTTTTGCTGTTTTACAGTTGTGCCTGTGTCTGAATCAACAGTTTTGGTGATGGCATGAGAGGCCTTTTTTTTTGGCTTCTTTTTGTTCTGAAACAGTTTTTGCTCTTCCTCGTCATCTGCCCGCTCCAAAGCGCTCTCTCTTATCAGAAAAAAGACAAGAAATGATAATTGTTGGGGGGGGGGGGGGGGGGGGGGGAGTTTTGAAGGTCAAAGAATTAAAGCCTCCAAGATAAATGTTTCAACTTGCATTTTAGATCATGTTCAATGCAATATTTCAAATATTAATTTGCTTATTATGTATTAAACAAACGTATCTGACCGTTTGGTAATATGGAAAACTATTTGCTGTCCCCAAGGCACTGCATTCACTATTCAGTAGGAATAATAAAGAAGGAATTCAGAATTAAATAATTTGATTTCTAAAATTTAAGGGGGGGGGGGGGGGGGGAAATCCTTTTCATAGCAGGATGGAACTAAGGAGAGATGTAATTGTTCCCAGTATCCAGGACACTCAGATCAATCCATCCTTTGGGATCCACCCGTGCACTAACAAATCTCTATCTATCCAAACTTGTCATAATAGCATAAAAAGTAAGCAGATCTGAAGAAACCTCTAGAAAGGTACCAACACCAAAACAGCAAACAAGTTTCATAGGCATGGAAGATGCAACAACGCACAGTGCCAGACCAGAGGGCAAGGGGTTAGCCTCAGGCTACAACCAAGCAAACTTCATTAGCCAAATTTCACTGTACAGAAACTAGCCTCCTGCCTGCACTGACTGCATCATGGTTAAACTCAGAGGACATAAGAGAACGGACGGTATAGTAGAGTAGTTCTGTGTCATTGCAGAGGACAAGCGTGGTTAAGGATAACCAGCTCTGGTACCTTAGACCTGCTCCAACTGCCTCTGCTCCTTTGACTGCAGGTCTCCTGGATAAAGGCGACTACAGTTAGAAAGCATCACACCATGCACAGAACTTTTTGTCTCCACCTACAACCTCTAGACCTGTTAGCTCTCCAGCAGGGGATCTGCACTTCACATACCGAAAGAAGCAGCAATTATCTACTTCCTTTTGGGGCAGACTACAGAAAACTTTCACAATCTTGTTAAAAATAGTCTTCTTAAACACAAGGTTCAAGAAGAATAGAAGTTTATTGTTTCACTGAACTCATATGAAATCTCATGATTACTCTAGATATATTTTTTTAAAATCTTACTATAAAAAAATATTATTTACTCACCTGTTCGCCAGTTTTTTCTCTGCTTTTGAAAGTTCCTTCTTTCTGGCTTTCTTTGCTTTTACAGGAGGTTCTTGTGTGACTGATGAGCTCTGGTATTCTGACACTTCCTCAGCTTCTTCTGTCTGCTTTCTTTTCTTATTTCCCTTTAAAAAAAAATAACTTGAAAAACAAAATCCCAGAAACGCCCTACAGTTATTTTACATGGCGCAATTTATTTGAAACGCCACTAACCGAAGCCAAAACCTGCACGAAGCGGTGCTTCTGACACGCAGCCCTGCCAGCTCGCCCACCCGCCCCGGTCACGGCGCCCCCAGCCCCGGGGGACAGCCCATCGCGACCTGCACTCGAGCCATTTACCACCCGTCCCCCCAGAGCAGGCACTCCCGACCGAGCGCCCCGGGAAGCCGCCCCCGGCCGTCATTCGGCCCCTCTCAGGCGCCAGCGCCGCCACCCACACCCCCGCCCCGGCAGCCCCCGGCCCTCCGGGGGCCAGAGCACCCGCCGCCCGCCCGCCGCCCGCCCGCCCCCCGCGGCGGCCCGGCAGGAGCGCGGCACTCACCCCCCTCACGGCCACCAGCACCGGCGGCGCGGCGGCGGCGCTGAAGAGGCGGGCGAGCGGCGCGGCGGCAGCCCCGTCCGCCCGGAGGCTGCCGGCCACCTGCCCCACCACGTACTCCTCCGCCTGGCCCCCTCCCGGCAGCGCCGCCTCACCGGCTGCGGCCGCCCCGCCGCGGCCCCGCGAACGGGGAGGGCTAACGGTGGGGCCCCCCGCTGCCGGTGTGTCCGGGGCCCCCCGCGGCTCCGCGCCCTGCCGCCGGGCCCTCATGGCTGCTCCGAGCTGAGGCGAAAGGGCTGCGACGCGTCACTTCCGGCTCCGTGAGGGACGGGACGGGTGCCGTGAGGGGACGCCGTGAGGGAAGGGGACGCCGTGAGGGGAGGCGGCGCCTCCTCCAGCCCGCTGCCGCCGCGGCGGTAAGCATACGGTGGGCGTCCGGGGCAGCCCGTGCGCCCGCCAACGCGGAAGCAACCGCCAGCTGGAGCCGCTGCACGCGTGCGGTGGTTGGGTTTTTGGCGGGAAATGGTGCGAGACGCTGCTGTGCTCAGCTCCGTCCGAGGCGGTCTCCCTCACAGTAACTTGTGTCTCCACAAATTATTCTGCCATTAGTTCCTTCTGGCTTCTCAAGCTGTTTCTACTCAGAATCACCTCAGTGCCTCAGAGTGCCGCAGGCAGCTAAAAAATTCACATCGCTGTTCCCTACAGAAAGAGGAACCTTTGCCCCGCGGCGCTGTGGAAGCACCTCTTAGGGCACCCTTTCGGTTTTGTCTGAATACACCCAACTATTCAGCCCCCACCCAGGGCTAAGTTAAAAAACCAACCAACAAACCAACCTCACCCACCCCCCCAGCGCACCAGTTCAGCTCTGTGCAGCACATTCTCCTGGTCCTTGAACGCAAATCCAATGGGAAGCGTCAACAAGGCCTTCGTGGCTCTTCCCAGTGCCATGCAAGGGCCCTGCTGAGCAAACGCCACCGCCGAGCCCAGCCCAAGCGGCACCCAGAGCCAGCCAGCGGGCCCCAGCCCAGGGCAGCACCGCCGTGACCACCACGCAGCCCTGCGGCTGCCCCAGGCCCAGCTGGCTGCCAGCAGCAGTAGCCCAGCACCTCCGGCCTCAGGCAGCCTGGCGCTCAGGTAGTGCTGCTGCTGGAAGACCGAAGTCTGTGGAAAAAGGCGTACTTACTCAAGCCATTTCACTGAGGTGGCACAATCGCCAGGGTGGGTGACCTAAACCCCTTAAGTTCACAGGCAGAAAGCATCCTTCTGGTGCTCGTGCAGCCCCTTCTGGAGTAGCTCATCTTGAGACAAACCTGGAAAAGGATGAGAAAGCACAACGGTGGGAGGAGTGTAAACGCCCAAAACTGAATGGGTCTCGTCTGAAATAGATTTGGTATGCATTACAAACAAAACCGGCTTATAGGAAGCGCACAGAGCCACAGGCAATTAAGCCATTATTGATTTAACAGTCTTTAGAAGTTATTAGACCACCAGAGAGATCACTCCAAAGCATCACTTGAGCAGTCAGTTTCCTTCTGGATCATTTCATCTGTACTTGGGATCCGCAGCAGGCTTTTAAAACTTGGAAGGATTTTTCGGATGAAAAATCCCTGAAACCCAGTACTTCTCAGGGCATTTGAGGACTGCAGCTGGGGGGACAGGAAAAGGAGGAAGCAGTCACACCTCTTCCCCCCAGCTTCGCTCTGTAGCCAGTAGAGGTAAATGCTCTGGACCATCTTGCTGCTGCAGTTTACACGGATAGGACTGGATAACTGTTCCAACTGGAAAAGACCCTTTCTTTGTTAGGTTAATTCTCAAACAGATTGTTTTCCCACCCAGGACACAGTGCAGCCCATGCATAAAGAATTCTGATCTGTTACTAACTCTCTGAAATTAGGCACCTAATTGGGATCTCCTTTTAGACCTGCCTGTCCAGAATGTAATTGTACTGCTAGATGATGTGATAATAATTGGAAAGGCACCAAAAAATTACCAGGCACTTAAAAGGCTGAAGCAAATACTAACAGCGCTTCTGTTCTAACATTTTATGCACTTTTTGAACTGCCAGCATTAGCAGCTTTGTTGGCACCAATGTCCAATGGAAGGCAAAACAAGTAATCCAGCCATGGAATAAAGGTACCCAGGCATCCCACATCTGGCCATCTGGATGCTGCGAAAGGTAGGGACCCTCACTGATGGGGTCAGCCCAAGAGACTACCCAAATTCTTAAAAACTGGCAGGTGGCTGCTGCACTACTTGTACTTGCTTTTCCAATCTACCTTCACACAATAGAGCAGTTTTGTAGGTGACACAGGAGGGGCAGAACAGGCTGAACTATCAAAATACACCAAAATTACATTGGTCAAGTGTTCAGCTGGCTGATTTCTGAGACTCATAATTGCTGAAGCTCAACAAAAGGCACACAGCCTCCAGGAACTCTGCTAGAGAGTGAGCCTGACCCCTGTGGCAACTGTAAAATGTCATGGCACGGCGGAAACTACCCAGTAACAAGTACATACAAGCATTGGTAAATAAAGGGAGTTGGGAGCAATGCAGACAGCCTTCAAGTAAGCGTGCTTTCTCTTAGCATATGCAGATAGTGTACACTCTCAACTATTCTCAACATGATCATACGTAGGATATGCAAAACATTCTGTCGCTCAGCCAAGGTGTGAAGGATAAAGGAGGGGTAGTTACTTTGCGTTTCAGGTCATGGTCTGAGTGGGCACTCCAGTATGGGCACAGCCCAGCAATCACTGCTAGAGGGCAACTCTCAGCTTTAAATGTGGGTGTGCATGCCAAGCTGGGAGCACACCCACATTTAAAGCTGCATTACAATACATAACCTGAAAAGAAGCTCCGATTTCACTCACTGGAACATGGGATAAAATGGCCTGGCTAACAGTTTGCTGAAGATACCTTCCTTTGTAACCACTGGGACACATGTAATATGAACCTGGAGGGTACCATTTACAGACACACTTTACAGAAGAGGTGTAACATAAAACATCCAGAACAGATTTTTGATTTGTCATTAAACCGCATGAGAAGTACAACAAAAATTAAATAATCTCTGTGTTAAGGAAGAGCAAAAATCCTATTTATGCAGAAGTTCAGTTTGGGAGTGGGGAGGTAACTAACGATCCCCGTTTCAAATAAATAAATCCTCTCGTAGAACAGGAGAGTCAACACTTGTCACATCAAAGCAAAAAATGCTGGCACTAAAACTGAGAGCTGATCAACTACTAGTGAGTGGAGAGCTGAATTTTCTCTCGCTTGGCCAAATGTAGTTCTGTTAAATCAGTACCAGCTACGCCTACTGAGACCGAGGGGCAGAACTGAGCTATTACAACTCTTATCTGCTAAATTTAAACTTAAATATCCTCTGAGTAGCCCCACTGAAATAATTGAAATTACTCCTGTCAGTCTCAGATTGCTGGTAATTATTAACACAGTCAATGTTTCCAAAGCTTATCATCATTTGTTGTTTATCAGTCTCATCAGTAATCTATCATCTTGCAGGTGTAATAGTATTTCAGTCAACTGAACTACAGCCAGACACGATGTAAACAGATAACACTAAAAGTTTTATTCCAATTTCACTTCCACTGAATCTGAACTTGAGGCTGTTGATATCAGAAGCTGGCAAATCTCTTCAGGAGCTTGCTTTTACGTTTTCAAACTGCCTGAACTAACTGGAATCAAAATTCATCTTTTTCTCGATCGGCGCTGCCTTAAAGATGTCAGCGAGCGACGCTTTTTTCCCTTTCTGCTGAAAAAGAGGATGAATTTGAATTAATCAATAAAAGGAATATTAGGCCAATGTACCTGCTCTAACTTACTATATGCTTATTACACCATACCAAAGTTCATTTGCTAAACTGATTCTGCAGCTCAATGACACTTTAATGAACACACTATGGTTGCTTAATTAAACTGTTAGAAACAAAATCAGGGATTCACAAACTATGGCATTTTATTTCAGAGGCCTTTGCTTACATTTGTACAATATATTACATAATTCTCCATTTTCTGCAGAACCTAATATATATTTTATAGCTTTTTTCTATAAGCTTTTCCTTCAATGTTTGTCAACAAATTTTTACAGTCCTGTACAATTCTGAATACTCTGAAACCATTTTCAATAAAATCAGTTACCTTAAGCACACACTACGAAGACTGAAAATGCTTTTCTTAGAAAAGTCAAATGTAAAGGATTCTGACACTCTAGCATCTACAAACAAAATGCTTCGAATTCTTACATGTTGTATTGCCAGAAAACAAAGAAAAACATGCCAGCCCCTATTTCCCCAGGCAAAAGAAGTACACATAACTACAATTAAAACAGTAAAACAATCTGTACAATAAAGTACTGTGTATTAACAGTGCCAGGTATTAAATAGCTTGAATGAACACTTCCGCAATATACAAATGTCTTACAAAGGTATATAATTAACAGGAGAGAGCTTAGGATCCATACAACATAAAATCAATACAAGTGAAAACAGTTTGGAGTTGGTTTTGGAATTTGTACAAGGCATTTAAAAAATTAAATGTCTACCACTCAGCTAGCTATTTATTTTAAAAACAACTACCCTTTTGTGGCAGTGTTCATATCAGCAACCACAAATTATAACCTCACACCTTACTCCGTCTTGAAGTCCTCTCCTTGAAGCTCGTAATAAAATAAGCATTACAAATGAAATATTTGTTGCTTTAAGGGAAAAGAAACATTTACAAGAAAACACAAAAATATAACTGTTATAATCCATTATGAATAAATATACACTTTAAACTGGCTAAATACAATCTTTATACATTAAGATTTAATACAGTTTGTTAGCCATTTTCTTTCTTTTTCATAATGTATTTTATCAAAATTAAAAAAAAAATACTGTTTTATAGAAAAATGGCAAAGTACAGTAGTTTCATTCCAATTAATGGGTTCTTAAAACCCAGAGTAACCTATTTAAGCCTAATTCAAACCTGTAAACATTAGTCAGTCTTTTTTGTTTTTTAAAGGAATCCTCATATTTGGTTATCAGGACTGATGTCAAACATCCTACTAACTGCAGGTTTTGAATTGAATACATGTGCTTGACGTATACAATTAAAGCCACTATAAGGTGACTTAGCAGTTAAAAAACAATTAGCTTGTACAAATGAAAATAGGTTCAATATTTGTCATAAATAAATGGAAAAATATCAAATGTTCCAGCTTTAACAAAATACCAGGGAATACAGTAAGCCTTACCACATTTATTAAGATCAACCCAACAACTATATGCTTATTGTACTGTCTCTACAGGCAGTGAACAGCCTCCATTTGCCACAGTGGAAGGCCTTCGAGTCACTAGACTTACAATTCCCAGACAAGTTGGAAACAATTATTGCTTGAGGAAAAGCAGTTTGTTGTACTTTTTCTTCATAAAAGTGCACTTAAGTGCAAAGTTAGCTTGTCAAGAAACAATTTTAAATACAAAATAGTGCTTGTCTGAATTTTGTGCCACTGTGCAGTATAAAAAAAAAAGAAAAAGAAAAAAAAAAGAGTGGCCCTCAGCAGCCATTAAGTGCAAAGTGCTTTGGCAAGTCCTGCTGTCACCTGCACTCAACTGACATTCCATTCTGTGATGAACTTGACATAGATGGCTCTGCTAAGGTTAACATAACCGCAGCCGTAATGGAACTAGAGGAAGGTGATGAGGAGGAAGATGATGTAGTAGCAGCACCTGCACAGGAAGAAAAAACCCACAGGTCACAAAAATTTACAAATTAACAATAAAAATGTCTTCCCATTCAACAACAAGCATTGGTATATACTGACTCCAGCAACTAATGACTACTAGTTAAAAATAAAAAAGCCTCCATTCCCTAGGTTTTGTGGGAAGTACTCGAGAGACAGCTTCGGCCATGTGCAAGACAGCACGGCATTGCCCCTTGCAGCCCTGGGTTACTGGCCACCTGGCTCAAGGGCCCAGCCAGAGGACCCCAGAGCTCAATCCTGACCTGCAAGCAGTCAGCTGTTCCCCTTCTTTCCTGTGGGAATCAGCACAGGCAAGGCCTTGTCCCAGCACTGAAACTGCACGTACACCCCGCTCCGGCTACCAAGAAGCAGCTGCAGCTCCTGTATGATAGCTGCAGCCGTAAAAATCTTACTACACACAGCATTTCAGTCTTTCTTCTTATACTCAGTAAGCTCTTAAATGTGCACATAATCAAGACATGGAGACTATAATCCTTTTAATGCTGTTAGAAGCTGGCACACTAGAACATTCACCAACATTCAGGGAAAGGAATCTAATTGATGGTCTGCCTTAAACTCATAAAATAAATCACTTATCCAAAGGGGAGAACACTAACTAGACACACAAGCAATAATATAGTAAATTACTGTGTAACTTAAAGTTTTAAGTTATTAATAACCTTACTTTGTTCACTGTTTAGAAAAGTTTATTTTTCTGTATAAAGTAGTTCTGCCTAAACAGAATGAAATAGATTGCATGCCTTTTTATTGTATTTCCCCCTTACACTGTCACCGGATATCTGAAATACGCCTTCTAAAGATCACACAATAACTGTATACAGTGTATTTAGAAAACAAATAAAACCACACGCCTAATGGCACACACCTCCGTAAAAACTACCCAATTGTTGTAGTATTGTGGTGTACCCCCCCTCCCAATCCTGACCTTTTTTTCCCGTAAAACAATACTCAAATGATAACCACCAGTGGCAGTCGTAATGGAGGCGCCTGGTCATGATGGCTGTACCTGCTGGATTTGGGGGAGACAGATAACACAACAGCCAAGGGCTAATTTGAACAATGTGCCAGCTAACACTGCTGGTCAAACTCCAACTAAAGCCAAGTTTGAAAAAAACCTTAACTTCTGTAGTCAGTATGCAAGTATGACTACGAGTCAAATATTTTACTCCGTAATTAGTGGACAGCCCAGGGCCCACTGAGCTCTCCTGCACGGCAGCAGGCAGAACAACAGGATGTCCGCTTGCATAGGGACACCTCTCAAGGTTATTCCTCGAGGTTCCTTGCTGCAACAGATTTTTGGTAATTGATTAACCACATGCTAAACTTTGAAATCTTAGCTGCTAAGTGGTATAAAGGATTGACTGTGCACATATAATACTCCAGATACGAACTGTTGACCCATTCTGGCTCTAGTTACACCTAAACTCCCCTCTGAGAAGGAGTTTAGAACGCAAGTGGCTCCCTTCTGAACCTCATCACTCAACGGGCACATCTCCCTGATAGCTTTGTCTGATGCTGCCCTCCATGCAGAAAATAATCAAAGTGCACCTTGCCATCGAATCTCCTTAAACCACTGTAACATTTGCAATCAAACTTTGTTAAATCAGTGTTTTATACCAATAAACATATTGCTGCTTCTCTCTTACAAGCCACTCCTATCCACAACACCACCTGAATAACGTGACAGGTGTTTTAGCTCTCTAGAAGTAGAATTTAGTTCCCAGCACTTACTTTCCCGCTCTTTTTTCTTTAAGCGCTTTCTTCTTCGGTCAATAGAAGCCACCTCAGATTTCAAGGACAGGTAATGTTTCCTGATTTCCTGCAATTTTTCTTGGAGAATTGTTATGCGCTCAGCGCTAGTCAAATTTTCCAAGTCAGCTGCAAGTTAAAATATCTTTGTTAATTATTGTATTGTAGCATTTCTTAAGTTTCTTAATTTCAGTGAAGCAGGAAGTACTCAGTGATGTAGTAGACAGCATGAGATGAGTAGATGATGTAGATGAGTAGACAGATGAGGTAGCAGACAGCAAAGCCAAGAAACACAACAGCTGCTGTTCATTACCACATACTTTGTTCGTTTTTTATTATTTTTTAAAATATACTACCACAGATACACCTTTCTTACTGTTTTTTTTTAAAAGAGCTTGGAGAGGAAGAAAATGCATACATTCCCCTCTCCACAGGAAGGAAAAGAAAAAAAAAAGACAACCAGTGAAAACACGGGGGCCAAAACTAGCTTTGAGCCTGTTGTTTTATAAGTCCTTGCTAGAGCTCAGTTTGGCCTAATACACCAGGAAGGTTTTGCCCGACTCGTTTCTTTTGTTACAAAACAAGTGGGTTTTGTCATATGGGATGGAGTCCATGGCACACGGGCCACAGGACCTCCTCACTGACATCCCACACAGGGGGAGCTCTCCACAGCATCCCACACAGTATCTCTAGTTCAGTCGCTTTCAGCCACACTGGAGACACTCCATTCAAAGACATTTTAGGATCATTTAAATGATCGTGGAGCACAGAATACACTTCATCAATCGATAAGGAAGGTAGCGCTAGAAGGACCAAAAGCCACAACTTCATTAAGCTGTGGTAAGATGAGGAAAGCTCAGAGACACTGCAAGTGTCTTAGACCTCTGCAGCAGCAGGAAATGTGTTAATAGCACTCCAAACTCCAACTTCTGCCAAGGAAATTTAGCACAGGCAAGGTAGCCAAGGCATAAAGAAAGAGCAAAAGCTCTTTAAATGTGTTGCACAGGAAATCTGCCCAAAAAATCTCAGCAGGCCAGTAAATGACAATGAAGACATATTACATTACACAGTCCTGAAAAGCAGCAGAATGTAGCTTGACTGTGAAGAAGTATCAGGAGAAAAATACTTTTAAAGTAGAGTAACAGTGAGATTCAGGGCTGGAGAGAAAAAAAAACCCCAAATAAAACGTAACAACAATGCAGGGTCAGATTCTTTCACTGCAGAAACAGCTGGTTAAGTAAAGAATTCCCTGGGCATCAAAGAACACCGCTGGCAAAAAAAAAAAAATAAAACTCAGCAGATGTGTCTGCATAGTGTGCTGTGCCAACTCTTTTCTGTTCCCACTTTATGTGCAACAGCAGCCTTCACACAGCCTAGGACAGAGCACAGAAAAGCACAGAGCATAATGCTCTTGAGAACTTCAGAAGCCTGACATACACTAAGGTCATCTGTGAATACTGAATGAGATGTTACGGATTACTACAAGTAATTTATATCAGTCACACCACACAGTTTCAGTTTGACCTTTAAAAGCAAAGAGAATGCAACTCATGCAATGCTATACACCCATGGTTGGCACTAGGGACAACAATTTATTGGCGACTAGACAATTAATACCCAGATGCTATAAAAAACAGGGCTAAAAATTAGTACGTTTTTGTTTTTAAATAATTATTTTCAATTGTTTTCTTATTGTTACATTGAGGAAGAAGGCTTCAATCACCTAATGTTTTACCTTACTTCTCTTTTCTCCCTGCTGCAAATAACACTACAATAGCATACGCACACACACAGAGGCAATTAACACATTGCATAAATAGAGGCATTAACTAGCTACTGAACCGTTTTTCAGATAGGCAAATATTTGATCCTTTCAACAGTGCTCACCCCTAGCTATACGTGTAATGTGTAGCTGAATGACACAAACGCACTAGAAATTCTTATTACTAAAAACTAGTAAACATGTCCTGGTTCACGGAGGCAAAATGGAAAGGGGAAAAGCTACAAATCAATCCTGTTAAGTGCCTGAACAGGCCTAGAGAATGAGGAATAAAAGAGCAAGAGAGTAATCAACACGAGAAGTACATACAGTAGAAAACATGCCAGAATGACAGGTCTGCACAGGCAAGAACAGCAAGTGAGTGCAGTAGCTGTATATTAAAACAGTATTGGAAGGGTGCTATACAGGTAGTTTCCTGCACTGCAATTGCAAAAAAAGAAGAAAAAAAAAAAGAAAAAAAACCCCAAAACATTTTTTAAAAAATAATTAGGATTTATCACAAAAGTAAGCAAGATGAGGATGGAATAATTTTAGGGGAAAACCCCAAAATACAAAAAATTCAAAAAGCCTTCTTACTCTATACCACAAGACTAAACTAGGTGTGTGTTTTGAAGGGAACACTTACACATTTGAAAACTCCATTTGTAAACTTTGGGCAAACGATTATTCTGTTCTTTGAGATCAGACTCTTTCTCTCCATTTTTCCCACATTTCCCTGGAGATTGTGTTCTTGCGGGTGATTTGGTTTGGTGAGTTTTCATGCCAGTAGAAACCAATTTTGCTGACTGAGACTTGGACACACTTTCACCAGCAGATAGCTCTTCACTGTCACTGCTGTTTGCTGAAGAAACAAGAAGGTAGGTTGTTACAAACCAAAGCAACTTTCCTGCCCAAACCGAAGCTTATCAGAACCTACCCCTGTGCTAATTTTCATGTAACAGGAGTTCGACCAAGATCCTTTTACTCTAAAATTATATAATCCATCCTGGTATAGAAGCTTGGCACACCGCTCTTTGCATCACTAGTGCCTAAACACAGGACTGGTATGTAATGGGGCCCCTCTAATTCTGGCAGGCTGCAAAAGGGGAACTTTGCATTGGAAACACTGTCCAGTAAGTTGCTGTGCAGGTAGATTCATAGCTATTATGTGGACTTGTATGAGCCAAAATCCTGGAGCCAGAGGACGGATAAAAGTACCAGACTGTGGCTCCACAATCCGTCCTGAATATTTAAATGTACATTGCTGAAAGTGGGTGTCTAAGCCCATGAGGGAGCTGAGCAGGGACTTTCTTCTTGTAAGGTGCTTCTTGAATACAATCCGACTGCTCAAGGTCTGTACAGGGAAAGTGCACTCTGCTCTCCGAATGGTTCAAGACAGCATCACACTTGCTGCTTTAGAACCATATCCACAAATAAATTGCCTACATTAGAAAATAAGGCAAAGAAGCAGTCCAGTGTGTCAATGTGGGTGCAAAAATTATCCACGTATTTCTGTTTACAGGGCTATACTTTTTCTAAAACAGTTAGCGTGACTGATTGTTATGTCCTATCTCCTGTTTATCTTTTTTTAATATTAATTTCTAAAATGGCAAGCGATATATACAAATCTCTATCCTGTTTTAGAGCTAACAGTTACAGAGAAACTTTTCACTGTACTCCTAGGACATGTACAGCAGAAATAAGAGTAAACAACTGGCCTTTTTCTTTGCGTTATGTCACCTTTATTTTAGGGTTTTTTGTGCCAAAATGACTAGCAACAATCTGAATTCACGCATCTACAAAAATACTCAAACACGATGGATGATCAATTTCTTGAGCCGTAGAAAAAAAAAATTTCAGCTGACATAAATCAGAGGAACGTCACCTCACACTGAAAAAGTTTTAACTATAAAGCAACAGGCTGAATTCAATGCAGTTTTCTAATCAAACCGCACAAAGGAAAGTAACAATTTGTCTAAAAGACATGATTTATGAGTAATGATTGAAAGGATGAAGCTTGATTAGCATTACAAAAATAAAACTGGGGTGGAAGCAGGAGCAAGGGATTATAATTCAACTAAAGTCTAATGAAGCACTGGAATAAATAAAATGCTTAGGGAAGCTGCAGGATCTCCATCATTGGAGTTGTTTTTAAAACCATGTTCAATTAATATTTATCAAGAGAAATAATCCCTTAGTTGTACCTGCCCTAGCTGCTGACAAAACAAACCCTGAAAGTCTCTTTTAGTTCTGTTCTTTATGATCTGATCATCTACACTGCAGAAACCAGACATCAAAATACATGTGGTATGAAAGAATTTGGCTGGCTGCAGAGCTGCTGTTGTCTGCTGGCTTAATGCAAAGGCAAGAGCTGAAGCTGCCACAAAAGCATCTTTAACTGGTACACCTGAATTTTGCAAAAAACATTTTTGCTCACAACTGACTCTACATTTTATCTATTTATGAAGTCTAAGAAAAAGAGTGGGTACGTACCAAGGATTGTACATGGTACAAGTAACAATTCTAGCTTTGAAGTGCTTGCATCCTGACAAAGACATACACTGAGAAAAAGGGATAAATTCACCAAATCAAAGGGAACAATAGCAAGGCTAAAAATGGGTGTATTAGTTCTGCAAATTCAGTTTGTTTTGTTACTTTAATTCCTGGGGTGAGGGAAGGAATAAGGATTATGGAAAGAAGAGATTAGCGAAATGGAATTAAAAAGGATGAGAGAATGTGAAGAGGAGATCAATGAACATGGAAGAAGGGGTGGGGTGAAAGCAAATACCAGACCAGAAAGTACAGACTTCTAGGAAAAACTGTTAAAAGAAAGGCGAGGGGGAGGAAAAGAGGAAAAAAGGCATAGCATATGCTTTCTATCCTTGCTTTAACTGCATATTTTTACAGCTATCCTCCTGGCTTCACTCTCTAGTTGACTGTTCCCTTATATTTTTTTATTAACAGTGAGATGAGGCAGTAATCCATCTTGCTGTCTTGTGAACATGTGTGCGTGTCTCTCTAATACACCTCTACTCTTATTAATTTTTCCCAGTACTGTTGTTTCTATTCAAATTAGCCTCTACAATTACAAAAAAGCTGCAACAGCTGCATTATGTACTGAAGATGTAACACATACAGGAAGACAGCAGAGCCTGCATTCCTCTGGAATTATTCTCGTATTTGCTACTGGAAGAGATATTAACCTCTAAAAACTAACCCTGCAGAAAACACGAAGTATCATTTCATTCACGTCCCAGTCTCTTCTCTAAAACATGCAGCTATCATGCCACAGAGATTCTTCTCCCAATTCTACCAAGTGTGAAATACTTGCTGTTCTTGGCCTTCCTGAATTACACGATATTAAGGACCTCGTAGAAATAGGCCCAGAAATAACACAAGGCATTTAAAAACACTTTGGCATTCAGCAAGAGTAGTTTCTTCATTTAAACAGTATTAAGAATTCCCTGATGAGAACATTTTGTCCTAACACATTTTCTATTTCCAGACTTCATCTCCTACAATCATTCAAACAAATGACACAGTACTTTCACACATTTGATTTCACACTGAGCTGCTGTACTTACTAGTTTTACTCTTCTTTTTGTTGTTCACAGATGTTTTGTGGCTTCTCTTCTGCTTTTTTGAGGAGCTGCCTCCTCCCTGTGCATCTTTAAGTCTTTTTTGGCCTGTACAGACTGTAATTGAAAGAAAAAAATAATAAATACTTGCACTTCATTGTGTTTTTGTCAAAAGCTTCAAAAAACATCACTTCAGAGCTCAAGTCTGTAGACAACAATGCAACTGTTCCTGCCTATCCTTAATGAGGCTCAGCTTTCTACTTAGACTGACAAGAGGAGGTGAAGGAGGATAAAGGTGGACAAAATTTGTTGGTTAGAGTGCACGTGTAAGATGATTATTTAATTAATTTGCCCATATGCATCATTAGAATTTCTCTTGAACCACATGGATTTTTATTCGTTTTAATCCTGTAAATTAAATGAGAACACATTTATTTGAAAAACTTACGAAGAACTACTGGCACTGAAAAATGTTCAAAAAAAGCCTGTCACACTTGGAAGTTGTGAGAAAAAACTGAAACTATCACTTGTGATCAGTAAATACATTAATTGGAAGTATAAAAAAAATCTTAGACAGTGTTAAAAAAAAAAAACAACTAAAAAAAGGCAAACAAAAAAACCCAAGGAAAAAGTCTACTGGTATTTGTGACTACAAGGGGGAAAAGTAGAAATGGAAGATAAAAGAATTTTAGTACATCTGTTAGCAGAACAAATTTAGGACAAATGTTCAAATGTTGTCCCACTACCACCTGACTTACAGATTAAAATTACTCCTGTAACAAAACCATTATATTAAGAAACCCAGTTTTCTAAAACAGGCTGCATGCTGACAAATTCAGGGAGGAAGTTAAAAGTCTAATGCATTAAAAGTAATATTGTGCAATAGCGTAACGTTTTTTTCATGTGGCAATACTTTCCTTTTATATAAAAAAAGCAAACAAGTTCTAAACCTACACATCTTTAATTAACAAAGCAGCACAGGTATATTTAGTGAGGGCTACACAGTCACCTCTTCCAAACTCTCTTTGTTTAATGAAACACATTTTGTTGCATTCTTTCAAAATAACAATTCAAGCACAATGATGAAGGTAAAACACCTTAAGGGCATTTTGTGAAAATTCAGTTAATTATTAACTGAAATCTGCTGAGATGAAGAAACCACTTCTGTCATCTCAGGATTATATTCAGACATGGTCTGGGGTTTTTTTCCTTTGTATTATGATTTTTTTAGGCATTTTAACACAGTGAAAGTAGCTGTGTTTTTGATGGAACTGTAAAAGAGCCAGTGCCTTTCACAAGGCTTTTGGACCCAGCCTTGCAAGCAGTTAAAAAGCAGGCAGCAGTGACATCACGTGCACAAGTGCTGGCAGTGTTTACTACCCTGTTCTCTAGTGGTCTCAGGAGAGGAACTTCAATCTGCAAAATCACATCTGAAAGCAAAATACAGCTCATAAGGTCAATGCTTGTTATCATCTTGACTTGTTTGGGTTTTTTTAAACATTAATTTAATAGGAAGAAAGTTTGAAACGGTTGCCTAAGCCTGCAGTAATTGGCACTTTCTCCCCCCAGATAAACACCTTACTGAGAATGGAAGTTTTAAGTACGAAACAGCATCTTCTATTTGTAAGCAAGGTACTCAAGATGTATCCATCTTGCTATAATAAATATTCCCTATACAATGTATTACAGTTTGCTCTGGGCTCTTCTTGCCAGGTCTAGTATAAACTTTATTCTTACATACTTTATTGCTTATTGAAACCATGACAATTCCTAATGAATGGGCAAGAAACTTCCTGGCAGACTATATTTTATTCAGTAGATGATTATGCCATTTCCAGACATTTGCAGTAGGCAGCAGGCTACTACTTCCTCCAGTAACTAACTTTCCAGCAGTGTAACCATTAACAGAATAAAAATACATCAGCAATGCTAAAGTGAGAGCTGGTTAGGTTGAAGACAGCTCTGTTTACCCCTTCCTTTACCTTTTTCAGTATGCTCTGGCTCTGGTTGATTACTACTACTGGAGCTGACGCTGGCATCAAAGCCTGTTGGAGAAATATTCCCCTCAGACTGGAGGTCTTGCAGCTCCCCTGCAACACTGTCCACCTCTATTGTGCTATCTGTTTCACTTTTAATGCTTCGTATCTCTTCCTGATTTGGCGGCAGCATCTCAGAAACAGTGACACTGGACTGATGTCTGCTGGACTCCGTCACGGTTACAGATGAAGGTGATTCAGGAGTAGTAGGAGGAGTATTCAGCACTGAATTACTGCCGCTGCTTGGAAATTCAACCTTCTTTTCACCCACTTCAGTCGGTTTCTCCTCAACAGGTTTAACATCCACACTAGCTGGCAAAGATTTTTCAAGTTCAGAGCTAGGCAAAGAGATGTCTTCTTCTGCAAGAGTCTGAAGCTGCTCCTCTGCTGCAGCATCCTCGGGAGCAGCATGTGGAGGGGAGGCAGCAGCTTCAGTGTCAGAGTCCGAGAACAGCTCCTTCAGCGTTTTCTTCGGCCATTGTCCCTGAATACTTGACCAGACATCTTTTCGATCCTTTGCTCTGGTGTTCTGAAGTCTTTCATCTGAGTTATTGAGAAGCTTTATTCTTTTCTCTCCCACTTCAGAAAATCCTGAGTAGAAAGTACTTGTCCGTAAAGACTTCCTTTTCTCTTCTAGGCCATTGTACTTTTTAGTTGGAGTGATTTTCAGTTTAGATTTTTCTTCCTCATCTTCATCTGAGGAGCTGTTACTGCTGTTTTCTAAACTAAGGGAGTCTTTATTTTTGGGCTTCTCATCCTTTCTGTTAGGTGACACAGTCTTTAAGGAGTCCTCTGCAACACAGTATCTTCGTTTACCACGTTTTACCTGTGGTTTTGCTGTTTTATCTACCACCTCTTTTTTTACACCCTTTCTCTTCTTTGCAGCTTCATCCTCTCCATCGGAGTCAGTATCTTCAGATAACTCTTCCATCTCTTTTCGCAATCCTTCAGGAGATTTGGATCCCGACTTGGGCACTACAACATCTGTCAGAGCTTTAGTTTCTTCTGGGAGGGATGAACCACTCTGTTCTTCTTTTAGACAGAGTTCGTTTTTATCTTGGCTTACAGCTTCATGTTGAGATTCCTCCTTGCCATCAGCATGTACATTCGGGGCACTTTGGTCATCATCCTGCTCACTATCATCAGAACTTTCAGAGGCTAATTAAAAATAAATAAATAAATAAATAAATAAATAAATAAATAAAAAGCCAAAGGCGGGGGGGGGGGGGGGGGGGGGGGGGGAGGAAGAAAAGTTTGTCTTCATTCTGGTTACAAAGGTTTCTTAAAAAAACGACTAAAGAAAACTGTACAGATATGAACACATGCTACAGGGATCTCTAGTAGTGCATGTTTTAAATTGTACCTCCTGAAGAATTCGAAACCTTATTTCCTGTTCTAGTAGAAGGTACAAAGGCTAGATCGGAAACTACGAATATTCTTTATTATACAGTACATCAGGAATTTCTGAAGAGGTCAAGACAGCATAGAGTGCATTAATCCAAAAAATACAAACTTCTGCATAACTAACCAAAACAGAAGTTGAAAAATGTGTTTAACATAAAAACTCTATTTCTAATGGGTTACAAATACTACTATTATCTGCCTTTTCCCAAACCCCAGAACAGAGACACTATTTTCCCTGGAGAATCCACTCTGTCTAAAGGACAGAACACCAGAGACACTGGATAATCTCTAACAAACTAACCTGATCACCTGCCTGGAAAAACGAAGGGAAAGCACTAACGAAAGGCACCTGGAGAAATATATGAACAGTTAAGAGTGTAGGACAACAGTAAGAAAACTCAGGGTCAGGAATAAATAAACTGAGAAAAGAAGAATAAAGATATAACGCCCATTTAATGGGGAGAGATAGGGATACAAGGAGAAACAACGAAAACTGGCTGAAATACATGGTTAACTCCTTGATTTGTAATTCATCCATTTTTGCTGACATAGCCAGTTTAACTCTTCTCTTCCTACCGCCCTTCTCATTCTCAATTCCTCACTAAAACTCACCACCTCTTTAAAGATAACAATGTAACCAATGACAGAGAAGAAAAGCAGAACTGTCAACAAAATTCACTGAAATGATCAAAGCTGAATTAACTTTTTTTAAAAAAGGTTTAACTGAAATAGGATTAACTTAGAGAAGAGCATACTAACAGAGAGAAGAGATGTACAGGACAAAATACCTTGAGAAATGTCACCGCAGGTGTTTTTCCTGGTTTGTTTGTTTTAAGTTAAAGTAGAATTTAAGATCCTGCCTAAGACTCAATCTGAAAGCAAGTTTTACACGACCCTTTCAGTATTGTTTGCATTTTTCTAATTAAACATTTATGGTAGACATTTTGGCCTAAAGTTCCAAGAACTTTATCTATCTATATCTTAACACTTAAAATCTATCTATCACTTAAAATGGACTTCTAACACTTGTCTTTCTCATAACACAGAGGATCAAAACTACACTACTAATGTAAGAGGTTATCAAAATTTGCTGTTTGAAAGAAAAGCCAAGAATGTAACATTTGAAAAAACAACCAAAAATGAGGTCCATCAAGTTTTCCTCTCAACCTATTTACTTTGCTGCACCCTTCAAAGGAAAGCTGAAAAGCATTATTCACTCTAGTTGAGGGGAAAAAAAAGTAGAAAGTTTTGAGCAAGAAGCTCTAAAATTGGAGGAAAAAGGAAAAGTAAAACATTCGAGCCTTTCATACTTAAAACCAAAAACCTGCAAGCACCAGAAAAAAGTTAATCCCCAGCATGAATCTATGTGGACTTAAATTATAAGAGAATTGCATACAATTAAAAGCATTTCTGGAAAATAATTATGTAATATGGAAAACATTTAGCTTTCCAAAATATTAGAGAGTGTATGTCGAATTGTGCTTTTGTAATCAGAAGTTAATTACAGATTAATTATAGCACTAATAATACTATCATTATCATCACCGCTAACTGCTTTTTTGTTTCTCATTTCCTCAGGAAATGAAGCTTAATAGATTATGTTGACTGTTATTCTACCTTCAAATTTGGAATCCAGTGGCCAATGTCATTTAAGTTAAATCTCAAAAATTATTAAATTCATACAAATCTCACAAAAATTGGTGGTTACCCAAACTACTTATACCATGCATGATTTCTTTTTCCGAAGGCATGCACTAAACTAAGGACAAAGAGAAATAACTAGTTACTATAATGCTGCTGTATATGTGTGGGAAGGGGAAAACAATGTTGGGAACAGCAGACATGCTGACAGGAAACCTAGCTTGATTAATTCAGTTTTTCAAGGGGTGTGTGTGAAGTCATGGCTCCTAAAAATTACATTAATAAAAAAATAAATATTGAGAAATAATACAGGAAGCAAAAATGCTTTGCTGTGTATCAAACAAAAAAAAGGACAGCAAAACAAAGGATGTAATTCTTCAAACTGTTAACATGAACTGAATACACAATATCTCTTTTCAGAAACTGCAAATATTGCTTTTGTTCAAAGGTTATTTCAGAAGATGTTATAATTAGCCAGACAGACTCAAGTGTACAGTTGCATCAGTTGTTCTACATTGTCATTTACTACTGTTTGAAAGCCATTAACAGAATGAAAAAAAAAATTTAAAAATTAAGTACAATACCTTGTAGTCCATTAATGATAGAAGTAATTTCTATTGATTTAACTGGAGCTTGTTCGGTATTTTTGGCTTCAGTGCTGTCAAGTTTGGGCCCAGTCTCTGGTGATGTGCTGGTGTGAAACGGTGGTTTTGACATACGTCGCAATTTACAGTTTTTAGGAGAATACTTCTCTTCCTTCTCTTTGTCAGTTTTATTCTATGTGAAAGAAAAGGATGAAAATTCTTCTCACTTGAGCGTACACCGTAACATAGATAACTTTAAGTGCTGCTTAATTGTAATCTTAAACATTCAACCTGTAAAGTAAAGCTTTCCTCCTGTTTAAAAGACTACAAATACCTTGCTTTGGTCCATGCCAAGACGTTCACATCAAAGATGAAAAAAACCGGAAAAGCAACAGAGCCAGAGCTGGAGGAGCAGCGGCACTGCAGGGTGCCAGGCTCAGCACTGGCAGTGCAGGGCAACGACACCCTACTCGAGAGTTCTGGAACAGAAAGTCCCGGAACACAAGAGAAAGTTCCGGAACACAAGAGACAGAACCGCAACACAGAGACAGGCCCGGAACACAAGAGAGAGGCCCAGAACACAAGAGAGAGTGTTCTGCAACACAGAGAGAGTTCCGGAACACAGAGAGAATTTTCTGCAACACAGAGAGAGTGTTCTGGAACACAGAGACAGGCCCGGAACACAGGGAGAGTGTTCTGGAACACAAGAGACAGGCCCGGAACACAGGGACAGGCCCGGAACACAGGGAGAGTGTTCTGGAACACAAGAGACAGGCCCGGAAAACATAGAGTGTTCTAGAACACAGAGCGAGTGTTCTAGAACACAGAGCGAGTGTTCTAGAACACAGGGACAGGCCCGGAACACAGAGAGAGTGTTCCGGAACACAGAGAGAACACACAGAGAGTGTTCCGGAACACTCTCCCTGTGTTCCAGAACACATAGAGACAGGCCCAGAAAACAGGGAGAGTGTTCCGGAACACAGGGAGAGTGTTCCGGAACACATAGAGACAGGCCCGGAACACAGGGAGTGTGTTCCGGAACACATAGAGACAGGCCCGGAACACACAGAGAGTGTTCTGCAACACATAGAGACAGGCCCGGAACACACAGAGTGTTCTGGAACACAGAGAGAAGAGAGAGGCATGGAACACAGAGAGAGTGTTCTGGAACACAGGGACAGGCCCGGAACACAGGGAGAGTGTTCTGGAACACAAGAGACAGGCCCGGAACACAAGAGACAGGCCTGGAAAACATAGAGAGTTCCAGAACACAGAGAGAGTGTTCTAGAACACAGAGAGAAGCCCGGAACACAGGGACAGGCCCAGAACACAGAGTGTTCTAGAACACAGAGACAACACACAGAGAGTGTTCCGGAACACTCTCCCTGTGTTCCAGAACACATAGAGACAGGCCCAGAACACAGAGAGAGTGTTCCGGAACACAGAGAGAGGCCCGGAACACAGAGAGAGGCCCGGAACACAGAGAGAGTGTTCCGGAACACAGAGAGAGGCCCGGAACACAGGGAGAGTGTTCCAGAACACAGGGAGAGTGTTCCAGAACACAGGGAGAGTGTTCCAGAACACAGGGAGAGTGTTCCAGAACACAGGGAGAGTGTTCTGGAACACAGGGAGAGGCCCGGAACACAGAGAGAGTGTTCTGGAACACAGAGACAGGCCCGGAACACATAGAGAGTGTTCCGGAACACATAGAGACAGGCCCGGAACACATAGAGAGTGTTCCAGAACTCGGAGAGAGTCCCGGAACACAGCTTGGGTTCCAGAGGAAACTGAGGCAGAAGGAAAAGCTTCCTTGCACCCCATTGCCCAAGACTATATCATAACTTAAGCCTAAATATCAAGTTTTAGAAAAATGAATTTTGAAAGAAATGCTATGAAATAAAATGATGCACATACACACAGGCTACTCATATGTTTGCTCTCCAGAATCAGCAGAGGAAGCTCCCAAATTTCACACCCCCACCTTCAAGCTGGCTCACACCACTGAAGATAAAATGAATCCTTTTCATTTGTTTTCTACAAATGCATATGTCAGTGTCAAAAAAAGCAAGAAAGAAGGAAAGAGAAGCTTCTCATCCCAAAGTGAAAAAACAAAACCTTGATGAAAGAAGTTTTAGCTTTTAAAAAGCTAGAAAGTTGCTTTTACTGTCAAGCATTTGTAAGTCAATCAAAAGGTTAGAAGCTGGGGGAAGTACTTAAGAATATATCAAACCGAAGTTGGGGGAAACAAGGAAGAAAAAGAAACTACCTTTATTTTCTTTCGATGCTTAATTTTTGGTACATTTTTATCAGCTGGTCTCACGATCTTGTCTGCCTTTATCCATTCGTCATACCTAAACACAAAAAAAATTGTACACATTTATGGTTTTAAGCAGATAATCATGACTTAACAAATTAACAGAGGAAAAAAGTTATTAGCCATATAAAAAATGAATTGTAATTTCAATAAAGTAGTAATTTGTGTACTTTTCAGTAAGTGAGGTTTCAGCTAAGGTCCAGCTTTTCATATGCTAGGACATATAGGGCAGGGTTATTGTTTTGGTTTGGGTTTTTTGGTTGTTTTGGTTTTTTTGTTTGTTTTTTTATCCTTATGGCTAAAAGTGAAAGCTGGTACTTTTCCAGTCTGCAGCGAACAGCAGGAAATTCACACGTACAGGTAAAACAAAGTATCAGAACAGTAATTCTGTATGAATCTCCAAGAGGTATACTTCCTATTTACATTGTAAAACCCTAACAATAAAATAAATCCTTATAAACTTGTAAAATGTGACCAGTTGACAAAAACTCTTTCAAGCCTGAGTGTCAGTGAAGTGGTATCTGGAGTCACTAACTAGCTTACTTTTGAGTTGCTAACTTAACACAAACACTTCTCAATCCGGTTTCAGTTAAAGGTTTCCATTTTATATCAAAAATGATACTAGAGGAAAACATACAAAACAGCACCAAGATATTAACAACAAATACCTTATCACCCAAGGCTGCACCTATTAAATACAAATCCAAGACCAGAGAAGTACATTCTTATTAAGAACATACTGTGACTATGGTACTGGACTTGCCAGTTTCATTGTGTATTTCTGAAAAACCTCAAGAATCAATTCAAATTTTTTTCTCCCAATAAACAATTTGCTGTCCTACTTCAACTGTTAATTCAAGAACCATCTGAAATAGGTCAGTTAAACTTTAGTATATATTAAAGTTTGCCTCAACGTACAGCCACACAAATTCTGATCACTCAAGGTGAAACATGGAAACAGAGGGGAACAAACCAACAACAAAATAACAACCCCAACCCACACACACCCAGAGAACTAGTACAAGATGGAGCTCAGCATAATACACTCATGACCACGCAGGCTTTCCAGCTGGGCTTACTTGACCATCATTCTGATATATACAACTGTTGACACAGTCCCAATTCAGCTTCTTTGCAACTACTATCAATTACATCTGCAGTATTGACATAGAAATTAAAAAGGATTAGAGAAAACCATGGAAATTTCCAACTTGCTTTCCTGTATACTCTAAGTTAAGATCTATGCAAGGGATCCCAGAAGTTAAATACTGTCTTTTATTAACTGAAATGTCACATAGTATAGTGAAAAATGAGGTGGTCTCTGAAAAAAAGCTTTCCAAAACAATTCCTTGGGTTTTTTTTCCTCAAATAAAATTCACAAAATCTAGCAGCAGACCACGCAGACTACAACATGCCAACATTATCTATACTGCTGCAGATACAGCTGTAATTGTGCTAATTGACATGTAGGTGAACTGGCTTTCTCTCCAAAACTGAAATATAACTCTACAGAGTGCTTTCCAGGATGGAAAAATCCTGTATTTTGTGAGACTGTGGGATATCCTATTTGAAGTAATCTTTGTTCAAGTCAAAGGCGTGCTTTCCAGTGGGAATACTGCTAAGTAAACTGCCAAATGGACTTTGCAACCCACATAAATTTAAGAGTATTTCATTAGGTCTGAATGCATGCAGAATAACAGCACTAGGACTGGACAAATATATGGTGAAAAAATCAATTATTCTGACAGTGTCCTTTCGGCCTCAAACATGTTGCTATATATACAGAAGTTGTATTTACTCATTCTATGCAATTCTAAGATGAAAACAATCTTTCCCCTATGCAACATCTGTGCACTGCACATAGTGTTGGTGGTTCAAGGTAACCATAGTGCCTGGTGGGGTGACAGCTGACAGACTAGGGAACATACTGAAGCGAAGGAGAGAAGTGCAGAATCTTAAGAGAGTATCTGTAGATACCACAGGGTCTTAAAATTGTTCCAAGTTAGAAGCAGCGGTCATAACTCCTCAACTCTAGGAGCACAAGTTGAAAACTTATGTGTGACATCCATAGTTCCTGGCTGGAGCATATCCTGCTTTACTCCTGACTGCACCTGCAACAGCAGTCAGACCCTGCAAGGAGGCTCAGCATCACAGAAATCTTAAATTTTCTCCAAGGAATCAGATGCCCACGCTTCACACCTTTGCAAGGCACAGCTTCTTTCACTACTTACACACCAGATGCATAAGGTTTGCCTAGACCTGCAGCAACTGGACCCCAGGCTGAAACAGATCCTGCCAGATGGATACATCCCAAGCCACAGCTGACAACCTGACCCTGAATTACATTCTCCTCTACAGCACACCAGATGCCAAGCTGCAACTGAATGATGTGTGTGACTCAGACTAGAGCCTTTCTTTATAAAACTGCACCCTATTAAAATAGGAAAACATACTTCATCACTAATCTTGCCTTAGACAGCCTGTTCACTAAATAAAAGAAGACAAAAAACATTCTGAAAGACATTCTTCAGCTTTCACTACAAGAAGGATGTGCTTTCAGAAGATCTGGGTCTTCTTACTGCAGTGCCATCTTCCACTCCTGCTTACCTCAGCTCCCTGAAGCGAGCAGCTGGGTGTGGAAAAGAAGGAGGTAAGATGGGGAGGTGTTCCTAAAAATGTTTTCACAGACTTCTTTGAGAACCAAGAGGAGGGACTCAGTAAGAAATTACTGTTTATTTATTTTTAAAATAAGGTTTCATATGAAACCCTGGAATGCCTTCAGAAGAAACACCACCTTTGCCTTACCAAAACGAAGACAAAGATGAGGCAGTAAAGACAGAAGGTTTTCTGCCTTGCTGGTTAAAATGAATGCCTGCCAGAAAAGTGGGTTTGAATGGGAAGGAAGGAAAGAAGGAAGAATGAAATAAATAGCTGTATCACAGAAAAAATAGTTGGCACTTTGTATAAAGAGTACGTACCGATTCTACTACATACATATGTACTGACTGCAAGCTAAAATAAACCACAACATATTCCCAGAGATAGCACAGTCAATCCTCCACAAAAGTACTAGAGGGGAAACAAGGAAGAAAGAGTACTTTTCCAGCCTCTAGATTTATACCAGCAAAGGTACCACTTCCTCAGGAAGACAAGTGACCTCAAGGAACTAGCAAGCCTTGGCAAATTCACTGAAAAAGTTCCAGTATACTCCCTGTTATCTGCTGACAAGGGAGAATCAAACATATACTTTGCCTGTGGTCAAAGAAAGTAAGAGTTTTAACCTTACAACCAAACGCTGGAATATTAGATGAGGACTCTGATTTTTTATTTTTAGTTTTTAATTTATATAATCCCCCCCACACCCCATGACATGTACTACTCTCAAGAACCTGAAATCTGCCTACACGTTCCTTTAATTTCAGTGGTTGACTGTTAGGTACAAAATTTGTATATTGTTAGTGCTTCAACAAACTGAGACTGAAATTAGCATTTTCACATTCAGACTTCTGAAAGAAAGAAATGTTGAAAGCCTTAGCTTTAACCACTTGAAATATTCAAGACTAACATGTCTTGTGATACCATACCACAGACAGAGTTAAAACAACCTAAACTCTTTTTGAATATGCACCCTCTGTCTTTAATTATGGGAGTATACTGCAGCAGAAATTCACCTAAAACACTTAGGCAATGAACTTTTCTTTGTACTGGCAACTGAAAATTAAAATTACGGCACAAGGAACTGGTGCCATAGGCCCCAGGGAAGTTTTAGTTCCATATAAAGCATACAAAATTCAGAATATGACTGGCCTGTTAGAAGAAATACAGTTCATCTCATAAGCTTTTTCTGATTAATACGTGGTATCATAAGAAGTTCTCTCTAACAGGGTAGAGACTTTTACCATTCCCTTTCACTACCAGTCAAGCTTCACTGAACACTAATTCTTTACCTTTATCGGAGACACCTATCACCTGAATCTCAGGAGCTAATAACAAGATCCTTTAGCATGAAGTAGTGCAGCTGTATACTGCCATTAAGCTATATGCCATTTTTGTATTCTCCATTTACCATTTTTTAAAAAATAATCCAGTGGTTAAGTGTCAGTGGTTCCAATGCATTTAGGAAAAAACCTAACAAAGATGAATACCATGTTTACCAAATTCCATTCCAAGTACCCCAAAAAGCATGCACACACACACAATTATTCTGAATCCCAGACTGACACTGAAATTACCTTGTGATAAGAAACAGTAATAGTTATTTAGAATTCCCGATCAGATGTAGGAGTTTAAAGAACAGACAATTAAATGGCGTACTGACTAAAAGGGGAAACAGGAAAGTCAACTTGAAGGGCTCAGAGAATGACACACAAAAAATCCTGGATGACTAGAAAATCCTAGCTGAGTACATCCCATGACCTAATGTTACAGTACCTGTCCCTGCTAAACACTAGAAGTAAGCTACAATTAATAAGTAGAGGAGGGAATTGCTACCTATCCAACTAAAGCAGTTATTCTTCTAGGTTATGACTGACTAAAAGCCAGATCAAGTTATTACATCATACAAGACCTGCCTTCACAATACTAAAATACCAAAGCATTTAGGTACTGCCTTAACCGCAGGCTTACATACCCTTTCTGGCAAATCAGGAAATTTAAGTCATTTAACCTAAATTTTAAAAATTAGCCACATTTAGCAGAGTCCACGCGCAGTCCCATAGCTAAATCTCAATGACTTGTATCTTTTTCAGTGAAGAATCCTACTCCCCCAGGCCTTTTCAAAGGGCTCTTTTGAAATACCAGGTAAGAATATAAATGCAAGTCCTGCTGCCAGAAAGCCCAAATGACTCCCCTCACCCTTCAAATGAGTGCAAGTTTACTGAAGATTCTTATCAGATATATCCTACCCACAGAAATAATGGCTCCAATATCAATCCACGTATTTGTCTAAAATGCAGAGTTCAAAAAACAGAGTATTGATTTCTCCTTTAAGAACCAGGGCGCTGGGATGTCCAAGGTGAAGACTCATTTTTGTCTTCTCATTTCTTCAGATTTAAAGTGGTACTGCTCAAGTAAAACAGATCATCTCACCTTACAGCAGCTATTTTACTCAAAAAGGAAACTCCCATGTTTACACGTGAATTCCAAAACAAGAGTTTAAAAGCAATAAACCTCTTGGAATGGTACACAGTAATCCTCAGCGAGTACGATGCAGATTTCAGCAACTCATGCTCCTACGGAAGTCCTCCCCAATAACGTCCAAAACGCTAGTCACATTCCAAATCCCACCTTTAGCAGGCTGCATCTCTCCTAATATCTTGTCTTCATAGCCCACTATGCTTACAGATGTTGCCTGAAGACAGTTTATGTAGAAGATTATATTCCTGTAGATCAAAATTCTACAAGAGATCAGTTATCAAACCCAGCAATATCTAGACGTTCCTCCTCAGCAGTGGCTTAGAAGGTCCTGTCTATCACCAGGCTTAGATGCAAAGAGATGCAGTCAAGGGAGGGAGAGAAGTACCATGCCTCTCTAATTGTGACCTTTGCTAGCAGATCTTGCTAGCACTGAATAAATGAGACCTGTCCTGCCCTCTTTGTCAGAGGTAGGATGCTAATCAAAATCCAGATGATAGAAGAAAGTCATAAGAACCTCAGATTTTCCAGAAGAAGAAAAAAAATTTAAAAGTACAGCAGATTTGCCTCAGGCTTGGGGTGGGGTTTCTTGTTTTGGCTTTGGCTTTTTTTTATCTATAAACGCAGTAATAAAGTTTAAAAGATGACAGCTGAGGACAATGAGCAGATACGTGGAAACTGAGGAAAAAAAGCAGGAGACCTGGTAATTGGCTTAAAAGCCACTCAGAAGCTTTAGCTTTCCTACTGTTTTCAAAGCTGCTTCAAGTTTTAAATGGCAAAAATGGGATCTAAAATGGAAAAAAATATTAATACTTCCACTTATTTCTATTAATGCTATGTTAAAAGACAATAAAAAGCATTTACTCCTGCATACATTAAGAAAAGCATAAGCAGCCACCAGGCTAAGAAGAGTCTAGTTTGGAAGCTTGAGGCAGCCACGGGGGAAGGACGGGTAGGGAGGGGTGGAACTCAGATCTGAATGAAATGCAATTATTTGCTGCACACTAATTTGCCAGTAAGAATCTTGTACTTCTCTTGTAAAATACCATACTGCTAATGTACTCTCTGCTTCACTGAGAAGAACGTGTATACAGACTCAGCTAAGTGCACTATTCAAATATTGTATGAGATAAAATTGGCTTAAGAGAGCCAGAGGAGGAATTTGTGAAAGAGTGAGCTGTCATTTGTTGTGTGGAGATATCTAAAAATAAGATGGGGAATGATGGAAGCCTTCTTTGAACGTCATTTTAAGATGATTTTCTAAGTAACTAAAGTACTGCATTTACATAGTATTAAAAATCTAAGTTTCATACAGTACAACGACCTTCACAGAATACCAATACTGAAAGTTTAGGACTCCAGATGTCTATTAATTTAGTTTTTAAAATACACAAGTGTATTTTAGAAGTAATTCAAGAAGTAATCACTAACTAAAACTCAAGTTACCTCACGTTCCATCCACAGTAGTGCACCAAGTAAAGGACTTCTCCACCTTCGATGTCAGAATCTTTAATACTAGCTTCATACATTTTTTGATTTTTCCCTCTTCCATACCGCACTTGGACTTTCATGCCTGGTGGATAGCATTCAAATTCTTCTTCCTCATTGTTATTGTTGTCTTCCTCCTCCTCCTCCTCCTCTTCCTCCTCCTCTGCTTCTTCTTCATCTTCATCTTCTTCCTTATTCGTGTCATCTCTTGAAAGGTTTAAAAAATTGTAGAGTTAATATGAGATACTTCATAAGCTTTTCAGTTCCAAACCACATATATTGATAAATATTGTGGATGCCTTAGAGACTGGGGAACGGCAGGCTCCAAGTATGTGAAACTGCACTATGGCCGAGTAATATCAGCAAAATAGGATAAAGCAATACACACAAAATCCAGTGACTGTAAGGTGCAAAAATGACTTGACTAAAAGAAAAAAAAAAATCCATCAAATCTGTATGAGCAGAAGTTGTTGAAACTCATCTTTATAAGATTCTTTCATGCAGTCCCTTTACATAGTTATTTTTCAGCTCAAACTCATCCTTCTCAATATAGAGAAAGTTCCCTAAATACCATTTTTCAACCTACAAGTTTTACAAGTGCTTCTTGAAACTTGCTTCCCTAAAAGATCCTTGCTTTATTATAATAAATAACCTCCATCTCAACACCTTGAAGTGACTGCAACCAAACCCAGATTTTAGGGGGGGAAAAATAATTAAAAATCCCCAAACCAAAAACCTTTATGCAAGATTATTTAGTAAATCAAGCAACCTGTGCTAATTTATGACCTTGTCACTCCTTGCCAATTATGCTAAAAGTCTTCTAAATATAAGTCAAACTTGCATTTAATTATTATATAAATACACAAGCAGGTGTTCACTGTTTTCAAAAGTAACCTAATTTTGAATATGTATTTAGATATTTCGACCAATTTTCAGAAGCACTAAGAACTCACAAATCCTGCTAGTCTCACTCAATGGCAGCTATGGGCTGCTCAGCGTTCTGAAAATAATCTCCAACCAGCCTAAAAAGACAGACTACATTAGAAAAGTTAACGGGGGGTGGGGGTGGGGTGGTAATCTTTTAATCTTAAATAGCTTTACAAAACAGTATTACTGGCCCTCACATCATTCTAGCCCCCACTCTGTGCAATACAGAATAGAGCAGGGATGTCTACTAAATTCACAGTAACCACAGACCACTAAGAATTTCAAATCCTGAAATGTGGAACAGGTATGTTTGGATGTATTATAGACTGGGTAAGAAAAGATGAGTACTGCTCCAAGCCTGACTTACATCAATATTTAAATTAACATCAAAAACCCACAAAAGTCTGTATCAATAATCTGAAACTTTCCATGAATTTTTCAGTAGAAAGTAGTCAGATAAACCAAGCTACTTTCTCTTTGTGAAAGGGTCAAACTGCATTTTAATTATTCAAATTCTTCTTTGTAGAAGTAAAAATGCAGTATTATTATCTAACTAGCTGGCAAAAGAGAATTCAGAACAGTAACCTAAATTCAACTGTAGCGTAACCACATAGATTTAATTAAATTACTTCAGAAATTAATGTTGCCACATATATATACACACACACAATATAAAAACATATATATATATATGTGCATACACCATGAGACAAATGAAATGATAAAAATTCCCTCTGTTGGTGTATTAACTAAATCAAATCACAGAACATACATCTGTTCAGGTATACGTGGCACAGTCCAGACAGTTTTGTCCTGGAAGGCCAAGATATTAAATTTATTATGTATTTTCAGTGGGCTACTTTGAAAGAAATTAAAGCCACCAGAGCTAGTAACACAACGTAAAGGAATGAGCTCTGAAAGCTCACTTCATCTCCACTACACATCACATGGCAAAATTCACTTCCCAAAGAAATCACGAATAAAGGTCCCCAAAGACACAGATGAAAAATTCCTCAACAGAGTTCCACAGCTAACAACAGAAAGCACCAACCAGCACTTTAAATGCTTTTAAATTATACTCTGCTGCACTAAACCAAAACTCCTAGCTAATTCAGCTTCACAGCTTTTATCATACAAAAGCTAAAAAAGTTCCTTGGCATCAGGAGCAGAGCCACCACTGCTCAGAGAACATGAGCTTATGATTTCCCATTACTAATGAGACTTTTCAAAATTGTAACAAACCAAATTTGGCCAGATTTTTTTTTCTCCCAAGAACTGGCAGCACAAACCTTGACTGCTGTCTGCAAAGAAATGCACACCTATGGGGGAGATTCAGTATTTTCCAGACATTGGCAATTACGGTGTCAGTAGCTCCCTGGAAGCTGAACAAGTTTGGAGTCTCTCACCTTAATCACCCTTATGGCTTCCTTGGTGGCCCAACAGATATTCTACAAAGACTCCGTGACAACACCAGAACTTCTCTGAAAGAGATGTGTGAAACCCTCATTGTGAAGTTGAGTAACTTGGATGGTCGAGACGTGAAGAGTAGACTGTACATAGGTGGAGGGAATGTCAAGGAGCAAAAGAAAAATGGAAGCAGAGATGGCTGCACTTAAAAAGTATTCCTAAGGAGTGATCTGGTTAGCGATCATGAACCAAAGACTTCAAGAAACCAAACAAAAGCAAAGAACAATATCATTTTGGAGCAGAAGGAAACACCACATTGATATAGCTCCTGGAGCAACAACAACAAAAAAATCCCAAGCAACAAAAAAAGCCCCCTAATCCAATGGTTACAAGGAAGAAAAGTTTTGGGTTTTTTTAACCAGGCCATAAAAAGTTCAAACCTGGTAGGCCAGATGAAGGAGAAGCTGACTGCCGTGAAAGAGATTTGTAAAAGAATGTTGTGACTGTAGCTATCCAGCATGCACAGTTATAACCTCATCTGTCCATGTATGTATGCAGGAGGGAGAGAGGGGGAGGAAAAAAGAATGATCAAAAAAATCCAAACAAGCCTCTTGGCAGTAGACAATAATTGTCAACTTAAAACCAGTACCAAGCAACATTTGCCACAAGGCTGCAAAAACTGGAACCACCCAAGCAGCAACTGATGATACAAGTCAGGGGCAGATGTGTACAAGAGACACAGCAATAAAAACGTAACTATGTTCCAGAAATCAAAGTACCACCAGAAAGCTTATCAGGAGGACTTGAAAGCATTCCCAATTACAACTGCAGACTAAAGAATACTCTTAACTCCATCTCCCACAGATGGGGAACATAAACCTTCAGAAGCAGGCAATTACTGAATTAAAATGCAAAATATTTGTTAATAACGTAAAATCGTTAAAATGTTTCCATCACACAAATATTGCTTAACATTAGTTCCAAAGGACATTGTGAAATCATTAAGAAGCTAGAAATACACATACAGCAGGTAACCCTCAGCGAATACAAAGATTTAACGCCAACAAGCCCATAATAAGGTTAAATATATCAATGAATATATGTTGTTAATAGATGAAACAGCACATGCTCTTACACCACGAACCGAACTGTAATGTCATGCAAATGCCTTTCTACCCACAACCTTTGGCACTAAACACAGCACGATCACAAAGCTCAGGTGAAACCCACGAGACAAGGTGTGATTTGGAGCGTTAGATCTGTCTCCCAGGATCCGCGTTTTTGCGGCAAACCTAACCCTACTCCAGTACACTTCCCATGACACACCACGCTGGCACACACAGCAGGTGAGATGCAAGTTGCAAATGCAAGATTATTTTTTTCAGGGGTTATTCTAAAACTTGAGGAAGCAAGTTTATTTCAATTATTGGTTCAATTAAGTCATTACAGTTAATTGAACCACTAGCAGAAATAAACTCCAGCGTAATTGACACTTGAAGTTAGTTTAGCAATTAGCTTCTATTTTTGCTTCCCTCCTTTTTCCCTTTTTCTCATTCTAGAGCATTATTTAACCTCTACTTCACATAATAGAGAGTTGGAAGATGTAGTCTTCTTCATATTTTTTCTCAATCACAGCTGTATTAAGATGCCCTTAAGTTTTAAGGCAGAGAGGCCATTAAGACCTGTGCTTATGCCATGACACTAACACCTCATCTTCAATTAAAGAAAAGAACAAACCCCTCAAAATTCACCAGTATTCGCCTTCCCTCTGAAGTTGCAAAGAAACCCTAAAAATAAAAGCTCCAAGGACTTCTGTCTACACACACAAAAAGTCTGAATAAATGTACAGTTACACTCCATCATTGAGGGAAGGGGAAAGGCACTACCTTGATCTGAATCCCATCTGAGAGCAGACTTGAACCATGCAAGCATGTACTCTGTAACCAGTGTTTTCCTCTGCTGCTAGAGGAGAAGGCAAACGAAAGGACCTCACGTTACTGCTTCCAATTATTCAGCCAAGTTTTTTTGGATTTGGGATTTTTTTGGGGTGTTTGGTGGTGGGTTTTTTTTAAAATATTTTGAAATTCTTCGAAAGGATAATGGATGGTTCAAAAATCTAGCTGAGAAGTAACAGCACCTTCTATTTTTATGGCAATGGTTCACACTCAGCTCAAAAGCATCTAGTATTTGACAAATGTTTAAGGGCTCACCCATGCACGTAAGTCTCTGTGACAGCTATCATGGTTAATAACCTCCATAGTGACCATAAGCTATGTAAAATGTGATGACAAAACCACTTTTTCCATTTTTCACATCAAAGATGCCTCCCTTCCATTCAGTGTGATGCACACACAGAACTGGTACTTTTACACGGCCACTCTACAGTTTATTATTCTGTCATTAGCAGCTTATTGTTGTATCAAAAGCAATCCTTATGTATATGTATGTAGCATCTAAAGTAAGAAGAAAAAAAAAAATCGATTAAGACACTGTTTCTGAAAACATGACTATACAAAAACTTCCTTTCCCATACAAAGGCAGCTGGACTACATAAATAGAATACACATAACAAATAAGAGTATAGAAATATGTTCCTATAAAAGAAACTGCCTAAGTGTGCTTCTTAAAAATGTATTTTTTTTTGTATACACACTAACAGTCTAAGATTCAGAGCAGATGTTCACACCGTAAGTGCAACGAACACAACGCATTTCTCTCCCTTCTCACACGCTAATCAATTAAAGCAGACAAGAGCAAGCTATCTCAATACACAGTTCTCAACACTAATCCAGAAGCTAGAAGGCATGCCTTCTGTATCAAATCTCCTTCACTCCAAAATATTTTAACCTTCCTGCTATCATTTTAGATTCACCACCACAAAGCTTTGACATGTCATTTTAACAGATAAGGACCTGAAGAAAACATTGCCTCTAACAATCTGCTATCTACCATATGTGAAATGGAGCTTCTGACTGTTACATAATCCTGTTGTAAACTGCTTTCAGAAAATCCCTATCAAGTGTTTCCAGAAAATTTAACTCTTGTACAAATAGAAGCCACCATCAGTGCAGGCACAGCATATAGCCACCCTACCCTCTAAGGGTAATAAACCCTAGTAAAACCCTTCACGTGTGAAACAATGCCCATCTTAACCTCCTCATCTACAGCTTTTATTACTCCTAGCTCCCTCCTACTGCTTATAGGAGGGGAAATGCTATTACTGCATGTAACGATATAGATAACAACTCTAAGATTAAGATTCTTCTTTTGCATGTGAATGGTTTACTCCACTCAAGATTATTAGCCAGAGGTTTAGCATTTTCTTCTTTTGATGCTGTAGAAATGACAGTACCAATTCCCAGAAAACCACACCACGAAAACCTAAACCAGCAGTATTTGACAACCAGAAGTGTTCAGGTTTCTAAAGTATTCTTTAAGAACATCCGTTCATGCATTCCTTCAAGGAAATAAAAAAAGCAGGCAGTTTTCAAGGAAAAAAAAAAATATTCCAAGAAGTTTCGTAAGACTGAGTAAAAACTCTTTGTGAGTACTGAAAACGTCAGCCTGGTGAGAAAGCGCAGGGGGTAAGGATCCAGCGACGGCAGCCCCTCCTTTTGTTACGGTTAAGGCAGCACCTCAGCCAAAAGTAGTAAAACACAAGAACAAAGGCTCCTGCAATCTGTCTGCACTGTAACTGGGATTACTTCAAAGAATCTTGCCTAGTCACCTCAAAAATCCAAGTACTACACCAAGACATAAGCCTGATGCAAATTTTTGTTGGAAAGCAAAAATGACTGTCCACATTCTGAGCACTTAATCTTTCAGTTCAGTATAGAATTCTTGACAGTGGCCTGCCCTAGGTGTTTTAGAGCAAAGCATTAAAAAAAAACACACCACCAAAACAAAACACACCAAAACTCCAAAATAAAAATCAACAAAAAAAATCCCTTGAAGCTGCATTATTCACCTGGGAAAAAATTTTCTTACTGGTGTTGGTTAATACCAATTAACCTACACTTCAGTTCACGAACTGTATCTACTATGACATTTTTAAAGACTTATTTTTTTTATTTCATTAGCCTACATTAAAACCTCCACACCTTTCAAAAACACCACTAGGCTCCTGGCCTGAGTCTTTTGGGAACACGTTTAACTGTCCAGGCCGTCCATTGTGTAGAAAAGCCCCTGGGTTACAACATGTTAATGTTAGATGCCACAAAGGCAAATTGCATCAACTCTGCAGTGCTACATTTGAAGAACACTACTTCTACAACACGAACTTAGCAGGAACTTCAACGTAAGAAGGATTTTAAACTTTCTTGTTTATTCATTGACTAAGAATGAAGACTTTTTCTGTACATTAGGGAAAAGGATGGGTTAACAAAAGATATTTCTGGGACAGACCAATGAGAAATAACACATTACTAGCCTTTTTACTATTTTTATGACTAGAACTTGCACAAAACTGAGTGTATCTAGCATGTGCATCTTCCACTAGTCACAGAAAAAAAACAAGAAAAAGCATGTTCAGAATAAGGGGCAAGCTGCCTTGGAATCTCTATTCTCAGTGTTCACAAATACGTAAGAAGTCAAGAAACTTGCACTCTGGGGAAGAAAGGAAGAGAACCACACTCAGCCTTTCTTTCTCTTCACCATGTTGTTGAAGTCTCTGCAGAAGGGACCACATCATTCAAGTGGTAGCAGTTTCAAAGGGCTGAGACACATGGGATTGCACAGTGAAACAAAACCTGTGGAAAATAAACGACCCTGGCTTCCAGTAGTACTTCCTGACATCTGGAAGCTGGGAATTAATCCAGTCCGCTCAATAGAAATTCAGCAAGAAGAAACTCAAAGTTTTTCTGTTTTTGTGGTTCCTTGTGTCTATATACACATAAGCTACATGAAGATGCCCAAAGTCCTAAAGACATAAATTCAAACAGCAAACTCGACAAGTTTGCCTTATATTAGATTTCATTTGTTTGGCTATTTGTTTGGGACTGTGAAAGACAGATGGTCAATAGCTTGAAAAAGGTTCCAGGAATGTGTTTTAAATAAACTGATGAAAATTCAGTCCACAGTGATCTATTTTGATTACATTTTGGGTAATTTGTTCGTAATTAGTTTTCCACCTACCAAAAAAGTATTTTTTATTTTGCATTTCAGTTCAACAAAACCAAACAGCAGCATTTCCCTCTCTGTTTAACCTTTGTCACTTCTAACCCATAAAGTTTGGGATAAGGAGAATAATACCATCTAGTAGAACATCGCCACCAGCATACCAGGTTCACAAAACCCCTTTATGCCTTTATAAACACCAAAAAACATTGTTTAGCATTTAGGATGACAGTGACATTTTTAATAAACTCTTTAAAGCTGATACAAGCGCATTTTGTACATCCTATCCATCTCTGAGGGAAGAAAGGAAAAGTAATCCCACTAACAGGACCACTACAGTACTGCTGCTTATAAATACTTACGGACTGTAACTGCCACAAATGTTTCATTTTTGTGTTTAAATTATTCCTTGAAACATCTCCCCAGCAATGACACCACCACCTACATCTATTTTTAGAGCTATGCTTTCTATTCTAAGCCACTCATTACAACATTTCATGAATCACAAACAGCAAAATACTAGTTCAGAGTTTTTACTGGATGAGCAAAGAGAAGCAGAGAGAAAAGAATTCACTCAATTGCAATCAGATGAATCGGGGAAAATTAAGAGGAAATAGTATTTTCTACAGTTTTTGTTATTTTCATAAATAAAAACCTAAGAAAATTCATAACATTTTTGATGACATAAATAACCCAAAAGAACATGAATCAGGATAAAAAAACACCCACAACAATAAAGGATTACTGAAAAGCAAACACAGCTTACAATTTTGTGTACCATTTACTATAGCAGCACAGTAAGTATTAAGCCACTGTACTTTCCAAGTATATAAATAAACACAAAGTAATGTCACAAACATTCACACATACAAATACAGAATTTAGGGAACTTTATAAACTGCTATTCTCTAAGCAGTGCAAAGTTTTCCATCTATTTAATTATATATTTTGAAAATAGCACTGTAAAAATCAGTCTTTACTTCTGAAAATTTAGCAAACCTGTTACAGTACAACTCATCCAGCTCACCTTAAAAATGGCAAATGTAACAAATTCCAGCAACTGTCTTTTAAAAAAGAAAAATTCACACAGGATACAAATGAAGTCACATCCACAGAGAAAATGCTCTTTAACTGAGTTAAGGTAAACTTCATTTTTCTGCATTCCGCATTTCTGAGTTCACAGAAATTGCCTACCTGATCTCACTGAAAATATTTAGGAAGATAAAAAGCATTTTACAGAAGGATCCTTCTAGAATCTGTTGTATGGAAATCAAACCCCTTAATTTATTAAAGAAGAACTATTACCAATGAATCAGAAATCAATATACTGAACTACACCATTCTGCTACACCTCTTAATGGACCAGATCCGAAAAGCATTAAGAGTTAATGATATTTAGACAGAAGATTAAGACAGCTGATCTACTAAATAGCAAAGATTGCTGGAATGAACAAGGGAACTAGTGGTCAGGCAACAGCTGGTATTAAGCACAAAAAAACATCCCTGATACACAGAGTGCTGTGAAAGTGTAAGGTGGTGTCCTTATTTGCCTTCCCGCTTGCAATAGCTTCTTCCTTACGCATCCGTTACTGTTTTTTCTTGAATACAAGATAGTGTATTAAGAGACCTTTAATCTGACCTGTAAGGGCCATTTTTGTGTTCTTATCACTTGAAATCATACTGTATGAGGTTCCTAATTGCAAGAATATAAACTGTTAACACGCTAGGGATTAGTGAGGAGTGTATTCTGTTTTAAACTTCCTATTTGTTTCGCGTGGCTGCTGAAAAACACTTGTGGGGGTTTTTTTGCACTGAAACAGGAAAACCTGCCCATTCCATCAAGGAAATGAGTGATCTCCTGCACACATCCACTGATTACACGTCCCTGAGCACCCCCATTACTTCAGCTTCCTACTTCCAAAACTCCTGTCTGAAGGACTGCACAATAGACTCCTGCCAGTATCATGCCTACCCAGTGGCAAAGCTGTCAGAGTGATGCAAGGTACTCCCATCTTTTGCCATGTTACCCGTAACACACCACTGTCCAACAGCAGAAGCTGGAAAACACAAGTTTGTGCTATACTTGTACCAAAATTGAAGTAGGCAAATACTACTGGCAATGGCTGCAATATTTTTGTCTTAAATCAAAGTCACCTATGCTTTACACCTTCTTTTCTCACTCAGCTTATAAATATTTAGGCCTGGACCATGTAAAAACTTAGGCTGTCTTTTTTTTTTTTAAATTAGATTTGATGCACAAACTTCAATGGCCCTAATCACGACGGAGTTAGGAACACATAGGTCGCTGGAAGATAAGAGTCTAATTCATGACAGGGATGTCTGACTTGAAGCTCAAATTACAGGAGTAAAATTTAATTAGCACGCATCAGATGCCTTAGCTGATTATAAACAGTGCAACTTACCCTGCTTTTTCTTTTTCTTCAGTGTCTGCATTTACGGTAGGATTTTCCATTTCTTTAATCTTCTCCTCCTCTTTATCTTCTGGTTTGGTTTCATCTTCAGTTTTGATTACATTTAAGTCCTTTTCTTGATCAGGCTGAGTAGACACAGAATCTGGCAAATTTTTTTTGTTTCCCTGGGATAATACAACCTTTGGTTAACTTACAGGGTGAAATAAAAATAAAAAAATATTCAAGAAAAGGTAGGCAAAATACACTGAAGTCATATGAACAAAAAAATCTAGAGTCTAGGGCTTGTTCTAAAATTACAGCACGTCCACTGAACACTAAAGTAAACGTAACAGACTTCAAAGTTGCAGCCAGTATCCTCGCTAGTTTTGTCACAATGATACAGGCATTCTGCTCTTAGACCTGAACTGCGAAGCAATCCCTAAAGATGAACTTCACAGGGTGTGTTTTCACTCAGGATGCAGAGGCATCAGTACTGGCCCACCTGGCATTCACCCTGGACTTGGTACCACCAGACCAGCCAGGGCTGGTTGACACTTAGACGCAGAAGCATTACACTGTATTGCACAGTGACTTGAGGAGCTACACTGCTTCCAGAGCAAACTGCTACGTCTGCACAGTGTAGCACATCAGCTCACTGCCCTGAACTTCCTTTGCTAAAACCACCGAGTCAAGAATGGATTTTGACAAGCTATGAACATTTCTCTCTCTGGACTACTGAACTACATTAGACTACTGTGTACATCACATGGCCCAGGTCTTTGTAGAGCTTCACTGGCTTCACTGGCGCTGAGAAGTAAAAGCAAGACTTATAAGGGCTTAAAAGCATGGCTAAATGCAAAATAAAAATATCAGCACTGTAGTTAGCTGTTGGCATGCATTACCCAGATCGCGATAATGCTGCACACTAATTAGTCTCTGTTTAACCTCGGAGGCCCCCAAACAAGTGGAATGTTGCAGCTGCTTCCTAACAAGTCAGGCATTTTCACACCATGATCCCCTAAAGCAGGCACCTAGGGATAAATATGGCTCAAATGTGTTGTTCTGAATTAGGTTTACAGCACATTTTTGCCCCGTTTAAGTCCATTACGGAGATTTCAATCTGAACATAAATTCACGGTTATCAACACACCACCTGACATTATAACAGTATGTAACAGGAACATTACAATATTTTACCAGAATGGAGGGCTCATCATTTTCTTTGCTGTCATTATCATTCTCAGCTAACTTTTTTTCTTCTTCTTGTACTACTGCTACTTCCTCCTGCTTGCGCTCCTCCTTATCCACTTTTATTTCTTTTACGTCCTGCTCTGGTTCTTCACGCATCTTCAATTCTTTTTCTTTCTCACAGTCTTTACAAGGCTTGCTTGTCACTTTTTCTGGCAATGCCATTTGAAATTCAATGTTAGCTGATGTACAATATTCTTCAAAACCATAGAGATATCTAAAAGGAAAAAAAATTGCTTGCAATAAGCAAGTTTGTTTCAAGACAGAGCATGCTACCTAGCAGAAGCTAAACATTAACAGGATGTTTAAACCTTAAAAAACTGTATTATAAGCAAAAAGTTATGGACCTCATGTATATTATCACTACCACAGGATCACTGCAGTTCATTCTAGTGCTGTTTGAGCACAAACTTCATAGCTTTATTACTTACTTTTTGTATGCACATTTAACATTATATCCTGCAGCTGAATTCAATACAGGGATTCCAAGATCTTGATAAACTTGCTTCCACACTGCTCCACTTTCAATCTGTTAAAGAAAATGAAGCCATGGTTTCTGAATTAACTCACTGACACAAAAAAAAAAAAGTCAACAGGGTTTACAACTTTGCAAAATCATTAGAAGTAATTTCCTCTGACCTATAAAATTACTATTTATCACACATACAGTATTTCACTGTAATGCAAACTGTAGTCTAATGTAACTAATTTAAGCAATTTAGCATTTCTGCATTTCAGTAAGTCACAGCCGACTTTCCTCTCCAGGTGGTCATATAATGGAGGAAAGAAAATATAAAGATCAGAAAAAACAGTACATCATTTTTATTTTATATTTAAAGTAATTCTTAACTATCAGAGCTAGAATTTTAACTAAATTGTAAAGAAAAACATGCATTCAAAGCATTAACAATACTCAGCCCTGGCGGTACTGCACCAGATACAGTGGCTACCAGTCTTTCATTATGTCCTTAATATGCCCTTTGGTGTCCAAGTTTTGTGACAGCGCGACACGCTCGTTTCTGACCATCTGTGAAGGTAAAGCAGAGGTACTGCAATACCCAAGTACGAGATCCTCTCTTGTCCATCAGAAAGGTGTCACTGCACAAACATACCTCCTTCAACAGGCAGGCTAAATTTATGGGAAGTGGTCCAAAGCAGTAACAGAACCTGCTTGGCCATGAATTCCACATGCTTCAATTACTGCTCCAAGACCAATCCCGCTAATCCCAGTCAGCACATTCTTCTATACATTGCCCAGAATACATGGGAATTAAGGGCCTCACATCAGACCTTAAACTAGATCCCTTGTCTTGGAGATTTTATTACGCAGTTACTCTTCTCACTTCCTGAGGTAACAACTTTATCAGACAAACATTTCTTGAGATACCACAAAACCACACATGCTGGATGATTTTATGCAGCAATAATTAAACATGTTGAGTCGATGTGTAACTTATTTAGAATATAATTAGTTTCTGGTTCCTGTTAAAGTATGTTTTTCAGAGCTACACAGGATGTCTTACGCAGCTGTAGTATTCAATTTTCGTATGTCTAAAGCTCCTGTGTAAGATTTCTTTTTATCACCACATAAACAAGAATAAACAGCATCCTCTCACATTTTGCGGCTCTGGAACATTCATCATACTAATACTCACATTATCAAATCCTCCAAGCTTGTGTACCAGTCTGAATAATTTGAAGAGATTCAAATTTCTATATCCTAATACAGGTCGCTTGTTAATAGGAGTCCCTATGAACAAAGGCAGTTATATACAGTGTTTTGAAGGTTTCTTTTCCAGAGTAACATAAAATTCCCATCCATATGCACTACTACGCTATTAAATACAGTATTGCAAACCCCTCCCTCTAACCATCTCATGGATGTGGTCTCTTCATGAAACCAAACAAACTCGAGTCTTAACCCATTTTCCATGTAGTTCAGTACTGTAATTTAATTCATACATATGCATTCTTCCATATATTACTGAACATTCACAAATGATGCAACTTTTCCTGCTACCTATATTATACATATTTTTAACCCACTGAAACAATTTTATCTACAAATACCAGCATAAACCCTTCACTACAACCAAGAAAAAATACCCCCAAAGAACAAATCCCACAATGCTGCAAAGAGATGAAATTTCCTAAACTACTGTACTCACAGTAGCTACCACATTGTCATCTTTTGTAAACAGTTCCTCAACTCATCTTCACATGTAATTAAAGAGATACTAATTAACCAGTTACAATACAAATTTAAGTACAATCACCTTCACCCCTGCCTCCACAGACACTGTACTTTTCCTGCAGTGTATAAATACCTGATAAAGGTTTAATATAATAAAAGGCATTTCCTTTTAAAAACATTACAATTTACCTTACTGATAATACCCATGCTTTTAAGTGATCTGGATTCAGACAAGAAAATTAGCACAAACTAAATGCTTTCTTCCGTGATCCTAAGAAGGGTGGTGGTGGTTTAATTTTATTTTGTTTAAGTATTTTAACATTATTAAACTGAGCATATATATCACTATAATGGAGGGTATTACATTTTATCATGCAACACTGTAAGTACACAGTAGAAAAAATAAACATGTGAAGTACTATCCATTTATTTCTGAACGCAGGAACTGACTGTATCTTAGGAGAACAGTCAAGTGACAGACTTCTAAATAGCAGGCGAGTCAGAAGTGATGAATACAGCCTCACTGTTTCCAGATCTGAACTGCAAAGCACTACTAGTTTACAGACCCAATTCTTCAAAGTACTGCTAAGCAATACATCTACCTTCAACTTCTGCAAGTCAAAGATTAAAATGCCTACCTCTGTCTTCCATGAACTTGTATAACTGCTGAAGAAAGTTCTCTCGTTCTTCAGGAAACGGCTCTATTTCCTCCTGTGTAAAGTAATGCACACAAGGAAATTATCACCATTTTGAGTTATAGTCCTTCATTAAGAAACACACAGCAGTGATCATTTAGGTTCAAATATCCAATTTGTTTTACTGGAGTCAGCGACAGGATGCCATACACATACACTCTCAGAGCTATGCTCACATGGAAATAAGTTCTATAGACTACAGTTTTTCAAAATACATAAAACTAACTGTGAAGACACACTGAAATTGAGTTTTTGATTGATCACTGAAGTATTGTAAGCGGTATCATAAATCAAGATGCATTTCAATTTTGTCCGTTTATGAAGGAAGTCTGGGAGACACCACTACTAATGATCGAGAGATTGTATCAGAAATCTCAGATTTATTTCTACTGTAGTTAATTAAGCAACTCCTTGATACTTGGATACACTATGTCACTTTCAGGGATGAAGCGAAAGAGAAAATGGTTCTTGCACGTTCTTAAGAGTTCTAATCCACAGTACTGGCAAACCAGAGCCAATGGCACTGCGTGCACACTGCCATGGGGTACCGGCTGAACGCATGGTGAGAAGGATCCCAGAACTGAAGTAACAATAAATATTTCGGATGTTCAGTTCATTGCACTAATAAACCTTTGTATTAGATTTACTTAGATTAATAAACAGTGGAGTTTCGTAACAAAGCACTGTGGCTTATTTTATTACCCTAGATAATTTCCTTAGGAAATCTGACTTGCCACAACCAAGTAGCAATAAGATATGAATATAATCAGAATTCCTAGAAATTCTGATGACTAAGCTACTACAAAACAACATGCTAAATACAAGTTGATTAATTTTCTGCATACTTTTTTCTTTAATACTACCTTGTAAAGTTTCCAAAAATAACTAATAAAAGTTATCGAGTAAATCTAAAAGAAATTATTTTTCTTTAGTGCATTTTCATTCCACGTTTATCTTTTCCATTCTTCAGCAGTCTCTTTGTATGAAATATTAAAGCTTCACCTACCCTGAAGCAAGGGGACAAAACATATTGTCCTTAAAGTTATAGCAAGACAGTTGAGAAATCAATAGAAACAGAGTATCATTATTAAACACATAAAAAAACCACAAAAAACCCAAAACAACAAAAAAAAACCCTCCCAACATCTGCTGAAGCTATTTAATAACAAGATGGATGGCTGAAAATAATGTCAAGGAAGGTTATAACTACTACTAGTGAGTAGGGTGGGGTTTTTTTATTCTATACATCCTCTTCTCCATTAAATGCACTTGGAGGACATACCAGAGCAGGCAAAAAAATGGAGAACCAGTATTCACAACATGACGAAACAGTTGTCGTTTAGGTATAATTATCAACAGAAATGCAATGAAAATATTTCAGTCTCGCAAAGGCAACGCAAGAGGGAAGTATCTGCAAGATGCATTACGTGATGAGCAGCTATCTATCCGATACCGAGCACACCAGCAAAGCTCTGAGCAGGCCACTTCAATGAGCAAGGAGGACAGGCTGGGGGGAGAACTGCAGCCAGTATGCTAGATGCATCCTCACAGGGCGGGGGGCACCAGAAACCAGGGATATCTAGCAATTCTTCACCAACAGGTATGAGGTGATGCTGCAGCCCTGCACACAGTACAGACAAATGCCTGGTTAAGAGCATTCGTGTTTCGCATGCCACAGAGAACAAATGACTTGATGGAATCGATAGGGTTTTGGAGTTTGTTTTCATCTGTTTTAGTCTCACATGACAGGTACTTTGAAAGGACTTTTACCAGCATATGCTGGATCATGGCAAAGAGATCATGAGCACTTACTTGGGTTTCTCACGTTCCTCACCAACAAGAGAACACTCGCCATAAGAAAATGGTCCCACAGAGCTTTTTTTTTTTCTTTTTTTTTTTTTTTTTTTGCAGAGGGGTTGGGGTGGGGCAGTCTTTGAACTAAAACTTCCAGAAACCCAACAAAGCTTTTAAAAAGGAATATACGCTTTTTACATATTAAGGGAACTAAAGTAAAGGTGATGAAGAAGCCAAATAAAATACTGCCACTCCTTTCTCACCATAAGAGTCAATGTCTGAAGAGTATGAAACGTGCTAATTCAGAGGTGCCAGAATGGCAGGTGGATACTCCTTTACTATTTTCCCAATGGAGATCAAACCAAATTTTTAAGAAAGTGTGCAAAGCAGGGAAGCTTAAGACCCTGCATGCTGCTGAAAAGCATTTTCACTTTCTCAGACTCTACAAAATCAGTAGATATTATACTATGATAATAATACCTGTTAATAGTCTCTGAACACTTACAGAATCTCTTAATCAAGAAGTCAGACAAGGTTTCCTAGCTAGCGGTTCGAAGCAGGCACGACACACTCTGTCATCCTCATACTTCTAAGTTAGACAACCACGATCCTATCAAATCACTCTGTAGTATCTAATGTATCTGTCCATGTCACAAAGGTAAAAAAGAAAGTGGTTTGTATGTGTGATAATGCAATCCAGAAAATTAGCAACATGGGTTTTTGCAACACATAAAATTCACACAGTATTACAGTGCAGCACTAGAAAAGAGGGTCCTTGTCAACTACCTACCATCAGATTTAGTAAAAGAAAGGAAGGCCATTTTCCAGTCTTGCATTTGGGGAAAAAAAAAAGGCGGGGGGAAGGCAATTCCTAAGAAGAGAAGCAATGAGGATTTACATGTCTACTCCTATCTATCTCTAAAGATATGTACGGAAGCATCTATGTATCTATGACAGTGTGTGTGAATATATATATATATATACACACAGGATAGGAGCATCTATATATGAAGCCTGAGGTCACATATATAAGAGTTTGTTTTGGGGTTTGGTGGGTTGGGGTTTTTTTGTTTGGTTTGGGTTTTTTTTGTTTGCTTGTTTTTGTTCTGGTTCATGGGTACCAGGACCCTACAGATGGCTTGAAGGCCACCAGTGAGAATTTTTCATGTCCTGGAAAGCACCAGAACAATCTGCAGGTGGGGACAAAAGTCCCAAGAGAAGGCCCACAGATCCTGTTTGAGAAGAGATGCTGCCTGATAGTCAGGTTACAGGCACAAACTCATAAAGACAGGAAGCTGCAGAAACTGCTCAAAGGTGGGTGGAGAGATAAAAAAAAAGTGGGGTGTGTGTGTGTGTAATATTTTGCCTCTGTTTTAGAAACCTCCTAGTTCAACAGGTGACTTAAACACTGGGTACTGCAGAAGAAATTATCACAAGAGATGTCACAATAAATCCCAAAACATTTGCCTGAGATGAGATCTTCATGTCTAGCACATGGGAAGACTAGCTCTTACAACATCACAGGCAACTAAGAGGAGCTAGAGAGATGAACAAAGGGTACAAGGTCAAATAGTTACAAACACTGTAGCTAAAGACTGTGAATTTTTCACCTAAAAGTAGTGAAGGAATGGTCACTATATAAAAATCATGTGTCAACCTGCATGGGTACAAACCTATCTACATTCTTAGTGCCCACTGCTGGACATGAACCTGCTCTGAAAGTTCAGGAATTGTGCTGAGCCCATGGAAGTACTCCTTGCTTCTCAACACATTAAGAAGAGCAGAGCCCCTTGCAAACTGGGCTTTGTAACTTTTGATCAGAGCCACTTAATGTCCTGTGAGCTTAAAGAAGAGGCAGAATGAATTCATGAGCATGGAGAGGTGGCAAAGTTTTTACTTCACACTTTCGCAATCTCCCAGCAAATATTAAAATAAAGAAATGAATGAATAAAAGATGGAACACCATCTTCTGGTATGCCACCACCACAATCTCCAGGGAGGATGTATTGAGAGGACTGTAACAACCACTTAGACCCAAACCAGCTCAGTTTCTCCTTTACAACTCCACTATTGATGGCAATTTCAGTCTCCTGCGTTACTGGCAGTTGCGTAAAACATTAAAGAACAGCTCCAAGACCTTAGTGCGAGAAAAAATGATAATGAGCAGATATAGATTTTGAGTACCACCAGAAGGTACAGAGGAAATAGAAGATTCAAAAACCACTCTCTTCCAGCTTCACAGCCTGCTGTGAAATAGAAGCTCCTTCCATGTATTTTCTTCTATCCTCGTGTCTCTGGGGTTTTTTTGGACAGGAGATTGGGAGGAAAGAACAGAGAATTATAAAACTACACAAGGCAGGACTCCAAACTCCACAAGAGAAGAAAGGTGGAAGAGGAGGCATGAGCTAATGCCTTGATTGAAAGCTCTTTTGCTTCTTTCCACCAGGTAGCCAAAGAGATAGCTTGTAGTGAAGCAATTTTTCAGTAGACCAGGATGAGAGAGAGGTACAGCTCCTCACATTTCTTGGTAGCTATTTGAATGTTTCAGAATCTCTTCACTTTTCACCACTCTGAAAACAGTAAACTCCATTTTATACAGCTAGAAGCAGTGAAAGAACAGTGCAAACCACTTGCAGTATCTGCTTTACAACAGGACCTACAGCTGTAGGCTAGCATAGCAATCTGGGAGCAGGGAAGGAGGACAGGGTGACAGAGACACAAGCAAGGAGAGGACAACCACAGGACCATGCCAGCCTAGTTTGGTTTCTTTTTGAAATATGTCAAGAATACAGGTCAGTTACAGCTTAGAGCTGCCTTCTCAGATGGAGCTCCTCTGTAAAAGGTAGCAAACTTCCCCATGGCTTGGAATGTGTGGTAAGTCATGGGAACATACTGGGGCAACAGCTCTATAGCCAGCAGAAAAGTTTATCATCATTTATGTCAGCAGCTACTTACAGCAGCATGATTTTAGCATGCACAGATCTCACTCCATGGCCACAAAGGGGAAAATAAATCAACACACTCATGATACACAACAAAGCAGCTGCAGGACAAACCGTGGAGGGAAACTATACCCTTCTGTGCGCTACAACACACTGCATTATTATTATAGAAGGGCAAACAACTGTTTATTTGGAGGGAGAGTGAACTACAAACTGGAAACCCATCTGGGCCATAACTGACGTTACAGCCCAGCAATTAATATCACTGTAAGAAACCCCAAGTTCTACGTCAGTCAAAAAAAACCTCCTTGGCCTTCCAATACTGAAACCGCATGTGGAAAGAAAAGGCCAGACTGGATTTACATACAGTTGCAAGACATAAATGCTGATGTTTTCAAAGAAAACAGAAAGATTAAAATTTATCAAAACAGTTGAAGTAATTTAAGCACCACACATCCTTTAACAGAAACAACTTAAATATGTTTTAGTTACACAGATCTTCCCAGCCAGACCTTTGACACCTAGCAGTTGGGTTCCATGTAGAAATACACTCAAGTAAAGATATCTTTTTTCTTTTGGAAAAAACAACGTGCATGTGGACAGCAGACACCAATATCTACCTTTCATCTTGCTCAGTCCCTAATAGGTACTACAACCCCTTCTGCTACCGCATTAAGATTGGTATACAAAGATTCTAAAAAAGGATCTTATTTTGAGTTTTGATTTCTACTTATCATTAGAACCTAACAACTCAGTCTTTTGACTACACGTTTTTTGCTCAGTGACTCAAAGATATTTAAGATTTTCAAGTTGATATCTTTACATTAACTGATCTTTGCTAAATAAAGATTTTGAAAACTGAGAAATAATAATGTTGCCAATGTTAACATGTTAAATTTTCCCAAATGTTCGGAAGACCTACTTTAGTATTTCAGTCTCGCTAATTTTTATCAGCTGTGTATCTATGCCCTTTACTATCACTTGCCTCTTCTTCACTGCTGTTATCCTCTTTTTCTTTTTCATCTTCTTCTTCTTCTTCAGCTTCACTGCTGGAGCTGTCTTCTTTCAATTCTGTTTTCCAGTTACTAGGAACAGTTCTGTTTTTATGGAATTCAAGGGCTTGGTCAAAAGCTGTAAAAGGACCAGCATTTGTTAGCAATGCAGGAGTATCAGTTTGACCATACATTTAATAAAAAAAACGGCTGCACACAGGAGAAGGAAGAAATACTGATAATTAACAATTCCACCCCCAAATTCAAAGAACTTCAACAACAACACTGTGTTGTCCATCCTTATTTGTCTTCCTCAGCCAAACCGGATTAATGTTCTCTGCAAATCAAGTTATTCAGAGCTATTATTAGCTTTATTACCATGTTAGTGTCTACAGACACAAATAAAGATCTTCTGTATTAGGGCATATATGAAAATTTACTTAAGGGAACCCCTACTCCAACAGGTTTTCACTGTGGTTTACGTACATATTTATATGCATACATAAATATTTATACATATATATATTAATCATATATATATTCCAACAAGAAGGAGAAAGCAATATGCACAAGCTAATTCTAAGACACTGATCATACAAACTCAAACTTTCAAATTAATCCACAATTCCAGTTTCTTGACACTGCATAAACGCAACTTATAACTATTAGGGGTATTATGATAAGCATAACTCTATACGAAGGTCTAATGCAAAAGACTGAACACTAATAACCTATAAATCTAGCATGCACTGTATGATTATATCCTTTGTTTGGCATGTCTGCATTTAAAACAAGTGCAGTAGAGTGGGGTTTTTTTAATTAAAAAAAGTTCCTCTAGATTTTAAGAAGTGTTCTCCTTAAATACATTATGCTATAGGAAAAGATCCTGTATTTTAGCATTTTAAAGACAAACTAATCTACTATAAATTCAGTTCGATTTACATAACAAAGTAAATACATATGAATGTGCTTTCTCATAGAAAGATATTTTTACCTTGTTTTAACAAAGCATCAGGCTTTGGTGAAGTTTCAGTAATCTCCCGAACATCTTTTCTTGGCACAGAAACACTAGATAATTTAGAAAGTGTTAAAAAAAAAAAAAAAAAGTATTTCAATATCCTTTCTGTAAAAGCATTCTGTTAAATTGAACCAAGCACAATAAATGGCTGCCATTTTTAAAATAAAAACTGAAACCTAGAAAAACAGAATTCTATTATCCACCATCAATCCCCCTCCCTGACCAACATGAGCTTAAGAACACAAAGTTCCTTATTCTATTGCAAATGCCACACAGTCCGGTTTTCTTTGTTTCTCTTATTTTCTTTCCTACTTTGAGTACTATCAAATCTATTTTCAGAGAACATGATAACTAGCAGTTGTAGTCTAGACTGAGATAAACATACGCCTTACTACCACAAAAAAAGAAAGAATTTCTATGTGTGCATGTGGTGCATGCACACACCTCCACCCCCCCTGTAGCTGGATTAGCTTATGGCCACATCTCTGAAAAGCAGCGCTCTGTTCCAACCAGAGCAGGAGAGTCTCAGGCCATTCTCAAAGTCATGAAAGACTGCTTTGTTTGCCACCACGGTAACAATGAAACTAAAGCTAAGACAGGTAAGATTTATGCAACCCATTATTAATAATGCCAAAGTTCAAGACTATCTTCATCAAAATGCAGGCTGTTAACAGTTTTCTAAACATTAGAAAAATCTTGGCAGTGCCTTACTGAGCTTTCTAATGTTATTAATGCTTTACCCAACACATCTCATACAGTATTTCACTTGACAGGTATAGATTTTATTCAGTTATCAACTTCTACTCACAATTTGCCATCCTTGAAAGAGCGAACAAGAATATTATCTTTTTTCACTGCAATATCATCACTACAATCCGGGCAAACCACCTGCAGAGATATTACAAATGCAAAGTTTAGAGAGAAAAAAGAAAAACAAGAGAGTAATAATATATACCAATGCTTCTCAAAAAGCTTTTGGGCTCATTTCTCTTTAGCAACACTGAGATCCCTCAAAACACAGGAGCGGTGACCTCCTGGAATTACTGAATGCACAAGGTCATGCTCGCTTCCTGGAGGGAACTGACGGCTGCTGTCAAGAGACAAGAAAGAGCACCACTCTGACAAAAGTTAGGTACCTGTCACGCCACTACAGCTTATTCTCCTCCTCATCCTAAAAGGAGAGAACTTCCACCAAGTGCTGCCAACTGAGCTGGAGACCTCGTCTAAAACTTCCAGAAATTGCAAGGATGTAATCACACACAGTTTCAAAAACAAATGCCTACAGGATTTATGAAATACAGTTTTATAATGGAGGATTCGTAGGTTATCTACCTAGGAGAGAAGAGTGCCTCAAGTACAAGTATTATGATAGGTATTATGATAGATATTATGATTCTTTAATTCAAGTAGACTAATCAAGTCTAGCACTGAGATAACATATTAATTATCTGTTGCAACTTTAAAAGCTATTTAAGTTTTGTTAAACCAATATAGAAGTTACTAATTAAAAAGTTTCAGGAAATTTCATTAAAAGAAAAATAAATACTAATTTTCCAGAGTTATAGAAGAGAAAAGCAACCCCCTCCATCACTCATCTTTCTTCTTTCAAAACTTGTGTAGCTCCCTGAAAGTTAAGAAAATTCTAGCTGCTACAAAACCCCAAGGAGCAGCAAATGACCGCAGTCCTAATTTAGCCCTGGTAAATACCTCTTCTCTCTTAGACCAGCTCCTTTCAGCCCTACTTTTTCCACCATACACACAAAGATACTGCACAACAAAATGTTTTTTCCCTCCTTACACAGGTCACCAGCCATATGGCATTTTAGAAGGTAAAGTCAAAAGTTCCAACTGATTTGGAGAGCTGCGCATCACACAGCATAAGCTAAAAATAGGCTTCTCGAGAAAAGTGAGACTTAACAGCCTCAGTCTCCAAATGCAATGCATTCTACAGTCTCCAAAGAAACTACAAAACTACAACTCACTAACTGAAATGCAGTTTGAGATATAGTTTTCAACAGTTGGTGAAGGTAAGAGAGAGTGATTAGCACCCCCCTTTGAAACAGAGCGGTGCAACCTCCTGGCTCTCTGAAGATGGAGAAAGGTCCTTCTGGCTTTAGCTACTGGTTTTCTAGAAGCATCAAAATCTCAGTATTCAGAAATTCATACAGAGGTTGGGAAACAGCTTACAACAACCTCATCTAGTGCCTTTACATCAAGCAACATCACCTCAATTTTGCCTGAATCAAGTTTTCTAAATTTCTTTGCAAAACAAACTCCACTGAATCACAGGAGAATGAGGGAGATGATCCTATGTAAACTCAATTTTCTGAAAATGCTGCAAGCAGATTTCCTCGCTGCACCTTCCAAAAGCCTTTAAGTACACATTAAAATGAAGCAATGCTATAAGGCTTACTAAATCATACTCTCTGACATTAAGGAGCAACTGCCAGGCCTTTTTGCAGTTACAATTAGCCATTGCTCTCAATCCACCACCACCCCCCAAAAAAAACCCAAAACAAACCCAAACAAAGAAAAAAACCACAAAAACCCCATGCATGCAGGATAAAACCAACAGTCAGTCACTGAGTCTGCAGAATAATTCTTACCAGATTTAGATTTCTACAGCTCTACATTTATAAGCGACAGGTTATAGGACTGATATCCAAAGTTTCTACTACTAATCTGAACTGTTATTTGCTGTAAAGGTTTAGACTAATCCCTGAACGTCTTTTCACATAATAAACTTGCACAATTTCCTCTGTGCTTATACACAGAGCTTATCTGCACACAATATAATTAATTAATAATTAGCATAACAGAAAGTTAAAGCAAAATTTATCAGTAATAAGATAAAATTACTTTGTTGTTAACAGTAGATGTAACCTGCTTACAAGGTAAAAGAATGGAGAGGTATAGCTACAGGGGAGAGGATTACAAAAGGAAAAAAGAAAAAAAAACTATTTGGGGCATAAATCTATTCTTTGGCACAACCTTTCAGGTTAAATGCAATATGATGTTTATTTGCAGAGCTATAAACCTGATTACTAAAATAACAGTTAATCTAGGATAAGCTATTTCAGAGTTAACGAGCTCCACCCTCAAACTTTATCCCCCTACTGCTTCTCATTCATCGCAGGAAGCTTTCTATGAAGAACGAGCTATTCCAATCTCCAAATGAAACCCACAGAAATAACAGTGTGTATCGTTAGTATACCCTGGGAGCCTAAGCAACAATTCAGTTCATTTTTAAGGTCTGACCCACAGCTACCCTGAGTAGCACTACATCACTCCCATGCAAGCACAATACCTACCAGAGGGACTGCATGGAAACTGCCACCTGCCACATGCATCACCACAAGCGCTAACCCAACAGTGTGGCATCAGCCACCTCAAGCCAGTCCTGCTGCCCGCTTCTCAGAGTGTGGCTAGGAGGCAGGCGACGTTGCATCAATCTTGATGACAGCTTTCAGTAAAAAAACAGCTCGATTTTCTTGTCTATTACTGAAAGCCTCTGCTAAAGCTGTCATTAACATGGCATCTCCTTCCTGTATATTCTGCCCTCTCCCTTGTTATAAAAAAAAAAAAATAAATAAGACTGCAGTAACTCCTTCTCTCCCACCAACTTTTCCAACAGAAGTCCTGCTGGAAAGCCTCTGGACTACACTACAAGCCGCCAGAGGTGGCAAGTAGAAAGCTGCAGCTGAGAACTACTGCACACACTAAGGGTTAAGTGTGATGGCATCTTTCCAAAAGCAAAGCACAAGTTTTCCTGAAATCAGAGAAACTTTTTAAGCTTTCATTGCCAGGGAGAAATATTCAAATATTTATAATTCATAATAAAATAAAAATTAAAAAGCACAGTAGTAGAAGGTACCACATATGAAAATGTTAATTTCCAAATATGAGTCAGTGTATATGCAATCCTTAGACTAAGTGATATTTTATTATAATTATTATTAAAATATATTTAATCTATTTTATTATAACTATCTTTATGCCAGAATAAAGAAAGATAGAAAATATTTGTACTAAAAGACTACAATGTTATTTTAAAGTAGAGAATTACCAATGAATTTCCTATCTACCACAGTGACAAAGAAAAAACATTTCATTATATTATCAGATGTGTTTATATAGAACACAGAAAAACAACACCCATGTAATCACTGAACTTCCCCTCTTTTTGCACTTCTTTATACTTTCTTCCTTCATAGAACTTGGTAGTTTAGAATGATGACATGCAATACCCTCAAATTTAGTTCAACAACTAAACACGCTGTTAAGCTGGAATTAGTCAACAATTATGGCTGTTTGGAAAAAATAAAGCCACCTTAGCAATCACTTTCTCTAAAGAAACATACTTACATATATATTGCCTTTGACTATTATGATACAGTCCGATTTGAAGAAACGTATTAAGTTCTAATAAAAATAGATTAATCCATCAAAAATGAAAAAGCCTACCAAACAACCCACCTTTCTTTGGTGCCTAGGAAATTAATTAAAATTTGTAAAATAATAATAAAAAAATATGAAACTCTTACCAAGGCTGGAAACCACAGAGCTTTCTTTTTATCCACACTGAAGCAGTCCACACACACAACTTTCCCTAATAACTCGTCACTTTGTTTCCTATCATCTTCGTCTTCATCGCTGGAAGAGGATGAAGATTCTTCTTCAGGACTAAACAACAGAAAAAGACTTAAAACTCAACTATTCAAAACTTGGCTATTATAATTACAGGAGATCCAAAGCTAATTGTCAGAGGCATAAATAATAGTGACTTGAATTGTCTGTCACGTGTTTTAGGATTAAAATGAATGGAAGTATTTACAAGGATATTATAATAGCAACTTCACAAACTCAAACATTACAAACCCAGAAATGCACACCTACATGTAATACATGCAAAACCACCACCATGCATCCACACGGAAGAACAGAAATGAAATACACTGTCAGGACACTCAAAATTAAAATTCTGCCCTAGTGAAACACTGTTCAGTAATACTGTTGCGGTTGCAGTTTTGGACAAACATTATGCTAAACCATTTTGGTTTTCTTCTTAATCTCACTATGCTTTTACTTTAACAGCCATACAGAATAAAAAGCTATTTTAAGAGAGGACAAATCTCTGAAGAAGAAACATCAGCTATGAAGATGAATAGCGAAGAGAAAAAGTAGTCTGTTTATCCTGGAACAGTTCTCTAAAGATATGCAGTGAAGCATTTCAATGACTGTTTCAATTTCACATTGAACAAAGTGCTGCAATGTAAGTAGATGAGCAAAGGTGCAAGTATGTTTTGATTAAAAAATGTTCTGGCTCATTGTTTTGACTGTTCCAGTACAAAGTTGCATCTGGTTTTAACCAACGGGGAGTCTACATGTACAAAACTATTCCAATTAAAATCACCTGCAACTGATTTTAAAATAAATAAATGGATAAATAAATAAATATTCAGCACTCCTGGCTCTCTCCAGATATATATGGTTTTACTAGTCACTTTGAAGGTTAATTCTCAGAAAACACACAGTGTGTTCAACGAGCACAATAAGCAGAATTTTAAAAGCTATTTTCCATTTTACAAAAAACAATTTTTGAGTACAAAGTTCAATATTAACAGACAACTCACAGCATTTGTGTAACAGAAGATAAGTGATTTAAAGTCTAAGGTGACTTATGTTTGATTTTCCCCACCCTAATCTTATGTCATCATTTGGAGGGCTAATAAAGCATTGATTTTTTTCCCCTCAACCTCCTTTTAAAAAAGTAGTGATTTCTTCTAAAATACAGTATAAAAATCTTTCAGGCTGCTTTCTGGCGTTTGAGAATCTCTTGTGGGAAAAGAAGTAAAGGACTAGAAAGAAAGCCAAGGTTATTTTAGAAAGACTGTAAAGTTAGTTCAGTTATATCAGTATCTGTGCAATTTGTCTTTTTACTCAGTTCAGACAATATTAATCATAAGTTAAATGTTTTGTTTCTGACATAATAATGTCCTGTACAGGTAGGGAAAACAGAGAGGACAACCCAGCCACAGACACCAAGGATGCTGCAATCACATTCTCTGTGGTATATGCCAGCTTCTTCCATCTTTTCCCTTCAATACGTCACAAATTACTAAACCAGTAATTGAGTAAATTTATAGTACCTCTATATACACAGCGCAATATTTATTTCAAGCTATCAAAAATAGCATGAAAGGGTAATGCAAGCATGAAAACCCCCTTTCTACCCCAGCCCCTACTACAGCAAAACTTTAAAAATAAAACCAACCAACCAACCAACCAAAACCAAACCCACCCACAACTGACAAAGATGAACAGTCAGTGGAGTATTTAAAACTGTTTTTTCAAGATCACAGCTACCAAGAAGTTTGGCACCTGGGAAATCAGGCCGCTACTCTTGAACTTTGTTTTTCTATCAGTAAGCTTTGCTGCAAACCGCAACACTGTTCACCTATTTCTAAAAGCCCTTAAGAGACCTTGTAATGAGAAACCAAAGGTCTACATGAAGATTCTGGTACCTTCTACAAAGACTTCATAACAGGTGGACAAAGGCTGCATTGTAATGGGTCTAATTTGGGTCCAACACATTTATAATACCAACTTTACTACAGAGAAGCTTGTGAATATAGCTTAACAACACATTTCCACTTGGTGTGCCATTTTCTTTTTTTACTGAAGTAACAAAAACAAGAAAAAACACTTTTGCCTGTACCCACTACTATTTTAAATACTGATTACACAAAAACTTCTTGTAATTCTTACATGCAACAATACACGCAAAACCGACTTGCAGTTTGAGCGCTTTTCATATGGCTTCCTGTTTTTTCAATGTGAAGCCTGCACGCAAAATAAAACTCCACACACGCTGAAAGCTTCAGAATTGAATACAGACAGCACAGATGCAAAGACGTTAGACTTACATATGATTGGATCTCCTTCCTCTGTTTGTTTTCTTTCCGATAACAGGAGTCCCAAAGTGTTCAGGATTTGTGAGTGGAAGCTGATCTAATGTCTGTTGAAATGAAAAAATACATATACACACATATATAAAAACATCTGGCATAATTTATTCTCCAAATCATAAGTTTGTATAACCTAGTTAAAGTAATTTTTGTCAACAGAGAGACACTCTCTCATTACAAAAGAAATACAAAAGTTCAGCAGAGATGTCACTGCTTTAATTTTAAAAGGTAATGTGTTTTGTCTTGGGGTTTGTTTTTGTTTTTTTTTTAAACACTTTTTCCACATCCCTGAATAATTAATTTTTGTCCAACACACAAACAATTCCTCCCAGAAGTCCTGCCTTTGGACCATTCAAACGCAGAGATTTAAGTATTATCTCTACAGGATGAATTTTCTACTTGTCCTATTATCAGATTAAACACCCAGTCATCTACTTATAAATGAACAAAGGTCCCCTGTGAAATGAAACTGCAAGATAACTCAGTAGCAGTAGCAGCAAACATCACAAGTTAATTGTATTTTTCTTAGTAATTCAGATTTTGATATGGGAAAGAAAAATTCTAAAACAATTTTAAAGAGCTTGCTATACTGATAATTGAAAAGGTGCTAACTGAGGCTATATTAGCATCAAACCAAAGGAGAGAGAGAAAGAGAGAGAGAGAGAGAAGGAAAGAACGTTCTCCATTCAGGCAAAATGCTAAAGCATCAAGAGGACTTCATGGACATGCAGTATCTTCCTTCCCTGAGACTGCTGTCATCTGTTTAAATTATAACCATTCCAGATTTGAAGGTTCCTGGTACACAGGGTTTTTCTATAGGCACTTACTCCTTTCTTTGAAAGAAGGCATAAAGCTTTCCCAAGTAAACACAGTCCTTCAAATTACACTTCTGAGTTGTGTATGCATTTTTAAGCGTGACACATCAAGAAGAATCTCAGAAGTATTCTGTTTCAGACAGAACTGGACATAGAGACAATAAAATTGGCTTTTTAAATCTTAAAGTAAATGCATGATTACTTCGGAGTGTGGGGGACACACTGAAAGATCCCACACACTCAGCAAGTCAGAGATCAAGCTAAAGCAACATCAGAACAAGACAAACGTGTGGCACTGGTTTAATAACAAAAGAAACTGGAGATGCAATTTTCCCTGCTGAGTAGCTATGCAATCATGAGGTAATTAGAAATACACAACATACATTTCATTGAGGGCTGGTGACAATGAATTGCATATCAGTGACTTCTGGCAAGACATCAAAAGCTAAGACAGTAAGAATGACGATAAAATAAAAGGTAGGAGTCACCTGAATGTAAGGTTTCTTGAATCCGACAGAATAATGTGAAGTTACCCTTGTTCAGCCAAACGCATTGCAAAGCAATATATATACACACACACTAAAACTGTCAACCTGCTTACTATAAAGTAATACTCCTGAAACCATTATTAAAATAGTATTTATGCAACACAAGCAATCGAATTTTCAGGAGTGGTGATCATTAACAAAATAAAATAAAATTTTAAAGGTATTTAATCAAATGAACAGTACAATCTTTAAATTATGGCATTTATATCTGAATCCAGATTTAGGCATCTAATTAGGCCCTCCTCTTTACATGTGTTTAATCCTGACTTAGGATTCTAGAAGGTATCTGAACCTTCGCAAGAATGCAGTTAGCAGGCAACAAGCTCAGCTGACTACAATAAAACATATTTATGTAGAGCAAAGAACCCTTGTCTTCAGTAGCTTTCCAGTAAGTAACATGTTTACATAAATCTGCCCATCAAGTTCAGATTGTTTTATGTAATAAGGAGTAACCCTCATTCTGAAATTTCAACTATTTGAAATTTGCTACAAATGTCTGTATACTTTAATATGCAAGTCACCTTTAAGACATGAACCAGTTTCAAAATAATGGTAACTGTCTTCAAATTAACAGGTAACAGCAACTTATAATTTGCCTTTTAAAAGAAAAGTACCGATCTTTCAAGTTTATCAGCTACTACAAATTACACTTGCTCATCTATGTACAATTCAGCGGAACTTAATTATGTCCAGAGAATTACGTAAATTTGTTCATGTAGCGTATTTTGATTTTTTTACTTACAGATTTATTTTTTTTATATAAAGCAAAGTAGTTCTGTGATTGCAGGTTTTTGTGTGATCTACAATCTATGCACCATTAGAAATACAAAAATGAAAAATACTAAATTCTGATTTTGTTGCTTAACTTACACGATTTAGTGAAATTAAACTGATTTAAATATTGATTTTTAAAAAGAGCAAGCCAGACCCTGCAGACTGTATTTTACATAATCCCCATTTTTAGTAGCATGGATGTATATAACATACTGAATACTGAGGTACTAAAAATAGCACTTTTAAATTTTTCTAAATAAAAAGTTGTCGCATAAAAATTCTTCAATTACCTCGCTTTCAGCGAAATGTCTTTCTCCTTTCAAACACAGGGAAGAGCGTCTAAGAGTCTTCTCATCACCATCATCAAATACTGTCACCAGGCAGGAAGAGAAGCAAGGAAAAATAGATTATTTATTTATTTATTTAAATCCAGATATTGCTAAGTGATCAATTTAGGTGTCAGAAAGGATGAGATATATTCCTGCAGCCAGGGCTTAAAACAAAGCTGCACCTGGACACTACTGCACATTCAGTAAAGCATCTGCACATACTGACCAAATACATAAGCTGCTGTCTCACCACAGCTACTCCATGCTTGCATATCTTAAATGCAATCCTAAGTAGCAGCTGAGCAGACACCTCATTGATCAGGACATAAAATTAAAAAACAGTGCATGCCAGACTTTAAAAAACATTGTGCAAACATTTTCAATTTTTACAGAACATTATTACATAACCAGGAGTTCTAAAATATTCAAATGGAAGCTATGCTTACTGTGGAGAAACATAAATGGGTATTTTCAGAAAGAAAGTTACAGTTGAATGCCATGTGATAGTTCAACACCTTTCTCTGCTGACTTCATTCAACCGTGCTATAAAACAAATGTCTAAGAAAGATGACCATCAAAGTGCAGACAATCATCAAACCCCGCTGTAGTGAGAGAACTGGAGCTCCTGGTTTCCATCTGCTACCTCTGCTATCACTAGGATCAACTGGAACCAAGTTCGTAACAGTTGGCTTCAGCTGTATGCTTTATACTTTTGAATCTTGAAATATGCTGCACACATTCAAGGTGGGATCTTCAGAAGCTGATAAACTAGCCATGTAAGAAGTAAGCTTTCATCAAATTTTCTACAGCTGCTTCATGGAGGAAAACTTGGTGCTAAGTTTTAACTCTCAGGCTATGCCTGCACTGTTCAGTGAGACAAGAACTGACCTCCTCTCCCCTCCCCAGCAGTGATAACAATTACATTCTTTTCCCCATACTGCAGTGACCTTGAAGACTTTTGTGGGCATGAAAACAACCCCAAGATTAGATTAAAATAATACATTAAAAAGTTTCAGCGATTTCTTAATATGTGTCTTTCATCGTCATTCAAATAATCCCTTCTGTCCGTCAACAGTACTTCTGATTCTGTCAGTCTCATAAGAATTCAACCATGTGGCAGAAAACTAAAAATATGTAAACTCTTTCACAAACAAGAGTCAAAATAACTGTGTTAGGAAAATGGCTGACAACCAGCAAAAGATACCTGGCAAGATCAGAGAGATTAATTTTCAGCCATGTCTGGCTTTCAGATAGTGGGTGCTATACTCTATTTTCAACATCTACTAATTTAAATTAAAAAATACAAAAAGCAACAAGGTACATCAGAATTATTTATTGGTATTTATTTGATATGAAAGTCACTCTTACCTAGTTCTGAGCATTTTTCATCCCTATGCAAAACTCAGTACTGATGATGAACAAACTTCCCTCCCTGTAACTACCATTCCCCAGTCTATTTGTACTACAGTAATTGTGGAGTACTGTTTAGTGATAAAATATCAGTTATAGATGCCCATCTGTCATTTCAAAATTCGTTGAGAAGTATCAAGGGCAGGAACAGCACAAGAAAATACACAGATTTGGAGCTGCACCTCAAATGGTCAACACATAATTAAGCCCCCCCTTGTTTAAGTGAAGTAGAAGGCAGCAGGTTCCTAACTCAGTCTGTGTTAATTAACCTAACAGTCTCCTTACATAATGACAGATTAAAAAAAAAAATAATCTATCCACTTCAAGGGATAAGCTGACTACAACAGAGGTAAACCTATTCAGAGCTAGGTAGGTAGCCACATTATGTGTCCTATTTGGTAATCTGCTTGTGGCCTCTTCCCTGCCAGAGGGATTCTTAATCTTGTTCCATAACATGAATTCATTCAAAGGAAAAGCTTCACCTCCCTGCAAGACTTGTGTGGCCAGCATAGCACATACGGCTGCAATGCATGACATTCTAATCTAATGGAACATCCTCAAAACAATCTACTGAGGAGACAGGAGTGTAATGCATTTTGAAACACCTATTCTGAAACTGCAAGGGGGAAAAAAAAAAAAGGCAACCAAATTAAAATAAAACCACTTTGAATTCTGAGAAAAAGCAATATAATGACAAAAAAGTGCAGAAGGGGATAAGACTAATTTTGAACATGCACAATTCTACATTTTTAGTAAAGCAATCCCATGTTCCCCCCCCCCAGTAAACACAGAGTTAAACATTAATAATATCATTTAAACTTTCTAAACACACATTTATATGACTAATGAAACAGTATCTAGTTACCAGGATTGGAACACCTCAAGTTTTTTGAGGAATTCTTATATGACAGGCAAATTAACTAAGGACACTTCATGTATTTATAACTATGCTATAGTAACTGTAAAAGGCTTTACCAGTTTTGGTCTGCCAGGGTTTTTTTGTTTGGGGTTATTGCTTTTTTTATGAATTTAATTTAGTTGCTATCTTCCTTTGGTAGGAAAGTAGTAGCACCAAAAAATACATGTAAACCTAACTTGATGTCCAATTTTATTCAGACAACATCTCATGAATACAAGACAGACAGGGATGATCTTAAAGCAACCTTGCTTGTACTTCAGTGCTGAAAGTGTTCTCAGGCAGCCCCAAAATGGTTATTCCATGCTTCTGCTGCACTGGCATAAACAGTCTTAAGCAACAGCTTCTGGAAAGGTACTACTTCAGCTCTGTCTGTCCCTTCACAAGGTTTTTCACCAAATCATAGTCGTTTTAGCCACAAAATCATTAGCAACATAAGTAATAAGATACTTCTCAAAAAAGTGCTCGGACAACATTAGATAACTGCTGGTTAAGATACGCGCTAATTCTGAAATCTGGTAAATGGCAACTCCCTTGAAGTAGGACTTTCACTCAGATCTGCAAAGTCATCACTGTCTGTAAAGATAATTTCAGTCTCATTTCACTCAGCCTCCTGACAAAGATTACTCTAATCATCCACTGCTAGAGTTACTTCTCTCTCAAAGTGCTTTTACACAGCCAGCAGCTGTGCTACTTTTACTGATTCTGCAAGGTCAACATGCTTTTGTCTACTTTTATCTACAAAATATGGTTTCCAGTCTCAACTCTTACATCTCTTCGTATTTCTCAAGTTCAGGATTTTTGACAGACATCTACTTTGATTTAGAGACTGCAACTCCATGCAACCTACCTTCAAGATTTAATCTGCACGGACTCCTATCTTACTCTTCTTGCTGAACTTCTAATGTCACACTTTCTCAGAAGCGTAACATACAACACAACATAGTTCTAACACCAGCTATACCATTCTGTTTTTAAAAGCACTCATATCTGATCCACTTCTATACTGCTTACCAAAACACTGTCTGTAATGTTAATCCTTGCCTTTATACCTCATGTTTCACCCCATCCTAACCTGATCTCTCCTCTACTCATACATTCTACTTCTCCAACAAGAACACAGATATATTTTCTGCAACACGTATCTGAAAGGTCTTAAGTAAACTTACAGCTCTATTCCTTTCCAACAGGACTATGACTAAGGAAAGTTCGTCTTTCCCTAGTTGTTCAGCATTGCCTCATCAACAACAAACCTCAATATCTCAAAACAACTGTCTCGCTAAGGTTCTTTCAAGACCTGGTCTTCATCTTCCCATGCCCCAGTTACGTGCCAAAGACAGGAATACGTAGTTTCTGAAGAATCAATACATTTCCTGTATACCTTTAAGACTACCAGTACACAGGTGGAATACATGTTGTCATTCTACAGCTGACCAGTTTTCCCCAAGACAGACTAATCTGCTGCTACATAGTAAAGAGCAAACCCATGTTGTATAAATTTAAAATACATATTTAAAGGGGAAAAATATGTATATTTCCTTGTGGGCATGTATGGATACGTCATCTAAAGTCTGAAATGTCACATTAGAAAATAAGGAAAATGAATGGGAGAAGACTTCTTTAAAAAACAAGCTATCACTGCTTTTACAGCAGCTGTTACCAGGATTAGGCCTGAAAATAGCGAAAAATAAGTACTGCAACTTAACATTTTGAAAGCACTTCTATTCCTTTTTCAAGGAACTATGACAGCATACTTTGCTCCAGAACATTTAACAGTAGTATATTAAATATCTAAGAAGCAGTTACCAATTTATAGAGCAATTTACTAGGTCTTTATTTGGGGTCCCAGTTTCACATTGCGAGGGGTACCGTTTCTTATACAAAACCCAAACTAAGATGTTTAGGTTTTGGAGGGTTTTTTTATACAGACTTTGAATACCTAGGCATCTCCAAAAAAATCTCTCCCACCATGCTTAAGATATGTCCAGGTCACAGGCTTATTGTTATTCAGATACATGAATTATTTCTCTTACCTACAGTGTACCAACTTGCATCTGTTAATTTGTTGATAACTGCTTCCTGGTATGTTCCATCTGGATTCTTCACTTCCACAACAGTTCCTACCTAAAATACAAAAGCCACTTAGCACTGGAGAGCTTCTGAAACAGGCAATGAAGTTAATAGTTTTATATTCAGCAAACAACAAAAAAATTAATTTCTAACCTATTCCTATGTTAAATATACCATATTTTTCCAGTTTCAATTGGATATATTTGTATCCCTCAAAACTTCTTTTACATTCCTCTAAAATAAGCCAACTAACTGAGCTAATTATTTCCTGCCAGCAGGTGGGGAGCAAGAACCAATTTGAGTGATGTCATTCTCTTGTGTAAGAGCTTGCCCATCAAATCCTCTAGCCGAGTTTTCCAAAGCAAGAGTGACTAAATATCAGAGCCAGCCAAACTTCTTAGCTTTAAGGCCAAAAAGAACCAAGAGGCTTGCATCAGCCTATATGCTGCATGCCCTTTAACTACAAAGGAAAAAGTTACCATGGAAAGTATACTAACTATAGCTTTACAGCATTACCTTTTATGCTTTGTGATCCTATCTAGCCTGCGTAATAAATCGAACCTTCCACTTTGACCCCATACTGCATATACACATTTATGCCAAATACTGCAAAAGAACACTTTTCAAAGCATTAGCAAAATATAAAACAAATATATTACCTTTAAGGGACCCTTTATGTGGTCATCCTGCACTTCCACTGTTGAAGAATCATGTCGAAAAGTTACCTAAAAAAGATAATTCAACTGACAATCACTTGATAAAATTGAGCGGCATGAACACATGCAGATGTGAATAGCCCTTCTCTTACTCTCGTCTTACAGTTAGTCACCATAATCATTCCACTTGCTGAAAATTGTTTCATTCCTGTATTTTAGAAATATGAGGAGACATTTTCTGAGCCTTCAAAATTCCTAAAATATTTTTTTGTCTTTCAGAACAGAACCATTACCTCTGAAGGAAGTGACAACAATGTTTAATAGCTGCAAAAGATCTCTGCAGTTCTCTTAACGATTTGTAGTGCTCCAGTACCTCAACAAGAAAGAGTTTCAAGAGTTCTGTGTATAAATAATTTTAAAGAAACATTTATATTTCAATGCTCTGAAATCAAATAGTTTTAGCACTTACATCCAACCCCCTATCATGGGCCCTGTGTGTGTGTGCTTTTGCTGATTAAACTGCATGCTCCTCACTCGTGGTTGAAAGACTCACACTGCTGTCAACTAACCAAAACTAACCACCCAAACAGCCCTTCAGTTAATGCCAGCATAGCCTACACACTGCTATAGTTAACCGGAACTAAATGTACAGATGGTTAACTTTTCAGTCTTTCAGAACTGGAGTAAGTAAATCTCCTAAGGATTTCCAAGGTGTCTTCCCATGTCATTGGCTATGCCTTTAATCCTATCCTCATGAGGACATGCTGTCCACAAAAAAAAAAAAAAAAAAAAAAAAAAAAGGTCTGGAAAGTCAAACCTACAATTAAGTTATTTGTAACAAATGCTACAGATATTCACCATTTATTTCACTTAAAGTTAATTTGGTCACATAAAGTCACAGGATCCTCCTTTCAATAACACCTGAAGTTTTATTTCCATTTCCACTCTGGTTTTAAAGTTCAGGGAAACAGAAAATTCTGGCATTACATTTTATGCACATTTGTACATTTTATTAACACACACAAATGATGTTCTTTAACATTCACCAGAACACACACACTTGGTATATGACGTTTTATTTACCATTCACAATAAGTAAGAATGTAACGTGAGATTCAGCCATGTAATAGTAACTCTCAACTACAGCAATTCCACATTAAATCTGAGGACTTGGTTCACGAGCGTCCCCAAGGTTATGTTCTCACTATTGAGAGTTTCTCAGTAGCACACAGCAATAGCAGTATTTCCTTCAGAACAAGTGTCCTCTAACACCAACTCTCCTACTTAGCCTCCTCAGGTGGATAGTTTAAGGAGCTTTGTAAACTTTGATAGGAGCAAACAGACAAGAACAGCACCTACACCCAGGACTAAGGAGAGCCTACCTCGACTGCCTTGTTCGAAAACAAATGCACTAAAATACTTCACTGCCTTCCAGGTGCTACTTCATGATATAGTCACCTTGTCCATCTTCTGTTAGAACCACAGCAATACACATTGTTGTTAAAAGTATGTTCTTTTTAGAGCTCCATCATCCCACCTACTGATGGCAACTACTGTGCCCACCAAAGTCCCACTTTATAACCTGAAAGCCAGGCAAAGGATTTAGGTTAGGAATCAACTGAGCAAACTACCCTTCTGAACTTCAGCCTGACAGATACAAGTATTTAGTTCCTCTCTTTTGGGGGCTTTATTTAGAAATCAAAAGTTCAGCTCAGATGCAAAACAATCTGAAACTTGCAGTCACTATTGGCTCATATGAAATACCCACTATATCAATTCTGATCTAAAGACATCTGTTTTTATTTACTGTCTGTAATTATCTTAAATGTATTTTACAGCAAAACGGAACTCTATCCAAAACCATGAGCCAGCCGCAATGTACTATGATGAAAGGTAAACAGAGCAAATTGCTATTTGTATTTCCGAATGTTTTTTCTTTTTAAAGGTGCCTTGGGGCTTTGACTCTTTTTGGGAGAGATTTTTCATACCAACTGTTTATGCTTCTTGAGATATTCATACACACTCAAAAAAATACCGGTTGTTAACAGAAAATATTGATACTCCAAACTCAGTGTAACATCACTGGCCTTTGTTGAAGCTAAGAAAAGCGCCATCAGTATTTCTTATAGTGGAGTTTGATTCCCACAGTATTTATCAGCGTGGATCCTTTCTGTCTCAGGCAAAAGATTAAGATGTTCAGCACACGATCGACCTGTTCCAGATTCAGCTGGAACTTCCCTTCTCTTCACTGTCCTGAAAAAGAGGGTCCTGGTAGGCTCTGTAGAGCAGATGCTTCACTAGTTTCTAATAAAGACCTACACAGAAAACAGTGTCTTCTGAAACTTTTGTGGAGGGTGTCCAAATACAAGTGGGTGTGATGACGGTGCTAATTGTTTTATGACACACTGTCAAAACAAACTGGCTTAAATAGCTCTCTAAGGCAAGCTGTAACAGATCCAATGAAGTGGACTACCACTCTTCTAACAACCAAAGTCTTGCCCTTTAGTAAAATTTGTACTGCCTTCAACACTTTTCACAACTCCAGGCAAATCTTAAATTTTACTTGCTTTCCATGACAAAGTAATGCAGTTACATTGTGTATCCTTCTGTACTATGTACAGAACCTGCCGAAGACTGCTAAACTGTGAGATACAGTACTTATTGATACTGAAATGATAAATAACTCATAGCATCACATACATCATTGTGATAAACTGAATAAAGTTATTGCATTGTACTGGTGATGGAATAGTTAGTATGAAGGGTTCCCTCAAAATATTCTAGGAAACGGAATTTGACAGAAGCCACAAGCAGATAGAAGGAGACACAATTAAATGTATTTTACTTGCCTGAAGATGACATACTCCATATTGAAAAAAAATGCTGCCAACCTCCTTTCTCAACAGAGCATCTAGTTATAAAGCTTAAATGAGAGCTTCAAGCTAAAACTGGTGTTATGAAGTTAACTTTTCTTTTCCTCTACTAGTTCTAGGGGACTGGGGCATAAAATGTATTCGGGGCCAGAAGAAACTGTTAAACAAGTGGAAAATAAATGCAGCAGATAAAACTACCAAAATTCCGAAGTACACCTGATAATAAGAATTTGGTTAGATCTAGTACTGAGGAAAGTCTGCACGTGCCAGAAGGAGCACGTGGAGAAGATTTTTAGATAACATCAAGAGGTCACTGTTAAGTTTAGGGAATGTATGTTCCTGGTGGAGGAAAGACAATGTGAACTGCACTTATGCAGAAAAAAATCTCAACCACAAATCACATTGCTCTGCAAAGCCACAACTGTACTGGGGCCTAACAGCCCTAAGCTACACAGTAACAGTGAAGACGCACGCACAAACTTGAATCTACAGGGCTTCAGGCACAGCCTCCACAAACAACTCACAATAAAAATTCTATTCCATTTCATTGCAAGATCTTTCTGCAAAACACGGCAGTGACCAAACTGCAAGTAATAATCCCATACGAAAGTATTAATCAGTAAGTGCAAGTGGCCATCTGAAGAGCTGAAAGGAGTTAAGATTGCACTGATCTAGGCACAACACAATTCCTGTACTTAAATACTGATACTAAACAACTTAAATACCAATACTTAGTCACTTAAACACAATGGTGCTGTAAAGCACAGACCAGCTGATGCTGTTAAGAGTTATGACTAATGAAATGAAAAGACCACTAATTTGCTCTAAAGGCTTTTTAAAGATGTAAGATTTAAGACTTAATAGCTTCTTGTTACAGTTAATGTTATTATCAAATAAGTGACAACAATCCTTCCCGCCAGGGCTTTTGGAGATAGCCTGCTCTCTCCCTCATAGATACTATAGGCAAAAATTGGCCATACCATGAGGGCAGATTCAAGCAATGCATGACAATTTATAATGGAGGCTCTTCTGTAACACATTATCACCGCTCACAATTCACACATTTTCAGTTCTATTTGCAGTAGATAAAATAAATCTGCCACTATAACCCTGCTGCAGAGCAACAATCTAATTTATGTTTCCTAAGTGCTTCTGATCCTTCCTCTGTTGTATTTCTGTATGAGGTTAAGAGGCAGAGCAGAAAAACAGTACCTGCTCTGACATTAGAAACTTTTAGGGCAATATTACCCAAACAGAAATATAAGGCCATTCACCAGTCTAGACTTACTATATATTAAAAACAAGCTCAAATATTGTTCTCTTTATTTCTAGAAATGATACTTTAAATTTCCAAGGGATGTTAAAATGTATCTCTTATATTCCCCTCACCACAATTTTTATTTCTGCTGCATGTGGCTTATATGGATTCATTCAGTCATTAACTAGTCATCACAAAGATTAGGCAAGATCCCCTGCTTGCTATTCTGTAGGACTCAATATGCCAAGCCTTTGTTGCAAGACAGCAGGATTCCATCTTATTCCTGAAGCATTATCTTGTTGCCACTGCTAAATGACAGTGACCTGTGCTCCTAAAGTAAAAGAAACCATATTAAACCTACTTTGAGGAGTTTGGGCTATTTTCTGGTAACATTCTCCCATGCATAAGCCTACATTTGTTGTGTTTTGATCAATTACTTTAAGGTCAGCCTGTGGCATGAAGGCCACAAATACTGGATGCAAGCGGATGACAAAGCAGTGAAAGCAAAAGAACATACTGAATTGTGGGGGGGTGGGGGGAACCCCTCCCCTCCCAACAGAAATAGGCCTACTGTTATTTCACAGCTTGCACTACCAGCCTCCAAGGAAAGGACAGCCTCTTAGCTGTCTTGAGGCTATAAAGAGGTTTCACGTTGTGCCATTTTGAACACTGATGACTTGCCCCCCCCCCCCCAAGTGTTTGCAAGAAAACCACATACCTTGACTTTGACAAGTCTTTTTGCTGTCTTGATCTTGGCTTCACAGAAGGCTCCCCTATACTTCGCACTCACATCAGTGCCCACTGTGAGATAGGGAGGCTCATCAATGGCCTGGAAAGGAAAACAACTGGGTTTTAATCACTGGCCACTGACAATATAGCTGTCATGGTCTTGATAGCTTTTGCAACAGAGCATTACGAAACAGCCCAATAAAACTTAACTTCACAGTGTATGTGTATCACAGCAGTAGCAACACAGAACACAACACTAAGCTCATAGGATGACTACCACAAAATGTAATAAACGGATACCACAGTTGTCTGCAACAAGCATCACATAAGCCTCCAACTTCTGCACCATTTGAAAACATAGCAGATGACCAGTTCTGCTGCAATGGTGAAGGCCAACCAAGTGTTCTACCTTCTCTTTTCACTACCTCAAGATCCGATGGGTCTCATGAAGACATTAGTGTTTATTCCCCTCAAATAATTAAGGTTCATTTTTCATTACCAAGTAGGACAACTCTGAAGAGACTTTTGCTTACTCATTTTTTCACCTGGTGGGTGCTCACCAGGAGAGCAGCCTGAGGGGCAGAGTACAGCAGGAGAAAAATGGTGGGATAGATGCACAATGCAGGTGAAGGGCCCAGACAAAAGACAAAGTTCTGTAACAACCAACGGAGGAACAGGTGACACCCAAACAGGAAAACAAGAAATAGAAGAGGAAGGAAGGAAGTGTTTTCTGGGGGAAGGAGGAGAACGTGGGTCCAATTAGTATGCAGAGTGAGCTCAGTGAAGGCTCTCTCCCTTCAAAGAGGTCCCCCTTATCTCATACAACCTCTCCTAGTGTAATCTCGGGGAGGAGATTCTAGATAACTGAACCACCTCGCTATCACTTCATAGAATGTGGGTCAGAAGAGAGAAGGCAGATGGTGACAAGCAAGAGGAGTGAGGTACGGTTCCAAGAGTTGCAAGTCTCCACACAGCCCCAAACAAGAGCTGGGAAGAGAGACCTAAGCCCTTGTCTAAGCCCATGTTTCTGCACCCCTACAGATTCAAACACAGCTTGCAAGAAGAAACTCTGGCACATCCAGGCTCTCTGTGGGAAGAATATAACGTCCTTCACAGGTCTTAGAGCTACTATTTGATACTATGGTGCTTGAACTCATCATCAGGTAATTCCCACTGGCGGTTTCCATCCCCAATACCTCAGAAGTAAGGGCATGCAAGCGTGTACCTGAATGATTCAATGATAATTTTTCAGAAATTTCTTTGAATTGAGAGACATGAGATGCTACAGTGTTAACCCTGTATTAATGATTTTTACTTTGACTCTGCTCAAACCTACCTCTCATTTTCAGGGAATAGAATATATTTCAGAGTACTAGAAAACTGTTGCCAATCTGCACTTGTTAAGATCACCAGAAGCCAGAGTACTCTAATGAATCCATCCCTCTCTCACTGCATGCATGATGTGTGACTGCATGCAGAGTGGTAGGGTATAGTACTCTGGTAATAGTATACCCATGAACACATATTTGTTCCTATTCCAGACTTAGTAACAATAAAACTCAACTGAGACTAATGAGGTATCTGTTAAGACTGCTGAGATTCTGAAATTCATTCCCTCCTTTCCTGTCTAAGAGTGTAAGTGTACTTGCCCTCAAGGCAAGCTGCAATGCTTTTCTCTTACTGCAATCAGAAGGATGCTGAAACAGGGACTTAGATAATGGTTAATCTGGTTTTCCTTACTACTTTCAGTATAGCGCACTAGTATGGCTGCTTCATAGAAAATAAATCTGAAAAGCAGGAACTGACTGACTTGACTGACTCTTGCAAAGTCAGTAATGCCCTAAGAGGGGAGCACCCCTCCTGCTCTCCGCTCCACCCTTTAGTGAAGAAACTCTTTCAGCACTACAATGTTGATAGCCTTTCACGCCAGTTGATCTTGCAAACAAAAGTCATCTCAATACTCTATGCTTTCTTTCAACAAGATAGACAGATCCCAGATGGGTCCACACAGATGCACATAGTTAGAATTCTACAAACACTTCAAGTTGTGTCGGTATCAGTCTATACCTCCCTATACAGCCAAATTAACATTATGAGTTGGTCTTTGAGATGAGTTTAAGTTACAGAAAATAAAGAACACTTTCTCTTCACTATCGCTGAACATTAACTAAAAAGAAGGTCTACAATACTGGGAATCAAGACAATCTGAAGCTCTGGCCTTTAACTGCTTGCAAGTTTACGGCAGAGGAACGGGCAAGTCAACAATCAAACTTTAACACAGGATTTTAAAATCTTACTAAGACTGTAATCACCGATATTAGTGATTACTTTATCACTACTCTGTCTTATTTTTAAAAGCTTCTTCCAAAAAGAACAAACATCTGTGAGAACTGGTTTATGTTACTACCACACCGGGTAATTTCAATCCCTAGTCTATACCTCCTTAGTTTTATGATAGCTAATGCCTTTCACTGGAATTAGTTAATATTTACCATTGTAAACAGAGTAATTTCAAATAACAGCAAACATATGGACCATTTGCTTACCACTGTAGGTATGTTTACCAAAAATACAGTACTGGAGTGACTTTTAAGAGGAAAATTTATACTGATGAAATGCATTTAATTACCACTGTGAATCACTAAACATTTTAAAATAACCATGTGAAAACTTCAGTGGATGCACAGAGGAAATTTTCCTGCAATTTTATTCTTCCACTGAAGCACAAGTTACATGGACTTTTGCTCCCCAAACTACTTAACTGAAATTTTCAAAATACTTACCTCATTCTGACTGATAGTATCAGCTGAAAATGGTAAGTTAAAACATCTAGCAAGATGTGATGCATCACAGAGAACGCAAACTAGAAAAGTAAACATTAATGATCAAAGTCTGGCATTAATATCAGATCATCCTTACCATGAATTTGTCATTTTCACCAACTCTAAATGAGTCACCTGTTCTCAAGCAGGATTTATTCAATTCTACCAAAATTAGATAGAGATTAAAAATAAGCATACAGCTATTTTTACCCTTCTGTTATCCCTTCTCTGCTTTGTGCTTACATCATTTAATAGACACCCTTACACTCAGAGTGAATGTCCCTTTGCCTATTTAATTTTAACATGCTTCAGCAGGATTTGTTTTCATTCTTTACCTGCCTTTCAGTGCAGGTTACCATAAAAAAAAAAAGTTAAAAATGCAACTAAAATCTGAGAACATAATTCAGGATTCTTGGAAAAGGTATTACAAGCATATTGAAATCAGCAGCACTGCAACGGTCTTTAAGGGAGAAGGGGAGACTCATTGTTGGACTACCCTACAATAAAATGTTCTGAGCTTCTTAAGGTTACTAATCTTGAGACAACTCTACTAGTCTCATATGTTGCTGTCTCCAAATCTCTGTGCTGTGGTCTCAGCCTTCATTTTATTTTAAAACAAGGTAATTCAAATTTACATCATTTTATACCCAAACATAGCATCTTGCACTTTGTAAGTAAGAATCATCTTTGCAGCAGCTTGTCATAAAACCATCTATAAACTTCTGCCCAACAGGAAAAACTGAAGAGTATGCCCAGCACGCTCCATCATGCATCTACAGTGAGATCAGAGCTTCATTCACACCAGCTTATAATATACATCCTGGACTTCTTCGCTCTCAATGTTCCGGTCTCTATTACTCTCTTGGAATAGCCTTCAGTTCACACAGGGAGGAGGAAGGGAAAAGTGAAGCTGATGGGTTTTGACGGTCAGCTGATGGCTGAAATCTCTAAGTTTGTTGTGGTCGTTTGTTTTATTTTTGCACTAGTGGCAGAAGACCGGTATTTAAGATCCTCATTGAAACAATTTACCAAGCAGGCGCTTACATGAGTGATCACTATTCTGTTCGCATTAACGACTGAGGCTAGGCTACCAGGAGGGGGGCTGGCTCTGTGGGGTGACAACGGGGCATGGACCATCCTTCACCCAAGGGAGACCTGTGGAGGGCTGTATCCGAGGCCTGGCTCCCTTGGGAGCGTGGGACCGCGGCCAGGCTGGGGGCACGGGGGGGCTGTTAAGAGACGGGTGGGCCCTTCCCCAGCACTGGCTCCAGCGGGGTGCTCCTGCCAAAGCTGAACGTTACCAGCGGCTGGAGCAGCTCCTCGACGAGCAGCTGAGAGCCGCCTCGATACTCCAGCTTCCATAGGGCTGCGGGAGGGAACGGAGCCCGGAGGGCATTAGGTCGTGCGGGAGAGGAGAAGCGCAGCCGGGCACCAGCACCCCCCGGGGACCTGCCTCCCGGGCGGGGCGGGGGGGCAGCCCCGCAGCGGGCCCTGCCGCTTTAAGAGGAGGGGCCCGAGCCGGGAAGCTGCCAGAAGTTTCTGGCTGCCCGAGCCAGCGCCGAGCGCTGCCGCCCGCCCTCCCCGAAGGCGCCCAGGGCCGCGCTCCGGCAGATTAAGCGCGGATTGCCGTTAAACTAAATTTGTCCCCTTAAGGCGATTGCCGGGTAAAGCCGCACGCAGGCCTTCCCGGGGAGCCGGCCGCTGCTGGAGCCGTGCCCCGCCGCCACCGGGCGCCGCTTCCTACCCCGCACGGCGGCCGGGGGGAGCCGAGCGGCGCCGCCGGGCCCTGCCGCAGCCGGTAACGGCGCCGCTGCGGGCGCCTGCAACGCGGTTCGTGCCGCCCCGCCCGCCCGAGACCCTCCGGGGCTGCCGCTGGGGCCGCGGCTCCGCAGCAGCGCTAAAATGTGTATCGCGCCGTGCATTCTACAGCTGCAGCCAGAAACCCCAAAGTTTTTAACGATTTCTGGCATCCTCTTGGATGAGCAACAAGGGATAAAACGAACAGGGCTTCCTGCAGTTTTGCGCTTCCCATTAGGAAATCCAAGCTAATGCGCAGCCGACCTACTACTACTACTACTACTAAACTTTGTTTTATTAATGGCAATAGGATGAGTAGCTTCTTTGCTATCTCAGTTCACAACTGCTGTGGACGGACAGGATTTTCTATATGCAGCGCAGGCTGCCGCAGCTGAAAAGCCGGTTTACCACTTAAATAAGAAGCGGTCTCTAGGTGACCAGTCAGCAATTTCCACCAATTCAGTGGCTGAATTTTCTTTGGCAGGCAAAGCAGGCTGCTGGAAGGGTTCCGCTCCAGCCTTCGAGCTGATTATACTTGGAAGGACTGATAAATGGCTAGATGCCCACATCATAAAACAACCTGCACATCTTCTGAATTTGGACAGTCACATCAGTACTAATGGTTCTGGCCTTAGCAGTTCAAGAGAGAAAACACACGGACCCCTCCAGAGCACTTTGGAATAAACATCGTAACAGTGCAGTCTTAAAATGGTAGCATCATGCTTTTACATACCTTTTAAGGCTGTTAAAGAGGTCAGTTTTCCAGTTTTTCTAGACATTTCGATATTTTCCATCTATGTGGGATGAAATCATCCCCACACCTCCTCTTTTAACTGTGCTGCGTTACTATATTCAAATTCCTTTGTAAAGTCTGTTGTGTCATACAGCAGCTGATAAAATTGCTTTACATTGTCCTTTGCCTATAAGCATGTCTAATACAGTGTCTGTGAATATGTTATTTCTATCTCCTAATCTGTATTCCTCTGCACCACGCACTGGATGTTCCAAGTAAACCACATGAAAACAAGATTAAGCATTCAATCTAGAAACATGCTTAGTAGGGAAAGCCTGCAGGACTGCTTTAAGATTAATATGCAAAGAGAAAACTGGGTCTGTACCTTCCCTTTGTCTTTCATATATACTAAATTTGTAGAGCCAAGATTTCAGCTTGTATTAAACATTCAAAATTCAGCATTTATCTACTCTATGAAACTCTTGAGCCAAGAACTAGTGAAAGATTTTCAAGAAGCCAAAAAAAAAATTTTGTAACACTCAACAATCCCACAGTGATTTGTTTTAGTTTTTAAACGGAAATTTAACATCTGATTATTTTCAATAACCAAGGTTCAGGAAAACGCTTGTTAAAGATTCAACACCCTCTCTCCCCTTGCCCCCACCAGACATCTACATTGATTCTTCCGAGTTCAAAAAACACACATTGCAAGGCTCAACATCTTGAATTTTTTTTTCTCATCCATTTTAAGCAAGACAACAGTGGCAAAACTGTTTTCTACCGTCTATGGTATTCTGAAGTTACCTTTCCAAGGGAAGTGCTTTCTCATAGTTCGCACATCTTCCATAATATAAAATGGAAGCACCCAGTTTGCAAGCAGTACCATTAATCGCATACATCCTTGACTACTCCAATTACAGTCATCCTCAGTCCCACAAATCAGTGAGAAAACCCTACTACTTCAAACCAAAACCCAGTCAGATCCTTAAGCCTTCTAATGAAGGGGAAAAGTTTCACATAGCTTACAATTTAAACTCCCATTCCATCCCGCAGAATTAGCAGCTACCCCAAAGTCATTCAACAGGGTTTCAGAAACTTTTGGGTCAATGAAGGCTTGGTAAGACTAAATTTTCAAAATGACCGTCATTTTGGGGAAAACAAGGGTAAATCCAACATCTCCTAAACAAGTTCTGAAGAATTGTTTTCAAGAAAACAGGTGAAAAAACCACAAAGAAACCATTAAAAAAACCTTCTCCCCAATTACTAAGATACTTAATTTAACTAACGATTATTACCTTAAGTATTTTCAAACTGCAGTAAGATCCACCCAACAGCAGAGATCTGCCCACACACTGCAGAATCAATCTCTTAATAAAGAAAATTACTGAATGTAATTAAGAGTGCAAGATTTTGCTTACAGCTCAACCTGCTGTGGTTAGAACACTCAACTTTAAAGTAATAGCAGATATCTTCCGGAAAAAACTATTACTATAGCACATGTAATATACTCCATTTGGCAGATGATAGTATATTTATAGTTGATTTCAAGTACTTTCCTTGTGTATTTTCAGAGGGACAAAGATGAGAAACTTCTATAAACCTTTCTACAAACCTTATGTTACCGAGGCATATAGCTCCTCGGACAAAAATGTAGTATCTGAAACAAAGATTGAATCCTAGAAGACAGGAAAACTCCTTAAAAGAAGTAAATCCATTGGCCTACCTTCCATCTCTCAGAAGCGAGAACACAGCAACACGAAATGGAAGGAATTTTTCTGGAAACTTGCAAACTACAACACAGAAGGAAGACCAGTGGTGTTTTTCATGTGAAAAGGCTATGACATGAAAGCCCAACAACAAGCGTGTATTTTGGGCAAATTTTCTTCTGGCTGAAAATCAGATTTCGGCTTGATTTTTTTTTTTGTTTTGTTGCTCTTGTAGAGGCAGAAATGCAAAACTAGTAATTTTGAAATTTCTGAAGGAAAATGGTTCAATGTTATCAACATTTTGCCCACAAATCAAAATTATGGTAGGAACATCATGATCAAACTGAACCTTTCTACATTCAGAAGTAATGAAACGTGTTTCAAGTTTCAATTGAAGATCTACAAGAAATTTCAAGTAACACCTCACCAGTCTCATAAGCAAACATTATACAGCATACAGCTGAGGCAAAAAGGGTTTTTTCCCTTCCACTTCCCAACCCCACACCTGCCAAGGTGGAAGTCGGCAGAATCTAGCGGACAGATGTCAGAAGTTGGTTTAGTACTTCCAGACACCTTTACCATTCTCTACACTGCAAAGGGGCTATTTTCTTTATTTCAAAATAGTCAACTAGACCAGTTCAATACCTAGCTTACTGAAAATTCTTAAAGATGTGAAAAGGTGCAACAGATGGTTTTCCTCTCTGAGTAAAAATGATCTATTTGGAAAGGATTTACAGGTTCTAAGACCATGAAGGACTCAGTGACCCAAAACAAGAGGTTCAACTCCATAATCACATTAAATAATATTACCTGTATCTGTTTCAAACACAAAATGGATTTTCATTATTTTTACTTATGGATGTGAAGTTGAGTCTGTATGGAACTGGCAAGTCCATCACTTTTTTTTGTTGTTTTTGGAACTAAGCAAAGTTGATGGAAACAAAATTATAAAAATATTTTAACTCTACTCAGAAAATGAGAAAGATTTGAAAGAAAAATATTTAGAAGTCACCCTATCCTTGTAATTGTCCAAACCCAACCTGATTCTCCATCCAGAAATTTACTGAGTAGTATCATTTCCAAACATTCAGATTGTAATTAGCTCATTTCCTATTCAAAAGAGCAAATCCAGAAAGGTGACTACGCTTAAAAAAAACCCCCAGTATTTGGATATTTTTTTTCCTACCCCATTGAATAATACGCACTAAATTCTGGTTCTGTTCCTAATTTGGTCACAGACTTCCTGCACAAAGATGCAACTCAGCAGGAACGTACCAACTTTCAAGTCTGTAGAATGGGGCTAATGCCTATCTTACTGAGGCATTTGATGTTTCTCTAGTACTCTGAGATCTAAGAATGGAAACCTGTATTTCTTCTATCAGTATAACACACCACTCTATAAAATGTCTTACTTAATCAAACGCTCCAGAACGGCTGATCAGTCTTTCTAAAAATAATGCCAATTCTTTACAATTCCTTCTGTAGTTCTCCTTCTTGCTGAAAGACCACATGAAGGAAAAATATTTTGAATGCCCGCTCCCGCTGTTTATCCCTCTGAATATGAAAACTTCAAGTCAATCATGCCCATAGCTGCAAGAGTGCAATTTTTCTGTAAGGTGTAACCAAATACTCAAACTATTTAGCATTATAGTTTAGTACTGCAAATGATGCAGCTTCATTAATTTTGGTCACACTCTTGTATGTTCCAAGTCAAGCCTGAACATTAAGTTTCTACTTAAGTACATACAAAAAAAGTAGCAACTTGAAATAAGGAGCTTCTCAACACAGACTTCTCTTTTAGTCAGATGCTTGAAAGGCTTCTTTCAGATTTCATGTGTTTAGTGCAAGAACCAAAATGCATTCAAGTACGAAGAATTTTAAGTAAAAAAAAATGAAGAAATCAGTAACATGTTTGTTATTAGAAGGTAAAATAATTTAGTAAAAAGGATATCCCTGATACCTGTTTTACAATTGAAAATAAGTTAGATTAAATCTTTCCCTTGGCAAACACACTTTTTCCAACTAAAAGCTTCAGATAATGCTTAGGAGCATTACTCCAACTATTAGGTCTAGATAACTTGCCTCAGTTTTTAAGATCTGCCACAACTCCGTCTGGAGATGCTGCTTCTGCTACAAAAAAAACTTGGGATGTTTCAAAGCACTGAAAAGAATGGTATGATAATGATATCTTGTGTTCCAAATGGATTGGAACAAAGATTATTTGATAGCTTAATTAAACATCCCAGTCCAGGCTGTTCATGAGCAAAATAACAAAGTGACTAATACAGTACTATGTGAAAAAACAAGTCAATGAAATCTCAAGAGAAAAAAAAATATTTGTGTTTGTAGAAGATAGCCAACTGTACACAGGAGGGTACCAAAAGCATTGTAATGTAAAATGGGTAACGCCATACAGAAACATAAGAAATTTTAGACAGGAGAGGGGATTTTTATCTCTGCCATGTTCCCTCAACTGCTGCCTAGGCATTCAGTGTACAATTGCTGGCCAGGGACAAGGCGTTCAGAAAGAACTATGAAAATGAGTTTAGAAAATACCTACAAAGAGACTGAAATAACTTAATTACCCACTTTATCAAAGATTCAATTAGAATGGATGAGATTCCTGGGAAAAACAAACAAAAACTTAATTACACATAAAAGGTTATCAAGGCCATTCCTCTCAGTAGGATCATTTCAGCTTTATTATTCGTAACAGATGTCTGTCATATCTATTATTAAATTCAGGAGTGAATATTCCACACTTGCTGCACACAACATATTCCAGTGTTTACACAGTTTTCTGTAGTATCTCATCTAAATATTCCTTGCTGCTGTTATTTCTTATCAATACTGCACATGGAGATCAGCGTACTTCTGCTTTGCAGTTTTCAAGAGATGAGACTCCTTAAAGTAATCTAATCTCTGAAAGAAATAAAAAACCTCAAACCAGTTATTGTGTAAATTTTACCTATAAGCCATATTTTTAAGACACACTTATTTATTTTTCAATATTGATTAAAAGTATTTCTAATTGGTTTCCTCTGGATTCTGATTTAATTACCTCACATATTTCTTCAAGCTGGTGCCCAAAAACGGACACAGGTATGGGCTAACTGATTGCAAGAGAAGCAAACAGATTATTTCACACAATTTTCAAATAATGCTTTAACATTCCAGCATGACATTTGCCTTTTGGGCACGACTATAACATTGCCTCATGTGCCATTTATTTTTTAGCTATTTTTCCCCCAGGAACTGCACCCCAGGGGAGGAAGAAATGGCATGCAGCATGTTCCATTTGCAATAGCAGTGAACTGTTAATGTGGCACATACCATACCGTGAAACTCTAGCAAGTGTGCTGACTGTTGATGGCTCCCCAGCTTAGCCTGTTAGCTGTCTTCAATCCCAGACACTAAAACCTTAGATTAAAGGGCAGCTACTGCAAAATACTCCATTCTATACCCTGGGAATCTTGGCTGATTGAATAAAGCGCCTATCTCACACCTCCAAAGGACGCGGACTACTGCAAATCTGTGACATGAACCACCTTAAAGGAAATGGGATGCCTGAACGAGTCATAGGTGCTTGCAGATAGGTCCTGTGCTAACCACAAAACCCTGCTTTGTAAAGCACTCTTACCTGACCAGTTCTCTCTCTGCCCAGCAGACAAGAGCATCCCGTGCCACATGCTTGCACGTTCATAGTAATACAAAGGAGACTTCTGCAGTGCCGTCCCTCATACTGAGGAGTACCACAAACACAACAGGGTAGCTAGCTACAGCTCTTCACTGAACTTGGCCTATAATGTCAGACTACAGTGTTCTTTCATTGCATAGGAAAGAAGCAATATTGCAAGTGTCTTTAACTTTGCAGTCTAGGGCGTTAAAAAAAAATCCCACAGCCTCAGGATGAACAGAGCTTTTAGGTTTAAAAAAAAGGAAGTTAGTATTCTGTGTAACCAATTACTTGAGATCATAAAGGTTGAAGTAAATATTCCATCTCTTTAAGGCTTTAAATCAACAGTCTTGCTAAATACACACTAAAGGAATGACCAAGCAAAGTCTGAAGCAGTAGTAGGTCAGACTAAGCCTCATCTGGCTATAGGTCTTCACACTCACATTCTGACTCAACAAGAAACTCCCATAATTAAAACAAAATATTGTGATAAAGGCAGCTACTGAACAGGAAAGACTTCTGAAGAGCTGTCTGTGCTTTTCAAGATTCTGTGAATTGCACCATATAGTAAATAGCCAATCAAAGTGATCAGGAAAACCACTCTATCCTTTTCTAGCAAAAGAAATACCAGCTTTATCACTTCTGATATGTGCTGATGTGTGTCAAAACTCAATTCTTCCACCCCCAGGCATTTGTGCTGTCTCAGACAGACAGGAAATATGCACATGGTTTCATCTCTGGTTAGAGCTCAACTTACTTATCATAATACTAATTTTAAAAATACACTGTACACAACTCTGCTCAGCGACAATCTGTTCACTTTAGTTTTACAAGCTCAACTGTTGCAGTCAGTCCCCACTTCCTCTCTCAACAAATTATCTAGGCAAAAGCCGGTTGCCTTGTCCTCATATTCATTGCTCTGAAATCCTGCAATTTTGTGGCTATTACAGCTGTGGTTTTTTTAGCCTCAAAGGCATCCCATTATAATGGATCAGAATTTCATAATGCATTTTTCTTAGTACTTACAGAAAAAGCTGGTAACATAGCTTGTAGTTAATACAGTTGCATATTAGATTTCAAAAATGGCAATATTCATAATGCTTTATCTGTTAGAGGGAACAGATGGAATAGGCCCTTTAAATTCAGAAGGGGAAGAAGGAAAGTGGGGGCTATTTAAAGCAAAAAGAATCTGATTTTAAGTGAGAAATTACCAACATACACCATTTCTGCTGTATTCGCAACCCAAAAATAAACAACTACCTGTATAAGAATTAAAATATAAATTGTGTAGAACTGTATGAGCTGACAAAATAAACAGCAAGAAGCAGAGGATTACAACAGCCCTGAATGCTACACAACTGACAGGAAACTTTTAAAAACTTAAGTGCATTAAAACCTAACTGGTGCAAAAGTAAGTATATGGCTTCTTTAGGCTAGAAATCTAATCCAACATAACTGTCCTCAGTGCAAGTCGTATTCATTTACTTGCTTTTTCCTGGTAATTTTCAATGAACATCAGGATGCTGACTTGATTCTGATGCAAAGTCAGAAAACCACTCTAGCAAGAAGGGTTGAACCAATTCAGTCTTTTAAGAATAAAGTCAGGAATGCTAGGATAAATATTCCAAGATCTCTGTCTACCTGCAGAGGAAAAAAAAATACCCATCAAAAATAAACCAAATAAATTGGGTTAAACAATAGAAGTTGGTGACAAGACACTGCCTACTGCCAGTGGTAGTCCTTAATTTCTGAAACAGGGTGAAGAGGTGGGGTGGGATGTAGGCAGGGACAATTAAAGAGGTGGTGTGTTCTTTTGTGAGTTGAATTAACAACTCCCCAGTGTAAAAGGGGAAATGTAAAAGGCCTTGGCCCTCCAAACTGAAATCTGCATGAATGATGCCTTTCCCTGTCCATTCTCCTTTTTGCATCAGTTCTGGCACACCTCTGATTAAAGGCTAAAGGGACTCAACTCACCAATTTGACAAATGACTAACACCAGAGTTAAAGTAGAAAAGGAGAAATCAGTGGGTAAACTGGCAATCTGACTCAAACTACAACATGAAGTAGCACTCCATAATCACCGTTCAGAATTTTTAAGGTTTGCAAAAAACAGACGTTTAAAAAAACCTAGAAAATACTCCTCTTCCCTACCATTTTGTGTGTGTATGCAATAGCATCTTCTATATTTACCTTTTCATTGCATGTCCTAGATTTCTTTCTCTCCAAATTCTAAAAACTAAATGTATGATGCCCCTATCTGGATGAGGAAGATGACATTTACCACACTACTTGATTTATATTTTTTTTTAAATAACTAGATAATCAAGCTAACTATTGCTTCTTCAACTGATCCTCTAAACTGGGTTTCATCCCTGAAATGCAAGTCAGAGATCTGGGTGTCTAACAAACAGCTTTCAGTCCAACATCTCCACTAAATCCCTGAAGTGGCTTTACACTGGCTGAAAGCACTTCAGCACTGGAGTATATGCAAGGTCAAATGCAAGTTTGTATTCAAAGTCTAATCTACTTGGATAGCACTCAAAACCCAGTTTATGTTAAGTTTTATATCCACTGCACACTATTTGCAAACAAAGCAGGTATTAGCTTTTCTAGTGAAACATTTTTATCAGATGAAAAAAAAATGTGATTCAACTGAGCATTCTGTAGCATTAGACAGAGTGTTGATATTTCTATAGGAAACTAGCAAAGCACCATTACCACTACATTAGAGAACCAAACAATTTTTTCTTATTAATCTGTTTTTGTAAAATAAATCCAATCTTAAACTGCTAACTGATTTCAAGATGAATTTTAAAAAAAATCAGAATTTCCCACAAAATAGAAACTTCACTTCATTCAATTTATTAACAGGATCCATCCTGACAAAAAACAACGTTTGGTCTAACGTTCCAGAAAATGCACCATTTAATGAACAGACTAGAGAGAACTTGTACCCAGACAATGACCCAGTGTTGAGACAATCTTTAAAAGGCCTTAGAGGAGCAAAGATCTACAGTAGAACAAGAAAACTCAAGAACCATAGAGCTGGACAGGAAAGATTCACAGAACAAGTCACTGCCTTGCACCGGGAAGGAGAAAGGATAAACCTTAACTCCATGGAGTTTAACAGCAATGGCAGACCCTAAATCACACTGGACCCAGAAAACCTGAGTTTCAGGTTACATCCATAATAGCAAAGAGATAAAAATATGAGAAAACATATTCTTTCATTGGTCTTGTGTGGATTTACCCTGGGGAGCCCATTAGCACCGTATGACACAGCACATGCACTCAAAGGCATGCTACAGTTACAGGAATATGTGTATGCAGACTTCCTCCTCTCGTCACAAAGCCTGACATTGCTATTAAAAAACCCTATCAACTAAAGGAAGGCCAAGTATCACCCTGAAGGTAATTTCAGTCAATTACACCTCTGGCATTGACACTTTTTTTTTCTGCAAAATTCAGACTTGGGGAAGATAGTCACTTAAATCCCCATTTTAGACTATATTAAATAAAAAGCATATAACATAAAGATAAAAAACTGCAGAAAAAAAAGTTCTACTCTCTCCACTGACTTGCCTTTTGCTTTTTTCCTGCTTTTCCAAACAGGTTGTTTTGATCTCAAAGTGTAAGGCTTAGATTCACCAAGATCCAAAGAGAAGTAACAGAACCTGATAATGCACTTCAGAACAGTCAAACCAGGCTCTCCTTCACTTGCTCTGCAGAACTGTCCTCAGTTTTCTCCTCTGGCTTCAGCAGATTTAGTATATACAGACCAACAGTCTCTTCCTTTCTAGCTCAGTGCCAGCAATAACTTCTGAGATTCTCATTCTGCATACCAGCTAAACTCAAGCTTTTTTCACTTGTTTTGCTTTTTGGATGATTTCTGAATTCAACTAGATATACACCAATTCCTAGACTTTTCCTTAGGTTCTAGCGTAAGCAAATCCTTATTTGGAACGTTCTGGCAGATCTTCACTCCTGGTCTAAACTAGCCTTTTATTCCTAGTCAGTAACCTGCTATTCTTTAGTCTCCTGGGGAAAATGTTACACAAGAGCTAACAAAATGTGTCTCATTTGGCTAAAACAACTAATACACCAAGAGTGCAGAATTTTGGCTTATAAATAGTTAGCCTTTATATTTGGCTTTCCTGGAATTCTCTATGCCACAATTACGCATTTGAAACAGCTAATAGAATAAAACTCGAATGAAATTCAAAGGCAAGCTAGCCAACAATCTGAACCTTTTAAAGAACTGTAGGTAACTGCTAGATATTAAAAGGCATACGTATATATGTGTTTGGGGGGTGTGTGTGTGTGTATAAATATCACCCTGACCACTATTTGTTTTGCAGCATAAATTTTGGAAAGTAGACATCAGAAGTATTATGCTTTATAGACAAATCTATACTGGTCTCTTTGGAATGTATTTGGCATAATACATTCTAGATATGTTTTTTAGTGTCCTGTAGATTATACTTTCCTATGCTTTTTCCCTTTTACACATTGTAAATATTTTTTTTTTTTTCTCCAGGCTTCCTATGAAGAGGATTCTTCTTCCTAATAAACGGTTACTTAACATTACATTAGTGAAGATATAAACAACAAACAATTAACTACACACATGCAGAACATCAACAGTACCTTAGGCTTAGTCCAGCAGAAGCTATCCTTTTATGACACCTGACAGTCTTACCATCCTTGAACTGCCTCTAAGTGGTACTATAATACAAATATATATCTGCATAATATATTTATTTATATATAGATATATCCATCTTTCTAGAAAGATATTACATTTTTCAAAATAATCAAATAGTTCTTCAGCTTCCTCTCCCAATAAAAAAAAAAGGGGGAGGGAACCATAGGAATTTAAGGTACCTACTACTATTATGTATGCAAAGAAAGAGGGTAATATATATACACAATTAAATATAATTACAAAAGGACAGATGCATATGACTAAATTTGTCAACGTACTGATTTTCCCCTCAATAGTCTAGTGGAGCTATAGGTCCCTCAATAATAAACAGACCTACCAACAACAAGCTTGCTTGTCTTAGTTGTATCTTTAGGTCTCCTTAGAAGCAGTTTACAGAACCCACAGCACTGCATTAAAGACACTCAGAAGACAGCTTTTCGAATTAGACACAAGCAAGGTCAAAGAGAAGTGAAGCAGAAGAAGAGTATACACATACTTGCACTATGCAGAAGCATCCAAGCACACTGAAACAGATTCAAATTAAGTTTAGTCTGCCACTGCTATTACATGGTTGGTTAAGACTACAGAAAGCTCCCAGTTAAGAAAAGTAGACAGTGTATCAGTTAAGACTGCAGCTATGTAATCCACATAACCTATTATATGAGCCTGGAAGAGAACATTATTTTCTGTTAAATCTACTGGTGTTTTCTTACCAGTACCTACTAGGCCACTGTTGACCTATGAACTATCTACATCCTTGCAGAATATAGATGCCTAACTAAGCTGGACACTGGGTAGTTAGGGCAGCGCAGAAATTAAACTGGTAATTCACCTGAAAAAAAACTATGATAAATTGTAACTCATGCTGACAAGTGGACTACTTCCATATTGGCACAGGTATCTCTGCACAACATTGCACTGTCAACTTCCCAAGAGAAGTAGCAAGTAAGTGAACTTGGAATTATCTCAACAAAATGGCAATGCTTCTTTCCCAGTTCGTAGCACAAGGCAATCCATACCTCAAATTAACTTCTAGTTTAGCTGCTATGGGTGACGTTATATTCAAAGTGCCTTGCTGTGGCAGAATATTCTATTGAATAAACTTAGTTTTCACTGATGTAATCTTCTGCTAGAAAACTATAGCCAATTCTTTTTCACAGTGAACTTTTCTTTCAGATGGACAGTGACTCAAGTAAATACTAACTTCACAACTTGAAGGCGGGGGGAGAAAAGCCAACAACTTATCCACATATCCCACTTTCCCCAGATTAATAGGAAGAAATACCATGACCACACCTTCTGAAGGAAGATATCTCTAACTGTACAATTTTGCGTGATGAGGGTATGACCAAATTCTTGACTGAAATCTCAAGTCCATAATTTTAACTTTCACCTTCTTTCTCATAAAAACTAGTGTTCCTTTAAATATATTATGGGGTAGCTTTACAAGCTTCCTAACTTGTAGAAATCTAACAAATACAAGCACATAAACACACTCCTATCTCAATACATTTTCCAAGACTACTACTGACCTGCACAGTCAGTAGCAAGGGTATTACAAGAAAACCGATCATTTTTCTTTTTCATCCCTCTCCACAACAGCATTCATCTTTTAGAGTTCTTCTCTACCTAAATGTAAGAGTTCAGTATTTAAGTTTAAGTCTGTAAAAGGAGGTTTTGGGAAAAAAAAAACCCTAAATATAACCAATATGGCAGCTATCCAAAGCAGAGATGCAAGCTTTTCCTGTTCAGTTAAGTTCTACTCTTTAAAAATCCTTTCAAGAGTTTTCCATCAGAAAATACCCATAGCAAACAAAAAATGCAAGCATTAAAAGTAACACAGATATTAAGAAAAATAACCAGACGAACAGTAAGTTTAAGAGAAGATTTGTCAAGTGACACATAATTATGAATAGTGTTAACATACTAGATGTGTGCTACACAGAAAGTGAAAGTGCCACTGCAGTACTATAGGGAAGAACAATACAAAAGCAGCTAGTCCTCAGCTAGGCTACTTTCCAAAGTTAAGGAATTAAAGGACCTAAACGACTTATTTCATACCTTTTATCCAATTTAACTACCCAGAATGCTTCAGTTTCTTTGGCTACTCATTGCTGCACCTGTTTCCAAAACATCTTCAGCTGGCTTAGCCTGTGACTAATGGCAGCCATTTCCAGGGAGTGGCTATTTAAGGAAAGATCCTTGCTCTGATTCCACAAAACTCTTCAACATATTAAAGAACAGAGAGTAAAATTTTGGAAGTTGTATAGGTGATATAAGACTCTATTCATTGCTTTCAAATGTGCTGAAGTTATTCTGTAAAGCTCAGGGTTTTTTTTCTTAAAAGTCTTTAAGCCTCTTATACTAAAACCTTCATATTTTTTTTAGCCTCTTTTCAAAAACTAACATTTAGGATTACTAAAGTGAAAGAGAAAAAACCTATGCAAGTTTTACTTGCTAGTCCTCTGTAGATCAACAATTCTAGCATTACTTTCCACACGAAACTTCATTCTGCTCTGAAAAGCTCAACAAGAGGCATTCCAAGGGGTCTTTGGTACCCAAGGCAATGCAGCATTCTCACCATGCCCAATAAAATGCCAGTATCTCTGTCAAATGAACAGGTTATGGCATCAACTACATATGCCAATAAAATTCTATTCAATTATATTTTTATGATCAACTTCCCCCCCCCCCCAAGCCTAAGAAGATGACTGAAGAAAAAATCTGAAATACACAGCTTAAAGAATAAACCTAATCATCCAGTACTACTGTATGACTAATCAGCCCACTGTAATATTTGCTTTCACAGAAATACTGTGCATCATCACTGCTAAAAGCAGAATAGCCAGCTAAAGAGTTCACACTGGCCCTTCTGCCCACATACTCATTCGTGTACTTGGCTGGAATGTTGTTTCAGTGGGCTCAAAAGCTGTATTAACAAAAATTGCCGGGTGAAAAGATGTTGCAGTTCTTTTAAGATTAAGCAGTTTTCCTGTAAACACAGGGTAGTCCCATTTGCAGGTGGCATTCAAGTACTGATGTGTGTTTTTCTCTTCCCAAGTTTAATTCTGAGCAAACACAGTAAGGATAGCCAGCTACAGCAATAAGATAGCAAAGTTCTGGAACTGTCCCTGAATAGGTCTGAAATCAAGCACCTGAAGTTTGCCATTTTCTCTCTCTAAAATTTTTTTATATATGCATTTCTATGAAGATCATAAAAGCCGATTTGCTTCCTCAAAGTTCCAACTAAGTAAACACAATATACACAACTAGAGAAACTTTATCAGACCAGCTTAAGTATCATGATTTTTATTCCACAGAATAGGTGCCATGTTTTATATTTATTATCAGATCGTAATTAAGATTTTATTACATCATTTCAAATGTTCAATTAAGTGCTGTTGCACAACAAGTTATTCCAGACAGAAACAGGTAGGATTGTTCTCTATTTAAATGCAGAGTAGTAAACTTCTAGTGAACTGAAATCAGTGCTATGAACAGATATAAATAAAAGCATTCCACTCTAAAGATGACCACTTCAGTTGCTATCTAGATGCTACTGATGCCATGTACATTACCAGTGAAAAAAGTCTGCCATAGCAGGACATACACCTGTCTCTATCATTGATATACTATTATTACACTGTCATCAAAACAGAATTTTTCTTACTATTTAGAATGTAACAAAAGCAACTTATTCACTTCACTTGCCTCTGAAAACCCGAACCACCCTACACTAGTAAGTGTACATATAAATATATACTCTGTATTATCTGAGAAAAGTCACCGTATTAAATAAGAGATTTATTCTAATACAGTGAAATACGTTTAACTTATCAATCCAAACATTTTGGCTAGCATCAGGCAAAGTAAACTGAAATCAGAGTATTAGCTGAACAGCCAAAGAATTACCAACAGAGAAAAACTGAATTACTGCGGACAGATATGTAATATACATACTAATACTTTCTGGAACTTCATGTTACATTATTCCAGGGAACACAGTTAAAAGAGCAGCCTCAGCAGCCTGATTTCAAAATGGATCAAGCATAGTAGAATATATTTGAGTGTGATTCTTTGCAGGTTCCAGCCCATGTATGCAATACTGTCCATCGTCAGATTACATCATCTTTTATACTACTTGATTTTTAGGTACATAAAAGCTGCACTAGTAATCTGTAGGTAAAGGAGTGAATCCAGACTTCAATGTCTTTTAAATTATCCAGCATCGCAGGAAAATAGGCACAAAATTTCAGGAAGACGACAAAGACACAGCACAGTTACCCAGATAATGTTCTATGGGTAAACGTATGTGGACTGTAATTATAAAGTTCTGGAAGATCATGTCAGAATAAATCTGCATTCACAAAATGGAAATGACTTAAAGGTGGACTGTTGTCTCTATTTTTGTCTCTGTTCCAGGCAGCAAGGTATTGGAAAATCCCATACTCTTAAATTTTAAGCTATAGTGCAGTCTTACTTATGTTAAAGTACTTCACTATCTCCCTCAATGCACATCTAGCATGACAACCTTCTAAAGAAACTGGAGTGGAAATTTATTACGTTATTCCTGTACAAAATACAAAAAATGCTTTTGTATTTATGGAAGCACAACAATTAAGAATTATATGTATTTTCTTTCTAAGTTTAGTGATGTAATTTGAGGTAACATTCATCTAGTATTACAGCAATGTCTACCTTCCAATAAGCAATGCAGCAAAATAAGTTAAAAAGTGAAAACAAATTTTCCGTTAGAAATTCCTCAATTCTGAAATGCTGGTGTAATATGTACTCATTTCCAAAATGTCTCAACCCCTATTTTCCTCCCAGGAAAAGAAGTTACATTAACCTAAGTGTCACAGCATTAACAAAAAGATTAAGCTAACACTCTTTCACTTGAGCACTCATACAGGTTATTGGAAAGTCTAACTTCCAGCATTATAAATTAATCTAAAGCATTCTTTGTAACCTTAGAAGAATGCATTCTACATTTATCTTTAAGAAAACATGAAGTGGACTATTTCAAATGCACAAATAAGAGGTTTAGCACTTGCAATCTGCTGTTGAGAGGACAGCTGAAAATCTGAAGGAAAAAATTATCGCAGTGGATCAGGTTGCCCTGCCACAAACTGAAACACTTTTTTCAGGTCAGAAAAGAATGTGAAGAAAAAAAATAAACAAAAAAATACTCCCTATTACATTATTTATTACCAGCTGCTGAAACCTTACATCAGATACACTTGGTTCTGAATTTCACTGAAGTTAAATCCCATTTCCTTGCCCTCAGAAGGCCAGTATGAACAATTAATAATGAGTCAGTAGGGCATCCAAGAGGAAAAAGGGAAAAGGCTCCCAGGCAAAAGTTCAACGAGAACCACAGTTCTTGGAAAGAAAAGTAACAAATGTCTTCCAAATTTCTGCATTAGGTTTCTGGTAGTAAGTAGAAAGTGTCACACACCTTATTCTACCATATCCAACTGGCATCCAACTCCTGATTGTCACTGGGTCTTCTCTAATCTACCCATAAATATATGGGCCGCCTTAACATACAAAGAATCAAAGGCTTGACTTCCATTCCTTCAATTTCCTTATCAAAGAAAGAGTGATGTAATTTCTTCCCAAATTAATCATTTCCAACTGTTTTGATTTCGAAAAAAGGTAAACCAGTCGCTTAATTCTTACACCCATTGGTCAAAATATTGTCATAATGTATTAACATAAGTGTTAGTTACATGAAGATTATCACCTTTATGGTATAGGAATCTAAGATTTATAAATATTTTTCTGCAGATAAATATAATAGCAACTGTTTCTCTAGTTGGGGGGGGGGGAGGGGAAGATATTATTGATAGTGAGCTTTCCAAGTGTTGAATAAGAACCTGAGGAAGATAGAGAAGCAAAGCTTATGTTGGCCTCCTTAAAAAGTACTTAAAATACATTCTTTTTTGTGTTTAATACCATCTCTTCTTTAAAACCCCTTCACCTTTCCAACTTGAAATCATAGTTTATCATACCAAAAATTAAATTTTATTTGTCACCTTCAAGGCACAGCCACAATTCCATTTAATGGTTTCATTCAACACCTTCCAGAAAACATGAGAGTTCAAACCTCTAGAGAAGTGCCATGTTCTAGCTCGTAAGCAAGCCTAGAAAAACCTCTATTGCACTTTCACGTGTAGACAGTTTACAAAATGTTTAACCTAACGACTGCAAAGTGCTAACTTGGCAGAGGGATGGGGAGGAATGTGTTCACAAGCAGTTTAAGCTCATCCAAATCAGTCTTGGTGCACTTCTGCTTTCCTCTCCTTCCTTCCTCCACCCCAATGGTAGGGATCAGCCAGGTCAGGGACTGGCTACAACTGAAGAATTATTTATCTGATTGTTGTTAATTTCAGTTTGATTCAGTACACCCCGGGACCACCCAAACGGACTGCTGGCACAAAAGACAAGAATAAACAGCCAGGAGTGGAAGAAGTGTACAAAAATGCATTCTTCCACGACCATACAAACTTAATCTGACAAACTACTTAAGAAACCAAATCCTTTGCTGTAGGTTGTTGGGGGACAAACCAACAGATTAAACAACGAGAACAGAAAACTCACTCTTCTGCCCAAGAACAGTGTTATTCACCAGTTAGTCCAACTCGGGCAATCTGCTCTGCAACAGAGCTCTGTAGATGTCTGCACTCACAATTACTTTAAATGACAACTGATGAATGCTGTATCTAGTGTGCTCCTTAAGGTGGTCTGCAGAAGTCACCATCAAAGACGCAAGTAATTTGGGAGTTCAGGATGCTTAAAGGGTTTTTCTTTAGTGTACTACCTACCTTATTCATTCCAGGGCACATACAGGCTTCAAAAACAACAGCAATGGGAGCAAGTAACTCCAGGTTAACTGGAGATGAAATGACTACTGCTTTTGCTCACAGTAAGGAAAACACCTTCTCATGGTTGGGCACTACAATGTTTGTGCTTAGCTCATAAGAAAAATCTTCTTCATAGTGCTCCCCACAGGTTCAGGAAACCCTGGAATAGCACTACTCCACATCTAATTAATTAATATAGTATCACTCAGGAAGTCACCACCACACAGTGGTCGTACACAATGCAGGTGGGTCACCTCAGTCGTAGTTTTCTACGAGTAACTCAGCAACACTCTCCACCACCCTGCTCTGACAGCCTCACAGCTGCGTTTCCAGAGCTTGCTTACTAACACTTCTTGCTAAACAGGTCATGACTGCTTTATATGCTGCCTTCCGAGCAAAGGGAAAAAAAAAAAAAAAAAAAAAAGGCACAATAGTGCTTTATTGAATTTATTCCCTGGTTCAAACTAATCTTCAGAAGGAAAATAGATGTCTTGTCAAGTATAGAATATCAAAGTGGCCTGCTGTTTTTTCCATACTTGAATCCCCTGAAATATCCTCTCATCTGGTCACCCCATGTTAACAAAAAAAAAAAAAAAAAAAAAAAAGAAAAATCCCCCATCACCCAGATTTATGACTTTCCATCAAAACCTTTTAAAATAATTATTCTAACACTTATTAAATGACTAACATTTAGTTTATGCATAGGGCTGAATAATTTTCCTTAGTTCCCTGGAGGCCTTTTGAAATCTTTCTTTGAAAGTCTTTAAAAATCCATTCCATGCACATGCAAGCAAGTATCTAGTGAGTGGTAGTAAGCACAGTAACTGGACAACACTGGAAGTGCTAAATAGGAGAGGCAGAAAAGGAGTATTTGTTACCGAAGCACATCAACGAAAAATCAAGCACCCATACAAGCCCTGACTTAACATTTCTCAACTGCGACCTGAATAATATATAGGGCAAACCCAATTCAAGATCCATGTTTATTCAGATTTGTACATTTCCGTAAAAACAGCTGAAGTACCTATTATAGTAAATAGAACTGCAGGGAACATACTACTGCATTTCACAACAGGTTAACTACTTTTAAGTACAAACTAATAAATAATCTAGCATTTGGATGGCTCTGTATCATATTAGGGTGCAAAAGTAAATTTAAGCTTAGGTTTTTCTATAAAATTTGTTACCTTTTTCAAATGAGGAAATCTCAAACTCCCTTTATTTTTATTCTTCAGCCTATTATAAAAGCATGTATTTCTAAGGAAAATGTGTGTATCTGTAGGGTTTAAACAAAAATTCAAAACCAGTTTACAACAACAGCGTAATTTCAACCTTTCTCAAAGTTAGCCGCTTTTTTTCAGTTTATATGACCAGCGAAGCATTCAGATTAGGAATTTGACAGTGACTGTAAAGCTCAACACCTCAAAACTTCCGCATTTTGTTTCAAAAGACTTCTCAACTACAATAGCCGAATTTCTTTGAACACACACATGCAATGTGTATCACAGCATGCTTCTGCACTACATGTATACAACACTTGTTTCAGACTACAAAGTTAACTGAATAACCATCTCAAAGTGTTCTAGTGAAGATACATGCATATTCATTATTCTGCCTACTACTATTTTTCTTAGACAGCATCCTGATACAATAGTCCTGCTGCTGTGAGAGCACTGATCCATAAATCCTTCACCAACTTTGAAGATAACAGTACAGGCAGTTTAATTTTTCTAATCCTCATAGTTTATTACAACTTTAGTCTTCTCAGCCTAACACAGTCTTTTTTCCACTAGGTGGTCTAATTAACTTTGAGTCCTTATCAACACAACTACTGATTAGTACCATACTAAACATGCAGATTGAAGTTCAAGACTTCCATGTTGTTTAGCCACTGTAAAATATACTGAGATTGGCATTTCAAAAGTGCAAATAAACGATTTCAAAATAACATAGATTATTCCAACGTGACTTGTAATTGCTTGTAAGTGCAAGTGGTGTTTGCTTTGCTTTCTACATAATTATGCAAGCACGAGGAAGTCAGTAACTGCCTCTGATCACTTGTTCAAACTGGAACATCAGGACAGAATTTAAGAATATAATTTTCCATAATGCAAAAACAAATTACAGGGGAAAACCACCTTTAAAACTTACCTGTTCTCCTACCTCCAGCACAAAACCTACTCTAATGGTACTCTTTATTTATAAATCTCCATTTCTGCTGTAATTCAAATAGTTAACCAGAAAGTGAAAGGTCACTACATTCCATGACTGGTTTCCAGCCTTCGTAAGAGCAATAGGACTTTCAGCTGACTTGTGCTCGAAGTTGGAAATTGGTGACTGAAAAGTTTACTAGATATTTCACTTTTGTCCTCTGCCATACTGGCAGAGAATACGAGCAACAGACTAACTGGCTTTAAGGGAAAGCAGTTAACAGCATCAGTGTGCACCAGCGATCTCTGTGGATAGCTAGAGAGATCACTAGGAAAGACTACTGAAACCAACGTGTAAACTCAGGATGAATTAAAAAAACCCAAAACACTATAAACTGTACACACAACTTCCTTAATTTGTTAGCCTGGCAGCTCTGAGCGAGCACTCAGGAACATCTAGGGCTACTAAACAGAAATACTACAACCACTAAGTATTTCATTTTTTACAAACTGAAAAATATTAACATGCAAATACCATCAAAACATTCAAAACAATCATTTCAGACCATTTAATTTATAGTGCATTCCTCAAGCTTCTGGGACATCCACTATTTTTATCTCCAGTCAGCAGTGAACTTTTTAGCTACAGTGGGTATATTACCCTCATTCACATATTTAAATATCATAAAAATCTCAGGAGCATTTACAGTAGTTGTACAATGGTACAAATCATCAGCGAAACTGAGCTTGTCCGTCTGTCTTTCTTTAAAAGCAGAGACTTCGCTTTCCTGGCATTTATTTGCTGACTTTGGGGAAAAAATAAAAACAAACTATAATAATGTTTTCATATATATTGCTACCTACCTTGTAGGTAGTGATTTGATGGCATGCAATTAGTTTTTTAAATAATCAGATTCTACATGCTTCCAAAGCATATTTAATGCAAAAAGACCTTATGCAGAAGGTGCTTAACTTTAAAAAATAAAAGCTTCACTACAACATACAAACCGTCTTAGCCATTATCTATACAACTACTATCAGAGGTCATCTATCACAGGAAAACACCTGATTCAGTAGAACATCACAAGAACAGTCATGTCAAGACTTGAATGCTTCTTCTACGACATATTTCAAGATATTTCCAGGCTGCCTTCAAGTGGCCTTTGCAGTCCATGGGAGGACTACTTACTAGGCTAAAGTTACTAGTTTATACAAGTGACTTTTATTTACTTGGATTAAGTTGGTTTATTGCAGGGAGAACAATCAAGCCAACAGCTTTGGAGGTGGTACTCTCCTAGCAAGCAGCACACCTCTCTTGTCTCAGAAGGTTTCAAAATGCAAGAGCGTGAGTGACTTACAGATTTCTATCAGTTCAGCTTGGTGCTCTTCCTAAATATACCTCACTATGTTTTACAAAGAACGATAAGCATCCTATCCATACCACGCAGATAGGAAAAAAAGTCAGTAAAGCTACATGAGTTGTTCAAGTTCACCCCGAGAGACAAAGATACCAACAAGGAATCCAGTTCTAATGCTCTGGGCACCAGAATACACAACCCTCCCCATGTGAAAGAATGACCAAAGCATAAATCAAAACAGGGGCCTCCATCGTACAGTCAGCAGCAAGTCTGCAGTCAGCAGACTCAAAGTAAGACTAGGCCTTAAAGCATTAAATCCTCTACATGCTGAAGTGTCCTTGAGGAATACTCTTTCAATAACTCACAAAATAAATGCACGCAAATATACAATCATATTTAAACAGTATCTTGATCTAGTAGTCAGTATTACCTTGTAGTGATACGAACAGAAAGCTAAGAATAGTCTTAAGCACTCTTCCTTACTGCTTCTTATTGGACTTAATCCTTGTAAGCTCGGAAAATAAACTACAAATTCAAGCCAGGCAGAAAAGACTGATGCACTGTATTATTCCTGGTATCTTAAAAAAGAGTCTTCATTAAACTGTTGAATCTTAGAAACTTCTGTTAAGCTACAAAGTCTGTTAAAAGTTTCACTGTAGTAACTAAAGCTTCAACATAATGACTTAAAGATTAACCTCACTTAACATTACAGGGCACAGTAAATAAAGTACTAGGAGTTATCTCAAGCATACGTAAGTTTAATGCTACACACACAGACTGCAAAAACTGCAGACTTAAACTCAGCATTTGAACACACTGGCAGAATTATCCAGATTTAAAAATGCAATAGTATCACAAACCTTATCAAAGAATAAGTAAGCTGGGAGCTTTTATATATATATATATTTACAGGTTTCTCTGTTTGCTACTTTAAATTGAAGCATGTTATACATTCAGTTCAGCCTGAAGTGGGGGTCTCTATCAGTATTCCACAGAACACTGCATTCCACTTGTGATCCGACCTCCTCATCCTCGCAAACTGTCTATCTACATATTTATATGGCTCCGCAACCACAGTATCTGAACCTAATCTCTATGGTAACTGTGAGATTTGTTTACATGGAGAAAGAATATTAGAAATGTATGTAAATTTAGCTGTTGTTTAAGTAAGTGTTTCTCCTTATGGGGGAAAAAAGCTCCCTATACTGCCTCCTATTTCTCTCGCTTCCTTCTCCTGCATCTCCACCAGGCAATGAGCCACATTTGGAAAGCTCCGTATCGTACTACAACAGCCTGTTGTTGTAAATTCATAAATAGTTTACTTTTAATGAGAAAGACGTTTTGCAGTATTTTAGATCTTAACACTCGTTAAAGAAAGATCATAGGTAGGGCAATTAAAACATGGTCTTTTAAAAGACACTGTTAAGTCTCCAAGTAAAAAAAACCCAAACATTCTAAACCTTCAACAGCTACACAAAAAGACTTAAAGTTTGCTGCTCAGTAACTCAGATCAATCCAGAAATTGAAACAGTCTGTATCATTTACCGTTTACAGCATGTGAATATAGTATGAGGTATACATTTTACATAATACTCATTCACAGATGGTAGCACAACTCTTGATAGTACAAGACACCCCCCCCCCCCGATTGCTCTTTTTTATTAATAAATATCAAAGAGATGGGTGTATCACAGGTTTGTTACAATTATTTTTTTTTATATGATTTACAGTATTTTTCAAATGAGATTTACTGCTGCCCAGCAGGACCGGCAGCTGAATTACATGGGGGGTCATGGTAACATAAATGGCAGTTTAAGTGAGACATATCAGCAAAATGATAAAAAAAGCCTAACAAACCTAGCTGTTAAAAACTATGTTTAGGTACACAGATCATTGCCACACACACAAGAAATCATTCTACTCCACCGACACATTTTTTTCTATAAAACGTGTGCAATATATTGCAAATAAATAGTCTAGGAAGGCCTAAGAGAAGAAAAACGAGCAGCGATGAGGTAGGTGAGCAGCGATGAGGTAGGTGAATGCTACAGAGCACTGAGAAGAAAATTAGAACCTGTTTGGAAATCTTTCTGCACCTTACAGCAGTCATTTCACTGCAGAGAATCCCTTACGTGCACCCTCCCTGATCGTATCAAGATTATTCATTCAACAAAACTGTTATTAACGAACAGAAAGTTAAGTAAATGTACCATTTACCCTCTATTCAAGTAAACACGGTTGCATAGCCAGCATTTCCCCTGCAACGTTACTTTCTCAAGCAGGGTGACTGTCCCCTGCTCCTCCATGAAGCAAGCTCAGCCCAGGCAGCCATGTCCTTACTCTCCTACAAACAATGTTTCTGAAGGAGACCAACCCCTGCTCCACCAACTTACGGTTCCCCCCCAGCATAAGGCAGCCGAGCAAAACCTGCCCCACCGTCGGCTTACGAGCAAAGGCACCAAAACACAGCAGTGGGGGCGAAGCAACCCGCAGTCTGGATCCGCACCAGCACCGCACCGAGCCTCTCGCCGGGGTCGGGACAGATGGACTGACAGATAGGACAGCATTTCTTCATGCAACCCTCCCTTCCTTCCCCTCCCAGGCACACAAGCGAGTGTTTTACCTTCATGATGAGCTCAGGCTGCGGTAAAAGCCTCGGCAAGGGCTGAGCGCTGGACCTGGAATTTAAAACAAAGCGCTAAGGCACCGCACCAGCCGCTCGCACCGGGCGGGGGGAGGGGAGGCAGCGATCGGGGTGGGGGCGCTGGGCTCCTCCCGAAACTCCCCCTTCGCATTCCCCGGATCCCCCCACTATCTCCCCGCTGAACCCCCCTCCCCTCCCTCCTCGGCCGCTGCTTCCCCTCCAGCCCCACACACCGCGGCTTCCCCTACACTCGCTGCCATTGACGCCATTTCTGTCAGAGGAGGAGAAACTTGCCACAACAACAACCCACCCCCAGCCTCCCCGGCTGCCGCGGGGGGGGGGAGGCGTCCCCGGCTGCCTCCCCGGGGCGCTGCGCCCCCTCCCCAGGCACCCAGCAGGCGGGAGGGGACCCGCCAGGGTCCCAGCCCCGGGACCCCCCCTACACACACACATACTTTTACTGCGGGGAGCCGGAGAGAGGGAAGGAGGAGAGAGGAAGGGAGGCTCTTCCTCCATTGTACGAGGAAGAGTGCCTGTGTGCGCGGCGGGGGAGCGGGGGTGTCGGTAGCAGCCCCCCCCGCCCCGACACACACACATACACACACACGCTTTTGTAGGGGCTGCGGCTCCGGATCGCGGCTCCTCCTCCCCCCCACCACCCCCCCTCAAATAAAGGAAAGCGCTGACTCCGCGGCAGGAGTTTCAGCAGCAACAGCCGCAACTCCCCGGCTCGGCGCAGCGGGTCCGGGCGGGGGGAGGGCGGGCGGGAGGCGGCGGAGGGGAAGAAAAGGAAGAAGAAAAGAAGGGAGCGGGGACGGGGAGGGAGGGGGGCGGGGAGAAAGGGGCCCGACCTGCTCGGCGGGGACACCGAGCGTGTGTGTGTGTGTGTGTGTGTGGGGGGGGGGGGGGGGGGGGGGGGGGAGGAGGGGGCTGGAGAAGCGGCCGGTCCCTCCCGCAGGCAGGCGGCAGCCGATCCCCCTCCCCCCCGCGCCGTCGCTGGGTGTTTGGGGCGGCGGGGGGGGGGGGGGGGGGGGAGAAGGAGGATCGCCGAGTCCCGCCGCAGTCTCGCTACGAGGAGAAAAACAACCGCCCCCCCTCCCCCCCGCACGCACGCCCCCGCCGCCGCCGCCCGGCCCCGCGCCCCCCCGAGGCCCCGCGCCGCCTTCTCACCCGCTGGCGGCGGGGCCGGGGGGCTCCTTCTCCGGCTCGGCGTCGTTACCTTTGTTCCGCGGCGCCCTCCCGCCCGCCCGCTACTCCCCCGACCCGAGGCGGGGGGGAGGGAAGGGAACGGGTCGAAGCCTCCCCTCAGCTCCGGGCCCTCTCGGCCGGCCTCGGCCCCCGCTCAACGCTCCGGCAACGGCTCTGCTCGCGGCGGCTCCGCGCGGCGCCCGGAGGGGGCCGATCCGTCCTGCGCGGACCCGGCGGTGGCGGCGGCGGTGACTGCTCGGCTCGGAGCCTCTCGGTCCCCCTCCCCCTCCCACACCGACTGCTTGACTGACGGGCGGACTGGCCAGGGCACGCCCCTCTCCCCGCCTCCTCCATTGGGCCCAGGCCCGCAGAGCCCGCCCTCCCCTCGGCCCCATTGGCCGCCGCATCGGAAATACTGACATCATTCTTCTCCACTTCTATGGAAACTGAGACTCGGCGCCGAGGGGCCTCATGGGTGCCGCTGTCCTCGCGCGCCCGCCGTGCCGGCTCGGGCAGGGGCGCGCGCGGCGGGCGGACTACGCCTCCCAGGGAGCACCGCGCGCGGCCGCCGCCGGGGGACGGGGCCCTGCCCGCATGCTAATGAGCCGCGGGGGCACGGCCGGCGCCTGCGCGCTGCGGCGCTGGTGGCGCATTTTCCCCCAAGAGGGGAAGGTGGCGCCCGGCGGAGCGGAAGGGGGCGGCGCTCCGGCCCCCCGAGCTGCCGCCGTCGCCGCCGCCACTCGTGGAGCGGAGGGCTGCCCGGGGAAGCGGGGCGCGGCTCGGCTGCGGAGGTAGGCGAGGTGAGCGGTGGCTGCCCGCGCCGAGGCCAGGAGCGCGGGGCTGCCCAGCGTCGCCTGCCCGCTAGCCGGCCGGGGCTGGGGGGGAGGCGCCGGTGCGCTGCGGGCGGGGGAGGTGGGGGGGGGCGGACGGACTCAGAGCTCCTCAGAGGAGCCGCTCCTTCCCCCTCCGCACGGGGCCGAACGGCAAGGGCGAGCGCGGCGGCGGGGGGAGCGGGTCTCGCGGCCGCCCCGCCCAGGTGGGGCTGGCGGGCTGCCCGGAAGGGGGCCGGGAGGGGGCCGAGGGGAAGGGGGGGGCCGCAGCCGGCGGTCGCCGTTGGAGCTGGGCGGCGCTGGCGGACGGCGGGGCGGGGCTGACTGACTGACTGGGCGCTCGGGGGCCGGGAGCCGCGCCGGGCTGGCGGCGGGCGGCGCCTCCGTCCCCGGCGGCTGAGCCCGGCAGCGCGGCTGAGAAAATGGGGGTGGACGGCGGGTGGGGGGGAGCGAGGAGTCCTCGGTCTCGCTTTATCTAAAATGGCGCTGGCGCGGCGGGGCTGGTCGGCTCTTGGGCTGTGGCAGCGGCTCCAGGGGGCTCGGTCGCGGTCACGTCCCGGGCGCTGAGCTCCGGCAGGCGAGCCCTGCAGCCTGCGGTCTGGCTGCCGTGCCTGGCGCGGGGGGGTAGGCAGCCGCAGGCCGGGCAACAGCTTCACGTTCATTGTGAAATGCCGGCTTTAATCGCGGAAACGCCGCGGTTCAGAAGCAGTCGCGGTTCCTGCTGACCCCTGTTCTGCCCTCGGGGCCGCCTGCCGTTTGCGAGCCCCCCCTGGCGCGGCGCCGTGCGAGGGCTCCCACAGCCCGGGTGCTGGTGTCCGGCTGCCGCCGCGCTCCGGCTCAATTGTACCCGGAATTCCCTTTAAAATCGAAGCAGAGTTCCAGCAACAGCACGTTCATCCTGTTCAGATATTGGTGTTGAAATTGGAGCTACGGAGAGCTGCTTGTTGACTTAGGGGCATCTTCGGGGGAAGCGTGTGACTGCCCTTCACCTGCCGTCGGTGGGCGCCGGGGGTTGCTCGCTGTTAGCCTGGGCCGGGTGTGTAAGGAGGACTCCGCTAATCACGGTGAGGGTGTGGGCCAGGGTGACAAGCATCCCGCCCAAATTACTTTTGGATTAAGAGCCTTGATAGCCTCTTTGAAACAATACATATGCACAACAGTGTTCTCACTTCTGAAACAGACCTCAATCCTACATCCCCTTATCTGGGTCGCTTTTTTTCCCCACTGGTTACAGCGTCTCAGTACGCTAAGTTCTGCGATGGAGCTGATTTAAGAATTTTCTGGATGGTTCCTTTTGTGCTACAGCTCTCTGCTCCTTTGGTGGTTCTTTTGTTTTCTGTGTAACTGTACTGTGATTGGAGCCACTGAGATGATGATGCTTTTTAAAAGACAGTCTGTATATTTAACCTGGACTATGCCAGTGACTATATTCCCTTCATTTGGAGGAAGGGGCGAGCATATTCTGCAGAATGGCATGGAGGGGACGGGGTGAGAAGCTGCTTTATGAAGTTTCAAAGTGAAGATTTTTCTTGACATATCCCTTAGATGTAATACTACTTGCATCCTCTCTAGACAGCTCCTAGACACAGATCTCAGTTCCAGGTATAGTTTTAGAGTAGTTCCAACTTACGGGAGCCTGTGTCACCATCTTATTTAAAGTCTCTTTTCAAAGAGATGTTTTCAAATAGATCATTAGAGGGTAAGGCTTGTTGCAGTCCAAAAGACAGTTCTGTGGGCTCTGTTGTGATTGCATGGCCTGTGCCCATAACAGCTTTTCGATATGCTTACGCGGGGATACTGAGAAATAACTGAAAAAATAACTGTCATGCATGAATTGAAATGCAGCAAGTCATGTACTGGTTTAAATCGCAAAATTCTTTTACTGCTTTGAATAAGCATACATGTAATCAGTTCTTGTGCTTTCACTGACAGAAGGCTCTGAGCTCCCTTTCATTTATTAACTCCCAGCAATTTTTACTTTTTCACTAGGAGGGTGCTGACTAAGACCTTGTCTCTAAATGTCTTCACTGAGAAGACTTTCTGCAACAGTGCAACTCTTGTAGTAAATTGGTCAGTCAGCTGGGCAGGAAACCCTTAATATCAAGGGTTTCCCAAGTGTGTCAAATATGGTAACTTTGTGCAAAGAGTAGTAACACTATAATAAGTATGGTATCATGGTATTCTTGCTTAAAGGCCTCTATAAGCAACTTCATTTATATAGTTCTTTATCAAGTGTCCCTTTGTGCAAGTTTGGAGGAGGTTCTGCTCGCTATTCTTGTTTTGCTGGGTGTCTTGGACACGTAGGTGTCTGACCATACAGTATGTCTTTTCCTTAGTGCAGATTACCTGCTACTTCATTTAAAGGTAGCATAGCAGTCCAGAAACTTTAATTACAGTGATTTAAGCTAAGTTACTATCCACTCTTTGTCTCTTAAAGCTTTTTTGCCTCCTTTTTATTTAAACAAACAAACTTGGCACTTGTGGGAGAAGTGCTTGACTACTCTTGCTGATAAGCAGTGTTGCAGGTGGACTCCTATTAGCTTTGTGCCAAATGATGCAAATACTTAGTTTGATTCTGTGTAATACCAGTAAATTTCAAGTTAGCTGGGGATTCTGAATATTGTCTTACTGCCCTACAGACAGGCAAGAAGCTTACTAATTCCCTGAGAAGAAGGGAAGAACTTCAGTATTTACTTTTAAGCAAAAACTTCTGCAGGTAAGCAATTCCAGTGCTAAGATCTCTTCCCAGCTCTGTTGGATAGCTAGGTACTTTCAAATCTAAACCAACTGTGTGGCTTCTTGACAAACTAGTCACAAGAGAGTTAAGTTGATACGTGTGTCCTTATATCCATCTCTACCAGCTTCTTCCTGCTTAAAACATCTGGGGTTGGATTGTGGTGATTTGTTTTATTTCAATTCTTCAGTGAAGTCCTTTGAGACTTATCCTTGATATGTAAGGGTACAGTTTGACAAGTGACTCTCAGTGGCAGTGCTGGCTTAAAAGCACTTCCTATCCCTTCAGTCATACCAACAAGCTGACAATAAAATAGTGAGTAGAGGGTGTCAAATCTGATTTAGATTACTGTGTGGCCTGACAGCTAGTTGTGCCTGCGTGCCATGGGATAGGGTGGAAAGGCTGTACTGCTTGTTGTGGCATTACTGCTGAGAAACTATGCAAAGCTTTCCCAGAAGGTGCAGTCTTATGAGCATTTTGTTGGCAACTCGGCTTAAACAGCCTTTCTTGCCCCTGAAGTGCTGATGCAGTTGATTAACCTATGCAGTGAGGCAAATAAAGGGATTGATTAAAACCTAAGCTTAGAGAAACTACTAATGCAGATCAGCTCCCAAGTTTGGAGTGCTACAGATATGTATGTGCGTGATGGTGGGAAGGGGTAGTGCCCAGGAACTGATTGAGCTATATTGAAAGGGAAAGGTCATGAATGCTGAGGAGTACCAGTTTGTCCAGGTAGCTTAAGGGGAAGCAGTGATCTTTATGCTGATCCGAGCTTTTGAAGGGAAAGTATTGCTGGATTACTTTGAGCAACTGTGGAACACAGTTTATTCTGCTCATGTTAACCGCTCCCCTTAACGTACCTACATTAAAAATGCATCAGTCCATACTTTAAAATACCACTTTGAAATAGTTGGGGTTTGGGTAATTTATGTAACTATTCAGTTGCTGCAGGGGCAAAAAGAACATCTTTTCCAGGATGCTAAGTGGCTGAGAAATGGTGCTGAAGTAGCATGAGACTTCATGCTATTGCTGCAGTTCCTGTCTTAAAATGACATTAGAAGAATTGTTTTGAGCTACTGCATCTGCAGTGCAGCAAGGAAGGCTAGAGGTGAAAGGACAGAAAATCTATTATAGAAAACAGTCTGGAAAAAACTGTAGATATAGATGACCAAAGGTATGTGAACCAAAACATAATCAATAGAAAATTGTTAAGCTAGGTAGGGAATGGATCCTAAAAGATTCATTGTAAGTCTGATGTATATAGTGTATGGGTAAGTGTGTAAGGATGTCTGTATGTTTAAACAGGGGTAAGACAATGGTATATTCCTGTTTTGCCTTCTAAAACAGGACTGAAGAATTCCATCAGAAGGCTGAGGCTAGTGTTTAGCTTGTTTAGGTTGCCATGGTATGAGGTGTATTTTCTTCTCTTGGGCATCTCCACTTGTGTATGGGGAAAGCATTTAGGGAGGTCTAATCAGATTAGTCATACGAGGTTTTGTATGTGCTGAGTGTCTTCTCTGAAGATTTACAGTGAAGCTTCATTGTTATGATTGCTAATGTTTTAAATATTTTATCATCTAAGCCCTCTAATACATATAAAAGAGCAAACAAAGTCTAGGAGTTGATTTAAACTATTCATGAATAATTAAAGAAAACTGTATTTAGCACATAGGCTTGTTTCTTTTCTAAATGATATCTGGAAGACTTTTCTAGGTAGTAGAAGGTAGTATTAACTGAAGGTGTCATGTGCAAAATGGGAGTATTTGCACCTAAACTTGAAGTCAGCTGACTCTTTAATTGTATGCATCTGGTTTTTACTTCCCTAATTTTTTAACTAAATAGTGTTAATAACACTTTCTTTAACAGTGAACTACCTCTTACGAAATAAAGAAATGGATGGAATGGATGAGACATCTAAAAGAATCCTAGAGCCATACCAGTATTTACTTCAACTACCAGGCAAGTTTTTGTACTGTGTTTTTAAATATCAAAATTGTTTTTATGGCAGCTTTTATCTTTGGAAGTATAAGCAAAAAAGTTTATCCATTCTGGATTTGTGGATTTAAAAGTAACACTTTTCTACGTTTGTTCTTTTCTTCCTTTTGTACATTGGTACAATAGCTCTTTAGTCTGTTGCAGTGTAAGGAGTATCTCTGTTACTCTACTCTCCATTCAGAGTAGCTGACTTGCTACTCCTTAAAAAAAACTGGTAAGGGCAGGTACTGAAGACTTGATCGCAGTCTTAGAAAACAAAGCAACCTCAGCCTTGAGTTTATCCGCTTGCTGTACTGGACTCAGTGGGTTGTGTGTTTTGGTGTTTGGGTTTTTTTAAATAGCCAGTTTTTTTGTGTAATTTCTTCTCCCTGGTACATGTAGAGCCACATGTTCTTATAGCTAATAGCCCTGTCCCCTTTTGATTCACTTGCCAGAGGATCAGCCAGGCCTTTGTGTGATACCAGGTCACTAGAACACATTCAGGTGAAATTTCCAGTCTTGAACAATACCTGCTTTAGCAGAATTCAGGAGACAGTTTGATGGAGAACTACTGTATGGATATGCCTTTCAGAAGCCTTTTTGACTAAACAGTCAGATTGTTTGTACTTGTACACATGAAGTGAAAGGAAGACTGTACAAGTTATTAAAGTGACTAACTTAGTGAAAATAGCAGTGGAACTGCTTTGTTGTTGGGAGTATTGCATGGTTGCCTTCTGTCCAGCTTATATTGCTTACTGATGGCATTTTAAAGTAAGATACAAAATATGGAAATACTAAGGAAAATAATTCTGACTGGGATAGAAGGCCTTCTGTCTAGACAAGTACTGTAATGAGTCACAGGAACAGTACTAAGTGACTTTTGCATGTTTGCAGCACCACCTATCAGCAGGGTGAGTCCTGTGGGTCCCACTTTGTTATACCTGTGTATAATGAATTTTATTATTAATATCCACAAATATTCAGAATTCTTGTTTACATCAGTGATTTCATTTGGCCTGGCAGTTAACACTACTTGAGTTGGGGAAAATAATAATAAAAAAAATTGGCAAGAATGTGCCTTTTTAATGCTAGAAAACTTGTTTCCTCTTTCTTTGCAGTATATTCCATTTTGGTATGTTCAACTGTGTGGTGGTTTTGCTAGAGAACTACCTTGAGAATGAGTCTACAATATTCCAGAGAGCTTTCCAAGAGTGGTCCTCAAGAAATTCACCTTCCTGTATGATATTTAATTGTACTTTTTGTTCAGTTAGGTTATCTCGTTTAACCACGGTATATTGTAACACCTCCGTATCTTTAGCTGCTTATTTTTTAAGCTGTTGTAGGTAGCAGCAAAAAAAAAAAGTTAAGCTTCCTAGCAGGAAATACATAATAGACAAAGTGCCAAAACCACCTCCCATAGGCAAAGGTGCTTGACTATAGCTCTTCAGTTAGCTTTCATGTTAAATGATGCATCGAGGATATGCACTTAGCCTTGCCACCTTGACTCCGACTAAATTCTTATGTCGTGAGTTCAGTCCTGATCACTCTATACTGATGGCTTATATAATGTTATACTTAGTGCAAACACTTTATATCCTATCTTGCTAGAGTATCATAAATCTGATTGTCCAGTTCAACACATTGATCTGTTAATTTAGCTTACACTTTGGAGAAGGTGAGGCACAAGATGCACGTCTATGCAGAAGTGGTGGTGTCATTCAAAAGGGAAGACTTCTTTTCAGCTAGGCAGGTAAAAGTGGTGTCCCTGTAGAAGCCTTGTTCTGAGTAACAGGTGAAGCAGTGGGGATTCACGGTCATATGGCTGGATGTCTACAGTTTTTGAAACACTGGCTCTGCCCAAAGTCAGCTATGCCAAGTACAGACCAGTAGGAGCCAGTTACTTGTGTGAACCTTGGAATTGGTATGAACATCAGTGCTTGGTGAGGGGAGAAAATTGGGCATATGCTAGCTGTTCATAATTAGGGTGGAGCCCAAATGAGATGCCTGAGCTAATCTAGCAAGCTGTTGCTGAAGGAGGCAGTTTTATTCTGTCCTCTTTATGCTTCTGGCAGTATTCTCCTGCTTCTGAACTTGTGCCAGTTTTCAGGTTGTTAACCAAATGATTAGTTATTATCAATCACTTAACCTGTTAAAAACTTGCCAGGTTAATCTTGTTCCTTGTTTGTGAGCTAGCACAAGGGTAGGGATGAGGAGCTGTTTCTGTGTTGGATCAACTAGAGCTCTAAGGGCCTTTTGCAGAAAGTTTGGCCAAGTGTCAAATATGTACAACTTTAAGTGGACTTTTTCTGCACACTTACCGCCTTTTAATAGTTCACTTGCTTATCTCCTAAGACCAGTTGAAAAAACAAACTCTCCAAACAGTTTAGTAACCTATGAGAATTTGAATGAATTTAGATACATATCAAACTTCGTTTACATTACAAGGGATTGTGTAACAGTGTTAAAGCTGTTTGGAAGGAGGAAAAAAAAAGGGTGCCTACTAATGTTGACTGTAGTGAGAACACAAATGTTTATAACTGTTTAAGGATTCATCCGTCAATACAAGAAGCTGATGACTGCTTCTCAGTAATGAAGTAGGACTTTTAATGGTAACAGTTTGGGGGTGATACTTAAACTAACCTTGTCTATTTCTTTGACTTCAACAGCAGTAGCATAGAGAAGCTACTGGGCTTAAGGGTTTTTTACTATGTTATTTTGACTGCTAATATGGTAACTGATGTTTATTCCCTCACTAGCAGAATTTAGTGCTTGGGAGAACATGCATTCTGAAACAGTAACTTTTCTTGTAAAATATCCTTGTAATAGAATGTTGCCATATCAGTGTTCTACTTAATCTAGTATTCTGTCCCTTAGTCTCATAAACCAAATGCAACAAACAGGATTAGCTTTCACAAATTCCAATGTGGTTTGTCCCAAAAATGGCCTGATGCGCACGTATCATGAATCTTTTATCTCCAAGTGGCTGAGGTAACAGCAGTAGCTGCTTTTGCAGCACTAAGAAATATGTGGAATTTCAGTTGCAGCAAAACTGATGTGGTCAGTAGCTTGCTGTTGAAAGGGGTAGATTCTGATCCCACTCATGACTGTATATCTTCCCTTTCATGTCCCTCTGGTCTTGGCTGCAGTCTTTCCTGGGCTTGTTCAGTGAGCTAAACAATCAAGACTGGCTTTTTTTTTTTTTTTCAGCTTTTTCTGCCGGGTTACTGAACTAGACCAGCCTGGTGAAGGAGTTTAGCACCAGAGGGCATGATCCCTACCACTGACATGACTACATTTGGCACATCAGAAGCCTCAACTTGGGCCAGGTTCCTGAGGGGGGCTGCAGCTCTCCAGGTTCTGAGCTGCAGGGGTGCCTGGGGGCACCCACTGAGAAGAAAGTGAGGTCTCTGCCCCTAAAAGGTGTGCAGTAGTGGAAAATGTGTGTCAGCAAGCAAAGAAACAGTGGATGGGGGTCAGCAGGCTGCATAGCATCAGAAATAAAAGACCAAGACCCTGCAGGTTCAAGAGCCTGAAACTTTGAGGTGTATTGAAGGAGGGACAGGAACAGTCTGTGGACATCAGGTTGAGAAATGAATACTCGTGCAAAGGTGAAGGCTGGGAGCTGATGGCTTCCTGGTACTGGGGGAAAGATTCCTGTTCCTTGAGCAGATGTGTAGTTGCCACATAAGTTCAGTGCACTGGAAGAAGACGCACGGCTGGAAGCTCTGTATACAACAAAGTATCAGAATGGCACCTGGTGACAGCAGCAAGTGATAGTAGGGGGAGACACTGCTGCAGAGGACAGAGGACTCCATCTGAGCTTCTGTCTTAAGGAGGTTTGCTTTTTCTCGGTAGCTTTGATCAGGGATGTTACAGAGAGACTGCCAAGGTGTGTGTCACCCTCAGACTACTTAACCCTTCAGCTCTTCCACTTGAGCACTAATGGATATAGCAAGAGGATGCCTGGAGCTTATCAGGTGTAACTGTGTGCCCTTTGGAATGTGGGCCAAGGGCACAGGAAGCCAGGTGGCTGTTCTCTGTGATCCTCAACCCCCTTCCCTTCACCACTGAGAGCAACAGACAGATCTTGCCTGTCAACAGGTAGTTAGTTGCACAGCTGATACTGTTATCAGAGATTTGGGGTTTATGACCATGGGACTCCCTCTGTAGAACAAGGAGTACCAACCAGGAGAAGATAGCATCCACCTACCCAAGTTGGGGTAAAAGTCTCTGTCAAGAGGCTGAGCAACCTGTTGAGAAGGGACTTCCACTAGAAATCACAGTAGAGGGGAATGGCTACACACAATCAAGTAATGAGATGGTGGACTTTCAAACAAAGGGTGTAGGCTGATGTGGACAAGGGTAGACCTTGTAACTGGCAAAGCTGAAGGTAGCTCATCCCAGGTATATGCACTTAAGGAAGTATGAATAGGACAGTGTCATGGAGGGAAAGTGTTGCAACACTCTCAAAACCATCAATCTGTAACAAGGTGTTTTACCATCTCATACCAGCATACTCTTCATGCAGTCCCTCTGCTGCCTTCTCCTTGTTGCACATCATCCAGGGTGTGTGTTCTCTTGTGCTTCTTCCTTGGCTGCTCTCTCTTCATTGGCTCTCAACCACTTAACCAGCCACAGCTGCACCTTATCTACATTGGCCCACCCACTGTCCCTGAAGCCAACCCACAGTTGTATATTATCAATGCTAGTTAACCCAGCTTCATTCCACTGCAGGAAAGCTCTCACCTTTTCTGGGGAATCTGCAGGACTGAGTGCCTCTCTGAAGCACCTTTACACAAATGCATACAGCATGGGGAATAAACAGCTGGAGTTAAGAGGTCTGCATGCAGTTGCAGGGCTGCAGTTCTGTTGGAGTACCTGATGTAGGATAGATAGCTCAGGCAGCTGCAGTGCTGCCCTGGATAGATAGGGACTGCCTAGGAAGGTGGTCCGGAGTAGCAAGGAGTGGGAGCTGCATTATATGTGAAAGAGCAGCTGAACGGCATGGAGCTCTGCCTTCAGTCAGATAAGCCTGTTGAGAGCTTATGGGTTAAGATTAGAGGGCAGATCAATAGGGGTGATGGTATAGTGGGTCTTTGCTACAGACCACCTGAGCAGGAAGAAGTAGATGAGGCTTTCGAACAAGTGGAATATACCTCATTTACAGGCCTTGGTCCTCGTGAGAGACTTCAGCTACCTCGGTAGAAAGCAGCTGAAACAACACAGCAGGGCACAGGCAATCCTGGAGGTTTCTGATGGCCACTTGCTAGCATAGGTGATCAAGGAGCTGATGAAGACAGGCATTGTACTGGACCTCACACTCAGAAAAAAGGAAGAATTCTTCAGGGCCTGAAGACTGGGGGCAGTCTTGGCTGCAGTGACCATGGTATGTGGCATTCAGGATCCTGAGAAGAAAGAACAAGGCAAAACTCAGGATCACAACCCTGGACTAGTTAACCCTATTTTGAACAGGGGAGTTAAGCTAGACAATTCTACAGTGACCTTAACCTGTTGCAAGTGGCTGCCCAGGTTTGAAAGTGTAAATGCGTTCTCTCTTTGCTTGTCTTCCTGCAGTTCACTTACGCTGGCTGTAGTGTTCTTGTAGCTGAGTGGGGAGGCCTGCTTTATCTATTTAGCCCTAATCTGACAGAGGCTAAATGTAAGAGTGTACTATATAGCTGAGGTAATATAGTAGCTTCCTCCAAAAGGGCAGTGCTGCCTTCCCTGGCTCTTGGCATCTGCTGCTTACCCTGTACTAACTGTGGCAGATCCACTTCATAAGCTGACTCAGTGCATAAAGCTGGCAGAAAGCTAACCTAGCAAAAAGCAGACAGTTTTCTGCTGGGGTAATGAGTTGAATTAGCTTAGCGAGGCTCTATTGAGAGCTAGGTTAATAGTCCCTCTGCTTTTTCCCATGCTGTTCTAGTCCTTTTATGTACCTTCACTGTAAGTGGGGTGCTGCCCTACGGGTATAATTTGTGGTCACTTTAATGGAGCAAGAATGAAGAAATACTTATCAGGAGTCTGTCCAGAGCTGGAGGTCTGTGGGTTTGGGTTCTGTGCCCTGTCACAAGAGCAATTGTATATAGAGAATGTCAGGCTGATTTTTTTTTTTTTGAGAAGCATCTCATCTGTCTGAAGAGGTGGGAGGGTTTGTCCTCAGTACAGTATCTTTAATCTAACCAGATCTTTGTTTCACAGATAAGGTTTTTACGTTCTTATCTGTAGAAGGCATTTCATCAGAGTGACTCTAATGTTCTTAATATTTTTTCTTACCTTTTCCACCCAGCATTACTAAGGAAAAAAAGCTTTTTGTAGTTGCTGCTTGATTTGGGTAACATTGGGATCTTAAGCAGATTAAACCAAATGCATTTAGCATAACTTTGATAAAAACCAGATGCAGTAATGTCTATTACAGCTCTATACAGTGGGTAGAGCTTCTAATTTTGGAAGTTAGACCTCTGTTCTTCAGTTTTACAATAGCCTGCTTAGAATAATTAACAGCAGTTACATGTGACAGTGAAGAAACTGGATTTTAATTTTGTTCTAGTGTCCCTGAATTGTTGGCTTGTCTTGTTTGGGGAGAGGAGAGGTGTGGTGAGGAATGGAGGCTTCTGCATCTAGGTTTTTGAGACCAGTATTAAGAGGAGTTTGGTCTTTTGCCAGAGCTGTAGGCATGAAACATGCATACAAAAAATTGCTGTAATATCACATTGACCAGGTAGGATTGACTTCAGAACAAGATAAAATAGCATTTATGTAGCAATAATATTCCTTTAAAGAGGCTCATGCAAGCAGATTTGTACCTACAAGAGGAAAGATGAATGCTTCACTATACAGATAGTGATTTTTCCTTGAATAGTCAGTGTCTAGACAGCCTTGCTAGTCAAGGTAGACAAGTCTAAAAATTCAAATGCTGTCTGTACTAAGGAACTGAAGTGGCTAAATCAATTGTGCATGTTAATAATCCATTTGGAGTGTGTGCTAGTAGCTATGTTCCTCATCATAAAATAACACTTGTTGCTGAGCATCTGGCATTGCGTAAGCCTATTTTCTAGGAAACACATTTACAAAACCAGAATTAGCTGTCTAATGTAAAAGAATAATGTTGTCTGTATCAGTGTAATTTAAAGTGAATAAACAGCTGTAGATAAGGTACACTTCCTTAATGTGATACTATCTCTGAATAGTTTTCTTTATGGATGTACTGAAATATTTGCTGATACTTAACTGGCGAGCTATGCAGTTTGCCAGATGCTTGTAACAGTTATTCTCAGTATTTTTGAGTAATCTTTTGTCCTTTAACTCATGCAATTGATTGAACCTCTGATACAAGGCACTTTGACCCTCACTTGCACAGTACTGGTGGTCATAAGTGTGTAGCAAGTCAGATCAGAGAATTAATCTGTCCAAAATGTGATCTATCCATGTGAGGAAAAGGGTGGAAGTCTGAGTGTTTGAAGTGTTTTAAATCCTTAGTATCTCCTGCAGATACTATCAGAAGCAGGTCTAATTTGAATTAGTGGTGGTGCTTAGTTAATGCAAGGAATTTTTAAACTCTTGGGTACTAATCTAATTTTGTATTTAGTTTTGAGATCTGGTTACCTGTGTTAAATTAGTGAACTTCTAAGTCAGCAAATTATTGATTTAAATTAATGAGTTAAAAAAAACCCAACAATTTAGAACCAGCTATGTACTTTCTTGATGGAGAACAAGCTTGACATGGGGATCTTAAAATACCTGTTCTGCTGTTTGAGAGAAAACAATCCCTCTCTCCTGCAGAAAGCTATTGATGTTTAAAACTAAGCATGGAGAACAAAAATAGAGAACACAAGGCAAAGAGAGTATATGTCCAGGTAAGAGTGCCCTTTCACACAGGACAGAGCCAGAGGACAAAGCTGTAGAGGGCAGGTGTAGGGGGAGAAGCACCTTTTCATTAGTCTTCTAATGAAAACCAAAGGACTATGGGGACAGGAAGTAATGGAAATGTTTGAGAATGGAGACAAAAATTGAAGCCCTCTGAGCCAGGGAGAAAGGCTTATCACCCTTGCTGCAGAGCCCAAACCACAAAGTTATTGCTTACCTGGTGGTAACTTAATTAGAAAAGGAGAAATCCTCAGCCCCAGTTTCTCCAGGGCATATCACTGCAAGTGAGTCTACCTATTTTTATTGTTCTGTATGTGCTGGTCACACAGCAATAGAGAAGCCTTAGGGAGAGATTCAAATATTGAAATTTCTGCAGTGCTACGGGCAAGATGGCATCATCAACATGAGGACTAATATTGCAGAGTCATTAAGTTATGTCTCAGTAGATCTTGAGATGAGTAATATAGAACCCACTGTCTAGGTTGCACTGCTTTGAAGTTTATTTAAAACTTTTTCCAAAGGCCTTGTTGATGTGAGCTACAGACACAGAGCAGTTTGTCTAAACCTGTCTTGCACTTACTTAAAGATCTTATACATAGCTGAGCTTCTCAAAGTTCAGAGCAGCATTGTCTCAGCGTGGGTAGGGGGTGACTTAATTTCATGTTGGTCAGCAGTAGACGTGCTCGTGACTCCTAACAATTTATAAAAGCTGGCATCAGTAACTTACAGGCATGTAGGTTAACTTCTATTAAAATGAACTGTCATGTAAAATGATCTGTATTGAGTAGTAATGCTTATTTTAATACTAAACCTGGACTTGTGGTCTTGTCTTTCATTCCTATGAAACAGGGCAACTACTCTGCTCCACCAAACTACATTAGGCAAAGCAGAACGTAGCCCATTATTTTTGTAGACTTCTCAAGTATAAGATAAACGTCTGAATCTTGGAGATTTCTGTTCTGTTCAGATTTTTGTTTAGAGCTATTCAGTATTTCAAATGTCACTTGCTTGTTTTACATATTGTCAGTAGCAAGTGAAGAATCCTGCAGGAGAAAGACCTAAAAATGGAGAGAAATAGATATTCAACCAATTGTCAATATCTCCAACTAATAAAGAATTGTAATTGAAATTTGATCTGTTACAGACATGAAGTCAATGTGCTTGTCAAACTAGGGCTTACTTTCAGAAGCAGTAAGCTGATCTATACAGGTTACCAGCATACTCAGGATCGCTTACTAATTAAACTGCCAAAACTAAATACAGTAACCTGTAAATATGTGCTTTGCATATTACTGTGAAATGTTTAAAACTGAAGCTGCTGAAAATTCATGTTTATACAATGAGGAAACAAATTGTGTGTTATGTGGTATGATACATAATCAGCTTTCAGGTGATGATGCTGATCAGTTTACTGGTCTCAAATCAGTTGTTAAACTATTGTCCCTAATAATGAACTTTGTGACTTTTGATAAATGCCTGTAATATTTTTATTGTAGGTAAGCAAGTGAGAACCAAACTGTCACAGGCCTTTAATCACTGGCTGAATGTTCCAGAAGATAAAATACAGGTACTGGCTAATTATTTTTAATAAAGGGCTGTTATCTATTTTTCAAGACTCCTGGTAACAGACTATTATCCTACATAGTACAGATCATCAGAAATCTTAAATGCACTAATTATAGTGCATATGTAGAACATATGAAAGTAAAATTGCAGGAAAACAACTTTAGCGTAAAGCTCTGCCTGTGATGTAACACTGAAGAAGTTACTTCCCTGACTTGTCTGATGTCTAGAATAGTTAGTTCTTTCCCAGTGTGTTCAACCTTCTTAAGTTGGAGATAAGCAGCTACCGTTGTTACCTGCTTAATCTAACTAGGTTATTACCACTGAGTTTTCAATGAATTTTGAAAGAAGCTGGGCAGAAATACAGTGATTGAAAATAAAAATCATTAGATTTTGATACCAGAATATCAAAGACAGCAGTTAAATCAACTTTATAAACCACTTCTTGTTCTGGATCTAAAACTGTGGGCTTCTTGTCATACAGTCTAGAGTACTTAGTTTAATGCTTCTCATTGGAGTGTAAGAAATTCCCATCTCTTTTGCTTTTCTGTTGGACAAATCTATACAAGATGTATGGCTGTGTATTTAAACACTGTGGCTTGTCAAATGAAAAAATATGCTCTTGGTTAGACTACAGTTTTGTTAAACTGCATATAGAGAGTGCAAAAGATGGTGTCCAAGACAATGTAAGGAATTAAAATAACCAGTTATGCTTTTTGACACTTAATCAGCTGATCCCTAGTTAATTTCATTAATTGTTGGCAGAAGTAACTTTAGAGTCTGCCAAAGAGTCATCTTTAGCATGAGAATGACACTTCATAGTCCTCAAGTAGCAAAACAGTTTGACTGATTTAAACAATGAAGGAAGAGGCTGCATTCATTATGTATTAACGTTTCTTTTCTATCTTCCAACCTGTCTATATAACTTTTTAGCCAGATTTATCTTGGCTTCCAGCTAGAAGCATCTTACCCTTTGTGCTAAATACATATTCAAATAAAATATATTACAGCAACCTGTGCATTGTATGCAGGAGTTCAGTCTAGTATCATAGGTCACAATTCAAACTGGCAGAAGCCTCTGGTAGTTATCTAGGACAATCCTCTGCTTAAAGCAGGGCTTGCTCCATAGCTACTTCAGGCTACTGGGGGCCTTGCTGAGTTGAAAATCTGAGTATGTTGATTCTGCAGCCTCTTGGGGTGTATGTCCCCATTTTGAACCCTTTCTGTGATAACAAACTCTTCCACTCTGTCCAGCGAGGTTTTCTTATGCTGCAGTCTGACTGTTGCCTCTTGCCATTTTGTTGAGCACCTGTAACAGTATGGGTCCATATTGTCTCATGTAAACTAAAGCTGCAGTGCTTCTGTGTGAACAGAAGTTACTGGTTCTGCTTGTCACTTTTAAAGTGATAATCATTTAACCATTATTGAGAACTTAGACTGCTTGTTTTGGTTATCCTTATGAAGAAAACCAGTGCTTTAATGTTTCCTTTACCACTTAAGCTGTTTGTGATGGAACCTAGTATTTTTTTCCTTCAGGTTATTTGAGGACAAAACCAAGACCCTGTCATCTTTTAATCTGCATCTTGACACAATTATTACTCCTTTTGTACATACCCATACTAATTTTAATAACTTAAGGTTGATAATGACTGGAGGTGGTCCTCCAGACTTAATTTTGCCTCTCTTGATGTCCTAAGTGTCTAGCAGCCTGATTCCTTTCCAGATATTTCTATTTCTTTTATTAAAAATATTAATTCTGTCACTTGTTATGGGACTTTTTTACCCTAAGTCTTTTGTCTTCATGTACTTTATTTAGATGATGCAGTTGAGGTGACTGTTCCTTGATAGTTGATGTTACTGTTGGCTGCCACCATTTCACATTTTTCCCAGCCAAGTGGTCTCTTCCCCCTGCCCCACACCCCTTAATGCATCTCTAGTACCCATCTGATGCTGCCCTGAGACACGTTAGTTTTTTTAATTGGAGAACACTGGGTTTGTCAGATGAAATTTCTTCTGAGAAGGCACTGAAATGGCCTTGTACAGGGCCAAGCAACTTTTAAAGCTATTGCAGTTAAGGAGGTAAAGATCTGTGAGTTGAACCGATAGTGCTGCAGCTGCTGATTAGATAGGCTTAGGTTGTAAGAAAGCGTAACACTCTTTTCTGGTTCTTCAGCTTTCATTATAAAGAACAGTCTTTTCATTTCTGCAGGCTACTTCCTGATGTACTCTAAAATATTTTTTTCTGCTGTCTGAACTTTTTTGCTCCTTACTTTCAACTTTGAAGCATTTTTGACACTGTCTTAAGTTCAGAGGATAACTTACACTGTTTCAATTGAACCTTAAATGTCTAGAAGCTGCAAAAGTTCATGAAACTGATGGTAATATGAATAGGTTAGCAAGAGAAATGCTGGAATAAGCTTATCCAAGGAATTCACAGAATGCAAGGAAACTTTCCTGACAGTACTGAGAATGACATAATGGTCTAAAAGAATATTCAGACAAACAGGTACGCAAAGTTGCTTTCAGTAAGTACTCCATCCTGTGTGATATAAAGTCAATGGGCAACAGCATATCTTTACAGGTCAAAGTAGGGCTCACTTCTAACTGGTAGATGGGTCATTAGTGCTTCTTAAGTAGGTTGTTCTTGCAGTTATCTTGGACAAACATTTTAAGATTCCTAGGATTTGGGCTTTAATCTTTGGGATGGTGGTCACTGAACACTAGGTGGCTTGCTATTCAAGAAAGTGCTTGCAGTGAAGTCTCTTTACTTTTTCCTACAGCATCCACCAAATAGTTCCATACTAGGCACTTGCTGCCATTTAATGGTGGCCTAGTATTTTTTTAGAAGCAGTTTTGATGAATGTTGACTGAGTGCTGTGTTTGTAGCTAGCAAGTGCAATTGGTTCATTAGCTTTAAAATCATATCTTAATCAGATGTGTTTTGCTGTGAGTTCATACAATATGCTGTTTTACATGCTTGAATTCTATTTAAGCAGATGCTGAATATACTTGTTCCTTGCATAGCAGCATTGCAATTAAAACTGTGCATAGTGCTAAAACTCTTGTTGAATTATCCTGCTTTGGAATTGTTAAGGGTCACTTTTAGTCAAATGTAATCAGCTACAAGCTGATGTCCTGAATAGTTTACTGCATACCTCAGGTGGTGTATGATATTGGTCTGCCTAGTGACAAGTAGTAGGGCTGTAGGAAGCTTTTGAAAAGACGTAGTTTCTGCCTTTCTGCCAAGAATTTCCCAAATGATGTTTCAGAGAGAATAGTCTGTCCTTTAAGAGCTCAGTACTGAAGATTACACAAAGTGTGGGGGAAGAAAGATGAACTCTCTCCACTTAGCAAAACAAGGTTTACAAAGCAAATGTGTTAATGGATGATACCTGACACTCTCAAGAGCTGACTTTGGGAGATCTCAGGTTAGTGAAGCTGAACTTGTCACAGCATCATGTTGCTTTTCTTTTGCTCTGTTCATGTTTCTAATAACACTTACTGCATGACTCCTAGACAATGATATATTTTAGAACTGTATCAACAACAAAGAGGAGCATGCAAGTGAGAAGACTTTAGGGAGTAAGTTCACTTTGAATCTGAAAACCTTATACAAAAGGCAGACAGCATGATCCAGGAATTAGAGCAAACTGACTGATGAAGAGAATCCAAATTAATAGTAAAAGCAAGTGGTCTGAAGGGGAACCTCACTGATAAACTATTTCATTATTTAAAATTTTATCCACTTTAAATCAGGTCTTGCAAAACTGGAGGTTAAATTACAGTGGAAGACTTAATTTTTCTCTTCTTTTAATAGGTTATCATTGAAGTGACAGAGATGTTGCACAATGCAAGCCTACTTGTGGATGATATCGAAGATAACTCAAAGCTACGACGGGGCTTTCCAGTGGCACACAGTATCTATGGAATTCCATCTGTAATCAACTGTGCTAATTATGTGTATTTTCTTGGCTTAGAGAAGGTTTTAACCCTTGATCATCCAGATGCTGTTAAAGTTTTTACCCGTCAACTTCTGGAACTCCATAAAGGTCAAGGCTTGGATATTTACTGGAGGGATACTTACACCTGTCCTACAGAAGCTGAGTATAAAGCTATGGTACTGCAAAAGACAGGTGGTCTCTTTGGATTAGCTGTAGGCCTCATGCAGCTGTTCTCAAATTACAAAAAAGACTTAAAGCCACTTCTTAACACACTTGGCCTCTTCTTCCAAATAAGAGATGACTACGCCAACTTACACTCCAAAGAATATAGCGAAAACAAGAGTTTTTGTGAAGACTTAACTGAGGGCAAGTTCTCATTCCCAACCATTCATGCAATTTGGTCAAGGCCTGAAAGTACTCAGGTGCAAAACATTTTACGTCAAAGGACGGAGAACATAGATATAAAAAAGTACTGTGTACATTACCTTGAGAATGTGGGTTCATTTGAGTACACTCGGAATACATTGAAAGAGCTTGAATCTGAAGCCTATAAGCAAATTGAATCACTTGGGGGAAACCCTGAGCTTGTGGCACTAGTTGAACAGCTGAGCAAAATGTTCAGAGAAATTGAAAATTGAAAAATTTTAACTCCTGGTGGTGGATTAAAACTTGTTTTAAAATGGGAAAATGGCTGGACTATGAGAGGTGTGTTAATCAGTCTCACTTAAAACACTTTTTGTAGCCATCCTACAGAAATTATCATTAAAAACAATTTGATGCTAAGTATTTTGAAATATATACCCTATTATCTGTACAGTCTTAACTGTAACCGCTTAGATGGCTTTGTTAAAGATGTACTAGAACTGCAACAAGTTTTGAATCTAAATGTGGTCAACTTTACATAGTCAGCATTATTTCATTATTTCTCGTATTAACCAGGCAACTGTAGGTTTCTGGCTGAAATTGCATTAAGTCGGATTGACCTGAGTGTATTGTGCATTTTCAAACAATGCTCTAGTAAATGAAAATGTACAATGTTAAATAACAGAAGGTACTTGCCGCCACAGTGTGCATAAAACTTGTGTGATATTTCAAAGTCAGACTTGGAAAGATCAGATGGATCAGCATATGAAGTTCTAAAGTGAATATCCTATCCAGCTTCTGGGGGTATTTTCAGGGGAATGAGGATTATGAAAGAGTATTTTATATGCAAATAAGACTAATGTTTAGTCTGAAATTGTAGCTTTATAATGACTTAAGTACCTTAGAGAAAAGATTCCATTGCATCAGCAAAGCATAAATTAGCTGCTGATTCCCGCTCTGCAGTGAATAATTTTGATTGCCTGTTTTTAGATTTTTAAACAGTCATATTTTTTTAGCCAGGGACTTAAATCTATGCATTAGAGCCCATCTATACATGTAGCTGTAAATAGTCACATGGTGAGCTGCTACTAGAAATGGAATGGGATTCACACCAGGTAACTTTAGGACACTATAATTAGTGCATGTCTCTTTAATCTCTGCTTATAATTGAGAGGGGCTTCTCTGGGAGTTGATTTGTAATTCATACTGCATACCTGTTCTGAATTGTTATCTGGAAAGCGAGATTGAGGGGGAAAGGCTGATAAGTGACAAAACTCTCTGCTCATCTAATGTATATAAATGTGTCTATATAAAGGTGAACAAAATGTAAGCAGAGATGTTTGTTTCTTCTTGTCTGGGCTGACTTGAATCAGGTTCAGTCCCTTATTCTTCACACAAAGCTTTTCTTCGGTCTAGGGGGGGTAAGGGTTTGGATCAAAGGTGGGACTGGTGCTATCAGTAGTGGTGTTAGCTCAGGCATACCCTCAAAAGAAATGGCCAGAGGTACTTGGCTTCTGCAGCTGAAGGATAGTTTTATGTGGGTGTTCATTTACTGTACCTGGAAAGCAGAGAGAGTCATGTTCTCAACCTGCTGAGAAAACTAATTGAAGAAGGTTGCTGTAATGTCTTTCCCGGGCAGCCTTAAGATTCTTCTGAAAGTGATCAAGCATGAAAAAATTCAGGATGACTGCTTTGTAAGAGGTGTTATGTAGTTATGGATGATAGCCTTTTATCTGCATGCTGAGGAGGAATCTGTCTGCTCTGTGATTAGGCAGAGAATAATAGCCTTGTCACTGAATGGACCTGGTTGCCAGGAGTCAATAGCTCAAAGTTGGTGAAAAGTGTCTTTTTAATGTTAATGACAGTGAATTGTAATGCCTTTTTCATAACTTGCAGTGCTTCATAGTAAGCCTGTAAATCTTTAATGTTTTATGAGAAAATACTACCTGCAGCAAAGGACAACGCTTATTTTGTGCCAGGTCTTGGGAGTTTCTAAACACTGTTGCAGCTGATGTTGAATGGAGGAGAGCACTGAAAAAACTTAAGAGAAATCGCCTAGTCTTACTGTGAAAGATATCCTTGTGCCTATTAGGATATTGTAACTGACATAGGACAAAGTGTGCTTAGTACCATTTCATGTCTGCTCAGTTGCTGGGTTTAAACAGTTTTGTGTAGTCAAACTTTCCTAATGGCATAGCTTTTACTTTTGTATACACTACCACCTGAGACTTCTGCTATATCGTCACTTCTTCAGTTCATTCTGACAACTATTATTTATTCTATACCATATAGAATTTATTATAAATAATTATTTATTGTAATACCATATCTTGTAGAATGTGCCTCCGCTAACCTAAGAGTAAGCATATTGGAAGTTTTCGAGCTGCAGGCCCTTGAAACCACAAATGGGCAATAAGGGAAAATTACCCAGGGAAAAGAAAGCTGGACCAACAAGAAACAAGTACAGCTCTGCATTATTCTGCCTTCAAGGCTTTTAATACTAGTGTTCAAAGCTTACCTTGAAGGTATATCTTAAAAGGCTCAGAAGCAGAGTAGTGTTGTTCTTCACTTTGGTTAGGATTAACTGAGGCCTCTGAGGTTTTTCCTGATGTATTCAGGAGCTGGAAGAGGCTGAGATCTTTCCCCTTCATCTGTTAAGCAGGTAGAGCATCTTTAAGAATTAAATGTCAGCAGTGATGATGCTCTATAGTCAAGGTAGATTTTATATTTGGAGCCATGAGACTGTATCTTCATTAGTGTCCTCCGTTACTGGCTCTGATACAAGCTCCTGGTGTTAAGCCATGTTAGGAAAATCCCTTCCTTAAAGCAGCATGAGAGTTCTTGTGGCTGCAGAATTAGTTTAGTTGTGTAAGTGCTGCTCTTTGTTGCTATGCCTCCCACAACACCAGGAGTAGGATTTTTTTTTTGTGATCTTCACAAGAGCTGCATTGCTGTGGAATGGAAATCTGAGTTGTGAGTAGAAATGCCCATGGGGAAACAAAGGGGATGCTGGTTTAAATGTCAGTCCCTTTGAGCCAGAACTGTTGTACTTATTCTTTCTACCATTGCCAACAAGTTCTGCTTTGATCAAGTTACCTGCGCATTTCTTGGAGGTTTAGCTCTTGCAGTGCCTATGAAGAGAAATGCGGGTACTCATCAGTCTCCAGCATTTCCCCCACCTCAGTATGTTTTCTGATTGTGTGCCTGCTCGGATGTAAATGAATGCTGTCATCAGTCTTTGAGTGGCCAGCCATTGGATGGCGCATCTGCGTCTGCTGCTTCGAAGGCTGATATTATCCCAATCAAATATAGTGAAAACTGCGTTGTTTCAGGACCTTCCTGAGGAGATGGCTTGTCTTCCACCTCTCCCGTTGAGCTCAGGCTGTTCAGGGACCCTAAGAGCAACTTTGTATTGGCCAGTTGTTGATACTAACAGCCTAAAAATGTTAATGGCAGTGAGGAAGTAGTTGCTGATATTCGTTATCCTTTCAACATGATGAGTTTGCTAATTATTAAGTATCTAAATGCTTCCATGTGCTATGGAAGCTTCCTATATTAATGGCTTCTTTCCTCAGTTATAGCTAAATGCTAACATAGTATAGAAACATGGGATTTGTGGGTTTGGTGGTGGGTTGGGGGGGTTCTCTTTTTTTTTTTTGGTACCTTCTTACATAAACTGGTTTGGACACTGATAGTCTTTAGCATTGAATTGGGCCAGGCTGTTATTCATGTACAAGAGCTATATAGGCACCTGTTCTCTCCTTTATCCTGTCTTAATCTTACCATTTTATGTTTCAGATTTGGTATTTACTGTGTTCTTTGTATTATTTGCTCAGCACTTTCATTGTAATTCTTTTCTCAGTGCTATTTCTATTCCGCTACTAATGCCATAGCGCATACAATACCATCAAACTCACTTTTGATCCTCGACAAACATAATAGTCTGAGTATGCTGTTGAAACATTGAATTGTGGCTCATCGTATGCCTTCACAAAAGTAATCAAAGATTTTCTACAATCTTTAAATGCTGTAACTTTTTTTTCTCCAAGAAGCTAAAGCCTGTAATACATTTTATATTGCCATAAATTATTTTTGTTCCACATAGCTTGAGCTCCTTTCCTTCTCCTACCCCTGTGTTTTCAACACCTATTTTGCTTTGGTGGTAATGCTCATTAGGCCTTCTTGTGAAAGAACTCACTAGCCCTGGGAGGAAGAGAGGTTAATTTTTGTCTGGGTTAATGAATTATCCCACTCAGCAAGAGCCTGATGAATGTCAGAGCTGGCAGGTAGGCAAAGGTGAGAACAGAGCCAGGGAAAGGATTTGGGAGAACCACAAAAAACAAAATTTAGGTTCCTGAGCCTGCCTTATGGTATTTCACGTTGGTTTACAGCATCTCCTTCACTTTTTTAGGAAGGGCTAAAAGAGCATGGTTCACTTCCCTGAAGTTCCCTTCTTGCTTTCCAAATGAAATGTAAGAGATGTTCAAGTTAAATTTATTCAGATAATTATTTATATAATTGGCATATACAATCTTAAGGTTTTGGTTAAAGGTACAGATAAAACAGTACAATGTTTCATTACTGTGTTTTTCTTGCTCTTAACAATTTTTCTATTCTTGAAGGCAGGGAAACATAATCTGTGTGCTTACGTGACTTCATTGTTGCCTCACATCAACATCCTTCCTGAATGCGTTCTATCATAGCTGAGCACCCATGTTCACGTTTTCTGCAGTACTTCTTAATTACTTTAGAAGGCACCTCTGTGAGGTGTGGCTAGGAATAATCTATGATTCGTTAACTCCCTTTCATTCAAGGGCATTATCTGCAAAATGCATAGTAAAGATGCAAGTTAAGCCACGTGAATGCTGATAGTGTTCCTCACCATGTGCCCTATGGAACAATTAAGTTCTCACTTAACTCATTGCAAATGTATTTACTGAGCATCTCTGTTTCCTACAGCATAGAGAACCATGGGAGATACCCCAGGAAGGCCTAATATGACACTTCAGGGAAAACACTTCAAAACCTGGTGTGAATTTGTGTGGAGGACTAACTGATGTGAAGGGAGGTCATAGATAATTTTCTGCTTTTGAACACCATGCAAATACTGTCTACTCTGGTACATGAATTACATGCTGTCAGTAAGCAGTTGCATCTTTTCTTGATCACAGTAGAATATTTTCACTCTCTTCATAATGTTTCAGTTGCTGTTTCTGGAGCATATGGTGTAAGTTAATCTGTAATGATTGAAGTCTGTGAAAAGGAAAAATGGCAAACGCTTACATTTTTGGTTGCTCTGTTTTGAAATACATGTGAAAACTGGCCTGTTCTATTGCTGTAATCTACTGTGTTATTCTGCGGTGTAGCTGAGGGAGGCATAACAACCTTTCACCAACTTATATTGTTACAATCAGACTGACACCAAGGCCATGTGAACAGATTAAAAGGGGGAAAAAAGTGTTTGCAAGGAAAACCCACAAAGTTCTTTAAAAATAGTTTTAGATAATTGCAGAGTTAATACATGAAACATGGAAGTAACTCCTCTACAAAGGTTCTGTGGCTTTAACTTGGGGGTCCTCAAAGCTTTTAAACAGGGGGCTGGCACGTGGATGAAGTGGCAGGAAGTCATCTGTGGCTGCTTGGTTTTCCCCCCTCCAACCCCCAGTGGGGGGGTGGGGGTTGGTGGCGGGGGGTGTTCTCTAAATACCGGGGGCTGTATTGAGGACCCTGGGGGGCTGTATCTGGCCCATGGGCCGTAGTTTGAGGACCCCTGCTTTAACTGAAGAACCTATTGCTACTTCTGCCTTCTTTTTGGAGGTGGGATGAGGTATACAGGTCAAAGTAAAAACCATACAGAGGAATTGACATTGCTATTCCTAGAAATGTGAAAGCTGCTATAAACCTAATCTCTTTATTTTACACCAACCAAAATGAACAGTCAATGAATTCTGAAGTTAAATCCTTTTCCACTTAGGTGTTTATAAAATGCAGAAGTTGCAATTCTAGGTAATAAGTTGGAAATACTAAATTGATCTAGGGTTTTTGGTTTCTTGTCAAGTATATCGGATGCACTGTAGCTATTTGTTGATTACAGTGCTAAAACAGAAGAAACAAGATTTTTTTAAAAAAAAAAGCTATGCTATTATCTTTATTTTAGAGCAAGGGTCCTCAAACTACGGCCAGTGGGCTGGATATGGCCCCCCAAGGGTCCTCAATCCGGCCCCCGGTATTTACAGAACTCCCCTGCCCCCCCCTCCCCCCCCCCCCCAGGGGTTGGGGGGAACCAGGCAGCTGCAGATGACTGCCTGCCACTTCACCCGTGTGCTGGCCCCCTGTTTAAAAAGTTTGAGGACACCTGTTTTAGAAATAATAAATACATAAATTCAGCAACAGGCATGTAGATTTTGAGAATGGCTGAACTACCTATGAGACATGCTGCTGGGGTCAGAAAGATAGGGAAAAGTATTTTCTCACTTTCAACAGCTTTCCTGACATGTAGTCAAACAAAGTGGAGGATGCTCTCAGGTTTGTACTTGGGAACAGTGAGTGAGTCAGGAAAGAAGAGCAGGAGGGCTCTACTGCCATTGTTTCTGCTGTCATACTCATACCACTGTGTAGCTTCAGCATAGTTTTAAAACTGAAACAGGTCATTGAAAAGGTGTCTTCTGTGTGAGATGAATAGGCTCAGGAACCCAGGTGAGACAGCAGCACCACTGAAGATGTGGAAGAAGGGCTGGGGTATCTGGTTTTTTTTCCAAAAGACACAAGTTGGCCTAAGAAAACACATTACCTTTGGCAAAGGAAGCTTCTTAAGACAGACACGGAGATCTTCGTGGGAATGCCCCTTTGGGGGAAGCAGCTGCTTTATGCCAAACAGTAAAGCACACCCTCAGAACCTGTTGCCTGAAGATGCAGGTCATCATCATGCCAAAGAATTAATGCATTATCCGGATTACTTAGATTGGAATATACTAGTGTTACCAAATACCAGAACTTGACTTTGTAATCAATATCACAGAATCTAAGTGAGGAGGCTACAGAATTATTTAATGTAATGGAAGCAGAGGCACAGCACTGAAATAGCTTCTTTATTACTAGCATGATTGTATCAGTCTTTGTGATCCCAAAATTCAAATTGTACTGTTTGAATTAAGTTGTTACGAGCTTTGAAACATGGAGCACATCAGAGATGAACAAACATGGAAAATGTCAACTATGATACTTTGATCTTATAACTGCAGAACTGTGTGAAAGCTATTAGATCTTGTCACACCTGTCTCTATGAAGCTGAAGAGCTCTTGCTAAATTTCTCTTCCCTGGCAATTTCTACTTAAAGAATACAGTCAAGTCTTTCAGTTTTGTGGGTAAGCTACACCCATCAGACACTCAATTCTTTCTTTTTATTTTCTTTTTAAATAAGCTGTGTTCTTAATTGTTATGGCTTTTCTCTGGATCCTCTTCCAGTTAATTGATTTTTTTTTTTCTCAAACAGTGGATGTTGAAGTAAATGCAGCAACAAATGTAGCACTGCCAAATAGTGAGGTAATACAACTTCTCTGTTCTGTATGCTTGCTTACGTAAAACCAAGCAGCATGCTAGTTCCCAGGCAGGTGCTGCACCAGACTGAGATGCCCATGTTCTCCTCAGTCCCCATCTACCAGGAGAGCACCCCAGCCATAAAATGTGGCCTTACTGCCTTTGTTCAACACACGGCTTGGCTTTCAGGCAAAAAAAACGCATATTGCTTGCTTGCTTCCAAATGAGCTAAGCAAGCTCGGTTTCACTGACCTCGGCTGAGTTGGACAAACTGTTTGATTCTAGAGGCCCAGTCAAGGTGGCCTGACCAGATCAGGTCCTGTGAACTTGTGTTGCTTGATGCTGCATCCGTTGCTTTCTTTTAATTATTAGTCGGCTACGTGCTGAATCAGTTAAAACGGTATCTTGCTCGTTATGAGGCTGACCAGTTACATGGCTTGTGTACACATGCTGCTTTCAAACCACCACGGCAGCGGTTCCCTAGGAGCATTTTCCTGCCTCCCGACAATCCCACCGCAAATCTGCAGCTACTTCCGGGCTGGTCGATTCCCCCCCGCCCCGGGCGCTAACGCCCGTGCACGGGGCCCTGCCAGGGCCCGACCGCCGCGCTCCGCACCGGGCAGGAGAGGAGAGATTCCCCTCCGCGGCGGCGGGTGACGGCCGAGACCCCCGCCCGGTGCCGCGGTCCCTGCTCGCCCAATCAGGGCGCCCGCCTCTCGCCCCGCGGCATGCTGGGAGATGTAGTCCAGGGGCCGCAAGCCCGCGCGACGTGGCCGCCTCAACGGACAGCATTACCCAGAAAGCTCTACGGCGGCGGCGCGGTATGTCATTACCCCTGAAGGCGGTGACTTGAGCGGGGTCGAAGAAGGAGCTAGGCCAATAGCGGCCAAGCCAGGGCGGTGCTGGGGTCCCGAGGCCAATGGGAGCGCGCCGCTGGGCCGGGAGAGGCGGGGCGACAGCTGTCAGTCTGCGCAGGACGGAAGAGGGGCTGGGAGCTGTGGCTAGCGGCGGTCCGTCCCGGGCGCGGCTGTGCAGGGTGTAAGCCGGCGTGTGGGCCCGGCCCGGGGCTGCGCCTCCCGCCCGGTGCGTTACCGGCTGCTTCGGCCCAGAGACGGTGACTTACTGTCGCAGTAGCGGCACCTGGCGGGGCGGGGGGTGGCTGCCCGTCCTCCTGCGGACTGGGCCCGCCGTGATCTCCGCTGCAGCGGGCGGCGCTGACGGGAGGAGGGCGGTTTGCGGTCCGCGGCTTGGAAGCGACCCCAAAGGAGGCCGCTCCGCCGCGGGGCCGCTCCCGCAGTGGCACTGCCGGCGGCGTGCGGGGGCTGCAGGGGATAGCGCTGGGAGGGCGAACCTTCACCCTCAGGGGCCCAGCGCGCTGCTGGGCGGGAAAAATGAGCTTAAGGGGTGTGGGGGGGCGGGGGGCTCCGGGCGGCCGCGGTGGTGAGGCGTGCGGTGTCTCTCGCAGGGCTGCGGGCGGCTCAGGCCGCAGGAGCCCCGGGATGGCCGCCAGCCCGCCCTCGGGGGCGCTGGGCCGAAGAGTCCTGTGTGGCACGGAGTATGCGACTGTGCGCTATGTTGGCTGTGTTCCTCCTACGGCAGGTAAACGGCACGGTAGTAAATATTATTTACGTTTAACGGTTGTTCTCAAAGTTCTAGTTCTGTTCTTGATTTTTTAAAAAAGTGAAGTAGGATGTGGCATTTTACAGCTTGGTTTTTTCCTTGTTGTTCTTGTATAAATATGGCCGCTTCTACTCTAGATATCTTGTTGGGGTTTTTTTTAGAAGTCAGAGTTGTCAAAAAGAGTGCAAGAAGTACTTCTGGTTGAAATTGTTTACGTTTTTTCTTGCAACAGAAAGATCTTAGCACCTTCCTTTTTCAGTTAGTTTTCATGAGCAGTCTGTGCCCTGCTCTCTGTGTACTGGCGTGGTTTGGGAAGGAGAGAGGCAGGCAGCCACAAATCAACAGACTAGACACTCCTTTGATAGTGTATTCAAATTCGTGGGGACGAATAAGACTCAGCCCAGTTTGCTGAAAGATCTGACCAGTCTGATTGTGAATGCACTATGTGTCATCTTTGAAAACTTGTGGTGACAGGACGGGGAGATGGCTGATGCTTGGAAAGAGAATAGCCTTGCATCCAGTTCTAGAAGAGGCAAGAAGGGTGATCCGGGAACTGTAAACTCATCAGTCTCACTTCAGTCCCTAGCAATATCACGTAGCATGTTCTCTTGGAGTCCGTTTCCAAGCCTGTGGAGGACAAGATGTTAGTTGGGAGTACTTGGCACTTATAAAGAAGAACAAGTTGTGCTTTGTAAACCTAATTACCTTCTGTGATGATATGACTGGGAATATGGACAAAGGAGAATGGGGGATGTAGCATTCCTTGACTTTAGTAAGCCTTTTAGTAGTGTCTCTATAAAGAATCTTATTTGGAAGCTGGGGAAATACAAGCCAGATTAAGTGGATTGAAAGTCTGCCAGTCTGTCAAGTGGAAAAACAGTAATAGTGACTTGATATCTAATAACATGCGAGTCCTGCAGAAATAAATGCTGGCATCTCTATTGCTTGATATATTCATCAGTGTCTCAGAAAATGAGCAGCTTTCACCCTCAACTGGCTGGTGTGACAAAAGGTAGAATTGCAATCCAGAGCAAACTTTATGAACTTTAGGTTTGGGCCCAAGAGGTTCAAGAAGGATAAATTTCTCCAGGTAGTGTGAAATAAACTGTGTAGCGGTACAGATTGGGAAGCACCAGCAACTCACAGGGTCTGTTGTAAAGGACTTGGGAGTTAAGGTGGATACTGTCATGAATATAAGCCAACAGTGAGCTCTTGTCCCAAGCAAGATATGTGTTGTACTGGGTTACCTTAGAATGATGAACACGGCCAACAAATCAAAGGAAGCTGGTGTCTGCCTCTGGGAGCAGGAGGTCTTGATAAAGTTGCACTTGGAATCATGTATGTGGTTTGGGACTGTCCTAGTTCAAGTGGAATGCAGATAGACTTGAGAGGATCCAGTGGAGGGCTGCCAAGGTGGTCAAGGGCATAGACCACATACGTGTGTTGTGAAGAGAGGCTGAGGAATCTGGGTTTGGTTAGTGTGAAGAGAAGATGAAGTGGCATCTAATAGCTGCAGGCAGCTGGATGACAGACCGTTACAAAGATGACAGAGCTGAATTCTTACTAGCATTAGATTATGTAAGGGACAACGGCCACAAATGTGGCTGGAAGGGTTCAAATTGGACAGCAGGAAAATCTTTTTCTTTGCTGAAGTAATGCAGCACTGGAATAGCTGCCCAGGTAAGTTGGAATCTTTCTGTCCTTGGAGATTTTTCAAGATCTGGCAAAGTAAAGATTTACCTGGCTGACCTGTTTTCATGTTGGTGATAATCTCCTCCTTTGAGAGAGAGGGTTAGGCTAGATGAACTTCAGATGTTCCTTCCAACCATGATTTCTCTGTCTATGACGCCATAAATTTGAAAATGTTATCTATCATATTTTTTCAGGAATTTGGCTTGGTGTGGAATGGGATAATCCTCAGAGAGGAAAGCATGATGGCACCTATGAAGGAACACAGTATTTCAAATGCAAGTGAGTTGATTCAGTGTTGACATCATGCATATTGACAAGGTGGTCATGGGAGAATGTCCTTTTGCAATTTTGGTGGCAAACCAAAATTTCCATGTCAGAGAACACCGCAGCAGCTAAAAGTTTGAGAGTTAAAAAAGTAACTGGACAGAATTCATAGAAGAAGAGTCATCAATGGTCTTAAATAATAGGGGCTACTAGCTCAGTAAGTTCCTGAGCAGTGAAGGATGAGAGAATATTCTGTGACCATACCGTGAAAGTACTTGCCCTGTTGTCACATTTTCCCAACCATTTTCTATTGGCAGCTTTTGGAGAAAGGATGTGGCATTACATGGATGTTTGTTTCGACCGCTGGATCGCAGCCACTCTTATGTTAATGAGATAAAATGGAGAGATTTCTAAGTCTTTTTCCACCTCCTACTTTCCAAGGCTGGTAATAACTGTGAAAGGGTGGTTTGATTACAGACTGTTCCTAACTGTTCAAGTGCTCATTCAACTGAAATGAATCTAATATAAATCAAATTGTGTGACAGCGAGCACTCAGAATTAATAGAAGGATTTTGAAAATATGAGCGAAAGTGACAAACCAAGACAATAAATTAGAAGTTGTCTGTGGTCTTGGTTTTGGATGTGTTGTTGCTTTGGTTTGTTGGAAAATGTAAGAAGGCTTTTCTCTGAAATTAATTCATCATGTTAATGATCTTGAAAGAGTGAAAGTGAGAGGGTAAGCAAATCCTTTTCTTTTATTTTTTTTTTTTTACCGACTTGCATGTAAATAAAAGTCATAAGAATAGCTAGGTGAAGTCCGTCCAAATATTTGTCTTGCTTTGTTTGCCTGCCTCTGGCATTGGCTAATAGCAGATGACTGGAGAAGCGTGAAAAAACAAGAAAGGAACATGGTGACAGTTTTTGGGAGTCTCACTAGCTTTGGCTGGTCATGGTTCAAAGACTTTTCCAGAACCAGAGGTAGAATGTGCGTGTACTTTGTTTTGCTCTCAATGCATGGTTCAATAGAGAAAACTTAGAAGAATTTCCTCCAAAATAATAATTAAAAGCATGCAGTAACAGCACATGCATTTGCTAACCTTTGAGCATGTGTTTTCCAGCTTGTAAAAATTTTGATCATTTCCATATTTATATTCTCCCATCTAAACATAGGGATATGATATGGAAGAGACTTAGAACTGTTGCTATAAAATGTCACATAGAAAAAAGAAGATCACAATTATAATTTTTATACTGTGGGGAAAGTAGGTCTAGTTTTATATCTTCCAGAAGGCCTTCTGGAGATGAATGGAATTCCCTGAGGTAGCAAAGGAGGCTGCTGAACTTGTATTGTGGTCTGTCTGACAAGCAGTTCAGGGCTTGTTAAAGAATATACTTCATCAGTTCAGGTCAAAACTGTTCTTGAGCCAGCAAGCAGAGCCATTAGTTCTCAGACCAAAGCAGCAGCAGAATTTATCTATTAAATAATTCAAAATTGAGAAGTAGCTATTTTGAAATTGTTTCTGGTAATTCTCTCACCTGTAGCCAAACAGGCATAAACAGGGAAGGGGTAGGTTATGTTCCGTAGTGCAAATCAGAACTCTTAGTCTGGATCTTAACTTCTGTGTGTACGTAAGGTAAAAACCCTAGAGACCTCATTAATCAGAAAATGAGATGATAAGATCTGTTCTTTAGAAAAATAAATAAATTTTTAAAAACAGCTGTGAGGACTGGATATTTTTTCCCTTGTATCTAACAATAATAATAGTAATGCAAGGCTTAAGGAGGATAAACACACTTAATGCAAGAAAAAAAATTCAACGTTACTGGATTTTTCTTAGCGAAAGAATTGGAAATTATGGTCTTAGAGCAGCAATGTCTTTTGGATGAATGTATTAGCAGAAGTTGCTTCTTAAATGCTTTGAATTTAGTTGAAGCAGTTTCCACATTGAAGCTAGCTGTATTCTGCTGTAGGAGAAATAGTGAAAGTAATTGGCTGGCCATTCCGAATCTGGATGGAAGAAGCAACTGAACGTGTTGGGGATGTTTTTCAGAAACTTGAGCGCTTTACATTTGTGTGTTTACAATATTTATATACATGTGTATAGACTCTTGCTTTTCTAGCAACCATTAGTGTGCTCCCAGGAGATGAAAACTCAGATAGTGATCTCAAGTCTTGTTGTAAGAATCAACTTTTTGAGTGAAGCTGTGTGCACTCATAACAAATTTAAATGTAATGATCTTTAAACATGTTGTTCTTAAAATAACTGTTCTTTGTGCTCTGCTTTGGTCCAATCAGAGAAAGTCCCTCTGCAGTCTAGAAGAGTAAATAATAGCTCTAGTCTAATAGTTCTGTAGTCAACCATAACTCACAAGATGGAATATTCTGTGTGCAAGCTCATTTGTAGTTCCTGTACTAATTGTGAAGATGTAGGCAAAATCAAGTAAAAAAAAAATGGTTACCTTATTTTATCAACAAGATGCTGAAAACCCAAACAACTCCACTACCTAAAATGTCACCTCTTTACTACTGCTGTTTGGGGGGAAGGAGGGTTATTTTTCTTTATATGATGTATATACATATATAAATATAAACAAAATATTTATGTTGGGTTTTTTCCCTCAAACCTTATCAGTAGTGTCATTTGCTTACAAGCCTACTTTGCTCACTCCCTGAATTCTGATAAGCAGAAGCAGCTGATGGAGTAGCTTGTACTATGAACAAATGCAATGAAAGGACATTTTAAAATTCTTTTTAAGGTAAATTTGAAAAGAATTTAAGAACATACATCTTTCAGAGTGACATTTCAAAAAGAGATCATAAGAGGAAAATAAAACTGAATTGGAGATACTCATTACCAGAGGATCTTCTTTGGAGTCCTTTTTTGAGTAAATCAGTAGGTCTGCTTACAGCTCTATGTGGTCTTTGTAGTAAGTCTTTTTTGAAAATATGACCTAAACTTTTATGTTTCATGGCAGTACATTTATCTGGGTGATATATTATGTGGTGCTAATTAAAGTTCTTAAGAATATGAGAACCAAAGAACAAAACAGCCATGCTTTGTGACACATAAAATATGCTGACGTCACGAGCATGTTAATCAACTCTGGATTAGCTGGAAATGGCCGTGCTTAACTGTAGTGGCATTTTTGTGTATTTCCCGCCTCCCACCCCAATAATAAAGTTTTGTTTATAATAACAGAAGCAGCTCTTCCAGCTGTCAGTTGCAGTAGTGTATAATGTAATTAAAATAGGCTGTGTTCTACAGTTCCTCGAGAGAAATGAGGAGTAATCAAGCCTTTAAAATACTGTTAGAATTTATATACAGCTTTTGAAACATGAGTATGCTTCCAGGTAAGTTCTTGTCCCCCAGATCCATTCACAGTTACATGCACATGCTCCCCTGGGAGATGTGGGTTACAAACACACACATTTCCCCTGCACACTGACATGTGGGGTGTATGTGTTGCTCCCCATGATGTCTGTCCTTGCTGGGCACAGCCTCATTTCGGCATCTGGCCAGGAGGCAGCTCTGTCTGGCCTGGGCAGAGATGTGCTGCTGGTGGGGTGACTTTTGATGGTGTCAAACCAGGTTTTGACTGCTACTCTGGTACCGCCTTCTTCCTCCCCACAGTTACAGACGTTGAAGCTTCTTTTATGCTTCCTGTCAAGTGGAGTGTGTGTGTCTGTCCCCACCACCCTTATCCCCGACCCCATTTAATCTGGCAGAAGGAACATCTTCTTCCTTAGCCTTCCTCTCGCTAAGTTTTGGGTATTTCATTCACACATAGTGTTTACACAGGCATTGCTATTTTAGCAGCTGTTTTTATCGTTGCCGTTTTGCTGGGGGAGATAATGCGTGGATTCCCTAGCAATAGATGACAACTCTGTTTGCCTCACAAGGTGGGGTAACATTCTGCTGTATCACATATTTAGAGTATAATTGAAAGGGACACATTGCACCCTGCTAAAGAACATTGTTCTTACCAGATCACTTACCAGAGGAATCCTGATAGTTCAGCAGGCACTGTTACTAGAAGTATTGACCATATTAAATTGTAATCCATTTCTGCAGGTTTGACTTTCACAGCAAGCCAGAGAAATGGAGGGTAGTACAGAAAAGTTTGTTTCTGTAATGTTTTCAGCCTGGCAGAATTGCAATTGCTTCTGAGATCTTTGTCGTCTTTTTTTTCTGCTTTTGTGTTACTAAGTTTTCTTCTGGTGGGAGCTTTGAGTATTTGTGTGGTCCTGAAATGCCAGGTTGTCGTGGCAAAGGCATTAAGTGTTTTCAGTTTTTTCTTCTTCAGTGACTTTTATAAGTTGTGTGGGGACACGTTTTTAAATTTACAGACAGCAGTTGTGACTAATCAGATGTTACTGTTTGCATGAAACTTATGTTCCTGCCCAAAGGAGATCTGTTTATAGCAGACTATCTCTCCTTCAAGAATGACAGATTCACCTCCAGGAATATCTACTCAAGAGCACAAACTCTTCAAATACAAGAAGCCGTTAATATTATGTTGGCGTCTATGAAGAAAGAACGATTGCCATTTAGCAAGGGGAGAATGCGTTCCCAAGACTCCTATTAGTCTCAGAAGGTCTCTGTTAGGAAGTTTCGATTGTTTCACTGTGTGTCACTCTACCCATCAGAGACTTCTGCTCTCTGCTGTCAACAGAAAAGTGTTGAAACGAAACTGTTGTCCCTAACCACTGTTCAAACACGTCCTTTGTACCAGCAGAACCTTAAGGTAGCATCTGGAGCTGCCGATACCTTCCTTTCTTTCCTTGTTTTGTGAAAGCTCAGACTCCGCTTACCTGTCTGTTTGACTAAGGTAAACTTGCAAGAACTTCAAGTACTTGCTGATGTTTGCAAAGCTTCTGCTGTGCAGTCCGGAATTTGATACACCATAGCAGATGCGCGTTAGGTGTCACTTGTAAGCATTGTTTGATGCCACAAACTGTTACAAAACTGGAAGGGTTTTCTTTGCTGCACTGTGTAGATTCTTCTAAAAAGTCTAGTCTGTTGAGCATCTTCCCCTAAAAGGAAGAGATCTGTTTAGAAAAGGCATAAATGGGTTCAATTGGCTGTATTTTATGACACCTTAGGAGCTTGGTAGTGTGTGTGCCCAGTCATGATGCTAATTGCCTTGAGTTAATCATTGCAAACAGCTGGTACTGGGCAAAGAAGCCCTTCCATCCACCTTTACTGTCTAGGCTGGTAAAACCGAGATCTCTCTCCTTGGCTCAGAAGCTTGCTTCTGCAGTCAGACAGCTCGAGTGTGTAACTGTTGGCAGATTGCAGTTTATGTATTCCTGCATTAATCTTCAGGTACTGAGAAGTGGATGTGTGTGATATTCTGTAGCCTATAGAAGAGCCATCACGGACCTGTAATGATGAGCTGTGGCACCATTCTGTTTCACATTAACAAAGAAGGATGATACCCAATTTCCACTTCGTTGAGGGAGATGGTTAACCAGTGGAAGCTGATAGCTAATATAAATTTTAATGAGTGTCTTTGAAGGGCCCTGGGTGTGCTGGCAGATGGGCTGTATTGCTTCAGGGTACTGAGTCATGAATAGGAAGTGTCCTACAAGCTGACTTCTGAGATTGGGGTCAGCCTCTCTATTTTGAAAGTCAGTGAGAAGTATCGGTATTAACCAGAGCCAGCTGATTGTCAGAGCCCCACTTGAGCATATTCCAGATTTTCTGCTTAAGGAAATTGGGGCATATCTTGTACCAGATCATTTCTGCGCAGTGTATTGTCCTGGATGCGGGAGATTTTACACACATGGGAGCAAAATCCCTCTTCTCAGAGTTCCGAATGTTCAGCTTAAGTCAGGTTGATGAATATCCACAGGTTCTTCCATCTCATGATAACCATGCTGGATGACTCTTTGGATTAGGATTTATCTGTTTAGTTCCCAGTTATAGAGACGGATTGCTAATAGGTGTGCTTTTTCATGAGTCCAGGTGCTGTACATTAGTTGTTTGATTTGTACATATGGTTTGTACCGTTCATATTCCCTAGCGTGAAAGTTAATACAGGCAGTATATTTTAGGGAAAATGAGTGACAGGTAAGCGACCTCTCTCCTTGAACACACAATCATTTTGCCTGAAAATAGGTTCCCATTGCAGTCTCCTTTTCTGTCCTTCTCTGTGACAGTTCTTGCAAAAGTAGATCAAATTAATAGAAAGGAATTGAAAAAGAAACTTAGGCTGTGGAATGGATTTGGGTATACATTAGGTAAGAGCATGCATAGTGCTTTGAAGGTATAGGAACAGGAGAGAAAAACCCTGCGATCTTGCTGTGATCAGAACAAAAAATAGAAGGGTCTTGAGAGAGATATGCACTTTACTTTTCCAGTAGCTTCAAATGACAAGGTAGCTCGTTTCCTTTGCATTTTTTTCCTGGGGATAGAACTGGCTCCTGCAAAGACAATGAGGAAGGAGATGCTGATAGAAACGGTGACCAGAGAGGACAGAAATGGGCTTAGGAATGGGTATGGTGATGGAGAGACCCAAAGGGCTTGGCAACACCGGGGATAAATGGCGTGTGCAGGGGTCTAGATCAGCTCTGGGGAGAGGCTTGGGGAGAGCAGAGGAAGAAAAGGAGCAGAACTGTTGAGTGCAGAGGGATGGCGATGACAAAATGGGAGAATCGAGCTGATAGGGAAAAGGACAGGAGATGTCAGAATAAACATACAGCAGGACCTAGGGTGAATTACGGATAGACAAGACTACAGGTTTTCTTTCCAGGGCCCCAAGTAGAATCCTGCACTCTGCTATCTATGTAGCTGTTTGACTTAAATGCAAAAGTGATATACTCTGCAGGTAAGAGATGTTATAGTTAAGATGATGAAAACGTCATTTACTGTTTTAAGAAGTGGTGTTGAGAAAGCGTCACATAATTTTTACCTTTGAGGAATTGCAACATTTGAACTAGCCAGATGTTTGCAAGCTATGAAGAACTTCAAATGAATGGAAGAAAAGACTTAGAAGAAGGTTACTCAATTGAAAATGTAGGAAATTGAAAATGCCTATTGAACATGGTACTACACCCTGGATTTACATTCTCTAAGCGTATGTCTTTCTGCTTGCTTTGTCATCACTGTGCTCCAAATTTAGTCACTGGAAAACTAGACTGAAAATATTTGTGAAGTAAATAATAACTAGCTTTTTACCCAGACCCTTCTTTAGGATATGAGAGTACTTAAATAAGTATTAGAAATGTCAATGAATGAAACTGGCACAGGCAATTTCCGGTACTGATATTTTTAATAATTATGTGAATATATGGTGGCCAAGCTATTCCATCTACTTGTAATAGGTCCGTAGGTTTCAGGGTCTCTAGTTACTGTTTTTCTGAGAAAATTTTGAACTCTTGTAGCATTGATGGTTTATATTACAGTTTGCTAATTAGCCACTTGACGTTTACATGATGTTTTGAAAAGAGGAGGTTTATTTACATAAGTGATTTCTTCCTTCTGGGTACTTTGCAGCCAAAGTCTGTACTCTTCTCAGCTGGAAGGCAGACAGGTAATCATAACTTCCAATTTTCTTCCTGCTGTTTTCTGGCTGATCCTCCTATCGGATACTCCATCTGCTCTGTGATACTCTTCCTGCAACATGTCCCTGCCAGTTCATCCTAGATACTGTGTTTCCTTCCAAACTGCGATAGAAATTGTCAAAGTGATTGCACAGCAAGAAATTGTTGCGCAGTAAAATTTTTTTAGTGCTCAGGAAAAACTAAGAAATGTCTCATAGGACTGTGTAGAACATACATTAGTTGGATAATTCTTTTGAATATTCAGTTTCAAAATTGTTCCCGAGTTAGTATCAGAATTTTTAGAAGTTTGAGTTTGTATGAGAGTTCCAAGTGGCACAGTTTGCGTCTTGTGTCATTTGTGTGGATGGAAGGACAAGGCTGCATTCTCTTAGAATTACAAGGGAATTATTCCAGTCAAATGTAATGATGCAATGACTGTTCTGGTTATTCCTGCGGACCTTAGGCTGTGGTAAGACTCCAGGTGCATTAGTTTTATGATTTAGGTAACTTTGTGTCTGTTTGTAGGTAGAACCTTAATTTTCTGGAAGAATTGATCTCATAATGAATTTGGAAACAACAGAGAAGTTGTTTCTAATAATGGCACTGGCACTGTAATTTTGATGTGTTAGTACATTTAGAGACCTGGTTCTTTGGATCTTGTGGCATCTCAAAATGTGAACTTACTGGGTCAAATACTGTCCAAGATACTTTGCAAGTCTTACCTGCTCTTACTGAGTGGGAACAGTAATGTCTAAAGTTAGCCTGTAGAATTGCCTTTTGACTGCTGACATTCCTGGTATTTAAAAAAAAGTAATAATTAGTACTTTTGAGAATGGTCATTCTTACGGTAACTTTTCGTATTTCACCTTTTCCTGGCTGCTCTGTTCTAGGCATCCTACAGGAGGATCTTTTATCCGGCCAAACAAGGCAAATTTCGGAGTAGATTTTCTGACTGCAGTAAAGGATCGGTACGGATTGAATGATGAGCAAGAAGTTCAACATGGGACAGAGAATACATTAGTATTCGGAAAGAAGACTGTGGAATTTGTTGGCATGGATTCTGTTGCAGAGCAGCAAAGGCAGGTGTAATACATATATATAATACATGAAAATCTAAGATACACTCTCAGCAATTGATTAGTCAAGTAGTAGAGTTCAGCTGTAAGGAAGGGAGACTGGCTGCCTTGCTTCTAATATTGTCATATCTCCAAAAGTAAGCCAGACTGCTCTGTGGTGGAAGAGACAAGAAGTCTTCCTATTGTGGCTTCATAATTTACCTTTCTACAGATAGGAAAGAGCTTTGTATCACGTTTGAGTGTTCACAATCCTCATTCTGATTTCACAAAGTAGGAGATGATGATATTTTGGGAGGAATGAGTGTGCTAAATTACCATGATATTGGCAATCATTATACACATGCATGGTCCTCTCCAAATGGATGTATTTTAATATTTTGTTAACACTACAGTATTATATCATCTTTGTTTACTCATCTCAGTAATGATTTTGTAACTAAGAGAGGGAAGACGGAAGGTCACTGTACTGCTAGTGAAGAAGCCTTTCAGTCAGTTCACGTCATGTTCATTTATCTGAAAGGGTAAGAAAGGAAGTAATTTGATGATGTGTAATAGATTGCAATTTTAATGACCTCCAGCAGTAGAGAGGCATCCGTTCAGTAGGTGGCATTCTCCTTCTGAGCTGATACATCACAACTGTTCTCCTTCTGTCTCCCAGAACATACTAACTAAGCAGTCAAAAATACTTTTTGTTGTTGTTGGTTTTGTCTTTATGGATAAGTGGTACAAAGAATGTCCAAATAACTTAGAACCTCTTTCAAAAAATATTACAAGAAACCTGTTTAACTTGGAACGTCTAATTGAATTCCAGCTTACATAGCTATATTTTGTCTGGTTTATCACTTTTCTCAGTTAGGTGAGGGTTTTGGGGAGGTAGGGGTTGTGGTTTAACTTCCTTTGTAGTAGCAGCACAAAGCCAAAAAACAGAGCTGTATCTCTTTTTGAGTTAAGACAGACTACACTGTAGCAGTCTGCACGTTGCTAATTCTAAAGGAGGCGATATGTATGAGAAGAAAATTATTTAGTTTTAATAACCAGGTATTTGTACAACGGACATATTTCTGTTTGAAGATTACTTAACAGAATATTCTTTCTCATTTAGCCGACTGAACCAACTGGTAGATATCTCAGTGCGTGAGTGTGCAGTGAGCCATGCTGGCGAGACAGAGGAAATCAGCAGAACGTGTGCTAGTATCCTTTTTTGCTATATTACATGAGATCACAAATAATTTACGTATTTTAGCATTCAAGAGTTCACTTCAATGATATTTGTATCCTTTTATTAAAAAATGTTTTAAAATGCAGTGGCTATTTAGAAGCTTAATGCAGTGTTTACAGAGTTAGAAAAAAGTAGATGCCTACAGTTTTTGAGAGGGAATGCAAATTGTGGATAAAAATAGAAATACTGTCATAGGTTGCTACTGTGACTGTAATTTCAGAAGGCTCCAGCAATGGATTTTGGTTTGGTTTGGGGTTTTTTAAAAAATTTTAATCTCGTATAGATAAACCCCATAAAAATACAACTGATATGTTCTGTAGGCACCAGATATTTCCAATAAATTACATATTCAATATACTGCATGTTGTAGCAAAACAGTTGTAGAAATACAAAGCAGGTGGTATTCGTTCATTTATAAGGACTGGTAAGAGTTCCTGTCAGTACAGAAATTAATCCATTTTAGGATTTGTAAAGTTAAGCTCTTTTATAAAACTGTAAGCCATTTCCGTACCGCGAATCAAAATATAATTTGCTGTAACTGAGCAGTAGTATCCCTTAGCTCAAACATGTAATCTATTTCTGTTTATTTGATTCAAAAACAAGCCCTAATTCTAATTTCTGAAAGATGGAGTTCAGATTTGAGATAAGTTCCTTTTTCTTAATGTGAAATTTCAGATATCAGGCATATAAATCTATCAAAAAATCTGGTATCATCTTGGGAGACAGTAACAGCTATTGCTTCTCAAGTTCAAAATCTGGAAACACTTAATATTAGGTATAAATATTCATATTTGGGTTTCTGTTCCTTTGGGGTAGGGACAAAAAAGAAGAGTCTCTTTTATAGATACGGGGTCAGCTTTCTAAAGGTAACTGGATGCCTCAGTACTCATTTTAATGGGAGCTAAGTTTTTTAATATTTCTTTTTTAAAATCTTGTCCTTCAATGACTCATGCGTGTGCTATATTTTTTAGTCATCCCTTTTCCATGAAGGACTAGAACCCTAGGAGTTCAGCATCTATGTAAAACTAAATTCTGGAGGAGTGCTTGGGACAGATGGGTTTTGATTGGAGTTTTGTAAAATTAGAAAAAGCACAGTTGTCTGAAAAATAGAATACAGATTTCAGCCATTAAACATTTACAGGAATTTAGGCATTTGTCAATGTGTTATACATAACAGATTTCATCATCTTTATGCAAATTGGCTGGTTGGCTAGGGAGACGGATTAAAATGCACTCTGGGTTTTTACAGTGTACTGTAGACTCTTAAGCATTTAGACTGAAGGTAAAAAAAAAATGCTGAGTACTTTTATAGAAACGAGGAGACCGGGAGTATAGAAACTTAGGTTTACAGCATTGTAAAATGCCCTTATACACTTAGGCAACCTCTAAGACAATTAATTCTCTTGATTTTTCAAGCTTAGTTTGCCCTGAGGTAGAACTGACTTAACACGTGTTTGCATCCACATTGCATGTGTGCAGTGAGTCTGGTTGCAGCAAGGAGACCGGCTCGGCAGGAGAGACAGACGGATTTGCTGCATGCATGTGCAGCAGGTCAGGCTCTCTGGATGCTGGTGCATGGGGTCTGCGTGGCACTGGCAGGGGGTGGGGGCTCTGCTGGCAGATGGGCCACTCGGGAGAAGCCAAGACCTTGAGGTGGCATTGCTGAGGGAATTTGCAGCCTGCCTGTGAAAGCACTAGTAACACATCCTTAGCACTCAAAAATCTTGCTTAGCATTTTTAGTTAGTTTTAGTAGTAGCTATCCGTTTGACTTCTGGGTTTGCAAACCTGTCGGGTTTTTTTTGTGAGCTTAGAAATTTTTTTCTACATAGAAAAACCGTAAAGTAAATATATTTTCATTTTCTTTTAAAGTCATTTCAAGTGTTTCAAGACTTTATCTCTGGTTTTTATTATTGTTGATATATTCTGACTGCCCATGCAAGTCTTTATTTAGGAACCCACTTTTGTGGAAGAATGGTGCTTTACCAACAGTGTCTTGACACCAAACTGAAATACCTGTAATGCTTTAAACAAACCTTAAGTATCCCAAGGCCCAGTCTGTTCCTGTCCTGAAGTGATGCTGATAAGAGCTGTGGATCATGGTGACAGACCTAGGGGAAAATCTCTTAGTACAATAATGACATTGGAAAAGGAGAATGTTGTTAAATAAAGCTGCAATTCCATCAAAACAAGAAAGAATTCACAAAATAATTTCAAAAAGAGCATTTCAGTACACACCTATACACTGTAGCTGTCACATGCCAGAATAATCTTGTGGTGTGAATTTACACAGTAGATTAAAGTTTGTAAACTGGTAGCATGCTAAGCCACTAATTTTGAGAAGTTAATGTTATAGCTGCAACTTTAGGAAGTTTGTTTTATTGTCAAGATTAGAGCCTCGACACTTTAAGCAGAGTTGGTCAGCTGCTTTGGAGGTCATGCTACTCTTTGAATACAGCAGCAGGGCAACAGGACTCAAGGCAGAAACCCAAAATACGACTTTTTTTTTTTTTTTTTTTTTAAGAGTCTTGGAGGTCTGACTTGAGGTTAGCAGCTTCCAAAGCTGTCATTGTACAGTGTAGCTAAAACAGTTTAAAGGGATGTAAGTTAAATTGGAATAAATAACAAGTTAATTTAGTAACAAAGTGACTCCAGTTTTTGTATTTGTTTTTATAGTTAATGTGACGATATTTTTTTTTTAATAGTTATAGGTGTTCCATTTTCTTCAGTATTTAGCACTGAACAGCTGTTTGCTACCTGGGTGCTATTTGTAAATCTGTCTTTGCCTAGACCATATGCTGTCATGATTTATTATTGTCAGCATGCATGAGAATACAGGGAATTTATTTTGTTTCACCTAGAATAATTTGTTGGTTTTCATTGTTGAGAAGTATAGTCTAGACTGCGGGGGTTTCCGAAGTTATCTGTGATAAAATTGGAAAGCAAAATGAGGTTGATGCTGGAATCTGAGGCTTATGGCTAGAAACTGAAATAGTCTGAATTTGTTTTTTATCGTTTTGACCTCCTGTTTACTTTAAAAAAGAAAGCCATTAGCAGGTAAGTCTGTTGCTGATTTTTTTTGTGCGAGGAATGTTGGAAGAAGAATAAAAGCAATTAGTCATCCGTCAGCTCTCTAAGAGCTTGTTTAAATAGGGAAAACTAACCCATAAGTATGTAAGTTTAATTACGCTGAGAAATTTTTATTGTAATATGCAGGCAGACTAGACCTTAGGAAAGATAAAAAAACTTTTGTTTAGGGGTGAGTGATGAATACTAATTTGAAGACTGAAGGTTTGAGAATCTTTTAACTATTCTATAGGGATATTTTGCTATTGAGAGTGGATTTTACATCCTTTTTTTTTTTTTTTTTTTTTTTACTGGGGTCTGGATAGTCATCTAGGGTTTTTATTTTGAATCAACACTAATGGGTTTAAGCCCAAAATCTGACTTCTTGGAGGAAAATGGGGAAGGAGTCCACAGATGAATAAATATGCATTCATGAAGTAGGAGAGTAAATTAGGAAGAAAGGGTATGTTTCAATATAACTAGAAGGAAATTGTATAGTATTGTAAAATATGTTACACCTTTGCAGTGACTTTTTAATTTTGTGGCAATTGTTTTTGTCTTTAATACATATTTCCAAATTAGTTTATTAAATAGATGCAATTATTCATTATGCTAATAATTATTCTTTTTACACAGTGAAAACAAAATTAAATTTCCATCTACATCAACTTCTGTATCTGGTGTATTTTCAAAATTGAGGATTCTGGCACTTAATCAAACTGAAGTTACATGGACAGAGGTAATAACCTTTCCTGGTTTTGTTTTTATTTATATTGTTAGGTTTTTGAGACAAGGAAAGCACAAGAAACATTTATGCGTTGTATTATTCTAGTGAAATGTAATCAGCCTTAGAAAAGGTGCTGTGGCATAACTCTATTAGTTACATGGTAACTGGCATAGTTCCTACATAATGTAGGAAGTTGCACTGGCACAGGAGTCTAATAAGCAGCGTTTTGCTTTATCTCCATTTGCAAATTGCCAAGTCAAGGTAAAGCAGTTGGAGTATAATAGAACTTCATTTCCCAGAGGTTTCTGTGAATGAAAACTTTTTGCTGCCTTGTAGTTATTAAAGGTTTATCTGCATTTTTATGCATGCAGTAGAACAAATGCAAATGGAAAGAACGTATGTCATCATGACACGAAGTACTTGTTTTGGCATCGCTTTGCCTCAGCAGATTGGCTTTAGTATCTTTGCACATACTGACAGTTTTTGAAGTACATCGTGCCTGGTTATGTGCAACACAGATACAGCACTGAATAAACAAAGCTCTGACTTGTTTCAGGGACTGAAACAGGCAGACATGTAAATGGCTCTCCCCTAATATTTTGTCTTATTAAGCATGAAGTCCTGTTGTCAAATACGTTAGCAGTGGGCCTTTTTTCAGAGAGCAGGCTTATGAAGCACATCTCAGTAGTGCCACATTGCTTATAACGGCCTGTAAATTCCAGCCCATTATTTGGATTTCTTCAGGTTACATTCTGTGTGTACTGCATTGTGAAATTACCTGAATTTTCAATTTTTTGCTGCCAGCCACTATCCGGTAATAGAGCACTTACCAAAACTGGGGTTTGAGTTAAATGGAAAGAAACTTCTTCCTTCTCTTCTGCAGCAGGGCTAGAGGAGGGTCGTTGCTATATTTTTGTTCAGTGGCCGTTCACTGTGCTCTTAAACCATCAGTGTGGTTTTTGCTGGGACAGTTATAATCCTTCCATAACGGCAGCAATATGAATAGTGAACTAAATGGAAGAATTAAGTGGCTACAAACACTTCAAATCTTGTCTAGTGCTCATCAGGGTAAATCTGTGGTGGTTAAAATGTTGGCAGCTGCTGGTTTTGCAACTCTGCTTTAGCTGACAATTCATCATAGGCAGTAAATACATATTTTGTTCAGCAATCTTTCTTAGAAAATTGAAATTTGATTCATTCATAAGTACAGAGACAGAAGCCTATGCTTCAAAGTGGTGTTCCATGGCAGCCAAAAAAAAGGGGAAAAATAAAGGGACCGGCCTGACATTAAATCTCTGTGAATAAACTTAAAATATTACTGCTTGAGCTCTATAGGAAGTTACTTTGAAAAGTCAACTTCTTAATAGAAAATAGTAATGAATATGATCCAGGGAAAAGAGGAATACAGTGATTGTCAATGGGTATATAAGCAAAGTCTGAAAATCCTAGAAATGTTTTTATTAAAATTAAAACAATTTGGTGGTGAACAGCATTTAAAAATAACTTGGTGCCATGCGTAAGAATATATGGCATGGGGATAGTTTTAAAAAAGAAGACTTGGGGTGGGTTGGTTTTTTTTTCATTTGTTCTCGTTTTGAAGTATTTTTCACAGTAGAGGGAAACACTTAACTGTTAAGCAGTTATGCATAAATCCACATTTACATGCCTTGAGCATCAGCTTTCCTAAAAGTTCTTTCATTAGTACATTATATGCATATGTCTAAATACAGCTGAGATTTCTATCAGTATATCCATAAAAGAGCTCATTACTGTCTAATTGTTGATTGATTGTTCAAAACATAACATATACCCTTCAAGGGGAGAAGTTGTGCTATGAAATATCCTACAGTTAGAAACCATTGACCTAGAAATTTAATTAATGCATTTGATAGTAATGAATTCATATTTATGGCTCCCAAAACCACTTTTTCTTTTTCAGCATGTACATCATAATGTTATATTTGTCATTCTGTTCTCGAACTAACATCTTATAAAATAATCTGCTGTTACACAGGGTAAAAGAAAAATCTGGGTTAGACGAGAGGTGCAGGATCATGTTTCTGACACTGGCAAGTAGCAGGTAGTTGGGTAAAATTCTAGGCAAAGGGCAAGTGTATGGTAAGAGCTTCTTATAAAGTAGTCTGGAATTCCGGGACTTCCCAAGCTGGAGACTGTATATCTGTATTTAATTATTTTTTGTGGATTTTGTATTTCATTGTTTATCGAACTGTGTTAAGAACCATTTGAAAATTTTGATACCCACATCTTTTAACATCAGTTTAATTATGTGCTGTACCCTTTTTGATTTTTGATCTTGCTGCCTGATAATATGTCTCAATATTTTGTATGCAAGTAACTGAGAACAGCTGTTTTCGGTTTCATAGCTTTGATGATTCTTGTTAAGCTGCTTTGTGCCTTTCCTATTTATATTACTTGCTTTCTGGGATAAAGAGACCAACAATACAGGAACATCATGGACTTACACGGTGACAATTGTTTCTTGTTTTCTTTGTTTCTTTTGCAATAGGTTTTGGATTTCTGTTTTTCTTTTTGATTGGCAGTGGCTACTCCACTGGCTATTTGTCCCAACCTCCCCACCAGCCATCCCCAACAAGCCCCTGGTCTCCCCTGAGTGTTAATTTAGTGTTAGACCTGTGAACTTAGTTTCTGTGGGAGCTGTTTTAAGCAATAGTTGAAAATTCCGCAATTGGAGTTTCTTAGGATTGTGATGTGACTATCATTTGGTCTCGGCAATTTTCTAATAATTTGGTCAGTCTATTGAAAAGGCTTCTGATACTTCAGTGTTGTGCAGTTTTTCTATTCCATCCGTCACAACGCAGGGCTTTTGTGGGGGAAGCCCCCAGAGGTTCCCTGTAGTAAATGTGCACTTAATTTCTCTTGACTCTTCAGGCTTCTTTTCATGCTTCCTCACCACTAATAGATAAACTCTTTTGGTCTGTCTTGTTGACATAGGGAAACACTGTCCAAAATAAAGAGATGAAATATTGGTGTTTCCTGCTGTTGCTGTGGAGCAGGAAAAGTTGTTATATCTGAGTTTGTAATTTTACGTGTGTTGCAGATATGGCAGCAGGATGGTGTTTCATAACTGCTTCACACCCAAAATTAAGTCCCATATCATATGCCACCACTTGAAGACATCTCAGTATTTTGTATTTAATAAGACAGTTATATATACATCCAGCTGTATAACTTCGTAGAGCTGTAATGGAGAGAATGAAGAACCGTTGATGAAAGGAGGCTTTTTGGTGACTAGGATAGTGGGCATTTACAGGAGAATCAGTTAGCTATGTACATAACAAATACAATTTGATTGTCCAGATGGCTGAACTTGCGCTGCTTTGTAACCTTTGTAACCTCCTGTAAAAACAGCCTTTAGCCAATCATGCTGTGCATGTGTGTGGCTGTGGTGCTGCATCTCAAAAACTTTGAATCTGCTAGCCAATTGCAAACACATTTTGAGAAGAGGTGGGAGCTTAAAAATAATTTATTACCTACAAGTTCCAAGAAAATAGGAATGTAGATGAAGGAAAGAGCCCCTCCTTAAGTTTCCTAACTAAGGAAGGAGTAGCAGGATGAGCTCACGCTTGATTTGTCTCTGGAGAATACACACAAGACAAACCTCAGTGAAAAAAAAAATTTGCAACTCAGTGGCACAAATCTGTAGAAAGCCAGTCAGTTCCAGTGCTTATGGAACTCCATTTGCTAAAACTGCAAAATTTTTGACACTGTCACAATCACATAAAAAACTGGGGTTTGTGCCAGCAACTTCTATTGCTTTATAATAAGCATTTATTTTTAAAAGTTGTGTTACCTGCTGTAGCTGTTTGCAAAAAATAAATCTTTATAAAGTAAAATAATGATGTGTCTGTACTTTCAGGACACAAGATTTAAAACAAATGCATCTTTGTTCATTTTGTAGACTTTTTGAACTAATTTCTTTTAATTGAAAACTTCAGGATATGTGCTGACTTAATGCAGTTCTTGGGTTTTAGTGGTTTCATGTGCTGGCACGGTCCCATCACAGAGAAGCCTCTAAGCTCTGATAAATTAAGACACTCAAGAAGTCTGGCAGACCTGATGAGATGTGCAGATGTTCCAGAACCATTAGCAGTCTGGTGTATACGGCCATTTCCTCACCTCATCATAGGGAAAATCTGATCGCTCCAACCCAACAGAGTAAAATAAATCCAGTTTCCAGGTCACACAGTCTGAGGTAGGGCAGCTGCTAGACTACAGCCTGGAACCCTGAGTCCTGTGACTGTGAGAACCCCTTTGATGTCATCTGTGCCGGTAGATCCAGACACAGGCAAGAGCCAGCTGGAAGAAAGGGAGGGCTAGGCAATCCATAATGCTTGTTTCTCCGTTTTGGGGAGCTGTGGCTTGTTCTGAACATCTTCTCAGGAAATCTACATAAAGTATAGTTTCTGGAATGATTTCCCCCAACTTTTGTTATATTAAATAAAGTTTTGCTCTTAGGTTCTTCTTTGTGCTCCAGGATGGCCAGCACTTGAAGAGTTGTACCTTACTTCTAATAATATCGCAGTTTTGGAAAGGTAAGAGGAGTAACCTAAGCCAGTCGTTTGTGACTGATGTACTGCAAAGTTACACAGCAGATAAAGTTCCACTCCTGTAATGTTTACATCACCGTGACGCAATTGTAAAATAAATGATGCAAACTTCAGGTGATACACTTTATAAACGTTTATAAATGTACAGAACTATTGCATGCAGTTATGTACTTGGAAAACTAGTGTTTTCATCAGCATATAACTTTAAATGTTCTGCATTTGTGTTTGGTTTTTTTCCAATGTGGCAGGCCTGATAACGTCCTGCAGACCCTGAAGTTGTTAGACCTTTCAGACAACCAGTTACTGGATGGAAATCAGCTGCATCTAATAGCACATCTCCCCAGGTAGCTGTTAAACAAGTTTGCTGGGAATTCTTTGTCCTGGGTATTCATCTCCATGGTCTTAACTGAAATACGATAGTATTGATGTTGCATGGAAGATTTACGCAGTCTTGAAATAGAGGTATCTTGCCCTCTTGAGGAGAGTAACTGAATTATTTCACTGAGCTATTTTGATACGATCTTATTTTTGTTGTATAGTAACACATTAAGCTGTACGTCATTAGGTTTTCAGTGTATACTTGTGAAACAGAAGTGATTTATCATGTTACTAAGTTCTTGATATATTAGTATGCACAGGGGTTTTATCCAAGATGACAGGACTGTAGAGTGTGTGTGGAGTGACAAAGCAAAGGAGCTATGGAAGTTATTTCTTGGGGACAGTTTTCTGACCGTGGCAGTGCAATGCAGGCTCACCCCTAGCTGCACAGCCGTCGGGCTCTGCAGAAAGCCGCTGGGCAGTTTGCTGAACGGTGTCACTCCTGAGGCTGACCCACTAAATATCATTGGTAATGGATGCTTTGCCGTGAGCACTGTATACCCACGGTGCCTGCTTATTTGTCCTTTGTAAAGAAAGCAACGGGGGGGGTTGGAGGGAGGAAAAAAAGTGTAGTGACAATTCTTCCCTGTCTCTGTTATCTGCTCTCCATTATTAACCGTGGGCAAGGTTACTGTTGTGACTTCACTGGTACAAGTGTGTGGCATCTCCTCGGCACAGACACTCTGTTTTGGATGTTTCAATGCGTGTTTGGGCTAGTTTCCAGACTTTGAAATAGACACGCTTCAAAATTAAAAAACAAACAAAACCCGTAAAAACCCAGACAGCACAATTCCCATACCGCATTGGGTAAATGTATTTCCACTTTCTCGAAAGAATGTCTGTGGCAATACCCTTTACGCAGATTTTGGGGGGTTTTCTGTACTCTTAATAGCAGCGTCTTTAATGGCAGTTACAGGCTTGAGCTGTGATTCTTGCTTTGGGGTTACCAGCCAGGGAAGGAAAGTAGGGGGGTGTTCCTTAAGCACTTCAGTTACAGTGGCTGCAGAAGGGTGGGACTAATACAGTAGTTTTGCTAATTTACAGAACTGTTGGCTTGCACTGTGCACCAAAATAGCAGCCATGATTTTAAATAGCCACAAGCTATTAAAAAATCATTTGGAAAATCACACCGTTTAAATCCAGGGACTATTGTGAAAGCTTGAAATTATTGCACTTATTCTCTGCAAGATTTATTCCCTGAACACTCCGCTGAAGTCTGGGTACTGTCTGGGAAGCTGCTGTTCATTTGTCCATGATTATGCACCACATCAAAAGTTTATTAGATCTTTAAAAAAAAACAAACCTGAGGTAGTATTTCTTTACAAAAAAAACTTCCTGTGCCATATATAGTAATCATCGTATCTATTAAATTTCAGATTAGAACAGCTAATACTTAGAAACACTGGAATATCTTCTATACATTTTCCTGATGCTGGATTTGGTATGTAGAAGTAACACCTTTATAGCTTTATAATTCTGTTTATTTAAAGTTTACGCTATTGCCTTGTAAATTTATTCTTTTTCTTAGGATGCAAGACTAAAATGTTTCCTGCACTAAAACGCCTTGCAATAAATGACAATAAAATATCACAGGTAAGTTAGACTGTGACAGTTTCACATTTTGTAAACATGTGTGTCTTTTTTTAAGAGTAACTTGAAATTTGCTTTTTAAAAATTTCTTTGTATGTGTAAGATCTTGAGGTAACTGTTGAATACTTTGATCAACACAGAGGCATAATTCAAAAATTCAGAAACATTCCTTCCCTCTGCTACCTCAGAATTCCTCTTGCAGAATTCCAGTGATCTAAAATGCCGACTAGTACCTCATTTGCTGCTTGTATTTTTTTTTTTACTTAATTAACTGTAATGCAGGTTTTTTCCTTAGCTAAATGAACAGGACGAAAGTACTTGGTTCTGCTGACCAAAAGAATAGTTTCAGTCATGGTCATTGTATAGTAAAAGTCAATGTTACTGTGTGTTGTTCTGAAATGATGTTTGGTGTTTCCTCAAAAGATTGTTCCTTTCCCTTTCAGTGGTCATCTATCAATGAGCTGGATAAACTGCCAAGTTTGTGGTCACTGCAGTGTCACAATAACCCTTTCATGGACACAGAGAAGAACCCAGAGACCCTGAGACAGCTAATTATTGCCAAGATCAGTCAACTGGAGGTCTTGAACAAGTCTGAGGTACACGATATTTTAACAAATCGCATGAGTCTGCAGAAAAACATTAAATCATTACCTGAGGAATTGTTTTTAGTTTCTTCTAAGATTACTGTTTGTTTGGGTGCAGGAAGAGTGCCGACCGTTCCATCACACACTGGTCAGTGTGGCACTCAGTAGGGCTGCAACACCCAGCCGTGTCTGGGAGCGCTGCTAACTCAGTGGGGACTGGGACAAGACGGAGGAGTGGTGGTGGTTTCAGGTGCCCGAGCCGTGTTGAAGTTGCAGGACCGTTATCCCAAATTGGGGTCCTCCTGGTGTGCACGAGCCGATCTACGCAGAGCTGAGACACCATTTATTGCATGTCTGCGCAGAGACGGGTGCTAGGTGGTAAATCCACAGAGCTAGCACAACTCTTAACACATGGTTAAAGCCTTTATGCACTTTCAGCAATCATTTAGTTACATTTAGTCACGTCTAATTCTCACTGGTTCTTACGAGCCTTGTCTCCATCTGAAGGTACAGCTCTCTTTCTTTTCACCCCACGTGCTCTGTGGGGAGGGGGCTGTGTTAGTAGGGGGCTCTCTTTGCTCAGGGTATGCCAGTTAGTGTAGTTCACAATTAGTTTCAGGTAATTTTCTGTTTGGTCTCATGAACCATTTGCTTCTCCATGATGTTCTCCTTGATTCACGGTGTCTATTCCTTCTCCCAAGGTCACGCTTTGTTAACTGTTTGTAAGGATTAACTAACATCCTCTGGTTTTCAAATTCTTTCTTGTTTTTCACTATAGATATTTACTTCTTTTTTTAAAGTAAATAATTCGTGTATCAGGATTGCTAACAAAAACCATACTCTTGACAAAAAAAAAAAGAAAGCAAAAGCGGCATAGTTGCATGTGCTTCAGTGACAGTAATACAAGCATTTGCCTTCTGTAATAGGAAAATAGGATTATCCTGTAAACCAAATCAAACTTGCAGCAAATGTTTATTATAAATGAGAGCAGAGGGAGCAGCTGTTCATAGCTACAACAGACATCCTTGCATCACCATGGACAGTAACATCTTTGCTTAGATACTAATTTATGGATCGGTCAGTACTTGGTGGTAGGGACTGTAAGATTCTTGGTAGCATTAAAACGTACTGAACAGCTCAGTAAGAGCAAGGAGTCAGTGTCATTAATTAGATTTTCTTCTCTGGAAAGCTTTATAATTATATTATGTGCCATTCCTGTGTCAGTACAGATCCTTCCTGCTGAAAGAAAAGGAGCAGAGCTTGATTATCGCAAAATATTTGGAAATGACTGGTTAGCAGCTGGTGGAAATTGGAACCCAGAGAAAAACAAACCAAGTGAAGAATTTCTTGCTGCTCATCCCAGATACCCATCACTTTGTCTTAGTAAGTACAAGTAGAGTAAAACTATAATTCCCTCACTTCTGGTGCTGTGGTAGCACTTGTTCAGTCTCTCTTCAATTTCCTTTCCCCTTGATGCTTTTTCCGGGTGCTGCCACTGCCTCAGGAAAGCCCACCTGTGGGCAGGCCTGCGGGTGAGTGGCTTTAGCTTCTGTGCGGCAGCCGCATGGTGCTGCAGCCTTCCAGGCCACGCTCCCTGCCTCAGGGATGACGCCTGGGAGCATCTGCCCTGTAACTACTGGCGAGCAGGTGGCGGCTCTCTCCGCCTGGGGGCTTTTTTGAAGTGGGGATGTTAAGGGGGACCTCCATGTGCCTGTGCATCCTCCTAAAAGCTGTAGCAGTGGGTCCAGGCCCGTGTGCGCAGCAGGCTCGTGCCCGATCCAACACCACAGTGCTCTTAGGTCTGCTGCTGCATTTTTGGTCTCTGAAAAGGGTTCATGTCTACATGCACTTTCCTTCACGCAGAATACGGTGCACCTGAAGAAGGAGAACTGAAGGGACAACAGCCTTTGACTCTGAAAAATCAGCTTCTGAGTAAGAGGCCAGAACTGGTCAACATTGTTCCTTCTGCATTTAAAGTATTTTATGAGCTTAGTGTTCCTGGGTGTACATGGAGAACAAAAAGTTCAAAAGCCTTGAGACATCACAGAGTTCCTGCTTGTAATTCTGCTTCTCTGGAGTTTGACTAAACACCTGCTTCTGTGTACTCTCATTTCTCCCCTGAACACAAGCAGAATGATTTTCTTAATTAAGACTCAATGGAGAAGAGAGGTGATCAATACTCCATTCCAGCAGTGTGAATAGCCTCTCTACAGAAGACGTTTGAGATTTTAACCTCAATAGCTACACTGTTTTCTGATTTATTTTCTTTTTTTAAATATAGCTTCTTAACATTGGGACAGACAAAAAAAACCACGGGTATCTTTGGTATTTGGGGCTGTCTGTGTACTTAAGTTAGGCTACATACCAGACTTCCTTACACATTCACTTACCTTTGTTCCCCAGCAAACAGAAGAAACGAACTTTTTTTTACTCCATGGGAAAAATAGTATTTTAAGGCATTATGTTCTCAGGCATTCAGGTGGAAGACTAGACAGAACAAGGGATCCAGTTGGCTAGACACAACAGAAACCTTTTTCAAGGATGAGTCTTAATCTCTGTAAAAGAATTAGGCTAATAGCTTCCTTAACGGGTGCTTGTACAGTGCTTTTGAGATGCTGAGAGTCAGAAACCAGCTTTAAACTGAGTAACCCGTGTCCGTTCTACTGCATGTTATTTTAAAACGCTAACTAGAAATTAAGCATTTTTAGGTAAATAATTTTGACAAAAAACCCAAACATGTTAAGTATTAGAGTTGCTTTTAAAATATTCTCCGTAACTTACCATAGATGAATAAAAACTTGGTTATTTTAATAAAATTACTTCTTTTCATTTTTTGGAGAATGACTAAATGCTATATCTTAGCTTCTCAGATACAGGCTCCATCCTAATTTTTTTTTAGAAGATCAGGCTGAGCTAGGGGAAACAATCTGTAGTAACAACAGACCAGAAAGACTCTGTGCTCCTGACAGAACAGGGCTTCATGTTGATTCACTAACACCTCACTGTTCTTCCTTAAGCTCTGACGATTAAATGTCCTGAGAAACCTGAACAGAAGCCAGTAGAGAAAAAGCTACCAGGTAAGAAGTCTTGGCTTGTGTTGAAGCAGTTGATTGGTAGCTGCTTTTCAAATAACTCTATTAAAGAATGGCAGCTGCCTCTGGCCTTGTCAGCTCCTGAAGGCTCTCCCTTGAAGACACTGTCCACTGTCATATAAAGAAATGGCAGAAATTGTTTGAAGAAGTCGTTATTTTTCTGACCTTCATACTTACTTCCAGTTCAGCTTGAAGATTGAAAGTTGATGCTTGTCTTATAACCTGTGCTGCTGGTTTCATGATGTGTCTGAGGCAATCGGAGGCTAATTAACTGGTATGAAACCTGGTGGATGTGTTAACCAAATAACAAGCACATGAAGTGGTGAGAGCCAGCTACGTAACCTGCAGTTCTAGATACTGAGGTCTAATATTTAGTACATTAAGTTAGAACTCTAATTCTGACCTGTATCACATTTGCCTTCTGACGTTTTAGTGCCTGTGGTGAGACTAGAATGGAAGATTTTGTTCTAAATCAAACCGACGTTTTGGAAAGGTGTGTCAGAATGGAGTCTGAGAGAAAAGACTTACTCAAGCTTTATTCTAAAATAAAAATCACATTTATTATCACAAGTTGCATAAAATCAGATAGATACAGCTTTTACAAAAATGTTTGATAGAAAAATATTTGTCTAAGTACAATGTGTGGTATTACAGGAATAACTCACTATTGCTGTGCCTTTAGATAAAGCTTAAAAGAAGTGAAAGTTCAACCAAAATATCGAGTATTCCTATTGCAAACACAGGTATCGCCTCTGGAACAAAGTCCATTTACTCATTCAAGATCCATTACAAAAAATAACCCTTTGTGTAACTGACTTCATAATATAAACCACTCTACAACTCGGCTGGCAATTTGTTTGGGACTAATTAATGTAGTACCATTTCTAAGAACGGCACCAGTTCCACAGTGACATCCACTTGTTTGTGCTGGGAAAGCCAATTCCTGGTAATGAAAACTTCAAGGAACAGCTGCCAGATGCAAGTAGTCAGAACCCGACTGGTATGTGTCCCAAAGGCCACTTAGTATAGCATGTAGTAAATACAAACTCAAAAAAGGTAAATTATGAAGCCGTAGCACTTTTGATTTGGTATATGGGATCAAAGCGCTTAAACCACAGTAGCTTATCCTGCCCTGTCCACCAGAGATTAAACCATTTCCAGGTTGATATTAGCAGTTACGGTTTCAGCTACAAAAGACATTATTGCAGTGTTAGAACTGAAGCGGCAATACAGCCTTTCACTGTTGCTAGAAGCAAGTATAGTTGAAACACTAGTACTTTGCTACAGCGCAGTGGTAGCAGCATTTTTCTAATACCTTCTCTTCCTTTCCTCTTGGCAGAGTCTATGACTGTTCAGAGGGTCAAAGGACTGCTGTATCGCCTACTTAAAATCCCTGGTTCGGAACTGAAACTGTCCTACGAAAGTTCTAAGGTGAGTTAAAAATGGGTAATTCAACAATAAAATACCGCGTGCTGCTAAATGGCAATAGCATGTCCTAAAATACTACCTGCTGACGTGGATTTCCCTTACGGAGGGCAGTCTCCGTGCTCTCATCTGGGATCTGACTTCCCTCCTGTAGCATGACAGATCCACCCTGACTGCACCTGCCCGATCTGTATTTGGTTTACGTGAACAGATTGCGGTTTGAGTCTGATCAGGTTTTTTTCCTTTCTTACTCTAGCTGGAAGGAAAAGAAGTTGAACTAGACAACGACTTAAAGCCTTTGCAGTTTTACTCAATAGAAAACGGAGACTGTGTGCTAGTACGGTGGTAAGGAGGGACTCTTGATGACCCCGAAGGAAAAGCCAACACTGGATCTGCAGAAGAGGTACAGACCGCCTGCAGCCAGTACGGACAGCCGGTGCCTGAACACACGTATGGGAGAACGGGAATTTCATACGTGGCACCAGAGGGCTACACAGTAACACTTTCAGTTCCTACGCTGAATCGTCAGTCTCCATGAAAGAGATTGCTTTGGGCTCAATTCTTACTTGAGAGATGTCAAATAGTGCTTAAATGCTTCAATTAAATAAAACTCAAGGTACCCCTTTTGCCAGATTTTTACACTCCCTTCCCGCTGCAGCAGTGAGAACTTTTTTTTTCTGAACTGAGTACATGATTTAGTTGTGATCTCCTTGTTTATATAATAGGACAAAAGCAGTGCTGCACTCAAAGAGGCTACTTGTAGTTTTCACCTTAAAGCAATCAAAAGTAAAAGAGCAGTAACGGTAGCAGTATCTACACGGCCTTAGACTATGTAAGGTCAGAATCCCACAGGCCTTTATTCTACCCTACAGCATTAACCTACCACAGAATAAATACGTTCTTTGCCTACTGCAAGGCATCGCTATTTATTTCACATTCTTTAGGGTGCTGTTCCTCAATCTTCCTTTACTTTCTGTTGCGTACCCTCAGATTCATACCTGATAAGACACTGAGCTATCAGAAATCCCTCCTAATCAGGCCAGGTTTGCAGTACTTTGAGATTTGGTATAAGCAAACTTCGCTGTTGTTTTTATCTAAAATGACAATGGAATAAACAAACAAACTAAACGTAAATCCTAACCCCTCGCTGCCCCAGCCCCTGCGCAGATGAGGGCAACCCGTCAGCCAGCTCTGAACCTGCTGCAGCAAGACCCACCAGGTGCCCTGGTGCTGAGCACAGCTCTCCGCTGGATCCTTACACTGAGTTAAATCAGTAGTACTTTAATTTACAAAAGACAGGCTAGTTGGCATTCTTATGTGTATTTATTAATTACAAGTAGGTCTTTGACTTTATATAAAAAGGAAATTTTTTTATCTTAAACATTTTGGTTTTTGTCAGATCAACATCTATACCATAGAAAATGAATAGCATCAGTCCACTTGTAATTATCAAAAGGGATGTGCAAATATTGTTATACTTTAGCTGAAACCCAACATTAAAAGATACCTTGATATTCCTTATTGTTCCAAGAATGAATCCAAATGTACACTCCTCCACGATCGTTATACGCTACCCTGTTTTCCGAGGCGAGTCCATCATCTTTCCTCACATCTACAAGGATCTCCACACAGTTCCTTTAATCGCCAGAGCTCTCTCAGTTCCTGTGGGGAATACTGGGGGGAGGACAGCATGCCACTCTCACATGTCTTCTCACACAACCAGAGACTATCCTGTTAGAGGGAGAGCCAGTTCAATAGGTTTTCTTGCAAAGAATTTAGTCTTCAACAGGCTTTGCTTCCAAGAATCGGTTTTCCATTGTTTCTAGCAACAAACCTTGCACACCAGCGAGAGGTATGTGTCCCTCTCTGATCTGCCAAACCTATTCAGAGAATAGAGGGGTGGGGTGGGGTGGTTGTGGTTGGTTTTTTTTTAAAATACATCTTAACAATTTTTTTCTGGATTTGAACCCAATAGCTGTTTCAATTTTTTTTTTTTTTTTAAGAAAAAAAATCAAACCTTTTTTATGCTACTTGGAGCGACAGACATGTTCTCTTTCCATAAGGTCAGATAATTTCTTGAGACTTACTTGATACCGCTTGGGTCCTACAGCTGCCATCCAGATGCCCATACTCACATCTTCACCCTGAAACAACACATTAAAATAAAAAATACAGATATTAGCATCAGGAAAGCAGGACTTTGTCAACTAAAAAGTAAATAAATTGTGAATTAATATCTTGTACCAGCAGTGAAAACTGTAACCCCAAAAACCTATGTCTGGCTATTTTGGAGGTGTTAAATTAATCCTCCCAGCTTTCCTGTGACAATGCACTGTTCTTAAAGAGAGTAGAAAAACCAGGATTACGGCTCCAGAGATTCTCAGTCCAGAACACTTGTGCTTTGACCTAGAACAGACACTAAGTGCAGCAGCCAAAAGCACTGCAAAAAGCCAGCATTAACCGGGAGAACCCAATGCTGATGCTTGAGCAACGCTCTTTCCAGCTCACCCAGTATATAGGCTGCTCCCCAGACCAGTTTAAGATAGGAAAACTGAACCAACGCATTACTACCTGGTACGTCTTTAATCTTTCAGAGTTGCTTGCCAGCCACTGAACGATGTCTTTGGAGATGACGTAGCCGGACCCGCAAGCAAAGGCTGGATATGCAGGACTTGGGTATTCCAGCTCTTGCCATTTCCCAGTTCGATCAACTGCCCAATTTAGTCTGAAACTGAAGACCATGTTAGACATGAGATGTTTTCACGAAGCCCCTGTGTGAACACGGCTAACTGAAGCTAACACTGATAACAAACAGTATTAAGAGGAAGAAGTAGAAGGTGATCCCAGTTGTAGTTCCTGCCCTTATTTCTATAAGGTATGCATCTAATTGAACGCTGAAAGCTTAACTGTTGTTTGGGCCCAGTCTTTGGTAATAAGAGAAAGGTCTCGGAACAGAAAGAAACGCAACACTGACAGTCAGGTCTTCAGCATGTCTGCGCCTGCTGCTGGGCTGTGATCCAGGTAAGCGCAAACATCCTTCCCTGTGTCCTGTAACAAGCACATCTTTGTCCCACCCTCTGGTTAATCAACACGACACAAAGTGGGTGCCTGCAGCAGGCACACAGGTACAGCGATGCTGCACAACCAGTTTTCCTGATAAAACTAGTGGCTGCTTAAAAACCAGGAAGTAAAGCAAAGTGATTTGGTTTTTTTATATACACCTTCTCGAAGCTGTTTTCCAAATGGAACTCGACAAACATCCAAAGTTGTGGCACATCCAACAAAGGCTGCCATCACTGAATTACAAAAAACCTGCCTGGCGGTTGTCTTCTCTGAGGAAGATTGTACTTGCTCCCCGAGGCCTGCAGGAAGCCAGCAACGCTCTGTCTGCCCAGTGCCCCCAGTCTGACCGCCACCCCCGGGCAGCGTGGCACTGCTGGCTTTACCGTGCTGCCGTGCAGCACTGCGCACCCTGCGAACTGCTGTGTCAGGCAGCGAGAAAGGCCCTGCTTTCTCCCGTCGGGAACATGCTGCTACTACACTGCTCTTACCTTACAAGGGCTTCATGCACTCGCAGCTAAGTGGCGTAACTGCCGATGCACCAGCTGCTCCCCCTTTTTGTAAACAGGCTCAAGCGCTGCTGAATTCCGTCAGGAGTGTGTGCAGCTGAAAGCTTTAGTGAGCTACCAAGAATTGTGAGACAGCAGCCGTAGGAGGAATTACAGGTGAGCGGCAGATCTGTTACCGGATGCTACACGTGCATGGCTGAAGCTGACATGTTAAAGCACCAAGCAGATAAAATTCACATACAATACCTGAATTCGCTTTAGATTCGGTATCTTCCACTCCAGCAAGTCACCGCAGGAAGGGTACAACCCCCTCCAGACCGAGAGGCACCTGCTTTGCTAATCGTTTTATACTTCCATAGTCATTTTAACGTTGTTCACTACACCTCACACTTGCCTTACCTGAAAAACGTGACTTACAGAATTTACGCATGAAGATGTCACCCCTGCATGAGGTTCTCCCACAGACATACAGAAAAGATGACATTTTGTCCAACTCTTGTCTCAGCACGACTTGTCACTTCCTTTTGTCAGTAACCTAATAAAATTACTTGATACCTTAACACACCATTTCTACAGCCAGACTCAGCACAACTCATTTTTGCAGACTGCAGAAGAAAGCATTATCGATCCTCCTAAGGTCACTCGATGGCCATTCTGAGGCAAGCCTGGAAATATGTTACTGGAAGAACATCGAGCACGTTACACTGAACAGCATCTCTTACACCCCAGGAAAAGGGGAGGTTCATGGTACAAATGAAACATACCTTCACGGAAGACTTCAAGTATCTGAAGTTTCTTTTTGGCCTAATTAAGGTCAAGAAAAGGTGCCGTTCTGAACTCCCACGGCTTTCCATAGCGTGGTGGGTGTGTCGGCTTCAGTGAACTGTTTGTTTACAGATTCATCTTAGGCCCAGTCGCCCTTGGAAACAGCTTGGTACCTTCTACCCCAGCATAACTTTGGTCATTCGCAGACATGATCTGTCAAAGACACCTCTCTCAAGCCTGAGGGGGACTAGTCTTTTGACTGCAGTTTTAAAAGAACAGAACGGCAGTAATTTAAGTACGTTCTCTCCAAGATGAGCCAAATCTTAAGTAGGATACCTGGACCATTTGGTTTTCCAGCCTGCAGTCCTGAAAGCTCTTAAGATTAGCTAGATAAGCTTTTTAAATGGTCATTTAAAATCAGCGAACAAATGAAGTGACAGCAGAAAAGGTCTGTTGACTGACAGCATACCTAAGTGCCGCTCAATCCAAAGCATTCCCTTCCCAGTTTCACTGAGATCTCATCCTTCATTTCTACCAGAGTGACCTGGTAATTTCAGAATCCGCAAGAACTCTGGTGAGTTTCTTTAAGAATACAGCAATTAATTAAGTATTAACAAATCATAAGGAACACTTGGCAACAAACAAGAAACTTGTCTGAACTAGAGACAGCTTAATAAGGTCTAAGTGAAGAATGCAAGGTCTGAGTTCTCAGACATGCTCAGAGGAGCAGAAGGAAGGGAGACCATCAGTAAAGTCTCCTCAAGGGCTCAGGAAGTTACGGTCTCCACACAACAGAACCAGCTCTCAGAGAAGCCCCGCCTTCCCCAATGCTCAAGGCTAAATATACAAGACATCACTGAGTTGAAAGGTAGGAGAGCTTGGAAGGATCCCCCAAAAGCACTTAGAAGACTCCTGCACACTCCGTGGTTACCCACAAAGCTGAACACAACCAGAAAACTGGCCAAGGAGCACGCCCATGGTAGGCAGCAACACAGAGCTAGGGACGCCAGGGAGAAGGAGGGCAATCCGGTATCACATCCTCAGCTCTTGCAGCCAAGAAGATACTCCAGAAGAGCCTTCCCTACACCAGCTGGATCAGCAGCCCAGGCAGCTTACACATGGTGCTGTTTTTCCTTTTGCAAGTTGGTTTCCATCTTGTCATCAAGTTCCCGACCTTTTACACTGCTAGAATGAACCTATCTTACCTTCACTATCAGCCTTGCCTTGGGGTAAAGGTAGCCCCAAGAAGATGTAACAGGTATCAGGCAATCAGGGGGTTTTGTACCGGCTAGGGAACACAAGCCCACCACTCCGATCTTTGAGATCATCGTAAGACAGCCAGCTATTCCACACGACTCCACACACTTTATGAATAAGCAACAGTCAGTACCAGATCCGCAAAGACACCTTTAGCAGCAAAGGCCAGCATTTCTTCAGTACGGCCACAGGAAGACACATCACGTCGTTGTGCTGTATTGAACGTTATTTTGGATGTTACACCAGTGTAGCAATGCATTCCATGGATGGAAGGGAAGAAACGGGCTATTTTGATCCTCCTAGTTATTCCCAAGCATAATACAGGCTGGGGAACTTCACTGAAGAATTCATGAATTGGATCTGCCATTTCAGACAGCAGCAAAATGGGTAGCAATACCTGCCACTCAGACTTCAAAATAAAGTGCAGCCTATAAAGATAATTTTCTTTCTCCCGTTTACCCCATTTCCTCAAGCCCACCAGAAAAATCACAGTGGCTTCAGAAAAAGCAACATTTGCACTTCTAGTATGTGCTTGCCTTCTAACTTTACTGTAGAGATGGAATACTTTTATTAACTTGAGTATCACGACAAAGACATATGCAACACTTTTTAAAACTAGGTATTTGGCAAGTTCAACTCCTTGTAAAGGGATGCTCTGGAAAGCTATTGTAGAGGACTGATCTCTGTATTCAGAGATGCAAAGTTTTACCACACAGAAGTCCTGCTTTTTATAACTAGTTTCCATAGGTAGAAAAGGGGAACCCACATGAAAACAGACTTAAAGCAGTAAACCATTCACTAAAGATATGGTATCTCTTAAAGACACGTTGAAAAAACAAACAAAACAAGAAACTCACTCACTTTCCCCACCAAATGTTTGGCCTGTCCAATTTTTTCTGCATTATCCTGTTAAAAACAGCCTCCAGATCAATGTAACAGTCATCATCTGTCTTCAGCAACAAATCAAAACTTGTTGATTCAATTGTCCTGTAGCCAAAAAAAAAAGAAAAAGCGATGAGATGCCGAGCTGCAGCCCACAAACTACAGTTACACAACAGAACATTCTGCAAGGGTTTTCTAGGAAGCAGAGGGGAAGGAAGAGGGAAGGAACGACCTTCCTACCCTTGACCTTTACATGTTTGCCCTACTGCCCGAGGCTGACTGTCCTACAGAAAGGAGAGGCAGGTGCATCCTATGATGATCTTACAACACAGATTTGTGTATGAGCTGAAGAAAAGTTTTTTTCTCTAGGACAGATGGAGGATTTGCTAATGAATCCATCTTAAAACACTACTGACCTCAGAAGGGTCTGAATCCCTGCTGACGATGGCAGCACAGCTGTTCAAAGCCAGCGGCTGCACATCAGTAGCCTAACGCTTCAGCGTGAGACAGGCAGTTCGAGGGCAGTACAACTGTAGCAGGCTGTAAGAAACATCTGCGGAAACAACTTGGTACTTGATCTTCCTCAGTAAAGCACACTTCAAATACGAAAAAAAGCAATCTTTAACTGTCTGCGATAGCTGAATAGCTGTCACTTGTAAAACAACCAAAGAAGCTTAAGATTCTCGGGATTATTCCTGGGTTGATTAACCAACATTGTTTTTAAGGGTAATTTCTCTTCACAAGAAAGGCATTTTTCTTAAGCTTTTCATTACTAAATCTTGAAAAATTTGCTAACCTGTAAGAAATGATCAAAAAAAATCTAAGTTTTGACATTTACATTCCCTTTTTTTTTTTTACATTCATAACCATGAGATTTGTTAAGTGAGTACATAAGCTTGCAAGCACCTAAAACTGTCAGCTGTATTTCTCACCCCACGGCAACATCAATTAATTGAAACAGCTGTCTCAGAGTAATGGAAAGAATTGCAAGTTAGAGGCAGTAACTTACTAGATTCACCACAGGCAATGTATTAACTATGAAAATTCTTCCCCTCAACCCTTCTTCCCCCTGTACAGCAGCTTCCTGTCCTTCCCCTCTACTCAGCACCGGCGAGGCCACACCTGGAGTACAGTGTGCGGTCTCGGGCTCCTCAGAGAGGAGAGAGAGACACGGACCTACTGGATGGAGAGTTTAGAAAAGGGCCACCAAGATGATTAAGGGACTGGAGCATCTCTCCTGTGAGGAAAGGCTGAGAGCACCGGGATTGTTGAGCCTGGAAAACGAAAAGGCTCAAGGGGAGCTCATCAGTATATAAAAATATATAAAGATCTGAAGGGAGGGCGTAAAGAGACAGAGCCAGGCTCTTTTCAGTGGTGCCCAACGACAGGACAAGAGTCACTGGCCACAAACTGAAACAGTAAAATACGAGCTGGTCACAAGCCATCCTTTAAAAAAAACCTAGGTTTTGGTCAGAAACAAATTAAAAGAAATTAAAAGGAGACTGAAAATTTTCACACCTGGACTCTTAGAACACAAGCCTGTCTTCCCAGTTCACGCTTATTTCAGCCACCAAGGGTCAGCATTCAAAAAACATAGATTCTATTATTTTAGTTACTACATGCCCCCAAAATTGTGAAAAAGAAATACAACTTCATAAAGTAAATCACGTAACGTATGTATTCTGTGGAACCTTTCAGATAATGTAATAGGCTGGATCATCTTGCACTACCAACAGCAACATTCCTAAGAGAATAGAATCTTATTCTCTTAGGACAAGATAAGAGATTAAGATAAGAGAATCCTGTTCAACTCACCATCGGTAGAAGTTCAGCAGTTTGGCTGGAACATTTCTGTAAGTGTCAATAACATCTACAAAAACAATATCATCATAGGTACTGCTTTCTTCCTTCAATAAAGCATCTTCTTTTTCAAGATTTTTTACGTGACTTGTAAACCTTCCTGGGCGAGTATGGAGGCTTTTTAAAAGAGCATCACCTTCTGAAAGAAACAGCACCCATCATTAAACAAAGATGCATACCTACACACATTTCTCTTGGATCATATACAAACTGTCAAAAACCAATCTGAAGAAGTGTTCAGTTCTGGGGTTAGGAAAATCCTACAATAATGCTCTGAAAGTCACTGGTTTACGTTGGCTAGGGTTGACTGATAAGAATATATCAATTCTAGTGCTATGTGGCCAGAGCCTTAGACACTGGGAAAGGTCTCCTGTACAGTCTCTGACCATTCTGCTGAAAAAGGTGTAAAACAGCAACAAGAGGGGTAGAAAAGCAGGCTATGTTAGGTAGTCACCGTTTGTCAGTAGTTAATGTTAAACATCATGACACGGTACTGCTAACAGTAGCAGGACTGGAAAAATGTGAAAATTATCAGGGAATTATTTCACTGCACAACATTTTTTAACTTGGGTTTGGGTAACAAAAAACAAGGACAGAGAAGAGAGTCTAGGTAAAAATGGTATTTCTGTTAATAAAAAGGCAAAGGCATGCAAGTCAACTGAAGTGGCTGACCAAGGGCAAGCAAAGAAACCACATCAGGATATTAGGCATTAAAAAACAAACAAACAAACAAACAAAAACACAGAAAAACAAAAAAACAGAAAGGCATTAACTGTTTCTACTAAAAGAAAATTTAAGGTGATCAGATTCATAGAGATAGCACAAATTTTACCTCAGAAATGTAGTTTAAAGTTCCTGGTTTATCGTTAACATCAAATGTGACACTACATTTTGCAGACTTACCTTGAATGGTGTAGATAAAACCACCTGCTATTCCCTCCACACCTTCTGTGAGTTCATGTGGCAGTAACCCTTCCCCTGCCTGCTAGAGACAGATTAATGGAAAGAAATAAATTAGTTCATCTCTCATCACTGATGTGTTTTTCCCTATGATTTTAAGGTGTGAGGTTTTCTGGAACTGAGAATTAAATTAAAACTCTTCTGGTTTAGGTACCTGCACAATGAAAGAGTATGATTTTTAACTGTAAAGTTTTGTGGCATTTTTTGAAGTTTGACCTAAAACTAGCAGTACCACTGAAACTTTTAGAAAACGCGTTTTGAAGTAGAGAGTGAAGTGTAAAGTTATTAATTACAACAGCACAGCACATTTAAGCAAGCAATGTTTTGACAGGACGACAGACACACTGCTAAAAAGCAAAAAACAGCCTTATTCCCATCAACTGGGATTTTAGCATAGGATTTTTGACCCACATTTTGCCATCTCTGATATACTGATAACGCTTCACACCTGACCAAGGCAGTAAGTGAACTTTACTCCCTTCAAAAGAAAAGAAAATGCCGCTTACTAGCATAATTTTTTTTGCATGCCCTTGTCCTTTTCCCTGGTAAAACAAACTTCCCTGCTGAGACAACAGGAGAAGCCAAACTGAATCAACAATTTACAGAGAAACAGGAAAGCAAAATGCTAAATACCCAAGACTTTAAGGAAAAACAGAACCACGGTGGAAGGTGAGGTGACTCACTGTAATGACTCTGAAAACACCTCCTCCATCATTCACCATCACTTTATGAAGATTTCTTGAAACAAGGCCCTGAAGATCCTGGCTTTCCCACACAATGGTACCTTCAAAACTCTGGTAGGAGAGCAAAACACTGTTATGCAGGTATTCGAAGACTTCAAAGGATGAAAATCAAACAGTTTGGGGTTTTTTTATTTTAAAATAGTCAACTTCGTGCAGCACATAGCTTGAACGCACAACACTGATGTTTTGCTTACACTTCAACAGAAGTAAATTACACATAAAAGAAATACATCTGTGTGAAACTCAGTAACACGTAATCATGCTTTTAAGACTAATCATGAATTTCTATATTAGGAACATTAAAATTTTAACAGAATTCTAGCGGAAAAGGTTTTTGCTTTCTAACATCATTAAGATGGCATTTAAAGGTAACCTGAAGTGAACTTTAAAAAATCAACTATAAAATCCTGCCTTACAAAGAGAAAACATTAAAACAGATTTGAAAATAAGCGCTGCTTTTTAGCTGTCTGCCAAAACCAGAGATCAGAGACTCAGTCCTGACATCAGCAAAACTTAAAAGGAAAACACAGCCACCTTTATCCTGGCAATGTTGTCACAAGCTACAGTAGGAGTGTCACAGAGCTCTGACCTCACATCTTGGCTAGTAGTGAAAGGAAGAGAAACACAAGTATCTTTAAAATTTGCTGGGTTTAACTCTCACTTTAAGTTATGTCACTCCATGGGTTTAGATACGTGTGTGTGTGTGTGTGTTTGTGTGTATGTCTGCGTAAAAATTCTTGCATCTAAAAGCACTTCATCTCCACTTGAAACTAACCCGCCCAACAGTCCAACTCTTACCCATTTTAATGTGAAGACTTTCCTGAAGACCCCCTAAGAACATGCAAAGGGACACGTGGTATGTTGAACAGTAAGAGTACTGGTACTGCTAATTCTTTTAAAGCAATTTCACCCTTATGACAAGGTAGTATAGAGTAGCTGTAGGGTCATTATACTCCTGACTGCTAGATAAGCGCATTCTATTGTGTTTCTCCCCATTTCATAGGAAAAATACTGGTAGCTAGTGGAACTTGGAACACGGAAACAACTTGTTTCATGTATTGTGGATGCACCTCTGTGGCTGTAGAAAGTGTTTACTCGTACTAACTTCTCAGCTCTTCTCCATTTTAGCCTCCTTGTACTCCAGAAACTCTCCAGTTACAGACACGCCACTGAGTTCAGCTCAGTTCTTTGCTTTCCTCTAGAAGTAGGTCTTAACATCTGCAGCAGTCGCGGTATTTAATGACAGCTGCAGATTTCAGAAGCCTCTCATCTATTATTTATAAAGCCAGCTTTATAATCTAGTACTGGAACTAGTCAGTGTTTAGTCAAGCCTGACTTACACGCTCAATACCTCCCCCTTGTTTAACTACCTGCCAGTTATCAGAACAAACGGACCGCTACTAAGACCTTTTTTAGCGGCAGGACCCCTGAACACCCTGCACAGTAAAACCCACATGCTCAATTTCTCTATTTGCAGTGGCTATCGTCTCCCATTCCAATGTTTTTTGCTGTAGGGACCGGGCTCTAATCCCACTTCTGTGCCTTGTTTACAGACGGAACCTTTGGTAAGTTGTTTATGAGCCCGAGAGTCCTCTCCCTCCTCAGCAACCAGAAACATTAAAATTCTCACCACTGACTATTACCAATACTGACTTTAAACATGTACCAAGAGTCTTAATCTGCTGTTACCAGGGAACCTCAGTGCAAGGTGTCCTACGGCTGCAAACCGTCGTTATTTTCCAGGTTGAGAGACTTGTAAGCAAATTTTCTAATGACTTTAGCCTTTAGCTAGTCTTACTCTGAGCCGCTTAATGAAAGCTGGGGCCTGAAAATGCTTAAAGCGAAAACATTAGTGGCACACCTGAGACTACATCATCTGTTTTTCCCCATTTAAATTCCAGCCTTGTTGCTGCCAGAGCGCAGTGGCATTTACAGTGAATACCGAACAGGTGTACTGACATAATGCAGCCCTGCCAAACCCCTTTCCCAACGTCAAACAGTGCTGTGCTTTTTGTTTCTAAAGCTACTCCCCATTAGTAATACAGAGCGTGCGTAGTCGAGAGTCCCATTTCCATGCAAGCAGCCCGTGGCTTTTTGACAAAATAAGTGCATTGCTAAGACCTGGCTTAAGAGCCCCTGTGTGAGTTTTAGTTATCTGCTAGTGGTTCTGTTCTTCTGCGCTTTCAGTCGTTCCACAGCTGAATGATCGATTCTGTCTTTCACAATCTGGCCTGCCAGATGCTTATTCTAATGCTGCAGTTCCCCTCCTTTCCCCAAGACAAGCAGAAAGAGCAGCACTTCAGCCGGAAGATGAATGAAGCTCTTCAGCAGCCTGTACAATCCATTACTTCTTGAAGGTAGAAAAGCAGAGAATAGATATTGTCTCAGAAACCACCTTGTGACAATTAAACCGCTCACTACATGTACTGCTCTCAAACAGACAGGAACACGTGGGCATTCTGTCCCCTCTGAATCATCTTCTATGGTTCAGCACCCCAAGCATCACCGGAGACTACACGCTGTGCATAAGCCCTATTAATCTACATTAGAAATGTCATGTTATCCTGTAAGCATTCAGCTTATGACACGTATCAGATTAAGGAAGCCCACACAAAGAAATATATGAATACTAATATCCCCTTTCTAAATGAAATACTTCCCATCTGCCTCTCAGGAAAAATGCAATCATTTCTAGCAAAATTACAACTGCCTAGCATTTTAGAATCTCAGAACAAAGTCTTAAAGGGAAAAGGCTTACATGTTACACTACCAAATTACTGGGTAACCAATACTTTCTAAAAACCTGAAAACCCCTCAATCATTTTGACATCAAATTGGATTGTCAAAACATAAGCACAAAATACTGCAAGAGGTCTGCTGACTTGAAATGTCTCCTGCCAGCATAACTTGAACAGTATTCAGCAAAAACTGTTTAAGATGATAAACCAATTAATCAGTTGCCAATTCCCTTAAAAAGAGCAGGTTTCAAAATGCATCCATTCTTATAGAGCCCGGGGATTAAATCAGTGATTAAACTGCCCCCAAATCTCCTCTCTTCTAGACTTCTCTTGCTCCAGTTTTTCATAAAACACTTAATTTCTTGCATAACAAAGCAACCCAGACCCAAAGACAACTTACAGATATAGGAGCAAGAGTCCAGTCATATAGGCGAATACTTAAATGAAGCGAAACAGCCTAAAATGGCAGCTGAAATGTACCTGGGAGAGCTGGCTGAACTAGAATTCTCATTCTAAGTCAACTTCTATTCACTACACCTTCACTGTAACAATATACATTTTTTTCCTACCTATATTCTGTTCTGTGTTTAATCACCTTCCTTCCTAAGCAGCCACAAGTAGGTTCTATATCCCTATACAAAAACACTACTCTTGGACTGCATCCCCAATCCCAAAGAAGATTCAAACCAAACCAACAAACAAACAAAAACAGAAAAAAGAAAATAAGACAACTTTAGACTCCACCTTGTTAGCTTAGACAATGGCATCTCAGGACACACAAGAATGCTAACACTCCTAACTGTCCAAAAAGCAGTCTTCTCCCAAATTTCTGAGGAGTGTCCATTACAAGAAAAAAAAAAAAAAAAAAAAAAAAAAAAAGGGTGGGGGGAAGGGGGGCAAAAAACCACTCCTGCCTTAGGATGTTGACACATTTTAAAAACCCAAATGTCTTCTGTGCATGATGTATTCCATCCAGCATATTGCAGATGGGCCCTACTAAAGATCTTCCTGAAGTTCTAATTCTTGTTTCCTTGCATGGTTCAATGAACAAACGATTCCTCACTAGTGTGGCCAGAAAAAGAATAACCAAAATTTCAGCAGCCCTCAGTAAGACCTTCTCAATTGCAACTATTCAGCTAATACCACCATTGCAAACGTAACACACAGTATCTTGCCGTTATGTCCAAGACATCAGAAGCAGAAAGCTCTTTTCCAGCTGCTCCCCAGCAATCGGTGCCATCCTCCCATCCCTATCTTGTGTACTAATGTCTGAAAAAGCAGGAGGGAGAAAGAAGTGTCCCATTCTCCGGTAAACTCCCACAGCATGGAACCAGGTATAATTTTCAGTCAGAAGCTAAAAAGGTTTCTGAAATTGCTACTATTTGTCAATGTAATTTTTTCATCAATGTGTCTTTTTCAGGCTTTGGCTTTATAACTACTGGTGATAATGAGACGACGAAAAAGAAATTCTGGATTTCAGCATATCCCCTCAACTAACATTCTAGAGGTATTCGCTTGCCCTTTCCTGCCTCAAGCGAAAGGCAGTTTTATCAGTCAGTCTCTCCAGCTGACTTGAAGAACTTCAGGCAGCTCCAACCCTGCACATACCTCTGGCAAAATGAACTGCTCTACTGGCTTGTACCACAGTCTGTTCACTTGCACCCCACAGCTTGGCGGACTAAAGCGAGCACTGAAGAGAGCTTCCTGTAAACAACAGAAAAAGGGAAAAACGTAGAAAACACATTAAAAGTGCTGTGAGATTACGCAAGTCTTGATCATCTCAGTGAGTTACAATGGGAAGAGGCTTCTTGATTGTATTCAACTTAAAAAGTTTTATTCTCACAACAGTCTTAGACACCACAGAATCAAGTGTTGGACTGATACGGTGGAAGCAAGCAACAATGGAACGAGAGTGCAAGTTCAGCTAGAATCCAGCCAGCAGAGCACACCGTCTGGAAGACTCAGGCTCCTCCCCCAGTTTACAGACTTTCTATTTTCTGTTTCAATAGCTGCCTACTACTAATTGCAGAGGATGCTGACCCCTAAAACTCAATTGCTACTCTACTACACAGGCCATCAAATGGCTCTTAGATGATAACAAATGACATAAAGATGCTGCATGGCCAGATTCCCAGTCTTCAGAAAACACTCTCCAAGCTCTCTTATGATACTAGTTTTTCTCCTTCTTTGGAAGTAAAAAACTGATGTGGATCATGTTATTGGCTCTCAATGTTTAGAATCCTACCGTGTAGCAAACGTAAACCTGATTACAGTATACTTTTTTTTTTTTTGCTATTATAAACTCAGCTCCTTGGAATTTCATCATAAAAGCCATACTCCAGTACATTTGCTGTAGTTAATTTCAATTATTACCTTAAATTTATCAAGTTATTGGTAGGGATAAATGCAATATACCAAATGCAACAATCACGCGCAATGATTTTTGCCTCCAGGTTAGCACTAAGCTATTCTATTAAACCCATAACAGCTTGGGAGTGGGGAGAATTATCACTGAGGTTTTATTATTACCTGTAAATAATACCAGTTTCTAGAAATCTCAGAATGTTTTGCCAGAAGACAGACAAGAAAAAGTTACTGCATCTCTCTGCTTGAAGGTCCCCAATGTGTCTTTCTAAACGTGTTTTAAATATATTCAACAGTTTATGTTTTACTCCTTAATACCTATCAATACTTTAGAAACTCAAACGCAATCAAAATTATGTCTTGGAATTAGATATAAGTGCTCTTTCAAAACAGCATTTATACTAACTCATAGCACTTCGTGAATTTCATCTTTTCCTCATCCAGGTTATATATATATGTGTGTGTGTCTGTGTGTGTATTTCTCTCTGTGAAATACAAATTTACAATTCAACAGAGCAAAAATAGAATTCATATGCTTGTCAGTTAAGTACTTTTCTACATCATCAACACAGCATGTTGCTTTCTGTAAGAATGTAATCCACAATAAAGAGACAACGTGATTTAGTCCACTTTCAAAAGATAATTACAATACTCTACCTCATGTTCTGCCTGGTACAATTTTACAGTGATGTTCCTCTGGAATCCCACCCCATCAGCCTCATAAAATACCCCAAGACTGGTAATGACAATGGGGTAAAGTACACGGAAGTTCACACTGACAATTCTGTCTTCAGAGAGCACAGAAGGTACGTCCTCAGGGAGACTGAACGCTTCAATTTCCTGATTCAAAACTGTATGGAAAAGAAAGGACAGAGGTAATGTGAGAAGACTTCATAGTTCTGGAACTGGACACACGCAAAGCACACTGGATACACACAAAGCATTCTGATTAATTAGCACAGCTCACAAGTGCACAAGGACAATCAAACACTGGAGGAGAAGAAAATACAACTGGCTGCAGACTGCAGCAAGGAGAAACTCAGTGATGCAGTAACCTACAGGCTACCAGCAATTGCAAGTCAATGCCTATGTATCCACAGGGAAAAGATTAAAAACACAATAAATTCACAGAGTGAAGACAAAAATGCTATTTGACTGCATGAATATCTGTATATTAGCATATGAAAATAATTATTCATGTATCAAAATGGCATACAGCTCCAATGAATTCAGCTGCCTGCTTTTTGGCATTATCACCTCCCTAAGCCCCGAGGTACCATTTATTCTTGGGAGATTGGTTAAGCAGTGGATGCTGCCATTAAAAGAGAAAGTAACAGAAGTTTCATTTTATAGTAAATCATGCCTTAAGTGCCAAGCAGTCCTTAGTTAACTAGCAATTAAAGAACAAAAGTCAAATAGAAACTAAAAAGTGACAGGAAGACTATAATTTTACTTAGGAATTTTTGGATGGCAGCATTTCATTTTTTCCCCATGGTACATTTCTTGGTCTCTCTCTAGAGTGCAATCTGAAAAACCTGTCAGCCAGACTTGCTTAGAATTCACTTTGTCACCACAGAAGTCCATCTGACATGCGAGACTGGCACCTTGCAACTTTCTTCACACATGACACTTGGCCAGGTCATTCCAGCTCTCTCCAACTTCATTTTACACAGGAATAGAGTAAAATTTTATGTTATATGGGAGAGACTGTCCCCCGATGCATGGAAAATGCAAATCCATCAGAAGTCAATGGCCTCCCCTTCACACCCCAAAGATCTCTCCCTTTCACACCTGCACATGGTCCTTACAGGAAGATTATGCAACTGCTAAGAGCGCAAGTTCTAGGCAGCATTTATCTTCAGGAGTGGCTCTCTCAGTTAAGCACCCCAAACTACTCTCAGAAAAGATGATTAGTTCTAGTTCAGATCATATAAAAGTTGACTTCTATACCTGGGTTACTGATGTTCAGAAGTTTGCAGGAGTAGGGGTCTTCTCTGTCCTCCACTGGCACAGCACAACCATGCGCACCTATTATAAACTTCACAAGGACACTAAAATAATTTGGTTTTATTAACACCAGTTCTCTTCCCTCCTCCCTCCATCTTCAATAAACTTACTGCATCACAACAGCCTGTCTTCCATAGGATTAAGATTTTAAACCCCTAAAAATCAGCAAATGAGTCTATGTAAAGCAACCAAATGAATACCCTCAGAGGGGCTCAATTCCAAACCCACGTTGCTGTTTCACATTTCATAATGAGTATGCAGGAAGACTGGCAGCTAGGAATGGGATTCGAGACAGCCAGCACACTAAACAGAAAAACACCTAAGGCAACACTGAAGGATCCTGAAGACCTGCCTTTCCCTGCCTGGCTTTGTTACTTAATTCAAGATTGTTTAAATATTCTGTATTCAAAAGGCAATGAAAAAAATAAGAAGAGAAAAGGCACACAGCATCCAAGAAGGAACAAGGACTCCAGACTATCTGTTACAATGAAACGTCTACATTTTGGGTTGTAGCAAAACAACAGGTTGCTCTTTCCAGCCCTAATCATGGTTGTGGCAGTCAGGAGACAACAAGCAGTGTGAAGAGAAGAGGATCCACCTCAGCCTAGTTTTTCACCTAGCAGCTAAATATCCTCCAGGAACTCCGTATCACATTTTTAGATGACTGAAATAGCTATGCTTCACTCCCAACTGCACGCTGACACCAAATTTGCAAATGTAAATGGCCTTCAGCGCAAGGCAGGTACTAAGATGTGAGGCCTATCAAGATGACAACGTCTCCAGAAATGAACTGCAGCAGAACTTTCTCAGCAAGGACAGGGCTGTCTGTAGACTGTCAGGTGTGGGAAGGGTTCTGGTGGTGTGCCTGGTTCAGTGGGAAATACACCTGAGCTTTACAGTTAAGGCTGTTGTTTGGTGAGAGAACAACAAACACCCTCTTACATGATCCCGCCTTCTTTCAGGTATCCTGGATTACTAAGCATTTCAAGTTGCATACCATACAAAGCGTACATTGCAACACAAAAAAGGGAAAGTCTTATACATCACTAATGAACAGTGGCAACTAATTGGAAAAACAAACAGCAGTGAACAGTCAAAAAATGACATTTTATTCCTTGCATAAAAAGGTTACAGCCCAGAACAAGAAGTATTCTTATATATTACTAAGCAGATTTAAAAAATTAGAGTACAAGATGCTCACAAATAAAACAAAAAACAAAACTGTCCAAAAAGAGTAATTAAATCAAGATATTTAAGCTTTACAGTCTCCCCCAACCTGCCAAGCCCCAAATTACAAAACACTAGGGATTACCGTTGGCTCAGTGCAGGATGTTGTTTCAGGTGCTTGAACCAAGTGTTCCTTATAACACTGCGCAGTTCATGATTGTGTCGAGCTGACAAAACACCTACAATAACATCATAATGTTTCAGCTTCCACTGAGGAAAGAAGGCTAATGGACCTAGAAATATAAAATGACAAACATTTATTATATGCATATCTTACCACAAAAGCCTGAGTTGCAAGCAGTAATTAAAATACATCTCAAAAGCAAGAGTACTGGGAACCTGAAACACTAAAACCAAGAAGCATGATCACTATTGCCTTCTTGGTTCAGAATTGGGGAAACATTTTCAACATGCCCAAACTTTCACTAGCAATCTAAGAAAACTTTACTGCAACGACCTGAGCAAGTCACTGCAGGTAAGCAAAACTAAGAAACTGTGACTCACAAAGCAGGCAAGAACGTAAGCCTTGGTTCTGACTGACAGCAGCTTCCATTCTTCAAATATTTGCCTGCCTGTCTTAGGAGCAAACTGCCCCCTGAGAGCATGCTCTTGCTGGGCTGCTCTTTCCTATCAGCCATCAGAAACCTTGTGGGCAAGGTACAAGGTCCTACCGTTCCCTCTGCAAAATGCTTGAGACAGTCTGAGCCTTCTGCTTGCTCGTTGATACCTCCTCCAGCATGATCCACCCTAAATCCTGGGGGCTTGTCACCACTGGTACCAGGCCTTCACTATTAGAATTCACCATTATTCTAGCTAAGGAAAAAAAAACCCAAAATAAACTAGGCTTGTCAGATTCAGAAATATGCCAGTTTCCCCCTTCTTCTTAAAACTGCTGGACCACCTTTCTGCCTCACCATGTCAACACAGCATGTCACCGCCTCTCATCTGCCACCTTTGAAGTTCAACACTGCCTTAACACAGGGTATTACATCCCTGCACCAGGGAACACTGGCTTCATTCAGAGCTGGATGTCACCACCAACACTTACAATCCATGATTTAGTTTGTGCTGCTTTAATTTAGGGATCAAGAAAGCTAGACTTGATTTCAAACAAGATTATGAGCGGAAAGAGACCCAAGAAGCTCTGACTTAGAGCCTGCTAAGTGAGGCAAGTAGCTACAGTGAAATTGCTTAGTTTAATTTACCAGACATTCTAGAGTTAAGAGAGGTTTATATTTAGCTTTAGCAAAAGATTGCTTTCCTCTCATCCCACTATCTTTTTTTTCATTAGGCTGCAGGATAAACAAATGTAAATGTTAAGGCCCTCTAAGCTACCGCATACAGCGTAAACAAGATTTTTTAAAATTAATTTTAAAGAGACCAAAAATATTGCCAAGTCTGCATTGTGTACTCCCACTAGAAAATGCTGAATTATAACCTAGATTCTACCTTCCACACCAGCATCCCCTTTCTCCACTCTGAAACCAAGAAGATAGATGGGACAGGTTACGATTGCTTAACCTAGGACCTCATGGCACCGCCATGGGGACCTGCTCAGCTCTATGCTGAAACAGCATCAAGAGACTTCAGTTTGGGGTTTGGGTTTTGGGGGGGGGTTCTTTTTTTTTTTTTTTTTTTGCTTTAGGAGCTATTGATAATGGCTTGCACCTGACACCTTAGTCCCAAAGCCAAATAAACGAGTGCTCTGCAGCTGATTCTCAGAACAGTACAAGAGTGGGGAAAGTACAGGGTGATGCTTCCATGGGCAAACCTTCCCCAGTCAATTTCCCACTAAGTATTTTAGTCCTAAGCATGCAAACACTTTTTCTAGGAAAAGGTTAAGTTTCACAGTTATTTAAATGAATCTGTCCTGACAACAGCTACAATCTTGTAACTTAAGCTGAACACTGACCTATTAAGAGAAGTTTCCATCAACTTACAAACCCAAGCGGCAAGCCACTAGCTCCATGCCTCAGGTTTTTGCTAAGGTCAACTGTTACATCTCTTACAACAACCATACACTGAACGGGTGGCAAGGTTCAGGAATACGATTTGTTTGCCGACAGACCAACAAACCTACTGCCCTATATAACATCTGAAGAAACTTGTTGCTCAGTCTAAATACAATTTTAGTTTACCTTTATGCTCGTAAGTATCAACTATACAGAGGCTCTGTATGTCTTCCGAGGTCATTACACAGCCAAGATCTCCATGACAGCAGTGGTGCATGAGAGTCACACATTTGTAAGACTACAACATTACAGCAAATTCCTCTGTATCTCATATTCCTTCTCACACATCCTTTTTCTTTCCTTGTTCTTCTTCCATCCTTTGATTATTCTTTAAACAGCCTCTGCAGCCTTAACTGCAAGCCTTCCAATATGAATCTCCTAGGAGGACTAACATGTTTGTAGACAGCATGAGGTGCTGTTTACATAGATTTGGTCCTCAAGATACCACTTTTAATTAGAAGTGGAACCATTTCATTAAATCAAAATTAAAGAAAATAAAATGAAGAGCAGAAGTCTATAGGGTGACTTGACTACTTGACTCAGAATAGCATAAGCTGTCTTAAATCAATTAAAAAAAACAAAACTAAAAATAAGCTACTCACATCAAATAGGCATACTTTTAATTAGTTTATATTTTTAAATGAGTGAAGCTTTTCCTTATCAACCATTCACATGGGAACAACGTTAATGTAACAGATGCCTCAGAATTAATATCTTACTGCTTTTAGAACAGACAGCTCTTTCTTGTTTTAGGCTATATTCAGGCTGAGTAAGGTAGCATTACAGCAGTCTATAGTCAGAAGATTGTCTTCTCTGTCCCAAGGGTTATGCCATTTTACTTTTAAAACCACTGAAAATGGAAAAAAAAAGAAAGCTTACTTTCATAAAAACATAATGAATAAGCTCTCTGCTTGTTATCAAAGTTGTCTACTTCCTGTGGAAAAGTAGGAATAACACTTACTCAACTTTCAGGAAAAGATATCCATATGTCTCTCTGAATTATCACTATGAAAAAAATGGAAGATAAAGTGAGAGGCACGGGGTGGCGTGGTGTGGGAACTAAGGCTATTTTTCCTTTGTAAGGATAATTCAGATATATGCATATATATGCTCTGATGCAGCATAATTTATGAGAAAAACATTGCTGACCTCCGAGTCAATAAGAACAATTTATACAAGCAATCAATACTTGCCACTGGGGACCAAACTTCTTCATCTTATGTTCTATTTTTGTGCATTAGGCCAAAATGGTAAGTGTTGGCAACAGGCTTAAAAAATACATACTGTATCACTCTTACCTTGAACTGGTTGTGCAAGATAATTAAGCCTTTAAATTTTTCAATTACAAAGACAGGAAAAAACAACTGTAAATTTGGGGAGGTGAAGAAAAAAGCTACATACCATATTCCATGATATACCCTGAAAGTGTTGCTAACCGAAGGGATGCAGGAGGAGAGGAAGCCTTTCCAATTCCAAGGTCACACTATCACTAGTTGCCTCGCTTTTGAACTGTTACTGTCTTAAAGCCGCATCTGGGTTGCATCACGCAGATCAAGACTTCTCAGTGGAAAGCAGGCAGCCAAATGTGCAATGCCTACCCTACACTCTCTAAGCATCAAGAACAAAATCACTTTTGCTTTGTTTTGCTTGAGGTTGTTAATCCACAGCTACAAAAACATGAAGGGAAGCAGCCCTCTCTCAGCTGCTGAGATGCATTTAATTCTGTACAGCAACTGTAAAGAGTACTTCTGTCAGCTCTAAGACTACTGAAGTCCAGCCTGTGTTTTGTTGACTGACTGGATACCAAGCAAAAATGAATTCTAAATCCAATACAAGAATAAATGCAGTTTATTATATTACAATACAACAAAGGAGAATACCATGCAATACAATAAAAGGGAAACAGTACTAGTTATTATGCACAACATGACAAAAGAGCAATAGGAGCAAATCATCAGATCATTACTGCAAAGCATTGCAGAGATTAAGAAAAGGGTACATCAGCAATTACCACCTTAACATCACCCAAGCCCACACTTTGGCTGGGAAGCCCCGTTGCAGCCATCACTACGAGTCTCTTGGTAACTGGGAAAATTTCTGTGAGGTGAGTCCACCCATAGCTGAGGCTTCTGGCCCAGTCCCGGAGCTTGCCCACCTTTGTACTCAGTGAAAAGCAGAAACAGTTTACATACCTAATGTATGTAAACTTTTAACTTTATGTTGAGTGCAGGTGTGCACTGTCTCATGATTCATAAGGTTCACACATGGCAGGGACCCTGGCCAGGTGCCCAAGAGTGGTGGAGTTACTGTCATGGCAGAGCTGCACACAGTATTTATTGGATGGATGGTCCTGATCACATCTTGCTCAGGACAAACACCACCTGCTCATTACAGTTGTCCTTGACCCCCTGAGCTCACTGTCCAAGTTAAACAATTTCTAATTAAAGACAAAGACTTTTTTCATCAGCAGTAATCAATTTCATAAATTTTCACCACAGCCTGCCAGAGTCTTGTGTCACATGGTTAATAATAAGTTCCTGCACAAGCTTTCTTGGGCTGTGATATTTGTAAGGACAGGCTCCCATCCCACACAATTCCCCAATGTCTGACCATACACGTATTTCTACTAGTACAGTTTTTTCACCTCAGTATGAACTGCAGTAAGCTTTCAGAGGATTCTTGGTCACTAATTTTCCTGAAACTTGGTGAAAGACACTGGTCTTTAGGCCCTCCACCTGTTTGTCAAGCTTGACTGAGGACTACCAACACGATCCAAGTTCGGGAGAGACGCAGGAAAAGGTAAACAAGTGCATAGACAGAGCACAAAGCCATGCCTTTAGATGACAATGTCAAAGGTGCAGAGGTGAGTCTCCTGCTAAGCTGGCCACAGAAAAACGTCACTGCTGACCGGCAGTCTGCTGGCCCTAGTCAGATTTTAACCAACTCGGCAGCAGCCAACAGCTCTTGGAAGTTTTTCAAAATCCCAAACGGTAAAGATCAACACGCATCTCTTCTTCCTGTGAGACTGATTCTCAAGTAAGATGTCAAGTTTAGTGGTTAATTATATTTACTGTCATTATAAGGAGATGAAAAAATTGAGAGATCATTTAGCTTGATTTTGTCAACAAACAAAGTAAATATGATCTTGCTACACATACTTCTACTGGAGTGCCCTACTAACTACTAAATTTGCCAGTCATTTTCAGTCAAGTTTGACATAGTGTGCAGTCCCCAGAGTGGTTAAGTTCCCACATTTCATGGAATCGGACTGGACAGAGAAAAGACTCGTTCGTTGTTAGTGCCTGCACTGAGAAACACAGCAGTGTAGGTTTACCTGCACTACAGGGCAGGAGCGAACCTCCCCTGGAGACTGCTAGAGTAAGTGAGCTACAAAGCTCAGCCTTCTGTGGATCTTCTGCTACCCATGCAGCTTTTTTTTGTTGTGCTTGTTAAATAATCAGCGAATAGGACTAAATAGACCAGGCAGAAGTTGCTTAGAATATTCTCAACTAATCCACTTTGTAAGCTAAGACCAAAAAGGAACAAAACCCCTCAACGCCCCCCCCCCCCCCCCGCCACACACACACATATTCCAGGCTGTTATCTTTGCCTTTTCTTGTGACTTTGCAACCATGTTCGGGTTTTTTAATGCTTTTTTCTTCTGTACTGCTTTGTTAAATATCCAAACAAACATGAAGGAAGGAATTCACTGAATATAAAGGTTTGTATTCACAGAATGCTGACACATGCAGAAAAAGAACAAACCAAAGAGCAAAAGCAGCTCTTTCCCCCTCTCTAATCTTCTTCACTTAATCTGCTATAGCTCATCTGCATTACACCTCTCTCTGCAAGCAGCTACATGACCCCCCCCTGCAGCACCTACTTCATACCAGAGCTAAAAATTGCCGAGATGTGCGACCCTGGTTTCTGTGGGAGCACAGCACTCCTTGAGACAGACAAGCCTTTAGACAAGCTTTTAAACAAGCTTTACAGATTCAAAGAGTAAAACCTCTGTGGGAAGAGGGTTGGGTTTTTTGGTTTTTTCTTTTCTTTTTTTTTTTTCCTTTTACATCAACAGCATTCCCTTAAAGAAGTAGGACAGCAGGGTCCTTCTGAGTTGCAAAGTGACAGTAGTAATACTGGTGAGATGATGATGCTCTAAACACCATTAATGATGCAGCACTTGCACACTCCTAGACATACCTGGGAACAATGGCCAAAGCATCAGAAGCACAGACACATAAAGAATAAAGCAAATCCTTTTTGCAACACTAAAACGATGCCTCCCCCCTTTTTTGGGGAACGGAGGGAAGCACAGGACCTTTATCCTTTGAAAAGTAACTACCGATCCCTGATGCCACGGAACAAAAGCCTGCTCCCAGGGAAGGCTATTTGCTCCTTTGTGGCTGTTCTACTCTGTGGGCAATTTGGAAGACAACTGGTGAAGAGCTTCCTTCAGCCACGAGCCTCCCAACTCTGGCACAACTAGTACTCTCTGCTCCCTGTGCCAATGCCAAAAAACTCAAAAATGCAACTCCAGTACTGCTCGCCAGTAATTTACAATGTCTCAGACATCAGCCCACAGAACAACTGCAAACTTAAAAAAAAAAACAAAACTAACAATTCAGTCGGAAAATACTGTCAGCTTTGCTGTGGATTCTTTGTCAATTATTTCATGCCCATCAAAGGTGAGGGGATTGGTTCTGTTGGGGATGGCCCATCCCTGGAAAACAACGTTATAGCAACATCTCATAGATGAAGGTGGCATTTTAGGCAGAACTGCACAGCTACTGCCAATGCCAGACCTGACCTGTTGATGGAAGGTTTCAGTTTCCAAGGCCACCAGCCTACCAGTCTTTACATGCCTACAAAAGATGAAATAAACGTGTGACCAAGGATACTACCCGCGATAGACAGGCTTAACAGATTTCAGACAGCATCTATTCTTAAGAAAGTATCGCGTTTTGGCAGAATTTGTCCTTACAGAGCACAGCATCACTCACAACCTCAGAGGTTGTTTCTACATTTTATTTCAGTACTGAAAAGCCAAAACCAGGTTAAGCTCTCCCTCCTTCTTTCTCACTTGTCATGTACACAGGCTAGTCGGTGAGGGGAACAACCCTAACTCTACAAGGCAGATCACTAAAAGCCAGCCTAACCAACCCTGTTCCATCTAGGGCAGTGCCTGAAGAAGTACGCGCTGAACCGCAGGACAACAGATGGCACACAAGCAGCTTCGAGAAAATGGTGGGTTTTAATCTGTTGCATAATTATTCACTAGTAAAAGACTGACTCTTAACAAAACCAAAAGGGCCGATTCTTGGCTGCCACACACCCCCAGAAATGTAACAGGAATAACGTCTTAAAGGGCATTAGCATCAGCAAACTAGCAGCATATTACACTGAATGTGTGGGGTTTCTGATTAGGCGCTGTAATTGAAGCCCTACAGTGAGTAATTTCCTACTCTGTAAGACTTTGTGCTATCAATTAAAACACACAATTAGCAATGAATCCACCTGGAGTGCTAAAAGCAGGTCTGTCTGTTCTTTCTCAAGTTTCTGAGGTCATTTTATAATTAGCACTTATCTAAGATTTTTAGAAAAATTAACTAAAGCTTCCTACTCATGAACTTCCTTTGGATAGCACTTGTTTGTAACCAGTTAGGCAAGGACTTCAATTAAACCTAAAAGCACATTCTTGCACAAGTCTTGTTCGGAAGTGTGAATTACAGTCCCGTTAACTGAAGAACAACAAGAAAACTGGGAGCCACCAAAGTCAGGACACAAAAGCAAAGGCCAGTGCGTCTGATCTCAGAGCTAATCCTATTTATTTTTTTTCCACTTAACAAGTACTGCCTACAAGAAGTGTACTCTGTCTTCTGTGATCACCAAGGTGAAAGCGAGCATGAACACACAGAAAGTCAAAATACTGCACGGGGAGAGACGCAAGCGAGGGCCAAAGCATGCAGGCAGACCTACAGGCCTTTCACATGCGGTAGTTAAGAAGAAGGTTTTATTAAAGGAGGTACTTCCAATAGAAGAGGAAAAGTAAATGGAATGAGTGAAGATTGGAACACTGTTTACATTTAAAGTCATCTGACCTACAGACAACCACAATGAACTGCTTTCCAGAAATTGAAAGCCTGTTTTGCCAGCAGAAGTGCCTGAACTGCTCAGCTTAAGAAAACAGAAGTTTAAAACAGTGACTTTTGGTCTCTGTGGTTACACAATGGAGGTGCACCTGAAAGAGGGGAAAGATGCTTTTAACTGAAAGGCTTAAGAACAAAAGGCCATAAACCAGTTGGAAGTAAGCTTAGGCCACAAATGAGAAAGTATTTCTAATCAGGGCAAGCAGCTTCTGGAACAGCCTCTTCCTAAGACTGCTAGGAATCCAACTGAACAAACAAAAAGCCACCCCAGCGCTCCTCTGAATAAATGTAGGCTGTCCGGCTGCCGTTCTAAGGCAGAGATCAAGAGTTGCTTATTAGAAAAAGTAAGCAGAATTGATGGCCGGAGATGTCTATTCCAGCCTTGTGTTAGCGAGTCAATGATGTCTAGGTAAATAACCACTAAAACAGGTTATCAGCTTTCTAACAAACTCTCATTTCTGTGTGTGCGCGCAATGACTAGCAAGAGGGGAATTAAACCCTTCAAAAAACAGAGCTGCGGTTCATTCTGCTTTTGACCTCCACTGGTAGCCAATTTTGCAACTGTTGAGACACACAGACACTACACTGAAATACCAAAGAATACACAGATAATGCATTTTTATGTCACAGCTATTGTAAACCACTGTCCCATGATCAGATTTATTATTCATTCATACCAGTGATTCCAGGCAGTAGGTAACAAAGAGCAGCTGGAGTAATAAACAGGGCGGGGGGGGGGGGGGGAATTACTCAATAATCAAATTAAACGAGACTGGATTTATCAGGTAGTACCGGATCCTCTTAAATAGTTTCAGATTGCAGAAGCCTTTTAGTAAATAGGGACATTTCTTCTTGTATGTGAGTTCACTAATGTTCCTAAAACACACTGAATAATAAAAAAATATAACACAGAAGACATCAGAGATAAAAGAGGTCTCTGAGCTCATCCTTCTTCCCTCTGCCAAGGTAGCTGTACCTACAGCTTGCACATTTTGTGGTATTTTGAAGGCTAAAAGGCAAGCTCTTCCTTACATTGTAGTGCAAGGCTCAAGCCTACAAAGAGCCAGCACATGTACAGCACCGAGCATTTTCCTACGGATGATGGAAGCTCTCTTTTTATAAGAGGCATCAGTTTTCCTCTCCTCAGTGTGAATATGTTACTGAACAGGTTACAACTAAATAACCCTTGCATAAACAAAACGTACGCTTACTCTTTCTGTACTAAAAAAAAAAAAAAAAGGCACTTTTAATCCCAGTTATCCTAACATTATCCAATGCAACGTGCTTTCACAGTAACAAACAAAAACTCCAATAATAACTGCTTGTAACAGTGAACCTCCCAAACGCAAAGCTTCTTCCCTCCCTCCCCAACTGAGAACCTTCTGGATTTTCTTTATAAACGTTTGTTAGCGGGAGACACGTTTCTGCAGGGAAGGTCATCGTGAAATTCCACATTGCTGCTTCCAACGCCACATTAACGCACTGACCACACACGAGCGAACCATGAGGCACAACCCCAACAATTCAAACGCGCTTCAGGCTAACGATGAGGCCCCCCATCCTGATTCCCTAACTCGTGTGTGACCACTGCCCATCTGACAGGCAGTGGCCACTGTGCGGGGATGGCCACCACCCGTGGGGGACAGCCATCCCCACGGGTGGTGGCCGTCCCCGCGCTGTGACTGCTGCCCATCTGACAGGTAGTGGCCATGGTGTGGGAATGGCCACCACCCAGGGCCTTCAGGCATCGCGAAGACCCCGGCCTGGCTCCTTCCACACCCGCACCGCTTCACGCCTGCACAGGGCCCGCACGGCGCAGCTGGGCCGCTAAACGGGAGTCCTAAGCAGATCTGAGGTAAAAGCCCTCTCAGGTAAAAGCCCTCTCAGGTAAAAGCCCTCTCAGGTAAAAGCCCTCTCAGGTAAAAGCCCTCTCAGGTAAAAGCCCTCTCAGGTAAAAGCCCGCGCACCGCTGGGCTTTTCCAGAGCGCTACGGCGAACGCGGCAGACAGCGAAGAGCCGTTCCCCGGGCCGGGAATGAGGCGGCCCGGGTGCAATCGGTGAGGATGCCCCCCCCGCCCCAGCCGCAGCCCAGCGGGGGCGGGAGGGCAGCCGGGGCCGCTGCCCCACGCAAAGTTGCGGCGCGCCCCCCGCAACCGCCACCGGTACCGGCGGCTCCAACCGCTGAGCCAGCGCTGCTCTCCGCACCTCGACGTAAGGAGCCGTTGCCTCCCGGTGAACCCACGCAGGCACTCCGGGAGCTCTTTCCCCGCGGGCTGCGTCCCGAGCCCCCCCCTGCCCGGCAGCCCGCGGTAGAAGCGCTGCCCTCAGGCACAGAAACGCCGGAGCGGCCGGCAGCGCCGTTAGGCGGCAGGGGGCCGGCCCGGACCGTTGAACGGCCACAGCCCCCCCAACACACACACACACACACATATACACCCCCTCCCCGCGGCCATCGCCGAGCGGCCTCCCGGCCGCCTTCGCCTCCCGCCGTGCGGGGCACCCCCCGCCCTCAGCGGGCTCCCGCAGGCGGCGGAGCCCTGCCCGCCCCGTCCCTACCTGCCGGGTGCCTCCCGGGGCCGCCGGGGCAGCTGAGCAGCAGCCAGAGGTGCAGCGCGACCCCGACCGCACAGGGGCACAGCAGCACCAGCCAGTTTCGCATTGGCCGCCGCCGCAGCCGGCCCCTTCCCCTCCGCGCCGGCCTCTCCCAGCGGCGCCGGGGCGACGGGCCGACTCGGCCGCCCGCGGCTCCTCCCCGCGCCGCCGCTCCGCCGGGCCGGGCTCCGCTGCCCCGCGGCCGCCGGGAGCTGCAGTCCCGGCCCAGCCCCGGCGGGCAGCGGCGGCGCGGGCGGCAGCGGCGGCCGCCTACAGCCCCCACAATGCCGCGGGGCGGCGCGGCGCGGCCCCGGGAGGCTGAGACGAGCGGCGCCGGGGCTGCCGCGCACGGCGGGGAGAACCGGGCGGCCGCGCTGCCCCGCGGGGAGACGCCGAGCGAGCGCGGCTTTACCTCACGTTCCGCACGGCGGGGGAGCGCAGACGCCGCGGGGCGGTCGCGGCGCAGTACCCTCACGGATCGCTGCTCCCGGGGCCGCCCCGGCCGCCCTCGGGCCCCGGCCGCCGGGCTGGCGGTGCTCCGGGCTGGCCTCCCGCCGGGCTGGCCGTACCCCGGGCTCAGCGCGGCGCCGGGGGCACAGCCCGGCCCCCGTTAGTCGTTACTTGTGCAACGCCACGGTTGTCTACCGGGTGCCCCTTCTGAAAAGTCATTCCACAGTCACGAAACAGCGTTTCAGAACAACCCTGTACTAATCCAATAACGAGGAGACTGCTTCGCCTCGGCTAAGCCCCGCAGCGGCACTGCCAGTGCTCCTCAGGTATTTTATTCCAGCCAGGAACATGGTATTTGAAATTCCAGGGGAGGGGGGGACGACGGGGACTTTAGGCAATCAAGGTGTCTTTAACTGCAGCTGGGTCACACGAATCGACGGCAGCATCCTGGTCCTCGCAGAAGCACGCTATGAGACGTTCACAATCCAAGCTCAGCATCGTGTCTCACCTACAGCCACCGCGGCGCGAAGCTGGGTATCTACGCCTGATCCACCCAGGGGGCTGCCATCTGCAAACACCCTGCCGCCGGGAGAGGCCTGGATGGAGGAGAGCGTGAGATTGTCAGCATCTTGAAAAGTTACTTGTCTCTGGTCCCTCCGAACACAGGTAGCAAAGAGAAATGTTGCCTTGGACTCCTTCCTGCAGGGTGAATGTACCTGAAGAAGTGATGTGGATAAAAAAGCAGGGCCTTCTCAGAAATTAATGTATAAAGTAGAAGTTTGTGTGCAATAGCCATAAGGCTTAAATGAATGGTTACTGATGCTATTCTGTCAGAAATGCATGATTTTTGTAATAGGACCTGATACATATGAAGTATAATTGAAAGAAATTGAGTTTGTGCAAAAAGAAGACTAAAATCTGTTCTTTTTTGAAATCCCCAAGCCATGAAAAGGGTTTGGAAAATGCTTAAAAGTCCTTTCAAACAGCTTCATTAAGATTCATCTTTCATCAACTGGAGTGAGATATTAGAAAGCAAACTCATGACTTTAACCTTTATGTATTGAACAGCAATAGGAAAATATGTTGGAAATACATCAGTTCAGTTTGTTTGCATACCTAGGCATATTTAATATGCAACAGAGCGTGTACTTGTCAGCAAATAATAGTACTAGGGGAAACATTTACACAAAAAATGTTATTTATTATTAAAATCACTATTGACATTTGACTTGCCTTTCAGCAGGTTCAGCTGCAGAAATAAAAACTGGTCCAACTGCTAATATTACTCTATATTTGCCTATATTCCTTGTAGTCAAGGTGTTAGGTTCTCTACCCAGCCCTTACCCCAGGCCAGGTGAATTGATGGGGATCGATCTTATAAATATGTCTGTGAGCAATTACTTCCTTGTAGACAAAACCAGAGGACCAATTCCTTAATATCTTGCTTTCTATATGGCGTATTACCTATATATATATATATATATGTATATATGGTATATTACCTACCATGCTCAAGGATAAAGGACTATATAATGTACAAAACAGGAGAAATCTCTTTCTCCACATTACAGAAACGGTAGCCTGGTCAAAAGGATTATATATTTACCTTTATATACATATATATATATATATATGCATTTTTGTTATTTATGTAGGAAATGGTTAAAAATACAGTTTAGTTGTAGAGGACTGGCCTTTCCTGCTCCATTTTCTATCGCATTATCTGCAAGATTTTTAAAGCACGTGTAGAAGGTGCAAGCAGCGCTGCTTCTCATGTTGTGTATGACACTGGAAGTGTGCACCTGTGTATAAATCATGAGATGACCAGACACAACCACTAACCCAATTTTCAGAGTTCCCATTAGCAAAGTAGTTTCAGTTTGCATTCTTGAGGGCTTTTATGAGGACTGGTATATGGGAGAAGCAAGCTGATATCAGTGTCTAAACATGGATTCAAGGCACCATGTTTTACACATGCTTTTTAAAAAGTCTTGGCCCGTATAAAAATGAGATTTTTCCAGAAATCTAAGAATAGTGAATATATATACTATAAAAAGAAAATGGAATTGGAATATAACTTCTAGATGATGTTAAATCGTTTTCCTGCAAGACAGAACATTTTGATTTGAGTTATGCTCATTCTAGCTATCATTTATTCAAAAATACACCATTTTCATTCTGTGCTTTCTGAGCATATTTACTCTTCTGACATTACAGACTCGGGTGGTACCTCTGACACATGAAGTACAGTACTGGCACAACACAGACGTGGCGCCTGGGCACACGGTTTAGGGGTGGACTTGGCAGCGTTGGGCTTACAGTTGGGCTCGACGATCTTAAGTCTCTTCCAACCTACTTGACTCTCTGATTCTGTGTTGGGCACAAGAGCTGGAGATAGAAGAGACAGAAGTTTTAGCCCCCAGGCTGCTTGCAAACTTAAGATGCTTCTGTTAAATTTGCGTAACGTCTCTGGATAAGCATCTCCTGTCTGACACAGAAGACATGATGGATACCAGAGCTGTAGTTATGTACCACAGCCAGCCAGCCCATAACATTGTTTTTTCATGTTTGTTTGCCTAATTGTTGCCCCAAGTGAGTGACTGGGATTTTTTTAGGACACTAGCAGCAGCAGCTGAGAAGAGCAAGAAGCAGGGCAGAGCGCCATGTGTTTTAGCAGAGTTCATCCCCAGGGAGTTGTGTGTTTTATTGATCTCTCTGTGCTCCGTCTGAAGCAGAGGAAGGACTGGTGAGAGGTTCCATTTTAGGGGCTTGGGGCTTAACTTCCTCTACACCTTGCAGTAATACTGATCTATTACATTTCACACAATCATTATGCCTTCAGTTATCTAAAGGAAACACATGAAAAGTGATTACAGACCAGGGTATGAGGGATTAGAGTTTAAAAGCTTGTAAATTTGATCCCAAGAGTATGTCTTTTTTTTTTTCTCCCCAGTGTCCATAACCTAAACAGATTCACTATCTGTACTGAGGAATTATCAATCTTTCCTTACCTTCCTTAGGATCTTTAGAATAAATATTTTTTGCTTATTTTCCCAAACAGAAGAGATGTCTCCCTGCCTCCTCTTTCGGTTTTCTGATCTGATGAAGTGCAGATGCAGAGGAGTTCTCAGACTCCTCATCTTGGGCTATTAATGCTGTCAATGTCACTGGGATCTCCTGAGGATAGACAAAGGGATCCTGCAAAAACTGATCTCTGGAAAACAGGCTGTCTTGCTGACGGGCCTGCCAGCTCCTATCATTAGCAGCAGCAAAGAAAAGTCAACGGTACGTGACCAGCCAGCTCTAAGGACCATGATGGACAGGCATGAAGAGAGATGCTGTTAGAAAGCTTTGGGCAGCATGTGGCATGCCATGCAGCCAGCGTGGCACGAGGCCTCTGCGCGTTTGTACACTGGACGGAGGCAAGAATCTAACAAGATTTTGCCCATGGCCGTCTTCCTTAATGGTCTCTTAAGGGAGACTTACTAGTCACTTGGAAAAAAATCCAGATACGGTATGACTACCGATCCTACTTTACGTTCTCCTTTATTAAGAGATTCAAGGAACTAAAAAGGTCAGGGCGGCAGCATTTCCCTCACAGAAACCACACTGGTTTGGCTCTGGCCATCATGGGTTAAACACTTCAGGGCATGGTTGCAATGGAATTTAATCTTGCAACCCCTTCACACCAGTTGATCATAAACTAGCCTGTAGCTGGGATCTGTAAGAAGCTCTGAGCCTGGAGAATTATGGGGTGTCACAAGTTGCACTGGAATTTTTTTTTTTTTTTTTTTGTAAGGCTGCCCAGTGCTTTCCAGTTCAAGAATGTACTCTCTTGAAGCTATTCCATACTTCAGTTCTTTGGGCTGAGGGTTGCAGTGACAACAACCTGCTTCACATCGCAATGTTTGGTAAATTCTGGCTAAAATAATCTAATAATTTCTGAAAAGTTAGGATAAAATAGAGTAGAATAGCATAGACTGTTTCAGTTGGAAGGGACCTACAACGATCACCTGGTCCAACTGCCTGACCCATTCAGAGCTGACCAAGTTACAGCAGGTTGTTAAGGGCATCGTGCAAATGCCTCTTAAACGCTGACAGGCTTGGGGCATCGACCTCCTCGCTAGGAAGCCCGTTCCAGTGTTTGACCACCCTCGCGGCACACAAACGTCCCGATGTCCACTCCGAACCTGCCCTGGTGCAGCTTCGAACCGTTCCCACGCGTCCTGTCGCTGGGTACCAGGGAGGAGAGCTCCGCACCCCCCTCTCCAGCCCCCCCTCGGGGAGCCGTGGGAGCAGTGAGGTCGCCCCTCAGCCTCCTTCGCCCCCAGCCAGACAAGCCCCAAGTGCCCAGCCGCTCCCCACAGGACGTGCCTTCCAGCCCCTGCGCCGGCTTTGCTCTCCTCCCCTGGGCACGCTCAAGGACTTTCACGTCCTTCTTCAGTTGCGCGGCCCAGAACCGCTCGCAGCGCCCCAGGCGAGGCTTCAGCGGGGCGGAAGGCGGTGGGGCAATGCCCCCTGCCCCCAGCCGTGCTGTGCCCCCCGGGGTGCGGGCTGCCCTCCTGGCACCGGCTCGCGCTGAGCCCGCTGCCGCCCAGCACCCCAGGGCCCTTCTGCTGGGCTGCTCCCAGCCGCTCCTCGCCCAGTTCATACCTGTGCCCAGCGTTACGCCGTCGGAGGGGCAGAATCCGGCACCACGACTGGTTAAGTTTCATCCCGTTAGTCACAGCCCAGTGCTCCAGTCTGTCCGGACCCTTCTGCAAGGCCTCCTGTCCCTCAAGAGAGTCAGCAGCACCTCCCAGTTTAGTATCACCAGCAAACTGGCTAACGGTGCGTTCAGCTCCCGCATCCAGGTCGCTGATAAATACACTGAGCAGGGCTGGCCCCAGAACTGAGCCCTGAGGAACACCACCGGTGGCCGGTCACCAGCCAGAGGTAGCCCCATTCACTACAACCCTTTGAGCTCTGCTCTTCAGCCAGTTCTTCACCCAGCGCACCGTGAACCACCTCATCCTGCAGCGGGACAACTTGTCTCGAAGGATCCTATAGGGGACAGTATCAAAAGCCTTATTAAAATCCAGAAAAACTACATCCACCGCCTTCCCTTCACCCATTAGGTGGGTGGCCCTATCACAGGATATCAGATTAGTTAAACACGACTTTCCTTTTGTGAACCCACGTCGACTGTTCTGATGATTGCATTACTTTTTAAATGCCTTTCAACAGTAGCCAGTATAATCTTCTCCATAATTTTTCTTGTTAATTTTTCCAAATTAACTTCCAGTTAAAGAAGTTAACTAAGAACATTAAGAAAAAAAATGCTCGTTTTGTTTAAAATTATTTTCCTATTGTTTTGCTGACCTTTTTTTTTAAAAAAAATGAAGTTTTTGCATCCTTATGACTCTTCAGAGCACAGGCTTTGCAAAATGGTTTTGTAACTTGCTCTTCTTCCTTCATGTTTTCTGTCCAGAAGTCTTAATAGTTTTGGCACATGGCTCTGATTTTTGGCAGAAGCCACAGTTTGGACTGACTTCTCAAAGGTCCAAGAATATTCTGTAGGGTCTTCCTTTCACTGGCATTGCAAGAACCTAGCAACCAGAACAGCTCTGAGATTGTAAGCAGACAAAGACAGCCCAGCTTTCCCTCAGCTCACTTTCCTTTGCGCAAAGGTGGAGCTTCAAGTTTCATGTCTGCTCACAAAGTGGTCACTTGCACATCCTGGTGGATGACCAAGTCACCACCCCTTATTCTAGAGAGGGCTAAATTAGAATACCCTTGTCATCTTCCGGAAAGAAGGTGATGTTCAGCCGGATTGTTTTGGTTTTTTTTTTTAATCAGACCCAGCCTAACCTGCACAAGAGCTGAAAATTGCCATACAAAATAGGCTTGCAGGACATCACAGTTATCCAGACATACCAATACAGCAATAATAAATTTCACAGCTGTAGTTGACTCCTTCACATGTTCATGACAATCAAAACCAGAAGTGGACTTAAAACCACCTGTATGGTAGCAGCTACATCTCGACAGGCATGTTTTGGAGAGCAAACAGAGGAATGTCTTGCAGAGATGTGGAACACCATAATCCCAACAATGTGGCAGGAGCCTGTGCGGTGAGCTCATTCACGTGCAGCCAGTATGCTGCTATTTATAACAAGTGGCACAAAGACTACAGGGTGTGGGTACAGAAAAGAGTAAGGTTTATAGAAGTCCTGCCGAGACCTACAACAGCAAAAATGCTTTTTAATCACATGCCTGGGTAAAGAGTTAAGCAGTTGAGGGGATTACAAAGCAGATCGGGGGCACATCATTTATCATCTCATTATTATCTATCACTGGGTAGATAGTATTTAATTTTAAAAAATTTTACATGACTCGGTGCTATTTTCTCCTCACGGTGCTTACCCTGCTTTAGGATGGACATGTTCTGCTGCAGAACGCACCAGCTGGCTGCTTCATTTGTTGCAGAAGATGTGCAGTGGAGGAGGTGGGGCCATGAGATAGTGTGACAAGGCCATGGGTCATTGCTGCTTAGGGGAGCTGGGTCCTGGCATTGCCTCCGTGTGATACCAGGAAAATGACGAAACTAAACATTACACATCGCTTTTTTCTGCTTAGTTTCTGGGTGTTTGACTTGCAAAAGTCCCTCCAGTTTGTAGAGCTGAAGATTCATAGCTGAAGCTTGAGCAAATGGGAACATTGCTTGACACGTTGAAAGAGCTAACTACTCTGAAGAGGCAGGTACTGACAATCTCACCCTTTGTGTGCAGGCTGTGCCTCAGCTTTTCGCTGTTAAGATGGGAATAGTTCCACCCTCACATTCCTCCAGGATACTGCGGAGCTACTTTGTGAAGCAATCTGTGATGAGCACCACAGAGAAGCTCTTCAGGGAATAGTTCTACACTGAAAGTAGAATTTGTGAGTAAATCAGGCCTGGGGCTACACAATCAATAAAGACACCAAAATAGTATTGAGTAACTGCTCATTAACTGAGCGTTGCCTATACTGTGCCTTGCGGGAATTCCTGCAATGGCAATCTGGAACAGTGCTGCATAAAAATGAGAAAGGCAAATGGAAGATGCATAAGCAAATTTAACTCTGACATTTCTTAAATGAGCGCTTAACTTAGCTTCTTCAATGCTCTTTTAATGTATTTTTTGCATTTATTCAGATTCTGTTTAAATATCCTCAGATGTGCTCGCATCCTTGCTGCACGTATTTGTTTAGCTGGTATGGGCAGAACTGTAAAGAAATATAATCACTTTTACTGCCTTGTAATTTCTCACAAATAGGTATCTCAGACCTGCTCTCCATAGTTATTTTCCAGAGTCTGAAACAAATTCCCAGAACAAAACATGCAAGTGCTGTCTGAGAAAGAAGGCCAGACCTCAGAAAGGCTATTTAACATTCTTTATGTTCTCAATGCTTCTGTCGAGGTATTTTTTCATGAGAATCTTAGCATCTGAAGTTTTTTCATTTGATCTTTTAAGGATATGACTAACACATTCATATCACCACTGCAGACATACATATATTGGAAATCCGTGTGTTGTGTTCAGGTGAGTAGGATAAAAGCTGGTATGCTCTCTGGGGGAAACCTGTCAGACAAGAATCGGTACAAGAACCATGGAAGTGAACAGTCTTTGCAACAAGAAAGTTAAGGATAATTTACAGCCGAAAGTCAGGTGAGCCACACTTGCCAGAGAGAGGCTGCTACACTGTAAAGATCTTTAAAGTCACTGCTACTTGAAAGGTTTTTAAAAAGTCACAGTGGTTCTTTTCTACAAAGTTTGGCTCATTCCTTCCTTTCACTGAAAAAAATTGTGCATCTCTTTAGAGCAGGCTATAGAAAGAATGAAAGGCTCAGGTATGCAGCCTGAAGTTCAAAGGCACAACGTGAGATGCTACGCAACAAATAGATTTTGTGGAACAGGTGGTCTTTCGGAACACATTCTTACGCCATGCCTAGTGCATTTTCCATAAAATGCTATTCTAAGTGTAAGCTCTGTTCTGGCTGCTTACTTATCCCATGGGGTGCGAGGAAGTATTTGGACTATCCTCCAGTAACTGGAAAAAAACCCCAGCAGCCAGGAGCAAAGTTTGAATGCGAAGGAATAGTGCAGCAGTCAGTCACGCGAAATCTGTTGCACGGCTCTGCGAAGAGGAAGGCAAAAAGGAGAGATGGTTAGTGCTCACTGTGCTGGGGACCCGCTTGGCCTAGAGCCAGGCCTGCCAGCTGCCTGCAGTCCGATCACCTGCTCAGGGGAGCGAAAGGCAAAAGCCTAAGTGGTGGCACAGCGGCGATGAGGAGCAGGCAGCGGAGTCACATGTGAAACTGGAAAACAAAATTCAAGAAAGGAGTACAAAGCAACTCCAATGGATGCACTCAAAGATTTCCACAACTCTTCCAAGTGCTTTTTAGCTGGACACCTGACCTATTTAACCAAATCATGTATTTGACTTTCATCTTTTCCTAAACTGAGCAGTCTGGAACTGAAGCGTGAGGTTGAACCATGCCCCGGCAGCACCACAGCGACAGGCGATGCCTTACACTGTACGGACCACCAAAACAGAAGCGCTGGCTCTCTCTTTCTGAGAGCGTGTGCATTAATTTAAAGTCCTCCTTTGAGGTCATTTCTAATTGACACTGGCGTTTTTTCTGTTTCAGTCGGCTGTTTATCACTTTATCAGTAGGTGGCAGTAACAGACGATCCTGTGCAATTTCCACTTGGAATTCGGGAAAGAAAAGACCCTATTTTAGGGTTTTGTTTTGTTCACAAAGTGTGAGTGGTGTAAACGTACTTGACAAACTCAGATGTACATCTTCCTCTAACAGACAGAAAAGTTGATCCCACACGAGTTCTAGTATTTATGGCTGTACTTAATTTAATAGTGCCATAAAGCTGAATTCAACTAGATGCTAATGTACAATGTTTATTCCAAATATCATTCTTCCTAAAGATTAAATATGCAGATGCCTGTAACATTTTATATAGCGCGTATTCTGGTAATTGTGCCCACTATTTTTCATTCATTGCAGTACTATTTTAGTCGGTCTAATGACCAAGTATTCTAAGTTTTCAGTACAAGAAACCTCTATTTCTTAGGAACAACTTCTCCCCCAAGTTTTCTTTCGTCTCCTTGAAGAAACAAATCCAGATTCTGATGCAGACCCAAAGGAAATCCGTAACTACAGCATTTTCTAGGAGAATTATGTATACAGATTTTTACTCCTATGCAATTAAGAAATAGGAAAAACTATATAATTGGGTCCTCCCAAAGTACATCTTTTGTTACTCTTTTGAAATCAGAAATTCAACTGGATGAATGACTGCTATATTAAAGTTCCAGGCTTTCATATGCACCTGTACAGAACGTTGTTATTAAACTGCTCTTTCCTTCCACTGGAGCTGATCCTAATGCAAGTCACTGCAAAAATGCTTTGTTAATGACATCCTTCCGAATCAGTTGGCAACACCTCCTGTGTTTACCCTTGTATCACCGACAGCAAAGCTTGTGTTTATTTTAATCTATGGTGTGACCTAGAATAGCTTAAATTAAACTTCCATTTTTCTCCCTTCCTTCAACCATGATTTTGTAGAGGCTAGACTAAAAATCTTGCCAATCAGCACCAGCCAAGCACCCTGCTACTAATCTAATACATGGTGTAGGAAGCAAAGAAGGGGAATTGGGTATGTAATAGAGGGAAACAGTTTTTAGCATTGAAATGATAACATTTTAAATTCAAGGTAAACCAAGGAGATTAATCTGAGGAATGCAAAACAGCCAGCTCCACAAGTGCTACTGACATGTTATAATTTACCATTAATCTACCCTTGGGAAGTCTCATTTCATCACAGCAGCAAGCACTAGGGTATGAAGAAAGGATCGCCAATAACGTGTCAAAAACTCCTTGAATCCAGCTTCTGTTCCAAAGTTCTCATTCCGTCAGGTGACAGCCCCAACTCACACTGTTAACAGGGAGCCTGCATTATTTTCAGGGCCTGAAACACAAAGCGACTAGCCTAATGGCATCTGAAATAAAACAGAGAGAGAGAACAACACTAGGGTGGTAACAGGCCTGGTCTTGTTCTCATTGGAGTGGGAATCACATCAGACTGTTTGAGGAAAATAACAACTCGTTGCTTCAGCCTACAGGAAACCTTACTTTTAAACAAAGCCACATTTTGGAAGGCATCTTTTTTTAAAAATCATGCTAAACTTCATGATAGAATATGTTTTTATTTTTAGAAAAATATCCAAGAACTTCCAGGTATTTTTGTGTAGAGTTTGAGCATGAAATTTAACTATAAATAGCAGATTAACTTAACCACCTCAAAGGTCAAAGCAGCAAAAAATACAATAGTGACAAAGTCATTTCATGGTTTGGAGGGATTGGAGAAAAAGGCATTCTTTTAAATGTTGATTTGTGGATCAAGCCGGCATCAAAAAAGACAGATGATGCCATTCTCTTCAGAGAGTCAGTATTTTGATGGTGTTCTCAATTATTAAGTCATATATTCTTATGTGATCCAAAGCTGTTACAATTATTTTGAACCGCTGATATTCCAGGTGTGTGTGCCCCTGCCCCTTCAAATTAGTAATTTACCAGTAGTATATATTCCTTCAAGGAACTGGTAAATGAGGCCCAATGATATCAGAGAAAGCTGCCCTGTTTTCCACTAAGGAGTTATGTTTCCATGGTTTAACCTCTTCAGTTCCATTACAGACATCTGCTAAAATAAATACACAATTTATGGCAGTCCATGTGTTTCCTTTTTTAAAATTAGACGCGTGAAACCACAGATACAAAATTTTTTACCTGATGAAAGAAACCACCAACATGGAAACCAGCTATGAAAACCCTAAAAGTCCAACATGTTCACAACTACTTGAAGAAAAATTTTGGAGAAAAAACTTAACTTTGAAACAATTACATTCCCCTCTCCTGAATAATACTACTGGATTTTTGTAAAGGCAGCTCTTGTCACTAGCCATGCTCAAAACTACTGTGAAATGTTTCAATCTCAAGACCTCAGATGCTAAAGCTAATTGGAAACAGAAAGCAAGCTGTTTGCAATACTGTAATAAGCTGTGGCAATTTTGTTATTTTAGACTGGAACGTTAATGATGAGCCACAAACGCAAGTTGTTACAAAGCCTTTGAGGATAAAGCCGTATGCCCTATATTCCCCTCTCATGCTGTTCCAGTTAAAGCCATACATGCGGAAGGACAAATGAAAATGTTGCCATGGTGATCAGAGCAGTTACCAAATCATGTACAGTGTAGGAAGGATTCCCTAAAGATCCTTATTAAGCATTTTGTTGCTCCTTTTTAACAAATATTTTCAGAAGGCCATTTTTATTTCACTGTCAATAAAATAGCTACTCTGTTAGCTAAAGCCTATTTCTCTACCCTCAAAATAAATCTGAACACATCATGCATTAAGAAATATTCTTGTTGAAAGTTAGGAATGGGAATCTTAACCTAAAAACTTTGAAATAGGAACCAAGGGCAAACCTAGCCCAGACAAGAGCTGTTCAAGACATCTGAATGTTTTTCAGAATCGGCACTGTGAAGCAGCTCTGCGCCTACTAGACTACTGGTGTCTTCAGCTGCCAAGTTAAAACCGAAACCTTTAAATGAAAGATGTCCCAAAAGCCTGTTGGTTAGAAGGAATGTCATTTTTTTTCAGAATAACATCACAAGAACTAAATTAACATCGAAGTTCTCTGTTAGACACACGTGTTGAATGATCTGGCCGGCAGCAGATCCACAGCCCAAAGCCACCTGTCCCATGTGACTAGACTGGTAGCTGAAAGCAGTTGGGTGCAGCACATTATCCAAGTCGATTGGCAAAGAAAACAAAAGCTGTTGAATGCAGACATCTTGTATTGCCACTGCACAGAACAGTACAACAAACATTAACAGAAACTGCTAGAAATAAGCTGGAGCAGGTATGTGCACATCAGGCTAAATGCAGTTTCTTATTTATTATTATTTAAAAATGCCCTTTTTTAGCATCTAAATTCAGCATTTTAGCATATCCTAGGGCCATCAGTTGCTCAGCTGGTCTTTGCCTTGCAGGTATTTAAGATGCTAACGAAACAGGAGTTTGCACAGAGGACGCATGCTGCATTATGGGTGGCTGTTCAGAGCCTCCGCTCACCCAGACTAGTGCAGTTTTCCACCGAAACCATCTCCTGCCTTACGCACGGGGCCGACTTCACAGGCATTTTTTCCAAGGAGCGATGCTTCCAGTACACTGACCCACTGTACATACAAACTACTGCAGCGAGAGAACTCTCCTAACGTACCAGACCAGAGAAGAGCTTTCACTTTTTTTTTTTTTAAGGAAGAGAATTAAAAAAAAAAAAAGGAAAAAGCCTATCATGTAACAGTTGTTTCCACCAGATGCCTTGATTGAGCTTAATTTTACTTATTGAAGGCAACAGATCAGACATATTCCATACCTCACTCTTCTCCTCTCACTGCATTTTAAACAGTCAAACCAAAAAACCTCCCAGAACCTCCAGAAATTACTTGCTGATAACTTATCTCATGATTAATCTGTGGCTGCAAAATCTACAAACTTAATAGCACAGTGGTCTCGCGGTGTATTCTAGAAAAACGTTCATTTACCATTACTCTCCCTCCCTGTAAAGTCTTGCTCTCATCGACAAAAGCACCAAACGCTGCTTAGAAAATGCTATCCCCCTCCCTGTAGTGATCAGGGCAGATTTACACCCTCCACTAAGACCCTTAGGAACAGCGGATATATTACCGTTCAGTTTCCTTTCTAAACTAATTTAAATCATTATCATCCAAAAGAAGATGCAAGCAGCCATGTTTCTCTACGGTTTTATTGATGCAATCCCGGTGTGCAACTATACATCTTCATTTTTCCTGTAGTTACAATGTTGCTTTACTAAGTTTCTGTAGTCGTTTATTACAGTCTTCAGAAAACATATTTATAAACACCACTTACTTTGTAAGACTAATCATTCCAAACATCATAAATCACTGGGATTTTTTCCTAAATAGTGCTACTTCACGAAAGGTCACACTACTCTTTTTAGATATAGATTTGTAAAGGCAAATGAATTAAATTCACCTACCGAAGAAAAGTAAGAATGTTAAAAATAGCTTCAATAAATGGTATGACTCATTTAGGTCTCAGAAAAATCTATGACTGGCAAAGATATCTACCACTTGATACTGTACTCAATGCCTCCATTAAAACCAAAAGGATCTTTATGAAGAACTGAAATTAAGCTTGTACATTGGTCCAAAAGATAAGGATTACCTTGAATTTTTTGAAAAAAATTTTACCAGAAAATGTACTACCTCCTAAAAATATTGTAATTATAAGCTAAATATTGATATCTGAAGGAAAAAAAAAGCTAAAACCAAAAGCGTGCAATACTGATACCAAATTTCAGTAGAAGACATTTTTAATTGAAAACTGACTCAAAGGATAGTACAAAAGAGTTTCTTCTCCCTAAAGGGATTTTCAGATGCAGGCACTGGAATAATAAGGGGATCTTCTCCAATATGAGCGTCACAATATGCCAATAAATCTGCTGCAGCCTTGGATACCTAATAGAAGAAAAGAGAGAACTACTGTAACACTTAATTCTGAACCAATCCGCACTGCATAAATATTCTTCACATATCATATGATAATGGAGGCTATCATAATTTAGGAGTCGATTGGTTTGTCCTTTAAATTACTAGGGACCACAATTCTGAATTTGCTCTTACTAGGCCTAGTAATCCTTAAATACATTTTATCTAACATAGTGACATGAGATGGTATCAATTTATATGATTTGTGTTCAGTTGTTGCTCTCCATCGGAAGGAAGGTCAGGAGCATGTCCTCGTTAAAACATGTATATGCTGATGGCCCATAAGCAATAGGGATTCTCCTTGAAGCGTGTGTTCCTGTAGAGGCCGCCTGCTTCAACTCCTATTCCCAGTCTTTCTTCCCACGATTGTAAGGTTTTCCACAGGCTGCCTCTCTACCCTTTGCTGCTCTGGATGCAAAACAAACAAAAAGTGTTCTTTAGGCACATGACCATGGGATTAAAAGAAATGAAAAATTGGGAGAAACACTTCATCATCATGTGCCATAGCTCTCATTTAAGCTAAACATTGCTCTTTTCAATCAAGTCAGACTAGTACCTTCCGCTTAGTAAGTTATTCTAAGTAGCACCTTATTCACAGCATTAAACTTAAGCATTACTTCAGTATTTTTGTCTTACTATTTTTGTACTTCTAAAATGAACAATTCTGAAGTCTTTAAATTCAGAATGTTGGTTTACACTTACTGGAAAGTCCTACAGAATATAACAGTGTGTTGGCATACAACAAATTTTGCACGAAATAAAAAATGGAATATTAAAACATTTCAGTTGTAGCTGAAGCCTTGTAATCTTTGCGGCTTTGTGCCATAAGATTTTTACCAGAAAATGGTAAACATTAGGCCACTGTGACTTTTTTTTTCCCAAGAATTTAGAATGTATATATGAAAGTTTTTTTCTGCTCAGTTAGCAAGGTATTTACCACCATCTGTATCTCTTTGCTTTGTTTAGTTATTGTGTTTCCAATATTATGATAGCTGAGAAAATTAGACAGGAAGTCTTTACAAAAAAGCCTTTCCTCTGACCAGCATGACAGCTTCTCCCAAGTCAAACACTGAAATTGGCATGTTTGCACAACTATAGTGAAGAGGAAAAACAAATCGGATTTCTGGTATTTTTCTAGCAGGTGTGTCATCACTGTTAGCTTTACCTTCCCCACACCCTGCTTGCTTTGGCATGAGTACAGCCTGTAGTAGGCTTCAAATTATGAAATTTAAATTAACTTCTGGAAGAAAATAACTGACTTTATTTCTAAAAATATGCCTTTGTAGAATGCTCGAACCCATAAAGTACCTAGAGGAAGCAAAGATGTTTAGTTCACTTAAAATTAGTCTGCCATTGAACTGGCCTGTAAGACAAAAGGGTGGGCAGACACTATGGTGAACAATAGATTGCTGGGCCAGCGCAAAGCAGGAGACCGAGCGCTAAACTGAGCGAACGAGCACTGATATTCAGAAGGACCAGTGCTTCTCAGAAGAGAAGCAGGTCAAACAAAAATGTTGGAAAATTACTTCAAAGTACAAAGAAAGGATTATAATTCTTTTCGGAAATATGTCAGTTAGCTACTTGCTAAGCAATGACAGAATAACGAGGCTTAGGGTGTGAAGGCATGTCTAGAATAGAGGAAGAACCGTAATCAACAGAAAACTTAGGAATCCTATCATATTCCCAATTTTCATTTAAATTTACTTGTGAATTTTTAAAAAGCAGATTCTCCGAAGACAGACACAATGTAGATGGACTATGAAATTCCTATCAAGCCCAAAAGAGATCAAAAGACAGAAAGCATACTCTTCTTTGCTAAGGACCTGTGTTTGTACCTCAGCAAAGTATGAACTAGTATAGAATGCACCGACTGAAGAGGAGGTTAGCATGTTTCCAGTAATGTCAGGAGGAATGAACCACCACAGCATTTTGGAGAAGTACTTTCAAGTAATGGCAATCACTAGTACACTCAAAATTTGTTTAACATACATGTTTTCACTCTTCTATCATCCTTCAAGCTCAGCTGCTTGTCAAATTCAGGCAGTTCTATGCTCCGATTAATTTAACAGCTGGTCCTGAACTCCTGCATTCAAACAGAGCAAGCTAAACACAGAGCCACAGGTGCCCACAAATAGCTCAATGACATTTTCAGTGCTGTGTCATCATAAACGTTACTGCCATAAAGCCGAATGGAGAGCTAGTCTGATTCTCTGGGGCACCGAGACAGGGTTTATTAATGATGCCCAGTACATTTCATCTTCCAGCTATCAACCTAATGAATAAGTTATTTTATTCATGAAACCACCAAATTTTTTTGAGTAGACTGACCCTACAAGAGCAGAGAACCAACACTGGACTTCAACAGACCGACCCTCCCATAACTGTCTTCTTTGCTCTACATATGGCTAAGCAACATCAGCCCAAGTATACTGCTCTTCATCTGATGGAAGAGAAGTACAACTGGAATCATCATTCTCAGAAGGGATAAACCCATTGAGTAAAATTTTCCTATAGGTTTCTCTACATATTACTGTGCTTTGCCATCACATAACAATAAAAAGGATTTTCACTAGCAAAAGCACAACATAAATTTTTACACCTGACTTGTCCTCTAATGCTGGTAGGAATGCCACGAAGCACAGCCAGCACTTTCTTCAAAATCACAGTGCTTAAATCACAAATTAGTTTGCTCTTAGACAAGCCATAGTACAATTTAGTAGAAAACAAACCTGCAACAAGGAACTGAGGAACACGATCACATTTCAGCACGCTGTCACAAACTAAACCTGTACTAGGCCGTGTATTTTCATCCTTTAAAAAAATAAAAGCTTTGGGGAGGAGAAATCCTCCTACTAGGATTACATTAGTTATAAAAGTGAATTATGGCCATTTCTTCACTAAAAGTGGACTACCTTAGGCTTGCACGGTGCAGTAATGACCACTCACTAACGGGAGTTACAATAGCTGACCACATTCCAGGGGCGATGAAAACATTGGTTCCTGTGGCTGTGAGCAGTGTTGGCAAAGTCAGAACTGTAGCCAAAAAAAGAGCAAAATACGATGCTGCCTCCAGCAAGTTTCCTGCTCAGTGTCATTATTCAGAACAACAGTGGGGGAAGACCTCTGCATTGAGCATTGCATTAAGGCTACAGCAGAGACAGCTGCTTTAGCATATGTCAGCACGTGGAGATTGCCTAATGGCCAATACTGTGGTTTGTTACTATGCAAAATAACGTGCTGATCATCCTGTTTGTGTCATGGAGGATGTTAAATGAAGGCCACTCTATCGTAGCTTTTACTCACCCTTAGGGTTATTTATAGCTGAATGCTGCTGGACAGTTTCAGAATAACTAAGAATTAAAATAAACACATGTAATTTGAATATTCAAATGAAGCTAACACATTGACAATTTCAGCTCTCCTACGCGATACAGCTTGGTCTGCAGATTCAAAGTAACTTACACATATTGCAGAAGTGGCTAAAGAAAAAAAATCAGACTCCAGTTTGATTGATTAATTCTAGTAGAAAGTTAACATTTCATTTTTTTTAATCTTCTAAAGTACATAGACAGAGGGGATGGAGTATGTATCACGCTGACCTCACATTTTATACAACTCTTATGATTCTGTATAATGAAAAATAAACCTGGTTTGTCAAATTACCAGAAGAAAAAAAACCACAACAAAACACTCAACCCTGATGCTTTCAAGAATTCTCAGGAGGACTGTGGAATTTTACCATTGTATTTCAGAATAACAGAGGTGATAAAAACAGCCAAAGTTAGAATATAATCCTGTTAGCTGCACTAATAATTACAAGCTTCAATGACAGGGCAAAATGCTGCAATTACTATGTCATCTGTCTTGTCACGGATTGTGACTAATTACCATCCTTGCCATGACACCCACTCTGCTTATCCTTTACATCTAAAACAAAGAGATTCACGCACATTTATTGGCAATCCCACCACTTATCTCCCAACACTATTCAGAACCAGTTAGGAATATTTTCCACCTGATACACCAAAATTCTTAAATGTCAGAGCACTCCTTTTCTGCTTGCAAAGAGAAGATTAAATAGTGCTTTATTCTGGGGACAACTCTAGTAAAGCAACAATATTATCTTTGCTTTCTCAACTTTACTCCTAGCGTCTTCAGAAGATGCATTATTCTACTAGTCATGAGGCCACTGTTCATCTGATTTCATTTAATATTTTCTAGCTTGGAACCCGCACCTCCTCCTTCCTACTCCTCCATTTTAATTCTAGCCGTTCCTTCTGCAGGGAAGTAGGCAGGTTCAATTTACAATCCTTCTGGGATTCTTACAGTTCACAAAAACCTACTACAGTAATACTCCTTTCCAAGCACTGATCAATACACCAATAACGTCATCCTCCCCTTCTAAGTTGTTCTGTTTCTTTCACAGCTCAACAGTGAATTACCTTTGTGGAACCTCAAAACACTGTGCTGCTTGCTGCTCTGACTGGTTATAGGACTCGATTTTCAATTTTACATCAGTTGAAAAATTCAGAACACAGTGGGGAATGGGCAACTATCAACATACTTGTAACTAAAAGATTTTAATTGAGCAGACCCAAGTCTTGCTGCTTACAGCAGCTCCTGTGCATGGAAAACAAAGTGCTTCTGTAGTAGAAAAATGAGCTGGAAATTCTGATTTCCCTAGTCAATAACACAGGCACCTTTTTAATGTTTACAATGTGGTCTTGTCTACTATGGGAATAACCACTTGGCTATAGCTACTTGCAAAACAGTGTTTAATTAAATTAGTTGGAAAGCCCTGATCTTTTGTTAAATGTCTAACTAGTTTAAGTGGATGCAAAACACCACAAAAAAAGGAAGTAAGTTCATCTCTCTTCCTTTACAGTTATGATCTGAGAACTCAAAGTCTCCTGTTGAAACCACTGGGAAGTCTCTTGGTAAAATTTGGCTATATGGAAACACACACTTAACTGTTTCAAGATCAAAAAGCAAAGCAGATCTTGAGGGAATAAAAAGCCAACCGACGTCTTCTCACAATCCCTCATATACTTGTTCAAAGAAATTCTAGAAATCAAGACATAAACATTTTGCAAATTGTCTTTGGTTTATGTTAGCACAGGAACCCTCAGACTACTGAAACACATCAGATTTTCTTTGGTGCCTTTTTGGTCCCAAGCTGTTCTGAGAGGTGAAATAATTGCACTTCCAAGCTATCTTGTTTTTTAGGCCTGCCACGCTTGCTAATAACTGTGTTCTTTTTAATTAAACTAACTATAAAAAGAACCTATGTCTCTCTTACATATGTAATTAAGAATGTTATACATCTAACTAATGAAGCTATCTGCATAAATGAGCTAATGATGTGGTATGTGAATGTTACCACTGATTATATAAAAGCAAGTTTAAGACAATCTACTAAGTATCAGCAATTTCAACTTCTAATAAATTGGGCCATGTTTTCCCAACCCTTCCCTCTGCCACTCACGCGCACCTGTTCCTTCTTGCCAGTTCTGCTGTTTGTGCAGCTGCAATGTGACCTGAATCAGGGGACTAACCCCACTGAACACTGAAGAGGCCAACCTTCCCTTACTGAAGGAAATATAAATACCTGTTCCTGTGAACAGGCATCTATTATGTGATTAATTTGTCAAGATACTACACAAGACAGAAACTATAGTTTTGCAAATTCAATGGTCTTACAAGACCTTGCTAAAAACTGCGACAAAATGGAGCAACTGAAATGTCTGCTTTCATATAAGCAATACTCATGTGAATTGCACTAATATTTCTGAATTATAAAATACTATCTTTCTAATTAGTGAGTTTATGATCTGATACCATTTTGAAATTGTTATTATATACTATTGTCTCCATGCTGACTACATACAGAATTTCAGCACGCTGGATGGATGGACAAACAGACTTGATTAAGATCACATGAAGAATTTAATGTACAACATTTCCAAATTGTGTTAGTGAGTTTGTAACTTCAGTTATAGTTTGTAACAACTCAGTTACAGTTGTTTGCAGAAAACCTGATATTTAAATCCATTCCTTTTATTCTAATCTTTCCATCTCTAAACTCTTCTTACTTGCAGAGGCTGGGTTTTTCATCCAAATAATTATTCCTTATTTTCAGAGGTATAGAGAGAGAGCACGCACAAAAGAGATGAGCATTGCTTTCTTAAAACTTTCTATGGCACTACTAGTTTTTAGTGCTTGATTTATTCACAAAATTTTAGCCTAGTGGAATGCAGAATGATGGGCAAGAATAATCCACAGGCTTTTCTGGTTAAAAATGTTGAGAACCTATGTTTAATAGTGTCTTTAGTTAAAACATTTAATCTACATAATCTACATACATTAAAGGCATGATAAAACTAAATCTCCACATACAACAGGCTACCAAGTGTGAAGAATCATAGCTGAACATCGCAACTATACATGTCTTCTGTGCAATGACATCTGTGCTAAAACAAAACAAAGCAAAGCAATTGAGCTCAGCTTATCGTTACTCAAAAGCACTGCAATACTTAAAGACTTATTCCAGTTCTCAAAGGAGGAGAACTGAGAAACCTGAGCTACGCTTATATTCAAGCTACAGGTGACAAAGAAGAGCACCTGTGCATCTGCCAGCTGATTTTAAATATTTCACAAAATATCGCTTTTGACAGACGTAAAAAGCACTCAATACAGAAGACGACCAGAAGCCAGTCTTCAGAAATCACTTCAATCAAACCAAGCAGTTAGTACATAACTAATTCACAGTACTGAATATTGTTTCATAGCTCAACACAAATATTATTTTTTATTTCAGCTGACTGAGTCTTCCTGCAATATTAAAGGAAGGCTGTACCACAAACTAGTGAGTGAATTCAAAATATCAACAGTATGTCTAAGTTAGTTTACCTTCATCCTATCCATGTATGCTTCCATTTTTAATTGCTCCACAGCTTTCCTGGCTTGAGATATATTGGTTGTACTGTTTGCCACTAGTTCCTTCATTTTGTTTTTCCTAGAAGAGACAAAGTTGAGACAATTTAGAAGGGCAGGTAGCAAATACAGCAATCAGTGAGAGGACAGTTATCTGAAATCTAAGCACCCCTCACCCACCACATTGATACTGCCAGGCTGTAGGTCACAAATACAAACCAGACACCATTTATTTCTGTTATCTTGTTCAATGGCACCTTATTCCATTACATATTTGTGTTCTCAACTGCCAGTATTCAATCTGAATTCTGCAAATAATATACAAATGCAGAGCACATGGCCATTATTTCAGTGTAGAAATGGTTGCCCTGGTTCAGACTGCCAACGCAGAACAGCTGTTCACAAACAGTCCTTGCAGCCATTACGCAGGTTTGCTCCAGTTACACCTAGTAACATGAAAACAAGTTCAGAAATGTGTGCAATGGAAATGAACGCCACGCTGCTCTCACCAAGCATCAGGAGAGAATTTTAAGATAGAGAACAAGTCAAAATTCTGACTATAGATTTAAAGAGTTGAGAGATGAAGTAACAGATTAAGAAGAAATAACGTAGTTGCTTCCAACTTTTTGCTTACTCATCCCCGGTGAAGACGAAAGACAACTGATAACCAGTACACTATACTATACAATACAGGAATGCATTACTTTAAGAGATCTGCAGCTTTTGGGAAGGGACATCTATTTAAGGTACGTCAGCGTTTGGTTTTCTTGCATTGCTACTCCCTGAGGGCTTGAAGTCAACTTGCTATCATGGGGTCCTCAGCACTGTTACCAAATTATTTACGATGATTACATTTGAACCTCAAATAAACTTACAACATACATGCCCTAGGTGGTCTACGTATTAGGAGACCTCGGGCTGACACCATTATGCAGCGCTGGTCCAGCACAAGTAACAGTTACTATTTTTCAGTCATAAGAAGTTGGGCTAAGCCCACATGGAAAGAAAGCTAAGACAAGATACAGATGACCTAGACAAGTCTGGTCCTAGACTAGTCCTGGACTAGTTATACTACCTAATAAGACTTAGGTGCTGAGGTTTCAATCAGCCAAAACATTCGCCTATGATCCTGTATATATGGTATGCCACAAGTGGCACTTGAAGCAAGATTAGTCTAACACCTAGTGTTAGAAGCCAATACAAAGTTAGGTGATGCAAAGGACACAGGGTGTGAGAAGCAGATGGGATGTAGGAGAAAACGCAAAAAAGGAGGCGTTTTGTATTGCTGCCAAAAGAGTTTTAGGCTCAGGTCTTTCAAAATGAGTACTTCCAACTTATTTCTGGACAAAACGTGAACACACCTAGAACTACACAACAGCTTACCTGACCCAATCACTGGGGTATAAGATAAAAACGGGAAATTAAGTAGGACACAGAAAATGCTCTTGTAAGAAAAAAAAAAAAGTATATACAATGTCTTAAGCATTTTAAAGTACACAATCCAGAGTACAAAAAGAATGGAGGAATAACTTTCAAACTGCTTTGACTCCACAAAACACAGATGTTCAAAGATAAGGCAAAGATAGATGTTTCTTCTTTCTAAAACTGGCAACCTGTGCTGTAAAATGGGACGGTGGAATAGAGGAACCACACTCAACACTAACCTGCAGAGGCAAAACAATTTTTTCAGCACTTGTGTAAGTCTCAGCAGGGGAAATGCTACCTTAAAATACATTAATTGTGCCAAATAAAAATAGAGCTTTAATACATGCCAAGACAAAGAACAGGTTTTCTGTACACATGTCACTTGAATAGAATGCACGCTTCCCCCTTAATCTAAAATCATGTCAGAACACAGTAGCTTCTTTTCTTTTTTTTTTTCTGTCTTGGTCTTTGTTTACAGTCTTTTAACTCATATTCCTCACAAGGCACAGGATTAAATACATGTGGAGGAACTGGCTTTTCATAAAATGCCATGTATGGTACAAAAACCCACAGCCAACTGTCTCCAAACAATTTTCACATTTGTTGTGACTTGTAGTGGACAAGCAGAAAGGATATGAGACATTCACAAAAGCAGGAGGTTCTGAATTACAGCTCATCTCTGGACTTTTTGTTCAACTCAACCCCCTAGCTTTTAAGTCGTGACCTATCCATAAAGATAAGAATAAACACATTTATCTTTGTTTACAAAATGATACCCTCCCAAGTATGAATCATTTTAATTTTCTTATCATCTCCGCAGCTAGACTACTAATGACCACTGAGCCAAAAAAGTCAAAGCTAAATGAAGTCACAGAGCCATTTGTACATTTGCCACAGTCCAAGCCCAGAGGCAAATTTAATTTTGAGTAATACATTTCAATTAAACTGAATTAAGCAGCTGAAACCCCATGAACAGTCCAGAGAATTCCAGATCTCCCAAGCTTTTCTGGCAATTCATTCACTCAACCCGTAAAAAACATTAGAGCTAGACAATTTGAACTGTCACTGGCTGCATCAAAGTTGGCGAGAACACTGTTTCTAGTACCTCCAGCTAGTTTTTAAGTATCTACTGAGTAAGAAATTGAGTTAAGAGCATCACGGAATTTTGAAAAGGCTATTAGGCACAAAAACACTTCAAAAAATCCAAACCATGTTCCCAAAACAATGCCACAAACGTATGTCCTTACCTATATTCTGAAACAGCAAACGGGGGAAAATTTAAAAAAGAAAATGTGTACCTTCTCTGGTAAACTATTCCACAATATCAGAAAACAATCAGAGTAAGAGGCTTCATAAAAAGAACTTTTAACAAGAAAAATGTCTGGCACTGAGAGTTTCAGCCACTGGAGAAAATTTCCACTTATCCCAAGTAAGAGGTTTGTTTATACTCTGAAGCATAAACATTTGTTGTTCCAAATCCTGCTCCTACTCTGGCCTTTACATGCACTTAAATATTTAACTACCATATTTCTGGAAGTGCTTAGCATTCATTCAAATATCTAATCTCTTTTCTTCACACAGACAGTTCTGGTTCCAGAACTTTGTAAGAAGGATTTCTCCTGTTTCACATTTCACTTACCAAGCTACATATATCTCTGCCTTCTCTCACTGTCTGCAAATACAGTACATATTTGTGCATCAGTTAAGTTACATACGAAGTGATGTTGACAATGAGAATTGTACTCACTTTAAAACCAGTCTGCGATGAACCGGTCCTCTTTGCAGACAAAGCTTTGGCTGAGATCTGGTTCTGCTCTCCTTAGGACCTCTGATATTCTTTAATAACCTCAATATTCTTTCATGAAATAATATTGTTACTTAGAAAAAAAGCTCTGGAGAGAAAAAAGAAAATAATTACAGAAGAGTCTATTACACACCCTATCCCTAAACAACCATCCCGTGGAATGTTTGGAAGCCACCTCCTTCAAAAACCCTCTTGTGGGATCTCTCTCTGTTTGTTTTAAGGCTGCAACCTGACAAATGGCTCTGACCCTTTCTCCTAAGTAACCTTCTTTTAACTAGTCAGGTATTCCAGAGGCCTTTAGATCCCCAGGAGGGCACAATTAGCTTTGTATTGTATCTGTGGGGCTGCCTACAGAATCATAAAACAGTTTGGGTTGGAAAGAATCTTTAAAGGGCTCATCTAGTCCAACCTCCTGCAATGGGCAGGAACATCTCCAATACCTCGGTTGCTTAGAGCCCCATCCAGCCTGACCTTGAATGTTTCCATGGATGGGGCATCTATCACCTCTCTGGGCAACCTGGTCCAATCTTTCATCACCCTCATTAAAAAAAAATTTCTTCCCTTTGGCCTACTGCCACAGACCCTACAAAAAACTCTGTCTCCACCTTCCTTATAGGCCCCCTTTAAGTACTGAAGGGCCACAGTAAGGTCTCCCCAGGGCCTTCTCTTCTCCAACATGAACAGCCCCAGCTCTCTCACCCTTTCCCCACAGGAGAGGGGTTCCAGCCCTCTGATCACTGTTGTGGCCCTTCTCTGGACCTGCTCCCACAGCTCCATGCCTTTCCTGTGCTGGGGTCCCCACAGCTGGACACAGCGCTCCAGGTGGGGTCTCACCGGCATGGAGCAGCGGAACAGAATCACCCGCCTCGACCTGCTGGCCACGCTCCTTTTGATGCTCAAAAGCAATTCACTTCTCCCCATCTTTTAGAATACCTAAAAAGCCTTGAACCAGAAATTACTCAGCTGGGTTTGCTCATGTCCATTCCTGCTGTTTTTCCAGCAGCCCCCTATTAAGTTTGATCGATACAAGTCCTGATAATCACCGTAGTTACAGTAACTATGTTAGTGATCAGACTACGTGCAGTCTGCATGTTACTGATGCATGCCAGCGGACCTAGATTATATAGCGGCTCATTTATCCAGTGTATTTTTATGCAGTGCACCGAGCTCATTAATCTAGTCTCTGTGACTCCTTTCTTTACGCGAAACGCTGATTGCTTTAACAAAGAATAGTGACGGCAGCTACGCGGCCTTTTTCAGCCAAGTAGTTTCTGCTGACTGGCACACCGTGCTAGCCAGCCGCTTCCTAAAGCATTGCTCCTGAAAGCTGGGTAGCGACAACCTCCGAGCCAGCTGGATTTTCTGGGGGTTTGTTTTTTTTTTAACCTCACACAAACTTGATCTTTTTCTGGGTGGAGTCAACTCATTTGTACCAAAGATCTTAATCTCTAAGGTTCATGAAAATGCTCACAAAGAACAACTTTTCCTTATTTGTTTTTAGGATAGACTAGACTGTACCCAACAGCACTTCAAACGCCAACTTATCTTATGATAACCCAGGAAATTGCACAAATATTTGCACATACAGCTTGACCTTGCATAGGGGTAAGGAGTACAACCTACATTTACTGAACTCTAGAAACACTTGTTAGTAAAATGCAGAAAAAGCCTGAAAACTTGATAAACATAGAAACAAAATATAATTCTCAAGCTCTTCAGTACAGATCTCTACAAGCAACAGGGATGAAAAGCTGCACTGCAATTTCTCCCCCCCCCCAACACTTCCAAGTATAACTTTAACACACCATACCAAAAAACTGCCCAGCAGAATTCAATCTAAAAAGCCCTAAACCCAGTTGCTGCCTATTACTTTCTTTCAGCAATCTAAAGCAATGGATCTGAAATTACTAGACCAGAGAACCTTGGAGTTCATGGCTCTGAAAAACACCTTCTGCACAAGCTCTGTACTTCTTGGACCATGCAACACAACACAAAAGTCAACCCAATCATGCAACTAAGTCCCAGTGACAGTAGCAGGAATCATCCTTGAATCACATTCTAAATTGCAGAAGGACCGCCACATTTCGTTACCCACTTGCAAATGCACCAGAAATATAAACAGCAAAATTAACAGCCTCACAGCTATTTGATGCAGAAGTAGCATATCAAAGGAATTTTAGGGGAACGAAAAAAACCACCAAAAGAGAAGAAAAGCGTGAGGGAGAAGAAGGTAAGTTCTACAGTTGCTCTTTTAGGTAAGAGAAACTTCAGAAATACCCCTGCACTAAGAGCATAAGCTATCTGTGCTAGCATCACCATCCACATGACATAGGCAATTTCCCCTTCATCTGCAGGGCACAAAGAGCCAAAGGGGACAGGAACAACGGCCCCTGCTATCTCAGTTTTTACTCCAAGATTTACCACACCTGATACAGCTCTGTAAACAGAGAGGGAGGCAAAGGAATCCTTTTGCTTTCTCTATCCCATGGCTGCACAAAGAAATAATAGAAAATTACTACAATTTTATATTCTGTCCACTATGAAAAAGCTTAGGAGCATAAGCAGAAATTATTGAAGCCAAGACTGTTGTTTATGATAAGGACAGAGTACAATTTTCATTCCATATATATGGCGACTACTGCTGATCGTGTAACAGCAAAGCAGCCAAACTTCACCAACTCAGTTTTTATCATAGGTACTACACCCAGTCCAACTGTCGAGTTCCAAAAATTCCTGCCACCATGCCCACATCTTTTATAAAAAAAAAAATCATCTTGCTTCTCAACATTTAAAAGCCTAAGGAAACAATGGCTGGACTGATGTGACATTTGACAAGGACAATCCTTTCGTGCAATTTATTTACCATTAGCATACAGGTTCTATGCACGTACAGGCCAGCAAGCCATCAGAAAGCCTGAAACAAAAAGTCGATTCCTACCTACTTTTTTACCTCTTCAGCTAACTTCAGAAGATGGTTGTGAGCTTTTAAAGAAATATACGTGGAAGTCTGAATTATTCCACTTAAATCTTGTTTAAAACGTACTCGAACCAGATTGTTACGTGTAGAGAACACGCCACCGAGGAGCTTGGTTTTATCACCTGCAGGGCAGACATGCGTTTCAAGTTGTTATTGCGAGTTTTCTGTCTGACTGCGCTCCCTTACTCGTTCTGCCGTGCAGCAGCTCCCAGCGCCGCACGTTCCTCGCTCCCGCCAGCAGTCAGACCGACTGACCCCCCCAGCAGTCACACCGACCCCGCCATCGGGGCGCGCCAGCCCGCGGCGAAGCTGCCGCCGTCCCGCGCGTCCCCTCAGCCCGCCGAGGGACCAGGCGCCCGCGCGCCGGGCAGCGCCCGCCCCAGGGGCACCCGGGCTCACGGCAGCCTTCCCGGAGACGGACAACACCCCCCCCGAAGCCAGCCCCAACCAAACCCAAAGGCCGGAGCTGACCTTTGCGGATAACGGGGTATTCCCCGCGCCCGCCGGGCTGCCAGCACCGTTGTTTACCGGCGGCCGGCGGGACCTGCCTGGCGGCGGGTTGCCCCGGTCACCAGAGCCGTCGCAGCGAGGGAGAAACCCCCGCCCCCAGCCCCGCTCCCGCCGCGGCCCGCCGGCTCAGTCCCCCCTCGCCCCACCCGGTACCTTCTCTCACACCTCCGGCGCGGCGGCGGGGTGTCCCCCGGCGCCCTCACCGTGCGGGGCCGGCGACGAGCAGGCGGCGGGCAGCGCGGCACATGGCGCGGCCGGCGCTGACGGGCGGGGTGGGGCCGCCGCCGCCTCACGCTCCCCCCACCGCCCCTCCCGCCCCGCGCAGGGCGGGAAGCTGCCGCTGCCCCTCAGAGGGAGGCGAGGCGCGGGCACGGCTCCGCGGCCCGGCCCGCCCGCGGGCTTTACCTCCCCCCGGGGCAGCGTTTTCACTGCTGCAGCCCGGGCCCAGCCGGCGCCAGGGGTCAATCAATCACCTAAGTATTTCTAAAACATGGAACGGACAAAGCCTGTACGACCCATAGTGCCTATCTCCTCCTCACACCCAACAAACGAAGGATGAAGTAAAAAAAAAAAAAAAAAAAAAAAGGCCCAAAAGGAATCACTGTGGAAAAGGGAGAGCTAGGGCTCACCTTGTCAAGGCTGGTATGTCAGAATATGACGATTCAGCTTTATAGATCGGCTTTTACATACTTCTCCATTTCACATTTGAAAGCCAAGCATAAAGGTCAGTGGTAGTTAAAGTGCCAATTAACATTTTTAACCAAAATATTTGTCTGCTCCAATAATTAACACATTGGCAAAGTACCATCACTGCAATCTCATTTATTTTGTTCCTCAGTAAGGTGGCTGTTCCCTCTGGAAAGACAAACATTTGTCACCCTTTCCTTTTACCCTCCTGTCGGCACTTTTTCTCATTCCATCTTAATAAAGCAGATAGATACACGTCCAAGTCACATTTATTTTCTGTATGAAAGAGAACAGGGCAGAGCCCTTTTTAAAGGTGCTTTGGAGCAAGGGCTGCCTCTTCAAAGACTGAGTCAATGGCTTTTAGGGTGGTGGCTTGGGAGAAGGAAAGGCATCAGGAAGAGGATAAACATTACTGAATGTAAATAGGTAGGTTCACCGGTTTACCTTAACTAAAGTTCCAGAAGCTGACTGGAAACTTACCTGGCCCACACTGCTGAAGGTTCCCTCACATTGAATTGCATCACCATTCTACAAAAGGCTCCATGCTATCAGACACAGAGCACATGTTTGGCAGTTCAAATAATCAGTTACAAAAAAACCCCAAAAAAAGTTACAAATATAAGTGGGGGAAATGGCTGTTTTGAAATGTATCTTCATCATGTATTATGTAGATATGTTTTCTTTTAATCTGCAAACTCCTATGTTCTACCACAAACAAGAGTCTCCTACCAGAGTTAGCCTACAGGCTTTGAATGCGATACCTGTAACAGCTAGCATGAATTTCTGTTCCTTGAATCTACATGAACTAGCCTTAATGAGACTTATATGGGTTTTATTCAATTGTGTTAGAGAATCTGGATATTTATTTATTTTTTTTTCTGGGAATGCTAGTTCAAAGCTGGAAACAGTGAGCAAGCTCACGCTTTTACTCAACTACTTTCTGCTGGATAGCCCAGGACAGTTTGAGATTCTAATCAGACTAGTCACACATATATCTTAATCCTCTTTCAAAAGTGACCTGCCCAAATTATAAAATACACAACAGACTATTACAGAAATCCAGATGCAAAAACAGTGGCTTTCTGACCCCACTCCAGAACACTAATGACAAGTAAATTTCTACACAGAGGTCATCTGTCGTTGGTCTGTAAATTACTACAGTAGCAAAGAAAACAGAGCTGCCTGTACCTTTAAAAGCTTAACTAATGTTCCTGTGGATATTTTTCAAGGTGAGCAGAGGTTTAAATAGTATTTGTTCTATATTTTCTGTGATAGTTAGCAGCATACAGAAGTGTCACTTCTATTTGCATATGCAAGAAGAAAAAAAAAAGACAACACAGCTTTAAACAAAATAAAGCATGAAAAAACCCTAAAAGGTAAACTTAAGAGTTTGCTAGCAGCAAACCAGGTGGTATTTTCCACCACTGCTCTCTGGAGTTCTCTCCGCAAAATGCATAGTAAATCCTGCAATCATAGTAATTCAAGAAACTGGGGTGGGGGAGGTGGCAAGGCTCTTGCTCAGTATGAAGGAATTCTTCCGACTAGATCCTGTAAGTTGATGTTTCAGAGAAAAAGTTGAAAGGTATCTATCTCCTCACAGAAACCATTTTTCCTGCAGAAAATTTTGTCACGTTTAAGTTCACCGATAACAGTGCCTGACTGATTTTGTTTCTCCTGTTCGTTGTCATGGGTCTGTCTAAACAGTAGCTCTCTAAACCCGAGATCAGGGTTCCCTTTTTCAGTAATGGTTTGGAGACTTCCTCTCCTCTTCCCATGACAAGCGAGTATCTGGCTATTGCCTCCACTTCCGTTTTTTACCATGCATCTCCATAATCAGAACATAAATGGGCTGGGTTTACCACAGAATCCTGCAGGTGGTATCAGATACAGGCCTTGCCACATGATCCTCTCTCAAAGCCTAGCTTCCAACAGGAAAAGCCTTGCATCCTCTCTCAGATGCCTTCCAGAGATCCCAGTCTCCCAATTTCCACCCAGCACCTCTCTCTTCCTTCCCCCAGAGAATCCAGGGAGGAGTTGCTTTTTTGCCTTTCCTTAGCTCAGTCCGGTTTTCAGGGAGGCAGCAGCTGGAAGAGGAGTATCTCTGCTTTCATCCGAATTAGTTACACCTCCTACGGGAAGGAAGGGCACGTGCACTCATGTGCAAAGTGATATGCTTCCCGCTTCCAATCTTACATACCACCCCCCCCCCCTTCCGTGTGTCAGCCACATGATGTAGTCCGTAAGCTTCATGATTTTAAAAATATTAAAAGACATGAGAACTAGCAGAAATTTATCTGGAGCAAGGTATGCAAAGATCTCTAAAAGAAGAGAAGTGAAGCTAAACCAAAATTACATTTCTGACCTCAAACAATTTGGTACAAAGATCTGTTTATTACCCAACAATGTGACAGTATATATACAAAGACAGTGTGGAATGTGACATTTACAGGAAATTTCAGTACATCATGCACAGATACTATTGCAATGTATTTTAAGAGTTCCAGAATGTTAAGCTGAATAAATATTCCTTGCTTCAAAAAGTAATTTTTACTTTTACATAAAAATATATAATATTGCACTCTTTACAAGGCCAGCAATTTTGCATATTGATTTGTAACAAGTGGAATTCTACTTTATAAAAATAAGCCTTTGTGAGCAACACCCCAAACCAGGGAGCACAAAAGTACCCCCAAACCCACAATGTTTGTATTTTTTTTTCTTTTCAATAAAGCACATCACTTCAACATAAGCCAGGAAGCTTTTCAGTCTGTATTTGGACCTTACATTAACATTTAGACAGTGAAAAACATGACTGCAGCTATCCCATACAATGCTGCTACAATATACACCATTTAAGATTCAATTCATACAGTATGTAGCCACTTGCTTAATTGAACCCATGATCAGCTTTTGTGTCATGGACTATGAGAATGTTTTTCTTCAGTTTTTCTAGTTTGAAAAGTTCTTCCATCAGGAAGTTGCAAGAATTTCTGAGACTGTTTGGAATTTTCAAAAGAAGTGTAAAGATTCCTTGTGTATGTGTCATCTTTATCGCAACTTGACAATTTCATATACAGTGTTTTGAAGGCAGATTAACCTTAAACATGAGAAGTGACAGCAGGTCATCTGTATGGCAATAGCGGAACATGTCAGTGATGAAAAAGCAATGCAATTTAAAAAAAAAAGGTAACTACATCAGACACACGTAGCATTCTTGCCTTACCGTTCCCACAGCTAGTAGGCACTCATTCATGGTGTCAGGTTTAGAGGTCTTCAAATCCATCAACTGAAATGTTACTTTTTGATCTGGCCTAAGAATTCAAATTCGTTAAGCCTTTCACAATAGAGGCTTATTTTTCTCCCCTCAAAAAATAGCACCTAGGAATAAACAACTTATTTGCACAGTGTTATCTGTGTAAACTCTTCCAAATGATCTGATGCCTGTGAACGTTGATTATTCAAGCAGTTAGATTCAAACATTTTACAGTGTATTGAACTTCAACAACACTAGAACAGAAGCACATCTGTGCCTTCTTTTTAGAGCTCTGGAAGATAAGCTGCGTGTGTTTTTATGTCCTGCCACAGAATTGCAATAGCTAGGTGTTACTAACTTAGGGAGTTAACATTAAAAAACAAAACCAAAACACGATCTAACTATTGCTTCATGATGCCATAAGTTGTCTACCCATTATTAAGACAAAATATTTTATTTTGGCTGTTGTAAAGACTTATACTGAACAAAGATGATGGCAAAAGTCACAAATATAAAGATAACAGGAAGTCAATTTTTAGCATTACAATACCATAAGATGGTGCAAAAAGCACCTACTAAGTTCTTTGCTTCTCAAAAAAAGCAATTTTAAGTGGTCTTGGATTTTTAAGTTTTGGGTTGCTTATCCCAGAGCTAACTATACCACGCTCAACAAATCAGATATACATATGCTGACATTTTAACAGATATTTACAGAACTTTACGCTGCCAATATTTTACAACATAAGAGGGAGAATAAACATTATCAAATTTTTTTTAAATACTTCTGTTCAAGAAGCGATTTAAAAAATGCTATTATGTTTTATATTGCAGCATTTTGACTTGTATGTTGGAGCATTTATGAGTCACTTTGCTGGTATTGGAGTATATGACCAGAGCTTCCTGGTGACCTGGATACGCTTCAAGTTTGTGCATGCACATACACAATTTTACAAACTTAAACTGTTCTTTTATTAAATCCATTCAGTCATTCTAGAGACGTTCTAACTACTTCAAAATCCAGTTAAATAAAAGATAGTATAATCTATTTTGGATTTAAAGTGCATCAGAGACATGAGTTAGCAGCAAAAATAGTCATCACCCAGCTGCATAGCTGCTAAGGAATGAATAGAACATGGGTAACTTCAAGCGCTGCTGGTCCTTGCGACACCAAGCTATGACATTTCCATCGCTATTAGCTGTGAACAAATGATGACCATCACAGGAAAACGTAAGGCTGAAAAACAAGACGACAATCTCTTTTGTATCAAGTCTGGCTATTGAACATGCTAGAAGACATTAAAAACCCGTAAGAGTGTAGCCAACAAAGATTAGCTGTCAGCTGGGGAGACCCAGTGAGTATGTCAGCATAGTAGTATGTTTGCATATACCTGCTTACTCATTTTTGTAACCAAACAGGCTGAACTACAGCTTTGTCTAGCACTTCGACATGCCATGCAGTTTAGTACTCGTTTCTTCCCAGTGTCAAAGGGCAGGATCAGCAGCAGCATCCCACCTTCTCCCTGGGCTGCCCCATCTGCTTCTGAAAGGAAGGCTTTTCAGCAATAGAATTCACTGCCCTCTGAACTTGCTTGCTGACAGAGGCAGAAACTAAATCCTTCAGATTTCATGGTACAGCATAGGACTTTTGTTCAGCCAGGCATTTCTTGAGCTTTAACAGCAGTAAAGCCCTTCAGTCATGCCACCGGTAATGTTAGAAAGCATGAAGGTCAGCATCCATTTTCTGTCTCATTTAAGCAGAAAATTTTAAATTATTCAATAGCTACTAAATCATTATCAACAAGCTTTGTGCAATACGCCTCTTAAGCAGGTAACAGAAAGACAGTAACTGCTATCAGAAAATGCGTTCGTTTTAAAAAGTGATCAGTGGTTTGGGTTTTAAATGATATTTCAGCAATGGTCAAAACATTTTTTCCAGAGTTATTAGTTACTACACTAACGTTAAGATGATAAAATTTTGGCATAACTGTAAGACCTCTGTGCAGACTACTGTACCATTGGGGATATCAAAGACTCAATCCTTTGCGTGCTGAAAACACTTTGGCATGGGAATAATTCTGCTTATATAAATCATCACGGGGACTCAAAAATCACACAAGCACTCTAAAATGGCAGCTGCCAGGCTCATCTAAGTTGCCTTCGCTCCTTTCTCTACTGTTTCCCTCCAGCATCAGAAAAAAAATGGTTAGGGAAAATGCAGTGTTTTCATTTATTTCTGAGGGAGAAAAAACTCTTGTCTGAGTCTGACAAAGTTATCTCATAATTTTTTACAGATTCCAGGAAAAAATATTAAACGTTAAGAATAAGGAGAGTAGCTATTGTTCAGTTCCCAAGGGAATCCTGCTAATTTCTATCTGCCAGCAGCAGAACCTAGTTATTACTGTCATTACAGATACGGTATACTTGCGCTCATTTTGGCTTCATGAATAATTAGTAGGATTACATTGCTCTTTTTAGACATGGGTGTGTACCCCCTGTTCTCATGTCAAATCCACATTCAACACAAAAAGCTATTTTGTTGTGGTGTTGTTTGTCGTCGTGTCCCACCCCTCCACCACACCCCCCACACCCCCCCCCCCCCCACACCCCCCCCGAGAAAAAAAAATATTTATTGTATAATTAAGATCTTTTTACCTTACAATAGGTTTGGCTGACTTTGAAAATGTTATTTCTCGTACTGGCTTCAAGTCCCACGTACTCCACAGTCTGAAAGAAAGAGTCATTTTTCTTCACGTTTAATTTTACAAATGTTTCAGTGATAAGCATAACTTATTTAGCAACAACTAGGATTGGAAACTGACCCTTCTTGTCCACCTTTAAAGCCAAATATCAGCGTGATATTTGTGTAAAAAAATTAATTAGCTGTAAGCCTAAGTTGTAAAGCATTTTAATAACAACTTTCAAACGCTTACCTTACAACTCCATTTTCAAGCCCCCCTGCAATCACGTTGACAGACACTCCTTCAGGCTGGTTAGAGAAAGCAACAGAGCAAATACTTTCCCTGCAGTGTACATGTCCCACAAGATCGCCATTAACTGTCCAAAGTCTCAAATCACTGCCTCCTCCAACTGCAACAGAACACAGCGTAGGAGTATTAAAAATCCCTCTAGACCACAACTAGATCTATGCAACTGTATCTTCAAGTGTTAAAGAATTTGACTTTTTGAAAGATCAGAAGGTTTGATGACCGAGCGATGTGTGCCACAGTAAATAAACAATTACCTCCTTCCCTCCTTTTGTGGCAGGGAACACGCAGGCCACCAAGCCACTGCAGTGATTTTGAAGATACCACTCATGTTTATGGAACGTTGTATTTACAAAGTAATATGCAAATTTACTTTTAATGACCACTTTTATTGTACTAACAGGGAAGCACTAATGGGGAATTCATATTATCTAATGTAAACAGCTAGTTCTTGTACCCTGGCTTGCATTTTTAAGCAAAATACTTAAAATAGCAAGCACAGTTATCCTACCTGGTTTTCTGGGATCATTTGATTCTATCAAAGAACCAATAGCCTAGCTACTGCTTTGTCTTAAAAGGGATTGACGCTCCCATCCCTTGCCAATTAAAGAACACAATCCTTTCCAGAAAAAAAAAAAAACAAACCACTATGATGAGCTACAGAAATGGAGTTGAAAGTCTCCATCTCAGTTTAAAAACTAAGTACTAGGTTTCTGAACCTGCCAGAACAATTTCCCCCTTGTCCTTTAGTATTACAGACAGTGGTATTTTGCTTTCTTTCCCCCTCCCCCAATTTGGACAAGTATTAGTTTCAGTTCAGTCCATGGAGGACTACAGTAAGAAAAGCTGGCTAAAAGACACTTCAGTAAGACCTATCTTACTCAAGACAAAAGAGAAAGCAAGCTGTCCTGGACAAAGACAGAACTGGGTCAATAACTGCCTTCTAACAATATGGATAAACAAAGTTCAGCTCTCTTCCTTCTTATTCTTTACCTTCCTGGATCAATGGAACAATATTTGTCATTTAGATAGAGCCTATTCCCCTTCGCAGTCTTAAGTTAATACACACAGGTATTCTTATAGACAGCAAAATATATAGACGCTGACTTAGCCCTGCTTTACAGATACACAGTCTTGTAGCACTCAACCAATCTTCAAGTCAATGAGCATACAGATTTATGAAATACTCAAAAATCCACTGCTCAAATAGTCTTAATGTTCTTGTCCAGAAACGGTACCACGTGGAAAACACGATAGGACAAAAACCTGCTTTAACATAAGATGAGGGAGAATCTATATTTGCTTCCAGGGGTACGGACACATTTAAAGTGATACAGTGAATAACAAAAATTCTGTCACTCTAATACACTGTACTTCCCTGAAGAGCCATACCTTTGACAACAAATCTCTGTTAAAATGAAAACAGCCAACTTGACAGAGTTTAGGTCTCCCAGGAATGTGTTGAAATTTAAGTCTCCTTATAAAGAGATCAAGCTGTTAGCTTTTATATTGCTACATTTTACTCAAAAGATCTGCCTAGTAATTTCTAGAGAAACTTCTACGGTACTATGTAAAAAAAAGCGCTCCTATTTGACCAAATGCATCCTCAGATGATTAACACACTCAGTAACTACTTTACTAGCAATTCTCATTATTTACTTGGTCTGCAAGTCAAAACTACTTTGCCAACTGCCAAATATACCTGAATCACAGACTGTTGCAATATCACCAGTTGTTTCGCTAGCTGAAACTGCAGTCACAGGACTCTTGTGTCCAGCCAGGCTCTGGACATAGCACAGCCTGAAGAAAATAAAGAGAACAAGCCTAAAGCCCAGGCTGAAACACAGAAAAGGTTCTTTGAGGAAAATATTTAAGAGTTACATTAACTTCAATCAACATTTTGCACAATGATAGTATTTTTCATATTCATTCTAGAATTTCAGTATCCTTCATGAGAAAAAAAAACAGTAAGAGTTTGACTTCACATTGATAATGCACAGAACAAATTCAGTTAACTTTAAGAGGGTAAAGATACCCAAAAGATGGAAAACGGGTATTTAGAAGGCAGCCACTGGAAATAGTTATACATACTTGTACCCGTTACATATATATTTGTACCTGTTCAAATCCCATATGATGCAGGTTCCATCTTTGCTGACACTTATCATTATACTATATGGTTTGCACACAAACAAGCTTGTTATTTCTGCTGTGTGACCATACAGATGGACTTGCGACTCCATTTCTATTTCTGAAGGCTGAAAGATAAAACATGAACTCATGAAAGAGAATTAATATCTTTCAGAAAAGGATAAGCCTCCGGACAAGTTCAATTCTTAGATTTCAAAAAATGGTTCCCACTGCTTTTAATGTCATCAGTTTAGCAACACTTAATGCTTTATTATGTTTAATGCTTTATAATGTGATAAGCCATACTGAACATCAATGTTCAACTTTTTCCTTCCAATGCTTTAGTCTCAGGAAACGTTCTGACGTGGTCCGATGAACTGAAATGAACAACTATTGTACTTCTGTCTCAATTACACACCTTGAAATCAGCTGATTCGCTTTTTGCAAGCCTGCTATTTCCACATGAGAGTGAAAATAACAGTCCTCAATATTTTTAGCATCTCGAGGAAGCACTTAGAAACACAGAAGGAAAACCCAGCTCAGCAGTTATCACTGTGTACAGTAAATTACTGGGAATTCCTCAAGTTGGTGCCAAGTTGGAAAAATATGCAGGAAATCAAGTTTAAATACAGCAACTGCTAGATAAAAATTAAAGCAGCAAATTTAACATTGAAATAACACTTCTTATTCAAGTTTTATCATTTCAAATTATTCAGACTTCCTGAAAACTGGCTAAGTTGAAGGAACTTCTTAATCAGAATACTAATGCTTTAAAACAACTTGCTGTACAGACATTAGAACAGACTTTGTAAAAAAAGAACTGAACATTTTTCTACTTGTTGCCGCACATGTGTCAGAGCGCCTTGTCTGCGTTTTTGCATAAGGGTACAAGATTCAACTAACAGGTCTACAAAAAGTTTAGAAGTAAAAAAAGACAAGATAAAAATATACATATGCTTAACAATTACTTTGTAGAAAATTTACATGTCTTTCTGCAGTACAAGGGACAATATAATCTATATAGTGTTGTCAAAAAAGTGTATTGACTTTTGCAACAGGAAGACCTGCTATTTTCCTCTTGCTACTGAGCATCTCATCCAAGTAAGATGCAGTTATGAAAGTATCTAGTCAATCTCACATGCAGATCCTTCTTGTATCCTTGCTCAGTTTAAAGAAAAAAAATATACAATTTTTCTTCCCTAACAACAAGACTTCTGATTTTCCAAAGAACTGATTTTGATAACCCTTTTACTGTGCACCTCCCATCTCCTTTAAACGTTTGCTGTTGATCTGCATTTCAACGCTTGAACTGAAAGCAGGATTCACCTGTAGCAGCTTCTATCTACAGCACGAACAGCAATGGTCTGCTGATTCTTCACTGGGTTATTGTAACAATACTGTAGTAAGACAAGCTGTGATTTTAGCACCAACTGTATTAAGGTCTAATGAGTTACAAAATAAACACTTCATGCCTAAAATACTATCCCCTTTTTACTTCCCACTTGTTTTTAGATGACAAAATCAGTATCTAGATCTGATGCAGGTCTGTATCTACCTTTACATACCAGGTCTTTCTGTTGGTTACCCCAAAGCACCACCTATAGCACTTGAGTGGAGAATTTAAACAATCTCTGCCTAGTTTTACTCCAACTGATCACTGAAGTGGTCTCTTTCTGTTTGCGAGACAACTGAACAGTCAGCAAGTGAAGGCTGGAGTAATTTTTACAACCAGAAACCTTTGGCTGAAGTTTTTGTGAACTTACAGACTTATCAAGACAGATCAGTTTCAAAGCAGCACTTTCATTTTTTGACCATCTTAAAGGCTAGGAAAAACAGAGCATCTGAAGTACAACATGAAGGTATTTTTGAATTCTGACAGCACGCCTTTGAATTCCCATATCCAATTAAAAACGTATCTGTTTTATGCCTGTGCACTGAACTTGTATAAATGTGAAACAGGGCAAAACATTCATGTTTCAAGTAGTGCTTTATAACAGACTGTTCACTTTATCACCGAACAGCTGACAAGATGCATACAGAACAGATGCTGGGAAGCACATTTGCATTCCCTGCAGCCCTGACTTGGGTAACTGACTCAACAACAGGAGCTACAAAATTGGCACAAGGTCAGTCTGCCTGGGGCACGTAAAACTGTCAGTGCTGAGAAATTCAGCAAAGACTGTCTCAAAGACAACATCTGTGCAAATGAACAAAAAAAAAATCACCACTTGTTCCTAGGAAATGGAGGGAACTTAAGAATCACAACCCTACTACCAGAGTTTTATTTTAGCACTGCAGAAGGCAAGTGTATTCCATTTCCATTTTAGTACCTCAAGAAATTTAAACTGGAATCCAAGTTTCAGAACAGGTTATTTACAAGTTCACTATTCTGGTGAGCAGTTAAGGTGCCCGACTTGATATCCAACTGACTGAAGCTTGCAGGCTTCAAGCTCTACTTCATTTTTTTTTTTAAACTCCCAAGTGCTGCTGAGCTCAAAGTCTGAGTGGCAGATCACCAGAAACTGAGAGAAAGCCAAGGAAGAAATCACTGCATGTTTTTGTGCTTTTCCCAGTCTAAGCATCTGCTGTTTGTCACTGTTGAAAATGGGAAACTGGGTAGGCACAGCAGATTGCACCAAGGTTCTCTCTAGCCCATGCTAATGTAGTGAATCAAGAGCATCAGGGAATACGATACCACAAAGTGTTTGCCGATGCTTGTATTAAGCTAAATGAAAAACCAGTGTAGTTGTTGCTATGGGTAATCCTATAGACAACACACCTAAAATGACCTGTCAAGAACATTGCAAACTCTTTGTTAGAATGATGAAGAGTAGAAATTACTGCTGGACAGAATCAGACAGAAGCTCAGAAACTCAGTCTGAATCAGAAGATTTAATTTCAAGTTCTGTTTGTGATTTCGTAATATGCTTATTTACCACATAGTATCAGTGCGATTTCTACTAGTATCTCAGTGTCTTTTAATAATGCATTAAGTAATGCAAGTTATTTTTCTCCCTTCCCTCCTGACAGCTTTTCCCCTTGGGGAACATGACAAAGTGAAAAGGCTTAGTGGTTACTATATATACCATCTGAGACTTCATCCTGGCTCCAAGTGCCTTCTGCATTTGAAATGTTGTTTATTTTGGGGAAATGTATTCCAGTTTCAGTTAAGGCTATGAACGGCTGTCTCCTTCACCGAAAAAGTTACTCCTTAATGTAGGGAGCTTCATTGTGCCAGAGAGCCTCAAGTCCAGGCCCTAGCCTGAATACAATCAGAGCTGTATCTGTGATCAGTTAATGCACCCAGTTGATGAGGGCTGACTGAAGGTTAGCAGTATGTGAACAGCTTCAGAAAAATCCACAAATAAATATGCTGAGATAAATCTATGTATTAATGTCAAAAAATAAATATTGAACAAGTACTTGATTGTTTTAGCAATATTATCCTGAATACACCACAGTCCCCTTTTCTCATACTTCCTTTTTTTAAAAAAAATTACTGTAATAGTGAATATGGTGAAATCCTTAAATATAAATCCTATCCAATGGAACTTACCGTATTGCTAGTGAATCTGTTCATATATGCTGTGATGACACCAGATTTACTACCTGTGAACAGCTGACAACTGTCTGGCACCCAAGCACAACTTGTTACCTTGGAAAGACAACACAAACCCAGAAAAAATTAGAACAGAAACTATTCTTACTGCTATTTCCATTATGCTATAGCATTTGGTCAAAATGATTCTTTAGTGGTTATCCTAAGAAAAAAACATGTAAAATACCTAAGCTGAAGAAATCAGAGAGTAAAATATACCTGCTGTATGTCATGTTTGTTATTACTTCAGAAGCAAAGTAAAGAGGGAAAATATATCCCAGAATTCACAGCTGAAGAGCAGTGAATTACTGCATACTCCTAGATCTATACAGCCACATCATCAGCCAAAATCCTTTTGGAAGAATCTCCCCAACCACTGGTGTGTAATGGAGATTATGCAGTGTTCCCTAACAATCTCTTCGACAATCTTTTTCAGAGGAATCCTAAACTGGAGTTCTGTTTCTGATGAGCGCCATCTATAATTTTTTCCTGTATTTATTTTTCTTGGCTTATAACCTAAGGTTTTATAAAACCACACCAATATTCCATAGGAGGAAAAAGCTACAAATATCTAATGCCTTCAAAAGGGATCTTTACCTAGTACAGGAACACATCCAGGAATGAGGCACACTGGAGCAATGAGGGATATGTTTCAAAGGAGAATCAAACAGATTAAAACCAGTTGCGTTTGGATGCTCATCTCAAAAATGAAAGCAAGACTACCTACTGCCAAGTCAGGCCACCACTTAAACTAGCGATATTCAATTGAAGACCAAGAGACTGACTTTTTTTTTCTTACCTGATGGAACTGTGAACTCTGTATAAAATTTACTGGAGGTTCACTTTGCTTGCTTTTCAGTCGTAAAATGTTATCGGCATATCCCCAGCTCAGGATAGCTGACCACTGAATATCAGTACTGTGCATGCTTCTCACACCTGAAGGCAGGCATATAATACTGGGTCACATATGCAACCAAAGAGTTGATCACCGAGTCAGCAAGAAAAAAATCTCAGGTCCATGTTCTACCACAAGTTAGAATACAAAAAAACCTCCAAAGTTTCTAAATAAGAACTTTTGTGTTAGGCTATGGCTTAATCTGTACTGTATTTTGAACACACAGTTTTCTGAAACCATGTAGCCATTCCGTGTTCTCCAAAGACAGTCTGCAACCTGGACAAAGCTTTTTTGAAGAAACATTGCATCTATTGGGATTGGAGAAAAAAGGGAAGAGGCTGACAACACTTCCCTGTTAAGAGAAATGATTGTTCATAACTTCAAGGAGAATGTTACATATTTTTGTTGACTAAATGTGAAGCCATTGATTTATAAAAACCCCAGATCTTCACTAGTATATGTTACGAAGAAAACAAAAGGATGTTAGAACCTGTCCGCACATTATCAATAGGAATCCCTCTGAGGAGTTTATCTGAAAACAGATCCTTCACCTCTGCTTTTCACTGAACTTTCCTTATCCTGTTTCTAAAAACTGTTCCTTTAATTCTCCTTTCTGTTGCCACATGTTCTTTTCATCTGTTCCTCAGTTCTTGGAGTGAATCTGCTGCCAAATTCTAAAGTTAAATCCTCATGCTCCAACCACTAAGGAAAAATATCAACTTAATTACAGGATGCCTCTATGCAATTTTGAAAGTTGCAAGTAAAATCCACCCTCCAGGAAAGATACCACACGTGTGGAAACTGTAACTGGATTTACAAATCAATCGTTGGCAGAAGTAACTACCTTTGGGAAGTTTGCTGGAGAATAATGGTAGCATTAGGTTTAATTTTTTATGGCTCATTCTTGTGCATGTTCTGCATGTAGAGAATAAGCACACATTCATACCTTGTTCTTTGCTATATATCATCAAAAGGCAAAACTTGCTGGACAAACCGCAGATAGCTTTAGTTGGTAAAGCCTGGAGAGAGCCAAACCTTTCTCCGTGTGGCTGGCTAAAGCAGACAACAGGATCTGGAGCACTTGGGGAACCAACGTATTCTCCCCACTTCAAGCCTTTTATCCATGGTAATGGACTCTAAACCAAACATAAATAAGGTTCAAGTTAAAAGGCCGTAAAAAGTTTTCAGGAAAATCTTATTTTATGAGTAAGAGAATCATTTATATCACATTCCTGTGAGCAAACACATGGTAAGGACTGCTGAAGTATTCTAAAAATAACAGACAAGTATGAGGCACTGTAGTATCAGCTAAACTATTCACTTTAAGGGAGTTTTTCCACTTCTTTAAGGGCTGAGATAGCAAGCTTGTAGTTCAGGTAGTTTAGTAAAGAGTACAGATTTCTTTAAATGCAAGGATTCAGTTTCTCACTGGACTTACTGGAAAACAAGCGTCTGAAGTGAAGAAAGCCGAGTTGTCCCACAGACAATGAAAAATTTGAGGATGGAAAAAAGCACAGTATGTGTTTACTTACTGTAGGTTTGCACACAGATTCCAGAATTCATCACTGACTATAAAATATTAAATGCTTTCCAACACCTCTTTGCTGTAACAGATAAATTCTGATCTCTCTTTGTTTGACAATATAACACCAAAGCATGAAAATAACTTTTGCTATAAATTTACTAATTTGGTGTATTTTCTTTACAGTACAATATAGATAGAAAGTTGCAGTTTTAGGAAGGAAATTGTGAATGTAAGGGTAGAATAATTACAGCATATGAATGTTAATTAAACCATCTGGCAATTCAAAATGACATACTGGATGTATTATTTCTTTAGTGTGCTCTCTGGTTTCTCTGAAAGCAAACTGCACGAGTAATCCCATGGCAGCGGGAAGTTCTCCTTCCATGATAAGCCTGGATCCAGGTCTGCTAACATGTGCTGCATGGAACAGCTGGCGAGGTGTTTGCCCATATGTTTTTATCATTGTTTCAAGGGCTCTTCTCTGAACAGGATCCTCAACAGCAGAAACATCCATTCCAAAATAGGTCTAGAAAAAAAAAAGAAAAAGGAAAAAGAGGATGGGGCAAAAACAAGCTTGTTGAGTTTTGTCTTTGGGAAAGATTTCTCAAGACATGCACGTGAGTTTAGAGGCAGACTCTTCCATTGTTTGGTTAAGACTTGGACCAGAAGCCAACCCACAACGGCTGCGCTGACTAAAGAGCTACTGAGAACAGTAACCTTGTTGTCATCACTTCTTTATTGGAGATAACTACCACTTTAGGATTTATCATGTGAATTGCCCCTACATGTACTCCGTGACTAATTTCTGTCACAGAGGTTTTCTTAGTAGCCCTTCACTCTGTGCATAAGCAGAAGGGTTGCTGATAAAGAAGGAATTGAAAATGTTTGTTTTCATACCTCTTATTAACACATTAAAGCTCTATTTTGGGGTGGGGAGGGTGAAAGAGCCTTCATATTTCAGGAGAGTGGAAATTCTCTTGCTACTTGTCTTTTTCATGCCTCTCTATGTACCATATACTTTTCCTCAGCTCAAAAAGGCCTTGCCTTTTCACTTCAAAAAACAATGAACACACCCACACAAACTTAGGATTTGAAATTTGAGGTAATAATGAAATCAATACTTAAGCACAAAAAAGGAAGAGGAAGGAAAGCATTTGGATGGCTACTTGAAAAGGAAAAGCCACTGCTGCCAAACACTACTGTTTTATTAGCTCTTCCAGCTATAGAACGAATACAACACACACAAACACATTTGAATGCATTTGAAAACAGGACTGGCTGGCTGAGCAAACTCTGTGATAGTAAGGACTGAAGCTAAAGAATATCATCCAACATATCCGTGTTACAATTAAGTAGTGAAGCTCTGAAATGCTTTACATTAAATAAAGACTTATTTGAAATCAAGTTTACTGGGGACAAAACATAAAACATATATGAAGGGAAAGTTCAGGACAAACTGAATTATTTTAAGCATATCAAAAGCGGCAGCACAATCTATCTAAATGAAAGGCTTCTTTTCAGTGAGATGGGAGCAGGTATACACCAACACAATACCTGTACACCCCTGCAAAGAACTATCCAGAAAGTCTCAGCCCCTGATCATCCTCCAGGCCTATCTCAAGGCAAGACAGACAAACACAAATTCACTAAGTCTCACAACAGTCCCTGGGATCTTACGAGTTTTTCACTGAAACAGTTAAAGCCTTTTCTTATTCTTCAGCACCTCACAAGCAAGGGTTCTTGCTTCATGCCGGATGTTTTCCAAGCAAGTCAGACCAAAAACTTTCCCCCGTTATGCCACCAAGTACAACGAACACACACACTGCTTAAATACTTACTGCAGGATGAAAGACATTAATAGCCTGAACAGAGGCCTTGCCTTTTTGCTTGTAACCAAATACCAAGTCAATCCAGTGACAGATCGTCTGGGAAACATGGTCAGACTCCAACGCCTGACGATGAATCAAGATGAATAGACGAGGATCGTTACGAGCCCAGGGTGGAAGATTGACATGGTTAACTCTGTCACCATTTTGACGTACTCCAAAATCAAAACCTAGAAACAGGGGTGTAGGATTCCAACGTTTTAGCTGACAGTAACTTCAAAAAGGTCTTCCTAGGGTTCTGTGAAGACTAACCATTAAGCACAGCGATTGCTGATCAACAAAGCAGCACCATTAACAAGTCCCCCCAAACACACTCAAGCTGTACATACTCATTCAAAAGGAAAAACCAGACAACAGGAAACTCCTTTGCACCTCTGACATAATTACGAGAAAACTTCCCTTAAGTCCTACATAACAGTTTTTAGCATACCCCACAAAATCGTGCCAGATTTCTTCCTTACATCTACAACTTAACATATTCAATCAAGCGATACCAGTGTTTGCAGTTTCAACCCATAGGCTCTACTGTACAGCTGTTGTGGGTATATAGTTCAGTTATCCTTTTAGCATACCTTCTCTGTTAACCAGAAAGTCAGGAAGGTAGAAAAATTCTGGGATAAGCTCCTTTACATCAGTCATTGATTCATATGAAGAGAGTCGCCAGGTTGTATTGGTAGAGTGAAAAGTTCTGTCTGGGATGTCAAAACTTTGATCTGTAAAGAAATCCAAACCAAATTTGTTACATAGATGATGGATAGATAACTGTTGCACATCTGCAACGCCAAGTGACTGCTCTCTAGTTAGCTGAGAGCATTTAGAATTCTTCCATCTCAACTACAGAGACTGCAAGTCAAATGAAGGTCAGCTTTTTATAGTACATGCACCAAGGTATAAGTAAAAGATGTACAGCTTTATGGTCTAGCTTGATAATTTCAGAACAGCTCTACTGTGATAGCATACCAGATTTCTTTTTAGTGAATTCAGCTATTTGGAATTGATAAACTATGTTAAAACAGAGTAACAAATCGCATTCCTGGGTCACTGGGACAAGGCCCTGATGTGAGAGGCAAGTGCAAGCAAAAATAACCTTACCCTGATAGGCTAAAAACATTTTAGTAAAAGGTGGCAGCCTGACTAGGAAATGAAGCACAGTTCCACTGTTGGAGTAATGAGATCCATAGTGATATGGTTGTACAGGGGGCATTGGATCATCCTCTCGTGCTCCTTTACGGTACTCTTCTTCCAAATACTAGAAAAGCAGTAGGAAAAAAATAAATCATAAGCCTCCTACTTAGACTGCATTCCAATAACAAAAATAAGAGCTTGCCTAAGTTGTTTAGGAATAAAACTTAAAACTTTTAGAGGAACATACATTTAAAATCAATTTGGAATCAAGCACACTTTAAGTGACTAAAGACGTGATCATATTTACAAGCCAGTGAGGTACCAGAGTCTTAAGCCACTTTTGCCTGTTTTCCATATATTATTTTCCCTTTTTTTCCCCTTCCCTCTTGTTTTCTAAACAGAGCAGAGTCGTTATACAGGCTTTTCAATATTAAAAGGAAAAAACAGTACTTGCAAATACTACACTAGACCATGATGATATAGACATAGATTTGAAGGTCCAGCTGCAAATGCTTTCATTCCCCAGCATGCTGTTATTTCCTACAGCCTTTAAAACATTCTAAAGAGCAAAACAAAGAGCACTGCAATCATAATAGGACATGTTAAAATAAGAGTACTTGAAAAAAACAGCTTTTCTTTTACCAAACAAAGAATAGCCACAGTTCCACTGAAGTAATTTCAAATAACCAGCAGCAAGTTCCTGATCTTTAAATATGTATGTATGTATGTTCATACTTAAGATACTAATTTAACCTCCGTAGCAGTATCCCATGGAAAGACTAACTTGATTTCTGATTTCAGGTGCAGGAACAGACACACACACATTTCAAGCATGTTTTAAAACATTTCCCAGGAAACGTAGCATATTGGAAATGAGAATTCCATAGACAAAATACTGAATTTGTCGTTCCCCCCCCCCCCCCCATCAATATATGTTAAAGAAAATTGAAGCCTCCATATCATTTTTACACAGGAAAGGCAAGAAGCAAAAGAGTTATCCAAATTACCTTGTAAGTGTCCACATAACGATCTTCTTTTTCTTTAGACTGCACAGCTATTGGTTTGACCAGATTTCTGTAACAGAAGTAGTACTAATATCTTGTCGTTTATATAAAGATGTTGATTCACACCATTTAATAATGCATTTAATATCATGAGAAGGACAAGCGAAACTCAATAGTGCTTTACAATAGAATTCAGAAAATAAAAAGGCCGCTTCTAGTTAGTGCTAAAGGCAAACTCAGAGCCACAGGCTACCCCAGAGCACAGTCACAGGCATGCAAATGCAACGTGCCTCCATCAAATCAAGAGGCATCATATAAAGGCAAAGCCTCTGTGCACACAAACATTAAATCATTTTTACTTATTTAGGTGGGAAATTCACTTGGATGTCTTCACAATGAAGACAATATGATTCTGTAACTGGCCAAATAGTTTACAATATTCTTTCCTTTTCTATTTATTTTTTTTTGCTAATTGGCCTGGAAATTAATCACACAGATTTAAACATAGAGCTCTTACTTAGATCTGTGGACTATCCATACCCTACTAAGACAGTACACAAGTCAAGTCCAATTCAGAGCACCCTTTAAATATACACACTCTTAATACTAGGCATTTTACTTGAAATATCCGAGGTGAGGCAGCCACTTATTGTAAAAAGCCCAAGTTATTATGGATGAGGCTTGTCCGCGAATAGTTCCGTTCACATATGCTTGCATTTTAGTACAATGAAGTTGAAAAGCTATACTGGATAATGACTTCAAATATTTGAAAATAACCGGTTCCAAACATTTCATATTACCTATATACTGATGGATCATTTAGGTCCAGCGTTTCATTGGTGTAGTCAGAAAGTATAAAAGGAAATACTGGATATTGCATGAGATCATTGAAGGAACGGCCCGCATGTTTGTTTAAATGAGTCAGGTATTCAAAGTTAGTAATCTGTCCTGTGCACCACAGGTGGGTCAAAGCAGTAATGTTTCCATATTCCAAAAGGTTAGGCAAATTGTTAGTTAAGATGTTGTGGTACACATCATCGCGGACCTAGAAAAAAATACCATAGATTTAATCATATAATTTAAAAAGCTTCAAACTAAGACTTAGTAAATTTATCTCATTTTAAAAATGTCCACATTATCTGCTGTAATGGAATAAATAGCGTTTACTATTAAGATTCTTTCATGTCTTAAGACAGAGATGTGTTTTACAACATGATTATGTTTGTCTAGAAGTCTAGCCGAGCAAAGGTTTTTCAAAGGTATTATTAGGCACAATTTAATTAGTCCATGCAACAGGTCTCCTTAAAAGAACGTGCACATTATGAGGACACAGCAAAATGCTTTGATGTATATTTACATAGCAGTGCCACATTACCTTTGTATTATCAAAAGCCAAGAGTAAAGTTCTGCCATTTGTTAGAAATATTTCCACAGCGTTGTCTCTTAACTGCCACCAACGCTTATGAACTTCCTTAATTTCCTCATAGGTCCAAGAAAATGATGCTGGTTCAGTTTCTCCATGAAAACTCTGCAGAATTTACAATTGAAAAAGTTATTTTAGATAGATTGTCCAAACAAGAAACCTTCCAATGCAGCCACTTTATAACCATACAGCATACTGTAAGGCAAACTAATTTTGGTGTTATACTTTAAGACATGGGTGTGATTTTCTTCGTGTTTCCCACCCTCCACCCTGCTCAAGGCAGTGGGCAGAACATCATGCACACCCCTCAGCTGCTCCAGTTCCCTATCCAACACCAGCACACAATGCCACATTCTCACTGGCTCTTACACTAAAATACTGGACAGCCAACCAGAGCAAGCAAAGCCTCGCCATGAATCCCAGTTCTGACACTTCTATGAAGGACAAAGCAGCAAAACAGCTGGTAACATCTTAAACCACAGGAGCTGCATGGTTAATGGATGCAAGGAAGAGCTCCCTGAAAACAGTTTACAGCTTTCAACAGTATAACCCATATCTTTATTTTTTTAAGAGGTCTGCTGGATGTATAAACTTAAATAATACATCAGAGCCTTTGTAAGTCAGAAGGATTAGACCAGTCCTGGTTTTGGCCATGGCACAGTCCTCTCTTGTCTAGGATAAGGGAGGAGCTAGAACATCCTTTATAATGGAAAATACCAGAATCAGATGCTGTAGAGTGCAGCACAATTCATACACTTGTGAGTTTCTGTTCTGCTTGTGCTCCAGCTCCCAGTAAGGCCAATTATCTCAGGTGCAGACCAAAGCAAGTTCTGTGCACTCGTGCTGATGAACTCAGAGCAACAGACAGCAAGGTGCAGAAGCCTCTCCACGTCACCCCCTCCTCATTCTGTCCCAGCCCCAGGCCCACATCTTCCCTGTTTTCTGCTCTCATCACTGATTCCACCGCAGCCAGGGGCAACAGAAGCAACACTGAACCCAAACTAATCGGTTTGGCTGGCCTTGTCCAAGGACATTAACTAGTACTCCAGAAATCTCAGTGGCAGTACACAAAAAGTACTCATGGTCATAGCTTGGAAAATTAAAGCTGGACAATATGCTCTAATACTTACTGAACTTTCAATTGTGTCTGAAGCGTTGTCTTCAACAAAATACATGCCACATTTTCCTGCAGGAAAAAAAGTTGCAAAAGGGTACACAATATGACTATTTGTTGAATATCTTAGTGTTACAAAAAGCGTCCAGGAGTTAAGATTACTGGGCAACATCGACAGAAATAGAATTTATCATTCACATTTTTAGCACGTGCTTTGCAACTAAGACTTTACTACAGTGGAAATAGCACTCATGCAAACAGTAGGGAAGAAAGGCAGAACTGATCTATAATTAATCTTAATCCACAAGTCCAGCAACGGATGAATTACTTAAAAAAATCAGCCAAGCTTATATATACAGCAGAATCTTATACAAAAAAAGATATTCATGAGGACTGAAGATTCTACTTACCCAGCAACAGTTCACCAGCAGTCTCTCTAGAAGGTGCTACGCTTATACATCTTCGATTAACTCTGAAATATTTCAGAACATATTACTGTTTATGGATTTGTGTACCTTTTGGCACATACTTAAAACTAACAGCCTCAAAAGCTACAGTTTAAGAACGACTTTTCAACACTATGACTTTAAGAGTTCAAATCCCAAGGAGTGAAAGAAAATAGAACCTCAACTTTCTAGACTTGCACATTAGTGTATTTGTATTTATTTCTTTGCGTGTTCACTGCTGTTATTTTAGGCAGTGTTAGTGCCTGTAGCAGGTGGTAAATTGACACAACTGAAAAGTTGAGTAACACAATGGTAGAAGTAGAGGATGAAAACACTATTTGCTTTTAACACTGATGGAAAGACCTACCAGATCTAGTAGCACTGCTTGTCTTAGATATCATAAATGACAATTAAGTAAAGAAATCTCATGAGGTTATGCCACAGAATTCCCATTCCCATGTCACACCAGATGGTATTTTCTTTTACTGATTTTTGAAGTCATGGAGATAGACTGTTTTAAGACTCAGAAAATGTACGTATTGGTAGTGCTGACCTTTTGCTTAAGTGTATAGCAAAAACCCTACTACTTTTGACGTTGGTCTCTTATCTCCCTTGATTGTTTTATAATGTTTACTTTGAAAAAAAAGTGAGAACTGTTTCATTGGAATGGCAGAAGGTGGGAAGAGGTGGTGTTACCCAAATCTTACCTTATGTGTTCACTTGCTGCTTTGTCCTTTACAGTAGAAGAGTGAGAAGAATGTGTTTTGTCTTCAAATAAGTAAGATAATGGAGTTTTTATCACACCTATACAAAAAAGCAAACAGTAAGGCCCACAAAACTAAACAGTAAGTCATTAAAATTCAGATTTATTCCTGAACATTACAATTACCTTCTTGTTTCTGCCTGTCTGGGAGAAGGTACTTGTTTGGAATAGTTAGATAGCACCTCTGCAAGCGGCGCCTCTCCCTGTTTGGGCCTTCTGTTGGATCCAGTTGCCAAGAAGCTGGGTAATAGACTGGGTCATACCAGAGTGCTCTGCAAAAAACAGATTATGTTAGAGTTTTGCAAATGCAGCATATATGCTCGTTCATTCGTTTTTTCTTTAAATAGTGGAAAGGCAGAAGTTTCATAGTAGTACACTGGGCAAATATGTCTGAAAAAATATCAAAAGACCGAATCCTGTAGTTGACTTTCATGAGCTACCCTACTGACTGACTACTTATGAGCTACCACCGTAAGATTGCTCTTAAAGTTACTAATTCTGATTAAACCAGCAATACAACGCATCCAATACTTTGTTTGGTTTCTTGTCAAGACTTAACATCTTTTGCTCTAAGCAGATGAGTCAATACAGTATCTGGATGCTAATATGAATAACATAACCCCAAAAATGTTTTATTACTCCATCAATGTAATGCAAGATATGAAAACTTTATGACGTTCTTCACTATACTAGGTACAGCAAAATGTATCTGACAAAAAAATCCTGTCTAAATGGCATAGAAAAACTACTTGGCTACTCACCCTAAAAAATAGGGAAATAAAAGAATTTACAAGTCTTTAACCATCAGATGATCAGCAAAAGTAATTTCAATTTTAATCTCATCTACTTTTCATGTGCCTCAGCAGAATGAGAAGCACATGTTAGGCACTGAGCGTGTCTCTCTCGCCTTCTCACCGAGGTGAGAGAACAACTTACCGATCATGGGTAAGCTGCTGAACAAGCTCCTGCCAATGTCTGCTGGCACTCAGCTCTGCCTTGTACATCCCCCTGATGTGCTGGATTACTTTCTTCCTTTCCATTCCTTGTGACAGAGACACAGCTTGTGTGATGTCTCCAGCTATTTTAGAAATGTCTTTAGATTTTGTATCCAGACGCTGAAAGAGACTGAGGAAAAAAGAGTTATGTTTTAATATGTCAAATAAACACACTGAAAAGGGAAGGCAAGACACCCAAACCCGTTATAAAATACAACCAGTTTGGCAGTAGATATCCAGAGGTCTTGTTACAAGCAGTCGCAGAGCAACTTAGCCTACATAATTTTCACAAGCCTCATGAATACCATCTGCTTCTTAGCCTTCAAAAAAGCTATTACTTGTGGCCAAAGACAAGCCAAGCCAATCAAAAAAATCGATGGCTATATATTAGCATGCTTTACTCATTAATGTACTCATTCCAACAAAAATTTGAAGAAGAGTAATTTACCACTGCTTAAATCTCTTAAGTTATTCAATCTAGTAAAACCTTACTCCTTATCTGGACAGACTTTAAGCTGACCTTTACAGCTACTACAGTTGCTTGTATTGAAGCATGTTGCATGTGCATCTCTGATCTAATTTTTACAGCAGAGCCTGAAATGTAAATTAATGAAAAGAACCTCCTAATCTACCACAAGCTACCGAAATTACACCAAGTAGCAGTCTATGTAGCTCACGGAAGCACTATGCTGAATATAATTATATGCTCTTCATTGAGGATCAGGTTATTTGTAGGGCCACTTGTCTTCATTTCATTGCACAGACCACAGCAACAGGAGAGGTGACTGGACAGACAACAGCTGTAAAACTAAGGGTGAAATGCCAGATGTGCAAGAAATGATTCAGTGTTCTGAAGTTGACGCAGTGCCATTTATTATACAACCTACCAAAATGCAGGTACCTGCAGTCAAGCTGTTTTTATAACAGTAAAGTAAAAAACTGAAAGCTAGTAAGGCTGTTAATTTGAAAAAACATTTATAATAATCATACAGGCAACTCCGCAATAGGGTGTTGATGAACATTCTTACAGAGTTCTTGCAGCCCCTTTAAGGCGGCACTTACTTTTGCCGGTTGTTAGCCATTGTCTTCTCCCAAGCAGCTTTGTTTACACCTTCTTCCATCTCATATTTCTTCTGATCCTAAATGGAAGTTTTATACATTATCTTTTTTTTAATGGACAAAGTAAGGAAGCAGAGGCTAAAGAACATGCCAATTTAGAAAAGGAAGACTGATAAAACTGTTCAGCTTATGTCTTCACAGTATTTTAAACCATCAAGATTTCGTTTCAGTTACAGCAGTTTTATTGATACAGTGTTAGATCTTTTTTGCAAGGAAACAAAAATTGTTTTTTCCTGCCAGTGAAAGATACTGCTAGCTTAATCCAGGCAAAGGTGAAAGTCTGTAATAAGTAATATGCTTCACAAGAAGCATCAAGATGTGAGCTCGCTGTGAAGCACTGAGTATGGGACAAATACTCAAAGCCCAAAGAGTTCCAAAAAGCATAAGCCACACACCAAGCAAGAAAAACGACTATCTGCAGTAAAAGTCTGACCCCATATAACAGCCAATTGTCTCCAATATATTCAGTTTTTGAAGTAAAATTTTTATTCACAAACCTCTTGCAAAGCTTTTATTAGATCTGGTTTTGGTCGTGGGCTCAGGGGAATGCATTTGTAACCACAACTTTTCAACGTATTCACAAAGTCTCCTGCTGTTCTTCGTTCTTCTTTGGTCATTTCATCGCTGTGATTGTGCATTAACTCATATAAATAAAGCACCAATTTAGGTCCATGCTAGACGATGAAAAGAAGGGAAGAAGGGATAAGAGATGTATGGTCACTTATTTCCACAATACAACACTGAGCAGTTTCCCACCCACCCCTCTAGCTTTATTCCCTTTTCTAGTCAGCCTGGACATATTTCTTCTACTAATTTTCCTGTGATTTGAAGAAAATAGCTGCTTTACTGTTTGAAGACAAACTCTAAGAAAACTAGAGAGAGCATGCTGAATTTAATCCTCCACATGGTAAAACTTTGCCCAGCATCTTATGACTTTTCAAATAGCTTAGAGGAAAGCAAAGTTTCTTTCCCAAGTACTCAGCTCCTATAGCCTTGTTTATACTTCAGGAACTACATGCTAGAGACTCCTGATTTTGCCTGCCAAGAATGCCACACCTTGTTTGAGTAATCAAATTAGAGCTGACAGATAATGAAGTTAAGCAGACACAGGCCATAAATGCACTCAACATGATACTCCCTCAAAGAAACAACTGCTAGTCTATCAGCTCTTTTCTTACTGGTCAAAGTGTTTATTTAATTGAATAATGTATATGTGATCAGAAACACGTTAAATGTCATAGGTTCACCCAAGAACTGCTTTCTCTCAACTTGTACTAACAGTACAATCAAAAAAGCTTTTTCCTGATAAACCCAGAAAAGCAGGGAGAAACTATTCAGCTATGTACGAACACAGAATATACAATCCCACTTTAAGAATTAAAGGTTAAATAAGAAAAGACAGAGTATCAGCTTTAATTGAAGACTGCCTGCCTCTTAAAAATCTAGTGGCAATCAGCTCTTACGAGTTTCAGGAAGCCTGCAGTTGGACTTCCAAGGTAAGGGTAATTCCTTCATTGAGGTACTGTTTCAGGGTACCTTCTAGCAGCCTCAATAAAATTCTTTGTGTTAAAACTAGTACCACCTTTGGCTTCTGCGCTGCAGATGTGATGTTTGATGTGCTACAGAGTCAACATACCCAGACATAATCCTATCTTGCCTCTTACAAAACTATCGATCCTCAGGATAACATAGCAGTTGCAGGGGTATACAGAGGCATTTTGTGTGACATTTTTATTTTAAAAATAAATTAAAAAATTAAGACATTGAAGTGTCATTACACTAAACACTGCTAAACCAGCAGTGAACCAACTTCAGCCACACAGATATAAATAACCAAATTAAAAAAAATTGAATACAGGTTTTACAAACTTCTCGCAAACACACTTGGACTTACTTGCAAAGTTGGGCTAAGACAATCACGCATAATCTCGTGTTGGTTTACTTCGTGTACCATCTCCAAAGCCTGCTTTCTCTCTTGCAGGGGCCTTGCCGGAGACAAGTTGTGCACAAGAAGCCTCCCAAGTTGTGTACGGAACACATCCTTACATGACAAAAGGATTCTCTTCCACTGGTGCTTAGGTGTGCTCATTCTGCCAGTGCCCTAAGTAAGCAACAATTTTTTAATATTAGAGGGTCAGGGCTTCCTGTCACTAAGTTTTTCACATCACAAACCAAACACTGTACGTGTAATCAGAATGTAAGTTAGTAAGGATTTCTCCACTGAGATAAAGTGTTTGATTTCAGTTTACTGATTACTATTACAAGTCAAAAGGCATTCTACTAAAAATGAAAGGGGTTTGTTCACTGTGATAAAATAAACTTCCTTCAAATCTGCCAGTATTAGGAATGCAACTCCAAATTAAACTGGATATTCAGTTAGAGGGACTATACAATCTGAAGAGTGAAAATTGTTATGCAGAGGGTTTAAAAATCAAAGGGTTGGGGTTTTTTATTTAGTTATTTTAATGAATAGTCCTTCTACATTAATTACTAGTTTCTGAATGGATTATATCAGAAGATTGGAAATGAGGCACCGGATTGAGGTACTTGTGCTCACAAAAAGAAACCTGCCATCTTGGAAAAGTATTGCAAGTATGGCGTGATATAAGATAACAGACCAAGCAAACTTGGTTTTCCAGAGCTAGAAAGAAAATCAGGTTGAGCTATTTTTTAAATGAAGATGATGCAAGAGAAACAGAGGCAAGAAGCAGTAAGTTAAGTTTCCCAGTAAAACCATTTCAAATTACCCAAGTGAAACCTGACCACCTTAGAAAGGCTGAAAAGCCAACACCTGTATGCTAGAAGAGAGCACTTGGCCCTTTGGCAACAACTGAAAAAAGAGAAAGTTCCCCTTCCCAACTCCAAAATATATTCTCGACAAAGTGCTCGGAAACTCTCCATCAGCTGTGGATACACCGCAGATTGTTTGCTAAGGCTCCAACAAACTTAAACCTTGAGGTTTAAAAAAACAGATTTGTGGACTGGACTATACAGAAGACTACTTAACCTTCGTGCACTTGTTCAAGAAGCAGAGTTTTGCTAAATATTAAGGTAAAAGTCAGAACAGATGCATTTGTTATTTTACAACTGCAGAGTAACCGAGAAGCTGAACAGAGTTTTTAATGACACAGCTGAGAGACAGTAAGAAAAGCATTTATGGACAGATGTCTTCATGCATTAAAAGTTCCTAGTAAACGAACCTTATGAAATATGTTTTAATGTGGACAACAGCTAATTACTTACAGTTGATACTATGACTCCTTCCACCAACATTTTGAACATTTCTTTAAGAAAAGGATTTGTTCTGCTAGGCAGTTCTTGCTGGCTTTCCTCTTCAGGAACCTCCAGCTGGGATGCTGAAAGTCTGCTTTGACTTGTGTTTTCCGTTATACCCAATACATCAAGGCACTCTTCAGTAGATGCTTAAAATTTAAGAGGCACATATCGATCAGTACCATCTCAAGCAAGAAAATCCTACGATCCTTTAGTTTGCATTAAATCAAATACTGCCTTTACTACTATTTTTACCGTACTTACTCTTTCTCTTGCTTCTGTGGAATTTGAACTAGCCCCCAAAGCTATCGAGTCTTACTAACAAACGTAGCCATTTCAATGACATGCAAACAGATGCATTTCAAGAGAGCAGATGCTCCCTTCAGCAGAGTTAAATCTTCAGGTAGTAATTCAGGCAGTTAACACATGAACAGACTAACAGAATTAAAACAACTTGTTCAGTTCATTCAGTCACAAACCGTATCCAGATTGTCAGTTATGTAATACTGAGACACGAATCACCCAGAAAATAATGTTTTGCAGTTAAATCCATTAAGCTAGCAATGTTCAAATACTTCAACAACCTCAAACACTTCAATACTGCAAAAAGAAGAAGCCATTTTTCATACAGCACTACCTTGGCTCTGTCAAAACAGAAATGAAAAAAAGAAATCCTACCTAAATAAATGAGCCTGTTAACAGCTAGAACAGTCAGCCTCTGTAACCTTTGTACAAACTCCGCCTCAGTGGCTTGGATAGGATTTTCTTGGCTCATTCTCCGCTGCATCATCATGTTGAATTCTTCACTTGCTAGTGAGCGCATTTTCATCAGCAGAGCATCAGACTGAGCAAGTGAAAACTTTCTGGAGCCTTTAAGTAGAGAAATATTAATAGCATCCTACTAAAACGCACAAGAAACTTCTCACTTGGCAACTGCTTTCATTCAAAGTGTTCACATCATTTAAAGAAACAAAACATTTGACATACATCAGTATTGAAGGGAACGTGTCATTTGGGTGTTTGCCTCTTAAAAGCTTTTCTATTTGAAAATAAATGTATAAAATCCCAGTGATACCATGAAATCAGTTAGTCTCAAGGCCAGATTTATCATACAACTTCCATATTTGTGTAAATCAGATTCTAAAATAGTTACTTTTATTCCTGTTTTTACTGTATAATTAGGATAAATGATTAAAATTAATGATACAACAAAATTACTGCATATTGGAAAGTAGCTTTATCAGCACAAGTGAGGAGTCAGTGATATTAACAGTTTATAAACACACTTCATACCATACCCATTACCACCAATTTTGATAGAAGTACTATTTCTAACATACAGGAATATCCCTTACAATTTTCTTGAAATGAACTGGTGGGCCTTGACTGTACTTGCTTCTTTAAGAAGTAACTACTTTTTATTTATCTTTTATCTATTTTTATTTATCTTTTATTTTATTTATCTTCACTGCCTTACCAGATTCACCAATACAGAAACACTTGCACTATAGTTACTAGTGCTGAGAGAAAGGGGCCTCAAAAACTGACCATATGAAGGATGAGCATTCCCATAGGAAACGGGGAATAATAGTGGTGGTTTCTGGGTTAGTTTTTGGTGATTTTATTGAAAAAAATACTCAAATACACATCAGGTTTAAGTTAAAAAAAGCCATAAACTCAACTTTATTTATACAAGAGATACGCAAAAGCAGTTTCCAGGCAGAAGACTCTGAAACCTTTACAGAATGATTCACAAGCTATCAAATACTTGTGAATCTAACTTGCTAAAAGTTAGAACTGCACAAGTGTTTTATGAGCACAACCACAGTGGAATCCAGGAATCTTGCATTCCTAACTATAAATATGTATTTGGAGTGCCTGGTATCTGTTTCAGGATGATCACTAATTACAAAGTTCTGCAACAATGCAATCCCCACACCAGAGCTGTGTTCAAGTTACATGCAGTAACTTTATTTTGGTATTTCCTTATTGTGATGTTGGTTATTATAAACCCTATAAATTACTTTTAAAATATCTTTACTAAGTAACTTTTGAATTGAAGAGAATCCCAAAAGGTGGTAATACCTGGCTTTAGACACTGCAGTAAGAATAAGATGACCAAGGTTTCATTTTTGTATCCCACTCCCTCCTCCCAATACAAAAACCCCACGAGTTCACTATGTTCACTGTTCTAAATACACGTATTTATAAAGCAACTCCACAGAAAAAGCAAAGCAACAGGACTCATGCACTGTATCACTAAAATTACAGTTTAAAAGTAATACATCCAGGAGAACGTACAAGAATACTACCCTTCTGCTACTCACCAGCAATGCCTTTACGCTTTTGAAACATTGTGCGATGTGGTGCAGATGATGGGACTGAACCGGCCTGCTCCTGAGCATCTTGGTTTGCTGTAGTTTTTATTAATTCAATGGCCGCTTGAAGAACTCTTAACTGCAGAACAACTGCCATATCTACAGAGAGGCATACAAAGGACACATGACATACTTTATACATCTCCATGAATTTTTACCAGATGTTTGTAAAAAAAGTAAAAGAACACAGTGTGTCAAGAGCTGTAAAACTCTCAATTCCATGGAAGTGAAAGAAAGTCACCTCATTATTCCACAGATACAGACAGTACACAAGTGAGTTCTCATGGAAAAGCCACTGAATCTATGAATTACATATATATGAAAATAAATGAAACTGCATAGAACACTTCCATTTAAATACCCTTAATCAACTTTTACAGTCGCTGTTTGTTCAGATTAGCAGTACACAATTCTTTACCACAAGGCAGGCTCCTGAGGAAAACTACTACTCTGAGAACCACTTAGAGAAAGAAGATCCATCACCAGAAAACTCCCCCTTCTCCCTCGGCAGGAATATTAATTTAAACAAAAATTCAGTGGGGAAGGGATTTACTTCTCCAGTCCCGTGACCCCAAAAATAAGCAGATAACTTACTTTGCATCCTTGCATTTTTACTATTTTGAAGATGACCCAGCAGCACAATGAGGTCTTCAATAACACGAAAATATTGAGAACCTGAGGAGCTGCAGGCATGAATTGCAACTGCTACCAGCAGCTGTTGTATATCGCATGCAAGTAACTTGTAGTCATTCAAGGGAATGCTGCAAACAAAGTTGTAGTTACCAGAGACATGACAATTCTAGTAGACTGTAACCCATAATAAGACCCATTACTATTCCCCTTGCTACTTCTGCCAACCATACCTATTCTATTGTACTTCATAAAAAAACATTACTGCTGAAGGCTACAAAATTGTAATAAAAGACACCTCTTTAATGTTACCTTTGACAGACTGGATGCCTGCAAACCTTTCAGACATTCTAACATTAAGTTGTAAAAAAGTTTTGTTGGATATGCAATGATGTATTATCAGATTTTTAAGTTACAGTACAGGTCTGAAATCCTGTATTTCTCAAAAACTCAGGGTATCTCATTTTGCAGCTATGCTGAACTAAAACTACACTGGGCTAAAAAGGAAATCTGTCTATTTCTTCAGGATACTAACTAAAGAAATTAATAAAACCCCATCTCTCCTTCCTTCACTGCAGAACTTTTCTTAAAGTACAGAATGTTTGTAATTCATGAAGTCATTTAAGTTACTCAAAATCTCAAATATTAAATCACAGGCAGCACAAGAGAGAATCTTCCTGCAGTTTTGACACCGGTTAAAAATACAGTAGAATGATACCATCTCCTGGGCCTTTATCTTTCTGTTCAGGTGAGTTATTAGGAAAAGCATCCAAAGTGCACACACTATGACACCTGCATTTTAGAATATCTTTTCACTTGAAAGTTTAAGGTATGGAAAGAATATTTTATATTCCATTGTTTGAACTGAGTAGCTAAACATTAACTTTCACTTACAGGCATAATAAGAGCTGAAAACCTCAAAAAGTGTTATTTTGTACATGATCTCTGATCATTTTAGAAGGTAGAACAACTACAAGAGAGTAATTTTTGCTAGACTTAAGGTTGTGCCTGGACTATAACAACAGATACAGTACTCACTTTGTTTCCAGGCCATTGAGAGCAGCCAGCGTATTACACAACACGTAGAGCAAACCATTATCAAGCAGTAGGTCTGCAACTTTTGAGCAGGAATTTATGATTTGTAGCAGGAGACAGAAGCAGTTATGCAGCAGAACATTATCATACAGAGAGTTCTCTATAAGACCCAGAACAGGGATGACACACCATTTCTGAAAGAGTCCAACATTCTTAACATCTTCCAGATCAAATCTATAAACATAAACATAAGTGAGTGACATCCTTGAAATATCAACCTGGTACATGCAACTAGTATATGCAGCTGGAATACCAGCCTACACCAGTATTTTTGCAAAGATGTATCTGGTAAACTCCTACATTTCGTTGCACTAACAATGCCAGTCTACTAAAGAAAATAAAAGTAAAATAAACACTGCAAAGAGCCACAAGGAAATGAAGTGCCTAAAAACTATGCCTGAAGCTTCGGCTAACTACCAACTCCCTACAACATAAATTTTAACTAAAAGAGAGGAGGTTTTTAATCAGTGTAAAAAATATGACTCATCTTTCCAGTAATAGTTATTACAACTGACAAACAGACACAGCTCGGCATCAATATAGTAATATATTGACCCACAGCAGGTTTGATATCTTATATCCATTACCGTGGAAGTTGAAGTTTGGCAGCTTCTGGCTTACTGCAACTGTAAAATTCAGAACGGTGCTTCAGACCCTGTATTAATTGTACATTAAGAAACTGCACTGCTATTCCGAGGTTATCAGCCCATCAAATGACTGTTACTCACAATCCTAAAAACCGGAGACATTAGAACTACCTTTCCAGCCCCATAATCAATCCTGAGGAAATAACTAGCCCCAAAGTGGAGAACGTAAGCAGCCACGTTTAAGTCTTGCAATTAAGCAGGAGTGGTTTTTTGGGGGTGAAGATCAGGCTGACAGGCAGAAGTAATCTGGCTACAAATCTTGCAGAGGCAGCAGCTGAGAAGGAGCTTTTTGCAAGATTTTTGCAATGCTGACTATGCTTAGATGCATATTCTCCCCGTACAATCATTAAGTACATGGACTAATTCTAAAAAAAATATTATTTACTTAGGTAGCAGTGTGTTTAAAGATTATCTCCTTTCCTGACAATACAGAGGTGGCTCTTTGGTTCAAGCACTCTATCTGTGGGATTTTCCCTAAAGGAAACAGGGATTTAAACTCAGCACCAAGCCAAGGAAGCTGCTGTGGCATCGATCTTTTTCCTTAATCATCTACCAAAATCCAGTAGCAGAAGTCTAGTGACTAGTAATTAAAACTTACAAGGATATAAATCAGAGTTTCATGTCTAATCAGAAAGAATAGAACGAGTCAAATTGATTACGGAACATTTGAAGTCCAAAGGCCTCCGAGGCCCTCAGGAGGGCTGAGGGCTTGTAAGATCCCAGCTGACAGCACCCATCAGATGAAGTTGTTTGAAAACAGCTTTAAGGGCCTTACAACAGTCATAAGTTTAATACTTTTAAGTATTAAAGCTACAAGCAAAACATTTCAAAACAGTTCCGAAGGAACTTTTTTTATGGTTGACAACTACTAAGACGAGAGGGGGAATTAGAAAGCTATCACATCCTTACCTCCAGCAAAGCGCAGTGCTTGCAGTTCAAATATTAAGTTACAGGATGTAAAAGCAAAGCATTACTTACTCTTCATCCAAGCCAACAGAGCGGCCAAAGAGCATTTCCAAAAAGCACTCTACAACTTCCTGAGTCCCCTGGTGAAGGTACAGCTGGTTGGCTAGCAAGGAGAAGCCACGATTCTTTAAGAATTTCTCCTTCTGCTCCCTCCTTGCTCTGTTGAAATACGCATCCAACAACTAAAAGTAAATGTATAATTATGATGTAAGATTTAAGCATTTAATATAACTCCCTTGAAACTTCTCATCTGTAATTTGAACTGTTTGAAATCATTTTTACAATTCCCGACTACAAACATCAGTTGCACTATTGTAACAAAGGGCAGTGTAGATTGCAGTTACAATAGCTGACTTCATCCTTTTAATCCAAAGACTCAGGCTTTTAGGCAAGTTTAGGGGAGATGAAATCACACACGTTAAGTTATAAAATGCATACATAAATACATCCAAGCTTTGTATATTTGTTAAATCCTGCACTCTGGTGCATATGCAAGTGTATGGCTTTAACAGATTTATAAAAAAAGTGCATATAATTTTATTCTTTTTCAGATTAAAATACAGATCTACTCAAGTTTTTCACCTATATAATGTTAACATGCAGAAACACTGTCCTTATCAATATTACAAAAAAAAACAAACCCTGAAAACATTTTGAAGCTTCAAGTCCATGTTCAGGCCACAAATGTGTGGATGACTTCCCAGAATAACTGAAAGTCAACTATGTCATAAGTCAAAACTCTGCTCGCACCTTAATTTGACACAGTGAATCACATGTTTAATGTTGAAGAGTCACTGACTTTCTGCATTGTTGCTTTCATTTACATCAGTAATGTCATATGCTTCCTAAGACCTCTGGCTTAGATATATGTAATCTGTGATCTATTGAAAGATTCTACGTTTGTGTGGTCTGTTTTGTTTTGGGGGGGTTTGTAAGGTTTTTTTGGTTTTAATCTTAATGTTTTAAAAATTATCTTAAAACTCAAATTATATTTTTTTTTTGCTTCGGTTTTCTAGGTTTAACAAAACTTCATGTTTCCAACATGTTAGCTACGCTAGTTCACAACTTCAGCTGAAAACATTTTATATAGGCCTACTTTAATGACTCCTTGTTGTATGAGAGGAGATGGGTGGTTCACAAGAACTATAAGATAATCAGGTTGGATAAGTTTGTCCATCACATCTTCTAGCATGACATCTGGTAGGATTAGGAGAACTCCACGTAAGAGGTCATATAATCCACAACAGATAAGCACAAGACTGTCTTCTGTACATCTGAAAACAGATGAATATGTTTTATCCAGAGTTTATCTACAACAGGAAACATTAAAAAACGCATAATTGTTAGCTACACTTGGGGGGCAGGAGGAAGAGGAAATCTGGCAAACATTTCTCCAGTTCTCTAATAACACTCTTCATTCACACATTTTTGGATGGCAGATAGCAAAAAGGATAATCTGACCAGAACCTACTTGTTTGAGATTTTGTGAACTAGCATAACAAGTTCCCATGCCTACCATGAATAGAAAAAATCCTGATTTTTAAAGTTTGCTATGTAAATCGTGCAAGAAATTGAAACACCACAATTCTAGAGCCTAAGAGCTTCATGAATTGGTTTGTAACAGCTATTGAAAACATCCCCTTAACTTTCAGGCTTCCGATTTTTGTAGAAGAGTAATCAAGACCAAAGAATTGTGAAATTAAAGGTCATAGTGAGCTACCTGTAATTGATTATTTTATCTGCTTACCTGTCATCAGGGCTTTCAGATGGCTTTTGGGTATTCTCATTAGATGAAGAAAAAGCAAGGCTCTCCCAGTCTTCAGGAAGTACATTCTTGTCAGCAAAGCTCGGCCAGCGAGCAATGGCTGATGACCCTCCGTGAACAGAAAACGCTAAGCCCAAACCTGCAAAATTACCCTGACTCTTCTGAAATGAAGGCAGCCCTTTCAGATTGTCTGGACGACGTAGGGATGGCTCAGCTGCAGCAGCACCACCTTCATTACATTTCAGGTCTGTATCTACTTCTTTACCCTCATTTTCAGATAACTCTTCTTTTGCAATATCTTCAAACGTTTCAGCAGATGTTAACTCTGAGTCACAAACTGTTTTTGCAGACTCACAACTGCTGAGAAAGAGTTCTTCTTGTACTCTCTTTACAGATCCCGAGCTTCCTACAAAACCAGTTCTACCCTGGAGATCAATGTAGTCACGCTTGCCGATAGTCTGCAAGTCATCGATGCTTCTTCCCATTCTTTCAATTAGTCTTTTTCGAAGAACTTCAGGTGAGGAAGCAGGAGATGCTGGCAAGCTTTTACAAAGCCTTTTAGGCGCCTGAGAGCTTATCTTCTGCTGCACGCTAGCAGTGGAATTGTTCCCTAGAGAAACAAGGATTTCTTTAGCATTCCTTTTACAGTACAAACAAGCTTTTCCCTCAATGTTACACTCCATATGCATTTATCACAGTGATGAGCCAAGCTAATTTTATGTGACAAACCTGATTCAACACCTGGCATAGCTCAGATACAGACAATCGAGTAGAGGGAGTAAACTATTATGCAGCCATATATTTAGCAAGTCACAAGTCTGAAAGATACATAAAATGCAAAGTAATTTTTGCATATATACTGCAGTTTCTGGATTTATATTATGAACCTCTCAACCAACCCTCAGCAGGAATTTGTACAGAATCATAAAACCATTGAGGGTTGAAGGCATCTCTTGGAGACTGTCTAGTCCAACCTCCTTGTTCAAAGCAGAGTCAAACAGAGCAGGCTGCTTTATTTGGAGCTCTTCTGGAAGAGCTCCAATCCACCAAAGTGTTTCAGAGGACATTGCAATACTATTCACCAACCCTTCTGCACCAAGGCTTTACACACACTTCAGATTTATAACAAATCACTGCTTATTTTATTTAATAGGGCTTCCTCTGAAGTGCACATTTTGACTTGAAATAGTCAACCTTTGAGCACATTACAGATGTCTTTCATAAAATAAGTTTTTAAGATGGAAAACAGTCTGTATACCAGACTGGTAGAAGAAGCTTTCTATTAGTCTAGAAAGAGGAGACTGTTCATTCACAAGTATTTTGAAGACTATGCACCAGTTAGTACTAATGCAATGAGGATGCACCAGGAATTTTTTTTTTTTTTTGAGTGATATATATATCTAAAACAAATATACAAACTATATATAGACACAAGCAAACCATAGCCAGACCAAGCCGGCCTTCCAAAAACAGGTAAGATTTATATAGCTGCAACAATCTCACAGCCAAGATGGCATGGATATTAGCAGGTAGTGCCACAAATTGCAAACCCACATGCAGGCAGCAAGTTGCCTAACAAACATACCATTTCAAGTATTTTATCTAAATTTAGAAAGTCAAATTCAGAACCACAACACTCCAACATCTGTTTTCACAAAAAAAAAATAATCTTTGTTCATAACAGTTTGGTTCTATTGATATAAAAGTTACTCTGTTTAGAAGAGTAAGATGTCATATATAATCTATATGGGAGAATGACTAATTCCATACGCAATTTAGTACTGTGGTCTGCTCCTCCTATCACTGTTTTTATTCAAAGACACTTGAACTAACACTGTTTTAATTCAAGTAGTGCTTGAAGACTCAATTTGCTTTTCCTAAGCAAAGCAGCAACAAGACATCAGTTGTAAGAGGCATTACATTGTCGATACACAGAATATAGCAGTCATACACAATCTGAAAAACATAGCTTAGAGATCAGAGTAATAATTTCTACTCCTATTTTGTATATATTGGTAAACTTTGCTTAGATTGTGCAGGTTTTTTTAAATTTATTTCTTATTGTCAATAAACATAAAGGCTTATGCCCAAGTTCTCTCCTATAAATAAAGGAGCTAAAACATAATTGATCGCCTATGCAAACCTGTGTAAAAAGTATGATTAAAAATCTAATTCAATAACGATGCAAAAACCATCACACTGACAGCATGCCAAATGAAAAAAGTGAACAGCCTGAACTAATAACTTCACACTATTTCAGCATCTATAGCAGCTGAATTCAAAAGCTATTAAAGCAGTTATCTTTATAGACCTCAACTTGTTTAGCACGCTATGTAATGAGACCGTTTCTAGTAAGCCATTCAATTTTAGTTTATCTAGCCAAGGCATCTAAGTTGTTCTTTATAAGATCTACTTTCCCATCCTCTGTCATGTAGGAACAGTATATATACACCTGCAGTACAAGTAAACACCAATGCTTTAGTACTGTCTTTAGATGGATGGTAACAATCACGCACAAAGTATCAGCTTAATGCTTTTTGAACAGATAGGAGAGCTGCTTATGGCTCACTATTTCAACTATTGCCTGGTTAATAAGCCATTCTCATACATCTCTAGCAGGTCTGTTTAACAAATGAAATCGTTCAGCTGTCTGGTCCACTTTACTCCCTGAGCCATCAATGTGGCACTTGTCTCAACTTGATAATCAAGAGCAGTTTAAGCAGCACATTCACTTCTATCCTTTTATTTGGCTGTGCAGGCATCAAGCACCAATGGGCAGAGGGAGCTTTGTAAAAAACCTGTGGTAAGTAATACTTCAAGACACTCTAGTCATCTGCCAAAGGACTGTCTTAACGCCCTTGCTTTGCCAGCATTGTTTTACCTCCAAGTGGTAAAGCTGTAAATCCAGTTGGAGTTGTAATCACAAACGCAGAACTATCTATTGACTTCCCACCACTGCTGGAATTTCTCAGGTACTTAAGTGATTCAACTTTCTCCTGAAATATTTTGCCATCTAGAAAGAAAGGACAAGGGGAAAAGTCACATAAAAGCTTTTTAAGTTCGCATTCTTGGTATATTTAGACTCTAGTAGCCAGGTTACATTTCAAGCTGATGACTGGAGACTAGTGGCAAGTATCAACTCATGAGCATCTGAGAAAAAGCACTTTAAAACAATTTGTTGTTGTAGTGATATACCTTTAAAATTTACTTCAGGGTAGTGAAAATACTATGATATTATAAAGTAATTGTATTTAAAGATGGTCCTCGCAGGCATACAAGCAGTAGTAATTTTGACTTTCTGCCATGTCAAAAACAGGTGACTTCTCAAACAGGTGCACCTAATAAGGCTCAAGGTAACAAAAAGTGCATTCTACTCAGTCAGAATTTTACATCTATTGGTATTAGAGGACAGACAGAGCTAAAACAAACTGTATTGCCTTTGAAGATGATTACTAAAACTGGAGGTACACAGGCATCTGCAAAAGGAGAAGATTATTTCAAACTTAAATGATGCTTTCCGTGTTTACGTAGGTTATGGTCAAGGCTGTACAAGACTAATATTAAAGCATGAACTATACATCTACCAGTTCCTCATTTTTTAAAAGAGCAAGAAACAATTTTTACAGCTCATCACTTATTTTGCCAAAATTATAATCTAGTATAGATATGTTAAAGACAGCTGTCATCCTAGATCCATACTCCTCAAAGCACATCGGTACTTTCAGTATGCAATGTACTGATGGTACCTGCCAATGACACCTTGCAGTGCAACTGATCATTTGCTAAAAATGCTCCTCAGGCCTTTTATTTTTCTAGGAATTCAGTAACAGGAAACAAGTAGAGATGGAGACAGGACCACAGACACGTATTTCTGAAGAAGCTCCATTTACAGGTAACTTAAGACATTTTTCTCTATGATTTGCCTACAGGCAAATGCGTCCATACAGACAGCTAACATTATCCATTCCATTTGGCAGCATCAAACTTTAAAGAAAGTTAAAGACATAACCACTAGAGACATTATTACTGGCTGTAGACAGAAAGAAAGCTCTCAAACTAAGCCAAGCAAACTAAGTCTAACTGTAATCTCTCAGTAGTGTAAATTACTTTTACTTTACTAAGTCCCAAGAGTTCAGTAACTTTTTATATATAGCTATTACAATATAGCAATCCAATAATATATGCATAGAATTCACTCACATAAGAGTGAAAGGGTTTTTTTTAAGATACTGATTTCTGATTAGATTTTTATCTTATTGTTTATTTCTAGTTAAATGATATACCTACCTATGTGCAGGGAAAAGTAGAAGTTGGTAGGATTGTGACAAACGTATGTATTAGTGGGAGGGTGAACTGCTAATAGGAAATTGAAGACCAGTGTCAGCAGTTGCAGGTCTGGGGGAGATCCAAGTACTTCTTCAATTATTTTCACAAATGACCTGCAAACCTCCCGAGGCAGGGATGCAAGGTGCCCTTCTTTATGCTCCTAGAAAGGAAGAGCAGTACAACTGTTAAGTTACTTGTATTTTTATTTTGACAGGAGTTGTCTGTTCTACTACAACATGACAATTTCAAAAAAAAAAAAAAAAAGGACAAGAGAAAGGGCTTAAGGTAACAGAGCCTGTATTCTTTGAGAGGTGTTACTGTACCTACTCAATGTTACCCAAGTCCAGCACATTCAAAATTCAGGCATAAACAAAATATTGCTGACATTATGCAAGTTTATTCTTAGACTATTAAGATCTTCTGCATACTATACTACTTTGACTTGAAATGCTGGAGCCTGAGGACACAAATCACCACTGGAAGTGTCACTATACTGTCATTGTATGACCTATTTGCAGAGAAATTATAGCAGTTGCTGATACTAACATCTCAAGCATACTAAGAACTTCCTGAACAGTGTGACACAGTCGTGTGTATTTTCACCTCATTAGCCATTTTTATAAACATACACATCTGAGATTTCATTGGTAATTATACCTATAATCTCCATTTGATCAAGCACTCTATACACTTTGGCTATTTGAAAGAAATAATCTATTAACTGAATAATGATTTTAAACAGGACTTCAAGAAGCTTGTGGGAAACCTCACTGTCAACGCAGCACAATGATTAACTTGCTCCTAACTTCTCCAAACTTCACCTCTTTTTGGTACCCAACCACCTTAACTGAGACTGCTGTAAGAGAAGACTGAATGAAGTTAATTTAAGTGAGGTTTTCAAAGAGAATGGTTTATATCATTTTACCTTCCAATCCATCACTAAAAAAGTTGGCAAATCATTGTTGGCCAATTTTAGTACTTTTGGTTTTTTTAAATTAAGAAGTTAAGTGTTTCCCCAATAGGCATGTATTAAGTGTTTGTACTCGTGCAAAAGACAAAGAAAATACTATACAATACTCTGTATCTAGGCATTTGCATTAATATACAAATTAACTATACCAGTAATAAGTTCCAAAAGTAGGGAACTATCACATGAAAAAGACGACATTCAAAATTTACAGCAATGAAAATTAAGTCACGTGAAAAAAATCATTAAGAGAGGGAAAAACAAGAAATGCATTTCATGTGGTAAGAGTGCGAAACGAAAGGAATTTCAGATAGAAAATACAGCGTAGAAAAAAGGGATTACAATACCTATTTTCACAAATAAAGATGTATTATAAGCAGGAAGCCATTTCAAAAATCATGTTCCTAAGTGTCTATCAAAGGGTTGAAGCACTTCCCCAAAGCCCTTTTTAGAATAGCTATCCCCACGCCATGAATGAAGCTACTACTGGATCAGAATTTTGAGAGAAGAGCTCAGGCTGAGTTCCACAGGACAGTTGCCCTGTTAGCTCTGGTGAGACAGAGGACAGGCAGTTTCTGCTACCTGCATGCACAGTACCCATGTCTTCCAGTAATGAAGACTGGAACTACTATGAGACATCTCAGGTCTTTTTAAGAAGGTCACAAGGATACAAGAATTATCTACTTTAAGAAGAAAGAGAAAGGAAGAAGAAGTATGTATATATCTATAGTGAAAAACAAGAAAGAATTTGAGAAACAGAGGATGTTATTAATCCTTACAGTTAATGAAACATGGCCTTGGGGGAAGAAACAGACACCATAAATTTGTCAACCTGGGGCAACAAGAGAAGCTCAAGGAGCAGCAAATGGTTCATGAGACAAACAGAAAATTACCTGAACTAATTGTGAACTACACTAATTGGCATACTAAAAGATTCACCCTCAAGCAAAGAGAGCCCCCTACTAACAAAGCCCCCTCCCCACAGAGCATGTAGGGTGAAAAGAGAGAACTGTACCTTCAAATGAAGGTGATGCTCTTAAGAACCGGTGAGAATTAAGTGTGACTAAATGTAATTGCAAACAAGCACTCAAAGTGTATAAAGGGTTTAACCATGTGTTAAGAGTTGTGCTAGCTTTATGGATTTACCACCTAGCACCCATCTCTGCGCAGACATGCAATAAATCTCTGCTCTGCGTAGGTCAGCTCTTACACACTGAGGGAAGAACTCAGATTTGGGATAACAACAGTTCATTTCAGCCTCTGCTCATGCATGGATTGTGCAAGCAACCTCACGCCTGCGTTTTCAACTAATACTAGATGGTTAAAATCTCTTGCCCCTTCTGCCCAGCAGTAAACAGAGCACCCAGTAGCATCAGTTTCATCTTCCTCAGGTGGTGTTGCTGTAAAGAGGTCTGGAAGCATGGAGAACAGTCTGCTAAAGTAGTTAAGTAGTTTTTTCCTGTATCATTCAGTCATCCCCGGCCCTCCCCTGCCCCAAGTAAACCTGAGTATTTGTCAAGCACAAAGTAGGATTTCAGAGGGAAGGTACCTGCAGAACCTGACAAGTTAGCAGGAAGTGATGTACAACTTGCGCTTTCAATAGCTGTTTAATGTTAAACATCTGTTGGTGATGATTAGCTCTGATCAGGATTTCTAGAGCTGCTAACAGCGTTTCCCATACACCTTGCTGGAAAAACAAAACAGGAACACTGCTTCAGAAATGTATTTCTCCATCTACACACTGAGAATAAGAAAACAAAATTGTTCAGGAACATAACCAAGACAGTTTTGCACCTAAGAAAAAGACTAAGTTTATCTGCAAATGGTCAGATCAGAACTAGAAACTATCAGAAAAGTGATGCTCACAGAAGATTAAGTGCTTTTTAACAATTAAGCTAAAAAAAGTATTTGTCTAAAACTGGTTTTGCGTGCCATTTACTATATTAACACTGGATGGTTATTTCCAACAGCAACTCCAGAGGGAAGCAGGGCTTCCTCAGTTGTAACAAGTTTCCCTAAAAAATTAATCCATTCAACTGACAAGCTGTTTATGTACACTTTGTTTACAGAATTCAATACACTCATGCTACCTGCATCAGATAATGGGAGCTTGATGCTACTCCCAGCTATTCAAAGAAAAATAAGGAGCACTAATTTTAGAAAGTTTTAGTAGTTACTGACATTTAACTGGAGCAATTCATTTCTGACCTCATAGTACTTTCTCTGTTTTTAAAATACTGACCTTTAGACTTCACATCTTTCCAAAACGAAAGTAATTACCTTTGCTTTAGACCATATCTTCCAGTCAAGCAGCAGCTTTTCCAATAACTGAACATCTTGGATAACTGCAGTAGAATCCACGTCAAGCATGAATTGCCCATTTTCATTTATACAGAGAATCTCATCACTGCAGCATCCTTCAAGGAGAGTCTTAAAGAGGGGAAAAAATTTTTAGTGTCATAAACACACAGCAGTAGTCCTATCCAATTTTTCAAAAAATCTTTAAAGATATATCAAACTACCAAGAGAAGGCTTCTATCTATCTGGTCAGCTTTGAAAACAGTTACCAAGTTTAGTAACCCCACTGGAGAAATTTAAGAGGCTTTGTTCTTTTAACACCCCTGCACAATTTTTTTGGAAAAGATTTTCAAGCATGCTCAAATGTTTTTATTAATTGCTCATGCGTCTCAGCTTACTTGAAGATCTTTGCTCACAGAAAAAGTTGGGTTTTGCCCCCCATCTCCTGAAATCAGGGTCTTTCAACACTTTTCTCCCCGCACCTATCAAGAGTTTCTAGTTCAAAGCAAAACATTCCTAGCCCTAACTTGCTCCAAATCGCTGTTCTTCCTTTGTGAAGACAGCGTCAAACAGCTTTAAAATCACAGAGAAGTTTATAAATTTGTGCTAATGTTGAACGAAGTATCAGGTTTACAGAGCGCTACCTTCAGCATGCAAAACCCAACAATGCACTTGGGTTTGATCAACACTCGATGAATCATAGAATAGCCATTACAATTGTCCATCTCCTGTATCCTCTGTTGATTGTATTTTGTTAAAGATAGTATAAGTTGTAGCGCTAAAGCTTGAGTGTCTTCACAGCTGCTAATCTCTACAACCTGAAAAGGCAAATTTAGTAAGACAGTTTAAATGAGACACATTTAGAAAAAATGCTTTGTTGCAGACTTAAATTATAGCTTCTGGATTAAATCTGTTTTAAAGATTTTGAGGTTATGTCCATAACCTTCATTTTTTCCTATATGTACATGCAGATATTCTCTCTGCAGTGGTAATTCCTACTGTGGTAAATTATGATCTGCTAAGGAAAAGTAGTCCCATTACAAGAATCCCTTTTTAAGGAGAAAGTCCATTCTAAATAAAATTTAAGTAGAAGGCACCAATTTATTCTTGCCATAGTACAAAATCACAAGGTTATGAAATACATAAGCCACTAAGAATAAACTCTGTTCACCCTGGAAAATTATGTTTCCTAAATGTTTAAGGGAAGATTTAAATTGATGTTCCTGAAAATCTAAGACTATCCCTACCTGGAAGTGTCAAACATTAAAGTTTTGTTTTGCTCATAAGAGACAAGCAATTTTGTAGATGAAGAGCATGGACCATTCTTCTCTCTGCTTCCTACAGTTCTTAAATCCCAAGAAAGAGCAAATAGTATTTTTACCAAAAAACATACAAGAAGGAGCTCTCACATAAATGGAATTCCATGTGGTTGCCTTTTATAGTTTCCTTACTTGTTAATTCTGCTGCATTTAGTTATACACACATATACCTGTATCGTCTGACAGCTGATCTATCATTTGTTTGCTTTACTGACACAATCTACAGCAGGATATGTAGCACATGCTTCACATAAATTTACATAACACAATAACATGAATAAAGATCTTCTCCTTAGATTTCACTACCGATGTTAAAATTACAGCAGGCAATGTCTTCATAATGTGTTCATAATGTCTCAACACCTGACTGCCTCTGGCCTCATGTGCATTGGTTGCCCTCCACATACCTTTCATAACACTACCATTGCCAAAGGCACACAAACCACGCAAGTTTTAGGCCTCTATTAGTATTTTGAATTAAATTTAGTCCTTCAGAGACTCCTAGCACAAATGTTAACTGTGACCTTTACACGGAGAGGCTAAGTAGCAACTAAGTTAAAGCTGACAACCTTAATATTTTGTGAAGTCACAGTTTTTCTTAGGATAAGCTTTTGAACATGGGTGAACGGTTGTCTCAAAGCTCTCTACTATTTATTCCATAAAAAAAGCTCTGCATGCTGTGTAGTTTTACATTTATCCATACCTGCATTGTGAATATCCTGTGTTTAAAGTGCTAAAGACAGGCAACTAAGTGCCTTTAAAAATTAGAGAGCAAAAATATAGTAAGTTCTACATCACTCCCCAAAATAATCTCCTGACATTTAAGAGCCCCATCTCTAAATGAGAATGTAGCACCACACCTTACATTCTAGCAATACTGTAAAAAACATTAGGTAATTTAAGTTTCCAATTTAAGACAACCTGCATGGTGTAGTCTGTGTTAAGCCACAGGTATTTTCTACATATTTTCTTTAAGAAAAAAAGAAATCACATGCAGACTAGAGCAAGGCAGTTAGAATACGTGATTTGCTACCCAAGATCCAAGGAAAATTTTATATGGGAGAACACATACATGGACCCCCCCCCTCCTCCAGCCCTCTTACCCTAGCAAAGAGGAATACAAATGCACCAGTTCCTCCGATTTCATGTAGTATACCCTGAAGAGTTTTATATTCAACAGACTGAAGTGTTTTCAGGTGATGAGAGTCCAATACATTGCTCTGAACTTCTTTTGAACTGAAAGGTCTCTGAGAAGGTACAGTTTTGACTTGACCTTTCAGTCTAATAACAGGTTCATATATGGTATACTGACCAGGGCAGCATGTGGTATAAACAACAGCAAGACTCTCCTGAAATCAAAGAAATAAACTTATAAGATGGGTTGGGTTTGGTTGTTGTTTTTTTTTTCCAAAGAAGTTTAATATAAAACCACATCACCCCCAAAAAACCAAAAAGCCACATGCAAAAGCTACTTAACAGCAAGCAGCAGCAACTCTGGCAGCCCATTTCTACTGTACCATGAGCATGCTCTTAAGTTTTGTGTGGATGCATATGCACTAAAACCCAAGAGGATTCCTAAATTTTAGCAAATGTATGCAACAGCTACAGCATAGAAAGTTAAGAAAACACTAAAAAAATACCACCAAGGATACCCCTCTTACCACCTGAAGAATAATTACAACCATTTTGCAGAAAAGTTACAAGGTTGAAAGAAAATGAGCATACAGAGGTACTGGGCAAATTGTTTCTCCTTCTAAAGTGGCAAGTCTAAAATAGGAAGCTATCTGCTATTTTTTTCAGAATTTCTCCAAATTTTGTTTTACGTCTATCCTTTAATCAGCTTTGCCATAAGAGGATCTCAATAGAAGAGCTTTCATTACTGATGAAGAGACTTAGACCAAACCTAAAGCTCTTGTGGAAGTTAACAGACTCATTTTCACAGAAAACGTGCAATGATTACATTTGGGAGGTTTTTTAAAACAGAGAAATAATTACATTTAAGGCACTTCCATTCTATGCAAAAGTGTAGAGATTAATTCCTCACTCGAGCACACAGTTGTTCTCTCTTTTATTTGGTGTTTTGTAAGGCAAAATAAGCTTGAAAGATGCATGACTGATTTGTTAGGCTTTTCACTGTTCCATTCCTTCCTTCCTAACATATTCAAAATTTAGTACTGTTGTTTACAAGGATCACATCCAGACAGAATGACCTTTTGCCTACAGCGCTACTGTAGAACAAGATTACAAAAATCCCCCTAGTGGAAACGACTCATACAGCAGAAATTACCAGTGCATGAAGACAATTCCCCAAATATAACAGGCTCCACTGATAAAGCTCTATATTTTCTAGTGTAACTATGGTGACACCTGCATCTGGCATGGCTATTACAGTCAGGAAAGATAAGAGCTAAGACCTGCCAGCAGGAAAAAGACTTTTCAGCCAAACCTGAAGCCAGCTTACTCCCTCAAAACCCTCAAAGAATTAGGATGAAGCCTTTTGTTTCCTGTTAAAGGCAGCTAAAACCTTTCTCAGTTTTAATGTCAAAAGGTTAACTAAGCTGTCCTTAGCTACCTTTACGTTAATGGACAGAAGAGCTATGTGTTCATCCTAGGGCATCTGGAAGTGCCTGCTTATCTGATAGATTAAATACACAGTATTATAGATGCTGGAACACCTAGAAGTTGTCAGAATCCCACCTAAAGCAAGATGCAATGGCCACCCTGAATGGAGTTCAGCTCCCGCTGAAATAAGTGGGAAGAACCCTGCAGTGATTTTAATGAGAACTGGATTTGCTCCTTCCTGCTCTGAGAAAGTGAAGCACTTCAGGAGACAGCAGGAAACTTTTCCAGTTGCTTAATCAGTTCTAAGAAATTAAGAACAACTTTCAAGTAGAAACTTACAATTAAAGGCCCAACATCCACTTCCTTTTTTGCCATGAAGAGCTCCTTCATTTGCTCACATTGCAGAATCTCTTTACTTATGTACTTAGAGCAATCAGTCAATGTTTTGCCATATTTACAAGGCATTACAGATATGAAGTCTGGCCCACATGTGTATAAGTAAAATGCCTCCTCCGGTCCAATCTTTGCACCTAAAATCCAGAAAAGCAGCTGTTCACTTTTTAAAATATAATAAAGCAACATTCATACATTGGCTAGTGGATTGCATCAGAGACTTTACAAAGATTATCACTAGCTGGCTTTTGTAGGCCCTGATGATGAAAAATAGTACAAGCTGGCGCTTGCTATTAGCTACTGTAGATCAGTGACTTTAACACATCGCAGGCCGGATCAATTCAGTGGCAAAGGCAACAACATCTATCCAAGCCTCCGCAAAGTTTTCCAAGCGTAGCAAGAGTACAGATAGCAACAACATGCTACATCATCATGGAGAGTTGGGTAAAGTGACCAAGAATGATGCAACAACAATAAAAGCTTACTACAACTAACAAGGAGGAAAAAATAAAAATATATAGGAAGTAGAAGGTGAAATGAACCTTCCTCCCCTTTCCAGACAGCACGTCGCAGGTCAACTGTTTGTGAGAATGCAAATTCTAAAGAAGCATTCAGAAGGACCCAAGTCTGTGATGTATGGGTACGTGACAACTGTACAGCAGTAAAGCCAACAGTCTCTGGGTACATCGGTTCTGCTGGCTGCAGGCACATGGCAATCAGACCACGTTGATTCACCAGGTGGAGCTCACATTTATGACAAGCATCTCTCCTATGGCCTGCACAAATATGCTGTACCTACACACAACATCTGCATACACCACACACCCTGACAAACTGATTTCACTTGTTTAGTAGCCCTGACCGGGTCACTGCACCTGAAGATATGTCAGATGATGACCAGCAAGGTTCCAGCCTTCAGCACTAAGCAAACACCCAGAAGTCCTGCATAAAACTTCCCCAAAAGGGAAGAGATTATACATTTAAGAAAACCCCAAAATAACTTCAGCAGTTTCAGAAATAAGCATGCTTAACTCAGTATTTGGTCATTTGGAGTTTGCTTTTTACTATGTTTTAAGTAATTTGAAACTGGTAGTTTAGAAGCAGGTAAGTGAAATCAATTTTCCAGCTGGGAGAGATTGTGTGCTTTAAGAAAAAGCAAAAAACCAAAGCAAGTACCACCACCCCTCCATCCCCTACCCCAAGACATTATTTAAAGAGATTTAAAGAAACAAAGTAACTGGAATTGCCAATCACAGCACTAAAAAGAAAGCAAGAGAACAGTGGCAGAAGTACCCAATACTGAAAAATTTGCATACTTTCTCCCCGATACATTATGCTGGTAGAGAATGTATTGTTGCTTTTACTGTAAAAGCTTGGCATGTTGAAAAATATCAAGTTAAGCCTTTGAACTTGAAGGGGGAAGAGGAAATGAAGATTTATTCAAGAAAAAAGCGCACAAATGTACCATTAAATAGAAGCAGATTCCCAAGATCCCATCTACCCGACAATCGAAGCAATTCTTCTTGAGATGATGTACAATGGCCAATCATACAAAATGTTTTATTACTGTCAGATGATAAACTTGATTTCCTTGGTAGCGCATAATCTAAATTAATCTCACATTTCCTAAAAATACATATAAAGAAACAAGTGTAAGTATTAAGTGATCAAAATTGCTACCTAAGGTATTCAGCTTAGGCTTAAAATAGATTGTAATATTTAAAAGATGAGAAACCACGCTGTTATCAATATTAAATTACTAAAGCCATCCTCTATTTCTAGGCACCTTAAAACTCAGTTAAATAATGATCTAAGTATTCAACTATTGCACAGAACAGAGTTCCAACTACAGTTGCCATATGGTCAAGATCTCCCTACACCTGAAATTTCTCCATCCTCTCTGTTCTCAAAGAAACTATATATATATATATATATAACACTATACACACTTCTAAAATACTACAATTTTTCAAGAATTTCTACTATTCCTAGAAGTCAGAGACCTCTGAATATGCGCTAATGCACATCATGAAAACTGTGGTTCACACATGCTGGAAAATACCATGTTGAGGATTTGCCTATACCAGGGAACACTGTCCGAGCTAGCGTGCTGCACAGCCACTGGCAATAAGCCTGATGCCTTCAGAAAACTTCTCATTAACCTTATGTACATTTACACAAACAGACCAATTGGACTGTAATGATCATCTGAAGCTTCCTGGAAGAGCCCAACTATCAGCAAGTTAGCAACTAGCTATATGCAGAGGGGCCTCATTAACTGCACATGCACAGAACACAGGGGAAACTAAACATACCACAATATCTCCATATTTAGCCTTTATCGCTTATCAGCGTGCACAGGCTGAACAACGGGCAGGAAGAAATCAAGTTGCTTAAACAGTTAACTCCATGTCATTTCAAGACCAAAGTGAAACAAGTTTTATACTTAATTTCAGGTGTAACTGCAGGAAGAACAACTGCGCAACAGCTTTTTTCTTAGCTAGTTTTAAGATTGTCTTTATAACATTGCCTGTTTAGTGACCAAATCCTGGAGGAATAGTGAAGAATTTTTGTGATGCATCTGGTTGTTTTACAACACAGTTTTTTGACCACCTGTTTCATATTTGGGACAAAGGAAGCCTTCATAGGCCAGACTTTAGAAAGAAAGAAACTGTGATATTTCAAAAATTCCTTTTGATGTAACTTGATGCAGGCACAGGCCCAACCTAGTATCAGGTACCTCATTCAGGAGCGAGGACCTTAAGTTTTCAGTTGAAGAAATTAGTACTTCCCACTGCCAGTTCAGATCTTGCCTGAAATATTTTTTAACTTCTCCCTTCCCCATTTCTCTCAGTGGAGCAAAATGACTGCTTTCTCTCCATCTCCTCTTCATTCCTGCTTTCAACAACAACATTGCCAGTACCTGAACTATACCCCCTTAATTCAGATTCTTAACCAGAAACATTACGCCTACTTTAACTTCGTGCCAGAGATTATTTTTTTTTGATCTTACTCAAGGTCTTGTAGTACTTACCCCTTTCACTTATATTGACGATGAAGAAAAACACCGATCTCTGCCCCGGTCCATGCTATGAACTGAAAATTCTCAAAGCAATCAAGACAGTTCTGGCTATTTCTAGGGAATTCTTAGCAATATAAGACACCCCTTCTCCCACTCCCAGAAGGCTACTCAACTATAACTTCAGCTTGTGTCAAAATAGTGCAATGTTTTCCTATCAGAGAACATCTTTTTAATATTACAAACACCCAGGCACAATTAATGTATACTTTACCTCTGACCAGAAACCCATAGCGACAGCTTCCCATGGATATTTTTTTTGCCTTCTGGCTGCTGCAGATAGGTTATTGCCAAGTGTTGCCACCTGCCCACAAGGAAAACATTCTCTGGAGATTCAGCCTGTGCCAGCAGACCAGCTTTCATCTCATCATTTGGATCCATGCACATACTATGAAAACAACAGAAAAGAAAAAGTGTGTGTGTGGTTTTGAATTTGCATTTTAAGTCCCAAATCTGCCATTTTTTGGCCTGTTACTTTGCAATTGCATTCCTTAACTTTCACTGAATTTTTTTTTTTTTTTTGATCACAATGTTATATTTAGAGTGCTCAACATAAGCTAGGGAAGAAAATCCTCACATTAAGGTTTCAACTTAAGTTATTTAACTTGTTTGCATTAATCTGCTTACACTTAAGATAATGTTATTATCTCAATTTTACAGATAAGTTAAATTCAGTTTATTGAAAAAATGCAGGTGCTTTGAACACTGAAATAGAGTGTAAAACTGCAGCTTTAAATCTATTTTAAGGATATTACCTATGAGAACTAGATTAGGGCTAAAATGTGTTCAGAAAATTAAAACTAAGATTGTCATAGTAAGTATTTAACAGCAGCAATTTTCACACCCAAAGTGTGAAAAATTACAGCTACAAAAGCTTTTGCTCCACATATTTACTGCGTCATTCCATTAATACTTAAATAGAAATATAACGCGGTACGAGGTAGCAACTCATGACTGATCTTGCTTTGGGCAATTATTCATAGATGACTACACAAAACAAAACTAGAAACTAATACTAAGCAAGTAAACCTGTAGATCTGTATGCAATAAACTTACTTGATGCTGCCAACAGTGTGCAAAGACAATTCTACTACAGAAATTAGTTCTCTATTCTTCACCAGTATTCTCCGCAAGATGCTACTGAAAGTAACAATACATATGTTCACAAGACCACTTTTGGACTCATACACCATACCGAAATATGAATGCTCCAGTGTTCAAGTCTGCCCAGACTTGTATCATCAATGCTTTGGAACCCAGTGAAATTATATGAATACAGCCATCTTCAACAAGTTTATCTCCTAGGCTTAGGTATTCCGTTCCTGCAGTCTTTGTTTCTTCTAGAATTATAAACATATTCATACACAATTATAATACAATACAACAAGAACTTTCCTACGAGTTACCAAATGTGAAAGGAAATAGTTCCAGTACTGCAGATTTTTTTTTTTTTTTGTATATGTGGTTGGGGGGTTTTTGGCTGTGGGTTGGTTTGGTTTTTTTTGTTGGTTGGGTTTTTTTCCTTAAGGTGAGCTGACCAATATGCACAACTATCTTGAGAGACCTAGGTCCCTTATAAACCTAAACACAGGAGCTTGATATTAACTCAGGACTTCACGTGTTTTTGTTTGTAACCATGTACGTTCATTAAGCATGAATACACCCTAATTCAATTATGCCTTTGACACGCCATATCATATTATATTCCTAGGCTGAACTGGCCGCATTAGTGTGCGCCAAGACATTTTTAGATTTTTCCTCACAAATCATACTACCCTTTAAGTGTATATTGCATTCAATATTTTTACTTTACAAAGCAAAAGCACAGACCTAACAAAAGCAGCTCTAGTGAGTTCCAAGATTCAGGGTTGGGTTTTCCCTCCTTTTATTCAAATACAATAAAAAAAAGAAAAGTATACCATGAAAGGTATTTAAAGTGTTGAGATTGAGGCATTTTAAATATGGAATTTTTCTTCTAACAGATTATAATCCAGAAGATTCTGCTCAAAAATGCTTGAGAGCAGGAGAGTCTCTCCAAGAGCATAAACAGAGAAATGCTGTACAGCTATTGACATTTACAATGGCACACACAAGGAAAGTTAGAGGATTTCTACTGAGTCAGCCTCAGGCTCTGACTTGGTGCATTCAGAGCACCTTTTAGGTAGAAGCTCCAATATTTAAATCTTAAATCACAAAGATGCACTAGCTCTGTATTAAAGAACACAAAAGCTACTTGCTTCATCAATACGTAAGACCAAATAAACTTGAGATCAGTCTTTTCCTATGACCTTTCAGCTGCAGCATTTAATATTTTCTTCATTATAACACGAAGTAGCAGAAAGACATCTTACTGAAGTTACAAATTCGATGAGAATATGACATTTTTAAGGAAGCAGGCATTAATCTAGCTTAAGGACCAAGGCAGGGAATGTTTTATATTTAAATATGATACAGTACTCAAAGAAAAATCAGAAACGTTACCACTGCTGTTTAATATCCATCGTAAGAAAAAAATCCAACCTTCTGTATATGGGATATTGATTAGTAATACTTGTAACCAGAATCCTTCAGTGTCACCTCAATAGAAACAGGCAGTACCATATCCTCACCTGTGCTGTCAAAGCTGTTCTCTCTTACAGCTACCAGTCTGCTTCTTCTCTTTATTTTTTTCCCCTTTTCCGCTGAATTTTCTGTTTCATGAGCACACTCCAGATGAAACCACAGAGACACACTGAAGCCTTCAGACATGTGTGGCCAACAGTTTTGTCCAACTAAAGGCAAGTGAATTGGGGCTACATGCCAAGAAGAAAGCAGCTGATGACTCAAGTTTTCACCATCTGCCTCTTTCTTACTCTGTGAAAGTTTCACTCTTTTTAACAGTCCAGGAGTTTTGCTGTTGGAAGTGCCAGCAGGTTTCTGCGAAGAGTAACTAGTGAAATTTGTGCCATGTAGCAAAGGGAAGGCAAGGTACTGTAAGGGGTTCATATAAATATTAGTTTCTATAATCTTCAATACACCCTTGAGTAGTATCTCCTAGAAGAAATAAACCAAACAAATGAGGGAAAAAATATCAAACTGTTTACACCATGTAGTCAAGTGTCATTTAACTAATCAGAACCCCACTCTTCATTTAAGTTTGGATTCATGTTTTCCCCAGAGGTGGACTTCCACATCCAAACTGACACACGCCTACAAAGCATCAAGCAGTAACTTCAACAGACTGTGGCCCACAGCTTTGGGGACTTAGTCAGGGCAGACCAATCTTCAAGTTACCATGCACAAGAATCAGCTGAACCACAGCAGGTGGTCATTGCACAATCTTATCTCACATTTGTTACATGCGAACAGTTCACTTACACCTCAAAAGACCACAGCTTTTGCCACAGGTTTCAGGCTGGTTAAGCATGCACACACAGGATATCACTTTGTTACTGCAGAATCACCAACTAGCTGAGCCCTAAAGCCAGGAAGTTTCTCTAGTTACTTAGCCAATTACTGCAAGCTACCTTCAAAAAACTGACTTGTCTCCTTGTTTGGTTTGGTACTATTTCAGACTCCGCAGTATTTTTTATTTCTTTCCACTTGTTTTCTCTACAGACTCCCACACAAACCAATAGATAGGTATTTCAGTAGTATATCCCACACAAGCAGTAGTTTCCAGACTTACACAAACCAACACAAGACAGTTTTGAAGGTAATTCCTGCTGCTAAAGCATTCCTGAAATAGCAAGATGTTTTATAATTTTGAAGGAATTACTTGAAATTTTACAGTATTACAGAGTTCCACCATCTATAACCACGTCAGTCTCCTCAAGAGCAATTTTGTTTTCTTGTGCTGAAGAAAGTTCCCAGGACTACAACCACACTTCAAAACTCTCTTTTCTAATCTTCTATTTCTTTTTCATGTTTTGGTAATGAATTCTTCCAACAACAAAATTTTATTTGCTCTGATGCATTAGAACATTACTGTTAGTCTCCTCTCTCCCCAAAACTTTTAGACAGAAAAGGATATTTTTTTCTTCATTTTTCTCATTAAGTCTCTAAATTCTGCTATGTGCTACTCCATACATACCGTACAAGGTGTCTTCTCCAAAAATATCCTCAGAAGAAGAGTTAGCTCTTCTGAACATGTCTGTGAACTCATCAAGGAAACTAACAGGTCTACCAGCACCATCTGACATGCTAAAAATAAGGAGACAAAATTCTTGAAAAGTATTTTTTGAAAGCTTTAAAAATTCATATTCCATACTATTACAAAGAAAGATTAACTTTGAATTCAGAGTGTTGTGCAAAACCATTTCACATTCAGGAAGCAGTAACAATTACAAGATGAATCCTAGAGAGATCCAATAGCAGTTCCTGACACTGTCATTCAAAATTTCATTGAACGCATCTAGAAGGCTACACCAAGCCTCACTCCTAGGTTTGCAGCGTGGAGGCTGAAAGTCTGGGAACCTAGCATCTACATTGCAAAGGCTCTCCCCACAAAGCCAGGGATCAAAGTCCTGGGATGGGTTTACATCATCTCCTGCTATGGGGCAACCTCTTTATGTGAGGCTGCCTTAAAGCAAGCATTTAATTTGCTTCCATGTTCTTGGATTAGCTACCTGTTTTCAAAATAGAAGTAAAACTCAACCAAGACATCACTAAGACTTGTGTTACAAATAAATTTCAAATAAAGCTTGTGCTGTGACGCAGTCTGATTCAATCAGCAAGATAGCTGCTATTTTTCCAAACAGTGTTTGTAACACCGTTTCCCTAGTGTTTGTGATTTCAAGTATTATTTTGAGATCTGTCAGCATGTGTTTAAACAACAGATTTCCACTAGCTCAGAAATAACCCTGTATCTACACATTGGATACCTGTCACAAGTTAAAGCAGCAGCTGCATAAATTCACATATGCCCATGAAATTGCTTTGTCAATTTTGCATTTGTATTGTGAACTAAAACTGAGTGTCTATAAATTAATAAAAAATATTTAAGTTACTTAGACCTTGAACTCACCATGAAATCTAGATTCTGTTTGTGTCAGTATGTTGAGAAATCCTCCCAAAAGATGTTTAACAGCTCCCTGTTAAAAAATATAGGGGAAATTGGTATCTGCAACATACATACCAGCTCAAGAACTAAGAATTTCTTTCAATCAATTCTTGTCTACTATTGATTTCAAATTAAAGTCAATTCCAGCTACTTTAATTTATGGAAATATTTTTTATATTTGCTAAATTTACATCTTAAAGGTAATTGAAAAATCTAATTAAAGATAACTCGAATTGTCTAAATTGATTAATTTGATAGATTGCTCTTTCTAAACTATACTGAAGAATGAGATTATTTGCAATTATTTAATATGTTCAGAAAAGACAAATACATGTATACTAGCAATTTAAAGCTAATAATTCACACAAAGAATTGGAGTACTGAAATTTCCTTCCCTGTTTTTGGTTTAAGCTGTAAAACACTAACTTTGCTTCTTAGTCAATTGATTATATAAAAAGCACTTTAAGCTTAAATTACTTAATCTTACTTTCCTCTTTCACGAAAGAGGCATACTCAATTTAGTTATTAAAAGGCAAAAAAAGAAGCTAATTATCAGAAATTCCAAAGGATCATGAGGACACTAACATACACATAACTAATTTCGAACAAACTTACGGAGAATAAAAGTATGAAATATTTGAGATACATCACAGAGCTTCTCAAACCCCATATTAAATACACAAAAATGTAGAATGTTCACATACATACTTATACAAGAAGATATTTCCTATTTTTTTTAAACAGCCTGACAGTCATTACATCTGTATCTATGGCTCTGGTGATTGAACATTCTTGATAAGGTAAGGCAACTGTGAAACTCAAAAGCTTTGTAGGTCAAATATCTTTCAGTAACTATAGTTTCTGTTAAATGCAACACAGCTGACATCATCATTCATTTACATTGCTTCAGGTGTTACAAATGTCATAACAAGCAAGAACACTTCTGAGGTCACTCTTAGGTATAGTGGTACTATAAAAATGAAGAAAGATAAACAAAGGCAACAGCTTACAGCTGTATAATAACATTTTTACCTGTTCTATAAGTACAGTGGCATTTCTCTCCTTCTGGCTGATGATTTTCAAGCAGCTTTGGAATACATGAGCAAGCACATCTAAACTTGCATTACCAGCTGAAAGCAAGTTTAATTCTAACATGCAGATTTCAGGATACATTAATTCTCCTTGATTGATGTTTTCAGATAGGTCATTAAAGTAACCTGAAGGACCAGAACATCCTGGTTCTGCCTTTGTGTCTGCTCCTGAAAGAAAATACTTGTCTTACTGAAGCTTACTTAGCTGAATACAGTTTGCATGATTTAAGCAGAACACTCAAGCACATGCTTTCTCCAACCTTCTCATAGGTACAAAACAAAAATAGTCTTCAGAAGTTAGTATCATCTTCTATTCTGCTTCATATTTTCCTGCTAATACAGAAGGGCAAGGATGCAGTTTCTCCAATTACATGTTCTTAAACTATGCGCCTTCATTTCCTGGGAACTGGACACACACAGTAATGTTGAAATATGCAATTCATGAAACATGACAATAAAATAGATGTAATAGAACCTCAAGCATCTACACAGAACACCAAGCCTGCCAAGAAAGGAGGTTAAAATTAATGATTTTCTGTTAAAATGTCAGGGGAAGCAGTTATTTAGTTAAGTCAAAAAACACACATGGCAGAATACCTGCAAGATAACCAAAAAAAGTAAGAAATCCCCACATTTAAGCCTCTCCACTAACATCTTGGAGAGACTCTAAAACATTACTTAAGTTACTTGGTATAGAGGTAAGTTTCATGCAAATGTTTCATGGAAATATTACAGGCTAAGCTTTTAATCCAGAAATGGTTTTTGAGTGTTGTGTATCTGTTGATAAAGCCTAGTTACACTGGTAAACAACAACAGTTGAATGCAGTTGTATCAAAGGCCATTACTGCTCAGGCTGACCTCATACAAGAACATAAGCATCCAGATGTTCAGCACAAAGAAAAACATTAAAGCAAATTAGCATTCAGAATTTGTTACACAGAATACAGCAAGAGATGTGCACCATCAGTCACTGAATGAATATAAAAGATATATTCTATCATCAGGAAGCTATCACAAGCCAAATAAAGCACGTGATTAGGAAAAGGCAGTACAGATACACCAAGGGCAAATAGTGCTTGGCAAAGCTCATCACCTTCAACGGCAAACTAGCCTGCTCAGTTGATAATGGGCAAGCAGCGGACATGGTCTACCTGGACTTCTCCAAGGCTTTTGATATGGTTTCCCACAGCCTCCTCCTAGAGAAACTGATGTGTTATGGTCCAGACAAGTGGTCCATGCAGTGGGTGGGGAGCTGGCTGACAGGCTGCACCAAGAGGGTGGTAAATAGCTCCTTTTCAAACTGGCAACCTGACACAAGTGGGGTCCCCCAGGGATCAGTATTGGGCCCAACACTGTTTAGTATCTTCATAACTGACCTGGATAATGGGATCATGTGTACCCTGATCAAGTTTGCCAACGATAAACTGAGTGGGGAAGTGGATGCTTCAGAAGGGAGAGCTACCCTGCAGGAAGACATGTTAACAAGAACCTTATGAAGTCCACTAAAGGCAAGTAAGGTCCTGCACCTGGGAAAACATAATCCAGGAGCGCAGCACAGCCTGGGATCCACCTGTCTGGGGAGCAGCTCTGTGGACAGGGACCTGGGGGTCCTGGTGGACAGCAAGCTCAATATGAGCAAGCAGTGCGCTGCTGCGGCAAAGCAAGCCGTCAGGACACTGGGCTGCAGCACCAAGGGCATCACCAGCAGAGAGAAAGAAGCCATTATCCCACTCTACTCGGCACTCGTCAGCCACACCTGGAATACTGTGTTCAGTTTTGGTCCCCGCTATACAAAACAGATGTGGACAGGCTGCACCGAGTCCAGAGAAGAGCCACAAAGATGGCCAAAGGCCTGGGAAGCCTGCCGTGAGAGGAAAGGCTGAGAGAACGGGGTTCGTTCAGCCTCGAGAAAAGGCGGCTCAGGGGAGCCCTTATCCCCGTGTTCCAGTATTTAAAGGGTGGCTACAAAGGTGGAAGACTCCCTTTTTACAAGGAGTCCCATAGAGAAGACAGGGGTAATGGGTACAAGTTACTCCTGGGGAGATTCCAATTGGACACAAGAGGAAAATTTTTCCCTATGAGAGCAACTGGCCATCGGAATTAATCTCCCCGGGGAAGTGGTGGAATCCCCAACACTGGACAATTTCCAGCTTCAGTTGGACAGGGTGCTGCTGGGCCATCTGGTCTAGACCATGCTTCTACCACGAAAGGTTGGACCAGATGATCCTTGAGGTCCCTTCCAACCTGGTATTCTATGATGTAATTAGATGACTTCATTTTTACCAGTTATAATATTAAATTTAAAAAAAATCAAGCATTGATTTCCAAACTACTGACAAGCATCTCTGGAAAAAGTTGCTTCTAGACCACAATAATACATTTGAACAACATGACTTTAGAGCAAAAGTCACATAAATCAATACAACCAAGACAAAACAGTTCCTGTAACACTCAATAAGAATATGCATCATCTCTCCATCTGTAACTGCACACTACTAGAAATAAAAGACTTAAACTGCTTCCACCTGTTAAAGGTCTTTGATGCTCACCTTCCTTTTGTCCTTCTCAAGTGAACAAGCTTTGCTAGGTCATAAAGACTGCTTTGTATATTCAGAAAGTTCACACTTACCTTCATTCTTGGTTTCACTATCATCAGGGTTACTTTCACTATCTGCTTCATATCCTTCCTCTTCAGCAAAAAGTTTAAGACTACAGCACTGTGATTCTTCAGTTTCTTCAGAAATATCTCCAGGTTGTGACACAGGCTCCTTTTCAGCATAGTGGATCTGTATAAGACATCAGGCAAGTTTACCATCTTTAGTCAGAAAAGCAACTAATTTAGAAATTTCCAGATGCCTGTTTTCTCCAAGCCCAATGGTAAAAGGAATAGATTAATCACATGCTTTCAAAAACACTTGATATGTTTTTTAAGAACACTTCATTCTTACAGAAAAAAAATATGATTTGTCAAAGATGGATTGTTCTTACCAACTACCTGACCAAAGCTCTGATAAGCAGGTGGCCAATGCATTAAGAATAACTGTTTCCAAAAAACACTATCACTATAAACATGCACCTTGACTTTTGCTCAAAAACCAAGATGTGTGCAGCCACTAAGGTCAGTCAACATCCCTGTTTGAAGCTCTCTCTTTAAGAATTTGTCACAGTGCTGTGGGATGAAAGAGTGAAGAGAACATTAAGTTTCAGGTATGTCCATGAAGCATAACACAGCTTGCTCCTTTCTGGGGTATGACTCATCTCTGAGAAGTACATGTGGGGACTGTATCAGTAACCAGCATTAAACTTACATTCTTAGATAGGAGAATCAGAGAATTAATCTTCAACTGCCAGAGCAACCAAACAACATAAACCTGACTGAGGACACCTTGCTGTATTCAGAATTAGACTACTGTGTTGGTGTTTCATACCTTTTCAGTTTTTTCTTCAGAATGATCCAGATCAGCAGAAAAAGTGCCCAACGCAACACGAAGCAGTGAATCAAACAAAGGCTTTGCCAAGTCCGTTTCTATCACTTTTGATTGAGCAAGTTGCTCTCTTATTTGAAGTAAGATATCATCCACGCAGGTGTTCTGTGGTTTGGGGAAGACAAACATTTTGATTCATGTTGTTCTGCTTTGGCTAACAGAAATGGTCTAGTACTTTCATTTAAGAACTTCCTCTTCCAACTACACTAATCTGACTTCTCAACTAAAGCCATCACATTTCATCTAGTTTCTTGCAATAAGAAAGATTTATCGTGTTTGTCATGACAAGAGATTTAGTTGGTTAAGCAATCTGCACACTAAAAAAATCTGGCAACATGCTGTTTCTCAAGCATTCCAAGCAAAAGCACTGTTTCAAAAACAAACATTTCTGAAACAGGTTCAAGAACACAGTGCATCCAAACCACACCACAACATTAGGAGTTAACAAGACAGAGGGTAACATGTCCAAGTTCACAAAAATAGCAAGTGGCCCAGACAGAACCCCAATTTCCAGTTCTCTCCTGTACCTAATACTTCCTGCTTTTGTAACAAACTGTCAAGTAAAAGTCAAGAAAGCAATTAAAACATTAAAGCACAGTGAAGGTGTCTTCGTTAAATTAACAGCTTTTTGTGGAACATTGAATTACTTCACCTTTAAGGTTTAAGTAATAGTTTTTGCAGGTGTCCTTTCAGTACCAGTGCCCTCTAGTATTCCTCTTTCTCAGGCACCACGCTCCACTCAGAACAATCATCAAAAATGCAGTATTTAAGTAACTATGTCTAACACTCACACCTTGCCTATGCAGCTTTCAGTGTTCCTCTGCTATACACAATCTCCACTGAATACTACTTCAAAAAACCCAAAGACTCTCCTATTGCTCCAAACCTACCAGCTCAGAAACCCTCTGGAATATGTGAGGCTGGACAAGCAGACTACACAGGGGAAAAAACACAACAGAAAAAGCAGGCCATAACTGACCAGAAAAAAAAACCCCAACACAAAAACAGGTACTGTCAGCCAGCAATTCATAGTTGTTAACATCTACTACTGCCTTTGTAGTCAGAGGAAACCATCCTTTTCCTCTGCTAGGGGAATTTTATGCAGAAAAACAGAATCTTAATCTGCCATGATCACAGCCTTCCCTGGGATTCAAGATACACTAATTCAGAAAACAGCATTTGATGTTGAGTTCAACCCTTAGCCATATTGTCAGCGCTGGCCCAAACCATAAGAAATATATCAAAAATAAACCAGAAATACAATTCAAAAAAGTAAACAAGGAAAAAAATAAAATCTCATCTGGCCTAGATTGATCTGCTACTCTGGGAGGCTCTCTCCCAGCCCCCAAGAAGTAGGGAATTGGCATGAACAGGGATCCAACCCAAAAGAGCAGAGAACAAAGATCACCTTGAGAACAAGCAGAGGGGTACAGTATCCTTACCAGCATCTTACCAAACACAAAAAGTGACGAGTTGACACATGGGAAAATGCCTCCCCAGAAATAGCAACTGCCAGTTTGTTCATCCAGCCACACTGATTCTTTCGTGCCTGCTGACCGCTACCCTGGCTACCGAGCACATCATTTAACTGTACGCTTTCAGTACTTCACAAAAAATATGGTACCATAAGAGCACAAGCTTATTTTTCATCCCTAAAAAGAACTACTTTTGACTAAATTACTGTTAAAATAATACTGTATGTAACAAATATGAGTAAAGTAAGCTAAGGGAAGTTGCACAGTACCTGATGAAACATCTCCACTTCCATCTTCTGCTGCATGGTGCTTGCACTGTGTAGACAGATGGTCAGCAGAGCTTCTAGGAGTCTGATACCTTGAAGTGCCCACTCAGTCTCTTCTCCTACAGTAGCCTTTAGCCCTTCAAGACTGGCAACCGAAGTAACTGAAGCATGTTCCCTACTCAAAGTGCTGTCACAGGAGACACATTCAGGCACCAGCTGTTCTGCACCAGCAAGACTGTCAGCACTATCAAGCTCCGATTGTGGCACCTCCCTTCTTTTAGCCAACTGAAGAGTCCCATCATCCTTGTTGAGAAGCTCACCATGAGGACTCCCATATGAACTTCTGCTTTCACTCAATACTCTTCCCCTCTTTTCTTGCTCCTTTTCCTTATTTTTTGCAAGTTTCTCAATTATCAGAATTAGTAATCTGTGGCATGCTTCAAAGCCTCCTAGTCTATGGAACTGTCTCTGGAAAACTGAACTATACAAATAGATGCAACGACACATGGACCAAATATCTGCAGCCCTGTGAATATGTTCCAGAGAGGGCAAAGTAAGGCTCTCCAGTGACAGATAGGGCAATTTGTGGCCTAATGGCTCACTGGCTGTGCTGTCATATCCTGATGTATCTTCAGAGTCATTAGCTGAATCCAGATCACCATCTGCTTCTTTACTTACACATAAAAAAGCAACACAGAGGAATAGGTTTATTGTGTTGACATGTATGTCTTGGCACACAAACTTTTTCTTTTTTGGGTAAGCCTCTTTCAAGCCAGCATAAAACTTGCTTAGGCTTTGAGGAACTTCTGAAACGGCATGCTGGCTACAAAGAGAAGCAGGCAAGTCAGACGTAGACTCCTTTGGTTCACTGTTCAGGCCTTCCAGTTCTGGCATTGCTTGGTCTTTCTGCTGATCACCAAGGCAGAGTATCAAAGTCTCTAACACTTTTAAAGAATGGCTTCTTAAAGCATCTAAGTAATTTAACTCAGTCATTTGATTCACTCCATTACAACTCAGAAATAAGTCTCTAATTACCCTGCAAGAGAAAGCATATAAGTTACCTTATAAATTAGTCACAAATTCATGTAGTTCAGATTACACATCCAAAAATAACCCTGTTCTACACACCTGAGCAACACCAAGGACCGTTCATGTTTACAGTAATCTCTATGAATTAGTGTAAACTGTAAATTAGAGAAGAGGAACTTGTCTGCTGTATTCTAGAATCCCAAGTAAGCATCATCCATCTGGTAGTAGAAAATTCAATTTTTTGTAAGATGCAATACAGGAAATATTGATTTACCTCTAAAATTTAGATCAATGATGTATGACATTCAGTTCTGTCATTTCACCAGAAAGCAGAGATTCCTTCTCAAATAAACTTGAAGTTTTAAGACTTTATACTAGCTATGTCTATTATTACATGGACAATGTATTTCAAGACAGAATTCAGGAAAACTTTCCAAGCACAACTTCTTATGCAATTGTTACAGTAGGATGTCCAATGTTAAAAAACCTTTCAGTGTATTTGTTTCCAGGTATGTCTTCCCCTCCTTTCTACTCCAAGTATTACACAGAGTTCATATAGAATTTGGGGTAAGGATTTGTAAGCATCTTGGTGCACGATATTTGCTTATAGACATTCACCTTCCTTACCCTCCCATCTCCTTCCTACAGGGTCAGATTTTTAGTTTAACCGAGTTACACACTCTAGAATCAAATGAATCATTTACTTGTATATTCCCATCTTTAAGTCAGAAGGAAATAGGCTAGCTTGCCCTTTTTTAAACCTCAATCTTATTTCTCCTGCCTCTTTGCCATTCAGTGCACTTTCAAAAATTAATGGTTCCTAATACAGTTTAGGTTAGGGTAAGAGTTAAAAAATATTAAGACTATCGTTTGCATGACCTGGAATACTGATCTATTCTTTACAATTGCCCCAGATAACCCTAATAAATTCACTTCCGTTCATCAGGACTCCAACAGAAAAGATCAGAACCTTTCTTGCACAAAAGGACACATTCATATTTTGAATAAGCTTTGAATATATATTGTATTACACAACTATTTCATCAATTCACTAATAAATAGAAAATTTTCCATTTCATGCCTTGGAAGAATGTTTGTACATTTGTTTCCTTTTAAAAAAAACCCTATGATTAAATGAACAGGATTTTGTAAATTAGGAAACTTACACAAGTAACATTAAGAAACTTAAGCAAGTAAACCTCTCAAGCCTTATTTTTGAAAGGTGGCTGGTTTCTAAGAAGACCATTCTAGAAGGGAAAGGGAAACAAATCAGGAAACTATCCCCACAGAACAGTGACATGTCAATCCGTACAACATTCCTGACTGACTTTAGCATGAGGAATCAAGAGGCAAAGAGCATGTCACATTGTACAAAGATTTTTATTTGTTTCTACACATTTTGGTTTGTTAAAGGCCTAATCCATCAGTAGAGAGCCCTCACTTTCTGGGGTTTATGAATCTAGGATTACATCTTACGTTATTCAAGCATTTACCTTTTTGCCACCCCTGCGATATCCAAGTGCTGCCCTACAGCCCAAATAAAACTGTTCTGATCAGTAACAAATCTAAAAAGCTCTCCATGTTATTAGCATGTTTTCCATTAATAAACAGAAAATCAACCAACCTGGATTTAAGCAACACAGGGAGCGTCTGCAAATAAATCTGAAGTACTTCAGAAGGCAAATACTGGCTATGGTAACTACGTGTGTGTTTATCAGCTGTAGTTTGTCCAAGTTGTTGAGCATGGCAAGCTAGCTCAACACCTCTCTGAAGCACAGGATTATAAATACAGTTATATAGTTTCCATTGGACAACTGCATTTCCCTTTTGAATTAAGTGGCAAATATGGCTTGCAATCTGCATGCCGCGTACTTTGTCTTCTTCAAAAACAATGTCCTGATAAGCCTCCAGTGCATGCCATCTCAACAACATATCTTCAGATCCAGTGCTAGGCAGAATTCCCTGAACTCTGCAAGAGGAACTAGATGCAAGACCAGTGTCACTAGTGCTGCCCTGCAAGGCATCTTCCAGCTGAGCAAGTTGATCACAGTCTACAGTACATATATTGCAGGACGCCTGTATAATTTTTGGAGAAACTTCTGCTCCACCCAGCTGATCCAATATAAACTTGTTAAGGATGTTCAGTATGTGCTGTTGAAAGTTTTTTAATATTGGTAACTTGGAGGCATGAAGCAACGGGACAATCACAGACTTTGGATCCATACAACAACATATTCCTACATTATGTACACCCGAGAGAATCTGAACACAGGTATTGCTCAGAGAAACTTGCTGCAACAAGTGCAAACACTGGTGTGCACAAACAGCAACGCAACAGCATCTGTCAGGATAATGAATTTCTCCATCAGCAGTTTCAAAGGGGTTTTTGGAACCCTGGTTTTTAAAAGTAGATACAGACAGCCCAGAGAGATCTCTGTGGTGATGCATGAAGTGAGAGTACTCACACCGTCTGTGCCGCTTTCTCGTACACATTGATTGATGAAGCTGCTCTGATTTCACTTTTTTGACAGTGCTGATTATTTTCATGATGCTGTTGATTAGGGCTTTCAGATGCTCTGAGGCTTCCCCCGTTACTCCCTCATTCTTCATACAGAGCCATTCCATCTGAAGCACTGTAACTTCAAACAGCTTAAAGCCCTGATGCTGTATGAACTCATGAACCAGATCTATAGCTTGGCTAAAGTAGAACGGATTGGAGGCTGCACTCTGTAGGCAGCAGATCAAAATCTGCAAGACCCCTTCTATGACCTCAGGTAGAAGCAAGGCTCTGTGATGATACCTAGAAAATACATAGTCATCCTGAACTGGCTGCTGTAGTGTTTTCTTGTATCCTGCAGCAAAAGGATCAGGTTGCTTTCCCAAGCAAGTTCTGATTTTTACTGCTGCTTTGAGTAAGTCTGTTAAGTTTCTTCGTAAATTGTCAGGCATTGTTTCTGTATTGCTAATGTCTAAAGACATGAGATGCAGCACTGTTCGAAAGAGCATCCTTTGGATCAGAGCCACAGGTTCTTCTGTCCACCCTGCAGAAACTACTTCATTTTCTGTGTTACTAACACTGCAACAGTCTCCAAATCCTGCCAAGAACTCTGTCAAAGTGGGCACCACGCTAGCTGAAAGAGCAGAACTGTGATTCAGCATAATGTCAAATTTGCATACTTTCTCTAGGAGAGACAGTAAGACACGGCATAAGTCAAAAGGAGAGTTATTCATGTTGCTCTCAGCAGTTCCTGCAACTGGCTCATTCAGAATCCCTGGGTTTAGCTCATGTGCTGGAATATTTTTGCTGGAACTTTCTGGATTTGGGGCATCAAAATTAGAATTTGGTACCGCTTCTGCAGGTAGGCAATCACTTCTCCCTACAAGGTAGCTGCCCCTAACTGGATGTGTTAAAAAAGGCTGCAGTAACTGGGAGCGTCTGTGTTTTGTTACTACAGTAGTCTTGTCATCAGAATTGCCTTCTGAATCTGAAGTGGACAGCTGAGATCGCCTTGCATCTCGCACAGAGTAACGATGGGTGGTTTTGCGCAGACGTCCACTTTTTCGAGATCGAGCATTTAGTTTTACAGAAGTCTGAAGAGGTGAACGAGTGCTTCCATCTAAGCCTAGTTTTTCCTGAGTAGATTTCACAGAACTTGAATTATTCTCTTTGGTCAGGCATATGTCTACTGTAAAGGGTATATTAAAATCTGTTGAAACAGAATAACAAAGGAACATTAAAAGAATATTCAGGAATATTTACAGTTTAATACTTCCAGCTTAAAAATATGAAACATTCATATCTTAATAGGTCATGGTTTTGCATATACCTATGCCCGATATTTTCAGTATTAAAAAAAGCCAGCAACAATTCACATTTAGGAACCATACTGGCTATTTTCAACGCCTAGACAGATTAGCTCATTTTCTAACTAGGGTTAGACAAGAATGTGCTAGAAAGTTTCCTATAAGTTTTTTTTAGGCACAGCTTTTCCATTCTCTTAAGAAATGATGGTATCAAGGTAGATGAAAGGACTCTTTTGGTAAGCAATGGTAAGAAAGCTTAGTCTGAAAGCCTTTTGGATTGTTACAGATGGGATATAAACGAACAATATAGCCACAAGCCTCCAGTTACATTCAATTTAAATTTGGATAACTTAAGACAGACTAATACAAAAGTAAACTATGAATCAGCAGGATACCAGCTGAGATCTCCTCTATTACTTGGCTATGGAAGCACTTTTAGACACTTACTCTAAGCAATATTTACTTTGTATATACCATTTGATATATTCAAAGTCTCACTATAAGTACTGCCAAACAGCCCTATCCCACAACAAGTGAAAATAAAAAACTCTAAGGGGAGGAAAGGTGGTCTTTCAACTTGGCCACTTTTTGCAACTCAGCTGCTACAGGATCTGGGGGCATTAACTCACAGTCCTCTTAGAATGCATGAATTGTTAGCGTATTAGTTCTGATAGAAAAAAAAAATTTCTCTGCTTAGAAACAGTGCAGACCTTCAAGTATACAGACCTCTGCCTTTAACATTAATTAACAGCATTAATTGTTCCCAACACAAAAGGCAGAAACAGAAGTAATGAATTTTAAAATATTCAGGGGCAAGAGGGAGATGGAAAGGAATAATGTTTAGGGTGCTGAATATTCCCACAAAAGCCAAGCCAAAAAAACACTTTCAAATACACAGTATAAAATAGCAAATATAAAATTGAAATCTGACTGAATCAGCAAGAAGATTTTGAGGAATAAAATGCAGGTACTACTGGTTCATTTGTATCTGTAAACTCAGATCACGTTGTTGAGAAAGCAAGCAGCTGAACTCTTTATGTTCTTGGATTAAATCCATCATCATTTTTAAGCAGTGACAGAACTGTATCTGGATGCTTTGGGCAGTAAAACACCTAGCGTAAAACAACTGCAAGTATCTACCATCCAGTAAGTTCAGTATTTCGAAAAATTTTATAGTTAACAATAACAGCCCCCACCCCATACAAAACCCTAAAAGCCTACACAATGGCCACAAATATTAATCAAACTGAAAGAAAAGATTCTTCCATGTGCAAGCATGGACTGTGCCTTGCTGTTCCATGAAGTCATAATTGTGATGCTGAAGGAAACATCACCTGCTTTGGAAGCAGGAAATTAACCAGGAGTACTTCATCAACCAAAGGGTATTTCCTGCAGGGAATGAAAAAAGCTGCCTAATACAGGTGGATTTGTGTCAGCCCAAAAAAAGAAAAAAGTTCTTAGTGCACAACTGGCTACATCATGTTTACTGCACCGACACTATGAGAGGGAATTTGGAGAAGTAGACACTGTACATTATGTAGAGAGCAAACCCAGAACGTCTTAAAACCTATTTATACAACAGTATTTTAAACTAACCCTGGAAAAGTCACTAAGCTCTCATAAGATAACCAAATCACTCCTTCAATTCAATCATGCTTCCAGGAGCATGAAAGAATGATGCAACTGAGCATGCAGGGAAGTTTGTTATAGAAGAGTGCTATGAAACTGGCACTTAAAGATACTCCCAGTCTACAAACATTAAAAAAATCCTTCAATTTGCAGGGGTTTAAAATAGAAAAACAACGTTGGGAGAACTTCAGGTAAGAATCCTTAGGAACCCTCTCAAACAGAGGTAACTTCATCCTATTTATTTTATCCTCTAATAAGGAAAAGAACGCATCAGACAAATGCAAGAGCCCAAAACAAAACAAACTCCAACAAAGAAACAAAGGAAAAATCACTCCCATTTCCTGTTCACTTCTTGTACTGAAGAGTTTATTTTGTATCATCTTTCACTTTAATTCACTTTAAACTGACTCTTTGGCAGTTGAACCCTTGTGATTTGATTCCTCAATTGGCACATCAGTTTGACACAGAACGTCGTATGTTCTAAGGAACGCAGCCTAGTGCTGATCACCCAGTATTATTCTGTTTTTCAGGGCCTGCCTCCCTGGTAACATTGCACTTCTTTCATACTCTGTTGTTGGCTTTAAGCTTGTTCTCCACTTCCTGTTTCTTCAATTTCAGAAGAAAAAGTCTGTCCCATTGTGTCTCTAGTGTCAGCATGTTATCACTTTGTTTTTAAGAAGAATCTGTATGTTTTCCCCTTCTACTCATCATGAAACACTTCACATTAGCCAAATTATCACATACTCTTTGAAATATCTTTTCCCCCCAAATCATCTGAAAAAAGTCTCACCACCATCAAGTTCAGGTGCAGAGTAATGCGAGCTTTGCCTTTCACACTGACCAAAAGACTTTACCTTCTCTGTACAGTTTTGATCTTCCTCATACGCTGACAGAACATTGGTATTTCAGTTTAAATTCTCTGCAGAACCCACATCTCCATTCTATGTTAAGAGGGTTACGTACTACAATTAACTGCCACTCTTTAGAAGGGATTCCTAGGCTCTGTGGTAATACATAAACCACTTTTTAGGTCCTTAACACTGTAAGTGTTAAAACATACCTATTGCTTTTTCTTCTTGAACAGGGATTTTCCACACCAATGGCAGAAGTGACAGGAGGAGGGTGAGAAGTTCTTCCCGACATGTCAGCTCCTATGTGCAGAACACAAAAGACAAAACATTTTGTACTTCTAAAACAGACTGACCTTTATTTTGCAAGCCTATTCAACATGCAGTTCCCTATGCCCTCCTGCTGTTTTATGTGCTGAAAAAGTGACCTAACTGCAAAGAGTGCTATCTATAATCATTAACTAGAGCCAATCAGAAAGCATCTAAGATATTTATTACACCTCTGCAATTGTTTCTATACAAAGCTCATCCAATCACTCTTAAAGGAATTCCTCACCCAATGAACAAAACCAGAAAAGTCAGAAGCAAGGAACATGTTTAGTTAAACAATGCCAACATGGAGCCCAAGACAAGTCTGAAACTTCTGCGTTCCAAAAACGTAACTTCAACACACTTTATGGGAAGTTTTCTACTTTTTCCAAAGGGATACCCTTAAGCAAATGAAAAAAGATTACATTTATTAATTGATGTTATCAACTCACATTAGAGAAGTGAAGTTACATGGGAGGAAAGAGGGAAGGTTACTCTTAAAAAACACAAAAAACCACTAAAAAAATGCCTCACTCCTATTGATATTCTAAGACTCGTACATGTAAGAAATACAATGCAGAGAGGAACAGCAGAAGGCACAGAATTCAAACACAATTCCCTTATGTGTGCTATGGACAGCACTATCAGAACTGTTTCAGTCCTAAAGATCAAGAATTTTCAAACACAAAAAGCTGACTTGAGCATTTTGTTAGTTATCATCATTCAGGGATATGCAGCTGAAGCAACATCCTTCTCCAAAAATTTATGGTAGCAATTAAAATGCATTGAGATAAGCAATTTAAATGGTTATATATAACACAAATATATTCAGTTTTATATATAGATAGCCATACACTAAATAGTTAATATTTGTCTGATGAGACTTCTAATTTAAATGGCATTTAAAAAACCCTAGAGCTATTGATACAATACAGTTAGACCTGAAAACTAAGCTCTTTCAAAGTCATTCCCTGAACTCTCTTCTGCTACTGAAGGTATTCACATTCCTAATTACTCTTGCTGAGAATGAGGAATATGGCATTCAAAGCACAATAAGAATGGTAAAAGTAAAATATCAATTTTTTGAATTTCAGTGGTATACTTCCAGAATTTGACTCTCAGCAATCAAATTCCTGTTCCCCTACCTTCTTAAAAAAACACTATTTCCTTAGAAAATAATTGCTGATTTGTGATGTTGCATGAGGAAGGCTACAAGCTTTTTTCTTCTTCTACTTCAGAAGCAGGGTATTGTTGGAAGAGGCACATGGACTCCCCCATTCTCTTCTGACATGAGCACCAGCTGTTTTTCCAGCTGCTCTAGTTCTGAAGCCTCCATTAACAGCAACTATGCAGAACTCATGCGACACCTAAAAAAACCCACAGCTGTAGAAGCAGTAAGGATTCTTCTTACCTACTACATATAATTGCAGTCTTGTGGATTTACTGTTTAGCCAGTGCACCTCCTGGAATCCAAAACCAAGCCAGCAGACCTGACTAGAGTCTTAGCACAAGTCACCTCGTTAAGGAAAAGCAAACATCCAGGATGAATTTCACCAACATTAACAGCTCACCCCACTCAGGACAAGGGCTGAATAAACTCAACCAGGTTTGACTTGGCTCATTATTTTTAAACACTGCGATTTGTAGTTTCAAAGCACAAAGACCTAACGTGCATCCCATCCTACCTGTTGGTTAGTACATATCCAGTAGTGTCGGAGAGGAGAAAGAGAAAGAAGAGAAGAAAATGGACATATGCAGCTACAGGAGTGCATGCTAGACTTTATATAAAAAATAGTGTAAACTGATCACCTGAAGCGATCTCTTGATCTCTCTTTCTCTCAAGCTAAAGTTACAAATTTCTTATTATGTTCAAGAACAAGTTAAGGAATAAAAATATATCTCATGACTCAAAATAAAAGGGTGCGTATTTTATTTAATTGCCTTAAACCTGGAGGACCTTTCCCAAACTCAGAACTGTCAGTTTGTGCTGGAGGTTCTGCAAACACTCATTTCTTCTGAAAATTCTAACCTACTGCCTCTTTCCACCCAGCTACCATGCTTCATCTTCATACACGCCTTACCTTGTCAGAAGTTCAACAACCATCAATATCAACTGGCAAACAGGTTTATGATTAGCTATTTTTCTGTTTTTGCTGAAGGACAGAATGCAATTGCAACACATCCTTTTGAATTTCTAGTCTTCACAGTTAAGTAATACACTCTACCACGAAAAGGCAAGAAAACCAGCACCAAGAAGAACAGGAGCCAGACAGATCCCCACAGTCAAAACTCAATACAAAAATTATAACCAAGTAAGAAAAAAAACTATTACCTGATCAATAGTAGAGTTCAGTGTGGTAAGTAAAATAAACCCACGGCCTTGAACCAAGTATTGTCCCAGTGCTGCCATATGAGTTTCTTCTTCTTCATCTTCCTTGGCCTCTGCCCTCTGTACCACTGCATTGCACAGTCTGTTGACATCAGTCAAGAATTCCCGTGCCAGTGAGTTACTGGCACTGCTCATGTCTGAGCTGTAAGTACAGAAATTAAATCCGTCAGAAAATACATTCCTTATGGAAAAAAAGACTAGGGGAAGAGAGGAGCATTCCTTCCCTGTATCATACACCTCCAAAGCATGGACTGAGGGATCCATGTATCAATGCAGGGTGCAAGGGAATGGGAAGGATGAGCTTAGAGAATTTCAGTGAAACTTTAGCTAACAGCTCACAACCCCAAAAACTCATTTTATAAATCTGTCAGGTAAAAGCCCATGACACACAGCATTCCCTCCCACTGCATAAATGAAAGCCAACAACTGTTCAAGCTTTCCTTTGTAACCTGAATGCAAGTTTCAACCTTCACCTGCTTCTTCAGCTGAAGCACAAGGGGAAAACAGGCCGCTCTTACGCAGCATTATACAGGAAGTGTTCTTTAATAGTTTATTTGAACACATTACACCTTTTACCACGTTATGTATTCTAACAATATGCAGACTGTTTCAAGGGGAAAAAAGGAAAAAAATAATGAGTTAAGATAAATGTGGGAGTTTCAGAAATACAATGCTTTAGATTTACCAGCTATCACTGTGTTTTCCTTCAAGCAAAACCGAGAGGATGGCACTAAGTACGCTGTAGCACTGAATTCAAGATATACTTCTAGTACACATGTTCAGGAGAAAATACCAAAAGCATCGGTACTGATTCTCAAACTGATTGATTTTACTTCAGATAATGCACACAAGGCACTCACACACTTCATCTATTTGCTTTATCTTCTAAAAATTACTTCTGTTTTCCCTTGTGCCACAGAATTCTTCCATTGCTCAGCACTAGTACACGTTGAAACATTTAAAACAACTTTTAAATCAAACGAGACAAGAAACACAAGACTCAGCTGTAGAAAACTCAAGAGGATCACTGAGGAAAGCAAAACAAAACCAAAAATCTGTAATGGCTGCTATAGAAACAAGAACATTTAATCCAAATAAAATCCACTTAATGCATACTGTGGCATATTTAATTCCTTTTATTTCTGTATGAGCAGCTGAAGCAAAATGCTCAGAAGTCAAATATTTTCATCATATCTAAGCACAGAACATGCAAAAAGAGAGCCAAATAGCTTCCGATATAACATTTAAATATAACGGGTGGATTAATACTGCTTGATCAAGAAACACATGCAGTTATTAGGTAAAATATAAAATCTTGTAAGGAAGAGCAAGTTCACTAGCACTAATGGCACAGAAAACTCCTTTTAGCGGCAAGACTGAATACTTATAATTACATTCACCGCAGAAGTAACAGGAAAATTCTTACCAGAATTACTTTTTCAACTTAACACATTTATCCTCTATCTAGAAGAAAAAGCAAATATATGCTGGAAATATCACCCTTGGATCACCTGTTTTTAAAAAGAGAAAAACACATAATTATAAATAGACAATTTATTTTGGTTTTGCAACTCATTTTATGATAGCTATTTAAAGTTTCTAAGGAATCCTTGGGTTTGGGGGTGGTTTTGAGCTGTAAAGCTCTAGTTTGCGCTTTTAGCTTATGATTGTGCACAACAAATTCCATTACAGAGAAAATACTTGGTGCATATAAGGGAAGTTAACATAATAAAGTTAAATAGTTTTTAAAATGTAAAATGAGCTAGTCATGCAAGTTTAAACATTTCTCTCTAGAAACAGTACGAATTTTAGTGATGACTACCTGATACATAATACTTGAAGCACTTGCAGCTCTAGGTACAAGTGATGGGTAGTATGAGAAATTGAATTATGCAGTCAGGTGCTGACATAGATGCATTTTAAACTGTCCTTCTATTTTGTCCTGACAGATAAATGCTCTTTAATACATTAAGCGCTGGGGAAGATGTAATTAGTAATATCAGAGAGGAACAGCATTGTATCTGCTTGGTACAGTCTACTAAAGCAATTTAAGAGTTACTACTTCTTCCCTACCCCTCTAACCCCCTCCGATCCTAACAGAGGATCAGAACAGGCACTGCTTTTTTCCCCCCCTAAGATAAATACTTTAAACTACCCGTTATAACTGTAATTAGGTGTGAAGAAAAGATTAAGATCATATTAGGGAAAAGCAATCTCCCAAGTTGTTCCAGAATGGGCAGAAATACTAAGACAGTTACCCCTAACACATGCTTCAGCAAAAAAGTGAAAAACAAAGCAATATACACCAGCCCTGTCTTCATGTGCACTGCACAAAGGGCAAGAAGATTCTGTAACAATTCAGGGAAAATTATTGCTATTGAGAGTATGCATCCATAAAGCCTCAGCATCCCATATTCCTTGCTTGAAGCTAAACTGCCAAAAGGTTTAGTAATTGTTTTATTTTAAAACTTCAGGTTTCTAGTTATTACATTTCCCCTCACATCTTTAGAGTGTATCAAACCTACAAACAGGAAAAAGCTATTTAAATTCTCCTGAAAGACTCATTTACTTAAACAAGATTGAAAAGCTCCTTAAATATGCTTTAAATTCTAATGTATGTTTTTATCTGACTGGCTGAATACTTTCTCTGCTGTTTCCTGTAAGAGAGAGCAATAATTGCAGAGGCAATGGTTATTTCTACAACCTCTCAGCATTTCTTGCTACCATTTTCAATCTTCAAGTGCTAATTACTTAGCCATTCAATGGTAACAGGACTTACTAGTCTTCCTTTGCCAACTTTGGTTTTTTTGAAGTGTTAAAATACTTGTGTTCTATGACACTAAGCACATTTTAACTGAGTCCAGTTTCTAACAAAGCCCTAAAATTCTGAAAAGTTACATCCACTGACACATCAGGCATACACAGAGATGAACTGTGCAAACCATGTTTACTAAAGCATTCACGAACTGGGGTGCTCCAGTTGCAAGGTCGTCTAAACATTAAAACCTCATTCTCTAGACGTGGTCAAGAGACAAAAAATCATTTGCTATCAATGGGAATGCAAAGGGTGGTTACCAAGAACTGCCTCAAAAACATTCAACTACAGAGGTCTAGGTCACCACTCAGAAAACACATATTATACCCACAGTTAAGGGGGGGGGGGGGGGGGGGAGAAATGGGGACAGGAAAGAGAAAGAAGAAAAAGATTACATTCATTATTTTTGTATTCTCTAGTGGCAAGTAAATAAAAACTTCAACTTTAAATTTAAATTGCAATGAGCACAACCATGACATGAACGACCTCCTTAAGGAAGGAGAGAAACACTGTAGGCTCCCCAGGCAAGCTCCTAATAATTGCCCCCGCTTTGAATGCTTGGGAACAACACAACTCATCCACAGCCTTACAGAAACCCAACTTACCGATAAGGCTAACATTCAAAATTCGTTCCAACTGAATAGCTTCGGCAGCTAGTGGGTTTGCAGTTTTACCAGACCACTAGAAGATGTAACAATCTGCTGTTCATCACTGTTTACTGCCCTTCCATCTGAAACTTCAGCCTCCAGGTTTCCTGCGTTGCTTGCAGTTACATGGATTTAACACCTATTACCACATGCAGCAAACAAGCTAATTTGCAACGTCAGTGGTACCATGAAGTACTGTTTTGTGGATGCTAATGCAAAAAGACATCAAGCATGTCTTCTTAATGCAAGAATTAAATATTTAATAGGTAAGGAATTAAAATGCTCTCAATTCTACAGTGCAGAAGAAAAATGTAAAGTGATACCATGCTAGATAATGAAACACTTATTTTAGAAGGCCTTGTTCCAACAAGTGCTAGCTGCTTTTTTCAGTTGTACCTACTTTTTCTGCAATTAAGTTCTAAAACATACTGACAGCACAAATGTCTTTGGAAACAGTTTCAGATAACCTCCTTATTCATCCCATCTTGAAGCTAGAGACAAAGAACAACAATACAAGGATAACTGAGAAATACTTAGGAAGTGTCCAAAAAAGCTGTATATGTGATATTTGTTTCCTGACAAGTGATCCGAGAACCTAAAAGCACATTGCATTTTCAAGAAGAACTCAAGTTAACGATAAGGACTTGCCCTGCTGATGCTGTAACAAAGCAAATGCCCTGCTTTTACAAAAACCCACCCCCCACCTCTAAGGTTTCAGCTTGCTTGTCACCCTTCCGTTGTAGATTGTGGTACGTCAATACTACACCCTACACAGCACAGCATTTCATCTCACTCCAAGAATGTATGCCAGCCAATTTGCTTTAAGTTGGAACTACTCTACTGCAGAATTTTTCTTTTGTTTCAAGTGACACATCTTTAACTGCTGTGGTGCCTGGTAATATGGAAGCAGATGCTACACAAAACACCTGTAGTAAATTAAGAGTACCTTCAGCTCTCTTCAGACAGGTCACCTCAACAAGGAAAAAGCCCAAAACCTAAAACATCACATATGAACGACGCCATAAAAGAGCAGAAAAAAACCCACCAGAATCTCAGTTTACCACTGCTGCGTACAGTCCCAACAGGACACCAACAGCTGTGGAATACACAATGTGTCAGGGCTTCACATAGCTAGCCCTAAAAATTTTTTTTAACAAATCATACTCTTAAATTTCATTTCACACTACAAGTATATGATTATCACATTTTACAAAAAAACCTATCCCTACAAATAATATTTATTTCTAAAAGGAAAAAACCCACAAGCTTTTTTTTAAGAAAATATCACTTAACCGTGAATGATCTGACATTCACATCTAATCCGCCCTCTTCATTCCCATCTTTCCATCATCCTCAGAATTCAACCTGCATCACATCCGCCCTCTGGCCCCTTTCTACACAAGCTCTCAAGGGACTTATTTATTCGCTGTTGTAGTATAAATCTATTTCCTGCATTTGTAACTCTTGTTTTCTCCGAACTTCTCTCCATTTCTACTAAGTTGACCACCAGCTGAGCATCCTGAAGTACAGGAGCGCCTTGTACTTACTTCAGTGGACTTTAAGCCTTTAAAAGAAAATGCCAAAATCATTCTTTATATAATTTAAACGATGGAACTTAAAAATAAGACAAATTTAGCAGTCTCGAATAGTGAGTCATGAATAAACTGACTTTATATAGTGCTAATGATTACCAAGTATTATCATTGACATTGGGGAATGAAGAAAATGCAACAAAAGCTTAGGGTTGAGCTAGTATTCTGTATACAGATGGGAGTGAACCGGGCCTTTTACTTGGTTATCTTTTCAGCAATGCATTGTCCAGAAAGGCCTGGAATCTCCAATAATACAGTAAGAAGTAGTAATTACTAAATTACTACAGCAGCATTGTAATAAAATACAGTATTAAGCCAAATGAAGTAAAAATACCATAATACTGATTTAAATTATTCCTTTCAGTAACTGTTGTGCTACAGCAAAAATAAAGGAGAGTGGTAGTGGTCTCCACAGAGCAGCCCAAATTAGTGCTCTAATAAACCTGCCTCCCCACAACCTTTTTTTAAAAAAAAGTTGTTAAAATGTTAATTTTATAGTACTAGCAAAACCAAAACTACTTCAATCACCTCTATTTGTTGTGAAGTACATGTCAATAAATTTCTTCAAATGGCTCATCAGTAAATAGTTATACCAGTCTAAAATGAACATACTGCTGGGTGCTGTTCATACAGCTGCATAGTCAGGCTTGACTGACTGAGCAAAACAAAGCAATAATGTACCTAAGAACGTACACATGGCACCTAGGAGCCACCTGCAACTCACTGTCACCTTCAATAAAAGCCATCTTGTCCACCAGGTTGTACGAGTATCTTACTCCACTAAAGGAATGATAGCCAGTCTCATAAGAAAAATAAACTTACGAAAAGGTATTTTACAGATCATGCAAAGAGGAGTAGAGAACAGAGCTACAGGAAGCTGTTAATTTATTTATTTTCTGTTTCTAAGAGACAAACACTGATTAAGCATGGCATGACTGCAAGTCCTTTTGAGTACAGAATACAATGAAGCTGCATTTTTACTAGGTATTAACACTTCGAAAAAAACATAGTTTCTGTAAGCCACTGTACAATCCAGTTATTTCTGGCCTCCAGTTCAGAACTTGTAGCCCTTTTACCCATTCTCTAGAATAAAGTATATGGAAATCCGAGTCACCACTGGCCAATAAATGGTACAAATGTATTCATGCCATTTAGCAAATACTTAACCCAGCCTCATCACTTTTACTTAACATTTATGTTCTGGAGAACATGCTTGTGACCTCCTCAATGATTTTAACATTAAAATAATTGTTGATATAATGATATTAATCAAATTTACTTTGGAGTTAAAACTTTCAGTTTAAGCTCAAGCTTCTGTTAGCAGAGGACAACAGGGATAATGAAGAGCACTGGCATGTTATTAACACTAAGACAGGCCATAACAGGCTTTTGCAATTGTAGCACAGATTGCCAGGTTTATTTAAGAAATTAAGTTTATGTTGGTAGCAGACACCAAATTTGAGTGCCTTCTGTTTAAAGAAATGTGTTAACAATAAAGCTAAGGGAATACTACAGTTAATTCCCCTTTGCAAGCTGGAGAAGGAAAGAAAGCAGAGCATGACAGAGTGCGATAGAGAAAAATGTATCCAGCATGGCCTGGAACAAAACTGGAACATATCCTGCAGTGCTGCCTTGAGGTCTGTACTTGTGGTGATATGCAAGTAAAGCCTCAAACTAACGCATTGCCAAAAATCTGCATTCTTGCTTTTCTGTCCTTTTGATATCATTCAAAACTTCAAACAGGCTAGAAACAAATACCCAGCTGACATTGCCAAAATAGGTTACACGCCAGGAGCCACACACAAGCCTTTAAGAAAACAGGAACCTGAAATTCAAGCAGAGCATCAGCAGAAAGCTTGAGACACTTTGATGCCTTGTTTTACCAATGCAAGGCAATCAGTCAAAAGTGTAGCTTCTAAAAGGCAGTGAACATTTGCTAACCGTCCAACAACTCTGATAGTCAAAACCATGAGCAAACAAGAGCAAAACCAAGACACTTCAGGTTCTGCTCATTCTAAAAACAGGCATACTTGAGACAACACTCGAGCTCTGCAGAAGACCTCCTAACATACATTTTCAAACACTTTCTGCTGTCCTTTGCTACTATTTATTAACTATTCAGAGTTACAGAAGCAGACAACCTATTAAAACATACTAAGGTAGTGTTGCTCCAGCCATTGGGTTGCACTTGAAAAGCAACCTCTGTAAAACGTACAGAGTTTATCATAAGACTGTGGGTAGATATCAATTTTCTTGGCACAGTTCTACTTCTGACAAAGTCCTTTATTTCCTCAAGGAGTTCAATAACCAGCTTTTAGTCTTCTGTGTAATCCATTAGATCAGTATAATTTCCAAACAAGTTATTCAGAGGCTCTCTCCCGGAATAAAGTTAAAAATAAAAAAACACTTAGCACTTTTGGATAACACATGCACTATCCTTTTAATTAACCAGCGAAAAGTGTGTCAAGTTCACAATATGGTAAAAAAGTATTATTTTCATGAACACTGAAAAAGTGTGTTGAGACCTTCATAGCAATGGTGTTGCTGTATATGCAACTGTATTTACGTGCATATAATCTTACTAATACTACTTGTGTAAAATCAAACGTATATTTAACTCACCTCACCTACATGGGATGCTTGCCTTGCAATACCTGAAGTCTGGAAGTCCTGATTCTGGCAGGTATCTTAAGCCTCCTATAAAGCATGTAGTCTAATTATGTTCTGCTGCCTAGGTATTAAAACAAAATTTAATCCATGAACCTGAGAAGCAGAAAATTTCTACCTGTAAGTGGATGTGAAAGCATTGTATCTTACATTGAAAAAAGTATTTTAAGGAATTATATCTGTGCTTTCTGAAAAAGTAGTCCTTAAATAAAAATACTCATTTTCATATTGTGTATGGTCAAGAAACACTGTGACATGGATGGCTAAACTAACCATTCCTGTTTGTAGAACAGGAATACCAAGGAAAAAAGCAAACAAGATCAGACAAATGCCATGCTAGATTTGGCCACATTAAAGAAACAGGCACTGTCCAAAATACCTATCATATATATATATATATAAACAAGTCAAAGCTATAATTAGCAAATACACCCAAGGCTACAGGCACCTAGAGATACAAAGTAGCATTACACATACAGGCAGGTCAACCTCTCAGAAACAGTTTCAGAGATGTCATTCTTCTCAGGGAGACCCAGACCTGTGGTCCACCACACCAAATGTGAGGTAAGTGAAGAAAAACCCCAAACCCTTCCTTACCCCCAAATTGTCATTTGCCACAGTATTTTCAGGCCTCAGCAATTCTGAAAGTTAAAGAAATGAAATTAATCGGTAATTTCTTTGGACACAGTCTGTTCCAGACTACCCTTGCCTAGTTTGGCAAGTGCATTTTTTCAAAGGTAACTTAAAATGTATTTGCTAGAGTTTAATGTGGTTCCCATGATATATTCTGGCCCATAAGTGTTTAAGTCTGCTCTCCCCAACATGCCCATTTCTAGAATCTCACTTTCCTGTAGCACAATTCTTGGTAACAGCAGCTCTGAATGATAGAAGCCCAACTCAAATGTATGTAAACAAGAATATTGTATATATATGTTAATTTGTTATACAACTAAAAAAAAAAATCCCATTTACCCACAATTCAGTTTTCCTGTTCAACAGTCTCCAAGGTGTAATCTTAGGACATTACTTCCATTAAATGAAGTCTGATGAATACATCCTTAGTATTTCTACTGGATACTTGTCATTTCATTAGTCTGTATCGGACAGATGTCAGTCCCTTAAACAGAAAATCTACTAACAGCCCTGAAGAGTATAAGCTTGTCCTACAGTGACAATGGAGACTATCAACTCAAAACAGCAAGTTTATTAGAAACTGCTACTGACTAAAAAAATCAACTAGCAGCAACACACAGGTGACCAGATACCAAGGCAAGAACAACATTAATATATAATAAACTGCATTAAAAACGTTGACCAAACAGGGACTACCAAAACAAGAGGAGATAGCCTGGCAAGAAAAGAGCGAGTGATGCAGCATCTGAGTACCCCAAAAGGAAGCTGGCTCAGATGCAAACTAACTGCACTTTTCCACATACATGCAATGTACCAGAGATCTACAAATAAAAGTTGCACTTTGTATGATATTTTAGAGGTCTAACTCCAAATGTTAAAACCATAAACATCATGATTATAATGAATATTCTACTTCTGACACCCATCATGACAAAGGTAGTAGCAAAACTTACGATTTCAGCAACAGCCCCAGCTTACCAGGGCCTCACAAATCAGGGAGAGAACACGCAGCAGCACCTGTACAAGAATACGGTAGAGGCCAAACTACACACTGCTCAAACCTAGCAAGCTTTAGAGATTGAGAGGGTTAACATCACCCCCTCACCCTAGTTCCACTTTCAAATGTGGTGTGAGAACAACTAATGCTCAATGTAATACCTTGTGGAACATAGACAACAGCTTTCCATGCCTTACATGAAATCCCTAGCATAATCCTGTACAACAGCTTTGCTTAACTTAGTGAATTGGTTTGCTTTGTCAGGAGAGTATTTTTTAAAAATGTCTCATTAAAGTCAATTCAGTGACTTTTGATGCAGCTTTTGGTGCACCATAAGCTACTGAAACATTCACAGCAGTGAAACACAAACAGTATTTAATCAACATTTAAGCTAAACTACAACTTCTTGCCCTAGTTGACTGTGAAGTATTCACATCATGACTTGTTCTTCATTTTGAAGTCTACTTGCAAAAAACCTGACTTGTACTACCTGTTTTATTCATGACAGGGCTTTTACAAGTAGAGTTCATTACAATGCTGTAATATCAGAATGCTTAAAAAGTGAATTTGTTAGATTTAATACATATAGCACGAGCAAACCCTATTTGCGCTTGATATTTACTTGTTGGAAAGTACTATTACCTTGGGGACTAGAAGTAAAGGCCAACTATCTACTCATACAACACAGTATCAAAAACTTCGATAACATGTACCATCATGTACAAAAGGGGAAAGGAAAATAAGATGTGCTATTTTTCTGCCAGCTGAATATTTTACTTTTATGTCATTGCATATTTTCCACATAAAAATACCCAATTAATATATCTGACCCTTATTTGGAAAAAATTATTAGATCACGATTTTTTGGAGTCTTTAGTGCAAAGTTTTAAGAAGCACTCTCTGATAATGACCAATGCGAGCTGTCGCAATGGAACAGAGCAATGCAATACCAAATGTGTGCTTCTTTAAGAACATGGCAACAAAGATAAAGTGATCAATGCTAAAGAAGCTGTTCTTGCTAAAATTTAGCAAATTATGAGGTTCTGCCTTGAACTATGAAGGTCTGTATCCCCCTCACAAGTTAGCAGATATCAACAGTTTCCTCCTTTTCAGTCTGGATGAAGCATCACTGAGACAGTGTTAATGGCAAGGAATCCCACAGGCCAGCTGCATATCACACATGTCCTTTGGAACAGCTTCGTGACTTAACATGGAATTTTATTTAGTCAAACAACATGAAACACCTGGGAATGCATTCTTGTTGAGCCTGAAATCAAGTTCAAAGATGAGAGATGATTCATCTACAAGATAAAAAGTACAGCACTAATAAAAGACAGGCTCTCAACCAACCACCTACACTCAAGTAATGCATTAACCCTGTACATGTGCTATACTCAAGTTCATGCTTAGCTTGTGGTTTTACACTATCCAAAGTCAGCAACTACAATACAGTTATTAGCCACATTAAATCCATTCCAGTTCATTTAACATTTGCATATTGCAGACCAGTGCATGGCAGGCATAGAGAGTAAAGATTCCTTAGAACAGGTGCAGGGAAAGCTGTGGGCTTCAAAGATAATCACTGCAAAATTAACCGTGCTAGAAACAGATAGCTTGCTATCACGGAAACTGGCTAAAATGCACTGAATAATACAAAGCTGTTACCAACACCAAGAAAAAAAATGCTAGAGACAGGCTTTGTTAGCAGAGCTGAAGACAAGGATCTGTTCCAGATCTTATCTAAAGTGCCAGAGGACACCACCTTAAGAAACACATGGTACTACAGAAAGGAACTGACAAATATTCTACCACAAGGCAGAATCTATGCAGAAAATAAGCTATGAAAGAGACCGGTAAATTGTTCTTCAAAAGAAATTCAGCAGTGAAAAGGTTGAAATGGCATAGCTCCCACACGAGACCTGTTCCAAGCACTACTCACAGTGCTAACAAGTTCTTTGCCAAATTAAAATATATACCAGTAATAGTCCTAAGTGTCTTCTTCCATGCTTTAAGTTCCATACTTATCCCCACAAACAGACTACAAAGCAAGCCTCAACAGCCATGGCTACATAGTAATAAACAATGACTAAATCTCCACAGACTTTGTGGAGTAAAAGTACAGAAGCAGTCTACTACAGAAAGTAAATCAGAAGTTCAGGGTCTCTCCAGTAGCGACCCTACACAGACCAGACCAGGCAGACTTTGTGAATACCCTCTTACATTAATCTGCAGTATGGCAGATCGCGTGGTCTCCAGTACAACCAGGAAAAACATTGTAGTTGTGACCACACTACATCTACTTGGAGATTATTTTAAACAACAAATATACCACTCAAATCACAATCTGGAGGGCCATACAAATCTTTCTGTAATTTATAAGACTGTACCCAATACTCAGGAGAAATAGAAGAGGTAAAAAAAATGTTGAGCAGTATCTTGAAGCACTCTGGCTGAAGGGATATTCCTGAAACTGAAAGCTTAGTAGACGATTAAAACGAGAAAGTAAAATGCTTGAGACAAATTTTGGCATCGTGTCTAAAGTACCCACTAAGAGCAAATAAATAAGAGGGGAAGATCAATGATCAGAGGGAAGAAGAGCTCATTAATGGGCAGAAGACTAATTCTGCTTCTGGAGCTTTAAAACTGGTCAGTGAAGTCCATATTTTCTATAGTACTCAGATGCAGACAAGACAGCAGGTAGCAATTCTGAAGGTGGTATTAATTTTTTTTTACTTAAATATCTGAGAGTTTCATACTCTGTTATTCCTGTTAAGCTGTTTGCCAGCTTCTTCACAAAGTGCAAACGGATTTGGTTGCTTTAGGGAAGCAGACCCTGTATTTCTCCCAGGCTTTTCTGCAGAGGGGCGATTTGTTCCAGCTGCACTGACCCCTCTTGCACTGAACTGGCCCCAGAAGACCCAGTCAACCATCAAGCAAACTACAAGCAAAATGACTCACGTAACATCTCACTTCAGGTAGCTTTTCTCCAGGAGGGATGCAAGTAACAGATAGCATTTTTATTTCATTTGTGAAGTTTAAACAGGACTTGAAATTAGTCAAGCAGTATGGACTCCAACAGAGAAACTATAATCAATAATTACACTTAATTTCATATATATTTAATACATAATAATAATGACTAAGAATATGAAGTTTCCCAGTATACCTATTACTAGGTAGGCAGATACTAAAAAGAATCGTGAACCACTGGAGAAACCCCTAAATCCACCCACAATGCACAAAATAACAAACTTTACGTTTAAAGCACCTATAGTTTAGGGATCTTATCACACATGCACACACAAACAAGATTTTACACTGCTGAGAGACAGCTGGGGAGACGAATGAAGTGTGCCAGATGAAGGCTACGTACGTTCAGTAACCAAACATCATATGATACCTTTTTTCTGCAAATGCTAAGGATTTAACAGGACTCCAATAATCAAACTGACTCTGTAACTAAAGTAATTTAGGCTTCTAAAAATAGGTCTAGATTAATTAGAAGTACCTTCTGGAGTTAAAAAGGCCCAACACAGCATTTAATCTATATATCCAGACACTTAAAGGAAATTCTGCTTTCCTTTGATCTTTTGTTAATTGAAACTGGAATGAAACTACACACTCTTCAGTGACTCAAATCTCCCCTTAAAATTGAAAGATGCAAGTAATAGAAAGATAAATACACACCTTGGGTAGCACACAAAGTTTCACAGTTTAGGGCTTTTGCTTTGTTTTCTCTATGGCAAGCCATAAGAATGTTTGATTTCAATTCTTTAAAACTAGGATTACTAAACTCTTGCTTTCCAATAGAAAGAGAATAGGAAAGAGAAAGACTTGCACTTTTTGGTTAATTTTAAAGCTATTTCAGTGTCTGAATTACTGAACCAAAACTGGATGGACAAATTTCAACTGAAAATATTATAACAAAAGTATACTGCTGGACTTCCATCAGCTCCTGTAATGCAATTGTGAACTATCAGGAATATCTCCTTGTCTTACACATTTTCCTTAATTCACTCTTTCCCTGAATTAAGCCTAACTAAATTAGTTGCTCACCCCCCAAGAACATGAATTTTCAGTAAATGCCTCCACAATACTGAAGAGGAATAGAGGAAGCCAGGTGTTTCCTAAAATAAAACTGGACAAATTTAAAATCTGTATTAATGCTTCCAATGAAGCCTTGCTTTTGGCAATACCCGACAGTAATTTCTCCTGGTATTTCATCTTCCCATTTTTCTCTTGGGAAAGCAGAAAGGTTTTTCTCTACTGTTAGAAGTCTGAAGCAGCAGGAACCCTCTCCTCCCACCTCATATTTAGTATTTGATGCTCCCTTACTTTTCCATGGAGTATGGCAATGTTTTTAACTGAAGTCAAAAAAGCTCAATTTTCTGGGTGCAGAAAGAGAGGTCAAAGAACATATAAATGTAAGGATTTGCTGAGATTGTCAGATGCTTGCTCAACCACTCCAACAGTCTAACAGGCACTAGTCTTCCACCATCTCTCATAAACCACCATTCATCACTTCTGCTTTCCACTGCCCACCTTTCAAATTATCCAGAATGCTCACAAAAGCTCTTAAAATAATTCTCTCAGTGCCTCAGCTCCACATGGCTCAAAAACCCCACACAAAACAGAATCATCACAGGGCAGGATCCAGATGCCTGCAGTGAACTATACAAGCGCAGAAGTGCAGAAGACAACCCTTTCAGCGGTTATCCACTACGTGGCCATTGCAAAATCGCTCTCACAGTAACAGCAGGCAGTGGGGAGTTATTTACAGGGGAGAAGAGAGCTAAGGAAGTCAGAGAAGAAGAAGAATGGAAGCCCTGCTCTTTTGTAATAGACCAAAACCACAAAATATCCGAGCTACAGAACATGAAAGATAATGAAATGTGCAGTGCTGACTAAAAAGCCTAGCGAAACTTAAAAGAAATATCCAGAACAAAGGTACAATAGAACTTACAGGTACCAAAATACAGCACTACCCCAGGACTTCACTACAGCATTACATACCTATTCCTTCTTCAACATACATGAACTAATGAATTAGCATTTAATTTTCTTCTGTCTTGCTCTCATACTCAGCATCAGATTTAAGCTATATCTTCACACAGCTCACAGCACAGTTACCCAAAAGCCACACTAACAAGACTTACACTTCCATTCTAGTAGTTAGTACCAAAAAACCTGACTTGCCAGAAAAATGAGATTTTAATCAGACCCTAGGCTGCAAACAGGAACCATGAAGAGCTACCAGCAAAAAAAAGCTTCAGGACTGCACACAGCATCTTTTTCTCCTTTCCCCTCCCACATTCCAGCATCAATTCTGTACAGAGTGCTTTATCCAGAGGCAAGGCATTCCCATGCACTAACTTCAACAAGTCACTGAAAGACATGTTCAAATGCAACGCTTGAATCTGAACAGAAGAAAATAAAACCTGGATCTAATGCTGCTTTATTAGATCTTCTGAAATGACCATGACAGCTGAAGCAGACATGCTACTGAGTCCAAGCAAAAGCCCCCATCTTCGGAAGAGCAGCTAGGGTGCTGTTACACAAGACAGCTCAGCCCACCTGACAACTCATGACTAGTTTTTTTCCGCTGGATTTTTTTGTTGTTGTTGAATTGCCATGTTGAGGGATCAGGCAGTTGTCACTGTCAAAGGGAAGAAGGCAGGAGGGCAACCTCTCCCTTCAGCAGTAACAAGCTGCTCGATCAGCTTAGCCAGCTCAGACAAATCAGTCCAGGCGACAAAACAGAAGCACTCACCAATCTCTTCTACCTGATCTTGTCCCAGTCTAAAAAACTCCATCTCTAGATTGGTGCTGTCACAGGGGCTGATAGTTCTGATGACACCAGCTCAATTACTTGCTACTGTCTAAAGGCCTATGATTCTCCATCAAGCAATAATTTGCCAAAGCAACTGACATTCTCACAACCATCTCTGGACTGCAAAAGAAAGCGAGAGTCAAAGTAATCCCAGACATATATACATAGAGCCCTCTCCACTGCATATTACAATCCTTTTCCAACATTCTAATCCAATTTTCCAGCAAACATAACAGAAAAGATGACCTTAAAGTTGAATCGACAATATTAAATAGTGACATCTCAGGCAACAGCTACTGCAGTTCTTCACTAAGGAAGCCCATGCAGCCTGACATCTCCTCAAAAAGGAATAAAACAGGTATTAGTGAGGTCTCATTGATGACAGCTGTTCACTCCAAAGAACTTAAATTCACCCCGCAGAGGACATGCAAGCATGTTCTGGACAGCAAGTGTTCCCTAGTGCAACAGAATCCTCTTACAAAATAATCATTTCACCCTACGTTCCCTCTGCCCCCTTCTGCCCGCAAAAGACAGGTATCAAAACCAGTTTTGCTTCAGCATTCATCTATGTGCATCATCTTATTTACACCACCATGACAATGGCAAAATTCTTCCAATATGAAGGGAATTAGATCCCTGTGCAAGCTGCAAGGGTGTATAATTGTGTATTAATACAGACACACCATGGTCTATTAAAGAAATCACTGACAATAACACAGAACTGATAGCTTCCTGAAACGTTTGTTCATATTTCATAATATTTGCTTACGCTCCTTGAGCTTAACTGTAAAAAGAACTACATAAAAGCAGTAACTTACTTTCAGCAAGTGTTAGGAATGCAGTTTCTCTTTTCTAATGTTTACAGATCAAGTGTCTTACTTTCCAACAGATCCTATGTTATTGTTCAAGATGCTTACAATCTCTTTCCTTATTGTCTTACACTGCATGGAAAACTGATGTTGGAAGCACATGAAAAACCTGCCAGGGACTAAGAGAAAGGAAGAAGCAAAAGAAGCCTCTAAGTAGAATCTGAATTTAATGGTTACTAAACAGAAAAAACTTCTTACAATTAATTAAACATTTTTAATGGAAAGCTGTCTTTTGAGTATGGTAGAAAAACTAATAGGGGAAAGACAGAAGGAAAGCAGGAAGGGAGTGACATTAAAAGAGCTCCTCTTAAGAAATCTGCATACAGTCTTACAAACCAAGTGATGACTGACTTCCTGAGGTCTCATTTATTCTTAATCTTTTTTTTTTTCCTGTAGAAGCAAGGCACTGAAAGGTCCTTGCTTTTAGCTTGCAAGATTCTCTATCCAAAGCTCAATGAGGAAGAAAAAAAAAAGAATAAAATAAAATACCCTAGAAGCTGATTTTTTTCTTTTCTATGACAACATATGAAAGTATTCTCAATCTTCACTCTATTTTAAACTTCTACCAGAAACTCAGAGCCCCTAAACCACAGATGTTCTTACATAGCCAAGATACTTTCTTCTTTGCACTTACTGCTGTGAGCCTACAGTTAAAGGCAAAGAGGAGACTCAGTATTTTCTTGACTCCTGATCATGCTGTAGCCCCGTTACGATAAAAAGCTCCACGCAGACATGGTCTCTTGTCCAAGCAAGCAAATTCACATCCTCCCTTCGGGAAGGGCAAGTGTTCCAGACATCTCCTTCCTGCTACCTAGCGTAAGCTTATGATACCCCCGACTAAAACTGATCTCCCTGCTGGTTTTTCTGTCAAAGGTTGTCCCACCACCTCACAGGCAACAGTACAGTTCCGTCAGTGACACTAACTTCAAGTTCCTCTAGATGCTTATATTGAAGTCTTACTGATTCATGTGGCACTACAACTGAAAGGGGGGGGGGGGGGAGGGGGAAGTCTCCCATCCAGATTTTCTTCTCCTGCCAGTTCCCATTTATAACCACATTAGATGCTTTTCAAACTCCTAGGCCACCACATTCAGTCATCTGACCTGCTTTCTGAGTTTCTTCAGTTGCTCTGCTTTCTTTTACACAAGAAGTTTTATTCTCACACCCAGGGATGCACCTGCTTTCCCTGCCTTCTCTCTCACTGTATAGATAAGCAAAAGGCAGCCTCTTTAGTTCATTCAGGGATACCATGTAATGTCCAATTCTTAATTTTATTTTTTTCCCCCCCCTCGGAAGAGTATCTTCACACATTCTGCCCATGCTCAAAGAATACCTAGAGGAGTTCTCTTTGCTCCACTGTCGACCTCTTTTAACAGATTTTTAAAAAATAAATAAGTAAATAGAAAAAAGCTATTTAGGTGCCGAAGCACCGCAGCTGTTGTATTCCACGTCCACAGACGTCACCGCGTTTCCGTGAACAGCCTACATTTGCTTTTCTTCAGCTGTTATCTGCTGCCTTCAACAAACGCCTGGCCGGCAGCGCGGCGCCGTGCGGGGCCCCGCACAGCCCCGCCGCACCCGCACAGGGCACAGGCTGGGGAGCGGCACCGCGGCCCTGCCGCCGCCTCACACCGGCCCCCGGGAGCACCGCGGCCCTCCCGCCGCTCACACCAGGAGCCGGCCCCTGGGCAGCGAGGGGGCCCTCGGCGCGCACCCACCCCTCCCGCCTCCCCGGGCCGGGCCCCGGCGGCCGCGTCTTCCGCCTCCCGGTGCCGCCAGCGGGCATCCCCACACCGCCGAGGCGGCAGGCGACGGCTGACAGACAAACAGGCCGCCCCGGCCCAGGCACCGCGGCTCCCGCCCGCGGCCCGCCCCTTCGCCGAAACCGGCGGCGGGGCCTGCGCCCACCACGCCGCCTGCCTCCCGCCCGGCCCCACAGCACCAGGCGAGCGTGCCCCCAGCCCAGCCGCAGCGGCGCCCAGCCCAGCCCACCCCACCCTTACCCACTCCTCGCCCCGCCGGAACCGGCGCGCCCGACCGCCAGCTCCGCTCTTATCCCGCTGACAGGGTCCCGGCAGCCCATGGCGGGAGGGTCCCGCCCGGCGCGGCCCAGCCCAGCCCCGCCCCGCCGCGCTGCCCGCCCCCGTCGCCCGGGCAACGCGGCGCCCGCCCCGCCCCGCCCCGCCCCTCGCCCCACCTGTCTCCGCCGCTCCCGCCGCTCCGCCACCACCGGCCGCGCGGGCGGGCAGCGGGCGGCGTCACGCGCGGGCGGTGTCACGCGCGCACCCCCAGCCAATCGGCGCCGCCGCCTGGCCCAGCGCGGGGCGGGGAGAAGGGAATCCCTCCGGGCAGGGGCGCGCGCCTCCGGCAGTAGCGCGTCACCCGCCCCTCGGGCGCGCGGGGCCCCGCCCGCTGCCGCCACGCTCCGCCCCCAACGGCGGGGAGGGGCGGGGGGCGCCGGCGGAGGCGCCGCGGGGAGCGGGGACCGGCGGTGCCTGGGGCCGGCGGCTCCGCTCGCTCCCGGCGCCGGGGCGGGAAAGCGCGTGCGCCCGCGGGTGCCACACGGCCGGGCAGCCTGCCTGCCTGCTCCTGCCTGCCCGCCCGCCCTCTGCCCGCCCTCTGCCCGCCTGCCTCCGGCCCTCCTGCCTGCGGCCCTCCTCCCGCCTGCCCTCTGCCTGCCTGCTCTCCTCCCGCCTGCCCTCTGCCTGCCTGCTCTCCTCCCGCCTGCCTGCCTACCTGTCCTCCCGCCTGCCCTCCTGCCTGCCCTCCTTCTGCCTGCCCTCCCCCTGGCCATCCACCTGCCCCGAAGCCCACCGGGCCGGTGCCCCTCACCTAACGGGCCGGTGCCCCTCACCTAACGGCTGGGCCGCCTCAGCCCACCACCCCTGGTTTTTACGTCAACACTTACAAGCACCCTCACTCTCCCTGACATAGGTGTGCCCGGCGTGCACGTTGGCATCGCTGCCAGCGGCTGCAGGCCCCTGCCCGCTGCGAGCCGCTCCCCAGGCCGGGCTGCAGGGCCGTATGCCTCAGGATGAAGGGCTGCGGAGGGGAAGGGCTGTGCCAGCAGCGGGAAGGGTTCACGCTCTGATATTTGCTCCAAGTAAATTCTTGGAGCGAGCTTTGCGGCTGCAGAGCTGGGCTCTGGCGCTTGGCTGAGATGCCTGGCAGCGCGGATTGCCCGGCATGCTGCTGGGTCGGCTCCCGTCAGGGCCGCTTCATGTGTGCGAATAAATCAGTAACGTGCCCTGACTCCATGTCCCTGCTCTCGCCCTCGCCAGGAATTCCCCTGGCACGGCCAGGGCACCGACTCATTTCTTGACAGGGGCACCAGTATGTCACAGGCGATGTTTATGCGTGCGTGCCTCACGCACACGCCCCTAGGTTTGGCATAACCTCCCCAGTTTTTGAAACCAGGAGGCGGCACACAGGGTGCAGGAGTGCCCCGGCCTCCAGGCATCCCTGCGGCGGCCTCAGGCCTCCCCGGCCCCGCTGCCCTGGCTGGTGAAGGCTCGCCGCAGCTCTGCGACCGCCTTTCAGTCACCGTCCCAGGGCCTGCTGCCTACCTCCCTGGCGTTTTGGGTTTGTAACACTTAAGCCAGGCTGCCTGCAAGGATTACACGGATGGACAGAGCCAGATCTTGGGAATGCTTTGGATAGTGGGATCCCAGGACCCACCTGCCAAATTAAGTTTAGATACACATGAGGTAACAGCGGTTAAGTCTTTGGCAAATAGGAACTTCAATCCGCCTGTATACCCTGTTTCTCTGACTCTTTCCCTGTTTACGGCCACGTTTCTTATTTTTTTTACCCAGCACCTGTTACTCATGCTGGTCCCCACCGGGTACGGGGCTAAATGCACCTCTGATCCAAGCCAAGCGAGCAACTCCCCTCTGCAAGGGCCAGCCGCGCAGGCCCCGAGACAGCACCTTTCTCTGGACGCTAGGCACCTGGACAATACTTCTGCACTTGAAAATGTCATAAATCCCTGGAAAAAAAAGAGTCCTAGGTGATGACACCAGTATTACACTAAAAGCAGGAAGGGCAAGGAGCCCGACGCGCTGCTCTGCTGCCGAGCGAGGGTACATGGCACAGCCCCAGTGGCGCCCCATGTCCCCAGTTAGATGCCCACCCTTGGGATGGCCGGTTCTCAGCCCAGAGAGACAAGTGGCACCCTTCAAGGGCAGTCAGCTCTCTTCAGTGGCCACAGAGAACTTAAGGACTTTGGGAAAATGGGTTCACTCAACACCCTGGAGTTTAGATGCCACTTAGCTGCTAATTCAGGCAGACTAAATCCTACTTTAAAGTCAGTTTATTTTAAACTCCTGGAGAACATGGTAGGATTTGATCTAGCCTATCCCAGCTGGCACTTCAGCTACTGGGGAGGAAAGTGAGCCAAAATTCCCAACCCTGGGCTCGGGGAGTCCTTGCCCTGAAGCAAACACCAAGGCTCACATGAAGCCACCTTGTTCTCAGCAGCCAAGAAAAGAAGTCTCTTCTCCCTCCAAACCAAGGCTTCCTATTTTTCAAAAAGAAGAGACAGCTCTGTTTTGTCTTTCCTCTAGATCTTCCAGCTGCATAAGGGTTACTACAGGGATGTGTGTCCCTCCTTGGGGCTGACAGTGGCAGGAGGACAAAGGTTTCTACTGGCCTCTCCCATGAAACTCCTGCCTGCCAGTAACTCCAAGGCTTTTTGCTGGTACCTCAGCCCAGTTTTCCTCAGCAGAAGACGCGGGCAGAGCCAACGCGGTGCTTGACATTTACGCATTGTCTATGGTTTTCTCAAGCAGACCATACATCGCCTTGTGCGGTTGCATGGCATAACTGAAACAGCAGCAATAAAAATGAAGTCAATGGCCAACAGTACATCAACTCACCCTTGGAATATTAGCTTTTAAAGTGCAAAGAACAGGAGCATTTCAGATTGATAGCATAAATTTTACTGAAATTAAGTGTTTTCAGGTGAGAATTGGCCACCACATGCAAACATCTGAGTGAATTTTTGCAAGTTATCTATTAAAATCTTTGGAAGGGAAGCTAGCCATAGCTTAAATTGAAATGCACTGAAGCAGTTGTCAGTGTATGCTAAAATAACTTTATAAACTGTTTGGACTAAAAAAATTGCTGAGAAAGATAAGTAGGTGCAATTAAAGATTATATCAGACCAGTAATGTTCTTCTCACTTGAATGCTTCAAAGTGCAACCTATCTTTCAGTTTATGTGGATTTTCTTTAATTATAGCAATTAAAGCTCCTGCTACAGGTGTGAAAGCATGCCTGTTGTTCAGTTTTAATCTGAGGGTTTCAGTTTTCCAGTTTTTCACTGATAACTCCCTTTATTCTACAAACAGTATCTGAATCTCACTTGAAATCTATAAATTTTTTTGGCAGAATTGTTCCTGAATTGGTTCTATAATTCTCCTGGATACGTGCAGAAGGTAGTAAGATGGAAAACAAGTGAGAAACAAAGATATGAGTGCTATTTCCCTACTGTTCTCCTGGACAATAGAATAAGCCCACAGCCCTGAGACCTGCACAGTCACACTGGTATTTAACTTCTTCAATATGTGGTGCTAATGCTCACGGACAGTGGGTTTAGGTCAATGGTTCCAAAATTTTAGGGGTCAGTGAGCCACTGTCCATTCCCAGAACTTCTTAAGTGCCCACGGCACCTTTTTCATAAGGCTGCATCTACTCTCATTCTCAAAGTTTCAGCTGTGAGCACCACAAAGATAATGTGAGGCGGAGATTTTTTGGGCCGTTTCTACAGTCTGATTCTCCCTTGCTCCTTTCCAATGAGTATTTACCTGTCTAGGAAAATTTACCTATGTTTTAATGGTATAATAAAGTCAATAATAAAACCCGTGGAGTAATACATATAGCATGTGAGCTATCTTGAATCCACAATCTTAAATCAGAGAGGTTTGTGGAAAGGGCATCTTTTGTCAGCTGAGATGAACAGTCTTTCAGCAGGGAATGAATAATGGTCTGTTTTCCCAAGGAAATATATTACTCCGTTTTTTTCCTATGCTACTGTAAAAAAATCTGAAAGGGTGAATGAAATAGTGAAATAATTTTGCACTTAGGGAATCAGCAAATGGTCTGAGGGATTTATTAAGAAAATGTACTAGTTTAGATGTGGGTCTGCCTATATCATGAGGAGAAACAGTGTGAGTAGATGCACTTCCAGATCAATGTTGGAGGAGATAGCTGTTGGATAAATTCAAGGACAAACAAATCCAGGCTGGTCACATTTCATATCTGCATTCTTCATGTTTGACTTGTTGACTGCAGTGGTATAGAAAGACCAGAGAGAAAAGGAAAGTGTCGTTCAGGGGGTAGAAATCAAAGGTGGAATTAAATGGAGCCATTCCAAAAGGAGCTTACAGCACAGGAGTTGACGGAAGCCTTCCCTAGCTGTTTGTAACCCTTGTTTAGGCTTGCCTCCTGCAAGCACAACTTGATTCCCAGTAATGCTTGAGTTTTCATTGCGGTAATTCCTGGTCATAAGGATGTGTTTACTGGTGGTTCTAGTTCGCATTTCCAGAATGGAAGAGCAGGTAGCCACATAGCTTGGCTGTAACACTGTATGACCCTGGAATTTGTCCAATGTCTAATCTACGTGAAAGAATTAAAAAAATACTTTCATTGTCAGATTTGAATCAGTGAGTTTGAATCAGACAAGACCAGCCTTGGTTTTCCCATTTAGAAGGAACTAATCCAGTTTAAAGTTTACTCAAAAACAGTTGAGGTAAAATCACTAGCTGCAATGTGCGCTGAGGGAGAAATAAATTGCCTTTACTGCAGTGAGTTTGGATGATGTAATAAAACTTGATTGAAATAAATTTCCATAGAAATGATGGAAGCTAGAATAATTCCCTCTACAAAGAAAGGAAAAGCCTAATGAGAAATGCAAATGGTATGAAAAGCTATATACAGGACTCTGAACTTTAATTTGCACCTTCTCACAGCTCTCCAATGTATGAACTAGACCAGACCATAGCCTCTTCCAGTTACACGCCATCGTGTGCCTGTACCAGCGTCTAAAGGCTTGTCCCTGTTTGACAATAAACGATCAGGCAGAGGATGTGTTCTTGAACTGAGTTCAAAAGGTGAAACTGAGGTGAAATCTCCATAAAATGCATGTCAGGCTGCAGTTTTCATGTGCCCTTATGTGGTCCACCATTATTTTTAGCTGGATCCGCAGCCCATGCGAAAATACTGGACTAGCTGATTATCTTCCTAATCCACTGCAAAATGCATAGCTGCAGTTCACAGTAACAAATACCTTATATTTATTTTTTCCCAAGAAACACTACAAAATTAGCTAACTCATAGAAGGAAGTAGTATTATTTTTAAAATCTCCTGTTAGTACCGTTTCATAGGAAAAGTCCTAGTAGATTTTCATTTTCACCACTTATACACCATTTCTGAATTTTTGCCTTGGTCTTCTTAAAACATTGAATTAATACTGGACTGCAACATTTAGGATGGGTGGATATTTTCTAAAGAGAAAGCAAAACCAAAGTTAGGTAATTCACAAAAGCATGAGGAGGCCCCTGAAAATGACCTTGTTGCCATAGGTACATTTTTGTCAGGACTTGCTGATCTGTTCATATCATAATAAAGGTAATCCCCTAGAATTTGTCAGGATAACAATCTGTCTTTCAAAGGAGCATATAATCAGAGTGGTAGATCTGGGAAGCGCAGATCCAAACACCGTTGCCTGTATAGCAGAGGCAATGAGAGTTGATATTTCTCTGGGTAAAGCTTAGGCAAGCTCTCATGCTGAATTCTTTCACCCTCTTCTTCCCACTCCTGGCATCTCTCTCCTTTTTCCTTTCAGAAGAAAAAAGAAATGACTCATTTTGCCTGGACACAGTTGAAACAGTCTGATACTGCTCATTATTCTTATGACAGCTAACCATTCTTCATGGCTGTTCGGTTTGATGGGGGGGGGGTGTAGGGGTGTGTGTGTGTGTACTTCTTGGTTTTGTTTCAATGCAGATACCTCCATGGCTTTTTTTCACTGTTTCAGTTCTCTGATGAATTCCAATTGTGTCTTAAAAATGGCCAGACTGGGTCAGACTGAAGAGCCGCTCAGCCCAGCATCAGTCACAGCTGCCTGCAGAAAGCTGCACTGACAGGACAAGCGTATGGGGACGTGGTACCCGGTCCAGCTCGCAGCAGCCTGCGGCTCAATAATGTGCTGGGACAGACGTGGCGTCCTCATGGTTTATGGACCTTGATTAATTTTTCTTCCATTGATTTGTCCAGTAGCTGTGTGAGCCCATGTAACGCTTGGGCACCAAGCAAGCTCTGCAGCGTTCCAAAGCTCAGTTACACGGCTGGCTAAAAAGCACTTATTATTTGTTTTGGACTTTTTACCTGCCCTTTTCTCTTGACTTCCTCTAGTTCTTCTGCTTTGCGAAAGAGGAAATAATCACTCTCTAGTCCCTGTCTCTGTGCTGCTCATGGTTTTAAGACTTATTGTCAAATCTCCCCTCTGCTCCTTTTGTTTCGTGCTGGCGTCCCAAACTATTTAATCACTCGCTGTGTAGTATTTGCTTCAGCTTTCTTGCCCTTCTTTGAACCTTTTCTTGTTCTTTTTAGCGTGACAGAACTGGAGCTGCAGACAATATTCAAGATGTGAGTCCACCGTACATTTCCTGCATACTATGCTTATGTTTTCCTCTCTGTTCTTTCCTTTAAAAATCCTAATGTTGTAGACCCTTTCCTCCTCCACCACTGAGCGCTGGGCTGACAATTCATAAAACTGTGTGTCGTAACTCAGGACTCTCTTCCACCCAAGCAATAAGGCTCATCTCTTCAGCACTCCTCTCTCTGCAGGCTGAGTTAGGGTTGTTTTGATTGGGGTGCCTCCCTTTGCTGTTATCACCACTGATTATTTTTTTCTGCCGTTTTAACCCAATAACTCATAGCTTGAAATCCTTTTCTCAGCTGACTTTCATTTTTGCTACCTAGAGTTACTCACCACCAGGAAACTCTTTCACCTCAAACTATGCTTCATTTTCCAGGTAACTTCTATGTCAAACAACACAAGCCCAAGGGCAGATTTCTGAGTCTTCATTGGTGACTCCACTCTCCTCCCTCCTCCCAAAATTCTCCAGTAGAGCTGTGAGATATTTTTTTCTACAAAAGCTACACTGATTTTTCCGCATTATATCACATATGTTCATGCACCTGATAATTATGTTACGTATTATAGTCTCTACCAATTTGTTCAATATTTCTGCAACTCTTTATGGTCACTTCAGGTCAGATATCAAAATATAAACGTAAAGCATTTCTTGTGATAATTGTGATAATCTGTCTTTCTTTTTGTTTTGTTTTTTTTCTTAAAGCTGGGCCTTTCTAAACTTCATGAGTTTCATTACAGTCAATGTAGCATTAGAAAGATTCAGTAGAAAAACTCTGTCTTTCACAAAAAAAAGGATGTCACTCTGTATTGATTAGTTTTTGTTGGTTTTTTTTAAAGGAAAATACATAAGCCAGATCAACAACACAAAGTTGTTAATCACAACACTATGACTAAATTATGAGATAATAATTTTCTGGCAAACTGACCATGATTTTTGCAAATATATTAACTCTACTTAACAATAAACAAACCAACCTGTCCAAAACATTTCTGCTCCTGCATGAGACTCATACTGCATTTCTCCCTGTGATTTCTGATTAGCAATCTAATTTGTTGTTTCCAGTCTAGCCATGAATTTCTTAGTGAATTATCTTTGCTGGAAAAGGAAAGGTAATTCAGCAAAGGTAAATGTTCACTGTTTGCAGACACTTTTTTTCTGATTAGAGCGTTGGATGTCTCCACCTTCAGAAGCAGTAACCCACCTCCATGCATGCAATGCTAAGGAGCATTCGGGGTGCTCCTTAGCTGCGGGTGAAGCAAGCACAGAGCAGTCACGGAGCTGCTCTCCAATGCTGTCCTGGTGCTGGGGGGCTCGTGGCTGCCTGTCCCCCTGTGCAGGAGGTACTGGCGTGGTGTCAGGGAAGGTGAGAGGCCGGTTCAGTGCCTGTCCCCCACCTGTCCCGGTGTTCATGGGAGCTTTTGTCGGCTTTGCAAATGGGACATTTTCTTAGGGATGCTCTAATGGGGACAAACTGCTCCCCCCAGCCCAGCAACTCCAGAGAATGGACATTTAGAGGCATTTGGTTCCCTCTTGGTACGTACACCAGCTTCGGCTCTGGCACAGCCGGGGGTTCTGACAGGGAGAATGATGATGCTGAGCAAGCAAAAGGGTAGAAGGGAGCCGGTGTGGTGTGGATGGTGCACAGGGTTTGCATCGCCTGCTTTGGAATAAACCCAGCACATGAAGTAGTCACTGTAACAACACTCAGCCTTTGTGCTTTTCTGCTTTTCTTTAGGTGGTGCTGCCTCCAGATTAGCATTTTTGGACGGGCACTAGCTCGGAAGAAACAAGAGGGCACAAAGCATGCTCTATTTCAGATGCTGTCATTTCCCCACGACCAGCAGCGGTCTGAACCTTTCTGACAGCGTTATGTCAGTTCCCCTCCATGCTCATCTTACTATGTTTTCTGTTCTTTCTCCAAGTATCTTGAGCATTGCTCCAAGCCACCATTTGATGCTATAATGCAGCATTCAGAAAGAGAAAAAGAGCATTGATTCAAGGCAAGGGAATGAGGCAATTTCGGAGTTTTATGTAACTCGGTGGAGCTCTGTAGTTATTTAGTTGCATTAAATAATTCAGTGAGGAGACTGTCTGAAATGCAACAGCCTCTTTGTTTCCTCTGAAAGGTGATGCATGCTCCTAGGGCTTCAGACATCTATCTAGCAACCAGCACAGACTTTTTTAGAAACACAAGCATTTATATATCCAGAGACTGGCTCCCAGCACCCCTCCAGGCCCTCTGCCAAATCTTCTCATTTTTGCATTATAAGGCCAAATCCTGTGCACAGTTTTGTCAGCGTTACTCTCCTGCTTTCAGCAGTCACCCCAGAGTCACACTGCTGCAAACGGGTTTGCTATAATCTTCAGTGTTTCCCCAGCCCAGCCCACACCATCCCAAACCTTCTTCCCCACCTGGCCCATGGCTCTTCCCTGTCTGCTGACCTGACTCACAGAATCCAAATCACAAATATCAGCCCCCAGTTCCGATCAGTCCCCAGACAAGCACCAAAGCACGTGTGACAGCTGCTACTCACCCCTGAGCCCTCATGCCAGCCTCGCCAGAATCCCTGCCAACCTGCACCCCAGGCAAGTCCCCCAGCCACCTCTGCTCGGGCTGATTTTCCTGCACCTCCTCCCTCAAGAAACCTGACTGCCATCGCTCCACGTCGAGGGGAATAACCCTCCTTGGGGACCTTTCTTTCTCTCATCAACCTTCCCCATTTCCCCATGCAGCTTACCCTTCCCTTGGAAATTCAGCATCATCCTAAAGAATAAAAACTGTTTAAAAACCTGTAGAGCATACCTGGTTTCCTCAGAGAGTTGCAACTAAAAGGCAAGGGGACAGTGACACAGAATTACATGGGCATCCTCCTTCTGGGGACTCCTCTGCTAGCATTTGACACGCACCCAGTCAGAGGGATGATGCTGCGTCTGCACAAACTGCTGCAGTGAAGCCTCGGAGTTTCTGTCAGGCTGCTGGATGAAATCACAGCTTCTTTGCTGATATGCTCTGGCTCCTTTTCAGCTTCACACAAGCAGCCTGTCCTGCAGAGATTTGGAATTTGGAGGTTGCTTTGGTTTGTTTTGCTTTGAGTTGGTTGCGCTGCTGTGTCTGCAGTGCTGCTGGAGGGGAAAAAAAAAAAAGGAAAAAAGAAAAAAAAGAAAAGAAGGGAAAGAAAGAAAGAAAGAAAGGCAAAAAGGATTCCTGCAGGCTTTTTCTGTCAATGGTGCAGGAGGGTGAGTAAACAATGCAGGCAGCTAAAAAGATTGTGCTAAGTGGTGCAAGAGGCTAAAAGCTTTCCAATATGCCATTCCATTGTGTTTGCTTGAGTATTGTGTATAGGCACAGAAAAAGGGAACAGTTCAGTCTTAAGGCCACATTCATGAACTGAGAGGACCGTGAACTCAAAACTCTGTCCTGTTCTGCCAAAAAAACCTTCAATGAGCAAATCTGAGCTGATTATCAAAGAAAAGTTTCTGGTCTCCAATTGATGTTTCTCTAAGCACAACATCAAAAAAAAGAAAAAGGTGATCAAACCATGCAGATCAAAATCTGCACATACATCTGAGCCTGCAGCTTTAGATGTCTCCTAAATTTTCATCTGCCAGGACAGCAAGGCCAGAATCCCCTTATTCCAGTCACAATAAAGGAATTATGTTTGTTCTAAACCACCAAATTACTTGATCCCACCTGCATAGGCACCAGCTCTCTCACGGCTAACGCCGGTGTGCTGGTTTCAGTTAAATGGGAGGGGGGAGACCCGGAGCCACCAAGCCTTTAGGACAGTGATCTGCCTTTGCCCTGGGAAGGCGCTGGCAGCAGCCAGGTGCCAAAAGCACCACCAGAACTGAGAGGTCACCAGCTCCCTGAGCACTGAGATGAGCTGTCAATGTCATATTTGTGTTTCTCATGAAGAATCGATGGTTTAGACTGCTTCTTTGAGTGCCCCTGCCACATATCACTATGCCAATTTACCCATTACAATTATATGAATATAAACCCTATACTGAATTACCTTTATGTCTTCTCCTGTCAGTACGATATGGTCTTGGGATTTGCCTCAAATATTTGCTGGGCATGTTTGGTGTTTTTACTTCCTGCCTAGTCACAGCTACATCTCGGGGCACGGTTTCACTAAGCCCAGGTGCTGGAAGGGGAGCGCTCGTGCTTGTCTGACCTCGCAGTCAGCAGGATCAGCCCACTGACCCAGCTGAAAACCAATCTGCTCTTTTTCTAGGGCAAATTTTCAACCAGATCAGCTTGCCGACCTGTTTGACAGCGTAGTCATGAGTACTGTGCCACCACAAGGGAGTAGGGGGACAGACACCGGCAAGATGAAGGGCAGCACCGTCCACTTGGATTTCAGTCTGCATGCCAGTCTCAAGCCTCCCCTTGAAGGCAGAGCTTTGAGTTGGTTGCGCTGCTGTGTCTGCAGTGCTGCTGGAGGGGAAAAAAAAAAGGAAAAAAGAAAAAAAAAGAAAAGAAGGGAAAGAAAGAAAGAAAGAAAGGCAAAAAGGATTCCTGCAGGCTTTTTCTGTCAATGGTGCAGGAGGGTGAGTAAACAATGCAGGCAGCTAAAAAGATTGTGCTAAGTGCTAAACATGCCCTCGCTAAACAACATAGGTGCTGGCTGCGCACACTTGTGTTGTGCCTGAGTCTGCATTTATAGTCACCAGGCCCACATCACCTGAACCTCAGAAGATTTACTCCAGATTTGTAGTTTTCTGAGTGGTAACTCAGGCAATCTCTGTGCAAGGAGCAGCTGGTGTGAAGGAAGAAGATAACAGATCACTGCCAGTGCGACGTTGCTGAAAACATGTAATCGCTATTTAATTTGACTTCTCAGTTTTGGCAAGCTCTTGGAAATTCTCCAGATATAAAAGCCCTTCCTATTCTTATACCAAGAGAAAGCTGCCTCTCAATTTCAAAGAGACAAAACCTGGCACAGGAGGCTATGAAATACTACAGTGGAATTTTCTGTCTGACACAGAAACCTAAAACAATTCCTGCGCTGGTGCCGTAGTATCTCCATCTCATCAGATGACCAGGAAATCTGTTTGTACATCTGCCCGGGCATTTGTAAAAGTTTTAATGGCTCTTGGGAGTTTTGCTTGGAAGCCGGACATCTGCAATAGGCAGACAAGGTTTGAGGTTTGTCTCATCTAACTTCTCCCCCCAATAAATTAGACATGCAGTCTAAAACAAATTCTTATACAGTCAGTGAGGAGAGATAAGAACCTCCAGGAGACAAATCAGTCCATCCTAATACTTATTTATGTATGTTATAATATTATGTATGTTGCATAAGTGGGGTGAGCTGGCCCCTGAAAGTGCCCCTTTCCCTTGCTCTCCATTGATGATAGAAGAAGCCAGCTCAAGAAGGAAAGGAACGCCTCTGGGCTCACTGAAGGACTGATATGAACTGAAGAAAACCCAGATTCATGAGGTTGAAGTGAGCTGTGAGGGTAACCTAGAGCTGTGTGCATCAGGTGCCGTCTAAGCTATGCACAGGTCTGTCAGAAACTTGTACAAGCCTATCTTCTTCTCACTTACTGAGCTATCATTTGCCTATGGAACGGGAAGCCAGAGTGCCTATAGGGTTGGAGGTCTGGTACAGGGTGTGTTTAGGCCACCAGGAAGACCCAGGACCCATGCAGTTGTACCGCGGTGGGGAGGGGGGTCTTCTCACTCTGGTAAGTGACTATTGCAGGCGGAGGAACCACATGCTGAGCAGGAGCGCAGAGGTCCAAAGCCATGGTAGAGTTTAGATCCTGCTCACCCTGATGGTGTGCCCAACATAGTGGAAGACAAGCACTACCACGTGATGAAGGTCCAGAGGTCTGCAGCATCCAAAAGTCTGGAAATGGTCCTCTGACATAGAGTGAGAGCATCAGGCTTTCAAGTCTATGTGCGTGTTGTACAAAGGCAGTTTGTCACTTGCTGGCTCTGGTCCAGGTAGGACATAAATCTTGCCATGAGTGCAGTTTGGAACAGACGCTTCTGCTCAGGCCAGATTGCAAATATGTGTAATTTGGGAACAGAGAAGCCTGAATGCTTCATGCACTCAGCACTGAATGGGTACCATCGCCACGGCCTGCGTGTGTCACCGCTGACGGCAGTGGAGCCGGAGTGATGGAAATGGCATCCTCCAGGCAGAACATGTTTGTTGCTATGCTATTTCTGAGCCCTCCGCTTGCTTCTGTTACTGGAAATGACTTACGTTTGTTTCTAAATCCGTCTCTATTGATCAGCACTTAGTAAGGGGCTGCACAGCTTAATCTAATATGATCATAGCTCTCGCTCCTTTTGTTATTCCTGATGCGCAGAAGACTGTTCTTTCTTTTTTTAGTTGCAGGATGTTCTCATTAGCTCAGCTTAGTACTGTGCATACTTCACAGCCCAGGGTATTTGGGATTTTCTTTCCAAGTATTTTATACTGGCAACAAATAGAAAATAAATTGCATATTACTCACTTTGAATGAAGGTAAGACTGTCTACCAAATCATTAATGAGGTATAAAACATCACAGAGATCATCAGTTTTTATTGCACTAGGTATTTTTTTGGCTATCTTTATTACAGAAAATGATTGGGATTCCCACAAGTATATTACAGCTATGAATAGCTTTGGTTTACGCTGCTTGTAAGCCTATGCATTGGCTGAAAAATAAAACCGATCTTTTATCAGAAGGGTCGGTTAATATTTGCCTTTAAATGCATTCATTGCAAATACCACATTATACAATTACCGTTACCTGACAGGCTGCTGGATTCTCTCTGTACTGATCTCCTGACTGTTGCATTACACTTTTTTGTGATCGTACCTCTAAATAACTTTTACTTGACTCATGCATTCCAGCTCCTTTCCTGAGGAAAGCTTGGTATCAGATATCAGTTATTGGCTCCAGAAATTTATTCAGCCATTTTCTTCAGCACTTTCTACTAATTTTCATCCTGCTGAGAGAGTTAGTTGAAAACACAAGTAAACTATACGTGGTTACCCAAGCGGTCAGAAGTAATTCTCATCAGTGTTTGTTGTATATGTTCAGTCAGATGCTCAGCAAGATGGTAACAATAGCTCCAGTGTAGTTCAGTGGAAAGAGAGTATATGGGCTACTATTGTAGGCAGTGTGTCCAGCCATGTGATACTCATGTCCCAGCCCTTTGACAATAGCCCTCTAACATCTGCACCACCACCCATCGGTATAAGTTACAGCTCTCCAGCGTTTGTTGGGGAAGAAGGTCAGACGGATGGTTTAAAGTCCCTGTTGGGGTTGCTTGAGGAGCGTATCTACCTGCATTTCCCTGGAGTGCTGCTGCACTATTCACCTCCGGCCCCAAACGCTGCTGCAGGTCTCCCAGCCACAAGCCACTGTCTGAGGGATACTGCCAAGAGGGAAACAGAAGTTTTCAGGTGGCCACTCCCGTGCTCCTTTTCCAGCTGGCAAAGCTGTGATGCAGCAGTGCTAAGCTCCTGATGGGGACACAGTTACATTAATTTTCCCATCTGGCAGTTCTGCAGTTGCTATCCTTCATTTTGGGACCCAGGAACATCAGTTTATGGCCAGAGTCTGGATCTAAAAGACATTGCAAAGAGCTGTTTCAGGTGCAGCCCATCAGGCTGCTGCTTGAAGGTGTCTGACGACAACACCATGAATTTCAGGAGCCATCTTTCAATCTCTGGTTCTCCCTACACAGTTCTGGTGTGTCCTGAAATCAACTCAACTATCTCCCAGCTATCCATGACCGGCGGAAAATGAAAGCTGATCATTTACCTCCATCCCTCTTCTAAGAAAAAGACTTTAAACTGGTGCTGGCACTGGGGGACTGAGTAGGCCAGCAGGTTATAATGGCACTCCACCCTCTCCCTTTGTACAACAGGGCTCCTGTTTGAAAATTTAGAAGAGGCTGCTGCTTCAGGTAGCTGGGACTGGTGTCCAAGTCACCATGACTATAGGCAGCATTGACGTGAACACCATGGAGACAGAAGAAAGGCCCTGGCATCTGGAATAATGTCTTTACCATGCACAAGCAAGGTCAGGGCTGCTTACGCTAGTGCTGGCTTACCAGGTCCGTTCTTGAATATGAATTTTTCACAAGGCAATACTGGAGACCAGAGGCTCTCCCCTGTGGCATGCAGGCTGCATACCAGCTGCTTTAACACATCCTACTCGTCCTGAACATGCTCAGGAAATCATGCCCTAACACCCTGGATGTCACAAGAAGTGTCACCTCAGTAGCACCAATGCTGTCCCGGCCGGTGATAGCAATGCCAGGCCCTTTAAGAAAGCTAGATGTCTGTTTCTGTTAACACAACAACTCTAAGAGATGGATGAGGAAGATTACAAAAAGTCGAAGATAATACCAACTAGAAGATAGTACCAACGTAGACAGCTGATGCTGATCTTGCTGCAACATATCACAATTCTTAGTCATCCTTCAGAGGCTGCTAATCTTTATCTTGGCAGGCTGATAAATAAAACCACAATCACAGGATACACAAATGACTCATCCTGGAGGGCTCTGCTTCTTCAGCGCCAGTGTGATGTTCTACTTAAAACACAAACATGCAGAACGTCATCTGAGAGTCAAGAAAGGCTGGGGGCGGTATCCTCGGCTGTATGCTCCACTGCCCTCGGAACAGCCTCCCTCCTGACCCTGGACAATGTCAAAGCTCCTCTATTCTGCTCGGAGGACGAACACAGTGCAACTCAGCCACAGGTCAAAGCTGTCATTTTCATAAAATGGCCAGAATCAAATTGTGCACCTACAGTCAGGGAGATACCCATTTTGAAAGGAGATGCTAAGGAAGATCCCTTCCTTAACTTCACCTTGATCTAAAATAAAACCAAATAGCAGCCCACATCCCTAATCTTAATATTTAAGCACTTACCAATGAAAAAGAAACATCTTTGTCTCATTTCGTTCTGTTTTTGGTTGCTGCTTTTTATTACTAAAGTGGGAGGAAGGATGGTCTTGTGATTATAGTTGCAAGTTACGAGTCAGGAGACCAATGTTCAGGTTTTCAATTTTTCCCTCGGTTGCTTTGGTCTCTGTTTGCCCTAGGAAAGAGGGAGTGACGTCCTTCCTTAGCTTACAGGATTATAAGAACTTTTAAGATGGGAAAAAATGCTTTCAAGGTCTCTGTCCACTATGCCAAATCTTTAATGTGGCGAGGCCCTTGATTTCACAAGCAAAGTTTTCACAAACAAACCACTTTGACCCAAAAAGGCAGGCCTACAGTGCAGAAAGGAAAGGCAGAAACGTGTCTGTTAGTGATCCAAGGGAGAGGGAAAGCCTGTTGTTCTCTGACCGTGGCACAGATGCTCCAGGAGAGTTAGTCAGTGGGAAAGTCATCAGTGGTTCTACCACCAAAATCAGTGCCAGAGGTGATGGAAGACAGGTCATGTTGTGATCAACGCTAGGGAAACGTAGTTTATATGTAGGACCTACCCAGGAGCCCTTGAGTCAGCATGGTATAATATCATTGCCTGTCATTAATCTAGCCCGTCAGGCCAAGACCTGCCATGTGTTTGGAGACACGTTTCCCACGGGAACACAGCATCATGCCCTCTTCCCTGCACACGGTCTGTCCTTCAAGCCTAGAAGAAGGCTGAATTTCGGTTAGTGCTCTAACTTCGCTTCATGCCCTTGCCCTCCAACCTTTGCCTCCCAGACCCACCAAGAAGCGCACACCATCGGGCAGGATCCCCTCTTCTCCATCCCTGCCTGGCGCGCTGCTGGATGCGCAGTGAGTCCGCGCTGGTGGCAAACGGCAGTTTCACATAAAAGGTGGGTCTGGGGTATAAACCTCAGCTACAGCTGACGTGAAATAAGAAGTCACTGCACCCTGTCCTACACAAAACAAACATCTAAAAGTAGGGACCCAACAATCTCTCTTTTCCCTGCTTTCCGTAATATTCCTGCATTGTTGGCCAAATTGTTCTTTGAATAGAACTTTGAATCGTCCTTTCAGTAGAGCTGCAAAGTGTCAGGAGCACCTTTAATGTACAAAACGCTGGATTTAAAGTCTGGTGATTGGATCAAGTTTTGGGTAACTAGGTGTAGTTACACTTCCAGCAGAAAATCTGACTATATGAATGCTCTGAGTGCATCTAAATCACTGCAGCTGCTCAGCTTACAAGCGAGCTTGGGGTGAGCACCCAGTGCCACACCTGAGATGCCATTTGCAGGTCACAGCCGTGGAAATACAGAAACGCCAGTGCCTGAATCTATTACAGGCTGAGCTTTTCTGTAGCAGTGCGACACGGAAACACCAAGTTGTTTTACTCGTGCCATCTTGCCAATCTAATAACACTTACACGGCGATGCTGCCTAAAGGCTGGCCCGCTCAGGGCCATGTTGTGCCAGGTGTGGTGCAAATAAGTGACCTCCTGCCTTAAAGCAGCTTGCAGTGTTTGGAGGCGGGCGGTGGGGGGGGTGGGGGAGTGGTGGTCTTGCTGCGTTTGCTGTGGGATTATATGCTCTGTCTGACACCGTTCACCACCTTGTGGGAAGTCTGCAAGGGGAGAAACACTGCCAGCTCACACAGAAAGCGCTGCCGCTTATAAAAGCATTGCCAGCCAGAAAGGAGACAGCCCTGAGCGTGGATTCCGGCTGCCTCGAGCTGCTGGAAACTTCTGAGAGGGCAGGCCGTGGCAGGAAATAAAAAAGCACATTGAATAAATCACTTGATGCTCTGATTAAGAGGCATGGGACTATGTATCATGTGATAGTTAAAGCCGTAAGCTCCAGCCTTGAAGATATTATTTAGTACACAAGCAGTCTGAATGGGCAGATGGTATTCATGAGCAGGATTATTTTTTCTAGCAAAACAGGTCAAACCAAGTCACTTAGAAATGGAATTAAAATTTAGAGATCATTACCTCTGAAGGTGTATGACTTTTTAAAGAGAGGTAGTGAATCAGGCTCATTATAATTGCATCATTTTAAAGAAGAAAATCATTCTGTGTAATAGTGAAAAGCTTTGCCTTTGTCTCCTTTCGGGCAGCTAGCTACACACGCACTTTCCAGCATGAAATTTGCCTCCAAATAGGTATGGATCATCCGGCTGGTACTGCCAAAAAGTATTCGTCTTCCTAAAGTACTCAATAAGGCTACAGGCTGAGCGGCATCGTGTCATGAGTAAGAAGCAAATGCTGCAGATAAAGTGTGGTTTGCTCGGCCTTTCCGAGCAGTACCTGGGCTCACTTTGCTGTGGCTTTTCCGTGGGCAGGCACCTCGGAGGGTGGCCGCCTGCTCCGAGCCGGGGGTTAAAGCGCCTTGCCCAGGCAGCTCAGGGTTGAGACTCTGCCCCGCCAAGGTACAAGGTACAAGGTACAACCGTGTGGCAGAGGTGCAAGACAGGCATCAGGCTCACCTCACTTCTTACAGGAACAAGGGGACAGCTTTGCTGCCTCTGGCTGCTGGCTGCTCTGGAGCAGAGGGTGGGAGGAGCTGCCCCTCAGGAACCTCTGATGTCCCCACACCGAGGGAGCGGAGGTGACGATGATCCCAGGGTAACAGCAAGAGCCAGGCTGCTGCTTACAGAGGGAGGATGACAAACCACTGCAAAGTCCCTGCAAAGGACTGGAAAGTGCTTTGGAAAGGTCCTGAGAGAGGGAGGCATCCTTCTGCCTTTTCTACGTGAGCATCGGCCCTCTGGGACCACTCCTCACAGACCCATCCCCAGCATTGTTCTTTGCTGTAAGACCCCCTCCAAACCCCAGCAGGAAAACAGTATCTTGGTTGATTTTAATGGACGCCAAATTGATTTAATGGACACCTGGAAATTTCGAGCGCTCTGCTTTGTCTTCCCGAGCCTGGGCGAACGAGACTCCGCTCTGCTGCCTGCGGTGGGGCTCAGTGCCCCTTCAGCCCCAGGGCAGCCCCCAGATCTCCGTGGCACTGGCTGCCATGGGGCTCCGGAGGCAAGCCTGGCAAGCCCCATTCAGGCCCACGTCGCGCCCCAGAAGCCGGCAGACAGGTGACGAGCAGCCGCCAATGCCAGCAGGCACTGGGGTGGCGATGCCAGCCCGTGTCTCATGTCTCCCAGTGCCGCTCCGACAGGCTGAGCCAGCCGGGGCTGCTGCAGGAGGCAGGCAGCTCCCTCACCTCGGGCGGGTGAGGAGGCAGCAGGCAACAGCCTGGCAAAGCGGAGCAGAAAGGGGCCACCAGCCTGGGACAGCTCTACTCGCTTGTGAGAAACAGGGTGGCTTGTCCCTGCTCCTCCCATGCCACTTCTGCATCACCAGCCCCAGGGGCGTGAGGAAATCATGCCCGGGGCTGCCACCGAGCCTGTAAAGGCTTGGGCAGGAGAACAGGGAGCGCCTTCCTCAGCTGGAGGTGTAGCGTGGAACAGCCATGGAGCTGCAGAAGAGCAGAGGTGGGGTAAAAGAGAGCGGTGAAGACTTAAGGGAGTTGTCACAGAATTAATTACCGCTGGAAGAAGATGCTCATCATCAGGCAGCTCCCCTGTGAGCTGTGATCTCAGAGACAGCGTCTGCAGCAGGGGCCAAAACCACCTTGGTGCATCCATGTGGGTGCATCCATGCGGGTAGGAAGGCAGGGCTGTCCCCCACGGGGCATGGGCTGGTGGGCACTGCACAAACTGGCAGTAAGGCAGCCTTTGCTCCAAGGGGCTTGTGCTGCAGATAGTCCGCTGGTAAAAGGTAGGAGGAGAGAGCAGTCAAGAGACCATCGGTATTTTATCCAGGGGAGGAAAGGAGGTAGAGTGGGAAATAAAGGCTGAAGGTGGCAAGCCATGGATGAAGGACAAGTGGAAGAACAGGCAGCTAAGCTGGCTGGAAGTGAAGGGAGTGAGAGAAAGGGACGGCAAAGAGTTTGGCTCGATAGCCGACCTGCAGCAGGGGTAAGCAGGGACACAGCACAGTCCGAGCACAACGTCAGCCCGTTTTGCCTCCCTGCTTCTGCTTAAATGAGCTCCCTGCATCAGCCGGCTCTGCCTCTGGTGCCAGGGAGACAGAGGCTGGCACGTGCAGAGCAGATGTTGAGCAGCGTGACCCTGAACAGAGATGGCGTTAGATCAGTATCACACCAATTTCTGTGCCAGAAGGCGCAAAGCAAACAACTATGTATTTTGGCTGATTGCTATATATAAAAGACAGAACCTTGGTCCCCACGAGGGGGTATGACAAATTCTGAGGTGATATGTTTATTCCAAGCCTCAGACTCTCCTGCAACTAATCAAAACGTGCTTTGTGTTTCCTCTACCCATGCCCACATACGAATTTAATACATGTGATCGTAAACACTTGTGAGAAATACTAAATGGAGGCTTTTGGAAAGCAAAGCCGTGCGTTAAACCACAAGACACACAGAGCAGAAGCAGGGCTCTCTGTGCGCCTCATTCAGCTCCGGGGCCCCGGGGGACGGGGCGAAGGTGCTGCAGCCGTTTGCCTCTCGCAGGCACCCGCTGCTTCTTCTGTGTGCTTAGTCTTTCAGCAAAGGTGGCAACTCCTGGCAGTTCTGGTGGCACCCCTGCAGCGTGCATTGGCTAGTGGCTGCTCTTTTTGAAGTTTCAGCTAAAGGACATTTATTGATTCTTTGTCTCTTTTATCTTCTTAGTTTTCTTCTTTCCTTTTTGCTTTTATTAGGCTGGAAAGGAAGGTATGGAGAGGAAGAACTAGAAAAGGGAAATCAGTGACATTCCTTTCTGGCTCACAGAAACCTGAAAGGTTGCCAATCTGTTGGCAAATAAGCAAAGATCTGAATCTAAGCACCATCATTTGAAGTTGTAAACAGGACTGAAATGCTGCATTGGGCTTGTGACTTCTCTTTTGCCTTCTACTATCCATAATTCATTATTTGTCGCATGTGACTTTAACATTGGTTAAATCGTATGTGTTATTTCCGCTATGCACTTGCCTGCTAGTGAGTTTGCCTAAAAGTGGTCTATGAAAAAAGGCTCCCTGAAATGTACATAAAAAGAACCCCTTTTTGTAAATGTTGGTAGAAAATAAAGAGAAAACAGCAGTAGGGTAACTTTGAGCAAAGATGGCTCTTGGATGGGTAAAATATTTGGAAACACTTCATTTCTTTTATCGTTCATGTCCTGTCAAGCTATGCCAGTTCCCCCAGGGAGAGACTGGGCACAAGAGATGCAAAGGTTATGTCTGATACAGACAAACCTCCCTTTTATCACATTATGTGGTCAGTTTCTGAGCTGTTATTTGAACCGTGGATCAAGTAAGTGTAACAAAGACAGAAAGCATTAGTCAGACTTCAGTAGGCACAGGCCCTGAGGTTCGGTTTCCAAACTTTCCAGTTTGTGGCGAGCATCAGGTATCATAAGCTGTATGTCTATTCTTTGAAAAGGAATCTGTTGTCTGAAGGGAATATAAGAATGCCAGTGACCAGTTACAGTGTGCAGGTAATTAGGTTTGCTTGCTCTGTTTTGCCTCCTCCTTCCATTTATCAGATTTTATGGTAACTTCTAGCTTGTCACTTCATGAACGCCTTTATTTGACAGCCCCCAGCAAAGGAGCAGCATGTGCTGGTTTGGGCCCAGCCTTTCAGAATGATCAAGCGTAGTTTGGGCTCTGCAGACCATACAGCCACTACGCAGGTGCACCTTCATTTAGACCGAGGTGTTATCGGGACATCTTAATGCCGGAGTGATTCAGAGTGGCCTTAGCGTAAGTACACACCACAGTCCATTCAGCAAGACGGCCAACATGCAAATGAAAGATAAATAAAAGACAGACTGCTACAGCTTCAGCCTGCAGTGTCAAGTAACTCTCGGAAAGTGTTTAGTATTTTCCACTTCAGTTCATTTCCATGGAAGCTGAGAGATTTCAGCGTGGCCAGAGCTGCTCTGTCACTGCAATACTGAGCCTTGGACAACGAGGGGAGCGAGGAGCTGCAGATCGCTGGGATGGTGGGAGCTCTGCCTGTGTGACAGCTACACGCTCTGTCTTGTTTAAGGATTAAATTCACATTTTTAAATCTAACTGTCCTGAGGAAACCCCTCCTTTCCTCCATCTCCACAGGGCAAGCATTGTGTTAGCCTATAGACTATAGCCTATAGACCGCTTACGGTATAGGTATCACTATCATGGCAAAGGTGACAAGTTTACTGGCATCTACTGTACACACAAAGTGAGAAATTTCTACTTAATATCTCTGCTTTTAGCATCTACTAATTTATGCTAGCTGGTCAGGTTCATTGAAAAGAGATGCATTTATCAAAGCTGGTATATTTATTTTAGCGAATATGTAAATATGTATTCCCATAGCAGCTGTGTACACGACAGACTAAGTATAATCAGCCTAACAGCCCAAACAGAGCTCAAGAGGCAGAAAAATAATTCTCCAGGCTGTGCTGCCTTGCCCCAGCAGAACCCACATCACCTCATTTGGTCACTCGGACACTCAGTAACTTTCTAACTTCATTACGCAAATAATTTGCAAAGAAGTTGGTGCTTTTATATAGCTTCTCTTCAAAAGGTTTATATCAGTGTGTCTCTCTCAGGCTGGGGGCTCACCCATGTGCCACCGTGCCCACAGATCCCCAGGGATGGGCAAAGCCTTCAGTGGCCAGGATGGTGTTTTCCCTGCACAGGAGTTGCTGTGGGATCTGGACTCATGCATGGGAGTAGGGGGGCTACGGGGTCAGCCTCCGACTAGGAGGAATGGGGAGTGCCACTTCCCTGCGCTACTTACAACGTAGTAACCTGACTGCTACATTTCAGGCTGAGATGCTTGGGATTTGACTAAACGGGATTGCAGAGACAGGAGAAACTCATCAGTCAACATGAGGAGTGCTGCTCAAGAGAGACAGATTTAACAGTGCCCAGTGGAGATGCCTCATTAAACTGATACAAACCTAACAAACAGTAGAGCTGCTAATTATCAAAAGGAGTTAAGCAACAAAAAGTGGCAGGAAGCCAAGCAGCAGTATTGAGTCTTCTTAATGCAAAGGGAAACTACCCAGCAAATGCGCAGTTTGTAATACAAAAGGGAAGAAGAGACAGATACCTTTTAAGATGATTGTTATTAGTAATCCTTCGTGTATTTTTTTTTACCGAAGCTATTTATATAAATCCAGCGGATGAAGGATGGTCACAGAAGTCATGTTATTTTACAAATATACTTTGGAAGCCAAGTGATTCTCCTTTGCAAATAAAAAAGAGGCTCTAGAAGTGTTTTAAAATTGACAAGGGGAACTGCTTTCCGTAAGTCTGCTGTACTGCATGACCATAGTATGAGGAGAACATGCAGGTACTTTACAGAAAGGGAGAAGGTGCCACAGAAGAGAAACATTACACATGCACTTGCATTTCTAGCTCCTGGAAATCCAAACCACTGGGACCAAGCTGGTCACTATGGTTACAGACAGATGTGAAAGCTCCCTCTGAACAGACCGTCAGCTGCTGTTGCTGAGTGAGGCCCACAGACAGGCGGTGAAAGGCAGGAGGGAGCGGCAGCCCTTCCCTGGGCCTGCAGAAGAGGATGCCCATGACGATTCAGAGGTCTCTCAAAACTATGCCCTGCTAATGAGCAGAAATGTTGCTGTGATGCACAGGCTGGCGGGGCTAGCACAAACGTGGCACAGATAGTGGGGTTGTCTCTGAGAAGCTGATCTGCCTCTCTCATGGAAAAGCAGGGAATTAAGTGCCCTTAGGCCGTGGCCATAAGCAAAGCAGCCACCTTCTTCAGAGGCAGGGCTGAAATGGGGATAATGACTGAACGCCATAGGGCCGCATCCCAGGGCAAACCAGTTTTCTTTGCCTGTGCTCCCTATGACGTAGTGTTTGCATACTGAAAGGGTCCAGTCAACACAACATGCAGGGACCTGGATGTTGCCCAGTCAAGGGCTCCCTGGCACAAGTTATTGCTCTCACCCCGAGGGTGGGCAGAGAAAGATGAAATCAAACCTACCACAACCAGAGTGAATTTTGTCCTTATATAACACTGTTTTTTGGAAGGAATCATTCCAAGTGATACTCCCCTGACTATTATTTGTGCAGTGAGTCAGGAAGCCTTGCACGCCGCTTGTGATGCTCTGCCCACTTCTCCTTGGGATTTGTCTGTGTATCATGTGGACATCATGCATCATATTGCAGATTGCTCTAGCCGCACTCATTAACAGGTTTTCCTATCTTGTTATCGACTTGGTTAACTATTAACAACATCACCTTTTTTACTAAGTCTTCACAAAGTCCATAAACTGTATGTAAGCACAAGGGGCAACATTCTTCCCCTCAGCACCCCAGGCTCTGGTCTTCAAGGATGCAGCTGATCGCTTGCAGATTCCTGCAGTGTTGTGCCATTTGCATATATTAACTGGAAATATTTAACCCCTTGTCTTATGCAAAACTTATGCACCCTTATGTAAACTCTCAGTGAGGCATGAGAGGCTTTGGGCATTATTTTTCTGAACTATGTTTGTGCTTCTCCAGCTTCCAGCATGCTTCCGGGCAGGGGGCAGGGGAGAGGTGGGAAAACAGTTCATCACCAGCCGTGACTGCAGAGAGCAGTGGGCAAACAGTACCCAGGGCAGGCTGGTATGAAATGGTCTGTCAAGAGCTGAATGGGCTGTTTTCCCGAGGGAAAAACACCATGGTGGAGATAACAGAAGGCCTGATAACCGAGGAGTAATTACAGTAATTTGAATTTTAAAAGGACATAGTATAGCAGGCAAAGATGCATAAGAACAGGCACACAGAGGGAGAGAAAGCAGCCAGACGTTTCCTGGGAATAGCAAAGCCTGTTGCGTGGCTACTCCTGCATCCGTAGGCATAATCTGAATTTTGACTCAGCCTCTAATCAAAGGACACTGCCAGCCCTGTCCAGCGGACTAACAAATGCTGGCTTGTTTTGAAGGGAGCGCTGCATCACTTACAATTATTTCTGATGGCACTACTTGGAAGGCATGTGCCTTGAAAAACAGACTCCTTGGCATGCCCATGGAAATGAGTAAGAGCTTGCTTGACTCACAGACTTCGTCCTGAGGGATCTGTTGGACCTAACCCACGAAGAAGCTACATTGCCTCTGGCTTTAGGGTGTATCTGGGGGGACTGTAAAAAAAGTCTGCGATCTTGAGAAGAAACTGTGACAACTTCTCCCCTGAGGAGGAGAAGTTGCCTTCATCACATGCCTTCAAATCTCATTAGCACCCAGCTGTATTTCCCAAGTCTTCAAAAAAACATTTTTCTGTATTGCGTGGCAATGTGAAAGGCTCATCAATCAATCACCCATGGGGTGGGAAAAGTGAAACTTGGGGTGAAACCACATGCCCTATGGCTTTGGCATGAGACAATCTTAGAACCATCAAAAGGGCACGGCATCTTCTCCCCTGCCCAAGCTTTCCCTTCCTTCCTCCTCTTCTGGCCCTGTGCTACCAGCTGCCCCAGCTCCCTGACGGTCCCATAAGTAGCAGCGTGCAGAAGGGAGATCTGGGGACTCGGCAGCGGGAGGGATGCAGAGGGGAAGGAAGACCTCTCGTTCTGCTGGCAGGGTGTTGTAACAGCTTAGTCACTACGTGCAGCTTTGGGTGCTGAGAAACGTACAAGTGCATTGGTAAATGTGTGAAATAAATAGTCGGGGTAACAGGGCAATCACTGCCTTCAGCTGCCACACTCCAAAGCAGTGTTGTGAGAGAAGGCTGAATTTCAAGCTGGGCTCCGTTTCAACCCCAAGGTGATAAACCTCTGTAAAATGACTTTTAATTTGGAAACTGAAATTATGCCTTCCAGAGAAGAGAATGTTCCGCCAGTGAGAGACCATACCACTCATGCTTCCCCAGCTCTGCTCTGATATGCCACCAGTGGCAGCTGGATCCCCCCCAAATCTAGAGGTGCTCTCCCTGCTTTGCAAGGTGTGCACAAGGCACTCTGAAAAATGGTGAGATAGAGTCGCCTTGCATTAAACATGATGTATATTGAAATCATATTTACAACTTGCTCAGGAAAAAAAAAAAAAAGGGTGAGGTTTTACAGGCAGTAATGAGCAAACACAGTAAAAATTGCAGACTAAACCCAGCAAGAAAGCAGGTGCCTTTTTCAAACAGTATGTCTTCCTAGCCATAAAACAGATGAGGCATCTGTCATTCAGAACAGAATAAAAAAGGTTGGAGGGAAAAAAAAAAAGCCAAAAAAACCCCAACCCACAAAGATCCATTTTACATCTAGAAGATGCAGGCAATAAAGTCATGACTCACCCTTAACAAGTTCATCTGCTATTTTGTGACTAATGCATTAAATTATATAAGTCACAAATGTCCTACTCTTTAGGATTTTACTAAAAGTTATTTGCTGAATTAGAGTTAGAGACAGCAAAATGAAGTGAAAAAGCAGGGCCTTTTAGAGAAAGGGAAGCAATCAGCACTGATGGATTTATTGTGCAAAAGCCTACGTGGTTGTAAAACCACGCACGTACACACACATCTGGCTGCTTCAGCTGTTGGTAGTAGTCATGAATATAGCTTGCTGATGCCAAACAAAAATCCATATCAATACAATCGTTTATTTATTCATGTTTATAATGTAGATCTATTAGCCACAACTCTAGCAACAACAGAAAACAAACAGCTAGGTTTTCCAGGAGAAAGTTAAATTTGAACAAAAGTTAATCAAAGTCCATGCCAAACAGCTTAGCTAATCGATCAGCAGGGCTTACCTAGTGAGTCACAGAGGCACCGCTCCAATATTTGCAATGACAACAGCTGGGATATCACTTCCAAAAGAAAGGAAAAGCTCTTTCCCTTTCTGATCCACAAGTCTAGCCCCTGCGTACAGGTCAGAGTGTGTGTACCTTTGTTACTGCATATACTTAGCACGCCAACAGCATATTAAAAAATGTATAACCTTACAGTTAGAGACACATAAATACCAAATCTTTATCTAAAAGACCATAAAAAGAAGAGTTTTGAGGAAGGTACAGGTGGTAAGTGGACAGAAATCATCAGATAGACTCACCTTAGGTAAGTAAGATAAATCTCTGCCCAGCAATACAGACAAGCCAATCACGTTTAAAAAAAGGGCACATGTAGGAAAACATTTGCTTGGTACCTGCAAGTAAAAGCAACAATTAAGCTGAACTCTGGATGCAGATACTTGGCTGCTGGGATGGATTGCCAGAGCTCAGAATTATTTACCTTCCCTTCACTCTGTTCATTAGCACCTGGCACTTCTCATGCTCTAAGGCTGTCCTCTCAGCCACACCAGTTTGGATGGGCGCATCACCAGTTTCATAATCTCGGGTCACCTTTCATAAAAGCCCAGCTCTTGCATTTATGTGGTCAGTGAAGAAACTCCACTTCCCCTTTAAAAATTACTCATCTCTCAGGGTTGCAGGTCAAAGCATGGAAAATGAAAGTGCTAAAGTCTCAGAAAACAGAAGGCAATAAATAAACTAGTATTTAGCAGTTTCAGAAACATTAGAGATTCTAAAGCAAGTGTAATCATTTTCTATAGGGAGACTCATTCATGGCTTGTGGGGCCTGGGTATGGTAAGCAGAAGCTTATGTAGCCTTTCTCCCCCAGCAGTAAACAGGAGTGAAATAACTCTGTATTCTAAGTCTGGTTAACATCACACACAATACAGAAGGACTTTCTAAAAACCAAAAATTTACTGTAAGTATATATTGCCTTAAAAATTACCAAAGAAATTAGGTTCCTAATTTCTAAAACCTTTCCATTTTCTGAAAACCAAAAATTTACTTTAAATATATATTGCCTTAAAAATTACTGAAGGAATTAGGTTCCTTTACACTTCAAACTGTTAAACATTTTGCCATGCTTTAAAAAATCTGCAGGGTTTCCATTTTTTGTTTGGATTCTATTTTTCCCTACCTGCCAGCACTGCTTGGCAGAGGTTATCAGAGGAAGGCTTTCTGAAGATTTCAGCCTCTGGTTAGTGATTCTTAAAGATAACACTCTATCTTTAAATACTGCATTCTTAAAAAAACCCATAATTTTGGAGGAAAAACTCTTGAAAAAAATCAGTATTTTCAAAAATCAATGTTGAGAAGTGGTCCTAAATAATGTTTTTTAAAAGTAATGATTTCCAACTAATTTTAAAAAGTCCTCACAGATTGCACTGTTATTCCCTGATTAACTGTAATCACACCATGAATAAACCGGGAAATGTTACAGAAAAAATGAGTAATAGTCTGACAACTTTAATAGGAAAATTTTATTTTCAGTGGTTTTTTTGCAAGGAAATGGATTAGAAACCTGTTCCGAAAGGACAAGTGAGATCATTTTACACATTTCTTTTTCCTTCTAACTAGAGGAGCTGTGTGGAGCCATGTCTTGCATGCATGCAGCGTCTGGCTCTGCTAACAACTCTGGGAACCCACAGAATTTACCATTTTTAGATCAGTATGGTACATCTAACACAACAGGACACATCAAATGAAAAGCAGGATATATTCACTTCAGCACAGAGTGGGTAGGCTGAGATGAGTTAAATGAAGCTATGATTCTGCCCATGGTGCGTTTTAATTGTGTGTTATGCTTTGAATATAAAAGAAGACCTAGTTTACGAAGCATTTATATAACAGTCTTCCTCATTAGGAATTTCTTAACAGTGTCATTGACACTGAAATCACAAGAAGGAGAGGGGGGAAAAAAGCCCCAAGTCCATTTAAAACCACTAATTAGCTGGGCAGTCTGATTATACATTCATAACAGCTGTTGCCTTCTTGGGGTTTCAGTGATCAGCTGTGGAAACAAATGCACACTGGAACACATTAAAAGAAGGAACAAGCTTATTTTTGTGGTAAAAAAAACCCCAAAAACTTCAAAGGTGGAAAAATTCCATGAAGGTACGGAGTACATAATTCTGCATAGTCCAAATTGTGTTTAGTTTTCCTGAGGAGCATTTAAAACATTGAAGATGTCTCCTGCTGCTACATGATTTACTCCCCTGACAAAGAACACCGAGTGCTTTCCTGAATCGCAGCCACGCAGGGGTTTACTGCATACTGCAACTCTCTGTTTCATTTATAATTATCCTATAGCATCTGCAGCTTCGGCCTCTGCTCCCCCTGAAGACAAGGGGAGCCACGTTATTGATTTCAAGGAGATGCGAGAGTCAGCACCTTTTCCACCCATAGCAAATACATGCAAGAACACGCCAACTCCGGCTCCCGTTACCTAGTTAAAAGTGTACAGGAAAATTGTACGGTTTTAGCTGCTCCTTACTTCTGCTCCCAGTGAAGACAGCCACTAATAACTAATAACTGCAATTCCCCTTTTTGTGTTAAGTCATCAGCTCTTACGCTGCTACTACCTCTGCAGAGACCCAGGTACTGTTATGGGTCCTGTGCTGGGAGGACTTTTTAACCAAGAAGGTTTCAAACCCGAGGTCCTCTGAAGGACGATGGACTTTTATTTCCCCTTGAACGGAGGGTGACTGATTCAATTCCTTTGTACACCGTGCCTGAGGAAAAGTGGAAACTTCAGCCCCAAAATAATAGCCAGCTAGTGTAAATTGCACAATGCTGGTCTCATACGCTGCTTTTAACGCCATTTAAAAAGCGATCTGTTTATGCTGTACTAGCGTTTGTGCCTTAGCCGGGGCAGGAGGTAGTTCCTCATAGACTGTTTCACGTCTGTTCCAGACATGAGTCACTATAATAAGATCCAAGTCTACCTTCCATCCCTTCAGATGATAACAGTTTCCAGGAAGTCCCTTTCATGCCATCCCTTAGTAGTAACTGGAGTTCAACTGCTGAAAAAATCTGAAAATCCCATGTCCTCAGGCAAGACCGTACAGCTGGCGAGTCACACGTACCCTAAACATCTCTAATTAATGAGCAGGGTTGGAATACAGTAAACATATTATGAAGTAAAATAAGTTCCAAAATCACAACCCTAACTGCTGACTTAACTTCTGTGACAACTTCCACAGGGATAACGTGTCCATTTGTTCCTCATTCATTACAGAGAAGACAAAAAGAACTGTGTTTTGGCATTCACAGGGGCAATGTTTTTTCCCCGGAGTTAGGAAATCCAGCTTTTAAAAGCAAGCTTGTGAAAGAGTTTGATGTTTACTGATTTTATCTAATTTGCTATGTACTAACATGGTAGGCTTAGAAAGCTTGTCAGTCTGTGGGGTTTTTTTAAACTCTTGGTGGTAAATGACTCATTCTACGGACTGAAAAATAGTTAAGTAGCAGTTTTTAATATGAAAAATTTCCTAAGGATTTTTTGAATAAGAGTATAAGACTGAGTATACCATTTGGTTTCTTTTTAAACAGAGAACAGAAATACCTGCGAGCACTATCAGACATTCTGTTCCTGACAGATGTTGCATCCCTGACTAATAATGCAAAGAAATAATTTGGCTTTGATCTCTTCTACCTCCTGTCGCCCTGTAGCTAATGAAGTTGGGCGTCTTCAGTGATAGGTATGAAATCTGCAAGTCTATTATTGCGAAAGAGAAAGCAGCTAATTAGTATTTTTGCTGCCTTTCATGCTTGTTAGGAGTTTTCAGTTCTGAAATTTCAATTTACTTGAAACCAAACCCCCTGTGACACACCTGTTCTGTATGGGAAAAAGCCACAGACCGGCTCCCTGTAGATGACTGTCCTTATCCTGAGACTGTCTAGAACAACTGCCTCACGTCCAGTCCCATTATTTTTTTATATTAGTGGAGAGGAAGGAGACCTAAATTTGATTCAAAAGGGAAATAAACGAATTTAAAATGCTTCATAAACTGTTGCTACTTTCTCTCGTGAAGAACTCAAGGTTATTACAGTTGTTCCACGTGTTTTGATAGAAGTGCTTATGCTGGTATCATGCTTCTGTTACAAACTCTGCAGATTTTAGGGTTTGTTTTACAAACACATTTGCTTCCAATTGCCAGCCTGGTCTGTGAAACAGGATATCCTACAAGTGTGCTTAAAAAAAAAAAAAAAAAAGCAAGCAAGCAAATATAGCATTTTGCAGTCAAACCCAAAAACCAGTATGCATTAACTGGTGTGAGAAATTTCGTCATTTAAAAAATCAATCAGTTGTTCAAAGTAAAAAAGAATAACATCTATTCACATGAGGCATTAAAATTCTTTGGGACACTGAAGAGAAGAACTCAGACATATTATTTTGTCAGGAAGACTGCCTGCTGATCCTGTCCACTAGCTTCTCGCCAGTAGAGGTGCCTTAGGACTGTTCGATGTAAATGCACAGGCAGGTGCACGGGTAAGTCATGTTGTACTTTAACGTGTTAGCCTGAACTTTCACCACTGATCAGGTCAACAGTATGTGAACCCTGCCTGGGTCTTCTGAGATCACAGTGGCCCATGAATCCACAGAAACGGCTCAGGCAGGCAGCTGATCCTGCCGTCTAAGTCAAGACCCCCAAAGGTTTCAATCCGGACCTGACTAACAGCAGCAGCTCCGAGCGAACTCCTAACGCAGGCCCCGACGAGGAGGAAGAACAAAGCAGAAATGAAGACAAAGACCCTGCTCAGATACTGAGGGGAAATCTAAGCATTAGGAAAGCCACTCTGAAGTGCAAAGTTTTCTGTTCATTAAACCTTCGCTACAGTGAATATTTTAATATATCCCTTTGAACAATTTAACATATCTCCTAACAAGGAGGAATAAAAATTATGGTATTTTAGGGGGGAAAAAAAAAGACAATCACACAGCGGTTTTCAATGACCAAGCAATAAACAAACACCTGCTCCAGAGCTGCAAGCCTGTAATGGTACAATCTCTCCTGGAGACTGCTATGTTATACTGTATAAAGAAAAAAAAAAAAAAAAAAGAAAACAAGGAGGAAAGAGTGAGCACAAGATGTTATCAACCAGAGTTTCTAGGAGATTATTGCTGAGATATGAAGACCTTTGACCAACATTTTCCTTTAAGCTCAGCGTGAGTAATGGGCACAATTCTGCTTTTCTGCGCACCAGCTGACCACTTTATTTCACCGAACTGATTTAGACCATCCCTGCAGAGAGCAGGGGTTGACCAAACGTGAGTCACTGTGTGTGCCTGCTGCCGTCAGCCCCAGAAGGAAAGTCTCAAAGATGCTGAACTACCTGGAGCTCCTGAAGAGCCATGGTTGGCAAAAAATACTGATCCTTAGAGACACAAGATGGTTGATCCTGGGATTTCACACAAGACAGGGGAAAAGAGGGAGTACACTCCAGAGGGGGCAGGGAGAAGCAAAGATACAGATGTGTTAGTACTGGACTTCCCACGAGGGCAGGGGCAGGCTGACAGCACACAGTATAGAAGCTCATTTTGCAGTTATCTATGAGCTCCCAGGCTTGTCCTCACTGATGCACCAGGCGGTGGTTCCATGGTAGTACTCTGTCACCAGAAGATCCAGCTGAAGAGGTCCCTACACCCAGACGGTCAGCCCTTCCGCCCCTGTAGAAGGTGAAGCTGTGTCACCAGTACAGGTTCGCTCAGACACAATTCAGACTTCAATGACACCAAGTGATATCAGCTGCAGCAGGGAGAAAAAAAGGAATATTTTAATGCAGATTTGTCATCACTTTTGCAAGATGAGGGTACAATCTCAGCTACTCTGCAGTGTAACTGTGCAGCTCTAGAGTCTTACTGTGTTGACACACATTACAGGCTATCTCAAGATGAGTTTGCTTGGATAGTGGTTTATTTGAATTAGCACTGCAATGAAAGCAAGCACTCCAGTGCTATCAATGAGTGTTCATTCTCGAGCACACTGCGATGAGTGCATGTGTTTTAAAGCTTAAGACTCCTTCTTTCACTTCTTGTATTCCATGGAAAGTATTGGCTTTATCCACAGCCTTTGGGCTGTTTTTATTTACTGTGGGCTACTAAATCTTCAGGATTTTTCTCACTGCACAACAGATGACACTATTAAATGTGTTATGCCTAACAGCCTGAGCACTGCTAAATCAAATTATGAAGACCTGAGAAAAAAGCCCTGGTTAAATACTAATGGTAGTTAATGCTATTAAACTATTGGACATGGACTGATCATTACAAATGGAGTGCAACATTTAAGGAAGTAGAAAAATAACCTGTTTCTGCTAATCACTCAATTTCCATTACGTATGAAGTGGCTGCAGTTTTGTACTCCTGCTTCATACAAGAATCTCTTTGTATGATGTACTGGAACTGAAAATACTATATATTGTTGCAAAAGAGGAAAGTATCGTGATGTATGACTTATGGGACCATATGTAGCTTGTCATGCATTAGGAGAAGATGACCTGCATCTAAATTGAACAGCTTCCATGGATGACTCATGCGCGAACAGCACTTGAAATCATCACACAGACTGCCTCAATATACATGAAATCTGCCACTGGCTCCTCAGTGTTGCCTTCTGCCTCTTTTCAACCAGACAAATGTCAGGCCATTAGGAATCAGTGTTCCTCTATTCTGCTGAAAGCACATGGGGGCCATGACCTAAATGAAGAACAAGAGAAAGCGCCTTTGAGCCTCTCTACCATACATTAATACATTACAATGTAAACATGAAAAAAAAAAAAATCACAAATGCTGAAAAACTATGAACGAAGCCTTGAAATGCTCCGAAGACACTATTTCTGCATGTGTGATGTTATACCTGTGAACATAACCCCAGACTACTAGTTAGCTGGACTTCTGCAAGAAGGTGTACTGAAGTTGGTGAGGGAGTCTGAAGGGTCTGAACAGCCCTCAAGGGCTAAAGAGGCCATTATGTGCCTGGTCTTAGATATGGGTGCCCAAACTGAGAATTACAGCCAGAGGACAGCGCTCTGTCCCTGTCTGGATTCAGTAGGTCTTTCAACCCCTACAAAAGGCAGTGAATCTGCAAGCACGGCATGCAAGGGCACTTCGGGTTTCTGCACGCCAAAGGGCTGGCTGCGCTGCTCAGCAGCTCTGCTAGCTGACAGCCAGGCTGCTTCGTTACCTGCGAGACAGCCCTGTGTTCAGAAACAGGTGGGTCCTCTGCAAGAGCCATGGGACTTAACCAACTGGGAGGTGGGAGCTTCACATGCCTTAAGTACTGCTTAGATGTGGAATAAAACATATGCTTTTCAGCAAGGAAATAAACCATCACTTTTGTGGTTTTTCAGAGACCTCAGCCCAACTACCCTTGCTGAAGTTGGATATCGAAGTCGTCCTTCTCGAAATGCAGAGTCAAAAGACAGGGAGAGAAAGGATAAGCATGAGTGTCTCCGGCAGAGAGGAACACCACAGCAGAGCTCCCCTCAAGGGCTGCCAAGGGTCTGCCCTGCTGGCAAGTGACGAGCCTCCAACAGCTCAGTAGAGTTTATTGTATGATTTTCTTCTGGTGTAACGTTTCTGTGATGTGCACATCTGCACATTAAGCACTGACTTGTTTTGTGTCATTGAACAGCAGGAGGTGGGTAACAACCCTCTTTTTCACTCTTTATCTCTACTAATGGGAACGCAGAGTTGGACTATGCATGAGCCAGCTTGTTTTCAGCCACAAGAAGAAGCAGAAGAAATGGCCTTACACTCTAAAGCGGGAACAGGGAACATATATACAGCCAGCCTCTACCACCTGCTATAAGCAAACTGTGCTTTGAGATAAAAGTGTATTTCTGAAGAAATCCCCCAAGACCGCTTTTGAAATGAAGAGGTGTGAGACCACAAAGTGTAACTCCTTTCTTCCTCTCTCTGCCCCATAACTCTATACCACTACTGACATGTTCTGACTATCTGCAAGTAGACTCACATGTGAAGTACTTTTCAAAGGGAGGTTTCAGATTAACATCATAGGAAATGCAATTTTTTAGATCAGAAGCAATAAACCAGATTTGAAGCAATGTATCAGAAATCCTAAAACTTCAGTAGCTGGCAAAATGCAGTACTACTCAAGAAAGTTTTCCCATAAAGTACTGAACCAAATTTGTAATAACATACATAAATGAAGGGAAGAACATGATGCAATTTAGTATACTGTTATCACATATATATCTCACAGAATACATGCAGACAGACTCCTATGTGTACTGTTCAAAACCAATGTTCTCTGTTCAATTTCCTTGCTTTTCCTAAGAAAACCAAATTTTTAAAAATGTGATGCTTGTTGCAAACTCCAATTCTAAGCAGTTCTAGTTAGTAAAACTCATCCAAAGCCAAAAAAACACATTAGCTGTTTTCCTCCCTAAAAATAATGAGCAATCTATTAATACTTGGGAGAGTACAAGGTAAAAGTTATCTGATTTCTTTTAAGTATTAGAAGTGCATCAGAACCTCTGAAGACTTCTCTTTCTAAAGCTGGTGGTGACTTAAATCCTGATTTTTTTCCATCACGTCTCACAGTTTATCAGAGACCTACAGATAGTTTTCCTTCTTCTTTCATCATCAGCACAACAATGACCTGCAACATGACCAGCCTGTTCCTAGCTGCAGTGGCTCAGGCTGTAAACAGAGAGGAAGCTGTTGGCAGTGGCTGACCTGACTAGAGGAGAAAGCTCATGACTCATGGACTCTTTGTCAATTTGGAGATTAAGTTTGTAGTCTCAACAAGAAGGATTCTCCCCTGTTCTTTGGCCCAGGAGGAAAACTAAACCACGAGCCTGATGGAGTGTGAGCAGTGAGAGCATTCCTTATGCAAGCGGTTGTTTTAGGAAGAAAAGAAACAGTGCAAAAGTGGTTGATCGTGATGAACATTTTGTTAAACTAGAACTTGCTTCTTGGTGCTCAGTACCATAGCCTGTTTTAGTTTGATACCTCTATTCACTTTTAGAAACTTTACATCTAAGATTTACATTTTCACTCTTGCATTCTACTTCTTGACCAACAGCTGGCCTGGACTCTGTACGGCAACTCTGAGGAAAGGCTTTGCATGCGTGTGAAGTGTTGTTTCACTAACAACTGCTGTAAATCAGTGTCAGTGACATCATACAGCCGCAAATGATGTCCATCAGGCTGCCTGCTTTCCTGCAGACGCACCATCTGTTTCAGTCAAGGGTGCTGGCGGTTTGAGTCAAAGCTCGTTGAAGTTACTGGAAATATTCCCATGAGTCTTTGATTGTGTGACTCATCTGTAGCTTACACTACGCGCAAAATGTCAGGCTCACAAACTGCACAGTGCAAGCATGACAGCTAAGGCTTAAACAGAACACAAAGCAGCAGTTAGCTCTCTTAAACCAACACAGGCCAGGATTTGATCTGCTGAAACTATTGCAGCTGCAGTGATGTATAGCAGGAGTAGGCAAGACGGGGAGAAAACTCTGAACTGGTACCCTTTACTGGGAGAACTTTAGGAAACAAGAGGACTCTCAGAGCCAGAGGAACCAGTTCTATTTTCATACCTCTGGGGTGATACTACCATCAGTGGGGATGATGCACCTAAAAAGAAAAACATGGACCATGATGCCTGAGGCAATCAAACACCACGGGATAGGTGGGAGAAAAGAATCTCTGAAAGAACATTAAGAGTAGGCAGAATTCAATGTCAGTGAGTAAAATGGAAAGATGACTTAAAAATAGCCAGCTATATCTACAGATTCAAGTTGCCTTTCTTAGGTAAAGACGACAGCGCTTTTCTTTCCCACGATTATATAAAGAGACCCAGTTCCCTGCTTGGAGCTCCCACAGAAATCAGTGTGAGTCACTTGTGCAGGCTGCTGGGAAGTACATCTCCAGGAGAGCTAATTATTGCATCTATCATAACAAGTTTGCAGAAGTGGTTTTATAAACACCTGCCACTGTTTTATTATCTCCAGCTCAGGAAACAGAATAACTGTCAGCCCAAATGACACGGTTTGGTATTTTCCACTAATTCTGAAAATAAAGAAGTAAAGAGCAAGTCCTAGCATAAAGAAGTAAAGAGCAAGTCCTAGCAACACCTTTGGTTTCAAAGTTACTGTCAGGTAAAACATCTATTTTAAAAAAGTATGCTAATTTTATCTCCAGGCCCCCACAGGAACACACAGTAGTTAGGACCTCTTCTCTCACTTCATGGACGAGAAGATGAAGGGAAAACCAAAAGGCCCCTAATTGCCTGATTTCACTCTTGGACTTGCACGAAACAAAACACTCCACCAGTGCTAGTTGTTCAGCAGAACTCGATCAGGTGAGAAACATAAAATTTGATTGTATAAAGCCAGCAGAACGGAAAGGAGGCGTTATTAAGGATAATGCTTATCTGTTGCGCTCCATAGATTAAAAAGTCTATCAGCCTGTCCTGTCTGCAAAGACTTAACATTTTTGTTTATATTTATGGGCCTTTAAAGCACAAGTCTGCTTGTGATTTAATCAAGATTTTCAAGCGATCACATCCTTTCACTGATCAAGTACTAACATGAGTCTCATACAGCAACTGAGATCTCTGTCCCATCATTGGCAACGGTAGAGGCTCTATGACAATCAAGAGCATTTAGCTCTTTCCTCAAGGAATGGCAGTGAAGGGCACCAACTCTTCTTTGGTTTTGCACTTTCTCCTCCTGCAAAGTAGAGACATAGAGCAGACACAAAAAGTTTGTTCTTACTTTCTTATTCCAGGAGAAAACTTGACAGGTTAGAGGCAGGCAAAAGGAAAAGGACTTCAGAAATCAGGGAGATGGAAAATGAGGAGGAAATCTCAAGCAGAACACCTAATCCTGAAACCAAACTGTGAGATTGGCAGCAGAATTTTTCTGGATTAGTGGTTATTGATGTGCCTCACTCAAGAAATCCCTTTCCTGAGGGAGTTTCCTTGGGTGGGTAAGTGAGAAGGTGTCAAGTGAAACTGCTTATCTCCACATGGTCTGCAACACACTGAGGTAATCGCAACTCTCACTAGGTACAGCCTGCTGAAAAATAGCGTTGTAATGATTACTTGTACTCATCTTTATTACCTTGTGTCAGACAATGGGAAATAAATAATAATTCATAATAAATAATAAACAAAAAATAATAAAAGGAATACGGTTTATGTGATTTTTCCCAGGCTGACAGTGTTTCTCTGAGTCCATCAGTTGTTCTGCGCAGACCTTGCTTTTATATACTTTCCTCAAAATGTGTCAGAGGAAACTGCAGCTATACCTGTCCCCCGTACAGCTTGCCTTTCAGGCAGTATAGTTTGACACACGTAAAGCACTCCTTATTCAGCAGAGCAAGGCAACAGAACAGACTGACTGGCTCAATATCTATTAAAAAAACCCAATAATCACGCTGATCTATTTAGTTGTCATGAGCTTCAACATCTGGACAGTTTTATCTTTTTAACACTTCATTGACTTCTATACAGTAGCAAAACAAAGAAAGTAACGCAGCAAAACTGGAACTCGTATAGAAATGGAACAGAAAATACAGTCAAGAACAAGGATGGATGTGGATGCCACCTTCTACTGATGGTTGCTTTAGACTGAGCTACATCAGCTTGAAAAAAACACTGAAGTGAACAAAATACACTATCTGCTTTTTGTTTTGTCCGAATGCTCTTTGGAGTCTTTCCTACATCGCTATATTCTGACCACGTACTAGTGTAAATGAGAAACTACTCCAAAGAAATCAATGGATGTTAACTGGAATAGGCAAAAGGAGAATTAAGTTCAAAAAAGCAATAGCTGTATATACCCTTAAAGCATCCCTAACATCAGTCCGTCCAAACACCGTTCATAGGCGAGAGTTCCATTTTACTTCCATTTTGTCACAGACTCAGAATCCGGGAGATACAGTAAAGCATTTTCCCAGTTCCAGGAAACTCACTGGTTAGAGCAGGTTTGGGTACAATTCAGATTTGGCTTTCTCCTTTAAATAACATTAGTAGGCCTAAAATGTCCTAATTTAAGACGTTTCCAGAACTAAAGTTTCATTCTGCACTGCATCGTAGGGATCTGAGTCCCTTTGTTATATTTGTTACTGCTTACCCAATCCACATGCCTCAAAATTACCTGGGAAAACATTGGCATCGGATATTATCTGGCCAAACTGGAAGAACTCCAAGTCTTATCAAACGTATAGCACTGGCTGCACCTAGTATTTTGTGACTATATTTATAGAGCAGGGATATAGAAACATTTAATAAAGGAAAAAACACCCTCTTATTATGGTTTGACCGATTCAGAAATTATAGAGTCTATACTCTCACTGCTCGAAGGATTGTCTGATGTGGCCCATCTAAGGGAAGATGCCTGGAGCTGAATTTCCCTCGTAGTTCCAGTTCTTTTAATTTTAAATTTTATTTTTTTTTCCCCTCCAGCTTGCTTGCTCAGTGGAAAGGATGTAATGACATAGAATGTAATTACACTCAGCTGAGCTGGGCATGTCTGGGGTGATGGATGATGGGACTAGTTGCTAAAAGCTCGCATGCACCGCAGCAATCTGGCAGAAAAGCCCTGTGCATGAATGTCATGGTGTGAGGCATTGCCTGGATGAGGCTTTTCCAGAACAAAGCACAGCATCATAATCCCCCACGTTCAGGAAAAATGAATTCATGTTGGAAGGGATGCAGAGAAAGATGCTGGGAATCTAAACCTACCTTATAAGAGGGGACTAATACAGCTAAGCTTGTTTCATCTAACAACGTCTGGGAGGGAATACGATTGCTTTTTGTAAAAACACAAAAGAAACACAAAGAAAAAGGGAAAGAGCAGTTTAAGCAATGGGATAATGCTGGCACAAGAACACATGGCTGTGAACGAGCCACATAAAAATTTAGACTGGAGTTTGACAATTATTTCTATCCATCAATAAAGTAATGTTCTGGAACAGACTTCCAGGCAGGAACAGCGGCTGCAAGAGGCCTAATCGGTTTTAAGGTGAAGCTTGACAAATCTGATAAAGGGATAATAGGACAAGGTTGCCTGCAACAGCAGACAGCTGGACTCCCTGTTTTAGAAGATCCCTCCAAGCACTAAGCTCCCAGAAAAATGCGGCAGTAGTTCCTCATGCTATGAACACTTGCTAAACAGTATATTGAGTCCATTAAACTCCATACAGTATTTGGCCTGGAAACATACACTTCATGCAGGTCTTGGTTTAAAATTATTGCTATTTCAGAGTGCCATATATAAAAGGTCTTTTCCATAGAGAATAAAATTGAATGGCACATTAGCGTTGAGACAGAGCTATCTCAGGTTTCCTCCATTTGTATCATCCCTCATTTTCAAATACTTAGGTGACCCTATTATTGTAGTTTATCCTTCCATTATTATTTTGCAAGGTGATAGTAACCACCCACATTATTTCGTGGCTTTGATACAGAACATTTAAATTTTTTTCTATGAAGGGATCAATTTAGTCATGAATTAATAAAGCATGCTGTCGTGCCCAGAACTACTCCATATGAAAGATCTCTTATACCTGAGATAGGGTACCACACTGGGAATTTGGAACCTCTCCTTGAAATGATGGAGTGGAAAAACAGCAAGGCCAGCTATCTTGGTGGCGTCAACCCCTGGCTCAAGGACCAGTGATAATCCTCCAGAAGGAGGAACATCTCAGATTTTTATTTTTTTGAACTACATTCATATTCAGTTGGCTTAATTACTTCAATAGCCTTAAAATCCCTGCCTGATAGAGGAAGGCGGCTGAGAATTCTGGAAGACTTGAAAAGCCAAGGCAATCTAAGGTGGGACAGTATTCATTACAGTGGCTTCCTGATAAGCACACTGGTCAGTCCTGAGCAGACACCGCAATTCCTCTCCTAAGCAAAAAAGTATTAAAATCCAAAATTTTGCTTAAGAACTGGAACAAACAATTGGAGATGGGAGGTGTAGCATGTGAAAAACATCTTTTGCAAAGGTTCAATATCAGATGAACCAGATCTGGACCTTCTCCCATACTCTGTTCCAATGGCTTCACTGTGCTCTGGGGTGGTCAGTGGCCAGGTCCCCCCTGCTTGACCAAGGCTGTGGGAGATGTTGGTAACCCAGGACACTGACAGCCTGGCAATGGGCTGGCAGGCAGATGGTCTGAGTGACAGGCCAGAGAATGTCAGTCAAGGAACATCAACCTCCTGAGGTTTGTTGCATGTTTTACTGGAACTAATGTTTTCACAACAGGTTGTTTTGTTGGAAATTTGTTTCCGTGGGGAAGTATTTAATGAGAAGGTCACTGACTAGCCCAAATATTGCTGCTGGCTGTTACCAGTACGGAGCAGAATGAAGGTTATTTCACAGGTTGGAGCTTCTCTTTACCTGCGCTGTTTGAGTCTCTCAAACTGGACCCTAACATTGGCATTCATAATGCCTTTGTTTGAGAAAAATGACTGCAATTGCTGTGATATATATTACTGTTAGAAATTAACTCTATTTCAGTGCAGCTTTTGGGGACATTTGCTGTGAGGCATAGTACTGTCCAGGGACCCATAAACTAAAGATTGCACAGTGCCTAAATGTCTTAATGCAGAGTCATCTCAGTAGCACGATAGCAGCTAAGAGCTCTAAAATAGTTTAATAAAATGATAGCAGCTTCCTTAGAATAGCTATTTTCCAGTAACCCAGAAAGTCTGTTTGGCACAGTGCCATCCCAAGGTGTATGCCTCGTCATGTTTGGCCAGATCATGGCTTGTCTCTGTTTGCTTTGCTCTTACTTTTAACGGGAGGAAAACTGTTCCACTCCTAGAGCTGGCTGCTCATCTATTTGTTGTTCCATTTTCTAACATTTCACTTTCTGAACCTTCTGTACTTCCTGGTGCTACCGTTCAAATCCCCCATCACCACAGGTTTTGCAAGGACTGTGCAAAGTTGCATTCCTTTTAGTCTAGAGATCACAGCAGAAGTTCTGCAGGTCCAAACCCTCCCAGCCTCCCCCTGCCCCAAGCCCACCCTGACTGCCCCTGCTTACAGGTTTGACGAGCTCACAGCTGGGGGAAAAGACATGCTGTGTTGACACGCTACCATCTAGCGGCAAGTACCGCAGATTTCCGTGGGACAAATCCCCTAGGGAGCGTGCTGGGTTCTCAGGCTCCTGCTTTATCTCACGGTCCTGGGCAATATCATTGCTCACGCTGTGCCCAGGCATGGCTCACGCAGCACTTGGGGGCTGCTGCTTTCTTACTGCTGCTGCTCCTTCTCCAGGCTACTACGAACAGCAGCATCGATTCTCACCCTCGCTTCTCTGCAAATTGGCTTGCAGAGAGCTCTGCCCACGTCATCCGTCTTTCCGCTGCAGACCTGCGGCGGACGGGGCTCAACCTGTGCTTGAGCAGAGATGTTTAAGGACTGCCTCAGTAGAGACTTGCTGTCTAGAGCTCAGCTCTCCCTTCTCGGGGTTCAGGCAGCTGGGCTGTTGGTTTGCATGATGGAGCCAACCTTCCAAAGTGACTCTGGTTCTTTTGGGCAAACTCCAGCTATGGCCGCTGGGTTCCCAGGCAGACACCCTGTGCCTGCCCTCAGGAACAGGACCCTTCAAGCTACTGGCTGCAAAACCAACACCCCCCAGCTTCAGAAAGCCAAAGCAGACACTAGGAAACACGTCCAGCTGAAGAAGGGCTCCTTATCTAACACAGTACTCTCAAAAGCAATTCTACCTCTACGCCTCTGTTCAGCCCTTGCTCCAGAGGGTGTGCAAAACATATTAAGCTAAAGGCACCGTAACATTTTAATCATTACAAGTTTCTGAGGATTTGAGAATGCTATGCCCTACTCTGATGCTGTGCAGGCCCTGAGAAACCAGAGGACGGGGGGGTGCATGAAAATGCTCCCCCAAAGTACAGAAATGAAGAACATCCCCACAAAAAACGTGTCACAGTAGAACAAAAGATTTGATCAGATCCTGCTCCCCTGATTTATCAGTGTGAATACACAGTTGCAGACCATTCACACTCGCTACTGAGATGAGGAGTGCAAGTACTCGCCTTATATATCTCCTCCCTGACTAAAATTCACCTTCTTTCCTTTAAGATCTGCTAACTAGCAAACAAAAAACTCAAAGTGCAAAAGAAGTGTTAACTCTCCCACAAGCTAAAATATGTGGTGAAAACGTGCAATAATGCAGATCTCTAACCTCAACATTCCTTGGTAGGAAAGAAGAGAATTCTTTGCAAAAGCTCTTGACATTTTGTTTCAGCTGCTTTTGCAACTTGGCAATTTTTCTCCATCCTTCATCCAAGAATCACAGCTGGCTACTTGGGGATTGTAGAGAAGTATGGGACAATCATTGTTTAGCAGTTTTTTATGTAAAGTATTTCTAAAACTGACGGTCTGCCTTTTGCATGCACTGTGTGGGAAGGTTTCCACTTGTGGAACCCTTTACAAAGGCGAATCCTTTTCAAATTCTCAGAGATGGGTTGTACAGGGGTGGGGGAGAAGAGAAACAGCACTTCATTTTTGAAATGCTGGATTACAATGCATTCTGAACACGTCAACAGCTGCAGCTTTCTCTGTCACTTATACCGGATTACTTCAAATTACTTAAAATTCAACATGAAACCTATTATTTATGTCTTTGTCCCATGGACATTATGGATATTATCTTTTAAGCCTTTTGTTGCTTCTCTTGCATGACTCTTCCATTAACTTCCTTTAGTGATGCTTATGCAATTTTTACTGCTGTGTTTAGGTAATCTCACAATGCTTAGCCTCACCTGCTACAAAAACCATGTCTGCACATGTTCACACAAAAAGCAAAACGTCAGTTACAGAAGAGTGTTGTTAAGCCTTTTCACTTCATCCTACAGGGTCAGAACACAACACCCAACCTCCCTGCTGAAACCTCCTCTTTTTTCTCTCCAGTCAAACACTCTTCCAGCCAGCCATATCACCATTCAAGCCCCTAATTACCGCTGCTAAACTTGTCATCTAAACCTGTTAATCCCCTGCTTTGGCAACTCATCTACTCCTTGCTGATCCAGATGACTCTTCCTCTGGGTCACCCAAACTGTCACAGGTAGTCTTTTTTATTCTTCCTCTTATCATCCTCAGCCTTAACCCCTTTCCTGTTGTCTCTGGTACTGATTTCTTGTCCTTTCTTCAAAAACTTTCACAGTCTGATTCTACTCCAGCAAAAGGCTTATTTCCTACTTCTTTTCCTGCACTTTCATGCTGCTGCAGAAAAACCTTCCTCTTGCAAGTCATCAAACCCACCACTGGCACAATACTGAGTTCCTCTTCAAAACTATGCCCTTCCCTAATGCACCCTGGTAACTCCAATCCAGTAACAAGAGGTGGTGAGCCCTATGGACACAACTTTGACCTGGCTGTTTCTGGTCATTTGCCCCAGATCCATCCTACTCTTTGGGCTCATCTACCTATCACACATCTTGTTTCAGCCTGTAACCCTCCATGGATGGGGCTGCCATTTTTCTGATGTATTTGTTTTCTCTCACATGCATATACACACAGGGTGGAATTTATATCGAACCAAATCAGAAAAAGCTCTCACTGCCTTAACTTTGACAAATCTTTTTTATAGGCACCAAAGACATGCTGACAAGGCATTTTCCCAATCTTTAGAGAAGGACTGTGAAGACTTCCACTTCTTTAAAAATGCAAAATGGCCCAAAAATTCCATCATCTGCCCCTCCATCTCCATGAATCTGGCCTTACCCCCCACCTAAGAGATGTCAGTGAACAGCTCACACACAGAAGTGAAGGCCTTGCACTATGGTGTAAGTGAGGAACAGACGGACTTGCTCAGTGGGCTGCAGACCTGTGGCCACTACTGTCACTGCCAGTAGAGCAGCAAACGTGGTCAGACCTATGCAGCCTTCGTCCTCATCCAACCCCTCTTTAGATCCAGACTGCATCTGCCCTGGTTCTGTCAAACGGCAATTCTGTAAACCTTCTGATGCTCATGGTCTAAAATTGACTCTGACAGCAAAACCATAAGATGAGAAGTTAATATCTCCCCAGTTTTAAAACAAAAAGAACTGAGCAAGTTTACCTATGACAGAACTGCCAACAGAAAAGAGTTTTGAACATAGGATGCTCAGCGCTCTCTTCCACGCTTGACTTACACAAGAACTAAGACAAATAATATTTCTAAAATTGCCAACTATTTCTTCTCACACCTGTAAAAGTCCTACTATGCACAGCTTGCAATTCTGAATACTATTCAAGCAGAACATGCACAGAAGACTGCAGAGCAAACAGACATGCCCCTAAGCCAACACTCAGCAAATCCTACAGACCAACACCACGACCCCCTGACCTCTCACTCTAGCAGGAAGTAACCACCGAACCTCTCACCTTTCTCCTCTCTAACAACCTCTGCTCAGTAGGTGCCAAAGACTCCTTTAAATTCAGAGCGGCTGCTTCTGATCCATAGTTGGAGCACATTCCTTCTGTTTCACACCTGTGCCTTAAAACTATTTCCCCCCAGCTGTTTGCTCTAATAAATCACAGCTTCCCACTAATCTGACTTTTTCAAACAAGAGCAATTTCACTTCTGTATCTGATCAGTCTGTTTATTGAGTTCCTCAGCCAAAAGCAGCATCAAAGACAACTTGCTGGAGCTGTGCAAAACCAGGCAGCTGCCAGCAAGGTTGTGAAGGGAGGGAGGAGGGTGATGGGGCAAGCTTCATGGTGCTGGGCCAGGGAGAGAGAGCTGATGGCTGTGGGGTGGGTGAAAACCTGCTGCGGCTGTGTAAGGCTGGTGGTGTATTGATGCTCATTTCCCAAGAAGGTAGAAAAGGTAATTCGAGCGCTGGCAGCAAGTCTGGGTGCAGTGTTGAAGTGGCTGCTGGGTGGTCTCACAAGCCTCTCTGAGGATGGGATGTCGTGGGTGCTTCTTAAGGAAAAAGTAAGGGAGCACAGTATCAGCGCTGGGCTGTTTGCTCTTGATGCTTCCGATATTTGTTCTTAGTGGTAATGGAACTGATTAATAGCGGGATTTAAGATAACCCACTTATGGTTCCTGTATCAAAGAATGTAGAGGCTATATTTTAAGTGTTTTTAAAGTAAATGTGTTCTTGAGCTATACTTAATAAAAGTTTTAAATTTACTCCACTAGTTACATGGATCTCAACTTTCCATATGGTTCATCACAGACATGGGATAAAGCAGGACCACATCTACTGTGTTTTCTCATATAGACTGTTGGTGCAAGATCTCTCGTCTTTTCTGCTTTTATGTGTACAACCTGCCTGTTTTAACACATTTATGTCAAGACAGAAGTTCACATCTCAAGTTTTCTGTGCATAGCCTAAAGCTCTGGTAACATATAAGGGTCTTCTCATAAAAGAGAATGAGACCCAGCTGTGAAGTTTCGTATTTCAGTCTCTCTCTAAACTTGGAGTTTGGACTGGAGTTCACAGGTCCCAAACTCCACTTTCCTAATTGGATTCTGTAAATTAACAGCTGGTCTGTTCTTTGGGACAGCTCTTCTTTGTTTTCAGCAGCTCTGATATTAGATGCCAATTTAAGACCTTTGGGTTTCAAAAAAACAGTGACCTTGTCTTTCACTTAGCTATTGAAGAGCAAATGATTGTTATAAAATGAAGTAAATGAATTAAAATCCATTGCTAACAGGTGACATCTATTTGTGCTGGGAGACAGCTCCAGTGAGCAAGATGTAAACTCTACATCTGCTTCCTGTGCTTGAAAGACATGCATTTTAGAGAAGGGGATGAATTTCAAATTTACTATTCTTTTGTTTTATCTTCTTTTGACAAACACTCATTCCTGACTGACAGACCTTGCAGACTTCCGATAAAGAAAGTACCTCATACTGTTCTCAGTTTTAATACCTGCTAACAATAATTTTGAGATTTGTTCTTTATTTTTACATTTTGTTTTTATTCTGCTAAGAAGAGAGCAACTCAAGGAATCCATACTATCAGCTGAGAGCCTCCACAACTCGTCTGTTATATGCTGTGCTAGCCAACACAAAATTAGTTACTCAACATCCTGTTTGCAGCATACAAGCGAGCAGAAGTAAAAATAAATAAATAAATATCTTATTTACCAAAAATGGGCAAACAGCACTAAAGCCTTAACAAACGTTTGTTTGTTTAAACAGCATCCAAACCAAACACTGAATTATCTTTTGCAGACACTGCACTCTCCAACAACCTCAGAGAAGCTGAATGCTGAAGTTTTAAGCAAACATTAGGCAAAACACATGTTGCCAATACTAAGCAGTGCTTTCCTTGCAAAGTTGTTCTTAAGCACCGCACTCAAACAGCTCGTGCTTTTACATCGGAGCAGACAAAAAATCTCACCACCAACTTACAACCCAAACAAAAAAAGCCTGTGCACCTAGGAACCAACTGGTTTCAAATGCCTTACTGAATTCTATGCATCAGACTACTCCTAAACAAGACACCGATTGATCATGCTCTTTGGAAAATAATTTCAAATGAAAAATACACTGGCAATGGTTGCGAACTACTAGAAGATGATTTGACAAGAAGCTGACTTTTAATTTCCTGAGTTTGTGATTCACTACAACAAATAATTTTTTGGTCTGTGATCACGAAAAGATCTTCAGCAAGAAGACTCAATATATTGCTCACCGTGAGCATTTGAATAAACCCCAGAGAATGGATTAGCACACGATTGTAATCACATTATTTCTAACCTTCTGCCACTAGATGGTGCCCAGTTACATGAGCTGTAACCGCACCTGCATTAATCAAAAACCGTTCAGAATTGCTGAATACTCACCCTGACAGCTTTTGCTGGTATTTTGGCGAAGCTATTTTCCAGGGAGATTTGGCTTTTAAAGTCTTACTTTTGATCTCAGTATGATCTTCTAAACGGGGAACGATGAAGTCTTTGATGTGGATTCTTGCATAAACAGAAGCAATGAACTACAGAGCACCTAAATGCAACCAAGGAAATGTGAGCCAGGGTTGAAGTAATGCGCAATATCGTTTCTAAAAGGCGGGAGGAAACAGAAAGGAGAAATGCAAAAGGGAGTCCAGAGAACAAAGACCACTACCACTGTCTAACCGAGCAAGATTATAAAAGCCAGTTGGAAAAAAAAAATGAAGCCCTTCCTGTGTGTTGTGGAGCTTGGTATGTGGTCTTTTACCTCTCATTTGAGAGCTACGGTAGAGCTACACTGTTGTGAGGAAAACTGCAAGAAAAAGAAAGGGTATGAGAGCACTGACAAGACACGTGATCCAGACACAAATGTGTACCGGCAAAGAACATTTTCTCCTTCGCCTTTACTCCTCTTTTACCAGTATAATTAAACAGTGACAAACGGAGAACTGCGGTGTTTCTCTGTTCCCAGCTCTTCTAATACAGGAGGCACCAGGGGGCCTCAGTCATTCGCTAGCAAGAGACCCAGAGCACACTAACTCTTTACTTGCGGGATTAATACGCTCCATTGTCTTCATTTAGCAAGAGTAAAAATAGTATCTGCAAGGCAAAAAAGAGGAAGGAGCAACAGAAAAGGAGCATTAAAGCTCATCTGTGCAGAAATTTGCAGTAAAACGACTAGAAAATGTGACCTGAACTCAGTTTTTACTGTCTGCACGAGTATCTGAAAGCATGGTTTCATGGCGGAAAAGCAACAAAACCCCCTTACTTGCCAGTGTCACCATGGGGGGTGGAGTGATTTAAAACCGAATAAAAAAATAAAGAATTTGTTTGTGACCTTTTGATCAGCTCTAGTGACGGGTAAAGAGGGACTGTTTAGAACTACCTAGGCTGTTTATGAAGGAAGCCAGGTCAGTGATGAAACTCCTGACTTCAGGGCTGTTTAGCTGCAATTCAAGGGAGTTCTCTCTTTCAGCTTTCCCTCAGCGATACCTGCATGTACAAGCACAAATTAGCTCTTATTCTTATTCAAATACTCTTATTCTGTAAGAGTATTACAAGTCTGTGTGTCCACCCCACAGGTAGACTTCACTGGTGCCAATCAGGTTAAATGTAGTCTTTCTCCTACAGACCTGGGGCTTGTAACTGCTAGCATATACTCTAAACTGTTCAACAGCTGCCTGACAATCAGATTAATTCAAAGTAATTCTCATTTTCTACAAAATTACCTTTATTTTACTTTTTCTTTCTTTCTTTCTCTCTCTAAAACACTTGTATTATAGCTATCTGAGTTGCTGTAAGGGGACTGCACAGCAAAGTGACAGGGCTGTGGGATCCAGACAATTGCAAGCAGCCTAAAATAACAATAAAAAAACCCACAAAACCTCACAACTTCTGTGATGCCTGATCTATTTTCCATTTGAAGCAGCTGCAGCTGGATGCATCTTGGAACTCCAGGCAAAAACAAGAGATTGTTCTCTTGCACAACTCTGGGAAGTCTCTCAAGCCATGAAAACGGGAAAGCACCTAAGGAAACTGTACTTGAAGCCTCTACCTTTGGAATTGGTAATTTACCTAGCCACCTGAAATGCTGAATCAGAAATTACTAATTTAACTTAAGTGATTCTGGGCAGTTCTGCATTAAGAAAATGATACCTGATCCATATACAACACTATGCTTTGCTCAAGGATGATAAACTGTGTAGTTAGGTGGCTATTTAATGACGTTAATACAGTACCTAAACTTTAAAACATTGTTTGTGTCAGGCAACTTGATGATATACCTTGACATCAAGAATTAAATTCTGTGACTTGCCTGAAGGTATACTGCACTCAGCTGTATTTTCCTGATGAATATTTTAATATCTTGTGACTGAACTGCCTTTAAACATCTCATGAGACCAATGGCAACTCGGAGTGGAACAAATGCAGAATCTGAAAATACAAATACAGAAAGTAAGAGATGTCATCTCCATCATAACCTTCTGTGACACGACTAGTTCCACATTCCCCAAACCCATTATTGTATTTCAGATTGCTATATTAGAATAATTGTCTGTATTATGCCTCGTTAGTAATTGAAGTGACAGAACCTTTAATTTAAACGTGTTTCACAAGGCTCCCTTTCCTGTGACAACATCAATTCTGACTTCACTTCAACATAACATAAATCAGTTAGATGAAGGCCTTTCTTGCCCTAATGAATTTCTGAGAAAAGTTTAGCTCCCTCCTGTGCCCCCACCCCCACAATTTGTAACACAAGTATCTTTACAGAAAAGTCTGAGGGCTCTGCTCCTGAACATTACTGTTTAAGACTATAGCCTGACCTGATACATAGCCACAACTGCTGACCTGATTCTTGTGTTAATAACTTTTTTAACCCCAGAAAGTGTGGAAATTTTCAAATCCCACAGATGCAGACAATAATTCGGTCCTTCTAAAGTTGCAGTTTGGTGGATTAGTTCCCATCACACGCGGAGAACGAATATATCTCTTGTATTTCCCAGGGCTTCAGTCAGTCCCAGGGCGTTTAGTGGAGAGGAGTAGTGGTTCAGTCCCTCTGTGTTGGCTCTAAGAATTGAAAAGAGGACTAACAACTGGATAAATACCTATTTTGTGTGCCGGAATAGGGCTTCTGCAAGACTGAAATGCAAAGAGCCATGAAGAAAAACATGCTTTCAGAATGAAAAACACCAGGCATCAATTGCCCCCCCTGCTCCGCAAAGGTAACCCGAGTGTAACAAACCAAAGTCTCTACAGCCAGTTCTTAAGAACTGCATTCACTATTGGCCACCCCAAGCATGAAAGTCAAAGTCCTAGCCGGGTACCAAGACAATTACATCCATCTATCCATCTACTCAGGACTCGTAAGACCATGTCTGAAGTACATCTGAGTGTCATTTGGGACCCTCAGGGCAAGAGGGATATTCACAAACTGGAGAAGGTCCACTGAAGACTACTAAGATGGTTACAGGGCTCGAGTACACAGTATACAAGGAAAGGGTGAAGGAGCTGCTGTCTTCTGCTACCTGGAGAAAGGACCTAGAGCCAAACCCTTCACGTAGGTGCACAGGGCAAGGACAAGAAGCAACGGTCACTAGATGCACAAAGGAAATTCCATTGGACTTGAGGGCTTCAACATCAAAGTGGTTCAGTACTGAGAAGTTGTCCAGGGAGGCTGTAGCATTTCCATCTCTGGAGATCTTAGAAGTTGGCTGGACAAAATCCTGAGCAATCTGCTCTTATGTGGAAGTTGTCACAGCTTTGGCCAGCATATTGGACTTGACATGTTCCAGAGGTTCCTTCAAATCTAAATTTCTATGAATTTTCTAAGCAGGCATACAGTTAACATGAATTTGCAAAAAAATAGTATCTTTTGTGCTGGTCTTTCTATCTGCCTTTTGTAGTCAAGGTTATTGGGGGTCGTGTGTATAAGAGCTGCTGTTCTAGGAAAAATCATCATTCTTGATAAAAATCTGTGAACAAACTCATTGTGTGTTCCTTAACTGTTGTATATTTGTTGCTCATTAAAACAATGTCTTAAGGAGGTTTTATTTTATATGAGAACATGGTCATCCCCTTTGTGATTCTTCATTCAAGTAAAAATCAAGCTGAAAATGAAAAAAAATAAAATTACATAATTGCAGAAACATAAATTTGTCACAGCACTGGAGAACAAGAAGCTAAATTTTCTTGCTCTGCTAGTAATAGAATACTGTATCAGTACAAACAGATAGTTTACAGTGGTTTTCAGACCCTAATGTCATTTTTCACAGGCAGCCAAGCTAGCAGGCAAACTAAGAAGTGATCAGACAAATGAGTATTGCCAACTAGTACTTGCAAAGTTTGGATTCCAGGGAACACCCAGCAAGGATGGAGCTTCCACAGAGAGTACACAAGTCTGTGGCAGCAACTCCCCTGAAAGACACAATTTCCTCCTCTCTGTCTTAATCAATGGCTAACATTAAAAACATCTTTACTGGCAAAGTCCAGACCCTCATGTTCATAAAATGAATCAGTGAAATCTACCAGACAGAGGAATGTAAGTCACAGACAGCTAGCGTGAAGTACATGAAGACCACAGGCATCTGTCATTGCTGAAAGTTGCTACTGCCACGACAGAGCACAGACATGTCTATCTGGAGAAGACATATCATGCCAAATTTTTTTGGCCCAGGACCAAATAAGTTTTATTTAATTGAATTGATACAGAGGCCATATCAGACTTCATACTGTGCCTTATTAGTCGGGTATTACACCGCGCAGGATCTAGCAGACATGCCAGGATTTAGGCTGAAACAACTGTAAAGCAAAACCCATTGGTTCAGCAGGTAAAGGTCAGTTACAAATGTCAGTGTGTCACGTCAGCATCACAGCCATGTAAGCACAGAAACTGCAGCACAACAGTCTTTCACTGTTTTGAAGAAATCGGCGTCATGGTTGTGCTGTCACTTGGAAGCCCAGAGCCTAGAAGGACTCTCAGCCTGGAAGAGAATGAAATTAACTGTGTGGTTTGACATTTCCCCGTATGTGTATGTTTGAAAGGACAACAGACCGCTAAGATAAATGATTAATTACAGTGCAATCACTTCAACATACATGAGATACATCTGCTCAAAGGTTTAATAACAAATAAGACAGGCTGTAACACAATGCAAGGGGGAAAAAACTACCTCATGCTTACAAACATGTCAACAGAGACCTTTGGATTCAAGCTGCTGGATAGGTTGAGTAGCTTGTTAGCAGACTAGTGCTTTGCTGCTGTTCAGTTAAAGAGACCCCCGTGACACACTTGGTGTAGTTAATGCGCACAGCAAGTCACAGCTAGAGGATCTAGTCCTGGAAGAGGTAGTGCAGGTGGGGATTAGAAACTGTCTTGGGAGCACTAAGCTGGGAAAGCAGCTGCACCATGAAATGCCAACAGTGGCTCACCAGGGTATCTGGGGCTGTGTCAGGAATGAGGGAAGTCACGCTCGGCAGCATCTCCCTCTAGTAGGAAGCTGGATGGACCATACTATTACTCTTTTCTGGCTTACCTGCTTAGGTTTCTTATCTGCGTAAAGCAGGGAAGACAGGTGAGAAGAACAAAACGTCCCGCTCTTGGGTTTTGTCCTCAGAGTAGGATCTGAGATCCCACACTTCATCCCACAGTGCCTGAAGAGACTGCTGCGGTCAGTGGGATATTATGGCTCTAGTAGGAAAGGAAGAGACTGGAAAGGTTTCCAAAATCCACTATAACTCAGCACCTTAAGTCTCCCTCACCCTAACCCGATCAGCGTACTTCTGAACTAATGGAAGACCACAAAAGAACACTACAACCACCATCACACTAATTTGCTCTCTCCACCTCCCAAACTTCACACACATCTGCGTCCATCGCCATAAAAATCTTCCCCTTCAGCTGCCCTCCACCACATTTCCCCTTTCTCTATAACCCTCCACTCAGCTCCTGGGAAGATTTCCACTGTCATCTGCAGTACTGCTGTGCAAGTTACTGGGTCAGATCCACAGTCACCACTTGGCACGCCCCACCAACATCTGTACAGCAGGACATCTTCCTCGTGTTGAAGGCCCTGCACTATGCAGCCCCTCTGTGAGCTGCCTGTGTGTTCTAGACACCCCACAGGGTAGGAAACACTGCCCACCCAGAGCAAGCAGCACCACAACAAACCTAATGGACCCTGGTGAATACTTAAGACAAAGAAGCCAGAGGCTGAAATACGCCATCCTTGTTACTTGTGGAAACGGCAGTTTGTCCCCATTCATCAACTCCAGAATCCTTCTGGAAAACAAAAGAGGAAGAGCACTGAGTTACTGCAGCCCCATCTGCTTTACTACAAAGCAGCAGGGAAGCCCGCTCACTGCACTCCACTGGCTGCTGAGCCTTTTGTTAGTCAAGCAAAGCTCCAGAGTCATCAGTATGTACGTTTGTAGGATGCAATATACTGACCTTTCACCTATTTTATTGACATGCTGTCCTAAACTTACAAATAAGATAAAGGACAGATTTCAAGTGGAGTAGAATTTAAACAAAGGAGGTGATTCAATCACTTAATGAACCAACTGCTGCCAGATCCCCAGCTGGGGACTCAGGGTCTGGAGGGAATATTTAGTTCTTACAGACAGGCCAGGCAGGGGGCTTCCCACAACTGTATTTTCTACAGCCATATGTGTTTCACATCCTGCCTTTTTTTTTTTTTTTTTTTTCAGCAAGATGTCCAAGCAATATACTATGAAATACTACACATAAAACAGTTTGCATTTAACCATAGGTTAAACTGATGCATCGTGACACTGCCGTTGAGGGGCCATTATCCTCTAGTAATCATCTGTCATTCTTAATTATATGCCTGCAAGTTAAAAATGTAATATGTTGTGACAAAACTGTGCAATTGGAGAACCGCAAAGTAAGCAGATTGCCACCTTGGAACAACACTGGATGGGATGCTGGGTTTCAGAAAGCCATACTGGATTTTCTCCATGAGGAGAGAGTTCTTTACAGGTTAAAATGTTGGGGGTTTCAAACACCCTTGGATGGAAAGGTAGCTGAACAACCCCATCAAGACATCAGAAAACCAGTACTACTTTCAGTAGATTTCACTTTTTTGCAACTTATTACATCATTTATAAACATCATCAATGGTCCTACCATTAAATATTTTTCTGCGTGCTGGAAGATCTGAATGGAAGCATGTAAGAAAACATTTAACTTACCTCTGGAATAAATCTAAGAGGTATGTCTTTTGTTTAACCATCAAAGCAATTGTTCTCCTTACTTGGGAATCTACTATATTTTGTAGCAAAAAAGGTGAACTGTAGTTACATTGAATCTATTCTTCAACCAGACACTGACACACTTACCAGTACCAGCCTATTATAATAATAAAAAAATGTTAAGAATGAAATAAAACACATCCTATTTTCCATTACCTCTAACCCAAAACACAATGTAAAAACACATATGAAATTTACTTGCTCCTGAGCAAGACTACAGCAGTCAGACAGTAATAAGCAACAGTCAGGATAAGGTAGATAAGTTAGACCATGTCAGCATGAGAAAACCCTGTGTTATAAAAAGGTGCCGTTAACTCTCTAGGATTAGAAGAAGGAAACAGAAAATTCACATTTTTAGCATTCAAAATACTTGTGAACATTTAACTGAAAAAAATATGATAGGCACAGCACAGATACCCTGAAATGGCTAATGCCAAATCTCAAAGGATGTGATTCCTGCCCAGACTGTGATAAAAATAAGGAATCAACACCACAGATCATTTTAGAGGCCAAAGATTTAGCAAGATTCAATGAGAAAGCAAATATGTACAGGAATAAAGAACTCTGGAGCGTCAGGACCTGGAGCACACTCCTACCACCAGGAGCTTAGCTGGCTGTTCAAGGCCCGCTGGTTGCAGAAGGTATGAAGAAAACTTGAAGGATCTTCAACAGAGGCCCATCCTCAAACAGCTCTGTTGGGAGACCTCAATAAGGGCAACCCTCCTCTTCAAGCTGCTTTAAAGCTGAGGCTCTCACCCTGCTCTTTGCCTGAGCTGTGCCACAGCCATACAACCCACTGATCCAGACCCTGGCCAACTTCCCAGCTTGATTGCAGGCCTCGCCACTATGGACTTGCCTGGCAATCACTGATCCTGGCCACTATGTCCAGACCTGACCATGATCCTGACTCAATTTCCCAACTTGACTTCAGACCTACCCTATCACTGCAGATTTGCTTGGTGGTCTGGCCCCTGGGCTGAACCTGACTACCCTGACCAGCACCATCTGCCTCACCTGGGGTACAGTGGGACTGGTCCCTTCTGGTGAAGCCACTGCTTCTGCTGGCCTCCTTTCCCCGAGGGAACAGCTTTGCCTTTGCTGCAGTCTGACATAGAGTTACAACAGCTGAAGTTAGCAACAAGTATTTGCTGAGAAAAAAAACCCCAATGTTGGAGCTTTTTAAAAGCTCCTCATTTTTAGGGACCAGAATGCTGAAGGTTGCTTTGAAGTTATGCAGACTGCCACATCTACACTGCTGGCCCAGGTCTGCTGACGCTTCCTGTAATCGAGTGCTAGCTACTGTCAGATGTGATAGCAGAGTTAACAGTCACTCAGTCTAAAAACTGGGTCCATGGTAATATTGTTTCTCTCTTTGTCCTACAGGCTACATAGGAGCTCACAAATTAACACTAGAAGTTCTGCTGAGGTATATTTTCCTTAACATCTTTGTCACTGCTCATTAATTAGCACAGGATTAGCAGTTGTCATAACACACAAAGAAGAATATTGTGTTGGTCCAAACACCAAGCAGGCAATCATCAATTTTGACGGATCATAATAAAAAAAATAAGATCAAAGTATACAGTAAAGAATGAACTAAAGGCCCAGTTCCCTCCAATTCCACACGTAGATCTCAGCACAGATCAACACCAACCTCCTCTTGTAACTTACACACGCCACTTGTTAGATCCCAGTAGTCCTCCTTGCTGCCCCACTGTCTTGCCCTTCCAATAGCTCACTCGACAGGCACGCTGCTCTCCAGCTGTCCATCTACACTGTTCTCTGGAGCCTTCTGCCATACCCCCTGAGGCACTGACACGCTGCAGCCATAAAAGTCGAGGAGTTTAAATCTCAGCATCACCACCTCCAGCAGGCACAGTTCACTCGGCTTGCAACTTGCCCTGCAGTCACAGCACACCTGCAGCCACACACAGAGCCTGCGTGCTGTGGCAGCAGGCAGCAAAGCACCCTGTCACCTAGAAACTCAGCACCAGGGCTTCTTTGAGTAGAGGGATAAATTCTGTCCCCCATTTAATCTAGTCCTTGCCCTATATTTCCACTAATATAGAAGTCTGAAGTATGGTATAACTGAATTATGCTTACTTATGAAAGTTAAACAAGAGTTAACAATCAGTAAAAAACCCCATAAGAATCTGTGTCAAAACAGAGGAAGCTGTACGTCCTTTAAGCACTCCAACATATTTGTTTTGAATAAAAGCATCCCACTGGTTTCAAAATACAAAAGCCCCAACAGCAGTTTTTCCCCTGTAGTGTTGCATCTTAGAAGGTATCATCGCCAGATATGAGAGACGGCTAAACCCCAGAACTCAACAGGAAAAGAGATTTGAGACACCACATATCACTTCCTTCTGCAGGCATGACTTTTCTATAGAAAATAAAAACCAAAAATTTTTATTGACTGTACTGTAGATACCTGTACAGAGTGTAAACTTTAATATTTCACCAGATACGTGAATAATTCTGGAGAAAGAGTTACCAAGCACCTTCATTTCAACAATTTTTTCATATTTACAGTAAGACATACCTGATTAAGTGTATGAATAAAATGAATTAAAAGTTATAACAAGTTATTTTTTTAAAAAAATCTTTGAAATGTTTATATGCTTTGTTATTTTAGGATAAATATACAATTAAAGAGGAAGATGTCACACAGTTAAGACTCAGAACTGACTCTGTTTAAAACTGTTATGTTGTGTCTGAAGAGGGAGTGAGGAAATGGGGATGTTAGCTTACTGCTCTGATCATGACATTGTGACAGGTGCTCTGGCGGAAGCCTCACAAGCCCTGTTCTGTTCCGCTGCTGCAGGCTGGCTTGCGGGTAAGCTTACTGCACAACACACAGTGTGGAAGCCAAACTTCACTCCCAGATTTGTACTGCTAATTTGACCTAAGAATATGCATTTTGATCTTCCCTCCCCGCTCCGAACTTACTGGTGGTGATGAAAATGTCAGCTTTGATTTTCAGCACACCTTTCTGCTGTTACTGAACACTGGCACACAAATGGGGCATCACTACCTTTTTTCATTTAAGCAGCAAGACACAGGTGACCTTTCAGAAAATCAGATTTTTAACTGCCATGGTTTCTCATTATCTACAAAAAGGCATGGCATGGTTTGCCAAGAAAGATTGCTAGGAGAGAATTCAAAGACCACCTTCAGACTTATAGAACCAAACATAGAAATATTATTTTAAAAACTCTCAGGAAACAAATGTGACTCTGTATGTCTTTAAAACCAAACATCTCCAAATGAATCAAAATCCATTCTTTGATGAACTATCAACAATTGAGATCTATATCTAAAGTTTGTTTAGTGGATTTTAGGAAATTACTGAAGAATCCACCTCAGACAGAAGAAAAATATCTTGGAATCTAACAAAAACTTCAAATACATCCACTAAGCAGTGATGATTATCTATAAAGGATCACATGAGCTAGGGTGAGAACTACTCTCACAGCACATAGATAAAGTACTTCTGTAATACAAGAGTCAAAAGCTGAGATTCAAGTTTTGGAAGTGGAAGGACTGGTAGTGGGAAGGAATGCAGTTCCACATTAAATCTGTGATATTACTGGGTGTTCCCATACACATCTTTGCATCCTGAGGACCCCCCGGTTGCTTCTCAGCTAGAGATATGGCCCAGCCACGTATATGATGAGCTAAACATGCCATTATGCAGATAACTGCTGCATACTCAGAGGTACAACCCAGTCTCAGGATCGGAGTCATGCCATCTTCTTTACTCTGTTTGCTATTCGTTACTTAAATTTTGCCAAGAGGCACATCCTCCTAGCCCAGCACAGCTGCAACTAAGGCTTCCACATTTACCTTTAAAAGCCAAGAGATAACATTACAAGGAACAAGATGCAGTTGGACCCAACCTGGGCAGCTCTGTCTTGCTTAACTGCTACAAAACAGTCATTGCCTGTGTGTGTGTCTGCATATACACAGTGTGGCTTTCTGTCAGCAGCACGGAGCACTTATCTTTAAGGCCTGATTGTGTTGATAGGAGTGAATTGTTTACAACATATTTCCAAAAGGTGTCTGCTGCTCTAAAGCTTATCTTAATGTTCAGTTTCTTTCTATACAATCCACTCCAACGGTGTTGTCAGGACAGCGGCAAGAACGGCCTCCTGGGGTAGCCAAGCAGAGGTGAGTACAACCTCCATTATTCACTGTACAGTAGTTATGTCCTGGGAAAGAACAGAGATGTAAAACAGTAAAGATAAATAAAAGCAAAACCACAATAAAACCCAAAACACATAAAACCAAAAGTAGTGCAGATTTCATGACTACCCTAGAGGAACAAGCCATAGCAAGATAGAGAGTACAGCAAAATATGCTCTGGGGACATGAGAGTCATCATATCCCTTGTGTCGGCTTCTGATACTCACCTCAAAGAAAGATCAAGATATCGGGACAGAGCAGAAGCAGCAACATGAAAAACCTGGTCTGTTCCTGAAAAGCCCTTCATAAATTGGCCAAGTGGTCACACACATTACAATGAAGAGACGGTGAGTGAGGAAATAGAGAAAGTGCAACATGTGGGGACAAAGTCCGAAACGCTACAGCACATCATCCCTGGATACCACCCACTACAAAAACAAGGAGGAATGAGCCATGAAAACCAAAAAATAGGGTGGGTGGGGAGGAGTGCATTAATATGGAAGGGTACAATGAAAGAGAAGGCAGTGCCAGAAGCAGTGGATCTGAGAAGAAAGGCATCTGTCCCAGAAAAATACTTGAAACAAACATACAATGAGAAAGAAATGACGCCAAGGTTTTGAATGTCATAAACATAAGCACACAGAGCAGACAGTGTTGTTTTGTTTTGCATTGACTGCCAAAATGGAACTGTGAATTAACTAGTAACAACAATGTAACTGATTTCTTAATTATGACACTACATGCATTTTTAAGCTCTGAACCAAGATTTCAATTAAATTAAATTAAATTATGTTTTTTACTATATATGTTGAATAATTTGAAGAGAAACTATCTTAGGAGTCTTTTAAGACTAAAGTAAAAAATGCAATTCCTATAATTCCAGTCACATTGTAATAATAATAATAAAGTGAACTCTTCTCCTAAGAACAACATAACTGAACTGTGATATTGCTTCCCAAGGAACAAATTGTTTTTTCAAGGGTATCAACTTCCTGTCTTCTAAGCTTCACAAGGGGCTTTTCAATAATGTATCTGAAAAACTTAATATTCCACTGAGCAGAAAGACCAGCCCAGCTACTCTACCACCTGCTGTCTTCTGAACATTCCCTTCTTAAAAACACTGGATCTCATTAAAGACATCTGGAAGACCATGGTATTTCTGTAGTTTAAACTTAAAAATGCGTAAATAAGGCCTTAGCCATGAATATAGCATTCAGTTTAGACAATGACAACATAGCAGCTTCTGCCGTGTCAGATCCTCATCTCGATCATACACTTGCCCTTTCATGAAGGACAGAACAGGCTCCTTCTTCCCTCTCTATTCTGGTTTCATACGGCAACCGTAAAAACTGCTTTTATGAAAATAAAAAAATGTAGGTGGCTTTTAATTTCTAGGTAAACAGAAATCTAAGCACTAACCAGCTATTTACTAACTTCCTAGATCAGTTGGCAGCCTGTCGATGGGAGCTGTTACTAAGTTCATTTATATGCTAAGGCATTGCACAGCTGTAAAAACTTGAGAATCAGCTGGATTACCTCCTGGGCACTGAGCAAAGGCTGTAGTGATTCCATAGAGACGGGAGCGCTTGTGAGGCTGGAAGTTATCCTTTTCTATTGAAATTGTGCGATCCACTGCTACAACAGCATCCCTGCCACATACAGAAGAGAATATATAGAAGTGAGATAAAGGTGGAAGTACAGAGGAAAACAAAACAAAACACATACACACAAAAAAAGAGGAGGGGGAAGAAATCTCAAGTTGGTTTTTTTTGTTACAATTAGGAAGTGATGCCAGAAGCAAAATCCTCATTTTTCCCGGACAACTCAAAATACATCATAAACTTCATTCCAGGCAGCTAAGAAATTTAGCAGGGAGATACCTTTCTAATTTTGAAGGTACTTCTGACACAGAAAAATGTGCCTCTACAGGAAAGGTTCTATTAGTAGTATTGACACATTTTCCATATTCTGCCCCTCCGACATTTTCTGCCGTATAGCTGACATTGCAGCTATTATGCATAATGATTATGGACAACATTGTATTTCGGGTGAAGCCTTATACCCAGAAAGAACACCAGCTAGTCATAAGCAATCTTTTCTTCCTAAACATAAAAGGGCAGTCAGCTGACAGACCTATAACACACTGTTTCCCATTTATACAAGCCTATTCCAGAACAGCATTTCCCAGCTATGAGGTTCTAGCTTGGAAATCCTTACACACATTAATAGCTCTTCCTGCGGCAATTGATGGAGTCATTTGTGTAAGAGTTTGCAGACAGAGCTCACACAACAACTTACATCAAGGTGCATGGACCGGATTCTTTTTTTACTGGAAAATATAGTAAACTCTAAAGTCTTGATCATATGTCAACGTTTTAGATCATTTGCAACAACGAAAGTGTCATCAAGACAGTAAAAATGTTTTTTTCTTATTTCTGGTAAAACACAGAGATAACATAGGGCATAGAAAGCCATGAGTGATAAATTTCTGCCCTTTACAATGCAGCAAGTACAGCCATAAGGGAAATGTGTTAGCTCCCACTCCTTTCCCAAAGACGTTCAGTGTTAAGAGCATTTTCTTAGAGGACAAATCACTATGCTGAAAATGAAAATTCAGTTAACCGGCAACATCAGTAGGTCAGCTCTACACATCCACTCCACCCTGCATCAGCTACTGCCAGAAAAGCAACAAAACAGGAATGTGTGTGAGAGATCAGACATGAGAAATGCAGTATATACTTCAGTTTCTACCAGGAAGAAGAAAAGATTAAAACACTCCATAATTTCTTTAGCAGATAACATACCTTCTCCAGTCTGTGTAGTATAAATTCTTCCCATAGCTTGTAACACTAAAAGGATACTGAATTCCTTCAACAATCTTTCGTCGACCAAGCTGATTAGGGTTCATGCATTCCAGCCTCTTGGTACCTGGGTGTAGTGAAACAATTAAGCCTTTGAACCAGAGCAAGAGAGCTCTCTTGAAGGATGAAGGACAACCATAAGCATGCAAGCATGAAAAGAGTAAACTTCCTGGAAATCTTTCAGTATGCTGCTTAGCCAAAGCCCTCCTTCATGTCACATCTCTGCATGTGCCAAAGAGTGGACGGAAAAGTACTTTGGTACTAATGCTAATCAGCACACCATCTAACTTACAGGAACACAGATGTCCAGTGCAGCCATGGCCATTCCTCACAAGCTGAGATTCCTGCTACAAATATCAGCACCCTCAGGCTAGTGTGGAAGCTGACAGGTCTCCTCCATCCTGGAGGGATACTTCAGCCTTCCACCTCCTCTGGAAGGCATTTTTGCAAAGTTAGTTTGGTGAGCGTATTCCTAAAATGCTTGCTGGGTTGGGCCATGAAGGCAAGACTGCTGGAAGAACATCTAACTTGTAGAATGCTAACAGGGTGTAAAAGGTCTAGCTCTAGCTGCAAAGCTACTACATGTTGGGCACACTGCTAGTGAATGTAAACATTTGTAGGTTTCTCTGAAGTAGTGGGTTTCAAAATTAAGGAAAAAGGAAAAGAGACAAATGTGAGAACAAGAGATGAATAGAGAAAAAAATAAGAGGATAGCACAAGGAGATATATCTGAAGCCTGGAGAAAGTGTCTTACAGTGGAAAAGAGAGCTTGATCTTTTTAGTTTATCAAAAACTTGAAAGGTGACTTGAAGTGTAAAAGCACCTTCACAGGAAGAGGTCTCTGGCAGAGTCTAGAGAGAAAGACAGTAAGACACACACACACAAAAAGTTTAAATGAGAATTAAAAGCATGCTTTTTTTTTTTTCGATTTTTCTTTTTTCTTCCACCCTCTGCCAAACTAACAATGGATCGAATAGCAGAATCTTCATCTCTTGATCTTTAAATCTACTATGAATTGCGTTTTCAAGACTTGCTTCAGTCAAATTAAGCTGGACTTTCCCTAAGGTTACAGGTCTTATAACAATAGTGCCAGGATGACATTCTGTGGGCCAGATTAGACAGAGCTGTGGTTTTTTTCTGGTCTCTCACTTTTTTCTTCTACAAGAAGAAATTCTTCTACAAGAAAACTCACAATTTCTTCTACAAAGGACTAAGCACTGCCTGAAGGATAGCCACATAGAAGACACACAGACATAAACCTGTTGCATCCCTAGAAATTTTTGTGATCAGAATAGATATCTTTCAGCTTGCACACAGCCTCATGTGAATGCTATAGCAGTAGTAACAATGAATAAATTGAGAGATTGTTAAAGCAAAAAAGAAAAGCATGAAATCTAAGATGCAGCCCAAAGAGTTATAAAAATTAATTGGCTGTGCATAATTTCAGGATTGAACATACTTATTCTATCTATTAATCTACTATAATGAAGAAAGATTTTAGGACCTCTTTACCTGCATCTACCCAGCACAACATTGAGGAATAAGGATCAAATGTCAGCCCATTTGGTAACCCAAGATCATCTTTAACAAGAATTCTTCTGTTTGTGCCATCCATGTATGAGGTTTCAATTTTAGGAGCTTCTCTGTTCCAGTCAGTCCAGTACAAGTTTCTTAAGAGAAAGAAAAAGGCAAGAATTAAAATAGTGACTGATCTCAAAGGATCATTTTATTAAGAAAAATGCTAAGGACACAAAAGTAACACACACACCCCTGCCAAATCATTGAAATAAATAAAAAAGGCTGCATTGCACTTCAATATAGAAACAATGAAAGTACAATAAAGATGTAGCAAATGCTATACTTCCATTAAAAACAAAAAGAGCAAGCACACATGAGAAGAAATGCTTTCTCTACATCGTTTAGGTTCTGTGCAAGATGCCAGGCAAAGAGACCTTTATTTCAGCATTCTGAGGACCATTCAAAATGTCTACAGTTCTTCTCCTCACTACCCATCATGTCTGCTCAGGCTAAGCAGCAGTAGCATTTGACGTACATTTGTGAGATTCATTCAAAATTGTGTTTTTCTTTTCAGTGTACCACGTAAGCAACATATAACAGAATCAGAGTAGTTTATGGTCAAGGGAGAACCCCTGATTCACTGTCGCTTTATTATTAATGGCCATTCGTTAGTGGTAGTTTCTCTTGGATTCATTTTCTGTGGCTGAGAGTTTACACGGCTCTTCAAAAGGCAAGCACCTTTGTTGTTTACTCCTTAACACACACACACAATCTACTTGGAGACACAAGTCTGTGCTGCTTGACCTGAACCCAGAGGCCTACTCCATCAGCGGGGTTCTGCATGGAACAGAGGTCTCTCCTCAGTCTGGTTACACCTGTGCCTCTCCCATTCTCTCACACCACGAAGCACCTTTGGTTTTCCTTATTATGCTGTAACTTGATGCGCATCCATCCATGTGTTTTCAGCCCACTATTATGTGACTGTTACATAAAAGTTCATTTTACGTTAAAGGAATTAGAGAAGTCAATACCATTACTTTTTCATTTGATTTTGTATCACTTAAATTGTCATGGATCACGTGCATTCTTTCTCAGTACAAACCTCACCTGCAAACATCTGGCATGAGGATGCATCTTCCAAAAAACTCCCTAAGCAAGACAGTACTTCTGTTCATAAATTAATTCTCCCTAACAGCATTCCAAATGCCTATTATATCAATTATATCTAGAGGTTCCCAGCAATTCAAGACTGAAAAGAAAGCCTCTCTGCTTCTGAGTATTTTGACTGAAATGTCTTTCCTCAGCAGTAGCCACGCTACAGGAAGTTGCACCAGGACAAAAGCAGGCAAGTTCAGACATTAATCAATAGACATGTGGTACTACCATGGACTCTGTAGTAGTTTTAATTTTCCCTGTATTTCTTCCAGTATTCAGAGAGGAAAAATGTCAACAGATCAAAGGCTACATAAAAGTATATATACACTTTCATTTTTGCAGGCTGAAACCATAACTTGAAAGCATGTACACTTTTCTACTGACACTCTGCTAGGCTATTTCTGTGACTGCAGCTTACAAGCTCAATTTTTTAAAGTAGGTAGTTAGCTGCATCTTCAAATAGAAGCCTAATAGGACCTTCTCAGGCAACTGAATGAAGTGAAAGTGATGACAAAAGACACACCATGGGAGTTGTCAAAGGCGGCAACACTGTACAGGAGGAAGGGCTGTCATGATGGAAACGAAAATGTAAGATTGCTTACTCTAGTATTTTAGATCAGTAATCTTGTGAAAAAAAAAAAGCTTTTTTTAGGTAAAGGCAATGCTTGTCATCCTGCAAACAAACTGAAAGTAAGGTAAAAATAAGTATTTGACAAGCCTCTCCACAAAATATCACAGTATTATCTAGCGAGCATTTTAGAAATCTTATTTCCAGCATACCACTCAGACACAAGTAGACTGTTTCATTTGTGTTTGTTGGTTTAGGAACAGGTAGTCCTATTATTGTCTACAGACAGCCTAAAAACATGGCCTCGGTGCATACGGTCATGTTAAATAAATAAACAGAAACAAGCTTTGTACATATGTCTTGACAACATATCCATACCCTCTCACAGGATCTGCAACGATTGCTCTGGGGTTCACCAGGCCAGTGTCAAAAAGGATGCGACGCTGGCGCCCATCCAGCCTAGCCACTTCTATTCTATCCAGTTGAGAGTCAGTCCAGAAGATGTTGCGACCTAGATGATCTACAGCTATCCCTTCAGGGCTTCCCAAGTCTGCAAGAGAACAGAAAAAAACCACGTGCCTAGGAGTTATGTTTAATCCCAATACACAATGTCAGCCTCATAAGCATAACTCTTAACTGAGATAAGTTTTCTTCAGTTTTCTGGCTGTGCTCCAACAAAAGCTACTTCATGTCAGCTGGAAGAGGAATACACATTTTGCCTTATAAAGTTTAAATACACAAAACTTTCATAAATACATAGAAAGACAAATTCTGTGAGGAGCCAACCTATCACGCATGTAAACTTTCCCTGGGGAGAAGACACAGAAAAAAGAGTAGCAGAGAAATAAACAGTAGAGATTATCAGAAACTTATTCTACCCTCCTTACCAGGCCAAGATCTAGAATAGACTTAGTAATTCTCAATATTCCCCTTTCTTTGTGCTGGCATATGTGGCACCCCTCTAAAAAAACTGGATTTATGCCAATTTTAGCCAATGCAATACTTAAAGATAATCAAGCTCCAAAGCACTAGAGATAAACGATATTAGCTAACTGATGGAATTCAGATCCAGTTCTTTGTTTTTGCAGAGCAATCCTTTTTGGAACTTGTTTTAGTACTGTATGTGCACAGTTTCTTGGACAGTTACTTGTTCCAACAGCAACAGGAAATAGCACATAATGACCTTACTGCTTTAGCATTAGTAAGTTCCAACTCAGATGAAGGATGCAGAATAAATATATAGCACTCCAACATTTAATTCAGCCACTGTAAAAAAAACTGCTCTATACTTTTCAAAGTTCGTACATCCATCCAGAAAGAGCAGGCAGGCTGTGTGGGATGTCACAAAGCCAAAGACAGATACAAATCAGTTTTAGTCCAATTTCAGTTCCAAAAGAAAAGATTGTACGTAGTCACTCCCAAAAAGAGGTGAAGTGACCCTTCATACAAGCCAGCTGTTGAAAAAAACACCTCTCAAATGCAGATGCACAGGTCATGTAAATATCCAGGAATGACAGAACGTGGCCCATAAGCCTTCTATTAATTCACAAGTTTATTTACTGACAGCCATTAAACAAACATTACGTGACACAAACAACCCTTCTGGAGAAAAACCATATGGTCCAGAACAGTGCGTAAAGCTGTCTAAAATTTGCTACTGTGACTTTGCTATGAGTAATAGTTGCATAACAGCTTAAATACCTCTGCTCTTTCACACAGGTGGATTACACTTGCCACACTCAACCTGGACACATGACATTCTGGATGTATATTCATTGCTGAAGAGAACAAATAAGATGTATGTCACTGCTTCTGACTCACAGCTCATACATGGCGGGGGCCAAGAAATGAAATGTTACCTTCTTGTTCCTCCCAAGAGCACTTGGGTGTACTTTAACTTAGTTGCACTGATTTCACGTTACTACTTGCATTTCTCCAAATCCTTCTGCAGAGCTAAACCTGTCATCTGCAAGAAACCACCTGACATATACTTCAGACCCTCAAATGTTCCTAATTCTTTCCTTGCTAATGACAGAGGCTGCTGAGAGCAGACGTTTTGAGGTGATGGTGGTGACAATCCCCAGCCTCTAGAATCAGATCACTGACTAAATGGTGGTAGAGGAGCTCCCAGCCTGTTTTAGGAAACAGAAGAAGGCAGCAGATCTTATGCCTGCTACCTTCTGCTGTTCTGTTCTGATTCCCAGAATCCGCTGTTCCCTGACTAGTTTCCTTGCTTCAGTTCCCTTGTACCAGTTATACACCAGGAGATTTAAAGAAGTCTAAAGTAAACGTTTTTCCTGTCCGGTTGACAGTGAGGCATAAAAAACTATCCCCCATGGAGGGATAAGGAAATATATAGGCTTCATGCATCACCGGTCTTTCCAGAAGCACGAATGTCTTCCTGCTATATTGTCACCAGGCCTGATACAGTCACGGGCTCTGTCCCTGGGGACAGGCTTGCACAGGCATGTGCGGCTGATAGGACTTAAGCAACTACAACAAAGAGGAAAGCTTTCCTTCCTGACCTGCCTCCCCAGCTGCAGAACTCAGAAAGCCTCCACAGGCTATACAGCTGCAGGGATAGATGAGAACTGGATGGGGCTCCACAATAAAACGTGTTTCTGCAAAGCAACGCAACTTGGATCACAAGAGCTTCAACAAACAAAAGAAGTAGTGCATTCCACAAAAATACATGTGAACTGAAGAAAGCAGCTGCAGCTCACAGGAGGAAAAAGGCAAAGATCAAATCAGAACAAAGAATTCTCATGAGTCTTCTGGGAAGAAGGCATATTCCTATCTCCTGAAATTGTAAAGTTTCTGTTTTGACCAAAATAGAAGACATCCATTCAAATACTGAATATTCAACCTTATTTTGTTCTGACTCCTATTGAACAGCCTGTTAACATACAGAAAGTAAAGCGCGTCTCTTCAGGAATGGCATTCACTTCCTACGCAAACAAAAACAGAAATCATGAGATGTCTTTACACAATCAATGTTTTTTGTAGCAGATTAAAACCATGAGGTTTCCCCACGGCATTGAAGCATCTTGAATTATCTGAAATAATCAAATCTAGTTGAAAGCCTTCACAAATATTTGAAAAACATTTTATATGTTGCAAGAATTTTAATGCATGCACATACATTCTCATTAGACAGACTAATCCATATAAGATTTTTAGCAATGGTAATTTCCATCATTTTGTAAAATGCAGAATCTGAGGAAATACTTTAATAGTCCCCACAGAATTTGTAGTTATACAGGCACATGCTTGCACTATAGGTTGAGTCCCTTTCAGACTAAATATCTTGGGATGAAAAAGAAGTCTTGCAAATATCTCAGCCATCAAGTTGTACAGAAATATGAAGCTCCCTAATTGCTGGAATGGTATGGGATGGCCTTAAGCTCTCCCTTTTCCCTTCCCAGGACAACAGCAGGATTCAAGCTGCCCCCATCTCTCCACTGCTCCTAACAGAAAATCCCAGAAAATTGGCTATTCTGAAGCACAAGCTGCAGGTAGAGAAACTCAAGACATCCAACGAAAACTAAAGCAAATTTAATGTAGAGTTTTAAAACCAGTTGATCGTTTTGCTAAAATAATTTCCTAAATTTTTGTGACGATATCTGTAAAGGTTCCAAAGCAAAAGCAACCTCCTCCAGTATCTTGACTTCACAGGTTTTCTAGGCACTAGAATTCAAAGTATTGAATTCTATGCAGTATGACACTAGTATTCAAAAAGTGCCTCCAGCTATTTTTAATGCCCTCTTACCATTCACTTTGTTTTCCAAACCTGTCCTTTCCCCTAACCATTTCCATTTAAAAAAGGTTTTCATATTTAAGATGCATGGGCTTACACCAATGCTTCGAATTAAAATGAACATGGACCACAGTGAGCAGCAGTCTTGGGGTAAAAGAATATAAAAGCAGGACATAATTTGTAAAAGCAGTAACCCCACAATACCCTCTAGTTCAATTTTCAAATCCTTGAGCAACTCCAAGGGTGAAAGTTGAACAAGGTGGCTTTACTCACTTTTATTTTACAGCTTCAGTGGGAAGCACGGGAAGTCACAGCTGAAACAGTTTCTAACCACCTTTCAGCTGTTTGGTCCCCAAGCCCAGGCACAGAGAGCAGAGGTTCTCCTCTTCAACCTCCTTGCTCCCCAGTCTTTTCTCAGCAGTGGGCAGCTGACAGGCAGAGAATAGTAGAGAAAAAGACTGCGTGTAACAGAATCTCAGCTAGCCAGCACCTACCTTGCTTGCTAGAATATAAAAAAAAAAAAAAAAAGTAGTGACACCCACAGATGATATTCCATATGAACATATAAATGTAACTCTTTAGTTAGCTTTAGTTTTGCTTGTGTTCAATACCCATTCAACACTAAACTGATAATCCATCATCCCCTTTTCAGATCATAAATACATTGAACAATGATGGATCTACTCCAGCACGTGACCTAGGTTTCAATGATAACCTTCCTTCATGTATTTATATCCTGTAGCCACTGCATCATTGTAAGCATGAATAATGTCTATCTATAAATAGTCTGAGCTCAGCCTACTTTTGTGTCCAGGGACACGGGACCTTTACAGGAAGGATGCTGGACCCCCCTTTCTGACCAGTATGGCTGACAAGATGTGACTATGAAAGAGTTGGGCTACACAGAGGCTGCCAGGCTGGGCACAACAGCACAGCCAGTCCTCAACACAGGAAAGCGAGGTCTTGAGTGCACTTTAAAAATCTGGGATGACGTGACCTGAGAGCATTAGCCATGCTGCCCCACTACAGCAGCAGCCCTAAGAATGTCACCACAGGTAGAGAGCAGTAAAGGCCTCAAGTCTACATCAAGGTTCTTCCCCAGAAGTGACAAAGCATCCAAAGGAGGAGTTTTTTTCCTTTGTTAAACACAGCAAGAACATAAGCACAGCCTAGGACTGTAACTGGGTACAGACTGCCTCTAAACATTCCTGTGAGGAGCTGAGACACTGTCCAAAGCCCAGATTGTGAGGCTCTGAACTCTGCACCCATTTGTGCCTTGAGATGTGCTTTAAAACCACCACAGCAGCTTGATTCACCGTTCAAATCCTGCAACCTTCAATTAAAACATCCCCAGTGGTGTTCACAAGATAGTCAATGATTAGACACAGTACCCTGCAACTGCAACTAAAGACAAATATCTCACTGACTGCTCCCACTTCTGGCCTTAAACTTGCTTTAAAGAGAATTGACTTCTTGCCTAGCAGTGAAGAGGCAGTGAAGGGCTATTTCATAGGGAACAGATCTTTTTTCATTTTATGTTATTCAGACTTTCTGGTTATTGTTTAACCAAATAACACCAATTTGTAATGCTACAGCTCAGGCAACACCTGGAAAGTACATATTACGAAAGTCAAGTCTCTAATGCCATTCCTAGGGAGCAGCAAGAGGAAGAATTTAGTGCTGTTACCTGTTTTGATGATGGTTGTTGGCTCCCCACCATGCAGGCTAGCTCTGCTGATCGAAGGACCACTGATGTCTGTCCAATAAACCATCTTGTCTGTGCAATCGTAAGCAACTCCAATAACAACTTTGTCCTGTTGGTCAACAAGCAAGATACATCAGCTTATGCCAAACAATTATATGTCAGCAGCACTAGCTTACAGATCTAAGTCTCAAGTCTAAAAAAACAAAATTCTTGAGGAAAAGTGGGACATGGGGAGGACGGGCAGGGAAAAACAATTGGGTAACAGTCATTCTAGAATAGTTTAGAAAAATACTTTGATTTTCAAATAAAGTCCCTTTTAACTAGCAGACACAGTTTGCAATTGTCTTATTTCAAAGAAGCATTACAGATATTAGTCCTGAACAGTTGGTCTGACTTCTACAACTTCACATGCATATCCATTTAAAGTAAGTTCATGTTGCTCCTTTACTGTGTTATTCCTTGTGTGCTCTTTTCTCTCTTTCTTTCCCTTCAAGGAGGAATAAATGATTCCATGATAATGATTTCTACCAAATCTGACTTGCGTTCTGTATATTCATCTATCCCTGCATTGTGGCTACATTTAAGCAGTGCTATCTGCATAGCATCATTCGACTCAAAATTAAGTTCAAAAATAAAAAATAGCTTAAAAGACTACTCCATAAATTATTCTTCTGGAAAGAATATGCTTGAGGACAAAGAACATACATATACAATTCTCCAGGCAGAAGATGATAGGACTAGAGTTTGAATTTAGAGTTGAAACTCTTTCCTCCAGGCAAATGAAAAGAGACTTTCAGGGTAAAATAATAATTTCACATGGATTCCCAGGTCTCTCATCTTTGCTGCTTTTATAACTTGCAACTTCTTAGAAAGATGGCCCAAACCCATGCATTAAAACAGACACGCTTATTCATCAGCATACATTAATGCTGTAGGTTACAAAATAATCTGAACATCTCCACGCTGCTGAACACTGTCACTTTGCAAATACACAACACTGAGACAACATGGAGAAAAGACTGTTAGCAGAAACTGAAAGTTTCATTTTAATTCAAAGTTTTAAGTAAGAGTTGCATCTTATCTCTTGGGAGCTCTTTACTGAAGATACCTCTAATTAATTCATTCAAGCTAGATCAAGCAAATCATGAGACTAGCTAACAAGGATTCAGAACCATGTCTCTATATCAGCCTAACTAACCCATTTTGCACACAGTATTTTACTTCAGTTTTACATTATTGCAGCAACACTTTAGACAAGAAAGAAAAGCTTGATTTTGCCCTTACATCACAGCACAGTTTTCAGTACTATTTACTCAACAATCTGTGTAATTTAGTCAGTATTTAGTCTACTAAATATTCATGGTAATGTAAAAAAAAAAAAAAAAAAGAGGCCAGCATGCTACCTGGTATTGCTATCTGTTATAAATACAGTAACACTGGAATGAAAAAACAAATTCCAGGCTCCAGGCAAAACAAATTAATGTGATGAAACTGGAAGGGAGAAGAGCTGATGTGTGTCACAGGTGATGGAAAATCATGTCAGCATCAGGGATTAATTTTCAAGGAAAAATGATTTTCAGGACAGTAGTAAAGTGTGGGAAAAAGATTTACCACCCACTGGGCCTGCACATGGAGAAGGAAGGAAAAAAATAAGAAAAACTATAATCTCTCTATATATTTCTGTAGCCAAGAAGCACAGAGAACTGACTAAAAAAAATAAAAACAAAAACAGGAAGAGACTAAGGATTTAGGAAAAACCTTTGAGGGAATAAGAGTGAAAAAAAGGGCCTCTCCATATACTGCTCTTGTAGACTCCACATACTGCTCTCCTAGACTTTTATTCCAGAGTCAGAAAGCCAATGGAAGCGTGAGTGTGGGAGAGTTTAGACGATGAGCTCTTGGAGGCACATGAGATCACAAATATTAGATTTTTGTCTTATGAACTATTCTTTAAAGGCAAATGATTTTTTTTCTATAGCTCAGTTTTAGGCTTTTTGACTAGTCAGGTCAGGAATTTTCAGTGATAAAGTGATGGGATACTAACATTTTAATCAAGTGTAAAGAAAGTTTGGAACTCGTATTATCAAATTACATAGACAAACACTCTCACTTTCATCTTTGTCACAAGTCTTCTAAACCACATGGACTTAGTATAGTAGGTTACTTACTGGAATATGCAAGAGTGCTTTTGCACCATTTTTCTTCATATTGTTTCCCTCTAGTGGAACATGTTCAATTTTACCACTTTGGGCAAAGAGCAAGTGCGTTCCTGGTGGCAGAGGTACCGTATCTGGTCGGACAGAGGGCCCAATAACAACAGGAGGAGCAGCTGTGCTCAGACCTTGTTAATGAAGACAAAAACAGATGGAGAAAAAAACCTAGCTTGTACAGCATAACAAAGCTCCTTGTTATTTGCAGAGACACAATTACAGTCAGACTTCTTAGAAGGAAACGGTCCTATAATCAGACACTAATAACTAATCAGATGCAGAAAGCTTCTGAATTTTCCCCTTGGCTGACAGAGAAGGAGCAATTGACATAATAGGTTTTTTCATGTTCAGCTCTGTACTTGCTTTTACCTGCATACGTTTAGAAAAAGCTATCTTATTTTGCAGGTGAAGTGGGGAAGATGTAGGAAGGAACATCCTTCATTTTCTGAGGCAATTCGGTTACCACACATTCAGATTTGCCCACCTCCCAGAGGGCAGAAACTACAGGGCCCCTCATGGTTTCAAAGCAGGGAAGGATTTAGAAAACCATCTTCTCATCCAGAGGCTCACCACAGTTCTCCAGATGCCCTGGCTGAAGGAAAAGCGTATGCTGGAGTTACCTAAGGGCTGCAGCACAATGCATATCATCACTGGGACAGCAAAGATCTGCATTGCTCCAAGTCAGTGCTGCACCTCAGGTACATGACCGAGCACCACATTTGGGAAACCCACAAGAAACAAGTGCTTCAGTCACTTACATGGTGGTTGAACTCCTGGGCCGCTTCTGGTGCCATCAATCTCATTTCCATCCCTATCTACGCACCAACAATATTCGCTATTAGAATGGCACTGAGTGGGTAGGTAATTCCCATGCTCATCACACTGGGGAATGAAGTGACCAACTCTTATCTCCCTCAGGAAGAAAGTGCCTCCACCTCCAAGAGCTACTTCTCGTTCACGCTGGCATTTGGTCTTTTCCACTTCTGTGGAAGAAAAAAAAAAAAATAAAAAAAATAAAGAGAGAGACCAGTGAATATTTCTGTTTTAACTAATAACTATATTCCATTAACAACAGTGCAAGTATTCTTACCACTGGAAGAACATGACACTGTTACAAACCTTGGAGGCATATGCCCTCAGTTCACCTTCAGGAATAGACACATTTGCCTTAAACTTATGTAACTTTACCTTTCACTGTCTAGTTTAAACCAGAACAAATAGCCCCCCTGCAACTTCCTACACTGAAGGTTCACAAACAGAATCTGGAAAACACTGTCATTCTCCTTGAGGCACATTAGCAAGAACATTCTGTCTGACTTGTGAACCCAATGTCTACTCATTGGGCAATTATCCATGGGCCTTAAAATGTGACTAATTAGCCAGGCCATACAGTGAATAAAGGGTTTTTTTTCTAAAAGCTGACTTTCCATTCAGAGGCACAAGAGAAAACTACAATGCGAGGCGGATGCTACAGGACCTGGGAAGTGAAACAACTCATTGCTTTGATGTACATTAGGTTTTTAGAGTTTTGTTATTGAGTTTGAGAACTTATTTGGTGGTTTTGGACCTAAGAAAGAAATTGCAGGGACAGACTGTCCAGTTCCTGGTAAGGTGCATAAATAATGCAATACAGAAAACAGGAATACTACTTATGTATGCAGACAAACATATGATGCACAATGGCTACACCACATGTATATGTATTACTGTAGAGACTACCAAGAAAAGACTTTCCAAATTAGCAGGAGACTCAGGGATTTGGTTCTTTTGGTTTGCATTTTACAACACAGTCTGGACTAAAATATACATCATCTTATGATATTATTTGTCATGCAATAGGGAATGTCATCTGGATCAATATATCCTTCTAGATGCCAAACAACAAAATTAAATTAAAATAATACAAAAATAATAATCTTTTTCTTTCTCTAGGCAAAGAAATCTGGCTTAGTTTTACCTTACACTTGAGACCCCTGAAGGTTTCTGTGCATTAAGAAAAAGCGGCCTTTAATTATGGGGGAGTATCTTTTTCCTGTCTATCACTTCTACAGTTAGAAACACTTACTACAAACTGCCTGCCGAAGAGGCTTTAACGTTACACTGCTGTTTATTCCTTCCTTGTTTTTACGTTGCCTGGTGGACAGCATTAGCTATTAGCTATGTGTGGCTCAGACTAAACCCAGCCCAGCTCAGCAAAAAGCTAATGAGTGTTGTGGTGTAAATCACACAAATACAAAAAAGAAGGCCTTTTTTTTATTATTATTTAAACTAGTTATGCAAGCAAAAGCTTTGGACAAGTTTCCTGCACCTGGACACAATTAAAGAAATATAAATGTCTGGAGAACAGCTCACACTAAACAACTGAAATATTTGGCATCAGCTTTAATGTGGGTGGTGGAAAGCCTTGAATCAACCTACAAAACCAGACCCTGAAGGAAAGCCTTCAGTATCTATCCTAAATTTTGTTTGCATTTATTCAATGCAGTATGCAGGAAAAAGAAATATTGATTCCAGTAACTGGATAGTTTTGCCACAGTTGTTTTGGGGTGGAATTTTTGTGTTCTTTGGGTGGTTGGGTTTTTTTAAGCTCTAATATGCACTGCTCACAAGAAAAAGCAGGGGGAATACAGAGTATCAGTAAACTGACCCACCCTGCTTTTTCTTCATTGCAGAACAAAATCTTCATTGCATTCATGTCATCTTTCAGAGGCACTATTAGCTCCTCTTCAGTAGGACATAAAAACAAATGTAGAAGCTGGTCATTTTTCCTCCCCATCTGAAACTCCCAGAATTAGAGAATACCCAACAGCTTACAATTTTTTAAATCAAAAGACTAGATATATGAAAATGCGTTACTGAATATGAATTACATGAAGGAGTGTGTACACACTCCCTGATAGGCCCCAGCTGTCAGACATAAAATATATTAGTATTACTGGTAATTTGAAATACCAATGTCTGTTCTAATTTCCAGACAATGTTCACATTTATATCCGCAGATTTTATACAGAAATACTGATGGAATTTTTCAAGACTACCTATATTGCAATGATCAAGAGCAATCTCACAAATGGCCTGCCTATGCAATTAGTCAAGAGATTAGTCAGACAAATTAATTTTCAAGATGAGTATGCAGTTTCTAGAAGGCAGAGAATATGATTTGTTCTTTCTAAAACCTCCCATCAACACTAATTTTTTTCAGTTGCATAAAAACATGTCAAGTACCATAGTGATGCTCACTTTAGGAATAACTATGTGTTTTACTGCTTATGTGGTAATGAAAATCTATTTGCGATAACTTTTTTAACAGCATCATGTGCAGTAAGTAACCCATCTTAAAGAAACATTTTGAAAACAGATTAATGTTACCATGTTCATCTGTGCTGGCTGAATCATTTTAACCTGTCTTTCAGTATTAAACACATTTCAACTCACTAACATAAATTTAATCAATATTAAAATTTACAAACCAAAACAAGCCTCTAAACAAGTCATGCCAGTCCAAACCAGGCACTTGGAATCCATACTGTATTTTTTCTCTCCTTATCTCTGAATCAAGAGCAGGATTGCTATTCTTACAGTTTAGAGGCACCTAAAGAAAAGCGAGCTGAATCCCAGGCAAGTGGTGGAGCCTTTGCAGCAATGAAGGCACAATAATCTTAGATACAGATGACAGCTGGTCGCGATAAATAGCCTGCTTATACTGTCTATACAGTCATACATTTTACTCTGTGTGCTTAAGAGAAGATGGTCCGATTTTGCAAGTTTTAAATTGCATTAATTGTCTGAAATGAGCCAAGTTATAACAGAGTTTGAAAGATGAGATTGACACAGTAAATAAAGCACACTCCCTTCCTTCATAAGCTAACAGCACAAGCTAAACAAAACATACCACAAGAATTGGCACACATTTAGGAAGTATAAGGGCTACTTTGTAAGCCACTTTCTAGACACAAACCTTATGGCTAGTAACTTTCTTTTCCTTCAGTACAGCAGCCTAAATGAGGTTTCTTAGTGCTCTTCCTTTAATATAAATACAGACTCTTCAAAGACATAGAACAATTAAAATCAGGAGAGTTCTCTCATCTCTTGACTGCCATGAAGAAAACATACATTAACTACAACAGTTAGAGCTAAGAGCAAATAATGCCTACCTGGTGTTACACACAGTTACATCTACTGCTATACCTGATTGTAGCAAATGGAAATGAAGTCATGCCTGTTTCAAGGATTCATATCCAGGGGCTACCAGTCCTGGTTTTCAGAGGCTCTCACCTTTCTTGAAACCCACATTTGAAAGCCAAGCTAAACAAGCATGCCAATGATGAGAAAAATGTTACACACTAGGGTTAGTTCATACTGCCAAAGATGAAACCAATGGTAAGAGCAAGACCTGGGTAATCTTCAGAGACGCAGGAAAGCAGGGGTAGCAACAGCCATTTATTAACATCAGCACCAAGTTTCAGCATTTTTCAGTATCCGCTTTTCAGCATTACTGATTAGTATTTGTTAGAATATTGAGTAAAAATCTGTTCTTGTGGCTTTTTGACACAGTAGATTCTTGGCTGATGAAGGCAGCACACTGACCTTATAGTTTAGTGTTTCCTTATAGCAGTCTGCTTACGCCCACAGGACAGTATCATTTTTGAAACAAAGCACCATACTGTGGGCTACTGTAATTTGATAAATGATTAAAAACTGAAAAATCGCCCGAGTCAGTGGACAAATGTCATGAAGTAGTGGTATTTCTAGTAAGTTCCCATATTACCTTAGTCTTGGTTTTAGATTTCCTTATTAAGAAATGTAATTCCTTCCTTAAGTTTCCAGAAGAAAATATACAACCATAGGTTGCATCATTTGTGGAAGAGAAAAAGGCCACAAAACATGAGAAGGACAGGACCTCATCACTAGGTAAACCAAGCTCATTGAAACCAACAAGTAGATTCACACAGTCAAATGGAACGTTACCCTTCTTGGAATACACTGCAGACCAGCCTCTAAAGATAGACTCTTCTTGGAGATCACAACAGAAAAAAAGCTATCAGCAGACCACAGCTATCAGCAGATAACTGTGAGCAGATAAGCTGCCAGCACGCAGCTCAGCGCTGTAGGGATTGTGAGGGGGTGTAAGTAAGAATTCAGCATATACAAAGGGTATATACCACATAGGTATAGAGATGCCATGTGGGACTGGGGACATGATTCAAGGAATACTGTGTGAAGCTCTGGTAACCACAGTTCAAAAGGACAGTGAAAAGTTGAACCTGTACACAGGAAAGAGCTCCTAGGAGAGAAGCTGTAGAGCAGAACAAGGATCAAAGGCATGATGAAGATTTACATTCCAAGGACCACAGAACACAGGAGTCAGACTAGATTATGTAGGATAGTGCATCCCGAACTCAAGCTAAATGTACACTCTTCCTCAGAAAAATAGATTTGTATTTAATGTTTTAAACATATTCTTTTCTGTTGTTTCATAAACTACCAGTAGCAATCTGGAATTTAAAAGTCACTGAAATATATCATGGAACTTGGAAAAAAATGAAATGGAAATAGGATGGATATGGAAAGTGGGCCAGATGAAAAACATGCATGCACATATTTCTCACATAAGCAACGAAATAAACAGAACGGGGGGGACAACACTAAAGTCATATACAAATATTCAAAGTCTTTTTTGGTCAAAGGAAAGCAGCACTGCAGAAAATAATTTACAGACTTCTCCAAAAAAAGATGGATGCTGAGAAAACATGATGAGAAAGAGATGTATGAGACTTCTTCCCTTGCATTTTGCAGGGTGGATTACATGCTGATACACTAAACCAAATTCAATTTGTTTTGTGACAGCATGCAAAAATTTTTAAAGATCTCCTATAACTACTTAAACAGGTTTTCATTCACAAGCTAAAAGCAGAAGTGATTTAAAACCACGTCTAGAATCAGTGTGTAGTCAAAGAGGACTTTTTAATTTCCTATGTGGATCACTTAATTCCCCACACATCACAAGGAGTTATACTGACATTTCAAATTGCTGTTCTCAGACATCACCAAAAAAAAGAAGAGGAAAACCCAACACATTTCCCTTTGTCTCTTCATTTTCCTTTGTAATCCTTCACTTACAGTGTTGCCCTGAGAAGTGCATTTCTCAAGTGAAACTGATTGTATACAGAGGACCAGCAAATGGCTCTTAACAGTCAGATCCCTAGTTCCAAGAATCTAGATTTGTTTCTGTTTAGTAAACAGTGTCTGGGGTCTGCAGGGGTAGAAACACTCAGACATCTGGTTTTTTGAAATGGAAAAACCAAGCGTGAGGAAATAATGAAGTACAGACTTTCTTAATAGCTGTGAACAGTGGGACATTCCAGCATTAACTCTTTCATTAACCTGCTGGTTCACTCCTACATGCACTCACTTCTGTGTGACTCAAATCTATTTTACTTGTTAGTCTACTTGTTTCAAGAGTTGCTGTTCAGCAGTGGTCAGATTCAACAGTAGGTTTCATATAATAATAAAGGCACCGAACAAGCAAGCAATTGTACACATGATGGAACGGAAAAAGGGTACAACAAAAAGAACCAAGTATTCAGATGAATGAAACTTTCCATGCTATTAAAAGCCAGGAAAGACTTCAGTGACTTGACTGAGGCTAATTAGATCAAAACTTTAGTCGGTAGAAAGTGGAAGAAAGGGTCTCTAATTAAAACTGAATACAATACAGCCTCATCTGGAATCTCCATTCTGAAGCAACTTTACAAACTGGGTGCTAAAGTAAACTAAGCTGCTTTTTGCTAGGCTTCAGAAAGTATATTTTGATTCTATCTCCTGGTAATGATTAACTGTTGGATATATCCACTTTAAAATACTAAAGCTTTAGCAACATATGACATCTCAAGGGCAGCTATTGTTCTATTAACTCTCTAAGTTCTCTCTAAGTTTGTTGTAAACAATGCCACTGCTGCAGACTAGCTGAGCAATACAGATACTCTGTATTTCAGTCAGGATTCAGCAAAACTGAGACTTCCTGGCTGCACAGATTTTTTCTGAGCAGAGCCAACTGTTAGAAGTGTTTCTAAAGCACATCTACTGTCAGTACAAAACAGTATTAAAAAAATTAAAAACAGAGAGACATATATGAAGACTAACAAACCCACTAAAACAGTAGATAAAACAACTCTTCAAGATATTTTGTTACTACCACTAAAGCTGTGACACGGAAAGATCCCCGTTCAAGATACAATTGCGTTGAGTATGGAAAGTCAAGAAGCCTACAGGATAAGCAGCAAAAAAGAACATTGAAGTACTATGAAATAGTACACTGTGCTTAGCAGTTTAGCAGACACACTGACCACTGCATGTGAAAAGGTGTCCTTAAAAATAATGCAAAAACCCACCACCATCACCACCCTTAAGTATGCTATCACATATACTCAGAAGAAATTAATTGTGTCCTAGTAATGAAGTCAATTGGTTGAATTCAAGTATCAGTCTACCAAACCACGTTTTCCAGCTGCAAACAGGATGTGCCACACATGAAAGCAGTATTTCTGTCTCTACAATTCTGCCTGAAGAATTAGAAGTTTTAAGGTTTGATTTTGCTACAAGTTATTCACATCAAGTTTCTCCTGCAGGAGGAATAATCCTGGTTTTATCAGCTGGTTGATTAGCTAAATATTTTGACACAGGTCAGAAATACTGGGTAGTTCTTCATTCATCTGGCATTAAAATAAACATACACATGGGCATTCATGCATGAAAAATTAGTTAAAAATTATATTGAAAGACTGATGAAGTGGAAAAAGCTAGACTTTCAGAATTAAACACTGCAAAACCTCCTACAGTCTACCCATGATAGAAAAATCTACAAACACTGGGTGACTTGACATAACACATGTTGTCGAGCACATGAAGAGTCATGCAAATATGATCTAAACCCAGAAACAACCTTGTAATTTTTTATACCTTTCCTATAAATGACCCTTTGCCTTTTTGTTTTAATAGTGAGTATCTAATTATGCAAAAAAGTCAGAAATTCAGAACTAGGGAATATAGTGGCAAAAGAAAAACATTAAATTTCAGCAACTCATCAGGTAGTAATTTTGTGCCAAACAGGCAAGCACTTTTAAGCCAGCACATCCACTATTAAGAAAAAACAAACAAACAAACAAAACCCCTCAATTTTGAACAATCAAATACTGTGGACATCATTAAGACCACAGTACAGAAGCTGAATTATAAAGAAAGCCTTCCTCCACAGTCATACTGCTTTTTCCTCTTTCCCTTTCCCTTTGGCCCTATGCCTTTCTTACTCTTGGTTGCACAGTTGAGTTTCAGTCTGTTGAGAGGTGCAGAGCCAAAGCAAGAATCTTGGAAGCGGGAGAACTGGGTTTGGATATACTCTGAAGTTAGGCTTTATTCCCTGGATGAAAGCATTCACCATTGTGCAGAACCTCAGTGCTATCCCATAGATTTGCCATGCTTTTGAATTAAAGTAACCATCCTTATTTTCTCTTTTTATAAGCGTATCTTCAAGATCAGGAGTTTTATACTTCAAGGCCCAAAGTACAATGCAAGAACAGAAGTGTGGGAGGGTAAAGAACTTTCTCCTAAATAGGGAACAAGTTGGGTAAATACTGAAACAGCTAAGTTAGAAACCGGTTAGTCTTTCTGGACTCTTGTGAGTTATACATGGCACGTAGACATCCAGATCCCACTGCAGACAACAGTGCAGGTACTTTGGTCTCATTCTTCACTTTTCTCCCGTAATTGTTGCATTTCATTTAAATTGCCAACAGTTCCAGATGTTTTATGGTTAAGCGACTACTGTATTTGCAAAGCAAATCAATCTGTGGTCAAACCTTTACATAAGGCAATTTCAAAAGATAGTATCAGCTTGGGACTAAGAACTGCTGAGGATAGAACAAACAAAACATAAAAGGGGATATTGAACAGGATATCATGGAAAAGTGATAATAGTCAAGATACGGATTTTAACATAAAACTTTGGTGAAACTCAAAACTTGAAAGACTTGAGAAAGAATAGAGACCCCAGTAAGACAACACACAATTTGTTCCAGAGAGGTACCAAATTAACATATATCCTCCAATTTGCAAATTATATTTCTGGTCCAACTTTCAAGAACTATAAAATTTTACCTCCTAACACACACCGGAAACCATCCCCACGATAACCTGCCTTACACTGGCAGCTGAAGGACCCAGGAGTGTTGTAGCAGAAAGCATCTGGATGACAGTGGCCCTGCTGGCATTCATCTACATCTGTAAAAGCAAAAATCAATTTCAGATAACCGTTCCTCCTGATGAACAAATCAGTGTGATGAACTAAAGTGCAAATCTGATGTATTACTTTCAGGCTCCTATTTTAGGATATCTGATTAGACTTACAGACCTTTGGAACAATGTCTATACAGAAATGCAAAGGAGGGGAAAAAAAGCATGCATGTATTTTAGGTTCTGTCTCTCAGCAAATCCCTGCACTCTACTATTCTGATAAGTAACCAGCATTATTAACTCACACAGTATTTTAGAAATATATGCCCATATTTCTCAAGCAAAAATCTTAACACAGCAATAGAGGCAGGATTTGGCCAGCAATGTTTCCAACATGTAGTTAGTTAATGCTGCTTCCCCAGTGCACTCCAATGGAAATGAAACAGAATATAATTTGTTTTACATAGTCTGAGCATCATGTGTCACCACCTTAGTAACATAAACCAATACAGTGCACACAGTTCCAGCAGATGAAGAACTCGTCTGTCAAGTGCAACTACTGCAATTTCTGCATTTACTTCATATTGGACCCTCTGTAGCTCAAATATTGAAGACTGATTTCAAAGGCAAGGGGAGGAAAGGACAAAAGCTTAATGCAATGCCTGCTCGAGGGATTTAAACTATGGAATTTCCTACTTTAAATCACATGTAACTATAGGGCATTGCAACAACCAGACAAATTGTGCAATAAAGAGTACAAAACCCCCACAACAAATGGTGCTACCTACCCTCACAGGCACGTCCATCTCCGGAGAAACCAGGGAGGCATGTGCAGATGTAGGTGGACCCTCCGGTGTACACACACTGAGCACGCTGAGGAATGTCACAATTGTGTGTGCCCATCTGGCAATGGTTTATGACATACTCAACAGCTGCAGGTTAGATGTACAAATGAGAAGATGAAAATTTTAGTTTTCCTCCATAAAGTCTGAAGTTTATAAGGAGAGAAGTTTATAGGGAGAGAACAGCAGCTGTGAAAGCATACAGAAGAGAAAGGAAACAAGAAAACTCACTTTTTCTGTTTTGGAGTTTGGGATTTTTTTCCCCAAGATCTCCCCTTTCACTTGTGTTAAACCTTATTAATGTTTTGCAAGGAATTGGTTGACCTCAGCAACTCATAGATGTTTGTTCATATAGAACATGGAAGAAAGGCTACCACAGTGACAGATCCTAAAGTCCATGACAGTTTTTTTTTAATAAAAAGAAGTCCCGAATAAAGAAATGTAAGGCATCTCACAGAGGTACCTCACGTGTTAGCTAAGTGGCCAGTTCACTGCACTGGGAATTATTAGATATTCCACTATACTAACCTAGCACTGACCCAGGGCTGTTGTCACTTTGGCAAGAGATAGGAGCTGTGACTCACTCCAAGAGATAAACACATTTGTCAACTACTACAGAGATTTTTGACCAACAGAGGAAGCTGGGACCAATTCTGCAGCTTTCCACAACTTTCTCATCCTTGACAGCAGTGACTCTAAAGGTATTGTACTGCTTTACACACAAATTATTTCAGGTAGTCACTGGAGCCCTGTGTATGCTTACCTGTTATGTCAGAGAAGAGGAAAGGAAACCATGGTACTTAGAATAGGAAGAGGCACAACACTACAAAAATTTTGGGCCTGGAAATAGGTGAGTTTGCAGTGTGTACAACTAGAAACAGACTTCCAGCTGCTGTAACAGGGAGTCCACTGAGGTTTTCTTTACACAGTTCTGACAAGGACTTTACAGGGGACCAGGACAAGACTCTACAATGCTCCTTTCATCACAGTACACAGATGGAAGCTACCACAGTATCAGCAGGGAAATAACAAAAATCTGCTGTCAGTGCCAGACCTGAAATCAGCCATTTTTTCCATTTCTCTGGAGGAGATGACATCATCGTCAGAATAATTTGTATCTTTCTGTTTGATGAAGTAAATTTTAGATTACAAAATAACATATTCAGACCTGTATTATAAAAGCATAAGATTTGGAGTTGGAGCTCAAAGGGAGTCCCCAAGTCCTCCTATTCCTCAGCCTACAAATAGGAGAACAGGATTTATTTACAGCTCTCATCTGAAGTTATCCAGTGAGTTACACAGCTAGCATGAAAAAGCTGCAGTTCCAGAGAAGCTCAGTCAGAGCTGGTATCCCAGAGCAACCTGCAAAAGCACAAAGAGGGTATCTGTTGCCCCTTCTCAGGTTCAAGTTGTTTGTGGGTTATAAAACCCTCCCCTGTGGAAAGGGGAACAAGATTACCATGACATTTATTTTCAGTCTGTTGGAAAACTGGAGTTGATGTTCTCTCTCTTCAGTCTTTTGGATGCAAAGTTTGGGTTTGATTGATGGGAGGGATCACACTGAAGTCCTTCAAGCTGGGCAAGGAATTGTTAGAAGTGTGACACATCAGCTTTGTGGGAAAGTGGTAGAGTGAAGCCAGTGAGTTCATGGCTGGAGGCAAAAATGTTCCCTTTCAGGTCCAAGTGATAGAAGTGCAGCAGTGAACATAATGGAAAAAATATAAACTTCTCTTCCACATCTCACCCTTCTAGCACCCCAGTAGAAGCTGCTTTTTCTGACTGTTCTGCAACAAAGGGGAGGCTCGGTGCACTGTGAGCCCACAGCATGCAAAGCCACACGCTTAACAGAAGTCATGCAACATTCTGCTGTTAAATGAAGGCTCCTCAGTCTTAGCTGAAGAACACAACAAGGAAAGACCTGAATGCATTAGCTGATCAAAGGGAGCTAAGCTTCCACCACAAAGCAGTCATGACAGACGCAAACGTAATCCTCAGGTGTTATCCCTTATGCCTAAAAGAAACAAGAACTGGTCCAACCATACTGGAAGTGTGTGTATAGGTTTTGTCACTACAGTATTACTGTCAGGTTACAAACAGACAAAAATTCTAACTAAAAAAAAAATAAATATGTATATATATACATGTATATATATCCTATATCCTATCCTGACAGTTGCAGTTTTCTATTTAGTTTTTGATATTTGCAATATATATGACACCCAAAAGAATCAGCTTATCTTCTCAAGGGTAAAGCTCATGCATTTTCTTTCTATGTGGAAAAATCACTTTCAATACACATCCCACTCAACCACCTTTCAATTCTACCAGCTACCAAATGGAATTTCTACAGCTTTAGTGAAAAACAACAAACAGGAAAAAATACCACCTCTTTAGGAAAATCTTAGTTCAGCAAGTACAGGTAAACTCAGGCTTCCTCGAGAAAAAAGTTTTTAAATTAAATAAAAATAACTAACTCAGTGACAACTACTGAATTTTAAGTTTTAATGGTCCATTAACAAACCAGCTAGATTTCCTACAAATGTCAGAGATTTTAACAGTGAAATGATCTGTAGTTGTAATTTCTTTTCAGCCTGACTAATTATCACTTCAGAATAAGCCTGCAACAGCCAAGACACACTGGTTCAGACCTGTGCACTGCCTTGTCCAAGGGAAGAATCTGTAACTAAAATCTGATCTATTAAATCTAATTCTGAATTAGATATAAGAAAGAAACAGAACCCAAACCCCCCAAAAGCCAAAGCACAGCACTAGAGAAAATGCAGAAAAAGCCCTGCCTCATCCTGAAAGTGACATGCTGTGAAATACAAATAAATAACTTCTCACTTTAATGCTGCTTCTTTTATAAATTTGTATTTTACTTCCATATGAAATCTACAACTAAATGATGGTAAAGAAAGGACAAAAGCTTTCAATAATCATTCCTCCCCAGTTGCAAGCATTCTGAATGGGGAATTTTTATGAGATAAAAACAAAGTTCTTCAGGCACCTTCTTCAGTTACCTAATGGATTGTAATAATTAACTGCAGCAGGAACTCCTAGATTCAGCTCACGTTAGAAGTCAGCACAGATCCTTGAAGCTCTGTTTTCTGTCTCTGTGAGATGAATCACAGCCTGAAAGCTGGTGGGCAGTGCTTTTAAGAAATGTGAAACTCACCAACACAAGTCCGCCCATCTGCTGCAAACTGGTACCCTTCAACACACTCGCAGCGGTAGGTTCCCGGCTGGTTATTGCAGACTGCGTTGCTGCCACATAGAGCTGGTTGCTCTGAACATTCATCAACATCTAGAATATTATAAGGATTCCAGTTACTACAAAGATGCATTTAATAAAAATACCAGAAAAACAGAAACTGTTCAACTGTTGAGTAATAGCAGGCTTATATATTTAAACCACATCTTGGACAGACGATACCTTTTAAGAGATATTAGTAACCTGAGTTTTCAGGTAACTGTGTCCTCAGCTGATGTGCACCAAAAAAAACCCCAACAAAACCAGAAGGGAAGGAACAGGAAAACAAAGAGCAAGGAGGAGCCACTGAAAAAGAAAATGCTGCCTACAAGGTGACCAGAAGCAGGGATGACTACTGGGGAAGCATGAACTTTAGAAAAGACTTCCTCTTCCATTATCCATACACATCTTTAAGCCACTGGTATTCAACTCACAGTGCCAGAGGACTGGGAGGGACAGTATGATACTGTTGTTTTCATTTGCAAGTTCATTTAAGGGTCGGAGTGGGGGGAGGGTTGGTGTTTTGATTTTTTTATTTAAAAAACCCAACTCAGTTAACTAATATGGATGATGCATATTTCATTAATACATACTTTCACCTCTTGAAAACAAGTATTTGTGCTGTGATCTGATTATGGAACAAAACCTAAATACATTAAGGATACAGAGATGGGAAATAAAAGTCTCCTTGAACTATCTAAGTCCTTGAAAGGATTTTCAAAGCAGATCTTGAAAAAGACAATTTCAGTGGGTTCCACACATCTGTGCTCTGTACGTATGTGCATATGCCATTCCTCATCTCCCTCAAGAACGTTTAACCTAATTTTAATCAGAATTTGCATTACAGTATATTTCTCACAGCTAAGTTCCCCACAGGTTTTATGAAAAGATGAACTGGGGAGGAAAGTCACTTTGCAAACTAGCAAAACATCCAAGTTTGACCCTTCAACACAGCCAAACTTGCTCACTTTGATTACTGAGATACCCCAGCATCCCTCTAACCTATCTTTCCCCAAACCAGCCTCTCAGGACAGTTGATTTTGCTAGAATGGCTAGTCCTGAGGGTCAACGCATCCCACACAAAATAAATTCTACATTAGCTGTCATTTTGTAATGAAAGTTTTTTCATACCATAGCAAACGTTTCCATCTCCACGGAAGCCAACCGAACATTCACAGAAGAAACTATTTCCAGTTCCCGGACGACACATCGCATTGGTGTCACAGTTATGGGTACTGGTGTAGCAAGGATTCCGGTTAATGTCAGCAGAACCATCTGACAAGAGAGATCACATTTAGCCATGACAACTCTATCCAAGTAAGAGTATTCAGCCAAGGCCACTGCTTGTAGTGCACGTGGAACAAGGAAAGAGAATTTTTTTTGCACCAGGAAGAAGGGGACTTGCAACTTATATGTAGGACAAGACATAGCATCAGCACCTGTATTCCTTGTTCCTGTGCAAAGGACTGCTGAGTTAAAAAAGAGAAGCCACAAAAACCGCTCTAAAGAGCCAGACTGACAGAGATAATGCATCTTCCAGTCACTGACACTAGACCCAAAATGCAATTGTTAACAGCTTGGTTTATTTATTTTAATTAGTAGAACTTTATTTTGTAACAAACAAGTGAGCAGAGTATTTTCTTCTACTCATCTGGTGTGCATTTTCAAATTGCTCCTTTGGTTTTTTTTCTGATTTTAGTGCAAAGAGACAAACTTAGACAGCTTAAACAAAAAAAAAAAATACTTCATAGGCTGCCTACCTTCCAAAGATAAAATGACATGTTTCAAGATAATTTATAGAAACCAGCTGTTCCAATGGCAAATCTTATTCCCCTCTTTTACCCTTTGCTCTGGCAATATAAAAACCCTCATTAACAGAGGACCTATAAATTAGGTAAAGATAAACGATACACTCCATGTGTCTGAGCAGCAATAGATTCAAGGTGGTACACAGAGTATTTCAAGGAATTAGACACAAACTACACTGAATTTCAATAGGAGGTAGTCACTTAAATACTCTTTCCCAAGTAAAAATACAAACTTTCAACAGCTCCATTTCTCTTCTTAATTGATAGACCTGGGCATCTACTCATAAATAGATCAAATTAATTTAACTTGTTAATACCCAGCTAAGGCAGGCTAGAAAAAAAAAACAACCCAGAAGCCTGCTCTTAATTACTCACAAAAGAGAAAAAGAAAGATTTCCAATTCATACATACCCCTGATCGGGCCGATGGAATTACTCATAGCGTATCGCAGAATCTGCTCATCTCTGTTATACAGGACAAATACACTGTCCACTGAGAGCTGCTGAGTAGCAGAGGCAGCATGGTGAGAGTCATCATGAATGCATTCATCAAATGAGATGGTCTGTCGCCACTGATAGGCACCTGTGTATGTGGAAGCAACGCCATCCCTTTCTGGCTCTGTCACTGTGTACTCCCTTGTGGATGATGAAGTGATCACTGCAACATGGCAACAAACACACTGATCAGAGCAGGGAGCAAAAATACTCTGCCAACCGCTGTCTGTAGACTCGGGGTACAGGCTGAGTAGCACAAATAGAAATTTCAAAGGCAAGAAGCTATGAAAGTGGATGTATTTCCATGCAAAGGAATAAGCCTAGTCAATTGCCTATTCTGTTCTCAGGTATCACAGCCTTGAGGAATGAGTCATTTAATTTATCTTGAAATATTTTTAAAGTTTAACTTTACTTTGTGGGTAAAGCCAGGTAAAGCAAGGAAAATCAACTCAGGAAGCTCAGAGGTTTCTTTAGATGAATTTACATAATGGAGCTACAAGCTAAGGACAAGGACCACCTCACCAGCACTAAACTACACCCACATCTAGTTCATTGTAAGCTACTGGCCTTGAATATTGAGTCCTCAAGAAGATGCATGTCTGAGAGCTCTTGTATGCTTCACAACAGTTTTCTATATTGTGAAAAACTGTGACCAAAACTCTTCAAAGTAGATCTGGGCTTGTGGATCCTCCCACCAACAGAAATCTTCCCAAAACCCCACTATTCTTTGTTTGGAAACCAGAATATGCCTGTATCAATCCACTTGCAACAGTTGGCACAAGCTTTATCTCTGCCAAGTAACGGTCTATCAAATATGCCATAGGACAGCAGAAGAATAGCTGTTTGAGTACTGGTAAATCAAATCCAGTATTTGGATGCCTCCTTCCAGCCTCCGACATTTCCTCCACAGGCAGAGCATTTCTGCTAAGGCAGCAGGTGTTCTACAGAGTGCACACTGCCCAAACAACTCCTCCAAAACTCAGGAGCCGTTCAGCACAAAGCAGAAGATTCCTCCTGCCTCCACCTCACTTTCTGTAACAGGCAAAGCAGCAAAAGGGGTTCAGCACTGGCCACCACAGTCAGACGTTAGCAGACATAAGGCAGTCATGATGTAACTACACCATTGTCAGCTATTTCTAGCAATCAAAGTGCACCCCTGGAGCAAAGTGAGCTCTCTCCAGTGTTCATGTTTCACCTGGGTACACCACAGACTGTTTCCTCTTTATTGCTCTTTGGCAGCCGGGCTGGCTGGCCAGCAGCAACACTCCAGCCTCACTTGGGTTTTGCTGTGTTGAAACACCCATAGTTTTATCCAGAAAGAGGAAAGTAAAAGAAGGGAGATTCCCCTGTAAACAGTGAAATGAAGAATGGCTCTGTTACAAATCTCAGAGTGTGGGATAAAGGAGAGAGAAGAGTACTGAAGAGACAATGGAGCAAACTGGTAAGGGAAGAAGCTCCTAATTTTCTGGTTACTTGTTCAAATTCAGCTCATCTAATACTGACAAATGCTTGTTACTAACACAATGCAATTTACATGGCACATACCAGTAAATATCTGGTCTGCACAGTCTCTTGGGCAAGACCAAAGCCCACTTAATGACATTACCACAAACAGTTATACACCAGTACAGCTCCTAGTGAAAAGCTGTGGACCCTAGAAAAAGCTTTGCAACTAGTATGACTGCCATCAGCATTATGAAAATAAGGCCAACAAAAAGGGAAATAAAGAGTATTTTGCAAGCATTGGTTCAGAGAAACTTAAAGTCTCCCCCCCCCCCCAATAAAAAGATTAGACACATTTACATTGTTCCACTGAAAAACCGCCTTCTTTTGGGACCTGTTCCTAAGAGGCAAAACCCAACTGTCTACAAATTGAAGGGTCTGGAGTACACTCGCTGAGAAAGGAATAAAATAATGTTTTTCAGATTTTCAGATTGTCTTACACTCTGCTCTAAGAAACATGCACTTTATTATAATTTCATTCTTAGGGAACCTTACCAGAACTAGAAGTGTGATAGAGTTCAGTGTATGGTTCTATATGGACTGATGCGCCAGATGGGATCTCAGGTATTCTGCCCTCCATTTCTGTGCTGATGGTAAGATGACCATGCTCATCAATTCCACTGAATTTCTGCTTTATAACCAGTTTCTCATTGTTGCCAAGAAAAGTTACTTCTGTTTGCCGTGTAAACTCACCACCTAAAGAAACGGTATTAGTTAAACCACTTAATAGCAGTTTCTGAATCCTTCTATTCAAAGTATTGTTTCTTGTAGATAAAATATAAATTACTATTTTCTGCAAGCATTAATGCAGCATAATTTATAATGTTTTGGTTTTCTACATAAGTTAACTTCTGGAGGTGTACTGATAACGTCCTTGGATACTACAAGGAAACTATCTTTTCTTAAGCAATGAACATACTAAATCACACGTAAACCTGAAGCAGCTTTTAAATGAAAAAAAAAAAAAAAAGTTCCAACAAATCTAGCAACAGTAGGCTTTATCTTTCCAGTTAAAATGGCAAAGGAGTTGTACACTTTAGAGAAGACCTCCATTAGGAATACAGTGAGTTAAAAAAGTTTTAAAAATCTAGTACATCTGTTTCCACATCAAGCCCAAGTGAAACGTATGCTGTAAATTCCAGGACAAACTTCAAACACACCAAATCCAAGAAAATCCCCAAACAAAAAGCTATGTTCAACTAAATTCATAGTACAGTGCTGTAAAGGATAACATTTTAAAAAGAAACACATGTTCTCCTCAAACAGCTTGAATTCATGTGCACCACCAACCAGATCTAGCCTCAAACACTTATGAAAAGCTGTAATTGTGAACTGTGGTTTCCCTCAAATAAGTTAACAGAATCATTTGCATCTCATGCAGCAACTGCTTCTGTTAAGAATTTCAGATCTTCATGAGGTCAGATTTTCATTTCTCTTCTTCTCTATTGGTACAATCAGGCAATTAACATGTTAAACCTCTTGTAGATGTAGGGGCAGATTTTTCAGTAGTTCTGTACATTCTAGTACCAAAAATAAAATCCTTTTACATAATCTCTTTCTTGCACAGGAACTGCCAAGCCATTTTTTCTAACACACTTACGTGCTTGTGCACTATACGTTGTAAACAAGAAAAATGGTGAGAAGTTTGATTACAGAGAATCCATTTGCAGCTCAGACTAAACATGTTTTCATTCCATATTGCTTCTAAATGCACATTCCTTTTCTTTCAAGACAGAGGAAAGCATAGCACAGTTTTTTAACATTATTTTAATTTAGAAATTACCGGTAATACTGAATCCATTTTTAAATCCTTGGTGTTCCACAGCAAACATCCATCCTATGATACCTCCAATAGATGCAAGAGGCAGTAAAGAATACCCCAAAGTCTCTGGGATTGTGCTGATAGCAGTGTAGGCACGCCCTTGGTTCATCACAACATAGGAGTGGAGATCAGTGTTCTCAAATATAACTGGAACAGGATTATTTCCTACAAAGATTCTTCCTTTGACCTTCCCATTGACTCGCTGAGGAGAACCTGGCAAATTAATACAATGCATCAGAACAAAAAGACAGTTCTCACATACTCGGTATTCTCTATGTTCAAATATATTAGTGTTGAAATAAACAGCAAACAAATGCTCACAGAATTCAACGGACAGGAAAGCTACCTACAAACAGTGTGTTAATTTGCTTATGTACGTATATAGGTACATGCATGCGTGTGTGTGTGCACAGTTATTCATTATACAGATGATTAAGTGGCCAAAATTGCCTGAAGAGATGTTCTTTATCCTCCTTATCTTTTTTGTCTGCAAGGAAAGCCCCATAACGCTGTTACAATATCTCTGACAGTTAAAGTGGCACACACAAACTTTTGAACATCACACTTCATATCGATACCTACTGAATGTAAATTTGTTCATTTCCTATTAGAAGGCTAACACTATTAGGTGTTAAAATAATTGACCTATTATTCTAACCTATTCTATTTCTTGACTCAAAACTATCGACCGTTTTGAAAACCAACAGAAGTAGCTACTTTGGATTGCTAGTTTTCTTCTGTGTATGATTTCCTACATGCAAATTCAAATTCCATTATCGTCAGGTCCTTCTTTTCTTTCTCTTGAAAATTCATTTTTATGAATTGAAAGTTAATTAGTAGGTTTTGCCTTCCCACCTTATAAAATACAAAGTCTGCATGAGCTATTTCAGTTGTTGAAATGAATCTATACTCTGAGTCAAGTCACCATGAGGATTACAAGTGTATACATAAGAAATTCCTTTATGGATTTTACACAAGAACAAAGTTTAAATGGGTATGTAACAAAAATCTGGCAGATTAGCCATTTAGTGAAGAAGCTTACGGGTCAGACAAAGAGGAGCCATACTCTTTAGTTTAATGATCAAAGTTAATTTGTTCATCCCCTTTGAACTGTCCATTCCCACAGTGAGGACCATATCAGATTATAACACATTGGAACTTCACGAGTAATTCTAGCAAGAAACCACTGCATGTTGTGCTATCCACTAGATTATGTCAGTTACCGAAGTTTATTGGTTCTAGAAAGTCATGTTAAAATGCATAATGATATAATGACCACTTAAAATAATTTGATTCATTCAAAAGACCACGCCAGTTTAGAAAGTATAGCTGATGTTTTACAATACCTTTCAATACATCTCAGTAAAATGTCTTTCAAAAAATATTTAACTACACCTTTTTTAGTATTGAAAACGGGTCACCTTATTCAAGAACGTCACGTGTAATTGCTGCTTACGTACCTAATTTTCAAAAACATTACCTTCTGCTACACATTGTCTGCCGTTTCCTTTGTAACCAGCAATACAACTGCAACAAAATCCATTGGGATAATCTTTGCAAATAGCATGAACAGAGCACTGGTGGCGGTTGTTAGCACAAGTCTGTTGGACATCTGTGTGGTAGCGAAACACTGTAGAAAATAAGACCAGACACTTAGACTTCATGTAATTCCCATAGTATTCACATATCCCTGGTTTAGTTTAAAAATATCTCTAGACTCACTTGATTGGTTTTTGATTTTCTGTTTAAGGAAAACAAACAACTGAAACCAATTTTTGCTAACCTTGCAACATGCAAGTAACAGTCTGCCATTCTGCAGGACTTCAGATGTTAGAAAACTTTAATTCTATTGAATTCAGTGGATCCATATTAACACAGATCTGTTAAACTTTCTTGGTGAAACTAAACACACAATCATTTTAACCTGTCCTTGTTTCCAAACCAAAGCAAAAAGGAGCCTTTCCAACCTCAGAACAAAACCCTTCAGTAAAGTACCCAGGACCATGCACCAACTGATGCACCCTGTAATCCTAATTGGTTTACCCCATCATTTCATGGAGATAGCAATTCTCACATCTGCTTCAAGAAACAATTAACATCTGGGCAGTCAGCCACACTGTTCTGAATTTTCTATAGACAGTTCCTCAGAAGTCAGAATTGCTAATCCCACCCTTGTAAAACTTGAGACCATGAAACCCTAGCCAACAATTTTTGCAAGAGTTACTATTCCCAACCTTTATTAAATCACCTCTGTTCAGTAACACATCTATGAAAGGAAAAAACCTCAGTTTCAGTAGAACTGATCGTAAAATCCTTACCAAGAACAGCCAAATAATGCAGCTATTAAAGTTAAGATCATACTTTTAAGAACAGTCCTGGGCAAAAGAGGTGGGGAAATCAGTCCCCGCTAAGAATGTGTCAGCTTTAGGAATGCAATTATCTCTGTAGGAAGCTTTCCTTCAGAGGGATTCAGTTCCCACAGACACACTGTAAATGTGTCCTCCTGTGAGCTTGGTTGGGGAGCTAGTTTACTAGACTGGCAAGATCTGAATCTGAGGTGACATTCAAGTTAACTATCTTGATGAATAACACAAACATATTAAATATGTCCAGATTCTCGGATACGAAGGTAGTGAGAAAGAAACAGATTATTTCTTCAGTAGTTCAATTTCTTGCACTCCTCTGTTTTGGGGTTGGTATTTTTTTGGGGGTGGGTTTTTTTTTTTTTTCAGCCTATCCATCTTAGAAGGATCCAAGCTGCACAAAAGACCTTACCTATACCAGTTTCATCAAATTCTTCCACATCTATGACCTGGGGCTGCTGTGGGGGGAACTGCTGGAACTGGCGAGGTGGAGCTTTTGCTGTTGGGAAATCTTGATGACTGTAAAAAGACTCAGTTGAAGGTGTTCCTGTTACATCTTGGTACGAAGTCAGAAAGTCTTCTGCAGCTAGCTGAGGAACACTATATGTAACATGGTGCTGATCCTCTTCTGTGCTGTCCGTACTGCTGGTGACATATTGCTGTCTTATTTCAGTAGAGCCATAGTCTGACATAAACGGTTTCGAAGTCATCTCCTGGTCTTGTTCATTGGACTCTAGGCTCTCCAAAACGTTGCTGATCTTGGCAGGCACAATACTGTCAGATGAGCTGCCAATCTCAAACACCCAGACACCTTGCTTTCCAGCATTGCTGCTTCTATCAAAGAGAAGCATATACCAAATGAAAATGATCAAGCACAAGTTGCATAGCATTTCTAGCCTACGTGTTACCCTTTGCTGAGAAATAACAGGACAAAACTGTCCAATTATCTTATCTGCATACTTATCTACAGGTACAGTTTATTCAGCTATAAAACACCCCTGGCTGTTTGGATAGCATTTTTTTCTCCACAGCCAGAGCTCTCTTCTTGAGAACATCTAGCCTTCTTGTCTCCAAAGTGATGGGAACAAAAGGAGATATTTGGGGCATAAAGATCTTGTTAACACTTACTGGAACTTTCTAACCCATTCCCTTGCCTTTTTGTTCATTTTTTTCTTTCAAAAAATACCCAGGATAAAGAGTTGAAGTCTGAAGTGGTCCTATTTTTAGAAAGGCTAAGTACACAGCAGCTCCTACCAGTGACAATGGAACTATGAACTTTTGACAAATTAGACCAAAGTCCTCATATTCCTTAAGTGGGTGGACATTTATGAGTTGTAAACTTTGTGATTTCTCATGCAATAGCTAATGGGATCTTATTATTTCTCACTGACTCATGCTACAATTAAGAAAACCATGGAACTCCTTGGTGTTTTCTCAAGGAGTTTAAACAAACAAAAAGCATACTTGTGCAGGTTTCTAATGCTGTCTTCATCCTTAGCAATGACATTGTATGATCCTGGCGTTTCCAAAAAGTAGTAGTTTGTAGAGGCTTGACTAAAGCCAACCAGAGCAGGAATCTTTTCATCACCATTCTTGGAGTATGTACTATAGAACTGCAAACTATCTTCTGGATAAAGGAAAATAGCATAGGAACTGGAGTCAGAAGAGGCTAAAACAGCCTGGAATGTGTTTCTCTGTGGAAAAAAATTAACATCCATTTACTATAGAAAAATAGTAAAGATATACAACAGAACAACTTATTTTAAAACAAAAAGTCAAAATCAGAATTTCCATCATGTATAATGCATCATGTACTTCCTAGGAGATATCATTATTACAGAGGCTTATGTTTTGCTAAGGCAGTTTTAGCTTTAGCATGCATAAACATTAAAAAGAAAGCATTATCAAAGTTAAGGTAAATCTCTTAGGAAATAGTCAGAGAGGCTGCCTAAAACATAACAATTCTAAGTTCTGTGCATAGGATGCTATATCATCTTAAAATAAAAAGAGTGATGTGCCTAACTAAATAGAAAAAAAAATATCTGTAAACAGAATATTTCAAGAAGAGTTCAAGTTTCATGTTGCTGCAAGTGTCTTCTCCTGTAGGAACCATCAAGACAACACCTCAGACATCGCCTATTCATTGCTATCAGAGTGCAGAATCATTACTGCAAACATAATTGTTGCGTCGTCAGGCACAAGAAATTAATCTTTAACAAAATAAGACTTGCTATGTTGTGGTAATGTCCTCAACTTCATACATTGTGAGCACGCTTATCAGCTGGGATAATGATGGTGCATAAATTTACATATCTTTGCAGAATAGTATCTAACATGGTTTAAAAAGTGAAAATGATTTGTAAATAATAAAACCCAAACCTCTAACTGCTTCTTCCTTGAACACTAGCTACAAAGCATGAATTCAATGTCATCTGTCCAAAAGGGATTCACAGTCTGAAGTTCCTATTACTCCATATACCTGTCAGATTTTTGATAGTTTGATGTCAAAATGACTTAAGTGTCTGTTGAAAAATGCAAGCCAACTGGATTATATTGCACAAAGGGAGGGCAGGATATCCTACCATTTCAGCTATTACCACATCACACATAACATTCAAAGTAAGAGTTGTCAAGGAATACAAAGAAATCAGCTATGTAGATTCAAGCATTTTCTTTTGAATGAATAAAATACTGTAAAATAAAAATCAAGTAAAATTTTGGAAACTCCTATTTTGCTACAGCCTTTTCAACAATAAAATACATACTTAACTGTACACACATTTAAACACAATGGAATTCAAGCCTTCAAAACAACAGTTTACAGTGTTACACTGCAACTGAACACATCCAACACGACTTAAAGCTCTGATTAACATTCACCTTTTCTTCTGAAGTATGATCTTCTCCCGGTGCCTGGTAAGGAGCCACAAGCTTCCACGTAACAACAACAACACTGCTGGGATCAAAAGTACTCTCAGGAAAGCCTCTTTTGATATAGTCTGAGGCAAGTTGCAAGACATCTGAGGATGAATCTTCTCTGTAATACACACTTCCACGTCCACCTGTTGTGTCTAGGTCTGCCATAAAAGGAGCAATAGCCCCAAAACTGACTGGGAATTGACCAAGATATTTTTCTTCACTTGAGGGCTCATTCACTGCAATAATCCCATTAGTGGCAACCTAATAAAAAGGTGGAAATTATAAGACAGATATGGTTCATATGGCTATCACCCACACCTATGTGCTCTAGATCATAATATATATATTGCATTTCCAAAAGAAACTGAGTCAAAAGTCAAGTCTCGTATTTCAAAAGTAACTGAATTTTTTGACATTTCTGTTTTGTATCCCATGTCAGGAATCCTGGGATTTCAGTTGCCCAAAACCAGAGGTCCACTTTATGGATAAACCTACCTTTTTTTTCCCCAGATAAAGATTTTAGCTATTTAAATTTCAGGTACTTATTGCCTCTTCTAATAAAGATATACATAACCACGACATTTCACAAGTTTCCCAGTCTTTCTCACACCAAGACCCAGTGCAACCCCACTGTGAGTCTGTCAAGAATTATGTATGGACCCTCCCAGATCACCAAAAGCTCTTGGCGCTTTCTTTTCTCCTCACTTCACTGCAACCAGCCTCCTAGGAACTTCTCTGCCACTGTGCAAGGTTGGCTGCAACAAGCTGCTGCTCACTCTTAAGATATGCTGTAAGCTCAGCTCCTATACCAAAGGCTATAAAAGCTAGGAGATGGAATTTCTACAGCAGATACAAGCCACTGTGTAAGTTCCCTTACAGCTGAGTGCCCTGACACAGTCCTAGGGAAAAATAGCTCTATTACTTGGGGGGAGGGATGCACATTAACATATACAAGTGAAGCTCTTCATCTGAAAATGCATACATACTGCCTCAGCAAGATTTAATGGTCAGTGAGATGATGACTCACAGCCAACCACCTCTGACTAAAAATTAAATACATACATACGCACAGGTAGATGCTAGGGCATGTCCAAGTGTGACAGCCAAACTTCCTTGGCAAACCAGAGCTGGCATTCACACACACAGAAAAAGCAAGCAAGACTACAAGTCCTTGAGGCAGTATATAAATTGCTCACACACAGCTTTTCAACCGGGCCCTTCTTCCAGATATATATGGCACCGTACGTATCAGCCACACACAAATCTATTTCCAAGTGTTTGATTACCCGACAACTGGACACATCTGACTGTCTGCAGGCAGCCAGGCACTCACCTCTCTAGAGCTGCTGCCCCCTCAGAAAGGGACAGAAGTCCCAAAACTGGCACCCCAAGCTATGAAACAAAACCTTACCTCACGCACAGGGATTCTTGCTATTCCAAGAACAACAAACCGCTGCTGAATCTCTTCACACAGTCAAGATGTTCACAATGTTATGCAACCTTCATGAACGCTTGGAAAAGGGTAAGAATGCTCACCGTGACTCAGACCACAAGGCCATCTAGCCCAGTAGCCTGTCCTCAGCCGTACCTGCTAGGTTACAGATTCAGCAGAACAAGCCAAGGGCATGCACATACTCCTCCAACCAGTCTCTGACCACATTCAGCTCAAGGGATTCCCTGTGGTTTGACTGTTTATTCAGCCTCAGTGGATCTCCTTCACATATTTCTTAAGTCTTCCCTTCAACACATATAAACTTTATGCATCCACAAAATCCCTTAAAAAGGAATCCCATAGATCTGTGACTCATACCCTGAGGTCTCTCCTACTTTGGTTTGTTTTCAGTCTGGCTCCCGACTTCATTTGATGGCCCCTAGTTTATGTATTGGGACATGCATTCAAATCCTACCCAGTCTCTCCCCCTGTGTAATTTCTCCTCCAGAATGGAGACCTCCAGCCTATTCACACGCTTCCAATAAAAGCTGTTCCCTGTGTCTGATCAATCTCACTGTCTCCGAATTTTTCCTCCCCTTTTCTACTATATACCTTTGGAAACAAGAAGGTCAGTACTACATATATTCTTCAAGACACAGATAAATTGTGGGCCGTGCAAGCCTGTCAGGGATGTTGGCTACATATTTCCTGGCAACATCCTTTAAAATCTAGACCACAATTTCTACCACTACATGCAGCAAATCAGAACAAGTATAGTATGGAAAGTCATGCTACTACCACCCCTTCATATACAACATACACCTATGCCTTGAACCCTCCTTTGGCTACCCAGGGGGTCAAAGCATGCCCCCTGCCACAGGCTAGTGGTCAATCAGCTTTGAGTATAAATAATTGTTAGCATGAACTATTAGCTCAACTTAGCAAGTAGTTCACAGAGTATACCAGAATTTACTTTGAAAATGTCTTGATCTATGCTCATTGTATGGTCTGCAGACATATAAAGTCATTACTGCTACAGTGAAGAAATAATTTAAAAAGTTAAGATCATGTAAAAAATGGGAAGTTATCTTGGATACACTGTTCATGCATAAAGTTATCTAAGCAGTATATAATCATGCACAAGCATGACGGGAACACAGGCCATGTCAGAAAGGGGGAGAAGCTGCTGTGTATCACGATCATTTTTCCTCTAATCATTTGTGACTTAACAGTGGCCAGAGATCCCAAGGTGAACTATGAATTTTAGGAATACAGAACTAAAACGACAGTATGAGTTACCCCAGTCTAGACCTTGCAATTGCAGGCAGATACATAACAGCGATTTAGTCCAGAAAGGTTTCCCAAACTTCTATAACACCTGTACACTAGAAAATGCCTCATACCCCCATAAAGCAAAGCTAAAACTTACCCTAAAAATTAAAATTCACCAATTATCCTATACCACTGGAAGACAGTTGGGAAGATGGTGGGCATTACAGTATGCTGGCTAAGAACTTCTAGCAAGGAGATGCAGTCCACCTTTAAAGTAATACATTTAGAGTAAATTGAAAGTTTTTCCACTCCTTGCTTATACTTTCTGTACACAAGCACCCCCACTCCCACTCTAAATCCTCTTGTGAGAGATGACTGGTGTTTCAAATATTTTAAACAAATTCCATGCTCTTCATCAGATTTGGTGTGTGCAGACTTTGTGGCTGCATGGTCCCTCATTTATGACAGATTAAAATAACATTAAGAGAAAATACAGTCAGGACTAGTTAAGACCACAAAATTAAGTAGAGACCAGAAAAAATGACCTAACATTTTGCCTTCTTCTTTTCACCTATTAGGGGCATGCTCCTGACTAGTCACTTTGTATCTTGTTAAAAAACTTAAATGCAACAAGTAATTTTATTAGGGAGATGCAAAAATGCCAACTCCATTTTCATGTTTGTAGTTTATAAATGAGACAGTTCCGTTTCAATTGTTAAGGGAATGTTTGGCTGCAAGTACTCTATCACCCAGAGAAAACATTTGCAAGCCATTAAATGAAAATAAATACACAAACCGCTCACTTTGCAAAGAGAACTTTAGTGTAGAGAATGAATGTTCACCATTACTGAAAAAATGGTTTTAGTTTTCAGATTTAACAATACATTTATACTGAAAAAGATGGTCAATAGTACAATTTAACTTTACCCTGTTCATGTTTAAGGTCACACAGACAGTTAAAGTGTGGAACCCCAAAGTAAAGCGAAGTAATTTGGGGTAAGTACTGGGTTTCATTAAAGTTTCATTCCGGTCAAATGGGAAAGGGGGGGGGAAGAAAGGCCTCAGGTGGGCGTTGTCTAAAGACCAGCTGTACGGTACATCTTTCCTTTTAGAGTAAAATACTATTTAACTTGACAGGAACTAAACACAGATGTATTTTTAGCATGTTAAACTTCTGGATGACACACATAGTTAACATACATTTGTGGTTTGTAGCAGAACAAATCACATACACCCTATTATACATCCACAATGAAAAAACAAGTGAGAAGAAGGAAGTACGAAGTAACAAAGTACTTCTATGGAGAGAAAAAAGGTGTACCCATGTGCATATAACAAAAATCAAAGTTTCAAACAAATGAGGTATTTTTGCTTGTACAGTGACTAGGCATTTCGAGGACTTAAGTGTTTCTGAGTAAGGGAGTTTGGAAAAATTGAATGTATTTGTATAACGAATTGCCAGTTGACTTAAAGCAGCAAAACTTTCTAATACAAACATGACCAACTATAAATTTAGGATGTTAATAAAAGTAACGATTAGAAAACTAATCCAAACTTGCCTTAAAGGACTCTGATTCTTCCCTAAAAGGAAGGAATCCCTAATCCTTTAACTTTTCCACAGCAGTGAGCCCTAGTGTAAACTGGAAAGGCCTTAATAAAAGTATGTTATTAAAACAAATAGACCAGTATCACTTAGTGATAGAATTCAATGTCATAGGTCTTGCACAGGAAAACATTACAGTATGTGAAAGTCTGTTTCCACTTATATAAAAGTTCTCTCTTCTGTCTCTGAAAAGAAAAAAAGTTTTATTGCCAGGGATTTTATGACAAATTGATACTAAACAATCGTTCCTCAAAACTCCTTGCCTTTTTATTCACGTGTAGAGCTAACTCAAACAACTCAGCTTCTCAACTGTTGGAAAAAATAAGAGAGAACCCACATAAATTTTCAGCTGATTGAAGGCAAAACTTGCAAAAATCAAGCACTCAAAAATTAAGATAAACTAATCACATTATACTGACAGAAAGATCTATTTCATCACAACTCAAAATCTGATCCAGGAATTCCTTGATGTACTGTAATGTATTGCTACCAATACCACATGTTAATTGTATAAGCTTGATAACATTTACTATCAACTAGCAACACTTTGGTGAATTCTGCTCACTAAATAACATCATAGAGCTTAATAAGTACTTATTGCCAATATACAATAAAACTGTGTATAGTGAAGGTGCATTTAAGACTGCTCAATACATTTTCCTAACAGGTATACTTCTCCTTTTGCAACCCCCATACAGTTTGTACTGCGCTTCTGTTTTGCAATACTTGTGACAGATTAAACGCAAGATAAAAAACTCTGCATATTATCTAGACTGACACTGAAATACCATTCATTATCAGACTTTGCCTATATTAAAATTGCCCATCCTTAGTACTGAGTAATCGATCTGAGAGTACCCTAAAAGTGATTCTGGAATAGGCTCTACATGGATACTCTTCCAGACAAAAGCTAACTAGAACTGCTCCTGTTTTATGGCATGGGCAAGTAACAAGATTATTAAAGTAACCTAGCGTGGTTAACCAATTTACTACTCTTTGAAAACTCTGTCCCCTTTCTGTCACTTATCTGACATGTTGTTATCTTTGCTTCTCAGTGATTGCATACACAGCCCACTATCTTTCAAGAATATGTCTGTGCTTCAAAAAGTGTATTTTTTACTGGGGTTGGCTAATAAGTGACCAGACTTAGGGTATGGAAGACAAGACAATGAACTAAGGGTCAAACTGAAGTTTGACTCCACTTACTACTTGTGAATTACTTGCCTTTACTGCCAGCTGCCGTTAACAGTGCCCATTTTCCACACAGGCATAACTTGAATCCCTCGAAATTTTGGATTTCAGATGTAATTTCAGGATTTATCTAGGTAGGGGCAGTGTGGACAATGAAAAAGAGCCTAACTTCAGTGGCAGCACTAATATAATTCAGTGTAATGCAAGCATGTTAAATCTTCAGTGAATACCTGTAAAACAGACTCAAGTACATAGGAATCAAATTTTGAACGACTGCAGCCACATGGAGGTCCAGTTTCCCAAGTGTCTCCATGTCGATTAGTCCCCAGCATTGTATCCTAGACCCATGGTGCTAAAGCATGTTGGTTTATCTGGACAGGGAGGTGGATTTTAACTTGATCAGATTAATGCACTAAACACACCGGGCCTTCCCTATTAAGACCTTTCTAAATATGCTAGTTGGCATCTCCAACTGCCAGCCTAGATGAGGCTTCAGAAGAAAAGAGGCAATGATAAAATAGACAATACTCTTAGAGTGTTCTGAAGACATGCTGTCGCATTAAACATTTTTTTCTGGCTACTTTGGAGCAGCTCTGCTCCAGACAATCTGTTTTCAATCCCACCTTCATATACTAAACGTCCTCCATTAGCTATAAACATGCACACACAACCCTGGGATGCAGATTCTGCTACGAGGCACACACATGGCTGGCGTCTGTCTGCAGCCCAAAGCCTGCAATTGCTCTGGATGTGGATTTCGCCTGCCCAAGAGAGTCATGAGCAACGAACATCTGAGGGTGTCCAAGACATTAAGGGGCAGAAAGCACTCTCAGCGCTAAGAGGTGCAAATCTTGGGCATGTCAAGCTGCTGGCTGGAGGCTCGTAGTTTCGGTTTTATGACTTTGGCATGCTGAAATATGCAAAACGCAGACCAAGACGAGGCTTTTTCTTAGCTGGACATGCACGCTGTGCGGGAGCACACAAAACACCTGGGGACGATGTTCACTCTGGATAACCCATTACATTCTCTTTCCCCTCCTGCTGTCGGTTGCATCGCCTCCCAGCACAGACCGCGTGCACCTCAGAGAATCAGCAGCACCCACTGTGTGAGAAGGGAACTAACACAGCTCTGACACCCGACTGAACACAGCCGGCACAGTTAAGCCTTCGGACCGACCTCTGACCACGGCGCTCGCGCAACCGACGCGAACTCCAACGAGCACCACCACGCAGCAGCCCCAACCCCAACCCCGGCAGCACCCCCCCGGGGAGCCCCCAAGACCCTGCGGCGGCCGGAACGAGGCCGCGCACCCTCCCGGCCCCACACTCACGTAGAGGGAGCGGACGGCGGCGCCGTAGAAGCGCAGCGCCGTGCTCAGCTCCAGCGCCGCCGAGCGCGCATCGTCCCCGGGCTCCAGCGCGGCATCGCCGCGCTCCTCCCCGTGCGGCAGCAGCGGCAGCCGCTGGGCGGGCAGCGCCAGGGGCAGCGCCAGGGGCAGCAGCACCCAGCGCAGGCAACTCGACGCAACGCGCATCCCGACACCTCCCGGCACGGCGCCGCCGTCCCGCCGCTATAAGCGCTGGCAGCGGGGGCGGCCGGGCCGGGCCGGGCCGGGCCGGCGGGCGGGGGCCGGCGCCGCGGCCAATGGCTGCGCGGGGGGCGAGGGGGCGGGCGGGACCCCCCGCCCCGCCGGGACGCCCCCGCCCGCCGCCGGGACCCCTGGGGCCCGCTCTCACAGCCCGGGGCGCGGCTGGGGGCGGGGGGGGCTTCGCCCGCCGCCTCCGAGCCGGCGGGAGCAAAGCGGCGGCAGCCGCGGCGCTGGGGGCGGTGTGTAGGGGCGCCGGGCTGCGGGGGCTCCGCCGCTGCCGGGATCTGAGCGCGTCGCCTGCGGGGTGAGGAACTGCGGAAGCCAAATCCCGCAGCTGCTTCCAAAGCCGCGACTGTTCCGCGGGCTCGGCGCTAGGGAACGCGGGCTCCGCTCGCTCCGGCAGCGGCAGCACCTTCCCGCAGCCGGGCGGCGGCCAGCGCACTGCAAGCTAGTGCCGGGATCAACGTGAAACGAAAATCCGAATCCCGGTGCCATCTTCTGACATCATTTTGAGACCAGGTGCTAATTATCGGGGGGAACCGAAGAACTACACGGGAATGTGTCCCACAAATCAGCACCATCAAGGCCAGACCCGCATTTGGTTTTAAAATGAAATTTAAAAAATAATAATAATCTGTAAATGAAAAACTCACTGATTATACGAGATACATAGAAAAGAAATATGGGATATCTACACACATCCTTTCTGACTATGTCTTCTGCGTTTATAGCCTAGTCCTGTTCCCAAGAAACACTCAGAAGCAACTGAAGAATGGGTACATTTCATATATTTTTTCCTAAAGCTTCCAAGTGAAGACAGCAGTACTTAAGGATAAAATTTTGTCCGGTAAAGTACATGCCATGATATTTCCACAGAATGTTTACAGCAGAAAACCACCTGAGGGAAGGCAGCTGAAATGCTACCCGCATGCTGTTTACATGGCTTTTTACTTTTCTTTTGATACCTGCTCTTTTCTTTGCTAAGGAAACACAGTTTTTCATTTGGCGAATGGCAAGAGCACAAGACATTCCAGGGTAGAGTATAGCCATGGTATAACCATGCCTACCTAAGAGACAAACATATCTGTGTATCTAATCACCATTATTATCACTAGCAACTATCTACAATTGACTTTGCTATTTCAGTGAAAACAGCCACAGTAGCACAGTGGTCTGGGAGGAAGACAAGTCCTCTCTCCACACAATTTACTTTTTGCTGTACCTTCACCTGCAATGTCCCTCTGTATTTTCAGGGCCCGTAAGACAGTGACGGGTGAATTCAGGGGTATCTGGCTAACCACTGCTACAAAAGCAGTCTCCTGGCTGGATCACCACCATACCTTAGCACAGTCATATCCATAAAGAAGCCTCAAGATATCCAGCTGAGTTATCTTTCTCCTCATTTAACAAATGGATAGTTAAGCAAACTGTACCTTCTTACCCACACTAGATGTGTGCACTGGAATACTACCAGCTGCTTTCACCACAAAATCATCTTCCCATTACAACCTCCCCTCTCCAGCTTAAGCCTATTTACAAACCTGCAGAACCTATAGGAAAGACGTGCTTGTACAATGCAAAGAGAAAGCCAAAATTAAACCCCATAACACCTCCAGAACTCCACATATACATTCACAACATAAAAAAATGTAATTTCTGTTAGGCTTGAAGTCTTCCATAGCCACATTTTCCCTCAACATGAAAGTCAACCTCCACAAGAAGAAGATATAAGCACAACAAGAAGAAAACTCTGACATGGTAATAACTTTCTGTCAGAGGCACGTTGCTGACCATTATGTCCAGGATCTGGAGGATGAGGACCACTGGGAAGCTAGAAACTTACTGTAGTAAATTTGAAACTGATTCAAAGGCTGAAGAGTTAAATATCTACATCTGCATGTTTAGAACAGAGTAATAGCTGCGTTAAGGTAAATCCTTCCTCCATTAGTCAGTATACTGTGATTGTTTAGTCTATTTTTACCTTAAGGAGATTGCAGTGTTTCCGTTGTAGTTGAGTAAGCTTACCTTGTATGCAGCTCCCGCTGTGAGGAGTAATGAGAGTTGCTAGTTCTGAGACTGAAAAAATATTTTTATTGTCCTTTCTAGTATCTTCAGTAGCGACCTAAAAAAGGGATGGAAAAGCATGCTTACATACAGTGCAATTAATTGGGAGACACTAACCGCTAACACCAACCAGAATGGGGAACACAAAACACTTTATCGAGACTTAAGAAGGGAAGAAATGTATTCACATGCAAACTGGAATACCATCAGCTAACACACCATCAACAGAAATCTTCCAGAACACAGCCAGTAAATGCCAGGAAGAACATCACCTTTCCAATGGATCATAAATCAGGTACGTCAGTAGTTTACAAAACAACAGCATCCCGAGAGCAGCCAGAGACCTTGTACAACAAATGAGCAGGTTTTATTGTGTCACAAGGAAGTAAGTGACATGTTCTAAAGGGATATAATGACACTGCTTTCCCAGAGCCTGCTTGTGATATCAGAGATCTCACTGAAAATTCACCAATGGAGAGAATTCGGAGTGAAACAGTAAAAAAGATCAGAGGACCAGAGGGAATGATGTACAAGGAATTGTTAAAGAACTGAACATGTGTACTTGGCTAATAATGGGGAGGAGATTTGATTAACATCTTCTGTCATCTGAAGATATGGAGTGTCTTCAATTCAGATATCTGAAGTGTGCTACCAAATGGAGGAACTAGGTGCATGAGTTTGAGGAGTACACGTAACAAGGAGATGGAAAATAACTAAAAGAAGCCATGAAACCAAACAACAGAAAAAGTTTCCTTACCACGGGGTCTATTTTCAGCAAAATCATAATTAGGCATAGTGGGAGCAGAATGACAGAAAGCTTTGAGTAGTCCAACACTAGGTTGGTCAGATTACTAAATAACAGAACTTAAGGAATAATTCTGTATTTGATCACGGGACAAGATAGCCCAAGAGATTTTGACCTGAGTTTCTGTGTTCTTACATAGTAAAATAGCTCACAGGTATACACGCACATATATTTGAAAACTTCCACTGCCTACATGTGAGGAGATTTGGAAAAGGGGATTGCAGATACTGTGACTCTCTTGACCTTCTCAAGCTCCTACCCAGGTTCTATTAACAGAGGGAAAAGAAGTTAGTGACCCCTTTGCTGGTATGATTGGAGGAAGGGAAGTAATGCCCTGGGCCCCTCATGATGATCCACTGCTGTCCAATGTTGACAAAGCATTCTAGTGGACGGATCATCAAAGGACAGAGTAACCATGTGGTAATAAACTGAAGAGAAGTGAGCATTTGAGATAATGACAGGAAAGAATAGGACTGAGGTCTGCTGAGAAGGAACATTTTTTTAAGAGAGACAAGGTCATGGGAATTAGAGGGTCACAAGCGAAGGCAAAGCTTGCAGGAAAATCATGGAGTGAGCATCATAAATTTAAATCACTCTGACTTGGAACTTAATGTTAATTGTTCATTAGAGTGGAACATTATGAGATTCCTTCTGTAACACTACATGAGCCTGTATCACTACGAAGGTCACAAGACTCAGGAACAACATCAAAAAAAGTGGATTTTGCAGCAGAACTCTCTACAGAAAGAGACTAATTTTGAAGCCCTGTAAGATGCTCGCTCTTGAAGAGAGATGCACGTGAAGGGTAATATTGTATCTCACCCTCTGCATTAGTGCAGGGTACAGAAGACTGTAGAATCCCTTATTTTTCTCTCATGCAGAGATCTTACAGGGCAACAAAAGGACAAGCTCCTGGAGAGTTCATATCCTGTTCTGGAGAACAGCTGGGCAAAAATGGGGATGTGGTAAACACTTGGCCAATGACCTGGTCAGTACAGAAGAGATACACTGCTGCAATATAATGGTACATAGCAATAACAGATTAGTGACTGCCTGGAGCAGGGCAAGAAGCATAGGAGAAACAGTATCTCTCAGGCCCTTCCTTGAGGAGAGACTGTTTACATTTTTAGGGTTACCTTCATCTATTTCTATGTCTTATTATTAGAACTGATAACTATATTAATAAGGGATAGAAAAAAAATATCACAGAGGAAGTTATGCAGTGAAGTTATGCTTGTACAGAAGCACCAGTTTTCTTCATCCCAGTTTATAACTTCAGAAAAATGAAATGGAAAATGGAACAGAAAACTATCAGCATCATGGAAACTGGCTAGATAAACAAAGCCTTACAGTTCTCCCATCTGTCAGGTGGTCACATGAAAAATACGATGCTTTTTATCTTTTTCTATATTTCATCAAGCTATCCTTCTCAAATCCTAACGCTTATCGTCTTTCAAGAATGGAGTCTCTAATCCAGTAAGAATACTAGGACTTCTAGTAAGAGAGAGTTGTAATAGGGCAAGAAAGTATATAATTAGCCTTCTATTTAAACATTCAGCACAAAACTACTACACCTACTCCAAGTCAACTACTACATCTCCTCCAAGTCCAACTGTTTTGTTATTATCGAAAAGTTTTAGCTTTGTGCAACAAAAGACTCCAAACAGACAATATTAACTGACTTCAGAGTTTTAAAAAACACACAGGAGACAGGAAAACAAAATGTGTGACCAGTTTCTCATATATGCAAAAGCCAGCTACAATATGAAGGAACATTGTTTTTTAAACAATGGGAATGGGGAGTGGAAAAACAATTTGAACAGGACAGGAAGACAGATATGGAAAAGGTATCCTTTACCTCCTATCTACTCTAAGGCTAAAGAAAATAACTACTCTGACCCACTGTCTTACTGTGTCAGACTTCAGAATAGCGGTAATACATGCAGGGAAAATACACCTCCTTGTAGTCTGGCATTGAGATGGTATTTAATGCATCTCAAGTTAGACCATCACTTCAGACTGAATGTGCATCCAAACCAAAAGCATTGTTAAGTTTTATATTTCATTTTACTTGGGATCCAGACTTTGACTGCGATGTACAATTGTACACGGAACACACAAGAAAGATGTTGCACTGAGCCCCAGCAGCAAACTTCTAGATGACAGTCAGTCAGCAAGGAGAGGCCACGCACTGGTCTGATGTTAGTGGTAGCTAGAAATTCAGTAACAAATAATGACGAGGCAAGTTCAGCCTAAACTTTTCTACAAACATTCAAAAGGGCTGAAATGTTAGCACGGCCTCTCCTGTGGCAGTCAAGCTACTACCTCACATCTGCTCCTTGTGCCTACAGAGCATCCCAGCTCACGGAGCCTCACACTCCCTAGATTCTCTGCCTGCTACAACAATACAACATGCAACAACTGCCATTTAGAGAAAAAGTATCAGATGAGCCTAAATAATGATGACAATTTAGAGGAGACAGCTTATCTTCCCCCATCATGACTGGATGATCTCTTTTACAAGGAAAAAGACTTATTTCTGAAACTGATTTTCTGAAGGGGAATTCATTGCCAAAGCTAGTGAAATTCACCCAGGAGAATATTTCATTACCTTGAGCAACTGTGAGTAAACAGAGAAACTGATTTTCATTCAGGGTAGATGACGCTGTGGTACAGCAAAGGCCAAAACTTTTAACTACTATTTTTTACAACAGGACTGGATAAGGGAAGAAATATTTAATAAAGATAACACTTACTAACTGTATGGTCTCAAAATTAGATTGTGGTTCATCTTTACATGGAGAGATAGTGTGAAAGCCCTGCCCAGAGGGTGAACAAAGTTCCCTATGTAAGTCTATGCTTGGCCAGATTGAACACTGAGGTTGCTTGTAAACATTTTCTTTTTTGGACAAGGTCTACTAAGAAAGAAAATTCCTCTATCCAAAAAAAGATGTGTTTCCTGACCTCTCCTGGTCAACTGTTCAAAGTTAGCTACACTGAAGGCTTTCTGCCTTCAGGAATCCACTCAGCACACACCAAAGTTTCCTACAAATTAAAGGAATTTTTTTGTGAGCTTAAGTTAATCTGCTGAGTGGGGTGGATGTAAGTGTGTGCTCAAAGGCTACAATGTTTCTTATCAAAAGCTTGCCTAAGGATGGCTGAATCATAATCTTAGACCCCAAGAACACTGCCAACAGGCAAAATTTTGGAGCAACAATTCTGCCAACCATTCCATACAAAATGCTAGTAAGAACTGGTGGGTAACAATTCAGTGTTTTCACTATTCTTTTAATTTCATTTTCCTCGTAAGATTTCTAGTACCTTGAGTTGAAATTGTAACTATGAGGTGGTATAAATATAATCACTTATTCTTAAATTAGACATGCATAAGTTCAAGAACCTACTGTACTTTTTTAATCTGCAGGCTGTATTTGTGTGCTTGGAGATAAATTATGATAAAAGACGATTTTTCTTTCCTCTTTTTTAAGAACTGTGTAAAGACTGTGAACTTTCCCCTGGCCTGAAACAGTCCAGATCCAAAAAACCAGGAGTAATTCCATGAATTACAGCTATTTATTCTTCCTGACCCAAGGACTTCTATTGCTGTTCACTTCACTTGGAATCTGCATACTAATATAAACAGTGGCCCACTCATTTCTTCCCAAGCACAGTTTAGTGTTTCAGCCTAGGATGTAACACTGTAGTTTTGTCATAGAGCAACAATAAAACATGAGGATCTGCACTAAAGCAGCTCTGCACAGAAACAATCACATTGCCCCTGGGAAAAAGAGGCATTACTTCAAACACTAGGATTGATGCAATAACTTATTCATTGGAGAAGTGACAGGGTAGGAGCATGAAAAGCAGGAACTCCCTTTATTTTTTCCTACCAGAGGCTGCCGAGAACAAACTCTGTGTGGAGTCTGCACTCCTAATTAAGAGAAGGACAGGGTGTGATCCCTGAGGCCAAGTAGCAAGGACTGGATTGTGTCCAAACTGCTAACCCCTAGAATCTCACTGGCTGCATCTGTACTACATAGTGTTTAGCCCACGATCTCTGCTGGGTTGCTGTAGCCCTAGGACACAAATTTTTTATTCTACCCACCCGCCCTGAGTTCACAGTGTCTGAAATAAAGTGAACTGTTACGCAGTCCAGCAGTGGTTTAGTTAAGCACAAAACTAAGCGTACATGTCGCATACCACAGCCTATGACACAAGGGTATGTGCAGGTATTGGAAGACACAAAAACCTCTGGGCTGGCTTTGGAAGATTAGACAGGGCCAAGAATTAAGTTTGGTCCTGGCCTGTGACTGCCTTTTGAGTGTGGTCCTTGGAGCAAACTGTCCCCAGAGCAAACTGTCCTCAGACTGCTCCCGTGCTTTATCTTGGAGAGAGCCTGTCTGGAGCAGGCAGGAAATCAGCTAACACTTAAGCAGCTTGGATATTCAGGATCCAGTGCATGAGAGAGATCCCGGGCCCTCTCTCATACAGATGTACCTCTATATCTGCAGTCAGAGGCATATTTATTAAGTTTTTCAAGGGGGAGAGACAGCAAGACTGTTACAATTGAAAAAGTTACACTTGCAAATGAAAGTTTATAAAAAATCTTCTCAAGTAATTATTTTCCTTGCTCTGCAGTCTTTCTTGGACTTCCACCTAAACAATTTTTCTTGTCACTTCTCCTCTCCCTTAAGCTTTCTGAACGCACCGTTAACATCCTCCTCTTTTGCCTTTTCCCTGCAAGGGCCTTTAACTCTGTACGGGTTATGTTCATCCTAGCTTCCTTCCTTGCCTTTTGCCAGACAAGGCTTTTTATTAACCTTTTGGGATCTCAGGGCTGACCCACTTTATGGCTCATTGACTACTTTTCATTCCTTGAGTTCTTTCTCAGAGAAACTGACCTCTGTTTTCCTTTAATTGCAAATCTTTTATGATTCTCTCAAACTTCCTGCATGAAAAATATTTGAATGTTTTCCAGCAGCACAGATCTTTCAGAGCACAATTCTGCCAGCATGGGTTCTCATTTACAAGTAAGGCCACTAAAATTAAGGAAATTACTTCAGAAAGAAAAAGCATTATTCAAAATAAGACCATCTTAATAGGGTCCTTAATTCCCTATTTTTTTCATGAAATATAATAATTCTTATTTATGCCTGGTATTTATTTAATGCATTTATCCCTTAAAACAATGATTAGATCCAACAAACCCACTCATCTTTAAAGCCATTAAATACAATATGAAATTGCCATTTAGAGACCCCTATTCACCACGTGTACACAGTTTATATAGTCTGAAATATCGGGAGATGCAATTATTGAAAACAAACAACCAGGAAAAATGTGTATGACATTGGACCTAAGTTTTAAGAAACCAAATTTTTTTTTGTGGATGCACTGATATTTACATTTTTATAATCTGGGGAGGGACTCTGAAGAATGAGTCACAGCATTTGAACAAACAAGAGCGTTGTGTTCTTCCTGAGGGAAGAACTGTCCTCTGCTTCTTCCATATTAGTAAATACAATTCAGTTATTTAAGTACTCAGAACGACTTTGCCTCATCCAAACTGTCATTATTTGCCACAGCGTATTCCCTGCAGCAGTGCTAAAGCGTAAAGCAGATTTTCATGGTATAACAGGAATCATGGTATAACATTTTCAGCAGCGCTTTCCATTAATACTCTGTCAAATCTCAAAACCTTTCCTGGTGATATAAGAAACATCTGTTGTTATCCCACTTCACAAACAGAAAAATTAAGGCACCAAAGAAATACAGCTTGCCCACCTGACAAATCAGAAGACACACAGGAAACTCAGTGGAGATTTCCTGACAACCAGAAGTAGCTTTCTGAAGTGGAGCAGATCCTGTTTCTTCCCAAGACATATGCCAGTTTCAACTAATAACTGCCTCTGACTCCAGAATGTGAAGCTGTGCAGTTATTCCTAATGCTCACAAGCCTCAGGAAAGCTCACCAACTTGAGATATTCAGAGGCCTACCATACAGCAGAAATGAATTAAAAAAATCACAAAGAAGAACTAAAGAGTCATTTTTTAAGGTGAATATGTAACAAAGAATTCTGTGCTAGATGCCAAACAGCCTTATTGTGAGGCACATGACTGACAAATTACAATTCAGTAAGCAGAGAAAGGTACAAAACTTCTGCAACAATTTCCATTCTGTGTGGTGGAGGAATTAAAAGGTTGGTCTTGAATATCTGCAAGCTGTTCCTGATCTCCACAAATTGTGCCATCACTTTGAAAACAGGATGTAGGCTTCAGAGTAAAGTAAAACAAACAGACTGATTTAACACAACAGCAGCAGAAAATCACCCCTGACAGTGCAGTATTTTTCAAATAACCCTCTACCCAAAGACAACAAAGTACAAAGATAGGAGAATTAGAGAGGAACTTCTCTTTAGAATGCTTCTCACCTGACTAACACCTTACCTTTAAAGTTTCCACAGCATCATGTCCATTTTACGTGGCAAACTACAAACAAGACTAACCCAGTTTTCTTGTCTACCAATGCTCATTTCCACATATTCATCAGCATGCCCTGCATGTTTTATGCATTTAAGTGTTCTCCAAAATTTGGGAATATTTTTGCCTGAGCATCTGCAACCTTGGGGCTTATATTTAGTATCGTATATATTATACGTACAGAAGAAGTTATAAGTACATTACCCTCACTATTTCACTGCCACTAACTCTGATAATTTTGCTAGTTTCTGTGATTTCTGAACATTCCCTACCACCTACTATAGTTTTCTCAAGCTTTTCAGACTGACTTAAACGGAAATCCCTCCAAATTGCTCAGCCTTGCCTAAAGACAAGACTTTTGTCATGTCCAAAGAGCCTATCTTCACCAAACATGCTTTATCCCTCTTGGTACCAGATATAAACATTTGTTGCGTGTGTTGCTTCAGGACAGTAACAACTCTGTTACTGTCCGAGCATCTGAACCAGCTGCTTTCAGCTGCTCCTGGCTGTGGCGGAGCCAGACCTAGAACTCAGAAAAGGAAACCTGCTGGATTTCCCCTGGCCTCAGTAACCTCACTCCTTACTTTGAGGATGTCTTTTTGCAATTGAGAAGGAATAATCAGGGACAGGAAGAACTGAATTTCAAAACGAAGTCAGAGAGAGAAGGATGGTGGGAAAGAGAAAGGGAACCTGAGTCTTTTAAGCCAGAGTACACAAATACAAGCCCTGACATTACCAGCATTTGTGCATACGAATTGTCCCATTCACCTTAAGGGGGCTGATCACATAGTAACAGCAACTAGAAGAGAACAACTTGGTCTATCCGAACCTGCAGACAAAGAAGCAAGAGATGGACTTCTGCCTAACCACATGTACGCTCCCGGCCCTACCAAACGAAACTCAAGGTCTGCTAATTCTGCTGGTCTAGCACCCTGCATGAAAAAATAGATCTCTTCTTTGACGGAAGATCTCCATTATTTTCAGTAATGCTCAGCTGAGTGAATTCCCTAAATAAGCGCCTGCTGTGTTTGAACAAAGGAGAAATGCCGCCACTCAGTAATAAGGAAGGATGCACAGAGAAGAGAAAGGAATAAGCACACCTGACTCCCTAGGCATAAGAAAAGCACTGGTACTGGTCCAAAAAGAAAAAAACTGAGTGAAGTTAGTGCCAACCAAAAAGACAGAGCAGCACACAAGAGTCACTAAGAGGCTTTAACTGTGTATTTAGAAGTTATTTCTTGTTGTGATTGACTCCTGCTTCCTATGTCTAGTAGTTTATTTCTGTCTTCAGGCTCTATTCAGTGACTATTAAAGACTTTTTGGCATTGCAGGCTTTCTCTGTAGGATATCTGGCAAGCCGCAGATGTAACGGAGCAGAAGCTGAGGGCTTCAGCAGGCTTTTCCCATCAGAGGTTCCATACCTGTGAAGTCAACCAACATATGCCATTCAACATGCATGGGCCACAATACATGATACTTTTAATACTGCATAGTGCAACCTTTAAAAGGTGACTTTTCAAAGTTGGGATCAGGATTGCTTGAAAACAGCCAGACAGCTACAATACCACAATGGAAGCAAAAGCTCACCACAAAGGATGCACCTATGCAGCCAAAGCTTATGCTAAAGGAGGTAAACTTCTGCTGTGCAGCTCCACCAAGATATTTCAAAATAGAAACAGAGCTCAGACAAAAGCACCTAGCATGACAGACCAAGTCCAGTGACTGCTGAGAACCTCTTGCCAGCTGATGTGTCAAGCCTCACACGCTGAAAGCGAGACAAACAACTGACCCCTACCCCACAGCTTTTTGCAGCGCTCTGCTGCAGACTCCTTCCTAAAGGAAGCTGTTCCCTTCCTGCTCCCCCACCTCTCCCTGTCACACTGGAGATGGCGCTCACTGTCAACCATTACTAAGCACTTTGTCGATTTTCGAGTTTGCACAGGCCGTGCCGGGAGGGGAACCGCAGGACCCCTCGCTGGCACTCTGTACCTCTCCCACCCAGCACAAGGTTACTCCGGACTTTTTTTTCCACCGGTACAGAAAAGTAACAACAGCACCCTCCGCTGGCCGCTGCCAGGAAGACACCGGCCGTAAAAGGGCTGATTGAAGCTGCTACTGGAGCTATTATGTTATGTTAAATCTAGAGAAATGCACTTTTTTTACTATACACACTAACTGTCGTGCTCCCTGTAAGTGGTCTTCAGCTGCCTCCAGTCACTACACACATGCATATCTTAAAAGCAGGGGCAGTGACTATAAAGCTTATGCACAGAAAGACTCCTTAATTTTAGTGCTAATAACAAGATTCATAAACTGTGTTACCATATATGAAAAGATGTATTTCCCAAACAGATTAATCTTCATTAGCACTTTAGTTATAGCACCAACCTTATTTGGGAGCTCGTAATAAAAAATTAAATTGAGTATTATTATCATCGTTGTATTTTTTCCTCCAAGATTTCTGGCCATTGGGTATGTGCAAAACTCAGAGGAAAAAAAAACCCAATAGACAATCTAAGCCACTGCACATAACAGAACACAGGGTACCCGTGTGCAGGAAAGCTTGCAAAAAATGTCTTTCGTTTGATCCAGAAGAAATAAACAGTGACCCTCTGATTAAGCACATTCGACATATTTTGGTTTTTTTCTTTGAAGATCACATGTAAATTGATCTTAAAAACTTTTATTTTGTGTAATAGCCATGTTGAGGTATCCAATAATAAAACCGCAAAGGTCCATACTGAAAATAATGGTCTGCCTAAACCATGATCTGATTACATATTTATTTTGGGGGAGACATTTTCTTTCTTTTCAGCATACAAGCATTCATGCAGGTTAACACAGTTTATTTTTATTTTAGTGGCTGCTCCTGCAGAGTGGCCAGGATTCCAATAGCCAGCTGATACATATATTTGATTCTGATTACTCTTACCACCTAGATAACAAAAAATACCTAGACTGGAACTGGCAAAGGTAATTTATAGCCATTATATTTGCTTACTCTAACTCTATGGAAATTGGATACTTACGTGGAGTTTAGATGGGTAGACTGCATTTGAAATACGCTCTTCAAGATCATGTGACTGGATAGACACAGAATACATATACAGTGACCAGAACAAATTCCTGGACAGCCTGATCACACGTAACAATTCACACTGGATTAGATCTTCAGCCATTATATTACACCAACTTGAGTGAAATCAATATATACAGTGACTTCAACTAAGAAAGCAATCATAGTTTCCAAGACAGAAACACGTCCCTGAGCTGTGGTATAAAATCAACATTATCTGTCTCTGGCCAAAAAGACAAGTGGTAGCATTGTTTGTAAATTTAGCTATTCGAATTATGGTGATGCTCAAGATTCTTTCTAATAATCTGGCAGTGTATAGGTTCTTACGGAATTTAGAAATGCTCAGATGTTGCACCATCAAAGCAAATAAAAAAAATTCCTCATAAAATTGCTTAAATGTAAAAACTTACGAAGAATGTGCTGAAGCTAATAAAAGCAAAAAAATATATAATGAAAGCTAACCCACTCGGTCAGATTTTAAGTCTTTATCAGTGGAACACCCTGTAAGGATGTAATCTGTTACTGCTGAGATTTCAGGATTTTTAACGGCTTTACATACACAGGTATCTCCCACAAAACGTGGCAGAGACATTTGTATCTTCTCCTCATGAATCTCTGTATTTTACAGCGATTTAAATAAAGGCTGAGAATTTTCCATGGTGTCTGTCAGCCACTGTGTTTACACAGAAGGAGAGGCAGTTGTTTAACTTTTTAATGAAAAGATTTTTTTTTCCCAAAAATATACCTCATTACTTCTAACATTACATTCACTTTTGGTATACCACTATTATTCATTTTTGGTGTAATACTGTAAGGCTTTTATAAAGAGGATACACTGTGCAAGTAACTAGCTTCATGTTTTCACATTTTTTTAAATAAATTTGCTTTGTTTTTACGAAGTTCTGCAAATTGAATAAATTAAAATAATTTACATTTAGCATCTCATGAAAGCATTTGGCAGACTGAATTTTTCTTGTGCAACTCATTTTTATAGAGCACTGTGGGGGGACTGACTGCCCCCTCCTATAGACTCCTGACTACCAGATAACACTGTCTTCTAACTGCAAACTTCCTCTGACACGACTATGTTTCAATTAATTAAAAATTATCGATAGACATAGACACAATAAAATACATATGCCATTAGAATAGGTTTGATAAGATCCTAAATAAATCATAACAAACCTGTCTGAAGATACAGAGCCTTGCATAGCCTACCTTTAAAGATACAGTCCTGGAAATTCTTTCTCCTTCATATCTTTATATATTTTTACACTCTTTTGCCACATCTTTGAACACAGGACACACTTTTAGCAAGCTGCAATAAACAGGCTAGTGCTGTAGGCCTCGTAAGACTCCAGTTTTACACTTGTGGTTCACAAAAAACCACAATACTTCCCGTTACATATGTAACAAGACACCTGATGTCACCAACCTGAGAAAAAATTGGGACAATATGTCCCAACATACAACAACCCCAACAAGCACTGTCCATTAGATAAAAAAAAATTTGACTTTAGCTTTGTTGCTGATGCCACTGACTGAGGTCTCATTAGTACATCTCTCACATTTAAACCAACAAATCAGGTTACACATACCTGAAAATGTTTCACACTGATTAATCAAGACTCAAATTCAGCTGCTCAGTTTGTTTCATTCAGGTAGTTTGGAATTCTGTATTTTTTTCTATTCATTAATCATGTGGCTGTACTACCTTTGCCTAGCTGAGATTTAGACATTAATTACTTTTTAAAAAAATCTGGAGCAATAAAATATGAAAAATAAAACAAAAGACAGCACTTTCTGATGAAACATTCTCTGCAACGGCATAGTTAAGATGAAGCAAAAATACAGCCGCACACAGGAACGTACCTCTTAAAAAGTTCTAATAGCAAAAATGATTGAAGTAATTTTACTCAAATATTGTCTGCTCTATAAAAGGACTGGAAATCTGCCACTGTATTATACTGGGGTTTGCTCCAAAATAAACTACAGCCAGCACAGCTGGAGGTGATAGAAGTATGTCCAGGATAAATACCTACTTCCCTGCCCTCCATCCCAGCTGTTAAATTATTCTGTCCCTCTTCCGTTCACAGCAGCACGTTGCAATGGGCAGTTCCTACTGCCTCCTCTCTGCAAAGCTGCTCGGGTCTCCTCATCCTGTAACAGGTTACAAAGACCTGATATGCCCTTAGGCAAACCCTTCTTTTACCAACCCCCAATTTGCATATATCTTACACCCTTCAAACAACCATATCACTTCCTAACAACCCTGGCTCCTCGTAGGACACCTGTTGCACTACCACTCTGTCCTCTGAATGAAGCAAAGGACCCTGGGGGAAACAATCACTAAAAGTAACACCAGAAAGCACCTGCAAAGGGGTTCAAACAAAACTTGTACTGACAACCTTAGTTCCACCATTTCCTAATCTTTAAATAGTTAATAACCTATTACTTAATAATTATACATAACAATTATCTAGTTATAGTTTAAATTATTTTTATATTTAATATCATATTAATGTATATTAATATACCTACACAAAGTATTTATATATACTTTTATAAATATGATTTATTACAAATGTATTGACAAATGATGATTATGGAATTTTAATTGTAGCTAAGTGCTTATTTAATAAACTTACATAGACACAGGTTTATGAAAAGAAGTGAAAAAGACAACATTTGTGCTATCCGCATACAACTTGCATGTGAGAATTTTACAAAAATCCCTCAAAGGTTAAGAGATCTGTATAAGGCTTACTTTCTCCGAGCCGAGTTTTCTCTTTAGTGTAGCTCCTGTAATAACAACTGCAGCTCTGTTTCTTCAGACCTTCTCTTCCTCTCTTTTTTTTCACTGTCTTCTTTTTTCACACTTTTACAATTCTCCGCTCTGCTCCACCCACTAGGGCAATTTATTCAGCTAGGCCATTTGAAGTCTAACGCATTCAATGTCCTATTACAGTATAAACAAACATTAACAGTTGGCATGATTATTAAATTTGTGAAATGATCCTCTTTTTATTTTATTACGTTATAAGCAAAAGCAGTCTCATTTACAAACATACAATACATTCTTGGCACTACCCCCCCCCAAGTAAAACCAGTATTTTGTTAAGCCAGATGCTATTATTTTGCACATAAATGTATTTTCACAATGTTGAGGAGGAGATAAAGCTCAAATGATTTCTGGCCGTGAGCCACAGTTGGTGAACAAATAAAACCCCGCAGAAGCTATGGGAGCAAAGGGTGGGAGATCCGCAGCGGGGCTGTACGGCTGCAGGCGGGACAGGGAACCCCCTGTCTAAAACGCAGCTGGGCTGAAGGACATGAACCTGTCTAACAACTGCTGTTTCTCTTCCATGGGGCGTTTTATGAAGAAAACAGGCACATTCTCACAGGCAGGCATTACAGAAAAGCAGATTCCCTCAGGCCAGGCAGAGCTGGAGGGGGAAGGCGGCAGCTGCCATTTCTCCTCACCGTGTCCTTCTCGGGTGATGAGCAGAAAGGAGCGACTTGCCTGCCAGGCCGCTGCTCCCTCATAACTCTGAACGCTGCACGGACACGTGTGGCAGCCTTCGCCAGAAATAACATACACGACCTCCAGCACTGCGCTCCCTCGCAGCCTGCGGGGCCTGGGGCGCGGCACACGCTGAGGGAACGGCGCGGCGCCGGCGGAGCCGTGGGCCCGGCAGGGCCCTAAAAATAATAATCATTAAAAAAAAACACCTCAACAACTAAACCAGGAGTTTCAACCCGTCAACAAGCTGCTGGTAAAACCTTTCCCTTATTTTCTTACAGAGCTGTGCCCAGCCTTCAGCAGGCGAAGCGGCTGCGTTTGCAAAGCAGCACGCCGGCTGCCAAGCCCCCTACGCCGGCGGGCCCGCGCCGCCCCAGCCGGTGCTGCCGGCGCTGCGGCCATGGCGCCGCGCCACCAGGGGGCGCGGTGGTGCCGGGGAGGCGGCGGCGTGAGGGGAGCGGGCCCGGTCCCCTGGCCGCGCTGTCTGAGGGAAGGCGGCGCAGCGCCCGCCGCAGCCCGCCCTCTCAGCGCCTCCCCTTCTCCTCAGCCCGGGGCGGCCTCCGTGCCCCGCTTACCACCGTGGCGAGGCGGGTGTGGGGTTGTGGCCGCTGCCGGAGCTGGGCGAGGCTGCAGGCCAGGCCAGCCCAGCCTGGGCCTTGCCCGTGGCAGGCCGCGGCGGAGGGCCGGTGACTCGAGGCAGGGCCCAGGCTGCCTTTGCCCGCGCTGTGGGCGGAGGGCACCTCGGGGCCGGTGGGGACGCAGCTCAGGCCCGGGGGGCTGTAATGCCACCCTTCTGCCCGGCCATGGAAGGTGCCAGCTCTCGCCCGTTCCTCTGCATGAACATGGAGGAGCTACCAGAGTCCTTAGCCATCAAGTGTAGGCTGAGGGCTTGTACAAGTTACATGGCAGCAGGGAATTAATTGCAAACATACACATATACAAGCATAAGGTACAGTACACAACTGATACACACGTATAGGGCAAGGAAGGGTGTTTGTGTGTTAAATGTTGAAAGCAAATTTCTTGTAAAGATTTGTTTACTATTTCATTTTCGCTCAGGAGCTACATTTGTGACTCAGGTGTTCACAGACATCTTAAGTACAGATTCACTAATGAGCAAAGAAACCTCCTCAACCTGTAGGAATTAATCCCTGAGCTGTAGATTTGAGATGTAGCTCAGGAATTCTCTGTTCCTCTGCATAGCTACATCACCTTGCAGTCCCAGACATGATCCTTTGCTTCCAGCCACAGTGGCTACCCCTTTCCACCCTGTTTTTGTCTCCTAGGAAGGACAGACTGGAATCCCTCACCCACAAAAATGTCCTCAGTGCTGCTCCAAGGACAGCCCTACAGCTGAAAAATTTCTTCAGTGGTCATTCAGTGGGCAGCCTTCCAAGTACGCTTCCAGAAAGTGAGAAAACATTAAGCTGCTCGGGCTGTGAGCCCGCTTCCTAATACTGCACAGTGCTCTGAGCTAGTATGGATGTCAGCACCAACTGGAATAGGTAGAGGGTACTGGAGTTAAAAACCTTCTCCAGACATTAACTTGAGAAGCAAGTTGCAGGACTTTTTGCTTCCACAACTGAGTTCTCAGCTGCTTGAGCAAGCAGATGATTTCTAATATGTGGGGGTTTATTACCTGTGAGCCAGATGCTTTGTATTGTCTAAGTATCAGAAGCCATGGGAAGAACATTAACTCCCTTACTGGACGTGGCTAAAATCATCCCTATTTAAATGAGCTTTTATTCTTTACCCATCACATGTTCCCTGCCTGGATGTGTCATGGATGGTATGAAAACCCAGACACTGGGCCAAGTGATCTTTAGCACTCAAGTCCACCTCCCTCTGTTGTCAGTCCACATCCAGTCCACCTCTCCTTTCCAGTCAGCTCATACCCAGCTGACTGATGTATTTACGGGAATCCCCGCTGAAGGGAAATACCTAACTGCTTTAGTTCCTCTTTTATGGGTTTTTTCCAGTGCGGGGTGGGGAGGGGTACAAAGAAGTGGATAAACCCTGTCAAAGAAAGTAGAGAAGGCTAGCAAAGGAGAGAATTTATTCTACTTGAGCTAACATGGATTTAAAGTATCCTTCTGGGTTATGGAGGCATCCGGGAAACTGAAAGCTGCAAAGAACAATTTAAACAATGAAAAACAAGAAATCCATTTCAGTGTTTTTTAATCTTAGATCTACAGATTGCCGAGTCCTGTTTTGAACCCCAAGGAACGTGCAGCATGGACAGAAATTCCAGGTGTTTGAGACTTTCTTACCAGCCTGGAATGCAGGCTGCATCTTTAAGCTTGAGTATGCTCCTATAGTGTGTTGTGCAATGGGGTGGTCTGCAGGAGAGCCTGAAATCTATGTATAACCACCCTAATAGAGACAAAACTCCAAAAATGAAGCAAAGGTGTTGATTCTGTTTCACGGAATCTGGCTCTTTCCATCGTCTCGTCACTGAGTAACATATTTAATTCTTCTAGAAAATTTTCTTCTGGTCAAGTATTGGCTGAAATTATGAAACCACAGTTTTCTTGCTTTAAAGCTACTTGTGTTACTCTGATTAGTTTGTGCAGTGAGTTCCTGTACTTGATGCATAGGCATTACTTTATTTGAAGCCAATGGAAGCTTTGGCTGCCTTAAGGATTGTGGGTTAAGGCCCTACATTAGTACTGTTGTATGCCACTGTATGACCTAAATGAGATTAGAATAATAAATCCTGATTTATTATGAGAGCTTTATTTAGACATGTTTTGAGTATGAAGTCTGTGTCAGGATTAATAGTGAAATCTAACATGCTCAGGCACAGAGAAACCCCAGCAATGAAAGGACATTTTTTCCCTTGAGAAAATTGGTTCCCAGCCCTCTGTTTGGCTTTTGCCAGAGTTGCTAAATGTTGAATGGCACAGAGACGCTGAATCCCAAAGATGGTGACGTAGTCTATGACTTGGAGATGAGCCCACACAGAGTGATGGATGGAAGTATCCCATCAGCAGTATTTTCCAAGGCTAAGTACTCATGCTCTGCAATGCAGTAGCATTCATAAAGCTTCAAATATAGTATTTCCAGAATCCAAATGAGAGATTACAGTTTCAGGATTTACTGGCTCATTCATTCATCACGTTGAGTAGGCACTAGTTTAGGTGCCTGCCCCATAGTTAAATCAGGTTCCTGAATCTGTTCCAAGGGAATGTCCATTCTTTTTAGCATCCCAGCCACCATCTGTCATCAGTAAACATGACATCTTGTCATGTAATGCACCAAATTGCAGTGGCCTAAGTATTAGATGCAGAAGGTGTGTACTTATACCCTGTAGTTAAATTTTTCTATTCTAACAGCTACATTACTAAAGGCTTCAGAGGAATTTGCATTTCCAAAAAAAATATTTAACTTGAAATGAGTGGACTGCAAGGATGTGAGCCAGTATTTCTGTGGGACATAAAATGAAGAAAGAGGAGGTCTAAATGTTGTGACAAATTTGGGTGAATTAAATCATTCTGCAGTATCTCTACCTTTTGTCTAATGCAAAGATTCTTACTACTCCCAATCTCCACTAGCTGGTTGACAGATCTTGTTCAACAGCAGATTTCTGTCCCACTTTGGTTTTGGGTAGAAACAGCAAGAATTATTTCCTTCAAAATATTGTTGATTTTTATAATTGGAGACTTAATGAAGAGCAGAGCAAATGAAAATGTTGAACCAGAATACCATTTTCTTTTTCTTTGGTTTGGCAAGAGGCCTGCCTATCTGGAACCTCTCCTGGTACGTCTCAGCTGGGGCAGAACTGGTTGGAACCCTACAATTTTTCAGATAACTTTAGGGAAAAGCAACTTTTGAGGAAGGAGAGATTTTAAGGTCCATCTATGATAATTTACTCGGGGCTTGAGGTTTAAACCATGAAAGCCAGATATTTGTAAGAAACACCAGAAATCATGAAACCTCAAAAGAATGAAAAACCTGCTAGTGTAACTGAGGACAAACTCTGGACTAGCACAGTATAAAATCAAAGAAGATGGTTCAGTATCTAACAAAAATCTGAAATTATTTTCTGCACTTCCTAAAAGTGCTCTTTCCTGCAAAACCCTTTCTAACAGATTTTTTGAACTACACACTAGTGACAGTCATTAGGTGCAGAGTGCTTTAGCACACTGTGATTTGCTGTCAGTCCTGCTGGCAAATTCATTAACTGCAAGTGACATCAAAGATGAGAACTCTAGACCTTTCTGCTCAGGAGCAGGGCAGCAGTTCAACTTGCAGAATCCAGATACTCTGTGTTATCTACTTTAGTTCGTTTGAAGTCAGATAGCAGTGGGACAGCCTAGCTAAGCAGCTTTTTGAACCCTCAGGCTCCACTCAAGTTTATTCCTTTGGACAGTGACCCTTAGAAACAAAACAGCAACACAAACAGATCACCTGGAATTGCCCAACATCCCTAGACAGCAGCAGGAGTGTGCTAAAGACCAAGCAGTGGCTGAACTTCATAAGCACTGGAGAGCTGCACAGAAAGTTTGATCTATTGAGAATTTTCTTACGCTGCTGCAATGCAGAGTTTCCCAACCAACCTGTGCTTGCCTGCTGGCAAGGACACACATCTGTGACACAGTTGGGGCTACCACTGTGCTTTGCTGTCCCTTGGCAGCACCTGACCAGGGGAGAAGCAGCTTTCTTTGGCTGTTGACAACATGCTGCCGGTGAAGCGCGAGTTGGCAACCACATCCACAGGGCCACTAAGGGAAACCAGCAGTTCGTTGAGTGGAAATGGATTCCTGCTTCTCTGTACATTTTATAGTATACTTCAGGCACGTGGCAATGTTAAACTCCTGGTGGTTTTGCTGATGGCATGCCATGGAAGCCTTTACCCTCATTTAGCAGGCTAAAGTCTTACAGCACAAGCTGAGAAGTGTTGTTATAGGTCACTGATAAACAGCAATAGATTGCTTATGGCCACCAGGGGTTAATGTTAGCCACAAGCACAATCAGAAAGTTTGTGGTGAGAGCAGAGAGGTGGTGTGTAACCCACTGAATTTATTATCACTGTACTCTGGCCTCTAGATAGTGCGTGTGTGCACTGGGGTTGGGGAAACTGAGGGATGTATAAGGCAGGCACCTATTAGTGGAACTGGGAAAGGCTAGAAAGAGGCTTTCCTTGTCTGCTAGAAGGAAGTATGTATCAGTCTAGGAGAGATATTTTCCTGATCTGGGAGATGGAGCCCTCTGTAGTATGTATTGAAATATATTTTATTGTATCTATTCTATTTGTTATACATGCTGTCTAAACTCTTGCCCTTTATCTTCCCCATCTTTGCATAAGGAATATGATGGTCTAGGTACAGACAACTTCTCTGAAAAAGTTGCTTCAGTAACTGCTCAGCTTTCCATGTTCTACCCTTCTATTGAGTAAATTTTTCCAGGAAATACGCAGGGCCTAGGAGCAGGTGCCAATTAAAACTAAATCCAAGTTTATTTATGCTGAAGCCATAAAACTCTCTTTCTCTGCAACCTATAACATGCATGTACAGAGGTACATGTACATGATTATTAGTGCTTTGATATTTCTTACTGTCTTTCCTCTTTCCCATCATTTACCGTGTGTTCTATTTCTATATGTAGTCAAATTGGCACAGTCACTTGGTGCTGTTATTACCCTGCTTCTGTAAGCTGTTTATCCAGGATTTCCAAATTGCTGCTGGTAAAGGTCTTAAAATCATATCTAGACACCTTAAGTGACCTGATTTACAGGTGTGCTGAGAACCCACAGATCCCTTTCCAGTCAAAGTTTGCTTAGCACCTTTAAAATCAAACTGCTTATGTTTCAGTACCTAAACATGGATATTGGAACACAGCTTTAAGTGTTCAGTGTGGGTATTTTTAGGGCAGGATGGGCTCCACTTGGAGATCTTTTTAAAGCTGTAAGTTAAAAAACTTAGTAATATAAATACAGCATATATAATTACAATAATTACATTTTTCAACAAAACCGTTGTTCTGACCTCCTCTTGGGGTGAGGCATTAATAATGTTTATTGTAGTTAACACTGAGTGTCAGTATCTGCATACCCTGAACACTGTGTTAGTTCACTACATGGACCCTTTCACTAAAGGAATCTTTTTTCACTGCTCACCAGACATGTGGGCTCCTCCTTGGGGATTATTCCAGTTAACAAGCACTTCTCATAATCAGCTTACTCTAAAAACATGGCAGTGCTCCAGCCATAACCAAGGTATCTTTTAAAAACCTTGTTATTTGATGGTATATGACGCTATACATGACCTAGAGATACATGAAGCATTTCCACCACACTACAAATGTCTAAACCACTCAGTTTCAGTTCTCACTTCCCACCCCCCTGAGTCAAACCCAGCAGCCTGCCATAGCACCTATTAATTTATAGATTTAATCCCAAGGGCACATCTGCACTCTTGTGAGAAGGCGTGTCTGGTCAGCTGTTGCCACAGTGATGGCACAAATAGACAATGAAGAAGAAAAGAACCTGTAGCTGCATGTATGCTTTGATGAATTTGGGTATTTAGGGGGTTTTCTTTGTTCCAGTATATGCTGTTTGGAAGTCTTCATGTGCCTTTTCTCCCATTCTAATGAAATGTCTTATGTTAGAAGAAAAAGAAGATACTGGATGTGTTAGATTGGCTGTGCAAATTGTGTATTTCCTTAAAAACACAAAGGTTTCTGCAATGCAGAGTTGAACTGTTACAGCTTATTACAGTGGCTTGAATTTCATGAGTACTTTAAGGTGCTTAAAATTAGTCCTAATGAAATGCTGCTAAATAAAGTACTTGCTAAACGGGAAATAAGACAAAAAATCCTACAAAGATATGATGTGGCTACACTGGGAAAATGTCAGGTACTTGCTTCTTGTAGAAAATAGAACATTATTTAACTAATTTAAAATCCAGATAATTTTCCTTAGGAAAAAAAAAAAAAAAAACCAGCAGTAAACTGTTCAGGGGCTGGTAGATTTCTTTGTTTCTAGAGGATGGTAAAGATTCGTGCACAAACATCAGCAAAGGGCAGCTTTCTGAGCTGTTCCCTGCCAATTGCTGACAAAGGCAGTCCTAATGAATCATTCTGAATTGTGATCATGTGCTACCAGCCCACAGTGAGCTGCCAAAGAGGAAGTGCAGCTTGTTTTCTTTCATTTTCTTGATTCCTATGCTGTAGGAAGATGAAAGGAGAAGGAGGAGGAGGCAACAGCGGCAGCCAAACTTAATAAATAATTCTGACGATTCCTGATATCAAATGGAGGCCCCTGAGTGGGACCCACTGAAAAATGACACCCTTCCGCCGACCCTGACGCCAGCTGTCCCTCCGTATGTGAAGTTGGGGCTGACCATTGTATATACTGTTTTTTATTCACTGCTTTTTGTGTTCATCTATGTCCAGCTCTGGCTGGTCCTTCACTACAGGCACAAGAGGTTCAGTTACCAAACTGTCTTTCTGTTTCTGTGCTTGTTTTGGGCCTCTCTTAGGACTGTGCTCTTTTCATTTTACTTCAAAGACTTTGTCACAGCAAATTCTCTCAGCCCCTTCATCTTCTGGCTTCTCTATTGCTTCCCAGTTTGCCTCCAGTTTTTCACCCTGACCCTGATGAATCTTTACTTCACACAGGTAAGCAACAGATATTTGGTCGATTAAATCTGACAGAATGATAAAGCACGATTTTGTAAGAATGATAAGAAAAATGTAATTTACAAAGGTACCTTGGCAATGCAAAAAGCAAATTTCAGTTATTTAGTTGGGAATTTTAACTTTTGATTTATATGCAAGTGATCAGTGTTACAATGAAACTGGAGCTTGAAGTGATCATTTCAGGAATGGCAAATAATCTACTCTCTGTTAAATGGATATAATTTAGTTTAAGGTTGTGGGGAAAATGTATAGGAGAGCTTGAAGCCTGGACACCCAAAATGTGGTTCTATTATTATTCTTTATTGTTGTTGTTATCAGACTTAATACACCTCCTGGCTTGTGTGCAGTCAGAATTGTAATTTCTGATTTTACTGGCAACCCCCCACTCCAGTTTTCCCTAAGTTGAGTAACATGTTCCTGAGCGAGATTTCTATTCTGTGTATCACAGTCAAAACTGTGGGTTGAGTCCTACTGCAGACCCAAATGGTCTGTATTACAAATATGTCCTCTATTTCAAGGATGCTGTGATGTAAAGGTAAATTAGCTATATAGCAGGGTAAAGGAAATAGCATCTGCATTTCAGAAAGAGGTCTTGGGAGTGTATCTGTGCTGTGGACAGCTGAGCAGCCAGGTGAGTTAAGCTGCACAGCACTCCGAGTTGCTGCAGTTAGACTTGCTTAGATGTACTTATGGGGAGCTTGGGTATCTTGGCACTGGGCTGCAGGACGGGATATTGGCATGCTGAGGCAAAGAAAGGCTGTCAGGCTTGCCTAAGATCCCACAGGAAGCTTGCGGGAGGGCAGGGACTGGATTCTGCATCTCCTCAATCCCACTATGATGACTGGAGCAGGAAGCCAAGCCTGCACTCAGGTGACCCTTGTTGAAGTCTGCTTTCCCAGTGCAGGGGTAGTTGGCCAGGAGAGCACCAGCCTGCCCTGGAGCACCCCTGGCTGTGCTCAGGATGCTTTGGGCATTGCTGTGTTTCCCACTTGGAACTAGCTCAGTGCCTGGATCTGGGTGCTTCTGTAGCACCCACAGTGTTTAACAGTGCTCTGTGGAGATTAGGGGCCTCTCAATTCTGAACATCCTGGCTGGAGAGGTCAGGCTGTGTTAGAAAGCTGCCATCCCAGAGCTGAAAAAGCAGCAACAGTAAGCATGACAGCTCTAAGAGGATCACTTGAGTTGTAGAGGGTATTAAATACTTGGAACCACGTACACAGTTTTGTGCTTGGGTTTACTTTTCTGGATTCAGTGTCTGAAACACCTGCTAACTCAACCCACTCCACTCCCTGGGACTTGAGATATATTAAAGGATTACAGGAACCTTTCATCTAGATGGTACTCAAATCCAGCTCAGGCATGTGGTGACCTAAGTTTTATCCCATAGCTATTGTGAGAGTCATTTGATAACGGTGTGGTTCCCCAGGGGCAAATGTCCATCATCGCACAGTCCATCCCCATCACAGTGGCTGGGACTAAGTCATAGCCCTAGGTCCGATTCTTCCCTCAGCCACACACGCAGGGCTGCTGTGGAAGTCTGGAGGCAGAATGCAGCATCTCTTTGCCAAGAGAAGCCGAGGCTGGCAAAGTTGGTGTGAGTATGGGGGGGGGGGGTGGGGGGTGCACAGCAGTCTGCACTCTGTGCATCAGAGTGCCAGCACTTGGGGCTTACTGTTGTGGGTAACTGCTTTCTTTCATCTAAGGAAGATCTAAAAAGGGACCATACAGAGTGCACACATATGTCCTTTTAACTTATTTTTGGCATTGCTGTCTGATACTGTTCAGGAAGTAAAGTCCGTGGTTGGAAACAGAAAAAATGCTAAGGCTATCAGTTCTGCCTTTGAGACAATTTCTGCTTTGTCATCGTGAATCCTCACATTCTTCTGCTGAGCCCCTCTGTAAAAGAGTGCAATGGTTACATGTCTTGCAGAGCTGTTCTGAGGCTTTTGCAACAATATTTGCAAGGGACTTTCAGAGTCTGTGATGTGCGTCATAATCTTTAAAGACCGTGGGTCACTGTAGACAGGCATATTATTAGTAGTGTTGCTTGCTTTAGAGCTGGTTGCTCCCAGTGAAATCTCATCTCAAATATCTCCCCAGCCAAAACAAAGTCTTAAGAAATACAAGCAGTCATTGTATGAATATAATGTAAGGCACAGAATAAGTGCACAAATTTTAAATCGCTGTTATTAATTCTTTACTTCTAACCATTGAGAGGTGGTTTGGCTTGAAATTCAGCATCTTCTTGAGACTGTATATTAAATATGCATCTAGCTTTCCGCAGTAGGCAAGCAAGAACTAGTGTGAAAGGGGTGGGGAGAGAGAATTTTGTTTTCAGTAATGGCTTGTAACTTAACAGACTTGTTCAGAAACAACTTTTATCCTTTTTTCTCTAGAAGGCAGGCAAGAAGGGTCCGCAGCTGTGTCTCATTGCATGAAAACCGTACTATTGACCTGGTGCTTACTTAGCCAGAGGGAAAGAAGCGGTCTATCTATAGTATAGGGACAGAGGACTGAAAGAAACCTTATGGGTCTCTGAAATTTGCAGGTGTTTGTTGTCTGCTGTACAGCACCCACCATTTCTAAATATGGCACTGCCAGGAAAAGTTTTAGACACAGATGTGAGAAGAAAAAGTGATTCAAAAAATATTGCAAATCCTCCTGGCCAAACAAAAAACTCATCTGGCAAGTGCCCGAGGGCACTTTTCAGAATAATAAGTACCTTTGAACTTGACAGAATGTTAGCCACAACTATTCTCTTTTTAATAGGTATCCTAAAGCAATTGGGACACAAATTTCAGCTCTATTTTATGTGTAGCAAGACACATAAGCCACAATGACGTTGGTGCAGCAGGGGTTGTTCCCAGACTTGAGCATCACCATCAGCAGATAGAGCCAAAGGAGCTGTAATACGTTAGGGTAGGTTGCCGAAGCAGGGGACATGTGAACAAAAGGGAAGCTACCATCAAAAGAGTTTTGACTCAGAATAAAGATTCTCTGGATTAAGAGCCAAGTTCAGGGTCCTTTGCGAAGGTCTTGATGCTCTATTTAGGGCAGAATAGAAAGGGTGCTGCAGATAAGGCTTGCATAATATTAGCTCCTCTCAGAAATCCCATGCTGGAGAAAATACATGTGGTTTCTAATGAGAGCACTAAATTTATTAATTGTGTCTATTCATTCTCTTCTGAAGAAAAAAAAATAAAATAATGTGACCTACCCTCTTAGGATAAGTCTGTCTACTTAGAAATCATTAAAATAAATCTTGAGTGAAATGAGATCCAGCAGCGCTTTTGTAAAACAGTAGCGCAACACCAGCTAATAACTGCATTGTACCAGGCCGGAGCAGCTCCCTGATACTGATCCATCAGATAGAGAGCTGAAGTGTGCCTTTCCACCTAGGGCTAAAAAGCCCATAGATATGTTTGCCTTACACCTGCAGCTCCCATGGGTTTATTTTGCTGCTTGATAAAACGAAGACTGCAAATTGGCAAATAATATATTTTCACTTTACGTGACTCCAGACAGGGAGAATCCCAGGACTCAGGCACTCTTTTATTTATGTCCTGCCTAGCCAAATCTTCCCTGCCCCTGACAAGGGCAGACTGAGGTGAGTCCTCAGGCTTTACGGTCAGTGTTGTGGGCAAAACGGTAAAGAAGGTCTGGGAAATAAAGTAATAAGTTGCCTTTTTTAGCGTGAGTGAGGGGTGGGCAGGGAAGGGCTGGCTTCGCCTTGTCCTGTTTGCTCAGACTTGGCATTTCCCTGGGGAAAGGATACAAATGAAGCAGAAGGGAGGCTAGGATGGAGGGTTACGGACTCAAAAAACAAGGTGTGGGCCAATGTCAGTAAGCTGTAGGGGATGCTGGAAATCCCAGGCCTTCCCTGTGGCCGGGCACAGCAAACCATTTGGTAGGCTGTAAGTTTAATCATCAGGTTGGGAACTTCTCAAGGGCCTAGGGCACGTGGTGCTGAGCTAGGGAACTGTGAGGCTGTATGGATGGAGAAGGGCTGGTAGGCAGATTTACCTCTTCTTCCTCCTCCTTAACCATCTTCCCCTTTCTGTGGCATGCAGACTGAGAAGCTCACCCTGCCTCCCAGGCAGGGCTGATGAAGTCAGGGACTTTCAGAAGAAGAGAAGTGGTACAGAGTAAGACACTTGAGAGGGGAGCTGGCCATGCTGGAAGTGCCTGGCAGGGTGGGGTAAAACCAGCACAAGGCTTTTGGAGAGGTTAGATGCATCTCAGTGGAACTGGGACACATATTAGCTCTGGGAGCAAAATCAAGAGAACTTTTCATCCTCTAGTTACCGGGGTTAACATTTCAAAAGTAATACCACCAGTGACAGAACAGAGAGAGCTTTTTATGTAGGAGAAAGATTTATTTTTAGTGGAAATTAATACACCATATATTATAAAACATTATTAATTTAAAGCATGCTTTAGATGTACATAGAAATACACAGGGGTCTAACTACAGATGGTAAAGCACTAGCAAATACGGTTGGCGTAAAATGTTGCCCTCAGTGTTGGATCTATAGGAGACAAATTGCAACTGCAGCAGACTGGCAGGCTGTCAGCACCCGACATGAGGAATGAGGTCGGGTGTCTTAGAAAATAACTGGATATATGGAACGTACACGTGCAAGTTTACTGTGGCTGCCAGCCCCACAATGGTCCCTGTCCTTTCAGGATTATTTTTACCAATTTACACGACTGAATGCAGTAGTGAGTTATGTTGCCCATGTCTGTAGGCCTTATAAACCACGTAGAGTCTAGAGAGTAGAGGGGAAAGTTGCGTATTTTGGGGAATCTGATCCAAATGAAAGAATGCACACGGGAGAAAGAGAGAAAGGGCTTGGGACTGGAAGATACACAGCAGAAGAAATGTATATGTGCTGATGGTGAGGGCCTCTGGGCCTGCATGAGGTTGTGGTGTATTTTCAGGGTGCAAAGAGTTTACATGCAGTGTGACAGAGGAAGAGAGGGGCAGTGGTGAAAGAAACTTGGAAGGAAAAGTACGTGCTATGTTCCTTACAGAGATTTTGAAATAAGAACTGGTAAATACAGCTGAACTTCATTCCTGTGCGGAGGGCCAGCTTGAGACGTGCACAAGCACTTAACACATACCTGAGGCTTTTTGGTAAGCTGAGCTGTAGCTCCTGTAAGAGTGAATTGATCAGCTAGCACTAGAGGTCCAGTGGAGGTTTGTGCCAGCTGTCACATCAGCACAGCTATATCAGAGCATGGACTGAAAATTGCTCCAGTGAGGTTTTCTGCTTCTTTTGCTCTGGGAATATGTGCCTTGGCTCTGACACCTGTTTCATTGATACTTACAGGGCTGGAGTGGCTCCTGATTTAAACCCCTTAAACTACAGCAGCCTGGCTCTGTCTGCGTACTCTGCTGCCCAGCAGCTCTGCAGAGCTCTCTGCAACCGAGCTGCTGCTGGGCTCCTGTGCCACCCCCCTGCTCCTCTGCTGGGGCCTGGTAAAATGTCTTTGAGGTCTGCTGTTTACATCAGTTCCTGCAACAGAAATTTTCCCTGGCTGTATGAAGGACTTTTTGGAGTCCTTTTGTACTGCTGCGTTTTTATATGCCAGACATATACCTCAGGGGGGTGGAGGAGGGAGTGTGAGAATCTCATTTGAGGTTTCTAGTCCTCTGGCAAAAACAAGGAGTCAAAACAGGATATTTCTCCTTTAAAGAACAAGCAAAAGGGGAAATACTTCTAAGAAAAGAAAGTAACCCTTCAGACATCAGAAAATTAGTAGGGACTTTCACTGAGTTTTCTGTGTTGCTGTTCATCTTGGGGTTCTCTGAAAGGTCTTTTTAAAGAAGTCTGCCTTCTGCTTGCTGTTTAATCTATTCTTAGGAACAGCCTGGTTTGCTCTGGTTTGCTGGAAGACTTGCTTAGATGACTCAGATATTGACTGGAAGCTTTCTCCACGCTGTTGCGGGGAGGGGCCATTGAGCAACCAGTCTCGAGCTAAATGACTGTTAAAAGCAAAAAGCTGCACCCACGCATGTAAGGTATATTGACATCAGCTTCTGACATCCTTATTCCCACTGAACAGGCTTTTATTCTGTGACAATCACATTGCTTTCATGAACTAAGGCCCCATCAGTGTTTAAGCAAAGGTGGCAGAATGTGGCCAGCTGTGTTTCTGTCTGGCAGTGAATTGGTGAAAGTGTCCACATTGTATGCTGTGGCTTTCGTTCTATGTAGCATCCATTTTCTAAACTGTTAATTTTCTTTCTCAATGGCCATTTTTCTCTGATAAAATTCAGAAGCTTTTATTACAGAATCATAGAATTTTCAGGGTTGGAAAGGTTGGAAGAGACCTCTGGAGATCATCTAGTCAACCCCCTGCTAAAGCAGGTTCTCCCAGAGCAGGTTGCACAGAATCACGTCCAGGTGGGTTTTGAATGTCTGCAGAGAAGGAGACTGCACAGCCTCTGGGCAGCCTGTGCCAGTGTTCTGGCACCCTCAGAGTAAAGAAGTTTTTCCTCATATTCAGGTGGAACTGCCTGTGTTGCAGTTTGTGCCCGTTGCCCCTTGTCCTGTTGCTGGACACTACTGGAAAGAGTCTGGCCCCATCCTTTTGACACTTACCCTTAAGATATTTGTAAACAGTGATAAGATCCCCCTCAGCCTTCTCCTCTCCAGGCTGAACAGGCCCAGCTCCCTCAGCCTCTCCTCATGAGGCAGATGCTCCAGTCCCCTCATCACCTCCGTAGCCCTCCGCCGGACCCTGCCCAGCAGTTCCCAGTCTCCCTTGACCTGGGGAGCCCAGCCCTGGACACGGCGCCCCAGGTGCGGCCTCCCCAGGGCAGAGCCGAGGGGCAGGGTCACCTCCCTGCCCCTGCTGGCCACGCTCCCCCTCACGCACCCCGGGGTCCCGCTGGCCCCTTGGCCACCAGGGCTCACTGCTGGGACAGGTCCAGCAAATGTAGAATCACAGTAACAGCTGTTCTGGTGATCTCACATCTGGAGATCCTGCTGGGTCTGCTGCAGGAACATCATGTTTGACTTTAGATAAGTTATCCACGGAGCTTTTGCTTGGTAGGGCAGCCTTGGACTGGTTTATATGATGGGACTGCTTTGTGACATTAGATGGATGAGTGGGTCATTTGGGAGGAACCGCAGGAGATGGTATTCAGGAACTTAGGAATTTTCTAGGTTGTGTGGACCCAGCACGACTCATTGCCTGCTGCAAATTGCTTGTCTTGTGCAGTTCTTTGCACCGGCTCTGAATACTTCTGTTCAGTCCAGCTCCTGAAAACTGTCAAAATTAACGGTACAACATGTGTGAGTAGGTGCTACTTAGAACAGGTGAGGATTGTGGAATGGCCCTAGAGACAAGTTTTACTTGTTTAATTTCACTGAGGTCAGGAATCTCTTCCCTCCCACTTGCCCACAGTCTCTTCTAGAATAAGCAGAACAGGCGGTAAGTCTTGTACAAAATGCATGCATGAAGTATTTTGAACCCCACCTCTTCTCTAAAAACTGACAGCCCCTCTCTATGCACCATGGAAATGCAGAACATTCACAAGCCTCTTGTACCTCTCCTTCCAGTAGCACATAAGTAAAACAACATAAAATTTCTTCCTGAACTCCTGTGAGAATTCATGATCCAGGAATTTGGAGAATGAATCACAAAAATCTTTTGCGAGGGACACTGCCCGATGTGTTAACTATTTGAAAACAGTATCAATGGCTGCAGAATATTTTTAGATATTTCCCCCACCACCACCAACTTTTCAATTTTATTCTCAGCTATTTTTTCTAGGGCCTGCTGAAAAGCTCAGTGTTCTTTGCTGGTTCAGCTAGTGCTAAGCAGGCTGATGCGTCACAAAAATAATTTCCATGTCAAGGCAGCTGTTTGTGGTGAATAGGAGTTAAATGACAAGTTGTTCCAGGAGCACTGGAACAAGTGAAGCCTGATTTTCTCCAGATCTATGTCTCATGCTTGACTTTCAGCTGCTTCCATAACTGGGGCATTTCTTATACTTTGCTGTGCAGACTCTCATGTTGGGTGATGCGTAGGATCACTATGTAGGGTTCTCCTGACAGAGGTCATGTATATCAGGTGCATTTATAGAGTTCCTTACTTCTGTTGCTTCCTCAATTTTCAGGAGGGTGATAAAAGGATCATGTCTTTGATGCTTCAAGTATTTTTCCGTCAGTTCTCTGAATGGAGTATTTTAAGATTAGTGGGGGGACAGATAACAGGTTGACAGGCAGACACATGCCTACACATACATAGTGATCATGTAAGTCCTGTTTCCTTGGGAAAGCATGATAATCATAGCAAATATTATGCAAGCTATACTAAAGGGCATGCAAAACCAAGTTAAATGGGTAAGGCAGGATAACTCAAGGAGAAAATGATTAGGAAACAACCCAGAATAAGTCATACAGCATGTGTTTTTTTGTAATACTAGCAATCAGTGTGCTTCAGTGTTGGTTTAAAAGGACATTTGTAAACAGAGTGTGTTTGGAAACCATGTTAGCTTAGAAAAAATCAGTGATGCTTTCCTGTAATTTTTTTAACAAATAAGATATAAAATATGCTAATGTATTTTTGTATAATTTCTGATGGTGGTTAAAAACTGTGGTTGATACACCTAGCTACATTACAGAAAACATGTCAGTATTTTGCCTTTTCTGTTACAGCAAGGTAACTACTGGGCCTGAGCCACCTCTCTATAAAAATACATATTGTTGCATAGTGAACAGACAGTCAACAGAAGCCAAATAATACCTCACAGTAAAATAATGAGTTTGATTCTCAACAGCATCCTTTGGGCAATATAACATGGATACAAACTTATATATCCGATTTCCCGCCAGGGTACTGTGATGGGCTCTTCAGGCGAGCAGCGCATCTGACCCAACATGCCAGTTTAAGGTGGACTATGTGAGAGATGTACTGTTCGGTCATGTAAGAGCCTGAACAGTATTACTTGCCTCTATGATTACACTGGCATTGGTCCTCTTGTGAATACTGGTGTAAAGGACCTTATTCCCAAGCCAAAGTTAGTGAAAATAAAGGTGTAGACATTTTGTATACAAGAACATTGTGATCACCCACTGAGTGGTTTTGATACTTTGCTTAGAGCTTGTCTGCCATGGATAAGCAATAAATGCAAATCTGTTATGAAATGAAACCTATCATTACATGCCTTGTGACCTGTGAGACAGGATTCCTGTGGATCACAGTGTCTTTCTTTACTTACATGTATCCTATGTTTGATGCAATATTTTTCTGTTTTGCAGGTGATTTTCAAAGCTAAGTCAAAATATTCCCCAGAACTACTGAAATACAGGTAAGAACTGTGGAAATATCTAATGTGGTAAAGAAGAGTAGCCATGCTTTTTGCGAAGGACTACATCTTTTATAACTTGTGGCTTATCTCAGCTATTCATATTTATATACCAATGTTTTATGATGATGGTTCTGAGGCCAGCTTCTTCCTATGACATTTAGAAGTCTGTCATTTCACAACACAATTTATAGACATTCACATATTTCAAAGGCAAATATTTTTTCAAGTGCAAGCAGAAAACACTCACCCTCGTGATTTGTTTACAGGTTCTTAACATTTGTATGGCTAGGTGAATTCAGATCCAGTGCTTTGGTAAAGGTAGCAGATGTATTTATTTTGGCAGGAACGAGTGGGACTGGGTATGTATTAATCCATGAGGTCAGTGGTAATAAAAGACTCAAAAGTTTGAGAGAAGAGTTGTGAAAGGGAAGAGCTAGAGTGAATGGATTCAGCTTGATGATGTGTTTGGGAGCTCACAGGTAACCTCCCCTGACTCCGTAGAGTTAAGGTTATGGTAGCTTTACATTTAGGTGGAGAGATTTGTTTGGGATCTTGTGGAGCAGCAGAAATTGTCAGGAACTACTTGAAAGCTCCCCAAAGGGCAGTAATGTCCAGAAAGCTGAGGAAGCTCAGTAAATTAATGTTTATTGTGGCAGTACCTAAAAACCTCAGCCAGGCAAAGTCGTTTATATGGTGGTGGGGCTGGAGGGAGTTGTCTCCATTCTAAAGAAAGACTGTATAATCTGAATTCAGGGTAGGAAAACACTAATTTGAAACTGAAGTCTGACCTCTTACTTGCTGACTGTTAGGAGAACATACTCCTGTATCAACAGATCAAATATTAACATTGCCCTTGCCCTGGAAGGTTTGGTATCCAATAGGGTTTTGATACAGCTGGAGAGGCGATCGTCTGGAACAAGTGCTTCAGCAACCATGTTTGGTAGAATGGCAGTACAGTGAGAGCAGGCTTGGGGTGGGCCGGGCTCGGGCTGGTGAGGGTACGGGGCGTGCAGAGTGTGAAGGCTGGCTGAGGGATGTGGACTCCACGCTGAACCGCAGCTGATGCAGAAATTGTCAGGGTGGGAACAGAGAGTCTTGCATCTATTTTGGTGGCCTCAGGAATGCTTTCAAGTTAGTCGGTCTGTGTATATACCTTGGCCGCATCCCAAACCACAAGGGGCGAGATCTGGATGTTCCCTGATAAACGCTGTGGCATACAAATACATTCACCCCTCTTTGCGCTCTGGTTTCTGTGGGAAGGAAATCCAGGAGCATGGGCAGGCAGACAAGCACAGCACACGCCAGCCAGCTCCCCAGCCAGCTCCCAGTGCAGGTGTGCCTGCCCCTGATGCTACGCATAGGCAAGAGGAACAGAGGATGGCTTTGCACAAAGCCTGGGCTGCAGGTTAGGGTGGTATGGGGCAGGTCCGTGAACATGTTCCTGGCTGGCTTTAGAGATGAGAGGTAGAAGCTTTGAACCTCATCTGTTACTGATGTCTGTGGCAAGGCTTTATTCCTGAAAACGGCTTGAAAATGTCTTTCTTCAAGCAAAGGGATCTTGTGATACTTAGTCAATGCTTGTGGTGATATTTAGTCAATGCCTGTGAAGTAACTACATTAGCACCCTGCATGTAGTTCTTGGAATGTTTCCGTTCCTAAACACTTTTGTATTGTGACTGGAATTATTCATGCACAGACTACCCTCCCCAGAACAGCTCCATGTCCACCCAGACTCTTGCCTCCTGCATTTCTAACACAGATCAGTCTTGGATCTGGTCTAGCCTTTTCTGTCTTATGCAGGTCTGTTGATGAAAGACTTCAGTAGTATTTTGTTTTAATATCTAGATCTCTTAGCATGGATGTGGTTACTCTGTGTAAAAGAGCCATGTAAATAAAGCTGACCTCGTTTCTATCTTACACAGGGCAAGTGGGGTGCTGTAGCACGTGCATGCTCACAGCTGAGGTCCTGGATCTTAATTGTAACAGGCTCATGAAAGATCATAGAATCACAGCGTAGTTTGGATTGGAATGGACCTTTAAAAATCATCTAGTCCCACCCCTGTCCCATGGGCAGGGACATCTTTCATTAGATCTGGTTGCTCAAATCCTGATGGAGAGATGGATGATGATTGATAGAAAGATGGCTGGCTGGCCTGCAGACAGGGGCTGGAGTCTGCACTTACTGAGTTTGATCTTTCTTCATTGCTGGATGTTCACTTTTTGGTGTTTTCCTCCCCATTTTCATTAATGAAGTGTCAGACCTTATTGTCTGGTATTGGCAGTTCTGCAGTCAATAATGGCAACACAAACGGGGCAAGAGGATCTCAGAAATCAGAATCATTTCAGATACAGAAAAAGCTGATAAAATCCTATCGGAGATCCAGAATATTAAGTCAGCTTTACTGAGCACAGCTTTCATGATGTTGTCACTGGCAAAAGAGCTCAAGGTGAAGCCTGTGCCAGACCAACTTCATATTTAAACAGTCCTTCTGCACGTCTCCCTGGGCTTGGGGTTTTCTTACAGTCACTGGGTTTGGATGAGGCTTGCAGTGCTGTGTGTGCACACCTTGTTAGCACACAAGCCTCAGATGCTGTATGGTTTTTCAGGAAACCACGTACAGAATGCAGTAGTTTCAAACAGATTTTCATGTTTTCACGTTGAAAAAGGCAAAACTCACGGCATTCATCTGAAGTTTGATTTTAAGCTCAAAGGAAAACTTCAGGGTGCATCCAGCCTGACACAGAGAGAACAGAACACCCTGGCATGTGCCTTCCCCAGTCAAACCAGATTACATATGGCTCCTTTTAAGGGACTAGCTCCAAAGTGGGGATTAGGCACAACAGGCTTTTGAACAGTCACTGGTGCAATCTGGAAGCACCTCTCCTACCCTACTTTTCTGTTTTCTAAAAAGCCCCACATGCTTATTCGTGCCTTGTAGATGCCCTTGTAGTTGAGATGTAAGGATACGTTCTGCCTTTAAATGAGCTAGGGATGCTTTCTGCAGCTGCAGAAACCCTAAAACTGCCCTGAGAGACGCAGCCTGCGTCTCCATCAGTGCTTATTCAGAAGTCCAGCAACAAGGCTTCTATTGTCAAAACAGGCAGCCGTTTCCCCAGCCACATCATGTCAATAAGGGGGATGGAAGATCATTATGTGAAGAGCTGCACAACCGACTGGCCATGACGGCTCACCCTGGCACGTACGGGAGCGTGTGGGCATGAGAGCATGACAGTGCTTTTTTTTTTTTTTTTTTTTTCCCCCCTAAACTCCATCAAGGAGAAGCCCGACCTGGAAGCCTCTAAGCCTTGCTGGTTGCAAGCCAGCACCAAGGGCATGCAGACTGCGCTGAAGCAGAAGGTCCCCTTGACTAAGATGAGCAAAAAGAGAGCATGTACCTACTGTCCTGCAAGTGGGCAGCATGCCAGAGCATACCTTTCCTCATAAGCTCAAACCCCGCAAGAATATTTTACCTGCACTACAACAGAGGAGCAAAGATGAGACTATTAAATCTTTAGACTTTGGGAGGGGAACGAAAGGAAGGCACATGACTGCCACTTAAAGACTTTTGAGATCTTGGTATGTAAATGTACCACCACCGTAACTAGGAACTGCATTCTCCAGAGGAAGCCATGTGGGAGAGGAGCTTCGGGACTGCAGGGCTTTCAGCATTAGACTGTGAGGTTTAAAGAAACTGCCTCTAGCTGCTTATCCTAAGAACAGAGCCCTGCCCTGGAAGGTTAAGAATAAGCAGAATCTTCTCCCTGAGAGGGAATTTCCGTGACTGGCAAGGAAAAGGCAGCATCCTCGATCACTGCCAGATATAACTGGAAAGAAGGGCGCTGATTCACAGGCAGGGACTTTCAGGCTTTCAGTTCTCCCTGTTAACACATTTAAAAGGTCTCAAAGATATACCCCTTCTTTCCTTGCCCTCTGAAAAGAAGCCAGCTATGCTTCAGGTTTGTAGCTGTATTAATGCTATCAAAAAGGATATGAATGTGTGAAAGGAGAAGATAACCATTGGGTAAAGTATTTTTAAACAATCAGAACTGGATTCCTCAGGGACAGTCTAGATGTTTGTTGTTGGCCAAATTCAAAGTTTCCAGCAGGCGTGAAAAGCTGTGGCCGAAACCTCTTGTTCAGTGACTGCAGATTATGACCCTTATCAGTAACTATCTTGGTCAGCAATGATATTGAGGTAAGCAAACACCTGAAATGGAAACATGCCTTCTTTAAAAAAAAAAAAAAAAAAAATTAGTGAAAAGCTCCACAGCTGTGTGTAGGTGTAAAGAGGAATTAGAATCAGCTTTCCTTGAGTATGTGGTATACTTACACTGCAGGCTCAGTGCTGGGTAGGTGGGGAAAAAACAGATGGAGAAAACCAGTTCAACTTCTGAGCTTCTGTCTGTCAGTCTTCTCTTCCAGCTCTGCTCCTGTGGTTGTGGAAATGAACCTTTTGCCCAGCATAGATGGCAAAATGCCAACCCAGAATCAATATGCTTATTTAAGTTTCTTGGTGTTTCTTCCAAGAGGTTGCCCATGCCCCAGTTATTTAGGCAAAGGGACAAAGAAAGATGCTGGGGAACCAGTAATTCAGAGATTTTAACTACTATTAGATGCTTCCCTAATTTAATACGAAATCTGATGGCAAACATCAGCAGTCAGTGATGCTTCTCATGGCAGTGGTGGGGTGGTAAAACCAGAGTCAAAACCAGTCCATTCCAGGAAACTCAACCTTTTGTGAGATTTCTCCTGTCAGTGAGCAGTGAGAGGGTTTGCACTGTTTATGAAGTGCATGCTCTAAGAAAGTACGTATGTATTTAAGTACTGTGCTGTTGTATTTCTGCTGCAAACAGTCTTCTGAGTTTTGCTGCTTGGGATTAGTTTCTTTACTTACAGCTTGTTGTGTAACTGTAAAAACAGGTTTGAAACGAGCCAAGTTAATCTCTCCAGCAATTTGGAGCGCTTTGATTTGGGCTCAGATGGCTGGTCGCTGTGGCAGTCCGCCACGTGCAGCTTTCATCGCTCAGAGTGGACCTTCCATCTCATGACTGACACTTTGCTGAACAATGTTGCTAAAACTGTTTTCTCCTCACTCTCCCAGGTTGCCCCTCTACCTGGCTTCTCTTTTCATAAGTCTCCTCTTCCTCTTGGTGAATTTAACATGTGCAGTATTGGTGAGGACACAGAATTCAGAGAGAAAAGTCATTGTCTCTGTCCGGGTGGCAATTAATGACACGTTGTTTGTGCTGTGCGCTGTTTCACTCTCCATCTGCCTGTATAAGATTTCCAAGATGTCTTTAGCCAACATTTACTTGGAGTCCAAGGTAAGGTACATTTTCAGTTCTTTTCAAGTACCTTCTGAGAGACAAGGGCAGTGCAAAGCAAAGCCACGCAGTTCTTCAGATCCCCTGAAGCTGGAGGCCTTAAACCTTCACAGCTCACGTTTGGCTGGCCATCCTGTTCATTACATGAATTCAATATTAAGTGGCAGCAAGGGTGCCTTTGGCTAACATCAGTGACCCCAAAATATGTATTTTTGAGGCAGAGCTTATAGAATTTATTGACTGGAGTTTCTCACAGCTGTTTTTCAAGCGGATACTGCTTTCTCCAGGTCCCTGGCTGGAGACCACTTCATTTCAGTACTGCTACATAGAAGTGGTCTGTACTTCGGGATCCTTCAGCTTGTGAAATCATTGACTGCTTAAGTTAACTGTTTAAGGTAGCAGCATGCTGAAGATAAGCCAGACAGGGGAGTATGAATCTCCCTTTATACATTTGCAACCCGTCCTATAGATAATGAGAATGAATTTTAGAAGAAAATGCATTATAATTTAGCCAAATGGGGAGAAGGGGAAGTAAGTCTCTCCAATTACTCTACAAAATGCTCTTTAAAGAAATATTGTTAGGTTTACAGCTTTGGACACGTTCAGTGGTCAAGGCACTGGGGAACATCACATAAGCACGCAGCGTTTATTATAAAATCAGTGAAGACGTTTTGTGTCTATCAATAATGAAACAGAGCTTTCAAAGGTCCGTGCATTTGCGGTAGATAGTTAAATTTTAAATTACTAGTTTAACAAATAGCACATTACCACAACAAACCTCAAAAAAAAAAGTAAGTTTCAGCTGCTATTTAGAAAATCTGATAATAAAATTCCTCTCTCCATTTAGTTAATCAGATGAAAGGAGTACTTTTCCTGTTTAATCAAATCTGGCCATACTGCACAACAACCGAGCTGAATACAAGATTTAAAAACACAGCTTAGTTTGTTTTGTTTCCTTCAAGCCTGTCATTTGCTGACCAAAGGGCATGGGCAATGGATTATTTTTACTAGTAAGAAAAGTTTTTCTACTGCTGCAAATCACAGAAGCATAAATCTCTGTAACAAAGCAGTGTTAACCTAAGGGAGGTTTTGGTAGATCACTTTGTTCCGTTTCCTCCTCCTGCAGGAAACCTGATCTTCTTTACTTCAAGCTATTTCACAAAACCCAAACAAACTCTAATACTATTGCAGACAGGAAAGGACAGAACACGGAGACGATGGAAGTTTGAATGTGGAAATGAGAATTAAAGAGCGCTTTGCTCCTTTCTGCTGACCTGAAATGGGAGTTCCTCTGGGGACTTCCAGTAGGATTTGACTGCACATACTTTAGGGATACAGATGGCTGGAGCTGGCAGTGGAAAAACATCCTGGTTTAATCTGCTACTGTTGTGCTGAAAAAAGTAGCTAAAGGGAAAAAATCCGTTCTCTGCAGTGATATGACAGAAGTAGTGCTGGCGATAACGCACCCTCTGTGGTGCATGTAGACAGGCATCGGTACTGGCAGCCTTTTATTTGCATCTCCCAAACACATTCACCTCCGTGACCTGGTGTGGGGGGGTGGCTGGGGTCCCTGTGCCAAGGCTACGACAGCACCAGGGAGGTGCCTGGCCCTGCCCTTAAGGTACCAGCTTGGGCCAGTTCTGTGCGGGCCAGAAGCATCACGCAGTGGGCCATGCTACCAGCTCAGGGCTCCCCCTCTTTTCGGCAGGGGCCTGTGACTGAAAAAGGACTCCTCTGGCGTTACTTTCACTGCTGCGCTCTCCCTGCCCCAAGCCACTAAGTTGATTTGACTGGCGGCAAAACCACGACACTTTTACCCCCTTTTTTTGTATTTGGTGGGATTGAAGTTTGTTAAATCTCTAGCATATCTAACTATTAACTAATCAAGAATGACAGCGATGTAAGGAAACCTGTATAGGGAAATACTGACCCTGTTCTGCTCTTCACTTGTGCTCTCCCCAGTCTGTAACACCGCTGATCTGGGACATGGGATGTGCCCGTCAGCAGCTTCTCCCTGCTCTCTCGCCCTCGGTTTCCATGACAGCATCACTGACTTGCCAGTACCAAAAGGGAACAGAGGAGTCCCTGGCAAACATTTCCTCTTTGTGGCATTTCCTGCTTGCTGGTCTTGCCACAGCTTTCACCACTGCCTACCATGCGTCTGCCTTCAACTACCACACAGCACCAGGCTCCCGACTCACTCCTGACAGGGCTGCAGGTTATGTCCCGGTGCATGGTGGTAGTTCCAGCGTGTTGTAAGCAGCAATTTAGTCAGAGAGGTTGACTGTACTGGGGGTTTTGTAATACTCCTGAGCCTGACTGTTCCCTGAATCAGTATTATTTTGCTGGGAAAACAGGCAAGCTAGTTTTCTGCAAGCTTTTCTGACTACTCCCTGAGCTCCTCTTCACTGACGCTCACCAGGGAGCGCAGACTGAGGAGCTGGATTGACAGAGCCGCAGGGACAACAGCCGCCAGCGTGAGTGAGCAGCAGAGGGGCCCAGGTAGGCTCCTAAAGGCCAGGGATTCAGGACATGGTGACTTGGTGACTTCCCCGGTACATCACTAGCCATGCAGTTATGCCTGTGCTCTACCTGCCACAGCGCTTTGGACATCTGCTCCTTGGCTGCCAGCCTGGAAGCGGAGTGTGTGAGTGGAGGGAACAGGGTGCAGACCTTCCAGCCTCCTGCACTGGTATAAAAGGTCCTGTGAGGGGAGAAGCAGCTTCCCTCTTGGCCTCTCTCTCTCACACAGATGAGAGGAGCCCGTCCCGGTGGTGTGGGTCTCTGCCAGGAGAAGGAGAGGGCAGGGCCAGTGAAGCAAATGACTGCAAGGTATCTTGCTCCTCTAAAAGCACGCAGAGCTGTAACCCATCTTTCCCCCTCTGGCTATGCAAAGCGCTATTTCAGAGCCAACTGCACAGAATTTACTTTGAGCTTCTTTCAAAGCCGGTCCTATTTTTGTACATCTGCCTGCCTCTGTGATCAGACTCACACTGATCTCTGTATCCATGGCTCCCGGATTCCTTCCTTTCTTGCTGCTACAACTCCTGTGCTGGTGTCTTAGCCTCCCCCAGTGACCTTCCCCACCTGACACAGTGGTCAGGTGTTTCACTTATTCCTCTCACTGGATTAGGCTCTTTCCCCTGCTCTGCCCGGTCTTCTCTCTAGGGCTTAGGAACTGTTGTGATTTCACGCTTTGTAGTCTCATTCCTTCCCTTGTGCCCACGCTCCCACACACAGACTGCCCTGCCACGGTCCCTCTGCCTGTAGGCTGAGCTTCCACTTTATCTTCTCTGTGTTGACACTAGGTAAGGCAGGATGTTCTGTTCCTCTGTGCTGCATTTAACTGCTGTTATGGTCTGCTCTGTACTTAGGAAATAGGTGCACAGCAAGCAGTTGTAAAAGAACGCAAGATTGCATCATGCCAGCATCTGATACAGGGTGCTCTATAGCTAATGCACAGCTGAAGGCTGAGTTCTCTTGCTCCATCTGATACCAAGTGTAGTTCTTACTCTGAATGTAGCGTTTGTACAATAAATAAGTTGTAGGAAATAGTCACAGCCCATCTTGGTAAGGGCTGGAACTGCTACCATTGCTGTAAACTACTGGAATAATAAAACACAGGAACATATATAGTATAGGATATGCTGATTAAAGAAAGAAAGAAAGAGAAAAAGTCAGTTGCGTTAGACAGAGTAGCATGACAACCCCCAAAGTCCACACAAAGCAATGTTCTTCTCGAATATTATTCCCGTATGAATAATAACTTGTGCTTAAAATCTCTTCCAGGGCTCATCAGTCTGTCAGGTGACAAGCATAGGAGTGACTGTTATACTACTTTATACCTCACGAGCCTGTTACAACTTGTTCATCTTATCGTTTTCCCAGACCAAGAAAGTCAATTCTTTTGATTATGATTGGTACAACGTATCAGATCAGGCAAGTATGAAAATATTTGCTAATGAGAAAAACTCATTCTTTATGTGATGGCTGATTTCCTAAATACTATGACAAGATGAATTAATGTATTTAAATCCTTTTCTTCTTTTCTATTATTCCATGCACTGAGATCGTTTTGCTCCAGGAATATAGATTTCTGGTAATTTCAGCGTAAGGAGCAAAAAAACCCTCAGTGCTAGCCAAATAATTAAAAAAATAATCAATCTTTTATTTACCTTAGTTTTATTGTTAAAAAAAGGCCTGTTATTAAAAAAGACAGGTGTTTTGTCCATTAGAAAGAATGTACTGTACTTGGAGAAGCAGAGAAACAGTACTTGATTCCACTGAAGTGCTCAGTCCTGGAGTCATCATCAAATCTCCTGTTGCCACCCAGGCTACAGAGTTACTTACTTTGATTCTGTCATTAGCAGAATAACTTTGTAGTTTGAGGATAAGACTAAGATTCTTACCACCCTTTAATTGCAAGTGACGATTCAGATTGAAAACTAACAGTGATAATAACACTAAAGGAAATAGCAGGGGATTCTTCATGGAATTTTATGAAATTTGGGCATCCGGCTCCGTTCTCTGCTGTGAAGCATGGAGTTAGGTCCCAGTAGTTTTCCAGCTCTGCCAAGACTAGGAAAAATGGCCGGGCTGGGTCTGGACCGTGAGCATATTTTTTTTTGGCCTCAAAATCCCAGACACCTGACATCTCCCCACGCTCTCATCAAGCACCTGCAGACCAAAAGCAGTGTTGCCAGCCACGCAAGGGCCTTGTGTTGCCAAAGCGGTCAAGCAAACCCGGAGCCATTAACAATTTTCTGTTGAGCAGTAGACAAAACTGTAAATGAGAAGTAGGTAAACAGTAGGGTAGGATTGCCCAGAGGAACTCATTATGAGTTAGTTGAGTAAGGTCTGTCAAGGGACCACTAATCAGCCCTGCTGCGGTGTAAAGAGGAGCGCAGCTCGGTGTTGCCACTCCGCGTAAATAGAACACACAGGTTTAGGCAGAAGGGCGCTAGGCTGTGACTTAGCTCGTGAATCAAACATTTTCTCTCTTGTTGGGGCCTGGAGCGTTGCTGCTGCTCCTGCTGACCCCTTGCAGGGGGCACTTCTTGTGCTGACTCCTACAGCCTGGAGTAGCAGGGGCTGGAACTTTAGGCCAGAATATTTAGTCCCATTTCCCCCATGGAGGCAGAGGTTGCTCACAGGGAGCTCACTGGAACGCTTCAGGCCTTAGGTCACTACTATGGGGTTTTGAACATCTGATCTGACTTGCGACACGAGGGTTGCCTGGATTTTGGGGTAAATGGTTTGAGCTGTACGTAAAGAGCCTGGAACAAAGAGGCAGGTACTCAATTTGGTACCAGAATCAAAAGTCACTTTTAAAAGAACAGCTTGATGTTCGTACTGTGGTGCTGCCTCAGGTCACCTGTCAGACACATTACCCTTTTCTCTTCTGTACAAAACACATGAAAGGACCGGATTTGCCCTCTGCAGCTGTGGTGAGTGGTGGAGGGGAAATCTAGAGAGAAATTCAAAGTTAATGCTACAGCAACATCATGGTTATTCAAGCTAACAACGTACGCCAATTTGAAGGGATCCGAGCCTTAATTTTTAAAAGCCAGATTGCCAGCAGTGCCCTTGATGACCTGGGTATTGATTGTTCCTTTAGGTATTATTCCCAGCTGGAAAAGGACTGGAAAACTAGTTTCTTATTACCTGGATTTGATCACTTAATCATTAATAGTTGCTTGCCAGGCTCTTAGGCTGGGAAGACCCCTGCATGAAACTTTGATTTTGCTGAAGGAAAGACAGCAGGAGGAGGAAGAAAGAGGAGGGAAGGTAGAAGGAAAGGGAAGTCACGTACCAAACAAGATAGCATAATGATTTTTTTTAGTATGCCTTTAATCATTAGCCAGGTTAATCTGGCTTTACTGAATGGAATTTCTGGCCGTGTTGTCAAGCATTTCAGTCACTTAAATATAAATCTTCATAAAAAGACATGTTGCCTCCTGCACCTTTAAAGGAGCTGCCATCTTTATTTTTAAACATTCCTCTTTGGCTTTTCAACAGGCAGATCTGAAATGTCAGCTGGGAGACGCAGGTTACATAGTGTTTGGAGTGATCCTTTTCATCTGGGAGCTCTTGCCTACTTCCTTGGTTGTGTATTTCTTCCGTGTCCGAAACCCTACAAAAGATCTAGTAAGTGGAATTTATTACTATATTTGTTACTATAATGTCCAGGCAGGTCTGGAGGGCTCAACTTCTGAAGGAGCTTTTGCTTCTTTACATTTTGACTTCTCTTTTTCAATGTGTCCTTGGCAGAATAAAAGCAACCCAAGCTTCCTACTTCGTTGTACTAACTCCTCATGAAAGAAATTCATTGTATTTACCCAGAAGGAAGACAGGGTGTTTCTCAGGCAGCTCACCTTAAGTCAGGAAACTTCTTAAATTTAGGGACATCCTCCCTTCGAGTTAATACAGTACTTTACTGGAATCAAGTGGAAATGGAGTTTGTTATCCAAACTTGGGATCTTTCATCACATAGCAGTGAAAATGGCTGTATGCTAACTGTTCAACTGTATGAAGGAAACAACAGATTGAATTCTTTCAGCCCTGTACCCATTGAATTGTCTTCATGTCAAAGACCAGTAGCCACAACAAGCACTGGCTGACATTTTTGTTTGCTATTTCAGCAGAGCAGAGATGAAGGAGTGAGTTGTAAGAATAATTCCCTGTAAGTATCCTTAATATTTAGGTAGTTAATTGCGGGCAACGTCTCCGGGTTAGCATAGGATATGCTGGTTGACAGGCACGTGGGGAATGTAAGCCCTGCACTAGGATTACCGAGGTGATGTCTCTTTCTGTAGGCCAAACAAACCAAAGCTAATATTCCCCAAGAAGGATGTGAATGGTAAATTCACAAGTAAGAAAAGCAATTAATAGAATAACATTTTAGAGAAGGTGATGGTTTTTGTTCTCACCTGTGGGTTTCAGAGACAATGATACAGCTAAGCTTAACAAGGAAGTAATACCTGACATCACACTAAGGAACCCCATGGACCCCAGCGTCCATCACCAAAAAAATTTCAGCCCCGCTCCTGCTTAGGAGTTAGCCAGGAGAACTGCAAATGGATTAAATGTTTTTAAGTACAGTCCAGTGGTGCTGCTTTTCTAAAAAAGTGACCACCGAGAGATCTCATTTTATTTAAAGGGCTTTTATTTAGTAAATTAGTAAGGCTAGACCTGGTGGTCAGGTTTGGGTAGTGTCTGTGAGATTCACAAGAGAATGAAAATAGGGGATGTGGCCTAGTCTCTCCTTCCAAAATGCTGATCACGTATAGGCTTGGAGTCCTACTCAAACGGAGTGGAACAGGCAGTGTTCTCTCACAAAGAGCACTGCAGTAACACATACGACATTTTATTTTTGCACTGTGATTTGGAGAAAGCCCTAAATCTCCAACTTCATAAAGATACAGCAGGAGATCCATTCAGTAACACCCCTTCTTCCATGGATACCTGTTTTAGAGTAGACATTCTCTGTCATAGTGGATAGGCCATACATGGAATTTTTTCTACACAAGACAAATGTTTGTGCTAAACAGTATCACGGGAAGAGGAAAACCAGAAACAACAATGGTGGAAAGAAACAAGGAAGAGGCTGTAGCAGGGCAAAACCGCCCTTCAGTGTAAGCGTGCCACAAGAGGGAGACCAAGGGCCACGGGACTTCAGTCTGTGCGTTCAGCAGGCCCGCTGTCACAGCGGCTCAGTATCAGATGGTCCGGTGGTTGAGAATTTTGGCCAGAAAGCACGGGGTTAGAACGAAAACAAACCCTCTTTTAATTAAAAAAAAAATCTTAACACCTCTGATTCGGTAAAAATCCAAAATGTTCTTTATTTTTAATAAGGAACAATCCCAAGAAATAGTTGTTGTTTGGTTTTACGTTTCATTCAGGAATTCAGAAACCAAAATTTTGAGCAGAGACAGCCTGAGTTCAGCACTGTTGAAATGTAAAGCTCCACTCCGTGGATGCTTATAGCCTGGAACGAGCTGTCAGCCTGCTTTGGTGCTGACATAGGGTAACTGCAGTGCGTGGGCCTTTGCCTTGCCATACCTCAGCCAGATGAATGCTGGAAGGGAGAAGATGACAGACAGACCTATTTTTACTTCTATTTTGTTATTTCTACTTTGTTATTTCACATCTAACACGCAGGGGAGATTAAGCTGCTCTCCCGCTTAAGGCCAAGAAGATGTCATCCCAGCTTATCCACACACAGGTGCAGGAAACCCTGTTCCCTGGGGGTGGAAGCAGAGGATCAGTGGAAGAGGCCCAGCCTGGTCACTGATGTCCCTCTGCACTGTTTCCAGAATCAAACTGACCTTTTGAATCTTGCATGTTTCCTGTTTTGATTCGTAGGGAAATAAAAGCAAAACGTTTTGTAAATGAAGGAGTTACATGTACACCCCTTGCCCTGTTTTATCAAAGGGCTTTTCCTTGGGATTTCACACTCACGGCACCGTAGGGCGGGTAGATACCGAAATTGCTCAGAGGGGTCCTCAAGGGCTTTTCAGCCGTGGTTCCATTAAGCAGGACGCCAGGGTTCAGCACGATCGGTTCCTGAGGCAGGGGAGGCAGCGCAGTGTGTGTGTGGGCGGGTTACAAATGCGGGAGGTAAAACCAAACCTGTTTAGGTGTTGTGTATCCTTCAGCTCCTCAGCTGCTTCCCCACTGCTCGCCTCAGGTCAGCTGGCTGCAAGCGCCAAGTGCCCAGGGTGGACAGCAGCTCAGCACAGACAGGTTACGTGCAGACGGGAGGGTGGTTTCAGAAATGGGTCATATCTGTCGGCTAGAAGGAAGGAAAAGCCGTTAAGATCAGCAGACCGTCACTGTGCTGGTAGAGAAAAACAGAAAATGCAAAAATATTTCTGTTGTTCACAGCAAATTGTCTATTTGATTTTGGAAACCAGGAGGTGAGTCCGCAGTGGCTTCTTTCAGAAGTCAGGCACCAAGCGGTTTATCTGTTGCAAGTACTGACTGAGGTTTCCCTTCCCTCAGGCCAACGCAGGAATGGTCCCAAGCCATGGCTTCAGTCCCAGGTCTTATTTCTTTGACAACCCGCGCAGATACGACAGCGATGACGATCTAGCATGGAATATTGCACCACAGGGGGCACAGGGCAGGTGAGATGCAAGAGGGAACCGCTGGCTTCCCGTAACGGGAACTTGCTTCCCAAAGCAGAGGAGGAGGAACTCTCCCACAGGGCCAGAAGACTAATGTAAATCATCTAGCTCCAAGCGCTGTTGCGTAAATTCCGGGGGGCGAGGGGAAGCAAAGGGGGAGGGGGAGGTGGAAAGGCAGCACTGAGTGACAGACGGTAGGGATCCAAGGGCCCCACAGAGGCTGCAAAGACACAAGAATGAAAAGGCTTACGTAATTTAAGGGTCGTAAAAGCGTGCTGCTCTTTGAGAAAACATGGGTTGCACGTTTCACCCTCTGCTGCTTCCAAGAGCGGCCTAAGACCTAAGACGTGCTATTTAGTTTCAGCTGCGAGCAAGGCAGCCTAAACACCCGGCTCCCTCCCTCCTCAGGGCGAGCAGCGAAGAGCTCGACAGCGCAGGCAGCAGCTTGCGAGGGTGGTAGCGAGCAGCCTCTCAACTTCGGGTGCCCTGCAACACGGCTGGATGTGTTGGGGGTTGCCTGAAACGAAGGGGGCGTTTGCTTTCCCACTTGCCTAACCGCTGCAATCCCACACAACCCAGACCCGGCACGAAAAGCCCCTTTTCTCCGTGTAACCGTGGGCTGTAGGTAAGGATTCCCTTCCGGGAGGGAGCAGCTCGCAGCAAGAACAAGAGCGATAGCACCCGGTCCGGAGAAGGAAGGGCACTGCCAGGACACTATCCTGCCCTGAAAGGAGGCTCAGTCACGTGTCATGCATTTGCTGTTCCTGTATCTATGCTATGCTAGTAGTAATTAGTATAATCAATTATCTGCTAATGAAGGCTAACTTGCTCACCATAGCTAACATACCCACATCTCCTCCTCATCACTCACCCGGATGGCGCAGTCGCTGTCTCTAAGCCCAAACCAGGATCTGATAGAGCAGGATATTCAGCACTCACGACTATCCATCGTCCCACCCCCGCGTTAGTTTTTCACGCCGTAACTACCCCCCGGTGCCAGGCTGGTAGCCAGCCCCGAGCCAGAGGCCCCTTCCCTTCCGCAGGGAGCCACGAGGGAACCAGCCGCGCCGGGAACAGCGGAAGCCAAACCGGCCACGCGTGGAAAGCCGGGGCGCCAGAGCGGCTCCCAGGCACCTGCCCCCGTACGTGGGCACGGGAGGTGAGCTCTGCCACTGACAGGCCCTCGCAGTGACGCGACTTGGCAGGGATCAGCAGCGCTGCTGCTGGGATTTTCAAACGCTTTCTGGAATAGCGGCTCACAGAGAATGAGTTGAGAACGCCCGAGTCAAAATGACGAACAGATCAGAAAAACAAAACCTGGTTGAGGGTTTTATTTTACTTTTGCATTTCAGCATGAGAACTACCTCTAGGCAATTACGTTCTGCCCACTTTCACTAACCACGTATCCACAGAACCAGCCTGCCAGTCACTCACACTGCTCTTTTCCTTTTAAGTTTCTCTCCAGACTACTACGACTGGGGCCACCAGCACAGCAGCTTCATGGCTTACATAGGATCCCTCCAACAAGATCCAGCACTGGACACAGACCGGCCAAGCCCGTTATAACTTCAATCAACTGCAGCACTCTAGGACATTCCAATATTAAACCAGATATTCTGAAAAACAAAGCTTAGCAATTTTTCTTCACCTTTTGGTTTTTAGAAGTGCTCCTATGCACAGATAAATGAAGAACTTGTCTTTGCCACGAGCTTTTCATAGTTCAAGAAGTATAAGCTAATGATTTAAACTTTGAAGACTGTCCCAATTAATACCTTGTTCTAAGCCACGGCATTTTTGGCTTTGAATGGAGTTGTTAGAGGGTGTAATTTAATCACTTTATGCTCATTTTAAAAGAGCAAATTTCATGAAGTGAAATGGCATAATTATTTTCTAAGTATTTTATTTTTACACTGTCTTAGGTTAGAAATACATGATTACGTTGAATATACTGTAAACGCATGAATGGGTTGTTCAGCCGCATGACAGTAGCAATTCTTACATGCACATAAAAGCCTGTAAGGGAAATATATCAACCCGATTAAATAATGTCTTTTTCAAGTTACTGCTACATTCTCAGAGCACAATTTACTCTTTGGATCACCACTGCTTACTCAGTATGGCAAGATGGTTGGAGGCTAAAAGTCATCCATACTCTAGTTATGATCTCAAAACACACCGTTTTCTTACTTTCTTAGAAGAACGCAGTATCGGCAGCGATAGGGGCAGTCTCAGAATGGTAGAGATTGGCATCTGCACTGGCTGGAGCATTGTGAACTGCTGAACAGGCTGAAAATTTGTAAGTTTGAAAAATTGAAGTGATGTTATCATTTCTGTCGATCACTTCTAGGTGTATTTTCTAAAAGAGCAAAGTCAAATACCTAGCCAGGGAATGGATAAATCTAACAGGATGTACATACGTATTTATTTATTAAAAACCTTGGAAGCGTAGTCTGGGAACATGAGCCAGGAATACATAAAGCACAAAAACCTCAAGCGGACCTAGAGGATAAATTCTACCTAACTAGCAGAAGGTCAGCAGAGCCCTGTTTCAGCCTTGTATGTTCAGGGATAAGTTTGATAGTTTGTGGTGTGAGCCACGGATAAATACCATTCCAGGATGCGACATTTGCACCTAGCAAGCCTAAAATTAATTAATACTAATCTAAGGCAAGCAGGAACTCCAACTCTATTTCAGGTCTTCCTACTGTGCCAAATACTGACTGGTATGCTGTGCTGTGAAGCATCACACCCACAGCAGCTCTCTCTCCTTCCCATAAATACCAAGATATAATCCACATCTCCCTGGGAGAAGAATACGTTTCTTACGGTAAGGTAATCTTTACTTCTATGAAACTCGTTCATTTTGAGGCGCGCTAGAACATTCCCAGACAATGGAGAGGCTTGATGTTTTCCTCATATTCAACTTCAGGAAGTACAAGTAGAGAACTCTTGGTATACGTTTCACAGGATGCAGAGGAAAAAAAGAAGGGCTTGGCTGTAAACCTGATCCATACTTTTGGCTTCCAAGCAGACCTGAAGTGCCACACTCACGTGCCGAGCCTTCCCCAGGGCCTTCGGGTCTGGGGCATCTGCAGTAAAACCAAAGCACGAGCCCTGCGTCTGGCAGAAGCACAACACACCCTGGAACCTGTTCACCGTTCAAAGCCCCCACTCATTTCTTCGCTTCTTCCCAAATGTTTATTGGGAAAAAAAAAAACGCGCCAATTAAACTATGAGCCAGAGATTAAAAAGGTGCCACAGGGTTGGGAGCGGAACAGAGATTTTATTAAACCCTTTGGAGTTCAACAATCACGTTTGTACTAAACTGCCTGAAGACCTAGTGCAAGAAAAGTCTGCAGGAATTAAATTTTCTTCACAGCAGCTATAGCTGCACAGCAGAAATTATGAGAATTTCGTGCTTACAACAAGCTTGATCCCTATGCCACAGCATGCACGCAAAAACGTGGTGTGACAAGTGACTATAACCAATCGTAGGAACAGAACTGAACACTCTCAAACACAGGAGATTTGAACAACAATGTGAAAGGTAAGACCTTAAATTTGAATTAAATGACTAATTATCATCACCTGTGTAACAGGTACTTACCCACCTAAACTGGGGATGAAAGACATGTAGCAATTTTTCAGTAAGGTAATTTGTTAAAAATTCATACATGGAATGAAAGAGAAAGCTGTGGAAACCCTTTAAGGGCAATAATTTCACATTAGGAGCCCACTGCATAAACAGACCAGAAAAAAGTACTTGCAAAACTGATTTTATAAGCTATTCTGAGAATAGGACAGACCAGACCAGACTTCACTTCAACATAAGCCTTTTTGACTCTTAAACCCAACTGGACTCAGTCAGGGGCTACGTTTGGCCACGTTCATGCAGAAGCATATTCCATTTCAGATGCGCTGACACACTGAAGCACACGGCGAGACACAGGTCACCATCTTTTGAACAGAATTAAAGTGAAAGTGCAGGCCTGCTCATCATCTTCAGCTGAAATGACCAACGTGTAAATTACTTCGGTTATATCATTTCTACCAAGTGTAGTTGAAAAGTAAATGAAGAGTAAAAAAAAAAAAATTAAAACAAAACCCCAAAAAATTACATTCACAAAAAGAAGTTGTAGCAGAAAATACTTTAATTCGCGTTTTATAGATTCAAACATAGCAAAGATTCAGAAGTGTTTAGATCTCAGTAAGCAGTTCCAACATTGTTTTGATTTTAATAAATATTACATTTTAATAGGCCAGCTGTATGGAGGAATTGTAAAGTGATGAATTGCCGATTGCTACTTTATAAACATAAGCATTTAGATTATTTACAACATATTACAGGTCATTTCCCAGAAAAAGCAAAAAGCAAGGTCAGATAAAGGCAACCCAACCATCAAAACACAACTGGAGAAAGTGTGGCACAGTGTATTTCATGCACATACAATGACATACAGCACAAATCATCAGCTGAAGCAGGAAAACACTTTTGTTTGTTCCAGCTTACACATGTCTCTCTGTTTTACCATTTCAGATCTATATTCTCACCTTCCTCCACAGGCACTGAAGAACAACTTCTTCAGCAACGGTGCCCTGTGTTTTACCTGCGCACTTTACACCAAGTCTTTTTTTTTTTATTACCATTTCACGTAGGTCTTCACAACTTGGGAAAAATGAAACTGTTTTGTCTTTGTCTTCTCGCTACCTCTGGGATTACAATCATGGTGTCATTTGTACAAGGAAATGTACTTTTTACTCTGAAATGAATGACAGACAATGTTGACAAGCTGATCTCCAACAGGGAGCTGGAATTTAAAATAGTCTACAGGTCATGGACAGTGTAACTAACCTTATTCTTCAGTATAAAAACAGATCTGTAAATTTCTAAAATTTAACATATAAAGAACAAAGTCATCCGATTCCCATGGCAAAACTTCATAGGCAGCATAGTCACAGAATGTACATCAAATACAGTAAAAAAGATGGTGACAGGAAAATTGTTTCAACTAGATTTATAACAGGAAAAAGCTTATGTCCTATTTCTACAGCGACAGTGAAGTGGAACACCTTCCGTATTTGATCACCAAGCGAGATGTACCTTCAAATGCAAGAGAACTTCCCACACATCGGATCTGCTCAAGTTCTGTTGCATTCCTGTGTTCATGACACAAAGGAAAAGAGAAGCTTCCCATCCCCTCATGTCCTTCCCCAGCGGCATTAACCTTGCCTGCACCGCGCCAACGAGGGCTGCAAGGAGCCGGTGCCCAGGATCCGTGTGCCTGAGTTGCTCGCATGATGCCAGGATGTGATGCTGCTTCAGTGTCTGTAGACTTTAACCAGGCACGGGTTGCATCCCCAGAAGGTGTCTAGAAGCAATTCACTTTCCCCACAAAGCAAGGGGAAAAAGGGAAGAAACAAGTCTGAGACTAAGGTCCTTCCTGGGGCAGCGCAGACGACACCATTTTTTTTTTTTTTTTTTATTAACTAGAAAATCCTGCCTAAACCTTTAGGCACTATATGTAACAATACAGGTAAATCCCACCTATATAGCATTCTTCACACAAGTGAGCCTACAGGTTCTAGCCCTTGCAGGTCAATCCAAAAGGCAAGGAATTAATGGCCAACTGAAAACTACACTCTTTCAATAGATACAATTACTCAGAAGAGTTAGATACTCAGGGTGTAACTCATTTACCAAACACAGCTGTTCACATCCAAGCTAGTTACCTAGATTCCCACTTCAATTTCATGGAGAAAAATAAACTCTGGGGTGCGAATACAGAGCTTGGAACAGGCCAGATGAATCCACCTAAAAATCACCCGCTCTTCTCCATTAATTAGAAAAAGGAAGCCTGTGGCCACTTTGCTCAGACAGGTGCCCACAGGCAAGAGAGACTTGCTAGGTAAGAACGTAACATCCCCCAGAGTGACATCAGCTTTCTCTAACACCATGTTAAATCACCTGCTGGCTTCACAGGAACTTCTGACTGGATACCAGTTCACTGCCAATTTGTGCAACTATCACCAAAACTTTGCAGGAGCTGGTCTGGTTTTTTGGTGTGGTTTTTTGTTTGGGTTTTTTTTCTTTTTTCTTTCATTTAGCTTATCCCAGTTTGACTCAACAGGGTTTACTTTCTTCAGAAACAGTATCTTTTTGTAATAGCAAGTGTCAGCAGGATAGTCTCATTTCTAGTCAGGTAGAAATTCGAGGCTAGTCTGGAAACAAAGGACATAGAGCATATTCCAGCTTTCAGAAAAACTCAGCTGTAAAGGAACATATTATGGAAGCCAATACAGTTACAATCAATTATATAAACAGGTCACTAAATATCTGGTAGGGTGAAAAATGTTTAAGAGCACTTTATTTTGCAGAGACTTATTTTTAAAAACAAGAGATGTATCTACACTGTACCAGCACTTCCTGCATTCATCACTCCTAATTTCACTTTGAAGCATGCTGGTTTAAAAAAAAATAATTACCACTTAATTTTAAATTTAAACCATTATTTGGTTGCTACTAATTAGTAACGCTGTTTCTGAATTCTGTTTTGGACAATGGTAAATTATCATTGACATTTGCAGACAATGATACATGAGAATTTCTTATTTTATGAAAGTTACGTTATTAACATACCCGTTTTTTTACTCTGAATATCCTATTAAAGAAGATACAGCTCGGGATTGCATAGATAAGAGTATGCGGTATTAAATGTCAGTGTGATTATGAATTTTAAAAAGCATCTTCTTTTAAAAGTGACTACAAAAACAAGTTCTTACTTCTTGCAATGACCTTTTCACATAGCACTAAAACATAACCCATAAAGAGCAAATCTGTTTCCATGGCTCAAAGATTGAAGTGTGCTATTTTAACATTTTAGGCATTAAAAAGACAATTTCTGGAAATCGAACTCGTCATTACCATCTAGAAAATCAAATGGGGTAGATGTGAATTTGATTGAGGCTTTTCAGCTAGCAGCATTCCCCTAACCACCTCCCCCTGCCCTGCCCCCCACCCCCAAGCAAATGCAGGTAGCCAAGGGGCAGTAGAAAAGTCACTTCCAACTGTGCTGCATCAGAGACAAGGTAGTTATTTGAAAGAAAAAAGGAAATTCTGAAAAGCAGCACACAGGGGAAAAAAAATGTTGATATCAGCATGATGCAAAGGAGCTCTGTATGAAATAAATTTTTCTGCTCAGTAAGTGTCCTATTTTTAAGAAAGTTTCATTACTACAGTAAGAAGGCAGAACTCAACAAGAGCCTTATTTCCTTTTCTGGTTTTGTTTGGCTTTTTGAGGGTTTTCCCTTTTGTTTTCTTTTTTTTTTTCCCCCCCCCCTCTTCTTTTAGACAGCCAGAATCAGCATACCCAATCCTCAGAATACACTGAAGCTCGCTGGGAGAGGTGAAGCACCTCTCTCAGGACAGGCCAAGTCAGGGCAGAGGTACACATGTTTTCATAGGAAACAACTGTCTTCAGAAAGACAAGGAAATAAAGAAAATTTATGACAAAGTCTCAGTACAACAGAATTGTGAGCAGAGAACTTAAAAAATAAACAAATCAGCATAATTTACACATTTAAAAACTATTTCATTCATAAATATCTTTTCTAATTAATAACCATTCCTAGTTTAAACATAAATATTCAAGTTGGTATCTGATTTTACTTTTTATCAGTTCATGTGAGTCCTGTAAGGATCGGTTCCTTCTGCTCAATGCAGTCAGGTAAGTGGTCTTCACTAACAGGTTGTGCAAAGGCCTTCATTACCTAGTTTGTTGTAACAAAACTTTAAAATTCTGCAACTCTTTTATACTTGTGGAAAGCCTGAAAAACAAGAACCCCTTAAGTGTTAGTAAGTCAACTGCAAAAGAGAAGTGCAAATCATCATCTTCCTTTTTTTGTTTTTTGTTTTTTTTTTTTTTTTTTTTAATTTGGTTTTTTTTTCCCCAAAACACAATTCCGTTCCAAAGATGAACATGCTTAACGTACTACTTTCCCTCAAAAGATTACTACTATTTGACTCTCCATTATACTTACATAATATATTTCAGGAATTAAAATTTATATATATATATTTCATTTAATATATATTACTTCATTAAACATCCAAAAATCTCTAACCAGAGGTAATAATGTTTATTACATTTTTTAAAACAGGAACAGATTGTTACATTCAAGATCTGAATAACTGGCATGACAAACAACGCAAGTTCTACACATCTTTTCAAGCTGTTAAAATGTTTCATTTCATCACTTGATTGGGGTAACTTTTAAGAAATTATTCAAAACTAAAGTTTTCACAAAAATAATCACATACAAAAATCCAAAAGCCTAAGGGCTAAGCGACAGGTGTTAAACACACCTCCATGTATATTTCTTCTTTTTCACTACCTTTTTTTAGATACGCTCATTTAAAACAGAAATACAAAATGCAGAACAGCTGCAGTCAGTGTTCAAAAGGTGGAGACATGCTCAGAGCCTAATGCTCATGACTGCTTCAGAGACTTAAATTCAGCTTTTGCAAGATGGAATTTATGAGATTTGAGATAGAAAGACGAATTAGGTCCAAACACTGAGTGATAACCAAGGCTAATAATCAACACTCCACAGACTCAGTTTGACAGCATAAAGTTTATCAGTATCATTAATAGTAATTCAGCTTTTGAAAAGCTACAGCTACACGTACAACACAGTCTTTCCACAGGCCTTGAGCGTCAACACTGAAGGTTTACCACTTTTCTACTATACAAATGACAAAAACTTACCTTCCAAAGGCATTTACAAGAGCAACTATTTCTTGACGTGTGAGTTGAAAACCTTTTGATGGGCTGTGCTCAGGAAGGCTCTGTATTTCCTTCTCAGAAAATAAGATCTTCAGGGCAGTTCCTAAGCCCTGAGTCTACAAGAAAAGTCCAATGTTTTAACAATAAGATCACTCCTTCAAACTCTCAGAAAACTGTAAAAAAGTTTAAAAATTACTGATTCAGGCAAACTGTAGTGCCACTTCTTACATATTGACACTCCCTCAACGCAAATAACTGCACGCAATCCAGAACCATGCCATCAATTGTGTACCAGCTTCAGTCACTTATTTAAGAACATTTGTTTCCTCAGGTATACTTGCTCTCCATCTTATTTTTAATCTCTTCCTTGACCATCTCTTTTCTTCTCAGCCACAACAGACACATATGAAAACACACCCACTACCTTCCAGCTTCCTCCCACACCTGACCTTACAAGATGCCCCATTGCTGCAGGAGCTGTTGGGTCAGATCTCTCTTCCTCTCCCCTCCCCCTTCAAAGTCAGACTAGGTATCACAGCACCTCTGCTTTTTCCACCTCCAGTGCTAGTGGCAGACATCGCAGTTTCAATCCCTATTTTCTATACAGAAATATCACAGAAGCAGCTGTTCTTAATTCCCCTTTTAATCGGGCTACAGAAACAACCACTGGATTTTGACAAAAAATGGTTGAATCTGGCTGTAGGAGAATTTTATAGGTCAGGAAATCTGGCCCTATTTTTGTTTTGTGCAAGACGGAAAACCCAATAATAGATCAGAAGCATTACTTAGGAGAGAGTAGACCGAAATTCAGCAGAGACCAACAAATTTTTGATGTTATAAATTTCTTTGAAAATTGAACTCCAATAAGCTTAATGCCATACAGAAGTATAGCACAGTAGGCACCCCAAAGTAATAACTATTCTGAGTCTGGACTTAACATTAGTCTTGAGGTTTAAAATCTTGTTCTCAATAAAATAAAAATAGTACGTGTCCAGAAACTGAAATTGTTTTTCAATTTTCAACTTGACTGCACACCTTTGCATACATTTTCTGCCTTCTGCACCAATTGTGAAAATCTGAATCACTACTTCTTATGCCTCAATTTGTGGAGTCAAATCTCATGCTGGATTTTCTAACAATTAAGCAAGTGCTGTATGTCCAGGAAGGCTGCCAACAGGTGATTCTACAAGGCTCATCTGATCATTGAATACAGATAAGAGATTGACTGCCAGTAAGATTTTGCTGTGAGGCATCTGCTTCAAATATTTTTTTTTCAGGGAATACAAACTATACCTTTTAGTGAACTAAACAGCTGTTGACTAAAAAATAATTCCAATTTAAACATTTTTTCCAATTGTTTAACAGTGAACTAAATATATGTCTATTTTTAATATATAGGTAAGGATATCAAAGACCAACCATGTGTATAGAAAGTCTGAATGCTAAGGTCAGAGGCATCCTGCCAGACCGAAATAGATGCTTATCTTCTAACCTCTCCTCTGCCACACACACACAAAATAAACTTTACCTGCAGTTTGCCCCACAGCCTACATTTGTCACATCCAACACAATCCATTATGCGGGATATGTTCTTGAAATGCAATCTGAATTCTTCCTACAAGTTGAAAACAAAACAAAAGAAGTTAACTTAAAGTACCTCTTAGCTTTACAGAAGATTGACTTATACAGTACCACCAGAATATCAATTTTCTATTACTAAAACTGAACAAACCCACTACCTTATGTGGTCAGGCCATAACAAAGGTCCACGTAAACCCAGAATCTTGTTTCCAAGCCACTGCTAACAGTTAATTCCCAACACCACACACCCCCCCAAACCATAGAGGACATGCAGGGTAATGCTTGGATTCTGTACACCGAGTTTCTACCAACTTCCTAAAAATTGTCTAAGCTATAAGCACTGTATCTGTGTCCCTGCCCAATTTTTCTTCCATTATTCAAATCCCTTTTGAACCAACCTACCTTTCTGACAAACAAGTTCACAAAAGCAATTTCCTGCCCAAACCTATGGATAAGATTGTTGCTTTGCAGTCAGAGCAGAAGAAGCACACACAGCACAGCAATAATTAAGATGATCTCAATTATGTATTTGTCAGAAGACAACTAGCTGGGCTGATATACACCTTTCCAGTAGGATTCCTTCTAATGCCAATGCATTTCATACTACTACTGAAATAAGTATTAAAAGCGTTAGTAAGTATCAAATCAGACCTGTATTACTGAGCCATGCTCCCTTTGTGGAATTGTAGTGCATAGCAATCTGAACAGCAGCATGGTAACACTGGAAGTTCTAGGTAGTAACAGCATTCACATTAGGTTCCATGTCCAAGAGCTATGTTCTTCTAATGTTAAGTATAATATTATATTACATTCTATTATACTATATAAGGCACCTGTTTTTTAAGCAAGTATCACAGGGTTTTTTTCCAGATACTTATGTGAAAAAGGTACTCTATTTAAAAAACACCACTGTATCTACTGCTACTATCAATTCAACCTGCTTGCCTCACCACAGTCCTGATGGCAGACCCAAGGCATTAAACCAGCCTGCTTGGCTCAGACACTTTGTATTCCTTTACTGTCAAGTAGATTAAGGGCCCTCACATAAAATTCTCTTAAGTTTTTACCCCTGCCTTTTCTATTCTCAGCAGTATGCTTCCAGTAGTTAGAGAGGTTTTCTAAAATGACGTAATTCTGAAATGGGTATTTTGGATGTCATTCAGAAAATTTGCTTTACCTTTAATGACTTGGCTCCTTTTTTATCTCCAGCAAACATGGATTTTTCATCAAAGTGCATACGGAAGGACCTAATAATAAAGACAAAATGCAAAAAAACCCAAACACTGGCATGAACTAGTGTTCCATCAATCCTGGTGAGCAGCGCTAGTGCCACCAGTGTAAAATACTTTTCACAGTTCCTAGTCTTTGCAGACTAGTTCTTAAAAAAATACAAATCACTGAATTGTATCAGTTTTACTACTCAATCATTGTAACCTGAAATTTGTTATTTACAGTTTTGTTGATAATCTTCTTTGCTCCATTTCCACTGATGAAGATTTCATTCTAATATACTTGGAAATTGTCTTCATGTTTGCCTTTCAGTTGGTCACTGACCACATCTCAAATGTCTAGCAAGATTGCTACTAGGGGCAGCAACGAAGCCACAACAGCATGTTACCAATCACAAAAATGAGTGAGAAAGTGAGCAAAGGAACTGGACTAAAGAACCTTAGAGAATAAACTGAAGGAAGAAGGGATGACTAAAATCCCAGAGGTTAAGTCTATGATATAAGCTGGATTGCTCACTGGATTGTTAAAATACTACTACATATACTATTTTCCTTTTCAAAATAAATTCGCGTGCACCTTATACCAAAGAATCAGAAAAAGCAACAAATAGGGAGCAGCTCGGGATGTTGTGTGGGGTGGGTGGGGTTTTTTATTTGTTTGCAGAGGTTTTGTTGTTTTTGAAAGGCTGGTATAATCAAACCTCAAACACATGCATCTCTTTTCATCTTGTGTACAAATTCCTCGTTGTCTCCCATTACTCCATTTTATTTCCCCATTCCACTCTCCTCTTGTCCTATCAAGAAGTCATCCATGCTCATTTTTGACTATAACTGAGAATTTCAAACTATTGATAAAAAAATAATCCTATGCCTTACTTTGTATCCTTGAAGATATCCAGTAAGAGAGCTTTAGATTCAGCATCCTCATGGCCATTTCCAGTGTAAAGGTCAACAACTGAACGTTCAAAGTACGGAGCAACCTTTGACAAAGCACGCAGCTCTATCAAATATAAGAAATATAAATTTTTGAGCCTCCTTGGTCCTTCCCCTTTTGTTTCAATAGGGTCAAAGCGGCGAGTGAATTCTTTCACATTCGGTCCCCAGCGAGGCTTGCCCCAGGTTTCTACACAGTGAAAAAAAAAAAAAGGGTAGAGGGACTAAAACATAGATATTTAGGAAAAGAAAGCAACTGAATATATATCAAAGATTTTCAGAAAAAAACAAATACACAGTACAGATACTGTAGAATTCCATTCAACAATTTTAACTAGACTTAAATTACCTTCAAGAAGATAATTTGCACACAGATGCAAGTTGATGCTAGCATGAAGTCCAGATATGAGTTTATAAAACACTCTTTTCTCAAGGCAAAGACCTGTCCAGGAAAAAAGACAAACAGACCCCAGCCTAAATACTGGAAATAATGTATTAAAATGAATATGCCTTGACATTTCAGTGATGCGAGTCTGCATCATTTAACTTTCAAAAATTACAACTACAGTACTTCAGAATTGTTAATAAGCCCTTATATGCATCACAGGAAAAAGTTCACTTATTTTTTTATATAAAGAAGTACAAGAATGAAGTTTGACATTTCTTAGTATTTTAGTGCTCCAATAAATACAGCCGAATAAGTATCTGGTCAATTACTACAGATAAATTGCCACACAAAAATACGATGCTTACATTGTTTGAGCAATAAATTTGAAATAATCTTAAATGTTGACAGTCCGGAAGCCGGAACTACACTGTGACCCATCCTGATTAGAATTAAAGCTACCACCAAATTAAGAGCAGTGACCTTACAGAAAGACACCAAAAAACCCAGACAACCTTATGGCTTTGGAAAACAGCAAAAAATATTTCTTCCCAGCTCTACCACAAATTCTACTGTAAGATTTAAATGTACAGAGCAAAACCTTGAAAAAATATATGACTTTGACAGGTACAGACTCCTACAGTGTAAACAGAAACACAATGGCATTGGGTGGCCAAAATATAATTTAAATGGAGAAGTTACTTAGAATACCGCTTGGACCCAGAGATGGGCTACAACTGGAATTTGGGAGTTGGTTCCTTTCTCAAAGGATATGTTTGAGTGACTTCCCTGCCACTCCAGTCTCCACAAGCAGAAACAGGATGAGCTGATGGTGAAGCCTACCTATGAGGCTGAGATACGGCCTCATTTATAAATAGCACATTTTAAGCAGCACGTAAATTTGTACGCTTTCCTACAATAGCACTACTTCGAGATTTCCAACTAAACAAGTAAAGGCTTATGAAAGGCAGAATGAACTAAGTTTAAAATTAAGTACATTTAATTCATTACTTCTCTGCACAGCTCCAAAATGCTATTTTGATTGCTACCACTGTAATAATGGATTTCAATTTAAATATGAATAAAAAGCAAATTTCTTTGTCTTCTGAATACACATTATATTTACATTATCTTATATACTGTGAACAGAACCATTGAAAACTTTAATGTTTTTTAGAGCTGTTTTCAAATAAAAACACTTAGCAGTGTTACTAATAATAATGTCCCTGCTTAAATGCCTAAGATGAGCAGAAAATTCAAAGTAACCGGTATTGAAGTGAACTCCCCCTTTATAAAAGATGAAACACTGAAGGGTTTAAGGAGTATACCATCTAAGTGAATGAGAAGATTTCCAAACACCCTCAAGGTAAAAAAAATAAAATAAAATGAAAATTTCTTTGAATGACACTTAGAACTTCTGCACTATTAAAAAGCCTACGCTATGAAAAATAGTTGGGGAGATAAAAAAAAAAAAATAAATGTATGTTTCCTCTAGTGAATTTAAGATTATATTAACCCATCCAAGAACCTTTACCTTCTAGCCATGTGTAGAAAGATTCTCCTGTAAATACAAAGCATGCAGTTAAATGAAGAGTATTCATTTTCAACATCACAGTATCTTTATACTACTATGCATAGTAACATTAGCTGCCATCTGGATGAAAAGCTGAATAATTAAGCTATTAAAGTGAAAATTGACACTGAAGCAGCTCAGCTTTGAGGTTAACTTAAATCTACTGCAGTCAGAATGGGAGAAAAGCAAGAATGAACATGACTAAGCTACTGGTGAGGGCATTCGGAAGCGCATGGAAGCAGAAGCCTGGTTATATGCACCCGTGGTAGAAGATGTGAGAGAAGGGTGTGATTATATCTGATAGCCTTTACCTCAACTGCTACTTTCCTGCAGGCTTAAATCTTTTGCCTGAGAGCATTCAGCTGACTGAAAAAAATCTTAACGTCTGTCTCACTGTAGACAGACAAGAATGCTTTTTCTCCCCACTTTCCTCACCTTCCCAAAATCAAGGACATCCAAGGAAACACAAAAATAACATCCCTTGTCTTTCAAGGGATTTGACATCAGTATCAATGGGGCTCTGGAAGAGACCCAAGAATCTTTTAATTTATACATCTCCACTTATCTCGCTAATGACATTACCGCAACACGTATTCCGTTGCAAAGATAAGAAGCAACAACAGAATTGTATTTTGCTCTTACCCACTCCTTTCCCCTACTCCAAATGAAAGAATTATCCCAATAAAAACATTTTCTGATCAGTCAGTCATCCATAAAAACGTAAATTTCCTATCCTCTAATGCAATAGCAATAAAGTGAATAAACCAGATGTTCAAAACTCTTTTAACACTTATTTCATTTCCGCAAGTCAAGCAAAATAGGATGACTTACCATCATCTCCTCCTTGGGGGGGGAAAAAAAAAAAAGTAAAAATCCATACACATTAAAGAGGTAATTTTCGCAGCAAAATGGTAATAAACACAGGCTTTACTACAAACACTGAAAAAGTTCAAGTGCAATTATTTAATCTACAAAAGAAAAGCTAATTTCCATCCTCTTCCTCCTCCTCAAGACCACCTGAGACTAAATCCATTATAATAACATCTTAGTAGCAGCTGATTTACATATTCTTGAAAGCTGTGTTTAATTTCAGAAAGAGTTAAGTAGTCTTCAGTTCACATTATTCAACAATCTGACTACTGTTCCTTCCTGAAATCCTGACCCCCAAGTTAAACTGCTCTTATAATTTTTGTATACCAGCAATATATTATCTCAATATAATTACTAAAATCTGTAATTACTAAAAATAGTAATTATAAATTGTATATACATTATCTACGTTATAGACAGATTTTCTAATGTGTGATGATGATTTCTAACTCAATCTATTGGCTAACAGTTAATTTTTAAGGGAAATTAGACAGACTGACAGGGGAAAGCTGATTCATTTGGAATCTGAGGTTATAGTTTTCAATTTAAATCTGAAAATTTAAAACTCAAGTCATTGGCATACTTTTTTTTTTTTTTTAAATATTGCAGATAATTGAGCCTTCCTAAGTATCCACTCTTTCTTCAAATAATGCAATCATTTGTACATTTGTAATACACTAAACGTTATGGATAGAAAAAGTACAGCTACACTACACTAGAGTAACTATGAGCTGAAGTGATTAAATTAAATCCTCCAGGAAAAAACACAAGGGAAGAATATAGGAGTGCTGAAGTTTTTGTTGAACTTTAACTCCTTCCCATCCACACTGAAAAGTTATAGTGACACTTCAACTCAACAGCTGAGACTTACTTTAGTTTTCATATTAGCTCCCCTGACATTAATAAGACTACTCATATGCATAAGGCTAAGCATGTATGTAATCAAGTATCACAAACCTTACTCTAAATATTGAAAATGGACAGATACTTCTACAGAGGCAATTAAAAAAGCAGAAAGTGCACCTACAGACTGAAGATCACTATTCATCTCGCTTGTACTCCAATTGTCACTACATTAAAGGAACTGCATCAGAAAATAAAACAGGCAAGACCCACCCCTACTAGGTGCCAGTGGATTTAAAGGACGATAGACAGATCGGGGCCTAGAAAATAAATTAGAAAAGACAAAAATCAGTTTTGAGCTGAAGCACAAGTATAAGAAATAGGCTTCCTCTCCCTCCCAATTACTTGAAGCAGTTTTCTTCGTAGATGCTGTTCCACACTCTCCAAGCAGAAGGCCCCTTGTATCCAGTGTAACGTTCTGGATTCAGCAGCAAATCCACATACTGTGCATCTGGAGATCTCTCATCTAAATAGGAAACCTTTTGTTACATATTCTAACTGATCAGTTAAAGATTTAAGTTTAAAAAAAGTCACACAAATATAAGTAAGAGGTGTCATATAGTACTAGTCTGTCTTCCGGTTTGATTATAAACACCTTGTGCATAAAAATACAGTAATACAGACAGTAAACAGAAAGCTCAGAAGTATGTAATTTATTCCAAAGTCTCTTATGTGACCAAAATTTCTACATCATCTTAACACCTTTCATGTGGCTTCCTCAAATCCACCACAAACACTTGTCATACAATGTGTCCTCTCACCCTATTCTAAGATATAGGCAGTGTTCTGTTTTAAATGGGCTTCAAATTCAGGGTTTGTCTGGCAGTATTTGGTTGGGATGATTGTTGTTTTGAAATGGGTATACTGTTACAGGAGCTTCTTAACAAAGACAAGTGCAAGAAGTGCACATTGTAGCTGGTACATGCTTTTATACGTATTTGTTAGTTAAATCCCTTTTTTCCCCAGATACCCTTCATACTAGGTAAGTCTGGATCATGTTGCTTAACTGCACAAACTTCCAGCATAACGCAGAATGTTCTGTTGGTTATGACATGAAGCATGTTATTTAAGCAACATTTCACCAAGCTATACTCTCATCTTTAAAGTTCACTACAAATTCAGGCAACATATCCAAAGAAAACTGTGAACAGTACTCTCTCTGCTTGAAAACTCCATACAAATAGAAACTTACGTTTTGAGCTACAACCACTAAAAAGCAGCAAGAATTCCCTCCCCTTTGAAATTCTAGGTCAAGAGCAACTCATGCTTAAAAAAGGCCACATACAATACAAGCCAGTAGTCCAGAAACTTATTCATAGGAATAGGCCAAGCAGTGCCACTGAGCATTTCCTCAGATGTTGAAAAACGCCACAGAAATAGAGTGAAAACTGCTCTAAAAAGAAGAGATGATTCTGCATGAGCAGTTAAGCATCGCTTCAGCAGTAGTAGCAAAAACAAAGAAAAGAGACACGACACAGGACGCACAGCAACACAGTGAGTGCCAGATGAGACAGAGTTAAATAACAGCTTGCTTTATTTCTTTGACAGCATGGTGAACCTAAGCAGTTCCTACACTTCCTGGTCACTTCAGGTCTCCACTTTTTCTTCAACTGAGAGTGCGGGGCAGTGTAACAAAAAGATGGAAAGCTGACCTGGGTTATGAAGTTTTTTTCAGCTAGATCAATTCCCTTATCTAGTTTGTCATTAAGCCCAACAAAAAGCTAGTAAAAAGTAAAACTGATATATGGGTTTGTGCTACAGTTGAGTGCATTAAGAGCGCTCTCGCTACCAGGAAGAGAGGAGAGGAAGAGAACAAGAGTTTCTACCTCCTCCCATCGCTCCCAGTAGTTATTCTCTCACCTCTCCCTAGCTCTAACTCACAAACTCACCTGATAAGCCAGTTCATCACAACAACCTGGGAGATGGGAGGGAGACATCAACTCACTTTCCCGCTAGTCAAGTAAGCTGAATCAGTCTACCATGCAGACAGATGCACGCCAGTGCAAAAAAAGCACTGGAAGAACACAGCTGGGGGCAGTACATCCTCCTTCAGCAGGGCATGATGTAAGGAGAGATGGAGTTAGAATCAGGAACTACTTAAGTTAGTATTACTTCTAAAAGAAACACTCCTGAACTATACCTTTCCCAACCGAGTCCTCTTAAAAATACAAGTAGGCACCTTGAAGATGGTAGACAACAGCAGTTTATTGCATATAACAGTTCAGATCTACAGTAACGCTCACCAACTACTTATCACAGAAACAGCTTGTATAGAAAATTTTAAGGAAGCAGATGCAGCAGAAGTGCTGCAAGAGAACTGCAGCTGGAAAGTCCACTACAGCTGCTGCTTTCTCAGATGACACCAAAAATTGACCTAAAGGTAGATTAAAACATCTTGCATCATGCCTTAAGTCTTCCTAGCATAGAGAGCTTTCTAAGATATCTATTAAAAAGGCCTTTAGCAGTCATTCCTGAACTTGGCAATTCTCATGTTTATCTGAAAAACATTCCTTTGAGCTTTGAACATTACAAGCAAATAAAGAGACTGACATACGCGGAGCAAAAGGAAGATACAATCCAATATCCTAATGTTTTAACAGTAAGAAAGTCCTTATAAATAAGGGTGAATTGAGTGCAGAGATCATTTGGTAACACAGCAAGGCTGGAAGAGGAACAAACTCAGTCCAAGCATAGACAGTAGAAGAGCAACAAAATTAATATAGTAGTAAGAAACTGAATCAGCTGCAAGTAATTTCTCTTACATTTGTGCTTGATAAAACTTTGTGAGAAGCAGCTCTTTAAAAAATATACAATAGCTGCCTCCAATTTACCTTTTTTTTTTTATTTCCATAAGTCTCCTGTTCGCTATATTAACAGGAGGCAACAGTGAATGTGCATTGTGTAGACTACCATATGCTTCTTGTAAAAAACTGCATTCTTTGCATGTAAGATGATATAAACTGTCACATCTCTCATTTAGCACAAAATTATCACTTTCCAAATACGGTTATTTGCAGAGAAACTGTAATCTTTCCTGGTTTTTAAGAGACAGCAAATAAAACAAACACTCTGAAAAAGCTTAAACATTTTACCATCAAGTTCACAAAAATGATCCTGTGAATCATCGTATCTTGCCCAGTCAATGAAAGCCTCCTTACTTTGGTTACTGAGGGGACAAAAAATACATTTGATTTTAAACTTTTAAATAAACAACATCAATAAGAGCTACCGAAAGAAACACAATCCAAACATAGTAATTAACTTGGAACTGATTTCCGAATTACTAGATCTGAAAACCGAGACTATATGGAGTTATTGCTTGTTAGCTGCACAGAGATTCAAGCAGGCATCAAGTGCAATACTTAACATCAAGATCACTTTTTTAAAGACAGCAAGAAAGATATCATCATTATTTGAACAAACTGTGCAGAAGCAGCAACTTCTCTTCCTTCAGTAAGAGCTTGGTAAAATGCTTTCATAGCATGTATTTTTAACACTTTTCAAACTACCACTTCAGCAGCTGTCACTTTGGGGGGGTGGGCAGGGGGAAGGAACAATCATATTTTCATAACCTGTACTTTCAATGAGAGCTACAATAGTTAGCCTTGCTTTTTAGTGGGAGACCAGATGTCTAAATGCCCCTTTCAAGCTAAATTACTCTATGAACATGGTTTGTCTTAAGCCTTTTAAATAATAATGGTATTCCGTTCACCCTAGCATTTTCAAAGGTGTATTGTACCAGAGAGACAAGTCATTTTAAGTTCCCACGCCATGAAACACAGTGTCAAAAGCTGAATGCTTTCTTCTACACATATGTGCAGCACAGAACTACGGATGCCATGCTACTGACAGCGAAACGTAAGCAGAGTTAAGACTGGGAACTCTGCTCCAGGGTGCAGCACCTTGAACTAATGAAAACAACCTATTCCATTTGAGTAAATTAATACTAGCTCAATTCTACAAACAGAGGCAATTCCATGACAGGACACATTTCCCACCTTCTACCAAATCACGACAGGAGACTACACTTAGCATTAGAGAAGGAACCTCTCCAGTAATTACTAGCAGGCAAAATTTTATAATGACAAAAAATACAGTTGATAAAGGAAAATGACCCAAACCCATGAGGACGAAGCACCAGTAGGTAGAGAACACTGAAGTTTATCTACCAAGCACAAATTTTTCCTGCACTTGCAGGATCCACTACCTGCCTTCTCCCAACTTCAATTGTCTATCCTACTCTTACAAAAGGCATTCTCTTCAGCTCTCTGTATGTGTATTCAGTCTCATATTCTTTTGCCCAACAGGAGCAGAAGAGAGTTAATAGTTTCTTATTTCCCCTAAAAAAAACCAAAACAGGACAAGGGCTCTATCCAGTTTGGTTTAGAACAACGCATGCCAGGCAGAAGCAGTCACTTTTTCATGGCAGTCCCATTTTGTCAGATGCAGGAAAAAGTTTCACAATCTTATCAGGTAGAACTGCTGAAATCTGTGGTCAAAGACACTATGCCTGTCCATCAACAGTGAATAATTGTTTTTTTCTATTTCTGCTTTTTAAAGGTGAGTAACCTGGTAGAATGCATGTTTTTCTAAGTGCTGTTCCAAACACTTCCCTGCTCAGGGGCAACACCATCCTGCAGAATTCCTCCTACCCAACCTTGTCAGTGCCATGCAATAAGGAAGATCAGGGAATTGATCCAAGCTAAAAATAACTTTGCCAATAACAGAAGTAACTCACAAGCTCCCTGATCTGGTTCACTGAACAATGATGAACAGGCACATCCGTGTAACAGAGGGACAGAGCAGGACAGAATCCCTTAATCCAGCAGAGCCATCAAGAACAAAGACTGATACCAGTAAAAAGTAGAAAAAAAGGCAGGTTTATTTGCAAGTTTCCTCTGACTCTTGATACTGTACAAGATACCTCTTTCAAATGATATCAGTGTACTTTAAAAAAAAGTCTGTTTATCACTTAACACCTTTATCTTCACATATTCCTGCACCATTTCACATTTACTTTCTAATAGGCTATGAAAGAACAACAAAAACCAGCACACTGCAAAAACAAGACAGACAAAATGAAATGCTCCTTTGTTACTATTTTTGTACTATTGTAAATCACAGCATACCTTAAGGTACTGTTAACTGCTCCGAGTTTGTTAGCTTGCTCACAGTCTTCCAATTCTTTGGAATTATTTGCCGCTTTTGAATACTGTAAGAAAGTTCATTTTTAATATACAAACGAATGACATAAAATTAGCTGAGAACAGGTGCTGCGAAAGGTGTTCCTAGGTTTAGCAGTGAATTGGCCAGTATCAGGGAAAATCCTCTGATTCTAGATGCAGTAGATAAACATTTTTCTTCACTTAATTTCATCAGGCAGATTTCCCTCTGTGGGTGTAACCACCACAGAAAATTCAGCTAAATATATCCAGGTGGCTGGGTTTTTTGCCCCCTCCCCCCCCTTTTTTAAAAATTAAATGGAGTTCTGAAGTGTTTCAGATACTGGTTTACATTCCATTACAAGGACCTTGGAAGACAAACAGTGTCATGCCTATAAACATACCTTGTATTTTGCAAACATAATCATACCCCCAAGTTTCATTGGTCATTTCAGCAGGAAAATGTATCACTTGTGGCCATTTCCCCCTCATGCTTCATTTATTCTTACTCATTGGCATGCTTTATGCATGCACAGGTCTGGAAGAGAGGCTTTTCAAGCTGAACTCAAATTTTCATTATTTTAAAGCCAGAATTGAAGTATATAAAAGCTGAACTCTGATTCTACAGTATTTTTTTTAAATATAATCCACTCAAGTAGACCTACTATTAGAATACTTCTGAAGAAAACATTTGAAGAATGAAAGATTAAATTCCACTATTCTACAGTAACGTGGTTATGTAAGCAGGGAATTTGTAAAGTCTGTCAGCTTAAAGGTCAAAAATTTCTTCTGACAGTTTTGGAACATAATAGATAGCATCAGTGCTCTCTTATAAAGATAAACAACCCATTTCCTCTTTTTTTGAGTTTTTTTGGTGCGGGGTGGTATGTGCATGTGCATGCACTGAGCCTCAGGTTTACACAGCCTTATCACAGCCCCATTAAGAAACGCAGAAAAACATAAAGTAATTGAAAGCTTATGTAAAGCTAAACTGCTGGCTTCCCTTTACTTTAGGGGACATGCATATCGACACAAAGGATTACTATCCAAAACCAGCTCAAAATAAAAATGTAAGCTAAAGGCTTTGGTCAACCCTTTAGAAATAGCAAACAACAATAATAATTTGATACATTTTAAAAGAAAGAACAGTTAATTTCTGGGTACAGACTTTTGGTCAAGATGCCAGAGGCAAAGTACCACCACAATACATATCACAATACTTCTCAAAAAAGAAAGGATTTAATTAAAACTGTTCAGATGAGTAAGGAAGATGACTTGCTTTAAAAATGCATTTGCCAGAACCAATACAAGGAAAAACAGCCACAACTACTGAAGACTAAAGACAAAGAAGTGAAGATTAAAGAACCCAAATAATTTAAAACTTGTTAGGGGCCTTGCCCATAACAAACGTTTATTTTAGAGGAACTTCTCACTCAATTTTCTTGGATTTGCCAGGTGTGGGGGCTCATTCTTAAGCATCACATGGATGTTAAATGGAAAAATCTGAACAAGGAAGGGATCTAACCTAGAATGAAACAAAGACTGCTGATGAAATAACATACTAAGATGCTGAAGTAAACATTCTACATGTCTAGAGTTGCAAACCAATCCCTACCCTGAAGTGAAAAAAATTACAGCCAAGAATATAATCCTAAATTTAAGGTTTCAAACAGAATGAACATTCAAGTCTCAAAATGTGTTTCCGGGTTTCACTGTTCTCCTAACAGCAAAAGCTATTCGATCAGTACTCTGTGACCAGACTAGATCAGGACAAATTATCTGTTCCTGCCAAAGCAGGATCTCCTAAAAGCAGTTTCTAGAAGAGAACAGCAAAGAAGTGGGTAGGAAGGAAAATATTTAAGTGAAATGTTGTAACCTTGAGTTACTGCATCCTGCCCCTTGCTTTAAAGATTAATACAGCAGCTGTCATGACAGTCCTTTAATGTCTAGCCCCCCAAAAAGTGTTCAACACTCAAATGAAACAGGACCATAGAAAGGGAAACTACTCTGTGCCTCTCCAGCACCATTTCAAAAAGCTTATGTTGCTGTCAAGAATTGAAGAGATCCTCTATTGCTAACTGCACTTCTGTGTGGAAGCTGTGCAAATGTAACGCTGGTCTTTTGTGGCTAGATAAGCTTTCAAAAGAAGAACTGTTCTCTCCACGGTTCAGCAAACAAACAAAAATATCCCCCACGAAAGCCTAAATAAAGCTAGAAGTTTACAAGCTCATCTACATTAAGAACGAAGGGCAATAACAAACTGCATGGAAGCCAAGCACTTAGACCACAGGAAACTTCTCCACAGGATTCTACACTGAGTAGATCTACTCAACAGATTATAGCTCTTACTATTGATTATATAAGATATAGTCTTACTATAAAAACAAGCCTTTGGTTGTTTTCACCTTTCCAAAGCAGACACTATCAGGATGAACTGGACATGTATGCCCCCAGAGGAAAAACATTTTTTTTTTTCCTTTTTTTAAAAACACTGCTTTAAGGATAATCCACAAGACTGAGGACTTCCCCAAATGGACCAAGCACAGGCTAATAGCACACTTGAAACAAAACATTCATCTTAAGACAAATTTGATGTTTTCTTAAAAGGGGTATTAAATGAGATTGCCAACTTTTAACTGGCTCCAAGAAAGATCTTTAACTGAATCAGAAGAAGAAAACAGCATAGGTAATTTTTATGTCAGTTCTGATGACAATTTTCCTGCAAAAATATTTCAGTTTCTGACAGTAAAGCAGCAGATATTAGTAACTTTGTTCTATGACAGATTAAAGGTGCAGGACTGCCCAAATTTTAGTACTGTAGCTGGGCTGCACCAACCTACAAGGCAATTCAAAGCAAACAACCGTAGCAAATACACCATTAAATGACAGCTTCCCAAAGAAGCTATCCCAGTTTCTTTATTGTGGTGAAAGCACAAAGCAGCTGATTTCTCAGTTCTGAAGTCCAATTCAATATGTTCATGTGAACTATCTTTAAGAACTGCATACTCTTTGGCTACTAATTAACATCTTTCTTATGGCTCTCAAGATTAAGCAATTAGGAAGCTGAAATGCTCACTAGAAAAATCCTTTCTAGAAGCCTTTAAAGTTTTAAAATGCCTCTTTAGGAGGCATTATGGCATTCCAGGAGTCCGTTTCTCTACAATCAAGCTTGGAAGAGAACAGTCAATGAAAAATAGAACTGGCAACAGATCATCCAGCTAAAACTCAAGATCTTCTGCCCAGAGACAGTACCAAGGTTTTCCCCGACCAACTACTGCTGCTTGTGCTGTAAGTGTGAATGACTGACATTTAAGTCATGTCAGTGAGAAAGATGTTTCTTTTCTGATCACCAGGAACCTTTAAATGAAGGGACAGACTTTACTTCAGAGTGAGCTTAATAATATACGTATAAACAGGAGACAAGCCTTCCTTTTGAGCTAAAGCTGGGACAGACTTGCCTGCACTGTTCATGACAGCAGGACAAAGAAGCGATCAATTCACAATGAAGCATTCCTCTGCTACCTTTGGTAATCCTTCTCAGCATGAAGTCTAAACCTAACGCCAGCAGTCATTTATGAAACAGTGAACTATGCTCAGGTGAGGAAAGCAGCAAGTACAGCTGCCCCGTGAGGTGGGAAGTACTAGGGAAGATGGAGATATGCTAGGTAAGCAAGAATAGTTATGAGTCTGCCAACGCAGCCAAGGCACTCAACAGGAAGCTCTCTCCTTTGGGCACCATTATCCCATCAACTGCTAAAATCCTTATTCTTGGGCATGGTGTTTGAGATTTGGGGGTGGGGGAGGACTGTTTTGTTTTTCTGCTCTGATCTCTTTTCTAGGCACATATATCCTCTTTACTTTTTTGGCTTTGCTAAGATCACTTGGTGATCTAGGAAGGATGGCTAGGAGAGAAGCAAGGGAACACCAACAGCACAAACTATTTAAGCTTGCACTGAGCACTTCAACTTAAATTGTCTTTAGACTAATGACCTCCTCAAGATTAAACATGACAAAAGTACATGTAATTGTTCGAGTTCTTTTAATATCAGAGGTTGTGGTTATGTACGATTCTTACAAAAGACTGCACTGCTACTGCATCTGCGCATCTTAGCCTCTGGCTTTATAGAAGGTGGCCTTATCTCAGAAATTAACAAAGAATTTTGCATCAGACATTCTGTGGCCATGTACTGCTGTCCCCACCACTCACTGTTTCAGTCTGCACCAGCTCTCAAGCTATGACAGACTCAGAACGACACGACAGCCCAGCTATGTCAGAAACACTATTATACTTGAAAGTAAAAATGAAAAGCCACATACAGGAGCTGATCAGTTATGTTAACAATCTCATCACTATGCCAAGACCAAAGGCTTGTAATAAAAAGTCATGCAGCTACTGTAATATTAAGATTTAAAAATAAAAAAATCAGGAAGAACTTAGAAAATAAACGACTACTTACTTTATTAGAGCTCCCAGCCTTAATTCCAACAGGTATTTTGCTCTAAAAACAAAAAAATACATTGCATTTTTTACATTGCTCATAGAAATGATTATGCTTTATTAAGATCTACAAATTAAATGTTATTCCTACAGAGGTCAAAGCAAATTGTTTTTGAACAATTAACTTGCTCCTTTACCTTCTCAACAAAGTGGTATCCAAAAGAGTGCTAGAGCTTAGAAGAGACTTAAAATTATTTGTTTTATTGGTTAAAATGACTAAGACCTTAAAATAATTTTTTTTTAATTTTAAAATATTTTTTTTTTTTTTTTGTAATTTCACTGTCACTCTTTCATTTAAATTTAAGTTCTCATCAGTAAATAGTTGGGGTTTTTTTACACTAGTCAGTACACTACAATAGTCACTGTAAATTACCAAACTCTTTAACCAAATAGCCTTTTTCTATTTTATGTTATTTGATCCATACCTCAGGACAAGGCTCTACATGACAATCTTTGATAGAACAATGGCCATCATCAGCCCAAAATGGGCACGGTCTCTTCAAGTTGACCTAAACATACAAAAGCAAAAGTTTAAAAAGAGCACTCAAAAGGCAACTTTAAAAGAAAGAGCTCTCAGTATCAGGAAATCCTTTCAAATTAAAGGAAAGGATACTAGGAAAAAGGGTTAAATTTAGTACTTAAAGTTTGGAGGGTTTTGTGGGGTTTGTTTAGTTTCGTTTTAACTACCCTCTCTCTAAAACTTTCTGCAGTGGAATAATTAGTGATAATGGTCTGCAGTGGACAGAAACACATAGTATATCACAGCACAAATTAAATCTCACCGCTAATGTAACTTCAAAACTGTAAATAAACTACTAAAGAGAAGGCAAATCAGATATATGCAGCTTTAAAATGGTTGTACTTAACCATCATTTATACTTGTACTGTACTGATCAAGAAAATATATTTGACGGAGGACAGACTAGTGCACAAGTTTACTAATTCAAGTAAGTGCTTGGATAATTTCAGATTTCAAGCAATAAAAACAGGCAATCATTACTATTCATCATAGCTAGTCAATGAAGAATGAGTATTATAATGGCATCAAATTAGAGAGCTGATCTAGTACAAATATAAATAATGAAGAGAAACCACTTCAGAAACATTACCAGCAAATCCTGTGACGATTAGCGCTCCTATTTGTCATCAAATGGCACAATAAAGGCAGGAAGTACCAAGCATATTAGTATATACTACATGGCAAAAAATTCAAACACTTTACTACACTTTCCTTGGATTGTCAGTATGAAAGTCAGTGAAGGAAAAACAAAACAAAAAGAAGAATCCCAGTCTTATACATATAAACAAACACGAGTGAGAAAAACCACTTTGACCTTATCATTCCTCAACTGAAGACTACAGACTAAAAGTTTTCCTGCACGATCAATCAGAAATACTGCAGAAATACACCATCTTTGAAATCTAACATGATAAATAAAATACAGTAGCAACCACTATTTTCCAGATAAAAAGTCAGTTTTAAAACTTTCAAAGTAAAAACTAAAATCCACAGAAAACAAAAATAACTTCTATTCTTTTACTGTTTTCCTTTTGCACAGCTTGTACTGGTTTTCTTCAGTTGATACATACTATTCATGAATATATTCCAGTGAAGTCACTACTTAGATCCAACAAACTACATCTTCAATGATTTGATGTATCACTTCTCCTTTGAAACTGTTGCAAATACTGAATTTGATCCTGTAGTCAAACACAGCATAAAACCTATGTTTTCATGTTTATAAACCAAAGTCTACACTTCAGAATTATAAATGTGCCTATAAAAGTTATTTAAATTTACAAATCTTACATCATAAGACTAATCCTTACGCTAGTTTATGAAAAAAATACATACAAGCTGTAAGGTAAATTAATAGTCACACACTATAAAGAACAGTATACTTGCTATACCTAATAGGTTAAAAGATTGAGACTAAATACACCATCAATTTAGTCTTCAGAAAAACATGTTTTCCCCTTATATGTAGGAATGTTTTTCTAATTAATGTAATTTATAGCCTGTATTTTTGCTTTACATAAGGACAAACCTAGGCAGGAAACAAAGCTTCCACATCTTAGTACATTAGTGCCAGAGCAGCCTCTTAAGCGAAGAATTGGAAACTGAACTTAAATCTCATGCTCTTGATGAACTTGGGAGTCCACTGCACATAGTATCTGAAGGGTTCCTGCTATGATAAAAGAAACATATTCCTCAATCTTTTAATTTGTAGAAAAAATGAATTCACTGAGCTGTCCTTAACAATTATTCCTTTTAAAAAAATTCATGCTTTGAACACATTTAACTGGCAGAGTACACTTATACTGGATCACTGATTTGCTTAAGGGGATTGTTTTTTGGGAGAATACAGTAATAGAAGCCCGATGGCTACGTACACTGAATTGTTAAACCAGAGCCTCACATTAAATAAAAATAAAAAAAATCATTTCCCCTCCCCCCCAGCATTATACATAATATACTAAACATAAGGAAAATTAGATCAATAATGCCTCCGACGCAAAACAGGCACAATATGAAAAATCAGAGATGAATTATAGCCAGATTTTGCTCTCCCTCCAGTCTATTATCTTAATTTTGACAGGTAAGGAAAATCAAAACTATGTACCAGAAATGAAGAAACAACCTTCAGTGCTTGAAGGATAACTTGTCCTGTGGCACTACATACCCAATTTAAAGCAAAACAAAATGAATTCCCTCTTCAAATGTTCTGTCAATATCACAAAAGAACCTCAAAGAGCAAAAATTAATGTTTGACTCGCTCAACTGCCTTTTATTCTACTAAATTCCGCTACCAAAAATTTCAGCAAGTAAGTTTTCTCTGTCTTTTCAAAACATGCATACAAAGTTAACTGCTACACATCATCTGAAGGAAAGACTGTTTTCCAGGTTTCCAGTTTGATTTACTATTCAGCATGTCTGGTAATTATAAATTCAGCTTTAAAGTGCTAAAGAGATTCCTCAGTCAAAAAGACCACCTAACAAGACATTAAGCAGATGGTATGACTTCTTAGGAGTGATGACAACTATCTTCTAGTTACAGTTCAAGCCACGCTAGCACAGATACATTAAAAACTGAGATTTTTCGATTGCTTTCCCCTGCCCCCCATTTCCTCTATTCAATTTACAAACACCATCTTTAGAAAAAAAAAATTTAGAAATTTTTTTACTTGTTCACTCATCTTCTGTTTTTAAATGTTTTAAAAAAAGTTTTTACATCATCTTCACAATAAGCCCTATTATATAAAATACGCCCCTCCCACTAATTTCTACCAAAAAAAAAGACCAGTAGCTGTTCTTACACAGGGGAAGACTGTAAATAAATGAATACTGCTGTCTAAACTGCAGATTACTTCAGAAAGAACACCTGCAAATCAAGATATGTTAGTCCCAGAATGATTCAAAAACACTGAAGACCAGTGTGCACAGACACACACTTCTGAGAGAAACCGAGGTTGTAGAGCACCCGTGCTTTAATCAACACCAATCATGCACTGATGACGTAGAACATCCTTCTACTTTCTTCAGGGTCTGAAGTATTAGATTTCATTATTAGCATTTATAATATTATTATACACTTGCCACAGAATAGAAGATTCCATATTATGAGGCATGTTTTGATGTATAAAACTATACAGAGACAAAAAAATTTCTTTCTTTCATTGAGAAGTGTTCCACTAACTAGCTAGAAACCACCTAGAAGCACAATTTCAGCAAGACTTTAAAAAGAAAGTCCCCCTGCACCGCCCAGAGGGAGGAGATAATCAGGAGTGAGGTTGAGCCCAGGAAGAAGGGAGGGGTGGAGGGAAGGTGGTTTTGAGTTTTGATTTTATTTCCCATTATCCTACTCTGATTTGAATGGTAATAAATTAATTTCCCCAAGTCGAGTCTGTTTTGCCCGTGGCGGTATCTGAGTGATCTCCCTGTCCTTATCTTGATCCATGAGCCTTTCATTACATTTTCTCTACACTATTTGGTTGAGAAGGGGTGTGGTAAAACAGCTTTGGTGGGCATCTGGCATCCAGCCAGGGTCAAACAACCACTGTCCTTCATAAACAAAAACTAGCTAGTCCATTCGATATTACACATTAAAGTTTGAGCTCTTTTATGGCTATTGAACTAGTAGCACAATGGGAATACCGTGACTGTAGTTATGAAAGTTATGATCCAAATTGCTATTACAAATCAAATTACTTCAGAGTAGGAGTGTTTTCATTCCCAGAACAAGTATATTCCCCCTACGCTTATTCATACTTAGCTACACCGTAGTTGACCTAGACAATCACTGCCTCCCCTCAAAGTTTCCACATCCATCTACATACTTAACAGCACTTCCATGATTCTGTGCAGGGACATCAAAAATCTCTGTTGCTTATTGAGAATGGAAAGAGTGAAAAACGTTCTTACTTAGTAAGTTTTCTTGTGCAGCACAAATTCCTCCCCGTCACAACCGGAAATAGTGAATAATGTGTGGTGATGGGTGGATGGCACAGTGGCCCTTGTAAGCTGCCCATCTATTAGGAAGATCAGTATGAAAGACAAGGTAAGACTGCAGCACACCATTAAAGTATGATCTGCAGAACTGCTGTCAAAATGAAGATTAGCTCTAAATCTGCAGGATGAAATTACTGTTGTATGAAACCTTGTTGCTCATCTTCAAATACTCTGTTTTGTATCTTCCTGTTGCCTTTGGAGAATCTGATTACCACTACTATGTGATATATTATCATTGAAGTTGCCCATATCTTGTTTCTCCTAAAAAGTGAAGTTAGAACTGTATAATTTAGCAGGAAGTGATTCAGTGTGAAGTTACACATTACTGTTTGCTCAGACCAGAAAGGGAAGATTCCAGTGCTTTTTTCTCCTTCCTCACATTCATAACCCCATCTTGCATGAGCTGAATACTTGCTGGATCCCAGATCAACTAGATAACTTGCTACATCCTGAGGAAAAGAACAAAAACCCAAACAACACAACCAAAACCAAACTAAAAATCTACCAGGTTAAAGAGGTGCATTGGCCTAATGCAGTCAGACAAACCCATGAGCTAAAACTAGGGAAGGGACAGGATGGTCTGCCCTAAAGGAGCATAACCCCCTTTTTCCAGGCAACCATCCGATTTAACTCAGTCAAAATGCAACCTAATTTTCAAGTTAAACATAGCTGAAAACAGAAGTAACAAGCTTCAGTCTTATTTTGCTCATCAGATTATAATAAAGAAAAAACACAAGTTTAAAGTCATAAAAAGTAATATTACACACTACTTGAAAATTAAGTATTTTTACCTATTTTTCAAAGGAATAACGGCTCTCTAGACAGCAAACACTAAAATCAGAACTAAGAGAGCGACATACAAGAAAGGGAAACCATTGTAATATTTCCATTACAAATTACACACATTTCTCAGAAGATAAGTAGAGCACGCTGTCAGAAAGTTGCTGATATACAACCCTTTTCTAGATGCAGCAGTACAAAGACACTACCTTCAAAATTATCACTTAGCAGCTGAATGAACGCAGTCATGGTTTACTGTCACTGACTCCAGGATTAACACAGCAAACATAACTTATTACTAGCATAACTGCCAGGGACTGAAAATCTGCTACAACCAAATTTAAAGAGCTGTGGGCTTCCAAAAGACAACTTAGTATAGCCAAGTTGACTTGACATGTAATCCTCCCTATATTTGCCAGGTTTTATTTAAATTATTCAGGAAAACACCATTCCAATTTACCTTGTAATATCTGAAATAATCACGTTCTTGAAGTTTCTGTATTTTGGGGAAGATCTTGAAAGTATTGAAGTCATCGATGCTCTCTATGTCACACAAACAATCATCTAGGACACCTGTAAGCTATTAAAAAAAAATAGTTGTTTTTAATCAAGAAATGCAATATTAACTACAGAAAAATCCTCTAAAGAAAGATAGCAATGAAAGAAATACTAGTGAAATGCAGTTCCACAGCATATTATTCCTCATCATTAAAAATCACTCTACCATGTAACTTACATGCTCAGAATTAGAAAATAACAGACCTTAGCACTTTTTTTGAGCTTTAGCCTACCTACAAATGCAATGCTGAATCAATTCACCAGATTAACGCTTTCAGCCCTGAAATTTGTTGACAGATTCAGCAAAAAGCTTTCTGCAGAACAAGCAGCAAGATTTTTCCAAACTACAAACACATGGCATATTAGCACGTCAGAGCTGCATACCAAGTATTCTCCTACCAAATGCTCATTCGTTGTATTGCTTAAAAAAACCCCTAATCGTGCATTGCCATTAAATAACACTCCAGCTACTTTCTTTAGAGGCATGGGAGAAAGGGGAATAGGTACTTTTGTGCCCAAGAAGTTAGTAACTTCACAGTTAAATTCTAGAAATAAATACTGGGAAAGTCAGGTACAGGCACCTGCACTGTAAGGCTGTGAATCTACTGCAAAACTAAGTCTGCACTTTCCAGGTCCCATCCCTCCTCTTGCACCAGGACAGCAAGCTGGTTCAAGGCACTGCACCAGCTTAAGACCACCTCTACAAAAAGGAGTGCACACAAGGGCAGCAGCCCCACTGCCAGCACAGGAGAGAAAAGGAGAACCATGCAAGTAGCAGAGGACAGACTCAACTAAGTAGACTAAGCTACAGCAACACTTCTGCTGAGACCCTGACAGTGTCTTAGTGAGAGGCAGAAACACTGCAAGTGTGATTCTGTGAACACTTACATGATATGTTCCATTAAATCTAAACTAACTACTCCTAAGCATAGCTTCTTCAACAACTACAAATATGTTTGAAAGGCCTTTCAAAGGTAAGTTTGAAGGCGTGAGACCCTATATAAGGGAATGGAACTAAACACTGCTGTTTACTACTGTTAGTCTTCAGCCAGACAGGAAATTCATCTAGGACATACATGATGGCCTAGAAAGCATGTAAAATAGGAAAGCCCACACATCTTACATCTTGCATGGGCTTAGAAGAATGTCTAACTCTTAAGAGGGTATGGGCAAAATGAGACAAAATATTATTTTGTGGCTTTTTTCCCCCCCCTCTCTCCACAGATTTCACATAGATTAGATGATTTCATAATCTCATCTGTTTCACGCATGATAAATCACTCCACTACTTTACGGAACAGATACCCTTATATAACCAAGCTTGATGTAAGAGAGCCACTAGAAACCAAATTGTAGACTTCTGCTCTTTTATGGAGCATAAAGGAGGCCTGGAAAATGGATTTCCCCCAACCTCCTGTGAGAATTAAGAGGTGAGGGTATGGCGATAAAGCATTTAAGCAGAAAATTCACCTTACGTAGATCCTACTTTTCCTGAGGCATTAAATAAGCTGTCACAATTTTGCAGAGTAGATATGGCAATGAAGCAAAATTCATTTAAGGGAAGGTACTTTACCCAAAGTCTTTCATGCCATTACGGTTGCCTTGTTAATGCTATCTAACTTCAAACCTGGGCAAACAGCTATGAAAGAGCCTATGTGCAATTACAGGTTTTTCACAAAGCCAAGAAAGCTCACAGCCCACATGACTGCCAACTTCAAAGTCAGAAGACGAGACTTATTATTGCTGATACTTATAGAAATAAAAACACCATGCATTTTAGTCTATCATGATTTCATTAAAATTTTCAAATTTTCTTGTCAGTCATACATCGTCAGAAATTAACTTTGCAGTCTTTTCAGGTAACATCATTCCACAAAACAAGCAGCAGTACATTTCACTGAAATTTAAAAAGGCAAAAAGGAAACTCTAAACATTTTGCTCCAATGTTATTAAACTGTATAAACAGGATAAACCTTATGTGAAAAGCAGTCACTTATTAAGCTGAAAGCAGCAGGAGAGATCCAAGAAATTTTCTTTGGACTCAGAAGGTAACAAGCAGGAAAGTATTTTTATGACCACCTCATGAAGCTATCCACTGCTTACAAAAATATTTTTACCATCTATGCAGAACTGAAAATGCTTTTTCAGGGGAAAATGTTCCAAATAAGCATGCAATAGTTACACTCCGTGACAAATCCCCATGGAAAAATAAAAAGCTGCAGTCTTTTTATGCAGCTAAGATGGCAAATTAATGGTGGTCACATCTTCGCCAGAGGCCTCTGATAAAAATCTTGATTCTAAGAACACCTTTCAAAACACAATGCAGTTTACTTTGAATGTTATGAAGTTTCAAAAATAAACCCTCCCCAAAAACTTAGAACTGGTCTAAGAAATTATTAAGAGAAAAATTAATTTAGAGCAAGAAAAGCAAGCTAACAAAATTCTCTATTTCTTTCTACAACTTTTTCAGAACTGGAACAGTCAGCTCCTTGTATATATAAAATAGCAAAATCAATGTCTCCTTGGAAGGCATGCTCTAAAATTAAACTATGCTATATCTGTACCAAACCACAATTTATAAAATGGTTTGACAGCACATATGAAACATCAATACTGCACATCAGTGAAGTCAGTTCATAGCACACTAATAAAACAGCAAACCAGACTTCAGGTACCCCAGTTAATAGGTTTTTTATTAGTCCAGGTATAGGCTTCAGTGCTCTCACTTGCATAACGATGGAACACTAAGAACATGCAGAAAACTCATTTTTGTCGACACCTGGATCTTCCAATGAATTATTTTTCAAACTGGAGCCATCAAAATAAGAACACTGTATTACACATTTAAAATTACATATTGCAAGACCTACTTTGTTATTCACAGAATTGGTATTTTGCCTTTTTTAATTCAACTCTACTGATTAACTTGGTACACAAATACAGAGCCAAACTGTACTGTAAGTTACCACAACTTCTGTTACAATGGCCAAGTATCAAGCTTTCTTTTCATCTGTCAATTACTTTGAACTCGAAGATAAACTCCAAAACCATTAGCCTACTATAATTTATGTTCAAGAAGCCAACTGACATTGAACAGCTGCTATTTCTTCCCTATTTCTAATATGCTTATCAAGTATTTCCATGTATTGTCAAACCTAGTTTAGTTCTTGTACAGATATCGCAGCTGCACTGGAGATGTTAAAAGTTCTAACTTATCTTCTCCAAGATAAATCAACCTTTCAGAAGAAAAGGTCATCGGCCAACCTGCATCAATTTCGCCTTATGAAATCTGGAAAGAGAAATGTATTCAGCACTTCAACATTAAGAAAAACCTGAATAAATGCATATAATAACAAGCAGCCTATTCATACAAACAACCTTATTAGTGTTATCATGTTGTACTTTAATTGCTTCAACAATTAGAAGACCACCTGGGACACCTTGTTTGTTCCTTAGTATTTCACTTTGCCATAGCTGCAGGATGAGAGAAAAGCTATAGGTAACATGACTCTTAAGAACTAATGGCTAGCTTATTTTTCCTCTGTGTAACTCAAACTCCACAGATGTTTACTCTGAACACAATATGCCAACAATTTTATGAAATAACAACAACTGATCTGTGTCAAGTGTCGCAAGAAAACCATGCCAGTTTGTTAATGGGCTGTTTAAGAACCCCAACTCAATTAGCATTGAGTTATGCTAAAATAGCTACTAAAACAATGTTTTTTTCAACCTGCGAGAACCTCAACTTACAACAAGAGAAACTGCAATAAAAACTATCTATGCCAGACTACTTGAGTCACTGTCTTCAATGGTCGCTTACAAATATAGCATGTTATACAAAGCAGAAATTTGGAAAATATAGGAAACAGGCAGACACAGAAGACAAACTTTGCTCCACATGGGCATTTCACATAAACTCACTCGATTGTCTTTGGCCCAGCTGAAATCCTTCCCTACCTGACACCAGCCGTTATTTCAGCCACAGGCATACTGCTGATGAACACCAAACTCCCTACACAGACACCTGTCCTTCTGAAGCTGTGAAGGCAGTTTACAGGAAGCAGCAGCGTTCGCATCCTTCTCTGTAACGTGGGCAAGCAGGCACGACCTAACCACAAGCCAAGCCTGGGCACCGGTACTACCACTTGAACATATGGCGTCTTGTCGACTCCGTGAGGACGCCGAAGTTTCTGCCTAAAGCCAAGGGCACGATCCAAGCCCGAGCTCCTCAGCACAGCACCCCACAGGCAGCGGGCTGCGTTACCTGGATTAAACAAGCCCTCTGTGCAGCTAGACCGTTATATAAGGGTACGACCACCGCTGGCTCCCAGGTCAACCGGCTTCTCCCCCCTCACCGCCGCGGCGGGGCCCCGCAGACCGGAGGCACGGGCCACCCGGCCCCGGGCTGGATCCCAGCAAGCAGCACCCACACGGTGTGGAACTGGAAGCGGGGCGGGGGGGGGGGGAGGCTACCGGCTTGAGCGAGACCCCCAGGACCCCCAGCCTTCTCCGCCGGGGAGGCTGCCCCCTCCCCACCTCCTCCAGCCCGCGACACGGAGGACCTCAGCCCTCCTGCCCCTCAGGCAGCGGCCCGCAGCCATGCCCGCAGCCGTGGGCATCCCTGCCCGGCCACGCTCCCCCCACCCCGCCATGAGGGGACCCTGCCGCGTCCTCCCATCCGCTGCCGGTTCCTACCTGGGCCTCCGCTGTCAGGACGCAGCCGAGCACCGCCAGCAGCCGCACTGCCGGCCGTGCCCTCGCCGCTGTGCTCCGGCCGGCACCGCCGCCGCTCATGCTGCTGCCGCCGCTCCGCCCGCCGCGGCGGCTGTCAGGGGAGGGCAGCCCTCACCCCGCCGCACAAGCAGCCGCCGCCGCCCCAGGAAGGAGATGGAGGAGCGGGGGGGTCGGCGGCGGTGGCGGCGGCCGCCCCTGCCTGCCTGCGGCGGGAGCCGTCGGGGGGGGGGGGGGGGGGGCGCCGCGCTCCCCTCAGTCTGCCCGCGCGCCGCCGCCACAGCACCGCCGCGCGCTGCGCCGCACGGCCCCTCCCGCGCAGCCCCCGCCGCCCGTCCCCCCCCGCAACGGCTCCCGCAGCCGCGCGGCATCCTGGGAACCGTAGTGCGGGCGCGCGCGCAGCCCCCGGCGGGGCGGGGCGGGGGCGGGGCGGGGCGCGGCGGCCAACCGGGGAAGACCACGCGCGCTTCCAAAACAAGCGGCGAGCGAGGCGGCGCGCGCGCGCGCGGCGGGCCGAGGGGCGGGGCGGCGCGGCGCGGCGCGTTGGGGCACGAGCGGCGGCACGAGCGGCGGGCGCTGTCCCGCGGGGGGGTGTCACCCCGGTGGCCGCCGCCGGTAGCGTGCCGAGGCCGCGCTGGCCTTGCGCTACGTGCGTGCGGTAGGGCAGCGCCCAGGGGCCCGGGCCGCCCCGCCCCGCCGCTGGGCAGGGGGGGCCGCCGCCGCCGCTAAGTTGACTTGTCCGGTGCTGGCCGGCGCCCCCTGCAGCTCCCGGCCCGGCCTGGCGGGGAGGGCCTGGCGGCTGCCTGCCGGAGGGGAACTGTACCGAGCGCTGTAAGGCGGCTTTTGTATGTCTATGGAGACGGGCACGCCTGGCGCTGGGTGTTTTATATGGGGTGTTATACAGGAATATAGGAAACACGGCTTTGCCCTAGCTGATGCCCTTACTGTTCCCTTCGAGAGCAAGGTGGAAAGTTAGTAGCTATAGTCTCTCCAGCAACTGGCTTTTTTTTTTTTATTATTATTATTATCACTCATATTTTTAGTTGTACACACACCGGTTTTGTTTGTTTTTGGGTTTTTTTTCCTTATTTCAGTGGAGGTGCAGACCACCGTAGCATAATGGGAAGGAGGCACTTTCAGATGCGGTTACACGTTACGCTAAAATCCTGAAATCCTGAGTTTTGTGGCAAGAGGCACTCCTCCCTCGTCTCCCTCCTCCAGGCTCCCCACCCCATGTGCCTGAGCTCGCAGTCCTGAAGGTGCGTGTTAAATCCATTCAGCTGCTTGAGTGATTGTTTGGGGTTTTTCTCCCCTAGGGATAAGTTTCTGCCAGAGCAGCCCCCTGAACTGACTCGCTGTACCTTCATCACTCGGCCTGATCCAGGGGAAGAGGCGAGGGGGTGTACCTTGGGAGGAAGAAGAAAGGGCAGGACCATCCCTTCCAGTGGCTGTTTACTGTTAGATCAGCTTAGCTACACCTTCATTTTATTACTTACTTATTTTTTATTGACCCCTTAGGGAGACTGTTTGGCATTTGACAGGTTGAAAGTTACAGCGTGACATCAATAGAGTTTGTCTAGCTGTGCTTTGCCAGTAGCTATTGGAACTAGTCTAAGGCTCTTATTGCTGCTTCTTTTCAGTTCCTTTCAAAATCTTAACAAAACCAAAACCCCAAACAAAACCAACAAAACAAAACAAAAAAACCCCAGACAGCTCAGAAACAGTCTTTTGCTCCCCACAGTTGAATGTATATCTGTAATTCTCTTCCCGAATTGCAAAAAACCATATTCCTGAGGGAAAACATGAACGGTGCACTGATTTTATGTGCAGCGTTGCTGGAATTAGGATTTTCTTCTCAATCCGTCTGCTAACCCAGGTTCTCCTTACACCCTTTCACTTACAGGAGAATACTTCTGTACTGGGTTATGGAGATGAGATTTAAGGTTGGGGTAACTGTTTCAGAGAGCTTAAAAGTTTTTTGTTGGCCATTGTTATTTGCTTACACATTCGTTCAAATTAGTTTTCCATTATATTTGTCCTTACATGCCAGTATGTCACAGATTTTGCATTGCTGAAAATGGCTTGAAAAGATGAAGGACTGATGGCTATGAATTACAGAGACTGAAATGGAGTAAGCAGTAGTTTTACAGTTTGGTTCCAGAGTGACGATGTAATTCCTCCTTCCTTTCCCCTCTTGAATACAGGCAGTACACCTATAATTTGGGAATGGCTAAATGAGAATCTACTCCTAATTTCAGCATCAGTTAGATATTTGAGAATGTCAGAACAGCAAATGTTCACATTGCCATGCTTTGCTCTTGCTATCAGTACTCCATACTTTATCACAAGTGGTTTGTACTTCTCACAAAGGAACTGTTTCTGTTCAGCAGATTAAGGTGAATTCATTGTATTTGTTTGCATTTTATAGCTTTGATTCTGAAGCAAACTTTATGAGTATTTTAAAAAAGCCCCCAAACCTTGGAAGAATCAGGCACTGCTCTGTCACACCCTTGCACTACATAAAGGACTACGCAGATCTGATGTAAACTATCAAATATTCTAAGTTATGGTGTTCACTCAGTTGTCAGTTCAGAACATTTTGTCTTAGTTACAGGAAGTACTTTATTTGTTCCCCTCTGACAGAGTCTTACCCTGCTTGCATCAAAAGTCAGTAGCAGTTTAGTTTTTGACTGCCATGTTAGAAGCGTAAGGAATTGTCTGTAGAAATGTATAATAATTAATTTTAAGAGGAAAAAAAAAAATCCCTTGTATACATAAGTGTTGTCTGCTATACCAGAGCCGAATTTAGCTTAATACAGTTTTCTAAACTTTAGAGTATTTTCAGTCTTATGTTTTAATGTTGATTTCAACCTAGAAACGCTACTCTGGTAGTGGTTTAAAAATGTAAAAATCCCAATAGAGGGTTTCTTTGTGAAATCGATTTCAGTAAATGGCTGCAGAAGAAACAGTCTTACAATTGCAAACAAAAACCTGCCAGCATGTTACAAAGCTGGGAGCAAAGGCTGTTTCTTTTAAAGAAATTTGCCATGATGTTATAATATTTTAGCAGGGGCTGAGGACAGGCATTCACTGGGAAGAGGGATAGTCATAGTTTACAGTTTGCTGGGCTCATGAAAAGAATCTGGCCATATATATTTACTATTTCAGTGTACATGTACATTGTACCATGTGCATGCTTGGCATAAGAACAAATAACTTGTGATTTCATAATATGTATTGCTGTTAAAAACATTGACAATTGTATTTGCAAACTCTTAACGTTCTCTTTCTATGTGCAGGCAAAGAAAGCCTTGAACATGGGAACTAAAAACATTATTATGTGTTAGTAAATAAGTGTTAAATAATGGACATCAGAATGACCTCTCCCCCACCTCAGCATTGTTCTCTATAGTGGACAGAGATCTGGGTGCACCAGTGACAGATGGTCTCTTAGTGGCTATAACAAATCTGCATTTACCAAACTTGCCTCTGGCCTGTTGGGAACTGAAACTGAAAAAGTCCTGCTGCTTTTCTTGTATTAGCTTCATTGGAGCTTTTTAGTCAGCTGTTTGCCAGAATTGAGCTTATGTACTCTGCTTGTACACAGACAGAATGATCTGTGGTCATCAAGCATGTAAAAATGTGTCCTAGAAATTATTATGGGCAAATTTAAGTGATCAAACAGGCAAAACAGAGTGGCTTCACGTTTCATGTTAGGGGAAACTTGGTAAATCCCAGCTGCTTTGCCACGTTCATGAACTAGATTTCAGTAATCCGAAATGTGGATTTTTGGAAATTGTTTGTCCTTGAAACTTTTGCCTTTATTTATTTTTCCACAGTAACATTTGCATGGGTCCTTTTTAAACTTAGGAGAGTAAACCAGAGGAATCAATACGTCACAAACTTCTGTTTAAGTCTGGCAAACAGCAGCGGTGGGAGTGCAGTGCCTGTTGAGCAATGGAACGTCTTGTGATAGCCTAGTTATGAAGATTCAACAATACACAAAGCAAAGCTGTGGGCAAGAATTTTTAGTAAACCATGCGATGTAAGTACAAAAAGCAGACAAGTAGTGGGGCATGTCAGTTCTGTGGTCTCTCAGGCCTGCTACAACTGAAGAACTTGTATGATCAAACCCCTGTTTTATCCAGCTGTCATTAGGCCTGATGGAAATTACATTTCCTTGTAAATTATGCTTAACTGGCAGCCTGTTCTCACCTACTGCTGTCTGCCTTAAACCCACCATATATGCTCGAGTTTGAGGCAACTGTTGCAAGGATCTTCTGAGAAGTACCCATGGATCTCTAGACAAACAAGAGAAATGACAGGAGTGTGGCCTGTAAATAGCAAAATAGGTCAAATTCAGTATAGTGAAGAAAAAAAAAAAGGAAAAATTTTAATATGAAAATTGCATGGAGCAATACCTTCACAATGGCTATGAGGAAAAGGAGGAGAAAGATAGACTGCAGTAAAAAAATAAAGAATAGCAAACTACAAGGGGGGAGTAAATTTTTTTACAGTTTTTGTGGGTGGTGAAAAATGAGCTACAAATTTTAGCTGTATACCTGTATTCTCATTCCTGCGTTTTATGCGTGTAATAGCTGAATGTTAACAAACTGCATCGTGTAGTGTATGACAGCATGGTCTGAATCAAGAGTGCAGAAGTAATCTCTGAAGTCTTGCTGTCATTCCAGTAGTACCTATAATTTCTGAAGAAAGAATGCAAATAAAGGAATGAGTCTATGAACTCTGTCAAACTTCTGAGTACAGCAGGTGCAGATGAACATATGTAGTCTTGTTAAAAAAAACTCCAGGACTGATGCACTTGCACTTTCTGTGCGTGTGCTTATCTGTCAACAAATCCAACCGTGAGGTTGAGTTCTCAACTAAATTCTTACACATTTATGGAAACAAGCAGCCCGGCAGGGGTCCCAGCTAGTGCCCATGCAGACAGATAAGCTGCAGCCTGAAACCAATCGTATTAGGCGTAGTTTCATTAAGTCAATCTAGCGACGGCAAGGTTTCCCTGTTTGTGTGGCGTGTGTTTGACTTGGACACAGCACAGCTCCCAGAGTGGTGAGCACACTCCCATATCACGCATGTCCTATAAGGCAAACAAATTACCCACAGGTTTATGTAAGACGGTCGAGGCGTGCGTTATTTGTTGTATTTTCTCCATATAATGTTGTTTCTGTCGTATGTCAAAATTGTGACATTCCTGAACAACTGTAAAAGAACAGACCAATATAATAATTGGCAAAGAAAGCAGTTTTAACTTTTTAGCTGCTGGTTAATTATTCCTACTCCAAAACAGTCTCAGAATTTTCAAGAACTGATCCGGCAATGCACTGAAGCGGCCGACAGTGGAAAGCAATCTGTAAGAAACTTAGGAAAGGAAATGCAGGGAGGTATTCCTGCCTCTACTGAAATACATTAGAGACAAAGAGGTTGTGTTGGAACAGAGCTATTTTGCTCAATACGTACTTTCTTAAATAAAGATGCTTGAAATGCATAAAGCCAAGGAATGAGGAAGAATAAACAAGGTTGCCATGTGATACTGGCAGGCTCACAGTTACCATGACTATTAGCAACCCCTGTCAGGGAGGGGAAGATTACTGTTCCACCGTGTCAGTGGCATTTGGGATCCGGAACAGAAGCTCTTTATTTCCGTGAGGAAAAGCCACAGAGGATTAGTTAGAAAGAAGTTTTATATCTTTTTTTTTTTTTTATTGGGAGATAGCAATACTGTTTTGCTGGACAAGAATATATTGGCTGTGGGATAAAAAAGGTTTCATCTTCAGTCTGGTGCTCAGAAGGCAGGAGACTGCTAGAGATTGTGGGTTAATTGCTGTTTCAAACTATAAACTAACTAGCTATGTATTACCAGACAGTTTGTAGATCTTTGGGAAGAGTCTCTGTCCTCATCAAAGATGGCTGGGTTTTTGAGGGGTGGCAAGGAAGGGGTGAAAAGAAGCATGTGTAGACTTGATTTGTAAAAACTATTCGAAAATAGTCTGTATTAGAGAGGAAATTTACAAAATCCTGAACTCTTCACATTGTCATTAGTTACACTGAATTTAGCAGCTTGCAGGGTTACAGCAAGATAAGATATAGATTGTGCTTAAGTATAGACATTTGCCAAGAAAGTTAATCCATTTTTAGAGAATGCTGTTGCTTAAAGTTATCTTATTCTGGATTTAGGTTTTATGATACAGTTATATGTAGTTTTGCTGAAATAATTGTTGGCTTTCTGGACTGGTCAGTTAGTTAAGTAACAAACAAATACTTCTATGTCACTAAAGAATGATACAAGAACAGGCATGCAACAGCCAAATTAATCTGTACTGTTGACAGGGCTCTAGTGATATTTATTAGTGATTGCGGGCTCCTCCTTCAGTACTAGGAAAAAATTGTTAAATTATGATAAGTAACTTAAGTTTTGAGGCAGTAATGTTATTTAGACTATTCACTTCTATTATTAAATTCCATTATTTCAGAATTCTTTGTGAATAATGTTTTAAAAAAAATGTTTCAAATTGAAAAGTCAATGTAATTTACAGATCCACTTTTGAAAATATATGAATTTTAACAACATTAACTAGTTTCTCCTCCTACTGGCATAAGCGTTTTTCTGCTAAAATTATTTTGTTATTGTTTGTTAAAATAATTTTTTAGTCCTACTGTAGGAAGATTTTGGGTTGTAAGGTATCGGAAGAGTAAACGCCAGGTTAATGTTAAAACCTGGCTTAGCCCCCAACATCAATGCTTTGTATGTTTCTGTAGTTTACAGCCACCCACTGTGTAACAATAGTACACTAAGGATATTTTTAAGGATGTTAGCGGACACATTATTATATAGACTGTACATACATTTATCCAAAGTTTTTGTAGTCACCAACTATATCTACTTCTGGGGCTAAAACCGGTAGTCTTCAAACAGCACACAGAGGCAATACGTACATGCAAATCCTCACAGTCAGATTAACAGCATACATTTTATTGAGGCATACATTTGGCAGGTTTAAAATCCAGACAATTCTTAGCTCTACTGTGGCTTTGTCATTTCTTGCGGTTATAGGAGAGGCAGCAACTATTACTCTAGCATTTGTGCAGATCTGTGGTGGTGAGAATATGCTTTCTCCGCCCTCTAAGTCTCAACCTGATTATACACCACCAAAAACATCGTGCCTTTAAGGCAATCTAGGGAAACATACAGAGTCAGCAATTTTATTTCTAATTAAACTTGGTGTTACCCTTTTAAACCTAGAAGTGCCTCTGTTCTTTCAGAATGGGTTTCAGTGCTAATGTGGAAGCAGAGTCAGTCCATACCTTGGAACTGCCAGACTCCAATGATACACCTAAAAAATTACTACTTTGGTTTTCATACATCATGAATTACAGGAATATTAGTGATCTGTTCACTTTACCTTGGAGATTAAGATATATAGAGATATGTGTACGTGTTTGTGTGTATGTGTATAATCCAATGGCAAATCCTCCCATTTATCTCAAGCGAAGTAAGGGTGATGCTCTGAATCTTCTAATACCCTGTCAGTCCTCTCACAGGTGGGATGATTTAGAGGTACACCATAAGAGCTTTCCTCACAAAGACTTGCTCTGTTGTAAGGATTCACATATTCAATAGCAGAATCATTGAAAACCATCAATATTATTGATACTAATGAAAAGCCACAAGCAGGATGAGCCCCTGTATTGTCTAAATTCTGAAAATAAGAGCAATTTAATCTGTCCCTTTTTTTTTTTTTTTTTGTTTTATGTATTTTAAACCTGCGTGGTAGATGAAAAATGATCTGTGGAAAAGCACTCAATTTTTAATGCTTTATGGACCAAAGGCTACTTTTAGTTCCTCACGTATAAGTCAGTTGACTGAACTGGAGCTCTCCCAGTGCCAGACTAGGATTTGTTAATAAACGAGTAAGGTGGTTAACACACAAATGTGGTCTTTATAATGGCGCATTCAGTTTTGCTGGTTTCTGTTGTTTGTACTGTACAATAAGTAGCAATATTTGATATCGCTTATTTAGAAGGTACCGCTTATTTAAGAACTCTGTATTAAGTATATTGAAACCTTAAGTGAGAGAATTTGCCAGAGATGGCAATGGGGACCCAAAGCAATACAAAGATTTGTATCTTTGTATTTGTACATGTATGCATACATGTACATTTGTACCCTGTAGCACAAGAGGGTGAATTTGAAATATTTGGGAAAAACCAGTGCAGTTAACGATCGTTGCTCTGCAACACTTGGCGCTGGCAGCTCCGGCCGTGCAGGGTGAGCCGCCGGCAGGTACCTCCGGCCCTCACGGAGGTCCCTCCTCGGTGAGGGGGGCCGATCCCCCTGTCTGAACCCTGAGGGCGGTTATTTAAGCGCCTAAATACATGTAAGGGCAGGAGAGCGAGCGCTTCGCCGTGTATTGCTGAAGGAGGTGGACTGGCGGAGCCGGCCGGCCGGCCACCCGCCCTGCGCGGCCCGTGGAGCGCGGCGCCTCCCGGCCGCCTGGTCTACCCCGGGAGCGGCGCTTGCCGCGGGGGGCGGGCGAGGAGGGGCAGGTAGGGCCGGGCGGGGGCGAGGCGCGGCCGCGGCCCGGCCCTACCTGCGGCGGCAGGAAGGGGACGGCGCGGCGGGGCGGCGGTTCCGGGCACGTCGCGGCGGGCGCAGCTCGTTCCTCACCGCTGGGACCCCCGCCGCCCGCCCCATGGCCGCTCCGCAGGACCCGCTGCCCCCAGGTGAGGCCGCCGCCGCCGCGGGGAGCCGAGGGGTGGGGGGTCCCGGAGGGGGGGTGGGGGTGGCTTCCAGGCCCCCCGCTGCCCCCAGCGGGTGCGGGGCAGGCGGGCGCGGTCCCCCCCGCTTTTCCCTCCCCGGACGGGGGTGACCCGTAGCGGCGGCTTAGGGGAGCCGGGTGAGGAGCTTTGCCCCCGGCTTAGATTAAAAAGTGTTCGTTAGTTGCTCCCTTCCCCCTCCGTACACGCTAATTAACCACGGTAATAATTTATCATGTGCTCTGCTGATGTGATTTAGTGCAACTTGTCTTGTCAAGCCTGCTCTAGCGTTTAGCGTGCAGGTTAGCTTGCGCTTGCTAACAGCACATGCAAAAGCCATTTTCTGAAATCCCCAGGCTCCCGGTGGGCTCTTTTCCCGCACTCTTTCCCCTTGCACGGCTAATGGTGCACAGGACTTCTGGCACGGTTGCTCCCCACCTACCTGCTCGGAAAGTGGCAAAGTTTTTTGAGTAGTTAACAGTAAACCAAAAAACACCCAAGTGCTGGTGGACTTGGATTTTTCAGAGAACTGAATATTCTAATTTAACCGGTCCTGTTTCCTCCTCGTACTCAAATCGGAAATTCATGTGCCTCTAGTCGAAGAAGCACCGTTGTTGATCTGGGTTTAATCAAAGGGTTCATCTTAATGAACGACGTTAGCGTTGGGGTGTTCATTTTGTTTGAGTTGTGCTGAATTGTACTGTTAATGTGTATGCCCAGCCTTGGTGTGACAGAGGTCTTGCTGCATGTACGTTGAACTACGTGACTATGGTAGACCTTAACGTTTCACTTGCTACTGGTGATGCCAAGGCTGTGTTGCAGGCAAAAAGTGAATACCACCTCTGCTACATGGTGCTTTGTGAACTCCCCTCCTGCTTAAAGGTCAACATGCTGAGCTCTCCAAAAGTCACCTTCAGACCTCCTTCCAGTAGTGCTGCTCCTCTTGCAGCCTGGTTATACCAGCCAGGCTCAGGCAGAAGAGCCATGGCACCACTGAGAGGCGTGCAGGTGCTGGGTGGCAGAAAGGACCCTTGAGAGCAACCGTCAAACCTGGCTTGCGTCTGTCTGGGTCAGTTTGCACGTGCTGATTTATGGCCATCCGTGTCAACTCATGCGGTTCCTGGCGGAAGTGTGGGGAAGTAAATGCAGGCCAGCAGCTTGTATGCTGTCAGTGGGGAGTGTGGTGGTAGTGATTTTTTTTGAGGGATCCCGGATAATGTTGTTATCAAGCTGTCTGTCAAAGTGATTGTGAAATCAGATGATCTGCGCTGAATAGTCAGGTGGTACCTGTGTTTCCTCTTGACCTTTCAACATGCAAAACTGTGGATGTTTTACAGTGGAGAGAAACAGAGAACTTTCCTCTCTGCTGTTTTGTGCACCTGCATCCACCTGTTTGACATGAGCTGCAGAATGCTGTGGGAGATGTGTGTGGGAGAGGGGGGACGTGGCGTTTGGGTGGGCTTATTCACAATTAAATATTAAGACTGTGATTTCCAAAATATCCATCTACAATTGGTGTTCAACAAAACCATGTTGAGTCATCCACAGCCTGGCATGTGGAGCCTTTATTCTTGGGTACGAATATTCATACACATACATGCCACTTAGAGCAAATGTTGGGACTTGGTAGTGCTCTATAACCTAAAAAACATGGAAAATGCTGTTCTTCGTAAAGAACTAGGAAGACAAAAGGGGAAAAACTGAGGTACAGGAAAAGAAATTAACTTTTAGAATATTTTTCAGGATGGATGGTAAGCAAGAAAGATGCAAAATCACAGATTCACAGTGACTGTGTTTCTATGAGACCTAGAAAGCAGGAGACAGTTAGAGGTACCACTCCCATCATGTCTTGTAGAGTCACCCTGGGATCTGTCAAGTCCTTATTTCAAATGCCTGTGTTCTTGGAGTTTCTGCCATTTTTTCAGTGCTTCCCTCTGGATTGTGGAAAATAAATCACCAGTGTCACAATGTACCTTGGCCGTTATCTTGGACCTGTAACAGAAGATAGGGGATGAAGCCCTTACCATAGCTGCACTAGCCACCAAGGTTCACCAGGGCATGGACATTTTGTGGGCTCTGCTTTCAGCTACCTCAAAGTTCCCCTTATATTACAATGGCAACAAAAAGATACTTATTTTTTTTAAAATGCATCTAAGAATCTGTAAGGAGGAGCTGTAAGGCCTCCAGAATAAACTGACGATAAGTCACATGCTTTGCCACGGGGTTTCTTGGGTCTTTGCTGACAGTGGAGAAACAGTGAAACTGGGGATTCCTGGGCTGGCCACCTTCCCTGGAGCCTTTCTTTGGCTCCCAGTGCCGCCTCCTTTTTCAGCCGTCCTTTACAGGGCGGGCTTCTCTCTTTGCCCCAGCTCCCTTTCCAGTTCCTTCACAGCTCTCCGCTACGGTTCCCACCTGGATCCTCCGATTTTGGCCCTACTCTTATGCAGTGTCTTATGCCAGCTTATTGTATTTGCTCATCTGCCAGTCCGACTCTCAACTTCTCCACATTTGAGTTGGAGAATTTATGGCGGTTCGTGCTGGCACTTGCTATCAGGGCAGGCTTTATCCAGAACATTCTGTTGATGCCATGATTCTGGAGCAGGCATTTCATGTTCACCAAAAACGGTGCGTGTGACAAGAATACGGGGTTTTGGTTTGGGGGTTTTTCTTCTTCTGCATGTCTTCCTAAGCTTTGTACTGCAGCGTGAACATGCTCATCTGAAATTTCATAGGCCTCTGCCTTTTTAGAGCATTCTGCGTGCAGAGGCTGTGCTCAAGCCTTGTAGATCTGACCCCTCTGATGGTTGGTGTGCCACCTGCCCGGGCAATGCATGTGGTTTTGCTGCGGGCAGCAGCGCTGAGCAGGGCTCAGCCTGGCATTGCAGAGGGGCTGGGCACTGCCCCTGGGCACCCCGCAGCTGCTGCTGCCCTGGGGCTGCCTCGCGGCGCCCGAGGGACAACAGAGCCCCGGAGGTGCTTCTGGCCCACTGCTGCCACTTTCGTTGGTACGTACTGTCTTGTGTTGCCTTATGCTTTAAGCTTGTTGTGCTGTTGTATTGAGTAGATTTGTTGGAGGAGGTTCCAAAGTGAACAATTATGCTACATTTAGGTTGGTTAGCGTAGTACGTGTGCAATTTCTGGGCTGTTTTGGGGCTCAGTGTTTGTACTGTGCATTTTGTGATTAATTTCTGGGCCTGTGTTCTAAATGCACTTGTTTCCGTGTTTGGGAGAAGGTAATCACCAAATGTTGATTCGGTCACCTCTTACTGGTTGCAGCTGAAAACATTTAATGTATACTTGTAGTAAGTTTAGGGACTTCTAGAATGAGAGTGGCAGGGAGGGGGTAAAAATCCTACTACATAATTTAAAATGCTTTTCAGGTTTTGAAAGTGTGATAGTTGCCAACAGAAGAGATTACTCAAGAAAAGGGCAGGGTGATGTCTAATTACGGGAGTGGTTTTGTGAATCCTGACTTCTGTGTGAGATTTGTTTCAGATTCTCTGTGTACTTTTTGTAAGTACCCCCGCTATTATTTGTTAATTTAGCCATTGATGCAGAGCAGTTGACATTTAATGATTCACCTGCAAGTGCTTTGACAATTTATTTTTGTATCCTTTTCCTGTTAATATAATTGAAGTTTATGATTCTATTGTATGCAAATAATTAGTTTACCTCAATGTTTTTTTATTAGGTTTTGTACTACAATCTGCTGGTTATTATAGTATTAATTTTTGTTGTAGCGGGTATGTTTACTGTTTGAATTATTGCTTTGAAGAAAAAACGGAGTGTAGTCACTAGGAGAACAAAATTGGCTTTTAGCATATTTACTGGATTGCTGTATTGTTTTGTGATTATTTTTTTCCCCAGAAAATAATTGTGAATTTTCATTTAAGTCTATCTTTTGTTTGCTTAGCATTGGGTTTCCTTGTTGCATGTAGCTTCTCATCTATGTGCTAGTAGCTCTGACATTTTCTAGTTTGTCATGTATTCTTGTGGAAATGTAATTTGACACAATGCATGTAGTGGCTGCATAGTTGTGCTTTATCTTGGTCAGACAAAGAAGCAAAATATAAATCGCCAGACAGAAATATTTTGAGGATTACGCAGTGACAAAGCTTTCTTATTTCCAGCAGATCATGCAGCAAAAGAGCCGGTGGAGGATACAGATCCAAGCACTCTTTCCTTGACGATGGTACGTGTGTTTCTGGTCTGATACAGTTCAAGTCGTTGTATCTCTCGACAGTAGTGTAGTGCAGGAGTGAGGTGAAACACTGAGGGATGTTAACTCAGACTGTGAGTTTTGCTTGTCTGTAAGATTGTGTAAACAGATTTTAATTTACTGACCTTGTGCCATTGAAGTGTAAGTGAAAATACCAATAGGTATATAAGCTGAAGTGGATGGCATCAGCTGAGCTGTCCATGGGATAGCCTCTAGAGGCTAAGACGGTACCGTTTTTTTAATGTAAAAAAGCCCCGACAACCAAGACTGGTGCTGACATTCTTCTGTCTGTATGGGTTGGAAGAATAAGAAAACCCACCTAGGACTTAAAATTTCAGTTGTACTAAGTTTTTCCTTCCTGTACCTATTTTGTCTGATGAGTCAAAGTCATGGCAAGGTAAGACCAAAGAGCAGTGCCTTCCAGCAGGCATGGGTGAACCTCAGGAGAGACCAGCTGGTGTGCTCTAGTGCTTGCTGGCAGAGATAACACCCTTTATGACAAGGTTTTTGTCTTGGGATATCTTAGAATATTAGACATGCCAGTCTTACGCTGAGACAGGAGTATATCAGCTAAAAATAATGTGAAATTCCGTGAAGTGTGAAGAGTTTTTCTTTTTAATGTTGCTGTGGATTGTTTATGTTGGGGAAAAGTTACAGTGCCGTAAATTAGAGAAGATCTAATGTAGTTACAAATTTATTTTACTTTGTGTTTTATTTAATGGATGGCAAGTAGAGCAAGCTATTGCTTTGCCTTGGTGTTTTCTTCTCATTTTGAAGCTTTGCAACAGGTAGTCAGCAGCAAACTCTGAAAATGTCACTGGTACTTTAAATGCTGATCCTTCACTGGGATCGGTTATTGCAGTCTGTGTACATGCATTTGTGTTAGCAGGTTTTAGTAAAAGATACAGACTTTGTTTTTGTGGACTGCCTAAATTAGATGCTCTGTTTTGCTAAGGGCAGTTTTTTTAAAAGATGAGGGAAAGTTGCTATGTCTGAGACAAATTAAAAGTTTGTTTATCCCCCCCCCCCCCCTCCATTAAATGAAGATGCCTTTTAATCTGTTTGCTTGGTTACAGCATCTATAAAAGGCACACCTACTTTTAGTTAGGGGTAGTGGTCATAGGGAAAGCAATAGGTTTCAGGTATAATAGTAAGTTATAACATGCGTGGAAATGAGCAGCTATTCCATTAAACTCAGTAATAATAGTTTTCTGTTGTGTCTCAATCAGCTTTTTAATTTTGGAGCAGAAGGGAAAAATATTTTTTTCGCTCAGTACAGTAACATTTTAGTAAAAGCTTGTATCTGCTAAAAGTGCTTTTGAAGTCACCTCTTCCTCCTCGTATGCATTACCTTTTTCATATTATTTTGAATTTAAGTGGCAAAACTTCTTTCCTGATCTCTGCTCTTCCACTAAAAAGTAATACCTTTAGAAAAAACACAGCAAAGCAGCAATCTTTTATTACTCTTGGATGTGCTAATCAGTAGTGTTAGTAGCATCTCAGTTCCCACATAAGAGTCTTACTATATATGTGGTTGTAGACAGATGAACTAGTAGCAATTCAAGAGATTCAGCTGTGATTGTGCAGTTCTGTACACTCTTTCTCCAGCATGATTACACTAAAAATATATAAAAAAATCTGTGTCTCTTGCCTTTTTATGACAGACTGAAAAATATCCTGTCCAAGACACGGGAGTACCTAAAGGTGAGTGTTGTGAATTCTGTCTGTTCAGGTGTCGTAGATCTGTGGTGTTATGTGCAGTAAAACCACAGGTGTTATTGAACAGATTGAAATACTTTTACTTTTTGCTAGATGTTAATGTTTTTAATGTAGTGTCTTCTGCATTTTAAAGGTCAGTTTGCTGTGTTATCTATCGCTTCTGAAATTTCTTTCCAAAGTTTAGTTAACTAAAAGTCAGTCTAAAACTCATGAGAAGATCTTGGCTCTCAATCTGAAAGGAAAATACTGTGTGGCCATTGAAAAACAGTGTTCAGAGAACAGATGGTAGAGACATGATAATGTTAGAGGGTGGTTTTGAAAAGATTACCAGTGCCTTCAGGCTATCAGAAATATAATCTGGAAATATCTCCAAGGTCTCTTGCCACTGATTGCACTCCCAGCCCTATAACCAAATAACTCGTCATGCCATCTTTTACTTTCAGCAGGTATTAATTGTTAAAGGAGAAATTCACACAGATGTGGGCACCACTGGGGTTGCTTTAATCACAACTCAGAGTTGGGCCACCACCTCAGTGACTGGCAGAGAACAGAGATACAGCAGAGCTTACATACACTATACCAAATCATTAGTCCATGTCTAAAGTTTTCAGGAGTTTCCTGTGGTCTTGTCAGTTCTCCGAATCCATCACCTGACCCCATCCCAGTTGATTCATCTGTTCGGTTCCAGTCTGCCTCGGTTCCAAGCCCCTCCTCAGATCACGATCTTTTTTCCACCTGCTTTAACTCACACAATCCTTCAAGTGCACTTAGTCTTTGAACAAGCAATTCCTGTTTATCTATGTTATTTTTTTTAATGTTATTTTTTTAAAGACATCTGCGTTTCAGAAAGCACCTGTGTAGACAAATTGATCATCTATTGTTTTTCTGTTCTCCTACTGATCAACTTGACTGGGTTTTAAACCAGCCCTGGATTAGGGCTATGGAAGGGCCGAGGCCTGGTTATGCCAGTTAGCAGCTTCAGCGATTTAAATTTCTTAATTCAAACTACATTTTCTTTAACATTAATACCATTTACTTGGGAACTTAATACAGGTCCACCGCACAAATTCCTGCCTCTTCTCACTGAACATGGGGTGAGGGAGTACAGATTCTGTATTGCAGCAAAGTAAAATACTTGGATTACAGAGCGTGAATGTCCCCTTTATGGTTTCCTTTACATATGGGGTGTTGGGTTTTTGGTTTTTTTTTTGTCATCCCAGGCTTCACTGTTGGCTTTTGCCCAGGGGATGCACTGGCAGGGCCTCAGCTGCGGAGCGCTCTGCAGGTTGCACGCTCTGCATCGTGTGTCGCGCAGCAGGTCTGCGGTGGGGACAGACGCAGGAAACTCTGCAGAAGCTGGTTGCAATGGAAACTTCTGCTGAGGAGTGTGCGCCATATACCGCTGGGGTTAAAGGAAGGTTAGAGACTATTTTGGGGGCTTGAGGGAGCCAGCCAGAGGAAATGAACGCTTCTCAGAAGTGCTGTTTAGTAGGGGAGGAGAATGTTGGATGGATGCAACTGGAGATCGTAAACTGCTTTCTGTTTATTTGCAGGCAGGTAGTTTATTCCTTCAAAATTGTTTATTAACACTCTGTTACATTCTTTTCCATGTCCTCGTTTTTAGTGCATCCATGATGTTAGATCCTCCTCAAAATTATTCAGATAAATTCCTAAATGTCAGATTTGTCAAAGTTGTTTGAAACCTGAGTTTGCCTGTTTTAAAAGCATTTGATTTAAAATGGAAAGCTGAGAGGAAGTAGAAATTCCAGCACTTTCTGTAGAAAGGAAGTGAACTCGAGTTTTTTAATTTTAGTTTCTGCTTCCTTTTGCTAAAAATATGCAAGTACTAATATAGCTTGACATTTCCCCTTTGGAGTTGAAAGTGGTGTGAATACCTCTTAATACTCTGTTCATTTCTGTGATTTAATTTTTTTCTGAGAATGACTTTTCATAACTATTTCTACAAATACATGGACTAGAAATATGAATCTTTGAGCTAAAAAGTGTTACAGATGTGCAGGTCGGATTGTGTGTAATGCAAAATTACGTTTGCTTCAGATTTAATGCTTGAATAGACAGTACATTGGTGGTGGTGGAGGGGTTGTTCGATTGCTTTTATAGGTCAATTAATGTACTGTTTTGGGGCCATAATTTATTAAAATTCTTAGTACCCTCTACCAGTTCTGAATTAAAGATGAGTTGAGGAAACTTCTCATCTTGCAGGACTAGGCTTAATGTTTACATCAAGTTTTGATTATAATTCTACCTCCACTGAAATACAGAACAAAAGTCACACATAAGGTTTCCACAGAAATGAAGTGCAATTTTGGTGACCATACTCTGCATTTTCAGCCAGACTCTGTCTTTGTTATTGTTGCTGTTGCCTGCGGTCCTACAGTCATAAAGAATAAAGATGATCCATACTAAACATATGTCCTGCAGGGGGGTGGAATACTATATAAAACCAGAAAAAGAGGAAAGTAGTGATTTGGGTTTTTTTTCTTGCAAGTGTAAGGATGAATTCTTTGATTCAGATCAATTTCTTGAGTCAAATAACAAAAAGAAGACATATTTCCTTATCTGATGATTCATAAAGATAATAGCTGTTCTTTAATGAGATCTTACCACTAAACAAACAGCAAGGGGAAATGTACCAGCACTACAAATGTAGTCACCACCACGGAGAGTCTTTGGGTGTAAAAACACGTAGAATACAAGCTCTATGGTTGGATCATGAGGATCTTTTTCATTATGCAGAGTGAAATTTGTCTGTTTGCATAAGGTTCATGAAGGGCTTATGTATCCCTTGAACCCCTTTTTGAGGGCTGAAATGAAGCTTGTACTGTGCTGGGGAATATTGTGCTTTTCAGTGGACTCCCAGTGCAGCTGATAAACACACTTTGAAATGGATTATTTCAGTGGTTCAGGAAACTCCTCTATAGCAGAGATAAGTAGTATGAGCCTAATTCGCAAAAGGGGCAGAATGAAAGGTAAATATTTGTGTAGTATATATTTCAACAATTACTACAATTGTGATGAGAAAAACAAAGTAAAAATTATAGTGACTTTTGACAATCGTCTTCAGCTTACTTTGATGTCTTAGTTCAGTTAATGTTCTTCCAGCAGTTTTCCGAAAGAACGTGACTCTTGCTTCAAAAATAGAGTGTTTGTTTAAAAAGCAACTGCTACACTAATATCTGATCTCTGCAAGGATTATTTTTCCCTGCGCAGTCATGCTCTGCATGATTGTTGCACTCTCTGCCAATTTAATATTTTGTTTTTTTAATCCAGCATTTCCCAGTGACTGATCATCATATGGAGTTAAATTTCGTATGCTAGACACCTGTAATTTATGTTTGATAGTCTTGCTATTTAAATTTGTGTTTGGGGTGGAAAACCAGTGTTTAACAGTCTTTGTCTTAGATGAGGAGTACCTAGCAGATCAAGTTACGTTGGAAATTGCATCTGTGAACATCAAGACCCTTACGTCAGATTCTGGCCTAATCCAACAGGTAAGAAAAATGATACCTGAATGTGAACTAGGTCATTGCTGTTGATTAAATAAGTATGTTAATAAATAAATATAGTTTCAGGCTATATCTGGAGAGCACAGATTTACTCAGTAAAACAGACCAGAAATAGGCTCTCTTTCCAAGGGTTCCATGAACTGAGCTTTTGTGGAGGAGAGCAAAAGAAAGGTGGTTTAATCATTAACGTGTACTTTGTAGTTGAGATACATTTTGATCAGCATGTAGATGCTCAGAAGAAGAGCTGACAAAGAGTTAGGGCTTTGTCACGCATGCTCTCCCCTCTTCCTACTGGAAATAGAGCCAGGGCAGAGAATAAGTGAAGAAGTAAGGAATCCTAGGTTTTGGACTCCTTGTGTTTTGCCCTGGGGGAGAGGCATTTGACAGTTCTTTTTTTGACTTTGGGACACTGCTTTTCCCGTAGTGGAAGCACGCACCACCAATCTTAACAGCGCCATAGGGCAGGCAATGCTGAGTGACCCCCATGCCCCATGGTTACCATCTTTCAAGTGAATGTTATTTGCTGAATTTCAAATTGATTCTCTTTGGGTTGAGGAGAAAACCTGGAGAAGAGAAATGAATGAACATTTTCCAGCAAGACAAAGAATTAAAAGGCTTCCTTATCCCAGAATCCCAGCTGAATTTCATCAGAAACGAACAAGGGTTTGGTATGTGTTTCACAGATGGTGTCAATGGTTCTATAGAGCTGGAAAACTTTCTGCTTATTTTCAGACTGTGCATGGGTTTATGGCTTTGATTAGACCTGTAGAGGTTGATTGGATTTTAATTATGGGCAAAAAATATTCTTTCATAATACCTTCATTTCATGGGTAGTAACGCTTCATTGTCTTATTGCAATTACATTATAAGAAAATGATCTTGAGTACATCTCAGTGCATCTGACTTGATAAAAGCGGTTTTAGCTGATCAGTAAAAATAAGAATTTGAAAACAGATTTATGGCACAGGCAAGTAGGCCAGTTTTTCTTTGTACTTTTTGCAGTACTAGCCACTTGTAGTTTTTTAGCACAGGACGTGAGTATAATGACATCTCTTAAAAAGCATTTAGATATTAGCTTTTACAGTATGGTTTGAACTTTCATGAATTCATAGTCTCGGAAATGTTACTGAAACTTAGGACAGCAATGTAGCTATTGCAAACAAAGTGAACAGTATCAACTTTTCCCTCACCTCCCCCCCCCCCCCCGCCCCTTTTGTTTTTATTTACTTGTTTCTTTTGAATCAGATCTCTGGGGAGGCTGAGCTGCGATGGGCTGGCTCCTTCTCCCAATGAGTTACCCTTCCAGGGATTTGCTCCTCAAGGCTCAGTAATAATGCTCTACCTTTCAAAGGAATTTGTGGGAATGGAGACAACGACTATAATCAGGATCTCCAGATTTAATTTACTTGAACTTTGGGTGCTCACATGTTGCCATGAAGGCCAAGTTCATCTTTAAAAAGCTCTGTCCCGAGAAAGCTTACGCGGTGTCAGTGGAAAAGTAAACTACTAGAAGATAATGGCGAGGATTGCTCTGCTGCCAGCAGCACGTGCAGTGTTAGATCTCTCTTGAGCAGAGGGCAGACATTTTGTGGGGTGAATTGATGCTGCATGTGTGATCTTGCAGTTTTCGGGGAATAAAGAAAAAGCATGCAAATTTTTCCTTTCCTAACAAAGTCTTTAAATATTTTGGAGATAGCTTGCTTTCTTTGTAATCGGACTGTGAATGTATGCGTGTTCACCACATCAACTGAAACCGGCTATGTTCTATTTTTAGTAGGTTTCTTAGTAAAGAAGGTGTAGCAGGTAGGAATAGTGTATCTTATTACACTGTATTGTTACCCAGTTGACCTGCGTTTGCGTGCACAGCCTGCGAATTGTTAAGAAGCCTCCCGTTATGGTTTTGGAAGATGACGCAGACCAAAAAAATCAACAATACTTTATTGCAGCTATCTAAGGGGAAAATCCCCTTCTGCTTTCATCTTTAAGTCCTCGACAGAAGAAAGCTGTTTCACCTGGCTCCGCACCTGTGTAGTTAAAGTGAGGGCAGCTGCAGCTTCCCACAGGATTAAGGTGCTGTCCTTCCAGTTTGTAGATGTTGCTCTCTAAATAGTAGAATTGAAATACTGCAACATGTGTTGCAGTCTCAAGCTGCTAAGTAATTTCATTATGTTTAATTAGCAGGCAAAAAGCTACTGAGGGAATGTTGACTTCAAACAGGAGGAGGGTTACACGTGAGACAGCAGAAAATTTCAAGTCCACCTGTTGCCTAGAAAAGTTTCGTATGTGTGTAAAGAAGTTTGTTAAAAAAAAATCCCAAAACAACAAAAAACTCCAACAACAAACCAAAAAAAAAGAGGCTCTTCCACTTTTCCTAGATCAATGAAACAATCCCTTACTGCTGCATGTTACAGGCAGAAATCTTGCTTTTTTTTTCATTACAGAGCATTTAAAAAATCTTTTTAATCAAACCATGTGAATTGTTGAACAGCTGTTGAGGGTTTAAGAACAAATTATCTGAAAGATGTAACCCCATAGCATGTAATTAATAAAGATTACATTGTTCAGTGGATATAACCAACAGGGCAGTTTTGTGAGCCAGTGCATGAAAATGCTGCCTGAAAAGACTGCAGATTGTCAGTAATCCCTCAAAAACAGATATATTCCCTGTCTGACTTTACAGGTAGCTCGGGATTCTTTTGAGTAATCTCTTGCCACTTGTAGATCAGCCAAATAGTTATTCTGATGTTCAAATACGTTGTTTTGATTTATATTTGTTTTCTGCTTTGTAGCCAGAAGACAAAGACACACAAAACCACAGTGACGAATCACTCTCCGGTAATATGTCAGCTTTTACTGCTCTGTATATTTTATTCCTAGATTTTCTTTGAAAGTACTTTATTAAAAGCTGCTGTTTGTCGTCACTAAGATCTGCTTGAGTAATGGATGCTTCTGGAGCTCATTTCACTACCAGTGTCATTTACAGCTTCTTTGTTCTGAGGGGTCGGTGATCAATAATGCAGACCATACGAAATGTGTAAGCAGTGTTTTTCCAACACACGTAGTGCGTCCACCTTTGGAAGAAATCTGTAAACAGCTATTGAGAGAGAGCAGGAGTTGGCAGTAGGCTGTGGGGGCTTATCCCATAATTGTGTAAGCTCTGCTGGGGGTGGGGTGTATGTGTGTGATACGCAGCCCTGTTAATCTAGCAGTGAACAACTGAGAATTTCCTGTTAGTAAAGAAGCCTGTCCTATCATGTAGCATTAGGTTCATGCAATTAAGTGGGTAGGTCGTCATCTGCTCATCAGTATCTAACACAGGGCATCTTAGACAAGCCAGGATTCCTTATAATGCTTTTGATAGTCTGCGCAGAGTATAGCACAAGAAGCAGGTTGGTTTAGTTTTGTTTACCTGTAACTGTGCCCTGTGTCCTCTTTACCCCTTCTTCCCTGCTTCTATTGGAGGATGAAACTTACTCTGGCACCCTTGCAAAGCAAAAGAAGATGAAATTCAGATAGGGTGCTCTCCTGCCCTTTGAGCTTAGCCAGAACCTTGGATTATATTCGTTTTCCCTTGTTTGTATAAGTGAATCTTGCTATGAGTGAAGCCAGCAAGGTTTGTCTCACTCCAACAAGAGTTTAGAGTGCACAAGAACGGAGTTGTTAACATATATATTTCTGTGGAGAACAGCTGCAAAGCCTGTGGAATACCTGTGAGCAAAGATGTCACCAGAACGTGTTTCCCCTTAACAGAGAATCTAAGCATTTGTATGAAGTTATGTGTCTGCAGCGGTGTTGTTGCTGCACGTCCTAACTTGTTGAAAACTTCAGAAGTTGTCTCTGGCCTGCTAAAAAAGCAAGCTGGTGAGCAGTGTTACAAAAATAACAATAGCCTGTTCTTCCCCTAAAAACAAAAACCAAAGTGCGTGCAGAAGCTACGTTCAGCTCACAATTTGATGGTCTTTCTGGAATTTTCACACAATCTGGCAATAATTACTGCAAATGGGGGGAAAAAAAAACCCCAAACCCAAACTAACCAAAACCACCCCAACCTTAACAGATGCTGTTGTCTGTATGAGTAGGTGTCAGTGAGTACCAGATTCGCCCTTAGCCAGAGATACGGTTCAGATCTCTTAGACCAGCACTGATCCAGCACTTGTAAATTTTGTGTCACTGTTTTCTGTTGGTTTTAATCAATCTTTTGATTAGTATCAGTTTTCTTATTGTAGTGTCCCTTTTTCAAGAGTTTCATCCCAAGTAGGACCAGTTGCTTCCCTATTCCAAGCTGTACAATGAAGCTGGAGGGAGGGCAGAAGCTTTAAAAAGTGCTTCTGGGCTGCATCCGTTATCTGCTACTCTTTGGAGATAACAAATTCTTGTCCTCCAAAGGAGAGAGGGAGAGTTAAGGTCCTATCTGCAGCCAAAATGCTCAGACAGTGCCCTACACCACTGCAGTGTTAAAGGTCTTGGTATTAGTGTTTAACTAGAACTAGTTTCTACATGTTTTTACAAGTTATTAATATATGATATAGTGTGATAGCACCCCATTGTTCACAGTGTTGGGGAGATACTGACTGTTGTGTGTGGGAAAGCTCTAAATGGCAATTTTCGGTATTCGATGCAGATCTTAGGACTTGGTATTTTTATTTTTCTCACACATAGAGGAGTATGCACTTCATTCCTTTCCATAATGTACATTTAAAATAGGCTTTCATTTTAGAACACGGACAGCTTTTATTGTAAGAGCCCTTACAAAGCATAGGAACGTTTTCTTTTTCATTGTGTTGAAGTACTAGATGTTAGTTGTGTTTGCAGCTAGATGTGTCAGCAGATATTCTCCTGGTGCAAATATTTCATGTTGTTATGAAGGCATGTTATGAAGCTCAGAAGTGCAAAACCTTTTCCTTCATCCTACAACACATGTATACAAGATGCATATAATGCACACATAATCTTGTTGGTGATTTAAGCAGAGGTTGTGGCAGATTTGAGGAAGCATCGTAGTTCCTAAAAAAAAAAAAAAAAAAAAAAAAAGGAGAATATCCTAGCTCACACACTGGATTGAATTGCATGCCTTTTCTGTAAAAGTGTAAGTGTGGTATTTTCAAAATTCCTGTCCTTTTGGTTGTAGCCACTGAGCGTAGTGAAGAGAGAAGTCTTAGAAAGTTAATTTCATGAGTACTTCATAAGGAATGGCATTACGTGTCACTATTCTGACTTTTCCGGAAACTATTCACAGGAACATAATAGTCTTCAACCCTTTGTGGTTTTAACTTTTTGTTCCTGGTGAAACCACAGAAATAGATCCTAACTTCTCTGCATGTCGTGGTTTTCATTGCAGATCTCAAGAAAACCTGCAAGGAAAATGGCACCTGCTCCTTGTGCTTATTCCGCGCACCGACCATCAGTGACATGCTCAATGATGAGGACTTGTTGTACACAGTGAGGCTAAAGCTGGATCCCTGCCACCCAACAGTGAAAAACTGGAGAAATTTAGCAAGCAAGTGGGGGATGACTTATGATGAATTGTGTTTCCTTGAGCAGAAGCCCCAAAGCCCCACCTTGGAGTTCTTGCTACGGAATAGTGACCGGACTGTGGAGCAGCTAATTGATCTCTGTAAATTTTATAAAAGAATTGATGTTGTGAAAGTGCTGCTGAAATGGGTGGAGGAGGAATGGCCCAAGAGAGGGAACAGAACTTACCAGAATGACTTCTAGGTCAAAGAAAGTTTGTTAGTCCGTATGTTTTTAATGCTGGGACTAGCTGCCATTAGTACATGGGAAGTTTTCCTTGCAAGAAAGAGCGAGCTTGTACTGATGGTTTATATCCTGTGTAAGCTTTAAGCGCTGTATACACGTACATATATGTTCTGTGCCCTCAGGGTTGCAAAGATAACCTTCCAAAACTAGATGGAATCATGCAGGTTGTGTTCTTGGGTCTACAGATGCCTTCAGTTTCTTTGCTGCTGTTTGTAGGCTTCCTAAGCAGAAGAGGAATGAAAAAAAACCAAAACCAGACCACTGGTTTTACTGCAGCAGCTGTGAACCATGTCAATTGCGTGCTGTTGCTGCTGTGAAAGCCACAATTAGAAGGCAAGTCTCTTGGCCTTTCCGGCAGCCCTTCCACAAATTAATGTGTTCTACGTAGTAGATGATGATGAGTTTTTATTTTTCTTCCTTTTTTAAATTTTTTTAAACGTTTTATGACACTGTTTTTGGTGCAGGAACACATGAGTGTTCCAAGCAGCGGTTTGGATTTGCATGTTGCAATTAATTCAATGTTTCAACATCACATTCAGACAAAGTAAGCTTTAAATCTCTTTTGTAAACAAGAATAGGTGTGAAACAAAGCAATTCATTACATACTACTACATCGTAGGGCATATACGTGCTATAGAAGAAATCTTGCAATTTGGAGAGATGTGCCAGCCCATAACCACTAGGGACCAAAAAAAATCCCCTGAAAATGCTTTATGTTTAAAATAACTTTTGAAAGTTTTGAAGACAATATGTACTCTGAGTGCAATTATCTGTTCATGTCAGATGCCTCTTGCTTTGCAGTGTGAGGTGACAGCTAATGCCTCCCCCAGGGTGTCTCCTTAGGATGGAGCGTATCTTCCCTTTTCACAGACTGCGGTTTTCTTTACAGTCCTGTGGGCTGACCTACTTTCTGTCCCACACCAACGCAGCTGCACACTTGTGTGAAGCTAGCACAAGTTTATGTGTTGGTTAAAGCCACTTTAATGGGAAATTAACAGGTGAATTCATCTACAGTCCAGGTGGATGGTTATTAAAGCACTTACGGTGGTTTAGACTGACTTTTCTCAAAGAACTTTGATACTCTGAATTATGCTCTTTACATTTTAAGTATTTTAGGAATTGGTCTTTTTCCTGCCATTCTTCTGTGTTCTCATTTTTTTTTTAAAAAAAAAACCTCCTGAAAAATCAGTTATATGCTATATTAAGTACTTTTATAGCTATAACGCCACATGCAAATACGTTGTATCTTAAAAATACTTCTAGTTGTTACCCTTGCTAAAAGCATCTCGGACAATACTAATATGTACATAGGTGTATATACCAAAGCACTGGTGAACAGTATGTCAAGATGTGGGGCAAAACTAGAATGGGGTACAGGTTTACTTTTCTCCAGTAGAAATAACTAAGTAGCAAAGCGGAGGGAAATCTAATGCTGTATACTGAGTTTCTAACTGTAAGAGAATGAAAAGGGACCTCTAGTAATACTATACTAAAGATACTGAGTGATACGGTTACAGAGGAGCTAGGAGTGAAGACTAACATTTTCAATGTCGGGAACTAGTTCTGGGGTGACATTAAATTAGCTTTATTTTGGTGACTTCGAGAAGCTGAAGATCTAGTTTCAAGGTGAAAAGGCTGACCTAAATTTGAGGTTTGAATTAATTTTTTTTAGAAAGCTTGTGGAAGGCTGGAGTTTGTAATAACTTTTTTTTTTTTGTAGGCATTCCTCAGGAAAGCTGCTACTTTTTGGAACAGTAAGGTTTCTAGCCATATTTCATAAAGATGAAATTGTACTGCTGTATCTCGTTGGGGATGCGGTTTAAATGTTTCGTGTTTCTCTTCTGGGAATGGGGTTTTCCGATAGGTGTTGGCCAGCTCTGACTTTTGCAAATCATCTTTTATCTTTAGTTAGGAGTTCTAGAATCAGCTTTGAGGACTGCTGCTGTGGCTGGGCTGTCTGTTCTTTTCGGTTCCTACGGAGGCATCCACCACATATGTGGGAACAGTCCATAATGCAGCTTGCCCAGCATAATCCCCCATGCCTTGGGTCTCCTATATATATGCGTGACTTAGGATCACGTGCTTGTGTGCCACGTTGTTCTTCTGAATGATGAGTGCTGGCATGTATGCCAGCAGCTTTTCTCTCCCATAAAGTCCCGCGGCTATATGTGTGTGATATTGTAGTATGCTGTCCTTTGGTAGGTGCAGTCCCAGCAAGGAGCTGGCACCCTCACCTAAGACTCACAAGGGGAATATGAAATGATGCAGCAGCATTCCTGAATCGAGATGTTCAACTGAAATCTACCCCTTTTTTTTCCTGTTTTCTGGCTAAAACTTGTAAAATTTTGAAGAAACACTGTTGTCTTGTGGAAATGAATTCTAATCCCTTGAAACTCTTGAAACCGCCACGTCAGCTGCAAGGATTCATGTCTGATGGAAATAAAGCTGCTTCTGGGAGGTCATAGGTGGATTCTGTATAAATTTTCAGCACTGAGAGTTGAAAATGTTAGCTTTAAACTTCATCATACACTGGATTACTCATTAGTATACTTGAAATACTTTCCCTCTTTGTATAGCATGAATTGAGATGTACACACTTTTTTAGTTTTGTATCTGTTTACAAGATAATGGGTCTGAGTCTTCAGTTTATTCTTATATCTTGTTATAATGTATACTATTTTTAGAAGAAATATAGATTGTCAATTTTTGACTTTATTGTATTTGGTTTTATTTACAGCTAGGAAAACAGGTGTTTTCCTTCTCACCAGTCACCTTGGAACCAGAGAACTATCAACTAGTGCTGTGAAAAAAAAACATCTTTATATACAAGATTCATGGTGTCTTAAAAGCATCTATGTTTGCAACAGATACTGCTGTTCAAGAAAGGAAGATGCACTTTTTTTAATCTTTTCCATACAAAAAATGCATTAATTTCTGTAAGATGATGAGCAAAGATGTTTATTTAGAAACTTGCAGTGGAGTTACTAACTATAGAGAGGTATGCAGCCTACACTGGGTGAAGTCTTCCTGAATTAATAACCAATCTGATAATGAAGGTTAGAGAATCTAGCTGTGCTAGGCTACCAGTTTTGTTTCTCGTATTCCCATACAGGACCCACTCTCCCTTCAGGGATTTCATGTTCTTTGGCTGCCATCTCTGTGCCTGCAGGATAATCAGCGGCCCTTCCCTCTCATTTTTAGCTTCTATGGAGACGTCCAAACCACTATATTCTTTCATTCCTGGAGCTTTACCTAAGACACGGTGAGCCTAATTGTTCAACAGCAAAGTTACAGCCCTGTGCTCAGGAGGCTCCAGTTTTGCTGTGAGGTCAGCTATGGGGCGTCCCCACGAAATGGTGACGGTGTCCAGTTGCCTTATGCGCTGCATTGCGCTTCCCTTTGGGGAGAGGGATGCAGGATGGGTTTGGGGTTGTCCTTTGGAAGCCTACTCTAAAGGATAGGGTAGTCAGCATGGCCCCAGGTGCTTGCTTGGAAGCAAGTTGTACAGAAACTGTAAACCATACTTCCTGAATCACTACGGAATAGTAGAGAGGTGCAGCTCAGTCTGCATGGTACTTCGTGCAAGAGACTGTGTATTTTTCACTGTCTCAAACTGACTGCCTCCCACGGTTCCAAATCAGGCTGTTAGCATGTGGAAAAAAAATGTAAATTCTGCTTTATGGTGGTTTAAGTTAGGCTAACACTGCTGACTTGTGGTCAGACGTAGTTGGAAATTATTTGTCAGCAGTATTGTTTAAACAAGGCCAAACAAAGTGCATGGCATTTATAATAATGTAGAGAGGACCCGACTTCTGTAATTTTTGCAGTATATCATGTTGTTCTGTCCATGAAGTAAAAGCAATCAGTTATTCATAACTAATGGCAATATATCTTGGAAGCCTTAAGTTTTGGGTCAGTTTTGGACAGTAGGGCCGAGAGCCATTAAAAATGGACCTGGGCTTGTTGCCTGTGTGGACAGAAAAGTGCTTTTCCTAGCCCCTGAGCTCAGGTCGCCCTGATGGCGTGGCTGTGGTCAGTGGTTGGCCTTAGCAGGGTAGGGAAGGCATGGATCTACTGATCAGGCAGGCTGAATATGAGCAGCACTAATAAAAAATTATTTATATATATATTCTAGACTATATTACAGGTGGAATCTATAGTCCTTGTTTGCCTGTACCTTGGCCAAGAATGGGATTGACTCTTTTTTTACAAGAAACTGATGGCAAAGAGGAGTTGACAGGCTTGGGGAAGGCTTGCCTGTACCCTCTGTAGGGGTGGCAGTCCAGCAGCTGGGCAGACTTACTGACTTACTAGTTGGTTTGATCTCTGTATTTTACCTTTGTAAAACAGTGATTCTTGATTTCAAAGGCAGGTTGTGGGGTAAATGATTATTTGTTTCTGTGGTAATGAGAGTCGCATGAGAATCTCGAAGTGTGAGAAAGAAAGAGCAGTGCAAGTCTTGTTAGGATGGGATCAGTCATGGTGGCTTCGGCCTTTTTGCACTCTGACACGAAAGATTATTGGTGTGTTGGGTTTGTTGAGGCCTTGTTTACCGGCCTTCACAGTGCTATAAAGATAAGGATTGAGACTGGAGAACAGAAGAGAAAGAAGTAGCTTCTGTCAGAAATAATGGGTGAGAAGTAATGTCTATGGTGTTAACTTTCTCTTTCCTTTGATGTATGTACAGAAATGGTTTCCTTGACTGAAAATCTTAGTTACTTACAGCTGCACCTTTTATCTTCTTTTGAGAAAATTCCAGAAACAAGGCCAAATTCGTTAGGAACTTGGATAATAAATGTGTTCTGTGTGTCTGTGTGTGGCATGAGATAGGTATGCAACTTTACACATCCACACAAAGGTGCTTTTTTTTATTACAAGTTTGCATCAAAATTACTCTTTTTAGTTGGGGAATGCTTTTTGTTTCCAAAAATAACCAGGGTTTCATGTTGTTGATGACATAAAACACATTTGCACAACTAAAAATTTTTTTAACAGGAAGAGCCAGGATACGAGTAAGAAAGGGACACTCGGTGCCTCACCCTAGCAAGAGTATCTTGACTCTGAGGAATTTTTTTTCATGTTCGTGCCCAATATATGTGAGCTTTCCCTACTCCTCCCGTGCTGCAGTTCATTCACAATCACATAAATTTTTAGATTTTTTTTTTGTCCTAATTTGCTGTTGCCTCTCTCTGAAGCTGAGGCGTTCACCGACTCAAAGGTCTATTAAAAGCCTGTTCCCCTCTAACCACCAGAGGACACCTACCATCGCGTGGTGAGAGGTGATACTGCAGCCCTCTCATTTCTCCCTTGAAAATGCAGCCAAAAAGCCCATCTGGAAGCACGAAGACCCACCAGGAGATCCAAAGGCAGCTGCAGGGAGGAGGATGGTGTAGCCGAGGCGTGAAGGTGTAGTCCTAGGGAGCTTGGGTTTGGTCACAGCCTCCGGCTGGGAGAACATCGCACAGGTCTTTGTTTTGCACAGATGTGTGATGTTTCTTGGTTTTTGTCTCCCTAGGGTACGTAGAGAGTAAGGCACTATGTTTGTGTAGACCATGGCACTTTTGTTTTTTGGTTTTTTTTTTTTGGGGTGGTGGTGGGCAGACAGGGCAGGCATAAGCAGAGGTTTGCTTTAGTAGCTATTGCAATGCAAATGAAGAAGTGATCCTGACTACTTCCCGAATCCTGTGGCGTTTGTCACTGGTTTAAAAAAGAAGGGGTGAGTATGTTGTAATGGTTATGTGGCCTACAACTGGTTTTTAAAATGACCAGCGACTTCTCTGTAACTCGTTTGTCCTTTGGCCCACATACCTGATCTGTGTCCTGTTTGTTCTTAGCCTTCTCTTCCAATATTTTGCTTAAAAAAGCAGGCATTGCAACAACAAAAAAAGATTGCTTGCTAGTTTCTGAAGTAGCAGTAGAATTTTAAGCTTTTGAATGGGTAAGCCCATTCAAAAAAAAAAAAACCCCAACAATTTTTCTTCCCTGTGATTTGTAAGATTTGTGCATTTAGGGTTGAGTTAGGCTGGATGTTCTGGATGATCACTGAAGCCAAGTATTGACACATTAGAGAAGGTTAGGGAGGGCCACTGATCAACTTGTAACTAATAACAGCTGAACCAGCTGGGCTGTCAACTGAAATGCTAATGTCAGTGTACCAAGAAGCGGTGACTCATGTCCACTTTGAATCTAAAGCCTTTCAGAGCAGCTAGGGGAATAATTTCCATCAGAAAATGCTGTACTGCATCAACAGCTTCACGAAAGCTATGGAGAACACAGCAATGTCAGGGTTTTGAGATTACATGAAGTCCTTGCACATAAAATTTCTGCTGAGCAGTACAGTGTGCTAGAGGCTTTACCCCTGTGGCCTGTGGTTCTGTATTAACTAGGAGAAGAAATTACATTTATTCTGGTACCACACAACAGTACAAGAGATGAGCTGAGAGTAACTTCCACTGGGCAGTTAATGGGGACCAGTAGCTTACTTCGGTTGCCTCGCTGCAAAGCTAGATAATGTGTGTATCCATCAGCTTTGGGTGAGGCAAATGTGTCGTAACCCATAATTTTGATCTGTTACCAGTCTGTTAAGGACTCTTGATGAGACAACCTACAGAGAACCACTGAGGTTATTAGCATTGAATGGTCGTAGTGGTGTATTACCATATAAACAGTATGTACAGTAGGGAGAAGCTTCTAGTTCTGGACAGAATTTTCCTTGCAGGATATTTAGACAATGATTCATTAAAATACACTCCATGCTGCTATGGATAGTGTTGTGGAGGTCCAGAAGTGGTGTCATTAACCTAAAAATGAATTGTGCAGATTCCAGGGTGTGCTCATTTAGTAAGATGATGCAATTGTAACCTCTGACTCAAATTCCTAAATGGCTGATGGTCAGAAGCTGGGTGTGTGGTACTGTGTGCTTGCCTTTGCTCTCATTCTGCTCCTCTGGGCAGCTCATGATGGGCACTATCTGTAGCCATCGTGGGTACCCAACCCTTTGACTTGATGAGGTGCAGCCAGTTTAGTCTCTACCAAACCAAAGATGTCTTATACCAACCTCAAAAGAACAGCAGTACGTAGGAAGCTGTTATGGTACTGTATGCATCAGAAAAAGGACAAATGTAGCCGGCAGGGCGGTCAACCCTGCCCCTTGACTGAAGTCAGCAAAACTTTGGGCCTTGCTACATAGGCTAGGAAGAAAAGTAAATAAGCAGATCTGATCATGGAGAAACTGCAAGTAACCTATTACAGAAAGTGGAGAGGGCTAAAAAGGAAAAGCAGCCTCTTACATAAAGGAAGGAATGGTGTTTTGAATTGTGGAGAGGAGGAAAGCTGAATAAAAAGGGACCCATGAGAGGTTTTGAAATGTGTTTATTTGTGCCAAGTCTAGGGACTTCTCTAAGTAGCTCACCACTAATTGGTGGAAATTTTATAATTGGAACCATGTATAAAATATTGGGCCGAGTAGGTATGACTGCTTACGTTGTTACCCTAACTTTGGGGGATGACTTGCTGCCCTGAGAGGTACAGGTTGTGGACTGGGAAGCAAGTACAGGGGATCTGCTTAAGAAGTTTCTTTTGGGGAAGTAGGATACCATGTAATCATGTATTTTATGGCACTCTGCTGGGAAGTGGAAGGAACTGGGTAGCAGGAGGTATCTAAGGCAGCTAGCAGAGCCAGATTGCTGCTGGAGTGACTTGCAAAGGACCGAGCACCTTGTAATGTGGCTGGGTCTGGTGCAGGTTGGATGCAGCCCCGCTGCCCAGCAGGGAAGGTACCCGCCTCCGCTTTGAAGAAGTGCAGATGTGAGATGCGGTGTTTGCTGCGGGAAGAAAGGAGCAAACACAGCAGCTCCTTTACCAAGAAATGACAGGAGGGGTCGTACTCTTCTTTTTCTAGCTAGTGAAGTGGTGTTTGTTAAGCTACCTGACTGAATATGTGAGAAGCGGTTAAAAAAAGTGCCTGGTCATCAGTTTGGTTCAATTTTCCCAGGTTTGTGGGTGGGCTTTAACTGTTACTAACATCGCCTGTGTTGCTGTCAAAAGCCTACAGTGAAGCATGTTACAGTTATACAGGTGATTGTAACAAATTATATCAAATTCAGTTTTGCTCACAGCAGACTCAGCAAGCGCAATATTTATTTAAACTAAAAATTTGTTGTCGCTTTTAGATTCAGTCACAGAGATCCAGAAGCCCTGTGTAAAATCATGCTAGACACAATCAGTCTGTCCTAATTTGTGGGTTGTGGTCTGACACTGCTGCTCAAGTGTTAAGTCCCCAGAGGCTCCAAAGGGGAGAAGGGAACGGAAAGCTAAATCTGTAAAAGAACGTGTTTCAGTCTTTAATGAGATGAATCAAAGCAGTTCTTAGTACCCAAGAAGGAATACGTGAGATTTGGAAATCAAATAATTATCACTGAAAATAAGTGGGAAGTTCGTAACGGCTGGTCGGATACAGTTGCAGACGTGCGCTGCCAGTGTCCTGTAGTTATGTTCCTCTCCCAGTTCTTGTAGTTGGGGCAGGAAAGGCAGGTAAAATTTCTTCAGAGTAACAGAGTCCTCCCTCAAATGCTACCTTCTGGCCAAGAATAGCTGCTGAGTTTGCTTCAGCTGAAATTGTCTGCCTCTCTGTTGACAAAGCACTCCTGTTTCTCCAGCAAGCAAAATTCTGCTGAACAGGATAATGCACAGTCCTGGCAACGCTTGTGTGCCCCTCCAATTGTAGCTTTAAAAGCAAAAGCCTGAATTAGGGCTTGGACCATGGAAATAGGGGAAGGCTTTGCTATCTGTCGTCATGACTGCTGTTAGTAAATGGCGCTAAAAATAGCAGTCACGAAATCAGCAGCAAAACGACAGTCTGAGCGAAACAACTGCAGAGTAGTGCAAGGCCGCTCAAGCTGTAACCCAAGTGACTCATTGTCAGTGGTGCATTAAGTTTGGGAGCTGAAATAGGGATTTTCCTGTAAATGTCATAAACTGCCTGTGACTCAGCCTTCAAAGAGGTGATCAGCATGTCAATCAAGCAGCTGTTCCGCTTCAGTAAAGAACTGGTGCGTACTTTAAATCACTGTATTTCCTTTGGTTTGTTCCTTCCCAGAAGTAGAAGAGCTCTGAGCCAGAAGTAGTCACGTAGTAAAACTTTATATTCTGTGGTTCTTCTAGAAACACTTCCACTTATTGCTCCTCCTTTCAGCATCACGACTTTTTTTATTCCAGCCCTTCAGCGTATTTTCTGTCCCTGTTGTTTGACTTAACCTCAAAAGCAGGTTTGAAAGTTTGTTTTCTGACACTGAGAAGTGAAGGCATTTCATGTACTTCTGTCAGTCTACTTTTATTAAAATTTTCTACTCTTTAAAAATAAAATATGCCTAGAACAATAGCTTCAAAGGAAAACTAAGTGGTAGTTCAGGCTCTAGAACCTTTATTTTCTTTTTTAAAAAGTGCTGTGGAATTTTGTAGGACAACTGAATAGCTTTTTGCTATCACCCGACTACAGACAATAGTTCTCGGTCTTCTCTCAAAACTATTCTAAGGTATCTTTCCCCAAGTGACCTGCTTTGGTGCTGTTTAATCTACATAGCTCATTTCTGTAGTTCTCCTCGGAAGAAATGTTATTATGCCTTTCTGTGAATGAATCCTTCCGATCTGACACAGTTAAGCTGGTGTACCCTTTAAAGCAGCAACCCTACAACTGTGAGCAGAACTCTAGCAAGTAGATACGATTTGGTATGGAGTTTTTTTGTGCTAGTTAATTGCAGGACAGAAGACGGGCTATTATCTAGCTAAGATACTGAAACGATCTTTGTGACGGGAGTGGCTGAACACCATTCGAACTTTGTGATAGCCACATACACTGCTTCCTGCGAGGCAAAGAAATACTGAATGCCTGTAATTGAATAGGATATGGCAATTTAATTTGGGCGGCCTTTTCTATTGCAACCTTTATTTCTGGCTCCTCTTTCCCCCATCCAGCATATAGACAGGGGAAGCTTTAAGCAGTGCTTCTCTAAGTAGCTTGTTGCTACACACCACGAGCTGTAAAACTACTCGGGACCTCATTGTGCTATCTGCTTACTAGACGGAAACAGTCAAACCCATGGTTAGAAAGCCTGTGAGGGAACAGGAGGGTGACAGCACAGCCTTCGGGTGGTAGGTGTAGGATTGGGGATGAGCGTAAGGTTTCCAGGTTTCAGGGAATCCACAGTCCTGGAGCAACACATGACACAGTTGGCTACCAAAGCCGTGTTTCGGTCTGGTTGCAGGTGCCTTGCTTGGAGGACATGGGGTGAGGCTGGAACAAGGGACCGACAGAGGGAACACGGAGCACGGGGGAAGCGGTGGGTTCGCAGGGGAAGCTTGTGGTAGCGTTGAGGTGCTGAGTTAACTTCACGGCTGAGCTGGTACTTTCGCCCTCGTAGGTCCGAGCCCACAGGGCACTTGCCGGAGCAGGGGGTCAGGGGCCTGTGACAGCTCAGGCTGAGCCCAGCGGTGCCCCCGGACCGGCTCAGGGGGCGAGGGGCGCCCCCGGGCCGGCCCCGGCTCTGGGCACGGCTCAGGAGCAGGCCGAGGAGCAGCGCAGGCCCCGAGGCCGCAGACCCCCGGGCCGCCCCGGCCGGGGGCAGGCGCTGACGTCGGGGGCGGCCGGAAGTGGCTGGGCGGGGCCGGGCCGGGCGCGGAGCGGGGCCGGCGGCGCGCGGCGGGGCCATGGCGGCGGGCGGGAGCCCGCGGGGCTGCGGGCGCTGCTAGCCACGGTACGTTGCGCAGACGAGAGGGGGAACGTCCTGTTGGTAACAGCAGCCATAACCCTCGCTGCGTGCGGCTGCCCGTCGGGGGCTGCGCCGAGGCGGGCCCGGCTGGAGGAGCCGCTCGGTGGGGCCGGGGCTTCCTCGGGGCGCGCTGAGGTGGCCGAGGGCGCTCGGTGACACTAGTCCCGCGTCCTTCTGGGGTGTTGCCGTGCTGGGTTTAGAGCCGGGGGGACGCTGCTGGTGTTTCGTGTTTTAATTGCTTGCAGGTATCCAGAAAGTACCTCGCTTGTTCTCTTCGCACAAGTCCTGTTTGCCTGGGTGTAAAATCGCGGCTCGATGCGGAGGTTACCCTCGTGAAAGACCGTGCCGCATCTCTGGGGACAGCGTGGTAACTGGCGGTTGACCTTTCTGTTTTCCTGGTTCGTTATTTCAGTTTTCAGTTTCCTTGCTGTGTGGGTGATAACGGGAAAGCCTGTGTGCTTTTCCTGTTCTAAAAGCGGAGTCAGGAACCCTTAACTTACAATCTTGGAGACTTAGGGTTTGGTGTAATGGTTATGACAGAAGGTTGCTGGGGAGCCTTGCAGTTGCGTGCCCATCCCCTGTGCTGTCAATCTGAGCCTGAACAGCAGCTTTTCCTTGTTCCCGTGACCTTCTCAGTAAGAAACTAATAACCAAAAAATACCCTCAACCCATCACTTTGCCATAGTGCTGCCTGGTCTGCCAAGACTTTAACAGCCAGTTCTGTTCCCGCATCCTCTTTCAGCAGGATTGAGATTGCTGTTGGCACACCCAGGGAAGCTCAGTTAGCAGGCTGCTGGATGCGGGCTTGTAGGTCTGGGTTTCATTTTTTGGCTCTGCTGTTGGACTTGCTGGTGCTAAAGGCAGGATTGGTTGCTTTGGTCTTGATTTCGTCCTAGTGAAAATGAAAACAATGAGATTTGCCTGCCTTTGCACGTTTCTGTTGTGAGTTGATGGTGGTGTCCTATGAGAAGATGAAACGGGCAGTGCAGGCACCTGATGTTCTCCAAATTGTGTCCTAGACACTGGTCTTAAGTAGGAGAATTAATACCCTTCTGGCCCAAATCTCCCACAAGATAAACCAGGTAGTGCAATGGGCCGCTCTGCTGTTGAATCACTGCAGAAAACTCCAGGGCTCTGTGGAATGGGTCTGCCTATCATTAGCACACAGTTTGCAGGCTACCTTAAGTTACTTCTCCAGAATGTGCAAGAAATAATTACTTAGTAGTTTCAGTTGGGCCTTGAATTTTGGTCGCTTCGTTAGGAGATTTGCTAGAGAAATTATAGTGTAGCTGGATATACTCACAAGCTGTTGTTTCATTTCTTATTAATGCCGTGCATTTAATGCAAGTTTTACAAACCCCTGTAGTTATTTGTGGAGTTAGGGATTGTGTGTGTTGGAGGAAGAAACCTAAAACACCCTTTGCTTCCCTGCTGCGTCTTTGCTTAGTGTCTCTTAACGTTACGTAAAGCAAAACTAGAAAAAGCAAGTTCAGCCCCTAAGGCTTCTCAGCTTTGGGAAATCTGGGGATAGCACAAGGGGTGTTAAAGGAAGCAGAAATGGTTGGTTGGTTGTCGTGGAAATATGCTTTTGTACCGTGTATCTTTGCCCTGTCTGCAGGCAGGGGTCAGCTGCTAATGGAGAGCTATTAGGACCCAGCTGAGGGGCGCTGAGTTATCAGCGTTCCCCTGTACAATGATGATGTTTAGGTGGGATTCTGTCTCAGTATACATAATCTCAGGAAGCTGCTGATGACATTGTGTACCTGTGTGCACTGTCCCTTGTTAGAGTGGCACCTAATTGCTTTAAGCAAGCCTTTAATTTTTGTATTTCAAAACTACAGCAGATTTCTCCGACAGATGTTTGCATCATTTCTTGTGTTTTTTAAAGTTACGACCTGGAGGGTTTCACTTCACTTTGGGTTTTTTTCTAATTAGAAGTTTTGTTTTTTTGAAGGGATCCCTCCTTTGGTGCTGCCTGACCAGTGAGTCCTTTAAGTACGCTCCAGCAGTGGTCACACAGAACCGACAAACTTAAAAACTGGAGGAGGGAAGATGATGTCCTTGGATGGACCACAGAAGACAATCAGTAACCCGGTAACTCCCCTGTCATATCAACAACTCCCTTGGGCAATTGAACTTTGCTGTTTATGTCCATAGTTAGTACTCGTACTGTTTTGCACGGTGAGGGGTGTTACTGAGAGCGCTCTGCATCGCTCAGGTGTTTGAGGGAGAATGTCGCAGGTGACACTAGGAGCTGATGGTGTTTAGATATTGTGCTGGAAGCAAACCCGATGCTTAATGCACAGGACTTCCAGAACAGGAAGGAAGTTCTGTTGGCCTTGGGGGTAATCCTTTTTCCTACACAGTTTCTGCAGATGTCTGGCATTTTTGCAGACTGTTTTGGATCAAAAGTGAAAATATGATAAGCAGCCTTTTCACTTCTAATTCTCTGTAAACATGGGTGGCGCCTGGCAGCCCTTGTGGTTTGTGTTTTTTTTGGGTTTTTTTTTTTTTTTTTGTGGTGCTTGTAATTTCAGTCTGAACAATTGAACCTGAAATGTTTTTTGATAGTTGGTAACTTGTCTTACAATGAATCCTGTTTTGTAAGGAAGACTTGAGCTCTCAGCAATTGCAGAGTGGATTTGATGGAATGTTGTTTGCCTAGCTTAGGGTCCAGAGACTTTCTTTGAAGAGCTCTTAATATTCTCATGATCTGGAACAGTAGCTGAAGGGATGGGTTGGAGCTGTGTTTTTTGTTGTGGCTTTGAAAAGGTAGTTCCTTTGAGCCTGCAGGAAAATATTTTTAACATTGTGTGCTAGAACTCTTTAAAAATAATAAATTCTGTAGAGTATCTACGTGGTGTATACAGTAGTGAGATCTGCACAACTTCCTTATCTATTGCAGCTTTGCAGTGATACACACCTGGGCCCTCAGTGAATCTGATTATTCAGTCCCCCTGTATGTTCACTGCTTGCAAACAGGATAGAGGTAGGGATGATGGGGGAATAGCTTCAATCTTTTTCACAAGAACTCAGCTGGGAGAGGAAGGAAAGCAAGCTGTGTGGAGATGAACTAGAAGGTGGAAGGACAGAACTGCAAAAGTAAAGGGAGGATGAAAGTTGGTACATGGAGATTTTAGTGGGGAAGGAGGTGTGAGGAGAGGGATTAGGACATGTTTAGAATAAATAATGTGAGAGGGAGAGAGTAAGAGTGGAGCAAAATCAGGTGGCTGCAAGGGGACTGAGGAGTATGATGGGTGGCAAGACCAGGCTGGAGACTATAAAGGGGTAAACTAGGGCTTAGGGGTCAAGAGCCTAAAGTAGGAATAAGAGTGAGTACTTGGGATTAGAATGTGGAGGCAGAGTTGGGAAAGATTGTGCTGATGACCTCAGGACAGCCTCCAGGCAAGGCCATGAGCAACCTGCTCTATCTGACCTTGCTCTGGTCAAGGCATTGGGCCAGAGATAGCAGAGGTGCCTTCCAACCTCAGCCCTTCTGTGACTCTATCACCTGTGTGCTACCACAAGATGAACCTAGTAGGGATGGAAGAGGGCAGGCTATGAAGATTTCACTGTTTCAGTGAATGGTTCCAAAGGGCTGATAATAGTCAGCCCTTGGCAATGACCCAATTTGAAATTAATCCTTTTTATACTCTATTAGAAAGTGAGGCAACAAAATGTTATCATGGAGGCTGGAAATTTTAGTTTTAGTTTGACCTGAGAAGCTTGGTTTTCACAGGTGAAAAGATGCTGGGTTTTTCCTTCCCATTGTGGTGGGTATTTAGTCCTTTTCTACTGTTTCTCTTAAATGAGATGCTAGCTGTGTTTCTTTTAATGTGTGCCATATAATTTAAGTATTAGAATAGTATTTTTAAAATTATTGTGGGCTTTTTTGCCTCCATCACAAATCGTTATTTGAATCTTTTTTTTTTTCTTTTTTTTCTTTTCGCCTCCCTCTTCTAGATCATTCCATATGTTGGGACCATACTTGGTGGCCTTACTCCTGGAGAGTTGATTGTGATACATGGGACTGTTCCTGATGATGCAGACAGGTAGTGGCTATGGTGTCACTTTCTGCAGTGTCACCATGTAAACAACAATGTAATGCATAAAATGTTTCCAGGGGTCCTTTATAGTGGCACACAAAGGCTTGATCTAAACCCTTGTGATAGTGTCAGAGTGAGTACAGTGTTAATTAGTCAATGAAAACTTTGTGACGAGAAGTGGAGAATGAAGTGATTTTTTGCTTCCTACTGATTCTCTCTTCTGTTTGCCTGCTTTGGCCATTTTTCCCCCTGTCATAGCATATAACCTGCCTCAAGAGGTTATCTGAGACTAACAGTACTGATAGCTGAATGTGTTGTGTGAAGGAATGAACTTAAACTGGGCTAAGGAGGGGTGAACTGGTACACGTGCTGGGTACGGGGGTTCTGTTCCCTGACTTTGCCCAAGGTTCTTCTGGTTATTCTACAGAAGGTGATAGGGGGGTAGGTGGTGGACACAGTTGTCACCGAAATCAGGAATAAGAAAGCCTCTTAACACCAATGTAGCATTGGGAAGCAGGCATTCTTTACTGCAGTGCTGGATGCACGGGGGATCGTTTCGCCTAAGGTGTATGCCGCGTTTCAAACACAATTACACAGGCCACACTTAGCATTATGCATTACATTTCTCAGAAGAATCATATGTATTAATTTAACAGGTGGTACTATGATAATTAAGCATTGCACATGCTCCTTACAGGTATCTCTGAGTCTTCTAAGGGGTCTCAAACAATTGTGGACCCTGTAGTTACAGCTGACCGATCACTGAACCTTAATTTAGTTCCCTTATATGGAGAGCCCAAGGAGAGTTTAAGTTTGTTTCGTTAGTTGCCTGTACAATGTTCTCCTCAGTGACCTTAAGTTTTAAACTACTCTTTTCCTCTTGGCATAAAATTACATAACCAGGGTTGATTAGCAACCTTTTCGTGATTACACTGAAACAAACAATATAATTACAAAGCTAAAACAGACTATACTACAAGGTAACACAGTATATGAGCAGCTTGCGTGATATGATGACCATTAAATAAATCATAAATATTTAAATTCATTGCAATTAATCATGGGAGAACCTTTCACAAATGTGTAGGAGTGGGCAAATACATTTTGAGTTTTTTTCTCCTTCTCCAGGAATATTAATTGTGTCTGCCTGTTCTGAGGATCCACAGTAAAACACAAATGTAGCAGACTCCGCTAATTGAGGTGACTCCTTGACAGACTGAGCTGAATGTGGTTTGTCTTACTTTTATGATTAGGTTCCAGGTGGACTTACAGTGTGGCAGCAGTGTAAAGCCTCGAGCCGATGTGGCATTTCATTTCAACCCCCGCTTCAAAAGGTCTGGCTGCATTGTTTGCAACACACTGGAGAGCGAAAAATGGGGCTGGGAAGAGATCACTTACGAGATGCCCTTTCAAAAAGGGAAGCCGTTTGAGATTGTCATCATGATTTTAAAGGATAAATTCCAGGTGAGTCTGGGTTGATTCTTCAGCCATAGCCAGTTGTCAGGCCAACAAGAGAGGTATTTTGTATACTTACAATAAATAGTTGGAAGCCTTGGTTTCTGTTACCTAGGTATAGTCTAACTGCAGAAAAGTTTAGGAGTTTTTCTTTTAAAGAGGTGCTAAGTAAATCAGACCTTGAAGTTGATATTGCCTTCCTCGTAAGTTGGGTGAGTAGGCAGGTAACTTCCTGCTGTGGCTAGCGGCTACTCCACCCAGTTCCTTCGTACGTGAGCAGGGCTAACCTTAGGATAAAGCTGAGCGCGTGAGGTGTGTTTGTCCTGCTCTGTTAGACTGAAATAAGAGATTCTAGTAGATTGGTAACACCACATTGGTAAATGATCAGGTGTAGAAACAAAAGGGTTTTGAAATGCAAATTTTTGTGAAGGAGATTTATTCGCCTACACTGTGATGGAAAGAAAGACTGAATTGTGGATCAGCTGAACTTGGTTGCTCTGAGATTTCTAGGATGTTCCATGCTTCTGTACCAGACCAGTAGACAGAGTTACATGTATATGGCTGACACATGGCTGGTGTGATGTACATTTAATACAGTTTTCCTGTTTTGTTTTCTGTCTCCTTAGGTGACTGTAAACAAGAAGCACTTGCTGCTCTACAACCACAGAATTAGCCTTGAAAGAATAGATACTCTTGGAATATATGGCAGAGTGCAGATCAAAACTATAGATTTTGTTTCTAATGTAAGTTATATAGACAAATTGTTTGATTCCTTTTCTCTGTCTTGCTAAACTACAGAGTAGGATTTGTGGTGAAAAGGAAGTAAGGAAAAGCAGCTACACAGTCTGACATCGCTACCAAGACTTTTTTTTCCCCCCACATTTCAACATGTGAGTCTTATGTAAGGATCTCTGTCTTCCCGTTTTAGCCTTGAGGTTAGGGGCAAAAGGGTGGCAAAGTTTACAGCTTTCAAAGTTAACAGGGCAGATGGTGTAAGAACTGATTTGATACTGGGTCTAGGAGTGGATTAGACTTTTCAGGTATTGCAGGAGCACCAAAATGAACTCACAGTATTTAGTGCTTTTAAGTGACAAGTTCAGCCATAGCTGTAACTTGTTGCTTGGCTTCCAGATGCCGAGTTCAGCCACAGCTGGAACTGCCTGTGTACGTAACCCTGGTTCTCCTGCTAAAATGACTGAATTGCTGAATGAAGGGATGAGAGGAGTGTACGTTTATTTCTGGGGGGTGAGAAGGAGTGTCCTTCTCCAAAGACTTTGTGGCTTGGACCAAACTGCAGTGAATTTAAAGTGAAGGCAGTGCTGTGCTTCCTTTCAGCTGCCAGCTCTGCTAGAGAAAGTAAACTAACAGGGAGGAGTCGAACACTTTCCCCCGTGCAGAAGCAGAGATCCTTCTGCTCTGGAAGTGTGAGACTTGTAGAACAGAAAAAGATGGTGATAAATTTCAGGGAGGTACAGAAGGTGAATGCCTTTTCCCTTTCTTCCTGCCACTCACTAGAGCAGCCTACCTACTCCTGTGTAATATTCTGGGTCTCTTCTGCCCCATCCTCATTACGCTGTGGGCAAAGCTTGGATCTCTTGCTGCCAAAATGTCAGGTCTAACTCGGGTCAGCAGGCTAATAATCGTGCTGATAGAAGGTGGAGATTTGGGCCAGAATGGAAAAGGAGTCTGAACATGATAGATACGTCTATTCATCGATCATTTGCAAAGTCCATGTACAGACATCTGTGGGCCTCGTCACTTGGCCTTGGGCATGTTGCCAGAATGACATTACTGCAAAGCTGTCTCAGTCCTGGTCCTAGAGGACCGGCTGGGAGAAGAGCCTGGGGGCAAGCAGGTGCTGTAGGTTGGTTTCTGTCCCAATCACAAAATGAAACAGAGTTGCTTTAATCTGTGGTTGCTCATGCTGTATCCTTTTGGGGAAGAAAGGAAGGAGAAAGGTGATTGTTTCCTTTCTGTCTTTGCTTCTAATATACTCTTCTGAGGAGGAAAATGGAGGCTTGTATTGAAAGAAACAAGCTGCCAGGCCTAGGCTGGAACTGTATCTCTGCACGGCCGTGTTGCTCAGCTGTCCTTCCCATGGGAAGGGGCAGGGATGTAGGAGGCTGCTTAGAATCTCAAGGCCCCTTGCGTGGACCTGGCCTGGTATTCCTGCCCCAGTGAGGAAAGCTCAGTGGGTACAGATTCTAAGGGGTTAACAGTGCTATGACTGTTAAATAAAGTTTCAAACTGAATGAGATGGTCTTTAGAAATCTTAATTTGGCTTCAGGACTTCTCCCTGGTTTGCAGGGGTTTGGCTATCTTTTCTTTACCATAGCCCTCAAGTTCCACGTTAACAGTTCACTCTTCAAAGCAGAAGAAATCCTTTACAGTTCTAAACCAACTTTATGTTAAAAGTTCTATGATGTATGCAGTGACATCTAAATTTCTCTTTCTGCAGTCTTTACAAGGCTCTCAGCCATCATCTCTAGGAGTAACAAAGATAAACACAGAAAATGTATGTATGGTTGTAAAAGGTTGAATGAATCTCCCTGTTGCCTGATAAGCTAGTTAATGTTGTTTGTTTTCTCTTGTAGGGGGAAATGCCAGATGGTTCACAATTCGTAAGTGTCTTGTGTAGACTTGTGGCAAATGTGAAGAGTGAAAAAAAAAAAAGGGGGGGGAAATAAAACCATCTCAGTCATTCATGAAGAAACACATGTAGAACAAGGAAACTTAGAATCTTCTGGGTTGATCATCAGTGAGGTTTTGTAGAGAGTAGTCCTCTTTTCTGCTGCTAGTAAATGTGAGCCTATTTGTTAAATCATGTAGAAAACCCGAAAGATAAACACAGCATCCACAGCCATAAACAGAGAAATAAAAAGGGAGGTACCTGATATACCAAATGACACTAAAAACATTTTCTGAACAAGCATGCTTAGTTTTCTCCGCCTGCGAAACAGAAGTATTCTGCAGTCTATGCCAAGTGGCCTTATGTTAACGTGTGTATCTCAGAACCTGTCTGGCTACGTCTTCCTCTTGCTGACAGATCCATGCTTACCCTGTGTGCACATCACGTGGCTGCTGCGAGCATCACACCTTAGGGTTGGAACTTGCACCCAGCTAGCATGTAGCACAGATAGAGTGCTTATCTTTTTGCAAAGGGCTGTACAGGTGAACAGTATCTGGACTGGAGTAAGTCCCATGCTCACACTGGAAAGGGGTTGGAAGCCAGGAATATATACAAGTAGAAATTGTGGAGAAGGCGAAGTCGCTGTGAGTGCCATGATTTTAGTTGCCTTGTCGCTTGACAGCCTGCTGCCTTCAGTCTTCTTTTCAAAACCACATAATGTGCAGTATTGTCACTGTCAAGTGGTGGACTTCAACAAATGAACGGAACTTCTAACACAATGAAAACAAAAAAAAGGCAAATAAAATACTTGCAGTATCTCTCATTATGAACTGGTGGCAGGACAGAGTCTCAATGACCCTACTTCTCACACTAGCATGAGTCTTACTCTCTAAAGCATAACTGAAGCTTTCAGAGAGGAGAGGTCAGGGTGTCACAGGTTTGAATTACTGCAGAGAGTTTTGTGCTTGTTTTGTTTTCTTTTTTTCCTTCTCCCGCACCTTCCACCATTAGTGGTGGCAGAAGTAGTTGTAAATAATGTTTATTTTATTAATCAAGGTGGTATTCCAAAGACAAACCCCAGCAATTTGATATGTTTATCTCTGTGTAACTTTTCCACTATAATATTACTATGCCAGAACACGTTGGTAGGAATAACTTCAGCTAGAAGTGCAGATTTGCAATTGTGGGCCAGATTTCTTCCTGTCATGGCAAAGCTCAGCTTGTATGTTGAAACAAGTAAGTCACAGTCAAAATCTTTACTGGTGATGTACTTCCAGGGAGTTCCTTACGTTGGGAAACTTGATACTGCGCTTCGTCCGGGATGCACAGTTGCCATTAAAGGAGAAGTGAATAAAAACCCAAAGAGGTAAGTGTTACGGCATTTTACTACTATTTAACTCAGCTACTCTTGCGAATGAGTAGGCTTTTCCATTGGCTCAGTATATCCTTACTTGCAACTTTGCATCTGGAATCATGTGAAACTACAGTGCAGTTTTCTTGGGGACCTGCAGGATCCTGCTTCAGAGAGAGACTTAAAAGAGCAGCTCCATTGTAAAAAGCAAAGGTAGAAACCTGAGTGTCTTACCTGCTAAATCTGCGTTGTTCATGAGACTGTCTGCTCGGGGTTTCCGCTGTGCAAGGCATGTGAGCACACATGCTGTACGAAGACAGCTTTTATTCTAAAGAGATCCAAGAGTAAGGGAACTGGCAGAAGTAGATAGAAAAGGAGTGAGATGAGTTGCTAGTGTGCACAAATCTGCATGTTACAACATTTCTCTGAATCGTTCTTGGATGGCCTCCTTGGAGACTGTGTAAGCACGAAAGTGCCTGACAACTGAGTGGTGAAAGCCGGTAGGGGAGTATGAGCTATAATTTTGGTAGCAAATTAGGAACAATAGGTTGCAAAGAAGACATTTGCCCAACATGATTTAAAGGGGAAGGGGGGAGCGCAAGATAGTCAAAATGGAGCGGAGGAAATGTTTGTGCTTCAGCATGCCCTTTGCTCGAAGGGTTTGGGCTCTGCAGAAACATGCCTAGAAATGAAGCAGTTAGTGCAAATGATGAGAAGCACGTGTGTATGCATTGCACTCCTGCAGCTGAACAGCACTCCGAGTTTGTATTAATGTGGGAACCCAAGGTCTAGAAATCTCGTCGACAAGGTTTGAATGGACTTGAAATTCGACAGGATAATTAATACTTAGAGAATAGCATTTGATATCCTTTTCTTGGCTTGAAAAGCTTATTAGCACGTCTCAAGTGCTGGATGTACTGCTTATAAGCATGAAGAAGCTTTTGGTTGTTAAAGCATTGTGTGTTGTCTGCTTTTTGTGTTTGTACTTCTAAACGTATAGATTTTTGTAGTTGTAAGTTATTTAATGTCTTTCACTCAGTTCACAGTTGTGGATGCTCCTTTTTCTCAGTGAAAAAGAGGACTCCACAGCTTGGAAGTGAGGCCGTTGCTCCGTTTCCTATCTGGACTGAGCAGTTCTAGGCTTCTCAAAGGAGAGCAATAACCTGACAGCTGGCTCTGATTTGGGGGAGGAATATTTCTTCTTCAAATGCAGTGAGGTCTTTGCCACAGGTTGAAGTGTTCATTTGAATTTGGATGGCTTTGCTCCGATCGCTCTTCTCCACAGCTCCCCTTTGGGAAGCCTGTGTTGTGAACACGTCTGAGATGGCAGAGTGTTCCTTCTGCCTGGGCAGAGCTGCGCTGCCTATAAAGTACCATTTTGTATGTGTGGTGTCCCACCAATATTAGACACAGAGAGACTCCTCAAAGTTTTCCTTAGTCTAATCTGTTTGTTAGCAGAAAGAATATAATGTCTTCAGGTAAAACACAGCTCTCGGAGGTAAAAGACAGTGAGCAAGCAGCACCGTGTTTCCGTGAAAATGCTGCTTCCTGGTGCTGCAGAGGAGCAGCACGTGGCTGACTTGGCTGGCTACCTCCTCGCCGAGACGTGAACAGAAAGCTGTGAGCGATGTAGCAGGGTCGCGTCCTACGTCTGCTGCCTCCAGCAAAGGTTTCTGTGTGAAGGACGCAAACGCGCGCTAACTGCCTGCTTGGTTCTTCAGGTGAACCACGGCCCTGGCTCCAGGACAGTTCTAGGTATTGGCAAAGGCCTCGGTAAATAGCACGGACTGCTGCACCGTGTTTATAAACCCTTGGTAAACTTTAAAAAAAATATCTTCCAGCTTTGTGATAAATCTGAAATCAAGTGGCTCGAAGGACATCGCATTGCATCTGAATCCCCGAATGAAAAATAAAGTTTTTGTAAGAAACTCCTATCTTCATGACAGCTGGGGGGAAGAAGAAAAGGAAGTTGCCACCTTTCCTTTCAGTCCAGGGATGTACTTTGAGGTAAGACTTATCTACAGCATAGCATCGAACTGGAAGTTCTGCCAAAAGCGTTAGCAGTGGTGCTTAAAGGTCATGTCACTAACACAGATTTAAATAAAACCGCCATTCCTACATTTCAGTGTCTCAAGAATATTATCCTAAGTGGGACCGTAGGGAGCAGAGATTTGACTTGGTTTTAATGAGCTTTTAAATAGTTGCAAGAATTGTGCTCAAAACAAATTTTAATTGAGTTGGACTTGATGATCTTTATGGGTCCTTTCCAACTTGAGTAATTCTATGATTTTTGTTGAAGTTCCACGTTTGAAAAAGTTTCTTTTGCCTGAAATGGTCATTGTAATAGGAGCAGGGCTTGCCCAAGTCTAGGCCTAATCACCAGGTGGTTTTTCATGTCTTACCTGAGCTTAAAACTGAACTGTTGCTCTTCTTGATTTTCAGCTGATCATTTTCTGTGATGCCCACCAGTTCAAAGTTGCTGTTAATGGTGTTCACACGCTGGAGTACAAGCATCGTTTTAAACAACTTGAAAAGATAAATGAAGTGGAAATCGCGGGAGATATGAAGTTGTTAGATGTGAGGAGCTGGTAGTTCTTTTCAATTAGTACTAAAGGAATTAAACCTTTTCTAATGAGAGGGCCTCCTTGTCAGGTACAAAGAGGTGCTGAGCCTGCCTTTTACCTATCTAGGCTTGTGTCTGCCTCTCGGAGCTGGGCGCTCACCAGACCTGTAGCTGCGAGATTCAACCCTCCTCTACTTTACAGTATCCTGGCAACCTAAATAAGCGTTTGCTCAGATAAATCTCCCATATTACTGAACCTAGCAATATGAAAATGCTGCATTGTACTGTGTCTAACAATTGCACTCAGTATGTTTAAGTTAAACTACTACTCGGCTTTCCTTGATAGCGTACATTCAATATTGTGAAGTAGAAAGGAGACTGAAATAGGATCCAAAGATACGGTTATCGGCCTGAAAAGGGCCCTGGGTAATTCATTTTAAATAGTTATGAAATATACTCTTCTATTTAGTTTATATTAGCAACTGTAAGCTTTTTACTGAGGATGGATGAAGCAAACTGTTGACTCATTAGTTACAGCAAAAGGCAAGGAGGAATGTGATCTTACTTCTTAGCCTGCTGCTGCAGTAGTACCTTCTCTGACACTCACGGCTGTCACCTCCTGCTTGTAAGTGGCTTGAATGAAACATAGAGCACCACTCCTAGCTTTCAGTTTTCCAAAGTGAAACAAGTGTGAACTTTTGGAAGCTTGGTTGCTCTGAAATGGCTCCTAACCCGAGCAGATGGTGGTGGTTTTCATTTTTTCTAAAAGGAACCCAAGTACTCCAGGCAGGGGTGCAAGTCGTCAGTTGAATAGAGAATGAATCCTTTTTCAGTCTTGTATTGAAGTAGTATCTATCAGAGACCGACTGTTCCTATTCAATCAGTTTTCTGTACAAATGTCAGTCTTAATTTTTATACTTAAAAAAAAAAATAAGTTGCTACTGGCTGTCAATACATGCCTAAGGGACGTTCCTGTTTATCTTAACTGCTGCTAAAAGAGTGAAACACTTTCAACAATGACTGTTTAAGATGAACTACCAGATTTAATGTATAAAAAAGCATAAATAAATACATTTGTGAACTCTGCTTTTTTCTCCAAGCGTGGCTAAGTAGCTATGATTCCTTTTAGGTCTGTATTTTGCCTTGTTTTGCTTATTACCTTACCAGTATCTCCAAGGTGGCACAGTGATTCTGACTGGAGGACCGTTTCTGCATCGAGGCGTTAGCGGTCCACAGCCCAGCACCTCCCCCTGGGTTGCAGGATGAATGTAGCTGGCTGATGCCAACAGCCCACTTGTGTATTCTTGCCTTGACTGAAGAGGTCAGCAGCAGTTCTGTGCAGATCCTTTTTGATTGACAGCAGACATCATTAATAGTTGTTTTAAGAAAAGCCTGTAAGAGCACAAATGACCACGATGGGGTAAACATCCCTGTGGATGGGATCTGCCTGGCAGGTCCAAGCCTGTTCCCAGCACACGATGGGATGCAAGATCATCGTCTTTATAGTGTTAGTTCTAACCAGTTGCATTTTAAACTGTACAGTCGGAGTGCCTTTCTTACTCGCAGTGTAATGAACTGGCACCTCCTCGTGCAAAATAGGTGGTGAATTTTTTGGTAAATTCATTAACAGAGCAAGCAATTTATTCTTATCTTCAGGGGAGTAAGATGGTAATTAGTAGCAATCTTTAAAGACTAAAAACCAGCTTCAGCCTCCACATGAATCCTAGTTTCTTGTAACTAACTTCTCAGTGGGTTTACTTTTTGCTTCCCTAAAAATGTCAGAAAAGCACATTCTCAGGGCTGCAGCGCACGGGGGCAGTGAGCACCATGCCTGCACTGCCACATGGCAGCCCCTCCACAGGAGCAGTAACTGCATCAGCTGAGCAGGTCTTACCTGCTGTCACACTGGTTGGGCCCAGCTGCCGGAAGTTGCTTACAGCAGTTTTCCACTGTTAAGAAAAAGTTGTATGAAGAGTCCCCAGACCATCCAGAAATTATAAAGCCACCTTCTTACAGTATTTTATTAAAAAGTTAAGATCTCATCTCTGATAAAAATTAGCCTCACACATGTAAATGTTATAGGCAAACTGTCACATTAACATAACTCAGACAAAATTTAAAAACAAAGGGGATAAAACTTAGAAGTAGCTTTGGAGCGGTTCTCCCAAAATGACTTCCAGTTGTTGAATTGTCTTCTGACACTGCTGTTCCACTTCTTCACACTCATCTAGGAAAAGAAATTAAGCAGGAATTAAGTAGAACCGTGATTACAAAACTACCTTAGGATGGCTTCATCATTCGTCAAGGTTAGAACTATCTTCAAACACCAGGTATGAAATAATTACTCAAAAATATTTTGGCACTGACTCGTATTATTTCTACTATAACACCAATCTAAAACATGCAGCTGGGGAGATGGGCACAGGCTGCAAGACTGAAGAAACTACCATGATTTAACTGTACTTTAGGATAGTGTTGGATACAATCCATTTCAGTTTGCATCCTGCACAGTTTAAGCTACCGTACACCAATTCATAAGATTTATAGCAATTACAGGAATCATGCTGTCTGAATTTTATAAATAAGTGGCCCTTATTCTTTCTTGGGCATAGGCCAGTTGTCTGCCTTCACTAATGCTGCTTTAGAACATTACCTTCCATGAGCTCAGCTAAGAACGGAACAGATTCTGGTAGCAGGACCAGGTAGTTCTCCTTCAGTCTTTTTGCGACTTCTACCAAAGCAAGCAGGGCAGCAAATCGGACCTAAAACAAAACAATATAAACGCTACAGTACAGTTCCCTGTTTTCTCCTCCCCATCCCTTCTTTCCGTATCAGTTGGAAACTAGCTTTCCCTGCTGGATTTGTATCTCAACACCTGGGTTAAGGTAATGTCAAAGGAAAAACAGGTTGCAAGAAGTAGGTATGTCATTGGAAGTTACTTCATGTAACGGTCTTCAGCTCCCTGTTACAGTAACACCCTGTTCCGCTGTAGCAGAAGGACGTAGCTCAGTACAATGAAAACCCGAGTATTCCCCCTGAATAAATACAACCTCACAAGTAGGAGAGTCTTGACAAAACTCTATATAATAAACAGGTCTGAATGTTGATAAATAAAGAACTTCCAGTTTCCCCTCGGAAGTGTCCCTTTCTTCAACCAGGTTAGCTCTTATTCCAACAGCTACCAAATCTTTACAAAACCCCAGACCATACAGTATGGAAGACATCCACGTGGAATACCGACTGCTTACAGTAAGAGCAGAAGGCCACGTTGTACATACATCCCCCTTACAACTTGGGAGTAGTACAGTATCAATATTTTAATTTAGGTTAGTATTTTAGCAATGACTTGGCTAATCCACTTCTGGTTTTTGGGGTGCTGTTCCCATTTTCTAACACAACAAAGAAAACCAGTTCAAATGCTGACAGCCCCCAACCTTAGCAGACGTGTGCCTCGTTTTCAGCAGGATCTGGTAGTTCAGCGGTTTCCAAAGAGAATCATCTGCCATTGCCACTGAAAACTGAGCTATGCAGGGTATCAGGTGTGCTGTCACTCTTTCCTGGAACTTCTCGTCTCCTCCAAGCGTATTTTCTAGCTGTGGAAGTAAAAAGCTTGTCAAAGAGATGCAGGCTCAGACAAACCCAGCCAAAAGCATTTCTTCCAGCTTCAGCTTTCAGGTACTCAAGAGTTATGTCAAAGAGCATCAGCAGGAGCACGCTGCTCTGCGCAAGTGCAACAACATGTACAGACCTTATGGAAAGGAGTGAAGATGTTTAGAAAGAGGATAAAAAGAATTAGTAATTTAGAGCCTTAGCAAAGCAGTTAATACTGTCTCCAGCCCAAAGACAATGAATTGTTCCCTTTTTGTTCAGGGAGAGGACTGAGGCCTGATAGGTAAAAAAAAAAAAAAAAATCTTTCGGATGGGGGAAAAAAATAATCACCTATTAATTGTTTTTTGTGTGTTTGTCAATACCTGATCAACCAGAGGCATCATCAAGGTTTCTGCTCTTTCCTTACTCAGGAACTTCTGGGTGTCAAAGAGGAAGAGCTTGTGCAGACAGTCGATGGTGAACTGCAACAGTAGACAGCTCTTTTCTGTGCTGTTCTCAGAGTCAAAGAAAGCTTCATCTACATATCAATCAAGGAGAAGAAAAAAAATCATCAAAAAAATGAGAACAGAAGACACCCCCACATGACAGAAACATTGTTAGTTTGTGAATACAGCTAAAAGATGTACTACAAAGCAATTATGTACTGGTCACTCGGAACAATAAAGTGGATGCAATATGTTATCAGGCTTTTAGCTGATGCCCTAGGCAGGTCTGGCGCTGACGTTCACAGTCAGCTGGACATAAAAGAGAACAGCCACAGGCCATAGGGGAAGTGCTTGGCCATACCTGTGGATACAGAGAATTTCTTCAGGTATGACAAAAACGTAATACCTGTTTTGGCCAAGAAAGCAGAGGAGTCTGAATATATCATATGAGAAGCCAATGAATGAAAAGTAACCACAAAAGCCAACCCCAAACAGAAACAAGTCACCCTCTTTCCACACAATTTCATTCTCATGGAACTCACTGGGACTGACACTGAAAATTTTCATGTGGTCAAAACTTTGTACTGGCAGCCCAGAGCCCATGGATGAAAAACGTCCTTTGGTTCCATCAGAATAAGAAAGATGCCTTATTTATGAGAGAAAGAAGAAAGAGAGAAATGAGAGCTATGTGCTGTGAAGTAAATCCTGTAAGACGAAACTTTCAGCAATTACCATTAACCTGTTTCAGCAATTAGTTAGCCTGCCAATGCTTCCCTCTATGTAGGAACTGAAAACTTACCAGTTTTAGAAATGTTGACCTGGTTCAGTGTCTCAGCAAATGGCTTCACTAAGTGACCAGCAAACAGGGTGAAGAGACCCTTGAGCTTGTCTGCAATGCAATCTGCTATTCGGTGGAAGGTCAGCAGCCTGTCTGTTAGGGTAGACTCTGTTTTGGACCAATCAAAGAGCTGAAAGTGAAAGGCAGATTAGCGCTTTCCTGTGTCTGTGCACTGGAAAATGCAAGCATGCTAATGCAGATGCTTTACATTCAAACTTCCTACCTTGAAGAAGAGGGGTCTGAAAGAAGCCTCAGAAAGTTTCATAACCATACTTATTAGACAATCAATAATGTAAGCCTCTGTCTTACCAACTTCCTCTAAATCATCCTAGAAAAATTAGAAAACATAATTGCAAGTTTGAAATGTAAGAATTTGAGCTTTCAAAGCACATTTTAACTCTGTTTCAGACTAAATACCCAACCATAATGTTTTCTACTCCAAGAACAATCCCAGAACAGAGCATTTCATATCCAGAATTTTAGAGCACATTATGTAACGGGAACTACTAATACTTTTTTAAAACGACTGATAGAATCAGTGTGTAGAGGTTGAGTTGCTGCTGTTCATCCCCCTAAACAAGCCACCTGAGCATGCTCTGTTCGGAAGTCCAGGGCTTTCATGAAAAATGCCGTCAGCTCAGCCTGATGGGAGATCAGGTGCTCCTTCTCCATAGTGACAATGTGTTCCTTCAAAATGTTCATCAGGGGACGCAGGCAGTTCTGCCAAAACAAATGCAAAGCAATGCAAAGGCAACAGTGATACTGAACAGTAATCCAGAAACGTAACAAGGGAACGGGATTTTTGCACTGCACACATTTACTCATTAAAATACTGTTGATAAATCAACTTTTTCCTGTACTTTCAGGGGACTCAAGTTAATAGGATTCCTGAGAATTCTAGCAGATAGATCAAGGCCTTTATAATTTCTCACGCATTTATCATCTAACATGCTAAGGACATTAAACTGGGGCATTTCTGACAGGTCTAACCGCACTGAATCGCCACTGTGGTACAAAAGAAAACAGAGATAATAAAAAGACTGTGCCAGGTTTGGCTGTGATGGAGTTACATTTTCTCCACAGCTGCTCATGTGGTGCAGTCTTTTAAATCTGTGACCAAACCAACGCTGACAACACGCCGATGTTTTAGCTATTGCTGAACAGTGCTAAGACTTTTTGTTTCTCACTCTGCTGCCCCAGGGAGTAGGCTGGTGATGGGCAACAGGCTGGGAGGGGACACAGCCGGGATAGTTGAACCAAATTTTACGCTGCTTATTCTTCTTTTTTCTCTTTCTTTTCAATTACAATGGAAAAGAATGAAAAAAATACTTACCTTCCGGGTATTTGCCACTTCACTGTAACACTTTGTAACTGCAGGCAAGAGTATTCGGGGAGCAAGCCTTGTAGCTAGGATGGTTTTCAGTGATGTTATGCGTAAGCTTAACTGGGAAGAAGGACCAAACTTGGCCACAATCTTTTCCAAGTGGACAACCTATCAGGAAATCCAACAAAAGTTTGGCATACTTAAAACAGCTCAAGAACTTACAGTCAGTGTCTGTTGCAAGTGTCAGACAGGAATTCTGCTGTTCACACCACGTGGAGCACCTTACATTCAGACACCTGTGTACAGAGCTTCGCTGTCTTCAGAAGACAAACACTGAAAAAATGCACGTCAGTGGCAGGGGCTCAGAATTACCCTGACTAGAACTGGTAGATACATTGGATGAGATCATGGAATTACAGTAAGATCCTTCAGGATTCATCTCCCTTTCCAAAAAGGCAAACTACAACCTATCAGAGGGAGGAGTAGGAGACGCTCTTATACTCTGTATCTTAGTTGTCTGCATAAGAAGGTGAGTAGAGGAGTAATGTTACAACCTTCCACACAGCTGGCACACACTCCTACTTCAGTTTCAGAGAGATAAAAAGCCATCTCTGTAGCTTCTTCTAGGAACTGGCCAGATCCTGTCCCCCTTTACATACGCGTAGGAATCAGACAGCTCACCTGCAGCAAGCAATCCAAAAGATAAGGACTAAGGAAGTGTGGTAATGTTTCTGCAACCTTCAGCAGAGCAGTGACAGCACTCAGCAGGTAAATCTCATTGGAGATTAGCTCCTTCTTGTTTTTCAAAGTCTTCAACAGCGCTGGCATCAGCCTGTGAATAACCAAGCATAAGTAAAGATGAAACCACTGGCCATTTGGAGACTCATCTCCAATTCCATAAATCCATCTGCTAAGCCTGCAGCGACAATTTTCACATGAATTTTTACACATGTATTTGAATTCTGAGCTCTTCTGCTGTATTTCGTTTTTTTTGAAGCTAATGAAGGATATTAGGTTTAGAATCACAGAATCATAGAATGGTTTGGGTCAGAAGGGATCTTTAATGATCATCTAGTCCAACCACCCTGCAATAGGCAGAGATATCTTTCCCTAAACCACATTGCTCAAAGCCCCATCTTTAGTTTAAAGATTCAATGACACTAAGAAACTTACATTTGTAAATGAGAGAAAACAGACTTGAATTCTCCTTGAGTAGGGAGATTAAAATAATTTAACATGCAGGGTTTCCAACTGTACTCGTTCTCATGTTTTTAAATGCGATCTGTTCTACAGTAAAAATACAGAATATGTTCTGACTTTTCTAAAGCCATGAAGACTGCTTCTCTGTTCACATAGCACATTCCGTAAGGAACTCAACTGGTTACAAAACTCTTACAGTTTCCCCATTAGCTGCTTAGTTCTATGGCCAGGAAGCACCTCCAAGCACCACGAATACCTTTATTATTTTCTATACAAAACACACATGGGCAGACTGCCACTGGGCCTTCATCAGCGTTGCTTCAGTCATGCATTTTAGTATAACTACTTCCTGCTGCAGCTGGTTCTGTTAAAGAGAACCCGACAGTACCTGGGAAGCTGAGGTATTGCTTGGGCTTTCAGCGTACAGGTGACCTCAGCTATACAGAGCAAAGCACTTCCCATCACATTCTTTTCCCCCTTCTCTGAAGAAATCAGATCGATGGCAGCTTTCAGAACAGGTATAAACGGCACTGGGTTTTCTGTGCCAAAACCTTTGCAGAGCAGCTTGAGGCTGAACAAAGCAGTCTGCCTGTTGATGGCTTGCTCCTCCTCTTCCTCCTTTCTTCTACACTGCACAATAGCAATGAGCTCAGGAACTAGCTCTAGGAGCTGCAGGATCTAAGAGGACGAGAGAACACACACATCAGGCATAGAATCAGAAGCTCAGAACCTGCAAGCTAAGTATAGGCAGGTAGCCTACGTCTCACTGCTCAAGAGCTGCCTGCCAGACCTGGCACTGACACTTGACATCTTCACATCTAGCAAACCACTTCTACATCAACCTCTCTCTGGGAACTTCTGCTAAAGGAACCAGATTGACCCACTTCGCCTCACCTGGCTCTTCTGCCACTTTGTGCGCTGCTGCACCTTATTGTTCAAAAGGTCCATTGCCTTACGCCTCACAGAGGGGAGCTGATTTGTCATTAGTCCCCTAATTACAGGGATGAAGGTTTCTGTCGGCAATAAAGCATTAACCTACAAGAAAGCACAAAGGAAACAATACCATAAACACTCTTCCATGCACTGTGACGTTGTAGCCTCCAAATAAGACAGGCAAACTCTCTTCAACCTCCCACATGGGTTTCAGGATCAAAGAAGAGAAGACAGCCTAGCCATGCTGTATCTGAGGCAAGCAAAAGAACAAAGCAGGTTCAAGTTACAGGACTAATGTACGTTCACCGGCTGCTAACCAGCTATTATCCACTAGCACCGAGCCTTCCTCAGCAATTCCTTCTGTCTACGCTGGTGAGCTATCCCTCCTTACCCTCAAATACTTCTGGAGGTGCCCTGTGCACATACATCATGAAAACTGGAATATGCTTCACAGGCAAAAAAAAAAAAAAAAAAAAATCCAAGCTGTGAAAAGACGTATGCTCCACAGCATGCAATGAGACAGCCAGTCCAACTCTACAAATATCCCTCTGATCAGAAAAAAGGTTAGAAAGAAAAGCATAAGGATTTTTTTCTCCATTTAGATTCCATGTGGAAATACACAACGGTTCCATGAGCATTAGTTAAATGATTTTACGAGTTACCAGTGAGAAGTGCTGCCAAAAGCCATTCTTCTCCACCAGACAGTGACACGACTGCTTCCAGCTAGTGGAATACTAACTAGTGGAAATAAGTGTTCCTGATTTCTTTTTCTGGTTGTTCTGTCTAAGCTGTTAGCTGCAGTTACTGAAGTTGTTAGATGAGTTTAAAAATTGATGCACCGGGTACAGAACATCCAATAAAGATGAGTACTAATCCAACAAGAATCCTACAAAGGTTATAATCATACTAATAAGCAAAAGCAGAAATGTCCCACTGCTAAGAGAGGGCTACTGAGACATACTTTATCCAGCATATCATAGGACTTGTTGAGAAGAACCCTCCAAAATTTGGCTGTTGGCTTGTCCACGTTTCCTTCCACTGAAGATGCCACAGTGTTTATATAGCGAAGAACTTCTTCTAATAGCCTAGATGGAAAGGAAGCATCTTTTAGTAAGTAACAAGGACACTGAAGAAGTTATTACTGGAAAGCACAAGATTTCATGAAACAGCAAGAATAAATGAAAATGAAACACTTAATGGAGACACTAGCAGGTCATATCCACATATTAACAAAAAGCAACAAGGACAATCATGTACACATTAAAGAAGTCTACCTAGTACCCCCAAATTAGCATCTACATACAACAGTAGTTCTGAAGATCTTTACTTTAAAACAAGAACAATCTGGGAAGGTACAGACATTTAAAAATGAGCATTTAAGGAACACAGCATTTAAAATAAATCCTACACCCTTTTTCACTTAGAACAAACACGGAAGTTAAACCTCTGCAAAAGAAACACTCCATTTTGCATCACTGGCTGTTACAGCTCAAAGACTACAACTGTGATCTGTAATTTTCTTACACCAATATAGGGGCACCTGTGAAAAACATTTTTTCCCCTATGAATGAAGTGATCTGTTTTGCCAAAAAATTGGAAATCTTTTAGAGACTCCATTATCAATAGCATAATAGTTACAGCCAAGTATGTAAATAAGCACCATCAGAAATACAAAAAGACTGGATATTGGGCAGAACAATCTTTCAGAAATAAAAAACTCCACAGCATGTTAAAAAAAACCCAAACCAAACCACAAATAACTTGCATATAATAAATACTGCTTGTTGCCAAGGATAGTATTAAAAGTATCCTTGGGGAAAAAAGTATTCTGATGGGACTACGATTACAAAATATTCCCAGGTTGCAGTAACAGCTAGAAATAGGAGGAGTGGAGCAGATTTAAAACATACCTCTGTTCCAATGTCTGCAGCTCTTCTGTTTCTTCACATTCAACTATCTGATTTAAAAAGGAAGAATGAAAATGTTGTGTGAAACTCACATCCCCTCATTAAGTTAATATCCCAGTATACAAATGTGTTCTGAATGAAATGTCCAGTAACATGGTTAATTACGAGTTCCCCACATCTGCACTTCAGCTGTCATTCTAGAAGAAAATCTGAGAATCTTCTTAGGTAATGCAGTCATAGTAGCAAACACATTTCACGCTGGTGGATGATGTTCAGTTAAAAAAATGGGAAGTACTTCCAGCTAGAGCTGCACCCTAAAATTTGTAACATTTACTTTGTCTTCTCAAAGTTAACAGTATGAACCTCACACAAAACTTGGAGTTATACAGACCGCAAGTGAAATCCCAGACTCCATAAAGCCAGTGGGAATCCACTGGGGCAGGAAATTCACTTTGCTACCTATTCATCAATCACACAAAGGAAGTCTATCTGGAAAAGCCTTATTAAAAAATAATTTACATCACCAGGAGGTTTTGAAACTGTGTTAATAAAGGTGTCAGCAAGATAGACTGGACAGTGTATTCTTTCATCCCCTTTGAATATAAAGCCATAATAAAAGCAAATTAAACCTCATCTATTACAGTATGGCACGATTACTTAACATGTTTAAAAGCGATCTGCCGTTATTACCTTTTTCACAAAACTCTGAGAGGATAAAAGTTGTGACATGAAGGAGACTGACAAGAATTTGAAATGCCGAAGTTGTTTGTCTGAGTGAGACTCCACATTAAAGAGCTGTCCATCTTGATTTTTTAGCTGTGTGTTGCATGTTCTTGACTTTTTCGGCCCAGGATCATCTGTTGAAAACATTCACAAAACAAATTTGCAGCCAAGAGAAAAAGTAATTTGAGTTCTGATTACAGAAATGAAGTAAAACTACAGTCAGATGCCTATAAATGATAGCAATTCTGCTGTATTCACAATCATGTCAAAGTTCTAAAAAAAGATGTTCTGAAATACCACAGGAGATAAACTTTTCATTTCAACAGCCTCTCAAGAAGTAGTGCCATTTCTCTGCCGTTCCACCTGATCATTTTTACATGAAGAATCTTCTTTTTTCTTGGTGCTAAAGTGGTATACTGGCTACAAACATGAGAAACTTTTAAGGCAGGGCCACATACAGTGTGTCACATATTTGGGAAAACCGCTTTCAGTGTCAATAACTGGTCCTTCCTGGCTGAGAAAATGTATTCAAACAACAAAAAGAGCACAGCATAACTTTAAAGGAAACAACCCTCACCCACCTTCCCCAATGCTCTTTGAAATAACAGACTAGAAAAGCATTAAAACATATTGTTTAATTATTGCTCCACTATATTGTACTAGAAAGAAATAAAACCTTGAAAAAAACCCCCAAACAAAATGACTGGTAGTCCCTATGATCTTGTCTGCTAGGAATAATAACATTTTATTTCAACTAAATGATTTACTGTACCTTCTAAATGAGGACTACTGTTTGACTCTAAGGGCTCAAGTTAATCTATAATTAAAAGGATTAAAAAAAGTAATCATATCTTAGCCATTTTATTACAAAAAAAAGTAATTAGAATAATTCTGTTATCACTTAATCTTCTGTCTAGAGGACTACTAGAATCATAAAATAGTTTGGGTTGGAAAGGACCTTTAAAGGAAGGTCATCTAGTCCAACCCCCTGCAAAGAGCAGGGACATCTTCAACTAGATCAGGTTGCTCAGAGCCCCATCCAGCCTGGCCTTGGATGTTTCCAGGGATGGGGCATCTTCCACTCCTCTGGGCAACCTGCTCCAGTGTTTCATGGTAAAAAATTTCTTCCTTATATCTAGTCTGAATCCACCCTCTTTTAGTTTAAAACCGTTACTCCTTGTCCCCTGTAATAGGAAGGTTTACATGCATTTGCTGGCTCTGTTTGGTGGTTACCTTCTTTGTTCTCTGGTAGCTCTGTCAAGTACTGGATTATTTTCATCATGCTCTGGAACTGAGAACGTACATTAAATTCGCAACAGATAGAAATCCAAAATTCAGTGTCTGCTTCCAGGACAGCATCCTGTTTATGGTTTAGAACAAAAAAATAATTCAAGGATTAAAAAAAAAAATACTACTAACAATGATAAAAAGACTCAAAACCTCCTGAGTTTGTGCAAATGCCACGGTGAGCTGGATACTCCAGGATTAACGTCAAGGATAACAGCAGCAAGCTGTTGGAGGGAACATTGTTCCAGAGGGTGTAGCAAGCAATTAAATTGCTACAGCAATGGGGAATTTATAACATTTTTGGGGGAAAACTAAAAGAATTATTAAAGGGATATTGATGAAAAGATCCAGTCTCATCAATATTCCTTTAATAATTCTTTTAGGTTTCCCCATAAATTATGCTTTTACCTAATCTGAGGGCCTGCCAACACAAAAATATAATAGTGTTTTTACAGTGGTCTGTACAGGAAGACCAGTAGCATGTTTCACAAACATAAAAAGAAAAAAATCCCAACTTTAAAAATACTGAAGCACTTCATAATTAGATTAACAGCTTTCCAGGTCAAGGATTGCTGTACCATATGATCTGATTTATTATTCAGGCTCCAGGACAAAACAATATTGTATCTGCAACACAAATCATCGTCAACATCACCATCAGGTTCTGCTATAGCACAAGCTCAGAGTTAGTTACTTTAGCATAACCTAGGGGCTTGTCTTGCACCGTGAACTGAAAGGGGGAGATCAGCTTCTTGAGAAAAAGTTGACCCCAGTAATCTTCTAACCTTGTCTGTGCTTGACGTTGCAGTCACGGTTTTGGTCACATACTGCTCAAACAGCAGCACCAGGAGAACCCAGAGGAACTTGTCTCCTCCCACTGTAGTGATCAGCTGGGCCAGGATCGGCAGGCGTCGGTGCTCCGGCACATGGGGCAAGGCATCCACAAACACACGGATGATCTTTACCACCACCTCTCCCACACTTCCAGAGGGCTCTGTCAAATCACTGTCTTCAGCCTATGTAAAAGCAGGTACAACAGTTCAAGCAGTTAGTGCAGACACGTGCAAGTTCTTTATTGTAAATTCAGAAAATGAGAGAAAGCACCGTGTGCCTGACAACAGCATTACTAAAAGCATAATCTTGAGCTGCAGGTAAACAGGTTTCAATCACACAGTTCTTTTTTAGTGTTTAAGGAAAATGTTTCAAATAAAACCAAAAACCAAACAGAAAAAAAAGGGAAAAATGAAAAAAAAAAAAAAAAAAAGAAAAAAAAAAGTTACTTGGCATCAGCTAAAACAAGCAGGACATTTTCAAGGGAAAGCAATGCCACACGCTTCTGAAAACTTTGCCTGCAAGCCTAGTAAGTTAGGCTCTTGGATTCAAAGGCGTACTAAAAATAATAGAAGTAGGCTACATGATCTCAAGTAAGTAACATTAGGTTCTCCCCACACGTAACAATTGTGTGTGCCATAAATAATTTGTCGCAGAAACTTGTGATGGCTGCTATGAAGGGTTTTAAATAGAAAATAAATAAACAACAACAACAAAGAAAAAGAGACACAGCAACTTGCTTTCTCTAGCAGAGATCTGCAAGGGGATGCAAAATGTGTATGCATATTAAAAAAACCCCAGGAAATCCCCAGCCTGCTGTTAGAAGATGACATTTTCTTCCCAGTTCATTTTCACATACAAAATTTATATGGCATTTTTCATGTTTAACCCTATGAATGACTCTAGAATTAACATTTATTAGGTGCAAATAAAACCTGACCGAAGAAAAAATGTCCCCTTTGAAAAACATTGATGTGTTTCTGATTTATAATCATTTATCTAAGGTGTTCACACAAAAAGAAGAAAACCCACACAAACACCAGCTGGAAGAATAAAAGCATTTGTCAAATATTTTACCTTTCCACTTGCTTTAGACCATGTCTACTATTGATATGACCATGACGTATTATTATAGGATTAATCACCTTCTCGTTACTTCCAGTGGTTCCTCTCTGCTGAACTTGCCTGCCATCTTTATGATGAAACACCTGAACTATGTTTCAGGTCCTCTTTAGGTACAGTTGTGACACTGTTTTGGGTAAACCATTTATAAAGTGCAGGAGCTCGTAAGATTAAAAGCAGTAGTCTGATACCCTTAAGAGGTGGTCAGAGGAGGTCCGTCTGTTAACGTAGTTATTATATATAATCTAGTATAGATCTAAAAATAATCCTAGAATAGGCTACAGTTTATTCTACCACTGATACTCTAAACCATCTCCTCAATTAGTAATCTTATTGTTCACTTTTTTCTACTCCTTTCATTAAGTGGACAAATTTACCTGTATAAGAGCAGGAATAACCATCTGAACTGTCTTATTAATTACTTGGAATGTGTAAGAATCATCCAGACGCAAGACATTTGCTCCCATGAATGTAAAAATGGGCATAATGTTATGGAGAACTTTATCCTGGAAAAAAAGACAGATGAGATTAGTTGATTTTTTGAACTGTGCTGCTCTGCGTATAATACCTTAAGGCATTTCTCCTTCCCATAAATGCCAGTAGATTCCTATAGAAGAAAATGGCAATCATTAGAATCTTCCAGAATTTCCACTAAACTAATTTTAAATGTATAGTGTCCCTTAAAGCTATTTACATGCGACTGTTAAAGAGTTCTAAATATTATTTAGAAATCAAGATACACTTCTAAGCAAATAATTAAAGAGTGGAAATTGCGAGTTTAGTCTGATCCAACACCTAGTGATCTTCCACTCAGTGCCATGGTAGTTATGACAAGCAAACGCAGCTGTGGGGAGACTTGCAGAAGCACAAATGTAAGTGTGGCACAGGTTCCAGTGATTTTAGTATCTTGCCCACCCACTCTTTTTACACCTGTAAAACATCCGTGATATCTACAACCATACAATGAAAACCAGCCATGCTCATTTTAATTTTTGGCTTTTTTTTTTAGGCTAGACTGTAATCACAGTAATTGATTTTAAGAGAGCTGGATTAGAGGTGTCACCTAACTCGAGACTTAAGTTTCCGAGATATTGCCAGAACTTAGAGCAAGAAGTTATGGGCACGTTTTTCATTCGGTTTTAGTGAACTGAAGGAGTGTTTTAGATTTAAAAGTGAGATTCATACAAGATAGCTCCTTGTATTCTGACCTTGAAAATCTTCTAAGAGCCAATACTACTGTAGAATAAAAGCTTGGTTCTATAGCAGGCGATGGCAGTAAGATGGCAACAAAGAACCACCACCCCAACAATAAAAAAGCCAAATCCTCCACACACTTGTCAAAAACATTAGTTTTACGTTTTGGGGAAAACGGTATCTTTCCAAATGTGTGGAGAAAGTAGTGAGGTAAAGATAAAGATGCAAAATGAGTTTGATAGGTCTGGACACATTTTGCTGCTTTTATAGTTTCAAAGCAAAGAATCTTACTTAGAAGAGTGAGTGTTCAAATTTCAACCCATAAAAGAAAAGGCCTGTTTTTCGGTCAATTAAAATCAGGTCAACCTAGTTTTACCACCAACTACAACTACATTTCTCAGCGTTGTATTCTCACAAGTACTTATCTTGTACATGTGCTGTTGGGCTAGACTCTTCCTATAAAAAAGCAGGGGAAAGAAGAAACAATGCACAAGAACTTTGACCACAGCGGGAAGGTGAAGCAGGGCTGCTGTCAGAAAGCTTCTTCCATTTCTAATGTGCTTCACTGAAATTCATAAATGACAAGTGGCCAAAGCATCAAGACAGAGGTTTGTTTTAAATTTAAATGGAATAGAAAGCCCTAAAAGGACAGGGAGCCTGTAAATTTTGCCTCTTGCTCCTGTCAGAAAGTTCCTCCCAATAGAACAGCTCTATACATGTTCCTCACTCTACCCAATATTTGGAACCTGAAGAGAAGAGCCAACATAAATTTCAGGTAGTACTTACGGGAAACATGCCAGCAACAGCACCAAGGAGCAGCAGTGCATGGTGGTGTGTCTGGGGCATTTTAGAAACTCTGATGCACTGAACGATCACTTCCACGTTGAATTTTTCTTTGTCAAGGGTATCTGCAAGTAAAAAATATTCACTCATTAACACTTTCATGGTTAACCTTGTAGGAATAAACGGTACACTCAAACACTGGTTTCAATTTGCAATCCACACCTAAGGGACCTACAAAAAACTATTAAGAAGGCAAACTTATATACCCTATAGAAGAATCTCTCTCTCCTCAACAATACTACATAAACTGAGAGAAGGAAAAAGTTAAGAGGCCATTATTTTAACGCTGTACTGGTGAGACAAGTACCAAGAAATGAGCCTGGCAACTTTTACCTGCTGGGATCTTGCTACCATCTGAAGACAATTTCTGACAGATGTTCAGCAGGCAGCTGAGGATTAGCTGCTTTGTATATTCCATATTTTCTTCTTCTGATTCCATAGGCTCCAGACATCTATACATTCAGGAAAAAAATCAGAAATTGAAACAGGAGACAAAAAATAAGTGATCAAACCACATATTAAGATAGAAATAAGAAACTGCAATCTTTATTCTACAGAAGCTCTAAGCTGAGGCATCTAAAAAGTGTTTGCCAAAACATGCCTCTTCTTTGTTGCTTTCAAATACATCAGCTGGTCTAATAAAAGACATTTATCAACCCACTGTCGAGAGTATAAGATGATTTCCTGAAATATGATTGCCAGTCTATGTGAAGGCAAGTTATAAGGAAAAAAGATAAATACCCAATCTACGTGTAAACTTTCCTAAGTGCCTGGAGACAGGGCTGGCAGGAAAAGCCATAGTTTTCTTAAGTTGTACTGGATGAAGGCTGATCCACAATGTTTTGGGAGGAATTTTAAATCTTAAAAGTATTATAATAATAGCTCTGCAGAAGACAAAAGTCCTGTCAATTGTGCCAGTTTTAGCACAGGTGTCACCCTTCTCAGCAATCCCAAGCCGTCCACTTGAGAAACCTAAGAAGCTATGCATCAGGTAAAAATCTTAAGCCCATCACATTGTTTAAAGGGTAAAAAGGTCACAACAACTTCACATTCCCCTCATCTGGTTTACCTAAAAGAAATTCAAATAAAAAAGGCAAGCTAAGCTACAAACATGGCAACAAAGCAGAGAGAAAGTAGCCCATAGTTTAACATTTGACAGTGTCTGCTGCAGAAGAGGATGCTGAAGGACTCGTGTGTTATGGAGGCACGATTACCGGCTTAGCAGGTTAAAAAGCGCAGGTACCAATGCCTGCGGACGTCTAAGTTTCTTCTTATGCTGCAGTAACTCCAGAATAAGCATAACCCTCTGCCAGCTGAAGTGGCTTGTTTCCGGTGCCAATTCTGCATCTTGAGGCTTTCTAAAATGATAAGGTAAACAATCAGGATATACATTTGCAAAGAAAATAGTACAGTGTTTCAGACTGCAAAAACAATCACATTTTCTTTCACACCGTGATATCCTTTACCGCTTCTCCTGGGAGAGGTGGCAATGAGAGGTGGCTTTTGGTTGAAGCAGCAACACTTTTTAAACAACCAACAGAAAATCCAGACCAAACTTGAAAAAACAAACAAGTATAGCACGCCTTCTGAGTATACAAAAATTCTACACAATGAAGCAGACTTCTGTGGAAAAAAAGGAATATCTATTACCAAGTCACTGTCCAAAGGCTGATTTGCTTGCCTCTTCAGAACTACTAGGTGCCTAACCACTGACCGTGCAGGCAATGGGGGTGTGTGCAAGCATGTGTTTATAAACTCTGACAGTTTACAGATGGATCAGTCTAACGGGTTATGATTGTTAAAAACCGTCAAGCGAAGGAAAATAAGAACAGGTACTGTAGGTCAAACCAAGAAAACCAACTCAGTATCCTGTTTCAACAATGGCTGACAGCTGATGCTTAAAGGAGAAGTACAGTGGGCAGAACAGATCCTTCCTTGTAAGAATGGAGAGAAGAAACAAGACAAAGAGATCTAAAAATTAATGGTTATATTAACATTTCAACTGAGCAAAAATACTGTTTTTCAGTCAACTAACAGTAACATTTTGATGAGCATCTGTAGGCTTCAGTCACGTATATGTAATTTTTCCATACATCTTTATTACTAATCAAGATTAATACCTACAAAAATTAGTCTTGTTCAACTATGTCCAGCTAAATTCTATAAGAGCAAATGTCAACATTAAAACTACTGGATTTTTTTTTTTTTAAATTTTGACTGTAGTTGCATCAGTTCTCCAACAGCAACATGAGTTGGTGTTCTCCTGCCAAAAGTAGCTCTGAGTTATTTTACTGTGCAGGGGAAAAGAAGAAATACATGCTTATGCTTTCAATACAAACTATGCAACACAGTAAAACAAGTGGTATTTTCAAATTGGACAGATAATATTTTTGGCTTAATAGTTATTTTACCTCTGTTGCTGCATTTTCTGCCTTCTAGTTTGCTGAACAGTGGCCAGACTTTTGGTTTTCTCAGGAGGTTCCAGTTCATTGACAATTTGCTCAGCACACACTGAAATCTGAAACAAAGAACAGTAATGCAAGTACCAATGAACATTGTGTCATACCGCACATCTATGCCCCCCTCTTTTTTTTTGTAAAAAAGATCCCTTTCATGCACATATGAGTATATAATTCACATATTCAAGTCATATCCTGAAAATGAAAATCAGTGCAGCAGAAAGAAGTGACTTCTGCTGAATTCACTCCAGTAGCACAGTAAATGACTGATGCATGGCTTTTAAAGAAATACCTTCTAAAAGCGGTCATTTAACAAATTTTTCATGCCGTTAACACAAGTGTATTCTGTGAAAAGTAGTTTCCAATTCCTTTCATGTTATGAATGATATAAACAAAGAACATTACTGAATATTACTGAATGTAGCAACACAGAACCACCACAACAGGTTTGAATGTATTTCTGTGTCCTGGAGTTTGCCACTTACCCCTTTAAACACACTGCTAATTGTCTGGGCACAAAGTGGGTTCTTACAGTTTAACAGTAAGTCAAACAATACTTTCAATAGCTTCTGTTGCACCATCCCATCTGATGCAGCTGCAAAGAATGGTTTAGTAATCTACAAAAGGGAAAAAAGAAAAAATGCAGAGACGTTTAATGTAAGAGGGTAACAAAATCACAAGCTATGGAACTTAGGTATGTCAGATTACGTATGACACCCAATCACAGATGCATGTTAGTTTGAATATGTATCATGAAAGCCTGGATATTAACTATGTCTTTGTACATATCCAGGAATTGTTAGATGCAAAACATGTATTTGTGAAATACCCATCAGACATACTGATACCTGAAATTTTTCACACAGCTTGCCTGGTGGGGGGAACAAACTTGCTGTTGCCAGCCTTTGGTAAATATACACTAATACCTGGCTAATAGAAGGCCTGATTTGTAGCCTCCTTCAAATGAGACTACTTCTCATCTACTGTATTTTCTTGACAATTTTTCCTCAGATGAAAAACAAGGAGTAAAGCTCCTGCCTGACTGACAAAAGCTGAGGACAGTCAAACAGTAGTATCTACAGGCAATGATACAGGTGTTCAGCTGTACAGTATTTCGATTCTATACTTGTCAAAATGCAAACATAAAGCATGCAGCAATTTTTCCTTCTGGTAAGTTTAAGAAAGTTTTGCAGCCTGTTTAGATGTTTCAAGGACACTATGGAGACCTTGAAAACTTGTACTAGAAGAAAGACAGGTCAAAAGCTAGGGACACCTTCACACAGAGTCCTTGTAAATCCATTCCTAAACAATGTTATTTACTTTAAGCATAAAAATAAAGATCTTTCATAAAGTCATACCTGCCCAAGTGCTGTGATCTGAAATGATGGAATTTCTTCATAGATTTTCTTGGCAGCATGCATGCTTTTGATAAATAAATCCAGACTCTGCTGATTTTTGCACAAAAGAGGTGCTGAATATTCATTAAATTTTCCAAGGATGAGATGCAGGAGAACAACTTCATCTTTCAACATTGCCTCAGGTTTCTTAAAGACCTTCTCTAGCAACCGGTCTAGTGCAGGCAAGAGGTGAGAAAGAATCATCTGCAAACAGGAAATTCATAACAGAAGTTTTTATCTGTCCTCTTTTTAACAAACTTCCAATCGCACAGCTTCATTTTACTGCTACATCCCCTCTCTGGTAACACGCTGCATACAGTATTTTATGCAACAGTTATTCAAGAGGAAAAATACAAGAATGTTTTGGAGATTATGACGAGTACATGCTCATCTGCTACTTTGCTCTTCTCCTTCGCAGAGTAGTAGTTCATATTTTTAAAGTACAGAGAAAAGGCAATTTTCTTCACCTATTTATGACTGCTGTCTCTTACAAAACCCCAATGAGGCAAGAACAGTCATCCTCTATGCAGTTCACAACCCTTTCAAGACACGTGCAACTGAACAGAGCATAAAAATTCATAATCATTCAGTTTTTGAACACTGAACTCATATTTTTCCAGAACTTAGAGAATTCTGAATAAACTAGATAAGAGAAGGTTAATATATACAAATACATTACAGTTCTGTACAGAAAACTCTACATACACTGGTATCTAACCAAGGTAATAAATTTCCTCTGGAAGAACCTTTTTCTGAAACGGTATTTTTCAGTAACATAAGAGTTTCCTTAAGAACTCCAGTGCAAAGTTTTATAGCCCTTACATTCCTGGATGGAGCATGCAAATATTTTATGTTTCACTAAATCATACCTTGCAGCACTACTGCGTATTATTAGAGGTGTCAACTTAATGCCTAATAGTCTTAATACATTATGAAGTTATTTAACAACATTATTATGAAACGAAATTTGTTTTCAGCATTTCAAACAAGTGCAGAACCCATACAACAACTAGAAAGGCAGCACTTACCTCACCATGGACTTCATGAAGAATTTTCATTAAGTTTCTTGCAATATATGATGGGAAAATAGGGTTCTGTACACCGTCAAGTATGTTTTCCAAAGCCTCCAACAATTTTTTCTTCTGGGATTTCTGTTTTGGCTGTGTCTCAAGCTCCTCAAATAGAGTTTCCATAATCTAGTTCATTAACAAAGTTAAAATTAAGTTCCTTCTCTGCAATAAAAATACCTTAGAACAATGCTTATTCAATGCTTTCATAATAATGCAACCTAGATACAAACAGAATTCTTAGCTGTAAAATAACGTTCAGCTGCAAAAAAAAATACTTCTGATTTGACTGATAGTCTCAATTATTTGTGTGATAAACCACTTGAATGTTTTTATAGTCCTTTAAAAAACTACAAAAAAAAAATCAGTCTACTATAGTATACAAAGACAATGAACTTTCCCAATTAACTTGATTTCTTTTAGAAAAGATGAGAGCTCACAGCAGCAGACAAAACTTGTATTAATATACATCTTCATGTAAAAAATACCTGTGTTATGTATGTACGGTCAGATATGATCTCTTCTGTCTTTTGCTCCAGATGCTGAAGAACAGGATGAAATAGAGACTCCTTTACACCTCTCAAGGAATGAAGGCAGTTGAGAGCAGCCCTTCGAACTTCACTCACAGGACTACCCAAGTTAATTAGCAAAGATATCACCACTGCAAAAGAGTGAGGGAAGGAAGGAGGAAAAGACAACAGTATAAAGTGAGTGGTCAGAATTTTACTGTATCTGTCCCTGAAGAGGCATCACTACTTTGGAATTAAACTCTTTCCACTGTAAACCTTTAAACTACACAAAACCAACATGAATCTCAGAGATCCACGACTCTGAAGTTCTTCATCACAGTCTTTATATTTGTGTTTAAGCTCAGAGAGTTCATATTGTTACTGGCTGTCACACCCTTACACTGCACAGAACGCAAGGTGCTGTAACTGACCTCTTCAGTATAGCAGTGTTTAACACTTCTAAAATTTAAAAAAAATTGGTTTCGCCTACTTCCAAGCTTGGGCTAATAACTGCAGCAGTGAATCAGCAACAGAGAAAGCTGTCTCAGCCTAGTGTAGCTGAACATGAATAACTATAGATACCCTTCATGGTATAAAACATAGTAAAAATTGCACAAAACCAAAATCCGCTGTGATTACATCGTAAGATGAGAGACAAATACTGTTTTACTTTACCTGGAGATGATGGTGATAGCAGCTGTTTCTTTTTTTGATATGTCTGTGATTCAAGCAGTGCATAGCCAATATATAGAGCTTGAGTCTGTAGCATTGCATTGACTTCATAGTTCAGATGATTTGAAAGGTTATAACTGTAAGTCCATAAAATGGAAAGGAATTTGAAGAGAAACTCTGAATCTTTTAGATGTACCTTAAATTTAACAAAACAAAAAGAGAAAAGCACTTGTTTAACAACTTAATTTGGCAAACTACTACTCACAACATCTGATCAACCACCCAAATCAAAGGAGTACACAGAAAGAGAACTAAAGAGTCAGCAACAGTGTCCTTTGGGAAGAAAAAGTTAAGAGATGATGCTTTTGTGTAAACAGTACTTGCACGTGTATACAAGTCTACATGTTTCTTAATGGCTGGATTGCTTAGTTTAACAGATAATTTGTAGTCTGTAGGTATGTAAATACAAGGGAATTTTTTTTAGATCATAAGAGACTGAAAGCACATCCATATGAATATTTGTATATTATGTCAAACGTGCAAGGAAACTGTTATATACAAAATAAAGAACTTCTATTTTTCTGTCTTGTACAGCAGTAATCGTAATATTAAAAGTGCTCTAAGTAATCCCTGACTTTTTCATCAGTCACACAAAGTGATTTTCAGAAGTCTATAAACAAGCATCTCAGGATGGCTAGGCATCTGATTTCCTTCTACAGCACAGCTTTCTGCGTGGTCTCTTCACGCTAAACTCCATTCTTCCAATTTGTCCTGCATTGGTTTTATAGGCTTTACAGTAACAGAGCGTGGACCAAAATTAACAAACTTTGAATCATAAGCACATCACTGACCATCGCAGATGCAGGTCAGACCACCCCCAATAGTAATAGCTGCTCCAAGAGGATTCAGTTCAGTTTTTCCACACATCTACATCCAATTACCTTAACTTTGTTTCAAGACCTTTCTGCCAAAATTTAGTGAGGATAGCTTCTGATTTTGAAGCACTTACACTGTCTTCTAATAGTATCCCAAATCACTTTTAAGTTCTTGCTCACTACATGGTCTGGCACTAGCTAGCATGCTTTCTGTCTGCAAGATGCTCTCTGGAATCCAAAGAGCTCCTCATTCATCATACACAAGTGCCCACTCAACATCTCGCAGACTGAACGCAGCTTGCCAGAAAAACCCATACAGCTTCTGACATACGCTTGCCTGTTCTCTTTTCCACAAGTCCACCAAGATCTAGATTCTAGTTGTATTAACTGTTCTAGAGTGGGCAAAAATAACTGTCTTGTGCCTTTCAAGTTAATACCCTCACAATCGGAGACAGCAGAATTCCACAAGTGAAAGAAGCAAATTTTTACTGCAGCTGTTGCCTTCACTAGGTCCTAGGACACTACCAACCTTCTGTAGTCCCTCATCTGACCTTCTCTGTGCAGTATGACCCACCTTGCTCAGTCAAAAATCCCACCAAAATAACATCCTTTCTTCCCTGCTGACAACTTTTAACTAGCCAGGCACTAAATCGATGTATTTAATAGCTCAGTATCAGTACAATTTCACCAGATCTCAGAGTGACTGATAATGAAACAGATTTATATACAAGAAATAACTTCAGAAAAGTTTTGTTATGAAATTTCTGCTATTCTTTCCTTTGTCTATGCTTGTCATGTGCTGTTCTTGCTGAAACAGCATCAAATTCCAGTAACAGCAGCCTTGTGTCAATTACTTGCTTCTCTTTTCCTCAGAATGTACAGTTATTAATTACTCCCTACTACAATCCACACCACCAAAATCCCTTATTCTCTTCAAAAAAATGGGTGAGAAAACATGAGATGATGTTATAAGGAAACATGCAGTGTCCTCTGGAAGTTTTCCTTTCAATTTTTGTATTTAAAAACTTACAACTTTTACAGAGCAACTGTTTGCTTTGCTCCCAGACAGGATTAAAACTTTTAGCTCAAACTTCAAGCTCTTGACCTTGTACTGTAAATCAGTGTTATATTTTCACTTTTGCTTCAACTGGTCCATTTATTCTTTTTTCACTTTAGTTTTCTACTATTACATTTAATAAGGGTTAACTAATCAGGTGAAGCTTAGCCTTCCATCTGCTAACAGTACTAGCGTGCCACAAGTGGCGCTGCATGATTAATTCTCCATTTTTCTCAGTTTTCCTTAGAATAATGTAACTGCATAATAGTTGATGACTAGTAATTCCAAGTAAGAAAAGCAAAAATAATACCTTTAGTAAGAGATTCATCAGTGCTCTGTATTGAACAGCATTGCTTCCCTCACTAGCTCCACAGACAAGTAGGTCAAATAGCCCCAAAAGGAGGTGCAGGTAGTCTTGGCTATCTTGATTCAGAGATTCAGGATTCCACCAAGTTTCCTCTAAAAAATACAGGTTATAAATAAGACACAGTGGATGCATATCAACACCTTCAAAAACCAAGAGAAAACAAACATCTCTAGTTAAAAGAAGACAATACATTTGGCTGATTTCATGTTCACAAGTAAGTAATCTTTGCAGACCTGTATAACAACAAAGGAAAGTGGTCAGGGAAGCAAGGCTTGCTTGTTGCCAACAACTTTTGAAGACAAAAAAAAAATTAACCTTCCTTCTTCACTCCGCTGATATAAAAGACAGTCAAAAAACCACCTACCTTTTGAAAAGGAGAGAGGAGGCTTTAGGCCATTAATGAAGTTTTTCAGCAAGAACAGGAACATAGCTGACTCCTCTGCATGAGCAGTCTGATCACTACTGAGCTTTTCTATATACGCAATTAACAGGTCCTTAGGCACCAAAGTTTCCTCTATTGTTTCAACAGACCATTTTAGGGGAGTTTCCTATAAATGAAAATTCATTTATGTATAGCGTCATAATTTCATCCAACAGAAGACAGAAATCTAGCACTAAAATTTAGCAATATTTAATTCCCAACCTCAGAAGAGGTATTCTTATGAATTACATGTCTGATTTCACGTTTAAGCTTGCATCTGCAGTTTTAAAACCTATGCCAGCCCTTACTACCTTAATTAACAGTGTACCTAAGTCGAGGTAACAGAATAGTTAACGACCAATCTCTAAAATATCTTTTCAAAGGGATTAGGAGTTACAGCATTTTGTGGACATTCTGTTTAACCCTCTCATCTAGCTGTTCCAGCAACATAATTCATATCTTTCAGATATTTGTATATATAAAAACTCTTTAATGGAATAATCTGAGGTCGGAATAACTAATTACCATGTATCGCTATGTGTCTGTGAGGAGGTACAGAAGCACAGCCCTGCTTATGAAGGTTTCTGACAAAAAAAAAGCAAACTATTTCAACAAAATCAATCAAGAAAACCCCAGTAAGCAGTCTGCATAAAAATAAAGCAAAAAAAGGTAGTAGAAAGATGCAGAAATATGCTTCCTGAACGTTGTTCCTGCCCCTCTACTGGCTCCTCCTTCCACCTGCATGTTACCCCTCAACAAGTGTCAATACAAGTGCTTATGGAGCTGCACAAATAACCAAAACCCAACAAATTCAGGAACAACACTTTCAATATTGTTGCAAGGACTTGCCTGAGGTTGCAATTCGTAGAATCACAGAATGGTTTGGGTTGGAAGGGATCTTTAAAGATCATCTAGTCCAACCCCCCTGCCATGGGCAGGGATATCTATCACTAAATCAGATTTCTCAAAGCCCCACTTAATCTGACCATGAATAATTCTAGGGATAGGGCATATACAACTTCTCAGGCCAACCTGTTCCTGTGCCTCACGACCTCATAATAAAGAATTTCTTCCTTACATCCAACCTAAATCCACCCTCTTTCTGTTTAAAACCATCTGCCCTTGTCCTGTCACTCCAGACCCTGGTAAAAAGTCTCTCTCCATCTTTCTTATATGCCCCCTTTAAGTTGGAAGGCTGCAAAAAGGTCTCTGTGGAGTCTTTCCTCCTCCAGGCTGAACAATCCCAACTAAGCCTCTCTTCACAGGAGAAGTGTTCCAGCTCTCTCACCATTTTCACAGCCCTCCTCTGGAACCGCTCCTAGCACAAGCTCTTTTTCATACTTGGCTGCATTTCCTTCCTTCTCCTATTGAACAAGCCAGCAAAACCTTTACTCAATGACTAAAAGCCCTGGTATTCCTAAGCCAAACAATGGAAAACGCCCCAAACTTTATGCCAAGCCCACAGCACTGAAACATTGAACCTGTTGGTGGGATGCCAGCCTAAAGCTCTGGAGTTCTTAAATTTTTAATGCAGACTCACTAGAGTGGTAAAATGTAAGAGCAATTCTTTATGGCAGCTTCTAGTACTGCTGCCAAGTGTGTGGGTTTGCTCTGAAAAGAAATGAAGGTGACATTTTCAGTCCTTCTCAAGGTTTCTGAAGTTCTTGTCCTCCAATAAAAAAAAAATAAATTTCTCCATTACATAGAAAATGCCCTCTCCAAACTCTTTACATCTTACCTCTGCAGGATCACAAGCACTGAGGCTTTTTATTTTCTTATCCAAGAAACAGAAGACTCTGATAGCCACTGAAAAATAACTTTCCTTCATCTGTGTATTACAGCAGCACTGAACAAGCACTGAACCAATTAAATGAGTAGTTACTTTCTGCCTCACACTGTCAGATTCCGTCTCAGCAACAAGTATCAGATCATCAACCTTAGAAAAGGGAGTGAAGGGAAAATAACAAAGTCTGTAAGACATGGGACTTCACTATGAGTTTACACCATTTTTCATACACATGTTCAATTAAATCACTGTTACCTTCTGTCATTAGTAACAAGTTATTGTCTGCTGCAATGGTATGCTTTGGAACCTGGGAATGCACAAACATTTATTTCTAGGAACTATGCACAGGTAGACTTGTTTATTGCCCAGAACTTTTTTCCAGGAAAATAAAAATTCCTGGAATTTAGTTATACTGACCATCTGTCCAAATAGTTAATAGCTTTACTGTTTCTTTTCCTTATGTTAAGGTTTCATCTAGATTGTATCAGAGTTTGCTATTCTACATATATATATATATATATATATATATATATATATATATATATTTGCTTAGTAGCTTAATAATACATACTAATGCTAAGAATAGCACATGCAAACTTCTATATCACATTTGCTCTACTACAGTGACCACCTGGAAAGTAATGTCTCTTAAGGTTAGGGTAACATGGTATGCATACCATTTGCGATAGTAAGGAAGGATCCCCTGAAGTCATGTTTTCAGAAAACAGCAGAATCATTTTCTCGCTGGCCACTCCTATCAGCTCTGCAGACTTGCTAGATTTAATTGCCTCTTCAAGAGCTATACCAAGGGAAAAAATAATTATCAGACAATCTAGGTATACAAATCACATATTAAAACACTGGTGGCTCGATAATATTTAGAAACAGTCAGAAACATACTACACAATTTCTTCATCTTTTCAAAGAATTTTTTAAAGAACTCCATGCACACTTAGAGCATAATAGCTTGTTAATGACAGCTACTCTCCTTCAGTAAGTGTTTAGGTTCAGTAAGAACAACATCCTAAATTATTACAATTTTTCTTTTACCAAATTAGTTAAAATTAATGCTTTACCTTCTGGCCAGCCTTTCAGTAAAGGGTGTAAGGAGCAGAGATCAGACTCTGACAGACAAACAGCCATTTTCCAATCTGAAGATTTTGAATTCGCATTAGTGATTACCATAAATGGTAACAACTGCATTACTGCTTCATCTAGTAGTTCTTTTTTCTCCTTCAAAATTTCTTCTTTTACTAAAATTTTTATTGCTCGCTCCAGAGCCTTGTACCTAAAGGAGAACAAGTCATGTTGAAAACCCACGGCTCAATCATACCAGCAACATTTCTTTGATTTGTTTTCCGTTTTTCATGGCAATTTTCTGAATCCAAATAGCAGTGAGAACAAATCAAGGAATTCATGGGAAGTGGTATGCAAATAATTCAACATTTCTTTTGTAGCTTAGTACAGATATGGTGTAAAAAAAAAAAAGTAATTGATGTGAAAAAGTTTAAAAGTATTCTTTAGAGTTACTTTTTAAAAATTTAATTTATACAGCAAGAATGCAGACTGAAAAAAGGCACAAACATACCACTTTCCATCCTTTGAAAGATCAGCTCTCTGGAAGATATTCAAAAGACTTGATACTATTACTTCCGGATTGATGTGTTTCCTGAAAATCTAGAAAGTAATCAAGAAAAAGGAACGAAAGTATAATAAGATACAAAATAATTTACCATATCATAATGGAAAAAGCTTCTGCTATACCGAGTGGAAACAGAGACCAAACATCACTAATTGCATTCCTATTGATGATGATGTAATGAAGATATTATCAGGGTGAACAGAAGTTACAAGGCTGCCCACCATGCCCTCTTGAAATGCTGAAGTACGGAGAATTTATTGAATGCAGAAATGATTTGTAAAATTGATAAACAATGAGAAAAATGCTTTCTAATTAAACAAGAATGCTTTTACTTTACATACCACCTGTATGACAAAAATACAAGGAACATTAACAAAAGATACTGCAGTCTAATGAAGCACTCACGTGCTTCTATTCCTGTTTTTTAGTGATTGAGAATGAACGAACACACAAGACCAATTTTACTACCACTACTAATATTCTCCACCACTACTCAGCAGAAGCAATAAAGACAGACTGTTACTCTAGCTGGAAACAATCAGTACAATGCATACCAGAGCCTTATCCAGTAAACCTGAGCTGGAGTTTAGGACTTTGCCGCTATCAACTGACCAAATGACTCTCATACGGAAAAACTCAACTGAGCACTTCTCACTAGCGTAACGACTTGTCACTGCACCATTTTCTATCCAAAAGGCAGGTAACATGGCTTGCATTTTTATAGAAAAATGTACAGGATAAGCAGGAATCACACTTCAAATAATAATCAAAGATTAAAATATACTTTAGTAGCTACATAAAAAGATATCAATATTCAGGTTACGTGCAAACACTTTGGGAAAGATCAGGAAGCAGAAATTTGGGGGGAATTGTGAGGTGGTAAAAACCACAAGCCTCTTAACTTTGTGCTGTTTAATCCTGCTAAAGGACAAAAGCTGTACAGGAAGGACATGAGTAGAAGGGCAATTACAAAGAATACATTCCAGACACACATATTCTAAAATCTCACCTGACACATCAAAAAATAGACACTTACCTCCAAAGAACTGAGAGCAGACATTACAACATCTCTGTTGTCATCCTTGAGCCGACCAAAAATTGCTTCTTCTATGAAGGACTGATCAAAGCCTTCCTGAAAAAATAAAGGATAAAAAGAGCCAAAGGAAAAAAAAAAAAATGTGTTGGTAGCATGATTTACAGACTTTAATGAAATATCTGAATCCTAGTAGAAGAATAGTGGTAACGTCAATGAAATTAAACCTCAAAGGCAAACTAACTTTAACCAACAAAAGAAAGAAAACCAGAATTATCCATTATTTTAGAATACAAGCAGCTTAATAAACAAGAACTACATCCAGACTCCAGAATACAGGAAAATGGTGACAGAAGCCTACTGAAAACACCCTGAGAAACCAGTGACAATGACATAAGAATAGTTTAATGTACCACTCATCTTCAACCGGTATGCCTGGCAAACAGCTTTTTGAAGACATTGTATGTTTTGTCAGTTCTGTAAGTGAGAGATTCAGGACACAAACCTTTGATGTTTCAATAACATCTTTCAAGTGCTGAAGAGCCAGGACCCGCACAGCTGGCTGAGGATGATTCAAACTAAGCAGAAGGGAGGTATCAGAGTCTTCCAGAAACTGAAATAACAGATTTCAGAGTGACCCACTGCATGTTAAAAAACACTTTAAGTACATACCAGGATAACAGGAGAAATTCTTTCAGCAGTTTTTTGTACCAGAAGAAAACATGAATAATTTAGACCCCAAAAGTATCAGATACAGAGCAATGATGTATAACTGTTTCAAATTTGGTTGTCTTTGCTTTGGCAGACAGTTTTTGGAATATAGCTTGAAAAGTACAGTAAGCCACAGACACCGTTTTGTCCTAGAAATGCACTACACTTATCTAAGGATTCTGAGAAAGCTCTAGTGACAAAGTCAGTGTGACAGAGCACAGATAAACTGTGAAAAAGGCATCCCTGCCAGTCCAATTGCATGCACTTATCTCAGGAACCTTAAAGGCTAGAAGAGAGTCACACGGCTTTGTTCTGCATGCCTTCTTTTTCTGTTAATCCACTTGTTATTCCATCACAGAATCTGTGCCTTCATTAAATCAGTACAAAAATACACGAAGCACTTCTTTATGTAGTTTATCATCTTTTTTTAAGTGCTTTCAGTCTTTAAATCATTGCAAACAACAGCATGATACTAACCATTTCTTAATAATACATTCCTTGGACAGATCTGTTGCACTCATGGTTATCTGTGTTAGGCTGAGTTTCAACTGCTCTTCAGAAATGGCACAGGGAAGAACTCTGTAGTCACTCTACTCTTCCATGTTACTGACTGTAAATATTCATAAAATCAATGCAAAAAAAGGACCAAACCACCTTCTCTCAACAGTGATAAAGTTGTTTGTCAGCTTTCCCAAAACAGACACATCTGACTGACAAAACCTTTAAGTACAATGATGCCTTGCTGAGTGCCACCGTGTTGTCACTATTGACCACTACAGTGTATGCAGTGGCCATGTTCCTAAGGAAAAAAATTATTGATAGCAATTGGGGCAGGTGGAAACGTATACATTTTAACCATGGAAAAAAAGCTCACACTCATGACTGACTGTGATGAACGTGACCTTAAAAGCTCTGACAGCTTTTATTTTACCAGTTTTGATCAAGCCCCCCCTCCCCAAATCACATTTAAGAAAGCTGTTTCTTTGTTTGCTTTTTTTTTTTGGTGGGAATGGTAGAGATTTTGTTTAGAAAGAGGAAAAGAGAACAGAACTTTGCCAAAATACCAGCCTTCTGACAGTACAACCAAGCAAGAGCTAGGATCACAAACTGAACTCCTACCTACCTTGTATTTGCCACAGCTTAATGAAAGCGAAATAAATTGGTGAAAAATATTTTGGTCAGCCTCATCTGTGCAGTCTTCCAGATGCTTCTCCAACACAGAGTCTAAGGCTTTAGGATACCTGCCAACAGATGAAACCCCCAACATGTTCCACAGAGTATTACGAGAGAACAGGTATACTAGAGAAATACAGGGAAATACAAGGAAGCTGAATGCACACATACTCATCTGAACCTGATTATTTTAAGTAGCTTTGCAAGGCAATCAAGCATTATGCCTGAACACGGATGAACGATATTGTGACTACTAGGATAAGTAACTAGCAGAAAGGGTCATGCTACACAGCAAACAGCTGTACAAAGCCAGTAGGTCTGTTTCCATGTACTACACTGATAACAAAATAGGTAAGGACAGATCAGTAAAATAAAATTTGGACAAAGATTAGGAGTCAGTTATTTTTGCTGTATTTATCTGGGCAAGAATATTGTGCTTACTACACCCAGCAAGCCAAGATCATAGCTGACATGACCACTCTACAGACTGCAGGTCTGTAATAGAAAAAATAGAACTTACTTTCTCTCAAGAAGTCTGATAAGAGGAAGCAACTTTTGATTGAGTGCAGCCATTTTCGTGGGATTAGATTCAATCTCTGTGCCACAGGAGATATACTCTTCAAGAAACTTGCTAAAATTAAAAACAAAAGAAAAAGCCACCATGTTTTGAATAGTGCAGTTTTCATTAATGTGCCAAAGTGCATTGCTAAACAGGTTAGGATTAATATGCATTACTTCTTGCAAGTACAGATTTGCTCTTGGCTTGAAGTTTCACTCTGTCTCACAAGTGCTAAAAGTATGGCTCTTCAGGATTACTGAATGTTTCAGTTTCAAAATCCAGTTTGGCGTTAACTTACGAACTCAGGAGAACGTGCTCATATAACGCTAATGCCATTGTCAGGAATTAATTGTTATTAAATCAGAAACGACTGTAGTACTGCAGAAGAAAAATAATCGAAGTTAACTCACGAAGCCAACAGGTGATCTAAATCCTTTTCCAGCGGTATACTCTGAAGAATAGCTTCAAGATGGCTGATGTAAATTGGATTCTCTATCTCTTCAGATTCTTCTTCTTCCTCTAAGGACAATATGTAACCATAAAAGATGAACAGTAGTTTGAGAATAACCCCTTCATACTGATTAAATATAATAGCTTGTACAGACATCATCATCTGGTGAACCAAGCACACAGCTTGAAGACCACAATGTTAATTGATTATTACCACTTACTCTCCATGAGCTGCTAGCAATGCTTTATACCAATGTAATTAAAATGCCACAGGCTGTATTGCTACCAATAAATTAACGTATGCTTTGGAACATTCCAGACCTGCTACCACAACCTGTGCCAGCAGCTCCCTGCAGCACTCCCTGGCATGAATCTAGCCAGACCTTTTCAACACAAGAGCTTTCCCAGTCATGATTTGGCAGTTACAAGTCCACAGTGCAAACAAATTTATTAGTGCAGACACAGGCTACTACTGCAGGCCAGGCAGCCTTGCTGTCCCAGACTGTCCCCAGGCATGTTTAATTCATCAGGTAAACACAGATCTCCACTACTTAAAACTATGGAGTACATATAATGTACCTAAAAATTATTTTTTCAGTACTACAATACATCTCTAAAAGTCAGAAATTTCATATATCAAAACTAAGTTATTGCTGAAATACTGCAAATACAGATATTACAATGCCTAAAGCAGTCTCCTCTGCAGGGCCTGGGAAAACAAAAAGCAACACACACACAAAAGCTTAATCAGGTCTTCACATGTATTGGCGCAGTTTTAATGGCAGAAGTAACTAAAATGACACAGCCATCTGTCCTTAAGCCTCAACAAAATTGTAAAAATGTATGTGCTAACTTACCTGTATCACTTTTCATGACAGTGCAAACAAGGTGAGGCAACAGGTAGCGCAGAAGAGGAGAGATATCATAGTTTTCTGAAAGGCCTTGCAAAAGTGTTACCATTTCTGGGATTTTGCAAAGATAATTAAATGGCCTGCACAATGGAAAAGAGAAATAAATTAATAAATGTATGCTCATCTGGGCTACCAACACCTTCAAACCATGCAGACTTCCTAAGGATTCAGTTTACAGCAACGAGTAACAGCCTCATCATAAACAAATACTGAAAAGATTCATAGGGATCCACTTCCTTATTCCCAGAGGTTTACTGGTGCATTTAATATCCAAGAAGAAAACAGGATATGCTAGTCATGTTGAGCACAGCAGCACATACTTATGTTTTTGTGAAGGTGGTAGTACAAGAAAAAATACTTGATATCCTCACGTTGCAGGCAGCCTATCTACTACCCAGCAGCACCAAAGGAAGGGAGAAGAAGCAATAGATCAATGACAGGAGATCCTCAAAGAGAGCAGAAGCAATTTCCCTTCCTGTTCATAAAATGTTTATCTCATCTTGTCTCCTCTTCTACCCACCTATCTGGATGCTGCATAAAGCATCAAGCACGTCTCTCCTTTAGTTCCTCACACCTCAGCTTTTAACCCATTTTCCTCTACTATGACCGTGTTCAAGTACCTGGCAGGTAATCACTGTACTTATTCCTGTAAAGATTTAATTCTGTTGGAATACGCATGCTAACCTCTCTGCCAGCAGTCAAACGCCCTGTAGCATGCAGGACTTCCATCACTGTGTTCAAGTGCACATTAACAGCACCAGCTAACTGTAAGAGGGCAGGGCAGACAGACTGATGGGAATGAAATACTACATGTACCTCCAGAAGAGAACCTGACTTGTGGGACCAAAGAAGTGGTGGTATAGAAGCACTTACACTTCAGGTGTCAAACTGTAGGAACTCAAAGCCCTGAAGGGAAAGAACTTCTTTTTTCCAAGCTATTCAAACAACTTCAGATTTGCACTACCACTATTATGCTGGCTTCTCTTCCAGGATTCCCACTTTCAAGAAAACCTCTTACTGGCAGGGTTCAGTCTTGCGCATTGACAGCAATCCTTTACTGAGGGAAGTGGCAGGAGAGGGACCAAAAGATGACAGAGTCACACCACTGAGACTCCTTAGCTGCAGCAAGCATACAAATTTTCAAAGTCAGTCAAACAAACTTCCAAGCCCCTCGAAATGTCAACTACCAAAATTTCTGAAAGGAAAGAGTCCCTTTAATGAGGAGGATAAAAAAATTCAAATTACTGAAGTGCAGTCTGATCTTTTAAAAAGTGGGAAAACTCAATTAAAGTACACTTACTTTTTCCCAAGTTTGTCTCCTTTCTGAGTTTGTAGAAGTAGGTTCAAGCAGGCCACCCCATCCCTGATTAATGAGGGCACTTTAGATAATGTCTTGCTTATCTGCAGCATCAAGGAATGCACCAAGGAAGTCTCCACTGTCACTTTTACTGTCATCTGGCAGATTATCATGTATGTTGCAGCTCTGTAATCCTGTACAGAGGATTTCAAGCCCTAGGAAAACAGATCAAGGTGGATTTTTAATACATACAAATTAAAAAAAAATAGTACATTACCATAAAAATAATTTTCACCCTGACACCCATGGAATCACACTATCTTCCCCATGTATGAACTTTTAAGGGATCTACACACGCAACTTTCAAGAAGAAAAAACTGTCACGCAGGGTGCACACATACAGAAGACATACCCATTAACTGCTGCCCTGTTTGTTAACAAAGCAACAGTGCTGGAGGAAAAAGCAGGCTGTCCACCCTGACTCCATTTCCTCACTGTTTAGCACAGTAAGTCTCTAAGGCAAAGAGGTTCATTTAAACTATGTATTCGTTTCTCACAGCTCCATTCCTCATGTCGCGTAGGAAGAGTACTTAAAAGTGCTCATCTGAGGTGTGAAAAAAATTATTATTCATGGATCTTCTCTGCCTAATGTTTCAAAGCAGGCTAAGAGCGGTACGATACATTTCACATAGAATATCCCTCTTAAATGTTACCTGCAGGCACATGTCAGCAGAACACAGTACACTTCACACAGGAATGAAAACACAAGCCTCACACACCTTTTGGATGTAAGGAAGCAGCTTAGAAACTATAGTGTCTGTTATCTTCTCTGCGGCTGCAAGAGCTGACACAATGGTGGAGGCATAAAACACAAGAAGAACTCTCAACTGAGCCGAGCTGCCAGGATACTCTGAAAAGACCTGGACCACAGAAAAATCAGTTGTTCAGACATCAGGACAAGTGCAAACACACATACGGCTTCCCTCCCACCCAGCAAAATCTCAGAACTCCAGCGTGTAAAGCTCTACCAGCTCCTGCTGGCACAACTTAAGTCATCACCTCCTCCCAGCAATAACCCTCACCAGAGGTTACTGCTCCTCCTTGCAGACATGGTAGAAGGAAATAAGTGCTAATCCTCAGCCACTACAGTTAGTCATAATAAGGTAACCTAAATAACTTGTGATTTTGGTGTCATGCTCAAGACTGAGAACTGGACTACCATGAAGCTGACTGGTATATCACCGCCCTACTACATCTGTGAACAAACCCTGTTACTGTGCGTGCTTTGCTGAGTTTCGACAGTAAGTGCGTTCTAGTTCTCTACGTAACTGGAACTGTCGTACATCTTACCCTTCTGAGACTATAAAACTAGTTCTGTTTGACATTAACTGAAAAACAAATAAATCTGCTCACCTTCTAATATTCTCAGTTTTACATTCTCATTAATACTTGAAAATGTACATTTAAAACACCCACAACAACCCCCAAAAGAGATACCCAAATTCAAAGCACAGTTACAAGCGAATAGCACAAATGACTTTATAAAAGAAATGAAGACAAATAAGTACTTTGAAGCAATACACTATTGCCAAATTGTTTTGTCATGGCTCATTGGTTCTCAGCCACTTCCTTACAAGAATTTCTGATAGACTGTCGTCTATACAAATAACAAGAAATTTTCATATTGTGTACTAATGACTCCTTTTACTATTTGATATGTAAGTCAACATATTAGTAAATAGCATAATACTATACAGAGATGGGGAAAACCAAACAAGTAATTTTCTAGAATAAATTAACAACCTTCACAGATTGTGCTACCAGCCTGCAGATGAAATCCATGAAATCCAGGTCTTTGTAGCAGTGTGTAATGACAGTACCCCTTGCCAGTGGGACTCCAGGTTTCTTTAAATGGTGAAAAAAAGAAAAATGAGCACACTCAAGGGTAAAGTGAAGCACCCAAAGTAAAAATTAATATAAACTCTAAATTAATCCTACCGATCAGTTAACACCACTTAAAATCAAATAAGTAAATGGAAACCCACACACCACTCTGGAATTTTTTGTATCTGCATTAAGACAGATAATGAAAAGCATTACATATGAACTATATTCAAATAAACATATATTGTAGTAATTGACATATCTTCCTAGCAGTAGCAAGTACTTGCACCTTAAAACCATACTTCAACTTTGCCAAAACAAAATCAAAGCTTTTTATAATTAACTTTATATTTATAAAGAAAGATAGCAGAAACAACAGGTGGGCATCCAGGCTCCATCCTTGCAATTAAATCTTTCAGTACAGTTCTACAACTAACCACATGAACAGGTGGTCCATATTCATAAACCTAGTAACAGAGTCAAGACATTATTAATAAAGTCCCTCATGCTTCTCTCAGCTTGCATCTGTTAAATACTTTACCCTTATTGGATCCATCCAATGCCATTTATGAGTTGGGCTTTTTATATTTAAAAGCTGAATAACTCTCACAAATAGATTAGTCTCATGATATGGCAGAACACAACCAATCAAACTATCTTGATTGTAGAGATGGATGTGAAATCTAAGGAAAAACACATATACACAGTTAAAAATCATATGGAAATCCAAAAAAACCCGACCCAGTCACTTTCTTCTCAAAACATCTGGTTTACTTGTTTTTAAGCAAGATGAAGTCATAATTACTCAGACACATGGTCCACCTACAGTCCAGAATCCCTAGATGGCTGCTAGCCTGTATGCACTAAAGGAAAGAAACAGTGCTAGCAATTTTTTCCTCCCTTTCAGTAATTTTAGATCCCTATAGGATTTAAGTATGAATTTCAGTATAATATATATATTATATCATATATATAAAACCGTGTTTCAAAGGCTGTAGCAACAAAATCACCCACTCTTTCATGACATGAAGTATTACACTTTCTGCATCTGGGTAGATTAGTTTAAACAAATACAACATCACTTCACAAAATACTTGATATGTTTTTTCTTCATACCTTCCTACATAATCTTGAAATAAGACTACTTAGCTCATGTTATAATACAAGGGCATCATATTCATGGTTCACAGTTAATACTGAAAATCAGCTATTTTACACAGCCCATTTCCAAAAGTGTACGACATAAAATGCCTCTCTAGGTCCTCTGTAAGATGGCTAGAGTTGGGCAAATTTGGTGAAAGCTAGGCAAAGCATTTATTGCTTTTATATAGACTATCATGACAGATCAAAACTTTCACAGAAATTTATCAAAAGACAAAAATCTAATTGGCAAAGAAGAGCATCTGGCCCCATAAAGACTAAGCCCAAGTGAGTATTTTTAACAATTTAACCTGCGTTTTTAGAAAACAAGTAAAATTATTTAGAATTTTTCTCAATGGTGAAAAAATATCTGGCATTTCTAGTAGTCTTATCTATTGACATATAAAATATTCAGTGGATTACCTGTGGATCAGCCATTCAAGGCACTTCTGGGCTGGCTTAAGCATAAAGTAAGGGGACAGGTGAATTAGGAACAATGAAATATTCTTATCCAGTTGCTGATTTACTGCTTTAGACTGAACACTGCGCTCCAGGCCTTTGGACGTGGAACTAAACAAACTGGACTGGAACACTTCAAATGAAGGATCAATCCCCATCAGTTCTTCTAAGCCAGTACATCCTGTGGAAAAAAAATGGAAGAAAGCTTTAAACGCACGTTTTATTCACCAGTCCTACCCACCTACTTTCTCAATGGCATACTCAGCTTCCTTGCTATACTGGTATACGTTACACTCACTATGAAAACCAAACCAACCAGTAAATCTTACTAAAAATATTAAGACCAAAACTTTTGCTACACTTATAAATTAGAGTGTATCCAGCTGGCTGCGGGAGGTGAACCATCCCTGCCATTTGCGAGATTGCATCTGGAGCAATGTGTATAATTTTGAGCTCATGAGCAGAAGAAAAACATTGCCAAATTGGTGTGAGTCCAGCACAGGAGCACTAAGATGGTCAGGGGACTGGTAAATAATATAAAAGGAAACTGTATGGAGGAATTGGGCTTGTTCAGCCTGGAGAAGAATCAACAGGAAATCTTCCTGCTGTCTGCAACTACTTGATGGGACATAGCATAGGTTATCAAGAATATGGAGCCAGCCTCTTCTCACAGATGTACAATAGGAGGATGGGAGGCCACAGATATAAGTAAGAACATATGAAACTCGAAGGCAATGTACGGATTGATTATTATTTCTTTTTTTTTAAACATGGGGGTGGTCAAACACTAAATCAGAGGCCCAATATTGGATCAGAGACCATTCATCCTCAAACTCAGCCAAACACAGGCCTGAGCAACCTGGACTAACTAGCCCTGTGGTCAGTTGGGCTAGTACCAAACAACTGTGAGAGGTCCCCTCCAGCCAAATTTATTGCGATTTTATATGGATGAAGCAAGCAAAGGTACCTCTTTAAATAAATTAAAATACAATATTCTACGTACACCACTGGATAAATGAATCCTTTATTTCACAAAAGCTTGTAAATATTAATGGCTAATCACAAAGAAGACTGTTTCAGCTGAAATGAAGACACTAGGTGGTTGGCTGAAATATGGCAAAAATAAACTATTTGATGTAGCAGTTCTATAGCAGCTATTTAAGAAACGAAAAAATACTCTATGTTGCATCAAAGACATATAAATCTACAACCTTGTTACTTAACATAGGTATATTATATTAATTTTTCTGGTTTTAGAAAACAGCCTTCTCATTCACGAAGCATCACATTCCTGGGTAAAGTTCCAAACAAAAATGGAAAGAAGTAAGCACAAAGGATCTGAAGCATGCAAACACAGCAATGGCTTCTGCCACCTTACACTATTTGTGGCCATAGCGTAACCAAAGAGCAGGGTGTCAGCATGTTTTGATGAAATCACAGAATTCAGGTTGGAAGGGACCTTGGGCAGCTCTCTAGTCCAAGGCCCTGCAAAAGCAGAGTGTGCCCTGAAATCAGCTCAAGTTGCTCAAGGCATTATCCAGTTGGGGCTTTCAAAAGCACGAAGAGCACAACCTCTCTGGACAACCTGTTGAACTGCTTGACTGTCTTCACAGTGAGAAAAGCTCTTCCTTATATCCAGTTTGAGCCTCTGTTGTTTCAACTTATGCCCATTGCCTCCTGTCCTCCAGCCGACCTGTCTTCCTGAAACCTCCTCACAGGTGCTGGCGGGCTGCTGTCAGACCCCCCCAGGGCCTTCTCTTCTCCAGGCTGAATGAGACCAGCCCCACCAACCTCTCCTTACAGGGCAAATTCTCCAGCCCTCGGCCACCTTGGGGCCCCCAACTCTTCCCAGTCACCTTACCCATCACGCACCCAGAAACGTGCTCCAAGAAGACCGGCTCCATGCTCTTCCCATAGACTGGAGCGATGCTGATTAACCCATAGGTTCTTGAATTATCCTTCTGGCCTCTTTTGAATACGGGTTTGCCTTTCCCAGGCTTTTTTTTTTGACAGACAATTCGTTAAATCACCGGGACTTAAACCACCCCAACTCACCGATTGCAAAAAACGTGTCCCTGTCAATACCAGCAGCCTCCTTGCAGGTGAACAGCAGCGACGCTACTTCGGTGCGGTTCAGGAGGCTGGGGTCAGTCTGGGGAAGCGCCAGCCGCTTCAGCTGCTCCGCCAGGGACGTCATGGCTTCGTCTCCCAACCAAAGAGGCCTTCAGAGAAACCTAATGGAAGAAACCCAAAGCAGGCCCGCGGGTAACGCAGCTGCGTGGAGGCAGACGCCGCCCCTCCCCCCGCCAGCGCCCCTCAGGGCCGCGCACGCCCGGTGGGGGGGCGGGGGAGAAGAGGGACGGCGGCAGGCGGGGAGACGAGCCCCTTCCCGGTCCCGCTCCCGGTCCCCGCCACCGACCTAGCTCCGCTCCGCTGCCCGCCGGGCCCCACGTGAGCCGCCGCGCCGCTCACCCGGAAGCGGCGGCCCGGGCGGAACGGGAAGCTGCGGCCCCGCCGCCCCGCCTCAGCCGCACGGAGCCTGCGCCGCCCGCCGCCGCTTGGCGCCAGTTTCGCGCCTCCGAGCGCGGCCCCGGTGTGGAGGCGTCGTCCGGGCCTGTGAGGCGGGGGAGAGCGGGACGGGCGCGCAGCCGGTGGGTCTTGGCCCGCAGCACGGGCGGGTGGATGGAGAAGCCTCCGTGAGGTGTCTGTGGCCAGGCGTGCTGCTGGCCTTGTGCTGAGCCCAGCAGTGGGGGGCCATCCCCTCAGCAGCGTCTCAGTAGTGAGGGTGCGTGCAACAGGAGTAGCTCTGTTACTGAAATCTCGGAATGAAAAACTTTTCAACACCAATGTGATGTAGATAAGCAGACACTTCTTTATTGACGGCCGGCTGCGTGAGTGAGTCCTCTCACGATCAACGCACACCAAGCTTCAAAATCATACACCTCATCTAGAACTTACTCATACATATTCATTAAATATTCATGCATAAACATAGTATTTCCCAAAAATCATTCACATACTCTCGCTTCGTATGTTAATTAGCTTATCAGTCCTTCGCGCTTGCGCATATTCTTCCAAGACTTGTGGGTAGGGGTCTTTGGGAGGAAGGCCGTAGGTCTTCCTCATGGTGTACTTTTCACCTTTTGCCTGGTATGTGATGGTCGTGCAAGTCTGCAGTGTTCTTATCGGTCTGAGCTAATTTATGTCCTTGTTGACCATCTGTTTCTTCTGCTTGTTTCTTTTAGTCGCTCCCTCTAGATAACTTATAAACAGGCTCCTTGTTAGAGAAAGTTAAAGAAAGAGAAACAGACTCCTTCTTTCATCAGTTATTTCATTAATTATTTCTTTCAAACTATGGTTACATGACCTAATTACTATACCTACATTCTTTGAGTAAATATAAGTTCTTAGCCTTGGTACAGGGCTGTACAGAGGATTTCATAGCAGCTTTTGTTGTGCAACTACTAGTTTCATTAGAATATATTTCTTATTCCTCTATATTTCTATTAAAATAATTTTAGCAAATCTGTAACAGCTCCACCTCAGGCTTTTTCCATATCTGGAGTGAGTAACGCTCAGGGAAGTGCAGGATTCCCCTGAGTGCAAAAGGTCATGAAAGCTACTGTAGTGTGCAGGGGCTAGGTCCCAGCTGCAGACCCACAGAAGTAGGCTGGAAGAGTCCCCTAAAAGCTGTCTGATTTCGCCCCAGAGCAGGGCCAGCTTGGAGCCAGTTGCTCAGTTTTGGTCCAGTTGCATTTGGAGTATCTCCAAGGATGGAAATTCCACAGCTTCACTCAGGCTTCTCATCCATAGTTTGGTTGCCATCAGGTTGAAAAGAAATTCCTAGTGTTAAAAACTACAACGTCTCCCACCAGCTTGTATACAAGGCTGCAGGGTTCTGTGCTTGGAAGTTGGTGCACAAAGCCAGAAAGGCAGCGTGGCTTGAGAAACCAGGAGAAGCCTGGAGGAAAAAAAAAAAAAAAAAAAAAAAAAGCAGAAATAAAACTAATTTCAGTTGATGCCAGTGGATGGACAAAATGATGCCAAATACAACAATTCCAGCACCAGATCTGTACAATTACTTCCATGTGTTTTTGAGAATCTGTGTAGTCCATGGCAGAAATAACAAATCTGTTCACATAGTAAAGCTGCCTTATTTGGCAATCATTTAGCATATAACAGCAATACAAAAAGCTGATAGAAGTTTAGGGTTGCAGAGAATTGTTTAAATGCTTAATTTTATCCATTAGGAGTATCCACTGATTTCAACAAGGCTTTGCATTAAGTTAAACCTTTGTAGAGAGGGAGCAGAGAGTGAAAATGAAGTTGGATGTCTGACATTGTGTCTGATAATATTTGCTGGTGCCTTGTCAGGGAGCATGTATTGTGTTACTTGTGACAGGTGTTACCTGGGTGTAATGACAGCCATGGCTGAGCTGTTGAGGGTCACTACCACTGCAGTTACAACAGTGGCATTTGGAGGATATTACTGATTTAACAGGTTTGCTGTTATTTTTCTGATTGTTCTCACACTGAGATTCTGATCATTTAACAAATGAGCTGTCTAGGGGTGGTGCAAACCAAGAGGCCAGTTTATTGCACTTTTTCACATGCCCTGTGGCTTTTGTGCATCTTCTTCCTTTATGAAACCTTATGTGGCCTTATTTTTGGTATGGTTTATACCTGCATAAATATGCATGTTTCCATGTCTAAAAATACCAAACATTAAAATATGTAGACTTTGCAAAGGACAGAAAGCTGTTTCTAAAAGAGAAAAGTAGTAATTTTTTAGCAATGTGATTCATTATTTGAATACTATAGTCAGAAAGATAAAATAGAAGTTGTAAACACTGACATATGTTCAGCTTTTCCAGTACCGCTATCCCGCTCTATTCTTTCCCATGGAGAGCTGTAAGGCAGGTTTTATACCTCTGTGCTTTCTGTTCCATCCTTGTTTGGTTTCAGAGTAAAGCTGGGATTCCCTTTGGAGGTTGAGGAACAGAGATACCTTCTGCAGAGGGAAAAATACTTGTTCTTGATTTAATTCTAAAAAAGTGTTTCCTAGGAAAAATATAAAACCAGAAAATCTTTTAGAGAATATGCTTAGTTGGTGTTGTACTTTCCCAGTGGTGAAGCCTGAATATCACAGAGATTTGCTCCATACTGGACTACAGAGACATACCTTTCTGAACTTAAACCCAAGCCTGTTTCAATTGGTCCTTTTAGCTTCTCCGTGCCTGCATTATCACATAGGTAGTCTGTATGGATGGAATTCTCCTAGCCATACTACAGCTGTGATCACTGTGTTTGACTGATTAGATTGTCTGTTAAAAAATCTTGAAGTCTTAGAATATAGATTGTCATGTGCTAATTTTTGTTTGGGAAAAAGTGATCTGCTTCAAGCATTTTCTGTAAGCCTATTCACTTGTAAACATTGGTGTGTTTGAAAAAAATTGAGAAATGCAAATGCTAATAAACTTAATGTTCTTTACATCTGGGTAGATTTATGCTACTGCTGGAGCAAATATAATTGATGTCTTTATACAGATTAAGATCTAGCCTTTATATTCCTTTCCTTCCAATTCACTTCACCAGCTGTGCATATAGAGAGCTATATCTACCTTAGTAAGTAATGCAACCCAGTTGGAGGAAATTTGTGGAATGAAGTAGTGCTGAGGAACCCTTGTCACACTGTGTGCATTTCAGAGATCTTACACAGACTAGATCTTGTAGACCAAATTCCCATTAGATGCTCTTGCAGAATGCATCTTCTTGTTTGGTTTCATGTGTAGGCAATGCATGGGGAGGAATTTCATTCAAAGGGAAAAAGGGAATCACTTTTGATACGTAAAAGGAGTGTGTTCAGTAGCATTCAGTTGTAATATATCAAAATGAAGATTAAGGAATTGAGTACTACCTATACAATTTACTGTTTACATAAAAAGTTAGACTGTGTTTGTATTTAGTACTCCTAAGTATGCTCAAAAGCTTATTAATTCATTTGCTAGGATGACACTTCTTTTTCCTTCTTGTACCACCTCTTGTAATCTAGTGAGCCATGATGATTTTGGATTGCTAAAACAGTTCTGAAGGAGTTGGAAGAGATCAACCTTCCATGTGCTTAACCGTCACTTGCTAGTAATCTTGGTATGCTCCCTGATATTTTCCCATTGCCATTTCTAATAGGGAACGTGACAATGCCTGACATCTAAAATATGATGATTGCACCGTAATGAAGTAATATTAAAAACTTTCTAGGATATGCAAAGAAGACTGTAACTTCCTTAGAGTGTATCAAGTTCTCTTAACTTTTGAAGCAAAAGTAGGTGTTAACAGTTACGTGTGTTTAATGTGGGTATATGTATACTAACTGACCTGTAAACTGAGCTGTGTTCTGGAGCAGTGGCTTGAACATCTTGTAAACCAAGGTAATCTTATTGTCAAGGGGTGTGTTTCGTTTTGCTGTTGGTTGTAGGAGGCATGCCAAAGTTTTGTACTTTTGGAAGCTGTGCAGTTAAATCTGCTGCTCCGAGCTAATCTGTGTCTTGTTCTTAATTTGTGTACATATCTTCTCCCTATTGGAAGTGTATAATTTATAAAAATACATCTGTAGTGTCTGAATTTATAGAGTTACTGTAATTATCAGGAAGAACAGTGCTTTATTGTGTACTTTAAGGCTGCAGTAATGTATTTTTCTCTGTTTTCAGTTCTTTCTGCTCCCAGTGACAATGCAGCAGTCACCCTTCACCTCAGGACATTGTGAAATGATGAGACAGTACATTTCTGCAGTGTATACATGGATAAGGCCTTGAGGCCATTATTCCCTTGGCTAAGCTTTTGTTAGAAGCAAAGAGATTTGAGACATTGTATCATGTAGCAACACAAATATGTAAAATGAGAGAGTTAAGATTTGTTTTCCTTGTGTACCTTTCCTTCCCTAAGGGCTTGATCTTTTTATGCTTACATTAGTGAAACTCCAGAGTAATTCTGATGGGGTCAGTGAAGTTGTATGAGTGCACAGCTGATGTAACTGAGGGCAGAGACAATCAAGCATAATTTGATGGTGGTTGGGGTTATGCAGAATTGCAGTTCTCATTACTGGAACAGGACTGAAGGGAGAACAATTCTTCAGTTGAACTGAAGGGCTGGAATAAGCTTCCTTGCTAGGCAGTGTATCAAGCACATCATCGACTCCCTGACCACTGTGGCAGGCAGTATCGTGTTTCCCTGTCTTCTCTTGGGAAATCTGTTGCAGCTTCCCTCAGCCATAAATTCTCATGTGTAGCTGCATTCCAGATCTAATAATAAATAGGAACCCTCTGGATGGGGTGGTGGGAAGCTATTTTTGGACTTCTACTGTATTAAAGGCTTTCTGATACGGTAATATAAATTGAGGACTTTTGAATCAAAATTCTTGTAAAGGAGACTTTTATATATTCTAGATAAGGAGAAATAACCCCCAGATAAACAAATCGGCTTCAGCTAGGCACATGCAGAGAAAGCACTGGCTTGAAAAGGGTAGGGAATAGTCCTCCTTATAATTCCATTTGTATCCATTTGAGGAAGGTCTAGTTTGCCCCAAAAGCATCAGGGAGAGTAAGAAAGACAAATGGATATGGTGAAAAACGGAAGGAAAAAGCAGTCCTTTCAGTGCTGAGCTACTTGATGAATTGTGATTTTTTTTGTTTGTTTATTGTGTAAAAAGTCAGCTAGAAAGTTGGATTTTAAGGACTGCACAATTGTTGCAATGAAAAATAGGAAAATACACTGAAAAAGTCTGTCATGATTTCTGTGATTGTGATAATCCTTTGTCATGATTTGATATTTATTAGATTGGGAAATATGATATTCATGTGTGTATAGGTTAGATGTTTATTATTATGAAAAGATACCTGTGCCAGACAGTCTGAGAGAGTAGGTGTCATGGATCTACTGTGTGGTAGTTGTGAGTCACATTGTTTAATGCATTGGGAGAACTTGATAATCAGAGTGTGGCAATGTGGCCGTTAGGGACTTGCATGTAATAAGCAACAAGGAGAGTGTTGTGTACTGGGCACTAGACATGTCCTGTCTTTCATAGCAGGGCTGTAAACAGTAAAAGAGACAATAAACTGAAGGATGGGGAGAAGGCGGAAGTGATCAATATGGAACATGTTTTTTTTACTGCAGTACACTCTCACTATTGCCTCCCTCAACTGCCTGTTATTCAAGCAACTGACAGCATTGGAACAGGAGTAGATCTCTTATGGTGCAACTACCCATTCCTGATCTGCAGCTGTTCAAACCTCTATTTGCTTGTCAGCCAGCCATTCGCCTTTTTTTTTTTTGTTTGTTTGTTTGTTTTAAATGCTGAGATTAATCACAGCTCCTTCCCTGAAGGAGAAGTAGTGTCATTCCTATCTTGATGCACTAAATACAAACTTCAGCCTTTTCCCAGGCTGCCTATTGAAGCCAGTGCTGCTTTCATTTCTTCATTTGCCCTAGTCACTGCCAGTCCGCAGGCCTGCTGAACACATGGTTTGAACTTGAATTAGCTCACAACTTCATATGACAATGCCTGAAAACAGTATGATCCACATTCAGTAGCAGAGAGGAGCATATATATCTGCTGGTTTTGCTGTGCAATTATATTTGGTTACATATTTTTATTCATCCACTTTCTAAAATTTATTTATTTTACATATTTTTGTGTAGGAATGAGTTACGCATTCATGTAATGCCTGGCACAGAGGCACTGGGAACACTGGGAACGTCTGAGCATTTTTTAGTGTATGTACATATGCATATAAATATATATGTGAGAGATATTAATACTATAATATTTGGAAAGTATTAGAAAGTCAGAAAGTGCAGTTCTGTGATACTGAATTATACGAAGTAGCTGCAATTACAAAAATCCACCAAACCTTTCTCTACATTTCAGTGCATTTTAGAAAATGTTTGGCTTTTGTACTTGCTTTCATTGTGCATTGGAAACTGTTCATGCTTTTATATATCTTGGGAATTCTTGGGGAAAAAACCTGTTATTAGAAGAAATAGTGTGTTTGATTTAGATGATGAGGGCATGCAACTGAGTTTTAATGATAAACCTAGATCTCCAGATTTGGTGATTTACTAGAGGTGCCATATTTTCAGAGTTAAAATAGTGGCCCTGCTGTCTCGAGATGATAAGGTGCTGTGCTGCCTTTCATAAAATAGTCTTGACAACTGGAAATGTTCTTGTTAACAGCTAATAACTCTTACTGACAAAAGTATATTGTCAGTGTTTTATCCACTGTATTTCTTACTCTCTGTCATTCTGCATGTATTGTGTATGCCAGTAACTTCAGAGAGTTCTCTGCAGAGAAACTACTTGAGAGAGATTTAGAGGACCAGTGATATCAGAGGCAATTCCTCAGCCACACTCAGAGGAGGGTGCTATTTCTGCAGAAGGCTTGACAGGCACTTAGTGTAGTGGGTAGGAAGGCAGCTTGGCCTGAACAAGTAGTGAAGGGAGTGTGTGGTGCTAAGGATCTGGTGATTCTGCCAGTGATGCTAATACACTTTGAAATAAGCCTGGTGGCCAGAGATGAAGCAGTTCCTGCTGCAATGCTCTCAGATACTGCACAGGAGAGGTTACGCTTCAAAATCTTTCTCACTTTACTTGTGGTAGGCTCCCATTGGTTTGCAATACCTGCTAATTCTTAACAGTGTGGTGAAGGGGGAACAAAACATTTTTAAAAATGTATGACTTACTTAATCTTTAAAATGTGCCTAGTCTGTCTGTGTCACTGTAACACATTTCAAGACTCTTTTGTGTGAAATACAACAGACAGATCTGAGATGCAAAATACGATGTTCTTTCTTGAGCAGAAGCTGTGGTGGTTATGTAACTGTTAATCTGCACTGGAAACCTTTAGTTCTTTCCTTAACATTTTGTATGAACTGTCTTCTAATTCAGAACTCATTTATAATTGCATAATTCATAATGTATTTATGGTTAGTTGTAGAGCACATATCTTAAAAGAACATCAAGATCACAAGTCAATTAATGGTAGACTGCGCCAGAGTTAAGTTTTCCAAGCAATCTTAAAATTCAGCTGCTTTGTATGTATCACAATGCAGATTTTAGTTGCAGGGTCACAAACTACTTTTTCTCCAGAAATCCTGCTTTGTTCAGTGTATTGCGTAAGCAGTGCTCTACAGCATTATGATTTCTTTTTTTCATTCAGTGAAGGTCTGTTGCACTCGATTAAAGCACATTCGCAAATACATAATTTATGATTTTCATTTCTGGTCATCACAGTATTTGTAGTTGTCTTCAAGTATTCAAAATCTATTGGGTATTTGATTTTCATATACTTCCTTATATTTACAGCATTAGTTTTATTTCTGGTCTACAGAAAGAAAACTGAGCCGCATGCTCTAAACTGCCCGTAGTTCCATTTCCCCTTCCAGTGGATAGTTTTAAGATAATGAATGCTGGTACTATGGAATTTGTCTTTTCCCTAAAGTACTTTACAGAGTACATTCGCATACTGTCTTTTTGCTCACTGAATAGGCCTGGTGGTTTGAATATATAAGCCCAACAGAATCCTATATTTGTCTGGTATTTCCATCATGCATTGTTCTAAACATTCCTGCAATTGAAAGTGCAGTTTATGACCCTCCTGACTTCCACCACTGGTATTTCAAGAGTGAAAAATCAGGCCCTACAAATTTAGGGCCTAATCAGTCTAATTTTCCATGGATCATCTCTGTGCCAGGGTTACCTATGAAGGAGATATAAGAGGGATTGCTGAGCCATGGGCCACAGTGGTGTTCTAGTGTTCTAGAAGTGCATTTTTAACTGAGTAGTCACCTCTAGAGAAGTCCAAGATACATTTGAATCCATCCACTTGAACTGAAAAGTAAGCTTTCTGATGAATGCTTTTATCATAGGAAAAGACTCCAGGGGAAGATGTGTTCAGACTATCTCAACTGAAAAATGAATTCTGAAGTTTGCTATAAATACATGTGGAGCCTTACCAGCATATAAGTAGGTTTACCTTTGTCCTAGTTGCTGACTATTGTCCATATGAACTGGAAAAATACCTAGAACAGCATCTGGCTTGAAAAAAAAACACCTTGAATTTGATTCAGTTATGAAATTCTGGAAGATTACAGCTATTCCAGATTCAACTATAGGACACAACAGAAATCTAGTCTGCCCATTAGTACAACTCCACTGCATTTATCCTATAGACAAACTGGTTTCAAAGTGGAGAAACATGCAAATACTCTCCCCTCCTGCTTTGCTTATGCTAAACTGGATTTATGAAGGGAGAGAGGTGAGCCAATTAGGAAACAAAGGATTTGTCCGCATTTAAAGGGACTGAGAATATTCAAGGGCCTTCACCACGAGTAGGTTATTGCTGGTAGATCTCAAGAGCAACCAGTCTCATACTGGAAAGTATGTTGTACAAAACTGTTACCTGAGATGAGAATATGGCCAAAGTTAGTGAGACAGATCATAGTTGGACAGGGAACAATTGACTTCAGAACAGGAACTGGAAAATTCAGGCCTTGCTGCTTTTGTGTCAGGCATGGCAGGAACATTGCTCGTTTTCTCACTACTGATTCTTAATACAGCTGTGTCAGAGTAAAGCTTTGTTGGGCAGTATGTAAGGACAACAGTGCTGAAAAAGGAAAACTTGCACTGTACATGTTGCAAAAAGAACATGTTATCCCTGTTTGGCAGTAATTCAGGTTGTACCTCATGCTCCCTTGTACAGTGATGAATTTTTCCTTTTTACTAATCTTTGTATCGCTCCTGTGGAATGAATAGTAAGTAGCTAGTATTCAGTTTGAGACTGGCAATTTGTTCAACCAGGTTGCCTTCTGGAGTGTGTAACTTTAATTTAATTGATGTTAGTGAAATTACATTGGTGTATCTGGAAAGAGAAATGAGGGCATTGAAACTGCAACTTGTCTAAGGTCATTCAGTCAATCTGTACAAATGCAGCGTCTGATATCCAGTGCCCATATCCTGTGCCCGTAATCTCTACCTCATACCTCAGTGATTTAAAACCTGACAGGTCTCATCTGTGCCTCTTAGATAATTATTGTCTGGAAACTCTGACTTAGTTGATGATGTTTGTTTCTAGATAAATAAAGGCATGTTGTCTATGCATTCCTTATCTCACCTGCACACGCCTCTGTTCTCTTTTCTCAGTGTAACCAAAACTATTGCTGAACAATGTTGTGCTTTTCTAGAAAAATAGTCTCAGGTAAATCAGCTATGGGTCACAGGCTGGCTCACTGAGGGGTTTTTTTAACTGGTTATGTTCATGAAGTACAAATTCTATAGTCAGTTGCAGGCTTTCACATTGCCCTAGCTGCACAATTTCTTCCTTGCTTAGTATCTTTGTGCAGTAAGGCTAAGCCAACATAAAACAGGAACACAGCCAGGATTCTGGGAACACATGATGGTGTGAAGGTTTCTTCAGAAGGTTTGTAACAGGCCATGCTATACCCCTAGTCCTGCCCCTTGCATTCTCATCACTGAACCATTTTTATAATCCTGGATCTGTCTCACCATTTTTTCCAATCTTATGCCAGCACTATTTGTAGGTTCCCCACCTGTTACTGTGTGTATTACATTGTAACTGTCTGTATATCGTTCTACAACTTCAGTGTGTTAACAGACTGACTGCAGTGTTGTATATAAATTACCATAGGCATTTCCCAGTTTTTCCTTTGATGTTACATTTTTAATCTGTGCAAAGCATCTATTGAAGCTTCTGGTACTGTTTAGTTCATGATCTAATGGGAGTTGCATCTACCCAGACAGGAACCATTAAGCAAAAAAGACACCCTCGAGAGGCTAGCTCAAGGGATAAGGGAGTTCAGGTGTCATGGTTTCTTCTGAAATATTTAATAGGAATGTGTCAGAATGCGAGGTCTGAGGGCTCTTCTCATTCATGAAAGTAGTGTAGTGCTTGTGCTTTTGTAGTGCTGCCTGGCAGTCGCCTTCAGTAGAGGGTTTGCCCTCTGCTACGTTACATCTTTCAGCACTCACATTGCAGTTTGTGATTGTTATTATGTATCGCAGTACTGCCTGGTGATACTGTGGCAGGGACCAGATGTTGAATGGTTCTTACTAATACCTGCCTTGAAGCTTTTCTGGAAACCAGGAGCATCTGCTGTATAGGCTCCAAGGCTCCAAGTGTGGCCCTGCAAGCAGTAGGGGCACCCCCTCCAGAGTGTAAGGGACCCTGAATGCCTGAGCAAGCCTGACGTACTTGAATAGTGCTAGGCATTTTTGGATGCAGGCTGCACACAGACCCGAGAGACAAACATGCAGGTGAAGGGTGTATGGTAGGTAAAGCACACGTAATTTTTCTGTAGGCTCCTCAGGGCTTTTAGACAGAAAAAGCCTCTGTTCCAGAGAATTTGTGTTCTAGGTGGACATGAAGGGCCAAAGGAAGCATTGCTGAGAGTGTATCACAAGCAGCTTGTTTCTTTTTTGCTCAGTGAGAGTAGTCTAATGTGCCGACACTTAGCTTTTTGGGAAAATTTTATCTGAATTGACTTGCTCAAGGTCACATAGGGCATCTTAAGCTGGTATGGATCACCCGATGTCTCAGCCCCGTGATTTTCCTTCCACACAAAAGGTTGGCAAAAGCCAGTGATCTCAGTGCAGTCAGCATTTTCTCCATACTCCTGAAGCCCAAGCTATGCTTTGGTAGTATTTGTCTGGCCTATAAATGTTTCTTGCTACACTTCATCCATGGCTGAATTTCAGGGACAGAGTAAGTTGTTGCTATATATAGCCGATGAAACGCTTCGGGATCTGCTGACAACGTCAGTTGTTACTATGAAGCCAGCAATGCATTTTTGCAGCTCTTTCTCCATTTTTATTTCCAAACCTGACATTTGAAATAATATACTTAAATTAACAATAATTATAACATATACTTAGCTTCCGGTTAGTATCACCACACATGAGTAGCGTGGGCATTTTTCAGAACCAAAGTTTGAGCCTCTTGGTGCTAGATGTGGGAGGGCTAACTAATATGCTTAGATAAAATCAGAATTTTGGTTCCCAGATGTATGCTCTCTTCTCTGCTCTTTTTAGGCCTTCCTTCTTTATGTGTTCATTTCAGGAATATGAAGCGAGTGTAATATTTTTTCACATGATCTCTACTTATTGGATTTAATTCCTCAGTTTTTTTCTCAACTTATGAAATAGTGTGTTTCTTACATCAAATAACATGGGATATGTTTATTGTATTGAAAAAAAAAAGGTGTTACTTATCTCCAACTCTAGTTAAAAAAATAAATGCATTTCATAACACACCCCACCTTTCAGCTTAACTTTGTTCAGGAAATTTTTGTGTGATTTTTACAGAATCCAACATATTGGCCCAATCTAAATTGTCAATATCTTCTTTAAATAATACAATTTTTTGTTAGTTAAGCTTTAAACTAGTTGATATTTGCTACAAGCAGAAGTGCATTTTAAGCAACAGCTATAACATGCTTTGAAAATCAAAGGGCTTTTTGATCCCTCATCTAAGATTCTGTTAACAGTTTACACAAGAGAATGATCACTCTGAATGTAGTTTCTTTTATCTTTCTTCAACTTCTTTCTTGAGAAACCTTCGTACTCTTCTTTTTTCACAAAGAAACAGGCTCTGCCCCTGAAAAGATAATTGCTTAAAGACTTACTGACTTATTGAGCTCTCATAAAGGTTCTTCATCTTCCTGTGGCCTTTCTGAGACAGTTTTGGCATATGTGACTATTTTGGTCTTACACAGAATTTTGTATAGCAGAAAACTAACGGTGAACATTTTCACATTGGTTGATTGTTTCACAGGTGATTAAGTACACAGAGAAATCTGACTAATTTCTTATTCTAAATCACAGTAGGTTCAAATAAAAGAATGATCTGGGGAATCATTGTTGCAGTGTTCAGCATTTTTAAAGTTTTATTAAAAAGTTGGTGTTTTATTCTCATTTTAAGATTATGTGAGGGAAGAATAAACATCAGGTTGAAGGGATTGAAAGTCTGGTGAACAGTGAAAATACAGAGGAGTGAGTTCTTCAGAGAATGATATGATGGCTTTTGGGGAGCCAATGGATGTTAAATATAAACTGTGTGAAACAATTTCCATTTCATTAAAAAAAAGGTTGACACAGAAGGTGAAAACTGTGCTTCCTTTAGTTAGAAAAGCCCTTTGATTCTCAAGGAGCCTAATGCAAAGTCTGCCAGGAGGCTTTCACTTAGGTGGTATTAGATTCAAAGATCCTTCATAAGTTGGAACTGTGGTAAGAAATACTGACTTGAGTTCACTCGCAGACCTGCTGCTCCTGTTAGGAAAGTTCTGGCCTTCTTTGTGCTCCTCGTGCATGGGAAATAATATTTTGTTGCCACAGTTTTCTCCTGGGGTAAAGGCATTCTCCTGGGTACACCCTTACTAGCATTTATGTTAGTGTGAATGACAACTGCACACCTTTTGCCAAATAAAAGATAAAAGCAGTTCAGCTCTGCCATCTCCATTTCTGATCTCCCTGTGCCACCTTATTTCTTCTAATCTGTTTGGCAACCATGAGTATTTTTTTTAATCTTACCACATTACAAGCAATCTGTGTCATTTCTGCCCTAAATGTACCTGCTGGCTTTTGGGTATCTTGCCATGTCAGCTTAAAATTCTGTATCTATGTGGTTCACTGTGTTTCTTCCTCTTTCTTAACTTGGGACTTCTGTCCTTTCTTTCCTGTTCAGCTGGCTTATTTCTGTTTTGATTTGATTTTCTTTCTCCTTAGGCACACAATGTGGCTCTAGGACTGTGCCAGCTTTAGTGGGGATAGTCCTACCTGCCTCTGATGAAGGAATAAGCTGATTGAAGCACACTACTTTATTCATACTACTTTGCTGGGCATAGCTTTCCTTTCTCTAGGTGAGCTGGAAGAAGTGCCTCCCCTTCCACTTCAAGTTTGGTGTCAGAGTTCCATTTTGGCTCTTTCCACTACAGACCTCCATTCATATGCTTCTCACTTCCATCCACACAGTTTGTTTATAAAATTAAATTAAAGTAGTAAACAAAATACCAGATACTCCTCCTAAAGCTCCATCTATAAATATCTCCTCTGCTGCCTGATTAAGGGGCAGTAAGCAGTTATTTAGAGAATCTAGAACAGGTCAGAGTCCATCAAGATAGGCAGTTTTTTTAAAACAAGGATATTCCATTTAGCTTCCTGTTTCATAGGTAAAAAGCCCAACTCTCTCAAAATGCACACTAATGAAGTTGAAGCCCCCTATTTTGACACTTTCAGAATGAAAAAATCAGCTTTTTCATTCGGAAAAAAATTATTCATCCAAAATGGGCTAACAAAACCGACCCAAGGTGTGTTTTGAAGGACTTGCCCCTTATAGAAAAATGTGGGTTTATTCCTGTTTGGAATTAACTTGAATTTTTTTAATGTCTCAAACTAGCTGAGAGATACCATCTTTCTAGCTATTGGTTCCTTGGAACAATTATGAGATTTTTGTTTTGTTTGTTTTGTTATGAAAGTACTAAGTTTACCTATGTACGAAGTAAACATGAAAAAATGAACAGTACCTTTGCAGCAGTGGCTAGCTAAGTTTTGAGCAAATCCAGTTATTTTATGAAAAAATAACCTTCTTTCAGAATTCTAGAAAATCTGGGTAGATTTCCCTTGGATTTCCAGAAATCTGACACCAGTCCTAATCTACAGTGTGATCGGTGATCGGATTTCTTTGTCATCATAATACCTCAGGTTTTTATTTCATGACACAGGCATTCTGGCCTGTGTTATAGGATGAGGGCCAACAACTAAAATGTGGCTTTTAACTAGTACATCCCTGTATGAAGCCACCAGTACTGGTGAGGCTCACCTGTACCGTGCAGCTGGGAGCGTGCGGTACCCTCTGACTGCATCCATGGAGATCCCCAGACAAGACAGTGTGGAGGAAAGGTGTGAAGCTGGTTGCAATGGTTCACCTCTAATGAGGTAGTGCGTAAAAGGTCTTGGGTCTTGTCAGTGCAGGAAAGCTCTTTGCGCAGGAGCATCAAAGCTTTATGTGTATACTTCTGGGATTTTTCTGACTTCTTCCTCCTTTTCCTCTGGAAACTTCTCCTGTGCTGTGGGTCGTGAATAAGAAGAAATGGTTTTACTGATTTCAAAAGCTTGATTAGTCATTTGGGTGATTGAAATTGGACATGTATCACAAATCACGGGTGACTACCCAGCCATAAAAATAAACCACACAAATTACACCAGCATACACACAATGTGTACATACATGAAATATTTTGTTTTGTAATTGAAAGTGTGTATGAGTATCCTAAGAGAATGCTCATCTGCACGTGAACAAAAAAGTCTAGGCATAGCATTCATCAATGTTTGCTTCATTATATAGATGGAAATGTAGCAGCCTTGAGAATATTTGCAATGAGCAGGTGAAAAGCACGTGCTTTTGCCTTCTGACTTTGCTGCTTAGATTTGGAATTTGATTTTCATACTGTTCATCTTACAGTATGAACATCACCTTTGAAAGTTCAGGTTGCTTTGACTGCGTGGAACATGTTGGCAGTCCTCTTCTAAATTCCATTTGCAACATTAGTGTTGCATTTACAAAGTTTTTTTGAGCTGATGGGTAGGTATTAGCTGTACATGTATGCATGTTCTTCTAAATTGCATGGACTTCCGGGGTAGAAGGTGACTTGGCAGAAAGCAGAGCTTTAGTTAGCAATACAGTGGAGGACTTATGCTGTCTAACTGTTAATTATTCTGGTTATTCATTCACATTGGCATAGAAACCTATGGCTGCCTTTAGTGAACAGATTTCTCCCTTATGTATTTGTCTTTTATGGCTTCCAAAAGCTCAGCTTTGGTGAGCATTTTCTTCATCTAAGTAAGGTTCAAATTGCATCCAGTGTGGACACTGCTAGAGAAGATGACCTTGGCTGGTGATAGGTGCAGGCATTAATGACAGGCTACATGAACAACGTACTAAACTTGCCGATTCCCAGAAGAAACATTGTCGCTAGGGCAACTGAAATGATATGACAGGGGAGATACGGGACGTGCTTGCCAGGATGCTTGAGCTCAGTGCTATCTTTTCAGCTTTTACCCTGTGGAAGCATGGGTGAATGGTTCCTGTCACACATATAAGAAGTTATTGGTTCCACAGACTTCTGATCTTTAAGGTCTCTTCCAACCCAACCCATTCTATGATTCTATGTACTGTGTTTCCTGGATGAAAAAGGTGTATGTTGCTTTTCTAAGTTGTGCTTTCTGGTTTAACTCCAGACCTGATCTCCACTGGAACTTGTTTCATTTCTTGGGCATCCTTGTCTGCACTGGCTCTTGTGATCTTTAATCCAAAAAGGGAAATGTGGAGTGACTCAAGGGTCCACGCAGACTTCAGACTAATGATAAACAGTGTCACACTGCATTAGTAATCATAGATGGGTCTTGAGAAGTAGAAATATATGTCAGTAGGGAGAAAAAAAAAAAAGAAAAAAAGACAGGTATTTTATCAAATTGGAAGAAGAGACAGACAGACGAGCAGCCGACTTTTTGCCCAGAGAGCTTACGGGAGGTGTATTCCCGGGGTCAGCCTTACCGCCGCAGGCAGCCCCGCTGCCCTGTGCGGGAGCGGCGGGTGCAGCGCCCCGGGTCCGCCCCGCCGCTGCCCCGGCCGGCGGAGGGTGCCTGGCCATGGGGCTGGGGCCGCGGGGCAGGGGCCGCCGGCCGCGGGGCTGGGGGGCAGCGGGGCTGGGGCTGGGGGCAGCGGGGCTGGGGGCAGCGGCAGCGGGGCTGGGGGCAGCGGGGGCTGGCGCCTCTGGCAGCGGGGCTAAGGGCGGCGGCAGCGGGGCAGGGGCCGCGGGGGAAGCGGGGCTGGGGCCGCCGCAGCGCCACGTGACAGCCCGGCGGGGATAATAAGCCGCAGCAATGAGCCGCGCTGGGCTTCTCCGCAGGGTCAGCCGCTGGGACCTACAGCAGCAGCAGCAGTAGGGAGAGAGAGGGAAGGAGGGCAGGAGAGAGAGAGGGAAGGAAGGTCACCACAGGTCAGCACCTATCTGACAGTTTCAACCTCTGCTCTCAGCAAGACTTATCACTCCGTGTCACCTTGGGAAAAGAAAAAAAACAACAACCAAAGAAAGTAAAAAGATACTGCTACCTACAACCCACCAGCACATAAACTAAACTTAAAACATAGTAGAAGCCACAGCAGCTAAAGCTGATCTGCGGGTAGCATGAATAGCATGAACCAGATAGAAACAAACATGCAGTACACCTACAACTATGAAGAGGATGAGTACATGACCCAAGAAGAAGAATGGGACAGGGACCTGCTCCTGGACCCAGCATGGGAGAAACAGCAAAGAAAGGTCTGGAAATAATGTGTGTCTGTGCTTCTGTGTGGAACGATGTCTTCTCTTACTGCCACACTGTATCTGGAATTGCCAGGGCTGTGCAGTAAGAGGTTCTAATTTCTTAAGAGAATATACTTAACATTTTTTTACATTATGTTACAATTATACATCACATTATATAATATATATTAGCTATGCCATATGTTGAGGATAAAGCATTGACTTTTTGGACTCTTAAGTGAAACCTGTGTAAGGCGAAACTAACTTATGAGCATCAGGAGTTTCTTTTTATATTGCACTGGAAATACCCTGTCAGTACCTCTAGATTTATATATTAGTATTTCACTAATTTTTAACTTCACATCCTGGGTCTTTTTTTCAGATAAGTGGTTCCTGAATGAATGTTGTACCTGATTGCTTTTCAAAAACAATAAATTGCAATTCTAAACAGGGAGATGAATGAGATGCTTCAAAACTGGTGTGCAAAAAAGTGTGCAATATTTCTGAGAGCAGACTGAGAAATCACTTTTGAAATTGTGATCTTGTGAGTCAGCTCTTATGAGAATTTACTCTTCATTCTGAGTGAATGATCTGACAAGGAAAATACTGCCTAGAAATGTATCCAGGCTAGATCTGGAAAACTATAATTCATGATTAAGTTCCCACATGCCAGTTTGCTGTCTGGGAAAAAATGCATCTGCAAATTCCTTGGAATATACCATTGTAGAGGAAATGGTTTGTGCCTTTTAGGTGTAAGAAAACCATCAAGTACTGCCCATACTCTTTTTCTGAACATAGGCAGAAATTATAATCCCATCAGCAGTCTTATCAATGGTTTGGTACTTCAGTAATATTTGCGATTTCTAATTTCTAACTTAAAACTGAGTTTTAAGCAGCATATGGAAAAGAGAGATGAAACATTGTAAAGGATTTGTTACTTCCTAATGTAAAAGGTGATGTTGAAGTCACAGCTGACAGATCTGGGATTAAAAGGTTATCTGCTGGTTACAAGAATGAAAAGAAAAAGGGAGGAGGGGAGGGAGAGAGGGAGAAACAGTGCTCTAGGCAATGAAGTTGAATATGCTTTTTGCTGTAGATGAACAGCTCACTTCAAAAACTGAAGTTGCCAATTTATATCTGATGACAGCCTGGCCCACTGTTACAGTCACAGCTTCTATAAAAGCTATACTATAAAAGTATAGCTATAAAAGTAAGAGCTATTGAATTGTTGGGGCCAATGGGTTTGCTTTTCTATTAAAATGAGTAGAACCGATATTTTCCTCTCAGTTTTTACTTGTAGCCTACCTTCTTCTGTGAGCTTTAGCTGGTATTATTCATTTTTGTACATGCACACCTGTTGATCCTGGATCAGCTTGTACAGGATCCTGCTGTATGAGTATCGGGGGAGCAGTTCTGGGCTAAGTTAGAAGTTCATTTTTCTTGATCTGCCAGCTCCTGCAACTCCTAACCAATTATTAAGCTGTACACATCAACACTGACATTTGTTTTAATGTGACACTCTTTAGATGGTGAACTATTATGTCTTACACTGAGAATGGAAATTATCTTGGTGCTTAAGTGCTTTAGTGATTTGAAACTGCTCAGCCATAACAGGTCGTGGTTACATCTGGTTAGGATTCAATCGTCCAGCATTTCAGAGAATTCTGTTTTTAAAATAAAGAAATAATGGACAGGTTACTAGGTAGTCAGCACTCTGATGCAGTTTTCTTACAGTGCAGATAAATGATAAAAAATGGAGTTTGAGTTCTGTAGGCTTTCTTACGTTTACAGTAAATGTCTTGACTTTAAACAGAAGAGTGGTGAGTAGTCAGTATAAGACCCCATAGCAAATTTTTTGTTTCCATTCCTCCAAACAGACGGCCCTTCAGCAGAAAGTCAGGCTTCCACACTGAGAAGTCAAAGCAGACTCTGCTTTACTTATGTAGAGTAGAGAGATTGTAGCTTTGCTACTTTATGTTGCCAATTCCCAGGGCTTAGCTTTAATATTAAACTGATACCGCAATTAAATCAAATTTAGGAGAGGGCATCCTCATTCCTTGTCTTGGAAAAGAGTGAGAGCTTTTTATTACGTGAAAAATAAGTACTGTCATGATAAAGGGCCTGATAAACTTCATAAAATGTCAAGGCTTCTATCTTTCTTTAATTGTTGCTAAGAGAGTTGCAGAAAGTGCTTTCTTTATTTCCTTAATTATTAGGAGAAGATTGCAGATACACGGGCACAGATCTTTGTTCTAACTGGCAATATGATATTGAAAAGTGATCTCAGTGGAGCCCTGGCAGTTGGCAGCATATATTTTGTATTAGACAGTCTTGGAACAAACCAAAAATAAATGCCATTGTTTCTATTGTGGGCTGTGCTCTCCAGACTTGCCATTTCAGTGATATGCCTGGTATGAGATCTGTCAACAGATGCTGGTAGCACATGATGACGTCCATAGGATTACAATGGATGTGACGCCTAATTATAACCATGGTTCATAGAGTATTATGGTCTGCTGTAATCCAGGCTCCTTGGTGGTTGCAGGTGTCAGAATAAAAATGAAGCACACTACAGGAAAGGAAGCTGAGTTGTAGCTTAGCTCTGTCTCTCTGAATGTGAGCAACAATTTAAATGTTTTACTTGGGATAACGTTTGTCCTGTGTCAAGTCAAGAAAACACAACAATTTTATCATTTGCTGCATTAGACACTACTGGTAAAAACTTAAAAAGGATCATATGGTTGGAAATTTCAGGCAGCAACTTTAAAAAAAAGACTAAATAGTAAAAAAAATTGTATTTTGCATGGACATGCTGTCTTCAGTAGGAAATAATTAGAGAACCACAGCCTTGCTGTGTTTTGAAACATGTAGATCGGAAACTTCTGAAATCTGCTCATTTCCTCAGTACACTTCCACTGGCCACGTGTGCTTAAACAGCAGTTGAAAGATCTATGAAAGTGGTCCCTGGTTTCTTCAGTACTACACTGAAGTATAATATATACACTGAAATATAAAAGTATTGGAAATCAAAAAGTCTGGCCAGAGGGGTGGGATTCTCTTCTTCACTCTGCTTTGTAATCTTGGGCAAGGTCAGCTCGCCTCAGAAGAGGATAGCAGCGATACTTGTAACAACTGATAGAAGTGGTTGGTTTTATGGTACATCAGGCTAGTGATTAGCTGTCTTTCAGTCCCTACCCTGCTGGACGTAAAAATCATTCTCGTTCATAGTGGAAGACTTAAAACCTGATTTCTCTTTTCTCCATGATAAATTTATTTTTTAAGTTCCAAAAAAGAAGTTCAACAAACATAAAAAATCTTTTAGTTTTCACTAGCCTGTATCTCAATATAAATAAGAAGAAAGTAGAAAAATGAAGTGTCCCTGCAGCTTAGGAAACAAAGCACAATGACGCTAGCTCAAAATGCAAACGTATTGTTTGCAGTGCATTTGAACTGCCAATATCACTCAGTGAGCTGTGTGTTAAATGGTGCTCTTTATAATTTGTATTTTTTTCTATAAATAATTTATTATAGGAGTGTGCTTTTTTAAACTTTGACGTGAAATGTGGTTTGTTAGTTTTTCAAGGAAGTCTTAAGCCTTCAGTATAACCATCTGAAGGTTGTGAAACAGGTGTTATCCCTTCTTCAGGACAGTTGTATTGTACTGTAAAGCACTAAACTGGCTCCACATATTTCATATGGGTCTTCTTCAGTTATTCGGATATATCTGACACTGTTGCACTAATAGACGTAAGGAAAGAACTGGAAACATGCTCCTTGCCTTACTGATATTATTGTAGACAAATGGTCTTATTCTAGATTGCTGCATGGCCCTGATACGAGCACTTTGTTAGTGCAGAAGGGTTTTAATTTAAGTGTCAATGCAATTTCTGACCATTTTGATGTTTTTTTACACTGGTGTAAAATAAAAAAGAAGACTCTGAATATTTCTTTATCTTGATATTGCACTCTTTGTGAATGCAAATCTTCTTGATGACACTGAATGCTGTGCATTAGTGAGGACTTTGGAAAAGGTTCTTTAGGAAAGAAGCCGTGTCTTTCCAGTCTTCAGAAGTACATACCAGATTGCACTTTCAGTCTGACCTATAAGGCTGACCTGCATTGCCTCCTTTGGCTGGTAATACAACTCCTATTATCCTTGCAAATAAAAAAAAAAATCATTTGAAAGTCACGTGTATGGCAAATTGTTTGGAAGAAGCTACCAGGACTACAAATTGTGGGCAACATTCTTCTTTTTCAAGTGTTGCTGCACCTTCATTATGTTCAGCAGATTTGAGAGGTTCATTGCAGCCTAAAAGAGAAATTGACCTTGTGTGCTGTCTGACTTCAGTGTCTATAAATAAAGTTACAGTCAGTGTCCCGAATTCACTCTGAAGTTTCTATGGTCTTCTGTTGATGGAATCGATATCAGAAATCTCTTCCTGGAAACAGTGAGTGAGTGAGAAGATGGATGAAGTAGTAGAAGGAAACAGCTTCATTCTTCAACCAGGAAGAGGAGGAGAGAAATAATCAAGCCTGAATGAATGAAAAAGAGATGTAAGGCACAAGAACACTGGCAGGAGGGTCTGGGAGCCGCCAGCAAAATTCAGTACTGTAAAACCACTCCTCATGGATTTACAGGCTCTGGATTGAAATCATTGTGATGGAGAATATAGCAATATCTACAGTGTGGACAGGGCATTCCAGCCTATGTCTCACTCTTACTGAGATTATATGGAAATAATCAAAGTTGGGTGGTGTTTTGTGTTTGGGGTTTTGTTTTTTTGGTGTTGTTTTTTTTGGGGGGGGGGGGCTGGTGCGGGGTTGGCAGCAGTGCTTGGGTGTTTTTTTTTTTTAGACTGTGCAAAATTATTTCCTTGAATAATCAGCCTTGGAGTTAAGTAAGCTCCCATAGTGCGTAGAGATACCATCCATCTCTTGAGAGTTTTTAATGAGGTGACACTTATTACCCACGTGGAATACTAGTGGGATTGTTGAGAAGGCACAGAGATTCCCCTCTGCAACTAAGCAATATGAACAGGGTCTGGATGAGAGCCAGCAGTGAATGTAGGGGGTGTCATAGATGCAGAAGGTACACCCCTTTCTAAGAAAGTATCAGCCTTCTCGTTACTTATTCCTAGTATTTACCCATTAACAGTTGGATATTTCTTGTAAGGATGGGTGTACTGGCTTGAGTAGCTTTAGGACTAATTTCAGGAAGGGATTTGATTTGTTAGGAAGAACATCCTTCTGATTTGAAATCAGAATGTTAATCAGTGGAAAAATATTTTGCTATACTGAATCCTACACTGCAGTTCTCTGCCTCTACCTTTCATGCACAGAATTAGGATGACATAAGTGTCTTGGGAACTCTGTAGGCTGAAATAAGGATTTTCTATTGCTACCAATAGTTCAAAAAACAATTTCACCTTTTTAGACTTTTTTTTTCCTAGTATTCAGCCAATACTGTGACTGTCTTCTATAGAAGAATGTGTTGCCAAATTATATATGCCACTATAGATGCAGTGTGCCTGTGGTAGCATGAAGTTTCAGCACTCCAAGGCCAAATGCTTCTCCTCCAGATGCATCAAGAATTTTCAAACAGTGGATGCCAAAACCTCTAGTATTAAAACTCAAACATAAAACATCTCATTTCCTTTTAAATCCTGGGTGCTCTTTAAGTGACCTCCCCAGTGGTAGATGGTCCCATATAGGGTCTGACCCAGAACTTGGTATTCAATGGACAGACTTCATTATTTTCTGCCACAGCATGTCTTGATATTTCAGTGTATACCATAACTGCCCTAAATATTAGACACTGATGCAACGGACATGGAGTTGCAGTTTCTCTCATCCTAGAGATGCCATGATGGTAGAGACACTCTGTGTAGGAATATGGGATGTGTTTATGGCTTGTTCTGTACAATTGGCCTCTTGGAGATTAGTGCTTGTTAAAATAGTAACACGTTAAATTCTTCTTGCTGATGTTGCTTGTGTGGAATGGTGCTTGAGAGGAGCATGCTGAAAGGACAGTGGAACAACCATATTTTCTTAGTGTGCTTCATATTCTGTCTTGGAAGCTGTCAGTAAGGTGTGCAGCTAAAGAGAGCACTGAATACTGTGGTGCTGGTGTATGAAGGAAAATTCACAGAAAGCTATTATGAAAATCACTTAACTAGAAATGTTTATGGAGGTAGTTTTTTCAAATGGGAAGGTTTTATTTATCAATATCAAGTGCGAGAAATCAATACATTACTCAATATTATATTTTCTATTTAAACTCAAACAGCCCTTTCAATGTTGACCCATTCCAGGCTCTGTGTGCTTTTGGTAGTGTTGTCAAATGGATAATTCCTGCAGTCCTAATTCAGCTCTTAATTGCCACTCACCTCCAAATATCTGCCAGCAATGGAACTGTATAGCTATGAAAAGAAATTATGTGAATCATTTCATAATGGGAAGCTAAGGCTACCTCCTACCTGTGTTCACAGATACACACCACAGCCTCCCCTGAAATTCATATAGTAAAATGTCTGCTGATCCAATTAGTAAGACAATAAGGATTGGAAGAAAGTATGGATCTAAGTGGGTTTCCATAAGCTGTAACCAAGGTGCTTAAGAGCTAGAGAAAAGCTGTGTGTTAAGCAGTGGACATTGCTATAATCTGTTGGGGGTGGGAGGTCTGCATCTTGCCATGGATCTGTGATGGGTCACTGGAGAGCTGAAGAGAGAGGCATCAAAGTTTTCTACTTGAAAGAGCACTGAGGGTCCTCAGCCCTGAGACTGCAGTAAATAGGGAATTCACACTCACACAATTTGTAGCCCAGTGCAAGCAAAAGCAGGGTTGAGGTATATCCCATAAACTAATGAATCCCAGTAAAAAAATATCATGATTACATCACCAATTTCCAAATCAAAATAAGACAGCTCTGTAAACTGAATTATGACCACTTCTTGCCAATGGGGTAACACAGTTCAAAATCTTCCAACAAAGCCCTTCCATCCTCTTACAAGTAAGACAAAAGGAGTTTCATCATTATAATGGAAAATTTGGATACCAAATGCCTAACATAAATTTAATCACCGCTGCATAAATTCTGATCCATTTAATGATGTTTAGTTTAGGTGCTAATTTCTGTTTTGCACTGTACAATTCTACTGAATTAATTTCAGTGAGACTGAGCATTAGGATTTTCTTTAGTTGTGAATGGTGAATACTATATAGATATTGGTAGTATTTTAGAAGTTGTACTGCAGAGCCTGCTTATAGAAGGATGCATTGTATTTGTACCTGGAATGTAGGTGGACATGGTTCAGGAAGAAGCATGTCAGTGAAATAGAACTAGATGGGAATTTGTGCTGCTTAGCTTTGTCCCAAGTCAAAAGACATTCCTCCTGCATGTTATTTTATATCCATGCAAGCAAACAAATATAAAAGTGCTTACACCGTTGGCAAAGTTGAGTTGTTTTGGATGGCTTTACTGCCAAGCATAATTTCTTCTGAGCCCTAATTGTTGGGATAAACAATGTGTAACTGATGTGGTATTCCTTTACTGTGAGCAATGAAAAGTTGCTGACTCTGAATATGTCTTTCATGGATATATATTCTTTACTCTCAGCTGATACCAGAAGCAGAATGTATTCACATCAAGCATTCCATTTCCTCCTAAATTACATTTCATACCTAGTAGTTTGGAGTGATTTTCAAGTCTTCAGTGTTTGAAGAACATAATTTCATGAAATGCTGTGATAAGGATGTGTGACATTTGTTCTCATAGTACCACTGGATTTATTGGTTTTAAATATGCCTCATGGTGAGAGACTTGATATAAAAAGCTGATCATAACTATACAGGTGCTATACAATGCTCTTTTTCTACCTGATAAAACTGGTCATGTATTTAAAGATAAAAGTTAGCTCTTTCCACATCATTTAACCAGCAAACACAATGTTACGACCACCCTCTGACTGTTTCTTTACATATTCTGTAGTAGCTCTTCCTGCCGGCAGTACAAGTTACTCTTCAATACAGATCAAGAAGGATTACAGGGCAGGTGTTCCTGCTCTGCAGGAACAGAACATCTGCAGAGGTAGAGGTAGAAATCTTTGAAATGGAGTGTTCCGCTTTTAGGAAAGTGTCCCACTAGAAATGGTAGCTTGTAGAAATACACTTCAGCTGTCAGAAGGCCTGTCCAGGGTGAAGCAGAAGCTGACAGTTGTCTGGCTAATGTTTAGTTAGTTTCTATATTTGGACCTTAAATTTCTGTGTGTGCACACAGGTGAGAAAATTAGTCCTGAATTTATGTCCTAAGTGCAAGAATGGGCACTGCTGCTTCTAAGTCTGATCCCAGTTTTCCCTGTTTTTGAGTTACAAGGACGTGTCACTTTGTCCATGTCTTCATCTCCAAAACAGTGGTTGTAATACCTATGTTCTGGCTTTACAGATGAAAGTGCTAAGTGTTTACTGTACTTGATATGAATAAAATTTTCCATTTACTTCAAATGCTTCCTTCCAACTGCTCTTAACTGTCAGAATCTCCTCAACTTGAAATCTGGTGCTTGTTCTTATTTCTCTTCAAACACCTGTAAGCAAAATCCGTCCAGCTGCACATTACTTTCATAACTAGAAGAACCTAATTTAGAGCAAATGGCTTCTGCTCTGAACTGCCCCCTAGAAAAGCCTTCTCACTCCTGCTACCATAGCAGGAGTCTGCGGAAAGTGACTACCCTAGTCTAAAATTAGCATCTGTGATTATTCCTTAAGCATCTAAGGAAACACTCATATTTTTTATAGGTGTTGAACACCCAGGCATTTCCACTGACGTCAGGAGGAACTTCTGTCTATTTTGCACCTCCGAAAATCAGCCTGCTATTTTGGCACTCACAGAAAGGCTTAACCATCTAGTATTAAGTGATATATTTTTTTAAACTCTGTTTTATATTTAATCTTGGCACCAGTGTAGCTTTTTCACTGCTTGCAAGACTTAAGACATCGCACTCTTCAGTAGGAAGAAATCTGGTACCCAGCTGCACTAAATACAAATTAAAAAAAAAAAAAAACGAAAAAAAAAAGAAAAGAAAGAGAGTGTGTAGCTCTGGGGTATTATTTCATCTAGAGGAGTTTCTTTAGGCTATGGCAGACCTCCGTAGTCCAAGTTCATCTCCAGCTGGGCTCTGGAGTGTAGTTCCACTGTACGTTTTCTTTGGCAGAGCAGCTGACCACCTTCGACTCTTCTATCCATAGACTTCCAGTCCCCTTCATTTGTTGGTACAGTATCTTCTGCTATATACCAGGTAACTGATGAAATTTGAAGCAACCCTCCCTGCTCTTACCACTTCTTAATCCCAAGTCATTTCAGTAATGCAGTTTGCAGTGCAGCCACACAAGCAGCTATATCTGTGCATGTACATATTATGTATAATGTACTTATCATCCATCTGGCATTAATATTAAAAGACAAAACACCATACATGAGCCTGAAGTTTGCTTCATTTCCTTTTTGTCTCTGACCTTAATTTCCTTGATTTAGCCCAAATCCCAGCATGGCTCCTGTTCAGAACAGATATGCTATAAAAAAAGAACTGTGTGTTTAATTGACAAAGCAGTTTGCTTATCACAGACACTGTACTGTCTAAACCACAGGTGTTTATGCTTTCAGCAGTTACAGCCATCATTGTTATTTACCCATCTATTCTTAGTTAAGTGCTTGAGAACAGGTTACTTAGTTAAATTTCATATTCATATATAATCAGGCCATCCAAAGATCCCAAGTAATGTTTTGCTTTTTGTTCTGTTTTAAAGAAAAGCTCACTATTTTAGGAAGCTGACTGTCATTTTAAAAAATTATTTAGGACCTCTGGAATTTTTCTGAAAGTCTGCTGGCTTACGGGATACTTTAAATTAGAAAATGTTACTCTATAGCTAATGCTTCATAAAAAAAACACATTAGAGCTTAATCAACCCAATATGTTTAAGTAGTATCTTTAACAGCAGCAGTTACCAAATTGTTTAAAAAACAGATTCTTAAAACTAACATGAAATCACAATTGAATATTTTTTTAAATCAACATTGAAAATAGTAAAGAAATTAGCACAGACAGATGATATGCTTTGTATAGTGAGAAATATTGCATTGAGGAACCTGGCTAATATGCCATAATTGGGAATTAATGCATGAGGGTTTTCTTTTTTTTCTTTTTTTTCTTTTTTTTTTTAATAATCTTTTTTCTTCTCATAAGACTTTCAACTGAAAACTTAGTTCAGATTATAAATGAAACTGAATTCGGTGATCTTCAACTGTTCCACATAGACAACATTTACTGTGTAATATCTTGGAGCCTGACTATTGACATACTTTTCCCATCATTTATTGGTATCAGGGACTTAAAGATGTATGTGTGGAACTGAAAAAAAAACCCAACCTCTCAGAATCTGGTTTAGCTTTCTCAGCCAGGAGACATGCTTTCCTCATTAGGGAAGTGTTTTAAAGAACGTTGATAAATTGGATAGGAACATACTTTTATTCCGCTCTGATTGACTGTATTGACCAATTTAAAATGGATTTACTTACTCACCTGGCAATGTAGTATATAATTACTGGATAAAGATAGCATGGTGAAGAAAATCAACAGAGAAAGCGAGGGAAAGACATTTAGAAATCCAGTCAACTAAATCCTGGATTAGCCTACTTTAATTAATCCTTCTATTTCCAGAGGGCATACCTTTAGTTCCTTCCATACTACAATGTGTCAATGCTTCTTTCATCTCATCCTAAATAGTATTTGGTCATTTAAATATGCATCTGCTGAAACAAAAAAATGTTAGCCAGCACTATCTGTGGTAGTTCAGAAGCTCTTGGGAAACCAGGAGAAGCACTGTAGGGTACAGCTGGTGGGAGAAGGACCCAAGACTGGAAAGGAGAATGGGAGATGAGATCTTTTGATAAGAAGGTTTGTTTGGCACTCATAGGGTAGTGGCAATTCGTGTTCTTTGTTTAACATACTTGAGAGAAAGCCCCGGGCAGTATAAAGGGCACAGACTTCACCTTTAAAGCACACTTGCAGATCTGTCCCTTGCAGATCCACCACGGTATTCAAGACCCTTTTTTGCATTACCTGTACTTCATTTTTAACTCTCCACAGGAAGAAGCAAATATAACAGATATTATACTTTTGTTCCATAATAACGAAGAAGTGGCCAGTAGGAAAAGAATATAGAGGGAGAGAAAAACCAGGAAAATGGCTGGTCTCAAACCATTGCTGAAACTGTTCCCTCCAGACCTGTTGGCATTTTTACTGTGAATCCGTTTCTGAAGATGCCTTCTAGTTTGTTGATAGAAATGCTGAGCATGGGAGGTGGTGTTTCAGAATGAACTCCTTCTGAGTCATGTAGGAAAGAGTGAATTTCTTTTCACTATAACAGTTCAACTTTTCGTTGGATCTTTTGGTCCCATAACATACTAAATACTCTTTTCCTTGTGCTTCTGTTATTCAGTAGTTAGATCAAAAAAATGTGCCTTAAATATGGCTCTTTGTCTATACTATTGTTTACACTGAGACCTCCCAAATATCACTCTGCTCAAAAGTGATCCAGAGAGCACCAGAATGCCAATAGCTCACTGTTCCATTAATTGAATATGGCTTCCAAAGTATCAGGAGTTGTCTTAATTTTGGTCACCCAAGATCTGTATCTAAAAACTTAGAGAGAGGAAGAAAGAGAGGATGCATGGAAGAGATATGTTTGGGAACATGCATCAGTACACTGGAGTTTCTAACAGAACCTATACACTTCATGCTTAAGCCTCTCTGCTTAGGTCCCTAGTGTCCTACCTGATAGGCTGGGGAGAGGTATCTTTTGGACAGCACTTTGAGATATAAATATGTATTTCTATATAAATGCAAAGATGCAGTCTTTATTGCATGACTGATGGAGTCCATTAAAGCTTTTATAAAAACGTATGTTTCTTTGCTGCACTCAACTTTGTGCAGTGTCATGGCAAATCTATTTTAATGCTCTGCCAACTGGGTGTGAACTGATTTATTAGTAGGTATGCACTGTAAAGTTCTGTGGTGTAAAGGAATCAGGAATGCTGTGTGAGATACTAGTTGCTATAGCCATACCACTTTAGGCTGCAATGTCAGAATTACTTGTTTTTTATAGTGTAAATTCAAGCTCTGCAAAGTGCAGTGTATTGGAACAGAGAAGATTTGGTTAGCATGCTCTAAAGTTAGGTTACTCTATTAGAGGAGAATACTGTTGTGCCATGCACATAGCTGGCAGTCCTCAGAGGTTCGGAGTGGATCCTGCACACTCCCAGTCATGCTGCGGGGGAGTGCTGTGTCTCTATCAAAAAGGCACAGGTCCTTGGGGGCGATGGTTCTGTGTTTCTGCAGATTTCAGTAGGAGACATTTTGAAGGGCAAAATTGGAAGTGTTGCACGTTAAAAGAAAAAAAATCTATCATGAACTGTTCATTGTTAAATTATTGAATGCTAGAAACAATATGGCCTATTGAAAGAGATCGACCTGTCCATGAGCTCTTCCTTCAAGGGAAATACGAGAACAATATCTGAAAAGAAAGGAAAACAAAAGCCATTGGCCAAAAAAAGATGATTCAAAACTTTGCATTTCTATTATTCCTTTAGCCCTTTTTTTCCATTTGTTTTTGTTTTTAAAACTTTACTCCCATTTAAGAACTGTGTTCTGAATATGCTTGATCCACAGATACTTTTTCACCTATAATTGTTTTTGGAGGCATGTGAAATAGAAGTTCTTTCACTTGCTACAGTATTTTAATTTTGCAAAACATACCCGAGACTGTAACATACTGCAGTCACTCAATCTGAGAGATGAACAGAGCCCTTGTGAACCTGCATTTTGAACTCTCAGTCCACAGGGCGTATTTACATCTCACCTCTACTGTGAGGTAAAGATGCGTTAAGAGGTTTTACTCTTTGAAAGGAGTTGTACAAAAAGTGGTGGAAGAGCAAGGACTCAGATGTTGAGTCTATTCACTGTCTGTCTTTTCACTCTTGTTAGAGAAAGCAATTTAATATGGGAGTTATTATAACTCAGAAATTTGTTAGTAGTTTGTGAACTTTATGTTTATTCACAGATTATATCATTTATTTACCATTCTGTAGTGCTATTTTTGTACCTTGAGCATTTTAATGCATTGCATAATGCATTCAATAAAAATTCAGAGGTATTAATTCTGTTATGACAAGGTATTAACATACCTGTTGTTTTACATAAAAGGAAAAGCGTCATCAGAAAGGTAGTGTATATCTGTAAATGATGTCAGGCATATTGTTATTGAAGTAGGATGGAAGAAGATGAAGAGGTAAGATCACTGCAACCAGCAAGGGATTGCTCCCCATTACTCCAGCTATCTAGAATTAATTATTCAGGGCTGCTGGACATTGGCATTTGGACAAAAGGTTCTCAGAGTATTGCCTGGACGCTGTTTGTGACAACCTTTTTTTCAAGGATTCATGCATATGATGTGAATGAACAAACTATATTGCAAAAATAGTCATTCATGTCCAAGAGAAAGCTGACTTGCAAAACCCTGACCTTTGTCACTGCTTAGCAAGGTGGTGACAATATTAATTAAAAGTCTCAGTTTTGCGAAGCCTTCTGAGTGGAATATTCTAACAGCTCCTACCCCCCAGCTCATGATGAAAGATAACCTTGTACTGAAGATGGACTTTTAATTTATTGGTTGGGAATGCGTGGCTGGGGGGAACCTTTCACTTTTAGGTCAATGTTTTGAACCCAGGCCAGGTGAATAAGTGACAAGGTTGCTAACGCAGGCTGTTTGGTAATGTCTATGAGGTGAGTTGTACTCTCAGTTTAGCTCCCAGGGGGACAGATGTCCCCATCACTTAAACCACCAGAAATGGCAGCTTCATTGGAGGTGCCCAAAACTGACCTTATTAGTGAGACGTAGGGACAGTGACTTTTCATCCTAGAGGTGAAAGCTGTAACAATTTCTGTATGTGAAAATGCTTTCTCAGGTTGCATCTGTGGGGTTATTCACAGTCATTGCTATTCTTAATAGTTCCCTGAGTGACTTCTTTCTCCGGACTGAAGTGGCTGGCACATAATTCACTGAGTTTAAGGAGGGAAGGGTAACCAGCATCCAACTAGATTTACAGTAGTAGGTAACTAGTTTATGCTAAACAGCTAGCTTTGATTTTTAAACATAGAATTAACTTTGGATGACTGAGAACAGATGCTGAAGATGTTGGTAGCTGTTATGTGTTGCTTTCCAGCTGTTCACAGTAGGTTCTCGATTGTATTAGTTTTACAGTTATTATTTGAAAGATATTCATGGTTTTGTCAATTTTCAAATCTTTCTTGCTAATACTTCTTTATTGGGTTTTTTTTCAGGGTAGTGTTTGAGCACCACAAAAGCAATGGTGAATTTCCCCCCACAATAGTGCTGTGGGATATGGAGGGTTTATTATTCTCATTATCCTTGAATGCAGAGGTGTGACACTTAAAAGTACTCAGCTGTGGCTAATATCTACTCCCATCGTTGTTAAAGGTTTATAGTCCTGTAAGAGGAATCATGGGTCACAAAATGCTCAACATTTAGGACAATAAAAGCATTTTTTAAATTCCTGTCTTAAATGACTTAAAGGCTGTCACAAAGTTGGGGAGAAGACACAAGTGTCATGATCTCTTCTCCAGGGTCATAATACAGACCTCAGGAAGTGTATGTATTCATAGAACAGATCATAGAATCCACTATCTATTTAATTTTGTTTATGTTTAACTTTCTGTGAACACTCTTCTATTGACTTGAATCTTCTTTCCCTCAATCCCATTACATTTCTTCAACTTTGTTTCTTTATTATTCTGTCTTCACCCTTCTGCTTTCTTTTTCTCCAATATCCTTTCCTTCAATATTAAATTTCTTTTTGCTAAGGGAAATTAGGGAGTCATGAAAGCAGGAGGGGGAAATGGAGATGGTTGCAGAAAGAACACACTGACAGAAACAAAATTTACAGCTATCTGCTGCATGCCAAGTGCTTGGATTCCTAAAAAGGAGTTGTTTCTGCTGAATGACTTCTTATTTTGTACTCTTTGGCTAACATATTTACCAAAGTTTTAGAGCTTCTTGGACACAGAATCTGGAAGGAAAAAGAGTTTTCTTGCTTATTCTCCCTTTGCAAGACTGCAGTGTAGATGTCATTGAGGACGGGAGTCTTCCATGAACATCATAGAAAGTGTGACTGGAAGAACCTGGGAAAGCACTTAGTCCATTCCCCTACATTCATGCAGAAGCAAATATGCTCATGGCGTTCTTGACACATTTATCTAACTTGTGTTTGATGATGTCCAAGAAGAAGGATTGCACATTGACCCAGCCAATCTCTTCCAATACTTCACTGCTTCTAAAGTTACAAATCAATCTAAATCTCCCTCACTGTTCAAGCTCATGACTATCTACCTTAAGCTCTGTCTTCAGTGAGCACAGAGAACTGATTTATTCTTCTCTCTGTTGTGACTTCTTAAATGGTTGAGACAATTATTACTTTCTTTTCAGACTTCTCATGATTAAACCTGTCCAATGGTTCTATATTTTTCATAGATGAAATTTTCTAGAATTTTGTTCTTTTCATGGCTGTTTCATGGATTCTCTCTAACTGGTCTATATTATTCCTGAATTTTGTGCCCAAAAGAGGGGACAATATTACAGCTAATCCCTTTCTAGCACTAAGGAGACTGGAAGAAATACTTCAGATACTGATACACCATTCTTCTGCTTAGACAGTCCAGTACTGTATTTGCCTTTTATAACAGCGCAACATTTTAAAATCAGGTTAGGTTGTGATCCACTGTTATTCCCAGATTCTCTTCTTCAGTACTACTGCCTTGCCAGTAGTTCTCCATCCTATGTTTTTGCCATTATTTATTTCTGGAGTGGGGCAGTACTTCAGACTTCTTGCTAACCTGCATCCAGCCTTCTTCAAGTCATTTCACTCATTCATCAAGATTTGTTTGAACTGTAGCTCTGTCATGAAACATGCATACAGGCCCATCATTTTGCTGTCATTTTCAAATGTTATAAGCATAGACTTTATTCTGCCATCTAAATGAGTAAATAAAGTGTAGTATAGGAAACACTTGAGGCCAGATTCCTACAGAAGTATACTTCATAAGTCTTTGGACTTAATAGTGAGCCATTACTCACCATTAGTAGAATAAACTCTCTGACATGCTAAACGCTTTTTTTTTTCAAATTTTTTTCATAGGGTTTTGTGTTTAGTTTTGCTCTTGGATGAATAGCTCTCTGCTGTTGCAACCAGCTTAGTTATGTGACATAAAAGAGATCTGTTTCTGCAGAGTCCTGGTGGGGGGACCTTTAAAATACTCTAGTTTAGCTAGTGGAATTAGGACGAATGGCTAGAGTTTAGACAGGCAAAATCATGAGAGGTGGACATGCATGTACCTAAATGCAGGCTTAGAAAGGCAGTATAACACAAGTTTTTGCTTGCTTGTCCTTGGAAGTTTAAATTTTTAAATATAAGATTGGATTCTGCGCAGCTTGATGCTACTTGCCTAGGGAAGTTTCCCACTTCTGCATAAATAAAATATGCCAAACCTTTTATCACCCGTAAGAGTGTGTTTCTCTTTTAAAAATAAATTTATTATTAAATTTACCACATGTAAATTTACCACAGACCACTCTGGTCTGCTTAGTGATAGGAATGTGTTAAAACATATTCAGAATTAAAAGAACACACCAGAAGTAGACAGTAGGGTGATGGGCTTTTTTCCTGACAGTTCCTTTGTCTTTCTAGAATCTTCACCCTAACAAACTGAATAGGTTGTAGTTGTATTGTAGAAATGGGTAAAGATATCTTGAGTTTTTATAATACAAGGTAAACCCATGCCCATTCTTTTACTAAAGATTTTAATTTCATTCTCTTTTATTTCTGTGTTATTTTTCTGAGCAGGGTTCTCTTGTTTGAGTGATTCTTGAAAATCCAGAAAAGGAGAGTAGATTTGTCCTACAGATCCTGTACACTTTTTAGTCTCAAATGGAATTTTAAACATTGCATGTTTTTCTAAAATATCAATGTTTCAGATTGAAAACAAGTTTAAAATAGGCAGAATTATTTTAAACTGATAAAAATACATAAGCAGACAATCCTATGGGACTGCATGTATTTTGAGAAGTCACGTATGTGGATCATACAGATGCTTGCTGCTGTAAAACTTTCATAAATGGGTAATGAACAGTAATAAAAAAGGAAGGAGCTTCCTTCAGGGAACAGAGCTGTTGTAGCATCATACCAAAGGTCCATCAGAGTCCTGAGCAGTGTGAAGACTTACCTATATTTTCGTGCTTAAGACTGATGCTTCTCGCTCACATGTATAGATGGGCTTAGATGCCTGAAAACTTCTCTTTTCCAACTATATCAGGTGATCCAATAAAGATATTATCGGCCTGCTCCTAATAGACCTTGAAATATTTGAATTGTGTTAGCCCCTCCAAAGACCTTGTGAAACATCTTATCTTCCTTCCTTTCCTTCGTGTTCTTCCCTTAAGAAAAAAAAAGGCTGAGAAGAGGAGCCATGGAAGTGAGCCATGCTGAATTTCCCATACATCTTGCTGCCTCCTGATTTTTTCTTCCATTTTAGATGAATGGGAAGACATAACCTTTCTCTGGTTTCTCCTCAGAAAGAAAGAGCTAATGTCATTCACTTTGTAACAAAAGGCTCAAACATTTTCCGGACATTTCTTGGGGTTCAGCCTTGCCAAATTATTCTTGAAGCGATAGTTACAGGCTCTGATTTGTTGGTGGGTTTTTGTTTTTGTTTTTTTAGTTGTTGTTGTTAATAGTGAATCCTGTAAAACAGACATGCAATCATTCAGTGCTGGGAGGGAGTTGCATGTTTTACAGGAAACCTTAGACTCACATGGGATTAGGCCACCTGCTCTGTAAGGACTGAGGTCTCCCCAGGCTCTTCCATGCAAGCGAAATGCAGAATGCTAGCAAGATGTGCAATGTTCTGGGTGGTGAACGCACCCCTTTGACAATGTCTCCTGTGAATGGTAACATTAAGGAACTGGGGTGAAGTTCCCTTAGCTACTAGAGCAGTACGCTAGCATATCATCTTTGACACCATCTGTTGAGCTATATAGATGGATGTGCTGGAGCAGGGAGGGCTCTCCCCAACTTTGGATTTGGGGACCTTGTGATGGAGCTTCTAACCTCCTTTGTGAGACGATTCTATGCTATCCTTTCTGTTGTTCCCAGGAATTTGACTTGACATACTGCCTGTGATTTGCGGGTTTCCTTTTAATGGCCTTTTGGAACATACTCAACATTTCCCCAACCTTAGCCTTCATGGCATCCGTCACTATACTTTCTCTGTGCTTCATTTGAGCTGTTGCTGTGCTCTTGTGTGTTTAGTGTTAAAATCCCACTTTGCCTACCAAGGGATCTGGCATAATCAAGCTGCACTGGTGATCCACCGCTCCTGTTAGAGATACTCTAGTTATTTTACTAACGTGTACCAATTCATTTAGGCTTCTACTGCAAGGGGAAATAAGAGCAAGGGGAAAGTAATAATAATTCAAACCAACAAGTAAGATGTAAGATTTGATTTATTTTTAATTCCTAAAACTATACTCATGCATCTAATATACTAAAAGCGCAGCTGATCTAGATGTTCTAGGAGCATCTGAAAGATGTCATGTGTAGTCATTGGTTCACATCAAGCTAGTTTATAAAGTCTGAGCAATTTTCTTTTGTGTTTCACCTTCATGTCCCTTCTTTTGGGAGCAGAATTAAATAGTTAAGAGAATGAGGGTCAACGCAGACTGTATCCCCAGCCCAGAGAAAAGCCCTGATTCTGCAGGCAGAACACTGTGTGGACACAGGAGCTAGGAGATCACGTTGCAGGTTCACAACTTATATTTTAAAATTTGGATAACTGACAGATGGGAAATTCTTCAAGAGGAAGCCTCGGTCTGGCCTAGTGAGAATGTTCTGGCAGAGCTCCTTCTGTAACACCCTTGCCATGTGCTCAGAGCCCAGTAATGTCCTGTATAACTACAGAGTGAATCACTGCATCCCATTTAGCCTTGAAGTAATGAAGACCCTCAGCTAGCACAAGCAGAGAGGAAAAATACTTTAGAAGAAGCACTATAAAGCAGAGTTTTAACAAACAACTCTATCAGACTGAGATAATTAAGGATAACATATGTATGTAAATAAATGTATTGATTGTTTATACTTGAAGTTAATTTTCTTCAGGTATGTTCTCCTGCTTGGGTATTAGAATTTAAGGTCCAGTTAAAATGAGTTGTGATTCTGCTTTACTTAATAGACACAGGAAATACTAAATTTTCTATTCATGCAATATGTTTTGTAACTCATAGGTTAAAATCGGATTTTATCTATATTGTCTTATGTATATGTTACAGAAAGGCTAGAAACTCAAAACCCAAATGATTCATGTGGCCCAGTAGCCTTTCTGGTAGGGGTACAGACAAGCAGTCACATGCCTTTTGAAATCAGTATTGTTTTTTAAAACTTGTAAATATAGTTGACAGAAGTTGATTTGAGTTGGAGACAGTGAAAGGCAGTGTCAACTTTTGTTGTGAGAAATACATACTAAATAGAATATGAGTCTCCAGTCCTTTATTGGGCTTGACCCACTTCCCAATTTCAAGTCTGAGCACAAATAAATAAATCTTCCTGAACTTGTGGAGTAGCTCTCCTGTACCTGTCCCCATGTGAGTTATGCTGCTGTTTTGCTGATGTACATTTTGGACTCACTGTGGGTGCCAAGCTAGAAATTTACCCTGTATCTTCAGCAGGTGGAACAAGTCTTGTGACCCACTGATGAATAACGGTATTGGAGAGGATGGTACCTGGTGCTTTCCCAGTTCTCTGTATCCCCATTATCATATACATGTATGAAGCTTGTTATTATAGCATCTTGTTTTCTGGCTTTGAAACACTATCAAAAGCAATTTATCATTACACTTCCATAACAAGAACATGTGAGCTTTCTCAGGAGTTTGGGAAAAACTGAGCTCTCAGAGATACCACTTTTTGCATCCAAGCATGTCCTTCATTGCGGATGTGTAAAAATACTTGCACAGAGCAGGCATACTCTTATTTTTCAGCATTAACTTCAGTTGATTGATAATTGGTTTTCTTTTTTCTGCCCCTTGGTTGCAATTCCACTTATCAAGGGCTTGCAAAATTAAGTGACCTGAATAAATTACCAGGTAAGGCTTTGTTTTCCCCCAGGTACACACTTTGTCCTCACAGATCTATCAATCCAAATTACAGAGAATATGCTATTAGCAGTCTTCACAGTAAGGCTAAGTGGGCACAGAACATCAGCTGTGCTCCCTTTTCTGGAGTTAGCTTTTCCAGAATAGACCTGTGACAGCAGGAGGCAATTAACAGTGCATTAAGAGAACACTGACCTGTGAGACTGCAAACTGTTTGGCTTCCTGCCCTGCATCCCCTCTTCTGTGGTCTCTCATCTAAGAATGTCAGCAAAGTTTCTTTTGTAGTAACAACACTGGAAAGGAGAAATGTTATTTATTTATTTATTAAATTTGCAGAGCCACCTATTGTAAAAAAATGCTAAAAAGAAATGTCTTGCTTTCTAGGCACTTGTTTATATCCCCAAGTATTCAGCTTGGTGCCTTCAGTCCTGCCTTGTTTCTGTGGGCAATCTGATACTCTGAAATGTACAGTACAGCTCAGCAGAAAAAGGAATTTGCTTTGTCTAAGTCATTTAATAGCTTTTAAATCCCAGTGGATTACAAATTTGCAGGGTACTATATGCTGGCTGTATCTTGATCTCCAGGACTTAAACGTGCTTTGAATTGTTTCTTAATAACTATGAATAGAACTGTTAAAGCCAAAGTAGTGAGAACAAGTGGTATCACAATAAGAGTAGAAGGATGAGGGTTAAATAAAATATGGATTGTGGAAACTTAAAATTTGCAAGTTAAGTTTTGCAAAAGCTTTAATACAGTCACTTATGGATTGCATCTCTGAAACATGATAAACACTTCCTTAAGTAGCATTCCTATAACCATGTTTAGTCCTAGGAAATTAAGCCTGTTTGGGAGGCACCAAGCTATGAAGCCATATGCCGAGAGTCTGCTCAACACGTTCCATGACGCAAGACAACTTCCACGAGGGGATAGCACCATTTCATGACCTGGTGCACTGGTAAAACTGAAAGCTCTGAGAAACTGCAGTTTAGATAAAAGATCTAAATATCTTATTCTACATATAGAAGAGAATCTAAATTATCTAGATATAGATAGTGTAAACAAAGAATCTACACACAGTGGAGTGCTTCGGCAGAACATGTTATCTCCTGAATGGAGGCTTTGCAGGTAACTCCAAGTTTATCCTTCAGAATGCTACAATGTCAATGACAAACTCCAGTTCTACTGGGAAGAATCTTATATAACCTACAGATATAAAAAGAAGTCCATGAAAGGAATGACTGTCATCAAACTATTTATTGAAAACAGCTTGACTCAGCAGTTGTAGCATCTTTTCCTTGTTTATATCATAGCAATGTTGGCTGCTTAGTGTCTTCATAAAATGAACAAGACTGAGAAGACAGTTTGTGTCTCAGCAAATTCAGTTCTGTGAAAATGTCTGTATTCAAGCGAAACTATTTAAATTATTTGAAAACACTGAGATCTTTGGATAAAACTTATGCTTTGCATCAGTGGCATCTGGTAAGATGAATCAGCTGTTGTAGAGGCGAAGTAGAGGACCACAGTGAGATTAGAGGTAGACAAAATTCTAATTTGCTTTTATATATATATATTTATATACGCATATATGAGCTAAGAAATTACAGGTTCCGTTTCTTCTTAAGAAACTAATTGAGAAATAGCTTTCTTCACAGTAGGAATCAGATTCGTATTTTAAAACTACTCAACTGGTGGGGTTGTTGCCATTGAACTCTTAATTACATGAAAAAATGGGGAAAACTCATTTATTGGAGTAGTACAAGGTCAAAACGTTCACCATAAATGTTTAAAAGAAGAGATGGAAATGGCTGAGGTTTTTCTCCAAATTCCTCCCTGACTTGAGCATGGTATGCTTGGAACAATTCTACAATCTGCAATAACATCTGCAGATAAGCACATGTCCATCACTTACCTTAATTCATGAAAGGCTTGTTCATTTAGTGGTTCAGCTTTCTCATATTTATTGCATATTTATCCTTGAGTGCTTTCAGCTGTTTTTTTCCCTGTATTACCATAATATTGCTCCTTCCAAGGATGCTTGTTAGAATTTTTAGTATTTGCAAATGACTTAATGTGGTGCTAAGCCTTTTTAGATACTTGTCACTAAAACAGATACTGCTTGAGGCAGACAAATTAGCCTTATAAACTAGATCCTAACCCTATAATGATCCAAACCAAATACCATCCTAAGACTCCATCATGTTGAGCCCTGAGGGCAGAGGTGCCTAGTATCTATGTTATGATGCTCGATACACTCTTGTTTCAGGTCTCCCATGAGCTCAGTAAAGCTAGTTACCTTAAAATCAGGAATGATTCATCTTCCTGAGTGCTTTTCAAGCTAACATCCCTTTATTAAAATAGATGTATTTGCAGAGATGCTTCAGCTGCAGCCAGACTTACCTCCATCTGCACACAGGATGACTTACTTCTGCCTCTGCCTGCAACTCATCCTCTGCAGGTCAACAGGACCCTGCCCAGAACCACTTTGAATTCTATCTTCTCTCTCCCCCTTTCCCTGGATATCTAGAATTAGGGAATTCACTGTACAGCTCCCCCATACCCATCGCACTTCCTCCTTCTTCCTTTCAATTGGGTAGGAGGAAACACTAAATTTTAGCAAACTGTTCCTTGTCACGGCAGGAGCTCTGAGAAAAGAGCCCAGCAAGCTGCACATAAATTCTTCCCATAAATTCAGTCAAACACAACAACAATCAAAATGTAATTCATTAACAGAAAGTTGTATTTTTGAGAATAAACCATTTTTGAAAATTCAATCTATATGCTCTTAAGGTATGAACTCTGTATAGAGTTTACAAGATTCAGTCCAGGGAAAGTTTTCACCTTCATCTACTAGCCTTTCTTATTCTGTTTCTGAGAGATCCAAAATCAAATAGTCTGAAAAAACAGGCAAGAAAAAAAAAAAAAAGCCCAAAGGAAATATCATATTAACAATGGGGATTTAGGGTATATTTTATTTTTTAAATTATTTACTTCAGATGTTTTTACAACTATGTTAATTTGAAATAGCAAAAGAAGAATTCTAGATATGTGACATTTTTAGGTAGGTGAAATCTAACTTACCAAAATGTATGGGCTTGTTATACCTAGAGTTATACCTGCTGAAATACTTAGTAAATACAAACTTGCTTTATATATCGTAACAGACACTGAAAGGCAAGGAGAATTTGTCAGAAGGCTGAGAAGTAATGAATATTTGAAAACAAACTAATTTTCACTACTAAATTTTATAGTAGCTGGTGTTTTGATTTCATTCATACAAAAGGTAATGTGTGTGTGACCTCTGTAGATCAACATAGTTCTGCTTTTTATGTCTGCAAGTAAAAGCAGACTTGGTTGTTCTCCATGGAGAGAGAAATCTCATGGTTGCTTTTGTGACTATTTTTGTCCTCCAAACTTAAGTACCTGCATTTGTGTGTTTCATGAAGTTGTGGTAGTTTTCTGGAAATTATACAATACAGTTTAAAAATAACACCCTTGGTAAGGCAGGCCATGTCTGCAGGGGCTGAGTGTGAAACCTCTGCACTTGAATTATTGTAAACTTTCAAAATCCATTGTAATTGTCCATGTTTTCAAAAGGTGTTGTTTCTCACTGTAGTTACAAGTAGGAGCAGATGCCATTTTGCTAGTATCCTTGCTGTGTGAAGTCTCTTCAGTTACTTCATCCTAAAGAGTGTTCTCACAACCTCCTGCCTGTGAGAAATGCATGTTCCTTGTCCCTGGCATAGATAATCTGTGTAAGAACTGTTTATCATGGCATGAATTCCAGTAGTAGAAGTTTTTGCTTGATATTGCCTACATTTACTGTCACACAGCTTCCTTTACATCGTGTCAATTTTTTCAGGAAGAATGTCTAACAGGTGAGTCCCAACATAAAATTATGTACTCATAAAATGTTAAATATAGTAATAACTATTAGGCAAATTTTACCTTTATGTTTAGATCTTTTTTTGGGATGCATTTATGAGCAGAGTCTAGCAAAATATTGCTTCTAATCAAGCAATGCTTTGCATCTTCACGAACACCTGGGATAAGAATATTGAACTCAGCAACATGTATAAAATTAATGGGAGTTGGACATCCAAATTTCTAAGGCAGTAGTGAAAATCTCAGATGCAGTGTTTACTTAGATGGCTTAGCAGTTGTTTTGGAAAATGCTTTGTTGATAAGTGTTCTTTTTTTAAAAATTACTATTACAGACGTTTACAGCCTGGTGCAATTCCCACCTGAGGAAAGCAGGCACACAGATTGAGAACATTGAGGAGGACTTCAGGAACGGCCTCAAACTGATGCTCCTCTTGGAAGTTATCTCAGGTTGGCTAAAATAAAGTTTGCTCTTTATTTACAGCACACTAAATGAAACACACTTAAAAGAACAAAAATTGTTAACAATTCAAAACAGAGAATACAAACTCTAAGTAAGCTGAAAAGTGAGAGATAAAACACACTGTAAAACAAAAGAGAGGGAAAAAAAGCTCCAAAATCTTCTGTTTTGTGCTTGTGTTCCCGGATACCACAGTGGTATCAATGGATCACTGGCATCACAGTGTTGTTGGACAAACCAAATACATTGAGGACCTGTCTTAATCCCTAACAATTAAAAAGGCTTTACACTTAGTTTACAAATTAATTCTACTCCACTTTTATACTAAAAGTTTGGGTTTTTTAAAATTGCTTTATTGGAGCAAGCAATGCTTTCAAAAGTGAGTGCCTAAAGCAAAACTAGATCAATATTTAGTCACAAGAAATATTTCTTATTTTTCAGAAAAGTGGAAGATCCAAGAACTCTTTTTGACTAACTGATGTAAACTCATTATGTCACCTGTTTTACGTGTTATTCAGAGGCGCAGTTGCCAAGGTATACTTAGAATGCCCCTGAATTAGAAGGGAATAGCTCAAGTTACAGACACACAATAAAGGTGAAAAAGGGCAAGACGATTTTTAAGACAATTTAAATTTTTGCTGGAAATCTCAGTGGGGAAAGAAGGTCTTCAAATGATCACTCTTCATGAAATGGAGAGTCATATTTTCAGAAATTATTGTGATCAATTGAAAAGATAAATTCATTCAAACACATCAGCCTATGCTCTGAAATCTGCTGCTCTGCTGTACTGGATGAGGTTGTGGAAAGCCATTGTTCTTGGTCAGGTGTGGAAGGATGCTCGGGCTAATCTGCTGGATAGAGTCCAGCCTCTTACAGTCAGGCAGGTAAGGGTGATGAGCTCTGGGAACATCCTGCCTTCTTAACATTCAGCTACTGTACCACAGACAGCAGCAATGAACCAGAAGTTGAGCAGGAGGAAGCACTCTACATATCTTCCAGACGTTTAGGGCAAACATAAAAATTTTAATCTGGTTTTACTGCTGTATCAGGAAGATCTAAGTCAGATGTTTCAATTTTTGTATTTTCTCTTCAGTGTTTTGTTCAAAGCTATTTGACATTCTTTCAGAAAAATCCTTGTTAAAATAACTGCTAACTTTTAGACAGTGTTCAGGGCACATTCACTCTTGAGTTCTATCACAGGCATAGGTAACAATAACCATGTTAAATTTATTATTCTGCAGGAGAAAGACTACCGAAACCAGACAGAGGGAAGATGCGCTTCCATAAAATTGCGAATGTCAACAAAGCTCTGGATTATATTGCCAGCAAAGGAGTGAAACTTGTGTCAATTGGTGCAGAAGGTATGTGACAGAGCTTGACAATGAACCTTACTTAGATCCTAGGCATTCACACTGCAAAAACGTCTGCCAGAGACCCTTGGCCAAGTAACACAGGCTGTTCTCTATATATGGGTGCCTCAAAAATCCCTCAATATAGATTGCTGACCTATATCTGTGAAAACATGGGAGGTGGAAATTGGTGGGCATGTGGGGAGGGATTGGGGTATAAATGGGCTGTAAGATTAGTTTATCTCCAAGGTTAAATTGAATTGTCTGTGTTTCAGTGGGTGTTCAGATAATGACTTCTTCCTTCAGTGTTATGTTTTTCCTATACATTATTAAAAATAAGTCCTTTAGAAATCAGGTTGGATTCTAGGGTGTGCTTTATCCAGTCTGGGATCTTTTTTTTATCTTCAGGAGATGTTATTCAGACAAGACAAAGGCTGACATCACTGCCAGGTGGCTGGGATCTATTCCTATTTTATTATGAGACTGGCTGTGGATGGCAGCTGTGTTTCTAAAATTCAGATGTAGAGTTAAGGGAGTGATCAAAAGAAATTACGGTAGCTCAGGAGAGACTGAACATATGAAGAAAGTGGGGTGGGATGTTATTTACTAAAGCAATAACTTTGTTATTGTTCTGCTGTTTGGTTAGTTAAATACGCACACGCAGTTGGCTAGCTAAATGCTGATGTAAACTGGGCAAAAGAAGGCAGGCTCTCACTGCAAGTGAACCTGTGCCTCCTGTGAGATTCAATTTTTTAAGAAGGACAAAGGTCTGTCTAGAACTAGATGCTCCATGGACATATTTGCATAAGGCTTTGCACAGCTGTTACTACGCAAAGGAGCGATGTGGCTAGCATGATACCCAACTACTTTTGATTTCATAGCCTCAGTGATGTGCTGTCCATGCTGGGGGCAGCCTTTAACATGTCCTTATAGCAAAACTCTGGCTGTAACCTCAATATTATGGTGAGAAGCACTAGCTATATTCTACTCACACTGCTAGGACTTTTTAGATGGGTTTATGAGCCTTCTCTTCCTGTTTTCTGATTTCCCCAGGCTTATATATATCCTTATTCTGGCTTCCAAACCTTAACCTCAGGGAGCTTACTGTAATTGGGCTGGACCAGGAAAATGCATTAGGTGGGGTAGGGGCATCTGTAGAAATAATGGAGAGATCTATCAGCATTCATTGATTCCATAAGTTTGACCTAACCTGCTTGGTTCCTCAAGTATAATTCACCAAATGTATTTGATTTCTAGATCTAGCACTCCAAAATCCCAAGAATTGAGTGTTCTCTGGGCAGAGCATTTGTTTTAACTCACCTTTTATTCATTTGAGACTGAACTGGGTGGGCCATCTGAGTCCAAATCCACACCATCTATCTTTAGGCATGTAACAGAGACCTTTTGGGGGGACTATACCATCAGTGTGGAGAAACGGGCAATTCCTAAAGCTACTTCAGATCTCAAAAGAGCTCCACTGTATTTCAGAGGTGCCTAGTTCCCCCTGTCAGTTGTACGGGCAGTCAGGGGCAGCTGGGCCCTTTGCTCAATTAAATGAAGCGGGCTGGAAAAATATGCCGCTACCTTAAACCTCTGCAGTTAAGGTTATTCTGAGAGCATCATGGCATTGAGCAGACAGCAGAGGGTACTGAAGAGACAATTTATGTGTGGCAATGAAAATTAAGAATACAGAAGCCTGTATGATAGGTGGTGCAGAAATACTGAGAGTACAGAGTGTGGAGCAAATGAATGGTAGTTTCTGTCATGTCATGCTGGGACTCTGAGGCCTCCCGGTGAAAATAAGAGTGTAGCAAAAGGCATGTCTTGTGAGATGGGGGGGTCATTCTCTGTGATCACAGTTTGCACAATGCACTAATGTTTGCACACCCAGGTTCTTCAAGCAAGGCTGGAGTATTTAAACCACCATTCATCAGCTCATACCTGCCCCTGAAAGGAGCTGGCCAGCTCTCTGCATTCCCATCTCCCTCATTTTGCCCTGCTTATTGCACTGGTTCCTGCCAGGGTGCTCAGACTGGAGCAGTGCTTGAGCACTTTCTGTATCACCTGAAGGCAAAGCACCTGGGATAGCTCTAAAACCATTTCAACTAACCCTGCTGTTCTCCTTGGCAGCAACTTGCAGGAGTTTAGATGTTCTGTGATAATAGGTAATTCCCTCTGGGAGGGAGGCTGAATCAAGAGGAAGGGACCTCTTCCAGCTTCTCAGCCAGTTGTTGCAAGGTGATGTCTGTCCATGAACTCAGTATTTCTTCCTGCATGTAACAGCAGGCCATAGTTAGTAAGCCAGATTAAGGTGATGTTCTTGGCTGTGCTGCAGGGTTTTATTGCTGTTTCTGGAATTCTTGATCTGTCAAATGGAGGACTTAAAAGCAAAAATTCATTCATTAGCATTAAAAATAAAGTTTTAAATTCTTGGATGGAAGCACAGGAGAGAAATCCACTGCTACAGTCGTAGCTTAGATGCAGAGAGGAGCCTGTCATTGTAAGACATTGCAGTATGTCAGCTATGGCTACTAGCACACATTAGATTACACACATGTGGGCAGGAGCAGATAGATTTGTGTGCCTTCCACTCCTACTCTAAACAGGCTGAACACAAAGGCAGCTCTGGCCCAGACGTGCTTAGTGCCCTGTTAAGTTTACCACATCCCGTCTGCTAAATTTGTTATCTAAGGCACAGTGCCGTGCTGATGTAGCAATGCAACATCACATCTGACTGGGTATCATTTCACAGTGTGGGACCTCTGGCACCAGGACGTGTTTAAAGAGCCGTGGTGTCCCCCTCGTCCTGCATACTTGCTCCCACACTTCACAGCCCTACCCTATCACTTGGGCTGACAACTGTTTCTGTAGCTATGCTGGAGACTGGATCAGTAATCTGATCTGCTTTTAAACCACACTTCACCTCTTTTATTTCTTTTGTTGCATTTTTCAGCGTTGTTGACTGGGCAGTCATAGCATGAAGATGGAATGAATGCCAGCAAGGAGGCAGAGCACAGGCTCCTTAAGCTTGTATTGTTTTCAAAGTCCTTAACCCCTTAACTCACTGCCCCTGTATGTGAGCATGGGGCGTATGGGCTTGTCTGCACCCATCTGTTTTGTCATTCTCTGAGTTACATGGATGCTTGGAATACTTTTTAATTTCCAAAGCATGAAAGTTTTGTATTGAAGTCTGCTGAGGATCATGTTTTATTAGCTGACATGCTGAGTGGTGAAGAGCATGTAGGCCCGAGGGGACCAACTGGCATTTTAAATGGGGCCTCAAAACAAAGATTAAACTGTGATTCCTGTGAGACATCAGCACAAAGTTCAATTTAATACTTTTAAGGGGCCAGGGATATTCTTTAAAGCCATCATTATTGTTCTGAGGATGACTTCCTTGGGCTGTCTGTGGAGCTGGAAGAGAGAGGTGATCACCTTTAGCTGCGATGCTGAGCCAAAACCAAATTTACCTACTCTGATCTGTCTTGTAGAAGAGTCTTTCTCTCCATTGGTGATGAAATGAGACTAGAGAATCACGAAGGTAAAGCAAAAGCTGTGAAAGTAGTCCTTATGAGCCATTCACAGTCCAGGAGTTAGAAGCTTTCCCTTAAGTTTTAAATAAGTGCAATAACTCCATTTGCAAGGTAATTGCATCCCTAATGAAATGAGCCGAGGTACAGAAAACCACAGAAGATAACTATCCTGTTAATAGGAAACACTTCTGTATTGCTTTTCTGGGGAGGGGAAGAAATATTAAAGACCAAATGATCTATGAATCTGCTACAAGAAGGTTAGAATAAATAAAAAAATCCAAAGCAGAATAAAAAAAAAGAAACTAAAACGTTTGAGAACTTGCCACGCTGTTTTGCTTAGCTTTTCCCCTAGGCAGTTTTTATTTTTTCCCCTTCCCTTTCCCATCTCTCCTTTCCTGTTCTCATAGGTCAGCAAGACTTTTTTTCCCCAGAGAGCTGTAGCTTTGCATATGTAGGAACTATAGGTGTAGGAACTATATTCCTCCCAGAGCAAACAGGCAGTGTGAAGAAAATAATGAAGTCTTCTATTGTCCTGTAGAGGAAAATGATAGGAATGAATCAGTAGTTTTTTCATCACTGATACCTTTCAACATTTAACAGCTTTGTTTTCCTTCTGTTTATATATTTTTTTCTTGTCTTTTATATATGTCTTTTTTTTTTTGTATTTTATGCTAGCAGTAGATAATCAGAAACCAAAGCTGGCAAATAGCTTAAAAACTCTCCTGAGGCACAACACAGAAAATTCCCTCTCTTGCTCTTTCATTCTGTCTGTATGTACTTACAGATATGTAAATCAAAATAACGATGTAGTGATTATGCAAATCCAGGAATTGATTGCCTGACAATCAGCAATGCCTCCTGAGTATTTAAATTCATTTAATTTGCATTTGAAGAAATTCTTCTTTACCGTATGTACATATCAGACATCTGATCAAAATACAGTGAAATACTTGACAGAGGAGAAGGTAGCTACATGCCTTAATTGCCATTTGTTCTTTTTTGGCTGAAAGAGTTTACTTTTGAGATTTGAAGAGACTTGAAGTCTTTCAAGGCCAATAAGATAGTAATAATTCATGGAAGGCAGGCAAAGTGAGGTAAGAATTCTGGAAAATTGGTGTAGAACCCAAAGGGGAAAGCAGAAAAATAGTCATTCATATATGAACTTGGATTATTGCACTAGCAAAGGAAGTGTGGACTAGTGATGGGTGACATCTCCTCTATCACATTTGTTAATTCCATAGGTTCAAATGACAGCTTGTGTCACATACTACTACAATTTAACATGTATCTCAAGTCTTGGAGCTAGCAGCTGCTTTGTTCCGTAAAAGTTGCCCCTGGATTCTGGCAACCTCTAAGCAGCAGAGTGACTGTGTTTTCTGTTGGCACCTCTTCTGGCACTTGATGTTAAATGAAGGAAATTCCTTCTGCTGCAAGTTCCTCCTGCTCCACCCCAGCACACCAGTGGGCCCCCGGGCAGCCACAGCTGCTCCACTTTTTGAGGAAGGCTGGAGGTGACTTTCAAGTAGGGGAGCAGCTGGTGCCTTCCCTGCTCCACTGCTCCTTTGGTGTGAGGCCACTGGAAAAGCAGTCTGCAGTGGCCCTCTCTCATTGTCCCACCTCCTCCCCTTCAAGCGCTGGACCCTCCTTACAGACTTGCTATGTTCCTCTGAGTCTCTCGTCACAATTTTCAACATTATCACCACCCTTAAGTGGTCTCGCAATACTTTTTTTTGCTGTCCAGAAGTTTAAGTGGTATCACTGTTCGTATTACAGTGTAGGAGCACTGGATTCTGACTTGGCTTGTGGAAGGGACTCCCATGTATGTGTGAGCCGGGAAAGCACCTTCCTACCACCCTGTGCTGTAGGTAGACTCAAGCAGCCGAAACAAATTGAAACCCCAGAGGGAAAAAAAGTCCCATTTTATATTAAAGATGCATAACTGTGCGTAGGCATCAGAGCTGTAAAACTTTACAGCCTCACGGCCACGTTTGAGAACTGCTTGGCAGCAGGCTACGTGGCTTAGTCTCGGGAGGTGCTGTGTCTCTTGAGCTGTTCTACATATCTAGTCTGTGCTGGCGCTACAGGTAAAATTGTCAAAAAGGTCTAAATAGTATAGAGGAATTTCTGAGTACCATTTTATTAAAAAATAACACTGTTAATATCCTGTAGTTTCTTAAAGTGTAGGGTAAGACCATATTTTTTTCCAGTTCCTTTGTATTTGAAAACAGTAAGGCTGATATTGTTCAAACTTTAAAGTATTTCCCCTCAGGCTCTGTCCAAAAAAATCAGCCTAAAAGGTAAAGATTTGAGACAGTTACAACTGCCTGGAGAGAAGCCTTTTGGCGTGGAAGGGCTGAAGTGACCTTAACCTCAGTAATCTTCACTCCTACTGCCAGGGTAGCACAAGCATGAGTTTGTTGAAAAATGAACCCAGGTGAACTCTGTGTAGATAAAGAATTACAGTAGAAATATAATAAATGTATGAATGTATTAACAATATATTATTTGTAGAAATATATGATTAAAATAAGAGAAAATGGAAAGCACATTATAAATACTACTACTGTCTCTCTTTTCACCTTAGAAATTGTTGACGGCAATGTGAAGATGACACTGGGTATGATCTGGACTATCATCCTTCGCTTTGCTATTCAGGATATTTCAGTGGAAGGTAATAGTAATGCAACTATGTTAAATAATTAGGAAATTTTTTTAAGGACATTTTTATAGGAGTTGTGCACAAGTGAGATGAGTGTTTTAAAAATAAGTATTTTTTCACAGAAAATGATACTACAAGTTCCCTACCTGGTGACAAAATCAATTTCTGGAGGGAAAAAGTAATACCTCTTCTTACCCTGACAGAGACATCGAGCCAGCTTTCTAAATGCAGAAGTTCTGGGAGTGTCTCTCAGTTATAGCGATAGAAACATGCCTGTGTTTCTGAGATTCGGTAGCCTGAAACTGTGCCGTGCCCTGTACTTTGGTCCTTGTTCCAACATACTTTTTTAATCCTGTCCTTTTCCCACATTCTTTGCAAATATTATCTGATTATATCCCTCTTCTTTCTGTCACTTCTTTTTCCCCCACTACTTCATTTTTTTTCTTGTTATCTTTCACTTGGTAACCAGCTCCAAAAAGTGCGTTGTAGTTACAGTACTCTTTAAATCAAATCTGTGCTGTGAAAAGTCTAGAATCATAGAAACAGATCTCAGTTTTCAACAAAAGTGGAGTCAATTCAAGCTCTGCATGCTGTCCTGCCCATAATTTGTGTTTAAATGTGGACCTAACGGTATATTTGATCTTTTCTGTCCTTTATTTACGCATTCGGATGCTCATAGGGTTCAGATAATGAGGGTATTTCTTCAGCACTTACACCTCCCCATAAGCAAATGGACTGATACTGCAAGCGTATTTCATGTAGGCACCAACACAATCTTTTATGTCTAGTTCTAATATATTTGTATCAGGTGGTTTTCCCCAAATGTACATTCTGCTGTCCAACCAGTATAATTTCTTAAACTTCTAATTATCCCAGAATTACTGTGCAGGCAGAGATTCCAGTCTGAGTTGTTTCAGGCGAGCTGACCTCCATGTCCTAATGGAGCCCCATTAGTTCATTTGTATGAATATATTTTAGGATGAAATGTTTATGCCAGCCAGGTTTGGGTAGCTGAACAGCATTTAAGATGACAAGAAATAAATTACTTGAGCACTTTTTAGATTTTTCCTTTTTTTAATGCCTTCTGTCTTTTACAGAGACCTCTGCCAAAGAAGGGCTGCTGCTGTGGTGTCAAAGGAAAACTGCTCCTTACAGAAATGTGAACATTCAGAACTTCCATCTTAGGTAAACTTACATTATTTCAAGGATAGAAGCAGTCTAAAATATTTTAGGTCAAATTTTTCCCACAGTTGTGTAGGTACATCTTCATGTGAATTTAACTCTTCACTGTTAACTAGACTTTTTTCAAATTCTCATGCTCTGTCCTCAGAGTCTTATTTTCATTAGCGTTTTGCATTATTTACCATGACTTCCATAGTTACCATTTAAAAAAAATAATCCCTACTTGATACAAAATGACCATATTACATTATTAGAGGTCCTTGGTATATAGGAATACCTAGTAGTGCAGCACAGTCCCTTGGCAAATGACTGTTCGAATGAGAGCGGCTGAGCTATAGACTGTTCCTGGCAAAATTACCCATGTTTTGAGCATGCAAAGATCTCATTATGGTGAATCAGGTGTTATTATTTTGTGACATAGCTATAAATAGGGAGCCAAAACCACACTCGGTACATAACAGCAGCACTTTAAACACGTTTGTTTTCAGAATTGGGATCATTATGTAAGTCGGAAAATTTAGTGAAGCTCCAGCCTTGCGGTGCTGTGTTTTCATTAAAGGTTAGAACGGGAGTTCCAGGCCATACACAGGCTGCCTGGTTTTTTGGGGATTTGAGTGGGCTAGTTCCTGTAGCTCTGTTGGTGACCCACCTCATAAACCCACATGACTTGCCATTTGCACTTTCTAACCATGTGATCTCGCCTTCCCTGAAATCCTTGGAGTACTTACACCAGGAGCTCTGTATTACAGTGTTTTGGTGTTTTGAATTCCTTCTTAATGTGCAGCACCTAAAGCACATGTGGTGATAGAGAAGATATGGTTCAACATGCATTCACAGATAAAAACCATTTGTTTGATTTAGTCCCCCTATTGTCTTTAAGAGTTCTGAAATTTGTAACGTGTTATTTTCCTTGTATATATAGAGATATATTTCAGTAGACCTTGATATGAATGCATGGTATACTGTAAATTACAGTATCAGAATCTTAGTGTGTACACATACATATGCTGGTCTGATACATGGTGTGGGGAAACATCTTGAATGGAAGTACCTTGATTAATGTTTGAGTTGATCGGCTCTTACAGTACTACTTTACAGTAGGCTCTCCAGACCATTTTAGCCCATACCTTTTGGAAAAAAACGCTTTTTTTATGTTGGTGCTCATTTTGATTCAGTTTTATGTTCTAGATGATTTTATATGCCAATTTTATATGCCAGTTTTATATGCCAATTTTATATGCCAATGTATGTATATTCTCCTTAATTATATTACATTTTTATTAGCGATAATTCTGTTATTTGAAGGACTACCCAGGCATCTCAGTGAAAGGGATTGTAACAGAATTAGCATGCTTAGTATCACACAACCACTGCACAGAATAAGACCTCAGACCCACAATCCCAGTGATTGCATAAAGTGTTTACAAAAGTATATTTCAGAATAATTGCTTCTGGCGGAAAGGAACCTCTCATCGTCGTTCCAAATAGATGTTATTTGTAGCTCCGTTCATTGGCTGATCTTGCCTTGAAAGGTAGTGGGCCTGAAGTGACACAGAAGTGCAAACTCAGATCAAAACTGTCATATGTGTGAAGTGGTTTAAATAAACCAAGCTGATTTATGACTTCTTACTTCTGTAAGCACAACATGGTTGTGCCATTAAGACTGTCTCAAATAACTGACACAGAAAAGCCAATTCCTTCAGCAAATTCAAGTAATTGCAGGTTTGCTCTCTCTTTTATTTTTTCGCAATCATACTGTAAGTGTAATAGGAGATTATGCACTTTCATTGATGAATGTGTACTCTGAGCTACCCTGTAACATTCTGCACAAATTAAGCAACTGAAATCAGGGACTGCTGCATGTCATGTACACTGCCTAGAAAGTATTATGAAGTCCTGAAGTGTGTGTGGACTCTAGAGTAAAGATACGAACTACAGGGAGAAGAGCACAGTAATGGGAAAGCTCAGAGAGATGAGAGCTGGCAGAACGCAAGTGTCAGAATTTGACAAGAGATTTCCTGCTTCATTGTAAGCCTTGAGCAAGGATCAAACTGTAAAATACCATGACTTTATTAACTATTTTTTTTCCCTTCTATTTTTTGTTGTAAAGCTGGAAAGATGGCCTTGGATTATGTGCACTTATCCACAGACACCGACCTGATCTTATTGACTACTCCAAGCTAAATAAGGTCATCAGTCTGGGTGGTACAGCATGCTGTCCTGCAATGATTTGGCTCACTTCTGGTTTGCTTAGCATGTTTTCTAAAAGACAAGCTGAGGAGTGCATACTAATTCTGACTGGCTTTCTAAGCTCCCTCCAAAAAAAAGTGATATGGAGGAAAGGACCTCATGACTGTCCTGTGTCCTTTCTCCTTCCCATTACAACAACTTCGGCAATTAATTGCGAATAATCTAGTTCTCAGCTGCCAGGCAGTTGATGAAGTCTTTTACACTGCCCAATATGGATATTAAATCAGATACATCGGAATTCTCCATTCACCACTGACAGTATTGTACAGACCATCCTGTTTTGTATTTGGTCTAAATGACCATAGTTTGCTGAGCAGTAAACAATGTGATGATTAATCCTAAGATTCCTTAGAACAAACACTGCCCGTGGTAACCGGGAGTATGCAATAAGTTACTAGTCTTACATAGAAAATATTCACCAATTCTTAGATTATACTTCTACCTATACCTCCAGACAAGTGGAAACAAAACTGGTACCCTGACTTCCTTGGATAGTACCTCATGGGGATTACGAAACTATTTTATTACAGTGTGCTACTCTTGGCAAAATGCACGTTTTCTAAAGGATGCCAGCCACTTTGGTTTGAAAGTGAGGAATGAGGAGCAAGTAATAATGTCAAAATTTCAGGATATCATTACTGAAGAATAAAACCTGGAAAGAAAGTAGAATGTTGTTTCATGTTAGCGCTCTATACATACATACCATTTCCTGCTCTATGCAATGAATGCATCTTGAGGTCTCACGTAAACACCAGTGAAACAGAAAACTTAATCACGGTATTAATTTGATGAGTGCAACTTTTCGTTGATGAGAGAGACTGGTAAATCATGGACTGTATTTTCCATTCCATGCCCTTCCATTCCAAATTGATTTTAGTAATGGAATCAACTGTTATCAGAAAGTCTTTGATGAGGGAAAAAATAAATGAATGAAATGAAAGTATTTGAAAGCTTAGTCTGCTTTACATATATGTTAAATTTATGCTGGGGTCCCCAAGGTATGCAGTGATAAAAATTAAATTGACTTACTCGTAAACACATAGGATTTTAATTTAGGCAGTTGTTAAGACAACTGCAGGTCTGAAACAAAGGGCAAAATATTACCCATCAATGCCAACGCGTTCTCTAATTCTATATACAGTCTTTCCTAAGGATAAACACATTCGTGGAATGACTAAGCTACCTGTCTCTGTGTACATGTGCTTAAGCATGGCACAAACAGAAGTTACTTTGATCGAGTTTGTGCTTTGAAAAGTGGTGCATAGTACTAAAGAACTTCACAGTCTGACCATGCTATATGTGAGTGCTAAGGAAAGGGAACAGAACATAAGCAGATCTGCCTCAGCACTACTATTTCCCTCTTAGAGGTTTCCAAAATAAGAACAGGTCAGGTTTCAAACAGGCTGAGCTGTGGCACGTAAAGCACATGCAGAAAAAAACTAAAATAGATCTTGCTTTTCTGACCTGGCTGTGTTTGATTGACTGCTCATTTTGGTTACATTAACAGCTGTCTTGGTGTCTTGTTTCTTGGCTTCTTATCTCCTGCATGCTGTCTTTTCCTCTTCTCACCAACGTGCTTTGTGTGAACTTGTAGCTGGAAGGATGGCCTTGCTTTCAACGCCCTTATCCATAGACACAGGCCTGATCTTCTTGACTATGACAAGTTAGATGAGGTATTTCTCTAGCTGTAGCAGAGATTTTTAGTTACTGTGGCTTCTAGGTTTGTTTTTTTTAAAGCATGAGTGATGGAGAACTCCAATTATTCAGAAGTTGCTGTGATTTTAAATAAATCCTTTGCCAGTGGAGCACTAATTAGTCATGGACTTAGTATCAAGCACACCAAATAGGAGGTGCTCATCACTCATCCCTAAGCGAAGTGTTTTAACCTAGTCAATAGGTCTCGCTTAGATTTAGTGTATTTTTGTCCCATTTAATTCCAGTAAGAGTTTTTGTATACACATTCAGTAAATGTATTACACACAGTGTCTTGTGTAATAGCAAAAATATGTTCATGGGGTTTAAATATTGTCCACATTTTAAGTTTCTCTTAATGTCAATGCTGCACAAAACTGCTAAATGATGATAGAGTGAGAACTTATGATTGGGGACTTTGTATTCTGTTATACTCAAAATATTTAAAAATGTTTAAAAATGTAAACTGTTCTTCATAACTCATTTTATTGGTCATGCAGCTTTTAAAGGAAAGGCTATCTAGTATGATATGTTTATAGAAAGATCTGTCATGGCACTACTATTCATGATACCTGGCATATATATGTGGATGAGGAACAGATTTCTGTGAAACTCAAATAATTGTTGTAATTCCATAGTAAGTAATCTTACTAAGTTCATTTCAAAGTAACAAAAGAAGTGTGCTTGAGACTAGATCACTTAATAGGAGATGCTTGTATTCACATGGAAGCCCTGGAAATTCCATCCAGAATGCCTGTTAACATTTTTTCAGTGCTCTCCAGCATCTCTAACTTTGCTCTTCTGTGTCCTGTTTTCCCAGCCTATCTCTGTAGCTATTGGCATTGTTCAGAGTGGCTATGATCATTTAGCAGTTTATGAATACGTGAAAATAATGACGGCATTAATGGCATGAACTGCCATTTCACAGAGGGGGGTTTCTCTCCACGCTGATACAGAAGGCTGCTCTTAAGAGCAGCCCTAATGTGACACACTCCTGCATTGTCCGTAATAGCTATCTGTAGCGTAAGACGTCACATGTATGCTGTTTATCTGAACTGTGCTCACTGCTTCCTTTCTCTTTCCTTCAAAAAACCAAAATCAAAATCTCAAACCAGATGAAGTTCTGGAATTTCCACAGCTCTAAAATTAATTTTATAGAGGCTTTACAGTTTTGTCTGTCCAAGCCAAAACTGGGAAGTTTTGCTCCTTCTGGGGAACTGTTCTTCTGTCTGTGCTTGCTTCTTCTTATGCACGCACCTGACCAACAGGGAACTCAATAGAATTTATATCATTGTAATATAATGTATAGTAGGTATAAAACGTGCAGGACTAACTTTGTGATGAACAGTTTAGTATAGCCTGCTGGGCCAGTGGCCTTGGCTGTATGTATTACTGCTGTACTTCATTCAGAATTAGCTCAGAACTGTGAGTATACACTATCTATGTTCCCCTCCAGAATATATTTGCAGCACTCCTAGTGGTACATAATAGCTTATTAATGTATAAGTATAGCAACATGTAATGTACATATAGCAGTAGATAGACCAAAAGTTCATATACCTAGACTGTGTTTTGAACAGTTGTGGGTCCAGTTTACAGTTTGGGAAAACAGTAAGTTGTAGTATACCTGCTGTAGTCTTGCTTCAAGGAAAAACTTCTGTCTTTGACTCATACTTTCTTGTTTAATGCAGGATGACCCCATAGGAAATATCAACCTTGCCATGGAAATTGCTGAAAAACATTTGGATATCCCTAAGATGCTGGATGCAGAAGGTGAGAGTTACATCTTACTGAAGTTTGTGTCACTCATAAGCAGGACACAAACTTCTTTTGTTTTGTATCTAGCAAATTTTCAACATTCCATTCACATGAATCATAATGGAGCAACCTGCTTTGTTTTCGAATGTCTTCCTTCTTGCTCCCCTTGTATTGAATAGTTTCACTCACTTCATTCCTTGTTTGTTATTGTTTGTATTTATTATACTACTTTGGAATGTAAGCTCAGCACATGGCCCCACTGTGATAATTGAGGTGAAATGCAGGATCAAAAGATAATCCTTGCATTTAAGAAATTAAAATCTGAGTCTAGTAAAGGGAAAAAACAACTGTTAGCAGCTGGAAGCTTATTCACTTTCTTAAAATGTTTAAGTGAGAGGGGCAGAAATAGAAATAGAAGTACAGAACTTTCAAAATATACTAACAACATGCCTCCTATGAAAGAAAGTGAGGTTGAGAGAAGCCTTGGTTTTTGTCATTTGTAAACATTTGCAGTGGTAGTTTTAACAAGTAGCTTCATGTTTGGTTTCTTTTGTTGACAAATAACAACAAAATATTTGTTAAAGTTCCTGAATTTCTTCTCAATAACCAGACTCTTGTACTCCAGACAAAAAATGGTGCCAAAATACTGGAATTTGCCTACACTAGTTTAAAGCATTCTTCTGCAAGTATGCAGACTCTGCTCTGGTGGCATGTCAGTAGAGTGGTGCTAAGATGGGAATCACCCAGAACACTGAAACTGACCGTGTCTGCTCCTCTTGAAGCCTTTGGTAGGAAAGTTAGGTCAATACGGGATGATTTGGAAAATCCAGGTTGTAACCTCTTCCTTGAAGAGGTTACTTGGTTTCACCTTCATGCTTCAAAAAGAAATTGGTTTTGCCTTTTGAATTGTAATTCCCCTTTCATGTACCGCTTAGTTATTTTGCTCTGAAATTCTCTGCAAGCAGCAAACAGAAGTTCTACCTCCTTACCATTGAACAGCTCCTACTATCACTCTCCTTTCCTAATTTTTTTCTATTCACATACAATGTAAGAATATTTTTTTTTTTTGCCTCACTGCATTTTCTGCACATTCTAGCCCTTATCTTACCATTCTCCTTCTTGGCGGGGGAGGGGTAAATGAAATCGTGCTTCTTCTAATGCCTTCCAAGTATTGATCATCACTGTTTACTCTCTTGATTTCCACTGTGTTCTCTGTGGAAACTTTGCAAAGTTTTGTCCACAGCTGTGTGAAGTAGATGTAAAATCAGTAAATACGTTGGTCCTGAACTTAGAAATCTCACTGTTAATGTTAGAAGTTGTCACCTCATTCCTGGGTCTTTTCACACCGCTATCTTCCTGCTCCATAGATTGGCAGGAACCTTGTAGCTTGCAGTAGCATCATTCATCACTCAGCCCTAATTGGTGTGAAACCACCTTTTTCTGCCTTTCTCTGTTAAGTTTTGAAAAGGTCCATTTTTACCAATGTACCCATACCTTGATTGCACCTCCTTTATATTTTCACTCTTTCCTGCTGTAATAGAGACAAAGCTATCAGCCAGCCAAGCCAAACTCTCCTGTGATTTGTGCTATTAACAAAAAGACAGACTGGCACGAGGATTGCAAAACTGTTACTACCCAAGCTTTTCTTAGCACAAAATGTATTTCTGGACTGCAGGAGTTCTACAGGTTTCCAATGTATGTCAATACCCTGTCAGTCACGGGGACCCTGTATGCCCATACACTGTAAGCATGCCTGCTTTGCGAGACTGTCAGTGGCTGTGTTTAACTCTGGGTTGATTCTAGTGATTTAGATGAATTTGCTTTGGAGCGACAGTGAAGCTGAACCCAGAAGATCTGCCAGCCATGCCATCTGCTACAAAGTTTCCACAAACCAGAAGCTGCAATACCCTTCTGTACAGTCTCAGCCTTCATGTGTTTTGCCATTTCAGGGAGAATTACATACTTTGCATTTACTGGAAAGCTTCCTAAAGCTTAGGTAGCTTTGCACTGGTACCAGTAAACAGGTGCAACCTGAATAATGGTGTATTTATTTTGAAACCTTACAACACTGAGGTGGCATCATCAGTATAACCTGATGGAAGTACCTTGTGAGATTTGCTGAGCAGTTAACCCTCTTCTCTCTACACAGATGTAGTAAACACTGCCAGACCTGATGAAAGAGCCATTATGACTTATGTTTCCTGTTACTACCATGCATTTGCTGGTGCTCAGAAGGTGAGACTGTAGAAGAAGGATCAGATCTCATCCTTCACCTTCTGTCTTGTTTCTTTCAGCAGTTTTTCCTCTTCTGATCTTTTCCTCACTAGTTACTAGGACAGCATCTTAGAGCTGAGCTCATTTTCTGTTGCTTGATTTTCTCTGTGAGCCACTGTCTCGGTAGAGCCAGTAGTAGTCTATCCATTTGTTCCATAGAAACAAACCTTCCTGTCTCATCATTCTGTATATTTACTAATAATATCCAGTAGGTTTTTGACAGCTGGTTACTGAATGGGATAGAGGACATTATTCTCTTTAATTGAACTTGTGTGCATTTGTTTGAAGCACCTTTAAAAATGCAAGATGAAAATAAGCTCATAGTGAAAAACCAATTTCATCAGGAGACTGCCATCTCTTTTCTCCCTGCTGGATATTATTCCTGCTACAGATGTCAAAGTCATCATATCAGACGCTCAGAAAATAAACCCTTCTCTTGTGCTTTCAGGATTGTTTTTAAAATGTTAAATGCTTAATGGTAAGTACAAACAGCAACATAAAATGTTGCTGCTATGCAAAACAGACACAGAAACACACACAGACATCTCAGAAGAACTCTGGAATCATGTCCTAATGAAAAGAAGGAAAAATGTAAAAAGCAGTTCAGAGCTGGACATACTTCAGGTATTAGTAATATAAAGAATACTGATATATAATGCTAAAGTTATAACTAACCCACATGCAACTTCCAGAGAACATCTCCCCAGATCAAAATGCAGTCTGACTTTCCTGTGTCTTAGTCAAAAAAACATTCTAAGTCACCAAACATATGTGTGCCAGTTTTTAAGCAGATAGTCCTAGTAAAATTAAGGTTGCTCCCCCTGTGACAATATTGCAGAATCAAGCTTATTAAAAAAATTCCACCTTTTTATAAGAGCTTATGTTGAATTTCTAGCTTACGTTTTTTTCTGTCAGCACCCATCAATCTAACACTAAATTTATTACAGCTTTGTAGAGTTTCTAGACTACAGGACTATGGACAAGAGAACAATCAGAATGACATTACGTTGTGCTTTTATTTATTCATCCTGTTTGCTACTCCTCGACTCTTTTTGTTTTGTTTTGTTTTTTTCTTTTAATTTTTCCCCGCCTCTTGTAGATATTGTGAACACTCCCAAACCTGATGAGAGAGCTATCATGACATATGTGTCCTGCTTCTACCATGCTTTTGCTGGAGCAGAGCAGGTATAAATCAACTGTCCCTTCAGGTTGCTGTGTTTTTGATTGGTTGTTTCACATTTCCACTAGTTTATTAAAAAAAACTGATTTAGTACTTTGTGGTTTTAATTAACAATTGCAAATATTACTTGAGCACTAATACTCATTTTTAACCAACACTTGAACCTGTTTTAGTTAAATGTTGTGTAGCAACTTGAACTCCAATGGACATTCCTGTTTCTAATTTTGGGTCTTTATTTGGTGTTTGTAAAGATTATTTCAGAAAAACTATTTGAATATACTGTGAAGTGCAGTTATTGCTTGTTGCTACATCAACATCTTATGCATTTTCTGCATAAAAGAAAGTTTGACTTTTGGAGATGGAGACTATTTTAGACTTATGCTGAGTAGTAATTTAGGGCTGGATTGGCAAAGATGCCGAAAAATGCAGAAAGGCACAGAAGACATCCAACACATTATTTGTGCCCAGTTCCTGCTGAAGCAAACAGCATTATTTGTGGATCAAAGTACTAGTATAAAAGGCAAGAACATCAGCAGCAAATCTGTCATACAGGATGGGATTCTCACTTACAAGCATGTCATTTTCCACTGTTCTGCTTCATACATTTCTAGCCTACAAATGCCAACTCACATGAAAAAAAATAATAAAGAACCCTTAAAGTAGTTGATAGTTCTCCATCCTCAGGATTTTATTTCCCTTCCTGTCTGGTAGGCCCCCTCCGCTGTGTCACCGCACAGCTGTGCTGTTGCACCCTCTTGCTTTTGGGTATGAAGGTTTGGCTATTCATGCAAAAGGGGGATTCCAAATACTCTATAACATAGAAGTCTACACAGATATTTACGTGATTGGGTATACTCCAGACTCACATTTGTATGAAAGTAAAGATCTGTGACGTCAGACTACTAATGTAAATTTTAAATACGGTAGAGCTATAAAGTGCCTTCACAAAGAAATTTGGCTGGAGGCATGAAAAGATTTGCTGTCAGTGGTTGAGTTGCATGTATTCTCAAGGGTATATATGCATATGATGTGTAGATACAGAGTGGTTTGGGACTCCTGCATCACATGCAGTGTATTTCCAGTGTGGCTAACAAATCTAATACTTTTTTGGTGTGATTAAAAAAAATAATCTAGTAGGTTAACTTTAAGAATGGCCTAAGATGTCTTTGAAAACCAAAGTTTTATTGGAAAACTACAATGGCAGTGTGAAATTCCCCTTTGTAAAATAAAGCTTCACTGCAACAAGGTGACTTCTGTGCTGATCTGTGCCTTATTCAGGCCATTGGAATCCGTGACTGCAGAAGGAGGGTAAATATATAAGTAACCTAGGAGCACAAATCAACAATTATAAAACAACGTGATTTGTATTTGCAGCAGACACATTCTCTTTCTCCAAGCCTGTACCTGTCTCAGAATGTGTTTACGAATATGTCCTGTTTATTTGCTGTGTTTTACAGGCTGAGACTGCAGCTAACCGGATCTGTAAGGTGCTTGCTGTGAATCAAGAAAATGAGAGGTTGATGGAAGAGTATGAGAGACTAGCAAGTGAGGTAAAGACAGCTGCATCTGTATTGTGGTGACAGTTATGTTCATGAGATGCTGAAATCTGAAAGAGTCATGGACTCTCTGCAAGACAGCAAAGTGAAGACACTAGGAGGGTAAATCTCACAGTCGCAGGGTAGAAAGCCGAATTGCCCAAGAGCTCAAGGTTCAGGTGACTCCTTTGCCACAGACTTCCCGTGTGACCTCCAGCAAGTCACCAAGTCTCGTTAATGTGCCAGAAACGTTGTTTTGAGGACTGTCACTGGTCTGCCTCAAGACCAAGCTTGCTGTCTCTGTAATCTCCAAACACAGCCATCCTTGACCAAATGTGGAGCATACAGGATCCTGTCACTCCAGGCAAGCCTGTTGGCTGCTTTGTGTACGGCAAAGCAGACCTGGACAGGGTCTGCCAGGGTGTTTGCAGTGCACCTGTGAACACAGGCAGCAAATGAATGAAGAGGGGGGCACATTGCGCTCCTCCTGTCTTTTCCTGGTCAATGGGAAATTTGTTGTCAGGACTCCCGATGTGTAGTGCACAAGTGAAAGCCGCCTTGTCTTTAACACATAAGCTGCAAAAACATACTGAGATAATAGACACAAAGACAGTGCTACGTTGGCAGTGACAGACTTCTGAGTGAAGGTTTTTACATGACCCGAGTGACTTGGCTGGTATGTGTCCTGATCTCATAACTATGACTGCTTGAGACATCAAGACCAATACTTTTGAAAGTGGCAAGTGATTTTGGGGTAACTCAGGTTTTTAGTAATTAGCTAGAGACACCTTACAGGTGTGCTCATCTTCCTGAAAATCAGGGTATTTCTAGAAATGCCTAGAATATCTGGGCAAATTAGTTGAAAAAATACTGTTCAGCTTTGAAAATCTTGTGCTTACTTGCCATTAAGGTACTGATACCAGCTGAAGTCAGTAATATTAAAATGGAGCAAACTTAATTAGGGTTTGTGCATTCAATATGATCTTTTTTTTTTGGTTGCTTTTTCATTGCCTTTATTGCAATTGTTTGCATTGGTTTGAAAGCTTTTAGAATGGATTCGCCGGACGATTCCTTGGCTGGAAAACAGGACCCCAGAAAAAACAATGCAGGCTATGCAGAAGAAGTTAGAGGATTTCCGGGACTACCGCCGCAAACACAAACCTCCTAAAGTCCAAGAGAAATGTCAACTGGAGATCAATTTCAACACCCTGCAGACAAAACTGAGAATCAGCAATCGACCAGCTTTCATGCCATCAGAGGGCAAAATGGTTTCAGTAAGTAAAGGAGACATCAATATTCTGTTCTCCGTTTTATCAATGTTCTCACAAAAGTGTTAATGTGAAAGATTGAAACGTCATTTGAAGTCATCCTCAGAAACTTCTGTTTGTTGCACTCTGTCAATACCAAACCACTGTTTTTACACATTCTCTTTCATTCTAGAATCTTGCTTTCTCTTAAGCATGCTCCTGCCTCCTTGAAGGCTTTCCCCAAGAGCAAATTGTTTGCAGACAATACAGATGATACAGAGCTTCCTTTGGGAGCATTATCAATACTTCTTTGTCAGTGAGGCTAATTGTTATTTATTTAAGCAAAACTCACAGTGGTTTCTCTGACATTTTGGTCATCAGATTTGCAGAAACAGATATTGCTCAATATGTGTTTTTGCTTTTTCTACTTTTTCAAATTAAATTTTCCTTTTTCTTGTGTCTGTGAAGATAAGAATAGTCAGTACCAAGAATTCTTACCTGCTGATAAGTATTGTGAGTTAACTGTGGGTCAAAATATTTCCTGTGAAATATAGCAAACCTGTTTCTGAACTCTGTTCTGTCATTGTATTTTGGTTGCCCGGATTTGATAAACAGATGATTGCCCTGTCTGAAAAGAGCTATTGTCTGCTCCTCACACGCAGAAGATAAGGGCCCTGTTACTTCATTTTCCTAATGATGCCTTTGAGCTTCTGAGGAAGCTCACAAAACTTTGTGCACCACAGCAAGTGAAATTCATTTGTATTCCAGATAAAACATGCACCGAATCCTCTTGATACTTATTATTTTGCTATTGTCAACTTCTGAGAGCAAAGCACTTTTATTCTGATAACAGATAGGTATGTCATAAAAGAACACGCACATTATAAAATGGGAGGTAAAAGCAATATATTGTGAAGACACTGAATGTGTAGCTATGCTTGGAAGCCATTTGTGTAAGGGTTCCTTTATGAACCCACCTGAACAGGGCGTGCTATTGGAAGCAGAAGTCTGGGCTACAAGACTTCCTGAGCTGTCCGACATTTTCTGTGATTCTGTGATTTTACAAAATTGGAGCATAAAAACTTCTTTTTGGAGCAAAATTCCGAATGAATCAGAAATCTGCAAATTTGAATAAAAGGAGATTATAGTTTCATTGCTCTCTCCTATGTATTCTCTTCACAGGATATTGCCGGCGCTTGGCAGAGACTTGAACAAGCTGAGAAAGGCTATGAAGAGTGGCTGCTGAATGAAATTCGAAGACTGGAGAGGCTTGAACACTTGGCTGAGAAATTTAGGCAGAAGGCTTCCACTCATGAGCAGTGGGCATATGGTGAGCAGAGATGGCTTTTAACATTTTTCATGTTTTAATGTTTAAAGTTGAATTGTCAGTGCTGGATATTTGCCAGCCATAAGCTCGCTCAGAAGTAGTTTGGACAGTTTTACAAACCTAAAATAATGACACATAAAATTGCAGGTTCTGTTGACTATAGGCAATGTTGCTAATATAGGCAATGTTACTATAACTTGTAGGCATGTTGCTAATTAAATGTAACTGTAAATATCATACTCTTGAGGTAGTGAGTCAAACTTCATGGGAATATTCAGTGTTTGAATAGAGGTCATTACTGCTAATAGATTCCTATATATTTGTACACCAGCAATTCAACCAGGAGCAGTGACACCACTGGTTAAGTATGAAATTATTAAGAGTTATTCTGAGTTGATTATCATTTGGTCATCATGAGGTTTTGAATAGTCCACATAAATGCCGTGATAACGGACTCATTTCTTCTTTGCTCCATACCCTGGATTACTCCCCATTTACAGTTCTGTTTTGTAATGGCAGCCTAACTTTACAAGTAGTTGTAACAGCTATAGGACCATAAACTGGCATGCAGTTTTGTTGGGGACCGTTAAACACGAATCTGCCCTATCACCCTATTGTTTGCCCTGACAATAGTCTTCTTGTTTCTGCCATGCTCCTGGCTTTTTCCAGCTAGAATCTTTTCATACTGTGAAAGTAAACCAGAATCCATCCCGTAACACAGTTGCTGGAAGCATACAAGGCTGTAGATGGCTGCCAAGCAGGTACTGGAAGTGAAACTACAGTGTTTATCAGCCCCTGAGAGCCTATTTTCCGAATATAAACTACTCATGGTGACATGTTATGGCTATTATGCAGGGAAAAACTTCACATAAGCTGGTAGCAAGTGGAACAATGGTCCCTTCTGGCTCTAGAATTCACAGAGCTGTATAATGCTATGTGGTGAGCTGCAGTGGTAGGGGCTGTCTGTGTACGTTCAGTTGTCCCAACGCAGGAGCTACTGAGGAGTAATATTTCGGGTTCTGATTTCCTCTTTGCTTTTCTACCTTTTTGTAAATAGGTTGGCATTTTCCACTTAAAATGCAGTGTGTGATACAAAAGGCAGCCACCCAACTCAGGTTTTTGTTGTTTTTTTTTTTTTTTTAAGTGCTGAAATGAATAATGAATTGAAGGCAGAACATGAAAAAGAATAACAGATCATTAGTAAGAGTGAAGCTGAGCATAGCAGTGCAATTTCTGGTTTCATGTCTACTCTATGACAGACTTATCACAATAGCTTACAGCCCTATTTTTTACCATTATACCATTTTTATGCCAGTTTCTCAAGCAATGCAATACTTGCTATTTTAGACCAGTATGAACAGCCTATGCAAAAATCAAGGAATTACTGAGAGGTCTTTAAAAATATAAATTTCTAATTAATACTGTTTTGCTGACAATTTGCTACTGATTTCAATGCAGGCAGGACTTCATCTCATACATGCGATTTTCACCACCGTGCCTCAGTTCAAAATGTTGATTAAATTTGCAGTTGTTCTAACCAATAAATGAGTAAAAAATGACTATTTTAATTTCCTCTTTCAGGCAAAGAGCAGATCTTACTTCAGAAGGACTATGAATCTGCTTCTCTGACAGAAGTCCGCGCCATGTTAAGGAAACATGAAGCTTTTGAGAGCGATTTGGCTGCTCACCAGGACAGGGTGGAACAGATCGCTGCCATTGCCCAGGAGCTGAAGTATGTTCCATTTAAAGGCTTGCAGCTGCTGACATTTAACTTTGCGATAAACTCTTTCCAATGAATTTGATAGTGTCATAGGTACCAACGTAAGCATTCCAGAGATAGCTTCATAAGTATATTATCTGAGCTGGTCACTGAGACCTTTCCCTCATCTCCCCCTTACCCCCAACCAAATATGGATATTGAACTGACCAAAATTATTTGAAAACTCACATTTTAAAATCGACTTGACAGTAATCTTTCAGCATTAGCTCTACTGATGAGTCCATTGTGTGTTGATGGGAATCCTGGAGGTGTTTATTTCTCAGTTCATATGGTCTGCTGATAGGTACTGGCTATGAGTTGTTGAACTTAGAAAATTCACTTACACAATTTACAGATCAAGCATCTTCACTTTAAAATCAAGTATTTTCCCACAAACATATTGATCTTTTCAAAAAGCTTCACATCCCTAAATTATCTCTGTAGTAGTGGGCAGTGGACTGACTTTTCTGAAGATTTAGTTGTCTATAGTATACTTATTTTCACAAACTCTTCATCTAATATTTGCTATTTTATATATATTTGCTAATATATATAATATATAATATTTGCTAATAAAAAAAAAATATTGTCTGCATTTTACAGGAAGGGCAGTGGGGCATATGGAAACTAAATGGCATGCTCAGGGTCACACAAGCAATCAAGCATGCAAGCTGTCCTATAGGAGAGCGGGAGTTTAACCCACAGTTCCATCAGCTTAGCCACAGAACCATCACTTGGTCACTTAGCACCCTACACCCAGAGAAAACCCAACCAAAGCTGAGAACAATTCTACAACACCTTTAGGCTACATCTGTATTGTCGACATCAGCTGCATAGGTCAGGGATGCAAAAAGTCAAGGTCCCTGACTGACAAGACACCCTTAATGGCGGCAGAAGTCCTGACTGTTGATACGGTTACTCTGGCTAAACTCTGTCTGTATCGGTGGAGCTGGCTTTTGTTTGCGGGAAGGTTGTTAATTCACCTATGTGAAGCACAGTTTTGTCAGCAAAGCTCTGCCCCTGCTGACAGGACTAGTGTTACGTACTGATGTCCCTATTCTGGTAAAGTTGTCTCGGTGTGTACACCAAGCTAAGCACGTTTGAGTTTATAATCTTATGCAGTTAAATTGCAGTGGTTTTGTACTGTAAAACAGTGGTGCTACTGATCTGAGCGATTTGGCACATACTTCAATTCATTGCTTACCCACACTATAAATCTGTAAAGCCAACAGGAACAAATGTGTGGTAGTCATCAAAACAGGAGCCAAGATCAAAATTCTCAGATTCCTGCCCTTGGCTTCAGCTCTCCAAGCTTCGGTTTCTTACTTTCTTGAATAGGCAAACCAGTTACTACTCAAAAATCAAGTGTTAAAACCGTGCCTTCTTTTCATTTGGTGAAGGACCATGACTCATAAACAGCTCCACATCCATTAACAATTGAAAATTCAGAGAGTTGTCTAAAAATGTAGTTCATACCTGATAGCAGCAGCACTTACAGTAATTGTATAATTCAATTATACAATTTATAATTTAATTATAAATCATATTCATTTAATAATTATAATATAATAAGAATTTAGAAGAAAAACCTTATTTTTCAAATTTATTTAAAGGAGGAAAAGTAAAGCACAGTGGACAGAGTAAGTACTGGGGTTTGGTTAGTGTGAAAAAAATCCGAAAAACACAGAGAATGGAGATATCACTGAGTACGTGAGCTTATGAAATACCTTCTGGTATGCCTTGATCTCTGTTGTGAAGTTATTTGTTCCTCTCTATACTAAAGAAAGTTTCTGAAACATGTAATCATTGTTAATTCAGCTTCAGCTTTACAAGCGATGAGAAATTTTGGGAATGTCGTATACATAGCACAGCATCTGCTTACCAGCGTTTTGAACCCTGTGTCCTTTACCTCCAGTGAGGCCAGTGAACGCTGTATCCTGTCTATTTTAGGATTGTCTCTTCTCAGATGTTTCAGTAATTTGCTGTGTGAAGTTAAACAAGTTATTTGTGGCCTGGGCTGCAAAGGTGCATCTCTAAAAGCAATAGGTTTTCAGCACCTTTGACTTCACTGCCTCTCCACACAATGGGGCTATCGGTGCCTGATTTTTCACTGAGATTCAGCAGCTCAGTTAGGCTTGGTGCCCTTGGAGAACACTGAATGAAAGGTCATAAAGGCCAGGTTTTATTATTACCTGCAAGCAAATAAGCAGCTTCTATTTAAATATTGATTTTAATTATTTATACATAATTCCTCAAACAATGAAATTCTAGAGAAAAACGCTAATTTCTTTCTCCATTCATATTTTTAAAGGATTGACTAATGTTTGAATGCTAAGAAATGTGCATTGGCACCTGATACAAAACCTATTGAAGTCAACGTGGGGGGTTTTTTTCTTGTTTTCTTTCCTTACTGGATCAGGCCTTTACAGAAATCATAATCATCTGTGTCTAAATTCCAAGTCGGTACACCTCCATGTTTTGTTTTAGTCAATCTCTTGGCTGCCTAGTGTTGCTGTTTCAAAGAACAATTGCTGTGTGACCTTGAACTCTACTAGTTATTTTCCTGCCTGTTCTGGGATTTTGTGTTACAGCAGCTCAGTCCACTCACTGTGTGCTTAAGGGTACAGTTGCTACAAGCCTGTGGGTTGGTGCTGTTCAGATAAAAGGATTTGAGTGTGTGTGTGCACGCAGGTGATTCCAGCCAGGATGCTGCTATAAGATTGTTGTGTTCCAGCCTGTGTAGACTTAGACAATTCCTCAGCAATGAGGCATGCCAAGGCTTGGATGGGGCTATATACAAAGCTGGAAAAAGTCAGGCATTTCTAAAAAGGGATTTGCCATTTATGACATAGCAAATGCTAAACAGAATTTGAGTGAGCTGTACTATGAAATGTCATATTCATTTATGATCTTGTGTGCTCATTTCAATGTTTTCAATCACCAAGATAATTTTTTTTGAATGTAGTTTCTTGCATATCCATCACTTCCAGTATAGCATCTTGTTTTCAGCCAAGAAGACCGCTCTCTGTAACACTGGAGAGTCTTTTTGCTTCTGGAAACCTGGGCTCAAATTGTGCTTACGTGCATGATTAACATGAGCCTGGTTCTGAAGCAGTGCTAAAGCATGTTGCTCAGCAGGTTATTTTTGTGACACTATCACTATTCCTAAAGTGAGCTTATACTTAAGTGCTTCTCAGGATCAGGACAAAATCTGACTAAATTTGTAATTCTTTACAGATAAGATTGAATTACTTCTAAGATCAATAGGAATGGTTTAATGATTTTTAAATTCCAAAGGCTGCAGATTTCAAATAACCAAATAGAAATGATTGTTCTCTTAGCTCTGTAATACACATGCAGCAGTACTTTGTGTATACACGATAAGCAAAATTTCTTCTTACAAAATGTGAAATCTAGTCTCTTCACAGCTTCAGTGTTGAGAGAGATACAAAAAATTAATAGGACAAAGAATGTAAACCTGTGTTTTATTTCAAGTAAATAATCTCCTATGAGTTACTCCTTCCTCTACTCCTGCTTTAAGCAGAAAAACGTTCTTTGACACATACAATACAGTCACTTGAAGTAAACTACAACAGGCGTGGAGAGGCAGTGGAGCTACACTGTTTGATGCCAAGTGGTAATCTAACTTGGGATTTTTGACCCACACAGGAGTGCCCTTTTTAAAAGTTGTTTTGGTAATATTATTCTCCTACCTATTTGTCCACAGCACATATCCCTTGGAAGAAATAGGATAGCAGAGATATTATGGGGAATGACTGAACCTCCCTGGCAGAGCTGGTGGAGGAACGTTGCACATTACCTTCCGGGACTTTGACCAGAGCTAGTACAATCAGTCCCTCACTTTCATGGAAGGGCACCTGCCCTTATTCTAATTGACAAAAGGGGATATAAGTGATCCGTTGAAACAAAAATAAAATTTGCAGTACTTTCAGGGATGTGACCTGGAGTATCTGAAAAAATACCCTGTCCATATTCTGGTATATTAGATTTGGTATGTGAAAAGAGACCACAATACAAATCTTCATATCTCATCCACTTAGTGAACTCACAGGTCACACAGGAACGTTATCCAATAATCTCAATATGCTATAATGAAAAAAAACAACTTCCAGCCATGGCAGTAAAATATATCTCAGCCTGTTTCACCCAAAACACCATGCTTTGTTGCATCCCTTGAAGACTAACAAAAAGGCTCGCTCCAAAGGAAGGAAGCGTGTTTTCAAGTTATGGAGCCCTTGTATAGTATGACTTGTTGGCAGCTTTCTCTTTATGTATTACAGTTCTACTTTTACAGTTTTGAGTTGTTTCTATTATATTTTAAAATTGTTATAGCATTTTATTGTTACTTGGTTTATTATCCTTCACTTTCAACAGTTGCTTGATTGCAGCACACTTGAAGCCTCTTCTAAACATCTCAGCTTTATGCTGAACCAGATTGCTCTGACTGGACTTAGAGGAGGAAGCATGAATGCTGCCCCTGGCCTAGTGTGTGGCTTCCTAGAGGAAGGCTACCTCTGTTCTCATCTTGTCCTCTGTGAATCTCTAAGTTACTGGCAGAGTGATTTGTACATGCCTCTCTCCAACTGCCTAGAGAAAAATGCTCAAAAGAAGGGAACAAATTTGATCTGCATTTAATGTCTTGTTCAAGCCTTAAAGTAAATCTTAGCTTCATGTCGCCATACTGTCACATAATAGTCTCAGCAATGTTCAGTACTGGGCAAAGTGTCCTCAAGGAGCAGCAAAGAGCTAAGTTCAGTGGGTGATGATTAATCAGTAGAAGTGAACTTCCAAAGTGCCAAACACATGTATTTTACTATGGTCACGATGGCTGCAGGAGAGGCAAGGAGATTGTCTGCCATCGAGATCAAAAATTCTATTTGAGACAGGCTCAGTTCAGAATCTCAGGATAGAGCCTTGAAAAGTTATTCCAGTCTTAGGCAGAATAGTAAGTTCCTTTCGGTCAAGGTAATATAAGACTACTAAGCAGGTGCAAAAGCAGTGCTAGCTGCTGCACCCTTTGTGGGTGAACCGATTCATGCTGGTGGCATACGTGGGCCTGGAGAATCCTGTTCCCTGAACCAGCCAGTTCTAGGGTGGAGCTCTGTGATGGGTTGCTGGAGAGGAAGATGAAAACTGTTCTCTGTGCCCCAGATCTGAGCAGCCCCTATTAGTATTGCCAGGCCTGTGAGAGAGAGATCATGTTTTGAGTGCAACCTGAGGTCTGTTTCTCAGTTAAATAATTTCAAAGTGTATGAGGCTGGAAAGGATCATTGCATTATTTAAAAGGAAATGTGTATTTCAGGCCAATTAATTTAAAACTGTAACAATCTTCAGAAACTTGATAAAGCCCCAGACCAAAGCGTTCTGGTCTTCGGGAAATCAAATTGCTTGTGCCACAGGCATAGCTGAGACAAAGATGGTTAGATACCTTAATTGTCTTAAATACCTGCACGTTACAAGTGGGTACTTGATTTTTCTCACAACAGAGGAGGTCGATCCTGTTCCAGCGCTGTGCTTCTTGAAATGCTGAATGTCTAGATTACACATGTCTATACTGCAACACTTGCTTACCTGGAGGAGAAATACTGGGGGCAAAAAAAAAGAGGGGGGTGGGGGGGGGGGAGAGCGGAATTACTGAGGGCCAGTGGAAGAGTGTAGACAATGCAACTGCTCCTGTCTTTCAGACAGTCACACAGATTTTTATCTTCACTCTTAGTGAACTGGACTACCATGATGCTGCAAGTGTCAATGATAGATGCCAAAAGATATGTGACCAATGGGACAGCCTGGGAACACTTACTCAGAAAAGGAGAGAGGCACTGGAGGTAAAGCATATAACACTGATCAGCAGCTCAGCTGAGGCAGGGAGCGGGGAACGAACCATTTGTTTCAGATCTGGAAACAGTGCAGTCGAGCACCCACTTTGGAATCTGAACAGCAATAACCCCTTTCCTCAGATCTCCATTTCATTTCGGTGTGGTTTTATCTGCAAACAGATTGAATTGCTCAGAGCAGACTTGACAGTACTCAGCTGCCAAGGACAGTCCTAAAGCAGCAACAAATGGCATGCTGTTTATAGCCCCACTTTTTGGGAATTTGATGTTCAGCAAGGATAACAAAAGCCCTTAGGTGTTTACCTTTTCATACTTGTCTGAGTTTAATCAAGTGTGCTACAGGATAATGGCTAGCACTGGGTTAATTTTTTGGTAGTGAGTATTCCAACGCAGTGAGATACTTCCCAAACCCTTGTTCCTTAAGAAAAAAAGAAGTCACACACATATGACAAGGTGGAAAACATATGCCTAACTCCTCCTTTTTGTATTTACAAGAAATGACTAAAGTAAGATTAGCAGATTTTGATTTGCAGATAGATTACAGTAACAAAAATACTTAAAATATCAGTAGTGAAAAAGTAATTTCACCTATTAGCCTTCAAAGGCACACACCCCTTTCAACATGTTGGATAGAAGAGTATCTTTACTGCAATGAGTCCTATGGCCTTGAGTCAGAATCCTTAAAGCAGGTGGTGAGATCAGTTGACAATACAATCAATTGCTTTTGTAAAGATCAGGCATGACTTTGTGCATGGCAGGGTATGTGTGCGGAGTTAGGTCTTGCCCTAGTAACAAAGGACTGTACCTTTCCCAACCTGTACAGAGGACGGAGAAATTGCTTGAAACAATTGATCAGCTTCACCTGGAGTTTGCCAAAAGAGCTGCTCCTTTCAACAACTGGATGGAAGGCGCTATGGAAGACCTACAGGACATGTTTATTGTCCACAGCATAGAGGAAATTCAGGTAAGTGGTTGTCTATGTTTTGACTTACAGTCATAGGGAAAATAAGAAAGGAAGCTTTTCCTTCCTGGTGAGTAAAACATCTGTAAGAAAAAGAAACCTTACCTGTCTGACATTTTCTTTGTGTTAGGCAATGTCTGCTCTATTATAAATAGGGCTCTTCATTGATATGAAAGCATATTCCAGAGATCATGGAAGAAGCGATGGTCCTGATAAAGTGAATGAGGGCTGTTTCATGAATGTATCTACACGTATGATTTCCTGTATCTACAGATATATGTAAACAGGGTGTTTGAGAGGGTGAGAGAAGAGCTGTGCTTATTTACAGCAGATCTTCCAGATGTTGGAAGAAACATTAAAGTTTTCATGCTTTTCCTCTCTGTTTCTGATTTTAGAGTTTAATCTCTGCACATGATCAGTTTAAAGCTACTTTGCCAGAGGCAGATGGTGAAAGACAGGCCATCCTGTCAATCCAGAACGAAGTTGAAAAAGTTATTCAGAGTTACAGCATGAGAATAAGCGCAAGCAATCCTTACAGTACTGTTACTGTGGAAGAGATTCGTAGCAAGTGGGAAAAGGTAAGCATGCTAAATTCATAAATAACATAGTATTCTAGTGTAGGAATACTAAGAATATTCAGAGAACTTTATAATAAATCTGGAGATTACTCTAGAATATCAGATGCCAGAATGAACTTTCTACAGTACCTTATGCTCTCCCTTACGTTTGCTAGGCTTGCTTCAGAATATCCCTTGCTCCCATCGCTCAATATTACCTATGTCCTTTCTAGGGGGGCAAGAGAAGCAGGTGTTGGGGCTAGTGCAAGCTGGTGGCTGGCCAGCAGATGGGCCAGGGGGTCCTGTTAAAAGAAGAGAAAATTATTTTATTCTTTCTCTCAGTATAAACTGAAGTTCATGCATCTCTTCTACACAGCTTCTACTTTTCACAAATGTAAAAAATGAGCACCTTTAGGATCATTAGTGTCCTGTCCAATTAGACTGAAATTGGCAATTACCTTAAAAAATTACTGAGGAGGGATTAAAGGGAGGCTCCTAGAGCTATCGCACAAACTTTATTTTGTTAGTGACCAAGACAGATAATATGCTGAAGGGAAATGATTGTGTAGAATGTATGAATTTACCAAATACCTAAACTTCCGTGGACAAGAACACACCCTCAATGGGTTGTAAAAACCAAGTAATAAGGCCTAAATTCAGAATCTCCCAAGGCAATCCAGACGTATAAGCCAAAAAAAGCATTTGCAATGTATTAGAGGCCTTCAGATATACCTGATGGACAGGATATGTCTCATGTTATCCTATCATAATAGCTGTGCTCGAATAAAATGTTTTGCACTGACTGTTCTTAGAACAATTACTTAGAGATTGAAAAACCAGCTGTTTCAAAAGAAAAACAAAGTAACTGCTCTAATATCAGTTCAAGGTTAAATAATTGTCGTGAACTTGAATCCAGCCAGAGGTGAGAATTTCTTCTTTCTCCTTATCAGTTTCTCTGGTCAGGCTGCCCAAGACCTTGTTAGCAATTTCTTATGTTAGCACAGAATTAGTAATTAAAACAGTGGTCGTGTTTCTGGCTTGCCCTTCTGATATCAGCCTTCAGACCAATAAGAAAAATGAGTAACTGTGGACTTATTAGTTCCATTTGTTTTTAAAGTATTCAGTTGTGCCTGCTCACACTTAGTGCTTTCCCACTGTAACAGGTGAAGCAGCTGGTGCCTCAGAGGGATCAATCCTTGCAGGAGGAACTAGCCCGCCAGCATGCCAACGAGCGCCTGCGTCGCCAGTTTGCTGCTCAGGCCAATGTCATTGGGCCATGGATCCAGACCAAGATGGAGGTGAGTGTCAGACCCTCATGCAGAAGCTGACAAACAAAGTGGTTTATGATTTTTTTATTTCTGCTTTATATACAAGACAACAGCAGTCTCCATGATAGTTCACCAGTTTTTTGATCCTGAAGTATTTAGCACTTGTTAAGATTATGTTTAAAACTGTGGAAGCTTGTACAAGTGGTACATTGATGGTGAGCGGGAGATGTAGCTTTGAAAAATCACTCACTAAACAATTGCTGTTTAGCTTCTGCTTTCTGTAAAGGAAAGATACCAGGATCACTGTGATCTTAATACTAATTCCAGAAATAAACGTGCCCCATTTCTTTCGAAATGTGTTTTCAACAGTGAAATTTCTTGTCTCCACTGTATGAAGGTTTCATTGCTGTTGCTTCTTAGTATGAAAATATTACATATTTATATGAAAGTTGGTCAAATTAGCAAATCTGAAGCTTAAATTTTGTGGGGCGGGGTGTGTGTCTTTGTTTCTGTTGACAGGAAATTGCCCGCAGCTCTATTGAAATGACAGGGCCTTTGGAGGACCAGATGAATCAGCTGAAGCAATATGAGCACAATATCATTAACTATAAGCACAACATTGACAAACTGGAAGGAGATCATCAGCTTATACAAGAAGCCCTGGTGTTTGACAACAAGCACACCAACTATACTATGGAGGTAGCCATTTACTCCTTGTAGCTCTTAGATTATTCCGTCCTCTTCTGCCATATAACCTCCTCCCCTGATCTGAAGAGCCTGCAACAGAGGATGGAATTTGCCAGACTTTCTGATAATCTCATAAGACTTGTTTTATTTTCACTTTTTACTTTTAGTGAGGAAGTATCCATTTAGAAACCAGTTACATATTTTCCTGAAGGCCATTTTTATTTTTAATGATATTTGGTCATAATATAGAGTTAGCGGTATGGAAAAAGGTATCGCATAAATATTTAGAGCTCATTTTTTGCTTACTGTACTTTTTATACTCTAAGAAGAATATGTTTGATTCTTTAATAAATCAGTATTTTCTCTCTCATAGCACATCCGTGTTGGATGGGAGCTCCTACTTACCACCATTGCTCGAACTATCAATGAGGTTGAGACTCAGATCCTGACAAGAGATGCCAAGGGTATCACCCAGGAACAAATGAATGACTTCAGAGCATCATTCAATCATTTTGACAGGGTACAGTACTCCTGCTTTTTCTCAACTAGCAATATTTATTGTTCCCAACAAGTTGCTTTTCATTCCAAACGTGAGCCTTTTAAAAAACTGCAAATGCAGTAGCAATGGGCTCTTTTTAAAACAGCAAAAGATCAGTTAACAAAGAATTTACAGCCTTATGAAATTATACCGTTGTACAGATATGTTAAAGGTTCATTTTTACTCTTCAAATGTAATGCAGAATTACAGTTCTGCTAATATGGTTGAGCATTTGTTCAAATAATAGGCAGAACTGGATAAATCCGTGTGTTTTGGAAAATAATGTGCCCCTTTATTTTAAGGCAGTCCAGCATGTTCTGTGTACTTGCCAGCAGCTTCCATCTCATTAAATTTAGCTGTAATCTAGATTAAAGTTTATTTTACTTTGAATCCCAACATATCCTCCTAGAAGTAGATTTGTAGGGAATATAATTGAGGCACTGATAGCTGTCAAGGAAAATCCTTTATTTTTCTGGCTGTATATGGGAAATAAGAGGCTGGTTTTTTCAGTTACCTAATCATGGATGAGGAAAAAAGTAGGAATAAAACCACTATTGTGAAGAAATTTAACTCAGTCCTGTGAGTTACACAGTATTCATGGACAGAGGGTTAAAAAGGCAGCTGTTAATAGACACAACAGCAAAACACATGCAGACAGGGATCTGACGTTCCCAGCTGGAGAAAAATCTGTACATGAGTTAACTCTGCTGGCTCTGTGCTCACATGAACCTACCTTCAAAACCAAGTTCACATTTCAAATGCTGGAAAAAGATTACCATAATGCAGCACCAGGCTGTTGTCTTTTCCCCAGTACAGATTCCTGTAGTTAGAGGACTGTCCTTAACCCCCCGACCTACACTCTGTTATCACATGAATCGGCTCCCTCACATCATTTCAGGCTATAGCAAAATGCCTCTTTCTGTTCACTGACATCCTCTTTGTCCAGCTCTACTCAAAATGGTTACCCATACCTGGATTGGTGGTTGATGCGCATTGGATGCTGACAGTCATATTTTGCTAAATATTTTTTAGAATGTCTTTAATTGGTTAGAAAGAAAAGCAGAATTGCCAAACCTCTGCTTTCTGAAGTAGCACACAAACATGGGAAATGTTAGCTACACAGGAACTGGGAACAGATTTTGTGGAATATCTTAATGTGATTGTAGTGCAGCATAATTCCTTTCTGTATTTTCTAAGGAAGCATAAGGTAACATCACAGAAGCAGAGATAAATTTCCTGGGGTGGAAGAAAGTAGCATACTAAATTCCTTTCTCGAGGCACTGAAGCAGATAACTGAGCAATTAGAGCTATTAAGAACAGACAGAGTTCAGGCTTGGATAAATTACACACCAATATTTGAGAGACCCTATTAAGGGAAACCACGCATTTTGCACAAAGATTTGACAGCTCCCTAAAGACAAGGAAGCAAGGTGACTGAATCCTAGTATAACTTACACTACCTGGCCATTTCTAGTGTCCCTGTATCTTTGTAGCTCATAGCTGAGTTTCTCTGCCATGCTCATGGCAAGGCTGGTTCAGTGGCTGAGGAGATACCACGGCCACCTCTTGGTGCCTCAGAAATTCTTGCACGGAGAAGCTAAATCAACCAAGTGGCAGCAACATCAACCGGCCCTATTGTTACAGACCTTTAGACTTTGCAGATACAGTAAAACTTAGGAGATGCCAAAGGATACAATAGAGCAAGGCTTTAGGAAAGGCTGTACGGCCTGGAAGAGGGCGGTCGTTTCAGGCAGCTGCAGGCAGGTTGGAGCTGGGCTGTGACAATGATGCACAACACGGAAGTGCTTCCCAGCTCCTAGATCCTTGCCTGTCCTTGGCTGTCTCCTTGCTTCAGGCAGTGTCCCTTCTGCCCTGGCTTCTGTGGCAGGGAGCCTGAGTGGCTGGGTCAGAAGCGGAAGGAGACAGGTACGTTACCAGCTTCTATGGCCTCAACAACCTGGGCCTGGGCTGCTTTAGCTGCAGACCTTGCCTTCCTCCATGACAGATGTAATCCAAAGGCTTTGAAGAAGCCTGGAAGGATCATGTTAAGGGAAGAACCATTTTGCAGATGCCCTCTTAGAGTATACTCCTTCCCCTAGCATCAGACATAGGAAATAGGTCTGTGGAGGACTTTTGCACCGACACCATGCAACAATTATGTTCTTAGTAGCATAATGCAAGTTAAAGAAAGGAAGAAGTTAAGATCTAAACCCACTCAGCCATCAAGCCAGGCTTTCTGCAGGGGAAAGGTCTTAGAAACACTGATGAAAGAGAAGGTTATACTGATTAAATTACACTGTAATTTAGTGGGAAGATGCAACTCAATCTACACAGGCTAGAAGGAGATGTTGAACAAACATGTTTGAGAGAGGCAGGCTTCTTTTTTTTTTCATTTTTATATCCTTCTTATGTCCTTGCACACTTGAATATTTAGTATTGGTGAATGAAGGAAACCTGGGGTGCTTCAGAGTTACTTCAGAGTGCACAGAATAACAAGGACTCTAAATTTGGAATTTAGATAGAGAAGGCAGTAATGGATTCTTTCATGGCCTTGATTACCTTAAACAGAAATGAAAATGAAACTGGATCATCTGAATGTAAGCACTAATATGAAAAATGCTTCTCTACGTCAGACAGAATTACCCATATATATAATGTTGCCACATATAATAATTTTGTTGCGCTTAGCAGCAGTTCTGAATGCCTGTCATAGTTTAAAAGAATTGGACTGCTATTCACAATGATGTATAGCCGGAAAAGATCCCCAAAATTAATACTGTCCCTGACAAGTAGGCTTTAAATACCTAAGCACAACTGATTCATTTATGCATGCTACAGCTCTGACTTCTGTGGCATTTCTCCAGTTTAAGACTTATCTTAATGTTTGACTAGTAATGTGTGTTGAGGATGTTGGCAAAGTGCTAATATGCAGAGTAGCTCCCTTCCCCATTTTAAAAAATCTTCTTTGGTACACATAAACCTAACAACTTTTTATAGAGTGCTTCTAGAAACAACTTGCTTCACTTTTAAATCAGAGGAAGGAACCCCCATCTTTCTCCCCAGGAAGAATATATAAAAAATTGAAAATCTTACAGTTCATAATCCATTATAGGGCTTAATTCTGCAGTTGTTAGTCCTTTGAAAGGAGTTAAATTATTGGGTGAATTGTTATAAATGGCTTCTACATCTCGAATATCTGAAAGAGAACTATTTGGTATTTTACAAGGATTTTTTTTTTTGGGGGGGGGGGCTACATGCCTCGTTTTCTCCAACTGCAGTGAGTAAGTGGGCATCATCCATGTAAGAATTACAAGGACAGAAAGAGTTGTGTTTCTTTCAGTGCATCCACCAGCAAAGACATGCTAGCACAGAAAGTATTACAAGTCGTCCTTGTTAAAGGCAAGTGGTAAATATGCCATCTCCCTTGGGTCAAGGGGGCAGCCCTCTAGGCTCTTGTGTTTCCAACAGGCATGTACACACACTGGTACCCAGAGGTTATTCCTGAGGATGCTGCTGCTTACCCACTACTACTTGCTGGAGGCTTTGCCTGAAGGCACAGTCTAGCTGTAGGTTTAAATATAATTCTTCAGCAACGCTGGTTTTCCTTCCTTTCTTAATGTGACTGCATAGAGGAAAAAAAGGTGAAAGTGGGACACAATGTCTGAATCACAGAAGGAGTTTAGAAGTGTTCAAAATGGTGCATAGCTGAATTATGGTATGCAGGCAAACTGGGACACCAACACAGATATGTTGTTAGTCACTGGTTTTGAGCCTTTTTATGTAGGGAATCCTTTTTCAGATTTAGTATATTTACTAAGTCCTAACTAAGATTGCAAAGTATGTGATAAAATATATGCGGCTGCTCTGCATCTAATATCCTAATGGATGTTAATATATTCTGGTATTGATTTTTGTGCAGACTATAGATTTTAAGTAGGAGCTGTGCATGTAGAACGATAGCATCATGCCACCCTATATTTTACTAACAGAAAAACAATTCCCTATTAAAGGAACCACATGATCAGTCTTATGCAGGTCAATTCGCATTCAGGAAACTGAAGGACCTATTCAAGAATGGATTACTGCAACTCAGAAGCTCACTTGTTTTATAAGGCCACATGTAAATCACAAAAGAGAAGGAAAAGATTTCTGGGGACTAATAATGAAACATGAAGGGGGATTTCAGTGTTTTATTTTGTATTGGTAGGAAAAGATGAACAATGCAAAGTTATTTATATGCTTTAAAAAACTAATTTCAGTGCTTAATGTTGGTCTGCAAACAATAAAAATAAATACAAAGAAACATTTCCCAAAGAGAAAGCCCTTGCATGGGCTCGATCTATGCATTGATTGCAAAATACCATTGCATCCCGTGAAACTCTGATATACTGCAAAGGCAAAGACGCCTTTTTAGGCCATATATGATGCAGATTAAAAAAATTTGCTGTGAGAATGTGAATGACCCTTACTGGGGAGTCCCGCTTAACCAGATGATGGTTGTGAGCTCCAGCACAACCATTGCACTCCTCTCCTAAAGAAACTGGTTTCTCGGTAGAAGTGCTGGCCTCTCTCGCTCTTGTCTGCCCTTCTCTATCTGTTGCACCACTGCTGCTGCCGTGTGTGTCTGGTTAGGGAGCTCCTGCACATAGTGCACACCCACCTCTGGTGTAGTCAAGTAGCTGATAGTGCTCTGCCCACAACTGGTAGAGGAAGTGGAGGGACAGAATTTGGCTCTTAGCTCCCATTTTTGTACCATTTTGTTTGCAGCTTCACAGTAATATTTTTGGCTTTAGAAATAAGGTAGAACGAGCTGACTTCATTCCTGGTGTGCCCAGCCACAGCCTGTCTCTAGGACGAGAGTTTCAAGCCAGCCCACATTAACATTTTCAGAATGATAAAATAAACCATTTTGAATGCTTTATAGCAGGAATTATCCCATAAAATGGAAATATTAAAGGAAAAAAGCTTTGCTGTGATTATGGCTTTTAACTAAATGCTGCTCCAGATTTGCAGCTTTACTTTATCTCTTGTCATTGACTTCCCACTGTTATTTTTCATCTTTCCTTTATGGAGCTGGTGGAGGTTGATGCAGAGGGAGTCAATATAACAGCATGATATGTCAAAAATGCTTGGCATTATTAACTTAATAAAGCACCACTTTATCCTATTAGTATATTAAGTAAACCCAGTGCATTTGTTAAACCTCCAGTACTTTTAGTTATGCATAACTATATAGACATTTAAAAAATAAATGATTAATCTAGCAGGCAAATACGTAGCAGATGGAAACCCCTGGGTCTTCTCCAAACTGTCAGCCTGTAAAATCAATAAGGGTAATATTTTTTCATCTTAGAACATCTCTTTAATTGTGTTCATGTTAACTCAATCTGAAGCACAGCTCTGGTAGACACATTTTGTATGAACAGGAAGAGAAAGACAGGCCAGTTGGCTGCTAAGAAATTAGTGTGAATTTCTTGACCTGCAAAATGGAAAAAAGTATTGCTTCAAAACAATGATCCTGTTTGATGTGGTGTTACTAAGAGCCATTTAACCTGGAATTCAATGGATTCTTTTTAAAGTCAGTTTTCAAAGCAAAACCTTACTGTGTAGGTTGTTGAAGGAGACAGATAATGGGAAGCAAGTTAGGTCAGTTATAAATTTATGTTGTACTTCTACTCTCTTTTGAGATATGCATGTTCAGTTGTTAAGTAATATCATCAAATCAAGAGTGAAATAACAGTAGTTGAGTGGGGGAAAAATGTTTTGCCCAGGTTCAGTGATCTTTCTACTGCCTCTCACATACACTGTATGACAATAGAAAATGAAGGAAGCAAATGGCAGATCGATAGAATCAAAACTGCCTTATCATCAAAAACGTTTAAAAAGCACCTGTAGAGGAAGCACAGTTTAACTCTGTAGTTGAAGTAAGGACCCTTTTCCACTAGGAAAAAACCTACAGCATGAAACTGGAAAAACACTTTTTAGGTGATTCATTGCAGTATGTTGACATTATGTTTCCATGAACTTCTGTGAAAACATGGTTATTACTACATGAGCAGAATATTCTTTACTAACCAACTAACCTGATCTGTGATTTTTTTTTTTTCTTTCACCTTCCCAAATGCATGACCTGTGATGGGATGATAGGATGAATCTGACAATCTACATTCTGATGAATTTAAAGCCTGCCTCATCAGTCTAGGACAGGTTGGAAATGACCTGCAGGTAGACGAAACTGATATTTTTCTGTTTTCAAATAGGCCAATATAATAATAGCCAAAGAGGCTGTGGGTTTAAACTCCGATGTATTGGTCATAATGCTTTGAAAATATTCTGCTTTGGGGAAGACAACTGAATTAGATGGACTGTCAGCATCACTAGGAGCCATATTTTTCTATGAATTTTTCAAAGATTCTTCAGGTTGTTTCTTTTACTTATTTGAGATATTTAATTTGGACTGTGCTAGATAACTATCGAGAGCTCCTATGCTTCTGGCACTCTGACTTTTGCTAATTTTCCTTTCCTCAGATTTAGTACGAGCTCTTTACTGCTATCTTCTGATTTAGGAAGACACAATACTCTCCAAACTGCTACATTATATCACAACGGAGAGGAAAAAAATATTTACCTTCTTACTATCATGCCATTTAATGTTTGCTCAGCTTTGAGTCAGGAATGCCACAGATATGTTATGGACTGGAAAATGAGCAGCCTCCTTTTATAAAAGGTCTTCAGTTGACCTCCTCCTAAGTCTTGCAAGTCTCATCCTTTAAGACAGCACACACACCTCTGCTGTAGTCCAAGTCTCGGTAGCCTGCAGTCAGAAGGAAAATCCCTGTACTTACTTCCCATATGTCAGCAGACGGCTCTGATAACATACCTACCTTAGCCCTGGAGTGGAGTATTTGAAATAGTCAGTGATACACTATTTTCAGAATGTTTTTAACCATACTCCTAGTCACTACAGCATTCTATGCAGAACCTTTCAAAGACACTTCATATCAAGGAGGCAGCTGGAGCATCTCCTGAGTTTGACTGGTTTAGTAACAAACTTTTCTCCTTGCCTTTCTCTTTGTCTTCTCTGTATTCTTGTCCCGTTCACCTCCTCCCTTATCTATCCCCTGACCTTTGCTGATGTTACTTTTTGTGGTGAAAATGTCTGTTCCCTGTGTGGTAATATGTTAGTTACTTCTTCCTTCTTTAAAACTGATGGTGATTCTGGTAACCTGCTTGGGCAATATCAATGGATACTGTTCATACCCTGGATCCAATATGCCAATGGTCTAAACTTGTCATCGCTCTGGAAACGACCCTGGATTCTTCAAACCTTCCCTTCTATATTCCTTATGTTATTTTGGTCAATAGAGGAAGAACGGATTGATGGACCACGATGATTTCAGAGCTTGCTTAATTTCAATGGGTTATGATTTGGTATGAATTTTAAGAAACAATGGCAACTGATTCTGCTCACAGATTGTAATATTAACCACAGCAATACTAAAGCTTATTTAAACTGACAGAATACTAATGATACAATTTGCACTAGAGATACTAGTTTCTTGTTTCTTTGCTTTTTCTCTATTTTTGAATGGTTAAAAAGGAAGTTAACAGTAAAACTAGACACCTGAAAACCATATTCTATGGTCTACTGCATTGCTCTTTGAATTAAGAAAATGTTAAAAGTTGAAATTAACAGTTACTAAATCATTTTTTCTTTCTCCTTTTTTATCTGCATGAGGAAGAATGAATTTGATGCTGTTTGATTCTCATAAACTAGCTTTGGTGGTTGCAGTTTCTTTCCTTCACTTATTTGTTCTAAACATTTTCCCCCAAATTCTCCCTTTTTAGTGGAAAAAATCATTAGTCTTAGTTGAACTGTCCTGTATTTGGCATTTCAGAATCGTTTCCCTTACTACTTACTTCAGTGGCTCTGCAAGCACACTGCTTCTTGGGCTATTGTTTCACCTCCCTGTGCGGTACCTAAATGACAACGGTTTTAGGATGGGGTGGAAAATGGAGTGTTAAAACAAGTTAAACAGGCATTGAGGGAAGGTGGAAGGGGGGAGAAGTTGCAGAAAGTTAACTGAAAGGTACACACTATGTACTTAGGACAAAGAATATATTTTTCAAAAGCATTGAGTCCTTTTTAGAAAAGAGGGGTGGGCATTTCAGATCCCAGATTTCATTGACTGACATTTACTTTCCTAAATCAGGAAGATGCTTTAAAGACTTTGTAAGCACTGGTACCTACTGATTTATGAGATACAGGCTGTTGGCAACTGATATTACGGTGACCATTTTTTTTTTGTTTTGGATTCTGTGAAAGGGTGAAGCTGAGTTTGCCCGAATCATGTCTCTGGTTGATCCCAATGGGCAAGGAACCGTCACTTTCCAGTCCTTCATTGACTTCATGACCAGAGAAACGGCAGACACAGACACAGCTGAGCAAGTGATAGCTTCCTTCAGAATCCTGGCTTCAGATAAGGTCAGTCATCCTGCTGCTGGCTGTAAGGACTCAGTAGCTCTCCTATTTAGCCCTTCTTGGCTGAAAGGCTTGTACAAGCCTTTCAGTAATAGCGAAGCTTTGTTTTCAGTTTCTCAGACTTCAGAGAACGCACTTGCTTTTTCTTGTTTGGAACCAAGACTCTTAGCTGAAATGGGTGCAGAATTCAAGGCTTGGCCTCCTGTCACAAAGAGCCGACATAAAATTAGACGTCTTCAGCATGACTTAGACAGTTTGTCTGTATAATGGATATATTGTACATCAGTTTATTTCCACACAACAGCCTGGATTAGAGGGAAACTCGTTCTGCCTTTCATGCTGTTGTCTGGATGTTTGAACGCAGAGTTTGGCCCTCTGGACCATAGCCTGGGTGACTTGCACAAGACTTCACCTAATTATGAGCCATGTTGTGATCTGACAGCTCATTCAACAGGGTGATGTGTGCAATGTGGTGTACCCCTATCCTAGGAGGAGCAGGAGGCGAAGGCCTCCTGTAGTTACTGGGTTTGTGGAGGAAGCTCCTGAATTTGGCATACTTTCCTCCCCACAGCCAGATCCACTGGTGAAGGAGTGGTGAATGAAGATGCAAGGGAGGATAATGGCAACACAAGAGCTTCTGGAGTAGTCAGGGCCACACACGGTGCTGCCAGGAAATCAGTCCTGTGCTACAGAGACAGGAGGGATCACAGCAGTGCACGTCTATTTGCCCAGGCTTGCTCTATTGATAGTCTTGTTACGGCTGTTTGCATGGATTTTGTGATCTCAGTTACTGTGGACCACATTTTGAATTCCAGACATGTTTTCAGTAGGAATTAATGTGGAACATGGAAGCCAGGGTCTCAGGAAAAAATGGTTTTCATTACTTTGCTATTTTAAATAATGGCAAGTCTGTTAACAGAGGCTATCCTTCATATCATAAATGCAAACCATTCAGAGCAATAATGCATCTTTCATTACAACTGTATTAGGACCTTGAAACTAACAGGGTGTAACTGAAAATGTGTCTGTCCCGCCACTGCAGAAGGGGCAGCAGTGCACTAGAGATGCTGACTGAACTATCCATGGATGAGCTGTATCGGCAGCAGCCGGTACAGTGCTCGGTAGCTAACACGCGCTGCCACATATCCTGAGACTGGATTTTGCCCTAATCAGTTTGTTGGTGGAATTATCCCCTTCAGCTCAACATCAGGGATGGAATTTACCAGGGAAAAAAAATGGTCTTAGAAAAACAGGCAGGATGTACAAGTTTATTAGGCACAGCTACAGAAAATAAACTTATTTTGTGTCTTTGAAGAGTACATACTGAATTTGTCAATCCTTTCCCCTCTCCCAGCCTTACATCCTGGCAGATGAATTACGTCGCGAGCTGCCTCCTGAGCAGGCTCAGTACTGCATCAAGAGAATGCCTCCGTACACCGGCCCAGGTTCTGTTCCCGGGGCTCTGGATTACACCTCTTTTTCATCAGCACTGTATGGAGAAAGCGACCTCTGATTCTGTAATTGGCCGTATTCATGGTAGACACTAAAAATACCCACTTTACTGCCCAGATTGCTTCTCGAAAGCTTTGACAAGCTGATTTAAAAATGAGTTTTACAAATACAGTAGGTACCATCAGTGTAAAGTGCTAGTAGCGGAAGTAACTAGTGTATATTATAGTGTGCAGCACGCTAGATTTCTGCATTGTTGGTTTTAGGTTGTCTGTCCTATAGAACACTAGAGAAGATACTAAAAAAAAATCACAAGATATTAGATTTGGAAATATCCATTCAGGAAATAGAACGTAAAACCTAAGAACATTGAAACTCACAAAATATTTCTCTATTTTCAAAATGTTTCAATGCCACATGCGCTTCTTCTACGATGTTCATAAAACTTTGTTAGAAGTCCTGCTTTTTTCTTTCATAGAGCAATATTATTTTCCTCTAATGATTTCTGATTTTGTACACTTCTACCAGTGGAATAAAATATTAAAATGCAGTTTTTAACGGAAGAAATATACCAACCAAGTAAACTACTTAATTATGAAAATAATTCAGAATGCTATGCTTTTGTCTCTTAAAGATGGCTTTGTCTTATCACAAAGAGTTGTAATATAGGGGGGAGAAGCTGAAAAGCTGATTAAATTGCGGGTTTAGATTTCTGTAAGCAGTACTTTTAGGCCTTTAACTTTTACAGCTGAGGGAGTACAACTTTTATAATCAGAAATAATAAGGAAGCTAATTTCATGTGAGCTGTTTTGTTTTGAAACCCTCATTCTTGTCTGTGCTGGACAGTCTTTGTTTCTTAGTATAAGAAAGCCAGTGTCTTGTGTTAGTGGGCAACATTCATCTCTGTCCTGCATAATGCAACATCCTGTCTGAGCAAAGGTAGTGTGGTTGTCTTCCAGCTTTAACTGTTCAGTGCTCAAATTTCAGTATGTCTTGACTTCTGGATCGCAGGCAGTTCTGTCTGTATTATGCTCCTGTGCGCTCGTCATTTACTGTTTTGGGTGGGGTTTTTTTCCATCTTGAGAAATGATAGAGAAGTAAAAGCAGTCACTTTTTTACTTGAATCCTACTGACGCTGTGGAAATGCAATGTAATCAAACAAAACCATTTACAAATGGTGAAGTGAGCTGTGCAGCCCAGTGCTATTAAAGCAATGATGTGCCTATTAAATAAAGTCTGCTTTTCAAAACCTTATGAGGCTCTGTCATTGGCAGTCATCTGGTGGTTCCATCTAAGAACGGGAAACATTTCTGAACATTAAAGGAGGTTTCAGTCTGCCAAAAGTTAAAAAAAGTATGTCATGGATTTCTATACACTGTGTTTGCATGAACAACAGTCGCTACATGCTGAAAGGACAGGTATGGCTTCATGAAGTGAGATGGAGCTCAGAATGAGTGGGACAGTTTCCATTTAGTCACCTGAGCACAAATGTCCATAGGTTGCTAGAGCTGTAGCTTTGATTTCAGTGAGACTTAGGCACTAATGCTTTTGAAGATATTCGCCTTAGCTTTTCTGTATCTCTTTTTTTCTTCATGTGCAAAAAAGGAGCTGCTAAGTATGCAATGATGCTTTCACTGGCCTTTGCTTTGAAATCTACGAATGGGAAACATTAAAAATCTGTGTGTGATTTCAATCCTAAAGCAGGTCTCCTGCAGGTAAAGTGCATGTGGTGGGAGCAATTTCCAAACAATCCCAGAGAGGAGATAGGCAATGACCAAATACCTCTTCCTCCTCCACCTTGTGTACAAAGGCCAGTAGAGAACTTCAGAGAAATCCTAGGGCTAAAATCACATCTCCTACAGTGCCTGTGCAGCCTTGCACACAGCCAGAAGCTGCTACTGCCACTGCTGCTACTGCCACGGTGCAGTGCCATCTCTTTTTGTGATGACAGTGCTCGTACAAAGTCGGGAAGCTCTGCCTTACAGCAACGGCATTTCCAGCTAAATGACTGCTGGGCAGGCTGAATCTTATTAAAAAATAAATCTCTGTATCTCTCATTGTCACAGTTTAATGCAACTAGAATAAAACATTGAGCTTCCAAACGTGGCACAAAAGCAAAATCTCAGTGCTACAGTCAGGATTATGCTAAAAATTGGCACAGAGACAGCATATATCTGACACCTCTGTCAGGTGTCATTCATGTTCTCTACCTGCTGATTTCTATACTGTGATAGTCTTCCATTTTTTATAGTATGGAAGAGACTCATAAACTACTCCTTTAGCTAAATGTTCTGTTGATTAAAACGTGTGAGAGATAACAGTATCAGCAGCAAGAGAAAAAGACTTTTAGAAGTAATTTTTTCATTCCCATATCAGGTTTCTAATTTCTGTAGAATGAACAAAACCAGTGGCAGATTGCTGCAGGGATTAACTGCCCCATCTGTACTTGCCTAAAAATGTTATACTGTATTTATTAGTTTTAATAATACGTCTTTCACATAACAAAAGGGTGTATCATAAAGTTATTTCTCCCAGCATCAACTATTTTTAGGGTAACCAGATTGAATAAGTAAGCTATGTTATTTTACCCTGAAGAGGGTAAAATTCAAGGTTCTTTAAAATATTCTGTGGTCAAGTTCCAGAGCAATGGGTTTAACAGAGAAATTTCCTTTTCCTCGAAGGCTCCATTTTTAGTAGGTGGCATTTGTGGTTTTCTGTAGAACTGCTCTGTTCACAGTGCAGTGAACAATGCAGTGACGTTTTATGTCTATGCAATTATAGCAGCAAATTAACTTTACTTAAAAAAAGCATGGTAACGGAGCGCAAGGCGATGAAAGTACCGATCACAGGGGCCAAATCAAGGGTCAACGGGTCAAGGTACAGCATTATTTTGATGGCCATGTGAATGAAGGTTATAGAATAAATTAAAATTTAAAAAAGTCAGTAAGGTTTTAAGTTGCTTTAATGACTGTAGTGCAGATGTCTTCCACGAGTTTACACGGATACAACAGTTCTTTGAAAATCTTCCTGCCGAGATAATCTCGATTTTCTAGTAATCATTTTCAGTCAGTGATCTTCAGAAAGGTGCTGATGCAGGCAGAAAATTGTTGCCAGCTCCGTGCTACCTTCATACCTCCTTGCTTCACACCTAGCACTTCTTTTCTTACCTACTGGCCACAAAAGGCATGGATCACAGCTGCTCCTAGTGGCTTGTATTTTCATCACTGGACTGTGAACTGAACTTGGCAGCATTACCGGACCTGCTGCTCTTGTTTGGGTACTGCAGGTCTGCCTCCTTGCCAGTGAGGTTCCTGCTCCTGCCTGCGTTGCCGTCGCTTTTGTGCCTACTCTGTCACCAGGACCTTCCAGTTCTCCTGCATGGGGTGAGCCCTGCAGCTTCGACTGATTTTTCGAGGCACTGTCTATTGAATGGAGAACTTTATAAATGGCTTGCTCTAGCCCCTCAGCTTGTGGACATCTGGCAACACAGGCAAGAAGCTCTGCCAGCAAGTAGGAGAGCAGGAAGTACCTTCAAGAAACCTGTTTCCATAATCAAGTCCGGACTGATCCAGAGCAGATGCCATACTGCCCTGGGCAGGGGCAGTGGCAGCTCAGACTTCACTCGGCTGTGTTAACGGAGAGAAAGAAGCTGATTATCTCACGCACATCCACAGCAAAATGTTTCCTAACTCTCTAAGCTCAATGTTGAGCAGGTTTTCCTTGGTGCACACATTTAGCTGCATGTGACCTGGCCCTTTTCCCACCAGTTCCCAAGCTGTCACAGGGCAGCTGGTAAGCCTGCAGTGGTTCTTCCTCTCTCTTCTATGAATTTGATGTTGATGCCTGAAAGATGCATACTGAAGATTTTAAAAATGCTGTAAAATTTCATACTCATATGAAGCCTGTAATAAACTGAAAACAGGTGACACTTTGCCTTGTGCAGCAGTACTGATAAGCTGTAATACTACACCCGCTGTTGAATTCCCAGTCCTCTTCATGCCTGCATTTCAGCCCTTCTAGGCATTTATACACGTTTTGATCGACACAAATTGTCTAAAGAGATGCAAAAGGTTATATCCTGTTCGCTTTACTGTGTTTATTTTCACTATGATGGATATTTCAGGCTTTTTTTAAAGTCCGAAATCGTTCTATGGTAAGTAGAGTAAATCTGTTGATATTCCTCTAAGCCGCATATGTTTAATAGGCTATTTTGGCATTTGGAGTGGGCTTACAATTGATCTTGAAAGAATCAGCTTTCTTTTGGTTTCTGATAATATTTTGATCCCAGAATAGAAATGTTAAGAGAATAATTTGACTTAAATGGAACAAATAATTTATATTTGGATCACAAAAATTCACCCTCTAAGTTATGGGGCTAGAAAATTAGTTATTAAATAAAAAAATGTAATTCTTAAGCACAGAGGAAATTCTGAAAGTAAAAACCCCAAGTAATGTAATTTAGTCATCCGAAATGGGGCAATAATCCAGCTGTAGCAGAATAGCACAAGTGGTAGGTAATCTTACAGAGTGCCAAGAGCTGTGCTCTGAAATCAGATTAATCTGTTTTGCAGTTTTCGCTGTGAATGCTTCACTTGGATATAATCCTCTGAAATAGGACTGTCCTTTAGTAACATGAATAATCCCACTGTTCTTGTTTAAATAAGGATTATTATGTGAGTAGCCCATTTGGAACTGCATCCTTAGGAATAAAGGCAGATAATATGGGAATGAAAGGCATGTTTTTGTAATTAATATTATGGAGGTATCTAAAACACATACCCAAAAGGTAAAAGAGTGTGCTAGATCAATGTGTTTGATCTTATACATGCATAAGGTGAGTATACCATTGGACTACATGGGTGGGCAAGTGACGTGGTGAACTGGTGAACCAGACCCTTGGCACTGGTTCACTGGAAAAAAAAAATCAAAATATGAAGATGGCTTTGTTTGCTTCAAACACTACCTGGTTTTGAAAGATCTGTGAGAGTTTAGCTGGGTGTGGGAGGAGCTGGGGAAAGCAGCAGTTTGAAAAATACCTTCAAATATACTTGAAATAGCAAAACTCAATCTGACTTCAAGATTATTTTTTTTTTTTTGCTATGGGTATCAATTTGGATTTATAGTTTAATCCTGTTGCAATTAGGAAGATGCTAGCTTCACTGAAGCACCACTTACAACCACCTCCAGAAACAAGGATTCTCACCATGATGATCAATACTTGCATGACCGATACTATGTTTTGCAACTGATATTTAAGTAGGACTAATTCCCAGCAGTATTAAGGTCAGGTTTCTCAGACATGGGAATAATGGCACCTTTGTGTCCTCCCATCCTCTACTCCATTGCTCCAGCAACTCCAAGCTACTCTTGGTGTTACTCTAAATGTTTGAAAGTGAACAGTATTTTGACAGCTTAATTTAGTAAAGTAAGAATAAGACAAAAAAACCCACAACACACCACTTTTCAAGCTTAAGGGCATGGTCACTGCAAGTCCGTGAAGGTTTCCTGCAAATACACCGTGTATTAGAGCTTCTCAAAGAAACAGTTAAAAAATCTTGGTTACTGCAGGTGTGTGGCAGCCTCAGGACTGGCACATGCCACTGGGATTCAGCATGGCACAGTACTGTCATCATTGAAACTAAACCAAGAAAAGGGACCTGAGATCCTCTAACATTGAAAAACATAAATAAGGCTGAACTTCTGTGTTGATACTCCTTTGCTGGATGATCTGGTTTGATCATCCACTCCCCTTCACCCTCTGAAGCGTGTCTTGCCTCAGTTGTGTTCATGCAGCCTGTACAACTCCAGTTTCTTAAATAGATTAAACAGAGTCTGCAGCTGGGTGGCTACTGCCCTCGTCTTGCTGCTGCTCCTGTGTCAGCTCTGGAGACAGTTCAGCTGCAGACAAACTGGATCAGAGACCTGTTCACACTGAAAATTGACCTTTAAGGAAGAACTGTGTTCAAAGGTTAGCACCTGCACCAGGAAAGGCATCAAAATACGAGGATGGCACAGGGTAGAATTTGGGGCTGACTTTTCACAGCACCTCACAGTCAAACGGGCTCAGATGGGTTGTGAAATTGCAGTATAAATGGGAATACGTGAAATGATCCTGAAAAGAACCTTCACATTTTCAGCTCTTTTTTTCTTTTTTTTTTTTTTTTCCTTTCTCACTGACCTACTTAGACGCAGTTACACAAACAACTGCACTAGCACACGCAAGGACGTGCTGAGCTATGGTACAAAGATCTGTTGCCACAAAACAACTGCGGAGAGAGTGAGCTTTTTAACCCAAATTGCTGCCAGAGAAAATTTTCATAGTGTTATATGGCATGACAAAAAGGTTGTAAGTTGTTCAAAAGTCAAGCACAGAAATATACCCCTAACATCTCTTAATGAACAGTTCTCAAAGCGTTGCCCATCATTATAATATATGCAAATTATGTATAAAAGGTATAAAATTAAGCACACTCTGGGAGTACCTAACTTTTGCTTCTGTTTAGTGTATTCCACTTCTGTTATTTAGCTTTCAGAGTTCCTGGGTTTCCAGACCATCGCACGTTACACCGGAATTTTGGGACATGTTTTTGCAGTGGGAGCTTGGGCTGACCGCTGCAGCGGTTTGCTGAGGGACACGGTCTGCTCTGCAGCGACACCTCCTGGCACTCAACACTTCAGCATAGCCCCTTACAAGTGAAGTTGGGCTACTGTCTGCTGATTTGTAGGGTGCCTGTATTCCTTCTGAAGTTGAATTAGCCATATACATCATTTAAACATAAAGCTACGTTTTTATATGTACTTGCGTCACCATTGACCAAAGTGACAGTTGATTATAAAGGTTCCTAGATCGCATTGGGCTCAAAGGGTTTGTAACCAACTGTTTTTGTGCCTCAAAAGAAAATTCAAGAGTGAACGTTTAGCCTCCAGGAATCATCTGCGCTAATGGCTTTTAACTCATTTTGAGTCCCCTAAAAATTTTCCAGCGAAAATGCACAAGCTGTTATTAAGCACCGTAAATGTAGTAACCCATACTCTTCGCCGACAAAAGGCTTTACCGTTGCTGCACGGGGCTGAGGCTCAGGTGCCAGAAGGAGGAAAACAAACTCAGTTCATTTCTGTTGGCACAGAACCAGCGGCCTCTGCCTCTTCCCCTGCAGCACTGGCTTTGCTTGCTTGTTATCGAACCACCCACGGCGCACAGGAAAAGCTGGTCAATAACGCATTTTACAGACTTACTTCTTTTTTTTGTATTTTCAACACTGAACTAAGTTTAAATGACAATGCTGTCCATATTTATTAGTGGCAGCTGAATTGGTAGCACTGCAGATGAGCGCAGGTTATTCCCCTCAGCTGTTCCGACCCAGGGCAGGCCAGCATTCGCTGCACGCAGCGGGGCTCCTCTGCAGCTGTAACCGGTGGGTATGTCTTTTAACGTTTTTAGACCTCAGGTAAGAACTTGAAAGGATTTGTGTCATCAGAAGTGGAATTCTTGTGTCAAAATAAGGCACGCTTTACTCGTTTTGTTTGACTGCCAAACTGTGCCTTCATTTGCTTGATTCCTATAATATAAATGTGTTTTCAGGCTTACACGCCTGTCACATCCATCCATACAAGACTGGCAAATCTGATTTCCAGTCTTTGTAAGGCTGATTTACATCTGCTCCCTCTCAGCACCAAGTTGTCTCAACCGCAAATGCAAGCGTTGTCGGCTTTTCACAGACTCATTCCCCTCTCGCCCTGCCCGGTGGCCAAACCGCCTCCCAGTCACGACGTGGGGCAACGCCAGCCACGGGCACTCAGCGGTAGGGGCGGCAGCTCGGCGGGCTCTGCTCTCCTCATGCAGCCGCCAAGAGCTGCCGTCCCCAGGCTGCCAGGGGAAGAGCATGGCACCGCCGCAGGAGCACGGTGAGCGCTCGGCCTCTCACGGCGGCTGCCGACCCAGCGCCAGGGTCTCCCGCGCAGCGGCCGGGCGGCCCCGCAGCGGGCCCCAGGAGCCGGCTGGGAGGGGGCAGCCCCGAGCCAGCGCCTGTGTGTGACAGGCGGCGGGGGATACACGCCCCCCGCTCCCCCCGACCGCCGCCCGCTGCCCCCGCCGGCACCAACGGCGCGGCGCGGGGCGGGGACGGCTCGGCAGCATGGCGCCCACGGGGCCGGCGGGCGCCCACCCGCTGGGTAACGGCTGCGTGCGCTGCGGGGGGGGGGGGGGTGGCGGCGGCGGCGGCGGCGGTGCGTGTGTGTGGGGATGCGTGTGCGCGCGCACCGGGTGCCGGGGGGACATGTGTGCGCGTGTCCCCACCGGGGCCCGGCGCTCGGCGCCCGCCACGTGCCGCCGCCGTGGCAGCGAGCGGGGCCGGTCCCACCTGCGGCCCCCGGCGGCGACGGGCCGGACCGGGCCGGGAGGGACAGAGCCGCTTTCCCCTTCCCCGCTCCCGCCAGCGGCGGCTGCGTGGCGCCGTGTGAGGGGGCTGGCCGGCGGGCGCTGTGGCCCTGCTATGTCAAGCGGCGGGCTCGCCCTCCCCTCACCTGGTGCCGCCGCACCTGGGCGGTCTCCCCCTGAGGCGGGCGGTCTCCCCCCCCTGAGGCGGGCGGTCTCTCTCCCCCCCTGAGGCGGGCGGTCTCTCTCCCCCCCTGAGGCGGGCGGTCGCCCCCTGAGGCGGTGCTGCCGGGGCGCGTTAGTTACTCGCAGCGTTGTAGCTTTTGTAAAAGCCGCGGCTGGCGGCTCGGCGCCGGTGGAACCGTGGCGGCGCCGGTAGCGGTGCCGATGTTGCAGCAGACCCGGGCTTCGCTCAAGCTAGAAGGGGTGCGGAGGGCGGTGGGACACCCGCACTAGCCCATCTGACCCAGAGGGGTCAGTGCCAGAAAAATAAATTAAATAAACGCTTGAGAGGCTGCAGCTTGGTGGTAGCGACCGGTGCGCCCCAGCTGCTCCGCGGCCGCAAGCCAGTAGGTGCCATGTTACAGGTTACACAGAAGCCCTTGGGAGGGGAGGAGGTGTAAAAATAGCTGCCGGTTGGAATCGTCGTTTAAAAAGGGGTTTTTGTCAACGTCTGCTTTTAGTGGTGCCGCTACCTGCAGAGATCCCAAGCACTTTCCTTTTTAATATTCCTCGGGCAATGCTAGCTGCTGAGGCTGTGCTTCAGCCTGGGCTTGCATCGCTTGGCTTGTTAAACAGGCCTGCAGTCGTCCTTGCTGCACAGCTGTGTGCGGCGCCAACTCTATAATCAGCTTCTGTGGTCTGAGGTTTTTTTCAGGTTCCTCTGGCAAAGATGACATTGACTTGCCCTGCCCTTTCTCCTGTGCCATTTGTGGTCAAGCTGTGGCTGGTGACTGTCTTGCTGCTGCAGAACCCACCGGGTTTGACTGAAATGGGATATATGGGAGGGTGTTCCAGCAGCAGCTTGAGAAGTGGTGGCAGTTGGAGAAAAGTTTTGCTTAGATGAAAGCAAAAATTGCATGCCAGGGGCGTGTTTGGAGCCTTGTTGAACAGGCAGAAGGCAATAAATGGTGGTGTGTGCATGGGGCAGTGATGCAAAGGACTTGCATTCAGGAGCAGGCTGTTGGGAAGCTGAGTGAAGTGCTTCTCCTTAGTCTTTCAGTGGCAGGGCATGCCACAAAGTGAGACCGTGCTGGTCTGGAGGCTGGTGTGTTTGCCGGTGGTTCCTGCCTGTGATGAATATCTAATAATCTGTTGGGAACAGTTTAATGTTGGGAGATGGACAGCTGTGGTTGTGACACGGGAAGCCTTTTGAGCCTGGGATTTGCATGTTTAGAGACAGTGGGCGTAACTAACAGGACTTCTCTGTTATTCTGAGACTTCAGTGCCTTTTGTGGTTGTCATTTGCCTTTCAAGCTAGCTTTATAAGTGCATTGACTACACAAGTGTCTGTTATGCAAGACCTGAATGGTTCTTAAGACAAGTTCTGACATGGAAAATGTCAGCAAGGTGCACATAGGTACTCAAGGTGAAGTGGTAAGATCCAATGCTTCTCTCTTTGAATAGGCAGGGTAAAAAATAACCTAGCAATAGGGTGCTGCTGCCCGCTGTTGTAGAGGATCTGTCCACCATCTGTTGCTGCAGTTCATGAAACTCTTCATGTTGCCAGAGGGCATCCGGTTGAAGAAGATGCAATTAATTAAACAGAAGTAACGCTAAGGTTGTCATGAGCTGTCTGTGGCATGGGATAGGAGCATCCTTTCTGGCTACAATTGTAATTGCTGTGTGCTGCGCAGTAATTTTTTGAATGCTGAAGAAACTTTTGCTTGGAGTTGGTGCAGGACAATGCTGGCTTGCTGAATTAGGATGTGCAGCAGCCCTGCTGCCTGTCAGGACAGGATGTGGTCAGCTTCGGAAATAGGGGGTACTGTAAGTGCCTGTATCTCCTTCAATTTGTGTTCTTTCACATTACCATGATGAAAATACTATAATACTGTCGCAGCTGGGTTGATCCTTTATCAAAAGCTTTGGAAGCAACTTATAATCCTTTAGTCCCTTCTAAGTACTTGTATACCAGACTTATTTTATACTAAGAATAAATCTTTCATAGAAGTGCATAAATAATAAAAAAACACCTTTTGAGATACATTACAGGCATCAGAAAAATGTGCTTTTAAGCAATTTGCAAGCTTTGAAGTCTGGTTTCGTGTGGAGAACATGCATTTATCCCTTCAATTCTGCCCACATGGTCTGTATGCTGGTTGGGTTGGGATAGGGAGATGAAAGAACATCATCTTGCCTTATCCTCTGAGCTGTCACATTATGAAAATGGAAGGTTACATCTGGGCAAAGTTTATAATTGTTAGCAGTAGAATGACTGTAGGAGACAACAACTGTACCAGAGGGACACCTTGTGTGTTACACAAACTTACTTGGAAACATCTACAAGGGGTAAAAGTTGTTGCAGCTAATACCATTTCTCCTTTCCAGACTAGTAATTCCCTTGTTCACGTGATCTTAAGCTGGAGTGTTTGGGGAAGTGAAGCAGGGTATTAGGGTAGTTTTATTATGTGTTCTGTATCCCACTGACTTTTAAGCCAGTGCTCTTGGGTCTCTTCTGTTCTGTCTTGGTATGGTCTGCTAAAGTAGTTCAAGCCCTAGAACGTTCTGTGGCAACGTGCTTTGTATTTTCACTTTCAGTAGTGTGTAAAACCAAGGTAATTGGTTCTTGGTCTTGTTACCACTGCTGGCTTGCTACTGTTTCTGTTACAGCTAGGTACTATAGGCGGTTTTTCTCCTGGATACTTTTGAATGGCAGAGGGAATCCATTTCCCAAAGCTCACCAGCGATCCTTATGAAACAAATTTTTAATCAACTTCTGGCTGAGCAGAGGTAGGAACAGGGTCTGTAAACAAACAAACAAACAAAAAAACCCCAAACCCAAACAAAAAACCACAAGACTGACCTGATTTTTCCCTGCTAGGAACTTCTCCAAACATTTTTTCATTTATTCTGTAACAAACTTGTGCTCCCTGTCTGTGGTGGAGAGGAGGATTATGTGAGTTGAATGCTGAATTAAGATGATGGTACTTATTTAGCACAGCTGACTCTGAGCCTCCTCCCTGCTTTTCTTCAAAGGGCAGAGTTCAGCACTTTCTAGCACAGTTTCATGAATCAATCCTTGCTGATATCTGTGGTCTTTTTGGACCTGCTTGCAGACTTTGTTTCCAACTTGAAAATTGCATCATCAGTGTGCCAGAACACAGCTTCAAGAAGTGCAGGCTTGTAATGGAAGGAGTCAAGTGTTATCCATAGCAAGGACAGGTAAATTGGGTTTTGGTGAGCTTGGAGCCATTATGCCACTCATTTGTAAAACATAGAGTCTGTGTACCTCTGGCATTGATGGCTACCTTCATGATTCCCACCTTATTTCCTGCAGCTTTTTGAGATGCTGCTAAAAAAGCACAGGTTTTGAAAGGTTCTTCAGAATAAAGCTCTTGCAGAGCTGGGAGCCGAGGAAATCTGTGCTCCTATGAGCAGAAAACCATGCAGTGAGGTAGCATCTGGTTCAGCAAGGCAAGCTGTAGAGAAAGTGAAACAGGCTGTGTGAGGTTCAGGGTTTAAAACCAAACTATAGATCTTTGCTTCGCAGTGTGTGTGAGAAGATGGGAAGCATGTAGGTAAAAGGGGCCTGCAGAAAGGAGGACTGGTTCTGGGAGGACTCTGATGGCCAGGTTCAGCTGTCTGGGGTGCAGCTCTTGGGTCGGGGGGGTCGATTTAGGGAGGCTATATTAAAGCAAAAGCAAGCTCTAATTTGCATGTCTCCTTGGGTTGTAGTTCTTGCAGAGCACGAGTTATGCTTCATGGGAGTCTGCATTGCAGACGTACTTTCAGATACAGTTTTTTGGGTCTTGCTTCTGAAAGCCTTTAGCTCAAGGACTGATTTTATTTTCATGAATAATTTGATGGTTCGGTGTGAGTAGGCTTAAGCTCTTGTATAAGAACCTGCTGAGCCTGCCAACTTTCAACCTGAAAGGAGGGTGACTTGCTTTTTTTTTTTTTTTTTTTAATCTCCCTTCAAATGCTTCATGCTTGTTATAGAGCAGATTTTGTTTGGATTCTCTTCTTGCTGAGACTACGTCTGATTTAGAGCCATTTTCCTGGAGTATTGGTATAATTGTAATCTTGTAATACTTACTCTTTGCCTCACATTCTTTCCAGCATACTCTTTTTTTAGCAGTACTGATGTCAAAATAGAAGTTGCATTGTAAGAATGCAGAAGGAAAAAAGTCAAATCAGTTAGCAGGTACTGCTGTGTGTAAGCTGTAATGAGATGTAAGGATGTTCTTGTGCTTAGAATTTGTTTTTACAACTGTTTTGAGGATAGTGCATAACCAAGATGCAAAACAGGTGTTTACTCAAAAGTGAGTAAGCCCAAGATGAACGAATGAGAGATGTGAAGAATAACACATTGTTTCATCTCCATGGTTGTGAAAGATAAGTGAGGTCCCCACTCTTGTAAATTGGGTTTTTGGTAAAGAGGCTGTTTCCTATATGTTTATAAGTGTGTCTTTGTTCTGCGATGATTCTGTGTACATTCTGAAGAGGAAAAGTAGGCTTTTGTGAGTGGTTTTTTTGGGTTTTTTTTCAGTGTCTCAGATTATAGTTTTGACTTGGGTGTTTGGGATGGGCTTCCTTTTGGATCTTAAAGCATTACAATACTGCATCTTTATTCCAAATGATAGCTCTGAGATTTCTACATTTTTCCGTTTCAGTCATTGTTAGATTTACTCTGTCCACTATCTTCAAATTAGCACCTCATTTGCCTGATTTGTTTTCTTCTGGAATTGTTGCAGAGCAGAAGATCTTGCTGTGTTTGTGCAAAAGAAAGTAAAACCTGGTGATTTTCTGGTGGTGTATCTTGGTGTTTGCTCACTAGGAGAAGTGCAAATTTGTTATTTACTACTGTTATACTAGAAAGAGGTGAATTTGTGACTCAGTTGAACTGCTTTTGCTTGCTCAGTTTATTTCTCTTTCTCTGTCATTATGGTATAGGTAATTAAAGTAGCAATTAAAAAAATAATCTTTTTTCTTTTTGAATGAAGCTCACTAGTTTCTTGTTTGAGCTTGTGTACCGCTTCCAGTATGGTGTCTGGTGCCAGGAGGTAGCTTTGCATTGCTGTTCAAATGTTGCTGTGGTGGAAATTGCCACGCTTTTCAGTGTTGGGGACTAGTTTGCATAGAGAATTTGATGTATGCCCTTGTGAACTTTTGATGTTTTTTTTTTCCCAGCAGCTGACTGTACTTAGATAAAGGACCAATCGAGTCTATTTCTATTTAGATAGATGCAGCTGTTAACCTGATATCGGGTGACTGGAGCTGTAGCTGAAGTAAACCAGTTACTGTTTGATTTCAGTAAAGGATTAGTTATTTTATGTTTCTTAAACGGGAAGAGCTCAGGTTGCACAGGTGTATCAATAGGGAATTTCAAAGCTGCTTAAATATTGGAATTATTTTCTTACAGCAGATCCCCAGAAAAGTGTGGAAGATGAAATTGAATCTGTTCTGCAGGAGCGGATAATGATTTTGGATGGAGGCATGGGTACCATGATCCAGCAACGTGCCCTTTCAGAAGAGGATTTCCGAGGGCATGAGTTTAAAGATCATTCCAGGCCTTTGAAAGGCAATAATGACCTTCTCAGTATAACTCAACCTGATATAATCTGTGACATACACAAGGTAGGTGGTTCTGATTTCTGTCTCCTGACAAGAGAAGGAAGGAGAATTTGGCCTCTGTGCTCCCCTTTTCCATGCCACAGGCTAGTGCTAGGTAACCATGCAAAAAAGAATGAGCAGATTTGACTGTTCTGGTTGTGTGAGCACAGCATTCACGTCTTGGTTCTTGATGTTACCCAGGCAGTGTTGTTTTTAAATCCTTTTTTGACTTAATCCCTGACGCATTTCTGTTATTGTAGATTATGATTTATTTCATTTTTCTTTCAGTTTCTCTGCCTCAACCAGCACTTGAAATGCATCTAAGTAGGATATAACTTGAATTCTAGATGCATATTTCTGTAACTGTGTATTAAAGAGCGGTTAAGTGGGGCAGCCTGAAGCAGGCCTCTCCATAGTTAATGAATGTATGTGCTTCCATATTCTTGCTTTTCCCCTAGAATATTGATGTGTGGTCCAGAGAATAAAACAGTCTGGGGTCAATCATTAGGAATTTACAAATAGATTTTATTATTTTCCTCTTCAATTAGACTTCAAAAACTAACTTCCTAAGTCTTGCCTTTTTTGAGTTGCAGGTGTATGTAGGTGTAGGTCTTACTGTAATAATTGTAACATTTGAATAGCATTGCAACCAGTTGAAATCTCACGTTTGTTCTGGTTTTTTCCAATATTTATTAAAATGTTCTGCATTTTATTTATTAGAATTATACTTGGCTTATGTTTGTTAAATTTGATATGTAATCTGTATTTTTATATTTACATTCTAACTGTTGTTCTTTGGCTTTTAAGAGCAATGGACGAGTTGAAAAGAGTCAGAGTCTTTGACCTATAAAAATTTTAAGAAATACTTGTAGATTGAGTTTAGTCCCTAGCCTGTCAACTGATCTGTAGTGGTCATGAACCTTGGAATTGATAGTAGCTTGTGGTTTTAATTGGGTAAGCTGGTTTAACAGTTGAATTTTGCAAATTTAACAGACCAATAGCGATGAGAGAATGAATGCATTGCATCAAACCAAGTACCCTGCTGTCACTGCTCCAACGGCCAGTTGTGAGTGCTCTAGGAAAAGTGTAAGAAAAGAACAAGTCTGTGGTGGTCCCTGTGCCTGCAACAGCTTTTGGGTCTGGTGCTTTCTGAGCCATTGGTGGTGGCTTCATATTTTATAGCTACCAGTGGTCATTTCTTCTGAGAATTGGGCAGAACTTGAAATAATAGATGAAAATATTTCTACTAAGTAACTGAAATCCCAGTATATGTATGGTTGGGTGGTGGTGTGTGGGGTTTTTTTTTTTTTTTTTCAATGGCCCAGTGAGTCAGACCTCACAGATATCAGTAACTTGAAAAGTAAATGTTAGCTGTACCTTGCCTGGCAAAGTCAGATTCAGTGGTAAGAGGTGATGTATTTTCAAAGGCAAAAATGATCTTCCCGCTTTGAGCGTGTTATTTACTTCTGTGATGGTAGACAGTAAAGTTGAAGAGCTTTTGCTACAATGACAGGTCTGAAATAAACAAAAGCTAGTACGAAACTGTACGCATTTAACGTGTTTCTTTAGATGATTTTTGGAAACTTAATTACTTGGTTATGAGTGTACATGTAAGAATTTGTGTATTTTCTTATAGCTATTTGTAGGTATTTCTATATGTATCCAGGAGGCGCTGAGAGAAAGCATATTAGTTTGTGGCAAAGGATGTTTTAAAGCAAATTTAATTCCTTTCTGCTGTCATTTGGATCAAGGCTTTATTTGCCCTGTTGAACCTGCTGAGCTCATCTGCTTCTTACAGGAAAATCTGAGCGATTTGTTTGATGGCCACATCAGTATATTTCACTTATTAGCACATCAAATGTCTTATTTTCCTTGTATATACAGGGGTCATCTAAGGGTTAACCTGATCAAAAAGAGGAGTTAAGGAGGGAAGAGGGCTACTGATAGAGGTTATAAAAATGCAGTCTGGAATCCACAAAAATATTTCAGCTTGCATTGATTTGAGCTTACTTCAGTGGGCATTAGACAACCAAAATGGAGCAGAAGACTTAGCTGTTTTCAGACTCTGGGCTATTAGTTAAACTTTAAATGTGATCTGCGCAAAATATAATTCTCCTAATCTTGTATTCTGTCCCAGTATGTTCTTATGCTGTACAGATCCACTCAGAATGTTTGTTTTTTCTAACCTCTGCTTTTGTTTAACTGGTACCTTTTCTGAGTCTGCCCACAGCAGCCCTCACTTGCTGATGGCAATTGGACTATGTCCAACCATGTCCCTGTGGAGAAATCTAGAATGTGCTCCAAATGCTGGACCGAGTGGCCTACATATAAATGTCACCTGTTGGTAGAAAGTGTGGCTGAATATGAAACTCTGAAAACTGGTTACATGGAACACTTCTATTGCTTTGGCCCTGTGCCTTTGAGTAAGGCCTTCAGAGTTGCATCTGCTTTGAATTAGGCGATGATTTGTGACTTTTTGTCAACTGAATGAAACAAAGTATTTGGATTGCTTTTGTTCCATATCTCTGTCTTGGAGGTCTTGCTGTTGTTTGTTTTTTTTCTTTCACGTCTTGCAGGAGTACTTGCTGTCAGGTGCTGACATCATTGAAACTAACACTTTCAGCAGCACCAGAGTTGCACAAGCTGACTATGGCCTTGAGCATTTGGTAAGAATGCTAAACTATCTACACTTTAAAATATTAATCAAGATTTTTGTCTTAGCAGCCAAGATTAGCTTAGTCCCGGAGTCCTTTGGTACTGTGTTTATTGACTGCATGCTGCCTTTTGAGCCACGTGATGGGGTTGTGGCACATTTCCACGCTGTGGACTTGTGCTTGCTGTGTGTGACAGTCACTGTGCCTCTTGTTGATGAAGGCACAGGCAGTAATAATTTGTTCTGGGTTTTGGTTGAGCATTCACAGAATGTCTCAGTTCTGTGCACAGGTATATTTTGCTTCAGTCCTTCTAACTTGCCAAATGTCACAGTGGAACTGCTTTTTTCCTGGATGTTATTTGTGTGTTGTTTGTGCCGGTGTATGTAGAAGTCCTTTCAAGCTTGGATATGTCATACCAATTCTGGTTTATTTGTTATTCAGAGAATTTGAGAAATATGTGAAAAAAATACTTGAAAATACACTACTTGAATAAAAAGTGAATTTAAAAGTTGGTTAGTTTTGTCCTGAAAGTCTTGTTCTTTAGCTTTTGTTGACTTCAGCAGGATTTAATTAGTACCTTAAAGAATGAAGTTTTATGATATAGTAGCTGTAGGCTGGGGCGTACGTGGGATGAGACCTGCTATATAACTGTTGCTGACATGTATAGAGCTGTTCCTTTTGGAGTTTTGTAATAATGCTTGTATGGCTTAGGGAGCCTTCAGAGTGTACTGCGAGGCACTGAATGGAAGGGTTGTGTTTCTTTGAGGATGAGTTATGCTGTACTGAACTAAAGGTTATTCAGTAATTTTCTGTAATTGTTCTAGGCGTATCGGTTAAACAGAGCCTCTGCATGTGTGGCCAGAAAAGCAGCAGATGATGTCACTGCTCAGACAGGTAAGCAATGTTAATTTTAATTTCTTATTCATTTGCGGGTTTGACTTGCTGCGATCTTTGAAATGTTGTAACTAGAGGATAGCTTGATGATTTACATCACAGGGACTTAACTTGCAGATGTGCACGCGCTTCATTTTAGGTACAGTATCAGTTTCACATCTGTATTCCTATCACACTAATTTCAGCATGATTGCAGGATCTGGGGTGTGTTCTGCAGGATTGCAGTCCAGGGCCTGCCTGTTTTAGGCTGCAGGTGGTACACATCTTCCACATGTGTGTTAGAGAAGACAGTTTCAGCAGGAACTGTTGTAAGTTACTTAGGTTTGTATGGCACAATCTTTGTAGTACAGAATTAGGATAGCTGATTCTAGGCAAATGTGGATTACCAGTTACTCCTAGTATTATAAGTCTTGTGGTTTGACTTCACTCAGCAGCAACTGGAGTGTGTTTAGCATGTGACCATCTGCAAATGTGCAGCCTTTTACCTTCTGGACTTTATGTGAGAGGGTTATAGCTCATTTACACTGCTGTAGACAATGCTGTCTTTCAAAGACAGGTAATTTCCTTTTGTATTCTGCCGTCAAACTGTGTTTCAAGCTAACAGTGCTGCTGCTGCTGTCCCAATAACACCTCACTGATGGGATTCATAGTCCGCAATAAAAATATATAAGATTTGAAATACACTTTAAAAAAAGTGAGTTTTTTTTTTTTATGAACACATACCAGAATATTTAAATCAGGTTATCTAGTGAAAAATGCCAGGATAGTTCTATGCTGCCCATTTAAGATAATTGAATGAAGCTTCCTGTGTCAGAAACAAATGATACTTAGAAGAAAAAACAGTTGAGCCAATTGCCTTTTTCATAGATGTTGTTCTGTCTTGTGTGGATACACTGAATGTCTCATTGGATAGGATTAAACCAAAAAAGTCAGCTGTGCTGGATAATACTGTGCTGATCAAACTTTTGACTTGAGACAGGAGTTTAGTGTTTTATAGTTCTTTATGTGCATTCCTTGGTGTTCATGGAGGATTTATATATTAACTTGGCTGCCATTGTAAAACCAGAGGTAATTTTTTTCTTTTTTTTTGTTTTTCTGTGTCTTGTTTAGGAATTAGGAGATATGTTGCTGGAGCCATGGGTCCAACAAACAGGACACTCTCTGTGTCACCATCTGTGGAGAGACCAGATTACAGGAACATAAGTAATTATAACCATCAAGTTATTTAACTTAGGTGATGGTCTTGAAAGAAATACTGCCAGGTGAAATTAACATCATTGCTGTTTTACAGCTTTTGATGAACTGGTTGAAGCGTATAAGGAACAAGCCAAAGGACTTTTGGATGGAGGAGTTGATATCTTGTTAGTGGAAACTGTATTTGATACAGCCAATGCCAAGGTAAGACTCCTGGGGAAAAAAAACCCATGTTAGTATTGTAAGTATTTGGTGTACTGTCTAAGGAAATTCAACATAGTACTTGTAAGAACTATCAGCTGCTGCTTACTAAATACATGAAAAGACTCTTCAGTTGATAGCAAAGAGGTAGAATGTAAGGAGATGTTTTTTTTAATCAGCCTTTTCCAGCGCTTTTCCTTTGCCTTTTAATATGTGCCCTTAGCATCTTTCTGACTGTGCCGGCTGTCCTTCTGTTCCCAGAAGCTCTGCAGTGTTGCAAAACATGTCCAAATGCATCTGATGTTTGTATTTTTCAGCATAACATGTCTGCCTAAAGAGAGGCACACTGGAGTGGGATTGTCCAGTGTATCCGATTGTGGGCATGGGAAGGCTTGTGAGACAGTTCTGTTAAAATGTTGTTTTTTTAGGAACTCTGACACTGCCATCAGCTTTAAAAAAGAACAGTTGGGAGTAGAGGATTAGAAGGGTGAAAGAGGAGGAATAAAATGTTGAAATAGCCGTAGTTTACATGATTTTGACACCTCCTTCTTTATCTAATAACTGCTTAGTGCAGGTGGTGGAGTTGTTAAGGCACTTAAAACTGTCTTGCAATTTTACGTGGGAAGGTCTGGCTGGGTATGCACACAGCTTTTTGTTAAGCTTTTGCCATAGGCTGATTAACGTGTACAGTGGCATGAGTTGCCCTTTGTAGATTGACCAGTCATCATGGAGGTTTGGCTAGGATCCTGTAGGTTAAACATAGGTGCTGAGCTCATGTTCTCATGCAACTTTCTTACCCTAAAGAGATGGGAAATTTTCAGAACCTTCTAAGGGGTCACTGCAGTCCTTACTGTTAAAATTAGAGGCTGTTAGAATCCTTTGCAAACTGCATGTCTAAACAGGTTCAAGGGCAGCAAATGTGTATGTACTGAGAATAGTACATACAACCGTGTTTGGTGGTGGGGGATTGTGCTGGAGATGTGAGGGAGAAGTACACACCAATGTGATTTGGATTTCAGACTAGTCTTGGTCTTATTTGGTTATCCCATGGTACTTCCTTTCTACTTGTTACCAAAATGTGTTTTGGAACATTTGGAAGATGTTAGGGGCAAGGGTAAAACCTCTTGAGTATAGTGGGTTCTCGCAGGCATATGAGGTAGCAAGTTGCATAAATAGCCATTAAAAATATTTAAAAAACCAAAAAGCAAATGCACACAAACCAAAAAAGGCAACAAACTGAAGAAGTCCTGAAATGTCCATTAATATTTTGCAACTTATTCTTCCACAGGCAGCTCTTTTTGCACTCCAGACATTGTTTGAAAAAGAATATGCTTCCCGACCCATATTTGTAAGTATATATTACCTATTTAATATTTTACATGTACTTAAGCATGATTTGTGAACTGGCTGAGATGGTGGTTGATTGAAGTGTTTTGAAATGAAGGAAGTAAGTGTCTTGGAAATATACCTTTTTGACATAATTGGGAAAGGAAAAACTGATGTGAAGAGCTTTATGACAGCCTTGGGTAGCTCTGTTGAGCTTATCAATCTGAAAACTAAGGAATGACTTCATTCCAGTGCATATTTGTTTTGTGCGTTTCTACAGGAAAAGGTTTGATGATGATTTTTTTTCAGGCTTGCTGTCTTAAGGGTATTATGAACCCAGTGCTTCAAGGATGAAATTAAGCAAATACTGCCATATTTTCAAGTAGCATATGAGTGGCCATTTGAAGTCAGAAAGGTCTGTGTAACTCCATATTCTTTCTCTGACATGTCTTTTTCTGACAGCAGGTAGTCATGAATGCATAGCAAGGAATATGGAAAAAAATCAGCTTGTTTGAAAGTTCTGATGTATTCCTCTAGCTTTCTGCAGTTTGTGGCTCAGGCTTTCTGATTCGCAGTTTGCATCTGTTCGTACCCTTTTATTAAATGTATTTACTCCTTCCTTGAACCTCTGTTCAAACCTGTATGGGACCCAGGCATCCACAAAATAATATGTCAGTAATGTTTGCAGCTTATGAATGGCTGTTTGAAAGTTTGCTTGCTTTTGGATGTTCAACCCGATAACTTTTGTGTCTTGCCATTTATCTTCTGAAAGTGACAGTGAGCAGCTGTTCCATGTTCCCCTTGCTGCATAGTCATGGCATTTATAGTCCTTTGTAAGAGCCTCCTTTAGTCATCTTTTTTTTGTCCTAAAGAGTCCTTGTCTGTTTAGCTGCTCCATACCATTAATTTATTATTCTTGTCACTTTTTTGTTTTCCACTTCCTCAAGTCAGACGGGAATTAGAATAGGATACAGCAGTCAAAGTGCAGACACCAGGGATTCGTATGATAGTCTAGTGATGTTCTCTGCTTTGTCCATTTCTTTCTTTGTTGTTCCTGATTTACTAGTTTACTGGTGGTGAGCTTTGAAATTGCATTCATAAAACTTTCTTTTGTAGCTCAGATTAGTTTCTTGAGCAGTAAAGACTAGTTTGGAGGTGTCATTATGTAGAATTTTTCCTGTGTTCGCAGCTTTGTACTTGATCAGCAATGAGTTTCTGCTTTTTTTATCATTCAGGTCAGCACTGAGAGTTTTCTCATTACATAGAGTTCACTTTTGTGTCTTCGTTGTGCTGAACAGAGTGGTCAGTGAGCTTGGTTGCCTCATCCTCTGCTCCTTTTTCAGCTCAGTTATTTTGAGAAGTACAACCCTTCACACAGCTCCTTCTAGGATTCTGCTGGTCACCTCCCTTGACCGAGTAGTTTGAAGGAAAGTAGCATCACTATTAAAGCATGTTTTGGGGTACATAATGGATTTACCTTTGCATGAAGCCTTCTAAACTCAATGCATCTTCTGGAAAAAAAGATTTGTAGACTTGAGAAGGCTCTCCTGGCTTATTCAAATGCCTCCTGAATTCTCAACTTTGTAGTTGTTGTTGGGGTCAGGACTTTATTGTTTGCACATCTCTATGTAGATATACACACACACATATAGGTACAGAGGTATGATTATATATGGTTAAGACTTCTGTCTCCACTATGAAGTTGCAACATCTGATGTTCCCTTGCGGCAAAATGAGTAACTTGTTTTTAAGGCCATCTGCCCCCCTCTCACCTCGCCACCAAACAACCTAATAGCAGTCCTGAGACCTGAAATAACATGAAGGGGGAGGCAGGGAGGATGAGGAGAGGAGAGGAGCTGTGACTGCCGATAGCTGCCCAAACAGATGACTATGGCAGGTTGGTTCAGGGGCCATTAACAGAATGATACCATGGTACTAATGCTACCTTGCTGCTGAATGGTTCATGGTAGTTTTTGCTATTCCTTTTTTTTTTTTTTTTTTTTTTTTTTCCTTTTCCAGTTTCTCTCTCTGAGGTGGGGGGAGAGAGAGAGAGAAGGAAGACCAGTAAGACTAGTCAAAGGTTTGCCTTTCCCCTAGCTGGGTATTTAAATGTCTGCAGGGAGGAAAAGGTTTAATTTTTGTTAAGGTTGTACTTTATCAGTTTGAGTGGAGCATAGGTCCTCCTGTTTTGACTTTTAGCAGTTCAGCCATTTAAATTCTTGTTTTTATTGTGAATTTAATTCTTCTCCTTTCTCTGTATTCAATTGATATTTAGGTTTCTGGAACCATTGTGGATAAGAGTGGGCGTACCCTCTCAGGCCAGACAGGAGAGGCATTTGTCATTAGTGTTTCCCACAGTAAGCCACTTTGGTAAGGACATATATCTTTCTCTTAATAAATTATCTGTAGATTGTGATTCTTTTCTGTTTTAACACCTTGCTTCCAGCTAAGTGGAAGCTATACTAACTGTGATAATATTTAATCATGTGTATTGCTAATGTGTTCTGCTGTCGTTCCCTTAGCAGAAATTGTTTCCAAAGAATGCTGTATTTTTAAAACATTGCTTTAAATAATCTGGAGTTTTGTGTTGCAACAGCCGCTGAAATCACAAGTAGATCAAAGCATTAAAAAATAATGATTCTGAAGCTGTAGTTTGCCATCTCCTACTGTCCCAGATTGTGCAAGGAGCTAATTCCTGGTATGAACAGATCTTACATCCCTTTCTTAGAGGGAAGCAGTGCCAGCTCAGGATGTTTCAGGGTGGCTTGAAAGAGTAAATCAGATTTCATTCCTGTGTTCTTTTTACTGAACTGTGTGTGTGAACTCTTACAAAAATATATACGTTCCCTGAGTGTTTTTCTCCAGGCTGTGATTGTTTTATAAGCTCCTGATGCCTCCATTTACTCGCATACTTTTCTGTTCAGGCAGAAAATACTAAATAAGTGTGAGATTAAGATCTGTGAAAATGCATAATATAGCAGATTTTGGTCATTGTGCAAGGTTTTGCGTGTTAGTTTGAAAACTGTTCCCACTTCCCCTATTCTGTCTCTTCCTTGCCTTCTCTTTGCCTTCTCTTTACCATTTCTTCTTTCACGTTGGTTCGTCACATAAAAATTTACACCAGAAATTGATGTTTTTGTCCTAGAATATTGTAACTAAACCATGTAATTCACTGTTATTAGTGCACACCATGCACATTGTGATGAGCCATTGTTTGTTTTTACAACAAAATTCCAGCTAAAATGCGCAATCTGTCATCCCCGTAATACAAAAGCAGAAGACTGCATTCACAGCTTTCCTGACTGCCCTTGAGGCTCCACTTTCCCAGACCAGACGGTGCTCCAGAAGTAACATATGGAGCCTCTTGGAACAGGGTGGTGGTTGATGACTCCTCTCAGCATCACAGCCTAGTGATCCATATTTGGCATGAGTCTGTCTCAGATAATTTTGCTCATAATTCTCTCACCTCTGAAGAGGAGAGGTCACTGGAGCAGAAACCAAGAACTTATTAAACCATTTTTCATAAAAGCTCTCTTATGAGTCTGATTAAAGCCCTGTTTCTCATTTGTGTGAAGGCTACTCTGCAGCACTGTGGTAGAAGGGTTTTAGTTGTGGGAGCAGATTGCATTTAATGTTGTTTCTGTTGCCAAGTTGGTACAGAGTGGCTTTAGGGTTGTGAAGAGGCTGGTTAATAGCAGTATCCTAGAGATCACATTGTATGTGTTCATGTTTCCATTTGGGTTTTGTATGTCCTGTTTAAGGTGATGTGTTGTCCTTAAGTCAGTTTGGTTTGGAGCCCCCCCCCTAAAAAGTGTGTGCTTTTTGTCCAGCTGATACAGCTAGTAGCTGAGAAACTTGTGAACTGTGCTTAGTAAGTGCTGAATGATGTGTGACAAGCGGTTTGCTATGAAGGGTGCTTAGATGTGGCATGAGTTCCCTTCATGTTATTTTGAATCCTGTGATTGTTTCTACTGTGGTACCATTAAGAAGAAATAACGCCAAGTTTAGGGATGTTTGTTCTGGTCCCAGGGGCACCCTGCAGCCTTGGCTTTTCACAGGAACTGATGTGTGACAGCTGCAAAGAAATGAGCAAAGGAGGGAGGTGATATTTAAGATGAGGGTGTGAAGGTTATTATACTAGGGTAGCAGTGATTGCGTACCAGTGATCTGGTTCAAGGCTGCTGGCTTTTAAGGCATGGTTAATGTTCTGCTTTTCTCAAAAGTTTTCTTTCATGTGCTGTGGGGAAATGATACTGGCATGAATGCGCATGTCTGTGCTTAGTTTGGCTGGGAGGTTTTGAAACAGGTAGTGCTTGGATGGTGGTGTGCTTGTAGATGTATTTGTCAGCAGCCCCCGTAGTGGGTAATCATTCAGGCAATCTGCAAGGCCAGTACCTAGTAAGTCAAGTGAGAATATCAAGAAGTGTTTGCTGAGTGTGTTGGCTGCTTTTACAGTATCTCTCTGGTAAGACGAGGTAGAGTGGTAGGTGAGTTTGTACCGAGAACCAGAGACAGACTGATATTAAATGTGGAAGGGAGAGATGGAGCTGCTTAATGTAGGAGAGAGCTTAAAAAGAGGATGTGGGGAGTGCAAACTGGCAGCTTGTAAATCGAATGACTGAACAGCAGGAAATGCATTGCATTCATCTGTATTTGATAAAGACAGTCTTGTTAAGTATCCTTACCTTGCTTTGCTTTGAAAATCCTGAGGGATGAGCCCCATTTTGAAATAAATTCCACAACATCATTGCTGTAATTAGTGATGTATACTCTCTGAGTGATGTATACTCTCTGCATTCTGTTTGTATCCAGGGGATCTGTATGAAGGATTTAAATGTATGTAAACACTGAACAGGCAAATAAGAATAAAAGGGTGCTTTTAAATTTTTTTCTCTTTAAATAGAAGGGCCTGTATGAGGTGCACTAGAAAAAGCACCTCAAAGGTAGAGCTGGCTGTTTGAAAAAATAAACATATATGCCCACACCTCCTCCACCACCCCCACCCCACCCCCGACTGGGAGAAGGGGTTTGTCTGTTTTTTGGTCTTGGTACGTGACTGTGCAATATTCGAGGCCCTGGTGCTGGATGTTGCTGTGAGCCCCTCAGATCTCAAGGATTTGTCATTCTGTTCAGTAAGTGAATCTGGCTGCAGCATTTGCTGCTACTGCTTGTGCAGTTGCCAAGCCCCTGCCTACTCCTTGGAAACAGGAGAAAAGTAAAAAACCATTTTGTGCTCTCAGTCCTGTGCAGGGCTTTATTGCTTTTGACCTCTGGGAAACTAAGTGAGCATACGTGCACTTTATTAACTTAGCTACCTCTGAGGCAGCTTCTGTGGCTCACTGAGTTGGGAGTTGTGGCTGCTGCCTGTGCCTGTGTCAGTGGATTAGCTTGCATCTTCTCCGAGACTGTTACTCCAGGGAAGGAGTTAGCTTTTTTACATCTTCCTCTTCCAGCAGCACTGTGAGCACCTTTTGAGTTTTGCAGTTCTTGTAAGATGGTTTCTAGAATGGTGCAGAGAGATCAGGAAACATAGGTAAAAGATCTCTTACATTCTGAAAGACAAAATTCCCTTTTAATGTAGACATTGTCAGTGGAAGTCACGTTTATGTATCTGTCATTAAATGAAGGAAAACTCGATTGTGCCTTGTATACTGGTAAAACTGTTTGAGAAGCTTATTCCTGCAAAAATACTTCTGCTGCAGTGCTGTCTTGTTACTAAGATGTAGCAGATTCAGTGGCCCAAGCTTATTAGGGCTTCCATGAGGCATCGTGGGGAGGCATTTGGGTTCTTCCAAGGCTGACATAATTTATGCATAATTTGAAAAGAAAATGCTGGGTTAGTGGCTTGAAGCAGGTCTTGCCTTTTCAACTTTTTCCATACTTCCTGTAGCAGAAAGCTCCTTTCCAGTCTGTCATTCTCATTCCACTTGTTCTCTCTTTCACCTAGAAAATACAGAGCTGTCGTGTTGCTGCCAGTTGCTGTCAAAATGCTGCCACTTCCCTCCTGGACTTTGAAATGAAATCTTGATTTACTATTCCTAGTTCAGTTCAGTCCAGCCCCCTCCCTGTTGTGCTTTTCTTCCACCAGAGGGTTCTCCTTTTGCAGGGTCTCGTTGTATTGATGATGATGGTTAAAGAAATTGGAAATCACGTTGCTTTTGTTGTAGATGATTGTGGGAATTCACAGTTGCCAGCACTAACATTTGTCCGTTTTGGATGTAAACGGTGTTTTTATCTCAAAATAATTTTTGAAAATTTATTTTCCAGTATCGGCTTAAATTGTGCCTTAGGGGCAGTTGAAATGCGACCATTCATTGAAACAGTTGGACAGTGTACAACAGCCTACATCATCTGTTACCCCAATGCAGGTGTGTTGGTGTGCATGTTCCTGTGCTTGCAGGCAGATGAAACGTAACTCAACTGTTCCATCTCATTAGCAATAATAGAGTTGAATTAGCCTGAAAACATTATTGTTTTTACTATTAAAAAGAGATTAAGAATGTTTTAAACTGCTGAAAGTAACTATTGTTAGTTCTGTGACAGTGAACCCAGAATGCTCTCCGGCATAATTAACAGTCTATTGAGTAAGGGTTGCAAGGGTAATGAGGCATTTTAGTCCTCATACAAGTGTAACTACTTCAAATATATCTTTTATGGAATTTAATTTTGTACTTGTGGGCTTTAAACAAATTGTAATACTAGAAAAAATACGTTTCAAGGTCTTCCCAATACCTTTGGTGGTTATGATGAAACTCCAGAAGTGACTGCCCAGCATCTAAAGGTATGAAATATTTCTCATGTGTCACATCTGACATACTAGTAGGCAAGAATTCTTTCCTTGTATTTGATGTGTGTTTTTTACAACATTGTGTAGGTTTTTATTTTTCCTCAGATGGCTCTATATGTCATTTGGATTGTTTATAGACAATTTGTGGGATGATAGTTATTTGAGATAACAGGTTAGGAAAAACTGCTTGGGAAACTCTGAAAACCTTTCTTACTTTCATGTCCTACACTAAGCTTTCCTGCAGCTTGATCTGTGGATGTTATTCATTTGCACTCTTGTGTTCCTACTTTTGGGACTTGTTCGAAAAGCTGAGCAGTTTTTGTGAACTTGGCAGGATTTTAGAGTTGTGTGTATAGGAACCGCTGATGGTGATGTCCCAGTGCAGGGTTTCCTTCCACATGGCACTTGATCTGTGCAAGATGGAACTGCGTGGCTGGAGCTGCAGTGCATCAGCGAGAATGCAGCATCTGCTGCATGTTAATTCCCTTTTATAATACAATATGGCTAGTCTTTGATACTCATCCAAGTTTTCATCTGGGGCTTTGGTATAAAACAGGCCAGTTTCAACTGTAGTTTCCTAAAATTAGGTGTTGAAGTTGCTGGTTAGACTTGGGTATCCACATCTCAAAACAAATCCTAAAGAGAAGAAATAGTAAAATAGTACTGATTGTTTTTTTAGTTTAATCTTTTTTTCTTGTGATCCCCCTGAATTGCTTAACATATGGAGAAAAAAACTATATAAAAATGCATATCTAAAAATATAGATATAAATAAAAAAGATACCTTTATTAACTTGAAATGAAATTATCTTTCTCTCCCTTTTACAGAATTTTGCTTTGGATGGTTTGGTCAACATAGTTGGAGGTTGCTGTGGTACTACACCAGCACATATCAGGTACCTCATGAGCTACAACTTTATGTGCACTAGGAGATAAATTCAGTGCTGCTTCTGTGGAGCAGTATTCTATAGCTTGTCTTGGAGTTCCTTGAAAAGATGGATCACTTGAATGCTAACAGCAGCAATATGTGGAGGAGAAATAATCTGGCTTTCATAGCTCTGTGTATTGTGAAGAATGAGTAGAGGCATGGTTCAAAGATTTTACTTCTGCTGGTTTGTCATCTGAAAGTGTTTTGGAATTACTCTTCCCTCTTTATCATTGGATAGAATAGAGTTCCCATCTCTGCTCCCTTATGCTGTACATTCTTTTTCTTTCTCACACTCCTAGCCACAAAGTGAAATTTAAGGTTTCTTTTGCTGGTAGAAGGAAGGAAGGTGTGTACACGTGGTGGTGGTGGTGAATGTCTGAACAGGTCTGGGAATGCTGTACAGCTGGTGCTAGCCCTGGCCAGTCAGAGGGAAGATTTCATATCTTTCTGACTGGAAGCAGGTCAGTGGGAAAACCTCCTTTTTTCACCTGGACTTGAAAGGGAAGGGGCCCTTGTGATTAATTTTTACCCTGATACAAATGGGTAAGGAATGGTAGTAGGTGAACATGTAGAAGACACCGTGTGTCACTCCTGACTGGAGTGAAGAGAAAGTGAATGTGATCACCATGAGTTATTCTGGCATCTGAGAAGTGTGTCTCAGCCCAGAACAATGTTTGTCTCTTATTGGATTTTTTTACTGTAATTATCAGCAGTTGTTCAGGTCAGCAAATCGTGAATACGGTAAGAGTCAGTGTAGTTTGAGGAGTGGTTCTGATGTCCATCAAGTATCCCATTGGCCTAGTATCTCATGTTCTGTATTTGGTATATCTTCAGCTTTGTACGTTCCCTGCAAATAGCTATGGCAGGGTCTTCTGGGAGTACGTTTTTGCCTTTGGCCACACAAAGTGAAATTAGCTAATTAGCCTTGTCTGCTACAAGGCTAAATGAGAGATGGAGTTATATGTCTGGTGTATTCTGTTCGAGTCTTGTCTGGAGTGGTTTAATTTTAATCAAAAACGTTACTCTTCACTTTCTTCTTTCTGTAACTCAGGAAAATTGCCAAAGCTGTGAAATTCTGTAAGCCTCGCGTTCCACCTTCTCCCTCTCAAGGATACATGCTGCTGTCAGGTAAAACAGAGTGTAACAGTTTAAGCTTTATAACTCATGCAACCTTCCTTTATAAATTTATTTGCTCTTTTCTGCTGATCAGAGTGGCACTACAAGTTTCTGATTCTTCTTGAATCCAGCAATCTTATGGATGTGTAACCAGACCTAAATCTTACTGCTTTGCCAAAGGATTAATGGAACATTTTGTTACAATCTTGTATAACATAAGGAAGCCAGCATATTTTACTCTGCAAGTCTCAGACACTTTGTAATGGTTAGTGAGTATCTTTATCCTCACTTGGCATCAGGGGAGGGTCAAACATGTAAAGGTCAGGTATTTGATTTGATTACGGTTGATGGCAGAGCTGGAACGAGATCCTTGTTCACCTCTTGTGAGAGAGCTGCCCTGTGTTGCCTCAGACGTTGTTCCAGTTGTGCTAGGACAATGTTCCAGCCATACATCCAGGTCTAAAATGTCTTTTGTTTTAGCAAAGTCTAGATCTGTGTGTTCCTCAGCCAGGCCTTCTCTTTAGCCTGTGGGCCACGTATCCAGGTAAAACAGCACCTTCTTTTTGTTCTGGTACTGTAATCTAGAAGTCAGATCAATTTAGCATAAATTAAATAAATTGTGGTTGGCCTGTAGCTTCATGCATTAGCTTATTCTGGACTGCTGTAAAGTTTGTTTGCCTCCGAGTTGCCTGCTACCCGAGGGTTCCACTTGGCTTGTTTCTGTCAACTTGGGTATGTGGTTAAGAGCTGTCCCTGTTTGTCAGTCAGTTCAGTAGATGACTTCTGTGGTGGTGGTAGAGTCATGTGATAACATAGTTGGAAGTTGAGAGAAGGCGTGTATGTGCATACACGCAGATGCCCAAAGAATTGTAGCTTCACGTTGTTTTATATTGGACAGATTCATTGGATTTTTTGTGGGTCAGGTAAATTATTGACTGTCATTGAGGAAGGATAGAAACCTTTGGCATATGTGCTGGAAGTTGTTTCATTGCATTTCTTTGCTAGTTACTTATTAGATTTGGGTACATCCTGATGTGCTGAGAAATCACTATTCTTAAAGAGAGATCCACCTCTATTTCATAGTTAAGAAAAGTGATTTTATCTGTCTTACGAAGTTTTTTCTTTCCTGTTTTTACAAGGTCTGGAGCCATTCAGGATTGGGCCATACACCAACTTCGTTAATATTGGCGAACGCTGCAACGTTGCGGGATCACGGAAGTTTGCTAAACTCATCATGGCAGGCAACTATGAAGTATACATTTTAACAATAATCTTTATAGCTGATGCTCATATTTTTCATTGCTGTATTGAACTGTGTTAATAGTTGCTTGTTTTGCTGGCACAAAGCAGTATTCCACATCAGTTACAAGAGTAAGAAAACGAGGAGAATTTACTTTCTTACTGTCCTTTGTTTCTGTGCTGACCAGCTCCTGATAAATTTGTGAGAAGGGTTTTACAAGGGCTCTTTTTTGTTTTGGTTTTTTTGTTTGTTTGTTTTTGACAAGTGTTACAGGAAATGTGAATTTCCATTTTGAATTAAATGACACAGCTGATGACCGTTTGGAAAGTGGCCTAGTCTCTGCTGTATCTAGGGGTGGATTTACAGAGGATGGAGGAAGGAAAGTGGGAGTAATCCTCCCCTCCAACATGTGGGGTACATCTGACTTGGGATAGATTGTAGCACTGTGCAACCCTCCCTCTTTTCCTTCCTGCTCCAATCCTGGTCAGCATTATGGTTGCATCTATTCTTTAAATACTTTGATCACTGGCTCCATCATGCTACATGACAGTTGATATAGAAGAAGGTGCTTAGAAGGTTAATTGGTTTCCTGAAACAGCTGTAGGACAGAAATGAAAAGGCTGGAGGACTCATGCTATACTGGTGTAAATTGCTACTTTAACGTTCACACAATAAGTAAAGTGATGTTTCTTGAGAGCTGAGACTCCGCCCCAGAATACGCTCTGCTGTTACAGTTGATGCAATCAAAATTAAAGCCTTATGGTTGTGGTTTTGGGTTTTGGTTTTTTTTTTTGGCGGTTTGTTTTTTGTTTGTGTTTTTTTTTTAGGAAGTCTGACTCTTAAGCCCTTAGAAGTCATGATGCAGGTTAGACCTATTAAATAAAGACAGCTTTAAACACAGTTTATTAGGGACTGTGAGCAACTAAAAACATCTTTCTTTTTTATGTTGTGTCTGCAGAGTGACAAAAAATGAAAGCAAACAGACATGGGTGTTCAGATAATTACGCAGGCCAGAGAGAAAGCTCTAGTATTTTCTTCTTAGTGCTTGATGATTATTCTGCAGCTGGAAAAAAATGTCAAACAACCTCCAGAAATTAAGTACTCTGTGTTAGAAAACAGCAGAGCTTGTGATGCAAGACTTATTCCATACCATCATGGAGACATTTCCTGTAATTTTGTACAGTCAGAAGTCCTTTTTACCATGCACTACCAGCACATTAGGTCTCTGGCGTCATATTTTTGTGAACAAATTAGTTATCAGTTGTGCCGTACTAACAGTTTTTCTATGTTGTACATCACAAGACCATTTCCTTATCTTTTATGGGATGCCTTATACATTTTTAAGTTTTTGGCTGCATGCTTATTTTAGAGAAGTGAAATGTTATCCTGAGAATGACTGTGCTTTTATCTACTGATTGTACTTTTGTGTTTTTGGCTTTGTTCTTTAGGAAGCCCTGAATGTAGCCAAATCGCAGGTTGAGATGGGGGCCCAGGTTCTTGACATTAATATGGATGATGGGATGCTGGATGGGCTTGCTGCAATGACCAGATTTTGTAACTTGATTTCTTCAGAACCTGATATTGCAAAGGTTGTAATTGAGTCACTCCAAAGCACAATCAAGAACATTTTATTGAGATGGAAATTGCCTTTCAGAAAACTTTGATATTGATTTATTTAGTAAACAGTATAGGTGTCCCACAAGAGGAAGAGGTACTGTAATAGGAAAGGCCTTTGGGGGAAACAGAGTTTTTAACATTCTTTACCTGATTTTAGCTAAATATATGCTAGTCCTTTTCATTGGTTAGAAAAGCTGAATGCAGGTACCTTTTGCAGCAGTTGAGAGCCATAATCTGTATACTGATAGTGCACAATGGTATTGCTTTCCATAAAACTTAGAATGCTATGGATATAGGATGGTTTTAAAAGATACTTCTGCAGTTTACATTCTCTAAAAGTGAGTAGCTAATTCAGAAACACAAGACGATAAGGGGGGAAGTAGAGGTCTCTATGTGGTATGTGGTGGTGTTGCTGTAGAAGCTCTGGAGTTAAATTTGCTCTGAGTTTTGCATTTAAAGTGACTCTACAAATACCATCTGGAAACTTTTTTTATTTGTAAATGCTGATTAATGTTGTGTGCGTTTTCATGTCCAAATGGGCAGACAGCATGTGGAACTCTAATTCATAACTTGCATGTATTCCTCCGACTGACTTGTCTGTTATTTACAGGTGCCATTATGCATTGACTCCTCAAATTTTTCAGTGATTGAAGCAGGCTTGAAATGTTGCCAAGGGAAGTGCATTGTAAACAGCATCAGTCTGAAGGAAGGCGAGGAAGACTTTTTGGAGAAAGCAAGGAAAATTAAGTTGTATGGAGCAGCTGTGGTTGTCATGGCTTTTGATGAAACAGGACAGGTGAGTGTTTCTTTAAAGGAGAGCTATTTTGCCTCTGGAGTGCGAGGCTTTCGTACTCTCGCACAAGACAAAGTTGTTTGGTTTCATTGACACAGGTGATGCAAAGAGGTCTGTAGTCTTAGCAATAGTTTTGACCCTGATATATAAGCATTTCCTATGCTGATCCCATGTTTGAGGAATACAAATACTGCTCTAAGTGTAGCTTTGCTAGCACAAGAGCGTGTCTCATGCTATTCAGACGTGCTGAACTCTTCCTTCCTTCATAGATTTTTTTTTAGATCAAAAGCTGAGTTTTGCATGAGAGCGCAATCTCTAGGAATTAATTTAGTTATGTCAAAACCCACATATTTAACTTCACATTGGATGATGAAATGTTGGGGAACAGAATTGTTTTTAATAAGTTGAGTCAAACCTGCAGGTACAGGTGCGGTGATACTTTTAATACAAAAATCGTATAGGTAATCCTTTGCCAATATTCGTGATGTTCTGATTTCTGGGGAGTTAATTTTTTATGTTGTTTGTAAGCTTCCTGTCAGAATTCTTTTTCTCCACTAGGCAACAGAAACAGAAACCAAGATTGCAGTCTGTTCCAGAGCTTATCACCTCCTTGTGGAAAAAGTGCACTTCAATCCAAATGATATAATATTCGACCCTAATATTTTAACCATAGGAACCGGAATGGAAGAACATAACCTGTATGCCATTAATTTTATCAATGCTACTAAAACCATAAAAGTGAGTTGTAAGCTTATTTTAATTTGAAGTATGTTGTGAGATTACTTAAAAACCTAAACCACCACAAGACAGAAGAACACCTCCAGCCCCCAAACAACAACAAACTGCTGCAAAATGATATGCATTTTCAGTTAGCAAGGGTACTATTTCTCTGAAGTGCAGCCACTCCCTAATATTACTGTATTTCCAGTAGAAAAACCTGAAATAGTTCTACACATATATTTCAATCCATTTTCTCTACTGTAAATGTACTATAATAATTAAATGAGATAACGATCACATTCGTGTTCTAGCTAAAAGGACCTCTTTGAAGGTATGTGAAAACTGCCTTTTAAAATTAGTAAAATTTACATTTCTGTGGAAGGGATTTGTGCAGTAATCTGACTTCTTATTTAGCCAAAATGTGTGTAAGGAAGCACAGCAGTGAAGAGCATCACCTGAACACAGCCAAGGAAGCTGCACTGTTGTGTTTCAGAAGGCAACTTGGTTGGTTTGGAGATGCTCTGTGAGTAGCAGTCTGGGGCTTGAACACCCCCTGGGTTATTTTGTCACCAGAGAGCTTCTGGAAGGGAGGCTGCACCCTTGAGGCTAGCTGCTCAGCTACAGTCTGCTCCTGAGACTTGCAAGCAGGCGGGTTGGCTGCTTCTGTTTCCAGAGGAGTGGGGGATGGAAGAGCTATAAGTAGGTCTGCTTGGGGAAAATCTGGAGTGCTGCTGTGGGAGGACTGATATGTTTAGAACAGCACCTATGACTGTGGAAACCATGGTAGTGGCTTACACATAACGAGGCTGGATTTTTCCTTTCACTTGTATCTTTTTTCTATAGAGATTTGAATTACTTGTTATGAATTTGAGTAACCAGAAAGATCTGGAACAGGGAAGAGAGGAAAGTGCATATAACCAATGCACTGCAGCTTAGGGGCCGACGGTTTTAAGGACTGAATGCTTTGCTTAGGTTTCCTTTTTGGAAAGCACTTTTCTAAAAATCTATGTGCAATTCAATTCCTATAGGAAACACTGCCAGGAGCCAGGATAAGTGGAGGTCTTTCCAATCTGTCTTTCTCCTTTCGAGGGATGGATGTCATTCGAGAAGCAATGCATGGGGTGTTCCTTTACCATGCGATTAAGGTACGATGTGCTTTTGGCTTCCATATGTTTGTGCTTGGCAGATGTGCAGTGCTGTGTCTGACAGCCCTGCCTGGGCGATTCTGTATGTTTTTTGGTTTTTTTTCAGTATGGTATGGACATGGGAATTGTGAATGCTGGGAATCTACCAGTGTATGATGATATCCACAAGGAATTGCTACAGCTGTGTGAGAATCTAATTTGGAACAAAGATCCTGATGCGACAGAGAAACTTCTACATTATGCTCAAGTAACTTCCAGTTTTAAACTTTGAATAGGAGTTAGCTTAGCATCTGAACTTTAATACCTCCCTGCTGATGATAGGTAGAACAGCTTATAAACTGCATGTGTCAATCTAACTTCAGGTGTTAGAAGTTACTAATGATACTACAAGTGGTTCAGCTATTGATACAGAATAAAATGTGAACTCTGTGATAGATTGAGCTTCTCCAGTTTCAGAGGTGCCTTGAAAGATCCTGAACCAGAGATCTTCCTAGTGCTTTAGGAGACCAAGCTGCATAGGCATTCTTTTAAAAAGAAAAAAAATAACAAACCCCCCTACAAAACCACACCAAAAAACAGTAAGAAGCAAAAAATCCCAACCAAACTCCCCCCCCAAACAAAAAAACAAAACAAAACCTCTTCATAAACAAACAAAAACTAGAAACGGCCAGTCCGCAACTGAAGCAAATCTTGGTGCTGGAGCTTAATTGACAAGTGCATTGTAGGAGACCAATGTAGGAGCCTGTCTCTGCAGTGGTAATGGTTTGCTTGGAGTGTATTTAAAAGGTGAAATAGTTGCCTGCGGTTCCTGGCTGTACCACAGACTTCCAGTTCATGTAACTCATTTCAAGAACGAGGACCGGCTATTTAGTGGTTTTGAGATGCTCTAATGACAGTGGTGATAAAAGACAAAGATTACAGACCTGAAGTTTTCCAGATTATTAGCCGTAAGATGACTGGAGAAATCCTCTTTGAACAGAATACAGCAAAAATCTTTCTGTGTTAGGTGGCTTGAGATTTAACATACAGGGAGGTTGGCATGCCCATTTTGTAGCTGCTGGAGGTATTATTTCTGTCCACAGCTTCATTTCGTTTGTAGTTTGCCCTACGATAGTGTGTGCTTTTTAAGAACAATGGCAACATGTTGAAAACCACTACGGGAAGACTGTCCCTATCCCTTGTGCTTAGGCTGGTTTAGATGTTGCTCTTTAGGATCTAAACAATTCAGCTGGGAGTGATCTTGTCTGCATAAGCATAGTTGTACCATTAGGGTGTTCAGGGTTGCATAAAGAAAAAAACAAGAAAGAGAATTAGAAAGGGATTGCTTAAGCAGTGTTTCTGTGAAAGCAATGTGTGAATTTAAATGGAGCATGAAAAGTAGAAATTGAAGTAGATGGTGACTTTTTCTAGGTCTAGAAGTTTTTGAGAACCTGTTGTTGGAATTTCTCTTTTCATGTTGGTAGTTTTATGTTCTGTGTCCCATTTCAAGTATTGCACCTCTAATACAGAACCAGTGAAGTTTCCTCCTAGTTCCTACAGGTAATAGTGATGTATCTTGCCAGTTGCTTGAATGCTAGACCTGTGGGGAAAAATGAGGAACTTAATCCTTGCAGATTTAGGAGATCAGTCTTCATTTGAAGTTTGAGATTAAAAAACATTTTCCTTAAAGTATGTAGCTGCAGACATTCTCGACCTGAAACTTCATCCATTTCTGGTAATGGGAGTTGTGCTTCAAATGGCAGGCTTTTTCATCCTCAGCATGCAGTATAGTCATCCTGGTTTTAAATATCTGCATGTAGTGTTTGCCACTGTGGTCCCTGCATGCCCACCGTAACAGCTTCGTGGGTTATTTTTAGGTTGGAATGGTTCCCTTCCTAAAGTGTCTGGCCAGAGGTTATGGAGCACTTGGTACCTTTTCATCGAATAACAGAAGTTAGCCAACATCTGTATAAACATGGATGAAAACTTGCTCTAGTTTCTTTTCCCACGTGCGAAATCTTGTTTCTGTGGCTTTTCCCATGGCTCTATCTTTAAAAATTTGCTGATGAGCACTCAAAAGTACAAGAGGTTCATAAAGACTGAAAGATGTCAGGTTATGTCAAATGACTGAGGGAGGAAAAGAAATGACTTGCCTAAAGTGTGGTCATTGAAGTAATGGAAAGGCTGCTCTTCCGTGAGCTTTCCTGGGCTGGGGCCTTACCAGCTTTCTTGCACTGGGAAACCCTTTTGGCCTTTGCATTTGTAGCAAAGCAGAGTGTGAGGCAAAGAGAATACGCAGGGGTTTGGGACAGTCTGTGTGCGCGAGAACAGTAGTTCTGTAGCCTGTCTGATGGAAGGCACATCTGTGATATGGAATAACATAACCTATTCCAGCAGAAACTGAATTAGTGCCAAATTAATTAGATTTTTTAAAATGAAGTGTAGTGTGTGGGCCAGGAATCAATTTAAATTATTTTCCCAGAAGTAAACCCCTTAAGATTAAGAATTTTAAAGTTTTTAAGGGAGTGAAAATTATTAAACTCTCTCTTTTTCCTCCACCTCCCCCACCCCCCCACCTGTTTTGTTTAGATCTTCGTTGAGGTATATACTCTTTGAGATGTAGGCCATAAGCGTCTGTGGTACATCGTATGCATTTGCAATATGATTTGCATGTATATGAAAAATGTTTTGAATAATCTAAAATTATTTTATGGCTCCATATTTGAAATTATCCTCACTTTTATAAAAGTGAAGTCCACAGTTGTACTTTTTATGCTTGCAGGCTCTTATGGTTGTGTCTCCTTTTCAGAAAAATGCCCAGGGAGGAAGAAAAGTCATACAGACTGATGAGTGGCGGAAAAGCGCTGTGGAGGAAAGGCTGGAATATGCTCTCATAAAGGTGCGTCTGTGCAGAAAACTTGTCCTACTTGTCAGCTTTCAGAGGCATGATCTCAGCTTAGACTTCAAGCAAAACTTTTGGCTTTAAAAATTCTTCAACCACTGTTCTTTTAAAAGCTACTGATTAGTAATGAATAATATATTAACTTCAAGAAAAGAGTGATTTGTCTTTAAACTTCGCAAGTTGAAGTCTTTGACCCTTAATATTATTCTGTTATGTTGGTAGAAACATACTGCTTTTAATTTGTAGGGTAGTTTTTTTTGTTCCTTTAACAGTGCCACACTGAGTGGCATTTGTGCTGAGGAAGCAATCTTTGAATGTTTGTATTTTCTTATGATGTCATTAAGAAAACCAAACCTGTTAATACTGTGGACTCTTGCTTTGAGTAGCTTTATATGCCTAAGAATAGAGTGTTTTGCTTCCAAAGAAGCAAAGGCTACCTATTTTAAATACACGTTTGAGGTATCCTTAAAGACTAGCGGTATTTAAAGTGCCTGTTTGTACTTTCATTGTGATTTTTTTTTTTTTTTTTTTTTTTTTTTTGTGGGGAGAAGGCAACTAAATAAAAACTGTATTTCTAGCAAGATAAGTTTCTCTCTTTTTTTTTTTTTTTTTTTTTTTTTTTTTCCCAGGGCATTGAGAAGTATGTCACTGCAGATACAGAAGAAGCAAGATTAAATCAGAAAAAATATCCTAGACCTCTAAATGTAATTGAAGGGCCTTTGATGAATGGCATGAAAATCGTTGGTGATCTTTTTGGTGCTGGAAAGATGTTTCTGCCTCAGGTAATGAGAAAATTATTTAATATATTTTCCTATTTTGAAAAAACTAGCGTTATAAAATGTAGCCAAGACATTCTATGCTGGCTGTTTATTCAAATATAGCACATTAATCATGAAAATTCAGGTGCTGCTAAGAAGCAGCCCTATTTTTCCTTTCCTTTGGAACTTGACTTTTCTTTATGTATTTTTACATCTTTTTTACATCTTTTATTCCTTTCTTCTGGGTGTTTTTGCTTTATTTGAAAAGCAGTTTTAAGTTTGGGCCTATGAAAAAGAGCAAAGGAGAGAAAAGATCCAAATGAAAATTGCTGTATTTAGTACTTTCCAAGTCTGGGCCTGTTTGTGACTTGCAGTTCTAGTGTGAGCGGTCTGAGAGGCTGCACTGTGAGAGCAAGTGTCCCGTGCAGACCCTTGGTCCCGTCGGGCCAGCAGCCTGCTGCCACAGAACGCGCTGCAAACCTGGGACCTGGGTTTGAAAATGAAGTCTTGCTTATTGTTTGAATGGGTATAAAAGAAAGCCTAGGGAAATCTGAGGCTATTCCTATATCTGATTTTTGTTGATTATTACCTTCCCCCTAAACCCCTATCCCCCTTCATTTATGCAGGTTATAAAGTCTGCTCGAGTTATGAAGAAAGCAGTGGGTCATCTTATTCCCTATATGGAAAAAGAAAGAGAGGAAAGAAGAGCCCAACAAGGCAGCATAGAGGAAAAGGCAAGACACAGTTCTTTGTGCTGTAACTCTTTCACGGCATGCCATGATAAGTATTAAAACTATTTTTTGCTAATGACACTCAGCTTTCATGCTGGAGAGTTGATGCAGTCACATGGAAACTGACAATCTTGGCATAATTTGAAGTAGGTCTGAAATTCATACAGTGCAGGTTTTGTGGAACTCTGATTGGTATGTGCCTGAGCTGTTGTCACAAGTTTCCTGATGGATGCCATCAGCCTTTGTCGGCCCTTTATACCGGTGTTACTTATTTCTTGTGTTTTTGTAGGCATTTCATTCTAGTGTTACTTATTTATGGTACTTCTAACTTCAGGGCAATTTTTACTTTTTTTTTTCCCCTACTAATTCTGCCCTCAGTGAACTCTGGAACTCCCTTTTGCATGTTCAAAGCCTGTTGCCATTTGTCTGTTTATTCAGCTCTTTCCTTCCCCCTAGCCGTGATCAATCTCCTAGCCAAGCAAACGAAATTCTTCCATCCTTTTTGTTCATAAATTGTGACTTCAAGACCTCTTGTTATGGTAGAATAGGATGCTCATTGCATGTGTAGCCATGACCAAGCTGCAGGAGACAAGGGTCTGTGAAAGAAGGATCTGAATATAGTTGTCTTTTCATACGTGTGTTTTTCCACCAGTTTCTGAAGACTACTTTTTATGTAATATGTAAAATACATATAATTGAAAATATTTTTTAGGTCCTTGTGGGCCTTTCCTTTATAGCATTTCCTCTTTCACAGCTAACAGTTGATAGTGCCTGAGGATAGTTTTATTAGCTACCTGTGCATATATTTGAAGTAATTTCTTCCAAATTTGGTTAACGGCATATGAGATAGGAAGAGCATTGGAAAATGAGGGTACAGGATGTCCCTTGTTTTTTCCACACTGGCAGGATTCTATTCAGTAGAAAAGGGAATTCAAATTAATAGGACAAAATCCTCTTTTGATTACTCATGTCTGCTGTTTCCTGCTATATTTATAATGTGATAGGTACTTACAGTTTTGGTTGTTAGATATTTTTATTCTTCTCTTGTCTTGTCTGACTATTAAGTTTTATGTACATTTACTTTTCTTCAGTCCTGTGGAACCTTACCTTGTCTTCATGAGTTGTCAGAGACAATAGCTATTATCAGAATCTGGTATTTAACACACACACACAAAAGGTAAAAAAGCAGAATTTTGCTAAACTGTGATATTTGTGTATTTCATTTGGTTTCCTTTCTGTGGATATTTGAATGGTTCCTAATTCTTCCCTTGAAATCTTCTTATACTGTATCTTGCCATTTGCTGGGGATGTGTTGTGTGATTGTCCAACGTAAATGTAATGCAATATAGCAAATATTTAGAAAGAAAAATGACTGGATAGTCAAACCTTATCTTAATGGAAGAAGGAGAGTGCCTAGTCTCCTCTCCCTGCTCTTCCTGGATGTGAAGGTGTATTATCTCCAGTATCTCAAGCGGATCTGTTCTCTGGCTGCCATGAGTCACCTTTCTATGTGTCATCTCTCTCCTGCTCATGCTGTTCTTTTTTATTTTAATTCAGATGACAATGCTGGTATTTGGCACCTTCTGGTTTGTTCTGATGCTATTTGAAGTCTGTCAAAATCATTACTCCATTGCTTCCATAAGCACTTGATTAGGATCCACTGTGAACCCCCTGGCACTTAAATCTCTGGCTAAAAAGTGTAGTAGAATTTGAGAGGTTCTTTAAAAATATAGCAAGCACTCTAGAGAGACTGAGATATTCTGTGTGGCTGAGGAGAGGAGGAGGAAAAAAGTCAGGCTTCTGTCCTGCTTCCTCTACCTTCTGCTGGGCAAGAAGGGATGGTAGCGCCTTCCTCTTCGAAATAATGTCACTCTATAGAGAATTGGTGAGAGAGGAAAACACAGCTGCATCATCTCTGAAATTAAATGTTGACTTGAAGGAAAATGATTTGCAGACTCTGGTGTCTGATCTGTCTGATGTTACCCAGGCTACTGTAACCTCCAGGACAGTTTTAGCCTTAGACTGCCAGGAAATGCAAGGCATCGATAGTTACATTTGAGGATAAATAGCTGTGGCTGTGGATCTCTATCAAGATTTTTAAAAAGCAGCCCTTTGGATGTGTGCCCAGAACTTGAGGACCTCTTTGCTCCAGACAATTGAAATCACAGTGCGCCCTAAATAGGGTTGATTTAAAATGGTGTGTGCTGTGGCCCATGTTGCTTGCTGCCTAGCACACATTTCCCTTCTCATGTGCAAATGCAATTTTTTTTCTTGAATACCAATCACTGGTTAAATCATCAGTAGTTATTGGGTATGATATGCGTGGGCAGCACTTTTTGTTCTTTCTCCAGTTTTTTCTTACGTTCCAGCAGTATGTTTTCAGCTGCAGTTTTTTTTACTGATTTACTGAAGTGGCTGACTTAAAGTCCTCCATTTTGCCTTTTCTGTTCCCCAGTCATCTGTAAAACAGGAGCAGTGGGTGATAATAGGTTTTAGTAAACATCAGCATTGGTGGGGATCCAGCAATTTTATTCAACAGATGTGTCAGGACCATGGGAAATGCTAGTATCACTCTTGGTAATATACAAAGTTTTTTTCCCCCCCCCCAGTAAATAGTAACTACAAAGGCAATGTAGGCTCATGAAGTAGAGAGCTACTTGATACTGTGCAGAAATACAATGTGCTTCATAGAAGGCTCTAATCCTCCAGTTCTGCCATCTGCAAAGGAGATGAGATACCGTCCAGAAAAATATTCTGTAGTTTCACATGGAGTATGCTAAGGTTTCCACTTTATTTAAATTCTATGCCATTTAAGTAGTCTGCTGCTGGCATCTGATCCTGCACCAGCTCAGCGTGGCACTGTGAGAGCCTGGAGCTGCTCCAAATGACAACACTGATTATGCAACTAAAAAGGTAGCACAAGAGCCTGTGTCCCGGTGGAGATTTGTTATAGGAAGTTCCAGTGCTGCCCTGCTGGTATGCCCCCTTTATCAGTGCTGAATGCCATCTAGGCTAGGACCAGTTTGTGACAGTGCAGCTTTCCTTCTTCAAGGAGATCATTTTTCCAGCCTGTTTGTTCAGCTTGGGTAGTCTGAAGTAGCCTCATCACTGCACTGAAATGCCTCCCTTGCTATTTATATTGCATAAAAAAATGAGTCTTCTGCTTTTGCTAATTCCACTTATTCTTCTTAGCATTGCATTGAAAGATTGTTCTTGACACACAAACAGGCATGTTATTGTGAGTGTTCGTACCCTTTTGTTCTAAACATTTAATCTGTTTAAACTCTATGTTGGTGAGGTTTATATTTGGAGCAGAGATACCTTAGGAGTTCAGTTATTGCACTGTACAAAATGCTGTCCAGATCTGGAATTTTTTATCTGCTATTTTGTTTTTTTTAACACAGATTTTTGATTAACATGGAGGCAATTTGCAAGAACAATTAATGTGCAAGTTTTTATTACCTGGATCTTTCAAAATAGTTTTTAATATTGACTATATTACCTCTACTATGCTTTGCAATTACTTGTACTACAAGAGAAGTCCCAGTTGTGGATTAGAGTTGCATTGTTGAATGATCTGTGCAAACATACCGAGGCTTCTGAGTAATTTAACTTTTGTGTTGGTTGACTTTCAGGATCCTTATCGTGGTACAATAGTACTGGCAACTGTGAAAGGAGATGTCCATGATATTGGCAAGAACATTGTGGGAGTCGTTCTAGGCTGCAACAACTTCAGGTGAACAGACTAACATTAGGTAGCTGGGAACACAACTGTGTAAAGCTGACTAATTAATATTAATTATTTATTAGGCTAGCTGCAACTGTGGTGATAAGAGGTGGGCATTTCTTGGGAACTGTTTTCTGTTCCCAAGGTGTGGTTGAAAACACAAATCACACCAGCTGCTACTATTGAGGAGGCAAGAGGAGTGTAGCCTCCTCCTTTAATACTTTTTTTCTAATAAATCACTGTCTGAGGTGGATACAGTTTAACATCGGCTGAAATGTAGATGAGAACATCCATTTTTGTATTTGTTTTATATTAGTTAAATACACTAAGTATAATGTCTAAAATGTATAAGTATAATGTTTGAAAAAACCTATGACAATCGCAGCAGGCAAGATGATGTGTGCGTTGTGGGTTGTGTTGGGGAGAAGGAAGTCTTGTAAGATTCAAACGAACCTTTTAGTGTGGTTTTTTTAGGCTGTTTAACTGAAGTTTTAGAAACGTGCAGGTGTATGTTTCATTAAGACAGACATGAGATTCTCATCCTGTTTCTGAGCTTCGAAAGATAGAACTTCACGAGAAGTCAGCTCTTGCAAGGTCTGTGTACATGGCAGGGTTGGCAACAGTGTTGGAAGGAATGATGATGTTTCTGTCAGAGCTCTTTGTCAAATGTCAAATGTTGTTCAAAGCTGAATCTGCTTTGGAACTCTGTTCATTCCTTTAGTTTTGTTTTTGGCTTGGGGCTGTAATTTGCTCTAAAAAGAGCCAAAATTATCTCTATTTTAAAACACAAAGGACTGAAACCAGTAGCAGTGCTGTGTATATGCAGTACATTCTGTTTCATTATATCTTGAAATTCTGACTATTGGTTTCAGGCTTTCTTGAGCTGTAGTGTTTTCTGTCACCATGAGTATGAGTGAGGCTAAATGAAGCTAGCAGGTTGGGGTGGCTTATGTGAAACAAATAAAAACCTTGCCAATGGCTAGGGTTAATAGGAATACAATGCTTCTTATCTCCATCTTAGCCAGACTCAGTACAACCACAAAAAAATTAAAAAAATAGAAAGCATCTTACACTTGAATTTTCTTACGTACTGTATCATCTGAAACTCTGCTACATTGAAAATTTTGCCAGACCCAGAGGTATTTCCTAAATTAAAATTCCCTACAGGGGTCTTAATAGAAACAAGCTAGAATCTCAATTTTAACTTAAATTTTAGGTCATTAATTTACGCTAAGAGCAAGTTTATTTGCCCTTTATGAGAAATTTTCTGTGTTTTTAAAAGGATCTTGTGTCATCTCACTTCTCTTTACAGAGTTATTGATTTAGGAGTCATGACTCCATGTGACAAGATCCTGAGAGCTGCTATTGAGAACAAAGCAGGTATAGAGAGATTCATTAGTACTCCCGAATTGTTTGATTTTAAACCCCACTCGCATTTTTTATTGCTACTTATTATATTCCTGTGCTGTGTATGATTTGGTCAGACTGTCTTCAAATAAATCAGAACTTTTCCATTAACAATAGTAATTATTTAGTATTTGGCACTTCCCTGAAACTTGGCCCGAGGAACTGAAAACCTGTATCAAAAGGACAACTCCAAGAGAGATGTTTTAGTATTTATTTTACAGATGGATACGTGGAAACCTGAAAAGGTTAAATAACTTCATGTTGATCTTAAATCAGTAAAAGAACTTGGCATTCAGCCTGCCAGATCAGCGAGTATGAAATCAGGAATGAGTTGTTCTAATAAATAATGAGCTTTCTGAAACAAGCTACAGTTGCTTTGAAAAAATCTGTTGCATCTTGGAGAAGATGAATTGTGTGGAACATAGGTGGCAAAGTTTGAAAGCATTTGCTGTATCTAAGAGCAGAGACTATTTTGTTTTATTTCCCACCTCAGTGCTGAACTTCTGTGGTTTGAACCTTGCTAATCAGAAATAGTGTATATTTGTTGCTGAAACAAGAGCAGTAGGTGTTCAGCAGCTGCGAAGACTGAGAAATATCTTAAACTGGAGATTTGGAATCACTTTAATTCTTGGAACGCTTTCACTTTCTTATTAGGTCAAACCTTGCTTCTAGACTAGCGACTACCTTTACTTTTTATCTCACTGTTTTCTACTTGATGCATGAAGCTATTTGATGTATGAAATAAACATTTCTGTAATAATTTCTGTGTTTTTCTAGAGTGGATTTGCTAAACCTTTTGACTATGTGTGTTTGTAAATTTGCAATAGATATAATTGGTCTGTCTGGTCTCATCACCCCTTCTTTGGATGAAATGATTTTTGTCGCCAAGGAAATGGAGAGATTGGCAATAAAGATTCCGTTGCTGATTGGAGGAGCAACTACTTCTAAGTAAGATACCTCAGCTGGGAAGATGGGGAACATGTATGAAAATAGTGTTAACTAGGGGAAAAAAGAAAATTCATAGCTATTTCTCTCCCTTTCCCATCTCCCCCAACGTACGTGCTAGTATGTATTTACTTAAGACTGAATGTTATATTTTGCATCTGAAGTCATAGAATATAAAGGCAAAAAATAGTTGGGACACAACAGCTAATGGACTTAACACTCACAAAAATGAAATGTTTATTTATTTTGCAAGTGTATATATTATGTGGAAGTACTATATTTCCTTCTGAAAGTTCACGCGCATATGCATAAGAATACTGTTCTTCTAAGGGATTGTGCCCTGTTTTGATTCAACAAAGCATTTTGAAAATGCAGGATTTCAAGACCAGAAATGGTTGCGTTGACATCAGGGGACTGTTTTCTTTAAGAAAGTTAATGCATTTTCCTGGAACGTTGTTCAGCACTGTGCTGACTGGGTTGAGCCCCCTAGTCCTGTTCAAGGAGGCTGATAGGGGATAAATTCTGGCTGCTTGCCTTCAAGTAGTTACCATGTTGCTTTTGATAGACTGAGCTTTTCTGTTGAGATCTTTTTCTCTCAGATATGCTCAAATGAAATAGTACAGCTGCTATGATGTCCTGGAGACCAGTGTTGACAGCTGAATGACACCTAGTATTAACATTACCACAGATGTATTTTGGGCATGTTTAATGGCCTTAGGTTATGCTTTGCTAACTGGTTTATGTACAGTATACTCGAGTAGGTGACAGCTCAGAAGACTGCAGAGGTCATTTCTTGCACAACTGGAAGCTGTTAGCAGTGTTGCTTGCTTTATCAGGGCAGCACATACTGTAGCAGAACCATTGCATGCTGTATTTTGGGCCTTAGCAAACGATCCCATAATTGGACACAGTGAGTAGGATCACTACCTGTCTATTGGTCCTGTAGATGTAATGCAAGGTTAACTGTATCCTTTTTCTTCTTCTCCACATGAGTCTCTTTTTCTATGGCTTTGGTACTGAGAACAAACATGGAGGGTTTTTCCTTAAAAAGTAATTTTTAAAAACAGGGGAAAAAAAAAAAAAGACTTTATTCTCAAAGTGGAGGCCTTAAGAGAGCCCTTTCTTTAGATCTTTTTAGTGTTTGTGCACAGGGTGTTGTGGCCTAGTAATTGAGGTCAAATAACCAGCATCGAACAGTTTTGTAGAATTTATTCACAGAGATAAATGTAGTCAACAGAAAGGCGGCACTAGTTTTATCCTTGGATATGGAAATTATTGAAGAATTGATGTATATTTTTGTATACATAAATAGTAATCATATTCACATGAACTGTATATAAATATATACTTATGCATATGCCCAGGCACATACAGTTTCTATAAAATATGTGTCAAGTAAAGGTATTCTTTATAGAAGACTGGCTTGGTAATACGTATTTAATTTTACTTCTGCAGTCTTAAGTTTAACCTTGCGTGTGCATTCTCAGAGGCTGTGTACGTGTCAGAGGTTACTAATGAAGAACCATCTGCGTTTTTTCTCTGTAACAAGTAGACATTTTTATTTGGAATAAGGGGGCCATAAGTACTTGGAAGGGTGGAAAGGTGAGGTTGGTTTCAAACAGAGAGAGGCTGGATTTTGTTTACAGAATCTACATAATGGAGTTTCTTCATAACTTAAAGCAATTATGATGATCGAATTCTTACTATACAGCTTTGATAAATTCAGATGCTGAGAAATAACGGTGACAGTTTTGTTGTGGTATTTTTTATTTTTAAACCGTACAAAAATTAGTATGTACTAGTTGATAGTGCAGTTGTGGGACCATGCCCTGTTTGTTTTTTTGTCTGTTCATATCAAAATAGAAGATACAGTGCTTTTTCTCTAAAAAATAAGAGCTGCCAAGATCAGAAGTGTATTGCCTAGAAGCAAATCAGGATGATCCTGGACAGTTGGTTACACAGCTGTGTTTGCACGGTCATCTGTAACCTCCATGTCCAAGTGCTTTAAATATTGGACGGAACCTGAAGAAGGAGTTCTTATCTTTGCTGTAGAAGATTGCTTCCTGGGCTCTCATTTAAATTAATTTAAAAAACAGTGTTTGATGTTAGCATTTAAGAAAGCAAACTCAGCTTTGGCCTGCAAGGCCTTTGCTCCTGCACTTGCTTGCTGTTTGCCAGGACTCTGAGCAACAGGGGTAGTCAGCTGCATTACGTAGCTTAGGCCTCAGTTTAGGACTCCAAATTTTAATTTGATCAACAAAGTACTATAATATAGAGGTGATTCCTCATGATACACTGAAGTATTTCAGTAAGGAGTGGAATATGAATAAATGCTAAATAATTGGATGAACTGGGAGGTTTTTTTGTGTGAATTACTTGACTGGCCAAGCAGGTGCAAGTTTGTAATACTTATTGATCACTGGCAGAACTCCTTCTTCAGGTGAGTAGAGGGCTTGGTTCTTTGGCTTTGAAGTAGAGCATCACAGAAATGGAATAATGAACCTTGAAATATGTTAGTGCTAATCCATAGACCCAGAAACTAGCATGTGGGAGGGAAAAATGTAAGACGAGCAAAAAAGATTAAAAAAAAAAAAATGTTAGTTCTTGGTAGGCTTAGTTTGGAACATTCTCACTGAAATTTTCTGAGGCTCAAACTAATGAGTTACTGATTTTCAGTCAGCTGGTAAGACAGTGGGGGAATGTGGATTGGCACATTATTTATGAAGCGTTCTGATACTCTTTTGAAGAAAGTATTTATGTACTTATTAAAATCTGTTCAATCATCCATGCATAGCAGATGGATGAATAACTTTTCTTCTTTTGAAGTTCTGGCCTATGCGTTAAGTCAAGATTGATTTTGCTGGGGGTTTTGTCTGTTTTTTGGGGGGGGGGGTTTGTTGTTTCATTTGTGAAATGTTCACTGTTTTTCTTTTTTATTGAAGAACACACACAGCTGTTAAAATTGCCCCACGATACAGCGCACCTGTAATTCATGTCCTGGATGCATCAAAGAGTGTTGTGGTTGTAAGTTCTAAATTATAGTTTCTCATCCATGCAGGAATACGTGCCCTGTTTTTCTGTAGTGCCTCTCATCCTTTCCTCTGAGGCTTAATGTTATGGCAGAAAACTGAGGAGGCACAACAGAGGCTAGTTTATAAACTACTATTGCTTCAGTTATTTTTTGCTGCCACGTGGTTATCTCATCTGACTTGTGTCAATTGTTGTTGCTGGATACTTTTATTTAAAGGCCTGTTTCTCTAGCAAGGGTGACATGATTCACTGAGTCTTTGACTGGTTTTGAGATGTTTTTTAGTGGAGAGTGATGGGGTTAGATGTGAAGTGCTGTTCTCTCTGTTCTGGATCTATTTCTGAAGTTAGTGATACGGCAGCATTAGTACTAGAAAATGTGTGACTGGAGTTTTCCAGGATGGATGCTCTTTTTATCAGACAAATGGGTAGTCTTAGCTGGCAAGTATCTGCTAGATGGAAGTAGGCCAAGCTGTGTGTTGTTTCTATGGCCATTCAGTCTCTAAAGTCTTGGAGTATTCTCCTCAGGTCTTTCCAGAGCCACACTTCTCTCTGCTAATATTACTTGTGTAGTAGGGCAGTGCTCTCAGTAATAATTGTATTCTTAAATATGTTTTACATCTGGTTTGTAGATTAGTGGTAAGGCTTAGTTCAGTGTTGTCAAGTGTAATTGGAAGCAAGTCTGGAAAGACAGATGGCTTAGTCTGAAGTTCATACTTTGTCCTTCCTATAGATTGTTACAGTATGTATTTAGTGCTTTCTCTTTTTTTCAGTGCTCCCAGCTTTTAGATGAGAGTGTAAAGGATGATTTCTTTGAAGAAATATTAGAGGAATATGAAGAAATTAGACAAGAACACTATGAGTCTCTCAAGGTACAAATGTGATAGATTTAGCTTCTTTTCTTGTTTGAAGTGCCTGGTACTTGCCTCATTACTAACTCTCACTTTCAGCTCCTTATGAAGACCTTTGGGTATATTTGTTCAGATTTAAAACATGCAGTAGAATTTACAGTAAGCTTCCAGAAGTGCTTATGAAATTGGATTTAATAAGCTATAAGGGGAAATTCTGCAGGAGTCCAACACATGCTTGGCAAATTCTTCATTGTCCTCAATGGGCCATCAGTGGTTATCTAGGACATCTCCTTGGAGCTGGCAGTCATGTCAACTTAACCAGCCTACAGGAGACCAGTGCTTTTCTGGAGAGGTAGCTGGAAATGGGGAGCTGTCCTGGGGTTATTAAAATGGCCCTGGTTGCTTTTGCTGGTACTAAGTAACACTCTGAGTATTTTACACCACCGTGCTTTCCTGATGTGTTCATATTGTTTAGGTTAGAGATCTGAGCAGTGTCAAAGTAGAGAGTTGAGGCTACCATTTAAGGAAATTGAAGAGAAGGAAGCAATGAAATGTGGAGATGGACTGTGCAAACTAACAATAGGAAACAAATAGCATATGACTCCTCTGAGGCCACCTTTGGAAATAAACATAGAAGCAAGCTGAAAGTCATCTGGCTTTTACCTGGGCTCTTGATAAAGAAAGATAAAGGCCTCCTGAGGACATTTGGCTTGACCAAGTTTAAGACTGTCTTTGCACAGAGCAGCAGTCCATTAAGCTGAGATCAGCGAGTGCAGCACTCTCCTTAAGCAGAGGTCACCAGTGAATTCATGGGCCTTACTGAAATAATAGCTATAGGTTTCCTGTGCCTTTCAGAAGAGCCAGTAATTTGCCCAGAGGCATGCTGCAGTCACTGGTGGTGCTGTAACTGCAATTCTAAGCTTTTTGCAGTCGGTAGCATAATACCTTGCTGTACCTGTATTTTCACATATTTTGAAGTAATAAAGGAACTTCTGATGTAGTTCAGAGGAGCTAGAGATATTGTTGGCCAGTTTTGTTAGAAGTATCCAGGGAAAAAATAATGGTATGGCTGTGATGTAATCTTACTTTACACTTGTGAACTGGGAGTTGTTGGAACTGAAATTTTCTGTTGTCAGATTTGTGCCAGGGACTATTCTGAGTAAAACTTTACCACCAAGTCAGCAGTTAAGAGTTTATCTGCCTGAAAGATGGCTGGCACTGTGAAATTCACCTTTATGTCCATACAGGAAAGAAGATACTTGTCTCTACAGCAAGCTAGAAGAAAAGGTTTCCATAATGACTGGTTATCAGGCCATAAACCAGGTCAGTTTAAATGTTGTTTGTTGTTGCTGTGCCTTTATTTTATATGTATTTATTTTATATATTTTTTAATTAGAATATGCTTTATTAAACTTCAGGATATAGTAGCGTAACAACTTGCGTAAATTGGTGTCTGTCTCAGCGGAGATTTTTTTTTTTTTTTGCATAAAATTGAGTGTCCTGTTTCAGCTTTGTTTCACATATTTAAATAATAAATTAATAGTTTAAAAAAAATTTGGAAAAAAGATACTAAAGCAGTGAGTTAGTTGTAACGCCGTATAATCAAGGATAAGCCTCATGCCGCCTTTGCAAAATAATGTCAGACTGGCTCGTTATATTGCAAAGCTTACTATACCATATTTAGGGAACACAAGTTGTGACATGGCATGTGCACCAAATTCCTCCTAATGCTTTTTCCTACACTTCCCCCATCAGCTTCTGTACCAGTTTGTTTTGATTTAAAAAAAAGAAAATTAGAGACGAGAAGTATAAACAGCATTCCACAAGAAGTTGCATCCTGCGGTGACATTAACACTTCACTGCTTTCTGTCATTTCATTTACAAGACTCAACAAGATGCTAATTTTCAGTAGCTCATCTTAATATAGGTGTTATAAAGTGCTGAACAGCACAGACAGAAAAAGTGCAAAGCTTGTAGATACATCATGGTATAGATCCATCCTGCTTTTTAACTTGTGCACATGCATCTGAACAAGTGTGTGGTGGTTGCAAAAGTTCTTAAAATTATATATTATTTCACGGAATTATTCTACATTACTATAACATGTAATATGTCCGTGTATAGGAAGCAGGATTTGTAAATACGAAAGGTATATGCCTGTAAAATATGTTAGGTGTTGATAAGTTGAGCAGGTTTTTTTAGTCTTCTGTTTTGGCCAGTATGTTAGCCAATGAAATAAGTTTGGAAGGCCAACAGCTAATAAGTGGTGATTTATATGAAAGAACAAATTTCAATTTTATATGCCTTTTTTTTATCACATTTAACTGTAGAGTATGGTATGACTTGGGGAATGATATGACAGTGAGATTTGTAGGACAGTTACTTTCGAAGATGTCATTTGCAGTGGTGGAGGCTGGTGAGCATCAGTTATGCTGCACATATAAGAGCAATATTAAATTATTTTCATCATGTCAGATTGTACTTCTGATTCCTACAGTTAAACCAAAATTCATTGGCACAAAAGTCTTTGAAGATTATGACCTGAAGAGGCTGGTTGAATACATTGACTGGAAGCCTTTCTTTGATGTCTGGCAACTTAGGGGAAAGTATCCCAACCGGAGTTTCCCAAAAGTCTTTAGTGATAAAACTGTAGGTGAGTAGTAAAATTGCATGTACTTCATGTAAATAATCCTAACAGACCTGCCATGCTGCATTAAGATTCTGAATGTTTTAAAATACATACGAATAGTGAAAATACATGAAAACCTAGTGTCACTGAAATAATATGTTTAAAGTAACGCTTAGTGAATGAAGTGTTGGCATGTGAGGCTGCAAAGTAAGTGGGGGGGAAATGCCCAATCATCTTTTTTAGAATTCACCTGCCAAAACACAGGGAGGTATTTCAATGACAGAAAATGGCAGCAGAAGCAGTTAATATACCTATGTCCCCATTGTGGGTGAAGATGGCAAGAGGGCACTGTCTCCTTTTAAAACTACAGTAGGCCTTGAAAGACACGATTAAAATGCAAGGGTGAAGCTGAAATCAATGGTCTGGGTCTGCTGCACGGTCGTAATGTTCTTACACTTGTTCTCAGTTGCTCATTTTGTTCTGCATCTTCTGCCTCTACTAGAATGGTGCTGGCTGAAACCTTTTCTTCCACCAAAGATACATGTTGTTACAGCTGTATAGACATAATCACACTGCTGTCTGTCTGTTTGCTGTAGCTGACAGATTGTTGCAGTCATCAGAGAATTATGTGGAAAATTAACTAATCTTCAGCAATTCTTAAGCCCATTTAGGCAGTTGTGAAAACATGCCTTTTCTAAAGGTTTGTTGCGTTTTTTTGATAGGTGAAGAAGCAAAGAGAGTTTATAATGATGCTCAAAATCTGCTGCAAATGTTGATTAATCAAAAGAAATTACAAGCCAGAGGTGTGGTTGGGTTCTGGCCAGCTCGAAGTGTTCAAGATGATATCCATATATATGCTGTAGAAGAGGCAGTAGGATCTTCGGAACCAATAGCAAAATTTTATGGTTTGAGGCAACAGGTACGGTGACAGAACATTTGTTAAATAGTGATTTATATTTTTTTTCTCCCCCTGGATTGCAAGGATGTAACAGAAGTGCCCTATGAAAATCTGTGCAGAAAATGGTTGTTGCAATCTATCTTGCAGTTGTCCTTCCATTTTTTCCAGTAATAACAAGATCTTGTTAGTGATGACACAGGTATTTGTATTGTAGTATTTGTAGTATTCTGCATTGTAGTAGTTGTACAAAATGCTTTATAGATTTGACATCTTCAGAAATGACATGCATTTTTGTCTTCAGTTTGATATTTAAGATGTCCTAAAGCACTGTGCTGTATAAAATCACATGGATCCCATGAGCTAAACTAGAACCTAATGAACCTTACTTCTCTAATATCCCTGGATTCTGCCTTAGATGAGAAGTTCTGCTTGGGTGTGTTAAAGGTTAAACACACTTACACCTGGAAAATAAAGCACAATGGAGATAAGTGGTTTTGTTAGTCTTAATTTTGATGTAGAATTCTCCGTATGAAGAGGCAGTTTAGAACTGGTTAGTTGGCTGCTAATTCTGATTGAGAGAATCATGAAGTATTCATGCTTGAATCATACTTAACTAGATTTGTATTTATTTTGACAGATGGAATATTTGCAAGATACTCCGCCTCTCCTCCTTCCTTACCTTCTGGCTTGGCTTCTTCATAGTAGACATATTCAGAGCCATCAAACATGGCAGAAACAAATTTAACAACTACCTAAATTTCTGAAGTACAGTATTCTATAAGGACAGTCCTGTGCCAGTATTGCAGAACTGTACTAAGGAATACATGGCTTCAAGTTTATCTGTTCAGGTTTCCTGGAACAGATTATCTTTTGCGTGAAGGTGGATCCTAGTGTGTCTTGACAATCTGTGGCAGACGTTTATATAAACTGTTCTCACAAGCCTTCAGGCAGGGCTGTTCCAGGGCCTTTACAACCTAGTCAAACATTTTGATATCCTGTATACATCAAGTTTACTACAGTTTCTTTTTCCTGGCCTTTTCCCAGGGTTCTCCCAAAGAGAATGTCTCAGTTGGTGTTGTCTTGTAGTGGTTTTTACTATTGGAATACTGTTGTTTTCCTTTATCTTGTATAGTCCAAATTTGTTCAGGCTTTTCTCAAAGGTTAAAGCCATGAAACTCTGTGCTGTTGTGGGTACTGTTCTTCTGGACTCCACGTATTTCAGCTGCATCTCTTTCGATCTGGTGTACATAATATTTCAGCAGAGGCTTCACCAGAGCAAAGTAGAAGAGAATAATTGTCTACTGTTTCTTATATAAAATGTTCCTTTCAGTACACAGGAGTTCTCTCCATGAAATTGGCACTATTAAGGATGTGATGTAAATCTAAAAGTTGGAGATGCATTTAGCGTTTTCCTTAACTATAATCATTACAAAAGAATCTTAAAATTGACATAGGTTTCACCTGTATGGAAAAAGGCTATTTCTTCAGCTTTATGGCACTTTCTGTAATCTAGTAGGTTATAGAAACTAGAGAAACAGTGGACCATTTTATTGTGGTTTTTGGGGATGGAGGTGTGTTACTCATTTGTTTTTAAACTGCAGTTGGGAGTGGGTGGAAAGCATTGTTAACATATTGTCATAGAGTAAGGAAACTTGGAGAGGAATCTTCAGCTAAGTGATAGCCGCGAAGTAACTTTTATCTCTCTGCAAGTTGGGTAGCTTTATAGGAGCTGTGCCACTTTTTAAATAGCAGTCATGTTCCTACAATGAATATTCTGATAAGATCCTCAACTGTAAAACTTCTTGTTAGGTGCTATGGCCAGCATTCAGTTACCTCTTTCTATTCCCTTCTTTGCATTTTGAAAAGGGACCCAGTGAGCGGTATATTTCCTGTTTGCATAAACCCACTTGAACTTTGCTTAGGATTCAACTTTTCAGTGGTGATAGATACGTGGTTCTTTTGTATTTGTGTGTGGCTAATGTAAACCTACATCCTGGGGCAGTGTTTTGTCTGGATTACTGAGCACATGGTCTGTAGGTTAAGAAACTTAAGAGCGCTTATAAACTCTCACAGCCATTCTAAAATGGGAGGTGCTGAAGAATTCTGCAGTTTGCATAACTGGGATGTGAACTGCCAACCATTAGTTTTGCTTACAAATTTAGAATCTGTAAGTGCCAGAGATGAAAAATTCCTCCTCTTAGCTAGTGGTTGGCACAAGAGTGTTCCTTATTTTGTAATATTTGTCTGCAGAATAAGTCGTTATAGCTTACTAGCTGTAAATAGAAGCAAAATATCTCTGTATATGTGTTCAGCACAGCATCTCTTCTTTGACATTTTGTTCTTCACTCATCTAAACACTCGGAGTAAGAGAGGTGTTTTTCTTCTAATTCAAGTACAAGAAAGCTATTGCAGTTTGATAATAGGTGTTTGTCAGAAACGCTTAAGCCCTTTAGTCTTAAAAATATGGCATTTAGGTTAATAGCACACTAATAATAGAGTTTTAAAATGTTCTGATTTATTGCATTGTTTTTGTTACCTTAGGCTGAGAAGGACTCTGCCTGCACAGATCCATATTACTGCCTCTCTGACTTCATAGCACCACTGGATTCTGGCATTTGTGACTACTTAGGCCTATTTGCTGTGGCCTGTTTTGGTGTAGATGAGTTATGCAATGAATTTAGGAAACAGGATGATGAATACGACGTCATAATGGTAAAGGCTCTTGGTGATCGGTTGGCAGAGGTATGAGGTTTTTATCATGTGTCTCCTTGCAAATTTTCTGACTGTGCTAGATTTGCTTGACAGGTTCCTCTTTCAAGTTGTAGCATAAACTTAGGCCGTTGCTGGTGATGTGTGCTCTGCATTAAATGTGATAGTGAACTGGTTCTACTGAAACTGTCTTGAGAGTCCTCTTTGAGCCAGAGGGGACTCTGCTGTCCATATCTTCCAGCTGCAAAAGCATCTTTGAGCAATTTTTGAGGGTTTCGATGACTGGTAGAATTTAGTAGATTTTAAAACAAGACTGTTCAAGAAGAATTACCTTTAAATCTTGTTTTCTCTACATGAAAATGTGTTTGGAGCCAGGTGTGACCCACCAGTTATATTCTTGAACTGCAGACGTGCCTTCTGCTTTCAACGGTGACCATGCAGATGTATCCAGGGTACCAGTCTTTTGACTTAACGTGCCTTAAACTTAGACAGATGTGCTCTTCAAGCTCTAACTGAAGTTGTTTAGAAAATGCCATCTCTTCCCTCCTGCCCTTCTATCTCCATCTGCTTTCCTCCGTGCTTGCACTTAAGTAACCATGTTAAAACTTACAGCAGCGTCGGCGCAAGGCAGATGGGGTTAGCTCTAGCTGTGTATTTCAAGCTATAAGAGCTTGAGGGATTATTATTAGAGACCAGCTAAAGATATTACTGAAGTGGAAATTTCTCCTGAAGGCAACCATTGCTGGCAGAATAGTGCTGTAAGAACAGTTAAGAAAATCTGTTGCCCACTTTCAGCTAGAGGGAAGGTCCTATACTAGAAAGAGCAGTGGCGCGTATATCTGATGCCAGCATGGATGCAGGAATGATGTGGCCTGCCATAGGTAGACCTGGAGGAAATACCCAGGCACTCAAGTCTTTGGCGCTATAATGATGTATCACTACCATAGGCTAACGAACTTCATCTTTTCCCGTTACTTGTCCACATCTTTACTGCTGTGAGTATGCAGGATTTTAAAACAAGACAACAAAAAAGCCACTGTCTACCAGTAAGAGAAAAAACGAAAATACTTTGATTAGCAAAATAAGTATTGTATGTGAATTTTGACACTATCAAATTTCTCACCTATGAGAGAATCCCTCAAAAATTAAAATGGGAATGGGGAGAAAGTCTCGTATCATTGTTTGTCTTTATCAATAGCTATTGCATCCGTCTACACAAATTAAAAAAAAAACCAAACAAACAGATCTTTGCATTCTGTTCCCAGGCATTTGCTGAGGAGCTACATGAAAGGGTTCGAAGGGAGTTCTGGGCTTACTGTAGTACTGAGCAGCTAGATCTCTCTGACCTACGCAGAATTAAGTATGAGGGAATTCGCCCTGCCCCGGGATATCCAAGCCAGCCTGACCATACAGAAAAACGCACCATGTGGAAACTTGCAAACATTGAGGAAGCAACAGGTACCTCTGTCTGCTTTAGTAAGATTCTTAAACTGTTTTTATGTGAATGAAAGATTGAAATGCCAACAAAACAGTGAATTGGGTGGGTGCAGAGCTACATAAAAAAAATGTGAACCGAAGCAGTTCTGGAATTGCTGTCTTCCCCTTTTCACTGCCTTTTTTATTTTGCCTCATTCGAGGAAGAATTTACAAAATACTATGAGTGCTTTTGGTGACGGAGTTGTATCCATAATTAGGAGATTGCATGCAAACAGGGCTCTGCTGCACAGAGAAAAATTCTAGCATCCTTATGGTTGCAAGAAGACATTCCAGATATAAACAGGAAGAAAGCCAATTCAGCAGTGTATTTTCTGGTCCATAGAAACCTTGAGATGGTAACTCTTAAAGGAATACATTCCATTTATTTTCCTCTGATATTTTACTTGTCAGACATTTCACTGCTACATCCACAATTCCAAAAATACCTTTCTGTGTTTCAGAACCTCTACTTACCCATTTCATTTGCCAAAATGTCATAGGTTTTTTCCTTCAAACTGTATAGTTACTCTACAGTAATACTGTAATGGAAATCTGTAATCTATTTAAAGCTATGTGTATTCTTTCAGTAGTCAACTAAGTGGAAAATGGTTAGTTCATCTGAAGCCTGCCTGGGTTTTGAGTTTGCTTGAACCTGCCCAGCAAAAAAAGGTTCTGAATTTATGCTTATTATTATTTCAGAGAATAAGAAAATTCTCATTCTGTTTTCCAGGAATTGGTTTAACTGAATCACTAGCAATGATACCTGCTTCTGCAGTTTCTGGTCTCTATTTTTCCAGTCCCAAATCCAAATATTTTGCTGTTGGCAAGATATGTAAAGATCAGGTAACTTGCACTGTCCGTTGTGGTAGCGTTACAGTGTCAAAAGCACCTTGTGAGCAGATGTTCCAAAAAGTTTCATAAACAGTAAAAGCTGGAGTTTCCAAATCTTTATCATGTCTTGTGGTCCTTTTTCAGGTTGAAGATTATGCGCTGAGAAAAAATTTGTCTGTGGCAGAGGTGGAGAAATGGCTGGGACCCATATTGGGATATGATACTGAATAAATGTGACACTTGTGGGCAAACATTTTCTTCTGATGGTCTGTTTGCCAGCAGGAACAAGAAAATCCTTCCCACTGAAAACAGCTTTCTTCTATCCATTCCAATAGCTTCTTTGATTGGTTTTGATTTTTGATCAAGGAGCTTAATATTTCAGATCTGCCCTGTGCTTTTGGCTTGAGACTGTGAATGCATTGCAGATCTCTTAGTCATAGCAATATTATTTTATTTATTTTTATTTCTTGCATAAATAACCTAGCTGATCAGCTATAGATGTAGGGTGAGATGTGGAAGCTGCAGACCTCTCCTGTCCTCAGGAAGGCTTTGAAATCAGGGGCAAGAATATCTATCCTGTTGGCTATGGGTATACATAGGACAGAATTTGACTTCTGTTATTCTCATGGTTTTTTGGCAAGTCTAGGTGCAGAGATACGATGTGGTTTTTCTCTAAAGTCAGTGAAAGTTTTCTACTGAGTGATCAAGAACAACTGAAGTGCAACAGATCTTTCTTAAAATCTGTCTGCTCTGCATTTAGGTCATGCGATAGCAACATACGTTGTTCTCTCTGAATAGTAGCGGGATTTTAAATTACTTTGTGATTATGATTGTAGTTAGAACTATCAAAATAATACAATGGGTTGGAACAGTATCGGAGATGCTGTATTGTTGGCAGAAGATGGAATGGAATGACTGAGCCCATGGAGTTGTCCACCTCCTGCTTCCTCTTCCTTCCAGTGAGCCACAGTCTGTTTCTACTCTGCATAAAGGGTAATGGCATTTCCTACCTTACCGTTACGTTGTGAAGCTTAATTCCTATTTAAACAGTCTTTTGTGTGTGAAAAATATGAGAGAAGGGTTATTGTTACTATAGACAGAAAGCTTGGAGCTGTCTTCAGTGTTTTACAAACTTTTAAAGCTTCCAGGTACCTGGATTTTAAAGGCAAATAGCACCAATACTGTCATAAGTTAACAGTTAATACCGTGGTCTTACTCTTCAGTTTTAACTCTGAGTGAGCTAATTGTTCATAGCTTTTAATAATCTCTGAAAAGTGCCTCAGGTATTATTTAAATGCTAATTTAGTAAAATATTGTGACAGAAACCCCCTCATTTTTCTGGTCTCTAATTGTAAATAAAAGACCAATACTGTAAAGAGAATGTTCTTTTAAATAGTTTATCTGTAATCTATTAATAGCTGTATAATTTTTGCAATGTCTTCATCTGACTTTATGCTTAAAGAATCATCTTGTATCAACAGTTTAATAAAGGTTAAGCTGTCAGTGGTGTTACCCTATTAGAATCCTTTAAATGGCAACAATAAAATGTGTGCAATAGTCTGAAAAGATAATGTCAAAATTAATATGCCCATTGTACCATGAATCTGAAATTATAAAGGCTGCTGTGGGGTTTTTAAAGCAGCTGAGTAAGTGTGTTCTTCACTGAATGTTTTAGAATGTCTCATCCTTTAATGACTTACAAAAATAATTTCTAAATGGATCTCTCCCCCCGTCCTCCTCCCCATCCATATCAAGGGACTTGAGACATGTCCTTGTTGATCAGCTGATTCTTGTTGCTAGAACGGTTCCTCACTAGAACACTCTTTGAGGCTGCCAAAAATACAGTTGAAAATTTGTTCCTGGAATGTGTAGCCTGTAAAAAATTGAAATCCTTTTTGCTTTCTGTTTGGTACTTGCACTTTTGCAAATCAATTTAATGCTTTGAATATCTTCTCTCCAGCACTCTTCCATATTCTTATATTTAGAAGCAGAGTGCCTTATTAGTCTGAAAATTTGATGTGTGAATGAGGTCAAAGTTTGACTTGTACAGCCTGGTTCATTTATTTATTTTCCTGAAATCAGCACGCAGTTCAGTGAGTAGAGCTGTGGCAGAATCAGACTGACAGAGCAGTAGGTGCGCTGCTGTGTGACAGTGGTGGTGCTACCTTGTGTACAAGCAAAGGGTTTAAAATGGTGTGCGATTACTTGATCCCTTCATACATGGCATCATACACTGAGAAAAAAATTTCATCTTTGCTTGCAAAACTTGTCATTGTGAGAATGTGTTTGGAAGAAGTTCTCATTGTTACGATGCAGGTGTTTTTACCAAGGACAATTTCTTTCAATGTTTGTTGCTTGGAATTGTCAACTGACACTTTGAGTAAGACAAATCTTCATTATTCCCTCCAGCACAAAGGGGAATTGTGAAGGAAAAGGGTCTCGGTTCTAGCAGGTAAGATTATTTTACTTCCATGAAACTACTTTGAAAAACCATGGTAAGAATCTACCTCTTTGAAGTAATGCAATGGATACTGCCTAGGAGGGACTGACAAATACAGAATGCGTAAAAGATTTTTTGCAGTGCTTTTCTAACAAAGTTACAAGATGTTAAGAGATGATGAAAAATTAAGAATGCTTTGTAAACAATTTGGTTTTAATTCTTGTGAATAATTTACTTTGGATACTGATTTTTTTTTTCTTTTTTGTAAGTCAGGCCAGCAGGCCAGAGATAAAGTTTTGAGGCATATATCTTAATTTATGAGTGTCAGGAGTGACTACTATCCCTAAACCTGTCCCTTCATTATAAGGAATGTTTCAGTGCTGCTGATACTCATGGGAAGATTGTAGTGCAGTTTATTTTGGGGGTGAGGGTGCTACCATAGGTCAGTCCTCAAAAAAAAAAAAAAAAACCAAACCACCCCGAAAAAACCCAACCAACCAACCAAACAAAAACCCACAAAAAAAAAAACCAAACCAAAAAAACCCAACACCAAAACCAACCCAACCCTCACATTTATTTTTTTATGCAAGTTTTTGAGCATTTTTTTGAGAATCTTCTGCTTTTTTGTTCACCAATGTGAACCTCGGTACACCCTTTCAGTTAATTTCTGCTTCTTGAAACACAACTGATGTCCAGAAACTGAGGGGAATAGTGAGGGTCCTTTGAGGGCCTTGCTTTTTGGAAGGGGGCTGGTTTACTGGTTAACTGTGACGGGGTTTCATGAAATGCGCTCCGAAGTCTTTGGCTGATTTACCTAAGCACGCCATGAAAAAGTAGGTTCAGTGTCTTAAGACTTTGAAGAGCAAGGAAAGAAACAGCTTCATTAATTAGCTCAGGAGGTGGTTCCATACAGGGACAGCAGCACGTGTTCTCGGTCACTGGAGAAATGATTCCTGTGCCCTCGATTATCACGGCCTTGTCGTGGCAGAGCCTGTTCAGCCCCTCTGCAAAGTCATCTCATTTGATTGTCAGGCTTCTGTAGGTGCCAGTACACTGTGAACAGTACAGAAACGTATTTATCATGCTTTCAAACACCACTTGCTTACCGTCCAGCTAAAGGCAGAACCGAAAAACCGACGCAGTAAGTCTGCGTGTGTGTTTGGGCGGTTAATGCCGCCATGGCTGAATACCCTGGGGTTTCTGGCCATGCCGCATGCCTGGTAGAAGCAGCTGTGTGAAGCGGAACTCGGCGGAGAGTACCAAACTTGGCGGTTTGGGTTTGTGATTCGGCTTCAGCCAGGATGGCAAAAGCGAGCTGGTGGTTATCCTGGCTGGCCTGGAACTGCCGCGATGGCAGAGGTTGCACAGCCCTGTGTCCTGCCTCCCTGCTGCCCTAGCACGGTGTGGCCTGTGCCTGCAGCTCCTGACCAGGCTAACGGGGAGTGTTCTCACACCAGGGTGGTCTCTGCCGTTCCCTTCCCACAGAAAGAGCGTGAAATAAGTGGAGGGACTGTGGAAAATCGGGCTTGCCCCATCTTCGTTTTTGGCTCATGGCCTCTTCTACCCCCTCTCCCTGTTGAATCGGGCTTCTCTTCCTCATTCCCTCTCCAGTAGTCCCCCTCAGCTGCATGTCAGGGTTCGGCAGGTTCTGCCAAAATGGAATTGTAAACGTTTTTAAATAAGTTTCTTTTAAAGTCTGAACCAGTTAGCTGTTCCAGGAAGAGGAATTTTTGCCTGGCGTGCGTTGGACAATAGTAATAACTGGTGCTGATAGCTGTGCCTATAGGAGCCTTATCCTACGTGCGTTAGTCATTCCTAACGGCTACCGAGAAGGCCACAAGATGGGTTAAACGATTCCCTGTGTCTTAACTGCATCTTTAGTTACGTGATTGTTTTCATCCAGACAGCAAAACCAAAATGTGTATTAATTGCGTCCTTTGTCAGTGTAGTATTTTAAATCCACTAATAATAATAAGCTGGTAACAATGAAACTATATAAAACTAATGTCATTTTCAACCAAAGTGTTTTAATGGTATGAATTGCTAAGAGGTAGAGAATTTATCTGTGCCTTGCTTTTACAACAAATGCTTTTAAAATTCTTTCGGTACTTGGTGACTTAATTATTTTATGATGAAAAATTTATCTTGACTACAAACTCAGGTTATGTTTGAAACGCTAACCATTTGATTTAAAAGGATTTACCACTGCTGTCTAGAAATAGGTGATAAAATTATTTAGCTAGGAGACTGGTAAGCTTGTTGTACTACTTGGAGAAATTACTACATGTAACCAAAGAAGCTAAAGTGGTGTGGAACTCACAGAGGGTAACTTAATTTCAGAAGAACAGACGGTTCTTTAGAAGGAGCTGGAAGATTAAGTAAGAGTTATGGCAAACGTATGTCTTAAAAAAACAGGTATTCTTAATCTTGCAGTAAATGAAAATAAAAGCTGTAGTCTCTACTTGATGTATACCATCAGAGTATAAGAAATACAACTTGAGAACAATTTTTAAGGAGCTTTCATTAATCTAATGTGCACTTGGGATTAATGAGTTGTATTTACATGTTTATGAGTGAGGGAAGGAGGAGGAAATAATAGTTAGGTTGTGGACTTGTACTAGGAGTAAGTAACAAGATGTTGAAAAAAAGGGAAAAAAACACTCCTTCGGAGTTGGAATCATTACTTAGATGAAAGTTTTTGACAGAATTTTCAGTTGACACCGGTGTTCCCTGACTCTGGCAGAATACCGTGATACATGGAAATAAAACATCCTGCTTTTTCCAGGGCTTTCAAAGATGTTCAAATTCTGCATCAGCTCTGTGTCTGCACATAGACATTAGTGTTATTTTGACCTGAGAATTGCTTCAGTCAAGTCAGTAAAATACCACTTGCTGCACAGATGTAATGGATGGGGTTTTTCCTCAGTCAAGGTGTTTAAAAGATCTTTTTTTTTTTTTTCTGTTTGTGGGAGTGCAGTTTCCATTGGATGTTTTGCTCTTATTCTTTCATATACTTGGTCTGTACTTTTTTCCCTTCTTTCTGCTCCACAGTACAGGTGTGGAGATACAACTCGGAGTTCTCTCATGGCCTGTGAGTGCTGCGTGATGTTTGATTTTTTTTTTAATTAAAAAATAAATCTTATTTTGGTTTTTGTTTAATTTCAGCAAGATTCTTGCCAAATAGCCTCTTCCCAGGAAGTGGACAACCTCATTCCTTTTAATCTGGCCAGCATTTGGAAATCTAAGTTGAGGTTCAGACGTGGTGTGCAAAAGGGAGGTCTGAAAACGTGTCAGTTCTCTGTGGTTGGTGGACTCCGTCCACACTTCTGTTCCTGTTGTGACCTTGTGAGAACAAATACGTACGTATCTTTGTAGATTAGGGCAGCAGTGGTGCAGGAAGTAAGAGATAAGAAGCTGCACTGTACAGCCGAAAGACCTATTTAGCAAAGTGTTCTTTAGAGATGCATTGGTACAACGTGTACTCCAGCTCCTGTCGTTGATCAGGATGCATTTTCAACTGCTGTCTCAATCTTGTCTGTACTAAGCTGCTTTTATTTCAGGAAATCGCTACTCGTGAGGTCTCATGCTTTGCTAAATACTGGGCAACGTCTTCTTCGCTTAATCAGGCATTTATAATGAATGACTTCGCAGTAACTATCTGCTGTTATATTTTTGGCTTTCATATCTGTAACCAGATAGATGGCTTGCTTCAGAATGCTGTTACCGAATGAAGAAATACGTGGTTTCTCTAAGGCCCATAAGATCAGATTTTATTTAATCAACACCTGACCCAACAGGTTTACACGGGTGTGGTCAAGGGTTTACAGACCAATCTCGTTAGTCGGGAAGTTTGCTACTTACAAAAACATGACCATGTTTATACTCTTTATTTAGGAAATAAATGTAAACACTTTAATTATTTTACTTTCTTCCAAATATTGTTCCTCGCATCTCAGGGCAGGTAAAGGAATAAAAGTTTTGATTCAGTTGTCGTAATACATACGGTAAGAAGCAGCAACGCAAGAGATTCAAAACTTAATATGATGTAAAAGCGTACAAGTACTTACTGATATCATCTTGTCTCTTCAGATAAACATTAGGTGAGGATGCTGTAAAACAGGAGTCAGCAGTCACCTAATGCTCAGTGAAGATTTAGACTTTCAGATGTTGGATCGGCAGCACTTCATGGAATTTTAGGCAATATACTACATGCTTTGCCTTCTCCTTTTGTGTCAGTTTCTCCCACAACTGAATCTTGCTGCTGCATCCAAATTCCTGGGTATTCCGCAAGAAGTGTTTGCCACGGATTTTGTTGAAGATTTTGATGTGCATTTCCAGGATTATTTTTTCAAAAGTCTAAAGCATCACACTGTACATGAACATTTCAAGTTCTTGAACTATAGAATACTTGTTTTTCCTCAAAAAGTCTCCAGGTACTGATGAATTTATTATTTTTTTTTTTTACCACTCAACTGAATCAAATAGCCTGCATTTCCTCACAGCTCCAAGTATGCTGGAAGAGGGAGTGAGGAGGGAAAGGAGTTTCTATGGTACTTTTTGTTCTTAAATCTTGATTAGCATATGTGTCTGCTGTCATATTCATTGCTTGGGAGCTAAAGCGAGCTGGAACAGCCTTTAGCAGGTGCTCCAGTGTCTGATCCAGCTGCTGTTAAAGTCTGTACTTACCTGAAACACAACTTTGATCAGTCCTGATGCAATAATCTGGGAAGAAAATTCAGCGTTGTCCTGACAAAACCGGTTGAGGGCTAACAAAATGTGCTGTTAAACCTCCCTTGGTGTCTCAGCTTTGTTGAAATAGATGGCTGGGGCTGTGAAAGTGATTTTTGCTCTCATTCTGAAACACCTGATGGCAAGCGCTAGCCTATCGAGCCAGGAACAGATGAACTTTCCAGCGGTGGGTCCAGGTGATCCATTGTAACCATCCATCTCGGGGACGTTTGTGGGAGGTCGCTGAGCAGAACCAGCAGCGTGGGTATTGATTCTGTTTTGCAGACTGAAGGATGGAAGGTGTAAAGGTTGATGAGGATTGGCAAATGCTCTGAAAATATTTTCATGGTTTCAAGCCTCTTGTGTTTTTAAAACAAATACTGTTTAATGAGATTTCGAGACTTACAGTCCGTGACAGTCATGTGACTATACATTGTGCTGACTTTCTATAGACTGTTGGAGTTCCATTTGGCCCTTTTTTAAAGAAGAGCTGCCTTTTAGTTAAACTTCCTCCTTAAATATGTGTTTCATGTTATGTAATTCTACAAGTACTGTCACATCTTTCATGCTGGTTGTGCACACGGTGCTCAGCAATGGCAAGGCAGCTGCTGCGGTGTGGCTGTTGCTAATCGATCCGAACAAATTTGAGAATTGTGTTACGGTTTCTTTCCAGAAATGTCAGCATGAAGTATAGAAAAATCTCTTGCTTTTGTAACTCAAATGAGGGCTGTAATGGTGTGAAATTCTTGGTTACGTAAAATATCTTGCCATGCGATCTCTTGATCTGTCAGTAAAATATGCCTTGGTTATAAGTAAACTGACAGGGTTTGGTTTTTTTTTTTGTTTTTTTTTTCATTTTCTCACGGTACTTTTAATGGCTGTATACTACTTTGGAACTGGCAGGTTCATTCATTTTTTTTTTTATTTTTTTTTTTTGGCTGCTGCTGATTCTGTTCTGGCCACTGGAGTTTTTACGTAGCTTCCAGACTGTTACAGTTCTCCTCCACTCACACTTATTTGCCAAGTAGCTTGGTAGTCAGACTTATTATTTTGATATCTTCTGTTGGAAATTTCACTGGTTGTGAAGAGGCTGTGCTCTGCACTCAGCTTTATTGTTTGTGGGAGTCTTTCTAAGCCATCTGCCCACAGAGCTGGTATCCTCCTCTCACCTGGCTGAGGAGCTGAGGGCTCTGCAAAATGAAGGAGTCCAAGTAAGCCTGTGAAGGATGTAAAAGGACGCAAATGTTTCTTGGTTCATCTGGATTACAGGTGGTGTTTTTTTTCCAAAGGAATTAAATATTCCAAAGCCTGTAACAGTCTATTTGCTGTTTGCTAAAAAAGCTTGGACCGTTTTTCTGTCCCTTTCCCAGGTAGGAATTACTTTAATCACTACAAAGCTAATTATGATTATAGGACTGGAAGAAATCAAACATGAGACTGCTGCTAAATTTAAATGTAGCTCTTCACATTAGTAAGTCTGAAAAGCCAGAACAGTTTGCCTAAGAAGAAACACGTGGTTTTGTTTTTGTCTCTGAAATAAGTTTTCCAGAGGATGGTTTGTGGGTACTGGATTAGTATGGCTAATCCCTTTGAGGCAGAAAAGGAAGCTCTTCATATATCCGTCACAACCATCACAAGCTTTTTAATATCTGTGATGGAGGATTTTTTTCCTTGCTGTAAAGTCTATGCCTATTGCATTGATGTGTATTGGGCAAAAGCCGTTACTTAATGTTTCTATGTAAATATTGCAATTACAGCTGCTAGGGGAACGCTGCCTGCTCAGCGTGTTTGGCCTCGCTCCCTCGCCTTGGTGGCAAGCAGCGTGCCCGTGCTCGAGGTTTGCTTGGCTGGTATGAGCTGAGAATTTTCACTACCCCCCTGCCCCACCTTTGGTATAAGCAAAATCGAAAGGCACGTGCCCTGTGGTAGCCGCAGGCAGCACTGCCGGTAACTCCTGCAGTTTGGGAAGAGGTGTGCAGCTTTTCAGGATGCTGTCTCAGCTGTGACTGAAGGATAGCAGGTACCTGGCCACAGGTTGCTCTTCGAGGGATGAAAGGCCCACATTATAAAAAGTGAGATTTGGCCAAAACTGGTATTGAACTTCCAGGCACTTCATTTGAGTATGCTCGTTTTGGTCATCTGCTAGTTCTCCCCAGTACGCCTTACTGGTCCACCAGGCATGATCTGCTTCTGTCAGTCCCCTGGAAACAGCCACGTCAGTAGGGAGATGTTTTGGATAAGGAACAGTACTCTGCCACTGGGTTCATGACAGGCAACTACCTTTCCAGCTTTCAGAGGCTGAATTCTTAGAGCCACAATGGCGGCTTTCTGGGTCCAGTTTTGGCATAGTGTGGTGGAGAATTCTTTTTTTTTTTTCTTTTTTTAAATTTAATTTTATGTTTTGGAAGATTGCAATCATCAGGGTCTCTACTTCTACATGTTTAAAGGGTTGTGAGTCTTGCATTAAAAAAAAAATAACAAAAACAAAAATACACCCACCCCCCCTATACTACAAAAAACCAACAGCAACCAACCATAACTTTAGATATTAATTTCCAGGCTAGTTTGTAATAGTTGAGTCCAGTTAGTATTTCCATGAACAGTTACAGTCCTCACCTGCAGCTGTGTAATACACATAAAACTGTAACAGTTGTCTTTGCTGGGGAATATTTTCAAGAAATTATTTCTAGTCTGCTACCGGTAATGATAAGCCAGTTTTTTAAATATATAAAGGACTGCTCACCATATTGATAAACATTCTTTGGAACAGCTCTGCTGGCAGAGGTATGAACAGGAGTCGGCCTCTTCGCACCTCGGTGCATCTGTTTCCAACTAATTTAAAAAAACCCCAACCAACCAACCAGCAACAAAAAAAGCCACAAGACTTCGCTGGCAGCCTGCCTGCCTGGTGTTGAGTAGTGCTACTCCATCAGGGCTGGAGGGAGGCCGGTGGCGAATGGCTTGCGCGGTGGCTTCTCCCAGCAGTGCTGCGGAGCCGCGCGGACGTCGCGGACGGGCAGTGGGACGTGAGGGCGCAGGCCTGTTGCCGGCGGTGGTGCCGCTGTTTGCAGCACCCACACCCCAGCAGCTCGGCCCTTTCACCAGCGTGACGTTAGGTGCAGGTCAAGTGGTAGGTACGAGCCCGTGGCAGCTGCTGAAGGAGAGGCTGGCAGCGGCAGCGTGCGCCGTGCCCGCGGGGCCGTACCGCGGAGCCACCTGAAGGCCGGGCTGCTGGCACCGGGCTGGTGAGCGTTTGCCACGCGGTCCTGCGGCGGCGGGAGCGGGGTCAGCCTTGCCTGCAGGATGCGCGGGGCTTCTGGCCCGCTCAGCTTCAGGTGCCTGTGTGCCCAAGAACGGGAGGGGAGCCCAGGCTGCGCTTGGACTACAACGTAGACTTATCCCGCCTGACGGCTGGAGATCGGTGAAATCCAGTTCCCATCTGACCCCCCTTTTGACTTGCTCTGAAGCTGCTGCACAAAATTGCCAGCACAAAAAGCAGATTGCTTTGTTCTAATGGCCCGCGTGGGTTTGATTCTTGATTCTTGGGATTCCTGACCTGCTGCTGCCACAGAGCTGCTGCAACAATCGTGAAAGTTCTGCCCGCAAAAGCAGCTAGCGTAGCACAGCGTGGAGAGGCACCGCTGCTTGCAGGATTCTGGAGTCAGCAGCTGGATAGCCATGTGGCACAGCGCCTCAGGTATGTTTTGCCAGCCTGCAATTTGTATTCCCGTTAAAACCAATTAATATGACTCATTAATAAAATACTCATAGATAATGTAGTCTCTGTAATCTTTTGATAGTTTAATCAAAACTTGAACATTGGCTGAACCTCCAACTTGTAATGCAGACCCGACCCATCTTTGAAGGCAGTTGGCCTCCTTTAAAATACACTCTGCCAACAGAATATAAGCACTGCCTTTTCACAGTGGCACGAAACATTGCTTAACACAGGTACCCCGTTACTCAGCAGAGGCCAGATATACTGTACTGTAGGCCGTGTTTTATTAGAGACATTCCTAGTGGTCCAAAATTTGGAATCTGCTACATACTTTGTTTTAATTCTAGAACGCGTGAACAGTGGATGTTTGATTACTGGACACAGCGTAGCTGAGCACGTTATGTTTCCAAAGGCACGATAATTTTAAGAAGTAACTTCTCGATGCAAAAGTGATGTACAAGCATAAAAAACTTCCTGCTTTCAGAAAGATAACTGGACAGTACTTATGTGAGCAGATGAGGTAAGTACTGTGTGTGCACAGATTGGATTTTGCTCCATAAATATGTATTTAGCAGGTGTGCTGTTCTACAGGCACAGCCTGATGCTCCACAGAGGATGGCTAGAGGAGCACAGCGTAGTTAATTACCAATGCTTGTGTTGATCAGCATGAATATTCTTTAGAAAGGGTAAGGATTCTATATTCAGCTTGAGAGTGTACAGCTTCTATATCCTATGCCTTTAGAGTATAGCTAAGCACAGTTTGTAAGTCTTCACACACTTTGTAGGAGATTGAATTCTTTGTTGCTCGTGAAATAGAGAATACCAGCCTCTCCTGCAACAGAAATGTTAATTAGGAGGATTTACTTTTTTGCTGGAGTGTGAACTTAAGTCTTACCACATCTGATTATATAAAGGATCCAAGTGCCAAACAGGGAATAGATAATTAACAGGAGTTGTCAGTCACAGGGGACAAACAGCATAATTTTGTCAAGACTTAACTATCAAGGTCCTTACTGAGGATTCCTTACCCATCAACCAAAAAGATTTGGTTTCCACTGGCAGCAACTCTGTTGTTTCCTTTGCCATCCTTGATGTTGCAAAAAGCACTGCAGATTTATGGGATGTGCTACATTGTCAGGTACACGTTTGAGAAACTGCTTAGCATCGGAGGGTGAGCAGACAAATAAATGCACATACCGTGCAAGTGGGAGCTGGATAAAAAGTTGGAATCTTCTAGCTGACTAGGCATAAAGATTTTGAGATACCTGTAAGGCAGACTGTGAAAAGAGGCATCTTTCTAACATGCTTCCCCAGACATCCTCTCAACAGTGTTATCGGCACCCCTTTACCTTTAGATTATTTTAGTAATTATTTTGAAAAATGGGATTTGAGGGTTTTGTTTTCAAACCTTCTTTTTTTGAGATTGCATATTGTGATGTCCATGTATGCCATTATCATAATAGTTTAGAAGGTTCTCTGCACAGTTTAAAATCACTTGTATTTTCTGTGTTTCTTAAAATTGGGCGCATAAATGCCTACTGCCACACCATGTTTTCTAGTGGAATCATGTGAAAGATTGCCCCACATTTTTGTTGTTCAGTGATGAAGACAAACTCCTAGGAGTTTCAAGATGCCTTGAGTCATTTCTGATACCCAGCATGGTGTTGAGCTGGATCAGGTCACGTTCAGATTTATACTCGTTTGACTACTACTAATCCCATTTTTCTGATTTTCACTGCATTGTGGTAATGCTCTTGAAAGCACCGGAATGTTGTCGGTACAGTCTGTTCGCCGGACGCACAACTCTTGAGGCGTCTCTGCACCCTTGGCTCCAGAATTTTTCTTTTCTTTGTCCTTACCCGCTTGAAATGAGATGCGTTTAGTGCAGAATGCATGATGACGTTAAGGAGGGAGCTGCTCTTGGACGAGGTGCTGCGAGGCTTGCCAATTGCCTGTTTAGACCGCGCTACCGCACAGCGGGCGGTTCAAAGTGGAAGCCTGCCAGTGACCTGCTGGTGCTGTTCGTGCCTGGAAGCTGGTGCTGTCGCTGCCGGGCCCTGGCCCTGGCCTCAGCGCTCATCCTGCTGGCACCGGTGCCTGTGGCTGCAGGGAGGTGCCTCAGCCAACCAATGCGGCTGCAAAACTAACCCTGCCTGGGAAGCCGGAGCCGCTGAAGAGTAACCCCGTCTTGTTGTACTATCCAGCGGCTTCCTGTGCGTGAACAGTGTCCAGGAGACATACAAAGAGAAAGGTGGGCAAGGGGCGAGGACTGCTTTTATTTTGTAGGAGCAAGCGTTGGCTTAAATACACGTTAAAGCATAGCTCACGTAGTTTGCTGAATGGCAGCCCCGAGTCCACAGTAATTCAGGTTGTGAATGTGGGAGAGGGGGCAAGAGAAGCAGTCAGCTTTTAAGCTAGAAGGTATAATGCTCCTGACAGTACACCTGACTTACCCTGAGAGTGTTCATATTCCTGGTTTGCTGATGATGTTTAAACTATTCAGAAATGCTTGCTTGAAAGGCGTAGTATTGAGATCTGGCTGAAAAGTGCACAGTTCAGATGTACAGTTTTCTCGGACTGAAAGGGGAGTTGACTTAAACTGATTCTTGTTGCTTGAGTTTGTTTATTCAGTATTGAGCCACTGACATCTGAGGGCTGTATTTCAAGTTATGGCATTGCAGTAGATTTAAAAGCATAGTAAAAATACCGGTGAGAGATGTAAAGTATAACAGCAAGTACTGTGCAAACAAGGGTTTTTTTAGGCTCTCAAAGCTTTGTCACAGTCCACTGCTTCTAAGCGCTGAAAACTAAAGGCTTCAGAATTGCTGAACTGTTTGAAGGAGTAAATGAAGAAAGAAAAGTCTTGAGAGTTTTGCAAAATCTTTTTTTTGGGGGAAAAAAGACTTCTTGGTAAGATCTAAAATGAATTCCTGCCTAGATGCAGTCATGGGAGACTACAGAAAAGTAGAAATGTTAACAGCAGCCATATTTCAGTGAGGACAGCTACATCCTTCCCGTACTCAGCACACTGCTCCGTAGCCCTTGTCTTAAGTAGCTGCATCACGTTTTTGTGAGCAAGCAAACACCTGCCACCCTGCTCAGCTGTGGAGGGGCTCTGCTTTACACAACAGTATAAAAAAAAAAACCAGAGGAGCTGTGCCAAAACCAGTGCTGCTTTCCTGGTGTGACCCTGGTTTGTCCCCTGGGCTGTGTCCCTGCCCACCGTGCAGAAGTAGGCATGCAGGAGCCCGTAGATCGAGTAGGACGTGAAAGCCATACGTTCATGGTTTTACAGTCAGGGGAACCACCTGATGAACAAATGGCCAAGGACTAAAATAATAAGACTTTTCTAACATATAACTAATTCACTGAAAGATAGCGATCTTTCATCTGCAACTACTGTGCAAGAATCATGTAGTGAAATTTCTGTTGTGCTACAGAGAAGTCAGAGACTACGGTCAAAATCTGAAACTTGGGACTGGGATGGTACATTGTGGTGGCTCTGTCACCAGTTTGCCTAATTTTAGGTAAGAACTTGTTCCCTTTGTTGCTTATTTTATCTAAATAGTGCTTATCTTTGGCCAGGCTAAAGGACTACTACCCCAAAATACATCTCTGCTCACCATGAGTAAACCAAAGGCTCCCTACGTGGAGACAAATCTCATACTTTTAAGCTACAGAATAACTTGCTAGAAACAACGAGAATGAGCCCCAAGCAGCGTGCTTTGGGGCATGGTACAAAGCCAGGCATTTCACACAGATTTTCCCCACCCCCTCCGCTAGCGGCAGGAAAGGGAGATTGGGCACAAATGGGTTAAAAAAGAAAGAAAAAAAAGTTGAAATAACTAAACCTCATGCAGCTCCAGGTTACTGACAGTTCAATTTGTGCGTGCCTAAATGTTTACTCTACTAAGGTCCTAGCAGCATGTCAGGAAGGGTCCACCAGTGTTACCTACGGTGTAGGAAGGAAGGAAATTAGAGGGAGGGGACCAGAGGTTACAAGGACAGGGAGCAGCTGTCCTTTGAATTTACACCTGGGCAGTGAAGGAAACGTGGGCTGCTGTAAGGGGCCTCTTTCCCCAAGACAGTATTTACTACCCTTCCCGATGCTCTTGAAGGCTGGAAGGACGGTTCTCAATGGCTTTTGTGTCCTTACTGCCCTGGACCTGCGAGAAATGAGGCTTCCTCCTCTTTGCCCAGAGGGCACGTAGGGCATACTGAGGAGGTGAGGCTGAAGGCAGGCTCAGAAGAGGGAGGTGACAGAGGGGCTGTACCCAGCCTGATCACCATGCCCCACACCCATCGTCCTGCTCTCCACCCAGCCTCACAGGGCTAGCTGGAGCAGGGGGTATCTTCCTTTCAGCAGTTTCCTTGCCACAGAAATGCATCAAAGGAGGACTGTGGGGCTGAAGTGGGAATATAGACAGAGCCTAGAGCGAAGCTCTACAGTTGCTCCCAGGTCTAGTGCCTAAACTACAGCCCCACGCAACAGCTCTCTGGAGCCTCCTCCACCCCTTCTAAAACACTGGTCCTCTGCCTGCAATCCTGCTGTTCCCTTTCCTGTATTTTCACCTTCATACTGCTGTCAGGCATGAGCTTGTCCTTTCCCCAGCCCAAAGCTTCCCCTGGCATGTTGTCCTGGGCTGCCAGCAGAGCTGAGAGCTTGGGCAGCTCTTCTGTGGTGTTCTCCAGCACAGCAACGTTACCCCAGACGTGCTCGGTTCATCCAGAGCTCTGCGCGTTGGCATTAAGTGGGTGAGCGCAAGCACCTTCCTTTGATGCTCCGCGACCCTACTGCACCACCTGGACATGGTGTTAGCGTGAGAGAGGGTATGATTTTGTATCTTTGGGGTTTTTGTTTTTTTTTTTTCCCCGCTTCCCAGCTGCCCAAGTAAGGCAACAGCCATTAGAGCACTTTCTGGCAGACCCGTGGTGTTCACAGAGGTTTCAGCTGAATGCAAAACGCTGCCACTGCGTGAGACCAGCCTGCCTGGGAGCGTGCGGTCTGCTGTTTGCTTCAAATGGCAAAAGGGCTGCCTCGGCTGTGGGTAGAAGTGCGTGTTGTCCTACGCACAAGAGTAGTCACGTTGCATAAGTTCGGGGCCCCTAATTTAGGAATGTAGCTGTGCTGGGTTCCCTGTATGGGCTATGGAAAGAAAAATGCTTCCTCAGAGATTCAGGGCAGAAGCTGAACTGCTTTTCCATTTGGAATAGTAAAAATGACACACTAAAAGCTCTAAGCAAATAATTGTTATAAAAGATCTACACAACATTAACTGGTCTGATAAATGCCTACATTTGCTCTCTTGAACACAGACCTTACAGCTCTGTGTATCTTTACAGCTTCTTCAGTCTGTTTTGAATCTTCTAGTGGACTGTGGTGCATGGAATGGAAAATTAAAACTTTTGATTTATGTGTGGCTGCTTTACCACTTTTGGACACAGTAGAATACTTACAAATGTGAGATGACAACAAATATTTAGACGTACAAGTAACCAAGATGGTTATATCTGGGAGCAGAGAGAATGGATAGTTCATCATTCAAATAGTTTCTATGTGCTGGAAGAGAGTCTGTGGTTTTGTAGCAGAGAAGTAAATAAAGAAACGTTCCCAGTCCCCCAAGCTGCAAAGAGCAGATAAAAACTGAGCTGCTGCAAAACAAGTTTACATGAGCATTGCCAGCGTGATGGACACACTAGGAGTTAGCAAAATAGCAAGTGCAGTAAGAACAGACAAACCTGTGTGCATGAAAAATCTTGGTAATAGGCACACGTCCCTTTCCCTAAACTTTGTGTGGGGCAAGTTTTCAACAGTTTCTTTTTTCTGAAGTTTTAGCAAATGTTCTAAGTTTTGAAAATCTGTGCAGTATCTCTGTTAGCTTGGGACTTGTCCAAAAATGTCAAAAGGCACGCAGTCTTGATGATCAGCTTTGGGGGAAAAAAGGAGAGCAAGGCTTTCATGGGTTTTAAGCTCAGAAAAGACTATTAAATTTATCAGCTACTCTAATCTCTTCTACAGGCTGTGGAACTTCATCAGTTAATTCTGCATAATAACTTTACCTCCCATTTAAATTACAACATCTTTGTTAGAAAGCCATGTAGGCTGTAGGATTAAAATCTATGTCTTTAATTGGTGCTTGATTTTGTCTCAGAAATACATACATATATAAAATGCTATAGATAATATGATTCCTCTTACGTGTTTGCAGACAACACCACAGCTGAAGAGCTCCAGCTAAACCTTTCCCCTCACTAAATCTTGCAGTTTAGTTCTGCAATTTATTTTTTGTGAGTTGTGCTGTGGCAGTAAGGCAGGACCAGGGAAAAACATTAGGAACATTTCTTGCTAGCTTTCTCGGTCATCAGAATCTGTTCAGGGTCACTCCGAGACCTCTGAATAATATTTATAAAGATATCAGAGGTAAAAAAGCAGTTATAAGGAGACTTAAATTAGTTTGCTGGGAGGGAAAACTTCATATGCTTAACTTTAGACAACTAAAGTAATCAGATTTTTCAAGGATTTGGATTTGCAGGGGCTTTCCACTATGCAATTAATCATCAGTAGTTAGAAAGGGAAAGATATAGTATAAAATCCAAGCAAATCTGAAGTTCTGTCTCGGTGAGTGCATTGCTGTAGTTGTGTTGACTTTAGCAAATTTGAAGGCTAAGCATCTTTAGTGTTCAGGCCTGTTTCTATAGTACTGTATATTTAAACTGGCTAACAGTAAATCAAACACAGAGCCCACGCTTTGGCTGGTTATTAACAACAACAACAAAAAAATCCTGTAAAAATCAATAGTTTGTTTCTACCTGTACTGTCAGAACCAAATGAAGTTGTAATATTCTGTCTGTGGCTTTGTTATCTTAAAAAAATATATTATTAAACTGTTTTGTTTACTTATCTATAGGACAGTAGGTCTTCTGGCATCCTTATGATGTTTCTGATTTTAGTGTTTGTTTTGGGTGGGTGTTGTGGGTTTTTTTACACGCAGAAAATGAGCAGCTGGAAGTGCTGAATATTCTGCCTGAGAACCCTGGCATCCCTCTTCTCATACAGCCCCTTGGGAAGCTTGTGGAGTATGATTTTGCAACTGATCAAACTTCACTTGCTGTGGTAGTCAAGCGGTTTAGGAAAATTACTCTGAAGGCTAACTAGAGGGGATTTAATATCAAAGCTGGATATGTATCCAGCCACCGTCTCAGTTTCAGAGAAACGGTTGCTGATTCAGTATGTGACAAGTTACTATTTCCAATCAATATCTATCTAGTATGATTTTTAAACCATTCACCAAAAATACCTGTTCAACTAGAAGCAATTCTTACTGTAAGCAAAATACAATAATGGATGTTTCAGCATGTAGTAATATATACATGTACAGCTGATGATTCAGAAACAAGGATAATAAAAACTAAAAATCAATAGGCTTTGCAGGTAGAATTTAAACTGGGATATGGATTAAGTGTTTATACTGAGTGGGAGAACAAAACAGGCAATCTGAAACAGTAACTGGTTATAAAAATACTAAAGATACATAAGCAAAATTTTTATACCGGTATATGAAATGTCAGAGTAACGTCCCTAGAAGGTACATTTTGAAAGTAGAAAGGTACGCTACAGTCCTATTACCTACGCAGAATCACTGAAGTATTACAGGGCTCTTACAAAGTCCAAAGGAAAGAAACAGGGCAGTCAAACATCTTAATCACAACAGTCATTTAAATAGGCTCAGACTTTAATTCCCTTGTGGCTGTTAATCGCATATCCACCTGATACAGAGTTCTGAAATTAGGCCTTTGTGTTCTTGATAAACCAGTTATTTAAATACTGAATAATATTACTGAAGGAACTAGGGCTGCTTTTCATCCAAAGCTTTCTTTTAACTGGATGAAATTTTCTTCCATGAAACTGAAAGAAAAGAGTACATCTAAAGATGAAAATTTTCTCTTTGTCAGTATTCATCCTTTCTCAGGCTAGAAACAAAAGCCCAAGAGATGTCGTCATTCACCTGATTCTGGGGAGCTCTTACAAAGAAATGGTCTTTATATTTCCCGCAGCTTGTTCTCAGGGTGTTGCTCTGCCCTGGGTGGCTGCAGAGCTCCCTCCAAGCCCTGTGCTGATGGGGTGGCCGGCACAGCCAGCGCTGTGAAGGGTGACATAGAATTAACATTGGTTTTTGACGTGCCTTAAATTTTGTAACAAATTCAAGTGTTTGTGTAGGCATCGCTGTTACACAGGCTGTACCTGTCTGGGTTCCAGCATCTTCATAAAGATTGTCAGAAATCTAAATACCATTAGTGTACTTACTGTGGGTTTTTTTAACTGTGCCTTTCTGTTGTTATAGGGTCGATGTGAAATGATGTCTTTTCTTTTAACAAAAGTTAGCAAATTGCAAGTGAACACAAGTAAAAAAAAAAGAATGCTACTTGAGGCAAACACAGAAGCAGTTACGAACAAGGACATACTTTAGTGTATTGGTTTCCAAGTCTAGATTTCTTAAAAATCCATCATCTGTCATCTCCTTTACAGTGGATTCTGTTCTCTGATAATTACCCAGGGACAATATTTGTATACTCAAATATGTTTACTGAATTTCTTTCCTTTTGAAAGTTTTAGTTTGGAAACATGGATACACTATGAGAGATTAATAGTTTCAGTGTCTATACAGTTTAGAAAAATAGGGTCAAATTACACTTGTTCACATCGCTGGCTGTCCTTAGCTTAACACTGTTTCAAGATAGTGTCAAAATTTTTGGACTAAAAATATCCACTATAGCTGACAACAAAACGGAATCAAACCTTTAAGGCTGTTTTATGTAACACTGAAAAGGAAAGAAAAGCCAACAGACCCAGACTGAGAAGGAAAGTTTCCATCAGTTAGCATAGCTGACTTTTAGATTTCAGCTCTTGAATTTTATGTTTACTGCCACCCCTAAATGCACGCATGTGTCTGGAAAATACTACCAGTAATGAGGCACACAAATGTACAAGCCTTTTGGTCACCGAAAGGAAATTTTACAGCTCTTCACTTAGCCAGAGCGCTCTCTGGGAGAGGGCCAGAGCGCAGCTCAGACCTACGTTTCAGCTGTAGTTTTTGGATCTGTGACTGTGCTATGTAAGCTCAAATGTCTTAAAATTAATATTGAAGAAACCCACGAAATTTACAGGGGTAGGAAAGAAACAGAATTTATTTGTTGAGCAGAAGCCAGCATGTACAGCGTAATGGTCTTTATTTTGAGACAAAAAAGTAGTAGCTATCTGTACAACAAAACTCATTCTGCAAGCAAAATGTGTGTTCGGATCTAAGCTCCTGTGGTTTTCTTGTCCTTTGATATTATCTGACCTTCTTCCTCTCGCAATTCTGTTTCTTCTGCTGTTTTGGTGTCTCTCTAGCCCTGCTGTTCCTCACTGTTTTGGAATGTGGTGTAGGACTCGGTGGTCAAAGAAGACACGGTATCATGCTTTCCCATTATTAAATATCTTTTCCTTTAAGAACTACTTAAGTATCAAGCTCTACTTTTGCTTCTTATGATGCAACGTGAGAGTTTGTTTGGGCAAGGAACTTCTTCCTGGCTTGGCTGTTAAGTGTTACATAGTTTAGTCGCCTATATAAACTGTTGTTTCAAATTTGATCTTTGATCAAATAGAGCTACTACTTACCTAACTCATACAAATGTTTTGCTCTTTGCAGTGGCTTTCCCTAGGATATCAACTTAAGAAATCAGTGTTATTTTCAAATGCTTTGATGTTCTGGGCTCATATCTGACTCTGAAATGAATTTTCCAGGATGCAGGGACTGATTGGTATAGAAGGAACAATTTCAAGTACGTGGTGCACTCACTCCCTAAAATCGGTGCTTGCATTTAAAAAATGTCAAACCCATTCAGAGTAATTGCGTGTGCTGTTCATCCTACAGAGAGAGGAGGAGAGTTCATGCTCTCAACTGAGCTGAGTATGAGAAATATTACTCAGGAGCTTATTGCTCATCTCAGTGATGCTTGGATACTACAGTGTTGAGGAGAAATACTATGTACAATAGCAGATGATACTCAGAACTTGCAAGGAAGCACTCAAGTATCTGAACTAACTGTTCCAGAGAACAGTGTTTTCCTAGGATCAGGCCTTAGTGCATTAGATTCCATAACACACAAATCTAAACCATTTACTCCTGTGCCTACTTTTATTAAATATGACCTCCTGAGAACATTAATATGTTGCTTTCAGTTGGCACTGATAAGTAAGAATTTAAGCATAAGGCACAAACATGAAGCTTGTGACGAATGAAAACATTTCTTACAATATTTTCTTAGATGTGGTTTCTTACAATGATTTTCTGGTTACAAGACATTTTTTCCTCTCTGGTAAATCAAGGAATGAGAAAACATGATGGCTGATGCCAAGAGGATTTACTATTTATATGGCAGCCCATGGATATACTCTAGAAATTGTAAGCTGAACAGCAAATCATAGCTCATAATGAACCATGGTGCAAACCCATGGAACACAAACCTCTTTTTTGTGCAGTTTTCTTAAAAAGTTTTTGTCTTTCTGCAAAACAGTTTAATAGAAAGGTGATATTCCTTCTGCACTCCCAAAGAAAATCAAAGATGGAATAAAGAGCAAATGGGGGTAAGATGACAGTCATTGGCCAAGATGAGCAGTTGGTTCCAGATGAAATAATAATCACAGTGGAAGGTGTTGCATGTAGGTCATTGGAGCATCTCAGGAGACCTTTATTATATCAGAATGGTGCTGTAAAGATATAACAAGGATGTCCCTGATCTTGCTCTGAGCTGTCACTCCCCAGTGGAAATACTTGTGGTGCTGTACGAACCGAGAGGTTGGTACTTTCCCGAACTGTGTTCCTGGATGTTACACTGATGTCTCTTTCCTATACAGAGGAAAACATTTCCCTCACTCTCCTAGTTTAATTCTATAATTTCCTTCCTCTAAAGCACTGTTAGATAAATGAGAGATGTGTAGCTGACCAAGGTTGAATTGCTACCCATGGTGATACCAAGAAACATCAGATGTTTGGTCAGCCAGTTTACGACTGTTCAGGATCAAACTGAAAAAAACAGAGTTTGGATCCGAAAGGAAATCTTCACCTACTCTCACCTTCCCGGGGGCTGGCTGGCATGAAGATGGGGATTTTTGGTTTTTTACTGCTCTTGAAAGTCTAAGGTGCATCTTGCTTTCTTCAGTCCTGTGAGCATTTTCATTAATAAACTCCCTTCTTTTTTAAGAGTAATGTGTTGCTGATATCCTCTTGGGTCTCTTGGTCTTACCCCCTGTCACAGTGCAATGTCTGAAATTCTCATTTTGTACTGACAGTCTTGTTTGTTTTAATGGGTTAAAGTATGTTTATGCAACAGTGTTCTCATGGATGCTCCTGTACTATTCCCCTTATTGCATTGGCTGTCTTCAGTGACAGTGGCTTGGTTACGGTCCCGTGTATCTATATACTTCCAACTTACACTCAATGTGTAATGAAATGATCTGTAACGCGGTTTTGCAGACTGAACAGTGTCCGTTTGGGATGGTATGCGAGAACAAGTCCCTGGCACCCTGGGTATCCAGGGCCAGTATCACTTCCCTCGTTACTGTACGTTTCTCTGTGAAAGGGGCCTCTGTGAAAGCACTGCTGCAGGACCTGCTTGCTGTCATGCTGTGCGCCCCGGGAGACGCAGACCCGGCAGACCCCGTGCTGCTGGCTGGTGTGGCTCCCAAGCGGCTCAGAGCGGGCCCCATTGCTTCATTTCCCCACAGAGCACTTCGCTTCACCCCATAGATGTAACATGCTGCTCCATTCCTGCGTGTAGCTATTGCATTGCCTTTTTGCTAGTTGCCGTGGTCATGCACTGAGTTTTCTTTCGTTTTAGAAAATGGGCAGCAAGCATGTGAAGAAGTATTTTTTTCTGCTGACATCACCACAGATGGGAGCACAGCCTCCCTGAGAAATTTACTTTGGATGTATTCCACTAAACGTGGTGTGAGAGGGCTTTTTCAGGAGTATGTAGTCTGTTAAATTCATACCCTGGTCATAAAGATGGGGTTTATGTATGTATATAGTTTTTAAAAATGAAAATGACCTGCCTATTCTAGACACATGCTTGGTGAGGCCACCCGGTTGCTGGGTCTGTGCACATGAATCGATCCTCTTATATTTTTTCAGTCCCGAGTCAAAAACTTGACCACAAATCTTCTGATTTGTCACGTTACAAAAGTCCTACTTTTGCAGCCTTATCATAACAAAGCCACCCAGAAGAGTGGGAATTGTAGGAACAGGCCCTTTGTATGAAAAAAATATTCTAATATGTATTCTGCAAAATCTTTAGTAATAATATCCTGAATTACACATGCTTAAAAGGATTTTTTTTTAGCATATGAAAAAAGAACTAATAGCAAGAAATTAATAAAGCAAAGTCACTTCAGCTTCATAACCAGTTTTAAAAATTTGCAAGACAGATAGCTTCTATGTCATGAAGTAATATCTTGAAGGAAGCTGATGGATACAAATAAATCTCAGCAAGATACTAAGGAAGCCGCAACTGGTAATAATACTGGGGTGACTGAAAATCTTTATTATCTCTAGATCTAATCTTTATTATGTCAAGATTCCGTGGGATCAAGAACAGGTAAGGGTAAATCCAATTGGACTTTAAACTAGTGGCTTTTGTATGCTACAGGACAAATCTGATAATCTAAGAAAACTGAGAAAAATAGGCTTTTTGTACTTTGAAAAATGCAGTTACTGACAGTTGCAAGTTTTAAGGAAATGACACGGTTATCTCTGCTTGTGCTGAAATCTTTCCTCTAGCACAGTTCCAATGACCTTGCTTTTGCCATGTCTGAATAAGACTGTTGTTTTTTTCTTTTTAATAACGAAGCAGCGGAATATGTAAAATACTCCATTGTGTAAAAACAAATCAAAATACGTGACTGACTGATCTTTCTAAAATAATTAAACGTGGTGAGCAAATCCACTGTCTTTCCCGCTGTCATTGATTCTTTGGGCCTACAAATGTTGAAATGAAGGGAAGGCACAGATGAGGCTGATGGACAATTATCATCTGATCCTGACAGATGTCCCATCCAAGCTCCACTGAGGAGAGACGGAAGGGTGTTATCGTTCCTCTGAGTGAAGCTAAATCCATGACACCAAATGGAATATATATCTAACGTACAACAGTCGGACTTCACCATCACCTCCTATCTCATGTGTCCATTTTCTTTCCTACCCTCCTCTTAGAAGTCTTTTTCTGACCTTTGCATGTGCGTGTTTTCCTAGGAGGTGTGACTTAGCTGATTAAGGCTGTGGCATGTCTTGTTTCACTGCTGTGAATCCATGACTAAAAGGGCAGCTAAAAGCAGCATTGTAATCATCAGACGCCGCTAGGAGTTTGCCAGGTTTTGGAGTGGTTGATAAGACTGTATGCTCGGTCTGCCTTTTTCCAGGTGCAAGTGAGTTGAAAGTAAGAGACACAACAGAACAGAAACTATTTTTATTTCTCATTTCTGCCCTTTTCTCCCCTTCACTGTGTGGGCTTGGTTTGCTTTAAAGAAGTAGTACCGATTTCAGCTAACTAGCTTTTTGTCCCGAAGAGACACTTACTGCCCTCTTTAACACAAAGTAGAAGGGGCTTTCCCTTAAGAAAACTTTCTCTAGAGTCTGTAGGTGAGGGCAATGGAAAACGAAAATTGTTTACTGTTCTGCTTAACGTGTTGTATTTTCCCCCCTTTTTTCTTAGTTACTTGAGAAAAAGAGTCAAAGCATTTTAATTTTCACTGTGAAACTAGATGGACATTTTGAAACTCTTAAGCCAGGTGTTATACGCTGTTGTACACAACCACTTTTGACTCACTTTCTCTACCAAAATTAATACACATCCCTGGTCATCTGACAGAAAAATTCTCTTGAGGATCTGAAAAATGACCCAACCACTTGGACCTGTGCCTGATTGGTGTCCTACCCTGGATTCTTCATAAAACTTACTACGAAGAGCAGCTGTTAACATTGTACCTCTGACTAGCAAGACCAGTTTTATTGAATGCTCGCAAATGTTATATAATAGTAGACAGAAGTCAAATGTGTTTATAACAACTTTCTCCCAGCCCTAATCAGACACCAAGATGTCCTCCATCTGCAGGAAGCCTCTCTAATGTGTGTTTTTTAAATGGAGCAGACATAAAACACGATCAAAGGCTTTGCTCTCCGCTATTTGGAGCGTGGGCATAAGCACGCTACATAAATTTTGAGGGATGCTGCTTTTAGTGTGGCAAAAGTTAAAGCTGCACAGCATGCTGTATGTGGTGAAACAAATAAGCTCAGCTCTGTGGCTAAAGCTAGTTTTCTGTGCTACCTCAAGTGGGCTAAATAGTACTTTTCAGTTGCACTTGCACTTAAAATGGGCAGAGCTCAGAGGGGGTGGTTATGCAACCACTGCAAGGGAAAATAAATGCATGGAAATATCACCACAAATAGCTACCTCCTTGAAGTTCAGTATATATTTAGTTCCTAGGTTGTTTCTTCCTTTCACCAGTAGGGAAGGATAATGAGCTTCAAGGACTGTGGGAACCTGCAATTGAAGGAGAACTGAGATACTTTGCAAAAAAACCCCAAACATTAAAAGGACAATGGGGGATCACACTTGAGGGGAGAGGAAGCAAGAACTACCGATGTGACTACTTGAATGACAATGTTTTATGTCAAGACTCCTTAAATGCCCTCCTTTGTGCTTCTTTTCCTTGGCTAAGACTAATGTGTCATTTGAATGTCTTATCTTGCCTGTGAACAATTATATTTGTGAATTCTGAGAGCAGGTCCAAAGTGCAGGGGGTACTGCATGCAAGAAGTCACAGTTGTTTCCCCTGTAGCCAAATGACACTAAAATACAGCTGAAGATCCCAACAACCAACTGTTTGTTGCTCATACACATTGGGGGCGGGGTTAGGATAAACAATGGCAATATGACTGCAGAGAATCAGTATCCTAGAGCTAGTATTACCTGATGCAGGCAAAAATTGTTGAACAGTTCACTCTCTCAAGGTCTTTCTTGGCTTTAACTAAAAAGCAACCCAGCTGTCAGTAGAAAAGATCTGCTATTGTGGCCTGAACGGGAGCTTGTCCTCTTAACCAGTAGTAAAAGCACGTATCTGCAACAGGAGAAAAGCGGTCTTAGTTCTGTCATTCTTAAAGTCTAATTCAGAGCAGATATTGCAGTTGGTGCTGCCATATTTGCACTGGCAACTCCATCCTCACTTAATGCTAGTGTGTACATGTATAGTCTTATCTAGGTATATACGTACCGACTCTATACCTCTTCTGTGTGGTAAGGCAGGTGAAGAATGTTAATGTTATGCTTCAGGATCACTAGGCAGGGACTGAAATGGATTAACAAATTGTGTGTTCTTGTTAGCAGGATAAGCAATGAATCACAAATTGTTGCCTTCTGCTAAATCAGCACAAACTTGAATATCCCATCATTAATTGTTTATGAGCTTGTTTTAATAGCTGCCTGTAACAGTCAGCTCAAAATCTACTAACATTGTTCCCAAACATAAAATCCTTGCTCTTTGCTGCTTTGTAGTGATATACATCTGGGTAATGTGGGTGTAAAATGTTACCATTCTGTTGTGGGAGAGCTTTACACCCACTCTTTGCTGGTGTCAATGACTACACATGCTAAGAGGCAAGCACAGAATCAAGCCTTTAAAATGAAGTTCAATAAGCAGATTAGGCAGAGTTGTCTGAGAAATCTGAGTTGCAGTGCTGCCGTTAATGCCAGAAATCATGATGTATTATTAAAAAAGCAAATGTTAATTGGACAATTAAAATCTCCATTTACAATATGCAGTGCAGCCTGTGGATTCTGCTTTAATGTAAAGCTGAGTGTTTCAACTGAAACCATGCCTGCCTTGAAATCAAATGTGGAAATTTACATGTATACTGTTTGTAAATACACAGATACAAACCTCTGATTTCTAAGTGGGTGACACTGCAGTGCATTTCCCTTCCTTGCTTGGGAATATGTTGGCCTGTTAGAAATGTTGAAGCTGGATGGTGCTTCAGTCTTCCCATTGTTTGAGAACAATTGCTCTTCTCAGACTGAAACATTCTGCCCTGAGCTGGCCTTTTCATGCTGTGATTACTAGGAGGTTAGCCCTACTGAATTAGAGTAATGAAATCTCCAAAGCTATTGAAATGACCTTGGTAACATCAAAAAGAAGATGGCCTTAAATGGAGTAGGTGTTATTTTCTTGCTTTTAATGAAGTAAACCCATTCTGATCAGTGACTCACTGACAACACTTTCATTAGTTGCTTCGTATGATAGTTTTTGTGATTATTTTGCCATATCATAAGGCATACAATGCAGTGTCATATGAACATAGTTACCGGGCTTCACCATGTTTATTCATTAGAAAAAGAGCTGTGCACCAAGAGGAGTGAAAAGAAAGATACTGCTATATTATGATTAATTTTAAAGATCAAATACAGAAAAGCAAAAATAAAGATGGGAAATACCTGACGTATTAGCTGATATTCACTTACTGTTTCAGTGACTGTGAAATTAGTCTCTGCTGTCAGATGAGCCTGGAAAGCAGAAGCACCTTAGTTAGGAATCTTGGATGATGCAAAGACAAAAACAGTTCAGCTTGTCTGCCCTGATCACTCGGTGAAGTGCCCCTGCATGTGAGAAGGATGGATCAAAACGTTAGAACTGGTTTTTAAAATCCCGCATTCCAGGAAATGTAAGGGAACTTGGCCTATGGAATCAGTCTGAGCTACATGACCTAGAGCAGAACCCATGAACAGGGAGATTAACATCTGGAGGGAACTAGTGCTCCTGAAAATTATGTTCTACAAAACACTGAATACACACATCTAAAACCTTAGTGATGGTACAAAACAATCCAATTAAGAGGCTGAAAATGTTTCTGAAATAATGAATGACTAGCATATTGTTGGACCTAATGAGAGTCACTGGGTTTTAAGGAAGATTAAAATAGAATTTTGTATATAATAGAAATGCCCATGTTATTACAAGTCAACTGTAACAAAGACTTTGAAACAGATATTCAACCAAGATCAAATATTTAAGACTGGAAGTGAGGGGGGAACTAGATCAGTTTTGCATCAGTTCCTTGCTTGTCGCAGAAGGGGACCAGAAACTGGACTTCACAGATTTTAGGCCCAGTTTAGCATAGCAAACTGTATGTGTCTTTAAACCCTGAATGCTTTCTTCTCAGAATTCAGAGTATTAAACCCTACAGATTTTGATTCAGGTGCATTTAAGAATTTCTCCTTATTTTGTTTGGCAAGCAGTCACAAAAAGATGCATTTTCCAGTTTCTACAGGTGAGGTGTTTTATTAGTGCTACGGGACAAGATACTAAGTGCCTAAACAAAACATTTATGTAATGCAATTTCCTCATAGAGCTTCAGAAAACAGTTTTCTTTTTAATTATAGAAGTAATTGAACCATAGTAAATATAAATCTTATGCTTAAGCAAGAATGTCTTAAGTACTGTTAATGTCTTGCTTTATTCTTGGTGTGCAATACAAGCCTCCAATTAAGGAATTCTGCTAGTCCCTTGTAATAACTATTGTTTGTCAATAAATTAATCTGCTTCTGTTTTACAATTATGTTAATGAGTATTTTCTTAAAATCGTATTAGTGAAATGGACAACTGAATGTTGGTTATTTGCTATATATCATTGCCCAGATACTGTATCTACAGTAGTTAAGTGCATATTGTGATTGGAATGCAATCTCAGTGGTTTTGGTTCTGTTACCTCCACGGAGCTTTCACTTCTTAATGGCTACAGAGAATAATCTTGAGCTAAGAGCCAAACGTTCTTCCCTCTGCATTACTGCAGTGGTGTTTATAGTTGTGGCTTTTAATGTCAAAATGAAATTATAGCTCATGCATGCCTTTCCAGGCAGAGTAACTCATGTAGAGGACATTAGAATGACTTAGAGGAAGTCTGGAATCAACTCATCATAATTACAAAGAAAAACAAATCCTTTACTCTGTGTGTAATTATCCTATATTTAAGCAATTAATAATTAACTGTGAAATCTGGGGGCCTGTGTTTTTGCTGGTCTGTGAGATAATGGTGGGGAAAAGTAGCCTCATTACAGATTTCTCCTATGAGTATGTAGGGAGCATCTGTTCCCCATTATCTGCACTGGCATGTGTACAAGGTTATTTGTGCTTACGTACAGTACATAATGGTCATCTTTCTGACTTTGTCACCCGGTGAGGGAGCAGAAACAATGCTCTGTCACTTACATGACACCACAGACATGAAAAAAAGCTAGTAAGAAGTAATCTAAGATAAAAAGCAAGTGTATAACTCTCAAAACTATGGCCTGAATTTGTTTTAACAATTATGAATAAAAAATATATTAGTAAAACACTTTGCACACAATTTTTGACTCAAAAGAGCTTAATCATGTGTTCACAGTGAACAGTTTGCCTAGTAACAGTTGTAATCCTGTACTTGTGTTGTCATAGTCACAATTCAAATGAGATGTTTGCATTATGACTAGCTATGGATCCAAGTTTTAAGTTTCAGTTCCTGGTGATGTTTCGTGTCTTGTGTGAATATTCTAGTCTTGGACTTTATGCTATGATACAGTTGAAAAAGGGTACTAGAAACGGCAGATTAAAGGTAAAAATTAGGATATTAAGCTAATGATATTGTGGTTCACAAGTTTAATAATTACAATTGAAAGACCTTAAAAGCTTCCTCCTTCCCTTCCTCCTTTTTCTTTCCTTTTATTCTGGCAGCTTCTTCAGGCTACTACATCATCATCTCTCATAATATTTATGAGAAGAATATATTTCAACTGCTGGCACAAAGGATATTCAATTGAGGAACGGTCAATTCAACAGAGTTCTGTGTTGATTACCAATTTCTTTTGTCATTGATTTATAATAATTTTAAGTAATGTAAATATTTCCCCATGGCAGTTATACTATTTTCATTTTCCCTGAAGACACAAGAATTATTGGTTACTTCTCCAGAACCTGCTAACAACTTTCACCTTTGGTAGCTAGTATCTGATTGATACCTGTAACGCAGAGGGTTAATTTTCACCTCGCAGAAATGTCATGCTGTTCCCAGTATTCATGCTGTTCACCCTCGTCCTTCTTCCCCCTGTGTACAATTGGTTGTCTAAACAGCCATGAAAAAAACTGTTCTTGGTCTCCTCAGAACAAAAGCGAGTCTGCTGTATCACTGAAATTTCATTTTTTGAAAGTGTAAATGTGAAAAAACTGCCTTCTCAAACAAGTTTCTTTTGAGATAGGCAAATCTCTCAACAATTATTTGCATTCCTCAAGTTACAGAGTAGCACTATAGCTACTAAAATTTCTCCTGGAAAACTGCCTGTTTCTTTAGAAACACAACTAGAGTTAAATATCACACAACTGGGCTTCATAGCAAAGATTGCCATTGTAGGGACAGGGGATGAAGTTTTCCTGGTTTTATATGTTATGTAGGTCTTTACTGGAAAGCTATACAGCAGATTGCTGGATATTAATAATAAGAAGGAGGGATTTCCCCTTTTTTGTTTCAGGGAGTTGTTTAGGTCCTCAGATATTAACTCATTCAGAATAAATCAGGAACACTGAGTATCTAGACACTTACTTGAAAAGATTTCAAAACACCTTAAAAACATGGTCAACTACTTGTGACTGCATTGATTTCTGAGACTGACATATGGTTAACACAAATTATTAATAAAATTAGAATTACTTTCCTATTGCTTCCTTGTCATTGGCTGAACACAGACAGAGTTTGAATTGCAAGGAGGCAAGCTGCAGGAAGCACCAACCATTTGTCAGTAAAAGCGAGAGAGCTAGATATATCCTTACATGTACATTGTAACCATATAGTACTAGTATACAGTTACATAATGACATAACCTGTTACAAGACCTAGGAAACCAAGAAATTGTTTTGAGGGTGGTATTTCATGTTCTCTTTTAATGCATACCAACAATACTTCGAAACATATTATATTAATGCCCCCAAACAGACAAGAGGGGAAAAAAAAAAAAAAAAAAAAGAAATGCCCTCAAAAAAAAATTTCCTCTGGGTTTGTGCCTCCCAACAGCTTCCAGTGAATTTATTAGAAAGTGTATTAGAAAAAAATTAGAAGAGCAATAAAAACTCCAAAGAGACAGAAACATGAAAACCCAAGCAAACTATTATTCCTCAGAGTCTAAAACACAAGATCCCTAATAGCTCCTTGTTAGCGTTAACAATCCCACACGCAATAAAAAAGAGAAATTAAAGGCTTTGAGCTTTGCCAGGAAGGATGCTTGCGATAGTGACAGTTTCTTGGTCTGAGTTGAGAAGTGTAGATTTCCAGACTTGGGCACAGCCATGTTCCAGACTGCACTGAGGCAGGAGCTCAGTAGCTGCAGCTGACAACAGAAAGCAAAGTAACAGAAAACATCCTAGAAGATGACTGTACGTGTCCAAAAGCAAAATGCATTTTTTTAAAGTCTTTTTCTCTAATTAAGCAAGATGTAACAAGCTTGCCTTTGCTTTTGCTCAAAACCAAACCCAACCTTCTTGTAAAAGAGGAAAAGCTTCATTGTCTGAATTTTATTGTAACATTGTATTCCTATGCAAATGCTTGCATACATATATAAAGTAGAGAACAGATACTTAATGACAGCTGCAATTAACATACTGTATTTTATGGGTTCAGGACAAGCACCAACTAAAGAAAAAGTATATTATTGAGCTCTGGGGTGATCATGATAAGCATACAACTACATGGTCTTAGGTATAATTATACTTCCTTAAAGTCTGCTAATCTGCAATAAATTCTCATTTTAAATTCAATGTGGAACTGGGTCTAATTTCATTCCACTTCCCAAGTAACGGCCGGGACTGAAACTGGCATAGATTGTACACTGCTTCCCTTTCATTGACCACAGAGGTGTTGATTTATGATATGTCATAGGAGATGCAATCTCTAGTTTTACACCATTTGGAATAACACGTTTTCAAGATTGATATCGACTGAGAAGTCTGACGTGCTCTAAGAACGAAGAGTGTGAGGAAGAAAGGATAGTATCTGCCCCACCGAATTCCGATTGGTGTTATCTTATTCCGTGCTTCTAAGAAATAAAAAATAGCGCGGTAGTATATTCTGCTAAATGAAAACAAAGAAACACCTGGAAGTTCCCTTCATGTTACTGAATACTGAATCACGATGCTCATTATTATTACAGACAGCCAATATGGCTTGTTTTACATAATTACTTATAGTGTGAGCATACAAACATATCTATGCATCTTCTCCTAACATCATAATAAATGTCCCAATTTAGGCGATTAAAATTTATAAAATTAGATGCTAAAATTCTTCTAAAAGTGTCAATTTGTGTTCAGTTCAGAGTCCTGCTGGGTTGCCTCAGAAGCACTGGTGCTGGTGTACTGCCTCTGCATCACATCAATAAACCTGGTTTTGGTAAGAATTGCTAAGGGCATATTGTGGATCCTCACAGTGCTGCTGCCTTGATAAACTAGGGTTGCAGGAGCAAGATGCCCTTGCTGTCCAAAGGCAAAATGCACCAAGTAAAGTATCTGTCATAGTGACAATTTCAAATGTGCACGGAGATGGGCAGATTTCAAATGGGATTTTAAAAAGAATGTAGCAAGAACAAGGCAACAAAAGGAACAGGACATCGTAAGCAGCAGGTCACATCTTGTGGGAGAATTTCTGGACTGATAATTTGAAAAACTGCTTCTAGGTCAACTGAAAAAGGAGCATATTACATGCATGTCCTTAGACAACTAGTTAGCTAACAAAACATAAATTAGAGCTATGAGGGAATGACAATTTTGCTACGAAAAACTTTCCGTTAATCTTCAGAGGCTGTGTTAAAAACTTTGACTTCCCAAATCAGTATGGGATTATTTTGGCAGAAATAGAAACGGGTTTTTTTCTGCGTTTTTCTGTGGAAAGCACAGTTGTCGGTGATAAAAATCTTCAGTCTTGTGGAAAACAGGGGGCATAATTAGATGTAATGTACATTGAAAATGAGTAAATAGGAGCAGGGAACACAAAGTTAACTGCTGTGGCGTTGACTGGCATCTTGAACTTCGGGACTGGCAGTCCTGTAGCGAAGTGCGCTATTCTTCCACACCCACATAAAGAAATGCAATTCACTGAATTCCACCTGCAAATACCAGCCATGGAGGACGTTTATTCTTTTAGTTTTCCCGCTAGTTCATCTAAGAAACAAGTCTGTGAACTTTACATGACTTCCTGTTATGATAGAAAGTATTATGTTTTTTTCACTTTAAAACAATCAGTTGTTTTTAATTAATCAATGCAATTAAACATAACTACTGGTTAAAATGTCCCATCAGCCAAAGTGCATTCCTTTTAAAATACAACAGCAGTCCAGTATCCTGAACATTTGAAAACATTCCTGACCTTTTCGTGTGGGTAGAATAAGCCTGTGTGTTTCGAGCGGAAAGGGGAGAAGCACGTACATTGTTAGCTGATTGGTGTGGGCAGGTAACTCAGAGGAAATGTCAAATCTATGTCCATCAGGAATTTACCTAGCTTCTTCAGACTTCTTTGTGCATGTGCTGACTTCATGTTCTGTGCAGATTTTATAACTATATTTAACATGCATTTTGCACGATGTGCATATAATATTCTCTGTGTATGGTGTACGCACATATGAATATTTGTCCTTAATAATTACCCAGGAAGCTGTGCTTCTAACTAAATTTGATCTTTATCACCCTGTTCAGCAAGTTTCCAGAGGAATTTTTTATCTTTACTACTCTTAACTTTGCTTCCTAAGCAAATTAAATAAAGCAGCCAGGTGTGATGTGTCTCCCTGTCACTGCATAGTGTCTTTTGAACTAACTGGGAAATTCCAGCAATTTAACAGAGGGCAAATAGTATCCTATGTACTCCTAGCCATTTCATGGAAATGGATGCATAGGTAAAGACGACACCAGAGAGTATTATGTGCTGTTTGAAAAACTGCAGCGTACATTTCACTCATCAACAAATCTGCATGTTAGAGGAAATATTTCTGCCCTAGCATGGAGAAGCTTCAGCTGGAGTTTGCGCCTTGCTGAACTCCAAGGAGTCTAATTATGAGCTCCAAGTCTGTAAGAAACCAGGTATCTCATCAGTCTCACAGTTCTTGGAACGACTTTCATTATGTCATAATGTTGTACCGAAAACTGTACAAAATGTTTCAGCCACTGATGTTACAGTGGACTATTTATAGGATTTTTTTTGGTTTTTTCTTTCTTTATCATGCCCTTGCCTTACATGCAGCAAATAAAGCAGACATATAATATACTGCTCACCTTCAAAGCATGATGGAAGGTATGCTGGAAGTTCTATGATCTAACCAGAACTGGGTGCTGCAGTTCTGCGTGAACTGAGCTTTACATCCATATGAAATACATTTGCAAATTGTTGTGTTGAGATTGACTTGTTTTGGAAGTGGGATGAAGTGCAATTACATTGTTCAGTGCACCTTCATGAAACCTGATTTTTTAAAGATACCCACGCTCAGGACTTTTCCTCATAAAAGGGGTCTGTTTCAAGAAATATCTCTCAGTTTAAATAATTTGGAGGAAGGGTTATTTAAGAGGTCTGAATGTTGCAACAACATGAAAAAACGTCTTCTGCTACTTCATCGTACTTAGAAAAAAATAGTTTCAGTCAGGAGTAAGTTTGAGAGGTAAAAATTTCTTGAAGTCAGCAGTAACTGAAACCAGGAAATTACAAAGGAAATGCCTAAGCTGTCATAACTCTTTGAGTTCATCGGTAGAATCTCTGTATTAAAGACTCATACATTGCTTGCTCTAGATACCTTGAGGGTCTTGGCTGCTCTTGCAATTTCCAGTCTGTCAGAAGAACAGGTTTTCTACTGCTGGAAGTAACGACAGAATCTCAGAAGTGTTTAACGTTACTTTTTCGTGATGTCATGGAACAGCGTGAAGTTACAGACTATGGGTACGGCTTCTCAAGCAACACCGTGTCTTCTGTTACGTTAGCCACACTGTTCATCAAAGTTACTGCGATTTCACTACACAGACTGGTTTTGGCCCTTCAAAAGCCTTCTGGAGTCACACACATCCCTCACGCGTTTTACTCTGCCAACGATCCAATGTTAATTTTACCACGTCCTCACCTCACGACCACTGCACGGCATTAGCCGAGGCCCCTCCGCTGCACCTTCCTTCATTCCCTAATGCCGTTGATGTTGGAAGCCCCGCAGCCCTTGTGGGCCACCAAACTGGAGGCCTGGCATCCTCCCTGCCAGAACCAGCGTCTCCTGCGTTCGGTGTGGCCTGCACCTGTGCTCCTGAGGAGCTATTCCGCCGCAACCCTTGGCTTTACCTCACGGGAAACACATGGCAGCTGTCCTTCAAGGAAATTATATTGTAACCCCTCTCGTTCTGCCCGGGTGTAGCTCGCTCACAAGGCGGGTGGAGGCCGGCGCCTGGTGAAGCCATGCTGCCCCTGCCCCGCCGCCCCCCGAGGGCAGACACCTCCCGCGCAGCCCGCGGGGCTCTGCCCCTCCTGAGGCGCCGCTGCCTGCAGCGCCCCGCGCGGGGCTCCAGCGGGCCGGGCTCGGGCACGGCGCCGGCCTGCCCGCTGGGTCCGAGGGAGCCGGGGCAGCTCCGGGCCGCCTGAGGCACGAGTGCCGCCGCGGCCGCCCCGCCTCGGGGCCGCCCCGCCGGGCAGCCGCCGCCTGGGGCGAGTCCCGGCGGCAGCGTGCGGGCCGCCGGCCGCCTCTGCGCGGAGCAGCCAGTAAGGGGCGCTGGGCGGCGGGTTTGGCGTGCGGCGGAGCGGGCTGCGGATCACCTGCGGCAGCGGGGGGGCCGGGGAGCTCCGCCTCCCCCTCCTCCCCCGGTTAATCGCATCCCCCTCCTCCCGTGGCAGGCACCGGCGGCGAGGCGGCTGGGCAGAGCTGTCAGCCTGCTGCAGGCGTACGGGCGCCCGCACCCCGCCGGCAGGGAGGGCCGGGCTGGGGCTGCCGGCCCCGCCGCCCTCGCATTTGCCCCAGCCCGGTGTCGGCGCGGCCGTGAGCCGCCTGCCGCCGCCTCCCCGCGGGGAACCGCCGCCGCCCGCCCGGGCACCGGGAGCAGCGCCCGGGAGCAGGAGACAGAGGGGGAGCCATGGCCGAGGGGGGCGAGGGCGAGGACGAGATCCAGTTCCTGCGAACTGTAAGCGCCGGGCTTGCCTCCCCACCTCCGCGCGGCGTGGGGCAGCGGCCGGGGCCGTGCGGGAGGAGCGGGGCGGCTGGCGGCGCCCGGACCCTGCCCTGAGCTGCGGGCGGCGGGCACCCGGGCGCCGCGGGGGGGGGGTGTCCTGCCCGGGAGGGTGCAGCGGGCCCCGCCGCTCCGGGGCGCTCCTGTCAGGGCGGGTGCGGAGCCCCCAGCCCTTTCCCTCTCCACCGGGCAGCACCCGCGGGGGCCGTAACTCCCCGCCGGGCGCGGGGCTGAGGCGCGGGGCTGAGGCGCGGGCAGGGCGCTCCCGCCGCCTCCCGCAGGTACCTCCGCGCTGCCGCCCCCCGCCCGTGCGCTCGCCTACTGCGGATCCTAACCCAGCAGCCCTCCCAGCCTAAAAGCTGCAATCACACTCTTGCAAAAATAGAATTAAAAAAAACCCCAACCAACCCAATCACCTCTCCCACCCCACCCCCTCTCTACCAAGCTTCCCACTAACTTGCAGGCGTTCTGGCTGAACACAGATTAATAACGTGTGGGTTGTCTTTTTTTTTTTTTTTTTTTTTGGTGTGTGTGTGTGTGAGCATCCTTCCTTTACTTCTGTTTTCTTCAGTCCAAAGCATGTGAAGGCACTGGAGCGTTAGTTTCTTCCTTCCATTTAATTAATACATCAGGACTGCTGCATTTTATGCTCATCTGGATTATTTTTCTTCAAGCCATGCTTTTTATTTACCTCCTGGGCCATCTCCCAAGTGCTGTTTCCATGCACAACCCTAGCAAGTTTTGCAGATGGGCATATTTGAGTGGTGGTGTACGCGAGCCCTATCACAGTTGGAGGAAAAATTGCTGAGGCATTTGTTAAGTGGAGCTAAACCCACGGGTAAAGCTCAGCTTGCTTTTTATTTAGTGCAGTCGGGTTTAGAAAACATTTCTGATCAGTGTCTTGTAAGAAAATACATTGGCAAAGGAGGGGAAAGCAAGCCACGCAGTCTACGTGAAGCATACTCATATGCTGTGTGCAGAATCGTGAATCCCAGGTTGCGGTCATCTTATGTTTATTTCAATCAGTAACTGTAAAATAAAAGAATAACAGCATGTATATGTTTTTTATTATTATTATTGATTGATTGAGGATTCTTAGAAAATCTGGCTTTATGGGGAATACAGCTGTTATGCAACGCTGGCATGAAGATCGTCAACTTTTTTCCCCTCGGCGTTCTGTGACTTCTATTGTAGTGTTGCCTAACACCTAAAGACCAAACAGATGGATGCTTCTTTGAAAGATAATTTGTCATTTCGATTTACGCGAGTTTTATTATTAGTACTTCTCACTGGTAAACATTTTTGGAGGACTTGTACAACGACAGTCTTCCTGCAGGTTTGCATGTTTAAGCTTAGCTCATGGGAGGGCTGTTATCTGAATGCTTAATAGGGAGAGAGAAGCAGTGAGCATGCTAATGGTGCTCAGCACATCTACGGTAACGTTAAACTACAGCATCTGACAGCAGCAGCATGTTATGTAAAGCAGCACTCACGATAAAATGTGTCAGGCTTTGTACAGATCTGGCCAGCCCAGCCTTAGAAGATACTCTAAAACTTCCTAGAATGTTGTGGTGGTGATAAAATGACCTTGAATGTGGTAAACTGAGGCATGAGAGGGAATGCTTTTTGTGTAGTGAAATAAAAAAGGCCTGAAAAACATCCTTTCCTTGTGAAGTTGTGAATCTCTGATGTTTAGCAGTATGTTAGTGATTTTTACTCCTCTTTTCCTTCCACTTTGTCAAAGTTTTTGAACATGACTTGGAAAAGTCAGTTGCTTTAAGACATATAATTGATGTAGACTTCCTTTCATCTATTCTTAGAAAACTTGGATTAGTATTCTCTAAAGCTATCAGATGTGGGTAACTTTCTGAATGACATTGATAGAAAGCACTGGAAATTGGATATTACCTGGTAATCGCTGCGGTTTCTCTTCTGGATATTTTTTTTTTTAAAACGGTAGTTAGGGACAGACGAATTCATAAATGGCTTGGTAGATAAAATAGAATTTTTCAAAGAACACCTTATGCAAGTGAAAAAGCTTTCCATGCTTTGAATACCTTAATGATGACATCTGTAGGCCTGTTAGATGGAAACAGTGCTCTTCGTTTTTTCTTCTTTTCACAGGACCTGATAAACTTTCTGAAATTTTGGGTTTTCTTTTTGGTGTTTCAAAATTACCGTACCATCTTTAGAGTACACCCTGGCATGTAAACACAATATTTTTTTTTTTTTAATATTTAAAGAGAAATATGAGATTTTATTAAATAAAGAAAATAGTCTTTCTTTGCATCAAGCTACCGAACAGCATTTGTACTTGCCATCTAGATGTTGACCGGTAATATCCATTTCCCTTCTTCTTCATGCAGTCCTGTTTGCCTAATGACTCCTCTTCTTAATTTGCTGGTTTTATTCTAATTTTTTGATAAGGTGGCATCATGTATTTCCTCCTACAGATTTTGCTGCTAGGATGGATTCCTGTTTCTTTTGGGAACAATTTGAGTTTGATATGGCACTTCTGAGAAGGGAATGTAACCTGTTACCGCCCGGCACTTCTGGAAGCATCGGTTTTTATGTTGTTTGAGCTAACTTCAGACAGACTGGAATCCAGCTCTGTGCTGGTCAGTTCTCAGGGAAATCTTCTATGGTCCTGGGAACGACGTGCTTCTCCACACAGACAGGGGTCTCTTCCTCGTTACTTTGCTGAATACTCCAGCTGGAGATGACCTTGTGATATGTGTAGCCTTTTTTGGGCTTGGAAGTACCTTCTCCTGACTTTTCCCACTGAATGCGCACACATTGTGCAAGAGAAGTGAAGAGGTGCGAGTGCCCTGCTCTAGCTTTTATTAGTTGTGCTCTGGGGAGGACTTTTTCCCTGTAAAGGATTGCTTTCTTTTTTTAACTAGGAGAAAGGAGAAACGTGTGCAAAACACTTACATTGTTTAGTCTTTACAGTCAAGAATCTGAAACTTTTATAGTTAATACGGAAATGACCTGGTTAGTGTGGTTTCTTTGGTTGGGTTTTGTTTGTTTTTTTAGGATGTGTAAATTGACCAGAGTGAAAATAATTCAGAGTTCCAGGAGAGAACAGAAAATGTTTTTGCCTAATGTACCTGTGCAAGGATTGTTTTTTGTGCAGCAGAACCCCCCTAAGGGAAGGCTTTTGTGTGGAGTGGGTGGTAAGCTGATGAGAGGATTAAAACAATTGCAGTACTTCACCAAAATACTGCCTATGAATATCCCTTCTGTCGGTTTAAGGTGTCCTGAATTTTGGGAGCACTATGTACCTAAGAGTGGTGAGAAATGTGTAATGTAGCTGTTTGATCTTGTGGTGTTCCTGATGCCAGTACGGATAGTTTTCTGGAGTTGTGGAGGTTCTTAAATTAGAGGCAAGTCATCTTTTCTACGTTTGTGGTAGCAGACACCACCAGAACACACCAAGTAAGGCTGACAGGGTTATGGTCTTTCTCGACTGTCTTCTGAGGCAGTGAAGACTACCAAGCCTGTCAGGAACCAGAAGCATAATCAGTGTGAGCAGCACATTTTCCCCAGGTCTGTTGGAGTCGTCTTCTCCTTTTCATCTCTTCCCCTTTTTTTCTTTTTAAGGTTGGAACGCTGATGTTAGACCGTGTGCTCTCTTCTAATGCTTTTTTCTTTTTTCTTTTTTTTTTTTCTTCATTTGTTTAATCGGCAACTTGCAGTAAAATAGGATCTTTTGCTTGTGTGAACATACTCTGTGCTGCCTTATTTGCTACATGGACTTGATTGTTCTGAGTGTGACTGTCAGAGAGAAGTGTAAGACTACTTTCCAACACTGGAAAAGGGCTTTTAAATGAAGTTAAACATTATTTAAGATTCATGTTTGACATGCAAAAGATTTTATTCACTCAGTGCTGGGATTTAATATTTCAGATTATAAAAGAATGGAGTCTATGGCAGAGAATTTTTCTGCATTCTGAAATGAACAATGTAAGGTGGTTACATTTCAAGGGCAGGAATCCTGTAATCCCAGAGTCACTTCAGTTCCAGATATTCTTCATTACGGCAGCATTTAAACAATGAATGTCACTTTAAATCTGACTAAAAATCATATGCTTAGATGCTATCCTGAATGAAGATTCTGTGGAATCAGAGGACACAAAAGGAACCTGGAAAAACAAGGTTAGAAGATTATTGTAAAATAAGTAACTAAACATGAGAAGAATTGTTATGTGAATCTCTTGGTGAAATAGAATTTATTTGTTGGTTTTTTTGTTGTTAAATCCCTCGATGCTTTTCATATGCTGCTTATCTTTAAAGGGGTCTCTCAAAATATGTTAGATTCTGGTAGCTGCAGTCATCAAACATAAAAACACAGCTGCCAGAATGCACTGAAGAAAATGCTCAAAAGCAATCTTGGATATTAGAAGCAATTTTAGAAGGAAAGAACACTGAAAAACACTTTGGTTAGCCTTTTTTTTTTTTTTAATGTTAAAAAGTATTTCTCGTACCTGTCAGTATGTGACTTCTGAAGATTCACAAGGTACTGGCATGAGAGACCACTGTTTAACAGCTCATGTGAGGGATGGCGTGGCTGAGATTGCAGCATTTGTACCTTCCCCTCTAAGGCACTGCACTGCAGTACAGATACCGAATATGATCTCAAATTCTATTTTGGAATTGAGCTGGACAGGCTGTTTGTAGTGAACAGGTTTTAGCTAGGACATGCAGTCTGCTTTTTATTTGGGAATTGTGTGAAAATTTTCTATATGAATTTTTTGATTCCAAAATTGTTTGACAAACATTTTATATGACCATTCAGGTGATATTACTGGATAAGATCAGCTGTCTAGTCTGTGTACTGTCTGGTCCAGTCTTCTGCATCTGGAAGTTGTCTGAATCGGATGTGTGAGCAGGAGGCTGAGGAAGCTCTGTAGCAAACGGTTGGTCCACCAGGGAAGTTATTTGCTCTGTGAATTGGTTGACTGATGTTCTGAGAGCCAGAGAGCTGCTCTTCCTTCAGTATCTGAAGATGCTTTGATGCACCGTGCTTTTCAGTGTCCTGAAGTGGGAGGAAAGTCTATTGCAGGAACTTAAGCTGTGGGCAGATGGTAAAGAGACGATTCCAGTTAATTTCTGACCCAAGATTTAGAATGGTCCTAAGAGCTCTGTCTGCCTTTCACTTCTTGATCTGAATGCTATATTATGACAGCATATTGTAAAGGTGGTTATCCTCTTATATAGTGGTGTGGAAAGTGCACAGGTTGATTCTAATTCAGGAAAGTACACCAGTCTTTCTGGCGTGCGAATAGGGGTGTGTATTTCTCTGAATCAAGATAAAAGATTGGAAACCATCTGTGTGGGGAAATACTGACAGTGGGCTGCATCCAGGAAGTATCTGAATTACACTGAAAATGCAAAAACCTTTTTATTCTGATTTTTATACTTACAGGTGCTTCATGTTAAAACTCTGAGTTAGTTTTGTTTTTCTTAATTAATTAAACTAAACGTTTTGTTTAAATTTCCTGAATTGTCTGAAGAAGTAGGCTTGGCTTTGTGGAGAATGGCAAAAGAAAACTCAGAAACCGTGTATGTATTCCTATACTTCCTAATAAAACTTCAGTGACACAAATTTGTCTGTTTGGCATCATGGTACTAGTACAGAAATAAACATTGGACTGTAAAATGAACACATTTTATCAGGGTAAATGAAAGAATTTTAACTTTCTCTTACTGTGGTTGTTGCAGTTTTAGTTGTGATTGATGGAACACGTCAGCAATGTGTTTTCTATATTGTGGCTATCTAAATTTTTTTTTTTTCTTAATTTGTGCACAAAAAGAGTAGTTATTCATTAGCAAATAGTTCCTTGCAAGTGCTATACAGAAGTCTCATGGAATGGAGTTCTGCTTCATTGTCATACATACGTACCACACATTTGTGGCTGTATCTTAAGTGTTGGTAAGAATAGCTAAAATAAATACATTAGTCAAAGCAATGGTGGTGTTTTTTTTTTTATAGTACCATTTCTAAAAAATATTTGGGTTTTGCATATGTAAGTTTTAATGGGCCTCATGGCCACCCCTGTGGAGCACTGTTCAACGTCTTGGGAGTGAAACTCTGATCCCTGTGAAGGCAGAGCTATTGATTTCAGTGTAACCAGGATTTCATATCCAGCCTTTGTTTGCAGGCAGAATGGCTGGGAGTGTGCATATAATAGTTGTTCCTGTGTAAATGCAGGTTTGTTTCTGAAAACTGCTAAAAAACTCTATGGGAAGATTCAGTCTTCTGGTTGGATTTGCTCCTAGCTCTGATACTGTTAGATTCTCGTTATGGCTTACGTCCTGAATCCATTAGCTCAACACTTCTGGGAAATTAAGCTCTATGAATTTTTGGAGATGGCTGTCCCTTTCATGGTACTGATGTAGAAATAAAATTGCAGCAATTCTCTGCTTGTATTTTATATTGGAGAGGGGCTTGCTTTTTTACCGATCATCAATGAGAATTTTGCAATTGATTGCAGGTGGACACAGTTCCTCAGAAGAATAAATTCTCCAGACAAGTAATTTCTAAGGTTGAAAGAGTAATGTTTTCCTGTTGATACCATTCAGACTTCATCTCTGAACAAAAGTGGTCCCCTCTTTTGTGAGGGAAGTCCTGTATCTCTTAAGTGAGAACTTCTTACTGACATATAAAACTACCAGAAGCCGAGTTCTACCTTGATTGAGCTACTTGGTTTGAATTTTCTGCTAGAGCATTAGGAGAACAGAGGAAGTAGCTAATAAAGTACATGATCAGAGCACCCTAATTTTCTTTTATTTTGTCCAAATTCATCCATATGTGCTACACAAGTAACTGTTTCATTTGGTCTGACTTTTCCTTTCTTGGTATGTACTTGCGTTCATAACATCAATTCTTGAAGTAATATTAATGTTACTCTGAAGGAGGAGGAAGAGGGGTATGATTTTTCTCAAGAACAAGAAAGGGGAAAAAAAACCCTAACCACCAAAACCTGAACTAGTAAAATGACCGGAAAAGTAAGTGCCAGGGCAGACTTTGCCCTACTGTCTTGTCAGGGCTTTTTCTTATTTAGATTAAAAAGCTTTAACAGACAGTTTTATAAAATGTGGTAAATAAAATGAGGAAAACTTAAGCGCAACGTATTTTCTTCTAATGAAAGCTGACATGTGAATTCTGTTACTTTGTCCTTCAGACAGCTTGAAAACACCCATTTTAAACCTGAGCTGTGGTCAGGTGAAAGCGAGAACAGAGCACTCTAATTATTGACACAGTTACACCCTGGGATTCCTCCCAATAGCAAAGAAAGGATAGCCTGGCATAATTTTCTGTCTCCCGTCTGTATTCTGCTGAAGACGTACGCTATGTTTTGCAAGTGCATGGCACTTACGCCATGCCTGGCTGTGTTGTCTATCCCACTCTGGAATGGAAGGCTTCTCGAAGAGGCAGCCTGATGCATCTCAGTAATTGAGAAAAGGCAAAAAGGAACTAGTTCAGATGACAGTTCAAGCCTCTTAAAGGCAACCACAGCAACGCAGAGCTCACTGCAATGCTCTGCGCCCATCAGTGGCACAGCAGTGATATTTCTTTGTTCTCTATTGTAACAAATAGAGCACCTGAGGGCAGCCCCTGCCTGCAGCAGCAGCGCAGTGAAGGTCACCCCAGTTTCCTAACAAAGACTAGCAGGAACTCCCATGTGCTTTTCCTGCAGTGTAGTTTTATGCTGCGCTCCCTTGTTAATAGGCGTGAGATTCATTAACTAGTTATGTATTTACTTACGAAAGAACTCTTGCTTTTCTTTGTCATTTTTTACATAATAATGGTGGTGTAACTTGTCAGGTGAAGGGTTTACACTCTTCATATATGTTGCTATGTCTAGATTCTGATGATACGTTACTCAGCTGTAGATTTGAACAAATGTATATTTGAGGCGTGAACTGCAATTCAGCAGAAGCTTTGCTTAGCTTAGCTTTTCAGAAGTGCTTAATAAAACCAAACTGGTACCTATGTGCCTACTGTTTGGCAAGTGAAAGATGTGACAGGTAAGGTGACATAATATGAGCTATATTCACTTATTTGATAGTCAAAATTTCTGTTTAAATGTAATGCTGTAATGGTCAGCTTTACAGTAATACTGTGTTGAGAGGAGCATTCACACCAGCAGCTGCATTAAATTTTAAATAAAAAGATGGGTTCACTGTTTTAGTGTTGGGATGTACTTCAATGTTTATCAGTCAGGAATGACTTCCTTCTAATTACTACTGCTTGATGAAAATTGGAAATCTAATATTACCTAGTAATGCAGTAGACTTCCCAGAGGGACTTTGGCAAAATTTGATGAGGTATCACTCTGAAAGGCGCATGGATCAGTTAATTTTTAACACGGAAGACGTTTTAGTGCAGGACAGTTTCTTTGTTGATTTGGTTTCATTCATATTCTAAACACTATAGGACCACAAAGAAGGAGTAATAAGATCACTACATTTTATGAGGCAGCTTCCCAGAGGATTTCAGAGTAATTAGTGCTATACAACAACTTATGTCTGTTACCTGATTGTTTTTTACTCGACTGTGGGAAATAATACCTGATGGATATTAGTTGGCAGAACCAAATGCTGAACACTGGCATGTTTTGCTTCTCTGCGGCTTGTGAAAACTCTGGAATCCTGCTGTGAAAACTGAGTGCACTGAATGTGAAGAATATCCCTGCTTAAATCCTTTTTTCGGAGGAACAATGGGAGGAAGCAACACAAAATTTTCATTGGCTGCCTGTGAGTTTACCTGGAGATTGCCAGACAGTGGAGTTATATTAGTGGAATCAAGCCAGAAATGGCTGTCTCTTATACCTGTATTTTTTCCTTGCAGGGCAGGCAGAGCTGGAAAACGTGACTGCCTGGGCTCTGTGTGGGGTGTATTCTTTCATAAAAGAAAAATGGTGAAAGAGGAAGGTATATTCCTTTGCTGATTATGCCAGCTAATTTCCCTTGGTGTATGAGCATCTTCCATTCCTGTGATGGCCAAGTGGAATTCCTTATACAGGAATTTAGGTGGGGGAATGAATGGATTTTAAAGAGTGTTCAAAGTAATCCTGGGTAATTGGGTAGATCTGCTTAAGGCTTAGTGAACTACTGGATACGTGGATGCATTTGTTACAGAAAATGGGAACTAGGAAAACTCTCCAAACCAGACGATGGTTTAGAAAGCCGACACTGGCTTATTGCCGTGCTGGATGCATGGGGGACCTTCCCTCCTGACACGCATACCGAGTTTCTGGAGGGTATACGCGATATACAGTGGAGAACTTGCGTGCCCACAGGACGCTGCATGTTCGTTTTCATTCGCACACAGGACTGGTTGCGCGTTTCTGGCTCCCATGGCAGGTCAGTGCGCCCTCAGCGAGTGCTGCTGACGGCTGTTACCAGCCACGCGCGCTCCCCAAGCGGGGCTTTACCCTCCTTTGGGGTGGGGGGAGCTATTGGAGTTGGGGGTCCAGATCTGCCATTACCACAGTTGCCTTTGTCCTACTTCCAATGGATTTTCTGTGGATCACAACAGTTTATCGGCGTGTCTCCTCTGGCGGCCAGAACTCTTCCACTTGGAGGCTTCTTTCTGCGTAATTTCCATAAGGGTGTTCTCCTTATCTGCTCTTTGTTTCCCAGGGTTGACTCCCTTGATTATAGAAATCCTTTCATCCATCAGTTTTGATGACCTGAGTGGGTGGGTCAGCTTGACAGGAACTTTGTGCACTTACTCTTGTTTAACATGTAGTTAAACACTAAATCAGAGTTTGGTAATTCAGGAGTTTAGGCAACACAGTTACTGATAATTGATCCTCACTGTGGGTCAGGAATGTAGCCATACTGATAAATTTTAAAATCACTTACGGTGTGTTTGTTTTCTAGTTGTAAAGCAGAATAATTTCTATAACTTATATAGAATATAATATATTATAAGCAGAAGCTTGCTAGGCGCAAGCTAGATGATTAAACCTCTGTGTACGGCCACATGACCTTCATCCTGAAGCAGTCTTTGATAAAGTATTTGGTTTCAATGATGACAGCAGCCACCTAAATATCTGTAGCCCTACAACAGTCATGAGAATGCTGTGTGATTCTAGCACTGAGGGCTAGACTGAAAATAAGCGTCAATCATGTGACTTCATATTTCTATTTTCTGCGTTTACAAAGTAGATTTTGCAATGCTAATGCATAGGCAGTTACGTGCATTTATGCAGCCTTGTTGCAAGTACCAGGGAGATCGAATGCATATCCACTTTTCCATGCAACAGAAAAGTAAACCCCCCAAAATTCACAATGTGTTGTGGGGAAAGACTTAGTAAAAATAAAATGGGGATGGAGAAAACATGTCTTCTGGTGTTACAAGTAATTTAATAGCCCTTCATTGCTAAAGAGTTGGATTAACCTTCTTTTTTAAAAGCTTGTATTAAATAAATCTTGGGTTGGGGTTTTTCTTCTGCCTAAGTTGACACAGAAGGCAAAGACTTGTTTCAGGATTTGACACATACCGGTAGACAGCTGAAGGAACCACACTCATGCAGATGTGAAATGGTTCATTCATGAAAACTATCATGGCAAGTGTGGCTGAAGAGATCTAACTCTCCTAATAAAGGAACTGATTGAGATGAGTCTGTAAATAACACTATGAATTCTCAGGACCAGAAATGTTAGATAACATTGCTGAAGTGTGATTGAGGCAAAGAATCCATGGAGCAGTACCATCACATTTAAACACAGTGCTGGAATAGTATGGATAACAGGGGTAAGAGTTGTATTTATTGGTGTGTACGCAAGAAGTCTTGATTAATTTCTTGTAGTCTTGGAATTATGTAGCAAGTCCTTCAGAAGAGCTTATGAGCAAAAAAGCACTAGTCTGGTATTTAGTAATTGCAGGAGGGTGATAGCTGCATAGGTCAGTGCAGAAAACTTCTTAAATGTCATGGGTGTTCCATCACTGTTGACTGAATTTCTGTAGGGTGCGCTTATGAAGTAATGATTCACTTACCAAGATGTTCTTGAGCAGGTCTTAGCATGATAGTCTGACTGCTTGTTCAAGTATGCCAGCCATTATTTGCTCTCTAATCACTTTTAATATGTCTGATACAGTGAATATGAATTTTAAAAGTTACTATTATTGATACTGGTGTTTTGATGGAAGAAGACTCTTAAAGTTTGCAAAAAGAAAGGATTGCAAAAGAAATCATCAGTGAAGGCCTGATCTCCATTTTGAGCTGACCAGGTCTTGTAGAAACATCCTGTAAGTTTTGTTTTGGTATGAGAAAGCTCCTGAAATCCTGTCGAAGAAATGCTGTTGCACGAATAGTACTTCCAATGTTATGTCTCCAGGTCCATTTCTGAAATCTGTCAGCAGCATCTCGTACAAGAAGAGTACTGTATTTATGCTGTATGTTATCTGCTGGTTCATTTGAAGTTGCTTTTCTTTGGACTTTCAACATCGAAGTCTAAAACCTGTTGTTTAACCTTTCTCCTTCATCCTTTTTCTTGTCACAGCCACTGAGATCCTTGTCTTTTGGTATTGATGGCTTTTCCTGATTTAAAGTTTGACAGAGCTTCAACCTAAGCCTGTGGCAGAACTTGCGGTTGTCATTCAGATTGGTAAAAGGATATTTTCCTGAAGGGGGCTCTCACATTTGGGATTTTTTTTTTTTTATTATTCTTATCCTGATTTTATTTCTGTTTTTCTTTTCAACTTCTCTCTTTGTCTGACAAATGGTAAGGTCAAGTTTTTCTTCTTTTTTCCTCTCTCAGAACAAGAGATAAGTGTGTTAAAAATGTCCCATCAATTTTACTAGGAAGGAGAGAGGTTATCTTGAGAACTTCAGACATATGTGTTTCTCCACATCGTTTGTACTGATGTGTGGTTTGTGTGCATTTTCTTTCTCATTCTTTGTGTGCCTGACCTCTGGAAAGCTTCAGCTTATCGAGCTGAAGGACTCCAAAATCCTTGATTTCAAATGGATGGAATTTATCTAGAAAGGGAGAGGGATGGAGCGTAGGAGGGAGGGATGTCAGATCTCATAGGTGAGCTTTGTCATCCTCTTGAGAGGCGTAGCTTGTTGCCTGGCTTGTCTCCAAAATAAAATAGATGCTTTTGCATAGGAAGTGTAATATGACTGAGTTTAGACTCAAAAAGAAACACTTCCATTTTCTGTGGAATTGGAGGAGAAAAATGAGTAATTAGGGAGTGAGAATTAGATTTTCATGTTCCTAAAGGTGAATAGAAGTGTATTTTTCTAGGAGGAATGTGTGGCTCAATTCAGTAAAAGCTGTATACCTGCATTTTTAAATACTGAAATATTGACACCTATTTATTGACTACTGTCCACTGAGAATGTAGGTTTGTTTTGGTTTTTTCCCCCCTTCTGATTTAGGGATTTTCATATCTGGTTTTATCTACTGAAAATTAAACTTATGTGGTTTAAAGGTATATTAAGCTGCAGTGTTGACATATTTTATTGATAATGTTACAGGCATCACTTTATTCTGATTCTGTCAGAAGTAATGTATTGCTCTTTTTTATTTTGAAATTTCTAGTTGAATTCTAGCTTATAATTTGTATGTCAGCTGCAATTGCAGCTGAAGTCTCTGAATTTCTTCTTGTATTATAAATCTGTTAGTGAAGCAAAATTAGACACTTTCTGTTTTATCCCCTTTTTTATTCTGCTTTCTGTTCTATAGTTTATTTTTTACTTGGCAGCTGCAAAGATGAAAGAGCATCAGTGACAATATTCTTCCCTTCCAAACCAGTTGGTTTTGGGGGTTGCACCCCAGGCTTGGTAAATCACCTCTCTGCAGAGGTCCTGCGCCTGGCTTAAGGAATTGTTTGGCCCCCTCCACAGAGGTAACTCTGAGAAAACCTCTAGGTGAGAGTTACTAGATCAGTTTTCTGAAGCTGTAATCCTGTGGAGTAATCCAATTAGTACAGTGTGTGAGACGTGCTCAACCTTCAGAACTTGCTGGGGGAGGTTTGTTTCCATGCATGGCATTTGCATTGCAGTTTACATTGGGAGGCCTTGCCGCGCTTCTGGATTTACCAACAGAATAAACTGACACGGGTCGGAACACACCTTCAACGAAGGCACGAGTTTAATTGGGTAGTGAACCGGCAGGGAGTGTGAATGCTAACAAAATTACTTCTTCATTATGTACCTGTGTGACTTCCTGTTGATGAGTGAGGGTTTTTATGATGATTTGTGTCTGTTACAGAATTACAGTTTGACAATTGGAACCACATCTAGGGCTTGGGAAGCGCATGTTGTTGTAGTAAGTTCTTACTCAAAAGTTCCAGTTTGCTACTAGTGGGTATACCCTAGTGGTTTGTTTTATTGGGGGGCAGAGAGGCGAGGAGTTCTGAGAGTGAAATAGGTTTGCAGCTTTACTGTATAAACAGAGTAATCAGCTGAAGAAAATCCTTATATTTTCAAAATCTCTAGCTGGATCTCATTTTCCCTGCCTGAGGAATAATTTGTTTAAATGAAAGAAATACCTAACACAGGCAGGTTGGTATAACAGGTTGTTAAGCACTATTTTGTTAGCAGAAGGCTAGAAGAAAATACTTATGGTACAAATAATTTTCTTTCTTTTTTTTTTTTTTTGGCCAAAAGCCTAAAAACAAGTCCTGTATTACAAAGGCTGTTTCAAGTAAAAACCTGGCTCTCTTACCTATTGCTTAAATTATATTGCAATCTGAATGTAAATTAATTGATTTTAGTATAATGGCTAGCAGAATAATCTTCTCTGGATCTGCTAAACATTTCATGAATCAATTTTCTGGTCCATGACTGCAAGGGTCTCTGTATGGCCATGTATGTTTTTTATGTCTGGTTCTGTTGTCACTGACGTTAATGTTAAATGTCCTCTAGACTGTAACCAGAGCTGAATCATACACTCACAGCATTATGTGCCATTGTATATAATGGCCTAAATGTGTCAAATGCGTAGCCTTGTCTGCCATTTTAAGCATGATTAATATTTATTAATATTAATCAAATGCTTACACACCAAAAATGTGTGAACTGGCCTTTACACAGTTAGTTTAATGATGTGTACACATTGCAAACTGTCTTTCAAAATATTTACATCTAATTATTGGTAAACTCTTCTAACTCTGCCACACTGACGTGCCATCTTGTCCAATTCAGTAAAGGTAATAACCTGTCCTACGTTCTTCTTTTCTGAGAAGAAAGCTCGAGTTTTTTCTTATTCTACAAACCTTCTCAAAGTCTTGGTTAGGAAACTAAATGTCGTTCTTGCAGAGTAGCATTTGTAATTTGTGTTAGCAATGTGCTTTTTCTGTGGCCAGCATAAATTTTATTATGTCAACCGTGGAACCCAAGGTCAGCTCTAATTTGGACTTGAGGTTACGTATAGTGTTTAGTTTACTCAGGAAGTCTCATATGCTGTGGGAGAGTACTGCTTTTTAAGTGCTTGATACATGCAAAACACTTATTTTTCCTATTTCTTTTACTCTTTTATATTTTATATGTTATATCTTTTTTAAAAATCCTTTTTTCTTGGTCTCTATTGTGAGACTGGGAGACTTGTCTTGAAGCTTTTTAGTGAGTACAATTGCTTTTGTTATTGAAGGAAGTTTTAATTATACTTCAAGGTAAGAAATGATCTTGTCACAAAGCTTCTGTAACATCTTAATCTCTTTGATTTTGTTTTGTGTCTGCAAGCCTAGCTAAAGCTGATTTTGGGAAGCTGTGCAGTGCTGCTCTTTCAGCCTTGTGTTAACTATGGCAATGGGGAAATACTGAAAATGATGCACACTTTCAGGCTCGTTGTGGAGAGCAGGTAAATAGCAAAGCAGGTCTGCTAGTTTTCTGAGTTTATCAGGATAATTCACCTCGCACTTGGAATGCAGCAGAACATATAAGAAAACATAAAGGCATAGAAAAATTCAGGTCTTTACCTTCTACTTGCATTTTGCTACTTTGCCTCGCCTAGCACTTCAACTCCTGGCTTCCAGTAAAACTGAGAGGCTTAAATGGGAAGATCTTCAACTGGCTTTTGGTTACACATCATTGGCATGGCAGTATCTGGTAACGGTCCTTTTCCAGATTATGTCCTGCTGAAATAGTCTGTAAGTTTCTCTTCATTCTTACTGGATTTTCCATACACAGAACCAAACCTTCAGTGCACGCTTGCATATGTTTTATTCTAGAGTAGTCATTGTTTTCCAGTTATCCAGAGACTTCACTATTACTGTAAATGAATTATTACAAATGAGTATGTGGGCTCATGACTGTGTTTGCTTAAAACATTGTATAGCACTTCCTGCTGTGGTTTTTTTTTTGGTTTTTGTTTTTTTGGTTTTTTTTGGTTGTTGTTGTTGTTGTTTTGTTTTTCTCCTTAAATGCAGGAGTTAATTTGAATCAGAGTAAAGAAGGAAAATCATAGATTGTACACTTGAAAGTGTACATTATTTGCTTTTCTCTTCTCTTTTTCTTGTGGCTGATTCATGGTTATTCTGTACCTTGTAGGGGTTTGCGCATGTCTGGTTTGTTGGGTTTTGGTGTGGGGTTTTTTTGGTGTGTGTGTCTAAACTAACCCATACCTGGAATTGAAACAAATTTTCAAACTCCTAAATTCTTTGAAAACCGCATCTCTCTTTCTTTATGAAGAACTGGAGGGGAAAGCCCTAAATGGTAGTCTTTTGCCTTATTGAAGATGATGCTGAGGAAAAATTGAACAATGTATAAACAACCTCTCGTCCTCTTTTAAAACTAACCCACTGGTATATATTGTTTTGTCCTTTTGGTCCAACTCTTGCTGAAGTGAATGGTAATGTATTTCTTGATTTGGATTTAGTATTCTAAATATATAATTTACTCTAAATAGTTTTTCATATTAAAGATTTTATACCCTGAAGAGATAAGAGCATTGTAAAAATGTTAAACTCATGGTAGTTTTATGATTTAAAAAACCATAGTTTATCACACTTTTTCTTTGGCTAAGGATAAAAAAATATTTTGAAAGATTTTAACATTGTAATATTTATTATAAGGGAGAACAGGAAACTGCTTTTTATGTATTACTTAATACTTTTTGTTTTCAAAGATTCTTGTGACCTTTCGGTTTGGTTCTTTGCAGTCAACCTCTGCGCTTTTTTTTTTTTTTTTTTTTTAATTCAGGCAAGCATTAGCCGTACTTTGTCCTGTGAGATTCTGTTTGGTTTTCTTTTTTATTATTATTATTTTTATTTATTTTTTCCTCAAGGTGGAAAGCAAGCTCTAGTCTGTAATTTGTGTTCCTCAGTAAGGAGATACAGTACAGCAAAATCATAAAAAAAACCCTTTTTTTTTTAAGACTGCAAACGTGCTGCTGAAAGCTATAGTAAGGTTTGGGTCAGAGAAGATAAAAGAATCTGGGTGGACTCAAAGACTTCTGTTCTGGAAGGCAGCCTGAAACACCCGTTCGTTCCACTCCTTGTGAGGCCAGGGAAACCATGCTGCAGAAGAGATTTCCATCAAGTCAGTCAACCTGGAAAGGTAGAAAACAGGTCAGAATTGGGCTACCCAGGCTTGGTGCTGACTTCCAGGAGAAATTAATTCCCCATTGGCCTTTCATTGCACTAGCTTCAAATTTCTCAGCAGTAAGAGAAAGCTGGTCTGGAATGGGTTGTTTTTCTCCTGTCAGACCCTCAGTGGTCTATGGAATGCAGTTCTCTCCTTGCACCTGATAATTTTTTGGTGCGTTCAGCTGGAAATGTGAACATTCTACTTAAGTGCTAACAGAAGATTCACACCTCCCGGTGTTCAGGGACTATTTCTTTCATTGGATGTGTAAGAGAATTCAAATGAGAAAGCACAGTCCGTTAGCAATATTAGAATTGACTAGGTTTTGGTTTTGTAACTTCTGTTAGTTCAATAGCGTTCTAATACCCTAACCAGAGGTGATAGCTCTCTTAGCTGTTGTTTGTGTGTTATATTTTCAGATTCAGTCATTGTGCCAAGGATTGGATTGTTGTGTGCTGTGTGTTCAGAAAGTATTTAACAAGTAGTAGAGGCAAACAGGATGCAAACCCCAGTGTATCGTGATTAGCCCAATGCTGCAGAACGTTAATAATCACAGAGAGGAGGTCTTTGAAATGTGTGCAAAGTCCATCGTGATCTTTTGGAATTCAGGGATGTGTCAATTGAAAGTATCATTGTAATTGGTGCATCACAGTGTGATGCTCATGAACTGACTCTGGAGGTTGAGAGAAGCTGCTGTTATGAGATTTGGAGGTGATCCAGGGGACAAACAGAGTATTACTAAAGATTAGCTGATAGAAGTATCATTCCCATCAGATTAATCAACATGACATCTATGAAACTGTGCTACAGCTTGCAGTGTTGAACCTTCCTCTCCAGTATTGTTTTAATTTGAAGACTCTTCTTATGGAGGTTTATTTTTAGGTTGTGTTGTGTTTCTGTGGGGTTTTTTTTGGTTGGTTTTTTTTTTTTTCTGTTTTGTTGGGTGGGGTTTGGGGGTTTTTTTTGGTTTTGTTTGGTTTGTTTTGTTTTTTTAACAGCATGTTAAGTTACTTCTGCAAAGTTTGTAATGACCTTTTTTCTCTTTATCTTTTATTTTTTTCTCTCTCTCTCTCTTTTTTTTTTTTTTTCTTTTTTTTTCCCCTTTGGAAAATTTGGGCATTAGAAATTGTGTTGCGTTGTTCTGGTGCATTTCAATGCATTAGTTGCACAGCTCAGCTGGCATGGTTTTGTTGGCAAACGAGGATAAACAAAGGAGATGAGTCATGCCATTTTAGCCTTGGAGCTTGAAAGACAAAGATTGAAAAGTTTTGGTTGCTTGGTTTTGGTTTGGGGGGATTTTTTATTTTATTTTTTTTGTTTCTGGAAGAGGATTGTACACCACGAGAAATGTCATGATTTATGATTGCTCCTAACTAACTTGAATATGGATTGATTTTTAAACAACAAATATTCTGGTATTCATTTTTCTCTCTGGTTTAGCTTTTTCTTTGGATCAGGTGGAGGAAAATCTGATGGGAGGGCTTGCAAGATACTGGAGTCCAGGCAACTGTGAAAAATTAGGTACCACTTTGTTTAGTTGGAGGGGGTCATAAAGGTCAGTTGTGGAGCAAGTATTATGAATTCAGGCTACTTGTTGCTTAAGGAATTTGGGACCTCTGAAACATTTCACCAGTTTAATCTTTGATTAACTCTTGCCCCTCTATCCTGACATTTGGTTAAGAATCTCTGTAGAAAGCCTTTCCACGACTATATTGGTAATTGTAAGTGAAGATAATGAGGGTCCTATCACTACATCTGTTTTTATTACTAGGGAGAGACTGTGGTCTAGATGACAGCACATTGGCAAAGGAGATGTAGCTTCTGGTTTCTGGAAGTTCATCCTCTGAAGCGGAGGCTTAAGTACAGTGGTGCTGGAAAATAAAACAGCCCTCAGATCCGTCTTTAGGTATAAAAAATCCTCAGCTGATCTGAAGACATGTTATCACTGTATCTTCTACTTCTGCTGCTAAAACTGGATTTGTTAAAATGTGCATCAGTGTGTGTATTCATACCCGGATTTCCATCTATAATGTGAAGATGAAGTTGCATTCCTCTCGCTGTAAATTGCCTGGAGACTGATTGATCAAAAATGCAAAGCTGAAATTAATTATAACTGTTATAGTTCTCCTGCTGATTTTTAGCTGTTCCTGGGCACTGAGCAGGTGTTTTAATTGAACCAGGGTTTTCTTGGTGATTAATGCAGTCTGAATAGTTAAAATTATTATTAATGCAACACTTGGCACTTTTTTGGATTTCCCACAGAATCTTTAAGGTTGGAAGGCACCTCTGGAGATCACCTAGTATATCTAACTTTTAAACATCTCCACAGATGCAGAGTCCACGGCATCTTGGGGCAATTTATTCCAGTGTTTGTCCACCTAGAGAGTTAAAAAAAAAAAAAAAAAAAAAAAGTAATTCCTTGAGTTCAGCCCGTCTCACCTCTGGGCTTGTCAATAGTTTTAGAACCTATATTGGTCTGGGCAAGACAGCATGAACCGAACTATGTACCATGACTGCAGGATTTTTCCATAATGAACAAAACTATCCTTTCAGAAAAACTTCACAAAGAAAAGTTGTTCACGTTCAGATTTTAAACAGTCAGTGTTTAGTCTTGCAGGATCTGAATTCCAGTTCAGTCAGTTGAATTCATCCTTATTCCAACACTGGACATTGGGTAGTGAATTACAAGACCTTTTGACACGGGTTTTTTTATTATTATTATTTTCCAGAAACTACATGAGAAAGAAATACAAATATTTATTTTTCATTAGGAAGCTACCTTCAAACCTCTTTGGGAATTCTAATGTTAAAGGATGCTTTTTTCATCCCTCTCCCCTAGTCTGGTTGTGCTCATTCTTCATAGAGGATGTAAAGCTGTATTATGCTCTTTTAAAGTAAAATAAAATATTTTTTTAAGAACGGTACCTAACTGCTATATAAATCACTTCAGTGGAGAGTTCAATGCAAGGAGAAGATTATTATATGAAAGACCCTGTAGATTGTATTGTATGTAAGATCTTTTATCACTGTCAGAGTGATTAAAAAGCACAGTTAATTTGATGGCCCCAGTGAACAAGAAGTCTTTTTGCAAACCTCTGTAAATAAGAAGATGTAAAACTTGAAATGTTAAAAAGTCAGTTTCAATTTGAGAGAAATAAATGCTGAAGGGCTCTTCACAAAGAAACATTTGGAGACTTTGGATAGTTGCACAGAAGTAATCGCTTTGTCTTTGCAAAGCTGATTTTTCCTCCATTGTGTGAGTGGTGTAAGCCCAGGTCATGAGTTGTCACAATCTGACTTTTAACCTGCAGACAGGAAAGTCTTACGGTTTGATCTCTATACCAAGGATATTTTGTCAGCGTTTCCTGATTGAGGATGGGGTCCTGAAACTGTCAGGCAAGTTACAACAAATCTGTCTGTCTTTTGGCACTGTTTCAGCGCCAGACATGATACTAAGACATTAACATCTTGGTAAGATGTTTTAATGTTTGTTCTGTGGTGCTGCCTTGGTGCAGCAGCCAAGTGGTAGCGATGTGACGTGCCAGTGTAGATAACCTGCCTGTGCTTTAACCCACATTTTACTTGGTTTTGCTCAAAATGTGGTGTATGTACTTGCTTAAAATGGCACAAGTTGCCTGTGATTTCTCCACCTTCACATCTCAGCTCTGAGAGAGGCATCCATAAGGGGAGCTCTTAAAAAGTCATGTTAGGGATGGTTACATGGTGGAACCTCGTGTTTTCCATCTGGCAATAGGTGCTGCAGGATTTGACTGACACAAAGAAACTGTTGATGCCTGGTGCTGGCAGAAAACACTAATTTTGATTTGAGGTCTAGCTCGCCAAAAGAGCTCTGGCTTTGTTGGACTCTTGACTGCTTGTGTGGGGGTGTGTGTATGAGTATGGATGAAAGTACAGGAATGTTTTTTTCATGAGCATTTTCCTGTTTAATGTCAATAGGAACCCACTGAAATAACTTATCTGTTGTCAGAGGTCCCAATCTGTGGTGAAGGACCTGCCCTGTGTGCAGATTGGTACTTCTTGTCACCCCTTAGCATGAGAAGGGATCATATATACATATGGAAAATACAATTTTCCAGGTGACGTTTGTATTTTCACTTTGAAACACTTGTTATTTACCTCTTACTTCCTTAACCTGTGGGTTTGGAATAGCATACAGTGCCTTAGATTAGTAATGAAAATATATCTGAAGGAAATGAATTTTGGGGTAGAATTTGAAGAAAGAGAACCAATTACTACGTCTTTCTTGGTGAACCTGCTAAGATGTTCTAGGTAGGCCTGAGGAAGGGGGAAGAACAGATAGCTTTGGTAGTGAGACAGAACCTGAGGAGCTACAGTGTGCATTCAGTTATCAGAGGAAAGATCACAGCTGTTGGATGCAAGAGGAAACAAGGGACAAAATTAATTATTATTATTGATTGTATTACATAGTGCCTGGGGGGCCCAGCTGAGGCGAGGATGCCACTGTCCTACTGTACAAAAGCGCGATGAATCACGGTTCCTGCCTGAAAGAGCATAGACTCCACGGAGGCAGATGGAGAAACACTTGAGATGAGATGAAGGGACATGGAAATTAAGTAACGTGCCCAAGGACACAGAGGATGTCTTGGGGTCTATTCTGGGCTTCTCTGGACTCGTGATGACTTACAATGCAGAGACTTGGAGAGCTATGCCATTGAAGATGACGACATATAGTACAGACACTATGTGGGAGTATACTGGAAGTCAGTGCATAGATTCAAGGTGTAATGGACAGAAGACTGAACAAAAGAAGGTGACTTTATTTGCAACTTATTTAATGGTCGTTATCAGAAGTATGTGAAAAGGCTCTGCACAAAGTATATGACACTGTTAATAGTAGCATAGTGGGGAAAAAAAACATTGCAGGTATTGAATTGGAAGTTCTAAGTTGTGGTTGCCTAGTTGATTTGAAATAGTGGCTGGTCTGTACTCAATATTTAATTGAAAATAGTATAAGTTATGGTTCCTGTGTTCATGGCATATCAGAATAAAAAGACTGGGAAGAAGTTCTTCTTGAGAAGCTATTCTTAAAGGGGAAAATGGCAGGGGACACACATTAATTATTCTGAGGAACTGTATAGCCAAATAATAATTAGAAAACATACATGCTAGAGACTTGAAAGTGTCAAGTCTTCTTTTACTGAGTAGTGTGGGAGCATACGCATCCTCACATAAAATTATATTTGAGTAGACTATTTTGTTGAAGTGAGCAGAAGCAGTAACTAATTTGTCTGTTGAACTATCCCAAGTTTTTAAGTGTTAATGGATAAGCTGTAAGATGCTCCAGCCATGTATTACAAAACCTGAAGGGAAGTTTAGCATCTGTATAATATTTATGTGCTTATTTAAATGATATTTATTTGAAGCTGTGTTACATAAACACGAGATACCTTCTGGATGAGGAGTCAAAGCACGCTGCAATTTGCTATGACAGTGTATGACCATCTTTAGTCATGAAGACATGCAATGAGAAAGAAAGGCTTTTAATGCGAGCATAATTTAAACCCTTAATTTGCACTCTAAACTCCTAAATTGTAGTTAGCTATGGATTCCCTCCCTAAACTTCAGTATGTTACCATTATTGTAGAAAACATTGGAAGAGATTTTGCAAGTGAGGGTAATTAATTCCTTGAATATGTTTATTCTGTTAAGAATGTCTATTCTGTGGAAACAGAATTCGGTTGTTATGGGTTTTTTTGTTGTTTGTTACATATTGTGATTTGTTTGTACAGGCAAAAATAATGAAAGACCAATGAATTAATAAGACCTTACAGGTTGGGGTTTTTTTTTTGTTTTGTGTTCTGATAATGCAGTGAATTTGTAGTTGGAAACTTGAGCAGGAAAAACATTTGATGGTTTAACACAATGGATTTTTTATTTCTTTTTGGAAGCTACCTTTAGTAAGCTTTGCATAGGTCAAGATTTTCCAGTTTTGTTTTTGGTACGGTGGAAGAATGCCCTTCTAGGTATATCTTATGTCTGTCTTTTTGTAGTGAAGTTAGTACACAGATGTATTGTCAAGGCATTAGGAGGTTGGAAGAAGAAGGAAAGATGATTCTATGGTTGTGGTGAAATCCCACTGAGAACCAAGACTGGTGTTTCCCCTGGATTTAAAGGTTTACCTGAAATTTGAATGCAGATTAGTAATGGTGAATAAAAAAGGCAAACAGAAGCAAAGACAGGCAACCTGTAATACAGTTTCTAAAATGAGCAGAAATACCATGTGAAGATGGAATCTGAAGATTTAAGCAAAACAGGGGTGTCACTCAGCATGAAGTACCAACTGTTTCCAGCTTAGTTAGTATGCAAGAGCATACTTACAGATGACTCACAGTTAAAATGCCTTACATAAGATTGCCCAAGTATTTAGTTCACTTCAGGTGATGGAAAGGCACTCTAAAAATAGTAATAAAAACTGTATCCAGTTGCTTTTACTTTATTTATTTAAAACGTATAGAGTTTTTTGTTTCTCTCTCTTTTTTTTTTTTTTTTTTTTTTTAAATTGGTTAGGCCCTATATTATGTTCATGGATATGTGCCCCCATTTTAAAATATGCAAATAATGTCTTAACAGGAATTAAACTTAAAAGGAAATAAACTTAAAAGGAATGTCTAAAAGAAATGATGTAGACTGCACTTTTAATTTATAATTTAATGTCAGAGATTTACCTTACCCAGGAAGTAAAAATTCCAGGCTGAAGCAGTGCTTGCTGTCTCAAAAGAAAGGCTATTCTAAGACTTCAGCTCTTGCTAACATAGCGTGTTTCAAAAATCTGTGTATCTTGTCCTGTATTCTGTCTCAGTGCTCCCAGTGAAGTAAGCTAGACTGCTTTTATCCTTAATTGCAGTGCTTTTTTGTGTTGGATTTATTTTTTTACTGCAGATTACATAAGAACATGAAGAGGACTGAAGGAATAACTGAAGACCAAGGGGTCCCTTTAGCTCAGTATTGTATCTTCAGTAGTGCTCAGTAACTGCAAGGGAAGAGGGCAAGAATATTCTTTCTCTGTCCCTGCTGTGTGCCTGTAGCAGTTTGTGACTTGAGGAATTGCACTCAGGCCTGGTGACACTGAATTTGGTAGCAAATTGAGTTCTGTAGCTGGAGTGGATGTTGCATGGGGAATCGTCATTTTTTGTTTGTTTTGAAGCTGCTGTGTGCAACTTTTAATTGATGATTCCTAGTTCTGGTACTGCAAAGAGCAGTAAATCGCAAATGAAAATGTATTTGCATGTATTTGCAACTGTTGTAATAATTATTGTTTTGTAGGCTTATATAAAAGGTTCAGTGTTTAAAAAAATAAAAAAGAGGAGTGTGGGGGTTTTTTTGTTGGTTTTTTTTTTTTGTTTGTTTGTTTTTCCTTAGAGGCAACTTCTGGAAAAAAGGTTTTTGAGAAGTAACTGGGGTTCTTTATTAGCTTTTTCTCCAATTTTGCATTCCCTATCCACTTTTCCCTTTTTGTAGTTCTTAATTTGCACTTTGCAGAAGGTTTTGCAACTGCAGATTTCCTAACTTTTCTAATCACGGGTCCAAACAGTTGCATCTGTCTGCATGCAGCCTGTACTCTGGAGGCTTCCTGACCCTTCTAGCAGCCTGTTTGTCTCTAGTAGTGGCTATTGGGGAAGGCATGTGGGGAATTAGAAAAATTGTCAAACACGCATATGATGCTCACCTGTAAGGAAATCATTACTACTTGCTTATCGTGTTTTCATCACTATGTTGAACCCTTTTTCCACATGGATGCAGTGCTACCCAGTTTTGTCTCTGCATCCTGACTGGGGTTGGTGTGGCTGGGCTCGGTGTTGGGAAGCCCACAGAAGTTTTGCTGGGGGGCACACAGAGAGGGTGATGGTGGCCCTGCCCAGCTGGCTGCTGGCCACCTGCGCACGGACACCCAAACCTGTGGTATTGGGGTGCACTGGATTCTTCTCAGCTGGAGGCAAGGCGGGGTGGGAAGGGAGGTTCAGCACGCCTTACGGAAAATGATACGGACTAAGCACTGATGTGGCTTGTGGGGGCAGTTGTTTCTGTCCCTTTCTTTTGCCCGTTTGCAGTGTTGCCGCTTTCATATTGGAGTGCGGTGTGGTTGGGTTGTAACTGAATAAACCCGCTGTGGCACACAGCAGTCCTTGAGGGGGCAGCCCAAGGAGCCAACAGCAGCTGTGATGACGGACAACACCGTAGCCTGATGGGTTGTACAAGGTGTGATGTTCCATAGTCGCACAGGCTGCCTGTTTTCTAGCCTTTTCTAGAAGAGAGCCATCCCCTGGAATACCTGTAGCGTGAAGACTGGCAGGGTGCGAGGTGATCCAAACCCTGGCCTTCATGCGCGGGTAGGCGAGTAGAGCAGGTAGGGAAGAGGCGGTGGGTGGCGCAGCGCTGGGAGGGGACAGGTGGGCTGTGGTATGCACAGCGAAATGCTCACCCTTTAATAAGGGTAGAGGACAAAGTTACAGTCTAAATGTTTTATTGGTAAGGCAGTAAAATCTCTTAGGCACCCTGTCTAGATTTGCTTTGCAGTAACAGTGCTTAGCAATTACAGGCGTCTTGTCTGTGTCTGAGTGTTGGAAAGCATTAACTAATAAATGCCAGTGTTCAAATTAATCTTTAGAGGTGGAAAGTATTATTTTTCATTTCTGTAGTTGCAATTTGTTTAAAAAACAAAACGGAACCCCCCAAAACAGCAGTATGTGTTTTTTAAATTGGATTTTTATTGTAAGGAATTAGTGGAAGTGTAAATGAAAATTTTTTTTTTGCCTCTGAAAGGCTGCTGAATTGACTAATATTTAAAGTGGACTGCTCTCTTGAATTTAACAATAATAAGAAATAAGAATTCCATTAAAACTAAGAATTAGTAGTTGTTGTGTCTGCCCCGTGTGCTTAAAATGAGTTATGAGAGTAAGCTTCCCAGTCAAATATTCAATTGCAGGCTCTTCTTGAAGTTTCCAGTGTGAGGTTAGAAAGACAATGAAATGACGGGGATTTCCTCAGGCAGCAAAGAAACTGGTGCTGCACCTGCTACTGCTCACTTTCCAACCAGGCAGGCATGGCTTGTAACACCCCCGTAAAGATTTAGGGAAGAGAGAAAACAGCTGCTTTTGTTGGTAACTGCGCTGCAAATGACAGTGTCTGTAAGTATGAGGATGCAATGTGTCGTAACCCAGTGGAGAGCATCTCTGGGCTCCTCATGTTCTGAAATGGATGTCACTATTTCCCACCTTTCAGTGATGGCACTGGATGCGTGGAGATCCTGAGGGAGAGAATTGAAAAATGCAAGGTTTGCTAAAAATACCGGTAATTTCAGGTGTTAAAATTGTATGCTTTCAGGTTTCATTTTAGTTATGACTTTAACAAAGGCATGTTTTTAAAGTTTGGCAATAGATCCTTTTGTTTGTATAAGATTAACTTTTTTTAGACCACCTCTGTTCTATTTTCGGAAGCAGTATAGACTGAAAAGGACATAATTAAATTCACTGAAATGTAGGGGTGAGGAAAAGCATACATTATTTTTAATTATTAAGATACAAGTATGTCAACAAAGAAGTGTTCAACTTTGGCCTTGAGGGTAATATTGTCATTTTGAGTTCTTGGGTTTAAATAAAAAAAAAAATACTTCTTCCTGCCCTGACATAAAACCAAAGACTTATCATTAATCATTGTCACTATTATATGTGGAAGTTCACACTACAAATAGTCAAATAATATTTACGCACACATATCTGAGAGTCTCTCACTTTTTTTTTTTTTTTTTAAAGCCATTGGGCTGTCTATTTGTTTTAACTGGGTTGCATTTGTCCCTGAGGGATCATGAGTACTCCCCTCCCCCCTGCTAGATGTACTTCTCACATCCTTAGGCTAATAGGGACAATGATACATTTACATTACTGCTTCATTTAAACAATAAGTGTTGATAAGAAATAAATACTTCATTCCCAAATGGTGTCTGCAGTATTTAAAGGTCTGGCAAGTTTTCAAGAGGATAGGCATGAATTCAACACTAACCCGCTGCCGCTTCTGCAGAAAATAATGAGCTGTGTCATTTGATCAGGGACAAAGTGACTGTCCAGCAGGGGTGATTTTGAGGAAGTAGCTTTTAATGATAAAGAAAAAAATACCATTTTTCATGTGTAACCATCCCCATAGCTTGTATGTAAAGGAAATACAGTTCATGTATTAGGGTGAACCTGTAGAAACATGGGTTATAACAAACTCGGTCGCTGTTTCCCTAGAAATCCTCATGAATTTTGGGGTTTTTTTTTTTTTTGTTCTTTGCTACTGCTGGTGTCCTTGCCTACCACTCTGCCTTGTGGAAACATCTTCCTGTGTTCCCTTGCAGTGCCCCTTGTACGAGAAGCCAGGAAACAACCTTCCTGATGGGTTCACTGGCTTTTTCTTTTCCCTCTTCAAAGCCACAAAGTATTGATCAAATTGTCTGTATTGGACTGATGGGAAGATTGTTGCATGAATGAATGGAAGTCACCTGCTACTCTGTACAAAATTACAATCTTTAACCATCTATTTTTCTGGTTTGATCAGGCTTGTACTGTTCAATACAGTTCAGTTTTACTTTATAGTGGCGCAATATAATAGCTCGGGTGGATTTTGGCATAACTACTCCGAACTGAGCAGAGTATCTCCAGATTGCTCAACCAGAAGCCTGTGAGACTAGCATTTTGTACCTGTGATGGAAACGGTTTTGCACTGAGGAGGCTTTTGCTGTGGTATCTGCTCGGAGATGACGATATTCTCAGAACTGCCTTGATAGTGAAGGCTTTCGCTGATTTTCACTGGCAGCTGTACCTACCATTCTTTAAAGTCAAATCCTGAATATGTAAGAGCCATCTACAAATTGTGACGGTAGACAGTTTGCCATTTCTTCACTCCTTAAACTGCACATATTGTCTCATGTCATGAGCATTTTCTGTCTTATTTTTCACTCTTAGTTTCTGAAAGTGCCATAACACCTGTCTTTGAACTGAGACACATCACAGATTCAGCGGTGGTTGCTGAGTCTCAAAGAGCCCGCTGCTGCTCTTTGGTTTCACTTCCCATGTTGCCACAAGTCAAATTTTTTCCCGGTGATTCCACTCTTCCGTGAGAGATTCTCTTACATGCCTGAGGCCGAATATTCGGTGACTGCACCACAGTTAGGCAAAGTCAAGCCTCTCTGAAAGCAAAGCGGAACCCCCTAAGCAGCTAATATTTTGTTATGAATTATTAATTTCATTTGACAATATGCTCCTGTGGCTATTTACCCTCACAGTTAGAACCCATGCTTTCTTTTCCCGTGTCTTTCCCCCGATTCATCCTTTAGTGATGTCCAGTTACCAAAAAGTAAATTGAGAATGCATTCATAACCTACAGCAGCGTAAATGCTGGCAGCCCATCTGTGTGATACGACAGCAGTCTGATTCGAACCTTTCTCCGGTTTAATTTCATGTCTGTGTGCAGGTGATTTTTTCCTCTCCACTGGCTTCACCACAGATTACATTCAAATAGACTCAGAACTTCCCATATCCTTTATTGTATGTATATCTCAGTTGGTTTCAGTAAATACTGTCTACCTCAGGATTTTATTGTCAGGGTAGGTTCTGCCTTATAACTATCTGTGATTTTGATCTAGTTAGAAATCATGTTTTAGGTTTGGGGCATGTTTTTTTTCCCCTTTAATTTCTTCCTTTATTCTATCAACTAACTTCTGAGTTTCCTCATACAATTCAGTAATGATTTATTTCTGATTTTATTACTTTTTTTTCTTCATTTCTTTCCTCAAATAAGGATCATTGATGTATTCTTTTAATTTGTTATAGATGCTTAATCTCTGACAAGTGATTAAATACCAATTCCGTTTCAACTTTTCAGTGGGAATAATGTTGTACTTTTAAAAAATATATTATTATTTATATCTCTTGGGTAGTTTACATTTTGTTTACCTGAAAGGAGTAAGTTTATGCATTTCAGAAGTAGCCTAGCATGTGCTTTCTATCTTATTAAAGTCATGTGATCTTTCCGGTGCAGAATATGTGAGTATTTTTGCAGGTGTCTGAATGTTTGAACACAGCAATTTGGATTAAGTAGCATAATAAAAAAAAATGAACAGTAGATTATTTTTTTTTCAGTTGTGTGACTAAATGAAATTTGTTTAGTTCACGTGATTTTCCAGTGTACAGAGACAAACAAGTCAAAAGTTATTTGTCCTACAAATCAGTGAAACAATAGATCATCTACCGTAAAAGCCTGAGGTATTGATTTTGATTTGTCATATCAGAAGCAAGCCTGCGTGCAGCCTGGTTGGTACGTGGCATGCAGAATGTCCCGCAGCAGTACATGCTCGTGGGGGAAAGCACGGAGGAAGAGTGGAAACTGGTTCTATTTTTAGGGGAGCAAATAGAAAGTGAGTGAGTTTATCAGAATCTGTCTTGCATTGTCTGTTTGGACTGTTACTAAATCTTCAGGCTTTTCTTACATGAATGATTTAATAAATTCTTTTACCTTAGAGAGTTGTCTTATGCTGTTGCTTATGTAATGGTGACCTCACATAGTTCATCTCACTGTGGAGATGCCTGAAGTGCATAAGTAATTCTTGCTTGTGTCGGTTGTAGAGAAAAGTATGTAGTGTATATTGGGGTGGGGTATATGCAGTCTTTCGTCATGGACCAGTGTAAAATGAGGTGCCCGCTTATGCACATGTGAAATTGTAGTGATTTAAAATATGCACATCAATACAGTCTGGGGTTTTGTTGGTCAATTAAGCTAAGCTAGGGCTCAAGGAGTGGGTTGAATTTACAGTGATGCAAAGGCACTTTTTTCCAGAAATTGCACCCTTTGCAGTGGTCATCACTGTAGCTGTACTGTGCTTAGTTTATCCTTAGTTGTTAAATTTCTTTCATTTTCCTGTGTGATCACATTTTCGTCATGTGACACCCAGTGGGGCTTGAGAGCATAGTGCCAACAGTATTCCATAGTCATAGGCAGTACCAAAGATCTGGTGATTTGTACTTTGTAAAACCCTACAAAAGAAAGACTGAGGTAGAGGAACTTGTAGTCTGTTAGTTATATTTTAAAACCAACAATACATTCATAAAAAACCTTCAAATTTTTAAAAAATGTGAGCATTATCATCCCGCCCCTTTGCTCTTTCTCAAGATGCTGAGTCTTCGCCATTTTTATCTCTTTGTTGCTTGTGCTGTCGACAGCTGTTGTACTGGGGCGTCTAGGTTGAATTTCAGTGTGCTGTGGGAGGTGCTGCTTCTGTCTGGAGAAACAAAGATGTGTCTCTTCATTGGAAATGTTAGCGAAAATGGGAACCAGGAAAACTCTCCAAACCAGACGATGGTTTAGAAAGCCGACACTGGCTTATTGCCGTGCTGGGTGCATGGGGGACCTTCCCTCCTGACACGCACACCGAGTTTCTGGAGGGTATACGCGATATACAGTGGAGAACTTGCGTGCCCACAGGACGCTGCATGTTCGTTTTCATTCGCACACAGGACTGGTTGCGCGTTTCTGGCTCCCATGGCAGGTCAGTGCACCCTCAGCGAGTGCTGCTGACGGCTGTTACCAGCCACGTGCGCTCCCCAAGCGGGGCTTTACCCTCCTTCGGGGTGGGGGGAGCTATTGGAGTTGGGGGTCCAGATCTGCCATTACCACAGTTGCCTTTGTCCTACTTCCAATGGATTTTCTGTGGATCACAACAGTTTATCGGCGTGTCTCCTCTGGCGGCCAGAACTCTTCCACTTGGAGGCTTCTTTCTGCATAGTTCAGTTCTTATAATTCTTCTCATTTTCTGTTGATTGTTTCCCAAGGTTGACTCCCTTGGTTATAGAAATCCTTTCATTCATCAGTTTTGATGACTTGAGATGGTGGGTCAGCTTGAGAGGATGGGTCGGCTTGACCTAAACTCTGTGCGCAACCTTGTTTACCTAAATCAGAGTTTGCTAATTCCGGAGTTTAGGCAACCGAAAGAGCCTTTGTTTGCTGAAGTGACAAGCCAGTGCTGTCTAGTGCTGTTTGCAGAGGGTTTCAGCAGAGGATATGCTTGGTGTGGCTTCTTCCCAGCCAGGCTGGGTAAAAAATCCAGACCTATTTTCCTTCTATTTCTTCTATTCAGGTTTTTCTTATTAGTGGAGTTAGCTGTGTTGTGGTTCATCGGGTCAGGTACTGACGTAAATGAGGATAAACGAGGAACACGGAGATTACTTTCCAAGCCTATGTGTGTGCACCTTGGGCTGCCTTTGCTTTGGTTGATTATTTTTGGGTATGATGTTGAAATATACTGTGTCTTGAGACTAGATTTTCCACTGTTGAGTCCCATAATGACAAGAATGGCAGAGGCAGATACACCACAGCTAGGGTTGGTATAGTTCAGGTTTGATTCCAAAGTTTGGTTCATTCTTAGATCTACTGAATTTCTCAGACAACCAGCTGAGAATATCAAACTATCGATGTCGTTATGGCCCCAAACTGCTAAAATATTCCCTGATGTACTCTGTATAAATCAGTATGGATGCCACTGATAACTGAGATTTCCTTTTCTCTTCATAATGAAAACCATTATCTGTTTAAACAGTTGTTAGGTGTTTATTATGGTTTGTCTTATTAATACCTGGCTGTAAGAAAAGAATAATAATAAAGTGCATTTTTTATTAATTCCTTACCAACCAGGATTAGAGACCCTCACCTCAGCTGAGCACTTCTAGTTGTCTGTCTGCAGTTTGACTTCAATTCTGACTGATTAACTGAAAAGGAAGATTTTCAAATATTTAATTGAAGACCCTGATTCTCTTTGGAGAGTTTACTGATGTTCTTGGTTGTGACTGCTGTGGAGGAGTAGCAACATGTCAGCTGTGTTTCTGGGCTTGGCCTCTATAGTATTTGAGGATGCAGCCTTCGATGAGATGCTGCAGAATTGAAGAGCAGCAATATTGACTCGAGTTCTCCCTGTAAACCCACAGCTTCCCAAGTTGTAAATTTCTATTTGTCAGCTCATAGCTGTCCCAAATCGACAGTGTAAACAAGAAAAAGCCCGTGTTCCCATCCTGCACAAAACTGGTGTATGGTGATTTTTGTTCAGTTTTAAAACTGTCAGTGACTGCATTAACAAGGACACTGATAAACTTCGCTTCATGTCTGCCTGTCTATTAAGCTTGCCTGGGAGCTCTTACAATCTGTCTTTTAAGTCCTTCTGTCAGGGTTAGACTAGATTGGTCCATAATTATTCTCAAAATCAAATAAGTGTGTGTAAAAAAAGAATATAAGTAAATGATTAATATTTTTTTCTTAGTGTAGCCAATAGGTAAATGTATGGTAGATTTATAACTGAAACTTTAGATCCCTGGTAGCAGAAACTACATTTATATATGTTCAAAAAAATAAAAGAAAATGACTTATATAAGCAAAATCCAATAGTTTGGTTTGCCACAACACCAACTCATAGCCTGCTTGGTAAATTAAATTTTTTGCTAGCCTTTTTCTCAGAAACAAAAATTCGGACTAAACCTTTTCAACTTGGAGTTTCAGGTTTTATACTTTGCTTTAAAAAAATCTGATTGTACCAGATTGTGTCTTACCTAGCTGTCTCTGTGATTGGAGGGCTGGCCAGGATGGTGGGAATTTCAAACCCATGCACCCTTAGGGCTTGGTGTCTGTAGTTGCCACTCTTCTATCACTTCTGTGTAACACTGAGCAACTTTGGACCAACTTTTCGTAATAGTCATGTTTTCTTGACCATCCGATGTGAAATACCTGGACCTGATTCGGAAGAGTGCCAAGTGCTCACAGGTGCAACACAATCGATATTTAATTGTAAGTATTCCGAAAGTGCCACTCCCAGGCAATGCATGTTGGGCACTCAAAATCAGTCGGTCCTTTTTACCTTCAGTTGGCCTTGAGTACTTTTCCCTGTTTGTAAATTAAAATGATGACATTTTACCTGGAAGGGCTTCTGCATGGCATCCTTCAGTGCCCGTGGAGCTGAGAGGTGCTGGAGTGCTGTGTCCGACGGAGAGAGCTCCTGGCAGGGCATCACATCTGCTGGTGGATGCGATGATGTGGTGTGCAATAAAGATAAGACATTGGGGCTTGTACTGAACGCTAGAGGTGAAACTAACTATTGAACGTCTTTCATTCTGTGCACAGCTTCATTTTGCGGGGAGGAAAAAAGTATTTGCTCATAAAATTATTAACAGCTACTTTGTAATCCATGTCTATATGAGACAAAGAGTGCAGTCATACTAATTGGGGAAAATCCAGAGGGAATTATCTAATGCTATGATAATTGTACACTTATAGAGTGGTCCATTGGAGCAATTATACCTATTATGCACAGCTTGGCCTTCTGAGAAATCTATGTTTCCTGAATAAGATCAGAAGCTATTTGTCCTTTCTTTTTTCCTTCAGTTAATTCAGTGCTAATGCATTGGTCTGGTGCTGTTCTTCTTACTGTCTTATCTGCGGTCTTTTTCTTTACACCTGTAAAGCATACACCCACACCCACCCTGCCCATTATACCTGTCTTCTACGTCAGAGAAGATAAACTTCTCTGCATTTTTAAGTTGTGGTGGGTTTTGTACTAACTAAATAAAAGTTATATGTTTTCTGCAAATAAACATGCCAGCCCTCTGCCAATTTCATAAGCAGACATTTTTCTAATGTTTTCCAAGAAATGGTATAATGGACGAATAAAATGAGCATTTCAAAACTTTTTGTTAGTATCTGGCTTTACTAACATATGTAAAGAAAAGTATCAATCTTGTTTCTACACAGGTTATGAATAAAAACTACATGAAGGATATAGAACAGTGTAATACAATTGCTGGTTTATGGAGTGACAGACTTCCAGAGATGGATGCAAATCTGTAATGTGTGCCGAGTGAGTTTTTAGATGTGAAAAACCCAGAAACATTAGATGAACTTTTCAAGCTTATGGGTAGGGTCACTCTGCATTGCCTTTTCTAACAGTGCTTACCTCTTTATCTTCAGGAACACGTGGCCTGGGTTTGTGTAAAGGGAAGCTGAGTAAGCAAGATGGAAGTGAAGGCTTTACCTCTTGGATCCATGATATACCATTTTCTTTTCTAGATGGCAGCCTAAGAGACAGTTGTGTTACTTTTTTTAAGAATAGTTTCTCTCTTTTCCCAACATTCTAGTGCAGCAACATTTATGCTGAATTGGCAGATTTATAGGTTAAATAGTAAGTTTTAGAGGCATTCTTTCTCTACAACCTTCGGTCCTAGGAGTGTAAGGGGAAAAAACTCTCAAATCTAAAACTAGTTGTTCTATTTACTCTGTAATGGTACTAGGGGAGTTAAAAAAAATATCCCCGTGAAAAAACAGGGTAATGTAGGGGAAGGTATAAGTGCAATGAATTTCTTTTTTAGACTCCTGGCTACTTTGTTTCTTGGAAGAGGTCTTTAGAAATCGTCTGCCTCTAGCAGCTATAATTTTTCCAAATTGATTCGTGTCTAAAAGTTAGTCTTAAAATCTTCTGTCCCATCTGCCAACTTCTCAACATTTTACAGGAAACGCTTCCCAAGAGTGTCATTATATTCACCCTAGTGTACTGGTTGAAAGGACTCTGGCTGTCATTGGGACACTTGCCATCTGGAATGTGGAGAGAATTACTCTCTCTAATACAGTAACTGCTGGGAACCTCACTGGAAGATGTGGGCTCCCTTTGTGCTAGGTGATTCACTTAAAAGGAAAAAAAAAAAAAAAAGCCCCAGTTATTGGCCTTTAGAGGGTACATTCACATTTTAGACAGAATAAAAAGGATTGAAGATATTAAAAGTAAGGGTGAGATAGATGATAATAATAATAAAGCAGAATTAAGGGAAAATTACAGTTTACCATAGAGTAAGCTGGAGTTAAAAGTAGTGAAATGACTTGTGAGATTGACAGCTAAGGTAGGTTTCTTTGTTCAAGAAATAATGGGGGAAAACACCTACAAATTAAGTAGCTTTTGAATTAAGTGTTATTTTACTTGTTCAGATGATGTTTTTACACTGTAAAAAAAAAAAAATATCTCTTAGTTACTAGTGAACGCTGGAGGAATTGTAAAATCAAAACTCACTTTCTATGATGTGTGGTAGTGTTTTATGGAGTTAGATTCTGCGCTTTCCATCTGTCCTTAAGCACTGTCAACTGCTAGACGCTAATTCACCCTCCTGTTAAAAGTAGCAAGTCCCTTTATTTGCTGCTCATTTCTGTCCTGGGTTTGAGTCCAGCTGGTTGCCCAGACTGCAAGAGAAGCCCGAAGGAGAAAAGCTGCTGCTGCTGCAAGCAGTGGGAAGACCTGCAGGATGTCTTGTGAGAATGAGTGCTTAACTGAGCTGGTGTTATTTTTCTGGGCAGAATTTTGAGATAGCTTCTGCTTCACCTGGTGTCTGTGCTGCTGAAGTTGTAAAAAAGAGTAGGTAATTGCATGATTTATCTCATTAAACTAGAACTTGAATTCTATCCTGCAAGTGAGATGAGTAAGATTAATATTAATTCACATACCATCCCTATCAGAAATTTTTCAGAATATGTTGGAATTTTTTATTCTAGTACTTTTTTCCTAGACTATATTATATTTCTAGGTTTAGAATGTTGGAGCAGATGAGCAGATCTCTAGGACAATAAGACAGTCTTCTCATTGTTACTGAAATTTTGTGTTCCCTGGATAGTGTTTTCAACTACATACATTGGGTTTGGATATGGATTTCTTAAAAGACATTTTATCAGAAACAAAGACACTTGCATAGCATTCCTTAGTGTTGCATTCAAAAAAGATCACAAATTTCAAATGATAAACTGGATGTTCAATGTTCACTGTTTGTTAAAAAAAAAGTTCTGACTTTTTCATGTTAACAAAGAATTACCTTTTTACTTAGTAATAATTATTCTGACAAAATGTAACAAATGTTGAAAATTGTTTAAGTGAGAAAACTGATGTAACTGGTATCTGTGGCCCTTTGAAATTATTTTACTTATCATTATTTTGGTTTTGATGTAGAAACATGAGTAAGTCTTCTCCCAGCCATCTGGTGACCTCTCAAAATATTTATCCCATAAATGAGGAGATACAGCTGAGTTTGTGTTTTGACTGCATGACTGGATTGGGATAAATCTTGCCGTGTATTCACGGTACCTCTGATACACGGGTTTGTCAGGAGTCTGCTCAATGATAAAGCTGTGCAGTGGAATGGATTATCATATGATCCATTTCCATAGTTAATTTTATAGGCCTTGTGGCAAACTGATGTTATTCATTATTGGTAAAAATTTTGGAGGATAATATTTCTTACAAAACCCAAGTAACCTCTTCATTTGCTCGTATTGATTTTCTCCCTTTTAAAAAAGGACAGAAAGGAAGAGAAGCAGTGCTGCTTTCAGTACTGTGGAGGAAATCTATGACGTAGCAGGTAATAAATGTGTGTTGACAGCAGAAGCACATAATGTATATTGTGGTGAGTGCTGAGAGGGAAACTGAAGATTATATTATGGCAATCTGATTTTATTTTGTTTGCTAGAGTTCTACTTCACCTGGAGGACCTAAGTTTTCATCCCGACTCCTTCCACATCTTTGCGAAACCTGTGCAGCAATATTAAATAAAATCATTATCCAAAAAGAGAACTTCATATGAGAATAAAGTATAGGGTGAAAAGAAGCAAAAACTCCTTTGTATTTAAAATCATTTGGAAGGTATAGATGAGAATAGATAGGTACAGATGTAAAATCTGCAAAATATCAAAATATTAGAATTAGATAATTCTGTTATTATGGGGGAGGGTTAAAGTATTTGCATAAAGATGTGGAAGTCCATCTTGCATCTAGTAATTTACTTTTTAAAAAGCTTTATCTCACCCATTACATCACATTATTTTTTGAAGTAAGCCTAAAATTGCATGCCATCTGAAAGTAAGTAACAGGAACATGAACAGACTTGAAAAATTGAGAATGGAAGCCTGGAATGAAAATCGATCACATTTAATGTCTGCCATGTTTCCAAAATGAATTAGATAGAAACATAGTTTGGCCCCCCACCTTGCTAACTGGTCAGATGATGATTTTAATTTTTGTATAATGTTGCCATTTTTCCCATGCTATATATGTCTGTTGTAACAGATGAAGCTTATAATTAATTACTTTCTCACTGGTATGTTCCCAAATAAATTTAACGTCACAGGCTCATCAGTAAGTCATATCTGGGATGGCCAATATTTTGAATTGGTGTTTATAACAAGTAACGGTTTAGTAGAGAATACCATTAGGAAAAAAAAAATGGTTTATTAATGTTGTTTAGTAACGGCAAGTGAGTAATGAAGATGTGAGGGACAAATGGAATTCCATACCAATTATGTAATTCAGCTGTAATAACTTATAGCATGTCTTTGTACATGGAAAGTAAATCCTGCCTTTTAATTTACTAATTCTCTTTATTTAATAACTTGGATTATGTCGTGCAAACTAGTGTTCTTGTGAAATACGTATTTAATGAGAAAAATGTAATTAAGTGACACTGCATATATATGTAGCTTCTGTAGACGTCAGCAATGGACACAAAGACTATACATCATCTTTTCTTAGGGGGCCTTGTGAACGTGTTTTACCCGTTGTAAGAGCACATTTCCAATCATGTCAATAACATTCTGAACGCTCTCTGAAGAACGGCGTTGCAGACAGTCTTATACTTGTTTGTGCATACTATCTACAGACTGATGGACCTGCCCAGGGTGAATAAGCATACAGTGTGTGTATGTGCTTAATGAGAATTTTGTCAGAGGGTTGGGTCAAGATGGCTGTAGACCAGGTAATATTACTTCTTAATCACCTGGAAGAATTAATTGCACTACTCAAGGTATTAAGAAAGGCCGTTCTAGCATTTTCTTATGCTTCTTATGTACCCTCTTCCTTAATTTATATTTAAATTCTGATAACTGATTTTTTTTTTAAAACAAGCATGTATTAAATGAAGAGAATCAAGTGAATGTTACACTTGAGTTGTGTTATGAATAGAAATCTAATGCATTACTTAATAAGAGGTAAGGAGGTGTATTTTATGTGTCTAACTCTTCTTCCTCTGAGAACTTTTTCTTCATCGTTCCTTTATTAAAGCTTCAGTTGGCATGGAAGTTCCAGTAGTGCTTTGGCAAAACTGCAGTACAGAAGTTGGTGTGCATTAAAAAAATTGCAGTGTTTTTCTGTCGATTTGCAGAGTTTGAGGGTGAAGAGATCATTATATTCACATTAAATTACTTATTTTCCAAGCTCCATGTTTAACTTAATGTCAGATGTCTAAAAAGCAAATTACTGGTCAGTGTCTTACACCGGTAGCATTAAAAGAGATGAGACAATGTAGCCACAGGTAAATTTTTCCTAAGTGCCTTATAAGAACATATGGGGGCGGGGGGGGGGGGGGGGAGGGGAAAGAAAAAAAAATCTCTGGCAGAGCTTTAATGAAGTCTATAAAACCAGATAGACATGAGGAAAAAAAAAACCCAGGAGACATGCAGGTAAGACCTTTATTTGGCTTTGGTGGAAGCCTTGCTTTGCTGAATATTTGGTGAAACAGACTGCACATGTCTGCAGTACAATCTAGTCAAATCCCTGTTGGCAGTTAGGAGTTAGTTGTCCTTTCTGGGATTTGCAGTGATTGAATCTGCCCGACATCCCTGTCTGACAGAGAGGAGTGGGGGAAGCAGAGACAGCAGCGAACATAATGAACAATTAACACCAAACAGCACTCTTTGGACTTTGGGTCCTTGCGGAATGCTGATACTCCACCAGCAAAGTAACCCAAGACAAAGTTCTGCCCGTCAAACAAGGTATTTTAACCAACCTTCACTCAGGAAGAGTAGCACGGTACATAACAATGTCATCAAACTATGCATCCATCAAACCCCCTTTTAAACTACTGTTGGAACATAAGGGAGTAAGGTCTAAAGTGTAACATCATTATGCCTGTGCCCTTGCTGTTTGGAATAACGGAATAGCATAATGGATTTGAAAATGATAGCCTTTTTACAAGGGATGTGATTAACTTGTGCATGAGATTTTTATATCATTCTGGTTTAGAACCGAAAACTGCTGTTATATGCAGAGAAGAAAATATAAGTGTGTATGATCTAGATTTTGGGAAAAATAGAAAACTCTATGAACTTAAAAGACACTTGAAAATCTTTAATGTTTTCATATTGCATATAACAGCCACCTGAGATAGATAAGGGGGAGGGAAATTGTGGAAGAATAATCCACACTGCTGTTTACGCACCAGGGATTTTGTGCAGGGTTGGAAGAACTGGAAAGGATAGAAAAATAGCAACCAAGAAAGCAGATGGATGCTAGGGAATGAGAAATAGAAGAGAAATAAATAACAGAGGACATAATAATAAGAGGTAGGAGAGGGCAAAAAGAATGAAGAGAGAACTACTGTGTGAAAGGAGCAGGGAAGAGCTAAAGCAGCTTTTGGACAGAAAAATAACTGAAGAAGATGTGTGAGGACAGAGTTGTAAGTAGAGACAAGAAAAATAAAAAGGGATGGAGAGGGAGGAACAAAAAGAATAAATAAAAGGAGGAAGGTTGAATTAAATCCATCTTGACAAAACCAGTAAAATTTATCTATCTTTTATAGTATATAAAAAAAGCTGCTGTTCTAGATGTATGTTAACTGCGTAGCTCCTATCCTGTCCATTGATCTAAGGAAAGGATGGTAGGGCTGTCAAACAATATTGCATGAAACTTATAAAACTGGAGAAGTATCAACCTAATGATAATTAAAAGGGGGAATAAAAAGTAAACTTCTGCTTTTAATTTTTAATGTGAAGATTTAAAGTCCTATAGCATATCTCTTGGTAAAATCATCATATTATTTTTATGACATTATGAATTGCTTTTATAATGGTCATAGATAATGAGAGATATTGCTGATATTTTTTCCTTTGGTGCTTTTAGAATGTGCTCTTTGCATGAATAGACTATGTTCATATATAAAAATTATATGTGGTAGAGATGCAAAGACTTCTTTTTTTTGAGAAGTGGTTATAGAAACTGGGGAATTCTGTAGCCGGGCTTTACTTGAGAACAAGAGAGGCAGAATAAAGCACAGATTTTATTTAAAATATAAACTTGCAGGAACTTTACAGGGTTAACCTTTAAGTGTGTAGAAATATAGCTATATACAAGTTGCCATAATTCTCCTAAGTATTTTATTTCAAGCTGCAAATAGTCTTTTAAAATATATACTTGTGCATAAACTCATACGAAGTATTGATGTCAGAGTTATTAGGATAATTATAATGACTGGGATAAAAACATGATTTCGTTTGCCTCTTCTACTCTACATGTTCCCACTCTCCTGGAAAGACTGAGACTGAACAGATCCACACTTTCACATGTGGATCTGTCCAACAAAGAAGAAAGGACTGGAAGGGTTCTTAATCAAGCATATGTATTTTGATCTTCCAAAGTACTATGGCAAGAAGATAACACACACACACACAAGTTTAAGTTCAAATGTGAATACCCTGGTTATTAAACAGAAAGATAAGCTTGAATAAGACTTCCAGCATCCTTTAGCATCCAGCAGTATGGGCTGGAAGAGAACTTGAAAGCTTATCTAACACAAATACTCTGAGCAAGAACAAGACCAAAGCGAACAGCTTTACTTCTGGGCATTCTGGCACGTATATGAAATATTTCTGATCATGTATGTTTCTGAGACAAGGAAAATACCTGTGGCTGTACGTGGTAACAGATCTATCTCCTCTTTCTCTGCTCTTTTGGAAATGTAAGAAAAGTAGGTAGCCTTCCATTAATATAACACAATTTGGGTGATCTTTCAGATATAAAAGTTATTTATGGGTGGGTGGGGGTGTTGAAATTTAAAAAAATATATTGTTCTTGTAACTGGTCAAATTGGAAGAAAATATGACAAGTGTTACACAGCATAGCTAGTTTATTTATTTAGATACATATAACCAGACACAAGCTTGGTATTTCTATAACTACATGTTGCTGTCTAGTACACTGAGAACAATATCAAACAATTATTGAAATGGTCTTCAAATTAATGTGTAATTGTGATTTCTAAAAAAAGTATAATTGAATTCATTTATTGTACAAAAGGCTTTTAGGAATCCGAAGCACTCTGGTCTGTTCGCTGTTGACATTGATGCACCTTAGAATTCAAAACTGTCAACTAGTCTTACAAAATGGGATACCGAGATAAAATGCCTACCTTCATACTTTGCTGTCTGATTTTCAAAAGAACTTGAGCTGGCCAGTGGTTCTTTGAAGGCACTACAGAAGATACTGGGCTTTTTCTGTCATTCAGATCTGTTTCTGAAACTGATGCTTTCTTTATGAAAACCTTGGTTCTTGATTCAGAAAAACACTTAAACCTCCTGGGCCTTGAGTAGAATTCCAAGGTACATGCTTGAAGCCAGGATGTGCTTCAGTGCTTTCCTGAACTGAGGTATCAAGGCAGTCGTGTTTTCTCCTTAAAAATCTCATTGTAACAGCTGAAGAACATCTTTGCAGAGACTAAAAGACAACTCCATTCTGAGAGAAAGCTGCTTGCTGATTCGCAAAAGGCAAATGTTAATGCATTTACACCCTTAATGACTGATGTACAATAGGGATAAAATACAAGAAGAGAAATGCTGAAGTGATTCCAGTGTGATTACATCCAAATCATACTGCTCGTTTCTTTCAGAACAGAAAACAATGGCAGGCTAATGAGAGCTCTACTTTTTCTTAATACAATAAGGCTGTTAACCAACTGGATCTGCAAACTTTTGTTTCTGCAGTTTGCATCTGTTCAAATGGCATTATAGACATGAAACAGTTAATTTCTGTTAGCTCCTGAGGTCACATAAAAGCCTGGAAAACTACTGTAGATGCAGTTATATTTTCAGTGATGCATTACTTCTTCCAGCCTTAGGTCTAAAATAATAGCATAAAGTCACTATCTGGCCATTATCTCCGTTCAGCTATATGCTGCTTTTTCAAATTCCATCATAAATTTATTTATAGATTATTTGCAGAATTCATTCCCTTCTTTATATCAGGTTTCAATAAAGATAATAGCAGTCAGGGACAAGACAACACTAAATGTCTTCATGCAACACTGCTTTTGTGCAGTAAAATAATCTTAGCACTTCTGGGAATGACACTGAGCAGGTTAAATTATTGGCAGGCAAGCTTGAAGCAGAATGCAGGGTCTTACATGCGTAAGCTTGGTGGTGATTAAAATATTTAAGACAGCCAGGCCTGTAATCTGAAACTGGTGTTTTCTGATTAATATTTGCTGGGGTTGGGAGCTGGGGGTAGGAACAAAGACCAGGAGGTATCTTTTTCCCCAAGCTGGAAAATGTTAGTATCTTCTTTTGAAATGTTTGGATTTTATGTTTCTTATTTTGTTATAATGAACTATTTCAAGGGACTCCAAAATTAGAAGATGGTTTTTGATAGACTCAAAGACTGCATCTTCAGGTGTTTTCTTTTAGATACAGTTCTTACTGTATGTAGTGCTGTCCTGCAAATCCCAGTGAAACCCAAATTCAGTGCCTCACTACTATTTTCCTACACTGGTTATCATAAATGGGGACCGTAATGGAAATCTATCAATCTTTACATGCTCGTGCTGTCCATTTGTGGTATGTGTCTTGTGCTGAAGAGAGATTTGGAAGCAGATGCGATGCAGTACTCGTGACACTTGTGATGTAGCCAGATCAGTCAGTAAAACTGCTGTGTGTTGGATGAGACTGGCATGCAGATGGGAGTGAATTGGATCAAAGCTGAGGAACTCGGAGATGATGTTTGTTGGCAGAGGGAATCGACCAAGATCTGTTAGGCGTAATATCAGACGTGCTGGGCAAGCACTGAGTGCCCTCTGTCAGCTGGGTTCTGAATCTGTGCATGTGGTGGCTCCTACTTGCCGCTGGATTGCAGCGGTTACAGCCACCGCCGTTTTTATTTCTGTTTGACCACCTGGCCTGTGTTACTGTGCTTTGTCAGAGCTGCACCTTTCCAACAGGGTAACAGGGTACAAGGTCTTGCTTTTTTTTTTAATGTGGTTTGCTTTTCCATGAGTTCGTTAGGTGTTATCCACAATATAATTACTCTTCAAATAGGCATGACCTACAACCTGAGCACTGATGCTACAGCAGCTAAAAGAATATGAAACACTCAACTCAATTGTTTTCTAAATATCTATGAAGTAGCTGTAGGCAAGAACAAATGTGGGTTGGTTTTGAGTCTGTTCAGGGGTTCAGTGTTCAAGTTCTCATTAGTTTTTCTCCTGAGTATGCGCTGTGTTGGATTTGTTCAGTCATTCTCCCTGGCTTCTTGCCAAGAGCTATATATAACCTAGCAATATATGCACTATATTCCACAACTGTGCTGTCACAAAGAAACAATTCATGTGTGGTCATGACAGTCAGAATGTGTTGGATACTGCCTTTAATTAGGGAAAAAATTACAGCATGCCAGTACTTTTGCATCTAAAGAATGTGTTTAAAAATAGAAAGTGGTTCCAGAGAATTTCCAGGCTCACAAATAGCAGCTGTGATACAGTTTATCTCCATTTCCCAAAGAAACACCACCTGAGTGGTGAGTTGAACTTTGGTCAAGATAGGAGGGTGTTTGGATTCAGAATAACTAATGACGAGCTGTGAGAAGCAGTAGGGAAGGTTATGATTGTCTTGTGTTAAGGCTCCTCCCAAATGTGTTGGTGGGATTTGTTTTGTTTTTAAAGACTGTTACTGCCGTTACAGTAAGTCCAAAAGCAGCAGTATTCAAATGTTCCTGAACTGACTCTAAGCCATAAAATATCTTAGTAATACCAGCATTGTAAAATAGGAGTGCTTTATTTACCAGACCTAGTCAGTAATTCAGACCTTGATTATAGTTCTTTTGGTCTTTGTGTAAGAAATTGGGAAGAGTTATAGAGATTATGAATAGTTCTTTCATTTTTATTGATTAATTTGAAACTTTTAGGTAATATTTTGCTTTCAAAATTTCAGTGATTTCTTCCATTGTTACGGATTATGCAGACTGAACATGTTAGGTTCTCACAACAATATACTGATTCAATATGTGCATTTAGTGTGTGTGTGATATGTCAGGACTTTATTACTTCAGTGATACAAAGGCACTGCGTATTTTCTTTTGAATTGCATCCGTTGCAGTTATGGTGATGGTAGATTGGCATGTTGTTAGCTGTTCAGTGGTGGGAAGTGCAAGCTAGTAGTAAAGTAGAAGAAAGCCTCTGTCTTAGAAACGTATCGGTTGAATAGTTCAGACTCTTTTGTGTATTGTGCTTCCCCTGTGTTTGCAGTGTGATGGAAGCATTTATCTTATAACAGTTTTTTCTCTGGCAGCAGCTAAGACCTTGTGCACCTGGCTACAGGAGAGCAGGTATGTATGAACAGGAGGTCACATGGTCTGAAGTACCAAAGTACATTATTAGGCTGGGAAATATATGTTACATTTCTGTAAATGCAAGTCCCTCAGCAGGTAGATACTCTCAGCTGCAGTGCAGCAGCTATTCCATTGCTTTATAATCCTTTTGATAGATCTGTGTTGCGCTTTAATTAGATAAATATAAATTTAACTTTAATGGTGACGCGTTTGTGTCAGCATGTTCCTGTGGCAGTGTCGTGTTTTCTGTAAAGACAGGCAGTAGGAAAAGAAAGCGAGGCCTATGCGAAACAGCTGGAAGAGTAACTGTGGGTGGTGGTGCCGGAGAGGGAGCTGTGTGGTCTTGGTGCAGCTCTGGGACACGCTTAGCCAGTGGGATGTTTTGGAAGCTTTTTGTCATAAAGCTACTCAGCCTTAGTAGGTATCTCAAAAGGGAAAAGCTGCCAGGACAGTAATCATGCCCTCTCTGCCCTCTCTGGATATATGAAGGCTTAAATTATTTACTATTTTGTCTGTTTCTGTGAATTCAGCAGCTGTACCGGAGGTTTATTCTATGCAATTTCTGTTTATATGGATTATGCTACTATTATTCAAAGTTTCCTGAAAGTTGTGGGGGCTTTTTTCTGTCACTTTTGGGTAAAAACTTTTGTATTGCATTAAAATCTTTCCAATGGAAGTGCACAATTGCATATATTAATAATTGCATGTTAGCTAGGTTGTATATAGCCTTAATTAAGGCAATTTCATATGCCAGAGGACCTTGCCCTTCCTTATTATTGTCAGACAGATTGAATTTGCATTCAGCTGACTACAATCAAAGGTTTCTAATGCCAATGAAAGTCACACAACAGAATCTTCTCTGTCCTGTTAATTAAACACCAAACGAGCTGCTTCTGCTCCCACCGTGTTGACTTAAGATATATGGGCAAAACCATTGTAACTTGAAAGCCTCACAAGGAACATCTTGCCCTGACATTCAGTATACACAGGGTATATACTGAAGCCTAAGAATGTCCAAGAAGCAAAGTGTTGCTTCTGAAAAAGGCAAAATCATCTCTTGGGGTTAGGTATATGGTGTTTCTGGGGTGTGATAACTTGACAGAGGTGTTTATGCTTAGTAGTTAAAGTGTTTGTCCAGCTAAACTGTTTAATATTCTGCACAGTGTATAGTAGTTCATATATATCTGCCACATAAATATAGCGTATAATTACATGTTAAATTTCTTAGCCTTAGTTGTTTTAAGTATCTTAATGTGGTGGAGGAATCATCGTCTTGCCTCTCTGCTTTTCTCCTCTTCCTGTGGTTAAAACTTGCATTCTGACACAAGATTTACTTTGTTCTCTTGCAGCACAGGCAGTGTTCTGGGCGGGGGGGTGCTCCATGCCCTGAAGAGTCCAAACCTGGAAAGAGATTCCAGCTCAGCTTGATCTGCGTGGTGTTCACTGGACTGGTCTCTGTCTTTCCAACCTATCTGTTTTTCCATTTCAGACAAAAAGACTGTTGGCCTAAAAGATCACATACCTTCCTCGCACCCCTTTATTGCCACATAGGACTAAGTTCATGACTGTCTCTCCTTGCAGCTATGTCGGCAAGTGCTGTCGGTGTCTTCAGCCTTGCTGCATTCCTCCTGGGAGGGGTGAGGCTCCCTGAGAGGCTGGCTGGGGACTGTCTTCCTGAAGACTACTCCCAGTCACTCTCTATCCTCATCAGAGAGCCCTGCTTCTCTTTTACCTGTAATATTTAGGAGCTGCACTGAAATCAGTGTGATGCCAGTGCACAGGTGAATGTTTACCACGTGCTTTGTGAAGTTAGCGTGGAGGGCCTTTGCTCAGCTTTAGCCATGTTCTTGACACACTTTTCCATTTAGTGCAGCTAAATGGAAAAGGACATCTGCATTTTCCTTTTTTTCAAAATTTGGCATTAGTCTCTTCCAGTTTCTTAAAAGATATTAAACAACAGCAAGCAAAAGACGTCAGAGAAAAGACAGGGATCTCTTGAAATGATACGTTGCAAGGTTGTTTAAAAATGCTCAAGCATGTGCTTTAGCCAACAAATAGAGGAAACTGAGGTATCTCGTTTGTACGCAGTCTGCCTCTGTAGGCTTAGTGGCTTGTGTCCAAGACCTTTTAAAGAAGGGTCTCATTTTGTGTTTAAAAAAGATCTCTGTAAAATAATCTAATCAGAATACATTATGTTTCTGCTTTCTTTGCTCTAAAGAATGAGCAGTAGGGGATTTGGCATTTGTGGCTTCTGTAGCTTTGGAAAACTAACATTCCACATAACGTGCCTTTTGTAAATGTGTTACAAAACTTGGAAGAAGTCTGTCGAGTGAACCTGTAAAGCTGTCGGGTTATTTGAGGATTATGAAATTACTACTTGAATAACAGAGAGCTTTGGATTAGGCCCTCTAAAACATAAAGGGAGTAGTAAGCATCCCCTTGGCCACACTTGCATTTGGTAATAAAATGCAGCTTGAATTAATGCCCCTCAGCATACATGTACAGAACTACCATCAATGCAGTAGCAAACAGGTCATGCATGTGACAGTGCTTATGCAGCTGCTTTTATAATACACAGTGAGGTATGTCCTAAATTCTTGAAGGAGGCAGCAAAAACTTTGGAAGAAGCAAGCAGCCAACCATTTGGTCTGATGTTCTTTACTGAAAGCTTGCCTTCCTGCAGAGACTGTTCCTCCCAGCCCTGTTCCTCTGCTGGGTGTGTGTAACAGTGTGGTGTGAAGATATAGAGAATGGTGTAATGTAAGTCTACTCTTAGTAATACGTACAGTGTTTGAGAACTAAATGGTTACTTGGCTATAGCATGAGAGAACTTTCTGAATATCCCAGGAAAATGAGAAGTCTATGGCAAAGATGCATGTAACTGTACAGTGGCCCCGGCTTAGTAGCTGCAATGTTAACAGTGTGGGGAAGATCTCTGTTCTGAGGATCTGCATGGGTGGAAGATCCACTGGGTTACGTATGGAAGCATAACGTAGTAACAATAGTGTAATGGTGATCTGGAGGAACTTACTTTGTTGACATCTCTGGTTTTGGCAATTGCTTAATTTGCGGTGAGTTCTTTGAAAAATCTAAATCCTTGTTTAGTTGCAAGTTTTAGGTGGGGGGGGAGGGAGAATCGATCCCTTTGTTTCTAAAACACTTTCATCTTTCCTGTCCTATAAAATCAACAAAACACAAAGCCATACAGATGAATTCACTTCAAAAAACTCATTAGAAAATTTAGTGGTCCAATCCGTTTAGGGTCATAGCTGATGAACTTGCTTTTCATTCTACTTCTGACTCTCATTGCACACTGGGAATGAAAGAGCTGGAAGAGCAGACATCCAAATGTTTTCCTCTGTCTTTATGAATATTTGACGTCTTTGGAGTGCACAATATCATCAGTGGATAGTAAAATAAAAGGGAAAAGAGGAAAAAATAAGGTGGTAAAGATCATTGATTGGTGAGAGAAATGAAGAGCATGCTCAAGGCTCAGAAGAGCAGGAAAATGTTGAGGAGACTGGAGAAAAGGAAACTTCTCTGGATAACGTGCAGGTGAAAAAGGAAAGCAATAAGATAAAGAAAGTGAACAGAGACTGGAAAATAAAAGTTGGAGGAAGCCATTCCAGGACAAGAAGTGAGGAAGGACTTTCTCTCCTGTGAAGGAATGGACGAAAAGGATAAACTCCACCCTAAGACAGAGTAAATCATCGTTCAGTGATGCCACAGCCAGTGTTGTGTAGGAGCTGTGTGAATGGGAAAGAGACATCACTAAATTAGCGGGAAATCAACACTGCAAAAGCAAGAAGAGAGCCTCATGAAAAAAAGAAGATTGGGAAGAGTTTAGCTTCATGAAAAACAAACCCACCACAAATTTTTTATCCCTGTCCCCACTGTAAGGACCCTCAGGCCACTTGTAGACGTTACTGTCCCTGCACAGCCCTGCCCAGGGCTCCCCCTGACCTGCCCACAGCCCAGGACCCCTTTTCATCCCCCTGGGCTATCAGCCCCCACTCCAGAAATGCTGCAGCAGGGCTGGCCCCCAGCTCCCCACAGCCCTGCCCTGCCCAGCTGAACCATGCCCACCTGTGGGCCCACATCCCAGCCCAGCTTTGGCCCGTCCCCAGGGAGGTGCCCGATGCCTGGGGCTGCTCCTGGCTGGAGGGTGGGATGGACCTGGCTGCTCCTCAGCACTCCCCATGGGGATCTCCCACCGCTCCTGGTGCCTGGTCCCCACGGAGCTGTGCCTTGATACACACATGGCTACCCCTTGATTGTCTAATAATTTTCTCTCCTACTTAAAATCGCTGGGAGGCCAAGCACTGCTGATGTCAGCATTTGTGAATTATTGTGAAAACACTGATTGAGTTGCATGAGGCATGCAAGTTAGAGGAGCAAAGTTTGTAGAGCATCGGTACTGTGCTTTTATTAGACAAACTAAAAATCCCAAACATTTGGATGCACAGTAGCTTTCCTGGGTCTGACCTTGTCTTTCAATGTCCTTAAGACTATTCTTGTGGTCCCAAAACTACTGTATATCCTAAAGGACAACACAGTCTACTAGAGAGCTGAAGGTTTTCCTCCTGGAGGGTGGTTACTGGAAGCAGTGCTGCTTATGCCTTTGCTGGGGAGCTGGAGGGAGAAAGTGGAAGGTTTGCTGATTGTGCCAAGTTGCTTTAGTTTATAGACTAGAAGTGTGAAATTTAGATACATGAGTGGAAAATGGCATGAGGAATATGTTTTGGATGAATGTGACATTATCCAAAACAGCTTATTGTTATTTTCTCAGATTGCAAGCTTTGAAAAAACAAGAGGAAGCTTTGTCCTTTAGGGAAAAGCAGGTAGGCTGGTGAAGATGCTTGACTAGGGCGTAATAGAATAAAAAGAAGGTAGAGCTTATTTGTTTAATAGTAGTCATCATGTGACTGAGTACTCCTTATTGCCTTGCCTTCAGAAGTGTAAGTCAAAACTTGAAACTGGCTAGAGAAGAGCAGTGAATGAAAAGTAGGAATGGCAATACAACATTATCAAATATAGATTTTCTTTTTATAGACTTGAAGGAGTCAAAATTCTGAAGATAACAGTGAAAACTGGTGGCTCTCTTCTAGTTTTCACAATAATGTGGAAAAAAAGGGATGCTATTGGAACGGAAGCGCACCATGGCGCTTCAGTGAAGTTGCCAGTTTCATTAGTACCAATTTCAAGGAACTGGGTTTGAAATCACTGCAGAGATTATACGAGGGAATTCTCAAGAGTGGACGGCTCCCCAGGCTCCCATTTGCCTTGCTGAGCATTCTAGTCGAGGTAATGATAAAAACAATAATTAAAAAGTCATTTGTTCTGCAGGATTGGGAGGATTGAGTTGATCCCCTGTGGGATCAGGAGGATTGTTTTTCCTCAATACGTAATGTTGCACAATTGATTTAAGCCCGGAGTTGTTATTACTTTTTGGTTACGTTTCGTTCTAAAACTGTTAATCAGTGGGGTTGCTCCGATGCAATAAAAATTGACTTACATGATAGATGTTAGCTTTCATTTAATTGTGGGGGTTTTTTTTTCTTTTCCTTTTTTCCCCTCCAAATAGTTCATTTGTTTGAAACTTCTAGTCTTGAATTTACTTCATTCTAGTCGATCTGGCAGTTTCTTAACTGTACTTCCAGTAATACTCAATTTATCAGTATTCAAGATAACTCCAATTATTTTCCTTTCACTCTAGATCAGAGCGTAAATGGTGTTGCACAGCTGAAAGTTTCATTGCTGGAGAAAACAGAAGTACTTATTTGAAGTGGGGAAAAATACTGTGCTGCATATACAGAGAAAATTGCATGTCTTTTTTTTTCAGTATGACAAAAATAACAAGAATAAATCTTGAACTATATTCACACACTTGCACATGCAGTGTAGGTACAGAAGAAGTATTTCAATAGGATGATTTATTTTTTGCAAAACCAGCACAAGGCATCTAAATCACCTGTTTAGTGGGGCTCACTATGAACCAGTAATGTGATGTAGCTATGAAGAAGGGAAATGAAGGTGTAGGATATATCAAGCAAAGTATTTTCAGTAAACGTAAAATTATTAATACCACTGTATTAGGTCATTGATGAGAATTCTTCTGTAATTTTGCCTGTAGTTCTTGCCCCTATTGTTCAAGAAGGGTGAATTTAAAGTGGCGCAGGTAAAAGTAAAGGTTGTGGGCTGGCTGTAGTGAAGGAGAGACTTTTTTATGAGAGATGTGGAAGAGCTTGGCTTGTTTAGCCTAGGTCAATAAAAACTTAGACTGTGGCCTTTAAAAATGTTGGGGTAAACATCAGGCAAGGATAAGAGTTAAGGCTAAGGACAATATTGGCACTGAAACAAAAGGATATGAAAGGACCCTGAATAAGCTTAGCCTGGAAATCAGGAGAAGGTTTGTAATTCTCGGAGGAGTTCAGGCTGCTACTAGGTACAAAGATGAGGGACAAAAGGTGACTGTGGTAAAAGTTGACCTTAGCAGGCTGGTGGCTACTCTCAGATGATGTCTGTGATGATGGAAGCAAAGGCCCAGGAGCTTTCCTGAAGTTTTGTTTTTGTTCCTTTGCGCATATTCAGATTGTTACTTCACTGGAGAGAACCAAAAGGGTTATCTGGAGTACTTTGCTCTTCATCCTGGAGACAGTTTTCCCATAAGGTCCCTATTGGTGTATTTCTGTTCCAAGCCATCGAGGAAATAATGAGAGTAGATAGTTCCTTTTCTTAAATGGCTGTGATCAATAATTTTTCAGTTGGTGAGGTCTGCCTCATTGGCATGCCAACATTTAAAGTGAACTTTAGCAAGCTGAAGTACTCAAGCTAGCGCACGCTCTTCCAGACTTGAGTTGTGACTCTGCTCTGGCATTGCCACCAACAGTGGTGACAGTAAAGAGGTGTGGGAAGATGAAAGAAGCAGTAGCAGCCTAGGAGGAGAGGCAAGGATGCAGAACTAGGAAAATAGTGATAGGGAGCATGACGCACCCCTAGCCATGCTGGGCTAGGACGGATGAGGTGCGCAGCATCGGCAGGCAAAGATGCAGCTTTATGTGTCCGGGAGGGGCAACAGGGAATGTGAAGGCTGGGAGGTAAGAAACAAAGGGAAAGCTGAGAACCTGAGGCTGGTAGGACAGTCCTGTGAGAGGTATAAAGAAGTACAAAGGAAGACAGTAGTAGCAGTGAGTCACATCCCAAAGAGCAAGGTGAAAGGTAAGATGCACTCGCATCCTAGCGCACTTGGAGTTGCCTCTATAAAGAAGGATTTTGAGAGGATGATATTGCAGATAACAAAAAAGTTGTTCTGAGCTGGTCTAGGGATTTATTCTGCCATTGCTGAAAGGGTAGGAAGTATGTGTGGATTTCTGACTTTGAAACTATCTTTCTGCAATGCTTCCTTTAGATATTTTTTTCTAAACTTTTTTTCTTACTGTCTTCTCCCTCACGTCTCGGTTGGGCTCCCTAATTTAGTAGGGGAACAGTTGACTTGACTAGCACACAAACCTTATAATGAGAAACTCTTTGCTATAAGCTCTGTGGTGGAGGCAGGAGGTTCTCTCTGTAATCTTTTTTTCTTCGGGAAATCTCAATTTAGTCTATATTTTGTTCTTCTGAAGTTGTATCTCTGTGCTATAGACACAGTGCTCACGCGTCCATAGTTGTTTGAGATGTTTGTGCTGTGGGCAGGAAGAAGTTCACGTGAGTATGTGCAGATCCAAAATGACAGAATTTGCCTTTGGGCAGTCTGGGAAGCCCGTCCCCAGCTCCCAAACTTCTATAAAAACTAGAAAATATCTCTGACAGTTGTAATATATTGATTACTTTCAAAAAGTTATTATATCAAGTTAAAAAACCCCAAACAGACGGGCTGGTGCATGCAGTCCAAAACAGATCCATGGTTTTAGGTAGTATAGCAACATTTTTCCCTTTTTTCTGTTCTTGAATGCCTTGCCTGATTTGCCTTAACATCTCTAGGGAAAAAAACCCCCACCACTTTTGTGTAAGGTAGTGATGACTACTGAGAAAACAAGAACCATTTAAGCCTTTCCTTTTCTCTGGGCTCCCCAGTTGTGTTATTCCCCTCTTACCCCAATGTGGAGAGTCTGAGAAACCAAAATATAATGCAGAATTCATTGTTTCTTATCAGGGAATAGTGCCAGAAAAACAGCACATTGTGTTGTGGCTCCTTATGCTATAAAGTCCTTGAAGAAATCCCATAGATTATAAGGATGTATATGGAAAACTTCTGAAAGGGACCCACTGAAAAAGAATAATGATTTCCAATCTACCTTTAGGCGTAAGGTCCTTAAAGAGTTTGTGGAATCAAGTTTTGGAGGTTCCTGTTTATAATTGTTCTGCCTTTCACTCACAAGTGATCTTCCTTTTAGTAATAATAAAAAACCTGACAATAATTTGCAAAGGATTTGCTACATTTATGAAAGTACTATGCTAGTCTTCCAGACACTGATACATAACTTACGATATGTCCTGATAATATATTATTGACGAAATGCTGGAAAAATATGATGTTTTTAAATGTACAAAAGTGAAGAGGAAGGGAGAAACAAAGTGATAGTCTGTACAAACTTCTTTTGAATGTGTGAGGTTAAGTCAAGAGTAAATGTTATGTTCTGTATTTTACAGATCAGCAGGGCAATGTGATGCTTTATTTGTGGAGCTACACAAGATTGTACTGTCAGCATTATGTATGTGAGCTTTTTACGAGGATGAGATTATCACCTTATTTGAACAAAGTGTCAAGTCTGAAGATAGGAGTATCTTTTAATGTTTGGGGTTTTGTTTTTTTTTTTAATGCTGTGATGCTTTCAAATCACTTTAACAACTGGTTATTTAATATTATATAAGAACATGAATATGTAATATGATGATTTTCCAGCTTTACAATGCAGAGGTTATTACTCTTCCTACCGGAACTATTCCTCTGCTGTGTTGCTCTTCAGGAGTTTCATTAGAGTGAGTCTTTAGGAGAGACTCCAGGACGTAACAGAGCCTTGGTGTGTTGGATGCAATTGATAGCTGGATGCAACCCCTCTCAGCCCGCTAACAAGGGTGCCATTTAGCAGTCCTTACAAGGTGATGGAATTTTGTTTGCTGCTGCCTTTGTATGTGTAACCATTAGCTGTGGCTAGAGGTTTATCTAGCCATAGGAGTGCAAAAAGTTGCAGTCTAAGTACCTGTTGAACAGTGTACAGTTACGTAACTTGGCACTTAAGGGCTGTGATAGAGGAAAGTGGTGATAACCTAAGGAATTTGGGAAGAGACAGTTTAGCATTATCCAAGAGCTATTTAAGACTGACACTTCTCTGGTGAAAGATAACATACGATGTGTATCAAGAGTTGATGGAACACTCTGTTTATTTTTGTCTCTTCATTTTTGTTTTGGTCTCTGGTTTTGGTTGGGTTTTTTTGGGTTTTTTTTTTGTGGTTTTTTTGTTGTTATTTGGGGGGGGTGTTTTTTGGTTTTGTTTGTTTTCTTTTTGGTTTTTTTTGTGGGTTTTTGTGGGTGTTTTGGTGGTTTTGTTTTTTTGTTTGTTGGGGGGTTTTTGTTTGGTTTTTGGTTTGGGTTTTTTGTTGGTGGTGTTTTTTTTGTTTAGTTTTTCAGTTTGTTTTGGGGTTTTTTTTGTTTGTTTTTTCTTTTCCCCATTAAAAAATGACACTGCTAATAAGAGCTCAGAAAGTTTATTCTGGGGCATTATGTCTGTGTTGATTCAGGGGGAAGACTGCCATCTACAGAATCCTTAATCTTCCCTGTGACAACAGCTCCGTCATGCCAGCAGTGCTCAGATGCTGGTGGACAGGCTTTACTCTTAGCTGGTGAGATCTGATGTGCTCAGCCTTTTCTAAGGAAATCGCCTAAAACCTGCTTCAGAGCGGACCTGCTTTTCCATTGGTCTGAGAAAACTTCATCTGTAAGCTCCTTTCCCCAGTATAGCCCAGAAAAAGATTAAGATGCATAACCTTGTCTTTACGTTGCTTTTGTAATCTTCTCTAGATGAACTATAAGGGAGTGGGGGAAAAGAGAAATAAAAAGGGTGTAGCATGGAGATGAGTATTAAGTCAAAGCGTTCTGGAGGGGATCAAAAGAGCAGCGGCTGCAAAGCAAAAAAAAGCACACTCCCACCCAAACAACCAAAAAAACCCAACACCAGAATACCTCACAAAATACAAAAAAGGCAAGAGGCTTTTATTTCTTTTTTTTTTTTTTTTTTTTTTTCTCTGTACTGACTGTGGCTCTCATCACTGTTTCTTAGGCGGCGAGAGAAATGTTCTTTTTGATTCCATGAATAATGGATATGGAAAGTCTCCTTTTGAAGGTGCTTCGTTTAGCACTCATTCCTCCATGTGGAACAATCATCTAGATGTGTGGGCAGGTGCTAACAAATTTCTGTAGGCTTGTATTTAATGTCTAAGCTTCCACTGATGAGCTGTGTTTCCAGAATTCAATTAAAAATGTTCAGTAAAAGAATGAAAGAGACATTAAATGAAATAGAAGTAGACAACTTCGAACTAGTAAAGCAAAACAGAAAAAAAATGTATTTCACTTGAAAAACAGACAGAATCAAGATACAGCGAAGGAGAAGGATCAGGGATGCCAGGAAACACGACTATTTCTGACCACAGTGGCCAGCGATACAGCACAAGATAGCTCCTTGCCTAGCATAAGGTCACATTGGCAAGACGCAGAAACCCTGTGCATCTTGCCAACGCTCACGTGATGCTCACAACACACTGCAGACTGGCAGGTAGCAGTGACTGTCACTGTCAGATGCCTGGAACCTGGGGATTAGAGCACTATTTTTGTATTTGTGTAAATGCTTCTCCTCCAATGTTTCTGAAGCATGTAAGAAAGGAGAGGTGTCTGACCACTGTCTTGACATCTCAGCAAGAGGGGCAGAGCCATGTAGGAGCTGGGGTTTTCCTTCATGAGGAAGAGAGATACGGCTGAAATTTAGTAGCTTTCATCATGACTTGAAATTTGAGTTCTGGCTGGATTCAGAGGAACCGAGGACAGAATCCCGGAGGGTCTGTGTGCCTTGCTGTCAAGCCAGGCAGTTGGCAGAACAAGTCCACATGGTACCATGCTTGGTTGGTGGTCTGGCAATTCTGGCAGCCCAGTAGATGGAAAATGACAGAAAATGCTACGGAGGAGGAAGGCTGCCAGCCTGACAGCTTAGCCTGCAGGGTGGGGAGCAAGCAACTCGGAAAGTCTGAGGGTCCTTTAGGTATGGTGAAGGAGTGGGGCAGTATGACTGGCGTGCATTGGGAACCAAGCTCCCTGGGTGTCTCTAGGCAGAGAGGGCAGGAAGTGTCTTCATCTTTCCCGAGGGAAATGAAGAGGGTTTTGAAGTAAAATCAACGTTTTCATGTGCTGTGATTATTTTTGTTAAGTGCAAGAAGCAAGAAAATTCATACAATGAGGGTGGTGAAACACTGGGCGAGGTTGCCCAGAGGATGCCCCATCCCTGGAAACATCCAGGGCCAGGCTGGATGGGGCTCTGAGCAACCTGATCTACATAAGATGTCCCTGCTCTTTGCAGGGGGATGTCGGACTAGGTGACCTTTAAAGGTGCTTTCCAACCTAAACTATTCTATGATTCTATTATCATTATTATTATTTTAGGGCATCGTTTTCCCCCAAACAAAACCAAAATTGGATTTTAGTGGAAAAATCCTGACCTGGTAGTTGTTGTCATGCTTTTATAATTTCCAAAAGTTATGTGTGTTTATCCGTAAGGTTTGGGAGGGGGTGGATATGCCATGAAAGTGTTCTTGTTTTATACATCCCTTTGATCTGCTCATCTTTCTGGCCCACCTGACCTCCATCTGTATGTTTGTTCCATCTGATATGCAGATTAGAGCCTTCTGGGATTGAGTTGCTTCTCTGCTGTGTCTGATACAGTGAGATTTTGAGCCGGAATCCCTAATTATTGAACAGTATCATCTTTGACAGTAGTTCAGGTAACCGCTGAAGAGTAAATATGTGAGAGGGTTTTTAAACTTTTAGGAAACCTCTGAGAACTTGATCACAGGATGCAATGTATTGAGGCTTTTCTTTTTTCATTGCAGGAAAACCTTGTCAATTATTTCAGGAGATTTCAGTGGTTGCTAAAAAAAAAAAAAACACCAAAGCTACCAAAAGGTAGCTTTCTGAGCTGACCTTTGCTGCTTTATCTCAGAATTACTTTCAGCAGTTCCAGGGATGTGAAAACATGGGGGAGGTAGAAGATTAATGACAAGACAGACCTTTTTCAGATTATTATTAGAACTAGATTTGAATTCTAGTGCAAAATAGTTTAGGAACTTGGAGGTTAAGTAAAATCTGTATGTCTAAAGCGTTTCCTATTAAAGCATAGATCAGGTTTGTGTATGCTCAGGTATGCGTTTGACTTGTGTCAGTTTTGTGCCTTTTAAATTCACAATTAAAATAAGGAATACCTTAGGAGTGGCATGATTCTCCAGTAAATAACTGCCAAGTCTTTACCCTGGAGATTTTTTACTATCTGAGCTCACTTGGATGAGAAGTCTGTATCCTTTAGATACTTCGTGTGATTGCACATTGTCCGTTAAGTGATTTTCTGTATGCATCTTTTTTTTTTTCTTTTTTGAAGTTGGATGTACAACACAGTGAATGCATGTGTGTGAGAATTAGGGCATGTGTAAATAAGAGTGCGTCTGGTCTAATTGGTAAGGCTCTGCCTAATGAGTTTCAGTGGTGCAAGAGACACTTCCAAATGGTCAAATTAATCTCTAACAACTTTTGATGTAAGGATTGATGGATTCCTGGAAAGAACTCAGATTATTCTTTAACATTGCTTTTCTTACTATTATGCAGCTTAATTTAGCCAGTAGAAGAAGATTTTTCAGTTTTTTCTTAAGTGTAATTTTATCTTCTGTGAAAGTGTAAATGGAAATGGATGATTTTTGCAAAGCTGTTAACAAAGTAAACGATGCTTTAGCAAAGTATGCAGAAGATGTCCCTGGTTTTTAATATATTTTATAACATATACAAGACCTGGCTACACTGTAGTAAATGAAATAAATAAACATTAACTACAGCTGTAAACAAAAATATTATATAATGTAAAAAGAAATGCAGTGTAAAAATATTTTATATGGCATGCAAATTCATCAAGGTAGGAGACATGAGGACTTATATTAGCCCTACTAAATAAATGGGGAGAGTGGGGAGATGAGATTTTGTGTATATAAGGGCTTCTTTGTTTGCCTGTTTTCTTTCATCTTGTATGTGCACCTTCCCTTATGTTCTTGGCAGTCACATCACAGTACAGTTGTGTAACATGTATCTATATGGGTCAGTTTTTTCAGGGTATTCAATTGCCAGAAAATGCTTCCTCAGGTGTATTTCAAAAAATATTTCCTAAAATACTTGAAACTGTTTTAGTTAGAGGTTTTTTTTTTTTTTTTAAAAAAAAATAAAAAAATTGCAGAGTTGTGTGTTTGGTGTATGGGTGTTTTTTTGGTGTTTTTTTTTTTTTGTTGGTGGGTTTGGGTTTTTTTGATTGTTTTTTTCTGAAGTCATTGCTCTTGTGCAGGAGCTAGGCTCTTCTGGAGAGCTCTTATGGACATGTGTTAAAATGATGAGTTCTGAGCCTTTTTGAAGACCTTGTCCCATTTCAATTTGAAAGCTGAGACACTATGACCATCTTAAAAAATGTGGCCTTTGCATAAATTAACGAATTTAATTTATAAATGCAGTGAATAGTAGAAATCATTTTGCATGTGCCTTCTTTCACAACCTATGCAATAACCCAGAAGTAAAACTTAAGTGCTCCTAAAATCCTCTAAGACAGTTTACCTCAACATTATTTTGGCTCTTTAGTTAGAATAATAGGTATCAGATTTTTAGTCTGTAATTTTGGTGGTACCATTCTAAATAGCACATTTATTTTCGTTTCGTTAGTCGGCACTTGGCAAAAGCTTTTCAGCTCTCATCACGTCCAACACATAAACAAGTAATCGAAGCAGTCAGCAGGGAACAAAAGTTCAGAGCTCTACGTCTTGCTTCGCAATTTGGGTTCTAAAACTTTGTATGAATGTACTAATTGGCAAGGAAGTTTGCCTGTGACCTTCACCTGGATTTCAGACGGTAACAGGGGGACATAAGTAAATTTTATTTTCCAACGGTGTGAGAATGTTACTTTTACTAGTTCTTGTTCCTTTTTATTTAGACTTGTTAAAATTATCAGCATCAGCACTCTCAAACGCTTAGCTCAGAGTACAGGGGGTATGAAGTTAGCTGTGCAACTGCCTTGATGTTAAAACATCTCATCAATTGCAGTGCACGCTCGAGCCACTGTGAGTGGAGCCTGGGGTATCAATCTGGCAGATCTCTGGAACTCCTTGACTCTTTCGTCATATGTGGATCTCGTCCAATTCAAATGCCAAGTATTTATCACGATGACAAATTTTACAGTGTTTTTTCTGAATCTAGCTTTATGACCACAGTATGTCTATACCATATTTTTTGTATTTTGACAAATTACAGTGTAGTCCAGTAAAGGCTGTAGTATTCAAGGACAGTCTTTGACTTACTGTACAGGTACTTTTTCAAATCACTGTACTGTTGTTATAAAACTTTTAATTAGTAAAGATGTTAACATCAAACTATGAAAGCACATAAATCCATATAGGGTTTGCACTGAAAATCTAGGGACTTTTGCTTCTTTTGGTAATTCTTTTCTGCTCATCTCTCAGTAGCAGATGTTCAGTCTGGATGGAGCAGACCATTTTTAGCCACAGCTCTTAATTTGGGGCAGAGATTTTTAGTATTACTTGCTTAGAATGATATTCTAAAATCTGTATGTATTTTTAATATGCCTGGTCGAGAAACTTCATGTTGCAGCACTATTTCATAAGACAAATGATATTTCTAAACCAAAATAATTCAATATGAATTTCAATTCATTCTTTATATGCATAACCAACTAAGTCAAAACTAATACAGCCTTCAGTGTCATTTGTCTCTTCCAGTATTTTATTACATTCCATATTTTTAAGAGTAATCACCCTGAGAAAGAAACTGTGTTTTTCCTTTCCTTCCATTAAATATATGCTCCTTAATTTTCCAGTGTTTTTCTGGAATCCATGCCTTTCTGGGTGTACAGTTATTCTAATATTGAGGTGCTTATTGCAGTATAATTTATTCCTAAAGCACCAGAGATAAATGTAATTTTTATAATTTTATCTAATTTTCTTACTGTAGATAATTACATTACATTACCTTAATGATGTGAGTAGGGCTGTACTATTTCATGTGAAAGCTGCAACCCTTATGACAGCTGTGTAAGTTACATGTAGTTAGATATGGCAATCAGGATAAAAGGAGTGAGTTTATCGTACAAAATAGTCATTTCTGATCCTTTAGCTTTGTGCTTCATGACCCTCCAGTTACTTCATTCCTACATCCTTGCCTAGTACCATCTTGATCCTGCAGAGGTTTAGATGTACTTAACTTTATGCTCGAGGGACTTCTGTGGTGCTGCTCAAACTTCGTATGTGTAAGTGCCTCTGTAAGCCTTTGCAGAAACCTTTGCTGGAAGTTGCTGCAGGACTTCCTTCTCTTCTTTCCGCATTCCTGATTGATGCTATACACTTCCATTTAGCACAGGATGAAAGTAATTAGAAAATAATAATTAAAAGAGCTTTTTATTGGGCCATCTAAATTATGCAGGCCTAATAGGAGGAACCATGCCATTGTCAGTCGTGTTCTTGTCCTGCATCATGGTATATAATCGCCTTACATTTTTGTACAAAATTTTGGAATGATACCTGAGTTAGATGACTCGCCTCTCGAAGAGGGAAGCTTGTTCTGTTTGGCTGTCAAAAGGAAATAATTTGTCGCTCAGCATTATAGATATTGCTGCCTTACTGAAGGCTTTGTTCAGGAAAAAATGTTCCTCAATTAAAAATGTGTTTGTAATATATGTTTGGGATGCCCTGAATATCAACATTATCTGATGCTGACTTTTTCCAGTATATGAATCTGGGTTTGTGATACAAAATTGTATTAGTATTGCATAGTTCTATAATTCCCCACCCTGTTTCTTTTTCCCTATTTTTGTTACTTCCCTCCCCATTTTTGTTTCCTTTTCCTTTTTGCCTTTTATTTATTTCTTTTAAATAGTCTGCTGACTTCAAATTCCTATTCTCAAAGCCATTGCAGTTCATGGGAAATCCTTCAGCTGACTTCTAAGCAAAAAGGTTTTTGCCAAATAGTGTTTGACAGGATCAGGTATCTGTAGTATTTAGTAATGTTTGCTAAAATAATTTTTAATTGTTCAGAGGAAAAATAATGCCACACAACACTAATGTGATTGCAAATACAGTGAAAAGCTAGTTATCTTAAATTCCTTACATGTGCCAAGTTGCTAAATGCATTATTGCTTTCCATTGCTGCTTGTGTCCAGTTTAATTCCTAGAAATTCCTTTTCTTGTCCAAGCCTCCAGATGAGCAGCAGAGCTAGTGAGGGTAACGCTTAACTGATTTTCTTAACTGTATCTAACCACAATAAGACTGCACCTACATAATTTTTCTGTTCACTAATATTCATTTGCGATATTTTGCAGTAAGTATGAATGTTGTTATCACTGGATTTGTTTACCTTTCCTTTATCCTTAAGGTGCACATCTAAGGAAAACCTGTGTTTTGTCTCGTTTTCTTTCCCATTTTGCCTTGTAAAGGACATATGACCATATCCAAAGCCTGCAGTGAGTGTTCAGCATCTGAATGTATTTGTGTCAAACGGCTGCAGGGATAATAGGCTGCGGATTATGCAGTCTGCATTGTTAAGTCTTCAGGGAGCCTTGCTCTGATAAACCAAGCTTCATTTCACTGCCGCATTTCAAAGAATGAAAGCAGTAGAAACGAGCAATGTTATAAGTCTCAGATTAAGTTAGAGATGCACAATGTATGAAAGAGCTTTTTAGACCATGACTAAACACAATTTTTCATGTGTGTTGTCTGTGTAAGAAAATAATGTTTTGGAAAGCCTCCTACCTCCTCCAACTTCTTGCAACTTTAATTCGGGTTCGGTATCAAGGCTGTCGACCAAACTAATGGATTTTCACAGTGCTTCCCACCTTTATGAAATTCCTATGGACTAATTTACACTATGGCACTTATCTGGAAAGATGTGCAGGGAAGAAATCCAGTTAAATAGATTCCTATGTGATGGTTTTCAGCAATGTTTTAATAGCCCAATTACTATCACCAGGCTTGACAAATAGTTTGAACAGCAATTATTTAGGTACGCTAAAAGGTAGCCTACAATCTTTGAAATATTTCAGTGATCTCATACAAGTTCAACTTGTACAATATCGTACTTAACTCTTTCCTTACTGTGCTGGAATCAACAATGTTGCTGGTGTGAGTGTCAGGGCTGAGGGCATTAAAGATGTAGATTTGCTACGTTATTGCTTTATTTGTTAATGAAACTGCAAGAAGTGAAGCCTTTATCCTGCTTTCCTTTTCTTCTGGTCTTTTGAGTGTATTGTGGATTCCTATTGCTTTTCATCATTTTCTACCAAGAAGCTGATGTAACTTGTATAATAAAGGAACATAATGCAAATCTGTCTAACTAGCTACTGGAATGTGGATAGCATTGGATCTGAAGTTAATGTGTCTGTTCCTTTACTTCTCTGCTGAGTAATTGTCTAGAATTGCTGTCAGCAAGGCTTTGGCTTAGCTTCTGGTTATAGCTGTGTAGGATATGTAGTTTGTTAGAGTATGGGTACAGTCAGTACGTTAATTTTAAAGAGATTTTGACGTTTTCTGGGTGTTCCCTACTTGAATAAAATTTGATGGTGTACAGGCAGAGAAGTATTTTCATTCTGCAGTCTTTGTTTATAGAAACTGAGTCTCAGTTTGTGAGTGAGGACCAGTAACACAAAGTACTAATTGGCACTGTTAGAACATTTGCCTCAGCCCTTCCATCGTTCTCCAAAGAAGTATCTCGTCTTTCCTCTTCTAGCTTTCACAAAAGATGCAGGCAGGTTCAGACCCTGACACTGCCTGCTTGCAACTTGGTGTAATATATTGCTTGTTGGCAGGAGCCTGGGTGCTGGTAGCTTAGCGTGCCTTGAAGAAATGGAACTTGTTGCAGGCTGAATTGGGTGACTGTGTGGCTTACCACAGCATATGGAGGCATCAGCGATTCTTTTATGTAGTTCTCGGCAGAACAAAGAAGGTCCAAGCTGTGTAAGAACCCTTGTAGATTTAGCTTTTTGTTAGTAGGGTGTTTTGTTGCTTCAGCAGAAAATACAAATTAAAAAGACTTAATTTCTGAACAGGTAGTAAGAAAATACAATGTTTGGAAACCTTGCTCCTAGTGCTTTTGTTGGAATGAGGAGAGAAGCAGAACTTCACAAAAAAGATATTTTTTTTTCTTCTTTGTCTTATTGCGTTGTCAACATTTGTATTTTGTTAGCAGAATCAGATGAAGCAAACTATACCTGCAGTAAAAGCTGTAGCAACCACAGGCTTTTAAAGCTGTATTTCAATTTCAAGAATTAAATCTTGAAAGAGTAGCTATAACACTTCTTACTGAATATTTGCTTTCTTTTGTGGTTGCCCTTGAACACTGTGCAATTATTTTATTATAAGTTTGAATTTTTTTGCTTGTGACTTTTTTTATAAGGAGACGAAAATTATTAACAGAATTTATATAAATTTAAGAAGTATTGGTTTTCATGTGTTTAGAATTTTATTTTTTTTGTTATGATTATGTCCACCAGCATTTTAACTTGATTATGCCCAGACTGGTGTATCAACTTAGCAAAGTAGTGAACATAGCAAAACCTACTTTTAGGTTGGTTTGTGTTGTTAAAATTGTGTTATCCTGTGGCAATTCCTTAGCAAAAATGTGACACAAACAGCCGTTGCTGTTAAACTGGTAAAGGTGCAGAGTTCCATTAAATGCTTGATAAAATTCTGCTGTATGGTCAAAATGTAGCACAGATAACAAACAGAGATGACAATTTTGATAGACTTTATACTCTTCAAAAATCTCTCCATAACTGTAATGTGAGGTGAAATTTTGTTGCAAACTTTGGTCTGTCACCTAATGACAACTCCAAGAGTCAACATGACCAACCATATGCTTACAGCACGTTCTGTGTATAAGAAATGAATTCTGTTCTTGCACTGTTTTTGTAAAATTGCCAAGATAATACAATGGAGATGGAAAGGAGTGGAATCCAATCATGTTTCTATATGTACGTATTGGGGGGAAAAAAGGAGTATGTGGGTCTGTGAGTACATGTTGACAATAACCAACACAACAAAATAACAGTGAATTAACTTGAGGTCCTGGGTGGTAATTCTCATTGCTGACAGATCAAATATGTTATATCTAGGTCTCTGTTTCTTGAAGAAGTAAACAAGACTGTAGCCAGTAAGTTACCTCTGATTTGGACCATGGTTTTCTACATAACATTCTACTTGTTTTATTTGTTTAGTGTGCCAGTGGATGGAGTATGGAAAGTCTATAGGCTTATATTCAACTAGGTGAAACTGCAAAAAATTGATAACCAGAATTAATTAAAAAAAGATGCAGATGCCCTGGTATATCATTTTTTTCCTTCCAATAATTATCTTAAAAATTATTTTTGAAAAAAAATATTAATACAGATTCTTATTAGGGTATTTGTTCAAAAATACAATATATGAAAAAAAAGCAAAAATCAGTAATCATCACAAATTATGCAGTAAATAAGCCAGAGTTGTTTTGTCATAGTTTTTCAAGAAATTGAGCAATGTAACAGACATTTGGTTGCCACTTCAGGGGATATATTTTTAGTTACTAGTTGAAACTGTCTGTTCAGTTGTTCTTTCTCTCTTTCCCAGCTTCTGATATTTATTGCTTTCAAAGCCTGTATCCAGAGGGCATGACAGCATCATGATGAACAATAATAAGGCAAAAGGTAGTATAACATATTTTGGGGTGTCATAGACTATACATCCAGAAGAAACTGTTGTAGTTTTGTTGTCTAACCTTTAGGTTAGCGCAGAACATGAAACATCACTGACTAAAGTCCATCCCAAATTGCCTGTAATCTTTGAAGTAAATAGAAACAAAATCTCCAATCTGAGTTTTTTGTCCTAACTCTGATAATTGAGGACATATAAATTTATCTATACTTATCAAATATGGATATACATTTAGAGTGAAGTTTTTCTTAATTGTATTCACTACATGTGCTTTTTAACTTCAGAAGCTCTGAACAGTGAAGCCCTGTGGAAGTCATTTGTACCATAATTAACTCTTTTTTTTCCTTTCTTCGTATTTAATTTGAACAGCTGAATAGTTTTTGTGACTGCTTACTGCGTTGAGTGGTTTTGTTTGTGTGTGTGGTTTTTTTGGTGTTTGTTTTTGGTGTTTTTTTTTAAGACACGGTATCCTATTTTGAGAACCATCTGATTGCATAGCATAGGAGACTAGAAACCCTCAGCAGAGGTTTTGTGATATATTACTTTTCATAAGAAGGGAACTGGAAGGATGGAATTGTTCTGATTTTTCAACACAGCTGTAATCTTTTCTTACTCTTCCCTATTGTGGAGCTAGTGAAATTCAGAGTAGGAGAAGTGGTGGCAATATGGATTTGAGTGAATCAAGCTTTGAAGGGTGAGGGGTAATAAGGATCGGTGCAGAGGGGGAAGAGCTGAGATCTGTTGCATCATGCATGTTATATACCATGCTTTTCCTGCTTTTTTTGTGCTTCCGAATGCTTTTTATGTTCCCTTTCTAACCCTGAATTCTGTGAAGTATAGCTCGGGCTTTTTATGAGTGATATGTATCCTGCACATCACCTATCCAAACTGTAAAGATTCCACTGATGTGTTCCCAGATTAAACAATGGATAAAGTGTAAGAATAAGTCTAGGATCTTTAATTAGATATGACTCTGTATTAGGCATAAAATATTTAGTTTATATTTCATATTTAAATCCTATACACCAAGTCACTTAAAAATTTCGAAATGAAGAAGAGAGAATTACTTAACTATTCAGTATGATGCCTTTCAAATTAAAAGTGGTAGAATCCATATTAGAAACATTTCATTAATAAGCTTTAAAGGCATGCTAATAATTCTCTGCCAGTTCATGTGAACAAGAGTTGTTTAAAATTGATTGCAGTGGATTCAGTGTTTGCACAGGGTTTGGTGAAGGTTACTCCATAAGAAGGTTCTACTTTCTGCAACAAAATCTAGTTTTTATTAAAAATAAATTGGCTGTCGTATAGCTAACACTTTGTAATAAATGATAAATGCAAACTGGATATAGCATTTCCTTTGCTACCTGTTGTGAATAATCTGTGAAAAGTGCATTACGTTCAGTTATGAAGACTGTCTTATTGTAGTGATCTTGATTTTTCTTTTTTTCTCTCCCCTCCCCCCCCTTCCCCTTGGAATGGGGTAAATGCATAAATTCTGTGGGAAGACAGATGGAATAAGATACTGTGGATTCATGGCTAAGCATGTGGGATTCATGTCTTCATGTCTAAGGATGTAGAGGAAAAGAAGGCTATCAGGAACAGTCAACATGGATTCACCAAAGGGAAATCATGCCTGACCTGCCTAATAGCCTTCTGTGATGGAATGACTGGCTGGGTACACGAGGGGGGAGCGGTGGATGGTGCCTACCTTGACCTCAGCAAGGCTTTTGACACTGTCTCCCATAACAGTAGGTAAGCTCAGGCAGCGTGGGCTGGATGAGGGGACAGTGAGGTGGACTGAGACCGGGCTGAAGGGCAGAGCCCGGAGGGTTGTGACCGGCGGCGCAGGGTCCAGCTGGAGGCCTGTGGCCCACAGTGTTCCCCAGGGGTCAGTGCTGGGCCCGGTCCTGTTCAGCTTGCCCATCAGTGACCGGGACGTGGGGACAGAGCGTGCCCTCAGCACGTGGGCAGGTGACACGAAGCCGGGGGGAGCGGCCGATACACCCGAAGGCTGCGCCGCCCTTCAGCGAGGCCTGGGCAGGCTGGAGAGCTGGCGGAGAGGAACCTCGTGGGGTTCAGCACAGGCAAGAGCAGGGTCCTGCCCCTGGGGAGGAGCAGCCCCACGCACCGGTACGGGCTGGGGCTGACCTGCTGGGGGGCAGCTCTGCGGAGGGGACCTGGGGGTTCTGGTGGGCAGCAAGTTGCCCGTGAGCCAGCAGTGAGCCCTGGTGGCCAAGGGGCCAGCGGGACCCCGGGGTGCGTGAGGGGGAGCGTGGCCAGCAGGGGCAGGGAGGTGATCCTGCCCCTCGGCTCTGCCCTGGGGAGGCCGCACCTGGGGCGCCGTGTCCAGGGCTGGGCTCCCCAGGTCAAGGGAGACTGGGAACTGCTGGACAGGGTCCGGCGGAGGGCTACGGAGGTGATGAGGGGACTGGAGCGTCTGCCTCATGAGGAGAGGCTGAGGGAGCTGGGCCTGTTCAGCCTGGAGAGGAGAAGGCTGAGGGGGATCTTACCAATGTCTACAAAGATCTCAAGGGCAGGTGTCAGGAGGATGGGCCCAGGCTCCTTGCAGTGGAGCCCAACGACAGGACAAAGGGCAATGGGCACAAGCCAAAACACGGGCAGTTCCATCTGAATATGAGGAAGAAGTTCTTTTCCTTGAGGGTGACAGAGCGCTGGCACAGGCTACCCAGGGAGGCTGTGGAGTCCTCTTCTTTGGAGACATTCAAAAAATGCCTGAATGAGATCCTGTGCAACCTGATCCAGGAGAGCCTGCTTTAGCAGGGGGTTGGACTAGACAATCTCCAAAGGTCCCTTCCAACACTGACTGTTCTGTGGTTTACGAATGGCCACATATTTCAGATTGCAGTTTAATTTAGGTGAATCAAAACAGAGCTTGTGTGGATCTCCAGAAAGGTTAAACCAGCCTGAGGGACGTAGTAGTGTGACGGCAAATGAAAATTAGCAAAGACACAAGTGAGAAACTGTATATGATTCAGAACATGTACTTTCTGTGTAAAGACTCCTAATTGGGGAGGTTTCATCAGGAAACATTCCTTAGATTTAGTTTGGTACACAGAAACCAATAAAAAAACAAATAGGAAATATTAGAAAATAAGGGGGAAAACTATACAGAAAAAGCTACTGTAGTAAGACTGATTTGCTGTTATTACCACTTCAGTGTGGTGTTAATGAAAGAAGTTCATGTAAGGATACAGAACAGCTGTTGTAATGACAGAACTTCAAATGCAGACAAAGTGCTTGATACATAAAAGGCAATTTGATAAGGTTTTAAGGACCTTTCTGTCTTGATAATGATGATATTGAAGTTAAGATGCTTTCCATGAACATCCCCTAGCACAATTGCATTCAAGAAAAGGGCTTGGATGAATTATGCAAAATAATGAAACATATGGTGAAGGCTGGTCAGATGCTACCCTTGATATGTTGCTTAATGTAAAGTGAGGATGCATGGAATGTTACTGCATTGTAAATTTAAAAATAGCATTCTTTGCTGCAGACGGAATAGAACTGGAGGTGTCTGCAAGACAAAAATTAGACAGTTTCATAAACCCCAGGTCTCACTGTGGTGGCTTAGTTGCTACACAGCACCAATCCAATCGCTTGCTCACTTCCCACCCTGATAGGGACATGGGAGAGAATTAGAAAAGCAAAAGCAAGAAAAAACTTGCGAGATGAAATAAAAGTAGTTTAATTGAAGGAAAGAGGTGGGACACCCCCTAGCCAAAGTGATGCAAAGGCAATTTTGCCACCCCCCAGAAGGAGACTGATGCCCAGCAAGTCTCCAGGTAATGGCTACTTTAGGGAGACTGTTCCTCCCTTTTTATTGCTGAGCATGGTATTACATGGTATGGAATATTCCTTTGGTCTGTTCCGTTCAGCTGTCCTGGCTGTGTCCCCTCCCAGCCTTTTGGCTACTCCTTGCCTGCTTGCTGGGGTGTCTGAGAAGCAGGCACCTTGACATTGTGCAACACTGTTCAGCAGCTGTTAAAACGCTGGTGTGTTATCCCCCACGCTGGTTTAGCCACAAATCCAGAACACAGCACCTTATGGGCTGCTATGAAGAGAATTAACTGTCACACTGAGACCCGCTGTACTCACTGATGCTTCTTAGACACCTCTGAAGCACACTTTCTGTAGTACGTAAATGCTGAAAGCAGTGTGTATAGACTCGTGAACTGAGGTCTCGGTTCTTTATGTTCATGAGGAGCAGCACATACATCTTACTTGTGCAGGTTCTGCATAGGTTGGGACTGCTTGCAGGAAAAATCTCAGAATCAGCTTTATGCTGTAAAACCAGTGATAGTACCTCATTTCCTTTTCTGCTGCAAAACAGTGAGAATATCTCGTTTCCTTTTTTGCTGCATTGCTGTCTACAAGATGGTGTAACTGGGCAGATGTCGTTGTTATATAAGCATCAAAGCACTTATTTTACTAAGTATTTTGAAATGAAATTGATTCTTGGATGAGAAAAAAGTTCTACAATTAAGTGACAAACTATGAACCTGAAGCAAACTGCCTGAAGCTTTATTTCATATCTGCTCAAGTTCTGGCATATGTTTTTTAAAACCTAAAAGAGGCTGAATTATCTGGGGAAGTAAAATTTTATAGTGAAACCATTACAGTCAAACCTATTGCAAATCTCTGTTAGGGTTTAATTGTCCAAGGTTTCTAATTCCATTTCTGAAATATTTTGATCTTATTCAGAAAAGACATCACGGAATAATTCCTTGTCTTTTAATGCTATTTTCCTTTTTTTTTTTTTTTTTTTTTTCTTTAAACCTTCAGGATAGCATTTTTAGCTATCGAGTTCTCACCTTCTGAAACTTTGAATAGATGTGTGTGAAACAGACTTGATTTTCCTTTGCATCAAACTATTTCCAAATGAACATGCCTCCAACTGGAGTAATAATGATGGTAAATCAGGGTGGATGTCTGCAGTGTTCAAGTTAATAAAAAAAAGCAATTTGGAGTTCTCCTAAATCTGAACTTGCCTTTTTATTTCCTGCGTATTTCTGCTCCAGTATTAGTGATAACTTATCAATCTAATTAAGCTGGGGTTTGTGCTAAAAGAGGAAAAAATGAGAATTTTTTAAAAGGTTACCATTCCCTGTCACATTTGAGTTTTTTACATTCGACATGCTTAAGGTTAACTTACACCCAGACGTGAAACTTCCACAGCTAAGACCTTCAGAAGCTAAAAATTAGTTTGGGTTCAATGTCTTGATTACACAAAGCTTCAGACAGTAACTGAGGATTTTGCTCTAGGTGTCATGGGCCTGAGCGAACCTCCCAGTGCCGTAAGGATGCCAGGTGAAGAAACATGCTGTGGGGCACAATAAATTCCTCCTGAGCCTGAGAAGGTTCCTCTATCTCCTGCTAAAGACTTTTTTGGCTGTTGATCAGACATGCCTGATTAGAGAGGTAGTGGCTAACTATGGAAAGAACAAGACATTTCACAGTGAGCAGTTACACCTGCCCATCTGCTTGGAGTAAAATTTAGTTTCCTCTTACTGGCCTGTGACTTACACAGAAATTATTAGAGAAAACAAGATTTTGGGTTTGGGTTTTTTTTGGTGGTTGTTGTGTTTCTGTTTTAAAATGTATTTATTTTTTAACCATTTAAGAGACAGTAAATACAGCTTAGTAAGATGTTATGTGGCAGTTTTAAAGTCAGGAAAATTCCCTTTAGTTAACACTGTTATCTGTGGAGTTTGCAGGAAGTACAGTCAAGAATGAACTTTGAACCTTTTTTTTTCCTCTTTCTTTTTATAAAAACAAAATCACATTGTTAGACTTTCTTGAACTTCCCTTTCTCATTTTGGTTTGTGATTTCCAAGACTGGCTTGGAACCAACATTTCATGCTAGGTTACCCTGGCATGATGCTCTGTATTCTTAGTATCTTTTCTTCATTACTTATTTCTGAAATGACTATGAGACAAAGTAATCTTTGTAGAAAGCCATACTACTTTGTATTTGAAAAGCTATTTTGAGTAGCTGATAAAATCAATATTGACAATGTTTAGGAGAAAAAAAACATTGCTTTCCCTGTTGAATTCTGGCTGCTGAAGTCAGGGGACACAGTGACTGGTTAAAACAAAAGAGGTTTTCTCTTCACTTTGGAGATTTACAGAGTCACAGATGAAAAATCCAGAAGAATTTTCCATGGCTAAATTGCTTATTGTTTTAAACTTAGTTATTATGTAGAAATTGTATAATAAAACATAATTATTAAATAAGTATGGTCTAGATATACTAAGGACACTTAGATATACTTAGAATATCCATTAGATATATCCTAAAGGACATCAGAAAGGATTTAGTTTGAGAACGAAATGCGTATGTGAAAGAAATGCTGTTTTTCATTAGTTAGCATATCAGTTTCTAGGCTTGTTCTTAATTGTAATAGCTTCCACTTGGCGACTATGATTTGTGGAATTATAGAAATGCTGAACATGATCCTTTTGAAAGCCCCATTCTTTGTCAAATGATGAGAACTAAAGCAACTGATTTAATTCATACATTAATTTTACAAAGTTTTCAGTGAAAGAGATGCTTGATTACTCCATTTTCATTGCAGAATTGAAACGCCAGGAGCCTCTCCCAGAATAGCTGAGAATATGGTGTGCATTTGGCATGTATACGTATGACTTTGGTGCAGCTACCTAAATAGAAAATATATAATCTTTTGTGGGGGAGGGCAGGAGGAAACATGGGATTTTTCCAAAATGATTTGTGGACTTAGAAGCACAAAACCAAGTCATTTAGGTGCTTATGAAAATCCTGCTCTTCAGTGCCAATGCCAGACTTTGGTTGAGATTTAGAAAAAGCTGGGAGGGGGGTGGGGTGGGTAATGCTTTCAACCTTCTGTTCTTAGAAATAATCATCTATTGCAGTAATCATAGGGGAAGGGAAAGAAACTGTAAATCCCTTACAAGTGCTAATCCTATCATTGTTACATTTATATTTAATGCCTGTAGAATCTTAACACGGAGTTTTACTGTGTGCCATTTGGAAGACCAAATGTTAATTCTAGTTGGTATTTTTTAGGGAGAGACATATATATTAATGTTAAGACAAATTATGTTAAATGCATAGCCACTTCTATTTAGCCAAAATGCTTAGGCAGAGTCAACCTCAAGTCCCTAATTGTCCTTGTGCTAGTAAAGAACAATTACTTTTGTTGTCTCTTGTATAGAGAAGCTCTTGTGCCTGTTTGCGCTGGAGAAAGGAGGCCAAAAGTAAGCGATGATGATCACTCACCTACATAAATGCTTATTTATTTTAGAGAAAAGAAAGAGCCTTAATAAAATGTATTTGTTACTGTTATTCTAATATTTAGACCAGCTAGTATACTAACTCAGCTTTAATTACAGTTGATCAATTTCTTCAGTCTTGAGCACATGGAATGTTTGAAAAATTGTTTGCCTGAAGCACCTTTGTTAAAAAAGCAGAGACATACATATTGACCTTAGTCTTGATCTTGACTGAAGGTAAAAACATTTTTCCCTGTTTTGGGCCCAGTTTGCGGTATTGTTGGAGGATGCAGGCCACAAAGGAATTGAAGATTTTATTTTCCAGATACTATTGACTTTAATGAGAAATCAAAATTCTTCTTAGCCTGCTAACTACTATTTAGCTATTTTTATTAGGATTTTCCCTTTGCATGTATCAATAGTACCTTTAAGTCATTTAGGTCCCCAAGAGCCTTAGAGAGTCCTCTTTCAAATATATGTTACAAATGAAAAATGGATTGTTTTAAATTTTAATGAGTGCACACTGTTATTTAGGGTGTGTTTACATGCTAAAATGAAATTTTGTTGTCTACCTACTAAATGTTGCTCTCATTTCCCTGAAAAAATTGCCAATTACACTGAGTGGAATTAATCTTATCTTGATGTAGGCATTGAAAATGGATCGGATAAATGGCACCCTACAAGGGTCTGTTTTCCTTGTTCTGAAAGGAAATGTTCCTTGCTCATCAGAAGGTGAGCTGCATGTAATTAACTCAGATGTCAGTGTCTACATCATGGTTGTCTGCAAGATTAATCTCATCCGCTTTGATTAAATTGGAGTAGGGGAGGTATCTCACTATTCTTATTCCAGCATTCATTGTTTTTATGTTTAAAACCCCCTATCTTCTTTTTAGAGGGGACCATTTATAGGAAGTTTTACTGCAAGACGTGTGTGGTCTTGTCCTGCCACTTGTATGAAGCCTCTTTTTTTTTTTTTTTTTTTCCTAGCTGCTTTTGTTGTAAGCCAGGACTATAACATTTCTGGAGTAGTATATATAGAGAAAGGGAAGATGGTCCCTGCATCAAAGAGATCTAACTTTACCAACAGGAAAAGAAACAATGGACAAAAAAAGATGGAGAAGTTCTTGCTGAGCAATGTTAGCATGAGAATGATCTTACTGCACCAACAACCTAATATTGTTAAGCTCTGTTACAGACTTTTACCTTTTGTGTAGAAAAGAGATTTTGCTGAAAGCTGGGCTGAATACCAAACTGTAACATAGCAATTATTACCAGGTGACCAAAAAAAATAAATAATTAATTTGGGTCAAAAAACTGTAGCCCGTTTTGGAGTGGAAAGCCTGGAGTTATTTTGCAGTGGAAAGCCTGGTGGCTGTGTGATAGTGCTGGTGCTAAGTCTTGTCTCAGATGGCCAGTTTGGGGTGATCTGATGGGACACCTTGTTGAATACTTGCCTGAATTGCAAGCTGTCTGATGCTTTTTTCAGTAGTTGTCATGAACTGACATGGATAGCAAAGCAAACATATTACAGATACATGATTTTGTAAGGTCATAACACTTTATTGCATAGTTCAGAAGTGTGTCAAAAGGCTAGCAAAAGGCTGATGCAGCAGAAAGTTTTATTAAAAAAAGAAGATACAGCTTTTTGGTGTGGTATTTTTTTTTCTTCTTGAGCTTTCATCAGTATCCCTTTGTTTCAAGCTGCCATTGCATGAGGAAATGACTAGGAGTGTTTTATGGCAGTCTGTATTTAGGTTTGAGAGAGCTACCTGCCTACAATTTCCACTGACGTTAGTTGAACCTACAGGTGCCCAGAACTTCTGAAAAACAGACCTGCTGTCTTTCTCTTTTTTGGAGTTTTTGTCTAAATTAAAGAGTAACTGTGCGATGAATCTGACTTCTGTGATGCTGGGAACAGCTAAAATTTAAGATGGAAGAACACAAAGTTACCTTTAGACTTGGAGAAGAAAAATTTGATGGACAGTGGTTTTAGGGTGATTTTTATCTCTGTGGTTGCAGACAACTTGAAGCTCTGCCTGAAGTAGGAAGATTTGGAAATATGTCTGTGGGTGTCTTGAGGTTCAATGGATTAGCATAAAAACAGAGATGGGGAAAAAACCCCGCACCTTGCTGCGCTAGTGTGTCCTCTGACTACACGCTTCAGTGGTGTTGGAGGGCACTGATAGACTTGGTCATTCTGACTTAGGCCAGACAAGATGCTCGCTCTGTGCCCAGCCTCCCTACCTGAATACTGCACAGCTCAGAAGCCAGGGCAGGCTCTGAAGGCAGCAATCCTGCTCTCCCTTCCGCCCTCACTGCTGCCTCCTGCCCTGCTTCCAGGGTTCAGGTGTCCATGTGGTGAAGCAGATTAGAGTAACTGCTGTTGCCTAATGCTGGCCCTTGTTTTCCCTTTGTCGCTGGGTTATTTCCACCCTGATGCTCTGCTGCCCCGTGGCTGTGCTGTTTGGAGGGGCAGTGTGGAGGAAGGGGTGCCGAGGGATGGGATGAAGAGGAAGGAGAGCCCAAGGGGAGGAACGAGGCTGCTTCTTTTAGGGGCACCCATTTTACGTGTGTTCTATGACCTCTTAATCCTCGATCATACCGCCAGTGCTTGAAGAATCACATGAAAGATGTTCTGATGTTGTGTTACTTTCCAGTAAACTGTTTATTTTGCCTTTAAAATTAAGGGGCTGTAGTCATAGTATCATAGCTATGGCCCTAGGCTGCAGGGAGGTTGCTTACCTTGGCTCCTAGCATGCCGTGTGGATTTACTCTCATGGGTGTAGAAGCACTCGGGTCATTGAATGGTGCAGCATTCACTTCCTGCATGTGACTAACTAGATTAAAATCTGATTATTTCGGGGTTTTTTTTAATTTTATCTGTGCTGTTCCATTGCATGGTAACTAGTTTTCATGTTAAAAATCGCAGTGTCAGACGTGAAATCATAGAACAGTTGTGTGGTTGATATTTTAGCTAGACAAAGGCCATTTCTTTAACATTTGAAAATGAAATGTATCTCGCTTGTAAACCTATCAAAACCAATGCAAGATATATTTCAGATAAATTTATTGCAGTTTTGAAACATCCCTTTTTTGGATGCAAGTTTGCAAAAGTATAATAATAAAATATTACCACAGCTCAACCTATTAGTAAGTATATGTGAGGACACTGATTTCAAGCTTTAAAATTTATTTTTAAATTTTAAGCGATCAATTTTAAATCAATAAATAAACATATGGAAATGGAATTCTTGGAATTCAGTAAAACTTCTGGTCCCTTTACTTTTGCATCAGGTACCTCACTTTCATTTTTCTGCTGAGTGTGTGCATGTATTTGCAAAGTAATATGCATTTTGCTGTGTCGTCTTATTCTGAAAAGCAAGACTGGCAATATAAGAGGAGCAGATTTTCTGTCTGCCTTGGCCTTGAAGAGGAAAGAATCCTGAGATATTTTTTTTTCCTTCCTGTTCTAGTATGATAAGCTCGAAGAGCCAAAGTGTATACTTGCTAGCATAAGGTGAGTTTAAAATGCACAGCACTGCACATTAGTATCAGAACTTTATAAAATATTTTCAGTAGCTGTTCTGTCATGACCTTTTATGAAAAGTATAGATTTTTAACTACATAGCGTACATTTTGGAGGTTTATGCTGTGGGACCACTGCCCTTCTCTTTCAGTTGCATACAAGGCTTGTGACAATTAGAGCAATTATGCACCTAGGAGCTTTATACGCAATACAGCTATTCTTTAATAAGCTTTTAACTTCTTTGGAAGGAGTTATTACAGAGACATCAAGTGATCCTCAGAGGTACTAGCTGAGGTTCTTCAGTGGTCCTTTTGTCTCTAGGAACACCTGATTAAGGCTGTTAGGAAGTAAGGAGTAAGAGATTAATAATGTAGGGTTACAGTGCTTGGCAGAAGATCATGGATTGATTACTGAGTACTTGTAATTTTCTACCAACATCTGGCCGTTTCTCAGAGCTTGGACAATTGACCTTCTTTCTCAGTTCCTCCATTTTGTATCTATATGTAACAGAATTGCCTTTAACTGTAAAGCCTCTTTTAAGAATTATACTCTCTTTTTGAAGTGCATGGCAAATTAAAAAAAAAAAGTAATTTATTCAATAGTAGAATATTAATTTCAGATTTGGTTTAGTGGCAAATATTTTGCATATAAATTATCAGTGCAACTCGCCACTCTGCTGTTTGGGGTGAACAGCAAAAGGACAAATCTTTTTTGATTGGGATGGTGAAATGTATTTGATATAGGTGGAGATATGGTACATCTCCATCCATCATGGCTTGTTTTCTTTTAATATCTGAATGATATTGAATTTGAGTGGATGCTCGTTCGCTACCCCTGCCCAGTAGCTTCATTTTGTAAGGTCTTGGCGCTGCTGTTATGCAGGTCTTCCTTCAACAGAGCTCAATAGTGATGTTTGTCTGTTCTGTTGCTAAAAATATGTTTGGACGGATGTTTTTTCAAGGCATAAACTGCAATGCATGATTGTTGGGTACTATGGAAGGAAAATGTAATAGCTATTATTTAATATTTCTTGATTAATATTTCTTGAAAGCAAAAATACCCTCCGGGAGAAGCATGCTGAGGGCATTGTGCCCAGAGGTGGGATGGCAACCTCCTGAAGTGATGGGAGGGAGGCAGCAGTGCTGCCCTCTGACTGAAGAGGGTCTGTTATCATCTGGATGTTGCGTGGCTGTTCCATCAGAGCCTGCCTTTGGATAGCCTAATGTAGCTGTTACACATACAGGGGCTTCTCCTTTACTTTTAGTGGCATATCTTTAGTGGGATAAGTACTATATAAACTGATTTAATTAATCAGTAACCCAGGATGAGGCCTGTTGAAGATGTCCTGAAGGTAAAAGCTATAGAGACATTTGGATATTTGGGGTTACATTGTTCAAAATCTGTATGCACCTAGCTCCTGTGCATCTCTGGTAGCTGGGTTTGTTCTTGTCTGTGGAAGGAACCCTAGAAGTTTCCCAGAGAACGAGATAGATTAATGTTTTTAGCTCAGATCAAAGGTCTAATTACCTTGTTTTGCTGCTAAGCAAAGAAAATTTTAAGATTATACTCTCAAATTTTGTACTTTTATTTTGTGTGCTCAATTGCACTTTACATTTACCTTCAAAAATACTGAATGCATTTGCCACTCCATGGGTGTAATTTTGTATCTGGTATGGTGGAAAGCCACAATGTCTGAAGTTGTGGTCTTCTACCTCCCCACATGGTGTAATACATCCATAAGTCTACTGACTTTAGAAGTTTAACAGTATTCTGAAAAATACTAGCTTTCATTTCTGGCTGATACTCATCACATGAACATAGCGATAATACCTCACCATAGAAACAGAAAAACTTCATACTTTGTTATTTGCATGTAACTTCATGCATCAACATACACTGTTACTTTATAAAATTTCAGCTGTTTAAAGTTACTTTATTAAGGACAGGTTTTCGTGTTGGAATCTTAAGTTATCCCTGCTGTTGTGTTTGTCTTTTCACAAAAAGACAGGAGCTTTAATAACTGTGGCCAAGTATATAACAATGTTCCTTCATTTAAAACAAACAAAACAACCCTGCCCCCTCCCAGCCCCAACCTGCTGATACATGTTACAGCATATTTTCATGTGCCATTGTATGCTAGTATTTACTGTTGATCCCTTTATATATTTTAAATATTTAAATTTTTTCTTTTAAATATTTTAATATTCACTTTACATCTTCTTGGGAGACACTGTGAGTTCCTTGCAGTCAACACACAGCCTTACTGAATATAAGACCGCATTTTGATTTGCTAAGTAGAACCTGGATAGCGTTAGCTTTCCTTGTGATGTCTGGTGAAAGGAAAGCTTCATATGCTCTCTCACTGTTCAACACCGAAATGAAATACATCATTTATGAACTGACAAACAAGCTTATAATGTTTAATAGTATTTTACTTCCTATGCCTTATGCATGTTTGTAGCTACAGAGGAGAGAAAATGTACTATTTGTCGACGTTTTTTACAGATACTGTTTTTCCATAAGACTAATAATAATTTTGTACTTAAACATTCTGGTATGATCCTTGAAATCTTTTCTGCATAAAGATTCCTGTGAAGAACAGTAATATTTGGAAAGAAATGGCATATTTTGAATCTAGCTTTTACCCTGCATATTTTTTCCAGTGAATTGGTTTTGTTTTGCAGACCCATAATGAATGTCATACTTGTTGATATTATCTGTTCCCCTCAAAATTAAAAAAATGACTGTGAGGAACATTAAGCAAATGTTGTTCTGCAGTCACAGCTCTATTTAGAATCAATATGCAGGATTTATATGTATATAATACTGTATGAGTGTCTCTTACATAGCCTTGGAAAACATGTAATAATATTTGATCGAGGTGGGGAGCCAAAAACATGAATGGTAAGGGTTCATGAAGCCTTTCGTGCCAGACAGAAGAGATTCAGGATTTTTTGCCTAGATAAGGTGAAAAAATATTCCTATATTATAGCCAAGTTTGGTTTCCTTCAAAAGTTAATACATCAGTATCATGTTCTAGGAGATAACCTTTAGTATAAACTGAGATGATGTCAGGAGACCATTTATTGAAAAATACACTGCTCAACGTTGTACCTGATGCTTGAATCTATATGTTAAGGAGCTAATTTTCCCCCCAGAAATACTGGGAAGGAGGAATTGAAGAAATGAAACATCCTACGAGCTTCTGGACGTGTTTTGTTGTTGTTGTTGTTTTTTTGTGTTTTTTTTTTTTAAAGATGTGGCAAAGAAACAGACAAAAATAAAATGTTTAAGTTAGTAATTAGGCAGCTTGAAGCCTCTAGGATAAAGTTTCATGTACTGAAAAGTGTTTCTTGGGATTTTGGTATTAAAAAAAAAAATTCCTGTTATTGCCACGGGTGTAGTGCTGAAGGAACTTTTTCTGATTGCAGTTTGTAGCAGAAGCAGCACTTGAGTTACTCAGCAAAAAAATTCTGGGAGCTGAGAAAAGGAAAAAAGCTGTGCTAAGTACTTCTAACCTTAAAATGGTGGGTGGATTGTTTTGTTGCTGGTCTTGCTGCAAACCTGAGGTAAGAGATTGACTTCAGCAGCAAGATCAGATGCAGCAAGTGATCCCAAAGCTGAAAAGTGCTAATTGTGACATTAAGTTACTCATACAACTTTTTAATTGTAGAATAATATTAAATATTAAGACATGGATTTAATTTCTGCATGAAATTAAACAGAATATCTCAAAGACCATTTGCAATTAAAACCAATTAATTTCACAGTTTTTAAGTTCTAAATCATGTGTTGTATATGTTCCGTTCAGAGTATTTACTCTCCCAATAGAAGAATATTAATGCTGTTGTGCAAACAGCTAGCACAACTCAATCAGTTCAGGGAAACTGAAATTGAAATGAAGCATAGGCAGAGGAAAGTATGATAGCTTATTTTAAGAGGTGAATGAGAAGATAGTGGCTTCTTAGTGTAGGGAAGTTTTAAGGCCAAAAGGAAATGTAATTGCTCTGAGAGGAACAATACATCAGGGAGGGAAAAACCAGATTTATAGAAGCTCAGGAACTTTTTTTAGTGAACATATGCATTGAATAAAAATAAAATGTAGTGTGGAAATCGAAATAAATTTCCTAACCATAATAATGATTAGCCTTCCCATTCAGGTCTGTGTAAGAGAAAGCAGGTGTATTTAAGGGAATTTAAGAGAATAATAGGACATGGTATCTGCAGTAGCAGGGGATTTATTTATTGACCTAGGAAATCCTTGTAGTGTCTCTTCCCATCGTATAAGCTTCCGCGTTCTAGGATCTAAATGTTTTGTGGTGGGTTTTTTTTTTTAATGTTGTGTAGTAGAAAGTATAGTTTAGGCACTAGATACGATTTCTCAAAATCATTTATTAGATTATTGGCTTTGTCACAGACTTTCAGTGCTTCATGCAGGCCTTCAGATTTGTCATGCTGGATTTTACGGCTACTAAATAGTTTTGCTTGAAGACTGTGTTTTAAAGGTGGTATTTCAATAATAGTTGTGAGGCAGTCAGGTAATGAAATATTTAGAAACTTAATGTCATGCAAGAACTTGCTGCCCAGCTGTCTCCTTGAGGCAATGACTTTTGCTCTTGACAAAAGGTGGACTGGTGACTTCTGAGTGGTGCTGCTCTGCAAATTTATGAGGAGAAGGGGGTTGGGGCTCTTTCTATAAAACACAAGGGGCAGGTCTTGGTGCTTCTGCTGTCAAGTAGTCAATCCACATAGACTTTAACGAATCTAGGGGAACTCTGCTCTGCAATAGATTTTGACTGAAAGGTGCCAGACCAGCTGAAAAGCCTCTGATAAAAGCATAAAATAAGACCGATAAAAGCAGTGGAACCTGTTAAGAGGTGGCTCACTGGGTGTGAGCCAAGCAGGGTGCTATGAATAGTCATAGTTCCTGGAATTCACAAATACAGCATTTTTAGTGACCAAACTCTGACAGATTTACTTGGTTCTAAACAGACTTAGTAACAGATCTGCAATCAAGTCTCATTATTTTAATGTAATTCCTTATACAGAAGGATTGAGAGCCTTTATTAGCTTTGTATCACTAAATCTCAAAGCTACAGATTTTCAGAATGAAGGAAAAGAATGAGTTTAATTATGCTGTATTCTTTGTAGGTCTCGTTGTGCTTTTTTTCTGTTACTTAGTCGTCCAAACTGACAGATATTTGAGTTGAGAGATGTGAAATACAATCCTGACTTTTGAGGTTTTGGTAAGTTATGGCTATCCTTGTTGGCCCTGTTGTGGCCGTGTTTATAGTAGTGTTGTCTTTTAAAAATGTTTCATGAATTCAGACAGCAGTGTTACGATGTGTGACTGTACCATATTCTCATCTCCATGTTAGGGATAAGGGACAGAGACAGAATATTTACTGGCAGCTGAAAGGAGAAAATACTTAGTCCGTTGCCTTAGCCAGCAAGCCATCGCTTCTTTGTATGTGCGTTTCCTTTTTCAGCTAATTGTAATATTTGAAGAGTTGATGGCCATTCACTCCCTTTTCCTGTGATACAGCATTTATAAAATAGAACAAATTCCATTTTTCCTGTTACTTTATCTCAGTAGCGAATAAAAACAGCATCAAGCTGATTAGGGATAGCTGTTGCTTCCATATGGATGGCAGCTGTGCTGCTTCTCTGCTGGAGAAGTTGTTTGTTGCTCGGTCAGGACTGAAAGGCAGCTGTGTGCTTGTCCTGGGCAAGGGGCCTTGTGCAGCTGAGTGACAAGTTCTTTTTGCTCCCTCCTGGCTATAGGACAAGTTTATACCGGGAGCTTGTACTGCATGCTTCGTTTTGAGGAGTAGAGTGAATGGAATTACTCTTCTGATTTTCCATTGATTTGATGACAGAGGGAAGAGAAGTTAGGGTGGCAAATAGGAAAAGCTAGACTGAGTCTATTTCTTATTTTGGGGTGAATAAGGGCTGTTATAATTTAGTCCTAAAAATAAAACTCTTACCCTGCCCTGCCCCCCATCATGAAACATTATGACAATTAGTGTTGCAAAACCCCTTTGTGTGTGTGCATGTTTGTATACGGGGTGTTTATAGAGTGGTAGGCTCAGACATTTAACACACTTCAGATCCCTGTTACATTCCACACTGCACAGATGCATAACAAAAATCCAGCTCTTGCTATGGGCTAATGTCCCAAGCATAAGGCAAGATGGATTCTAGAGGCAGATGAGAGGTAAATCAGCACACAGCAAAGGGAGACACACACACACACACTCAAGTCTCTTTGTGATCCCGTCACTGATGGCTGTGGCTGTCCAAAGAAGGGGCAAACACTCAGCGGGAGATGAATTTTTTCATCAGGAGTGGCTGTCACCTTTCAAGAGCAGTATGATCAAAGCTAATTTTGAAGCAATGCAGCATTTGCAGGAGTCTGTTTTCATTTAAGTGGGCCGTCTGATGTTGCATTACATAAGGATAATGCTAACTTCATGACAATAATTCTAATGCTTGTCACCGAAATAGTTACTTGCTCTCTGGGAGAAATCCTTTATGTCTGGGAACACAGCTGCCCTTCTAAGAGAAACTGTCACTTTGAAAATCATGTATGATACAAGGAAACAAATGTCATTAGTTTTATTACCAATGATGACTTAGCCTTCAAATACATTCCTAGTGTAAGATCAGTCTTTATTTAGAAGTTGCCCCATGGACTCCTTTTCTTTCCCCAACCACAATTGCACAGCAAACTTCTTGCAACGGGAATTGCTTGCTCATGGAAAAAAATTAATGTTAAGTAATGCATGTATGCATTTCTACTTGTATATAATGCTTTTGAAAATTTAAATTGTATTGCTTTTATTTTTCATTATTTTATTTCCCTGTTCAGCTTATTCTGTTCTTTAAATCAAATTTGAGCTGATAATGATCTCCCACAGTTTGTCTAACATCTTAGAGGAGAAGAATATATGCAGCTGATTTTTCTCTTCATTTAGTTGTCTGGCCCCCCAGAAATGGTGAGGTTGAGAAACGAACATTGCTGCAGCCATTTACAAAAGCTAGGACTGGCTTCTGGTTAATGTTATTCTCTGATTAATGTTGTACTCAACATAGTAACTGTGTCCTCTTAACTCTCACTCTTCTGTTTTATGATTTGCCTTTTTTTTTTTTTTAAATTTTAATGTGTTCATAAGAATATAATAAGTTAAGAAATGCCCTACTGGGCAGACCACTGGTCCATCTAGCTGTGTACTCTTGACAGCAGTGGTAAATGGTGTAATTTCAGGATGGTACTACAGCCTGTTCCCCTTATACTGTCTCCAGCATCCATTGGCGCTGTTAGAAGGGACACCCATGCATGTTCTCTTTATTGTCTGTCCTTGGAGGAATTCTTGGCCACCATTTTTTTTAACCTACCTATACAGCACCACGTAGAAATTCCAGAAGTTAAATATAGACTGCATGTTTAAAAACAAACAACACACCACCACAAAAAACAATGAAAAAACCCACACACCAAACAAACCCCCAAAATAGATGAGGGTGGGAGAATTTCCTTGTTGGTTGCAAACTTTGCAAGATTTTCTTCAAATTATTCCCCCTTTTCCCTTTATTTTCAGTACATTTGATCTGTCATGGTTTATGTGCTTTCTTCTGCTTGTTTGGACAAGCTTCCAGATTATTTTTTTTCAACTGTTGCCCTTTTCACTGAGATTGCCTCCTTTACTCTTCTGTTGTGCTAAGAAGGTCTCTATCTGCTTGTTTTCTTTTCCTTTAGAACTGTGGCAGACACTTATCTGATCATCTAGTACAATGGCTCTTGAACACAGCCTGTGGACTGCTTGCATTATGACCACTCTTTTGGGTTTTTTTTCATTTGTTGTGACCACTTGTACCATGTCTATGTTGTGTCCTTTCTTGAATTTGAGTATCATTATGCTAGATTTTATTGGAATGCTCTGTCGTCCCGTGTCCCGTCCCGTCCCACCCTGCCCCAGTTAATTCAAATTGTGTTTTGAGTACTCTTAAAAATCATGTTTTCTACTTACAACTTGATCCAAGTCATCTGCTCCCCTTAGGACAAAGCCTGAAGACTATCTCTTCTTGGGGGTTCTAATACTAGTTCTTTTTTACTAACCAGTCACTGCATTAAAAAAAAAAAAAGCATTTCTGCATCTTGTCCTGGTGTGACATTAGTCCAGACTGCATATGCGTAGTTGAAATTTGCTGCTTCTGCATATCCTGACTTTCTTGTGTCTTGGATATCAACTCCTGATCAAATTAATTGTTCTTGTTAGGGAATTGCTATTATAGTCCTGATACTGTGTTTTCATTACCTACCTACGGTATTGACACGGTGTTGAGTTTTTGGTGGTTTTGGTGTTGTGTTGTTTTTTTCCCCCCCGAGATATTTTTAACCATTGGCATTTTTGTTATCCTTTATGTACAACCTCATTCTTCCACCTGCAGATACTGTTCCATCATCCCTGAAAGGCTGGTAGCTTGGCAGTCTTATATCCCACGGATCAGATGCCTTTCACCATGTTTCTTGGGTATCTGCTGTGTTTCGGTTGTTATTTGATGCCTGGCATCTAACATATTTTTAGGCTTCTAAAACTGTTGTAGAAGCATTTGTAAGTTTTGTCTGTACTTTAGTGTTCAGTACTGCATGTGCAAGTCAGCTGGCATTGCAGGTGGTCCAACTTGCCTTTTTGGTTTATTCCTTATTTCCCCAGTTTTTCACATATCTCCCCTTGTCACTGATGTCTCATGGTTACATTGAGGCTTGGCCTGTTTCTTGTGCCTCACACATGGATCTGGAAGCATTTCAGAGAATGCTGTCGTGGAGGTCCTTGACTTCAGTTTCCTGCCTAAGGTAGTGAACGTAGCCTTCAGAAGACTTCTCCTACACATCCCTGCTTCCTAGAGTAACAAAAAGGATGGTCACCATGATCATTTCTCCTTCATGCCCAATTATAACTCACCTAACTTTCTGGTGAGTTCTACAGTCTTTAGACTTGGTGGATGAGTTGTTCTCCCGCCCCCCTGGACTTTGCAAACCCTCTCACAGAATCTCCCATGGCCACCACTGCCCTTTGCCTGTTGTGGCAGATTCCCAAAGCTGCAGGAGCCTCCTCAGTTCAAGCAGTTGCTGTGATACTGGCTCTCAGTCCAGCACAAGCACCGCTGCTGCTGCAGCATTCTGCTAGGTCTCGTGTACAGACTTCTCCAGGAAGGGTGCAAAAGTAAAATACACGAGAGGCAGGACAGGTATCGCTTACTCGTTCAAAATGTGATCAATGTTTCCTTCAGTGAACCTGTATGAACATAATTTTTTTGTTGTTTCACAATAAATAGGAACGATGACAAATGAAAGCAATCCTTGTGTAGAAGATGCCTGTGCTTTGTATGTTTCTTGCATGGTCCCTTTTGCATTAACTATTCATACAAAATAAGAGGAGGTAGCTCTGTGGTTGTACTGAAGGATAGGTTTGGCCTAATATTAACGGTTTGTAATAAATCTGAACTTTGGAATATTTAAAACTCACTGTTTTTTTTTAATAAACCTTGAAACTTTGATGAATTCAAGAAGTATCTTTTAACCTGTGCCAGTATCACTTGTTCTGATTCAATATATTTGCATTTTTTTTAAACCCACATAACTGCTTCTATTTATTGCTGCCATATGCTGTTATCTTCCGATGTTGAAATAGTGGTTGTTTCTTTTCCGTATCACTAATTCCAGCATTTTAGTTAATGCTTTTTATTAGTAGTGGAAATAGCAATGGAATATAATTTGTTTCTTTGTTTGTTCTAAGCTGTATAATGAAATGGTTGTATATTTCTATTAAGCTCAGTGGTTATTGTTCCAAAGCAGAAAAATCAGCCAGAAGATGAACGAAGTATCCCTCAGAAAGTACTATTCATTCTGAGCATTAGAGTTAAATCTAAAAACCAGAAATGTAAATGTATAGGAATATAACTATTGAAATATTTATAATTTTTTCAGATTAGGTTAGAGGTGAGGGAGTTAAATATATCTTCTGTGTAGTTTTCATTTTAACTCATAATGTTTGCAAGTTGATTATGGTTTCTTGAGGAGATGAGAAAAAAAATAATTTGGGTTGTAGGAAAAATAGATTGCTTTTTTCCCCTTTATGTACCTAGAAAAAATTCTTGCACAGTTCAGAATATTTAAAACTTTCAGAGATTTTTTTAATCTATAGTCAGTATTACAAAGAATTAAGTACTGTCCTCTTCTACAAGTGAGCTCTAACTGTATTTCATTATATGATATATGATATAAATCTTCAATATCAATATGATATAAATCTTCACAGCATTTAAGATGGGCCTTGACATTTTAGTTCAGTGTGTTTATTAGTTGGAAATTATACTTAATATAGGGGGCTTACAACTGGGCCATTTTGAAGAGTGAAAATTTTAGTAGTACTGCCTTGAAATTACATTATGAATCAGAGGATTTTATTAAGATGTTTTTGCTATGCTATGTTTCAACTCAAGTGTTCATACGACAACACTATCATAACAGATGTTTCTTGTTTGTTCCTTTAATCCTAAATTGTTTCGCGGAAGAGAGGAAGAACCCTTGTAACAGGGATGGGAAAATGGAGGTACAGAGAAGTGGCATGATCTTGTGAGGATATAGGACTCAGTGCATGCTTTAATAGCGTTAAAGTTTATATACTGGCTATCCACTGTCTCCCATCAGACCTGTTCTGTTTCCATTTGTGGCTAGACACGGCCCAGTTTTGACTAACTTCCCATTTATTTGAAGTAATGTAAGCACTGAAGAGGTAAATGTGGTTGTTTTTTTTTTTTAATCTAGGCCTCTGGAGGTAGCTTCTCTATTTCGGAATCCTTCAAAGAAGCTCTGTATTTTATAAGCAGATTGCTCTCTGTTGAATTGCTGAAGACAATTCAGCTGCCTGGGCTACTGGCTGGGCTATTTGGTTTGGCTTATCGAATTCCTGCAGATTGTTACATGTGTATTAGAAGGTGAATTATATTTGTGTTGTTGTTGTTGCTCGGTTTGTGGCTTAACTAACACAGATGTTTGCCTAAACAGTGATTTTTAATAGATTGTAACTGCGGCCAATTATCCAAGCATAGTCTATGTAATTCCACAGACGGTCCACTCTCTTGTAAGGAGCAGGGACCATGTAAAAGAGATTTTAGTCTCCTAACAACCTTTAAATGAATGCATCTGCTAATTTAATCAAGTGAAGAGAGGTTCCCACATTTCAGTGTTGGTCCATCATTCATCCTTCATCCAGGTGACACATCATGACTTCCTTCTAAGTAGGTCTGCTCGGTGTCAGGGCTTTTCCCCTTGGACATGTAGATGAGAAACCACTGTTGTTCTGACTTCTGAAGAACCAGAATTATTTCCCCTCCAAGTCTGCCACAGTTCTTTCATCTGTACTGTTTTAAAAATCATGTTTATAATATGTTTCATTTTTCAGAGATACTTGCAGTTTAATCCATACTTAGTCTCTGTGCTTAAATGTTCTCATTTCTCTTTGCCAGTTTTTTGGCTTATGAATACTGTTTTGATTTCTAAGGGTTGTCTGTTGTTTGGCAGTTAAGTATTAACAGTTTAATGTTAAATTTGCATAATAGCAAGAATGACTTAAGCACTTTCATTTTAAGCAGGAGGAGATCTGATTTCCTGTCTGAGTTGGAGGGATGGAAAAGGAAATGGTCTATCATGCTTATATTGATGGTTCAGTATAATTTTTTTTTTGTCGTTAATAACAGTATACCTGTAATTATGCATTTTCTATAATAGAAAACACAGTTTTCCATGAAAATATAACCGTGGTTAAGTCTGGAGACGTTACTATAATCTCCTTTTTACTGCAAGAGGGCAATGATAAAAAATAAAAAAAAAGGGGGGAAACTTTTCCAAATTAAAATTTTATCTTGAGGTTTTTTCCCCCCTAACAAATCAATAAGCTTTTTCTTGAGTATCAGCAAACTCTCAAGTGCTAAATTTATCAAAAGACTGTTGAGATAATTTCCTATTTTTATGGCTTTCTGCAAAGTATGTATAAATTATTTCTCCATAATCTTTCATTATGCTGAGCCTTAGCATCCCTGAAAGTCTTCCATAACTTGCTTAATTCTGTTTATCCCCTATTTTGTGACTGGATTGGACAAGACTAGAAAGCAAGCACAAAAATGTTAGCTCTTTCCCGTATTTTCTTGTTATGCTGCCCTCAATACAGGTATTAATATTTCAGTGTTTTCTTCTTTCCGTGCTATGTAAAAGCCTCTTGATAGTGTTGTCTTGGAGGAACCTTGATTGTAGGTGGGTCTGCAGCATCCTTCAGTTAGGGGCCTGGGATATGTGGTGTCTGTAGTTGGCTAATGTGCAATTTTGGCAGATTGCAGTAGTTGCAGGATAGTGCTTATGTGCCCACGTATTGTAAAGATTCCAGCTATTGTTATTTTGTAACCACTGGGTTATACTGTAGTTCTGTTTCTTCTGCTGTACCCTCGGTCTCATAGTGGTTTAGTTTGAAGAATATTTTTCTCCTCTATATGGTCTTTAATCAGTAAGTTGTTAATCTTGCACCTCTGTTTCCCATGTTAGTCAGTCAACAAGGGAGGTTTTGTGGTTTTTTCTTTAACCATGTTTTCCTCAGACGACTTTATTTTGGTTAAAATATTAAAGGGATTCTCTGAACTAGGGCAGTCTGAAATGCATGAAGAGCCAAGGAAAGTGCCGTGACTGATGAACTGCTCTCAGTTTTGTGACTGTTTTGGCTTCTAAGTCAGTGGTTGTAGATGCAGATTTGTAAAGGGGCAATTTTGGAACTTGCAGATACTTTTTGAGCTTTAAATAGCACGTTCAGTAGGACCAGAGTTGGAAGGATGTGGGAACAGTACTTTCTGCACGTCTGGATGTTAGTTCCTTTAATCTTAAATTATTCTAGCAGTATGCAACAAAAAAGGAAGATCAGAAAATTAATGTGGAGGAGTTGTTCTTACTGTGCGTTGTTACAATAGTATAGCTGATGTTCATATTAGAACTAATGTGTAAAGTTGTAGGGAGAGACAACTGACTTACCCACAGAACCAGGACTGGAAAAACTGGACATGTTTGTGCCAGCTGTGCCCTGGTGTTCCTGCCCACCCAGCGCCTCAGCCCTGATGGACAATGCCTGTTGTGCAGATACCAGAATTGAGTGTTGGTGTGAATTTGGTCACTGGCTTTTCTGTAGGGCTTTGCCAATACTGTAGTGCCGTTGTTTTGAGATGTGCTTATTATCTCTGTGGAAAGCAGTTCCCTTGACTTGATTTTTGGCCCATACGACAGCTATTGGAAGGCAGGTATCAGTTATTGTCCCTAGTTTAGATAGGACTGAACATCTATGGGTTTGCTTCTCCCCAAACTCTCTGTATTCCTCCTGCTTTCTCTTTTGGTCAGGAAGAAAAAAGGCCTCTCATGAATGAGTTACTACCATGAAGCTGACTGCAGGAATGGTTGTTACCAGGCTGGTCTCTGAAGTGCTGTGGCAGAGGCATGTGTATCTTAATGAAATGGAAGTGACGATTTGGCTTTGTGTTTTTTGTCAAGGCTGTCTTTGGGATGACCTAGGGATTTTGTTAAAAGAGATGAGGATACATCAATAGATTAAATGGCTTTTGGGGATTTTTATCTCACCAGCCTTCATTCAGGGTGGAAGGGTCTTCCCATCTCTGACTTTATCTCAGTCGGTCCATGTCTCTTCAACCAGTTACAAAAAGAAAAATCTCATCTGTACGTCCCTTTTGGTGTTCAGAGTTTGCAAAACAATATGAAAGAGAACATTTGCAAAGCTGGATTTGGAAGTCCAGTGGTATTCATAAGATTGGAGTTTTTGAAATAAACACAGCAATAGGCAGGCAAGTGTAAGCTGGGGCGTTTGGAGGTGAATAGTGCAAGCATGTCGTGGTACTCACCCAGAAGATTCTTTCAGCCTCCAGCAGTTTGCAGCTTGTGGAGTCAGAGGTGGTGTCCTGTTCAACATGGCATGTGTAACGAGGTGAGCAGTGCAGCTGTCTGCTGGAAGTACTGTCAGTGGGCGGAAGGACAAGCCCATTAGCATTTTGCAGTAGATGGAGCTGCTGACAGAGTTGAAGTCTGATGTCTGTTCACAGAATTGACTTGCCACTCACCTAAATACCACAGGCAGCACAGTGAAATTCAGTGCCTTCCCCTTCTCAAAATGCTGCATTTCCACTTTTGTAGTCACATGAAGATGATCTTTAACTTACCAATGGACTACTGCTGTGAAAGGTAGTCTGTTATTTTTGGTATCATCAGCTCAAGTCTTTTTCTTGGGCTTTTTTAATATGTGGTTGAATTGCATTCCTGCACAGTTGCAGCATGTTGCCAGCCCAGACGTAGAATCCTTGGATGGGGTTTCCTAACAGTTAGTAAAGTCAATTCTAGTAGTTACCTGATCTCATTTTAGAAAGACTTTTGGAAAGACACATGCTATTTAACTGCTGATTTATACTATTACCCCCATTTAGGTGCAGGCTTGAAGTATAGACAATTTGCTTTGAGCTCATGGACAGATTCAACAGAACACTGAGGATCTTGTTACTATGCAATGATTTAAGTGATTTAATTATAGTTTGCCACATTCTTTATTACTGATGGAAGCAAATTTCTCAGGGGCCGAACTTTGAGAGTTGCATGGTTATGGATCAATAATATTTTTATTTTCTTCAGAGTCTGTGCATCTTTCTTGTTCACCCCATTAATTCCTTTATTCCAGTAATTTTACTAATTGTTTATGTACTGCTTCAGATTTCAGCTGTCGTATTAATGCATTAATTTCATTAGTATGATAAAGTGCTTTCTTTCACGTCCTAGCTCACCACTGATGCAGCTTTTTGCTATATTCCTGTTTTTTAATGACTTTGAATAAAAGAAAATAACCTTGCCCTAGTTTAGAAATGTAAGAAATCTGAGATCTCAACAGATTCTCAGTGCCAGTAAGAAAGGACTTTACCGTAAATTTTATACTTGAACCATTTTATGCCAGTAAAGTTATTTTAGTTAGCGATTCAAATATGAATGGAAGTAGCTATTTGACATGTATGATCATAACATATAGGCTGTATTGCCATTAGCATCATCTAATATATAGCTTAATTACTTAATTGTTTTTTTGGTGTGTGTTTTGTGGATTTTTTTTTTTGTTTGTTTGTTTGGTTGTTGTGCACAGATAGGGGACAAGTGATTTGCTTGAGTTCACTGTCTTGTAGCTCTGAGCAGAGCTGCCCACTGCAGCCCCCTCAATTCAGGGTGGTTCTTTCTCTGAGACCTGACAGGTGCATTTAACTGTGTGCTTGCCAGCAGTGCTGGTCTGAACTGAAGTGTCCTCACTGTGCTGGAGAAAGACCTATGTTTGCATAAATTCTGGCAAAGCTGTCTGTTGCGCGCATGGGTATTCATGTGCTCAATCCTTGAAGGTTGCAGAAGTGAGGCACTGAATGTACTTGTGTTCACAGTTAACCTGGTATGAACTCAAACTCCAGCTGAAGTGGTTTCTTTATGGATGTAACTAAGGGAGACCTGGTACTCGCTTCCATTATTATTGGATAATGCTAAGATGTGTGATAGCATGTAGTCCACCAAGGGTGTTTGAGAGGACTCCTTGTCCCTCGACAAGAAAAAGGTTCCTCATCCTGGTTCACAGTGTGAAGAGTGTGGAATTTGGATATTGAATTTAAATTCTACATATAAGTAGAGACACGGAGAAAGGAGGTGGAACTATAGCAGCTTGCGGGTCTTCTCTGCTATGTGATGGCTATTCAGCCGGCTAAAGATTGCAGTAGTTAATAGAGCTCCCAGAAGTATTTTCTTAAAAGATTACAATAAAGCAGCATCTAACAGGTGTATTTGCAGGACAGTCAGCCAAAGGAGCACAGCAATGGTAAAAATGATGTTCTTGTGTTGTTTCTAGCTGTGAAATAGACACTCCAATTCATTATAAACACTTTGGCTGACTGTGTTCCACAAGTTCAACTGCAGCAGGTAAAAATTTGGCAAAATCCGATGCAATCAGTAATTTTCTGTAGTTGGAGATGAGAGAGATTTGCTAAATTTGGCACGTGTATAGGAAAATGTGCCAAAAGATAGCAGCAGTGGTGAGTCATCTCCAGTTCTTGAGAACCAGATGGAATTTTATTTTTTTTTACTGGAGGTCAATTTTATAGCTCTAATAATATCAGACCTCATTGAAAATATCTGTGATGACTTTTTTTTTCTTATTCCAAAATAGTTTCTGCTAAAAGGATTTTTCTTTTTGTATCAAATTTTTCTTTTCCATTAAAAATTATAACTTTTATGCACTACAGAAAATGATGTATAGGTTTTTGAAAATTAATTACTTTTTAAATGGGCGCAGATTGAAAAAATGAGGAATGGTAGACCAGATTTTAATAATCTGTTTCTCTTAATAACCTTCAGGAAATGTTACCCTCAATCAATTTACTTCCATGGATTTTTTGTAGGTTTGTTTTAGGGAAGTTTGGGATTAAAAATAAGCAAAACAAGCTCAACAGTGCAATTACTGGAAAGAACAGAAAGGGAACACTTTCCTTGCTCAACAAGAAAAAAAATTTGTGGTTTTACACTTTCTTTTATGTACTCTGTAGAGAAGATTTTGTGGTAATTAAACTTTTGAGAGCTTCTAGCTGTGGGAATCAGCAGCAGATAAGAAAAAGCTGTCTTATTTTCAGAATAAGCAGTGAGTCCTGGTTTTGTGTATCATTTAAAAAAAATTATAATGACTAAAGTTATTGTGCATAACAATAGGTGAATAAATTGATTTATCCTGGGAACGTCAACTTTTTAACAATGGGAAAATATGATCATAAGTAAATTTTATGAAACCAGAGATGGCATTTAGCCAATTATCTTAAAAACAAACAAACCCAAACAAACAAAAAGCCATACAGAAGAAAACAAATGTCCCTTCCCCTCCAAAAGTAGCCTTAAGAAAGGGAAAGTAGCAAACACTGGTTAAATTCAGACTAAATCTTTGTTAGTTGATTTGTCTCCCGTTCCAGGAATACGTGGCCAATGTTGCTCCATTGTTTTTTTGGCCGAGAAACTTTTTGCAGCCATAAATTGAAACAAGATTTCAATATCACACTGTATTTATTACAGAGGGAAAAATAAATGCATCATTAATCGATCTTCCAGCTGACTTTCTCTCGCACTTGGTGGTGGAAGCCTCAAAGACCTTCCCAAGCTCTGTTGCTGGCCCTTTACTGGGCAGCGTGTCTCCTTCCCTCCTTGTGTACTTGCGTATGCTCGCTGCCTTAAAGACATGAGAGAAAGTCAGATGAAAGGATTTGGAGCCAGATGTGTCTCTGAAGCTGAGAGCGGCAGGTGTAACACTTGTGTAGCTTCCTCATGTGCTGTTTAGAAATATCTGAGAACTTGCCTGGGTTTAACTACAGGTAGCACATACAAGGTCTTTAATAACTGTTCAGGAATCATCTTCCACTTCTGAACGCAAGCTGCTAATTTGTGTGCAAGAAGATGATGACTATGTTTGTGTGGAAAGGACTACCAAAAAATACCTCAGCAAACTAGAAGCTTAGAGGGGTTTTTTCTCCATTTTTGGATGTGTTTCTTCATGTTTGGTTAGATGTTTAATAGGAATTTCACATAAGCACAAACTGCCCTCTCTTATGTAAATATTTAATTTCACATTCAAATATCTATTTAAAACTTGCATGATTCTTAAGGATCTTAATCCCCCCAAAAGGCATCTTCTTCTACGTAATGGTTCTTGGAGAAGTAGCTTGTTTTCTGGCTTTGCCAGGGTGATTGCTTAAGCACTCTTAGAAAATTGTTATAAACATTCTAAACTATAAAGCTTCTCAAGCAGCAACCAGCAATAACATCGAATAAAATGCTTGTGCTGTATTTGCACATAAACTTCTTTATACATAGGAATTAGGCATTTATATTTGCTTTTTAATACAAAATGTTTCCAATGATTGTTAAGCATTTGAGTAACAGATGAAGCTTAGCTACAAAGGATTTTTGAACTGTATGGAGTTTTCCTAAAAATTACAGGAAGGCAGTAAAGTGTGAAATTACATAAACCTTTCTTTAATGTAAAAGTGATTTTCTTGTCATTTACTGTTCAGCCCTTGTTAGAAAGCCCTCCCCAATAATTTTCCTTTTTAACCAGGTACCACATTTCTAGACCATCTCTAATTACTAACAACATTAGGATACACATGTAAATTGGCATGAGAAAAAGTAACGTGGCAGTGGGGAAGGTGAGTGTAGGCTCAAAGCAAAAGTTTAGGGAAATTGTTCTTATATTTGCATTTTAAAAAGATAGGAGCTGGAGGAGAACACATTGGTTAAGGCAGGAGAAGTGAGTGCTTTGGTAATTAAGGTGCAAAGGAAACGAGCTTGGAGAAACTGAAGCATAAAAAAATGCAGTGACAGAGGGATGTTACTGACAGTCAGGACTGGGTGTCAGCTGGGATGTCTGAGGAGTAAGTGAGAGATCCAAGCCTGACACACAAGTTAGGAGCCAAAGAGAATCATGGCGTTGCCTGCTGTGACTGTGCTGGAGACGTCAAGATTTTGGTGTTTACTTGCATGGATTGTAAGCATGAGTTAGATGCCTACCTTTGGAGAGAGGAACAAATCTTATGCAGTGAGATTGCTGTTTTGAAATGACAACTGGACCGATGCTTATAGACAGTTTCTTGACACAAAAGTGTATCAACCAAATAAACAGATAAAACAAAAGCTGGTATGTTTAGCATCTTCTAGCTTTGCAGCAAGTGTTGTACAGTGCCAGTCCGTATCAGTCAAGGGTGTTCAGAGCTAGTTTATTGTGTTATTTCTTAGCATATGCTTTATAGGAACTTTCATTCTTACAGCTGTCGTCCTTCTGAGTGGGTTTGTAAGATCTACTTTCTTTTAGATCAGCATGGTACAACTAAATGCACCTCTAAAATTGCAGATACTTAGCTTTATTTCTGGGAAGTGTTGCTGATCGTATTTTCCGCTGTCTTAAAAACTCTAGATTTAGTATATGTCCTGTGTTGCGTTCCTCCCCCTTTTACTCCTGGGTCATGAAACAAGAGAGGGGTTGAAAAGAGTTGGAATAAGTCTTTGGAAATAAGGCCAAGAACACTGAATCATACTTTTTTTATACACACTATAAAGTATAAAAAATGTTTGTATGTTTGGGGTTTTTTTAAAATAAAATATTTTGCTCATGGTGAAGTCACATGGGTATACACTTCAGGATGTTTGAGCGCATTCTGTATTTGTGGAAGAATATTTTGAGAAGCTGCATTCCTATAACGAAGGTATAGATAGCATGTCTATTTGCAAAAATTAAAGGCAGTTGAATGTTGAAGAACAATCCTCCCCACCAACCCCAACTTAACTGCAACATGTCAAAACCCAACCAAGTCAAATCAAAACTCCCATCTCCTTTGAAGCAGTTTTAAAAGCTGTGCTGTTTGTGCATGATTCTATTTTGCTTTGACAGAGCTAGCTTCTAGCCACAAAGAACAAAGTTCTACTTGCACAAACCCCAATCAATTTCTGTTGCAGATTTGGTACCTCTAGTGTACGTCGGCATTTCCTTCAGTCATGCTTGTATTTTATTTGGTAAAACAAATTCTACTATTGAACAGCAAACTAATATAGTTTGGCTGTGTTACAGGCTGTGAGTCATGGAGAAACCCCAGAACCTCTTCAGATTTTGCTTTTACTGTTGACTTTGCTCCCTCTTTTTCAAGCTGCTAAATGGAACTGAACAGATGTGTAGGCCCGTCTGGGTAAATGAAACAGATGCAGTCACCAGAAGAGATTTTCTAGGCTGCTAAAATAAACATATGATTGTAGTATCTTTTTTGGGTGTAAAACATGTCTTCTTAAGACACACCTTGACCACTTTCAATTTGGTGTTACCCATTATACTAATTATTTAAGTCTAGTTTTGCTAGGTTCTGCCTTACCATTAGCAGTATGATACAGTGGTATGTGTTTCTGCCAAAAGCAACACCTTCCAGAAAGCTGTCAGCATGTCATAAAGTAAATATAATCAGTCTTAAAATGATACATTATTAATGTAAGTATTTCTTGATACAGCCAAAAATGAGAGCAGGAACACCTGTGCACTTTTTATTTTTGCAGTTTGTGATTCTGCCTCTGTCATCTTATCACTGCATCTATATATGCTTTAATTTTCTTAGTTAAACCTGTGTGAAAGATTCCAGGTTTTCAGGTCTTAAAAAGTCATCTTACAAACATTCTTACACGTTTGTCTTTGAGTAGGGGCTGAGCCTGAGCATTTCAGTTCAAAAATGATTATTTTCAGAAGAATTCAAATGCAAATACTACAGGGTTGCATCCTCAACTGCAATAATCAATGTGAAAAGTGACACAAACTTTTAGGTCAGTTTATTACTATGAAAATGGTGAAGTGACCAACCAGGAATCTATGATGATTTCAGAGGGGCAGGCACAGAAGGATTTACTCTTTCAAAGTTGGGGAAGTAGAGGGGGACAACAGCCATAGCAAGTGTTCAAGTGTTGTACATCCCTTCTTGTTTCCATCACTTTATTCTTCGCAGGTAATCTTGTCCTCCACTGTATTCTTCGCTGCATAAGCATTAAGCGTCTGCTGGGCTGAACTCTCTACAAGTATTTTTACTACCAGGTTTCCTACTGATTACAATAGCTAAGCTTCTTTTGACTACTATAGTAGTGCCCTGGATGTAAATCTTTTTTGGTTTTCTTTGCTGATTTTAGCAGAGATTTTTTATAGCAGATGAACTTTTATCTTGAAGGGGGAAAAAAAGTTACTCTTATTTGGTGATGTGAAATTTTTCTTCCATAGTTCATAGCAGGGAAGTATCTTGCAAATTAATTTGTAGTTTCTCACACAACTGTTGCAGCATTTCCTTTCTGAAGTACTAAGGCATGCAACTGTTGTTCATTACAGTTATGTGAGCTATGTTAGTGACCTTCTGCTTTAAACCGGCTTAAACCCTGTGTGCCGTAGTGGTTTCAAGTGGTGAGGCACAGAGGCCTGTATCACTTCATTCTGTAGGCTTCGCTCTCCTTTAATTTTCACCCTCTTTCTAGTTTAGTAGTAAATATGGGCTTTAGGATGAACCTAAAATGATGTCACTATTGAAGTAGAGAATATGCTATATTTATGTAAGCAAAGTTCATAGTTATCTGCCCTCTCTGTATATCTTCCTTTCCAAAGAGATTTTCTTCCTTTTTACATCTGCAGTATTGAGATCAATGCCCTGCTCAACATGGGTCATGAAAACCTCCACTTAGCCATAAATATTCTTAAGATTTATGACAGCATGTGGGGAAAAGACAGATTTTTTTATGTCTATTACATTTATTAATTACTACTTAAGATGAACTGTTGGGAGCTGGAGGCCAAGTAAAACCAGCAACCTTGAATTTTAACTTTTAGCTTCCTGTAATATTGACTTGATACATATGTGTCTGTGTGTAGATGTATGCATGCCTGCATAAATCTTGTTCAACAATCCATATGCTGTAATGCTAACAGTATGCTCTATCGTGCGTTGGGGCATGCCCACTTCTTTTATTAAATATCCTTTTCTGCTGTGGTAGTTACTGTAAGAATTAACGATTTCTGACCTCAGCTTTGGTTCTGTTACGTCAGGCCTATAGTCTTATGCCTGCCCACAAAAATTGGATATGAAGACTCTTACTATCGTTTGATAATGCTGGCCTAAAATGAGAGTATAGCAGGATTTATGTCAGCCATTCAGTTTTTGTTTTGGTTTGATTTTTTTTTCCTTGATGTTAGCCTGTTGCTTAGGATATGATTGATCTGACCTAGAAGTCCACGTCTGAAGTACTCATCTAGTTTCCCTTTTCAGTCGAGAGGGAACCTGAAAACACCTTTTCCCTTTTTTTGGGACCATTAAACAGCCAAATGGCTGTTTGAGCCTAACGGCACTAGCTTGCCATAGATGTCTGAAGCTTGGCTGCAGCAACCCCCCTCCTCTTCCTGGGACAGCCAGCCGTGTGGAAGCTGGACTGCCAAAGCCTCCCCAATTTACGCTTTCTTCCCAGAATTTTTATTAGCTTTTCCTGCTCTGTCTAAATGTTTTGGAGCAGCTGGTGGAGCAGTGGAGAGATGGCTGGCTCATGACTCGTGCTACCCGAGGTCTCTATAAATCCTGGGCTGCCTCAGGATTTCTTCGTGCTGCCATCACAATGACCATCTGTCTGCTGCCCCTCAGCCCTTTGGGCACTGAAGGTGCTGCATGCACACGCTAGTAAGTTAGTACAGAAATTGGGGGGCAACTCCTCTTGTGACTGAGGACTCAAGGGTTGTGAGTAGAGCTGGAATGACCGGTTGACAGTTTGTTTTGAATGCCAAGCTTTGCGTGCGATTCGGGTTGAAATTAATAAGCTGAGGTGTTCTTCTTGGTTTTTATGTCATTTGGCTACGACAGTGGGCAGTGAAAGAATGTGAAGCCCCAGTCCGCAGCATGCTGTTGGTTTGTTGTTATATGAAACAGAACTGTAATTTCAATAGTCAGGCAAAGCTTGCCTAAATTTCTTTAAATTTGATGCCTGTGAGTTAGTTTTCATACCGCCACTTTGCTGAAAACGCGAAACTGTTCTGTAGAAGATGAATGTTTCTCTGCTGCCTCTTGACCATCAGGCAAGCTTCTATGAGCATGCTGAGGCTGGGATTCATCTCACCTGAACTGGGAGCACCTAAGTGTTGGTCACCCCAGCCTAAGGGGATTATTGCAGAGTCCAAGGAGAGGAGGAGATACCTGCAGAGGGAAATTCATCACGGCTGTCTTAAATTCTAGTTTCACAAGAAGTTGCCTTGTTTTCTGGAAAACCCAATTCCCACCATTGCCTGCAAAGGGAGCTGAGGCTGAGTAGATGTAAATGAAAGGTGGTAGCTAAATAGACTTAGGTGAGTGAATTTTGGATGCCTTGAGTTAGGTGTGGTGCATCCGAGTCTAAATGGTTTGCAGGAGCTCAGTGATCCAAAGGGACTCAGCAGAGCCATAAGAAACATGTAGGAGCTCATGGTTCTTAGCCTCTTTGATATACAAGTGGTTATCAGCCTAGTTTTGCTGCTGTACCTAAAAATTATTTAGATAAACACTAAATTTACTGAATTTAGAGGGCAAGCATTGAAATATAATTGTGACCCAAAATGAAGTCATGTGCATGTACCATGTTTGAGGCAATGTGAAAGCTTTCGTGGGACTGAATTACACCTGCGTTTTAATGGCAGATATTAACCATCAGCTGACATGCATGGAAGAACGAAAAATGGTAATACAAAGTGATATTCTCTGTAATAAGTAGGCAAATTAATATATTAAGTTCTGTGGTTTAGACATCTCTTACGTTAAGTATTAAATTTTAAAGGTATTGAAGCACAGCACTCTAGTCATGTAACGTGCAGAAAAACAGCAAAAAAACCCCAACACCCCAGCATTAAAAATTCCAGCCTTGATTTTCTTTGACTCACATGAAACCATTACTCTGAATACATTTTCCTTATTAAAATGTTCTTTTGTTTTTCTCAGACTTCTGTTTTACAATGATTCTAACAGTGCAATTTTTAGCGAGGGTGGCACTTGATAAATGGCAGCCTGTGAAAAACAGGCTATACATGTATCTTCATACTGGAAATAAAAATGTTAATTTTTCTCTCATCTTTAGTAGCAATTCTGGCACATTTCTGGGAGGCCTTCTAGTATCAGATGCAGCTCTTATGGTAACATGATACTTTTTCCTGTCTCAGTACTCTAAGTACTGTGGAAGCAATGACAGAGTTGTAAAAAAACCAGCCCCCCACCCCCCGTAAATAAGAGTGGGAAAAATGAAGTTCAGCATATCATCATGAAATCTGCATTTAAAAACTTTTATTTTCAGCTGTGATTAACCTGCTTTCAATATTTATTTGTTTGAGAGACTGTACTTTTTTTAGTATAATACAGAACTGTTAAATTCCATTGTATAAAGAAAGATGGCAAGATTTTGTTGATGGCTTTTGCCCTTTTTCTTTGTTCGGAGTAGAGTGAAGCATACCTTTTATCCCATGTCATGTAATATATATATATGGAAGAACAAAAACTACACAAATATAAATTTGTGGTTTATAATATTTAAGTTTGTGCTTGTGCATGTTTTTTTGTGTTGAAACATTTACGGTTAAAATAGGAGCAGCTGGAAGATACTCCTGTCGTTTCAATATTCTTGGTGATAATTTTCCATTTCAGTGACTCGTTGATGATAGCTGGTTTTTTTCAGGGGAAGAAACAGGAAACAAAATATCAGGCTGTCTCTGAATGTTACGTTGCAACATGTACATAAGCTTGAAAGATATTTTTGCACCTGCTTAATAACATATTTTTGGGACTTACAGTTCACTGCAGCCTTCTGTCATTGCACCTGATTAAAATCTGTGAAGAATTACCCGCTGGCATGAGAACCTGGTGATACACAGGAAAACAGCTTTCTATCTGAAGATTCCTCAATTTTTCTTGGTTAGCAGTTGCTGCAAAATACAGTGTGCTAGTTGAATCTCACAGCTTTTTCATGACTGTTCAGCTCCACAGTAAGATTACGAAGGACTCAAGATAAATGATTAAAAATTGGAAGTGCCCTGCAAGCTAGGGTAAAGAGAGATTCTTTTAGGAACCCATACATTTTTATTGTTTCAAAAGTCAAGCTTAGCACAGAATGCATCGCGATCTGCTTACTGTTCTGTTAATGCCTGCACAGCGTCTTTGACAAATCCTGCATAAGAAATCTTAGCATACTGCAGTAAAAGATTTGGTTATTAATCTGACACACACTGGTATTGCACTGAATATTTCAGTCTTTTTATACTAATATTATTTTTCATTCTATGAAAGAGAATGCAAATGGAATGATAAGACAGTTGCCACAAAATTTATAGTAAGTTTTTCTCCAGAGGAAGTTTTCTTTGGTATTGTCGAGTATTGATTGAGTAGTAGCAAGCTGCAGCACTTGGTAAGGTACAGAGGAATATCCCGTGCTCACTACAACCCGTGGATATGTGGCTGCTTAATGATCTGGACCTAAATTCTGCAGCAGAAATCTGAATTTTGGTGGACACTGCGTGTCGGTTGTAGTGTACAATACAAAATTCAGTGTTTCACGTGTTCTGTTTGAGGAGAAAAGAATGCAGTCAGGGTATGAACTGTTCAGATGTTTTGATATTCAGTGTACTGATGCTTGTTTTGAGCTGCGTCTATATTTCAGGCTGCGACAAACCTGCCCCCCCCCACCCCATCCCCCACTCAACAGCGTTTTAGCAATTACCGAGAAGTAACCTATTAGTTTCACAAACAGCAAGCACAGGGGCCAGCTAGAACACTTGTTTCCTGGCAAAGTATTTCGGGTTTATTGTAGCACCTTGCCTAGATGCACCTACTACATTTAGGAAAGACTTCTGTCACTTTACACCCTAATACACATTCTTTCTTAAATTATATGAGGTAAATGACACATAGTTTAGGGAGTGCTTCTGGGGGGCAGCTGTTGCCAAGTAAGCCCTGTGACCATTGTGTGTCTTGTGATGTGTCAAATGAGATGAAGATTTGTTAGTTAATGGCACTATACTTTTTCTAGGATGTCAGGGCACTTTTATGGATGACATAACAATGGTTTGAAACCTAATTTTTAAACCCAAATAATATTTTTCTAGCTTTATTTTAATCATAAAAGTGAGGCAAAAGTAGAGCTGGCAAGTTAAACAAAATGCACAATTACTGTTGTCTGGAACCCCTTTCTCATGAAGTAGGATTAATGAAAAAAAGGACTCTAATGGTGTGGATTGTCATAATACGACTTGATTAAAGTTGTAGAATAAATATATGGGTTAACTACTTTGATTCTAAATTTGGGTAAAGTGAACAAGAACTGTCAATGCGATCTGTGCTTCCTTGCTTGAGGAATGTTGGCCTCATAACGCTTTTCTTGTGAAGCTGAGTACCATTACTAGGGCTGAAAATGTCTGGCAACAAAAAACCGACCCTCTCAACCTCTCCAGGATTAGCTGAGGCTTAACATCCTTGGCTGTCACAGTACTGCTCTCTTGACTGGCAGCTGGTAGTATGGGTAGAACACCCTTCTGCAAAATAGAAATTATTTTGTTTTTGTCACACAATATGTTTGCAAAATAGGTATGACGATTTCTTCTTAAATGCAATCAAGATCAGGCTGCTTCTCATCTTTGATTTGGTATTTTGATTTTCTTGGGGTGTTAGTACACTAAAGCTTAACGGGAAAAGACCCTTGATTTTTCTTTTTCTTTGCATTCTTTTTCTTTCTTGAATGCTGGGGGGGGGTGGGGTGGGGTGGGGTACGTGTGTGTGGATTTGAAGATGCCCTTGCAAAAACCTTCAACTGTCTGTTTCCCTGACACCTCCTGGGTAGGTAGAAAGGGCTATGGAGCCTCCCTGCCTTTCTTCCCACTGCTCAGTGGCCAAGTATTTGCATCGTTAGAACTGAGGTAGAGGAGACGTCAGAGAGGCTTTTTTTAAACTGAAAACCTGTGTGTCTGAATTTTTTTCTCTGTGAAGACTGTTACGTATTAGTCCCCACTGCTCTGTGGCAGCTGTTCAGCCAGGATGCTCGGTTTCTTGAAGGTCATGAGGTACTGTACTGAATCCCACTTGGCACAGGGTGGGTGCAGAAGCAGATCAGCCAGTGCAAGGGGGGGAATTCCTGCCCTTGGGTGAGCTGTGGCTCTCCTAGGACACTTGCCGTGGCCTGCAGCCCCTTGCCAGTTCTGGGGACACCGTTGCTCGCTCTAGCAGAAAGGCTGAAAGCTCTGATGAATGTCGAGCTGGCAGCATCCCTCAAGGAAGTACTTGTGCTCACTGAACGGAGGGGAGGGAGGAAGGTAAATCATACATCTTGCTAAGGAGGCTCATGCTGAGGCTTTTTCAAGGGTTATTCTGGAGACCTGAGAGCAGGAAGGGATGTGAGAGGAGGGCAGAGAGGTACTGGCCATGCCTGGCTGTAGTGTAACTGTGTCAGGGCTGGAAGGTGTGATGCAAGGAAAGGATCATAGGATGGGGCGCGGAAGGCTGTAAGCAGGAGATATGATCAATTGAATGGGAGAAAGACTATAAGGAGAAGAAGAAAAGGAGTGTAAAGCGTTGTGTGGGATAGGAAGGATAGATCGTCATGGGACTGGTGGGGTTAGAAAAGTGAGGGAATAACAGAGGATACAACTGTGAGAAGGTCAATTTCCTGAGAGATGTCTGGAAATCCAGAGGCAAATGCCATGGTTTGGGTTTTGGTTTTTTTTTTCTCAGAGATGGATAGATAAAACAATAAAATTCCAAGCGATAAAAAATCAAAATATCAACCTATTAAAAATGTTTCATATTCAGAGACAAGTGGTGGTCTGTACGTGGTGTTCTGCTGTATGTAGCTCTGACTTGGATCACTGGGAGTAGTCAAAATCACAAGTCACTGCTCTCTGAATATCTCAGTCCCCGTTTGTCCTGCTGCTCCTTTTTATCTTCTTTACTTGTTGAAGAACAGAGCAGTAAGTTTCCAATTTTATGATTTTGCAGAATATGATTACTATTCAAACCTGATGACATTTCTGCTAGACAGAGGAAAGATATGTCAGCTGTGAGCCACAGGCAGCCTATCGAACCAAATACCTGACATGTTCATTGCTGCCTGTTCCCAGGGCCCTGCAGGTGAAGCCACCAAGCAGTCTTCCAGCTGGTTTACGTTATTGTGTGTTTTTTGTGTTTTTTCTAGCACTGTGCTTATGGAGGTTGCTTTTTTTTTTTTATTATTATTTTTTAATAAAAACTTGGATCTGCAAGTTTTCAGTGCCTTCTTGGGAGACTGTGTGGCTGGACCACTGGATAGTTCTCCTAATACAGCCTGTAGCTGCTGCTTAAACTCACTCTTGCTGGAAAAAAAATCAAAACCAACCCAACAAACAAAATATTTCATGCTATATGTGAGGTTTTGTTTCTTTCCTCTTACAGTGTGTATTTAATACTGCACTTAGAATATAATTTATTTTGAAACTGAATTTGAATAGTCTTGGCTGGGAGAATTGAGAGTAAACAAATGCAACCAAAAAGTTGTGGAAAAGGGGCTTAAGCACAGGGAAATAACTTGACTAATAAATTATAAAAGTTTGGTGGGAGATCTGGGAACAAAATCTATCTGCCACTTGCTCAATTTAGTGTTCTTCCCCTCAGCTGTGCCACCCCTACAGAATGCAATTATTTCCTGATATCTAGGCTCTGTAGTTGTTTAGATACAAAGTTTGCAGTTCAGTATTTTAAAACTGCTACAGTCTATTTTGTACATCAGTGTTTTGAGAAATGGGTACGTTGGCGTGTATTAAGAAGAGATAAATGTAGAATGGCAGCACCGTTTGGAGACAGGGGAGTGGATTGGATATTGGTCTCTTTTTTGAAGGGAACACCAATCTCTTTAATGGGGGGCTAAGAATCTTCTTTATGTTAACTTATTTAAAGAAGGTGTCTAGGAACTGGCTTTTTAGTGTTACGATTGCTTGGGGTTTCATAATATGACACAACTCCAGCTGTATGATGGCCCTTTTGTGGAATTTTAAGCTGTCTAGAAATTGGATGTCGGTAATAGCCCTTTTGGAGTTGTTCTTGGGAAGGTACCACATTCATTTTAATAATTTCATTAATGGTCTGCAGGAAAGAATAGATCATAAATCAGAGATGCTTAGAAGAGAAGTTGTGAACAGCAGTTTGAGAGATTTTTTTCAAACTGGAATTAGTCCAGGAAAGAATTCGGGAAGGTGGTAGACTTCTTGTGGTGACAAGAAAGCATTGCTTCGAAAGTCTGTGAAGTGAAAGGGTTAATCTCATAAGTTAGAGCAGCTTCAGAATGAAAGCTGGGAGAAATATTGACAGAGTATGACATGGCTGAAACAGATAGAGATTAGAATGAATCTTTAACCTTGCTCCAAAAATAAAACAAACACAGTGGTAGGGTGAGTCTTTCGGAATTAGAGAGGAAAGGTTGCACGATCGATCAGGCAGCTGCAAAATAGCAGTCTGGCAGAGTGCTGGGGTGGAATGTTTCAAGAAATACTGCTGAAGAAATTAAGGGAAGAGAAAGTGGTCTAGAATTGAATGTAGAAATTCAAGCAGAGGGTCGTATTACTGACTTAGCCTCGTTACTGTGCTCACAAGATACAAGACTGAGGGGTGGTGAACTTTTCTCATGTATTCTTGCATGAAAGGGGTGATGTTGGAGTTGGGGTGAGAGAGCCCTGTTCACGAGAGATGTGTCTTTTTAGAGCCTTCTTGCTGTGGAACCTGTTAGTAGGGTAGGAGGAGTACACCAAAAGGAACGTGTTCAGTTGAAGTCTAAGTATTATGTGACCTTGAACAAATTATTTGTTTCATCATGTGCCTCTGTTCTCCAGCTGAGATTAAAGAAGTCCTTCTCAGAAAAGAGTTGTGAAAGTAAAACCCTTCAGTGTTTATTTTCAGATACAGCATTTTAAGATACTGGTGAGAGTCTGGTTTGTTAGCTTGGACTGAGCACCGTGGGGGTTATAAAATACCTGGCATTTGTTTAGAGGCAGCTTGTTAACTGCCTGACACGGATTATAGGTATAATCTTGTATTTGCCTGCAGAATCTTGTGGACACCTTTTCTAGCATGCTGTCACCTCTGTCTTTACTGGTACTGTTATTCACACCAGCAAGAACAAATATAGCATAGGTACGTCCCATGCTGTAATCACACCTTTGATTGCAGAAGAGACATAGCCTGGAACTAGTGAGTGAGGATGTAATGCAACAGAATTCTTATCAAATACCTAAAATAGTGGAATTACATCAGAGATAAATTTGACATATCCAGGCTGTTAAAAAAGCCGAAATCAGCCACCAGCTGTTTTGTGTTTGATTTGATATTCATACCGTATTGCAGATGTTTTCCACCACTCCTCCATCAGCTGTGTCAGATGCAGAGTTAGCCATTACTATGGTACCGACAGATTAATTTGTTATTAGGCACTGACAGCTGAACTTGGCTTTTTTTTTTTTTTTTTAGGATTGTAGGACCACAGAAGCTAATCGGTGAGAAATAATAAAATGAGTCATCTCAATTGGAAATATGTTCATTTGCAGACATATTTTTAGTAGAGCTCAATCAACAGCATACTAGCACATGCGTACACGAGGCCATTGCGCGCTGAAACCAAATTTGAGACAGTTTCATGCTGACTGGGTGGAATAAAGAGCCAGAAGAGGAAGCTTTGAGATTGCACATAGAAAGTACATCTGTTTTCAGTGTTGTGTGCATGTTGTTATCACTAATAAGTAGTTTATTTGAGGAGGTGGTTAGCATGTGCAGTTGAAGGGTAGAGACACCTACGATATCACTGCAGTACCCAGAAGATCAAACTCAGTCGTGTGTTTGTTTCTCCATGAAGCACTTTGCAGAGCACAGAAGGGTCTCTTCTTACCTGGGTGTGCTGGAGCCACTCACTCAGAACTGTTTGTTGTCTTCTGATCACATGCTTCGTTTTGCCCTGGTGGAACCCATAGGTTGGGATGTGCAGTGCCTGAGACACACTGCTCAGTGCTGATGCACGAGTCCTAGATAAGCTCCGTGCTGCCCTACACCATCACTCCATTTGAGTGCTGCATATCAAGTTTTTTGCTTTGTACGTAGTGATTGCTTTCTGGTAGGCTCTTTGTATCATTGTCTAGTGAAGACTTTTTCTGACAGGTGCTGAATATGAATATACGTGACGAGATGGGTGGTTTTGGGTGCTTTTTTTTATTTTTATTTTTTAAATTAACACATAACTTTAGTGCTGCAGATCACCATGACTTTGCTGTAATTTTGCAAAATTATTCTGATGACTAAGTCAGAGCTTTTTGGGGAAGGAGGAGGAAGTAACATGGTTATTGTACTAGCAGCCTGTTTCATACTACTGTACTGGGAGCTCCCAGCTAGTCTGGTCCTCTAGAATTCCATCTGTTCTCCATGGGGTTTCCTCTCTCAAAGGATAATTCCATTGGAATAATGTTAAATTCCAGTGAAATTACTCCTCCTGCAGGATAAAACTAAAACATGTACAGTAAAATGTGTCCAGACTATCTGGAACTGTGTTACCAGAAAAGTAACTTCTTCTTTATCTTCCTTCTCATTGTAAGGCAAGTTCAGCTATACATAAATCCTTCTGACAGAGGTTTTCTTGAGCACCTTTTATAGTTTTATAATGATGAAACTTCTAAACTGTTCTGTGAAAATGCTTTGCTATACTCAGAAAACTTAGTCCCTGTTTAATACTAATTTTCTTAATGCAGTGAGGAACAGTATTAGTTGTCCTCTATTCCATGTTTTACTGACAACAATATATATGTGACATTGTTGCTGCGTTTCCCCACAGTCTAAGCAAATTGCATCCCAACAGTTTTGCTGCATCTTTCTTGTTTGTTTCTTTTGGCTTTGTCCGCCCCCCACTCCACTTATCAATAGTCTTGTTCTCTGTCCTTTCTCTGTTTGAAACAAAGGGTCAAAATGGCCATTTCAGTTGAGCTGAAGCCTTACCAGTGTTGACTGTGAAGTCAAAGGATCACTACTCTTCTAGTCACATGCACTTCTTTCCTGGTTAGCCCAGCTTTTTGGCTTCTATACAGCTGCCTGGTGTTGACTTGCTGTTGATCAGCATTTGATTCCCTGTAACCAGCAGATCCTACTCTATAGCACTGTTGTCTCTTCATTGCTTTTTACACTGCATCCCTACCTAAGGGATGTGCAGTGTGCTAAGGTTGTTTTCAGTTCCTTATAGGTTGTTCCCCCTTAAGAGAGTTTGAGCATTAATTTCCACCAGCCAAGGACATGACTATTACAATTTTATGGCTAACTCTTATGACAGTCATCTACTACCAAGAGTACAGTTGAGTTGTGGTTCAAGCTCAGGTACAGGAATTGGAAGTTTGGGTCCTCTTCTTACCTCTGTCACAGGCTTCCTTTGTGTTCAGATGTCAGAAGCTCTAGAGTCATCTCCCTAATAAGGTGGTATTTCAAAACAGAATTTGGTACTTGTCTGAAGACGTTAGTTGATCAGTCAAAAATAGAATTTGTGGTTTAAATAAGTCATGCTATGCTCTAAGCATCGGTTCAATTGATATATCCCATAGGATTGTTGAAAAGTTATTTAATTGTTGTTGATCATAGCTCTTGCATATTATGTACATGATGTTTAATTGATCCTATGCATCAAAGCTTCTGTTTGTCCATAGGATTTGGAGGCGGAAAACCACCATCTTAATATCTTGCTTGACTTCTGCATTGTTGTTTTTACCTTCTTGCAAAGCACAGAAAGAAAGAGGCTCCGGGGCAACTGGTAGTAGAGCTTCCGTCAACACTGGAAGTTGTCTTATGTGCCACTTGGTGTGTGTTATTCACATGTTAGCATAAAAAAAGTTATATTTGATATCCTTTTTTTGGGGGGTGGGGGGTGGGGCACAGGTTCACTAGGGTCATATTAGGGGATTGGTTTCGGTAATATCCTGTTACCATATGGTTGCTAGTAATTGTGCAAGTCTTGTACTTGATGGCTGATAGGGCTTACAAACTTTTATTCTACTCCTTAATCTAGTGCTTATCCAAACAAGGCAAAGAGAAGCTGAAGTGAAGTTTGTAAGTCGTGAAGTATTCTACAGTTTCCTTAGGCCAAAAGTAGTTTGTACAGGCTAAATTTCTATCTGTAGATCTGCTTTTAAAGTGTATGTGGCACCTGTACTCATTGCACAGTTCAATTGCACAGCTGAACAGTAAATGGGATGCGGTGAAGCAGAACTGTGCATATGTGGAGTTTGAGGAAGCTATTAAAGATTGAACTATTAAAGTCTGTTCTGAGATGCTGATTTATAGCATATGGAAGTCCATGGAAACATTCCACTAACTGCAGTGTTTGCCCTATAAAACAGCAGTAGAATTGAGTTAGAATGTACAAGTATAACTTACCAGTTTTAACCTTTGAATGCTTAATTTTGCAAATGTGACATTCTCTGTTCCATATGCAGTTTCAGGACTGATATACTGTCATGGAATGGTAGAAACACAGAGTCAGCATTACAACTTTAATTATGTATAATGGGTCAGATTATGAAAAGCACAGCAAATTATTTGATTTAGTAACAGTTCATGTTTTATTTGCTTCATTCTCTGCAAAGGAGTAAAATATCAATTCTAAAATCAAGGAAAATACCTGAAAAATGTTGCCTATTTTTGTCCTGAAATGGAAGCAAAATGCGGGTGTCAAGGTCATGATGTAATGAGTTGAAGAATCTTGGGCTGGAGCACATAGTGTTTCTAAATAAATGGATTACTTGTAGTATATTGCTACTTTATCAACTTTTCTTGCACAGTTTCATAGCAATACTATAATCTCCAATATTGTGTTTTTCTTGCATGGTTAAAATAGAAGACTTGGAGGGAGTAATGGCATAGTGTGTGAAATGGGGAAAGACATAGGGTAGGAAATTACATTTTGCATTCTGAAGAATGCAAATAAAGAAACTATTCAGTTTTGTTCCATCTTTTGACTCCCTACTAAACCAGTACCAGATATGAATTCAGAAGTTTTAAAAAATGTGTTGTTATTAAAAGTTTGAGGTACTACAGTGTGCAGAATAACAAAACCAGCCCACGAAGAATATTAAAAAAAATCCAAAGAAACCACCCACTAGCAGATTTCCAGACAAATGCCACAAGGCAAATATTCTACCCTCAAAATCACAGCTATGTCTGTATTGAAGAGGTGCTAACAGCTATAGTGCTGTGGAGGATGCCTACCTGTGGCAATTCAGCCAGCCAGTTTTAGTCCTTTAATAGAATTAACATATTGAGAAGGTTAAGGATTAGTCAAAACTGACTTCACACAGGAGGTATCAGTTTTCAGGGTTTAATAAGATGGAGTAACACTGTTACAAAGAAATATATACGTGTGTGTATATATACTCACACACATATATATGTTGTTTTCAGTTATAACTTGAAATTGGTGATCTTGGGAAAACATACATAGTCAGAACATTCATGTTGGATCATAACATGCCCACATCTTTACATGAGAAAATAACCTTTTTCTTGCCTGGGTAGTATATATTTCATGTAATCTTAGGAGATTTGAGTGGATTTCACAGAAAAGTCAAATAATCTCTGTAGATGAAAGTAAGTGCTATTAAGGGGCTTTGAAAACTCAGTTTTAATATTGTACCTTGACAGCAAACCCATGCTCTTCTGTCATTAATCTGGTCTTCTGGAATGCAGGTCTGAGCATGTAGTTTGCCAGTTTATGGCTATTGCTGGCAGTATTTTGGTTTTAGGAGTAGTTCTTACTGTAGAAGATGCTGTGGTGCCTCTAAAGGTTGGTGGTTGGGTTTTTTTGTTTTTTTAGTTCCTGGGTCTTCTGCTAAATCATTTAGTTATTTGTTCAGTTTCTGTGAGTATAAAGATTTCATGAAAATAATTAAGTAGCCCATAAGGAATAGATATTATTAAGAATCTGCTGTGTGTTGCTCTTCGTTCAATAACTGTCCTTGCTTTTCAAAATTGGATGTTTAAAAAATAAATAGGGCTTTATGGCATAGATAACATCTATCTGTTTTTTTCAGAATGCTTCTTGAAGAATCAGAATGATAAATGCAGTGGTGTGCTTATCAAAAGCTTATGCTGTTTGAGTCAGTGCAGGTATCTGACATAATATAAAGCAGAATATCTTTTGGCTGGAAGATACAGTATCTTTAAAATTATGAACTGGTGTACTGGCTGACACACAAGAATTTATCAGGATTAATGGATTACTGCAAGATGGTATTTGGTCATAATCTTAAAGCACTGTATAAGGCTGGTTACATTAGACTTAGCTGCACATTGCCTTCAGCGAGTTCATTTGCACTTGGGAGGGGGAATAGCTTTCTGGCTCAGGTGATCCGTGTAACAATCTGAGTGCCATTTCTGCTATCCCATAGGCATACTCTTGTTACTGTAGCTAGGCAGTATCCTCTTTGCTCCTTACCTGCCCGTTTGTAGGATGGAGATAACCACACTTCCAAATTCCCAAGTGTTGTGAACCAGATCAGAACGTCACCTGAAGGATGAATGGGAATGGATGGAAGAGTCATCCGTTAAAGCCCCTAAACTAAATGGACAGCTTTTCAAGTTGGATTCACTCTTACTCGCAGGAAATGCAGATATATCTGAGACTGTGCTCCATTGTTATGGTGACTTCCATTGCCTTGTGCATTTAATAATAAGCTGCAGCACAACCATGTGCGCAGAATTTGTGTGGTTATAGACACCCAGCTTCCCTTGCTCTCTTGATACCTTTTTCTATATCCAACAACTGGAAAAGTAGAAGACAAAACAGCGTCTTTGGGCTTACTAGTGAAGTCTGCAATGGTGATAGTGAGTTGGGGTGGAAATATTAAAATATTACAGTTTCCATGGAGGAAACTGGCAGATGGGTATCAGTGATGATTATTCAGCAAAACAAAAATAATAAATATCTGGCAGTGCTATTTTCTGCAGGGATTTTAAGTCTGTGCTATTGCCCTCTCTTCCAAACTCTGCTGGAGTTTTTTCAAGACTACACTACATTCTGTATAATCTACGTGTATTGCGGTTGGTTTGAATATGAAGTTTAAATCAAATACTTTCGTTGGTTACAGCAGAATATAGATACGGGGTTTTAACGCGATCAAGTATATGCTGAACTTGTTTCATTGAACATGACAGGCACACTACTGTCTATTAATACATGCATTACCTTGATCAGTTAAAAGACTCGTAACTGTTTTGTAGAGGATGAGGGTTTTCTTCGTTTGGCTATACAACTTAATATTGGCAAGGCACAAACAAGTATTCCTACATGTTTTAAAACGCACTTTGTCCAAGAGTTTAGATTCCAAGTGAATCAAAAGCTGCTATAAGTGATTACATTTTAACATTAAACATCTGTGCCTGAAGTTGGCTTCTTGGAATCTCTTTAATTTTGGTCTCTATTTAGTTTACGGTAATATTAAGTAACTCATCATTTGGCAGAGATGTTTAAAAGTCACTAATTTTCTTATCAGCACCCTTGTGTTGCCTCTACCCCTGAGTCTTCAGTCTCACGTGAGGAGAGTTAGGAGAGTTGCATGGGAGTGTATCTGGATACGTAATGATGTATTTGCTTACCTTTTGAAGGCTACAGTTCTAGTCCTTTGAAATGTAAATTACTTTCATCAGTTCTAATCTGACAGTGACTGACAGAAAAAAATACGATGATCGAAAGCCTCATCTGCATAACATATGGATGTGAAAATGCTCAGAAGGTAATAGGAGGAAATGAACCAGTTTGAGACATATCATAATTCAAGGTTTAAGAATATCTGAGAAGTATTTTTCTTTAATAGACATTAGTGATAGTGATGCACACTGTAGCTTTCCTCATACAAGAGTAAAGTGACCTTCAGTGAAGGTCTCCTGGAGATGTGACTTCAAATAAGGAAATTATGTGGTTTTAGCCCTCCTGGTTCTGGAACTGGGTAGCATTTACTGATCTGAAAACAGGTTTACAAAGACGTGCTGAGATGCTTACCCACTTACCAGTCTGCTCTAAAGACATGGAGTGGAATTGTGTATCTTGATCTAATTCTGCAACACAATCGAATACATATCTATAGGAATCTTCTGAACACGTAGTCAGAAAATGTTGGAAGACTGAACCCGGGGTATAGTTTATATTGGATTAGTCTCTAATGATGTGCACAGAAATGCAAAATAACTTAGACTTGGGTGTGTGTAACATCATCATCTGTAATCACCTGGCACTTGATCTTACAATGGCATTGCATCTTCTTAACCTTCCTTGGCAACTTCATCAACCCCACCTTAACTAGAAGTTCCACAAGACTATGACTCTGTGGTCTGAATGAAGAGGACATTTCTTGTAACAGTCTGCACACAAACCAAAGGAAATGCAGCAAAACAGAGTTGCGATTTGCTTTGTTGTTTTAATGAGCATGTCCTGCCAACCCAGGAACTGACTTTTGAAAAGGCATGGGAGGGTGACTTATGTTCGTTAATTAGTAAGCATTAAGAAATCTGTCTTTATGTATGAGCTATATATTTAACAAAATAAGCCATGTACGCTGTACAGCAAAAAAAGAGACCGTGTTTGCAAAATGAATTGAAAAAGCTTTTGTGTCAGGAAATTTAGCAGTTGCTATATTCCTGTTTTTAATTCTCCAACAGTCAGCATTTACATTATACATGTGTGCTTGGTGATTGTGCATAATTGGTTTGCAGTGAAGGATATGATGCATTAGATCATTAACTAAAATTAAGTATGTCAGGGACTTGCCCCAAACCAGCTTGTATTTTTGCTGCTGTCAGCATAGAATCATTTTTGTAGGTGGGCTATGTAGAACGCTTTTCAGACTTTCTCTGAAAAACGGGGCAGTAGAAAATGAAATTGGTGGTTCCTTTCAGAAGTGAGTAGCCTTACTATGTGTCCTGTCTCTGGCTGTAGTGGTACAGTATGAGCATCTTCTCTGGTGACTTTTTGGAGACAGCTCTAGCACAATGTGTGATGGTGACAGGGTTACCGGAGTTTCCATTCTGCTGGTGTGGTTATTTAGGAAGAGAAGGAGGAAGGAGAATGTCTTTACACAGCTGCAATCTAACCTTTAACCTGAAAAAAAAAATGTTTTATTTTAATTAAGTGTAATTAAGGTTAGGAAATACTAATTTTGAGCTTTGAAAAACAAAACCAAACAAACATCGCACCCCCACCCACCCCCGATTTCCAATTCCTGTGGATTTTAATAGATGCTACTTCTACAAAGAGTGCACAGCAAAGGTCTTAGGTCTGTATATGTGGTCTTCTAGATCCTTGATTTTGGCCTGTAGGGATTGTTCTTTGTTAATTACAATTGTCCCTTGTCAGCTGCACATATAACATGTATGCATATTACATTTTCTGGATTTAATGTCTGACTGGAAGCAGTTACTACTTTTTGCCTCTGCAGTTGGCTGTGGCTCATGAGTGATACGCAGCTTGGGCACTGTTGCTGCTATACAAGGAAAATGGGTTTGCCTACACTTTTAGGGCTAGGGTTTGCTACGTGGGGACCATTAAAAAAAAAAAAAAGGACATAAGTTAATTTTTAAAGCATCTGATTAAACTCTGTTTAATCTCCTGTTCTTTTCAGAATTAAATACACCTTAATTTAATTTAGTTTAATTACAAGAGTGAAGTAAATTAAACCAAATAAAAGGCCAGCTTAATTTAGGATAGGTGTTTACAAGTGGCTTCAAATTACTCAGTTCAATTTAAATTCAGGCATTCATTTAATTTGATGGACTTTTCTGAATGTCCCTATGTAAAAAGCTGCCTGTACGAACAACTTTTTTTTGTAAACGTGCCTGCCTTAACGTGTGCATACTTAACATAGTCTCATGCTGTTCTGCTTCCAGTTGCATGCTGCAGCCTGTAGTTTTATTGTTGTATGACATTTTATTTACAGCGTTAAATATGACCACTTTATAATCATTCGTGTGATATTTATTATTGGAAACTAGTTTTGCTTCATAATTGGATGGCCTGAATGCACAGGGTGATACTACTTTTGCTATTCTTAAACAGAAAACCCTTGCTAGAAAATAGACACAACAAAGTTTTTTCTTTTTAACTTGAACCATATTTCTGCAAAGGGGTTTTCCAGCTCATGGTTATGTTACTTTGAAGAAGTGGGAATTAAATAAGGGCTTGCTTCTGTTCTTTCAGGTTTGTTGACAAGATCTCCTTCAACTACATTACTACAAGGATTTAGTGCCTTAACATTTTTATTTCATATATACTGACTTGTGTTTCAAGAATAGGCAAACAGGAAAAGCACGTGTGCAGTTATAATTGTTTTGATTGATTTGCTCACATTCACAACTCTGAGAATAAAAGTTATGCTGAGATTTGATTCAGCTTGTGTTCAGGGATAACTGTTCCTGCATTTAGCAATGGTTTTGTAAATGCTTCCCCAGATCTTGTTGGTTCAGAAGCATAACAGCTCTTCTGTTTTTGTTTTTTTGGTAGGATGACGAAGTGGTTCTGCAGTGCACTGCAACTGTTTACAAGGAGCAACAGAAATTGTGTCTTGCTGCAGAAGGATTTGGCAACAGGCTTTGCTTTTTGGAATCCACATCGAATTCTAAGGTACTGCTGAGTGTTTTAAGTGTCATGTGTGAAGCAAGCATATAGTTATAATATTGCTTGCTTTGATGCGCTATATACAGATCTGTCTAGGAGAATGGACAAATCAAGTCTGTCAAGAATATAAGGAATATTTAATCCCCCTTCAAAGTTTAATTGTTCCTTTGTAATGGCCCTTTGGGCTCTAATGCTATGCTTTCTTCTTTGGGCTCACTTTAAGACTAGTTAGCTGCAGAAGTCCATCTCAGTAACAGGGTTGTTATTTTGCTCGTCCAAGCCGAGTTGTAGTAAGCTGCAGTGCAATTTTTGTGTACTGCAATTCAAAGACACATTTGGTTACTCTGATTTTAACTGCAGGGGGAAAAGAGCAATTATTCTATTCATTATAAGTTTTTATTCTGTGACACGTTGAGATGATTATTACTTTAAGTCCTTTTAATTCCCTATCTGAGCAGAGTAATAGTGCAAATATCAAAATTATCTCTTCTAATTAGTTATCTAAGCCTACTATAACTGTGCTATATACGCGGTAGATAAGTAGTTTAAAAAATTAACTTTGCTATTTGTTGCAAAGGAGGGGCTTTTTTTCACAATCACATATGCTCAAATAAATGTTTTGAAGATAAGAATGTGCCTTCTGAGGGCAGAACTGGTTTTGTGGCCAAAGTAATGGGTATACTTGGACATTTTATTTATATAAAGGGAAGAATGTTGCTGAACATATTTGTTTTTTCTTCAGCTAAAATATAAACATTTGAGAAAATAAAATAAAGGTGAAGCATCTGGAAAGACATCTAGAAAGATTTAGAACAAAAAATGTTTTTTATCTTGCCAACTTCCATAACATCACTTTGATTCTCTCTGATACATTGCAGAGTAATGCTTCATTTTCTGTCTCATCATTTGGAATGTTTTATTCATAATAATAAATTTTTCACTAGGATATTAATGATTCATTATAATAGCAGTGATCATGATGAATTCATTCGTGCTGGTCTGTTTTAAGTGAATCTTTTTAACAATAAAAATGTGCTGGCATGGAAGTGGTTGCAGTGCTAGTTGCCTGTGAGGCCAGAAAAATCTATTTAATGAATTTATTATCATTCAGTGAGTTTGGATATTAAATCTACAGTCTCTTTCTCACTGTATAAAACTCCTTAAAGACAAGAATGTTCAGGAATACAATATAAGTTTCGTATCAGTTTCCTATGCTTGCTTGTTGATTCTGCTTTTTTTCCCATGTTTTGTGAAACAATATTTATTATTCCCATTGTGCATGAACTTGGGGATAAAAGTGAACAAAAGAAAATCCATGCAGCTCATCCTTGTTTTAATTTTTAAGGCTTGACAGTTTCTAGGATGAGCTCATTTGAAGTCATTCGGAGATATAAATACTGAGGGAGCCATAAAATCACCAAATCCTTAAGGCAAAGTTGACTGTAAATGCGAGTAAATAAAAATGTTTTTCTTCGTAATGCCTACGTTGATACAATGTTACTATTTCATTATATAGGGAAAAATATAGAAAATACTCCAAGAGGCATATGTTCATTTGAAAAAGGTTCCAGAAGAGTTCTTGAGCCAGTTAAAAATTTCCCTGCATGTCTTTTAGATTGTTTTCCAGTTGTACTGGGTTTGTGATGCACTTTAAAGCAACCAGTAGTGTGGCATCTGAATTACAGCCAGGTATCAAGGACAAGGTATGAACCAAGCACCAGTAATAGGCCAAACACAAGTAATAAACCTCAGCTATCGTTCTGGACTTGTGTTGTTGAGTCTGCCTCATACAATCCCCAGCTTTTCTGCAATACCCTTCAAGATGTGCCTCCTGGTGGTGTAGCTGATGTTTTATTAGCACAGATTATTTGCATGCACTTTCTTGCCCTAGGATCATTGAATAATTCACACTACAAAAGTAACAGTCAAATTGAAGATATATATTGACAATAATATGGCAACTACTGACTTAATGCTTATCCCATTAGAACAATAACACTGGCAGGCCCATTATGAAAATTGCTTAATGAATTTTATTTTCTTTGGTTCAAGTTTACAATGCAAATGTTTCTTTGGAGGGTCTTGTATATTCTTTCACTGTTGGAGGAGAACAGCAGATTTTGAAAATGTCATACTAATAAAAGATGGATGATGATAGTCAGGCTAAATTAGCAAACACTTTACCAAGCAGTATCAGTTCGTTCACATGTGTTCACATTTCAAAACTGTTTCCAAATTCCTCTTTCTTCACTTCTTTTGGAAGCAATCCATGTTTGTCATACCATGTACCGAGCAAAAATATCCTCCTTAGATAAGAAATATAGCTCTGCAAATGTATTGTTCTTGTGTGTGTCTTGTGTTTTAATTTCAAGTGAGGAATTCATTCATATTTGGAGCTAAATTACAGCTTGTTTTTAGGCTTGAGGTTGGTTTCTTTGTAGCAAATGCAGAAGCATCTTTTGTGATTAAATTTGATACGGGACGTTTTCTGAGAAGAAATGCATCTTTTGGAATTTTGGAAGTTTGGAGAATGCATGATTTTATGGAATCAAATTTCAACGTACAGTTATATTTCTAAGTTTGTGAATATTGTTGTGCATTGGTTTGGTCGTTCTTACATGAAGAGAGTTGAGCTGAGAGTTGGGGTTGTTTAGCTTAGAGAAAAGAAAGCTCCAGGGAGTCTCCAGTGGCCTTCCAGTACTTAAAGAGGGCCTATGGGAAAGATAGGGAAGGGCTCTATCAGGGAGTATAGTGATAGGATGAGGGGTAACTATTTTAAACTGAAAGAGGGCAGATTTAGATTAGATGTAAGGGAGAAATTCTTCACTGTGAGGGTGGTGAGGCACTGGCACAGGTTGCCCAGCAAAGCTGTGGATGCCCCATTCCTGGCAGTGTCCAAGGCCAGGCTGGACGGGGCTTTGAGCAACCTGGTCTAGCGGCAGGTGTCCCTGCCCATGGTGGGGGGTGGGAACCAGATGATCTTTAAGGTCCCTTCCAACCCAAACTGTTGTATGATACTATATATTTTAGCAAGTGCTGAGTAAAAGGGGAAAACAGTAACTCCAGGCTATGCAACTTCCAGTACAGCGTGGGAGGCTGGTGCCCTCCTTTGCTGCGGGCTGGAGCCCACCATGCTGCCCTCGGGCCCTTTCCTGCAGAGCTGCCTCCCAGGAGTCAGGCCCCAGGCTGGGCCCGGAGGTGCTGGGGCTGTTGCACAGTGTTTAATTGTGTAAATCCAAATGTATAAAAAGAGCACACGGTGTCCCTTAATGTATGGATGCAAGCAGATGCTTTTTGAGCAGTTACTGACATAATGAAATACTAGGGTTTTAAAAACCTAATTCACACCGATAAATCGGTGTTGTCTACTTGTTTAAAGTGGGTTGTTCTGGGAATTTGCCATGCAGTAAGATGGCTTTTTTTTGGGGTGTGTGTGTGTTTGATAGTTGCTGCAGTTCCTTTCTGTGCTTGTGTTTCCATCGCATCCTTCTAAATAAGTCCAAAAAGTCTGTCAGGGCTTAAGGAAGGCTTCGTAGCTGCACCTCCAAGGCCATCTTAATTGCCTTTGTGTCGTGTTGCCAAAATGAATGTTTCTATTTAATGGGAAAGATGGCGCTTAATTTTATGTAATCTCAAGTTCATAGAACTCCATTTAGCAGATATTCACTAACATCATTGATTTTAATAATTTAAATGAAGAGTTGGTAATAAGTTTATGCATATGTACACATTACTTGACTGACTTTACATACATAATTTAGACATAAGGTAGAGGAAGTCTTTATAAGCGTAGCTCAGAGGATTTTTTTCAATGAATCATTTTTTCTCAATAAAATGCTTCTCTATAGAAGCAATGTAAATAAGAACATAGTGTATAGAGTGTTTCACTACATTTGTGTGTAGCTTTATGTAATAGATAATCTATATAATTATAAATATTATAATTATGTGTAGCATTCCATTTTTTTATTCCTTGTAAATCTTGAGCCTAAATGCAGATGTATAGGATATGTATCAAACCTGACTGTGATCCTTGCACTTAATCCCACAACCCAGCAGAATTATTTCTTGAGATGGAAATCAAATAATTTAAAATGAATGTGAAACGAACATTTGTACTGTCGTCTGTAACGCAAGTAGTTTTAAAAAAGGAAACAATGTGTGATAACTTGCAAGGCATCACAGACTAAATAGTGTAACCATAATATACCTGATCTAGGAAATTTTACTACTCTAATTGTTCAGATTGTATCTCCTGTTGAAGCAGATATTTGGAACTTGTAATACTTACAGGAATGGATTATTCTGAGTTTACAGAAACGTTTATTATAAAATCCAGTGTTGTCAGGGACATACACTGAGTTTTAGCTTAATGAGGCACTATTTAGTACCAAAAAAGAATTAAAAGTTCTTCCTATCTACAAAACATACCTTCATAAATGTGACTTTCTTTTTCAGTCACACCCACTTATTTAGTATTTTAAAGTTTGATAGTACTGTAGGGATACATCTAGCAATAATTCTACATCATTGAGGATAACTCTGCATGCTTAATATTAGTGATTTAGAATTCACAGGGGTTTTTTTCTTTATAAGACTTAAAATATACTGTGTACTTGGGAATTCTTTTTGTCAAAATACATTTTAGAAATACTAAAGACTGTTATCAATACAGCACTTAAAAAAGAACCTTCAAAGGGAAGTACCAAATACTTAAATATGCGGGTAGAGTGCATGACACGCACCTGAAAATGTAGGAACAAAAGCTGAAAGATAAAATTGAAATAATTTTGTAGTTAAAAGGAACTGGAGTAATGGCACTGAACGAAAGAGTAGTCCATATGATATGTACACATACATAGTGTCTCCTATCAACTAACCAATGCAAGGCAAATGTCAAAGTGCCATCCAGTCAAGAAACTTAACCCAAAGCTGTACAGTTTTTGTAATTTGACAAATGAAACAGAAATTGTAATTTCCCCAGTCACAGAATCACAGAATCACCAAACAGTCAGTGTTGGAAGGGACCTCTAGAGGTCATCTAGTCCAACCCCCTGCTAAAGCAGGGTCTTCTAGAGCAGGTTGCACAGGATCTCATTCAGGCAGGTTTTGAGTGTCTCCAGAGAAGGAGACTCCACAGCCTCTCTGGGCAGTCTGTGCCAGTGCTCTGGCACCCTCAGGGTAAAGTTTTTCCTCATATTCAGAAGGAGTTTCTTGTGTTGCAGTTTGTGCCCATTGTTCCTGTCGCTGGGTGCTACTGAAAAGCACTTGGCCTCATCCACATGCTTCTAGATGACCTCCAGGATGAGCTGTTCCATTACCTTTCCGGGGATGGAGGTGAGGCTGACCAGCCTGTAGTTTGCTGGGTCCTCCTTCCTGCCCTTTTTGAAGACTGGAGTGACATTGGCTGCCCTCCAGTCCTCAGACACCTCTCCTATTCCCCATGACCTTTCAAAGATGATGGAGAGTGGCTTCACAATAACATCTGCCAACTCCCTCAGCACTTGGGGGTAAATCTAATTGGCCCCCATGGATTTGTGGGTGTCACGTTTGCCTAAATGATCTCTAACGTCATTCTCCTTGGCTGAGGGAAAGTCGTCTTTCTCTGTACTTCTTCTCTTGTCTCCAGGGACTGGGAAACCAGAGGGCCAACCTTGGCAGTGAAAACTGAAGCAAAGATGACATTCAGTAACTGCCTTCTCTGTGTTGTTCCTCACTAGGGCACCCACCTTATTTAGCAGCATGCCCACATTTTCCCTAGTCATCCTTTTCCTACTGATTACTTGAAGAAGCTGTTCTTGCTGTCCTTGACATCCCTCACTAGAATTCCAAATGGACCTTAACCTTCCTTGTCTCATCCCTGCATTTTCTGACAATGTTCCTATAATCCTCCCAAGTGGCCTGTCCCTTTTTCCACATTCTGTACGCTGCCTTCTTCTGTTTGAGTTTTGCCAGAAGCTCCTGCTCATCCATGCAGGCCTTCTGCCCCCTTTGCTCAGTTTCTTACTCATAGGGACGCATCGACCTTGAGCTTGGAGGAAGTGATGCTTGAATGTTAGCCAGCTGTCTTGGACCTCTCTACCTTCTAGAGTCCTAACCCATGGGATTCCTCCAAGTAGGTCCTTGAAGAGGCCAGAGTTAGCTCTTCTGAAGTCCGGGGTTGCAATCCTACTTATTGCCCTGCTTCCTCCACACAGGTTCCTGAGCTCCTTCACCTCACAGTCACTGCAGCCAAGGCTGCCCCCAACCTTCACATCCCCAGCCAGTCCTCCTTTGTGAAGACAAGGTCTAAAAGCACACCGCGGCTTGTTGGCTCTTCCACCACCTGCCTCAAAGACTTATCATCAATGTTCTGCAGGAGCCTCCTGGACTGTGTGCACCCAGCTGTGCTGTCTTTCCAGCAGGTATCAGGGTGGTCGAAGTCCCCCATGAGAACCAGGGCTGTTATCGTGAGGCTGCCGCCACTTGTCTGTAGAAAGCCTCACTGACTTCCTTGTCCCGATCAGGTGGCCTGTAGCAAACACCCGCACCCGTGTCCCGTGTCCCCCATGTTGGCCTGCCCCTTAATCCTTACCCATAACCTCTTGGTTGTTCTGCATCTCCCCTGGGCAGAGCTCGGTACGTTCCAGTTGCTCTCCATGTAAAGGGCAGCCCCTCCACCTTGCCTTGCTGGCCTGGCGTTCCTAAAAAGTATGTAGCCACCCATGCCGGCATTCCAGGCATGTGAGCTATCCCACCATGTCTCTAACTGCAAAGAAATCATGGCCCTGCCTCTATAGTCAAATATGTAGTTTGTAGCTGTCTTCGTTATCTAAATGTCTGTTAAATGCAAACAAGCAAAGCCTAAATGTTCGTAAAAGCACATATAATGGTGGTTGTTGGTGGTTTTTTTGTTGTTGTTTGTTTGGTTTGTTGGTTTGGGGTTTTTTTGTTGTTTTTTTTTTACTTTTTAATTGTAGTGGAACAGATGTAGGAATTCAACTTCTGGTATAAAATAAGTGAAGACGATCTGAAAAATCCTATTAAATTAGTTTTCCTTTGTAACTATATATCCCAGTAACTGTTTAAGACTCTTACTATTTATAAAGCTTAAAACATAAAAAGAAGCAGATACTACGCTGCAAAGTCTTGCCTGAGGTACAGCTGTGATACGAGCACCATGATGTAAGAAGGTCAAACATGCAGTGTGCAATCCTGAGACTGGTGTGGTGAGTTTTCTGCAGGCTTCTCAAAACCTGCCAGTTTGCTGTGATTTAGCTTCTGAGTCCTGCCCTTTTTAGTCCCGTTCCTATTCAAAAGGAAAGTTGCTATTATTGCAGGATAGCTTCATGTATTTCAATTTTTAATGTTCTTTTCAAAGCAATGCCCTCACAATTGCATCGTTGATGGATTTGGGTGGTGGGGTGGGTTTTTTCCCCCATTTAGTATAAAAAGCTTGGGACTCTTATTAAGTTTGGGACTAGGTGTTAAGACTGGAAACAGATTATTTGCCTTCGCCAAATAGACTAACCTATACTAAAATACCAGAAGAAAGTCCTTGAACAGTGAACAAAGTGATACATAGAGCAAAGCCAGAGTATTTTGAGGTGAGAGTTCTTACTGTGCACTCGCGTGTGATGAAAGTTACAGCTGATAGCTGATCAGTGCAAGCACAGCCCTGGCGGCTTCGGGCCTGCTGCATTACCCTGAGTAACTGAACATCACAAGGTTACACAATGGCATATTCTGCTAAATCCTCTAGAGCTCAGCATTTTAAATATTTCCTGTGATGGGTTTATAGCAGAATGTACTTCATTAGTACATGCTCAGTAGTTACAAAGCAGTCGTTTGAATTTTAATTAGGCTGATAAGTAGTTTGTGCATCTGAAAACCTGAAAAAAACAGACTGATAAATCTGTGTGTTGCAAGCTAAGAATACATGAAAGTGCAAATGATTCTTTTAAGCCCTTTAGGCAAACGTTTGTCTTAATGTAGCAGTTTCAAATTAAGTATGTATCCCTGCTCAGCCCTTGAAGTCATGGTATTGCTACTTCCTACTCAGTATTTTTTAAGCACTGTTGAGCTAAATCTGGGTCAGCAGAGTCCTGTGTGTAATCCCAGCCCAAAGGGCTCTCAGAGATTAGGATGAAGTGTGGCCTATTGTAAGTGAATCTATGTGTTTCTTTGAGGTAGGTAATATCAATTATATCAGAAACAAAACAAATCAAAAAAACACCAAAGAATTTTCCTGTTAATTTGTTTCTTAAGGCTTTTTGAAACTTTTATCTTTTGGCTGGTGATTTTGAAGATTCTAGGCTTTTTCTCCTGGTTACTTACACGTGAAAAATGAGGAAGAATGTGCATGCTTTTTTAACAGCAGAGGGAATGCTGTAACTTGCTATCATAACAAGATTATTTTCAACATTAAATTGAGGGTGTTAGTTTATAAACAGTTGGAATTGGAAGGGGGGAATTGGGCAAGTGGAAATCGTTTGGAGGTTGAAAGTGTAAGTTTTGTGTCCTTGTGCTTGAAACCCAAATGCAAGTTGCTTTTTAACTTTCCTAATGCTGGCAGAGGCATTGCTATGTGCAAATGCAAGCATAACTTTTTCTGGTTTCACAAGCAAAAGAACAGTTGCTTTGTTATGCATTATAACACAGAGGCTGGATCATTAAAAAAGAGATTATGTTCTTAAAGAGTATGCATATATGCAGAAGGTCAGAGTTCAGCCTGCTTTTCCTGGGTGTTCAATTATTTTCAAATAATTGCTGAAAGTTTGCTGTTTGTTTGAAAATCTGTAGATACGAGTGATGGACATGTAGTCAATACATGAGCTATGAACCACACTGACAGTTCCAGTCTGTTTTTTCTTACGAAAACCAACATGTCTCTAATAGCTGGAGGATGGGAATAATACTGTGTTTTCCCACAGTATGATCACTAGCTTAAGATGTCTTTCCTCTCTGCCTTTTTTGGCTTGGCCTTTTCAAATACCATCTATAAGCCAAAATGAGTTTTACAATTCTCTGTGCCTCAGAGCAAGGATCTTGTAAAGCAGTGATTGTGTGCAGTCTGCTTTGGCCCTGCCTTCAGTCTTCCAGTTGGGGAGTTGTGTGAGCTGGAAGGGGTGTTGAAGCTGATGTTCAGCTGAATTCAGTGTGAGATAGTTTTTCTTGTCTTATAGAAAGCGATGTAAATATAGTGAGTCCCCGTGAATCATACTAATCGATGGTTTTGAGTGTTAACTCTCTTAGAAGTTTTCCCTCTCCTTACTGGATACATAAAGACGTATAAGGAATATGCTTAGGGGTGGAAAGCCTGTTTCATCTTCCAGGTATTTGTACTCTTTTCTTGATAAATACAAATATATCATCCTCAAAAACATTGCCTTGCCATGAGAATGAAGTTTTAGCACACCTTTTAAAAAAGCATAGGAAACTACTGTTACTTGGCTGATTTCAAAAGACTGATAGTCTTTCCTTAACAATCTTGCAAACTTTACCTCTGTCCCACATTTAAATGTAACAGGGAGTTAGGAATTTCAGGTTTTCTTTGTGTTTCTCTGAGTATTGATGAGTTCTAGTTGCACAGTACAATGTTTGCAGCTGGTGATAAGGCAACGATCAAGGAAAATGTGAGTCAAAATCAGTAACAGCCATCACTCAAGTGGTTTTAGATAATATAGGATGAATTAGTTTAGATTAGGATGCTTAAAATGGCCAAGGTATGTATTGATCACTAAAAGACGCAGCAGGGACAAGTTATTTCTGTCTGAAGGAAAATGCCAAAGTTCTGTGACATTTGGAGTACCGTGAGAGAAAAGGAAACAGGCACAGCACAGGACTTGCATGAGAAGGTTGGGCAGAGGCCCTAGAAAGCAAGCCAATATTCCACTCAGCGCAATATGAACAGACTTGCCAAGAAACCATTCGAATGTCCATTATTCAATGAATTGGAAAGTCCAGCTAATACAGATTTTTTCCTCTGATTTGTATATACATTAAGTTATTAGGCAATACAACAAAGTCTGTAGAAATAAAGTACAATTGCAATGAAGTCTTACTTAAAATAAGAAACATGCTTAGTGTGTTTAGCTCTTGTAAGAATAAAGCTTAACATATTTTGAGTGCCATCTTTGATATGTGATTTGGTCAGTAGTACACGAACAATTAATTTGACCTCTTTTGGCTGATACAGTTGCAAGTATGTGTACAGATTAATGGCTGTAAAAACCTCATTTTATAAACTCAAAATGGTAAAAGAATTCTTTCCTATTGTGTATGCTTCCAGCTTATTTATCATGGAGGTTAACTGTATTTATAGTTTCCATTACAGCTCTTATTTTCATGTACACATAACTGTCCATATAATTCTCACGAGGATGGTTTTATTCTATAGAAAGTGTGGATTCCTTGGAATTAATTTAGAAGAGTTCTGGTTATTTTGGAAAACTTGCAAGAACGTGGTGGTGTTTGTTGTTTTTTGGGGGGGGTTGTTTTTTGGGTTTTTTTTTTTTTTTTGTATTAGAAAATCAAGCAATACCAAACAATGGCATTTAAAAGGTTATGTTAAATCCCCAGCGTAGACATGAACTTTCGAAGAGTAGTGGAACATCTTTGCTTGGTAAGGTGAAAATTGAGATATTGGTAAAATAAAATAAAAACCATCTAGAAAATGTTACATGGTTGTGCATAATAGATATCTGTAAAGATCTTAATACTGTAGTTAATCTTACATGATGTCAAAATGAACAATTCTGTAAAGGAAGAACTTGAATACGGTAAAGGAGGAAATTCCAGGTGGGTGAATGATCTAAATGAATGCAGTAGTTGCACGTAGGGGGTGATATCTGTAAACTTCATGTTATACTCCCTCCTTGAATGTGGATTCAAGAATAGCAGGAAAAGAGTAAAAATCCACATAGTTTGCCAGGTCCTTGAGACTGTCTTTACTGCCTCTGAATTATTAAGCCTCTTGCTTTACTACCTCTTTCATAATTCACTTCTGAGGCAGGTGGGTTGTTTGCTGGGAAATGTGTGTGGGCATTTCTGTCTAGATGGTACTTCGTGGCAGCTTTTTGTGCTGGTATGTTGCTGAATGATAAGTTACAGAAAGCCCTTTAAAGCAGCAGTTGTTTGCTTAACAGCTTAGTAACAATATTTTGGTACCTTAGACTAAAAAGGGACAAAATTTGAATCTTTAAGAAGCTGAGCAAATAATCACTAATTGGTCTTCCAAGCTTTTTGATTTTGTAGCTAATAAAGGTACATAAAATAAGTGTTTACTGTATACATCATGCACTGTCTTCCCAAATGCAGTGTCATTCACAGTCAAATAGGAGCTTTATATATTTACACATATATTTACAGACAAACCACAAGTTCTGAGAATACACGGTGAGATATTTTTTTAAAATAAGTATTTATGCTGGAAAGCATTATCACACTTTTTATGAGCAGTGAAACTCTGACAGTACATATCCCTAAATCCATGAAGAATTTCCTGGCAGACAGTCCTATCTGTCCTTCTGTCCCTGACCTAAATATCTGCTGGAGACTACAAGAATCAGATGATTAAAGGTTTTATATTTTTTTTTCAGTGAACAACTTTCAATATATCATTCTGTTTTGTTTATATTACAGAGGTGAATGTTTATACCTTTTAAAATAACTATATAATTTCTAATAATAGTTTAAATCAAGTAAATCAGATCAAAATAATCTGGGAACATTACATCCAGCCTGAGCCAGAATGGACAATATTACCTTTAAAGGACATATGTATAACAAGAGGGACTAAATGAATTAAAGAAATAAATAGTATATCATACCGCATCTTCAAAAAGTGGCTTTATAATTTATTAATTTTTTGCCAGCCAGAAGGGGCTGGCACACCTAAATTTGAATAAAGCACGTCTAGCTTCTGTAACACTGGTGGGATAGACTGAAAATTCTGTGGGCATTTGCGTTTCATTTGTTTTGAATATTTTTTTTTTTAATTGAGTTAAGCACATGAATGAGTATTGACTCAAAACAGAATGCATGCATTATTCATTTTAGTTATAAAAAGTGATTTATTTTGCGTATGTGTAAAGAAAATATTGACTGTTAATACTCAGTTTAGTACTGTAAGTGCTTAAGTGCATTGCTGCATCTTGCCACAGACAATTTTGATAGCTGTGTATGCTTTGCTACTTTTAAACTGCGTTGCCCAGGAGAGAGCTGATGATGCATCTCCTTTCCTTTGCTTAAGGACAAGTCAGAGGTGACTCAGAGCATAAATTTCCAGTCCCTTATTCCAGCAATATTTGATAGGCACCAATTTTCGTGGTTATACAGGTTGATTGATTTCAGCAGCATAAAATGGAAAGCATAATGGTTGAAAACTTACAATAAAATCCTGAGAGATTAAAATTTAGTGTCTGTTGTTACATTTTGTAGTTGATAGCGTATGAGATAAATAAGCAGGTTTTGCTTCTCTTAGGCACATTGTTTCATGTTCACTGTGAAGTGAATGAATTTCTCATTAGAGTTGGTGTAGGGTATTCTGGAGGGGTTAGTATTTATCTTTTTGGGGTTTCATTTTTGCACGTGACAATTCCATTGTGAAGATTTCAGCTATAGGATAAATTTAACATTAAGAAAATCTCTGCAAATAATGTCCTTTTGGTTGTTATGTGGAGGTAAGATTTCTACTGAGGCTGGTCAGCCCATGTCAGATATTACAGCCACAAAAGATGTGCACAGTTGCCCTACTTGTCTGATCCTGAAAGATTATAGGATTCCTACTTGGAAAGACGATTGTTGTAATGTGCATGTTTTATAGTAAACCTGGTCAGAGATCAGGAAGATTTTCCTGGAGGGTGTCTGCTATGCTTTTCAGAAAGGGGAAAAATAGTATTTTTATAAAGATCATCTTTCTGGTGATGCAAAAATCAAAGGGTAGCTGCTTCCCTCCAGGTTCTAAAGCAATAGTAACTTCCCAACTGATAATATTCTAGATTCTTCCATTACTTGTTGCAGTAGCTACAAATACGGCATAATCTCTGAGAGTAAACGGGAACTGTAAAGTTTTGAATAATACACATAAGATTAGCATAATAAAGTAGAATTTGCAGGATCAGCATGAAATTAAACAAAAACAGTTTTGTTAATTTGGATGTGTGCCTAGAACTTTTGTAGCACTGTTGATCCTATGAGATTTTGAAATTTTATTAATTAGCATGGAATTTTCCTAATTACCTTAAAAATTAACACATTTACATTGCATTAGGGTGATGTACTATTAGCAATTGTCATCTAAGCTTCTGGCTACAGCAGCATCATTTATAATGGCTGTTGGGTTGATTGACCTGGTTTATCCATCGAGGCTGAAATGTCTTTGGGTGAATTCTTACACAACATCACTTCTATCTGTTGCTAAGAGTTTTAAATTTTCAGAGAATGGATAAAAAAGAGAAATAGCTCTCAGTAATGTTGGACTTATGTATGATTAGAAAGGAGATGAGAGGGGAGAGATGGGGGATGAGAGGAAAACACCTCCTTACTTATCCTCTTTAGAGATGGAATGTATGAGGCCCTAAATCTTTAAAGAAAGTAAACATCATACCAAGAATTACATCTTCCAAGCAGTTAAGACCGTCTGTTCTGTTAATAATAGCCTCATGGCCCTCCACAGCTCTCAAGATCAAAGTTGTTTCCAAAGAGCAAAAATTGAAAAATTGTAACATAAAATTTTGACGCTGTTTGCAAGCATGAAGGAAAATAATAGAATTGTACTTATGTAACAACAGCCTAAGCAGAAATTGGTTTCTTTTGGATTTCTAAAGGAGATTGTGAGAGGGGGGGAAAAAACCCAAGAAGCAGTTTCCTTCTGAACGTTGTTATACTGTCAGTGTGTACAGCTTGTTTCAGTTAATGCATTTTTCTTTGCCAATGAACTGTTGCACTGTGACCATCAGCTGACATTCACTATCTGAAAATAAGAGTAGGGAAGGATTTTGGTCCTAACTGTTGTGCTAACTCATATGGAGATAAAAAGTAGTAATAACTCCTTGTGATAAGACATAGACTTCAAGATAAATGAGTGTTTATCTTTGATATACCAACAGAAAGTATGCTCAGTGTATCAAGAGTTCTTTTCACTGCGGTGTTTGCCAAACCTAGTAGTTCATTTATGAGAGAATTCTGCACTCAGAAATGTGAATAAAAGAGGGAAGCTTTCTTTATGAGGCCACAAGAAGAGAATCTTTTTTAAAAAATTAAGTCCATCAGTTGTTTAGGTGAGATTAACAAGATATGGTATAATAGAGGTGATCAGCATGCAGTGGCATAGGCAACCAACATGATTCAAAAGAACCACTGAGGACTTGGAGTTGTCTTGTGTCCTAGGTTTTGAAAATTAATCGATTGCAGTGTACTTGGGTCTGACCTCCATTCCACCAGTAACTGTATTTCCCTGCATTGGTCTCTTTTTCCCTTGGTGGTTTTTTTTTGTTTTTTTTTTTTTTTTATTTATTTATTCCAGGCCCTATTCTGGTTTTATCCTCCCAGTATTCCTGTGAGTTTTTCAGTTTTAACCCCTGAAACAGCTGTCCTGTGAAGAAGGAAGCTTTAGAGCTTTCAATTGTTGACAAGAAACTTTTCACTATGTGGAAAATGACATTTTTCAGGAAGTAGAGCTTGACTAGATTTTCATTTTTTTTCCTAGAAAAAGTGAAAAGCATACTTGTGACAAAAGGCCACTCACTCCCTTGTCAAATCGCTCTTCCAAAAACTTGAGGGTGTTACAGTTTTTTGATAGAGTAACATAAAGGGTTTTGAATGTTGAAAACTTAGTTGTTTCCATCAAAAGCAGAGATTTCAGATGGAATATCCTATAAATGCCTTGTACAAAAAGTGATGGTTTCAGGCTAAAATAGTCACAAGCAACTGAGAACGAGCTTTTTGTAGGAGGTGGTCAGGCAACCTTCACGGTTTCTGCTAATGTTAAACATGCAGGACCTTGACACTGTTATCGAAAGGTCCTGTCTTCTAGAACCAAAACCAGAAGATTCATAATTCATTCTCTCTTTTCCTTTTTTGGGATTTGGTGAATATGGTTCGTCCTATTTAGCTGATGGGTCTTGCCATCGGAGCCGTGTGTTTTTGTACTGGGTCCATCTTTTCAATCACAAGTTTGAAAATGCGGAAAGCTGTGCTTTTTGTGTAAAGTCCTAGAAATGAATGTTTGTGCTCGGTAATATTGAGTGTGTTTCATCACTGTCACCAGACAGAATCTCATTTAAGTAGAAAGGACTGCCAAAAAGACTGAGATATATAAATTTAAATATAACTTCAGAATAGATGGTGGGTTCAGTTTCTTTCAGGCTACTCCCACAAACAGGCCTACAGATCTTTTGCTTAAACTCGGTACTAAAATTAATTTTCTGAATCCTCCTACTTGGAATCTCAAAGTTAGGCATCTAATAAGTGTACTAGTTTTAAAAAAGTTATGAACACCCTACATCTCATTTCTTGGCAATGATGCTGACTCTGGATGCTTTGTAAATCAGGCTGCTTAGGAGGAGGTTTTTTTTAGGCACTGATGTGTGAATATTTAGTATAGATTTAGAGATGAAATACCTGCAAGCCCATTTCATTGGGAATTCATTTAAAGAGGAATAAAAATAACCGTGAGCCTAGGAAAACAACTAGGAAGCTTGCAAATAACTAGGAAGAGAAATAAAGCTGAGGTAAAGCTGCTTATTCTTAGAGACAGAATTGTGTTTGCTGACGCGATTTACTACTTTTCAGTCTTGTACCAGTATTTATGAGAGGCGGAAGTTCAGTTTACATTCACAAGATTATATGCATCATATTATGTGAGCAGGTTATGGCGACTTTTTAACACTGTGTAATCATCAGAGTAAGGCAGTGGGACTGAGTTTTGTATCTCGGCCTCTTGCTTTCATTGTCATCACACTGGAATATGCAAATAATAATTCACTAAAAACTGGAATAGCTTGTAATGAATACATCCAGTATCCGTGATTCAGTTGTGGGTTGGACTACAGCTAGAGATCTTTTAAAATAGCATCTCAAATGCTTTACCCAAAACACCTTTTTAATAAAGGGTATGATTATCTAATTTGCAAATCTGCCTCCCACAGAGTAAAGCATAATTTACTGTGCAGATATTACTACAGAAATACTACTACACAATAAATATAGTTTAAAACGGCAGGAAGAATAAAGCATTCACATATTTTCTATATAATCCAGCAATAGATATGTTTTAAAAATTGCAGATGAGAATTATGTTCTTTTGTCTAATTTTGCTGACTGGGCTATTATAAACAAGGGTGAAGGCTCAATAGAAAAAGTTAATAGTAATTTACTACTTTTCTCCTAGCGGTACTGTATTTTCTTTTGAAATTTAATATACGATTTCTAGTTAATTTATGTAATAACCTAATTTTATCAAGCTACTTAATGTTAGGTTGTAATTATGACTGATTAGATTGTCTAGACAAATAATTGACAACAAGACAAATATTGTAAACAAGAACTAGCAGAGAGAGTCAGTTTTAAGCTCTGAGAAATATTGGAATTGTTACTTTTTACACCATTGGGTATATTTTATGTTAAGCATTAAAATATAACTGATTTTGCAAATGTGTCCAACATAAATTGAAAATAAATTGTTTTGGATGCTGCTGTTGTTCATCAGAATTTTCCACTGATCTTTTTGGGTTAAATATAAGTGATACAGATTCCCTGGACTGTCCAAGGACCTCATTACACATTCTGTCACAAAAACAGAAAAAGCCTTTTGAAATATGAACTATTTTTCTTTGCCTTCATTTAGAAAGTTACTGCAGCAAAGATGAATACAATAAAAATTGGTGGAAAAGCAGGCTGACAATTAACAATATGGTTGTTTATGTCTACTGAGACATCTGCTTTTGAGCACTGATCATTTTTGGGGGGTATAAATTGCATTCTGTTCTCAAATTAAAGATTTATTATTACCCTTAAACTGGTGAAAATTTCCAGCTAGTTACAGGTTGTTTTGGTGTTTAGTTAAAAGTTCGTTGGTGGGTGGCATTAAACATGGAACAAAATATTTTCTTTAAAATTCTTTACTTTTTAATAGTGTATTCACAGTCTAGCAAAGCAATCACTGAAATATCTGCCTACACGTTTGACCTGTCATCAAAAAATCCTGGTATTGCTAACTGATTGGTACAGATTTTCTTAGATCAGCCCCTAGAATATGCATTTTCCAGACTGGAAACTAAACCCCACAATATAATTTGTATGGAGATATCTTCTGATAGGGAATGTTAGGCAGCTATGTAACACAGAATACCTTTATTTTTTATATTCCTTCCTCCATCTGTATGTGAAGTAATATGAGAGATAAGATAGATAATCAGAGGACTATGTTTTTCCTTCCTCGTTTTAAGTTTATGCTTTGAAGAGATGGAAGGTGCATAGTGAATAAATTTTCAGCATATTTCAGTGAGGTTTTAAAAATTACCTGGAGTTGTTATTTTTTGGAGGGGGCTATTCAGAACAGGAACCTTCAATCTGTCTGTATGCCAGCCTGAAGCCTCGTCTTCTAAATACAGAGCTTTAAAAGCATCAACATTCAAATGGACTGTAGAGGGGTGAGCAGAGCTGTAACCGTCTGAACTAAATATACTGGCAGTTCTGCATCTGTCCCGTGTATGTCCATGCCATGACTGTTGCACACTGTATGCAGCAATGCCTGTTGGATCTTCGCTAGAGCAGATTTGGGTGAGAAACTGCCAGAGAGGAAGAGTCTGATTCACACGCTCCCTGCAAGCATCGGTGGATGCATCTTCTGTCAGCTCTTAGGGGACAGGCGGTGCTCCCCGAGGGCCACCCAGCGCCTAAGTACCCGTATAGCAGACGTGAGGAAGGGTAATGTGCTCTCACTCTTGTCTCAAGTGAAAAGAACCTGGTCATAACATGTTGCTAGACTGTAAGAAGAAGGTGCCTCTTTCACTTAATTAAAGCAAGACGTTCTCATGCAGTTCTCCTTTATTACTCTCTAGCTGCTCAGTGTGCCTTACTGACCTGCTAGCAGAATAGCTACAAAGTGTTCATTGGGACTTCATTCCTCAGTGTTAATGGGGAGGGAAGAAAATGCTCATGGCTGTCTTGAATGTAAAGAAGAATTGAATTGATGAAGGAGGAGTGTCCTGGTTACGTTGGCTTGATCACTGTGTGAAATGATGCAGGGTTTTCCGTATTGTAGAGTGTATAACCTGTAATGTAGGTATAGTAGTAAAAAGAAAACAGCATTTGATGGGTCACAAAATTGTATGTGTGACAGATTCTGCCAGCAAAAATCTTGCTTTAAATAACAGTACTAACAATAGGAACATTGTTATGGAGACTGCATATGTATGTTTGTTTATAACCAAGCATACATAGAAAATGTAACCTTGGCTCATTTCTGAGCACACTGTAAGGAGCACCTTTTGCTGTTTTGTTCAGTTGCTTGTTTGTCCATCAGTCTTCACTGGGGAGAACTGAGGCGAGCTGGACCGTCAGGCAATTCATTTCTGTGAGGCTTTCCTGAACGGAAAATTGCAGCAACACCACCTTGCAACCTGCGAGCTTGGAGCGCTCCCTTTCCTGCTCTGTAAAAGGGCTTATGATAGTACTTACATTACAAGGACATTTTGAAGAGAATCTAATTAGTTGTCTGTTGGCCTAATACTAGTGAAAAGGCCTGTTGTAGTGTCGGAGTAAACTACAAAATAAAAATGGTAACGAGAACCCTGCCAAATAAATAGAAGCCTGATTCTAAAAGTGTTGGCTTAAAAATATTTCAAGCCTAAGTGTCATTGCATGAGCCAGTTAAAATCCCATGCAAAAGAGGATGCTATTTAATGCTTTTTGATCTGGTTAAAACTTTAATTTTAAATACCACTTTACATTAAGTTTATTGAAATATAAATAGAGGTAGGTAATGAAATATCCAATAGTTAATAAACAGACTTGAATTACTGTAATTAGGAGTGATGAACAGCAATTTAATAAGCTATTAAGAGTGTGAAGTGTTCTGAGTAAACTAACTTTTGAAACCTTAGAAAAAGAGGGAGTGAAATGGCTTTGCAACTACCTTTTACAATTTAATGTTTGAGGCCTTGGAAGAGGCCTCTTTAAATTCAACGTAGTTTGAATAAATGTGCAGTTTTACAGCTTCAGTAGTGAAAGCATTCATGGTGTAAAACCCTGATTTCCAATAGTCAGTAAAAGTATTGCTAAACTAAAATATGCAACTCACACGAAAAGAAAAAGAAGGAACATGAAGGAATTTCTGTAGGCAAGAAAAGGTGTGTAGGAGTTCTATATTCTATTAACAGAAGAAAAGATCCCCACATAAAACCCAATTTTACTTTGCTACTTTGTAACTTAGACATTGCTGTTAGAAACCTGTTTCAATTTTATTATGGATTTCTATGATAGTCTGGAAAATTAGCTTCGCAATAGCTCAATGATTTATTTTTTTTTTCCTCAATCATCACAAGTTCAATATTTATTTTTATATGACTCTTTAATTTTATCCCTCTTAGAATACGGTGAAGTATACTGCTTCAAGGCTGAGAAGCTACTGGCTTGTCCTTGATATTCAGTGTCTAATGTGTCCGCTACAGAAAAGTCATCCTGACCTGGAGACCATCATAAAGGATGAGGTCTGGCTACTACCAGTAGCCTAAAGTCTGAATTTTGTTTCCAGCCTGATGATAATATCTAAGACACTTGTTCCGTATGCTAATGTCCAAGCAGATTTCAATGCTTTGCCCAGCCACCTCTAACAGTGCTTTCCACTCCCAGGCTGAATTTTTCTCCCTAGTATCTAATTGTAATTTTCTTTGGTACTACTCGTCTTGCCGATACTGTTCCTTTCAAGGAGCACCTCCAAGAAGAGTCTGCTTCCATTTTCCCTGTAATCACCACTCGATTTGTAGAGAGAGCCATAAGACCCCCCTCTCCTCTCTCTCCTCTATCTAGGCTGATGGAGCTCAGCCCCCCACGCCGCACAGGGTGAGTGCACCATCCCCGACAGCCATGGTGGTCCCCTGATGAACCTGATGCAGTGTATTGGTTTCTTTCTTTTATTGCCAGTGGGACCCAGTGCCCCAGGTGCCCGCTTGCGAGAGCTGAGCGGTGGGGAGGAATCACTCCCCCTCACTTGCTGGCCAAGCCTGAATCTTGCAACCCAGTATGTGGCTGGTGTTCAGAGCCTCAAGGCTATAGTAGATAGTTCAGATTCATGGAAAGGGAGGGAAAATAGCAGCACTGGGAAGTGGTATTCAGCAAATCTGTTAATAATATGATCTCCTGGGTTTTTTTTTTTCACCTAGAATGTTCCACCTGATTTGTCCATCTGCACCTTTGTGCTGGAGCAGTCTCTGTCAGTGCGGGCCCTCCAGGAAATGCTGGCGAACACAGAAGAAAAGGCAGAAGGGGTAAGTTATTAATTGTTTGCTTCTTATTCATCTTGCAAAATGTAACAGGTTTTTTTGCCACTGTTCCACAGATTTCATGACTGGCAGAAGCTTAAGCATCATGAATTCCTTATGTTTAATTTTCCTCCTTTGCTACAGGAATGGTCTGATTATTGAGAAATTCTAAACATTTGCAGCTTTCACTTAAACTTGCTAGAGTTGTAAATTCACAACAATTTCAATGTGCTGCAGGTCAGCATAGAGCTACGAGAATGTTTTAATTTGAGATCTCATAATGTGAAATATAAAGCTCAATCACTTCTTCAGAACAGCTAAGCTTCAGGATTTCTGACTGTATCAAGTGAGACTGTCAAGTAGACTTGAAATGACTTGGATGTGTGCTGTTTTTCTCTGGAAATAATTAAATTGCTGTGTGGCCTGAGCTAAAATGTCTTATAACTCATCATTAGAGCTGGAAATAGAATGTTATTGAGTCTCGGTGGACAAGAAATATGGAAACTAACACATTTTTGCAGTCTGGAAGATAAAGGATATAGAAATAATGTTAATTGTTTGACTAGCAAGTAAGTATTTACTAATAAATCATAGTAGTGTAATTAATGTTCTCTGCTGTGTAATTAATTCGATGTGTTATGATGTAGTTGAGCATTTGTTATACAACCTGTAGGGTTAATTTGAATGCCACGCTCAAGCTCAAATCCTGTAAACTGTAAGTAAGGAAGAGTGACCACAGGCCCAGGAATTACGGTTAACCCCTACTTCTCTTTTATCTGTATAAGTCTGTCACTCAAGAAAGCTGGCAGGAGAGAAGCATGCCTCTGCTATTTCTGGGGATGCCTTGAAAAAGCAAACTTTAAAGTAGCATAGAGTAGTCAGTCCCATAAAATGCCAGGTACTGAGATTGAATATGGTATTTGGGAAATTAAGTCCAGGAGCGGCCCCATGGATGATCCAAAGCGTGTGCTGTCAGTGTGAGCGTCTTCCAAGGACTAACTCCAACAGTAAGAGAATAAAAAGCACATCTGAGAGAAGAGGTGGTACCAGAGTAAGCAGATGCATGCTTCTAGACGGGGACCTCTCTTCCCTTAGTTTGTAAACACCGATGCCAAAAGCAATCAAATCCACAGGAAAAAATAAATAAATTTGAAAGAACAGGCACATACAGGCATAATGTCAAATATCACAGTCCAAACCCAAGGATGTGCAGTGTTAACTGCATACAGCCATATGTGTGAAGTAGAGCAACAGTTTCATGCTGTTTATTCCCACCAGATGTGGGCAGGAGCAGAAAGTAAAGAAAGTGTAGGGGAGTGTGTCTTAAAGTAATGCTATAGGGAAGAATAGAGTGAATAAAAAAACCCCACCAAACCAACAAACATTCTGTTTTCTAACATGTAGTATTGAAACTTTTTTTTAAAAAAAATAACATTAATTGGCAGATTTTCTGTTGGTCTGTCTTTAGCAGAGGCTTGGTGCCAACTGTTAAATGAATATTTACTGTTAATACAGAGATTACATCCAGAGAACATGGGATAAAGAACCAAGTTCTCTGCAGAATGGTTACAAAATGTGAGCTCGGGGATTCTGCTGGGAAGAGGGCAGGCTAAAGAGAGATTTGTAAAGGTCCCAGGCAGAACATTTGCACTAGTTCTGGACTATTTTCTGCTCTAGATTTGAGAAAGACAAAGACTTTTGTAGGGCACATTGATGGGACCTACATATTCAAAGCTGGAAGAACCATGTTTGATGGTAATCTGGGATTTCCTGGAAACAATTATTGATGTTTTCTGTGCATAACCATGAAGGTCAGAGTTCTGGGCATTCATATGCATACCTAAAGAAAAGGGATGGCAGTTGTACAGGTCTTCTGAGATGCATATAAGAAGGATAAAGCAAAGTCTCTGAGTGGGGTTATTCTGTGGTTACCCTGTTTACAGAGTAGTTTAGTGTGCTCTCAACACCTATTAAATGCCAACATTAGCAGAAGGTACAGAGCTACAGCTATACCGACCCAGGCAACTGATGTTCACTGAATAATGAATATATTTCTACTGCAGATTTTGTCTGGCTTCTCTGCGAATGCATTATGAATCTGCCTGTGTGTCTCTTGCATACTGATATATTGATATTAGAAGAGAATAATCCTGAAAAAAGTAGCTTGTAGGTGAGCAAGGTCATATTGTTGTTGGTGTCATTATTTTTCTTTCTATTAAATCTCTAGAAGTCAAGAATAATAGCACTAAAATGCCTGAATATGTACTTGCTGAAAAATTGACAGAACTGACATTTGGTATCCATATGTAGTTTCTATGAAAAATGTATAAAGTTTTCCTTTGCATTGATGGGTATTTATTGTAGAGTAAGTACTTACATGGGCTGTTTCATATTTGTTTGAAGTAACTGTTAGAACATGTGATTTTTGCATGTAATGACTGATATGTTTACTTCAAGTTTTATGAGAACAGGTAATTTTGTGCATGCATCTGAAGCTCTGTTATCGTCTTGGAGCAGCTTCAGTTTTTTATTTAGAATAACAGTGTTTTCTTTCATTTAGAAGAAGACAGTGTAGTAATTTCTTGAGAGATTGTTGCTATAAATTGGATCCAATATGACCTTAGTTTTCTAATGGAAAGAATCCTTCAAAGGGAGGTCTTTTTGGTCCTCAATTACTTGTTATTACATTAGGAATCATTGAGGCTGCTGTGTTTAAAAGTGGTCTGCTTGTGCTTCTTTGCTTTTCGTGGGGTGTAATTCTCTCAAATGCTGTTTATATAATAGGTGTTCATATTATATAACAGGTAAGTCAGCAGTAATGAAATGGTTGAGTAATGCAAACAAACTCTCCTGCTGACTTGAGTCAGAACAATAAGCAGCTTGCCTTGTGCTTAAGAAAGAATAACTATGTGCACTAACTAGACTTAATTTAATTCTCAGTTAGTATGTATTAAAGGTGGAAGCTTACCCTCTGCAATAAAGGCCTGCGTTTTTCGTGCAGGAATCCCAAAATGGGAATTTCCATACAAGATTAATGTTCCACCTATCTGAGCATACCTATTTCTCTCTCCTGAATCAGCTACAAGCTAGTACCAAAGGCGACAGTGGAAAATGAGTGAAATTTCACAAGAAAGAATGTGTATAGTGCTCTGTTTCTCCTAGCCCTAAGCACTGAGTAGTTACTTTGTTCTCTGAGGTTTTATCATTTCCCTTTAAAATACTGTGCTTAACTCTGGCAGGTTATTAAAACCTTGAAATTCATAGCCTGATTGTATGCTCTTGGTTTAAAAAGATAAAACCACAACCTATGTTGTTTGCTCAGGCAGCATTATTTATGCTTTTAATTTTAAACAAGGAAATTTATGATTTTGCTGGGGATGAGTGCTATATGCATCCACTACTTTTGTTGTTACTTCATTCACAGAAAAGAACTAGAAAAAGGGAGGAATTCTGTGGAAAGAGAATAGTAAATAATCGTGTAAATGAAGACTATTATTACATGTGTGCCCAGAGTCTGAGCTCTGGTTTCTTAGACGAGCAGAATTACAGCTGCTCTGTCCGTGACAGGCCTGCAGCCTAGGTATTGTTTTGTAATTATTTTGACTTGGGTTTTAAGTGTAACTTTGTGTTATTTGAAAAATAGATAAAATGTGAAGATGGAAATCCTTAAGTTTTTATACAGCATTTAAGACCATAAAAACCCTTCAGGTCATCAATTAGCCCGGTTATGAAATTTCTCCAGTGAGCCCTCTTTGGAGCTCAGTGCCTTGTTTTTCATTAAAACTTATCAGACTGCTCTTGAGGAAGCAAATCCTTTACAGCTTTCTGGAAAAATTTAGGAACAATTCCGTCTATTCTTTTTACTCTGATTATTCGGAGCAGGGGTTGGGTTTGCTTTTTTTTTATTCTTTCTGTCTTTTTTTTTTTTTCTTTTAGTCAAATCTTCCTTTACTAGATTCAGAAGCTGCAACATTTAGTACTTTTTCCTTTGTGAAAGTGCTGAAATGCCAAAATCATATGAGTTCTTGGTATGAGTTCTTGGAAATTTTCCCTCATTTTCTTAGGAAGTGAAACCTGGCCATGTATCCATTGCTACTTTTGTATTCAGTAACTTCTAAGATTTCCAGACAATATAAGCAATATCAGAAAGAGGGCTAGATAATTGTGTTCTTCCCGATGTGATGGGTATTGGGCAGGAGAAAGGGACCTAACCTTCCATCCGTGTAAGAGGGAAGTAAGGCAAAGCTGGCTTTACGTTACCATCAACTGCCTGTGTCCTGTTGTACCTTCTGCGCAGCTCTTTTGCTCAGAAGAGGTGCCACAGGTATGTGGGAAGGAAGTTGCCAGGTTTCAGGTGTGAGGAAGGGATTTATAATATTGTAGTTTCTTTCAGTTTTGCATTTTAAACATCTATTTTGTAACAGTTAGACAGCAGACCTGTATGTAGTATGCTATTACCAGTCTCACCTTTTATGACAAGGAAAGTTATTTCCCTATGTCCTACTTACTGTCCTGCCTGTATATCCAGGGATTGCATTAATTATTATTTTCAATTGAGTGTTCTGCTGATACTGATGATTCATAAAAGATCTTACAATGACTGGTACCTTTTGATCCAGGATGCAGATTTCAGCCTTGATATATAGCAGGCAAAGTAGGTGATGGTTATTATCTGATTATTACCAGATTCACCAGAATAATTCATTCTGAATATTCAGAATATTCAGAAAATTCAGAATAACCAAATCTGGTTATTACTGGATTTCTTGGCCAAAATCAGGGCCAGCATACATACACTTGAGCAAGCTTACCTACTTGCAGTCTCTGTTGATGACATACAGATGACTTTTCCAGATTCTACAAAATTCTCACCAAGTCGCTTTTCTATTGTGTGGCAGTTCTAGAGCTGCCAAAAGAAACGGTATCCAGACATATTTGACATGGAGAAATATCAGTTATTTTCTTAGCCTCTTCAGCTGCGTGAGCAAATTATTTAGTTTTGTCTGAAAGTTTTTTGAAATCATCCTCAGGCAAACACACTGCTAAAAAAATAATTATTAAATTTAAAACTTTCCAAGAGGGTATGCAAATTAGGATGAAGTTTAAGGTAACCTTCATACAGGCTATTGCTACTAATTCTTACTTGAAATACATTTCGAAGTTGGGTTTGGTTTTTTTTCCCCGTATGCTTCAATGTAAATGTTTTTTTTCTAAAGGGAGAATCTGAGGATTCAAAACACTGCTGCTATTTGTATTTATACAACAATTGGCTAGTTTGAACTCCTATTCTATTCTAATGCATTTATTACTTCAAAGAGATCAAAAAAAGTGTTGGATACAGTGACTAGGTACAGGAAATTAAATTAGCTTGGCATTTAAAGGACATTTTAATGTAAGTGAACAAAGTATAAATTCATCTGTCTTTTATATTGGCTAGGACAAAAACTTGCTTTTCTTTTGAAACCAGTAAGTTTGTGATTCCTCAGGTTGCTCTTCCTGTGCTGGGGTTTTCTGAAACACATCTAGCAGTCTTATGATTATATATACAACATACTGTTTTGCCTTGTGATGTCTTTTATAATTCTCTATGACAATTACTATAAATAAGGCCATTGAAATTTGAAGACTCTGGATTGTATGTTACATGCCATAGCCTGGTGAATAGACGAGATATACATTTTCATATGTCTCTCTCTCTCTCTCTCTATATATATATATATATATATATCTGACACACAAATCCATATGGTACCTGACATGCTTTCACCTGCCAGTATGATGTGCATCTTTGTGTGGATGAGAGATGTTATATCCCATGCACAGTATTGCTGTTAATTGCACGCTTTCATTGGAGTGATTGAGAACTCTTGGTAAACTGTCTTTCACAGCAGCTTTAATTATTTCTGTCAGTGGTGGTAAAGTATTCTTTTCACTCTGGGCTACCAGAAGATGAGTGAGTGCCAAGCCATCCCAATTTTACTGTTGTACCATCCATCCATGGCAAAATCTCATTTCATTGGGAGAGCGCAGAGTAAGAGGTGCCTATTCTGGTGAGAGTTTCTGGAGCTCCTGTTTGCTGACCTGTGCTTTGTTCTGCCAACAGGAGGTGCGTGCATGGGCTGGTTTTGTTCAGGTATATGTAGAAGTGTATGAGATTGCTATGGGGTTGGGATTTTTTTTTTTTTTTTTTTTTTTGCTATTCTGTCAGCAAAGTGGGTGGAAAGTTCAATTCCTCTACTAACAGCTAGGCTGCATGCTACATGAATTGCTTGCTAGTAAACTCAGCCGCACTTGGAGTGTAGCGTGCTTCTATTGGAATTGTGTTTTAATGATTCTTGTAGGACAGATGCACTGAATTTGCTTACCCTTTATTGAACCAAATGGATTTCTCTCAGTTGCTTCTGTGTCCTTTTACATCAAGTGTCAGCCTTTTGATTGCTTATTAGAAAAAAATGTACTACTGAAATAAGTAAGGATATCTTTGCATGTCATCTGTAGCAAGAAAGTGAATTCATATGCAGTTAAAATTTCTGTGTTTTGAATGACACTATATACTATGTACTAGAATATGTCAAGATAGCATAGGGCTCTCTAGCATTGATATTGAGATGATTTTAAGTGCTTATTGAGGAAATCACACTGTATTTGTCCTTTACTTTCCAACCGAAAAACTCTGAATCAACTTGAAATTACTTTTTTTTTTGCTATTTGTCTTCCTAGACTTCATTACATAGAAAAAAAATGGCATCCATTTGCCTTAATATTCTTGGAGTTTGCTAACTTTTATGCAAAATGAAATGCAGAGTTAAATCCTTTGTTAGTTTCCTGCAAATTGATCTTAGTTGCCATATTGTCTACTGAACACTTCTATGTGCAGTTTTCTGCATTTTTTTCCCCAGTATATGCACAGCAGCTGTGCTTTTCTACTGCTGCGTGCCCTGGTTATTTTGTGTGCTTGGAAGCTCTATCCTGTCCTCCTGGTTGGTAATGAAGGTGCAAAACTCTGTCAATTCTACTATCAACTCCTGAGGGATGGTCTTACATGGGGTAGAGGGGTGGGAGGAAAAGAAAAAGGCAAAAGATCTTAATTCACGTTTTCTTTCTCAATTAAGACATTTAAGCACTTAGAACAAATGCAGCGTGAAGGCTTCATGCTAAATGGGTGTGCTGGAGTTTCTCAGATCTGTTCTTTGATTGCACTTGTGCCTTTCTCAGGGAGACTGAGGTTCAGAGCTGGAAGCAGACTTCTGTCTGGTACTTCTGGGTGTTCTGCAAGCCCATCTGAAGCTGGACACTGGTCCTGAAAGCAGAAAAATGATATGCAAGATGATGTTTTTGGAACACTCAGGCACTGTTGCAGTGGGTTTAAGCACAGAACTGGAGCCAATTCAGTTCTGCCAATGAAGTGGAATGGAAAAGCTATGCGTTTGAGGGGGAGACGGTAAAGACTGACCTAACCTTTCCCTGAGACTACAGCTTGGCATGACTCCAAAGTGGATTAGAGAAAGGATTAAAACAAGAATTAGTTCAGATCCCTAGTGGTTCTAGGAAAGAAACAGAATACCTGGGCGAAAAGCTACTGACCAAAAGTGACAGGTGTGGAAGTCACTGAAACTGGCACTTTGATGTGATGAGTGGCCATGAGGACAGCTGGCAAATATTGGCAAAGTGATTAGGATAGGGAACTCAAGGTGTGCTGTGGGACTTTTAGCTTGGATGAGAAAGTAAAGGGCTTGTCTGTTTCTCTGCTTTTTACCAGTCAATTCCATAGGTATTATCCTCTTTGCCATCTATAACTTACCACTAATTAACATAAAGGATGGCAACATACTGGTGGCATTCAGTAAAGACTCCCTTTTAAGTCCAGGAAGAGTTGTAGGGGTTTTTTTTATTATTATTTGGTTGTTTTGGGTTTTGTTTGTTTTTTTTTTTTGAAATGCAGGCACAGAGAAATTGAAAACTATACAGTTAAATTTGTCTTTAGAGAGAGACAAAACTCATTTGTTGCGGTGGTTGGAAATGATGTACTAAATAGTATTTAAGCAAAATTAAAGATAAAAAGATAAAACCTCACAAATTCTGACATTCAAATGCTGTTCCAGAATGCTGAAGAGTTTCAACTTTGCTACACAATCCTACATAAAGCCAAGATGGTCTCTTAAACCACTCATTTACTTAATTGTTCTAGATCATTCTCCAAAGCTGTTAACACATCGAGTTTTAAACCAGGTCAGTCTAGCCAAGCAGTTAACAACCAGTAAGCTAAGCAGTGATTGCTAGTTGTATTTTTTTCTGGTTTTGTATGTGTTCATACCGTGGGACTGATTTGTGCAGGTGCTGAGGACTGCAGCTGATGAAAGCTACACATAAAATGTAAAATAGTGTTAGAAATCGGTTCCTAGACATCTTAAGCTGACCTTCCTGCTTTGTGTGTACTTTGATTTTAATGGATCCATGCTTAAGATTCTTTAAATGTATTGATATGTCATCTGGGGTATTGTGAAAATGTATTAATATTAATAAAATAATAAATAAAATTAATTAATATTTTTGGGATTAGCATTGCAGTAGCGAACATCATAACATTCGCGAGATTTAATCATTATGTCTTCAGAAGAGTTTTTTAAAATCAGTATTCAGTACAACGGTTGCACGCTGCACTGGGATTAAATATAATAGTAAGTTACCACTCTTTTACATGTTGAATGAGACAGAGTTGATGTTGAAAAGGTCACGGACATGTGGAACGCTGTGTCATAAGACAGTGACAGGAATGGACTGAAATTAAGGTCGCATAAATGGCTTTTATTACTTTCTGTCTTCTTACTGTTTGCCTTAATTATGTTAACTTTTTCAGTAAAAGTCAGCATAATTCTTTTGAAAATGCAAAACCTCAATACTGTAGCTTATAGAAAGTGTTTTGAAATATAAATTGTTTATGATTACATAAATTATTTTCTGTTGCAGCTCTCCTATTACTGACTGTACAAGGTGCAACTTTCCATTAATCTCACAGCTGAGGCGAGGCCTAGATAGCGTGATACTCAAACATTGTGTTTTCCTCTTCTTTTGCAGTGCACGCAGCTGTCATCTGTATTATTTGTAAAGCCCAAGACCTGACATAAAATAAACTATAACTTTATTTTTTGCCAAGTTACACGATTATATTGAGAATGGAAATAATAATTATGCAATATTTTTAAACAGATTGTTTATAACATTACGGAAAGGTTTCATAATCTATATGGAAATTCTCCAAATCTACAGTTGTGTTATAATGGCTTCTTATAGGGATAGTTTTCTGCAATATTCAGCTAGGTGGATGCAAAATTTTAAAAATAGAGGGATCCTTTGTCTCAACTTAGTGGCTTATAATAGCAGGTTTAAAGAATATTTAGATGGATGGTGCAAAATATTATCAGTGTAGGGAATGCATAGCAGTGCTGTAGAGGCTGGGAGTGTGGAAAATGTTAATGGGTTTTGCAAGACTGCGTAACAAGAAAGTAGTCTGTGATCTGGCAGCTCTGTTGGACCTCAAAGCAGCTGCAGCTGGAAGATTAAACAGGGGATTCTTTCCCTTGAAAGGTGTGTTCCGTGTGCTGATCCTTCAGGAGGTACCATACCAACACCTTCTGTGATAATCTTCAAATTCAGTCAAGATTTTCTTCATGCAATTTTGTTTCTAATTCCCTTTATCTTGGAGGATTCAAGACCTTGGGTTAGCTTTAGATGCTGATGATGCTGTATATGCATCATTGACTTCCCTGTTGTTAAAGTTTGGATGTGAATACCCTCCCCAGAGGGGTAAGACCATTTAAAAAAAAGAGTAGCATTTAAAAGAAGAGACTGAGTGAAGATTGTGAGACCGAGTGCGATTGAACAGACTGGATTCCTGTCCTGAACATGAAATGGGAAGGAATTGAGTTAGAATGGGGGCAGGGTTCATCTCTGTGTTGCTTGTGTGGTATAGCAGTGTCAGTGATAAATATGCATGGTTTCCTGATGGTCATCACTGAACGGGTCTGGACAGGTACTATAAGCATACATCTACATGTATGTAACTGCATCTCCCTGTGGCATTAAGAAATCTGAATCCCTAGTAGCTACATCACCGAGTGGATCTGCAATATCTTAGCAAAAATGGTAGGTCTGGTGAGAACAGGTGTTATTTCACACCTGACAACTATTTGTCTGTGGAAGAATGATTCTTTTGATGCCCAGCCATTCCTCAGCGACTGTGATAATGTTGATTCACTGAGAAGGTGTGGGTTTTGGTTGCGGAAGGTCGTACTGGAGAGCCATCATCAAATGTTTCGTTTCAATAACAATAGTAAAACCCAAGCCTTCCGACCAGGTGAATGTGTTGGTCTATTTTAAGTACTGAAGTACTACTGTAGTGTGAGATAAATGCTACTCCAGGACTAAAGTTACCATTTTTTATTTATTTATGAGGATGGCAACAACTCTTAAGTCGGGGGTGGGCGGAAGGAAAGTGAAAGAAACGAAGCAGTTTAGGACCAAGGGTGTAAGTGAACAAAGGCTGAGAACAGCAAGCAGCTCTGTTCGTAGAGGTGAGATTCTGCCTCTGGGCTCCAGGTGCCTGATTTCATCGCCTGGGCTGGGACCTGAGCGCAGCAGAGGCTCTGAACCCTGCTCTTCACGGCGGTGCTGTCTTGCCTTCTTGAATGGCAGGATCATCCATCTCAGCTAAGTTCACCTCAGAGCATCAGTGTTGGGATGAGCTCAGAACTCAATGGGAACTATAAACCAAGATCTTGCCCCGGTGTGTGTCAGGATCACTCTCAACCTTTCCTAAACCTGGATTTCACGTTTGAGTGTTTGAGCTGCTGCTGTGTGGGCAGGGGGCTTGTTCCAGCAAGGGACCGGGCTTCTGGGCAGCCCTGGCTGGGAGGGGGTGCTGTGCTGCCAGCTTGCTGCGCTGCCTTTTCTCTCTGTGATGGGGAGCGGGTCCTGTGCCAGCAGGCTCCATTTGGAGTGTTTGCGGCATCTCAGCTGCAGTAGAGGCTCCTGCTGAGCTCCTGCAGGCAGTCTGTATCAAGTCCTTCCCCTTCAAAAGCATGCCTGTTAAATATACATGTATATTCACACACACAGATACGTTTAGGTTAAAAGAAAGGAGTATGCTCTTTTTGATTCTTCCTCAGCTCTTTGTACTTATCTGTCTTTTAGTTTCCCAACTAAAATCGAAACCGGTGCTCTTAGAGTACTGTCAGCGCGGTAAGTGGTCAGGGGAGGTGGTATCCCCCTGTTCAATGCTTTTGTAAGGCCTTTGATGTTGATCCATAAACGGCTTTTTGATAAACATGGGGTAGTTGCTGAGCTGTGAAGATTGTCCTCCCCTTCCCTAGCAGCCTCCACTTTCTGCCCAGGCTGCAGCCTTCCCCGGGGTGTGCTGGGTAGCTGTGAGCTGCCTTACAGCCCTCCAAGTCATTGTCAGCCTCTCTGTGCATAAATAGATACGACTTGGTTTTCCTTCTTCATGGGATGGTAGTAAAAGCTCATTCCTTGCTTCTTGTTATGGAAGCAGCGTACTTTGACAAGGGCAGAGCAAAGCGGAGAAACTTGAAACGAACAGGGGGCACTCAGGCTGCGACTGGTAAACCTGACTTCTGTGAGGGTGAGTGCGGTCATCTACTTTAGATATAATTAATTTGTTTTATGAAGGCCTGTATTATTGTATATGATCTCTGTAGTTCACGCTTGTTTGTGCAGATACTGCTGGTGGTATGGACTGTGCTTGTAATCACAGCAGCACACACAGCTTCCACTCCTGCAGCAGCTTTTGGTAGCCAACGGTCTGTTGATAAAGATGCAGAACACTTACTTTCCTTGAAAGAAGTTTCTATTTAAAAATATTGGGATGAGTCACAGAAAAGAGCAGGGGAAAGGGACAAATTTGGAAATCGTGTTTTTTCACATTTTTTTTTTAGTGGTGATTATTTAATGTGGTAAATTCATATAACCTAGTGTATATGTAGGTCATCTACCAGCAGACTATTTTAGTTAACTGGGTATTTATGCATGTTTGCTCTTTTGGTAAAATTCTGTTTCCAGGTGTTTGTTTGCTAGCTTATAAGCAGTTTACTGGGTATAACTCTGCTTCTTCAAAAGAACTTGTGCATTTGTCCAAATTGTAATCATGTCAGTAATGGATAAATCCTTTGGCTATTCCAAGGATTTTTCAGATGAAGTTATTCTCTCTCCTCAGCCACGTGTCACTATTTTTTTAGGTACGTTACTTAGTGAAATACAGAGCCTTCATTTTGAAGAAAGAACTTGTTGGTGGGTTTGGAGTGCTTCAGAGGAACATATTAGGTAGCCAGCGTTTACTTTGCCTAGAAGAAGGACCACAGTTCTCTCTCTGTAGTGATCCCACAGGGTGCAAAATACTTTGCCTTGAAACTGGAGTCAACAACTCTTGAACTGAATGCTTAGCAGATCATTTTTCCCAAGTCCTGGAACTATATAAAGTATATAGGTGAGGGACTTTATCGATCGTTATTTTTCTAGAAATGGTGTTTAGTAGGTTTTTGAAATTCTGCCATTCAAGTTTCCCAGTGAAAAAAAGTTTCCCAGTGGAAATTCAAGGCAAATTGACTTAATGTTTAAATGCTTTACCCAGAGCGAATTTCCTTCCACCCTCTATACTTGTAAATGCAGTGTTTTGCATAGCTTAATAAATGCTAAAATATTTTTAGAGCTATTTTTTTTACAGGAATGAAGAGTTTAAACACAATAATCTGAGTATCTTGGTATTGAGAATCATGCATTTCAGATCGGAAGCATTCTTGTCTTCGATTACTTTGGTAGTTCGCTAAGTTTTGTGAAATATGTTATTGAATAATATTTTTTTCTTTTTCAAGTAACTTACTGTTTTGTTGGGGAGTGATGAACATTCTGTAGTTTCATTCAAATTTTGTAAGGTCAAAGAAAACATTCTCGATGTTTCTGTTAGTTTGGGAGGAATATACCATGAACCGAACTTACAGAACTCGGTGTGAACTCCTTTTACTTGCACTTATGTTCGGTTAGGAGAAATGGTCCTGTTGTTTCACATGTAAGAGTGTAAGACCTGTAAATTGATTATACCATAATTGCATACTGGAAGGTGCTAACACATTTCTTTGAATCTTTTGGTGCATATTTCAGACACTGAATCCTACAACTCACCCACACATCTGACTTGATGTAGCCCTACATTCTCCATATCCAGACCTGACATCGCACAGCCTTCTTAGAGTGTTTCTCCACCAAGGAAAATAACATCTAGGAAGCATCCTTACATGCTGTCACTGCACAAGTACAAGGCTCCAGTGGTTCTTGTGACTCTGACTACTGCAAGAAGCTGCGAAGTAGAAAATAAAACTTTATTAGGGAACCAAGACCTTTGTGTGGAAATGGCAAAACACAGACTTGCTCTGATTCAAGACTGCACACTGTTTAGCCTTTTTGTAGCTTAGATGTCTGCACCAGCCTGCATGGTCTGTTCTCAACTCATGAATACCATGGTATGGTCTGAGAGGAGAAAGAGCGCATGTGGTAGACTTTCTCCTGAAATCCCAGTGATTTTTCCTACTTTTTGCAGTAAAATTGTAATCACTTTCATAGATTATTTCAAGATTTTTCTGGCTTGATGTAAAACAGTAGAGAAAATAATGCCTTAACACAGAGATCTCTGTAGGACATTTAAAAGCTTAAGCAAGCGATTAATGGAATAAACTGTTGATCTTCACAGTAAAATGTGATCACTTCTGCTTGATACAGTTTATCCATAAAGTACAATTATCTTGTTACATGCTAAAATGTTTAGGGAAGCATTTATGAGCTTTCTTTGTTTTGTTTGTTTGCTTTTCGTTTCCCCCCTGCCCCCAGCATCAATTGTTTTCTTTTACCACAGGCCACTCTTTGAAGCCTTTTGTGAATAGGGGAATGGTTTGGGGCTTTCCTTGTAACTTGAAATGCAAATCTTCTGAGAATTCAGATGCTACAATAATAGCTGGTGTTTGAGTACAATACAGTAGGAAGCATCTTCAAAACTCTTTATCTTATGCTTATTTTGCATATATTTAAAGCAGTTAGGGATTTTTTTCCTCACAGCCATCTCCTTTTTATAGTCTAACTGCATTTCATGAAGGGAACTTTCAGTCCTTTTGCTTCTTAATTCTGGACGGGTTTCTCATTTCCATGTTTCCTGTTTTTCTTTTGGCATATTGGATCAGTTCAGACTGTGGGCAAGATTAGACTAATCAAGAAGTCAGATTCAGAGAGCCAAGTATGAAGGAACCCTACTGTAGTTGGGATTTGGAAAGAGCTTTCTGAAAATGAGATCAGGAAGGTAATGATTAAAGGGAGCGACACAAACACATAGCATTCACTTGTCACCAAGTGAAGACTTCACTCTGTGAGGAAATGCTTAGCTAAAAGTTTCATTTATTTTGCAGCTTGGTTTAACCAACTTCTGTTGCCCCTATGCATAATTCATTGGGTTTTTAATAAATAGTGTGATATGCATTGAATGAATTATCTTTCTAGTTATAAACCTGATATTGATTTTTGCAGGTATCTATTTCTTTGAAATAACTTTTTTTTCCCCCCTTAATGTGTTAAATGTGTTCTGGTAGTCTTTCTTTCCTTCACTTACACTGTTATTTTTGATCTGCTGCTTATTTTTCCACATCTCTGGGATCAATAGTGTTTTTATACATTGGTGTCTCATTCCTGTTACTGACCGAAGATCTTTGGAGCAGAAGTGAGTGATCAGTGTACAGCCTGGTTACTGACACTAATATCCGACTTTTCTTTCCTCCTTTAGTAACGTTAGTTCCAGAATGTCCTTGTTTTCCTCTAGATGTCACAGTCTCCCCCGCTGCCCCTGCCCCAATCCAATTACATTAGAAAAGCACTGCAGTACAGATGGAAATAATTCTGGGACAACATGAGAAAATACCCATAAAACAAACACCTCCATTAACTTTTAAATAAAAGGTTTCAGTTATATCACGGTAAAGCATTGTAATTAAGGCTAGGAGTTTTTCGGATTTGTGCACTCATAGGTCCATGTCAGGCATTATTAAGGCATATGCGTTCACTTGACACTGTTTATGCATTCTAAGCTAAACTGTTTCTGTAATATGAAAAATTTTAATTCCACAACCTCCACTCCAATATCTGACAACTTCATTTTTCAGGAAACTGCTGTCTGTGGCTACCCATCAGTTAGGCAGAGTTCCAGCTAAATTGCATCATGAGCTTATTAACTCCCATCTAATCATCCAGTCATGGCTGATTAATCACTTCTCCTGGTGCCTTGTTTTAATAAAATCTGTTTTCCATGCCACTGACCAGCAAACTGCTGTCTAATTTTCTGTGTGGGGTAGTCTTTACTGAAGGGAAGGAAATACAGCCCTTCTTCTCTGATTCAAAGGGCCTCGAGTGAAGGAATCATCATGTGCAAGTGTCCTGCATGTATAATTCTTCTGGGTTTAAGGGATGGGGAAAACCTGTGTTTCCTCACAGAGCTAAAAAGCTTTGCTGTGCTGTGGGGAAGGAACGGAGGCATTTTGGGACAGGAATGCAACTGTAGCTTGTGGACATCTGAATATTCAAATCATCTGTCTCCAACTGTGGAACTCTGAATGCATTAATTACTTTGTATTAGTAAGCGGCAAGATAACACTGAGAGCTGGCAGCTTTATCATTTTCTCAGCATGGGAGGAGGGGGAAAGTAATTTCATCCCTCATGCAAATGGAAAAAGTTAACACTTCCTATTCCTTTTAGTAATGTTTTGTTTAGTAATGAATAAGCCAAGTTATCAAGGTACTTCCTTAGGACAAAAAAAAAAAAAAAAAGAAAGAAAATTGACAGTTAAATGCACATTTGACAATTTAAGCTCTCTGATTTACACCACAGTAGCCTAGTTAATAGGGAGCAAACAGCGGTGAAAATGACCGGTCAAAAATGTTCTCAGGTTTGCAGGTTTGCTAGCAGAACCCTTGCTGTAGGAAGGGTCAGAAATGAACCAGAGGTCTCTTAATATAACAAACTAGAGCTCTTTTAATCTCCTAGCACTGAACAGAAAGTTTTCTCTTTTGACAAGTCATTATTGTAGTAAGGCAAGAATTATTTTTTTAATCAAATTTTTGAGCAAAAAGACCAAAGTATAGCTTTTTGTTTCTATAGTTTGAGTCTTTTCATTAGTCTGAGGGTTGTCTACAGGTGCCAGGCGTAACTCACTGAAGTAGCAAATTATTGCAGTAATAATTTTCTTCAGATAATCTTTGGATAAATCTTCATCAGTGGTGCGTCATGAAGAGGGATAGAGCTGTTATGTCCAGCAGCGTTAGCTTGTACTTATTGCAAGGTCTGTCCTTCCAGACTTTGAATATGCAGAACCTAGATGCTTCTTATTGCAAAGGAAGTGAGAGAAAGAGGAGAAAGGAGGTGAGCAAAGGAGAGAAAGAAGTGAAGCTCAAAGCATTTCATGCAGTGTGGACCTTTGTATCATGCAAGTGGACTTGCCCACTACCAGTAGAAAGCTTTAGGAAAAGACGAGGTAGGTTAGAGGCATATCCTGACTATTCTCAGCTATTTTAGAGATGCCACACTGCCAACAGAACAGGAAATGCAACAAGGAAAAAAAAAACCTGGCAAAACTTTTGCAGATAAAACAAATACTGTCATTTTCTCCTCAGAGCACCTTATATACCATCAGAAGTGATTGTTAGCAGGCCATTTCAAATAAGGCACAAAAAGATTAAGACTTGGCTTTGATCAGCTGCACTTTGATCAAATGTAAGTACTGGAAAAAAAATCAAGAATTGCAGGCGCAGTATTTTTGCATTCTGCTTATCCTCAGGAAGAGGCAAGGACAGGAATAAAAACATTCTCTATTTCAAATCACAAAATCGTGACAAACAAATATTTCTAGCCTGGCACACGGGCTTTTCTTTTGCATGTGCCATATTTGGAGTGAAGATGTATGGGGACATATGGCATAAAAGCAAACACTTTTTACCATCCCAGGCAAGTTTCCTATTTTGGAGGTAGGTGGCAGGTCTTTTTCCAGCCTAACCATTACTACTGGATCTCCATTGCACTCAAAGTTTTCCTTCTATGATGATGGTCAGTAAAAACTGACTTGAAGGGAAGAGAAATTAATGTGTTTCTTCTCGGTTAAGTTTTCTGATTTAGGCTGCATACAGAGAAGGTGTTCAACCAAGTAGACATAAAATCACAGCTCTTGAAGCATCTTGAAGACAAAAGTCTACAATGGAAGACAGCCCCGGGCTGGAAGAGAAGACATATCATCAATTAACTTGTTGAATATTAAATTCAAGAAATCAAGTTGTCTATGAAGATAATCAAGTGTTCAAACAGAAACAAAAATAAAATTTGATTTGGAGTCTATTTAGTTCAATTATAGTTATTCTCATGTTGCTTATCTCTATTAAAGTTTTAAACAGAGGTTTTGCTATATATTCTCAGTTTCCTCAGCTGAGAAATGGAAAATAAATCTTATTCTTCTAATGAGATTTTCCTGCTTCATTTCAGGAAAATGAGTATAAATATAGAGGAAGCCATAACATCCACTAGCTGGAATGCATTGCTGCTTTGAGGTTTCAGGTTGCAGTCCCATCTGTGGATCGTGGCAGTATATTTTGCAGGTTTTTTTAAACAGTTGTAGTGAATGTGATTAGCCATAGTCAGCTAGGATTCTTCTATACTGTGAGCGATAAAGTTCCTTTGTTGTTTTGTATGCTGCTCAAGTAGATGAAAGAAAACAGAATGCAGAAGCCAGGGTTAGGAATGGTTGTTTGCACAGCTTAAAGAGCTTCCTTTCCAGCTTTGTCCACTGGTAATTATGGGTGGGTTTTTTTGTTTGTTTTTGGTGTTTTTTTTTTATTATTAATATTGCTGTGTTAGTGGATGCTCAGGACATGTTCTGTGAGCTTGCTCCACAGCAGTATTTCAAAAGTGAGCTTGTGAGTGACTCCTTGTAATGGTGAAAAGGTCCCTCTATTTCTCTTCATTTAGTTCATGACTCTTTATGACAAGAGGCAACAGGGTAACAGAACTACATTCCTCCTGTTTTAACTGGCTTTTGTGTCTGGTTAACGTAGTGCTGGATATCTGCAGTGCTCAGAAATGTCGGGAAACCAGCCCTCCAGTTTGGATTAAATGCATTTAAACTGAGAGCTTGGCTGAAAAGATTGGATCTCGTAGATGCCTCTGAAGAAAAGTCAACAAATGCAGATCACTCTGAAGTTTCTGGATTAGCATTGCAGTAAATTATTAGATCATGGCTGTATGTGGAGGATGACTTCTTACTGGAGTTATATGAAATGCTAAAGGACGTGTTAAGACTGTCTGGTATAGTGTTCTCATTTAGTTCAAGAAGATAAATTATTTTGTAATTCTAGATGTTGTAATTCTAGATGTTGTCTTTGGTCTTTTGCTTGATTCTTAGAATACAAATTTGCATCCTTGTTTTTTCTTCTTGTAGCACTACCTGTATTCCTTAAACATGAGTGCCATACCATTTTAGTATCCATAAAACACTGCTCTCTATTTTGAAGTGTCATATTTTCTGCTCATTAGATTAGTTATGTTGATGGCTATTTGCTAGCAGTAGGTGGCAAAATAATTCTTTTAAGCTGAAGTTAGTGGCTTTCTGTGAAATGATTAATTATTGTATAAGTAACCCACAATCACTAAATAAATTCTAGAGGCATTGTATCCTTCACCCTTTTGGTAACTCTGGTGTGTGCATGGCAAGATAATAATTTCCCACATTCAGAACTATCATATGGCAATGAACCTACTAAATTTTCATATCTAATGTTAGCCAGTGTCATGTTCTTTCTTCTGGGAAAGCCTTCCAAGTGCCCAGATATATGTGGGAGAAATATTTCTAAGTAGCATACTGCATTTCAGGTACATATGTTTTAAGATTGATTCTGCTTCCTCTGCTGTAAGAAATACTGTAAAGGTAGGTAGTCCTTAGAGAAAGAAAAGAAGGAAAAATTAGTATATAGCTACCTAAATTTTCTTTTTCCAAAGTACCCTAACAGTTTTCTTTTTCCAAACAATGTGACTGAGTGATCAGGAGAGAAAATGAGACAGAAGAGGAATAGTTACTGAATTCCATGGATTTGGATTTATTGTGATGAGGCAAAATTTATTGTACTTCATTAAATAAATGGTTGTACTGTTCTTTCAGACCATGGTTAACATAATGTACAATTGAAATAATTTACAGTGTAAGATGCCACGCTTACAGAAGTGACTGCCAGTCTGTGCCTGCTATCTTCCCAACCCTTCTTGAAGTTTAAACCTTCCTAGACCAGTTGGAAGTTCTATACCTCCTAATAGGGCAACAGCTCAGCAAAACCCAAGTAAAATAATTTCTGGTAAGAGCAGGCAATTCAAAGTCCAAGCATTAAGCACTCAGAAGAGGGAGGTGACAAGATGTAGTCTGGTAGAAGGGAAGGTTAGACTTTTTTTCTTCTATTTGTTTGTGGGTTTGTGTTTGGTTTTTTTGTTTATTTGTTTCTCGGGGGTTTTTTTAGTGTTTGGTTGGTGTGCGGTTTTTTAATTATTATGTGTTGAGGGGTGTGTGTTTGTGTCCTTTTTGTTTTGGTTTGGTTTTTTGGTTTGTTTTGTTCTCCCCCTGACTTAAGACTAATGCGTACATACCAAAAGGAGCTTTGAAACTAAGTTTTTCCTGAATTTGGATGCATACTGGGAAATCAGTCAGAAAAAGGGTTCCTGTGGATTCTAGTCTGTGAAGGCAGACAAAAGATGGGAGTTTTCAGTGTGAGGCAGAATCTGTATTTAGATGTGCTGTGAAGCATTTGCTTGCTCGTTATCTGAATCATAGCTTAGTTCTTAGATACAAGCACTAGGCTGAGATATCCATTGTTTGGTTTCTGTTCATGTGAGTTTTACATCTATTTTGTCTGCATTAGGGCAGCTACTCTTAGCTATGAATAATCTTATTTATTTTAGGTTTACCTAATCTGCATTACTAGGAATTTCCAGACAATTAAATATATTACAAATTCATTGCCTTTTTTCCCCCCAAAATGGGATACGTAATGTCTTGAAGGTCACAAGTTCACAAGTGTTCTGGAATAGGTTCCATAGGGTAAAAGCCAACAAAATTTTATCTCCATATGTTGCACAGCCAAGTTTTAGAACTTGGGACAAAGTGATCTGCGAGAAAGAAACGTCTTCTTGCAGCTTCAGTAGGTGGAAAAGCTTTCCCACAGATGGCTAGAGAAAAAGGAGCATGCTGGGTCGGGGAGGGCTCTGAAGAAGCACACAGCAGAAGACCCATAAATAAAAAATGCAAGATTTTATTGTAGTGTGCATTGTACCATGCTTTCACAAGCAGATCTCTTCGGATGCGTTCACAGTCTTTCCTGTATGACCATCATGTAGGTGTCAAACTGTAGGGCTTGACAAGTGCACATGCGTGGTTCAAGTGGGTGTCTTGAGGGACTGCTGGATAAAGGTGCCTTTGGCATATGCCAAAGCCTGTTGACAATTCTATTTAAGGATGACTATACCAATGCAGATTTAGTGTGTAAATTTATAAATACTTGGCAAATACTGCACTTAACTCTTGAAGCTAACTGGGGTCCGTTAAAGTAAATGGACAATTCAGCAATTGTAAGGCAATTGGTCGTGCAACTGCTAATGTGTGTTGAGCTTTGGGTGGATTCTTTCTGATACCAGTTGTGGCTGCCCTGTTCACTTAAATCTGGGGACAGTGAGAACTTCTCAAAGCAAGGCAATAAAGCGTGGATCAATTCACCGCTTTCTAGCATTGTCACGGAGTCAAATTGCTTGTAACACTATGTTCTCAGTGCATATACGATTTTAACAAAATAAAAGATTTGTCAAAAGCAAGGTGATAAATTAAGGACTTGAACAAGGTACATGAACCTTGTCTATCCCCTACTCTTTTTTTTTTTTTTTTTAGTTTAATTGTTTGCATTTAGATTTAAATCGTTGCTTGCTTTTCTAATTATCAACATCCTATTATATCTTTTCTTATACTATATCTATTTTAGAATGCTGGGTGTTTCTTAGGATGGATTTCTGCAGCTGTCGTTGATAAGAAAATTCACAGTAAAGATTATTTGTGAAAAAATAGAGGCAAATCACAGAATTTCTATTATAAAGCTAAGTGCAGTCCAAATCTTGAAAGAGAATTGTCACATTAACAAATACTTATTACTTAGCTGATAGGTCAGATGGTGTTTTCTAACCTTTGTGTGCTGGCAGGAATGAACAATATTGAAAATAAAACCTTCCATTTCAGCTGAAATGCATACTGAAAAAAGTGAGACATTTTACTTTGAATAAAACTATTGTAATAGACAAGAACTAAAATACATTGCCTTTTATTACAATAATTTCACAAGTAAACTGGAATCCAAATACTACTGGTTTTGAAAACGGCTCATGTTTTGCACTAAGCTATCTGAAATTATTACTGAACGTTTATGTGGCATCTGCTAACAGAAGGTCAGCGTGTACCTGCAGTAACACCGCAGAAGGCCTGATCTGCTTCGGTGTTTTCTGTGCTAAGTCCGGAGACAAATCTTCTTCAGACATGTTGCTGTTGGTGCCAACTAGGTTTTTAATAGGTAGTGCCATGCTAACCTTTCTAGTAGATGAAATGTGTTCTAGTAGATATTCTCAGTCCCCTTGGAGATGGTAACATGGTCCAAAGACTTTTTAGAGTCATTTAAAATGTTTCCTTAATGAACCTTGAAACAGTTTTGTTAATGCAAAACTTTAAGCTTTTAGAGTGATTCTCTCATTCCCCATAGGAAAAATTAATGACGTTTTGGCAAGCTGTTCTCTGTTCTTATGCAAGATATTCTCTTATGCTGCAGGTTGTAGGGGCAGGGTTTGACAGGTATGCCCTAATTTCACCGTTTATGCTTGTGGCATTCACTGAAATAGCAAACTTGAATAGCAGTTACTAAACCTTTTCAAGTGAATAATGTTCACTTATGACAGCTTTACTCAAGAGAAAATGGAGATATGTTTTCTGGGAAACTGTTCTGTCTTTCTGACTGGTTGGTACCGAATACAGTGTAGAACTAATTCAGCATCGGTCTTAATTTGCTGCATATTATATGATATTTAGATGGATATTTTGGATTTCCAGTATTTGAAGTGCTTCCCATAAAGAAAGACAAAAAGTGAGGTATTGGAATTTTAAAGAGGAGATACCAGGAGAATAGCTTCTACTCATACATTTTCTTTCATTCTAGATACATTTCCAAAAATGTGAAATGTTAACTTCAAAATAGACTTTGATATGCTGTATTTAAGGAAAGAGATTTACTGATTTCTTGCTTTTTCTTTCTACAGCTAGTTGATGTGGAAAAATGGGTATGTGATTCTGTCTTTTATTCACTTGATCCCAAATGTTTTGTGTTGCCACTGAGTCTAACTTGTCTGTTTTGATACCCTCTGTGTTCATGACCCTTCTTCAACTTGCATGGCTCAAAAAAGAGAGGCAAATACATGGTCACGTAGGATCTGGTCATTCCTGAATTGTCCTGTCAAATTTCATGCTACCACAATGACTTTTTTCTCTTCTAATTTGATCGTGTAATTATGTAATACAAACATATTGCCTGTCAGTTTTGAGCCTTGCTGTCTAATGTTATTACTCCATTCTGTAACCCACCCTGTCTTTTCCAGTATAGACACTGTAACCTTAAAATGCATGACAGTAAGATAACTAATACTGATAAATAATGTGTGACACCGTACCTAGCTGCAAATAGTATACATATGAAATATTTAATGATGGAGAACAGCTGCTACAGAATAAAAAAAATCATTAATAGATCATAGCAAATTCAGTCAAAGCACAGTTCTCTGCTGAATGTGTTAAGACCTTTCCTAATGTGTCTGTGTATACCATGCATATTTGTTTGGGCATCTGATACAACTTTCCTATACGGGACATATTTTTGTATGTTTTTCTCCAATGTAATCTCTAACATCTGCATATGTACGAGTTAGTGGTTGTAAAAGTGCGTGTAGAATTGTTTGTTCACATTTAAAATGTTAGAAACCTCTCTGAAAGCCTGGACCTTAATAGGCCTCCTTGATTTTTTAATACTTAATTTGAGCTGCACATGACTAGAAACAACCTCAAGACATCCTTCCTTTGGCATATGACCAAATAACATGGCAGAGCACTGGTTTCACTTTGTTTCAACCAGACGTTACAGAATTTTAATTTGTGATTATTACATGTTTATAGTAAGTAGCGACTCAAGTTATACCTTGCTTGAGACTCCTGTAGGTAAGTACGTTGTTTAAATGGTGGCTTAGGCTTCTCACCACCCTTTCTGCTCATGTATTCCCAACTATCTATGTCATGTGACATATATATGTAGATTTTTTAATAATATTTATTAAACAATAACTGTAGTTAAGTATTAATTTTAGCTAATTGTATCGGTATGGCAATATTATCTGTATTCTGCGAATCTGATATTTGTGACAACCAGCACATTTTTATATAGATTGTTTTGGAATGTTTTTAAGCCATACCCATGGTCAGGTTATTTTCTCATTTTGTTCACCTGTTTAATTACAGGTGAGAGGTGTTGGTTCTAAATCTTCAGGTTCTGTGTTTTTATTCCTTTGAATTTTGCTATAAAGAGAAAAACAGCAATAAAAAGGAAGTTCAGTAGTATACAGGCACCTGACCTCATAGTTCGTGAGGCATGAAAAATTGTAAGCCTGAAGTTTATTGGTTACACTCTGACATGGCTTGGTTTTGACTGAAGGATTCAATGAGTGTGTTCTTGGAAGAACTGTTTTTTGGTGGGGTTTTGTTTGTTTGTTTTTTGTTTGTTTTTATGCATGTGTTCAGTTATGTCTATGTATGTGGACACCTTGAGCCCAAACCCAGAGTCTAAGTTAGGCAAGCTTCATGTCAAATTAATGACCAAGTTCGGAACTGGACCTTACTGCAAGCAGTTCCATGCTGTTCAAAGGATAAGCTAAAGTCATCCACTTCTGAGCTCTTCCAGCCTGTAAATTGTGCTAACCAGAATTTTGGAAGGAATTACTCCAGGGCTGCTGTGTTTCTGGTGCTTTTGTTCCAAAATCTTTATTCTATTGTAAGGCATGTGGTGGCTGTTGAAGCTAGGTGAGAATTAAATGGGCTTAAGATATTCCTCGAACCTTTGGCTTTTTCCTTTTGTCTCTCAGCAGCTGTGACTGTGAGGGTTTGGAGGTCTGCTTCGGTGCAGAATTGAACAGATTAAAGACATTCTGTCAAACCTAAAAGCTAATGGAAGTAAAGCTTACCTTTTCATTCCCATCCCCCATTTCATATTTCCAAATGGCTTTTCTGCCTTTAATTAAACTACCATGGGGAGAAAATGCCAACATTTGACAAAGGGATTTACTAAATTTCAACTGGAAGTTAGAAGACACTGAATGTATCTTATTTAGGAGAATATAACAGTAATGAAATAAGCTGAAATTGAATAATGCATAATGAAGGGAATTCCTTTCAATCTGCCTGTCATATTTTCGCTTTTAATATGTTTATGAAATACGGGAAATATGTTTTAAAGTGTCTGTTGCTGCGAATTAGCAGCTATTGATGTTTGTTTGCAGATTTGAGATTTCAAAATGGATTTTGGGTACCTTTAGGGTTTGATTTTAAAAGGACTTATGTTCTTATGAAAGCACCTGAATGTCTGTCTTGCCTTTCAGAATGACTGCTTAGCACTCTGACAGAATTCAGTGTAAGGAGTAGGAATTTTCTAGAGCATCTATGATTTCCAAAACCCGGCCTTTTTTACGCATTTGCCTGCATATAGATGGTAAATTATTTTGGAAATTTGGCATTAAAGAACCATCAAGAATTACTGTTTTCAAAACAGATTACTCTGAAGAGCTTTTTACCTGAAGACAAACAGAGCATACTGTTTTTTAAATTTAGATTGCAAGGGATAAGTATTTTCATCCTTACCCTGGCTAATGGCAAAGCTGCACTAGCTATAACGTTGTAGGATTGTCTGGAACTTAAACTGATAGAAGAACCTCTTCTGCAGAAGGCAATGGTAAATCTTTTTTTCTTCCCCACAAACAGTTATTGTGTTAGCTCAGTTTTATGCCACTAGTAAAGCTAATTTTCAGTTTCTCTGGAGAAAAGAAACTTGCAGAGTAAGGATTCACACTTTAGACACTTTTCAAAAGAATTGCTTTCATTACAGAGACTTCTCAGAAGTAGTGAATACATTCTGGCTTTGAGGATAGCGTAGACTGGAAAAATGTAACAAGGGATTTCGGCTAGAGGAAGCAAGCTAGGGTTGTTGTAGAGTTTGCAGTGTGCTGAAAACCAGAGCTTCATCAATATGTCTTCAGTGCCATTATAATAATTGCACAGCTACGCAAAAAGAAACAAAACAAAAAAAGGTGTGATTTTCAGTCATTAACTGAATTATCTAAGGACTTGATTTTTTTTTTCTTTTGAGAATTTTTTGTTCACACTTAGTTAATTTACTTAAATATAGATTTATTTGTCAGATTACTGTGGTGGGAAAATATGCTAATTGAGCACAAATATTTGATCCCCAGCTTAAAGAATTTCCATTCAGTTTTTAGATATACACTGCGGAGGTGACTCGATGTGGGAAATAGTATTGGCAGTGTTAATGTAGGATCAATCAGTTATTCTCACACAGATCTTGAGGGAAAATGGGAGGATGTAGCGCTTGTATGATGTTAAAATGAGCAATCATATTGATACGGAGTGATGATGGAAATACTGCTTGTAATGTCACACCTACAGCTATGGTTTCAACCACATCTGCACATCCATCCTTAGTGTACTGTATGTTGTAGCAGATGCCAATTGCAGCCCAAGTCTAATTCACATCATCTAGAGAAAGTCAGAGAAATGTTTTTTCTGAGTACACTTTTTCTTTCCAGAAGAAATCTGTGTGCAAATCTGACTGAAACTTATTTTAATAGAATAGTAGCATTTCTAGTTGTATACTAGGATTCCTTTGGTATTTCTCCTTCAGTCCATTTTATGGATCTGATAACTTCAAGCTGTGTTCTATGTATCAATAGTAATTACTGTGAATTGCAGCAAACTGTGTACTTTCAGTTTACTTGTTTTCAATACTTCTTGATTAGGTTAGTGTAAAGATCTGATATTTCTGTGTAAACAAACAATACTGAAAGGATAGTATGAAATATATAGTCGTGAGATAATCTCTAAATTAAAATGATTTTAAAACTAATCTTGGCAACTTTGCTATCAAGAATTCCAAGGAAATAGCATTACAGTTTTGCTCTTTTCATCTAGCCAGAGTGCCCAAGAATTAAGGTAAGATTATGATGTTAGAAAGTGTTTGAACAATCGTAGTAAGTGGCACACTACCTAAAGCTGTCCAAGGAGCCAAATAATATAATAGCCCCAAACAGCTGTAAATATTTACATTAACAACACATCCTTACTGTCCTCAGGTAAAGCTCCAACAGATTTTAGATTTTCTGCATTTGTTTATTTATTTATTTAGAGAGAGAGCATGGTTGGGATGATGAATAGAATGATGAGTGTTATGCACCTCAAACTTAATAATTTGAAGTCCTGCAAAAATATTTTTATTTTTCTTTCTTGGTTTGTTTTGGCTTGGGTTGGTAGGGGTTTTTTTGTCTTGGTTTTTTTGTGGTTTTTTTTTTTTTTAATGTTGAGTCATTACCGTACAGGTAATCTGGCTGCTGAGTGCTGAGTTTAGTTCCTCCACAAGGATGATACTCCTGTGACACTAAGCACTCACATAGGCACTTGTACCCAAAAGATCAGGTACCATATGCAGCTGAAGACGTAAATCAGTGGAATATGATCAACCAGTTGTTTGTTACATTCAATTACCAGTCCTGCTTCTCAGAGTAGCTGTTGAGAAAATTAGATGCTAGAGAAACAGGTGCACGTAAAACTTCCAGATTCTGATTTCTTGAACAAGTGAATTCTGGAGGTGACATGGTATTTTCTATGCATTTAGTCATCAAATCTACATTGATTTCAATAGGGTAGGATTTAACAGAGACACTTATTTGCAGTCCAGAAGTGCATCAGAAGTGAAATTATTACCTTGCTTCTGAATGCTCAGTAGGCAACCTCCAGTGGATTCTTGAATATCAGTATCTGATACAAAGTCGGTGTTCTGTTCTTAGTTTGTAACAGGTCAGCTCTTCAGATACTGGAAGTGCTTTAGGTGTTTATGCCGTAGACAGTGTAAGGTTAGCAAGTTATTTAGACTCCTAATTATAATCAAGGCAGAGAAACAAACATTTCTAGTGCATAGTTGCTCACATCCTACAGAAAATGTCAGTTTGATAAATTATATGAATTGCATTCTAGAAATGGCTGTCTCTTCTCTGACTGTAAAGTCTACACAACTAGTGGAAGTCTGCATAGGGCAGATAAATCTCATCTCATTCTTAATAAGTCTTAAGACTGACTTTTTTTTAATAGTGTTTCATACTGGATATTGCATGTATCTATGTGGTTTTTTAGGGTGTGTAGAATGTCACATCTCAAATATAAATGTGACTAAGCTCTGCTATAAACAGTGCCGCTCCACTGATGGAGTGGGAGCTTTGTGTATAACTATCATGTCATCACAGTTTGATCTCTTCTTTTAGCTGAGTTAGTGTTGAAGTGTACAACAGTTATTTATTATACTTGGTGATTGTATTGGTCTGTCTTTTTCTCACTTCAACACTTTGGTTTTAATATTTGGCAAACAGTACGTTTCAAGAGCAATGGATGTGCTGGGGTTTAACCCAGCAGGCAGTTAAACACAGTAAAACCCACAGCTGCTCAGTCATTCCTGTCCTTCAGTGGGATGGGGGAGAGAATTGGGGTAACATTTGTGGGTTGAGATAAGGACAGTTTAATAGGAAAGAAGAGGAAGGGATAATAATAATAATAATAGAATTAGAATATACAAAAGAAGTGATGCACAATACAATTGCTCGCTACCCCGCTGACTGATGCCCAGCAGGTTCCTAAGCAGCAGCCCCTGGCCAGCTTTCCCCCAGTTTATATACTGAGCATGATGTCACATGGTATGGAATATCTCTGGGGTCAGTTGGGATCAGCTGTCCCGGCTGTGTCCCCTCCCAGCTTCTTGTGCCCCCCACCCACTCACTGGTGGGGTGGTTCGAGAAGCGCAGAAGTCTTTAACTTAGTGTAAATACTGTTTAGCAACAATTAAAACATCAGTGTGTTATCAGCATTATTCTCATCCTAAATCCAAAGCACAGAACTGGACCAGCTACTAGGAAGAAATTTAACTCTGTCCCAGCCAAAATCAGGACAGGGTGTTAGAATGACATTAAGAAATAAAGTTATAGGTCTGTTCTATCTGTTGAATTTTTAAGTACACGTTCTGAATTGCTAATGTTAGTCCACAAACTCACATGCACTGTTGTGCTGTGACACAGAGAGCAAGAGTGAAGGAGCAGAAAGTTCTTCTGCAAAGGGTGAGTTTGAGAAATTTCTTGTGTAAGAATCTATTGCCTACCTGAAGTGTGTAAATTAGTTTGCCTCAGGGTGTTGGGTTTTTTTTTTTTTTGTTTGTTTTGTTTTTTTGGCGGGGGGTGTTGTTTTTCAAAGTGAGCATTCTCCTTTGGCTAAGGAGGAATTTGGTCTAAAAACCTTGGAGAACTTGCTTGCAGAGGGGTGTGATGGGAATATCTGGAACTCTCTGCCCCATCCATTTGCTGGTAGCTGGGTAGCTGGGGCTGTCCCAGTTCATGGCACGTAACTTCTCAGGCTTGGCTTGAAGTTTCACAGGGGCATTCTCTTCATGTTTGTGGACATAGCGTGCTTTTAAGTGTTTGCCATGAAGAGAAAACATTTTTACAGCAGCTTATCTTCAGAGTATTTTCCCCCTGGTGGTTTTGAAGCAGTAGGTGTTCAGACTTCTCTCACCCACTGTTGTCTTTCACGTTTTCTAGCTTGAGGGGGATCGTTCATGGCACTTTCTAAGAACTGTAAATCATCTTCCACATTATTAAGGAATCAGAGTAACTGTAAATAACATGATATGACAGATCCGGACAGATGACAGTTGTTTCTCTCTCATTTGTTACAATTCATTTAAAATGTCGACTGAAGAGAAGGAATTGTTAAATTAGGTCTTCCAAAAAATGCAGCACAAAAAGCTGCTGTATCATTTAAATAATCAAGGGAAGAGATAAACTATTCACTTCAATTTGAAGCTAGTTAAGAGATTACAACCAAGCAGTTACATAAATTGTCAAGAAGAGAACCAGAAGGTTTCACAGAAGGACTGTTTTTCAATGTACTTGTAATACAGAAAAGCAGTGGGGTTGCATAGTTCTCAGAATAAAATTTCATAGGTGAATGACAGCTAGAAGAGACTGAGGTCTTTGAAGGATCTAATCTTGATCAACTGACAGCTTGATGGCACATGAAAGTCAGTACTGACAAATACAGGGAAAGTTATGTTAGAATTAATCATGTAATTTATGTTTTATATTAATGAATTTGCACTCATACTCCACTGTTGGATAGCTCAGCAAAGACTTCTGATTAGTTTCTGGAGCCACACCATAAAAGCAAACTGAATATTGGAGTGACAAACAATGGGATGAATAATAATGCCAAAATGATCATACTGTCACAAACGAACATGTCGTTTACATCCTTGCTTTATGGGGATGGTGGACAGGGTGCGTGATCTTCAGTTTTGGTCAATTTGTTTCCAAATGTCTAATTACAAAATAGACCTAGAAGACTTTTAAAGGGGAGAAGTCTGAATACTTTGAGATCATTAGATGATACTTTTTTTCTTTTTTCCTTTTTTTTTTTTTTTTAAAACTAGAACATCTTGTACATCTACAGAGAACAGACACCCCTGTTTTAAAAGCATGTATGAAACGAAAGCACCCAGACTTGCTCGGAAGCTCTCCAGTTAGTGTCTTTTCATGTGGGATAGAGCCAAACTTCAGTCCTCAGCTTCAGACTTGGTGATATCAAAACATGAACTGATGAGGGCAGAAGAGGAAAAGGTGGCCATAGAACTCTCACAAAGAAAACCAAACCACTGCCTGTAACGTAACATATCATTCTCCTTTTATCCTTGAGAAACCTCCATGAAAATAAACCTAAAAATTTCCATAGTCTTCCGACATCAGTCATGTGAAACTGATTTTTTTTTTTTAACCACTGCATGAAATATTAGTAAAGTTTTCATTTTCTTAATGTATTGTACATTTATGTATGATATGTTACTACAACAGTGGTGCTGCTCTCCAGTACTGCACTTTGAATGCAGGACTTGACAACTCGCATTGTACCTAGTTAGACACTATCTGCAGAGCAAGTTTATGATCAGGTGTAGCTCTTGCTTTACCTATACTGTGTTTTATCTTCAATCAGTAAGTATTTAATGTGCTATGTTATTTAAAGTAAAAAAAATAATCTGAGAAAACTATTGCATAAAAAAAAAAAGATGAAGCCTTGTTCTGAGCAGCTGTTTTGCTTCCTAGCATAAAGCTTATAATTATGCTAATTGCAATGATAAATGTTCCTTTTAAATGTGGTTTGCAGCTCTGTGTATCCCACTCACTTTTTCAGGGAAAACAATCCCATTTTTAAGCACCTGAAAGCAAATATTCATTTCACATTTTCTCTTTTTTTCCCCTTCTCATGGCTCTACAGAAATTTATGATGAAGGTAAGCAAGTCAAACATTTGGTATTATACTTTCTGTGAATTCCTACAATTTAATTTAAATCATTACTTTATTTTTAACATCAGCATCATACTTGCCTTCACTAAAGTAGCATGTACTGAATTTTTTACAAATCTGGATTTAGAAACCACAGTGACTCTAGCTTGGAGTGGGGTTATGGTTTATTTGGATCATGAAGGACCAAAGGCAGGTACCTTTGTGGAAAGAGGACTCTGGGCTGGCTTCTCTAATTCTCAATTCACCCTTACCCTTTCACTGAGAGTGTAACACCATCTGGTAAATAAGAAATCTTGAGGCAATGAATAAATAACAAAATTTGAAGTAAAACATTTGGGCTTTTTGGAAAGCAGGGACAGCACGGTGTTCTGTGGCAAGGATGCTGCTGTGATGGTGTGGTGTCTCAGTGGGCTGGGAGTCACTGGCCCTTCACTGCCCCAGGTCAGTAAGCATGTGCAGGAGCTCTACTTCTCAGTGCTTTTATTATTTTTTTTATTATTATTTAAGATTGTGACAAGGCACTTGGTCAACCTCCAAACGTTTTGAGTAACTGACGTTTGAATAATTTACTGTGATGTTAGCCAAGATGTGTTGGTAATCCATTTCCTACTTTTCCCTTCAATTATCAATGTCTATTCCCAATTAATCTAAAATTATTTGTTTACTGATTTTCATCCCCTGGGAGTTTGCTGTTCTATGGTATGGTCTTTTTCCTTTGTCACTCTCCAAAGGGGAGGAATTCTAGGCTAGATAAGCAGTGCTATTTTAAGGGCTGAATTTAGTGATGTCAGAGGAATTTTCTTAGCATGACTCCTCTGCTGATCCGTCTTTTCTTCCCACTTGGCTGTCTGCTTTATTCTTTATCTGTGACTTTCTTTCTCAAGTGATAAGGGTGATTCACATTCCTTGTATCATACAGCAACAGAAAAAGCTGAGGCACAATCCTTAACCTGTGAAAAATGCCGCCCTCCTCCACTTATTTAGCTGTAGAACAACCAGGAAGATTTTTATTAATTCCTTCTATCTCCTATGCGGTGAAGGAGGAGGAGTATGGGGGAAGAGAAATCTTCACTAGGCTAAGGGAGAAATCAATATATTTTATCCTCTTGGGCATTTTTTTTCCAAACCACTGAAAGTGCTTGAAAGTCAGAGTTTGTAATGCAAGTATTGCCTCAGCCATAAATATAAATGTTTGTTTTACATAGGAGGCTGGAACCAGACAATCAATATTATTTGTTCTTGATTTATTTTCACTGCTGTATCTGCTTTTCATTGGTGTGAAGTTACCCATTGCTGGGAAAGTGATAACATAAATGTAGTGTTGGAAATATTAATTGTGAGGTATATTTGAAATGTCTCTAATTATGCGGCTGTTTATTCTGCCTTCTGACAAGTCAATATCAGTAAAACTGGGATCACTTAGCATGGTGCTGGTGCAAATGCTTATCATCATTACCAATGACTCCAATCTTTTTAATATAGGTAGTAAAGTATCTCTGTGTTCTTAACTGAATAAGGCATGCTCATGACTTTTACTGGCCAGTTGATTTTTTCAGGTTCAGATGTGATATTTATATAAAGCATAATTACGCATTGTAATAGAGTTTGTAAAGCAAGCCATCCTTAGAAAACCTATAGTTTAGCTAAACGTTTTTTCTGTATTTGGCTTGGCCTGACACAAAGTAGGAAGTAACATGCTGATCATGTGAATGAAAGAAGTTTTTTTTGTTTCTTTTTTCCTTTATTTTGGTTGTTGTTTGGGGGTCACAGTGGCCATCATTATTTAAGAGTAGGTACTAGCAGAGTCATCAGTCATACTAATCTCCATACCTGAATTTTTGTAGCACTTCCTGTGTTGTAGTGAAATCCATGAAAAGTCAATCAACTAAATAGTGATTTAAGTCAGGTGTAAAGACTAGGAAGTTGATAGGTTCAATTTCCAGTTTGTTATTCCATTGTAACATGGTATATGGGCTACAGTAGGACAACTGAAGATGTTTTAGACTGGTTTGAATTTGCCATTTGCTGTCACTGTTTTTTGATACGAGCGGGGTGAAGGAATATAAACCACAGTGCCATGTGTCAGTGGATGGATTTACCTTGCCTCGAAATGCTGTGCTGCAACTAAACACTGTGGGTTTGGTGCCCAGCCCTGGAAATGGCAGCCCAAGAGCACAGTAATCGCCGAAGGGTCTTGTTAGCATTTTGGGGTTTTGGAAGAAGAATTCAAGGTGTATGGGTGTGGAATGCTGTTACTTTGGAAAAGAAATTCTGTCGGTTTTGTGTCAATTTGTAAAGAAAATGGAGACTTCTGTGAGCAAGAAGAGCATGTAAAACTCCTTGGCTCACACTCCATAGCTTTGTTTGTAGTCTTTACTGCTTGATGCATTTTCAAGTTCTCTGATTTTGCTGGAGATGTAATTTCCCAGTATTGCTATTCCATGTGCCAATTGTTTAGTTTTGCCTGGCTCATCTTGTCTCACAAACCTTCTAGCTCTGTTCCAGGGTTACTTCACAAGTTCTGCAGTGACTCAGCCTGTTTCCTCACGTTCTGTTTTCACCACTGCTTGAGGTTTTCTGGACTTTTTGGCTGGTATTCATCCCACAAAACTGAAATGCCTGACTTAGAGCCATGGGTATCCTAAGCTCCCTGTGTAACCACAAGCAGAAGCATAGGTGTCATTAAAGGGTTGCTCAGATTTTAGGTGGGCTGAATTACTGACCAAAAGTGCCTTGTTCTCTCCACTGGCTGTCTAATTGCCTTAGGCTAAATTAATATGAATTTGTGTTTTATCATCAAGAAATTCTTTTAGCTTTTCTTAAGCCATTACTGACCATGCTGGTATTAAGATAACGAACCTTCCTGTGTTTTCCAGCTGGCTGTTGCCTAGCGTTAGAAAGAAGCTCTCTTTAGTCATCTGAAGTTGTGTTCAGCATGAAAAAATTTAGACCATGATATAATTGTTGCAGAGTAAGAGGTCTCATTGAATGCATACCTGTGATGGTCTCCAATTCTAGTCTTGTAGGATTGCATCATCACTGCTGTTTTTAGATAAATATTGGCCTCCCTCAGCATTGGTCTAGAACAGAATAAAAAAAAATGTATTAATAGTGAAATCAATAGATGAATAGTTTTTACATTGCTATGGAAACACCATTTTGAGCATCCTCTCCAGAAATGGTTGTAGCATAATGCAAATATTTATGTGTAGAACCGTAGTGAGATGGTTTTAGACTGGGACATCCTTCCCTCCTATTCCTCCCAGTTTCTTTTAGTGTTTTTCCCATTTCTTTCACTTCATTTCTAATTCTGCCATCATGGAGTTTTCCTTCTCCTGAGTGAGGAACTCCAAAGCTTTCAAGATCTACATTTATTCTGCATCCTTTCAGTACTTTTCTTCCTATATTGCAGATTACTATATGGGAGCCTTTAATTTGCTTAAATGCAGGAAGCCCTGAAGAATTATATGTAAACAAAGCACATGTAACCTTGTTGTGCACTCAAAGTTTTCTTTCTAAAAAACTAACTCAGATTAAATACTTGTATTAGCCTGCTGGTTTAAAAACTTCCACCACCCTCTTGAAAAAGGCGTTGGTGCCAACAACTTTACATCTTGACACGGGTAGTTTGTGACTGGGAGCCGCATAGTCCAGGGCATAAATACACTTTTACTCATAATACATGGTAGCTGATTTTTTTTCTATGAAAATACTTGTGATCAGACCCACCTTTCCTATTTACTTTCTCTTTCTAATGGATCAAAGCCACAGTTTCAGAATGTAATGACTGCTCCTGAATGGGAAATTTGACGGCCCCAATATGAGTCCCAGGGAAGGGACTTTGAGAAGTTCCATCACTGGAGGAGCTTGCACTTTGTTTATATATAATTTTTTAGAGGGTCCAATTTGCCAGTTGGTTTATTTCTGTGGTGGTGATGGTTTTATATTAAAAGGGTTCAAAGCAGGTAACTGTAGGATATTATGTTGTGTTTAATTATATACTTCTGCTTATACATTTAAACTAAGTATCTAGATTTAGAGATAGGAATTTTTTTCTTCGTTCTGTACTTTTCTAACAGTATAAATGCTAGAAATAAACTATGGAGCTTCATGAAACTTAGAACATACTTGTGGTGGCACATTTATATTTTCAGGTGTTTTTATGGAAGTATAGGTGTCCTCTGTTTGACATGCTGTTGCCTCCAGCATCTACTTTAAGTGTATGATGGCCATCATTAGTGTGCTCCATTTTAATGAAGTATAAGTATTCAGTGTTTTAAAGGACATTGCTTTTTTCCAGTGTACATATTAAATAACCACTGAAAGTCATATTTGAAACTTTTAATGTTAACTTGCAGTATTTGCCTTGGAAAACATTTGTGAAGAAAAACAGGGAACATGTTGCTGCTTTTACTGTACAGCTGCTCTCACATGTCAAAAAAAATTCAGTGCCATGAAAATAATTGCCAAATATTTTTTTAGAAACCCATTCAGAGCAATACTGAGTGGTCCTAAGTTCCATCTAGACTCTTTGGGCTGGTGTTTCCTATGGCTGGGTCTGGGGCACAGAGGAAATACCAGGAGAGCAGCTGGTTGCAATTCGGTCATAATTTACCATTACTGTAAGTTATATGGATTGCATTTTTGAAGGACTTGCAACTGATGTCTTGTAGCTTATTATTTCACTTGATTTTGTTTTAATTTTTGTTTTTAAGTCCATCAAAACTATACTTACAGCCTAGTCTTTGTACTGTCATTTTCCCTATAACATGTACCACTAATTCCATTCTGCTGTTATGGGTTCATCATGGAATGAGGCAGGAAAAGCCATTACATCGTTCTTAAAAACTCATTGTTGTCTTGTATGATTTTCTAGAGAGTATGCTTCAGTTCCTGTGTTCCTTGTGACATTTTCAGTGTTATAAAATGGCTTTCATGGGTGACTAGAATTGTCCGAATAGGCATGTGCTAAATGCAAATGCTGTCAGGCTTTCTCGAGCATTAGATTTCTGAATAATGACAACGTTAAAAAAACTTTATCTGTACATGCACAAAACACTGAAACAGTTATCATTTTTAAGTACATGTTAAAGATGTTTGTCTTTCTCTGGTACCTCTCTGAAGCTCATAGCTTTTTGCCTTTTCTTACATTTGGAGATTGTGGAGACCTGTGAAGAAAAGTCAGCAACAAAACTTTGGCATTTGCTTGCAGTAGAGTACTCATTGGTCTAAGAAATGTTTTCTCTAGTAGGTATAAGGCTGTTCTCTTGAAAAGAATGGAAAGGTAATGGCTATTTGACTCTAAATCTCCTGGGATGCCAGAGGGATAGTCACTAATCTCTAAAAATTCTCATTGTAAGCGATGTTCCAGAAGCACAAATGGCTCCAAAACACTTGATCAGCGTCATCAGGATTAATTTCCTGCAGCTTCTTATATGCGGCCAGGAGTGTATCAATGCAGGCATAGACACAGCAGTGCAAGTGCTACTGTGTGAATTGTCAGTGGAATACCCCTTTTAATCTGTCAAGTAATTGCACGTCTGTACATATGACAGTTGTGTATATGCAAAATTGTACAGATGAAAAGGGGTTGCTGAGTCATGTATAACATCTTACTGCAGGATTGGTACTCACAGTAAAGCATATCCGTTGTTATTCAGTCTAATTCTAAATATTTCATGTTATGCTGCTTCCATCATTTGCACATTTTACTAGATAGTTTGTAGGTTGCAATTTCTAAGTTCTTTTTGGCATTTTAATCCTATTTAAAAACAAGGAAAATAACCGTTTCCTAATTTTAATTTATATTCCTCCTTTATTTTTGTTTCAAGATAACACCCTTTACATCAAATTACGCAGCTCAGATCTCTAAGTAGTCTGTTCTCATTGCCTGCTCTAACAATGCATTGAACTTGAAAGCTGTTCATGTGTTTTGGATGCTAATTTCTTCAGCTCTAATTGTTGTTGTTGTATTCTAAGTTGCCTTTGCTTCAGCAGTGGCTTTTGGGTGATGAGGTCGCTCCAAATTAATCTTGTATTCCAACTGCAGAAATATTAGACTAGAGATGGACAGTTTATATGAAGTTTTCACAAGCAGTGTGAATTTGCCCTATATGCATTCAATCTCAATTTGTTCACTTTAGTTTTTACCAGTTCTGAAGGCTTTTCAAGTCTTATTCTAAATCCCAAATTCTTGGAGGATAAAATGAGAAGAGTTTTGCTTTTATATGATTTATATTCCTGAATGGCATTGCTTGTAGAACTTCAATGGATAAATTGTTCTTTGAACAAAAATCTATTTTTTTTTCCAGCCTGGTTTTATTCGAGGAACGTATTGTCCAACTTCGAAATTACTCCAAAAACAGGAAATTAAAAACATAAAGCAAACAAGACTGATGATAAATAATGGGTTGTTACAAACTTGCTTGCATTATAATGCCATTCATATATTTGTGCAAAAATATGTGGGCGTTATGTATTGAATTAGTCAGGACTGTGTCTTCCAGGAAGTCTCTACTTGCAGTGTCTTGTGAAATGTTATTATTTGAATATTACTAGAAACTTGGTAAAACTTCAATGGCACACCTCATCTTGGAATGTTGCATTGTTGTCATAGAAGTCCAATTGATAACTTTTAAAATTATCTTTTTTTTTTTTTTTTTTTTTTTAATAACATGTGGAATACAGTTCTCTGCAAGATTCTAGATAGGAATGGATTATTTTGAAAATTGGACTCTTTCAGTAGACAATCGTGGTACATCAGCTACTTACTGTGCAATTTCTGGTATACAGATAAATGCTATTTAGTTATGAAATGAGCCTTTAAAATAGGAAATTAACTTATAGGTACGTACATATCCTAGAAGGCAGTTTCATAGTACCAGCTTTCTCTCCTAGCCTCTCCTCTATTTTTCTGTTTCATCTTTTCACTTTCCCTCCATGTGGATACCTTGATTATAATTGTCTTTCAGACACCTTTAAGTGGAAAATGCTTGAAATTTTTTTTTGTTGTTGTTGTTTTTTTTTTTTTTTTGTCTAAGAAACAGCAAACTTGCTTGCATGTCTTTAATGGGGAAAAAATTGTTAAAAGGAGTTACTTTAATCCTTTTGGTAAAAATTATCTAAAAACCCACTCCTCCATTTTTCACAAAAGCAATTGAAATTTTTCCTAGTTCCAACCCCTCTGAATTACCTGGTCAAGGAAACAAAACAAAACAAAACCCCCCAAACAAACAAAAAAAGAGGGATAGGTGGTGATAAAGCAAGCAAAACACTTGAAAATCTTGTTCCAGCACCCCTGCCATGGGTAGCGACACCTTCAGCCTGATCTAGTTGAAGGAACCACCATGGCAGGGTGGTTGGAACTAGATAATCTTTAAGGTCCCTTCGAACCCAAACCGTTCTATGATTCTATTAAATATTTCTGAGCCAATCTTTATCTTTTTCAGCTACAAATGGGCATTTAGAAAAAGAGGTGCTAGACAGACAAATTAATACAGCCAAAACAAGGGCAAGGTAACATAGCTGTGATTTTGTTGATCATACTATTCCTTTTGGTTTTTGTACAACAGGCAAAAAAATGTGTATGTTAGGTATCAAATTTACAACTAGTAACAGAAAATAATTTTGGTAAAAATATTAATGAAATTTCAAACTTTTGTCCATGTGGGTGACTATAATGGTTGGGTACCTATGCCTGCTGTGGATAAAGCTTCCAGGCAAATCTGAAATGTAGGTGAGGAAGTATGTTCACAGCAGTTTTTCCCCTCTTCCCCGATGTGATGGGCAGCAGACATTCAGCGTTCATCCTTGGGACAGTGGACCTCACATCACCAAATGTCGTGTTCTTTCCTTGTGCCTTTGGAAAAAGTGGTGATAGTAGTGGTAGTTCAAAGTTAAATCCTCATGTCTTGCTATCAAGACTGTGTCTGCGACAAAGACCATGACTTTCATTCTTAATAAAAATTCATGTCATTCAGTCTTCCAGACAGATTATTGAATGCGCCTCCCTGCTTTTTGACTGCTACGCCATTTGTTGAAAATCAGAATGTACCTTGTATCCGTCAAGATGCTCTTTTCAGTAAAGATAAAAGCAATAATTTTTTGTAGTTTCTTAAAAGCGCTAAAATTATTACTTTTTTGAAGTGCTTACTTTTTCACCACCTGTTGCTTTTTTTTTTTTTTTTTTCTTTACCAAGTAACTCAAAGATCAACAAATATGCTAATGGATAAAAGATAAGGAAGGACAACCTGTAAATGAGGAGTGGAAATAATTGTGTGTTGTCACCCTAGCCATTCAGTTATGTTGATCTTCAGGACTGAAATGAAGCTGCCAGAGAGTTAACATAGTATGATTGTTCCCGATTTATTCTGTAATGAATCTAATGCTCCAGTCAAACAGAAGGTCAGCCTACTGTGATAAAAGAAAGGCTATAAATGCTGTATACAAGAGATTAAATTAGAATCCTAGATGAAAGAATGTTGCTGATTATGGAGTTGCCGTATTTATAGACTCAAAAATGCGTATTTACTGATATTGTTTAAATAGTGTGATATGCATAATGTTAGGTGAGATAATTGTGTCAGAGGAATATGGACTTGTGCTCTTGGCATTGTCTTCTCTGACAGTCTCTGCTCCCAACCACCATCAGTCAGCTGCTTCTTGGTCTGAGGAATTCATAAATCTTCAGCAGAAGTTGAAAAGTTGCTCACGTTTTAACAAGATTTATTTATACTTTCATGAGTAGTTAAATTGATTGTAGATAAATAGAAACTGTAATTAATACATTGTGAAAAAAAATGATTGCAGTTTCTTGGGATAAAAGTGAATTTTATTATTTTCATTTTCTGTCACTCAAGATTTGTGCTGTGTTTCTCAAGAGGAACATTTACTTGGGGATGACTTCTAAATTTTCAGAACCCCCAAATCCTGTTGAGTTAGCTTGGATGTCTTTGAGCACTTACCTGGCCTGGCAGATAAAGAATTCTGGCTGAGTATTGGAACACTACAGGGCAAACAGCCTTGGAGGTTGTTGATCTTCAGTGTGGCTGATACATGATTAATAATTTCTGATAAAGGAGGGATGATGCTCCAGAAGCTCCTTCTGCACACCTTCTGTATAGAAAAGTATTTAATTTGGAGAGAAAATTGCCAAATGTGGAGAGTTTTAACAATACCTAAGGGTGTAGAGGGCAGTGTGGCATGCATCAAAGCTGCTCTGCTCTAGAGCCTGCCTGCTTTCAGCCCAAGGAAGCATCTAGAACATATCTTATACCAAATAGGTGGTGGGACAAAGTATATGCTATGTTCCCTTAGCCAATTGAGCACTTTTATTAGAAAAAGTCAGTAGCTTCTAGGTTTGCCTGTCCAAGTTCTACCTTAGATCTGTCCCAAGGACTTAAAAGGTCAATATATTAAGAGGCAATTAAAATTAGAGAACACATTCACAGAACTACCTTGAACTAATCCCTGAACAGTGTTTGTCAGGAAATTGACTGCTCTGTCACAGATTGTCCAGGATTGACGGAGATTTTTTTACTTTTTCTTTCTCAAAAGGCCCCGTTTTATTATAACACACCAGTATATCACTTCTCTTTATCTTTCAGTCTGCACAAGGTGGCGGTCATCGAACGCTACTCTATGGGCATGCAATCTTGCTGCGCCATTCCTACAGCGGCATGGTATGTAACAGCAGTTGATGGCAGCAATGATTTCTCTTTTTTTGTATGAATGTTATCTTTTAAAGTGCCCAGACCATTGCTCTTTATTGATATCTGGAGAATTATTCACATCAAAGAGGCATTTCTCCCATGGTTAATGGAAAGCTCTGTGAAGGGTAGATGCTTGGAAATACCAAACCAAGGTGTTCATATCTGGGTAAGTGCTAAAACTAAGTCTGGCTCTGTAGTGATGACTTCTCTGTTCGTCAGTCTATTTTGAGTTGGTGATTTCTCGTTGCTTTTCCCTTGGATATTGCATAAGCTGTGACTGAATCCACAGCTGGCATCTGGCTGACAACCTGAACATATGTTGGAGAGTGAGTGGAAAAGGAAATTCCTTCTTGCACATATTTTGGACAGAAGCCTTACTCTTCAATTCCCTGATGAATTACATGGGTTCCAAACTCCTTAACCACAAGGGAGTTTTCGTGGAGCTGAAATTTGATGCAACCAGCTCCTTTATTTCCACTCTCACTATTCCCATCTCAGTGGAAAGATAACCTGGATAGACTGAGAGGTTATTTTAAAACATCTATCTTTGTCAAGTCTCCTTGAGTGCCATTCAGTTTATCAGGCATATATATATATGTTCTTGATAGTAACTGGTGGGGATAATTTATGAACAGCTAATCCCGTGTCAGTAGGTTGATGGCTTTTTACATTTCACTGGATTATCAGGCATGAACAGAACTAGTAATACATGCTTTTTTATTTTGATAGTATCTATGCTGTCTCTCTACGTCTCGATCTTCAATGGATAAGCTGGCATTTGATGTAGGATTGCAAGAGGACACAACAGGTAAACACTAGTTCAAGTGACTGTGTAATGAAGAATATGTTCAGTCTAAAAATCGGGAGTAACCTGTAAGTACATGTAAATCACCTAAAAACTAAGACTATTTTAAGGGCTAAAGAAATAAAGCTTAATATTTATGTTTTACACATTCAGTATCTTATCTTTACATTTTATAATAGATAATGTATTTTTGTTTCTAGGAGATGTAAACATGTCTATTGATAGTTAAGTGTAAATTTCTACATTGAATATAATTGAAGGAATATTTCCTTGTTATTATTCCTGTAGAAACCTTCTGCTGAAAATTTTTTAAACTTGTGTTATTTTGAATAAAGATTCTATTAAAGTTTTAGAACTGCTGTTGACATTTGTATATTTAAGACTGATATAGCTTCTTACAGTGCCATCAGTTTGGTGTAACTGTTCAATTAGAAATAATAACTTTGCTTGTTTTTTAAAGACTTGCTGTGGCTAGGAGTAATAACAGTAATAACAGCAACGATTGTACAATTCCAAGATCAAAGTGGGTTTTTTTCTGAAAATCATACTTTTTGTTCAAGAAGTATATCTGAAAGCAAGGTTCATCATGGGAACAGAATTTGTGACTGTAATATTTATAAATATTCTGAGGAATTAGAGACACTAACAGTCAGTAGAAGTGGAAGAACATAATTAAATTTGGGTTTATGAGATCTTTCAAATATTGTTTTAAGTTATATTGTAGATTATTATTTTATTGCCCTTATTGATGGGTTGCTCCATTTCTTTGTCCTAATTCTTGGTGGAAGATCCTTTGATGTCTTTCCCAGAACCTGGAACGAAGGTGACAGGGAAGCTAGCAAAAGCAGCCTGGACCAGGTTGCCTAGAAAGCACAGAGAGTTAGCTCCTTGTTCAGCTCTGGAATCACTGTTACAGAGGTCTTGCTGTCTTCTGCATAGGTGTATTATTTCCATTTGAGTTTCTGACAAGGTGGTGCTGGAATGATATCAGTTATTGAAAACACATGGACACTTGGTTTACCCAACTGAAAACTGGGTCAGAACTTTAGGACTGAGATAAATGTGGAAGTAATACCAATAAGATGGGACATTTTCTTTCTAATTTCTTTCTCTGCCCCTATTCAATAATGATACAGGTGAGGCATGCTGGTGGACCATCCATCCTGCTTCCAAGCAACGATCAGAAGGAGAAAAAGTGCGTGTTGGAGATGATCTTATTTTAGTCAGTGTCTCTTCAGAGAGATATTTGGTAAGTTCTGTAAGAATATCTGTACAGTGCTTCCTCTACAGAAAAAACAGTTAATAAAGTCTCGTTCACATGTCCATCTCCACAGAGGTATAGCTTAAGGTGTTTAAACTGGTATTTGATATCATTTTGCAAACCAAGACACTGATAGTCTGGAAGGTGTGTCATTGATATGTGACTATTAATTTGTGTTCATTTCAGTAATGGAATAGAAGTTGAAAAATTTATTGATGAAGAAAAATGAAAACATAGAAAAAATAAATCTGTCCAAATTATAAAATTGAGGTGTTTAGAGTCATTGTGAATCCCTGCACTTACACAGCAAGAGAGATGATGATGACTGCAGAGGCTGATTTTCCTCAACACGTGGCGTTAATATGTGTACTGCATCTTCCATGCAAAATAACAGCATACTAAAGCTATATTTTAGTGCAGAAAGAAATGACACTAATCTATGTTCTTGAGATTTTAATCTCTGCATTATAGTCCTAAAATGGTTTAGAACTAGATTTTAATGAATAGTTATTAATCCTATTCCAGTTACATAGCTCTGGTTTGATAGTAAGAAGGAGCAAAGATTCAGCAAAGTAATTTGGCTTTTACATGAACTTACCCCCACGTTTTTATAAACAGATGTTTTTCCAGACTAAATTAAGAGCTTGTGAACTACAGAGATTCACAATCAGGAAAATATTTGTGGGTTTTTTTAAGCTATCTACTCAGTAGTTATATTTGCACTGTGAATAAAGCAATGACACTTTTATGAAAATTCAAACAGTTGATGAAGACTGAATTAACCAATTACCAATGAGTGAATATTTTTCATGAAAGCTGTCTCTCCATCTTAAATTGTTTGTCTTGATCCATTAGGCCATCTACAAAATAACTTCAAAGGATGTAACTTTGAAAACAATCACAGTGTTTTCATTTTGAGTGCAGTGTCATGTTATAGCCCCTATTTTCTGCAATGCTTAAGGAATGTAGCAACTGATACCTTTTCCAATGGTTAGGTCTGTGGAGACATGAAGATATTTTTATGAATCCACTTGGATGATGAGACCAAACAGGGTCTACTGAATCCAGTGAGGAATGCTTTTCCTAAGGGTGAGGAGTTCCTCAGATGGATCCCTTGAAAGAGAATATTGTTCAGCAGGATGCTGAGGGTTAGTGTTATGTACATTATGTGCTTACAGTTAAAACCATAGGAAAAGGTAAGTTTTCTATCAAACATTCTATGTCAATATGCTGTTAGGAATAGGGTTGGAATGTCACCTTTTTATATTGCAATATTACTCTGTGTTTTCAAGCAACTTGCTAATTCTCTCCAGATTAAGACAAATAGGTTAACAATCTTGGGGCAAAGACGTGCATGTAAAAATAACAGGTGAATATAGAGTTTGTTCACAGGGCATGGCTTTTTCACGATGTAGTCAGAGCTTAGTTTAATTTGTGTAATACAAGGGCAGAGCAGAAGTCTGTCAGCTTCATAAGTCAGTCTTCCATTTGTCAGAGCGCAGCTTAATTACTTAATTTCTTTTTTCCCCTTTGTGACTTTATGATCTCAGTCAGTAGCTTAGTGTTCAGACCTAATTTGGTTGGCAACTGCTATTAAGAAAATGTCAGGACTTTCCTATGGTTCCCCTTCCTGCTTTCCATTAAGAAGATTCTGGGACAGTTTGCTTTATTTTTTTTGGCTTGAAGAGTCATCTTTTTAATCGCAGTGAACAAGTGCTAAACCAGTAGGGAAATTAGTGTTAAAATTGTAAGCTGAAGGTCCGGGGATGTACATTTGGGCTGTCTGTTGACTCACAGCAATGTCCCTGGGCAAATCATTCAGTTGCTCTGACTCTCATTAGCTCTACCTCTACAAAGGGATTTTGGATGCTTATTTTTCTGTGTAGAATTTCACAGGAAGAGCACTAAGTGCTTGTGGCATTACATGGTGTGCGAGTTGCGCTACTGCCAGGTCCTTCAGAGAGGAAACTTGGCTCTGCTGAACCCTGTGAGCACAGAGCAAAAAGATGTTCTGCTATAAATATCGCCACCATTTCAGTTCAAGCCAGAGTTGCTCTGTTTCCTTTCTTGAGGCGGTGCAGCCCGATGAGTGGACGCAATATTTCCAGCATGTTTCCCCAGCCTGTACGTAATAGCATGTAGCCCTGCACTGAGGTTGGCCTCTGCCTATTCTTAATTATATACCATGATTGCTTTCAAAATTGCCACTTTTTAATAGTTTAGAAATTCAATTAATTGTAATTTCTTTCAAATTCATGAAGCCTCTGGATAACTTGGTCTTTTAAACTTAATTTGAAAAAAAATTCGTTAGACACAAAGCAGCAATACAAAATGCATAAATGAAGATAAAAATGAAAATTGGTATCAATGAGGTCAGTGTTACTCTGGCTGAGAAGTCAGGAAAGAGGGAAAAAACCCAACCCAGCAACTCTGAATCTACAATGCACAGATTTCAGCATAATGCTACAATTTCTGCACTGTGGTATATATGTAGTTACTGAGTTGCTGATTTGACTGATACCCTGCTGATGTCCTGAAGCTGCATTATAATAATCTGTGAACAAGTCTTGGGGTGTATTTCTTTTTTCTTTCTTTCTTTTTTTTTTTTTTTTTTTTGAATACTGGAGATTAATATGAAATAAATGGGAAACTTTCTTTTGAAGTGTAAGGTTTTCCTTAGCTTGAAGATTTTTATCATAGTTAACTGATGACAGAGTTCCCTTTCAAAAACAATGATATTCAAATTAGATGAAATTATTTGAAAGGTGGAGCTGATATCTGTCATTTGTCCTGAACAGGAGGACAGGTTCCTGAGTATTGGAAAGGCACTCCCTCTGCATCCTCTTGTATCAAATACATCGTTTATTTTCAGCTCTTAGTTTTAATTCTCTTTATTATCAGATACTTGGGACAGCTTCTAGATACCAGTAGCACTTGTTAGATTTGTTGGTGCAATAGTACCAGGGAACATAGCAGTGTGTGATTTTTTTTTTTTTCTTATTTATTTTTTTCTTTTATTTAAAAAACTTATTCTCCCCTGCCCTTTCATTTTTTTCCCTAAGAGTATGAAACTCAGTATTGGACTTTGATTTCTTCTACGTAAGTTCTGAATTCCATCATTTACTTCCTGTTGAAAAATAGTAAAAAAGGTTGTTTTTTTAAAAAAATAATCTGAATCTGCATACACAAACCTGAAAATAGTGGAGGGTAGTGTTGAGCTGCTCATTACACTGATCGTAATGCAGTTCCCACAGAGTCTTTATACAATTTGAAATTCTATTGTGGAGGCTGGTTGATCTTCGCAGTAATTAAGGCTGTCAAGCTACTCTGCCTTATAAAATCCTGCTTCCAAGTGCTTATAATCAAGTGCTTGTAATGTAAAAAATTACTTAGAAATATTAGCATCTATTTCTGGTGGGGGATTTTTTGTTTGTTTTGTTGGATTTTTTTATCAGTCTGAAATAACTTTTTTAGTTCATCCACAAGAGGTCAGACATCACTGAGCTTGAGGACAGGAAGAAAAAAAAAGATCGTTAAGAAAATTAATCTTGTTTTCTTGAAATGTTGAGCATCCCACGCTTTACAACAGGACATTAGGAGAGTTCTTGATATCACAGGTGTACTTTTTGCTAATGTAAAAAAAAAAAAAAAAGAAAAAAGAAAAAGAGTTAGTAAGGCTCTCCTTGCTTAAACTTAGTGAAGTTCTGAGACAGTTCTCCTGAAATAATGCAGCTTGGTCATGCCCAGGGAAGACTTTTAAAATTTTCTGTTAGCTAGAACTTTGATAACTTTGTCTATTTTGCATATGCTAGACCTCTTGCACCTCCTGTGTATTAATGAACTATTTAAACTCCCTCTACAGCAAACAATTAAGTACACCCCCACTCTGGTGGAACCAGATATTCCTTGTGGCTCAAGGTGGGAATAAAGTCAGGCACTGTATTGACAGCTGAGTACTCGGTGTTTTCGGTGCTGCTGGTGATCTTCTGTCATTTAAGATATGTGGAGGAGGAAGCTATGGGAATATAGAAGGAATAAAAGGCAGTTGATGTAGCAGGGACAGGAGCCTGGATATGAAGTGGGAAGGAAGGAGGGAAACTGAGTGGGATGTGATGACTGGCTGAAAAGATTGGCAGCTGAGGGCAGGCAGGCGGTAAGGGACAAACAGATCATCTGGACCAGAAGCTGGTGGCAAGGGAGCAGTGGGCACCTGCTGATTAAAGTTGTGTTAGAAATTTGGGGCAGAAAACCTGTGTCATTTTGGCAGGGAGAACCACGGCAGAACCGTGGAGTGGGACTGAGAATGAAGGACGACAAGGGAGATCTGTAGAGAAGGAGTGGGATGGCTGGGGAGAACCAGACTGCTGGATGAAGATGCAGAGAAGGGAAAGTCTGGGGCGAAGAAATAAGTAAAGAAGTGGAGAGGAAAGAGCTGTGGTGAGTTTCTGGGAGGAGGTCCAGTGCTGGCTGAGAAAGGAAGGGGCTGAGCAAGAAAAAAGCCAAAAGGCCTTGCTGGGGCTTTGTAGGTCTGTGGAGAACCTTTTGAAGCAGGAGGTCCTAATTCTGGGTGATAAGGTAGGCTGTAATGGGGTTGGGGAGCTGGGCTGGCTAGGTGAGGGATACGGGGCTGTGATAAAGATTGGAGAGGGAAAGAGAGTGGGAGAGGCCTGGCGCAATTATGCTAGGTAACTACTATAGGCAACTGTTTAGAAAACTCATTGTATTAGGCACAGCAGTACGTGGCGGTATGCTGACAGCCTAATCCTCTCTGATTTTGTGTTAGTTTAGGTGGCAAATGATTGAAAAATGGTTTTAAAGTTTCCTTGTCTACCTGTGGTTTATCTTGGTGTCAGTATGACGCTATGTACTGTAACAGTGGGGTTTTTTTGCCCTTTTTTTCATACAGGAAAGTTATATATAAATTATAAAACTATATCACAAAAAATAATTTTTGTAAATTTTGAAAAAGCACAGGCATTAGAAAATGCAAAAATAATGGCACTGATATATTTTTACAAAATCTCTTAAAAATCCAGTCATGCTGGCTTTTTATGGAATGCTGTCTCAGTACTGATAGAATTCAATGGATGTGTCAGGGCTGAGTAGCAGAGAGGCTGTGGAAGGAAGCAACTTTGAAGATGAAATTTCAAGCTGGGAATTGTGGGTGGAGGATTGGTGGTATGGTGCTTAGTTAATTATTTTCTTGGAGAATTAGATTTTGTACCAGACTCTGCTGTGGTATTTGCTGAGCAGTTCTTTTTTTATACCAGGCTTGCTTTCATGAGGTCGCTAACTCTTATCCCTCACCAGGAATATTCCTTACCTGAGCTGTGGCTCTGAGGGCTCCTCTGTCTGCTAGAGGTTGAGGTCCCAGAGTTGCTGTCTTGATACCTGCAACAAAGGTGAATAGAAAATGTGCCTTGAACATTGTGAAGATGTGCCTTGAATTACACATAATGCAGTTTACAGTGGGAATTAAAAAGGTCCTTGCCACCTTAACTTGGGCATCCTAGATTAGTGAAAATTTCTTAGTGTAATCCCTGTACCTCCACTCCCCAATGGAAAATGAGCTGTAATGCTACTCTTCTGGTGTTCTGAGAAAATGAATTCATTAATATTTGTTGTGTTTTATGAAATGTTGTAATTGTTGGTAGCAAGGGAAAAGCCTATGGGGAAATTAATAATTCTGTTTTCCAAGCTTTGAAGAATTGACTATATTGAATAAAGCATGAGGCTGTGGACTGGAGATTGAGGAGAAAACAAAGCACTGAGCAGCTGTTAATGAAGTGAGCTCCTTTCTCCTGTATATACAAAGAGACAACATTTGTGGAAAAAACTGTGCAGGATCATGCCATTGAAGACTGTAATAGGATGCATTCAGCAAAAGCCATTCTTTTTGCCTGGGCTGCTTTGTTTGACATTGCCAAACTTTGGATGCTTGCTTCTGCAAAATTAATATTTCGTTAATGAAAGCTCTTGTGTCTAATCAGACTAAATGATAATAATTTGGAAGCATGGTAACTGATGTGCTTCAGGCTTTTCGTGGTTATAGCACAGAAGGAAAGCTAATACAAAGAGCAGGAATGCAGACTATCCCCATCTACCCTCTGTGGGATCCTTATGCTTTCCTGCCATGCATCTGCAGTTACCTGCTGTCAGCTATGTGGTAGTGGGCTAGGTGATTCTCGATGGCTGAATTGGAACAGTAATTTCTGTGTAGCTGTGGGTTTTAGCTACTACTCTCCCTGTGCTGATGATACATTTATGCTGAGTGGAGGGGCTGCAATTGGTTAGTACAGTGCTGGCAATTCTCATTCTTTATCAATGGAAAAAGCCTCTTTGCTTGTTGATTTGCTGGCCAGGTGTTCAAACCGGATCAGGGAAATGCAAAGAAACCAGGATTTTATAGAGCTTTAAACCCGTCTGAAATTTCCTGGGCTTTGCCTACTGTGGGTCAAAACTTAGATAATTATTTTTTGTTCCACAGTGTAAGTTTACCCATATTTATTAAAACTTTTTCAAAGTCTTCATAGATCTTTCAATGAATATAAATGTATTGTCACTTCTAGACATAAACACAAAAACTTAATTATATAAAAACTTCACAGAGATGAAGTTATTACTTCTAGTTCTTTCCAATATCTCCCTTCTTTGTGACTGAATATTTTCATTTATTTTGACAGTGTCAATATAACACTCAGTGTTACAGAATACTTCACTGATTCAGGTAATAAGTTTTAATAGAAACAATACCTGATAATTAGGAATATTTTTGGTTATCTTTTGGTTCTGGAGACAGTGCATCTAGTTTAATCTTTGGATTTTTGCTGAAGCTTGCAAACTCATAGTTTTTTTGAATGCAAAATGTTTTTCCCCTGCTAATAAAAAAAAAATAAAGGGAGTGTAGTTTGTTTTGGTTTTGGTGGTTTGTTTGTTTTGGGTTTTTTTCGTTGTAGATATAGCCGTACTTATAGATACAGTACTTTTTCACTTCTTGACCAAGGCTTTGCCTGGTCTCAGACTAAGGAAAAGTGCGTACCTGTTGTGGGAATGATGTCAAAGACTTGGAACATCTCAGAGGTTCTTGGGTCATTGAGGATAGATGCCTAAATGGTTTGAAACTGCTTCTCTGTCCTGATCATTGTAGTAATTTTAAGACAGAGAGAAAGGGGAAATAGCATGGGCTTTCAGAGTGTCCACGTACAGAAGAAAAATAGATTGAACTGGATCACGTCAGTTACCTCCATCTCTGCACCACCTGGTACTAACTTTTGAAGCAGCGTGGTTGATGTTCTTGTTGTGTGCTGTACTTAAGCATTCTAAAAACTGCTGTGCCTTGTATGTAGTTCTTAAAATGCACCAGAAAATAAGCTTCCTTTTTTATTTTTCTTTAGCTATTCTTACTATTTGGAATGGCCTGAGATCGAAGGCAGAGACATCATAATGTAAAGTGCAGATAGAAATAGATACCTCTAGATGAGATGTCAGTATGGATACACCTTAGCCAAGAGGAAGCCTGAAGCAAAAGCTTTTCTTTCTCCTTACACACATGCACATTTTGGAGAACAAAAACTTTGATGCAGACTGACTGTGAAATTTAAAATAGTTATTTAGAGCTATTGTAAATGCAGCTACGCTGCTGCAATCATGGCTGAAGGGTTCTTGTGGAAATTACCATCTGATTCCCAAGCTCTCCAGTGAGCTTGAATACACTGTGTTCTTCTTGAAAACCTAGGAAGAGAGATGTGATTGTATTAGTTTTCTGCAGAGCAGTACAGAGTTTGTAACATGGCAGTAAGTTCAGTTGGGAAACTGTAGTGTTCTGTGAGATTTGAGTCTTGGACTTTATCCTAGAGAAGCTCTGTAGACTGTAGTGTTAACCTATATTCATAAAATACTATAATTCTGAAAAGTTATTGAATACCTATAGTAGGCTAAATGGTGGTTTAGGAGATTATTAGTCCATTAGTACGGAAGAAAAATTTAGCTTTTGGATTGAGCCTGGATACCAGTGCAAAGGAGATATTTGTGTGAGACAGAAGACTGAAGAACCAGCCTGTAATGGTGAAGGCCCATACCAGGATTAGGACAGCAGGGTTCCTGAACCCAACATATTTCTGCTTTGCAAATGTTGTTAGGGCATACCTGAAGGACATATGCTACACGTGTGGTCCTTGTCAATGATGGCAACCTGCTACTTAGGCCAGATAATCTGTCGTGCCAGCTAGCAAAGTTCTGCGTAGTAGGTATAGAGGCTGTTCAACATCAGTGTGAGCGTTGTGTCCACAGCCTGATACTGTGTTCTGGAATTTGTTTCATTTTGATAGTTTTATTATGCTGAAAGTACAAACCTAAGCAGATCAGCTCTGAGTAAATTATAGACAGGCAGCAAATTGCTTTAAAATAACACTGAGATTGTAAAGTATAGCACTGAAAAGTTAGGTGCTTCCAGGGTTAAGACTGACATCTCTAATCTGGTGAGATTTTTTCTGTACATTTGATGTAATTGAATCCTTGAATATCCATTGACAGGGGACTTTCTCTACATGGTCAAAGCTTCATTTTATTGCTTGCCATGTGTGGTTCCAGGGGATGAACACCATAGTTAATGGAATTGGAAATGTCAGGACCCCTGCCTTCATTTGTAAATTGAAGGATGCAACAAGCAATCTAAGTGAAGGAAAGAAGAGAATTGCAGAGACATACTCTCTGTTTCTCTGCTGTGGTGGTCATGTGTTGTGTTAGGTCATTTAAACCATACTTTTAAAAAGTGTAATCCTCTGGTGACTCAGCTTGAGACATCTGGGTTATAATCAGAGCTGCAACTGGAGTCAAACGAACGTGCAAAAATGACAGGTGCTCTGAGGAAAGAAGTCAGCAGTGTATTTTTGTATCAGCGCCCTAGTTATCAAACAGCATGCTAATTCAGTGCCATTTGTCTGAAGATAAATTCATTAACATGTACAAAGCACACTGTTACAAGAAGTGCTCTGTTGATGCCAGATCTAAATGAGAGAGGAGTTATTCTCTTTCTCTTTAGCCTGCTCTGAACAACATAGATTCCTCAAAAAGCAATATTCCTGCTTCAGTGTACTGGTTGAATTTCTCAGCTAACTGGAATCTGTGTAGTGATCTCAGAGGAATTCGAACAAACTGGCGGCCCGCAGGGCAGGAATGGGACTGGTAAGACAAACAGTACACTTCAAAGCAGCTGCTTCTTTGTGGAACACTTGGTTCCATAACCTTACAAAAGATTGTGCTGTTCGGCACTAACAGTGTATCAGTGGAACTGACATAGTGTGGGACAAAGGATTTTACATGGATGCAATATATAACACACAGACACACACGAAAGCACATGTGGTGCTCACTGTAAGGACCTGAGACATGGCAGAAGAGAGGGAGTAACACAGCAAAAGAGCATCCGTTGGATCCCTAGGGAGGAAGCGAGCCTTTCAGAGAAAAATCTTTTCATATTTGCTTGCATCATGAAACTTTTGTGCAAGAATATATCGTGGGGACTCCCTTAAGTACCTTACAAAGTTACTTACTTGATTGCTTGCTTTCTTTGATCTGATGGCAGTTCTAGGAAGCCAGTGGCCCACAAGAAATAGAGTGGTGAGTTACGCTTGAAATACAGATCAATGTCACATCCCAATGTTCAAACTTTGTGGGAAATCCCATTGTGTACAGAAGGAAGAATGCCGGTGTAAGGACCCCACAGTATTTAATAATCAGTTCTTCAGAGTGTACTGTGATCTGAGACCCCAAACAGCTGACCATTCTGTGCTATTTATGTATGTCTCCTGAAGGCAATTACACTGTTATTACTCTAAATTTTATTTCTAACGTCCCTTGATGAGTACCAATGGCTGACTTTGTGTTTACTTACACAGTCAATAAGGAAGAATTTATATATGATGGAAACGAGAACGTTTGATGCTATTATTGTATACTGTAATGACATTTTTAATTAATCCCAAATAAAAGCCTCTTTCTTTCCTGGTTTCAGCATCTCTCTTATGGCAATGGTAGCTTGCACGTTGATGCAGCCTTCCAGCAAACGCTCTGGAGTGTAGCACCCATCAGTTCGGGAAGTGAAGCTGCCCAAGGTGAGATTGACTCAACTTTAATTGTGGAAAGACTGATTGTACATGAAATACCTGAAAAATGACATTATTCTGCCAAGTGTGGGAGTGGGTTTCTTTTATGTAAACATTCAGTCCAATAAATAAATAAATATACAGATGTTTTGAAAACAGACGGAAAGTTATACTGAAAGTGACACTGATAGTTTTCTATATATTTTTTTCTGAATACCGGACAGTTCATTCAGTTCTCATTTTGCTAAAGGTATAACAACATTCATAACATTATTTTTTTTTTTAGTGGCTTTTGGTCCTGGTTTAAAATGTTATCTCAGATTATTCTGATACATGCAGTCATACCTTTGTGTTCCTGAAACTGCGTAAAAAATAGGCAAGAGGACTAGAAGCAGGATGTGAAATCCTAGGAGTTATGACTAGGAATAGTTTTGTGGGGAACATATGACTGAGAAGTAAAATAAAAGGAGAGGAAAGAAAGAGAAAGAACAACTTTCAAAATGTATTTTATGTAGGAGTTAAGAAGGTGATTTTTTAAGGTAGCTTCTGACATGAAAGGACAAGGATCCCTGAATTTATGCTGCTGGTTCCACAGGGAAGTGGATCATGTTTTCCTGAAAAGTCTGTCACAATGTAAAGCCTAATGTTTTCTAGTTTTCTACAGAATAATTATATTGAGTAGTTATTGTAACAGAACCTTAAGAAGGTTAAAGCAGCAGGTCTTTTTTTTTCTTACTCCTTGGGGTTTTTGGGTACTATTTTTTCACTAGACTGACATTTCACATCAATTCCTTTATCTGGCGTATTTTAAAACACAGTTGTGGAATGCTCTTACGGCTCTGCTTATTCAGATATCAGGGACAGCATTGCCAACAACTCCTTTTTATATACTCACTGTATTTTTAGACTATATTTAGAATCATGCTGCACAGTCAGATTCTCTGACATGGCTTCTAGTGCAATCCATTATTAAAAAATTTCTAGTGCATTGCTTAACAGTGTCCTAAACTTTATGGAGGAAATCTTTCTGTTGATGGGAGGAGAAAACCTTCTCCTCTCCAACCTGTTGCTCCTTGCTGTAAACCCCATGTGCCTCGTCAGCACTGGTGTGCCGTTCATGTTAATCGTCCCAGTCCAGTTTATTAGCTGAGACCCAGATTTGTGCTGTGCCGCATCCCTCTGGATGGTGAACTTCACTAGTGAGACCTGCCTGGCTGTTTGGGAAGCAGAAATCCACAGTGATACAGTGTCATGTTATGCCCCCGACCCCACAGGAAACCATGGGAAAATGATGTAATATGATTTTAGCAGCTGTGCGTTTCTCTGTGTATTTGCTTGTTCCTTGTTGCTTTGCCTTTCCGTTTTCACTTTTCTGAAGTATAGACATTTTCTTTGTTAAGCAGTATCTTTTCTAGAGAAGATCAGCTGGCTGATGTCAGAAAGAATCAGAGCAAAGGCCTTACTTTAGTAAAACTGACAAATGTTCCTGTATTCAAAGTTGTCTTGTAAAGGGAGAGTTAATCTGACACTTGGTGTGTAAGACCTTACTCTATATGCCTCAGTAAAACTGTAGCCAAACGGGACAAAATTACCTCAAAAGGGGAGAAGAGGATGATAAAGCTAGTTTTGTTAGTATCTGCAAAATGCTATGTCATCATCCTAAACAAAATATTAGTGTATAGAAATAACTACACTACAATACTCTTTTAATCAAAATTTCCCATTAAAAAAGGTTAGTAACTGAAACACTTCAATTAAATGAGTTAGAAGTGAAAATAATGGATAAATAGTCTGTAAAATGAACTAGGATATTGGAGGTAGGTAGTTACAAGAAAATGATTTCTGTTTACATGTATTTCTGGAAAATTGGCTTATGCAGAAGTCAGTTGTTTAAGTCAAAACAGAGCTTTAGACTCAGATCAAGTAATTCTGCTAATTCTGTACTGTGAAGCGGATGGAGGGCACTTGAAAAACAAAACAATACAAAACAAACAAAAAAACCCTGAAAAAAGCTGCTCAGGGCAGAACATCTCCAGAACTATATTGACACAGGTCTGTGAAAAAATTAATATATAATAATAAAAAAATTAATAACTACTGTTACCTGGTCATATACCTCTGTGTCAAAACCAAGAATTTAAAAATTCAATGCTAATATTTGCTACATAAGTACTAAATTGATATTGACTTAGATGATTTAAAAAAATGTATTTTGAAACATTCCCTGATGTATATTCAGGAAAAAGATTCCCTGTAGCTTCAAAATAAACCTGTGACATCTGTACAGTGTGACTGTTGGGTCTTCAACACCATTTCCCTGTACAGACCTGTCTTACTGCAAAGCATCACTTGTTAATACAGACATAACTGCATAACATTATTCCAATAATATTTATTTTAAAAATTGTTTTTGTTATAACACTAAACCCAAGGGATTATGTTACCTCATTCAGCTTAAATGCAGAATTTGATACTAGCCAGTTCTAGCAAGAAGAGAAGGTGATATTAGGAAACGAACAAGAGTTTATGTTTAGCTTGTCAAACTGAAAAAATACCGTTGAATTGCACTTAAAATCTACTAAGTCTTAGTATTCTTCAGTTACTAGATTATAATACAATATTTGTATTATAATATAAAATTGTATTTGTTTTTAATGTCGCATCTCTGACGCAAAAAAACTGACGCACAGAAAACTTCCAAAGACACCAAAAATTATTTTAAGGTTAACTAAATCAATCAATCAATTTTAGTTTTGTTAGTATATAAACTGGAATCCTTAACTTAAATCAAACCCAAAAGTGAATAGGTAAAATAGAAGAATCTCCCATTTTTTCTGTTGTAATCTGGGAGGGAAGTACTTGCTTCCTTGGTTCCACTAGATCAATCATTCCTGAGTTGCACTAACTCTAGAATCCCCTGTCTGTGGCTTTCGTTCTCCTGATCCACCCTTTGCTACTTGCCAACTTGAAGCTTTTCACTTGGCAATATCCAGCTGGATCCCCAGGGTACGAGATACCTCCACTTCTTCTGAATCTCTCTGTAAAGTAACATAAAATGCCATCAGGAAAAAAAAAAAAAAGAAATTGATAGTATTTATTACAGTTTGATCTATAGTTTTACATCTTGCTGTGTTCAGACAAATGCACTTTATTTTCTCCCTTTATTCAAGGATATCTGATAGGAGGGGATGTTCTGAGGTTATTGCATGGTCACATGGATGAATGTTTGACAGTCCCTTCTGGTGAACACGGAGAAGAACAAAGAAGGTAGGTTTCCAGCTTACAATGGGATAACAAATGTTGCTGAATCAATATTAAGTGTCACTGATAGTACAGATTTTTGAAGGATATCATAAATATTGTTGAGATGAACTTTGGACATGAGCCTCTTTACATTTTCTTTTCAGTATTGTTCAAGTCTGATTTCACTCACTATGTGTAAAAGCAGTAGTGATATTTGGTAACTTGCTCTTGTCTTGGCTAACGTAAGAACACTGCGAATGAAATCTGTTGGTTTCTTTATTGCTGGTGGTTTTTTTCTGTGATCACAAAAATTTCCTCAGGACAGGCTATGTTACCATTACTGCCCAGTCCTTCAAGGCTACTAATCTGGGTATTGAGCTCAGGTGTACCTGTCATGGTAGTCTAGAACTTAATTTATGGTTATTTTCTTGACTAAAGGAATCCTAGAATGGAAGTAGAGAAGTGATACAGCTTGGTCTGCATCTCTCAGTTAACTAATAAATGCAAATGATGAGAAGGCTGGCACTGAAATTGGTGTTTCAGTGGAGTTATTACATGGGTGAATCAAAGTCCTATTTATTTGCTCTAATAAAATATACTCTAAGCTTCTTTTCAGTAGGGCAGCATCATATGATTTAATCCTACCTTCAGGTGGAAGATTGCTAAATGATAATGTTGATTTTGGAATAGTTTGTTTAATGCAGCATATTGGGTAGCTTCATTTCCATGACAAAGAAAGTGCTGTTCATGCATTTCCAAATGAGTTTTCTGGGTTTGCAAATACAAGTGTGTTTTTTATTCTATTTGATTCTGATTGGTAAAGGTAAGAACAAGACACTGGAAGCTCTCATAATATATAGCAAAAATCTTCCAGGACTTTTAAAATATTACAGTTTTCTTATACAGCTGCTAACCAACCCTTCCTGGCTATTTTTCATTTTTAGACAAGAGAATAATTTTTGAACACAGAAGATATTTCAAAATGCTGAGTTGTAAAATGTGGTCGTTTTGTGTTTTAATTTTAGTTACCATGTGCCAGATCCATTACAGCTTGGAGTTTATTGCTACTGTTATTATCCTCACCCTGAAAGTGACGAAAAGAGATGATAAATAAATAGGATTCAATGTTTGCCCCTACTTCAGTCTAAATCCTGCAAAATTCCTTTTAAAAATTGTAGTTACACTGTAATTGCAGATTTATAGGATAATCAAGCACTTCAGTAATGAACTTCAACACTTAAGAACACAGTAAAAATCTACCTCTCTTCAACAAGACTAACATTATATATAAATTGCAATAAAGGAACATGAAGTTGCAAGTTAAGAAAAAAAATTGTTTGATCTGCCTGTACAGGCACGTGATGCTCTGTAACATGGGAAGCATAAGGTTCATTTCTTAAGCTGGAGACCAGTGCTGTAAGCAGTCCAGACCATTATTTTTTTCTGCAGTGTCTACCTTTTCCCCTATGCATCTAGTACCCCAAAGAAAGCAGAGCTAGTAGACAACAAATAGTACCTATATCTTTGTCTTTATATTTCCTGTAGCAATACTGAGAAACATTGCTTCTCAGTGCTTCATAAAAAACAGACTTGATTTTCTGAACTTATCTTGTTGTTCAGGAGCTTTCTTTAATAAACTAACACAGAATAAAAATAAGTTGGGTTTTTTCTTTTTCATGTTTTCTTTTTCTGTGGTTCTATTTCTTTTCTGAAGTATTTTAAATTATTTTTACTAATAAACCTGGAATATACTCTATAATTACTTTTGATTTTATGGAGTTAGGTATAACCACTCTGTGCCCCACACTTTCTCCTGTTACATTATTAGTAAATCAGTTATTACTTAAAACCTCTATACTGCTATCTCTAATTAGAGGACTCTTGCCTATTCAAAATAATATCTAAAAGGATAATTGGTGGCTCCTTTCAGTTTTCAATATTCATGCAAAAATTATTTAGATGGGTGGTATTTAACTGCTGGTATAATTATTTTTAAAAATATGGGTAATTTTGCCAGGCAGAAAATTGTAAGATAAATTATTTTAGCTTTCATTTTAAGTTAACTTCCATAACTTTTGCACATAAGGCATGGTAAAGGATTATATATTTGGAGTATAATAATGTATTATCCTTTCATTGCCTTTTGAAATAGCCTGGTGATAGGTTATGGTGGTTGTGCTTGGTTTTGTTTTGTTCCAGCGTATGCCTGAGGAGCAGCTCTGCTCTGCAGAATGGCAGCGTAAAGGAACACTGAGAAGTTCCATCTCTGTTGTGACTCACTAATTCTCTATCTCATTTTAATTTTTTCTGCAAAGGCCTCCTCTTTTATGCATTTTCAAATAAACAAACGATCAGACAGTCCTAAAATAACAGTTTTATTCTAGAGTGTCACCTGGTATCTAATTCTGGGAATGAATAAATTGTTTTGAAGGGAAGGATCCTCCCAGGCAGTTTCTAAAAATAACTGCTTATTTTCTCTATTCTTAGAGCGTTGATACAGTTACATAAATTTGAGTATAAAAGTCTTCCAGAGATTACCAGAAGTCACACATTCTCAAACTGTTTATAATCTTGGGGAAGAACATTTAGCACAGGGGAAACGTGCAAAACAGTGACAATGCAGGTCCCGTATTCGCGGTTACAGAACCTAACAAAGCTTCCTCCGAGGCAAGGTCATCCAAATCTGTGCTGGAAGAGCCTGGTACAGTGGCATAAATAGTCATATAAAAAGGCTGTAAAATTCTTTTCTGTCTCTCACAATTTTTTCTGAATGCATACTGTGTTTCCTTGCTTAGTTGTTGAGCTTCTGTGTCCTTCCATGTGATCCTTAAATTGTGCTACTGTGATCACTGGAAGGTAGGGTGGAATCATCGTATTTGTGGATGAGGGACTTGGGTATAGAGAGGTGAGATGTAATTGCACAGTGAGCAGTGGAAAAAAAAGCAACATTCAGGGCCAGCTTTTGGTACTGGCAAAGCAGGTGTTTGCCCAAGGTGAAAGACTGGTTAAGAGGATGATCATGTTGCCTTCCTCCAAGAACTGAGATCCAGAAAGTTCCTTTGGGCAGTAATGGATAGCCATAGTGTTGGGTCTTGCATGCAAAGCCCAGTCCGTACTGTCTTCTGGCCATGGCCCCTCAGTTCTGGGGGGAGGGGGCTGCAGACTGCTAGAGCAGTGGCTCATCCCTTGCCCCCTCCCTCCTGCAGGCAGTGGTACCCCGTTGTCTCAGTGGTACGCACCTCCTGCCCTGGCACCAGCAGATGCAGGCGTAGGATGGGGTTAGAGCACGGAGGCAAAGTGGCTGGGCTACCTGTTGCCAAGGCTGCTGTGTCTTGGTGCATTTAAATTCCCAGTGAAGATGGTATCTGGGAGAACTGGTCTGCTGCTGCTACCTAGCTGAATTTGGTAAAAATTGCTGAGAAATCGTGAGTTGTCTCTGATAATGCTACCTGTTATGTAGAGGTGCTTAGCTCTTGATGTAACACCAGTGAGGCATTATTCAAAGGTTACATCTCTGAACTACAGTTTAAGACTGCTTTGACTATTTGTGTATTGGGAGACTCAGAGAACTGATTTAATCAACAGTTTATTGCAGTAGTAACTCAAGAAAAATAGTAAAATAGGATTTTATTGCCTGAACTATTCCCCCCCCCCCAAAAAAAAAAAAAAATCAATCTAGCTGGAATCAGAAACCTTAAAACAAGTTTTAATAATTGTAGTGGCCTGTTCACCACACAAGAGTCTCTAGGCTGGGGAGCTCCTATCCACTCAGAAATTTATTTTTCCTTGGGAAGAAGCTGTAAGTAGATTCTCCCTGAAGTTGCTAGACTTAGTTTGCTTTGCAATTAAAAAACACATTCCAGTTGGAAGCAGTGCAAATAGAGATGGTTGTGGTAGCATGTTGGTTTATTTGATATTATGCTAGAAAAAAATAGGGTTGTTTGTTTGGTTTTTTTTGTTTAAAACTACCACAAGCGGAGTGGCCGTGATCCTGGTAGTTTTCACTCACTCTGACCCAAATGAATAACAAAAAAGGAACAGGCAAAAGATTAAGTATGTGCAGCTTCACTGGATTGAATATAATTTACTGCACATGCTAGTTAGGTACGTTGCTGATTTAAGGAAGTATTTAAAGCCTTGTGCACAGAATCCTTAAATTGTGTTTTTATTGGGTAAAATGCCTTATCTATAGCAAACTGGACCTAAATTTGCAGCGTTGTTTCTGTAGCTCTTCAATTCAAATTTCAGAAGCATTTCCAGATAGATTAAAAAATAAATATAGGTAGAGATATACAAAAGAAGGCATTAGCGTAATCAGTTCGGTGTTCTGGTGGTTACTTAGATTCTATTTAACTTCAAAGCCAGGGGAAACTTCTACAGCAGCACAGTAGCTGTATTTATCTCAACAACTCTTCCTCCGCTCTCTGCCCACATGGTTTGTGGCCTGGTTCCCATCATGTGAGCTGACAGAAGTGGTATAGTGTTGAGTCTTCACTTGTGAATTTATAATATCGAAAGAATTAATAAAATGAATAAATTTATTCTAATTATGGTGGAAGCTGGTATTTAGAGCAGGTATACATTGAAGTGCTTCTGTGAAATTGTTTACCATTGTTTCAGTCTTTTAATTACAAAAAAATGCAAGAAATGTTCATAATAAATTGAGGTTGTGCAGCAAAGATTTAAAAAGTATTGTAAGAAACATGCTGATTTTTCCCCCATCACAGTTTCATTGGTTCACTGCCCCCCTTTTTTTACTGTTCAGTTAAGAGGAATTATTTTACATTTTTGATGTTGTTGTATTATGTGTGTCATTTTTATTTTCCTGTAAAAGTGTCAGCTAGTTATTAATACAGTACTTTATTAATACATTTAATTAATTAATACATTAATACATATTAATACAGTACAGCATAACTGTAGATGTTTTAATTGCTTTGCAGGGGTTTTATTGCGGTTTTAGGTTTTGGTGGGTTTTTTTTTTTTGTTTTGTTTTGGAAGTCCCCAATAAGTAGTGGCAGATAGCAGTGAAAATATGTAATCAAAATTATTTGGGGTTTTTTTGGGGGCTGTGGTGCTTGCTCTTTATTGTACCACTGTCATTAATATGCTTTTAGAAGTCCAAGAGTAGGACTGTGAGTATTCATAGTTCCCAGTGTAGAAGGGGGCCATGAATGTTCCTATTGCCACTAATTTGCATTTTGATTTGCAATACAATATTTTTAAGTGGTGGCTGTGGTGCAGTTTGGACCCTTCAGAAATATATTGTAACAGAAAGAAATTTCCTGTGAGAGAGAGCAAAGTGCTCCCGGCTTTTGTGAAGTGTCACCTGAGGTGGCACAGACTCCAGTTTCACAAACGATCCAGTCAGAATAGGCCTTCATGAGGGAATGTCTATGTGGAGCTTAATTTTGTCATTCAGCACTTCTGTCATTCCTGCCTTTGAGAGTTTCTTTGGGTTAAACGTATTACATTAAGGCTTTTGTATATTATACTGAATGTTTTGTGTTAGGCTCAGAAATGTATAGACAGGGTTTTAAAGTGTTGAAAGTCAAAATCAATGTGACTTAGCCAGTCTCAGCTCCTTTTCACTTTCCTTTCCATACTGTTCTCGTTCAACAGTTAAAATGCACTCTTTCATATGGCATTATGAACTCGTGAGGTCTGTTGTATCCCAGAAAAGCTGGGATCTGGCACCTGTGAAGAATTATTTATGACTGAAATGTGAACTCAGCAAGTTTTCACCCACCATTGGTCAATAACCTTTCCCCCATGCCCAAAACAACACACAAGCCTTGAATAGAAATGGTTGTGCTTTGTTTTTATAAATTAATCTGGAAAAAATCCATTGAGCTCTTCAGTGGCTGATCTTTCAAATTAAATCTGTTGTTGGAGGGAGCGGAACAATTTCTGTAACTTGAACTTTGACATCTTATTTGGATCTGTTCATTTGCATATAATCCAGATGCGATATTGTTATTTTATTTATGCCATATTTATGGCACCCCGATTCACTCCATGTTACTGAGTTGTACTCCATTATTTCATTGCTATGGAACTTGGGATTTACAGGTTCTTGAACCAATACTACTTCAGCAATATTGAATCATTGTCATTTAATGTAATTTATTTTAGCCTCAGTTGATACCCTTTTGTAGTCAGTGGAATTTGCTGAAATGATTGCCCTCTCCCTGCTGGACAATACTTCAATACGAATATGAAGCCAGTAATGATTCTCCAGGGGTTCTGATATGTGCTAGTCTATTTTCTACCTGTGTAATTAATTCTTTATTGCAATTGGAGGTGAGAGATTCAAACACCAAGCTTTCTTTTGGATGTTTACCATCTCTGTGCCTCTACATCACCTCTGGGGAGGCTGGAGGAGGGTGCCGGGGTAAGCAGGTGGGAGCAGCACCGGTCAGTGCCCGGTGGGTGGGGATGGGGGGGTGGGGGTGGGTGTGCTGTCTGTGGTCTGTGGTGCTGCAAGTGCAGCCCCAGCACCGTGAGACCAGTGAGATGGCAGGTTCCAGCTCTAGTGACTGTTTATATTAAGGGGAATTAAATAGATTAATGACGTAGTCAGGAGAAGGATGATGTTTTAAATGTAACTTCCAGGCACAGGTCAGGCAAACAAAGACTTCGTCACACCAGCTAATTAACTAGATTAAGGTTTATAGTAAAGAACTGAAAATTCTCAAAGGCTCTGAATTCTTTATAGATATTTTCATTCAAAAGGAAAGTGGTTAATAGCCTTATTCCGTAAGTGTAGAATATGCAAATAAAATGCTTTGGAAAGAATAGGGGAAAAAAAAGTCAAGATTTAGGGTTATGGATATGGCTTAGAAGGTATAAGGTATCTTGAGCTTTCCATGGGAAGGGTAACACTCATTGTAGCTCTTGTCCTCCCTTTTTCTGCTGTTATTTGTACTTCCCTCATGCATTTACATTCCTCATAATTTCATAACAAGGTTTTTTAATGTGCACACACTGTTTGGCAAGTATTGTGCATGTTCATTGTACCTCGCAACTCAAATTTTTTTTTTCCATCTTATCAATGTAAGCCTGCAGTAACCCTTTGATACTCAGAGAATTTTTGTGGTTTATTCACAATGTCATTAAAAGCAATGTTTTATTTGACCTAGTAATACCAGTCTTTGACATGGCTTACCAGTCTTAGTTTCAGGAAGGATTAAAATGTTATGAATCATACTTCCTTTTCAACACTGAACTGTTGTCAAGAGTATATAAAAAGAAATGAGGTACATCCTATCAAATAATGTTTTTATATAGAGCAAGTACTAAGGAAGTTGGTTGGAGCAATCGCAGAACAGTTTACTTCTTTTATTTTATTGAAATGAATTGAAAATGAACTTTGGATTTCTTAGACAGTTAAAGACATATTTTATTAGACAATAAAAACTTATGAGATGATCAGGGTTATGAATGTATTCAGCTGCTTTGGGGCAATGGCTAGTATGCATGCTGTTACGGTAAAGGCAGAGTGACTTTTCCTTCAACGAAGAAGAGATCTTTTATTCAAAGCCACCTTTTCTTTACCATCTTCTCAGTAGAGAGGACAGTATCTAGCTAAAGACACAAGAGCTGGCACCGTATTCTAGTGCTTTGTGGCAACTTGTTTTTTTTGTAGCATGTGTCTTCTTTTTGGCCCATAAGAAGTATTGCTGCTGCATGCTCAAACCCAGTCTCTGGGCTTCCCCTTGTGCTTTCCTGTAGGGATCCCTGATCCCTAGCCCTCCAGTCCCCAGCTCCTTCTCAGTCCCCCTCCAGATTGCTGTCCTTTATTCTTTTGCTGAGGCTTTGCTGCTACTGCCTTTTTGACTGTTGTGCCTAAAGTGCTATCACTGTCTTTCTGCCTTCCCCCCCTCTGTTGCTACTGTACCCGTTCATTCATATGGAAGAGACATTCCTAGGATGCTTTTTATTTCTTCTGGGAAACAAATCACATGTTTATATTTAGAATTTCTTCTCTTCTATCTCTTCTCCATTTTCTCATCTTACATGGCCATTCCCAGACATAACTCCCCTTTGGGAGAACAGCGAAAGGAAATAATGGATGGACAGTCACATAAAAGAACACTACTTTACCCATGAGAAGCCATTCTTTTAAGTTCACAATGGGCACTTTTTTAGATGTTTAAAATTACACTGACACAACTGCTATGTGTAATCTAAAGCTAGTTTCAAAAGAGTACTCAGACTGAGAAACTGGTGACAGCTTCCAGGTTTCCACTGTGAAAAGGAACTTCATTCCTGAAAAGTAATAAGGTACCAATTTAAAAATGAAATATTCTGATTAATTTAAGCCTTTGCTTTTACCCGATTTCTCATAAATTTAATGACTTTAAAACTGCTGCAAAAAATTGTTGAATTTTTTTATTCTGCGAGTGCAGGAATCCTGTGTGCATTTTGGTCAGTGAGGTTCATATTGAAATAAGCCAGGATATAATCCCAATGTTTTGACTTGAAAAAACAAACAAGCAAACAAACAAACCCAATGACAATGAAGATCAATTTCAATAAAAAATAAAATTGGCTTTGAATTTCATTCCTTTCTGTGAGAGAGATATGAGAGACTTTTACCTGTCAGCTGCTCCTAGCACCACAACCATTGCAGCAAATGACTAATACGTGGAGAAAATACTGGATATAAGGTCAAGGGGAGGATTTTGTACATGTTTATATATGCACTTTTAACTCCTTTTTAGTAGGTGGACAATGTGCCAGGGCTTCTATTTATGCATGGGTCACAAGTATTCAGTGTGAGTGGTTCTATAATTGTAGTGAGCAATATTTATTTTGTATTTGAACTCATTTTTCCCCCTTTAGTTTGTCTTCATTCTTTTGTGAAGTTTGGGAGTCTTTATTTCCTTATACTTTTTAGCATATTCCAAGATGAATTTTAGCATATCTGTAGTTTCATATTGTCAACAGTACTGAGGAATATATTCTAACTTACTATTTCTTTTGGTTTTGAACCATTTCCTTCAATGCCGGGTTTTCCTCTGTGTTAAGCATTCAGTCTGTCTGTATTACACCCACAGGAGGACCTTGGAAGCTAAAGCCTTGTAAGTACTATGCACCAGATTCCAAAGTTGTGGTCCTCCAAAAATTGCTTCTAATAAACAATGGGGAATGCCTACAAATTCAATATTAATATTCCCTAAAGTTATTTCTCTGGCTATTTTTGGCAGTGCCTGATGTCGGCTGAAGATCCCATTTACTCAATCCATAAGGTTTTCCAGGATCCATAAAACTAGGCCATTCTTTGGCATTGTTCCCTGACATGCTTGACCTGATAACCATAGCGACAGCACTACCTTGCATAAGGCACTTCTGTATTGATTTTTCCCAAAGGAAAGGCCTAGATTTTTAAATTCTGGCAGTGTTTTAGGGCAGAAATAAAGGTGCAGGTGAGAAGCAGTCCAGAGAATGACTCCCTAAGTCTAGAGTGGCAGTGCTAATACTCACCACATTACTCAGTGTTTATTTTGAAGAGAAGTCAGGTTATCTATTCAGGGCTCTTGATGACCATAAAGCTAAAACATTTTGTTGATCATATATAAATCACTTACCTGTGTATAGAATAATGGAGAAAAAAACACCCAACCTTTTCTTAGGCTTAATTGACTATTTTTTAGAAGCACTTAGGTTTATGGATATATGGAGGAACTAGTAGGGTCATTAAATAATAAAATTTGGAAATAGGAATCTGTTAACAGATGTGTGAAGACTGTATCAGTGTGTTTGTGAAACTTCAGGTGCTATGATAATAAAATACAGTGTCAAATAAGTGAATTTTCATAATTCAATATAGTAAGTTGTGTGGTTATTTTAATAGTATAAGCTCTGAGAAAACACTGCCTTTCTTGTGGGATGTATGCAGTGATCACAGATCTTTATCAGCATTTATTATTTATTGTTAGAATCTAGAAATATTTTTATCAGGCTATTGACTTTTATATTTTTTTTTCTCCCTGGATTCCCTATCCTTAAAACACAAGAAAGATATCTAAGCAAACACTGTATAAATCTCGTTGTTATGAATATCACAATAATGGATGCTAAAGACAATTAAAACAAAATAGGGTAACTAAGTCTGAAGGTATATTTGATAAGAGATGGGTTTGAATCTGACAGTTCCAATAATTATTTTCTCAGTCTTAAAATGAGAGATGTAGTTAAATGAACAAACAAATACGGTTTCTTCCAACAGAGCTGAGCATTTAGTCTGTGCCTTTGCTTGTTTTCCAGAACTGTCCATTATGAAGGTGGCGCTGTGTCAATTCATGCTCGTTCCCTTTGGCGACTAGAGACTCTAAGAGTTGCGTAAGTAAAATCTCTCTCACAAAAAGAAGTCTGTTTGCAGGGCACTTTTTGTATAATAAGAATGTTCCTATAAAAATCAGATTGATAGCTATAAACCCAGAGTGATAATACTAAAATAATCTTCAAAAAGTGCTCTATATCAGTTTCATGAAAAACTTAAGGTCTTCCTGTAGAGTGGATGTAACACACGTGCAGTGTATATGTATTTTGATTTTTTTTTTAAGTTGTTATAGCTGTCAGCGAATTTACAATTCACATCTTTAACAGATCTGTGACATAATCAGAACTGTTTTCCTTAAAAATAACAGTTCATGTGTGCCACCCCATAACTTGTTTAAGCCATTTGGAAGTCTTAAAGGCAAAAATTTACAGGAAAAAAAAATGCTACCTTGCATTGTTGGAAGTGTTGGAATGATGGTAAGAAATTCTTGCCTTGTTTGTTAAGGTAATTGCACTGTAAAATTGCACTTAAATTGTATTACAGTATGTGCTTGTGATAAAATTTGTAGTGACTAATAAATGATTGCTTTTTAGAGATTAAATCAGGGAAGCTTTGGGAGAGGTTATGTTCTAATGATGCTGTTTTCTGTGTGTGCATTTTATTTAATAGGATTATGTTAAATGTCATTGATAGGGCAGTGAGATTTTTGCTTTGGACTAAAATTGACCTCGAGGGTGCTTAAGTGACAAGAAGGAAACTGTGGAAGGATCTCTGCCTTTTTACTTTTCTGATTACGTGTACTTCCCTAATGAGCAGTGGTACTGAAGCAACATGTGGATTTGAGAAATTACAGGTTTCTGTTACAACTATCTCACTTTGGCCGTCATTGCATCCAAACTTTTCAAGTGTAAACATTTGAACATATATGACTGAGAAAAAGTGTGAGAACTATCAAAACGACTAAGCAAAGGGAGCGGCAGTCTTTCTTTTTAAGGAACATGACTTTCTTACCAGGAAAAAAAAAACCCCAAATAAAATCACAAGACTACCACTCTCTCCTACAAGTCTGTCACCTCCCTGTTTTCCTGCATGGTATGCTAATAGCTATATAAATTCATTGCTAAATTGCAGGCACATTACTGTTGATGCCAGTACTTCAATTTGTAACTTAAGTGTATCCATGCCTGAAGTCCTCCATCACTTCTAGTCCTTCCTAGAATGACTGCAGATATAAGGTTGATTCTGTTGATTTTATATAATTCTGGAGAAATCATTGTTTCTGAACTCTCCTTATTAGGGGAGAACTCATAGAAATTGGGCCAGTCTGCATGTGCAGACTGCCTCTTGGGATGCCCTGCCTTGGAATGCTAGATATTATTGCTTAGCATTGCATTCTTTCCCAAAAGGTGGCAGGGATCATATTCTCATGTTGCAGAAAATAACTTTTATTAGTCAGAAATGGCTTCACAAGATACTTTCTGCTCAAAAGGCTTTTCTTGTAAGTGCACATGATTTGCCCTTTTTCCTATCCTGCAGGTGTGAACTGGGGGCATGGCTCAATTGCCCTACATGTATTGTTTACTTTTTCTTATTGGTACAAGAGAAAATCAAGTCAGACTAGAGAAAAAGGCAGCTCCCCAGCATGGCCCATAATAGGAAAGGTGCAGAGCTGATGTGCTTTAGCAGATCCAGAAATATGATAGTGGAGATTTGTGACTGTCATGAGACTCAACCACTTCCCTGGGCAGGCTGTTCCAATGTTTGACAACCCGTTTGGTGAAGAAATTTTCCCTAATATCTAATCTAAACCTCCCCTGGCGCAACTTCAGGCCATTTCCTCTTGTCCTACCCTTGTTACTTGGGTGAAGAGACAACACCCATGTGCCCACAACCTCCTTTCAAGTAGTAGTAGAAAGAGATGAGGTCCCCCCTGAGCCCCCTCCTCTCCAGGCCAACCCCCCCAGGTCCCTCAGCCGCCCCTCACAAGGCTGGTGCCCCAGCCCCTGCCCCAGCCCCCTGCCCGGCTCTGGACACGCTCCAGCCCCTCCACGTCCCCCTGCAGTGAGGGGCCCAAAGCTGAACACAGGGGCCCAGGGGCGGCCTCAGCGGTGCCCAGCGCAGGGGGACGGGCACTGCCCTGGTCCTGCTGGCGACACTGTTTTGGATACAAATAGTTGGGGGTAAACCCCCTTCTTTCTTTTGGATTCTTTAAAAATGGTAACTAAAAAGATATAGAAGTTTAATTAGTGAAGTATAATAAATCCTGCTACAAAACAGCAGCCCGGTATTGCTATTGCATTTTAAAAACTCCTGCCTGCCACACTGGTTCTGCACACTTTGCATACAGTATAGCCAACTCTGAGAAGACACGCTTAAACAAATGGATATTTATATTGAATAGGTAAGTGCTTTGATTTGCTACATGTATGCGTCAGGGAAAATGAATATTATTTAAACCTGTTTAAGTGCTAACTTAAGGGATTTTCAGATTTGTACAAGAATATATGCAAAACATTTGCATAAAAACTTTTTACGTTTTTAAATGCTGTACCTGAAACTAAATGCAAGTAAGAAGATGCAGTAATACAAAATTCGGATATGGGTAATCAGGTTAAATTCGTAAGGATGTTTTGTATATTTCATTGATACTATGTGAACATTTGTTGATAATTTTAAGCTATTTCAAGCCACAGTAAATGTAGAGAATTACTAGTATTTGTGGAAGCACATCAGAACCTCAGCAATAAGTAGTAGCTCCATTATGATGGGCGTTTTGCAAACGTAAAATAAAGGTATGATTTCCTCTCCAAAAAGCAACATGCACATGCATCTAAAGCGTAAATTTTTGAAAATATAAGGCTGAAGAAAGTATTTTGAAGATCCAGGAAAACATCCTGGCTGTGCCAGTTTTCCAATCAAAGGAATATTTGAGAAGCCTTCTGAGAAGGCTTTGTGAAATGCATTGTCTTCAGTAACCCAAATACAAGTTTATCTTCAGGAGTTAATCAGGAAGCACAGAAGAGCTGACTTTTCAGTTTAAGGCAAGAAGTTAGAAACCAGCAACCTGTATTTCACCTTCGGGTGTTCTTGGGGAGCTTAGATAGAAAATCTTAGCCTTTCTTCCTTCATTTCCTCCTATAGAATATGAAGAATCTTGGCCAGCCTTTGTGTAGTAGTTTTTAAAATTTATTTTAAGATTATTTTTATTTATATTTGTTTATTTATTTAACTGATTTGGGGTTTTTTGCACACTGTTTAAAGTGTGCCTGGAGTGTGCTGAATGCTGAAAGGAGAGCGCTCTGGGAAAGTGAACAAACTCGGCTGCTGGGAGGTGAAATGGAGAGGGAACTGAAAGTTCTAAGCTCCTTGGGTGCAGCACAAGCCTCCTTTTCCGTAGGGATCTGTATCTTCCCTAGAGAGGAATTCAGTCTGAAGCAAGGCAGCCTGTGAAAATGACTGGGTCAAGATTATTTATTGGAATGGTTTTATTGGAGATAACCACAAAGAAGCCATTTTCTTGCTAATAATTTGACATTTAGAATTTTATCCTTTTACCAACTAGTTGGTGGTACAACTTACTTGAAAATATTTTTGCCAGTAGTTAAAAACTATGTTTTATTTTAAAAAACCAAATGTTTCCTTATGAACTTTCTTAGGTGGAGTGGCAGCCACATTAGATGGGGACAGCCATTCAGACTAAGGCATATAACAACAGGAAAATATTTAAGTCTCCTGGATGACAAGAGTCTTCTTCTTACAGACAAAGAGAAAGCAGATGTAAAATCTACGGCATTCTGTTTTCGGTCTTCCAAGGTATGGAATCAGTGCAGCATTAATATAACCAGTAGTAATTCTAATCTCTTTTGTAAGCAAGATTTAGGTATTTCCTATTGCATTAAAATATACGGTAATAGTAAACATAATTATTCAATAACTTCTTTTTAGCATTTACTTTATATATTATAAATTATTTTTCTCTTTGGGAAGATAAGAAATGAATATATACCTGAAAACAAGTATATCGACTTTTGCACTCTGGTAACGTAGAAATACTTCAATATTTTAGGACAATGCAGTGCAACTGTATTGGGGAATTCCTGTTGCAATTACTATAGATCTTAACAGTTATTCTCCATTGAAGCAAGGAGGATGAAATAATTAATTAATTGATTCTCAAGAATTATTATTCAGCAGGGGTTACTCCAAAAAGAATGGAACAATATACTGTGAGCTATTTTTACATGGATTATTTAGTAAAAAAAAATAATACTTGAAGGCAAGAATTGTTAGCAGCCCAGAGAGTATCTTTTGTTGATATGGAGAAGGTGCTTTGTCTGAATTTTCTAAATACCTTATACGCATGCGTTTTGGAGATTAGAAAATACTCTATTTGAAGTTTCTTCCTTTGTTTTCTTCAACTTGAACTTGGAAGTCTTATTTGGAAGTATTTTTGAGAATTTCTATTTTGAAGTAGTTTTGTCCTACAAGTTAACATTTATTGATTTAGTTATCATTCAGTGACCAAACCTATTCTGTGTTGAGCAGAGCAGAGATAAAAGTCTTTGAGGCATGTAGAAACATGTTATGGTAATTGATTCTTGAAGTAACATGAGAGTATCTTAGAAGGGGTCTATAAGCTAATCAGTAAATGACAGATACAATCTTACTGATATTCAAATACGGATTTTCAAAGAAATTGGAAGTTTGGAAGATTGTACTTAAAGTTAATTTTGTGGATATCAACATTCATTTTAGCTACAGACTTACTTGGAAGGAATTATGGAGATACCACAGGGGAGGAGTATGTGTTTTGCTCTTCATTGCTAAGGATGAGTCCAGTCTCCTGCTTAGGACTTCTTAAAGGAGTGTTGTGTTTCACTTTGTTAGGATACAGGCATTAAAAATTTTAAGATGACTTCTCTCTCTGGCAAAGAGCATTAAATAGATATTTCAAAATTATAGCAGCCCTAGAAAGGCTTCTGCAAATAAGGTAAGAAGCTTTAGAGGTCTTTTCCTCCAAGCATGTATGGACAAACCATCCAAAGTTTCACTCGTGATGTTGTGTGTAATTAGCCCAAAATAATTATTCCTGGATAAGTGGCAGCCCCTAATCTTCACTGTTGAATATAGATCATTAATAGCTGGGAGTATGCCAAGTTGCTAGGTCTTTCTTATAGCAATTTCATCCCTTTTTGCCACAGTCATAATTCTTCTTTCCACTACATGAAAAGTAGAGGAAGGAAGAATTATGAAGACCACACTTGTGCTATTAGATAAGCAAAGTCAGATATGGGGAAAGAATACCCTTATTTGCAGTGTTAAAGACTCAGTTCCCTCAGGTATGTGAGTAGATAATAATTTCCATTTCCAAATGAAAAGTAGCTTCAATGTTTGCAAGGAAAATACGGAAAGTCTCTCCTGTGTAAATCTGAAGGTTCAGATGCAAATGTAAATGCTCAACATTTATTGTTTTTAAGCTCATTATTTGCAGACACCTTTACTCATCATCTTAAACCCATTAGCTTGCCAGTGCTGCATTTTGAAAATAAACAGAAGAGAACAAGAAATTCAAGTTTTTTTATACAATGTCTTATATGAACCAGAATACTTTTTCAGATGTTCAAAGTAACACAGACACATACTTTTTTTTTTCCGAAAACACAATATCTTGATACAGAAATCAAACAGTTAGATCAGAATCTTCTTATCTGTTAAAATTCTTTAAATATCTCAGCAAAACAAAGAAATGTGAAAGGTTAAAAACATCACAAGCCAAACAGCACTCAGAAGAGATGGATATTCTGAAGAGCTAACAGTGTCTTCATTTTTGTCTGGGAATTGGGCTTTATGCTCTGGTTATTATGTATTACCCTAATACCTAGCATTAAATGAGAATTATATTAGCCTTTCCAACATCTGAAATTCAGAAAATTCTTTTTTTCTCTTTTGGAGTCTTGCTCTGCTCAGCACAGGATGTCCACAGGTATCTACAGTTTATTCTGCAAACATACGTCTCTTTTATAGACTTGAATTTGTAGTGATTTACGTTCTGTGGATTTTTTTCTCACATTTGCTAAATATTGGTTCTTTTTGATAAAAAGCATTAGCTTAATCTCACTTTTCCACTGAAATAAGGTAATTTTACTGACTTAGAAATATTTATACATTCTGTACAAAGTCTGCTTTTTCTGTCCAGTCTTTACCAGTGGACAGAAGTACATCCATTTTAATAACATTTTATGGCCTGTATTTTTATATCTTCACCTGTTTCTTTATAAAATTTCATAGGAAATATAATAATATAATCTTAAAAAGCAGTCACAAATTAACTTCTTCCAGTCAGTGAGATCTGCTAGAAGGTCAACCCTGAAAGTATGCCACAGAAGGTACGGGTCAGGTCAGATGAAAACAGATAAAATTGAAAGAGCAAGCTTTAATCATGAGCATCAATTTTGGAATGTTATAAGGAATGAAACAGAGACATTGCAGTGAAATAACACATATAAAGCAAGGCTTCAGAATAATTTTTTTCCACATTAATCTAAAACCATTGATAATTGTTTTGTCCATTTGGGCCACAGCAAATGTGGGAATATTTGCTTGTATTCTTGTATGCGTGGAATAAAAGCTGTTTATAAAGAGCACATCCTTCTGGATAGAATCTGGCACAATGTTCAATAAACTTGTTTGTTTCCAGTGCATTCTTGTAGCTTTGCATTACTGAGGTTGTTTACTGACTGTTGCAAAACCCAAAAATTTCTGCTTGTTCCAGTGTAATGAAGGAAGAGTTTTGGTCTTTTTTTTTTATTATTATTATTTTAGAAAAAGTTGATGGTCTGAGAATAGGCCTAGACTGCAAATAAAACTGAAGCTTTTCTTTGTAAATATCCTGTAGGAAGAATTAGCAGGTGGTTATGTAGTGGCAGGTTATGGTAAGGATGTAGTGGGCTGGAAACTTGCATCATGTAGTGCCTATACCAATATGCAATTATCAAATGGTGACATGGTGATTTCTGATGTTTTTGGGATCCTGATTTTCACTGTTGAACTATTTTACAGTAGATAGGATCGATTCATTACATGTTCTTTCTCCACTGCCTGCTGTTTACTGGCATGAATCCAGCATTCCATTCAAATCTTCCACTTTATAAACAATTTGTGGTTTTTCTTCGATCCCTAAAAAAGGCTCAGTGTCTCAAAGCTTCCAAATGAATGCTCTGCTGCCCCTACACCATCCCCTAGCTTCCATTTCCCTCCTATGTTTAATCTAACTCTTATGCTTTCCTGGCTGCTGTGTTTATTCTGCAAAAAAGAGCTCAATTGGATGTGATTAAATCCAGTCTGGGCTCTAAACCTACACACAGAGTTGTCACTGGACTTACATAGGTGAGGGCAGAGATCTTGTCTGGCAAATTATTGGTGCTGCAGTTTTTTACGCTAAGTAAATTTAACTTTAATTCTAATTTGAATGAAGATTTCAATATCAAACCCCTTCAATTTCTGTTACAGTCAGTGGTTTTTAAAGAAAGTACGGAATAGTATTTTAAATTAATAATCCCTCATGTTATTGACAGTGCTTTATGAGAAAATTTGTGAATTCATATATTCCTGTCTTAAGAATTAGTTGCTAGGAGGAAGAAAAGAAAATCTTACAATGTAGAAGCACAGTATGTTCACACAGGTTCACACTATCTTCTAGTTATGAAGATAATTCAGAAGACTGGAGCTTGAAATCAGGCTGTCATTTCTTCATGTGATGGCAGGACCTGATTTATTTTTTCCTGTAACATCGTTTGTGTGCAATGTCCTATTATAAGTAGCTTTTCAATTTCCAGCTATTACTACAACCACATTATTTGTGCTAGCTTTGAAAGAGTTGAATACAACATTTAGAGAAATGATATGAGCAAAATAATTAATTGATAAAAGAAGCACATAATAACTCGGTAATTGGCATCAGATGTATTTATAAATCAGTTATTACCATGTATCAGTGGACAAGATTTTAATAAGAATTTCAGCACTTAAGGAATCGGGCATTTACAAGATAGTGAAATTAACGTCTGTATCCAGAAACAGTTTACTAATTTGAATTTATCAATATATTATGTCTGGAAGTGTAACGTTATGAAAGGTATCAATTTCATCTCGGTAATTTTATTTTTTTACTTTTTATTTAAGTGCTTCAAAATGCATTTATAATTGTAGGACGAGAATCTAGTTACATGACATTTGCCTTTACTTAATAAATGCTTTTAAAAATCCTTTAATAAATTAGAGATTGTTTTCTGCTCATATAAAAACCCCAGTCTTTGTCATCTTTCACTGTGAAGCTGTCTCCCCAGATGGTCAAGGCACACGTGGATGGTGTAATCATTCTATTCTTTCCTGTGTGTAGTAGGACAGGACATGTAGAAGTTTTTGTCTCGTTATTCCTAACGTTACTCTGAGGAACTGAACGAAGTGACTTGTCCTCTATTGCTGATGAGTACGAGCAGAGAAGGTTGAAGCTGTGCTTGGTTAAGGGGATCACCTTGCACCCTGAATTCGCACAAGTGATTTTTTTGAGCAGTGGTGAAAATTAAGCTGCTTCTTACTGGGCACGTGTGAGCATCTATAGAAGCAGAATCCAGGGAGTTACTGCACCAGTCCCTGAGAAGTTTTGGGCATAATTACATTAACATCCTTCCTACAGTTAACGAGATACATACTGATCCTTTGAAACAAGTGTTTTTTCATACTTACCTTTGGATTTACCAGCTAGTGCAGCAGGTGAGGTATATCAGCTGGTCAAACCACATACTTTTGGAGAGGTTAAATGGATGATTTGCCGTGAACCAGGACATGTGGGCTGTTTGGCTTACAAATGGATGTCTTTGGGGAAGGCATTGGTTCTTAGAAGAGGTAGATATTGGGCAACACCTCAAATTACAGTTACAAATTAGAGTATTTGGATACTAAATTTCCTCTCCTGAAACAGCTGCTGTTTGTATAGGACACCAGCTGGACTGATAACATGGTCGTGCCCTTCTGCTTTTACAGCATGTCAACAGGCTGGTCACAAACATGCAGAAATGGATTTATTTATTTTTTTTTTCCCTCAGGAAATGCTAAGCCCATTGCTGGGCAGTGATAGGCAGTGGTAGGTTAAAGGCCATTTCTCCGTGACAGAAACTGTAGGGAGGTACTCATCTTTTCCAGGCTGGAAAAAACCCCAGAATCCCCATGAAAAAGTTTCTGGAGGTTAATGCCTGGTTCACGTAGGGAATTCAATGTATTTGGTGGTGTTTTGTCAGCTTTTATGTTTCAGTAATGACATGTACTGTCAGTTATGATCCTAGTTCTTTCCTAGGCAGGTGAGGTGAATACGCCTGGCTCTCCTACTGTAATGAGCTAGGGTTCTGTGTCAATGGGATCTCTTTCTCCATCTTTCCCTAAATGTTTAACTTGAAGGTGACATTTCTGCCATTTTTAAATAATTTCATTAAAGAATGACCTCAAGTATTTTTTTAGGTCCTGTTCTAGACAGTTGCCTAGTATTTAATATTTTATGCAAATATTAACATGTTGGTTATTGTTCTTGTATAACTTTTTTTTCTTGTTCTTCCTCAGGAAAAGTTAGACATAGGGACAAGAAAAGAGGTGGATGGAATGGGAGCACCTGAAATAAAATACGGGGATTCAATATGCTTCATACAACACGTAGATACAGGCTTATGGCTCACATACCAGTCTGCTGATGCAAAGTCTGTAAGAATGGGGTCTGTGCAGCGGAAGGTGAGTGTAAATGGGACGGCATTTCCTTCAGTCACAGTCTTATAGGGCAGGGTTGGGGAATGAAAGGAACTACAGGAGAGAGCTAATTTCAGGGTTTCATTTTAAGCATGTATTTATTTCGTTGTGAAAGGTTGCTTTTTATTAGTCACATATTGAAAAACCACGTGATGTACTGAATTCTTAAACTGAAAACTAAAGTGCATATTAGCCTGTAGACATTAACCCACAAATGTTGATAAATCAGGATATACTTGACGCCAAACTAAAATATTAGTAATAGCCTGTAGAATATGCTAAAAATCCTTTTTTCAGTGTGCTCTAGTTTGGATTGAGGAGGCTTTTAGTTCAAAGTCTTTTCTTTCCATGTTGTAAGCGTATTACCTTTTGGGCTGGAGTATTCAAGTCTTCAGTTCTGAGGGATTTCTTCTTTTATAGAACCACCATGACCAAGTGAAAAGATAACTCAGCTTAATAAAGTAGGAAAAAGATTCTTTTACAACTTCCCACATCTTCCAGAAGCAGTATTTGTGTTAGTGTTTTTTGTAGATGTTTAAATTTTCAGGAAATTATTTCTCAACAAGGAAAAAAAGTTTTACCCTTCTTTTATAAAATAAAATAAAATGCCATGTTTATCCACATTGTAGTATTTTCTATGACTCTTTTACATGCCAGAACTACAAAGCTAGAGCAGCATCTGTTATACTTGTAAGGCCATGCCTTATGATTTTATATGTATATATATATATGCATATGTATACACACACACAAGTAATTTGTATCGTGTGTGTGTATACACACATACATACTTTTCTATATACTTTATTTTTCTCTCTTTAGAATTCTTCTATATTTTCTATATGAAAATATTATATATTTAGGAAACAATGTTTACATACATGTGAAATTGTAGTGATTATAAGACTTAGTATAATAAGTATAATCACTGTAATAAATAATTCAAAATAAGATACATTATGGAATAGTTTAGTAATTTAAGAAATATAAATACTTTGTCTGTGTGTATGATTTTTTTTTAACCTAAAATAGTTTAAAATATTTATGTAATATTTATGTGAATAGCTTCAGAGCCATGATAACTAAATATGAAGAACTGTAAGTTATTGGTAGTGATTCAAGGCATAGTCAGAAAAGGCGGCTAGGAATATCCTTGAAAATCGGGACCAGTAAAGAATACCTGTTCTGATGTTGTCTGTACTTTAGGGATGTGTTGCTCTGTAAGGGAACTGTTTTTAAGGTTAAGAAATACAAACAAAAACCCTTAGACCTTTGATTATTTATTCTTCTTCAATAGACTATATTGTTTACAGAAGCTGTGGCTTTGAGATTATTATGGCAGTGAATCTGCTGGCTCAGTGCAAGTGTGTCCTTGGACATGAGGAAGTGAAATATGAGATTATCTGGTTATAATTAAAATTTCTTTTTGGTATGTGACTTCATCATCGTTTCCTAGCCTGCCTTAATATGTGAGTTTTCATACATCTCATTCGTAAATAATGTTTCATTTTGCAGTGACTGATATTTATTTTTGTATTGCAGGCAATAATGCACCATGAAGGTCACATGGATGATGGTTTAACATTGTCCAGGTCTCAGAATGAAGAATCCCGTACAGCACGTGTCATCCGTAGTACAGTCTTCCTTTTCAACAGGTTTATAAGGTGTGCTTCTGAAATGACCTTTTCATCCCTTTTATTTTTTTTTCCATTTTTATTTTATTCGAAGTGTTATTAACACAACAATGAATGATCTAGCCCTCTTAAAAACCAGAGGAATACTGCTCAAACCAGACTTTATGCCAATTCTTTGTTTTATCAGCAGAGATTTACCTTGAGAGGTATTGGTCAGTTTCTTTTCGCTGTCTTCTAATATTACTTTATTGTACAACCTTGATTTAAATGCATAAACATATTAAAAATGCAAATCAACCATAAAAGAGAGACTTTTCCCTGCCAAAATTTGCTGTAAGTCATGTGGTGTATCATTTGGCTTTTTCTTTTCTAAGTATGGTTTTTAAAAGTGCTCTTCCTTGAAAAACCTGGAAAAAGGAGATAACCATGTAAGTACAAGCTTGTACAAGACACAAATGTACTGAAGAATTTCCTAGCCAAGAAGAAGTTTTTCTCAAAAGTTTTAATGACACCTTCTTTCTACCCTCCCACTACACTTTCCTTATTTGTTCCCTTTTGACGCTACTTGTTTAATATTTTGCAACATATAAATGTTTTATTTTATAGTATTTTAACCATTTAAAAATATTGCCAGATTTATTTAATTTGCATTTATCTTCCTATTCCAAATGTCCTCCTAAATAACACTGATAAAATGCTAATTCTCAAACATTTGTGACTTCAGTGATTGATGAGAGGCTGCTCTCATCAGTGTAACTGGCATTTGGAAAGGATTCTATGCAGTAAGACTATAGGGAATGATAGCGATTTTATAGGAACTTATTTGTCACAAGAGAAGACAGTGTGGGAGATGTTGACCTGAAGCAACCATGCCCTAAATCAGTGCACAGCTGAAGACATAGACATGCCAAGTTTTTTCCAAAAATGTTTACCCAGGTACTTAAATAACAACAGAGAAAAACTCCTGTCAGGAGAATTGCCTACTGTATTATGTTTAAAAAACAAAAGAAATGCAAACCCTAGGTCACTTTGTACATAATACTTTTTCTTAGAAGCTTCTAAGAATGCCATAAAAGATAAGAACAGAGAAAGGCAATTTAATGATAAGGTTTCAGAAATCAAGGTACTAGTAAATTACAGTGCAGATTTTTGTGGAGTGCACAGGGAGTCCAAGGTAGTGTTTAAAAATTTAGTTTTGGCAGGACGTTATGCCAAGAAGATAAAGCTGAATTGGAGAGGATCAAAATTATTCTCATAAGTGCGTGTGCCAGTTCTCTCCCATGAAGTCAGTAGAAAACATACACTTCATATAACATATATTTAAAAAAATCATTAAAAAAATTGCACTTCAGATAACATGCGCACAATAAAAGTTAAGTTTTAAAGATAAATTTTGTAGCTATCTTCTTGAAACATTGCATTATTTATTCCAGAGGATTTTTATTCTTCAGTGGTAAATATTTGTACTGAGGTAATATTCTTTCCTAAATTTAGGTGGTTTCGAGCCCTAGTTCACCATTTGAGGTGAAAATAAAGTGATGTGCCAGTTTAAAAAAATAAGAAACAAACAAAACACTCCCAATCACACATCCCCCCCCCCCGGAAAAAAAAAAAAACAAACCCAAAAAACACAACAAAACTTATCATTGTTGTCTACATCCAGCAAAAAGCAGACTATAAAACAGGGCTTCTGCTCCGTACCGTGGCCTGGAGAGGAATCCCGGGAGCAAGCAGGGCGGGAGGCAGTTCAGGAACGAGGGCTGGCACGGGTGGTGGTGGGTCAGGTTGCTGGGGGCTTTGGGTGCCTCCAACGAAAGATGTGAGTGCGATGAGCACGGAGCTGCTGCCCGCTGTGGGCATGGCGGGCTCCTCTGCCAGCTGGAGCTCCGTGGTCTGTCAGCATAAACGGGCACGGTGTAAACCTCTTTGCTACATAGCCGGGTTTCTCTCAGACATATGCTAGCAAAAAATTCTTTTTACAATTGCAGAATTGAGGATGAGTCACAAGAGAAAACATGAGTGTCAAATGAGCCCCCTCCTCCTGCTCTCCCCCGCTGTGTGCAGGGTGGGCCCTTGCCTTCAGGGCTGCTCCCCTCCCAGCGCTCCAGGGCCCTGGCTGGCTCCTGTGGAGTTTCAGGTTCCTCCACACCTTTCCCCTCCTCCCTGAGGATGGGCATTATGTTCGCAGGCCCTCAGCACCTCCCGTTTCTTTGCCCCTCATGGTTCTTCCTGCTTCTTCCAGAAGGTTCTGGCGGGCATCCTCCAGCCCCCAGCAGGGGTAGACCCGCCTTCCTGAGGGGAGCCAGGGAGCCGCGAGGGAAAGCCCTTGCCTTCCACTTGCTGCATGGCGCTGGTGAGGTCTCAGCTGCAACAACCGTGTTCTAAGAAAGATGAAGGAGGGTATAGCAGGGGTCCTGAGGGAAAGCACTGCTGGGAAAAATTGGATTATGGGGTTTGTTGGGGATTCAGCTAAGCAAAGGGCAGGTGCAGCATGGATGAGAACAGTCTGCTCCTGCTCTTCTAGGAAATGGTGGTCATAGATTACTGCAAATCCAAGTTGGAATTGTGTATTAGGGAAACAAAGAGGCTAAGGAAGTGCTGGCACAGTGGGTGTGGATGAGCTACATCTTCTGGCTTTGAAGGTGACTTGAGAACAGGTTAGAGACACACTTGAGAGCCTGGATGGTCTGGCTGGGCCCCCTGGCACTGTAGGCCTGGTTCTTGGACTTCCGTCTGTTCCAGCCTCATGATGCATTGAACTGGTTTACAATATCTTCATCTTTTGGTCTGGCCTCTTGATACTGCTAAAAGTGTAGGTAGAATATTAAAATATGTTTTCTGCATTGCAATAAATTTTAAGAGAAACAACATTTTTGGTTCTTCCAGATCACGTTTGGGAAGGGAGGGGTGGATCATTAAGTGGAGAATGGGGCAGACATAAATAATTTTTGAGAAGTTACGTAGCCGTCAGAAAATGAATTGAGCTTTGGCATCTAAACAAACTTTGCTTTTAAACCAATAAAGAGTTTAAATGATAAAATAATTAATTTCCAAGACTCAGGAGACTTTGCATCTTCTTGTAGGGGCCTTGATGCTCTCAGCAAGAAAGCGAAGTCTTCCACCGTCGATTTGCCTATTGAGTCAGTCAATCTGAGCCTTCAGGACTTGATAGGCTACTTTCACCCCCCTGATGAACATTTGGAGCATGAAAACAAACAAAACAGGCTCCGAGCACTGAAGAATCGACAGAACCTCTTCCAGGAAGAGGTACTGCTCTCAGTTTTACTCCTGATTTTCCACCATGTTGTCTGCAAGTATTCTTTCACAGTGTCTGTAGTGTTGACATCTAATCTGGAGTATGTTTGTAGTGGTATTCTTGTTCTGTAAGAGGCAAACTCTTTGCTACATTTATCACTTTAGATCTGGTGGTTTTCCTGTATATTTAAAGAAATGCATTTTTAAAAAAAATCAGATATATTAATATGACCTTGTGCCTTGAATTCTAACCATAATTTACTCCTTATGTGTGAATTAGTTTCTTCCATTACAGTTTAATCTCTTGATGCAGAAAGATGTTTGATTTAATAAGCTTGATTTAAATATTTTGTTTAATATTGTCTTTTTTTTTCTGGTAGTGATAGCTGCCTGACTTAAGGCAGATACTTAATCAGATGGTTAAATGCCTTCCAGAATAGAAACTTGCCTAAAATTGTGTCTGGAATACTGTTTATTTTTTCTTTTATTTTGCCCATCCTAAAAGGTAATTTTTTATTCTCACGGTCAAAGAAACTTTTCTGTAGGAATTGCTTGACTCCACTTGTCTGACTCCAGGTATACTTGTATTTTGCATATCCTGCCTTTTATATTTTGTTTTCCTAGACTTCTGAAAACCTTATGTGTTTGCATCTAAACAGTACTGTTTTTTCCTCTGACAATCTGAGCCTTTTCATTTTTAGGGTATGATCAACCTTGTGCTTGAATGTATTGATCGCTTGAATGTATACAGCAGTGCAGCTCATTTTGCAGATGTAGCTGGGAAGGAAGCTGGAGAAGCATGGAAATCTATTTTGAATTCTTTGTATGAATTACTAGGTAAGGCATGTTATGGGGTACTTGGATTGTTTTAGTTCAAATTAATACTCAGATGAAAAGAAACACATACCTCTTTTAGTATAGAAGAATTTCTACTGAATTAGTATAGAAGAATTTCCACAATTTAGGATACAAATTAAACAAGACTTTTGCATTTCCAGGTCCTTGCTTATTCTTAAGAACAAAATACACTGAAAACACTCAAATAATGTGATTTTTCCTTATAATATTGATTATTATAAGTAACATGATTCTTACTTTAATTAAATGATTGATTAGTTTTTTCATATTAGCATATTGCTGATGTATCTTGTATGCTGGCCAGAAATGTAGGGACAAAATATGTGTGGCTATATCATTCCTGTGTTAAGGAGCCACAATATTGTGGTCAGTTTTGTAGGAGTCCGTGATTTTTCACACATCTGGCTGTAGAACTGCAGCATAAATCTAAAGTTTCTATGACCAAGACCCCTCTTTTTAGTTAGTAATGACCAGTGACTCCACCATTATGCTGGGATACAGCGTGCCATGGAAAGGTACGCTCTTTTAGATGCAGTATATCATGAAGTTCTTGTGCACCCTGCAGTCACTGACAAATCTCCTAATAGCTTCTATAGGTATCTAAGTGTTAGTTGGTGTGCTGGTCAAATTTATGTGTAGGTAGTAGCGTTTAATTGCCTGATTCGTTTGCTCACCAATTTGAAATGCATGTGTGATTTATGTTCTATTATGACTCATTATTTAGAGTTATTAATCCACTACGATAGCTGCCTGCTGAGTTGTTAATTGTCTACAAAAGGAAATTTTACTCCCTGAGAGACCATTCTATCAGTTCCTTCCTCCTCTGTCATCAGGTTTTCTCAGTGCCATAAGTGTAAATAATAACATTAACACTGACCTTAAGTGGCTGAGGACAGTAACATGTCTCTGTCATTAAAGAGTCCTTTGTGCAGGCTGCGTCGCTGTGCCTATATGCTTGCTTTCTGTAACACACCAGCTCTTATGCGAGGGTCTGCTTGCCTTTAAACTTGTACGTTGGGCAAAAGCTTGGGTTTGGACAAACTCCTCATGCAGGATTGTTATCACTTTCCTGTAAAATATAAAGCATTTTAGTTATGATACTAAATCTCACTCCTGAAAAATTTAGTAATGAAAAGGTGTACAAGTAATGCGATGTTATACATCAATTCCATTAAAACTCCACAACTGAATGTTGAGTTTGTAAGATGAAGTGAGTCGAATGGTTAGGAAATGCCCAGATGAATGCAGTGTGTATATTGACTGTTTTGAGGGTATGCATTATGAAACATAATCTCCTACTAGTTTTTCTATAGGACCCATTCCTTAATTTCATTTTAATTTATTAATGGTACTTAAAATACATAGTTTTGTCTTTGCTATTTGGTGTGAGGCACTGAAACTCATTTATTGTAAGCTTTTTGATTCATGTTTGGAAAACAAAGGTATTATCTTGGAGTTCTTCTGTGCCATTTCTGATTAGTAATCTGAATAATTGGAACTATTAATGAATGTTCTGTTGGAAAATCCTGTAATAAGGCAGATAGAAAGTATTATCTCCCATTCCATGCAGAGAACCAGATACAGAGAGAAATTTATGTAAAAAAGACTCTACCAGTGCTAATTCCCAAATTAAGAACTGTGAGATCTGAGCTTTTCTCAGAATATTCAGCAGTATTTCATGTGTACCAGGCATACTGAAAACTTGCATTCCTCCAAATTCAGAGGCACAGAAAATAAAATTTTAATGGCGTGCCTCACTTCACACAAACTTTCCTTACTACCCAACAGCAACGTGAGGCAGCTGAGGCAGGAGTTCTGTATATAGTACTGTTACAGAGCTTTTCCATCATCTTATGCTCTTGAATAAAATAATACCTGTGGGGGAAAAGGATATCCAGCATAGAGGTGCTTCTGTCTGGCCCACTACTTTTTCTGTTGGAGAGAATAGAAGTTGACATAGTAAATATCACTGAGACAACCAGAAGCGCTCTCCCGTGATCTCTCAGAGCAAAGAAAGAGCTAGCTGAACAATGGCTGCTGTCACCTAACCACTGGTAGAAGGTGGTTCCTGTGGCTACGATTCTGATTGAGGAGTTGCTGAGATCTACCACCTTCAAGTAGTTGAAGATTGTAGTGTGATGCATATGCACAGGTTGCAAGAGTGACCAGAAGTGGCGTTTCCCAACATTAGATTGGTAGATTTTATGATCATTATAAGGTACTTCAAATATTTTTGGGTTTGATTTTCATGGGTTTTTTTTTATAGTTGCAAGCTAAATACACCATCTATACACCTCTCTTCCGTTCTGTAACTTGCAGCATAGTGACGAGTTAGCATATGGGCCTGAGACTTCATCTAAGAGTGGTTTGTAACAATGGCACATGTTGTCCTTTGTATTGTAGTTCTATATGCAAAACTGTTTCAGAGGTAGATTTTGCTGCTTTTGCTGGTGAATTTATGATATTTGATGACTCAGAAATTTTATGACTTGGGAACAAATTATATTGTAGGTTCTTGAATGGAGTGTCCAGATCCCCCCCCTGCCTCCCCCCCCCCCCCCCCCCCCCTTATGTTTTCCAAACTGGTATAGGCCTTTCTTGTGTTCATTTGCATGTTACAGCTCCATTCTCACTTATCTTTGCCAATGTCTGTCTTCCTTCAGACTCTATAGTCTGTTATAGAACTTCCTTCAGAACTCTATAGTCCGTTATAGAAAATGAAGAAAATGTTTCCTGCTGTTTTCACTTATTTCAATGAAGTTAAAAAAAAATCCATATAGCTTTGGCTATCTTCACACTTGCGAGCAACCAGATTGTTCAGTCTGAATTTTTTGCAGGTAGCTCAACCATTGGCAGGCAGAAAGAGTAGCAAATTTTCTCTCTTAACAGTTAAAATTCAGATAAAATGCAGGAAACTAAACTAAACTTTCACAGCGAAACTGATAGTAAATCGTAGCATGAGCTTCTCATCATAGCAGTGCTACTGTTATGTTACTCTCTCTGCTTATCTCTTTACTCACCCTAATGTCTGTATGATGCTTAAAAATGCGACATTATGTAATGTGGATTTGTGGGGGTGTCTGCTTGTCCAAGCTTGAGATAAAAAGGTCATCTAAAAGGATCATTGGTAAAAAATTTACATCTTAATCTATCTTTCAGCTCATATATGGACACTAAGTAAAGTAAATCCTCTTTAGGCTTTTTTTTAAAGGTGTTTATTTCATGTATACTGATGGTAGTTATTTAATTTATGAAGAATCAATTAAAGAAGTTATGACAGGAATTATGAACATTTAAAAGCATCCAGACTAGGTCCAGAGAGTTAATGTCTCAGTGAAATAAGCTGATGGCCTTTTAGAGTGCAGATGATGGAGTATGACAGTCTGTGGTTTGGTTATTCATAGATGCAGTGGGGAGGGGGGTATTGCAGTTTTTTGTAACAGTTTAGTTTATCTCTTGTTAAATTAAGCACAGCTCAAACTGGAGGAAGCAGTGGCTTGATTGCTGAATCATTTCTCTAAGTCTGAAATTTCCAGTGGACAAGGCCAGAAAATTCCTTCTGAAAGAGTCTACTTGTTCTGCTGTTTCCATGCACTTGTAGTGAGAACAGTGCACAAGCTTTTGGTGACTTCCCAGTCTTTATGTCCCTCCTGCTCCCTTATGTTACTTCCCTAACTGCGTTATCTTCTGGCAGCTAATGCTTAAGAAGCCTGGCTTTGATCTGCCTATAATGAATTTGTATGTTGCTCTGTTCTGAATAATGCTGGACCTGTACAGTAATTGCATGGATGACAAATGGATATTGTTTGCTCAGTCTTGCTTCAGCAAACAGTATTTTGTTTTTGAGTCTGCACATAATAATAGTAAACTGTGATGCCAGAATTAATGGATTTTGTTACATCATTGACATTGTGATATATTTCACTGTGACAAGAATGGAGACATTTACAGACTTTGAGTTGATTGAGACCGGGTACTATGGCATATAAAAATCACAGACTAGCAGAATGGTTTGTGTTGCGAGGGACTTTTAAATATCATCTAATCCAACTAGCCTAATTGTAAAAAAAATGTTCCTTATATTCAATCTAAATCTACCCTCTTTCAATTTAAAATGAATGCCATATATCTACTAAGACATCTGTCCTTCATCTGTCACAAATACATACAATTGCTCTGAACTTGTATTTGATCCTTTTGTATCACAAAAGAATGCACAGGAGTATAAGTAAAGATGTGAATTCAATGTCTGACTCGCCACATCCTGGTTTTTGTTTCTTTAAAACTGGGTGTTAGTCTTGTCAGAGTAGTGAGAAATAAAAGAAGCAACTGTTAGATATTGTTTTTTGTTTTCAGTGTTAAGTGGCTGTGTACTTCATCTAATGCACAGCTTTAACCACTAAATACTGACCTTGCACAAACTTCTACTCAACTGCAGAAATGCAACCATCTGTATCTTATTACTGTTAATGAAGTTAAATTAATTGATGTCATGTTAAGCAATGAACTGTTACTACTTTCCTTTAATGTTTATACCTGAAGCACAGTGAGATTATGTGGTTTGCCTATAATCAGTTTAAAAAAATCAGTTACAGAAACGGGTGTTTCTTAGTTCTAATCTGTGTCTTTTAACAAGATGCTCCTCTTATGATTCCCAAGTATTTTCAAATAACTATGGTCATGATTAATTGACTATGTAAGGTTTCAGGGTATAGATTTTGTTATCATATAATACAGCAAGAGAAAGGGATTTTTTTGATTGTTAGGGGTTGGGTTTTGGTTTTGTTTGTTTAGTTTGTTGGGGGTTTTGGCTGTGAAGCAGTTGGATTGTGATCTCTCCCCTCATGACACAGAACTGTCAGTGCAGCGACTTGTTTGCAATTAACTTCCAGATTGCTTTTCCCCTTTGCAGATAAAATTTCATATCATATTTATGTCACAAGGCTGTAAGTTTAACCTTTTATAATTGAAACGGCATAAACGCACGGTTGCAATATAATGTAGTGGATTTCTGCGGTAATAAAACAGATTTTTAAGAGGCCATTGCCTCTTAGCAGGACCAGCAGTCTCTGCTGCTGAAAATAACCATAGAAATTTCAGGATGAAATAATTTGTTGGCAGAATTGGAAAAAGATCTTAAGAAAAGCAGTTTGCACTGTTGCACACACCAAACAGAAATGTTAATGCCTCGTTCTTTTTTTTGGAGTAGAACAGAAGCTTCTCGGAGAGCTCATGTGTAGGCACGTGCATGCAAATGCATGTATTCCAGGACAGGGCAGGCTTGTGGGTGCCTGCAGCGTTCAGTGAGATTTCTACTCAGTTATACCACCAAGTCAGTTGCATGAGTTCAGTCTACTTCAGTCTTCAGCTTGAAACATGAGGATGAAACAGTTTCCAGCCAGTTCCTCCCTCCCTACAGCCCTGTCAAAAGTATGACAAACAGTTCCTGGACATCTGTCTTGTTTTATTTCCTATTATTTTTGTAAAAAGGTATTGTATCAATAGAAAATCACTTACTTTCGTCACCTATGTTGTTGGCTTCGTATTCTGCTCTTCCAGTGTTTCCTGTTGCTACAAGAATATTGTGTTAACAGAAATTTGTTTCTACAATAGCCGCTGACTTCTGTGGGGTCAGTACTGGCTACTTCATGTAAAGCGTTTTGCAGGGATCATTGAGGTGATTGTAAAGCCGAAATAATTCTAATTCCTTAAAGGTCAATTTGATGCCAAGGGTAATTTTTTACGCTTAAATCTAACTACCAGTTACGTTATTTAAATTTAAATCAAGAACATCAATAATTAAAGATAAAGAATTTGGATCCTTTCTGGCAAGACAAAACAAGGATTATTATTTTTTTTTATTTGAATGAACTTATAGTTGCGATTATTTTATTATTTTTCTCTCTTTCTTCTTCCAATAGCGGCTCTGATTCGAGGGAATCGTAAAAACTGTGCTCAATTTTCTGGATCTCTTGATTGGCTGATCAGCAGATTAGAAAGACTGGAAGCCTCTTCTGGTATGCTTTTTAGTATTTTAACTTCCTTATTTGACCAGATTTTCATTCTCTAAAATTGGTGATACACTTTTTCAGTCTAATAAGCATGAAGTTCTTCTATGTGAGTAATTTATTTATTTTTTAAAAAAAATAAATTAGATTAATAAAGTGAGATTTATATTTGCAACATTTTTACATATTTATTTCAGTTGTAGTTCTAGCTCAAGTTCTGACAGTCTGTCCTTTTAATTGGCCAAGCGATTTTAATGTTATTTTTTAATTCAGGCAAATAAACCATTTAGCAAAACTATTCCTCTGCAATTTCAGTTGTATTCAGTTGCTTTCTCTCTAATTCTAGTACCTTACCTTCCCTTCTTTGTAGAAATCTGCATGTTTTTAAGGATTTTCATCCAACTGAATATAATAGTAACCATATGGAATGGATATAATTTGTCTCTTCTTGAAGTACTGTAGAGGTACTGTAGGGAGGTTTGTGTGATCTACTTGAGTATGTGTAATAGAAGGATCTACAGAAAATTACTCACACATTTGCGTGTAACAGTGTTACCTCTGTAATACATACACATTTGCTTTTTAATCACCTCTCTCACTCCTGAGGTCTGAATTTCTGATTACAGTTAACGACCATGCATGGAATACAATTATGATTTGAGAATCTGGGAATTTTGTCTCATTTAGACACAATTTCTTTAAGCTAGTTTATTTTCTTTGTCATTACTTAATGTTTTGTCTTCCTCCTGAACTGCTGTGTTAACCCCTTAGTGTGTAAGAGATGCAATGAGTCTCTGTGTTACTCAAAGTGAAAGTAAATGAAGTTATGCTGAGCTGTACTGCTCACTGAAATGGTGATCCTGGATTCTGCTTCCTTGGAAGCAATCTGTTCTCCGTCAACCTACACTGTATTTTTAAATTTCCAATGGATTTTTATAAAAAAATACTGCAACTAAACTTGGTCAAAAAGACTCTTTGGACTATATTGGAAAAATACACTTTTTGAGCACAATAAGTAATAAGTAGTGTGAACACTGCCTATTACGGGAATGTAAATAGCTTAAGAATTTCTCTTGGTGATACATGATTCCTTTGAGCATTGGCAGCTTGCTACTGTGTACCTCTTTACTGTCTTTAATGTAGTTATTAACATGATTGTAAACTATCACAGAACCTTAAAGTTGGTTATCTGGATTACCACATTTGCCGTGTTTTTTTTGTGGCTTTTTGTTTGTTTGTTTGCTTGCTTGTTTTTAAAAAGAAAGTCTTCAATTCTTATCAGAATAATTATTTTGTGTTCTTTTTTAAACAATACTACTCTATATTTTAAAAAAATACTTTTGAAATATGCCACTGTACTTTGATTTTCTAAACAGATGGTAGACAAATCTCATTGCATTAAAGAACCTCTGCTAAGTGTATCTCAGAGTTACTATCAAAGAGATAGTAGGACTGTTTCTGCAGTTAAGAGTGCCGATTTCATCGGTGATACTTGAGTCTTTGCCCCTTTTTATTGATATAAATACAATATTTTCCTTTTTTTCTTACACAAATATTTGATTACTGTTGTTTTCACCATGAAAATATGCCAAAATGATGTCATCTAGGCATCTGACAGTAGACAGTTATCAAATTTGGACCCAGCAACTAAGAAATGAGATTCAAATCAAGTGATTAGTTCTGGTCTCTTGAGACTGCTTTTGACTCTTTTTTCAAGCGTGCTTTTTGTGATTAAGATAAAGAAACAAAATAATGCTGTTGATAAGAAATGTTACTGCAGCCTGATTCCACGCACACCCCCTCCTTGTTTTTCAATATTAGCAAAGGTATTATTGAAATATTAAAAAAAACCAAACATGTGCAGTGTAAGGCCAGTGTTCTAAATTATATTTTTACCAATGTAGTGATACTTGGAGTTCTACAGGTTACAGCAGTAACTGAAAACATGGATCTGATGTGGTGAGATCTTTCATATTCTGATTTGCTGATTAAGTGAATCATAGGACTGAACAGTAAAGAAATTATGAAAAAGGTTGAAATAAGAAAGATGTTAACAGCTCCTTATAGAAAGCTTTATTTCTTGCATGCACTAGACAGAAAAATTAGACAATAAGCAGGAGCTTGAAGTCTAAATTAAGCTCTTGTCAGGTATAAGGAATTTGCCTTGCAAATTATTCTTCCCTGTAACTAAAAGTGAAGAAGAAATTATAGAAATATAAATAATACAAATTGGAGAAGTTTTACATGTAATAATCTAATGTTAACATATGAAATAACAACACAGTAAAAGCAATTTTGGTTTGAGACATTTCAACTTTTTATATAGATCATTGACATAGACTGGAAGCATATATTTTTTTTTTGCCATTATATAAATCTTAAGTTTCACTACTAGGAGAAGCCAGTAAATGTTTGTTAGAAATGCATTTGGAATATACCTTCTGGTCTAGAAGTTGAGAAAATTGTATGTTTTAAGTCAGTAAAAAATTGTCTTGTGGAGAAAAGGATAATAAACAACCAAGAAGTTAAAGCCAGGTTTTCAATACTTGTGCTACCACAGGCAACCTCAATTTCAATAGTTTGTTTCATTCCTTAAATTAACGTTGATCTTGACACTTTTATTGTATATTTTTTCATTTCTCTACTACAGTCCACTTTTGGGGTGAAAGCATTCATCTAAGGAGAATGTTCTCACAGTTATGCAGTTGCATGGGATTTGACTGCAACCTTAATTTTAATGTGTTTCCCCAGTTGTTCATGGTGAAACTATTTCATGAGATACCTAATTTTACACCTGAAATTCTCAGAGCTAGGATTTTTCAGAAATTATGCAAAACTTTGTGCTCAACCTTTGGAGGTTCAAGATGAAATTTAAGACAGCTCTAAAAATGCAGTGTTACATGGTTTCTGTTATGTATGTATGCATTTTTAAAAATGAATCTCAAAGTAAAAATAGGGTTTGAAAATAAAACCTAAATATATTTATGGTATTATAGTCAGGTATGAGATAAATTCTGTAAATTGCAAAGTAACCTGACATTGTAGTTGCACTGTATAATGAACCTCATGAACAATATGCTGCAAAAATTCTGAAAGTGCTAATTGCAATGCCTGTTTGTTCCGAGTTTGCTTCTAGGAACTAGGCTACTTGAACTCCTTCCCCATATGTTCTGGTAACAACCTCCATGTTGCCTCGAAAACAGATTTGGTAATTAATACTTTTTGTGGTTTTGAGGGAGTCAGTTAAACAAGATGCTAATTATGCTGTGTTTTAGTTATCTCGAGAGGCACAGTAGGTTTAGCTTTTAGTATGTAAATGTGCTTTTGTGATTTGATGTGGGATGTTTGCTTGCCAGATTCTAAGCTTTATAAGGCTTGACTGGAGTGAGGATATTCACTGTTTTAATTAACAGTGGTAGGTCTACAGCAGGGAGAAATACTGGATTATATTACACCTTTTAAATAAGAATACCTGGCTGCATATACCTAAAATAATTAATTTTATGAGGTAGAGTATTTGTGCAGAAGAAACAGCATGCTCTGTTAATCACAGTAGATTAAGTTCACCTTCAACACTAAAGTTGTCAGCTACATCTCCTGCAGGGTTTTTTGTGAATGTGTTGTAATAAAATTTGATGCTGTAAGCTATTATCAATAAAATTCCTATTTTCAGGTTTTCTTATCCTTGAAATAAAAATGTTATGAAAACAGAATAAAAGCATTAAATATAGACTTGGCAATTGTGAGTTGATTGAACAAATTAGATTAGAAATTGATTCAGGTCCTGATCTTCACTGAAGCAAAAGAAAGAAAATGAAGATTTTTCCAAGTACAAATGTGTCTGAGAGTAGACCATGTTAGAAGTGAAATGTCACAGAAGCTGAGTGAATAATGCAATGCAAATGCTTCAGTTGTCTCTTCAGTGCATGAATTAAGGCTAGAGTAGTCTTTTGCTCTGAAATATATTCCAGGTGGGATTAACTAGTTCTACTAAAATTTTAAAGGCATTAAAACATAGGTAGTAAAAAATAGAATTGGGAAGTTAGTAATCTAGTATCTTCCAAGTGAAGATTTTTGGAGAAAGGTAATATCAGGTTTTGAGTTGTTTTTTTGGTTGTTTTGTTGTTTTGTTTTTTAAAGGGCATGCATTTTATTCCAGTATTCTGCAGTATGACATTGGAGGAATCAACATGTTGTCCTGAAAATACATGCTTCCTTTCATCTGTTAGTCACTCATCTTTACGATAAACTCTGTATATCATAACTGTTTGTGGTATTTGTATGAAATTCAAACGCTTCCTGCCTTACTGCCTTGAGCAACTCCAGTGAAATTGGAACAAAGCCAGTTGTAGACAATATAGAATTGGATCAGTGAAAACAGACATTGTAAATTCATATGCGATTTTTTCTGATACAGAGGGAATTTGCCCTTAGAACAAAACATGTTTGATAATTAGCATTCAGATGCTGCAGTAATGGAAGAAGTTGCCGTGGCAGCTGGGTGTAATTGATAACATTAATTTGTCATTTTTTCTTCTGTTGTTGAAAAGGTTAAGACTAAAAAATGAACCCTTTATACTATTTTAAGACAAATACAAGATTCGGAATCTACCTACACAAATCTGAAAAGTGCAGGGTTATGGTTATGGCTTACATTATGTGTTGTTATTTCGTATTGGATTACCGTTTGTATTGTTAGAAGTGTGTTTCAGCGCATGAGAGGTGACAAACTTTACCAAGTTTTGAATGTTGTGATGTCACTGCATTCCCACATCTCTACAGCATGCAATAAAGTTGTTGATCTAGGTATAGATTACCCCTCTAGATTGAGGATCCTTTTGTAACGCTTTCCTTACCTTCCTCGGTATTTTACTGTGTTCAAGTGACCCTGCCTGTCTGGTTGGCAGGCTGGGTGGATTGTGCTCCAGCTGTGTATGCTAAAGGGCACGTAGTCCTTTAGCTTGCTGTCATGACTCTTAAGTTTTTATGCTTTATATCAATATTGTTACTGTCTGTATTGAAAGCGTACAGCTATTGCAGCCCAGATCATACCATTGCCAAATTGAGGTTTAATATGTGGGTTTTTTTAATTTGTATTTGTTTGAGACTTTCTTCTTATATCTTTGGGGCTACAGAATCACTTTGGGAGTTCACACCTAGCTCGTTATATTCTAGTTCTGACTTTTCTTGGAGCCACTGCACGGAACAGGAAGATTGTCTACAATATCTACGCAGGGTCACCTGCATTTTTTGTTTACATATGTATGAGCTTTGTTTGGAATCTGTTTACCGGATAAATCACATTGTCACTGTATCTGTTGTCTTCCACCTTTACTACTTTTCAGTCCTTGAGTAATCTGTATGCTTTATTAGTGATGACAGTATATCTTCCTCCAGATCCCTGGAAAAAATATTAAATATATGGGGATAAAAGGTGATGATACTGTAGGTAATCTAAATTGAAATGAGAGATCTGAATGAAGTCAGTCAATCCTCATTTTAATTCAGATTTTCTTGGGAAATAAAAAATAAAACTACCTTTCAAATAGCAAGTAATTTAAGACTAACCATTGTCTCTTCTGGCAGAGTAACTGTTTTAACAAGGATGGGAATCTAAAATCTAAGATTAAAGAAAAAATATAAAAATTCTTGTTGACATATGACTGTTCATAATATCCTTCCCATCTTTTTTTCCCTCTGTAAGAAGTCTGCATATGTTTTTCTTTATGAGGAGGTCTACGGTTTCTTTGGCTATGTGTGTCTTCTTAGTTTTGTTTTTAACAGAGTTATACCTTGATTGAAATGTAACTAAGCATAATACAAGTTGGTCTGAAATTGACAATAAAAATAAATAAATTCATAAACTGAAGGTATTTTGGTCTTTGCTGGTACATAAAAATGAAACATGTCCTAAGTCTGTCAAAGAATATATTTGCATAGGTAGGTAATTTCTGTAAATTGTTAATGGTGTTTAATCTCTTTCCTCAGTAAGATACTTGGAAAATTCTCCAGATTGGATTTTCTGCTGATCTGATAAGAGGCAATAGATTAGACTCAGAACTCCCGGCCATTTCAATTCCTCATAAATAATGGTTTTAATACCAGACTGTAATTGTTTCATAGTTATTACTTATCTCATTGCATTTCGTTATTCACTGTGTAAGCATGCATTTCATACTTAGCAGAAAGAGATATATTGTTCCAACAATATTTTTATCCTCAATACTTTAAATTTAAGAGTTTATGGTTTTCAGCTTTTCTTTTAATTTTTGCTTGGTTTTCTCTAAAATGATTTAGTTATAAAGTTCCAGGCTATATTTTATTGTTACTCAGGAATTATTAACAACAACAAAAAGAAATCAAGGGGAAAAGGGGATATGTATGTGTAAAAAACTTACCCAAATAAATCAAAATTCATATTTTTTCCTTAAATTTGAATTTCTAATTTCTTTATTGTTTACAAATTGAAAAACTTGTTTATTGTTCACAAATACAGAAAACCGAAAATGCATACTGAGGGCAGCTATGTGAATGAACCACAATCTAAATTCTCTAAATATTAGCTGTCGTCTATTGGTGATACACATTTTTTTCAGTGGTGTATTCAAAACCAGAGGAAAGAAACAGAAAACTGTAAATATGGAGAGCATATTTTATGTATATATTATGTATGCAGTGTGAAGTCCTCACCTCTTCATTGAAAAGCAGTATTTTACCCAGGTTTTTTTGAATTTGAGTGTTGATCATCACATATTTATTATTAAAATTTCACATTTATATACAGTTTTTTTCTGTCTTTTCTGATTTATACTATGTTCACTTATTTTCGGAAGTCTAGAAGTACATCTAGTCTGTTTTGGCTTTGTCTGTCTTATACAATGATTTTCGAAACTATTCCATATTGCTGAGCAATATATTAGGAAGTATTATGTGTGGTTATGGTATTATATGCACTTTGAATAAATAACTTTTCTTTTTTCCCCTCAGGAATTCTAGAGGTTTTACACTGTGTGTTGGTGGAAAGCCCAGAAGCTCTAAACATTATTAAGGAAGGGCATATTAAATCAATCATCTGTCTTTTGGACAAACATGGAAGAAACCATAAGGTAGGAAAGAAGAGACAAGTATATTTAGATGCACATTTGTGAACAACACAAGTATGTTGTTCTGTGCAGAAGTTAGATTTCAAATACTTTAATACTTTATATGTAAGTAGAAATTAAACTTTTCCTAAAAGACATATGAGCAGTTTGAAGAAGCAAAGGGGAGTGTTATCATCTTTTTGATTAAAACATTGATCCACACTAATTTTTGAGGGAAGCAGGAAGAATGTATCTTAATATTGTTAGGAGAACTTCATAACTGTTATAAAATAAAACTGCTGTGTTGGATGAATTATATACCCTTACAAGTCTTTCAGTAACAAGGTATATAGCACTCTATTGCTTGAAATAACTCACAGTGGTTATGAAAAATATTTAAGATTAAAAGAATCTCTTTTTTTGCAGGTTTTAGATGTTTTGTGTTCTCTCTGTGTTTGTCATGGAGTAGCTGTGCGGTCTAATCAACATCTAATCTGTGATAATCTCCTGCCAGGAAGAGATCTGCTCTTACAGACACGCCTTGTCAACCATGTGAGCAGGTAAAAAGAAAGAAAAAAAAAATCTGTGTCTATGAACAAAGCAGAATAAAACTTGTGGTTAAAAAAAATCAGGCACTATGGAAAACCCGTTTTACTTCCAAACCCTTTGTTAAAATATTTCATTCTTACTAGGATTTTAAATACTCTTTGCAATATTGATTAGAATCAAAACATGGGTCAGAGAGAGCTGGTGCAGGCTAAAGCTGCTCTAAACTGCTTTAAATGTGTGAAAACTGTAGTCTCTTCTAAAGATTCTTGTCTTGATCTCGCTGTACTTTCCAAGTATATTCAGCCAGTGTCCTGTGATTGCCTTCACGTTTGTGATTTTGTGAGCATTTCCTAATCAACTTTGGTCAGAATCAAGAACTTTGTACCAAACACCTTCCCCAGTGCCTGGGATATTTAGGGAGTGCCCTCACGCTTCCTTCCATGGGCAGAGTTGTAGAAGCTGCGTTCCAGCGGACATCAATAACGAGATGAAGCCAGTAGCATCTTAAACTGGCAAATCAATATTTACAAATTAAATGTTTATCCAGTGTTTGAATTTATGCTGAGACAGAAGAATCTGGCTTTAAGCAGAGATTTGTGAGATCTTCCTCGATCTCAACTTATGTCTGTTTTTAAAAGTCTCAATCATTAAGTGGAATGCAAGTTGAAACATAGAAATAGTACTTAGAATTTGGAGTTCATGGGATTTATTAGATGCTGAAAACCATAAAAAAATCCACAACTGTATAAGGAGAGCTTTTCAAGACTAAAAGTGAAACAGACTTTGCACTTCTATATCTAATACATTCACTCATATTTTTCATAGCCACGTGTGACTTGACTCCCCCCAACACATCGAGTAAGCACACCAATGTATATAACATATAGAGAGATGGTGTAATGGGGATCATTCCATGTCAGTAATAAATTTTATCAACTGATAAGCTAAAATCAGTAATGAAAACTTCTGTCCAAAATGCATGAGAAGAAATTATAAATATCAGGGTACTGATTGAGCTTCTGAGCTGGCTTTGGATGTCATACAGGGAAGGCAGAGCTGTCTATCCCAAATAAGGCTGTATACAAAGCAAATGTAATGAATATGTATTTTTGCTTTGCATTAGAATGTTTAATGAAAAGTCTGCAGTAGTTCGTCATGTTCATGGTATAAGTTTTTAATAACCACTTTCATTCCTTCTCCTTAAGCATGCGGCCCAACATCTTCTTGGGGATTAGTGAAGGCTCTGCCCAATACAGAAAATGGTACTATGAACTTATGGTGGACCATCTAGAGCCCTTTGTGACTGCAGAATCAACTCATCTGCGAGTGGGCTGGGCTTCAACAGAGGGCTACTCACCATATCCAGGGGGAGGAGCAGAATGGGGAGGAAATGGTGTTGGTGATGACTTGTATTCCTATGGCTTCGATGGTCTGCATCTGTGGTCAGGTATTCTCCCGGGGTTTTGTTTTCTTTTTGGTTTTAGTGTTGGGGTTTTTTATTTTTTTGTTTTGTGTGTGTGTTTGTGGTGGTGTTTTTTTTAATAATACTAGAAATAGTAGTACTTTGTTTGCAGTTCCAGCAAATTTGTTTTCAACAGCAGCAAAGTGAATCAGATGTTTCAGTTGACACTAGGAATATACAAAACCAGTACCGTATATCAGAATACGTTTTACATTGACATTACATATTGAAAAAATTGCTTTATACAAAGTAAAGCAGATAGACTAGTAATTTATATTTCAATCTGGGAATTGTTTGGTTTTTGTTTGTTTGTTTTTGTTTTTTTTATAACTATAAATATTGTATTTAAAACTTCAAAGGTGCAAAAAATGAAGTCTGTCAAAAAGTCATCCATATTTGTAATTTCTGTGTGATAGTGTAAACAGCCTGAGAGATTTAATTTTTTTATATTTTTTTTCCAAACGGATTTTTAATAAGGATATTTAGTTTGGAAGTTTAAAAACACTTTAAAGGTGAAGAAGATTTTTAAGGAATGCTTTTTACTATACATTTTAAAACCAGATATTTATCCGTATTAATGTATTATTTACATACATTAAGAGTGGCTGCTTATTGCAAGACTTGCAAACTCATATTCCTAGATTACATGTGGTGTGTTTGGTCAGGTATTTTAAATCTTTAAAATGTTATTGGCCCAGCTTGGATGTATTCATTAATAGTAGTTTCTGTATGCAAATTCTAATGTTAAAGGAAATAGAAACGAGTAACTAAATTATTTGTTATACTGTTGGTTCTGCAAATATCTTAGTCTCTCTTCAAACTGGGTTAGCTCAGCAAAATCAGAATAATAAGAAAGCAAGCTTGTTCTTTTTCTTAATCTTTTTCACAGAATTTAACTTTTATGAAAAGATTCCCAGATGTCATTTAGAATGGGTGGTTCTACACTTGGACAGTCCTAAACTTGAAAAAAAGTTTCTACTGTGGTTTCGCCTTGTTGAGTAAAATTTTTTTGCTTTGTTTTTAAGAGATTATTGGGCAGCAGCAAACTGTAGAACTGACTGGAAACTGGGTTAGGCTCATTGGATTGGCAATTCTTGCCACTGTGAAGATACGAGCAAGTTTTCTAAAGCTCCTTAGTGGATAAGAGAGACACTTTAGTGAGTCAGCTGTATGTCTCATTCAAGGTCTTTGAAGTTTTGAGGCATTGTGCCTTGGTACTTGGAAAAGAATAGTGTTTTACATTTCAAAAGAATTTTCCAATCAAAATAGCAATGGCTTGTATTATTAAGTAAGAACATATCAACTGGAGTGGCATCTTAGGAAAGTAGCTGCCACTTTCCCTCTCATGTATAGTGAGAATTACTTTGGAACAATGCTGCATAATTAATGGTGTCACTAAAGCTGTGCCATAACTGAGTTTTTCAGAAAAAGTATTATTACAGAGAAACCAAAAAATAATAAGCCAACTGAAATAACTTCTATAGTTAAGGTCCCTTTTAGGGAGGAAACAAAAGATTACTGAAAATGAAAATGATTTTTGTACCCACTGGAAACTTTTTAATCAGAAATGTCACAAAAGAATAAATGAACAATTGTTTGTGGTTCTCAAGTCAATAATCCAGCCCAGTCAAAAAAGTCAGACTACCTTTGTGTATTAATTGTGTTTTTGTGTATTAATCTCTGTTGTGGATGTGGCTGGTAGACTTGAAAAGATTTCTGTCTTCATTGACGTTAACATGTAACACATACCTCTCAAACTTGGAAGTATGTTGAAAATCATGTCTTTTGTTCCACAATGCCAGGTTGCATCTTGGTAAGTCACTGCAATGCCATTTAAAAAATAAATAAATAAAAAAAAAAAATCTTTTGAGCATGAAACATTTACTGAATTAATGAATAGCCAAACTAATTTCTACCCCTGCATTCCTGTTCTGGACCAAGCCTTTACCAGAATCGTATTTAATTTACATTAGTTTTTTCAGTCCTGCAGTTACTTCTCGAATATGGAGAACTGGAACTCAGATTTTTACAGCCTAATGCCAGAAAAGGCACGTAGATCATTTGGTCTGACTATGTGTTCATCAAAGACCAGTACATATTTCTGTTATGTCAGCCTTGCACTGATTCCAATAACCTATATATGACATTTTAACACCTGAAAAGGCATCTAGTCACAAGTATTGTGTCTTAAGGCGGTGAAGTATCTGCTCTTCATGATTAGCTCTTCTAGAGTTTAGTTATCCCTGCCTTAAATAATTGTGCTTTTCTGTAATTTATTTGAAACTAATTCTCAGCTGTTGTGATGTTTTTCTCTGCTATTCTCCGCTGTGCTCAGTGAGTTTCGGGATGCAGACCTGGTGGAAAGTAGTTTCCTTGCAAGTCATTCCAACTGCTGCTGTTTCTCCGCAGTGTTTCCTATAGAATTCTCTATTTGTGAGGGGCTGGTAGGATTTCTCCATGTCACTCCCCTGTCTTTGCTCGTGGAACTATTATTACAGCAACTGAGCTAAGGGCATCCTGTCTTGAAAGGGTGTAGAGAAGCAGCAAAAGCATCTGAAAACGTTTCTTTTTTTCCCCCAACTATACCGCTGCCTGCCCTATCAAGAAAGGCAGATTGCACAAGACCCTCTGTCCTACAATTTGCAGATTATGTGCCAGTATCAGGAAGTCATTTTCCATACGTAAAGTGTCGGAAGTTTTACTTTGGATTTTCCCTTGGGGGGGGGGTGGGGGTGTGTGTGTATGAAAATATATCTGCAGAAGAATTATTGAGATTTTACTTTTACTATTTTTGCTGACGTTAAAAGCATATGCCATATTCATCATCACCTTGAAAATATAGTGCTTTTAGTTAATTTCTTGATGTATACAGAAGTTGGACAGCATAGTTAAAAAGTTAGCGCTCTGTTCTTAATATGCATTATGGTTTGTCTCATTTTTCAAAACATGTCTAGAGATATTTTCATGCAACTTTCATGCTTTTCCATGCATTTTCTGTTGTAAATGTCAGTAGATTTCAGAAACAGAGATTTTCTTTTTCCCTGTTCTATAGGTTATTTCCCTTGGCGGCAGGTGTGCTTGTGTAAATGTAATTTGTTATAAGAGAGAATGATCCTTTAGAATTCATACAAAACTTATTAAAGGAAAAACCAATATATTACTGAATATACATGCCTCAAAATATGTGCTTCAAGCATTCATTAGTCAAGTATACTAGGTTTCATATTAGATACTAATGGTTGTTTTTCAATTTGCACTTCTACTGTGAGGAATAAAATTTAATTTTCTTGGGTTTGACTGTTTATATGGGTATCAGTAGTTATTTTCACTTACATTAAATGTAATTTAATTGTATTATTTATAATTCAAATAGCTTTGTAGATGCAATTTTATTCTATTCGCTATATTGCAAGCTTTAAATCAGATCTTAGATGTTATAGGTGAGGTACTTGTTTATTATTGTGTTTGTTCTTGATTGTTGTGTTTTCTTTCTCTTATTTTTTTTTTTTTTTTTTAGGCTGCTGTGAAAACCTGTATGATTTTCACAGGTTTTCCTAAATGTCTCGTTTACTTCCATAGGTTGTGTAGCACGAACAGTAAATTCTCCCAACCAACATCTGTTAAGAACTGACGATGTTATTAGCTGCTGTTTGGACCTGAGTGCCCCCAGCATCTCTTTCCGGATAAATGGTCAGCCAGTTCAAGGAATGTTTGAAAATTTCAACATAGATGGCCTCTTCTTCCCAGTTGTCAGCTTCTCTGCAGGAATAAAGTTAGCATCCCATGAAGTTGTTGGGTTTTTTTCCTAGTCTGGGTTTTTTTGTTGTTTGGGTGTTTTTTTTTCTTTTTCTTTCTCTCCTGTACATGTGATTATGCTGAATATTTCCCTGGATGTCTTTGCTCTCATTTCCCTTTCTGACATCTGCTTCTTTGGCACAGTTCCAGTTCCTGGATCGCGAGCACTACAAAGGAGTCCTGAAGAGATAGTGCATCTGTTGTTTTTCAGCACACCAGTGTATTCAGGTGGTTTGAAGACAGACTTTAGAAATAGATTCTTTATAAATTTTTAGCTAACACATTGCTACACATTCACTCCAGGACAGCATTTTACCTATATGGGAATAAAGCCATCAGCCTTTGATATTGTATGTATGTGGTCTAAATCACTTGCTATGAGGTAGTAGCTATTATTTAAAGATGCATTATCTGCTCTTTCCTTAAGAAATGTTGGTGGTACAGTTTCTTTTCACCTGGCTGAGTTAATATGAATTTAGTAATCTGTATTCTAGTTGCTGAACTGGTTTTTCTATAAAATTTCAAGTCACACTTGAGGTGCCAGACTTCTGCTTCCCTGTATTGAATAGTCTGAGACTATAATATTAAAAAAAAATTGTGTGATGTTCCAGCAGGGGGACCAACTTTAGCAGTACTGGCAAAGGTAAAGGCTGAAAGCTGATTTCTGTTGGAGACAGAGCAGTGCTCTGTGAGGGATCATTCAAAGACTGTGGTGAATACCACAGAAGCTAAGAGATATCAGACAGTGGCCATACCAGCCTCTCATTCCAGATGCAAAATGCACTTCTTAAGACTTTGCCTTGGATTATACAGGAGATACAATGTGGTAAAACTATAGACGTGCATGCTGTGAAATGCAAAGCTATAAACCTCTATGCTTTATCTGTCATGAGAGGAATTTTTGACTGATATTTTTTGTATGCTGAGTGTGTTTTTGGAGAGTGTTCTTGGTATAGCATTAACAAAAATGTAAGATACTCAGTAAACAGAAAAGACACAAAATTATTCTGTTGTAAGGCTAGTTTTTTAGGTGTTTTTTAATTCCTTCTGGATAGCGATGTTCTGGGAAGATTTTTTGGTATTATGTCATTGCTACTTCGTGGTCACCTCATTCACTGAATTTTTCAGTAACAAGACCCCATGACAAAGTCACCATTTTGTAATGAATAGACGAATGCTTTCCCCTGAGTTTCTACTAACATGGCAAGTATAAGTTTTAGGAAAAAAAATGTCCTGTTCTGTGCGAGAAAATAAAGAACCGTATTGCATGGAATTTCCAGGCTCATTTCTCAAATGAGAGAGAGTGGAGAACCCCTCAGTGGAGAGAGTTCAGAGGTGGTTAATTGATTACTTTGGGTTATAATCTCTGCCTTCTGAGACTTGAAAGGCTGCTGCTTACTTTATAGGTGTGCTAAGCGAACTGATTATTCTCTCTCTGTGTGGCTTCTCTTTTGATCTCATGATTTAGAATACTTTTATGGAAGTGGAAACTAACTAAAAGGAAGAATTGTTTACTTTTCCCCATGTTTTTTGCACCTGCTACTTCATAAACTCCAGCACTAGTTAGAGAAAGGTGAACTGTAAACAATGCGAAGAATCTGCAACATTGAATCTTCCACCAGCACACACACCCACCCACCCCTTTTTTTTTTTTTTTTTTTTTTTTTAAAGTAGCATTCAATAACTTTTAGGCTTACAAACTGATGAGGTTTGATACTAGAGGTGTCTCAGTTATCTAAAGTAACTTTGATGTTTACAGGGTACGTTTTTTGCTTGGAGGTCGCCATGGAGAGTTCAAGTTCCTTCCTCCCCCTGGGTACGCCCCTTGCTTTGAAGCTGTCTTACCAAAAGAGAAGCTGAAAGTGGAGCACAGCCGAGAGTACAAGCAGGATCGTAGCTATACAAGAGACCTGCTGGGTCCCACGATCTCTCTGTCACAAGCAGCTTTCACTCCAGTTCCTGTAGATACTAGCCAGGTATGGAATCTTAAAGATTGCATTTTCATTTTTAAACACACATATTATAGGCCTATGTTATTTCACATTTGATTGAATTAGCAGCTCATCTCAAACTTGTTTTTTCTTGAGATTTGGTTGGCACCTTCTGTTGCAAGAAGCTGATAAATGGTGCATGAAGTCCTTACAGTGCTCACAAGATATTTCATATATTTCAGCTCACTAACACTATAGTAATGTTTTACCCTTAATACCAGAGTAGGCAAAAAACTTCATGTTCTGTTACTAGACATTTTCATTGCTGTTTAATTACAATTTCTGAAGACTTTGCATTATGGTAAGACTTTTAGATCAGCTTCAGCGCTAATTATTTACTGGACTTGCAGGTTACTGAGAGTGGCATTTGATTCCCTGTAGGCAGTAAATTGCATACATTGAAGTTTGGTTTGTTGGGTTGTTGGGTTTTTTGTTTGCTTTTTTGTTTTACATAGTTGCAACGAGCAGTAATTCTTGGATACTAAAGAGCTCAGTCTCTGATCTCAGGAGATGAGTTCATTTTACACTTGCCCAGAGTCTGATGGTACATATTTTTGTACACTATGTGCTTAGGTTTTAACAAATTTAAGAACTCATTCCTGAAAAAAACACATAAACAAGTACAAACCTGCTAGTTTGTTGCCATTATGCACAAAATACAGAATTCTACATGTGTCATTTAATTATTGATCTGTAATACCAACAATTAGGGTAATGTTACCGTGATCTGCAGCACTGTATATTTCAAGTTTCTGGTTTTTGAGGTAAAGCACACTTCAGAAAGATTTCAGCTTTTGGAGACAGTGACATGCTGTTCTGATTTCACTTGTCACCTGTCATGGTCATCTAATTTTTTTTTTTTTTTTTTGTGGGGTTCACTTCTCGAACGTTTATATTTGTCTGAAGTGTTTTTCACAGCATTACCTTAGTTGTTGAGTTTTTTAGCATTCTTTAAGCTGAAAAATAGTATGGCTTTAAGTAGTTTCTAGCCAGATGCCAGGAATGTTTTCTGTGCCATTTGGAAGTGTTGGATTTAAAACTGTTTTCCCTTGACATTTAAACTCGAACTTGGAAGCGTGTAGGTTAAAGTATATCTGTTGATCTAAGAATTCTTGCTTACTTTAGTCAGTAAGAACTGAATTATAGTTTAGGTTTAGTTGAGACATCTGATTTGTACAAAGTTTGTCTGTTACGGAAGTTTGGTTGGTACTGTCAAGCAACTTACTTGTAATAGCCTCTTTCTTTCTTCTCTCTTTAGATTGTTTTGCCTCCACACCTGGAAAGGATTAGAGAAAAACTAGCAGAGAACATCCATGAACTTTGGGTTATGAATAAGATTGAACTTGGCTGGCAATATGGACCAGTATGTACCTTCCAACTTAATTTTCTATTACATAGTGTTACTCAGTACGTTGGGTTCAACATGCTAATAGGACTGCATTTCTTTTCCATCCTTCCAAAATTATTAAGTTTTTAGACACTTACCATCAGAAGCAGGTGGAGACCAACAGTGCTCATGTATTTCTGAACCAAAATTCTGATATTAAAGCTGTTTGGTGCTGAAATTTTCAGCTAGTCTAACTGCCAGTGCAGCAGGCATGTAGTGGTTTTTTCACCTTGTCTGTTCTTGGGCAAGAAGTGTAGCTGCCCGATGGAACAAGCCAATAAAAGCAGTTATTCTTGGTTCTCCTCACATGTACTGACCGGCATAACTCCTTCACGAGTCCCAAACATATTTTTCATTTTAAATAAGTATTGCTTATAGGAAATTCCATTAAACCTGTTTTTCTCCTTCCTTCACTTCTTCAGGCTCATGTCTGTATTGGGTGCTCCACAAAGGTCTTTTCTTACCTCTTTCTTCCTTTTCAATGATTATGACAGAACAAAAAAAATATCTGGCTTCTGAATTTGATACAAAATGGGGCCTATTTTATTGGTTAGTGGGTTTTGATTTTAAATCAATCATAAAAAAGTATACAAGCTAGTTACTTGGGTCCCAAATGATGGTGTTTATGAAGAACAATGGCTGTGAAGAGTATATAGAAACATACAGTAGATACTAGATGTAAATGTAAAAACATGTATGCCTGTACAGAAACATATATGTATTCCATTTTTGTTACTAAAAAGATTTTGGTCTTCTAAGGAGTTCAGATTACAGATTTAATGCAACTGGGCACAGGGTTTGTATTTGGTGCAGCATACAACAGTATTTTAAAAGATCTGATTGACAGAGAAGATCTCTGGATTTTATTGTTGTTGCTTTCCTCACCAAATCAAACACAAACTCCCAGTTAAACTAATGCGTCAAAACATTTTAATTGTGGTATAATCATACCAGCAGTGAAGTAATCTACAGGAATTTTTAGCGTACCATTACATTTGGAATCTAATTGTACAGTGGAACACTATTTTAATGTAAACAATATATAGCATACATAGTTAAGTTAAGCAGCGATAAATGTAGTTATATTCAGAATGAAACCAGGTGCTAAATCTTTTAAGTTATTCAGCTTTTTTCTCTGGCTTTAGTGTTCTATGGCTAGATGTGTTCACTTTTCGAATGTGACAAAGTATATGCTGATAATCTTCTGGCGACTTACCTCTTTATTGTATTGGTTTCTTACAGATGATTCCATCAGTTTAAGCCAGTGTTGCTGTTTTTAGTTATCTGAACTGTTACTGAGTACTGAGGGAAGGCATGAACAGAAATTATCTGATTTACAGGCAAACATATGAGTCTTTTAATCTTAATTAATTGTGTCTTTTTAATGCAGGGCAAGATGCATTATATTTAGTACCTAGTAGTGTTTTTTCACCAAGTCAGAAAGCTTAAAGTCTAAAAGACAGAGAATCTGTAGATATGTCTTTTCAGATTATTAAAAAAAAATGTATCTGCTGTAGATTGCATTTTCTATTCCCTTTTACATACTGTTTCATTGCATTTTATATTCCCTCCTACATACCTGTTTAATCAGAATTTTGTGTAGTATCACCAGAATGATACCTGGTGTTGCATGCAATACTACTGCATTTTATACATGTGAAAAAGTAAAATAACAAGCTAATCTAGCAAAATTTAAGGATTTTTCTTAACTGGCTTCATTACAAATCTGAATATGAGTGGTATTTAGGTGTCCAACCTGAAATCATCAGATACATCTGCATATCTTTGTTTCTATTAAACATTGCTCTACATTTAAAGCCACAAAAATTAAGAATTGATAGGTATCGCAAGTTCTGCCACTTTCATAATGAATTTGCAAGGCAGCAGATTTTTATATTGTGGTCAGAAAAAAAAATCGGGGGTGGGAAGGCTACCTACACAATATGTTGAATATATAATAGAAGTATTATGTATTATAGCTGCAGAGTGAAAAGTGTCAATAGGAGAAATTCAATGAGCATTGGAATTCTGAGGAAAACACCTGCTGTCCAAGATTTAAATTAGCTGTGCGAAAATCTAAAGTAGTCCGTATTGGAGACAATACTGAATCTTTATTAATGCAGATTACCAGAGGTCTTAGAGAGAACTCTGCAAATAAACATTTTTAGTGTCAGCTAAATAGTGTTTCTCATTTTAGCTGCTAACAATTTTGATCAAGTAGCTTTGCAGTTGAATTGCTTGCCTGTCCAAAGAACATTAATCCTATCAATGAATATAAACCTCCCCTGGAGATTGTAAATGTTTTCAATCCAAAACGTAAACAAATGACTGCTGTTCCATTTGATAATTATAGCTGCTTAGATCAAAATGCATAAATATGTTACTCGGAAGTGTTACAGAGAAATGTGAGATATTTTTCATGAGATTAAACAAACTAGATTGAGTAGTAGTGTAAAGTTATTGTTATAGGAAAACACAGAACTTGCAAAAATAGAAGAAGAGAAATAAAAAATAATTTTCAGCTTTCAGTAGTCCATGTTCATACTCATTCTGTGGCCACTCATTTATATTTAATGCTCAGGACTTGAAATGAGAGGAACTATAAATAGGTAACAGTTTGCAGATGGCTCTTTTTCCTTCCCCTGCTCTAACACTCAATGTTTATGTCCCGATATTATGGTTTTATATAAGTGTAATCTTAGATACTGTATATGGATTTATTGCCGTGATGCTAGAGCTTTTTCATTTTAAGACATTTATGTTAAAATATCCAAAGGAAAGCTCTTATTTGATGCAAAATGCAGGGCAAGCAATGAGTTTAAATGTGATGGATTATTTTTCTGAAAGTCAGAAATTTCATTCCAGTTTATATGCTACTGACTTTCTTATGCTTTGGAAATGTCAAATCTGATTCTGTGTATGGACAACCGATCAAGCTGTTGAGAACAGATTATACCCAGTTCAATGGTACCACTTCACTGAGAAGTCCTGCCTTGATCTACTTTCAGATAAATTAATTTAAAAATTATCAGATATTCACCAAATGAATAAAATCAATTTGGAAAAAGTATAACAATTAGGCTTCTTAACATCAACTGTTAACAATCTATTTTCCAGCAGAACTATTTCCTTGATTAAAATTTGTCAATAATGTTATTTTTCACCAACTTTCACTTTGCATCTTTAAAGGTTGATATAAATGGTGAGCTTATGGTCCATGAAAGATGGACACAAAAATGTTTTAGCATATGGATAAAAATGTAACCTCAAGTAAGCAACTGTTAACACTTTCGTTGGGATCTTTCGGCTAATATCTGCAAACTAATTTTTTTTTATCAAGCTTTCTAGCAAGACATAATCTTGTAGTTTTTGTTGACTGAGCTCTGACACAATAAAGATACAAAGCTGAGAGCAGTAGAACACTTAGTTATCCCAGACTCTCAGGTTGCTCTTCCTAGTTATGACCAGTATTAGACTAAAAATGTATGGAAATAATGTAGGCTAAAAATGTTTTTGATCATTTTTTTAAGTTTATAAAATGCAGGATTTTGTAAATTATAGTCTTTATGATTCTGCTGCTACTTCAGTAAAAGGAAATTGATGTTCCAGTTATTTGTGACTGCTGAACAGTTGTATTCTGCTTGTATGCTACTGGATACAACTCAGAAACAAACATTTTCTGAATTGAGAGATAGGGTAGATTTATCCTTTATATCATTACTTTTGTCAGCTGAGGACTTCAGTACTATTGATATCAACTTATTTATACAAACTGGTTGTACAATTTCTCAAACATGGTGCTGAAGATGAGTGTTATTTTGTGGGTTTAGGTCAAAATATAACATAGATTGCACTATTCTTGAAGTTTGCATATCTGTTGTGAACAGCTGTATAATGAAATGTACAGATTAGCATTTATTCCACTCAAGATCTGCAAATCTGAAGTATATTTGCAAATGCAAATTCTGCCTTACTTGAACAGAATGATCATGCTTTGAGAATACAGAATACATTCTCTTTTGAAGTGTTGTTCAGTTTGAGTAATTCTGACAGGATCAGCTTTAAGTACTTTGTGTTTTGGACTGTTTTACAATTTCTGGGGTTTAAGACAAACTTATTCCTTTACTGTCTTTTCAGGTTAGAGATGACAACAAAAGACAACACCCATGCTTAGTGGAGTTCTCAAAATTACCGGAACAGGAAAGAAATTATAACTTGCAAATGTCACTTGAAACACTGAAGTAAGTTGCTAGAACTTTTGAAGCTTATAGTAAGATTTTTCTAAGGAGCTGTATTTTTAGAATTATAATTTGACGTGTGTATTACAATTTGACGTGTAGGTGAGGGTAATAATATGAAAATAAGCGAGTGAGATACATTAATGAATGATGTATGTGACATTAAAAGTGACTTTGATAGTCTTTTTAATATCTATGGAATTTTAGATTTATTGTGGTAATGTTGATTATAAAATGGCAACTCAGGCAGTTTTCATTTAGTTTGAAGGAAAGAAATAGATCTAAGCTTCAGGAAAAAAAAAAATCCTTGCTTCTTATTTGGTGTAATTCAAATCAGTTTAATTGCTTTTAATTCTCTTTATTGATAAAACACACTTTGACAATCAATAGATATTTTTTGAATGTAACTAACAATGATATGATGGCTCAGGACCCCTTGCCACTAATTCAGTGTCATCTGTGCATATTGCCACAAAACAGTAGTAGGCATTCCTCCTTTTGAGTGGTTAGATGTGAGAATGTCATGGAAGCTCTCCAGTAGTTCTAGTGCTAGAAAATTCCAGTGGGATTTTAATGGATTTGTTCAAGGTATCTAGTTATCTGGCTGACAAAGTTACAACTTCTCATCTCAGCTTTGTCTGTCAAGCAGGTGTGAGTTCTTACTTTTCTATTAGTGTAAATAATTCCTTCAATATGTAGCACTGCATGTAGACAACATGTTAAAATATTTCTCATACTGATAAATGCTGGTATATATGGTTCTCAAATCACTCCTATTTGCAATCCATTGAAATCTATTCTTTTTCTTTTTTTCCCCTTTCTTGTGAAAAATCAGTTGCTTTTTCCTGTTCAGAGCATTAACAAAGGATGCCTATCTGCTTGTGATATTACTTTTCTGGGACTATTTGTATTATATTATTAAAAAATCTACCATGTAAACTGATAGTACAATATAGTGTTTTATGTCCTCATAGTAGATAGCTGGGTAGAACACTCCTGCTAGAATTTATCATACTGTCCTTCTCTGGTCAGCTTCTCTGCACTATTCACTGATCCACCGTTCCCACATTAAGTAAATTAGTCAATAAAAAGCATATTTATGACCCTAGAGTGTTAAATGGTTTCTGGAGGAATATTTTGGCATTATTTGGAGACAAAGCATTCAGAAGTAAATGGAAAGTAAATTCCTACTTGTCCTCATCTAGACATTAGAGCCATCAAGGAAGGCTTTTGAGAGCCACACAACAGTGTGCTAAGAATCCAGAATAGCTTCTTCCTTTCCATTTTATGAGACTGCAAAAGATGATGTCTTTAACTTTCCTTGCAGTTGGATCTTTTGCTAGAATAATCTATGGAATATGACTCAGGCATCATAAAAATCACACTTTCAGAATTAAATGCACACTCCTAATGTTTCACTAAATGGTAAACAAATTTAGTAGTCTTTACATGATTACTGGTTCAGGACCCAATGCTTTTATAATTGAACCTTGACAAAACAAAAAAGAATTTGGTTTTATAAACATATAAATTATGCATTATTTTTATTTTAGTAATTTTATTACTTACTCTAGAGGGCCTTTTTATTAAATGGATAGTATCCAAAACATAAAGCATTCAGTCTTTTTATGGATTTCATATTTTATATGCTTACTGAGCTCAGTCTTCATTACATTCTTGTGTTAGTCCTTGTTTTCTGAAGTATACAGTTCCAATGTTGCACTATCATGTATTTATGATGTAGGCATCCATTGTTCAGGGACTAGAACATGAGTATCTCGCTCGGTTCATTTCTGCACGCTTGTAAAGGTGGAAAAATTAGTGCACTAATCCATTCTAGATGATTCATACTGTCATGACTTGAATTGTAAGCTACTTTGACTATTTCTTTGCTAGATGTTTCTAGTCTACTAACCATCAACCTCAATGGGGGAGAATGGGGAAGAGAGAAAGAAAATCTTTTAAAACTTCCTCTAGTCAGCTATATGTGATAATTTCTACAATTTGCATCAAACTGTGTACTGTATGCTTGAAGTAGTTGCAAGACATCAAGAATTACTGTAGTTGTTTTTGGTTATGTTTTTGTTGGTTTGTTGCCAGTTTTGCTGCCGGCTCTACTAGATGAGAGAGGCAGAAAACAAGGAAGTTCTAATTATCTACTTGTTTCTTTTCAATATACTTGGTTCTCTGTATATTTTTCAGTATGATTGAATACTTTTATGAACTGTAAAAATGATACAGTATATGAAATGTCAAGATTCAGGAATGAGTTACCTCTGAAAATGTCATGAGATTAAAATATGCTTTGCTCATACTGTTTCTGCAGTTTGATCTTGTCTTTTTTTTTTTTCATGCTTACTATTTTGTGACTGACTTTCCCATTTCTACCTATTTACTCAGTTGTGTGTGATAATTACATGTATCAATATTATGCTGAGGGCTGCATTCAGCCACTTCTAGTTTTCCTGTTTAGCTTTGAAGTGTTTTAGGGATCTTTCAGGTTCTACCAGTATGGTATGCCTTTTTGTCCTCCTCTGCCTCTCTGATTTAGAATTTGCTGTGTCTGGGTGGAGATAGTGTAGGGTTCAAATTCCTGTCTTATGTTAACAAAAAAATCAGGGTTACTAAGAGTTAGCTCCTCTTGACTGCTTTCCACAGTTAGGTATCTTCTCTTACTTGTGCTGGTGATAGCTGCATAGGAATCATGTACAATTTATGTGATTGAAGTTTAGCTGCATGGAGTATTTTTAGCAGGCAGTGGTTTTTTCACAGGAGGTGGCTGCTGCCTCATATCTGATTTTACTGTCTAATTTTAAATCCGGTTCATAGATCATAACAGTAGGATTTACTTCATGTAGTTCACACTAAAAATCTTTTGTAAGAATCAACTTGAAACATAGGATTCATCTGCCGAAAGAAATACTGCTAGAGCAATATATATGCTCCTTTTGCCCCAGTCAGCTCAAGAGCAGTAAATATAGTTAAAGCAAGACTGAAAAATAGTGTTAACTAGCGACAAGAACAAATAAACCCCTTGTTTTTCAGCTTTCTTCCACATTGGGAAAAATGGGCATGGAGCCCAGGGTTTAGACTTTTAATTTCTTCTGTATAATCTGTTTCAATCAAAGATATGGGTGGTACCCTCGGATTTTGAGAAACTTCTGATCTGACTCCAAAGTGGTCTCTGACTTTTGTCCAGGACTTCTTTTCAATTCAATGTCAATTTTTAAGTAATGCACCTAGGCTAATGAAACTAAGATTTCATAACCCACTACTGAATGTAAATGCAGGAAGAAATAATTCATGAGTTACAGATCAAATCCTGGAGATGAGTAAGAGTTAAGATTTATACTGCTGGGTACTGTGACTGTAAGGAAAGGAAGAGGGTATGAAGTAATCAGAAACCCAATTAACTTTACAACAGGGTCAACAGTATTATGTAGAGCGTGTTTGTTTTCTGAAATGAACTGCATCTTGTAGAGTCAGGCCAGAACGTCGGGGCTGGGTCAGTGGCTCTGTGGTAGAAGCCCTGTGGTACGTGACACACCGTGTCTAACTTGAATCCTTTTCTCTGACGTGGATTAACATGCAACATCCATACTGAACATTAAGATGGCAGTTTCGGCCTAATGCTTATCATGCATCCTGCTGTCAGTCCTGTCTTCAGTAGCATGTCCTAACAAAATCCAGACCCAATTAAAATCTCTGAATAACAGCCTCTCTTTGTAAAGACAACATATTCTAAGGATAACAAGTGACTTTTCATGCCTTTTCTCCTTTCATCAGCTTTGAAGTAAGTAACATAACATAAAAGATTTTGATATAAAGCAGTATGAATGAGTATGTAAAGCAGAAATCCGTATTTCAAGGGCAGGGAATCTTTCAACTGATGCCTCATATAGATGAAACAGACTGTGTGATAGTTCAAATTTGAAGTAGTCCACTTAGATTTTTACTAAAAGTTTTGGGATCATCTTGTGACATTTTCTTAACAGTATCAGAAAGCTATTACACATACAAAAAAGCTGATGTTTATCTTCATATATTATATTGTTGTCATTCCCATAGGCCTTATTTGTTGTATAGTGCCATATATATATACGCAGCAGCAACTCTGTGTATAGAAACATTGACAGTAATTTGTCTCTGAATTCTGTGTCCTAGAACCCTGCTGGCATTAGGCTGCCATGTTGGAATTGCTGATGAACATGCTGAAGAAAAAGTGAAAAAAATGAAACTTCCAAAGAAGTAAGTTGAAATTCAAATGCATGTATTTGTTAGGCAGTGCATATTAAGTGAACTGTATCGTAAGAATTTGATACTTACACTGCTTGTTTTATTGGTACTTGGGTATTCATGTCTGCATATACATTTCAGAAATTCACCCACGCCTTCATCTACACCTTTTCTTCTAGATGTTTATGACCTGGTGTGTAGACAAAGTTTAGGTTTTCTGTGATCCATTGAAAATACCTGGCATTCATTGTTACATAGTTCTTTTATACATGAGTGTACTACAGAAACTTGGTAAAGAATTTTTACAGCAAACTTGTCAATATATTTTGCTGTGCTGCAAATACTTAAAGGTAACCCTTTTGAAAGTCCTAGAATGGCCATCTAGTGACTTGAAGTGGAGTATCTGCCTGACCTATTTTCCTGAGTGAGCGATGGACAACAGCATTGTAGGACTGGGCTCAGGCTGGTATGGTTTAGTGGCTTCCACTGCTGCAACTGTGAAACCAGGTCTCATGGCTCAGCTAAGGTGCCCTGGCTTCTTCCTTAGCACCAGTGTGACCCCCAGTTTGGGAATGAAGGATATGGGAACTTTAACATAGTTGAAAGTCACGGAACTGTATTTGGTGATAAGGATGTGACAGCCCTATGGCCCAGCATATGTTTGAACCCACGGGATAAAGGATGATTTATAATGTGTTTAAAACCAGAAAACTAAAGGTCACATTTTCAGTATGAAAGAACTTCCATGTGTTCTGTTATTCCTGAATTTACATTAGTAATTTAGTTTCCTTGGTTATGACTGAGAGCTATGGTAAGTGCTAGTTGCTATGCTGCTGCCACCAGTAGCAACTTACAGCTCTTTGCAGGGATGTGCTCTGTGCAGAAATATATTCACAGTAGCCTTTCGCTGACCCATACCTTCATATTCCATACACTGTGTCCCTAAGGCCAGTATATTAACCCCAAGCCCATGTTTAACTAAAGCACGTCTTCCTTTTTGCTGTTGTGAGTTAAAAGCACATGCCCCGTTCTGGCAAGGTTGCTGCAGACTTCAGGGTAATACTTTACCACCAGGTAGCTGTGAGAACCTGTGCCCTGAAGTTGTTGATGTGCACTACGCTGCACTGATTTACATACCACTGATACCACAGTTTCGGAATCCCTGATGTGGTCACCTCACAAGAATGAATGAGAAGAAAAGCAAGGGATTAGTTTAAATTCCCCCAAACTGTTCTTCAGTTTTGGTATCCCAAAATAACTGCATGTAAGACTAAAAAGAAGAGATATCTAGGCCTTTATTTTTATTCTGAATTTCCTGGGCAGAAATGCATATGCATTTGCAAGATTGTTCAAGTAAATTAGATTTGACGCTTTTGAAAAGCTGCAGCTAAATCTCAAGTCTGAAGAAAGTATACTTTCTAATTTAAGAAGAATGGTAATGCTGAGTCTTTCTCAAGCCATTAACAGTCATAACTTCAGAAACCGAAAGTCCTATGATACACATCAAGAATTTTGATACTTCACATACAATGGATAGAAAAAATGAGTAATAAGGAAAGAAAAAAAAATTGTTGCTACATTCTCAATAGCATCCAGATGCTGAACAAAAATGGAGAAAAGATTTCACAATCTAGATACGGTTGTGCAGCTCTAAGTCTGGATCGCATTTTTTGTGAGATACGGTCCTGGAGAGAACAGTTGCTGTTTCACAGTTATGCTAGATTTAATTGTAACCGAAGGTTACAAGAGGTAGTGTGTGAAAAACTAAATTATTGATGGGAGAAGAGATGTCACTTCCTGTTAGCTAGTTAGTTCTGTTCCTGTACATGGTGCAAATGTGTTGTCCCAAAAGCAACAGAAATCACTTGAATGTAATTAGCTCATCTACTTTCTAAGAGCTTTTTCAACCTTACTTTGTATATTCTTGTCTGTCTTCTCAACTCTTTGTTTTTGGGGTTTTTTTTTGCCTTTTTTTTTGCCATCTTGTTGTAACAATGAAGATTGTAAAATGCTAAGAACAAGTTTACATTTTTGTCAGTCCTACAGAAGCCCCATTTGTTACAAGTTGGGGAAAATCACTTTTTTAACTGACAGTTGTGCTATACATTTGCCTTTTCTAGTATAGCATCATTCCACAAAAAAGTTTTTTTGGACCATTTTGAACAACTAGCTGATGTGTACTGCAGATACAACACTTGCTGAAGAAAATTCTCTTTCTGTAAGGAATTTTTTTCCTAGTAATACTTTACTTTAGGTTTTTGAGTAAAACATCCTTTAATAACCTCTTATTTTAAAATAGCTCCTGGAAATATTCAAAGTCTTTCTTTTAATAAATTCTAAATATTTAGTGTTTTTATAGGTTAGAAAAGAAGTCTGAATAAAATAGGAAAGGAAAAATATTTGTCGGAATGAAAAGAAAAAAGTTTTGGATTTTTTTTTTTAATTCTGCTATGTTTGGTCTTTTTTAAAACAGTTCACATAGACTTGAATCAGGAGAGCAGAGCGTGGTTTAAGATCACTTGAAAACATATCTACTACCCTTTCTGTAACTTTAGTGGCGAGACAAATAAAAATACTATAATGCTTTTTATAAATCAATGGTAGTGATAATGTGCTGTTGAAGCAGTTAAATCTAACTACTTCTTAAAAAAAGATGACTAATATAAGGTCTGCAGAGATACTGAGCAAGATGAGGCCAGTGAAACACGTATAAGCAGATGACCAGGCAGGAACTGGGGTTTTAGCTCCTGTTTCAACTAGTAACTAGTAATCGGTCCGCAGCTAAAGACAATTCTCCAGCATGGGTTGCACACAGTATGCTATTGTTATTTTCCTTAGTATCCCCTGATACTTATCCTTGATGAGTATTCATTTGTGTCCTGAAAATAAGGTATACATATCCTCTGTGACAACATTATGGGCATCATTTGAAACCCGTGGCTCTTTGACCCTGCTCTTATATCAAAATAGCTGTGGCTTTCGTAGCTTTGATATGTACCACATAACACTTGTGCAGGGGAGTGTGACAGAAAAGAGGACAGTAATTGCCAGCATGACAAATCTATTAATTCTTTATGATTCACTATTTCCATTACTATCTCACCGAAGCGACTTCACAGCTACCTGAGAGGTAACCATGAAGCTGTTAGCTAGCGTGTGGGACATAACAGCACAACTGCCGTCGGCATGTTTAATTCTCCAACAATTTGCTGATTGGTGACTATACGAATGGTTGATTTTGATTGACGTTCTTGAATTGTTATTTTCAGACTTCATTTTTTTTTTTAATGTGGTAATTTTGAAGGAAGGTCTAACCTCATGTTTATAGATGATAATCCCCCTTAAATGCTTGCTTGTTTACACTGACTGTTTTCAATCAATAATGTGTTTAAATGGGTTTTATACTAGTTATCACAGAAAAGAATTAATTAAGATTTGTAAAGTATTTGAATATTTTGAATATAAATGGGGATAAATACTGTTTCTTTTTCTGGATTTCTCTCTGTCAGTCCAAATAAAGAAAATACAAAAAAATGACAAAGTTGTTTAGAAAATAGACAATTATTTAAAGTAGTCATTTTTTAAACACCCCAGCACATATAATTTCAGTGACAGAATGTTTATTTTCCACAGACCCCTTTCGTTATGACCAAAATAGCGCTTCGTTTTGTCAGTATGCTGGAGGAGGAATACTCAGGGATATTCAGGGCACATCCACCAGCTCAGCCTGGTGTCTGGTGGGGCCACAGAGAGGCACCAGCTCTGGCTCCTGGAATGCCTCTGCCCACTGCCCCCGCTGCCCCCAACCTTGGTGTCTGCCAGGCTGTTTTCCGCACTTTTTTCCTCACTCTTCTCTGCCTGTGCAGCGTTTTGCCCTTTCTTAAACATATTTTCCCAGAGCCACCACCAGTGTGGCGGAGGGGCTCAGCTTTGGCCAGTGGCAGGTCCCTTTTGGAGACAGCTGGAACCAGCTGTGCCCAGCACTGGGCAGCCCTGGCCTTTCCTCACTGAGGCCACCTTGCAGCCCACCCTCCACCAGCAGCTGGGCACAGACACCCAGTACACCTCACCCTGTCCCCCGTCCCCCTGTGTGTGTCCCCCTGCACTGCTTTTCTCTTCCTGCTCCCCTTCCCCGGCATGTTCCCTCATCAGCTGAGGTAAAGGAGGCAATGTCCACCCTGTGTAGTGTTGTAGGTTTGCGTTATAAATGTAGTTAGTAAATCCTCATGTGCTGCATCCATCACCATATGCATGACATCTTTATTGAAGGTTTGGTCATAAGTAAAGTGAGAGATGACTGTAATTAATTTGACGGGAATAACTTCATAGAAGTAAACACTGTGTTGTTCTTAGGAGCACTAAAAATAGTGAGGGAGCTGCTCTCTGTTCTGAAGTTATGCTTAAATTTCAAAACTCTCTTATTTGAAGGATAGTTAAGATATGAAGTATCATAAAGAGAAATTTTTATTAGATGGATTTCATATGTGATCTTGAGTAAGCCATTTGACCTGCTCTGTCTCTCACATCCCTATATGTAGTAAGAAGAATATATTTTCTTGCTTCTGTAGGAGATAGATAGAATTTAATAAGTATTGTGAAGTGCTCAGAGGTAACAATAATAGAGTTTGTGTAAGTATTTAGATAAGCAACCTCTTAATCTACTATTTTAAATATATGAAAGTACTAAAATACTTCAAAAGTGTTTTTAGTTCAGACCATTTTGGGTAGCGTTCATTACCAGCTACTTCATCCCATCAAGGTTCAGTTAGCTTGAAACAAAATCAGATGTCAGTGCATTATTATTCTTTGTTCAAAGGCTGATTATTTATATAGATATATTGCATACATGTCACTTCTTTCCCTTGTGGTTTCTATTAATCGTTTCTTACAGAAAAGTAACTGCAAGTTCTGTGTTTTTTGACAGCTACCAGTTGTTGAGTGGATATAAGCCTGCTCCCATGGATCTGAGTTTTATCAAACTGACCCCTTCTCAAGAAGCTATGGTGGATAAACTAGCAGAAAATGCTCACAATGTGTGGGCAAGGGACCGTATAAGGCAAGGCTGGACGTATGGTATCCAGCAGGTAAGTGCTAACCTCCGGCAGTTGCAAAAGCACTTACTGATTGAGATATTTCACAGTTAAATGGGAATAATCGGGATACAAAAGCAGGAAGAAGTAGCTAACGAATACAAGTCTGTCAGTCAGAAAGCAGAAATACATGATTAAAACAATCCTGCTAAATCTAGCAGTATGAGACTCCTATTTTACAAGCAGTATTAAAAAATTGGTGGTATATTCTTGTTTGCTGTCTAGATCTCAGGGTGAGAAAATTGTATGCAGGAAGCTAATATGCTCTAGTATTTTAGGAAATGTAAACATTGACTTTCAGTAGGGGATCATTTAGATGTTTGCAGTCTTGGGAATTAAATAATTTTGTTTATCCAGGAAAATCAGAATGTAAACCTCTAGTAATCACTTTGCTAATGTGTTGTATTTCTGGCAGAGGCCACGTTTAACTGAAAATAGTTAAGTCAGTCTCCAAGTTCCACTTCTACTTCATTGTTTTTGTTTCAGTGAATAGGAATGCTGCCTGGTAGGTATAATGATGGGTTATACGGGAGGGAAGTAAAAACTAAGCATGGTGGATAGTTAACAGAAAAACTCAAGGTCTTTGTTTTCTTTAAAAAAAAAAAATCAATTTGGTATATAATAAGCCTAGTTTATTATTTTTCAAGAAAGCCACTATATCAGTTTTCCCTTAGGAGTCATATTTTCTATTCTTCTTGTGATTATTTGTGAATTTTATGTAGAGAAAGGTGTCTTCGCTTATGTTAATAAATGTGTGGTAGCATATCACAGTGAAATTTTAGGAAAATTCATCCCTTGGGGAAAAAAAATGAGTTTTCATGATTTTGCACTGGGCATAAAAGACATCCATTATTTTTGCAAAAATGAGAAACAGCTGTTTTGCAGGCACATACACTTTCCTGCTTGCAAACAGTTGGTTTTGTTTTTGACAAAAATTGGACTTACATATTTCAGTTCAGCACATTTCAAATTTTGTTTTTCTGTAATACTAAACCTCATTCTATTTGCAAAGCTTTTGTGTAAAAAAAAATATCTGTTTTTTTAAATATATTAAGTTAGGCACTTAAATTCACCTCATCTCATACTGACAAAGTACATTTATGTGACAAAATACATGCTTCATAGCATTTCAGCATTGTCCATTATAGTATCTTTACTATAAAGTTCTCAGTTTGGTACTTTGTAAACTATTTAGGAAATCTGTGTTCTATATTTGGGTCTAGGAAGACAATGAACCAATTCTTGTGTTTGCAGACTAGAATGTATGTAATGTCCCCTACTAGATAGACACTGAAGATAATTCAGCGTTGGTGCAACTCCCCTGCTTAAAACAGGATTAAATTCTCTCCTAATTCTGCATCTTTGAGTGAGGAAAGGTGGCTCTTTGAAGTGCTGTTAACATTTCTGATAGAATGTTAATAATGAGAAACATTAGAAGTGATGATTCTGTGTTGTCAGGCAGGGGAGAAGATTAATTTATTTTGAACCCACTATTTCAATCCTCTTTTTATGGAGGCAGAGCACAATTAATTTCTAGAATGACAGTCCGTATGTCTCTAGATAGTCAAAAGAAGTATTTCTGGTAGATTAAAGAATGCACTCAATAACTTAGACCATACCTCCTACATTTTTTATTCTCTCAGAAGCCAAACATTTCCAATATAGGGCCTTGCCAATCAGGAGATTTGAAATCAATGGAAGTTAGAAAATAGTTACAAAACTAAATTTAATTTTGCAACAGAATTTGTTGGTTAAGATGAAGTTAAGAATTTTCTGGAATCAAATGCCTCTTTTAGCTAAGTATGTTTCTAACTAGCATTGAGGAAAATTTAAACCCACAACTCATATGTAGTGAATAAAGTTTCTTACATCTTGAAGACAATTTAACATACCCTGTGTATCTGTATGTCTTTTAAAAAAAAAACACAAGTAATTTTCCCATCTTTATTGGAGTGAATTTGCAGTTAAATTGTATGTTTTCTGAATTAGTGAGGTATTAAGTAAGAAAGATGGTTAAATTATACTGTCAAAGACCTTTCCAGTGTTACTGGGTTGGGAATGATAAGTGGTGGGAGTAGGCAGCAATGAAAAAAGTTTCTCTTTTACATCTACACAATATTTTTATATGCTGTCTTTATGTATATCTTGCTGTACCTGTTGATATAGAAGGTTCTGCTTTGAAAGAGGCATGATGTGATAGTAATAAATCATTAGTTTTACTATGGTTCCCAAAAGGCAGTGGGGTTGCCATAGACTACAACTGTCATCGAAAAAAATTAGACAAGTCTAGCACGTGATGTAACCTAAAATTAAGCACTTCAACTTAATGTCAGAAGAATCATGAAGACTGTCTTACATTCTTGACCCTTTGCCCAGGGCAAGGGACTGACCTTATTGTAGAATCTAAAACGCTGTGGCCCTGTGAAGAGACCTTTTTGAGGCTCACCAGGAGAGAGCAGAGAGAAGGACTCTGTGATCTACTCACTAACAGCCCTCTGTGTTTTATCTACTGACTTTTAAAATTCTGTCCTGAGGGCCAGCCTTGGAACTCAGGCCTCCTTAAACTCCCTTCCTAATAAATGTCCTGCTCACTGGATGACAAAGCTCAACATGCAAATTTAACCTATGCTCACTTACTACAATTTATAGTCTGCTGTGAAAAAACTTGTGTTACCCATTTTCCATGAGTGTTTTAAAAACTGATACCTATATCCTCAAAGATATCTGACTGGACAAATAAGAATTAGGTGTCTAAATCCATTTTGATCTCCAAGAACCAGATGTTATATAAAGAAGTTATCACTATCACTTAGAGCTGCTAAATTTTAAAATAAAAGGGTAAGCCTCTAGTTAGGTTTTTGGAGATGTTTTAAGCAGTCAGTGTGAGTCAGGCACTAATTTTGACTACCAGGTTGTGCTCTGAAGGAGACTTAGGCAAATACTTCTGCTCTAAATCTTGACACGGCTTAGGTATATGATCAGTATTGAACTGTTCTTCCTCACCAAAACAAAGACAATTATTGGCATGCAAAGAAGAACCTGGAGAATTTAAAGGTAAAAAGCCCAAGTGCCTATGAAGCTGATCACATTTGGAGTTGGAAAGCCACCGAATTGGGGTTTTACAGTCTTGGGTGCTTCTGCTTTAAACATCCAAATATTTTATTGGGTCTTGACAGAAGACTTTCGTGTGCTGAGTGGAGCGCTATTGTTGAGAATGTAATGCAGTGGTGCAGTGAACAGTGTCAGAGTTATGCTTTCCAACAGAGGATGGTTGTTAAAGATCATCAAGAGCTCAGAAGTATTTGTGACCTTCAGAAAAAAGATCAACAAGATCAGCAGTATCCTTTACTCCTTTCCTCTTGACAGGCAAATTACAATAGTCTCACATATGGTTAAACAGGTAGACGATGTCCTTGAAAACTTTCCTACCAGTAGCGTGTCTTGGAGAAGCTGCTGTGCTGGTGGTGTTGATGTTGATTTCTTCTTAATTCCTTTTAATTTTCTCTTTTCAAATAATTAAGTTTGTTTTCTTTGGGAGAGAAGATGACAGCTGAGTTCCAGGAGTGCTTATAATGTGCAGAAAACAAACACCATTTGTTAAAAGTCAAAAGAATAGAGAATTGCAAGGTGCTCCTTTCTGGGTGCAGGGCAAAGATGCATCTCATTTAGCTGACATACGTATATCACATGGCAAGCCGCTAGCTGTCGTACACACTGCTACATGCTTCTGCTTGACTCCAGCAATGGGTTTGTTTCATAGGCTACATTTTGTCATCCCATCATATTACTGTGACATGTTACAGTACTGCAATGAAATGACATGTTGTTATGCTGTATAATACTGTAAGCAGATCTCGCAGAGCTATGAAATAGTTTCCTAAGGGAAAGAAGCTTACAGATGTTTGAAAGTAGATGAACTAATCCCTGGGAAATACGTTATAAACAGCAATTGTGCTGTGGCTGTAGGATGGATTAGATAGTAGCTCTGTTCCACCAGGAGCGCCTCATCATTTTGGGATTCTTTAGTATGAAAAATTAAAGGGATGCTGTCAAGTAGTTCACGTATAAACCATTAGTTTCCTGTTATTAACTGGTGGGGGAAATGCCTTCCAAGTTCCAGATTTTTTTTTTCTTCTAAATCCACCACTGCTCGTCAGGGTTTTTTAACAAGAGACAGCTGCTCTTCCTGCATGACTATACACAGTATTTTTGTTCTGCTGCTGCAGAGCCAGCCAGCCAGCCAGCAGCGGGAGCACAAGTTAACTAATAAATCCTGTTCCCAGAACTGTGCTGACAGCTGCGATGACACTGAGCACAACCAAGTAAGTATTTTTCAGTAGTACAGACTCACAGTAGCTTATTGCTCCCTGAAAGGAGCAGAAGGAGCAAAACAGGTAGGAAAGACGTAGATTTCTGCTGAAAAGAACATCTGAAATAGGAAGGGTAAGTGGTAAAACAAGCACGCCAGCAGTATGAAAATACTTGACAGTGTCCCTTTAAGGGAGAACATGGTTGCCTGCAGGTTGGTCTTTTCTGTACTGGGGAAATGGTCAATGACCAAACCCAGATAAGGTAGGTAGATCCAGGCAAAGGGGCAATATAGCCTCGGTTTAAGTCAATTAAAAGAATCACATTTGTGCTATGAGAGAGGGCTTTTTTCTTCTTTATTTTACATGTATAGATTTTAACCTTATGTCCTATCATAATGACCTGAGTTATTTGTTTAGGTATTTTTAAGGATTTTTTTTCATAACAAGCCGATTTAAAAATAGCATTGAATTATAAAAGGATGTATTTGTGACTAAATCTTCACAGTCAAACGGAAAATATTCAGAACTCACATAAGTTTATCCATGAGCTTACAGTATCGATGGAAATTCAGAAAACTGTGATGTCATGTATGCAGGAGAATCCCAACTTTTATATAAGTAAGGAAGAGACAGAAAGGGAGAGAAAAGAGTCAAGCTTAGAGATCAGAAGGCAAATGAAAATAATTTCAAGTACGTTAGGCACTCCCTCACTCTTCCTGAATACATGACTTTTAGGTCTCCCCACTGATTGTGGGGGTCACAGCCAAAGATTCTGACTTCTGAATTTTGCTTATTATGCATTGTCATGTATGCAGACAGCTTAGTCAAAGGGAGTCTTGCTTTTTCTTCATGTTGTGTTGTGTGTGGTAGCCTAACAATCAGAAACCTCAGTTATATTGGAAAAAAAAAAATATTAACAACCCCCCACATTGGTTATAAGAATCAGCAAGCTACAAAATCCTTCCCACTGTGTGATAAGCATCTTAAAAAAGATGCTCTGTGCTTCCTGTCCCAGGATAATTAGTCAATTAGTCGGGACTGTGATGTAATTATCTCCTCTATTTTTTTTTTATTTTATTTTTTTTAGATTTTTGTAGAAAGCATATGACATCCATATTTGATCTGGAGTTGTTCTTTCCAGACTGCCTAGTGCTGCAGTGCAAGAGAGGCACTGTTCTGGAGATTCAGACTGAGGAAATACGGACGTGTGGGAAAAACCACGAGTTGAAAGCTTATCATTTATATTGTCATTAAATATATATATAAAGGCATCGACCTTGTAAAAACTACTTATGTTACCTCACTTTCACATTCTACATTATTTATACTGATATATTAATTCCTTTCATTCATAGTCAGGGCACATTGCGCCAGGCATTCCATGTGGGCACAGTTTCTCAGTGAAGATGGTAAAAGGTGTACACGTTTCTAAAGGATGCACATACTTCTAATGAAAGAACACAGCTGCTAGTATGCCAGGTTAGGAACACAACTTCTGCTTTGGGTGGATACATTTAGGATATTTAACATTGACAAGAATATGGCTTTGTGAGGACTTTGTTGTGCTTTCCAGTTCTAAAGACTCTGGAATCTTGAAATGACTTTGTGAGTACCAATTTAAAATTATATTTTTCCTTTTCCCCCTATAAAATGATTTTTAATTTTAGTGGTTTATGATTAAATGCAAGCTGCCATGATAAATGCAGAAAAGCTAGACCTCTGGATAGCATGATATGAAGTGCAAGATGTAGGTGAACGATCCTGTTCACAGTGTATATGCCTCACAGACACAGTGGCTCACTGAGCTGGGTTTCTGACAGCATTGCTGGCAAGCTCACAGTTAGCATTTGTTGTGTCAATTGGTAAGAAATCTTTGTGGAAGTGCAAGATGCACAGATACAGCAGCAAGCAGAATCACTTCAGCTGTGGAATGAGTGTTTTCTAATGTTGTATTTAGCTAGGAACAGCGCATCTGTATCACTGAATATGTGCTGAAATAAATTTGCTTTGTCCTTGTCGTTTAACAACCTTGGTTATGAGAACGAAATAATTTCAGTAGCACACAGAATATGTATCTGTACAGCTTTTAATGCTTTAAATCACAGAACTTGTGATCACATTAAATTACTACCATGTTTTCCTTCCGCTCTTCCTAGACTGTGTTCTCACTTTTTAGTCTTTTCTTGTCTTTCTTTTTGATAGGTACATATTTATGTATGTTTCTGGTGTCTTTTTGTTCCTTTTAGTCTAGTGATCTGTGCTGTTCCTGAACTTCTCAGAGCTTTGGGAAGGCCCAGGAGTGCACAGGTTTGCGGTATTACATTTGTAGCTCTGAAAACTGTATTATTCTTTATAATTTCAAGTATCTTTTACAGGTTTATATGAGGCTTTGGTTTTTCAGAATTACTTCTGAAGAGTAAAAATTCATTATACATACTGTATCTCTTAATAGGTTTTTCTTTTATAGCTGCTTATAGAATTTGACTATGGTTTTTTTATGCTGCTGTAGATAGTATAGACACTCTGTTTCATTCTTACTCTTGCATGGCATCTGTCTATGCAAGTTGCAAGACCAGTTGCTAGATCCAGTGTGCTAGACCAGTTATCTACATGTCACACAACTCACTGAACCAATGGATGTAGTTCTGCACCTCTCGGCTCCCAGTGTGTTTGCAGCAGTGTTCATTACCTGCAATGGAAGTTCGAAAAGGCTTGTTGATATTTGTTGGAGTGTGTGTGTTTAGGTATTTTTTTCTGTATTTCTCTTCTATTACTTCGAAGAGCTATATTCAGTTAGTGCCATTGTTGACTGATTATTGCCTATTTCAAATCTATTTATACTCTACAAATAGGTACGTGTGTGCCGATTCAAATAATTCTTTGTCTATCATTTGCTGTATGTAGCAAATTCTGTAGTGTACACTGTTAAAAATAATACTGACTTTTCGTGGTCTGTGTTACATCACTTAAGTTTAACATTATTTATTAAAAGTTCCTTCCATTTATAGTCAGGGCATGTTCTGCCAGGCATTCCAGCTTTCCGTGGTTGCAATGCTTTCTCTTACTGAAGTGACTCCAAATTAAATTCTAAATGACTACTGCAATGTTTGTGTTACATTAAATGAGGACATAGTTGTGTAATAAAATACATATAGGCTTTTTTCTTGCACACACCCCTCTTTTTTTTTCTCCTGTGATAGGATAGGTTCTGAATGTAAACCCAAAGAATTACATAAACTTCACGTACCCAGCTCAAACCATTTAAAACAATCTTGTCAACAAGTTTAAATTTTTTTTGGGGGGGGGTTGTCTTCTGGAGGAGACCTGCTTTTCTTTTTCTCTCAAATGACTCTCTGAATAAGTAGTTGTCAGACAAAACACAGTCTTCTGATGAAGCATTAGACTGTCAAACCTAGAAAACTCTAGCAAAAAAATTAAAACATAGGGTGAGTTTTCCTTCTTTTAACAGTTTACAATACAAAATAATAGATTTTCTGTAGTGAAAAGGAAGAATTAAGTCTATGTACAAATTGCAAATGTATTTAATAAAAATTGCCACTCTTAGCTAATTAGTTTTTTTATTGACTTGATTGTGACTGTGCAAAGCTCAATCACTGTATAGGATAATTCTCTTTATTAGATACCTGTAAACCACACAGGTGCAGAAGATTGTTAGTGCAAAAACTTATGATGAGTATAACAATAACAGTTCCTAATTCAGCAATAAGTAAAACATTCAAAATTTAGATAGATATATTATAGGGGGAAAACCTGAAGAAAATATTAAAAGAAAAATCCCTTCTTATATTCATATTAAAGAAGTAGCCAAAGTCTTAAATGGGTGGAAAAGTTCATAATATTAAATAAAATTAGATCCAAGGAACAAAAATTTGTAAAATTGAGTTACTTTAATAATTATTATTTCTCTATACTCCCACCCCCTCGCCCTTATTTTGTGCTTAGGCCTTTTTAAAAGAACTTATAGTATATTTCATGATCATAACATTGTTATCATCTGATTGCCTGTATGTTAATGTGTGTTAATGATTGGTATGGCAATTACCAGTGTATTAGTCTAACTTATCATGTATAAAAAATTACATAATTATTGTTCCAGACTTATGTTTCATATTTTTAAAGAGAGTATTTCATAATATCTTTTGGACATATGTTTCAGAGGAAATTATTTCTTTTTTTTATGTCTTTTCCAAGACAAATAATTAAACCCATGGTGTTTAAACTCTGATGCTAATGTGAATGTTATTATATCGAATAATAATTCCTTATAACATTTATAAGGGTGTTGGACTAGATGGTCTCCAGAGGTCCCTTCCAACCCTAATTATCCTGTGAGTCTGTGATATACTTTAACATTTATTTAGTCCATTCTGGAAGCAGCCCTTTTCCACAGCTACCAAATTACACATTGGAAAAAGGGGATGTCAATTAAGTGTTTGGAATAAATAAGGAAAGCAGTGTCCTCTGAAGTGGTCCTTGTGTTGGCCCTGTCACTGTCCTTCCTGCTGAATATAAGAGCTGATATGATGCAGTAATTCTTGTCCCTAACAATGCGTTCTCTTTATCTTTCTGTTAGCCCTTTTAGCATATATATATGTAATGTGTGTCCCGTAATATTTCTTCTCCTGGAAGGCTCACTGGTAGGACCTGATTTCGTCAAGAACTGGTTAATAACTGCACTTTATTTTACTAAGTACGATAAGGGATAAGGCAGATAGCCTTGTATCTAAGCATTTAAAGGACAGCAAAGGATGCCTGCAAGTATTTGTTAGAATGGATGTGCCATTTCTTTTCTTCCTGCAAAGGCAGAATGAAAACCACATACATTCTTACAAATAGAACTGTGATGCTCTAAAAGTAGTAAGATACTTTAATTGTAGACACTGTTTTCTAAAATAATAGGTGCTATTTTTGCACTTCTTAGTAAGTCTAACCAATTGTAAAAGCCTTTCATTATCTTTGGTATTTGTACCTAAAAGAAAAAAACAGCAAATATTTTTTTATATGTCCGGTCTTAATTTTTATTTTTTTTAAAGATATTGGGAAGAGCATGGAGGTTTCTTTGTATGGTTTCTCTCACTGCCAACAAATGCCGACAGGATGCATGAAGAAAATGTAGACAAAACCCCAGTTCTATTAGTCACTAAAAATAATTTTAGCTGTATAAATAATCCAGTTAAACAATGCTTTTAAATAACGTAATTTTGCACTAGAGGAAAACTTTATCTTTGTTGTATTAATGAACCTAAAATACAAAGATTAAAGCTAAAGCTTACTAATACATTTCAGCTGGAGGGAAAGGTTACATTAAATTACCTATTACAAAAATTCTGCACATTAAGCTCATTAATCATGTTCGTACAAGACCCTTTATTTTGGAAAAATACATGTTTTAAGTCCTTTAAATAGTAAGATGCAGGTTTATTATCTATTTTATTATTTATTAATTAGTATGGCGTGTATTAATATTTCTGTTAGTAGTGTTTAGTACTTCTTTTGTTTATATCTTATTTATCCTTTGGGGTTTTATATATCTTGCTTAGTGCTATAATTACAAAACCCCTATATATTTGTGTTACAGTAATTTCTGAGCTTTAGTTATGTACTAACTTCCTATGGTAGATGCTTCACAGACAGTGTACAAGATACAACACCTTTCAGTCAAACTCTTTGCATTTATCCTTGTTCCTGTTAAGTAAATTTGATGGAAAATGAAAGCAGGTATAAGCCATGCAGTTTTATTAATTTGTGTATTACTTGCCTTTTTAGTAAATTCAGTGTTGTTACTAGTTTCTGGACTATCGCAACTTCCTTGAATCCTTGCTGTATTTGCAGTTCCATGATTTCAGTTGGTATAAATAGTAATTTTTGTACTGCTGCTATAGCAGTTTTGTCTTTAAGCCAAAGCACAGTTTCTGAAATAGAATCGATTTTTCATACTTACGCAGGATGTGAAAAATCGAAGAAATCCTCGCCTTGTACCTTACGCTCTTTTGGATGATCGGACAAAGAAGTCAAACAAAGACAGTCTTCGGGAAGCAGTCCGCACCCTTCTAGGCTATGGTTACAACCTGGAAGCTCCTGATCAAGATCATGGTAATTAATTTTGTTCTTTTGTTCTCTCTCAAAACAAAAATTAGAATATTTCATTCCACTACTGGATTTGCTAGTCCAATAAAACAATCCAAACAGGTATGGTGTTTTCAAAGCTAATGGGTACTTTACTCCATCTTCTGTTCTTTCTATTTCCTCTTGATCTCACTTTCCTTATTGTTTCCTTTTCCTGTCTTGTGGCCTCAAATGAAGAATTAAATAATGAAGTGTTTTTACATTTTAAATCAGTAATACAATTTCTCCGTATTTCATACACTTCCTTTCACTGTACATTTTTTAGATTTGATAGTTCAGATGAATCAACCTTAAAAGCTCAAGCAATTTAAATCAGGATTGTGAATACTACATGACACAACCCTAAAATACAAAAAATCAGGATAATGTGTTTTATCATCTTGCTCAATATATGGTCTTATGCCAGGGAATAAAATGTATGATTGCATTGTAAATATGTGCATAAATATTTGAAGTTCCCTAATTTCAAAATAAGTTTTTAATTGTAGTACTAATTAAAAAGTTTTCAGTTGTTATTTTAAGACAGAATAGCAAAATTACTAAGAAAAAGATCATATGTAAACACAGTAGATGTGAATTTTATATTCCTACAATTTTAACTCTATAAATAATGAAAAACTCAACGGTACATGTACAATCTTGTATTTAAACACTTCAAGCTGCAAGGTGAAATTTTTGAAGACAAATGCCTACAAACCAAATTTCTGTGAATGTCAAACTACAAGTCTGGAATTAGATAGTCTGTTAGAGCTTTTACGCTTCCTGGACTTACTCAGGTCTTTGAAGTTGAATTTTAAGTAAGTAAATTTTAACTCACTTCTCCCAAATATTTTATTTGAATTGCGTTGTTGCCAGATTGAATATTTTATTGATACAGTGGACAATATTTTCCACATATATAGTTTGAGTTTGAGACATCCTAAACAACAAAAAATTTTAAAGTACATAAACTTTTAATAAAGAAGTTTTAAAGAAACAGTACACAACATTTACCTCTTTAATTGCAGAATAGAAAATGTTAAGAAAGTACAAGAAATCAGGAGACATAATGTACAAATAAAGTAAATTATTTTATAGATTTTGGCTTTTTAAAACAACAGTTTTAAAACTGTCATGCTCAGATCAAGTTTTAAGATGGAACACGGCAGGGATATTCTTGATACTGTACTGTCGTTCTGGAACGCTAACAGCACATACAGAAAGGAAATGGTAACACAATAGACACAGCCCTTTAGCAATGATATTCTAGAAGTTCACTTAGAGATATGGATATATGGAACAATCGAATAAAAATTGAAACATATCTTTATAATCTCAGCAAAGTGTGGAAAATTTAAGGTATGTGTCTAAACCTTACACTGTTGATATATTGATTAATAAATTATTATTTTTCCTGCTTTATATAGCAATAGTATAGTTAAATTTGGACCTGTTAAGGCCACAGACCTTCAGTACAGCATTTCTGCTCCAGGTCTAACTCATACCCAAAATGTGGACAGAGAACATGCCATTTTGTGTTTCTTTTCCAAAGCACATACGTGTTCTGATTCTCAGCTTTTATGAGAGGCTGCTATTAAATTACACTTTTAAATATGAGGCATCACTGATACCATGAGTGTGTAACAAGGCTGGATTGCTGAATGGGCAAAACCAGTGTTTCCTAGTGGAGTAGATTTTGTTGGTGGCAAAATGCTACAGTCTCACTGTTAAATCTGCCCGTGTCTAGTCTGGAGAGTTTAAGGCTGCTGCATAATCTTGTAACTTCTTCCCCTCCCACTGTGGGAAGGAGATTCTGTGGAGAGAGGGAGAGAGCACAGCTTTCACTTGGTTCTTGAGAAGGTGGGTTGGCTGGTGTGGGAGTCTTTTGCCTCTTGTAAAGAGAGAGAGAATGAGCACAGTAGTTTTCCACAATCTCCTCCAAATGCCACTGAGCAATATTAATCCCCTTTCCTCATTTACAGCTCTGAAAACCACGTGACCCTGCTTTTCCTTGGAAATGAACTGCTGGAAAATTTTATTTTTTCTGTATGATGCAGAGATCCTTGAGCTAGTTGTGCATATGGAGTTACTAATGAAATGTAAAGAACATAATTACAGCCCTTGCACCTGAAAAGTCATCACTCCTGCTGCAAAATTCCCAGAGGAAAAGACCTGCAGAACATTGTCCCACAAACTGGTCTTTCTTTAAAAACTGGAATTGCATTCAGCAAAAGCTTTCTATACTCATTTTGGGGATTTAGATTTTAGAGTTTATGAGCGTCTCAAGTTTCTGAGGTACATAAAACATGTCTTAAGGATCCCCTCGTTAGGCAAAATCCATAGTGTTACTAAAGGATTTAGAGCCCTCTAGTGGTGGTCTGCATCTCCATTCATCGATTTTGTTTCAAACTTCGATTTACAAAGCTCTAGTGTCATTTTCTATGCTTTATTAGTATTATTACTTACTGATTTCCTACAGCAGCTGCATTGTTGGGGTTGCTTAGAATCTAGAAAGCATTAGGTTCCTTAGAATCTAAAAAGACAACAAATTCTCAGTTGCAACTTCCTGATGATTCATTTCCTGTACAGGAGAGGTGCTGAGGGTCTTCAAAAGTGTTTACAAGGCATTTATTATGCAGACTGTCAAAGAGAAAATCTTGCTGATAAAGAATTATGTGGCAGAGAGTTCAGAGTTGCTTATCGGAAGCTTAATGAGTCTGACCCAACTGAAGTCAGGCATTTTGTGGCATGAAAAGTGATCGTGAGTTCTGAGGCATGTGATTATATAGGCATACTGGAAACGTGTGGACTTTGTTGTGGCTGAGAAAATAGAAGAGAAAGGAGGAGGTTCTTTAATATGGTCTAACAAACACAGAAGTAGGTTCAGACATATCTGAGTTTATAACAGACTCATGAAGAGGAGGAATTATGGTGTTCTGATTGGAATAGTGAATTTTCCAAGGCTACACAGTCTTTAATAACTTACAAATTTGTGGAAAAAAGATCCAGAATTCTTTAGGCATTCTCTTTCCTTATCTGAGAAAAAGAGAGATCCCCGAGTTGTGTGATTTGATTAATGGAAAGAAAACTTTATAAAATATCAGAGAATAGGGTAGTTGAGAAAACTTAAGGAAGAAAGATCAGGGGTTTGATTCAGCATTTCTTCATGGGCTTTGTGAAATATTCATCTTTTTAAAGTGTCATTTTTGTCGTTTCAGGCTACCTTATGATTTGAATTGATAGGTCTTGGAAAGAGGGGTCAGGAACAGACTAGGACTGTGTAATAAGTAAGGATCAGTGAGGGAAGTTTGTAGGTACTCACTGTACAAGTTTGTAGCTATTTTAGCAGAAGGTACTACATAACAAAAATGTGTAGAGTAGTGAATGGCAGCTCAGGGAGGGAAATCTCACTATATACTGATATAAAATATTGAAAGAGAGCAGAAAGAAGATGAGATTAGAAGTGCTTAAAAGAATGTTAGGAATGGCCGTGTCCAGGGCTAATGAGTAGTGGTATTCAAGTAATATTCATGAATAAATGTTCTTAGGCAATTTTTGAGAACACTTTCCATAGATAGTAGGTGGATACTACATAGCTCTAGATGAATCAATAAAAGCATTTTTTCAAGACAGTATGTTCAGTGTGGTGAGGGAGAGAAGAAAATTGGAGAAGTAGGTGAGTGTGAGATTCGTGGTTTTGTGAATAGTGAAATGAAAGTGCATTCCTATTGGAACAGATTGATCTGTAATGGATGGTGGGATAACACAGGAAAAGAGTGGATGTGGGAGCAAAGGAATGACCCACAAGACACCTGGGATGTACAGATGGAGAGTTGGATCAGAGCTTAGAGATCCAAGTCCAAAACGTCATTACTTGTTAGTTTTCACGGAAAAAGAGAAAATAGTTTTATTTATTTTATGTCTCAAAGCAGTATATGTACCAGCATATTTTTTCTCCTTTTAAAAAATCCTTGCTTATACATTCCAAAAATGTTATAAAGCAGAAATGTGAGGCATAAACTAAGCTTGTTTCTACTGCTGTTATGGAGCAGACAGAATAACAAGTTTACAGTTTTACCCTTCCCTCGAGGTTTCTTTTCTTCTCTTTCTCTGAAGCAGCCCAATAACAATGCAGTTGGATTTCTTCAGTATTTGTTATGCCATTATTCTTTCATAGAGTAAGAGAAGCAGTGAATACATATAGAAGGAATAATTTGAATATGTCAAAGTTTAACTTTAGCCTCCTTTGTAACTCATCACGTACCCATTTTAGTCTTGGAGAAAAAATACTTATAATTACCTGAAAAAAAAAGTGGATTTTGACTTAAACAATCTTAAACTAGCTTGTTATGAATCACTTGCAATTAAGAGATTTTTGGAATGAAACATAGTAAGGTATGATAAGCATGTGTGATCATGTCACAGATATCTAATCAAATGAATCAGTGTCAGTGAAAGCTTATATTTTCACACAGCTGTTAATTTATTTTATGCTCTATTGCACTAGACAAGAAATGTGAAGAAGCTCTTTTTCTTCATCTCAGCTTGACAATTGACAAACATTAACTTTGAAGTGAGAAGTGGTAGTTTTTGAGGCACTAGGAAATCTTGTAGTCATCTGACTCTCTCTTCAACAGTTTGAAAGAGAAAGAAAGAGTCAACACAATTCAAACTTGACATCTTGATATTTCACTAGTTAAATAATATTTTCTAAGTACTACCTTGGCTGTGGCTAGGTTTTCCTTTGTTCTAACAGTAACCTGCCTTCCCTTGAACAGGAATTGCCTTTAACACTACTTCTATGCCCTTTTTAAGGGCATCTTTATTCTTTCTAGACTTGCTGCCCTTTATCTTGACAGAAGTTAATTATTTTTTTTTTTTTCCTGAAGCAAGAGTATAATTACTTCGGGATTTTTGTTGTTAAAGTTTCATGCAAGGCTTCCTTTTATGATTTTTATCCTCCATTTTCCATTGCTTCTGAAGAAAAAAACAACTAAATTGCAACCTTCCTTCTATCATTTATTATAGTAAATAAGAAATATAGTAATAATTTTTATAGTAATGACATACTTAAATTGACTTTTAGAAGGTAAAGAGATTAGGTGAATTGATCACAGTCTCTAAGTAAAGAAGTTGTTTCAGTTGAGGAGTCTTGTCTCAAAGACAGACATTTGTTTTCTGTGGCAATTATTTGGCCTGTGTTTTGCTGGGTTTTGTATGTTTGGTTGTTTTGTTTTGTTTAAAACAGCTGAGAGCCCAGGTCACAGAATCACAGAATTGTTGAGGTTGGGAGGGACCTCTTGAGATCATCTGGTCAAGCAGGGTCACCTAAAACAGGTTGTCTAGATGGGTTTTAATGGAAGATGGAGTCTCCACAAGTTGTCTGGCAACTTGTTGCAGTATTGGACCACCCTCACAGTAAAAAGTTTTTTCTTTTGTTCAGATAGAATTTAATGTTTTTAACTTGCGTGCGTTGCCTCTTTTCCTGTCACTGGGCACCATGGAGAAGAGTCTGGCTCCCTCCTCTTCATTCCATCCTGCCAGAAGCGAGAATCCCCTCTGAGCCTTCTCTTCTCTGGGCAGATCAGTCTCAGCTTTCTCTGCATCTCCTCCTAAGAAAGATGCTACAGCCCCTTACTCATCTCTATGGCCCTGTTCTGTACTTGTTCCAGTACATCGGTGTCTGTGTTGCAGTGGGGAGCCCAGAACTGGACCCAGCACTCCAGATGGGGCCTCTACCAAGTAGAGGTGAAGGATCACCTCCCTGGACCTGCTGTCAAGGCTGTTTCTTAATGCAGTCCAGAATACTTCTGTCATTCTTTGATGTAAGGCTGCATTACTGATTTCTGTTCCACTTGTCTATGAGGACCCTCAGGTCCTTCTCTGCTGAGCTGCTTTCCAGCTGCTCAGCCTCCGTTGTATTCTGTTGCTGGGGGTTATTCCTCTTCAGGTGCAGAACTGAATTTCCCCTTGCTGAACTTCACAAGATTCCTCCAGCCTGTTGGGGTCCTTCTGAATGGCAGAACAACCGTCTGGTGCATCAGCTGCTCCTCCCATTTTTATGTCATCTGCAAACTTGCTGTGGATGTACTCTACTTCATTATCCAGATCATAAATGAAGATGTGAACCATCATTGGTTCAAATACTCTTGCAGACCCCAGTACTCCTGGGGTACTCCACTACAGCACCCATGTTGGTCTGTCTGCATATCTTGACCCATAAGTTCTGAACTGTCTCCTGGACCATCTCGAAGCAGTTCTCCATGCATTCCAGCTGCTCTCTCATATAAAGGGCAACTCTTCCTCTTAACCTTCCCAGCCTCTCCTCCCTAAAAACCATGTATGCATCCATCACAATACTCCAGTTATGTGAATTATCCCACATGTTTCTGTGATCCCAATGAGGATCGTAGCCTGGTAACTGCACTCAGACTTCCAAGTTCTTTTATTTTTCCTCTTGCTGGATGAATTAGTGCAGAGTCATTTCAGAGGTAACCAACATGCTGATTCTCCAGAACGGGCAGGGGCGCTTTCCCCACAAGGCTGCTCTGCAGGCACTTTCTTCTTTACATGCATATGCTAAAAGGGATTCCTTTGCCTTTTGTTTTCACTGCCTTCATTTTGTCAGTAGTGGAATTCACTACTTTGTGTTGAGCTTTTTTTCTTTACTTTTTTTTTTTTTTTTTAATTCTTTGAACCTTACAGCGATGAGACTGGACGTGTGCAGTGGGATAATGGAAAAATTCAGGATCTTCCGTACAGAGAAGACCTACGCAGTGAAGGCTGGGAAGTGGTACTTTGAGTTTGAGGCAGTTACTGCAGGAGACATGAGAGTCGGTTGGACCAGGCCAGGTTGTCTGCCAGATCAGGAACTTGGCTCAGATGAAGAAGCTTTTGTTTTTGATGGCTTTAAGGTTTGTATAAATTTATCTGTAATAGTATGAGTGACTGCAAAGCTTTTAGGTTTGTGTCTTATTCCATGTGTTGCCTCAACTTAATTGTCTTCTCTGCTTTCATTTCTGTTTTATGAAATTATTTCTCTCTCTCCTTGAGGGCCTAGGTGGAATAAAGATCAGCGCCACCTGAAAAATTAATTAGCAGGGTTTGGCATTTCTGTAATTTTTTTCAAAGCTTCACAGTATTTGCACAATATGTATAAAGCATTGAAAATCTAAGTGACTTACTCAGATTCAAAATACTGGCAGAGCTGTAATTAACTATGAATCATTTCTTTAAATTTTTACTCTGTTGTTCTATCTGTAAGAAGTGCTTTTCCCTATTCTATTAGGGAATAAATATGGTTAAGATTATTGACAGTAAGCATTTCAGGCCAACTTTGATACAAGTTTTTTGTAGGAATATAAAAGTGATGGAGTATACCTAGATTTTCATGGAAATCCTTACAGTTTAGAGTAAATGAAGTATGATAGAACCAGTAATTTTTGCTCAAATTTAACTCTGCATGAGACAGTGTCAGACTGAAATCTAGTAGTAAAAATATATACGAAAACTAACTGTTCTATGTGTTACTGATTTTCATCAGAATATACCAAATAACTCGTTAAAACTTTTTATTTCAGTGTGAAGGTAAGTGCAACTGCTATCCAAACCATAATTGCTATTAAGGCTTCTGATGACTCATGTCAAAATGTTTCTTGTATCTGATTTTGGAATTAATTTCCTTTATTACTATTACAATATGTGACAGAAATCAACAGTATTCCTTTCCTGGCTGTTCCTGATCAGATCAAGCTCTCAAGATGTATTTTATTTATGTTGTTGGAATTTAATTTTTTTTCCACAGTCTTGTATTACATTGGATGATGCCTTAGAAAAAGAACTGAAAAGTTGTTTTTGTAAAATAATAATTAGCTTAATTAAATGATTTGTGCTGTGTCTTTACTAGAATAGCTGTGTAGTATTTTGCCTTCTGCATCTTAGGTTTTGACCTTTAGGTCTCAATCCACAAAGCTATTTTGTTGTCTTTGATTTTTGATGGGTTCTCTCCTTGGCTTAAGAAAAGTTTTTGACCTTCAGGATACATAGGAAGAGTCCTTTGTTCTATAGGATTCTCAGGATGGATACAGAAGATAGAAATCTACTTGTGATAGAATATATAAACAAAAGAAACTACTTGTTATTAACAGTGCTTTATGCAAGTTACAATAGTTCTTAATAGATGTTAATTTATTTGAATTCCATTTCAAGACCCCACGCAAAGGCTTTGCAGTCTTTGACTTGAAGGGCATAAAAATCATTAGTCATGCCCTTAAGTACTCTGGAATCTATCGGAAGCTCCGAGTGCTTGTCCCATCCACAAAAAATCCTGTTACTTCCAACATCTGGTATGATGTGAAGTTTAATTTATTTCGTGCACAACATTTTTAAGAATTACACTTAAGGAAACAAGAAAGCTTGTTTGGAAGCATTGAATTTAAAGGCTACTAGATTAAATAAAAACAACTGCTTAAAAAAAGTTTGTGAAGTAGCTATTTAATGTTGTAATTGATAGCATATTATTTTCATTACAAGTCTTTCATGGAGCTTCTGCAGAAAAATAAGGCATGCTCTTTCTTGTTACTCAAATGTTGAAAGAGCAATTTTCCCTGTCAGCTCACTTAGCAACATTTTACAATACTAACGTGTGGGGTGCTTGCAGGAAGTTAATTGTGGGATTTCCATTTTCAAAATCGACTTGGAGTACTCACAGACATTGTTTTGGAATGATACGTTGTGAAAGTGTTAATTTTAGTGCCATCTTAATTGAGGGGGCTAAGTATTAGTTGTACCACTAAGGGAGAGAGGAGCACATACTTTGTCACTATTACTCTTTGAAATTTTTTTAAATCCTTTTCAGGCACAGCGGTGGCATCAAGGTAATGAGCATTTTGGCCGCTCTTGGTTGGCAGGAGATGTTGTTGGATGTATGGTTGACATGAATGAGCACACTATGATGTTCACCTTAAATGGTGAAATCCTGCTTGATGACTCAGGTTCAGAACTTGCGTTCAAGGACTTTGAGGTTGGTGATGGTAAGTACTGTAACGCATTGTGCTGTTAACTTGCTGTTGTTGCCCAATTTTTGCTCTGGCTTCCCTTTAATGTGATGTGCCTCTTCCCCCCACCTCCCCCAACTACCCCTTGTTGTTTTCTCTATTTGATTAATATCAAGCCTTTGGAAAGGAGGCATGCTGGGTGTGAGGATGAGGCAAGGCCTTTTTCTGTGGTGAACTTTGCAGCCTTCTTTTGACTTTTCCAGTATTTTGCAGGGATGTGTCTGGAACTGTAAATTCATGACCTTAAACATTTAATTTTCACTGCAGCAGGTTACCGTATGGTATAACAGAATCATAGAAGGAATTGTAAAATGGTGTGGGTTGGAAGGGACCTTTGAAGATCATCTAGTCCAACCCCCCTCCTATGGGCAGAGACATCAAATTTTACCTAGATCAGTTACTGAAATGCTACCAACTTTCTGTCAAATTAGTGAGAACATATGTTAGAGAGTTTAAGGCAGCTTTAAGGTTTTGTTTTAGCTCTGGGAGGAGAAATGACACCTGACCGTGGATAAAGCCAGCTGGTATAAAATTACTTTTCAATTTTTTTTTTTTACTTAATTCTAAACCAGCAGATTGAGTTTTGTACCTGTTGTTGTAGTGTTCTTGGTGCAGCTTTGAGTCCACAAGCAGGTTTTAATTTACCACAAATCTATATTTTTATGAGATTGTAAATATGACAAAGATTGTGAGGTTGTGTCAGGTGCTAGATTGATTTTCTACCACAAAAGTAATTACATACTTGTGTGCGAACAGGCATGTGAACGGATAAGAAATTACATTAATGTAGATGACTGCCTAACATTTCTGAACTATGGTAATGTGAAAAAAAAAATAAAATTAAGCTTTAATCTTTCTTTTCATTTGTTGTTGATACATGCACTCTATCGTATATATTATATGTCTGTTAAATAATACATCTGTGTCTGAGAGATAAAGTTAAATTTTTTGAGCAGTAAAGGTTGCAAATGGTACTTTTGGGTTACTGATCCCTATTCCCAGGAGAAATATGAATTGTATATCTATTAATTAGACAGTTCCCTGCTTGAATTTTAACTGCTTCACTTTTATCTGGATTTCAGAGTTTGTACTTTAAGAAGTGCTTTGGGAGAAGAATTTTTTCTCCCTTCTTCTGCCATGCAATAGGAATTAGGAGTAATTTTTGATTTCATTTAAAATGAGATAATTGCCACCAATTTTTTAGACTCATGACTGTTACTGTACTTCTTTCAGATTTCCTTAAATATGATGATAACATAATGAGGGAAAGAGATGCATGAATTAGCTTACTTCTAGTAGTATTGGCATAACATCACCCTAGTGCCATTAAATTATTAGTTTTCCAGTTATTAGGGAGTAGAATCCCATTGAGGACTGAGGGATTCTGAAAGAAACTGGAATTCCATGAATTTCTGAGGGTAGCCTGTCTGAGCAGTGTTTTGATTTCAAAGTTGATGAAATCACATGGTGTAGGTTTTGTGGTACTTGTTTCTAGCTGCAGGTTCAGATTTAAACAGATCTCTGTTAAGTCTGAAACTGCTAAAGTGGTTCGTGGTTTGACATGGAGCCTGAAGGCCTTGGTAGCCATGTAAAAGGCTTAATGTCAGTGTGTCCAGGCTCTCAGATTTTTCACAATGTCCTTATAATTCACGTTAAGCTCTCTAGTGTCATGCTTGTAGAAAAAAGCTTGCCTTTGAAATAAGATCTCCTATTCTATTTTCAAATGAATCTGCTTACTGATCTCAGATTTAATAACTCCGGGTCACTATTTGTAAATATTATGGGTATTTCATATACTATTTATGGTGAGGGAAAGGCGTCTATATATGTGTGTGTGTATATACAAACAGGTGTATGGAATACCCAAATTAACTCTGACTTTTATAGAGCTTTCATTTTTTTGTAGGCTGGCTTTAGTTTGGTTTTGTTAATGGCTCTCTGTTTGTTAAATGGGTTTGTTAAAATTGCTTAAGAGTATTGACACCTCTCTACAGGTCACTTCTGTCAGTGAATCGTGTGCATGCCATGTGCTGCTGCAGGAAGAGACCTTTTGCTTTAGAAAAAAAGATAGAATTTATGATCAGAGCCCGATGTCCTGCTTTGAAGGATGCAGTCTGACTATAAATCAGTCCTTTAGTTTTAATTTACTTAGGAACAGTGAAAAGTGAGTATGGCGCTCTGCCAGGTTACTAATAAGGCTCGTGTGCTGCATCTTAGGTTGTACTACTAACAAGAGGAGCTCCTTCGGATTATGGCAGACTAATTTGTTTGTGAGATACCATCTCAGCAGTAAAATTGTTAAAACATAATTGCATATTTTGCATTTGTGTAAGAGAAATTTCATACTGCAGATACGAACAAGTACACTGTGCAAACCAAATTTTGTTTTGTCAACTCATGATCTCTATGAGCATGAGCTGATTGTAGTGAGTGTTTGACAAATTGGGTCAGGAGGTTCAGCTTGTGTTCGTGAAAGTAGGAAGCATTACAAAAAGTGTTGCTGTCCTATGCTTTTGCTACATGACAGACAATGCTAAAGGATTACTGTTCTGGCAGTAGTGTTAAAGTCTTCCTACTTGTTTTGCTATTTCATATGGTAAAATAAAAGTTTTGCTTCTTAGCCCAGTTACACACCTGGAGACTAAGAGCCAGATCATGGGTAAATCACCTTTTTATGTAGCCTCCAGCATGCAAGGGCTACACAGGAACTGAAAAATGTCGCTTCTAAAATGGCTGGATACCCAAAGAAGTGTACTGAAAGTTAATTTTTATTCCATAGCAAGACACCTAACTGCCTTACCAGCATGCTCCCTATAAGATGAGATGCCATATCTTTACCAGATACAGAAGAGCCCTGGGGCACCTTAATGACAACTATACTGTTGGCACATCAGTCCAGAATTTCAGCAGAGGAGAGGAAGTCGTGTTTCTGTGGTTAGGACTGTACTTGCTACTTCCTTTCATGAACTGTTTGACCTGTGCAGAAACATGGAATGATTGTTCATATATATAAATATAAAAATAGATAAATATATATATAGATATGATGTGTTCACAACTGATCAGTTTACACCTCCTTGTCTTTGAACACTTTTTTTTAAAAGATTTTGTTCCTCTATTTTCTTTGTACCAAAAATCTAGTTAAGTCACTATTTTGTTTTGAACAGCAGTGGATATGTATCAGAACAGGATAAGCAGAAAGTGATACAGTCACCCAGCCTCCAGTGATTTTTCTGGTTTAGGGGCTTTTAGAGGCAAACATGTTTCTGTCAAATAGCCCTGATAGTTTGTTGGGGTTTTTTTGTGTTGGTTGGGTTGTTTTTTGTTTTGGTTGGGTTTTTTTGTTTGTTTCTTTCCACAAGCACGTCTCTAAACACTTTTTGAATTAGTGTGAGCTTCTAGCATCCATGATGCTATGTGACAGTATTCTACAGTGTTACTATTAGTGTATAAGGAAGTCCCTGCCACTGTTTTGAAGCTTACTACCAAACAGTTTCTTTGATCATAATTTTTGTTATGAAAGGCATTAAAAAATCATTTACTGTTCATTTTCTCTATGCCGCTCGTAATGGGGGTATATATCATACCCCCTTACTTCAGCTTCCAAAAAAAATTTATTATCTTAATTTCTTTAATTGTTGCTCATAAGAAAGCAGTTTCATTTGTGTTGGCCATTTCCAGATCTATTATATCCTTTTTGAGTTGTGGACAGCAAAACTTCATAAGATCCTGAATATGGTTGCCGTACATCCTGGAAACAACTGAAAATAAGAAATGGAAATTAAATGGTGAGGTGATTCAGACAGACAAAGCATATGCTTTAGTCTGTATATATCTGTGTGGTTTATAGCAAATCTTACATCACTTTTGTTAAGATTGTGAGGATTCATGCTGTCACTACTGTTCCTGTGAAAACCCATTCTCAAACAACTTGATGTCCATGGACATCCGTTACTTGATGTCTGGTATGTTTTTTTTGAGTGATGAAGTGAGATTTTTAAGGGTATTGAAAATAAAATCTTGATTTTTGGCTTTGCTTAAAAACTTTTGCAATAGCTTATGGATTCCTTTCACTGAACAGGGAGCCCATTAAATTCTTCCTACTTGAGCTGCTGGGCTTTATCACAGCATATATCTATATATGCAAATATAATTTTCCTAGTTATGTGTTGTATAATACATTTTTATTTCATTTAGTGATGGAAAATATTCTTTATTATTGTTTGTCATTGGATTTGCACTAGCAGAATGGACATAAATCATGTTGTCTAAATGATCTAATGATTTAAGAGCCTTGCTGTGAAGATAAAAATCTGGACTTGAACTTAAAACGAATAGTGTATGTCCTTAAATTTATCATGCCTAATACACATACAGTTGATAACCAATCTTGTGTATCTGTAATAAAATCTTCAAAAGGTGGTACTGAAGGCTGATACTTTATCTGGTGAGCAGTCATTCCTGTAGATGGTGCTCTGGGATTTCCTTTTGTCTGTATAAAGAACATAACGTGAATGGATATTCTGCCCTTTTTTTTGTCTGGGCAGATAAAGGAAAGTGAGGAACTAGTTGTATTTTGTCCTTATGTGCTTCAATACGTGGTACATTCACTTGAACCAGAATCATTGAACAGAGCTTCATGTTTCTTGTTGGTACAAAAGAAAACATTTTGTTAATAGCTAGGTCAAATGAATCTACAAAGTGGTTTGTAGCTTTGGAAATTCAAAATCAGGATGAAAAGGAAGAGGAGAAATAAGGTTTTTCTAGGTTTTTAGACTGCGCTGCTGAATCCGAGGGAAAAAAAAAACCCAAAACAAATGTTTTTTTAAGAAGTGCAAAGGAGTCACAAGTGAGTTCCCTGTGCTAGCGAAGCAGTAAGAGAGCAGGCGCATACAAATGTGAAGCCGATTCAAAACTAAAAACAAAAAACCCGGCCCAAAACCAAAAATAAACTACCCTAAGTTTCAACAAGCTACAGTACCATATTGTCAGTTCTCATTATCCAGAGCCACAATGTGTTATGAATTTTTATAATTAATCATTTATTTTTTTTTTCCCCAACAGCTTGCACTTGATGCATATTTGTTATTTTTTTCTCTACTCTAGCTGTGTGGACAAGTGCTCTATTACTTTTAGAGTATTTTTTGAGGTTCTTTCAAAGTACCATGACTAATAGAATTTTAGGAGGAATATTAAAAGTAGTAAGACTTGGAGTAAAATTGGCAACACTCCACCAGCTCAGCAGAGAGATTATTTGAGAGCTGATTGTCAGACTCCTTGAAAATGCTCTCAGGTTTCTGTGAAGTAAATTGAGTGTTGCATAAAGAGATCCATGGTATTAGAAAGTGGTTGGGGTTTTTTTAATGATATTTGAGATTACAGTACTTGGTTACATGCAAGAGGCGATGGGCTATCGATAACTGCTTGCATTTATACTGTTTGATTTGTAGATTATTTTTTTCCCCGAATGCTTTTTACTTGGTTTATGGAAGAGAGCAGTTCTCTGATGTTTGTGTTGTACAACCCATGTGTTCTTTCATCTTGTTTTAAGGATTTCTACCTGTGTGCAGCCTGGGCCCATCTCAAGTGGGAAGAATGAACTTTGGAAAAGATGTCAGCACTCTAAAATATTTCACGATCTGTGGCTTACAGGAAGGGTATGAACCCTTTGCTGTTAACACAAACAGAGACATCACCATTTGGCTGAGTAAAAGGCTCCCTCAGTTTCTACCAGTGCCACAAAATCATGAACATATTGAGGTTTGTGATCCTATTAAAATGTTTCTAGACACTTCTTCCATGAATATGTTTGAATTATGTTTCTACTTTTGAACTTCTAGAGAAGATTTTTAATGGGATATGTGACCCAGTTCTGGATGAACCTTACAGCTGTTAAAATTGTCGTACGTTCAGTGGAGTTGCAAGTAATGTAATTATTTGGTTGATAGTAATTTTTTATCCATGAAATCTGTTATATGTGTAAACAAGAGATTCTTAGAGACAGATTCTGCAAGATGTCCTCATTAAGAGCTCCTTGTGCAGAGAGCTATGTTTTGTAAACAATTTCCAGAAATTGGGCATTTCTACATGGCAGATACCATGTGTTCTGGTGCACACACTTTGTGAAGTGAGTTTTCCATCACTAATTGGTTTTGATTTTTATACATATTTATTAACCGATTGTGTCAACATTTATGCCCTAATCACTTGTGCGTCTTGATGAAACTGAATTCATGTTGTAAGACTTATAAGTCTACCATGAAATCATTCTGAAATTGATGTAATTAGAAATCTTATTCAGCTGATACTTAAGAAATAATTTATGTTCTTGCATATGTACATGTATGATTTGTATTAGCTGGTTTGTGTTGTTCTGGGGCGGGTTGGATTTTTGTTGCAAACAGTTATGATGGGAAAGGTCATTCCTTTGTGAGTGTTTCTTTGATTTAATAACAGAACAACAAAAACCTCTACTCATCGTATTTATTTCCTCTTAAAACAGCAGCACACGATTACAATACATTTAACTGTTGATAACATACTGTTGCAAATTTTGCAAGTCATGGATGTTTACACTAGAAATACAAGTTGAATATTTACAACAGGGAAAAAACATCATCTTCAAAACAACTATGTCTTTACATTTGACAGGTGATGAGAATTGATGGCACCATAGACAGCTGCCCCTGCCTGAAGGTCACACAGAAGTCCTTTGGTTCACAGAACAGTAAAACAGACGTCATGTTTTTTCGATTAAGCATGCCCATTGAGTGTGCTGAGGTGTTCTCCAGATCAGCTGCAGGAGGGTTACCAGGCTCTGGTCTTTTTGGCCCAAAGAATGACTTGGAGGATTATGATGCTGATTCTGATTTTGAGGTTCTAATGAAGACTGCTCATGGTCATCTAGTTCCTGACCGGACCGAAAGAGAAAAAGATGCCACAAAACCAGAGTTAAACAACCATAAAGATTATGTTCAAGAAAAGCCTTCACGTCTTAAACAAAGGTTAGTAGCACATAGCTTGCCTTTCTTTGCCACCCCCCCTTTTTTTTCCCCCCTTTTTTTCTTTTCCCTCCTTCTTTCTTGAATAGTATAGGAAAATGTCAAGTCTGCAGAGATTCTTTCCTCAATTCTGTCCTAAATTTGGATATAACACAGTACATGAGACAGTGAACCTTCATGTGAAATTCTGTCCTAAAATTGGATATAACACAGTACATGAGACAGTGAACCTTCATGTGATTAAATTGCATGTGTAATATATAGATTAAAATTAAGGAGAAAACCAAAAACATTTTTCAAGCTATTAGAAACCTATCGTTTGGGGTTTTGTGAAGGCTTTTGTGATCATTACATGAGTTGCTCTCTAAAACCACGGAAATTCATTCTGACAGAACTAGGAAGTCTTCAAAGTGACATGGAATGTGTTTTCACATGGCTTCCAAAAAGCTGAAGATAATCCTTACCTAGAAATGTATATTAGCTTCTTATCTCACTCAATGAACCAAATAATCATAAGAATGTCCTTTAGATGACATTTTCATTCTTCCTAATTTTTCTTATGGAATGAGGAGAACACTTGACTTGATGGTGCTGTGGAGATGCAAACACCGGGCCATTACACAGACAATGTTACTGCAGATCTCCATTCCTTTTCTGCTCTTCTTTAACAAACTTGGTTTGTTAAACATTTCGATTGCAGAATAGATCAGGACATATAGACGGTATTGTTAAATGCATAAAGGTCATTTAAGGTTCCACATTATTCCAAAGTGACATAGGTGTTTAACAGCCTGATAATTTTTTAAGTTACATGAGTTTAGTGTCCAAGTAACTTTTGAATATATAGTTTAAGCTCAGAATTCATTTAAGTGCTTTTAAAAATGAGCTTATCTCTTTAATCTACATGGAAGTAATAAACTAACCAGTGTTATATATTAATAATGTCATAAATACTATGTATTTAGGTGTAACATAATAAATACCTGCATTTAGAGATAATGTATCAATGGAAAATTCCTCTCTGTGTGTGTATATATATATTAATATACTGAAATTTTCATATAGATTTTGATTTTATTCATCTTTTTACAGATTTATGCTCAGGAGGACAAAGCCAGATTATAGCATGAGTCACTCTGCACGGCTTACTGAGGATGTGCTAGCAGATGATAGGGATGACTATGATTATTTGATGCAAACTTCCACGGTATTGTAACATAGGATTAGCGTTTTAGCTACTTGCTTGTTTGGTTGGTTGGGGTTTTTTTAATAATTGTATGCTATCCCTTGTAAGAGTTTCAGAAGCAGTGCAATTTTTAGGCAAAATTTTTAATTTAAAAGTCTGTGATAGTCCTGTACTACTGATGCTGAGACCACTATGTTCTTTTTGTTTTGACTTGTCAGTCTAAAACAATTTCCACAATGAAAGCCATAAAATAATTTAATCCATTTTTTGATTGCTATTGATAACACCAAACATAAAAAAGAAAGAATAAATAGTTCTAGAGTAATTGAATAAGTAGGGAAAAGTGCTTTAAACTAATAGGTCAGTGTTCAGGAACATTTGAAAACATCTATACTAATTTTACTCAGCATTTATTTCATTGAGTTCCCAGTGAAAGTTTTGTGCATCTTCTGACAAATCAGCTCCATACTAACTCTTCAATGTTCAAAGGAAAAAATACTTCTCACTTGGATGTAGTCTTCTCTTTTTAAAAGATACTAGATGCTAGAAACCAAGTCACCTACAATATAAAAATTGTAGCCTACAATGCTGTGATGCAGAAGCCTACAATACAAGCCTATAAACTGCACCTTTAATCTTTTTTTTTGTTTGCTTTAACATACATATTTCGTTAGCTGTATTTTGACTTGTGTTTATATTCTTTTGTTGCTTTGCTTATGAATTACACACGAACCAGCTGATGCTACTTTTGAAGAGATGGCTTATGTTCAGATCTTAGAACAATAATCAAACTGATACACTGGAAACCAAATGCTAACATTTACTGACATTATTTTTTTTTTATTGACAGTACTATTATTCAGTGAGAATATTTCCTGGTCAAGAACCTGCTAATGTCTGGGTGGGCTGGATTACGTCTGACTTTCACCAGTATGACACAAGCTTTGACTTGGACAGAGTGCGTACTGTCACAGTTACACTAGGAGATGAAAAAGGGAAGGTTCATGAGAGGTTGGTTACAATTTTCTTAAAAAGATGCATATTTTTATACCCATAAAAGCAACTAACAATTTAAAAACAGTAGATCCACCCCATTTGATGTAACTGGGTTGATGTAAAAAAAAAAAAAAAAAAAAAAAAAAAGGAAAAAGTGTAACTTCACTTGTTCTCTCCTCTTGCTTGTGAAGAAACAGTGGAGTAATGATCTAATCAAATCAATAAGCACTGAAAAGTAAAATAGTGCAGCTTTCCTATGTAGCTTCAGACCATGAGCCTGTAAATATTGACTTCTGAACTAGTACAAAAGAGAGCAACATACCTTGTAGTAATTACGGAACTTCTTGATTTTGAGCAGTCCAAAATTAGTACAACAGCAGCTCTTCTCAGCGCTTCAGCTCGTGATCTATGCCAGAATGTTGCGTTATGCTTAACGTTAAATGATTTTAAACTTTAACTTGCAAAGTCCGTTTTATTTCATTGAATGTTAGGAAAGATTTTGACTTGTTCATATTTTGTCGTCTTCAATTTTTTCACGTATGAAGTCTAGGTTTCATTGAATTTTAGCATTGGTTACGGTGGGATCTCCTGTTTTCAGCCACAAGGCCCTGCTGGTTGCAGCCGTACAAAGTTGTTCTTAGTCCACTATTTAAAGCTTACATACCATCCATAAATAAATTTGTCTTTTGACATTCAGTATAAAACGCAGCAACTGCTATATGGTGTGCGCAGGAGAGAGCATGAGCCCTGGACAAGGACGTAATAATAATGGTCTGGAGATTGGTTGCTTGGTTGATGCTGCCAGTGGCCTGCTGACCTTCACAGCTAATGGCAAGGAATTAGGCACGTACTATCAGGTGAGTATTTTTTGATGATTTCTTCCAGTGGGAAGGGGGAAAACTATATCCTAAGACTGCATCTTATTAGAAACTTTTGTACAAGATTGGAAGAAAAAGTAATTGTCACTGTTATGACAGTGATTTCCCCCTCCTGTTTGGATTTTCTGGGGTTTTTATTCAAAGTGTTGCACTTATTGACTGTCAATACAGATGTTATGTTTCTTTTTTAATTTGTGATAATGCTTTGCTGTCTTCAGTGGTTAGCTGTTTTTGCGTCTTTATCTTTGTTTAGGTTGAACCAAGTACAAAGTTATTTCCTGCTGTATTTGCTCAAGCTACAAGCCCCAATGTTTTCCAGTTTGAACTGGGAAGAATAAAGGTAAATAATGCTTTATTTGTGCAGGTTTAGGACTAATATATTATATCAAATATTAGTGGTGGGGTTTTTTTGGCCATTTGTTACCTGCAATATGTTGTTGGTATTGGGCACATTTTTAGGATTCCAAGTATTTGCACTACTGCCATTTTTATTCTTAACTCAGTTTTAAGTACTATGTATTTAAAATACTCTACATTGGATGAGAAGGATTGTAACTGATTAGAATTGGCAGAGGATATTGCAAAGTCCTGTTGAATTTTCTGAATCTCATTCTTCACAATGAAGCAAAAACACTGAGGTCAGTAAGGCAAATCTCTTATTCTACAGAGTATGGATGACTGGTGTATCTGCAGATTAAGTTAGGGATTTAAAATGGTTTTAAAGTACCTTCAAACAGTACACTCAAGAAAACTGAGCTGAAATTTGCTTCCTTGCTTTGGATACATGCATGTCTAAAAAATCAGAAGAGGTGAAAGAAGAGTGGAGTTCAGATCTCTGGTTCAAGGAAGTGGCCACAAATTCCATTCACGTTTCTATTTCAGATTTAGCTGTTTTACAAAATTTGTTGTGGACAATGCTCTCTTCCTGCTAATCTGCCAGCAGTTCCCAGCTGGATTTCCAAGCTACTGAAAATGTTAATTTCCTGTTGCACTGTACTTAACTGTACTATATGTTGAATACATTTCTTGAAATATATATATATTCATTGTTTGATAAAGATGATCAAACTGATTGTCTCTTCTGTTGGAATTTTACAGAATGTAATGCCACTGTCTGCTGGCTTATTCAAAAGCGAACACAAAAACCCAGTCTCTCAATGTCCGCCACGTCTCCACGTCCAGTTTCTGACTCATGTGCTTTGGAGCAGAGTGCCAAACCACTTCTTGAAGGTTGATGTGTCTCGGATCAGTGAACGTCAAGGCTGGATGATACAGTGCCTGAATCCTTTGCAGTTCATGGCCCTTCATATTCCTGAAGAAAACAGGTTGATATTTGTGTGTTGTAGTGCATCATCAGAGTTAGGTTGGGATTATGAAGCTAGACATGTAATAAAATTTCTATAAGAAAAGCCCAGGATCTCCTTTATATTTATAACACATGGAAGTAAAGGCAGTATGTTTTCATTTAGCTAATATTAAAAATTAATCTTATTTTTCAATGTTTTAAAATCTGCCTCCTTTGATTGTCTTTCCAACTTCTCCTAGTTTCTCTCCAAACTCTTTAAGAGTATATGAAAGAGAGTATATGAAGAGAAACTCTTTTAAGAGTTTTGAATGAAAACTAAAGGAACTCTGTCTATAAAATAATAAAGACAATCTGTAAGATAGGCAAAAATCTGTTTTTGTAGAGTTTTTTTTAAGATTTGTGGCCAATGTAATTATTCCATTACTTTAATTTACCTAAATTTAGTTTAAACAATTGTGATTTCTTTGTTACATAAAAGTCTCAGTGTTTTGCCAGTGCCAAAACGGAAAATACCACTAAAAAATTAGGTAAGAATTCTAAACAAAGACCACCCCCGAACCCTGTGCGAGTGAACTGGTTAGTCTGTTGCCATTTTGCAACCTCAGATCTAAAAAACAAGAAATGATGTAAATATGTAAACTTATGCTTGTTTTAAAACCTTGATTTTTCAGTTATCCAAGTTCTGGTTTGTAGTATGAGTATTCTGTGTTAAGTAAATAGTTTTGATCTTTCCCCACTGAAAGTAATTGAAGTTCTACATTAGGGGTGAATTGAATAAATTCCTGATTGAACTTCCTTATTAGTCCTTGATTCTTAGGCTGGCAGAGTTTCTCACATGAAAGCTGAAATATGGAAAAAGTCCATCCCTAGAACTGATATTATGCCAATGTTATCCTTAAGGCCAATTCTGAATTCCTTCCTTCACTTAAGTAAGTTTTGGCACTGATATGGAATTTACTGTATTGTTTTTTTTTCCTCTGCAGAACAATTGATATTTTAGAGCTGACAGAACAAGAAGAATTGCTGAAATTTCACTACCATACTCTCCGATTATATTCAGCTGTTTGTGCTTTAGGCAATAACCGTGTGGCCCATGCTATGTGTAGCCATGTGGATGAATCTCAGCTCCTATACGCTATTGAGAATAAATATATGCCAGGATTATTACGTGCAGGATATTATGACTTACTCATTGACATCCATCTCAATACCTATGCAACTGCCAGGTTAATGATGAATAATGAATTTATAGTTCCAATGACAGATGAGACCAAGAGTATTACTTTGTTTCCTGATGAAAACAAAAAACATGGCCTCCCTGGTATAGGACTTAGCACTTCATTAAGGCCAAGAATGCAGTTCTCCTCTCCCAGTTTTGTAAGCATTAGCAGTGAATGCTTTCAGTTCAGTCCTGAATTCCCTCTGGAAATCTTAAAGGCCAAAACCATAGAGATGCTAACTGAAGCTGTTCAGGAGGGCAGCCTCCATGTCAGAGATCCAGTTGGAGGTTCTACAGAATTTCTGTTTGTCCCTCTCATCAAGCTCTTTTATACCCTCCTAATTATGGGAATCTTCCACAACGGAGATCTAAAACACATCTTGCAGTTGATTGAGCCCCGGGTTTTCAAAGAAGCAATGAGCCAGGAGGATGAAATTGACTTCTCTGAGAAGGAGCTGAGTTCAGATGAGCTCAAATCAGAAGAAGGAGAGGAAGAAACCAGAGGAGAGCAAGTGCCAAAGGAAGGACTCCTTCAGATGAAACTTCCAGAACCTGTTAAATTACAGGTAACAATCCTGCTGTGATAGTGATTGCTCCCATTTCTTTGCAGATCCTTTTTTCTTCACTTGGTAATTTCTCTTTCAAGCAATAAAGAATTTTGGCATTAGTTAAACAGAGAAGTAATTTCCTTACAGGAAACAAGATTTAGTGTCTTCCTGATGATATAAACTTGTTCACCATAGATCAAACAACTGTTGTTTCATTAAACTGAATTACTTTCTCAATGACATTAGCAAGGAATTATTAATTTTTATGAATCCAAACAGAAAAGAAGTTCCCTAGAAGCAAGGAGGGAATCCATTCTCTTACAATTTTAATGAAGGTCTTACCTGTTATGTGCCTGAGCCACATAAATCTCTTGAGGATGCCAGATATTCCTGGTGTAGAATTACTTCACATGTAGTAAATGATAGCATTAAAGACTTCAAGCAATCCATCCTTATTTGCATAATATACAGAAGATATTTCTTAGCTTGCCAACTCTGCATTCTCTCACGATACTGTTTCCTCAGATGTGTCATCTGCTCCAGTACCTGTGTGACTGCCAAGTACGACACCGAATAGAAGCCATTGTAGCATTTTCTGATGATTTTGTGGCCAAGCTTCAAGAGAATCAACGCTTCCGGTACAATGAAGTGATGCAGGCTTTGAACATGTCTGCTGCCCTGACAGCTAGAAAAACAAAAGAATTTCGATCCCCACCTCAGGAGCAGGTACAGGAGAATTTATTTTTTATTGTGCTCTATGTGTGGCAGAGTTCTGTTTGATTTCAACTGTTTTTCCTTTTGGACATCAGTGTCATTTGCCTTTCCTTTGTATTCTTTAAGATTAACATGCTACTGAACTTTAAAGATGATAAAAATGATTGTCCTTGCCCTGAAGAAATTAGAGATCAACTCCTGGATTTCCATGAAGACCTAATGACACACTGTGGTAGGTCTTGTTACTGAATATTTTACTTTTTTTAATTATTTTAGCTTTAGAAGCAGTTTTTCTAAATAATTTTACATAACACCAACTCAGTAGTGTATAGATTAACACTATGTCAATTATAAATGCTATCATTTATACAAGATATACAAGTTACTCAGCTTGTAGTCAAAACTAAGGGAATGTTCTTATCCTCATCTCTGGTCAGACTTGAAGGGAATGCAGTATATTTTGCATCATGAGGGAAAAGGGTTCTTTTTTTCACCCATACAGCTCTGTAGAAATTTCTTTGGGCTTATGTACTGCATAATGCTGTAGCTTACTTGTTATTCCAGAGGTTCTTCTGCCTATTCCCTCTCCCTTGCGTAGACTTGCTGTATCAAGTTTGCTATGGCCATGTTAACCACAATATAACATAGTATTAGTAGCTGATACTTCTCAGACATGAATGAAGATATAGAAGTTTATTGAAACAGACTAATAATGAAAAGGAGCAGTTAAATTTCTGTGGGTTTGATTTCTTCACTTTAGTTAATAAAAAACAGTTAAATTCTATGTCATATTAAAAAGTGAAATATAGTAACAATTTAAATAGAAAAATACCAATAAAAAAATGAAGCACCAAATGTGTATTTTAAATGTCGAGCTCATACCCATGACTACTGCGACTTCAGTTATAGAGTAGTTTTGCTCGGAATGCAAGTTTACCTTTTGCATTGCGGACTTTGTTGTTTTCCGGTTTGAAGGATACTCATCCCTTCATTTTAATTCAGTACACTATTTTAAAGAAATAAGTAAAAGAGACGCTTAGCAGGCAGCATGAGCAGACAAGCAGCTGAACTTTCACATCTTGTCCCATTAGCTAGGAGTATCTACTGCAGGGATGTGTGATAATATTTTTTGAACTACTACTCTGGTCAAGGAAGGAGCTTGGGGCAGGAGGATCTCTGCACTTTTCCTCCTGAACGGTATTCCTTATTAATCCCAGTTTAACTCAAAATAACAGATTTAATTATTTAATTCACCTCCTTGAAATATCCAAATAAATAAAACCATGCCATCAATACCTGACTTTCTTTCTTGGTAGAGTAACCACAGTTAATATCCCTGTATATCACAAGTCTGTTTGGTTAGATTGGTCCATCTCAAAGATATTTCTGTTACCTTAATAAATCTGTTACTATTTTAGTATCAAACATCACAGAAGGTCTTTAATGCAGACTCCTACTCAAAGCGTAGTCAATGCTGAACTCAGACCTGGTTTCTCAGTGATATTTGCACTTGGGTGATTAAGCTTCTAAGCACAAAGATTCCACAATGTCTTTGAGCAACATGTTGCAGGGCTTGAGTGTTCTAATGGTAATTTTTTTTTTATTTTTTTCCTTATGTCAGTTTGGAACCCTGCCTTGAGCTAGTGATCATGTTTCTGCTAACAGGGGTTATTTTCAGCTCTCCTTGCTGTTAGAGTGAACTGCTGACTAATGTGTAGGTTGCTGTCCAATAGGACCCCCAAAGTTCTTTTCTGTAAAGGTGGTTTTTTAACCATTTCATGCCTAGCCTGCATTGTCACTGGTCTGTCCAAATTGTAAAACTCTGCCTTTGTCCTTGCTAAACTTCCAGCCCATTCCTCTACCCCCTTGAGCTTCCTGTTCTTGAGTGTGTTTTCTGCTTTGTATCATCCACAAACTTGATGAAGGTGCGTTATGTCACCTCAAAGGAAATATTTTTTATTTAAAATGAAAAAGGGGGGGGGGGGGGGGGGGGAAGAAAAATTCAAAGTAAACTGTCAGTTGACAGGAAACTAAGATGAAATAAAGAGTTTACAAATAACATTTGAAAGGAAAAGAGGCTTTATCTTTCTCTTTGATTTTTTCCATTTTTCTTTTGTCTCTTACCATCATTCTCTGTTCAAATTATTTGGTCTAGTTTTATTTTTGGAGGTTTTATGTTGTTCTTTATGGGGAAACAGTAATTTACATAATCTACAAGTAGAAAATTAATTTTGTGGGTCAGAGGACGCATTACAGGAAAGCAGAATTAATTACTATATGTATTCAAAATACGGCTATTGAAAAACAGGTAAAACAATTAGACATTCTAAGTCCTGTGTTTATTTGATTAGCCAGCCACCATTTGAGGATTCACACTCACTCTCAAATGGCTGAGACACAATTATATTGGCAGTTTGCCAATCAGGAAAAAACAACTAGAGCTCAGGGAACAGCATAAGTGTGGGAAAACAGGCATTTCATTTAATATCAGAGCATCTCTGTGTTCTAATTGCTAACATTTCAGTGTCTTTACTGTTAATTAGTTTGGTTGAAGAAACTGCCATCCAAACCATTTTGTTAGATGATTTAGTGTAAAATATGAAGCTACTGGTGATCCTTGTTTAGTTGAGCGTCAATTACTCTCTCAGGACAAAATATAATAAAATAACTTTCAATGGTAGTAGAGCTGTACTTAATACAAAAACTCAGACAATTAAAACCAGATGCAATAAATTGAGAAGAATGATGTAATGGTATGAAAAAACATCCAATAAAATGCGTAATTGCTAAAGAACTCCCCACAAACCTCTTAACTTTAGAACTTGTATTGGAAACTAGACCTGGAGATCCTGGTGGACAAGGTGAACATGAGCAGCAATGGGCCCTTGTGGCAGAGAAAGCCAACAGCTGGGCTCACCAGTATGAGAGAGACATAGACACACAAGTGAGTCTAGGGAGAGGCCATCAAAGATGATTTCATTCTTCAAGCATCTGTTGTACAAGGAGAGACTGAGAAGGCTCTGATTATTTAACTTGGAGAGAAAGCTCATGGAGGGATTGTATTGATGCATATAAATACCTGTTGGGCAGGGGGACTAAAGAAGGCTGAGACAGACTTTCCTCAGAGGTGCCTAATGACAGCATAAGAGACTATGGGCACAAACTGAAATACAGGAAATTCTACAGTTTCTTTTTTTCTTTTTTTTTTTAACTGTAGGGATGACAGAACTCAAGAACATGTTGCCCAGAGTGGTTGTGGAGTCTCCACCTTAGGAGATACTCAAAACCCAACTGGACGTGGTCCTGAGCAACCTGCTTTAGTTGAACCTGCTTTGAGCAGGGAGGCTGAACTAGATGATCTCTAAAGTGTTATTCCAACCTCAGCTATTCAGTGATGCTATAAAGCTTCACATGCATTTTTTAAAAAAATTTATAGCTTGTTAGAGGAGTATCATGAAAGGGCCACTTTATTGTGAAAGTGGCTGCTTTCTTCTGACTGGTCACTAGAAAGTATAGTTCTTTCACTTCTATGATATGTTTTACCTAAAAATTTCCTAGCCTTTACTGATTGTTTTTGTTTGGGTTTTTTTTAACTATCAGCTGAACTGTACTGTGTCAGTAGGGATGATGTCTATGTGTCTGAGCTACGTATGTCCAAAACACAGGTGTCAATCAACATTAACATGGAAACAGGCTTACAGTGAGAGTTGAACACAGAAATATAATTAGTATATATTTTATGTATAATAATACACTATTTATACAATAAATTAATCGGATTACATGATCCTTATATGCCATTTCCTGCCTTGCACAAATACCTGATCTATACTTGTTCCAAGCTGCTGGTTAAGCATATCCCATATCAAACTCTTGTACTTCTGACAGAGCAGAACAACATAGTTCAGTTTGATTATATTTGTACATACAAGATATAAAAGATGTCTGTAACTTGTTTAATTTTATTCTTTTACTATTTAGTGTATAATTTTATTTCAGGAATTGAACTAGATGAAGATGGAACCTTGGATGGAAACAGTGATTTAACTATTAGGGGTCGCCTCCTATACCTTATGGAGAAAGTTACATATCTGAAGAAGAAGCAAGCTGAGAAGCCAGTTGATGATGATGCTAAGACATCCTGTAAGCAAAATTAGATCAGTTTAATGTGTCCAAACTCCAAAAGACAAAAAAAGCAGGGGAGGAAGTTCCTTGCATATTTTCAGCCAAAACAAGGTAGATTTTTAGCAAAACATCTGTGTACCTTAAAGTTTATAGCTCTGACTCAAAACAAGCTCAGATGGAATTTTCATGATAGGTAGATTTGTTTCCCGGTGGGATGTAGTGGAAAATTTCTACTGGCTTTTTCACCCTTGATCATTCTTCAAGTCATATTTTTTCCAGCATGTTTCTCGCTTTTTGTAGAATTAGTGCAGATTTAATAATTGTAGTGAGGTCCAGGTTATGAAAACTCGCTCATAAAATCAGCTGCAGCAGCTTCAAATCAGTATTTGCATGAAGATTGCTAAATTAAAGAAGACTGTGCAATTAGACTGTAATTTGCAAAGCTGTACTTAGAAGAAGCCTCCCCATCCAACCTAAAATTCAAGATGAGGTGACTGTGATTGTTGCTCTGTCATTTTTCTATAACTTTCTGTCTTTCCATCTTGATAAGAATCATTGCCAGTGGCACCCAAGTTCTGTACTTGGTGCCAACCAATTATGGAATTTTATTTATTTTTTTTACTTCTCAATGCTGATTTTGTTTTCATAATATTTTTTTTTTTTTTTTTTGCCTTTATTATGGTGGGTGGAACTTTCAAATGTCTTAAGCTTTGATGCTGCTACCCTACTAGCAGGAATGAATTTCTGGGTACAGAGTTTAGGTGTTCTGACTTTGGTAGAAAGCTTGGTTTCTGTCACTGACTACACAGAATTCCTAGGGAGACTGGCCTTTCAACTTCATTGCTTTAATGTAAGTGCCTAAAGTCATGGGATGGGAAGATTTACCAAGAATACTTATAATGAGATGGTTTCTTAGCTTCCAGTTATTAGTGTTAGTGTAGTGTTCTATAAGTAGAAGAAATATTTTTTATCCTCCTAGAAGTGTGCCTTCTAGCTTTGCAGTTTATAACTGTTATTTCAATTATCAGGTAGTGATAATTAGAGGCTAGATCTGTGAAGAATGTGATGATGAATCCTACAGTTTCTTTTTTTTTTCTTGTACTAAGCTTAAAGCTCTACAAAATCTAATTCTCTCTGTTATGACAGTAGAAAGAAAGTATTATATTAAATTAATTCAACAGTATTATGGTGGATAGGCTGCTTGGGTTCTCCATTGCAAGCAAGGTAACACCCAGACCCACAGGTAGGTGGGATGCAGCATTGCAGTTACCAAAACAGGAGCAAAATGAGACCTTGCCCATGTGATTCTTCACAAAAAACAAAGGAAACACACTGTTGTGTCCCTCCTCATTATTAATTTCAGTCCTCCTAAAATATCAGCCCAAACACATTTTATCCTTTTACTTATTTTAAAGTGCTTTTATTCTAAAAAAATACTATGCTGTATGACAATGGAAACACCAAGTATTTGGACAGTATTATTCCTATTTTTTTCCCTTATATTGTATTTGTGCACATCTTAGCACAAATTTTCATCTGTGTTCAACATTCTTTTTTCTGTAAACTTCTGTTCCTTCAGTATCTTTCTTTAAGTATTATTACTTTTTTGTTTGTTTATTTATTTGAATTTAGCCTGAAATTGCATCTGGTTTGCTCCACGATCATGTTACTGTCTCAACACATAGATTTCTAATTTGAAGAAAATATTTTTTATGTTTAGTCTGTATCAGCCACCTTCTTCAACATCAGGATATTTATTAGTCAGTTTATTGAACTTCAGGAGGGATTATCAAATTTCCCTTGTCAAACCTTTGCCATTATCTGCTTGACATGAAATAAATTGATTAGTTACATAAATACTAAAGGTGAAGTCCTCTAGTGTGTAACTATTGAGGAGTCTCAAGAGGATCCAGAATTGATCTGACAGAGTCTTGCAAACCTGAGTGGAAGTTCCCCAACATGGTGAAAAGAATATTAAGTGTCTTTATCACATACTTTGTCTTGACTTTTAGTTCATGAGTAATTTTTTCAAACAGTAGTCTCAAATCTTAACTGACATTATATAGCTTGTCTAATTTAACATATGACTTTTCTAGATCTCAAGTAATAAAATTTTCAATGAGAGTACCAGATGCAGGTTTCTCACTTTATTTATATATATATATTAATATATATGATTTAACATAATATTTAATATATTAAAATATATTATACATTTATATAATATTTATATAATTTATAGAGACTGAATTCAAAATATGCAAATGCTGATTTGCCATTTATTTGATTGGAGTCTCTTCATTTCTGTTTCTTTTGAAGGCTTTTGTTTTTGGCAGAGGATTAAGTTAAATTATTCTGTTCTATAAATTATAAAGTTTTGATTGGATACAGAGCTCATACATGTAAATAAATAATACAGCATTTGTGTGTGCTACCAGTATATTTTTTCCAGTCTAACTTCATAATATACAAGAAAAATCCTCAGACCTAAATTCCTAGAAAAATCATGAAAGTAATATGTAGAAATAAATCTGATGACTTTGTGAGCATCTTGTATTTCTTCATAATTTTTTGTTATTCGATTTATTTTCTGTGTTTTAATTTTAAATATAAGCTGTTGACATTTCTGCCTCTCCTGAGTGATTTTATTTTTCTTTGATAGTCTGCTAAAGAAATAGCAAGAAAAAGGTGCTTCTTAGGAATTGAATTAATCCCCATCCATGTTGCATAATGGGTTCTGAGGGGCCACCAGGAGAGAGATGAGCAATTAATGGTAATTTTGTTATTTATGTATTTTCTTCACAGCTACTCTTCAGCAGTTGATTTCAGACACAATGGTACGCTGGGCCCAGGAATCAGTGATAGAAGATCCGGAGTTAGTAAGGGCCATGTTTGTATTGCTACATCGCCAATATGACGGTATTGGTGGCCTGGTTCGAGCTCTGCCAAAGACCTACACCATAAATAGCGTGTCTGTGGAAGACACAATCAACCTTCTGGCATCCCTCGGCCAAATCCGTTCCTTGCTTAGTGTCAGAATGGGGAAGGAGGAAGAGAAACTTATGATTCGTGGATTAGGGTAAATAACTGGAGTGCAACATCTCTTTATTTACAGATATTTGTTATTATTTGCTGTATGGTTATGGCCAAGCATATACATGATGTTTCAGTGTGAATAGTCTATGTAAGGTGTAAATGCAGATACTGGTGTTTGTTGTGTGGTACTTTCAGTTCTAAGATACAGCCTGTGCAGCTTTATGGGTATCATTTTCGGAGAGAAATGACATTGGTAAGACTTCTTGTGAGAAAGGTTGAAAACCTGTATGTAATGTTTCGTGGTACCACAAACTATATTTTATTACCATATTTTAAATAGTTTGGCTGTGTAGAATCCTATCAAGAATACTGTCCATTTTATGTGAATGCAGTGACTGGTAACTGTTGACACATACAATTCCACCCAGCAGTCAGCTAATGGAATTGTGTCTACATGTGTATTGTACATATGTCATCTTTTTATTGCACTGAGTGTAGTTGGTACTTTTTGAACTATGAAGTAGTTCACCCAGTCATATTTCTCCTAATTATAAGATTAATAGTAGTGAAATACAGCCTAATAAGGAGTACAGTTGGAGAAAACAGTAAAAAAATCGTGATCATCTCTACTACCAAAGAATCTGGGTTTTTTTTCCCACTTTTTTCAAGGAAATGTTACCATCTGAGAGATGTCTGGTGAGATTAAACATCAATTGTGATCTGCTAGAAATCCCCAATCAGTGAAGAGCAATGACAACCAAAGATAGCATTATATAGTGAATGCCAGGAATGCAAGGACAAGTGTTTGTTGTGCAGAATACCTTTTTCTTTCTTTCTGAGCTTACTTAAAATCCTCAAATATCCAAATAACACCTATACATAATTCTGTAGTGGCATTATGAACAGTGCGTACTTCTTAGCCTGCCAGCAGGTCCCATCAATGTTCCCTGGTTTTTGCAATGTTCAAGGTATTCATGCTAAGGTTTTGGCAAAAGGGCAAGTCCATCATCTGCCAAGACACCCAACATACTGGTATTTCTGAATCACCCTTTGTACTTCGAATTTGAGTTGTTACATTTCACTTGAGCTAATAAGGTCTAAAATGAGTGAGTAATTACTAGATTCTGGCATTGTGTCTAGAAAAAACCCCAGTCTCAGAGGGGTTTTCATGTTCTGCTTTCTTTTTGTTCTTTTAAATTTCTTTCCTCAACATTTTCTGCTATGAATTAACAGCTAAGGTTTTGTGATTCTGGTTTAAATTTAACAAAGTTTTTGGTGATATGGGAAAGTCTCATGTAATGAAGAAAGTACTTTCTGTTAAGCTAGTGTTTTCACTGCCTGTTCCTATCACCCTTCTTGGTACCTTCTATCATAGTCTTGTTTATCTTGTAGGTTACCCAGCTGTGCCATTTGTACCTTTTATAGCCTAACCTGGGCTTCAGCACCCATTTAGAAATGCCAGATTTTTTGCTGTGAGTGGGCAGTATTTCTTTGTTTCAGCTGAGAAACGAAAGTGTCATTCGTTCCTGCTTAAAACCCCAGTTTTCTCAGAAGTGCTGTTAAGCTTTTTCTCTTAAGTAAGACATTTCATAACGCATCCCACATTTAAACAGAACACAGAACATGGATGTGCTTTCCAAAGTAGTGTGAATATAGCTGGCCAGCCCCTGAGGTGACATTTTGACTTTCTGTGCTGTATTTCTGTAAAAGAAAGCTGCTGTAGACAAGTAAGAGTTTAGAATGACTTGGTAGATCGATACCGTCGAGGTCTTTTTCCCCAGCATGAAGCATTAGTGCAGAAATGAGATGTGGTACGGATAGCTTTTGGAGGCAGGGCCTGCCCTCTATCATCTCTGATACAAAGTCCGATGGTAGGCTGTGGAGGAGAAAGATTAGCTAATCTTTCTGGGAGTCAAAACCCCTGATACTGTCACCTGCATCAGACATACTGCATGCATTCTGTGGCATGACTGATGGTTGTGGATTTGTAGCTTTGAGAGTGATGGAACAGTCGTCTTCGTGTCTCATCTTTTATAAAGCTGAAATTTTCTTTGCATGATTGCAGGAGTTTTAGGTCAGAAAAGAAGACTGCTATAAAATGCACAATGAAATTTGAATGGTTGTCAACAGTACTTTATATAGTGGCTTGCTCTAGTACTTTTCTCTCTCGTGACCTGATTGCTTTCACATCTATGGGTTGTGTGTGGTTTCAAGACTAATTACAGTTTTTAGAAATGTAATTATTTTTTAAACCAGACATTACTATTGGACATATCTACATAAAATATTGACATTATAATCTTCAGGACTGATTTTAAAGTGTGTAAATCTGTTCTGCTGAAATATGCAGGAGAGAAGAGTTCTTTTGAGCAGTAACTCATAAATTAAAGCTAGTATTTATGCAGCTTCTGTTTCTGGTGCTTGGAGGATAGCTGGATATACATTGTCTTTCCCCTAGAACTGTTTTTTCTTGGTTTTGATGGCAGATGTCAAATGTCTTATGGTTGAAATATTCTGAAAAGAATGCTTTGTCAAAACTATTGATTAGTTGAATTTAAAATTTAAGCTAATATAGCAGTTTTGATCATGCTCTTGTCAGAAAATACTTTTAGATCTGCAATGGAATTTCTAACAAAAATAGAAGAGCATCCTACTCTGGTGTAATGAAGAAGTGATTAGGGCAATAACTATAATATGGGAAAAGAAAGATCAGGTTCTTCCACAATGTGCATAGAAAAATAGACAATCAGCAACCTGAAAAGTCCCTGAGGTAATTTTTCACCTCAGACAGGGAAATTGCATAGGACGCAGCTTTGCAAATAACATAATAGGTGAACTATTGGTCCATAACATTTTAATCCAATTTTTTATTTTGTTTTCCTGTAGAGACATCATGAATAATAAAGTATTTTACCAACATCCAAATCTCATGAGAGCTTTAGGCATGCATGAAACTGTCATGGAAGTGATGGTAAATGTGCTTGGTGGAGGAGAATCCAAGGTAAAGCAATTCACTGTTAGAAGACAGAGAGTTTAGAATATAGCTGTTCAAAGCTTTATCCTGTAAGGCACTGAGCAGTCACTGGAGGTACTGAGACCATAACCTTTCACTGATTTCCATTAGTACAATAGTTGACTAAGTTTTTAGAAGAATCTGTCCTTTGATTCTGGAGGAAAATATGGTTAGCATTGTAATTTCAGATGCTTTAATAAACCCCCCCTACAAATAGCGTTTTATATGCTTGCTTGATTTTAAAGGGGAGATTATTTAGAAACTAATGAAAAATTGATGCAGTATTACTCCGTGAATCTGACCATTCACAGTCTTTTATGTTTGAATGTAGAATCTATGGGTGATCCCAGTTCTTTTGCAAGCTTATACCTTGATCTTTGGGGCTAAAGGAGTGATTTACTTGCTGAGAAAGCCCTGTTGATTCCAGGGTGAAACCTAAACAGTTAACTTCATGCCATTGCAATGAATACAATGCATAAATATTAGTGTGTTAAAGGGCTGTTACATAAATGATCTTTTGCAAGTTTTATGCCTGTTCCAGAGGTTTAGCTTCAGTCTGTTTTTATTTGCTTCTTAGGAAATCACTTTTCCAAAGATGGTGGCAAACTGCTGTCGTTTCCTGTGTTATTTTTGCCGCATCAGCAGGCAGAATCAAAAAGCTATGTTTGATCATCTTAGCTATTTATTAGAAAACAGCAGTGTTGGCCTTGGTAAGTAATCAGCATGTGGCTTTTATAATTCTAAACCAAAACAAAAATTGTTAAAATTTTCTGCTGATTTATGTATATGTAAAACTATCTGTTTTTCTGCATCCCTCTGTTTTGGTTGAAGTTTCTCCTTTACCCAGTGCAAAAATATCTTAATTAACTGTATTCCTAACTCCAAACACACCCCTGACAGTAGCATTGAGGTAATTTAATATACGCTTTTTGTATGTGCCTGGACCTTGAGAGAGTTGGTGTTTAGTTGTGCATTTTAAGGAACAGATTAGAATCGTGATTGTGACATAGAAAATCATAAATAAGTGTTAACAGCATTTCATTAGGGCTTACTTCTCACTGCTTAAGTTTACTCCGCTGCACTTTCTTCTGTAGTGTGTTCAGTACACACCTATGGCAGTGGGAGAAACTCAGAGCTTATTTGCTTGGGTATGCATGTATAGATGGCCAGAAATGAACCTTAAAATTTTCTTAAAATGCTAACCTTTCTTTCTAGGCTGAAGTGTTATAGAGGAGGTACATTTATCCTTTATTTAATTTAGTACTTGTAATTGAGAATATATAATTATTTAGAAACATCATAGTATTTTTTTTCATGATCACAAATTCCTTATTAATATATAGGTACAGTACAGAAGCATAAGCTAAAAATCTTTTTGGACAGAAAGTGCTCAAATCAAATGCTTTTGAAGTGTTATTATGAAAACCTTAACTTTTTCTAACGCTATAATGACTGCCATTTTTTAAAGAAATAACATATAATCTTATATTTTAAAGCTTAAAAATATTTTCTGTTTCAATACATTTCACAAAATGTCAGTGATTTAGATACAAAATTTCTGCTACCTTTTCCTCAGGGCAAAGTTGTGTCAGGAAAATTAGAAAGAATGAGATCTTAAAACAAAGTATGTGATGACAATAGGAATGTATAAGGAAAGCTGTTTCTAACTTGAACATCTACACTGTATGTTGATTTCATATCAGTGTCAAATTTCATGCAAGTGCATGATGATTTATTATAAACTGAGTAGTATAAATGATATGCTTGTAATCATGTGCTAACTAATGACAAAATGTTGTATTTAAAAAAAATGTTAATTTATATGGTATGAATTTGGGTTTTATTAAGTTGGTGTTGAAACTAAATGTTATTTTAACAGCCTCTCCTTCTATGCGAGGATCAACTCCTTTAGATGTTGCAGCAGCTTCTGTGATGGATAACAATGAACTTGCATTAGCTTTAAGGGAGCCTGATCTGGAGAAGGTTGGTAGCTTCTTTATAAAACTTTTTTTTTTTTTTTTTTTCCCTGTAGAGAGGGCAAGATTCCTGTTTCCTGGGAAGATTATAAGAATTGCGCGGGAGTTTTAGGTACCTTTCAAAGGAAGGGTATCAGGATCTGATTGTTTGTTCTTTCTACTGGTGGTCTGGATAGTTAAACTGAGTTTATGGTTATTACATACATGGGTGTAGCCAAAAGGAATTGCCTCAAGGGCAGCTCTTGCTTTAAGAATAGTGGAGTCCATACCCAACAGAACTTCAATGCTGAAATCTTTCTTTGCTTTTACGTCTTGATGGTGATATGCAGTGGTGGCATAATGCAATAGGGAATACAAGAAGCCTTGTGACAATTTTTTAAAATATATGACAGATTTTCATAGAGATATCTATCTATATCTATCTGTATTTTTTCCTAACATTTAAACCTGCTTCAGAAAAGATTGAAGGAATTGGGATTAATTAGATTGAAGAATACAAAACTCAAGAGAGCATGTGACGATTGTGTGGAATATATAAATTACTGCTGCAAGAAGGAATAGAATGATGGTTGTGATGTCAGTAGTGGATAAGAAAGGCAGCTTAAATAATGGAAAGAGAGATGCAGGATAGACATTAAAAAATGCTTTCTAATGAAAAGTGAGAGTGGAATACATTGTCCAATTTCATATGAAAGCGTCTGTCAGGACTAATATAAGCATAGATGATCCTTTCCTGGAATAGGAAGATGGACCATGTCTGTTTAAAAGGACATTTTCAGACTTACTGTTCTTAAAAATGCTCAACAAAAAGAAGCTGTCTGAACAGGTTAAAGACTATGCTTAAAATTCTAATAATTCAGAAAGGAGAGGGAAAACTGAAAACTAATATTGAGACTATAGGGTTGAAATACAGGGAGTGTTACTGCTGTGTGTTTAAAAAGAAAGGAAGAAAAAAGTCAAATGAAACAGAAAGGTTAAAATTAGAGAGTAGACCTGTGAGTTAAATTAGAAGATGTGATTTCAAATATGGATAGTGTGTAGTTGCAGAATATTAGAAAACTGAATCATTTGTAATGCTCAGGATTGCAAGAGAAATGAGATACAGAGAGCAAAGTGGTGATTTAGAGAGAGGGAAAATGGAATTGAGATAAGTAAGGTCTTGCAGTTCATGGCAGAAGTAGGTAAAGACTGGGACCGTGAACTAAGAAAGAGGTTGCTCTTCTTTTGTGCCCAAAGAATGATATGGTTTGGTCGGGAATGATAGAATGTGGACACCATATCCGAGACAACGCATGAGGATACTTCCCTTTGAAACTGCACTTCTCTCCCTTTTTACAATTAATATCTTTTTCATCTTACCTTGCTTTTAGGTGGTTCGCTACTTGGCTGGATGTGGATTGCAGAGTTGTCCTTTGTTGATTTCTAAAGGCTACCCAGACATTGGATGGAATCCAGTTGAAGGAGAGCGATATTTGGATTTTCTTCGTTTTGCTGTTTTTTGCAATGGTAGAGTAGAAGTCTATATATTTTTTAACTTCCGCTAATAAGATTGTAATTTCAAATAGTAATATAAGCCAACTTGATAAGTTACCGTAATTTTAAAGGACAATTTACAGAAAGAGTAGAATTATGCAAGTCATGCAGTAACTGAGATGCCCATTTCACAAATCATATAGGGGACCTATGAGACTATGCCCCATTTTTTTAGATGCATCATTAGTCTTTGAAATTCTCTCATTTCCTTTGGAAGTAGAGCAGATATTGCTAATTTATTTATTTTAATTTTTTTGTGATTAAGCTCATGCTAGACATAAAGACAAACTCCCATCTTATGATGATGATTTATAGTCCAGTTTTAGTGTGTAACAGCCAAACTGGTCCCATCATTAACTCTCTCGCTTGACTGTGAGTCTTTATTAAAAATCAGTAGCTTCAGTGATGTTTTAAACAGCCTTTACTATATAGTTGCTTCTTTGGCTGTATTTCATTTTGATTTAAATCACATTTTATTCATAGCTTTTATTACAATAATAGAGTTTGTGCATTTATGTAACTTTGTCATGATATTTAAACTGTTTTGTAGTTAAAAGTATCTACTGATGCATACATTCTGCACTTTTGTGTACCTTTTTCTGATTATATTTCAGAAGTCTTTTTGATATAGTTTTAAATTTTGATGTTTATTCTGTGTGGTAGGAGAGAGTGTGGAGGAAAATGCTAATGTTGTAGTCAGACTGCTTATCCGTCGACCTGAATGTTTTGGTCCTGCTCTAAGAGGAGAAGGAGGCAATGGGTTACTTGCTGCCATGGAGGAAGCGATACAAATAGCAGAAGATCCAACAAGGGATGGGCCTTCTCCAAGTAATGGATCTAGTAAAACCCTGTAGGTGCAGTGGACTTGCTTATGTTGCCATAATTTTTATTAATTTGTTCTATAATCTTAGTCATTAAATGACTTGTTTGTTTTAACATGCGGATTATCATCTGGATTCTTTCTTGGATTCTGTGGAGGGTAAAGATTTGTCTTCTCCCAAACAGTGCATCCTCTGCACTGTCAATTTAAGTAACTTTCTCTAAATATAAAATCCTCTTTGGAATTCTGTTTGTTCTTTGTCAGTCAGTTAATAGTCAATCTCCTGATGCAAAATGAGGTAGATAAATGGTAACAATGCAGGTGGCACTACAGTCTTTCAGGGACAAATTCCAGTCTGTTAGTCTGCTAGAAGTCTGCTAGCTAACAGGAAGCCACTATATGTAAGCTGTTACACCTATGAGCAGATTTTCGTTATTGCTGATGTAAAAACTTTGTTGCATTTTTTTCATCTTTTAATCGTTTTAACATTTAACTAATTACAGTGAAATGGAAGAACAAGAAGATGACACTATTCACATGGGAAATGCAATCATGACCTTTTATGCTGCCTTGATTGATCTCTTAGGACGTTGTGCCCCTGAAATGCATGTAAGTTTTAAGTCTTCATGCACTGGAAAGTAAAGTCATGGTTGTTCTACTTATTGATGGGTTTGCTGTGTGGCTTTTTCACAGTAACGTTATCAGGTATTAAAGCAGTGGTATGACTACACAGTATCTTAATGTACATAATGTGTTCATCTGCAAACTGGCTAGAAATTTCTGTGGACTATTCAGAAGCTGTCCTTTTTAAAAGAATTATTCCATTGCTTTTCTTATTATAGTTCCCTGTGTCTGGTCTTCAACAGCATTCTGTCATGAATATTGTTTGATTGACCATTATGACAATCAAACTCCTCAAATTTCCCTATTTATTGGGATGGTGTAGAGTGATTTATTTTTTTAAAACCATGGTTTTACTCTCTTCATGTACTTATTTAAACAGGCTTTTTAAATTGCATCTAAAAGAGTAAATATTACAGGGCATCCTTTTAAAACATACTGACAAACCTTCTCAAAGGTCAGATGGCACTATTTCAGGCATTAAATGCAAAGAGTTAGACAAGCTATAAAAACCAAGCCCTTGCTACTTAGTTCCTAAGGAACTGAAACTGTGAAAATATTGTTTGCGATTCACAATACCTTCCTGTTCTTCACAAGTTCTTAGGTATGCATAGTTTCTCATTTCACCCTGAAATGTGCCCTAATTCATGTAGGTAAGTATCAGATTGTGTGCAGAGATCAATAATTTGAGAAAAGAGAGAGAGATCTATGTAATAAGGCCTGTGCATGAATATCTATTTTGTCTGAATAAAACAATTGTCTTGTTTTCTCCCTGTCTTGCTGCCTTTTTAAATATAAAACTAAAACAACTGGGATACCTGACAGCAGTGGTGGTTGGCCAGGACAGAAAAATTGGCTTTTTTCATCTGAAAATCTGCTTTTACTTCTTCTCCCCTTCCTTCCCTCCATGTGCTACATTTTAATGCTTTGTTCACCTATTTTACCTGACATTCCATTCTGAAACTGGGCTTAGTCTTATATAATAACCAAACATACAGTTTTCGAGACTTCGCATGTTTGCATCCAAGATACACAAACAGATAGAGATTATGTAAAATTTGCATTATTAATTATATTGTGATTTTGAGAGCAGTCATTCTTGTGTATCCGTGGTTCAGGAAGTTTCCAGAACATGGACACGTATAGAAGATAAAACAAAGACCTTGTTAATTCTTTGTTTGTCTTTTCCTTAGCTAATCCATGCTGGCAAAGGCGAAGCCATTAGAATCAGATCAATTCTAAGGTCTTTGATTCCACTGGAAGATTTGGTGGGAGTAATTAGTATTCCTTTCCACATGCCAACCATAGCTAAAGGTAAGGTGATTATTCTACTTCTTTTTCTCCATCCTGTTGTTATGTTTTGTAATTTAATGACATACTGATACTCATACTTCTCTCAGTATTTAAAAACAGTTTTATAAATTAAACTGTTACGTGAATTAGAAGAGAAATCAAGTGTCCTTGATACATGTTTTTCTGCATGCTATGGACAGTAATTCTGTGTACATTTAGATCACTGATGTAAATCCTAATCATTTAAATCAAATCATAAAAACCTATTACAACTTTAAGAAAAAATTAAAAAATGTATACTTTCTATTTTTCTAAAACATTTTAAAAATTTTCAGTCTCTTTTCTTGCTGGCATAATCCTTAGCTTTTGCTGTTCTAACCCTATCAATTGTTTCTAGTGATCTTACTAAGACCCCAGAGTTGTTTAGCAACTAGGGTGAAGTTATAGGTGCGACATACAGATGTAAAACACATTTCTTTGTGTTTTCTGCCTACATAGAATTGATTGTGATATTTGGAGCCATGTGAGCATCAATAAAAAAGAGAAAGGAATTACATCTGGCTTTTTGGGTATCTGGAAAGAAAACATTATAATTGCAACATGGATTTTCTAGGGACTTAGAGCACAAGAATGCCCAACAGGTTACAGTAGAAGAGATAAAAAGATCAATCTTTCTATTACACCGTTATTTATTTCTGTTCCAGATAGTGATGGATCTATAGGTGATGTCTCAATAGCACAGAATACAGCTTATGGATACAATATTGTTTATTTGGTTTTGCAAATGAAAGTATCAAAATTTAAAACTACTTCAATGAATTCCTTTCAGATATTCTAGGAGTTTGCAGATACAGAGGACTTTTTAGCAGAATCTTAAGTCATTGTTATGCATTTCAGATATGCTCACCACTGCTGCAGTCCTGGGGTGTTGTAGAATTATTGTATTTTTTACTTTCTGTCTCCATCTTCTAAGAACTAGGTAGTTCTGTAGATGAATTAGTATGTTTTGGGTACTTACCATTAGAATATCAACTGATAATAGTTATTGTGATAATAGTACACAAAGCATGAACAGAAAAGCATGTATGGAAGTCTATCTGGGTAGAATTTGCCTTATGCATTCCTTTTCCGTTAACTACAGATGTGCTGCGTTTGTGTAACAAAACCATGGGGAAGATGCTTAGATACTAAAAGAGACTCAAAGCCTCTGACGAGTAGTAGCATGACTGATTAGTCTGCTGGTGAAGGATTATCCTTGTCATTGAAGTCTTATTTCTTCCTTTTAGATGGTACTGTGGTGGAACCTGACATGTCTGCGGGGTTTTGCCCAGATCACAAGGCAGCCATGGTTTTGTTCCTTGACAGGGTCTATGGAATTGAGGACCAGGATTTTCTTCTACACCTTCTTGAGGTTGGCTTTCTGCCAGATCTTCGTGCTGCTGCTTCTTTAGATACAGTAAGCATTTCTCTGTTGTTATTTTGGTTCCATTATCTTACTGAATGCTGCAGCATTTTTCATCCCTCAAAAACATTTTTTATTACTTCATATTGTCTTCTGCATTTCTCAAATGCTGGATGAGCTGTCTGTTGCTGCTGAGCTTTGAGAATATTGGAAGAACAGTGAAGAAACACTTTCCAGAACGATGCTCACTTTATAGTAGCTCCCATTGATACCTGTATTCATAAGAGATGCAGTACCTTTCCCTGGGAGACTTTCTGAGCTTGTGCTATGGAATCAAAATCAGATAATCTGCCAATGAAGCATGTAACTGTAAGCCTCTTCCCAGAGATATACAGAAAGTGTTCATCTTCATGCATTTGTTAGGGACACCTCCATTGTTATTTAGGAAACCACTAAATTATTTTTTAGTACCTCTTCAAAATTGCTGCCTCTTTGCTGTGAGTCTTATTTCTATCCAGATCCAGATTTGTACGTGGGCTAAGACAGGGACTTTGATTTCCCTATTTGACCTTTTATGCCAACATTTTTCTTAAAATAATTATGTTTTTGTTTAAGAAAGACCAGGTGAGGTTTTTTTCCTCACTTGGAACTTGGGCTTGATAGTAACACAGAAACATACTGAGTTTTGTCAATGCAGACACGACTGGTATTACCTGATTTTGGAGTGTTCTGTTAAGCAGTATGACACTCTTTAAATATAGTCTTGAAAATTGTTTTGTTTTTGAATGGCTACCTTTAGTGTTTATGTTTTTGTTCATTAAAACCAAACCAAACCAAAAGCTTTCTGTGAGACTTGAGAAGCAGGAAAAGAAGCTGGGCATCAAGTTTCCAGCAGGTACCAAATCCTCACTGGTGTCTTTTGGAAATGTCCCTCTTTATAACTATTAATAAAAGAAAAACAAGCAAGTTATTTTCATTTGTAACAACACTGATGAATCAAATCTAATTTCTGTCTCGTTTAATTCATAGGCTGCTTTAAGTGCCACGGATATGGCTTTGGCTCTGAATCGATACCTTTGCACAGCAGTCTTGCCTCTGTTGACCAGATGTGCTCCTCTCTTTGCTGGCACAGAGCACCACGCTTCCCTCATCGATTCCTTATTACATACTGTGTACAGACTCTCAAAGGGATGCTCTCTTACCAAAGCTCAGCGGGATTCTATTGAAGAGTGTTTGCTGTCTATCTGTGGGTAAGAAAATACGCCTGGCTGTACAGGAATGCTAACTGATAAAATAACCTACGATATTTATAATACAGGAATGCAGAACTATGCCACCAGTGGCATAATTAAGATTTTTTTATTCTGACAGATGATTGTGATATTTTTAAATATGCTGTATTCAATTTGCATCTTTATTAATCACTCATATGCAGTCCTCCAGTTATTTTGCCATCACTGAATTATTTAAATTAAAACCTTGGCATTTAACTAGGAGAATTTACTGCAAAAAGGCAAAGCCATGGAAATGTGGAATTATACATACACTGAAGTAGCATTTAAATACTTTTTGCTGTTGAGATTGGCAGTATTGTTGATGATCAGTAGATTATACAGCTCTATGTAGATGCTTGTTTAATTGTGTGTAGATATTTGTTTATATTGTGTTACAGTTGAAATCCTAATCAATGACTAGTATATTGACACCTACAGGACAAATTTTGTCTGGGTATATGCAGTTTCAAAACCAGCTGATTACTATCCACTTTTTTAAAAAGCCTTCAGGCTTAATTATCAGAAGTTGACTAGGCACTTATGGATTTAATTTCTAATTAAAAGTCATTAACATTTAGGCTTTCAAATCACCAGAGTTTTTTAGAATATATCACCATATTTTTTGTTTTGCATGATATGGAAATGTATTCAGAAATGACAGACATTTATATTACAGTACTGTAAAAAAGTACTGTATAACATTTCTTGCTAAAGTATATCCCATTGAACATTATATATATATATATATATATAATTTTTTTAATATATATATAAGATATTGATAAGAAAAGAACCAATAAAATGGACCAGTGTTTGCTATTTATCCGGAAAGGTTTAATGTCCATGCAATTCTAACGTATAAAATGGACCAGTGTTTGCTATTTATCCGGAAAGGTTTAATGTCCATGCAATTCTAACGTATATGCTATACCTATTTCTTCTGTCCTTCCAGTTGGTGCCTACTGCATGTCTTGTTCAGTACATCCAAAGAGTTAGTGTTCTTAGGTCTTGATTAGTTTCTACGATATTTTTAAAAGCCATTGAGATATATTACAAGAAATGATTATAGCCTTTTCTCATGGCCATGGTGATCATAATACAGAATATCAACATTTAGTATTTTTTTTCTCCTGATTTTCTCTGTCTATAGGTTAGATATTTTCTCTGCTTCTTTAAAGTGTTTGATTTACAGCTTGGTCAGAAGGTTTTCATTAGTATGCACTTACTTGCTTTGGACACATTTTTTTCATGCCTCAAGCTAATAGCCTATTACTTTGCAAATCTGAAGAATTTTAATGGCACAGAACTGACAGGTTGCTGTAGTGTATTTAGTAAGTATTTACATGAAACTATGCTGGTACATCCTTTTGAAATGCTTTGTCTGCTTCTAGGCAGTTGCGGCCTTCCATGATGCAGCATTTGCTGAGAAGATTAGTATTTGATGTTCCTCTTTTAAATGAACATGCAAAGATGCCTCTCAAGGTAAAAGTACATTTTGATATTCAACAGAATTCCAGGTAACAAAATGCAACAGAAAATATTTGCATGGAGATTATTCTCTGTCTTTTTTGTTACCTTATCTCCACACTTCAGGAGGAATTCAGTCTATTTCTATTCATCCGTATAGAATTATGAAGTCCTTGTCTAATGTCTGCTTCTCCTTTAATTACCTCTTTTGTTTTAAGCCTATGTGGAAACAGAATAGTAAAAGCTTTAGGGGTTGGGGCAGCATCCAGAGTGCAGAGAAAGATAGCAATTGTATGTACCCTTACTTCTGCCTTCTGTGTTGGTTTTCCCTGCTCTTGAAAAAGGGACTCTTTTTCTGGGGTTTGTGCTTGGAAATCTAAGTAATACATGGTTATTAATAATCTTTCATTTAGTTTTCAGCCCCCAAAGATTTCTCCATATCTTTTGATTCTGATTCCTAATGCACAAGAAAAATGTGGTTTTTCCTTTCTTGAGATGACACCTTCCTTAAAGATTCCTCAGATTTCATCAGCAGTACTAAGAAATGTACCATTTCCCACCTTACCTACTGCTGTTTTTCAGCAGTCCTTTTTAATCCTTTACGACCACAACTTTGAATTAGATATTTAATCTTTTCTTATTTAATATTTCTTTCTGCTTTTAAAGCCATGTGTCAGGATTAATTGCATTTTACATGTGATTTCTTTGCAAAAATACATCTCAGAAGTACACAGGCTTAAACTAGCCAGGTTATGGTCTCTGGCCTCAGATGAGGTATTGAAATCATTAGTCTCAAAGCCATGATCTGCTGCATGATCTTTGTCCTGCCAAGGACTTCATAATTTGGTTGTTCCCCCGCAAGAAGTGCTCAATCAAACTAAAGATGCCAGAGCAGCCATTCTGCAGTGCCAATGTGTGAGAAAAGCAGTTGATAATTTAGTATACTGTCCTGAAGGGGACCTTTCAATGCATGATGACATTTTATGTGCTGCAAAAACCAAATAGTAACCTGGTGCTCCCTGCGTGGCTATGGTCCTTCAGTTTTTTTGGGGAAGAAAGAGGAAGCCCAGCTCTCTGAGGTCTGTTCATCTAGAACAGCAGTTTTTTTCATCCTGAGGGTCATGACTGCAGACTTTCCCATATTGCTGAACTGGACAGGGAGGAAATAATTAGATCCTTTTGGCGACTCAAGCTTTAGGAGAATGTAGATACAAATTGAACCATGGTATTAGCATGGGCAAATGGTTTTGTCCATTGACACCTAAACAATAATAGGAGTTTCTGAGGAAAGTTAACTTTTCAAAGGTTTCACTGACAGTAAACTGATTTTCAGTGATTTAACAAGGGACTTCTACTTATATCTACTAAAGTATTTCTGATTTTAAAGTACTGTGCATATTCCTTATGGGCTTGTGCTAGCAAACAGGTTATAGTAGTCTAAAGAGACAGCTACAAGTTAATCGTGCATCTGAAAATGTAATTTTGATGGGAAGAGAGAAGGAAATGTTGAAGGCTAGATCAGAAGAGAGAGCTTTCTACTGTGAATACCTTTGCTGGTTTCTACAATTAAAAATTACCTGTTTAGGCAGCATGTGAAGTCAAATCTGTGATGATTTTCCTGTATAATTTGGTGTGAACATTCCGGAAAAGGGCTGCCTTGTTTTTATTTCCTCTTAAATCATAATCAGTACTTCATCAGGGACTTCTCTAAGAGTAAACCTGCCTTTACTCTTGGCTAGATTTAAAAACATATACATATATATATATATTAGCATTCACATGTTGTCCAAAAGCAAACCTGAAGTCTGGCCATTGTGCAATAGTATCTCTTTAGAAGACAACATTTTCAAATACATATCAGACTCTTAGAGTCCATATTTCTGAGACTCCTGTGTTTCTACATGAATAATAAAACGTCTGTCTTTTTACATTATATACACATGTACGTTCTCTCCCTTTTATCTTTAATAATCCAAAATTTTAAATAGTAAATAATAGTAGACCATTTAAATCTGAAGATCTTTTTCTCTGATCCATGAAAAGTATAACAGAACTGCATAGTATTGAGGTTACATTTTTGGTTATCAAAATCCTCACTTCTAAACATCAAGACTTTTTTTTTTTTTTAATACTTGTATTTCTGCACATTTATGTTATGACTGTCTGTGCTTTTCCTTCTTGGCATTTGTTCTGACTGGAAAAAAGGGAATTCTGTCAGCTCTTTAATGACTGTGACTTGTAATATTTTGCCAACATGCTTTGCAAAGTGATGTTGAAACAAATCTCTTTTTCGCTGAGGAACTGTTAAACTCTGAATTAAAATTCTGGCTAAATTTTTTAGAAAGATCATTATGTGTCTTAGGGAAATCTGCTCCTGAGTAGGACTAGTTTTTCATACCTCATTATTGCCAGAATTTTTTTGTTTGGGATTGCCTTTATTGACAGATGTACAACTAATTTTTCCTCTTGTCTGTGACTCAGGGACACAGAGGACACATTAAGTGCGAAATTTGTGATGTTTTAGTTTGGCAAATACCCAGCAGCAGGGCCTTGCACCATTTGAATTCCTGATAATCTGGAATCTTGTAACCACTGAAGAGGAAAGTATCCCTGAAATAAAAGCTCCTCTGCCAATTGTAATAGAGGGCAGTAGGGCAGACTGATAGCCGGTTTTACAACTCACAGAAGAGATAAGTCACATTGGGAGTTATCGTTGAATAGATCTCAGACACGTAAATAATAATTGGGAATTAGGTGAAATCATGGTTCTACTATTTTGCCCACCATACAGCAGTGTTTGGAATAGCGGCACACAGATGGAAGTGATTTCTTGTCTTCAGCTGAGATGTCAGAGTTCTTGTGGTGCTGGGGAAAATTATTCTGTCACATGCTTTTTGCATATGCCACTAATGTTTAAAAGCAAGAACTGCTCATTCTGTGTGTATATCTACCAATAATTCAAAGAATAGATACACAACATGGGATCGCGATAAAGGTTAGACATTTTTCTGGCAGTGTCTGTGTAACGATTGAGTGCCAGAATGGAAGAACGTCAACAGTTGTATTTATTTGCTTTCAAAATATGTTCTGTTTTAGTTGCTGACAAATCATTTTGAAAGATGCTGGAAGTATTATTGTTTGCCAGGTGGTTGGGGTAACTTTGGTGCTGCCTCAGAAGAAGAGCTTCATTTATCCAGAAAGTTGTTCTGGGGTATTTTTGATGCTTTATCTCAAAAGGTAATTCATTTTAATATCCATCCACTACTGTAAAAGCCTTACTGTGTAACCTTTCTTCTTTAATCTGTCATTTTTACCCAGCTTTTATCAACATTTAAATCTTCCTGTTATAGCATCTGCTTTAACATAGGTATATCATTTTGTCTGCTCATTAAAATAGATATATATATATATAGCTATTGAAGTAATCTTGAGGTGTCTCTCTAAAGGTCAGCTACACTTCAGAGCTCTAAAACCAGATTCAAGTGTCTGCAGGTGACTGAAAGCTGCACTTTTCTATTTCACACAGTAGTCTCCCATAAACCAAGACCGTAGTCCTTTTCTTAGTAGTCGTAGTTTCATCACCCTCAAATCCATTCTATGTTGAACAGAAGTTTAATTATACACCTTGGTTGTATTGTTCATTCTGTGAGCAGTTTTAACCAACCTGCTTAAAATAACATGAGTTTTGCTTCAAGTCTAGGTGTTTAGAAATGCTGTGCATATTCCTTTGCTATGTTCTCTTCTTTATTTCGTCTGAAAAATGCCTGCTGTTGCTGCCAGTGAAGTGAATATGTCTTCCTTCAGCAAGAGCAAGACTTGATCCTAGCTTTAGCTATAGTGTATAATATGCTTTGGACAGTCACTTTCTCTTAATTTCAGAGCAAAAATTCAGTTTTACACTGAGTAAGAAGGCCATTCTGTGGCTGCTCGGTTTCACGTATAGCTGTACCAGTTTTAGCAGTGAGGTGGGTACCTTCCATGCACTACTCACTTTCTCTCCCCTGTATATTCCACAGAAATATGAACAAGAACTGTTCAAACTGGCTTTGCCTTGTTTGAGCGCAGTTGCAGGGGCCTTACCTCCAGACTACATGGAATCAAATTATGTCAATATGATGGAAAAACAATCTTCAATGGATTCAGATGGGAATTTTAATCCTCAACCTGTTGATACATCAAAGTAAGGACTTATTTTGTTGGAACTAGTTTTTTTGAACACGAATGTGTAAAAGAGGGGGATTGGAGTCTGTTGGGTATGATGTAAACTTACAGCTTTTGTTCTTTTCTTCTAGATAGAATGGAGGCCTTTATGTTTTTAATTTTTATTTATGTATTAATTTTAAATCATATAAAGTGATAAATATCCAGTTACATAACTAATTTCTTGATCAGCCTAGAACATTTTTAATACATTTTCATCCTGAAGATGAAACTGTCAAGTTTCATTGTATGTCTGCTGCAAACCACCATGGTTTTAGAAGTAGGAAAAATAGACTAGTCTACATCATCCCTGTCATTAACATGTTCCAAGACACTAATGCCAGTGTATGTGAATGACAATGTACCTGCAGAGAATTATGATAATTGTATGTTCATAGGATCTCTTTCTACTATGAATAATGGGGAACTGGGCAGAAAGATCTTCGTTCTTTCTAGGCAGTCAGACTCTGGCAATGCTCTTTTAAGTACGTTAGCCAGACAAAACATATATCTGAATGGGATTTTTGTGCCCTGGTTTTTGACTACAACCACTACCTCATTCTCCTTTCTATAGAGTAGTCTTACTGCAGTGTGGTTATGCACTATATCTTGAAAAATGTCACTTCTAAGATGTGCTTCGACCGCCTTTGTGAGCTTTCTGTCTGTATTAACATTCAGAACACTGAATGCCACCAGTAGATTGATACCTTGATTACAGCATGCTTATACTTGTATGCTCATCAAAATACGGTAGTAAAAGCCGTAATCTAGACTGTAATATATAAATCACATCATTATTAAAATTCATTTTCTAAGATGTATTTAAGATATATGAAGACTTAACAAGATTTAGTAAGCATATTATACTGTCATTTAGCTAATCGAAGATGGCTTTATATGATGTAATTTCAGAGGAAAGTTATATATAGCCAGAATATATTTGAAAAACTCAGAAAATGTCACTCAACATTACCTAAATCATCAGTCAGCTCATTGTCATAGGAGTCAACAATTCTGTGATGATTCAAGACAAAGAAGGCACTGTTTTTATCAATGTCACTTCCAACTAATCCTATATTGTTTTAACATGCAAATCCTGCATCGCATTGCTCACTAGTCCTAGACCTATTTATTTGAAGCTATAGATAAGACCTTAATGTACCTGTCAACTTACTGCGTTTCTCAAATTATTCAAAGTGTTATACCATTAGTAGAGTTCCCCTCAAAATGCATGGTTCCAAACAATAAAAAAGCTGATGACCATTCTGGATGAATATTTTTTGACCTTTGTGTGTGGTTAGGCTCTTGCAAACTGTTACTCTGACATAATGTTTTACATTTTTGCTTTTTCCCCTACTCTGACTGAGATGAAAAACCAGACTCTGCTCTGCAGTAGATGGCACTGTAGCACTTTTGCTGCCAAAATTCTTAGTCTTAAGAGGAAAGGTTTTGCTATTTCATAAGTTATCAAGAAGCAATTATCCTCTTTCATTTGTAGGAATGCAGATGCAGAAAAAGACTGATATTTGATAAATCATTTTTGGAAGAGGATTCTGTCTGTAGTGCTTGTTTGACAGTTAAGGATAGCTGCTTTTCCTTTACTGCTTACACAACTGTAACTTCTGCATTGTCTTATATACCTGTTTAAGGGCTAGTGTATTTATTTGTGGGGTTTTTTTCTACTTTTAATAAGGATTTTAGTATTTTTGATATTCACTGGATTGTTGTAAAATAAAGCCTTTAGCATATAACTTTGGATTGTTGTAAGTTATGGTGCTTCAAGCATATAATAAAAATTATAGGAATATATAAAATAGATTACATGTTTCAAAAAGGACTGTTAGCACATTTAGTTTATAATAAACATGTGCAATAAGTTACCACTGTGTTTCAGAAACTATGGGTCACAGTTATATCTTTAATCTTAAGAAAATGGATGTTAGTAATAGAAATACGTGACAAAAAGCATGAGTGCTTGGTGTCATTATTGATTTTTCCTTGTGCATGTGTGTTGAAGAAGTAAAGTAGCTACAACAGCTGTGATTCTCATTCAGTGGCCATTACATACCTCAAGCTTTTTCTTGATTTAACTAGGGTTTGGAGCAAACTCTATGTGACGAAACAGAGCATAGTAGGATGCATTGAATTGATGTGTGCACTACTAATTATTTATTTGAAAGTATTCTTCAAAACAAAAGCATTCACAGTTTAGCATGTATGTGTTATATAATGGCTATTTTTCTCTTCACTTTCAGCATTACAATCCCTGAAAAGCTAGAATATTTCATTAACAAATATGCAGAACACTCTCACGACAAATGGTCAATGGAAAAGGTAAAATCATATTCCTGTTAAAGCAAAACCAGATTTTTATTTGAATACATTTAATCTTTAAAATATTTTGCTCTGAACATTATTATTTTTCATAGTGCTGGCCATCTGTATGTAGGTAAGAAATAAACTCCTTTCTTAAAGTGCATTTGGGGGAAGATTCTGTAAGTGCACATGAGTTTCAAAACAGTGTTTCATCATTTTGTTTGTTTTTGTTTTTTTGTTGACTTTTGATTAAATATACTTGCTAATTGTTTAAGGGTTTTCTTGACTTGAAATTTCAATTATTTCAATTGTTTAAGAAAAACACCTCTTAGGGTGTCTTACGATTTGTATTCCTTTATTCAATTTGTGTATCCAGTGTTAAAAATATAGTTCCTCAACTATAGCACCATATTTTGCTCTATATAAATATTTAGAAGAAAAATGTAATGAAATGTTAGCTCTGTGAAATTATTAATTTTAAGAAACATAGCATGCTACATAATTTCATTCTGTGTAGATAATATAAGTGTTGGTTAAGAAAACTGAGAATAATAATGGAAAGGAAATTTTAAGAGAACAGCTCTGCAGAAGCATAGCTCAGTTCCTTTGTACTAACAAAATAGTCATGTTCATATTTTTTTTTGCTTTTCCTCATTTTTTCCTTTTTTTATTATTACTGTTTTCAGTTTGCCAATGGATGGACATATGGTGAAACGTATTCTGAATCTGCAAAAGTGCAACCATTAATGAAACAATATAAGTTGCTATCTGAAAAGGTAAGGAATTTCATTCTTGATCCAGGGTGATTGACACATTGCTTCATTCACTATGAAAATATCACCTTGTGTTTACAGCACTTTTTAAAAATTTATTTAGAGTATGTCAGCTAACATGTGATTGTTGCCTTCCTGAAAATTTCAAAAAGAGATAGAAGGATTTTATTGTACAATAAATAGGCCACTCGAGCTATTTTTTCTCATGGCTGAATTGATATGGCATAATTTATGGTGAAACTGAAATGTCATATTGCCAGTATATTTTTACGGTAAGGTCGTACAGGAATGCTCACTTGTGTAGTGAGGACTTGGGTTTAGGCTTTGCCTGGTCTCTAGCGGAGGGCCATGAAGATGGTTAGAAGGCTGGAGGGCTTGATCAATGAAACCAGGCTAAAGGAAGTTTGGGTTTTGTTTGTTTGAAGCTGGGTTTGTTCAGCTTGAAGAAGAGAAAGCTGACGGGAATATAATCTCAATTTCCCAGTACCTAAATGCTAGTTATGGAAAAGATGGATGTATCCTCTTCACAGAGATGCACAGTGACTGGACAAAAGGCAATGGGTGTATGTTGCTTTAGCAGAAATGCTTTCTGGAAATCGTTCTTTTCTTCACAACTTAAAACATTGGTATAGGTTCTCCAGAGAATTGGTGAAATCACCTGCACTGCAAATATTCAAGGCATGACATGGCAAGACCTAGATAACCTGATCTTGATAACCGTTGATAGCCCAATTAGGTTAGCTTCTCTGATCTCAACAGAAGGTTGAGTCAGATGATGTCCAGAGGTCCATTCCAACATAGACTATTTTTATGATTCTATTATTATGGCTTTTTTTGTTTTGTGTAGCAGGCAAAACACTGCATTAGTCCTGACAATTACTGTTCAATGTTTGAGTTCATATCTGAGCATGCTATTAATGCAATTATCCCTGTGATCATCAGCTTCCTGCAAGGTCAGAATTTTTCTGCCTGCCTCTGAAATGATAAATAAACTTCGATTAATATCTAATAAGATTTATTTGCTTCTTTGCAGTACCCCTGGGCTGTAAGGGCTGATTTCGGTACATTTCTTTGCACCTCAGTATAACCAAGCAAATACCCAATAGTTATTTTTTGCTCTGTACAGCTACATAAAACCCAAGGTAACTATTGCATCTGCATTCTTCTAGGAGAAAGAAATTTATCGATGGCCAATCAAAGAATCACTAAAAACTATGCTGGCATGGGGATGGCGAATTGAAAGAACACGGGAGGGAGATTCCATGGCACTGTATAATCGGACACGTCGCATATCTCAAACCAGTCAAGTGAGCCATTTTATTAAAACCTTATTTTAAAAATATTTTTTAATAAATTAAAAAATATGCAAAATATGCTCTACAATCTTTGATTTTACAAGCAGTGAAATAAACCTGTAGGATAAAAATATGTGAGAGTTTTTATTCTACAACTCTGAAGGTTTTTTTAGATTTCTAGTCACTGAGGCTGGAACTTTCCCTGTTCCAAAGTAGTACGTTAATAAACATTTTCAGAAAAATCTGAACAAAACCAAAAGGAATATATTTTTTCACTTGATTAAAAGTTAGTTATGTTATTTAGGGGAATTATTTACATCAGTAGGTGCTTACATGTTAGTAGTGAGTATTAATATGATTTGTCTACTATTTTTTTTAATTTGGTGGCTACAAATGCCTTTAAGTGTGTAAAGAAACAAATAAAGGTACATATATAAAATATTTTTATTTCTTTTTTTAAGGAAAATTAATACCAACATCAATGCATCATAAAGTTTATGTTTGTATACAGCCAAAATTCTGAAAATGTGTGTTTTGGGTTTTTTTTCTTTTGGAATCGCTTTCCTAAATCAAAATCCTCTAAGGACAAAATGGAGAAATATTAGCACTATATTCTCTTCAAGTGCCGTATACTTTGCATTTAAACTGGAGAGGGGAGAAAATCTCTTTCTTTCCCATTCACCCAGATACACATGGAGCCAAACTAATGGGGTAAATAAAATGGAGGGGAAAACCTTTCCCTCTTCTCTCCACACAGCTCTGCACTATTTGCATGAGTGAGTGATGATAAGCCTGTGAAAAATGAGTTGAACCTGCCTCTCCATGCGCTGTAAACACTAGAAAATGAATATCAAGTGATTTGATTTAGCACTTACTTGGGCTAAACTACATGTTATATAACTACTGTATATATATATAGTAGTTATATATACTACATATATATATATATAGTTATAACTATATATATAGTTATACTATATATATATATATATAGTATATATAACTACACTATAATAGCCTTCCAAGTTTCCTGACTTTTGGGTGTTTGTAATACCATCCCCAAAGAATACATTGACAGAGATATTCATATATACTTTAAGCATAAGGAGCTCACTAGAATGAATAGCTTTACAGTTGAAATTCATATTATATCAACATATGAAAACAGCTTTTGTAGCTAAGTCACAGTCTTCCCCTACTATAATGAAATTAACTTTTCTAGAAGAGTTTGATGCCGAAATTATTTCTGTATTACTTATCCTGTGTTTAAATGTGTTGTGCTGTCATCACACACACACCCCCCCCCATAGTATTTTCTGGTGTTCAGCTGAGAAATTTTGGTGTATATTTAATCAGGATCTCCATATTAATATAACAATGCTTGCACCATTTGCTTTAGAAAACAATACTTTATCAGTATTTATTTACTGGGTGCTGCTTCTATGTCCTTTGTGTTATTCTCTATTAAAAATACATGCCTTTTGAAAGGAGGCCTTTGGACAAGGGTACATGGTCATATACATGCTTAGGAAAATATTAGACATAGGATCAAGGTTCTGGACACTGTTCTTTCTGAAGGAAGTTGTACCTGTGGGGGACATGTATTTGGTACAGCAGAATCCATAGAGGAAAGCCCAGCAATGCCCCTTTTGTAGCCTTATTTCTTGCATCAGTGGCTTGCTAGCCAGGGAGTCTCCATCATTGTTTATCCTTCTTCAAAACATCTGTGTCAATGTAATGAGCAAACCTGTGACAAATGTAAGCAGTAGCAAGAAAGAATGACAAAATGGTGATATTTTCTGAGTGGGGAGGAGAGACAGAAGGAAAAAAGATATGTATTTAGTAGAATTTATTCCTACATATAGAAATAGGGTTAAAAAGCCAAATTCAAAGTTTGATTTTTGCTTGAATTCACCTTAAACTGAATTGTCTGAGATTTCATCTGCTGAGAAAAAAATACACACACTATAGTACAGCCTGATCCACAATGACTTCAAATCTTGAAGAAGTTCAATTGAAATTTGCATTTGAATAAGTGTGATTTGTATCATGGCTGTCTTGGGGAACAAAATATTTAGACCTTTGCCTAAATCGCACTTAAATTTACCACCCTTAATGTGTTTTCAGTTGGGTTGTATAGGCTCCTTTTGCTCTCTAGAGATAAAGTGACTTTTCCCTTAAGTTCTTTCCTTACTTTAACTGTCTTGTTAATGTTCATGTTTTCATATCGAATGCTTGTGTAACTCCACTGTTTTGCCCCTTTGTCATTCAGATCTCTGTAGATACAGCCCACGGTTACACTCCCCGAGCAATTGACATGAGCAATGTCACCCTCTCCAGAGATTTACATGTAAGTCAAAAACACTTAATATGCCTACCCTTTCTTTACAATTTAATTTTTTATCTTAAACAAATTTGGTGCCTAATGTTTCCTGTCGTTTGGGTCTTTATTTTGGGTTTGGGGTGTTTTTTTGGTCTTTTTTGTCATTACTCTTTGGTACTTTTTTAAAGAGGGTTGCTTTAGAAAACGAGGTTCGTGTTAAAAACCTGCAAGGCTCATTTTAGTCCTGGGCTGTTTTTTCCCAGCTTTCTTTGCAAACATCTCTCATCTTGAAGAGAATCCTGTTTAGGAGAGCTTGCAGCATCAGCTTTTTTCTATTTATTATTCATTTCTCCACCATCTTCCCAAAAACATGTTATCATTGCTCTTTTTTTTTTTTTTTAAACTGAAGAAATAAGAATCAGGAACTATTGTTACAGTGAATATTATGAGAATACAGAATGAGGAATTTGGGGGTAGGATTTTGACAGATCTATAAGTAGGTTGTTGTTTGGAACAATACTTTTTAGTTGATAAACAAATGATGTTTCTATCTTTAGAAAGTTAGGGTGTTTTTCATGGTGTTTGATGGAGTATAACACTCGTTTTTATAGTCTACTAATTTACTGTGAATGTGTTTACAATATAATGTCAACATATGCTAGATAGTTTAAAGTTAATTAGCATAAGTGTTTGCAGCAGTCTAGTGATGGCAACATGGCATTCAAAACTGGCTACAGAAAACTCCTGGAACAGTGTTACATTTGCCCATGCTGAACTCTGTCATAGTGCAAGCAAACAAGTAGCAGCAGTAAAGCTAATTGTACAGTATATAATATACTGTGCTTCTGTTCAAATTCTCACACTGGATTTCCCCTCCTCGACTCCTATCTCGTAGTTTCCAGTTTTATGTTTCTAACTGTTGTAGGTCGCTGACTAGCTTTACAATAATAACCATATGCTGCCAATTAACTATCATATTTGAGTTAAAACATTCAGTAGATTGCTGATCATTCCAAAGTTAATAAAACTGATAACTGAATAACGCTACTTCTATCATTACACTCTTATGTTAAACTGATGGCACAGCTTCATTATAATGACGTCACTTAACTTTTGTATAGACTCAGTGTAGTTAAAAGTCTGTGCAGACTTTGTTTAATGGTCATGAAACAACTCTTGATGTGAACATCACCATAGTATTATGATGCAGTAAACCAAACCCAGAGAAAAGTAACCATCCTGTCACAAACCACAAAGGAAATGGCATTAGAACTTCTGTTACTCCCTTGATTACTCTTTTATGCTCTACCCTCTAACATTTGTCATTAATTTTATCTCCTTTGTAGCCTTCAGCTGTAAAGCAGAGCTGTTTAGCTTTATGATTCACTTCTCCTTAATTATGAAGAGAGGTTGTCTTTGAAACGGGCTTCAAAATCTGTTATTTGAAAGCTAAGCAAATTTAATCAAAATAAAATTTCAGGTGTTAATTGTCCTGATACTGTCATTCAGGAAATATCCAAACATGTTAGGTATTAATAAAATCTGAATTTTAAAAATGGCCTGTATGTACTTTTGAACTTGTTAATGATTAGTATCACTAAAGCTGTAGTTCAGGGTTGATTATTCAACCTTTTCCTAGATTTCTGGGGAAAATTAGTTGTTTTTGAACAAGTTGTTTGTTTTGGTTGTTGTTTTTTTTTAACTAGTACATAAGAATTGGTGCTATTTAAATGTTTACATCATCTTGTGCATATACTGTGCTAGCAGAGATCATAACTGTGTCTAAAACTCTTAAGTCTGGGAAATACTTCTCATTATGTCCTTAAGTGGTCACCTGGTTACATCCTGGCTCCATGAGAAGCTAGGTCTTCCTCTGAGATCATCTTCGTAGCACCCTGCTTTCCAAGCAAGGAAAACCCAGACTACACTACCTTCTTCAAAGGTCCTAATCTAGATTATCAAAACACCAGGACCGGAGCGTGCATGATAGAAGGCATCTACCATACAGGAGAGATATGTGTAATAATGTATCTACTGGATAAAGTTTTATGAAACGAATTGTTCAATAGACAACCAAGATATGGCTGAAATTTGTTACCTGACTTCATGAGTATTATCCCAAATAAAGAAGTGATATTCAGAAATAGTGGTTACTTAAAACCCTTATTGAAGGTGAGGAGAATATTTCTGTAGGTCCGTGAAAGAAGTGAAAAGTGAAATCTACAGAAAATTCCACCACTGTGTACATCTAGAGGGTATACCATCAGGAGGACAGGCGAGATGGGTTTGAAAATTTGTTTCATGTTGAAATAGTAGTTCCTACTAGTTAGAGACTGGAGAGCTTGTCTGTGTTTTGCTTAGTTTGGGATCTAGCTTATAGTTTACCAGTCTGAAAGAGTTTGGTTTTTAGAAAGATTTGACTTAAACAGTGGAGGAGAATTTAATGCTGAACAAAAAACAGTGACTACGTATGTAGACTCCCTGGAAACATAGTTGTTGTTTTTAACAGTGTGCTTACACCTATGAGTATTCACCTCAAGCAGGCTGTTTCCATGGGGTTATAGTCAGTGTGCCACAGCCAGCAGGAACAATCTTGATTCAGTCCTCTGGCTTGCTGCTCTTTTTTTCCCCTTATCAGGGCCTTCAGGAGGTTCTTGCTGGCATTGTTTTGAGAGTCAAGTCCCCATCTGACACCCCAGTGCTCTATCCAGACTATACTCCTCTTTGTGGTTCCTCCTTTTGTGTATTAACAATTTTCTCTTGAGCACCAGGTTCCTAATTCCTCTGCATATCCTACCCAAATTCTATATTGTAATTTTTCAATAGAATCTCTTGTTTTCAGTGAACCATTACAATGTAATTGAAGTATTGAACCTCCCAGAGAACACAACTGGTTATTTAATATCACCCAGAAAATTGTCCTTCTTGGGGGTTAACCATTACAATATGTATCACTAAGCTCTCTGTTTTCCTAAGGCTATGGCTGAGATGATGGCTGAAAACTACCATAACATATGGGCAAAGAAAAAGAAAATGGAGCTTGAAGCAAAAGGTAATATCAACTATAAGTACTGACAGTATTTAAGTTTTCTGTGATTAGCTCAAGTCATGTATTTGAGAAAAGAGACTGGGAGGAAGAAAGAAAAAGGAACAACAAATTTTAACTGACAAAGAACAAATAACAAAGTATCTATTCATAATTAAATATTTTGTGATTTTTAGTGCCTGGAAGTTTTTTATAGTACTGAGTGTAACAGTTTCTGTTGAAGTAGTTTACCAGTTCAAATACATCAAAGGAAGAGAAGTGAAAGCTTGTAAAAAGTTTAAGCTTACATTACTACATTTTCCTTCTAGCATTAATCTTTCTGGCTATTGCCCGGTGGACTCTCATTTAATTTTAATTACTTCTTTTACTGCAGGTAGATCTAAAAGGATGTTTACTAAGAATTCCGTGTATCATGTATTGAATTGACAAGTGGATAAACCTAGAGCAGATTCTTGAGTCCACGTAAAAATTGCATGTCCTCCATGATCTTTACTTACCAAAATAACAGTTTTTTCATGTGAAACTTACTGGTTTTCCTCTGTGTTAAACTAATTTATTTCTGTTAAAGCTAAATTTTTTTTTTCTGCAGATAACATTATATTTGCACATGGAGGAAACAATATTTGGAGAAGGAGCAAGTTCTCATTTGTAAATGACTGAAACTAGGGTTTTGCCTTATCTGAAGGTGTTGAGTCTAACTGTATGCACCAAACTTGGCCTTTAACAGTTTTTTAATTGTATGTTTGGGTTTTTTATTAGTTGTAAACTTTTAGCAAAGTTGCAATAGTTAAGGTTTTATGAGAAAGTAAAATTCCACCTGGAAGTGCCTTTGATAAATCACCATGAATTTCCATGCCTTTAATTATATTTCCCCTTAATACAGCTTTTAATATTTATAGCCTTTTTTAAAAAGAGCTTTCTTCAGGATAAGTAGCCACAGGATGGGCTAAATCTGGGAAATTGTAGGCTATGGGAAGACTTGATATTTAAATGGATCTACTATATTTGACAGCTTTGGAAGCAGATGTTTGCCTCTGAGCAGCACTTCAGTGGGAACGCTGTATGGTACTTGTAGTGTGCGAAGGAGCATAGTACCAACGAAGGCTAGAGGCAGCTATGGCGAGCGAAGGAGAGGTTCTCATGGACAGTTTCTTCATGTGAAAAAGCAGATGTTTTTGTCAGCTGAGTAAAACCTGGCACTCGAGTGTGGGGTTTTTTTCTCCACTATATACATATATATATGGCAGTCTCAAACTACTTTTTTTTATATATATATATCTCTATACATGTGTGAAGAACAGAACATTAATGCAGACTTCAGATACTAAGCCACCTGAAGGTTGCAAGTGTCACTCCCCTTCATTGAACACTTTGTGTGTATTAATTGTAATTGAAACATCTATTATAGTCTTAATGACTTCCTTAGGTAGGACATACATGCTTACTATCCTTATATGAGTTTTTGCATGTCTGTCTGCAGCTGTGATAAGGTGGAGTTAGATCACATTTGTGACCCAATGAAAAACCCAAATCATCCAATTTTAAAGGCTGTACTTCCTAAAAAAAATGCAAACCAACCAAACAAACAAAAAACCCATCAAACTTGCCCACTAGATTACCATATTGCGTGTATCTAAACAGATTCAGGCAGGAAAATTTTAGAATATGTGGCTTATAAAATCACCTAAGGATATGTGTCCAGTATTTTCTAGACGGAATTTGTTCCTTTTTTAAGAATATTATTACTAGAGACTTGCTGTAGTATTTTTTCTGATATAGGTGTTATCATTACCCATACAATTTCCTGGGGTTTTGTAGCAGTTATAATGGGAATATATTGTGTTCCACTATACAGTGGTGATTGTAGAAGGTGAAATCCTAAGAATGTTGCTTTTTTGCAGATATTTATCTTAATAATAGCAGCTTTATTTTCCTGCCAAATTAACTATATACGTTCAGAGAGGTATCGATACATCAGCTATTTGTAAGCAATACAAATGCAGTTTATTCTGTTTACCTCTCTGTTTTGGCAACATCCTTTTGATCAGATTGGACAGTTGTCTGAACCACATTTGAATAATGAACTCTATTTTCCTGTCTTTAATTTATTACTATAAAGTAGAACTGTATCACTTTCATAGATTTTTTAGATATGTGTATATCTTGCTAAACTGCATGAACCATTTTTGCTGTCACCAGAATGTTAAAAGCAGGACTCTGTATGTGTTGATATCTTTGTTTATGTTTTGTTTTTTTAAAAATATAACTTTGTGGGGTTTATTGAAATATTTTCAGTTTCATTAAGTGAAGTTGTAATTATAATACACATTCATAAGATAAGCACTTTTTTCTTCTCTAAGACTTTTTTGCAGTAGGTTCAACCTGGTGCTTGCAGCAACTGATTGTTAGAAATGTGTTTGCAGCCATGTCTGAAGCTTCTATCTGAATATTTTTTAGGTTTGTGTAAAGAAACAGAAATTGCATTGTTATTTCAGACCAGATTTTGCTGTAATGTGCTATGTATTATTATGACAGTGCTTTTACATACTGGTACTTACCATGTCAACAGATAAGTCTGTAACTGCTTTTAATTCTCTTGATGTTCCATAGTAGGAGGAGGCAACCATCCTCTTCTTGTCCCTTATGATACACTCACAGCCAAAGAAAAAGCCAAGGACAGAGAAAAAGCACAGGATATTCTGAAATTTCTACAGATTAATGGATATGTTGTCTCCAGGTAATCGTCTGTTCAGTATTAGTTACATGGATGGTTTCTAATACTACTCAGTAGCCTCTTTTTTTTTTTTTTTTTTTAATAAAATTAAAAAATTGTGGTCATTTTTAGGTTTCAGTACCTGCAAGTAAGAATGAGGTCCTTCATATAGAACTTTGTGAGGAAGAAATGGATTGTGGAGTTAGCAGGGTTTTTGGAGGACACAAGCAGAATTTTCCAGAATCTCTGTGCATCTTCTGCCTCTCTTCTCAACATCGTAGCATGCTTTTTCTTTCTGTTGTGTCTCCATACATCCAACTGTTAGTAAACTTGGTAATTTTTTACAAGTGATAGAATTATAGGTCAGGCATTTGCACCTCTGTAGGAATTTCTAGGGAATTGCTTTGATAAGACAGTTTTATTTCTAAAATCTACTACTCATTTCTTTCAACTAAGTTAATATCTAGTGCTATTAAAATGTTTCAAAAGTGAAGTTTTTAAAAACATTTTTTTGAAACAATTCACAGTGTAAATGTAAAAACAGTGAATAAATTTAGTACTCAACAGAAAATCTGTAATTCAGTATGTATACAGGCTTTTCTCTGCAGAATAACGTGAATAATTCCTTGCGGTTTTAATATGACATATTTACCTACTAAGTGCAGCGTGAATAAAATTTTAATTAAATCGGAAGCTTGTCTGCCTCATCAGCATAGCTTAAAAAATATGCATCACTAGGAAAGGTTGAAAGCATATCTGGATTTGTATGACTTGAAGATTAGGAAGTGAATGAAACAGTCACAGAGATGGATTTAAGTAATCATTGTGAATTAATTAACCTAGCACATCTAGTTTAAATCTGCCTACTTCTTTTCTTTTATAGCAGAGATGAAATTCAACCCATTTATAGAGTCCCACAGCTAATCCAATAATTCCAGGTAAAATCTTTTAGGGTAGCTGGAATAATTCAATTTACTTCCCTTCAGTGGAGCAGGATATACAAAGAAGGATGTCAGCCAGCAAAGGTTTCTTTCTCATCCCCTCTCAAAATGACAAGACTGTCAGCTGTACTCAGGGTTACATGTTTCTTTTTGACAAATCCTTTTTATTTCTGTCTAACTTAAATGCTAGTGAAAGTGGCTTTTGATCTTTGGAGGAGTGGAAGGCTAAGAGGGATGGTAAGGTAATCGTTGACTTGGACACACCTGTTATCAAGTAGATAGTTTCTGCCATATCTGCATCCTCCTGTGCTAGTCAAATGCAGGTCTTTCTCTCAAGCTCAACTCCGTGTGTCTGCTGCTCCCGTGACCCCTGCACTGTCTAAACAAACAAGCATCTGATTCATGTTTGATTTTGGTCCACTTGCCACTTTCTGCCACATATGCCTTGCATACATTTTTTTGTAGTCTTCTCTTTGACAGTGACCATTCTAGTCTAGTGCACCCTCATGCAGACTGGGTTCAGGGAAGATACAAACACCCCCTGCCAAGCACATGGCCTGTGACCCACAGTCCCACACCAGCTGCACTTGCCTTGCTGACACTGTGCCCCCCCCCCCCCCATCCCCCCTTCCTTAGCTGTTTTTTGGGACTTAGCTGTTTTTGGCTGGCAACTGGGACTCCCACTTGCTCCAGTTGCAGACACCCCAGCCCAGGGGTGCCTTACCCGCCCCCCCCGACTCCAGTTGCTAACACCAGATCCACTCACACCAGTCCCTGCCAGTTAGCTGGCACTCTGGGCTCAAAGTCTGTAGGACCCATAGGGATGTTCCCAAAAGCTATGGTCTCTCCAACTACTGATGCTGAGACCCTCATTCACTCCTGTTGGTGGCACCACAGGCCTGGGGGAACCTACATCCCAAGTCTGACTCCGATTGCTGGCCCAGTATCCACTCACGCTGGTCTTGCCAGTAGCTGGCACTTACTCCTTACAGCACACAGATACTTGTGGGATAATAAGTAATATTGCACAAAGAGATAGTTAAGAAAAGGTGTAATAAGAAGATAGGACAGACTTCAGTGATGAGGTGTATGGTTCAGTCAGACAGCTGGATTGACAGGCCGTGGTTTACATGTGGCTGGCCTCTCATATACCACTTTTTGTCTTTTCTCCCCTTTGTTCTTCCTTGATCCTCCTCCCCTGCACACTCAGTCATGTTTCTGTAGTTCCACTGACCTGCCTCAAATATTCCACATCCTCATATTCTTCATGTCCCCTCCTCTTAAGAGTTAAAAAATCCAGGTAGCCCTCTCCTTTGTGTCTAAAGTTTCTTAATGGCCCGTTAATTGTTAATTTGTAGCTGGAGACTTTCTGCCTCCAGCATTGTCTGCTTTATCCCTTGTCTACCAGGTGTTTTTTTTCTGTGTGTTCCTGTTTATGGCTGCCCTTTTATCACCCCCTTATCACCCTGAGAAGGTCCTATTGTACCCTTGCAACTGTCAGATGACAAAGATGTTTTAGTTCCATAATCCCTTTTTCTGAAGCTGAACCCCACCATCATCAATGGTCTCATTTCAAACAGAAATCCGCACTACACAGGCGGTTATATTCAGTAGTACTTTTAAATCTTGCAAAATAACTAATGTACTTGGTGCCTCTGACAGTGGGGTGACTGACACCCTTGTTGGTTAAGCATAGCTTCTTCATGTGCCATCATTAAAGTCCTGACCCTACAGAGTCAAGGCTTATGTCTTTGCCGACTTGTTGCTAGCAGACGTCAGCCCACAACGTGGAACCCCTCTCTGCAGATTCATGCTTGCTGAAAGAAGTTTTTAATATCAGACTAGTAACTATGATGGAACATACTGGAAAAGGAAACTGCAGTTCCATCACTTTGGTTTGGTTTTCCCCTGATATTTCACGAGTGCTACATAGTGTTTCCATTACAAACAGACTTCTGGGGAAAAGTCATGACAGCGGAGACTAGATTTCCTTCTGGTTTGATGGTTTAAATCAAAATACTTTGGCAGTTTCAAAACTCCTTCACCTAAGAATCAATTCCTGGCAGGAAACAGAAGACAGCAATGGTTTACAAGTAAGGGGAAGAAATTACAGTGATACTGGATTAATTTGATTGACTAGCCTAATTTTTCTGAATCTTCGTCTATAACCTTGGGAAATCTGAATTGCATTTTACAAGTTGCTCATAACCTAAATAAGCATAAGAGTACTGTTTACTTCAAACACAGAGCAATTCTTATGTTAATAAGCAGTTAATCATTACTAGAGAAAATGGCACCAGGCAACATGGAGAAGTAAGACTGCTCTGAATCCTTCTGTAGGTGTGAAAATTGACTTGCTTCTTTTTGCAGAGGACTTAAGGACCTGGAATTAGACACACCTTCCATTGAGAAACGCTTTGCCTACAGTTTTCTTCAGCAGCTTATAAGATATGTGGATGAAGCTCATCAGTACATTCTGGAGTTTGGTATAGTACTCCTTGTGCATTTTCTTAATATCAAACCTCTTAGTTAATAATTCTTATAAAAACCACTAGAAAAATTTTTACAAAGACATATTCTTGGACTAGGAGTTTTTCCTCTAGTTTCTTCTACTTGATGAAGATAATGAATTTTGGAAAGTTATGTAGTCCACATATTCATTCTGGTTTCCCATATTCTCATATTAATTCATCATTTGAAAAGTGTTCAGGCAAAATTTATGACTTCCATTCCTTGAAAAAGAAAACTAGCTGCTTCCTTGAATTTATGCACAGATCTCTCACTTGTGCACGTTAACATTTACTATTCACTTGTAATCTCTTTTTCACAGAGCAAATTAAATCAGTCATTTGTACCATTTTAAAATTTTCTCTGGAGGAGGAAGTCGAGTAGAGAAACTTCTTTAACAAACTCCCACAATGGGAATGTTCTTTCACAAATACCCAGACTGTGTCTTGTCAACAGTGCTGTGAAGGAAAGGATTTAACTTGGTCGGCTTTTTTTTAAAATAAAAAAAAAGTTTGGTAACACAAGTCAGCTTCTTACATGAGCAGTAAAAGCCAAAAGACTTGGCCAGGTGCAGCTTCTGTATGACCATGGGAGTTGCAATGTCACATAACATATACTGTGCCTCATGTCAAGACATAGATGCTGTAATTGACAGTGCTAATGGTAGCAACAGCATGGAAATTGAAAAAAATCAATGCTTTTCCAAAAGCCTATCTAGTTTTAAAGTGGAAATTATGAATTTTATGCATTATTATGTGTCATGGTTACAGTAGCAAAAGTCTGGCCTTGATAACTCAATGGGTTACTACTTCTGCTAATGTCTGATCATGATAGCTTTATTCTACTTAAATTTGGCATAACTGCAAGGATGATTATGAATAAATGCTCAAATGTTAGAAACACTGGTGGAACAAGTACCATTCGTGTCCCTCAATGGATTAGTAAAAAAAAGAGATTATAAATAAAGGATAAATAATCTGGGAGCTATAGAAGGTTATGTCTGTAAAGAATATTTGAATTTTATGGTAATGGAAGAACTGAAGCAGTTTTAATTTTAGTTTGGTAGTTCTAAACATTAATTTCGTTCTTGAGACAAAGTCCACAAATAAGTATTAAAAATTTGGTTTATAATGTTTCTCCTGGGAACGACTGGAGAAAGGTGTTCCATTAGAATCTGAGTTCAGGTTCCCAAATTGTCAGCAATAACTAGAAGAATACGAACATAGGACCACATTTTCATGTCACAAAAATATCCATATATCTTTGGACTATGAGGTGTCAACACTTTTATGAAGATTTGGACAAATATTCTTTACACATTTTATTTGCTGTAACTTCTCATGAGGTAGTCATAAAATGCCGCTCTAACTAGTCTGTATACTGTTTGTGGTATCTTAAATCTATATCTAAACCAACCAGTATTATTTGATTATAGTGTACGCTTTCTAAGAAAAATGCACAGTAGACTGTAACTAGGATATGTGACAGGGAGCTTAATTTTCTTCTCTCTGCAGATGGTGGCAGCAGAGGCAAAGGAGAGCACTTCCCATATGAACAAGAAATCAAGTTTTTTGCCAAAGTACAGTATATCTTTATTTACTCTTTGTCAACATAGTAAGTAGTTGAGGCGAGAAAATATTTGTTAGTAAACATGATTATTGTTATAGTTGCACTATTCTGTGTTAAATTATTTTTATTCTTAAAATGGATAGTAATAAAAATAGCTTGAAAACACTATTTTGAAGTATAATTGAAATATAGATATGAAAATATTAGAGGACTATATTCTTATTTTCATTATTTCCTTGCTCCATGATATGCAACTATTGATATGATGCTATTCATAACCTCCCTGCATTTTCTGTTTACTGTTTTAGTGTAACTTTGAAGATTTTTCTCTTTTACAATCTTCAGACAGATAAATCTGAGCACTAATTATTGGAATTAACACAGCTGTGTAACTGTCAGTGTCACCTTCCTTATTTCTTTCCTTGTTTTGAAACGATGCTGATGTTTCCATCACGGAATCCCAGAATGTTTGAGGGTGCAAGGGCCCTCTGGAGGTCATCTAGTCTAACTTAACTGCTTGAGGGGTGTTGCCTAGAGCAGGTTGCCAAGAGCCATGTCCAGATGGTTTTTGAGTATCTCCAAGGGTGGAGACTCTGCAATATCTGTGGGCAACCTGTCACCCTCACAGTAAAAAGTCTTTCCTGGCAGTCAGAGGGAACCTGCTGTGTTTCAGTTTGTGCCCATGGACTTTGGTCCTGTCACGGTGCACAACTGAAAAGAGGCTGGCTCCATCTTCTTTGCACCCTTCCTTCAGATATTTATACACATTGATGAGATCCACCCTGAGCCTTCTCCAGGCTAAAGAGTCCCAGCTCCCTCAATCTCTCCTCATTTGAATGATCCTCTAGCTCCTTATCATCTTTGTGGCCCTCCACTGGCCTATCTCTCTGATATGTCCTATGTCCCTGTATCTCTTGTACTGGGGAGCTCAGAACCAGACACAGCACTTATGTGGCTTCACCAGTGCTGAGCAGACAGGAAGACTCACCGCCCTGGACCTGCTGACAATGCTGTGTCTAATGCAACACGTGATGCTGTTGGCCACCTTTGCAGTGAGGGTGCATTGTTGGTTCATGGTCAGTTTGCTGTCCACTGGTACCTCCTGGTCCTTCTCTGCCAAGCTGCTTTTCAGCTGGTCAGCCCTCAGCGTGTACTGGTACCTGGGGTTATTCCTCCCCATGTGCAGGACTTTGCCCTTCCCCTTGCTGAAAGTCATGAGATTCCTGCCAGCCCAATTCCTCTTTTCGTGTCAAAAGTTTTTACACGTTATAAAGTGAAGAAACTCGGCTTATGCCTTTCCTATGTAAAAACTTGTACAGTGTTTCAAAGTGCCTTTTAAATTCATTAGCGAATAAACAAAGACAGCTGTCTGCAGCATTTTCTAACCCTCATATCCTTGCAGTAAATTGTAATCTTGATACCGTAAAGTACTTCCATGTGGTACTATTTCCCAAGGTCATTGACTCAGAAGCTGGCATTCCGCCTTCTTTTGAACCATGCTCCAAAAAGGAAGCAATTTCAAATTTTCTTACTGCCTGTTTATTTTGTATCTCCCGGCTGATACCTGCAGTGGGCACTGAGTAATGGTCACCACATGAAGTAAACAGGAAAACTTCTGTGGACAATACCTTAATGAGTGACGATGTTTTGGGAATTTTGTTTGATAGTATCTAGAATTAAGTCCTGTTAGTGTGCTGACAGTTGTAGGTGATTTTTTTTAACCTACATTAAAAGGCGTTACCAGCGATAGTTGTGCCTGGGTATGTGGTACTAGAGAAATCTTAAATTATGAGATAAAATGAAATTATACTTTCTGCCTTATAGTTCTCCTAAACCCCCCACAGATTAAGTCACAAAGATAATGTACAATTTTTTTCTGCTGCCTTTCCTCATGACGTTTTAAGTGCCTGGAATACTAAATAAATTAAAAGAGGGATAGGTGTTAAAGAAAAAAATAGATTTTAAAACAGAAGACTTATTTCAAATCTCCTCTTTAGTTGTGACTTACAAAGTAGTAATACAGAACATGGTAAAGCTCTGAGATAACCACTTTTCTCGTGTAATTTCAGGTTGTGCTCCCTTTGATCGATCAGTATTTTAAAAATCATCGCCTGTATTTCTTATCTGCAGCAAGTAGGCCTCTCAGCAGTGGAGGCCATGCCTCTAATAAAGAGAAAGAAATGGTGACAAGGTAAAACCTAAAATAATATTAATCTGTATGCATATGTATGCTTGTCTTTAAACAGCAGCAGTTGATTGTAGGAAAGTGAGAAGTGGGAGGCAGAGAAATGTCTTGATGAACATGAAAGCTAAACTTTTTTTCACTTTCCTATTAGGAAAATTCATGTATAAATGAAGAGTACAGCGTTATGATTATATGCTGTTTTAAAGGTAGTGGTGATGATTTTAGCATGCAGGGAACTTCAGTTTAGCATTATGCACAACAATACATCAGTTGCACAGTCTGTGGCACAGGCTGTACAATTGTGTATCAGTTTTCACTGTTGGAAATAGGTATGTACTGAAGTCATTATTCCTGCAAAATCTTGTGGTAGATTTAAACCCAAACTTATTTATAATGGAGCTTCAGTATCATTATTACTCTCCACCATAAAAAGTAAACATGAGACAGTTGCATTCTTTCTGCTCTTTGGTTTTCTAAATAATAGTAACAGGAGTAATATGGCAGAAATATCCACTTGATCCTTTCTCTGAAGTTATCCATTTTTGAGACCATCTCTCTGAGATACTTTTTCACTTAATTTCACTTCTGATTGAATTGAAATCCATGTTTCCCATTTAGTAAGGTGGACTACAAGCTTCCCACAGGACCTACTGCATACCTGTAATGTGCAGGTATGGTGGTTGCCTCCTTGGCTGTTACTGGGTCCTGAGCCATGCAAAACTGAACTGCTGTCCTTTGAGGCTGACAGGCAATTGGTGGTCATACAGACATGTGGGGTTTGCAAGACTGTGTGAATACTGAGTGAAGTTTCTGGCAACAATAGTAAGCATAAGTAAGTAATGGCTGTCTCAACCTTGTGTCATCTCATGGACTAATTTAATCTGGCAGTTTGGCTGAATGGCATTCTTCAGAGAATTAAAAAAACTCAAAATGCGTGCATCTGGATAAAAACAGCACTCTATGAGCTGCTGTTTTTCTGCCTGTAATGTCCTGGATAATAATAATTTCTCAGTTTTTAAGTCATACCAATAAACCCCATACTTCTGAAATATGTCAGACATGGTTATATCAGCATGCCTGCTGCCTAGATTCAGGATTTTTGCACATATGCTGTCTAGCTGTGTGAGATTCCCGAATGTGTACACCAGCAAAAGGATCAGAGCTGCTGCTGTACTTAATTGAGTTACCTGCCATCCAGAAGTGCCAGCCAAAGAGAAGAAAACACATGCGGGGAAACCTTGGATGCATGATAGCTCTAACCAGTGCTATTGAGCAGTTTATTTCTTACCAAGATGCAGAGATTATTGAAACTAATTATATGATCCATTTCCTGAGGGGTTGTTTTGGTCCATTTTATATAGATTCCCAACATTTGTTTTGTGTTGTTTTGTTTTGCTTCTCCCCCCCCTCCCCAGCTTCCCCCCGCGTTGTAGGGAGTTTGCCAAAGCTGAGTTTTGGATTTTCTGTTGAGTTTTTCTTTTAGTTTTGTTTGAATGCAACTCATGTGTAGGATTTTCTTCAAGCTAAAAGCAGTTACTGGCTGCCTTCTTTTTCCATGAAGACAAGCCTGCATTCATTAAGCTACGGAAGAATATAATTTTGGGTATTGACAATGCAGTGACAGTGTCAACAAATGCAATAATAATTCCATGTTCAGCAAATACATTAAATCCAGATCTCTTTTGTGGGCAAATACAGGTCAGACCTCTTCCTGAAATATGGTGGCATTATATTACATCTTTACTTGTAACCAGCCCTCTTCAGGATTGGACTTACTGCATTTCTCATCCATTAGACCATCTTACAAGTCTTTGTATTACTGGAGTTGTATAAAATTAGTTCTGGACATGAGTTTAAGTACTAGCCGTTTGGACATTTCAACTTATGTATTTCTTTAACCTAAACTAATTAAACTGGAGATAATAGGTTCAGTCTGACTGTGAAAACATAGCATCTGCTGAATGCTAAAGTCAGTTGAGTAACACTTGTATGTTAGAAAATAAAATGGATTGTGAGCTATTTAATGTCTTTGTTAGAACGGACGCAAGATTTATATGATGCTGCCATGCTTCTGTATGCCTTTTCCTGTTGGACTGGGTGAACCAGCATCCTCATAAGAGAATATACAGTATATGTCTGCCTCATGGAATAAAAAGTGAACAGACATCCCTGAACATGCACCAACCAGACTCATTTCTAAAACAGAGCAGTTGCTGTTGCTATAGTGGATCACTGTGCACTGGCTAATTACCTGGATTCAATACCACATTAACCTGGCTGTTCTGATTCTGGACATAAATAGTTCCATTTGGCACCATGCCTTTGTCTGTCAATGGAACAACATGTTCAGATCTCACCCATAATCTGCAGACATGCTTATGGTGTCTTGTGCTTTTAAATCAGAGGTTGATGAATAGCCTATGTGCTTAATAATTAAATAGCTTAATAAAATGGCATGATATTGTTCATGTCATTTATAGCAGAATATGCAGCATAAAAAAAATAACACTGCAACTGATGTTGCTCTTGGTGAAAATTCTCAGATGGAACTGGATCATGAAGACTGAGCTAACCCCTCCTGAATCTGGAGGCCAGTTCAGTTTGGGTAGGGCCATGTGCTCCTGCTTCTATGAATTAACAGAAAACTTCATTCTTCATTCTTCTGAATGGGGCACTGCTCATCAGCACAGGAAGTAATTCAAATGTGAAATTAAATCATTGATCATATCCATTCTTGTTGGGTTTTTACCATGTAAGAGGGTATTTCTTATGTTAAGTGTGTTTAAAAAGCAGTGTATTTGAAAAAAAATTCTGTGTTCAAGATGGCAAGATGCAAATTGGACTAGTTAAACATTTGCTATCAAACACTTCAATTAATATGATTTCCTTACATTTTGTTTTCAAATTGTCAGTGGTATCCTGAATAGCACACTGACCACATTTTACTTCTTAGAGCTTTGATGGTTATTTCCTTGTGGGTTATCATATAGGACGCTTTTATATTAATTAGCTTTGCTTTTAATTTTCTTTTGTTTCTTTAATTATAATATGTGCTTATTTAACCATGTTTGTTAAGGATATGCACTTAAAACCTCTTTCTTTAGTACTCTGTCCCACATTCTGCTCAGATAATTGATTCTTTCTGCGTGACATCATGTTGCTTTTCCTGCTCATATATCAGCTGTTATTTTTTCTTTCTCCCCCTCCCCCCCTTATTTTTTTTTTTTTTTCTTTTCCCTTCTCTTCTCTTTTATTTTTCTTTTGTCTTCAGCCTGTTCTGCAAACTTGGAGTTCTTGTCAGGCATAGGATTTCACTGTTTGGTAAGGAGACCCTTGACAAATACTAGCATGGCCATCACTTGGTTTTCTTTGCCATTTTTGCATTGTGTTACGTGCTGCTTTGTTGCATGCTGCATGGCTGCATGGCTGAAATGCATGGTCTTCACAGACCACTAATCATTTAGGCTGGTAGATCACAGAATTTAGATTGAATAAAAAGCTTTTGTAGTTACCAGTTTGGTTTTTTTGTTTGGTTTTCCATGTGTCTTAACTAATATCTGGATTTCATTATCCTACCAAAGAATTCTGCTGAGTCAATTATAATTACTAATTTGTAATTTGATTCTAAATCTTTCAGGCAAAACAGAGCATTGGAACTGCACATTTGTATTGGAAAGTTATTAAGGAAAATTTGTAGTGGGCTGAAATGCTTAGTTATGTTCTGTGGAATTCTTAAATATTCCCAGATGTGCTTGACTCCACATACGCATGTATACTATCTTCTGGTATAATCTAGCAGGAGCTCGGTGTTTGTCTTATGCCATGTGAAAATCACTTAATTGAAGTCAATTTGAAGTCTCTATCAGGTGTATACATTATATGTAATGTGCGGCACAGTCATTTTCTCTGCAGTTTTATTTATGCCAGGATGATAGGATAGTTGAAATAGTACGTCCTATACATATATAGCTTCTATAATGGATGCATTGCAAACTTCAGCATCCATGAACATACCTAATTGGCTAATTATCTAGCAAAATAGGATTTGATTAAGATAACATGCATCTAACTTAATTCCTGCATATTTCATTCACATGCTGCACCAGTGTGGTGTTTAAAAAGCTTACAGACCGTTATGAAAACCTTTAAATTGAAAAGAAAGATCAGAAGTTATTTTTGGGATATAGCTTTTAAATATGTTTTGGGATGAGCTGAGTGGATTTGCCTGTAAAGTCAAAAGATCATAGGAGGAACGGAGTTATTTCTGCAGCTATGTGACATTGTTGCAGCTTTTTCTGAAGGGTGGAGTATGTCACAAATTTACACATAAGCCCTGGTTTATACCCTAGGTTGTTTCTTCAAAGAGTGAACTAGCTCAGGTATACTATTAAAATTTTGAAAATTTTATTTTTTATTGTGTGAAATTGTTTTTCTGACTTTTTCTTCTAAAAGGAGTAACAGTTAAAGTTAAAAATCTAAGTCAAGGTAACTTTCTTCAGTACTAAAGAAAAGATCTTTTCTATTCCACATCTCAGCTTGCTTATTTCTTGTGGTTTGGCTTGGTTCAAGAGATAGAAGGAGATAGGTCAGATGGGATCGGATGAGTATTCACCATGGCTACAGTTTGGTTTTTGACTCTTTTCCTAGTGTGCAGTAACTAACAGAATACAAAATCTTCATACCAACACAGAAGTGTACTGAAGCTTTTCCATGACCTATGACAAGGTCACCATAAGACTCTGGAGCACGGTCATTTATTGTGGACCTACAAACTCGAGTCAAAGTCACCTTACAGTCTGCCTTACCTTGACAGTGAATTACGTGGTAGAAAACCAGATCAAAAGAATTGTACTTAGTCCAGCAAAGACGAGGTCTGTGTAGAGGAGGGGGAGCATGCTCATGAGCTGGGCCCTAGAAAGTTATTGGTGTGTTTTGGAGGAATCTTGAATGAGAAAGAGTTGCTTGATAATAACCTTTGTGGATAGTGGGGAGTTTACTATAACAGATAGTAAAATGCTATATAGTTTTGCTATATAGGTGTTTTATATTATTGTGAATTTGAATGGCACTTCTGAAGTTACAGCTGCAGGTATGAAATTCATTAGTAAAAGTCACGTAGCTTAAGCTGTATATAGAAGTCTTGATAAAATGTGAAATTAAGCATGCAAGTCTTCCAGAGTGAACTTAAACAGTTAATTGCATTTGATACCTAAGAGTGTCACTGAGATTATGGAATTGCAATCCATCATGGAATTATTCTTTCTTTATACTGTGAAAGTAAATTTTTACTCTAATAATTTACTGTTTGAGAGCTGTAGCTGTGCATCAAGTAAGACTGTATTGATTTATTGTTAGTGGGTTGAATTTGAAAATATTTAGTGAAAAATTTTGGTGAATTGAGCATTTGAATTTATATTTTCTCAGTTTAAAAAACAAATTTATATGGCTAGTTTGATTCACTTTTTATGTTGTTTAATCTCCAGTAAGGCATTCTTTCTATATAAGTATGTAAGTAATTTTTTTAAAAAAATCTTCATGTCAGTAATATAGAGCCATGTAATCTGAAACACAAATTAGCTGGGTAAGACATCAGATAAGAAAGGCCTGGTTTTGCTCACTCATTTTTGAGAATTTAGATAAATTAATCAGAGGGATTCCTAAAAAGAAACAGAAGGCTTCCTCTGCCTAATGCCATCCTGAATTTGTAAGTGTCCTTCCAGTGAAGCATTCTGGGATCAATATCCATAGCACTTTCACAATACAGCAGCATTTCTTCCCTCCTGATATAATAATACAGCTTTCTTTCTAAAGTATGTAGGACTGAACCTCAGATTATTAAACCAACTCAGTTGCACAGTTCATGGGATCAGCTGCATTTGTAATTCATGCTGAATGGTGATCCAACCATCATCCTAATATTTGTACTAGCTCCTGGGATGCTTTTAGCCTTAAAACCTCTTGAATTCATGTGGTTTAGTATTTGCATATGTCCAGCCTCAATATATTGTTTTGACTTGTGTGAAGAGTTCCTTTAAGGAACAGCTCTTGTTTCAGTTTTTATCCTATTGAATTGTACTTAATAAAAAAAGAATATTTTTGATTTAATGAAGATACATATATACACTGTGAAGTATTTGCTGTAGTAATAAAACTAGGTTTATTAGAAATCCCTTATTTTAGGTTTCATAACTCAGTTTGAAAAAATAAATATGTCCTTCTGAAATTGGCTTCTGACCTCAGGTGGGAAGCAAACTGATTCTTGCAATGTTCAATTTAAAAGGATTATTTTGAGTTTTAACTGTGATATTTTAATGTAAAGTATAAAAAAATACTCGGTTTTGTGGGCTTTTGTTTTAGAAACAGTGAAAACAGCTATATTCATGACATTGAAGAAAAGCAAGACACAGAATTTCCACTGAACCTAAACCTGTCTTTTGTTGGAAGCTGCATTTTCTAAGATTCTGTAACAAATCCTGTCTACAGGAGATATTTCAGAAAATAAGTTTCACGATAATTTTGAAAGTCTCTTTTTAGCGTTACATGGATAAACTCTAATATGTCAATCAGTTTAGATTGAAGGGGGCTGCATTTATCGTCGTCACTGAATTCTGCTCTGGTACCCCAGTCTGTGGAACCAACCACACTGCAATATCTGCTGCAGTGATGTGCCTAAAGCTTGTCTGGTTTTCAGAATAACTAGATGAATTTCTGCTCCTTCCATCTGTTTGCAGCATACAAAGTACCTGATTCCTGAGAAATATATGGCTCTTGAAATATGCCTACATAGTGTAAATAGATTGACAATGTAAATTTTCGGAGAACTAGAGTAATCATCTCTATTGTCCACTATAGCATGCAGTGTATAAATGCATGCACGATGATTGTTAAGATACTATTTCATGACAGTCTAATCCACAGTCTTAAGTCTGGGTTGCTTTGAGTACTTCCCTCCATCCCTGCTGTCATTAGCACAGTCCTGAAACCTCTTCTTCGTCAGCACTGGCATTCATATCACCAGAGCAGTAAAATAGTACGGGATAAAAATAGGAGCTGACAAAAAACCTTAATCATTAGGGTGTTGGGTTTTTTTGGTAGGATTATTTTAAGCCACCTAAATGTCCTCTCATCTGCTCGCTGTATTGTTGCAAGACTGCTGGTACAAAGAGTGTGGGGCTGCCTGGCTATGGGCAGCTGTGGAAGCTGTAGTTAGGTTTGTTTCATCTGTTGTGGATGTACACCACAGCCGTGCCTCCTATTTTGATAGCACAGAACAACATTGTCAGTGCTGCAATAAACCTCCCACTCCTTCCTTGCAGTTTATCTTTTAAAAATCTCTATTTCACTGAAACAGTTACCAATTTTAGTTGAATGTTTGCCTATATTTTCAAGTGAAACAACCACCAGTGAGAAAGTATAGTACACTGTACGCAGATTAAAGTATTTTCAGAAATCTATCTTATCTTAAACATTCAATGTATTTCTTCTTTTTTTTTTTTTAAATTGAGAAACTTTAAATATAGAGAAGATGAAAAGATGCATAGGTGTGTTCATTTTTGCAGAGATGTAGATTTTTTTAAAATAAGTAAGTAGAGAAATAAGCTGTGGGTCTAATTTGTGTAGCCTCAATCTGTTCTGGACTTAAAAAGTGAAGTTAGAAGTGGCTTATACATGGCGACATCTTGGGATGTATATATGTTACAAGGCATATTGTGTGTAAGTTCTCTTTTTACATAGACAAGTTTGAAAAAATAATTGACTGTGGGAGATGCATATTATGTCAGAGACTGTTACTTATGTGGGCCACACCGGATCATGCTATGAATGGCTGCAGCCTATTGGTACCACCAGGGAGCTAACCTTTTTGATGACATTTTATGTAAAAGTTGTCTTCCTGCAACAGCAGCTTGTGAAAGTAAATGGCTTTTATGTTACTGAGAGGGGGAAGATAAATGATAAACTTTAAACAATTGAAGTAAAATTTATAGAACTTAAATGAAAATCAGACAATACACTGCAGCTCTAATTAACCCCACATTTAAGTGCTTCCATCTTGACTGCCTCAGCTATTTGATGAGAGATGCTTTACTGCCTCTAGTTACTGCATTTGTGTAAACAAGGCTAAGACAACTGCATGTTTTTTAACTCGAATGTTAAAATTATGCAGAAGTTCAATTGCTCTTCTGCTATGGCATTTACTCTTTCATTAAAACCAGAGATAGTGTTAGCAGAATGTAGGTGTGTTATACAGTATGCTCAGCTTAATTGGTGGATAATTTTCCTCCCTGTTTAGGAAATGATGCAACGTCCATAGTCAACTGTCTTCACATACTGGGCCAGACCTTGGATGCAAGGTAATACTGAATATATTTCTAAAGTACAAAGGAAATCACTTAAGAAAATAATGTGCAGTCGGATTTGGGCTACCTGTGTAAGGCTACAGATTTTCAAAACTCAAGAAATTATAGTATTGAAAAGAATTCCCATTACAAAGTAGGTTAATTACTAGTTAACTACTAGGGTTTGGCAGGACAATATTTGTAGTTTACACTTTCAACTTCAGTTTGATCAATGGTGTCTAGAAACTACTGGCTGTAGGTTCATCTGGTTTTAATTGCGTAACCATCCCCAAAGCACAATAATATTAGAAATATTTTATTCTTTTTTATGTACTGTTTAATCAAAAAATTCAGGAATTAAATGCACATGGAGCGCAGTAAATCTGCCTCTGAGTGTCTTCATTGCAAAGTTAATTCAGGTTCTAATTTGAACAAAAAAACCCCTTTTACATCGAATTCAGTGGTACTTTTAAGTTAAATTGAGCTGCTTGAGCCATTGTGAGGTTTATGGATGAGACAGTCTTGGAATATTGGAGGGTTATGTGTTGCTTTTCATTAAGTGTATGGTCAACTACCTGTGGCTGATAGTTGACTTTTAGATCTTTGCCATTGTGAAACAAAACATGAGAGTTTAAACTACTTCCATGATAATTTAAGATAACTTTTTTCACTTTGCATTTACCATCAGAGAACTGACTGGATTACATGCAGATAGCTCTTTTGGTCAGTATCTTTGCAGTAGCTTAAATGAACGAATTTTACTCTCCATTCGCTATGGGATAGAGTCATGATCATTAATATGGCTCAGCTGTTGCATGGTAGTCCTTTGGGTTGCAGTATCTTGGGGTTTTTTTTATAAATTGTCCATGTTCTATGCAATCATACAGATGGAATACAGATTCAGGTGGAAATCAACAATTCAGCTCTTGGTAGAGATGTAAAAATAGCTCCAGACAGGGTTTATGGGATTCATGGAGGTTACACGGAAGTTTGAAAATACTGCCATTGAAACTGTATATATTTACTCTTTAAAACAAACAAATGAACAAACTGGACTGTTACTGAATTTAAAAAATAATTTCATCTGGATTTATTTCACATGTGCCTAGCCTAGATGGATACATTCCTTAAACAAGGGATCTCTGTAACTAAGCTAGTTAAATAAGGTAAAAATTCTTCTGGATTATATCATTACATAACTGATTATGGTGCTATAGTTATGTAATCAATGCATTTATTTATTTAATTTTAAAAATATTTGCTTGTTTTCACTAAGTCCTTTATGATGCCTTTATTCTGGTGGTAGAAATATGACTGTCATTGTTGAGAAGATTTTCTGAGTTCTAGCTCGAGATAGTTCTTCTCTTCCCGGAGTCATAAATTGCAGACTTACTCATTCTTCTTCTTTTTTGTTAGGTTTTTTTTTTCCCCTCTTAAGGCAAATGAATCATTTAAATTATAAACTTTAAAGGACTTTATTTTCTCCATGTGAAACCAGATGACATAGCTTTGTGTTCTGCAGGATATCTATGGAATGTTTTTTCAGTAGGATGTTCTGCTGTGAGATTTTGCAATATCAAAAGATGGAAGATTTTTCTTCAGATCTTTATTATCGGTTTCATATAAGCCAAGACTAGGCTTTATTCCATGCTTGTCTAATGGAATATTCTTTTTTCATTCTTTTTGCATGCCATATACAGGACTGTGATGAAAACTGGTCTGGAATCTGTTAAGATAGCATTGAGAGCATTTTTGGACAATGCTGCTGAGGATCTGGAGAAAACAATGGAAAATCTTAAGCAAGGCCAGTTTACACACAGCAGAAACCAGCCAAAGGGAGTTACCCAAATCATTAATTATACCACAGTTGCTCTCCTGCCAGTGCTATCTTCGTTATTTGAGCATATTGGACAGCACCAGTTTGGGGAAGATTTGATATGTATGTATTATTTACAAGTGCCATGCCACTAAAATATCTATAGTGTCATGTAGTAAGCATTACTAGACTCTCAGTTCTATTAGAGAAGGACAAATCCTATGTCATTTGATGAAATTGTGATTGATTTAATCAAACATTTGTTGTAATCATCCTAGAACAGCCTGTGGGTTTTGGTGGACTTCATGTAAATATTAAAGCAGATGTGGCTGTGGTTAGATAGTCAGAAGGCTCAGGTTGATAACTTTACCATAGATTTACTGTGACTTTGTGTGTGAAAAGTTACTTTGTATACGTTGATTTTTGCTCTGTCTATAAATGAGGTTATACTATCAGAACGATGTTATTCCATCATTCATGCACTTTGGCTCAGTTTTATTTAGCAGCGGATTTGGGTGGGTGCATCTAAGGTCCGCAGGAACAATGAAAGGAGCTCCTGATGAATTCAGGCACTGGAGAACAGATTATGTGTGAGACTTTGAATATAAAATTTCTGTAGAGATTCTGTATATGGCACATTTGGTATCATTAATTTTCCCAAACCCCGTCTCTGCAAGATGAGATTTTGCAGTCTGCAAAAAAATCTTTAATGTTATATATTTTAGGAACTCTACAGGTATTCTGCTGTCCAGGCTGCACTAAAGGAGGCACTTTCCTCTGTATAGCTAACTTCATTATGGAAATAAATGAGAGAAGGACCTGAAAGAAAAGAATATCAAATTATATTTTTGTTCTCTTTTTAGAATCTGGAAAAATTATTTAAAACAGCATTAAGATAACTGTTTTTGAAAATTTGGAGTTGTATTAATGGATTTGGATGTGATGAGATATAAACATTTGCTTTTCTCATTAAATTATTTCTGTAAAAATCAAGAGGCTTTGGAAAGATGCCAGAAAAAGTCATCGATGGGGTTCATGTACATCGCATGTTCATCATAAACCACTTTGTCAGACATCAACATGTTTATGCCCTGTATAATTTTTGATCTCTGGTATTCTGCTTTTTTGGAACTTAATTAGCCATGGATACCTCATCACTTCATTTGGTATTTTTAACCAGCTATTCTGCATAAATCACACTGGTGTTGAACACCCAATTTAGAATTCATAAACTGAGAAAGAATAATTAATTTAAATTGTACCAACTTATTTTGTCTAGAGCATAGTTGGAAAGGCTAATTTTTCTTACACACAGGTTCTCTTTACGTCTTGTTAAGAATAAGATAATCCGATGATCGGATCACAAGCATCTTGACCTGGTACTTGTACCTAAGAGTATAACTACACATACAGAGTACTCCGTGGTGTGGTCGTGTACAAGTATGGGTCACTATACCCAAGCTTACTCTTATCACATAAAAATACTCAACTTCAGGGATGATCCAAACTAAAATCACAGTATAGTAAAGACCCAGGCTGTGTAGTTTTGATGCACTATCTTGTTGGCTCTCCCAGCTCATTAAGTCCAGTTGTATATGACTCCCAACATTTCAAGGCATACTGGGGGAAGATATTTAAACTGTGGAGGAGACTAGAAAAAATATATGGAAAGAATGGGAGTGTTGTCCTTCTTGATGGTACTTAGACTGTTGTTACAGTATTACTGCAGATTATGTCCGAAAAGCATTTTTTTCAAATAGATGTTATTTTCACATTTTTATGACTGAAACATTTGATAATTTCAAAACGTTCTTTGTTGAAGTATTCACAGGAACTAAGGGATTATTTATTTTTTTAATCCTTTGATTGTTATTAGGTGTATGCTATTACCTGGTCTCTGTGTCTAAATTTAAAAAACCAGAAATTGTGATTAAAAGAATGAGATATCTGTTTAAACAGGATTGCCCTTCTTTTGTAATATATTTTATACAATGGTGTTACATTTGTAAATCAATTTGTTCCCTAATAATTTTTTTTTCGCTTTCAGCACTTAATTTGGTTTGGCATAATACTTTAAGTGCTACAAACAAACTAGAAAAGATTCATTGGCACACATTTATAATAGGTATTAAATTAATAATTATCAGGTTGCGCAATTAGATGTTTTTGGCAAAGAGTTGGTATGCCATTGATTTCAGAAAGTTAGTGCACTAGTGAAATATGTCTACTGTCTTAGCTGGTAACTTAGTGTTGAAGTAAATGGAAGTTTTGAGTAAAAACTATGGCACTCGGTGGTCAGAAGGCTTTTTCTATTTAGAATGTGATTTATGTGGATTTCCTTTGATAGCTTATTCTTATTATTAATTATAATATAACATTATTAATTCAGTTGTCAAAAGAAATACATCTTAATTATACAGAAATGTATTGCTAAGAAAAATCTCTTTATACCTATCTTTTTCTCATTTTCTTTAGTGGAAGATGTTCAGGTCTCCTGTTACAGAATATTGGCCAGTTTATATGCTCTAGGAACCAGCAAGAGTATCTATGTAGAGCGGTAAGAAGAAAAAGTGTTCCTCTATTTTTAATATATGTGTTTATATTTAGCTTCATGAATATGCAGTCCAGAAATGAATATAGGAAAAGATTGGTTTGGAAAGATATCTTGAGAGGAAAAGGTGCTCAGCTGTTAAGTGGAATGCAGCTGCATTTATTATAATACACTTAAAATGTTGCACTGTTTATCTAAATATATTTCATAATTAAAACAAAAATCACAAAGCTATCTGACTTTACAATAAATATCACTTAATCTGAGGTTCAGCTGAGGCGTTGTAAAAACATGTCATTCAGCTCAGCTATTGTTATAATTCTTCCTTATATATTGCTTAATTGTGATGTATATTTCTTTATTACTGTAAATTTAGTTTATTTTGTCACTCATACAATACTACTTCTTTTCTAGCTCAATTACCCAGGGAAATGAGGCTTTCTAATTGCTTTTTTGTGCATCTGTGTATCTGCTAACCTCTCTCCAAGTTATATTTGGTCTGCGTAAACCATATTCAGCCAAAAAAGAGACCTAGATAGGTCAGTACTTAAAACTGAATAGGTGTCCTATAGTGACTAGCACTGTTCTGAGGGAAGGCTAAACAGAACTTATACATTGCAGATATTGGCAGTAATCTAGGACATTCCAATATCTGTACGCTGTCTAGCAAATCAAGCTGTGCATAACTCCAGACCAGCACCATGACATACCCCTGCTCACTTGGTGGCAGTATCATAGGAAGCGTTATGAAGAAAGGTGGGTCCAAAGTTTATAGGTAACAAAACACACATCTGTGGAAAACCAGGTTTCATTATCACATAATGGATGTAAAATTACTTGGTTTTGGTATTCGGCAAATAAATGATGTGGGGTTCATTAAGACGAAATACGTCAGCATAGGTGACAATTGTGTGTATGGTTGTCTGCAACTGTTACCAGTGAAAAGCACGTAGCATGCTCTTTGTAGGTGCATGTGATGGATGTATGCTTTGCTTATGAAGATCTAATGAAAAGGAAAAAAAGGAAGAAGGAGCAAACAGGATAAAAATGGGAATGAAGTTAGATTTAACAAAATCAAGTTTAATGAGTTAGATCTAGAAAATATTAAGTTCCTAAAATAAGATACTAATATTGACTAAAGATTAATTTTGTTAAATTATTTTGGAAGCATTCTTTTTTTGCTTGGAAGTTCATGGGACTTCTGGATTTCGGTCATCTGTATGGCTCAGCTTCAGCAGCTAAGGATTTCTCACATCTCAAAAATCTGCTCTGATCAGCTGAATTAGAAATCAGAAAGAATAGTTTTAAATGTCCCCTGAAGGACCCGAGTGAAGTGACAAGGGATCACTCACTTCTTCCTAGAGACAGACTTTTTGCAGTTTTGACCCACAAAAGGAATTTTGATTATCAAATAAGTGTTGTCATATATTTGAAGAAATTAGAGCAATGTTTTTGTGCAAAACTTTCAGAGTTATTGATCAGTAGAAGCAATTTTTGGCTCTCTGAAGAACTTTCATGCTAGACCAAAGTCTGATTATTGCTGTTTCTCACAAAAAAGAAAGTATATCACTCAAATAAAATGATAGTTGTATTTGGTCTCTTGGTCTGTTCAGCAGCTCTTTCTTAATAGTAGAAATTATAAAGTCAGTAAAGCTGAGAGGAAAGTAATAGAACAGAAAGCATTTTTATAATGACTTCAGGTTTTCCCTAAATGTTCCTCACTGGCTCTCAGCTAAATAAGCCACCTTTGACATTGTGTAACATAACATTTCATTTGTATATTAGCAGAACATTGCTGGATTTCAGTTTGTATTATCTATTCTTGTGTTGGTGATCCTAGTAATATTGTGGCTTATCTCTTTGAGATGAGCTCATCTTAGAATAAAAATAAGGCTGGTATACAACTACCCTGAGGAGTATTCAGTCATCAAAGATGTGTGTACATAACAGTGTTTGTTAATTCACAGGCAACGATCAGCACTGGGAGAATGCTTGGCTGCTTTCTCGGGTGCATTTCCAGTGGCTTTTTTGGAAACTCATTTGAACAAACATAATATCTACTCAATTTACAATACCAAGAATGCGAGAGACAGAGCAGGTATTTCCAGAAACTCACATGATGGTTATGAAAACAAAATTTCACAATAAGTGCTGCTTGCCTTGATACATGTGTTTCGGCATGCATTTTATATGCAATAATTCTCTTGTCATCTCTTGCTCGTGTTTCTTTCCTAAATCAATGGGCTAAGTCTAAGTAATTATTTACCAAATAATTGGTAAACCCAATTATTTCATGTTTCTAAAGATACTGATGGTTTTGGTTTGAGATACCATTCTCAAAATACTACTTTGGAATCAAGTTATTGAAGGGGCTTTGCACATTTTTAATATCTCACATAATGTATATTTGATGATAAAATTATGTATTCTGATCAGTAACTAGTTCCTCAGTTATCTTATGCAATATTGGGTCCTTAAAACATACAGGATTGCAACTGAAACAAAATACCTTTTCCTGTATTAATATACTATTAATAATGTACTCTTAGAAATATGTATTAATAATATACTACTAGAAAGTAAATATACTGCAGAGTAGTATGTAAATTATTTTTTCTTTGTTGGAAATACAAGACAGTACAGATACTTTCCAGTAACATTACGTGTGTTTAGTTTGCATTTACCTTTTTGTTCCATTCTGCAACTCTTGATGTTTCTTATGCTAAAACATAGCTGTGGAATAAGGTCATATGCCCTAATTGTTTCTACGGTAAATAGAAGTTGCAGTAGAACTGTACAAACTCTACATTTGTACTAGAGTACAAATGATGTCACAGATATGTATAGATGACAGTATAGAAAATGCCAATTTATGATGGCATCCATTTTATAACATCATCTTTAGTTTTAAGAAAGGAAGCATGCCAGATTTATTCTTCAAAGAGCTGTAGTATCTTATTTTGAAGGTATCAACAGCCATGTTTACTTACTATATGTACTCTAGCTTTTTTAATACATCTAGAAAGACAATCATCTTGTATCTTCATTGATTTTTTAACAGAAATTTGAGTTTATTTTCCAAAATCTCATTAAGCTTGAAGGAGACTCAGGGATGGCTATGTAAAATGTATTTGGGTCTGAATAGAAGAAGAGACAGCTTTCAGAAAAAGACTAATCATAGGCTATGTTGATACAAACATTTAGAATCGCAAATTGCAGGCTTAATTTTCAACATACAGATATCTGTATACCTCATTGTGTGTGTACGTCAGGATATTCAAGAGTTAATAATGGTGCTTACAGATTTTATTTGTACATGAAAGAAAGTGCTTCCAAAACCAAAGGCAATTGCAGGGCCTCTTCAAGGAAGGAACTGATAATTCAAATAACTTGAAAAGTAAACATGTAAAATCAGAAATTCACCTCCAGAAGTCAGTTTCTCAGAATCTTCTCTACTCATTATGTCAGGCAATGATTTTTTTTTCCCTTCTATTAACATTCCGGGTTTCACCTGGTATGTTTTGAAGAGGTGTTTCATTGTATCCATTTGTTTCCTCAACCGCAAAGCTTAGGCTGGAAGAAATTCTGAAATTTGGGCTTTTATTTTGAATATAGCAAACTGCATCTGATTTCCCTGAATTAATTCCATAATAATTACATTGTTGAAGCTTCCATATAGGAATTATTTTTACAATATAAAGTTTTATTATTGAAGTTTAAATATAAACAGTTTACTGCTCAACGGTATGAAAGTACCTGGCTTCTATTTTTGTGTTTGGGTTTTTTTTCCTTGGATCAGAAGGGCATAAATGTAAATAGAAAACAAAAGTCATATGGGATAGCAATTGAAAAGAATTATTTACCCTCTATGACTTAGTTTATTGATTTTTTGATTTATTTCTTTTTTCAATAGTTCTCAATTTGCCTAATAGCGTAGAAGACGTTTGTCCAAATATTCCTTCTTTGATGAAGCTAATGGAAGAAATTGTGGAACTGGCAGAGTCTGGTATTCGTTACACACAAATGCCACATATCATGGAAGTGATACTGCCTATGCTGTGTAGTTACATGTCACACTGGTGGGAGCATGGGCCAGAAAACAACCCCGACAAGGCTGAAATGTGCTGCACAGCCTTGACGTCAGAGCACATGAACACTCTGTTGGGTAACATATTGAAAATCATCTATAACAACCTTGGGATTGATGAAGGAGCCTGGATGAAGAGATTAGCAGGTAAGATGTAAAAGTAAAATAAATAAATAAACAAGCATGCGTGTGTGCATATTCAGAACTTATATATATACACACACTCTGAATTACTTTGTAGTTTCCCTGTTAAAGATGGAGTAGATCAACACTAATAATTTTTATGTTTTTAAATGATACAGATCTTGATGAGCCAGAAATATTAAGTATAAGGAAAGAACAGTGCAAGCAGTATGTTTTAATCTCATAGTAATAAAGGAAGTACATTAGACTATTTCTTTTCCCCCTGAATCTGCATATACATGTTTTGCAGTATATCGAATTTAAAGACTATAGTTATTTAGCCCCTTTTAATTATATAGCAAGTTTTGATTTTCAGACATTACAGAGTTCCTTGCTACTCTGTAGGAGCGCTGGATCCTTAAAATACTATTTTGAAGCTGTATGTAGCTATGACAATGAAATATGGAAATACATATGTCATTTTAGTAATCCTTACATTAACTTCATTGTGATAACACCTTAAATTGGTTTAAAAACAGTTTATTTCTCAATGTTTATTTCCTTCTGTAAGGAAAAGTCACTTTAGTGTTGTGAACTCAGTTTTTCTGCTAGGCTTTCTCATGACTTTTCAGTACTTTACTAGGAATTTCGTTCATGGTAGTATTCTGGTTTCCTGATCTTTTGAAGGATATGTGGTAACTGGCTAAAATGCTTTGTAGTCTAATGGATAGGTTACAAATAGTTTTGCACTAATAGGCCCCCCCAAAAAAGCTAATTTACATATTCATTTTTATGAGTGGAGTTGCAAAAAGCATGCAGTAACAAGTCTGAAATGGCTGGTTGATGGATGGTTGGATTAGTCTCGCTTCTGTTTACACACAAACCTTCCAGCGTCCTAATGTGCATAATACAGGCAGGCCGTTTTAGTAGGTTTGCAAATAGCTAGAGTGTGCTTTCCACTTCTAATTCACTCCAGCTAAAAAGCAAGGCTCAAAAAGAGGAGCCAGTGGCTGCAAAAATTTGTATGTGCACTATGTAGCTATATGTGTATCCACCCATACATACCATTAACTCAATAACATGCAGGCATATATCAATAAGTTGACAGAATGCCGTTAAAGAAGTATTTCAAGTTTTGTGATCTTGCAGGCTTAGTCTGTGAGGTTGTAATTTCTGCCCTCATAGTGACAAAATGAGTTGACTGTGAAATCCTGACCACATTTAATTCTTGGCAAAATTTCTGCTGATTTCAATGGGGGCAGGATTTTACTCTGTAGCCTAGGAATAAGATCCAAGAAAGAGGGGAAAGGTAAACGTTTGTATTATATTTTGTGGCTAGGTATATATTATAATGCTCATTGCCTTAAATAGTGTTTTCCCAGCCCATCATAAGCAAAGCGAAGCCACAGCTCTTAAAGACACACTTCCTGCCACTGATGGATAAACTAAAGAAAAAAGCAGCAGTAGTTGTATCGGATGAAGAACATCTAAGAGCAGAAGGCAGAGGTGACATGTCGGAGGCTGAACTGCTCATCCTAGATGAGTTCACCACTTTGGCACGGGACCTCTATGCCTTCTACCCTTTGTTGATTAGATTTGTGGACTATAACAGGTATGTGGAGAGGAATAGGTCAATGAATCTCATAACATCTTCCTGTTTGCTGATACCATCTCTTATCCCTTGATAAGCCTAGCACTGAGTTAAAGTAGCTTTTACTCAGCCTGCCAGTCTTGAAGTTGTGCAACCTCATGCTTTGTGACTTTTAGGAGGAGCTGGGGTCTTTTGAAGAAGAAAACAAACAAACAAAAAAGGTATAATCCAAGTCTCCTGTGGATTAGACCTGAGATTAATGTAAAAGGATTTAAAGGGGTTTGAAATAGGAAATCAAAAAGCCACTGCTACCAGAAAGGATTAAAAGCATGCATGCTTGGTTTTGTTGGCTTGTATCCTGGTAAAATGTTGAAAACTGATTTCAAACCATAAAGTCAGTGAGGATCATCCGCGTTTCCACCCTTCTACCAAATTTTAGGGCAAAATGGCTGAAAGAGCCCAATCCTGAAGCGGAAGAATTGTTCCGCATGGTGGCTGAGGTCTTCATTTACTGGTCAAAGTCGCATGTAAGTAATTCCTTGGTAAATACTTGTTTCAATTAACTTTCTTAGTAGGTAGATCAATTATTTAGTGGTTGTGTTTGTGAAAGCATGCTTAATGCCAGAAGTGAAACTGCAGATGGGAAGGTATTAATGACTTTCAGTTTTCTGACACTTTTGAAATTTCTGAGTAGCTTGGGGAGTTAGTGGGTGTTTTGAAGCATAGTAACAAGAAATGTAGATGTTTTTCATATAAATTCTGGTTTGTTTTGTTTGGGGTTTTTTTGGTTGGGGTTTTTTTTTTGTTTGTTTGGGGGTTTTTTGCTTTTGGTGGTGTTCTGTTTTGTGGGGTTTTTTTATGTGTAAAGCTCATTGAGGTCTGTGTCCTTACCTCGTTTTTTTCTCCAATCAGTTATTTTCACCCCCAAAGCCTTTTTGTAATCAGATGTATGGCTACTAAATTAGTAGTAGTTTTCTCATTGAAGTCAATTTTCCTAACTTTTATGGTCTGACTGATTGAGCCTCTTGGCAGAGTTGCAGTTAAAATCCTGTGGAAAGGTCTCCAATGTGACTAGTAGAACAAGGGTTTCCTAAGGAAATGTGCAGCTTTATTTACAATCAATTTGTGTTGTAGCATAGATTTGTATTTCTTTAATAAAAGTTAAAGGTATATAATTCAATTATTAAGCTTAGGACTCTCTATAGCTGGATTGAATGAAGGAAAGTCAGTAAGCATTCTAAGACCAAGGATGTAGCAAATATATCTTACAAGCAATTCTCAGAATAAAGTCTTTTTTTTCCTAGATGATACTATCATACTTACCAGTTAAGGATTTCTTCTTAATTCCACTTCTACAAAATTTACACTTGGCTCTCAAGTCTGATTGTTCTGGTTCGTATGCCATAATCAACCAAGGCATCTGCATTAAGAAATAATCAGGCACCATCACTGATAGCACTTAAATAAAAATAAAACATGATTAATGTAATACGGGAATAAAAAGAAGAAAAAACCCAGAAGAGACTAAGTACTTCCAGGCATTTGGATCTCTGCATGGACTATTGTCTGTACTAAATTTCTTTTTTGCCATAATTTCAATTATCTCAAGTTTGGGAAACAAGATGCTTTATTATTTGTGTACTTGTGCCTGAATTTGACTGTAAAATTTATTATAAACATTGCTGTGCACAGAAACTCATTGCACAGTAGATAGATACTGGATCATCACATTACTTGTGTATTCATAAGTTCAGTCTTTCATTTAAAGTTTCTTATGTATCTGTTTATAGTGGGATTTTTAATGGGGGGGGGGGAAATGGAATGAATGATTTACGAGTAAGGGAAAACCCAGACGACTTTTATTGATTAAAGGAGGAGTAAGATTTTTCTCATAGCTATTTCATAGCCAGATAAACATTCCTTTCTAACAGAAAAAATCCAAAACACACAACCCCCTGAGCTGTGTCATGTAAATAGAGCTGGAACACAAGTCGGTTACTGATCATCCATTAATTTCTTCTGTCCTTGTCTTATCTTTTAGATTTACAAATTTCTAGTTAATTTATATTTTTATTTAAGGTTTGTTAGAAAGGTTCCTCATATATCATAAGTGCTTTTAACTGAGGTCTTCTATATATTTCCAGAATTTCAAAAGGGAAGAGCAGAACTTTGTAGTACAAAATGAAATCAACAACATGTCTTTCCTTATCAGCGACACCAAATCCAAGATGTCCAAGGTAGTGTAAAGATTTTTATATTTTTCTATTTGCAGAAGGGAAGGAGACAGGAAGACTCCACAGAAGCACTGCTTTACTTTTTTTTTTTTAATAATACCTGTTGAAAACACTGGGTTGAGAATCAAAAAGTATTTGTTTGAGAAACACAGTGGACTGTCAAGATATGGTGCAAAATATTGACAATGGTATAATGGCAGTTCCATCGGATAGAGTTGTAGCTGTGTTATGTAGTAAGGAAATTGTCAAAGCAGAGACAAATACAAAATTGCCAGTACAATTCTTCTATCTAATGTTGGATTTTTTTTGTTCATCTTTGCTTTATGCTGCAGGCAGCAGTTTCTGACCAAGAGAGGAAGAAGATGAAGCGAAAAGGTGACCGGTACTCTATGCAGACCTCTCTCATCGTGGCAGCACTGAAGAGATTACTTCCCATAGGTCTAAACATTTGTGCTCCTGGAGACCAAGAGCTGATTGCACTGGCCAAAAATCGATTCAGTATGGTAGGTGCTTTTTTTTTGCCCTTCTAAAAGGTAGAAGTATTTCACTAATGAAATTCTTTGAGTATTTCCTGCCATGCTCATTCTTACAGCATGACACAAATAATCAAGACTAAAGTTCTGTTATATAAAGGCACAATGGGTGACTATGGTAGGTAGTAATCTGCATATTGTTCTCATTTTCAGGGCATAAAGATTTCAGTTTGAATATTCTTGTTTTCTAAATGATCAGTGTATGAAGAGAGATAACATTCTTAAATTGAAACAGTTATTTCTCTCTCTTACATTTTAATGCAAAATTGTGTTTGTTCTATCTTATGTAGCTTGAATTTGGAAATGCAGATAAGAACTGGATATTTCCTAACTTCTGTGCCCAATATCATAACTAATTCCTTTTGATCACTCTCATGTGAATGCAATGATTTCTGTAGGGATAGACTGTTTTAAAAGTGATTCTTCTAGGAGTATACTCACAGTGCAATAATGTGATTGTAATTTGGAATATATTCCTTTCTCAAGATCTGATACTTTATACAGCCAAGTGGGTTATATGACCTTTGAACAGATGAATCAAATGTTTATAGAGTAAAAGATCTCCAAAAGAAATAGAAGTCAAATGAGAGAAGGTTGTGTTCATGATATTGGTTTCATTTGGTCAAACTTTGGTTTAAGTATGTATATATGTTTATACTAGTGATTTTAATTTTGACTTGCATTTAATGTGTTACTGTGGACAAATATAAATGATGCTGTCCAGAACTTGTTCCTGTGAGCTTGGATATAGCTAGCTCTGGCATGATACAAAAAGATGTATTGCCACTGAGATTCTCCTCACTCATCCTCGTTGTCAGTTTTATTCATCATCTGAACTAAGCCCAAGGCTGACATTTATATGAACAATATCTTTTCATGATTACCTTCTAATTCCTAACTTTATATGATTTGTAATTTATTGGCAGAAAGATACTGAAGATGAAGTACGAGACATCATCCGCAGTAATCTTCATCTCCAGGGCAAGGTAATCTATATGCAGTTTTTAATATGATTTTTCTTCCTTTGAATTCATTTGTTGGTGACATATAATGACAGCCTGGCTTGGTTCATTAGGATAACTTGTAGTCCCTTTTTCTCTTCTGTCAAGTAACTTGTTCATGTCAGTTGTTAAATGTTAGGTATTTAATGTGTTTATGTATGCATTATATACAATAACATGTGGCTCTTCAAATCCCTGCCTGCACACACCATTAATAAGACATTGGAGGTGGAAGCAAGGTCTATCACTGGTTAAACTTGACCTTCTATTTTTGGGATAGAATTTCCAAAATGCTCACAGTTACATTGCATCAGTTTGAAGTGTAGAGGAAAAGGAAGCTGCCACTTCGGCATACTCTGAGCAAAGTGGAACTTTTTCACTCTAGTTTTGTTCCTGTTTTTCAGTCCAGGGAAAAAAAGTATTTCAGAAAAAGTGTAGATTTTTGTTATCAAATTCTGATTAGTGCCAGGTGGATAGCCCTAGGGAAAAAGTCCTGAACTAGCCCAGTGTAGCTGAACACTTTTATTAATGCTTCAAATAATAGCAAAGAAGAAGCCATAATGTGTAAATATAATAAAATTATTTATATTTCTTCTTTACTGAAGGAAGATGGAATTGAACCTGTGGATGGTGCTTTATTTAGGATTGTCCTTTACCTCCTACCCCCACCCCAGGTTTCATTCACCTCGAGGGAAAAAAACTAACTAGTATTTCCTGTGCTCATTAAATAGTTACAAGAGAATAAACATGTGAGTTGGAAATCTGGTATTTTTTTTCTGAAAGATTATTTAGGAGTCATCCAGAAGTCTAGATTCCACTGCAATTCGGTTCATGGCAGTAGATATATTTTTTTTTTTAAATTACTGTGGTAATGGTATGGTTCTTCCTGAATAATATCTGAAGGTTAATTTTCTCCCATCTTATGTTTTCTGTATATTGCTGCAATGTCAAGCAAGATTCTATGGAGGCTGGGGTTTCTGGGAGCTCACAAGAAGATAAAAGATTTTACAAAGCTAACAATTAGCATTTTTGATAAAATATTACAAGTAAAAGTCCAATAGCTTTAAATTATAGGGATACACACAGGAGAGTTTACCACTGAAAACAAAAGATTTTGTTAAATCCTAAAACCCCCTGGAAATAGTTATTGTTATATAGCAAGTATTGTTACATACTGAGAAGCAGGAGAAAGCACACAGGCAAAGTGCTAGGAACAAAAGAGTATTTATGACGATCTTCATAAGCAACAGTATCTAAGCAGTAAGCCATGCACATATAAACCTTAAATGTCTTGTGATTTTGTATGTGAACTTCAGTAATGTTTTCTTAATTAAGATAGGTATTTCTGTTCTGACATTTTCAGTATGTGTATATTGTCATTTTGGGAGCCATGCAGTTGTAAGTCTTGCCTGGCATTTCATGCTGCTTCTTAGTACTTGTCCTCCTGTTTTAAATTAGTTTCTATTTTACTTCTTTAGGGTTACATTCTGCATATGCTATTAAGAAATTTGTCTTATTGCTTTGTTGTCTTGGAGTAATGATACTTCTTTCATACCTTGATCCGTGCTTTTTCTTCAGAAACTTCCTTTGCTTCAACTAAAAATTTGCTATTTTTCAGCAATATACCACCTCCTCCGTTTATAAAACATGAGAATAAATATACTTTTAATTTTCTTATGTTGATGAAATTTCATGGTGCCTTGATAATTAAGAAGCAAGTAATCTTAGCTAATCCAAAGTACACATTGATGGATCTTCCAGTTGTAAACATTTCAGCAGTGACTTTGGATTTTCTTAATTATAGAATGAACTACCAGTGGAAGATGATGTTCTGAAAGGGAGCGACATAATACATAGCTAACAAAGCTAATTAGCTATTGTAGCTAGCTTAATTTTATAGCTATCTCCATGCTGCCTTACTAGCTTTGAAAAGGTCTGGTTTTGTACTGTATGTGAAAAGCAGTCAACTCAACAGTGGACAAAATACATGGCATTTCTAGGACTTCAAAACTTCAATTATTGTTTCTCTTACTATCTTTATTATGATTTGTTATCTATTGCTAAGTAGTTTGTTTTCAGTGGCTTGAAATATGTCTTTTCATGAATCATTTAGCACTGCCATGTTCTAGAGTTCACATTAAATGTAAGTGTATAAATTATTTAAAAGTATAATGTCTAAAGTTAAATTCAGTAGTTATTAACAAAGTACAATATAGTTTATTCCATAATTCTCTGATGTCGTTAGTATTCAGTCACGAAAGTGGCTGAACCAAGTATATGTCAGATACAGTCAAGTATGATGTTTCTTGTCAAAGAAAAATCATTCTGTTGTGCTGTTACACCACCCTTTTGTTGTCTGATTGAGTCAGACATAAAAGGAGTGTAGGCGAAATGGTCTTATAGATTTAAGTTATTATTTAATGTTGTGAATGAATATGTGACTTAGTTATAATGGTGTTTGTGTAAGGTGGTTTTCAAAGAAGAGGGAAAATACTAATTTTTGGAACAGCTGGTTCTCTTCCAACTATAGCAATAGTCTTTCTTCAAATAGTGTTTTCTGTTAACTACTTTTACTTTTCCACAGACACCATGTTCTGTCACTTATGTTAGAGCAAAAATGTAATTTATCTTGATTCCTGTTTGGAAAACTGCACTGTTTGAGAATCATCCTTCTGAATCTTTAGCTATTAATGTAGTGGCGTCTATTTCATGCATTTGTCTACGTTTGTCTACATTTGTCTTCACCCTGTTTCTGTCTTTCCTTTCCTTGCATGCCTGCATGCTGTTACTCAGTACCGAGCCTTTTATTTCAAGAAATTGATGACGAAACTTGCATTCATTTTGACATGGATGAAGCTCAAGTCACCAAAATCTTCTTCCAGCCATGCTAATTCACACCTTGAAATGTCAACTACTCATACCCTTAGAAAACTACCTATAGAAAAAAGCTGTACCTTGATAGAATGTGAGGAGTCCTCAGATCAAAAGACATCTCCACCTGTGATTAAAAAGTCTTTTGTGGACTATCCATTCATGATGATCCAGTCAAATGCTCACACAAAGACTGTGGATGTGACAGTTGTTAAGAAATGGAAAAGCCGAAAGGTGGAAGAAATGCCTGCCAGTTGTGGCTTTCTAGGTTGTAATAAGCTATTATTGAGCAACTGTGTAAGTTTATAATCGTTCCTGGAACTTCACTAAACTGTGTATCATAAGATGTTTTGTGGAGGTGAATTAGCATTATTGTTTCATCTTAGGCACAAATTGAAATCTGGATCCACAGAGATGTTTTAGAAAAGTAAGTGCTGAGTGTAAGCCCTATTCAAATCTGTAGGTTTTAGGCTCCTAAATGCTCTAGTAATACAGGCCGGTGTGACTTAAATCTCAATTGCACGCTCAGGAGTGATCACTGGCTGCAGCTCTTGCTATAATGGGTTACCCCTTGCATTTGGCTTCGGTTTCATTGGCACAAAAAATGGTGGCAAAATGTGTTGCATAGGTGGTGATTAGCAGAAGCACTGGGGAGACAAAATGAACCAAAAAAGAGATTGTTAATGGTAGAACAGACTCACAGATCACTGAAATGGAAAAAATTGAATGTAAAGAGAAATATAATAAAAATTATTTTTACTTCATGCAGTTATTTATAATTTCGAGGCTAATAAGCAAATGCATCTTGAATTCATTTTTCATAAACTAATTTTTCATTGTTTAACTAGTAATTAGTAAAATTAGGACTTTTTAACATTTGAAAAAAACTAAAATAAAAAAATAAGACATAAATAAGACTAATATTACTAATTTCCATGACTGAAACCTAACTGCCTGCAACTACTAAACCAACAGTTTCATTGTTGTTTGGTTTAATAACTGGAAATTCAGGGTACAAAGTTATGCCTGTCTACCTCATATTCATTACTTTTCCTCAAATAATGTATTCATTGCTGGTGCCAGTGCTGTTTGTTGGCCCATGATCATTTGCCCTCTGTATGATTATTAGACTTTTAGTCCTCTGGAAGCTCTCAAGAAGCATTGCACAAATCAGTCTTGAGTTTTGTTCTCCTGGTCAGGGTAGCGGACACTACGGGTTAGCCATGTCAAGGTGTAGGTTAGGCAAATAAAGTGCTTCTGTTGTCCTTTGGAGCAGTTTCTGTACTAATTAGTGTCTGATCCGACGTTTGGAACGTTTTGCCTCGGTGACATGTGAAATCTTTCTCCTGCAGCTTGAGGATCCCGCCATTAGATGGCAGATGGCACTTTACAAAGATTTACCAAACAGGACCGAAGATTCCTCAGATCCAGAGAAGACTGTGGGAAGGGTCCTCGATATAGCTAATGTACTGTTTCACCTGGAACAGGTTAGACACATTTTCCCAATTCCATTGCTCCTTAATCTAAACACAAGTATTCAGCCTCTCATTTATACTTTCACCTGCTGTACTTAATGTTTCATTCTTTTTTCCTCCATGTGATGGCTACTGTTTAAGTGCTATGCCTTGTGTTTTGTAATCCGATATCGTGGTCATATCGATCACACGGTGTGTTTGCAGCAGCCCCAACAATAATTTATTTGGAAATGGACTAATAAAGTGGTACCGATTTAAAGAATCGGTTGCCAATATTCGAGTGAGCGGAGGTTATCTTTATTCGGCAGTGCTGGGTGCATGGGGGATCGCTCCACCAAAGTCACGCACACCGAGGGGATTTTTCAGTCCCCTCTTTATACAAGCAACTCATACCTATTCATTAACTTTCCAGGAAATCGTTTACATATTCATTACAATTCCAGGAACTCATTTACATATCTCACTAAACTAGTGACCACGATTTAAGTCCTGGTCTTTGCCACGTTGTATAAACAACAGGAACTTAGGACCAGATAGCCTTTTTAAAGATGACAAATCCAAGGACGTAGCAATTAGTACATCCGTCATGTTAGCAATAAGGGTCCTTCGACATTTCCCAGCTTTTAGATAAACGTAAGTACATCATCCTATAGATAAGTGGTACATCATTCAGTATCTATGTTTCAGCTTCCTTCTGGGGCATTTCAGCTAGCAGGAAGTAATCACTAAATTGTCCATGGACCATGAAATGTTGAGTAAAAACCAACTTTAATTATTGAAAAAAAAAAAAAAAAGCCTTTTTCCAAGGTATTTTTTCCTCAGTTGAGATTTTTGAGTTATTGACGTAACAAGAAACTTAAAGCTGCCTGCATAAATAACTGATTAGGAGCTGTATGTTATAGCTGTACAGAGTAGGGCAGTCAGATGATTTGATACACAGCTTCTCTAGTGATAGCTTTAGAATTTGGCTTGGTTTTCATTTTTTATTATTTTATATAAATTTGTATTTATATTTTTATTTAAATGGCTTTTATTTGAATTCAAACAGCATATACAATCTTGTGATTCTGACATTTTAGCTATACCATCATGTACATAAATTGGTTAAGCTTGTGTAGTTTGGAGAAATTGTTGAAGGGAGTGAGACCCAAGGTATGATCCTTTTGTTTTCCATGTTCTGTCATAGGATCAATCTCTCAGGGTATAGAATCCAGCAGTACTACAGAACAGACAGGATTCCCATTGTAGTACCAGATCGACAGTTCAGATCAATTGTTCTGATAAGACTTAAACAATGACTTGTAGTGGAGTAAATGCTGGCTGCTTTTGTTCTGCTTACTTTGCAGCTATTTGTTTAAAGATTTGGCCCCACAGCTTTACTTATGTTCTGTAGATAAGCGCTTAGGTGCTTTTGTTACTGAAATAGGTAATTCAGCATCTTTAAAAATAATGAATATGTGAGCACTGGGTCAGTTGTTATGATAGCCTTTGCTCTCCATATACAAATACTCTGTTCTCCATATGTACATACTCTAAATGCTTTCCGTGTTGTGCTGGTAAAGATAAGTTCATGCTTTGTATTTTCTTTCCATGCACAGTTAATTTCTTTTTTTTTTTTTTTTTTTTTTTTTACTGTTTTCAGAGATCTGCTTGCGTAGGCCGTGGCTATTTCTTTTGGGAAAGTATAGAGGGTTTTATAGTTGATTGTGAAGATATTACTAATTACCTAACTTTCACATTTGGGTTTGCCTAACTCCTAAATTATTAGCTCTGACTTTGTTTTGTGACTGTAAATATGCTTGCAGTGAATGCTTTTCTATCCTTTCTCTTAACAAATATTCTTCATTTGTATTTTACCTTTTGGAAGGAACTTGTTTTAGAATGTCACCATTTAATCTTACAAGTGTAATTATCCATTTCACTGAATGCTTGGCAGTATTTTAGTCTGTTTAATTAGATGTTTATCGTTTAACTATGAATAATTTTTTGTATTTCACTAAACTAGAAAAGTTGTCTTTGATAATTGTGTTGAAAATGAATATTGAGTCTACATAAACATCATCATCACTACATATTTTAAATAATATGCTTTATTTTATTACAAGGGAGAATTACCAAGTCTTTCAGAGTAGAGATACTAACTTCCACTGACTCCTTTGATGATGTTGGGAGACAGAGGAGCTATTATTCCACAAGCACACTTGTCTGTAAAAGAAACAAAGCCCCCACAAAGAAACAACCCCCCAGAAAAAACATCCCCCCCCCCCCCCCCCCCCCAACTCTACAGGAGTTGTGTAGTTTAAGTCAAACGATATCATCTTGATGGATATCAGTTGGGAGGTAAATCACAAAGACTGTGAATGGGCTGTGGGAGAGGATCTGTAGCACAGCTTGCAATTGTAGTCCCAGTTATCCAGTCAGGCTATATACACTGTTGCATGCAGTTGCTCTTCTGGACCACAGTAGTCATTTTCTTCTGATGGAAGCAAGGCTGGAAGGTGGAACAAAAGAAACTAAAAGAGCAGAAGATGAGGAGCACAGACATTTTTATCTCACACTAGTGTAGGGCCAGGATGCAGAAAAAGAATGTATCTGAAGACAGCTGTAAAATTATGAAATGTAGCTGAAGGGTGCTGGAATATTGTGGTCATTTTAGCTATGCAGATTCATGGAAGGGATTTAGTTCCAATTAGGACTTTGTGCCTGTCTCTCGTTTTTAAAGTTAATTCTTTTCCATTGTAGCTGGCCATGGTAAATATTACAAATCAAAGATTACTTGTAATTAAGGCAATTTCTCTAAAAGTATTGCCTGAGACTATGTGAAGGTGAACAATTTACCTGTGCATATGTAAAGAGTTACACATAAAAGGTAGGAAGAGTGAAGATTCTTTGTCAAGCTTTCCTGAGAGATGGCCTTCATAACGATAATATTCTATTTAAAATATAGAAGAAGTAGGATGAAGTAAAAAAGGAAATTATCTCTGTAATACAAGGAAAGGGAGGATTTTTCTTTTATGTTTCTTTTCTAAATTCTGATTCTACAATTTGGCTGATCACTTGAACTCTGTCTAGAACACTTTCCCCCATCTATTATTATTCTGCTACCTTTCCACTTGATTTACCTGTTATTTCACATTATTATTATTGTTACTATGCCTAGACAGTAGCGACATTGCCACATTGGGTTTTTTTATTATTTGCGTTATATGTAACAGGTTGAGCATCCTCAGCGGTCCAAAAAAGCAGTATGGCATAAGCTGCTGTCTAAACAGAGGAAAAGAGCAGTAGTTGCCTGCTTCAGAATGGCACCATTGTATAATCTGCCAAGGTAAGAGCTATATTGGTTCTGTCTTTCACAAATGTGTTCATGTTCATCCAATGCTATTTGGCAAGATCCAAAGGAAGAAAAACATGTAAAGCAGTAACTGATAAACTACGTGGAAATGTACTTTTTATATTACTTCAATAGCTGTAATTACTTTCTTCTAATATCTTCTGAAACAGATAATAAAAGGTATAATTTAAAATTTCTAGTTCTGTCCTCCTGCTGTTATTCCACCTGTTTCTCCTGTATGTTTTCTTTTCCGAAAAGTAGACACCTTTTGTAAGAGATAAATGCAGAAACAGACATATTGGTTCTGTTCCTGTAATATCATCTTGGGAGATAAATTTCCTCCTAAGCCATGGTACAGCTCTGGAAATACAGAGTTACCTTCATTATTAGATGCTAAATGTTCTATATGCAGGAAATAAACATACTATTTGTCTGAAAACTTGTCTGTTTGTTGTGCACTTTTGGAAAGAACATTCTATTAGACAAGAAATATATATGCACATACTCTGGGCATTTAACACCTTTTCCTGTGGCTCTTCTTCCTTTTCTTTCTTGTTCAGTTGAGGACAGGATCTATAGTTAAGCAAGTTTCAGAATCCTGAGGTTCTGCAAGGAATGAACATTCAGAAAAAGTAAAGACATCTTTTTTGGGGGGCAATTTCTAAAAATAATTTCCAGAACACTTGTATCTGATCTTTTCAACATACTGGTGTTCTCAGTTTTTCCCAAAAGTATACGTATTATTGTTACCACAGTTAGTAGGATGAATCTTAAAGTCTGTCCCAGGAAGCACAAGGGGATGAGAATCATATTAGCTTGAAATGAGGCTGCTGTGACAGCTGAAAATAGAACAAAGATATTTCCATCTGTAGCTGTTCTTACATTAACAAGTGGGTCACCTGCACATATCCAGCATTCCTGTATATTGTAATTATTCCTCTTCCTTTTCAGAATACGAAACTGGCAGTTGTTTAAAAAACTTCAGATAATTGATAAAATTTTTAATGGAGAATTTGTTGTAACACAGTCCATGTTGCATTGAATCCTCAAGAAAAAAAACCCCAAACCAGTAATCATCATTGGCTTGCCCTCTTTTCTTTTCCATCCATTTAATGATCCATTTAATTTCATGGAGTTTGGAAAAAAATGTTTAGGTTTTTTTTATTTTAGATATGCAAGACTAATCCCAAACATTACAAAAATGCAACTATTTGAGCATAATCCAAAGTTACCTATTACTGTTAACATTTAAATTAAAATAATATGAAAATATTTTATATTAAAATGAAAACTTACTAATGTGCCAAAGTAATTGATTTTATTTTTTACTTACGTTTAAATGTCTTTAAAGTTCTGGGGTTTTATCTGTTCATAAAACTATTACTATGACATTTTAAAATCAGTTTTGCAAGTAAATGGGACACAGTTTTGAATGTAAACTTAATTTTTAAAATAGGCAGGTTTTACCCTAGAAATGTTACTTTCCTTTTAAAGGATGGTTGTAAGGATTGGGACAGTTCTTCAAGCTAAACGAAATTCATGTTGATCAAGTCTTCTCTTTAAAAGTTTACAACTTTTGTCTCATATGTCCCTTTTTAGGCACCGAGCCGTCAATCTCTTTCTTCAAGGCTATGATAAGTCTTGGATTGAAACAGAAGAACACTATTTTGAAGACAAACTGATAGAAGACTTAGCAGTATGTCTGGGTGCAAAGGGTTGTGGGAATGTATTATGGATTAACATTTATCTTGTGTAATTGTAATTATAAATCAGTGAGGTACATAGAGTATCACCTAAGCTGTCTCTCCCAAGGGGTGAGCTATAACCAAGTCACTCTGTCAGGTGTTAAAAATTACAAGTGAAGGAGATTCCAGAATCCCCTGAGGCAGCCTGCTTCAGGGCTTCAGTAACCTTTTATAAAGCTTTATAAACTTTTGTCTAAATTGCACGCCAATTGCTGTCTTTCCCCTCTCTCTTACCTTCTGTCCTGTGGAGAAGGGGAACGGCCTATTCCCTTCTTTCTTTGCAGTTAACCTTTATGATTTGAAGACTTCACAACCCACATTAAAGCCATTTAAGACAAAAGGTTAGAATGTGAAATTAGAGGAATTCTAATCTTAGATTAATCAGTCCCTCAGAAGCAGGCAGGGTCTGCAGCTTCTGTACAGAAGAATCCTCTTGTCAGGGAGGTGAGTATTTTTCCCAGCAGTAAAGTGTTAGAGCCCTGTCTTTAGCCTGGTAAATCCCCAGTGTGATTTTCAGTTAAGACTTCTGTCCTTATCCCTTACAATTGTCTCTCAGAAAGGTAGTTTTTTTGAGGATTGGGCAAGAACTCATACTAGGAAATGATTCAGTCCCTGGGAGGTCCAACAAAACACAGTCTGAGATCAATCTTTTTATTGTGAGGAGAGCCTGCTCGCTGCGACAGAGAGAGGAAGCTAAGTGGAAAGTTGCTATTAGGAAAAAAAAAAAAAATGCTTTGCTTTTACTATTTAAGGTTTATGCTTAAAACCAGCAATCCAAGTTGTGAACAGTTTTTAAAATAAGCATCAAAACAGCGGGAGGATGATCAGCAGCAATAAACTCAATGCAAGCAGACTATGCAAGTTCATTTTTACCTGCACACATGCAGAATTTGTTTCTTGTGGCGTCCTTATTCTGTGATCATTGTGAAAAAGCAAGAGACTTCTGCAAATACTTATTTTGTATACAACCTTTTAAACTGATATGCTATCTTCATGCTGGAAATTTTTTAAATAATGCAGATTCATAGCCAAAAATAATTACATTTTAGCAGTTGAGAGCATGTGTGTGTAGGTGTGGAATGTGGAACAACATACCTCTTTTGCTGTATGTGCAGGTGTGTACATATGAAGAAATAACCCAACATGGTCATTTGGCTACACTCTGACATAAAGGGTTGTCTCCTTACCTCCTTTGTGCAACCATATCTTGGCTAAGTTTATGAAGAACTCCTTGCTGGCAGGTAGCTTATATGAAAAACTGTCTTAGAGAAGAGAGAAACAGACTGTTTTGGCTGCTGTATCATCCTTTAGTAAAGGACTACAGGCATTTCCTTGTAATTCCTCAAGCATACGATAAATGTGTCTCCAGTGCTCTCTTAAGGAGAGATATACCGCACCTTTCATTCAAAAGAGCAAACAAAACTCTTATTTTCTTTTTTGTCCTTTAAATAAAATGCTATTACATTCTTGCTGCTTTATAGCACTGTCATGGACGGTGAGAATTTGGAGTTCTACTGTTGAGCTCTGTGGAGCTGTCCCAGACTATAGTGTTGACTTCATGAAAGATGTCGTTGTGATGCTGGTGAAGATTCTCTGTCCCTTTTAGAGAAACTGTACCCTGGTGTAGCAAGGAATTAGAGATTTATTGGATTGTCAAGATGGAATCATAGCCCAGGCTATGGTGGCAGAAGTGGTCTGGATGGGGAGAAAGGTGGAGCCTTGGATTCTCTAGTGTATGCTGGAAGGATAGGCTGAAGTTTCTGAACTATTCACATATTAGGTAGAATCAATTACAATCAAGAGCCCAGAAACTATAGCCAAGTGTTCCTGTCCTTGAACTCTCTGTAATTGAACTACAATGTATGCTGTGGTACATTCTTCCTCAGTACTGAGAATCCTGAAGTCTCTTTTCTGCTGAGTAAAAATAATTTCAAGGGAGAAATGCAGTAAAAAACGCCTCCTTCCTGACTTGGCGAGATCCAAGCAATTTATAGACGTGTGGTAAGGGCTTTTTCTGGGATGTGGGATATAAGTGCTTGAATCCCCTAAAGCAGAGGACTGGACGAGCAGTTTTGTTCTCTGAATCTTCTGTCCTTGAATCTCTTATAGGAAAATGGCACTGCTTTTTCTGCCTCAGTATATTAAAAGAAAAAGTATACAAAATTCCTCTTTTTAAGGAGCCTAATTCTGCTAATTCTTAAATCTGATTCAAGAGATCAGGTCTCTAAGGGAACTAGATTTTTAATGTTAGATATTTAAATCATATGATATTCAATGCTGTCTTTATTAATAGTAAAAATGCTTCTGCTTTGATTAAATAGGTTAGATGAAAAATCTAACAAGCTTATGTGATAAAATTATTGCTTAGTTTTGTTGGTAGACATTACTGGACATAATTTATAAAAACAGTACGTTTAATGGACATTTAATAATTGGATTATATAAAAAATGTCTTTTAAATCTTGCACATTTAGAAATGGCAACTAAAATTTACCCATCTTGTTTTGTCCTTTTATGTTATGTTCAGTTAAAGCTTTTTATTTTACACTTAAATAACTATAGGGCAAATGTCTCAAAACATGGAAAACTAAAAATACTTCTCAAAAGTTTCAGAAAATCATTTGGTTCATGCTATACTTAATAATAAGTTCTACTTAACTCAGTCATTGGTGAATTTGATCCTCCATTCAATTTCAATTGTCTGAAAAGTAGTAACTTGTATTAAACATTAACATGATCTCTGCCCTTTTGATTCATCGGTTTTGATAACATTAGAGAGGTATTCAGGTTATTAACATTACCAACTATAGAATGCCGCCATTTAATTAAAGAGAAAGGTCAGCATCCTCAATGAGATTGAAATAAAGAGAGAGAGAAGACATCCATAATGGTGAGATATAACTAGAGTTATAGTATGTATTGTTTAGATCTTGTTATTGATACTAAAAGTATTGTCACATATTGCAAAATGTGAAATTAACCTTGTATGGCCATCGTAGACTAGCATGGGAAATAAGCGTTGTGCATGTCAGCTGAAGTGAATTCTCAGCTGCAACCAGTCATGTTTGGTGCAGCTGAGTGGAGAAGGTGGGCTTCACAGGCATATGTGAAGTGTAGTATACAAAGAAATCTATAAGCATTCCCACAGGAATGCATTTGACATTAGTACACACAATTATCTTCTTAATAGGCAAAAAATTCATTTTCCTTATATCTGTCATGTGGCCAACCCTTCCTTATTGCTAACAGATAACATCTGACATTATAGGACATTCTGACTTGTGCAGTCTTATCAATGTATGGAACATTTTTTTTTAATCTGTATTTTAGTGTATACTGCTAGGTGAAAAAAAGGAAAGGGCAGGCATAATTTATGCAACCATTTTCTTTGAGCTACCACATGCTTTGTAGAAAAATATGTCTGGAAGAAGCAATTTTTAAAAAAACTTGATATGCAAAATTTACTTTTTGAAATGTCTTGCGGCAAAAGACAAGACGTCAGAGGAAAGGTTGTGTATAGATTCTTTTCAAAACACTGCTTTGGTGGTTGCTATTGCAGCATTTAGGACTACATTTTTCTTCGAGTGAACTAACAAGAGCTGTAAATCTGAAAGCAAAATAATCACATGAAAAGAACTATTTGTGTGTGTGTATATATATATTATTGAATGATGCATAATATTTTTATCCATTATTGATTCGTCATCTTCTAAAAATTTGCATCCTGCCAGCTTTACTCTTGTTGGTAGATATGGTTCCTTCTCTTTAACTATTGGTGAGCTTCAAGTTTGGATTTCTTCTCCCTCAAAGCCTCTCAGAGTTCCTCAGTGAACACTATACCTGACATAAGACTTGGAATAGAGGATTCTAATTTTTAGATGAAGAAGCTTATTAACTTATATATAAATAAAATACAATAGCAAATGATGGCATCTGGTTACCACTTGTTCTGGGTAACAGCATTAAAAGATTGAAGTTATTTTCAGAGTTTAGGGAAGAGAGTTAATTTTTGTGAGGAGAGGAAATCCAGAGCTCTGCAAATGGTGTCATCGTTGTAAGTCCTCATGGTCATAAACATGGTCAGCATTCAGGCTGTTCAGACTTTGCTAGGAACTTGTTTCCTCCTGGTTCACCAAATTGAAATTACGTATGTGAGTATTTAATGCTTGATAAATTGCACAGAGTAAAACATTTATCACTATAGATAACTGAATATATATATTTAAATATTTTTTTTCCCTAAAGAAACCTGGGGAGGAGCCACCAGAAGAAGATGAAAGCCTTAAAAGAGTCGATCCTTTACATCAACTTATTCTGCTATTCAGTCGAACAGCCTTGACTGAAAAATGGTAGGGATGGTGTGAAAGACCGCAGAGGATATGCAGATTTTGAGATTATTCCTGTATTTGAAGTTATACATGTCTCTGTTCAAGAGAGATTGCATAGGCTAGGCCAAAACATATGCATATGTACATATGGTGAGTCTGAGGTACACTCCAACCTCTCTACCCTGTGGCATGTAAAGAGGTTTTAACATTAGATCTAAGGAGTTTTCTAGAGACAAATAGATGGCCCCATACACTTTTTCACAGTTATGCATGTTGTATTCAGGATTTACTACACCTCTTCTGTCTGTATTCCATATTGACAGTTATATTCTGAATGTGAAATATAAGTATATTCTAGGTATAGTTGAAAAAATTAACTGTTTTCTTCATTGGAAGGTGTTTATGAATTTCTTCTGTGTTGTAGCTGGCTTTACTTTTCAGTTTGTATCAGTTAGTAAGTCCTCATTTTCCAAAAAGCCTTTTGTAATTAATTATGAGCTAAATGTAAAGATTTCTAAGGTGCTTAAAAATATTTTGGTGCTGCAATTCTACTGTAAAGGCTCTAATCTTCATCATTTTCCCTTCCCTCTCTCTATTAACCAGCAAAGTGGAAGAAGATTTTCTGTATATGGCTTATGCTGACATTATGGCAAAGGTAACTGTTTTGCCATCTTTGGCATCTTTTCTGTTTTAATAAAAGTAATGAAGGAGATCAAGAGAAATTATATGTAAAGTGATGGAAGGCTTAGCCTCCCCACCCCCACTGCCTCGACTTACCAGCAAATATTTTCTTTCTGCATGGTATCAGAGCTGCCATGATGAAGAGGATGATGATGGGGAAGAAGAAGTGAAGAGTTTTGAAGTAAGATTATCCTTCTGGTTTGGGGTTTTTTTTTGGGTTGTTTTTTTTTTTTTTTTTGTCATGGTAGACATTATTTCATAGCTTCCAACTGATATTTCTGTTTCTTGGTTCATGGCTTACTGCAGCTTATTATGCCAGTGAACTGCATGTCAGAAGCTGGACTGGCAGATAGGAGTCACCAGATTCATAGTAGTAAAACAAAACCATGCATACTATCACAGAAGATTATGGAGAGAGTAATTTAATGGACCTTACATGTTTATCTGATTGACTTTAACTTTTTTGTTGTTGAAGAGAAATATTATGGGTAGTAACTGATTCTGGAAGTATGATCATATCCGGCTATGTCTTCTAAAGTATCATGGCCTCCCTTTCATTCGGTTGGTTAAAATACTGAAATAATACTGCTTTTTGCAGTAATCATTTACATTCAGGACCAGTAATTTATACAGTATTTCTGTGTTCACATATCTATTAGGGCTTCTTAGTAAAAAGGTTAGCTTTTATTTGTCAATACTGCCAAGCTTTTTCCTATGTTTAAAATAGGAAATGAGTCTATTGTTGTTGAATATTGAGTTTTTGGTGATAACCACTGTATAAGGAAACACATTTACATGAGTTGATTACAAGAGTAAGAGATTAGTCCTTGTCATGTCTTTGCTCTTGGATCTGTGTCCCTTTTTCCATTAATAAAATGCAGTTTACAAGAGATTTGTTCTGAGTGCAACTGAGGGAATTAGCTTATTAATGTTTTTAATATTTTGAAATATTTAAACATATTATAATTCTGACATTAAAAGTAATCTTATCTTTCAAATAAATTAATGCTTATGTTTAATATCTTTACTAAAACACAGCAACATGCTTTTCTTATTCCTTTAATGCAATATTTCTAAATATACTGATTTATTTGATATAAACCCACCTGTGCTGTTTTGATTTTTGAGAAGTGATTTAAAGCATGTTTACTTTTACTCCCATTGTTTTGTGCACATCAGATGTTACTTACATTTTCTACATGATGCTGCATGAGATAGCACTGAATTATTTAAATATGTATTCCCTATTTGGCTGTACACAGAGATCAGAAAGGATACCAATACCATATTCATTTCAGTCACTCAGAAGTTCTAGTCCAGTTGACTTATAACTACCATGCCCTATGTATAAATTTCTGTTTATAAATATCTAAATATAAATCCAAATTCCAGTGGTTTGGTTTTTGGGGTTCCTGCCCCTTCCCCCCCCCCCCCCCCCCCGGAAATGCAATGTGTGATGTATCATTGACTAAAGAAAGAATATTTTTTTTCTATAAGCTTTTTTTCAATTAACCCATGCATGCTTGTTAGTTATCAAAATTCTTGTGCTCATAAATGTGAAAATTTATAAACAGGAAGTCATTGAGGCGAAGGAGCTTTTATCAGTAAGGGATTTGTTAGTGCTCCCTACCTAAACTATAATGGGTTCTGTGTTCAGCATTCAACTTTATCTTTTGACAGAAGATCCTATTCATTTGTTTCTCATTACTATTTTTTCTGTAGCTATGAAACTTATGTTTGAATAATGTATTAATCTGTTCAAAAGACAATTTTGTGTATATGTATTTGGTCAGTCACCTGCAGAAAAAAAATTTGGACTTCTTTTTCTTATTACTATTTCGCTTCTTGTCCTTGCCCTTCCTTAAGGTGACAGGATCACAACGCAGCAAGGTAAAACAAAAAAAATATGTGTGTATTTGTCTGGGTCTAATTTTGTGATTTTTTTTTAGGCCCAACATCTTGGATAAGGTCAACTAAAGTGTCTTGAAAATGTTTTTGACATTTCAGTTCCAGCATGACTTCTCTACCAAAACCTTCTTGTACACAAACGCTTTTTAAAGACTCCAAGAATTATTTATGCAAAATATGTCATATAAAATTACATTGCCATTTTGGGGAAAACAGTGTGTCATTTGGCTTGTTCGTATTGTTTTTCTGTTCTTGCCTTTTGTGCATCAGTTATCTTCTTTCTGGTTACCATTTAATTTGAATTATTAAAAAGATTTATTTGGCTTTTAAGGGAAAGAAGTTGGACTTCTGTATCTTAGCAGACATGCATTTCTGATACAGTAGTAGAAGTATGTTTCTAATGTTTGTCACAGAGAGACCATCAATTATATTATAGTTTATCTTTGATTCAGGTCCTTTGGAACAGGCTGAGTCCTTACCCTTCATTGTGATAGTATTTGATAGAAACTCCATAGCTACTCCATACCTGAAGTGGTTCCTAGTTGTTCCATGTTTTCTCTAAAAACATAGAGGCAATAGCTCTGAAATTTCACAATGTTATTTTTTTTATTGACTCAATTTCTTACACAGTTATCTGTGTCTCATCATTAAAGTCTCACCATTTGTTTCTAAAAGGTGGCCCGTGGCTTAAGCACCAGCCTACTTGCCTACTTCACGCAAGTAGAAGTCTCAGTTCCCATTGTTGACTCAGCCTGCTTGCTGATAGTGCTGCAAGGTTGATGTTCTGAGAGGAGGTATGGTGTGTGGGGTAGCTCATTTTTGGTTTTGAGGTGTTAAATATAGTTATTTGTGCCATGGCCAATGGCAGCTAGACTAAGTAGAGATGGCTTCCTTGAGAATGGGAATGCACATATTCAGCTGATGGTCAGATACCAGTTAGCAGCTTCCAAAGTTCATTGCCTATGGCAATATGGGGAACAATTATAACCTTTTCCATTGAAAAGAGCAAAATGATTCTGTTGTTTTGTTTGTTAGCGTTTCTATTAACATTCAGTTCACAAAAGAAAGAGGTTCCCATACAGCTGTGGAAAGAGAAGACGTATTCCAGGATCAGCTTCCCTCTTACTCCTTCAAAAGTTTGCACAGATCTGTTCTTACCTTCATATGGTAAAGTCATTATCCTGGAAGATGAATGCGCTCACACAGACTCACAAAAAGTTGTTTAAAAGGTATTGCAATTGCCACAGACACAAAGTACATATTGCAAAACCCCAAAGGAAGTATATAAGCAATCTAATAGTATAACTTCTTATTTCTTCCATTAATTCATCTATTCAAATACACATGTCTATCACTCTGACTGCTGGGTTACTGTACACTAAATGCTATGTGCTCCATAGAAGATCTTCTGTAGTGTTTCAAAAGGAACCACAACAATAAATAATCCTTGCTTCCTTCATACATGACAGGAAATGGTTGTAAAGATATGAGACCATATGTACCAGCTGTACGTGTGCATTTGTGTGTTCCTGTCTGTCTGTCAATCTGTCTATCTCAAAGTTCAATGTTGAAGGCAGTTCTTTTATTCCATGCTCTGTGTGCATGTGAAAGACTGACCGGTTTGTGTGGGAATAAAACTCTGCTTCTCCCTGAGTTGTTAAAAATGTGTGAAGTTTGAAGTCCTAAATCTCTTCACAGTCAGAGCAACAGAGACCTTTGGGAAGCTTAGAACAGGACAAAAATGAGTGTACTTTATTGGCAATTTTTATGCCCATATTTCATGCAGTGTAGTCTCATTTTTGTACAAACAATCTGTGTTGGGATCACTGTGTGGGCAGTAGGGAGGTCACAGTAGAAACCCACAATAAAGTTGTCTGTGTGTTACTATGTGCCTGTCTGCATCTCCCTGCTAGTATTTGCTTTGAATTATTATGATTATCTTTGCTCCCTGCCCTTTGTCTCTAACTCAACTTTCTATCATATTGAACAGGCACTCAATTGACTCCCTGTAGAGTTGGTGTCACTGTCCCCCTTGACTCTATGCGATAGGAGATTCTTCCAGATCAAAGTGTTTCACCATCTGAATGCAAATAGGTTTCTGCATTGGATGCACTGACTCTACTGGTTTGCTACATTTTAATGTGCTCTAAATATTTGTAGGATGGGAACTCACAAAAAGGAACCAAAACCTAGCTCATCTGTTAAAAATCCATTGGTTTAAATTGGCTTTTCACAGAAAGAAATGGGGGAGGTAGAACTTCCTATGTCAGTTTTCTTCATCCCTGTTACTTGTAGCAACCTCGTTGACAGACTTTTGTATTCACTGGCTTTTTGTCAAAATGACACATTGTGGTCTCACTTGTCTGAAGCACAGTAAGACTTGCAAGTTTCAGTAGGCACGAATAATGCAAGGTCTTAAGGCTATAGCCCATCTGAGACAGTCACTGTTATCTCTCACTGTCACAAAGCCTGCATAAATGGATTGACCATATACTATGTACTTACAGTAAGTATTTTTGTTAAAGAATCATATGAATTAAGGTCAGACTCCATTACCAATGTATCAGTTCTTAGGAATCAAACATTCCAATTAGTGTGCAAATATGTGTTTCTCATTAGTTTTTCATACCCATAATGGAATGGATGCAACCTAATATGTGATTTCACTCTCCACAACTACAGCATAAGTTATTTATACGTAGAATCATAGAATAGTTTGGGTAAGAATGGATCTTTAAAAGTCATCTAATCCACCATCCCCCTGCAAAGAGCAGGCACATCTTCAAATAGATCAGGTTGCTCAGAGCCCCATCCAGCCTGGCCTTGGATGTTTCCAGGGATGGGGCATCTATCACCTCTCTGGGCAACCTGCTCCAGTGTTTCATCACCCTTACTGAAAACAATTTCTTCTGTATGTCTAGCCAAAATCTACCCTCTCTTAGTTTGAAGCCATTATCCCTTGTCCTGTCGCAACAGGCCTCGCTAAAAAGTTTGTCCCCGTCTTTCTTATAGGCCCCCTTTAAGTATTGAAAGGCTGCAATAAGGTCTCCCCAGACCCTTCTCTTCTCCAGGCTGAACAACCCCAACTGTCTCAGTTTTTCTTCATAGAAGAGGTGTTCCAGCCCTCTGATCATTTTTGTGGCCCTTCTCTGGACCCGCTCCAACAGGCCCATGCCTTTCCTGTGCTGGGTGCTTCAGAGCTGGACACAATATTCCAGGTGGCGTCTCAGCACAACAGAGTAGAGAAGTAGAATCACCTCCCTTGACCTGCTGGCCACATTTCTTTTGATGCAGCCCATGATACGGTTGGCCTTCTGGGCTGCAAGTGCACACTGTTTGCTCATATCCAGCTTTTCATCCACCAGTACACCAAATGGAAATAGAGTGGTGCTCCACACCACCCTGTTTCCATCAGGTTTTTTTTTTTTATTCTATGCAATAAAAAGAAAGAAGTCTTTAATCCAGTTAGAGAATTTATGGTGTCCATTATTAGACAGTCAGGCCTTTGCTTCTTATTTGCTCCTACTGGTTTGCAATGTGTTGCTTCCCCACAATCTAGTTTATAATATCAATAACATAGGGTCAGTGCCATTAATACATTCTTTATTATAAGGTCAGCTGTTTCTCAGTTTCTTGCCTATCTGGCAAGGCTGTTTTGGGCAACATGAAAAGCCTTCCATTGACTATTGGAAACATGCACCAGAAGTCTTGTAGAGAATCTCTTTTCTACAAAGTGAGTAATACACCCAGGCTTTTCTCTGGATTTCAGTTAAGTCTATTCATGAAGATCTTTCATTGCATCCACTGGCTGCTTCCCATCTCCTGTGTTTATCTGCATGTCTTCCCCCTACGTTGTTTCTGCTGCTTAGACCAGCATTGGTGTGGTACTTCTCGAGAGCACCCCCAGACATCCACCCGCCCTGCCTTTCCACTTGAACACCAGCTGGCACGCTGTGCTTCGCTGCTGTAGCACAACGGAGCTGGCTAGGTCTGTGTATGTCCAGGCCTTTGGGAGCCCCGGGGTGAAGGAGTGATATATCTGAAGAGCAAATACATTGCAATGATTAAGTGGCCATTCATAGCTTCCAGGTTCTTTGCTTATTTTTAATGTAGTAATTACATAATAATATTAACAAACTTATCCCTGTACATAAGATTTTCTGTAACTGATTTCATCCCAGTCATAGTGGGATCTTCTAAATGATCCACTACCCTTTTTTTAATCATTCCTGTTGAGAGTTAGACATTGATGTCAGCTATCTCAAATATGTCAGATGTGTCACCCAGCTTTAAACAAGAAAGGGTGACACAGTTTGAAAATCCTGTGTAGTTTTATAGCTACGTACCATTGGAGAAAAAAAAAAAAAAAAAAAGGAAATTGAGAATACACAGAATTGAAAGTCACCCAATACGGTATTTTTTTCTTTTGGAGACTCCATACTTTATCAGTTCCCATCTATCTGAATAGGAATGGATGTGTTGAATGATCTCATCAGCATAGTAAGGATGTGGACGCACTGTGTAGGAAACAAAACTAACTTCCCAGAGAGGAAAATATAAATGAATGATGTTATAAACATGACAACATCAGTAAAGATATTGCTGCAAGCTGAAATGGAAACATTTTAACCAAAACAAAAAGTAAAGGTTTTATTTCAGGATATCTTTATTCCTATGCATTTGTAGCTCAGATTCAATGCTATTTTAAGACAAAGTAGTATTTTCTTTAGTATATGTTTTCTTATTTTATAACTATATATTGTATGAACAACATCTATTTGCAATATGACATGATTTTTTTTTAATAAAGATTGTTCAAATGCTAGGAAATTTGAAATACAGTGTTGATAAAAAAATCTTTACTTTGTGCCCATGTGGATTATCATGCTGACTATTTATTTTGAGTAACATAGTTAAGTCATAAAATCTAATGATATGACCTGATAAATTTTTCATCCCAGGTGTTTATTACTGGGGAGAGTCAGCAGAACATCAGTATTTTTTTCTCTGAATATTGGTGTGAATATGAGAAATAATTTTGATGAATAATTGCTATAATTCTTGTGTCTTTTCAGCTGTTATATTATGAAGCTTTTTGCTGTCTTGTCTGAAATCTGTTAAAAATTCATTAATAAGTTGGTTTGTTCCTTTTCAAGTCTCTTTTTTTCCCAGATACTTTTAAGATCAATGTTACTTCCTTTCCTCCCATCTAACTATATTGCAAAATACTTATACTAATACCAAAAAAGCTGAATGTTGCTTACCATTCATCCAATCAAATCAAACAACTTTTTTTCATGGATGTTTTTCCTAGCTACATTTTATTTTTATTATTTGTTTAGCGCCAACAGTGATAAGGATGAACGCAGGGAGTATTTTCACATTTTATGAAGTCATTAAGATAGGTAAAAACATACTTTTACTTAATAATATCTAATAAGTCCCCTACTATAGGAAGGCTACCAGTATTCTAAAGTCTTGTAAAGATTTATTACATTCAAAATAAATAGCTGTAGTTTTGAGGAAATAAAAAAATTTGCTAATAGACTGCCACTGGCTGCATATATCCAAGAATGTGTTAGTTAATTTATGAACCTATTTGTCATTTTTAGTGATGATACTTAGACACTACTTTCAAGTGTTTTCAAAAGTTTTTAGTTGTACTATGGAAGTAATAGTAAATGATAGAAGACTTAGAGATGCCTGGTGTTGAGACCGGTCAGTATTCCTAAACTATGGAAGAGGGACATAGAACAAGAAAGCACAGCAGGTGGCAGAGAAATAGCTTTAGAATAGCCATTCATTTATTATGAAATTAACTTTTGATATTAGTTGTATTGCAGTAATTTTATGTTAGCAGTTTAGTAGTCTTTACATTTCCTGGTTTTGTTATTTTTGTATTTTGCCATCTGTACTTTAAAAAAATTCTTCTGTTGTATGATAATTTCAGTAATGAAAGGATTCAATGTATAAAGGATACTTCAACTCAGTGAGCTATAAAAATGGCAGTTAGTTAAAAATTATTTTCAACCAGAAAAAAATCTTTTGGGGTAGTATGAGTGTGAAATTGCAGGGATTAAACTATTTCTTCAAGTAATATGGAAAGCATGTTTGATAACATAAACTCCTCTAACACTCTTCAAATCCTACATATTTAATTTTCAGGAGTTATTATGCAGTATGTTTTCATTTCGTGCATACTCTTTTTAGAGCTGATGAAGTCCAAAAGGAGTGATTTAGGAAAAAATAACATTTATTTATAGAGTTTAAAACAGCATGTATTGATCCTAAAGGCTTGATATATATGAAGATATATGTTTTAAAGTATATATAAAGATTCTATTTGAGTACTTGATGTTATATTTTAATAACACAGCTTGTACTCATGCATGCTTGGTTTTGTCAGTGTAAGATGTATCTAATAATATTTGTTCTCTGAACTAATCAGAGGTCTTGAAAAGTATAAAACATGAAGACAATTCAAAGGAAAAGCATTAATCTTAGGATAGTTGAGTGTGAAAGAAATTTCTTCCCTATCCATCTTTATATTTATTCTACTTACTCTTTATGTTAGCATTTCATATTAAGAAAAAAAGCAATGACAAAGCCCACTGTAGAAGTAGGATCATATACCTGCACTCCATGGCTGCAGGCTGCAAAGCTGCAAGCAGCAAACAAACCTCTCCATATGGATTAGTTCCAAGGGAAAGTCCAAGAATCATTCTTTGAATCTCTGCATTCAAGGAGTATGGTGAAAGTTTCCTTGGTTTGGTAGGCTGCTGGAGAAAGTCTATAATGTGAGAATACAGGTACATACATTTCTAAGTGGTCAGCTTTTTCCCATATAAATGGAAGACACCCAAGATAAAACAGACTTGGGTTTGAGTTTTTAGGTTTTGGTTGTTTTGTTTTGTTTTGTTTTTCTTTATTTCTAGTGAATTACTTTAAATGTCTCATTTAGTATGAAGTATTTTTTGCTATTGTTGTGATGGTTTTGTGAATAACAGAAAATTCAAGCTACTGGCTGATTATTTTGGTCGGGTTTTTGACATCAAATGGCAAGCACAATAAAGTGCAGAAAACGGTGCTGGTAGACAGATAAGAGTGTTAGCAGTAAGCATATATTAGAGAAATGGAAGTACGGGGAATGGCCAGCAGCTCTATTAACTTAGTAGACTTTGTATGCAATGGGTGGCCCACTTCATATCAGCCCTGCCATCACACATATATATTTATATATATGTATTAACATTCCATGAAGAAAGCAACAGTGAAAAAGCATTGTCAAGCTGAAGAAGGAACTATGATCTTTGGGGGTTATCATCAAAGGAATGGTTGCTTTTAGAAGAAATGTTTGTAGTGGCTTTTTTTATCGTTTTGGTTTTGTGGTGGTGGTGTTGTTTTTTCTTCTTCTTCTTTGTTTGCTTTATTACTAGTCACCTAGACAGCTTGATTTCCATGGAAAATGCCACTCTTCTCACTTAAAGCTGTTTGGCAATGCCTATTTCTACTGTTCTTCTATAGTGCCATTGCACGAAGTGTGCGTACCCATTCTTTCAGTCTGTAGATTATGCAGATGCATCCTCACTATAAGCGTTCTTATAAAGTTACCCCCAAAATATTGTATAATGAAAGTAGTGTAGCTGATGTTAGGCTTGTGAACAAAAGTGAATAATAAATCTTGTGATGGAATAAAAACGAAAGATTGTTGGGTCTAAAAGTAAAAGTAACTAGAAATAGGAAACAGTTTTTTAAAAAAGAAACACTGATAAATTTTCAGTGGCATCTGAAGCAAATGAAAATATTTTATTGTAGCTATACTGACCCTGTATGTCATGATTTTCTGGTGATTTGTGTGTGTGGTGTGTGCGTGCGTGTGCGTGTGTGTGTATGTTTCTGTTTTGTTTTTGTTGAACTCCCAGGAAGAGGTTTAAACATGAAGGCAAAACTTTCAAACCTTAGCATGGCTAAATATGAAGCAAAGCTGCCATTCTTTTTTTTTTTTCCTTTTTGTGCCTCCATCTAGATCTGTCACATAATTTAAAGAAAAAAGAAAGATACAATTTAACCACAGGAGAGCTAATAGTGTGAAAAAAAAAAAAACAACCCTGATGAATTTTGTTTCCGCAGCACGATATTATCAAAGATTTAAGAAACAAATTTGCCAGCCTCGGCGAGAACTCTCTGGTAACAGCATAAATGTCTGTGTTGGTTTGCTTTTGAGTTAAAGGTTTCTTTTTCATTCATTTGAACATATTTATCTTTTTTACCTCTTCTTTTTTAATTTATTATTCATACCCTCTATTTAGCAAGCCTTCATTTTTTAAACCTCTTCCATCTTCCAATGTCTTTTTTCCGTAACTTGGATGGAAAGTTTATGGCAGCAAAGCTGTCATTCTGGCTACTTCTGCTGCAGCTGTTCCTGCTTTTAGGTCATACATGTTTTGGGCGTTGTGTTTTTGGACATGATACCAACTGATTGTGTCATGTTCCTTTTGAGTAAGCTTTTTACCACGCCATCCGATGGGCTCACTGTCATAGGGCTCTATGCAACTTCCATTTTGCAACTTATACTGCTTAGTCATCCTCAATTCTCCAGCAAACTTTGATTAACTTGGTGAAAGTTCAAACTCATCTGGAATTAACTGTGCCTTTATGTTTGCTCTTTATGTTCTTCTTTATGTTTTCAGTAGTAGTTTAAATTATAAAGAACAAACTTCACCATTGCTCAAGCAACGCCATGCAGTATTGTTTGTTGCCGCTAGAGAATGCAAAATATAAAAGCACAGTGTATTCTATCGAATATTCTGTTGGCAGGGTGGGCTATCTATATCATAATATAATATGTTTTGAAAAAAAATCTGAGATGCTTCTGTTACTCTGGTATTCAGCAACAACTTGCAACTCAAGAGCCGCATACTGAGCAGTATGAAGTTATGGTCACACTATAGAAGATTATTAAGAGTATGAACTGTTGCACAAAAACACGGCACAAAAGTGCAAGTTTGATATATGCAGTATATATATAATGAACATGGGCTTTGAACTAACCTAATGATTTACAATTGAGACGACTTTTTTCAGATAAACTGCTAAAAGCATATTAAAGAAAAATACCAAGGGGAGACTATTATTTGAACATGCTAAATATCTGTTCAGTAGCATTGTATGTATTAAAATGTCCATGATGTTGCCATAGAGCCCATATACTAAGAGAAAACCAAAAACCTTTGGAGAACTGATAGTAATTGAAGTCCTCATCTTAAATGACTGGAATTTTTATTCAGGAAAAAGAAATGGAAAAGCAAAAACTCCTTTATCAGCAAGCCAGACTTCATGACCGGGGTGCTGCTGAGATGGTTCTACAGACTATCAGTGCTAGTAAAGGTAATGTTTTTTGGTGTAGATTACATATTAAACCTTATTTCTAATGATCTTTGAAATTATTATATTTCTTATTGGAGCTGTGTTATGTTTGGCACTTAAGTTTGGTTTCAAAAATTATTATAATGAATAAATCTCATGAGGTTATTGTTGTTGCTATATTATAATAATTCGTTGTTGTTTATTATTATTATTATTATTTTATTATTATTATTATTATTTCGAGAGAAAGTGTGCAAAAGTTCATAGCTTTAGCAGTATGCAATGACAAAAAGAACTCCAAATTCTGGGATGTGTAGAGTTCTGAAGTAGGTGTAGGCTTTGGTCCTTTCCCCCCACCACACTCCCCAAATACTAACTTTACCGGTGTATTTTCACAAGTGTAAAAGATGCTTTTGTCCCATAGACACCATCTTACTTCTTAAGTTTTGATGCTTTCGTTGTCTGTTCTGTGATTTGTTTCTACAGCAGTGATATTTTAAAAAATCCTGTTTACAAATTTCATTTACTGTAACTAAAAGCTTTGTATCACTGTCATTTTCTGAAGAGATGGGAGAATATTTAGACTGGCATGCAGAGTGGACACACTGTTAAACTTGAAAGCTAGCTTAAAGTAGTGCACCCAGCCTTAAGTCAACTGTTGGATGCTTTAGCAAGTGAAGCATGATTTCTGTTCATTGAGCTGAGTTATTCCTGTCATATCTTGCTTCTACTGTGTGCTGTGTATACATTACACTGTGTCTGTAGGCGCTCGGGAAGGTATTAAGTCACACTAGAGATCATGAAAGAAAAATACATCTGTTTTACAAGAGAAACAAGAAAGGCTCTCCTCATCAATTACAATTTCAGTAATTATATGGTTAAGTTAATAGAACATTCTTATTTTTAGATATGATCTAAATGTATATTTTAAAATAATTTTAAGGTGAGATGGGGCCAATGGTTGCAGCTACCCTAAAGCTAGGGATTGCCATCTTAAATGGAGGAAATTCTACGGTTCAACAGGTAAGGTAGTAATTTATTTTCACCCATTCTAGTCAGTATAGATCTTTATACCATGATCGTTATTATTGTAGTAGTGCATTAAGTAATGTAACTATTTGTCAGATGCTGCTTATCCTCTTAATCTTGTTCCCAGAAGAAAACAGTGCACAAAAGTACCTTGTTTACTAGTTATATATTTCTTATTCATATAAGCTCATCTACAGAACACAAGGCTAAAAGAAATTTGTTTGGCACTTCAGCTGGAAGGGGGAAATTTTATGTTAAGTAATTAACTTCTAGGGGAATTCTGTGGGAGGGAAGGATTTCTTGGGAGATTGCCGTTGTTGTGTAGGGAAATTGTTAACCCCGGTCTTCAAGTGTTACACAACTTCAGAAGTCCTTATCTTATGCCATGGAGAGTGTTGGTGATAAAAGCAGAGAACTCAAACTTGATTCACTAATCTATAGTAAGATAATGTGGTGAGCAGTGGACATGTTAACAGTATTCTGCACTGTTGAAGTGACATAGGGAGTGCCTCCATCTAGGTCTGCAGCATGTTTCAGGGTTCTGTACTAGCTGAAGGTTCCCAAGTCCAGAGGGCTTCATACCTGCCATTACTGCATTGCTGTAGGACAGTTTGAAGGATACAGACAGTTGGGAATGGTTAAGGTCCCAGGTTAAAAAACCACTGAAGCAGCTGAATGCAGCAAAAATAATGGTCTTTTCAGGGGCTATAATTACTAGGAATTGACCAGAAAGGCCAAAAAATGTGCATAAAAGTATCTGCTTAAACCATTGCTTGTTCTTTGTTATGTCATGAGATTAAATTACTTGGGGAAAGCATGACACTTGTACATAGTTATTTGATCTGAATTTCTAATGCTGCAATCTGGATTTTTTAAAATGGTTTGATAAAGCCTTAACTAATCAGAATGCTGGAAACAGTTATTGGTGTGGTTAAAATAATACTTGCACTACTAGTCTAAATTACATACTTACAAAAGCATCAGTAATACAGCTAGAATTGCAATTTTTTCAGTTGCGTCATTTCTACATTTTTTCTCTGGTGTTATGCTCACCTTTTCAATTTTCCTTTAGGTCCTAAGATCAACTCTTCTGTCTTCCTTGGGAAGAATGGTATGGGTGGGGGGAGAGGTACAGAAGTGGTTTTGAAAAGTCATCATTGTCCTCTGGAGTTCTTTGCTTTGATTAGTTTGGTGTTGGTGATGGGGTTGTTCTATTTCTGTGATCTTGGTTGACTTGGGGTTATGTGGTTCTGTTTTGATAACACTGTCTGCTTATGTGCTTTCATTTTGGAGGTTACTTATTACCCATTTTTCCTATTTTTGTTATTTGCAAAAAGAGTTTTAGCTCATTCACAATGTGAATTCTTGTAGCATTCCTACTAAAATACATCTTTGACCACTGTGATTTTTATTCACAACCGGGACCTCTGGTATCATCCTATACCTTCAGTCAACAACACAGTGCATTCTAGAACGAGAGTTCACTCCACTGGATGACTTCTTGTCATCTCAGTCTGTGATCAGACAGATATTACACATTACAATAAAGCTAAAAGAAATTTTAAAAATTCTTACATGACTACTAACACACTGTTGAAGCTAAAATAATCTAAACCAAATGGAGGTTATGACATGCCCAGTCCAGTGCTGAAATGGTAGTGTCAGTACAAATTTGTGGCCTTGTAATTGCACGACTGTGTTTACATTAAACACTAAATTCTCCTGGCTGTATTGACTTTAGTTGCTATCTTTATTTTCCCATGTTTTAGCAAGGAATATCCAAAATGGATCATTTTCTTTTCTGTAAAGGACATAAGCATTAAATATTCTTTTTATTTTACATATCTGGATTTTTTTCTGCACAGCTCTCTTACCTTGTTTGTAAATATTAGAAGTATTTCAAAATACCAGCATTACTAGTAATCTAGAATCTGTGTAGTATTAAGTTAACTATATTAACACATAGTATAAATATTAATTCTCTGCATAAATTATTTGTGTTTACAGAAAATGCTTGACTACCTCAAAGATAAAAAGGATGTGGGATTCTTTCAGAGCCTTGCTGGTCTTATGCAGTCCTGTAGGTAAGAAAATATCTACTCTCAAAATGTATTATTTTACATTTAGGTTTTATTCCAGGGGATTTAGAGTTTTGGAAAGGTCATATACATAATTTCTGCAAACCGCACCTGGGGACTGTAATGTACTAGATTTGGGGTGAAGGACAAGGTGGTGCTCAGTGTATGAAAATATTCATATGATATGGATCTACCTTTGTAAAAGAGTTCTTTTCACAAAATGGCCTTTGTGTCTATTTGAGATATGTCAGAAAACAACTCTAGAGTTAGGAGCATTCTTCAGGGGCAGTTTCTTAAATCTGGAAGTATCCTGTAATCCTGCAGAGACCAGGTTAATGATCAATGTTAAGTAATCATAATGATTTTGGAGAAACCCAACTGTATTAGAAATATTAATAGGACCTTTTTAGAAGGCAGAAAAAGGAATGAAATATTTTGTTTTAAGAAACTGTGAAGGTACTATGACTTTTTTGTCCATTCATGCTTCCTCATATTTATATTGATTTTCTACATAAAAATACATTTCAATGTTTTGTATATTATTCCTAAGAATATAATATTCCTAAGAATAATCTATATCAATAAATAATGCATTAATGAACGTGAAACATAGGACTGAAGGGCATTCCTGGATCTAGCAGTTCAGTCTTCGGTTATGTCAAGTGTACCATGTTATATTCTTTTTCCTTAACACTTCCTTTGGCCAAGTTTCATTTTGCAATCAGTGAGGTTTCTTGCCAGCAGAACTGCTGCTGTAGTTCATCTAGATTCATCTGACTTTCATGAACATTCTTGCTTATGAACAAAAGTTATCCATGGCTAGTGGACACACTAAGCCATGAGAGGCAGAACTCTGCAGATTCACAAATGGAGATATGTAAGAGTGTATATATGTTCCTTAAATCTGGTTAGCTGGATACATATTCCCCTTTGGCAGCCTCAGTTTTTCAGAATGTGGACCGAGGGGAACACTGAGTGGAACTAATAATGACATAGTTTCTTAATGGACCTTGCTGCTTGGATGGATGAATCACATGGGTGAACAAGGAGCTCCTGGACAAAATCAAACACAAGAAGGAAGCCTACAGGGGGTGGAAGCGAGGACAGATAGCCTCGGAGGAATACAGAGAAATTACCTAAGCAGCCAGGGATTAGGTTAGGAAAGCTGGTAGAATTATATCTGGCCAGGGACGTCAAAGGCAACAAGAAAAGCCTCTATACGTACGTCAGTGATAGAAGGAAGACTAGGGAAAATGTGTGGGCCCTCTCTAGAGGGAAATGGCAGACCTGGTTATGCAGGAGAAGGCTGAGGTACTCGATGATGTTTTTGTCGCAGTCTTTCCTGGCAAGTGCTCCAGCCACACTGCACAAGTTGCAGAAGATGAAGGCAGGGGCTGGGAGAATGAATAACCACCCACTGTAGGAGAAGATCACGTTCAAGAACATCTAAGGAACCTGAAGGTGCACAAGTCCATGGGACCTGATGAGATGCATCTGCAGGTCCTAAGGGAACTGGCAGGTAAAGTGGTTAAGCTACTGTCTATCATATTTGAGAAGTTGTTTCAGTCTGGTGAAGTACCCACTGACTGGAAAAGTAGAAATGTAACCCTCATTTTTAAAAAGGACAATAAAGAAGACCCAGGAAACTACAGCCTGATCAGTCTCACCTCTGTGTCCAACAAGATCATGGAGCAGATCCTCCTGGAAACTATGCTAAGGCACATGGAAAATAAGGAGGTGACTGATGACAGCCAACGTGCCTTCACTAAGAGCAAATCATGCCTGAACAAATGTGGTAGCCTTCTACTACAGGGTTGCAGCATTGGCGGAGAGGGAAGAGCAACTGACATCATCTACCAGGGCTTGTGCAAAGCATTTGGTGCTGTACCACACAACATTCTTGTCTCTAAACTAGAGAGATGTGGATTTGATGGATGGATGACTCGGTGGATAGGGAATTAGCTGGATGGTTGCACTCAGAGAGTTGTGGTCAAAAGTTTGATGTCCAAGTAGAGACCAGTGACAAGTGGCATTCCTCAGGGGTTTGTACTGGGACAAGCACAATTCAACATCTTTGTCAGTGATATGGACAATGGAATGACACACTGGAGGGAAGAGATGCCATCCAGGTAGACCTTAACAGGCTTGAGAGGTCGGTCCATGTGAAACGCATGAAGTTCAACAAGGTCAAGGGCAAGGTCCAGCATGTGGGTCAGTGCAATCCTAAGCACAAATACAGCTGGGCAGAGCATGGATTGAGAGCAGCCCTGGGGAGAAAGACTTGGGGGTGTTGGTGGATGAGAAGCTCAACATGGCCTGGCAATGTGCGCTTGCAGCCCAGAAAGCCACATATCCTGGGCTGCATCAAAAAAATATGGCCAGCAGGTTGAAGGAGGTGATTCTCCCCCTCTACTGCGGTCTCATAATAACCTAGCTGGACTGCTGTGTTTATCTCTGGAGCCCCCAACATAAGAAGGACGTGGACCTGTTGGAGTGGGTTCAAAAGAGGGCCACAAAGATGATCAGAGGACTGGAGCACCTCTCCTCTGAAGTCAGGTTTAGAGAGTTGTGGTTTTTCAGCCTGGAGAAGGGAAGGCTCTGGGGAGTCCTTATAGCAGCCTGCCAGTACTTAAAGGGGGGCTACAAGAAAGCTGGAGAAGGGACTTTTCACAAGGACATGTGGTGCTTAGACAAGGGATAATGGCTTTAAGCTGAATGATGTTAAGTTTAGATTAGATGTTACAAAGAAATTCTTTACTGTGAGGGTGGTGAGGCACTGGAAGAGGTTGCCCAGCAAAGCTGTGGCTGCCCCATCCCTGGCAGTGTCCAAGGCCAGGCTGGATGGGGCTTTGAGCAACCTGCTCTAGCGGAAGGTGTCCCTGCCCGTGGCAGGGGGGGGTGGAGCTAGAATATCCTTTGCCTTTGACGTCCCTGGCCAGATTTAATTCCAACCCAACCATTCTATGATTCTGTGGTTCTATGAACTGGGCTATAATATAAAGGTTGTCAATAATATGGCTTCTTTGTAACCTCTAAAATGAGTGTATATCGCAAACACATCCTCTTTTTTTGGTCTATTATAAAGAACTAAATTCTATTGTCATTTGCAGGGCAGAAGCAGGTTAAGCCTGTAAAGCTGAGTTTCGTGATCTTGTAGCAGACATATATTAAGCCACTGAAATATATCTTCCTGACACTAGTATGCTTATATACTTTAATGAAATCACAGATCCTTCTCTGTCTTTCACAGAATGAAATATTGCATATATTTAATTAGTTACAGGACAAATGTCATTTTTCTTATTGCAGTGTTCTTGACCTAAATGCATTTGAACGTCAGAACAAAGCAGAAGGCCTTGGCATGGTGACTGAAGAGGGATCAGGTACTATTGATTTAACAGAAATGATCCATGAACTTTTCTCTTTTACATTTTGCAGAAGCAAGCTGAATTTGAAAGAACCTTGTAAATATATATCTAGAAGCTGAAGCTAAAATATGATTCCTAAGAGTGGTTTGTGTTTAATTGGCCTACCTAAGCCCATGCTTGTCGATAGTAAATCACTAGCATGTGTGGAGTTTCAGAACTGCCTCAGAGGACTCTTAGCCGTTGTTATGAAGAAGTGAAGGCATTACATATAAAATTTAAAAGAGATTTTTGTCTAGTTACAAACAGCAGTGTTTATGCATGTAAAATATTTCAGAAGTCCCTACTTAGTTTCAGCATAAAAAGAAATCAAGAGTTCCCACCTGATTTCTTAAACAGTTTTGGCTGTTTGAATGGAAAACAGACAATGTAGTTAAGCTGTAAGTCAAATAGAAGAGGTCAAGGAAACTGTATCTACTATTTGGAAAAAAATTCTACTGGGAAAGCCTTTTCTTTGAAATAATTATTTTCTGTTTGTCTTTGGGGACATATTTCAAAATTTTTGTTTTACTTTTGACTTTGAACCAATTTGGCTTTCTACCCTCTGTGTTGTCAGTTCACTGTCAATTTCTTTCTTCTGTCTGACAGTAAGTTCTATTACTGCCTTACCGTGATTGTCTGGAAACGTTAGGTTCACTCTCATGTGACTTAATAGAGCTACCAAAGCACATTTTCTCCCCTTACCCTCAGTATTTTTTACAGTGCATTTTTATGTTTAAATCCTACAGTGATCTAATCTTTTAACATGTTTTTATCTTAAAAACAAGGTAAAAAAGCTTGACTGTGTAATCATTGTTGCATTTGGGGGTTCATGATTCATACCTGTAGTACTACATCTCTCTTTTATGTGGCATATTTCTTGAATATTCAACTGCTTGTCTCAAATCAAAATAATGAACTATTAAAATTCACTTCAAGGCCAATCATAAATGCTGCTTTTCCGAAAGTGCTCCCTCTTGTCTAAATTGTAGATCAAATCCTGCTAGACTTACATGACTAAACAAAATAAAGTGAACCCATGTGGATAAAATTTGGTCACAAGATTGTGGATTGAGCACTGATGCTGCAGCTATCTGGCATATAATGTTTTGGCCATTACTTTCATGTTTTACTGAAGATTATTCTGCACAATGTTTTACTCCTTTGGACAAAATTTCTACTACTAAATAATGAAATTAATTATTCATAATGTTGAATTTTGAAATGGACTATCAAGATATCAGCTCATTTTTATTTTGACCGCTACCTTTATTTCTAGAGTTGACTCATTTTGCATGCAGATATAGATCTATCTTTAAACACTGCATAATTGACTCTACCTATGTTAGAGTATTTTTGTGTTTCCTCATTTGAGGGATTATTTTTTTAATTTTCTGTTTATTTGATCTGTCTCTTTAGAACAGAACTAATTTTGCCAAAACCAATGCTAACTATATTTTGTATTTGCTAAGAACAATTTCTCAACTTTTTTTTTTTTTTTCTTTTTTCCCTGTTTCTTTTTTCTTTGAACTAATTGTCCTGTCCTCCTTTCCTCAGTCATCACTCATGAGCGTGGTAATTATTAAAAACAACTGCCTATTCTTTATTTTTCCTGCTCTTAGCTTTGTGTCAGCACTGTACAGCTCCTGAACACCATTAGATTTTTTGTTCCTGTAAAAGTGTTAAACTAGTGGGTTCTTTTCTATTATTATTACAATTGTTTATTCCAAAATTCTTGGTTTTTGTGTAAACTCTCCCCACTTTGTTCTTCCTTTCTCAGGATTTGCACAGTGACTGGCACACTAGATGTAAGAGCAGCAAGCTTTTTTAAACTCTTTTCTTTTTCTGTTCTTTTTTTATTTCTTTTCATTTTAATGAGCCCAGTATTTGCGATGGATGAATGTTTAAAAAAAAAAAAAAAAAGTAGTATACTTATACATACACAAAGCCTTGTGCTCTAGTCCTCCTGTAGTATTTATGTTGTGTATTGAATGTGGCTTTATCGCTGCATTGATTGTGCAAGCCCAGGAAATCAGTGGTGGATCCAGTGAGGATTTGAGGGTGGTTAGTAAGGAGAGGACTTGCCACTGGCTTGGTTTATCTAATGCAGTCAGGAGTTGATACAAGAAAGAGGTGGTGCGTCACTAATTGTAGAGGAATCAATAATGTTTACAAGTGGTTGGTTCTTCCTTGCTTAGAAAGCTACTTGATGGTGTTAAGGTTCCTATACCTCAAAGGTTCCTTACTTCAAGTAAAGGAAGAGCTCTGTGGGAGCAGTTGCCATGAGATGTTCCTGTCACCCTGAGGAATGAGAATTTAAAATACAAAATGTGTGCACCATTCAGTAGAAACAATAAGCTTAAACACAGCAGATGTCTTTTCATTAGCCAAATGCTGGGGAGAGGGATGATCTGGATTTCCATTTGTTTTCTCAGTGGAAATTCTTTATTTGGCCTATTAACAAAAATCTACACTTAGGATCATGTGGTTTTGTTTTCTTTGTTACTGAGCAGCAGCAATGTCAAGCTATGGTAATCACACTCACTATGTCAATGATTTCTTGGCACAAAGGGATAATATTTGCTAACAGCATCTTTTTTGTGTATTAATATCCAGCTATTGAAAATTCAAGAAAACAGAACAAAGCAAAGCCAAACCATAAAAGACTGTACTTTTCCTTTTCAGGCTTACGTTATTCTAGATATTTTGCTACCTTCAAATAATAATAATAATAATAATAATAATTTTTATATTATGAAGCACACCTTTTTCAATTCATTGAAAAGTAGTTTACATAAGAGCTGTACAGGTACTGGTATTGATACCTGATAGCATTATGAAAGCCCAGCCAGTGTGTCTGTGGGGAAACTCCTGTAGTGAACAGTTTCAAAATAATCTAGATTTTATGGGATACCTGAGATCATATGCCTGTTTGCAATCCTGTGAATAACCATCTGTGAATACTACAAAGGAAGTACCAAAGATGTGGAAATGTTTTCTCCCATTCCTTTTTTGAGGGAGAGGAGATATTCTATAAGTAATTACTCTTCAATTAAAGATCACTTTATTGATTCCCAAGGGAATGATGGGATGGAAAATGTGCACTGTAGCCTGTTTCTCATGTCGCCTGAATCTGATGCGGAAGCATATTAATAAGTAATTGTCATTGAGTTTACAACCTCTATGTCTGAAACTGTTCTTGCCAAACTCAGAAAAACTGCTGATGACAATTATGGGAATAGCTTTTCCTCGAGGGCAGTGCTTGTTTCTGGTCCCATGTCAACCTTGGCAAGAGGTAGAAAGCCCTGTACTGAGTCAACATGGATGTGAGATATATTGCTCTATTCCAACTGTTTCTTTGTGCTGTCTGCATTGTAAGCTCCTTGTCCTGATATTCCTCTGACTGGTACTACCTTCCCTTTCCAAACCCTGGAACCCCCACTGGTAACAACATTGATGGTTCTTTAGCAAATGTGTTTCTTACTTGTTTTCGTGATGTACTCAACGTTGTTTCTTCTGTATGTATTTTGTTTTGATTGTTCTGTTTCCTTTTCAAAAAAAGGGACTTCAAAACCAAAGACATGTAGAAATGCATATTATCTTGCAATGGGTTTCAATTTTTCATTTCACATTCATGCTCTATGCTCTTTCACCGTGAGTCACAAAAATCTTGAAAGTGCAATGTTTTTCCTCTTTGGAGAGACTTGTTTTATGTATCATGTGAAGTAAAAAAATTAAGTTGTTAAGTTCACACTTAGATTATTTTACCTTTCTTTCCTTTTTTTGTCAGGAAAGCTATATATTTTTAAAAATCTTTTAATATTGTATCACGACATTAATTTGTTTCTTTGTAAATTGTCTAAAGGTATATTTTAATAAAATATAATTTTAGAATGAAGTTTGATGTAATAGTAGGTCTCAAAGGACTTTCTATTGAGTTGACTGAGAGTGGTAGACATGCCATAAAATAAATAGCTAGAATGACGGTACAGATCAGGGCTGTTTTCAGCCATTAATAATGTGAAATCAGGAAATATGCTTTTTTCCTTCACCAACCTAGTCACACTTAATGTGGATGTTTAAATTCCACATGATCCACTGTAGCCTACACTGAAGGGGGTGTTTTCCACCTTTATATCACTGTATTTGAATCAGTGTTTACATCTAAAATGGAACTTCAGTAGCTTCAGTTCAGAGACATTGTTGTGTCACTCAGTGAGAAAACAAGTGCTTTTCTTATATGAATTGGATTGTTGAGAAGTCAAAGGCATGTAGCACTCACAGTCCAACCCAATATTGCCCAGGTCTTGTGATAAAAATAAATGCAATTGATTTATCATGGGAGAGCTTTGCTTTTGCTTAACAGCCGCCCAGAAGGAGCCCTGTTCCTTTCTGAGAGCTGAAAGGATTTTTATGTTTCTGTAATACGTAGCATCAAAACATTGTTTCTGAGTAGTAATAGAAGTCATATCTTTTGCCACTGAGGACTGGGGGTGGAAGAGGGAGAGAGAATTATTAAACCTGGATACATGCACTTTCAAGGAAAAAAAACCCATGTATTTAATTTTCCGTTCAATTTTATTTTCAGTTCCTACACATGATACTTCTGTTTCTATACATCACAAACACAAGCTACCAGTTTTGCAAAAGCTACAGGCTTAAAGCCTTCATGTGCGTAGCCACACCATTTACACACAGCATGAGCAATGGCAGCATTTTAACATCTGAGCAAATATATGCCAGAATATATATCGTATCAACAGAAACTAAAGAACATGGTTTCATGACAACCTAAGTCATACTATATGCAGTGTGTATGTTTGTAAGTACATTATCTAGGCAAATCTTTGTATGTACTGGCATGAATTGGTGTGCACAGCAGCAAAGGTTGTTCTGTCAGATTTTATAGAAGGAAATGGATCTGTATGTCAGTTCTGTAGTTTCCAGTGAGGTACCACTTGCCGTCAGGAAGTAACATCTGACAACTAAATTCCTGTCAATACTGACATTGGGTTTCGTCAGATTTTGATCAGCTGTAGAAATTGAAAACCTGGATTATTTTAAATCTTAGTGTCACCAAGCTGTTTGAAACACAGGGGATTTTGCTTCATTTTAAAATATGTAAAAATATTTCTAAAAGGTACAGACCTTTCAGCATATGTGAAATGATGTACCTAAGTGTCTTCTGATTTTGCAGAATTTTGCAATAACTTGTATTATTTTTGTGTTTTATTTACAGTGGAGCTAATTAACAGACCCTTCCAAACCCTTCCAATACTAAAATTGGAATTTATTTCAGAGAAATTCCTAAATTCCAGTGGATATATGAAAAGCAAAAAGATTGCTTCATAGATTAATCTGTACAATCATTTTAACTTGAAACTTCTTTTCCTTCTTGTTCTGAAAAATCTTACACAAGAGGGCAAGAAAAATAGAGGTGGAAAAATATTAAACTGTAACTTATTTTGTAGACCTATTAATACAAACGGCTTTAATTCAGTGATATCTTGATATGCAAGAAATAAGCCATTGGGCCTTCTATGGGCTTAATTTTTCCAATGGTGATATGTCAGCAATTTTCCTTGTAGGTTATTTTTTAAAATCATCACAATCTTTAGCAGTCAAGCTACACACAAACAGGCTCCACCAAATATTTGCCTTTCTGTAATGCTTATTTTTGCAAAATATAAATATTCATCTAGATCAACAAAGCATGTGACTCCAAGCGTAACTTCAAGCGTGACAGGAGTTCAGTTAGAAAAAAAAAGGATATTCTATGCACTGGCCTTATGGCCAGCAACATATGAAAGTATCTTACAGGTCTGAACCTGCAGGTAATGTTGAATAATACATTTCTAGGCACCTCTTGATTTTGCCTTCTCACCTTCTCAGGCATATATTGTATGTATACGTTAATAAGCATTGACAGAAATAGTAGTTCATTTTTCATTGTTTAATTAGCTGAAAGGATTTTCGGTCTTCTGTGACTGAAAAACTATATATATGGTATTTATATCTGGGATAGAGAACAATGTCATGGAGTGTCATTTATAGTATTGAGCTCATTCTTGCAGAAAGAATTGTATATTGTTTGCCATAACCGTAAATGCACAGCTGGAGTTAGGAGGAATAGCATTTTATCTTTCCCTATGTTACAAGAAACTGTGTCGGCATATACTTTGGAGAGATACCTGCTCTTATTACCAAACATCATGTCTTGATAGCAACAGGGAAAACTGAAATGCTGTACTTTTAAAATATTAATATTAGTTTTCAAAAATCATTTGCATCCTAATCCTACCACGTATTGAAGATTCTCACTTCAAAATTCACAGGCTGTGGATTGAAAAGTCCATTAGCTTGAACCCGTAATCATTCATGACTTTATGTACAGTTAAACTGATCATGTTCATGTTTATATATATTCCAGGTTGTACTAAATAGTGTTTACAATTCAGCTGTGTCGTGGTTTAACCCCACAGCTGGGGTCAGCTGTCCCGGCTGTGTCCCCTCCCAGCTCCCTCTGCCCCCCAGCCCACTTGCTGGTGGGTTGGGGAGCAGAAAAGGCCTGACTGTGCAAACAGTGCTCAGCGGTAATGAAGACATCTCTGAACCTTCGACACTGTTTCCAGCACAAATGCAAAACAGCCCCATACTAACTACTATGAAGAAAATTAACTCTGTCCCAGCCAAAACCAGCACAAGCTGTAATAAAGTATTTATAATAATATAATAATTTACAAATGTAGACATTATAATTAGTTATTCACCAATATAACCGTATGTCAGTAATTGTTAATGTAATTATTAGTCGATCATCTTTTTGAAAAAAGCTTTTTTCCCTTAATTTTTAATTCATTTACTCATTCCTCTAGTTTCCTTCTGTTCACACACTAAAAATATTCTTTGTAGACATGAGATTTAGAAGTTCAGATAAAAGCCTAAAGTATCTCTTCATTAAAAAAAACAGTATCCTAAAAATTCTTTTGCAGTTTGCTTACATTTTTATCTCTTTTCCTTTTGTTATCTACATATAGCACTTGGCCACATATTCAAATGACGTGTATTCCTACAAAGTAGAGGTTTTTATGGCTGCTGGTTTTGTTGCCATACACATTCCAAATACTTTCCCAAAGTCCTAGATGGCAATTTCCGTACTTTCAATAGGTGGCCTTTATTGTTTTGAACACCTCTGTTGTTGTGCTCCTATGTCATTTTATTAGCTGTTCTCCATTTTCCTCAGTTGTGGTTGTTTTCCTGGGTGAACGATTGTTTCTCCTCCTCACGTGTCACTGTACAAAGTTAACTGTATGTCCTGATGTAATTGAAATAATGGTGTGTTAATTAAGGCTTTTTACTATACTGTTTCCTGTGAAGAATCAAGAAAATAATTTGAAGGTCTATACACTTGGATATTAGCTATTTACCAAAAAAATGAACTGAAGGGCCTAATTCAGAAAGCACATCGGCATTTGTTCTAATTCTTTGTAAGTTAATTGCTTTATTTTGTCATGGGAGACGAATGTCCAACATCCATTTTGTTACAGCAGTGGACAGGTACTAAATCCTCAAATATTTCAGCCTAAATGATTCTTGAGAATGCACACAGGTGTACATTTCATGGGTTATTTTAGATTATTTTAAAATCTAATAGTTTATTTGAGAAATTATTTTCATTACTGTTCGATGAAATTTCTTTCTGGATTTTTAAATAATTTGTTTGTTGATGAATAGGAACCAAATTAATCCAAACCTAACCTTTGTGTGTAACGCAGCATTCATGCCCAGCAAACTCAAACAAGAATGTAAATCATGGTTTGTTTGTAAAATGTTGCCAAGCTCATGCTGCCATATTTATAAATCAAAAGTTAAGTTTCATAATTATTATTTTCTAACCAGATAACTATCTGTCAAGCACAACTATGTGCTTCAGATAGATTGGTGGTTATATATTTTCTCTCCCCTTCTCTCTTTCTTAAAATTAAATATGGAGGTATTTTTTAGGGGCTGTGGGGTGGTACTTGGCAGCCTGTGATAATCTGCTTCCATCTGGCCTTTCTACAGGAGAAAAAGTGATGCAGGATGATGAGTTCACCTGTGACCTCTTCCGCTTCCTTCAGTTGCTTTGTGAAGGACATAATTCAGGTTTGTGGGCAGGCTGCCAGTCAGCTAAGCCAAGGTGATGGTAACTAAAGATAAAAGCTCTTCATTGCTGAAGGTTTGGCAACCTTCATAAAATATCATGGATCATGGAAGAGCTGCTAGACTGTACATGAAAGGAAAATATTTATTTTTGCCAGTTTTCTTAATCAGCTTTAACTTTCTAGAAAAGATAATGGTTTTCAAAATAACGAGTTTTGGATCTTGACCTCGTAGGAAAGGTAAATAAAGATAGGAAAAGGTACATGGTTTATAACTTCTAGACAGTGAAGGTTCAGAGGAAAAATATATTTATTGTATATTTATATATAAATATATAAGGTATATTTATTGGTTTTTGACATTTGTATGCTTTCTGGTGTGCACTCTTTGGCACAAATGTTAGAATTGTGTGTGATTACAACATAGATGATGCCTTTCTTGAAGAAGTAGCACTGATTTTAAAAATGCAAAACCAAATTAAACAAATACATGATATTAAGCATATTTTTATTGTTAATGTACATTTCCCTGTGTTGTCTGTGTCATTATTAGGGAAGGAAAAAAAAAGGGGGTTTTAGCTCTTGGATGTATTTATGACTTTGTAATCAGGAATTTTACAGTTATGCAAATTAATTTTGCTTTTGCTTAACAAAATACATACTAGGTATAATTCTGATGACATTGATGAAATTCTAGAGGTGTAAAAGTAGTCATAAATGGATGAAAATAAGACCAAGATAAAATTCTGTAGACAAAACAGATAATTGGGCTTCTGGCTTCAGGAGTTCACTGGTATGTGATCTCTGCAATAAAATGCTGGAACTCTTAAAAGATTTTTTTAAAAAAAGTTAAAAAAATCCATTCTTTTAAGCTATACTTTCCTAGATCATGTTAAATCAGAACTAATTAACAGGAGTAGTTGTGTAAGTCTTTAACACTTAAATAAATTGAAATCAAACTTCTATTTGAATTTTTAGATTTTCAGAATTACCTGAGAACTCAAACTGGTAACAACACAACTGTTAACATTATCATTTCCACTGTGGATTACTTACTAAGAGTTCAGGTAGGTTAATTATATATGAATTGAGTAGATGAAAATAATGACTTGCAACTATACAATACTTACTGTTGTTTTAAAATTTATTTAATTTATTTGGATCAGAACGCAGAAGTTTGTACGTGAAACTCTGACTTCCTTTATTTCTCTGGAATTTCCTTCAGCAATACATGATTTGCTGCCACAGAAGTTCTTTTTACAGCAAAATCATCCTTCATCCTTATCAGAAAATACTGTTTTATTAGATGAGCAGATTTATTGGTCATGACATTTATTCTGGTCGCTGTAGCCCACGTTGATGAGAAAGGCTGTAATTCTTTACTGGTTACAGTTGTTCAACAGTTGTTATCTTGTACTGTGGGAGTCAAAGTGACGTAAGTGTGAAAGGCTGATTTCAGCTATTACATGCGAGGTAGCAGTGCAGCCCGTTAACCAAGAGCAGGCAGAAGGTAGATACGTGCTAACTGTGTCAGTGAACACCATTAGGTGGTTGTTGACTGATACTACCCTGTGACTCAAAAGTGTTTTGCGTAGTACAAGTTAAGCTTCAGCTGCTTATTCATCCGTGTTCTGGTTTAGCCTGAACACTAGGATGCTGTACGGATAGTCATGGGGTGGCATGAAGCGAAGCATAAGAACAACACATCATTTTCTAAGGAGGAAAAAAACCCCAAAGAATAAAAACAAAAGCAGAAGGCTAGATTAAAATCCGTTCAACCCTCTAGTCTGAATTATCTCCCTAATCTTTAGGTATGAAAACATTACATTGTCCCAACCCAGTAGAAAGGAAGGAAAAGAAATCTATTTTGTTTCCCGATTGGAGCGTGTGAAAGACATGAAAACATATTTTGTGATAAATGTTAATCACTTCTACCTATTATGCTTATATTTCCGAAGATCACTGTGCATGATATTTTTTGTATGTTTCTTTTTTAATTTACCTAGTTATGTTTCCCCTTTAATGATACATTTACTGGGTCTGAAAATTCCAGGCTTTGAAAATTTGTGTTTTTTAAGTTGCTGCTGTTACCAATGTTGTTTTTTATCCTTATGTGTTCTGCAGAAGTTGTAGGGACAATATAATGTTTTTCATTCCATTGCTTACTTTGTTGAAACTTTAATAAACTTGCCTTTGGGGAAGATGGAAATAAAATAATAGTCATGCACACAAAGCAACATTTGCTCCCACTATTGACTAGGTGTCAAGCACATGGTATAAAAAGAGCGTGTTTAACAAACAGCATGCAGCATGGTAGTACTACCGAGTCCTCTTCAGAATGCACACGGTTGTATTTCTAAGAGCAGATACCAACAGATTTATTTATTTATTTATTTAAAAAATATTTACTTAATTTTATTTGTTTCCTGATTGATTCCCTTGAGGTTCTTTTCAAGAACTAAAATTCTTGAAATAATACTGGAGAATCTTTTGGGGGGACATTTAAAATTAAGTACTTTGCAGAGCTAGAATGCTATCTGGTGTTATTTTTCTTGATGAATAACAGGTTAGAGGCAGTTTGAATCATAATTTCTCTGTGCTTCTCACAACTCTTTTTTTTAGGAATCCATTAGTGATTTCTATTGGTATTATTCTGGGAAAGATGTTATTGATGAACAAGGACAACGAAATTTTTCCAAAGCTATCCAGGTTGCAAAACAAGTTTTCAATACTCTTACGGAATATATCCAGGTAAATTAGTTTCATTGGAATTTTTTTTAGATTTGAAAGAAAATTAATCATACTTTTGGCATGAAGATGTAAGGTAGCTAGATATAACATAGATAGAAACATAACAAATGCACTTATTCCTCAATATATTTTAGTGCATTCATTTCAGTAGGAAGTGAAATCTTGAAATACATATAGCTGTCACTGCTCTTTTGGAACCTTAACAATTTAGTCAAATTTGTAGTTACTAGTAAATAATCATCCTTTGGTTGTATGCAAGACAGTAGAGATTTTGGGTTTTTTTTGGTATTTTGTTTGCTTGTATGTTTGTTTTAATTTAGCCTAGACTGCAGCAGTTTACCCACTTTAAAGTCTTCACTTTTAATCCATTGAGAAACTAAGGTCAATGCAAAACACAGTTACTATTTAGTCAATAGAATATTAGATTATATTTTCTGTCAGGAATAAGGCTGTTTTGAGGCATCACTACTGTGCTTGAAATGCTGAAGTCACACATTACATTTGAGAATTACAGAGATGTACTTGAGGTGGACTCTGCAATAAATGAGATTGGAATCAATTCTTTCAAAATAACAATGTAGCGGTTCTTCCATGATTTGTTAGGAATTCAGTGTAATTTATTTCTTAATTAATTCCGCATGTAAATCAGTCAACAATATTACAGTTTGTTTCTGCATATAAGCAGCAGGTTAGAGAGGATCTCATTAGACTGTCTATTATACTGTTTTCATTCAAATGAAAACAATTATTATGAAAATAGTGTTTTATAATTCATGAATATGAAATGTGATAGAATAGGACTGAATAAATTGTGTGTATGCCTATTTAGTGTATACTTATTTGCAAATCAGAAGTACATTGTTAGCTGGTAAATATTTTATTTCTTATCCTTTGGGGCTTCAAAAGATTTTGTATTCCTGCTTTTCAGAAGTTGGAATTTTTGGAAAAATATTCTTTAATACTGTGTTCTACAACAGCTAGAAAATGCTGGGGAAAAAATAATAATCAGGAGTCTGATTCTGTAATCCCTTTGCCAGTTTTGCATTAACCTTCTATAAAGTTATTCCTGATTTATAGAACTACATAGGAAAGAATCAGCTTGAAAATTTGTACCCCTTGAGCATTTGCAGTTTAAAGTTGCAAGCAGCTATACTTTGTGTGGTTCTGAATTAGTGAACTGTGACTTGGCTAAAACAGAGGCAGAATGGTTATTAGGAATAGGCATTGTTTACAGTCAGTGATGTTATTAAATAGATAATTCTATATATGTTGAATTTTGTATAGCATATTCCAAAGGACAGAGATTTGCACTGCCTTTATATCTTCCTTCCTGGTTTAGCTGAGTTTCATGGAAATAAACTCTGCTTTGCTTTATTTTTGTTGGCTGAAAAATAGGGGCCGTGTACTGGGAATCAGCAAAGTCTGGCACACAGCAGGCTATGGGATGCTGTAGTTGGTTTTCTTCATGTGTTTGCCCACATGCAGATGAAGCTGTCTCAGGTATTTTTTTGCTTTACTGTTTCTTTTTTATCTTACTAACTTTTTTTGTAAAACATAAACAGACTTGTTAATATGTTTGAGTCATTAATAACAACAGTTAATAGGGCAAATATGAGGAAAAATAAGAGGCAGAGGTGATGAAATACAGTTGAGGGAGTAAATTACAAAATCATAGTGAGTGTGGATAGTAGGCCTGTATTTGGATTACTGGCCGCAGGCACGATGATCAGATCAAGCTGCAAATGAAGTTTATCACCAATATTCAGAAGAACTAGCCAGTTCCTCTCTTTCTTACCAAAGTTTTGTCCCAGTGTTTTCTGCGATTTCACGCGAGCCTTTTATGGAGGACCCATCTTCATTGATGTGCCCTTCATTGAACCTTAGCTGCTCATTAGTGAATCCTAGTTCAACACGTGTGTGCATCTAAGCTTTTCTACTCTTAGCAGAGAAAGAAATGGGTGAGTTGCTTTTGGATGTGAGTACTCATTTCATAAACGATAGAAACAGCATAGGGGACCGGCATAGTGGGGTTAAAGTTAGGTCAGAAGAATCCTATTATTAAAGTTTATTTTTAAACTTCTTACCTTTAGAAGAATTACACCTCTTAATTGAATGCTGTGATTCTAGGTTTTTTACATAATTTGACTTTCTCATAAGCTTGTAAAGGATTTAGTTGTTGTTGTTAAGGAATAAGGCTCTGAAGGCTCTGAGGTATTTAGATTTCAGTATTTAGTTCCAAATGTATCCACGTAAATATTATTTGCATAAATTACAGTAGTCTTGCTCAAATGGTTTTCCTCCTTGCCCTTGGGACTTTGTGGCTGGCAGTAGGCTGATTGCTTAGATTTGTAGGCTCGTGTTTCAGGTATGCTCCTCATTCATTATAGCTAAATAGTCTTCTAACAAATGGCATCTCAGTGAAACCTGTTTTTAAAGAGTGATGCGTTGAATTTCTACTGAAGTGTATTTATAAGTGCCTGTAGATTCTCTCCTGGGTTTGGAAAATCTTTGTTGTTTTAAGAATTGAAAAAAATTAATCAATGTTTAGGTAGGCCACGGTGGTGGCTGTTGTGCTTTATTTCTGTGCCACTAAAGCAACACGGAAAGCAGTAGCTATGTGTTGATTGAGAAATATGATATGGCTATTGGCAAGATTTGTTTTTACATTAATGACAAGTTTATAGTCTCAGCTGTGCCTGGAGTGGCTTCGTAGCATCTCAGCATCTCTTAATTACTGCATCTAGAAAATAGTGAAACACATCCTGCCACTTCAGAGAGAGACAAGAAGCTTTGCACAATGAGATCCATTGTAGCGTGTAGTTACTCATGCCTTTCTGTGGGATAACAGAAATACAGTCTACTCTAAATGTATGATAAATAGTGGTGGCGTCTTTCTCTTCTGTGGACCTCAAGTTCTTGACTTTCAGGAGCTCCTTTAGGGGCCAGCAGAGCCTCGGGAAAGACCAGAATTGATAGGGGCTCTTTTGTTCATTTATATTTATTGCAAGAATATATTCATAAGCTTTTCAAATTCTATTGAAATACCAGTTTTCAAAGGTGAATAGTATGGCTAAATGGATTTATAAAGGAGTTGCAATATGGCTTTGTCTGTAAGTAAGAGCTGTCTAGGCTAAGTGTTTGGGTTTTGTTTTAAATTGGGAGTTTCCAAAGCACTTTTGGAGAATATTTAGAACAAGATTTGAACAGAACAAAACTAAATCACTGGTCTGCTTGGGGGTTGCGTTTATTTGGTTTTGGGTTTTTTTTGTTCGGCTTTTTTTGTTTAGTTGGTTTGTTGGTTTTGGTGTTGTGGGTTTTTTGTTTGGTTTTGGTTCTTTTTTTTAATTTTTATTTTTATTTTCCTTCTCTAGTTTTGTACTAGGAAGCAACAAGGTGGTATTGGTCATACTTCTTAAGAAATCTCTGTAAGGCAGAAAATTAAAGTAAAATTTTCAATCTAAATGAACAAAGATCATCCAGGATGTAAGCACCTTTTGAAATAAGATTTAGAATGAAAACTTAAAAGACAAATCAATTAGAAATCTTCATTATTTCCAGCTTGCGCTGTTTTTAATCCAAGATCCAAATTGCCATAAAGTACCTTGAGTTTGTTGTACTCATCACAGAAGTGCAGCAGTGCTCAAGTATTCCTTATCAATGGCATGATGCAGCAATGTATCACTGAGGAAGAAATTAAGCAGTTGAATAAATCTATCCAGATAGATTCCACGTTGAAATCATTGGCAAGTGAATAGGTACACTGAATGAGAAAAAAGATGGCTAAAGGAGTCAGTATCATGTCTATTTAAGGAGATAGTAATGGAACTTTATTAATAAATACTTGGAAATTTTGTTTCAACTTTTCTTTCTCAAAAACCCCAAACTTCAGTGGCCTATAATGGAATCATTCACTTTGAATCATATTACATTTTGAGCTCTATGTGCTGCTGTCATTTTTACAAGTCTTCATAGCTGTAAACGTGATTACACCACCAACAACAATATTTCAGCTGACATGAAACATTACAGAGGCATCTGTGAGCTTGACATAGCCAGTAATTGCTTTAATTTTTTTCACCACTTTCAGTTTTCATTTTGTCTTTATTAAATTACTGTCCTCTAAATAGATGATTGTGTAAATGTTTGATCCTGTAAATGTACTGTAAGGAATCAAGCAATTAAATATATTTTCACTGTATTACCAGCTTTGACACTACTACCTTCTTAATTTCTAAGTCTCATTTTTACAAGGTGAAATATGTGTGGACATATATAAATGTCAAAGAAGTCAATAGATCTCTTATTATATATATTGTGTTCATTATTTAGGATTCCAGCCAAATTGAATTGCTGAAGGAATTAATGGATCTTCAGAAGGATATGGTTGTCATGTTGCTGTCTATGCTGGAAGGTAGTCAAAATTTAGTTTGAAATCCTCTTTCACAGTTGTTCTAGGAAAGTTTTTACCTTTGTGATTTTCTTCATGTGGGAAATAATGGTCTTGTTTTCCTTTGGGTATTTAATTTTCATGTCTTAGTTGTGAGAAGAGTTGTTAGGTCTTAAAGTGAATGGGAAATTTCTATAGTGTAGTTGATATAGTTGATGTTAATTCTGAATGCCATAACTGTATTAAATCCAGCTCTGGTGGAAGTTTTGCTTTATTTCCATGAATTTAGCTTCTCTTTTGGCTTAGGTGAAAAGTTTTTTTGCTATTGAAGTCAATTGAATCAATCCTAAGTTCTAAGAACTGAACCATTTATAAGTCAGTTTATTAACACTTTTACTATGTTGCATTTTTTTGGGGGGTAGTGATCATAGCCATAAAGAACAGGCTTTGATTTGTCTAGTCACTAGTTTTGAGGTCCTTTATAGCTAGTACCTGAAATTATGATTCCCCAGAGAACGTGATCATTATCAAGAAATTCTACAATTTCTTTAGCTCCTTTATGGTATTGAATTAGTACTTCCAATACTAGACTAACTAGACGCACACACAGATGACCCAAAGATCTGTTTTTCCTTTTTGCTGCTTACGTGTATCCTATCGCATTTATTTTCTTGAGCTAACTGGGAGGCCAGTAAACGCTGCATAGATTGCTACTACTCTTAGAAGGTCACTGAGGAGCAAAGTAAATTCTTAGTATTTTAGGCTGTGCTTCATGAACAAACTACTGAGCTACCCATCTGAACTAATGGGACACTGGTTCTGTCAATGTTGCCGTATAGTAAAATTTATAGTATGCTACCTCGTGTTTAGTACTATATTAAATGTAACAGATGTTTCTCTGTTGGGCTTATGAGTTCTTCCTTTCTTTAATGGCAAATACCTAGTCACTTGTGTTTTTCCCAAGTCTTAGGGTAGTGTTATTAATAAAAGATTTCTGATTTTACAGCTAGCTTTCTCATGTGAGCGTGTTAGCCAATAGTTTATCATCTGTACCGCTTGATTATTTCACTCGTCATTATTATACACTTTTCTTTGCCAAAACATTTGCTGCCATCAGTACCTCTAACTTGATGTTATCACATCTAGGTAATGTTGTGAATGGAACTATTGGCAAGCAGATGGTCGATATGCTTGTGGAATCGTCCAATAATGTCGAGATGATTCTGAAGTTTTTTGATATGTTCTTAAAATTGAAGGATTTGACTTCCTCTGATGCATTCAAAGAATATGACCCTGATGGTAAAGGGATAATTTCAAAGAGGGATTTTCACAAAGCAATGGAAAGCCATAAGCATTACACTCAGTCCGAAACGGAATTTCTTCTATCATGTGCTGAAACAGATGAAAATGAGACTCTGGACTATGAGGAGTTTGTGAAACGATTCCATGAACCTGCCAAAGACATTGGTTTCAATGTCGCTGTTCTCCTGACCAACCTGTCAGAACACATGCCCCATGATACCCGCCTGCAAACTTTTCTGGAACTGTCAGAGAGTGTGCTGAATTACTTTCAGCCTTTCCTTGGACGCATAGAAATCATGGGCAGCGCGAAGCGCATTGAACGGGTTTATTTTGAAATAAGTGAGTCGAGTCGGACTCAGTGGGAGAAACCTCAGGTAAAAGAGTCAAAGAGACAATTTATATTTGATGTTGTAAATGAAGGCGGGGAGAAAGAAAAGATGGAGCTTTTTGTTAATTTCTGCGAGGATACCATCTTTGAAATGCAACTGGCTGCCCAGATCTCTGAGTCAGACCTGAATGAAAGGTCAGCAAATAAAGAGGAGAATGAGAAAGATAAGCCTGAGGAACAGGATCCTCGAATGGGGCTCTTCTCTCTCGTGACCATGAAGTCAGCATTAGTAGCTCTCAAGTATAATTTAATGACTCTTATGAAAATGCTCAGCATGAAAAGCCTAAAGAAACAGATGAAAAAAGTGAAGAAAATGACCATGAAGGACATGATCATGGCTTTATTTTCTTCCTATTGGAGCATTTTGATGGGCTTACTACATTTTGCTTGTAGTGTCGTCCGGGGCTTCTTTCGCATCATATGCAGTTTGCTACTTGGAGGAAGCCTAGTAGAAGGAGCAAAGAAAATCAAGGTGGCTGAACTGTTAGCTAATATGCCAGATCCCACTCAAGATGAGGTGCGTGGGGAAGGAGAAGAAGGGGAGAGGAAGCCAGCAGAAGCTGCACTGCCTGCAGAAGACTTGACAGATCTGAGAACTTTATCAGATGAGAGTGATCTACTTTCAGATATATTTGGCTTGGATTTGAAACGAGAAGGGGGACAGTATAAACTGATCCCTCACAATCCAAATGCTGGTTTGAGTGATTTACTGAGCACTCCCTCCTTATCTCCAGTGCCTGAGGTGCAGGAAAAAATCCAGGTAAACTGTACCTTTTATTTCTGCTGTATGTTTCTCTCTTTCATATGTTAAGTATAGTCTTGAAAAAAAACCTTGCAGCTCTGTTTTTCTGGGGTTTGTGACATATATTTTAAGGAATTGCTTGTAATTACTGGTGTTTACCCTCTCGGATGTCATGAACTTCAATTCCCACAGCCTTCTGTAAGTACATAATGTTTTGGTTTGCTTTTAATTTGGTATCAAAATGTCTCTTCATTAATGTAAATTAAAGTATCATCTTCTCTCAGGGTTTAGATTGTTTTTTAAAAAAAGCCTAACATTCTGCACTCTATGTACCCTTTTAACTAACTCTGTACTGTATAATAGTATGTAGACACTTTTTTTTAAAATCTGACTTTCTGTAGGAGCAGGTGAAAGAAGAGGAAAAGGAAGAGAAGGAGGAAACAAAATCTGAACCTGAAAAAGCCGAGTATGTATTACCTTAACTTCTGATCCTTCAAATTGTGGTTTGTTTCACTGAAAAAACAGCTTGATTTGTACTTACTTCTTTGCCTTTAATTTTGTGTCTATTTGTGTTTCACAGTTAGGATTTTTTTCAATCATCCTCCACATCTGTGCACACTCACACAAAAATGCCATGTAAATAGTATCACTCAGATTTTATGAATTTCCCTCTTCCAGCAGCATCCTTTGTAATGCTGATTTAATTTCTTTTAGTATGTGTTTCATTGATTAAGTTTTTCTTGGCAAGTCTGAAAGTTAAAAGAAAATCTCTTGGGAAACATGTAAGAGCACCTGCATTCCAGAGACCTGTTATCTGTCAGTGGTAGAGACTGAATCTGTTTTGCCCTTCCCATTTGGTATGACCTGTTTTGAGTTATTTGGATTTTGCAAAACCTTAATATTCCAAGGTAATTTTAATGAATTACTAACTACTCTCACATCTTTATGAAGAACAAGTGCTAGCATTTGATAAATGATAATTTTAATCAGTTTAGGCTATGTTAAAATAAAAATAGTGGAATAAAAATAGTGGAAAGCAAAACATGATGCTTGGTTTTAACCAGTAAAAGTATGACACTCCATCCCTGTATGTTATGGTTCCTGATACGTGTACAGTTCCTGTAGCTGATATGTCACTGTCAAAATTCTGAGTTCCTTAGTCTCAAGCTCTATCCTTATTGCTGTCCTGGGATGACAAAGACTTGCCCACCCACCACAAAAACTCTTCTTCCTGATCAGTACAGCAAATTGCCAACTTAGCCAGTATAACTTTGTGAAGGAGCGTGTTGCTGACTTTTGAAGGTCGCTTCATTGTTGTTTGCTCCGCTTGCCTGTGTGAGTTGCAGCGGTACCTGTGCTCTCTGTGAGGAGTGCAGTGCCTGCCGCTGTTAGCTGCCCTGAAACCGCTCCTAACAGAAGGCAAACTTTCAAGTGAATTTTCATGTGAAAATTTATCATGTGTATTCTAGTAAGAGAAGCAGCTTAGGACATCAGATATTCTGTTTGTAGATAGGTACAGAGAAATTAATAATGTAACATATACGTTGCCTCTCACTCTGGTTTCGCTTCAAATGGAGTTCTGTGGTCCTTTCATCTGCCATGCTGTCAGGTCAAATGAACTTCTAAGATAATTCACAGTTCCTTAGATCATGTGTTTGGAGAAGGCAGCCCACTAACTATGAATTTCTGTAATCAAGCAGCAGGGTGATAATCACACATCAAATGCTGTCAAGCTTTCTTATTTCTGTCTCCTCCTGGAGTGGGTACTTATGAATTCCTCCGGTGGTCAGAAATGCAGAATTTAAAACTTGGGGTTTGGCTTATAAACGCACGAAGAACCAAAGTTTTCTGCAACCTTTGAGGGAACTGGATAGTTAAAATGCCCGAGGTTGGAAGGGAGCACTTAATCATACAGGCACTCATACATACAGCCGTCAGCTTACAGACATTTGTCAGTGCAGGTGTTAGCTGCACAATAATGAAGCAGACCCTCAGGTAATATGGTTGGCAGATTCTGCCTCTACCAGTTACCAGCTGCACTTCAAGTAAGTTTAATTATCTGTAACTTAACCAGACTGTCGCCCTTGCCAGTGCTTTGGGCTGAAGAGGGATGTGTGTCTCCTTGTCGTTTGTGTGTGAACTGTGTGAGTCATGAGTATATGAGCCTCATGAAAATATGCAATGACCTCTTTCAGAGTGTGATTTTAACTTCTTGTTTAGCAATTTTATTAATTTGAGATATTATTTTGGTTTCATTTGTGTCCTAAGGGGAGAAGATGGAGAAAAAGAAGAGAAAGTCAAGGAGGACAAAGGAAAACAGAAATTAAGACAACTTCATACTCACAGATATGGAGAACCAGAAGTTCAGGAATCAGCTTTCTGGAAGAAAATCATTGCATACCAACAGAAACTTCTTGTAAGCTGTTCTCTAGACTATGCATTTAGCTGTTGGCAGGGATGTGTACCACCATATTATTCTACCAATATAAAGACAAATTTGCATCTGATTAAGCTCATTTTTCTGTCCACCATCATCCATAAAAAGGACGTAAAGGCAAAGATTTAACTGGAATGTTAAAGAAAAAAAATGCATTAATTACTTAGTAGACAAGATATTAGTTCTTTGGGATTACGGCCCAAACTCATCCAAGATGCCTATCCATCACTGGAAAAGAACTGTGCATTTTAATGTGAATAAAATGTCCTGAATTTCCACAGCTGCTTGTGAGCCTGTAGGATTTGTCTTTCCTTGAGAGACAATTTTGGGAAATGACAAGCTCTCCTATAAAAATAATTTATTAAGATACAATGCTTAGCCTAAAATTCATAGGAAAAGAAGCTACAGATTTTTTTGTGAAATAGCAAGTTATTATTTGAGAAACTTCTCAAAACCTGTGGAAAATAAGACAAATTAAAATAGTGTAACTGTATCTGAGAGTATCTCAGTAAAATATGATATCCCCGAGTTTGCTGTAGAACCATTTTAAATCCATGCTTTTGTTATCTAGGAGATTCCATGAATATTCTGTGAAGCTGGTGTGAAATGCAAAGCAAAAAGAAATACACTTCTGCTGTATATCTAATATATACGATTGTTTAGGGCCAGCCTACTTCTAACATGAGTAGCAGCAAAACTACAAAACTGCTCTCACGGTTTTAATAAGGAATTAACTGTTCAGCTTTTGGTTTTAAACTCATTCATTTTTTAAGGCTAATCATGTACCAGTCATGCAAATTTCACTTAATTTTTTTTTTCTAATAGTCTTATTTAATAATTCACTAATAGTCATCTCTGGTTAGGGCTGAAAATATGGAAGAATTCCCCCGTCAGAATTAGAGCATTCAAAATGTGTGCTAGAAAGGTTTGTGACTCATCAGGAAGGGAAAAGGTACATTTCTGCAATCCTTTTGATAGCATCATAATGTGAGAGAAGCTTTGTATTCATGGTACTTAGGTCACAGATGAACTTTCTGCTGTTCTGGTAAAAATGCAATTGATTTTGGGATGGAAAAAGATCTAAAATAAACATGTGCAGACATTTTTGTTTCTTGGTAAAACAATTTCCCATATGCAAGATTATTGAAACAGGGAAGATGGAGATTTCTGTATTACTAGTGCATTAATATTACATTATGTTGTCTCTGTGTTGTCTCTAAGTGTATTGAGAGGATAATGAAAAAGATGTAAGAGGCAATTTAGAAATTCTTCATCCTTTTCTGCATGGAGGGAAGAAAAAGGTCCTTTATCCATTATTGCACATATGGAGTAGGAGAGAATTTGTACATCAAAATCAAAATGTTTGATTTTTTTTTAATTTTCTATTTATAATTCTACATAGGGGAAACAAATGAAGCAAGTCCCATGCAACAACGTAGTAACTGTTGTGGTACCATTATTAGGCAAAGTGTATTTATGTTCTGTTTCTATTTTCAGAATTATTTTGCACGAAACTTTTACAATATGAGGATGTTGGCATTGTTTGTTGCTTTTGCCATCAACTTCATCCTGCTTTTCTATAAGGTAAACTTGTCAAAATGTTACTTTTCAAGTAACATTCAGGTTTTGTAGACAATATACTATGGTAAAACTGCTTAGCCTAGCAGATTCAATACCTGCTTCATACTGCCACTTCAGAAATCTAACACAGCGAGAGCTCAAGTGTTTGTGTGAAGTAGTAATAGACTTCCAGTACACAAATACCTATTCACAAAGTTCTGTGTTGCGACAGAAGCAGCAGCCTGAAAGGCATACCCGTGCCTCAGATGCTCTATTTCACAGTTCAGTGCCTCAGACAAGTGCAGCCTTCACTGGCAACTTAAACTAATACATGTCAGCTGAGATGTTTTCTCATGCTCTGAGGAGGTATGTGCAGCAAGGAGAAGTCACCTCATCTCAAACTGCCTAGAATATCACTAAGCATTGTCAAGACTTCTAGTATTCAGCTCTATTTGGGTCTTCAGACTCGAATCACTTTCTGGCACAGCCCTGCTGATAAAGACTACGTGTGGGAATGTCAGGAGTTGCCTGGGTTTCTTCCGAGAGGGCTGTGCCCTTTCTTGGATTTGAGGTGATAAAATTCTGCATGGCCCGAATTTGCTTCCATAGAAAGAGAGCGGGAGGGTGGGGGGAAGAAAATGCACTCTATCACAGATTGGTGTCACAAGGTGAAAGGGTCTTTGTGAGGTATTCTCTGTGGGCATTTTTATGCAAAACATTCTTTCCTCATAATGATATTGTCCTTGGTATCATTGTTTTCCATTATACTACTTAGCTTGTAGTAGCGTAAGGCTCCTGTCAAAGGAAAACTGCTGCAATATTAAGATTAAGTGATTTAAACAGGTGTCCACATCTGCTGTGACAGAAGAAAAGGAAGTTCCTGTGGTATCTGTTGGGGAAAGTACCAAGATGAACAGCCTGGAGATTGACAACCAGAGGGTCATTGCAGTGCATTACGTCCTGGAAGAAAGCAGTGGCTACATGGAGCCCACACTGCGGATTTTGGCCATCTTACACACAGTCATCTCATTCTTCTGCATCATAGGGTATTACTGTTTGAAAGTAAGAAAAACAGAACACTGTTTTTCCTTCTAGCTTTGTACTTCTTTATCCATGCAGTAGTATAGACTGGAACAAAGTCATAGCAACGTTGCTAAAGCAGGTTGAAGGACTGTGTAAAGAAACACTCTGTTGTTTAGTGTAGCCTACACAGACGTGTATTAGGTGACGTGGGAATTCAGGAAGTTACAGGTCTGAGCCTGGCTTGCTGTGCTGCTACAGCATTTGCACCGTTGCCGTGTCAGCCAATTACAGCAGTAACCTGTATCAGAAACTGCTTGTGACTGTCACAGGCAAGCTGTGTACACATGGCCAGAGGGACCTTAGGTGACAGTGTCTGCATTACTGGTCAGCTGGCTTGTCCGAAAAGCATGAAGGCGTTGTGGGCTACCGCTACCACATGGTGTGGCTCTAGGCAACGCCTACATCTCATAAGCTGGTGGTAGTGCTTTGGCAGGAACTTAAGCATCTTTTAAAGGAATACCTTGCAGAAGGTCTCTGTTAGGGATATAAGAAATAACGATGCCACCGTTACTGGCAAAATGCTGCTTCTGGCTTAGGAAGATCCAATGCCATAAATCTCTTGAGCTGGGAGAAGCATATCTGGGATGTACTTCCCCCATTTTTACACTCTTCCTGGGGCAAACCCTATAGGTCAAAGTGCAAGATAGTACGAAATTAAATGGATCTTTGCTATGACCCAGTGTGGCTACTCCTTTTTCTTTAAAATGTCTTTATCAAAGTTTTTTATGTGGTCCTTGATATTTTTCTTTTCCTCTTTTAATAGATAATATTTTTTCTATGCTAAAAAAGACACAATCTGCATTTGTAGTTGACGCAAATGGTCATACTATGCATTAAGTGGTTGATATTCATATCTACCTTAAGTGTCTCTGCAGGTCAATAAATACTAAAACATGTTTTCCTGTGTCACTGGTTGGCATGCAGCAGGAAAGCTTAGATTTCTGGCTTTTGAGATGTCCTCATATCTTTTTTTTTTTTTTTTTTTCACACTATGACTTTTTATACTACTTTCCCACATTCTTTATTTATACTACATTTATTCTCTGACTAGAAGGGAAAGACATTATCATCATTATTTTCTTTAATGAACCGCCTTCTTTCCAATTCTGAAACCCTGAAGAAAAGACCAAATATGGTTTCTGTCTTTCTTTGGAGATATACTGCTTTCAAAATTAAAAATCTTCAGAATTGCAGGTCTATGTATGAGGTATTTGCTTCTGAAGATTACTCTGCATGAAATCCACTTTTTTTTTTTTCCAATTAGTTGTCTGAAAATAAGATAGGAACTATTGTTACTGTATCTAATGCAATAACCATGTTGCTTGAGTAATCTACTTTTTATTACTATTATTTCACTATACTTACGTCCAGCCTTGACTAGTAATACAGTCAAGGTAGGTAATGCAGGGTGGGTGAATTCTGGGGACCTGCAAAATAAGGAAAGAGCAGGGGTTACCTTTGTTGGTAACAGATTTCCAAGAAAAATCCATTCCGCTGGGTCCACTAGTTACATCTGCCTTCTCAGAATGTTATCCAGCTGATGAGTTGTAGGTAAGCTGTGTCACCTGCTGGCAAAGAACTACAGAGCACAAGTATATAGAATGTGGATGCGATTTAAGGATTTTTCTTTTTACTGCTTCCAGCCTTTCTTTGCTCTCTACTGTGAAACTACTTGTGCTTCCTGCTGTGAAACCTCAAGAATTTTTTTTAGCAAGTGAAAGGCAACCTCTAACAGCTCTGCGTATCAACATGCAATCCAAAAGTGTGATCCCAAATTAATGTTTTGCAACCAGAATTTCTAAGCTTTTAAAAATTATTTTCACTTGACTAACTCTAACAGGTCCATAGCACTGAAGAACTATTTTTATTTGAAGGATCCCTTTTCAGGGTTTTTTGGCCGTCTTTTTACAACTGCGTGGCACACTGTAGTTATATGATTTTGAATGACCTGGTCCTTAAACTCCTATAACTTTGCAGTGTTCTGGGTAATTGTCAAGTCTTTATGGTTTTTTAAATACTATTTTTGCTCTGTTCAGTTTTCATACTTAATTTTTATAACAACCAGCTTTTCTTAAAAATTTGCAAACATGTCGGTGCATTTTAAATAATTCCTGGTATTGTTTTCACCTGCAGGTTCCACTGGTTATTTTTAAGAGAGAAAAGGAAGTGGCAAGAAAATTGGAATTTGATGGGCTGTATATAACTGAACAGCCATCAGAAGATGATATTAAGGGACAGTGGGATAGACTCGTAATCAACACACAGTGAGTTTTTACCTATTCTGTCTCTGTAGCTTTGCAAGTAATTGTTCTTCAATCTCCACAGCTATATGGTCGATTATCCAGCTTGTCTGAGATAAACAATTGTCAGGGATATACTTCTAGCAAGGGTATACATAATATTTCAGACACCTGTTATGCTAATGTTTAGTATTACTTTTTAAATTATTCATTCCCAGGTCTTTGTTTTAAAATTATTTCTGTTCCATAAAAGAAAAAAAAAAAATTGCAATAAATTTCTTTTGGCAAGCACACTGATGATTGTGTATTGCTGTCAGTTCAAGAGTGAACTGTGCTTTGCATCCTTTTAGTGTCTCTTGAAGGCTCTCCTTTAGGAATATATTTAAAGTCCCAACTCTCTGCCTGGTGGGACTGTGAGCTCCAGCTGCTTTAGAACCCTGTCTGCAGGCATCGACTCTGCCACTCGTTCCCAGCTACATTAACGTGGTAGGCTGAATGCCATTTGGCAATTTCCATTCCGGTGACTTCACAAATGACTAGCTGGCTATAGCAACAGAGAGCCTCTAAGAAACAAAATCAGTATCTAATTTTTGTGACATTTCAGTAACTACTGCATCTTCTCATGATCATCTAAAATGTAATCTTATCTGTGTTTTTCAGGTCTTTTCCAAATAACTATTGGGACAAATTTGTGAAGAGAAAGGTAAGGCTTATTTTTAAAAATATGCATGAAGTTAAAATAAAGCTTTAATGTTTGTTTATTTTCCTGTTTGAAGAAAAGTGAACTGTCCTTCTTTGAAATATAACTTTCAGTGTAGATTTCCATATTTACCATTTTAAAATACACACTTTCCTTATGCTTACAACTACTTTTGTGTGGTTTGGATAGTTTTAATTTCAAAGTTTTTCTGCATACAGCTTGTTGTGTAAAACAGGAACCCAAATACATACATGAAATGCTGTGGAGAATTTCTCTGTACACTTGTACATATATTGCAACCTATGTAGCTTATTTTGCCTGTGTGTATTTATGTATTCATCTCCATGCACACAGACCAGAGTCCCTCACCCAGGAGAGGGTTGGAAAGGAATTTGATAAGAAGATAGGACATATTGAGATGTTTAGGCACAGGGCATAGTCAGACAACTGTACTGATGAGCATCTGGCCCTTTTTGTCCCTTACCACTCTGTTTTCCCACATTTGCTCCTCCCCAAATGACCTAAATCCATCCCATTTCCCACCTTTGCTTCTTCCCTATAACATCCAATAATAAGTTCTGTGGAATCCCCAAATGTTCTTCCTTTCACCATCCCGTAATGTATCCCAGGTCCCTTGGCATTAAGTTTCTCAGTTGGAAAGGTGATCTGGAGAGCTACTCCCAGTGACTCATCTCACTGGGTTTCACGCCTGGACACTGGGGCTGAGGCTCTCCTGGGACAGCCCCGGGAAGGACCAGGCAGCGTGTCCATGCATCAGGAGTCTGTAATTTGGGTTCCTGCCTGCCGTCGCACCCCTGTGCTCCTCTAGGCTTCAAGAGATGGGCCTTTGATGGGCGGCTGGCTCCCGTGAGGGGCCTAGTTGTAGCTGGGCAGGGTGTTCTTTGGACTCTTGCCCAGCTGTTCTCTCTTGGTGGTCCTTCATGGGTGTGCAGATGAGCTTTTATCACATAACAGTCTCTCTCTCTCAAAAACAGTCCTCTATAAGCAGAGACTGTTGAAGTTCATTTCTTACAAACGTTATGTCAAATGTTTTCTCAGCTTGCTCTTAGAAAATAAATGTTATGTTTGTACCACAGCTTACAACAAGAATAATCTTCCTAGTGTATTTGGTCACAATTGAAAAAGAGGGTGTTTATGTTGCTGGATCAGATCTACCCCCTTCTTCACGCCATTTGATGCCAGGCTTGAATCACGCTTTTGAAAACATATCTTTTTAAACACTAGTAGCTCTTCTGTGTTATAACAGTTTTAGGCCAACCTGTCTAAAAATGCTTTGAGTTGTGCATTCATTTTGCTGTTGAAAGGTTTTTTAGCATATTTGAAGTTCTTAGATACATATATCTATCTGTCTATCTAAGCAGAGGAGGCACTAGTTTGCACAGAGTACTCAAGAAAGAAATTAAATGTAGTAGATCAAGGAAGGTTCCTATTAAAAGGAAAGGAGCGTGGTTTTATGTTGCATGGAAGGTTTTGATATTTTATCTTTGGCTGAGGAACTGCTCTGCACAGACTGAAGTGCCTTCAAATACAGTATTTTGCAAAGAATGTTTTCTCTTTCATATATTCAGATTTATATATAAATATACTTAAATTCCCAGCCTAGTGAATGATACCCAGTTATGAAACATTGCTTTCAGATACATGACAAGGAAGGCCTGTCTCTAAAGATCTGCAAAATTATCAATAGAAATTAAAGCATTACTTAATAGAAAGCTGGTAAAATACCACCTCGCTGGCAGGAGTCATTCAGTTATAAACTTCTTACTCAGAATTTTGTGTTTCTTATTCTTTTGAAAATGAGAAGAGAGAGATTATATTTAGGAAGGAGCTGTGCGTTCAGTGAGAATGAGAGCAAGAAAATGTTCATTTCCAGAAAAGTTTCTTGTGAAGCATTTCAATTTAATAAGAAAGAGATAGTTTGAATTCACTGAAAATCATTTTTAGCTGTAAGTCTCTGTTCAAGATCTTTTGATTCTTACATATTCTATGTGTATTATATTTTAATTTTATTAATAACTAAACAAAAATAAGATCATAAAATTATACAATGAAGCTAGTTAATAAGTCAGGACATTTTTCACAACTATTTCAATGTGAAATACTTCCCCTTGAAAGAAATCAAAAATGGCCAGTCCAGATATTTGGGTTACTTAAAAAACTTTTATAAACAGAATAAATTTTTTGGGCATGTGGTTGGTTTGTTTTTATTTTATTTTATTTTTATTTTATGTTCTTAAATGGAATAACTAGTAAGGGTCAAACACTGTCTTTGAGAAATCTAATTTTAGTCAGGTTTTCACACAGCTAGGATATTTAAAGCATCTCTTTATGTGTGAACACACAGTGTATTTTTCTTTTGTCAGTGAAAATACTGATTTAGTTCTTGTTCTGCTGGGTTGCTTTCCTCTTCCTGTTCTCATTAAATGAGTAGAAACATCTTGTCTTTGACACCCACCCCTTGCCTCTATTGAATTGATCGAAATTGAGCAGAAAAAAACCAAACAAACAGAAAATTACTGGCTGATATGATAGACAGATGGAAACAAACAGATGAAAAAGATCATGTACATTAAACCTCTTGTCTTCAGAAACCAGGCTAAAAACCAACTTGTCTACCCAACTGATCCTGTTGAATATTCCCTCTAACTTTAGGTCATGGATAAATATGGTGAATTCTATGGCCGTGACAGGATCAGTGAGTTACTAGGAATGGACAAAGCTGCTCTTGATTTTAGTGATGCTCGAGAAAAGAAGAAACCAAAGAAGGATAGCTCCTTATCTGCTGTGTAAGCATTTGCTTCTGTTTTGTTTGTGTGGTTGGCTTTTTTTGTTTGGATTTTTTCCCCCAGGGTTTTAAAGGTAAAATTAAGCATTCAAAGTTTGTTATTCAGCTTTGAATTTTCTTCTTGCTCTTTTTTGTATATCTATATAATATAGATCAATTCTGAAGTTGAATGATATAGTGAATTTATTTCATTATAGACAACATATATGCAGGACTTCACTGGTTTTTATGTGTGAAGATTTAGCTTAGTGCACAGCTGCTTGAATACATCACATTACCACTGTTTTGATAGAGTCATTACCACTGGGCTGGAAACTCATAGTTGTCTCGGTTCAGCTCAGCTGGAAAGAATGGGCAAAATTGGCAGGGTGTTCTGATTATAAAGAAATGATGGAATAAATTTAAGTGATAGTGACCAGTAAAATCTAGGAAGTTGGATGATTATTCTTCACATCCGTTTATAATTTGTTTTCCCTAAACTATGTATTTGCCTATCATCTGAGAGACAGGCTTGGAAAAAAAGCCCCTTGGCATTCAGAGTAATTGCATTTATTTTCCTTCTTAGGGAAGGGATATTCTCAGTTTTTGTAAAGTATTGCAAAATGTTTTTTTCTGGTTCTGCATGATAATAAAAGATACTCAAGTAGATAGAATATATTTTAACAAATGGACTTGTAATGCTACAGAGATTCTACTGGAAGTGTTTATTTGTAGCTTGCTTTAAAAGCAACATTTTAGCAATGGGTTTGCAAGAATTATATGAGGTAGACTGTGGGACCACAAGTAGATTAGAATTGCATTGAAGCAAGGGCTAATTTTGTACAGCTGGATCTTTAATGTCCGTCTTTTTTAAAGATGAATAAATTAACCTGAAGTCCATCTGAACAGTCCATCAGGTACAGTGTTAAAGCCCCAGGACTCTGTGGCATTGCAATACTAATTAAAATTTAATATTGTAGCAAAAGTACTTTCCAGAATACTTTCTTACCAGCTGTTTTGCTGCTGGATTATAGTAGGACCCATGGATGAGTTTAGATTATTATTTTTTCTCTAATTTTTATTACTTTTCTTGGCATAAGAAGAAAATGAAACTATTTTCCCTTCCCTGTGTGCTCATGCCTCGTATTTGGGAAACAAAAAAAATAATGAAATAATGGTTCTGTAAATACTCTTGAAAAAACAGACCAGAATGAAGCAGTTGGAGAAGGCTAATGAAACACTTCATTTTAGAATCAGGCCTGAAAGGTACTAGTTTTTTGTTACATCTCTAGTGTCTACTCCATGTTATATACATTTTAAAAAAACACAACCAAAACCAAGGCAACCTCATCTGTTTTTCAAGTTCTCCCTGGAGAACTCCTTCCATCCTTATAACAGATTAATATGCTGTGGAAAATGAAACAGCTATGACAGAAATTTACAGAACCATTTGCATAAGCTTCATATGCTTCAGGAGGGCACATCTATCCACTTTTTACCAGTTTCAAAAATGAACAATAATGGAGTTTTTATTACTAACTAAATTATAAACTAACTAAAAATTAGGCATATTCCAGATTCCACATTTGAAATATTTACAGTGCCATGAAGAGAGAGATGGGAAAAGCAGTGGAGTTGAACTTTTACTGCACCACTTTGGGGGAAAAAAAGGTGGAGAATGGTCTGACCTGGTGCAGCTCCCAGCTCTAGTGCCTCTGCTTCTGCACGGGCCAGCAGGAGGTGGCCCAGACTGAGGCCAGACCAGATATTTATGTCTCTGTCAACGCAGAAGGGGAGTGCGGCGTGTAGCATTTCCATTCTCAATATAAATGAACCAGATTTTTCTTCTGCCTTTTTGACCCTTAGCTCCTACTGTTTCTTCCCCTGTCCCATGGGCAAATAACCTGTGATTCCCTTCCATCCGCCTTTCTGCAAGGCACTCGCAGCACTCTACTTGCAGGTGACCTAGCTCCTTCATAGTTCCTGCCTGTCTCACTGATATCTGCATAATAAAATAAAATTCTAACTCTGGAAGAGCCATTCAGCTTATATATATTTGCATTTTTCAATATGTATTAAAATATTTAAGTAAGTATTTGGTATTTTTCAGTATTATTTAAATATAACCAACTCAGGAGGACGTTGCAGTTTGAACGTCAATGTAGATTAGACAGTAAAGACAATTAATATTTGCACACTGGGACTGAGGTGGTGTACTGCTTTTCCATTAAGTTTCCCTTCTCGGGTGGATGGTGTTAAACTAGATGCAGCATGGATGAAGTATATTTGAGGGAATAATGTGAAAGACACAAAGGTGAAAGTTATTTATCAAAGGCATCATAGTGAGGTTTACCTCTCAGTCCCTTTACCTTCCTAACAGCTGTTGGTTCCAGGGTCATTACTCCAGTCAGAGTCAAGAGAAGAGGCAGGTGAGGCTCCAACATCTCATCATCAATGACATAAGGCTAATTTGGGGGAAAATAAATAAGGTTTCTGTTGAATGCTCACAAGGTTTCCATAGTTTGACAACAAGATAAACCATATCATAAATGCAAACTGTACAAAGAATGAGTGTAGTTGGCCTCAGAATGTGAAAGAGGTTAAAAGGTCCTATTCTTCCTTGTTATGAGAAACAATAACCCAGGTTTGCAAAAGATTTGGAACAGGTAACCCCCTTATTAGTAACGTAGTATCTTGGAGAACAGTATTGTCCCTGATAAACTAGTACTTTTCCTGCAGGTGAGAGCCTGCCTCTTGCCCATAATGGCTGGTGAAAAAATAAGGGATTTTATTTGAGGTAGTTTCTAACCTGAAGTCCCAAGATTTATTCCTATGTCACCACAGGATTTGAAAACCTGTGAATGTACCTATTTGTCCAAACAGAAGTGTATGTCAGTAAGTGGATAGTGGCCTCAGCCCTCATGGTTGAGAAGTAGGTGTACTTACCGTTAATGTATCATGTCCAAATTCCCAGCCTGTTCCATTGAGAGGAATGATGTGTATGTGGGAAACTCAGCCTCAAGCCTTCCCACTTACAGATGCTAACATAAGATACCTCCTCCTTTGGTTATTTACTTGGGAATCTTAAGCCTAGTGGATCCCTGCAGAAGCTTTGTAAAGCAAACCTTAAAGTAATAATCTATTCTATGTGATATATCTCCAAGGCAGACTTAAAGGTGCCAAGTAACTCATTATTTTGTTTCATTTTGTTTCAGTTCAGTGCTTTCTTCTTGTAATGGTCTGCTGGCACCATTCTCTATAACATACAGCCTGCTGATGGTCAGTGCCTAGCACAAAAGGAACACTATTTCGACACAGTGCAATAAAAATGATATTTCCTCCCCAGCTGACCAATTAATAAATAATGAATGTTGGGATCCCATCTGAAGGGATGCTTTCTATTGTACATATAGTAACATAACCTCCATTGAAATTCTTTAATTGGTAAGAGTTATAGTTTCATTAATGATTTTTCTTATAACTTAAGAAAGATGGGTCATCTTTCTGAACTGTTGTCTTTGTTAGATTTGCCTTCTGAAACAGTCCAAAAGAACCTTTAACAGCAAATTTCAGCGTCTGCTAAGAAAGTTAATGCAAAGAGCTAACTAATTAAAACTGACTTCCCGGTTTCAGTTTGTCTGTTGTTTTGGAAAAAGGTTAAATGCTGCTGCAAGGCTATTTTTCAGTTTGAACTTAAAGTAATGATAGTTGTTCCTCAGCTGGCGATGCCCTGTAGCTGCTCTGAACAGCTCTGATGTACAAACATTAAAATGACTCAGGCTGAAAAGTTCAGAATTTTGTGATTGCAGTTAACATTAGTATCATTTAATGGCCTGAGGAATTTTTTTTAAAGGGAAGAATAACTCGAAACCCTACTATGTTATGTTTTAAACAGCTAAATGCAGTAGGCCTTAAGAAAGAAGCTTAAGTAAAAAAGGCAAGGTGTGGTTGAAGTTCATGAAATACTAGTGTAGGTTGCAGCCAAAGGTAATAAGGCAATTTCTCACCATTTTCTTATTGCTTGTTCACATTGTGCATTCTCACACTGTGTCTATCATTCACCATCACTGAACTCAGCTACTACAACAGTACTACAGTGTATGACAACTTGTACAATGGTGCAGAAAGAAGTAAAATAAAAATTCATTCAGAGTAGGAATATCCAATATTCCTATATTGGAAAATCCAATAGAATACAAACTAATGATATTTAAAGGGAGACTTGAAACCATAATGTTGCTTTTTGATTCACATCTGTAGAGCTTAATTTTTATGTGATCTCATATTCTTTGAAGTCTCTGAGCTACTTGATCAAGGTAGTGAGCAGAAATAAACAGGAGAATGCGGTGTTATGCATGTTGTTATTGCTTTGCTCTCCATGTCAGGCTTTAAAAATGAGGATATGAAAAAATGAAGTTCCTTTTTCCCTGTAGATCAACATTCACATTAGTTTTAGGAGCTCTTACAGCTACTGCTGTTTGTAAATTATAATATCATAAAATTTAAATGACCAGAGATGAGTTCCTCTGGTGCTGATTATTTTTTTTTTTTTTTTTTTTTTGCCATTTCATGAGAGAGTATCCTGCCTGTCCATAAGCAGTCCTGTCTATGGTTGTTCATATGTAATGCAAATATAGTTGCAGATAAGTGGATTGTAGTCACAAGAATATGTCTGAGACTAGAAGTGGGTGGTATTGGGTCAGAATAAAGTAAGAAATTAACTTGCTGTAATAATATTTTCAGAAATAAATTTAAAGAGGTTTTGGTTCATTTTACTACCTGAATATGTTATTGAACAATATTTGAATGAGAAACTGTTCTTAAACATTTTGGACCTTTTTTTTTTTTTTTTTTTCCCCTTCTAGGACAGAGTTTTCTATAAATTTTGATTTCCATAATAACTCAGATTTGGGGCTAGAAAATTTTCTTACAGCTTGGGGTTGACAAAAATGGATTCAGCAGCTTTTAGCTGCACTCAGCTGTTGTTGGAGAATCCATTTCATTGTTCCAGATGCATTTCTAGCTTTGGTGAAATGGCAGCATGGTAGATTTATCTTGCAGTACTCTGTAGTATCTGGAACATAGTCCAATGTGGCGACCTTTGAGATTAGCATAATTCTAATAATTTCTTTCAAGATATGAATCTGAATTTTGTTATGGATGCATCTTTCCATCCTTGTAAACTTGAAAACCTGTTAGAAAAAACTTGCAGCTTTTATTTCTGTAGCATATGTAGGGTTTTTGCTATACAAATATCATCCCTGCAATCCTAATCAGACAGTAAATGTCACCCAGTGACTGGCCTGAGTCACCGTGGAAGAAACTCAGGTGAAACCTTAAGCTTTAGTTTCTGCAGAATTTCTGTCTACCGTGAAGGTAATAATGAAGCAAAACCAATTGCTGACCGTGCCATCAATGTGTCTAGTAAACTGTCATCAACTTTGATTCGTTAAAACAGTTTTGTGTTACCTTATGAGAAGTTTTAGATTTGTTAAACTAGTAGTTTGTGGCCTGTGCATAGAAAAAAAAAAAAGAAAAAAGAAAAAAGAAAAAGAAAGTAAGAAATGGTAAAAAAGAAAATTAGTTTGTTGAATCCTGTTTAGCTATATAATAGACTCTAGAATTCACCATTATGTTGTACTTATGTTATTTTTATCTTTACAGAGCATTAATAATATAACTGTGTTCTTTTACCTGCTCTGAGCTAAATATATAGTGCCGTGGAAGTTCAGTGATGGCAGAAAAGTATAATTCACTGTGAATAAAGGGTGAAAACATTCACCCTAAATGAGTTAATCATTGAAATGTTTTCTGGATAAAAGTAAAATGTTGGTATGAAAGATCTGCCATGTGTAAATTTGAGAGCAAGGGTCAAATCTTTTATAAGTCGGAAAACTTCTAATATATTTCTTCTGCTTTTCCCCTTTTTATTCAAGTAGGCTCATATACTTCAGAAGGAGAAATGAACTCTTAATTAAAGTAGGCTGTAGACTATTTGGAGTAGACTTCTTGATCTAAGTTTGATTTAATTCTGTTTTTCAGTTATAATAGCTTGACTTCTATATCTGTAATGTTTATAGTGTTGTACAAGAGGTTCAGCTTGTGTCTTTTGCCTTTTAGTTTTACATGTAAATGTGGGGTTAATTTTTGCTTGTATTAAAGAGTAAATACTGTTGCAGATAGTACAAGTAGGAGTTTGATATTTTAATGGCAAAGTATTCCTTGGGAGTGTAATATTCAAATAAAACTATTACTTTTATGTCATTAGTGGCTAGAAGTCATTAGAAGTGGTTAGAAGAATTTTGGAAACCAGAGGTTGATAAACCATGGTTTAACTCCTGGTATTCCATCTAAGGCCTCAGATAATTCCATGTAAACACCTGGCATAGAAGTACTAGGTGCTTGCATATGTGGCAGATGTATGACTTTTGCCAGTGTTATTTCTGCTTGTTTAATCATTGTCAGCAGTTCTTCTCTTTCAGGAACACTGAATTCACTCACATTTTAAGGATAAAAGTAGGACAGATGACATTTTTCATACTATTATTTATATTCGTTCCTGAAATGTGATTCAGGTTTAGGTATTTTTTTTGCATCAATATAATACAGATGATCCAAACCTTTCCAAAAAGAAAAAGTCAAAAACTAGGGAGGACAAGATACACCTACAAGGAAAAATGGTATATATATTGTTTGGTGAGGTAGTTGTGTCATTTCTCTATAGAGGGGAAAAAACCAAAACGCTTCGAGCAATTAAATGGGTTTAATTCTAGTGCAAAAAGTGTGGCCTAAAGTTGAGGTGTTTATTTGTGTTGATAGAGTAATGGGAGAATTAATACCTAAAGGTATTAATTAAAGAAATACAAGGGAAAAATTTGAAGGGAATAGTTTACAGTATCAGTCTGTGCAACATAAAATTTTGTTGAAGAGAAGAGGCTAAGTGGCTGATAGAACAAAGCAACAAAAATTGTGGGAGAAACTGGGAGCGCAGCCCTCGCCGCAGCACTCCAGGTGTGCCCTTACCAGTGCTGGTTAGAGGGGTGGGATGGCCTCGCCGTCCCGCTGGCTGCGAGCTGCACGGAGCACAGGGTACCACTGGCCGCCTTTGCAGTGAGGGGCCATTGCTGGCTTTTGCTTAGCTTGCACTCCACCAAGAGCCCCAGGTCCTTTTCTGCAAAAACTGTTAATACGCATTTATCTTTCATTCACTTTTTTTTTCCTGATATCAGTGGGTGGGAAAAGCAGAGGACACAAGCTCTGAAATTAATTTCACCTCATTTTGTCTTTAATGTCAGGTAATTGTGTCACCCAAGGTATGCTATCGTAAACGAATAGTAAAGAGTTGGCGTTTTGGGATGCAAATTATTTGAACTTTTTGACAGCTACTTTAGGCTTAGATGTGTCACATTAAAAAAAAAAAAAGTCTCTTTTTCTTCATAGATTATAAAGATACTTCATTTCACTCGTATGTATATAACATCATAAACATCAATCAGCATTATGTCTGATGAATCCAAGCCAGTATTTATTAATTTGGTTTTATACTTTTTTTTTTTTGACAGGTCCATTCCGGAGCAAAAGTGTGAATTAGAACAGTATTCTGATATATTTCAGTTTTTGGAGAAATAGTTCAACTGTTGTCTCTTGTGTTTATGCAACAATACACTTCCTACAGTTTGTTGAGTATTTTCCTATTGTGTTTTGATATAAAATTCAATCTATTTATTTATTTTTACAGGCTAAATTCCATTGATGTTAAGTATCAGATGTGGAAACTAGGAGTTGTTTTCACTGATAATGTAAGTTTCTCAGTGTGTGGGTGTATGTAAATATATATATACACACACATAAGCATGTATATATTCACTGTCTAAAAACCAATATACACTTGTTAACCCAAAGTGCTTCAGAGGATTATATTTAAGTTACTACATAAGATTCCAAGATTTTCTTCATCTAAAGAGACATTGCTGAAATCTTTTCCCAGTTACATAGGTTTTAGTCTAGTAGAACCGCAGTCAGTTCCTGCCCTCCTTCCTATACGCTTTATTCAGGAGCAATAAGCAAGCATGGCACTGTAGAATTAGAAAACTGACTATATAAATTCTTACTGCCATTTTTTGTATTGTTCATAAACTTTATGGGCACTTAAATATTCCTGGAGCACAGCCAGGTTGGTATAGTTAATGTATGTGGAATTGCTAAAATTTGTATCACTGAAACTAATAGTAAGCTGTGACACAGAATGGTTTTAATAATTTGAAAAAAATGTTTCTAAAAACAAAAAAACCCCAAGGAATGATAAACAAGACTGTTTAAATACCTTGCATTTTGAGAAGTCACTCATCATCGTATGATGAAGAGGCTTATCAGTACTGCTTACTTAACTCAGCCTATTTTACTGGTGGAAAAATGGTTGGGGAACGAAGGATCCTGGAATGAGGGCTGCCGGGGAATAAAAGCATGGTCTGAATTTAGTCAGTAAGAGTGGAATGATAAATCTCCAGGTGTAGGTCTACAAGACAGCATGGTCTGTGAAGAGTTTGTTCAGGATTAGGATTTGTTCTTAGGGAGGAAATGTAATTTCTCTTATAAATATGTACTTTAAGTCCAATAAAAAGGAAATTATAGAGGAAAAGATTACATTAACATTTGTAGTAACAGATACTAACCCACTTAAATAATACTTATAAAGTAATTTTAGTAGTTTGAATTAATTAAAAAAATCCTTTTGTTGCTTGCAGTGTCCTTTAATTCATTGTTAACCACATTAGGGCTCTAATATTTTAATTATTTAGAAATTCATATACAAAAATAATTTATGTAAGAAAAACTTTTTACATTACCAACAGTAACACATAAGGGTTTAGCAAATTCAAAATTGGTTTTTAAAAATTAAAATTTAGAATATGTCATTTTTGACCATGTCTTGTGAACTCTGTATTTGCTGATTTAGTATTTTTGCACAAAGAGAAAATTCTTAAAGAGGTCTAGCAAATTCTATTTAAAAAATATATATATATTTAAAGAAAAGCACATTTAAGCAATTTCTAACTTTCCCTAGTGTTTTGAATTAAGTTAAAGATGATAGCCATGAGTTTTATTTTGTGATGTACCTGTTTTTTCTGTTAGTCTTTCCTTTACCTAGCGTGGTACATGACCATGTCAGTCCTTGGCCATTACAACAATTTTTTCTTTGCTGCTCATCTCCTTGACATTGCAATGGGATTCAAGACATTACGAACTATCCTGTCATCAGTGACCCACAATGGCAAACAGGTATCAACTGTCTTCTCTATTTCAGCTTTTTTACTTAAGGAGTACACAGGAAAGATCATGTCCTGACTTAATTCAGCTGCTCTGCAGATTAATAGCAGAAATGTTCTTTCATCATGAAGTTTAGAACTTTGGTTGGTGGGCAAATGAGCCAATGGGATTTATAAACATAAGAAAACAGGACTAGGATGTATGAGAGTCTCTAGCGGTTATAAGCAACTGTGTCATAACATTGCTGCTTAATTTTTTTTTCAAAATTATTCTAAAGAAAGGCCCAGTTGAGACCCATTTACTCTTTCTGTTAGAGAAACTCAGCTCTTTGATAAGAAATCTTTTCTTAAAGAAGCTATAAAATCTAAAATTGCATTTGTGATTTAATTGAAATTAAAAAAAAAATAATTAAAAAGAGAATAACTAAGACTTTTCATCTACTGAGATCTGTTGTAGGATTGTCATTTAATGTAACCTGAAACTTAGTGTTCCTCAGGTCTGATGGCCTTCCTAGTTCAAAGGACCTTTGTACAAATTTTTAATGATAAAAAAGCTGTCCCTGTTCTGCTTAGCAAATCTTCCAGCAAGGCAGCTAATATAATTCTTATTCAAGTGGGCAGGGAATGATAATACAAAGGCCTACTCTATTGTGTATACTTATGTGCTGTTGTAGTAAGATGGAACTTCAGTTCTGACTTTATACAATGAAAGTACTTTAGAAGTCTGGTGGTAAGAGCCATTTCTGAATTTACCAGTAGCAGGTGTTCTTCAGGGGTTTTGATTTTATTCTCTTTTCTAAGCAAATTTGATGCTAGAGACATAAAATCATTAGCAGTGGTCTTTCATAGTTGCAAAGGGTGATTGATTTAATTTAATTCTGCCTTCAAATGCACTGTCCTTGTCAACATTTTTTGAAGAAGTAATACAAATTTAAATGCATACAGTTTATACTTCAAAATAGCTAGTGAAGCACAAGACATACAGAACTCTTAAGTATGAACTCACTTTGACAAACTTTTTAGTTTTAATTTATGTGGCAAACAAGTTTCATTTGTGGGGAAAAAAAACTGTGTCTTGAATAGTTACAGAAGTCAGCATACTGTGTTTGCCCTTTAAAGAACAGAATTTCTTAAATTCTTAATTCTGATTTCTTAGAAGAATAAAAAAAGCAAAAAACAACAAAAAAAAAAACCCAAAAAACAGTCTGCACCTGAAAAAAAGTAAAGTTTTCTACCTTTTAAGAATAGTTCTCAAGTTTTAGCAAATTATCTATGAACTAAGGGGGCATTGCTTATGATAAGGAACTTTTTAGGTCTGGCAGCTATGCAAGTGAAATACCCATTTGCAGGGTATTGCAGTTCCCTTCCAGCTGCTTTCGGTAAAGCTCAAGGCAAAATGTTAATGATGCTGCAATTGAGCAGTGAGGTGTTGGTTGCTGAGACAGATAATAGAATATTAGGAACAGTTTGTTTTATATGTGATTTCAAACAAAATAGTTTCAGTATTAAATTAGTAGAAATATTATATTGCAATTCTATAATTGGTGCTATTAAATAGTAGTACTATTAGGTAGTAAACTTTCAGATCTTTTTGTCTGATTGTGTGGGTTTTGTATGATTCTAATGGATTGATTGTGTATGCATCCACTAGATTTTGCAAGATTTGTGTTTGTAATTGTGTTTCTGGAGCATGATTTTCCTTCAAAAGAGAACAGGTTAAATGCACAATCTTTGCATGAAAGTATGCAGATAAATATTACCAAATACTACAAAGGTATGCAAAGAGACAGCGAAAATGTAAAGAAAGTTTTCCTAACTAGTACATATAGATTATTGTCACTTTCCTTCTCTTTTTGCAAAGAAAATGATGTAGCATAATACCATGGTGGTATATCCACTCTGTAATTTTGTCTTTCAGCTTGTCCTAACAGTGGGATTACTGGCAGTAGTAGTATACTTGTATACAGTAGTGGCGTTCAATTTTTTCCGCAAGTTCTACAACAAGAGTGAAGACGGTGATATGCCAGACATGAAATGTGATGATATGCTAACAGTAAGCCTTATTTTGCTTTTTTGATTTTTTTTTCTTAAACTGTTATATTTTTGTCCTGACCTTCTTGTAATTCCTGTTCACACAGTTGTATCATTAGCCAGCAACAGGAAAGACTATAATTGAAGGCAAAGGAACAAATATAATGGACATCCCTAACACTATACATACCCTGTGTTTGTAAAACAAATGCAGCTGTAAATGAATAGAATAAATGTGATGATATTCTTCACTATAGTTTCTCAAAAACTGAAAAGCAGCATCTCAACAGCTACAAGCTGTGAAGCTGAGCTGAGTCAGTTCAAGGGCAGTTCTTCTGGTTCTATGGGCCATTCAGGAGGAGGGTCAGTTATAGGCAAGGACATTCAGGTATTGAAATGCTTGTTTAAGCTTGGAAATCTATCAGTTTCCCTTAGGATGAATTGCCATGATTATCTTCAACAATTCTGTTCTGAAATCTCTCCTGTGCTCAGAACCACCAAAAATTATTTTGTACTTACTGAGACAGCGCCAGACTTTGCAGTTGTGGATGGTAGGTAGAGCTTAAATCATGAAGAATTTCTAAGATACTTTGCCATTAATATCCTTCTAAAAGCAATCATGTACAACAAAATTAAATATATTTCAGTATGTTATGCAATATGAATCACTTCCAGGGAACAGACACCACTTAAAAGGCCAATAATTAGATAAACTGTGGAAGCAGACTAGTGTGTCGGTATTTTTTCCAGTTTGGGGCATTCAGTACAAGACAGACATAGATAAACTGGAGCGTAAATCCGTGGAGGGCTGCTAAATTGTCAGGTGCTGGAGCACTTGCCCTGGGAGGAGAGGCTGAGGGAACTGGGCTTGTTTGGCCTTGAGAAGAGAAAATTTTGGAGGGGCAGAGTAAGAGTAGCTCCCCAGTGCCTGCAGAGAGGTTATTGAGAAGACAAATCCAAGCTCTTTACAGCAGTGCATGGCATGAGACCATGGACATAAAAGTGGAAAAAGGTGTTCAGACTGAGGAGAGCCAAGCAGGGGATGAGGTTGCTCAGAGAGGTTGTGCGGTCTCTGCCTTTAGGAGGTTGTAGCAATGTGACTGAATAAAGCCCAGAGCAACTCTGAGCTTATAGTGGACCCTGCTTGGAGGAGGGTTGGAGCCAGAGACCTCCCAAAGTCCCTTCTGACCTGGCCTGCTCTGTAACTCACTGAAAAGACACTTAGAAAAAGGCTATAATACTGTATAGAAATGAGTTAGAATAACGTGAACATGCTATAAGGTCATGGTTGTCTTTTGTAAAACCAGTAAGACTTGCAATGTCATGTTTTACTTTCAGACGTAGAAAACTTAACTTTTTAGATAACCAACACTACATTCACAGGTTATGATTGACTTTCAGTAGTGAAATAAAAACTATCTCTAAAAATTGTTACACTTTTCATTCGTCACTCAGCATTGTGTGTTACTATATCGGTTTCTTACATAAGGGATTTTGGGGGTAAGTGTGCCATAGAAATAAAATAACAGATTTTTTGTATGGTTGGGTTTTAGGAGTTAGTCATTGTTGTCATCACTGCTTTTTGACAGGGAGTGAGAGCCCTGGACCTGTAGTTTGCAAAGCTAGAGAAAAGAAGCAATCCCCTTCCTCCACCAGATCTCTGAGAGTGATCTAATACTTTTCTATTAAAATACAGCATGATAAACTGAAAATTTTGCATTGTAAGCATCCTACATAACTATACAGAGACTTGTTTTAACACTTTTCAGACCATATGTCCCCAGTATTAATCTGACTTACTCCATCATTAGTTGTTCCTCTGCACAAACATTCTTAGAGGTTTTTTGATTGTTTCATTTTGTTTTGTTTTTTAAATTTGTTTGAAACATTTGTTTGAAAGATGGGGAATGTCATTCATGTTTGAGCAAAGAAAAGGAACAGGAGATGGCTGTAGTAGTAACAGCATTTCCTACTTGCGTAGTACTGAAACAGTTGTAAGTGAATCATGCTGTGCTGCTGGCCTTAAGGCAGGTGAACCTTTAACCTTTTTGAACGGCTACATGATGACAGAACATGAAATACTGCAACTTCAGCTGCACAGCAGCATTTCACCCCCCTCAGAAATAAACCTAACCTCAAAAGGGAGAAAAAGATGACTTGAGATACTATAGTTGCTAGACCATAGACCAGTTCTACCAATTACTGAATTTACAACAATGGGTATTTTTACTTTTAGCTGCAGACAAACTTTGTATCCCTGTGCTTTGTGTTTTCTAGTGCTACATGTTTCACATGTATGTTGGAGTCCGTGCTGGTGGAGGCATTGGTGATGAAATAGAGGATCCAGCAGGAGACGAATATGAAATCTATCGAATTATCTTTGATATCACTTTCTTCTTCTTTGTGATTGTCATCCTCCTTGCAATTATTCAAGGTAAATGTTTGTAATGTGGTGAGACTAAAAGCGTTATTTAGCACTACAAATTTCTTAGTTCTATGCTAATCACACCCCTAAGATTCAACCAGGACACCAGGGCAGAACATGAAGCACAGACCTATATAGTAAAATACACCCAGCTGGATTTTATCCATATGCTGTTCTTCCTAGTCTCTGTGAAATCCACAGGCTTTAACTGGAGCAGTGGAAACAAAAAAAGCTCTGTTCTATGGGAATACTGGTGTCACTGCCATTTCTATCTTCTCATTGCCCTTTCTAAAAGCCTCCTGCAAATGATTAGCAAAAGAAGTGATTAAAAATCTTGTGGCATACTTTAAAATTGTCTTTCAGCATAACCTACCCTTTGCGCATGTATGTGGACAAAATCAGTAGCGGGTGCTATCAGCGTTCCCTCTGCCAGCATCCAGTGTTCTTGACTGGCAGATCTTCAGATTGGTGGTGGTGGTGTGAAAATTGAAGCACAGCTTTAAGAGGTTTAATCTTTTTTTCATAAAAGCCTCTGTTTGGTGTGATGCCTTCTTACTTGAACAATGTCAAAGGGTAAAGAAAGGTGCTTGATATGAAACAGCTTTAGTATATCCTGTTAATGACAATGGATAATCAGCTGCCATCAGGTTGGCTTCTGAGTTTGAAGCTGACTGACAGTGTGACTTGCTGTTGTAAGCTGAATAGTGGATACTGAATTTTGGGAAGTCAGGGGTTTTGTTGTTATGTTTGTATTAATGATGTTTAATGTTATTACCTAAAGTACTTAAAGGACCTCTCTGTTTCCGTATTATACCTTCAAAAGACTGTCAAGATTACCCAGAAGATCATCCTTTATTAAAGTTTGTACAAATTAACAGAAGTATATCCTTGATTTTGGAAAAAAATGTGATGATTTTTGCTAGGTCCAGTTGCTGTTCTAGTGATACCTTATGTCGTTCTGTCAGCTAACAGCTAACTTATTTTGACAGCAGTAACGATGCTTTCTCATTTCCTATAAGGAAGTTGAGAAGATGACTCTGTACTTGTGGCAAATGGTTTATAATTCCTACTAAAGCAACAAGTTTTTTAAAGGGCTTGGGGAACGTGCAAATTTTTTTGTAGCCTGAAGTGGCATATTTTATACTGTTCGTTCCTTCGTTTTGTGAGTGGCTGTGGAATAGAGGCCTTAGCTGTCAAGCTGTGAGTATAATTATTATCTGGTGTCCATCAGTTTTACATAGTATAGGTGTTAATGATTGTGGAATTAGTCCTTATTTGTATTGATGTAAGCAAAGGGAGAATCATAAAGAATTTATCATCTCAGCCATGGAGCCTGTGGGTTTTTTTCTTCATCTTTCTATATCTCCCTGAAATGGCCCCTTACTCCAGTAGAGCTCTGACAGTGGGACCTCATACTACTTAACAGCCATAATAAGGGAGGATGCCCAGAGCTCTGACCCTCTCTGCATCTGCTGTGTAATAAACCCCTGAACTCTGTTAAATGTGCAGTAGTATTCTTAGTAAAGCCCTGATCACTGTAAAGCTACATGTGCCTTCAGGTACTGAGTCAAGATTAGAGCACTGTGAACAAATTGGAAGTCTGCTTGTCCCATTTTATAATTCCAAATGGTACTATCAGCCATGCTACTAGTAGCACTTTGCTTTCGCTGGCTCATTTTCTTTCACATATTGTTTTTGTGGTCTTTGGAATATATCTTGGGTTCTGTTATTTCTGCACGAGATTCTCGTTTAATATTCTTTGTCTCAGTTCTGTTCTTGAACATTAACTGTACTTTTCACTTAAACCCTAGGTTTAATTATTGATGCTTTTGGTGAGTTAAGAGATCAGCAAGAGCAAGTTAAGGAAGACATGGAGGTAAGAACATCCAATTGCTGAACCATACCCTATTTTCAGGTTTCATGAAATCTGTTTTCAATCAAAATGTGATCTAGCTAGTGGATAATTTATTTTTTTTTTTAAACTAAAAGGAATATACAGTCTGTACACAGTCCAATATCCTGGTTGGATACAATGTCCTGGTTGAGGCTCTGCTGTCACATCTCAGTTCATAGCTGCACAGCTGCTCCCTTGCAAGTCTGTTTGCATGGGACACAAACCCAGGCTGCCTAAACTGATACTCTGCTCTAAGCATATTTTGCATTTGTTTGCCAGTTCCTACTATGGATTTTGTTAATACCTCCACATCAAGTGTGGCCAGTTTTTTCACTGTCAGTGATAAGTTAACAAAAATTGAGACAAAAAGCATAAAAGCTTATTTTCTCACGACTTTGAAAAGTTTAGACTAATCCCTGTATTTTCAAAATTTTACATTTTTGTAAAAGAAGAAAAATCTTTGTACATTGCATATATTACAATGAATTACATGTCTGTAGCTATTTAAGTCCTTTGGATCTTCACATGAGAGGTTTCTAACACCAGGTGTTGACACTGTCATATTACAGTCCATCTCAGTTGTAATTTTCTTCGGTTAATTTGTGTGCAAGTATCCTGTACTTCATGGTTTTCTATTCTGCCATTTAAATATGACTATTAGAACTCAGAAAAGCAAACCTATTGTATTTTGTAATCTAAACTAAGTATATTCAGTTTCAGCTGGACAAGCACAACAGACATTGAGGTAAATATTGCCATATGTTACAGTGAGTGCTATTTACAGTGTTAAAGGGAAAAAAAAATCAGCTTTGACCATTGTATACCATTCTTTCTCCTGATACCTGTTCATTTACAGCTGGCAAAGGTGGGTTTTGGGGTTTTTTTTGTTTTGTTTTGTTGGGTTTTTTTGGGGTTTTTTTTAACAGTATGAAGCTATTCTGATTGCTGTTAAACTTCTATCCAAGTGTATTGGCTGAGGTATCCAGTCCCAATCTTTAAAAGAAAAATCTTTTTGTTCAGCACATATACATGATGCATTTCCATTTTCAAGAAAATTGTTAGATTTTTATTGGCCTTTTCTTAAAGAAGTGCATGGTTATATATAGTGTTGAAGTGCTCTGTATTCTTTCTTTTAGACGAAGTGCTTTATCTGTGGAATAGGAAACGACTACTTTGATACAGTGCCCCATGGCTTTGAAACACACACGCTACAGGAGCACAACTTGGCCAATTATTTGTGAGTACAGTCAAAACAAACTCCTTGCTAACTCATGACCTTGCAACCTCTGCAAGTACCCGATTAGCTCTCTTGCATAACTAAGAGTCAGTACTCTTTGGCTTTGATGTGCACTCATGCTGTCTGAATATATAATGCCATGGTGATGGGAGCAAGGAATGAATGAACCTTGTCTCCAGCTTGGTTGTGAGCCACCAAGTTTGTGTGAGGTAGGAAATGGAAACTGTGAACTTAATATGTGACTTAATATGGAGGTGGTGTAAAACTGACTGTGTTGTGTCAAGGTACAGAGGAATGGTATGACCTGGCCTGGAGGCTGATGGAGAGAGTGCAAAAGCAAAGGAATGAGGCAAAAGAGGGAAAACTTGCATTTTTGAGTGAATAATTTGAGTGAGGTGCTGAGGCTGACTAAGAGAACCTGGGACTAAGGGAGGTAGGGGAACAGGAATAAGGAAATAGACAAGGGAGGGGCTGGACCAAGGACATCAGGTCCACCTTTGGAAAATCCAAGCAGAGCGTCAGTGACCACTAAATTCAGTCTTTTAAAATTTGGAAATAAAGCCATTTACCAGGTCCACAATCACCATATCATACTGTTCCTCTCCTGCCAGGTACATAAGAAAATCTAGTGCTAAAGTCTATTTTACGTTGCTGTCAGTGTGAAGCAATGGATGGACTGTGACTTTGCATCTATAAACTAGCACTGTATGTGCACAAAATAATGAGTGTAAAGTCAAACATCCCTATAAATAACTTCCACCCAAAAAACAGGTTTTGCAAACAAAATACATTAAAACCACCGTCGTATGGGATTTTGTTCCTACTTAGAATGTACTACACAAATAACATACTAGAGCATACTTACTCTAAGTGCATCATCCTAAGGAAAGGTTTTTTGACATTTTTGTGCTTGATCGTATTTTATATTTTTACATATTTTTGGAGAGAATGTCTATTATGAGTGAAATTTTGAAATCATCCCCTAGTGTCTGTCAGATACCTGAAAATCCCAAGACTAATGTATTTTTAAAATTACAAGTTTTTCTGCTTACGTTGATCTTGAGTTACAAACACTAGTAAAATATGCCCAAGCTATAATTTCAACAAGAGAAATCTCTTAATCGTCTTCAGCATTTCTTACTCATTGTGAGGAGAGGAAAAAAAGAAAGGTCCCATGACTGTTCTTTGTCTCCAAGTTGGTGTCCATGGGCAAAAAAAATCTTCTTATAATTTTCAGATTAGAAAACTTAGAAAATATTCATTTATACTGAGCTGCTATTTACTGTAAATCAAACTGAATCTTTTGCATTTTAGCATACTATTCATTGAATAATGAGTGAATGTCAGCAGTGTCAGGGAAGTATATGTAAAGTTTTGGGAATGTTACCATAAATGGAACTCTGGAACTTGTAAGTCCATGAACAGCATTATCACTGTACATGCTGAAAAATATCTGTCCCTCTGTGGGTTTCCTAACGTTTCCAAATACTGGACCCATAACAGATGTTTTTTTGTTTGTAGGTTTTTCCTGATGTATCTTATTAACAAAGATGAAACAGAGCATACAGGACAGGTAGGCTGAACAACTCTATGATGTCAACAGTTATTAAATAAGAATGATTCTAAAATAAAAATTATTCAGGCTTGGCAAAACTGAGTATTCTAATGAACAGCTCCCTGTATGATATGTAACTTAATTCTTATTCTTCTAAACAATTGTTAGGACTTTGGTTTCTTAATGTTAGATTGAGTATCAATTCTGTAGTACTTTCTAACCCTATTTTATTTTCTTAAAGTGTTACTTCCACAAAATATAAATACAGACTATAGACAAAAATAATGATAAACAGAACATTTAAGCATCATGTGAAAACAGGACTCTTCATTTCTCCCTCTTGAGTGTTTTTTAATAATAATTGTCCTTTCTTATTATTTATATATAAATTTCTATGTCTACATTCCTGTATAAATCGATACGAAAAAGACTTGCAAATATTTAAAATGAAAGCTGTTTTGAGAAGTTTTCCCTGGAGGTTTCTTCTTTGCTGTTGTTCTTTCAAAATTCTGGTGCTTCCTTCAAGTTCTATTAAATATACTCAGGAATAAAATATATCAAATTTACAGACTACTATTTTTTTTCTAGTGATAGTCTGGCAGCTAACTAAGCAAATGTTTCTGTGTTGAATATTACACAACAAAAAACCTGAAGAGCATTATATGCATAGACCCACAGATTTGGGTCAAAGGGATGATTTGCTATAAGTCTATGTATCTTACTCTTTCTGAACTGAGAACTCTTTCAGAAATGTACTGGGCAATTGTAATCATCTTCTTTGCATAAATCCTCTCAGCTATGTCCAGTATCAGATTTTATGTATTTGCTTTGCTATTTTTAACATCCATTTGTCATTTGAGAATTTCACATTAGATGAGATTTTAAAAAATTCTTTTTTATTTGTGTTTTGTTTTTTTTCTTGGCATACAGTGTGTCCTACTTTATTCACTGAGGCCAGATTTCTACTAACTGTTCAGTTTCGGTAATTTCTTAGCTGATCCTTTGAAAATTGAAAGTGCTTCATACTACATAACTTCTAGGGACATGGTTTAGTGGTGCACATGGCAGTGTTAAGTTTATGGTTGGACCTGATGATCTTAAAAGTATTTTCCAACCTAAATGATTCTATGATTCTATAACTTGTGTGACATATGTCCTTTCTACCAGGGAACTTGTATTTGTGTAATAAAAAGCACATTTAAGGGGTGTGATTAAAATGGAAATAAACTGACATATCCTTTACTGTTTTCTGGACAGCCTAGTGATGGAGCCTTACCCGAACAAATAATCAGAAAAAAAACCAAACAAACCCCATCACTGATTCAGAAAATATTGCTCTTCTAAGCAATATTTTTTTTAAGGCCGTTTTTTTTTAGTGTATTGTGTGTATCCATGTTTTGAAATGACTAATGCAGAAATTCAGCCAAATTTCTATGAGAGAAAAGATTCAGCTTACCCTGGTATTTATCTTGTGATTGGCTTTATCTGAGCTTTACAGTGCTCCTGGATGTGCGAGAACTAAATTACCAGGTCCTCTACTATGTGTTTCTCTAGTGCTTTTTGACAAGGTGACAAAATTCTAAAAGCTACTTTAAACTGATCGAAAATGTTAACGTGATTTTGTAGGTCAATATACAACAACATGGTATGCACAAAATCAAAAAATGAAGCAGTGTATAAATAAAAGAGGAAAAAAAAAGTTATGGTTGGCTCTTTCTCATTGAATCAAATTAAATTATTTAAATCGTGTTTCTTTCAGGAATCCTATGTATGGAAAATGTACCAAGAACGGTGCTGGGAGTTTTTCCCTGCTGGTGATTGCTTCCGAAAACAGTATGAAGACCAACTCAACTAAGCAGAGATGAGGATTTCCAGATGCAAATATGTCCATGTATTTCCCAGCTCTTTTGGGAACGTTTAACAGATTTCTTAAATCCCCAAAGCTTGTGCTTTTTGGAGCACCAAAGCTCTGTTTTTAATGACCCAACTGTGCTTTTATTTTCTTGTGTATTTGCTTTGAGAACACTGGAGTGAAGAACAATGAAAAATAACAGCAACTCTGGAAAACAAACCAACCACTTGCACACACAAAAGATATCCCTATACATAACATGCACACATAAGAAGAGACTTGAGACAGCTTATTTCTGAAACTGCCAGGTGATGCCCTTGTCTATATGATCACACATGGGGTGACATGGTAGCAACACTCATTCGATCTGTTTATTTCATCATCCTGGAAGGAACTATATGTAGTTCGCAGAGGACTGTAAAAGATTGTTGTGGACACTAAGTTGTGGGGAAATAGTGCCTTACTATATGTGGGTTGAGCTATGCAGAAGATGAGTGCATGATAACATTTTTTTTTTTTTTTTTTATGTCTTCCCTTTCTTCCAAGTTAATATTTATTTTGTGGTGGGTTTGGGAGGAAGGGATTTGATTGTGCACATCTTTTTAACCAGACTGGAGTGTCTCAGGACAAGATTAGGTTATTCTCACCAAGTTCATTTCACATTTACCTTCCTCTTTAGCTTTTGCTCTTATTTTGGTAATGCTCTGATACAACACTGCAACTTTATGAAATCTTTGTATGAAAACAAGATGACTGCAAAAAACACTTTAACAAGAAATGTTTCATTGCATGTTTATTATGCAAGTTTAAAACAATCAAAACAACAACGTTCAGAAGCAAGTTGATCAACATGAGAAAACATTCACAATAATTATATCCATAGTAATAAAGTGTTGTGGGCTTTATTGTACATCTGGAACAAGTGTCATCAGCCAACAATGTATATGTTATGAATTTGACAGTAGTCTTGGTTTCTTTTCTTTTTATTTCTCTCATTTCTGCCACCTGTGATCGATAGTGGAGTTGAAGATTTTCTTGTTAAATTATTTTTTAAAAGCAAAGCTGAAGCAATATCCATTCAGGGACTCCATCAGTTGCATCATGAAACACCAATGATGTGTACATCACTCCATTTTGAGTCCTTTTCAATTGTAATGCCAGTCTTTACAAATAAAAAGAGAGATTCAGAATGGAAACAAGCTGGTTTTTGTAGCATTTGAGGTCTTTTTTTATGGAGTCTTTTTATTAATTCCCAGATTAATTACACCTGCTTCAAAACAGGATTAAGCTGCTCTTTCTTTAATGAATGGTTTTGGGTTTGGATTTGTTTTTTCTCCTGGATTTCCTGCTGTTCTGTTGCTTCACCTCATTTCTTAATGGGCCACAGTTTTGTCATAAAATACATTGGTTGTATCAATCTTCAGTTATAACTAAGAAAAATTATAACTAAAGAATTAGTCCTTTAAAAATACTAATTATGTATTCCTGAAAGCCAGGCTTCCAGTTCAGCTACTCTGAAATTGGGATACTGATAAGGTTTCTGGTAAAATTTTCTCAAATTCTGCAATTTTGGAGGCCAGAGGCTAGGCAGGCTGCTGTGGTGGAAGGGGTGAGTACAGCAGCTACAATTTTTATTCAGGTTTTAAACCACCTCTACCCAGTTTGGAGTACTCATTCCAGCTTTGTTTCCTCCCTGTTTGGCACAACTCCATAAAACACTTCTAACCAGCCTTTCTGGGATTTGCATAGAAGATTTAGAAATGGGGGATTGCAATGATATTCCTTTTTGGGTGTACAACATGAGAATAGTTGTTTGATACAGTCACACACACGATTGTGGTTTTGCACGTTTTGCTGAGAAATATGTAGCGAATGATTCTGACTGATCTTTCAAGATCCCTTTGTCTACAAAACAAAATCAAATGGACTTTGTAGGCAAATACCAGAATAAAAGTGTCACGTTTCTTTAACCTCAGCTGTCATGTCACAAAGCTTCTGGGGTATGCTTGCTGTTGAATCCAGTATGCTGTTTAAAAAATACACGTGAAGCCATACTTAAACACTAGAGTCTTTCAGGATGAGATCTACGGGTTATATGGTGATCTAAAAAGTTTCTTTTTAAGTCTGCAAAATCTTCATTTATTATATTAATTATAGCTTTCCAGAAACAAATTTCTACAGCTAAGAACTGGTTCATGAGAATTTGCAAGATTAGTGCTCACTGCTGGAAAAAGATGGAAACTAGCTTGGGCAGACCTTCAGAGCCTGGTTCCTGGTGCGTGCTGTCCCCTCTGCAATGGCTGTAGACTTTCTGTGAGTCTCTGCAACTTGGCGTTTCTGCTTCATTTAGCACACAAAACTTGCCACTGAGAGCCTTTTTCTTAACACATCTGAATTCCAGAAAAGAAACTAGTTTTGAATTTGAAAATAAGAGTACGTGTCATAGGAGGTGGGCTTATTTTTGAAGTATGCGTGTCTTGTGACTCATACTGTTTCTCTCACTGATGTGCACTTTTAAGAGGGTAATATTATTCAGACAGGCGACATACTATATGATACAGACTGTGTTATCAACATTAAACAAGTTAATACTGTTTAATTTGGTTTAGATTTAGGCAAAGTTGAAGTGGATTCTTAGATTTTATTAAAAAATTACTGAGATTACCATGACAAATGCAATTTCTTCAAATTTTTGTGCTGTAAAAGTCAGTAAAATAAGCAATGTGATCATATGAACACAGCCGACCAATAAAGACAACTTGCTGCTTTAATAGCTGTATCAAAAGAAATTAACTTTAACATATGTGTCCTATATAGTAGCACAACATACAAGATCAGGTAATAAAATGCCACTGCTAAATCCAAGAAATTAAATTATAGTGCTTCTGCATGTGATCTTTAGGATAAGGTTATACTTAACACACATATTTGTGTATGCTAATGTTTTTTTCAGCTGTTAGCTAAATTTACTGATTGTGTCAGTAAAACTGTAATTTTCAGGAGGAACTCTTGCCCTCTATTGAAGATAGCTGAGAGAGAGTTGTTGTGGTTTACCTCTGAATGGCAAAAGAATTGAGAAGAGCTCTATAAACTCATGATCCCAGTGCATGCATGTTGCTTTCAGCAAAGAAACAAAGGAAGGAATGGCAATGGAAAAACAAAGTAAGGTGGCAGAGCAGTTGACATGTGACTCATTTGTGGAAGTTGTTACTTGTTTATATTTTGTTCTGCTTAGCACTGGGTTACCTGACATTTGTTATACTTTCTTCCAATACTCTGTTCTTATGTCTTTCCCTAAAACTTTGAAGCTTAAGTCTGAGGTTTTGACTGAGACAATCACAGAAAATAGAAGACAAGAAAAGGACGCTGTAATGTCTTTGGCCCTTGCATTACTTCAGGACTATTCTTTCATCTGGGCCACTATGTGCTGTTTAAGTTGTTGGATATTTTCATTTGTGTCTTCCTACTTTTACAGGTCGTTTACTAGTGGATAATAGCATTTTGCTGGTGCATTGCATAAACATTTCTTTCTGTAACTCCTTTGATAACATTCCTACCATCTTCAGAGGCACTGAATAATTCCTTTTACTTAGTCACCTGTAAAGTATTCATAGTATGTAATATTTTCCAAAGAATTTTATTTTCTAAAGTAGAGTGCATACTAATATTTTTATTCATTAACCAAACCAAACATAACTGTGGTGTCCAGAGCAGTCTCTGTCAAAGGATAAGACATCTGTCACAGAGAGCATGGGTGGATATGTTCTTTGATTAAATCCGTCTAACATTTATGCTCAGAGATGTAGCTCCTTCTATCTCTTTTCTTTAGTCATAGCCACTTTGATTTGTGTATTTATTTGCTTCTTTTTCAGTTTTCTGCAGCTTTTCTAAAGCCATGCTAAACCATAGAGGCTTGGTTGCAAACAGAATTCCAAATTATATCATACAGTCACTTACTCAAGATTCGCAAGATGTTTAAGCACAAATATCCATTTATAGGTGAGCCTTTTTTGCAGCTGCCTCATTTATCTTTTGGGGTTTTTTTTAAGATCCTTTTCATGTGTTTTCTGAATTAGGGTTTTTGCTGTCATCTGCATAGCATTTTAACTGTACCTATGCAATTTCTTCTATTTGGTTTTCTTCACAATTGTCTTTGGATATTTATTTAGGCAAAAGGATGTGTCTCTGTTAGGTGGTGAAGATGACTGTTCTCAGCAGTTGTTGAAGATGCATGACAGCCAAACAGCATCATTCTGCCGTGCCAATGGAGGTCAAGAGTTGAGGCAATTTTTGATATGAACAGCTTTAGTAATAACAGAGCCATGGGCTGATCTGCAGTTGCAAAGGTTTGACCTATACATTTTGGTGAGGATAGAAAGATCTGACTTAGAATTCTCCTGAAAAAAAGTTTTGAAATTTCCGAAATGGAAGAGAGTAAAGCTCAAAAATCCACAATTGCAGCAAACTGAATGTCTTTTGCTTTCAATGAATTGTGTAAATGCTCCAAGTTTGCATGCAAGATGTAGTTCCTCTGTTATTTAGTAGAAATTGCAGTTATATAGATTGAATACCTCTCTCTTGGATATATTTTCAATAATTACCCTTGGAACACTGAAAGATGGCTAAATAGTGCTGGATCATGCAATCTGAGATTTGAAATAATTCAGAAGGTTTTGATCAATTGCTCTTTTTGTAGTGCTAGTAGGATAGAAGGAAACTTCATGAGTTGAATGCATTGAAAAGAATAGAACCATCCAGGGAGAATTAGAGCATGGAAAGTCCTGAAATCAAAGAAAGAAAGTATTAGATTAAAAAAATAGCATGAGAAATAAAGAATATGAAAGCAAATAATTTCTTTCATCTGTTGAGATGTGTGATTTTGTCATGAAACCTTCAATGAGCTCTGCTTCTGGACTAACTGCTGTGACGGAACTTCGGTATTTCCTGTTAAACGCTTCAGAACCTTAAGTATTTTTTGGTGATACTAGACAATGTCTAGAAAATACACAGATCACAAGCTTTTCTAAGAATAGCTTTATAAATGAAAAGAGTCGAAACCCAGAATTTTTATGAAGCAGGGTGGGGTTTGGGTGTTTGTTTTTTTTTGTTTGTTTTAGGTAGATATAGATTCATTTTTAAGGCTTTCATGATTTATTTTAAACTTTGTTTTGTATGCTACAAGTGAGTTTCAGGATCCAACCCAAAAATTAATTTCTTCTGGTGTCAGCTGCCATACCTGTTCATAACCAGACTATAGTCTTTAGCCTTAAAGAGCTGAAAACCTGAGCAAAGGACAAAAGAGAATACATAGATTCAGTATATGGACAGGAAAGGCCAAGTTTACAGTAGGGTAATATCAGGAACAGAATAGGTAATGATGAAAAATTCATCAGCTGTCTACTTACTAGGTTACCTGCAAGCAAACATACCTGAGAAGAAAAAAGATTTGTAGAAGTCAGTTGGCCTCAGCATAGCAAGAGTTTTTGAAGTGTATTCCTTTTTTTTTCCTGTTTTTCTCCCTCTAGTAAATTACTGCTGAAAAAAATCCTGAAGTGCCATTTATATACCTCTTTTTTTAAAAAAAAAAAAAAAATCCATATTTACTGAGATTTAGAGAATATGCTTGCTTTTAATCTTTGGGAAATATTAGCATTTTTGTAGCTTGCTGTGCTTCAATTTCAAGGATACATCTTTCAACTGTTTCTGTACTCTGTGTCTTTGAAGGGAAAATATCCTGCTATGTTCGTGAACATATTCATGAACAAAAGAAGTACCTGACTAGCACTAGCATCTTTTCTCTTTCCTGCTCAGCTTTTGAGATATGTTAGAATAATGCTATGAATTGTTTTAAAATCAGGTATTGGGCATTAACACAGATCTGTCACACTCCCTTCTCACTCAACAATTACTATGCTAAAGTCTTGTGATTCCTGCAGCTTCATCTTCTGTAACACATTGTGGCAGAAGGTAGAATTCAGCAAAGTACAAGAGATTATTTACTTTAGCATGTGATAATTATGTCAATAGGGATGAACGTTTTTTAAAGGCAGCAATTTGCAAGTAATTTGTTTGACTGGGAAAAGCTGCTGAGAACTGACTTCACTGTGTTACAGTAAAGTATGCCTTCTAATAAAAGTTGGACAATTTGTTTTTTGAGTGTTTAGGAAAAGTTACTGTGATAAAGTAGACAGTGAATCTTGGTAATGTTCAGGAGCATCGAACTCCTTAGGGAGCTCCTAGTGAGTGAACACTGTATCCTATGAAGGCATCACAGTTATTTTGTTTTCTGCAGTTTAAGGAGTGGAAAAATAAGATAAAAAGTCTTGAACTTATTTCAAACCTTGCGAAAACTACTAGTGAAGAAAACATGATGTGAGGAAAATGGATGAAGTAAAGGTTCATGAACTGTTGCTATATTTCTATGGAGATAATTCAATTGCAGTAATAGTGAAGCAAGTGTAATTCTCAGCTTTGAGGCGCACCGTGCCCCTTGTGCAGACCCGCAGGAAGGTAGCAGAACAGGTGACATCTGGCTCAAACAGTGGCATCCAGTGAGGATGCTCTTCCATCCTGTGGTATCATGCTTGTGCTAGACTAAGCGCATCCAGTTCTGGAGTTCTTGGTGCCAGGGAAAGGCCGATGACTGACCATCTGTGTTTGCTCAGTTGCGTTATTGGCTCTGTTCCCTGGCAGCCAACTGCGTACTGCATGCCTGCTGATACACAGGCACGTGCAGACAGTTCCTCATAAGAAATTAAAGTCAAATTAATTAGGCAGCTGCTCAGTGCTGACAACAAAGCACTTCTATCATGTGGTCCATCCTAATAGAATGATTATATGAGAGGAGTATATCCACTGACTAGGAAATGATCCAGTCATACCACTGGTTTATATAACAGGCTGTTGATTTTTGGTTCTATCCAAATAATACAACATTTCAGGCACCTAACTACAATCTATATTAAAGTGGCCTCATAGATTAGATGTAACTACTGCGCTATTTCTAAGTGCTCCACAATGTTACCCTAAGGTTTTAATAAACGACATTGTTGCTATTGAATAGTAATATGTTAAAACCCGAAACTCACTATATTTCCTAGCTATTTGAAAAGATTATTATCCTTGATGCTCATCTACGTGCCCTGCTTTAAGCCAATTCAAGTGACAGGTAAAATGATTATTTATCTTCCTCAGTGTTTTAGAAAATGATGGTTTATAGTGTTCCATGCACATCTGGAAAACTGTTCCATGTTTAATTAGATGTGGCAGAATGGAATGAGCTTGGGATAGAACATAGACACTGAATTTCTTTTCTTCACTGGTTCTTTATGCTTGGACAGGTGCAAAATTCATCATAACTTAAATATAAGAATATAAAGATAGACCCATCGTCTTGGAATTTGCCTGTTCCTGGCTCAGCCTTCATTATTCTTGACTCTAATGAAGCAAGTTTGCTTTCTATTTGCTCAGGCTTGCCCTGTATCAAGAGGTTAATATAACATACTTTGCAGTACTTGGAAGTGATTATAAAAGCAAGCCAAAATAATCCTGGATTATTTCAGGCAAAAAAAAAGTAATATAATTTTCTTAACTGTTAGTCTTTTTCAGATTAAGAAGCCTATTTATTGTTTAAATTTTCCTTCTATGAATGATTTCGTATTCCCTTTGGAGCGTCACAGACTGTTATGTTTAATAACCAGATAACCAGATGGAAGTCTTTCTTTTTGTCTTTATCCAAATTTTCACCTGTCTGGATGACCCTTAACATCTAAATAGTATGCAAATACAGGATAGTTAGAGACTTTCCAGTACTGAGTGCTCATGTAAATCTCCAAAGTACATAATTTATAGTGTATAAAAATGTTGCTTGTATATGCTTCGTGGAACTGATGAATAATTAATTACTTTTTTGTCATAAATATAAGGATTTCATAAGGAATCCTTGAGCGGTCTGCAATTGCAGTAGCCTCTTCTCTGCAGCTATTTGATTTTTTAAAAAATAAAGGTAATTAAGATGCTTGCAAGGCTAATATGCACATTTCACCCACATCATTTTTATTCAGGCTATGAATTCCTTGCCATAGAAATCCAACAGAGTTATAAAAGAGTGTTTAAAATAAGCTTCTGAGATGCTAATCTGAATGTTACTGCTCGGTGTGCTTCTGCCGGGGAAAGCTGTTTGAAAATAAGTCACATTAAGTTTTACTCTTACTGTTTACTACTTAATTTGTCAATGGGGGCAATGTAAGCTACAGAAACGAGAGCTGTGAAAGGAACTTGCTGTACAAGGCTGGTTTATAGTTAACATTTTGCATATATGAGCAGCTCTTGATGAACCAATTATCCGGCTTGCAGATTAACCATGATTTGAGTGTAGAAACATCTATGCTGGCATTGTTTTGACCAACTTGGACCTAGAACCAGTAGACAAACTTATCTGTTGCGTTGGTGGTTTTACCACTAGGGACTGATGAAACTCAGGTGTCCCTGTGCCTTAGCCACGCTATCTGATTGCTCTTTTTTGCCTTGGTGTGCTCATTGCATCTTTTTGTGGCTTAATTGGCATTCCCAGGATTTGGATTACTTTTGTGACCTAAGATACCTATTTCTTTACTGTATGTAAATGATTATATGCTCCAGAAATGCGTTCCTGAAAAGGAATAGACCAACTCCCCTTGAAAGGTAGTAATCATCTGAGTAGATGCTTTCTACGTGACAGCGCCATGGTGGTGGTTCTGTGCCTGTTGTAAAGCAATTGTAGTGCTGTCTAACAGAAGTGTTAATGCTGCTAACAGAAGGCTGTTATGAAACAAATGTGACAATCTGCTTTCATTTCATATTTCTTCTGCTCCCTGTCAGCTGTCGTGGCATTTACCTTTCTGATTCCCAAAAGATCCTCCTGTAACTGATCACATTACTATGACGGTATAACTCTGTTTATACTTACAGCTGGAAAGAACAGCCAGCTGAAACGTCCAGTATTCTTTTAACAAATGCAAGCTGTCACCTTGTCAAGACGCATTGCGAAGAACACCATCAGACACTCATCTTGCAAAGTACATTTATGAGAGTTCTATAGTGAAAACAAGTTTTGTGGGATAGAAACCCTTTGGTTTAGACAGGATTTAATTTCAAAATTAGTGTTAGTATTTCCTGAAGGCAGAACACTAGAAAATAAGTAAATTGAATTTCACTGTAATTTGACATCGGTACATATTTGTTCTCAGTATTTTTAAGCTACTCCTACTTAGACAACTCAGAATCAGCATCATGTATTTCCTTAAATTAATTAGATGTGTACGCTAATAGGTAGGATAGTTTCCATATTAAAAACAGAGAGAAAAAATTAACTTTCTGGCTAAGATGAAGGATGAACCATTACTCTGAAGAAAAATGTTAGAGAAATTGACATTTTAATGTTAAGCAATTTGGATGTGCTTTTTTTTTTTTTTTTTTTGTATCTGCATTCTCTCATTGCTTATTAGGTCAGTAATTTTGGGTTTCATTTTCCTCATTAATGGAAAACATGCCACTCAAAAGATCAGTAAGGGCTGCCAAGTATGTACACAATTTTCTAAATATTTTCAGTGCTCTCAATCTTTTCTTCTTTCCTTTTTAATGTTTGTAATTGACACATTTAAAAAACTAAAAGCTGGTGGTAAGGCCATCATGTCCTTAAGCTGCCAAGTGATTGTGATGGCAGATTAGAAAACATGTTCATACAAAAAATTGATTTAAAGGGGGTTTTTTTGCATATTTAGAACAGTACCTCCAGTAAAACTAACTTTTATAAGAAGATGTGCTGAGAAATAGCAGAATGTACCTGGGGAAGGGGCATATGGAGACACTGACAACATGGTCCTCAACAATGCTGAGGACTTCGCCGAGTGCTGTGCAGATGCTGCTAAAGCAATCCTCGTACTTTCATGAGATGGTTCTGGAAATGTTTGGGGTGTGACAAAGCTGCGATAAGGGCTTTATCACCATGCCTTAGAGAGTAGGTGTGCAATTTATTGTGCCTTATGCATATCCCTCATGTGCCATAGAATGAAAGAATAGAAGCGCTACTACTGTGGTATAATGATGGCATTGGCATGCAGCAAAATTATGGGTGTATTCTGCAGGAATTTAACATAAGGTGAATGCTTATCCTTATCTGACTGGAAATCTGTAGTATATAGGGTTCTAATTAAAAAAAAAAAATGTTGCTTTTATTCTGGTTGTCCTGATCTCCTTGGCTTAAGCTGTGGTCCTATGAACACTTCCCTTTCTTCGGGAGGAAATATGCGTGGGCACTGCGGCACAAAAAGCAACCCAGGTTGTGTCTTCCGTCCTGTGACCCACAGCTGGTTCTTGCTTCTTTAGAAACAAAAAAACCTGATCACCTTATTAATACTTATAAATGAAATATAAACTTTGCAATTATAAATACCTGTCTCAGAATCTCTTCTTAGTTGATGTGGTGGACGCTTCAGCCTTTGCTGCTCTTTGGTCTGAGCACTCATGGAAAATGCAGATGCTTCCAGTATTGAAACTGTGAGTGTTAGACGTAAGGCACAGTCATGACCATTGATGGCCAGTAAGCAGAGAGAGAAAATGTCTGGAAATGCTGTAGCTGTTGAAGCCGAGATATCTCGTGTTGCCTTGAGCCGTGATGTGGGATACCCCTGACACCTCCCTGACACAACGGGAAGCAATTACACGTAACACCGCTCGGTTTCTCTTGCCAAGGGATGTGTTTCCTCAGATTTGCTAAAGGAAAACTGCAGGACAAGAGGGCAGGGGGAAGATTGTGCATCCCTTTTTGGTGGTGTAAAAGCTTGACTGAAATCCTATTTTCTGTTACTCATTCCAGTTTAGGACTTGTGAATTAAAGGAATTTTAGATATCTGTAGTGCAAAGGCATGCTTCACTTAAACACGTTTAAATTAAGCTGTATGAATTAATTGTGTTATGGAACAGAACCGTTCTCTGGTACATTTAAAGGCGTGCAATATCTCTTTAACACGGTACAGCCCTTTTAATGGTTTTCCATAGTAATTTCTCCCTTTGGCTGTGTTGTATTCAGCTTCATTTTAATTGGTCTTTTAATTGATTCCTTGCACTGTTATCTTTTCAAGAACTGAAAATACAACTACAGTGGTGTCCTCATTTGTCACATTTCATAGCAAATTAAAATTCACTTTACATTAAAAATACTTTGGTTTTCCTCCTAAGGTCAAGTCAATGGATAACAATTCCGGAAAAGGCCTATTAGTACATCCCGTTTATCTGGCTATTCTGCAATTTCAAGATGTTAGCACTTTTAAGAAGCTGTTAGGGAAGGTGCTAATTCAGAGATTGGTTTGTTGCATTGAGCAATTGCGAATTATGGCTGTTCACATGGTAAGAACAGACTGTCTGGGGAGGCAGTCCAAGCATTTATGGGGTCACAGATATAATTAGATTAATTCAGTAAAACGGTCCACAAATTAATCATAACCAAAGAAAGAAAGATGATGAGTAATTGTGATCAAAACATTTTCTAGGAAAAGGGAATAACATAGAAAATGTATATTTAATGACTTAGACAATTAGGTGTCTTCTACAGAAGTGTAGAAAAGCCATCAAAACTGAAAGCTCATTTATAAAGTAGTAAAGATTCTGAAATGTAATTGTTACCTTAAGGAAAATAATTTAAAATACTGGGTTCATATTACACTTATTTAGAATGGGTCTTTTAAAGCAGAACAGGGAGCAACCTCTAGCTAAATGGGACTTGCAAAATAAAACTAGAATACTGTGAGAAAATGGTTTTGTTGCAACAGTTTTAGAAATGGCAGAATTTGGTAAAGGGCAGCTGTATTCCTGAGTGCAGAATTCTAGCACGCCTTCTGGTTGAGGCTGAAGCAATCTGAAGGCTGGGTAGTAGCTGGCCCGCATGGTGGGGTGTACTAAGCCTCTTTTATATGCTTGACTACATGCAATTGCCAGGCATGCAGCAAAGACCAACCGGTCGGCAACTGGGGACATAAACGTGATCTTCTCAGCTTCTCTGGCTTGTTACAGACACAGGTAGAAGACAATTATTACCGGGATTTACCCCCTGGGAATTCTGGAGGCTTTGTAACCAAAACGATGCCCCGAAATAATTGAGCCGCTGCAGCCCTGTTGTTAGAGTTCAGGAAGAAAGCTGAAAAAGCAGGTGGTGCCCACACATCTTGCAGATTTTTGAACAGACCTCTAGCTTTTGAGATAATGAAAAGTATGAAAAGACATCTTTATTTTCCAGAAGGACAATGAAGGGTTCTCTATTAATCTGCTGAATGCTTCCTACCAAAATGTTCCTCCTTTATAATATGAGATACAGTAATATCAAAGTAGCCTGGCATGTCTGATTCATAAAAATAATGGAAAAATAAATAATTTATGTATATAAAATTTTAAAAATGCTGGATATTCGTTAGTAACTTCAGCCCTTTTAATAGCATTATTGCTTTAGGAATGAGATAGAAACAATAATTTTTTTAAGGAAAAGGAAGCACCATAAAATCACCAGGTATTTAATATTTCTGTTAAAAGAAAGGAAACAAAACAGGTTACATCAGTTCCTGCATTTCCATCACATCCATGTGAGGTCAATGCTGGTTAATATTAAGGCAGATCTAAAGCAAAGCATAGCAGTGTTTTTTTTTTTTTAAAAAAAAAACACAATAGAGTTTAACCTCCAAAGGCACAGTCTAGACAACCAGCATTTAAGACAAAATATTAATCAAAATATTAAGACTGGAGGAATGTGGTGATTTAGGCAGTGCCACGGGGCACTGGAGATTTCACTCTCTTTCTGGTTCTTCTATGCACTTCCCATAAACTTGCCATTTTTCCCCTCAGTCTGTATTGAGTCCGTTTTTGCTCCTAGCATGCCTGATTCCCTGGGGAGGGTGAGTGCCCAGCTGAATCCCAACTTCTCTTGATGTTGAGATGCAGGTGTGCACCGTTGCCTGGAACCTGTGGACAATAAACGGGGGCTGCTGGGCAGAGTCTGCTGAGGCCCTTCGTGTCGGTTTTGTGCAACTCGGTGAGACGAGCGTAGCGCGTTAAAGGAGGAACATCTTGGCTCACTGGAGCAAAATGCGGCACAGTTACTCGGCTTTTAGTTTTTCCTCCATCACTTCAGGAAGAAATTTATTTCAAAACCAATTGTAAATTCTTATGAGTTGGATGAGAGGACAGTCAGAGTCGATGGTATTATTAGTTTTTACTTCCCAAGTGCTTTACAAGTGAAGCAGAATTTAGGCTTCCTCAGTTGCTGAAGAAAACAGCTCTTTGGTGAAAAATGGCAAGCAGGTGATGGTGCTCGTAAATACCCAGCCGGAGAGGTAGTCGTGGCTAAATGCAGGTACGTCATGTTTGCTGCTTTCTTGCTTTGTTGCCGTCAGGTTTAGCAGTGCGGTACTGCGTAAACCAACCTGCATGTGGAATACCAGATCCGACTCTGAAACTGCAGAGGAGTGCGGAGCTGTATTTATTTAAGAGTCTTGGGTTGGCTTATTTGTCAGTTGTCTGTCTTAGAACAGAAGGGTACGATTTGTCATTTTCAGTTTGAGTTTGAAGGGTAAGAGGGTATAATGCAACTTGATGATGTAATGCTAATGAAAAATACGCAGTAAAAATGAGATGGGGAAGAGAGAAACTGAAAATATGAGGGTTATAAGAAAAGAGTTCTCAAATTAAGAAAAAGCAGAAACGTGTGAGATAATGATGGGTGAAGAAAGCATAAATGGACAAGAGAAGTTCCCTCTGCCTCAACTCCCCAAAGTACCATGGCCCCAGCTTAGTGATGGCCAGAACCTCCTGATGGTGGCTCTCTCTACTTGTTTGGTGTTACTATGCTAAGCACACCCCTGTGTGCATGCTGTGTTCGTAGCACCGGTTGTAGCTACTGGTATTCTTGTACGGTACCTCGTGAGCAACCGATTTTACTTTTGTCCCGCAACTAATTTTAGTACTGACTACTTAGAAGGTTCTTTGTCTTTTTGATCTTTGGGGACAGAATGGATTTACACAGTAGTGTTCAGCTGTGTTATGTGACAGCACTGTTATACCTATTGTAATAATTTTGAAGTAATGTACTTATGAATCTCACGTGGATCATTCTACATAGGCAGCTCTTGTGCTGCAGGCCAGAAAAAGGAACGCTGCGAAAGCTTGGTGGAAGAAGACAGCATTAGTCTAAATATCTATGATTCTGCTCCAATATGTGGCTGTGTTGCTAAGTAGCTACACAATACTTACTTTCTCTGTGTTCTTTGACTAGAAAACCTTTCCCACTCTTCATAAACTCTGCAAAGAGATTCTGATTTTTTTTTTTTTCCTGTTTACCAATTTTCAGTGTTTGAAAACTGCTGTAAGAATTTTGCTAAATGACTTCTGGAATATCAAAAGGGAGAAAAAAAGTTTTTATTCAGACCTACTTACGTTTTCTTGAAACTCCATAGCAAATTTCTATGAATTTGCTTAAAATGATTTCTTTTCATGTCCTTTTCCATTGATTCAAATCCTAACTCTTTTTCTTTTATCATATGCTTTTGCTTGGGTAGTGGTTAACCTTTTTCTTCTGAGGATTCTGCCAGTCACAAGGCTGTTCATCTGTCTTCTGGAAACAAAGAATTCCAACTTTTTTACCTAAAAATTTGGGGATTTTCTCATTTCTGTATTGCATTGTCTGTATTTCTGTAAAATTTTTTATTATTTGATAATCTCAAAAGTCTGTGGTTATTAAAGTTTTCTTAGAAAAAAATCAAAATAACATATGAACCACTTTAATATGTGTCAGACATAAAGGAAAAAAATGCAATTAAATCAACAGCATTCCCAATTCTTTATTACCTCCAGCAACCGATAAAGTTTGAGTGTTTCCACATACTTGCAGCTGCAATAAAACCATGTCTCCAGTAGAGCAGGGTATGGTGCTCCTACTCTGTTGATGTGAACTGTGTGTACGGTTATTTATACAACATTTTCACCTAAAACTTTAAATATAAACCAGTTAAACGTATTTACCTTTATGAGATTACTCTTATGCTTCAGAAAAAGTGACAAAAAGCTTCTTCAGAGAAGAACAAGGGAGTCAGAAATTTGCTTATTTTGCTTAGTATCTTTTCATGGTTCATTTAACTCACTAATATTGATTGTTATGTAGTATAAAAGCAATGAAAGCTTATTTAATGTTCATTTGATATTGGAAAAATTACAGGTGTGTTGATGTGGGTGGGTTTTTCTCTTACATATGGAGCTGAGGTCCCACTTCCTGATGTGAAAATTCTTCTGAAATCATAAAAGAAATCTTAAATCTTGATCACAAAAGTAATAAACCAGCAATTTTGGGGTTTACATTTCATATACTCTCCTTATCAAATATTTTTAAATAGCCTTAAACATTGTGACTATTTATGCTTTCACCGTAGTTGACTCCTGCAGCTGCTTGGTTTGGTGCAAGCAGGACTGCAGGTACGTAAACCCTCCGTAGCTTTGTCTAGCTAGCGAGGCCAGTGGCGGCTGTAAAGCAGGACAGGTTGGGAGCCAGGGTGGCCTTGGAAATTTGTGTGATTGATCTGACTCCAGTCCTTGAGAATGTTGAATTCACTTTCATTCATATATTTTTAAAAGCAGGAGAGACCATAAACCTAATATTTTTGTCTAGTTTCTGTATAGCATAGACTAGTATATTTTATAAAATTTTGCATAAAAAATTGTAGTTAAAGAAAGCATATCTCTCAGAAACCCTGCTTTTCTGAACTGAAGGTATCCGGCTATACAGAAACAGACTCTGCCTTATTTATTCCAATGCTTGATCAGCCTCAATTATAGTAACTGTTTATCATGTTACATCATTGAGTACAGCAAAAAGCTTTTTCTGTGCTTAACTAAAGCACTTTTTCATGCACTATTTTTCATGCCCACAAAGATGCTTATTCTCTATTGAGTCATCTATCTTTTCATAAATTACTTGTTTTGATAATTTCTTTTAATAAAGTAGATGTACTGAAATCTTTGCATCTTTCTCTGTCAGATGGTTTCTTCAGACCTCATTAGCTGTGTGTTTTGGAAAGCATATTTTTTTAAGCTTGGGCAAAAGAATCATATGCTTTGTGGAAGCATCGCGATATGTATATATAGTCTTATGTACAGAGAGAATCAAGTGAGCACTCATATGACTTATTTATGCTGCAAGCATTTGCTTATATACTTTTTAATGAAGCATCATACTGAAGACATGAATATATTTGCTTGAACAATATGACATTTGCACCTTTTCCAAACCCATGGCTTTCCAGGATAAGGTAAGATTGTATTCCTTATTTGTGAATCTTTGACTTAAAACTGTTCAAAATGACCTAAAGGTCAAAATCCAAAACCTGATATGACTGTCCTGTCCTCATTACTGTCCTGTTATCATGTAAGAGTGATTGAGCTGTGTGGCCTTTGCATCGATAAAAATATTTAAACTAATTTCCAGTAAAAGCACTTCTAGCTACCAAGTGCTGATTCCTGCAGAATCCCTTACAGAAGGTTTCACTTCTGGGTCTTCTAAAATGTTTCTAGGTCAATTTATGTAAGGAAAATAATTAATTATTTATATTTTCTCTTATTTCAGGTAATCAGTCTTCTACAGAGATCTGAAAAACCTTTGGATATCAACATTCAGTCCAACAGTTCCCCACCTTGCCCAGCCAAACTGTCCCAGGACCTTTAGGCACCATGATCCTGCCCACTGGCCCCCTCATGCCCCATCCCAGCAGTCATGGGAGTCCTTGGAAACCCACATTTCCTTTCGTTTGTCATTGCTCTCCTCTCCTTGGTTTGTGTGTGTGTGTGCTGTGTGTTTTTGTTTGGTTGGTTGTGGGGCTTTTGTTTGGTTGTTTTTTTGGTTTTTATTTACAGCAACTAAAGTGCCAGGTTGAAGGACCACCAGTGACCTTTCTGGATTTCTTGGGGCTCTAATTCTGTGAAGGGGCAATATTTGCAAGGGTGCATTTCTCAAACAAAGAAAACTTTCTCTTTGTTACTGCATGGGCTCTTATGGTTCCTGTACCTTTGGAGGACATTTTGGTAATGACTTCTGGATGCTGGAAGCCCTAGGAACTTCATTAGCATGGAAAGGGTGCTTCACCTAGCATTAGTTGAGTTTCCTCAAAGGGACTGATTATGCATTTTCAGAAACTGTATTATGGCTAGGAGCCATACTTCACTTCTTTTGATGACACTTTCTTTTCAAAGGGTCTGATCTTTCCATTGACATCTGTTATTGTCCCTTTCTGAACTCCTCTTACAATGTTTAGGGGCCCCAGAGGAAAAGACATTTTAGCTGACATTTGGAAGGCAGGGGTTTTTTTTACTTATTTAATTTCTTCTTTGGTTTTGGATGCCCATCATTCTTGTTTCCATTCAAATTAATTCCTGCGCATTTAGCTGCGCTGATATTTTGTGGCACTGGATGAATTCCCTGCTGAAGCATGGCAGCCGCAGCAGCCTGTTTGGGAAAGGCAGTGCTGTCTGTGGGATGAAGCATATAGCCATGTGCCAGGCCTGCCTGCCCCCTCCAGGATCTCTCACCGGTAGCATATGTAACTTATAATGTCCACATGTAAACTATAACAGACTCATCTTCTGCTGAATTTCCCCTGTGGTGGAGCATGGCAGGAAGACACGGAGGTAAGCATCTTCAGGACTGCAGAGGTGCATCAATATCCTTGCCAGCAGTGTTCCCTCCTACATACTCCATCCTTACTCTCCCGCTCCTCAAATATTTATTTGCTCTGCAGTGCAAAACACCCTCAGCAGGCTGGAGTGAGAGCAGCCCTTGCCCCTGCTTCCCTTCACAGTGGTTGTACTGAGCGGTGCTGCAGAAAGCGTGAGATGGAATGTGTCCTCAGCAGGTGACCACAAGGAGAACAGCCCTCTGGCCAGGAGAAAACCAGGTCACACCACCCTGGGCTGTTTTCAGAAGGACCAACCTACACTTGCGTTTTAGAATGAGGAGCTTCGCTTCCTTGTGCCAAAGAAAAATTCAAGATGTGAATCTTGACTAAAGGGAAGTTACCCTGCCCCCACCTCCCCCCCAGTATTAGTGAAATTACTATTTAACTACATTAAAATGAAAACTGCTTTTGGGGGGTGATAGTTTTGCTGTAATTAAAAAAAAATAAATGTGAGGTTAAAAGATAAAAGTTTGTGAGCGTAGTTGGTATGAGTATTTATACTCTTTGTCACTGACTGAAATAAATGTATCAAACAAAAACACTGTTGTGTTTCATATAGCGGTAAGAAAATCAAAGTATCAAAGTGCTTTCCTAAAGACCTGTATACTTTTGTCATTTCAAACAGTAAGATATATGGTATCTACCTCACTTACTGTCCCTACTTTTTCCTACTTTTTCACAGTTGTTACCACATGTAGCCATATTGTTACCTGAGGTTTCTTGTTTGCAACCCTGAGAAATCAACGTCATTGAGAAAGTAATTTTTGAAGACCCAAAAGTGGAGTGCTAATTAAAGCAATGCAGCAAAAAAATCTGATAAATTGTGCACGGGGAAAAGAAATGGAATGATGAGCATCAGATTTCCCTCCAAGGCTTAATCCCAGTATATTAATCTGTCAAGCCATGCAATTAACCATCCACCAGCCTGATTGGCACGAAGTGGCGTCTTTATCATCTTGACAGAAGCAGTGGTGCCCCAAGCTTGAACAGGAGACTGTTTTTCGAGCATGTACAGGGAACTTTGTCAGGTTTGGAGGAAAAGTTTGTGATGGCTGCCCTAGGTGTACCACCCATGTGAAGTGGCTGCTTTGGCTTTGGTGACACAATACCAAGTAGCAGATTGAGTGCTGATGGACATGAAAATGTTTTTGTGTGGGTCTGGCTGAAGTACATTAATGAAGCGACTGCAAATGTTTGTTGTGGCCACTCCTTTCCTAAGCATCTGGTTCTTCAGCTTGGTTGACTGCCCATCTTAGGTTTCAATTAACCCAGAACTCCAAAACAATAACAAAAATCAACATATTGTTTTTAATTTTTTACTGTCTTTTCTTAAAGCTCAGATGCAGACAGCTGTAAAAAAACTCTAGAAAATTTTGATATAAAAAACTTTAGGCTTCTCCTTAGAAATATTCTGCTGGAAAAAAAGTTTCAGCACTTTTCACTTTTCTTAGAGTTTAAAAATGTAGATATCCACCAGAAAGTATACTAGTATTTTTATTACTAGCAAAATTATGTCATTAAAAGGCCCAGACAATTTAAAAAGATATGTAAGAAGTAATATGCAAAGTGCACCATCAATACACACTTTCTATATCCTGTGTTTATGAACAGCTGTATTTTGCATGAGCAACATTAATAACTGAACTCATGTGCTAGTGTTGCTAATAAGCAGATGTCTGGTTTTCACCTGCGCTTGGAAATAAGAGTGGCAATGTCCATTACTGAGACTATATTGCAGTAATCATTTACTTTATAGCACAAAACTGGAAAAAAAAAACCAAACCAGCAGACTTTCTTTATGTTTTAGTATTGTTGTTTATGATCTCTTGAAAGAGTTTGTCTTTTAGAAGTTGCTCTGTATATTGTTTTCTTCCACAAACCTCAAGATTTTTAAACATTTTTCACTCTATTGAAAATACATCATAGATTGATGTGTCATATTTGGATCTTTCTTTGTTCAGTTCCTTTGTCGTACTATATTGTTCAATTAGGTGCTAAGTTAATTCATATATTTCATTTGCAGATCCATAATTAGAAAGAAGTTGTAATTTCTCACTGAGCTCCTTTTGACTTATGTGAAGTAAGAGCTCCTTTGGACCTGCAGTATTTAAGAGGGGACAAGAAATTTTTTGTGTGTGTAATCTGCTGTAGGGATCCAGGACTCATTTAAGGGAATCCTTAATAAATTGAAAGGTTAATTGTTATCTAACTAGTGATATCATTAGTCTGAGTGAAAACTATGCTTATTCTGGCTTCCTCTGTAAGTACCATGCAGCAATGTCAATAGTCTCTAAAAGTATTCTATTCAGTGTTTTGCGGCTATTTTGCTGGACATTTTATGCCTACCTCTTCCGTGAACTCTGGCTACCAACTTTAAATGTTACTTGTTTGATTTCTGTTATTTTTATTTGTGTTAGAAATGTGATATCCATCTCCTGACCTCTTGACATGAGTATTTCACTACAATTCTAAAACCAGCATGTCATGGTCATATGATGTTTTCACTACAGATTTAGAAACCATTTAAAAAATGTACTTTATAAGATGAACCTGATTCTAAGGGTCATCTAGAGCTTGAAACAGAGCCATTCGGTATTTGAAAATAATTCAGTAACACATTGGTTCTTAAACAAACCCAACTACTACGTAATAATTAAAGAGCTTAGGCCTAACATTGTTTAATGATTCTGAAAGACCTGCTTGATTAAAAACACCCAGAGAAGATTAATGACTGCAATAAGTATACGACCTTATGGCATCTCATAAAATTGTTCTTTGAAAAGTTTAATGTAGACTTAATAAACAGTAATTATTCCTTCCTACCATATGGTTGATACTAGGTACGTGAGGGCGGAACCTACTTGAAATACTATTCACAGGCTTGGGTAAGTTGCATAAAAACACTAATTACTTGTATCATGAAACATAAGAGGTGATTGCTCCTAGAGGATATGTCATGCTAATAAAAATACTTGCTTTCAATGGTAAGGGTTGAGAAATGTTAAGAATTTTTATTTCCATAGAGGTTTCTTTGTGATAATATCAAAACATTTGAAAGATTGGTAATTATTTTTTCAATTTCAAACTAGTTAATATGAGTAATCAAGAAAATAAGGACCAGAATGTAGAAGTTATTTTTGTATGTAAAGATAGACATAAGCATGTGAAAGATGATTTCCCTAAAGTGTGCCTTAAGATTTTGGGTGCTTATTCCTCTGGGCATCCATTGATTTAATTGGCAGCTGATTAAAACATAATTCAGTAGCAAGCTAAATACCAGAGCATAGAACAGTAACTCAAGTATTTCAGACTGTTCTGGAATCAGAATTCAGTATTGCACACCAATTACACTCCAAACTGAATTTTTCTGAAGTTCTACATTACTCAGGCAGAAAGCAGCATTTTGGATTGCTTAACTTTTAGTCATTAGCTGAGGTAGTAGGAGCCAAGGGGTCTCTGTAGACTGCATCTGTGGAGCTTCCTTTAGATTATCTCGTCCATCCTCTGGAGAAGGGTATTTTTCTCTGGTTGTGGTTTTACAGTCAGTTCAGTCCATGCTGTTCTCCATTAATTGCTGGTACTTTCAGCGTGGGTTTTTAACTCAGTGGAAAATAATAATTCAAAACAGGAAAAAAATTACAGGAAATGCAGTACCTTACCTTATTATACCTTATTGTTTATGTGCAGTAATGGTATGTTTTGAGTCAATAATTTAACAGTAGACTGAAATGATGATCATTCTCTTCTCTGCTTTTTTGTTACATTACTCTGTCTTAAAATGCTCTTGTGTGCTTTCCATTCCCTGTGTTTTACTTACTTGTTCAGAATCTCAGAAGGGTGAATGTCAAATAATACTCATCAATGTCTGTCAAATTTCTTCATCCTCCTCTCTTCAGCTAAAGGCTTGTTTTCCCCATCTTGTTATTATTGTCTTTCTTTTATGAAAGTGAGTCAGTTTTCTCCTGGAACAATACGGATCAACAAATAATTTAAAACAAGTTTGACACAGTGCCCTTTAGATAAAAGCTCAGTGGGTTTGTAAATATACCAGTAAAGTTCTAGTTTTCTGGTCAGAGGTAATATATCATGGGTTGGTACTAACTGAAAACAAATTGGATCCCGCTGTTTAATTCAGTAGGAGCTGAGTTAGTCTGGATGAGTTATTTATTGCCCTTAAATGGAGATGGATTTAACGAGATTAGCTGGTTATATTCAGGTATTTCAAAGTATTTTTTTTCCACATGTCAAATTTGTATGCTCTTATCTCAGCTTTACAGATTGGATGGGCTCATTTTAGTGGAGTCCAGGGCAAACTTGTCCCTATTGCTGTTATGGTGAAGCTGAAAATTAATTTATTGTAAAAGTTAATCTTACTGTAGTGGTTTCTCACTGGGATCAGATAGACAAAGTGAACTATCTTGCAAGTCCTGCTTGCCTCTGTACCGGCTGAGGTCTCACTGAGGTTAGTTTTTCTGCTCTCCATTCAAGGCAGGCCAGATAGGAAAAGCCAAGGTGTAGTTCAACAACCTGCCCAAGGACTTTTCCCCTCTCGGTGGCATACCTTTCCAGTTGTAACTAATTTACTCCAGCTCACCGAGAATACAGTTAATCATAATACTAATCCCAAACCTATTTATCACTTCAATTTCACATAATTGTCAATCTGAAAATTTGTCTTTTGAGTAGTCTTTGTCCTGTTATTCTGCTGATACTTGTCCTGTTATTCTGTGATTCTACGAGAAATCACACTGCCCCATAACTGAGTTATTAACCAAGAAATTAACATCTGTGAAAATATTCACTGAAAGTATTACAATTTTTTTAACAGTGGTGGGAAAAGTTGGGTTAAGGTGAATGTTTAATAACCACTGTTATTAAAGCCTTGTTTAAAAAGTAGTTATTTACTCATTTATACAGACACATGGATCCTACAGTGATGGATACAGCGTGGGAACTTGGACATGAAAGAAAAGATCTTTAATAACAGCATGAGAAACTGAAAAATGTTGCAAGTGAAATCTTTTGAAACATGCAAGAAGAAATGTTCAAACAAGAAGAGGAAGGAGCGTGATGCCTGCTGTGCTCTTTCAGATATGCAGGTTCATTTGCTTCAACATGTTTTTGCATCTACCTTTTCCAAACAGTGCTGTGTTATTCCACCCCATATGTCAGCAGTGTCAGAGAGATGTAGCGGCCAGTTCATTAGCCTCATTAGGCAAGGCAGCTGCAGCCTGGGATAATGGTGAATGAATGACTTGCGTTAGCAAAACAGAAGACAGGCAGCATTGCTTCTCCGGCTTTGTTACACTTTTCTGTCACTTGTGGGGGGTGTTAAACTGATACTTGGTTGGATATTGCTCTTGTTAGCAAAGACAACTGTTTGCCTTTCCCTTCTTCACTTCCTAACAAGTGTTCTGCTTTGTAATGGTCTAAAATCTGAGAGTGGCTGAAAGCCAATGGAGCACGTTCAAGGTGCCTGTTACTGACAGCTACACAGGCCTCATAATAAAACTCCTGTTAGAATGCAAATCAGTTTATAAACTATCAACTCCCCTCTGTAAATTCCCCACTGGCTCTATAATTATCTTTGCAACTGAATTATTGATTATTAGTGTGCCAGATCCTGGCTTAATTTGGGTGAGGAATATAGCCACTGGCAAGATAAGGATATAATTTGGAGATACAAATGCACATGCCTTTTTAAAAAGCAATCTTTGCTCAAATGGACCAAAAAGAGATATTTATGTTGCCTCTCTCTTCAGTTGTATATTTTGCAGTAGCTGCTGAAGACATGCTTTGGCTTGCAACAACCAGATGAGAGAGGTACTGGCTGCAGAAGGTATGGTTCAGTTGGGATGCAGCTTTGCATTACTTCTGTGAGATCGAGATTACTTTTCACTCAAACTTCCTGCTTGATATACCTAACAGTCTTTTAAATGAACCTTCAAAGATTCCTCCTAAATTTATGTAACCGTATTTGTCTTCAGCCTGTACCTGAAAAACTATGGTGTAGGTTAGCAGGGTGATTGGTCCAGCCTTATGCAATGAATCAGCAGAAAAGAAGCAAAATCCGTTTGTCTTTTATTACCAACCCTGCATTTTATTACCAACCCTGCGGTGTGTTTGCTTCGAGAAAGTACTTGCAGCATCCTTGGTCTGTTGCATGGATGCCTATTTCTATTTGCCAAAAGCTTCCCACTATATGACCAAGTATGTAAATGAAACTCATGAGCTCTGACTCTGTCCATGACCCCGACAGCATGGGTATCTGTACTGAAACACTTGCCTAAGCTCTGTTGCTGAACTGGAGATTGGTTCTTGGGAATTTGGTGTGGTTGACAAAGGGGGATGGTACTCTACACTGATATTAAAATACATAGCTATCAATAAATGATATCAAAATAAGGGAGGTGCTTTTTTTCCAGCACAGTGAACCCTGAGCACAAGATGTGATGACCAGAAGCTTAATGTCAATTACTGTGCTAAATATTAAGCAGAAGGTATTATGCAGCTTTTGGAAACGTTAGGGTGTACTTCAAGTAGCTTTGGAACACTTGGGGTTTTCCCCTGGTTTAGAGGTGCATGGTCTCCCATACCTTAAACTGGACCCAGTGTGCCTTCCAGTTTTCGGGAGCCTATGCCTGTTCTGTCACTATCAGCTCATATTATTGCTGCTCTGTAAGCTTACAGAAAAAGAGATTACTTTTGTCTTAGTGCAGGGTGTATGCATACTTTATATTTGGCATTTCTGAATCTGATCTTGCTATATAATCTTTTAATTCTTTGCTTGTAAGTGTATTTGACAATGAAAAGAGATCATTGGCTGTGATATTTGAGAGCACAACCCAGAAGCAGCTGGGGAGAGAACTGACAAGGAATCAAGGAGGAAGAGCACACGGTTGAAAATGCCATCTCCCAGGCTGAGTGAATCAATGGACCTTTAAACCTCCTGTCCCACACAGCACATAGCAAAGTTAGGAGGGGGCAGATAGGGCCTACAAGGAATGGCGAGGGTGACCGGTAGAACCGGGGCACTTCAGTTTGGAAGAAAGTTAAACTTGAAGTGGTATTCCAGTATTTCTCAAACCGTGAGTCATTTGGAGATAAAGAAGAAGGTTTAATCTCTTTCCCACCCGCTCCCGCTCCCTGCCCCCAAATCAAGAATCAGTGGTTACCCACCTAAATTACCTGACTGCATATTTAAAACACACAAAATCACACCACTCAGAGTCGCATCATAATATCCTTTTGGTTTCCATAGCATAACAGAGGGACCAAAAGGCTAAAGAATCTGGGAAAGGGAAGAGCTGGGAAAATTTAATTTTTGCATTGTTAAACTGTAAAGGGGTTATGGTAGAACAGTGCAATCAGCTTGTATATACTTAAAAGGGGATTTGAGCTGTTCATTGATTTGAGTCTAAACTTCTCTAAGGCATTAATTTTCTCATGGTCAAATTAGTTGTTTAGATTCTTCCTTTATGACGGCTATTTCACCCAGAGCTTTTGGTGGATTTGCAGTAACATTTAAACGTGAGGAAAAAGAAACTCAGCTTGTGCTTACAGAAAGAGAAAAGAAGGACGAGATCTCATGGAGTGAAATAAACCTAAAGTTGGCCGCAGTAGTGTTTTGTCTCTGGAAAACGCTAGCCAAAAGCATTATCTTTATTCCAGAAAAGAACAGATATTTAAATTCCCCTGAAAATTGATTGTTTTAAAAGAGTTGTCTCAGTTTTCTTACTTATAATTTTAATTTCTAACAAGATAGAAGAAATCTAAGAAGTTATTTGGAAACCAAGGAAATGCTCTCAATTTAAGTCTACTCAAACATACATGGCAGGATAAGAGGGCAGTGAAACAGCTGCAAATTATCTTTTCAAAGGCAGAGCATTGAAAAGTGGCTTTTAGGAACAAGATTCAGACTTTTTGTGCCTTTCTGACTAGAGGAACTTGTATAATTACTAAGGTGTGTAGCTCTTTTTGTTCTTGGTAATTAGCACCAAGAAAATATATTACCACAGCAGGAGGTTTTCCATCTTCTTGAAGTATTTTGGAAAAGAAAAATAGGAACTTTTTTTTTTTCCATTTAACAGTTCTCATTTAATGTATGTATGTGTGAAATTCAATTGATATGTATTTTTTCACTGTGGAGAGTGACTGTTCAGCCTTAGTAGTGTTACTTGCGCTACAAGTAAATCTCATTTGTTTCACAGCAAAAAATGCTTTTTTCAGTGTCTCTAAAATTACCATACCTGTCTGTAACAACTATTTATTACCAGTACTTTCTTGCAAATAAGCTTGCATTTATTGGACAACTGTTTTATCTGCAGGATCTTTCCGTAGGTAGTTGTGGTTCCTGATGTTAGCCTGTGATTTACTGCTCCATTTCATTTAAAAGAAATGATGCTAGTATAAAGTACTACTGACCAAAGAAAGAAGGATCTTATTCTGTGCTTGTTGATGTCAAGTATTTTTTATTTGATAAGTAATAGTAATTTTGCAGTATTTTTCTGCATGAATGAACCTTACTTACTTCTAAGTCCCAGAGAAAGAATAATTTGGTGTTAAAGACTACACCTGGGAAAAAATCCAGGCTGCAAGTTGGACCTACCTTCTTTAAACCTGACAGGCAGCACCAGCTCCACTCTCCCAAGCTTGCATGGGTTGCTGTGGAGACTGGTTTCTGCAAGGTCCATGGCAAGGAGGCAGCCACTCACTCCAGATGGACTGTGCTGGGAGAGCTCATGTGGTGCTCAAAAGCTGTCAGCGGAGCAGAACTGCCAGTGCTGCAGCTGTGCAAGGAGAGGAAGGCTCATATGGGTGTTAATAGCATGGTTTGTGTTTGTGTCAGACACCAGAAAGAACATGCAGAAACCAGACTGGCTCCTGTTTGTGCCCAGCCTCACTGAAGTCATCCTCCAATTCTTACCTCTGCAGCTGATGCTTCTGCAATGTTTGTCATGCTTTATCCTCAGGTGGCTTTGGTCAGCCGTCTTCCTCACTGATGACTTGATGATCTCTCTCCAGCACTACCTTATCTACCTCTGTTCAGCCTTGCAGCCCAGCCTGTCTCTTGGGTGCCGATTCTTGAGCATGTTTTGTGAACTTCAACGTAACTTGAGCAAACCAGAACATCCTTAGCTTCACTGAGGATAATACAAGCCGTTTTCCAGATCCCTCTGACTGTCACCTTTGTGCCTTTCCTCTCCTGATCATATTAGCTGCTATCCAGAGTAACTATAAAGCTATGTTCTACCTACAGGTAACTGAATCTTTTCACTTTGTTCTTCCTTGGACTTTACAGTGCTTTGTGTAGATTTCACCTCCATTTCTGTTGTTCTATCAATGTCCCTTCACCAGACAATTTATTGTGTTTTATTTGCAAGATACCTCAGCCGTTTATGTAAAATTACTTTTTCATAACTGCTTTAGTTGTGCTGCTTTATGTGCATCTAGTTGACATATATGAATTACATATTATTTTCCTCTTTTCTCACATCTGCCTACTTGTCTTTTTGCCCTTGCTTTATTTTGTGCATCCATCAATGTAAGGATAATGATTTTGTGAATGTTCAAAATATGCCTAGCACATAAATCTCAGTTACTGATGATGCCTCGGGAATGAGGATGTTGATAAGGTGCCACAGTGCTAAGCATTGGCACCTCTTGGATCAGCCTTCATATATATCTAGTTGTAAATGAGGGAAGAGGGGTTACTGATCTGTTGGTTGGCTCACCTAGTCTGGCAGTATCTCAGATTTGCAGAAGTTACCAAAGAGACTTAGAGGTGCTCCCTCTGTCTGCCTTTTGCACTGTTTATGTTTCATTGCATGAACTCAGTCTGTGAAACGTCAGGTCATTATCTGTTTTCTTGCTCATGCTAGTGCACATGATGCTGTTCATTAACCAGCTGCATGCTTCTGTTGTGTGATGTCACATCCCCAGAACAATTAAGTGTCTTTGGGTTTTTTATTATCTTTCCCATTTCTGTCTTGTGAATCTTTAACATTATTCTGTCATGCTCAGAAGCTTTGTTCCCGTCAGCAGCAGTGGAATTAGAGCTCAAAATTTCCTGGTATGTATTAGTGAAATGATGGGAACCGGACAGACAGTAGTAAACAAACCAGCCATATCTGTCTTGCAGGGACCTGAGTAGAATGAGCTTCAGACACTGTAATGTGTAATAATGGTGTATTGGAAAACCATGGGATTTGGGAATAATGTAAGATTTTCTGGGGTTTGACTTCTGGTAATTCTGCCCAATTTTCATGTTGTCCTTCACTGTATATCTGATACATGTCAGCTACTTTCATCCTGTTTAATACTTGCTAGTCAAATTCCATCTAGTTCTTGCAAGATATTTACAGTATCTCACAGGTATTTAAAAAAAATAAATGAAGCTAAACTTAAAGGCGGACTTGCTTTTACAGAAGTATTTTTGTATATATATATCTACAGGATTCTGCAAACTTGGTTTTGTTTTCAAGCTGATTTTGAGTAAGAAATGGAATTCAGCTCTTTTTATTATAAAGTTTAAGAGATTTTTTTTTTTTCTAGATTTGTTATAACTTAATCTGGGAATCAGTCTTGAAGAGTTCCACTGCATCGACCTGCCTGGTGCAGAATCCTGCCTAGGAGACCTTGATGAGCGTGGAAGGTTGCATTCATTTTCCTCATGTCTGACTAAACTAAACCCCAAAGAAATAAGAAAATGTTTCTTTTCTCCAGATCAGGATATGATGACTAATTGTACAGAGTGCTTTGTTACTGATCAAATATCTTGAGGTACATAGGTTCCAGAATGAGATGGAAATCTCAGCATTTCTGAAACATAGTTTAGCCAAGTATAAAAATCTGCAGCATTTCAAGGAATTTGAAAGTAAATAGAATGCAGTATTTCTAATAGTGAGCCGAATCCTTATTATTTTTTTATTCTTTGCTAGTTAGATAATGAGTTGCAGTGATTTTAACAAGGTCTGTTTGAACGTGTAAATGTGCACAGTGGGCTCTGGGATTTATTGTAACTTTACTGTAAGTGGGAATATTTATGTTGCTGCTAATTTCACAAAATAGCAGCCCTGCCATTTAAAGGAAACACTTTGGCTAGAAGGAGAAATACTAAAATGTTCTAATACTTTCCTTTTGAAGATACATTATGTGATAAGCTGTAACATTTAAGATTACAGTAAGAAATTATCAGACAGAAGGATATATGATTCTTACAGTAAGAAGCAATTAAACACAGAAGAATGTTTTGGAATCACTGATTTATTTCCTTTCTTTGCACAGAAATATTTCTTTTCTCTCAGCAGTGATGGCCTTCTGGCTGGGTGATGCTTGCTTTCCTCCACCTGCGTTAGAGGTTTCTTATTAAAGCTTTTATCTCTCAAGCAAGCCCTTAGCTTGCTCTCCATTCAAGTGTACTTCAGCACCTTTCCTTGAAAGAGCACCCAAAGGGCCATGTGTAGGCAATTCCACAAAAACCAGTCCAATAGTAGAAACTGAGACTGGGAAAAAATATACTGACACTATAGGAATCACTAGCTCTAAACGAAAAAAGCACCGTTATTTGGAGTTAGAGACAACATCTGAATTATAGCTGGAGCTAAGAGAGCTGTGAAGACAAGCCATCTTGTTGACTAATAATCTGCGAAGGATGTTTTCCAGTATGTCGGGGCTATTCTGAGACGATCAATGCAATGTTGCTCTCCTCCAGATGTCCCTATTCATCTGCAAAACTTTTAGCACAGATTGTTCTCCTATTTGTAAACAAATTATTCAGCAATCCCAGTGTATCACCAGAGTGACAGACAAACAGATGTGATGTGCTATCAGAAGTGGCTAGTTTGAGATTCAATAATTCTTCTGTGCATGCTGCCAATTAGCCTTAAAGAGTAGAGGAATGCCTGACAAAAGAATGCTTCATTTTTAAACCAGCTGGTCTCTTACTGAGCCTTGGGAATCTTGTATATCTTGACAAAATCAGAGAAGCAGTTTTGATACCTTTGCTTTCTTCTCCTTCCATTCCTGTCAATGTAATTTTAAAGAGCTGAAGTGATTTATGTTGGGCCTTCTGGTCTTACTGCAAATGTGACTCTAAGTTACCTTGTTAAGGGAAAAATTGGAAAAGAAATGAATGACAAAACCTGACATTCTTCACCACTTGGCTATTGCTTATAAACGGTCATTTTCTTTTAGAAAAAACCCAAAGCTAAACCCTGTATTTATTTCATGGTCTATTCTTATACATCATCTACTGTGTGTAAAAGTTAGTATTATAGCTGAACCAGGTTTCTCCCCTGTAGAGGAATGAAGCTGGGTTAATTAACATTGATAACATACAGCTGTGGGCTGGCTTGGGGTGGCCAATGTAGATAAGATGCAGCTGTGGCTGGTTCTGTTAAGTGGTTGGGGAGCCAAGGAAGAAGCAAGAGAAGAGAGAGCGGGCCCTGGATGGGGCAAGATGAGGAGAAGGCAGTAGAGGGACTGGCATGAACGGTGTGTTGGTGTGAGATGGTAAAAGACCTTGTTGCAGCTTGATAGTTTGGAGAGTGCTGTGACACTCCCCAAATAGTAATAAAAGGCTAGATTTTATGAAATACATATTTCTGTGTATGGTTTTGGAAAAAAATTGTGTTTCTACATTTTACTTCTAAAGATCCCCTTTTCTCTTGTACTGAAGAGATTTAAATTAATGTGCTATAGGTCTTGTCTGTTGTCGTTCATTTTGCCTGGATAATAGATGTCTGTATGTGATCTAATAGCTTAAAAAGTATTATTCTCCATTTTTATGAATTTTAGCCTAGTTTCAGACGCTTAGATATTACTTTGAGCAGGGAAAAAGCTCGGGCTGTCTAGCTTAATGGTGAAAGTCTATGTCTGAAAGTGGAGAAGGAAGAATCTGGGGGCTCTGTTTCCTATGATTTTAATGTATAACACAGTGCATTAAAAACTCACCTGGAAGTGGATTCCACCACCCCTTGCTCTCTCTCTCTCACTGTTTGCTGTTGTGGTCTTGGCTGCATGTCCTGGTGGAATCCTCCTGGGTTGAGAAAGGGCCTTCAAGGTGGTCCCTGTGGCTGCGGAGAGTGGGATTTCACACAAAAGTTGAGCAGCATTTTTTAATGACAGTAGGTAAACAACCTTCCAGTTCCTATCAGTATGTGGTGTAACTCCAAATTTCAGTTACTAAGCTCAGCGCTTGCTCATCTCTGCGCTGTCTGGCAGATGTCTCATGCCCGGTCAGAGCCATCTTGCCACGTCACGACTCAGCGCGGGTCTTTTGCTGGTTTGCACAGGAGTCTTGTGTCGAGGGAAATGTCACAATCTGATACACAAGTGCCAAATCTGTGTTAGCCCTTTAGGTTTTCTGGCTTCTGAGGCCTGGAATTTGAAGATCACAAACTTGTGTTTAGGATATGAATTCCACAAAGTCCTGTGTTAGCAGCTTATAAAGTCTTTCTGGATTATTTTCTCTCTGAAATGCATTTAGGGTGCCTAGGCTCTGCTTTGTAACATTTAATGTTAGTCATTTGGAGTCCAGATTCCTACAATAAATACCCAAGATCTCTGTGTAACAGCTGAGTTAGGCTACTAAAAGGACTTTAAGTATCCATGTTAAGAGTTTTGAACAGAGCAGAGATTGGGACCTGGTTGGAACTCAACCACTGGGTGTGGTAGATATGGCTTTTTAGAGTTATTTATTTTACACAGGAAACCTATTTAGTGGAACTGGACCCAATGACATTTTTTCCTGCATGGGAGTACTAGTCATGAGGCTGAGTCACTTGCTTAGCTCTGACCTTAGAAATAGTTGCTTGTACATAATACAATAGCCTCGTAAAGGGAGATGCCTCACCTCTAGCTGTGGTTGGTTTCCTGAGAAGTCCTTTCATGCTCAAACACTTTGTACACCAGGACTGCTTTTCCTCAGATACTAGACTATGCCTTGACCTTGAAGAAGATAGAGACCAGGAAAATGTCACCTCTGGTTTTTTTTGGTTTTCTTTTTCCTTTTTTTTTTTTTTTTTTTTTTCTCCCTGTGAGGAAAGAGGCACAAAGTTGTTTAATATTGTCATATAATTCTGTTTACTAGCAGGCATGTAAGTAATTCCAGGATTAAGTGGCCAAGAGTGGCTGTTTTGGGCGTATAAACATTAGGCTTAGGCTTTGTGCCCATTGCGTTAAGGTACTTAAATCTCTTTATTGAGCTAGCTCTCAACTATCTTGTTCTACCAACTGAGAAAAACAAACAAGAAAAAGTCTTTATATAGGCCTGGTTTTGCTTCATTTAACTATAAAAGGTGTAAATGAGTAACTGAAGTTGACAAGTTACAAATCTACATCCCTAGTTGAACTAAGTTGATATAACTTTGTTGAAAACAATGTTTTTTTCATCGCATACTGGTTGATATTTCCTCTTAGCATTGCAAACCAGTGTGAGTCACAGTCATTCCTACGTTGCTTGAGAAAATAAAGTAGTGCAATAATGAAGACAACAAATGCAGCCTTAAAATGCAAAATAGGCATAAAATAGCAATAAGCACTTGATTCTCTTTTCAGCTACAGTTCATCTTGTCTTATTTCAGATATGTACTTTTTGTCAATGGCCAGCAATATATAAAGCCTCTGACTGATTCTTTTAACTTTTTTTGTACTCAAGCAAGGAGTTAAAAACAAATTAAGGCTGATTCTGTCTTCCGTGAGACCAAGGTAACTCAAGCATAACATAGAAGAGGAAGCAGATCTATACTGTTATAAATTCCTTGCTTAGGAATGAACCTAGATGCCAATTCGTGGGTGCACCCAGCATTGATTCCTGCTGTTTGTTCTCTCAAAAAAGCAAAATAAATTCCATGCAGCCTGCTGGCTGCTAAATTTAGTTTTAGCTGTCCTACAGACAATAAATGAGTAATATGGATCTTTTCCAAATACTTGCTTTTGGGTTTTGCCTTCAGTGGACTTCTGGAGATTTCCTGAGAGATTGTTGGAGGTATATTTAGTCATGATCCATGCTGTTGAGGTGAACTTAAGATATTGCTTCACCAGAAGTAATTTTTCCTGAGCAGAATTTCTGCAACCTTCAAAACCCACCAGTACTTTGTCTAGATGTTACACTGCCTGTGACTTTTAGTTTCTGCATATTTTTCCTTGATGTTTAAATGATCAAGAAAGAAAATTTTGCAAGTGTATTTCTTTAAGCAGCAATTAGCAGAGAAAAGAAAAAAAACAGCCTCTGGTGACCATGTATTGCTTATTACATATTTATCATTCATAAAAACAACATCTATCGATCTGCTCTAGGTGCCCTTTACATTATTTTCAATACAGCAATCAAAACATCATTTGCCAGTTCCATCTAATCCCCATAAAAATGTAGGCCAGTGGAAGAAAGAAATGTGTGTCACCATGTCCATCGCTCACTACTTTAGTAATTCTTCCATCTCCTTAGAAGTTTTGGGAAAGGAAAAAGAGGTTTCTGCATTTTGTCCGGGGTGATTCTCCAACTGGTGGATATAAATCCTTTCCAGAGGAGGACTCACAGTCACCGCAGGTTGTACAGTCATTTAGGCTGCATGGGTAGGGACCAGGTCTGAGCAGGTGGGCAGTGGCCCCACAGGAGTGGGAATGCAAGTAATGCATGCAGTGCAGCGAGCGTCGTTTTACCAGGCTATCTCCCTGGAACAAGAGAGAAAGTTGGTAAAGATTTATGATGGCCCTCTGCGTGCTCAGGTTTGTAAGTTTAATTAACCACTCTGTGCTAATTTTGGCTGGGGTACTTAATTTTTCTTTGGAGCAACTAGTACGGGGCTCTGTTTTGTGTTCATGCTAGAAAGTTTTGATATTGCAGGGATATTTTTTTACTGCTGAGCAGGGCTGACACAGCGCCAAGGGATTTTCTGCTCCTCACCCCACCCCACCAGCGAGTGGGCTGGGGGGCACAGGGAGCTGGGAGGGGACACAGCCGGGACAGCTGACCCCAGCTGACCCCAGGGGTATCCCGTACCATATGACATCACGCTCAGCATATAAAGCTGGGGGAAGAAGGAAGGAAGGAGGGGACATTTGGAGTGATGGTGTTTGTCTTCCAGAGTCACTGTTACATGTGATGGAGCCCGGCTGTCCTGGAGATGGCTGAACGTGCCTGCTGGTGGGAAGGTGGGAATGATTCCTTGTTCGGCTTTGCTGTCATGTGCAGCTTTTGCTTTACCTATTAAACTGTCCTTATTGCAACCCACAAGTTTTCTTTTACCCTTCGGGTTCTTTCCCCCATCCTGCTGTGGGGTGACTGAGCGAGTGGCTGTGTTGGGCTTAGTTGCCAGTTGGGGTTAAACCATGACACACTCCTAAATGCTTATCATATTGATATCGTGTTATCTGGTGGTATAACCCCAGGAGAACATTACACTTTTCTGCTTGATAAGGGTGCAACCGTTCTCTGGTGCTGGTGTTGTCTGTCATAGGCAGCCTGCACTGATCTATAGGACTGGTGATGTTCCACCTTCTAGAAAGGCTGTTGCTGCAAAGGTATAGGGTAATTGGTGGCTGTCTTGCATATCACACCATCTATGCTACTAACAGATATGGACTGGAGGTGACTAAGTACTGAATACGCTTGAGATTTTTCCCCTGCAGATACTAGTCAGTCCTGAAGGCACATGAACATGGCAACAATTGACTCGAGCACTTATTTTAGACTGGGACTGGCTTTACACAATGGTGTGGGTGGTTCCACAGAGATCCAGCCTTGTTTTTGTCCTTGTACTATTGACTTCGTAGTGCCTGTACATTAATCAACTTTTTTACTTATGGACTATATTTTGTCTTTAATTGAGTCTATGGCATTCTGAATTAATTGATGACATGTGAATAGACACATGTTAGATCCAAATTTCTATTTCACGTGCATAACTCTCATTAACTTCCTTGAGAGAAAAATGTGTGTTCCTATTTCTGGTGTAATAAAATCCTTAGCCTGTTACCTGTAGAGTAGTCCTGCATCTAGTATTTAATTTCCTCACTAGCTGAACAGTATATAGGTTTAACGTGCAAACAGACTTTCACATTATGCGTCTCAGTGTTGGAAATCCATGTTATTTCCTTTTGGATGACAGATTGTTAAAGGCATGATTGGAGTTGATGATTGTAGTCTGGGACAAAAGGAAATTCAGTCATCGAAGTCTTAAAGTGTCACTGTGTAAGCACAGTAGTTAAACAACTGACAAAAGTGCGTTATGGGGGGGAAGCACTCTATAAAGCAATTTAGCTTGTATTTTTTTTGCATAAATAGTTATATTTCACTAAGGGGTTCTGGGTGACACCTTTTCTTTTCCATATACTTTGCTGTAACTTTTATCTTACTATGAAATCTTTGTTTAATCTTTCTTTAAATAGCATTAGTATAAAAAATGGAGAACTCTAATCTGAAGTACTTAACATGCCATCACAAGTGGGGTGATCATAACTTGTTAATGAACCTTGATGTTCTATTTTGCTAAATGAATCTACATTGGCTAAAAGATTCAACTCGTGTGTTCATTTTTTTTACTATGCAAACTTCACAGAATTACTTTTACAAGACAGGTCTGGTAAACAGATGGCTGGGCTTCTAATTTCCCTCCTGTACCTCTTCTGCTTTGAATCGCGATGTTATGTACACGTAGTACATTTGGTAGCATTATGTAGTGTAGCCATTACCTACTGTGTTTGGTAATATCACAATTTCTGAATACCCAGAGAAGCTTTCTTTGGTGAAACAACCTGCTCTCATTTACCACCTTTTCCAAGTGATGGAACTAATTATTCTATTTTCATGAGTTGTAGTGTGGAAAAATCTCTCATTCCAGTTTTGACTTTCTATCTTCAGCCTTATAATAATTACAGACAACTGCCTTGTTATGTCTTGGATAACTTTCATTTCTTCATTCTACTTCCTTATAGGATGACGTGTTTCTTTCATCTTCCATCTCCTCAGTGGAAGCATAGCATAGACGGTGGTGTCCATACTTGCCATCTGCCTTTTCTCTTTGAATAGCAGATTAATTTACTGTTAGTTTTAAAGCCCATAACTTGTGATAATGTAGTGCCATTTACTCTGAAACCTTTTCCAACTGTATGTTTTGTGCCTTTCAGAGACCCTTTTCTAAGGCATCTTTTTACTTGTGAGAAAGCACCAAACCTGTTCTGCTAGCTTGTTTGGTTGCAGAAAAGTTTTAGTCTGTACCAGCTCCAAATGTTCCCCTTCCATAACAGAGACCACTTAGTAATATTGCACACATCCCGTGGGCTCATGCAATCACTAGGACAGGTGAAAATGTCTTCCTGCAGAATAAGTAATACCTTAATAAACTGGGTATATAAATATTTACATATATATGTGTATATATATATATATATATCAAGATACTACCTTTTGTTGCCACATCCAGTCTTATTAACTGTATTTTCAGTCTGATACCAGGGGGGAAAAAACCCAGTATATTTGTTTTCATTTTTCAGGATAGTTGTTTATTATTCAGAATTAGAACTAACAGAATTTGTAACTGTCTTGTTGATTCTGGTAACAAGTTATGTTTACCCTACCCCAGCTTGCATGTAGAATCCTACTGAGGATAAAGAAATCCAAAATATGAATTTAGGACCTATATTTCAAACTTGCATCAAAAGAAAAAAATAATAAAAGAAAAGCAGCATTCAGGCTGCAAGGGATTCCTTTCTACTCTCTGTTTTACTCCAAAGTTTCTGTATACTCTGTTTGATCTTACAGTGTATGACAACTGGTCTACTGCAATTATAGTATTTCTTTCCCGCAAGTAGGATACTTCACCCTGAATGCAGAAAATCAATATACTGTTACTGCAACACTGTCTTCAAATTGTCATCAAACAGCTCGTCCCTAAGCCTCCATACTAACTTCTCAGTTATGAATACGTTTTCTCTTCACCTTGGTCCCTTTATTACTCTCCTGGTAGCAGTAAATCACCTTTTCCCCTCAAACTGACTCTGTCTAAGCTTGCTTTCTGCTCAGCTCACTATCCTCAGCCTGTCTGTCCCTTCAAGGAATTAGTGGCTTTTTAAGGCATCAGTTGTTGACACCATCTACCAAAGCCCAGTTATCTGCAGGTCTCTAAAGCTTGTCCCCCACGCTGTGTGACCCCCCTCCTGTCTCCCTAGTTCTCATGAGAAACAGTTTCTGTTGCATGCCTTAGACAGTCTAGTCCAGACTCTGATCACTTTTCTGGTAAATAAGTCTTTTTGTCCATTTTCCTAGCAGCCCAATGTATCTTAATGTCAGTTCATGCTTTCAGCTTTTCCTGAAATGTATCCAGTTTTTGTTATTAACTTTCCTGATAAACGTCAGTCATGTCTCATATCCCTCCTTACTAACAAAACTGGTTAGAATCATAGCTCTGATCAAAAATTTCCTGGTTTTCTGATGGAAAGATGTAAAGAAGCAGGTCTGAACTGGAGATAACTTAGTCTGGCTCAACAGAACTGGCTTTTTAAAACTACTCCTTGCTCATCTCTTTGAAGGGGTGCTAACTGCAGCCATCAATCCCTCAGTTCCTGCCTCTCATGGAACATGGTGTAGGCATTTCCACTCTGATGTTTTGTATGAGGTGGGATCTACTCAGGACATATCTGTGAGCCCATTTGTGTGAGAACATCCAGGGAAATTAAGCCTGATTGGTTTTCTAAGTGGATTAGTTAAGCAATGTTGAATGCCTGTATAGATGCTCCGGGTCAGAATAGATATGGTTGCAATGCTAATTCCTTGAATTTACTTTGGGAATAATAAAACTAAATTTAATTAAAGCCACTTTAATTCTGAATTAGTCTTTAACATGGTATATAGAAATCTCCATGAAAGAACACCTTTAGATAATGTGGATTGATTTTCTTCAATGACCCCTATGTTGGCAAGTCCTTGTCTACAAGATTCCATCAAAAAAAGGTTCTTGATGGTTAAGTTTGTTAAATTACTCTAGGGTTTTAGTAATACTTTTTCTTTCCTTTTTCTTTTTTTTTCTTTTTAATTATTATTTATTTTCATATAATTTATATTTATATATATAAATTTAATTTATTTATGATAGCATAAAGCTACTTCATTTTTGAGAAGCACTATCTTGGAAGATATTGTAGCTTTTTGCTATTCATACAGATTTTATGTGTTTTTATGAATTTCAATAGAAAAAAATTGATACAAAGCTAATTTATCTTAGAGTTGTGAAAAGAACTCTAGCTACATGAGATTTGTTTTCTGGATTCCCCAAAGTGAACCATCTGCACCTGCTACTGGGGCAATCTTCTTGTGTGCCATTATGTTTCCACACAAAATGAAGAAGAAAAATGCCTACTGAAAGCTATGACAATTGTTGGAAGTTCCAGGTGAGGTTACCAGTAAGGAATATATTTTTTTAACAATGACTGAATCAGTTGTCTTTTTGATTTCAATTAATTTATCTCATTCTCCATCTAATTCTGCAGAATTTTGTGCAGTTAAATTCTGCAGTTAAATAGGGAAGTAATTTTGGCCCTATGTTTGGAAATAGTTGTAAATTCATGCTAAAATGTAGCAAAAGCATGTTATAATTTAGATGTGATGGCTTATGAGGTTAGAGGCTGATTATTTCTGCTGGGCTTTTGTAGATCAATATTCTGCTGTTGTCAGTGATCAAAGACAAAACGTGATTTTGTTTCAACCCTGTCTTTGTGTACAAACTCTTTTGGACCTGCATTTTTCCTCGATTATTACAGTTCCATTAAGCAAACCTTAGTTCAGCAGCTATACATACCTTCCATTAGATGCAATGGCCTTTTGCGGTGCTTGCTGTTGTGGCAGAAATCAGGCTTAATGTGACCTTTTATGATTTTAAGACTAGCAAAGAATCCAAGACAAGTCTATGATAAAAGTACCTGGGTGGTACCTATCTGAAAGGTAATTTGTAGTGATTTATTAAATGAGGTCCCTTATTGTTCAAGGGTACAATAGTGAACTGTTAAATGGGAATTTGATGAAACAAAGTTGCCTGCAAACACTAACAGCTGCTACCTGCCTTTGTCTGTGATTTCAGCATGGGTAGAAATTTTTTAGCTAGGTAGAATGGCAGAACTTTTTGGACAAATAAGCTCAGGGACTGAAAATGAAATTTGAAGGAAAACAAGACTGAAAAAGAAAATGTAAATGCTTATCCAATTCCTGAAAGTCAGAAAAAGAACTGGAAAGCTTGTGTGCCTCAGACTTATTTTGTCATTAAGGTAGAAGATCTGAAAGCAAGTTTTGAAATTACATTGTCCTGGTTTCAGCTGGGATGGAGTTAATTTTCTTCCTAGTAGCTGGTACAGGGCTGTGGGTTTGGATTTAGTATGAGAATAACGTTGATAACACAGCGATGATTTAGCTGTTGCCAAGCCGTGCTGACCCTACCTCAAGGACTCTCCAGTTTCCCAGGCTCTGCCAGTGAGCAGGTGCACAAGGAGCTGGGAGGGAGCAGGGCCAGGACAGCTGACCCCAACTAGCCAAAGGGCTATGCCATACCATAGAGCATCATGCCCAGTATATAAACTGGAGGCGGCTGGCTGGGAGGGGCCCTTTGCTGCTCGGGGGCTGGCTGGGCATCGGTCAGTGGGTGGTGAGCAACTGTATTGTGCATCACTTGTCTCCCTTGGGGTTTATTTCTCTCTCTCCCTCTCATTACAATTATTATTATTGTTGTTCTTTTTCCTTCTTTCTTTCTTTCTTTTTTATATATACATTTTTTACTTTATTTTTAATTTAATTTTATTTTTTACTTTATTTCAAATATTAAACTGTTGTTATCTCAACCCACAAGTTTTACTTGTTTCCAAGTCTCCTTCCCATCCCATCAGGCAGAGGGGGAGTAAGCAAACAGCTGTGTTGTACTTAGCTGCTGGCTAGAGTTAAATTACAATGGATGTGAAGAAAAAGTGGAAAAATAATACAGAATTTCTGAAAATGTAAGAGTTCTAGATTTGATTTCTAGCTTCTCTGGCACAATAGTATCAGCCCAGACTTCCTGCAGTTTGTCTAGTTGTTCTAGCAGACTGGTCTCAGATATATAGCAGGGTAAAACCCAGGAATTTTGTACGTCTTATCTCCACTGGTATGTATGCACCCCCATGATGGCTGAATATTTACAACATAAAACTCACCAAGGAAAATACCTCATAATGCTTCCTTTGCTGAACTGCAGAAATTATTTGCAAAAAGGAGGGACTTCACAATTCAGTTACTGTATTGTAGAGGGGATGGGTAAGAGATTTGTATCAAGGAGTTACTAAACTGGCTTTTCCATTGTCATTAATTTTCTCTTGGCACAAAGAGGAATAATGGTCCTGTTTCAGTGGCTGGCAAAATTATTTCTATCTGCAATATGTGTATAACATGTATAACATGTAAGTGGTTTGTGATTCACCTAGATGAAAGACACTACAGAGATGTGAAATAATTTTCTTCATTATGAAAAAGGATCATACATTGCAAATAGTATGAATGAAAGGAATGGCTCAAAGGACTGCCTGGTGGCATCTGATAGAAGTGCTTTGGATAGTTCCACAGTAAATATGACAAACAGACCCACCATACCATAGCAGCGACTTGCTCCTCTGCATGTAAAATTTCCACTTCATTTTTACTTTCTCTCCAGGATGAAACACCTGTCTATAAAGATGTGACTCAATTTTTGTTAACTTTTGCAGATTTCAACATTTCTTTATACACAACGATCTGAAAGAGCAGGGGTAATATATATGTGTGTGTCCAGTCCATCCTCTACCCTGGGACAGCTTTCCATTATTTTTCAAGACATCTTCTCATCATTTAATCAAATCTATACAATATAATCTTGGAGACCAGTGAAGGAAGCCTGTGGTCTGTAAACTCAGAATATCTAGAGACTCCTTTGGAGTGCTGAGGACCACCAGGTAGTTCCAGGATGCTGCCAAGGTGGTTAATTTCACCTTGGTGTAAGGGTCACCTTAGAACTAAAACCATTGAGTATCACATATAGCTTAGAAGAAAAATGCCAAGGGGAAGTCAAAGTTTCCAAATCCATTTAATTGACTTTTTTTTTGCCCCAAATTGGTCAATTACCACTGTAATGGTCTCAGACAAGAGACAATAATGGACTATGAAAAATGTATCTCACTTTGCACATTAACATATACATGACATCTAATGTCTGACTGCAAAGCTCAATAAACTACCAAGTGCACTACAAAGTGCAAGAGAAATTTCACATTGAAGCACGAGGTATCAAAGAAGGGAAGGGAACCTTGCCTTTACTTAAGGAAAATACCTATTTACTGTTAAATACATGAGGTGCTACCTCGTTTCAACAAAGAAACATTTCCTATAGTCAAAAGAGTGAAATGATGCTTCCATTAATCAAAAGGGCTGGATGGATAATTTCCCATTTCCTGCACAAGACCAGTCCAGTATCAGTTTCAGGGTTAAAGACTAATTCTTTTGGCTCACCTGGAAGACGACTGCAAAGGGGAAACTGCCTTGAAATGGTAACTTGTTCCACCAAAACCACAGCCTAATGCAAGGCAGGCGCAGAAATCTCTATTGTGTGCTCTCTGGTGTTCATCAAAATATTAGAGGTTATTACAGTTCTTGAAAGCAGTAATGCACAGGTTATCAAGGAAGGAAGCCAAGGAGGCTTGCAATTTCCTGATCTTCTGCATGTCTCCCAGAAACTGTCTGATCCAGACTTGTGTCTCGCAGCAGGACCTGAAGTCTCCAGGGGAGCAGGCATGCTGTGCTCCAGCTTCCATGGGTGCCTTTTGCAATTCTGCAAGTACACGTTCGTGTCTGCCTCTTTTGTTATTGACTGGAGCGTTAGTTAATTTGGCTTATTTGAAGAGTCTGGCTTTTCTTTGGTAATGCTTTTCAGAGATTGCTGTTGAAAGGATATCTTTAACAATTGGATAAAATCGGGGGAAAAAAGTGAGAAAAAAAGGAATCAAGCTAGTAATATATTTTTCAAGAAGGGGTTAACAGTGGTGACCTTTTCTAAAGGTTAAAGTTAGACATTTGCCAAGGAAGTTAAAAGGTGATGTTTTTCAAAATAGCAAAAGAAATTCTTTTTTTCTTTTTTTCTTTTTTTTTCAGTAAGAAAAGGAATCCGAGAAGCTCGGTTTAGAGTTAGGAGTTTAATATTATTTCAGACAGTGAGATATTTGGATGGGCAATAAGAATACCATAGTAAATGTCTTAGATTGTAAAAGATGTCCTAATCTGTGCTTATATTCAGGTGCCCTAATCAGTGCTTATATTCACGTGCAGATTACTGAAGAATGAGAGTTAGGAAGCATCTCTGCCCTGTGGATGTGACTTCATATCCTTTCCTCTGAAAGTGTTGGTACATTTCCTACAAAGCAAATATCCTAGTCAGGATCTAATTTAAGGCCAGGTGTTAACATACATAGGTGAACAGGCATCTGTCTTGGAAATCATTGTCAAAACAGAGCAATTAAACTAAATCCGTCATGGTTTTGATCTGGCATAGCCTTATGCTTATAGTCTTGGTGGTTACTGACGTGATCACATTCCCACAAAATGAGCCTGGATTTACATTAGCTCACCCATCACATATTTAATTCTAAGCAGTGCAGTTTTATTGGAACTCTACACCGCAAGAGTCCTTTCTGGTTTAAGATGCTGATATTAATTATGCTGTTAATGGTATGTTAATGTAATTTCAAGGATCAGCTGTTACGTAAAGGGGAAGGATTGACTGAAGCAACAACAGCTCATAAATCCTTTAAAAAATGCTTTGTACTCAAGGAGTAGAAAAGCTTAAGTCCAGGTTATCTTGTTAAGAAAGAGAAATATTTTAGCACCGCAATTAAATTCAGTCTCTGAATATGCACTGTAGCCATTCACTGTTCCTTTTCCAGCCAGATCTTTACAGGTGAAACAGCTGTGCCCGTGTCCTCTGAGGAGTGCTGTGCGTAGATGCAGGAAGTATCTTTTCCTATCTGTATCGTGGGTAAGCATGGTGCTTCTGCCTAGGGCCGCCTTATTCCACAGAGCTCCGTGTCTGTCTATATGTACTAGATATGTTGGTTAGTAACTAGAATTCAGAGATGTCCTCATTTTCCTCATCCCATCCAAATCTTTCCCCTTGCTGCCCCTTGTCTTCAAAGCACGATGGTAATATAACTTTCTTCTTTTCACTTAAGGCTGTTCTGAGCCTCTGTCCCCAAAGGTAATGGAATGGTGATACTGTCGTTGACTTTCAGGAGAATTGGGTTTCACCTGCGTGGTCTTCTGAGAGAAATGTAAATAGTAGTTCACAACATCATTCAGTCGCCCATCTCCTGTGGTTAAAAAATCCTCCTTGTTGACCTTTTCATTGAGGCTGTAGAGTTTGAAGATAGGATAGAGAACAAAGTCCTCAGGCTATGCTTCAATTTTCAGGATTTGAATGCTAGGGACCAATTACAAAAACTTTCTGTCACAGCACCTAAGTTTTAGGTGCCTCGGTATATGTAATATATATACTATATATAATATAGTTATAATTATATATATATTATAATATAGCTATATAATAGCATGGGTCCTAAGATATGCTGCCTATAAAATTTATGCAGAGTGTGCTGTGAACAGAGAATACTGTATCATGCGAGGAGAGTGGTCCACCAGACCTTGAAACCAATGGCCCAAAGCAGTGAATATGAAATGCTGGCACCCACTAAGGCTTAAGTATCTTACTCAAGGTCTTCTGCGTGGCATCTCTGTACTGTGAAGCGCCACAATCCTGTTTACAGGATTGACATAGGCACTCTAGATCATGACTCAACAGGAGGATCTCGGCTCCAATATTTCTGCCGGCAGATCTCACCACCAGGCTGTACTGTCACTCTTGTATCTTCTCTCCTTTTTCTTGTCCAATAAAGAGTGAGGTAGACAAGATGGAAACCTGCACTAACAGAGACAAAGCAACCCCAAATGAGGTAGGTAATGGTTATGACATTTGTTCTGCAGATGGGTTCATGGCCTCTCTCCAGTCTTTGAGGAAGAATAACCGCTGACCTGGAAAGAGGACAGAAGCAATAGTAATCACTCTTCCTTAAACCATGTGTTGTGCAGGACCTCACTCTGTAGTTCGTGAAGTTACTCTTTTTAGGGAAATACCATCATGCTTAGCAGTGTCAAGGCTCATGAAGATCTTTGGGCATTAAATAAATAAATAAAACATGCAGCTTTCAATGAGTCCTATTTACTAAGGGCCTAGTGGTTTCAGGTAGCTCTAGGATTCAGTAGTAAATTTTGAGGGTATGAACTCTCAATTTGTATGCCAAAAGGATAGTTATGTTGTCTAACCCAAAGAACACAAGCAATTTGGAAATCTTCATTTTGGCTCCTCTGTACTAGAACAAATGTAATCGGCAGAGAAATCAATACAATGAAGTGGTGTTTACAGAAAAGCAGAAAGAGTCTGAACTTGGTTTAGGGCATTGAAATGATGGAAATTACTGTTCTGGTAATACTCTTTTTTTATTTATGAGATTGCTTTGTGAAAATACCTACTAGGGGAATTAGCTTATGAGTGTGCAGTGGCTAATACGAAGATAGTCCCTGCTTTGGAAGGGAAATCTCTAAGAAGACACCCACTGCACACCCTTACCCCACATCCCTGACAAATCCATAGCAGAAATTAAGGTAATCAAAGTATTTAACATCGACTTTTCTCAATTTACAGAAAATTGGTTTCAATCCCATTACACTTTCTCTTGCAGTGCAATTTGCCTGTTGGCTGATGCCAGGTCAGGTCCCAGCAGAACACTGCTGCCCATCCCTGCTGTACCGCTGCTTGCTGTCGGTGTGGCACCCGCTGGGGAAACTGCTGCGAGGTGTGCAATGGCAGAGCATGATTCTGCCAACCTGTTCGTATGACAGATCAGTGCTTTGTAAGGAAAAGCTAAACCATGTCCCCACAGATAAGGCAATACCGTTCCTAACTACTACACATATACATATGGATGAAGATGAGGAGAAATGCTGCTGAGAGCTGCCAGGCAGGTGGAAGCACAGATTTTGGTAGTTACTCGATGGTTGAAGTGGAACTAAAATTTAATTTTATCTTTATAACAGCAGACTTTGTAAATGTTAAACAACACTGAGACTCAATAAGCTAATCGACTTAGTTATACAGTTTTAAAAAACGCTCAGATATTTTGTAGAACCCACAGAAATACCTGCTGTTACTGAAATTTTGCCCCTTGTTTGCTTAAACCCTTCTGTTCTCAACATCTTTTCAGTTTGCACCTGCTGGTGTAGGACTTGATGCCTTTGAAATTTTATAACTGTTGTACTGGGAGCAGTGAACTGGTTTGACTTATGGTCTTGGGAGCTGAAAAGAGAAAATAATTCTGACTATAAATCTGGAGCAAAGAAATTTGAAGGGGAAAGCCTGTCCTAGAGGAATTGAAATACAGACATGTCAGGGTACAATTTGAGGGAAGAGACCGATAAAGAGACTCTAAGCAACAGTTCTTTAAGCACCCAGCTCAGTCATAGATTACAAACCCCACTAAATTAGGTAAATTAAGTACATGTAGCCCATTTGTTATTTTAAATCTATTTTCTTTTCTATGTTTAGTTCCACTTGTGAAGATTAAACACTCCATTTTGAGGAAATTGTTTTAAGTCTTGTGAAGCTACAGATCATATATCCTGAATGGAAGGTTTTCTGGACAAGCTAAATTCCATTTGATCTGTTGATTTATTGTGTTGTATCAGCTGTAATAACCCACTGGCTGAGTCCTGTTTTAGCCTTTTTTAAACCAGTTCACACTGTGGTGTTATGAAGTCCAGTGGCACCAGGGAGGGGGGCAGTGCACAGTTTCTCCTGGTAATAATAATTCCAGCTACTTCTGTCTTCAACTTCTCTTTGAGAGTAGGACAAGCCTCCCCTCTGCCATTCTTTCTTCTTCAGACCAGAAATGTGGCACCTATGAAGGTGTATTGGGGCTGGCTGAGCCCCACAGCAGCCCTCCCAGTGCTGGGCTTTGTACCGGCAGCTGGAAAGGTGCTGGTAACACCCTGGTGTTCTGGCAGCATCAGGGCTCTCTCCAGCCTTACCCCTCCACCAGTGGGCTGGGGGTGGGCAACATCTTGGAAGGGGACGTAGCCAGGACAGCTGACCCAAACTGACCAAAGGGATATTCCATACCACATGATGTCTACTAAAGTATAAAAGCTAAGAGAAAGGAGGAGGAAGAGGGACATTAGTCTTTCATGACATCCATCTTCCAGAGCAACTGCTATGTGTACTGAATCCCTGCTTCCTGGGAAGTGGTTGGATATCGCCTGCTGATGGGAAGTAGAGAATCACATCATTTGTTTTGTTTCGCTTCGGTGCGTGTGACCTTTGCTTTTGCTTTATTAACAACATCTTTATCTTGACCCACAAGCTTTTTTCCAATCTTATTTTCTTGCCCCTGTTCTGCTGAGGAGAGGAGTGATAGAGTGGCTTGATGAGCACCTGGCACCCAGCCAAGGTCAACCCACCACAGAAAACTTCATTTAGAGAAACACAATAGAGGGGACAAAGATGGAGCTAAATCAGTAACTAAATTCAGATTTGCTTGTTGTAGGTGGTCCTAATTTAAATATAGAAAATTGAATGATGGATAAATAATTTTCCTGGCATTCATTACTGATGTAATTGCCTTTGGATATAAAATCATTCATGCCTCAATGTGAGTGTGTATGCATAAATATAATCATATATTTACATATGAAAAAAATCAGGAGCATAAATTTGGCTAAACTCTGTTGTCAGATTAGGTCCTGTTTTATCTTTTTGTTTTAACTTTAGCAGCAGGGGGAAAACACAAGTGAAGGTGGCAATAAAGTAACTTGATGGATGTTGGTTTCTAAGATTCAATTTGAAAATCATTGTAAACTGTTAGCTTTTCAAGGGTTTTTTTAAATTGTAAGATATTTGGGTAATAAGACCTATTACCTACTGCCATATCTTATTATTGTAGAAGTTTTTTGAAACCTGAGTTATTTACCACTTTGAATGAATAATTAAGTTCATTAAAGAACAAAGTGAAACACAGCTTAATGTAGGAAACAGGAGGGAAATTATAAATCCTAACTGGAATATTTATAGACTGCGTCATGCTATTATGTCTACCACTACAAGTTTGTGCAATAAGTATAACACTGGGTATAAAAATCAGTGTTGACATGTGGGAAATGAAAATTGCAATACACTATTAGTTACACTGTGATAAATCTGTAAGGTAAACGTACAGTACTCTCTAGGCATAACAGTAAGACTAGTTTGAATATTTTTATGGGAAAAGGTGTCTGAAAATACATTTTAAAAAATTAAATTTTCTTCTGTCTCACAGTTGTACATGTCTAAAAGTGCACTATTTCAACGTTTTTAATTCTTTGTTCCCCATCATTTCATGTGAGGTTAATTGCCAAATGCAACCTGATCAAATAGGAAACATATCGATGTATTCCCAGGTGGAGCACTGTTTGTATGCTAAGATGGAATTGGCTTGGAAAGTTAAGTTAAGCCCTGGAGCAAATGAAACAACTAAAAAAATTACACTAAAATAAAACGTACGGTATTTTACTACTTTCCAGGGTAGGATTCATGCTCTCATGAAGGAATTAAGGAGCTAACATCTCACGCCTTAAGTTGTGCTGGTCCCTCTGCCCTCACTGCTGTCACCTACCTCACATCTCACAGCATAATCAGGTTGCATTCATGTACTAGAAGTTCCCTTCCCGTCCTGTGGTCATTCATGTCCCCATGCCAATCATCGAATGCCAGCCCATGCTTGCTACGATGGCCTCCGTTCCAGCTGAGTTGGACCATGGAGTGCCTGTGCAGACTGCTCAGGAGCCACATTCATCATGCAGAGCTGAGGATCACGGGTGAGCCTGTGCTGGTCTGAGTCTTTGTGTTAGTGGAGAATGAGCATAGAGGGGCAGAGAGGGTAGCAGTCAGAATTTAGATGACATTAGCATATTAATCAGGAGAGATTTAAAAGTGATCAGATTTTGGGGAAACAGGTGTGAGGGTATAGAGCAGACAAGTGACGGTGTTGCATCCGAGTTACTTTTTAGTGCTGTAGTGCCCACTGCCATCCTCTGTCAAGAGGCTGAGGCAGAAAGCACAAACGGACATACACTCCTTGAAAATGTGACTGACTTAACCTCAATTACAAAGTAAAAGATGTTACTTTTATACATGATTGCTGAGTCTTGAGTGGCAAAACGTTATGAGTAGCAAACAAAAAAAGCAGGTTTTTTTGCTGTTAAAGGTGAGCTAAGGGCTGCTGGCGTGTATATGGTAGCGCTGATCAGCACAGTGTTCTTGACTGAGGGACTCTTTTTGCTACCTGTCTCTTTTTCTTCTGTCCTCATACTCAGAGGGGCTGTTGCTGCTGTTTTTATCTCATTTGTACTTTTATAACATACAGGCTTTTTCCCACTCTTTAGATATTTGTTCTTTGGTTTGTTATGTCCTAAAACTAGTTCTGCTCAGCTCTCAATGTTACATTCCTGTTGTGACTTGTAAGTGACCATTTATGTTTCCGCTTAAAGCCCTGGGGGCCTGGCTGTCAGTCGGTGCTGGCAATCATACGATGCCTCAGCTACAACATGCTGGACAGACAGGCAAGGACCAGGTGAGACCCCGAATTCAGACAGGCTGAGATGTGTGGGGAAGCGGAGGATGAATGAAAAGAGGAAAAATGTGGTAATGCTAGAAGTAGGCTGGAGAAATATTTGGGCAAGAATGCACGAGGTTTGGTCCAACTCCTGCTCTGGCCTGCCAAGGCTTGAATAGGTGGTGAGGGTGAAGGAGGCTGAAAAGGCATATGCTGTGTCTTCTCAGCTTCCCTGAAATTACAACGAAGAGCTGTGTTATGCTCTGCTGCTTCAACACCAGTACTGCATGTGTCTGTGTGATCTTACCTGGGTCTGGCTGACTGGAAGCAAGGTTACCAGTCCTATCACCCTCCCCTCATTCATGAGCCCATCTCCATTTACCAGGTGCTTGCTCTACCTACTCCCAGAGGTCGGTCCGTGTCTGCTTCCATTTTGCTGACACCTGTACCAGATTCTTCTGATCTGTATGTGGTGCTCAGATTGACAAGCTCTTCATTTGGCCTCAGTGAAAGATTCAAGTAATGTGCCAGTGCTGCAAAGTATAGAACGAGAGGTCTTACGGTCACCTGAGAAGTTGCCGTGTAGATTGTGGGGAAGGAGGGAGCTGGTAGCTGACAGGGTAGGTAAAGAAATGCCCTCTATTCCTGATTTTGTTTAACAGATGTGGTGTAAATTTAGCCTCTGGTGGTCTGTGTTCAACCTATGGCCATTTTTTCTCTTCTCTTTTTCCCTTCCCAGCAAAAAGGGGCTTCAGCCCTCTGCCCAAACTGTTGAGGATGATCCTCTCTGAAATGCAATGTTCTTGAAGCAGGCTGCTTGAAAAAAACATTTTGCTTTGCAACTTCATCTGTATCTTAGAATCGTTTAGGTTGGAAAAGACCTTTAAGATCATTGAGTTCAACCATTATCCCAGGACTGCCAAGCCCACCACTAAACCATGTCCCTGAGCACCATATCCATGTGTTTTTTAAACACCTTCAGGGATGGTGATTCCACCACTTCCCTGGGCAGCCTGTTCCAATGCTTCACCACCCTTTCCTAATTTTTCCCAGTATCCAACCTAAACCTCCCCTGGTGCAACGTGAGGCCGTTTCCTCTCGTCCTGTCGCTCGTTATCCGGGAGAAGAGACCGACCCCCGCTGCCTACGGCCCCTGTCAGGTGGCTGCGGAGAGCGATCGGGCCCCCCCTGAGCCCCCTCCTCTCCAGGCCAACCCCCCCAGGTCCCTCAGCCGCCCCTCACAAGGCTGGTGCCCCAGCCCCTGCCCCAGCCCCCTGCCCGGCTCTGGACACGCTCCAGCCCCTCCACGTCCCCCTGCAGTGAGGGGCCCAAAGCTGAACACAGGGGTCCAGGGGCGGCCTCACCGGTGCCCAGCGCAGGGGGACGGGCACTGCCCTGGTCCTGCTGGCCACGCTGTGTCTGCTACAAGCCAGGATGCTGCTGGCCGCCTTGGCCACCTGGGCACACTGCTGGCTCCTGTTCAGCCGGCTCCTGACCAGCACCCCCAGGCCCTTTCCCACCAGGCAGTTCCCAGCCCCCTGCCCCAGCCTGTAGCGCTGTGTGGGGTTGCTGTGACCCAAGTGAAGGACCCGGCACTTCTTACTGACCTTTGTACAATTGGCCTTGGCCCATCAGTCCAACTTCCCTAGATCCTTCTGCAGAGCCTCCCTACCTTTGATCAGATCAACACTTAACACTTCCCCACGCCACCCCCGCCCCAGTTTGGTGTAATTTGCAAACTTACTGAGGGTGCACTCAATCCCATCATCTGGACCACTAATAAAGATTGAATTGTGACTGGCCACCAGCTGGATGTAACTCCATTCACCACGACTCTTTGGGCTCAGCTGTCCAGCCAGCATTTCACCCAGTGAAGAGTATGTCCGTCCAAGCCATAAGCAGCCAGTTTCTCCAGGAGAATGCTGTGGGAGACAGTGTCAAAGGCTTTTCTATAGTCTAGGTAGAATCTTCAAGAGTAAGAGTCTTCCTCTCAGATGAGGAGAGACAGGATTTGGAGTGAGAGGGAGCTTGGACTGGAAACAGGAAACAGGTCTTTTTGTTGCATCTGAACTCATTATTTTTTGTGCAATATGAGCAAAGCGAGGGCCAAAGATGCAGGGAAACCATCTGTGCTCTAAATGCAAACTGCCGATGGCTTCCCCGGAGCACAGCCTGTGCTGCTTCCTCTGCTTCTCCCTCACTTGGTGCGCAAATCAGAACCCAGTAGCAACAACTGGGTGTGCTACTGTGACTACCCCAGACGTGAAGGCAGTGCCTTGGTTCACCGGTAATGTATACCCTTCATTTTGCACTCTACCGGTGACTTGCAATATCCATGCTGCTTTGGTCTAGCTCTCTTGAAATTTTCTGGCCTATACCCATTTGTTGTTATCTTAAGGACCTTAGCTTGCTGGCTGTTAGACGAATATCTAGTCATATATTTAATTTGTTGGTGCTGTTTGTCTAAAACTTAAGAAATGAACCTAATAATTTATCTTTTTAACACTGATAATCATGTACTATGATCCCCTGACTGTCTGACAGTATTGCAGATAGTGAGATATTAGAAACATGCCAATGCAAAATAGTATTATTTAAGCACTAGAGATAAAATTTCACACATCAGTTTCAGGAAGCAAAAAGCTGTTACATAAATACTGATTTTAAAACTACTTTAATGGGTATTCTATGGAAATTAAGGGATTGAAAAGGACTGCAGAAGGATAAAAAGTATATTTACGTTGATAATATTTTTCTACTATACACATCCTGAGGAAGAAAGGAAAAAGGAATCTGTATGAATCAGTCACTGCATGCAACCAGGTACTTACCCTGGGAGGATGCTATCGGTTTTTTTGTGAGGCTTTTGCTAGGGGTATTTTTTTCCCCTATAAGGGTCACGATATCAATTTCATACCCATGTACTCTGGAGTGTTCTCTAGAACTAAACAGAGGGCTCAGATTCAAAGAAGTCCTTGTTACAAAAGAAAATTTCTGAAAGTTACTTAGTAGTTTTCTAAGCATGAACGCCATGTAGTGCAACCCAGGAATACAATGCAATATCAGCTTTTCTCAGGCAGCTAAAAAATGGCATGTGTTCAGTAACTGGAAGTGACTATGTTGCAAAGTTCTGAACTGATGGAAACAAAGGACTAGAAGGAGAATGGTTGTATATATCATACCCTATTGATCTGGTTAGGAATGAAGTGGTCAGCAAGATTTGCTCAAAAAGCTAATTAACTATGGACTGTGAAAACAGCAGGCTTTCCCCCCGCCCCCCCCCCCCCCCCCCCTTAGTTTCTTTGGTTAGGCTGACATCTGTGTCTATGACAAAAATATTTTTTTTCAGGGTCTAAAGTCTCTACTCAGTATTTACAGAGGTCAGAAAGTCTGTTCTTTCTGTCCAAGTAATCCTCATACTTTGAATATTTTCCTTCTACCACCAACTTTTCTCACCCTGGCTGTGTCTTACTAAATTTAGCTTCTTTTTCAATTATTATTGATATTTTATTTCCTTAGGAAGGAACTAACTAATGTTAAGTCATTAATTAAATGACAGGACACTAAAGAACTGATTTCCCCCTTGTATCTAAATACATTATTTTTATGCATGCACTCTTGTTACTCAGAGGTCCATGAAATACCAAGACCTTGGATCCCATTTAATGATTTTTTCATGATTTTACTGACACAGGTAAGTACCTTGTTTCCCATACAAACACATATTCATTATGTTCATGCTTATGTTCAGACTATGAAAACGCTGTCTTTGTTCAGTTGATTGTAAAGTAACCAGCAGTTATTCCACAGATATACAGAAAAACTAAATTTTGCTAACTGCCTGATTGCACACATTCACAGTTTCCAAGCGTGGACTACTTGCAAGCAAGGGAGGGTTTTGGCATTGATTTCAATAGGAGAAGATTTATCACTTTTGCTGGAAAGCAGTAAGCTGCTTTATGGTAATTAGCTACCATAGAGATGTGTTTAGATATAAAGACGAAAAAAATTGTCTCCTACCTTCTCATTAATTGCTCAGAATATCTGACCCATGGGACTTTCGTTAAGATTCTATGTGTTTAAAGAAAAGTGGTTATCTCCTTTTTAGAAATGTTAAATGTTTAAATAGCTGTGCTATGAATATGTTGTTCTATTTAAAACACCAGATCAAAAATCTGTTTTTAATTACATATCTAGAACCGCTAAAGGCTTTGTAGATGTTACAGTGAACTTACCGAAGGCAGAACTGCCTGTTTAGCCATGGCAACTAGAGGTCCAGACTTCCGCCAGTGGATTTCTGAGACTATTTCTTCTTCAATGTTCTATTTTTACTAGGGACCTTGTTCTGTGTTGTAAGAACAACTTGTCTTTTTCTGGCACCTTCGTCATGGCCCCAAAATGCATAGGTAAGAAAAGCATCAGTGTATTAACTTATCTCAGATATTACAACAGACAGAAATAAAGTATTTATTTATTTAACCTCAAGTGTTAAAACGTTGAAAAGAAAAAAAAATAATGTTGAATTTCTGTGGAGTAATAGAAAGACACATAGGTAAATACAGATATGTGTGGGTGTAGGTGTAGATTATCTCCTGTGCATCGCCTTTTGGATATTTCCCCACTGCCACCTTTTCTGATCACAAGGTTTGGTTCACTCCCTCCACTGCTGCCAGGCTCTGACCTGGCAGAGAGACTGGAGGACCAGGTGCCGTCTGAGCCAAACCAGAGGTGCAGACCCAGAGAGATGCCCTCCAGCTACACCTCCAGCCCTGCTCGAGCCATGGCAATACATTCACTTTATTGTTTTCTTTATGTATGTCTTTTGGATATGGAGATCCAACCTCACTACAGCTATTTGGTTTTCATTTCTTATCCATGGATTTGATATTAGAGATCTTGTACTTTCGGTCTCCTTTTTTGCTTTCTTTGCTCTTGATTTTGCTTTGTGTGTTCATCTTTAGTCCCCCTGTCATCCTGTGAAGCCTAATCCACAAAACAAATAGTTTGCAGCTCTTTCATTAGGTCTATATTTCAAGATATTTTGAAGGGCTAACTGTTTGCTTCCCAGATTTTTTTCCCCTAGATCTTAAGCCATTAGAGTTGACAGTGGGAGAACTACTCCATTTTGTGGATACACTGTGAAGTTAAAAAATTTATTTCTGTTCTGCTTTGCAGTGAAGCCAGAATCTTCAGAATATTTCGCAGAAAAAATAGTGCTGGAGGGTTTTTTTTTTTTTCCTAATAAACAAATTGGGTTTTAACGCAATCTTATATTCAGCTAGATATTATCTGAATCTAGGTTGAAATGTACTTACCTTATGGCCTTTAAGCAACAGCATGTTCTGATGAAAAAGATTCTGCACAAAAATTTGGCCAGCTGTAATGAGTGTCTCATGACCAATACCATATAGAGTGTACTGCTTCGGAAGACGTGTATCTTAATCCTTCTATGGAAGCAGCAGCTCTTCATAACTCTTTAGGAACAGATTTAAAAAAGAATTTAGAATTCCAACATTAAAAATACTCAGTTTCAACTGTTAAATAAAAGAGAAACTCAAATAAAAGTAGTTAAACCTGAATACTTCTAAAGGATTTCTCACCCCTCCCCGAAAGAAACCACTCACCACTGGAAGAATGAAGTTCTGTAAGGTCCCACACAGGAGGAAGCTCTGGATCAGAGAAAAAAGTTTAGAAGTTTCTTTTCAAAATGGAGATGTCTTTACATGTTCTCTAATGACCAAAAGTGGTGAAGACTTTAATTGCAAACTTCATCTGAAAGACAAAACGTTGTACCAGCTGACCACATGGTAGAACATTGACCTCATACTGAGAAAAGAAAGTACAGTACAGTGGAATGCAATAATACATTTTTCTAAGATGTTACCCACAGTCCTGTGGAGGAATACAGTTATTAATGACCAGTCATTCTTTGTAAGAAAGTGTCTCACAGTAAGTAAAGGCAACCGTGGTTGTGCACCACATACTGCATTCATGTATTATATTGGGATATATAATTTAGCAAGATTTTTGCTGTTTGATCTGAAATTTTCCAGCTAAGTGAATGTTCAAGGCAAACTATGACAAATTTTTTTTAAGTATTCAGCTACTTCAGAGAAGAATGATATAGAGAAATGCCTTTTCATCTAAAAAAATCTCTGAGATATAGCGATTTGGAAAAGGGTTGTGACATTTGTCTGAAAATGTCCTTGCAAAGCCAATCCAGGCCACAAAACTCTAAGAGATGGAGTTTTTCTACAAGAAAATTGTTAGATCTTTGCAGCTGAAATCTCTAAAAATAACAAAAATAATGATATGTGGGATTACCTGGCAAACTCATGGTGAATACTTCTGTCTAAGGAGCAGGGCTCAGGTACAATGCATGAAGAGCAGCACATTTAACGAGCAGGACTAAACAAGGTACTTAATAACTACTCACTGTGTGAATATCAGCCATGGAGTGCACTACAGAATGCAAAGCCCAGGGGAAAAAATGTTACGGTAATTTGAATAAGGATCACAATACTACATAACTAAAAAATCTGCACACCACAGTCACCTTTAAAACTGACTTTTGAGTATGGATTTTTTTCAGTTTTAATACTGAAATGGTCTTTTTCCATGACCCTTTACTCCTGCCAGTATTGTGAGCTTGATTAATAGTTATATAGGTTGGCCTTCCCTTTGGTGGAGATAGGGGGATTCTTTTTCCCAGCAAGAGAATTTCACATGCAGTTTTTGTCCCTTTACCCTTCCTCCCAAAGTGCAAAATCAACACTATTGCTACCTGCAGAAATGTGACCTCACTGTGTCATTGCATGATATAAAGGAGACAGGAGATGGTATCCAGCTGCAATAAGCACGTATTTACAATTAGTAAAATTCTATTATAAAGGATATTGTCAACCTTAATTTTATTTTATTTTTTTATATGTTTCTGGTTAACAAATATGAATTAAAAGGCAAGCCGAGATTTGCTTGTAATAAAGAGTAATCAGCTTCTTAAGAAAATCATGTAGATAGGAGCTCTTCTTTGCTGTTTGTCAGAGTTGAAGGAGAAGGTTCAATCCTCGTGGGCTCTCAAAATACTCTGTGAAAGGTTCAGTTTGGTAGGACAGCAACCACAGAAGTACTGTCAAAAAATATTCATTCAAAATGGACTGGAAATTGTCATCTTTGAAATTTGTCTATTTTCACTTGAGCTTAGCCTAAGAAGCAGTTTTCATGGAGCTTTTCAGCTTCTTATGCCCATACCTAATTGGTTCAAAACAACCCCAGAATATAAAACAAAACCAAACCAGGAATTTTATTGTGATAGTGAGTACTACTCCATGGCTTGCAAGACTTGGGTGAAATTCTCAGTGAGAATAAAGGAAATGACCATATATAGAAAATATTCCAAGTTTTAGTTTACTCAGTTCTTGTAAAAATGCATGTATGTAAAAAAAAAAAAAAGGCAGAGAAACAATCCTTAATAGCAAAGCAAGCCATCTTGACAAGGGATGGGTAGACAAAGTCATTACCCTACTGGAATTATTAACACCTGAAAACACACAGCCTTTACATCTGCACTTGAAGCTGACTGTTGGATTTGTCAGTGTTTCATGGGGGAGAAAAAAGAGACTATTTCATTTGATATTTTGGCTGCCATGGTTACAATTTGATGAAATTGAAAGCCATAGCCAGTAGTGTTTACTTTAGCAAGATGGAGAGGCACTACAATTCCTATTCAGGTAAAACCCTGGGGCGTATCATTAAAACCAGTTGTGTTTTGCAAAATACTGCAGCTGTTATTGACTGTAAGTAGCTTGTAAAGCCCTACTGAAGTCACTGGAATTTAAGCATGTACTTACAATTAAAGATATTGATATGTGCATAAGGACTTTGCTAAGGAGAGGCCTACCTTATGTGTGCTACAAATATGTCTTTTTCTCCTCTCATTGCATCTATTGTACCTTATGGTACAATTATTTTTTCACTTATTTTTCAAAGTTTTTCAGGATTCATGGAAACATTTTACAAGGACAAATTTGGATAACAGCTGGAGGCAGATTGTTTTGGGAAGTGAGACTCAAATTGGCTGAGGTACTAGATAACAAATTTATGTAAACTATGAGGTACTAAAGGCTTACCTTATTAAAATCCCCCACATTGGCACTGATTTGATAAACATCTTTGTTGGGATAAATCACACAGTATATTAAAAAAGCTGTTAATGAAAAATGAATATTGCAGTGTCTTTTTGGCAAGCCAATTCAATATGTTCTTTTTAATAATTCATTTTATTCCTCGAAATACCATTTTCCCCCTAGAACAGAAAATAAGAACACGACATAATTACCAGTCGTCACCTCTTTCCTTTCCTAGCAACGTACTTTTTCTTCCCCAGTTTTTATGAAGCTGTTTTAATCTATGGTGATTCAAGAAAGGCTTGGGTTTCGATATGGAAAAAAGTCTACTGTTTTCTGAAGAATGGCAGGTCTGAAAGATTGACCTTCATTTTTTAGCCCTTTTAAGTTTTATTTTCTCTGTGGAAGATCAGAACTGACAAATTTATGAAGACTCCTGTGGCCCCTACATTTACGGGAGAATGTACATCTGATACGATTTGCACGTCATTTCGCTTTTTAAGATATCAGATGAGGCATGAAAGCATGGATAGCGTATCACGCCCTGACCCTGACTGGTTATCATAGAATCAGAATGGTTTGGGTTGGAAGGGACCTTAATGATCCTTTAGTTCCAACTCCCCTGCCATGGGCAGGGACACCTGCCACTCGACCAGGCTGCTCAAAGCTCCATCCAACCTGGCCTTGAACACTTCCAGGGATGGGGTATCCACAGCTTCTCTGGGCAACTCTTCCAGTGCCTCACCACCCTCACAGTAAAGAATTTCTTCAGAGTATCTCATCTAAACCTATCTTCTTTCAGCTTAAAACCATTACTGCTTGTTTTACTACCACATGCCCTTGTAAAGAGTCCCTTCTCCAGCTTTCTTGTAGGCCCCTTTTAGGTACTGGGAGGCTGCTATTAAGGTCTCCCCAGACCTTCTCTTCTCCAGGATGAACAACCCCAACTATCTAAACCTGTCTTCAGAGGAGAGGTGCTTCATCTCTCTGACCATCTTCACGGCCCTCCCCTGGACTTGCTCCAAGAGGTCTCTGTCCTTCTTATGTTTGGGACCACAGAGCTAAACGTGGTACTCCAGGTAGGGTCTCATGAGAGTGCAGTAGAGGGGGAGAATCACCTCCCTCGGCCTGCTGGCCATGCTCGTTTTGATGCAGCCCAGCACACGGTCAGCTTTCTGGGCTGCGAGGGCGCATTGCCAGGCCATGATGAGCTTCTCATCTACCAACACCCCCAAGTCTTTCTCCCCAGGGCTTCTCTCAATCCATACTCTGCCCAGCTGTACTTCTGCTTGGGATTGCCTTGGCCCACATGCAGGACCTTGTACTTGACCCTGTTGAACTTCATGAGCTTTGAACAGGCCCACCTCTCAAGCTTGTCAAGGTCCTTTTGGATGGTATGCCTTCCCTCCAGCATCTTGACTGCACCCCGCAGCTTGGTGTCATAAAAAGTGATTGTCCTTAAACATTAGGGGCAAAGAATTGTTCAGGAATTTTTCCATTTTGAAATACTATAGGAATGTTAAAGGTTTGTTCTGTTCCTATTTCCTTCCCTTCCCTCTGGTGAGCTTGAATTGGACAAAAATGAAGAGATGTTTCTTCTTTTCTTTGTCGCTGTCATTTTCAGTTTTGGGAAATCTCTAAATTGAAGGATATTTTCAGTAACATGTTAATAGAAAACATCTGCTGGGTGGGACTCCCTTCAATAATCGCCAAGTGCAAGTCGCTGTTGATGCACTTGTTGGGTGTGGAGCTTGCTCAGCCAGCGCGGTAAGCTGGGCCAACGAGCCCCACTATACTAATGATGAAGGGTCACTCTGCCTGTCAGAAGCACGTAGAGTCCTTTGGATTTGCAGCTTGTGCTCAGGGTGACGACAGGGCATTCCAGATCCAACACATCTTCTGTCCTGCAGGGCAAGCCAGGGAATACAACCACCTTTCTTGAATGGAGAAATATGGGTTGAAACTCTGGAGACCACCAACCACATTAGAAACAACTGCTGCTGCCGTTAATTTTTTATGGATGTTTGTTGCAGATGCTCACGTTTCACTCAGGTGACTGAGCGGACTTTCTGTCATGTTGAAGGTGAGCAGTGTGGCCTCTGAATGCCTCAGGCTGTCAGCATTTAAGGACTTCTTTGCTTTGGGGTAGATAAGAAGAACATGTGTGCAGCGTTATAACAATTTTATCTGACAATGGATATACTTTCAACAGACTGGGATCGAAGTGCTAGAGTGCCTCCAGATAAGGCTGTCTGCTTTAAAATTACATCTAGCATAAACCCATTAATAGTCCATTCCTCCTGACCTATCCAAGCCCATAATCATCACCCATTTTATTATATACCCCTCTCTAACACAAAGACACTATTATTCTTCCAAGTGGAAATAACATCTTGTTTACATAGCTCAGATGCTAGAAAAGCCAGCCTACTTTTCCAGCTTAACAGCTTAGAGAAAGGGGAGTTGCATAAAAAGGTATGAAGATATAATTTTTCTCCCCCAAATGTGTAAGGATTGTTGATACTTGGTGGAAATTTGTTTCTTTAGTTTCTAGAAACAAGGTTTTGTAAACGATAAAGCATGCAATAGATAAAAAGAGCAAGCGTTGCCCTACTGTGTACGGTCAAGAAAATACAGAACTTGGGAGAGACTGGTTTCTCCCTGGTTATTGAGGATGACACCTGCCACAGGAACTCACAAATGCGAAAAGATTTCAAGCCTTTTTCAGCTAACAACTTGAAGCCCGATGTCTAATTTGCATAGAAATTACAGAATGCTAGGGACTATAATTACCACTGCGTTTTTCTTTAATGCAGATGTGTCTGACAAAGGCAATAGGGATCGTTTAGCAGGCTTTTACAAGCCTCGGTGAAGAGTCTCTCAGCCTTATCTGTGTCCTTGGGCAGGAAGAGAGGTTATTTTTTCAGGGCTGGCACCCTACTTTCCTTGTAGGCAATAAGTGCCCTGTATTTTCACATTTCAAGGTATGTCGGTAGAGTGTATAATCTTTGGATCAAAAAAGGATGCAAAATGGTGTAAAGCCTCAATAGCACTTTTCTTATCAAACACAAGAGCAAAATCCATTTTAAAGTCATTTTTAAGTACCCTACATTTACTATTAGCTGTTTTAAGTTAGTTTATTAACAATAATATACCAGTGGTTTTAAGGGGGTGATGGTAGCAACATCAGCTTTTGATAGGTGAAACTGAAGATATTAAGGTAGACGTGAAGCTTTACTAATCGTTGTATGTGAACTACATGTATTATCTTCCCTTTTCTCTTTACATATATGTAGTTTAACACATACATAGTGAGGGATGGAGAAAATCTATGTCAGAGAGGCATTTTTTAAGAATGGCTCTTTGAAGCTGTCCAGAATCTGTAATAGAAAAATAAATGTCTTGGAAAACTGAATTCAGACACAGGAAGTGAGAGGATAAAAGAGGTATAATGCAAATAATTTAACCATGTCTGTGAAATGTATCCTCAGGATACATCTCAGTGTTGTGAATATATATGTAACAAATACACCATCTTACAAAACACCATCCTTTTCACATGGTGTATAATATGAATCAGGAACACGTTTTCACTGGAGGTCATGAAAATAATATTTTTACTGGATTTGGGGAACTGGCAGATTGCTGTTACCAGAAATATTACTCAGAATAAAGTAAGGGCAATCAAAACTCACACTTCAGGGCATAAACTAAGACCTCATGAGAAGTCTCACTCTGGCCATCTATAATGCTGGCTAGGTGAGTAGTGTGAGCAGGGGGTGCCATCTTCCTCCCCAGTATGAAGTGTTCTTTTGCTGGAGGCAGCTAGCGCGTACTCACTGGTCTGATTACCACGCATGATCCTACGGTGCACTCATATATGCCTTTCCATACTGCCTCTGATTTTCGCTTGTGGGCTGTGCTTTTTCATTTTGAATTATTTGCACTTGAAGCCATACTTTGTTTATGGATCTTCATGTTTTGGTGGTGTTGTGCTGTAAATGTTATTGATCTTTCGAAGTTTCTGAAATCTGTGGAGTGATGTTGCACCAAGACTGAATCTAACTGCTGTGCAATTTGTGTTCCTGTCATGCAGAACTGTCTCCTATCACCTTATTGTATAACTGCAAGCAGGAGAGAAATGAAGGGGAATAAAAAAGTGACAAATGTATGAAACCATTGTGGGTTACTCAAAGTTCACAAAACTGTAAGGACATTACAACAGTGCGGCTTCTTGATGAGACTACTCCATGTGTCTTGTCCTATTTTTCTTTCATTTCCATAATGCTGAAGTAGCGACCGGTTCCTAAATAAGCAAAGTCAAGCTCAATCAGTGTCTGAGTAAAAGAACTCTTAGGTGCTGTGTGTGTATTACAGTAATGGAGTAGATTTATTCTCATGAGACCTTGAGCTCATATTAATGTGATTCATATTGCTTATGTCAGGTGTTTTGATTTTAGATGCATTATTGTAGACTCTACCATGGTCCAGTGCATTTTTATTTTTTTTCCCCTTCAGAGCAGGAGTTAGTCCTGCTCTTCTGACAGAATTATGATTTGAAAGTGTACAGTTCTTGGCTTCGTTTTCATGGGCTGAATTAATTGGCATCAGTATCCATTTTCTGTCCTGAACAGTGGTGGAATCCCTATGCATTATTTAAGTCCCCCTCTGTTCCCCTGCAGTAATGGATGGGTGTACAGCAGAGACCAATTTAATTCAGGCACGTGTGAACTTACGTTACTCAAATCTTTGCTACAAATCCTTGTAGAAAAGCACAGTGAATTTTAATGTGGCTTTTACCTTCCGTTATGGCTGTATGATTTACAACATTCTTCATTTGCCAGCAGCTCCTCCATTGCACTGCTGATTCTTGAAATGAAGTATATTTGAGAACTGTGATATGAAAAATTAGAAGGGGAAAATTGCTGATCTTCCCAAAATTTCCAGGGTTGTCACACCTAGTTTATGCAAGCACCATTTTTAATCTGAGAGACTGGCTTCGGTGTTGTGATCTGGCCTTGGGTATGAACTTGAAAAACCTGGATGGATGTGACTCGGTCTTTTTAAAAGACTGTAAGGAAAAATGGCATAATGACTTCCTTTAAATATTACCTCCCTGCATACCACAGCTGCAGATGAAAATGTATGAATACATTAGTCTAGTGGAGGCGATAACAAGGAGTGATGTAGAGAGGAACAATGACCTGTATAGTAATGAGAGTTAGAATAGCTGCTTGTAACTATTTAAATTTGGGGATTATTCTAAATGCAAAAGGGGAAACTCATATAAACCCAATCCTTTACAGCTCAAATCCCTCTGAAGAAATAATTCTAAATGTAACTATAAATAGTGTGTTTATAGTAAAAATCATTTACCTAAACCAAAACAAACAGTAAAGGCACATCTACATGGTCTGCCTTTTTTTCCCAGTATATTTCGCCTGCGGCTGAACTGTGTTCTCCAAAACAGGCATGTTCTTTCTCTTCGTGGTTGCATTACACCTGGCATACTGGTAGTGCTACTCAACAGAGTGTGTATGCTTGACAGCATATGAAGGCACACCATGCACACTCCCACTATCTTATGAATTAGGAGACAGATTCCATATAATCTTGCCATCAGCTGACAAATCTGTCAAGAGTGTGTTTCCATCATGCTGTAGTTTGTCGCCTCCTTCACAAGCTCTGGTGTGAAAGAATAAGGATCGTATTAAAGTTAATGGCATGGACACATTGTGGAATATATGTACTGTGTGAAAAGCACTTACTGGAAGCTTACTTTACCCTTGTTTTCATCAGTTACTGTTTTACAATAGGTGATTTTAGTACAGAGTTCTGCAAGAAATTTGGCTCTGTTCTGATTATGGTCACTAAACAGCTTTGCCAACCAACAGAAATGCAGGTGTAGAACAGAGAGCGAAATATGTAAGGGTGTTTTGTCATTTCAGGAATCATTTGAGTGCCTTTTCTTAGCTGTAATTAAGGCTACTGAAAATTCTAGTTCTTGCAGAGCGCCAGTGTACAAATGTGTACAGTGTACAGACATGCTTGTGAATGTTGCTAGGGTGAATAGTAACATTTCCTTCTGTAGCTGTAAAGGTAAAGACTGAGGTTTAAATTCAACTTGCTATTGATGAGAGTAGACTAAATGCATTATTTACTGAAGAGAGATACCAGTAGGAGGGCAACTGTTCAGGTTTTGAAAAGAGTCTTCCTCTGTTTTCACATATTATGTAGTTTTCTTCCTTAGGGCACATCACCTTACACTTAGTCTTAGAATGTATTTGTTCTCTATGCCTATTTGTGTCTGCAAAGGATGCTTTTTCAGTGTGAATGTAACATTTTTGTTCTAAGACAACTATGATGGTGAGACAAGAGCCTTCTGAAGGAGACGTATTTCTGTGTGCCACTGCAGAAGATCTGACTTTCATTTGCTCTTTTGGTATTCTCAGTGAAAAATGAAGCTTGCTTTGGATGTGCATGTCTCCTTCTTAAGTTTAGAAATGTAAAGAAAAAGTAAAAATCAAACCCCTCAATATCCTTCTAGGTGTCAGAATCTTTAAATAAACTATGTTCATGGAAGACAAGTCATACCAGATGTGATATAAATTTTTACATAGAAGATAAGGAGCATAATATCTTAAACTTGGAATTTCTGTGATGTTATCCCTCTGAAACTATTTTTGTTCTTTTGGATAGATGTTCATCAGCTTTTCTGGCAAGACAACTTAGGAACCTTAGAAATGTTAGCTCTCTGTCGTGGTTTAACCCCAGCCAGTTAGTGCCGCACAGCTGCTCGCTTACTCCCCCTCTGCCTGATGGGATGGGAAGGAGAATTGGATAAAAGGTAAACCCCATGGGTAGAGGTAAGAAAACTTTAATAATTGAAGTAAAATATACTGCTACTACTACTACTGTTACTGACTGTATTGAAAAGGGACATAACAGAGAGAGAGAAATAAACCCCAAGGGAGACAAGTGATGCACAATACAGTTGCTCACCACCTACTGACCGATGCCCAGCCAGCCCCCGAGCAGCAAAGGGCCCCTCCCGGCCAGCCACCTCCAGTTTATATACTGGGCATGACGCTCTATGGTATGGCATAGCCCTTTGGCTAGTTGGGGTCAGCTGTCCTGGCCCTGCTCCCTCCCAGCTCCTTGTGCACCTGCTCACTGGCAGAGCCTGGGAAACTGGAGAGTCCTTGAGGTAGGGTCAGCACGGCTTGGCAACAGCCAAATCATCGCTGTGTTATCAACGTTATTCTCATACTAAATCCAAACCCACAGCCCTGTACCAGCTACTAGGAAGAAAATTAACTGCATCCCAGCTGAAACCAGGTATCACACTGGACCTGTTACTAAATTCTGCTCTGAGCACTCCTGTTATAAGAATCTTTAGTAAAAAATCGATATGGTGAGTTAAACATACACGTAACCAGCTGTCATTCATCTTGGCATGCGTGTTTTGATTTACACAAATGGATGTAGAAGCAAGACTTACCTTTGTACAACTGTAAATGACTGCATGGGGCCCAAATTTTGAAGAATTGAATCATGTAATAGAGGTATGTGAAACAAAAAAATCCTTCTTAAGCAATTAAGTTTGGAATATATTTTTTCTTAGATCGGCCTGTTAGGTTTTCTGAACCTCAGTGAAAATGAAGAGAAGAACTCTGAGGTAATAAAAACTTACAGGAAGAAATGCAATAAAAGTTTCAGACAAGAACCTTTTCCACTGAACAATAAGGAAAGGTCAAATAATATGTAGAGTCCTCCAACGGTAGTAGGTTTGCATTCAGAGCAGGCCAATAACATTTAAATCTTTTTACAAATGGGAAGACTAAGAAACTTTCACAAGCTGAAAGTATTGCATTCATGATCCTGGTGAAATGAAGACATTCTGTAAAAAAATAAAATTGAGGACATGAGAAAGATGAAAGGTTATTGATGTGGAAAAGGTGAGACAGTACATTAGTGTCCACCAATGATATTTTGTTCAGTTAGAATTTATTTTTTCTAATTTTTGATAAAATACAAACACCGTTTATAGAAGCTGTCAGCCAGGAGACTTGGATATGCTCTGGCTATATAAAAAAAAACGACAAAAATCCCAAGAGTGAAAAGGTTCAATAAAAAAAAAATATATATATATATATATCCTCCTCTAGCTGAAGTGTCTAGCTGAAGTCCTCTTGCGTGCTCGAAGAGAAGAAATGCTCCAATCTGGTAAGGCTGGCTTTGGTATAAATTCTTGGATTTTTCCATCATTGCTAATAGCCAACCTCAGCCTTGATTACTGAACAACGCTGACTTGTTTATCCTCTGTTGCTTTAGGTAAAATGGCAGAGATCATTGTTATAGATATGATATGTGTTGACAAATATGGCATCTGGTCTAGCTATGATCTTGATGATCAGACTGTGCCTACAGCTTCCACCATAGGTGTTCCAGCTGTCTTTCCTCCTGCCTTATTATTCAAAAGTTACCACTAAGGAAAATGTCATTTGGAGCCTGTATGTTAATAATTAAGGTCCTGCCCAGTCACTGAGATAATGACCTCTGCCAGGCACACACCATTTTCAGAGGCAGTTAGAAACCTTGTGTTAGTTCCAGTTTCTTGCCCACTCCTCCTTCACAGAACAGACCCCCTCAAGCACCTGCTGAAAGTATTTATTTCAAAGGTGAATGCACACGCTGTCACAATACAGCTTTGAAAAGCCTTAGACACATTAATCAATGCACTATCAAATAAGGAAGAATTTATTCCTCCACTGTTCATCCCCTACCCCATCTCCTCCATCCTAGGAAAGAGTTTGACCCTAGAAAGCTGCATCAGAAGGGGTTGCTTGGGTCAGTATGTGAGAAGATGGATTAGTGTAGGGTTTACACAGAGTGTATAGCTTTTAGTCTGCACGTGCAAAGTAGAAAAAAATAAAATATTGTGGACTGTGCCCAGCTCCTTGAAAAGGAGACTTTCATGGTACAGTAATCTTACAATGAGAAAATATGATTACAGAAAGCCATTTCCTTGGAGAAATCATTGTTTGTATTATTGCAATGTCAGACAGTCAAGTTTCTCTTAATAACGTTCTCCTTCACAGCCCAGCTGCTGCTTCTGCCTGCTCCTTCCATCATCATCCTGCATTTGAGAGAGCATCTTTTGCTCTAGGTAGGAATATGATGTGACAAAAGTCATGGTTAGAGCAGTGGGTTATTCAGTAATTTCCTGATGGCATTTTAAGGGGCAAAATGCCTCCTAGACATGCCCCATCCAACTGACTGCCTGAGTAACTGTGCCTCCTCACATTTATGAGTGCACAATGTTCCCTCTGAATTTCAAAAGAAAATTGTAACATTGATGTATGAAAATATATGACTAATAATAACTAATAATACTTTATTTAATGAGTGTTTTGTAATTTAGTGCCAGAGCACTAAAGACAAAACATTTCTGTAAGCCCTTGACAGATGTACTAAAGGTAAACTCTGTGCAGCTGCTGTGTAACTCATGGTGTGTGGGAACTACTTACTCATGACAAGGCAGTTCACAGTGGCTGTAATGTATTGTAATTACCAGAGAACAGTTTATCGTACCTTTAGGCTTAAAATTAAGCAAATCCAAAATGAAGTTTGTCTCTTCCTAGAGATGGTGCTTCCTCCGTGACATAGCAGACCAGCCCCATCTGATGACAGCGTGAAGTGACCCATACTACGCCTGGGTACCACAATAACTGCCTCCTATGTAAGGTAAAAATAACAGGCATATTAAGCATGTAAAAGCTGCTTCGCTTTGCCTCCCTTTTTCTAAAATTAATAGAAAAACCATTTAAAGGTACTAACTTACATGTTTTTATTTCACCAAAGAAGTACTAAAATAAGGTAGAGTAAAGGTTGAATTCTATGATTACTTTTCTTAAATGTTCAAATTTCTTATGTCACACATTATTTTTAAACACCACTTTTTCTCCCCCGTAGTACCTTGTTGGAGAAAAAGGTCTGTGTGGCTGTGATTAGCTCTTCGGTGGCAAGAAGCAAGGTGGTTGCTCTTTTGGACTTGTTTTGTGAACTTGTGTGAGTATGAAATACAAATTGGCCCGAGGAAGGAGGCAATTGTGCTTATAGATTTCTGCTCTTAGTTCTATTTGCTGTGGGAATTTTTCAAATAATAGATCTCTGTAAAAGCCGTAAGACATTGTGAGCATGTTTGTCATGTGATTTGTTCCTCGTTTGTGAACAGAACGAACAACAAAATTTCTTTTGGGCTTATACTGGTAGAGAAGAAGAATAACCATACTGAAGGTAGAGGGGTGACCCTGCTGTAAAACTGGTGTAGGATTACACCCCAGAGTGTAATGAGGAGAAATGCAACCTAACATAAAGTCTGACTTGGGTGTGATGAACAGCAACTCTACTTTTATGCATACCAGATGACAAGTAGTCCTTTTCTGTTTGCCTCTGGCAACCTAAAATTATAAAGTAATTTTATAAAACTTTAACTACAGCAAATTTAAACACCACTATTTATAGAGAGGGGGAATGACTGAGTTCTTTTCACTTTTTTTAATCACAGGTTTGTCAGTAGTCAGTCTGCTGACTATGTACAGTAACAACTCGGTGTCTTTTGAAGATGTTTTTGACAACAAGCTATTTTATCTAAAAGAAACCACATAAAAATAAGTAAACGGGTCCAAGACTATGGTTACTGCACAAACAATATTTTGGGAATTAGGATGATGGAGGCTTAGCTCCTTCACACTGGACACTTTAGTAGTTATATGTTTGGCTGTGAACAGTGTATGGCCTAACTCTCATACCACCAAATTAATTAATGTAACACCCAACTTCCACAGGATGTATATTCACCTTATGCATACTGTAAAGAACAGGAAAAAATGTTCTTTTACTTCCCTCAGTCCTTAAAAGGTATAATTAAAAATTCCAGCTTTTTGTTCATCAGTGTCTCAGGGGGAGGAGTTGTCACCATACCTGTGGCATTTAAGAAGCCTGAAATTGTTTACCACACTATCAAATCTAAATTCTTGCTCACCAGAGGAAACTGAAGGCGATGGCTTCACAGAACCTCCAGCAAGAGGCTGATCAGGAAGGATTTGCTTTATTGGTGGGGTGAGTTCACTGACAGTATTGGATAGTGCTTGAAGTACTGTTGACTGCTTATGGACTGGATAATTTAACAGTTTAGCTTTAAATAAATCTCCATTTCAGTGCCATCGAAAGGAAGCCTCAGTTTAGAGAAACTTTGCTTCAGAAAGAGACCTGGGATCTTACCAGTGCATCTATGTTAGTGATGGTGTGAGCTGGAGGAGCACTCTTCAGGTGTGGATTTACCTCATCTCTGCAGCTGGAGTCTTGGTATACATGCCCAAGGGTATCACTGCTCTTCTCGGTGTAGTTTCTTTTCTGGGGGAAGCAAGGTTGAACTCATATTTTAGGGTATTGCCTAGTCTTGCATTCTGAACATTCAGAACACAGGGTCCTGAAGCATTTAACTCTGCACATGTTGGCAAATCAATTTAACTTTATTGCTGGTAAAAATGCTATGTGGACATGCAGGCCTTGTAACCATGACAAAGGGTGTGAAATCAAAGCCCCGTGGGCTTGATTTCCCTCTTGGCACTGCACTGGTGGGAGTGCAGATACCCCTCAAGTGCTGAAGGTCAGTGTGATCTACTAGATCACAGGACTAGAGTGCCAAACAGAGGGCTCTGGTCCCCCAGTATTTCGTTGCCTTCCCATACTCTGTGCTGAACTCTGGTTTTCCCATTTCAAGAAAAAATTGAGAGGTTTCAAAGAGAAGCTGCATGAATGATCAGTATGCTAACCAATACAGACAATATACCTTAAAGGGACAGACTAGCTGACCTAAATAAATAAAGCTTTTCAGAGGGAAATTTCAGCGGTAATTTGGTCACGATACGTACAGGCTGTTCTGGAAACAGAACAGTTGTGAAGCCTCTTTGGTGTCATACACAGAGACAAGTATAATCAGATCCAGCACGTGGAAGCTGAAGACAAATTCAGACAATACGTTTAGCTGAGAAGTAAATTAGCAGCTAAATAGTTGTTAATAAAATTAATTCATTTAAATAATTACATTTGTTAATTAATTAAAAGGAACAGCTCATACAGGCTTTTGATGGATTCTTTGTCACTGGAAATTTAAAAATTAAGATCAAAGCACAGTGATTAGATTTGACACGAGGCTGAATTCAGGGAAAGGCCAAGCGTTAGGTGGAAGACCAAAGTGCATCTTAACATTGTTCCCTGCTGGCTTTTGAACCTACTAATCTTAACGAAGAATAGATGTCCAGTACAAGTGTAGCATGCTCGTACCTGTCTGGTGAGCTCTGCTTATGGCTGCCTGGGGAAGACATGATGTGTTTCTATTTCTATATCCTGGAATCCTGTGGGAACATGGAAGTTATAAGTAACTGAGCCAGATCTTGTGACTGGCTGACTCCCCTGGCAGGTGCCAGGACAGGGAGCAAAACATGGCTCAGGGATACCTTTCCTAGACTGGAAATGAACAGATCCAAGGCACGGTATAAAACTGCCAAATTTATAATAGCTAGAGTTATTCCTAAAACACCATTCTTTGGTTCAACGCTCCAGCTCCATCTGTAGTTCCCACTGGTGTAGGAATATTTCTATGATGTGGAGACCATCAGCAATGAAGCATGTTTCTAGCTGCCTGTTGTGGGTAGATCAGAGGCCAGGCTCTGTTCCTGTATCTCCTGCTGTAGCTGTCCAAACCAAACCAAATGTCATATATAGCTTTTCTTCCAGGCCTGGCCAGGATGGCAAGCACAGTAATGTGATGCTTCTATGGCTGCTAGACCTTCCAGTTTCAAAACAGATTTAGAGTAGGTAAACTGGTGGCTGGAGGAAGCTGAAATAAAAATTCAGCAGGTATGCACTGCAGTGACACACAGTGCTCCAGCCAGCAAAGGTTATACCAACGTTAAATACAGAGTAAAATAAATTAATCCTTTCAACAGTGTTCTGCAGTGATCCTGCAACAATACCTGAAATTACAACGAATGAATTCCTGCTCCTGAGCAGTCGAAGATGGAAAAGCTGGTGTTAACAGTCACTATCTTACTAGGCTGAGGAGGAAAAGCAATATGTGCAGATGAAATTTAGCTCTTTGACCTGAGAGTGAGATCAGCTGGGAAGGGGACTAACTGAGGAAGGTGCTCTTGAAATCAATAGGACATTGATGAGAAAGTATCTTTGGCAACATACGACAAAAATAACCCTTATGAACTAACTGTTCATTTCCATTAACCCCAGGCTGAAACCTGGGTGTTGAGATCCCGAGTCTATCAGAATATGAATTAGAGGAATCCAGAGGGTGTGGTAGAAAATGAAAATTTAGGATTTTCCTAATAAATAAAAAGCTAATTATTTTAAAAAGAATTAGAGAGGTTCAAATTGGCAGTTTAGCTGACAAGTAAAGTTGGGGACTGAATGTATGTGGAAAATTAAGGACTTTCTCGTTACCTTGGTTAGTGCAAAGACAAAGTCATGATTCTGAGAAATGAGGAATAGTGTACCATTCTTGGTTGGCACTGGGTGAACCAAAAGTTTCATTATTTTTAATGTGACACAACTGTCCAAATAGGAATTTACTAAAAATGGGATTTTTTAGAACAAAATTGAAAGCAATGATGTAAAAAGAAAGTTTACAAGGGAATGGACAATGAAAATATGGCCATGGGAAAGTAGAATATGCTGTCAATATAGTTTGTTGAACTGCAGGAAATAAAAATCTCATTTCTATTCCTTGCTGAACTGGGAATTGAGTAGTACACTGGAGAACAGGACAGTTGAAACAGAAGAAAAAAATGCTGTTATCAGTTTGATAAGAAGGTTAGTTGGTTTATTATGGATCAAATACCAGTTTTCAATAAAGAGTTCCTATACTTTGCAATCTCTAGTGAACACTATTCATCTGACACACATTTCTCAAGGTACAGATACTATATTATCCTTTCAAAGACTGTTTTCCCCCCATGATTAAGAAATTGATCCTTAAGTCAGAACATTTCTCATATCTTCCTGCCTCTGCCCTGTGACATGTGATAGTAATGAAGTCATCTAATTTCTTTGTACTTCAGTTTTCCCTTGCACAAAAGGCAGCACGTTGCTTCATTCTCCCTGCACGCAGCATCCTTTGATTTCACCAGGCACTGTTCTCCCCCCTTTTGTTGATAGTTACCATCAGAGCTAGTCCTGTTGAGAACTAGCAGTGAACTAAATTCATAGTCCTGCATGATATTTATACATTACAAGCACTAATCATGTTTTCCCAAGCAAGTTAATAAGAAACAGTAGTTTTCTATGATGTTACTGAGGTAAAACAGTTCCTTGCCCCAAGGGAATCATTAAGCCAATGATTTAATTAATGTAGGAGAGAGCTGTTTCTTCTCTGCCAGAATTAAGTAGCAATGCTGAGTTTGTGCCTTGGGTTTCAGGAAAGGATTTTCCTTACTGCCTGAACAGGTGATGAATTACGCGAATGTCTTCAGGAATTTTAAGTGCTGAAAAGATACCAGGCAGTTAAACAAAAGCAACAGTGTCCCCAGATCAAGATCCTGGTCAGTGAAAAAGATACACCAGACAACAGTCCTGCCCATCTTGGTAAAAATTACTACAACATTTTAGCTACATGAAACAACTTCTAGGACTGAATCAGATGTATAGGTAACTGTAAAGCACAATTTTTTTAAATTTTTTTTTTCCTAGCTGCAGACTGGTCTCTCTTAAATATTTTCTAAGAGTTATTTCAAGGAGTTTGGTGAATGAAAGGTGACAGTGGGAAGGGTAATCTTAGAAACAATCCACATAAGTCATAAGTAGCAGTCCTGTACCTGATCAGAGGAGATGGCACAAGGTGCACCTCTTTAGTCTGCCAAAGCTGCTTCAGAGTTTGGATTCTGGCTATGTGAGATGCATCACCAGCAGCTGTCATGGTTTCACCCCGGCTGGCAACCAAGCCCCATGCAACTGCTCGCTCACTCCCCCCACAGTGGGATGGGGGAGAGGGTCAGAAGGGTAAAAGTGAGAAAACTCTTTTTGAGATAAAGGCAGTTTAATAAGTAAATCAAAAGCCACACACGCAAGCAAAGCAAAACAAGGAATTAATTCCCTGCTGCCCATCAGCAGGCAGGTGTTGAGCCATCTTCAGGACAGCAGGGCTCCATCATACCTAGCAATGACTTGGGAAGACAAACATCATCACTCTGAATGCCCTTCTCTTCCTTCTTCTTCTTCCAGCCTTATATATTGAGCGTGATGTCATATGGTATGGGATATCCCTTTGGTTATTTGGGGTCAGCTGTCCTGGCTGTGTCTCTGTGTCTCCTCCCTGCTTCTTGTGCCCCTCCAGCCTTCTCTCTGGCAGGGCCTGAGAAGCTGAAAAGTCCTTGATTTAGTATAATTACCCAGCAACAACAAAAAACATCCATGTCCTATCAGTGTTTTTCTCACACCAGATCCAAAACACAGCACTGTACCAGCTACCAAGAAGAAAATTAACTCTATCCCAGCTGAAACCATGACAGTAGCAAATATGGACCAGAATATTTCTCTCAATGAGGTAGTGGGGAAGATTTTTGTACTGTAAGCAGCTCCTTGATATGGTAACTCATAGATGCTTGATGATCCCACTGGAAAAATACACGCAAATTGCAGTGATGGATACTACAGAAATATGTGTAAGTAGAATGGTACAAGCTTGTTAAAGAGCAGCGATGTAAGCCTGTTAAGCAGATCGCATTGCTGCTGATGCACCAGCCTATGAATATCCATTGCCCACTGTAAATGTTCATTAGGTATTCAAACATACAAAACGTAGTTTCAGCAACTTCTTAATCTATTTCTCCATTAAACGTCATGTGCGTGTTACTGATTACATTTTCTGCTGGGGGGGTTATAATAATTTATGTCTTAGAACATCAGCACATATAAAAAGCTAATTATTTTTAAAAGAATTAAGAGACTGGTGATCCTTCTTTAGTGAGTAAATAGAGTAATGGGCCTAAACCGAGGTTTTCGGTAACCTGAAATTTCAGAAGCACCCTTAATGAATCTGATCAATTATGTGCCAATGCTAATAGTTAAGTCTATCCTTGTTCATTATTCTTTCTCCCCATGGTTTGAAAGGCAGGACAGAGCTACATGGTGTTGCTTTAGCTCTTTCAGGATAGGTTATTCCAGCCTTTCCTGACAGTTCAGGAAGGAAAGGTATAGTCCCAACAGAATCAATACTTCTCACTTGAGGGATGTTTCCTGGTTAAAATGTATATTTGAGCAGGGGACATACCTTTTGATATCCTTGCTTAGCTGGCAGAAATTTGCAGATTAGAAGCGCTTGGTGTTACCCTATCCTTATTTTCATAGCTCATATTCTCTTACTTGTGGAGAAACCTGTCAGATTCCCTTGGAGGAGACCGGATCACACTGTAGTCTCTTAAAGCATGGTTCCTCCTTTCCATCAGCAACTGGCCAGAGCTCCTAAGAAGCTGAAAGCAGGAGACTATCAGCTTTGACACCTCGTCTTTATGAAGCTGGTGATGCTGTAAGTAGAACCTCACCCTGAATAGAAAAGGGTATTCAATCTCTCTAGCTACAGGTATCACTGTAATTTTTGTTATCTCCCTTTGCTGGGATGACCTTCCCTCATGAGAAAATGAGCCATAGTCATGAAAACTTGGATGATTTCTGATGTGTTTCCTAGTAACTTAGATCTAGTTCTGTAGCAGGTAAAACAAGACATTTTCTACAGCAGCAGGGTCCATGTAGCATTGCAAATGGATATGATTTTTCTGCCTGTTTAACCTCTTGTAGCTGTCTGGAGGTCTAGTAAAGGAGAAATCAGGTTGTTTGTGGCATTGTTTCTTCCTGTACCAGCTACAGGAGCAAGCCCTCCTCTTTGGGATGCGCCCACTGGTTTTGGTATCAGTTCTCTCTTCCAAGGCCTGGGCAGCTTGGTTTCTGTTTATATGTATAATAATATAATTTCTTTAGCCTTCAAAGAGCAAAATTTTATTTCACTGCTGAGAAACTGGGAATGCTTCTAAGCTTCAGTTTTCCATTTTGGACTCTAGATAAATAATACTTGCAAAGGCATGCAAATACCAACGTCTGCACTTTCTGAACAGCTCAGGTTCCATATGTTTTATATTTTATGTGAAGTCTTTGCAACATGCAGTAAGATGTGAACTACTCATGCATACCTATTAGAGAAACATGTAAACTGCAAACCTTAAAATAACTGCAATAATTGCAATAAAATAACTGAGGTTATTAACTTCACAGTCTGCTACAGGAAAGAAAGTCAAAGCAACCTGTTCAGAATAATTTGTAATGTATATGAATCGTGTCATGTTAGGTGCTAAAGCACCAAGCAGCCATGTGCTTTGTATTGACTCTGTGTTAGCTGGGGAACATCTGAGAAAATATGAATTACCGAAGTCCTGCCACACTCCTTTCTTGATCCAAAATTCCAGATTTGAACACAATAAAAGAATGGTATTTTGGAAATTTATATCTAGGTTTTATAACTCCTACAAAATTTTTCTATGTAATGTATCATTGCAGTATTTCTGGGAACATACCATTAGGCAACCCAAGTTTGGGGAAGAATTAAATGTGTTTAACTATAATAGAAACAAAATACCGTGACTCAGGTTTCTGCTATGGTCAATAAGAGTTTTTCCATTGATTTGAGTCTCTGCAGCAGAACGTTTTGTACGAAAGTTTACTTTCTCCTTTGCTTAATAGCCTTTTATACCTTATTATATGTTACTCATTGCTGAGATTCCTGAATAGATACTTCAAATCTTTTCACATATGTTCCTGAGTTATTTGGTATTCATAAACCATTAAATAAATATGTATCTGATTGGGCATCTTGAGTTTCATATTGTATCAATTATCAAACTGTAAAGGAGCAAAGTCACATAGATGGAAAAGCAAAGCACTTTACAAATAAAAAAATACTCATTGAGTTCTGAAATCACCTTGGTTTCTTTTTTTTTAATTAAATGGAGAGACAGGTGGGATTTCAGTACATTAAAACTTTATACCTTAGCATAAATGGGTAAGCTTTTTCAAACTCAAATTGAATATGCTTCTTGAACATATGGATGTTTTCATTTTTAAAACATGGTGGATTCTGTGTGCAGTGAAAAATTAATACACTGTGTTTAGAGTGACTGCCACTGTGTTATTTCAGCACCGCCAGAGCAACATTCCAACAGAAGGCAATTTTTAACTCCAAGACAGATAGGATCCCAAATGATTTCTGAATCATGCTGTGATCAAAATGTAAGTTATCTTCCAAAAAACATAGGAAAGATCAGCCTTCCCTTAGCCTTTACTCCTTTCCACACTCCCTTTCCCCTTCTTCCCTTTAACATTGTGGGATCATAGGATAACAAATCCATAGAAAGATCATAGGGTAGTGTATTGAAAGTAGGAATGGAAATGTAGCTTTTTGGTTGTGGTAAGACCAATACTCTCATAGATGTATATAAAGGTAGACCTTATTTTTTCTTTCATGATAGATCTCTCACTGCAGGGTAGAGGGCAATAAGAAGAATCTAAACTAGCTGCCCTTACCAAAAATGGAGCAAACCCACAAACTAGCACATGCTGGCATTCATTTGCCTATTTAGTTTGAAGACAAGATTTGTTGAACTGGATTACTTTTTTTTAAAATGTGTGATGTACAACAGATGTTGCCGGTCATCCTGTATTGCCTGCTTTTGTGACTATGGCATTAAGAGCTAGCTATTTGGTTTGAATTATTTACTATGTCAAAAGCAAGGTCAAGATACAAATTACTACTATGCAGAGATGAACTTTGCTGCACTTTGTTTCTGAATCTGATTTATGAAGCACTGGACTCTGGAATCATATGGCTATTTGGAGATCTTAATTTTGAATTCAGCCTCTTGTATTATGAAAGGAATTTTTACCTGGGCCCTCAGGACCTTCATCACTGCTGCTTTGTTCACCAGCCAGAAATGGCAGTGCCTTGACTTTTTGTTTCCTGAGTGTGACTTTGCAGGTGTGACAGTTACGAAATGCATAATTCTATTAATAATTGAGTAAATCTGATACAAAGGTGGCTTAGACAAATCATTTATGGACTTTGCAGTCCAATTATTTGTGGACACTGCAGTTATAATCAAGTGTGCAAAAACAGCACTTTAAATGTGAACTCAGAGCCTGGTATGACTTGGATTAGCCTTTGTTTCAATTTGGCAGTACATGCTGACTTTTTGCTTTGGCACGGCTGAGATTGCACTACTGTAGATGAAGACAAATTTTCTCTGTTTGCTTTTTGTGGGCTAGGTTCATTATGACTAAATATACCATTGCTTTGACCTAAAAGAACAATAAATAAATTATTGAAAACTTCTGTAGCCATATGAAAGATATCTTTATAGGCAGAATTTCTAGTTTATCTACCTTTATGCTGCCACCCGGTCACCCGATAGCATGTTTTATAATTGCAATCCAAACAGTCAAAGAACTTGGGTCAGATTCAACAAACTAAAAATTTATATTCTCTCTGTATGCATTCTTACAAGAAGACAGTACTTGTAGTATTTTGGAAGGATTTGCAATGCTGCTTCTGAATGTTTGTGCATTTCCGAAGTCCTATTGAGTGCAGCAGGAGCTGTTCCTTTAACTTTGATTTTAGGGGGCCAGCATTTCAGCCTCCAGTTATTGCCTGAGAAATCAATCCATAGTGTGTGAATAAGAAACAAAGAAAGAAAACTGTACTGCATTTAAAAAATCATAAGATAGAGACAAAAAAAAAAAAACCAAAAAAAGAAATCAGTCAAATTGCTTGATATGCATATGCTTGAACATAAAGGATATGACCTTTAGTTCACATTGATGTAAATCATCAGCGATTTCTCCACCAGTACCATTGGCATACATATTTATGGGGCCTTCTTATTCAAGGTGGTTGTAAACCCTGCTAAAGTAGTTACTGAAACAGGTTAAAAGCTGTTTTGCTTTTAACAGAAATAGGGCAAAACAGCTGTAAGGTGGCAGTAAATCTGCTGCCGACGTGCACCGACGTAAAACCAGTGTTAAATCAGCTGAGTTTTAATACACTTACACCAATGTCAAGGGTAAATCAGATGATGGAATACCAAAATAAAAACAAAATAATTTTAAAAGCCATGTCATAACATGGCATTTTTTATCTACAGTAAGATATTTGAGTATTCTAGAGAACTCCATACAAGTGTTATCATCATCTAATGTTTATGTCTGATCAGACTGCCTTAAAACATAGATTAGGCTGTACAGATAGTCACAAATTGCTGCAGCAGAACATAGGTCTTTGTCCTGGTTAGAATGAATAAAAAGTTCATGAAACTGTATGTGTTAGGAGAGTTTGATCCATGTAGACTATTCATTAAGTGCCACAAGAATTATTGGTTATCATCCTTAAGCACAGTTAGAATAATCAGTACTTCAGTAGGTCATCATAATCAATTAAACTAAATGTTTTCTCTACATTGTTACATGTAGTGAATCAATAGTAGATGGTTTGTTATAATTTTTTAATTTGAAATCATTAGGCCACTAGAATGACGATAGAAATGCTTAGCAGAGGTTTGAAGATAAATGAGTGTTTTACTGCAATACTCTTTTTTTAAAATTTGATCCTTTTATACCTTTTCTTTGAAAAGAGGTTTTAACTCCAATACACAAAATAATGTCACAATATACTCCTAAGCAACTAGTAAACCAACTGATGAACCCAATTTTTTGTCCCATTGGTTTTCTAAACTGCCATGAGTGTAACTGAAGCTAGAATTTATTCAGTGGAGGCATAAAGAAAAGCAAAGTTCAAAGTTTTCAATTTGTTATAACATCAGACCAGTATTTAAGTCTTGTAACACAGTGGCAATCAGCCATATGAAATAACAATAAGGGAGTAGTCAATAGACCTTTGTCTTTTATAAACCATCTCACCAGGTACAGAAAGTGACTGATGAATGGCCTCAAACCTTAAGAAGGGCTGAATGACAAAGGATTTTAAATGCTGGTGAGGTGGAGATAAAATCCCATTGCATACTATCTACTAGCAGAAAGGAAAGAAAGAACAAGATAGAGGAAAGAAGATTCCGTCTGCTATCCCCAAACATTAGCTTTCTGGAAAAGATAGAGAAGGAACCTGATGAAGGTACTGTAGATTTTCTGAAACAGAGGAACTATAAAAATTTTGATTTGTGAAAGACCTTGAATCAGACCTCACTGACACACTCCTGACTTCCTATGTAGAAGATGGTTTAAAAGTGGCAAAGGCCGGGTATCTGGGGAGGCATGTGAAATTTTGAAAGGTTACATATGCTTTAATATTTCACCTTTTATAGTTTTTTCTTGCTAGTGTTTCATTTAATTTGTAGATTTATTTCATTATGTACAAGAATTCTCGCAGCTAAGAAATAACAAAGGCGTTGTTCCCAATTAGCTAATCTTTATTAGTTGCTAGCACTTATTAATATTTCTTAGCAGAGTAAGACTGTATGTGCTCCATAGATTAGGCTGATTAATATTTCAACTTTCTTTCCTCTTTTCAAATAATTTCCTACAGCAAAATGTTTTCTTGATCTGGACGTATCAAGCTGTGAATGACAATGCCGTAGAAGCCTTTACAATTAAAATGCTTTTAAGTAGAAAATATTCGCCCAGTTGTACATGCATGGTGCGTGTCTGCATGCACACAGGTGCTGCAGAAAGCAAGACTGGAGAAAATACCAGCTCTTCTGCTAAGGAAAGTAGTATTGACTAGGAATAGTCAGTACAGCACAGCCCTGGTCCTCCACAAGCTTAGGGAACCTTTTAAGACTCCTAGACTAAAAGTCCAGGAGCTGTCTTTTGAAAATAAGCCAAATTCTTTGAAAGGATTTGCTTTTTACAAGCTCAGGGTTTAAGCCCAAGGTCAATTACAGGTGCTAGGTTCAGCACAAGATTCAGGACAGACATGCGAATCAAGAAAATGAACTGACAAGACTTGCTGATGGAAACAGATGCCCCATCAGTTCATCCAGTGCAGCCTCCTGTGGAAGCAGGTTTATTCTCTGATGTATATCTGCCAGTTTTTCTCCTAGTACATGGAGCAGATAGCCCAGTCTGCAGTGACAAGCAGCTCTGAATCCTGACCCCACAGTAATTTTCCTGCAGAAAAGATTGTATAAACGCTTCTTATCCCCTGAGTGTTCGCTGTTTGGGCTTATGTGATGAAGGCACTCCAGTTTGACAGGTGTCAGCTATTACTCTTATAATTTCTGTATGTACTGTAGTTTGTAGTGCTATAGTACCAGAGATGCCACACAGAACTGAAGCCAGAACTGGAGCGTAGCTAGAGTGTGGGAAAGGACATACCAATCTATTTAGTTTTCTGGTTTTGTTCCCACGTAAAGGTTACTGTAAAGAAGACGCATTTAATTCATGTAGATGATCTAAGAAAGAGTCCCTATTGCATGTGATTCTTAGGGAAGACTTCATATTTTCCTTCCTCATATTTTACATTCCTTTTCAGCTAAAAAGGTTGGGTGGACTGATGAGAAACTTCACTTTGTCAAGTCTGCAGGGAAAAAAGAATCAAGGATGACTGTTACCTCCATCAAAATTAATCGCCTACTTCCTGTAAGTATGCAAATACCCTCCTTGTAGATTACCCATATACTTAAGCTCAGCACTCCTTTGAGTGCTTTATTGGGTTGCAGCCAGACTGCTCAGCAGCATGTATGATCCAGTCCTTTCCATGAGAGGAAAAAGGGGGAGTAGCCGTGATATTTGTTGTTACTGGAACCTGTAGTTCTTTGGATCACACTCATCTGGGTGTGTTTTACTCATGAGGAAGCTTGCAAATAGATCATAACCGAAGTATAAGCTCACATAGTGGGATTTTTTCTTTGCTGACACATGCAGTTAGTGGCTGAGACGGAGACGCGACTGTGCAGACAACCCCAGTGCGAGCTCCTGCTGGGAAGGCAGTCATCAGTCAGTGGGGAAGTGTCAGCCTCGGCTGCTCCCTGGCGCAGTCTGATGCTTTAAGTTGATGATGTGTTGTCTTCTGATTTCCCTTTTTTTTTTTTTTTTTTCTTTTTCTGAGGTTTTTTTTTGTCTTGGCATGTCAATACATTACCCTTGAGATTCTACTACCTATACAGAAATTTTGCTATTGCAGAATTAAGCAAAGATTTCATTCTCTGAACATATTCATTACCACTCTTTCAAGATCCTAAATACCTTTTAGAAATTCCATAGGCATACAGCAGGGTTTCATATTTTTCATTATTTATTTGCATCCTTTGCTGAATATGAGAAGAGCCATTTCAAAGCTGACTGAAAGACAAATTAACTTCATAGCTTTGAAACAAATTGTGGAGTCTTTTACCACTGGAATGCTTGTTAAGTTTCATTCTGCATGGGTAGTCAACAAAATTCGCTGCGAGGTGATTATCCTTTGGTGGCTTCTATGAAATGAGCCTGTTTTTTGTGGCTAGTCCCTTGGGTAATTATCCCTGACAAAACCCCTGCTGTGGTTGACACAACCCAGAGGTGTTGTCCTATGTGGTGGCGATGAACTACTTTCTTAATGGTGCAGATCAGATCTTCCCATTATGGAATGAAAATCATTGATTAATCATTTTGTAGTTTGCAGATATCCTCACTCAATATGCATTGGGTATAATCTCTGTTCCTTTCTCTTGCATTTCTGTAAAAGTCACAGGTAAATGTTCGAAAAAAAACATCTATGTAAAATAGAAGAGCTGTAGATGAGACTTACTATTATTAAATCTGTAAGGGCCAGAGCACATACAGAAAAACTTGTATGTGAATAAGAGCACAAAGAAATTTGCTAGAGATGTGTAGTTGTGAATAAGACAGGTCATTTTCCCTGTGTATTATCCTGTGGGTTGAATAATACTTTGACCTTTTCAATCCTTTTGGAAATACTTCAATGTATGTATTTTGACACAGTAGACTGCAGTCTCAAGGAAGGACGCGTTAAGGTCACATTTGACACTCTGCTGTGTGCGTTCAAGGACCCCACTTATGATTCTTTATGACCATTTCAAACTGTGCTTCTGACAGCTTGGCACTAATGCAGGCTGCGTGTCACCAACAGCTGAGGCAGCTCTGTGAAGTAACAACCATCTGGAGCTTTCTGCTTTTTTTTTTCCAAAGTGACAGCCTTGTTGTCCTCCTTCTTTGAGTATTTCATTCAGTTTTCTTTCCCTATTGTCAATTAAGATGAGTAACAAGAGCAGCATTTTGCTTTCCAGCCTTTTTGCCATGATTTCTCTGGATAATCATCAAACACCACAGTGTTCATGTGAGCTTTTGATGCCAACTGGGCAGAGAGCACTCAAGAGCAAAGCTGTTGTTCTTTCTGCAATTAACCAGCAGAGACAGAACAAACAATTAACTTGGCACAGTCATACCACAAGTGAAGTGGTGACAGGCTTCTTGGGTCAGATTTTTTATCATCTTTTAGAACTGAAAAATGCCATAAAGTCACAACAGCTTTGCGTCATGCTTGCCTTGTGCTGGCAAAAGCAGCACTATGAGCCATGAAGCAGTTGAGAAGCAAGCCCTTAAACCTCATCGCTGAGGTAACTCCGTTGATGCCCCATAAGTGGCTTAAGCACCAACCATCTGACATCATTTAGTGGGACATGATTCTCTTGGTGTTGCTTGATTGTCACTCATTTTTACCACTGGTTTCCCTTGCTAGGCATTTCATGACATGTTCACATGCACATCTCTTATCGGGCAGAAATCTCCACTCGGAGCTGGTCTGGGTGCCGTTATTCTGCTGTGCCCATATTTTGACAGCGGTAACTATCAGTTGTTGCTCAGGCAAAAATATAGACATACTTTTTCTGCTTTGTCTAAGCTGAGGTTCAAAATTGTACCACAAATTCTTCTCTGCTTAAAATAAATAAATAAAAAATGAATTAAGATAATTAGCTTTTTAATGGGGATTTAAACATTCTTCTGTTGCTCCATCGTGCCTTAGAAGCAGGTGGGTGGAGACACTGGCTTGCAAGGTTCACCTCTGATCAGAGGGTGGGCTGTAGCACTGAGCACAGAGCAGTACAAGAGGGTCGTGTTGTATCCCTCTGTGTAACGTCCTGAATTGCAGGAGCACTGTGCAGGAGCAGAGGGATTTCCAGTGTGATGGGAGGACTGAGCCTCCTCAGCCCGTATTGGGCAGTGTGGCAGGGAAAGGCAGGCCACATAAGCCCAGATGTGGCAGGGGCATTTCCCATAACCACAGCTCTACGTCTGAGCCCTGGGGGGAGCCAGGCTGTCCTGTCACAGCACTGGGCTGTCCTGGTGAGCTCTTAGGGGCCCCATAGCCAAGGGTCTTGATGATAAAGACAGATATAGACCCTGTCCTTCTTCTCTTTAAGTCCATCAGCCCTCCTGTTTTTCTCCCCTTGAGCAGTGACAGGGCTGCTCCTGTCCAAAGAATGCTCATGCTTGGGTGCTGACATCCGTGTTAGAAAAAAAGGAGCTTTGAGATAATGGGGAAGGGGCAAACCCCAATCCCCCCCATCACATTCCAGCCTAGTGGATCTGTGTTTAGATTAAGTGTGTGCTTAGCAAGGGGACAGTGGGTTATCTGGACTAGACTGAACTCCTTTGAGCCTCAGCCCAAGGCATGTGGGCATTCACAGTGGGAGGTGATGTCCCTGGGGCATTCCTAACCTCTCTGCGGTGTATTTGTGGACAGCACACTGTAAGGTAGAGACAATTCAAGTCTAAGTAGCCCAGAAAACTGGTTCAGTGCAGCTGTGCCTATCCTGTGGAAAGTGGGGGTGTTCTCCAGCTCCTGGGTTTGGTTGCATGCTCTGGAGTTGTCCAATTGCAGCCAGATCTGAGTGCTCACCCTTGCTTGTTGCACCGTGTTTTCTGTAAGAAGACTGTTCATAGGCTAGAAGGAAAGCATGTCAGTACTTTAACATGTCTGTAGTTTTTAAGACTCTGTGACCGAGACTACAGGCTAATACATGGGCGGCACTTACCTTACAGTCTAAGCAAAACCTTGGTTACTTTACTATCACACAAACACAAGCTATAGCCATCGCACATGCGTACCGTACAAACATACTTTAAAAGGGTAGGTTTTGCCCTCAGAGATTCAAATGCAATTTCTATGTGGAGACAAAAGATGAGAAGAAAAAATTACTAGCAGGCCATTTGAAGCATAGAAAAGACAAAAAGTGCAGCAAGTGAACCTGTCGTGTGTCAGAAATGCTAACACCCAAAGGTCCTGTTTGATGCTTAGGGGGTGATGAGCTTCAGACTATTTGTGTAGGACTTCTGTGGGAGAGCTGAAGATGAACGTGTGCCTCTTGTTTGTCTGAAGCATTTTTACTTGTTTGTCTTAGATAAAGTTATGGAGGCTTGCGAGTATCAATGTGCAGCGGTGAAAATTACCATTGAAGAAATCTTGATGATTTTAAATGTCACTTTGTAATAGGTGATAGATAACTCACTTCTAGTCATGTAAGCTGGTAGCCACAGAGCAAAGAATGATTCAGATCTGCTTTTTGTTCCATCAGTTCCTTTGTCTCTCCACCCCTTTATTCCAGTCCTGACCACCTGTTTCCCCTTCTTTTATCCTCACTTCTTAGATTTTAATGTGGAGAGGGGAGAACGAGAATGTTTAAAAGTCAATCTTTTGGATTTTGGAGCTTTTATTAGGAAGAGCTAGGCAAGAAGTCAGTTCTGAAGGTGATCATCTCTTCCTTTGCTGTCTTCCTTTCCCACCCACCTCCACTGTGGAAATAATAAGGAAGTAAAATAAGGACATTTGCATAATTTTTGGGATGTGTTTGCAGACAGTTTTTGCTGGGCAGGATAAAAGAATAAGATAAAGCCTTTCTAGATCTCTGTAGCATCTCAAGAGCAGAGAAATGTGGCTTTGTCATTTACAAGACTGGCATTTCTTGCTTTGTCAGGAGTCCGATGACAGTTGGGGTTTGAACCTTGGAAGGATGTGATTTTGTGAGAATCTGAATACTATTTTTCTTTTCAAAATATGTTTCTAACTGTTGAAAGTAACTGGAAAGCTTGACTTCTAAAAGCTCAGAAGAAAAAAGAAATCCCCCGGCTTTGCTGGTCTTAAGAATGATGAAATTTCAACATATATGGCTTGATATATTTTGAAGATCTAACTCAAGTTTCTAAACTGACTAGGTCTCCCTTCCTTCGCACCAAAATGCATCTTTCAAATGTTTAAAAGAGCTGTTGGAATGGCAGCTCTCATGAAGACATGGTTTGCTGACAAAGCTGGCTGGAAAGGGACAGCAGCTCTTGCTTAGATGACTGCAATCATTTGAAACCATGATCCTGTTGCTCCACTTATCTGTGGCTAATGCTGCTCTAAAAGTTTTGGCTGCTGTAACAATGTAAGTGAAACGGTGGCCAATGTTTCGTTTATTGCAATTCAGCGATTTTTTTCTCAGTATAATGGATTTTGCTCACTTGATTAGTATAAGTCATTGTTAGCAAATGCACGTTTTGGTCAGGATTAATTCCATCTGTGCTACATGGATTTGCTCATGTGGCTGTGCTGGTAGGCCTTACCTAGAGTACACCAAAACCACTGACCTCGGCGGCAGGTAAAGCTAGTGCTGAAGCCATTATCTCATGAGCAAAGATTGCTCTAGAAACATGCTTTTCACTCTGCAGCCTGGTTTGAAGTTGATCCTTTATGAATTCTCCTGCTGTTGCCAGAGAAGGGTCATCACACTTCAGCAATTTCTACAGGACCACTAGCAGTGACATTACTTGAGTAGACTGAGATCGTTTATATTGGTACTGGTTTAGGTCTGCATTGCAATCACTAATATGTGTTTCACCTAGGTCAGGTATTGTTGGGGAAAAGGGCTATTGCCTTCTTTTCTCTTCTTTCTCTTTTCAAACCACACTTTAAAGTTTCTGAACACTGTTCAGAAGAATCACGTACTTCCTGCAATGCAAGGTGGTGCAGGTTCTGTTTCCAGTAATAAGAGGCCATATATATATCTCTATCTATAGTCACAGGAACAGCATAATTTTCAAAGTACTGCAGAGATAGCCAAAATATTAATAGTGAAAAGTGGAAGGATTCAAACTTTATTTTCAGGTGTTCTGCATCTCCATGTCCTCTGAAATAGCATGCCCTTCCTGGGGCAAAGACAGGAGACATTTGGAAGCCACCATTGTGAGTTAAACTACTTCTGAGTGAAAATGAATGTACTTTTGAATGCAAATGAATGTGTATTGGGGGAAATTATACAGCATGATCTCTTCCAACATCAAGCATTCCACAAAATTACAGAAGGATGGGCCTATGTTAATTAGGAATTTTCCTTTTTTGAGGGTTCATGTGAAGCTCTCCATCATTTGAGAAGCTGTTTTCTGTTTTTTCTTGTGTGATTACTTTGCAATTTTAAAGTGTAATATAACCAGTTATATAGTTTAGACTATGTTAAGGAAGTTTGTCTTTGAAAGGCACTGGTAGAATGATTGTGCTGCTGCCATCAGTTTGAATCTGGTTTGTCATTCCCGCTGGAAATGTATTAGTTTCTCCCACTACCCATGGATGACTGACATTATGGGCAGTACCTGCTGTAGTCTCTCATGCTGGAGACTATTAAACAAGTGTTTAATCCACAGATTTTCTATACAGGATGCTGTTACAGCTCCAGTGAGCCCCCCTGGGTGTATCCTGACAACGCCTGCTTGGGGAGCCATTAGGCTGTTGAATATTAATGTGATACACTGTAATGGTTCCTTGGGTGCAGTAAGCGTGTGTTATGGTAATGTGAACTAAGGGATTCTTTAATTGACTGATGCAGAATTATTACTTAGCACGCTAATATCTAGATGCAGTTGTTGCTTATGCAGCCAGTCTACGCCCAGTGTCATCATTTATAGGGGGTTAAACCATTCAGCCTGTTCTTTTCCAGTGTTCTGAAAGCAGTTTTGTTGAGTTTGGGTTCTATCTATATATTTTAAGCTGAAAGATGGGTCAGTGACTGGGCTTGTTACTTGAAGACTTGTGACTGTTTACATCTTCTATGGCCTGTGGCTCAGCTGTACCTCTAGGTATGTTTTGACAGCACAATTGAGCTGATGCAAGGGCTTCTTGCTTTCAACACGGGGCTGTGTCTGCTTTCACATACCCTCTCTCCCACAGGCTCCTGCCACCTCTCTTGTGCTGACTCTAGCTCTTGCCTGACTCCTCACTGACACCCACAACCATGTTTGTCTGATTGCCTTGAGACCGCGTGCTGTTCTGCACTACTCACAGGACTCCCATCCATCACTTCTTCTGTTCTTTGACTTAACTTTCTTCTTTTCTTTTCTGCTGGAAACAACACCAAATATATTTTTGATTTCCCTGATGTTCTTCTTTCCCTGGCTAGGAAGCATCTCACGTTGCTGATCCGTTTGCTGCTTCTCCTGATTCAGTCTTAATTTCTTTTTGCCCTTTTCTGACTTTTTGTCTTCTTTAATTCCTCCCTATTATTTTTCTATCTGGTTTTCTGAGACCCCAGGGAAAGACAGCATCTCCTCCTCTGTGTCACAGTACTGTCTGGTTTCCTGAAGCGTGTTGAAGTTCCTCCCCTGATGATCTAGATCCATGAAGCATCTCATTATGATTATGCACTTGTCCTGACCTACTCTCCATTGCATTCATTTCCCACACTGACGATTCTCCTCCTGGCCCTTGACAAAACAGGCTGTGCAGCTGTATGAGGATGGAAATGATTTTTTTCCTTTTCACACCTTTAGCAACAAGAACAAAAGAACAGCATGCTGTGTCTTTGCAAGGAAACATGAAAATGAAACACATTTCATCCAAGTTTTCATTTTTCCTCCTCCCCCATTCCCTTTTATATGAACAAAAACCAAACAAACAACACAAAAACAAAATAAAACAAAAACAAAACAAACAAACAAAAAAAACCCCCAAACAACAAAAAGCAGAAAGGCAAGAGAAAAGAAATGGAGAGGGAAAAGCTTTTAAGCTTCATCCTTCTTGAAAGCTTTGCAATGGAAATGTTTTAAAACAATGTTTGTTACTGCTTTAAAGGAGCTGCTTTCCTCCTTTCTTTTTTATTTCTTCACGCATGCATCTCATCTTCTTCTCCTCCAGGTCTGGCTCCTCTGCTTGATCCTCACCGCCTGCAGCATTAGGTGGTGGCTGCTGGAGCTCTGTGGGACTCTGAGCAGACCTGACTCTCACAGCCCTGCCTGCTGGGAGAAAAGGATCTGATGTTTTTATTCTTCAAAAGCTGGGCTTCCAGTGTCTCCCCTGGTACGGTATGGTATGTTTAGTATCTTACCTGGCTTGCCTCATCACGGGCACACTCAGGGAAATTTCTGCAGCTTTCTTCAAGTTTTTGCTACAGTTGTTGGGACCTTTTCTCTAAGGCCCAATGGTAAGTCTTTTCCCAATATGTTCTTGATTATCCTTGTGACTCCCTCATCAAACACCCATGGTGAAAACTTCTCCTCTCTTTTGGCCTTTGAGTTCCTGGTAGATGTATAGTAGGTATGCCACAAACCTGAGTCTGCTCTGGGTTTAAATATTATTTTACACACCTCTGTTGCAATTCTATTATATTTTTTATTACCTTTCTTATTTTAACACATAGAAATGTTGAATTGACCTATTTTTCTGTTTTCAGAAGTGGTTACATTTTTGAATTCTTTTACAGTACTTTAGGAAAGCAAGTGTTACTGTTAGTGTTGTTATTTTAGGGTCACTGAGACACTGAATTTTTACTATGTATCACTGAAATTTAAGGAGAGCTTGTAGGTTTTGGCATGATCAAGGCAAATGGTTTAGCCAATATCAGACAGCATTTCAGCCTAACAAGAACCGGCTGTTAATATGCCTCCAAATACTTTTCTGATAAAAACTTTTTCTTTCTGTGCAGGACAGAAGCAAATGTTAAAATATCAGATTTTTTTTTCCCCAGGACTGACATTTCAGTTTAGGTTTGCTATAGTTCAAAAGTTTTGGCTTCCAGTCTAGTGATCTTCCATGAGTATATTGGATAAAATGCCTGGTAACTTCAAGACAAGCCCGTCACGGATGTTTCCCCTTGAGTTAATTCCCTGTGTAATGAAAGTCAAGAGACCTTCACTTCAGTTTTACTTGTAATCAAATAACTTCTCCCTTCTGCCTTTCTGTCTTCTTAGTCTAGCTTACTATTTGCATATGAGATTCAGGCAGAACCCCTAATGAAATCAGGGTAGAGATCATGGGCAACTGAAACCACTTAGTATTATCAGAGAACTCTTGGTGAGAAATCCAGCATATATTTCAAATAATGATTAGTTTTCATTATTCAGTCTGCTCACTGCTTCTTGAAGTTTTGCTTTACGCATTTAAAAAAGATCTAGCTTCATTCGCTGTGTCAGGGTCCTGGTTTCAGCTGGGATGGAGTTAACTATCATCTTAGGATCTAGCGCGGTGCTGTGTTTTGGCTTTGATGTGAGACTTTTCAGTTCCTTAGGCACTGCTAGCGAGAAGGCTGGAGGGGCACAAGGAACTGGGAGGGGACACAGCCAGGTCCACTGACCTGAACTAGCCAAAGAGGCATCCCATACCATGGGACGTCATGCCTGGTATATATACCTGGGGGATTGGCTGGGGAGGGTCATCTTTGCTTGGGGATGGGCTTGGCATCAGTTGGCAGGCGGTGAGCAGTTTCATTGTGCACCACGTGTTCCTCTCCCTCTGGATTTTATTCTTTCCCTTCCCCTTTTCATTGTTCAATAAGAACAATTATTAAATGGTTCTTATCTCAACCCTCGAGTTTTACATTCCTCTCCAACTCTCCTCCCCACCCCTCTCAGTGAGGGGGATTGAGCAAGCGGCTGCATGGTGCTTTGTTACCAGCTGGGGTTAAACCACAACAGTCAGTTTCAGAGCAAGTAAATAGATGTAATTTCTGGTTTTAGTTCAGGTATCAGTTTGTGGAAATTAGTAGCTGGAAAGCTGCTAGACAGTAGAGTTTTGGTGGTTTTTTTTCCCCAAGAAAAATCATCCTGGTTCCTTTCACAAGCAAAAGCAATAAAGTGCCAGTAGCCCTGCTGCCAAAAGATCAGCTGCTATTCTGGGGGAAAAAAGGAGAGGCTCAGGCCAGTGTTAGCTTTCTTCCTTGGGGCTGGGAAATAAGAATTACTTCATGTGTCAGGAAGAACATAAGAGTAGGAAACGGCTTGTGTAGGAGTTGTATGTTGTGCTGTTTTTCCTCTTGCCTCTAACATGTGTGTCCTGGGGTTATGGCCGCTTGGGGAACACTTATTGCAAATATCAAGCAGCCCAGACTCTTCTAAAATGGTGGGCAGTCAAAAAGACTAATTTTCTCTCATTGAAACCACCTCCTTTTCCAAAACCAAGTTTCTTTATCTTTTTGAAAATGAGGAAGAGAAGCTTGAACCTTAGTTGATGTGAATTAGCAGACAACTGGTGATACTGGCACCTGAAACCTGACCTTAGGTCTGTATGTAACAGTGTAAATAAAGGATGGGAAGACATGTTCCTGTATGGATGTCTTGGCAGATCTGCAAACAAATCCATGCATACCAGAAGAAATGCAGGTCAACAGAGTACTGAGAACATTTGTACCAGGCAGATAAGCCAAATAATTCAGAAAGGAAAAGATTTGTTTTGATCATGTTTATTAGCATGCTGATTCCTTCATGGTCTATAGGGACATGAAGACAAAATCCCCAAAGGCAGTTTTGGTACACACAAGTTGTTTTGTGCTACTTAAAAGATATCCTGAGTTGTTCTCAAATGCTTAAATAAGATCTATGGCTAGCTTGAAACACAAAGAAGTGTAAATGAAATCAAGAATATGCCTTTAGTTTAATCCAAATATGAATTTGCTATCTACCTTAAGAGCTGTTGGTGTTGCTCAGAAGAACTAAAATGATGTCACTGGGAAAAACCTGGGCTTTAACCTTCACAGCAAATTTTTTTCAAAAGATTTCAGTGTATTTTCTTCTTTCTGTGTTCACTGGGCAGCAGCTTCTGATGTCAATTATTGAGGGAATCTTACACAAAATTCTTTACCAAGAATCAAATTTATAGCAAAGGTGCACAGACCAAAAGGACCCCGAGGCTTAAAGACCAAGGCTAATGTTTTTTAAATGCTTACAGTTGGCTAATGTGCAATAATCAGAGCTAGAGCAAGGATACACTATGAATAAAACACATATGGCTGGGGAAGAACATTTTACCTCTCTCTGTTTACCAGTTTTTTGAGTTTTACACCCATTCGTGTGTATTCACATTTACAAATATCTATGAATTTTTGAGTAATTTTGAGTATAATGAAATCCATATACAACTGAAGCCTGCATGTATAAAAGTGATGGTAATGCACTAGAAAAACCCAAAGAAACAGTTTCTACAAATATAAACAAGCACTTGAAAGAAGAAAAATATTTCATTTTCCAAATACTATTTAACATTTGTTTGGATTAACTAGTTTTCAATTGACAGTTTCTTCCTGACTGCCCCCCAAAAATGTATTTTGCTTGGCTTTGAGAATTTATAGAGGTAAATATCAACACAGCAATTGAAGAACTTTAAGTACATTCATACCTCATAAATGTTAGGATAAAACTGACTCCTTTTAAAGGCAGAGCTCTTTCAAAGACAGCCATGAAAGATTTGACAGTATGTGGTGCTGTCAGTTGGGATGGGAAAGGAAACTTGAGGAAGGTAGACCAGGAAGGAGCGAGATCCCTGACATACGTCTTAATTCCCAAAAAGAGGATATATAACTTTTAAAAACTACATGGCTTTAAGTGTTTAAGTGAATCAGTTAGTAGTATTTATGCTATGAAATAGAAAATTAAGAAAAAGTGTGTTTCCCTTGGGTTTGATAAAGTTTGTATAGAATTAAAATCTTGATATTTCAGATTTAAAAAAAATTAAGATTGTTTCCAAACTTCTTAACCACTCTTTTTTGTGATAACACCTTTTCTGTGACACCTCAGCTTCAATGTTTACATTTATAATGTTTCCTCATTCTTCCCTCACATACACACAGAGGACATTGCATGTGGAATAAATGATTGAAGGTCATCCAGTGATAGAAAAAATGAATTCATAGGGAAGCTGAGGAAGAAACGGGTGAATTATTGATGGTAAAGGCTTGAAAGATTTTTTCTTCACTTTCCTCAGAAATGGTTAAGTGGTCTCAGTTGAAATCTTTAATAAATTTTTAATTTAAAGAATATATTCAACCTGAATACTAAAATTGGCCAAGATAAACACCTGAAAGCAAAGTTCTACAATGGGAATTGTCAGGCAATCTAATTATAAGCGTTGTGAATCGCGAAGACTGGAATAATTAAACTGTGAATCCATAATTTCACTAAGAATAAGCCACCTGGCAAAATTATTCCATGAAAAATTCTTAATCTCAAATTGAATAAACTATGTCAATTTTCTCATAAAGAAACAGCTGAGGTGTTACTAAACCCATTGTCCTTATAGCACCACTTATGAATATTTTGTATGCTGACATCTACATGGTGCTGGACACATGTTTAACTGCAGTCATAAAAAGAATAATATTCTACAGACAGGAATATTTTTAAAGTGCTGAAAAGAAGCCCTGTATTTGCCTACAGTACTGGTTCTTGCTAGAGGTGACAGCTAGGAAAGAATAATTCAATTTTACAGTCACATTTTCTCATAATGGTTGAAAACATAAAGGGAAGGTAAAGTGATGGTGTACTGAAGACTGACTCACATTAAAAGAGAATAAACCTTTGTTGTCTTTACTATTCAAATGCATTGCCTGTGCTGCATGAAAAAGTCTGGTGTCTGCTTCATGCTGTGGCAGTTACAGTTCTCCAGCTGCCTTAGTCTACAGTGAAGGTCTCTCCTGAAAAGGCAAAAACGTAAAGTAACTGTCATGGTGGTGCGGGTCTTCCAGCACGTTCCTGCATTGGCAGTGTGAGGAGGGAGGCTTACAGCAAAAAATCTTCTCTGCTTTGATGTAGCAGGATCTGAGAGGATCTGAGGTCTGCTGAGATTATGGGAAGGGAGGGAAGCTGGTCTCCAGCAATCTAGGTCTTATTCCCAGAAGATACGCTGGCAGCTACTTGGGTATCCAGTCCAGTAGTTACAGCCCAAATTCTATCTCAGAGCACTGTTAATCTTAGCAGCAGGAACAGCAGGATGCACAGGGACTGAAAAGTTAAAAGGGTACCAGATCCACAGAACTAAAAAGTGGCTGGAAACATCGATTGCATTTCTTTCAGCAAGGATAAGACAACTGAGCAATTTTTGCATCAGCCAGTCAGCAGCAGCCCAGAGGAACTCTTCAAGCCAGGAGAGCAAAGGCTTACAGAGCCTGTCAAGAAATTAAGTGCTGCTACAGGAAATATATTTCTTCAAAAATTAAAACTGAAGTTCTCTGAAAGTAATTCCTTTGCTTTGGCTCAGGGATTTGACCCAGATGCATAAGCATTACTGACAATAAAGAGGGAACATTGAATATTTTGCTGTCAAGTGTTACCTGGCTTTTTGAAAACAAGAGTTGGAGACTTAAAATATACGGGGGGTACCAGGGAAATGACAAAAATTAAAAAATCCCAACCTTTAAATTATGTAATGAGGCACAGTGATCGTTTGGGTCTGCTCAGAGGTCTGTAATGCAAGGAAGGTGAGTGAGCAAGCTGTATACCGAGCAGCTTCTTCATGTAGCTACTCCAAGGTGTAGAGCTAAGGGGGCTCCAGTCATTCAGGCTTCAGATTTATATGGGGGCAATGTTGCTGCTGAATTTTTGGCTGCTTAGTTCTCCCTCCCAAAAAGAATAAACTTGTCATTTTTTTAATGAAAGGGAAACCTGCAGATGTCATAAGTGATTTTCAGCAGATGAACTGGAAAGATGGGATGTAAGTTCCATGCTGCTTGTGAACTGTAGAAAAAGGAGGAAAGGAGTGTTCAGTTGTTTTGAGAGAATTGCTCTCCTTCAGCAGTTCTGTTTTCCTGCAGTCCTGAATCCAAAAAAATTCATTTTGTCTGTAGGAAAGGAATGAGAACAGGCTATAATTTACAGCTGAGGTATAAATATTTACCCTTCCAGCTCTGAGCCAATTACCGTGTTTTGATTTTTTTTCATGAGAAATTGCATCTTTCATGTAAAATTTGATTGAAGTCAGCTCCCTTAAAAGATGAGGGTAGGGAAAGAAGTTATGTAACAGAGAAATGAAAGTAACCTTTTCCTTTCATGTCTAAACGAAATATTTTGAGTTGACCCAAAATATAATTTTCTAGCTTTTCCCCTGCATTCCTTCCTCCCTATACAGAGTTGGTTTTACTCAAACCATTCCCCTCTCATCAACCATTTAAAATTCTGATTTAACCTCAAAACTGAAACACAATGTGTTACAACAGCCTTAAAATAATAAAAGTTTTGTTTATCTTTCTTAGTCCGCTGCCCAGGCTCATCACTTCTCCCATTGCGATATACTGCAATACAGAGCAGAGAAGGATCCAGCTGCACAGAGACAGTTTCATGTGTAGATGTGAACTAAGATGAGCTTTTTTTCAAACAGCATAGAAAATGTTGTTTACATTGCACTGAAAGAGAACTGAGTTAAAGGACCTGAAAGGTTTAGTTTAACCTGAACCGTGGTTTTTGTTGTGACCCTTACCAACTTCCATTGGAATGACAAGAGTGTTCTGAAATGCTGAAATTCATTTTCAGTATGCTGAAACAAAATATTCTGACACTGTCAAAATGTCTTCCCCTCATTATTTTTTGTGGACATTTGGAATTTGACCTTAACTGTCACCCATGTTGATGTTCTCACATTCATATGTAAGGCCTAATTATGCTAGGCATTGAACTGTTACCCCAGGTTGGTTCATGACATCAGCAATAACTTCGTAAGAACAAAAAGAACAAGCATCCTATTTAAGGGGGGAATGAGAGATAATATGTCAGCTGAACAGAGCAGAGGCAGGGCGATGTACATTCACCCATGGGACTGAAGTTGTCCTCCAACATTTTACTGCAGGTTGGAGAGGTGGCGGGTGTTACCAACAGCCTCTGCAGGATGGTTCTGCTCCTCCTGAGCCAGTACTGCTCTCTGCCTGGCCTGGGCACTTCAGGTGGAGGGAGGTCTGGACCATCCCCTTCACTGAATATGGGTTGGGCTGAGCAGATCAGGTACAGTGTCCTAGTTGCCTGTTCATAGTTTTGCTGCAACCTTGTGTGAGGAATGTCTTGGTTTTATTTAACGTACACATAGGTCAAGTTAAGGAAAACAGCTGAAGTTTTGTTCAGGATATCCAGAATAATGTGTTTAATACATGTTTTCTTTCATCACTTATTTTTTTTAATAGATATCTGTGCCTGTGCTACATTAGGTAACATAAATAACCAAAAATATGTAAGATCAAATCAGATTTTTCTCTCTTTCATTAAGTGTCATGCCGTCTGCCTCCTGAAATGGCAGTACAGCTGTGCTAATATGTTCCTCTGCTCTTGGTAGCTCTCATAGCCAGTTTCCTCTTTGACATCTTCTACAGGGCTGATATCTGAAAACTCAATTATTATAACGAATTAATGTGTATTATAAACACACACACATTCTTAAATATAGAAACTATCAGTCCAAACCAAAGCATGTGAAAAATTTTAAGTTTTAGGTTTCTGACAAAAAGTTAAACTTTATTACATGGTTTTGGAATTAATATTTTTGCAAAAAAAACCCCTTTTCTTTGAAAAAAAACTTTGTTTTTTGAAAGACTTGTTAGCTCAATCTTTTTGGCCAAGCTGCAGGAAAACACAGGAGTCAGTGGAGACACCATATACTAAAGAAGCTGGATGACAGTTTGTAGTGGTTTAACCCTGGCTGGCAACCAAACACCACCCAGCCACTTGCTACCCACCCCCCCGCCCCCCCTACCTGGAGGGGTGGGGAGGAGAATCAGAAAGGAATGTAAAACTTGGGGGTTGAGATAAGAAAAATTTAATAATTTAAACGGAATGAAGAGATAAGAACAACAGTAATAATAATAACAATTAGGATGGAAAGGTGGGGAAAAAGGGTAAAAACCAAAGGAAAAGGGGAAAAAAACCCAAGTGATGCACAGTACAACTGCTCACCACCCGCTGACTGATGCCCAGCTAGTCCCCGAGCAACAATCCCCCCCAGCTAACCCTCCAAGTTTATATACCAAGCATGACTGTAGAGGAATTATAGAGGAATGAGGGCAGGTTAATTAACATTGATAATATACAGCTGTGGGCTGGCTTCAGGGGCGGTGGGTTGGCTGACGTGGATAATGTGCAGCTGTGGCTGGGTCCTGCTAAGTAGTTAAATAGCTCTAAGGAGTAGGGAAGAGATGGATTGGATGAAGAGGGACCTAGAAAAAGTAGAAGGAGGAGAGCATGCACCCGGGATGAAGGAGGGACAAGGAGAGGCCATGGAAGAAGAAGGGGGCCTGGGTAAGGAGAGGCTGGCTGGAAGAGGAGCTCAGAGAAGGAAGAAGGAAGAATCCAGATGCAGCAGAGGCAAGAAGCAGGGTGGACTGGCCTGAAGAGTGTGAAGAAACAGCACGGACAGTAGATGAACTTGTGAAACCTTGTGGGGGATTGGTGGCCGTGCTGGCAAGGCACGGGAACTGCTTATTGAAGTTAAACTCGTATGGGATGGTGAAAAACCTTGTTGCAGCCAGCTGGTTTTGAGTGCTGTGACAGAATACCCCTTCGGCTGGTTCAGGTCACCTGTCCTGGCTGTGTTCCCTCCCAGTTTCCTGTGCCCCTCCAGCAGTCTGGTTGGCAAGGCCCAAGAAACCAAAGAGTCCTTGACTTGGTATAAACATCACCCAGCAAGGACCAAACACATCAGTGTGGTCATCAATGTTGTTCTCACATCATTGCCCAAACACAGCACTTTACTAACTGCTAAGAAGAAAATTAACTCCATCCCAGCTGAAACCAGGACACAGTAAAGGGTAAGAAAAAGTTGTGGAGAGGTAACCCTTTCTCTTTCTTCAGTCATAAAGCAAGCAAGCACCAAACCATCAAAACTTTAAAAAGTGCCAATTAATTTCAAAATCAAGTAGTCAATTTAGACTGAACGTTGGCAAAGCTGTAACCCACAGAGGTTTTCTTTGGATTTAATAAGGCCATTATTATATACTGATTAAATAATCACTGAAAGAGAGTAAACTGACTCTAAATGCATGGTATAAATCTTTTGCGCTTGCTGTGTCCTTAGCTTAAAATTTTTAAAAAGTACAACATGCAGAAAGAAATCGTATTCTTTATACCTTGCTACACAACTGATGGGGGATAGAGAGGGTTCCAGTTATTGAGAGCCCTAGTGGTAAATTAGATGGTATCTTCTCAAACCAGTAATTATCGATAAAACATCTATCTTAATACCTTTCTTATTCTAGCTGTCTCTTTACGTAGCAAGTTAAATGTGCTGAAATGTCATTTTTACTGGTAGTAAGGGCACAGATACAGTATGGCAGTTGATATCCAGCAGGTATGGGTTTCTCTGTGTTGTGATATACAGGGCTGGCCCTACCAGCCATTTGCATTTTTATTTACTTGTAGAATTATGAAAATGTAAGCTTTCATAGTGTGCATTTAGAGAAACTGCATTGGAATTAGGGCTTTCTAAAATGAGATTGTGTTGTTAGGGAAAGCCTGGTAAGGCACTGGATTAGTTCTGGACTTTTCTTCTGCATCTGCCTGCAAGCAATAACTTCATCTTTTGTTAATGATTTCATACAAGGAGGTTTCCAGGTGAAAGAATAAACTCTGATTCATTTTGCATGACAAGGATGCTTAATGGGGAGGAGATTATTAGGAAATTTTCCACCTGGCTCTTTCCTTAGTGCAAAAGTTCATAGCACAGTGTCAGTTTTTGATCACATCTGGTTTTGCTCTCACTCCTTTGTAGGGCCATCAGGATTCCTGCAGTGCCCCTAGACTCTGCTATCTCGTGTGCACAGAAAGAATCATCTGACTGTGCATATTCATATCAGCCACCTTTTTGCTGGCTAAGTAGTCCAGCTAATCCGCATTGCATAGGTGGTCAGTAGAAAAGTTAAATCTTTACTGAAGGTCAGCCTAAGCAGGAGCCAAATTTCCATCCTTAGAATTGCTTGCTGGAGATCATAGCTTTTTCCTACCAACTAGGTAGAGAGATTTGCAGAAAATTTAACCACGAAAGCTGGTGACCAAAAGATGGGTGGTGTTAATATGCACAGACCTACTCTGTGTGTGTGTGGAGATAAATTCTCATTTCCACTGAATATTAGGCATAGAATACTGTTATTACTGTTTCGCACAAAGAAGTTCATTCAGCCCTGCTTGTTAAGCTGTGTCACACATGCTGACGTGAAGTGCTTTGCAATCTGCCCAAGTGTCCTACCTAAACAGGAGATACCACCTAATAAACAGCTTGTCAGGGATTTTCAAACTCTTCAGAGCCCAACTTCAGCTGAGAGAAGGACTCTGCAAGGAAAAAGGCAGTTAACGTGCTTACAAAGCCCACAGTGTGTGCCTGTGACATTATACATGGTTAATTTTCTCATGAACCCATTAAAGTATACAGCTTTCACCCCAACTGAGCATTGTAGAAAACAACTCTTCCCCAGGGCATCATGCTGGGAGACACTGGAGGCAGCAGGAAGGGTTTTGTTAGCAGTGGTGCGCGCTCTGCGAAGACTTGTTTTTTTGGTTATATGTATGAAGTACGTAACGATGCTCAATGGAGCTTTTGTGAAGAACACTTCAAGGTATGTTAACTGAAAACCGAAATTAAAGAGCGTGTGCCCTGAGCTCGCGCAAAGGGATTCTGAGGACAAGGCTGAGTAATGGAAAAAGTCTCCCTGGTCAGGGAGGCAATAGGCCAGCATGCTGGAGACTTGGGCTTTTTTGTACGCAGCAACCAAATCAGATATTTGGTAAAAATTCATTTTTCATCTCCCATTAAAGGAATGAAGCAAAGATCTTTCACCTGGAAAGCTTTTTATTGCTTTGTAATGATTTTTTTAAATGTACCTGTTAAGCCTTTGTGCCCCATCTTCTGTCAATCTGTAGCTTAATAACGCATACTATTTCACAAATTATTTACTGCATTGTGGGGTAAATGGGCTCAAGTGTAGGCTAATCATCTCGTTTGATTTAGAGGGGTTAAAGTTAATATGCACAGCCAGGGAGACTTGGCAGGGTAAAACACTATTTTTTGTTTGCCCATCCTTTGTTGATGCTTATTACACTTCAAAAACATTTTCTAGTATGAAGTGCCTTTTTATAATTTGCGTGTATTAAAAAATAATGGAGACAAATTAAAATCTCCCAGGCATCATTTGGCCTTATATTCATTGCAGCAGCCAAATTTCATGTATAGCTTATGAGAAAGATTTTGTTGAGCAGAGAATAAGGCAGCTTGTACAGAATAAATGAATCTTTGTTAGGAAAATCGTCTGTTCAACAATTTATTTAATATTACCTACTCTTAATAACTTGGTATTGTTGTAGTCCTCTTTCATGACTTGTAGGACATGGAATTATGTTCCAAAAACTAATTCTGAATTTAGAAATATCTTCTAGCATTTTCATTTGAGTTTGGCCCACTCTGTACCTGAATTTTAGATATTAGTCTAGCACATTTTGAGCACAAAAAGCTCATTGTTTTGAGCTGATTAAAGCTTCAACCTCCTTTCAGGTGGATCACAACAGCCATTTCTCACATGGCTTTCCTTAAAGCCATAAAGATTAGCACTTACTTCCAAAGCTGATGGTCTTTTTTTTTTTTTTTTTTTTTATTCCGGCACGGTCCTTTTGAAATGCATGAGTATTTAAACCAGGACAACCTTAGTGTATTTAACTTTTTGGCTAACCTTTCTCTTCCCCGCCCCCCCCCCCCCCCCCCCCCCCCCCCCCTTCAAATATGACTTAAGTCACCTCATATGATTAAGAATGGTAGCATCTGGTCATGGAAGATGAAGCACTGCATATAAAATGGGAAAGAACCATGCCTTAATTTCATGTGGTCAAGGCTCTTTAATTGTTTCTTAGCTCTGTTGGAGAAACATGGGCTATTACTTTCTCTTCACGTCGTCTGTTTTATCTAACTATTGCCTTTGTTGAAGACATTCTACAACATATGCTTCTTATTTAAGAAGCTGTCAAAATGTGGCACTGGATTTTTGAAGAGAAACATGCTGATTATGTGGATACACAGGCTGGAGTGAAGAAATAGCAGAGATAAATGAATTAGCAGAAAGTAATGACAGTGATTCTGGTGGAGCGGTTTTGTAAATGTAGCCAGTTCATAGAATGCCTCCCTCTTGTGTAAAAATATGAGGGAGATACCATTTTGTTTCTTCCATAAACATTTGTATGTTTGAACAAAAGTAATCCCTGATTACTACAGGAGGTCTCAGATGGACATTTCCTTAGCCAACCTTATTCCCATAAAATAAGTTCCCTTAAAGATGACCTTAGCCTTCTGCTTTGACTTTCTAGATCTTAAATGAAAAGGATTTAATTCCCTGTAACCTGGGTGCTGATGAGCTTGCTTTGCTGACGAGTCCAGTTGTCATCACCCTCCACTGACCAGAGTGTGGCCAGGTAAGGGGCGATGGGGCTGCTCCTCTGAGCCTTGTGCTTGGTTGCTGCCCGATGACTGCAGATCTTTGAACTGCGTTCTTATATTTCAGCTTCTCCTCTCCTAAAAAGCTGTGGAAACAACAAAAATGAGTGTTAATCCATCTGGCTTCCACCAGAAAAACATTGCTCCATCTATTGCCACCTCAGTAAGACTTTTCTTCCAAAGAGAAATTTGTTTAGCCTATAGCTGTGAAATTGCATAGCCATTGTCAGTGTCTCCTTTTGCAAGTAGTGTAGCCAAGCAGGAGGAGATTAGAAAACTGATACTTTTGGTATTGGGAACGAAATGCCCACATTATTTGTGTTTCAGAGATTCTACTTTGAAATAACACTAGCCTGGACCCGTGGCTAGAGTACCCATAAACAGCTAGTTTGTATTGTGTCCATCTTCCAGGTTAGTTTAGTCCAAAAAGACTTCCTCTCATGAACAGGATTATTAGGAATAACTGTGAGACTCACTTCAGAAGTGCACTCCTGGTCCAACCAACCCAGTGTGTCCTAGACCAGCACCGACCACCTATGATCACAGTCCCAGACTGGCAGGTAAAATCTGTGGCAGTAATTTTGCTAGAAAGGAGGAAAAAGGATGTTTTCTGCTGTGGATGAAGTCACTGCTGTTACATATCTGCTATTAGTTAGAATTAATTAACCACATTTGATTAGGAATATAGAGTTATAAGAAATATTTTAGTGGAGTTTGTGTCTGCATAGCAACCGACAGCTACCATGAAATCCTTTGTACAGCCCCGTACCAAGGCCGAAAGAATAGGTCAGAATCACCTATTAGGAATGATTAGAACCTAGATAACAGATTTAAGATTCAAGATGATTGGATACAGTATTTACATGTAGACTAGGAGAATGCATTGAGATGTCAAAATGTAGAATTAATGGGAACTGGGAAGAGTCAACTGGAACAACTCGCCAAGAAACAAGTAAATGTAGGTGAAAGGTAATTCCGGCAGGGGGTATCACGACCCACTCATGTACCACCTACCCAAATAATACCCCAGACCCATTTCTAGACCTTTCTAACCTTTATTGCGCAGAATCGGATATGGGAGCGGAGTATGTTATTGATTTTTGGGAAATACTATGTTTATGCATGAATACTTCATGAATATGTATGAATAAGTTATATATAAGGTGTATGATTTTGAAACTTGGTGTGCGTTGATCTTGAGAGGACTCATTTGCGCACCCAGCCGCTAATAAAGAAGTGTCTGCTTATCTGCATCACATTGGTGATGATAAGTTCTTAATCTGAGATTTCGGTAACACTGCCACAGCACGTTCCCTGACCTTTTCAATCCTCCTCTGCTGACCGTGGGCACGCAGGGAGGTTCCCAAAAGAAAGGGGGCTGCAAGAACAGCCTGGGAAGGGGTAACACGAGGTTTGTGGTGGTGCACAGACTGTAGGAAGGTGTAAGGTAATTCAGGTTTTGCATGTTGGGCAAACCAAGGGCTGAAGCAGTAGTGAGGGAAGGGTTTTGAAACTGAAGTGAGGGATGCCTGTTTGCATATACCTTATGTTACCTAGAGGAAACCTGAATTAAAGAAGGGAAGAGTTTAATCAACACCCATTGGGGTGAGGTATAAACTTAGACTATATAAAAAATGGCTTTGCAGACACCAGGTTGAAGACTTGGGGTCATGGAAGGAATAATACTGTGGGATCCAGGCCACCGGCAGAAATGTTTGTCCTTGCTTTACCTGCTCTGCTGATGTGGTGTTTCCCTGGAATTAATGTGATTAGCCAGTCCTTGTCCTCATGCTGCAACTCGGAGCAAGCAAGCTGCTTCTGTTTTCCTGCGCCTGCCCAGTTCCCCATGTTTCCTCTCTCATTTATTGCCCTACAAATGTCTCAGAATTTGGATTTTACCAATATCAAGGGAGGTGAAATGCCTCTCCCCCTGCTCCCCAGTATTCTATGTTGGATTTTTAATTTGATGATTCAGTAAAATATTAATATAAGGTGAATAGAGGAGAGGAGGGGTAAGGAGAAAGGGAACTCGCTAGAGTTCCTGTGCTCCCTGAGATCACAGTGGAGAAATCACAGTTCGGGCACCGCAGGAGAACAGAACATCAAAGGGCTGGTTCTGTTTACGGTAATGCTTTCTGCTTGATGCTTCTCAGCTGCGTGGTCAGTAGCACTGAGACTCACTGCAGAGACAACACAGAGAAAAAGATCAGCTGAGCCCTGCAGGTCAAACCTCTGTGACGCAGAGCATAAGATACCCAGCGTAATTGCTTAATTTCCACTGAGCTGTATATTGTCCTTTTCTTGTCAGAAAAAGGGAACAAAAGAATCTTCTTTGCAAGAGATAAGAGTGCATCATTTTGAATAAATATTTCCCTGTATTCTTGAAAAACAAATGTTTAGTGAAGCAAAGAGGAGAGGAGATTCCCCAGATAACTGCTTATAGTGGGGAAAAGGAGTGAAAAAAGGAGGTAAACATCTGGTAACGATAAGCTTTCAGGTTGGCAGTACTGGCAATATTGGAAAGTAGCTGGTTTTACTAGAAAATATAGAATGAGGCAAAACCAGTAGGCCAACGAAAATGATTTTATGACATGAGTAACTAGACTGCTTAATTGCGTTTCCTTACAAATATAACTTAGCCCACAAACCTAATAAGTTCAAAAAAAAAAAAAAAAAAAAAATAAAAAGCATTCCTAGATTCCTAGATTGGCCATAATTACTTCTCATATCTTTGAACATGAGAACAAAGTAAATTCACATATTTAGAAGAGATATTCCTCACTTGTCACAACATAAACAATTCCACATTTTTTTATTGGACTGGAATGAAAGAAGATTAAAATTATTTTTTTTCTTACAGAGAAATTACACCATATTTCTTCAGGATAGCATCTCTCTCATTTTCTCCTCAAACATCTGCTGTTGCCCCTGACCCATGAATCACTGTGAATGCTTACTCTCAGCCAATATGATATTTCTGCAGTCCTAAGGACACAGAAGACTAACAGGAAGCAAAATGTTATGGTTTTCCTGGAGAGTCTCTGATTTTCATTAACATTAAACCATGCGGGTGATGCTTTCTTTCACTATCCTTTCTTAAAAGCACTGTATTTCAGCTATTTTCAGGCATGTTCACCAAGTGGCTTGCAACTCTTCCAGGATTCTGAAGTGAAATTATGAAACATCACAAAATGAAACTCATTTGTCAAGTAAATTACTTCAAAATTAAATTTAAAAAATGGTAATATATTCCTAATAAAATAGGAGATGAAATATGAGCTCCCTTGCTTAATGTAAATATCTTCAACTTTTAAGAATAAATAATTTTTGCAGGTAATTACAGTAGAGTAAAACTTCTGAAAGATTATAGCATGTATTTTTCATAGGCAAGCTTTTACAAGAATTTGTGTGCGTATGTGTATGTGAGATGCTTTTCAGTGTTTCTGGTCATTTATAGATTATGGTTTATATTAATTTATATGGCAAATACTTAATAATTTGTCCTATATAGCTCCATGTATTACCTTGCATTTTTTAAAGTCAGACAATTGGAGAAAAGCTTCAACCTCACTCCTTAATTTTCATATTGCACATGTGAATGCTAAAAGTTGTCAGGTTGAATGAGCTGCTCTTTCCAGCCTTGATTCAAATAGAGGTGTGAAAATACTTACCCAAATTTGGCCAATTTGTTTTGCTCATTAATCTGAGTAACTGAAAATTGATCGTTGTGCTTTTAACCCTCTCATGTCAGCAAACCTCTTGTCCAAAAAACTGTTTGGTTGTTACTCAGCTGAAAAAAATGGCTCCTTATAACACAGACAAATAGCTATATTCTGGCAGCAGATCTGAGAAGCAACATCAGAAAATAGCAAATATGGCCCAGCACTGACTTTTATGAGACTGAGTCAATGCCTCTTCAGGTTGATAGAAAGTCACTGATACATTTTCAATGAGCTTTTAATATTCTTCATTATTTATTGCGAGCCACGGAGAAGATATGATATTTTAAGCATCTCTTCCCACCGAAGCAGATGCACTAAGTGGCATAGTGGGATTGAGATGCTTAAACACCATGTCTGATGCCACTGCAATGGTTTTAAGCTCCAGTCTCCACTCCAGCAGGCCATGTGCCTCTTCCAAACCCTCTGTCAGCCCTTCGCCAAAGTCAAATGGTTCCAATTATTTCAAATGGATCTTATGCTTTAGGAATTTAATGATGCTCTCACTGTCTGGACTGTTATTATTATTACCGATAAAGAAGGATGCATTTTACTTACAAAAAATAAAAACCCCAAACAATCAAATAAGGACTATTCTTGCTTTCTGTCTGCATCGAGCTTAAATTCAGTTTATCCTTCTACGGAAATACATTTCTGTAACCTGAAAACATATTTGCAATTGTAGTAGAACATACGGTTCTGCAAGTATATACAACATGGCAGTTTATTGGACTTAGATAGCTCTAATTCTGATTTTGCTCAGGCTTTTAAATTAAAGCCCATGAATAAAAATTATTTTCAAACAGAATGTCAAAGTGTTTTATTGTAGCAACTTTTCACCCAGTTTGCTTGTAAACAAGAATAAGATTACCATTGAGGAGTAGAGTTTAAATATTGCTTCTGCTATAACTGGCTGGAAGGATCACAGTTTTTGATGTAAAAAAAAAAAAAAAAAAAAAAAGTGTGATGAGTGGTGTTTTTGACATGATGACAGTTGTCAACCCTTGCAGTCAACGCAAGTGGAAGACTTTGGAGCCTGGCAGAAAATGGTCTGTGTTTTCAGCATTGAGCCCTGGGTTGCACACATCATCTGTATGCCTGTGACCTGTTTGTAAGGAGGCAGACTCACGGTTATTCCTGTTTTGCCAAGAGAAACTAGAGAAACCATGTTACGAATCAACTATGAACTCCTAGGTATGAAATAACCACCTTAAGATTACCTACAGATATTTTGGTAGCTCTTTGTTTTGACCCTGCTGTCAGCTGGGGAGATTTCCCTCAACTCAGTGCAGTAACGAAGGTGTAAAATTTGTGTCTGTAGTGAAGTGCAATGAACAGGAACGAAGGAAAGGCTTGATGTTAGACAAGTGTTTGCTCTTATTTGAGCTATGAGTTTTGAACTAGTCTACCTCCTTTCTAGTCTTTCTGCTCTAGTCCTGAGCTATGAGCTTACTGAAGTACGTTTGAAAATGGAGGTCTGAGAATACAATTTATGAAACGTGGTGCATCAGGCATGCTGGTGGGGACCAGCAGGCTGAACTCGCTGAGCTGTAGCTCTTTCTCTTCTTCCCCAGTGGTATCCGCTCCCCTTATGTCTGTCCTTCAAAGGAGAAGGATCATAAACTGAGGAGTAGTAACACGAGAGAAGATTTTTCTTTTTTCCTTTTGGTTTTTAATCCCTTTTGCCTTACAGGCAAGGAGACAGCTGCCTTCATTTTCTGCAAAAAAATAAAACTTCTGCATGAACCCAAGAGACAAGAAGATTCATCGGGGTTACAGAATAAGAAATGTACTGGATAAAATAGCTGTAAGGGCAGAGTGAAAAAGCTGTTTTTATTTTTCTGCCATATTTGAGCAGAACTATAGGGTTTGATAATGGGTGTGTGTGTGTGTGTTAGTGGTTTTTTGGCATCCAAATTTAATGGAAAAAAACCCACATGGCTCTTTTGCAGTGTTCTTTCTCGGTTGTGATGTGGACAAATTCCAACAGAAATGCGGAAGGAGGTGCATAAGACTTCTTCTAATAAGGTACTATGGCTGTATTCCCAGAAATTTGTCTCTGAACGGAAAACATCAGCCAAGGAGAGGTTCTTGACTCCTCTTCCCTTGAATATCTGCACAGTATCAGGTAGGAAGCCAAAAACTTTAGCAATTCTAATTTATATCATTCTGAGCTATAAAAAAAAATACTAACAATACGAGACCCGAGTATAGTGGGTCAAACCAAGGGGTGAGGCTGAGTTGGTTAAACACAATGCCTAGAGTCACTTGAGATATCCTCCATTATCCAAGATTTTTGGCTAACACTCAGGCAATCCAAATACAGACACCCAGGACTTATATGATGGCTGCATCTGCCTGGGATGGCAACTGGAGCCCAAGCAAAATACACCGTGCCTGATATGGGCCTAACATGACACTACAGAAACTCAGAAACTGAGAGTCAGTGTTCAGGTTGTCTTTTTGCTCCATGTTTGCTTGGACTTCAAAGCATATAAATGCTATGTAAAATAGTTAATTTTTGCTGACGTTCACTCTTGAGCATCTTGAAGTAGGGCTATAAAAAACTGTGTTCCTGTTGCTAGTCGAAAGTACTAAGCCATACGTATTAATTTAATATGTAAAGGAAGCAATCCACATTTTCTACAGAACATATGTCAATGTCCAGTCTTTTGTCATCTAAGTCCTAACATGCTACTAAAAACAAGGAGAAAGATTGTGCTACAAACTTAAGTACTCATTTTTCTCTGTTCTATTTTTGGGTCTCTTTAGAAGCTAGGAAAATAATGTAAAAGGCAAAACCTAGAAATAATACAAAAGTAACATAAAATCAGGAGCTGCTGTACTCTTAAGTGCCAGTTCCTGGTTTCCCATTCTGTAACTTGCCTAAAGCAAGAGTGATTTTATTTTAAACTTGGAAGAAATCTGAGCTAAGACAGCAGTGAGGGGCAGCTCATAGTACTGAATCCCCCCTCTTCTGTGTGTCCATAATCCGCTAACTTCAGGACGTATAGATGGGAAAGTCTTTGATTCTGGAGGAACAAGTACAATTCTGATAGGCAAGACTTACTCCTCCAGCAGCTGGTAGCTATATTGCAAACCTGATTGTTTAGGGGAAACGCACCATGTCTGTTACTGGTAGATCTTTTTATAACATTTTAAAATGTAAGTTGGAACAATGACCAATTTGTTATGATTTTAAATGGAAGAATCGAATCCAGTTCTTAAAGTTTAAGAATCTAAAATTCTTTAGAAAATGTACGTGGAAGATGATGGTCAAAAAGAAAGCTGAACAAGACAGGATTATTTTTTTCTTGAGCTGGATTTTCTATATTCTGACTTTCGGGTCAGCTGAATCTGAAATTTTCCTATATGAAACTTGTGATGGGAATAAAGTGGAAGATGATTTAGTCCTGTTGGATGGTGTTAAGTATGGCCTCATTCACCTTCCTGACTGAAAGCCACTGAAGGCATCTCTCTAACTGCCTTGGGTGATAAGGTTTCAAGGTGATGAGACTCAGAAGTCTATCTTTAGTTCTGTAGAGCTCTCATTATTGCCTGTCACAAGTCAGACTAACTAACTTGCTTTTAATGCCTTGACTGAGTTTGACGACTGCGACTGCCTGATCTCATTTAGGAAACCAGAATATATTTATTCAGTGCTTTGTCTTTTCCTGCTTTCATGGTAAGAGCAATCCCTTTGGCGATGAGGTTCTACCTTGTGAGCTGCCAGTTCTGCTACTCTTATTTGTCGCTTGTAAGACCCTACTCTGTTAGTGAAGCAGCAAAACCACGGGGAGCAACAGTGCACAAGGAGCTGGGAAACAAAGCCTTATTCTGGTGCCTCGGCTCCTTCCTCTATGTTCTTGATGGCACATAGGAGCCAGAGAATTGTTGACTGATATGCCCTATGAGTTTCCCTCTCACCTAAGTGAGTTCCCCAAGGGCTAGAAAAATACAACAGTTAGCGCCTTCCTGGAAATGAAACAGGTCCGTGTAGCTCTGAGCATCACCAGCCGATGGAAAGCCTTGGGGCAGGGGAGGCAGGCAGAGGGCCAGAGGCTGCTTATCCCCAGGAGCACAGAGCTTTGCCTTAAGGTGGAGGCTAAGGGCCCCTGTGAAGGCTTTATAGGCCTAATTAGGATGGTAGCCAGAAATCCAGATGGGCCAGAAATATTCCATAAAGCTCTCTTCTTTTCACTTCTGACCAAAAGAAACAGTGGTGCACAATAAAGTATAATCCAAAATTCTAAACACTGCTACCCCAGTGTTGACAGATAGTCACATTCCGTTAATGAAAATGCACTCAATCTATATATTGTTAGCTTTCTATATTATCCAACAGGCAGCAGAGATTGTTACTATTTGAATTCCAGTATTGACAGTATTTTCAAAAAATCTCTTCATTGTATTCGTGCAGACTTCAAAGCAATCAACGAGAACTATGGGATGGTATAAAACAATCCCCCAACAATTCCATATTCTATGTGCTTAACCTCTGCAAGCTGTCTTGCCTTAAGAAGAAATCACTTCACAGACAATAAATATAACTAAGTACATGCCAGAGCAACTCAGCAGCTGCATCACTGGATACCTCCTAAGAAATTTTAAATTCTTTCCAGCATGTACTGAACTAACAGAAGAGGCTTTGTTCAGGAGGTCTTTTGTTTTAAAAGTGATAGAAATTGCTTGAAGAAATCAGAAAAATGGAGAAGACTCAGCTACACAAACTGACACACAGCTATCTCTTACCTTTAGGCCTAAATTCATGTGTAGTTAACAGCTGGAAAATACAGCAGCCAACTGATGGACTTCAACCACCACGATGACCACTAGAAGGGCAATGTAGCAGGGTACAAGTAATCCAGAAGGTTTCTCCAGCGCATCGAGGACAACTTACTAACATCGATGGAGAAGATGACAAGGGAGGTTGCTCTGCTGGACCTCACACTTGCAAACAAGGAAGAGCTGGTCGGGAACGTGAAGGCTGGGGGCAGCCTTGTTTGTAGTGACCATGAGATGGTGGCATTAAGGATCCTGGCACAAGAATAACTTACTTCTGGTGGAAGACGACCAGGTTAAGTAGCATTTAAATAAACTGGATATGCACATTTGAAAGTTCAACATTCAAAAAATTGTCCGTCTCCTCCAGTCATACTTCACAGCGAGGTGGCTGAAAACTGGCTGAACTGCGGAGCTCAGTCTGTGATCAGCAGCACAGAGACGAGCTGGAGGCCAATCCCTAGCAGTGCTCCCAAGGTGTCAGTACTGGGGCCATACTGTTCAACATCTTTGTTAATGGTATGGGCAACAGGACAGAGTGCACCCTCAGCAAGTTTACAGATGATACACCAGGTGGTTGTGCTGCTGTTCAGAAGGACCTCAACAGGCTGGAGAACTGGGCTGAGAGGAACCTCATACAGCCCAACAATTTTTGCAGCTGGGAGGGAATAACCCCCATGCAACAGTACACACTGTTTTGATGGAAAGCAGCTTTACAGAAAAAGCCCTGGGGGTCTGACCTGGTGGTCAGCAAGATGAACAAGAACAGCAACGTGCCCTTGCAGCATAGGTGGCCTACTATATCGGGGGCTACATTAGGCAGTGTTGCTAGCAGGGTTGAGGGAGGTGATCCTTCACCTCTGCTCAGCACTGGTGAGGCACATCTGGAGTGCTGGGTCCAGTTCTGCGCTCCTCAGTACAAGACATATGGACTTAGTGGAGAAAGCCCAATGAAAGGCCATGGAGATGATGAAGAGATCAGAGCATCTGACACAGGGAGAAAGTATATGAGAGCTGGGACTGAAACCTGTGTGTCTTTGCTCTTCCACTCCTCAGGAAGCTGCAGCCTGCTTCGTGCTGCACCACACAGTTTGTTACTCCCTTCGTTTGCCTCAGAGTGCCCTGAATAGCCCAGGTAGGAGAACACTGCGTCCTTGCCCTTGATGTCCTTTCACCTGTCGTTTGGTCTGTCCCCTTCGTTATTGCTCACCTTGACCCGAGGCTCACTTCAGCCTTAATGAAAGTCTGGCTTTGGCACTCAGGGGAGTTGAAAGTTTAACACCACTTTGAACCTGTGGCTGGAAAAGGAGCTAAAAGTAAACAACTAAACCACCTTAAACAGCACCAGTGGGCCCAGGGGAGGTCAAGTCAGGTCTTGCAGGCTGATAAAACTGTGCTATGCCAATGTTTCTTCAAAAACTCTGTTGAAAATATTGCCGTTTAAGAGACAGAAATTGCTTTGTCGTCTTCAGGATTGTTTTCTCTACCCTTCATGTTTCTCTCTGTTTTTCTTAAAGGAAATAGAATTTGACATCAGTAATAATGTTGAGTACCACAGCAGGTATCACACATTTCATTTCCTCTCCCATGTACCATTCATAGCACCACTGAAAGGAGAGCAGAAAGTCCCATCCTGTCAGCTCACAGCTTCAACATTTATAGGAAATCACAACGTACAGTTGAAATGCAAAAGCAGATTTAGTACTTTGATGAAATATTTATCTTTTTTTCTTTCATTGCAGCTTGGTGTAAGAATAATAGATGATGTTGACCACTTTCCCAGTGGCAAATGAGATCAAGGTCTCTGTATTCATAATCTTAACCAGTATTTAACTGCCTAGACCTGTTGCATGAGACCATGACTGAAGAATGTAAGAACAGCCACAATTTGATACCTAGCAAAGACTAGAGTATTTCTCTTCCAATATTCTCCTAACTTAAGAGTTCTTGAGCTTGATGATGGTTCTTTGTATCCCTGTATGTCACATTCTTCCATTAACTTGTCTAGCGTCATTGTGAGGCTGTAGGGACTTTTATTGCCCACTATGTATTTGACAAGGAGTTCCACATTTGTGCCTATTTTTTTCCACCAGAATCAGTGTAGTAGCACCATGCAAAGGGACGCATGATTTAAGTCGGAGAGAGGAAGAGAAGGCACAGATCACAGTGCCTGTGGCAATGCAGGGATGCTGAATGCAAATAGCCTTTTTTCAGATCAGATTATAACAAATTCTACTAAAGTTTAATAACAATTTATTTAGTATGACCTTTTCTGTTTTTGGAAACATGGGGGGTTTTGTTTGGTTTTGTTTTTGGTGTGTTTGTGTTTTGTTTTTTTTTTTGTTGTTGTTGTTAATTAGTGTCTTAGGTGTGACTTCTCCAGGCTGCAAATGACTTAGGCAGGTGTGGGTTTCCAGGCAGGTGAGTACCAACCAGTGCTGCACACGCTTCTCTGTTACATGATGTGAATGTGCAGATACCACAGTCAGGTCAGAGCTGGCCTGATTCCTGCCCAGGGAATATCTAATTTGAAATGCACTGGATCAAATCTACCTTCATGCCTCTTTCATGGGGATGAAGGGAGCAGGGAAATCTGTTGAGCAGAATGTGCAAGGCATGCTTCCCTTTAAGCATTTTTAGCTCATAACAAGGGTTTGCTTTCAATATTGATCTTCCCTAAGGAAGATATTTCTTGAGAGATCATTTCTCTTTTTTAAAAAAAGCTTGAAAGTAGTTGAAAAAGTTATTCTCTGGAATGTTTACTCTGTCCTAGGACCCTGAGGCACTTGAGGCCGTCATCCTTAATTTATGGTAAGTAAGAGTTATCAAATGTGTTTATCAAAAGTCTTCTGTCAAATTGAGTATTATATCACTAGAAGGCCAGGGCAGAGGCAAGAAAAGGTTAGTTACTGTGTGAAAATTGAAATCTGCATAGGAAGCATTATAATTGGTACTGAGGTGGTGGTCAAGACATCAGATGATAGTTTTGGCCTCAGTGTTAAGCTGTTAGTCAAATTCTTTAACTGCCATTTACAGTTAGACAGCTACATTCTCAGGATTTATATAACGTCAAGATTAATGTGCTTGATTTGTCAATAGGACTTTGATTTTATATTGCTTGAGAGTAGAATTGTTTTGCATTTATCTGAATTTTGTATCTGTATAAAAGTTAAAAGTATAAGACTAAAATCAAAGAACTGGTTAGGGAACTGCCCCAGGTTTGAAAAGTAACAGTAGAGCAATAACAGAAAAAAAGTTATTTTTAAGCTGGATCAATTCCCTCATGGCTGTCAACATAGTCCCACCAATAGTGGTTGTTGGCATGACTGAAGAGTGGTGAAATACAAGGAAGAAGATGAAAGAGAGGGTGAAGTCTTTAAAATCTCCTCCAGGTGATGGCTGAATGAACACAGAGCTGCTCCCTCCCGAGCCAGTGCTGCAGGCAGGCTGGGGCAGAGCTCTGAGCAAGAGTCCTCGCGCTGCTTCCAGCGCTCACATTGGCCAAACGTAGTCTCTCTGACTGGGGCCAGGCAGATATTCCCTTCAAAAATCCCATCCAGGCTTTTCTAGGAGTTGTTAGAACGCTTTGTTTTGTAGCTGCTTCCTTCCCTTGTGTAAGATGTTGACATCCATTTCTGCAGGTAGCCTGGGCTGTTTAGCTGTCTACCAGCTTACAAGTATTGGTTTTGCAATATGTAGCCAGAAAAACCAGTGCTGGATAACCATGCCTGCTGGAAGGGCTTTGCTCTTTTACAGCAGACCTGGTCACGATCCTGAGCACCCTCCCACCAGCAGTGCTGCCTGAGCTGGCTGTGCTCAGCTGCTGCCAGGGGAGAAAACGCTCACCTGGCAAAATCAGAGAAAGGAAGGTGCTTCATTTACTTTTTCATGTCCAAAGTAGGAGTGTCTGGGCCTAGATCGCAGAAAGGGTCTAAAGTTCAGGATTTGTTTGGTTCAAATGGGACTCAGTCAAGTATTATGTGAAAATTCAGTTTGGCAGCACCTAACCTGAAATTCAGCCTGGCTGAGCTCAAGCTCTACTGCACTACACCCACAAGCATCTCAGGGTTTGATGGGGTTGACCAGCTGGCAGAGCTAGAAATAAGTGCTGCTCTGCCTGTCCCTTCCCACCTCTCAGGTGCAGAACAAGACGCAGCAGTGGCATGGCACCAAGGTGAAGACTTCTGTCAGGAGAAGTCGTTTTTGGGTCTCTGGTTCATCTTGCCATTCCCTTATCTGCTGTCATACTTGAGTCTCCTGTTTTCTCAGCGCACTGCTGAATGCACCAAAGCATCATTTTTTAACAAGAAAAAGCAGGGCAGGATTTCAAAAAGTAATTCATAGGTACACAGAGGCTGAAGCATGGCAAAAAATGGGAGCTCTGTCTCATAAAACCTCCAAATACAAATATGTAAATAAGCATACATGAAACCAGCAGGCTAGAGATCAGCCAATTTACCTCTCTGTACTCTAGAGCTAATCTGTGGTGGCCTGATATTTGACATACAGGACCACAGAGGTCTTTTACAGAGTTCTCAGATGTGTCTTGCAACACTTGGTTTGTAAGGTATAACAGAATATTTCCTCTAATAAATAATTTTGGTACCACTTCAAGCCATTTTGTCCAGTGGGAGTTGAGAGGAATGAGGTTGTTAGAACAACAGAGCAGGACAAAGGCTGTGTATTTAACCAGAGCTGGATATAATTTCTAAAGTGTGTTGTGGCCCAGAGGGAACATCATACACTCATCCCTGCATTAGATTCCCACCCCATGAAAGCAGACTAAGAACAACACCTACCTCAGGAAAATCCCATGGGATTCTTAGTCAGATGAATGGTGATAGCCAGAGTCTCACTGGTTTGTCTCAGATTTACCCAGAAAATGTCATCTTGGGACTTTCCAAACTATATAGCAAAGCTGAAAGGACTTACTGCAGCATGACCTTGGCTAGAGGTATTCCCTGCTAAAAGCACATACTCCACTTCAGGCAATTTTTCTTTAAGTACTATCAAAAATCAAAACACTATAGAAAGTGCACCGAGGGTGAGGATCTGGCCCTTCAAAGTGTGATTTCCCTGATGCTGTTACTTACCATACATTACACTGTCATCTGTTGGCCTAATGTATTCATGACACTTGAGAGATTTATGTAAACCATTTCTCCTAGGCCTGTTCTTTCCTATTCCATTGTGTTAAAGCAATCAGCAGCAGCCTGACAGCTAGCTGGCTACCAGTCCTTGCTGGAGAGTGAATCACTCACAGCGACACCAAGGAGATTCCTAACTATCATCTCTGAGATTTATTGATGTCATTACCGGAGGTGATACATGGCCACTTGGGAGATGCAGTTTGAAAAGCTGTATGTGCAGGTAGGTAGATGGAGTGGGACAACACATTAGAATTTATTTTAAAGCTGAACTGGGTTTATTCTGTGCAGTTTAGTGCATGATTAATTGATTTTTTTTTTTTTTTTTGGGGGGGGGGCTGAGAGGAGCTCTGTGCTGCTTGAAATTACTCTACTTTCGATTTCTGTGCCTCGTATCTTTAAATATTTTAAAAATGTACTGGTTTGCAGTAATGACAGCCATATCTTTTCTTCTTCATAGCCTGTCAAAGGCTTACTGACTTTGGGGCTTGGGCCCACCTAAAGATCTGGTGATTAATTTAAAAACCCCTCCGTAAGCCCAAAAAATTCGGTGCAGATAGAATTCCAACAAAGCCATCAATCTGCTGTGACTCTTTCTGAAGGCAGTCTATATTCTGTCAACACAGTGAAAATACACATCCCCCAGCCATAAAACTTACTGTGTCTTCACAGGATAACGTGGATTACATTCACTAGCTTGGGTTTCTTGAACAAACAAGGAAAGAATCTTATCGTTCTTTCTTTCTTTTACACCACAAGTCTGATCCTTACAATTGCTGAATAATTTGCTCGTGTATAATATGCCATTCATTCCAGTAGCTAGAATGAATATTTAATGCAAATAAGAACAAGGGTTAGATGCTTGCTAGGAATATATATATATATATTTTACTCTGAAGGATTTAAATGGCCTTCTAAAAGCTTGTTTTAATATGTCACTGGTATTTCGTTCCTGATTTGTTACAAATACACAATGCTCCGAAAAAGTCTTTCATCGGCCATAAAAGTGATTTCTTTCAAATGGCAAAAGAAAAAAAAAAAAGTCTCAAGTCACAGCATTTTTTAATAAACAGACTTTTCCTTTTTAGAAATAGGCTTTCCAGCATGGAACTTGTTTGAAATAGGAGAGAATGCAGTTGCTGGAAAGCCTTATATCTTGTTCCCCAAATACTTGCAACAGTTCCAGTGTTTATTGATCGCAGCAGGGCTCCTTAATTGGGCTCACTTACTTAGGCTTTGGGAAAAGGCCAATACCAGCATATGCAAATGGAGAAAAACCTCCCACAGAAGCAGACGTTGCCAAACCCCTGACCTCCCAAAGTCAGGATCTGCCAGTGCTCTGTAGCTCACGCAGAGAAAACGCATGATTACATGGAGGAAAGAAAGAAGACTGGTCGGTACTACAGAACAGTAACCACCATCATAAAATATTACTTACCTAGCACTTTTGGCCTCCAGAGCACAGAAATGCTTTTCAGAATAAAGTAATCATCACCCACTGGAGTAGTAGGCTTGTGCTGGGTTTAGATTAAATTTCCTGCTAAGACATTTTATAGGTGATGGTGTATATTTGCATAAACTGAAAGGCTCCCTTTTTCTTTGTGCATCAAAAGGTAAATGAACTGTGAGGTGCCCCTGGATAATTATGATCTGATATTATGTTTCTGGCATATAAAAAATAGCTTCACATCAGTATATTTATCTTGATTAGCAAATTCAAGAGTCCTTTTCACATCTTAATGAAGGGGCTGCTTATTTTTTGTAACAATCTGTGGCATTTCATGGGTATTCTTAGATATGGATGTGTTTTCATCTACAATGAGAGAGTGCATGCTGATCCTTTTCTTTCCCTTTACAGGTGTCCTGAAGTGAGACACCTAATCCATACTAAGTTTCCTAAGTTTACTGATCCTAGCAGTGAGCCTGATGAGTATTTGCACTTGCATTGATTTAATTACTATAGCTAGTTTGACGTGTCCACTTGGATCTAATTGTAAAGACTCTGCGCTAGGGAAAAATACATTATGACATTGCAAGGAGATCTGTACGCCCTTTCTGCCTTCTCCCATGGCTTCATAGGAGTGCTCTGCCACCAGATTGACTGCAGATGTATCCTGGAGATCTTTTGCTCCCGTTCAGAGCTGGCAGGTTTCAGGAGGACAGGATATTGGCAGAGGAGAGCACCAGCAGTCATCATCAGCACAAGGGTGAGTTGTGTCTGCCTTTGCTGTCAGGGTTGAAAAAAGATAAGAAAGAAAATGAAAAAAAAAAAAAAAAAGGAGGAAATTAATGGATAGACACCACTGCCTTCCTTTTCCTTCCTCATCCTCTCTGCCTTCTCCAGGGAAGCTGAGCATTTACATTCTTGCCAATATGGAACTCAGGCAGCAAGTAAGCGGGGTGTCCAGCTTGCTTCATGCTCAAAGATACCAGCATGGAAGTCCCTGTGTGTCCTGCCTGGTCCTCACTTTGTCATTCACGTCACAGAGGAAAGACAAATGAATGTGAGGAGGAAAATTTCATTTGGAGACTCGTTGTTAAGGCAGCAGAGCTGGAACATACTTTCTGCCAAACTATTTAAAGCATTATAAGAGTACGGCAGCCCGTGGTGAGCTCTTTTCCTGCTCAGCCTGCACATTTTCCTTACCTCAGCAATGCTCGCTGAAAAATACCAATCTGACCAAACCAAAGTGCTTCACGAGAATTTATTGATTCCGTCCAAACTTGCAAATATAACCAGTCGAGAAGATGGGCCACCTGGCCCTGTCCCCTGCCTCATTAATTTCCAGTCCTGCCTGGTTTCCTGGAGGTTCTTCTCCCCTCTCCCTGGCCGGGGATGTTGTGGTCCTCCCCTGCCCCAGACCAGCTGCCGTGGAGGCAAGAGGCACCAGCAATTCTGATGTTAGATGACATCGCTCTTTAGGACTGTATATTCCTTGGAGCATTTTAGTCTTGATTCCCAATCCACTGGGAACAGATCAAGAAAATAACATTTCAATTCTTTCTTGATAAAGAAGGATGTATCCTAAGCTTCCTCCCTACTGCTTCAAGACGATCAAAAGACATAATGAGTTGTCTTAGCAGGAATAATCAGCCTGGGGAAATTAGTTGTGAAAATTAGAGATGATCTTTGTCTTTTTTGTGCATCTTCTTCACCCTGAAATTGCAAAAGGATTTAGCAAATACCCTTTTTGGTTTTTTTTTTTCACAAGATTGGGTTGAATTGAAATAATGGGATTTTTTATTTTATTCTTCTATTTATTTTTATTAATGGACAGTTTCCCAGCTTACTCCTTCCTTCAAGATTTTGCCTGTTCAGATACAATAACCATTTTTATAGTTAAAACAATCTTGGAAGATTGAAACAAAACTAAAATCAAGCAATGAATTAAATTCTTTTCCTCAGACAAAATTTATTTTTATTTTTTGTTTCTATGATTTGCAGAGTAAAGTTAGGACATATTTTCTTTCTAATTGAATTCAGTAGCTAAGCTTTTATTCTAATATAGGAGTACTTATCTAAACACCTGTCATTTATCAGCCCATCTTTTTTTTGTACTGCTAGAAACATTAGCAAAAATGGCAGGACTGAAATCCACTATCAGAGTGATTAGAGTCAGCAACTGAGTTTTCTCTTGGTATACATGTGATCACTCATTCATTCGATCAAATGAGTTTGACCCTAGAAGTTCTTTGCATAAATTGTGTAGTATCTGTAGCTTTTAAAAATTGTATTTTAAAAAATGCACAAACAAAAGCCTTGTTAAGTCTTCAGAGTGGGTAAGTCTATGTTACAAATGGCTTCAATTTTCTGCTATGGGAATGAACTACAAAGATATTTTGTTTTCCTGTGGAACACATGAAAATATTTCTGTTTTAGTGATAAATACAGAAGCTCTTTGCATGTTCTTTTCCTTGATAAAATCCTATGGTGAAATATGATTTTATTTATTTATTAAGCAGCACAGATTCTGTCTGAAAACCACTTCTGTCTTGTCTGAGCACATCAACAAACCCAGATTCCTTTTGGTTTTTTGGTGTTTGTTCTTTCCAGCTTTGATACTTCAGTTCAAGAAAATGTGACGCTAACAGCCCTGAAGAAAGAAAATAAATCTCTTATTATCATAAAGCTGGCACGAAGTCAGCACAAAGCAAAGAAAAACTGGGTGAAGCTTGGCACAGGCCTGAGTTACAAGGAGGGGAGAGAGGCGCATGTCTCTGTTGGAACAGGGCTGGAGGGGCTGGGGCAGGGATCCAGCCCCATATGTCCCAGCAGTCAGTTCTAACTGTTGGAGTTGTGTTTTGTCTTCATTTGCTTTCAGTTTTCCATCACTGAACCTGCTACAAAACTCCTTTCATCAAAACCAGCATTTTCTCACACAAGAACCTTTCAGTTTTGCCAAATGATTCATTTTCTATAGCAATACAGATTTTCCTGGCAAGTTCTAAGTAGGAGAAGGGTTTAACCCAGCACACCGAGCAGCAATTTTTCAGCATTTTGTTATTCAGCCTTCGCCACAAGCATCTCCCCCACATTCAAGGCGCCCTCCAAAGAGACTGGCCAAGCTCAGCTGGAATCTGGGGAAGTCGGGAATGAACTACACATTCCCACCAGCTGCGTGGGTGACCCACGTCCTCCCATGCAGCTCTAGGACCTGAGAGGTGCCACCCCCTTTGGCTTCCCTGTGGCCAATGGACTGGGAAGGGCAGGCAGGTGTTCCCAAAGCCCGCTTTCCCCAGCGGGCAGGCCTCCAGGGTGTTCCGTAGCAGGATTTTATATACACAGAACTTTTTGTGCTCATTCCTCTTAACTCCCACATGAAGGGCACACAGTAGGCATTTTCCTAATGAGCAGCTTTTATGTTCTCTTACTCTGAATCTCACTTCCTACAAATGCCCACTGTGATTAGAAGAACATAGCCCCATAGCCTAATAGTCTGTGCAATCATTTCTTTTATGCCAAATCCTGAGAAAGGTAATACCCAAAAGAAAAAGGAAAGAAATGTGATAGTGCCTTCTCTGTGTTCAGTCTACCTCATTAAAATCGCCACAGCTTTTGGGATAATGAAGATTTTGTCACTTTTGCACCTCATTAGTTTGGTAATTCACGGTAGGAGATGTGTTCTGTAATGGTTTAAAGTATAATTCTTTAATTGAGGTCAAACCCTCCTCATAAGCATGGAGATTGCTCCATCTCTAGCTTAGCTAGCTGTCTAAATAGTGATACATTGCTCATTTCTTTGTTTGCCATAAAACATCAGTTATAGCAGGTAAGAAAGAAGTGCCTTGTATTTGTTTCACAGTCCATTGCAGCGTATTTCCCAGCGGAGGAAAGAAAGATCCCTGATCCTCACATGCTCCTGTGGAATTCAAAGACCAGACTGCGTGATGCTCAGTGCAGTGCATCTGGAAAATCAGGCCCTTCAGAGAGGTGACCTAAAGGTGTCTGCTAAGTAAGGAGCTTGTCTAAAGCTAGTAGCCACTGGGGTAGTCATGCAAACAGATGTGACAGATCTGTTCCCTCAGGAAGTGTTTTCATCCTTGTAGGATGTGCATGGGGAGACTTAGGTGCCCAGTGATGATATGAAAGCTGTACCTGCTAATCAGCAAGTTTCTTGAGGTATCCAGTTGGAAATAAGCTTACAATCTCAATTTTTAGGCAGCTTGCAGCACAGGGATTGCAGCAGTTCAGATACTCCAGCCCTGAGAGGCTTAAGCTTCTTTGTTAAAAGAACCCTAACATCTGGGCTACAAAGTGGGAGATAAGGCAGCAGGGTATCTTCATGGTGTCTAGCTGAAGCTAGCACATAGTCCATCCAAAAAAAGCTAAATAATGATGATATGGAGAAATAGTGTGAAATGGGGACAATGGACATCGATTGTGATTGTATGTGTCTGCTCAAGGAATGTGGGTATGGTGACTGGTCATGGGTGTGGTGTCTGGTCACAGCCACACAGCTTTGAGGAGACACCTACCCTTCTTCCTCTAACAAAGGGGCTATTTATAAAAAGGATGAGAAAAGGCTGAGAGACATCCTAATGTTATCTAGAGGGAGGGAGTGCCAAGTCTTCTTGCTGGAGAAGATCAGATGGTCAGAAGGACATGAATCACTTACAAACCTGCAAGACCACCACATTCCAGGCAAAGGACTGATAAGCTAATTAACATATGAAGCGAGAGTAAGCGGGTTTAGGTAACGAATATGTATAGGCGTTAAGTGAATATTCATTTGTTTTATTGTATAAATGTGAGATGGTTCGTCACTTCGGGCATGCACACTTGTGGAGGAGCGATCCCCCCGTGCATCTGCGCGCAATAAACATACCTACTTTATAACTTTCGAGTTATAGAGTCTAATTCCGTACGTCAATGAGACTTGTTGGAGAATGGACAACATGGAGTCTGGAGTCTGACCCTGTTGCCAAGTGATTAGCTTAGTCTCTGGCAGACTTGGGTTTTGGCCTTTGCTGAAAGGAAAAATCTGTAAGAAGCCTGATTTATCCCAGAGTTAAAAGGAAAAATTAAATATGAATGAAAGAGAAAAAACCAGCATGACACACTGACTTATCATGCACGGTTTTGCTTATACTTACCTTCCCACATGCAGAGAAATATTTCAAGAGTTCACTGTTGCTGTTACAGAGCTCTTTGCTTTCTAAAGGTGAAATGATTATGCGTCAGCAATAACTGACCTGCGGAATTGAACTCTACAACTCGAGGAGAGTTACAAAGTGGGTATGTTTATTGCGGTGCCAGGTGCAAGGGGGATCGCTCCTCCTAACTTGCACACCGTTTCAATAAGCAGTCTGATATTTATTATACAAAATCATGCATATACATAAGGTTTCTGAACATTCAGAATCTCCTCCCTCCAGCACCTCTTCAGGATGTACTTTTCATCTTCTTGGGCAGTTACCTGAAGTTCTTGTTTATCTTTGCATACATTAGCAGTCTTTGTTATTTATTTTCTGTTATCTTAAAACATCTGCTAGCTAACTATTAGGCCTTCCTTATTGTCCACTCTAAACATGTCAAGCTAATACATGCCCACTGGGCTGGGTTTAATCTATATCAGCATGATCCCAGGGTGGGGCATCCACCTTCTTTGGGGTGGGGGCCATTTGAATAGAAAGTCGCTGATCTATTACTACCACAATTATTTGACCCTAGTTTGTTTTATTTACGTTCTTGTTGGCACTAACTGTCCCTTCTCAAAGAGCTAAGTGCTGAGCTCCTGCCCTTCCTTCTTGGGTGTTAATGTTTCTGTTATCTATGCAGTTTCTGTCTGCAGTAGAGTTTTAGGGGTTTTTTCACTATATCATAACAAAGTACAGATAATGACTCAAACTTTTTCTTGGAATTTCATGTCCATTATATGTCTTTTCAGATACCGTTGCCAGTAATGTTGTATAATTTGATGGCACTCTTGATGGCGAGCAGTATTTCAGCTGTAATGAAGTGTATTATTCATTAGTATTTTATTGCTGATAGCTTGTTTGGTACTGAGAACCAAGTTCCCACTGTGTATCATTTTCCTTTATTGCTGTGATTATCACTAGATAATCCAGTGTGATTCATGGATTAAATTTGATTTTATTGCTGTAGGTATTAGAGTGATAAATAAATGCAAAAGACTCAGAGATCGCGCTAATTTAAACTTTAATTAGTTGAACTGGTGTTACCAGTTTTTCTTGGTCGTTTACTTATTTCACAGCTCTAGTGAGTATAATTGCAAAGAAAAACTAGCAGTTAAAAGTAATACAGAAGTATTGCAGTGATCAGTAAATATTCATCTTAAATTTTATCCGTAACAGGCTCCATGCCTTAGTGAAGTGTGTGTTAGATTAATGGGCTACTAAGCCTGATACTCCTGAGCATGAGACTCCATACCATAAATCCCTTCAGTTATTTACAGCAAGAAATTCTTACCGGGATGGGTATGGATATGGGTTGACTCCTGCAGACTCTGCAGGGAGTGCACTTGCACGGCTTCTCTGCATTCCCAGGGCCACATAGATGTCCAGCACAAAGGGATGAAGGGGCAGAGCAGGAAAGGGCTTTGAACTGATTTACAAAAGCGCGAAACTGCACCATTCTCACCCACTTTACAGGTGCTTTAGGGAAAAAAATACCTTCTGTGAAGGCACAGCTTTGTGATTACCAACCTTAGGCATCCAGGCAGAACTGCCTGAATCCAAAGAAAGAACCTGGCATCTGTAAACTGGTCGATACCATATTATAAAAAGGCTAAGTTTATTTCATTTTCGTTTTCACAAACTCCATTTACAAGTTATTCTAAACCATCAGTGATTTGAAAATACTTCCAGTTTTCAGTGCAAATTTAACCCCAATATCCACCTCTCCATCCTATGTGTGCTACTTGTTTTCCCGTCGGGGTTCCTTATTCCAGTACACATTTGAAATGATCTTTCCCAGTCTGTACCAGAGTGAACCCTTATGGTTTTCATTGTGCCTGGCCATGACCAACACAGATCCTTTTCCTATTTCATTGCTTCCAATTGCGAGGCTGCAGCTCACAGCAGAAGTTCCTGCTGGGTGTTTCTGACACATACTCTTGGTCCTTGCCCAGCTGACACCAGCCCCCAGGATTAGTTAGTTCCTCCTGTACACACTGATGCTCTTCTGCACTTTTCATAGTGCTGCACTGCAGTTTTGCTGCACCGCCATGAGTACTGTGGTTCTCACAAGGGGACGTGGTTGCTTCGTTGTATGCCCTTCTTCATCCCTTGTCTGGGAAAGAACAGAGGAATTTAATTCAATGTTTAGTTTACTACACCTCAAATTTACCTATGCTATTGTCTTCAACCCTGTAATTGCTGTTCACTTTTTCGTCCTTTTGACAGTACTGCATTTGTTATTTAAGCGGAATTTTCCATTTTGGAGGCAGTGTTTTGTTGATCCAGAAGGTTTCCCTGGTGCGGCAGGACAGCATTCACAGTTACAGCCTTTAGCTGAGAGTGGTAAACATTCACGCTGGCTACTGGGAGGGTATGAGACAACTCTGAGCATTGGTTATACGGTATGCTGCTCTGAGCGTATAGTTATATGGCATAGGAGGAGGTAACATACTTTTTTAAGATGTACAGGTACAGCAAAGACAGGTATGGGATCCTCAAAGGTTCTATGTTAATCTAGAGTAGGAGAGGATCTGATGTACATTTTGCTATAAGAATACACTGATTTTCTTAAGGAATAGTATCTTAAATCTGAAAAGATTCAGAAAGTTTTGTCTTCGCAAATGGGTGGTTTCCATGGAATAAAATGTGTTTAAATCAGTCTCCATTGCAGTTCTACCCCTTCTTCTTCTTAGGTTTTATTAATTTCTTACATGATTTTATTTTCAACAGCTAAGCCTTCCTCTGTGCTGAGGCAATTAACCCATAGTTGCCCAGATGGGAAACCTGGACATTCCTTAAACAGTCTAAGGAGGCAGCTTGAGAGGATTGTTGAGATGTGTGTGAGAGAACGTACGCAGTCTCTCCTGGCAAAGCTGGGCACAGGTGTTGTGCTGCTGGGAAGAGCTCTGGGAATGCCCCTATGAGAGGAAATGAAGCATAACCTGGGTAATAGTTTGGGCACCTCCACGCTGCTACAGAAGAACTAGGAAGAAAAGATGACTGAAGTGGGGGGGAAGATCTCCTCACTCTTATTTTTTCAGGTTTGTTAAATTAGAAGGGAAGACATCCCTCCCATTTAAATTATAGAAGCCTGGGTTTGCTCTTTTACTAGATTGTTGTTAGAACAAGCAAGACTTGCAGCAAATCTTTTCACACAATATTTCTTTACAGGGTGGATTTATAATGAATGAACTTGAAGGCAGCAGGCTGACAAACAAGACAAATATTGATTGCAAATGCCAAAAGGCACAAGAATAGAGTGGGGATAGGTGTCAAGTTCTGCTGGAAATGCTATGACAAGTATTAAGCCCTTGTGTTCGGGTCAATACTATCCAAATGAGAACACCATGAGGTAGGCAGCCATACAAACATTAATGGCCCTCAAGGGGAAAAAGGCAATTCCTGTGCAGCCAGTACAGGCAGCAAAATTATTTGCATGAAAAAGACTTGTTAATATAGTCCATAAAAGGGGAAAATAAATCATACCCCAAAGTAATAAGCTCTCAAGATCTCCTGCAGAGATACTCTACTGCGTTCTGATTTCATCCGCACCAGCAGAAGTTGCTCAGTTGGAGTTGGTAGAGATGAGAATCAGACCTGCAAAGGTCCTAATGACGATTCCACATGGATTATTTTTTTTAAGAGATTGTTTTCCCTTATTGTGCAATATTTTACTTTCACAGAACCTGAAGCTGGAGCCAGAACTGAGAGGAGAATGAACAACGAATACAACTGAAGGAAGCAGCAGGTAAAAGATGAGGATCTGGGGGCAAAGTTGTTCTTTATTGAGAATGCAGACCGCTTGATTCCCTGTTCTTCAGGATGAGGATAGAGTTGCACCACTACGAATGGCATTCAGGGACTTTATATTGAAAATAACTGTTTCAATGTGAATTGCAGGTAGACGTACATTCCTTTGCCCCTTAGATACTCTTCTGCATGGCTGTCAGCAAGGCAGATATGACATGGCACCACCTTAAGAGATTGCTTTTGAACCACCTTAGAGGTGCTTCTGAACCAGCTAATTGGAATATGTGGGAGGAAAGTGTCCATGGGATAAGAGCCATGAAATTAAACCAGAAATAAAGAAGAATATTTTACTTGAAGTGACATCTAGTGTGAACAGATTTTTTTCCTCTCAAAGTAAACATTTTTAATGTCCTTAAATACACAACAGCCACAAGCCTAGTTTATTATTCCAAGTCACACGTACCAGTTTTGTTTCATTTCAGTGTATTTTTGGTTTGATTTCTAAACAAACGACAATGCCTTGACAGTGCTCCACGTTGGAGCACTGAATTGAGGCTCTGGTTTTCTGGAGAAGCTTCTATCACTGCACTGTCTATGCTACAAGAATAACAAGAATATGCTGGGAAATTTACCATGTACAGGGGAAAAAATAAAAATGTTCTTCTAAGCCAACTGCAGGTCTCTTATCTGCAGAGATTTCCATTGCCTGTTTTGAAAGTTATTCTATAGGGAAGAATCACAGTGATGACACGCAATTTTGGTTCTCAACTACACAGCAAAATTCATGAGAAGCATGCTATGCAGACAGAAAATGCAGCCCTGGAAGAGGTTAATATTACTTCTGGGATATGAGACACTTGTTGGTCTGGTAAGCACTCAAAAATGTATTTATTTTTTTTTATTATTTTGATCTTAGTTAGAAATATCCTGGTTATATGAGGAAAAGGAAAATAGATCCCCGTTATGAAGCAGATATTCAGAAGAGGTAAAATTCTGTGACTACACGGGAATTGAAGACCAGATTTTCAGAAGGCAGAATAGCTCCACAGTAAGTATCCAGTGCTTGATTAATAATCAGCCCTTGAAAACTTTTTGAAAAATGCAGATCAAAACACTTGGCCTAAAATCCATTGCAATTACTAGAAAGACTCCTGTACTCCTTGAATTCAGTCCTGCAAGTGCAATTTAGCACTGAAAAATCCTTTAATGACAATGACAGGGAGACTGCAAAATGGGCGGGCAGACATTCCCCATCAAATAACATATCCCACACTGGGGACTGGGAATCCAGCCTTATGTCAGCTTCTTTACAGCCCTCTAAACTTTGAAGCAGCTTGTGAAACTTTGTTGGGGGCGTGTGTGTGGTGGTGGTGGTGGTAATTCAGGAGATCAAATACATCACTCTACATTGACTTGAAAGCTTTGCTGGGATTGATGCATAACTTTGTGTCAGTATTTTCTTTTTTCCCCAATTTGTTTTAGGTAAGATGTGGACCCATATATTTAGCTTTCTAACTGTCTGGAAGCATGGGCTGAAGGAATTGACCATTTTCCTGAATATGTCTACAGTAAGATTTATTCACCATGATAGGCTATCTACTTTGACCCATTTGAGTTTTGTATTTCTTCCTAAAACATAGTCAGGGACTAATCCTCAGGAATAAGAGAATTTAATACTTTTGGATAAGTATATTTGGAAATAATTTTAGGTCTTTTTAAAAATAAATGATCATTGGGAGTGACGGGTGGTTTCCTGGAGAACGCTCCCTTCCACAACTCCCGCTGTTACCCGCGCGGTGTGGGCTGGTGCTTCCCACCGGCCTCTGGAAGCAGGAGTGGTCTCATTGTAAGTCTGTGTTGGCATGCTTTTAGGTTTTGAATATTCAGATCTATGCTGAACCCCTCACCTTTTTATTTTTTTCCCCTCCCCTTTCTTTTAATTGGGCCGTCATTCTGCAAGCGCAGAGATCTCTGTTTAGTATCTAGAGTTGTCAAGAAGCCACTCATTGATTCTCATGCTGCAGCTACCGATGTTTCTCTGTGACCTCCTGCAATTTATGCTGGTGTCTGTAGTTCCCCGAGTATGCCCTACAGCACCTATCACCATGTCATTATCCGAAGGTGCATGGCAAGGGTGACAAAGCTGGCTGAAGGGGTCACCTTAGCTGACCTTTGAGAGATCCATCCTCCCTTTGGAAATCCTGTCTGGGCACCTCTAGCTCGGACATGGCTCTGCTATGGACAGGTTTCCATTTAAATGTGACTTACAGGAAGATAAATTTACATTGAGACCATTATTTAATTCAATCCAATCATAACCCTTGTGCATAGCATGACAATACCTCATTCTCTAGTTCCTGGCTATGGTAAATTACCAAGATAAAGTTCTGTTATCAAATGAGGTGTGCACACATATCCCAGAATTGTTAATACTCCTATTGGAGGAAAGAGTGCATAGCCTTTAAGTTCAGAAGTGCAGCCTGCTTATACAGCTGATGAGATATTTTTAGATAGCTCTTCTATTCCCTGTTTACTAAAATTGAATATTTTTAACTTGATGGAAAGGATAAGTGCTACTGAGTAGAATGCAAATTCAGGGCAAATAATAACGTAATTTAACATCTTAAGGAAAAAAAAAATCCAAAGGTATATGAACTGCAGAAAATCAATGTCTCTTCTGCACTGGTTTTGGAAAGCTCACAAGGCACCCACCTACTAATGGGTGAACTGCCAACTCAGACATGCCCAACATACACAGGCACTTCTGAAGGGAGCTGCCACCCCGGCGTGGACCTTTCTTAACAGCATGAGACGTCACTGGCCAAATTACTGAACAAGGAAAGATAATGTGTCACAATTTATTTTACTGAATGACTCTAAGCTCTTCTGCATAACATATGTCAGAAGATTTTGGTAAACTTTCCAGAGTGAGTACGGTTTTCCAAAGGAAGCAATTTAACTATGTATAGCCCCTTGTCTTATGGCTGGTGAGCACAAAGACCAGTTTGGGGCAAAAGCAGTATCTTCACACCTTTGTGATGCTGGAATCAATTACCATTAGTTTTGACACTGTTTTATTAGGGTATCATTTATTATTAGCTCTAAAAAATATTTCAAAATAGTGTTAAAATATTATGAGAAACAGGTTATAACCCTTTGATCTAGGAAATAATGCTAATGATACTGACATGATTAACAAAACATATGATAAAGAGTATAATTACAAATCTTATCAGCTATTCACACACTTATGCATTTGTTAAGCTGATGTCATCTGGCATGGGACAGGCTGGGTGCCAGACAGGCACTGCCCAGGCAGGAATCTTTTTTTCTCTGCCAAAGTGTCAGCTTTGGAATGTGTTTTTGTACTTCCCTGCTCTTAGTCAACCTGATAGATATGTGTTTTCCTTTACCATTTTTGCTATATTATTCTACATGTTGGATGTGATTTGATTGTTTATTTGTGATATTCATCCAAGTGCCAGTACTTACATTGCCAGGACATATGTTCCTACAATTTTGTAGCTTCATTATTATCACAAGTGTCATTTGATCAGTTCAGTATTCTTGTAGGAAAAATTCATAATATATATATATATATTTTCAACTTATCAATCAGGCATAAAGTTGTGTATACTTACAACAGTACAGGACTTGTAGCTACGCCACGTGGTTGAGTGCTGCTTATAACACCCCCATCAGAAACTTAGTTAGGGAAAAAAGTTAGGGATTGCCTAACTAATTTGGATCAGCATTGCTATGACAAGAGAGAAGTGTCAAATTTTTCCCTGGTAACTTATGATTCTTTTGGTCCTGAGCCTGGGGATCATCTCCCTTTTAACCTCTTCCCTACTGAGCTTTTTGTCTTGTTTAGCAGCAGCGATGATTTTGTCTGCACGCTTTCCCTATATTTCTATTGGAGTATAAAACTGGAGTTAGTGGGATCAAATAATTGAGTTTAGATTGCTGAAAGAAACAAGGTCAGCTAAATCAAATCTCCATGTCGACAATTTTATCCAAGTCAGTTTGGCTATTCTATCCTGAATCCAGGAATCCCAAAAGATTTGTTTGCAAAAGTAGTAATGCTTTTTTTTTACTTGGAATAGCCTTATGGTATCATGCAGTATGTGTGATGTGTTTTATTGAGAAAGGCAATCGGGTTTTTTTCTGCCATAATGTACTGTCAGAAATAATGCAGTCAACTATTAGCAATATAGGTTCATTAAAAAATGTAACAGGTCAAAGGATTATTTGTCCGCTTTGATTACTTAGTGCCTTTTTCTGTAACTTGCATTCTATCTTGTTATTTCACCTTCTGGGTGGGGAAGTAGTGGAATTCATGCACGGAAGCACAGATGGCACCTATTCAAGGCTGGTGCAATTTGCAAATTCCCCTGTTAAAAGCCAGTTCTTGCTCTGCAGGTAAGGTTTTGCAGTCGCTGTTAGGGATGCCTGCTGGTACACCACACAGTCTTCTCCGGGAGAGGTGTGCCTGCATTCCTGCCCGCAGGGTTGAATCATGGAGGCCTGTGGCTTGGGAATTTACTTGGGGACTTCCCATGCCTTACAGATGGCTGCTGCTAGCAAAAGGGCTCGGTCTGTGGTGGTATCACTGCCACCAAGCTGGCTTCTTTACTACAAACTGGCAAAAGTGCCAGCACAAACCACGTCTGCTGCAAGAGGCAGCAGCAATCGTGTAGTATTTTCCTCTGTGTCTTTTTTTTGAGCCAGGTCCTGGGGCTCTCAGTACCTGAATATTTTAATGTGAGTGGTATAGATCAGTTGGCAGCAATTCTCAAAGAAACCAACTGGAAACTGAGACTGTTAATGTGCTGGCATTTTTCAGTGCATCATGCCTTGATAACAGCTATTAATGTCCTGCAAGAGGGATATAATAAATTGACTCTTCCTAGACCTATGAAGTAATTCCCCACTGGATTGCCACTCATTTATAACAGAAATCGTGTAAATGTTTAATGATATTCAATACCACACTGGGGAGTAGGTAGGCTTCTTGAGCAACAACCCCTGGTGGTATTGGGCAAGCTTCTTATCTGGCCTCGATTCAGTGAAGTGATGCCAGTTCAGAGCTGTTGTATTTCTGACCTGCTAATACCTTTAAATAGCAAAAATTTTATGGGAAAGTGATTAAAATATTACCAGGAAATAGACAATAGGTTGAAAGAGGCTTGGTCAGGTACTGCTATCCTAGTGACACCTGCTATTGTAGTTTGGAAAGATTCCTTTACCAGCAAAGTAGGTAAAGGCTGAAATTTGATCAGGATTTTCTGCCATAAGGCAAGCAGAAACTGAAGCTGGTTTTATGTTTGCTAATTTCACATTCATTATTATTTAGTAGCAAAACTCAGAACAGATTCAGTGATGCTGCGCAAGCACTTTAGCCTGGATCAAAAATGCATTTTGGACAGAATTCTACATTTCCCCCCATTTATGGTATTTTGTCTTACATCAAGGAATGGTTTCAAAGCTGCAAATGAATTTTCTTTTGATTGAGCTAAATTAGAAGTGCCCCAATTATGGGCGTTCAGCCAACAGAGGCAGACTAAATGTAATCTGAAGTAATCCCCTCGTCCCAGAAATGCGTGAAGAATGGACAAAAGGATCTTGGAAATTTGGCAGTGCCTCCTGTCTGCCTCTAGATCTTCTCTTACTAGGCTGCAAGACTTGCTGGTGCCCACATAGCTTTGTCATCCTTGTGCTTATTAAGTCATGTTCAGGTTTGGGTTTTTTGTTTTTTTTGGGGTTTTTTTTTGTTTTTTTTCAAAAACTGCCAATAATTAAAAACTTTCAGACAAGATACATGATCTTTTCCAGTCTCCTGCCTTTTGGACAGTGTGCTAGCTCAATCCATTTATGTCCCACTGGAAGAAAGGATGTATGGAAATAGCAGGCATAAAAACACAGGGGGTGTGGTTTTTAAAGTTAAATCAATTCATTCCACTTGTCTATCTCCACGTTGCTGAAAAATGTCTAATTGGACCCAAGAACTTAGTGGAGGAGCAAAGACCTCCAGCCTTCCACCGCAGGCTGCACGCGAGGAGGTGACAAAACCCTGGCTCCCACCACCGGTCCCATCAGTGGCACGGCCACCATGGCTGCGTGACAGGGCTTACTCCTCTGTGGAGCACCGTGTCAGAAAAAGTATTTCCCAATTTTCACAGCTAGCCACCTCCTGGGATAATTAAAAACCTGATGGCAGTCTTATACTCATCATTTATATGATTTATGGAAATCCATTAGGCCTGGGAAGGAAAGATCAGGGGTGGCTTCTGGTATGGAAATGCAGTGCTTGCAAGACATCCAACTCTCCTTTGAATGCTTACTAACGGTGTTAGAGGGATAGCTGTGACAAATGAAGCCAATTAGTTATCTATACAGGAGTTACCGCACGTATAAAAGCTTTCCTCTTCTGTTCTACCTAAATGGCTAAAGGCTGGTTTGAATAACTACTGACAAAAGAAACTTTGCTAATTCTGTTGTTTTTTCTCCTCTCATTTAAGTTTTCTCCCTTAGCTGTTTAAATCAGACTAATTCTGGTTTTTTCCCACATTATTCTCTTAGAATCTGGCCCGCTGTTTTTAGCAATAACGTAAAGCAGACAGAATCACTCTGCCTACTTTTTAAGCTCTTCCAAGCACGATGGATCTGAATATTCAGATCAGCCCAGAAGTTCTCAGTGTTGCCTCCTTTTCTTTTGACAGGCTGGATGAGGGGAAAAAAAAATATTACAGAAACGTGGCTGGCAGGTAACACTGAAGCTGATCTAAAAGTTCTGCTAATAAGGCTCAAGAGAGGGAGAGGCAGGGAACCAGGAGGTTTGGATGAAAATAGGCATATGATAACACAGACACCTCTGTGAGCACGGAGGAAGATTCTCATCTGCTCAGCCCACACCGTGGAGCTCAGCATTCAGCAGCTCCTTATGTGACACTTAGAACCAGATTTCCAAGGAAATTGGTAGTGGCACTGAGTGAAGGTGGCACGTCCCCGATAAAGAAAAACACACCCGGATTTAGTGAGCTGGGGTTCACTTGACCAAGTTTTTTGGGGGTAGGTGGAAAGAAACCTGGATTAAATGTTCCAATTTTGAAGCTAAATAAGGTTTCAAATGTTTGATTTGAAATGTACATTTTACATTTTGGAATGTAATTATTTTAAAAGGTTAAAACAAAACCAACAGGTTTGTTTCTTTTACAGGTAATTGAAAACCATTCAAATTTTGGTGGAGTAAAAACACAATTATGCTCATAGTGCTCTTCGATATCTAGCACTGTCCTCTTTGGAAAGCTGGATAAGAGCAACACAACTTGTCCGTGACTGCCTATTTCAGGATATTGTCTTTCACAGAGTGTGGAGGAACCCCAAGGTAACAAAAATAGCCTTGCATCGGAAAGAAAGCCTGGGATGCAGGGTGACCTAATGCCAAATGCCTCCACTGCTCGCTAGGACCTGCGTGGATTGAGAGAGAGGGGAAAGGGCAGTGATGGGAACAGAGTGCGGATCTACATGCCAAAAGGAGAACACTTTTTCTGGTAAACTCTGCTCTATTTGGAGCTGAAACCATTATTTTCATTCCCTGTGTATGGTGGGGTTAGGAGTGCTTGGCCGGGTCTCCGCCGATTCCTGTCAGAGGCAGGCATTCCTTTTAAACCTGTATTTCTGGGAACAGCCTTGTGCCAGATTCTGCAATCTCTTAAATAGCCACCAGTATGTTGCTATGTTGGTGTGCACTATGTTCCCGTTTGATAATCCCCAAGGTTCGCCTCATGCTAGGGAAACCAGGAACAGGTTAATTAAGATGCCTGTTTTGTTTAAATAACACAAAATACTGGGTGAATGCCAGAATTGCAAGGTACTGATCATAATCAGCATTTGTGGATGTGGCATCTGGATTTTAAATATTTTTGTGAATTTGTACCTCAGGGAAATCTCTCTTTTATTTAAACTTGTGATCTTATTTCTAGATAATCTGTCATTAACAACTCTTTGTTCAGAAAATTAATTCTAGGTAGACCAGAGACTGCAATCTGGAAATTGTAAGAGTGTTTGGGTTAATTAACTCATCATTTAATTTGTTCACATATTAATCAGCTCTTGAGGATCAATAAATTCTCATCCAGTATAAATAAATTGGATTGGGGAAACAGTTAATACTGTAATAACAGCTGTGCCCCTTTGGGCTGGGTCACGTACGTATTTCACTCGTTAATCACTAGTCAGTCTGAAATGAAACGTACCGCAGGGTTTGAGTTGTTTAATTTCTTTCCACTGGCTGAGAAAGAGAAAGATGTGGTGGATGGCCTGGGACACTGCCTGGCAGAAAGCTCAGGCTGGCTTACCCCAGAACCTTTCATTTTTACCTTAAAATGCAGACCACAGATCAGGTTATTCCCATCTTTCCCTCCTACAGCATTGAATTATATGTCATTTAAGCTTCTGAAATGAATTCCGCTGGTTTGGGTTGAGCATATTTAATCCTCATGGATGCCCTTTGCACATTTCCTTTCTCATCAAGATTTTTAAGGCATGCTCATTGGTAATGAAGACTAGTGAGACACAGAAGACATTTTAATAAGCTGTTAAGTATCTTTGAGGACAAATGTCTCCTATAAGTTTTATTTTTCTCTTTTAAAAAAATCATTTATTATTTAGGAGTAGTTGAAAGCTGCTGTAATGATAATTTTATAGATCAAGGGATTATCAAATGAATTCCCATGTTTGTGGCATCTCTCACACAGACAGAATCCCCATTTATAAGAAATGTTTTGGGAATCTTATCACAGAATAAGGATGAGATTGTCTGTATTGCAGTGATCCTAGGCATAAGAGGAAAAATTAATCATAAAATTGTAAAAGAATGACAAAACCTATATACAGTTCTCTCATCCAGAATTTTCTAAATATTTTAAGCTGTGGATTACGGAGCTAGTGTTGTAGTAATAATAAAAAGGTATTGAAAATCATCTGGGGGCACACATCTGAGTCAGCTGCTTTTTTAGATATGAAGATGCTGAAGTGCCTTTGCACATCTTAATAGCCAGACTCTCCAGTGAGCATTTGTCTTCCTATTTACAACATTATCGGCATTCTTTATTTTTCCCTGTACTTCACACAGCTCCATCAATCTACTGTCCTCACACTCTAAAAACGTTGCTGCTTCTATGGCATTTCTCTTCAAAAGCCTATGTATAATGACATGGACCCCAAATCACCAGTCTGCCTATAATGAGCGGGTATTTTTTATCATATACTGTTATAACTGCTAACACCTCCGCTGCTAGGATTGACAGGTTTTTAGATGGATGCATGGTGCATTGATCTTTATAGTACAATAAGGCCTGAAGACAGATCTAAGGTCAGACACCACAATGAGCAGCTCTGGCTTCTGCAGTGCTCAGTACTTACAAACTGCATGGAAATCAATCAGCCTTTAAGAAATTAAGAGGTGTTAATCATATTGACAGCATCTCAAGCTGATGTAAATGGCTATAGCTAAACAAAAGAAATTACAGAAATCAATGCAACTCTGCTCCTTTTTTGCTAGTGAAGGATCTGAGGGGGGTTTTTTGCCCCATGTTTCGTTAACCTGTGCTCCCCACTCTTAAGGGGGTAACATTGCTCTTTGTAATGTAATTTCTACTTCAAGCTTTTAGCTCTTGAAAACACTCAAGCAGCAAACCCCCCAGCTCATAACTGGAGCTCACAGCTAAACACATCCCACAGGCTGAACAGCTGCCCTCATGTTCAAACAAAAGTGCCTTCTGTGGAATTTATACTTAAGTATAAGTATATAAGTTTCACTACACTTAAGTACAAACTTTGTGCCAGCCTACTGGTTATCTTTGGCACAGTGAAATAGCTACAAATCGTGACATTACTGTAAGATCGAATCTGCTGCTAAATAATTATCCTGTGCCATTCTAACACTGTAACAGCAGAGGAATTGTCCTCTGCTGGTGTCCCTGCCAGACAGATCATTTTTTGACCTGCTTTTCGCCTTTGCTGCTGCCAGCTTGCCATCCTGAGTTCCCACCTCCGCCTTTGATTCACTGTTCTTAGAACTGGAAGGTGGTCGGAGTTGGCTCTTGGGGGTCTCTGCAGTCCCACTTTTCGATGAAAGATGCTCCCACAGCTGCAGGGAGAGGGGTCTTATCGCACCTGTGAGCAAGCAGAGGTGGGGTATGGGCACGAGGCCACCTGAGAGGCCTCGGGGCGTGCATGGGGCATGCTGCCCGCTGGCAGGCGTCTGCCTGTGCCCTGTCTTGGGGCAGCTAAAATCCACAGGTGTGATGTGCTAGACAGCTGGCAGGCGCCTCCAGTCGTGCTCCTGTTACGCTTTTTGGAAACTGGAGAACGCAACAAAATCTGCAGGAGTGAATTTCTGCGGTTTGATTTGGGGCCAGGCTGGCATTTTTAATGTCATATTGTCTGGTTTCAGCTCGGGCCAGTAGGACACATCCCAGCTGCCATTGCTTGATCATCGAGTGAGTGTGACCTTTGCTGGAAGAGGAGACCTTGAGGTTTTCCTTTGCAATAAGGGGATTTGTATTTTAAGGCTTCCCTGCTGAAAGATTTGTTTTCCTAAAGATTATTGTTAAGAAACAACACAACTGCATCCTGTCTGTTGTTTTGCTAACTGAGTTCTGTGGGAATCTGTCCTTGCTAGGCACTCTTGGGAACTGCAAAGAAAGGAAAAGGAAAGATCATATTGATCTCAGGTGCTGCGTGTTGGTCAATCGGTTTGTTAAGGAGTCATGTCATGTAGCAGATAAACTAACACTAATCTTTGTAATTGATTGCTCATTGATTTCTCCCCAGAGATACGTGTTTTGATGTAAGAAAGGGACTTGTCTTCAATTATGCTATGTAAACAAAATTCAGGATTTATCTGAAGGAGATTGAAAAGGTGATGGGGAAAGTTCATGATTTATGTTCACTTTAGAGTAAAGTTGGTCTGCCAGAGAAAGGTGATTTTATTTGAGATTACCTAATGCCTATCAATGCAAACCTTACGTTTTCCAATATTCTCTAAGGTTAAGAGCATTGTGCTTTTTCATGCCAGCACTCTCCCTAACTGTAATAATAATTTCACCAATTCATCAAGTGATTCACTCTTTTTTTTTTGTCAGCACAGTATAGCCATACTTGCTGTGCTCGGTGTTCATATCCAGAAGCTCATAAATGATGTCTTTAAATAGCTGGAGTGAAGGTTTGAACTGTGAAGTCTGGAGCTGGCTGAGTCGCACAGCACATCTACATTTCTTTGAGCCAGTTGATTCAGATCCATATTTCAGTTTGAGATTTTTGTAATACCAGGTTGGAATAATCTGGAAATAGTTTTGTGGTACAGACTGATCTCTGTGTTGAAAACAGTTGTTTAATGCGTTCCTGCTTTACAGATCACAACAGATAACGTGAGTCAATAGATGTAACAAAATGTGTGTTGCTAATTTTAGTTAATGCCTATTTGAGTTGGAAAGTGTCTTTTGTCTGCTTTTGCACTGAAAGTCTTGCTTGGGTTGAAAACAGGAAAAAGTCTTACATATAAAGCTAAGAATTTGTATAACTGAATCCTTAAAATTCTAATAAAGTAACTATTATTAATGCAGATCTAAGAGAAAAAAAGGAAAAGGAATGTTACACACAGAAAAGGTCTCAACAATAACAATTAAGTTAAAATTATGTATATTTCTTGGTATCTATCCCTTTTCCTGGTGTTATGGTCCTCTTTCCCTGCCCCTTTCTGTTCTAAGGTTAATGGTGGCATGTATCGGGGGGAGTATGTTGAGTCATTGACACCCTGAGCCCTTTGCCAAGTGGATGATGAAGTCAATGGTTTCCTCATCTTGATTCTAGGATCTGCTTGGGGTTATTTTCACGTGTTTTCTTAACATGTTTTTACACCTTATTTTTTCTTCATTGCTCTGGAAGTCCTGATTGTACTGCAAACAGTGAGTTTTATAGGTGTTACTATTGAATGAAGAATGGTTTTTACAGCTAAGCCATGAGCAGTGAAGCTACAGGCAACCCTCGGCAGGTGGAAGATGTCCCTAACCATGGCAGAGGGATGAAACTGGAGCATCTTTAAGGTCTTTTCCAACCCATACTGTTCCATGACTCTTATGATTCTCATTATCATAGTACATTTTGTCCAAAAAGGGTGAAACAACTGCCATTAACAGAATGCTATGTCTTTCCTTGTTATAGGGGATTTCATTTAGGCTGGCTTGCACAATATTTCTGCTAGAGTACCCAAATATAACCATTAGCCATAAGATTTTCAAAATTGCTAAATACTTCTACGGCCAAAAAGTAATTCACCGAAGATTAAAAAGGAAGTAAAATGTAGTGTACAGATGAACCAATTTAAGAGTTTAGGGGCCTGGGAGAACAATGCAGGTAATTTAAACACTCAGGAGGGTAGAACGTCCTTTTTTAAACTCACTCATTTTCACAGATTTGGGTGGGTGCACACTGAAATGCACTTAGCTGGCATACCCAGGGTGATGGAGACAGGGAAGCAACCCCTGACCTATTTCATATGATGCCATACCATAATTCCCACTGAGGCATTTAGAAACAGCCCTTAAACTAGTGCAGCAACCCACTGGAGCAGCCATGGAAAACTCTTGTGGGGTAGGCTGACATATTGCTTGGATGGTACTGACAACTTCAGATTTTCCAAGTTGTAGTGATAGTATGTTTAGCTTCTTTGATTTTCTTCTGGCCTGTACTTTTTTCCATTCCCCTTGAAGAAGCTGGTGTGTATCCTGTTCCATGTGTTGGTAAATGTACGCACACATCACAAAATCCTTTTCATTCTGGTTTAACGAAGTTTGGTCGTTTTATGTATACTTCACATTTTTGCATCACAGATGGTTGTTTTTCAAGGCATATCAGAAAGAGAAATCTTTGACATTGGCCAGATGTGTCAAGTGTAGCAGTGACATTGCAAAATGGAAAACATATGTTAGCAGGAAATTCTCTGCCTCTGAAACAGCCTGGCAGCTGTTAGATGCTGAGGAATCCTTGGGGTGAGTAGTCGTGTCCTGTATTTCCTTTGGGACCTCAGATAGAAAAGTGCAAATACTGTTTATGGCATTGTTAGAAAGATAAATGTTCCTAAGACATTGTGAGCTTGGTTTCTGTTCCCCCAATAACTTTATATTAAAAAGCAATCAGAACTGGAGGTATGATTTATATTACTGTATATATCTCTGCTCAGACTGAGTATTGTTTGGGAAAGGATGCTGGTAATTTGGCTTCTTTTTAAATTGCTGATAGAACACTTTTTTTCCTGCTGGAAGCTCTCATTTGCATTTTCTTCTTTGAATTTTGACCCTTTTCCTTAAGATGGTTTTTGGTGATATGTCTTTTTTTTTTGCATATTCCACATTTCCTGAAGGAAAAGGAAAAGGATAAGGATGTTATGGAGATAGTATAATTTGGCATGCTAATAGAATAAGGGTAAGCACTGAGGTCAAATGCTACAGGCTTGGCAAGGGCAGAAGATAATTTGCCTGAGGAATGAGACTTTTTGATGTTATGCAAGGATTTCTTTGCGTAAGGAAAGACCAGGTGCAAGACTAGCTCTGTTACTTACACTTAAAAGATGTACAGTACTGTATACTTACTGCGTAGCTGTTGACTACATGAATTAATTGTGGGTTTAGTGGTTTTGATTTCCCATGGAAAAAAGATCAAGTAGTAACTGCTGTTCGCAACTTTCATTCGCAGGATGGAGGACTGGATGAGAAGAAAGAATGGGTTATCTGGGAAACACATGATTAACCAGTTGAATCATACTGTTGTTTTTTGTTGTTTGTTTTTTTTTTTTTTTGCCCCCGACAGAAAGCCGGAAAGCATTCCTCCTGCATTCAGGCCTGGATCCCTCCTTTCCCGGCTGGCATTTGCCCTGTTTTATGTGAACTGGTGGAGCAAACTGTGTGAAAGATTGTGACAAGTGACTAGTACTTGTCAACAGGAAAATTTTCCTTTGACAGGATTTATGCAGTCCAGATTTATTAACTTTCTGTCTTTACTTATAATACCACTCCTTGTATTGCATTAAACCCTCTCTCTAGGGCCGTATAAAGACATTAGGTTGTAATGAGGATTTTCTATAAAAATCTCACTACTTCAAAGTAGATACAGTCCAGTCTGGTCATTCATGTTTAAGCTTTTTAGGTATTTGTAAGCTTGCTTTCAAATAAACGTGAATCTATTAACCTGAACAAAAGAGGTAAGTATTTTAGTTTTCTGCTTTCATTTAAATTAGCTAATTTAGTTTAGATTTGGCTGTACTAAGCAAAATAATTGTTATGTAGACAAGAGGATTAACTTAAGCAAAAATGCTACCAATTAATTAATTTATGAACTATGTATGAAATCTTTGTCAAAAGATCTACTTCAGTTCAATTTACAGGTTTAATACATATGGGAATAAAAATATTAACTAAAAGCAAGAGATCTCTGGACTTATCTTCAGAGGACATAAAGAAAAGAGAGCATGATATGTAAGACAAAAAGAATGGGACTGTGAAAAGTAACATTAAAGTTAAAATTCTTTCTTCCTCTCTTCTTGAGCTTAATTCCTAAACCATGATAAATAAAACTTTATCTCCTAGACAGGCGAAATGAACTGAAAATTTAACATAATAAATCAGACTATTGGTTACTCGTATGAGGTTTAAGTGGAGCGGTCAAGAACATAAAGAAAATAAAAAAATTATGTTAACTTCACAGAATTTTACCTGGATTTACTTGCCCTAGTGTCTATTCTAATGCATTTTTTTCCTGCTTTTGATTTCGACTGTACTGAAATAATGATTACTACACGGGTCTCACTACTGGGAGATGCTAAGAACTATTCTCTGACTTTAAAATTGGAAGGCTTGGCCACATATTTCATAAAATACATGCTCCATTCTGGGCATTTTTTACAACATAAGATGAAATAACCTTTTTAGTATGAGTTTCTCACCAAAACTTGGACTGTTTATTTTAAGATACTGCAGACAATTTAGACCTTTATACAACAGGTATAAATAGATTTTCTAGATGCCATTCTTTTTCACTGCTGACAATGATATTAACTGCCTCTCTTCCCGCCCCCCCCCCCCCCCCCCCCCTCCAGCCCCTTGTCTTTCCTTTCTGTCTTCTTTTGGCTTTCCTCTTAAAGACAACATCTCTTCTGTCATTTCTTATCTTTGCTATGCACCATGCACAACAGGAAAAAACATCTAATTAACCAAGTTTAGAAACATGACTTTCAACAGAGAAATAACTAATCCTTAACTGCTAAGAAGAAATGATCAGGTCCTAAAAGTTTTGTAAAGGAAAAGCAAACACTGCAAAGAAGGTATCTAAGACCACGCAAAGAAAAATGTGTGATAGATTTGCCCCTCGGTGTCTTCCTAATGCCAGTCACCTGCCCTGCCTACAAATGCCTCCTCTGTCACTGCCATCTTCTATCACTACCTTGAACACGTACTCTGGGCTTGTTGTGGTCTGATTCACCAGATATTTTGGACATGCAGCCAGTCTGTTATATTTTACATGAATCCATCCATACAAGTTCCTTCTAACTGTATATCTGTTATCGCACCTATTCTACTTAACGATGAACTTCTACACACAAACCACCATTTCCCCACCATATTTCCCTTTCCAGTAGTATTTCTTTTTATTTTTCATCAATGATAATTTTCTTCTATAGATACTATTACTTTGATCTTATATCAGCAAAGCCTGCAGAAAGTGCAAGACTGTGTCATGTTGCTGGTATTATGGTATGTCTTTGCCAAAGTGAGGCATCTTAAAAGACGGAGTGATCAAATAAGACTAGATATGAGTAAAATAGGTCAAGAAATAGAAAAAAGCCCAACCCTTCAATAACTTCTACAGTATGCCCTGACTTCTTTTATATATGTGTGTTTGTATTTATGTCTTTTGTGTGTGTGTGTGTATATGAGACTAAACTGACCTTGTGGCAAAAGTCCTTGGGTAGTACAGAGTAAAATCCATGGTTGAAAGGTTTCTTCCCAGTGTTAGGCTTTGGATGTGGATATTTTCAGGAGCTGGGAAGGAAAATGGCAATTAATCTTTGTCTAGCCTCCTTGCTAGCACTGCCTGCTACCCTTATCCTCTGTTTTTGCATGGATTGCCGCCTGGATGGAAGAAGGGGAAGCTGGTTATCTGCAAACGGCTCAGCCTTTTTTACCTGTTTAATCATCTGCTGATGGCAGAGGAGGTGGCAAATGCCTACCACGAGCAGGTGAGCAGGCAATGCAGACACAGGCTTAGCTGTGTTGGTGCAGGCAGGGTGAGCCCGGTGTTTTCCAAGGGTGTCACGTAGTGCCAGGGCTTTTCCAGGGTGCATGCGCTCATATTGCTGCTCCCACTAAAATGGGAGCCTGGACACAGTTCATCACCGAGTCCTGCACCAAACAATACAGTTGTAGTCCACTGGTTAGGTGTGCCCTCTGCTTTACCTTGGGTTAGGTCTGTTCCTGAAGCATCCCCAACTTCAGGCCCTTAGGAGAACTTGGTGAAACCAGAACCCCTTGGCTTTACCTCAAGAGAGAAAGAGTGTGCAGCAATCCTAGCTGGTAAAAACAACTAATTCCCCCACCCAGAACCTTTATTATTAGAAAGGACCTTTTCTTAGCAGTCTCTTCTCTATCCTCTGAGTCTTCCAAGGATCTCCTTTTTTGCTTGTTTGTTTTCTTTCCTCTTTTCTGAACTGGACAACTTTCTGTTCAAGCAAATCACAACCCAGCTGAGTTGAAAGAAAAAGCAATTTATGTGGTTGAGAGTGTGTGCCTTTCCAGCCCCCAGGTACTGCCACAACAGCCAGCAGGTATATCTGGCACACATGGCAGAAGAGAAAAGACTCTAATAAATTTAGCTGTGATTACCAAGAAGAAATCAAGTGCTTATGCCTGCAGAGTCATTTCATTTTCAGAGGTAGTTCTTTGTTAAAAAAAACCTACCAGGAGACAATTTCTTTGTCTGAAAAATAGGATTTGCTCGAGTAAGAGGATTTGCCAACGACGATGTTAATTTATTTGTTTTCAGACAGGAGTGTTGTGGCATTGCCTGCCACATTTGCATATGTTTCTTGCAAATTTTTCAGGAGATTTTGCATAAACTGAAGGTGAGCTACGTGTGTGATGTTGTTTTGGAAGTTCTGGGAATGAGAACACTATATGAATAGGAATTCATTAAGAGACCAGTGGATAATGGTTTTATATTCTGCAGCATAAACTCAGCAAACAGGTGCCACCCCATCCGTAATCCTCCTCGGTTCAGGCTGTGGCTGCAGAATGAGTAAGGACTGGAATTCACAAATCATTACAAATGGGGGTGTGTGGGTGTGTGTGGCCCTGCTTTATTCCACTCATTCAACATCAAACCACTTGCATCCCCACAGAATTTATGCAGAAAACCAGGGAACATAGGAATAAAACCTGTTTTCTAACTTACTGTTTTGTGTAGCATATGCTGTAAGTGTAGACCTAATACTGCAGGATTGCTTCCTGGAGTAATTCTTGAGTTCAGGGAATTGCAGGAGCTCCCCTGCAGGAACGTGAGGCCCTGCAGCCATATGGGGATGTGGTATAACCAGGGATCTTCAGGCTTCAGGTTCCTTCTGATTTTTGTTCAGGAGAAAATGTGGTGTCTCTGGCATGATTGTTCTCTTCAAGTATCCCAGGACAGCGAGGAGAAATCTGAGGTAGGAACTCTGAATGTTTTCAGTTGCCCCCTGGAGTTGCCCCCATCTCTCCAGTAGCTGTAGGAAAGCCCAAGAGACACCAGCTGGGCAGTGAGAAGTGCATGCATTTTTCTTTGTCCCCCACCTCACACTGTGTGCCCAGGGGCTCACCATCAGGGTTGATTATCAACTTTACATTTCTGTTTACTTCTTGTAGTCACTTATATGTTCCAACCCATGTCCAGCCCTGAAAGATGCCTGACTTCTGATCAGCACCTCAAATTTCTGCAGAACAAGGTGCCATAGACGCTGAGAGCAAAGAGGAAGAGAGAAAATCAGGTGTGCTGGCACCAAGGAATGTCTGTGCAGGATTTTGCAGGTTTTGGCTTGGTTTTTGTTTGTTTTAATTTTTCCTCTGCTGCTTGATGTGATTAGGTAGTAATGACTACAGCTCATACTAAATCCAGCCAGGTCAGCAATGCCAAAATGCTGGTCCCCACTTAAGACCATGACTGGTTGCTACTCTCTGTCACTGGTAGCAGTAATTATCTGTCCACAGGAGCCCATAATTTTTCTTCTATCAGGTTTCTTTATTTTTTCTTCCTGTCTGGGAAAGGCACAGTGCTGGGGAGGAGGTGATACCTCATCTCACTTTCCAGCCTCAGGAGATGTCCCCTTGTGAACCCGCAGCTGGCAGCAGCCCTGACTCCAGCCTCTGAATCCCTCTTCCCTCAGTGCATCGCAGTCATTGAGGACCTGACTCTCATGCTGTGGATGATGAAATCCATTTGTAGCTTGTGTGTACGTGGGGGGACTGACTAGCCTTCTCAACCTACATGGACTTAAAAACTGTGACAAAATTTCTTTTGATCATGGAGGATAAAGCTGGATGACTCACCTGGTCCTTTGCAGGTCTATTTGCCCAGAAAATCCTCATGGTTTTCTAGCTCCTGGTCATAAATACAAATAAATAACCTGAAACAAAGACACAAACTAGCCAAGATAGTACTGAGTCAGATAGGAGATTACATAGTCTCTGGATTTAGATGGGTTTGTTCTCTCTCTTTTATTAGTCACTGCGGTTTTATGGTGTCTTGGTATGGAGTTGGTCTGCTGTGACACTATTATTTGGACCTTCTCCTGCTCTAAGCAAGAAAGTACTTTAATGTATAGAAGCTCTGGCTGTTATGTTATGGCTAATAACAGAGCTGCCCTTGAGCTGTGAACAGCCCTACAATTAATAGACATAAATTTCCTTATTCTAGATTATGTTTTGAATGCAGATAAGAAAAAAGTGTGCCAGCTGGAGAGCAGTTATTTACCCTATCTGCTCCTCCACCAACAGGCTTTTAGGGAATGGATTTGGACCAGCATAATTAACTCTGTACGTTCCCATTGCTCTGCAGGCTGGCCATGTGAGATATAGCACAGGAAAGAAGGCTGGACTGTCCTCCCACATCAGAGAAAGAAATATCATTATGTCTTTAGAAATATAGATGAGCATTTAACTACATGTTGAACTATGAAGTGGCTGGCAGTATGACTTTGTTTTTAAATACAAACCGGATTAACTAGCCTACCCTGTGTAAAAATGGGAGAATCTTTTGATATATTACTTCCTGGGATGGAGGTGGTTGAAACCCAAGAAAACTTGAACTTAGCATATAGGACTTTTTCAGGACTTCTGTTTTGTTTCATGTGTGGGAACTTATTGCAGCCAGGTCAAAGCAATGCAGCCCATGTTCTGACTTGCCTCCCTCCTTCCCCTCGTGTACTCCTATATTTCTGTGTCACCGAAGCACTCTGCAGTGAGGAAACTCTCCCATGGAGAAAGTCCTGTGCATGCACAATGAGGGATCTAGCGATGGGAAGGGATGAGGTATGGGGAGCATAAGGATGCTGAGACAGTAATGTAGTATCTGAGTTTGGAGGAACTTCACCTCAAATGTACATTAAAGGGCAGAAAATATTTATGGTTATGCTGATCCTTGAGAAAAATGAGACATGGTAACAGTATAAGAGTTTTTACAGGGACAATAAATAGTTATTATAAATAAGTTTGGGGGCCAAAAAATCCCACCTTGGCCACCTGAAAACTTCTGTATTGCCATTATTTCATAATGCACCATAAATAATAGTGGTTTTTTTAGACCAAAGGATATAATACACGTGAGGTTTCTGAACCAAAGTCACTTGTTTTTTCGAAAAAGTAATGGGTGATACATTATTTATTATAAGATTCAGGTTAATCCTAATTTTTCCCAGTTTCTGAAGAGAAGCTCAGATCAATTTCTAATATTTTAATAGCAGATATTTATAAGCACAAAGGAACTTGGGTGCAATCAATAGCATTTGAATGTCTGTCCATCAGGTTGCTTTATGACTCTCCAGAGACAAAAAGCAAACAGATTTTTTTTCTTTCAGAAGACGTATAGAGACTGAAACACTTCAAAGCAGTGCAACGTTTCCCATGAAAGCCTGGTTTTTCCTCTGTAACAGAGTGATTGGTATTGAACAATGTGGAAAAGAACTGCTGGACAGCAGAGCCCTTCAGGGCTTAAAGACATGACAAGCAGGAGCAGAATTGTAAATTTTATGTGTGCATATACACTGCAGCACCTTCCAACCTCAGAAACATTATGACCATCTTTACGTACTTCTAGGTATATTTATTTAGATGTGGCAGCATCAGGCCACAGCTACTCCTGTCATTACTGGCAGCTAAAGCCAGTAAACAACTCTATCAAGATAATATAAAAGGTGCACATGTTAGGAGCAAGTATCACAGAGACCCATTAGTTACTTCTGGTTTGATAGAGCGTGAGGGCTGTATCTCTATGTTGAGAGAAAAGATAACAGCAAACCTTGAGTCTTACACTGGCTGCCAGCTCAGACCCTTTCAGGATCCAGCTGCTAAGTCTCCAGTCTTCTTTTGGCACCCCGTAACATGAAGAGCTTCCAGAAGTTTCTCAGTCCTTCAGATCTTTTTCCCTAGCAACTCTTCTTGACAAATGAAATTCCCAGCACACTGCCTGTCCATGTGATACTTGGCAGTATGGGGAAAGGGAGTAAAACAAACATGAAGTTACACCATACTTTGCCAGACAAAGTTTAATATCATCACATTTTTTTCCACAAATGTTTACGTATGTATTGTGGTATTCATAGAACCAAAAAATGTCAGCTGTTGGGCAACCGAATGTATCATATCACTACTCCTCTCCAGTCATAGCACACTTCTAGACACCAATATGCAGTTTGTCTTCTTTAGACTTCAGCTGAGAAACACAGCAAAACTGCTAGTAACAAAACTGTTCTTCCTCCCAGGTCAGTGAGCCTGGATGCATGTGGACTAGTACAATGAACAGTCCCAGGACCCATTCTCCGGCCTTGAAACCAACCAGAATGTTTTGCCTGTGCCCATACTTCTAAAATACCTGATCATTCAAAACAGAGTGGCTGTATCCAAATGGCCTAGTGGGAACAGTCCCTGACTCATCAGAAACCTCAGATTGTCCCTAGGAGCTGCCCGAGAGTGTTTGCTGCCCCTGGTTTAAACCCATGTTGAGGACCTTCCGAGGGTTAGGCAGCGAAGAGGCTGTACTTATGTGCCAAGATGCTGGCACTAGGGAATTTACTGGTTTATATGTAGTCAGTGAGAGCTGGAGGCCTCTGAAAATGCAGGTTTCTAGATGACTTCCAACATGCAAGTGATGTCTGAGCGTGCCCACACACACGTATGTTGCCATAGATGTGTGAAGGAGTGATTGTGTTTATGCTGCAGTCTCTATGACTTTTTGGTTTGGCTGCTCCTGCAAACAAGACAAAATAGTTAAAAGTTTCCCAGGCTCTTTTCTGGTTGTACAATGCTGCTGGCTAGACTGCTGTAACAGTGGCTGTTCCCTTCCCCCACAGTCCTTTAGATGATGATCAGGTGGGAGGACTCTGAACCCCTTTCTCAGAGACTCTTTCGGGCTCCTGGTAGCTTCTGTGATCCAAGACTTGCGGGACCACAGCACCTACAGCCTCTCACCACAAATGCTTGGCCAGGAGAGCAGCTTCAATGTTTTTAGCACCTGTTAAGGTCTTCTGAGTTTTGATGAATTGAAGCTCTTCCTCACCAGCCCATCAGTAGGACAGGGTGATGATCAGCTTAATGTGGGTTACTGGGGCAGTGTTCCCCATCTGGGCAGCTTCTTTAGACAGTTTTCCTTCTCTTTTGACCTCTGTGGCTCCTTTCTGACTGAAGTATGTACATTGTGGATGATCTGGAAGATAAACCGCAGGCTTCCTTCTTGGCTGCTGGGTTCCCTGCCTCTGGGAGCTGTCTGTCAGGTGCACAGGTATCTAAGTTTGGACAGATGAATATCAGGCCATGTGTGAAAGCTAAACCCACAGCTTGTCTCTGCCTTCTAGGGATCCAGCTTAGCGGTGCCATAACTAACAGTACAACATCTTACCCTCACCACCAATTCCTTTCTGCTCACTGGGAACAGCATCACATTCCCTGGACCTCAGCACTGTCTTCGGCTGCGCCTCTGCCCCAGGATGTCTGTGAACTTGAAAGAATCCTCTTGCCTAGTGGCTGTAAAATGCAGATGCTGCTCCATCCCCTCAGCTAGCTCCAGCCCTTACCCTTTCCTAACGTGATTATTGCAGCATCCTCTCTTCTTGCATCCATCATTGCTCACATTTATCTACAGCACTGCTAACTCACTGCTTTCCCAGTTAAGAACTTTGGCCCTATCTTCCCTCTCGCCTTGTCATTCTTTGTCCGTCCTTTGTCCATTCTTCTTTTGCCCTTTGCATGTGACAGAAGCATCTTGTTTTTGCTAAGAGGTCATTATTTGCCATCTTGGCTAGTAAATAAGCAGTGCCAGGGCACATGCAGAGGTGCACAAGTAGGCTGCCTGCACTGTTAAACTGTTCAAACAGTCCCATGCACAGTTTTGGTTTATTAACAGTCTCCCAGGTAATTCCTGGGACAGTTTAATATATGAGAGGCTATTAACTCTGGGCAGTCTGGATATGGCCATCCTATTTCCAGGCCAAGTTTTCTGTTCCAGGGTGGGTGTGATCAGACCGTGCCAGCTGGTCTTAGGACCAGAGAAGGGGGTCAGGACGTCTGTGTAGCGCTGTAGGCTTCTGGAGGTCTGAAATAGTGGTAGATTTCTACTGCAGACAACTGAAGAGCACAGTAACTAGCAACTGAGATGTGTAATAAAATTGTCATTGTAACGTGTCTTTTCCTGGGACTCACTCCTACTGTGTTACTTGATATCCGTGCTCTAAACAAGCTCTTGGTTCCCCTGAGATTATTTTAGTCACCTTTACCAAAGTTTAATGATCCAGGCAGTGACCATGATTTTGTTATCTAGTAATTACTCTGTAAAGTAATTGAGTCTCTAGACTTTAAAAATGCAGAGACATCTGCCTACAAGTTACCTTTTTGTGAAGAATGGAAAGATTTTTTTTTCCTAAAAAGTTCAACAGTGCTATATTCAAAATCACATTGTTATAATCCTTCAGACAGCCTCAGATTTGCCTTTCCGATATACAACTTGTGTTTCACACAGATGTCTTATTTGTCAAATCTGTTGTTGCATTTGAAATATTATTATTAAATTAAAATGTTGCCTATAAAAGAAAGGCTAGATACTTAAGCCTCCAGAGTGAAAGCTTCAAAAAACCTATTAAGGTTTAGAAAAGCACCTATTATGAGTGGCAAATTTTGTTATAACGTGATATGATTATGGAGGTCAGCCATTTATCACTCTAGTTCATCAGTAAGTTGTATTAAAAAATTACTTTGCAACCACTGGCGGTGTCAGACACAGCAGAGTCTGCTGAACTGCAAATACCTTGTGTTTTCCAGAGGGCTTTTGGTTTCAGAGGTGCGTGCATGATTGGGTGAAGTTGTCCTCTGGTGGTTATGACATCCAGTCTTTTACTGCTAAGGACAGAACACTGGGCTAGGATTCAGGAAACTTGGTTTTAATTTCCAAAGCTGTGTCGGACTGATGGATCACCCTGGACAGTCACTCTGCCTTTTGGACCTTATTATACCTTCTGGAAAACAGAGAAAGCGAGTCTGACCATGACAGCGATTGATGAAAAGCATTTTCCTTCCTCTGCCAGGCTGAGTGCACAGGTGGGTGAAGCCTGTTTGGCACCAGGCAGGGCTACAAGGAGATCAGCAGTGGTCAGGGGCCTGCAGCGCCCAACCTGCTCCTTGGGGCTCCATGGGCTGCATCTCCAGGGCACGTGATACCTGCATTTGAGTCGGGACTGCTTCCAAGTGGGAAGGACAGGAGTTCAAACACACAGCCTTGGGCTTCTTGTTTCCTCCTGACAGGTCATTCCTAGTGCATGGCTTTTTGGTTGCATCTCAAACTCCGTGCTCGCTGTTCCCTCTGCAGATAGCATGGAAAAGGCCTCTGACTTTCACAGTAGCTCAGCTAATTGTGAGTTACACAGAGTTGGAGGTGTGTAATTAAATACTCTAGAGATCTTTCTTAATTTCTCTGGCCTCATTTCAACAGAGGAAGTCAAGCTGATACCTAATTTAGAGCATTAGCCATTTCACTGAAGTCAATGGGTTGATTGTAAATGCTCATGAATTTGTCCCTCTGCATCCCTGCTGGGTGAGAAGACAATGTCTCTGCATCTCCAGGCAGGAAGTCACAAGTCCTGAATCCTCAGGGTACTCACACAGATATTTGTATCTTTCCGTAGCTCCTTTAGACCCAGGGAATGGCTTGTTCTTAAAGTTAGGCATGTGATTAGCTGATCTGCTATCTAAGTTCCCTAAGAGTAGAAAGCTGCAATTACTCAGAACAAAATCAAAGAACTTTTGAAGTCCATTAAACTCCTTAATAATTTGTGAAAGTTAGGGAACTGTGGTGTTGGAAAGAACAAATAACACGGTAGATAAGTAAAGCCTGTTCTTAAGGAGGTGATCTAACAAAAGAATTCTTGGAAACCATTGTTCCAAGACTGGCTGCCTGGGTCTGCCTCCTTGTGAAGGCACCAGATACGAGTTGTTGCAGCAGTGGCAGAGGAGAATGTGCCTCCCAGGGGCTGGATTCAGTGCATTGGATGATTCCCATTACAGGTTTGTCCAGATTTAATTCAAGTTCTGCACATGAACTATTTGAGTAAGGGAGCACAATGTGGGTTAGAATAAACACCACAGGAAATTCTGTACCCCTGCAACAAAATTCTTAAGTGACTAGTTAACAAACCAAACTGGTAGGGAATGATATATTTGAAGATTCTGTGTTTAACTACATCTTTGTGATATCTAGCTACCTGCTTTTTTTGTGTCTTTAACCTTGCTAACATATCAAAAGAAGTGGGAGCCCCTATTGCTTGCTCCGTCTAACTCAGTGGTCCATGAAAACCAGACAGCCACGTATCAGCTTTGAGCTCACACTGCTCAAATCCAAATGCGATACCCAATGCAGCATATGTGGGGGAAAAAAAAGAAGACTGAAGTGATTTCTTCTTTGGCTAATATTTTTTCTCTGATAGCTCTGGGAAATCCTGCAGGGAGGTATACGTTTCCATAGCAAAGCAAAGTCATCAGGCAGGACATATTAGGAGCAGATGCAGCGATTCTCAGTGATTCAGAAGCCAGTTTATGTGAAATAAATTCAGTCTGAGCCTAAAGAAAAGGTTTGGTTCAGTTATTGGAAAGTGAAGGTTATTATTATTTCATCTAGGATCTTTTAAGAACTCAATATATTGTGAGTCACTTTCCCTATTTTGTGCTATTTTCCATTTTCATGGCACCTCCCTTCCTGACTTTAGCAAAGCCAGTTCCTAAGCACTGTGAGAAAGGCTGTGCTCCTAATGATAACGCTGATGATGTTTGTGAAGCTGGGAAGCCTCATGAGAAAACTTGTTGTGCAGATCCAGAAGGATCAGATAAGCTTCTTCTACTTCAATGGGATCAAAAGTGGAGCCACATATTAAGAAAAGCACTTGATACATGGCTTTAGATTTTTGAGTCTGTTTTAAGCACACATAAGGAGGAGAGACTCAGCTGACATGAATCGAGATGGGGGAGCTCTGCCAGGCTACATCTGCTTAATACCTGCTGCTGCAAAGTTCTCCCAGCGCTCTCAATAATAATTCAGCACATTAAAGAACTTTGGACTAACTTAGTGGAATTGCCTGAATGATAATATATATATTAAGGTGAATTGTAACATCTGCAGACAAGGATATTTCTTCCTTACTTGGGATAAACTATTTAGACCATGTGCAGAGGCAAACAAGTGAGGAAAAAAAGATGCACTGCATAGAAGCATACTTGAAAAATAAAACGAATGGAATTTTCTAGAATTCATCATTTAGTGCTTGCTTAATCAATACTGGTAAGTAGTGACTGGTATGCCTTCTGATCAAGGCGGGGGGGGTCAAGAAGATTACCTAGCCGTTTTTGTATAGCACTCACTTCATAATAGATGACACGACATTTGGAACAATGCAGCACGGTCTGCTTCCTTGTTTCTTTTTTGTTAAATGTTAGTAACGGTTTCAACAGTTTTAAATTCAGAAAAGGTAGCATTTGCCTATAACAAAGATTATAGATTTTCCCACTTGCTGCTTTGGACTGTATACTTCCAATGCCTCCAGCCATTCGTTTCCTCTGTTGATGTGCTTTGCAGTAGATGGACTATATTGTCAATCATTTGGTGAATATGTTTGATTAGCAGCTAAATAATTTCTATTATTTTCTTTATACTCATGACCTGTTCTTTCAGTACAATACATATATCCTTAAATCACATTTTAGGAAATACGCCAGACTTCCTGCTTGTTAGCCTACTGGTTTGAACGGTGATCTAGTTTATGACAGATGCCCACAGATCCCAAGCAGGCTTGATGGCAAGATCTCTGCGTGCCCGGATTGACTGCCGTGTTCGGACCATTTGCACCCATGTCGGCTTCCCATGGGCAGCAGATCCAGCACTCCACGTGGTCCACAAAGCTTGGCTGCGTAATCCTGAGCAAAAGAAGGTATTGCATGCTGTGGCACTCTGTAACCATTACTTTCCAAGTATTAATAGTAAATTTGGTTACATATGAGCTGTAAGGATATGGAGGAAGAGAATAGCTGTTTGGCTTTTCTTTATGAGCTTTTATTTACGATTCTGTAGGGAGCTCTGGTGGTTCTATGGAGCTTTCACTGTAATTTTCATCAACAGCCATCTCCTGAGGCTGCCAGATGTTTTGATGCCAGATCTTATCTGTGAAGACACCTTAACTTAGTTTCTGTTTCCATTCTGGGCTTCACACTCTAGTGCTTTTAATGAAACAAAGTTTTTGCGTAGCAGATTTTCACCTTGCTGTCAAAACCAGAACAGAACATAAAGAAAGCAACTGGAAGCAGTCCTCCTTTTAACAGTGACTAAACAATTTTTCCTCCTTTTAAGAAGAACTTTGTGGCCACCTTGTGAAAGATGCTACCGGTGTCACAGCAAGAGTCAGCAAGGTACGAGAAGCGCTTGACGCGGCTTCTGAAATTGTTGAGGCATCACTACAAGCAGACAGGCACACAGTTTACCAGAAGTGTTACAGAGGGACAGATAACAAGCCTTTGTATATTTCCGCTAACAAATTCATTGTTCTATACATTTTCAACCCTATGCTGAAGACTAAGAACAGAATAAATGCAAAGGAGGGGATCGGGGAAGTAATAGGGACGAGCGTCCTGGGCGGCAGCTGCTGGCTCCCTTTGGCAGAAGAGGGTGGCTGAGGCAGGGCTGGGGACAGGGATGTAGATGCTTGGAGAATGTGGGAGCCTTCTGCTTCATCTTTCCCTGCACTGCAGGGAAGGGGGAAACTGTGATGATTAAAGGCAATAAAGAAGAACCTCCAGTTTGCATGGGCTCTTTCAGATGTGGCTTTCTGTTATACCCATGCTGTTTCCCAGCCATAAATATCCTTGAGCATCTCTACCCTCCGACCATCCCAGCTACCTCCCTTCAGACACCCTGCTCCCAGTGGTTCCTTGACAGCATGTTTCCCCCCTGACATATTTTATAGTATTGTAAGCCCTCATCTCTACTAACAGACTCTGGTCTGCTGGTTTTGCATCAGACAGAGCCTAAAGTGAGATGAAGGATGACTTAAAAAAATGGAAACTTTCCAGAGGCTCAGGACAGTATATTTGGAGCCTGCTGCTAATGGAGCTGGTTTTATTTATCTTTTTGAAATAATTGGGAAGCTACTTACACATTAAAGCACTTATATTGTTGCCTTACAGGCAAAGATGTTCAGTCTGTCAAGAAGACATTCAGTATAGAAATGTACCTTGTCCTGTTGAACTTACATAGTTATTTTCATAAATACATTGATTTATCAGAATGGTAGCACAACACCTTGAGGAAATGACAGTAAGACATAGATTTGTGCTGCTAATTTTACGTGGTGGCATGTTTGAGGGGAGAAGTTGAGAAATACATCCTGGTCAGCAGAAGATCAGAGGTATTGGTGTGAATCAATAATTTTTAGACTGTAAAGCAATCTGATTGCATTTCACTACTAATGAAAGGTCTGCAGATATGGTTTAAGAGAGTAATAGAAACCTAAATTTAAATGTAGGGCAAATTTAAAAATTGCTGTGTAGTTCCTGAGTGGTCCTCATTTTATTGCCGCACCTTATACTTGTCTGCCTTTTTAGCAGTTTGGTTCATCCTTATTCTACATCTACTGAAATCTAAATAGAAGTAAAAATACTGAATCTGTTCAAAAGCTATATTTTTTTTTTCTGTCAGAAACTTAGCAATAACTGCAAGAATGTTCATCAGTTTTGTTCCTTCTTTTGTAATTTGAAATGTCACCAAAAACTCTTCTTATTTTCAGAAATGTGAGGGATTTTGGGAAAACATCTGCTATTTTCTTCTGTCAAATGTAAGAAATTGAAAAGTGAAAAAGAAGTTATTTTTTTTCATTATAAAAGTTAACTATTGTAACTGTCTTAACTACCTGGCAATGCATGTAAATTTGTTTAAAATAGGTATGGGCTAGAAATAATTAAAATGTAAAAAAGTGCTTTGAACAATTTCATAAAACATAACTTTTGTTAAGGGAACAAGTTCTTTGAAGTAACACATTTCTATTACTTTAGGTAGGAAATCCTACCTAAGAAGATGATAAAAGACCTGAAGCATAAACATAGCTCTGTTGTTTGATACATGATGATTACATTTTACTGCAGCATCTCCAGCTGAAAAAACAGGACTATTAAATCTACACATAATTTGAAGGGCTTCAAGATCACAAATAGCAGTGCCTAAATACTTCAAGCATGTTGGTATTGCTATGCATCTCCATAGCTTGAATTCTAAGGTGAGAACAAACTGAAATTCTCTTTCCAAATTTCATTTGTTAAAGCTAGATCTAGCAGTGGGGTCAGTGTTGTGAAAAGACAGGTCTGATCTAGAAACCTAAGTTTTTAGTTAGTGTTACTAAGTAACATAAGGTGTTTTGAAATAATATAAAGTTTTCTTTCGACTTAGTCTGAAAACTGGTACACTGTCCTCAGTTTTCGTTCTCACAGAAAGCTAAATTTGGAAGGTTGATCACCTGTTTCAGGAGGAAGTCCTGAATTTTGCCAGAGACTATTTTTATTAGAGACTGTGCATGTTCCTTGAGACAGAGCTAGATGCTTCGTGTTAAGTTAAATGCATTTATCAGTGGTGGCATCTGTAGTGCTTCTACCTGTGGGGATGGAGTGGGAAAACCTTTTCCTTTTTAAGCTCAATAATGTTCCCTGGGGAGTGGCAGAAACTTCCTGTAATTTCACAGTTTTCCCCAGTGGCCAGGATTTACTGACCCTGGTGAAAAGGGAGACCCAAAAACCAAGACAGCAATATGTCATGAGGATGAACTAACATGACACCAAGTTCTCTGTATCAAGATAGAGGTGAGTAGTACACATATGTGCACCAAGGATTAAGAGATGGTAACGGACAAAGTAACAGAAACTAAAATGGAACAAATACTCCGATTGCTTTTTAACGAGTCAAGACTGATCTGGAGAAATCAAAGTTTTCAAGTGCAGCCTGGGGTTTGGGGACTGAGCGATTTCCAAGGATCTTCTGTGTTGTTTTGTCACGCTCTTGCCGACATGGCATATTATTCATCTTTGCCAGCGTCAAAACCTGTCTCAGCCTTTGCAGTGACCAGGCTGTGCCTGCTGCAAACCCAACAGAGTCACCCAGACCAGCAAAGCTGGTATAGCCCTAAGCCAGGCAGGTCTTGCAATGAAATGACACATGTTGTAAGGGAGTAGATGCCCTTGGATGCACAGCTTTCCATCCGTTTCTGCTTAAAAAAGAGGAGCTGACTGGTATGTTCAGAAGCAAAATAATAAAAAAAATCATTAAAGTTGTCTGTAAAATAAACAGAATTATACTTTAAAAATATGTTTAATGGGAGTGAATTAGCTCTTCATCTCAGAGGCGTAATTTTTCTAGCACATTGTTTGTACAGGCTTTTCTGTATGAAATTCAATGCCTGACTCGCATTGCTTTTTCATTGCACTTCTTTAAGATGTCAAATGGGAAAAATAAAAGGGAATTTTGACGTCTGTTTGTCTTTAAATGTTTAGTTGATTTCTACTCCCCATAACGTAATAGAATCTCCAAATAGAAGTAGGAAGGAATTAAAGGTTGTTGCTCCATCTCTTAAAAATAAAGATGGGAAATGGAAGATCAGTTTTGTTAAAGTTTAAGCTTTTATACTGAGGAATTAAAAAAGACTGTTTTTCTTCAACCCAGATCCAAATTATTTGAATTGGTTAGTTAATTGGAAATACTTAACATCACACAGGATTTCCCAGCAATTCCCAGGGTGTTGTTTGGGAGTGTACTCTTCCCTGTGAGCTAAACTCCCCAGAGGACTACACAGCCCAGGATATAAGGAAGAATTCCCCTCTGAACAATTTTGTGTTATGTGCTCTGAGATGAGCATAGTTATAGACAGAGAGTTTGATGAGGTGGCTTGCACTTCAACTCCTGTAAAGCATCGCAGTTTAACATACTTGAAATGAAATGCTGTGCATCAGCCCTGGACTGAACTGGAAGCTCTCTTTTGCTCATCACTGAAATGAAACATTTCAGTGTACTTGAACCAAAACTATTGGAATTTTTTACTGTGTGAGAACATTTGATATTCTAAATTCTATTTAGGCAAAAAAGCAAGAAATAGACATCTTCTCCTGGGCTGGAAATTTGAAATTTGGTTAATGTTAGGTTGGGAGGAAATTCTTTTGGGGATATAGTCTGAGATATAGTAATCCTACAACGTGAGTAAAATGCCTGTTGCAACATGTCTGTATTTGTACTTCTCGCTGTCTTACAGAGCAAAAGAGGGAAGTACTGTTCAATATGAATGGGATGATGTTCCTCTGGAAAAGGCACTGCTGGCTCTGGGCCCAAACACTGATGGGGCTAAATGTGGCATTTCTTGAAGTCTCTATGTGGAAAGGCAAAAGTCAGATTTTTAGGATCAGCTGTTCGGCTGGTGCTGAACATTCTCTGCAACACACAGGACGTTCCTCATACCTGTGCTTTGGAGCTACCTTAAGAGGATAAAGTAATTTCAGAAATGTAAAAGAACTGAGTCAGCATCAGAATTAAGAGCTGATCCCAAGGCTATCAGATTCCCGCTGGCTACAGTCACTACTACATTGTGCACTTCCCTCATTAGAAGACCGCAGGCAGTGCATTTCAGTACATTTTGTGCAACCACGTAGTGCAACGGACGTACACTCAGTCCAGGTTTCCAAATGTTGAAACTAGCAGAGCTACCCCGATGACTGTTAAATATTAATAGAGTCCCAGGCACTAGAGGTTACGGCAAGCAATTTATTGCCTTTATAAACTGGAACAATTATATTTTGAAGTGTCAAGGGAAGTACCCTTGTTTAAATTGTTCTCAGGAATAACACTGTATGTTCCAGTAACTTGATTTGTGATCCATACAACCGAGTTCTGATTTATACACGTGGAAAGCAAATTCTATTAATAAAATGACACTTACTGCAAATGTAGCTTGTTCCAATGCATTGGTAAATGCCAGCTATTCCAGGCTCAAATGATGCAAGTGAGCATAAGACTATTGATATTTAAATAAAGTTATGCTAATTTATAGCATCTTAGTAATTTGGTCTCATATATTCCCTAATCAGAGAAAAATAATACCAATTTGTGGAATTATTTTCTTTCATATCTCCTCAATTGTTCTTCTTTGCTTGATTTATGAGTAATTGACTCATAAACGAGTCTGAATTAAATTAAATGTAATTACTGAGTACTACCTTTGCATCTGCAGCTCAGAGATTGTTTTAATGAATTATTCTGCTGGGTTTTTTCAGTGTAAGTGTACCAGATGCATCACCATCATCTGTGAACTTCTCTGTTTCTTCCCACACCTGAAGAAAATGGATTTGGGGGCACTGAGTTTTGATAAGTGGACCCTAAACCCTCAGATTCTCCACTGGAAGACGTGGACAACCAGGTACACTGTTCACCAGGAAAAATTCTGGAACTTGCTATCACTGACTTAGAGAGAACTGCCCCATTGAGCAGGAGGAAAAATCCTGCTTTGGTGTAAATATCAATTTGAAATGCTATAACTACTATTGACTTGGCAAAATGACATATGTCTTTTTCTTCTGTGAATATAAAAAGCTGCAGCCAGAAGTTGAATCTTGGATACATGCTGAAGCAATTTTTTTATGATCTGTTCACTTTCAAAAAAAGATTGTAACTGAAAAAGATTGGACCCCATAAATGTCTGCGAAGCACTTTTTTTCTGAGCTGTATATTCAATCTTTCAGTCTATTGAAAGTTTCAGAATAGTTTTGATGCTTTCATATTTAGTTTAAAATATGTCACAAGGCAGGCCTAGCTTCATTTCACATGAGAAATATATTCCATATATTCAGAGAATTTCCATAGGATCAAAGAGTTTTCTATCAGGTAAATTGACACAAATATTCAGCCTACATGGACCTTCTCCAAGCTTCATCCCAATTACTTGGATTATAGGTGTCATTATTACAAGTGTAAATGTTCAATTCCAAGTCAAATTTTAAAACACAAATGGAAATAAGATATAACTGAACTTTAAAATATGAGGTGCTGAAAATATACTTACCTTTTTTTTTTTTTTTTTTTTAATGATTGGGTCTTAGATATTTGAGCACTCACAATCATTTTTTTACAGGTTTTTGCACTATGTTTGTGACCACGGTAGCTCATCATGCTGTATGTTGCTGAGTTTTACCTTCCCTACCCTGTGAGCTGAGCTGCCCTTGCAAGCCTTTACAGAACTTGTATCCCAGTATAAAAACTGGGCTGCACTTAAATTACAGTATCAGTTGATAAGGTAACATGGTAATAATTCTTTTGTATGCAAGTCTATGAAAACACATCATCATCAAAATAACTTTAAATTAAATAGATGCCAGTGCATTGCTTGAAGATTGTATAGTGGATGTTCTTCTTTCTGGGTTGTTCTTTTTTTTTTTCTGACAGGTGCATGATGAAAATCCACACTGGTATCAGGAGCTGAGGGAAGCAGCTCTCCTTTGAAGGCAACTACATATCGGCTCATTCTTGGACTGCCTCCACTAAAAGCCTTCCTGTTGCAGTGCTTTAAGGACAAAAGAGAGGTCACACAAAATGTAAATGATGACATGCATGCATAGGTTTTGTTGGTATAGGTTTTGTATATTGAGTAACGTTTGCACAAAAGCTGCCCGAACTCATGTAGTACCTTTGGTGAAGGAACATGGAGAACTATTTCCCCTTCTCTGCCTTGGTTTTTTGGTGCTGTTGGGTTTTGGTTTTGTTTTTTTGTTTTTTGGTTGTTTTTTTTTTTGTCAGTATTTTTTTCATACACATTTGAAATGCTGGTTTTGTTTATAAAGCTTTAAGAGAAGTAAAGTTCTCCAAACTGCTTGTCTTCTGGGGTTGCTGTATGGTGGATCAAGTTACCACTACGACAACATCCTCTTGTTAATGCAAGAATATACAGGAGCTGTGTTGGATGACTCAGTAAGGTATTTACTAATTTGTTTTTATCAAAGTAATGACTGAGATATAATCCATTGCTAAGTGTCACTGTTGGATGTTGGATGTAGAAGGGTGTTAACTGTGGTACAGGCAAAAGCACCCATAAGTAAGAAGTGTCTGGTCTTAACCTGGTGAAGTGTGTCCATCAGTCTGTGTGGTTTGGAATTCAGTCTCTGTGAGCAAAAAAAGTATTGCAACAATCCATGATTAACTGTAAGTATGCCTGGATTAATTGCAAGTATACCTGAGATAATCATAATCTTTACATAAGACTTTTGCTTACCCTTTGAACATTAAAGGTCTTGCACAGGTCTTACTGTCATCCTTTTCATGAGAATCCCACCCTACCTGGCAGTTCTAACCTGTTTATCTCAGGAAAGTAGAAAGTCAAAGATTTGTGAAGACACCTGGTCCTCTGGTTTGTGTTTGCTGTGCATCTGCAGACAACCTTTCTCATGGTGACCAAGAGGAAGGATGATCAAGTCTTGGCACATACCAAATCCGGGCACATTTGAGCAAACTGAAATTACCAGCTATGGTCTTCCTGAGAGCAGACCCACCATGACAGACCAAACATGATGCATGTCTTACTAATACATGTGAAGACTGGGATGTGAAGCTTGTTAACGGAAACTTGGATAATGATTGGGAGAAAACACTGGATACATATTATTAAAGGACAGAAACTTACATGTTTTTTAGTGTTATTAAGTGATGAAGAGTGTATTTAATATAAGAAAATGTATTTGATCAAATGTATGTGATCCTAAGTCCAGGTCATTGAATTAAGATTGACAAAACTTAATGATGAAGAGAAAAATTCCCTTGTTTGAAGGACTGGAAAATTTTTTGTCTAATATGTGTCTGATACTAAGAAAGATGTGTATCAGACTCAGCTTTAAAGGAATGTGATTCCTCGTAAAAGGCAGACATATTTCCTTACTCTTGCATTAGCACTTGCTTTAATTAATATTTTAATTTTTTTCTTTTACTTCTGCTTGATTTTTGTGGCAATATTAATTCTGAAAATAATTCTGGCCTCTACAAATTTGTGGTTGGTATAACTGACATATGAGCTGGAAAGACTCTTGGAATGCAGGATGTGCCACTCGCCTCCTCTATGAACATGTTGGTCTCCAGGGAGGATAAATAAGAAAAAAAGTAGCTGCTTCCACTTGCTGCTCACAGAGGCCAGATGGCCAGATGTCTCAGCCACCGATGCTGTGGACGGTTAATTTGAGTCAGTGACATGCTGTGCTAGATCTGGGTAGGATTTAATAGCCTTGTTACTGTAGGGAAAAAGGACCTGAGATTTCTTCTGTGCATACCAGGGTCTAGTAGAGGAAGAGCTATGGCTGAGCACTGTCGAGCTTTGGTAACCCAAGCACAAACCAGAAGAGAAATAATACGGGTTTCGGCAGCAACTTAGAGCAACTCTGTGAAGGATCAAGTTATGCCTGAGCTAAGAGAAATCTCTTCCCTGCTGTGAACCATGGCTCTGCTGCTTCCCAGCTGGTTATATTCAGATGGTGAGCATCCTCATACTTAGCTCATGGGTCTGAGAAGAGAATTGCATTGTTTTATTTTTGAGTTGTTCTTGGCCTCCTTCACAATTTATGTCTTTTCTGTACAAAGCCAAGGTGGGATCTAGCTGGTCTGGGGACAAGCTGTCGTATGGCTGGCAGCACAATCCCCCCTGGCCTGTGCTGGTAAAGAAAATTTCTGGCCGGTTCTCCCTGGTTATCCTGGCAGGCTGGGTGTTTGTTTCAGTAAGTTTAAGATCTTTAAATATTTACTTGGCTCTTTGCTTTCCTATTAGAAAATGGCGAGGCAGTTTGTGTCTAATATCTGCCAGGACCTCTCCTGCTTGCGAGGTTATCTTTCCTTAAATTAGGAAGCACAATCTTTGCAGAGAGGGGTGAGGAAGCAGCCACGCTGCTGTCAGGCTGAACCAGAACCTCAGGTCAAACAGCACCGTGTTGGTGCTGAGGCTACAGGGCCATCCCAAGGTCATATTTTCAAAATGTCTCTGAGTTACACTCTTAAATCCTATTAAAAATTAGCAGCCATGTTTGTTAAACATCTATATTTCCATGGTGTTTTGGAAATTGTAGTGCCACCCAGGAGGAAGAGGAGCTGTGTCCTTCCTGCGGGAAGGGCAGGGCCAGTCGGGGGCTAATGATGGTGAGCAGGAGGAAGATGGCCAGCACCATCACAGCTGAAATCCTGCCCCCAAAATGAAGGTTGCTGCTTCTGGAAAAGGAATATCTTGTCGTCAGCCCCAAGGAAGAGGAGGGGCCCAGAAAGAGCTGGGAAGAAAAGGCAGGGATGATGGCAAGGTGGGATGGTAACTGAAACGGAAGGAAAGTGGGAATGGCAGAGGTGCCCAATATGGATGGGTGAAGAAGTGGAGCACGTGAAATTAAGTTGGATGCTTCCCAGGCAGAAGAAAATGTTAGATGATCTACCCTGTTTGAGGAGTATTAGACTAGCTGTCAGTCATTTCTGCAAAAGGTCTGAAGACTACAAGTTGACAAAACATTAATGCCAATTTCATTTTGTGTGCTTAGAAGTTCTTAAATATATACATAAATGCAAAGATGTAAAGAATGCATATATCTGTTTGCCTGATGTTTATGCTTCAGAAGTACAGCCAAGCTATTGAAACCTTGATCTCCTTAACCCCACTAACTGAAAAACGCTTAATCTATTCTGAGTCTTTTTTCATTATATTAATGTCATTTTTTTCTTCAGTAATCACACAACTACGTGGGAGATGGGGGATTCTGGACATATGAGGTTCAATGATTCCTGTGAAGAAAATAGTTTTTCTGGTGCCGATGTGATCAAAAATTAAAAAGTACCACATCACATGCAAAATAACTATGTTCTGTATTTACAGCTCGCTTAGTCTTGGCAAATAGAAAATAATACCTCACTGAGAGCAGACAAAGTACTGGGATCAGATTCATTGGTATGCTCTGGCTTCTCGGTGCTACATCGGAGTGTACAGATGGTTTGCGTTGTGGAAGCAACAGAAAGCAGCCAGGCAGGAGTTACAAAAGAAACTGGGCCAGCATGCGCTTTTTGATTATTAATATTTTTAAAGGTAAAAAAAAAAAAAGAAAACCAACAAAAAAACCCCAAACCAAACCATTTTCAAGCATCACAAAGCCGACACCTGCTCTGCAGTCAATTTGACATGACAGACTGACTTTGCGGAGGCTGCTACAGTTAGTTAAACCCAAGCTACTCGCAAGTATAATTGCTGTAGCCAGTGTCCAGCCACAGGCCATACACAGGGCTGTCATTCACCATCTCTGTAAGCAGCCCGAGGCGAGCCAAGCCCTCACTTACAGCCGAGAAAGGAGTAGATGGATTCAGGGATCTGGCAAGGTGATTTCAGACCAGAGTCCGGGCTGTGATTCTGCCCTTTCTGTGCTGCGTGGGGGGGTTCCCCTGATGAGGGGCAGTTCACGTGGTACGTTGGAGTGCCGTGTTGGTCCCTGGAACTCTGGTTTAGTGGTTACTGAAGCCATGGCTGGATGGGGTTAGCTGCTTTGGAAGCACTGACCTCTGTGACATGCTGAGGCAAAGGTGGCACCGTGCACAGCTTTGGTCTCCTGCATCCCACATGCATGCCCTAAAGGCAACTTGTATTTGTTTGTGGTTGTTTATAGCTGATTATATAAATTGAAACCTGTGCCATTATTATCGTTTGTGTTACTGCCTTAGCTGCTCAGGTTTTCCCTCAGAAATCTCTTTTGCCTCACCTGCTGGTGGAAATGCTTGTGGCCTTGCTCTGACTTGTTCCAATTCAACCGCCTTCAACAGAAACCAAGGGAAACGACGAGGTTTCAATCGCCAAGCAAAAACCTGACTGTGAATACTTCTCACTGTGTCATCCCCTCGCTATTAACTTACCCCCATACAGAGACAAGCCAAAGAGAACGTTGGCAAGTCGCATGGAGACAAATGCAGGAACGGGGGCAGCTGGTAGCTGTGTAAGGACGGAGGAGAGCCCAGAACTGCTGCAAAGCAAATCCCCAGAGCAGGAACTTCAGGTTCACCAGAGCAGTAATGTCATCTCCTGTAACAGACACCTGAGTGTATGTTTAAGACATTTTATGAATATTTTTTTTTCTAGTCAGATGGATATTTTTGTTGAATTCTTAGATTTACAAGGAGAAGCACATGTTTAAGAGCTCCACTTTCTCTACCCCTGCAAAGTTTGTAAACCCAGTTGTATAATGCCCTCGGTACCATCCTGGTTAGAGGAGACCTACCACAGATGGTTAGGAAGTGATCACACTGTAAATCAGCCCCTGTAAAACTGGCAAATAGAGAAAATCTGGTTCTCTTTTGTAGTTGACACTAGGGTAAGAAGGATACTGATATGGGCTGATATTTTTATAGACATGCTGACAAGAATGTTAAATCCTTAATTTTATTTTTTGTTTTGCTCTTGCTGATTAGTGAAAATGAGGGGTGAGATATGACCTAATGAGGCTTCAGATCTGATCAGTAATTCAGATAAATTCCAGACATGAAAGGACTGCCTGATGCTCAGGAATCATTAAAGGCTGAAAAATACTCTCTGTGAGGGAACTGGAGTAAAACAGTGCTTTGGAAAATAAACAAAAACATTAGAAATGGTTTTCAGAAGTTCTGCTGTGCAGTTGACTGCATAACTGCCAGTTTTGTAAACATTTAAGTTGTATGAATTTGTGTCTTGACCACAGCAAACAGGCAGCAAAGGGCAGCTGATCTTGCTTCCAGCTGTGTGATGATCAGTCACTTATTAATTGGCTTTGCAAAATTTAAATTTGGGGCTTATTTTTAACTAAGCAGAATGGAGTTACTGCTGGTTTTACTACATAATGTATGCAAATGAAAGCTACCTTTTGCTGTATAAAATTTGCGTGTAGTTTTGGTGGTACTTTATGTTTCATTCTTCTAGTATCAGTGTGTGCAGAAAATCGTGCCTAAACTGAGACCATTTATTTTGGTTTTTGCTCTGTGTTTTTTCTTGGTTTTCTGTCATTAAGCTGAGGGAGGGGAAGTCAAGCTTCTGATGAAGATGAGTTGACAGTGTATGTATTCTTTGATGCACTTCAGGGAAACATCAACAGGAGCATTTTATTCAGGGAGAGCACCTTATGGGAGCTTCTGCAAAGCAAAAGTGCTACAGTTCTCAAGGGAGATGATTAAATGGGGGGCATTAGTCTCTTTCAGAAAAGAAAACACTTGATGCACTGCAGCAGCTAAGTTTGCTGAGACGTTCCTGCCTCTTCACTGCTGCAGGTTTTTCCTTAGTTCCTTTAGTTCCTTCATGTAGCAAGAATACCTACCACCTTTTGGTAGGTGCAATTGAACTGGGAGAGCTAGAAATTCAGCTGTGTTGGTGAAACAGAGGGGCTGGTAACCTGCGATAGGAAAGTGGGCCATCTGGCTGGTGGCCACTTGGCTACCATGCTGTCAGGCATGGTGTGGTGCAGGTTTGTGGAGTACAGGGTGCTGCAGCAAGCTTTGCTTTGCCTGCTGATGGGTGTTAGCTGGGAAAGGGCCGAGACAATCAGTGTCAATAAACGCGCTAGCTGCCCCTCTGTTGCCGTGTAAGACCAAGCCTTATAGTGTGTTAATTCTTATTTCTCTGGAAATATCGTTCTTCTGGGATCAGGAGAGAAAGCACTACTAACATTTTTCTTTACTCTTCCCCCTTGTCCTTCACTTATGCTACCTTCTTTAAAGTGTTACAGTTTGTCCAGGGCCTCTTTGTATCTCATTTCTTAATAGGAGAAGCAAATCTCTGTGTAATGCTGTCCCTATTTCCCTAACAATCAGAAATCTTCTAGCCTTCCTGACACTACAACCCCAATCTCCATCATAATGACGGTGACCTCCAAAAGTATTAGTCCTCCTGCTGCATTACATCAGGGTGTAATGGTATCAGGAACGTAGAAGATAGATTTTATTTTTTTTTTTACACAAGAGTTACATGACCTGTACAAGGTACAGGAACTAAACTAAGACCTTCATGATTCACCTCCTAGTAATACTTTCTTTCTAGAAGGGCTGTGGGAGATACTGTCAAGGAGAGATACTGTGGGAGATGTACCAGCGTAAATTTTGCCCCAGTACAGTTTCAGTTTATTTCTCAGTATGTTACTGCTGGGGACTGAGACAAAGACCCAGACCTCATCCTCCAGAACAGTCCGGAGAGGGAAAGACAGCTAGAGGACCCTAAGCCATTTGGCTGACGGGACAGTCAGATCACTTTTATTCATTCACACTCGTGATCAGCTCATCATTCTAGTTCTAGTGCTATATATAGGATGCTGTGATCAATCCAGATTGCAAAGATATAAAGTGGAACCAAATCAAAATATATTTGATGCCGTCACATCATGAGTGGAAGAAACAGCTAAACTGATGAGTACCTCTGTGCATTAGGGGTGTATTAATGCCCAACTCTTGTTTTACTTGCAGGGATTCAGTCTGTCATCTCTGCTTGTAAGCACATTTCCACATTTTTAAAGAGAAGCCTGAAAAACGTCACAAATTACCAAATTTTTCAAATAGAAAAACTGTGCTAGAGGTACTTAGTACATATTTTCATTTATCCTCTGTTATTCATCTGTGCTTTGATAAACAGAGCTAACACTTCAAAGCCACAATGGCCAATCCCATTTCCTTGCAAATCAATACCACAACCCCTGTAGCAGTATTGTGAATTCAGGGTCAGGGTTTTAGTTTCTATAAACTCCAAAAGGTTTATATGTTTATTTTTTTTAATTTAAATGGTTAAAATGATAGGATTCAAAGTTTTTATTTCTTTTAGTACCCAAATTTAACTGGGCTTCCATCTTCTCCTCACAAGTCTTTGCCACTTTCCTCTGAAGTAAATTTTAACCTCTTGTAGTGAGAATGAATGAAAGCATCTCTTAGGCTATTATATTTTATCTATATATATATTTATATTTAAAATATTTTTAAAGGAAGAGAATTTAGAAATTCTTTTGTTAGCTCAAAGGGTGTCACTTGTTTTTTTGGAAGCAGCTGGCAGCTATTCACCCATTAAATGGCAGAGTCCTTTGGTGACAGCCAAGGGATATCCTCATCAGTGAGTGCTTTAGGCAGAATATGATTCAAGAAATTCTTTCGCCAAAGGTGAGCCAGGCCATTCTCATTGCAAAAGTTTGTGGGACCTGGAGCACATCCTGGAGAGGATTTAATTGACAGCCCTGGCAAAAGCAGGTTGCAGAAAGGGAGGTTTTGACTGCACCACAAAGGACAGCAGGCTAAAGGCTGTGGTGAGAAGAGGCAAAGAAAGCTCTTTGTCTTCAGTTCATCCTTAACCTCTTGCAAGTTGTATGTTTGCCAGCAGCTGCATCTATCCTGAACTACTTGGGCCACCTCCATGAATCACGCAAACACCTCCTGCTATATTCTACATGCACACCTGTAACAAGCAACAATTGGAAACAATTGGTTTACGATGCCTTACAGCAAAGTTTTGCATAATTTAAAAATAAAAGCCCTGCTAAATTAGTATTTGTTTTTTTTCTTCTACTACATTTCTTTCACCTGATTGTATAAAACCTGCTGCTTGTCCAGGGGCCACAAAGCATGAAGATTCCAGACCACAGCACGTAGCATGCTATATATTCACATAATCACAGTTGTATATGAGGATGTGATCCCATTCTGTTAATATCCAAAGTCTATAACATTGAAATTAATTCACTTCTTTTTTTTAATCATCTTTTCCTTTTGAGATTCTTTTAAAGAAATTCATCTAAGTCACCTGCAAATGGACTACACTGAATTATTTAGCTTAATGCATTAAATCTGTTTTATTCTGGATTCATTTGTTAATCGCTGTTAGTCCCTATGAGATACTTGACAACCTTAACAAATAATGATGTATCAACTGAAGCTAAAGTAAAAAATATTGGTTGGTTTTGTAACAATTTTACCAAGGGACAATTAATTGTTGACCTCCTAAACAAAGGGAGATTGATATTGTTTTATGTCAAAATAGTGCTAAAGTAGTTTTGCTATAGCTGTTCATTGCCATATCTATATCTTCTTCTATTTTACCATCCAATTACTATGTAGTGGTTGTAATAATCAGAGAAATAGAATATCCTGTATTATACCCTGGCACACTACTCTTCATCTCCTAGTGGGAAGAAAATTAAATGGGGGAATATTAAAGCATAGTAGTATTTTTATTCTCCAAGTGGTTCAGTGGGACTATTCTTGCTTTCTGGCTCCTGTTCTACAACAAGGTCAAGAAAAGCTCTGTTGCCTTCCCATTTCTAATTGCAGGTCTCTCCCTACCTTCTCCCAGTGGTGACCACAAAACCTGTCCATGGCATTTTACAAATGCTCACAAAGAAGAGCAGTATTTAGAGAATCTTTAATAAATTTCTCCTGTCTTTTTCAGCCGTGCCATCACCCTTGGTACAGTGACCTCTGCTACAGCTCTTACCGGGGGACCAGGCTCAGCTGCAGAACACAGAGGTTAAAGGAGGAGGACTGGGCACACGGAGTCCTTTTTGCTATCTTGGTACCATCCTTGCCATGAGGTTAGTACGGTTTTCCTCAAGCAGAGATATGTGGAAGCTGTTGCTTTTATGAGGCAACCTATGATTTTTTAAATTTTCTTTTTTGTTGTCTTTTTTTTGAGGAAAATTCTTTAACTTTATAATTTCTATCCTTGGATTGTACTCGCAGATGGTGAGGAAAAGAAATGTAGTTCTTAGCATGCTGAGCTAAGGTTGATTTTGGCTTTGTTCAGCTTGCTTTATCTCAAAAGCAGCTGAGAAGCAGCAATAAGGGAAAGAAATCATGAATACGTACAGTTTAAAACATTTTTATGTCACAAGCACTAGGAATCACCCAGGACATACAGTAAGAAAACATTGGTGGTATACAGACTACCCACTCTTACATAGACACTGATACCAAAACACACAAAAAACCATGGGCTGCTACATTTTCACTTTACTCAAGCTTTGTCTGAGGCTCAAGCTCCTTCTAAACACCACCTTTGCTTTTTACGACAGGAGGGCAATCCTGGTAGAGCAAAGCTTCTTTCAGCCATAGAGCCTGTCAAACCTCTTGATTTTCTGTGTCTCACAGAGACCCACTTCAGCTCTTCAAGTTGGATGGCTTTCCCTGAAGGAGCAGGGGGAGAAGGGCAGGCTACACAGTCCAGGAGAGGTGGGGAGATGGTCTCTGGGTACAGGTCACTCCTTCCTTACAACAATAAAAGACCATGAAAGAGAATCAGCATAAAACAGAAAAGCAGAAAAGCAAGAAAGAAAACTGCAGAGTACTTTATGTTTCTCTTGCAAATTCTCTTACAGAATGAGAAGCTATGAAAAAGCCAAGCTCCTGTGGCAAGCTCTGCTTCTTACCATCTGTCTGCATCCAGGTCCTGAGGTCAGCAAGAACTGGGGAGGTTTTTAACTGGTCTCTGCTGTCCCGGAGGTGTCCTACCACGTATGCACAGCCAGAACATTTGAATGGGCTAAAGTACACCTGGAACACCACAGATACCCCAGCTTTGCTTCTGGGCCATTTTCTGGTTAAATAAGGGTACAGCTGCTCGTGGACAGAGCTCAGTGGTGCTAAGGCTGAGGAGGAATAAATCTGCACTGGTACAGTATAATTCACTGTGGACACGTGGAACTTTCTCAGCACATCTTGATTTCTATTTTTAGGTATAAGCTCTGAAACTACAATTGGTAAATTAGGTTAGTCAAAATATGCAAGAAAGAAGGAGGGACAAAAGACACCTAATTTTTAGACTTATTTTTTTCCCATTTCATGCACATTGATTATTATTATTATTATTTTACATAAATTGTAATATATTCTTAATGGCTTACTAAAAGGGATAGAGAAACTTGTCCTATTTTGGAGATATGGTATATATTCAGGGGGAACGCAAAAAAACTTCTTGTTCTACTGCTATTCAACATATTTTTGCTGCTGAGCTCCCCTGCTGTATCTCACAAGGACACTTTTCAAATTAATTCACTCAGATCTCCCTATAATCAAGAGAACAGCATGGTATTTATTTCATGCTAATCATTTCTCTGACTTGCACATGAAGCTAATCTATTTGCAGGGACTGACATGTCCTTAAAGCTTTTTTGAATCCAGGCAATGCAGAGAAAAGATTAACTAGGTTTGTGGCAAGAAAAAATTCTGTAAATATTTTTGTGAAGGTATGTGGCAAGGAAGGTATTTCTTATGTTGTTTAAAATAATTGTAAACTGTTAGTCTTCCTCACACATCCCTGGAGCAGGACTGTTTATATTCATGGGCTTCTAAAAATATGTTGTACAGTTTCAGTACTTTTGAAGCTGCAGGAAGAAATTTGCTCTAGGGGGTATTGTAATTTAGTATAAATTTCTATCAGTATGGAAAGGTCTTTTATTATTAGCGCAAGTATACTGTAGTCAAAGCTGCTTTTTGTCCCTCTTGACTCCGGGCCAATATCCATTGGAACCAAAGTGTGATATGTTCCTTTATGTGTGCTGCTTTGCGCCATGTTTAGCAGTAGTTTCCTGGAATAAAAGGAGCTCTTCCCAGCTGGGCAAAAGCATAGCTACTGGGAAGAATTGTTGATTTTTTGCATACTTTTTTTTTTGCATTAACGTTGAATTTTGCATACAGAGGTAACTCACCGAGATGAAAGGAACTAATTCAGTGTCTGTGCCTTCAGCCCCATGTTGCGATGGACTCCCAGGGGCTCTGTCAGTCTCAGCTGCAGCTCACTTACCCACGCACATCATTGTCCCCTGTGTCTCTGGAGCAGTGGGAAACTGGTATGGCTGGAGTGTGGTTTTTCGTTCCTGCTGCGGCTGGTTTTCCACTTGTGCAGTACTTTGAGCTGTATTGCTGTGAAGAGACCATGGCCATGGGTGCTGTTGACTACCCCCCATGCGCCAAGGTGGCGGAGGTCGGGCTCTGAGCCTCTGCCCCAGGCAGCGTCCGCTGGAACCACCGCAGCTCTGTGGGGTTCGTCACAAAGCATCCAACAGGTGCAAGCACTTGGTTGCATAGCTAGCACTTCTAGATGAGAATGTTTGGGCCCGCATTAAAAATGGCATCTCTTCTGCCCAAATCAGTAGTTTCTTTCCTAGCTCACGGGGCAGCCTGTTGTGACAGGCATCAATGTGGCAGAGGTACAACCAGAGATGCTAGTGACTCTTCCAAAATATCTTCTTACACTCCTAGAAAGAGGAAAAATACCACACCACTTCTATTGCTTGTTGATACGCTCATTTTCACAACCTGCTGGCCTTATTCCTTTTAAATTTTTTCTCCCACTATCATGTCTACCATCATCTTGAAAGTCAGGTACTATGTTTGTGGTGGGGTTTGTAACTTCAGTATATAATGCTGGCACAGCTACCTGTACTGGAGCGTTTCTAACTCCTAGTGCAATACAGAATAATAGTTCATTGAACTAACTTCATGAGATCCACAAAAAAACACGGAAGTTCTGTGCTGCTTGCTTAGGGAGCATTTAAACATCCTAAACGGCTTTGCAAATCCTGGCATTGGACTCAGATTGTAAGCTGAACTCCAGAAGAAGTATTTTTGTTTGTACTCTTTTCAACTAAAAACCCACACCCCCACACCCCTCCAACTTTCACTGCTGTTGGCAGCTGTTGTACTTTTTAGCATGTGCTCCCATTGTGCAGAAAAAACAGGATTTGTGAAATTCTGCCATGTGATATGAGACATTAGGACATAAGCGAGTCACTTTGGTGGGGATGGAAGTGAAAGGGATTATACAACTTCAATTATGGCTCCTGCAGCAGCTGACCAGTACAATATTGATATTAAAACATATGCATGAGCTTCACAGGTTTATCCACTGTGTTCGGGTGCCTGCTGTCTCTGGTGTCTGGCCTGCTGTGAGGCAGCATCACGGCAGCATATTGCTTTGAGAGAAAAAAGTTCTTTGTTTAAGCTGGTATCAGGAAGTGGCTGAAGATGTATCCCACTTCCATCTGCTTCAAATTTTTTCAGATTGGATAGGCGCCTTTTCAAATGACAACAGATGTCCTAGCTGACCAAAGATTATTTAAAAAGATTAATTATGCCACATAACCAGGATTACATAAACTCACATAAAATCACACAGCTTTGTAAATCAGCCATCCCTTATCACACACACATGTGCTTCTTCATTAGATGACTTGTTCCATGAAACAGAGAGAAATAATTTATTTCATGGATTACCACATCACTGGTATATAACCTTTCTTTCTAATGTTTTTTGTGAAATCTATTCAACTTTTCCCTCATTCTATTCTGATTTTGGCTTGCTGGGGTATGAACTAAGCTATAGTTCAGATGCTGGATCTGTGTCTTAGCCTTCCATTTTCCTGGCTTTCAGAGGTTTATTTTGTGTTGTTACTATAGTGGTATCAGAAATACATAAGTAATAAATTAGGGCTTCACAAAATCTCCAGGAGTGCATGCTAGATGGATTTGAAATCATTCTGAGTTTCCCTCTTTATTAGTTTTTTATATCCCTCAACTTGGCTTCAATTCAAGGACACACTCAAGCAAGTGCTTAACTCTCAGAACGTGTTTAAATCCAACTTTTTTTTTCAGTGGAAACATAGGCTCACACTAAGTGCATTGCAGGCTAAGAAATTTTGCTGTTTTCCCATAGGGTTCCTCCCATATTTTAGCCATGTGCCAACCTCTTCCTTTAGGTTAAGGATCTCTGCACTTGTAGAGGAAATGCAGAAGATAAGTCTATGAGTAGACTGGATGAATTCAAACTTATTTTCCTGTCTTTACTCACAATGTTTGACTGGCTTTTATTCCTGTAAACAGAATAAATGCATCTAAAATGGAAACCACATGAATATTATCCCTCTGCCTTTAAAAATGAGATCACTATTTAAGTAGTCTTGATGGTGATACTTTCCCAAGGGATGCTGTCTTCCTGGGAGTAATTGATCATCGCTGAATCTCACAGGATTGTGCAGACAATTTCTGCATAATTTCAATTTATGCACATAAAATTTGCATGTGAGAGTTGAACGTGGGTTTCACATTCTCTTCATCACTGCTAACAGCTAATCTGGGAGAAAAAAAGGCTTAAAACCAGATATGGAATATTACATAGTTTCAATTCTTGCTGTCTCTGGAACCCTATCTTAAACTTAGTTTTAGGTCCTCAGTTAGAATTATCTATCCAAAGTAAGTTAAACAGGTTCAGAATTGAAAATTTCACTGTAATAAATCAGAAAGTTCTTTTTTTGTATTAACCACATTGTAACTACCAAAAAGAGAAAGACAGAAGTCACTTAAATCTTTCCTTTTGATGAGAGGTGGTAAAAAACAAAATATGTCTGTTTTCTGTTTTTACAAATAATCCAAAGTTCTGAATACATTTTTTTATTTCTTTATTCACTTCCTATAGGACTTAGAAACCCTGAAAAAGTAGACCTTTCAGAGATTATTTTGCTGATAGATACTGTGTCTTTTTTCTTGGTCTGCCTGTTAAGTTGCTAAAGCTATGTATATGATTACCAGAATAGTTATTTCATAAAATGGTACCTGGAGGTAGAACTAGAGGTGAGATACCACTACTGAAAACAAACCCCATTGACAAAATAAAATGACTACATTTAAATGAAAGTATTGCTTATTATAGTATTATTAGTAATATTGTAAACACTAATTTTAACACCTGAAAAATGAGTTGGTAGAGCTGGCAATGAAATGTATCGCATTGACTGGAAATGGCTGTTCAAAAAAGGGAAAATGTGGGCAAACATACTTGTTTATTGACTTCTTTGAAGTGAAAGCCAGTAAGAGTAGAAGACATGAAAATTCCCCCAGAAAAAGACCAAATTCTGCAATAATTTTCCTATTCTATCATTTGAATAGAGAGGGATGTCGCAGCCTCAGTGCTCTGGCAGAGACCATTCAGGTAGATAACGTCCACGCATACAGAAGAGGCAGGGTGGAGAAAGGACATGAATAAAGGCCTCTGGAGACCTTCTGAAAAGCTCGAAGGTTTTTGTATAAGAATACTAAATAGCTATATAGGAATAATTATTCTGATGTAGTTATTGTAGATCAACTGCCTTACACATTCTCTCTGTCTAGGACAACAGTGTAGAGATGGGGTGTCTCAGGGAGCTTTAACTATCAGAATCCAAATGAACCTCCCCTCCTCGCTCCTGACTAGTGTCTCCAAGACACTCCTACTCATTGCAGGGGGATGTTGGACTAGTTGACCTTTAAAGGTCCCTTCCAACCCAAACTATTCTATGATTATTAAAGGTGAACATCTAACTTTCAAGCATCTATGTTTATGGATGAAAAATCCTACTGTTTGGGTACTCTACTCACAGAAGAGGCTAAGCAGATGTGAATAATGAAGTGCTTCCCCATTTTGTGGAATTACTTGCATTCTGAGTACTTTGTAATTAATGACAAACATGATCTCACAGTGAACAATTTACCTCATCACATCACTGAGGACTGTCTCTAAAGGCATTGCTCTCTCCCATTGGCCGCAGAGTAAAAGGTGCAGTCAACAGGGTTGGTTTCTTGTATTTTTAAGTCCTGGGCGGCTGATTGAAAGATCAGTGAATGTTGTGTAAAAGTTTCCAAGTAATCAATCGTGTTTAGATCTGTAAACCTTCAAGCAGCATCTGTGGAGATAATAGCATGTGTGCATAGCTATAACATCAGTATATGTCTCCACTGCAGCCACCCACAGCAGGTAATACTGGAAAAGGACCACGCTTGCTCCAAATACTCTGAGTGTAGAGCTGAAGCGTTGTGCAACAGATAAAAGCAATGTCAGGCTCAGATAGGGATGATGAGGTAACAAAGTTGTAGCTGATCAGAAGAACTAGCATAATATGGAATAGCGAAAGTGCCTGAGGACAGCTTTATCCATTTTTCCAGCTGATGAAGGACAGTATTATTCCCTGTACATGGTGTCTCAGCTACCCTCCAACCATTATGGAGGAAAAGGCACTGGTACTAATGAACCTCAGAAACTGCTGAGAGATATATTCCTTCAAGATTTAAAGGATGCATGGTGCTTGGCTGAAATTTTTCTTGCTTACTTTAGCCATGTTGCATCACATCCTGAATAAATGCAGCCAGAAGGGCGTCTGACAGCAAATACAGGGTCTGACTGCTACAAAAGGTTATTTGGAGAAGTATTGGCAGTCAAACATCCCTAAAGGCAACTCCTGAAAGATGTTTCTGTTTTCTGGAATGCAGAATGATCGATGATCTGGTCCAAAATGCAGTTCTTATACAGACCTAGAGGAGCCAAAAGGAGAAAGTAGGATCTTAAAGACAGAAAGCAATGTGGAAACAGATTGCATGAACACATTTTTCTTCCAAATAACCTTTATGTCCCACTGGCACTGAAAGGTATAGTTGCTCAGTGCTACAGAAAATGATAATGTGCTTTCTGAAATGTTTTCTCTGTTATATCATGTTCCAGAGAACCCGATGATGGCTTTTATTGTCAGAAACTGGAGAAAGAAATCTGGTCTCCTGGAAGTTACAGCAATTTTCTTTCACTTTTTTTCTTCCCTGACTTAACTGTTTTCTCTCATCTCTAATTAGTTTTTTAAATCATTATTTTAATATAGAAAAAAATCACAGTTTTCAAGTTTGATACCTTAGATTCCACAAAATACTGCAAATTAAGAGAAGCGTGACTGAAGGAGTCCTCCAGGGAGGGGTAGTAGCCCAAGGGACCTACACAAAAGGATTTATCACTGGGGCCACAGCCAGAAGGACAGTGACACTGGGAGCGACTCCTGCTCCACCTGAGGTGGCAAAGAAAAATGAGAGCAACTGGTGAAGCTTGTCTCAATCTGCCTAATCAGTTCGTCTACAAGCCTGCTGTCACCTGCAGGACGCGAGGAGAAAGCAAATGGCAGCCGGCCAAAATGCTGTCACAAGGAAGAGATAAAAAAGCAGGTGAACTGTGGTCCTTGGGTTTTAATGGGCTTTTCATCATTCAGTTGTCAATGTGTGCTTTGTTGCAAAGTTGGGGTTTTTTTTACTTTGAAAGTTATCTTTATCTAAAGTTTCAGACAAGCAAAGGAGATTTACTTATTTAGAAATAGGGAGGCTTAACAATTAGAGGCTTGGTCTTTTTGAATCCTGGTCCCTGAGATTTAACTAAAATTACAAGGGATGCCTGACTTCTGGGCTCCAAACTGGTATCAATGGGGTTGCTGTGCGTGAAGTCACTATTAAGCAGAAAGATTTTAGAAGGCTGATAAAAGGGGAAAATGCCGGGATCATGGCTGCATGACATTTTCACTGACCTTTGAGTGTGCTGTGGGCAGCAGGAGAGGAGCCTGCCTCCCTCAGAGACAGCACTGGTGGCAGGCTGACTGGGGCAGGACATGGCAGTCAGCCATACAGCAGCCTGACACTGTTAGGAAAGGAGTTAGGGAAACAGTTGACCAAATGCCCCAAAACTGGAGCAGTCTTTTTCTATTTACATGAGAGGCAGGAAAAGGAAAACATCTTGGTCAAATTGCCTCTAGAGTACAAAGGCTAAGAAATTCCAATAACGGTTTCAGAAAGCTAAAATTGCCAAGCATCTACTGCCACAAAATGTTTTAAATATGATTACACTGCCAGAAATCTGTATAAAACCATTGATTATTAGTACACAGAAATCAGGGAAGTTTACTTTCAAAAGAGAGAGAGAGATACCCATTGCTTCCTTTTACGGCTTCTAATGAAAAATAACAGCATATCCTGAAGCAGGCTAAGTCCTTGTCGGACATGGAAAGGGCTAACTTTTGGCCCTCAATTGTAGAGGTATTTCCACTAGTTTGCATCAAATAATAATGCAGTTTTATCACGTAAATGGTAAGTACCCCATGAAATTTTGTGATGTTCTGACACTTTTAAGGAAAATGCCTACTAATTTAGCATACTAACTTGTATGCTGCAAGATTACATGGATTGTTTAAAATGTCTCTTTTCTACAAGTCAGTTTAGATGAGCTTGTTACTCATTTATTTGTTTATTTATTTTTACAATAACCCGGTTATTTATTGTTCATTACTATGCTATTTTTACCCTGGGATGAAGTCGCTTTACCGTAAGCATTTAAATACTCTTGGAAAATAATGTCTTTTGCAGTATAACTATTTTCAGAAACAGGTCAAACATTTCTCTATTTCTATCAGATACTTATTCAGAAACATTTTTTGCCTTTTTTTTTTTTTTTTTTTTTTTTGTAATGACCCTTTCTGGGCAGGAAGGGGTAGGTAAAAACAATCCCCATGAAAGGAGAGAATTTGCAAGTCTGATGTATTTCCTCCTTCAGAGGAAGAACCTGCCCAAATGAAAGACCAGGCTGGTCAGTGTGAGCCAGATGGTCTGGCTGAAGTTGTGGCTGCTGGTAAGGAGGTGCAGGCATGGGAGGCTTGGATTATTTTGCTGCTATTGTAAACTGATAGAATAGGTGCATTTGACAAATCCTTTCAGTAGGTGAAAGTAGGACTCCCAGGTTCCCAAACCAATCCATTTTCCTTATTTAATTCTGTAAGTCTATAGCCCTCTGCTGCCATAAACTTCCCTATGCGAAAAGAGTGTTCTGAGGACATTTAGAGTCTTTTACACCCCAGATTCATGCTCTCTTCTTTCTGTTGACCAATAAACCTCCTTTAGGTCATGCCAGAATGGAAACTGTAAGTATGGAAGAGACTCCAGCATGGCAATAGAGGTGACACAAGAACCTGATCAAGTAGGCATCCCTTCTATTAATGCAAGGACAGCATCTGACCATCAAAATCAGGTTTTGCTCACCAGGGTTTCATCTGTTCTGCACTTCTGTGGCATACGTTCATTGGCAGGCAATGGTTATGAGTATATTTAATTTACCTGTATAGTCATGGCTGCTGAGTTCCCAGAGAAGCTATGTCAGGTGTGGACATGGAGCTTACCTCCTGACTGTGCAATAACCCACATCCTTAGGGATCGGTACCTTTCCTTAATTTGAAAAATTTATGGGAACAGGTGGTAAAAATATACCTGCAATGGCAAGTGGCCCTCCTGACAGGTTTGAACATGCTGCTCTAAAGGATGATTTTCTTGTCAGAATTATTTGTTTCAATTATCAAGAGACCACAAACCATGATGTTGGTACTATCTTCTGTGTGTTTTTTTCATGCTGAAAGATTTCACACAAATTCAAGACTCCATGACATGACAGTCAAACCTGAGGACTAAATTATGGAGAGATTATAAGCAAATTAAAACCAAATTTCCTAATACAAACTGTTACACATATTTAGCAAGACACCATTTTCCAGTGTAAATCTATCTTAAACACCAATCTCTTTCAGGTCCACTTTTAGAAATAAACTGTTCTGGTCTACAAGTGCCTATATTCTAATGCTCATCTATTTAAATAGCTAATGATTTCTAAAAAAAAAAAAATAATCATTTGAATTCTAGCAGGATAGCGTATAGCTTTCTGTAGGGTTATAATACTTATCGTAAAATACGAATATTAAGATTAGGAGTTTTTTTCTACTAACCTCAAGATTCTCTGGTATATTTTCATTTTATTAATAAAACCCTAAATTGGTATTATTTTATGGTCTGAAATAGACTTATTTGAGAATATTTGATTAAATTTATGTAGAAGTCAAAGTATGGCCAATATGCTCTGTGCCAGCTGGTTGTTTACATTTAAAACTGGAGGTGGAAATAAATTTATTTAATATATTAGGGAAAACTGACAAATTTCAGTGTTGAGGATGAATAATGAAACCTTACCAATGGCACAATTCCTTTGGCATTTCCTGTAGCCTCTTCCAGGAAGAAATCAGTGAGTGCTACGGGCGAATCTGAATGCAGTAGCTGACCCACTGAAAATTCAAAAGGCTTATGGAGTTTAAGGATTACTGCAAAGTTCCTATGAATATTTCACCAACCAACCTGCCTGCCTGACAGATACTGCTGACACTGTTAGAAATTCATTTATTCAAAGAAATGCTGTCTCATTATGTGAGAAGCTTATCTAACAGACGAGCCCTTTTTTCAAACTGGAACTTTCATCCGTGATTTCGAACTAAGTGGAAATGCTCTGATGGTTGGAAGATGGTATGTTGTTTACTGGATTTCCCAGCATGAATTTACAGCAAGTAGGGTGTTGTATTCTTGAAAATAATTACAATAGATTTTAATATGGTTTTGTTTGATCAGCCAATGTCTTCACTGAAGTTGTGGATAATTATGGTTGGTTTGGAACATGGTCCAGGAAACATTTGGAATTTTTTAACTAGCAGTAAGCCATGCCTTTGCAAATCTCCCGCTGAACAAGTTCACTCTTCAGCTAACTGGATGCTGCAAGCTGGATGAGACAGTAGTTTCTTTTCCAGTCAGACTTTTGAGGTATATCCTATTTATGAGAAGTGTCTAGAAGAAAAAGAAAAAAAAAAAAGCAGCTCTCTAAAAGCCAACATGGGTAAGAGAAGAAGAGTTCTATAGGACTGGTCTAGTTTCCATCTGTGACATTGCCATACCTGTGGTTTTGTGAATCACAGATGTCATAGCTCTTCACTTTTGTAAGACTTTTGATGTTGTCTTGTCCAAAAATCTTGGCTGAACTTGGGAGGTATGGCCAAAGTGGGAAGGTGATTGGGTAGGTGCAGAACTGATGAAATAACTGCACCAAGGGCATAAGAAAGTGAGACAAAACACTGTTTTATTATCTATTTAATCCCACATTTCTTTTTTTTTTCTTCCCCCCCCCCTCCCCCCGCCCCCCTACGATTTGTATCATACCTGCTAAAAGAAATTTAGACTTGGATTTGGAAAGTCTTTAAAAAGAAGAAAAAAAATACTTTATCACTGTCTTGTATCTAAAATATGGCTTATTTGAAACACATACAGCCAAAAGGCCTGCTATTTTTAAAGATAAGTGTTCCCATTGTGACTTACAATAGGTTTTGATCTAATTCAGACCTGACCTGGAACATGTTCTTGCCAGCTGAAGGGCTAAATTTGATCCTGTGTTTCAAGCTCACCTGTAGCGGTGGTTCTATATCTGCATTATCCCTGAAGAGGACAGATACTGGGACATGTACTAATAAATAACCCAAGAGAAAAAGAAGAATTTATAGGCAAAAGTCAACCTTAATGAAATGATGACAGTTCAGTTTGCAATTACAGTATGGTACAGTAGCCAAGTGATGGACAAAGCCCAAGCATTTAAAATGTGACAAAGCTTTATTAATAGCACCTTCTTTCAAAATAATTATGTTGTACATTTCTGCTAGTGACAAGCATCTGGGACCATAAGTGATAATTGAAAATATGGCTCCTTTATCAAAAAATTGTTTTCTGCTACATAAATTTGGAGAGCTGGAATGTCTTTTAGAAGAAAAGTTAAACTGGAAATTGGCTTTTCAGAAGTGAAGCCTCTTTTTGTTAGATAAGCCAACCCACAGCTTTTCTACAAATACATGCAAATTTAAGCTGCTAAAGATCTGGGATCTCTACCAATCTACTTATATTTCTTTGTATTTTCTTTATACACAGAATGCTGGTTCTAGAGGAAGGAAGTCCAAATAATTTTCAGCGTAACACCCATTGAAAGAGAACAAAAATCAGGACTTGTCTATACTAGAAGGTTGTAAAACTTTCTCTTCCCTGGGGTTTAAGTTGAATGACTGCTTCATATTGATGCCATTATACTGATCTTTATATTGGTTATTTGCTGTTCCACTTTGGAAAGGAAACACATTTTACCAATATACATATCTGGTTTTACAGGGACCATGCTGGGCTCTTTATTGATAAAATCAATTCAAGGAATAAAAGAACCTTAAAAATCAAACTTAGAATGTATTGAAAAAATGTTGATCTTAAAGCTTTGAAGAGTATCTAGCTCTTATACAGCTTGAAAAATTCAAAATGCATAAATTTTTCCACTAGAAAGAGCAGTTTAGAGCATATGTGTGTCTGTTGGAGGGAGTTTATCCAAAACAGGCAGGGTCAAAACCAGTCTTTTGACAGTAAATGCTACTGTCAAACAGAACTGCTATTCTTATAAATGTGTACTTGAGCAGTAAAACACTCATTTATGTAGCTAGGAGGTACTTTAAATTCATGTTCTAGTCAGCTGGATAGAAACAAGAATTAGTCCCACAAGAGTACGATGCTCTGTCAAGAACCTGAAGGACAATATGAAACTTAAAGTAATTAAAGCTTTACCTGAAAAAATTATTTTCAGCCAACACAATGTTTGGCATTGATCTAAGAGACTAATGGAAATATTTTAGGCTTATAGACCAAATGACATTTCTCATGCAGTGTATCTGATATTTGAGAGTAATACTAGACTTACCACGACTTGGAGCATGAAGGTCAGAAACATGTAACTCTCCCTCTGTCAGCAATGTTTTCAGGTCTATTTTTGGCTGTAGCCTTAGAAGAGACTCATTGTTTGCAGATGCTGAATTTTTCCATAAGATAAACACGTGAGGGTCCAGAGAGCTTGGGAATAAACCAGCTGGGGAGGAACAAACTCACCTGTTTTACTCCTCACCTCAGCAATGCAAAGACAAGAAGGTGATTATTCATTTGCTTAATTTAGACTGATTTAAGCCAGTAGAAAGAGTGAAACAAAAATAGGCAAGCATATTCAGAGAACTATAGGCATCTCTGAGTGTCTCCTTATTTTTTTGCTGTGAATTTTCTTTTTGTTAGAAATTTTTAGCTTATGCCAAATCAGGCAATTTATCTCCATTTGACAGCAGGTGTATGTTAAGCTTTATGGCTTCAATCATGTGGACATTTTTTTATGCCCTTGCCCTCTAAAATCCAGTATGAAAGCAATCCATCTTCTTTTTTGTTGTTGTTTTTGTTTTTGTTTGAGATTCAAAGATAATTTTCTCCATTTCACAGAGATTGTAGCAAAAAAAACCCACTAGCTTGCTGCATTTTTCTGTTGCTCCTGCGAAACTGTTTTGTCAGCAGTCACAGCTACCTCAGTCCTCTGCAGAAGTGCAGATGGGTATTCAATTTTCCTATTTCAGACTGCTTTTGGTTTTCTATCTGTAAAGCAGTGAGAGGGGATAGCCAAGAGGACTCGGTGAGAACAAGATGAGTAGCTAAAGGGGTTGTAAAAGGTAGGTAATATGAGTCAATAGTGTACTAAGATGTGGCTGCACTGGTTTTTGTGGTTCCTAGGCAACAATAAAGAAGCTGCCAAGACTGAGAGGCTGCAGGGGGAAAATAAGTTCTACTCATCCCATGTTCCAACCTTCTAAATTGTTCTTTCTCTCCCACATTCCTCAAGTATGTGACCTGCTTCACTCCCGTAGTCACCTTCTACCATTCCTCATTTCCTGTAAGTAGGGTATTCTTCTTCTCTAACGTTTCATAAATCAATTACTCAGACTGGTGTGCCCCCAGTAACTCTCCGAGGTGGGAAAAGATCTGGAAACCTGTCAGGTTAGAGCAGCTCCGAGGACACACTAAACTCTGCTGGTTTAGAGAAGTGTCTATCATACCCTTTTTGAATGCATACTACAGTCAGACTTCTGTTTTCTGGGTAAAGTCAAGTCTGTGTAGCAAGATGGAAGTTTAAATTTTGCAGCTTAAATCTTGTGACATTGCTGTACTGAGATCTGAGCCAGACAAGTACACAGCTGGGTTTTTTTTTGCCAAATCTGGAAATAAGTTATTACAAATAAAGAAAGTTTTTAGATATATTGCTGAGGCTGCATCAGGGCATGGCATCTTAATCTGAATTATTTATGGAAATAAAGAAGAGGAAAATTTCATAAGTCTTTCAAATACCCTTCAACATTGTCAATGTGTTCCCTAAGGGTGTTTCATTCTTGCCCAATCTAATATGTGACCATCATAAACTTATTGTTTAATTATTAAATTATTAAGCCTTAATGGAAGTTTCTCACCTTATGTCAGTTTATCTTTGTAAGAGATTATAAAGTGGCTGTATGGGCTTTTGCATTAGCTTATTTGATTTTATGAACACTAAGCCATCCAAAAGGCTTCACTGGTAATGGCAATGGCAATAGGAGCGACGACTTGACAATGATGCACATAGTTCCTCTTGATTTCAGCAGGATTTACCTCCTGAAATACCTTAGTGTATTTGGATTTAAACTCCTCTATTTTCATTAGTCTTCATTTCATTTAAAAAGAGCTCAGGAAGGTGTTTTCAAAAGCTACATAGCTAAAAGCTGATTTGGAAATCTAACTCTTGAAAATTCTCTTTGCCATAATATATGTAACTTTATGCACAGACTGACCAAAAAGCAGCAGCATTTTTTTTTGCTTCCTAAATTAAATTTTTTAAAAAAAGCATAAAAATACCATTCATATGTGAAGTAATTGAATCTGTTTGCCCAATCTTCCAACAGTGCCAGTCAGAGAGCTGCCTGATGCTTTTGAGTGAATCATGCACCTGCAATGTTTCTGCTCATCATCATTACAATTGCTGAAAGGCTTGGGGGCAGAGCTTGCTAACATTTTCCTTTTTTATAGTGTATGTTCTTTCTGCACAATTGATCAAAAGGTATGCGTGGGTGGGGTGCAGAGAGAGAGTCTTGCTCTTTTGTACTTGAATTACAAAGAATTTTACTTATTTTCTTTCATCTGTGTATTAGCTTGTGCAAAAAAGATACTGCAACAACAACATAACCAAGCTTAAGCAACACAGAAGAAAACAATTGTTAACACTTAAGACCAGTTCAGTGTTAAATTTGCCATATAACATTGACTTTTTTTATTTACAGGACTCTCATTTCCCATCAAATACCTAAAGTATCTCTATTTCCCCTCATAAAATTATACATAATCTCCTTGTATATAGCTGTTGACTAACAAAAGGTTAATTACACATAAATACAGAAGACAAAATATGTTGGAGAATGAATCTCTGCAGGAGATGAATGTCTGCAGGATGTCATCCTTTTCAGAGATGAGAAAAAAAGCTCATTATGGTGGGTTGTTCTGTAGTGAATAGACTAAATCTGCCTCTTTCCTTCCTCACTTATGAACAGCAGTTCCACCCTCCTGGGCATCCCAAGCCACTCTTAAATGGAAATATGCCTTTGATTGGCCCTATTTGCATCTTTCTCCAGCTGTCCAGTATCACTCCTGCTATAACAGACTCTTAAGTCTTCACAAATGTCCCCCGCGCTTATAGCCTTTTCTACATAGCTGTAGAAATAATAATTTTATGAACTCTGAAGATACCAGCATTAGCTTAATACCTTGCATTTAACACCTGACATTTTCTGAAGACATTTGCCTGTTCAGACATTTAGACATCTGCTGGCACAGTTTGTAGGTTTCTAATTTGCACATTTATAAGATGATGGAAATAAGATGTAAGGGAAGAGCAGTTGCTGGTTCCTTAAAGTTGTAGGTTGTAATGATGATACTCGGTTTCAGAAACACAACAAAGTATTAATCATTCCAAACAACTCAAGAGCAAACCAAAGAAGTTCAGCATTGTGCATTAGTGCAATGTTAAAAGAGTAATTTGCCAACACTGGTAATTATTTTTTATTAGAGAACAAAGAACAGGCTGATCTCAAAGTATACATATTGTGATTATGAATTGCTCTAATGCTTAAATTGCTTGAAATACATTATTAATTTTATTTGAACAACATGGCGCTGGGAAATGAAAAATAAGTAAAATCTCCTTAGGGAAAAAAATAAGTATATTCTGTGTGACTTCAAACAAATTGTTTTATTTTCCTTGAGGATTATTTTTTTTCTTTAATGATAGTCATTTAGGTTAATGTTTTGAGCGAAATAGTGTAATTTAAACTGAAACATAAGATTACCAGTTCAAACAACTAAGATGATCTTCAGTACTTCTGGAGTGAAATATCTCAGATCCATCAGACTGAATAGTCTAACAATTTCAAAAAATGTTGCTTTTCATTTGGGTCTTGGTTTTTTGTTGGCTACATTTTTGCAAGATCAACCTGAAATCATATTCATTCCTAATTCATGGATATTAATATACCAGATTACAATCTTCCACTGCTGGTTTTTATAATAATTTCCTCAAAGCTTGCTTTATTTATTTATTTATTCTTATAAAATAATCTAATTTTATTGTTATCAGTATTTAAGGAAGAACACCGACCCATGTTCTTCTTTTTCTGGTATAACTAGGACATTAATAACAATTGAGAAAGCTCCAAAACTTTGGATAACAGTAGTGATTAATGAGAAGTTTTCTTGGTTTCCATCTTCATGGACATTTAATTTTTAGGATAAGAAATCCAAGCAGAAAAGTTCACCAAAATATTATCTTCTTATCTCAATTGAGGAAAACACAGGCACCACCAATATAGACTGTGGACTCAGGTGTAGCTTTGTTGTACACCAGACTCCCCTCCACCATCTATGGTCTTTGTCACGTACTAAGAAAATGCCTCAACAACCCCATCCCACAGAAACGACGTAATGGAAGTCAGCAGTTTCTAGGCAAAGGTGACAGGAGTGTTCAGCATGCTTTGTGGGGAAAAAAGTATGAATCGTAATGCGTCAAAACTTTTTCACTTTTGTAATAAAGAAGCATAAAAATTGATTGTTACAAACAGACAATGGTACCTGAAAGGAGTCAAAGCTCACATGCCATGTCTTGTGTCTCCCAACAAGAAATGCAGTCATAGCATGACAGCGTTTTGATTATTTGATTTCTTCAGTGTCTTTTATTAATGTTGTTGTATTTTATATTGCTGTCTTTTACCAGAACAAGTGCATAAGAAATCACTTTCAACATTTTCAAGGCACCACACATTAGGTTGTATGTAAGTAAAATGGTTGCCAAGCATTCATTATGCAAAACAGCTGATCTGGTTCTTCATAACATCAACTTTCTACTGTGTTAGATTTCTCACGCTTAAAATCACACTCGGTGTGCTGTGTGCATGCCTAGTGACAATAATCTTTTTAGTACAAACAGCACTGGTTTGCAGGAGGAATGGAACAGTAGTTTAAGTACTCTTTTCCATCATTTATCAAAAGGCTTTTGAACTTCAAAATGCTTTCTTTTGCATTGGCACTTAAGTGCTTCGTTTCCCTAATTGGAAAAAAGTACAAACAAAATGGAAAAGTGTTGGGTTTTTTTTGTTTTGTTTTGTTTTGTTGTTTTTTTTTTTTAAAGTTCTAGCAATCATAGCAAACACACTTCAGTGTCTACTTTCTGCTTTCAAATCCAACATTTGAACTCCATGGCCTCGCTGAGGAGCTCTGCTATATGAACGTAAGACCATGTGATGCAATGAAAATGAAACAAAGGGGAGCACTGAGAATAAACAGAACACTTGGATTTCTCAAAATGACACATGCTTAGAGAAAGCAAACACAAACTTTGTTCAAAACCAGTGCCAACACCAAGCTCCCTTTTTCAGCCACATTGCTTGCCTTATTCTCTGCAGGAGTGGCTTGCTTCTTCCAACACATCATTTATCAGCTGCCCTCATTTACTGTTCTTGACACTTCACTTCTTACATGCTGGGTGATAGGTTTATTCCACTGGCTTAAATGAAGGACTAGTCAGGTTAACAAATGTCTAAACACGGCTGTTCTTCACTCTCAGATTTCTTTTCCTTGCATTTGTAATCAATCTTCATACTCTCTTGGAAGCTCCAATCCAAAGGCCTCCAAGGGATCAACCCATGTTTCTTGTAGGAGATGCAGGACCTGAAGCAGGATCCTCCTACTTTCCCACTACCGACTCACTGGTCTGTCTCAGATCTTGCATCCTTGACCGGGAAGCTCACACCTCCCAGCAGCACTTCAGGAGCACAAGGTACTTCTACCAGGTGTGCCCAAGCCATTAGCTTGTCTTAATTGTGCTGGGGTAATTCGTTGCCTTCTCTATCTGTGGCTGGAGTGACACTAGGAGGTATGACAAACTGGGACCCTGAGGTGAAGAAGTTTGGGGGCAGAAATCTTGAATAGAAACTCTTTCAATCTTATGGTATAGAAGATTACCTGTTGACTCAGAGAAAGAGAATAGCTGCTGGATGATCTCCACGGGCCATTTTGCAGGGAACGGTTAATGACCACAGACGAAGCTGAACAACTGCGCCAGGGGCCAGGGATGTCAGGGAGGAGCTTGTTCCATTCCAAGGTCTTTAATGTAAGAGCCTGGGGACTGTTTGACAGTCATGCCTCTGTGCTCCTTTGGGGTGCGCAGACGAGCTTTTGTCACAGATCCTAACAAGAATGACTCAAACAATGGATTTCTTTACATGAAATGATGAATTCCTACTAATCAAGAGTAAAGAACGTGTTATGCAGCAGAATTTGCTATTGCTTTGCTGCCTCACTGGTGAAATACATTTCCATGCTTACATTCCCCTCACTGAACTTTAAACATGCAAAAATTAACCTTTCATCTGGTGGGGCTCTGTGCCAAGAACAGGAGAACTGTTTTAATAGAGAAATAATGGATTCCTCAGCAACGAGCACTAATGACTGCAAACACATAAAGAAAGCAGGTTTAATTAGCACTGCGTTCAAGTCTGCCATTTTCAAGATGTGTGAAAGATACAACTTAAATAATTAGTTGAGGTACTAATAGTCTAATGGTGACTGCATGGTGTATCTGCTTGCGCTGGGTGGGAGGGCGGACAGCGGAGCATGCTGCTCGCCCTGACTCAACCAGGGCGCGTGTTCGCGTGGTTGTCTCGGGTCAGAGAGCACGGAATAGACTGAGAGTACTGTGTCTGGCTAAATGAAGTATTTAAGCACAGCTTTTTCCTCCCCTTCGTGGACAGCAGGCTGTGAACTATGCTGTGAAACCGTATGTGTGGGCTCCTCTCTCATTATGTTTGTCCCTGGCACCAGCCCAGGCAGCCACGCTAATGCTTTGAGGTTAGCAGAGGAGGGTGTGAAAGGAAGAAATGGTGACATTGTGACTTAAGTTCAGGAAAGCAAAGAGCCATGGTGGCTTAAAACAGTCTTCTTCCCCTTGTAACCCACCTTCCCGCCCCCACCAGCGAGGGCTGCTTTGGGAAGGCAGGCAGAGGCAGACGTGTTTGATGCCTTGCTCACTGCAGTGCAGCTGGTCGCACTGCCACATCCCAGCCTTGCTGCTGGTTAAAGATCATATGTCAGCTGGGGACATCTTTTCCTTTCTTCTGCCGCTGTCATGACAGTGGTGTTTGGCTGAAAGGTGGGGTGGACAGATGGGAAAGCAACCTCCTAAATTGCCCTGTCTAAATTCACAAGATCCATCTGCCACAAGCCCCCATGACTGTGATTACTAATGTGTTATAGGGCTCGAGATCACTTACAAGTTCAAAATATTCTACCCACTATGTCCAGCTAATTATTTTTCCATTTCTTCTTTCTACTGGCAATCTTCAATCTCTGTTGCAACAAGATAAAAATTGTTCGATTTTCTAATTGGCCTAATTGAAACTGTTCAAATAAATTACCACTCTGCAAAAAGGAAGCCTAGCTGGCCTATTTCTTATAGACACAGCCTAATTGTTCCACTGTTTTATTTTGGTGGTTATCAAATTCAAGAACTTCCTTCAGCACAGTTTTATGGGGCCAGTGCAGAGGTCTGCTTTTGTGAATGTGAGTTTAAGGTAATAGATAAAGATCCAAGATCATGTGTCAGAGACAGAATGAGGGCAGGTGTTGGGTTTTTTTTGTTTGTTTTGTTTTGGTGTTTGTTTCTTTTTTTAATATATATTTTCTTTATTTTGGATGGACATTACCAAAAATTAAAATATAGAGTAGAAGAGATGCAGCACCAGAAGCTGTCAATGAAAATGACAAGACAGAGGAGGATTTTTGAAGTCTGTGCCAAAGAAACAGTTGGAGAGAGAAGAAGGGAATGAAAATCAGAAAATGGTGTCATGGTCACCAACAGAGAATAATATTTAAAGAAAGTGTTTCTGATAGTACTAAGACAGCTGACAGGTCCAGATGGATGAAGCTGAACAGATTCTGTGGTTTGGTAAAGAGGAATCCATGCAGATTTCAACAACAACAACAAAAGGCTTTTGATGAGTTTGAACTGTATTGAAAAATGCCTAAAATGGAACCAGAAATAAAGGCTCCAGGCTAAGCTACCAGAGCAGATTTACAGGTGAGAGACGAATAATGGTCTGACAGCTATAGAAAAACTGGATCTGTGCTGATATGGGTTATTAAAAGGGTGAAAAATCACCAGAAGGGGTGCGGTGAAGGGGTTAACCTGTGGCAAGGCAAGCCGTCCTCATTTATAAAAACTATGACCACATGAAACAGCCCTTGGAGCAAGACCTTCCGAGTGACAAATTTACCCATCACTGAATGAGGGAAATATGTGTCAGATTTCTAAATATGTGCCAGTTGGCTTCTTTGTTTCTCATATGTAGCCTGTTAGTCTGTAGGAGATTATCACAGTGTAGTTTTTTCCTGCTTTATATTTAGAGACTGGTGTGTCTGTTAATGCATCCATACATGGAGAAGTTAGTGAGAAGGGAAAGAGAGAAAATAAATGAGGGTGCGAGGGAGATCAGGAGAGCAGTTAGGTCCCTGAGGCAAACTGGAATGTGAGAGAAGAGTTAGGAAACTTCTACGTCTCTGACAAGAGGAAAAAAGAAAAGAAACGTGGAGGAAAGGAAAGGCAGTCAAACTGAGGAGACATAAAAAGCCCCGGATAACGTTGTGGATATGCTTTGCAAAGGGAGCTGTGAGGCTGGGGAAGGTGGGTCTGCCCAAGGCAGTGGAGGAGCAGGAGGTGCTGTGTCCAGGCTGGGATTGCTGTGCAGCCCGGGGCCGGCAGAGATGGAGCGATGGAGCTGTCCGGGAGCCAGACTAGCTGCAGGAATTCATCCTCTGGCACGCTAAAGTGTCAAGGCTGTATATTGATATTTACACGCAGGCAATATTATTATTGAGAAGCATCAGACACAGCACTGAGAGGTGATAAATTCCAGTGAAGTTCAATTCCAACTTTAGAAAATGAAAGTTAAAGATAAAACTCAGGCAGGTCGAAAATGTAGGTTTGGTAATAACCCTTCCTGGACCTTCTGTCCACGTAGTCAAAATACACAGTGATCAAAGTACTAAACCATGTGCAGAGGGTAGACTCAGACCTCTCGTTCTAGAGACACCAGGTCAGGACAGAGCCAGCATAGTCATTTAATTAGGGGAAAATGCTTTTCGCTATGTTTAATGGGAAGATTTCAACGTGGAGGGGTCCGTAGTTCACAAACATAAGCTGAAACCTGTGCTACCCTGGAAGTTGACAAGTAGCACCATCGGAATACACGTGTAAATAAACTGAGGTACAAGAAAGTTAGGAAATATGGTTTTAGACAGCTTTCAGTACAGATGATAAAACTATGGTTACTGTGATGCAATTAATGAAACTTTCACAGGCACATTCTCCCTGTGGTCCTGGGTGCTTCTGATCGCATGAGTAACATGTTTGTTTGCTCAATACATTATATCCAAAAGAGATCATCTTGTGAAGCAAAGCACTGGCTATTCTTTAGTGTTTGCCTGTCATTCTGTTACTTTCTGAACTTGTCTTACATTTTCATGTCTAAAATTAATTCAGTCCACACTCTGGAATTATTCCATTCCAGAATGGAATCATTTGGTTTTGCAACTGGTTATGTGAACCAGTCAAGTATGGCTCAGAAAACATGAATGTTTAAGAAAAGAGGGTTTATCAGAACACTTCAATTTGCCTAAAATACTTGCTTGAAATTTACCAGAAGTAAAGATCTCTGTCCAGAACCTTTTGCATTGAGAAGTCTGTAAAATTTGTTAAACACTTTGACTGGGTGAAAGTGACTGCAGTTCAATAAAGGCAGAGCAGCCAGAACCCAGCAAAACCAGTCCTAATAACTTCGAAGTGCCTTCCTACTTCTGCATATTCATGGGCTTGTTTCTTCTTAGAACAAACTCAACGTGAATCAAAACAAAAGACAAAGCGTTGCTTTTTATCCAGGGAAAAACTAACACATCCCATGTCTAACAGGTCTCTGAGGTAGAATCCATCAGTTTGGGATAGATTGTTGGGTAGTTGGAAAGATAGAATAGTAATAGCTATTTCTGTGTTTGATTCCATTTAGATAACATTTTGTTTTAAATTAATTACTTGATATATAACTTGCCAAATATTTGCTTTATGGACTCATTATGTCAGGACATCAACACAGCAGAAAAAACCCTTAATAATGTTTTCAAGTTTGTAAATAGCAAACATAAACCTTGCTCTCAGATTTCTGCTTCAATCCAGAAAACAGGTGGGAAAACAGTGACTTGGTATTTTGTGATTTTTGGGCTCACTTATGGCTAGTACTGTCCTGATTGCTCCACATCTCACGAAAGCATAAGGGCTGGACCCCTTGACCTCAGCCTCTACTGCACCTCCAGTTACTAAATCTATCATTTCGTAGAGACCAGAGGATGACAGGCCATTTTGATAGCTAACACCAACAAAAAAAAATTATCCTGTTCTCCCCCCTTTCTCTTGCACATCTTCTAATCGTACCTCCTACACATATGAAAATAGAAAAAGTGCTGCAGGAGCTGGTGATGTCCAGACTATGCTCTGCTTGGCTGTCTCTGTGACTGCACAATGACTTGGTAAGCTTGACAAATACTAAAATTTGGGAGTAGAATTCATATTTTGGCATGATTTGCAAACAGTAAATGCCCTGGGGGTATTAAAATCAAAATATTTACCTAAGGACTTCAGTGAGGATGTAGATTGCTAAGTTTAGTTACAGTTTATATTTCTGGTTAAATTAGCTCAAAAATTTAGCCAGAGCTTTTATTAACTTTTTATATTAATGATTTTGCACTTGTCCTCTTGTAGGTGGCAGTGCAAAACAAGGCTCACACATGAGATACTATAATTAATCACTTTGTTACAAGAAAAAAAAAATCCTCATTTACAGTTAAACATGCATCCTTAATACTAATTTTCTTAACTTTTAACTGTCTCTTTTTTACATTGCTAATATTCCTCTGCTAGATAATGTAATGCACACACATAGGACAGACATTCGTATTTGGCTTGTTCCCTTGCAGAATATAGTCATTCCATGCAGTCTATAGGAGAAGACACTGGAGGTACAATCACAAAACAGCAAAACAAAAAAGCAGTTTTGTCATTTTGAATGACATCCACAATGAGCACGTTGTTGAAAATGCAATGAATACTCCCCTGGTTTTGACACAGAAACATTCAGCAAGAAGCATTACACAAATTATTTTTTCAGCATTTAATATATGTAAAATATCATAAATCAAGCACAAGTTACTGCCAGACAAAAGAATGAAAAATACTTTTAAAAAAATGTCATATGTAAATAAAACAGATTGTCAGTGGTTCTTAAAGATGTGTTGAGAATAACAAGAACATTTGTTCCTGTATTGCTCACTGTATCCAATGTCATTTCAATGTGGCTGAGATTTCTTAGCAGGTGATATATATATCTCTTCATGTAATATACTTCAAAGGGACCGTTGGGCTAGACACTTTGCAGAAGTTAGGACAGATCTTTAGTAGTCAAAGTACTGTAAATTCTGAAGAGCTGATAATCTGTTAGACCAAGAAATGTAACAATTGCAGACAGCGTTATTGAAAATTGGCTGAAACTGTTCTTGAAGGAAAATGTGAGTGGCTGATAGGACAGGCAAGCTCAGGGTCAATTTGCTTTTCCAAAATTGTAGCTATAATTAGTGTGTCAGTCACCCTGGACTGCTGTCTGTAGCAAGGATGCGCAGGTGTTAGCCTCCCATTGACAGCAGCGGCACCATATGTTAGTTTAAGCAGTTTAAAATATGCCCTTACGTATACTGGATTTTCATTAAAATATTGACATGGCAAAAATTCTGATGTAAACCCAGAGCTGAACTCAGTCTTATTCGGTACCTAGAGCTGTAGCTTCAACTGAATCATACACACATATATGTATGGGTATTAAATATTAGAATCAGCATCAAGGCTTATAAAAATGCATGAAATATACATCAATAAAACAGGATCTTTAAACTTAGAAAGTCATAGATGGAGTTAATTTGAGGAATTGAAACGGAACTTTAAATTACTAACTACTAATTGTGGTCAGCCCAGTAGCTGTTCGGTATTGGAGACTTTAGGGAACTGGTTGCTCCATCTATGTAAATTCTAAAGTAATGACTGTGCTGGTTATAGGTATTTATTCATACTTTTCTTTGGCAAATAGGCTCATTCCCTTTCTGTCATCCTTCCTGGAAGGTAAGAAAAATTTTTACTCATTTCTGAATGGTATCAAGCAGTACAACCATCAACTCAGCAGAAGCTGAGTAGGAGGACAGAATGTCTAGATCATTTTGACTTCTTTTTTTCCCTGCTTTTCTTGATTTGTAGCCTGATTTTGCAACCTTTAATACATGAGAAATACTGATCTCAAGATAGTATTAATATTAAGACAACTTCAGGTGGTATTCATAGGAGTACTTTATACTGGATTCTTCCTTTAATCTTTCAAATAAAACCTAGAAAAAACACTCGTTTGATGGCAATGTTTTCCTGAAGTTTCTTTCCCTTTTTTTCTCTATAAAGATGTGCTTTGCTAAGGCTGGTACCTTGTTCAGCTATCTCATATCAAGTTATGTCACTAATAGCTACCGCATACATTGTGCCAACAAACAGTTCAGAAAATGAAGTTTTCATTTAAAATGCACATAACTTAGCAATGGTAGCTCAGGAGCAGCAGCAGCACACACAGAAACAGTACTTGAATTAATTAGAATTATAGCCCTTGGGTTTTGTATGTGCTTTTTGAATACTAGGAATGTCGTTACCGTTTCATCCCAAATACCAAAGTTAAATGTGAACTCTTATTGTTTTTTCTTTCAAAAGATGCATATTTTCATATGTTCTTTTTCAGATCTTGCAGTTTATCGGAGACTGATGTTGAGGTAACACTCAGCTGACACTTTACATGCTTTTTTTAGCTGTGTGACAAACTTAGATCAAAAATTTATATTTCCCTATTACCACTGATAGCATCTCATCAGCACATTGAATATTGATCTTTAAGAAAGAAATCCTTAGATTTTAGATAGTATCAAGGTAACCATCATCCATTCCGATTTTTAAAATGACCACACTATATAATAACCAGGGTTCCCTCCCTCTTCCCAGGTTCACAAATGTCTCCAAGAGAACCACATTGACCACCTCTCTCCGTGATTTGTCCAGACTGGATTTTTATTCACATATGGTGACAATAACGGTATGAAGAAGGGAATTCTTCCTTCAAGGCAGAAAGACCTCATTACTCCCATGGGGCTAATTAAACACAATCTGTGAGCATCAGCTTTACCAGGTGTGATGCTGGGGTCCTCTCTGCTATGAAGGGAAGGACTGTCTCACAGAAAGGTGACACTGGCAGCTTTTAAGGACCATGATTTATCTACCTGACAAGGAGCCCTCTAAACATCTGACTGTAAAGATGCATCACCGGGCATAGTTCCAGCATAAAGGAGTACCGTGACTTTAAAATACAGTAATATTATTTGTACTTGCTGTTGGCTGAGTGTCCAGGTCAAACTGCCTGGTCTTTATGAAATAAATGGAATGTATGATTTGGCACAGCAAAGTACAAATAGATTTGAAGTTATTGTTAAAGTTGCATCTTTAAGGCTTAAAACTTTAAAGTTTACCCCAATTTACAAGGCATTTTCTGCTCAAGGCATCACATGGATCTCAATACTACAACCATTTTTGCTTACAGGAGTCATAAAAAGAGGTGCAGAGATTTTAAGATTATCAAAACAGAACTTTCTTCACATTCAGGTATTGTGGTTAGCCAAATACAGCTGGCCTTAAACTAGACATACAATGACAACAGAGCTGAAATGTTGTAAGAATGACAGCAGGGCTTAAATGTTGCAAGCAAGAGCAAAGGTGCAACTATTTTCCTCTGCTATGCCATTTTCATTTGTATAGACACTAAGAAACTTTAAGCACCTCGGATGCTGGAAGGGTGTTCTAGTGCAGGGAGGCTCCAGTATAAAAGGAAAAAAAAAATCTATAGAAATCTTCTGTAGCAAATTTACAATTCACAAACTGCTGGAAGAATTTTAAACAGCTATGTAAAAATAGGTTAGAGGACAATTTGAGCAAGAGAAAGTCTTGACATATCAAATTGTTACTAGGAATCTGCTGGGCAAAGAAATCTTTGCTCTTTCTCTACTTGTCTGCATATTCATTGTATGGCTGTAACTAACAAGTGATATTAATTATATGATGACTGAGATAAATACAACATAAATATGTGAAAAAAGCTTTGCACTGTTAGAAAGATTTTTATTTATTAAAACATTTCATGTTGCATTGATTTTTTAAAAGCAGAACACTTTACATGATGCCTTCTATACTCATAAGGTGAACAGTGGAGGGATAACAAAGCTTTGTAATCCTTTTGAACTACCTTGGGCTAAATTTTAAGTCATCGTTTCTCAGTTCCATAAGACTGTTTTGAAATTATACAAAAGTTTTTTTGTAAATGTAAATGGTGTAAAACCTTTTTTTGAAATTATGTTAAGCACCATCTTTAAATATATTTTTTCTTTGAAAAGAAAGACTCCAAGCAATGATATAGTGAGATATATGTGGACAATGCAAACCCAATATTTTAGGGAAAAGACAACCAAGCTGGATAGTGTTTGGGTGAAATACATTCAGGGTTGCTAAATGGGAAGCAGGTGACTTACTCAAATCACCTTAGCCAACAAGTTGGGGAAAAGGTCAATTATTAAAATTGTTATTTCCCCCTTGTTGGCCACTGACAGCCACAGCTGGGGACAGGATAACATATTAGTGGTCTGAACAAGTATGGCTGTTCTTCTGTTGTATTCTTCTCATCTTTGCCACAGAAACATGATATAAAACTCGTGCAAATGCAGAAAGGTTCTGACGGATCATCAGAGTGGAGACCCTGTCATGCAAGAAGGCACAACTACAGGTTTAACCAAGGTACAGGTACATATATAGAAATGTAGAGGCTTAATGCTTGCTTATAATAGTAAAATTTAACAGGGACAATACTGCTGTTTATAAAAACACGTGTACAGGTGAGGGAAGAAAACTATCTTCTGGATTCCTGGAGGACCAAGCTGGACAAAAGAACCATCTAAATTAAAGAATAACACTGGAACAAATTAGTATGAACTCATCACAAAAAGTGGAATTTTTAATCACCAAAACAAATTCTGGAAAACCTTTCTAATAGGCCAGAAGCAAAAATCTTATGGATTTTTGAGCAGGAGCTTTCTAAATTGCACTGTATGACAAGATATCTGTGATAGAAAGGTCTGAACGTAGTGATAGAAAGGTCTGAACGTAGTAGCTCAGAGAAAACTCTAATGTTGTATGCTATTATGAAGATTATATAAAATAATAATATTCCAGGACAGTCATTGTACCAACAATGGCAGCACTTCCATACAATATCCTGAAGGAATGACCAAGAGGTTTGCTTCAAAAGTGTAGCCTCGAACTCAAATGTCAATGTAGACATGCCTTCAGAGCATTGAAGTCCAAGAATCTGAAAAAAACCCCAAACACCTAAGAAGCTGGCAGAGTTAAATGGAAGGTCAGTAGGTGCTGCTTAGCTTGCTGGCCACACAAAGTCCCTTCTCCGTACATACCTGGCTTCTCTTTCCCATAGGGGGTGAGGAGGCTAAGGGACCCGCAGGCTGCGGGGCAATGTGTTGGGTCTGCCTGAGATGGAGTTAATTTTCCCCACAGCAGCCCTCCCAGTGCTGGGCTTTGTACTGGCAGCTGGAAAGGTGCTGGTAACACCCTGGTGTTCTGGCAGCATCACGGCTCTCTCCAGCCTTAACCCCCCCCACCAGTGGGCTGGGGGTGGGCAACGTCTTGGGAGGGGATGTAGCCAGGACAGCTGACCCAAACTGACCAAAGGGATGTTCCATACCACATGACATCTGCTCAGGTATAAAAGCTAAGAGAAAGGAGGAGGAAGAGGGACATTAGTCTTTCATGACATCCATCTTCCAGAGCAACTGCTATGTGTACTGAATCCCTGCTTCCTGGGAAGTGGTTGGATATCGCCTGCTGATGGGAAGTAGAGAATCACATCATTTGTTTTGTTTTGCTTCTGTGCGTGTGACCTTTGCTTTTGCTTCATTAAACCATCTTTATCTTGACCCACAAGGTTTTTTTTCATCTTATTTTCTCTGCCCCCCCATCCTGTTGAGGAGGGGAGTGATAGAGAGGCTCGGTGGACACGTGGTGCCCAGCCAAGGACAGACCACCCTAATGCACACTGGCAGCAAACACCATACCATCTGCACTTAAGAAGAGAGTTCTGTCACAATGTAGAGACACCAACCTGAATCTCAAATGAAGTATGTTTACAGCTGACCACCCTAATTGCATCAGCTTTGCTCAGGACTTTGGTGCCTTTAGTTCCTGTAAAGGGATCATCACCAGCAGCTCTGAGGTCTCAGTCTGATTTTCTCCTGCATGGCACCTGCTGGTCTCTGGGCAGGAAGGCAGCATCTGACCCCTGAGCTCAGATGGCAGCTCACAGGGCACTAGTGCCTAGGAGTTGGGTGCTCTTGTTCTGTTGGGGATGTGAAGTCCAAAGTCGACAGGGCTGTCTGCTGTGCCCATGTTAGATCCTCTTTCCTACAGTCTATGTGCCAAGTCTCACTGTTTTCTTGGTAAATTTTCTAACAAGCTTTCTAATTAAACAAAATTGAGGTTAGAAAACATTATATACAACTCTAAGGATATCTTCTTCCTGTGATAGCTCTGCCATAGCTGTAGCTGTTATCATGAATAACAAATCCTCCCTGGGATTTCTTACTTAGAAGAAGGGAATACGCCTCTACATTTGCTGTTTTTCTGTTTAAATGTCATATTTAGTGTTGCAGAGTTCTGGTAAAAAACTTTTTTGAACACTGATGCTGTAGACTTTTTTTTCAGAGAGGTGGTTCAGAATATGCAGGCAAAAGGTCATTAAGAAGCTCAGGGAACATTCCTTTTCTCAGTGGCCTGGCTTTGCCTGCAGTAGCTTTATCTCTTAGCACCCTATAGAGAAATGTTTTCTTACAGCCAGAGTTTTTACTCTTCCCAAGTGAACTTCAGTTTATGTAGCTCCCACAAGCAGTGCCCCAGCTGCAGCCAACTGACTCACCGACTTCTGCTTTCTGGCAATTTGGTCAATCCTTTCACTGACCTCCCAGACAAATATCAGCCAGTGTTTCTTCTACTTGTACTGGATTGGTTGCCTTCTCTCTTTTACTTAAAGAGTCTTTCTGGTTTGATGTAATAGATTGCCACCCTTTTTGATCAGTTTTCCTACTTTTCTTTGTGAGTGGAGTAGTTTTACTTAACTTGTCATTGCTGTTGGTAGCCCATTTTCTGCCATTACCAATGGGTCTGTGAAAAACCAAGTTTTTCATTTCCACTGTAAAACCAAAACAGCTGTTAAAAAAACCCACAAACCAACAATAAAAAAAAAAAAAAAACCAAAGAAAAACAATCTAGTCAAAAGATATTTTACTAATTTCTTCTTTTCGAAGGAAGACCACGAAATATGGCACTTAATATGAAGTGTTCTATTTAATCTGAAAAGGAATATTCTTAAAAGCACCAAAGATCAGAGCAAAATAAATGGTGTTGATTTGCCAGCCTTCTGGAGGACGTGGAAGTTATGGCTCCCCTTGATCTAGTAGTTTAAGCAGCCACGTTATTTCTTGTAAACTCAGGTACCAAAATGATCTGTCGTGAGTTAAATATCTTAAAAGATTGTTCTAAAACAACCCCTATGGTCCTTTTTGTTGGAACTGCTCCACATTGAATAGACCACAGGGTTTGCCCAAGTTTTGGCTGGGATGGAGTTAATTTTCTTCCTAGTAGCTGGTACAGGGCTGTGGGTTTGGATTTAGTATGAGAATAACGTTGATAACACAGCGATGATTTGGCTGTTGCCAAGCCGTGCTGACCCTACCTCAAGGACTCTCCAGTTTCCCAGGCTCTGCCAGTGAGCAGGTGCACAAGGAGCTGGGAGGGAGCAGGGCCAGGACAGCTGACCCCAACTAGCCAAAGGGCTATGCCATACCATAGAGCGTCATGCCCAGTATATAAACTGGAGGCGGCTGGCTGGGAGGGGCCCTTTGCTGCTCGGGGGCTGGCTGGGCATCGGTCAGTGGGTGGTGAGCAACTGTATTGTGCATCACTTGTCTCCCTTGGGGTTTATTTCTCTCTGTCTTTTTGTTGTCTCCTTTTTCATCATCATCATCATCATCATCATCATCATCATCATCACCATCATCATCATCATCATCATCATCATCATCATCATCATCATCATCATCATTATTATTATTATTATTATTATTATTATTATTATTATTATTATTATTTTATCTCAGCCCATAGGTTTTACCTTTTTTTCCTGATTATCCTCTCCGTCCCACCGGTGGGAGGGAAGGGTGAGTGAGTGGCTGCATGGTACTTCCCAGCTGGGGTTAAACCATGACAGATGCATAGAGTGTAATTCACTATAGTGAATACAATTTTGTCTGGTGCTTCAGCAAATATTTTTAGGTTATGGTTGTATAATTATATATAAATATAAGCATATACATGTCCATGTACATGCATGTACATATATATGCAGACAATATACCTATATATGCATATTAGAATATCTAAAAATAAAACCCGTTACATGTATAAACACATAAAGGCACACTTTTGTAGACACATGTACTTATCATTTTTTTATATATTGCATGATCAATAGCGTTTCATGATTGTTTATGTGAGGGCAGATCAGGAAGGTTGATAGCACCCCTCTCTGCAGGGCAGAATCGCTGCAGGCATGGGGATGCTGGTCAGAATCCTTCCCAAGGTGGGAAGGGCAGGAGCTGACATCTGCACTCACACTGGGTGCTCTGATAAAGTAATATTTCTAAAAGTGCAGAGTTATTCTTGTGTTTTGTGAAGTCAGTAAAAATATTTTTGTATAAAGCCCTGGATTAATTTAATGAGACACTGTCAATATTCAGCCCCATACTGCTGCACTGGAGCATCCTCACTTCCTTATGGAAGGATGAAGAAGAGCTGCCATGTTATTTGTGTTCTTTTTAATTTCATTTTATTCATATTATTTTGGGGCGCATTGGTGCTGCATATGTCCCTGCCCACTATACTCGAGCTACCATTGTTTCACCCTATTGAAATTATTAAGGATCTTTTCTGATGGATAAATCACAGGACCAATGTTTTCTTTTTTGTACTGTTAAACATTGTCCTGGCAAATCCTTCTGACTTGTTTTCAGAGATTTCAAACTCTCCTCTATCTTTAAAACTTTAAGAGTTCTTTGGCAACTCCTCATTTTATACTCTTCTAGGAATAAAATTATTTCCTGAAACATACAGCAAAGTGCCTATTTTTTAATGTGCTTGAATCAGAATGATCCCTTTAACTATGAGGTATTACAAATGCACACTAACACTAGAAAATGAGTCATTAGTTTGGTCATCATTATACTATTCTTTCAAACCTTTTTTTTTTTTTTTTTCTTCTATCTTGGATACAGAATCTTTAGACTTCTGTGTATAGACATGATTGGTGCCTCTCACATAGTGAGAACTAACAGAATAGGATTAGTGGTTTGTAGTCACTGAACCAGTGTAATTCAGTGTAGTTTATCAGTGTGGTTACATGGAATATTAAATTCATTGAGTAGACTGAGAAATCTGAAATGCAGTTTGCAGTAACATCTAGAAATGTCACCTAACTCATAATACACATGTAAGTACGTATTCCTCTAACCTCAGTGACAAACAGCTCTGCAAACAATCTGTACTTTTTAACAGTACCAAGTGATGGTTTGCTGACTAAACAAGTTGGTTTAAAAAACAAGCCTGACTGCAGTGTTATCTTTTTGGAGAAGGAATTGTAGTTCATCATATTAGTAATGCAAACACCACGAAAACAGAATATGCTCTGAATGAAATGACTACAGCGATGCAGGATTCAGTCGTGCCTTTGAGGCAGTGGAGTACAGCAGGAGTGCTGCAAGGTTACCAGAGGCACAATGCCTGATAAATTTTCCAGCAAATCAGACTGGAACTGTATGCTCTGAGGATGATGCTCTGTGATTTGAAAGATCTGGGTTCAGTTTCTGGCTCTGCTACAGATTTCCTCTAGGCAAACCACTCACATCTTGCTGTGCCTCAGTTCTCCATCTGTAAAAGGGAGATAATGATTCCCTGCCTTGCAAAGGGTTTGGGAAGATCAGTTCATTAATGTTTGAAAGGTGTGGTGCTGGAGAGCATATTGCTGCCGAGCCGGTTGGGAATACAGCCTCAGCAATACCCCCTGATGCTTGTGGAGCACATGTTCGTCTGGGGAAATACACTTTGTTTTCTCTTCCCCAGGTTGGTGAGAGTGGCTGTGGTCTTCCCACTTCAGGCAGGGCATGGGCTGGGGAGAACTTGCAGCGAAGGGAATTGCCTGAACATCCATTTGAAGACTGAAGATGTGACCTCTTTCTGGTTTTCTTAATCTTGTCTCCATCCAGCTTATGCTCTAACGTTGCTGTTGAGGCTTTTTGATATACAAAATTGGCTGACATGGTGAGAGATTTATCTGCTTCCCCCCCTGCTATCTATCCATAGCTGAATGAAGCAACTGTTGCTTCCTCAATAAGCAAATATAAAACGGGAACTATTCCCTTCCCCCCTTGCAGTGTGATTGCTCAGACAATGTTTAAATGACTGCATCTTTAAAACCCGTAAAACTGTGGAGAACTACAAGATTAACAGGATTACCAAGGTATCCAGGCCTGACAACTCTCATATACCTATATTCTGAAATAGATGACCGAAGAAAATATTATATTTGTTATCTGTTATGTTCCAGAGCTGAATTTCCAAATATTCCCTCTAAGTATTAGTCCTCTGCCCTCAAAAGCAGCTGAAAGGATGTGGTGGATTCTCTCAATAAAATCCATGCAGAGGTGGTGAGGGGTCATTAGGCCATGGACACTTGCAGTGCTTTACCCCTGAGATATTACACTAAGTAGTAGTCAAAAGATCCTCTGTGAATGGTATTTGTTGGAAAAACGGCCCGTGGTCGGATGAACTGCCTGCAGTAACATCGAGCTATTTTAGACAAAGACAAAATTTAACCTCACAGTCCCTCTGATAAAATGATATTGGCTGACTCGAACACTTTGATCTGAAAACATTGTGAGAAGGCGATGCTGAAGTGGAGAGGCTCAGCGACATTCAAATTCATGTGGTGGTCTGCTTCCTCGGTAAACTTAGCTGCGGAAGAATCCATACCTTCTTACAGAGAATGGTCCTGTTCCACATGGTGATCATCCTGCATATAAAGTCTTTCAGTGCAGATTTTCTCCAAGCTTCTAACTTAAACCATGTAAAGAATGTCAGGTAAGTGAAGTGATAGAAGTGAACACATCTTGACTAAGGTGTTAATTAGTTTGAAGAAAAAATTGCTAGTAGCATGCCGAAAGCATGTGGGTGGTTTCAATGATAGCTGGCAGCTTCTCTGGGGATATTCCTCATTTTGCCTTTTAAAAAATGGCCTGAAATATCCGTTTTTGGAAGGGTATGTGTTTGTGAGTACTGCATCTGCAGTTAACAGGGAAATTAGTTTAAGTGTAGTAGGTAGAAAAATCATGGTTATAGTACTTGAATTCCTTGCTTTCTGAAAAAGAAATATCTTCATAATTGGTGCTATTAGAGAAACGGGCCCATGAGATTGGGAATCTCCTATTTATTTCATTAGTCATATAGCAGAGGAATAAAATCTTGCAACACATCAGTTTCCAGACCTTGAAAATGCAGCAGTTCTGCATATGATTCTTGCGCCCCATCCATTAATAAAATATCAGACTGCCTTCTGCTCATATTAAATGACAAGATTAACATCTATCAGCTTCAATTCTTTCTCTTCCCCCTGCCCTGAACTTAAAAGTTTCTCTGAAATGGTTTAATTGAGATCAATGGAAATAGTTGCAGAATGAGGTGCAATTCAATGTGATGTGAGCGTTGGGGTTGATATAATCAGGGATAAGAGGGGTAAAATGAGGAGAACAAGTGACTTGTTTGCCCATCTGTGTACTAGAGAACAAAAAAGCTGGATTCTGTATTCCCATCACTTCTCTCTACTGCAGCCACTAATTGAACTGTGTAAATGCAAACACAATGAAAGAGTTGGATCCGATGGCAAAAATACAGTATGGGATCCTTACCCTGCAGCCTGACTTCTGTTCAGCGCCATTAGGGTGCCTGGGAGACAGGCAAGATCTCTACATTTTTTATGTACTTAGAAAAAAAGAATGAAGACCCTGATGTTATATTGTTTAGGCTTCCAGCATTCCTGGAGTGGAGATCTGTGCTCCATAAAAGCACTGGCTGGGATGGTGTTCGATCACATGCTTGATCTTTTGTGCTGTGGATGTGTTTTCTGTGTTTAGAATTGTTTCTGGTTAGTCTTTTCTAAGGAAAGGAAAATGGATCAGCTGTTACTAAGGTTTTACACTAATTGTGTTAGAGAATAAGAGGAAATGCTGTTGTTTAGATATAAAAATAGTGTATTTGGCATATATATATAATTTTTTTTTTGCAAGTGTATGGCTCCACAGAAAATGTCAATTACTTATTCACAGATGAAAAGAGTGGATCAAAACATATCGATTACTTATTTGCAGATGAAAAGAGTGGATCAAAACAGACACGGAATGTCCTGCAGCATGGCAAGGAATCTGGAGTAAGGCGCTACGAAAGGCAAGCAGGGTGGCATTTCAGCCTCGGTAATTGCCCATCAAATTATTTCTTTCAAACTGCACCTGATATCTCTCAGGGTATTTAATGTTAGCGAGCCAAGGCAAATTACGTACTTTTCCTCCCCGTAGCCACTGAAGTTCAAGATGAAGCACTGCCCTGGTGTCGGAAAGGTAACTGAACACTGCTTTCAGGTGGGTGTTGGGCACAGGCAGCTGCCCAGCGAGGGGCAGGAGGAGCCACCCACAGCCCCGGCTGCCACCCAGGGCTGTCCCCAGAAAAAAGTGCGGGGCCTGGCCAGCACCTGGGGAACCTTGGCCACCTGAGGAAGCCTGCAGTACATCTTATAAAAAGGTTGGTCTCTTGATGTCTAACAAACCCACTCTTAATTTATATTTAATATTGAGTTACATAGATATAAAGGCACGGGAAACCATTTTATATGTAGATCTTCATCCTCCTTCTTGAAAAGGGACTATGTTATTTCCCTGGTGGAGTTCTCCCATGCCATGTGCATAGAAATCCTGTATGCCTAGGATTTTGGTAGACAGCTAGGAGAAGCAAGCGTGAAGACTGATAGAATTCATTCTCGTCTTTCTAATAACTTTCTCAAATTCTCCTCAGCAATCATATACTTTTCAAATTGCAATTGTCAAATTGTTGTCAAATATTATCATTCAAATGCTAAAGCATTGTGCCAACAGCTTTATTTCCCCATCTTTTCTCTTTGGCTAAACTATGCATTATGCCCTGAAATGCTACCTCAGTCTTCGTGCCCCTTTTTCTATTCTTCCTCAACTTTAAATTAATTAAAAACATATCGATAGAGAGGATATTATTAAAATAACAGGGTTTCACATACATTGTATAGTCTCCCGGTTATCTCTCATCTGGTATCTTTACTGAGGCTTTATCATCTAGAATGTAAAGAAATCAGTGTCAGCTGGCTTCTACAACTGCTGAGCACCACCCTCAGAGTAATCATCTTTGATTCTCATTAAATTCTATTGCACTTAGGTAGTTTAACTGATACAATACTTGCACTTTTCTCGCAGTCCCTTGTTTAAATAGTGTCTCATACATTTTAATACAGTTACCTAGACTATTTTGAAACAAAATCTGAAGTGTAACACTTAAAGCATTTCAATGCTACAGAGACACTTACCTACAGACCTGAGAAATAACAGAATAAAATAAAAAATATGAGTTTATCTGCCTCTTCTAAGCCCTGATGATCAGTTGCTTGCATTTAGACAAATGAAACTCCTATTGAACTTGGATGTACATGATTGTTGGGTGAACGTGTCATAAATGATAGAAGGCATAAAAAGCTAGGGAGGCAAGGGGGCCTACGGGATGATTCCTGCTCACTATTCCAACAGTTAAAAATGTTGTCTCTAACAGTCATTTGTAATAACAGCCCACTTGAGGGGGGTCTGTAAAATTAATATCTTGGTGTGTACTTGTCTAAATGTGAGCTGTTGTGTTTTACTGATGATCTGTGAAGAATTGTATCATTGAGTACAGCTATCAGCATTATTGCCTAGAAGCCTGCTTGAAGTTTGAAACTCACCTTTTCTAAGTTTTTTTTTTTTTTTTAATTCAGTATAATGTCTTAATCCATCTACTGGAAATTTGAATAAATGAGCTTCTTAAACACCTATTTTGAGCCCTCCATTCATTATTTACATGTTCCTTATTGAACAAGTTAGAAGCACAGTATTTTTTCCAGTTCCATTTTTTAAATTAATGAGTTTACAGTTCAAGACTTTTCTTTAAAGTTACTCATGCAAATGTGGTGGTTCCAACTTCTTTTCACCATTACAAAATCATTTTCTAAAATAGAATGCATTAGAAACCATCATTCCATTCCACTGGAGCATTTCCCAGAGTGTGAATTTCATTTCACCCACCTAAAACAGTGAAAAGGACTTTTCTGAGTAAGTTTTGACAGTTTGGGAATTTATCCACATTACATTATAACTGTCCTTTGGCTCTGTGAATAACATCCCAGCACATTTACCTTTAGTTATAAAATCTACCTGGCAGGAAGAAGTAGCATCAATCCTGGAGGAGAGGAACTATTTCAAAAAGGGGGTGCAGTTGGTAGGGGAGGGGGATCCTCCTGAAGGTCATTCACAAGCAGAGGCCCCAGGGTGACACACTCTTGGTGTGGGTGGGCTGCTGATGTGGCACTGAGCTCAACGGACTCTTTTCACAGAAACCCATATTAGCTGATGTGGAAGGGGAGGTGGGGGGGAAACCCCTACTGCAAGCAGGTAGGTGGGAAGCTAGTTGGTCTTTCAGTGACAATACGCCCCAGATGTGAGAGAAGTTACTAGGGGAGCAAAGACACACTGAGACATTTGTTCCCAGTGAGACACTAACACTTTTGTAGTCCAATGTCGTCGTGTCTTTGTGGGGGCAGGGGACCCCTACGGTGCAAGGGCTGTTGCCCTCTGGGGTGGGTGCTGCCAGGCAGGGAGGCTATGGGCAGCAGTGCCCTGGGCAAGGAGTTGCTCAGGCTGCTTGGGGAGGGGTGGCATCAAGGTCTAGTGTATCAATCTCCATTTCAGTCAGACTTGCTGGTTTCTGACGTTCCTCTAAGCCCCTGAGGAAAAGGCAACAGGACTCACTGCTGGTTTTGAGGTCCCCACAACAGACTCATGAAGACGCATGATGAAGCTGTTAACAGGCATCTCAAAAGCAGCAGTAACCTTGTAAAGGAGAGGAAGAAGTAGAAATCCCTGGTGGTAAGAGAGAAGCAGCAATATGCACTGACTGAAATGGCTTAGCATGCACAAATGGGCTGAAAACAGCAGCAATAAGACAATAAGCCAGCTGTTCTGATGAATACCTTGTCCCTTAGGCCAAATGATCCCATTTACTACAGAGAACTTGTTTTCTTCATGTGTTTTCTTCATAGAACAGTTTATTTGCAAAAGATCTTTCTGTATGGTTACGATATATCTAATTGCAACCAATGCTCAATCGTTTATTATATGCAGAATAGAAGATATTAAATATAGCCATGCAATTTAATGTTTATATAAATTACCTATCTAATATTCATGTGCATTAAAGTAATTCTTTCCAGAAAGAGCTTGTACTAACCTATGATATCCATGTGGATTTTCTTCTGAATCTTTATTGTTATTGCAAAAAAGTAGGATCAGTAGCTGGGTCAACTGCCAAGGAAAGTCATGGGAAGAGTTTCAGATAACACAAATTTCTATACATTTAATCTGTACCTTGATACTCTAGAAAAGAACAGCATTGGGTCTATATCCTACAAAGTGATGTATTGTTTTCATGTGAACCATCTCTCAAGGCTGTATCTGTAGCTGCCTCTGATATTCCCAAGAGTCATGCAACTTCTAAAATAGGAAGAGCTGACATATTTTAACTCAATGTAAAAAGCAAGAAAACTTAGAGGGAAGTGCAGGCAGTTGGTAAAAAATTAGTAGCATAGGAAAGCTGAATTTCCACCTGAATGAGGTGGCAGTCAAAGGCGACGTTACTTAATGTGATTCAGGGAACACAAGGGCAACCCGTGCCCTCACTGTGAGGAGTTACTGAAATAAACAGGCTTTTGTTTCCATCCACGAAAACTGGCTTCTCTTTTTGCAGACTCAGTGGGTATTCATCTCTCTTTCTGCTTATGACTCATTCTTTATAGATATTTCAAAAGCTTTACTCATCTAGTGAGGAAGACTAGCTAATGTTGAGCAATTTAAGTCACCAGTCACACGTCATGGAAAAAGCTGAAGTACTTGGCTGAAGCTGTTTTTTCAAAGCCATTTATAGATTCCAGTTTTCCAGCCATGAGCCAAGCACTTCTGGAAGAAAGAGTCCAGAATTCAGATCCATATATGCATGAAAAGTTTAGGAATGGCAAAATATGTTGAAAATTTTGGAGATTTATCTGGAATGAAGACAGGAGTAATGGTCCCCTGGCAAATTAAGATGAAAACTTGTAAATCTGAGAGTACGCACTGAACTCTGCTGAATACAAACAATTAAAGGTAGTTTGACGATAGCAGTCATAGGTGCAGTTAGCTGATGCAGTTATAAATTAATTAAAGCTTTCACTGTTACTTTTATTGACTGAAGGAAAAGATCAGCAGAACGTATTGATTCTTCCCAATATTTTTGGATCAGAATTTGGGAAATCAGGATTCTTGCATTGGAGTAATTTTGTTCCAAACATGCTCTCATCCCTGCAAAAGATGAATTACAGCCACTGTGAAGGGACTGAGCTCAGCTCAGGACAAGCTGTAGAACTAGATGTCCTATGATAACACAGTGGCTTGTATTAAGTGACCTAATGGGCCACTGAGTAGGCTCTTAATCTGTTTGTCCATATTTGGTATTTCAAGAAATGGGGATAATAAAAATAATAATACTTTGAGGGCTTAAGCAATAAGACTTCTGTGATGCGTGGGACTTGGTGCTGGCAGAGGTCTTCTCTCACTATCTCTCACTATCTCACTATGCAGTGCACAGTGGGACGTCTGTTTTGTTTTGGACATGAAAGCAGCTAGTAACCACAGCAGTTATCATTAAGTCAAAATGTTCTGTGTCTATTGTACCCTGGAAACACTTTTGCTCAGTCCAAAATGACAGCTTGATAAAGTTATTTTATATTGCTATTGTACTAACTAGTTACTAACCATAGTTGGTGCACCTTACTGATTGATAGGAGTTAGTGACAGAATGCCATACTAGCTCAGTTGTGTGATAGCCACGACAAAACAAATTTTTACAGAACTATCACAACTGAGCCAATTGCCTAGATCACAACCAATAAATTATACCGCTGCTACAAACTGAACGGTATTTAACCATCACACAATGGGTGTTTGAAAGTAAGGTGCTCCAGCTCCTATTGTGATTGCTATTGTTCTGACTGAAGGCAGATTTTTAACTATGCCAATATATGTCAGTCTTTCAGCCTGAACCAAGATCAAAAGTTTTCAAGTAAAAGGCGATGGAGTAATTAGACTCACCTACCTGAAGCTTAAAACAGATAGCTTGCAGTAAGTTCCTTGTACGACTTTTCTCCTAGTGCTCGGTCATACTTTGAGCAGGATTAGTTACATCATGGTAGAGATTTCTGCCGGGTGGGATGAGATGTGTTCTAAAGCAGAGCAAGCTTTTGCTTGGGGGGAGAAAAAAGTGACTATGTTTTTTAGGGTTTGGATTTTTTTGGTTTTGTTGACAGTTGCTTTTTAGACTTATTCTTACGGAAAAGTGACTTAGATATGTGTCTTTAAGTGCTGAGGCAGTGCACAAAAGAACCTTTTGGGGAAGAGCAGCTGGGAACTGCCTGGTGGGAAAGGGCCTGGGGGTGCTGGTCAGGAGCCGGCTGAACAGGAGCCAGCAGTGTGCCCAGGTGGCCAAGGCGGCCAGCAGCATCCTGGCTTGTAGCAGACACGGCGTGGCCAGCAGGACCAGGGCAGTGCCCGTCCCCCTGCGCTGGGCACCGGTGAGGCCGCCCCTGGACCCCTGTGTTCAGCTTTGGGCCCCTCACTGCAGGGGGACGTGGAGGGGCTGGAGCGTGTCCAGAGCCGGGCAGGGGGCTGGGGCAGGGGCTGGGGCACCAGCCTTGTGAGGGGCGGCTGAGGGACCTGGGGGGGTTGGCCTGGAGAGGAGGGGGCTCAGGGGGGGCCCGATCGCTCTCCGCAGCCACCTGACAGGGGCCGTAGGCAGCGGGGGTCGGTCTCTTCTCCCGGATAACGAGCGACAGGACGAGAGGAAACGGCCTCACGTTGCGCCAGGGGAGGTTTAGGTTTGGTATTGGGAAAATTTCTTCGTGGGAAGGGTGGTGAAGCGTTGGGACAGGCGGCCCAGGGAGGTGGTAGAATCACCTCAAAAACTATGCAAAAATGCATAGATATGGTGCTTAGGGGCATGTTTTAGTGGTGGGCTCTGCAGTGCTGGGTGAAAGGTTGGATTTAATGTTCTCAAGGTTTTTTTCCTTAGACCATGATTCTATGATTCTATGGACCTTGAAAAGAAAGCAGAAGAATGCTATCAAGGAAAGGAAATAAGAGATAGTTATGAGCTACATACTAACATAGAAAGGGTTTTTTTACCTCTGTACCAAAACTGAAACAAAAATTTCATGAAAGGAAATATTCTATAGCTGTTATGAAACAGATTATAAAAGATTAACTTGAATCTTCCAGGAAAGTACTGTACCTTCCTTGCAGTAAATGTATCTGAAAAGTGGCTGATCGTTTGAAGCAGGGTTCAGATCTTCCTGATGAAATCTGGGTTGCTTCTCAGATGTGCAGAACAGAAAAGCTGTAGAGTTAGAAAGGGAAAGGTTAACAGTCATTCTGACTTTCCTCAGCCTCCCTTTGATCAGTAAGAATATTAAAACTGTGTGCTTTATGCTCTGTAGCATAGCCAGAATTATCAGAGATCAAGTGCCAAGGTCCACAAGTTCATAGGGGCAGACAGTAGTTTACCATAGCCAAAGATCTAAAAGACCTAAGTAAGATCAATATTATTTTGGGGATGCAGTTAAGAACATGGAATTCTCCTACAAGAATATTTAATAAAATCTATTTTCTCTTCTGAAGAATTATGCATATCAATCTCTCACATATAAGCCAGCCTTTAGTAGATAGGTCCCAAGTACTTGGTCCTACACTGCAGTTAAAACTATCTTTTGTCTGGTGAGATTGTAGCCTCCAAAGCTATAAGGTGTCTGGAGGTTCAGAGACAGATGTTTGTGGTAGGGTGAACATGGACGAATTCGTATTGTATTAAAAATGCAGTTGAGGGAGAGAACTTGGGACAAAAATCTTTAGAAAACACTTGAACAATGGAAAGCCAACAACAAATGGTCCCAGCTGCTAACCAAGAAAAAGACGGCTCTGAAAAATAGAAGCGGGGAAAAAGTATAAAGAAAGCTTGTGGATGATTAAGTAGTTTTTTATAGATTCATAATTAACCTTTGCATAAAATAATTTAATTCTGATAATCAAATATATACCGTGCCTGTACAGAAAGATCTGATGGTCCTGGAATTGAAAAGGAAGATATCACTTTCATATTCAATTTTTCAAAGCACTCTTCAACACCACAGTTTTAGCTGGTTCTCTGAACTCAAATCTAAGTTTGGGAATTCTTTTTTTTTTAGAAAGCTTTCACTTTGTTTCCTTTTGCACAGAGATCTTATAAAGCCTTTGTATGGAGGATTGTCCTGTGAGAAGTTGTCTTATGAAAACATCCATAGTATCAGCCCTCAGACATAAAACCTCCAAAATTAATTTGGTTTTCTGCTGGCCTAAGAATCTTCTAGTTCTTTTCTGTTCTGATTATCAGAGAAAAATGCTGAAACAAAAGTCAAGCTTTCTCACTGAACTACATACAGAATGAGGCAGAAAGTTCTTGTTCACACAGATATGTATGAGAAGGTATATGCCAGTAATGAGGGGGAAAACCACAGGAAACATATCATGCCACGGCATGATGCAGCTCTTCAGAGAGACCTCAGCATTTTGTGCAATCTGATTAAATTTCAAATAGTTTTTTTGTATACAAAATTTATGTTTTAATAAATATATATGCATATCTCTACAAATACACACCCTTCCTTTATTATACTAATGAAGTGTGCTTTTGTAGGTTAAACCCACTCTTATGATCAGTAGAAGCTCTGAGCAGTCTTAAAAACATTTTCGCTGGTGGAAATAGAAATAATTCTTCATACATCTTTTTTACAGGTGGGAAAATGAACTTTAGCACTGCAGTAGCACACACAATGCAGTAGGTTTCATGGTCTTATGATATTTATATACACAACTCATTAACTTTTAAATCAAGCAGGATCGTTTATTTATTAGATATATCCTGTGCAGTAGTGACCATCTCATTAGTGACAAGCACCTGAAAATAACTAGCCACAACTAACATTAACTCCAAGAGTTGCATTGTCAACAGAAATATCACTGCAAGGATGACTTAAATATCAATGCTTGCAGCCATACCTCTGCTAAATAGCATCACTGACAAATTTCTTTCAAGTACTGAATTACTGGACTATGTCTATTTTATAATCTGTTGTTTTAACTCATAAGTATATAGTGGTGTTACAGAAATTTTTATATGCTTCCTAAATAGTAAGCATATGTAAGCTATTTTATACAGTAATTGAGCTGTTCTTTTTCTGCCTTGATTGTTTTTTGATATTATTAAGACATCAGGTGATATATGAAAACTATCTCCGAACGGAAATGTGTTTGAGATTTGCAAAGTCATGTAAGTGATGGATGAGGTGAATGCAGATCCGTTACTTGCCAAATCCTATAATACAAGAATTGAGTAAGCAATACAACTATTACAGAATTTATGACAGCTAACAGAAAACAGTTATGTTGTTTGTTTGTGGGGGTTTTTTTGGTTTGGGTTTTTTTTTAATGGTGAACAGTGAACTTCTGAAATTTGTTGAGCTGGGAAAAAAAAAAAAAAGCTGAATGTTATTACCAGAGATTCAAAAAACATTGTGCAAAATTCATGTTCAGGCAGATAGTTCATAATGGATATTGATGGGAATAGGCAGAAGTGTGCCCTCTGACATCCCTTGTGAATGATTGGAAGACTGTAAGAGCAATGGACCCCTGGTAGCGGCTGGGATGTTAGTTATTTTACATTCTCATAAGGGACCAGAAGACTGAGAAATTATATGATCCAGATGCCAAAAATTACCACTATTGTCTAAATACCTTGAAGATCTCACTCTGTGATTCCATGTGACAGTTCAGCATTTGGGCTGCTCAGCCACAGGGGTGAATGCATATTGCTTTTTCATTTCCTTTAAAAACACTTCTTTTCACAGTGTATTCTCATAGACAGAATAGGCATACCACATTGTTTGGTATACTTTAAGTGGCTGGCTGTACTTCTGATGGAAGAGTAAAGGCTGGGTACCTCTCATAAGCTGCTCTTCACCACGTCAAGTATTGGTGAACACTATCATCCTTGCCCTTACTGAAAGAAGCTGTGAGATCAGGAACAAAGATGTCCTCATGAGCAACCACAATGAAATTGGAGGGTAGGGGTCTTCTGTACATATTAGGCTTCAAAAGCAGTCCCAGCTGAGGGAAAGAAAGATGCAGGACTGTCAGATGTAGGAAGGGTTCAAGAGAAGGACATGAGCACTGGTATAAACCAGCACTTCCAATTCAGTGGTATGTTCAGCCAAAACTGGGTCTTAAGTAGAGCAGTTTATGCAGTATGAATATCGGATGATGAATTATCTACAACTGCTACCTCTGTACATTAAAGAGGTTTAACAAGTCCTGTTAAGGTTTACTGCCGTCCTTTTCTTCCCTTCCAATCCTCTCAAACTTGCATTCAGTAGCTCTCACACAGGCATTTCGGAACAGCTCCCACATAGTAAACAGCGGGATATCCTCAAAGCAGTGCTGAAGGAACCTCAATAGAGGCTGGTCCTGTCCCTGCCCAAAGGCGGATTGCAGAGCCGCTATGTGGACAGGCTTCTCTGCAGGCCTCCCAGCAGTGATGAATGTGATGAAACAATTTTGCAGTTATTGCCACGGTTTCACAGAAGCTCTTGTCGCTTTTAGACACAGACATTTCTCTTTCACCTGAGTCTACAAAGAGGATGCCAAGGAGTTGGTCTTTCTAGCTGTAAATTCACATTTGTATTACTGCTAAAACACTCCATTGGGTTTTTAGGGATGCCAGACTGTGGACATAGCCCAAAACCAGAGACGCTGCTGACCTCTGGAGTGCTGCTCCCCAACCCTGCAGTGCTCCACAGATTTCTCTCTCTTTTGGTCTCTAAAGGTCTGTGGAAGAACTGAATTTGGAGAGTTAAGGAGGTCAGTCCCAGTGGCACGGGAGGGTGTCATGGCTGAGCAAGGGACACAGGTTGAAAAGGTTACGGTGCAAATCACTAAAGACACAGGGAAGAAAACTGAGCATCCAAATGTTGGAAAGTCTGTTCCTTTTCTAGGACACAGTCAGAAGATTATTTGCTTTTAGTGCAAAATCCTCATGCAGAAATTGAAGGGAGATTTTTGTTTGATATGAATAGTGTATCCTGTATCCATCTCCATCGCTGTGAGGCACACCCAGACCAGGCTGGGTGAAGTCATCAAGTTGCAATGGAATAATTTGCTGTTTGCAGGTTTTGAACTGTGTCTGAATAGTCTCTAGAGATTTTTGTCTTTCAGCTATGTCATTAAAGACTTTTTTTCTGATGAAAATTGCTCTTTCTTTAAAGTAGTATTTTGTCCTTCCTTTAAACCATAGCCTTGCATTTTTCATAATGTGATTTCTCACTACAGAGGGAGATTTCATCATTACAGATTAAGATTAAGCAGCAGGAACACAGAAACAGAGAAACAAAGATAGTACCGCTATGCAACTGACTTCAGTGTTACAAATAAAGAAAAAGAAAAATAGCAGAAGAATAAAAATATACAGTTGCCTGAATTAACATTTATTTCACATATTCTATTTACTGTCAACAGGTGACAAAATGGTTAACACATCTCCACTTCTTACTGAAAAAAATATTAAATATTTTTCATTTTTTAGTAGGGAGGTTCAAAAGCTACATAGAATATTTAAATCTGTTCATGACTAATGTTAAAATCAACAAGGAAACTTGCACTGAAAGAAGTTTATTCATAATTATTTCATAGGCTAGTGATACCTAAGTTTCTATTGGACTCTTTTGTAGAGTTGAGTAAAACAGTAGCGCAAGCTTTGCACATAAGCAGAAATATACATGCGCATGTTAAACTCTCCTAAATATACAACTCTGAAAAGAAAACCTTCCTGTTTAATCCACAGAATGCATTCATGCCCAGTCAGGTGAGAATTTATCATGTGCTGCACTGAGGACAAGAACACTGACAAAGTCCTGTCTGGAAGGCTCTTCACATCTCTGCATAACATGGGTTTGAAGTGAGCAGACATAAGAGCTAAGTGAGATCGCAGTCCCACCCAACGCCGTCATGCCTCTCTGTGACAGAAAACCTGGATCCAAGCAGCTCAAACCTACCAGCTCCTCTTTGCCATTTTTAAATGAGAAAGCTTTACATCCGAAGTCATTTAGGTCAAACACCCGTGTAGTCAAATGATTCAGTGAACTTTCACCTTACTGAACTTAGCCATGTGTGTTCAAATTCAAAATAAAGACCCTCTTCCTTTAGTAGCATGTTTCAGTGTTTAATCATTTTTCCTGTTAAAAAATAGGTCTTACTTTTTATTTCAGTCAGTTTAAAACTCCAGACATTAGTTGTTGCTAAACCATCCCCTGCTAGAATGATTTTACCTTCAGTACCACCTTTTTCTTTCCCATGAAAGAAACAGTCTAATTTACTTCTACGCTGTATTTACTGAAGAGCAATTATTTTTTTTTTTTTACACACAGAAAGCTGATTTTATTTATCTGTTTGCTAAAATGTCAATGTCTTCAATGAAATTATCAGAGAACCCCATGTATTACAGCAACATGTGTAGCTTATCCTTGAAATTAAGTCTGTTGGGACAGCTTCTCACCCAGACTTGGGACAGCTCCTAATTTAATTAACACCCATTCACTGGAGAGAGACACTTTCTGGTTATGGAGTCTTGGACAGAATGTTTGGAGAGTGCGTTCTGGTAGAAGAGTTTAAAAAGTCAAAGGAATCATAGAAATGCCATTTATAACATCTGAGAGGCCAATGTATGAGTGACCAGTAACCCCCTCATCTGAGGCCAATGTATGAGTGACCAGTAACCCCCTCATCCCAACGCAGAGGGACTGAGCTGTGTGGTGCTTGGTTGCTGGCTGGGGTTAAACCACGACAGATGGTCAGCTTGTTCCTTCAGCTCTAGAGAATTAGAGAGGTGTGTTCCCTGGCATCAAAATGTCTGGTCACACAACCAGAGCGATAAGGAAGGACTGTGACAGAAAGAAAGAAAGGATGGATTTCTGGTGCCAGCTTCCAGCCCAGGCTCTCTTGCCCAGAGGAGAAAAGCCCAGGCATCTCCTTTGCACAACAAGAACCTGATGATCTCTGTTTCTTGCCGCTGCTTTTAATGCCTCATTATATGTCCATCATCACTCAGCAGAAAAAAATATGTTGTCCAAAGCCAATTATCCAGGAATTTCGATACCATCAGCTTAATGTAATACTGGCATTGGCAAAGGAGCAGAAAAACCCAAAGAAATGACAGATAAATAAATACATGTGGAGAGAGATGTTAAGTAAGTCATGTTGAATAAGTAGAAAAAATGTTTAATGGGAAGCAGAACATTTTGCATTTGTTTAAGAAACACCTGACAATAAAAAAAATGCAGGGGCACAATGAAATTCTGATTTTTTTTTTTTTATTTATTTATTCTGTGAACATTTCATCTTAAAGATCTTGGGAACGTCTTTGAGAGGAACAGAAAAGTTTTCTTCAAAAAACATGGGCTTTTGGTTTGGTAACCCCAGTTTTCTCAAAGATGGTATCCTGCTCTGGCTTGATCACTTATGACACCTTCTTTGTACATCATTTTGAGAAATTGCTAGCCAGCATGTCATGTGAGGACAAGAGATGGTTTTTAATTCATTCAGAGCTGTAGTACTGGGTTTACATGGCAAGGTTTTGGTAGCAAGGGGGGACTGCAGGAGTGGCTCCTGTGAGAAGACCCCGGGAGCTGCCTCCATGTGGGGCTCGGGCAGTTTTGACCAGATCCAAAATGGACCTGCCGTGGGACACCACCGAGCCGGTCAGTGATGCTGGTGGCAACACCTCTGTGCTAAAGTGGTTAAGAAAGGGTAAGAAAGTGCTGCACAGCAGCTGTGAGACAGGAGCAAGAGCATGTGAGAGAAAAGCCCTGCAGACACCAAGGTCAAAGCAGGAGGAGAGGGAAGATGGTGATGATGATGATGATGTGTTCCTGGTGGTGGAATAGGGATTCCCCTGCAGCCGGTGAAGAAGACCATGCTGTCTCAGGTTGTGGCCCTATAACACATGGAGGTTCAAAATTGATTAGGGCTGGGAGGTTTGGGGGCAAGGAGCAATGGATGTGTTTGGTTTTGTTTTGGTTTGGTTTTGTTTTTTGTAATTGTGTTGTTACAGTTCTGTAAATAATTTTGATTTTTCTTAAAGGGAAGAAGAAAAAATATCCCAGAGCCAGAACCGCAAGCAATCACGTGGACAGCTGGGTAACAGAGGTTGGCTATGGCCAGGTGTCACCCTTTTCTAGGGGCAGAACTTCTGTTACTGGTACATCACATTCTTAACCATGATGACACTGAATGTCAGATGTCACAAGGGCCTGTCAATAGAGAGGGTGCAGGAGGTGTTACAGCAGTAGTTTGGAACTAAAGTATTATGCTCTGAAGAAAAAATATATGAGCTTTCAGTTGTTTTCCACTAGTAACGTTTTCTGTGGACTGAAAAAAATATTTTCTGAGTCCTTCTAACAATATAATGTTTTCTGTTGCAGAATTATTACAGGTTTTTAAACCGAATAGCAAGGAAATTTTCCTTGTGATTAACTGAGAATACAAAGGATAAAAAGAAATTGTCTTGGGACTACTTCAAATATTAGCTGTCATGATCACAGTGATGAGAGTTAAGTTCCCATTTCTGAAGGTTATATAAGTGTTGCAAATGTGCTTTCATTTTGCCTTATTATAAGGAAAGGCCAACCTAATTTATCCTTTTGGGACCGAGACATTCAGTCTCTTTCTTTTTGGTTAAGTTATTACAGGCAGCTAAAAGAAAGAGTAAAGAAATAGATTTTGATAGGAGAGAATATCTTTGGGGATTCCTTTCAAATCACATTTGTAGGCTGCTAATACTATGATAATTGCTTTAAATTCATACCTGAAGGCCTGATAAATTCCACCATTTGCCTTGACTGTTATCAGGCAGTAATGATGTGTGATCCAAAGCCCCCTGCAGTCAAAAAAAAAAAAAATGTAGCTTATTACCTCGGAGAATAAGTTGTGGGTTGTAAAACAAATGAGAGAGGTGCAAGTATTTGAGCTGGGTCACTTAGTCTTCATATCGGGCACATGTGGCACATTTGTTTCCATTCTGTTATCAGACCGTAGTATAAACATCCATGAAACAATTGCAAATTTCAGATTATGACTAATCTAATACATGATTAAAACACTGTTTCTGCAAGCATTCCTGTCATTTCTCATTTCCTAAAATACTCACAAGGAGGAAAAAAAAAACCAAAACCCACAAAAAAAAAAAAGAAAAAAGGCAAGGATACTTTTGTCTGGGAGTTTGTTTACAAGTTGCAATTTTAATATCTCTGGAATCCAACTGCAGTGCTCTATTGTTTGCTAACAATGTTTTCTTATCAAGCCAAACTGGCTGAATTATTAGCAAGAGGCATGGTAGGGCCCTGAGGATCAGGAAATTGTATGCCAACTAGTATCATCAATGCCACCTGTGAGGAAAGCTTACTGAAAGATTTAACAAGAAGGAAAAAGAGCACAAAGCCGAGAAAGTAATCTAAGAATAAAAACCATTTTAAAACACCATGGTGAAGCTAAGAATAATCAGCAGATATCTGTGTGCTTAAAATCCAATCAGTTACATAAGATTTTCATATGCATGCCAGGTCAGACGGGGAATAAGTTATTGTAATTATATATAAAAGACATCCAGTATCAGAAAACCTTCTCTTTCATGGACTGCACTGTGTGGTTGTAACCGTGTGGGTGAAATAGCCAGCATAGCTTAGTGAATTTTTGAACTATTATTAATGGACACTGAAATTGTTGGGAAATGCGCCACAAATTTATGGGCCCTGGGGAGTATCATGTCTGGAAAGTCTCACTTCAGCAAGTATTCCACACAGGGTAAAGTGATAAGAGAAATCACAGTGTATTTGTCTTTTTTTCTTTTTTTTTTTTTTCTTTTCCTTTTCTCTCCCCTAAGCCAAGCCACAAAGCAACATTACACAACCAAAAATACCTGGAAAAGAAAAAGAAACCCCAACCAACAACCAGGTTCAGCCAGCTGTATGAAGAACAAAGCCAGGCACATGCAGTCAGTTAGAGATTAAACTGTAGCATTCCCCAGAATTAGGAAGGGAATCACAGATAAATAAAAAAGCTTACAAGTTGACACCTGGATTTATTACTGTAGAGATCAAAACAAGTGAAGAAATTAAGACCATTGACAGTGGTTGCCCACCAGATATCGGGTTATATCTGCAGTGTTGCATAAAGTCTGTGCTTATCACTTGTCTGCAGTAGGAAGGATCCATACTTTAAACAACATCCAGATGTCAGTTTTAAATCTAGAGTGTAATGTCTGCTTTCTCTCACTATTTGACAGATAAAGGAAATAATTTTATATAACAAACGCTCTTATTCTCCTTTACTTGTTATTTTGGATCTATCTCCTTTCAGCAAATTCCTGCCACTTTAATCTTCAAATGATGAACGATAATTGAATGACTGCTAAAAAAATCCCTCCACAACCTGGAAGGAAACCCATACCCGGGAGCCTATCACTCTATAGCATGATTTACTGACACATCCATGTGTCAAGTAAACGAAGACGAAAGAGCAAGCACAAGCATGTATGCTTCATAGTAAGTAGGTCACCTTGTCTATCTCTTGGACTGCTCCAAGTAGCCCTCTCCATCGCAACCTCTTGTCATGTTGGATAGCCTGAAGCAATGTGGTTCCAAGCCAGACCATATGTTTAGTCTTGAGCCCAACATTAAGTCCCTCTGTGACACGGGCACAGCCTGGGAAGCTCTGGATGCTGGCCAGGAGAGGAGCTGAGACCCTGGGCTGCTTGGGGAAGCCCAGTGTGTGTGATGACATCCTATGCCCTTCACCCGAGAGAACGAGGCACAGCTGAGTTAGCAGGTGTTGAGTTGTCCACAAATGGGGGTGGTTTTTCCTGTGGGAAGAGGACAATGGAGTCATTGGGGAGCTCTGCTTAATGGGAATTCACGCTTCCAAAGCTGCTGACAGTACAAGCTACTCCTAGGTATGTTTCACAGTACAACTGAAAAAGGTGTTGGCTCTGCACTTGTTTTTAGAGAACTTCATGATATTCTCAGGAGAGTTAATGCTCAGAGACAAAATATGTTGTCCTTTATTCTGCTTGTATCATTTTGCATTGCTGAAAATTTAAGATCACGTTCATTTCCTACCATGAATAGACATGGTCTAGGAATGTTTAAGTGCTGGCCAAAAAAAATCAGCTAAGGACCAACAATAAGACTATGGCGTATCATTGGTTTTCCCAAGTCCTGTGACATTTTGTGTGTGAATATGCTGGTATTTTACAGATAGATCTGCAAAATCTGTGCAAAACCCCAGGAATATTTGTGAGATTGGCAGTGGCATTTAAAAAAATATACTTTGTGCTCTCAACTTAAAAGCAAAGCCCTCTCTAGAAGGCTTCTAGAAGGAATTCTAAATTCCTTTATGTCACAATGGAGTGAAGAAATTCCATAAGGTTGCATTTTCTTTGCTTTGTTCTTGTTCTCTTGGCTTTTATTAGCATACTTGATTTAACCGCAGTAATTCTCACACTGGAGGCATTGTCAAAGTGTTAATTAACAGTTAGATTTTTTTATACTATTATTATTATTACATGCTTGACATACACTTTTAAACTTACAAATGACATGCCTTGAACAGTACCAAATCTAAATGTGAACAAAGGCAGTTTATCTATTTTGCTGTGTCAGATTTCCACCCAAGTGAAACCGGGGTCAATGGGATTTCTCTTGCAGCTAAAGAGCTGACACGTGCCAGCGCCTGAACTTACAGGCAAAACCACAAAACGTTGTCCTGAATTAACATAAACAGGCACAAAAAAAATACTGTCTTTCTCCCTGAAGTAAGATCTGGTATGTTCCAGTTTTGATGTGGAGTTATTCAGCATTTATACAGTAACACTGGGATCCAGCACAGGCTTACGTGTCACTTCAGTGGGCTTTTTGTCTACCACAGAAAGACAAGCTACCTGTTTCCTTCCAAAAACTGCTTATGCCAAATTGAGTGGACATGGCCAAATGCTTTCTCATACACAGATGATACGTTTCAACAGTAGCATCTTCCCATATGGTGCCCAAAGGAATGAGATTTTGGGGGAGTTTGCCAGAGCAGCATGCTCCCCTGCTGTGATCTCTTCTATTTCAGGATTTCCAGAGGATGCTAAGCCCAAGGAGTAATGTATTATCATTTGTTGATTTCTGTAGGACAGCATCTTTGCATAACTTGCTGTACAGAAGCAATGTTTCTTGGTCAAAATGATCATTCCAAGTTCCTAAAAAGTAAGGTGAATTGGAAAAAAAAAAAATGAATAGAAGAAGAAAAGAGTGAATGAATGAGTCTACAGCGGGATGTGAGTACTCACCAGAGTGCAATTAAGAAAACACCTGCTGTTGCTGAACTTTTACTGTTACTCAACTTAGTAGTCAGGTCAGCTTTGAAGGGAAAAGGATCTCAGGTGTAGAACAGCATGAGAAATAAATTTGCACTGACCTTATCCTAAAAATACCAGGTGCTATTCTTATTTATATAATTTCTTTGCCCTCCTTCCCCTGAAGCAGCACAAGCATGTAGTGGTGTTTGATAGGACAGATATATACATCCACATTAGAAACAATGCTCCACATACATCATGGTGTGTAGTAGCACAATCTTAATGATTTTAACAATGTTAATAATTCTGCTCATTATATTAGTTCTTCCCCTGTGTAGGAGAAAAGGGGTAAGATTTAGCATATTTGTCAACAAATTAGCTGAATTATTAAATACGTGGTACTTCCATCCTGAAGTCGAGCTTCAAGCAACTTTACCTTTTTCCCACTGCAAACATTTCTTATTCTCCATCCTGCATAAAGTTTTCTTTTTGTGCTCCTTTGCCGAGTGAAGCCTTCCGTGGTCCCCTTTTGATTGCACCCAGACACAAAAGCCTAACCAAACAAGACATTTCCATACTCTGACGTGGGTGCCAACTTACACAGGGTGACATTCAGTGTGCCCTGAAGAGATTACATCTCAGCTATCTCAGCCGACACCTTTTGCAGAGCGGCATGCCAGCACGTGGCAGGAAAACCTTCTGTTTGTGGTTCAGAGGTGGAGCTTCAAGGCTCAGGAAAGAGGACATTAAAAGTGGCAGGTCAGGCCCAATGTTTTCTCTTTCTCAGCGCTGCACTAAGTGAAATTCTGATGTCTTTTGCTTCTGAGCCAGAAGTAAGGGACAATTACCTAACTGTCTAGTTATGGAAACTATGTGCAGCCACCATAGTATTCAATGCCTTAAAAACATACTTCCCCCACAGCATCAGTAAAGCCGAACAACTATACGTGCACTTCTTCCCATCACCTTCTATTAGGCATTTGTATGCAATTAATCACTGGACTTTTCTGGGTGTCGTTTAAAGCTGTGGCCTTGACCTCCTCCTGGTTTACCTCCTTCTATAGAGTTGGTGGCAGGAACAACACAGCTGCTGCACTTGGCGTCAGCTCAGAAGTCCACGAAGTTCAAAACCAAACAAATGAAAGATAAATTACTTGTAAATACCAATTCTGTTATTGAAGTCAGGGTATTAAGGGAGACTGGACAACTCATCTCTGAAGAAACTTTGGGGAGCTTTATTTTTGGCAGGTAAGACTCACCAACTGTGCTTACAGAATGTGTCTTAAATCCCAGAACGTATGAGTCATTCCTCCTGTCTGGCTCATGGCAAAAGGCTAGGGAGGAATAGTTTATGAAACACGAAAAACAAAGAGAGAGAAAATAGCATATGGTTAGAGCACTGACTAAAGCAGAAGCACGGAGAGTATTACTCTGGTAGCAGACAGCACTGTTCAGCTGGCCTGAGGTGCTTCGGTGAAGTTATTTTTTCTTTCTTCTGCAGCTTGGGGGAGTGGGGGGAGAAAAGAAAGCTTCTCTTCAGCTTCTTGTATTCACTGATGATTTTCTTCATTTGCTGAAGTACCAATCCACCTCGGCAGTGTGGCAGTAGTGTTGCAGTCTCACAAAAGAAAAGTGGAAGTGTTAAACCCTGTTCCTTTTCCCCTAACTTTAAAGCAGGTTGAATCAGGGTTTTGATTTGGGTTTTGGTGCTTTTTTTTTGTTTTGTTTTAGTGGTGGTTTTGTGGTTTTGTTTTGTTTTGTGGGGTTTTTTTTCCTCCCTATCAGGTATTTCAAGCACAGATGCAAACCTTAAAAACAGGGTTTTAATGTTTTGTTTCCTATACCTATAGTTTCTCTGAAGAGCCTTAATTCCTACACAGAATCAGCAGGATAGACCCTATGGAGCATCCTAGGGTGATGTTAAAGTGCATGCTTTGTGCTAGAGCTTGTGCAGCAGAATAAAGTAAGAGAGTCATTTGACTTATAAGCAGGAGAAACATGTTTTATTGCTTTCTTCTGCATTCTGAAAATAACCTTTTCATTTGTTTTTAATTTGTTCTCTTAATTCTTGAGATGTCTAAGACTGTTCTGATACCTAGCTACAGATTTCTTTTTCCTAGTCAGAAAATATATGTTAAATACTCGGAAATGCACCTGTGATATGGAACTTTCAGTGGCTGAGTTTAACTTGAAAGTTTCCTTTCTCTTTTCTTTTTACCTCTTTTTTTTCCCCTGCCATCAATGCAGTACATCTACATTCTCTGCTTTCTGAGATTTTTGCTCGTACTGAGCCTGAGATATATTCCATTATATTTTTGTTATGAATTATTGATTAATTTCCTAGCCTCCCTCATTGAAAATGCAGAAGGAAAATTCTGAATCTTCTGAAGAAGTGTGGAGGGATCAGTGCGCAGGATTATTCTTACCCCCATGCTACAGATTCTTTTCTGATTAGGAAAGCCGTCACGCATCTGTAGACATACGTGTGACATATGGCTGATGTAGACCTCGCTCAGGTTAAGTCCATTCATTCTGATCCTGACATGGTTGTAGATCTGCAGTGTGGGCTAAAGGTAAATAAGGGAAGTTCATGTATGGAGAGAATAAAGGGAGGAAGGGCAGAGAGGCAGGGTACAAGAGGGCTACAGAGGCGGCTGCTGGTGGCTGCAGAGGGGCCAAACAGTTACTGCAGCCTGTGTCTCAGAAGCATCCCTATGGAAATTGAATTCATGGTTACCATGCAGGGACAAGGATATATTATGAAGGCCCGTTGGAGGAAAGCAGCTGAACAGCGCCTGCTGATCTGTCAGGATGGAAAAAGAGAGAAAGAAAGGGTGGGCTGGAAGCCATACCTCTCCCCAAGGTTTAATGGAGCACAGGTATCCTTGAGAGGTTCCTGAGACTGCGGGCTTCTCCAGGCATTTGGGTGTTAACACAGGAATTTTCAGTCACTGGCTGTGCTGGACGAAAGAGAACTGAATGTCAGAGTATCCCTCAGCATTGCACTCCACAGGGCTCCCATCATCTGACAGCAACGGTGGAGACAGCAGGGACTCCAACAGAGAATCCCTGCTGAATTGCTGGGCAATTCATTACTTCTTTTTGCATAACGTTAACTTCCTTCTCCCTGTGAGCTGGAGTAATACATAGCCTACCCTCCTATAATGCCCGTTTCATTCCTTACATTTATTTGTTGAGCTTGTTCTTTGTCCCACTTTCTCTAAGAAATCAGGACATTTTCAGAGGAAATGTCCAAAGCCCATATTTCTTGTAAATCATTTCAGTGCAAAGGATATCACAGATATTATATAGAAAATTGAATGGATTTGCTTGTTTATTTCCCTTTGACTTTTAAAGCCAAAGCAAGTCACATTGACTAGAATCATTATGGACAAACCTGTATCCAGACAAAGTAAAGCGTATCACCCAGTATCCGACACCCAGTTACTCCAGGAAAGCTTTCCCAGAGCTGCTAAGGCATCCAGAAAACTACGTTCTCTGCCTCTTGTTCTGACTCCTGACTGTACGTAGCTTTCCCATTCCGATCGTATTGCACGTCGTTGGTGTAAGGCACAAGGGGACGTTACCGTCTGCTGTTTTTTGGAGATCTAACCAAAAGGGTCAGCCCAGTTTACAGCGTATACTAAATAAAACAAACCATTGGATCATCTGGCAATTGTCACAAGTGAAAAGCACTGGTTTGGCTTTCAGAATCTGCCCCTGGCTTGAAACAAATACAGTTGTACTCAGTCGTTAATTCACCTTGTGAACTGTAAGGAATGACCTGCGGCTTCCACTAGAAAGTGGACAGACTCTAGAAATGCCTGTACCCTGACGAAAGGCTGCTCTGTCTTGCATCAAGTTCAATGCCTAGTAATTGTAGCAGAGATACTTTTTTTTTAAGCCTGAAAGTCCCATCAATCATAACAAGCCCATCTGGGCTGACTGAGTAGACACTTGCAAGACAGCTTGCCTGAGATCTAACTCTGCTGTCACTGCCCTTGTTAGCATCTGTATCCTTCCCTCTCTGTGTTTTGGTATATTTAACTGCTTTTAGTACTACATGAAAATATGACTATGTCTGCTATATAAAACTTCTTGCTGCTCTGGTAACAGGTTTCTGGCTGCTAAAAAGCACATACCAACAAGAATACCTATCAAAACCAACAAAAAGCTGTTTTAAATCTGGTTCTGGGGAAGAGCTTGTGACATTTGAAGATCAGTATAATTAAATTTAACACAAAAAAGAAACAAATCAACATATGTTTTTATTCATATCTGGTTTAAGTGCTATATTTGGTGGCACATACACCCCTATGTGTAAGCTCAGAAAATGAACAAAGTCTTATGGTGTCCCAAGAACAAAGCTTTTTGTAACAACTGGCTTTGGCTGCAACTGCAGCAGTTGAATTTTCTTCTTATTTTTCACACCCCTGATTCTCCTCCCATCCTACTGCCAGGCAGGGAGAGCGAGTGAGCGGGTGCGTGGTGCTTAGCTGCCAGCTGGGGTTAAACCATGACAGTCCTCTAAAAAATGTATGGATATCATGCTGGGAAAGGGTCTGGGCTGTAACCAGAACCAGTTTGGGTTTGCCTGCTTTACCGCACTTGTCTAAAGCCGCTGCTTTTGCCTGGTTATAACCAGCGGGGGCCTCTGAGCAGGCACCTGTTTGCTGTGAGCAGCTGATTTAATGAGCAGTGACAGATTCACTTAGAGAGCTGGTAGAGTTACTTCTTATGGGGTCCACAGTCTTAACAAATCTCCCAGGTTACAAACACCAAAAAGCAAAGTGTTCGTCTTGTTCATTGTCTCAGGGAAATAGCAAAGAGGAGCAGGCTGGCAAATGGAAGAAGATATTATACCATCCTGTGGTTTCTCTCTTCCATCCGGATGGCTGCTGCTAGCTGTGCTGGGCAGAGGGCAGGGTCTAGGGGGCCGCTCCCAGGTGTGACACCTGCTTTCTGTGTGTGACACAGGGATCAGCCAGGGTAGGGCACAAGGAAAGGCTCCCCTCCAGCCCACACATTGCCTTTTCAGCTTCAGAGCTCAGCCAAGTGGAGAAGAATTCAAATTATGGGCACTTCCCATGTATCCTATCCTCAAAATCTCCTTCTCTTGGAGCTGAAGCTGCACTACCATACCATTTCCATGTGCAAGGGCTCTTTCACTGAGGGCTCGTGGGTGTGGGGTCCCTGCCGTGGGATGCTCTTGCCAGGTGTGGGCACCGCTGGTGCACCCTCCCACCTGGTTGCAAGCATGGCACTGCTGCGTACGGCAGTGTCACAGCTCACACCACTGGCTTGTAGGGGAAATGGCTCCCAGCAACAGGAGTGTTTGGAAACCAGCTGGTAATATTTTTTTTTTTTTTTATGTTTGTCTCTTTAATTAAATTCCTGCAAGGAAGGATGATAGAAATGCAAAGACATCCTAATTCAGACATAAATACCACTTCAGAATCACAGATTCTTGCATAAATAGTGATGACCATCTCTTTGTGAATAGGATGTCAGGTAGTGTAATAATACAGAAGAGAAAAATATGATGATCTTGTTCAAGAGAAGCATAAAGTATTCAGGAGAGATCTAGGAGGAGACCAAGGATTTTTTTAGCTAATGTGAATGTGGCAGTTAAATTAGGAGGCTAGGTAGATGTCAGGAACACTGTGCTTCATTTCCCTTCTCTGATTCCCATTCCTTCACTGCCAAACTTGTCCTGAGTTTTACAGCAGCTGCATTTGTCTGAAATTATTGAATTGAATAGCAATTTATATGTGTTCAGAAAGTATTGAAACACACTGCTAACTACTCAACCCCGTATGTTAGTAACCTGATTTTAGGAAGACAATTGGCTTTAAAAGGAAATGTGGCTTTAAAAGTCTCTGTACCTCAAGTAACCCATTTGTAAAATGGGGACAATGCTGCGTTAGAAAAGTATTATGGAGATTATTCAACTAATATTAAAGGAGTTTAAGACAAATGATAGGCTAAAAAGCGTTAAAGAAGTGGAAAGAGCTGATAATCTAGTTACAGATAATTTAAAAGTTTTTTTCTAAATAAAACTACATTATTGAGTATACTTATTTTGCAAAGAGTAGATTGTTCTAATAAAGATCTGAAAATTTCTCACATTTTGTGCTGTTCAATAAATTTTCTATAGTGTAATGCTCAGGTTATTTTATTGCAGATGTGCATCTATTACTATTTATTGGGCAATGAACATACAACGTAGGCAGCTCTGGCCCAGTGATTTTGGTACTTGCCAATTCAGATCTCAGCACAAATAATTTCAGTGTCAGTTACACAGGATGTATTCTAACGCTACGGTTTGTAACTAGAAGAGAAAGTGAACAGAACCCAACCTCCCCCCGCCCCCAATCTTAGCTGACTGTAGAGTGAGAACAGAAGATGGCCCAAAATTAATTACTGTCATTGCCCCCGAGCCCTTCCCTGGGGTGCTGGATGGAAGGTCTGTACCATTTCCACGTGCCACTCAGCCGTGTGCCGCTCATCGCTTTGACAGCCCTCTACCCTGCTGGGATGGTATTAGTCTTAGGGGATATTTCCTTGTTCCTTTCCGACCCTAGCTGAAATTGGCAATCAGATGTTGAAATAAATAGATCCATCTCAATTATTTTTGCCAGGTGTTACTCTGGGGTTCTCTGAGACAGTGGGTAGTCCATGGGCATGTTTTAATCTAGGTAAACTGCTTGTGGTTTTCTGTTTTAAAGAGGGGTTTCAGTACAAAGTGGCCCTTTCTTTGTGTTTTATTGCAGCTCAGTATTCTGACATCCTTGTTTTCAAAGTGTTTATTTGGAAAAATACTTGACTCGGGAGTTAAAGTCTTACTCTATTTCCCCTGACATTACTTCACAATACGTTGTAAGAACGATGGTGGCAGGCTGAGGACTGCAGTGGGGAAGGACAGGTCTGGCTCCTGAGGCGCACCTGCCTGCATGAGCTGAAAGTCACAGGAAGAAAAGGGAACCAAGCACCAGCCACGGTCCCTCGGGGAGGGCTCCAGCAACCACAGAAAGAGAAATGTTACCCCCCTCCCCCACCTCCTCTGGCCGTGCTTTTGAAAGTAATCACTGGAACAGCAATCTGTGATACATCAAATTTAACTGTACGCTTTCTTACTGGCTGGAGTTCCCCCAAAGTGTTTTGGCAGTGGTATGTTTTGTTTCTGGATCCTGCTTAGGTGTTGGGATTTGGGATGCTCTGTCTAGTTAAGACGGAGATTGTTTTGATGTACCCACAGCAGTTCAGTTTTAGGGTATAGCTCTGACTGGTTATCCGCAGTTGGAAAAGCAGAGCCTTTTCAAAGTAACAAACTTGTATTTGGATGTCTAAATAGATCCCACTTCAAGTGATTCTTTACCTGAAGGAGCAGCAGGAAATCTTGCAGGTATTTCACCCAGCTGCAGCACCCTGTAAAAGCTTGTAGCATCTTTTTCTACCTTTCTGGGTCCTACATCTATGTAAGTGATATAGCTTCTCCCACAGAGCTACATGCAACTGGCTGTCTCCCATTATGTTTCATTATGACTCAGGTCAGAGCTGTCTCTATAAGAAAAAAAAAAGCTGTAAGCATCATCTTCACAGTGATTGTAATGATTGTCTGGCCTCACAAGGGCAATCCTTACTGCAGGCATTTCACAGCAGTCTCAGAGCATAACATAGAGTCTTTATATTCTCTGCCATTCATCTTCAGGTTCTGGTGAGATGATGGGTAATGCCTGCTGCCCTAGAAAAAAATACATTTTTTGACCTTTTCATAGTTTCAATAGAAAGTAAACAAAAGTTTAGGGGTTTTAAGCTGTAAGACTGAAGAAGAAGAAGAAGAGGAAAACGAAGACGAAGCTGAAAGTAAGACTTAGGAGCAGAAATAATGTTAGGAAGATTTCCTTTGAGCAAAAATGCATTTTTTTGGAGCATATCTAGCTACTTACCAGAAAGGAAAATGATCTATAGTGAGCTACAATTTTTTTTTTTTTTTTTTTTTTTTTTTTTTAATGGATGTGGTACTACTAGACTAAAATCTTTCAAAATTTTCTCTCAGTAGGATCATATGTGTGCTTAGAAACTTAGAATTTTACTAGATGTAGAATTCAGTTATCAGTTATGGACAGATACAACATCCTACAAGTAAGTCAAGGAAAAACTAATATTTGGCTCAGTACAGTTAAAGAGAGTATGAAGATATTTGTATACACAGGCATATATGAATACTTACATATATATATATATATATATATGCACAATTAGTCACATTAACAGAACATTTACAAGGGCCTACATAACACATGGTGATATTTAGACAAAAAGAAAATAAGCATCATTAGGCAAACCAGTTTGTAAGTCAAGGTGTGAACAGTGGGACCTTCTACACTCTTACTGAATCCATTAACAACTTGCCTAATATATATCTGATAGACAGCTGAATGGGATATTGTAGAATGAGCAATGAAGCTCTGGAATCCGAAATGGCTCCCAAGGGTGTTCATCTATCTGTTAAGCTCGTTTGGGCATTTTTCCTCTCTTAGCTGTGTACATCATTGGGAAACTATGTTAGAATAAAGCATCAGACAAAGAACTCTTTGACTATCCAGAAAGTAGCTACTTCATTCTTAGAAGTCTGAAGAACACTGGAATAAGAATATACCTGCAGGGAACTAGGTTGAAAATAAGAATTTTTTACTTTATAAGTCTGAGAAAACTTCTAATATTTTCTGAGAAATTAGCAAAAATCCATTTCACCCCAGTCAGTGCTGAAATGTATTGCCCTGGCTCATATAGGTCAGGGAAAGCTGTGAGGAAGAAATCTCACTCAGCCCAGTTTGCCCCATCACTCTAGGAATAACCTGTTTCTGCAAATAGTACTAAGAAGAAATTCAGATAGCTTCAGGAGTCTAAATGAATCTAAAAACAATATGTGTAATGACACTTTGAAGGGGTTATGGCTGCAAACAAGAAATAAATAACATGCATGCAGAAGCTCAAGGAACTTCTGCCCGCACAGAAGCCCAACAGAGACTGCAGAATATTGTCAAAACACTCAGAAAAGTTTATGAATTGTAGAAAAATAAAATGATTTGGCGGAGTCATGTCCAGGATGCAATGAATCAAGAATAAGCAGAATAAACTAGCTGGCTTATGAGATGGACAGACTCATACAAGAACGATGAAGTCATGATGTCTCTCATTCATCTTTGCTGGAGAGCTAAGAGCAAAACTTCATCCTCAGAACTGCACCAGAGCGAGAAAAGCTACTTCTGTGGCATTATCTCTTATTTTAGACAAAAATGTAATCTTTCTTCTCTTGTTCCAAGCTAAATCTTCCTCTCGTGCTGCAGAAGCTCAATGAGGTCATCAAATGAACAAAAATTTGGCCAAAGTAGGCTCATGGTTTTGTGCTCAGCTCTCAGGAGGTGTGCCCTGAGTACTAGTGCTGCTGTGGGGAGTGCAGGATGGGATTCCTGCTTGGCTTGAGTAGGGTGGTGTAAGTGACTGACTCCACTGTGAAAGGACAAGATCACTCTTACCTCCTCATGGTTCTTGGCATTGTTCTTCTCTGTATTTTTTAACCATGCTTTTGGTCACCAAAATGATATGCAGGACAGCGGTATGCTTCCTAAATTTTCTCAGTGTACCAAATTTCGGTGCATTAGTTTGATCAACAATGTTATGTTATTTCAACCATTTCAGTTTATTCAGATGTGCAAAAAAATATTGGTAAATGAGAAGTGCTAATGTGCATGGTTTCTGATCTTGACATCTAACGATTGGTAAAGCAAGATGATAAAAATCAGCCTGGAATGGTTTTGATATCCACACCTATTGTAAAGGCATGAGATAATGTACAGTCTGAACACCAGTGGACCAGTGTTGTACAGTGAAAAAGTCATATGGCTTTTTGTTGCACAGTTTAATGGATTTGCCAGAGAACAACTTTCTCCAGCACTATCATTTATCTATACGCTATACAAAATCAATGTGGGCAGCAATAAATAAACCCTGATTCCAATTACCTTAATGAAGTTACTGGAACTGAGTGGAAGGTCTCAAACAGTGCTCAGCAGCACTTGCATGGAAAACTTGTGCAGCAGCACAGCAAGTGCGATCAGTAATATGTAGCCTGAAAAAGCTTTGACTCCAGACAGCCATTGTCAGACTGTTTTCAAAGGAAAAAAATGCAGGAGAATAAAATAACAGGAGAAATACTAGATGGAGCGTTTAGCGGTACATCATCCATAAAGAAATGTTGACAGTTTAGAGGGACTATCTTCCTAGCTGCAGTGTATCAAAATGTTAGATTTTATATGGACTCATTCTTCCCCTTGTAAAACACGTTAATGAGTGAAGACGTGCAGATCTCCCTCTTTTGGGTGCTTTTTTTGAGGTAACATTTGCTCCGCACAGAGACGGTGCATGGAGACACAGACACGGAGATGCAGGGCATCCTCCCCGCAGCAGCCGTAGCTCTGCTGGTGAGTCGCTGACAGTCCTGCCTCTGCCACCTTACCTCTGCCTGCAGTTTCGCCTTTCTTCTCTCACTTGGTGCCTGTCTACATATTTTCTCACAGCTTCCTCAGAAACATAGTGGTTTTCGCAGCTGTCTGAGCGGAGTTCAAACAGCTATGCCAGGTCAAAGCTTGGCTGTGGATCGGAGCAAGCCGAAGGAAGGTTCGAAGTCTGGCAGGCAGCAGGCAGGCAGCGTGCTCCCATCGTTCACTTGATGTAACGTTCTCACCTTCCACCTCCCAATAAAATGTAAGTCCTTGTTCAGTTAATGCGATTTCCTTGGTGTATTCTGAAACAGCATGCTACCTTACATATCCAGGGTAATATTTATCTAGTGAGGTTTTTCTTAGATCAGCACCTACTGGGACTATCTCTTCATAAAAAAAGTAATACACCACCCCCCACATCCACACCCCATCATTTATTTCATTTTTAGAGAAGCCTCTAAGGCAAAACAGGGTGTACAAGCATACGCCAGAGCTCTATAATTTTCTCTTAATTGGTTTTGAGGGAGTAATAATTTGTTTTCCTCTGGATTTAATTCCAGCATGGGACGTAAGGAGAAGGAAGAACAACATCTTCTATTTATGTTCTTGCCAATTTTAATGCCTCCAAGACTGTCTCATCTCCACTAACCTATAAGGCTTCAGAACTGAATAGGTGAATAGAGTACTGCAGTCACTGCCGACATAAGCCATTAGCAAAATCACTAACGTCTTCCCTTTTTACGTTCTCCCCCTTACAGCACAAAGCTGGATACCATGTAGCTTTGGATGTTTCTAGAGAAATATATAACAAATATATCATCCACCATTACAGATCATGGTGATACTGTATAGCTACCAAAAATATATACATACCATTATGTCACAACTAACAATGCGGATGAAATTATCTCCTAATTATTTTCCATGCAGCTGCAAGGACTTCCATGTTGCATGTGTTTGACAACACTGTGTGGCATTATCTGGTAGAATATGACTAATTATTCATACAGATCAGTCTTAACCAGCCTTTTCGATAAACATTTTACTCCTTGCACACCTGACCTTCCTCGTTCTGTTTTCAGTTCCTGGGCTGTTATTTAACTATTCACCGGTTGCTCATGTCAGATCCTCGGAGGAGGATCTTCTCCAGCATTTCTTCCAGAGTGGGGTTCAACTGCATGAGTGTCATGGAATAAGTCAAGAAGCTAAATATGCCTTCCAATAAAATAAATGTTAAGAAATGCTAAGCTGATTTAAGCACATTAAAAACCCTTGCTTCTGAAACACTGTGGTTCTTCAGAGCTCAACTGTACCAGGGTGTTTAGAAATGTTAAACAAAAGACACTTTTTTTTTTAATTTTATTTTTACAATGATGTGAAAGTCTTAAGGTTCTTCTGCTAAAGAACAATATTATTTTAGAGATTAATAGCCAGCCTGTTCTCCTCTCTGTCCTGGGGGAATTGCATGTGATATGTAGGAAATAACCCCCCCCACACCCCCACCCTGAAAAAAACCCAAACCAAAACAACCACCAAACCCCAAAACACCCTGCTTTTCTTTTTAAAATGTCTAGGGAACGAAATTGGGCATACGGAGAACTACTTTCTAATGTAATGTCAGAAAAACTGCTGCTGCTTCATCCTGGCACTCCTACATATTGGCACCTCTCGCAGTAATTAAGTTAAATCACCTACTGAGAAAAGTATGCAAGCTCATTCTTTACTGTAATGCTAAGTGAAATCTGGCCTGTGCAGGAGTCCTGCCCTTGACATTTACACTAGTTCTGGTTTATTATTTCCATTGGTTTTGGCACTGATATTTATATTTTATGTATACCTTACATTGCTCTATACTGTACTGTGATGCATTGATACAGACTCTTAATAGAGGCATATTAAATATCTCTTTAATGAAATTCATACTTTCAAATGGACATCTGAATGCTATAATCATTAAAAAAAAAAAAAAAGATGTGTTCAACTTAAAAAATACAATTAAACTTTTTTTTTTTTAATATGTAGAAAGCAGTACAATAAATGGAACACTCCATGGTTATTGTACTCACAACCTTTCTGGCTTAGCAAGAATAAGTAAAAGGACATAAATGAGATATCTCAGCATGTGGAAACGGCTTCTCCTATAATGGATGTGTAAATGTATGTAAATATGTCCTTTTATCCCCACAGACATCTGCTGTACACGTGCATTTCTGTTCACCAGTTAGGCATGCTACAGTGTACTCTGAATTGCTTATGTTCTTCATTACCATTGATTTGACGTCTTTTGTGTGCTCCAGTGTCACCGAGGACAGGGTTATCCAATGTTAACTTTACATTGAAAAACACAGTCTGACCTCACTGGGGTCTCATAAGGAATCTTAATACAAGATTCGTTGCCTTGTATGCAGATAGTTCCTGCTAATACTCAGTATAAGGTTACTCGTGTTGCTTTGATGAAAATATCGTGTGTCCTTCCCTGCTTTAGCGATAAACTGTTGTACACTTATACTGAGGTGCTGTGCCCACGTTCCTTATAAATGTTCTTATGTACCTGTCAATGGCATGTACAAAACCACTCTGAGATCTTTCAAAAGCCTCCCCATCTGAGGATATCCACAACCTTTTTATCCTAAATGCTGAAGACGAACAGGGACATTGGTGGGTTTACTAAAACAGATTTAAAATGGTGCTTTGTTTTTATGGAACCAAGCAAAGAGTTTTGTCCAGAAAAGCTGAGAAACAACCAACCTTCTTCCCCCAACAAAACTGATGTTTAACTAAAATGAGCCAATGTACCTCTTTTTCCAAAGTTCTGGTGTTTTCCTTTTCTTTTTAAATTTCTGATACTATGTCCCCCTTGCAAATATGACATAGAATAAAAAATGAAAGACAACTGAGGGAAGAAAACAGAAACAAAAGAGAAAGGTAAAAATTAATCTGAAAGTTTCATGTTTGAAAATTATGGATTTTAACTTATTTTAATGGAAATATCACTTTCAGTCTTATCTGATTTGCTGTCATGAACAATAATCATGAAATCAATATTACCTCTATACTGTACTGTAGTAAACTTGGTCTCAATCTGCAAGCAGATTGAAGCCACTCATGTTTAATCTGATTGAGATTTGAAGCCATTTGGACCAGTTGGCCTTTGAATTATATAGTAGAGGCAAAAAAAAAATAATTAGTATTTCAAATACTACTGCAGGTAATGAATAATTCATGATGAGGATTGAGTGCCTTGAATAAATAAAAAAAATGATTCATTTCAAGAGGCTGAGATTGAATAATAAAGTAAATACTGTTTGAAATAATTTCATAGGTTATATTTTAATGAACATTACTGACAAAATTATCTTCCTTACTCAGAAGCAAAGAGAAAAACCTGTGTATCACTTAAATGTGACTCAAAATGGCCATGGGAATAGCAATGAATTTCATTTTTTAAAATTAAGACATAGAGAACAGAACAAGCTTTGAGACCTAATCTGTTATAATAAATATATTTATTCAATATAGCAACATATATTCACAACCATTTCAAGATATATGTGGACATTTTAGAAAATATTTTATAAAATTTTATATACGTTATGTATGTGATACATATATCAATTGATCAGTAGCACTGTTTCCTGTGCTTTGAAATGCAGAGCTGAAAGAGATAAGGAAAGGTTAGTAGGGATGATGAAGCAGGTTTACAAGTAAACCCAAAAAGCACTTGCTCTGAGAACAATAATCTACTACAATATTGTCAATCTAAAAGAGCTGAAGGGCTTTGTGAAGAGTGTGCTCTGCCTTTTTTTCATTAAATGGAATAATGCAATTACTGAGATTAAAAAGATATGTGATAAAACAAAGGGAAAGTGGGAAGACTTAGAACGAAAAGCTGATTTTAATGTAGCATGAAATCTTTACAGTGTTCCTTGTCAAAGCAAAAAAGCTCCTATAAGCAGAACATGGTAGCAGAGACCAACGGAATCAAGATCCCTTATGGAATGATGCCAAGTTTAGGGAGGCAGAGAACAGTGGAATGTTCAGGGGTTTTTTCTGGTGTCCTTTAAGGAACTCTAAAGCTACAGTAAAAAACAATTCTGCCTCCTTTTTGCTTCCCGACTGTGTTAGAGCAAAAGCCACAAAGTGCTGACACAAGGTCTACGGGCTCCAGATTTTTGGTTCAGCTGATCAGAATAAGTGACAATAGTTTATAATAGTCATATGTGTGTGTATATATATATATATATAGTTTATATAGGGGTTCTCTCATCCCCCTTAAGCACACAATGTTGTGCTTCTGCCTTCCCCATTTATGCCGTCCTTCAATATCAAAACAACAAGGTTTATTGTTTTACAATAGCTTGACTTTTTTGATGCAGGTAGAATCATTCATTTTGCCTTCATTTGTTAAACAGCGTGTAAGTATTTGCTGTGTTACTCTGCAAGCTGCACGCCCTGAATTAGCAAAATATGGACGTCTTAATAGTAAACATGGATAGGAATAGTATTATGAATGTCTTAAGAGTAATCTTAATATTAATGTACTGATCCTAATAGTTACATGGATATTTTTTAGCACCTAAAGCTGTAAGATGTTTGGGACAAGGTTCATACTTTCCTTTCTGCAATTGCCTAATTTGTTGCCTTCATGTGTAGAAACAAATAATGAGTAGGGACATATCAATTAGGGCCAGACAGAAACGTAAGCAGGAGCTCTGTGTCACGGTGCTGTCAGCTCTCTTCAGACAGCCACAAAGTGCTCCTCCACCCCTGTTTTCAAAGCTTTTATGGTAACTAGTATTTTCAGTATAAATCTTACACTGGAAAAACCTGCTGGTTTATGTAGTGCATTTCTTCAAAGGAAATATCTCCAAGTAATAAATTTTAACAATTCTTCAGTAGAAAACAAGCAAATCAATGTCGTAACTGCATGCTCAGGGGAACGGCTATAATAATTTCACCACCTTTTTATGCAATAAAAGATAAAGTATCGGAGCTTATTGTTTGGCAGGAAATATTTATTCACACAAAATTGCACAATCCCAATGCCTTCAGCTGACTATAATTTTTCTTCCCAGTTAATACACTCCAGCAAAGTGGAAGGCCTGAAAAATGCGCACACATTGAAGGGCCCCCTCCCCTTTAAAGTCCCTTATCATGACAAGTGCTTTAATGAAGCTTTGGCTTAAGTGAGGATCGGTCCCTCAGGCCTATGTAAGGGTCATTCCCACCTGTCCTGGCTTTAAACTCAAGTTTTCAAGGGCACAGATGATCATGTCCAAGGCTTATGGAAGCACAGACAGACCTGCAATAATTACATTTATGTTGTAATAGGAAAAAACTGATGAAGGGCATATACAAGATGTATTCTCATTGCTTTTAACATTTTAATTATCAACCAGGCTGTTCATTTGGAAAAATAAACTGTGATGACAAAGCTTAGAGATGTATTTCAATGACTTATCAGTTCAGTCATGAGGCATGTTTTGCTACTTAGCCAACAGTTACTACTCCTGTTAATATACAGTAATCAAAATCTAAATTTTATACTTATTAATTGGAACGCAAAAGTTAAAAATAGATAAAGGATCCCTCTTCTGGTGTAATTGTGCCTACCAAGATGTGCACGTGATTATCCTTGGTAAGTTTATAAAATGTGAACTTCATTAAAACTAACCTGATTAAATTGTGAAATTAATTATACTCAGCAGAAGGCATCAAACTAGGAGTTTATATGCATGTTAATGAGTCATACAACCTGTACTCTTGCTCACCAAATTTAAGACAAGCTACAAATTCTGAACCTTCATATTGCAGTACAGTCTTGGTCTGCTGAACCTCTAAAGGATCTGTCAGAGCCTTTTGAATTGTATTTACTCATCCTGTAAGATAAAATATGAGCTATAAAGCTATAATGAAATTATCCTTAAAATTCAAATAATCAGTCAAATATAGGTAGATTAGGAAAACTGTTTACTTTCATTGTAAAGGTTTAACCTTAATCTTTCAATTCACCTTAAAGAAATAATAAACTTAAAATAATTAATTTCTAGTGCTGGAAGAAGGTCACTGAAACAAGAATGAGCTGGCACAGTCAGTGATTCCGCTCTGGATCTGTTCTTTTTCTTGTGACCAGGAGGACTGTGCTATATACTTACTTCAGTAGTAGATCTTGAAGTAGCAAATTGGTAGACCTTCAATGATCTCCTGTATCAACAGATGTGATGAAAAGCTGCTTTTCCTTATTTAATGGAAAGAATGGAGTATGGAATATGATGAGGATTTTTCCTTTTCAGGAAAAAAGTTATGACTATGTTCTGACGATTTCGTACTATTTGAGGTGTCCTTCCTTTGGGAAGTTTTCTGAAATAGTCTTTGGAGTACTGTAGAAGCACAAAAAAGATAAAGTGAGCCAAGAGGATCTCATTACATGCTCCTTTCTTGTGGCTGCCCGTTTCATTTTGGGACACCTGGCAATTCAGACCTAAGCCAACCCCCTGCAAAGATACTATGGTACTATTTGCCGTGAGAATATTTTCTGTCAGTATGACTAGGAATGACACCTGAATTCCTTAATAAGAAGTAAAGTGGAGGTTGTGTTATGTCCTCATTTCTCTAAGCACAATGGCCTCATTTGCCTCTGACCTTTTATGCTCTTAGAAGGTAATTATTTAGTTTTCACATTCACTGACTTATTGCTCCTGGTACAATTGACACATCTGTGCATATTACTGCTGTTTCTGCATCACACAGCTGCATCATGTATATGTTTTATTCCCGTTCAACAATTCTCTTTACAGCTTAACAATATCTTTCTTGATTTTTTTTTTCTTTTTTTAGCACTTAGATTTCCTATTTTATTCTTCTTGGCTTAAGAGGCTGTCATATTCAAAATTGGGAGGTCATTATCCCACTCATTGATGGAGCCAGAGTTCCCTAGCATCGAACGTCATTTGGGTGTAAGAAAATGTATATGGATATGTAGGGAAGTTATGGAGTCCTCATAACTGGAGGTTTTCAAGAACAGGTTAGAGAAATGCTTGTCTGGAATGATCCAGTAGCACTTGCTCCAGAGGTGTGATGGAAAGCAGTGCAAAGGGCAGACTGCATGATCTCAGATCTCCTCTCACCCTACACTTTGAGCTATATGCTCTCCTGAAGCCAATTATTTTAAAGAGACTCAATAACTTTTTATCTACAGAGTTGTCCAGCACAGCAAATCTCTTGTCTTATTGGGCAATCCTTATATAACCAGGCAAATTCTGTTAGTGTTTAAAATGACACGAGCCTGGACTATTTCCATTACATTCTAAGGATTTACTCAGCATTACACAGCTGCAATGTTAGCTGTTCGGATACATGCACACACATGTGCACGGAGCTGTGTCCTAATGTGAGCACACTATCCTTACAAGAAAGCCTCTAAGAAAACATTAGCCACTTACTTCTGACATATTTTGAATTTCCATGTCCATCTCCAGCAGTGTCAATCTTAGAGTCAGCTAAACTCAGCAGAGCAGAAAAAATGTGTTCTCCCCTTTTCTTTGTGCATTATAATTCAAATGAACCCAGCAGAAAAGAAGGCATTTTATACTGTACACGAAGCCATCCAAGACATCATTAAAGGGGAAAACTACTTTCCTGACAATGTGATTTTTTACCTGGGTGCTTGGTTAATAGTTGTACTTTTCTTCCTTTTTCAGAGATCTGCCAGCTTATCCCAGAAAGAGATTGAGAAATGACAAAAGGAGAGTGAATACATTTTAAATCTGAAACCTGTCATCGGCGCAGTACTTCTCATAAACTGGATTCTTTGAAGCAGGAGATGTATATACAGGGGTATATAATATCTAGCATAAAAGGCTTCTAATTTTCAGTGAGGTCCCTGAGCTGTTGCTTTATAATTATTTAAGAACTGTGTAGCTGTGTCTCCATCTCTGTGTCCTTTGTCTCTAAATCTCTGGGAAATGCTGCTGTTTATCACAGGCAGCAGCCTCTTACTGTCCATGTCGGGGTAGGATGCAGGGCAGGAGGCTCGCTCTGCCTCCTCTCACAGATAATTTATGGCTGCACTTTCTGATTCAGCCCTTCTCTTAACAGAAAAAGAGGCACAAAGGGAAATTCTTCAGCTGTAAAGAATGTATTTGTTTTAGCTGCACGGAAGTTTCTTACCCTTCTCCAGAAAGGTAAAAAGTCCTGTTTAAAGTCACAGGGGAGTATTCACACCATCGAGTTGGGTGCCTGGATGTCGAGCACAGGCTCCTTGTACAATGATCGGAGCATCCAGAGCATAATTCAGTACACTTAAAAAAAAAAAAAAAAAAAAAAAAGAAAAAAAAAAAAAAGAAAAAAAAAAGAAAAAAAAAAGAGTGCTTTGGATTTATGTTTTACTGAGGATTTCAACTGGAAAAATTACACATGCACGCTATCTCTCTCTCTCATTGTCATTTCTCTTCCTACTGCTTTCCTCTGGATGAAGATTTTGGACAATTCTTGATCCTGTTTGTAAAAGCTGCACAAAAAGTGTCCAGTGAGCCTGCTGCAGCAGGGGGGGACTGTGGGCTTTGGCACACAGGGACAGCTGTGGCACAGTTCACAGCATCACAGAAGGGCTGAGGTGGGAAAGCATCTCTGAAGGTTGTCTGGTCCAGCCTCTGCTCAGACCAGGGTCACCCGGAAGAGGATGCTCAGGGCCATGTCCCATCAGGTTCTGAATATCTCCAGGGATGGAGACCATACAGACTCTCTGGGCAGCTTGTGCCCGTGCTAGTTTACAAATGAAATTGTTGCCTATCTTCATGCAACTATTAAATTGACCCACATTAAATAATACAGCTGACATACGTCTCTATTACAATTCCTACCAGCTCCACGTTCAAAAAAGAAAAAATATTAATAATAAAAAAGACACCCCTCCATCCCCCTTAGTTCTTGCAGAAAAGCAGCAATATTACAGTACTGTTGTATACAATGCAACAAAGCAGCAGCCAAAGATAGTCGAGTGACACACTTGGTTTGAGCCAAACAAAAAGGAACAAGTCGTTGCTGGGGATTCACTTGAATAGTGTACTTTAAAGGATAAGCAGATGCTCCAGCACTGGCATAAAAATAATTTTATGTAAAACCTATACAAGCTGCTTCTGTCAGAAAATTAACTCTCTTCAAAGCAATGTTTGCTATATTTCCCACAGGTGAAGTAATGCTTGAAGCTGTTCTTTGGGGCATAATTTTGGTAATCAAATAAGGTGCTTCTTATTCAACTTAATGTTTGAATTCTCATTTCCACTCTTTGTAACCCTTTGGTAGTTTTTGGTAGCCTTTGAAAGGCAATAGACTACATTTAAAGTAAATTTTAAATCAGTTCATGCTGCTTAAATGTTAGAGTAAGGATTCTGTAAGAATGAGAATGAAGATTTAAATGTGCATGGCAAAGTTATTTCTCTGGCAAGAATTTTTAGTGGTACACAGGAAATAAAGGGATACAATTGAGACAGCACATCCATGGCACTGGAGCCTGAATTGCAAGGCAAAGGATCCAAGGTTTTCCTTTGCTGTTCTGTTGGTTGTACGGTAACATTCAGCATGGTCTTTCCGTCTGGAGGCAAGAAGGAGAGAACTCTAAAGTGGAGAAGATGAAAGCAGGATGCACTTGTAAGGCCCTGAGGTCTCTAAGGGACAATAAAATAGAGATTATGTGATGTCATTAACCACTTTTTACTTTTATATATATAATTTTATTGCACTGTGTTTCTGATACAAAGATTTTACAGACAGTGGAAATTTGCAAATTCACCATAGGTTTCATTAAACTGTTTTGTTGTTTTGAGCTATGACCCTGTTAAACTAAGGTGTTTAAGAAAACCCTAGTTCTAACATGTTCTGATTTTTTCTCTTTTCTTCTGATCCATTTGCTGTGGTATCTGCTTTATAACTAATAACTATTAGCACAGCACTGATTGGCTATGTTCTATCAAGGCAACTAGGATGAGATATCTCGGAAATACTGATCATATCCAGTTGTCTACTTTTTCTTGTTATTTTTGTCCATAGCACGTAGGTAGGAGTTCCAAGGATATATTCATATACTCAAGGACTTGCTTATATATTTTTAGATATATAAAATGCTATCCTAAAATTTTAAAAGTTTACTGTCAGTTTTTCGTAGTCCAGGGGCAGATTATTCAAGTCCCACATCAACAATTGCACTTGCAGTGTCAGCCACTGTGATTTCACATGAGCAATGTGAGAGCAGAAAGGTGGTGTCTGCAAAGCACCACAGTTGTACATGTATAGCGATATTATAGATGCATATACACTAAATGTATCTAAATATACATGCTTTCTCTATACATGTGTTTGTATATAAGTATGTGCATATACATACACCATGATGAGAACATTGCTTCCTCAGGGACTGTTCCATTCTCTAGTATAAAAAAAATCTTCTGCAACCTCTCTTTTAGCTAATTACAGAATTTGTGTAGTTGATAGATGATAAAATATATAGAGTATTTCTAGTTTAGAGGATTTTTAGACTTTGCATAGATTAATTTACATATGCTTCATGCTACCTATGTTGTATTGCAATGGAATACTAGAACAGGTATAGGCCAAATGAAATGAAAACAATTAAATTTAGTATTATTAAAAATACGTACACTCTTTGTACAACAAATAATTAGTCAGTGAAACTGCTTGTCAGAAGATACTGTGGATAATTGCCTAATAGGATGAAAACAATTGGGTATGTATAACTAATTGCGATATCATGAATAATTGCATTAGCTAAGCGGAAAATGTATAATGGATATCAATACTTATGATGTGGGATCAAATATAAGCTCACCCATTTAACAAAGTAGGAGGAAACATTCCCCATAGATATGTGATGGAATAATCATCAATTATGTATTTGGAGAGACATAGGTTTTAAGGCCAGGAGGGATCTTTCCGACTATGTTGTTTCACCTTTGAATAAGTGTGTACAGCAGAATCCCATTAAATCATTCCCAACTCAGCCCTTAGTTGTCAGTTATATTTTGGAAAGATGATGAACCTTTTCATTCCTTTGCTTTTAATATTAATTCTTCTAGTTTCAGATTCCAGCTTCTTATGGGGTACTTACCGGAGCCCTTTTCTCATTATAGACTTTATTTGGAGAGAATAAAGAACCTTTTCTACTTCCAGCTCAGGTCATTTCTATGTCTGTGATGTAGACATATTTAACATTATCTTTGTTAAACTGTACAGCTGTAGTGGTTGGACATTTTGGTCCTAAGAAAATATCCAAAGTTAAATACATATATGTGAATTTCTATATAAAGTTCTTTTTGTGCATCAGTAGTTTATGTTTGTGAATCGCTAAATCCTTTACATTTAAGATTCATATTTTAAGCTGTTTTGTGAATCAGTAAAATTTTTAAAATTTGCTTTAAACAATTTTGAGATATTTAGAATCAATACTGACTTTTTCTGATTTTAAAGTGTTAGCTGATTAGCAATAGGGAAAATCATTAAAATGGGGAAAACCTACTCTTTTTTTACATTTAAAAGAAAAACAGAGAAGGCTATTACAACAGTTTTAGCTCTTCACAATATATTTTGACTAAAAATTACATGAAAGTAATTTTCTCCTGTGAACAGTTTCAACTTTTATAAAACCGTATTTTGTGAATTTTTTTTTTTTTAAGAAATAAATCAAGTAAGTATTACAGATTTAAACATTTTTTTATCCCTATACTACATAATCCAGCCACCGGGTCAGTTTTGTAGGTCTTTTCAAGGGATCTTTCAGGTTTTCACCATCTTTTAAGGACTGATACCAGAATTGAACAAATTATTCAAGTGATAGTATTACCAGGTTTTCCTAACACTCGTGTTCCACTTCTCTATTTCCACCTGATGGTCGTCTGTCTATAAAATGCATTTTTCCTCTCTTGGCATTTTTTCTGTTGTGTGAGGATATATTTTTTATTGTTGCAAATATTCAATGGCAGCCCATTATTTTCCACCTGTAAACAGACATCAGACAAATGCTTGTTGATACGGACTGTAGGTTGGACCTATCAGGACATGGCATACCACATCTGTGAAAAGTGTGATATTAACTCGTAGGAAAGGTGTGGCTACTCACTGCCAGTGACTTGGAAATGTCCTTCTAAAAATATGAAAGGTCTAGCCATTCCCTTAGTCTCAATAATACAGTCTTTCAACAGAAGTATATTTGGTTTCCAGCTGTGTAGTCTTTCGGTTAACATTGTAAGATCAAGGCATTTTCAAGAGGATATTTTTTTTTTCCTCCAAAGTCCTTTTGTTTCTCAATGTGTAATGTGAATAGAAGACTCTCATACAAATGACAGGAAGCGTTACAGAATCTTAGAGAGTTTCTTGTCCTTAGAAGTCTTATTGCTGTCTGTAAAGGAAGTCGGATGTATTTTTGCATATCTTAAAGAAAACATACTATTTCCATACCAACAGCATTTGTTCAGCTATAATTAAGATTTTATCAGAATTTAGTAGCTCATAAAGTAACAAAGATCTCATCACTTCTCAACAGATATTTGACAAGTACTATTTCAACTAATGTATTTTAAGAACTATTTCCCAAAAAATTGAAGATAAAAATTTGTCTAATTGCACTCTGTTTCAGCCTCAAGGATTTCAGGGTACAAGTCACAAAGCTGCATATAAAATATAGCTCTTCCTATAGCAGCAATATAGCTCAAAAGTGTGAGAGCTGAGTATTGGACAGTTTTATTCATATTAATGATGTTCAAATCTAGATTTAAAAAACCTCTGAAAATCCACCTAGATAGATGTCTCCCTTGTTCAAAGCAGAACATGGATACAGTCTTTTGAAAATTCAGCTCTAGAGATTCATCACAGTGTGCTTAGGTCCTGATTTGTCCCTCTGCTCCCAGTTAATCTAGGATATGTATTACCCAAAGAAATTATTCGTTCACACTCGCTTTGAACAAGCTCAGGCAATGTGCTCGTGCAGAAACAGGCCGATCCTTTTGAACACAAATTCTTGTTGTGCTGAAGTGTGTGCACATCTCCTGTTGGACCAGACCCCCGAGAGGTGTGATTTGATTTTGGTATCTCTGCTTTATATTTTTTCTCCCTTATTGATCCTTACTAATGTAATATTTTCTTCCATATTCTGCGTATAGTTCTGTTGTGTCCACCTGATTGTATTTTCTATCTGCAAAGAAAATGTAACGTGTCACTGCTTTTGTGTGCCTGAATCTTTGAGCAGAGAGAACTGAGTAATGGGTATGATGGATCTAAACTTGCTTGCCTGAATTTTCCAATTTGTGTTTGCTTTATGATTGAAATTTGAAAAGCTGAACTACACAGAACAAGTTAAAAATCTGTATTTGAAAATATATAGTTTTGTTGTAGAAGTTGCTTGTGTTTTTTGTACACAGACCAGCTTTTTTCTTTTTTGTTTTCTTTGTTGTCAAACCATATAACATTCTTCAAAACTGCAACCTTTGTCTGCAGTTCTTGACTATAAAGATATTTAGGGTGTTTTAGCTTTTTCATTTACTTTGAACTGAAGGTAAGAAGTTTTCCCCCCACTTTCAACTGTCACTGCTTCATACAGTTCTGCTATGAAATATTTAAACATCTTTTCTGAGCACACTGAGATTACTTGGCAGAGCAAAGCACTGTATGACTCAAAATTGGTGTTGAAGTTTACTTAGAGAAGAAATTCCTATTACTATGATCTTCCACTGAACCTGCCTTGAACACCTGTAGTTGCCTTTTGTTTTTCCCCAAATTTCCCTATATGATAAAGAATTGAAATATTTTTAGCAGGCTTGTTCTTTGGAGCATATCTAACATAGTGTTAAAGATGCACGGTGAAAAAGGACAAACAGTTTGCTGCAGCAGAAGAAAAACATGCAAATATAACATGGTAAGTTGCTTAAACTTCCCAAAGGGAGGGATCCAGAGCTGCCTGAAACTTCATCCATAAGCCTCTGTGCTGCTGTAAACGACACTTGTGAGTTATTTCACATATCTTCTATTATATACATAGATTTAAATGGTGGATGATGTCATATTTAGCTTCAGCCTGATTGCTTTGTAAAGCAAATTTTTCTTAGAGCTATCAAGCAAAGGCATGGGGAAACGGCCGAGTAACACCAGGTGGTGGTATTGGGTCTGCATGGCAAGGTGTTGGTAATGGGTGGGATACAGGGGTGGCTTCTGTGAGAAGCCTCTAGAAGCTTCCCTTACGTCCGATTGAGCCAATGCCAGCCGCCTCCAAGACAAACCCACCACTGGCCAAAGCCAAGCCAGCTAATGACAGTGTTGGTACCCCCTTTAAGGAGGAGGACAACAATCCCTGCAACTGCAGCCAAAGAGGGGTGTGAGAATATGTGAGAGCAACAACTCTGCACTCACCAAGGTCAGTGGAGAAGGAGGGGAGAAGGTGCTCTAGGTGCTGGAGCAGAGATTCCTGTGAAGACTAGCTGTGCCCCTCAGCTCATGGAGGTTAACGATGAAGCAGATAGCCACCTGCAGCCCATGGAGGTTAACGATGGAGCAGATAGCCACCTGCAGCCCATGGAGGTTAACGATGGAGCAGATAGCCACCTGCAGCCCATGGAGGTTAACGATGGAGCAGATAGCCACCTGCAGCCCATGGAGGACCCTAAGCCAGAGTGGGTGAATATGCCCAAAGGAAGCTGTGACCCTATGGGATGCCTGTGGTGGAGCAGGCTCTTGGCAGGACCTGTGAACCCATGGGGAAAGAAGTCCATACTGGAGCAGGTTTGCTGGCAGAAGGTGTGACCCCACGGGGAACCCATGCTGGAGCAGTCTGTTCCTGAAGGACTGCACCCCGTGGAGAGGACCCACGCTGGAGCAGTTAGTGCAGCACTGCAGCCCGTGGGATGGATTTAATTTAGAGAACTTTGTGGAGAGCTGTCTCCCAAGTGGAGTCTGTTTTATCTGTAACAGTAATTGGTGAGTGAGTCCCCCGTCCTTATCTCAACCCATGAGCTTTTTGTTTTATTCTCTCTCCCCTGTCGAGCTGAGGAGGGGGGTGTGTGTGATAGAGTGGCTTTTGTGGGTACCTGCTGTCCAGCCAGCATCAACCCACCACAGTGACTTATGCAAGTCAGAGGGAGGGGGGAAATCTGGTCTCTCCCACCTTGAAGAAGTTTGCCTACATGCTCCTTGGTCTTTGACTTACTACGTATGCTCTGGACTTTGGCTTTCAAACTCGGTCCATCTGGTTGAAGTCTGTTATGTCATTAAATAAATTGAATTTGAGTGTCTAAGTTTTCTAAATCCTTGACAATTAGTTACAGGTGGCAGAATTTGTGCCTTCAAGGTAACTTTCTTTTTTACTCTCTTTTTTTTTTCCCTCTTTCTTTTCTTTTGTTCTGTAAGACTCAGTATGAAAAACCTGAAGGCAAGCTTTTTTGGATTTTCCCTCTTGTTACCTTTTTCCACCACAGTTTTGACTTTAAACAGATATTTTTTTTCTTGTTCTTCAACATATTGTTAATTTTCATGTGCTATACATTGTTTTAACAATGCCAGAAACTCTCAAACTGGCTTTTGAGTCATACAAATATGAAAATGCAACACAAGAATGGAGAGAATGAAGGTGATTCTCATTTTTCTATATTGAACACATAGATATTTCCCCCTGCCCCCCCTTCATTTTTTATATTGAACACATAGTTATCTATCAATTATAATAAAAACTGAATCCTCAGGGTTGGGTATCTTGGAATACTTAATTCAGAAAGGAGGAGAGCGATGAAAAGCTATTAAATGCAATGGAATACTCCTTGGTTATTTTTACCTATTTTAAACAGACACGTTCAAGGAGCACCATCACATTTAGAGATGTTCAGCTGCACGCACTCCTGTGGGGAGACAGAGAGTGTTCTCTGTATATACAAAGCTAATGACTTGTTAAAGAAAACGGAGTATCTGTAGTCTTCTTATGCCACACATACTTAGAAGGTCACTGTCATAATTTAACCTTGATTTCTTTAAAGATGAAAGGGCTCAATAGAACCCTTCAGTTACATCCTGTGTTATCTGATGTCCCTTTTTATTAGATTATTCAAATGAAATACTGATCAGTGGGCTAATCTTGGTGTCTGTTTACAGTCCTACATCCTTTGTGTGCCAACGTATCTCACAGGCATTTGTTTCAATTCCTTTTTGATTGGAAGCATCAACATTTGAAAAGAAAGCACTTGCATTTTATGAACACCTGATCTGTAACCCAAATGGGTGATAGATATTTTTTTAAAGATAAATATTTACATTACCTTACATCAAAACAGACCAGATGTTACTAGATGTAATAATTATGAAATAAATAATACATACAGTAAGTCTATATTTGTACTCTGCTAGTCTAAATAGTCTAAAACACTGCATTTGATAGAGAACTTTTTGTTGTTGTTTCAAAGACAAGGTACAAAGATACTTCAGGCTAATGTTAATTTAAAATAACTTGAATTATTGATAATAAATAGTAGATGCTGCATAAAAATAGTTAACATTTAGGCATACAAACTGAATTTATGCAAGTTAGATATATTCTTGTGATTTACCATCTTCCAGGGAGTACATAATTTGATGCCCCGATGCTGTATAAAAATTCATTAAAGATATTCTTTAGCACTTAGGCTATAGCAGAAAAGTTCACAAACTGCTCAGTAGAAACCATTTCCTTTTTCTCCAATCCTAGCCAGATCATTCACAGAAAAGAACTGAAAATCTCTTATCTTTCTCCTACCATGAAAAAAACTATACTATTTGGCAAAACTCAATGAAATTAGCTAACAGAAAAATAGACATGTTGGGTTTCTCTGCATAGATCAAACTACAACCAGAAATGCTCAGTCAGCTCTAGATTGTTAAGCGCCTATGTTGTTGGATTTTTTTAAAATATACTTTTGTTTGAAAGGCACTTTCAAATTATGTTTCTTTGCTTTTGTTTATCATTATATAAGTTATGTATAGTTAAGAGACAAATCCAACTGAGGCAAGTACTCTCTGCTCCAAAGACTGCTCTTCATGTAACTCAAATCCTGACCACTAAAAGAGTACTTAAACTTCAACATTCAGGTTCAAAGTTTTCTTTTTTTTTGGTCCAGATTCTATGAATGAAGGCTGTGCTTGCTTTGGCTGTCTGAACAGCAAGCAGAGGTGAGTGCAGCAGGCCGGTGGTCATCCTCAGATCAGGCTGGCATCACCAATAAATCACCCTCCTTGGGACAAAGTGGTGTCATTCTGTCAATCTGCTTTGCAGAGCTTCACCTGGTGAAATGTGATTTGTACACACATCTACACTAGTGCCCATGCTCAAGGACAAGTTCTTGCTTGCTGGGTTCAGGAAAGTGTTCCTTTTCAGTTCTTCTGCAATAACATTTTGGTTAGTTGACTTAGGCTTTTAAATACCAAATTTAAATTATGGAGGGTATGCTTTTCCTACTATGTTATAGACATACTGCTCCATTTTTACCTAAATAGAAATAATAGATAGTGGATTTGTGAATAAAGGAGGATGCGGGGAAGTCTGAATGGATGTGAAGAATTAAAAGAATTTGAATTTATTCCAAATTCCACCAAAGTTCCTGAATTCAACAGGACTAGCTCATGATCTTGAACATCATAGCAGTAACAATAATTTTATTTATTTATTTATTTTTTAAATTTCATTCCCTTTTTCCTGCATCATTTTCAAGACAATGTTTCTCCTTGAGCTTTGCTTCGGAGCTGGTTGTTCTAAGTTTTCAGAGATCGGTGCTGTTCTTGAGTCCTGTCTGAAGGCATGGTAACAGTGACATGCTTTTTGCACCAATGCAATCCATCACTTTCTGATAAATAAGGATTCTGAAAGTAGCTTAAAAGTTTGTTGTCTCCAGACCATTATTCACTTTAGAAAATCTATGTTCAGTATAAATTATTTCTCATGGGACTATGGCATCAATTCCTGATGCTGATAAATGGTAACTGCTTGATATTGGTAGTTTATTAATTTTAAAAAGATCCTGTCATTTTCTACATTTAAGAGAAAAAATTAGTCTACTGATCAAAGTTCAGCTTGAAATAGATTTTCCAGATGGGATGCAATGCTCAGAGCATGAATAATAATGCTATACACATAGATTACATGTAAATTTTTGAAGAAAATTGCCCATGTGGCACACAAATCCTAATTAGGAACCTTTCAGGGTTTATACATTACAGTGTTTTGTAAGTGTCCACAAAAGTAAGGAGTTTTCAGTTTCCAGTAACTCATCTTGTGATTTCTCATTGCAGATGTAGCTCAGAAGGAACATTCACTTGATTCTTGTCATGATTCCACCATAAGCAGGTGTTGGGGTTCAACAGGAAAACTACTTAATGGTAGGAGGCTAATCCTCTTAGAAAGAAAATCAGTCCTCACACTGCAGTCAGAAGCAGCTCTAATCTGCTGGTTTCTTAGCAGGAACTGTGTAAAAATTTAGAATTATTTTCAGCCTATAGGAGCTCCTTACTTTAAACTTTCCTGGCTCAAAATCACTCCTTGATAGTAGCTGCAAATAGAAAGCCACGTGGTTCGGAAACTTGGCAAGAAGGTTGAGAAATGGGTGAGGAAGTAGCTCTCTGCTGGCAGAGAAACACCTCAATGGCAAAGCTCTGGCTTGGAGAAAGGGAAAAATCTTCAAACAAGAAGTAAATTTCTGAAGAAAAAGATGCCGCCTTTTATACCGTGCTGGTGATGCCTCGTGTGGCCTCTGTGATTTGCCAATGAACATATCACAAGCCAAGACTTCGCTTCATCCACTACCCTCAGCCCTTCCTCCCGCCTGCTGGGGACACCACGCTTCTCTCTTTGGGCAAAGTCATCTCTACTCCCCTTTAGACCAGAAGATCATATCTTTTGTGCTGTTGTGAGCTGCTACCTACACCTTCTCCAACACTGAACGCTACCAAAGAGCCAGGATACCTATTAAATAGATAAGCAGTTTTCATATTACAGTACAGCTGCTGTCCTGAGCCAGCGAAAAAAGAACTGCAACCTATCGAAGAGACAAAGTTTTAAAGATTATTCAGTTCAGATTGCAGATGATTTGGAATAAAATATTGGTCAATACTCGGCTCGGTTACTGTCTCAGCTGGAATATAACCAGAGTAACTGTTACTAAGAGAATAAGGAATTGTTCATTGTGACTTTAAAATATTCTGAAAAGTAGCCTCAAGAGCATCTTCCTCAAACATAGATGTTGTAGCTCAAAGGGTTTTTTTCTCTGTCCAGTGCTGTGAGTCTTTCTGCATGCCATGAATGTGGAACGGGGGCACTGAACCTGAGGCAAAGCAGGGTTTTGATCCCACCTCTCCAAGCAGTACCTTAACCATTGTGGTCTTTGGTGAAAGGGCAGCAGGACCTGTGAGGCTGTGGAAGGAGGTTCATCCTTGGAGCTTCCTCAGGCTGAGCGCCTCGAGTGATGCTGGAGGCTGTGCAACAAGCAGCTGCAATGGCGGGAAGGAGAAATCAGACTGGTAAAACTTGCTCCCCGCCTTGGCTAATACTAGGTTAACAAAGCTCTGGCTTCTGCACCTCCAAAATATGCCCAGATGTTTTCTGTGCACCTAGATCCTGGATCTTCTGAGGCAGCCAGTCAGATATCTGTGTCTGTTGGTGGAGCTGAACCTCATTCTTACCTTAATTTCACTGTTACCAACTGTGCTGCTTTTGATTTTTATCCTTTTTTTTTTTCTGTCTGCTTTGTATCATCTACTTTTCTTTATACATAAGTATTTCTATCTGTCCTTATTCTGACTCCTCAAGGATTACTCCATTGCCAAAATCATTCTTTACAATCACTTTCAAGGAGCGCTGTTTGATCCTTTGTCCCCTGAGCTTCACCCTTTGTCTCTTTGCTGAGCCTTTCTCCACATTTACCTTTCTCCAGCTATGGGATCATTAGCTTTCTCTGTGCCTCCATCTCATAAGCTCAGTAATTATCTTTGTATTTTTTGTGTTCTGCATGTATAGTCAGTGAATCAGTAACTGCTGGATCCTCACATCTCTGAAACATGTGCAAAGGATTGAGTAATTTTCAAAAATTCAGATCAAGAAAAGCTTTCCACCTCCCCTCCCTCTGCCTCTGTGCTCTGAAGACTGTAGGTAGAGGGCAGCAGTAGGAGCCCCAATTTTCCAGACTCTTTTCCCCTGATTACGCCCCCTCTCTAATCATGATAACACAGTGATTTTTTCCTGGTAGCCCATTACCCCAGGTAATTCTGTCACAGGAAAGATTTTTAGTATTATTATTGTTTTTATCTAGGGCAGGGGCATTCATGTTATTAGAAAGGTGTGAGACGCTGGCTGCCTGGGCAAGGCACCCTTTGGCACAAAGATGAGAGGCAGTGTGACATGAGAGTGTGGAGATGAAAGGTTCTGTCACGCTCTTGAAGCTAGCAAACCCTTTGATCACGGACCAGGTTGCAGCAAGGGAAGAGTCAGCATCAGATGCCCTTGCTGGTACATTTTAAGACTGCGGGTGGATAACAAACATCTGCTCTGATGCTCAGATCTGACCTCAGGTCAATTTGATATTCATTGATTCTCCACTGAGACTTCTTTTTCCTCTTTGTCTTTTACAATCCATCTTTCCTGTTGCTTTATCAATTTCTTCACTTTCTTTCCATTTACTTGGTTCAGGATATAATATTTTCAAGTCTTCTGTGTCATTCTGTTTTAACCACTCTTTAACTTGCCTCTTCCTTTCTTACAGCACTGAGATGTGGTAATTGCTGAATTTGTTCCAGCGTCATGTAGTCCAAAAAAGTTTTTAAATAGTAGAGGGATGATACTGATCTCATGTTGCTTAAAACCAATTGAGCTGATAATGTGAAAGGCATTTCTCTGGATTTATTGTTAGTACAATGAGGTCAACCCCTTTGAACAGTATACCTGCAGCATCTCATTTTTGGTTTCAAATGCTCTTAATCAGATGAAATAATGTGATATTGACTGCTAACTCTTACAACATTTTACAAGGGAAGACAAAGCTTGACAATTTATTCTTTGGGGACAACTTATTCTTTTTTGGAGGATCAAGAGTAATTTTAATCCCTAGACATCAGCGATCAAAATACTAACACTTATTTACCTGTCGCTTCAGACATTGTCCAATACGTGGACTTTGCTGTCAAAGGAATAGCAGTAGTAAATATCCCGTTCTACTGCTTTTACCACAAGAGCAGCAATTATAACACTGTTTGAAGACATTGTATGTCAATTCCCTGATCCACCTGGAACTGAACTGATTTGATTGCCTGTATGCTTGACCTGACATAGACATTTCACTCACAAACTTTAATCTCCTGTGGCAAATTTAACTTTGGATTCTTTGCTCAGAAGGTGTTAGTCAGGGGTTCAGGCTTTGAACCTTCTCTTCTGTCATGGGGAATTTTGTTGGGGTTATGGCCAGATTTGTCTTGAAAGTCTTCCACAGTGTCTACATCTATTTCATCTTTTGTTCTGAAACTCAGTCCAATCTTTCCTTAAGTGGAATCAGGGGTCTTCCCCTTTCAGTGATAAGTGAGTATGTCTTTGCTCTATTAGACTTAACTACCTTATTAAAAGTTCTTTAATACTTCACTCTTCCCTGTCTTTGGTAGCTACCTGGATTTCTTCAGCAAGCCATACATTATTTACCAAACTGTAGATTAAAAACAATCTTTATACAAATATCTTAGCGATTAATGTATTTTAACCAAAATACTGCCCAAAAATAATCAGGTATTTGGGGCTGAAAACAGGTTTGAGGTGGCTGATCTCCAAATTCCTAGGCACATTAAGAAAGTGTTTTGCAGAAACTTCTGCAAGACAAGCTAATGAGTTTCAAGAAGCTTTTAATTCAAACAACAGCATTCTATATGCACAACACTTGAATGGGTATGGAACTCTTTCAAAGATCTCTAGTGACTGTGATGCAACACCTGAATTTATTCGCTATAGCTATATATTCGATAGATGTAGTTTTTAAGGAGTTCTTACAATGCAAGTAATTGTGATATTTAATACTTATGAAAATTATGATATTATTACATATTAAAAGCAGTTTGTTAGTGACAATGTACTTCAGGGAAAAAGTTGGGATTATATCAAAATAGTGCTTGTTCTCACAAAAATTCTTTTTGTATCCCACAGGTGGGTGTAAAAAAGAGAAGCCATTCAGCAGTCTTAGGAAGAGAAAGGGAGTGCAACATACTAATTTCTCACTGATTTATCTTTTCTAAAACTGTTTATTTAAACAGAGGTATGAGAATAAAAGGAGAACAATATAAGGCAGATAAAGGTACCATTTTTGTTTGCTTTATTTTTTCACAATAGGGTTTTGCCAGGGAGTTTCTGTCTGATAAGATGCTAAGCCATAACACTTATCTAGTCCCCCAAAGGGCACACTGAATGGATGACAAGATTACCCTGAGGTGCAACAGTTAACACTAGAACATTTTTTTTTAAAAAAAATATCAGTCCTCATGCCCGAATGAGGATTCACCTCTATTAGGATTAGAAGAAAATGTAATGTGGTGGGCATATTTTCATGCACAATTGGTTGTATTTTCCTATCAAGCTTTTAGTACTAACTTCTAGAAATGGGATATTGGAGTGGATAAGCTATGAGTTGGAAAGTCTTGTGACAGTTTTCTTAATGTGTGGCCATACTGTTGCTGCTGTCTGAGTCTGAATTCCCTGTGCTACTTGGAACAGCAACAAACTTATCAGTGACAGGAGACTGTGTGTAAGTGGCTGTGTAAGAGACATCGCCTGCCTCTACCGACCAGAAACAATTCTAGTCTCATTTACAAGCGACTTGTGTTATGGGATATGATTTAGCTGGACAGTGAGAGATGCTCACCGTTCAGCTCACAGGATTTGCTGCACGAGAAGGGGAACGAGTTGATTCCGTTTACTAGGGTGATTAGTTTCTAGAAAACCTATTTCCACTTAAGCCACTGACTATTCATGTTTTATTAAAAGCAAGTGGATGACACAGAGGTTCACCATACCAGAAGGGGAAGCCATGGTGCAAACAGAGCCAAGCCCTATCCACCTACCTGTTATGCCAAAAAATGAGACATTTCTGTGACAGAGGAGATTTCTGCCTCAAACTGAATCTTCTGCAGATGATGTCCTGGAAAGCACGTGCTCCTCCAGCCGGTACATAGGGTAAAGGAGAAATCTGATTAACATGCTTGAATGCCATATACCTAGGCATAAAATATATATTTTCACCTGTATTTGTGAAGATATCAATTTAGGACATTTTATTATTATTATTATTATTATTTTTTTAGAGAACTTGGAAAAGACATTGGAAATCCAGACACTGGGAAATAGACTAATAGCTTTTCCTCCAAAACAATGCCTGTGTATTAAGCGGGTATATAATTATAAACTGAGATTACAGTGTATTTATTACATTATAATGGAAATCCCGCGCTGTTTCAATTTACAAACCGATTTTGGGGGAAAGTAAGCTTTAAGGGTACTCAGGTTTCTCCAGCAGTCTTGGAGCAGCAGGATGCTCATCCTACTGCAATCGGCAGTGCAGCTGCTGACAGTGCCAGCACTGAGATGTTGCGGCTGGACTCAGAATCAATCACTGTGCCTTTCAGGTAACTGGAAACCACACAACTTCTCCATCTATCAGTCTTGCCATTGCTGGAGCATATGTTGGCTGAATGATGTCTGAAGGTTTTCCTCCTGCCTTGAAGACTACAAGTCTTAGATATAATTATATCAGTCCTTAGCACAAAAGAGGGCCTGAGGGGACTGTAGAGATGGCTGGTTGGACCACTGAACAAAGTGTCGTATTTTTAAATAAAGACAATAAAGACAAAGCTCACTCTTAACTGCCATTCTGTTTTGAAAACTGTGTAACTTCCCACTTACAAAGAAGCTGCACTGCAGAGTAAATTTTCCATTCTAAAAATAATGCTGGGAAAAAAAGACAAATTAGAAAATACATATTTTTTATACATCACATACTATTGCAGAAATACCAGAATGGGGGAAAAAAAAATAAAAAAATAACGGTCCACCAGCCCTAAATAAAACCTGACTTGTTAGACATATGGAACAAATCATAAAAAATACTTTTCTTATGCTACTGTAAATGTTTAGAAACAGATGATGTTGTGGAAAAAAAAAGAATAAAAATGACAGAGCATGACAATACTTCTTGGAATAATTTTCTGCTTTAAAAAAAGAATTCTCACCACAGATATTAACATATTATGTTGCCTGATGCTATAATGTTTTCTTCAAGATCTTACTGAAACCAAATTCAGTGTGTATATATATTTTAAAAATTACACTGATAAATAGGCAACCTTGACTGACAATGTAGTTATATCATTCATGAAAGTGGGAGATTTAATTATGTGTTTATATTACAATTAAAGTTTCTTATCTGAGTGGTTGGTAAACTACTGTTACAGAATTTTGAGCTAACTAATTATTAAAGCACTCTATACTGCAAGGTTTACTTTAAAGTCAAGCAAGTGCAAAATTAAATAAGATGTTACAGAGAACACAGCAGGAGCTTTCAGCATTTAGTAAATCATACAGTTTTGAATTTCTTAATCAGAACTGTTTTTGTTACCATCAAGTACAAACCAGGGATTAAAGCCTGACAATAAAAGTCAACAATTAATCAGTTACCAAGAATAAGAACATTAAAAATAATAAATTCCAAGGACAACTATAAGCATGTTGGTGCAACAGGAGACCTGGGATTAGACTTGAGTAACATGAGTTTAGAGGATTTCTTCTAAATGTCTTAAAAATAAGTCAAGACTTAGAAAGATGTATGCAAACCATGAGCTCTTAATTGTTTTTCTAATTTCTTAGCTTCTCTAAATTGCATCAGAGAACACGTACTATTTGTAAAAGTAGTGCTATGGTAACTGTAAGGATCAAAGCATGTAAAGAGAGCAACATTTCTGGAGAAAATGATACCACCTGTAGCAAAGATGAAAGACAGCAAAAAAGACCCAGAAAATACATTGTGGTTCCCAGTTTCTTCATTAAGTTCTCCCATGTCTTTCAAACATCTGAATTCTTCCAATCATTTAATCTAACCTAGTAAAGAGATATATCTTCTCCTTAACAAATCTTGCTCCTCCATTTTTACGTAGTTTGTACAGATTCTTTCTTGTTTCCTTATGCATGTTTTGTTGAATAGAAGAACTCTAAAAAGCAGCCGCAAGCTCAGCATTACTGCTAATTATATGCTTCATTGTACAAAATAGTTGAAAAGTCACGTGAATTTAAAGAGAGACAGATGAACAAGGCTTTTTCAGTAAAATAATACAGGACAAATCAAATCTCCCTGAGACTTTTTTAAGATCATTTTTCAGTTTAACTACAGAAGATAATTTCATGGGTAACATTCAAATGATTTATTTTATCCAGGTGTTTTTAATGTAATATAATTGTATTATGTTTTATTAGATCCCTGGAGACTCATCAGGCTCTTGATTATGTTGTATGCCTGTGCCATGAATCTGTGGGAAAAGAAAGAGAGCGATCTCTGTGTCTCACTGGAGAAACATCTTTTCTTCCTAATCTCTTCCTCATATTTACCAGTCTGAGAAGATCAGGTAGTCACCCCATTCTGACGTCGAAGCCTAACCTTTAGACTGGGAACATTTCATCTGAAAAACAGACATTAGGACATTTAACATTCTGTGAAACCCTCCTCCGAAGGCCACTAAAAGTATGAAGTGCTTTGTGGCCTCCAGAATTATTAAGAGAAATTATTGCAACTGTGTGTGGATTTATCATTTGACTAAAAGTCCAGTCTGACTAAAGCATGATATCTTGGAAAGGAGGTTTCACAACATTTTTTTCCTTCTGTTTGCTCCCAGATTTGCATACTGCCCTTCCAGCCAGCAGCATCTGAAGGATAAGCAATACAGTCTATAACTGCAGCAACAGTTAGGACTGGTCTGTGCTCCTGCTGGTATGTAGGTGTGTTACAAAGGAGGCACAAGGACATCAGAAGATCCCTTGTGGGGACGTGCCACTCAAAACAAGAGCAAACCCCATTTGCAGCATATTGGCAGCAGTTCCTAGCCGGCACTCTTCCTCCCAAGCATGTGCTGTGGAGGACGAGCGTGGAAGTTGTATGCTGAGGGCTCAAGTCCTCTCCTTCTCCCTGGGTGGTTCACTAGAATAGGCCAGGACTCCTAATGTCTCAGTCCACTAATATTTTCTTCATGTTCTAATTAATTCCAAATAAAATTATAGACTGTAGCTTGTATTAATACACATTTTTCTTTCCATAATAGATGTGAACATTCCAAACAATTTTTCTAGACTCCATGTTTCATTAATTTTTCCCTTGGCACATAAATGAGCAGTCAAGCAGTAAATATAATGATCAGTATATAATTACTATCTTTTTCAAATAAAATTCCTAGACACGCAAAAGTAGCAAACCACAGAAATCAGTAAGTTAAAAAAAAATATAAAAGCAATATTTAAATCTTCATTTAATCACTCATTGTAAGTGAAATCACTCTTTATCTCTCGTCATCATTTCTCCTTTCCTTGTATTCTCTCTTCTTCAGTTTTTGTGTATCCTTACTAAGAGTGAGGGAGCAGACTTGCATCTAGTATTCAATATGTGGACAGACACATGGACATTTTCCATTTTGTTCTTTATGACTTTCCTAAGAATTCCTAACATTTGAAATTTTGACAGCTACTAGAAGTACAGAAGCTCTACTTTAAAGTTTTAAATCAGGTTTTACTATAAGACCATTCCATATCTTTATGCCCATAGAAAATGGGACAGGTATATGTCTATGTTGGGAGGTGAACATTTTACATTAAAACTTCCTTTTTTGGCAGCTGAATGTAAATACATAGAAAAAAAATAATCATGATGTCAAAAATAAGAATGATGTCTGCTTTTTCACTAGTCTAAATGAAGAAAAACAAAGATGCTAAGTTTCAGCTTAACCCATTTCATTATTTTTCCTGGAAACAGCTTAATTTTACAATATAGCATACAAAATATTTAAAAACAAGTTAATAAAAAAGAATAAATCAGATAGATATTTAGAACCTGACATCAGTTTTTCACTTGTTTATTGGTTAGTTTGTGGGTTTATGTCATCAACAAAGTTTAGAAAAAAGGAAAATTCTGTTATCTGGCTTCTGATTTATTCTTCAAGTGAAGTATTCAGAAAAAAAATGAGAACATAAAAGTTTCAAACTCAGAAAACTCCAAATAAGAAGAAACTTTCTACTAATAATATGTACATAAAAGAAGAATCAGAAATTAAGGATTTATATTGGAATGAATTTGAAAGAACTTAATTCACCTGAGATATATGAACTTCTCACAGCAGAAGGCCTTTGCCAGCTAAGTTCTCAGGACATGGTGATGGGAAAAGTTAGGACTACTGATTTCTACAACAACTGGCTCCAATAAGAGGAAGGGGCAGAACAATCAGGAGATAGTTTTCCTCCTTCAAAATTAGCACTAAATCAAGAGCAATCCCAGGCTGTCGTGTCCAGGCCTGCATTACCTGAAGCGACCACATCGTACAAAGGTGTTGCCATTAGATACAGGGTGGTATTAAGTGACCGTCCCATTTCAGCCATCCAACCAAATTTAATTTAAAAGGCTGCAGTATGTAGCTTTTGCATTAATGACTTACAAGGTTTCTCTTGGAATTGTACTGTAGTACTCGATGTTCCTCCACAGCTCAGCCTGTGGAAGATAAGGTTTAAGGTCTAACTGCAAACACTGAAACTGTGCTTTTGTCCCATAGGGCGCTCTGATTATTATGGGATTTCTTGCCATTAAGGGGAGCATTGTTTACTTGCAGTGGGTTTCTGTCAACATAGGACCCAATCCTTTCTACAGTGAAAAAGAACTTTAAAATTTTAGCAATGCATGATGAATATCCTATTGACTGTGTCTCCCTCTATCTAATCTATGCCTTTAATGAGAACAAACTGGATGGAAGACTTATGTAAATGAGGAAGAAAGAAAAATTAATCTGTATGAAAAATATGTAAGCTTTATACAACAGCAGGTATTTATTATCTTATTAAAATATGCAGATATATGATCCCTAATCAAAATATGCCTGAAGTCAAGGCTTTCCATTAAAGCAAATCTTTCTATACAGTTTTTGATTGGGAAAGAGAAAAAGTTTGAGACAAATATTTTTTTCTTTTTATCTCTGCAATGTTTATAACTCTGCACAAAACCATTGGCATCCTAATTCCTTTGTGTTTCCCTAGTGAGTATAAAATGACTTCATTTAAACAGCTTATCTTCCTTAGAACTGTTGATAAAATTCTGAAATTCTTTTTCATTTAGCCATCAGCTAAAAGTACTTATCCAGCCTCTGATTTTAAAGGTTGCATGGTCCCTTAAGAATAGCAGCAGTATAGGCACCTGTGTCACACCGAATTTTTAAGACACAAGTTCTTGGCAAACATGTTTTCATTGCTTCTTGATCTCCTGCAAAGCCAGCTAAGCTTCCACGTAGATCGTTCCTTAGGGTAAGATTGAAAACAGAAAAGATGCTTTACTTTAAAGCTGGTGTTTCTGCTGGAGCTCTACAGTAAAGAAACTGTGCATCGAGGGGAAAAAAAAACAGTTGCATGGGGGAAAGAAGTGGTGAATACCTACTACATTAGCCAGTGATAACAATTAGCTGTTCAGAAATTACATGCATATTCAGTGCATACATTTTCCTTATTACTTCTCAGAAGACTTTCTGAATGGAAATAACATGCTCTGCTTTATTGTTGGCCCAACTCCTCACACTGTCAATACTTCAAAAAAGTGTACACAAAACCCCCAGTTTCACTTCTAGCAAAGAAGCTGAGAACTTGGGTCAGAGCATTTCTACTGTCCTGTGCTGAAGCCAACTAAACTAACTTGGAGGGTGGCCGCGTACCCTCAGTAAGCCATGTTCTTTACAGGTGGTTTAATACAGCTTTGGTGTAATGCTCCTCAATAATGAATAATGCATTGCTTCTCATGCCTTGGGGCATGTAACAAAGAAGGAAATCAGTATCATGCAGGATTTTCTTTGTTACTATTATTTGATGAGATGGCTGTCCTTTACAGGGAAAAAACAGCATGCCTTCACTAAAAGACACAAGATACTACTTTCAGAGTGAGTTATAACAAGTATATGCTTAATGGGCAAACATGATTGATTAGATTATTTTCCACAGACTATTTACTAACATGTGAATATTTTATGTTGTAGCTAATTAGACGAATTAAATATTCTTTTTCTTGATGTCCAGTCTGAGAAAATCTACTAAACATATTTGACATTTCAGTAAAGATGAGGTTAACAGGCAATGTGAGTGAGCATTAACAGATTTCAATTTTTATAATAGAAAAGAAAAAATCTAATCAATTTTTTGCATATATTACTGGATGCAAACATGTCACCCAGGTCTTTGCCACTCTGTGGTGGGGACTGATATGTCTTTTATGCCATCGGGAGGGAGTTTGGATGCTTGGACAAATATGACTGGCAGTCAGAAGAGATATGTTTTCCTCTACTACAGACATCCTGCAAGCTACTTCAAAGGCCATGCAACACTTTTGTGTAAAAACCTTTCCAACTGCAGTGTAATTTTTGGTCCTTAAAGCAAGTGGTGCATCAGGCTTGTGATGGAGTCTGTCACAGGTGCAAACATTAAGGATGGATGAGATGAAAGACTTGGCCATAAGGACATGCTGTCTAACAGACATAAGCAGCTCTGGGTAGGACAGATACAAAGGAAAAGTAACCACAGATGGGCAGTCTTTGCATCAGGGATGGAGATTTTTTGTTTGAGTGTGAGGCAAAGGACCAGCTGCTTGCCACCCTTAGCACCAGGACATGGTCCCTGGGGAGAGGGAGGAGCTGTCAGTGGTGGCTTTTGGGACCAGCATGGGCCAAACTGGATCAGACTGCTTGCAGCTCAGCACTGCTGAGGAGGGCATAGTTAGGGTTCAGACCCTGCACACCCTGAGGAGTCAGGCACCTTCAAACGGGCCCAAGCCCCACAAGGAATCTCCACTGAGAGTCTCCAGCGGTGAGGCAGACAAAATCCTGAGTGTATTCGCACTTCTGTGGGTAGTAAACCCATAATTTGGTGCATTATGAATAATAATAGGTGATGCCTTCATGGAGTCGCTGGCAGGAACTCCTAATTTTAAAGGTTTGAATGGAAGGAGGAGGAATTGTTGGTTCATACCCCAAATGCAATAATCAAATGGTTACAGCACTGAGAAAACATGACTCGCCTCCATAGATGTGCCCTAACCACCAGGCGATGATGACAACATGCAGCCAGGCACCACCTCTCTTTTTAAAACCGTGCCAGCTAAAGAAAGAAAGGAAGGAAAGAAGGAGGAAGGAATTTAGGGACACAGGGAGAGGCTGTAATTCTGTAACCTAGTAGAGTATTGATCTGTTTTCCTAATCTCAGGCAGCAGTTTTCATTCCAGGTAATAATCCAGACTGAAATACTAATTCAGATGAACTTGGTATCCCACAAAAATGATTCTTTGAATTGAGAGGATTAAGGATTTGACCTATAATGTCTAAAATAGTTCTTGAAGGCAGAATTTCTCTGCCATTAATACATTTCACGAGCAGTAATAACATCAAGCAATAGTCTAAGTATTTACACAGGAACTGACTATTTAGGATAGTGGTGATTTATCATGTAATATAATTAATGCCTCCTTGAGCTGAACAGGATAGTACTGAAGTCAACAGAACAAACATCCACTGATACTCTTACCTCATCACTCTAGAAAGCTAAAGATAAGACAGTGATGGTGACTGATTTTATAAAGAGTTGTCTGCAAATGAAGACAACTCCTTGTAGGCCAGAAAGCACATCAAATGACCCCTAATTCAAACATCTTTTTGCTTTCATCTACTCACCTGTTTTGTCTTTAGGAAACACTAGGTTTACTAGATACCAAGACTCATTCCATGTTTGATACAAAGTGCTCCAAACAACTTATATTTCGGTCAATAACCCCAACCAACTCACAAGTGTTAGTTACTTCACAACAATAACCCATAAGAAGTAAAACAAACAACAAGCCCTCTTTAAAGCAGTTGTGCAGCAGATTTTCTTTTATGACAAATGAGCAGGAGGAAATTCAGTTAAGTACTTCCTAGTTCCTAGATGTGGCTGTGTGCCCTGATCATGTACCGGGTGCTTATGGAGTGAGACCCCCAGGTGTGTACTCATTTTTGTGTTCCCTTTTCCATCCCCTGTCCACCTCCATAGTTTATCTCACACTCTGTTCCAGTATTTGTTGCAATAAAGCCTGCAAATGACTGCTGGAAGGGAGGCACAGTATATCTCAACACATGAGACAGACACAACTTTCAACAAGTGTATGCTCTATTTAGAGGTCAGAATTAATATTCATCCAGTGCAGGTTTTAAATAATTTGGTACTGGCGTGCTCTAGAAGATATTTCCAACTCTTAACTATACCATGAACAGGCCCATCTTTTCAGGCCTTATAAAAATTGTTGGGTTTTTTTTTTTTTATGTTCCTTTGAAAATCTTTATAAGTATGGAAACTCAGCAAGAAAATCAGTGTTAGGTTCTGCCTGGATTTAAATTAAAGCTTCATTTCAGTAGTGTAATCCTAAAGGGATAAAAGAGCAGTGATTCTATTACCACAACACTCTCAAGATCAGGCAGAGTACACACAGGTTTTACTACTGCTTCTCAATTCCCTTCATATTTCTAAAGATTTAAAGTGATTTTGGTGACCTTAAAGGAGCTGCTTTATCAGGCAATTTGAAACATTTGTTACAAGATTATCAGACATTTTTATAAAAACATAGATGCTCATAATTATTACATTTCTGCATAATAGCCTGAAAATAAAACATCTTACCTTATGCAGAATGTTCCATAATGACATGAGCTTGCACATCACTCTAAATGAAAGTACAAAATAGGAGAGGACAATAAATACATAAATTGTATATATTGTTCACTGTGGAAATACTCATTATTGAGAACTGAATAAGGTAAAACCAAGATTGTCCTATTTTTTATGATGTACTAAAGGAACAACAATAACTGAATGTTAATTAACATGGCGATTTCAATAAGAAACTCTGTATCATCTTTCAGATTCAAGTATCGTGCGATCTTGATTATTAGGAAAATCTAAAAGGTTTTTCTTTCACAGCTGATTTGTGTAGCTTCAGCTCTTACATTTTTCAGTGGATTTCAAATTTTCTAGTTCAGTGGCTGAGCCAAAATGACACATTACTTACCATGTATTGTGCCAACCAGAAAATATTACTCGTTCATCTATGTAAATATACAGTTTGTTAAAGTTTTCTTTTTTTTCTTTCCCCCCCTTCCCCTAAGAAGAATCTACTTGGCCATTTATTAAACCAGGTTTTTTATAATTTCCCTCTCTAAATAATTTATTTGGGCTTCTTTCAGTGGTTTGCCTCAGTAACAATTTTACAGAGCAGCATTTGTGACATAAAATATTAAAATGATTTGTAAAATTTCAATCCATTCTTTGTCCTTCATTTTCAGAAATGAGAGATTTTCAAAAAAGAGGTTTCATCATGTGTGAGCATAAAGCTGAGGAGAAGACTTGGAAGGTGAACCTAGATATAACCCAGGCACAAACAACTCAGTCTTTAGATAGGCTCACCGGCTTGGATTTCCATCCCTTACTGTAGAAACCACTGAGGTCCTGAAAATATTTTTGCTTTGAAGTTACTAGAGATAGAACAACACAAATCTAAGCAGTACAGACTGGCCATGAATAAATTCAAGCTGACAAATAGAAGGTTACTAATGATCAAAGTAGAGAGGTTTAAGGTGGAAAAATGTAGCTGCTTTTACATGAAGTTTTATATGCTTTTGTCAGTGCTATATAAACCTAGCTGTGTGAAGGACTGAGGGATGTGCTCTCCAGAACAGTTCCTTAGGATGAAGCCTAGAATCAGGACAGAAGACCCTGTTCAGCAAGGGTGGTTGGTACATTGTCCTCAAAAGTCAGTCCTACGCTAGCGGTAGAGACACTGCTTCAAGTAAGGGAACATGCAGGGTGTCAGTTCCTGTATTTTCTATAACTCAATGGGAAGGAGCTGTTATCTCAGCAAAGACCTCGGGCCTCAACCAGATCAAAGTAATCTTGATAAGGCTTGATGAGCCAGAGGTTCCTTTTGACCCTATGGTCCTTTTCTCAATGTACTTGATGCTCTGGGATGTCACCTGAGGAGTGATCTCTTATAAATGCAAGATTGCTCAGTAACAGAAACTACAGTAAGAGTTTCAAATTGGGTAATGGATAAGAGATTACAAAAGTAATTACTTTTCCTATCAGGTAAGATGAAGGGTTTTTTATGACAAACTATTTCTTTCTTTCTCCCTCAGCAGCTCCTTTTTAGCATGTACAAGTCTTGCACAAATGTCCTCTGTGGCTTCCCGGTGTTGCTCACTTTCCTTCAACGTTGGCTTAGTTTTGCATGCTGCATGCAATCTAGTGGGCTGGATTTCTTCTATTACGTTCAGAAGATCAAAGTACTGATTAAAAAATATGACATGTTTTATAGGAAATAGATGTAGCATTCAAGATTCAATTGTTCACAGCCACTCTTCTTCCCTTTCTAACCTATAAAGGAATTGTGTCCAGCCTGAATCACAAAGGAGAAAATATTGCCTAGGCTTCTACCTGCATTAGCATGCTTGTTGATTCTACACCTGCAGCTACCAAATAAATCGAGAGTATTAACTGATTGAATCACTAGATCCTCAAACATCATTCTTTGACAAAGACCTTCACTGGCATTTCAATTAATCGATCTGGTCAGATTGTCTGTGGCTGCTAAACACTGTCATTTCCCTAGAGCTAACACATTTTGTTCAGCCAAGATGCTGTTCTCAGCCAAGCTTGGGTAGTAGCGATGTAATCCAAGATGTTTTCTACCAGTGACACCAATTTCTTGCCTGATGCTAATCTTGATAGCTTGTTTCCTTCTGCCATTAAAGATCTCAGTGACAGACTATCACAGTGTAAGCTCTTCCCTTCATTTACTTCTAAAGTGTCTCTTTTTTACTTGTGTCCCAGTCCTGTCAAGCTGCAAGAGGCTCTTTTTTGAGTAAGATATTAGAGATGGTCAGGAAGTAGGTGCATTTATCTTCTTGATATTGAAATTCCTGCCTTTATTTAATCTTTTTCTTTCTGTCCCCACCCTAAAAAAACCCCACCCATCTTTTTGCGTACTTTCTCTGAGCAAATAAGTATGACATGTCTGTGTAGAGGTTAGCACTGACAGTACTGAACATTCTCATGCTTCACCAGAAATTCTTCAAGGAAAGCAACATATAAAAGCCCAAGAGTAGCCATCACTAGTAAAAGAGTATCCGTAACAAAAGCACATGTCAGTTATCTCTGTCTGTCTTAAATGCTTGCTGGAGAATAAGGCAGAGTTTAAATGTTAAGGCTGCAAATGAGAGCTCAGTATAGGAGAGGATGCTGGAGTTACATGGTAACTTGGGTTTCCATGGGACCTTGGAGAACTCGTCCTTCACCCATGCAACACTGCCCCAGCAAGCACCCCCAGCCACGTGCCCGGTTTGCCTCAGGGGTGCAGCAAATCTGAACTTGTGGTGATGGAGTGGTTTGGGGTGACTGACCTGGCAAGTGCTACATAAACATAACTAAGAGAAAGGAGAATAGACCTCTTTTATGTGAAATTAAGGTGCTGAGAATTACAGCTAAATGAAATTGAAGTACAGCCTTGACCTTTTACTATTTCATAATGACTGGCTTAATCAAGCACCTCTGACATCTTACCTAAAAATCAACCCTTTTTTTTTTTTAGCTTACAGTAGGAGCAGATTGAAATGCAATTACAGTCACACTTTGTTTACAACTGAATTGCCTCATGAACATCAAATGATTTTTGAAGTTCTGAAAACAAATGACCTGCATTTACCTTTGCTTTAGCTGATTGCAAGAAATGGGTGTCTCAAACACTGAGCTCTCTTTCTTTGAAGATTTTTTTCAAGTTGTATCAGTTCTCTGAAACATGGACACATGAAACCTCCTTTTCCATATATTTTTCCTGTGCCTTAAGTTACTGGCTTTGCAGTGACTGTTGTAGACTGAACACGGTGGCAGAAGTCTGTGGCTATTTATTCCTAAGCTCAGCCTTTGCTTTACAGAGGCTCACAGAGTGACTCCTATGAAGACAGTGATTTTGCGGGGCTGGACACTTGATTTAACCCATTCTTTCTTTAGGCCCTCATTCATTCCCTGGTTTTGCTTTCAGTTCTCCTCTAGGTAAGCAGCACCTACCTTTGAGGAATATTATAAGTGGCCCTGATCCTCCAGTAGCTTATTTGTGGTATGTCTTATATCAAGCTTATGTGTCTTAGATTTCTCTGGTTTAAGTGGGCACAAACCCTGGATCTCTTGGTCTCACTCACTTGGGGCTGGTTCTGTATCTGACATCTGCAAACTGCAGCCAGCTGCCCCTGCCCTCCTGAAACCAGCTCTGCTCCTCAGAAATGTCTCAAAGCTGTCCCAATCTTTGTGAGTTTCACTCAAAGTTCAAAGGCAAGCAAATACCGCATGGCTAGGAATTTTTAACTTATAAGTAGTTCCTCCTTACCTCTCTGAGGTATTAATGAGGTATTAGCTACACAGCTAAAAGTAAACCTCTGCTGGAACACCTTCTTCAGCATATCTGTTGCTCAGTTAAAACCTAGTCTTACCGCTACTTGTTTCATTAACTTATTCTTTACCTTTTTGCCAACAGGTGGGAAGAGATGCAAGTAAGGGTCGTGTCTTGTCAAGGCTCATTATATATTAAAGTATTCAGTACATACATTTTAATTTACCTGAATTAACAGCAAGTATATAGAGACCTACTTAAGATCACCACATCTTGTATAAAACATTACCTCCTTCTAAGAACACTATTAGAAGATAAATTTTGAGAGCTTTCTAAAACTGGTTTTATCAGATGTTTTATTTTAGTTGAAGTTACTCAGATTCTGATCAGGCAGCCTTTAAATGCTACCATACAATGTGCTAAGAGCACAGCAGCAATATTTATCTCAGCATCCAACAGTATTTATACCTTATTTCTGGTAATGCATTTAGCATGTAAGTAAAATGTTCCATTAAGAGCTCCTACAGTCACCACTTCAAAATGAAAAACTTATGTTTCATTAGCTATAGCAATATCCAGACTATTTCCTGGAAATGGGCTACCAAATCTTAATTCTTGTCAACTATAATATAGATTAATTAGTTAAAATTTAACCAATTTATCCTCAGAGTACAACAGACAGAGATTTGCCACTGAGGTATCTGAATCTATTCAAGGAAAGGCTCCTAATTCCATACATATTAAAATACATTAAAATACATGATAAGCTGACTCTGTTATAGGTCTTATAACTGATTCAGAGTGCCTTCCTAAAGAGCACCTGATCCAGACTAGGGGTGATATTGTAATGATATTCATAGTTCTGGAATATGTCCCTCTGAACAAGGATTGCCTTTAATATTTACCGAAGAGCAGTAATACATATTTCATTCCAAGATGCTGCTGTAGATTTTGTCAGGAAAGTACTGCTTCTAAAAATTTACTGTAAGGTTGCATTTACAGTGCTTAGAAATTTTTAGAGTATAGATATATTTATATATACTGATAATAACAATGCTTTGAGATATACTACTAAAAATTTATCATCTAGCTGAAGAATTTTATGATTGATAGAGTAAGAACAAGAACTCAAAATGATGCTTTTATGACATGATTTTTCTTGACTGTCACAAATATGTATCCATTCAACATGTGCAAGAGCGTATTATGGATTTGTTCAGAAATAATTTTTTACATATATAAGCTTTGACATTTCCAGGAAGGCAGAGTTCTTTTACCTCAGATAACTAGCACCTAAGATATTAGGGGGAGCAAGTCTAAGACATTAGATACAATAAAGAAGCATAATCAGAACCACCAGTGTAAACAAAGGAAGGATAGGACTGTAATGTGAGCTATCAGCCTGGCTAAACAGTGGGTTCTTCTTGCACCTCAAGAAATAAGAAGGAAGTTTACAGAAAGCAGAAATTAGGTTAGATTAGAGGGGAAGATGATAGAGTAATAACATAAAGGGACAAAATCAGGAAGTTCAAGGCACAAAAATGATGAAGCTAGCAAAGGACATAAAAGGTAACGAGAGACAATGTAAGAGATAGAAGGAAATGCTGTGGGAAACATGCTGTAGGAAAAGTTATGCTACAGTTAAACAGAGAGGGAAATTTATTTGGAAATGGCATCAAGAAGGTCAACAGATATATGACATTCCTTGCATCAATGTTTTCAAAGAATGAATGACATGTGGAATCAAGTGACTGAAATAAGTTCTGTTAATGACAAAAAATATTACTTTAGCCTAGAATAAGGAAAGCAGAGGGGTCAGCAAACACCTACAGAAGTCAGAGATTATTTGACACAATAAACCTTATCCTATATCATTTAAAAAGCTGGCTTAAGCAATATGTGATTACTCTAAAGAGCCCTTGGAATATGATGCGATACTAGATGACTGAAGAGAAACAAAACAATACTTCTCTTCAACAAAGAGAAAAGTGTGGTCTGCAAAACCAGAATTATAAATTAAACAGCTAATTTTAATTTCTCAGAAAAATTCTGTGAATGAATAAGTACCAAGAAGAAGCAAAGACAATCTACAATCAACATGGATTTGCTGAGAACAAATCATATCAAAGAAATCTGATTTCTCGCTATAATAAGAGATATAGGACTCATGAGTAGAGAAGAAGTAGCAGATATCCGTTACCTAGATATTAATTTGATACTGTTTCACAGGAGAGTCTCATGAGCAAGCTAGGGACATACGGTCTAGCTGACACTGTCAAGTGTTGGCTGTGAAAGCTGTAACTGAGCCCACTGTCAAAAAGAAGAATGTATGGACTGAACTCCTACTGACTAGTACTGCCTGCTGTAGCTAAGCAAAATGAAATTGGAAGAGGATGGGTTCCTGGAGTAGAACTGGAATGGACCTTTATAAACTAGAGAAATGGCCTGAAGTAGTAAGATTCAATTCAGTAAAGATGCATGTAAAGTTTTCTACTTAAGCATGAGCCATCAGTAGGATAATTACAAGCAATGAAATGTCTGAATTGGTAACATTGTTACAGAAAAAGTCCTTCAGGTAAAATGGATTACAACACAGATATGAATTAAACATTTAACATTTTTTGAAAGGGCATGTAAATGGATAAACAGTATACATAAATAGTAATCTAGCTGTATCTTAAGTTCATTGCCCAGTTTCGGATGCCATAATTCATGAAAGGTGTTGATCAGTTGGACACAATCAAAAGAAGCATCAGAGGTTTAGAAAACATCAAAAACAATGAAAAAAAATTGAAACAGGGTTGTTTAAAATCTAGGGGAGATAAGGCTGTATAAGAGAGTGACAATAGCCCTTAAAAGCATAAAAGACTGCTGTGGAGAGGAAGGGAACAATTTGCTTTTTATCATGTACAGAACAAGAAAAAGTGTGCTTAAATGGCAGCCAGAAAGATTCCGTTTAGACGTCAGGAAAGCCTTTTTAACAATGAAGGTGGTAATGCACTAGAACAAATTGCCCCAGAGGCTGTAGAAATCATTGGAAGTCTTTGAGAATAGGTTAGACAAGCACCAGTAAAGATCTCTGGCCATAGAGAAAGGGGATGGAAAAGGGTAACGTACTGTTCTTTTCCAGGCCTATTTTTTAATGTTTTTATGGACATGCTAGAAAAGAATACTGTCCATGGACTGAAATTATACAAGGTTGTGTCAAGAACAACTGAATCTTGTAATGGATATATAATGACAGTAGCAGGGAGGAGCATGAGTGCTTGTCAAGCTCAGCAGAACTCAGGTTCAAGGTCGGGCTACAGATGAGGTTAGCAAGAAATGGCTGACTCTCACAGGGAACACTCCTGCTCCTGAGACAGAAGTTTCTGCCTCCTACCTGGGGATCTGGGAGGGCTGTGTCCACATCCCAGTTTCCTCCTTTATTCCTACTGCAGTATTTCAGTGGTGAAATTAGATGGAAAGTTGAATGTACTCTTACTGTACTAAAACGCCTCCCTGTTATTGAGGTCAGTGTCTTTAAAGACCATCTGGTGATCTACGCTACTTCATAATGCATATTCTAGAAATTTATCTGAAAACAACTAAATTCCTGTGACTTACCTTCTTGCCGAAAAATAGTTTAAAAAACAACTGCTAAAGAACAAGTCACAATTCCTGAGATCCTGCTGATGACTCGCTGTTAATGATATACAGCTTATTTTATGTTACTTGCTTCCGCTATGAAGTACAGTGAGGCCTCCAGAAAGACCATCTCTATAATCATCCCAAATAACTATTCCACAACATTTTCCAGGTTGTAATTTCAGATTTTATAGGAAGCACAATGGAGGTGTCTAAGTCGACAAATCAGAAGGTCACTTGCAGCTACCCTTTCCTCCTCAGATGAGATAAAGAGCTGGCTAATGCTTGATTCCTTCTTTCCTCATGCCAGCTGTTGAAGAAAACCTAACGCTGACAGAGCCATGATGTATATCCTGTTTTGGCATTCCATCCCTGCTACTTAATGTATTATTAATACTTGAATAAAGCATTCAATTCTTTCCTCAGTCTCACCAGAATACCAGATTTTCTCCATTTCCCTTCCGCAGGATGCAAGCTCTATCTTCATAGCTCAGCACACAGCAATCTCCATCCAACCTCTTCAGCTAGCTCAAAACTTATCACCAACCCTGATGTTTCTACTTTCAATATATTCTAAACAGTGATGTGATATACATAATTTCAGTTCTCTGTCAACAATTTCATGGCCACACTCCTGGCCTTTGTTTGTTTGATACCTCCTGCTGATAGAGTTATGCTGACTGCTGTGCATGGCTTTTGAAGGGGAGATCACAGGGAAGTTTCAAGCGCTGCTTTATATAATTTTCACATATTTTCTCACTGCACAGAAAACTGTCAGGGCAACTGCTCATTTATGAGAAGAAAACCAGCATGTGCATTTTTCATGAATAAAAGAAATAAGTTCTGGAAAGCCTCTACTTAGGATGACATATTATTCATTTTTCAAAAATATTTAGACAGCAGTTGTTCAAGAAAATATTTGTGAACCCTGAAAATTTCATCAGCTTTGGCATGAATAATGATTACCTCTTACTTGCGTTTGTGAACTATTCAGCAAACACTTACAGATACTACACGAGATCAGTACATGATCAGTACATGAAAACTTGATGATGAAAAAGAGTTACATTCTTGAATAGCAACCAAAATGCATGTCATCCAAAATGCAACTTAGAGGTAACCTGCAAACATCTAGTAAGTGAGAGAGAGATGTAAAGCCTAACTGTACTTAGAAGCAGTGCAAGTCTAAAGGGTAACAACAATCTAAGCTTGCCAGCAATTTTCCAGCATAACCTGAAGTTAAATTATGCAGCAGAAAAAGCTTACAGAACCCAGTGTCCAGCTGCCCATTTGTTTACTACAAGCTGCCTGGAAGCTGTTGTCATAAATGCTGTCAGAAATAGGGGACTGAGCTGAAGAAACCAGGCTCTCATCTCTCACAGAGTTCAGAGGTGGTTGTGTTCAGGGGCCTCACTAGCTCTAGTTAGTAAGGGAAGGCAAATAAATAATTCCATTTTAGCTTTTTTTTCAACTCATTGTAAAATCCAAACACACTGTTGTGCAGTGGGGTGTGCTGAACATTAGAAGTGCTTATTTAGATCTTTGGCTTAGTGTGCGCACAGACGCCTAAGAGGTCCAGCTGGTACTGAGAACATCTCTGCTTTTAAGGAAATGCTCTCTTAAATAAAATATTTATTAAGCACCGATCATAAAATTAATTCAAAGGTATAGCCACATACTGCTATGTGTTAATATCTATGAAATATCTAACAGCATGTTAGCAAATGGATAGCTAATCATCACAGATTCATGGATTAAGCAGACCCATATAAAAATTAATTTTATTTGTAAGGACGAAATATATTAATTGAAAAAATATGTCTCAAACTGTGCTTCTGTCATTTGGAAATTCCATTAATTGAAAACGAATAGGTTTGCTTTCTCTTTATTTCTATATGTCTTTTTGTCTCAATTGGCTAAAAAGCCCTTCACTGTCTTTCCTAAGTAAATATCTTATTTAAGTAATTTTTGTTATTTAATTGCTGCTATATTGAGATGGAAGGTATTTAAACATACATAAAACTGGTGAAGACCACAAGACACAATGGATGGTAAATGCATTTGAAAACATCAAAGGACCTGAAATGGGAACAAAAGTCCCTGTATAGCAGTTTGGCCCCAATTTTCTACACCACCAAAACATACCATAGGATGATAATTAATGTGAGAAACAGGCAAATTCTCAAGATTAACGTCTCCCTCAGTAGACAGTAGTTACCTATTCATTCTTATAGGAAACCAGTGCTTTAATCAGAGTCAAGGGGTTCTTTGTTTTCTACATGCTCACTGGGACCACCCCTTTGAGTATTTTTGCAATAGCTTTTTACTTAACTATTGAAATAACCAAATTAAACTTGTCTTTTGCCACCAGGAGTCAAATATGACCAAACCAGATGGAAGGAAGTTTTTTTTTCTTTCCTAGCAAGATTAGTTCAGCTGTACGATTTCTGGACTTGTTCAACTACAGAAAGAAACCCACTTGTCTCCCACCCATCCTGTACTCTTGCACTTCTACGTCCGTACTCTTGGCATGCTGCTGGTATTGCAACCAGCTCTTAATATTATGTTTGAAATTCAGGGTTAATTAAACACTACTTCTGGTTGTTGTATTGCAGTAAGGTTTTATCCCATTTGGAGTTGCATACTCTAAGTGTGCTCCCCAGCCATTTCATTTTGCAAAGCAGGATTATGGTGCTGTGCACAGGCGTGTGGGACAAGAGAACCATCTAATGAGCTGATGAGACTGGCAAAAGGAAGAGCAAGAAATAGCAGTGATAGAGTTTAGGCTACACACGTGCTAGGCATTTCCCCAAGAGAGAGATTTTAAGCATTTCAAAGAGTGCTCAGATTCTGTCTGTGAGATAATTTAATATGGAATTTTATGCCCACATTATTCATACTCTGGGTATATTGATGCTTTTGTGCTTAGAAGTCATTAGCTATATTTTGTTACTGATGGTTTATGAGCCACTAGCTGCAAAAAGGAAAAAGGAAATTATGTGCAAAACTCGGGAGACACAACTTTAATTCTACTTAAATGGGTTTAACCTGCAGATCAGCACAGGTGTAGGTCATCAAATGTTTTTAGGAAACAGGCCAAAACCATTCCAACTTATCTGTTGGGATGATGTTCTGGAAAGCCACGAACCCACATGAAAACTCAAAATCTGGAGCTGGAGAAATACAAGCAGCCGAGAAGGAAATGACAGGTTATGAGCTGCAAGGCTGCAGAATGTTTCTCTTCAGCTTCTGCTGAAATAGGCATCCCAAGCACACTTTTGGATCTGACCTTAACCAAAACCAATTCCCTTAACTCATCACAGTGCTTTACAGCCCCATGAGAGTTATGGTTAGTGTCCAAGAGCTTTTTCATTCATCTGTTAGCAAGGTTGTGGGTTTTTTTTGTTTGCTTGCTTTTTGGTTTGTTTGTTTTTTGGGTTTTTTTTTTTGCTTTGTTTTGTTTTTATTGTAAGGACTTTGGATGCGTTTGAAAAAAATCCACTCCTGTCCACTAGAAAGGATGCAGACTGACTTTGGATGGTAAGTAACGAAGAGAAGAAATCAGAGATAGAAAGTCAAAACCATTAGTCTGGGAAGCATTGCCTCTTAAAGTAACCAGTTAGGATGCTCAAAAAACAAAGGCAGAGATCATCTGAGATACCAGCTACATTCTTATGTATTTCTTGAGGACTAGCATGTGACAGGACTGTACAGCACCCTGTATGCTAGCAAGCCTAATCTATGGAGAAGTTGTGTCTCCTGATGATATTGCTTGTGTGAGAAAAAATATTTTTAAGTTTATATGACTTAATATATATTCCCAGACATATTTTAAAAATATTTCAAATTCACTTGTTAGGAACTTCTAATATATATATATATTTTAAAATTTAGAATTAATCTATTCTTTTCTGTTTCATCTTGAGATTTATCTTCAGTACCAGACAGAATATCTCCTTCAACTCAAACCTTGCTGAAAAAGCCCCTTACTGGAAGTTTCTCGTGCAATGTATACTGATAGATGGAGAAGAATCATGAGAAAGTTTGTTTCTCTGTGTTACCTTGAAGGTATCAGTATATCCTTAAAGATCTTGCAGAATAGCATCTGTAGTTTGGAAAAATTGTCTAAAACTCATTGATTAAAGGTGCAAAATTATCTCAAACTTTTAAAATATTGTAAGGAACTATTGCCTCTGGTAGAACAGAAAGAGCCTATGTATTCCAAATTTCTAATAGTAACTAAAAATTATTAAGCTTGGTTTTGTTTTGATATTTATTAATTATACAAGGATACCAACTTTACAGATTTTTTTTTTCTTTCAGATGACTCTTCACAGAACACAAAAAATATTTTATTCGTGGATTCCAGCACTCTAAGATATTAAGAAAATCGCTTTCTGAAACAAGAAAACAAATGTTCTTGTCAGGATGCCATTTACCCTGTTTATTCAAAACAATAAATTCATTTCATGTTAATAAGTGAAATGAACCAGATGCGTCAGAAGTAAGAAAGATTCATCAGCTGGGGAACGAGCACAGAGGGAATTTGAAAACCAGTCTTGATGACTACTAATTTATGTTCCCCTCATTAGCTGAATCTATGGGGCTGTCACTCCAGTAAGAAGACTTTGAAAAGTGTGGAATAATCAGCTGCACATTCCGAGCAGGTGCATATGGACTACATAGATAACTACATGTCTCTTGTCAAACGTTAAAACATATGGATACTGATTGACCCTTGATTTTTGTTTTTATTTAAAAGCAATTTAAACTGAAACCCCAAATCTCACTGTCTTGGTCATTAGACAACCTTCCAAAACAAAACCAAATCAAACCAGGCTGTTGGTCTTTCCAAACACTTACCTCTGATTTTTGAGCAGAAGGGAAAATAGTTGTGCTAAGTAATAACCTGGCACCCACTTCCCTTCCATCGAGACAGACTTTCACAGCTGGCAAATTACTCCCTTGCAACAGTGCTTTAGCGAAGAACTCCTGTGCTGTTTTGGATGATAGATGGCATATTGAATGTGTCAGGCTTGGACTCTGCACCTTCCTGAAATCTCATCAAAACCTAGTGCCTGGGCAGCTTCCAGTTGGATGCCAGGAGTGACAAAAGGGCCAGCTAACCACACGCGTCTGCCTGACTGGCAAGCCATCAGTCTGCTGTCAAAGAGTAATCACTTTGATAGGCTTTGTCACACAGGGAAAGAAGTGATTACGGAGAGAAAACCAGCAAACAGTGCTAGGCTTAGAGCAAAATGATTGGTGCCTCTAAGATTTTAAATTAGCACCACATTTAGGCATCTGGCTTTATTAATTGGATGAGATTATGAGCAGAGCGCACCCGCTCTGTTCAGGCCTACACTCGCTACATTTCTAATGTGGTTTTGGGGTGAGAAATTCCAATATCGGCTCAGATGCGCCACTCATTTCATTTGTTTGAACGTCGCAGTGATGCCACAGGCATCTGGTCCTTATTGCCTTAAACAGGGAAAGAAACACAGAGCAAGTGTAGATGGCAGGGCAACCAAATGCTTGCTTTTACCGCCACAGCACACAGGCAAGGAAAGGCAGAGGTTTGGTCCCACTGGTGGGGAACTGAAGATATCTGAAGAGAGAAATTAGGGGCACAGCATGTTTATTCTCTCCTTTCTGCCAAGCAAACACAGTGAGGAGATACTGAAAGCTCTGTGTCAGCGTACATGTCTGTGGACAACCAAAAAACGGTGCTTTCTTTCTCGCTAAGTTACTTCAGGTAAGGCAAAAGGAAACCTGTGGGGTCCTCATTCCTGGAGGATAAAAATGTTGATCCAAACAACCAAGTCCGAAATCAGTGTTTATCAAAATCTATTAAACAGGGAGCGTATGTTACTGAAAAAATTGCTGAAAATAATAGATGTTTCAGTACCACTTACAGATTAATTCAGTGTTAGTCAAACTGACAATAAAAAAAAATGAAATATCAGTAAGGTATTTGGGTGGGGAAATGGTTAGATGCAGCTGACTTAGATGCACCTGGCATGCAAAAGCTAGTGCTTGATGGTGATTCTTGCAGTCCCACCTAACCCTCTAAATGCTGAAGATTTCACAAAGAGAGTTTTCCAACCCCCTGACAAGCAGCCACCATCCTAGCAAGAGGAGGCACAAAGTTCTCTAAAGGTCTTCAGACGAGGGGTTCCACTTTTTCCCAGCATTTAGGGGCCAACCATGTAGGTGTGCTCAGCACTATAGAAATTGTCATTTTCATTAATTCATTAACTGCTACCCCATATAACAGCAGAAAAAAATAGCTTCACGGGCCTTCTCAGCTTCTTTGTTTCTTAGCTGTACCCTAACCCACGTGGCTAGACCAGCTTAACACTCATTGAAGGAGAGCCATTTTCTGGGAAGGCTGTCTAATAAATAGCTTAATAGCCAAACCCATCACGCAGTCTTTAAAAGCGGGGTTCTGATGCTGTGCCTCCTGTCCTGGTCTTGCTCCATTACTGCTTTTTAGAAATGAGTAAAGAGAGTCTCTCCCTTTTTTATTCCCCTTCTTCCCCAGCCCAGTGTCTACATTTCTTCCCAAAAGCGAGAGATGAAGATCTGAATCTTTTCAGACCGAGTAAAAAGAACCAAGTTCCTGAGATGCTTGTTTTTATCTTTGAGTGAAATCACAATGAATTATATCGGTTGCTCATAAATGCTTGTTTCTCATAAATGGATAGCATTTACCATGTCCCAAACTGTGTTTCACTTTTCAGCTTTACTACAACTTTTATTAGGCTACTCAAAGGCGTTATTACTGCAGCTTTTCAGCAGGAAAATCTGATGTCAAAACATAAGTGTAAATTATAGGAAGGATGAAAGTAGGTGGATTTCTGCTCAGTAAAGAATCTGCTGAAAAGAATAAAAGTGATACGAAAGCAATTATCATATTAAAATGTTACTCTTTACCAGCTAGGAGGAAAAAAAAATTCAAATGTATATATTGTCTACAGAATAAGCTCTGACAGACTTCATTAAAACAGGTATCTTCTGTAAATAAAATACTAAATTTGGCTGTTATTCCAACCACACAATTTCAATAATTATGAGGCTCTGAAGCAGCATTAAAAGTAGACTGTCATTGCTGAACACAAACAACAGAGTCTGAGCAAAACCTATTTCTAGAGTGTTAATCACATCCGAAGCCATTGGTTGTGTTGCAACTAATTCAAAAATGTATTTAATATATAACACTTAGGAAATGGTATCTCGTGCTCTTGACATAAGCCTTTGTATAGCCAAGGAAATGCAAATATCATTCTTAATAATATTACATGCTGTTGCTGGGGGTGGGGGTGGGATGTATTTTATTTAATGTAATTATTTAATTATTTTTTTCCCCACATAGGGCCCTGTGGTCACTAGCAAATCCAGTTACAGTGTTTTTCAAAAATCTAAAGATCTGTATCCTTTAAACCCATCAGGTTTTCAGGCTTCTGTTCAAATACAGTTAAATAAGATTGCATTATATGACTGTACCAAGCATGAGGAAAAAAAAATGTTTTCATTGATCTCAAGTGACAGTAAATTGTTTAGTCTGTTGAAATTTTGTGAGCTACAGGGATTACTCAGGCTAGGAGATGCTCTACAGAAGCCTGCCTATCTTTAACACTATGATTTTAATCCAAAGTTTTTATGTATAATGAAGTGCTCATACAATATAAGTTTTGGTGAAGGCATCCAAGTACTTAATTTGGTCTCTGAACTGACAGATTGTCTCTGATTTGATTCAAGGAAGTTAGAACAAGTAAGGGAGGCTGAACAATGTGTGACCGCATACCAGTTTTAACAAACAAAATTGCAGTGAAATTATTGCTGTTTGAAGCATCCATAGTGCTTCACTGAAATGTAGTCCACTGTTCTGCTCTTTGAATTCTAAACTTGATTAGTCTTACTCTCTAAGCCTGTTTTCTTTTTTCCTCTAAGTCTTAAGAAAGTGGAGTTACTCTTCTAGTTGCCTACTTGTTTATTTCAAAGATCTTTATTTATATTTCTCTCTGATTTTAATATTAATGTTTTGCCCATGTTTATTGTCTTGTATAGCACACATTTCTAGTAATATGATTTTTTTTGTGCTCCAAGACCCTTGAATTTACTATACTTCTCTGCCCTTTTAATGACATAATCCACTTTAATATATAACAACTTTATGTACATTTGAAAAGATTTATATTACAGCATATATCTACATCCCCATCCACCCTGATTTTATTACTCTGGTTTCTCTTGTGGTTTTTGCCTTGTTTACTTGTCTCCATCCCTCCAATTAAAACTGTCTGTGGTTTGTTTCAGGAAAGAGTTATAAGGGCGATCCAGGGAAAACTCTTCATTTAGCCATTAGATTTATTAGGCAATCCCAGCAGTCATTAAGGAAGAACAATTTACTATGTTCTTTTACAGACTGATCAAAAACAAAGTCATCAAAAATTCATTATCAAAACTCGTTCCTTGATTTAAAAGACACTTAGTGTTGAAACAAGCGGGAATATATTGCAGCCTGAGAAACTTCAAACACAATCCTTGCTATAAGGGGAGTCTTGACTACATAGTTACCATTTGTACCCAGCACCAAGCACTCCTGAAGGTACCTTCTGAAGGCAGGGCTTCACAGGCCCACCCTGTAAGTGCGCAGACTTGCTCGTGCATCTTTGGAGAAAGGCAAAACAAGAGGCAGCTGCTAGAAGTCAGAGAAGCCAAACAAAATTAAACACCTAGCCCACATGAGTGTTTAAGCTCTGGAATTAATATGAAAGATGCTGACAGGACCTTTTTAGGTCACATGTTAGAGATGAGTAATTGAGATCTCCACAAGAGGATATTAATATGTAGAAGAGGTAACAATAAAGAGAACAGACGAGATCAGAGTTAATTTGTGAAGCCTGTTTTATCCATGAGGACCAATGTACCACAGCTGAAGCATGAAGTACCCATGTCCCAGGAGTTATGTAGTATCATTAATCCATTTAAGTGACATGTGGGCTGAAAAAATCAGGACATTCTAACCTAAATCACCCAAAATTTCTCACCAACTTGAAATGCATGAATTAGCAGTAGATATAAGCAATGTGCACTCATCTTCATCCCCCACAGTACTGCGTGCTTTCCCCAAAACCAAAAAGGGACTAAAGTTCTTCTGTACCTTTCCCATATTCTTCTGGGCCCAGAGACCTCCAAGGCTGCAGTGCAGCATGGAAGGAGTTCCTGCAGGACTGGTCTCAGCAGCTCTTCCATCACCCTCCAGGGAAATAAAGCCTTGCAACCCACATGTCCATCTGAAAAGATGGTGTTGGTATTACACTGTTACACTTGAAGCAAGTATGCAATATTTTAGAATTATTATCAGAGATACTCATTTTGGGTACTGTTGCAGCACAAACAAACCAGTAGGCTGCAATAAGGCTTTGCCATTGGTTAGATGCTACCATCCATGCTGTATCTCCTTCCTCCCCAGGCCAGACCACTCCTTCTCCATCTGACCCCTTCTCCCACCAGCCTCAGGGCTATTTAACTACATCATCCATGTCAATCAACCCACTGCCTCTGAGGCAAGTCCACAGCTGCATGTTATCAATGCTAATCAACCCACTGCCTTCATACCTCTACAGGGTACCACAGCAACTTTTCCAGACATTTCCAAATAATTATTGTGACTATTAGAAGAACTAAATATTTATTTTTTTTCAAATTATCATAAGAAATTCTGGTGGCAAACAATTTCTTTAATGAACAGGGTTCATTTTCACTTTAAAGTTGCCATCTTTTGAAATTCTTTTTAGAAGTATTTTGTTGCCAATTACAAAACCCTGATAGGCTTTCTAAGACTGAATGGTATTGTGAAATATATTGGCTTTCTGGAGGATACATATAAGGAACAGGCTCTCATATTTTACAATGAAAACAAAATTTCAAATAAAGCTGTAATATTTTTCCCTTTCTTGATGAATAGTGACTATGGGCAGCATTGCCTTATTGTTGTCTTTTGTGTGGAGAAGTAAAACAGGCATCAGGAAGAAACAGGAAAAAATAAGGAAAAAACACCCATTATTTATTCAAAGAGACTAAATTAGAAACTAATCCAAAGCTTATTAATCTCATTTGGAACCCCCCACTGGCTTTAGTCATTTTTGGATTCAGCTTTTAAATTAAGCAATTAATATTTTGAATCACAGAATCAATTTTGATTCTAAGTACCACAGAATTTATATTTAGGTATTCTTCTGACTTCCAGAGCATTAGGGAAAAGTGCCGTGAGCAGAAGTGCCTACAGTTCATCTGAGACAGCCTGCTGTTTTACTGCCAAAGCACAAATCTTGTTTTATTTGACTGTCTGCAAACAGTTGCCTCCAGGTAATTAAATGAAACAGTAGTTGAAGGCAAAGTGGTCAGACCTTTCATTCTCTTAAAGAACTAGAATGCTTTAACCGAGTGAGTTATAGTTTCTGCCTTCCAGTATTATACAGAGTATAGCCAGTTTATCCTGATACTCAGAATAGTTTGTTCAGATTCTCAGAAACAAATGTAACAAAGCAATATGAGTCTCTAAGGCTGTGGGTGCCTCTGGCCAAGGGGGGCGGTTTCATTTCATGAAGTTTCATGAGGTTCATATTTTTATACTTTCCCCAAAGTACCTGGCTTTAGCAATTCCAAGTGAAGACCCAAGCAATTTTATTAGTAATGTCCAGTAGCTATAAGGTCACTTTTTCAGTGGCACATTGAGATGCATTTGGAATGAAAAGTGTTCCAGAAGTGCAATACTCATGATCTGTGCAAACTGGTTTCTTTGAATGTAGCACTTTAGGGTTCACACCCCAGGCCCAGCTACACAGTGCCTTCACTCAGCAGTATCCTTGGAAGAGGGCTGTGATAATGGAAATGACAGACTCTGCCAAGGAAAAATATAGGAATTTGTGTTTAGTTTGTCAGAGCAATAAGAAAACCTTGTGCTTAGAGGTTACTGCTCTGAATTCTTAGTATCATTTAGTGGTCAGCACTGCCTGTTAAGTCCTGCCTCGAAAAAGGTGCTGGTACAGATGCAGAGAGCTCCCAGAGAGAGCCTGGTGAAGCCATAGGAAGGTTAAGTATGGTTAAGTCATAAGAAGTCTTAAGTCATAAGAAGGTTAAGTCACCGCTCCTTGTGACTAAGAAGTTATGGGACAGAAGAGTAGAGGAGCTGCCCTTTGCTGTGGCTGTACGCACAGGAGCCAGCAGTGCCTGGCACTACAGAGCACTATCCCCCCACCAGAGATAAGGACAATCTTTTAGTCCCCTTCTACTCCCTACTCCCTACTGTCACTATCTCCTGCACTTGCTAGAAGAGATATAAATCTATACAGACTCACAGTCAAAGCATAATATCCTTTTCCCTCTTTGTGGCTATCTGTATGTAGCTTTCTAGTATCATTTCCCTAATACTCTGTATATTTGGGAAGGAAGTTTTTCTATTTTACAAATATTTGGAATTTAAAAATGTTTCTTATTCCAGAAAAGAAATAATGTAAATCTTATGAGATGCTCTTCTGCAGTCATATCGATTGAGAGTTAACAACTACATGAGCACTATAGACGGAAGAAGAGAGACTGCATACTATAAGATGCAATTACAGTTAGCAGAATTAATTTCAAGTGCCTGTGTCAAAAGACATTTAAGCTAGTACTACAAAAGATAATTAATCCAAAAAAAGGAGGCTGAGAGAGGACAATTCCAGAGAAGATGAGAGCCTAGACAGATCTGTGACACGACATGATCTTGCAGTACTCCAGTGTTTGTTTGAGACGATAGGCTATACCAGAGAATTTTCTGCTGCCTTTTACTGACTGAATGCATTTCCAGTACAAACTGTTTTAGGTTCTGGCGGTACTTGCCTTCCTTCTCCTACCTTTAACCCCCCCCAAAGTATACCTGAGGAAATTAATCCCAACCTGTTAATGTTTGACACAAATATTTTTGTGCAGATTCAAGTCTGGAGGAAAAAATTTTACTGTTCTTGTTTTCCTGTTTGCCTGTAATTCATAGATAAGCATTTGTGACTACTACTCAATCCTGGTAAAATACATTCTTGGAGATTGCAGTAATTGTTAATGGTCTGGTGAGGAAACAGTTAGCAAGGGAAGTGCTTAGTGCCTCCCTGAAGCTGTACCACTTCTGTTGATGTTGTTCCAGGAGCAAACATCTTCAGAAAGAATTTTTCAGCTTTCTCTAGTCCCTTATTTTTTCTGACTCAGCTTAATCTCTTCTGACACTAGTACTTTATTATTCATCTAGAACTATATAAAATTCTTCACATATTGCAAACCCCATCAATTCAAAGCATCTTCTCTTACTGTTTATTTCAAAGTTTTTTTCAGCTTTCATACTGTTCTGTTGATGGAATCTACTTTTCTTGTTGGTTTTGAGCTAGGGGTCTCTGAATTTTTGGTATTGTTGGGTGTATTTACTGGGAAATGTTTTTCCTTATCTCACCATGATCAGAAAACTTATCCCATGAAACCTGGAAAAAAGAAATCGAGGGTTTACTCATTTAGCTACAGAGCTCACAGTAGCCATCCTGCAGCAGTGACACTCCCTCCTTTCTGTGCTCTGGGCACAGAGTTTCAGGTGTTTTTTGTCTTTTTTCCAAGTCCTATATGGACTGAGATAGTGTTTTCTGATTGCTGAGAGACCATCTGCCAGCATAAGTATGTTCTTCACCAACAGCAGAAATGTCAGACAATAAACTGAGGCTCTTCAGCATAGAAGGCAGAACTTTGGATCCCTTCTCAACAAGAAAGCATCCAGCATCCAGACAACTGAATGAACTGAGTCCTTTCCTGAACTTAAGCATACAACAGATTAAAAAAGAAACAAATGGCAGTTCTAGGAACTTACAGATGAGAAATGAGAGAAAAGACAAGAGATCAAATTTGTCTTTTAAGCTCCAGACACAGTAAGATGCCCATCTATCGTGCTCTTGCATGTTTATACCAATGACTCCTGATCTTTGAAGATATCAGAAGACCAGGATCCCAGTACATTAGTAACCATATCTCTGTTACTGCCCACTTCAGACCATGAAGCAAATCTGATGTTATCTGGATCTATTTTATTCTCTGGCCTCCCTCATCCTGTCATCTTTTAATGGATTTTCTTTCTTCGCTGATGTCTTTGTTTATACTGACAGCCACATTCCAGTAAGATTATTATCAATTCATGGACGAGGCTAAATTTCTATCTCTAGAGAAGCAAGACTCTTAAATGCAATTAGCATTCAAATACACCAATTATTTTATGCTTGTGTATGCAATAAGATCTTTCCAACTTTCAAATTGAACTAAAGGCTTCAGTTCTCAGCTATAAGGCAAAAAGATTAGTGGCAGTTGTACTGTGAATGTAAAAATTAAACTGTCATTAGTACAGCTGAATCAATTAAGTGTACCATCATGACAACTTTAGTATGCAATATGCAAATTCATAAAGCATAACCTTTTCCCACTGTTTAGAATTTACCAAAAATAAAAATATTCTGCTCTGATGAGACTAAAACAGTCAACCAATTCAGAGCATTTTGAACTGCTAATTAACCACTACTTTCCTCTGTAACCTTTTGTTCTTTAATTTTTAACCAACAGATTGCATATTTAAGAAGTGGGAAGCAACTAAGAGAATCCACTTGTATAAATCACAATCAAATTCTTTCCTGTCAAAGACTTTCAATTTTTTTCCTGAAAGATTCTCGGGGGGTGTGTGTGCTTGGCATGTAAGATTCTTGATCCACAAGATTGTTTTCTTTGTGAAAACAATCCAAGAAACAGTTGTCTTACTCAAAGTTTCGCAGCACCATCATATTCATGTTTTTACTGTTGCTCTGACTGCAAGTACCATACTGTCATTATATCCTATGCTTACAAATCAGATAATTTATTTTCATGCTCAGCGTACCCCTGGGTATAGTTTCTTCAACTCATCCATCTGAAGATGCTACCTCTTCAGAAGAAATCTGAATATATTAAAGCAATTTGAAATACTTTATTAATATATTAGGAATAATGCTGAAGTCTGAGAACAATTCCTATCTTTTTACTAGTCTTGCTTTTATATATTCCTCCTTTCGAGAACAATGTCTTTTGTTTAGACCTGACATTAAACTTAAGGACAAAGGAGTCTTATAAATTGTTGTTTGGCAAAATCTGACTTTGTTCAGTTAAAGAATCTCATTAATATCATGATGTAGTGAGTGAGCAAGGATACCACTATAAAAATAAAGTGTAAATCTCTCTCTCTCTCTCTGTTGCTGCTGGTTATGAGTTTTTGCAAACAAAAATCAATTTAGCCTAATCTTCCATACTTCCATAGCATTTACAAATTTTAAGTTTATTCAAATAATTGTAAATGCTAAAGCTTCTTAGTGATAAATCATCAAATCACTGTGCACAAAGCCATGACTATAGTCCTCCTGTAGCACTTCTGTGGAGTACCTCTTACAGCAATCAGTCCATAGTATGGGAAAAAGGTAAGGTTATTCACAAACGCTAACTAGCTGAACGAGGGCGAAGTCTGTAGGCTCTTGTGCAGTCCCTGAACAGAAAAATCATCCTCCCAAGGTAATTCAGTGCAGCTAACCTAGGCTCCTGTTCTGATAGACCCCTCCAGGAAAGGCAGCTTTTTTTCCTTGTGATATTAGAAGAGAACTATGAATATTAACTGCACCATGGAAAAGGAAACTAATATGAAGGACTCTTTTTGATGGTTATAATGAACAAGAGACCCTGAGTTAACTGTTAAAATCTTCACAAACTATAATCCTCCAAAATAATCTTTAAAGCACAAAACCACTGTAAAGAATAATCTTTTTTTGTTGTTGTTTATTGGGGGGGGGGGGGGGGGTGTATGGTAGGTTGTTGTTTTTCTGTATGCTTTTTCTCTGCAGGGAAATGCAATCCAGGGAAGTGAAAGCAAGCTATGAAAAGCAAATTCTGATGCAAATTTCAGTTAAATAAACCAGTGACACAGCTCTATATTTATCTGTTTAGTCATTAAAATAAATACATAAAAGAAAAACTGTGAAGTTTAAATTTAAGAAAAGCTACTACTTTGTGTATTTACTCTGTTATACATAGATATGTATCCACACGTATTCGATGTAGTAGAAAAATTATACATACACTTGCATACATTTTTGAAGATATTGCTCAGTGAAGTGCTTCTTTATCAAAGAGATTGATGTATTTGTTTTGTGCAAACCATCATCCATTTAAAGCTTCAGTGATTTCCTGTACTATTAGTTATTCCATTTGCTTATTAAAATACTGTGTAATATTCATGGCTCATAAATTGTTTCTCAAATGTTAACCATGAAATTTATCAGTATTTTCTTTCCTTTTCCCATGTAACTCTGGCTCAGTTAACTTGTTTTGAAGACACGATATTTAATGCACTGTAACGCTTATCTTTACCATCTTGACTTCTGCTTTGTATAAATGTCTTACTTTATTGTCTTGCATAAGTTTGTTGATTTATAAGTTAGTGCATTCTCTCATAGAGGAGAAGAGCATGAAAAGCTCTTAGCAGACCATATCCACATCTTTAGTACATTTTCCCCAGTATATGTCAGGAATCAAATGTTTTACTTTTTATGGGCAGCTAGAATTTCTGAAAATGAAGCAGTGTAAATAAAAGCAGAATTTAATACACTGTATTTTACAGATTTGAAATATAATGCTAAATTCAGAGTTTCCTTTTCATTTTCCTCTAAGTCTGGACTAATGGGCTTCAGTTACCAGTGTCCTCAAGGACTCAAAAGGACAGCTGATATCACTATGGCCTACAGAAATAAACACCTGCCTCTGGATGTGAAAGTTGAGATGAATCAAAATAATTGCTACACTAGCATTATGTTGCTGGATATGTACTGCATGATACAGCACACTTTCAAAGAACACAAAATCTAGAAAACAGAGAACCTTAATTCTAATGAATCGTAAATTCCAGTGTGTATTTTTTGAAGGAACTCACTTTAGTATAATTCAGCTATGAAAGAGACTGCTCTAATGTAGTAATAAATTTATTTCTATAATACCCATGTTAATTTGTCCATTCTTTTCTAAACTGTTCTAATCCCTGAAAACCAGGTAGGAAACTAATACATCAATCCCTTAAAATAATAGTTTGCAGCACTAATAATATATTTGCATATACACCCTCTAATTAAAGTAAGAAATAATTACTAGACATAGAAGTGGAAATCTAGATTGTTTTGAAACATGAATAATATGGTAAATGAGGAATGAAGGGGCCTTTCTTGGAAGTAATCTCCATTGTTTTTACAGCTATACAAATCACAGTGTATTTTGAAGCCAGTAGGTGTAAGCCTACCTAACATACCTGAAAATAAAGGAAAAAAAATAGTAAAATTTAATTGAGATATTTTAAAATGACCAACAAAAATTAAAATATTTCCTCATTAGACCTAATCTCATTTTTTGTCCTGGAAATTTTATACCAAGGAATATAACATCTCTAAAGAATTCTCTTGGCTTTTACACACTACTAGTCCCATGTTGCTGCAAGCCCAAGCGTAATAAACATTTTATCACAAAAGTCAGGTAACAACAATTGCATTTTCTAGGCTGTCTTGAAAAGATGTTGAAGATCTTAATATTTGTAACTTCAGCTGGTTTGCTGAAACAATTATTTAGTTATTAACACCTGTGCAATTGCCTCTCAATTTTCCTCTGGTTTGGGTTTTGATATGCTTTGCTGCACTGCATATTTAAAAGTTAACTGCATAGGCTTTGGTTGCCATGGACCATGGAAACTGTGCTTCAGAAATGCCAAATATAGACATCATCAATGAGTTGTGATCATTACAGTCTAGCAAAGAATGCATTATGAAGTGATAAAAGGAGAGTTTCCTGTAGTTCTATGTGAGCCCAGTGCAGCTGACAGTGTCGACAAAAAGCCTGAGAAAGAATCCATTATAATTTAGAGAAAAAGTAGTTATGAATGTTTAAACTGCATATCTTCTAATGCTGGCACAGGTTAAAAAAAAATCTATATTTTAAATAAGCAAATACAGGTGTTCAAAGTATATGCAAACACCAGAGATCTCACTGCTGAAGTTAGATTCATGGGTTATTCCCGGGCTAGGATGTTGTTCTGAGGAGTAAAAATATACTCTGAAGACGTAGTTTCAAAAGAAAAAATCTCTTTCAGCTGTAGGAGGAAGAATTAAAAAAAAAAAAAAAAAAAAAAAAAAAAAAGGAAAAGAACAATCTCCATTTATTACTGTCTGAACTCTGGATTTGAGAGTCAAACTGTGCTTTGTCCTGCTCAGTTGCTACGTCCTGAAATGAGTCTGTAGCACAGCCAGCCTGAGGTCACACACAATGCAGTCCTCCCACCCGCACGCCTCCATCAGCTAAAGCTCCCTCTTAAAATCCACGCAGCCTAAGCAAAATTGAAACTTCTGCAAGTCTTAGTATTCTAAACTTCTTCCTTGGAAGGGAATAAACAGAGAATGCAAAGGAAATTGCCCATTTTCATCAGCATAATTAAAGTACCCAGCTTAACTATTCACTGTTTTAAACCTATCCAAGCAGGACTTTTTTCAAACTTGATGAAACTCATAATCCATTTAGTAATCAAATGAAGACTGAAGAATGTAAATGCTACACTGGCATTTAACTGATATAGACTGTGAAATAATTAGATACCAGTTTTCAGATAATTCCTACTTACATTTTTGATCTCAGTAAGGACTAAACTATGGCACCTGGAATGACTGGATTTTGAATTGGTTTGTGGTTTTCTCGCACACAGCAAAAGCAGAAGTTGTAATCTTTTCAGATACTGTTTACTTTAAACCTGAGATTAGAATGGAAAAAATTAATCCAAAAAGGAATTATTTTTAGAAACTTATGAGCAACTTTAAAAGTTCCCTCTCAACTATAATATGCACTATCAGTTCCTACTGCAATACCATGTACCTAGTTTTTGCTGCTATTGAAATTCTTATTACTTAAATTTCTGGAAAGTAACACCTTCACTGATGGATGATGTGCTGTCAAGATATCTACTGTCCTTCTTGATTGCTATGGATATTATCTTTATGCAGTATGTTAATATGAGTGAAAATAATCAGTGTTAAGAACCACTTTATATATTTCATTTTCCTGTTTGCTTCAATGCGGTCTTCTAGTTTATGTATCACTTATTAAAAGTTAGTCTTGCCTCTGAACTCGATATAATCTGCTTTCTTGAAATTATAATCAACAAAACCAATAAAAATATTATTTTAAAAAACCAGCTTTGATTTACAGTATAAATATTCATAAGTTTGAACTTGGTAGCTAACAAGAAAATGTGTTCTACTAATTGTTTTCTCTAGAAAAGCTTTTTATATCAAAATTTTCTATAAGCAGGCTTGACCTTTTATGTGAGCTTTTATTTGTAGAAAAAAACATATCTCTGTTCCCCAGGCTTAGAGATCAAGTTCATGAATTGTGTCATGCAATTCAGTATCTTGACTCAAACAAACTGGGCAAATTTGAGATCAGTAAAAGAAAGGTCCTAAAGCCAGGAGTCCCCAGCAGCAGAAGAGAAGCCAGAGCTGAGCAGAGGTAGCAGTGCCAGCCAGAGAGCTACTGCAGCTGCACGGCTGCCCAAGAAGCAGCTGAATGGAAGAATAACCAGACAGCTTCAGCTAAGCACCTAACTCCACTTCTTTTTTGATGTCACCAGGCAGCTGGTAAATCAAGCTGGTCCTGTGCCGTTTCAGATGTTGCAGGAGCAGTCAAGATATGTGGTCACTTGCAGTTCTGCATATTCCAGACAGTAAACTACTAATTTAGCACTGCCAGGTTGGGATTCAGTTTTAGCTAGAAGACTTTGGTAGTTGTACTTTCTTTCCTGGCTGATATGCTGTAAGGGAGGACAGGCAGAAAAGCCTGAAAGGAACTGAGCCTTTCTCTTGCACTGTGAGGGAGTGCTGTGAAGCTGCTCTGCTCGCTGGACTGGGTGACGCAAAAGGGATACGGCACCCTTTCCACCAGTTTGGTTTTTTTAAAGAACATTGGCCTGACAATATGCAGCTCTCTGACCTCAATCTTGTCAGCGTCAGTTCCACAATGCTAACAGAATGAGCTTTTCCAAGGTTTTAAGACACGGGCACCTAACTTCTCAACCCTCAGCGGACCTCATTGTAAGGTGAATATTCCATCAATACCTAACAGTTCGATGAAGTCAATAACACTTGTGGTCATCACAGAAGCAGTAATGTAGGCAGCTGGTCTGTATCTCGAAAACCTATTACTGTTCATACAGAAGGCGAACTAGTTAAGGACAGATTTTGTGAACTATTCTTGTGGACTTGTTACCACAAATTCCATCTGTACTACATTTAAAGCCTGTATTATATTCACATTTATGTCGTATCCTGTTTAATTTTACCTCTTCCTTATCACAGGAGTTTAGTTTTTCTCCTATCTCTTCTGTCTCTGCTAGAATAAATTAATCTCAATTTTGAAAACCTTATTTTTGCATTAATCTTACAGCTATTGTTCCCCTCCAGAGCTACACATCCTTATTTTTGGGCTGATGCCAGTTGTTCTTCAATTTACTGCTGTGCTACTTAGAGAATCTGTTGTTCCCTTGAGCAGCTGGTCAGCACTTACAGGTCTGATGATATCAGCACTGCCTGTTACTTTCCCAGTAACTGGGTACCAAACATCCAGTTGTGATTTCAGTTCTTTTTAGTTCCCCATTTGGCTGTCATCAGTCTACTCCATACCATGTTACTGTCTCAGTTCCCTGACCCCTTCTAAAGCCTTCAGGCAGAAAGTAACAACCAGACAGTAGAGGATAGGGAGAAAATTTTACAGAAGTCGTGCAAATGAAATAGAGGACTTCAGGTTTTCTCAGCTAGCTGCTGGTGTTGTCTCCTGATGCATGCCTCCCTGTGGGAATCCAGACTGCTAAAATGACCCCATGTGTACCGATGTGAGCTAAAGATGTGCTGGATGTGCACGGGGTGGGAAGAAAGCAGCTATTGTTGTAGCTCTCCTTTACTGTCTACCCTGCTATGGGTGGACCAGCAAGACCCCTGCACTATACCCACTGCTGGGCTGGAGCCAGAACAGAGGAGTCATGATTTACTCATTTAAGCAGGTTTGAGAGCAACAGTTACTGGAGGGATTAAAAAAAAAAAAAAAAAGCTTTCCTAAGTGAGAAGCTAAATGAGTTTCCCAGGTGGATTTTGCACACATATGTATCTTTTGTGCAGCACGTCAGTCAGCCCTGTAAGGTGCTGGCCGGCGCTGCTGAGAGTGGTGAGTCTTCACCCCCTTCTCCTATCTGAGGAGGCACCTCAGAATTACACATGTGGAGATGGAGGAAGGCAGAAGCTGCTGCGCTCCTGCACTTGGTGTAAGGCAGATGTGCCCAAACTCATAGTGGCTGTCAGTGCAGCACAGAACTGTATGGAAAACTGGAACACGAACATAGCCGATCATCCAAGCTTTGCTCTCATTTCAGTTAAGGGCCATTTTCACTTGTGTAGAAACCAGCTGTGACAGCAGAGGATTATCAGCCATGGAGGGGTCTTCTCTGCAATGTCACTCCCCAAATAGCCTTGGTTATGATCTGTTTCTCCTACCCCATTGCAAAAATATATCTATGGTAATATTTTAATGTACTTAGTCCTTCAAAAAATTATATGGTGGAATGCAAAATGTAGCTCTCATAATTATCAATTATAATTTTGTTTATTCCTTCAGACATGTTTTTGTGAATATACTAAACATAGTTAAAAAAAAAAAAAAAGAAAAAGAAAAAGCTTATTTACTGCATATTTCTTACTGTAATCAATTTCACAATTCCCATGTCTTAACTTTCAGGAAAACATGTCTATATTTATTCTCTGGTTAATACCCATGGTTTATAGCATCACACACACAATTTTAAGGTTTAAAATACCTTGGTTTTATGGTTTACTATTGTTCTACTTATGATGCATTTGGATCTACCAGATTTGAGTATTGTCTGCATACATTCTCTCATCTAAGTTCATAAGCTGTCAACAGAAGTTATCTTGAAAAGAAACATTTCACATATAATCAGGCTAACACAAATGAGACACCTTCTATCACCTTTATGTGCATTTTTAGAATAAGAAGTGATGATTCTTTCTCCATTACAATGCTCAAAATATTTACATCAAATTAATATTTATCGATTGAAATGTTCTTTCAGGATAGAAGTAAAACTGTTTTGAAATTAATATGGGATTTTCCCCACCATTTCTTACTGATGGAAGATTTGAGGCAGACTGCCATTTTCAGTGGAGGTTTTTTTTATTCTCAAATACATCACAGCACTGTCAGAAAATATCCTAATTTTCCCAATTGTTAATATTTTTTTTTTGGTCAATTTAGAAAGTTCCCATTTAGAGGAAGAGTTAATTTCAGTCTCGGCTACCATTTTAAGGTCTGCCTGCTGACAAAAGCACTGCTTTGTACAAATGAAAAAGCTGCAATAGGAATTATGGGGAAAGCTTAGCCAGCCAGCCACATTCAGCTGTTTCCACTGGGCTATAATGGCAGGATGTGCTAGACGTCTACATGCAGGCTTATTGTTGTAAGAGCTCAGACCAAAAGATACCAAAATCTTCAGTGAATTAAGGACTAAATCATAAACCATGCGTTGTCTTTTCTCAGCAGGCAAGGAAATGTTTTTTCTTGCATTTGTGCATTGTGGAATGCTCTGCAGACATATATATATATCCTCCATGTGAATCATCTGTGTTGATATTAATATTTGTTCTATAGACTTGTCCTTTTCCTTAAATAACTTCTGACTGTGGAATTAAGATTAAAATCTAGAAATCTCTCACTTTATTTTAGCTCTCAGTTAAAAGGTAGCGTGGAAGAGATCTGTTTTGTTTGCAAGCAAGACTATAAGAAAACAAAGATCTATTAACTGCTAGGAAGGCATGAAATTTTTTCACTTTCACTGATGATAGCTTCATTTATCTGTTGAATCTACAGAGACAGCTAGGTATTCTCTACTAAATTACTACTGTGAGATATAGAAATGTGTTCTGGCTGCAACATCTTTTCTATTTTCCTTGTAGGTGGATGGCAAAAAAAATTAATATGAAACGAGCATCAGCCAGTGAAAATTCAACTGTCTGAGTCACAAACAAAACAGATTAGGCTATCAAATATTGCCATTTAAAAAAATATTCCATAACCGTTATATACTGCATCTGAATCACTGGGTTGTCAAATGGGAAATGGAGAAAGAGCTCCAAAGATGACAAAGAATAGTTTCCAGCATCTCTTATTTGTTTATTACTGTGGTAAAATACCATATTCAGCAAAACCTTTGGAAAGGGATAACCTCTGTTACGATAAGAAATCAATGTTTAAGTCAGGAGGATGGATGATTCTTACTAGATGATTCTTATTTATCATAGTATAAGATCACTGTAACTGTTCACTGAAGTGTTATTATTCCAAATGAAGAAGATAAGCACAGTGAGGACAAAAATAAGACAGAATACCTAGCTGTAGGTATCTAATTCTCTATCTGTACATATATATATATATACATACACATGTATACATATGTCTATGCATATACATAAGCTCAATAATTGCAGAAAGTAGAATTTAATAATCCTTACACCTTGGCTTGGTGTGGCATTATTTTAGCCACAACCAAGTGAAGTCCTCACTTGGCTGCTCCCACCCTGTCCTGTTTAGTTTGGTCTGAGCCAAGCTGATCTGTTCTCTTCACCGTCTGCTAAACCTTTTCAAAAGTTTGTTCCTGTATTTTGTGCAGCCACAGACTTTGTCAGAACTACTTTCAATTTCACAAATAAATTTTCCAGACAAAAAAAATAAAAAAGATCAGTGTTGATTTGAAGAATCAGTTACCAATATTCAAGTGAGCGGAGGTTATCTTTATTCAGCAGCGCTGGGTGCATGGGGGTTTGCTCCACCAAAATCATGCACACCGAGGGAACCTTTCAGCCCCCTCTTTATACAAGTCACTCATGTCTATTCATTAACTTTCAGGGAACTCATTAACATATCTCACACCTGGACAATTAGCACATTCCATTCAAGGACCTAGTATATCTTCAAGTTAACAACATGAACATATCTTGTGCCTGGACAATGTCCTTGAGGAGTTGTCTCTATGCAGACTCTTTAAGCGATCATGCTTAAAGCCTCCATCTTTGCCACGTTGCATGTACAACAGGAATCTAAGACAAAATGTCCCTTTTAAAGATAACCAACTCAAGGACTTAGCAGTTTGTGCATCCGTCATGTTGCAATAAGGGTTGGACATCTCCCGACTTTAACTAAACATAGGTGCGTCATCCTTTAGATAAGCGGTACAGCATTCACTGTTCAGTGTGGTGAAGGAAAGGATGACTCTATTAATGAAACAGTATGTAGTTTCCAACGAGGCCTGTACCTTACAGGTGTGGTACTGAGTCAGCCCCTCAGCAGCTTCCCCAGGCTGCAAAGCAGGCCCAGAGGAAACATGGCAGTATTTGTGGTCACCTAAAGTATCTCTCTTTGCTAGTCCTGTGTGTCGGTGGGGTGTATTGGCAAGGAGGTGACCCCCTTCAGCATGTGATAAACGCATTCATGATTCATGTCAAAAATAGAATGTACTGTGATAAGTGTAATTGTTGTACCCTGTGTAAATCTGGGACCTGTGTCGCAGTTGTGGTGAGTGGGCGCGTGTTGTTCTCCTTTGAGACAATGTGATGGCTTCCCCTTCCCCTGAGGCAATCGCTGCTTGGAAAAGCCCGCCAAAGGAGATAAGGAAACCCACCAAAGGAGATAAGGAAAGCGAAACCATGCCGGAGAAGGCCCGCTGAAGGAAACAAAGACCTTGAGATTTGGAAAAGTGCGCCAAAGGAGAGCCTATAGGAGGAGAAGGCGTACCCTAATGACCCAGTGGGGAAAGAGCAGGACAAACATCCAGCAAGAAGAGATTGGTCAAGATCTGGGGATAAAAGACGCTGCTTTTAGGACTCAGGTGTGCATGTGGTGGAACTAATTGAGTTCTCCGTGCACCCAGCGCTGGTTTTGCTTATTGTTTCTCAACCTAAATTGATTGAACCCCAAATAAAATTGTTTTAATTGTTTTTGTTTATAATAAGCAGGACGGCCCTGCATCGCACCACACCATGCCATGCCATGCCATGCCATGCCACCTCCCCTGGCTCAGCCAGGCCTGGGCGCCTGCCCCGCTGCACCCTGCCGGGAGCACTCTGCTGGAAAATACAGCAGGTGTGATGAGGAAAATGTATTTTTCCCTTCAGCTGCAGATCCTTTCTTTCCTCTAACAGGAGGGGATTAAACTTGTTGCAGTGCTGAGGGCACAGCGCAGGCCTCTGACTGCAGGGCGCACGTCTCCAGTCGCCATCTCGGAGGCTGGGGCCGGGGGAGGGCCACGCTTGGCCGGGTGCCTCAGAGGGCTCGGGGGAGCGCAGCCTGTGGGGCAATGGTGGTGGCTCGGCAGCGCCAGTGCCGGTGGCGCCGGGCCTCTGCCTGGCGGGAGCCCGCCCTGCCGGCCCCTGCAGCGGGCCGGCCCGGCGCCTGAGGGCGGCTGCGGAGCGGCCCGAGCGGAGAAGCGCGGAGGGGTGCAGGCGCCAGCCTGCTCTGCAGAGGGCAGCGGGAGCAGCAGCAGCGCGCTCTGATTAACTTAAACTCAAACTGGCTTTTTATGGATGTTTGACAACATTTACAAATAATGGCGTGTTAATTAAGGATGCGTTACAAGGAAACTGGGCTGGAAGCAGAAGTTTTATGAAATCCTAATACCCCATTACATCCTCCAGGATTATTTCTAACACCACCACCACCCCCCCCGCCCCCCAATCCTGTAGACCCCAACTGATGTTAGTTAAACTGAGACACACGCCTCTCCTCTTGTTTCCAAGAAGCAGTATAACATAGCATAAATTAGGAATGAAATGAAGATTTTTCTTTCTCAATCAACAGGAAAGGTTGAACTGCTAAGTTTCTGTAAAAGGAGCAAGAAACCAGGCTCAAGTAGCTGTACCACATGTAGCTACAGCCACGACAGTTCAGGGAAATGACAGTACGCGAAAGAGCTGAGCTTCCCCAAACAGTTAATCCCTGATCAAAAGTATTGTTTTTCCCTCCCGCCCTGACCCCCTGACATTTTTAAAGCGCCATGAGCATGTGTGTGTGGGGGGGATGTACACAGACATGCTGAAGCTCATTTATTTTGATCCATATGTCTCATATATATACACACATATTTATCCATATATAGAGACGTATTTTAACAAGATTCACCCTAGCCAACATAACAGAAGGTAGAAAATCACATGTAGCCAGCAGATGGTAAAATATATAAAATAGGACATAACTGTATTTGCTCTGCCCTGTTACTCATCATCCTAGTTTATTCTCATAAAGGATATGAATTATTCATTTTTAAGCACAATAGAAAAGCATTAGTACTGTTTAATGACCAAGTGGGATTTTCTAATGAAAGGCTTGTGAGTCAGGTTCATTGTAATGAGGAAAATTTTTACAAGAACAGGCATTAATTGTGAAAAGTAGTCAAAACTTCTTGTTCCGAGTATGACATCCTGAGTCATGAAAACAGATAGCTGTATTTTGGTTATTGCTGGAGAAAATAAGAAGTGGATGACACTAAAATAAAAATTGCTGTGTAAATTAACTCCCAACTAGTAAGCCATACTGGCCATATCCTTAATAACGGGGGGGGGCGGGAAGGCTTGGTGAACACTTCTGCCAGCTCCACCAGGGTACTGAAGGAGCTGACAGAAGTGCTCACCAAGCCTTTTTCCATCGTTTTTCAGCAGTCCTGGCTAAACCACGGATGTCCCAGCTGACTGGAAGTTAGCAAGTGTTGATGCCCATCTAGAGGAAGGGCGGAAAGGAGGAGCTGGGGAACTGCAGGCCTGTCAGCCTGACCTTGGTGCTGGCGAAGGTTATGGAGCAGATCAACCTGAGCCATCATGTGGCATGTGCAGGACAACTGGGGGATCAGGCCCAGCCAGCATGGGGTTATGAAAGGCAGGTCCTGCTTGGTGAACCTGATCTCCTTCTGTGACAAGGTGATATACAGTTAGTGGATGAGAGATAAGTTGTGGCTGTTGCCTTTGACATTGTTTCCCACAGCATTCTCCTGGGGAAACTGGCTGCTCACAGCTTGTGTGGGTGTACTCTTCAGTGGGTGAGAAGCTGGTTGGACAGCCAAGCCCAAAGAGTGGTAGTAAATGGAGTTACACCTAGCTGGCAGCTGGGCACAAGTGGCATTCCCCAGGGCTAAGCACTGGGGCCAGTCCGGTTTAATATCATTAACAATGATCTGGAAAAGGTGATCATGTGCACCCCAGTAAGTCTGCAGACACCACCATGTTGGGCAGGAGTGTTGATCTGCTTGAGGGCAGGAGGCTCTGCAGGGGGAGCTGGGCAGGCTGGACTGATGGGACAAGGCACACTGTATGAGGGTCAACCAGGCTCAGTGCCGGGTCCTGCACGTGGGTCACAGCAACCCCACACAGCGCTACAGGCTGGGGCAGGGGGCTGGGAACTGCCCGGTGGGAAAGGGCCTGGGGGTGCTGGTCAGGAGCCGGCTGAACAGGAGCCAGCAGTGTGCCCAGGTGGCCAAGGCGGCCAGCAGCATCCTGGCTTGTAGCAGACACGGCGTGGCCAGCAGGACCAGGGCAGTGCCCGTCCCCCTGCGCTGGGCACCGGTGAGGCCGCCCCTGGACCCCTGTGTTCAGCTTTGGGCCCCTCACTGCAGGGGGACGTGGAGGGGCTGGAGCGTGTCCAGAGCCAGGCAGGGGGCTGGGGCAGGGGCTGGGGCACCAGCCTTGTGAGGGGCGGCTGAGGGACCTGGGGGGGTTGGCCTGGAGAGGAGGGGGCTCAGGGGGGGGCCTGATCGCTCTCCGCAGCTGCCTGACAGGGGCCGTAGGCAGCGGGGGGTCGGTCTCTTCTCCCGGATAACGAGCGACAGGACGAGAGGAAACGGCCTCAGGTTGCACCAGGGGAGGTTTAGGTTGGATACTGGGAAAAAAATTCTCCACTGAAAGACTTATCAAGCATTGGAACAGGCTGCTCAAATAAGTTGTTGAGTCACCATCCCTGGACGTATTTAAAAGATGTGCAGATGTGATGCTTCGGAACATGGTTTAGTGGTGGACTTGCCAGTCCTGGGTTAATAGTTAGATTTAATGATCCTAAAGGTCTTTTCCAGCCTAAGCATATCTATGATTTTATGCTTCTAAATAACTAGCATAACAAACAGTGAAAAAAAAAAGGAGAAATATTTGGAAAATTCAGATTAAACATAATGATTCAGGGAAGCAGAGGTCAGTGATAACAAAACATTAGGTCACAGCATTCTTCCCCTGCGTAATGGTCACTGTAAGTATGTGTTGGTATTATTAAAAGTTACGAAACTCACTGGGCATGGAAACAAATTCTCTGCTGTGTAATAAAGTAGTACCTTTTGCAGGCTGTCTGTGCAGACTGGATTCTCCATGATGGTAAATATCTGAATGGCATGACTAACTCATGTTGATGAACACTGAATTACAGGATCAGTATAATTTAATTTCCATTTAGCTGAATATTACTTCAGAAGTATTATACAGTCAGTGCTTGCCAGTTAAAGAGTTGCCTGATTTTAGCTGTCGTTTAAAAACAGTATTATACATATGAAAGTTTATCCATTAGCATCAGTGAAAATATTAGTTCCAAGTCTCCATCCCTGGTGATCTTGCTCCTTTGAGTCTGCAGTGCAGCTGTCAACCTTATCCAACAGGTCCTCTACAGATGTCACTCTTCAGACTCTCACCTTTCCCTGCAAGGTAGCAAAAAGGCACACAAGAAGGGGAGCTGCCAGGAGCAGAGCGCTGTGTGGTGGCCACAGGTTTGGCTAACTCGCAAGGACACCTGAGGGCAGCAGGGTGGGAGACAGTAGGGCAGGAGGCTGACACAAAAACTCTAGGATGAGGTTGAACTGTGACCAGGAGGCAGGCAGATTTAGCCAGTATAGGTGCCCAGTGTGCAGGAATTTGGAGACAACATTGAAATAAATTCTAATTATTATGATTAATATGGCCTTCTCAACTCACTCCTTTTTATATGGACTATAATATTTATAAGACAGTGACACTTCAACTGGGGGGGGGGGGGGGGGGCGGAGAAGAGCACCCTACTTCAATTCTCATTCTTCTTGCTTATTTTTTAATTTGGAAAAATAATTTCCACCCCCACTCAACACAGTATTATTTTGGTTCAGAGCCAATCTTCTGTCATTTGATTGACCTGTTGCTTTACACACACTCTAATTCTAGTGATCAGATATTGTACTAATTAAGTACAATATTAATCCATGTATTGACCTTATCTGATTAATGAAAGGAAATAATCTGTTATATGGCTTTAAATTTCTAGTCTACTCTTATTTAAAAGTAGGTAAGCCTAAAAGTTGATAGAATTACAGGCATGCCCCATTCAAAGCGGAAATGAAGGAATGCAAGCTCCATTTTCACAAGATAGGGTACTGTGGAAACAGTTTCTTGACCTATATATTGCTTATTTTACCAGCATTTTATCATACTATCTTATATAAACTGTATTTTTCACTATGGCTCTAATCTGGAAAAGGAACAGACAAGATAAGTCTTACTGAAGCAAGTTTCATGTACAATGTAGAGACTGATATTCCAAAGAGACTAGGGGGCTTGCTGTATGTTTCTTTTGCAAAAATTCTAGGTTTATTGCCTTCTGATTAAAATCTCTGACACTACTGCTGCAAAGCCAAGGACTTGACTGGCTCAGGTGATTATTAGGGTTCCACCAAATTAAAACACAGGAGATATAAAAGAGGAATCAAAGCTGAGTAGATATTTCCAAACCAGAAAATCTCCACCACATGTCTTCTCTGGAAAAAACAGTCAGGGAGTTGCAAAAACTTTGTGATGAGCATAATTGATTAAGTTTAGCCTGGTTTAAAAAAAAATAAATCTAAAATTATTTTACTTGCCCCTATGCCCTGTCATTTTTTTCCCCAAATGATAGTGCAAGCATAGTCTTCAAGCATCTTATATTTTTTCAGGAATTTTTGAAGTATGACACAACAATTTTTGCTTTTTCTCAGAATCAGACATAAGTGTATGGCTCCAGGAAAGGATTTGTTCTGTCTTTTTTTTTTTTTTTTTCTAAGATCAAGACCACTATATATATTCACCCTCTCCTGTCTTCCTGGCAGTGTTTATCCTTGTGTTACAAGACTTACCCATCTTATAATGGTGCCACTGTCTTGCTGAAACCAATACGACCATTTATGAAAAATAAAGATAAATATGAGCCAGACCTTTCTGGACTGGTGGCAAAGCAGCCTGTGTACACATGGGAGAACCAGTGAATAACTGGCAGGACGTGGATCTAACAAGTGTCAGAATTGTCCAGGTCAGGTCTGGGGCCACAAGCATAATCATAATATTTCAGAATATTTTTCCACTCAAAATGTATCTTCTGGCAAAAGAAATAAGGCTTTTACCTTGAAATACAGTAACAATAAAACAGGTGCTGAATGTGACCTGGAGAACTAGTATTGCAAATGATCATTATGGAAAAAGAAATGTGCTTAGTGAAACAGGTGGGTATGGGTTTAGCAATAATAACACCACCTGCAAATAAGCATTCAAGAGCCATGGCAATTAAGTCTCAGGATCTCAAAATTCAGGGAGTAAAATTACTTGTGGCTGCTCTGAAGAAGATATTTTCTAGATGAAGTCATCCATCCATACTTTGAAATTAGGTCATAATTTAAAGTAGCTAGGTAACTAAACCTATTACCCATTGCTACGGACAGAGACTATCTTGCCAGTAGTTCCCAGAGTATTTTTGATTCTCACTACTGAATTACTTTGATTCAACAGCATTTCTTGATGTCTGCATGTCTTGATGTCTGCACATCTTCCGTTTAATTTTTAAAGCTGTTTAATCAGAAAAAGGCGTTTACTATAAAATATACAAATGCACACCAGCTATAAGGAGTTATTGCAGGCTAGCTTTTCGGAATTAAGTTCCATCCCTAAATCAGAAATTTTTATATATGCATAAGTGATTTAGGGTATGGGACATGCCCTAAATGGGATGAAAGACTTTGAAAGCCCTTGTACATGCTTATATTTGATAAAACATACATATCAACATATAACCTCAAGCATCCATTAAGTCTGAAAATCATTGAACAATAGGTTTCATCCATGTCACAAAAAGAAATCTGTCTCATAATGCCCTGTAGTAATTATTAGTCGTATTATGAGACTTGCTTCTTTCTAATTTTGCTTGCTGCAATTGCTATTTCATTGTCACAGTTCAAAGTATTTCTCAGTGGATTTTAAAGACAAAAATTTAGTCTTACTATACCATTATATACTTACTGTAAAGTATCAGTCAAAACGTGTCCAGCGTTTTTTTAATTCCCATTGTACTCTCTGTATTTGCCTAAGTACACTCAGAGGTATGCTTGTGAGAATGGGATGGATCCATAGGGAACTCTGCTTATCACTTAATTTTCTTTGTTCACACTGAGAAAAAAGGAACATATTTGTTTTGTAGTCATATAGACAAGTAAGCATGTCCTGTGTGCCTAAGTGCTCTGTGAAGTCAAGAGTCCCAAGACAGATGTATGTATGAAGTAATACAAAATAGCTGCCAAATCATAACATGCAGAATTGCAACCTGCAATTCAAGCTCTTCTGCAAGCCACTTGCAATCTCCCTTCCTGCACAGTTTTCTTGCCCATTTTCAAACAGCGAAGTTGTCCATGTTCACACAGAACTGCCCCCTATTCATCTGAAACATTCTGAATGCATCGGCTGTTACACAGATAGTGCTGCTGTGCTACTGCACAGGCCTTCTCTGCCATATCTGTGGCTGAGATGGAATTGTTTACTGTTATATGCTATTCCGTAAAACTGTATTTGATTCAGTGTTTTCTATTTTGGAAAGTGGTGTAAAATACAATGTAATAAAATGAAAAGGAAAGATTTACACATTAAAAAAAAGCACTTATGTTAAAATGGCCTCAGATTGATTCTGTGGGTATATCAATTTTAATGTATGCTCTGTGGTCTGGGCAAAAGTTCTCCATTCCATACAAGAAACAAAGTTTTACTGTGACCAAGAATTATTTGGATATACAAGTACAGACTGTGAAGGAGATGGAGAAATGTGAGCTGGACAACTTCTACAGATCATGAAACCTTGGCTCTTGCACTGTCTTTGCTGTGACTGATCTGCTAAATAAAGTGGATTTTTTAAGTTGTTTAATGACATTTTACCATTGGAATGTTACACTGCTTGCTTTTCCTTTTAACAAGGAACATAATTTGACTAAACTTGTAGGTCTGATAATGGTTATACTCATTACATACACCAACAAACACCTGCCTTACCCAGAAATTTCCTGCTTGCAATTAAATTAGTATCATCCCAGATGTGGTTTAAAGTCACTTACTGAGGCATGGAACGTTTCCACAGTTTGGGTGGAAATTCGTGCTCAAGTGAGAAGTTCTAGAACAGAAATTAACAAGATCACTTTTGCAATACAAGAAATAGACACATTTTCTGTTCCTTTCTCACTCCAAACCTTATTTTTTCCTTCTGGTTTGCCAACAAATACAACAAAATTTCAAATACAACAAAAAATACTAAATAAAAAAAGTTAAAAAAAAACTACTATAGGAAAAAGATGCTCTACTTGTATCAGCTTCAAAATACTGGTCAGAAATTTCTGTAGCTGTGTAAACATAATCCTTACACTGCTCATTTGTCCAGTAAATCAGGATAATTCTGCCTAGCCAGCCTAACCTCACTAGTAAAATATATGAATAGAAACATCACTTCCTCCCCCCCCCCCCGCCTTCTTTCTACTTTTATGATCAGAAAATGGCAAAGAAACAAATAAGAAAGCAAACTATAATAGAAGAAAAAGAAAACAACAGCAAAGAGCTGGCAGATAGAAAAGTAATGTTGAAAGGCTTTTGACAACCTGCCTTGATGTTCATTGCGAAAATGGAGGAAACCTCTAAAGAGAGGCAATCCACTGTTGAAAGCAATGCCACAGGAATCAGAGTGAAAGCAGGTAGAGGAGGCTGAGTGAAAAGCCTTTGAAACATCTGGAGTTTTCCTCAAGTATAAGAAGTCTGGCCTTAAAATAACCAGCTGTTTTATGAGTGTGAGCAGTGTGTGTGTAGACAAATCACTGCAGAAAGCTAAATAGATTTGAACGGTTATTCAGATTACTCATGTAGCAACATGAAGAAGCTGAAACTGGAAATTCCTCTTTCCTCTCTCTACCATTTAAAAAGAAGCATAGGAAACCCTTTACAAGATGTTTTTAAATGTTGCCTTCTTGAGTGCCCTTTTTCAGTATTTTAAATAGCATGTTTTCTGTCTAACAATTTTGCATAACACTGTCATACATAATGGTCCATTTAATAGCTTTATTCCTGCTATTCTTTGTGTGATAGGTTTATAAATTTTGTATTTCTAACCTTTCTAAAGAACCCCAAAAGAGGGGAAAGGTCATACACATTCTCGGGCTCCAGTCAGAATTTACCTGAGTGTTCAGTTGCACCTGGAACTATAGATTTCAGTGTTGATTTATTTCTAGGACTTATCTCCTCACTTTAATGGGTTAATATGATTAACCCAAAAGAAACTAAATGAAAGATTAAGCCATGATGCATGAGTACATTGGCTTCCAATAAAAATACAGTCACTCTTTAGTTCTCAGATAATTAGCAATCAAATTGTATCAGTCCTTCTATTACAGAAAAAAGTTGTACTTTAAAAGAGGTCAATTGTTAAAGGTAGTAACTGGTCCCAGTAAATGCAAAATGAGAGTTTGAAGAAGGTTCCTAAACACAGTAGTGATGAGATTTGGAAAAAGATTTCAGAGGAGGTGGGAAGAGAAGGAAACCTGTCTGGTTTTAAGACAGAATTTGATTAGTATTGAGAAAAAAATAAAGTAGTTGCTTAAATTTACAGAAGAATGACCTCTGCACCTCAAGAGGCCCCTTGTACTTGAGTGTATTGGTAAGAATAACTGCAACATACATACACATTTTAAAATGTATTAGGTTTTGCTTCTGATAGGGGAATACTAGGAAGGTAGGGTGAATAAAGGGAATTTTGTTTATCTCTGTCATGTGTTAAAAAAAAGTTTCTTTGGGTCCTGTTACCTGTTTGGACTATGCTTCTTCCACAGTCGATAGCAAACTTCCACTCGAATGTTCTGAATAAATTCAGAATCAATTTCTGTGATTCTTTTTGGGAGTATCCTCCTGTGAAAATGAAGGAAAGGGGGGCGCGAGACTTTAAGCTGACCTACCACAAGAGTGCAGTAACACCATTGTACCAAAAATCCCCAGCTGCCTTCTATCCTGCTGCTGCTGGTAAGCCAATTCACAAGCCTACCCTGGCAGAGTGCTAACCCTGCAAAAAGGACACCATTTTCTGTTGCTTGAGCTCCTTGATCTGCCTTGCCACAAGATTAGAGAAGCACGAACGCTGGAGCACAAGCTATATGTGGTGGGAAGGAGAAAAGGTGAGACCTCAGAAATACTTTTCTGCAGTTGGTTTAAATGCTGGGGTCTGACACTATAAAAAGTACAGAATGAAAGGAGTCAAAATGTATTAAAGAATATGTGTATTTTTCTGATCTTTAATAATTAATGGTTTTGTAGAGATCAGATGCCAGATGATATGTAAAGAGGGAGTATTTAACTTCTCTGCTTCAGGACATTGCTGTATTTTCCAGTATAAGTTAATTTGCCTTTCCTGTTGATTTGCTATGCTGGACTGGCACAAGGAGAGGTGAGGATCTGGTCATAAGTCTCTGATTTCCAAAATAAAATTTTAGGATCTTTAACAGAGTGACAATTAGAATAAATTAGAACACAAACACCCCCCCCCCCCCCAAAAAAAAGTTAGAAAAAAGGAAAAGTGAGACAGTGTAAAGTATTAATCATTTACCTGCAGAAATCTAATACGCATTTCAGAGAAGGAGGAGATCTGTCCTTGATTTATTTTGGCCCAGTAAGTTTTAAAAACGTGTGCTGAGCACCGCTCCCTTATACATTCCCTGTCTGGCCAGAGGACATAAGCTTTCCAGCTCTGTGGATGCAAAGCTGGCAAGCAGGAATATGGTCCTGTCCCTATGGCTCTACGAAATGTGCTTCCAAGGAAATATGGTCCTGTCCCTATGGCTCTACGAAATGTGCGTCCAAGGACTTGGGCGAAGTGCATCTGTTCATTGCCTGCCTTACCTAGGCTCTTGTTTGGGCTATAAACACTGGGTTTTGTTTTGGAAAAGAGGGCTCAGGTGGGAAAGAGTAGGAATGGGTGCAGACCTAATGTTTTTCCAAAAACATGAGGGCAAAGGCCAACAGCTGGGAAGTCTCCTTAAGGTGGTAGTGTGGGTACAGCCCTCCTCCACAGTACTCAGTTTGAATGCTGTGCCTTGCATCTCCTTCTGCCCTGGCTTACCCCCTCTCATGCCAAGGGTTTGGTGACTAAACGCCAGGGGAGGTTGCTCAAACCCTGAACATTTTTTAACAAATCATGACGTACAGACAGATGAATCCAGATTTCAGAATAAGGTAATTCATTCTTATAATCTTTAGGCTAGTTTCCTTAAAGTGACTGCACTCAATATTTTCAGTAATAAATAATTAATTGTTGATAACTCAGAATGAGAGTATGTAACTGCAGACATATTGCACCATAAGGTATTCAAATTTAGCAGTGAAAGAATAGTTTGATGATATTTTTCGTGTCTCATATCAAATATAACATTTCTTGGAGTCTTTTCCACAAGCCGTATATTTTAAACCCGGTGGTACACTACTGTCTATTAAGTGGAAGCTATACTCCTTGAAACTAATAAAGGAGAGTGTGCTGTGAATCATAATTCTGAGCTGCAATTGTTTAATTTAACAAATGGAAATCAATTATTTTAGAAATATCAGATGTCACATTACATTTGTTTCAATATATTAATTTTCATTAAACTTCCTTGACTTTGGATCATTTTAATGATTTTTCCCCTCTGGGCAGACTGTCATTTCTATCACTTGATGATAGACTTTTTTGTAATAATTTTAAAACAGTTTAAAAAAATATGCTTCCAAAAGAAACTGTATGGAAGAGGGTGAGAGCTAAAAAAGAATACAATGTATATGGAATAAAGAATTGATTTTGAGTAACAAGTGTTGTATCTGCTACAGAATTGAAATCAGTTTGGCTTTTAGACTGTATACCAATGTTTATGCCATTTCTGGAGAAAGAAAAGCCAAAATTAATGGCAACCCCCTCACTTGCATGTGCAGCTGTTTGATTCACTGTGTTATATAGACATGTTTATGCTGGAATGACAGCCAGACATGCTTTACCTGGTATAGTGCCTTGAGAAGCAGCACCCACTAACGTGTCTGTTTTTAAGGGCTGTAAATGACTCAAGAAATAGCTGATATTCTAGAGATATTTTTTCTCCCACTGAAGCCCTAGGACTCCCTTTCACCCTTCCAGTCTGCATTTTTCAATGATCACTTGCTTATCTGGGCTCTCCTAAAGATTTGCTTACAGCCAGCAACAAGGCTGGTCTTTTAGGTTGTGCAGTCAACTCTGTCTCTGTGAGTAACAGAATAATGAAAAGCAAGATTACACTACTTTTGAAGAAGACCATTCACTGCTATTCTTATGTTCCCCAGAGGAAAATACATCCAAATGATTTTTTTTCCCCCCATCAACACGTGGGCAAAATTTCAGCCTTCTTTTTTCCTGTGTAAAAGCCTACCTCCACTCCACTTGCTAGTACCTTTCTCCCACGACTGAGCAGCCCACAGCTGGAGTTCTAGCTCCTGAGTACCGTGCAGTCCCTCTCTGCTCTCCAAAATCTGCTTCTGAGACACTGAGTTACCCACACCTCCTCTCCTTGTGCTGTGTATTTCAGCTTTCTGGCTGGACTACTACCAATATACTTCACTTCTAGAAGTTGGAAGGGCTATTTTTACTCTGACTGAGTAACAAGCTTGTTTGTCATGTTCAGCTGCTGCATGTTTTCACCCTTAAGCTCTCATAAACACTATAACCCCGGTTTGAGGTTAGAATGCATCTAGCTATTTGTTCCCATAGGATCTATTAGTGAGGCTTTTCTCATTTCTCTCAGGGGCATCCTATGAGATGATCAACTTTTGATCTCTAGAGTCTTCTCTAGGGGAAGAAAAAAAAAAATCTTGGGAAAATGTCATGTAACCTTGAATTATAATGGCTCTCTTTATCCCAGCTTGTTTGGCCTCATCAACAACACCTTCCAGAACTGTTCAGACTTTGGTACCAGCAATGAATTAGAAGCTTTGCCAAGCACGTTTCCCAAGCGGAGCTTTGAAATAAAGCAACACAATCTTCACAGGGTGAACCACAAGACAGTTACCAGTCACTCACCGCTCTTTTCAGTAAGCAGTAAACTGAATATTCCCAGCAGAGCACTGCTTTTAACTTCATTTTTCCTGTTCACTCTCCTGCCAAAAGAGGAGCTATTCTAAACCTCCACAGTGGTCTGGGAAAAGGAAGTGGCTGGCTGCCTGCAGGAAAGGGCCAAATTAGGGAATTCTCCAAAGGACAGTGGAGATCACATCCATCCTGTAGAGTAAGCATGTTTGGTGCCAGAGTGAGTAATCTCTGAAGATCTGTCTACCAGGTACCAAAGCGCACACATAGGCTTTAATTCCCACACACTACAAACACCCTGTGACTATATAATTTTCAGAGGGGAACCACTGGACTTAAGTATTGCCATGGTTTATCACTTTGCACTGCTGCTGTGCTGCAGTCCTCCATTAGATCTGTTGCCACCTAAGAAAACAAGAAGTATTTGGTTTTATGCATTTATTTTCTAAGCAGAAGGACAAAGAACATGGCTGTTTATGTGGACAGAACATGGTATGCTCTCTGCCCAGCAGAACTTTGCATGCAAGCCAGGACTAGATTAAAAAGAGGCTAACCTCCATCTAAGTCATCAGAATTGCACTGAAATGTGAATCAAACCAGGTTCTAGAAATAACAGCAAATAGCACATACCTTACAATCTGTTGCTGGACCTTAGAGATGTAATAGTTTCTATACCAGATGTACAACATACAAGTAAACAGAATGTAATGACTTTATGAATATCTTGTGAAAATGGTACTGATTAATAATTACGACTATCATAATGTTTAAGCCCGTCCAGACAAGAAAGCTTCCCCTTTTTCCACCAGTAAATTTCTTATGCAGACAAAAAATCAAAACCAACCAACCAACAAAAAATTTGGACATTGAAGCAGTGGAACTGAACTGCCCCCCTGCCTTTTAAAAGAAAATTTCCAAGCTATAGTTGCAGTAATTTCTCTCCTTTCAGTGTTGTGAATCAGTGAAGATTTCTGAGGAGGCAAAAAATACTGCATAATTTTTCTGTCTTGGTCGGTATTATCAGAACATGGAGGCTGCAGGACTTTGGTGTCTGGTCAGCGTTGGCAATACCCTCAAATTCTGAAAGGTTCTAATTCTGTGAAGAACAATACACAACCTAGAATTTTCATTTCCTACTGCTGCTGCTAACTGCACTAATTGTTCATGAAACCTACATTCATGATGCATATTGTGTACAATCAACACTTGTCAAATGATACCACGTTTTTGGCCCTCTGTGTCACAGACTTATGGACACAGAAGTGAAAATGTCCGTATAGTGTTTCACTACTTCTTCTGTCACTTTTCCCCCTGCATCCACAAAAGACATTGAAACAGAATGCTGTTTTCTGCTGTTTGATATGTTCTTCCTAAAAGTAATGGCAATTAATAAGTATTGATATAAAAGACAGGAGGAATAACTAATACTAAGACAGGGGGAAATGTTGCTTAATGTTTATGAGCTATTTAACACTGTCTCAGTAATACAATACTATTATTTCTGTGTAAAATTGACACAAAATAAATGAATGCCCATTATATTTCCTATGAAAATTGTCTTAATCTAACAATGACAAGTGAAAAATACACTATGGTGTCTGCACTTAGTAGTTCAGAGTACTCACACATATTATATGCCTGGTGGATTTTAATTATGACTCAGAAATGGACCTTAGTGTAATAAAATCTTATTCTTCTGAATGAGAAATTGTTCTTTTCCCTTCACCCTTTTCATTTCTTGCTCTTCCTTTTTTTTTTTTTTTAATTGATTTTTTTATTCTCATGACCCAAATGATAAGTGATAGAAACTTTTCCTATCTTTGAAACAAATTACTTGGAATAAGATTTAAATGGTTTAAGAAGTCCTGGGCTACACCTTTCTCCCATTCAGGCTTATCACTGTATAAGCTTATTAAAGTTTGAATAAAAGTGTATTAAAGTCTGAATAAAAGACTTACCAGCTTGAATGAATATCTCTTTGTGAAAGATCTAAGTTTCTTTTCTCTCCCTTTTCTACCATCTACTGTATGTTTTTTCTACTGGGACAATGATTTTAGTGAATCCATTGCATATCACAATAACAGGGCATTTTATCCATTTAATGAATGCAATTGCCTTCCTAATGAAGTAGTTTATATTGCAATATACTCAGTTACAGAAGAATAGTTTCTCCAAATATGGGGGGAAAAAAAGAAAAAATACTGTGACTTTTCTACAGGCTTTTTGTATTAAAACCTTACATAAGGAGAAACCTAATTTAGGTCATCAATAGCCAAATCCTGTAAAGGTCATCAAAGCCCAAATACCTTAGTTTCCAGAGTGAAGTTCAGGCCATGGTGTTCAGAGCTTGACCTTCCAATGCTGCCTTGGACAGGATCCACAGCAGCGTGAGGAAAGCACCCCAACCACTCGTCGACACAGTCTCGTTGGGACTGTTCCTGGCCCAACAATTTTGTACAACTTCTACAAAAGACCAGGTGGCTTTTTCTTCTGACCCTAATACGTAGCCTGGCTCAGACATTTGTCTGTTTTAGGTTCCAGTGATTGAGCCAGCAGTTATTTATGAATTTTATACTAATTCAGAACTGCCAGCAATTCTAAGCAAAAATACACAGAATTGCCACAGAGTTTTCGGTCTGAGCGAGTAGGTGAGACTTGGTGTCCCCTCAATTCATGGAAATAACAATTTTGCCTTTGTCCTGTAAGCAGCTACCTGAATTGGCAAACTTGTTTACAAAAATATAAAATCTGGTCTACCCTTCATTTAACTACTCAGTAAATCTGAAAATAAGGAGTTGTTGCAACATCTTCATAGTAAACTAAAGACATTTGAAGTGTCCTATGTATAAATAGATAAGTTATATGTTTCAGCAGTGATCTCATTTGAAATATACAAATTTCGGAATGAAATTGATTCTTAGAAGAGAGTGAAAATGATTATACATATATTTACTATAACATATGTTTTTCTTTTCCCTAATTAATTTGGTTTTAATGAGTCACAACTTCCTACGTCACCAGTGGCTACAGCTTACTAGGGAGTTTTTTGAATGCAAGAACTCATTCTAAAAATCTCTTCGGGTCAAATAACTTCATCGTCCTATAATTTATTTGTTTACCACCTGCTCATCTGAATTTCTCAGATATGTCTGTGTGGATAAAGTCATGACAGGAAAGTCACTTAAGACCTGTCAAAGGTCCTCTTTCTCTGGTTTCCCTCAGCATCTCCCACCGTATTCCTACATAGAGGCTCCTCACAAATATGTGAGGAATGATCAGCCTGATCTGAAGGATCAGTTGTTTTTCTTTTCTGCATGACTACTCCCAAGCTTTTAGCAATGCCCTCATTTATTAGTGAGTTTGACTTTTAGAAGATGAACCAATCCTTCTATACTCCGACTCTGCAGCTCTCCTGACTGGGGGCTTACCTCAAATCCTAGCTGGAAAGGATGACTGCAAGCTCTGCTCTACCTCGAGCCAAAAGGTGAAATAATCACAGCTGAAACCTGTAAGTGAAATGTTGTTGTTGACCTTCCCAAACAACACAAGTAATTATTGCTTATTTACTTTCATCAGTTATCCAGGAATTCTGATTTTCAGCTGCACACTAGCCTGATGCTGTTTTTTTCTTGCAGCAAAGGTTATTATTTATTTAATAAAAAAAATATTTTCGTGTTATTTTCCCCTTATACATTAATTTAGCTATTTTCAGTCCTAAACATCCATTCATTCCTCAGTTCTTTGTGTTTGCTGTATGGTTGCACCTCTGTGGCTGTTGTCCTCAGCAGGCCTGGGATTTTGTTTCTGTTCCCTGTCTGGATGAGTGATCAAGTACTCCTGGCACTTCTGCTTTCATATTCAGTGTGTATTGTCAATGTGTGCTCATTCAAGTGACTTCAAAATTCTCTTTATATAAATATTTGTGCTTATAAAATCCAGCTATGTGACCACAGGAAACAAACACAATAGATCCATAAGAAGGATTGGAATACATTTATTTTTTAAATGAATATTCATAACCAGATATTTTTCATTGTTTGGCTGGTGCCTCTGTACAAAGAACATATGGCAAATAGGAAAGAGACTGATGGGGTGTGTGTGTGTAGGATGACAAATTTTGGACCCAAAGAAAAAAAATTATCAGCATTAAATGTCTTAAATACTGTAAAATAGACCTTTTACTGGAAAAGCAATACCCGAGGCACTCCTTTAGACAGGAAACAAAAACATGGCCAGGTTGACAACACTGTTGGACCTCTGGCATGTCCTGATTTTCTGTGCATTTGATTCTGTGGTTTTAAGGTTGCATTTCATATGGTTGTACATGGGTAAATCTCAACAACAATAGAAATCCTTCATACATCTTAAAGAAGAGTTGAAAGGGAGTGTTGGTATTTGCATTGAAATAACACCAGCTACTTAGTTGCAGAAACTGTGTGAGCTGCGGAAAGGACTTTACTCGCAAGACATCCAGTTTCAAGCAAGAGCGGAGGCACCCAGGCCTATTAAACAGTATTGAAGTGTTAATTTTTATTAGATCTTGTACAGTAAGGGGCTGGCAAATGCTTGGTAGTTTCAGATACTTACTGAAAATCTCTACTCTGAAGAAATTTAAATGTTTTAACTTGAAAATAAGCCTCTCCTGTGGAGTAATGTTCATAGGGAGAAGTAACATGTTTTATTAGAAAAACTAATATAGCTAGAGAATGGCAAGCTTTCAGGAGACAAGACTTTTTTCAGGTCTTAAACAGAAGCAGCACACTTCAAACTTTAATACATATGAAGAACAATTGCTCTGACTTTAAATTTAATTATGCTAATTTGTTTTTGCAGTGCCTGAGTAGACATTTGGCAATTTGTGAAGTGGCAAGTGAGCACCTGCAAGGCTGTGATCAGAAATGTTGTGTACCTGCACTTGCCAGGGAAGAGGGGATATTCACACAGAGAAGCCTATGAGGATCCACGGGAACACCTCTGGTAGCTGAGCCCAAGGACACAATTTCACTGCAAGGAAAGCTAGTGAAATAGGTCCTGCTTTGCCTTGCACCAGTGCTGGGGCTTGCTTGATACTGCAGTGGGGCAGCTCAGAGCTAAAACTAGCAGAAAGCTAGTTCTACACACACACCCCCCCAAAAAAAAGAAAAAAAAAAGAAAAAAGTTTTTTGACAGAAATGGCTAGGTGTGTGGTGTCTGACAGACCAGTACCTGTACAAATAAAGGGTGCTTAGGGATGTACTGGCCAGAATTGCCTCTAACCGACAAGGATACATACCCAGAGCTTAGCCTTAGACACGAGGCAGGACTATCCTCCCTGTGCTGACCCTAGAAATGCCAGAGTTTCTCAGCCGTGGTTTCCAGTCTTAATAGCATGCAGGGAAACACTCAGGGCTGAAACTGGGGCTCTGATGGGGAGTTTGCATGCGGCATGAGTGTGACAAGCAGGTTTCCAACCTAAAGCTAATGCAGGCTCCCCCCTGGAAACCCTGTCATTGCTCATTCCCAGACAAGGGTGGGGAAAAAGGCTTAAAGGGAGTTGAAAAGAGATCTTCACCACTTTTGGTAGTGGCCTAGAATTGTCTCCAGTTAAGTGCATCAACAAACCACAGTTATAATTTAGTCCCTGGACCTCTAATGGCTTCCTTAACTTTACATCCAGTGAAGCAACAATGTACTTCTTGGCTTGAATTAGCATGCTTACATTTAAAAAAAGGCTTTTTTTTCCATTAAATGTGGTTGTAACCTCTTAATTTGATTATTTTTTTTTTAATATTATAAAATGTTTACAATACCTTTAGCTGGTTCTTTCTCAAAACAATCATAGAGTGGTTTATCTCGGCTTGAGATGTTGGCAAACATTTAGTGCTTATTTCATTCTCATATAAAGTTTCTGCTGTTTGAGATCTAACTCCATAAAGAACTTTTGACTTCAAAAAATATTCATAAATCTATGTATTTCCTCTGTTAAGACCTATAGACAATAGAAGTTTCTTATCTATAAAAATATTGTAAGAAAAGGAACCCGCTTCATGAAGGAGGAGTAATTTAAGAACAACAACAACAAAAATGTTTGGAAAAGGGAGCTATGGGAACAGGATCTGCACTTTCTTCCAAAACAGCTACAGTTTCCTGCAAAAATTCACCAACACTTCTCATCTTGGAAGAGAAGCAGAAATAAAGCTGAAGAGCTTGAAAAGCTCATCATCTTCAGTTTTCAAGAGGTGTTATAAAACTCATCTTTTTCTTCAGTGTACAGATACTGTATAAGAGATGGATAAAAATTCAGTGACCTCCATAAAGGTTACATATTAGGTAAACTTGTACATGACATGTAATATTTTTCAGACCCCAGTGTCTGTCCCAATAGCTTATGGGTCAGAGAAATTAATACCCTGAATGAGATGAGGTCCCTCTGTGACTAAGAATGGATCAAACCGTCTGTATAAATACATATACATAGTCTTGTCTTTTGTAAACTACCTATATTCAAAGAAAAAATTGACCCCTTACATTTCTTGAAATTCATTTTCTCTTTGGTGTGAATTCCCGAAATATGTATATTAACCCTTATTATCTAATATTATGCATACTGTTTAGCTGACTAACCTAAAAAATCTGATTTTTTTAAAATCTTCTTTATTAGAAATCAGTCCATTACAATTTGGGTTTGCATAGAAGCAAAATACTTACACCTGATGTATGTTCCTTAGAATACTTTAAGTTACCATATATATGGCTAGCGCTAGTGTCAAAAAAATCTCCAAGTTGGTCCTGTCTCTGTCTTAGTCTCTGCAACCTCCTTGTCTCAAAAAAGCTATAGAACTTCGTTTCTGTATCAGAGAGAAATCACACTTAAATGTCTCTTAAGCATTTTAAAATCTTTGTAAAGATAAAATAGTAAGGGCAAGTCTATTGTATGGCAGTAAAATACTATAAAAATGAAAATTAAAGGGGAAAAAATTGAGCAGGTTGTAGTGTGTTTACATTCATTATTTTGCCCTATAAATTTAACAATAAACCAGCACTCTATGCCTCAATGACAGGCATACTTCAAAGAAAAAGAGGCGATGAACATCAGCTCAGTTCTAAGGAAGGTGGCACAAAACATTGAGTTACCTTACCTGGCTCACACATATATAGTGAGATGATGTCTGTTCTCTTTAAGTGAAAAAAACAAAATGCCATGTAGAAATTCTACTCATCTCTAGAAAGATGAGCGTGTTAAATTAGAGGACTTGTAACTTATCTGTCTAGTGTTGACTGACCTTGTCCTAGCAGTGGGAAGGCTATGTTAAAATCACAAGACTGAATGTCTTTGTAGAATGACTAAGGAAGGATTTTGGGAATCATGAAATGTTCCTCCATCTGAATGTGTCATATTGTTTCAAAAGCTGGAAAATACAATAAAGGGACAGCCAAGAAATCTCAAACAAGAAAGTATTAGCGTAATGTACATTTGGATTTGTAACCATTTTTCTTGATCAGATCTGGTTACAGAGGTCCAATTTGTAGCCTGCCACAAGAACGCACAACAAGCTCCCTGGACAACAAGGTGGTTTCTCCTGCTGGATGCAATGGTCTTGGTACCTCTCTGGATTAGTCTGCTTTTACGTCTCTGTGGGGTAAGCCAATGACTTTCCCGGCAGTTTAAAGAAGGCTGTCTTCCTTTATGGATCCACAGAAGCATTTGAATCTACTTGATGGTCAGCATTCATTTGCAAATCCAGTTATTATGTTATTCATAACTCTCCCATATCCTATAATAATAAAACTAAGCTTAACATTAGCCCCTGTGGTATTTTGCTGCCCACTTCATACAAGCTCTGCGATTACAAGCTTTTATTACTTTTGTTTCGATACCATGAAAATTATAGCACACTTGTTAAAGCTGATTTAGATTCACAAAGAGGTAAAGCATTTGTGAGGCTACTGACTTTAAGATCTAAGTGTATGGAGTAAATACCCTGTCACCCACCCAGCTGCTATTTTAACAATTTGAATGTCAGACGTGCCCTCCTAATAGTATCGCTGAAGTCAAGTAAATCTGTTCTATGCAAGACTCTAAACCAGAGTGGAAAGAAGGCAAACCCAAGCAGCAGTGAAGTGGACAGGGGTCTGCCCTGTGGGTGCAGAGCGTGGCCTCCAGGCAGCAGTGGATTCCTGATGAGGAGACACCAGGGAAGGCTCCTGGTGCCCACTGCTCCACTGTCTTGCATGAGGATGGCAAGTCTGGATCCTTTAGATGGTCACAGCTCTGCCCTGAATGCTAGCACTAACCGAACTCATGCCCAGCAGCAAGTCGTCTGATCCCTGTGTATCTTCATTTCCCTTTCTGCAAACAGCTGGATTGTTTTGGCTTTTCCCAGTGAAACGTCTGACATCGAGAATTCTTGCTGAATCTTAAAAACCAAAGATGTCACCTGTTTACTGTCAGTGAAAGTTTCTTGAGGCCCTCTAGAGGTCCCCACAGTTCTGCCAAGGGGCTGGTGCCTCAAGCAGACCCCTCTGTACTGCTCCCCATGAAAGCTGGGATGCCAAGTTGTTCTCATCACTGTCCAAAGTGGCTTTTAACACCTCCCTTTGGTGTTCTCATGCGATCTTTTAACTCGGGTGTAGCACTGTGCTAAAGACTGATCAGATATTTGGATCCCCAAAAGTTTTTGATGATGAATTTGCAGAAATGAAATAAATACTGGTTGCTTTTAAAAAAATCCAGTTAGTTTTTAGTTTTTAAATGAAAAAGGAGACTTTAAATATATGGCATTAATACAGAATGTTATTGTGTATCTATGTCTTTTAAGAGTGGCAGTTACAGTGACAACAAACAGAGCAATTCAGGTCATGAAACCATTCGATGGTGGTGTTGCTAAGCATCTGATGGTTTTACACTGATCATTATCATTTCAAACAAAACAGTTTCACAGTTGGTGAAAGCAAGGAAATAATATTTAGGTGAGAAGGAGTAACAGATGCCCTACTGCATTAGCTGCTGCAGCCAAATGAAATACAAACATATTTAGTTTAAGAAATAATTTTGGACATATTTCAGGGATCAATTTTTTTGTGATACTAAATAGATTTTGTGATTATTTTTGTTCTGCAGTCTGTTAATAACACATTAACAGATTCTTTTTGATTACAGTGGGCAAATGACTTAAAATATTTGGGTGTTCAAAAACCACAGATCAAATTTCCAGCATTTATGAATTGTAATATGCACCATTATCTGACAATATTGTGAAAGATGTGGACAGATGGAAATCTCTTAAATCTTGGCTCACAAGCTTAAGCTCTGCAGGCTCAATTATTTCTGTTAGATATTACCCATTTCATTGGTGAAGTACAAGATTGCTTTCACGGAGAATGAACTAAACTGTGAGCACAGATTTGGCCAGATCCACAGAGTAAAAAATATTAATACTTATCACAAGCAAACCACCATGGGAGATTTCACTTCTGACTGATAAACTTCCTTACCGCTTTGTTCTGATAGATTTGTTATTATGGTTACCATATTAAAAGAGCATATGGCTCCAGACTGAGTCTCTTCTGAATTTTGGACACATCCCTTTTTATTTCTAATGGAAAAAAGAATATTCTTTATACAAACTAAGCATTTCATCATGTCTTGATTTTGAAAATTAAGAACATATATGTGAAAGCATAATGGATTTGATACTTTTGAAAAATTTTAAAATTTGATTCAAAAACCTGTGCTTCTGAGAAGTAAGAAATGGTGAGATGGTATCATTGATGTCATAACTGAAATTCTGAGATTACGGAAATTAATAGCTAAACCAATCATATTTACACTACTGCAGTTAGAAAAGAAACATATCCTGCATTCGATATAATGATATAGTATATTAGAAATCTAACGGTAGACCGGCTAGCTTTGATGATGTGTTGTAGAAACATGGTTGTATTGCAAATGTTTGAGAAACCAGTCCTGCTGTTTTGAGATACTTACTGTCTTCCCTTTTTGGAACATAATATTCTGGTTATTGATTTTGGTTGTTGCTGTGCACTGGCAGTTCATAGCTGAAATAAATTTTCAAGAATACTTTGGCTTTGATCAGTCTCAGACAATATTTTAAGTGGAATTAAAGGGACACTTTTGTGCATCTGGGCTCTGACATTCAGTTACGCATCACTGTACAAGGTATATAGAAGTTAGCATTGATTATATAAAGCTGCTGACTTTGGACTTTTATTGACTCTTTTAAGTGTCTTTTAAGTATTGATGTTGCTGCTGCCTTACTAGGTGCCGTATGGGTCTTTGCCACTTTGATACACAGTTCAAAATGTTCATTGTACTCCATTTCTTAATAATTTGGAAAAAGATGGAAATAGGAATAATCTGAGGGATGCTAAGACAGTAAATTTAAAGCAAAAATACGTTAGTTTACCTAGCTCAAGTTCAGTCCCCTGGTGTAAACAGAGGTTAACGGCTTTCAATATGTACTAGCACTGATCAGCTCTAGACATTCCCCTGGGACAAGCCAGGGATTGCTTCATGGAAACCCATTCACCTGAGCCATGCCCAACACTGTCAGGCAAGGAAGCAGGTTCTTCTTTGGCAGAACAGTGGTCAAAATAGCCCTTGGGAGGCCACCAAAGCATGCAAAAGATGGAGAGGTAAGGTTACAGGATCCTTTAGGTTGTAATTTCCATTTCTTTCCTCAACACTACAATAATATTGGAATACTACAAACCAGAGAATACTCTTTGATATAAAGTAGTGATTACTATGACAACTATCACAACTTTAAGTAAGTTTGTTTAGTCATCATCTGGACAGATGCAAAAACTGAAGAGCTCAGTAATTCAATACTTGCATTTTCAAGTGGAAGTTAATTCTTGGTGGGGTTTTTTTGCAGCTTTATAGAATTGCATTTTCCCCATCCCATTATCATGGTAAGTCAAAAACCCAAACCCTCCAGCCTTCATTAGGAAATCAACTAAAAAGCAAGTAGGTACAACTAGAGAGAGAGGAAGGACAGGAGTCCCCTTTCGATTATTTGTTGAGTGTTTTGATGATGACCAAACCTTAAGTAACAGCTACATTGCACAGAGATAGAAAACAAAAAACCCCAACCCTATAATACCTTTTGAAGTCAGTCACAGATCCACAATATTTGTTTTAAACCCATCAATATTCAGAAAGAATGGTAGCGAAGTGACAAGAACGGTCTGCTCAAGCAGAGAGGAAGATAGGTATCACTGTGCCTGCTGTTACGTTTTCTCTTAGAATTGTTTTGGGGGTGCTTACAAAGCCCAGCCTTGGCAAAGTTGTCAGGGTGACAATTGCTGTTTAGGGGTAACATAAGCATGCACAGAGGGTGCAAACGGCAGAACTGACTGTGGAGGAAACACAAAGGAGGAAGGGGAGCATAAAGGAAGCCAGAACATCTGTAACTGTGGGGAGAAAGAAGAGGGTACCAGAGCGGGAGACAACACCCCGTTCAATGCTGTTAAAAGTCATCCTGCCAAGAGCACATCTCTGCCTAGGCCAGGCAGAGCTGCCTCCTGGTCGGCTGCCGAGGTGAGCCTGTGCCCTGAAATGGAAGGGATGTCATGGGGAGCAATAAGTATGCCCCCCATCCCAGCGTGCACGTCACAGTTTGTAGAGGATTTATTAGCATTTTGGAAAAGTTTAGTATTCTGGTGTATCTGTTGTATTCCTGGAACTGATCCTGTACTTACAGTTCACTGACTGCCTGTTAATTATGTCATTGATAAATCAATAAACTGCCTTCATCTGGAGTTCATCTGATTATATTCTAGCAATCTCATCCACAATTTCCAGACTTCAAAGTTGTTGATAACAAAGGCTGAATTGCCATTGAAAAAAAGAGTTTGTTGCCCAGGATTTCTACCTTCCCACTGAACAAACCAGATTTTTAACTTAGAACTGTTATTATTCCTGCTGCTTCTCTCAACCACTGCATCCTGAATTACTGGCTGACTGTAGCCCTGCTTGCGAGGCAAAGCCAGAGATGCTCTGAGCAGCCAATACCCAGGGGATGCTGCAACAGAAAGTGGAAAAGGATTTGAATCATAGAATCATTTAGTTTGGGAAAGACCTGTTCAGTTCTCCTATGCAGATGAAGGAATTCAGCCACAATCATTCACTTCCAAGTGTCTTAAATACTCAAATATTTTAGAAAGGGAGAGCCTGTTCATGTACATTTCATAGTTTCCTAACATAAATTATTTCGTATTCTCCTGGAAGGTGGAGTTTGGGAATAGGAATGTCAGCTTTCATGTGTTAGGAGGAAAGACTGCCTGGCCACCCTTTGCTGGAGATAAAAGTTAGGAGTCTACATCTGAGAAGCTTTAGGATCATAAGCTTTATATGTAAAAAGCCCTCTTCCTATGCACAATGAATTTAGAGAACAAAACATTTGAAAATTAAAAATCTTCTAGCATCATTTATAGGGAAGACAGGTTTTATCTTCCCCAGCAAGACCCTGACAAACATGAAATTAACTCAAGTATCTTTTGAAGCAAATTCTGATTTTCCTTGAGTGCTACTTTATTTCTTGTTAACAACTGAATTATTAACAGATGTTCAAAAACTGTCCATTCTTGTAATTTACCTATTCCTTCTGGAGTCCTTTTCACAGTAAAATAAAGAGCAAACATTACTTAAAAAGTGGTGGGACCAGCAGCTTCTCAAAAATGCAATAGGCAAGAAGCTAACCTAAATATTTCAGAATAATTTTCATGTATTTAGAATTTAAAAAAAACAAACACAAACCAGAAAACACTACAGCTATAGAAACAAGATCACAGAATACCTAAATGGTTGTCGATTTCAAATATTTAAGGACCCTGAGGCTTCTTGGATTTTGGGATCTTTTCTAGAAAAAAAGTAGGTTTATTTATATGTAAAGAGAGAGGCATCTGAACCTACTGATGTACTTAGGTGGTTTTTTTCCTCTGCAACCTGGACACTGAAAACACTTTTAAAAAGAAAGCAGTGATTCCTACAAGATCAATAGAATCTAGGTGTGAAAAACAACAGCTATTTGAGAAACATGTAATGCTACCAGGAGACCCTGGGACTATTTTCCACACCACTCTTGAAAACTGAGCCATTTTCAGTAATTCTGTTCTGTCTCCATTAGAACAAAATGAATGCAAAAGTGAGATACAAAAGACTACTTAATTTTTAATGTTAGCTCCTCTATTTCTTCATTTGAATATGAAGACATTTTTAGAGTCTACTCTAGTCTTCCTTATTCTGATGGCTCTCTTTAGGGTCTCAAACTCTTAATTGAAACATTTCACCAAGTTTACATGGTGAAACAATATTATTTGAACATTTTGATATAAGTGATCTATTTAATGCAAAGTGAAGCTGATTAAAATCATCCAGTGACTCAGGGAATGCATCTTCTAGAAACTGCCTTCAATTTGACAGTAAAAAGTAATTATACTTTGGATGAAATAAAAAGCGTATTTTTCTCTTTTTCTTTTTCATTCCTTTTTTAAAAACATAGAAGTCTTCAGCCATTAAGATCTTAAAAACCAATTTTTATGTGCTTTTTAATTTCTTACATGTAACAACTAAAGGTATTGAGACCCTTGAGAAGGAAAATTGGGAAACTGGGTGGAAGAAGGCAGGAAGTTTCCGAAGTGGATTAACCACCTGGGAGCAGAAACAGTTTCCCTCAACAGCTCAGTCCTCAAGAGCTTTTAGCTCTCTCTCTCACTGATGTTCCCCGCCAACTTGAAGGTGTAGGAACCTCTGTAGAGGCAGCAAGTGTGATATTTTCCCTCTTTCTTTTCCCCCCAAAGAATCAATTACTCTTCTGATTACAAGGGAAAACTAAAAACTCTGTCTGTCTTTCTTGTTTTCATATACTCAGGCAGCCCGTGGGGGTTTTTTGGGAGGGTGAGAAGGGGGATTTGCCTTATTTTCACCATCGAACAATCTAAAAATCATCTGTATCTGAAGAATTTATGAGTACATTCAACTTTGTGGAACAGCTGGGTAGTTATTAGACCAATCGTTATTTCAGTGTTGTTCTAATGAAATTTTGACTTCCACTGTAAATAGGAGAGAAAAGAGGTCCACTTGAATTGTGATCAAAATTTCAGTAAGTCCAAAAAAAGATCAGTTTCTTTAAACATTAATAATACAAAGCTTTTCAAATCTATCTCATAATCCCTTATAGAAACTGACTTCTGTGGACATTGATTCTACTGAATCTAAAGATGTACTTCACAAAGCCATTTAACAGTACCTTCTCATTGCATTCATTAAATCCAGTTATGTGTCAGTCTGCACATTATCATGCACCAACTCTAACAAGTATAGTAACTAAAAGAAACCCTTGACAAAAATGCCTCTGAATAGCAACACAAGATAAATATGTTAATTATCTTTTCTTATTTTCCCTGTTTTTTCTGAACTATAAGCAGCTAAATTTTAAAAAGCCAATTCAGGTGTAGAGAAAAAATAAAAAGCATATGAAGATCCCTTTAAAACCCATTTTTAATCAGCAATTCATATATTAACGTTCCAACAGTATTTAAATTTACCTTGAATTCCTCATTCCATTCCTGCAGATGAGTTAATGTATGTCTCCCATTACAAACAAACAACTCCCACTCGTGATGGCTTAATGTTGTAACTAAGTGCTGGTGAAACATACACTTAAAGTGGGTGTCTTGTACAATTGCTGCTTTCCATTATGTTAATATTAAACTGTCTGCCATATTTCTGGAGAACTGCAAACAAGAAAAGTTTAGCCATGAACTATGTTGGTTAAAAATCAGACTCCAAAATTTTTACTGTTACAATCACAAATTTAACATACAGTTCTTGTGAAAAATTTTGACATTGAAAATATTAACTGAAAAAGGGAAAAAAAAACCCAAACAAGGATAACAATGTGAAAATAAAGTCATATTGGTCAGGAGTACTCTTCGTAAAACATCAGCTGGTAGCTGGTAAAAGCAAGGCTGCACTTCAACACAAATAGTTGTGCTAATTATGAAATGATCTTATTAAAAAGAAAAAATCTTGCCAGACCAGTTCATATTAGTGTAATACATTCCAAGTCTTCCTATTCCTGCCAACATTTTAAATGCACTGAATCCTCAACATGGATTGCTTTTGAATTCATTGCAACTTACTAGGCCATCAGATGAGCACTAAATATCAATTCTGTGGTGGTATTTTCAATGTGATTTACTTGATGTAATTTCTTCCAGATTTTCTGCCAAAATACTCTGAGAAAAACTCAGATAAAATGGAAATGTCCTGACATTTCTTGAGTAACCAATGTCAACACAAGTTACTGTGCCACCTGTGGCAGAAAGCAAATTTACTCTTTCACCTTCCTGCTATCTTAAACCATTCAACAGTTTCATCAGCTAGTATATTCTTATTTTTTATCCATATGGGCTTATAAAATGCACCCACTTAAAACATTTAGAGACTTGACTACAATTATTCCAACCTCTGGTACGTGACTGTGAAGCATGATATAAAGCTCCAATTAGTTGTCAGGTGGACAAGACAAACTATATGGGTATAGTGCCATCTAATGCCGTGGAGACTTCAGAGGTGTTACGCTGTCATCACCTTCAACCTCTTGGAAAAGTTAAAGATAGCAAAGCTTTCCATGATCAATAGAAAATCTGAATGAAAAATGTTCCTGAAAAAAATGGATATTTTTTTCTAGAATAGTTAGTTTTGAATATACTTTTCTTGCTTTTACAAAGATGTGTCTTCTAAAGCATTAAGTTTTGAGATATTTTAAGCACAGTTGAGTGATATGAAGTTCAATAATTCCCACTGTTCTGTATTCAAAACCTAAAGATTTTACTAAGCCAAATGACAGAGGGGTCTGCAGACAGACATTTCAGCCAAATAGTAAGAGAGAAGTCAGAAACAGCCCTGGGTTGTTGCCATAGGAAGATATACAGCATTTTATATTTTTCTTAAATAGGTTCTGATATAGGATGGCTGTTAGACCAAAATTCCTTTGTCATCTAGTTATATTTAGTAGTGTTTACTATTATTCACTCTGTGAAAATTCATCTTGAAGGTATTTTACCTGTCCGATGCTTTCAGAAAATTTCTCATTTTCTCCCTTTGAATCATCACTTCTTTGATTTCCCTCACAGTATTATTTAACTCTAACTTTTTCTCCTAATCTCTTATGATGCATGAGCCATCTTTATGCATCATTTTCTGCTAGCCGCCTTTGCACTATTTGGCTTTGCAGCACATTGTCACAGCATCAGCTATCCGACTATGACCTTTAAGCCTATGTGTTTGCTGATAAATAATTCCATGAAACTGTTTTAATCAAACAGAATTTATGTATTTGTGCTGCCTGAACCTAATCCTATGGCAAGCGTTCCTATATGCTTTTTTTCCCCTAAAACTGATGTTCATTTAACACAACCCAACTGCAACAAGATACATTAAATTTCTTCGTAATCAATTGACAGAAGGTTCTTATCAGTTTAACACTGAGTTTTATTCCCCAAAGATTTTAGAACTGGGCAGTGTATGACATTTCATTGCAGTATTATACCTAACCGCGGTATGTGCCAGTATGATTGCACACTAAAGAAAGTATCAGTTGGTCATATTTCTGTCACAAAAAACCCATTATGTGTTATGAAAAAAATATAGCAAAGGATTAGCTGTCCCATATCAGTTGACTGCCTTACTTGGCTCCCAGTAAACTGAGCTTTGCAAGAGGTCAAGCAGTGCTAGCTGTTTCTGTATTTTATTTTAGACTGCTTGTATAGAAATCTGTAGATATATGGCTAAAGAATAACTTAAATCCATGAGAAGACAAAACTAATTCAATGAAAGTTCTTTTTCTGCCATAGCCAAGTGTTACTACTTGGTATCCAAGCTGTAGTTGAAATCCTGACTCCAAACTGCGTGGTAGCAGATGAGGTTCCTGTCTGTGTCAGGCACAGCACTAAACTCTGAGAACTTCTCTTCTGTGCACAAATTATTCAGATTCAAAGAGGTATAAATACCTATCTGTACCTGGGCATAAGAATTAACACATGGAACACAGCAGAAATATGCACACCAGTTTATGATTAAACTGGAATCACAGGCCTGGGAAAGGCTGCAAACTGGTGCTCAAAATCCACTGACAGAGAGGTACTAGACCTCCTCCAAGAAATGTGACTCAGTAATTACCTATGCCTCATCTTTGCAGGCATATCTTAAATAATTAAAAAATTGTTTACACTTTCTTCTTTATATTATTCAACGCCTAGCTTCATCCTTTCCTCATGTCATCAGACTTTCTAAATTTGTGATGACTGCTTTCCACTAGTCTTCCCATCTGTCTTGAAGGGTTGAAGATAGACAAGGTACTCCAGCTGAGACCTTCACAAGGCTGAATAACAAAAGGGTTATTTACTGTCCCATAGTTGTACCCCTGTGTATACATCCCTCTAGGGGGTTTCCTTATTGCTACAGCACAATATTGCTGGTTTGTGTTTAAATTAGATTTGCTATTACACCCAGGAAGTTTTCTGCTGTTTAGCCAATTGCTCCAAATCCTGCATGAGCAAGTATTTCTGCGGAAGCATAGTACCTTGTATTTCTTGAATTAGATTTTCTTTTAAATTGTCTCCAGTTTGACAAGGTAATTTTAAATTTGAAGTAATCTTTCAGCAGTCCCTCCCAGCTTGGAAGCATCTACAAATGTAATTAGCACTATCTCTGTTCTTTCATCTTGCCTATTAATGAAATATTAGGCTCTACAGGATCTCACTTGCACATCCTTCCATTCTGGTATTGATACTTACTCTTTTAGGAAGGTTTGTCCAGTCACTGGATCCATGCTGCAGTGCTTCCATCTAAACAACATTTTCCACAGATTGCTTATGAGATTTACCAGATGTGATTTGCTTTTTACTGGTCCAGATTGAACATTACTCATTTAATTGCTTTTCTTCTAGATGATCAGAGTTCACTTGTTTGTTCCAGTGTTATTCTGGAAATCAAAATTGATCTGATTACATCTGCAAGTCCCAAAATCCTACTTCCCCCCCTTTTCTAAAAGCAGTTCCACTATTCAATTTCCTTTTTTGTTCCTGTATATTCACAGACAATGCTATGATCGCTGAGATTTCAGTAGCCACTTCCCTTAGTAACCTGGAATGTGCTTTAGCACATCCATCACAACTGATGCAAAACAAATATCTCAATCTGTTTTATTTTGCTATTTCAAGAACAACACTAGCTGTTCAAATTCTATCCTTTTACATTAAAATTTCATTTTTCATTTAGGCTATCATGCCTCTGGTCTAAGAGTTAAATCATTATTGTACTCTTGCATGCAGATTGCCTGCTCCTACAGCTTCCCCCATACTTCCTTTGATGTCTTTACTGATCAGGAAAACACTGCCTGGTTCTGCATGATGCATCTCTGAAACACCACGCTTGTGTGGGATAACGCTCACATAGAGGGTCGGTATTATTTCTATCATTCCTTTTGCACTATGCTTTCTTATGAATAGTACAACAGCTTAAAATGCTTAAAAAATATCTAATTTCCATGCAAATTGCCTACAATATTGTTTGCTCACAGGATGCCATTCTCATCCTCTGATTGATAGAAGGCCAGTAGCAAATCTCATTTCAATTTGTCAACTATTTCGGCACTCGGCATAATCAGGCTACTGGCTAAGAATGTCTTCTGCATCCATACTTTGGAGACAGGTAATGATGACAGACATACTTACACACAGCCTTTCACCCAGAAGGATTCAGAAAATATTGCAGAGAGCATAGTTTGAAAAGTATTTGCATTTTAGGATTGTTTTATCCACTGCAATGAAATGAACTGTGACAACTGTTTAAGAATCTCACTCCAGGAATAAATAACAAAGGGAAGCACAAGAATTCTGCGTTTTGGTGAGCAAAACCATGGAAAATCCGAAACATGTGGTGTCGTGTATTATCAAGGATCTTTTAAGAGTATTGAGATAATTTTATAACCTTTTCTCTCCTTGCATGAATGGGTAGTATGGAAGCTGTTGAAAGGCAATGAAACTGAAGTACTGAAACACTAGTTGCAACTTATTCTGAAATATTATATACAAATTATTCAGGAATAAGCTTGTGGACTTGTCTCAGTACTGCCCTGACCTTAGAGGGAGACACAATCAGAGAACCCACAGGTATGAAACAATGAAAAGAAATCTGTCCCCTGGGCCTTGGCACAACCTGGGCCATCCTTGCAACGGGTGAGTGACTACTAAATAAGAGAAGCACATACACAAAAGAAGCTATCATTCCCACATAGGTTTTGTTTTCACTGAATAACCCTTGTTCCTGAAAGAGCAGCAACAGCAACACCTCCTTCTCTTCCCCACAAAAATGATCCAGCCAATGAGATGACCAAAGTGATTTTAGGAACCTGTAGAATTCAGTGGTCTACCGGAGGAGGGGTTGGAATAACATATATATATCTGTCAGTTATTACGACCCAAGAAAGGTAATGGCAAGAACATGAAGACCTAAGTTCTCAGACAGAAGGTCCAAGAGCAGTTAAAGTTGAGAGATGGAGTTGGGTTGGTCAAGCTATCCTAGGTCATCCACAATGTGTCACAAGAACGCTGATAGTAGAAGTTATCTGAAATCATCAGAAATTTCATGGAAAGAGAAACCTGTTCAATAGCACAGCATTTCCTACTGCATTAAAAAAAAATAAGATCCGGTAGGTCAGTGATGTTATGGAAAGACAGCATATTTACACTTCACTACAGATATCTTCTGAACCATCTGATTAGCCAGGTACAGAGATGTTGATACCAGAACTTTATAATGAGAACTGTAAGATTGTTTTTCAGTGCTTTTGCAAAGAACTATAAAAGGTAGACTCTCTGAAAACCTAATTTTCTCCTGAAGCTTGCAATATTTGGAGGACTTCCAGTGGCTCTGCACTGCCTAGACACCATAAGAAAGCAACAAGCGGTAGTAAAGTAATATATACTGTTTTCTTTGGATGTGGGTACGTTCTCAATGTAGAATGGAGGGCAGCATGGGGCATTAATCATACCGTTGCTGCTATGGTGGTGATTAGTTCTAATTATTTCAGAAAAATTACCACAGCTTGTATCTACAACCAGAAAAGGGGGAGTAAACATACCAGAGGCAAATCTAATAGGACCTTAAAAATGGAATAGGCAAAAAAATTGCATTTTAATTCACATTTAGCCCATGGTATTTATAGGTCTTTCCTTCTATTACAAAAGTGTATTACCTCCTATTGTGATTACTACTACCACAGTGGGTTTTCTCAATGTATCTCAGGGCACCACACTCAGTATGATAAAATCTTTACGTTCTGCTCTTTCATTCCATCTGCTGATGGAGAAATTCCAGCAGCTTCCTGCTGAGGGGGTTCTGTAAAGGAACAATGGTTAATTTCTTGGGGAAGAAAAAGACCTATTTAGAGAGGTATGTTCTCATAAGCCAGCCTAGCAGAGCAGAAGGTAGAGTGGGAGAAGATGACCAAACAACTTTTCATAATTCTTTACACATCATACACCGAGTTATAATTTGCATTAACACAAATTATAACTTCCAAGCATCCCAAGTTGTCCTGAATAGGGGAAATAAAAGCAGAATTATGTTTTATTCAGGTTAACTTCCTACCCCTTTAATATTGTTTCATGAGGGTAATAAAACTAAATATTTTTGAAGTATATCTATGAATGGGAAAAAGCAGCAAAAATCTGAAAAAAGCATATGCGATTACTGGCAGACCAGAAAATAGAAAAAAGAGAAGGGGAAGCCATGAACTCCTCATAAGACTGAAGAACATGGGAATATAACTTTGTGGATATGCCTAGTCATCTTGAATACTTGCAGTCCTTTAGTAATGTAAGAATTACAACGTGTCGTGCCTTTTCAGGGAGGAGGATGTTGTGTGAATGGTTATCACTTCCCTAGCAAAGGAGATGGAGTAGCTCTGTCCATCACCTCCTGACTTCTGGATAAGCTAGAGCAACATAGAGGTAGTGACACCATGACTAATGGGGTCTTTAATATGAAGTATGGTCCTTGTACTTGGGGAATACAGTCAATGAGAAGTGGAGCAGAGCATGAAACTTCAGTGATGAGGTGCTGCAGTTCATGAGGAGCTGCTGGCAAAACTGCATGTGCTCTCATACTTAAACCTTCTCCTTGTCTATACATTTTCATAAGAGCAATGCACTTGAGAGAAACTTTTTTTTTCCAGGATGTTATCAGTACTCCCTTTCCAGTACCAATGGGAGAAAGGTTATCTCCAGGTTTTGTGTCTTACACGGATAATCAATTCCCAAAATTCATCTTGGAAATATTAAAAGGGGACCTGTCATAGAGTTTCATAACTTATATTCTTCTTATATCTGGAGTTGTGACTTACCATATATTAGCCTGAAGGGAAAGCCCTTTCCTCAGTCCATGGTTAAGCCGAGACTTATCTGGCATTTCTTATGCATGTGAAAATTACTTTAACAGGAAACTTTGAAGTATCTGAGCAAGAGGACCATCCTCCAGGAAAGAGCACATTATAATTAAGGTATTTGCATTACGAGCTGTTATACCATAACTTTAAAATTTTTATATCTTTCCTGAAGTTGTATTAAAATACTAACAGATCCAGGCAATCTTATTTAGTTTTGCTAAAATATTGAACATCAGAATATTAGAAAATAGAAGTATTACATATAGAATCTATAATAGGTACAAAATGGTTCTGTATGTTGAACACAGGATAAATCTTACTGCTACTTTGCTGCTGCGGAAGGGTGAACCACTTGTTTTTGACTGTCATTTTGGCGTTGTTAGCTTGGAAGACATGAAATTTGGAAAGAAAGGTATCGATGAGAGATTGGGGTTTGGGTTTGATTTTTTTTCCCCCCGAGATAATATATTGAAATGCCCTGAGGAGCTTTGTAATGTACGTGACAGAGATAGTCACTGAATTGCTAATGATTTAGTGGGTATAGTGTGCCTGAAAGTAGACTTGCTTCAAAGCAGAGGCTGTGACTGACTTACATTTTCCCACTCAGTGTTCAGTATGAACAGAGTAGAGAAACATTTCCGACCAAAAATAATTTCCTCCCACTTTCCACAAAATAAACTCAAAAGCCTATTAAAAATATAAAGACAATAGCACCTTGAAGGGATCTAAGGCTATATAGGAACTTTGAGATTGCCGTTTTGTCAGAAAGAGCACGTCAAAATGCTCACACACAAGATTTATAGGGGAAGTGCTGAACAAATGACACAAAGTTCATCTAAGTGCAAAATGGACGAGGTGACAGTTGACAAAGTAAATGCAAGGCAGCACGGAGCCCTACAGGCTGTGACACAAAGAAATAGCTGACCTGACCCACTATCCCAGTCCCCTGAAAAGTCACCCTGTCCAGCACGCTGTTAGCCCCAGTCCTGGTTCTGCTGAAGTACCCTGTAACCAATATGCTGCACACATTTAGATTACAAAACCTTCTACCAATAAGCACCCATCAATATGTGCAGAAGACCTGATAAAAGCTGAGTGGTGAGATAGCCATCTGGGAAGTGCAGGCAGGAATAAACACTCAGAATTCACAATAGAGAAATTCATAATTAAGGAGAAAGAACGCAACAGATCAGATTTTGCTAGGAACTTTTGCAAATAAATTTTCACTTCCCAGCCTCTTTAGGTAAAGATAAGAATGATTCTTACAACTTAGGCTCATTCTTTCTTCTTTGTTTTCACCAGAAGGTGTTGCAGCACAAACAAACTAGTAGGCTGCAACAAAGCTTTTACCATCAGTCAGATTCCACCATCCATGCTGCAGCTCCTTCCTCCAGAAGCCAGACCACACTGCTTCTCATCCATCTGATCCCCTCTCCCACCATCCTCAGGGCTATTTAACCACTTAGCGGAATGAGCTACAGCTGCACATCATCCATGTCAATCAACCAGCTGCCCCTGAGGCAAGGCCACAGCTGCAAGTTATCAATGCTGATCAACCCACTGCCTTCGTGCCTCTGCAAGAAGGAAATGTATTTGTTATTTGAGTTTCTTTTTTTTATTTGTCTAGTAGTAAGCCTGGATCACATGCACACACACACATATAGAAATATATAATTCTGCATCTATGTAGAAACAGAGGATTAATGACATGCATTTCAAAGGTAAAAACCTGTGTATAACAAGCTGTCCTGGTTTCAGCTCCTAGTAGCTGGTACAGGGCTGTGGGTCTGGATTTAGTATGAGAATAACGTTGATAACACAGCGATGATTTAGCTGTTGCCAAGCCGTGCTGACCCTACCTCAAGGACTCTCCAGTTTCCCAGGCTCTGCCAGTGAGCAGGTCCACAAGGAGCTGGGAGGGAGCAGGGCCAGGACAGTTGACCCCAACTAGCCAAAGGGCTATGCCATACCATAGAGCATCATGCCCAGTATATAAACTGGGGGCAGCTGGCTGGGAGGGGCCCTTTGCTTCTCGGGGACTGGCTGCGCATCTGTTAGTGGGCAGTAAACAACTGTATTGTGCATCACTTGTCTTCCTTGGGTTTTATTTCTCTCTGTTATGTCCCTTTTCAATGCAATTATGTTATTATTATATTTTATTTCAATTATTAAAGTGTTCATACCTCAACCCATGGGTTTTACTTTTTCCCCCAATTCCCCTCCCCTTCCCTTTGGGGCTGGGTGAGTGAGTGGCTGCGTGATGCTTAGCTGCTGGCTGGGATTAAACCACAACACAAGCACAAGGGCTCAGCTATTTAATGGATGTCTGGACGTTTTCCAATCTACATGCAATAGTTTTTAGCATTGTCTGGTGCTCTCATCCTTTTTCCAGCAGATTTTTGTGCTGTGTCTTTTTTTAAAAAAGCCATGGATTTCAGTTAATCATAAATGCCATTATGCACAATAAGTGGTATATACTTACTGTCATATTAAAATGTTCTATTAACTTGATGTAGTATGCTTATGGAAATTATATTTTCCCATATGTAAAAGATAGCGTTTTACCAAGGACATATTAAACACATAATTCCAAACAATTTAAAAAAATATGGAAAAAGCTTGCAAAATATTGTTCTCAGCAGAAGAAAAAAAAAAAGAGGGTCTTATCCACCCCTATCCTTGCAAATATTTTCCTAGCTTTCCTCTACTTAAGTCCAAGCATAACCACCTTTTGACTTCAACACTGAACTGGTTTGCTCATGCCAGCTATATAGGGTGGTTTTATAACCCTACACAACCTTACACTACCAAAGTCATGTGTTCGTGGGTGTACATGCACTTACATAAATAACTTTCCTATTTTACCCTTAAGCTGTTTAAACCCTAATCAGGATAATCTCACATACTGAAATTTTTATCTAGAAATCTCTTAAGTGACCACGGAGCTGAAACATGCAGATAAAACAGAAGCTGGAGGTACAAGATCAATACACAAGACAAACATGTCTTGGAAATGGATATTGATTTTGTTAAAGAAACATGCTACAAATGAAAGTGAAAGGTTTTTCTTCCTGTTGCATGTGGATTATTATGAATAAGCTTTCCAGGAAAAAAAAAACAAACACAGAAAACAACACAGTTAAGCCCAAGGCAGAAACATGTGGCTGCTGTTCTTGCCATGGTTGTGATGGACATGAGCTGGTAGTAGCTGAGCAGGGAGGCATGACTGAGCTCTGGAGGATTTTTGCCGTGTGTGTGCAGCTGTGTGTTTTTCTATGATGATCCTTAAAACTGCTCTGAAAATGAAGGAACCTGTTTTGGGCAGGGAGCAGGCCATTTCCCAACTGCTTACCAGGCAGCTTTGAAGTTGATGAGTACCCAGAGCCCAGTGACAGGGTCAGTGGAGAGGTCCTGCTCAGGCTGGGGACAGCTGAGGATGGGGCACACGTCACATCTCCTCCCCACACCTCTGTGCCTGCCCCTCTGGCACCCGTGCAGGCATCGCCAGGTGTCTGGCTGAAACTGTCAGGACCCATCTGCTGCAAACCAAAGAAAAGGCGTTTAATTTGCCCACGGGCTTTTCCATCTACTTTTGCAAGTCTGCTGACAGCCCGGGGAAGTGTGAAAGCCACCTCTCAGCTCAGTGATGACAGCTCCTCAATGCACCAGCATTCATGTTATTTCAAAATGTTATATGAAGGTGGAAAAAAAAAAACCCCAGGATAAATCATATTAGAAAAGACTTTTATAACTATCTGTATACTTATATGTATATATAAGTATATGCACATGTATGCATGTATGCAGATAAAACTATCTGTACATATTTCAAATCTCTTCTTTAACTGGGGATGACAAAAAAACCTTCTGGTATATCAGCCAGCTGAGTGAGACTACATAATAATCCAAATTACTTTTCACAGCTTTCTTCTCAACCTCCTAGTATACTCCACTGGGTGGAGTTACTACCAAGGTACCTGATCAGATGCTTCCTCCTGTGGAAAAATTCATTTGATCCTATTGTGCTTCTCTTCCAAAACAGCATGTTACATTATCATCTCTCAGCATCTCTTATGCTGCCTGCATGTATCTGTTGAGACAACTTAAAGGACTATAGAAAATGATAAATTAATACTTCTTATTTAAAAATGAAGAAAGCAATTTCCGCCTTTTTTTCATTAAAACCAATAAAGAACAGTGTAAAGTAAAGCTTAAAATAATTTGAAAGGTGGCTTGAAGTCATCAAGATACTCAATAATACTTGCAATCTTACTAGAAGCAAAGCCAAGGAATTGGCAACAAACCTATAAATATTTTTAAAAACATTAAATATATATTTCCAGCATTTTACCTATCTTTAAAAGCAGGCAAGCAAATACACCTGAAAACAGGATCTCTATATGCATGCCACATTTAAAAGCCTAGACATGTGCTCCTTCAAAAGACACCTGGGAAAAGAATTTATTTCCTGAAAAGAGAAAAAAACCAGGTGTTGGAGCTTTCAGGTGAAGTTCCAGTGGTCATCCAGTGTCTGACACTGAAGTGTTGTAACAAAATAAATTAAAAAGTGAAGATCAAGTAAAAAATTAATCTTTCTCCACTTCTTTCCCAATAATTAGAGATATTAGCACTTAATTAGGACTGTTAACACTTAATTAGCACATCTTTTGTTATCAGATTGTGCTTCCTAGGAAAAATGGTGATAAACCTTCCCAATTCCTCATTTATTCCCTGGGAGTGAATTGAGAGGACTTCTACTAAGGCGAATGCAGGACCATGCTTTGCATGTTCTTTTTTTCTTCCTTTCCTTCCCTACTTTTCCTCCTCAGCAAACTGGCGAAGCTTGCCTACCTTTCTGATAACTGCTAAGTTATTTTACTGCATGGGAAGTGAAATAACTCAAATTATTGTAACTATTTCTCCAGGATGAAGCTGAAAATATGTCATCGTTGAAGAGTTACCTTCCAAGAAGACCACATATTTCAACTACACTTGTAAACAGACCTTGAGTTACAAAAATACAGAAAGATGCTTTCCCTTCATCCTACAAAACCAACATCTGATAGCTATTATTCTTTCCTTGCTTTCTTCTTTCCTTTCTTTCTCATTTCAAAATAAATGTCAGATTTACTTGCTGCTGGTATAACAAGAGAGTGCTATTAATACAGAAATGGTACTTTCATTCATTTCCAGCATCTCCATGCCAGAGAAAACAAACAAACAAAAAACCCCAAAACACACCCCAAAATGAACCCCACCAAAACTCCCACAGGATTCATCGGATGGCTCTTGTGCTGATTAAATGATCCATAACAGGCTAAAATCTGCTTCAGGCTGATTTTGTGAGCCAGGAAGAAAACAATATACACTTCATTTGCTCTCCCTTCTAATCAATGCCTAATATCAATAAACAGCAATTTTTTTCCAGTCAAAGGAAAGGAATGGGCAGAAGAACCAAATACAGCTTGCTGGAGTGGGAGTTATATTAAGAAAAACTTAAAAAGAAACTCCTGGGCCTGTCTTACTTCTGTTTTTAATTTATTTTACACCGTGTTCCTCTCAGGATATGTAGTGGATGGTAGTTTTGCTGCAGTTGTGAAAAATGCAGATGCAGGTGAGGACTGAGCTGTATCATCACTAATAGGCATCATCGTTTTTGCTAGTTAGTGATGCACTATCACATAAAAGCCAACGTGATAAGGCTCAGGTGAACCCTCCTGTCTCCAGCTGGCACTGAAGGAGAGCCATGTAGCATATGATGTGCTGAAGGTCCAGCAGTGCTGAAATGACCTGCTGAAGCCCAAGGTGAAGGGGCTGAGGGTGGGTGAGAGACCCCGGGGCAGCCAGACCCCCTCCTGGCTGCAGAGGCAGCACCAGCAGGGAAGCAGCACCCCCACCCCTCTCCTGCCCCTGCTGCCCCCCGGCACCCCTGACTGGTGTGGAAAGTGAAGACAAGCTCTATCCATTACTAACAAGTAATTGTTCTGAAATCTAAATATAAACTGTAATAAATACATATAAGAGAGAAGACAGAATTCAGCTGTTTCTCTTTAAAGTACTTGTGACATGTTAAAACATTCCGGAGGCAAGCTACAATTTGCTGTATGAAGTGTATTTTGTCCGGTGGGGGAGCCAGAAATTCTTATTGAATGAAACTATTGCTGCTGAAGTAGATGTTTGATGTGGAGTTCATTTCAACCCAACTTGCCTTCACAGTGAAAAAAATAAATCCTTGCTTTTCTCCTGCTTCTGATGGCATTTTCAATCTCGGTATTTTTTAGCAACATAGAATTTGACAGTGGAGTATCTGTGTCTGCTGAGAGGTAAGAATATGGAAGAGAAGAAAAAACCTCTAAAAAAGCTTTAGAGCTTATTTACTGCTCCTAATTATAACACCTTTCCCACAGATATCCCCAAAAGGGTCTATCAGCAATACTTCTTCATCCAGAAGTCCAGCAGAGCAAAAGAACAAGATTTCACGGCAAACTGCAATAATAACTGATTTTTGTGATGTACTCTTCACTGTACAACTTCTACCACAAAACATTTCAGGTATTAAATAAGGGAATCAGATAAAGACATGAAGAGAAATAATATTCTTTGAGCTTTCAAGACATTCTTTTCCAAGGAAGTAATAGAGCTGTCTGTAAATGTGGTGGTGTTTTTCTTTACCGTATCTCTATTTTATCTGGAAGACTTGCTTACTCCAGTATGCAATTTCCCCCCTCTTTTCTTCTGAATTAAAAAAAACCCAACCAAACAACAAAAAGCTCTCAGCAATGTAACTTGCAGTAAGTTAACAGAAGTTGCAGGTTACTTGAGTAGGGTGAGAAAAAATGTTATTATAAACACATAAAAATGTTGCCATTTTATAATTTTTCTCAATAAAAAATAATATTTCTTAAGAGTACATCAAAAATAGCAGTTCTGTAAGGGTGAATATAAACATTTAGCCGTGGCAGCATGAAGTTTAAGCGTCCTATATCTTGACAGAATAAGTTTTTTCTCAGTTTTGTGATGCTGCTTGACATCTTCCAGTACCCAGGTTAACTTTTTCAGAATCAATATATATTTTTCTCTCTTACAGTATGATCTGCAGTACTGGTATGCTCTCAAACTGAAATGTTAACATGTGGGGGTTTTAGATGTTAGAAGAGTCATTCTTTTCACTCTGAAAGCCATTCTTGATCTATCAGGATATATGAATTTATTGGGTGAGTTTTGGTTGGATGATGCTAAAGCACCTGTTTTGCTAGAAGCAGCTGATGAGGACAAATACAAGTAAGACAGGCTATCCAGAAAATGAAGGAATTAATTTTTACATATTTCTATCCCAAATGACTGAGATTGAAAGTATCTTGATGTGGAGGAAAATGCAGTAGAAGAGGACAAAGGCACAGTTTTGAAAATGCTACACGTGCTCAGCTTCACGTGCAGTATTGTCCATTTAACACCAGTGTGTACATGTAGGTATGCTATATACAAATATAACAGGAGACATTTACTTAATGTACTTGATGACCTAAAGAATGCCTTCAGCATCTGCAGATGCTAAATCAAGAGAGAGACTATATATATATTTAGTTTGTTTCTGTTACTTTGTGCTATAGATAATTCAGCTGTAAGTGCTAATATTAGCACAGTCGTAATGTTCCAAAATTAGGGAAAAAAAGTCACATATGGACCCATTTTATGGAAAAAAATATTCATTATGGATTCAATCAAAGATTGATACTATGCTAAAATGTCTTTAAAGAACCTGTCAAGTTTACTAAACGCTGCAGCTTGGACTCCTGCGAACTGTAAGGATGGGAAAATCAGAAGTTTGTCATTCAGAAGCTAAAATACAGCTGTGCCTGTAACGCCCCTCACTACTTCATTGACCAGTTGTAGGTACTGGTGAGAGAGCAGTTGCCATAGACCACATATTTTTAAAGTTGTGTACAAGCAGTTGGTTTTGTTCCAACTGCAAGTGATGCAAAAGATCATCACGGCCTGCATTTATTATTTCTTTTAGCCAGTGAAGAGATATCTGCAAGATGAACAGAAGCTTCTTCCTTTCCTTCTCCCTCTCCTTCTCCTCCTCTTTCCTTTCTCTCTCAGGCATGGTGGACAAGACCTGTGTGAACGTTGTAGTGTGAGCCTCTGTCAGCTTGATCCTTGCTGCTTAGTTTGCCCTGTGAACTCAGGTTCCTACACATTGCCCAAGTCTAATTTATTTTTCATGTAAAATCTGGTTGTTTTTTTCTATGTATATATACACACACAATTCATGACCATCAAAATCCTTATTTTGGGCTTTGTGTCCTTTCCGGATTATTTAAACCCTTTCCTGGCAAAGAATGAGGAAGATCCTAATGAGGAAATCATTATTCTCGCTACAAGAGTTTTTCATCTTGGTCCACTGTGTAGGTGGTTGACCTTTCTTCACAGCACCAAATTTCAACCTTGGCCAAACCACTTTTCCTTCCTTGAGGGCCAAGTCTGCAGTGGCAATGGCTGCCTGTCCTTCTTATAGCACTGCCAGAATGACAGCAGCTTCAGAGGGTGCTTATAGCATCAGGCTGTAGAGATCCTAATGTAAGAAATACTTCCCTGCTATAAAATTTTCTGATCCGTGTATGAAGGGAAAAGTAAGTGAATATGATCCCCATTGTAGTGAATTTCACCCAAACAAATGTACGGTAACTAGAATGCCCTTTCACTTGCTCGTGGGTCGTTCATTTAATACATCCAGTTAGCAATTTTCTGAAGTTTTGGACAGTCTTACCTGCCTCAAAACACTGGGGAAAAAAAAAAAAAAAAAAAAAAAAAAGTTGAGATAATTCAAATCACTGCCCAAACCCACAAGTGTTCTGTCACCGCTTGAACCATCAGGAAATAGTGGCTTAAATGTCATCCCCATAGTCACGTGAATGGGATTTTAATCTTAGAGTGAGTTTTGTGGTTATAAATCACACTCAGGGACGAGTTTCGATGAAAGGCTGTAAGGCACTATGTGAGGGCCAAGCAGTGGCACTGGTCAAAGTGGAGTTCAGGGGCATTTGTGTTCACGTCTTTAAAGCAGAGATTTCTTCCCTCTGCCATCATGACCCAGCAAGCCAGTGGGCTGCTTGGTCCAGGAATAGACCAGAGCGATGAGCTGAAAGGGCTTCTCAGACATGAAAATCCTCGCCAGCCCTAAACCAAACAAGGTGATGTTGAGTTGAAAGCACTGCGTACAAACCCTTCCCACTCTCTAAATGGGAGCGCCAGAATTCCCACACACGTTCTCCTTAATAACTCATCTTAAAACCTTCTCTCTTGCTCCAAGGCTGTGGTTAATGCTTTGCATACTTGGAATGAAACAACTTTTGTTCACATCCCAGGTTTTCTGGAACTTAGATGTAGTTGGATTTAAAGGAAAAATATGTTTTGCAGAAAGCTTCCACAAGGTAATTAGCTACAATAATTAGGAGTACTGAGTGTATAACACGGGAGAACATGCATGTTAACATTATGTTTGATTCTATAATGTTGATTTTTCTAAAAAATTATGTGGAATGGAGTGTGCTTCCTTTGGCTCCAAAATATGTGAGCACTTATGCATTAACATAATAATATAGTAAAGTGGAAGAGATAAACTCTGGAAGTCAGCACATTTCTTTAAGCACAAGAAATTAACCTGCTATTAATGTCTTAAACTTTTATAAATGCCACATTGTATTTCAACATTCTGCTTTTGCAATTTGCATCAGTGGTGAGGCAGAAGCAGTGTTTTCCTTCTGCACAAGCCTTTCACCTGCACTTTCTGAGGCTCTTTTGCAAATGATGTGAATTCTTTCCGGTACGTTTCGGTTTTACACATGGCCAACTAAAACCATAAGCTGGAGCAAATAGTAATGATGTCTGTGCATACTTGCTTGCAGAGTAAGAGTTGAAACCCCATTTTTTTTCCAGGATTCATTTTGCCTGAGAGGCAACTTCCAGGTGGAAGGTGCATTTTGCCTTTTGCAGGGCAGAGGGGGGATTTGAAGGTATCTAGCAGTTGGGGCAAAACTGGGGTGGCAGGCATTGCCGTCTCTGGCAGGCGTTGCGGGCTGCTCTCCCAGGGAGGAGGAAGAGCTCTCTCAAGCCTGGAGATGGTGCACGATTGCCACCTACAAACACAAGATTGCAGCCGCCCTGGAGAAATGGCAGTAACATATGCTGTATTTCGATATCAAACTGCACTATTGGAAGTCTACAGTAATCAGCAAGCCCATAGCAAAATCAACCTGGCAGATAGAAAAGTGGTCTGGTGGTGATCCAGGGGAAGCCTTTGCATGGAAACAAGCACAGATTGACCTCCACAGTGTGAAGGGAGGAAGAGAAGTCTTTTTCAGAAGCAGAAATATTGAGATTAATGAGGTTTTGAAGGCAAACATATACTCCCTACCTGCCTAGAAACAATAAAACATAAGCAGGTGTCATCTGTCTAAAATTCCCTCCACTTCATTTGGCTTTTGTGGGATGCTGGGTTGATTGTTATTGTTGAATATCTATAATCCTTTCCTAAATGTGCAGTTGATCTGTACCATCACAGAACTACTTTTACTTCTTCAATTGGTGAAACTCTTCCATAATAGCCAGAAGACATATGTTCCACCTATGATGCTGCATGGCATGTTTCTGCATTTGTCAGTACTGAAGCAACATTATTCATTTTTTTCCCTCTCTGATGTAGTCTGGGTACCCTGTGGAAAAGGTATTTGGGTAAAAACTAGATAGGTAGATTCAGGGAAGCTAGAAAAGATGTAAGTGAAGTTTTCTGAGTTCAGTTGAATAATGGCAGTTACTTTACTAGATAATCTGTTCTCCATCTGTCTGCTCTCAGAAGATTATATACAGCCCCACTGCCTTTTAGCTTCCAAGCTGTGGAATATGCTACTTGGAAAAAATCAGCCATTCATAGTAATGCAAAAACAACATTTCCACGCCTGTGACCATAACCATATTTCTGTGTAACTGGGGAGTGGGGTGGGGTGGGGAAAGTAAAAAAAAAGCCCGGAGGCATTTACCTTTAGATAGTTCTAAGCAGCATTCTGTGAACCAAAACCTATACTTTAGTGTGAATTCTTTGAGGGGGAAATATTGCCAGTCTTACTTACAGTTAAGAAAATACACTGGATTAAATTTTAGGTCTATTTCATTTTGTGCTGTAAAGTGGAAGTTATAGTGCTGGTCTGTAACGGTGTATCGATATTAATCTAAATGAAAGCTCCATAAATTGCCATGTGTAGGACCAATACCAAAGAACAAGTGCCTGTGCAGGTTTTTTTTTTAATGGATAATGAAAATTTGAGTTGTGATTTGACTCTGAAGCAAGTATATTGACCCAAATCTATGCAATCTATCTGTTTGGTGCCAAACTGAGTTTTGAATTATTCTTTCTACCATCATTTGCCATACTTCTGAATGCTAAATTCCACTACAGAAAGTTGAAACTAGCAGTAACTTCCTTCGTCTCATCCATATACTGTAAAATCTTTGCCAAATAAGCTCCATAGATTTTTCTGGTAGAATATCTTCCTTCCTGTCCTGTTGGTTTTGTTAGGCAATGAAACAGCTATCGGAGCTAGAATTTGGGTAGCATCAGTACCTGGACTGACATACAGAGGAATTATCTCCATGAGCTGGAGAGGCAGCTGTTGGGCGCTGCAGGAACAACACACCCTTGGTCAGGGAAAGCACACGGAGGGAATGATACAGCAGCACATGAAACACATGACAGCACCCACAGAGTTAGCTTACTTTTTTATTTACTGCTGTGAAATTTTCAGGGAAGATTTGGATGCTGAGGAAAGCCAAGCAGTAGTAGAGGCTGCCCAGGGAGGTTGTGCAGTCTCCATCCTTAGGGGTGTTTGAAGACCTGACCAGATAAAGACTTGCTTGACCTGGCTTGATCTCAGACCTGACACCGCCTTGAACAGGAGGTTGGACTGCAGACCCTTTGGCACTCCTCTCAGCTTGAGTAACAAGGTTGAGTTACCAGAATCTGTGATTCTGGGGCGTATCTTTACCCAGGCTTAGGCTATTTCCTTTGTAAGTTACAGATGGAATTTTCACGTGGCCGAAATGGCCAATGGTTACCATTTTCCTGTCTTTTCTGGCATGAAAACATGAATAAATTCAGAGACTATTATGGTCTATTTTAGAATCAAGCCCTACTTTATGTAGAAAAGCTAATAATATGCTGAGAGTCGAACAGACCAAGCAAGAAGCACAGCTGTGGAGCACCACAACATCTAGCTGCCTTAGTTTTTACTGTTTTCAGGTGAGTATTGCAGCATACCCTAGGGTCTGTGAAGAAGATGTTTCTACTGAGGTGAAGTTGTGCTCTGAATCAGAAAAGGAGATTCAAGGCTGAAGGACTGAAAGGTCCTAAGGTTTAGGGCACAAAGAGAATGATCCTTAATATTTTTCAGTTCCAGAAGATTTTGAAATGTATTTGATTTATTTCTACCAAGGGTTACAAAAAGGTTCCTATCATGATAAGGACTGAATTGGAGTACACTTGTGTAAGTTGACAGGAGTTCCAGGCTGGGAATGGTGTGGGTCAGCAGAACGTGGTCCTGCAAGTGTACTACAGACTATGTCTCATCTCCAGCCCATCCCAAGCAGCTTGGTGCCACAGCTGCTTCAACTCTGGAAAGGTCTCTCATTTGTTCCCTGCAGTTAGAAAGCAGGAGCTATGACAGTTCAAGCTAAAAATGTTTGTTCTATCACTAATAGCATCTCCTATATCTTGTGGACCAAAATAGAAGAGAACTTAGGACAAATATTCACCAGCAACAAATATTCACCAGCAGGTTAAGTTGTGCCATTTTTTTCACTAAAGGCAATGAATAAAATGACCTGTCAGCATCTTATTTTATTTGGAGGGGCACATTATTTGCTTCTAGAGAAGTGAGTCAACGCTCAACTAGTTAGCATGAGTCTGAGTCATGGCTCTCCTTTCACTACAACTTTCTTGAGTCTTCATAAGAAAAAAAAAGTGCTACATGAGTTTCAGAGAGAACATGAAGTACAAGAAATTTGTGTGGAGTTAGATAATAGGATTGTATCACCTACCTTTATGAACTGAAGTCTTAATACTTTTTTTTTCTGCATTTGCCCTGCTGCAATCTGATAGCCTTTGATGATGATAGGATTTTTTGTGTAGTCACACTACGTGGTAATTGAGTGAATACAATTTCTTCTGATCATTCTGCACCCACTGGAGTAGAAGGGAAGCGGAATGAAATGTATATGGTGGCAAGACTTCTGAGAGGAGACAATAATTGTTCGCAACTAAATCTTTAAGAAGCTGGTAGTATGCAGACATTCCAATTTGTTTAAGAAAAATTTATTAAAAAAAAAAAGAAGAAAGTGCAATAACAACCAGGCTAAAATGCAAAACTTTGCCATTTGCTATGACAGTGCCCTAAAGGATCAAATGAATGAACCTCAGAAGTGATGAATTTAGAAGTATTTGTAATGTTGAACTGAATGTAGGGCACATTGACTAGTGTTTGTGGTGAGGAAATGGGAAATAAAAGTCTGTGTTCCTTTTCCCAGCAATATAACTTTGTCAAACCATTCAAATAAAATTTTGCTAGTGTTATTCTTACGGCATTCTATTTCACACCTCTCAGTGGTTTAGTAGGTCCAGTAAAATCATCTGTGGGTTGTAGAATTTTCAACACCAGTACGAATGGCGAAATCTAACCCTTAAACTATTGGGGTGTCAGTTTATACATCTTTAAAATCGATGTGGTACTGTGATTTTTAATCAGATGTCATTGATGAAAAGAAATTTTAACAAAATATTGTGGTTTAAAAACCCAGTAGAAATAAATCAGATACTGTATTATATAACACAGGCACTTCCATCTTCCTGGTCTCAGCCCTCTCCTTTTTAGTACACACAAGAATTAAACAAAATGTTCTATATATTTCACTTTGAGTAATGGAAATTCCAAGGCTTTATTAAGACTCCTCTTACAAATAAAACCATAACCTGTAAAGAAATTCTTCTCTCTGACAGATCGTTTTTGGAGGAACTGCTAGGTGCTTTTGCAAGGTAACGTTGAACACTTTCCTGGAAAGCTTCTAGACACCAGATCAGATCAGAAGACATAACTGGCTCTTTGTGTCTGACTTTTATTGCTCATTTACTAGTTTATTTATGTTTACAGAATTATTTCTGCTTCTTCTAATACATATTATTTTATTAGTTTTATTTATGAATAGGGTAATTTCCCTCTTTCTTTTTTCAATGTCAATCTTACTTGCGTTGTTTGTTTATCCTTCTCTCCCTTCGCCCTGTGACTTGTTCACAGTTGCCAGCGTTCCTTGTCTTCATGAAGCAGAAGATTCATCTTTCTGCTCCATCCATTTCTGTATTTCAGAATCTGGGTTGCTGTTTTTCCTTTTCCTGGTTTTCTTCACAGGAGAGTGGAGCAGTGATTGCTGCTCACTGGAGGAGAGTATGTCAGGTCTCTTTGCTCTGTTGGTTGCCTGGAGGGCTCATTTGGTACCAATGACTAGTGGCCACTCACCTGAAGCTACAGCTGCTGCAGGAAAGCACGTGTTAAGTGTTTTCTACCAGTGGGATTTTTTTTCATTCCTATTGAAAAATCTAAACCCCTACTTAAGAAAACAAACAATGGTGTAGGTCAAGATGGGCAACAGACACAGAAGTACTTACAGACCCATGCTGTCACTGTGCACAGATGTTCTCCCCTGACACTGGTGAGAGTCCTTCAATTTTCTTCTGAAAAAATTCTTAATTGTGAGATGAAGCCAGAAGCCCTGCTGCCAAATTTCTTGCCTACTGTCTCCAATATAAGTCAGAAGGAAACATGTTGAAGCCAGAGATTCCTGCAGAAAGCCAGAATAAGTAAAAAAAGAGCCCAGCTGTGTGTCTGAGTTTCCCCATATATCACAGAAGTTTGTGTTCTGATAATGCAAATCTGCTACTCAGACATACTTCTACTGTGTCCTCCTTCAGATCTACTATCCATATGGATAGAACTACAACCAGATGAGCAAGTGAAAATCCTGTCGAAAGTCTGGCCAATTGAATGCAAAAATTTTACAAAAAAAAAAAAGGACTAGCTAGCTGTCTTCCATCTATTTCTTGTCTCTCCCTTATTCCAATACACATAAATAAACCCTGTGTTGCAAAACCCAGAAGTGCTTGTCAGAAGAAATGTCATAACGAGTCAGCACTCAGACACAGCTCTGAGAGCTCCTTTGCAATCTGAAGGGACTTCATTGCCCGACATCCAGTGGCCTCTTTTCTTCAGCTGTGTCGCCAGTGACTTAGACACATGGAGTAAATGATGGAAATCAAACTGTTGGTTAGTTTAACTTGTGCCATCTTGGTAAGACTTGGGATCACATTTTTCATTTCAACTTGATGTTACTGCATAACACTGCAGAAACCCTGAAACAGCAGCAGCCTAGCTTGCCAACGTTTCGTGCCCTTAAGCATACAACAGAGTCTGATGTCTAATAAGCACAAGGTAAAGACGACGGAGACACTGGTGGTGTCTATTCACCTATTTTCAGAACAGTTTGTTGAATTTGGTTGAAATTGCTCACTGGCTTTATGTATGACAAGTTCAAAACAGAGCAGTAAGCAGAAATACAAGCACTAACAGTAAAAGCAGACTCACGTAAAACCACTTTCTGGCAAAACTGAGCCCAGAAAGCATAGAGAAGCCTTAAACCTTGCTTGTGTCATTAGTAGAAAGCAAACAAAAGTAAGAAGTGGTGCTGAGAGCTCACAAACTCAAGCAGGTCTTTAAAAACTGAACTTAACTAAGTACCTTTAACTTCTTATAACTAATTCCCAATGGCCATGTCAAAATATCTTCTGTCTCTCTTATCTTTTTATCCATCGATCCCTTTATCTCTCTCTGTGTCTGCCCATCTACCTATCTACCTCTAAGAAGAGTGTCTAAAGCATTGAGTAAAATTCTGCTTTTATATTAACTTTAACACTGAAATAAATGTGCTTTTCTTTAATTTACCTGGCTGTCACAAAAACTCCTGGCTTCCATCAGCCAAGATAGATTTGTTTGCCTAGTTTGCCTTGTTTACACAATTAGGCTGATTTCTCTTTGACATTTTCCCCAAAGTCTGACCTGATGTTTTACATCATAATGTTCACCCCTTTAAATTCAGCTTTCCAGAAACCCATTACCAGTAGCCCTGGAACTGTTCCTGGAGCCAATGATAAGTCTGAGGTAGCAATTGCCATACTTGTCTTATGTTCTGTCCCTTTAAAATCCTTTTTTTCTTAATTAAGCAGCTTAAAAATAAAGGGAATTCACCATAGTAATGTACTACAGCTTGATCCCTGAGAGTGGGTTTTGCTTTCAGGCTACGTGCAATCAGCTTGAGCCAGCCTCAATCTTATAAGAATATAGGATTGAAAGGGATTTGTCTGTAGTACATTAATAGTGTGACCAACACTTGAAACTACTTGAAATCAAACTTTCTAGCCAGCCACAAGATGAAGTTAGAAAATAAGAAACAATAAAACCAAAGCAAATCAACCATGTTCTCATTAAAGTCAATGGGCATTTTGTCATTGGCTTTGATAGGAGTGGGATCTGTCCCAAATTTCTTCACTTCTCCCGCTAGAAGAAGGAAACTGAAATTCCTGTTGCTATTTTCCCACTCCTAATCTCATTTCCTCATTTTCCTCTCTCCCTCAAACCTAATTCTCCAGGGACTTTCTGAACAAAGTAGCGAGTACGAGTGGTGGGCTGCAGAAAGGATGTGGTGAGGCACAGGCAGTGAAGCTTGGTGGTGGCTATTTGCTGCATCAGCGTGCTTTTCTTACAGCTAGCAAAACTTTGATTTACTTTAGTCTAGGCTGGTGTCTGACATAGACCCAGGTATTTTACAAGCAAACAACATCATCCTCTGACTGGCTGCTTGAATAAGAAATGTTCACCTCGGTGCTAAAAGTGGGAAGATATTTTCACACCAGTGAGAGCAGGGGGGGGCAGTGTGATCTGGTGCAGTGTGCCTGCCACCCGCCTGGGGTGTCACTTCCAGGAGGGACCCCCATCTTCATCTGGCAGCTCTGCTGTACCCCCTTGAAGGGCTGAGTGTGCTCTGCCTCTTCTGAGGGGGAACCCTTAGCGGCGGGGTGATGAGGCACGGTGAAATAAACTATCATGCAATGTTAGCGAAGACTGACAGTCTAAAAGGTTTGACTTTCTATGAACATGCTGTGAATAGGTGGGTACTTGGTTCTCTGTGGGACTGTCTGAACTCTGAGAACAAGTAGAGAAGTCTCTGTGGTGCCTGGGTCTATGACTGGCAAGAAAAGCAAATCCTGTCTGGTATTTCCAAAGTATACCTCTTCCTGATAGTAGGAGATGAAGAGTGCTGCAAATGGTTACCTGGCTTTTTTATGTTTTCTATTTGGTTTGGGTGTGGGTTTTTTTGGTTTTGGTTCCCCCACCCCCCACCCCCCCTCAATTTATTATTTCTTATCTTGCACAAAAGCAAACAAGCAAACTAATCAACTATATAACATCAGCTAACCTGGAAAGTAAACAAAGCAGCTGCAAACACAGGGGAAATAATACACAAACACAGCATTTCCCAGAAGGTGCTTATGTAAATTACTGATTTTTATTTCTATCATCAGAGGGTACTGCTATTCTTATTGGCCTTTTGCTGCAGAAAATTCTGCCCCGTAGCGCATCACTGGAATTTCTACATGATACGTAGAAATGGTGGAAATCTGGTAGTTTTTCAAACAACCAGAATGCCTAATGCTGTTGTTTTAATTCTGAATTGTTAGTCATTCATAACCAGAGCATGGCCGTTACAAATTACTTTTATCTGAAAAGAATACTTTAAAGGTTTGGCAGTCTTATGGCTCTAACAAAAAATTCCCACAGTGATTTTTTTAGTTCAAGAGCAGGGAGAGCTATTACTGCTTTAATCATGGGGTGAGAGCTGAGCCCTAGAAATGGTATTGAAGGGCAACTGCCACTCAGCTGTCTTAGGAGGAATTCATACTCTGGACCCTTTTACATGGCATAATGTAATATGCAATGTATGAGCTAGCTTGAAAATGAAAGGCAGTACACTTACAGCCTCAAGGAACTCTTGCATATGGTGCGTTGTTTCTGGTCTTCAGCCAAAAGTCATATCTTCAGTCACTTTTCCTCCTGCAGTGTTTCCAAAATAACTCCTAAAGCAGGAGTTGTGATGTCCTCTATTCCATGCTCAATAACCCTGCTGTTGGTATTAACTCCTTGATACCATCAGTAGTCACATCTATATTTTTGATAGCCAGATATGCCTGGAAAAGGGAAGAAAGTGTTATGAAAAAAGCCGTACTCGAAAAAGGACAGTTACACCTTGGCTCTATAAGGCTGTCCTGGAGTATATGAGGCTGTTCTAACTAATCCACCCATGGAATGAAACTTAACATGCTTGCTTTTTTTTCTTTTTTCTTTTTTTTTCCCCCTCCTCTTTCTTGAGAACTTCTTTGCTAAATAAAACCCCAAAAACCTAAGAAAATCACCCATATTACTATGACACTATTGCTACCCTTGTGGTAAGCATTTAAGCAACATGTTTAGTCTTGACTCATACAAGACAGACATTGGGGGATGAACGGACATACTCCTGCTTTGGATGTGGTTTACATACTTAATTTTAATTGCCTTTTGCTAGTCCTTTATATATAAGTATATAAAGTATATATATAAGTATATAAGTATAATTATATAAAGACAGAATATGTGGTCATATGCATGCTATATGTAGCAGAAACCAGGTTTCACATGCAAATGTACATGGGATTAAACAAGGGTAAATAGACTTCCACCCTCTGCCCAATACGGAGGGCAACCTCTGGGAGCAGAGCAGTGACAAAGGCTGGCATTGCTGGAAATGTGGCCCATATTCTGTAGGGTGCTGAGAAAGGTTAGAGCAAGGCTGATGCCAGCAGAGACAGAGAGATGTCCAGCAGCAATCAGCTGGGGTTTTTTTTGGCATAGTCAAGTTTATTGGCTGACCTTATTTTTCTGAATAATACCCAGGAAACCACCAAATGAGGAAAGAGCTAAAGCAAACACTAATTAAATGTGTGCTCTCTCTCTTTCAGGCTAATTAGCATACACAGAGGTTAAGCTCTGTTAAAAAATGTTCACCTTGGAGAGTGCAAGAAAAAATACAATGAAAAAAACCCAAATCACACTAATTGAAAAGTGTCTTTGCTTCTACTCACTGAAGGTTGATGCTTTAGACTTCTTTCTTTTCCAGCCCACCTCAAATCTCCAAGTATAACTTATAAAGTCATGGAGTTTCTGTAGTTTCACAAAGAAGTGCAAGAGATCATGCAAGGCTTGCATGCCACTTGACCAAGTTCACTTGAAAGTCTGAGCATCCTTAGAAAGTCATTCAGATAGGTTGAGAACGTGGTGTTATTGCCTAGAAGATCAGCTTCTTGCTGGGAGCAGACCAGGGCCTGGGATTCAGACGTGTGCCCGGTATTCAGAGCGTGCCATTAAAGTGCTGCCTTGAGCCACTTCAGATCTCTAGGCTCAATTTCTTTTTCTCAAGCCACTTCAGCTGTGTGCAATGTGACAGTTAAAAATGGTTATTATCATTCTATGTTATTTTCCAAGTTTCAAACCAAGGAGCAAATTCTAAGCTGGCAAATTTAAATGTAGCTCTAGGGTTTTTAAACTTTAATTCCATAGCCTCTGCATGCACATTTAAGTCTGTATTAGCAGATGTCAACCTATCCTCATTATCTTTCATATCACATATTAACAGGTAAATTAATACCTCCATACCAGCAATCATTGTCATCTTTACCTCTTTACAACTATTAGATTCTTTTGCTAAATGGAAACTCTAGTTTAATTTCCTACCTATACAAAGGTGTGCACCCTTGCATATTTTTATTTGCATTCAATTCTGTTATAATTGTTGCAGTATATGCAATTAAAAATGTATATATTCTCCAAGTGAATTCCTCTGTGATGCTATAAAGCACAGGTTTTAGAAAGAAAGGTTATTAGAAATACTGAAAACCAATAATGTCCATTAATTGCTCTGAGGACACACATATAATTATTAAACCTAGCCAAAACTCCTGTTGAAGAACCTTATGTTAAAATAACCAACAGTAGGAAAATCTTAGGTCTCCATGAAATACTAGTAGCTGCTTTTTGTAGCAGAGTAGAGCTAAGTGGATGGGCTAACCAAACAGACTTTAAAATTGTAAAATTAAAAAAAAAAGTATTAAATTTTAAATTAAAAAAAACCCCACACAACAAACACGCAGTCAGAATAGTCCCCCACACTCCTCTTTAATGGATTGATATTGAGGGACATTTATGTTGGGGCTTAAACCATTATGAAGAAAAAAATCAAAGGAATGTGATTTTCCTCTGCTTCTTCACTGGGGTTTTAACATGCGTGTCCTATAACTGGTGGTCAGTGCAGACCAGATTCAGGTCGAACTGTACCAAAATGTATCACCTTCAGGTCTCCTTCCTTTTCCTGGTAGTCCTGTGACAGTCAGAAACGCATTTTGAAAGCGGCTAGGTGCTGTAGGAACATACCCCTGTCAGCCTGGGCTTTTGGGGTCACAGAGCTCACCACTCACAACGAGCACGCCAGCCCCATAGCGGGGGCTGCATACTCCAAGGAGTTACCTCTCCCAGTCCCGGCCCCGTGAGAGGTACCCACAGGGAAAATTAGGAGTCAGGGCCCATGTCAGCACCTTCCTCTCTGGTCTGTCTTTGGACCTTGTAACTCCTGCCCTGCCTGGGCTCTCTTGGCCTCCCTGTTCCTTGGTTTCCAGGTCAGCTCACCCTGTTGCTGTAACTCCTGATCTGAGCCGTTTGACCTAAGAGGACCAAGCCAGTGCGATGTCTGTAGGCTAACACCAAGGCCTTTTTGCAAAATTTGTGAATGAATCCAGAGCTGGTAAGGTGGCTAACAGTGGATTGGATCCATCTAGCTGGCCAAAGCCCTCCTCACTCTTCCCTTTCATCAGAGGGGATGGGAACTGGCTGTTGGATCAGGAGGCACATTTCAGTGTCTTTTACACACTTCTGTGTCTGTGAACAGCCTAGAGACCACCACCAGCACCCCACTCTGGGCTGAGAAGGTGACCTAACAGTCATGGCTGAGAGGATGGTCCTTTGTGACTACATCTAAACCTTCATCTAGAAATTTATTTAAAATGTTTTAGGCATAAGAATGACAGTGAAATTAAATGTGGTGGTCCCAGATCCATTGCAGTGATTCAGAGACTTCAGAGTGCTTTGTTCAGAGGGAGTATCTGAAGAGATGTCACTGGTGCCTGTGTACTCAGTGTGAACAGGGTAAGTTCTCCACTTGGGCATCCAGATGAACTGGTGATACAGAGCTGGATGTTCTCCCAAACCATCCTCTTTTCTCATCACAGCAACTGAGTGGATGTGAAATAGACAAAGTTAATGATAATAGTGTGACAGATACTAACATACATTGAAAATGCATATTTCAAAAGACATTAGCGTTCACACTTTTTTCTAAGATATAAAATTGGTCACAAATAGCATTTAAAGGTAGGGTATTTATTCACATGGAGGAAGTCATTACAGATTATATTAATACGTATGCATGACATCATTAATTAAAAAAAAATATGTTATACAGTCAGATTATATAAACCTCACCAGAAGACTAGAGAGATTTACTAGAAAGTCATGTTATATATGCTAAGTCCAGTAAAGCTGACAGAAGAATCTGCATTCTGTTTCAGATCTGCAGAGCTTCATCTACTGACATAAATATCCTCCCTTGTCAATCAGACTAATTACAGCTACAGGCAAGGGCAACTTCAGTCCAGCAGACTTTAGTAAACACACATACCACTACACACAGTGTTGTAGGCACAAATGATGATGAAGAGAATGGAGAGGATGCTCTGATAGGGTGCCACTGAGTATACACTTTGTTAGCTGGACACTGTTGTTAGGAAAGCAAGTCACCCAATGGAATTCTTGGAAAGCGACTTGGTTACCAGTATATTTTAAACACCAGTGTACAGTGTTTGTAAAACTTCCAGCGAATTCTAAAAAGGAGTCTTTGTCGTTGCTCAATGGTAAAGAATAGTGCATCCTGGCTGCCAAATTTCATAGTTTTTCAGCATTTATATGTTCCTCGTAATCAGATTTGATCTCCGTTTTGCTTCTTTTTCTCCTTTCTTTTGCTTTCCTGTCTGGCTTCCTTCCTACATTCTCTGGTCTCTCAGAGGAGGTCAAATTGTGGGGTTCAGCATCTCAGCAAACATCCAGAGAGAAGCTGCAAAATGAAATGACTATTTTAACAGCCAGAGCAGCCATATTTTAGACAGGTATTATTTAAACATATTAGCTGTGATTCCCAAATAAATGGTACAGCAGAGGCATATGACCTGAAGAAAGACCCCAAGCATCACACCCTGTGACTGAGTTACCCTTGCACATTGGAGGCTGAACACCACAACAGCTTCTCTCCACTTTCAGTCTGAACATGGAGCACCGCACTTGGGGGCAGAGTGATTCCACTATGGATTTGTCTTCATTGACCAATTGCACCACTGTGACTGGCCATCACAGCACCACCTAACTGGTATAACTGAGTTTGGCCCTGCTTGCGGAGGATGGCAAACCCTATTTTACAATGGACATTTTCCCATACTGGTGGCTGAATTAGCTGGGAAATCGCTCTGAAGAGCTCACCAAAGCTACTGAGGCAGCCCCAGCCGTGAAATAAGGCTAGGTTCAGGTCATACTGTTGCAATGAAACTCTAGTTTTCACAAAGGTGAAACATCAAGAAGTACCTAACATACTCCTATGGTATTTCTGTTTCCTCAGGAAACTGAAAAATACCAGGCTCCAAAATACACACGTTTTTCTGCACTCCACAAGTCTGTTTATGTGAAAGTGGAGATTCCTACCTTAGACTCTTGCTCCTACATGAACAAGATACATAAATGTTAATACGAGTCAGTCCTATACAGTGAAAAATTTTCATTCAAATGTAAGTATTAGTACAGGACATGTTCTAGTAAATAAGATTGGGCATCCAACTGAGGACCTGGAAATCAAATAGACATGGAGAGAAAATACTTGACAAAGCAATCTTTTTGAAGGAGTATACCTTCTTGAAAGCCTGATGTTTTCTTTCTGAGGTGTTGATAGTAATTGTGTTTGGAAAAAATGTGAAGAATTACTTCTTATTTACAATTTATTTAAAAGGCATTTGAATTGAAATGGAAATTTATTGTTTGGATTGACCCAAACCCAATTTGCTTCACTTTGGAAATGTGTTTTCTGATTTCCTTTACAGTGCAGTGCACTATGATTACTGCTTAAAATATATTTATCTCACCAAGCTATATTACACTACCCATTATTTTTGTTTTGGGTCTTTTAGTGACCTCAAAATGCCATGTGCATGTTTTGAAATAAAATGATGTGTATATTTACATCAGTGAGAACAAAGGTAGCATTACTTGGATAACCATGGAGATGTCACTGTTTGCAAAACACTTCAATTTCTTCATAGCAAAAGCAATTCTTTGTGTGCTTTAGTAGCAGAGGAAGGCTCAGCTACGTATGCTGTGTGCTTGATGCATTCTGAGCTTCGGTAATTTTCTGAACTTTAAGAAGGGCAATCAGAGTGGCAAAGCAGCAATTCATAAGCAATTACCATTTAGGCAAGAGGCATAAAATTTTTGATTAGGCAATTCAGGCATTGTTTAAACTGAAGTTGCAATTAGGTAACCTTCACTTACTTAATATATCATCATTAATTTTAATCAGGCATATTTGTTATTTCTGGCATTAGAAAAAAAGCTAATTAAATTCTAATTCAAAATTCACATCTATATCTTCACGCAGACAGTCTGCTGCAGCGTTGCTTTAGTGCAAATAACTGTTTCTCTTGACATTGCATTAATGAAATGACCCCTGTCTGCAAAACTGTGGTTCACATACCTAGATTAATAATGCCATGTTTTAAAAAGCAGTCTTAAATTAGCAAGGAGGTTGCTATCATATTTGTTTTTAATAGAAGAATAAAAAGTTTACATTGAATTTGATTGCATAATTTACAATAATTCTTTTTATATTATTTTAATTGGGTTATTAATAAGTTTTCCTCTCATTTACTTTACTGATACTGAAAATTATTCACATAAATATCATGATTAATTCTTCATGAATGCTACTTCTCCAAGTTCTCATTTTAATGAGTTGTCAGCTAAATGATATATTTCAGTTCCTAGGTTGAATAAACCAATTTTTCTAACGGAAATACTTGCTCTTACCGTCGAGAAACTATTTTCTGTCTTTTCAAGCATTCCCAAAAATCTGCCATGTTTTGATTCTGTTACAGAAAGTAAATAATTTACTTAAACATTTTTAAAAAATGAATAAAAAATGTACAGCTAGAAGAAACTGAGTCTGAGAAAACTTGAAAGTTACACAAAATCCCAGCCTTGTATCGCCAATAAACTTCACTGAAGCAATGATATTGTGTTCTACAACTGCAGATGTAACCACACCACAGATATGGCAATAAGAAATATTTTTGTGTTCTAGCTGTAGGAAGGGGACGACATCTTAAAAATTATTTTAAGAGCATTTAGTCCATGCTCACTGAAAGGCAAAAGGGACAATAACTGACAGCTGCTGGTGTATGCAAACTTTTAGTCATTACTGATTCTACATCTAATGCTTGGGTGTTCAACTAATCACTATTTTAACACATATAACTATTTAATACATATAACATGCTTATGTCATGGGGAAAAAAAAAAAAGGTATCAAATCTGCACTGAGAGAGATTTTGGCTTTGATAAATTGTTGATTTAATCTGTAGGGGGGGCGGGAAGGTTTTGAAGGGTTAGACCGGAACAGTTCAGTCTATACACAGTGGAATAGTTAAAAGTCAACCTTAGGCTTCTGCTTGAAATTTTTATCAGAGTGGTTTGTAACTAGCTGTCTTGCTCTGGGACATTGTTAACTGCAGTCTCTGAAGGTTTTAAGCTTAATGATTTGAAACTGCCCTTCTTTAACACAGTAGGAAAGACATGTAAATCTTTGTTAGAGTTAATAGTTTAGATAATTACACAAGTTTTCAGACTTGCTCTTTAATTTGACAGGCAATTTAGAGGACCAAGAAAATGTGTCACTTGTGAACCCTATCAAGAAAATGCTTTTTTCTTTCTGCTTCGCTACTCTCTGCTCTGTTAATTCAGCTGCAGAATGAGAGTAGAAACATCTTTGAATATCAAATTTACTGGCAAGATATAGCAATTCTTTTGCTCAGTGGCCATTTCAGCTTTTTGCAGAAATACAAAACTCTCATGGAGACAGAGCAATGTTATCCTATGATAAGCACTCCAGTGATATGGATTTTTGGCTCCATCAGTAAAATTGGTTATTCAAAGATTAATACACTCAGATGTAGAAGATTCAAGAGACAATTCAGTATCTGATAAATTAAATTACATTAAGACCTTTATTTAAAAACTGTAATTATTTGGAAGAGAATAACAGATTTTTAGCAATTGATGAAAAGAGGAAAATTCATTTACTGTAGACCATTAACTGTATCCTTAATTAAAACTTAAGAATCACAATTGTAGCCTTGCTGCAGTTTACGAAGCTTAATCTCAGCCACTGATTGCTAACTGGATCCTGATAGACTGTAAACTTGTCATTTCCTGCTTATTAGAAGATGTACTCAATGTATCTGACTGGAAGGCAAATATGATGATTGACTACAGACTTGTCAATATTTAACGTAAGGTGGATTAACATTTTATAGTCTGTAGACACTGGCACTGACATTAATGACTGTGCCACAGAAAGTTATCTGGTTCTTGCTGGTTACTGGGTGAGTACCTGTGCTAAGAAGCCTTTGTGGGTGATGGAGGAGGGTCTGCTTTATTGATTTTTATATGTAGGATTAATTTATAATACTTTAGACAATAGACACAGCCTTTAGATAAGACACAGGTACAGCGGCAGGGCTGGTGTTGTAACAACAGTGATCCCAGCACCATAGGCACAGGCCTGTGCCATTGGAGATAAGGACACTTCTTTTTTTTCCATGGAGTAATCTAGAAGGTCCTTTTCTAAGTGTCCAACTAGCGAGCAACATCACAGGTGTAAGAAGGTCATTACAGCACATGCTGTGAAAGTCTGCAAGTGAAACGGGACCGCTCTATTTTACAGCCAAACCGATCCAACAGAGTGTTGGGGGTTGAAAGCCTGGAGAAATGGAGAAATGCAGGCTGTGAAATGCAACAGCAGGCTGCTTCTGTGCGCTGTGTGTGTATTTCATCGGCAAAGAGATGAATCACATCAGCAAGTCCATTTGGGAAAGAAGAGAAAGTTGTCCTACAGGGAAGCAGAGTGACAGAGCTCTGCCCTCCGGAGAGGATGCTCCTGCCAGCCCTGTGCCGCACACCTGCCTGGCCGCGCTGCAGGTGCAGCAAATTCCCATTTCCAGTTCTAAAGGAAAACTTTTAATCTTCTTCTGTCTGAATTTTTGACAGATTCATGTGGTACAGAAAAAAAGTACTTGCACAAGCTAGGAATCTCACACTCTTCCACTGACTTCTACTAACAGACACTGCTGTTCTCTCCCACCTGAGGATACACCCTGCAGACTGGAGGTCCACCTGCCCATCAGGGAAAGCCATCCTTCAAGCTCTGCCAGAGCTCTCCAAACCACATAACCTCCTATTTCTGGTTAATTTGGTCATAATATGCAGAGTTACTAATTCCTGTCCTTTCTCCCAGCCTAAGTAGCCCAAATCCTGAATGAAACCAGGGGATGATACTGTTACAGATTTAATAACTCCCCTAAACTTTAAAGCTCCAATTCATGGACACCTCCTAGAGCTCTCGCTGTGCCTCACAGCCTGTCACAGCTCAAGTTCCCTACTTAATTTGGGAATTAATCTGGGAAATCCCTACTTACTTCCCTATGTAAACAATTTGTATGAAATATAGACCAGTTAGCATCAAGATGTTAAACAGAACTGGTCATTTTTTACTCACAATAGGAAAGTGCTGTGTCCTGGATGCAACTGTGTGACACTATTAAGCTCTTTTCTGTAAATCACGTTTGCTTTTACACATAGGTAAAACGGAGGGAAGAGGGACATTGCATTTAAATCTCAGCTGAGAGCCAGGTAGCTACAAGCATTTATTTTAGTTCATTACTGTAGGAAAACATGAGATTGAGATTTGACTATCAACTCTGCAAAAGTCATAATAATACAAATATTTTTTTCACACAAAATGCAACAGCTGGGTGCATACTTACATATCCTTTAAATTTACCTAGCCACAAAGGCTACCAGTGACAGTGGGTTTTTTGGCAACAATAAACCAAATGTCCATTTTTGAATGCAATGTAGGGACAGTTCCAATAGCACATTTCATCATTTCTAAAAGAAAAAAAAAACCAGCAAAGAAACAAAAAAGCAAAACAGAAACAAATAAATTTCTTTTCCTGGATAACCATAAACCGTTATTCTGGGCTGCAGCAGAATAGTCTCTGAGGCACTCTTTCTTTTCACCTAACCTACATAGCCCGAAGCTAATTTCATTCACTGTGAATTGCAGAAAAAACAACAGTGAGTGTCATTTAACAGTAATGGATATTTGAAGCTACTTAAGCCCTTAATGCTGTTTTTCTTCTCATAGGTATGAAATTTATCTTCATTTATTTTCATGAGAAGTCAATGCTATGTAAATCAGGTTTTCAGAAATGTCAGAAGGTTGTAGCATGCTGAAATGAAAAAAAATGCTTTATATAGGGAGAAGTAACAATTCTACTACTATTGTTATTAGTATTTTAGTAATATTGACGTACTGTATCCTTGGAACTCAGATAAATTCAGGCATTAGAAAGAAAATTTTGTCAATGTGAAAGTCTTTCTCATTTTTGCCGTGGGATATTGCCAAAGAGAAGAGCCAGTAGGATGCTTTTTCATTTCTGCAGTGCATTTAAAATAGTTTTTTTTTTCACAAGGTTTGAAAGACTGCTCATTTCACAGTGAAAACCCAAATATTAGAAGGGAAGAAGCAGAAAGGGTAACTGAATTTATCCAATTTTAAACCTCACTGGCATCCTGCACATTTAAACAGCTCCCTGTTTACTGGATGGTCCTTGATGATGAAAATAAATGCAACCGCAGACTAAGTTCTTATTCACTGCAGCCTATGCAACTGCAGATATAATCCCTATAGTAACTGCTCACACAGCACTGTGCACAGCTGTCAGATATAAACATAAGCATAAACTGAGAGCTAGTGGCGTGGCAGGATCTTGATAGCAAAAGCCGTTGTCAGTCAGCTGTGGTTCTGCCATAACAGCAGCTCCCCTGTGCTGGAGAGTCCAGGTGGTGCTTGCTTTAGCTCCTGGGTGCTCCTGGAGAGCCCTCGGGAGTGTGGTGGTGCTCCATGCAGACAAACATGCTTTATTATACTGGGGAAGGCAATGTTAGAATGGCATATTCTTTCCATGATCCTCCTGGTGCACCACACACAGCCTATAGAATATAAAAATATTTTGAATGGTGAGCTCAAGCTTGCAGTGGAAAGTCTGACCCACCATGCTTTTATTCAGCAATTAATTGGAAGCAGTAACATTTTTTTTTTTTTTTTTAAATTAGACTGGCTGTCACCCTTTTATTAGAAGGTATAAGTTTCTTTTTCACTTGAAATCTTTAAATCCAAAGTTTTCCTAAAACGGTTGTCTAGTGTTTGAAATTTATGTGCGATGCAGAAAGAAATTCTCCCTTTTCTCACAATATGAGACAAACCGGCTGACATTAATGTTCCCTTTGACCTTTATGATAGCATGTTGCACAGAAACACTTCTGCCCTGGAGGGAAAAGCAAGACTACTAGCAGGTCTTTCCCATTTAAAGTGATGTGAGTCAGTAGAGCTTATGTATTATGCCCAGAAAGTACTGGCAGCAGAAGATCAGGCTTCCAGGAATTGTACTGCTTAGACCACGGGGCTCCAGGTTTTCTGATGTTGTAAGGCCATTCCATAAAGTTTAAAATGGAATTTATTTAAATTATATGAAGCTGGACAGAGTTAGAAATATGTTTAAAAAATAATACAGTTGAAGGGAAAATGGTCTTCACTGACATAGAGCCTGTGGGCAATAATATCTTCTAGGGAGGAATGAACTAGAAAATCAAAATCCCCCAAATCATCACCCAGTGCCAAGGAAAAGGAATAATTTAGCCCAGTTTATCTTTACTACAAGCACTCAGTATATCAGCTTCTTTGAAAAAGGAATAATCTTTGCTGGCTAATGACAGCTTAGGCTATAAATGACAGCACTGAATATAACCATCCTTACATCTTTTAAGCGCTTGCACAAGGTTTGGGAACTTGCACTTTCTGCCATGGACAGGTCTAGACAAGCCACAGGAGAGTTGTTCAGGGCACTGAGAAGCTGAAATCTCAGCATGGGTGAAAGTCAAGCTTAAACAAATTTGTCTGCTGGACCGTTGCTTCAGTGCATGCCCTCAGAACCAAGGTATGCATTGGCTATAGTAAGTATATCCAGGGCTTTATTTACCTTTTGTCGACTACTATGTAAATGATTTGTTGTGAGGAATCATATCACAAAATCAGGATTTGAAGGGACGTCTGAAGATCTAGTCCAAACCCCTGCTAAACCAGGTTCACCTCAGTATACTTGACTACTGTGTCTCATTGCCATGAGTTAGTGCTCTACCCCAAACGCCTGGCTGTATCCCTGACTTCATACTCTTTCGCTTAATCCTGCTCCTCTTCAGTTCTCAATATGCTCCTGCCTCTGCATGGCATCCTCAGCCCCCCTGTGCACCTCTTAAATGAATGAATAGTTAAACATGACAAAAACTTCCAGTAGGTTGAGTAAGAGCAGGGTGTCTTAGGTAGCACGCACACATTCCATATACGTGACTTTTCCAGACTACCCACAAGGTATGCCTAATGATGTGTAAATGCATTTTCTCCTCCTCTCCCACAAATAAGCAGATTAGGTGCTTGGGAAATATTTTATATCTTTTCCTCCTTCAACTGTCTGCACTGTGTTGCAACAGTGACCTTGAATGGCAGTTTTAAACTATACCCCAATCCTTCCTCTCAAAAGAAATATGTTTTTCCTCTCTTCTTTGTTAAATGATCAAAGGCTGAAAATACTGTGTTCAAAAAAAAAAGTTTAGTTTTGGGTAGCATTACTTAGAAATTCATAGTTGTTCTGTGCCATTCATTACTCTTCTGAATGTCACCTCAATTGCTGGTCATATAGGATACAGCTTAGGACACCAAATATTTGGAACCAGTTCATTTATGTAAAGTTTTTTGTGTAAATCTGTCCTTCCTAACACAATTAGCTCCCAAATAAACTTTATCTATGCCATTATGACTTCTCTGGGGCATATCTAGCCTTGGTTCCCTGCAGAGAATAAATGACAGCTGCAGGGAAATCGTTATCATTTATGCATTCTCCATCCTTTGTTCATCCTGCTCAAACTTTCCTAGATCTCACATGATAACAATCATGTGAAATCCACTGATCTGAACTGTAATCAGGACAGAAGATGAAATACCAGGAATGTGAAATGTGGTTTAATTTTAAAGAACTACTTTTCTCATTTTCAAACACATGTTCACAATAAAATCAGATTATTAACAGCCTAAAAGTAATTTTTATCCTAGAAGTGAGACACCCCCCCTATCCAAAATGCTAACAGTCTCTGTATGTTTGCTTTCCATTCTTTATAATAATATTTTCCTAGGAAAAATATCTAAATATATAATCATTCATTTTAAAAATAATACATTGTGGAAAATATATTTATTGTTGTCTAAAAGTTTCCTACACCACTGACTACATGTATAACATCTAATAGCACAGTCTGGACACCACAGCTGGCGTTACGGTTTTGTTCAGATTCTGATACTTGCTTATCATAAATTCAAGAATGACAAGATAAAATAGCTGGCATCACTGTAACTTCTATTTTCATCGAAGTGTGATTATGTTCAGTTTATCCTCCCTGTGTGCTGCAAAGTGGGATGAACCAACGTGAGTGATATTGCAGACTGTGCCTTTGTTTCCTTCCCCTTATGTGGGTTCTTGACTGGTGAGAGAAAGGTCCTTCCTTCTGGGAAAGGACGGGAGCAGTTGAAGAGGCTGTACCAGACCTGGCTGGGAAAAGGCTGAAATAAAAACATCAGTCCTACTCCTTAGCAGGGCTGTTGCTCAAACAACTCCCTTTGTCCTTTTGTCTGACAAAGCTGGCAGAAATGCATCATTAGACAAAGACAGATGAAAAGCTTCACCACCTTAGCAGGTGCTGTACTGGGTTTGGGTGGCCGGATTTTTGGTAGTGGGTGGGATACAGGGGTAGCCTCTATGAGAAGCTGCTAGAAGCTTCCCTTATATCCAATAGAGCCAATGCCAGCTGGCTTCGAGATGGACCCATCACTGGCCAAGGCTGAGCCAACCAGTGATCATGTCAACACCTCTGGGATAGCCTATTTGAGAAAGGAGAAAAAATACCTGTGCAGCAAGTGCAGCCGGACAGAAACGTGAGAATATGTGAGCAATGACTCTGCAGACAGCAAGGTCAGCAGAGAAGGAGAGCTGGAGGTGCTCCAGGCATCGGAGCAGAGATTCCTGTGAAGACCATGGTGAGTCAGGCTGTGCCCGTCAGCCCATGGAGGTTAACAGTGGAGCAGATATCCAACTGCAACCCACACAGGACCCCACCAGAGCATGTGAATGCCTGGAGGAGACTGTTACCCTGTGCAAAGGCTATGCTGGATCAGGCTTCTGGAAGGACCTGTGGAGAGAGTAGTCCACACTGGAGCAGGTTCGCTGGCAGGACTTGTGACCCCACGGGGAACCCATGCTGGAGCAGTCTGTTCCTGAAGGACTGCACCCCGTGGAGAGGACCCACGCTGGAGCAGTTAGTGCAGCACTGCAGCCCGTGGGATGGACTCACGTTGGAGCAGTTTGTGGAGAGCTGTGTCCTGTGGGAGGGACCCCAGGCTGGAGCAGGGGCAGAGTGTGAGGAGGCAGCAGCAGCAGCAGCAGCAGAGAGAGCATGTGATGGAGTGACCGCAGCCCCATTCCCTGTCCCTTGCGTCGTTGGGGGGGGGGCAGGCAGAGAGTGCAGGAGTGAGGTTGAGCCTGGGAAGAAGGGGTGGGTAGGGGAAAGGTGTTTTTAAGTTTTGATTTTAGTTCTTGTTACCTTACTCTGATTTCAATGGTAATAAATTAATTTTCCCAAGTGGAGCCTGTGACAGTAACTGCTGGGTGGTGTCCCTGTCCTTATCCCCACCCAAGAGCCTTTCACTCTATTTCCCCTCCCCTGTCTGGTTGAGAAGGCCTGGGGTAGAGCGGCTGTGGTAGGCACCTGGCATCCAGCCATGGCCAACCCACCGCACGTGTTCTTCATGAAAACACTGAAAATATAAGGTGCACATTTGATTCAACCCTTCTCCACCCTTCCAAGGAGCACTGCAGACAAAGTTCTGCAGCCTGTATCTCTGGTTCCAATTAGATTCCCCAAGAGCAGCGGCACTAGCCCTGGCTGGCGGGTCAGAGACAACACTGCCGTCCAAGCCTTTTGCAGCAATTTAAGCCAGGCCTTGACCCCAGGGCCTTCAAATCAACGACCTTTAGTTTCCTTCTTATTTTCAGTCATTTCCTTGGTGGCTCTCTGGGTGAGACAGGAGGCCACGGAGGCTAGGTAAACAAATTATTAAACTTGTTTTCTAATGCAGCCAACAATTTGAGTGCAAATGCTTCCTCCCTTTATTCCACCAGGTTCCTGGTTATTACAGAAAGAATAAAATGACTGCCTAGAAAGCAAATCAGAAGACAAGTATCTCAGTTTGCAAGACAGCTTAGAGTGAATTTTATGTGACTATTTAATGCAGTCCTATGCTATTCTTCCTGAGCAGATGCTGAACAAAATACAAGAAACCTCTTTTTTTCAAGGTGTTAAAATGAAAAAAAAAAAAAAAATCTTGGTGCTATTGCTTGTAACAGGAGCCAAAACTAAATTTTAGTTTCCTGAGACAAGCGTCTCAAAAACTTAGTTAACCATGACTAAAAAGCAAAGTCCCTATTTCTGCTCTTCTAATTCTGATTTTGAACGGTACTATTACCTTCAAACTACAGGAAACAAACCTGCAAACTTTCTACTGCCGAATAGTTGAATTCTATAATTTCTTATGTTGAATTGCACAAATTACCTCCCCTGCATATTTAATAGGAAGCTTTTATGACTTTTTTGTTTGACTGAAAAGAAGATGGTGGTGAATTTGAGAGATGTCTATTCTACTGGCATTTGCACAAAACAATTATTTGACAAATATAAAAAATGTTCATATGCAAGATATTTTAATTCTTACAAAGGAAAATGGGAAAGTTCAAATGAAAATTCAGAATTTAAACAAGGAGAATTCGCCAAGAAAATGAAGATACAGAGAAATTTGTTGTTCCAACATAAAAATAGGATATTTTCTTTAAAGCAACTGATTTATAATATCCAGCATTCCATCAAGATTAAAACAGGAAGGCTAAACTAGAATCTAGTTTTGATTCATAAAGAAGAACAGGAAAATTCATTACGTTACATGCGTGTAGTTCAGATTTAATTTCTTACAGATTAAAGACTTCAGGCATTTATCTGGTCTCAGCCACGTAAAGGTGAGATGGTTAATCCAGGTTAGTCATCTCGGCTCCTCTACTATTCAATAGAGCGGTATCGGAAGCACATACATTTCTTTGCAAGAAAGCAAAGACACAACCTACTTTCTATTTCCAAACACTAGTTTCCTTTAGGGATGTCTGAAGGTCTGAATCAGGGCTTAAATTAACATGATGGATTAAAAAAAAAAAATATCTTTTTTTCTTTTCTTGGATAACTCATTTAAACAAGTGATATTGAATTCCAAGAGGACATGTAAAGTTAACTTTCATTTTAATGGGTGTTTAGGGGTTCAAATATTTCCAGGTGTAGCCAGGGTGTAATTACCTTGTGTATGAACATTCAGGAAGCCTATAGCCCCGCACTCACAAACTGTGATGTTGCCAAAACACCTTTCCATCCATTTTCCAAAATGCTGAGTTTGGGGGATCTGAACATGATATAAAGGCGTAGGAAAGCCATGTTGTAATCGTGTTACTCAGATGAACCCCTCCCAGGTGGCACAGATGCCCACTCTCCAATTCTGCAGCAGCCAGAGACCTGGCAGGCTCCTGCACCTCAAAGCCTGAGATCCACATTGGTGTCAACAATGCCCTGTAATTGCACACACCAATGACAAGAGAATTATAAACATTGAAAACTTCAGAAATAACTAAAAAACCAAAATTAAATTCACACTTCTATGTTTCCATTACAAATAAGAAGAGATCATGCTATGCTAATGCTTGCTATTGCATTAGATTATGAAATGTTTGGACAGCATTTTTTATCTTCCTCTGCCATTTTGCTTTTAATTTTCATGATTATTCTCTCAGATTTGTACTGACGTTCACTGGAAACGGAAGAATAAAATACAACGAGAAAGCCTTTGCTTGCTAAACTTGAAGAGAAAACCCGAAGCCCACATATTTGTTTTACAAGTGTGAAATGTCTGGAAATAGAAACTCCTCTTAACAGTGAACTAAACCGTCAAACCCAGAGTTTTGTCAGTAACTGTTTCTGTTTAATATTAGGTTGATATCCGAGGACTTAGCAGACCTTGTAGGATGATTTCAGTGCTGCCCAGCAGTTGAAACCTCCTTTGCCAAGTACTTGGCTGGGTAGATCTGCCTTCGCCCTGCAATGCCAGGCTGCTGGCAGAAAGGTGTCCTCAGTCACTTGGACCTGGAAGCCAGGCAGTGCAGGGTGGGCAGCAGTGGGTGAAACCGCTCCCTTGCCGTACCCGAGCCATCACTCAGCATGTCTGTAACACACGTCCTTGCAGCCCTGAAGAGCACGCATCGCACCCTCAAAACAAGCCGCACACACTTGGCTGAAGTAAAAGCTCTCCTGGACTGTAATCCACTTCCATCTGTTCCGCAGCTGGACACCGAGCTTTCTGCTGCAAATAAATGACCGATATGTTTTCAAGCGCTGTGGTTCTTCTGACATCCCATTCTCTAATTCACAGATTTCTATGTATTGCTATGCTTCTGTTACATACTGCTATGGCCAGTGTTATCCCCGGAGCACGCTCTCTTTCTTGGCAGAGAGAGCCGTGGCTGCTCCGTGGGTCCTTGCACATCTCTGCCCTGCAGTGACTTGATGCCACCTGCACTGCCACTGCCTTACGCCAAAATCCCAGAGCAGAGGGACTCTTTATATCACAACTGCAATGTAACAGCAGCTCTGCCTCATGCCCTGAAACAATTCCCAGGTCTCTTCAGATTACAATCATATCCCTGCCAAGCTGATTCGGCTAATCAATCCCCAGCTCAGCAATGGCTCAGGCACGGAATGCACACCGGTGTGCAGGGAGCTCTCCGTGCCCATCACCAGCTCCAGAGAAGCAGGGTCTGTACTTCGATTAATTTCCTGAGTTTGTATCACCGACTTCAATCTCTTGGAAAGGCACAAGGCAACCTTAAAAGTAAATTGAAAAGGTGTTTTGTTTGTAATCTGTTGCTGAGATATTCCTCAGTATGGAGGGTGGCAGGACTGAAAGTTATTTCAAATAAAAGTGTCAGGCTTTTGTCAGCTGGAGAGGTCAAACAAGCGGCTGCAAAAGCAGCAGAAGGGCTGATTTCTCAGGGATGCTCATCCTGTGATTTCAGTTGGAATTGTGAGCAGTCATCCAATGTATCTGAAAAATATTAAACCTTTTAAAAGAGCACAAGCTGCTTTCTGATCCTACCACTGATGTATCTTCTCTTCCTTTTCTATCCCTCAGCCAGATGAAAGAGATCCTCTCACCCCGTCCTGCTGGAGCGGACAAAGCATGAAGCCTTCAAAACCTGCTCGTGACCAACAGGGAATCTGACACGAGGTCTGTCCCCCGACAGCTCCAGCCCTATTGAAGCATCCTTTGCAGAAGGCAGGGGAAGAGAGGAGAGAGCCGCACGCAGGAGCCTGCTCTGCTGAGCTCTGTCACTTTATCTGCGATCATGGCCTTTGTATCACAGGAGCTGCTCCCCAAGCTTTTGGCCTCTTGACAAAATCCTATTCAGTAATGTACACTAAATGAGGGCAGGTTTCCTGATAGTAACAGCTTTTTCTAGGAATTAGAGCTGAGGCTATCAAAGTTATAATTCTTCACTTAGAGAAATTTGATAAGAATAATTTTTTGGTCAGTCTGGTCAGAGCTCATTTGCAGACGTGAGTGCTGTGGGCAAAAATCTATTTAGATAATCTAACTCACCAGCAACGAAACCTGAGGCTACGTGAAAGCTAAATCTAGTCTTGTAGACCAGTAATACCATATGTGATGTGCAAGTTGGTTTTGTTCAGCTGCTTTAAATTTAACCCCCATTTAGATGTATTTTTATGCTTCTGAAATAATGTAATCACACTAAAACCAGGCCACAGTAATCTGCCTTGTGTTAGAATGTCTTTTTTCTGACACTGTTCACCCTTTAAAGGTAAAAGTGAGTGAGGAAAATATAAGAACATACAGTCGTGTAAAGAGATATTAATTAAAATGCGAGCATTCCAAATTTAGCCAGGTGACTTCATTCTCTCGCTGTACCTCAGTTTCCCCATCTGTAAAACTGCACGGACTTCCCCAGTGAAGCATTTCAAAATCCAGCAGAATAAAAGGACCAGTGGTAACAGTGCTGCTATCAGCTGTTTAAATGTTGTGCCGAACAACAGTTAGTAAGTCACATGGGATTTTTCAGAAGGATGTTTTATTCTACTGGAGTAGATAGACAATCATAGCATCATAGAATGGTTTGGGTTCAAAAGGACCTTTAAAGATCTCATCTAGTCCAACCCCTGCAATGGGCAGGGACATCTTCAACCAGATGAGGTTGCTCAGAGCCCCGTCCAGCCTGACCTTGAACGTTTCCAGGGATGGGGAGGTAATCTGTGAACTGCAATCAGAGCAAAATTAGGTGAAACACTGAAGTCCAGAAAAATACCTACTGAGTTTCCACACTTTCCTTCAAAAGCTGAAATTCAGACTTTTAATACCTGGCTATAAAAAAAGAGTTAAAGGTCACTTTGTATTAACTACACCCACCCTGTTCCTCTGAATGTTGATGACTAAAGGACTTTCTACATTTGCACTCTCATAATATGTCTGACAATTTATTTTTTTTCCCCAGTACTGCTTCTTCAAAAAATGTTCAGAGGTCACACAGTCACACATCATTTCAGAAGAAAGTTGGGAGCTTTGAATACAGCATGTGCATGGAAGGAGGTGACTTCAGAAGCACCGAGGCCACATTCCCTGGAAGTATTGCTGTTTTCCCTTGCCACCCTACCTGCAGCATGTGAATTCCTACCCAGCCAGATTTGATGACATAGGTACATAGTTATTAATACAAAGTGGTTGTATAAAAAAACACATGAAAATAAACATCCAGTACAATAGAGGAAACCAGTTCCTGCAGTTTAACAGGTCACACAGGTTTGCTGACCTTACTGAAGACAAAAGGTCTGTGTGAAACTGGCTGCAACTACCCAACATACAGTCATCGTATTGTAAGACTGAAGAAAAACTACCTGTTTGAATCTGAATGTTGTCATTAATATTTTGAGGACATCAGTCTCCTCTGTGCATACACGGTTTCAAATGTTGTGCAGTTATTAACTTATTAACTCCTCTCTCTGGTTGCTGTAGACATCATGGTCCTATACAAAAAGTCCTGCAAACATGTCTTTGGTAAATCTGATTATTGCCATGATTTAAAAACATGCTTTTGTGGTGCACCTCATCTGATTGTAAACTCTCCTGTGATCATGATGGCAGTGTTACCCTGCCTCTGAGAAGAGGAAAGACACATTCCAAATGATTGTAAAAGGCAACATGAGCTTTTAAACCTATGGGGAAAAGTGATTAGAGGGAAAATCCTTGAGTCTCAAGTAAAAATTAACTAAACTGAAGGGGGAAATAAGACAAGAAAATTAGAAGAAGCTGAAGCTTTATTTGAGATTTATGGTACTATCAGTACTTAGCAAGGATCTTGCCATTCTGGTATGATACACTAAATAACAGTCCTTTGTCTGAAGGACAAGGGCTTTTTCCTAAGTAATAATGCTGTTGTCGTAGATCAATTGTTTTCTCTGCCAGCTTCTTGATTTTTTCCTTGGGGCTTCGGACAGGATGACTAGACAGAAATGGTTCCATGAATTTCATCTTTCCTGTGAAACCTTGGTAACTTTGTTACAGAGTTGAAAGAAAACAAGGTGTGAGAGATGGACTTCTTATTTCTGTCAAGAAAAGGTGACTGTACAGCAAAGTACAGGTTTTCTTCACAATGAAATCACCCCTGCCCAGGTCTGGTGTTTAGTTTTTGCCTGGGTAATTTATTTGTAGCTGTATTAAATATTTGTAAAGGTCTGGTCTTGTGCTTCAAGGCAATAAAGAGATAAAATGTTCACTTTTCTCATGATGTTCAAGAAATGTTTCTTTTGTGTGTGTGTGGGGGGTGTGTGTGTGTGTGTGTTTTGTTTGGGGTTTTTTTATTATTATTATTATTATTTTAATTTGAGTAGAGCTGCATTCCACTTGTTTCAGTTGTTTGACTTATTGCAGTTTCACAGCTGAAACAATTCTATCAGAGCAGCACATTTGGCTAAACTAAGTGATTGGTAATATGTAATGTTAGACATGAATCTAGAAATAGTCTGGAAAGGCAGAAGTAATTTAGGTGCTTCTGAGCCTAAGGCTTTTCAAAAGCTCCTGGGGAGACAGACAGATGGGTTTGGCATACAGACACCCTCCTCTTACATATAGGGATCCCCCCTCTACCTAAGCACCATTTGAGGGCCCCCCTTGACAAAACACCGTCCTCTGCTCTGTTACTTCTCTGGTTTACTGCTATCACTGCACAGTTTTAGCTCAGAAGAGTGCTAAGGATGGCTCGATGGCTGCCCAGTTAGCTTGCTTTGTCACTCACGTTTGCAGGACGCTCTCTAGGGTGCAGGCTGTTCAAAGGAATCCTTTCCCTACCAGCCCAGCATTTCTCCCAGTACAACCTAAACCCGATAGTCACAAAACCACTGGGTAGTTGGGTTTTTGCCAAAATACTCAGGCTTATCCAGAGAGCTTGGAGGATTTGCTTGGAGACATCTGTCACTCATAAGAGTCATGTCCTTATGTGAAGGCCACCAATATCAGTGCCCCACAGCTGCAGCGCTCAGCGTCCAGCCCAGCGCTCTCCTGGCAGCCCCAGTCCCAGGCACTGGACATCTCCCTGGGGACCAGCCCAGGCCAAACTGGCATGTGGGTGCATGTGGGGGCCAGGCTGGTGGTGCCCATGGCCAGGCAGGGCAGGGCTGGGGGGGGCTGGAGACTGACCCTGCTGCAGCAAAACTGGAGCAGGGGCTGGCTGGTGGTCCCGGGGAGCTGACGTGGGGTCCTGGGCTGTGGGCATGTGTGGGAACTCAGGGGCTGTACAGTGATGCCAAACCGGCACAGAGTAACTGCTCAGAGATGAGTTTTGTCTTTAAGCAGCAAGGGTATTTATTTTGTGCAATGTTGGGGAGCTAGCTGATTCACACTGGACAAACTAGCTCTGAAGTTTTCAGTGAAAAGTTAGGTATTTCATACAATTTTTGTGAGAGGTTACAAGATCTTTACAGACATATTCATTTGATTTTGACACCCAAAAGTTCCATTCATAATAGGTGTGATCTAGGTGGAATAAACCTTTCCATTTTCTTTATTCAATGGTTTCCTGACTTGATGGTCTCCTTATCTCCTTCAGGTGCTCACCTTATCTTTTATAATATTTCAGAGTACATTCCTTTCTCAACACAAACAGAACATCACCCAGACCACTGTACCAAACATCCTGACTAATTTTTTTTTTTTTTAAGACCTTGTTCTGTTTCAACAGGGCCAGCAACACCTGAAAATGCCTCAGAGTCCTGGCAGCATCTTGCTGTGAGACTGTCTCAGGGTTAAATACTCCTGAATCAAGAGACCTACCTCCAGCAGCTCACATTGGCAATATGCACACAGCAATGCTGGCAGTTTTGATGCTAGAATGGTACCAGGTCTGGTAGGAAACCCAGAATCAGTCCTATTCACCACTTTTTATTGCCAGTCAGTCAAGGCTTTGCCTCCAAAGGCAGCACCGTGGAGAAGATCACAGCAGCAAAAGTTCTCCAAACATGGTGTGACCACCCCTGCCCAGTGTCATCTTGCATTGTCACTCTCTGTCCTAGGTGAGGTTTTTCAAACCTTTGAGGTGTCCATGAACACAGGGGGGTGGGGGAGCATCAGCATTGAGGTCCAGACTCCAAGCATGTTTGCTGTTTGAAATGAATTTGGCAAGGATTTGGCTTTGGAGTCCTGGCTTGGGTCCATCTGTCCTCTAAACAGGTAACAGTTTCAATGAATGAAAATCCAGGAGGTAGATTCTGGCATTTTTCCATCTTGACACATCAGGAAAACTTTTATGCAATTAGAAATGCTACTACATTTTTTTCTTAGACCATAGCATCCTGTGAGACTAATTAGCAAAAGACAGAAACCTCCCTAAAGATTAAGTTAAGAAGAACGATTAAATGTCCTCCTTTTCTCTGCTTGTTTCTAATGATTCAGCTGGAAATTTATCAAGTGACAGGAAAATACAATAAGGTGAGAATGATCCAGCTGTTGCATAAAAACCTGTTAGTTCTAAGTTTGTAGTTTACACTGTAGGTGGTCTTAGCTTTATTGCTTAGAGCCTTGTTCATTCCCTCTCTCACTGTATACATGCCTGGAAACAAGCCTTTCAAGCCATTTTCTGTGCAGCTGCCAGATGAGACCAACATCTCGTCTAGGCTTACATGGTATTATGTATTTTTATTGTGAAGACTGAAAATGTTCACCCCCTACCACTCAGAAATGAAACAAGAAGATTTGGGCTTTGTTTTTTCAATCTTAAAGAGATAATAGCCCATGAATGCATATGGAAGTTATTCTCTGTAACATCTGCAGTTCTTTACTCAGGAAAAACTTAGTTTTGATTTAGCCCTGAAACTAAATTACTACTTACCTTTCCAAAAACCAGGCAGGAGCATCTGCAAAATGGTGGGAATGCTGTATAGAAACCACAGGGATAAAGCAACTGCATCATACCTCACAGCAGCAATAAGTGATAAAAGTTCATCATTCACTCTGGAAAACCATCTTTGAGCGTCTGCTTGCTCTCGTTCTTTCCCTCCTTCCAGAACAAAAGAAGCACGTAGCAAATGCATTTGTCATCCCCCATAAAAACAGAAATGGAAGATTAAGCTAATTTAATTTTGCCCACATTCCATTTGATACCAGCCCATGGATACAGCTCTGCTAAAAGAAATCATCATAGGAAATGCTCTAGGAGAAAGAGAACAGAGACAGCTACTCACCCATTTCCTTAACACTTTTGGTGGCTTATGAGAAATCAGTATTTCATGACCCATAAGGTTTGGGTTACAAATAAGAAAGAAAAATACTAAAAAATAGCAAAGGGTTTCTTCGAAGAAAGAAAACGTGGATGGTATAGGATCTAATTGGATTTCGCATTACAGAAATATCAGAGGGCAGTGAACTGCACATCTTTGAGCCTTCTAAACTTTTTTACACAGGTTGCCATCTCACCCCTCTCTTTTCAGTCTGGTCTTAGCCTGTCATTCCCCCTTCCTTCTTAGGGTCAACATTTAATGTTGAAAGAGTGTGACGGCTAATAACTCACACCTAGCATTACCCAAATTCTTCCAGTACTGGTCACCTTACTGTAGGCTGCCGTACTGCCATGCCATAGCAAAAACAAATCTGCCTGTGCTAGAAGGAAGGTAGGTGCCTGATGGTAAATGTCACCAAGAACACTGTAAAGGAGGGAGGTTTGGGGAAGATTATCTCATTGCTACTCTTTAAAAACTTTACTTGGTCTACCTATTCATGACCAGAGTAATACTAACACATAGGAAATAATTGCCAAGGTATGCGATCTCTCATTGTTTATTTCAACCTTATGACTAAATATCCCCTTTCCTTCCCTCTCTTCCTTTCTTCTTTCCCCAAAGGTCTGGAAAACTTCTACTAAAATTGTAATTTATCAGTGACCAAGACTGAATCCACGTTATACTTGACTGTCTTGCCTTTAAAAATAGGTCATAAGGAAAAAAAGAAAAAAAAAAAAAAGGCCCATGTCTTTTTTTCAAAAAGCATGACTCATTTACTTCTACCATTAGCTGTGTCGTTCACCAAGATCCACAAGACACCAGCTCCACTGGTTCCATGTGAGTTCTTGATGACCACTCTCAAAACCTAACTCCAAAAAACAAGGCCTCTGCCATGTTGTTATTGACCCTTGGCACAAACTTGGAAATAAAGCCACTCTTACACCTCGAACACAACAAAACAAACATCTTCCTCATCTTATAGGGCTAAGTGATTGGGGTGGAGGACTGGCTCTAGCTAAAAGACAGCAGCCTGGTTTCAGATACACTATTGTCTTTGAAATCAAGTTTCTCTGATTATTATTCTCTTTATATTAATTACATAGAGGGATTACTCAAAGGTATCCCAGAGTTACTAGTGTCAGAGCCTATGGTCCCCACGGGTGTTTTTTTCCTGACTCTTGCAAATTCCTACCACAGCACACAAGCCCACACTCCCCTCTTTTAAGACAAACCCAAGAAAACTACAGTTTACAGACTCTATCCTAAGACACCAGAAATCTGCTCTCCCTTGTTGTGCGTGTCCATCTGCTTGGGAAAATACCCACCGTAACTTGAACATTGCTGTCCTTTGCCCACAGATATATTAACTTCTTCAATCACATCGGCAGGTCTTGACCAGCAGATAGAGACAGAATTACTGCCCAGTCCTGTGGTAACTAGGTAATTCCCTTAATTCCCTTTTCAGTTTCTTCTGGCCAGATTTTGTTTCAGACTTCTCCATCAGTCATAAAGGTAGTGCTTTTAACACACACCTAAAGTCATCCTTTCCTCCAAGCCAAATTTTCTAGTCTTATCTGCTCCTTGTACCCCATGTGTCAGTGGGCAAATCATAAAGGGTTAAATAATTACAAATGTCTCATAGCACAAGGCCAGCAAATAAGATGATTGTAAGTGATCAGATTATCTGATCATACATTTTTTTCTTAATGGTTGGAAGATGAAGTGGTAACAGAAATAACATTTTATACCTCTTTGGTCTGCATCACTGTAGTATCTACGTGTTCTTATCTTTTGTTTTGTTCTTACCCATTTTTTTCTCCTGGTTTGAAAGCCCACTTGTAAATATTTGGAAGAGCTATGGAGCAGATGGTTCATGGTTAGATCAGAGCATTGCCCTGTGTGGTCCCTTTCCTCTCTACAAAAAAAAGGATGAGCTCTGCAACTAGCCATTGATTAGATCCAGGAGCAGAGTAGCAGGGTTATCTACAACCCTTGAACATGGTTCAGAGATGAGGATTACTGAACAATGCTCCAAACTCAGGAAAGACTAAAATACTCAAAGAACAGATGATGGAATCTCAAGAAATACATAATTGGACAAATATCTCTTAATACTAGTCACTCTTTAATGTCAATATTGTGTGCAAAACAAGAAAATACGTTCTAATTGCAGTGACTTGGTACCAGGTGCATGATGTCAGATCAACTTGCTCTGACCAGTTCCACGTTCACTTCATCATGCACAGACTGGGCCATGAGGGACTTCAACCTGCCTTGCAGTCTCTCAGGGGTGAGATTTTGTGGCTAGTCATTGTAGTGCCTTTGTTTTTTAAAAGAAGGATAATGCAGAGGAAGTTATCTCTCATGGTAATTATTATATTTAGTCCAGAGCTACAGTATTATGTATGTTGCTTAAGTAATTGCCAGTGAATTCACTGAGGGAAATAAACAGCAATAAAAAGGTTCTATTCAACATAAAGTGAAGCTTATTTAATTTATGGCATGCAAATCACTTGGCAACTTATTGTTTAATATTGATAACTTTTTTTCCCAGATGTGGTTTAATACATGGAGCTTTTGATTTAGCAAAGAGGTACAGAGAGGGAAAAGCATTCAGGATTGTAAGGCTGTGCCATAGCATGATAGAAATATATTGCACCAGATGGGGTCATTCCCTCCTGTCCTCTGTGCTGAGGCAGCACCCATAAATCTAAAGTATCTGAAAAAATCTATATTGTCTTTAAAAGCTTTAGTGAAGGAGATTACATAATCCCTTTAGCTGACATGTTTCTATACTAACACGAATTTATGGCTTTAGAAGATTTCCCTAATATCTGACCTAAAATTCTGTCTTTGAGGGAAAAAAAGGAGAACACAGTCTGCCTTGTAACAGTTTTTTACATTTTGGAATACTGTCATCCATCTTCCCTTTTTAGATTCAATAAAGCTAAATTAAAACATTCATTCTCTTACTTTCCTCTGGACTATAACCCTGTGCTAGAGAAGTGTATCTGAAACCCAGCACATTGCTCCAGTTTAGAACTCACCAGAACTTAGTAAACAGATAAAATATTGTCCCGTGTTTTGCAGGAAATATTATTGTTAGTATATCACATCACCAAATTTGCTTTATTTAAAATAGTATCACTTTGTAGATCATTTTTGGTCTGTTGTCCAACATAACTCTTACACTTTTCTTATTAAACTGCTGCCTAATCAGGTTTTTGAATTTTGCAGTTATGCATCTGATTTCCCCTTTCTGCTACAATGATTTACACTTCCCATTTCTGAATTTCATTGTGTTGATTTTGAGTTGTTTTCCAGTTTAACAAGAATAAAAAAAAAAACAACATTTAATCCTTGCCTCTAGCCTGCCACCCTTCCTAGGTTGGTATCATTTGGAAATTTGGTAAGTATGTTTGTTTAACATGTCCCAAGCTTTCAGTGAAAATATTAAATAGAAGCTGGGTTTGGGCAAACGAAGTGTGAGTCCCTCCTGAGGGTCCTGCCCGTGTGAGAGCACATCCCAGACAGCTGTTCTCTGAATAGACTTTCTGACTGCTCCTAGTTTCAGCTCACATTGGTCTTATCTATATCACACTTCCTTACCCTGCTTATGGAAACAGTGTGTGGACAGTAGGATCAACTCTTCCCTCCTTATACATGCTGCAAAAAACCCAAATTAATTTGCTTTGGCTTTATTTGGATGCAACAGCTTCATGGTGAGCAGTTCTTTATTTTTTTACTTCATCATCTCACTGTTTACGACCTGATTACTTAATAACGTCTTCCAGTAGTTTTCTGACTACTTAACTGACTGATCAAGAATTCCTCCAATTTTCCCATATTCCTTTATTATGAAAAGGTGTTTTGTTTATCTTTCCTTTTGTCTTTCATGCTTTCCCAAAGATGCTCGTTGTTCATTCTGCTCAGTTTTGAGAAGGTCTTTATGTATCCTAGGGTGAATTTTTGAAGTGTTACTGACATTCATTGATCTTGTTCACATAAACACTGTTTGCTTAGTTTCTGTGGATGCCTGGCTTTGGGAAAACACAACATTATTATCTTCAATTTTCTAGATTTTTTTCCCCAAAGTTGATTAGCATCCTGAGTTCCTATTAAGGATGCTAAAATTTTTGATGATTAAATATACCTCATGAGATCTGGTCTTGTTAAACTACCTGTCTTTTAATCATAGAATGTGGGCCTCTTCCCACAAGTGTTTGAATATCTCCAGTGTTTACTGATGCTGTTGGGAGGGGAGTGCTTCCCTTGCCATAGGTTTTCTCCCCAACCTGTAAAATCACATGCAATACCATTCTTAAAAATATATATATATATATATATATAAAATCCCATTATATTCTGGATCATCTGCTTAGAAGAATGCTTATTGGTTGGTCTTATTTATAATTTGGCTGATTGCTCTGTTTACCACAGCTTTTATGCCTTTCAAATGTTATTAGGTTGTCACTCTCCTATGTTCATTCCCGCTTATTCATGCTTGGCTTAGCTCTATTAGCTTATTTGATGCCTTTAATTCTAAATCTTCACTGGCATGATCACAGTATATCCATTTTCAAATTATCACATTAATATCTCCCATTCCCCAGATTTCTTTAAAGCAAGTAATTGACTGTAATCAAGGGTCTGAATGTTTTTTGTGCAGCTGCAGTTTCATCTGTCTGCTGCAAAGCTTTTATTACAAAGCAAGGAAAACAAGCAAACAAAATAATTTCTTTTACCAGGGGCTTTTCCATGAAGGGCTGCTTCAATTTGAAAAGGCACCAGGTAAAGTTAAGCAACATTCTCATGCCAAACATATATTACTGCCTCAAAAATTATATCTTTAATGTAAATTAAACCACTGCAAATACCCTGATAAAAAAGTAAAACATGATGAAAATAGAATTTTGTTTTTAATTTTATTCAAAAATATGTATTGGACAAATTTCACTCTTTGAATCTCCACCTCTGCCATCAAATCCAATATTAAAAGAAGGCTTTTAATTTTTATTGCTTAAATTATTGCTTAAGCTCCTGAGCATTTATCGTAGGTTCACAGGCCGGAGGAGATTAGGTTCTTGTTTAAATTTTTAACATCATTCTACAGCGTTATTTATTTATAATTTAAAAATGAAACCAAAACAAAACATTTTTATTGTTTAATGAAATACTGAAGAAACATTGTGCAAAAATAATCTCCCAACATCTTTTTGTAATAGGTAACTGTAATTTTTTATGAAGAACAAAAGAGAAAGAGAAATTAATTTGCCAGACACCAAGATGCTGATACAGGACACAAGGAGACAGTGGCAAGCCAGAATCTTATACAGGGATTCACTCTGCCACTGCAAAACATGTTTGATATTTGTGTGTTATACATAATTTTTTTTAAATAGTCTTGCATCATCAAGAACTCACAAAACTTTTAAAACACTTTCTCAACACAAACAGTAAGGAAATACTTGTCTCTTACTCAGCCCATTTTCTCAATGTCAAATTCTTAGTACACTGCGTGAGCGTCTACTAATTGATCCGCTAAATTCTAAGCTTCATACAACAGCAGACCCTTTCCTGTGGCTTTTCCATTCTCCATTTCCCACCATTTTGTGTGATGGAATACTTTTAAACAGTATTTTTCTGTGCATGTTATGCAGAAAGGTGGTTTTGTGGCTGGCATGACCTCCCGTGGATTAGAGCTACATGGAATTTCTCTGATTTATTAATCAGTGGTGACTTCAGTAGGAATGGAGCGCCAGCCCTTGGCCTTGAAGACATCCACACGCTCTTTCTGGATCCAATGCTGTGAAGTACTTTCACACGAGTCTGCTTTTAAAATGCCTTATAAATGACACTTTCCATTAAACTCTCCAGAGCACTTCAAGCTTGCTAATGTTGTGATCAGATTCTGAATGATAGCCAGGTTTAGTATCATTTATTTTACCTGGCTTGATTCCTAGCACTAAGTCCACAGTGTCCTCTGCTCTTGTTAGTTTGTCAAATAAGCATATACTGTCTGCAAACGATACCCTCTTTCTCCAAGGACATTACTTTCATGGTATCTGTGACTCTTAGTTGCCCTTATTATAGGCTCAAACTTATTATTTTATGTATTATTACGTAAATTATGATAAACTATTGACATTGAGGAACTGAATCATGAACCCCGAGCAATCAATAATTATGCTGAGAAAACAGGTGCTACCCTGTTTCAAGCTTCCTTGTAACAGTCCTGTGCTTCATTAACTGTGGATGTTCACCAAAAATATTGTATTTTTTTTCCTTGCTCACACCTTTTTATATCTCCTTGGTTGTTATTTTATGGCAGTGGACGTTCCCTACTTATTTTCCCTACAGTGGGGAAGCTTCAGGTCCTTCTAGATGAAGACTGAGAAGAGCTATGGGAGATGAATCATAGAATCATAGAACAGTTTAGGTAGGAAGTGACCTTAAAGATCTTCTGGTTTCACCCCCACTGCCACAGGCAGGGACACCTTCCACTAGACCAGCTTGCTCAAAGCTCCGTCCAGCCTGGCCTTGGACACTGCCAGGGATGGGGCATGAACAGAACTGCAAAACAGGCTGTTATTGAAAACTTCATGAGAAAAAAAAAAAAAAGTTGCTTTTTTTTTTTTTTTAGGGTTGGCTGTATTAGCTAGATGTTTTTAGAGTATCCATTTGGTTGGTATCTGCAGTGCCTCAGTTGCTAAATCTTTTTATCATTTCTTCAACTGCAGCTATTGCATTTTTTGCAAGAGCCTCTGTTCTGATTAAGGGTCTTTCCTCCTAAAGCACCCACTGCCCAAACATTATTTCCATATAGGTTTGATATACTTCCTGCCAATTTTCGTACCACTCAATCAGAGGTACACATTAGATTTTCTGCAAGCATCTCTGGTTTAAGAAATGTTGAACATCTGCTCAGTGGTTCCTTGCCTTACATGTGATTTTATTACTTCTCTTAGGTGTTCTCTCCCCCCTCTGCCTTTCTAAGAGAGTCCTTACATTTTTTCATCCTGAAAACTAAGGCCAACCGGAGTCTTTCATCCCTATATTATGAATATACATGTGCAAAGAATGTCCCCTGACGCTTGAAACAGGACTTCACAGGGCTATAGCACTTTTCAGGAACTTAATCCTCATCTACATAGATCAGATGGTGCTCAGGAACAGAAACAAAAGAAAAGAAGAAACAATCAAAACCAAACCACTCATGAAATATCAACATTAACTTTTTTACCCAAAATACTTTACTTGTACAGTCTTGGTCTGTCCATGGGAGGTTTAAGGTTCCCCAAACAGCTTGTTTTTCTTTAACGGACAAGTAATTTCACTAACATACATGTAAATATACATATATGTAAAGCAAACAAAATTGTTTTTAAAAATAGTGGATTGAAAACTAAAATATTTATCTTTATAGTGTCTGCAGAAATATTACAGCTTTTCATGAAAAAGCTGATTTTCCCTAAAATGATTTGTGTCATCAGGTAAAACCTCCATAATTCAGCTTCGTTGACAAAAAAAAAGGAATTGAGAGCAGAGACAAAGGATGCAAGAATAAATTGACCATTCACTGCATATCAAAGAGAGCAATCACAACAGACACCGAGTCCCTGTGCAGTGCACTATTCACCACACCAGTCTGCCTGGCTGGTTCTTTCCCTTACAGTTAATCTACAGTTAATTTCAAAGTCAAACAATTGCAACAGAAGGTATTAAAAAAAACATTCAAATAATATTCCTTTTAACAGAATCTATCAGCTTCACATCTTGAAGTGTGTTCTGTTTAAGCAGATAACAAGAATGAAAAGTGTTAAATATTCTAATAGAAATGTACATTTCACTGATATACTGAAAGATAGACCACAGGTTAGGGATTTTTTCTGTAGATCTCCCAGGTTTTTATATAAATGCAGTTTATAGCTGGAAGTTGTATTAATGCTTTGTCCCTCCAATGGAGCTAGTGAACCTAACAATTGCTTTTTCACAGATATTTACAATTACATAATTGGTTTTATTTTAAATCTCCTGATATCTATAGAAAAAAAATGTAACAGTACCATGCTAGAGATAATAGGACCATAAATTTAAAGTCTGTCAAATAACTGAATGGAAGCCTATTGTACACATTTATGTATATTTTATATTCTATTTTCCCCAAGTCTTTAGAATTGAGGGCAAAATTTAATAGACCTCTAAATCAGAGGTGACATGATTTATAAAATATGCAAATGTAATCTTTCTTCAGAAAAAAAAAAAATCAGAATAAAACATCTTTTATTCACAAAGATAAGTGTGTGAACATGCCTAACAAAATCTCATTACATCATATGACCTTTACATGTTCATAATGCTCTTGACTAGCTTAACAAAGAAAGTCTTCCTAGAAAATGAAATAAGTCTTTAAGTTTAGTCCTTTTGGTTACACATATGACCAAGTACTTAGCTAAATAAAACATACATTTTTTTCTATTTTTTCACCATTAAGATATATCTGTAAGGTTCAGCCAAGCTTTCTACCATCATCTGTTTTTCTTCATTTGTTGCAAGCATTTAGAACTGGACACCATAAAATATCCTTCTTTTTTTCTTTTTTTTCCTTTTTTTTTTTTTTAAAAAAAAACAAACAAAAACAAACAAAAACCCAAACAAACTCATTTCATTAGTCACAGGGGTGAACACAAAGAAAACAGTGTTGAACCTGAAGAAATGGCAAAGATGCTTTCAAAAGTTCTCACTGCTTGTTTACAAACTCCCACTGAAGGTCAATACTACCTACAGTATTAACTGAGCCAGGCTACATCTCTTTATTGCTCAATGTGTGCCTTACAGGGCAGCACCTCTAGAAATTCCCCATAATATACAGCCTCCAGTTTGGAAAGCCAAACCCAAAATACCCAGAAATTCTTCACTCATATTAGTGCAGTGGTCTTGAGCAATTTTTCTTCCGTCAGTCTTTTTTGTGCAGAACTAATTTCAAGAGTTAGCAAAACTGCACCTATCTTATGTCTTAATGTAAGCGTGACTACGTTAGGTGTTCTCCAGCAACTCAGAGGGCTGTCAGTGGGTTATGTCAACCAAAGTCTGTGGTCAGATAAAACTGTAATGGACTTAATATACAGATGTGTATGCATTTGACCAGATGCCAGTACCTGTATGCCTTTATTAAAGCCTTGCCCAAGTAGTAAATTCTGCTTTAATATTATTATAGTTTTAGTTATTAACATAACCAAATTATTTTTAGATTAATCGTATTATTCGCCTCATTAATGTACACCCAGCTCTCTCTCTGAATTTGACTATGGAAAATCATAGTGTAGAAAATAAAAAGCAAGATTATAAATCTAAAAATGTTGCGCTTATGGAGTTGAGGAGGATTTTACTGAAGAATCACCCACTTCAGACACCCCTGTCTTTTGAAATAGTCCTAGGTGTGGGCTGAGAACCCCCCTGTGAACCTTGCAGTGCTGTCCCTGATGTTTTGTTGTTGATTGTTGGGGTTTTTTTTGTGGTTTTTGTTTGTTTGTTTGTTTTTTGGTTTTTTGGTGGTTTTTTTTTTCTAGTACTTTTGTTTCTTATATTGTGAAACACAGGAAATATACTATACTGTTTGTGCATTATTCTCCAGTCAAAATTGTAAAAGTAACCTGTACCTTTGGCATTGCCAAGCATCTGAGTGCCAGATTTGTCATCCAGAACCATCACTATCATGTTTGGTTAGAAATACTGAATATATTAGCTTTTTACCTTCGATACTCTTCCTAGTTCCCATGAGCCACTTTAGATATTATGGGGGTTCCTGGGAAGCAGTTAGAGTTCTCCAGGGAAAGGGTATGGAGAAAATCACCGAAGGCCAGACGTAGGTGTCTGCCTCCATTGCTGATGTATATGAGAGTTCTAAGCAGAAGCAGAAGTGGTTCTCCCAAACATCCTGGACACTGAAAGCCTCCTTGGCTAGGTTAAGACCTCTTCTCCAAGTCACTATGATACTCATAGCCCCTCTCACACTGATTGCATCTCAGCCTTTGAACAATGACTTTTTTTTTGAACTTCAGGAGTGCTAGTAAATTTTAGGCCATCATCTCCACCAGGCTTACATGAGCTGAGTCATGGCATGGGAAACTATGAATGTTTGTCTGTCTTAACCCTGGACACCACTAGTCTTGATTATATTAACAAATGATGACACTTGGTTCTTTCTCCCATTCTTCCTGGGTTTAGTTTAAAATATTCCATGAAAATATTCAATTTCAAAATACTCCTTGAAAATTTGTCAGTTCTGATCATTGTGCTTCAACAATCAGATTATTGGAGCAAAGTGTACAGAAACATAAGTAGTGTGGAATAAAGTCAAGGAAATAAGATGCTTTGAATGCTGTTTCAGTAATTCATATTAGTACTTTCGTGTCAAGTGTTATCAGGCAATAATTCAGGCTTTTTAATTACAGGAAACATTGAAATGGACATTTACAGGTAAAAGACACATCCTAAAAAGTGTTGGCTTTTTATTACCATATAATGAAAAAACCTCTTTCACAGGAAACACGCCTAGTTATCTACTAGACGAAAATAAAAGTATGAGTAAAGAAATCCAACATATGGCCTGAATCCAGTTCCTCTGATCTATCCAGTATACTGGTGACAGAGATGCTGGATTTTACAACATGAGATCAAAAAAAAATCTGGAAAACAGCAGTAGGTATAGTAACATAATGCTTGCTAATACAGACCTAAAATATTTTGTCAGTAGTGTATGGTCTATGTAATGTTGTTGAAAGGTTATCCAAGTTCTTATCTGTTTTGAACATCATTAAAATCTGAGGGTAGGAATTGTTTACATTTTCTTTCCTTCAATGCAGAGTGCATTATATGCTGTTATTTAACAACATAAAATTACGAAGTGATGGCATTAGAGAAACTAGATTACATATACAAAATTCCAAATTGAGGCCCTGAAAAAATACTGAAAGGAGTAATGGTAGCCTATGCCTTAATGATCTTTGACCTCTCACTTTTTACAGCACATGACTGAATCCATGCATTCAGTGTTCAAACCACTTATTTTCTATGTAGGATCCTTTCTTTCCTTTCTTTCTCCCTTCTTTCTGTTTCTTCCATTTCAATTTATGCCTGCCTCTGCTAGATGTTGACATTTTTATTATAGTAAAATATGCTTTGAATTGTCACCAGTCCCTTGTACTTCCACAGGACAGGTCACTGATTCATCTGCAGGCTGCCCTGCATCTAAGCTGCATGCCAGCCTGGATATCTAGGGAGACTACTTTGTCAGTAGCCTGTGCTGTGTGACAAGTCGACCCCTCTGACATGTTAATTCCACCAGACTTCCTTATACCGCCACGAATTTGCCTGCCTTAGTCTTTTAGGATGTTTTTTGTGACCAGGACATGTACACGCGTGCTGCTGTCCATCGAGGTGGAAGAGCAGTCTGGTGGGGAAAGGCAGGAGCAGATGTATTGGCATTTTTGTATCTTGCCTACTCTTGCATCTCTGGGCCATTCTCCCCTCCTCAAACTCCTTTCCTCCATGTGCTTGTAGCAGTGGGACACTAACTGGCTTTGAACACCAGTCTGTGCTGGACTTCCATAAGACTCTTGTCAACATTGCCCTTTTTCTCTACCCTTGATATACCACAGTCTCAGCGTGGGAAGGCTTAGCACAGAACCTTGGTCAGAGGGATTTTGGGGACAGGCCTGCTCTTCACAGTTTGTCAACCGGGCTGTCATCTGAAGCAGGTAGGAGAAACCTTCTCATGGGCTGGAAAAGATGTGGCAGCCACTGGCTTATGCATACCAGGTACACAGCCAGGGGCTGATGTCTTCCCTTGGAGACCAAGGGTCCAGCTCTCCCTCCCAGGAGTCCATGATCACACCACAAATGAGGTCCATCAAAGGCTACGGGCAGTACCACTGCTGGGGTTGAAGCATCTTACTCTCAGCCACAGCATCACTCAGTAATTCTACAGTCTTAAATTAGGTATCTAGGCTCTAGAGGAATTCACAGACAGTTAATGCGTAAGAAATGATGAAGGAATCAAACGTCACAGTCTTGTCATTAAGCTGCTTCAGAGGGGCAAATCCTGACTGGGATTTTCAACCTGAAACACTGCTCTGGAGCTACGTGTGGTCCTCAGGCCCTCTTCATGCAGCACAGCCCAAGGAACTGGTGGTCGTAAGCGACTTGCCCTGCGGTTAACACTCAACTAGGATGCATTAAAAAAATGTTTAATTTCTTCCTCTGACAAAGGAGAGTGAAAGATCTGCTCTGATTGACATAATTGAATATTAATCAGACCATGAAGAGAAAACAAAAGGCCTGCATGCGGGTTAGAGCATTTGTGTAGGTGTCAGAATATGTTTAAATATTTTATAATAATCATCTCCCGGACCTCAGCATCAGTTCTCCCAGGTGAATGCCCTTCTTTTCTCTGTGAGCAGTCCAGTCTGCTTCAACACCTTCTGAATCTAGCTGGCTAGTTACACTAAATACAGGGGGGAAAAAAAATGTATGGAAAATATTTGCAGAAGTGGGTTTCCCGAAGGAGTGTGGGTGTTCAATAGTCCTGCAGTCTCCCTTCCATTACTTTTTCCTATTAATCTTAAAAATAAAGCAGCAACTGTCTTTCAGCTCTTCTTTTTTTGTTTTCCTACCTTTTTTCTTGTGGAAAAAGGAGCATCTAACATGCACACACTCAATAATGTATAGCTTAAGATAGAAAAAAGAAAAATTAATTCAGAAAGTTGATTTTGGCAACAATATCTGTTATACATTTACAATTGGAAACACTCACAATTTATCTGAGCCTTAGGTACATCCTTAAACAATGTGAAGGATCCCTCAGATGTGCCCATTAGAAGGATAGATACAGATGTTGGCATTTTTGAAAATTCATAGGTAACCTTGCAAATCTTTTTCTACCATGCCTTAAGGAGTCTTTCGACTTCACTGGTTGTTTACATGGGGCTAGAGCTCCAGCAAGGAGGTTGTAGATGGGGGGTGGGGGGTGGGGTGGGGGGGGGTGGGGCAGGGGGAAGGCTTGCTTGTTCACCTATGTTCACAGATTGCCCTGATGCAAAAATGAATCCTTCAGCAGAGAGAAGCTGGGGTGGGAGAATAGGGGTAAAGCTGCTACACTGACAGTGAGAGCACAGCCCTGCTCCCTTTGGCTCTGTGCTAAGAATGCATCCTTTCTTGGCACAGTAAGGAGCAGAGAGGTCATCTTTGTCAGGGCATGCTTGACATCAGGGGTGAGACATCACCTATGAGGTGTCCTGACAGAGACATGAAAACTTTCTAGTACCCTGTGGTCCTCAGCAGAAGGCGGTAAAAGAGGAGGTGGAAAGCCATAAGCAGCTAAGAGAATAAGAGGAGCTACCATGTAATTAACAATGGAAAATGTGCATTTTCCTTTCATTGAAGGCAACCTCAAAAGTTGCATTGAGATTGGAATTGAGTAACTGTCTGGCTCTACGGTAATGCTGAACTAATAAAGCATTGGCATCTATCATTTCAATCATTTTGACAATCGTCATTTTTGTCTAAAACTGGAAGCTGCTGTTTCTTACGCTGTCATTAGTGATTGTCACCTGGAAGAAGCACTCACTTATCAGCTGAGAACGAGGGTGATCATTCCCCCAGCAAAGCCTTACCTGTGTCACTGTGCCCTTGATGCTTCTGCACTGGTCTATGCTCATTTCGACATTTACCTCTTGCTTTTTCTACACCAGATTTTCTTCTTATCAGTCACACTGGCTGTGGAAAATTAGCCTCTTTTTTTATGAGGGGCTGTGAGAAGGGCACTTTAAAAAGATTTCTGTTAATTTTGCCTTTTTCAAGTACATGTTGTAGGCCTTATGAAACTAGCAGTGGCTTTTAAACCATGCTGCAAGCAAATGAATCACATTACTTTAAAAAACTCCTATTGTTTTGTCCATATCAATGATGGGGAGATCTCAGAGAAGAGATGACAGCCCATATGATCTGTGAAATGGAATCACAATTTTCAACAGAAAGTTCATCTGACAAGCCAGGGACATCCCTCAAGTTGCTAAATACGCCAAAATATATTAGTATCTTCAGTGAATATTTAACACATCTATAAAAAGTGATAATCCTCCTTCACCTTTTAAAACACAACTAACAATCCACAGTTCATTAGTTCACTGCCTTTGCTTTATAAATCAGAAGCAAGCAGTAAAAAAGAAATGAAAGTATTTAATTTTTAACAAATATGTTTCAAATGTCTTCATACTTTAAGGTGATTTAAAATTAACAAATTTGGTTTGTAAAATGTGACCAATCTCAAAAACTTCATCAAGAAGCAACACAAGGGAAAAAAAAAAAAAAAGTGACTCTTTCCATATTAAAAAACAATGCTTTTAAAGGCTGAAGGCAAAGACTTTTCACATTTTGAATTTCACTGTCTTGCTAATAGCTCTTTAGACTGCAACTTCACAGCAATGATGCACTGTTTCATATTCGCTGCCTCTAGCTGAATTCTGTCTTGATTTTTACTCATCTCAGATCCCTAACACTCAACTTAATAACACCATCAACCCAGAGTACTTTAACTTCAGAAGTGAAAACGTAGAGGTGGCTAGTTCTAGTCCAGTATTTCCTTTAAATAGCACTTTTCAAGGGAGCAACATTCAGGGAAAAATAACTTAAGATAATGCACAACAAAGTACTTAAGTACGACTGTATTTTAATACATTTGGAACATAAAATTAGTAGAGTAGAAGGAAAGAATTCTAGCTGTTACCAGTACTATTAACAATGTCTTATTCACCAAGGCAAGTTTGCCAGGCTCAGTCCTGCATTTAAAAGGTGCAGCTCTGTAATAGTTATGTGTTAAGTATCTCACATCCATAGCAGATGCTAAGCAGTTCAGAGGGCTTATTTGTAAACATTACCTACTTAATATTCAGGAAATTACATAGATTCAAGAAAACTGGGAGGTGAAAATCACGTGCAGCAACATTTAATCATTACAGCATAGTCCAAGGCCAGTGACTTCTAATCTTGATCCTGACGTTGGCTTGTTCGACCTCCTTTTGTTCGTTTTCTGACCTGTAAAACAGAGGTAACATTTCACTTTGGTACTAAGATCTTTAGATATTGAACACTGAATAATGTAAAAAAGACCATTGGTACATACAACATATATCTTTTTTGTCACAGATTTCTTATGTTTTCCCTGAGATACATACACCAAAAAATACAGATTTTTTGTATTTTTACACCCAGACTCTAAATTCTCACCTATATTGACACAGAACAGACCAAAACGCTCAGATTAACTTTGAGAGTTGGGAAAGAAAGTCGTTCAATTTTGCTTGAACTAACAAAGAAATTTTACATCATAAGAAAACTGAGTCGGCATGGAGAAATGAGAATTGAATCATGGATTTGAAAGCTGTCATGATTTTCTTTTAATAAATATATACATATTTAGTAATATTTTTGTGAGCTATTTCTTAGCCTTTTGTGTATAAATACCATAGCAAAACCATTGCTAGGGGGAAAGTTATCATTCGTTGCCGAGTGTTAAACTAACTCTAGAGCTTCATTCAGATGTGCTGAATGTTGCTATTTTTCTGTGAAGTGTAGGTCTGGAAATAAAGAATGACATAATAATTCATTTTTCAGCAGCAGAGTAAATAGTCATTGAGAAAGTCAGAATTTACCCAAATGGGTGAAAACTTAAGAGCACAAACTGGAGTCCGTACACACATATATTCAACTGCTAGTTGAATATAGTTAGCTATATAGATATATAGTTATAAAATAGTAATATATTCAACCAGCTTTGAACAACTAAATAGGATACCAAATCCCAAGCGATAAATGAGTTCTCGGATTTTGACTTCTTCCCACCCTTGCTGCTGCGCTGCAGGGATGCGACAGCAGCCTGCACGGGACAAGAGATGCTGCTGCTCCCCGAGCCGCAGCCTCAGGATCCAGGTGGGGGCATATCCTGGCTCAGCACCCAGCCACAATCACACTGTCTTTGCCAGCAGCAGCCCAGAAAACAGCCATTAGACTAAACGTTTCAGACATGCCAGAGGGGGTTGCCAAAGGACCTGTCAGCTGTCAGCCAGGAGACAATCACCTTGTGGCTTGGCTTGGTCTGTGCTGGGACAGAAATACGATAACCAAGTCTGAAAACTCTGCTGAGGTAAGGGACCTGGGCTGGGCTTCTGTGCCTTGATCAGCTCTCAGTTCAAAGTCTTCCTTAGTTTTCCCCAGCGGAGTTGTCTAATTTATGAAATGGGAGTGAAATCCTCATAACTGTTATGATGGGAAACTCTGAACGTAAGCAGCTTCCTATGTTCATTACATGCTTTATTTCTGAAGATTTATGTGGTGACACTGAGGCAAGCATTATGTACTCTCACATAACAAACGGATTTGTTAATTCTCCTCTTACTGAGACATAAACAGACCACACACCAATTGCAAAACATGAACTGCTGGATGATGTTCTGCTAGGTCGTAAGGCTTTGTCACACAAAATTACGCAGACTTGCACCGGGCTGTTTAGGAATTTTTCATTATTTTTTTTTTTTTTAAGTTTTATAAAGCTTTAACAAAATAAGAAGCAGAAATAAAAACATTATACAAACCGGTAGAACATTTATTGTAGCAGTAGCATTTCTTGTCCAATAAACTATGGCAGTTTCTCTTGTCTGAAATACAATTCAACTTTTTAGGTTGGTTTATGGTTGGACCTTCCAATTTTTCTTCTGCTTTCAAAGTCACTTCAAACATACAGCTAGAAAACTTGGCACTTCAAGATCAAACATTCTCTTCATTGCATGTGGCTCCAAGGGTTCTTCTGAGGGAAAAAAATAGGCTGCAAAATCTAATGAGACTGAAGAATGAGGCAGTGCAGCTTCAGGTGATGGTTGGGTCACAGGAGGGAGGTTTAGGGACACTGCTCTTCAGCTACAGCTGAGGGATTTTTGGAGGAAAACCCAGAAGTCAAGAGGGACGTAGGATTATGGATGCTTATATTCAGATGACAGCTGTCAACAGATTCCCCCAGGTAAAAATCTATCCTAGGGGGGATGGAGGAGTGCTGGCAGGCTCTGCATTAGTGAAGAGCCATGAATTAGGCATTTTGAGAGTGTTAGTTGGCCTTTGGCTCATCTGAGGTTATTGAATCCAGCACAAATCTGTTCCTTAGCCAGTAGTGAAATAAATATCTGATTGTTCAAAAGATTATATTTTCCCATGAATTCTGTAATTTCCCTGATTGTTAGAAAGATCTGTTAGGAAAACACCACCAGAGTTAGAATGAGAATGTGTGTCTGGAACTCAGACCGTTGTGTTGCAGTGAGTAATAGGTATGAATCTAGAGAAATTTTCTCAAATGTAATAAGGAACATTTTACCTTCCTTCTCATCTCCCAGGAGCTTTCCTTCTGCCACACAGTGGTCCTGGCATTTTGGTTATTGATTGAAATAAGAGTCCAGTTTGCTGACAATGTCGTATTCCTGAAGAAACTACAAAATTTATCTCAGTTGCGTATTTTCATTTCCTCACCTGCAAGTCTTGAGTTGCTGTTTATTTTAGGCATTGCACTTCACTTTTAGAAGCCCATTTTATTGAACTTGTTGTGACAAATAACATATGAGCAATATGTTTAATGGAGCATAGAATGCCTTTGTGCATGAAGCCCGCCCAGAATTGGTTTTGTGAACTAGGTTGCTTAAACAGTGCTTTAGCTAATATAGACAAGGCCTAAGAGAAGAAATTGTTTATGCTGTTGAAATGTTCTACAGCTTGATGTCTTCACTCTCGAATACTCTGCTGGCTGGGAGGGTAGGTAAAGTCTCAATCACCTGTTAGAACACTGCCTTCATTGCTCTGCCCCATGTGTTTATGTGGGTGTGAAATGACCATTGCAGTAACTACAGAACTTTTTATTTCGATAATCTCTGTTGCCCTCTCAGCATTTCCTTCCCTGCATTACCTTCTAGCTGGTTTCATCTGATGTGAATACTCTGGGTGGAAAATTATGTTTCAAGGTCTGATTCTTGAATACCCAGATAACAGCACCTATTAATATAAGGTTGCGAGACCAGAGCAGACTTTAGCACAAAGCTGTTGGTGAGCTAGCATCAGTCACAAGGAGACAGTAAGGAGGTCAGGTTTCTTTTATTTTGTGGCTAATATGCCCTGAGTAATAACTACTAGACCTGAGTTGAGCGTGCACAGCATATGTGCTGGTCTCATGTGCCCGTGAGTTGGCTGACACTGCTCTCCTCCTCAGAGACAACACATCGCAGCAAAGCTCATTCTGCAGGGGGGAGGTCACGAACAGAATAATTCCGCACAGTTTTCATTAAAATTGTGTCAGGAGCAGAAAAATTGAGGCTTTTATGCATGTCTAAGAGAATATTAGACTTGTCAGAGATCTGTGAGCAACATGGAAATGCTACGAGTAGTTAAAATGTTTTTTTCTTCATTGAGGAATGAGAATTGGTCATTGGGGGATTGGAAGCGGTAACTGCTTTGAGAGGCCAATTTGTGTGCAGGCAGATGGCTGATCCATTGTAGACAAGGTGTATCCTAAAGAAGTGGAAGCAAATAGGATAGAATAAGTTGATAGTAGGAACAATCCTGGATAACAAAGGAAGAGAAAGGGAAAACCCAGTGGCATAGAAAAGAAAACTAGAGATGGAAGATTAATTAGCCCAAATCAAAGCAGATAACCCACATTTTTTGTGCTTTTTCTTCTTTGGAGCTGACTGCATACAAGACCTTAAGCCCTCCTTTTTCATCAGTACGTGGCACTTCCAAACATCTAACCATGTTCGCATTGTTACAGTAAGGGAGTTGAAGTGAACTGTATTGACTTTGTGCATCCCATACTGTGCTTTCTCTGATCCTGCCAGCCTCAAAAGTGACCTCATCAAAGCATATTTATTACTTAGGAAGCCCTTTAGTCTGCCAGACTGGCCTTCCTCCTGAAGAATTTCTGCTGTTACTTAATTTTTTTGGAAAAAAAAAAGCTCAATTTTTATTTAAGACAAATAAAAATAAATGCGTGTTTTTAACTGTTGCTGTAATATATTCAAGGAACTTGTTGCATGAAGAATCTGGACCAAAAAAAAAAATAATACAAAGAACATGAGTCTGCTGATGGGGTTTTTTTCGGGTTTTTTTTTCTCCCCACAGGAAATGAAGCAAAATGAAGAATAAACTAAAAAAACACTGTGTTGCCCAGGTTTTAGATTTAGGTAGAATGGTTTAAGACTTCTAATAAAGTGATTCATCAAAAGAAAAAAGAAATAGTCGGATGTATTTGACTGCTGATATCAGACAATTCTGAGTCACACCTTCCCAATATGCCAGAAAACTGGATGACGGCACCTCTGACCCAGGTCTAGTAGGGTTCACTATGACACAGGAATACCTAACACACAGAGCATAGCTGTTCAGTCTTTAGGAAATAAAAATCCCTGCACCATCAAAAGGGAAAGAAAGAAAGAAAAAACATTTTAGAAACTACATTAACATACAGAAGAAGAGAATTTTCTGACTATTTTCACTTCTGTTCGGCTTCACACTTCTGCAATGAGAAGATCTTGAGCATTTAAAAGTAATGTTTTCTAGCAAGATAAACAATGTGCACAAAGGTCGGGTGTTTGTTACTGTGAGTTACTTCTACCTAGAAGCAGCATAAGAAATGAGACAGTATGCAGTTTCCACAATATATTGTATCTATACTTCAGAAAGCCTGAAAAGAATGTGAAAATTATGCATCCATCCAGTCCTTTCAGAATTGATAGTACTGAATAATATTGTGGGACAAGTCATACAAAATGACAAACAAGCTATAAAATACATTTTCATATAAAGCAAAAAAAAATATAAATATTGTCATTTGAGCAGGAGGAAAATGAGCTTCACAAGAGGTACTGCTGACTTAAATCACTTCTTCAATAAGCTTGCACTGTTACACATCGTGGAAGGCCACTGGTTATAACCCTTGCAAATACGCAGTGTAAAAAAGACCTAATTCATATGACTCTCTGCTGGAAATCGTTAGCCGTTACTCCAGAATAAAGCAGACTCATTCACTTGATCTGGGTACGCAAGAACAGATGTTTCCTAATTAGAATCTAATAGAAACTCATCAGCATTATGTATCTATTAGATTTGCAAGAGAAGACAAATCCCTCTGATATCCCTTAATGTTATCAGCCAAGTATATTAGCAATTAGAGCACAGAATATTTTCAGAAGACTTGGTGGTAAAAATAAAATACCTCTGTTTCATAGTGGTAGTAGAAAGGGAAAGATTTATGATTTCTTACTCAACATTTCATTTAGACCATATATACCTACAAGTAACATTGGAAATAGAGACAATGATTTCTTAGTAAACACATGAAACTTTACAATATATTAAATATAACAATTACAACTCTACATACATCATCAAGGGGATTTTTTTTTTCACCTAACCTGCAAGCTTTGGTTGTTTTAGGAAACAAAAGTTTATGCATGACTAACTGAGAGACGATGATTGTGTGGAAAGGCAAGTAAACAATTTTTCACTGGTGAATTAGAGAAACGTCCTCTGTGTACATAAATGCCTGAGAGGCAGGTGGAGTGCCTATTTGTGCTACTAGGGGCATGCATTATGCATTTAAATATCTTTCTTGCTCTCTCTGTGTTGCATTCGTTGGACTCACACTTCTGGAAACCATTTGATTTAACATATCTTTTGATTCTTGTACATAATAGCAGGAATACAAATCAAGGGACCCAGAGATATTTGAGTGTGATTTCGTCAGACTGCATATTAAACCAACATATACCCATCTTACTGCTGCTGCTTCTTCTTTCCTCGAAGCCCATGCCCTGGAAATCACCATCATTACGAGCCTCTGGACAGATCTTTAATGTCTGCCCAAAGTGTGGTTTATGGGCTTGAAGGTAAAAGTTATGTTGAATAGTGGCGGGTGTGGTCTGAGCTAATAAATAATTCCAAATCTAATCTAGTCTTGTGTATCCTTGACTGATAACTCATAATGAATTTAACATCCAACAGACATTTGAAAATTCATCACTAACGGTCAGATGGAATAACCTGCTGTTCAGTTTGTGATGTATATTAACACTTTTGGCAGATCTAGAGGCTAAAATATTAAGTTAAACATTTCCTCACTAAAATCTCAATACCTATACTACAGAAAGTAACATTTTAAAACTAGTAGATACATTTGTCTTTTTGGCCTATTTTTAAGAGGTGAAATGAAAAGAGTAATGCCACTTAAATGAAAAATTATTGTAATAATAAAAAGCACATTTTTAAGGATATTTAAGAATGAAATTTCTTTTTTATCATTTTTAGTGTTCTGTACATGGAACATGCAAAGTAACTTCATAGTTTGAGTCACCTAAGTCAGCATTACACAGATGAAATCAAAGTAACAGACGCCTCCAAGCAAATATCTTAGTCTTTCTCTCAGATTGCTTTATAGTCTTTCCCTTCAAGGACAGGTGTTTTAGCTGTTGTACTAAGCTGTTGTTGTACTAAGTTGTACTAAGTCTGAGCACTTGGTAATTTCCTCTTTAATTTGGCTCTGCAGGCTGCTTAAGATGACAAAAGTTGAAGGCTGTCCAAAGGAAGATCAGACTTTTCAAAGCAGCATGACATCCACAGTAAATCCTGTATTCCTGCATGCCACCTAAAAATCTGGGGCTCAGAAATCCGTAGTGGTTACAGACCACGGACGTAACCATTCTTTCCATTATACTCAATGCACCAAGCAGTTGCCACCATTTGCCCAGACTTCTGTTTCAAAGCTTTGTAAGGCTGCACTGCAGTCAATCACTCTTGAGGTGAAAAAGGCTTGGATCAGCAAAAAGCTGCATCTGAACAAAGTCCTTCTGTCTCAGCCGGAGTGGAGAAGTGAAAAACATTCTTTACCACTGCTGCCCTGCAACTATCTGTCCTCCACAGAAAAAAACCAGCTACTATTGTGAATTCAAGCTGGAAAGGAAACATATGTGCCTGCAACCTCTCAGTGGCATGAGGTTTGGTGTGCGAGGTGGCCTAAGTTTTGTCTGTATCAGCACCCATCAGTGCCCCTTGGCCGTGCCCAGGCACTGGAGCAGGTGTTGAGTAGCACAGGTCACGTAGATCATGCAAAAGCTATTAACTTCTCTTCCAACTACACTGCTGAGGCACTGGTGTGCTTCAGCAGAGTTCACAGAAGGTTTCTGGTTGCAATTGTGTTACAGCAACATAAGACCGCACGTGCCTGCTCCCTCATTGCACCCCTCTTCTTGTCACTGGGAGTCCCTGCATCTTCAGATCCATCAGCAAAGCTGCACGTCACAGTTACCCTGCCCTCATTCTGTCTAAGAGGTCTAGGTGAGTCTGAAGGCTTTCAAAGAGGGATGCTGATGCTTGGGTTTTGTTGGGGTTTTTTTGTTTTGTTTTCTTTTGTTTTTTTCCTTTCCCACCAAGTTCATTTGACAGCAGCAGGTTCCAGAAGGGAGCATGTGTGATGAAGCTGGCAGATCTGACAGGGAAATAATCTCCAGTGGGGAAGCAGTGATAATTTGCTTAGGGAGGCAGCATTTTATCTTCTCAAACAAAACCTTAGACACCTTAGGATAGTTGACCAGCTCCTGCCTCTTACTAGTTATGCTGCTTGCAGATCAATATTTTTATTTCTGTCAACACTTCCTCCTGCCCACTCCCCCCAAACCCCTAGTAGTATAGCAATATGTAACTATCCTGCATTATGATTTTATATTTTGTAACAATTATAGGAAGAATTACACTTTTTAGTCCCTCTAATAGTTATTGTTTGGGTTTCCGATCAGTTACAAGCTATCCCCAAACAGTTCATCCACTTCTTTCCTTATTTAAAAACGAAACCAGACAATAAAGATGGATAGCTGTTCAGTTTTCCTTTAAATATTTCCCATGCAAATGTTTGTTTGTAGAGCACAATGTATAGAAATCAGTGATTTTTAACCTAAGAGTTCTTACATCTGTGCTCTTAGCGTGTAGAAGGGAATGCAAGTTGAGGAAAGGATGGCTGGCTGGGTGTTAAAAGTAATATATGTTCTGGCTGTCTGGGATTCTTGGCAGCTTTATGATTTGAGAGAGCACACTCTTTAAATGGTGCTCAAGCATTACAGAGGCTTACCCTTCTCCTCCCTCTACCTCTTCTTAGCACAAACTACTTCACTGACCTTTACATCTATAATTTGGCCCTGAGCATCTAAAGATGGATGAACTCATCTTGGAAACAAACGAGAACTGAGAGAGAGAAAAAGGCATGTGAGGATGTTTTACGTTCCCTGGAGCCCCTTGGTATTCAGCCCTCAATTCTGTGCTTGCTTGAGGAGATGATAATATTAAAAACTGAGAAGAATTACAAGCTAAACCTAGGCTTTCAGTGCTGTCGCTTCTGTACTGCATTCCCTACTGTGCCTGTTGAAAATATGCCTTAACTTCTAGCATCTGATGCTGAAATGACATGAGGCATAGGAAATCAAGCCAGAGCAGAGCCACTGTGAGGTGCTTGCTTTCCACTTTAGATTTGGGTGTGTAGAAAGTGTATAAGGATTTTTCTTTTTTTTTCTTTTTTTTTTTTTTTTTATGCAGTTCTGAGATCTAGCTGTACTGCAGACAGCCTGAATAATCGATATGATGGTCAAACCACAGAAGACACTACCTACCCACTCATGGTTCTCAAAGCAGAAAAGAAGGCACTTTAATAAGAGTGAAAAAGCTTTCTTGATGTGTCAAGTATGTCAGTTTTCTGTGCAAAGTGAGAGCTGAGTCTTCACAGGATAAATCAGTCCAAGAAATAACACAGAGCTCTTATTCACTTTGGAGCAAAAAGAAAAAGCAGGCAGTCTTTTTAAAGCATAGCTTTGGTTCAAGCAAATCGATTAGTCATTAATCACATGCTTAATTTTAAAAGATTGAAATGCAAATAATTGCATAACATTACCTGAATTGTTTTTAAATCTATTAATCAAAATTCCTGTCTTGGATAGGAGTGCTAGTTGATACTTTACCCATGCTACATGCATTTCCATACTTACAGTCATTTACGCTCCCTCTGATCATCTTTGAGCAGGCTCTGCCTGGCACGGTTGTGTGCCCTAGTGAGAAAACAAGAACAGCAAGTCAGGCTCCTCTAGCTGTCCTTAATGGACTTTTGCAACAAAAAGGAGAATTTCCTCTTCCTAAATCCAAGAAGCATGCATGCCACCTAAAAGAGGCTGATGTCTCTGATAGGACCATTTCTCCCTCCTTTATTCACTATGCGGAGCTAAAATTGGATGGTAGCATTGCATCTGCCCTTACGTTCAGGGTGTCAGGCAAGCATCTGAAAAGTAACCTGGTGGGATTTCCTCCATGCCTCACCGTGAGCTGTATCAACAGGGCTCCTTCAGAACTCACCCTCCTCAAAAAGTGTTACTGAGCAGTGGTTCAATAAATCACCCTCTGGAAGGATATCCTCACTGCCTGTATAATATCCTCATAGAGAATATGTTCCCAACCAACTTTTTTTCAATTAGGCTACACAGAGTTGTCTGAAACCCTCTACTGAAGATTTTAAGGTTATTTAACCTTAGGTTTACAGAGTTAAGGTTACAGTCAGCTCCCTTTAGATTTGGAGGTATAGCATCAGTCTTTTAGCGAAGGCAAATTTTATGCCCTATGCATAACTGAGGTATATCTACACAGTATCGAAAAAAAGGAGACTTTCAGGTGTGGAAGAACTACAGGTTGTTTCCACTTCTGTGATAACTTCCCATTCCTGTTACAGACTCACCTTTGAGAGAGACCAGTTTAAGAAGTATATTGGTGCCATTAAACTACTCATTTGCTGCCTTCCCAGGCAGTCAATTATTCAATAGTTTAAGGTAGATGTAAATTTGCAATAGGGTTGTTCAGATTTAATGTTACTTTTACTGATAACCTGCAGTTTATATTGACTAAAATGCTATTTGAGCGGTGTTATTTTACTGTCATGAGAAAAAAAAAAAAAAAAAGCACTGTAAACACAGCTTCAAGCAAAGCATAATATACTGAGGATATGTTCACTTAATTTACTTGTTAAATATCCACTCAAACCATAAACAAATAGCTACTTGAAAGCCTCTGCATTATCTGCATTTCTATTTGGATTTAGCGACAATGACTTTCTGTTGTCAGTGGCATGTCTTTTAATTTATTTTATTGTTTAGTTTTCCTTGTCTTTTTGTTTCCCCTTAACTGACATGCTTTCAAAATTTATGGAGTTTTTCTTTTTTTAGGAATGTTGCTAAAGAGAAGCTTTAATTTAAAAATGTAAACAGTGCTTCCCTGGCAGGCACAGACACTGATGTGAAGGGCAAGCCAGATATAGCTCCTGTAGGAAAGCACGGGCTTAAAGTCCAAAATAAGAAGAGAGTATTTGCATTCCTCAGCATCTCTGAAAGGGGAGGAAACCTCGACTAGCTCTTTCTTTTGCAGCAATAAGCAAGAAAATTCTTTAGGTGAACCCTAGAGCTTTGCTCTAGATGTTTGCTACCTGGGTGGGCTGAGCATCAGCTGCCATTCATACACCACAACATAACGTATTGGTGATAATTTGAGCTAGGGGAAAATAAGGTGTTTTGCATTAAATAATTCATCACGATCATTTATCAGAGGGTGAAGTATATTAGGATGGGCACAGAGTCAAGATGTTTAACTCTGCAAGAAAACATTTCTCCAATACCAGTGGACTCAGCCTCCGGTTCATAAAAAGCCTTTGCTCTTTCTTTCCACATAACTTCAGAAACAGTATTCAACACCTGAAAAATATTTTAACAGAGGCTCACTTTTCTGGTGAAATGTGGATGTGTGAAAAGAAGGCTCTGGTAGTTTTTTTTTAATAACTAAATTTTTTAAAAAGTGCAAATTGGAATAATTTTGCCTAATTTAATCTAAAATTATGATAATTAACTAATATTGGTAAAAGCAAAGAACACCTTGCCTCAGAATATAACCTCTCTCTTACCATTAACATTAACTCTGGCATTGAAACACCTCTGTTTTGATGGGCCTTTGGCACTGTTGTGAACCTGCTGTTTAGGAGCTGCAGAGCACCTAAAAAGAATTTAGGAAAGAGTAAATGTACCGCAGCTGTTTGGATTGCATGCAACAGAAAAAAAAAATATATATATATAATTACTAAAACTTTTGGTGTTCTGCAGACTGTATATTAACAAAACCCCCAACATTCTCCAAAACCTGTGGCATAGCATAACTAAAATTTCAGATGAATATGTAGGTAGGTACAGCTCATATTCCTCCAAACCCATCAGATTATCTAAAACATGTAGCTTGTTGTTGTTTGTGGAGTTGCTGGTCCCTGTATCTATTATAGCAGAAGCTTTTGCCTGCACATTATAACCAAACACACACCCCAGCCCCGCCCCCCCCCCCCCCCCCCTTTATTTTCTCCTCATTTTAAAGGAAAAGTTACTACATATGTTAAGTGTATATATTTATATATCTGTGTAATTATATATCACACACAGGCTGGCTAGTTTTTCCAATAATAATGATAATTCCAGAAGCCGACTGTTCCACAATACTGTTCCACAAAACAATACCTTAGCTTTGCAACCATCACCTTAGTGTACTTTCAGGCATTTCAGGAATTAACCTCATTCTAAAAAGAGTCAACAAGAAGAAACTCAGATAATCTTTTTGGTATTTTTTACTTTTGTTAGTAAAGGAACCTCTTAACTCTTCTCTATCCATATTGATACTTTACCCAAACTCATACCACAGCCTGAGAGAACTGTGTGTAGCGGGAAGCACACCCACAGTCAGAAGTGTACCAACTTTCCAGTTACTACCTCTAGTCTCTCTGTATGTCACTTGCTCAGATGGGGTATGTATATGTATATAAGATAATCTCCTTTGCAGATCTGAAACAGCTGGTTCCTGGGGTGAGGTGCATTTTCTGCAAAACAGTCAGCATCTGTTGGCAAAGACAAAGAAACCTGATTCACCTTTTAATTGTTTCTTGTCAAACGAGCTTGGCTTGCAACTTCTTTACTGTCATGGGATGGACAACAGGGATCTTTTGACCCCTGAAATGTTTTCCAACAGCATACGCAATAATAAGATAGAAAAGAGCTGACATTCACCGGGTCAAAAGCTGAACTTGAGCCAACAGTGCTGTGTTATTGCAGACTAGAAATGTGCAGGGGTAGACACAAGAGCTGCTAGTAAGGCCCATGGATAACACCGGAGCTCTGGTCAGGACTGGCAGGACTCAGTGGGACTGGTGAGTCCAAGTTCAGGTAAATGTATCTCAAAAGAGGTGTTGACAGAGTAAGAAAGACCAGGGGAGAGCCAGAAAAGAAAAAAAGTAAATATAAAAAATCAAAGATGTTGGAAGCACAAAATGGAAAGAAAGGGAAAGGAAAAGGAAAGAAAAGCCATTACTTAAAGTAGCAGAAAGAAAGTCTTAAAAGGAGACAAGGTAAAGCTCTCCAGTTACATTAAAGCTGTTGCAAAAAGCAAGAAAATATTGTCTGTTGACAGAAGTGGCTTAACCATTGCTTTAGACAGCAGCAAGCAAAGACTAGGTTATAAGCAGGAAAAGCTAAAGGTTTCTTGAGGAAATAATAATAAAAAAAAAGCAACGAGGCTGTGGTTATGCAGGTGGAGCCTCCTTTGCTGGCTGGATTATGCCAGGAGACATCCCACAGGAGCGGTGTAGGTAACTGGTCCTGTATTATGGCAGAGGAGGACAGCAGGTAACGTCCTAAAGTCCTCTCTAAACCTCATTCATTGTGATCCCCTGAATCTATGTCTTAGTAAAAAAAGAGTAGAGAGGGACTGAACCACCACAGTGTTAGTTTTGATCAGAGGAAAGACTCAGGGTGTCACAGCCAATATTTCTGGTATTTGGCAATGGAGAAGTCTGAAGATGGAGAAGGAATTGCTGGGTAATTGTAGCCCAGAGTTTGACAAAAATAGGCTGCTTACGTTGCAGTTAGGTACCTAGCCATTTTATCAGTAAATGGACTGTCTCTACTACAGGGCTCATTCTTAAAATATCATCATTACCCCGAAGAGAAAACTAGAATCATACTTCTGCATGACGTTGCAATTAATTCCCTTGCTGTGCTGCTTACTCATGCCATCAGTTACAACTTGCTACTAAAGCTCACAAACACCTTTCTACGGAGCACATTTACGTCCCGTAACCTCCTCTCTCTAACAATAGAGACTCTCTAAAAAACTGAATTCCTTCTTAAACTGGCAGTAGCCAAATACCTTCATCAAAAGCAAGCAAACACTCAACATGTGTGCTTCAAAACTCATCTGCTGTGGTCGTGGTGGTAAGAAAGTGTTATCGCCTAAATGAATAAATAAATTGAAAGAATCAGCAGGGTTTGCCGTTGTTCCTCCTTGTGGTAACTCCCTTGCCCAGTACAATGGAGCCGGCTGTGTGGTGTGGGTCTGTGCAGGAGCACTGGTTTGATGGTGAGAGTGCCTGGGACAAGCTGTGGGCAGCAGAGGGGGTGGCTGGGCAGCAGAACCCCAGGAAGGGGCAGGGGTAGCCTGCTAGGGCTAGGCTCATGCTTGTCATGGGAAAAACAGATTTTTGTGTATTGGAAAGAACTGGGAAAGAGCCTTGGGAACTGTTGTCTGACAGGCAGCTATCGAGCTTTCCACTTCCAAAGAGTAAGCAGGCTCTCAGAGGAGAGGAGAGCCTTTCCTATGATCTGGGGGACAGAAATTATCTTTACCCAAGAGATGCTTCTTCTTCCTTTTGAGGGCAAGAAAAAAGTCCATCATTTTGCTTGTGTTCATATGCAGGACAGTGAGGTCTCACCTGCGTTTCCAAAGCTGAGCACTAGATGGTTTCTACATGTTGTTGGAAAAATTATGTCCTGATTTTTCAATTCTCACATGCTAGGGAGCAAAAGAAATTTCTGCCAAGCAATTTGGCTGTTTTAAAATGAAGAACAATGCCATAACACTCATGTATTTTTTAAGGATAATTTTAATATAGAAAAAAAAACCATTTCTGACTAAAAGACTTTCTAATCAAACCAGAAAGTAAGAGTCATCCGTGCCTACCCATCTGAAGACAACAGTATGACAGAAAGACTTAGGGTTTTCTTTTGGTGTGCTGGCCCTTACATTTTGGATGGATGATTTTCTGTGTATATAAATATATGTATACTCAACATTATGCCACAAGGTTTACACACTTGCCGTTTCTTAGAGTTATTTTTTAAAGTCACTTCAGTCACTTCACTTCAATCCTGCCCTAAAAACATGTGAATTGAGGACAGCTGTGTGAAAATCAACACCTTCAATAAAAAGTTCATGACCAGCAAGAGGACTGGAGTTTGGTTTAACAACCACTTAACAGCTTGCCCTCAAGGTACAAGCAAAAAGTGGAATAGTTTGAGTTAACACTTTCTTTTATATTTCCTACAAATGTTTTGAAGGAATTTAGTATGTTATAATGAGCTCAAAATTGGAAGCTGCAGCGAAGAACATGAAGGGTCATGCTATAGTATGTGGCTTAAAAAGGTTTCTAGATTTCTTTTTCCCTCAATTTTTTGATAAGTGGATATATTTAATGTATTAAGTGTATTACGTGTGATTACTTTATTACTGTCTAATAGTTAGAATAGAGCAGCGGTCAGATTCCTTAGAAAACTCAGGGTAGTTACAGTACTGTCTCTGACTTTTTTTTTTGTTGTTTAATTTATTTGGCACAATATTTAAATTATTTCTTTCCCTTGTTTAGAGATGTGTGATGCATCCTGGGGGGAAAAATCATAATCATATTGTTCTACCTTTCTTCACAAACTTTACTACCTTTGCCAAAATATATTTGTGTTGCATGAATATCACTCCTTGTGTAAGTTGGTATCTGCTGCTGACTTGCTTTTGATAGACCAGTAACTGTTTTAAAAGAAAACAAACACAAAAAACCCAACACAAATTAAGGCTGCATTATCTTAAAGCCTTCAGAAAAGGTGTTTGCTCAACTGAAGATTAAGCCCCACATATTAAAAAACAATATGAGATACATATTAAAAAACAATATGCTTCTTTCTGCTTCTTAGGAACCTTCCTAGTTTTACTATCCAGTAGTTGTTTGGTTTTTTTTTCAAGACAAAGTGCTTAGTATCTAGTTAGTCATATGTCTGGTTTGACCCTCCTCACCAGCTGTGCCATGTCTTTAATAGCTCTCAGTGAACTCTAAACTCCCATGGTTTTACCTATGGTGGAAGCCATGACCCTTTATTTTGTAGTTTATCAAACTTTAGGCAGGGCGTTAGTCAAAGAAAAAAGTGACTCTGTGTAAGAAAACGTGTACCCTGCTCCATAGGCAGTTATTTCCCTCTCTAGAGTTAGTACGATGGTTTAGTAGATACAGTCAAATCAAAGGATGAAAACATGTGAACCTGTATATAAAACAGCTTAACATTTAACCTTTTTTTTTTTTCTTTGTTCTCATTTCCAAATATGACCTCCCTGAACTTCACTAGCTGCACTGCTAAGCTGAGTAAGACTGATATAACAAAACCACACTTGTTAAGGTCCCTTTTGTTGGTGGTTTATATCTGAAATCAAAGTAGTATTGGTGGAGGGATGTGAAATGTGGAAAGGATGTGATTTTGATGTTGTGGCCTGCTAAAGGAGGAAGGTTTAATAGTGACTGAAGCTGACTGAAGGATTATATTAGAAGCTTTGTTGTTGTATCTAAACTCTGTGAAGCTACAAACTCTCTTAACAGCTTAAGTTTGAATAAGCTGCAGAACTCAATTGGTTACACAGAATTGCACATACAATTCTAGTGCTGGAACTGGAAGAAAACCAGCAAATGAAGAATTACAGATGATACTGAAGCTAATACGTGCAGACTTACCAGATCTGTCCTTGTCCAGCTCAAAGTATGTGTTATTTTTTTTACATCTGAGTGGAAGAAACAGATTGTATTCTTTACTCTGTCTTCTGTTTGTATTGAAAATTGATCTAACATGCTTTTGTTAAATCTTTACTTTTTTTTTTTTTTCCACCTAGGTTTAGGAATACTAAAGGAAAGTTTTATTACTTATAGTTTATGCATTCTCAGTTTATCAATACAGTGTATAGTGTATGTTTTTCAGCAAACTTATTAAAAAGACCACATTGGTACTTGACAGAAACACTTTATAATGTTTCAGCCTATGTAGTTTGTGTTTACCTGTTATAGTCTTGCTGATCTTGAATTCCATTTCATAACAAAAATTCAGAATACAATTTAACACAGCACAAACAGCACTCAGAAAATGACTTATTTACTCACTTATGGCTGGAATACAGCATTTGAATTCTCCACAGGCTAGCAGCAACTGTGAAATTGGTATCCTTGGCAGGAAAGTTGATGACCTTATATGAAATGTGCTTTGAGCAGCATTAGCCTGTGATTTTAAGTCTCAGTCTTTTATGTATGCCTAGAGCTCAGACTGTCCCTGTAGATATGCTGCAGTCACCACCTGCTCTGCCAAACAAAGCCCAGGGCTCACACCGCAGCAACCAGAAATTTTACGTACAGCCGAATTGCCAGAGTTTAGGAAAATGCATCCCAATTTATGTTTGCTGGGTGCAGCTCTGTTTCTGTGACAGACAAAACCAAAATAGCGATGGATTTCGTGCTTAAAAAATCACCCAGATCCCTTAGTCTAGATCTCTTGCTTGTTCTCCGCTACCAGCTGTAATTGTTTTCTATACTGGTAATATAATCTAAAGCAGAAGGACCAAAAATTTGTCCTTTTTGGCAAGTGTTTTGCTTCACATGCAAAACATATTATTTGAGGAAGAACAAACATGTAAGCTCACCATCCTAATTGGTGTTAGCATAATTCAGATGTTATTTGAGTTACCTGTGCATAAGGAGAAGGGATTGTCAGGTGGAAGGTGTGAGCTGGAGCTGCGGGTGGTAGACCCACATGTTATTAACATCACCAGAGCGCTACAGTTTCTAGTCATATGGCTCTCTATCATTCCATTGCAAAGGTTTTTTATTTTGTGCATTTGAAAAACGATTGCTGGGAGGACCGCAAAGCCTCTATGCAGTAAAGTATGCATTCTATATTTAGCACCTTTAATGCGTGTTCTCAGGGAAAGCCCTGATAAGTGGTTTGACATTATAGTTTCAACTTCTAATTAAAGAAATTTTTCATGTTTGAAGGAAACACATGGTGCTGGGAAGATAAAAATGTCACTGTGCACTGGATGTAGCAGGCTCCACTGACAGAGATCTTGCTGCTCGTTAGAAATGTGATGGCAGCTGCGCCATAGCGGAGACTGGCAAAACTTGGGCATGAAAGAGCTAAATACTTTTCTTGAGGTCACTCCTGACCTTATCGTTTTGGACACATTTCCCTTGTGGCCTTTTATTTGCAGTTGTGGTACTCTTACTTGCTCACAGAATGTATTTACAAACAAGGATGCTTGGCAGAGCATACAGCGCTACGCGATGCTGTTACGTGCCAGCTCAGAGATGTCCAATTAGATTATTTCAGACCAGCTCATGCAAAAAAAGCTACACAAGGCATGTGTGAATGATATTACTTGAAGCAGAACTAACCTGATGAAAAGCTGTATTTTTTTCTAGTTAAATGGAGGTCTGTTATGGTAAAAGCTAAAATTACCATGTGCTAGTCTTCAAATCAAATGCAAGCAGTGTAATTGCCATTGCAAAGGCAGAGTAAACAAGAAAACTGGGCATTTAGTAAACACTCAGCACCGCTGTTCCTTTCTGTAGTTCAACGTAAAGATTCCAGTTTGACCTCTATAGATATGGTTTAGCACAATAACACAAATTCTTTAGAATTCAGAACATACCAGTTTGTTTCAGCAAAGCATTTGACTCATGGCATTTCCAGGAGACATTTTTTAGCACCAATGGAAGGAAAAAGCTTAGGCTGTGCAACTCTGAAAGGACTTCGAAAGCTGAGCCCTGATCAACCTCTCTGTACCTGTGCCTGCCTATAGAGTGTAAATTCCTACCTTTGTCTTTTAAATGAATCTTTAAAGCCATTTTTATTGCTTAACATTGTATAAAGATATTTGGCAGTTTTGGAATTGTTTTTTTCTGTTTGTTTTCTTTTTCACCTGCAAGGGGAGCCATGCCTGTGGACCTGGAGAAATGACAAATATGGTACCCTATAACATAACAATTTACCAGGATGGGTATGTCCAATTGTCATTAGGAAGAACATAATGTCTGACCTTTCATATACGTGTAGATCCAGCAGAACTTAATAAAGCATTTTTTGATTGACAGTCATCCATCGCTGCATGATGAAGCAGTGGTGCTGGATCCGTGAGGAAAATGATGTTTAAGATAGGGATTGGAAGGGTGCATGTCAACCAGCACTGCTTTCCTGAACAGTGCAGCTAATAGATTTTGTAACTCGGGAGTTGCTCCTAGTGTGATGTCTTTACAGATTGAAATCTTGCAATTAATCCTTCCCCCTCCCCTCCCCGGAGCACAATGGCATGAACTCTCAGAGCCCTGTCTAAATTCCATTCATTTTAGAAAAAACTTTAAGTGGGAGGACACCAATGTATCACAAAAACTGCCTATCCCAATGAAAAAAGGAAAGTGGTCTGGAAATAATAACTCAGCTACCTGTTCAACAGAGCACTGAGTAGTACTTACACCTTGTATGCTAGTTTAAGGTAACAGTTTACTTTAAAGCGGCACATGTAAATATTGGTGACTTGATTTCCAATGCATCATAGCTTGTTTCTTTACCAGCTGGGCCTCACTTGACTTTCTTCACAAGCTCTTTAAATCAAATGTGAAGAGATCTTGTCAGCCATATGGGTAAGTAAACACGAGGCTTGACCCTTGTCATGGACATAACAAAACACCTGTTATAAACTGGATTTTTTCACATGACTTTTCATTGGGACCACTGCAAATAGTCTTTGCTATGTTGCACTAGCTTAAGAGCATAAATAATGAATTTGATCAAATTTTGGGTTTGGGTTGGTTGGGTGTTTTTGCTAATAAAAATCTTTGATAGTAATCTGAAATAAATAATCTCAACCAATAAACTTTGGACTCCATAAGTCAAAGAAGCATTAAAAGAGAATAACACTGAGAATGTATGCATAAAATGAATTTGATCAAATTTTGGTTTGGGGTTTGCATGCATACATGTATGGGGATGTGTATGGGTGAAAACTGAGGCGCCTAGTCCTAACAGACATGAGGAGCACTTGCTTGTATCTAATTTTTAAGTCATACAGGAGAGGTAACTGGCAAGGTTCACGCTGAAAGGCAGTGCATGTATGAGGAAAGCAGTTATCTGATGCATAACTTGTCCAAATGAGTTGGAAGTCCTATGTCCAGGTTCTGAAGGAGGAATGTCAGGATATATGGGCTCAGCAATCCCATTAGGACCACAAAAAGACTGAGGTGAGTCTCTGAAAAACACGTGCCATACGTGGTAGTACATATGTACAAAATGTCCTACTGAGCTACTCCATCTTGCTCCCAAAGAAATATTGCATATTAAATACTGTATCCGAGTTGGTCAGAAGTTGTTACCAGCTGCTCAAGTGTGTAAATCCAAGGAGCTGTTCAGGAGCAATTAAAACATGCATTTAAACATACTTTCCTGCTCCAGGTTTAGTGTCATGTTGTGATACCTGGGGAGGGGGGTGGGTGGGGTGGGTGGGTGCGGAGCGGGAAATGCTCTTTCCTCTTCAGCTTCATTAACAAGAAAAATAGAATATTTTCTACTAACTTCTTGGTTCTTTTGTTTGTTTGTTTTCAATTGTGGTTTTGTTGTTGGGTTTTTTTTTTCCCCTTCTCCTTACTATGAAAATAGGTTTCCTAGCAAAGCAAGTAAATTTTTCTCCATACATTCTTGAATGTATGGGACCTGCCTAAAAAAAACATATAGCTGTATTTCTTCACTGTTTTAGACTTACAGCTTCAGGGGAGAGCCACTGATACAGGTTTTGTCACATGGAAGTTTAGAAGCCATAAATCGTTGTTTAAAAAAATAATTTAATAGAAAATAAGACTAAAATTATAATCTGGCTATTTGTTAATAAAATTTAGAGGGAATTTGTTACATACTTTTTGGTTTTGCTATTGGGAAGAAACCCTCTAATGGAAAACCAGACAACCTCCCATGAAGAAAAAGTTAAAAGAAGTATTGTTTCAAGGAAACTCTCTAGCAGAGCAGTCCTAAAGCTAGTTAAAGGTCATTCTTAGCTAGAGAGAGAGAACTGGCATTAAGTATGAAAAATTCTTTTATTTCTTTAGCTTTCGGGCTCCAAAACTGAAAACCCTGATATGAAATGCAAAGTTGTGAGGTGAGTTACTAGACTGTGGAGTTTTCATACTTCAAGTGCTCAAAACATTTACTCAAATTTTGACAGTAGGGGAATGGGAAACATTCAAAAGTGGGGGTTTTGTACGCTGAGATAACTTGAAATAGGTTCCTAGCTATTAGAAGCCTTTGTTGAGCTGAGCGTTTCAAGAACCTGTGCTTGATGTACACAGCTACATAATAAAAAAGATAACGTAGACTAAAGTGTAGATCTTTTTTTAAAAAAATAAAAAAACTAAGAATGCAAAGTGAAATGTATCTGAAGTTCTCTTCACAGAAGCCCCCTGAAATTAGTACATAATCTCAAACTCTATCCAAGTGAAGCCATTGGAATTATGTTCCCATTTAAAAACCCAACCAAAACACAGTAATACTTGAACAACGATTGAAAACCTTGTTCTGCTTTAGACAATGGGAAGATTTAGAGAACTCTGTATATGCTCTAATTTGCATATATATGAGCGTTCTATGATAATTTGTATAGCCTTTTTATCCCTGCTTTAAAATTTGTATACAGCTCAAGCTGAAGGAAGGAATGAAGAACTTCCTTTAATGCAAAGCAAACCGTATTTATTTACCTAAATCGTTCCTCATTGTCTGACATGACAAAAATTGGTAACGATGCACACTGTTACTGTTGCTTCTCCTGAACTCCTAAGGTTTAGTGTTAGGATGTTCCTAGAACCTTGAACATTTTATAACCTGACAATATTCTGAGTATGGTAAAGCTGATAATTATTCAACACGTGGCTGACAGTTTTGTTTGGGGTGTTTTTTTCACTTTCTTTCCTGACAATATGTCAATAACAGCTGATAAAAAACCCCTACTGTTACTACAACTGTGATGTGCTTAAAGTGCACGTGTCTTACGTTTTATTTGTCAGCAAGACAAATAAATTATTATTAAATTTTAAAAGAAAAGAGTAAAAAAATAGAATAAACAATTGCGGAGGTTTTTGCTGTCACACCGTTCAGTCCTGCAAGTGCCACCAGCTGTTCATTCAGTGGGATGCCCCGCAGAGCATCCATGGCCGCGTGGCTCCGAACACCCAGGCTGGGGCTTGCCTCCACTGCCTCTCACTGTGCCACATCACAGCTTAGATAAGGGGGGAAATACAAACTCCTGGTGGAAATATAAGGGCATTTCAACGTTTCACAGGTCTCAGACCAGTTAGGAAGTACGCCATATCTTGGAAGAATATTTTTTTTTCACTCCACCAACTCTCACCTCCTTATTGAGCCCATGTTTAACTCTCCTAATCCTTCCACGTTAATTCTCACTCTGTTGTCTCTTTCTGAGCACTACAAAGAACCCGTGACAGCTCTCCGTTTTGTCTTCAGCTTACACTAAGAATGACACAATCTATATGGAGTAGCAATGCTGCGTCCCAGCTTTATCTCCTGATGGCTCTCTGCATAAAATCACGTTGACCTTTTTTCCTTACTTATCGCAAGCTCACGTAGCTTTATGCTGCCAGCCTACATTGGTCATGGACCATATCATGGCAGAAATGGAGATTTCCGCAAGGCTCTCTATGCTTTTAAAAGGGACAATGATAGAAATGTTATTTGACAACCTTAAATATTATGCCAGCCTGTTTTGAATTTCTTGATATGGGCAAAGCTATATCATTCCATTGTTATTCCTTGTAGTACCATGGTTTTGACTTTTAGAGCAAGTGATTTCTGATTCTTATATGTCCATTCACCTTGCCTGAGGTATGTTCCCACCCTGTATTTCTTCCAGGGGAATGACTTGTACCATATTTATTTCTAGAATAAAAGAAAATACCATAGAAATGCCCTTTTTCCCTTGACCTTTCTGATACAGCTTTGAAAAGCGAGTTTATTACTTATTAGGAGGGATAAATAATCAACAGTCATTAAAGCAAAGAAATAAGTCTTGGTGAATGAATTATGCCCGCAGCACAAGACAATAGCTGCTGTTACCCACAAGAAGTTCAGAAAATCAATTACTGTTGTCTTTCTGCCTTACTCCTTATAAATGCATCAGTGACCTGCTAGCCAGTCACATAGGGCCAGATTCAAATGTGAGATTTTTGTTGCCTTTAGGAGCAGAATCCCTGCAGTTCCCCCTCTCAGATGCTGCCCAGCTTTGTCAGTGCCTAGTTTTAAAGGCATGAGAGCCGTTCTTTTATTTTGTGCTCTCCCCAGTTGCTATAGTTGGGATAACACTGGGAAGCTTGGCATGTGCTTCACATTCAGAATAGCTGGGGTATCCAAAATAGGCATTCTCCAGGCAGGCTGGTCCTCTACTTATTTTAAGAGCATTTCTAAAATGTAAGGTTGGGATTTTGACAAAAAAAAAAATAAAAAAAAATAGTTGCATTGCTCACTATCACTGAACTATGTGAGACAGGAGTCAGAGAAGCCTTCGAGACAGACCTTGGCAGCTGTGACCTCCTCGGAGGGTGTATGAATCGGCAGATGATTAAGGGTATTTTCCTCTTGTTGGAACTGTTTTGTTGCAGCAAAGATTAATTGCACTGCCTAGAAACAGATAACATAACTCTCTGTCAAAGTGAACTTTCTTCCCTGAGTTCTGATCCCTGCTTTAAAGAGTATATGTGCTTCAGGTTTATAAATAAAAAAAGAAAACCTGATCCAGAAAGATCCCCTTTGTTCTTCCCGGTTCACGGGATGTTACTGTTAACAATTCAGGAAACACCAAACAGACCTGAAACTATTACTGTTTGTGCAAAAGGTAAATCATGGTGCAGCTTCTAAACTTTACTATTATTAGCAACCATATTTCTTACATGCATCTTTCCTCCCTGTAGGTGAGTTACTACAGAAACAAATTCTGTTCATACATTTTTTCAGTCCACAAGTTCCTTCAACATTTATTATCTAAACATTGATGAGACCTTTGAGAAAACAGTGCCATGCCCTTCTGTTCTCAGAAAGCTGAGCTCCCTTATGAATACTGTACTGGCCATCACCTGTGCCAGCAGGTACTTCACTGATGAGTCCAATTTACTGTATTAAGTGTAACACTCTGACATTAAAGTAAAAGAAAAATACAGTAATTTTGTTCCTCAGAGCAGTCACCATGTTTTGTTTTCATAGTAAAAGGTGGACTGTCAGTATGACTAATAGTGGATTTGTCAGTCTCTGTGTGGTGGCTGAAACTGAATATCCGTTAGCCAGATTGTATGAGTTTCCTTCCTACATTCCATAATCTCTCGGTGCTAGAAATAGGGGTTTAAACGGGATACAATGGGAGTAAGAGGAAAGGTTCCATTTGTTTTCTTAGTAGTGTTTTTTACGTTCAGCACTGAAAATTTACCTATAGGGTACATCCTGTCAGAAATCCCCAGGTAGGAGTGGGGTGAGGTCAGAGACAGAAGATGACACTGACTGTTGAAGAGGAATGTGATACCCTCTGCTACAGAGCAAGACAAATGGGAAAGGTTATGGTGTCTTGTGTTGTCTGCTATTAAAGCCACTCTCGATTCTGTGGGCTAGCCTGTACTGAAGCTGGGGTTCCAGGTAAGTGGCCTGAGCAAACGGTAGAAACCAGAGAATGAGACTGAGCTTATTTGTAAATTCTGTACTTCTGTTTCGGTTTGTGTTCCTCTGAACGCACTCAAGAACAAACTACTTCATCTATTAAAAATGACTACTTATTGTAAATGGAAAAACTCAAGTACAGAAAGATAAGACACATCTGCACAAGCACTATTTTGGGGGAAGAATTTTAATTGTTATGCATGCAGGCAGATGAAAGCGTTCTTTTATCACTACACTGGTGAATAGTGTTAATATCACTTCTATTAGAAGTCACAGCCCAGCACATTTTTATTCATCATTTAAATTCCTAGCTCATACTTCATTTCTTGGTCCAAAAGAAAAAAATAAGGGGGTTAATTCTTAAGATTTGAAATCTCAAAAATTAACTTTGCGAGCACACAAAAAGATGTCAGAGAGCATTCTGGAGACTTAAGTGCCTGGTATTTGCCAAAGAGCAGCACGGGTTTTATTTAACTTTACAAGCAAGCATGTCAGAATCCCAGTAACACTGTCCAACCCTAACCCCAGTATACTCTGAATTGAACAGCCAAGTGGCCGTTCCTGAGTTTGCAAACACTTCCATCAGGTGTGCTTCAGTCCCGGTGTGGGAAAAGAACAAACTAACAATCCTTTTTAGGTGGAAAGATAATTTGGTTTCTCTGACTTGCTTATTCCTTGCTGACTGTGAGGTTGACAGTATCAAGAGTAAATAAGGTTCTAATATACAGCCTCCACCACCAGACATTTGCTGTAGACTAGGTTGACTTTTCATATAGGTCAACAAATACCAATTGACTTAAAGCTATAAATCTTACCAAGCCAGTGACTTTGATGACCTAGTGTAGAACAGTCCGTCTACCTGAGACCTGAAAGACAGAAGTGACAAGGATACTGATACTACAGATTTTTTCTGGTCCCTTCATTACTTGCTCAGGTGTAACAATGAAGTACAAAGGAACAGCAAGCTTATGAATGATGGAAGTAACGACACCAACAGTGATTAGAATAATGGCATTGAGGTTTGTCATCATCAAGTAGAGAAGGGAAGAAAAACAAGGGGAATGGAATAGCAAATGGAATAGGCAAGATGAGAAAGGAAAATTACAAACACGAACATTTTGTGTGGTTGTGGGGAAGGACAGAAATAGGTGAAATACTTTTCAGAGATAAGAGAGATAAAGATAGTGGGCAATGAATAGTATTTCTCCTTTTTCCTTCTAACTCCAGCTGCTATTTCTGTGACTTCTGTGTATTCTGTGACTATTCCATGCTGGTTTTTCTACTACCTTTGCCTTTTCACTACTCTGTTATTTGTAAGTGAGTGAAGTGCCCCTTAGTGCATGAACCAATTTTGCACATAACCGCATTTGAAAGAAGTGTGCAATGCAGCAAATCAAAATCAAAACTAACTTATGCACTGCCTCTGCTCTACTCATTTTTTGTTGGCTTTGTGATTACAAAACATCATTCACCCTCCAGATGAAAAACAGGCTTAGAATAATATGGGCAATACGCAGAATAGCAAATTCTGTTGAAACTTGGGACACCAGCTGAAATAATAATGAATTCAATTCTGCAGATAGTATTTTGATAGAAATAGGTGCAGTCAAATTACCCACTGCAGTTGAATAGGAATGACTCATCAGAACGTTCTAACTCTACCATGAGTGTAAAAGGGCGAGATAAATATTTTAAGGATATTAGCCTTTAAAAATAATTAGCAGTCATTAAAGGAGTTATTAAATAGTCAAGTTTGTTTTAAAGGTCTCGCCTATATCTGCAGTTCCTTCAGGGCAAAAATCTTTCAGAAGAAGCAGCTTCAAACACCTAAATACCTCGCAACTGGGCCATGTACAGTTCGTTACATTAACACCAGAACACAGGTAAGCATAAAAATAATAATAAAAGAAAAATACCCAAACCACATAGGTACAGTTGGGGTTGAAAAAACAAGTTGATTTACATTGCTTTAGCTGTGCATCTGAAAGCCAGAAAATACTTGAATAGGTGGCAGCTGCTACAGATGGGGTTCTTCAAGGTGTGGAAGCTCCCAGGCACTGGCTGGAGCAGAAGCATATGAACACACTATCACTTTGAAAATAAGCACAATATGTTGTGGCATACCTCAGAACATTATCCTGACAAAAGAGCTTGTGCACCAGTGTGTATAAATGTTTCTTAGGCGCTGCAAGGCAATGTGAGGTGTTTTAATACTGGTGGAGGCTGAGACCTCTTGTCACTGTCTTGCTTGTTCTTCAAGGTGTGTGGAAGCTCCCAGACTATCTGTGAAGATACAAGCCTCTGTACATAAGATTTTCTTCATTAAAAATGTTATAGGATAGATTCTGCAATCATTACTCACGCTGAGCTGTAGTTTGCCATGTGAACAGGTTCACTGAATTCAACAGCTGCAGTGAAACGTGGTTTGTGATGGGAATGCCTTGCAGTATGTGATCCGAAATCCAGTCAAGGCTCCACAGGATGGTGTCCAAGGATGGCTTAAGGGAATAAGACAGTGTTCTGTAAGTGTGTTGGTGGAAAAAAGCAAATTGGTCCTTTGCTGCTGTAAACTCTGGAAAGCAATAATTCAGAAATCTCCTACTTGTCTGATATGAATGCCAGTATAAATTGGATCAGTGAGGTGTTAAATGCATGAGATGAAGGTGATGCAGGTCAGCAATGTAGCTTGTGCTCTCCCACACTTAGAAATATAGAGCTGCCTTATAGCTTCATTCAGCATCTCACTTTCCCGTGGTACAAAAAAAAAAAAAAAAAAGGAAAAAAAAAGTTCATAAAATTAAAGAAACTCACAGAACAGAACACTTTGAAAATTTGACATTATCATGCTGATGGCTGCTTGAAATATTAGATGAAAATTATGTGTATTGACAGGGCAGGATATTCTTCAAATTACTTTTTAGCACACTTTGGTTTGTAGTCAGGCTATCAGTCAGTAAGCAAATTAAGGAATACATCTTGTTAAGAAAACAACTCGCAGCTGCATTATATTGATGGACCCCCAAATCTGCACAAAATGTGTGGATGATATTTGGGAATGAAGGGGCATAACACATGCATTTGCACAAACACCCTTATTTGACCTCTCTCTTATGAAGTGTCATAATGGGTAAGAGATCTTTTCTCTGTATATGATGCAGACATCCACCAAAAATGTGGGGAGAGGAGGACTTGCCTAAGCTCTCTTCTAGGGTTTTGCATGAAACAAAATTTTTTGAACTGGAATTGTGCTATCTCAGGTCAGTGTAGCACTGATATGGACCTTAGTAAAGTGCAACATCTATGCTAGGTTCAAATAGGGGTTATTGATTTTTAGTTTCAAAGTAAGACTTGAAATTTAAAATTCATGTGTGCAAAACCAAAATTCAATGCTAGCATAACATTTAGAAAAGAGTAAAATGCCAAGTGTGTAACAGCTATTCCTCGACTCATGTAGACAGTTGTGGCAAGAGGTTGTGTAAAATGTTCCCATTATCCTCCTAGGCAACGAGCAAGAAGCATTGTCTGGTACTAATTTTCAAATAAGCTACAAAATGAACTAATCAGCATCTGCCAATGATAAGTGTAATTCTGAAGGGTGTTTGCAATCAGTCACTATTTTCTTCAAGATGTTAGTTTGCAAACAGTTGTGGTCTGGCGCACGTTCAAGGGTAACGATTCTGCCTGCTGGCTGGATGTGGTGAGTCCAACCCCATTGTCTGTGAGCTGCAATGAAGCTCCCCCATCACAGGACATTTCCATAGAGCCCAAGATGCACTTTTAGCATCTGAAATGTCCACACGGATGTTTTTCTCTTGGTTCATTGCTTCACCACCCACCGTGTCTAATCTGGAATTACTTTGGCTTGTTCTTCCCTCCTTGCCTTTCTATAAACCCAAGGCTGCAAGCAGAGGCTCCTGAAATCGCCTGAGTGAAACCCATGACCCTCTGTCCTGTGCTACGGTGCACGAACACTGCCTCCTTGCTGTTACACTCAAAGATTTCCAGATGTTTGTCATGCTTGGGTTTCTTTGATCAACTGTGATATTATATATACGCAACATACATCACACAAAGCAAGTATTCTTGTTTTTATCAGGCAACAGTTGGAGTGTTCTGGTGTTTGACTGTAATTTTTTTCTTGTTGTCTTGACATTTTACACTGTTGTCTAAGATAGATTTTGTCCTGTCAGTCAGTGTGACCCTAGCCCGTATCGATTTCCAGCATAACCAGCCTTACGGAAGCTGAATTGTGGCAGAAAAGTAATGTGCTGGGGAAGAAAAGAAAGTGATAATGGAGGTAAACCACAAGACAACTTTACATTTATAAATATTCCTTATATTTAAAGTGTTTTTATGAAGGAAGAATGTAGGGGGAAAGCGCGGGCTAAATGGGTGTCATCTATAGATCTCACAGTGCTAATGAATTTAGTATCAGTTGCTGCAAAATTCCTGGGGAAACTGATTGTCATTGTGCTAATAAATCTAGTACTAATAAAAATTAGTATCAGTGCTAATAAAATTAGTGTCAGTTGTTGCAAATATGCAAAATTCCAGTGGAAACCGATCACCATTGCATAGCAGCATGTGAAGCTGGGAAGTCACGTGGCAGGAGCAGGCTGGGATTTCACAGCCAGCAGCATCACCCTCCACTGTCTGACAACAGCAACCTCAACAAAGCGCCTGCTGCCAAACGCAGCCTTCAAGGGTCTGTCTCCGATGGCTGTTGTGGAAGGGTGTTTACACAGAGATGAATGTGAAATGTGCAGCCGCGTCAGTGTGCCCGCCTGCCGCCCTGCCGTGACTCAGAGAGGCATCTGGGTCGCGTCCCAGGGTGTTTTCACTGCAGAGCCTTTGCCTGTTCCCCAGGACTGAGCAGCGATACCAGCATGTGTGTGTTTACTCGTCCGCTCTGGCAAGGCTGGCTGAAGATCTGTCAGTATTTCAAGGACTATTTTTCAGTGAGTGGGTGTCTAACACTCTCTGAAACAGGAGCACACAAAGATCACCCAAATTGGCAGTCAATTTTGGAAAACTGTTGATGTATATTTTGTCGCCCCCCTGAATCCAAGGCAGTGAGGTCGGCTTGCATAGCTGCTCCTACACGTGCATGCTTGTACGCAAGGGAGAATGCTCTCCAGCTTAAGAATTCTGATTATCTGAATCATCTCAGTTCAGACAATCTGAAAAAAAGTCTTTCTTAAGGTTGCCAGCTGCATTTTTAAAGGGCCCACCTGTTGACCACACTATATCAGGGAGGTGCAAAGGATTTCAAACTAGGATGTCATGTTGTCACACTGCTTTGGGGACCAGAGCTTCCACACCACAAACCAAATGCCAGCTGTGTCCTGCACAATGCAGAAAATTAAGAATGCACACAGAAATGCAATCCTTTCAAGGTGGTTGGCTGGGAACTCTGTTCTTGGAAAACACATTTTATTTCACCATGATGTGGCTCCAAATGCTTGGCAAAGGTAACAGTGAGTCTTCACATCACATGAATGTTGTGAGTCCTATCATCAGTTGCTCTGATGAGTGCCGTAAAATCCCGTTGTGTAAATGACAGAATTTAGATGGTACATAATAAAGGACATATGTTGAATGGAGAAGCCAAATTAAAACAATGAATTTCAGATCACGTAATAATTTTTTGGCAGTGCTTCTAATAGGAATTTGTGGTATGATGGAATATGTATGTGGAATAATGAAAAAAACTTATTGAGGTACTGAAAGATTTTGCCATAGCAGCTTCTCATGAGGAAATGGAATAAAATGAGTGTTGTTGGTTTTAATTCTGACGTGTAAAAATTCCTCAAATTTTTATAATGAATTTTTATAAACCAACAAAGTAAACACAATTTTTTAACATATTTCTGGGGTTTTTTTTGCTTGTTATATTTCCTATTTCTATGGAAACATGCTGTATTAATAAATATATGCAGATTTGTATGAGTGGGAGGAGTGTTCAAAATTCTCCTCAAGTCTGCCTGATCGCAGGAGTCATTAAATCACACCAGTGGCTTTATAATTCTCCTGCTTCTCAGAAGCATCAAATACACATGATCTCTCGTGCTTACTTTCCTTTAACCTACCACCTTCATGTCTCTGAAGGCAAAGTGAAATCCCATACGGATTCCAGGTCAGGGCGCAGGTGATGCTTCCACGTTAAGGGTTCCAGTCTCATTTTGGAAGCATGGAGTATTCCTGCCTTTACTAAAATGTTTGATGCTTACAGTAGCTTTAATTTCACTGCAGGTTGATGTGATTTCTTGGACAGATTTCAGGGTACGCTCATCCACCCTATATCCAACAGAAAAATAAAAATAAGTAATGGATCGTTTTGCAAAACAAAGTGTGGGGGAAAGATGAGTGTTCACCCCTCCTGAATTATACACTGTTTATTTGTAACTTAGCCACAAGTTTCCACTAATATAATACATCTATGGTGTAACATACTCCTGTATACTGTGCTTGGTTTTGTTATGTTTACTTTCTGCTATTTCAGCCATGGAATAATAAATGTTTGTGTCTGACACTGCACTATTCATGTGTAGAACTCAAACACTATTCCTAAGGTAAGAAGACATTGTTATTACACAATACAAATGAAAAAAATGGAGTCAAAGAGATGAGATGACCTTACAAGAAACACTGACCCAAAAAAATGTCATAAGGTTTGTAGATCTCTTGTGCAGCACCATGACCCCTCCATTGCATCTGTCCAGAAATCACTGAATAAAGAACAGGGTAAGATGGAATATTCTGTGTTTCTTTCTCTAAAATACACAGGGAAAATAGCAACAACTTTATACTGTTGATAAATGAAATACACAGATGCGTAGACATAGTCTTTTATTTTTCTAGGCATCCTGGAAAGAAAAATGCATTTTAGAAGGGATAATGAAGAGGATAAGCATCTTACTTTGCAGACTTTTAGAAAGACCAACCTTCCCAGCCAATGTACTGCATTGTCAAAGGAAGAACAGAGACATGTTTGAAAACATAAGGAAGATGGCAGGTGGTGTCATGGGATGATCAGAGGTAGCAATGCATCTCAAAGAGTGGTAAAAGAGAAGCAGCAAAGGGCCTTGTTTATTATTTTTGCACAGAAACAGCTGAATATTTTAAGTTTATTTTAATATCCTTTGTTTTCAGCCAAAAAGGAATGAGCTCTCAGAATGACATTTCCAAACCCACACCCAGCAGCTTTTGTTGAGGGCTCAAGCTGACAGTGAAGGGGACCTGTCAGAAATTGGTGGCTTTGCCCTCCTTCTGTTGGCATTCCAGAAGACCTGCACCATTCATTGCCACCATTGCAATGTCCTTCTGTCCTTTGTAATGAAACTAATTTATTGCTACAAAACATTTGATACAGTCCTCTGCTTGGAAAGCTTAGGCAGGGGAGAAGTCACAGACTCACTATAAATTGAGTGCAATAGTCAATATCATTTCTTGTATAGTTTACGGCCAGTCAGATGGTCAAAAACTTTGCTACTGGGTCCTACACTCTAATCATTCTCACTTGCATATTCCAATTTTCTGTGTTTGAAGCTGGGGACAAGGGCAAGGGAAGACTTAACTGGGAAAGCAGCTATTTACAGGCTGTAGATTATAACACAATAAACCTTACTGTTTTCTATCAGAAAAAAAGTGAAAAACATCTACCCAAGAGGGGTCCAGATACAGCTGTTTGCAATAGAAATGTTGATTAAAAACAAAAAAAGAAAAAAGTTAATAAAACCTGAATGATTAAAGGGTTGATCTGGGGTTATTTTATTTGTAAATTAGTACATTGGGAGCATATTCATGTCGCTGTATTGCATGTTAGGTCTCAGAACAGACATGATCCCTAAAACTTCATCACAACAGAAGATAAACAAACTATTTTGAATAATGTTTATGAGTTTAAAAACCAAGAAACTGTAAGAAAAAAATCTTAGAAGACTCTTATAGTATGAAACAGAATAATTTAACTCCTGTCATTTGTCATAGGTCTATACTGCCAAAGACCAATTTTCCCTTTGTTTCTTTTCCCTTATTGAGACTATCCTGTTAATCTAGAGCTTAGCATCATCCTAGAGTTTATCCTACCCTTTTCCAAAATAATTTTCTCGTTAGCTACAGATGCATAGCTAACTAAACTAAGAAGTTACTACAAATGGATATACTAAATAAATTCATTACAGAAGTGTAACAAATGCTTGCATATGTGTAATGCTTAACCAGCCTACCACAGTGTTAGTATTAGGAATTTTAAAAGGATGCTAGTTTCAGGGTACCAAAGCAGTAGCATTTCTAACGTTGCACAGACACACCTGACAGATTTCCAGGTGAGAGAGCACTGAATTCAAGTACTTGTGTACTGAACTCTCTTTGTTTTAGGCTTCTATCACAAATTCTGCCAACAGTTTGTCTGGATCCGTCCCTCTCTCACACCAGCCTATAAAAGTAATGCCTGAATAGTAACGATTCAAGTCTTTGTTCTCTTTATCTTTTGAAACTGTCACCTTCAATACGATGGTTTTTCTTCTATTTTTTTTTAAATGCAGTCAGATTGTTTATAGTCTGTAACATTAGTCATATACATTTATTTATGTTGAAATTGATGTTTAAACTTGTTGCTTTTTACCATGCTAAAACAATATCAACAAATAAAAGTAAAAAAAATAAAATCAATTCTTCCTGTTTTCTAGGTCTGGAAAACTGATTGGATTTTATGGAAATCTGTTTGACATTGCTGTGCACTCTCTTTACATAAAAAAAATATATCTATACTAAATAAACATCATGCTAATACATTTCAAAAGAAGGCAATCAATACTATCAGCCTGATTCTGTAGCTGTGAATGTATTAAAAGACTGTACAAGAAATTGAACAGCCCAGACATTTTTGGGTTTTGGTGTGTCACATGAGAAAAGTCTCATGAGTCTCAAAGGAAATGTCATTACTCCTTACCTTCAAAGACTTAATGGATAGAGATTAGCTTTCAGTTTATTATTAAAAGGAATCTTTCTGAATGTAAAACACGTCTTTCAAACCTTTTAAAAAATGTGGTAAGGGAATTAGTTCCAATAATATTGTTCCAGATGTTTTAGGTCAGGATGACAACTGTGATGGTAGTAGTAGGAGTCTTTCTTTTTCAAGCATATGTCAGAAATTAAACTGAAGTTACAACCCTGTATAAAAGAGAAAAGGGGGGAAAAAAGGAGGGAGCTACAGCCTTTGAACATTTATGTACATATGTACATTAATGCAATGGCTTTGTGTAGTTCTTTGCCTACACCTCTGAAGTTTGATATAGTGCACTTCTGTGGAAGATTTATTTTGACAATAACCTATTAAGGCAAATGAATTAGCATTTATTGGAACAACAACTAGTAGGTCTGGTTGAGGGTTCATCGAGCCAAATATTGCATCTGAAATACCTAAGGAAGAGCAAGCACATGGAAAGGGGAATGTTTCATACCCTTTGTCCCCTTCTCCCAGTCTACAGGTATCTTCCAGGGACTTTCTGGGACTGATGCGGTTGGCTAGTAGCCCACTGTGTGCCTCTCTTCCAAGCTCATTTCGTTTCTCCTTGAGCTCCACTAAACATGTTGCAGCCTCAGAAGCGAGTTCCTGATTTACAGCACACTAACTTGGTGCAGTATGGCAAATAAGCTCAGGAGAAACTTCTCCATAAAATTCCCTCCTTGTGTTTCTGCATTGCCCCCTCTCCTCAGAAATGTTCCTAGCCTTCCTGCCACAAGGGCTTATGGTACCAATTCCTTCGGTCTACGTCTCATCTTGGGATATCAGCTTTCTTGCAGTTTCTTTCAAAATGATGGTAACTTGAAGGGGAAAATGAATCCAAATGGAGGGATCATTGCAGCAGCCTCCTGCTTGTTTCCTAGCACTAATCCAGGTTTCAATCCTGCCTTCAGCACAGCCCTCTCTTCCCTTTCCCTATGTGTGGCCGTGAGAATGGATCCATAATTCTCTGAACTGCTATCCTCAAGTTACTCTTGCAAAATTCTTTCTTGTGAATCCACCTTTCCTCTTATGCAGCTAGCCACTGTCCCTCTCCAGCCTCATCTTCTGCCCCATGCGATTCATGTCACATCTCAAATTAAATTGTCTCATTAACTAATTACGCACCCTGCCACATAAGGATGGAACTAAGATGTGTTGCTAATCTTTGTAAGGAAATGACAGACGAGGACTGGGAAAGGACAATATCCTGGTGACCAGGCACAATGTCTCATTCATCTTGGGTGTGAAAGACACAGATAAATTAAGTATGGATTTTCCACAATCTAGCTATGTGTGCTTATTTTTTACTTCAAAGATTCTAGCAATAGTAAATAGCAAAAACAAATTAAAAAACAGATAAAAACATATTAACAAAAAGCCTATCAAGATATTGATATATTAATATTGATATTCTATCAAGATATGAATTCTGAAAATTCAGAAGCAAGAATTTTTTTTTTCTTTACATGCCTTTTAAAGTTTTGGTTACATTTTTAGGATAATACAAAATAAGTATTAGGATAATTGGCAAGTAGATGCCAATCTCCCTCAAGTTTGTTCAAGAACAGTAGCTTGAAGTACAGTTATGGGTGAACGGTGAAGAAGAAGAAATGCATGGGCTTCTATAAAACCCTTTAATTGTATTTCTTGAAAAAAAATTATTACACCACTTATAATTGGCTCTGAAGTTGCTTTGTGCATATTTATCTTGAACTATCAGTATAGAGATAGTAAAAAAAGTCTACATGGACAACAGAGGCTCTTCGTTTTTTCTTCAAAATGCAGGACAAACCTGTGTGTCCACATTTAATACAGTACATCTTGGGTCTGATGCAAAACTAATGAGTATCTAGACATGGTCTCCAAAATTCAGCTCATTATATTTGCAGAGGCAATTTACTGTTGCTGACTTAAAAAAGAAAAAAAAGAAAAAAAAAGTTTTTTAGGTTTTTAATTTTATTGTATATTATTATAATTACATATATGATCCATAGATTGAGCCCACAAAAATATCACAAAAATGCAGTAACATTTGAATTTCTGGACTAAACTATCCCAGACATAAGATGGTACAAAGATAAAAGATAATATTTTTCCCAGGATGGAAAAAAAAGAAGCATATGCATCCTGAAAATTATTTGCTTTCCCAATCAGCAGAAAGCACATTAAAAAATGAAAACAGATGTTATTTCGCAACAGTTACATTATGGATATGTATGTGTGAAAGAAATATATGGAAAACTAAATTTGTCATGAAGAAATGAATTACAATGACAAATGTTTTAAAAGTAAATCCCTTTTTTTTAACATATCTTTCTTTGTATGAGTTATACATCCATCTTGCTTTCCAGAGATACATGGACAAGACGTATGATAAATGATCCACAGATATGTATTTTATATTTTCATTTCACTGCCATATTGTATAGCATCATTTTCCAACTCAGAGGATAATCAAACGCTATAACTAGATCTCTTCTGGGCCACTGTCAAAAGTACTGACAAATCTTATGTATATATTTACATATATATCACTCCCAAATTCATGGTAATTCTATTCAGGACATATGTTCTGCAGAAACATGAAAAAATGAATAAAAACATCTAAAAATATCCTATAACTTTACAAGAAGGGTTGCACATAAACGAGATAAGGAACATACAATGCTGAAAATCAAGATTTGGAAGACAGCAGGATGCTAACAGCATTTTACAGGAAAAGGATATTTAATTTCTGGGTAGAAAGTAGAAAAGTATATTTAAGTTTCAAATGGGAATGATCTAAGTTTCAAGTGAGAACGAATGACTGAATAATGCAAATATTAACCTATACCTCAAGGTTCAAAACCCTGAGAAAAATGTATTTTAACTCTATACTGTCCCCTCTTTTACCTCCTTTTGCCTCCTCCTTTGTCAGAAATGCACCTGGGCTATCACTGTAAGGGAAAAGGTAGAAATTAGAGAGATGAAAGAGAATTATTTACTTGTTAGAGCCATAGGTGAGTTGTTAAGCCATTGCTTTTCAGGTTCTTATTGAAACACTTACAGAATCATAATTTGAAATGGTTCATAGTCACCCTTGACAGTGCTATATAGAAAATGTAAGTGGTCTTAGACTGCTTTAATGTGCGCTGAGGGCAAGGCCTTCCCAAGGCTTGACCTGCAAGGTTTTCAGAGGTGCCTCTTAACAAGTGGTCTGGGGATACAGGGTGTTTTACAATCGTATCCAAAAAGAATTTCAAAGCAGACAAAGCACTGTGATAAAGTGTGAGTTGTGTATCATCCTCCTATGTACTTCAACCACTCCTAAGCTTGTCTTCCCCGCCCTCACTCCCTCCATCTCCGAGACAAGACAAAACTATAGTGTGACTCTTTGATTTCAGACACATACCGAGACAGGTTATGCTTCTTCCATCTCACATTTCTGAATTCCTGTTGCGAAGAGAATAAATTGATCCATTAAACATCTAATAAATGGGAATGAGAATAAAGAGCTGCCATGTGGATGCAGTTGAGGACGAGGAAGTGCCCAAGAAGAAAGGCTTTCCTGGCCTTAGAAGATAATTTGAATTGAAGAAGGGTGTAGGAGTTTTACTGTGAGTGTCAATCCAAGCTAGAATGAAGCAAATTTACTCATGAGCAAGAATATCTATTTTCACAATTGCTCCAGAGTACCTGTTCTTTACCAGGTCCTATTGATATATGAAAAACAGTACTGCCAACATAGGACTGTTTCTAAAGTTTGGAGGCTAGTGGTCATCAAAGCTTTTTCTGGATTTCATTTCTATTTGATTCAGATGTGTGAAACCACTTTTTTTTTTAATTACTATGACATTTTCTAATAAAAAGTTGATTTCTTAAAGAATCTCCACCTCATGTACTATGCACAGTGATTTAGTTCTTTCACTGCTTCCTGTTAAAACTGGTTACAAAACTAAAGCTTAGAACTCACCTGGTTTTTACTGCATTATCTTTTACAATGAGATTCTACCAGTTTTTCTGGAGGACTGTTTCTAGGTGTGAAAGAGCAGTTTAATAAACTCTGGTTGGAGCATACTACCTACACACTCTAACATCAAGTGGAGGTGGTGGTGCTGTAGATACCTACCCACAAGCAAACTTCTAACAGAAATCAGATCTTAATTTTGTAGAAATGGGGAAACAGGTCTGGGCTTTAGAAACGTAAAGGTCTCACTGGTGTTGAACATACAGGATTTAAGAGATAATAAGAAAGTAGAATGAAATAAACCCAATTTCCAGATCAGTTCTGACCCTTTCTAAGTGGAAATGCCATGTAGTATTAATAATATACCATTATATCAAATTCCCATCCTATTGATGGCAATTATAAGTTTATCACTTAGTTATTCAAAGTGATGTCTGGTTGGTTTAATTTCTACCTGGCCTTGTAAATCAGTTCCCTGAGAAACTACTGCTTGTTAGAAATTTCTCAGCTCTTCTATGGACTTTCATGTTAACTCACTTTCTGAGCCTGGACAGCTCAGAATTTTCTCAAGAGGTTAATCTATACGGCAAACTGACAGCACGGTGCACAGATTACAGCTTTTTTAATAGTTCAGCTGTGAAGAAGGGTCTACACGTGGCAGTCTGCTGCTCTTCTGTGTGGACTGATGCACTTTGCAAGGCAGTTGACAGGCAGGCATAGTCCAGCTTCGGCTGTTTCTTGATCCAGCCAAGCAGACTGACAGCCCTCAGAGGGTCCAGGGGCAGCGCTAGGCTCCCAAACACAGTGGAACAGCAGGCGTGTTTCCTTACTCCTCTGGTCCTTTAGGAGTACTTGGTGCTCACCTGTGGGGTGAGCAAAGGGCATATTTTATATTTGGGGACATTTCCAACTGATTTGGGCCAAGTTTCTTAAATGCACTCAGATTACATCCTTCTTGTATCTATTATTTTTCCTTTGTGTTGTACCCTTCATGCTCCAGCATCCCTGACAATGCAGCGGTGCCTCCAGAAATAAGGCAGCAATTTTTGGGTTCCCCACTACCCTACCGGAGAACACAACATCTCTTCAGGACAAGACTGTGTTTTCTTTCCTAGCTCTATAATCAACATGTTGCTACTGCTTATTAGTGCTCTTGATTTATAGCAAAAATGTGATAATGGAATAAGCCTTTGTTAATTTTGTCTCATTTTACGCTTCATTGTTCTCATATTGCCTGGAGGCTCATGTATTTCAATGTGCAATGTAATACCAAACAATACTAATAACTGTGAGGCTATTTATTTACCTGTCTCCTCTGGAAAATTTCATGTGTCATGCTTTTTTACATTACCTAGTCAATAAAAATCTCATACATCATAAAAGATACAGATGTGGGCTATGGACACAGGCTAAATAATTATTCTTAAGTAGAGCTGAACTAAGAATTGGGTTGGAAGTTTTCTGGTCAAACAAACAATCTGTAAAATAATATGTCTGCCTTTAAAAAAACCACACCTATTAATGAATTAAGGTAAATGTTTTACTGAAGCTTTTTTATCAGGGTAAGTTTGAAATGCTTCACATTAAAAATATCAAAAATATATATTCAGATTGTTTGGATATTTGTTCCTATTCCCTCTGTTTATTTGGCAGAAGTGGCTGAAATTCAACTGGGATTACAATTTGCAGTCATCCTGAACATGCCTTTTTCTGTTTAAAAACAAACATGTATTATAACAACAACAAAATATCTGAAGGGAGAAAAAAAACCCACCACCCCACAAAAAAACTCCACTCCAGTACATTTCTAATAAATTGACAAGCATATTGACACCATGACCCCAACCCAGCCAAGCACTGAAATACATACTCATCTTTATTTTGGGTCCTTTTTCCATTTACTTTATAGAGGTAGATTTCATATTGGCCCAGGCAGTCCCATAGTCTAGGAATGGTAGTGCTGCAAACTTCTAGCAAGATCATGAGCAAATTTTAAAAAATGGTAATTGTCACTCCTGGATCAATGAAGACTCCCCTGGGAGTATGAGTATTTTTACAAAAGTCTGTGTTTATTGGTGCCTGACTCATATTCCTTCTAACCTGGTTTCTTCTTCCATGGACAGTTTCATAGGAACCTGATGTGATGGAGGGAAACCTTTGCTTTACTTCAAGCACCAGCAGAGCACTGATTCCCTGCTACTACAAGGCTGTCCCTGTGGAAGTGTTATACTTTTTTCATCCCAGGCTATCTATAAACCAGGTGCAATAGTGTAATCTTTCCTTCTTAAACATTTTGATTAAACCTTAGAAACGTTGGAGTTTATATTCAAAGCCCCAGTAGAATTCAGATCTTTCTGAACTCTAAGTCCAGAAAAAAAACCCAAAGTAGATCTTAGATGTACATTATGAAATAATAATAGCAATAACATTAATAATTTTAATTGAAAATCATTAAATTTTAATTAGTTTAAAAATATATATTAATTTCTAGCCTCCCAGGTGCTTCTTCCCCATTCAGAGTAGAGCTTCTCCCACTAGCACAGCAGTAAAATTGGTTTTGAAAACAAAGAACCTGATCTTTGGATATTCTGAGGGTAAAACAGAGGAGGACAGCTATAAACTAAAATAAGCCTCTCACAAACTCTGGCATGAAAGTGTAATTTTCCCATATTACTGTCTTTCGTTGAAGCTGTGTTCAGAAATACATCTTCCTATACATTCCTTGTGCATACTGTAAATTTACATTTATATAACCAATTATAACAACTAGCAGTGAGAGGAAGCTTTTTTTTTTTTTTTTTTTTTTTGGTGTGTTTAATAGCACAGCTTTAAATTACATGTTATTTTTTGCAGCAGCTCACCAACAGAAGTGTGATTCATACTGGGAAAGCAGAGGTAGCAGAAGGGGAAGATAAAGAGCAAAGTGAAACTACCAACCACTCTGAGTGGTTGATTTTTTTTTGTAGGTGAAGATGCCAGAGGGCTCTGGGAGAGTCTTTTTCCTCATGACTATGAGGTAAGAGATGTCTATTCTATAACAGATATACTTGTTCTAATTTGCTTTTAAATGTACAAGCAAATCCCACCCAGTATGTTCTTTTTCTTTTGCAAACTAAAAATTGGTGAGCAGAGTAGAGGCAGAAGAGGACCTCAGCAGAGGACCAGACCAGTTGGTGGGGACAACCTTTGCCGTATAGTTAGAACTTAAGTGTATTTGGGTTTTGTAAGCTTCTTTCAATATAAATGTGTTGGAAGTGGTTAAAATCATACAGAATTGCCCACATCGGTGCGTGCCTACACTTAAAAAGGAAATTTGTTTTTTTGTTTTTGGGTAAAATTCTGCAAAGAAAAGCTGTCCAAGCAAAGGTTTTGTTATCCTTCTTAAATATGTGCTATGTATAAAACCACATGCTGCAGCTATATATGTAAAATGTATACATACGTACATACATGTAAAATATGTAGTGAGAAAGATAAATTTGCCTAAATAATTATGGATTGCAACCTATAGTCCCTTGTGTTTATACACAGTCCTACAATTTAGTTATGAGGGTTGTGGTGGCTTTTTACTGGGCTGTGCCTTCTTGAGGAAAATCCAACTTTTTGTTCCTTTTCTTCAGGGATGTTATATATATTTAAAAAATGAGTAACTATTTACCCACACCTTTAGCTTGAGTCTCCTTTTGTCTATTAATTGGTACATATGTTTTTTGTTGCCGTTGCTCCAGGCACTTGCCCTAAACTTAGAAGAGAGAGAAGAAAATGTCACATAAGAGACATAATTTGTGCTAATATTCATTAATGGCTAAGTAAGTGGCAAATGCTTGTTTCATCTAGTTGTTAGCATGCTGCATTGCAAATATTCTGAGAGTGAAGTGGGCACAGTCTGAAAGCATGGTCCTGAGCCAGCTCTTCCCAGCACATCCTAAGGGAAGTTTCTCCAGACAGACCTCACCGAACAGCACAAGGAGGGCTTACTGCATTGCAGCACTGGTGGGTTTTCTATCGTTCAGTAGAACAGTCTGAATCGCTTGATAAACTCTGCCTGTTAGGATAAAAATCTGTAATACAGCCAGATGAGGAGTTTTACAAAATTGAGAAAAAGAAAGGGTGGAAAGCATACAAATAGCGTGGGAAAACAGGTGTCCTGGAAAAGGCTGTCTCAGAGAAAATGATGTAGGGATTCATAGTAGATAGACAACTCAATTGGGGCTGTCATTGTAATGCTGGGTCAAAAAGGTCTAATACAATCCTTAGATAAACACAAAGAAAAGGAGTGAATAGAAGGAAATAAGTTGTTTTGCTTCTGTACTGGAATCTCACGTAGGAATTTTGTATAACATTATAAAAAGGTTGTTGAAAATGTGAAGGAATGCCAAAGAGAGATGTAAAAATGAGTTGAGGGGTATAGAAAGTCTCTTTCAGGTAGGTACTTCGAGCTTAGCCTGTTTAAATTATAAAAAAGAAGCCTGAGAAGTGAGTTGAATGCTGGACATAAGTACCTTTAAAAGGAGAAACCACTAGAAAGCGAAGAGCTCTCTAATCCAGGAGAAAGAGGAGCAGCAAGGACCAAACCCAGGGCAACTGGAGCTTGAAACAAGCCAGATCTTTTTAAACAGTGAGTGTGGTTAACCACTGCCCAAATGGCACAGGGGAGTAGATTTGCCATCCCCTAAGGTTTTTGTACCCAGACCAGGAGCCTTTCTGGGGAGAGGGAGAAAAGCAGTAAATGGATGGATGGAATCTGAGGTAAGCTAAATCCGAAGTCCATGAAGCTTATTTCAGAAAGTAAATGCAGCAGACTTTGGGGGAAACCACAGTCTGCAGCTCTGCTCTGGCCAATTCCACCTACCTCGAACCTGAACACCACGCTGGATTTAGGGAGCATCACAGCTGGGCATAGGGAAGGTGGAAGGGGTGAGCTGGGAGCAGTGCAGGGTTAGGTACCTGCTTTTGCCATAAAGCTGTGGTGGCCTGGGCAGGAGGAGAGGGATAAAACACCTTGTGAAATGCAGAGGCAACAGCCTGAGAGGGTGCGTGGGCACCGCCAGCTCTCAGCAGTGCCGGTGCTGGCAGCCAGTGAGACTCCAGGGCCCTGTTACGTGACAGTTTGTTTCCATGAGTCACTGTCACATGCATGCTCATATATATGTGTATACTCCCCCATTCACTAAAAAAGCCACAAAACTGTTCATTATTCATGTAAAGTCCAATTTCAGAGCCATTCTTCCCACTTTTAGTCCTCTCGTAAGTTTTTGTTTCTCTCTATTGGTCTAGTCACAACTTTCATAAAAAGAATAATTTCTAAAGGGTTATTGTAAATAATTTTTCATGTGCATCCTAAACAAACTTTCCTTAAATAATATATGCAGATGCATAAGGTTCAATTTAACTTGACTATTCAATCTTTTTTTTTTCATTTTTGACTTGCCAAATGAAAACCTGGAAGGGTTTCTGCTTAACCAAACCTTTTGTGTTGGGGTATTCATAATGAAAGAAGTGGAAACAAACATCTAAAGTCTCTGATATAGGTGACATCTCCTGCCTTTATTTTGGGAAGCAGAGTATGGAAAGAATTGAGCAGCAATCTCCCATATTCCAAGCTGATTTCTTCTTCCGGAAGGTAATTTATACTGGCCTCATATTTTTTTTCCTTTTCTCTGAACTGCTTCTCTATTAGCTGATTTCAAGATGGATAGATGTAGATTTCTGGTGAACATAACTATTTAGGGGAAAAGCCTCCTGGTTCTAGCTGAAGGTTTTTTCCTCTGAAAATGTCATTAGAAATTAAAGAGATGTGATTCAAACTCCAGCATTCAAACTGTAACCATGGATAATTTTTTTCTAATATTTTTTCTAGTTGCTTATGGCTTTTTTCTTCCTGTGGGACCTGTATAAAATGTATATAAAGAAAGTCCCACACAATCCCAGATTTTATTTCTTCTTAGAGAAACTTACAGTAACTCAGTTATGGATGACTGCTGTTGATGAGACCTGGCATGTGTCCTACAGGTTAAGAATATTAGGCCACTCTTCTTTGATATTCAGATTATAAAAACCTTATTTTTGCACTGTTAAACCTTGAAAATGCTTTCCCTGGATACATCTGCTCCAAAAAAAAACATTTCACCACAAGCACTTGTATATGCCATCATATAGAAGGTGGTTTCGTGGCCTCATGGACTTACTGCAGCTTGGAAAATCCTGCCAGGCATTCTGTATTAACATTTTAGCTGTCTGTGTTGTTGAATCTTTGCTACTATTTTAACTCATACTACCTAAATGCAAATGTAACTACTGCTTTTAGATTGAAAGCTCATTTCACATGTGTCAATGCACAGCTTTCAGAAGGTAACAACACATTTTAATTTTTTCTCACTCCATTTAGATTTGAACTGAAAAACTGGAAGCAGTTATCATGTATCCATTTACAGTGCAATCACTAATCACCTGTGCATCAGGGTTTTCTTCATTCTTTTAAAAATTAGTTCCTTTTGATAAGAAAATTATTCAGCTTCAAATTAAAATTCATGAATCCTATAGTGAGTGTTTTAAAAATATTAGTCTAATATTTATTTCTCCTGTCCCAAGAAAGGAGAACAGCTTCAAAGACCTATAAGTCTTAATCCTTACAGTATTATCCACAACCTTTAACTCTGGTACTGGTGTCAAAATAAGATATAGCTGTAACGTGATGGAGTCAATTGAACAACAAAACAAAAAGTCATTTTCAAAAATATCTTTCCTCCTCAGCCTTTGCTGCCCACCTGCTGTTCAATGACAGCAGCAAAGTTAGGCAAGGAAGGTCCCTCACAGCCAACAGCATCGGTGTCAGCTGGTGTCAGACAAGTGGGTAAAAATATGGAGACAGGGCTGGAAACTCCAGGTAATTACCTCCAGAAATTGGAAGTGGAATGGAGGGAGGATGTTAAAATGGTCATTGGCATTGTGACGCAGTGATGAGCACCAGGGAAAGGAGGGTGCCCAGCAGCTGCGGCTTGTGCTTTTGGTGGCACAGGGACATCTGAAGTAGCTCTGGTTCAGACAAAGGACCTCAACAAAAAGGTGAGAAAAAACTTTTCCTCCCTGCTGGAAACTTACTTTTCAACATGTCGTCACATCTTGCCAACGTGAGATGGTGAGCAGTGCTTTCTGCCTCACCGCACCAGCAGCTCCGAAGAGCTTTGGTAGAAACGAGCACAGATTTGCTGGAGGAGTGCTTGCTCCCTCACGTTGGCTCAAGGGACAGAATTGTCAGGGAAAATGGTTGGCTTGCCCTTTTCAGAAAGCTAAATTGTATAGGCAAATACAGGTTAACAGTCAGGTGAAGACATTAACTTACCTGCCACTAGAATAGTTTTGCAGTGGAGTAGTTTTTCTAGGATAACAGGAAAGGTTTTACAGTTCCTGAGACTTGGGCCAGCTTAGATAAGCTGTAAGGTGGATTGGTAAACTTAAGGAAGAGGGAGAGCAACCACATTTTCAAACTGAAAAAGCCCACCCCCTGGAGCTGCAGTCCTAACCAGGCAAATAGGCTCCAAGAAACAGTCAATGACTACCTTGTCTGTTATCCTGGGGAAGAAGATTTATGTGCTGACACAGCCAACACTAAGTATTCACAGCCAGTCTGTAAATGCATTTTTCCCCATTGCAGGCAGGTATGGAGAACCCAGCTCTGAGGGAGGTCACCCAATGAAGAAGAATTTGCATCTGTGGCTGACTGACTAGAGCCAATATCAAAGGATTTGTCTTCATAATGTCCCTGCATCCTTCCCAGGAGAAGACATACAGGGACAACTCAATGCTTTCCTCCTCAAAGCATGAGGCCAAGGAATGTTCCCTCAGAAGGGATCTACAAGGAGCCTTCACTCAGCCAAACTGCAGTTAGAGGTGTAGCAGCAGTGTTTGGTCCTCAGGGTAGAGGCTGAGCTTGTAAAATCCATAATTTTAAGGCACTTAGAGTTCTTTGCAAGCATCTACGCGTATTAGAGCATTATTCCTTAACACCCCCAGAGGGCATGCCCTGGTTAACCGAGGTGGCTGCTCAGTATATTGATGGGTGAATCTATTTGTCAGGGTGACAAATTTTGGAGTGGGGGCAGAAGATAAGCCTAGTGGCTAACAGAAGCCTCTCCCAGAGATCTCTGGAGGGATGGGAATTCAGGAGAGATTACAGATGATCCCTTTGCTTTCTGCAGCAAGACAACTAAATAAGCATCACCAGCAGTCAGGCTTCAGATGTATTCCAGTTATCTGTATGTATTACCACATTTAGGGACAAAATCAAACTTTTGTTCCCTGATAGAATATTCTATCAACTTTGGGTCCTATCCAATCGCAAATGAATAGTCATTGTAAAGTTCTCATTAGTGGTACCTCAGCAAAGATCAAATAGATCTTGAGGGAAGCTGTGGGGGATTTTTACCTTCAGCCCCACCGCCCCCCCCAAAAAAAGGTCATCAGTCGCAGATGGTTAAACAAATTAACTAGAAATCAGCTGGTCAAATTGAAGTCTGGGAAGCATGTAGTCATGAGTCTATATTATCCAGACTTGATTAATAGTAGAGACTGAAAATACAACCTTCACCATCTTTCTTAAACTTCTGGTGATATGTTTAGAAATATATTAGTTTATCTCTCTCTAAGAAAGTCTCTGGCATCTGTCAAATGTGACAGATCCCTGGCTCCATAATAAAATGACAGTATCCTTGTCAAAATGAGAAGATAACTGTGTTAGAAACACGTACATTTTTTCACAGACTGATTAGTTCCTCCTCAAAAATGACATAATTGCATTAGGTTCAGAAGTGTCGTTTGGCATGAGATTTGCTTAATCTGATGTTACCATGATAGGGTAGTCAAGGTCATTTTCATATACTAAAATCCTTTGTCCTCTTTGCTTTTCTGCCCAAAAAGATGAAACAGGAGAAATACTGTCTTTCTGGAGTACTCATTGGTGTCACCTGCCTGCAGTCCTTGCTGTACTTGTCTTTACAGAAGCAGTACTTCCTCGCAGTGACAGAGAGGCCATTTCAGAAAAGTGATGAAAGAACCGAAGTAAGCATGGAGTGCTTTACATTCTCTTAAAATTGATGTGATGTTGTATTTCCACTTATCTTGCTAAGCAAATTATAAAATTCACTCACTTTTCTCTGCAATATCTTTTAACAAGCTCTCCTAGCTGTGTAGTTACAGTACAATAATATCCAGGATAATAAAGATCTTCAAATGTAAAATGGGAGCTTGTGTCAAAAAATAAGTGTATTTCTTTTTTCAAAATCTGAAAAATGTTTCCTTCAGACATGTATTTTCTATATTAATCTGGTCGTTGTATTGTGATATATATCAGTGTGTGCCTAGTTCTAAATCTGAAAAAAAATTAGCTTTCTGAGGAATTAAAGATACTCAGATACATTTCCTTTTAAAAAGAACTATTTAATACAGATTCTCACATCTTCCATGAAAGCCATTATCAGCCAAGTAAAAGTGCATTTATACAAGGTTGATTAGTGTTAATAGGAAAAATGAAATGAAACGGCACTAGATAAACAGGGAGCCTGATGCCATGGCAGGCATAAGAACAGACTAACCAAAGGATGGTTAGCTATTTTTCAATAAGCTGGCTTTGAACTAAAGGTCCTTGTCTTTCTCTTGTGTTTTGTGCTTTATAAAAAACATCAGTCTTGATGTAACTCAAAGGAAGAGGGTGCAGGGAAGAGCTGAAATCTCAGGCTTTTATGGGAAAGAAAAATAATCTTTAACATTTCCTTAACTGTTTAATTCAAAACTTTATTCTGCAGCAAACCCTTTTTATTCCCACATACTGCAGCATTTTGTCATCAGTTAACACCCTGACATGTTTTTTACATACAGGAGTCAGAGGTGCCATAGTCATGCTGTCTGATATTTATGTACAAGAGAGTAGAAGGTGAGCAATTGATTGTGGGTCATTCATAGAAATAATGAATCTGAGCCTTTGTTCATGGAGGAAAGCTATGATGATGAGGTAGGACACCTGTGCGTGTATTTCACCCACCAGGAAGGCAAAGGTATGTAATTCAAGGGAAAAGTTGTGTCTATGCAGGGCACTTCTGGGCTGAAAGACAAAGCCTGTGCCTTGTAGAGTGAAGGATGTATGGAAGGGCCTCAGAAGGATCTCAGGCATGATCAGCAAGTTATCTGCAGTTTTCATTTGGCATTTTAAGATTTCTGAATTAAAATCTCTAGATTTGACCTTCAGAAAGTGGAATTAAGGGCATGACACTAACAGTGAGTGCAAAGGTCACTTTTGTCCAGAGCAGTGAGACAGGCACCGTGGTAACAAAAATGTGTTGTGCTCCAAACCCAGCTTAGGCAAAGTGGTACAAAGGGTACGGGGTGGTATTTCTTAGAGCATCAGCAGAGGCTCTGTTCTCTATAAAACGAAGACAAAACACTAGCAAAAAGTGTAGTGAAGGAAATCTGTTCTTTATTATGCCTTTCTCTATTCTGTGTATCTTCTCCACTGTTTTAGAGGGAGAAGGTAATGGAAGGAAGGGAGAGCAGGAAATATGTCAAAATTCTCCAGCAGGGGTTTTTCCATGCAGGGATATGTGTAATTACTGGATGACATTGTCTCTGAGACACAAATTATAATTGCAAATTAATCAACAGGATGTGAATTGCCTCTTGATAGTTAAATTTTATTTCAATTATAAGATTTGGTTTGGATCAGAAACAAAATTTCTTGGCATGAGTGTCAAGTAGCTACAATAAGAATCTGAATTTCATTTTCTCTGGCAGCCTCCTCTTTTTTGCAAGAATTGAGCCTGCATTTCCTTTTTGTGGTGGCCCATAGTAAGAACTGTAAAATGATCACCCAGTGCTCTGCCACTGGGATGCGGGTACCAGAATTTCATCTGATCCAGCCTGGAAACATGGGCTGGCCACTGTGGTAGGAGGAGATGTGGCAGAGACAGAAAAGCCCAAATGCCTTCAGCCTATAAGAAGGGTCACTATGTCTTAAGGGGGTGTTTAAACCCAGGTGTTTATAGAGTCTTAGTCTCTCAGAGCTTTTCTGACCCTACACTGAGTTACCTAGAGGGAGCTCTGGAGTTGGCATTTAGGAGGAAATCCAAGAAAAGAAATCCTTCCTGATAGATTTTGCCTGGAAGATCGTTTTTAATTCAGGTGAATTTGCCCCACAATGTCTAAGGTGTTGCAAAGCCTTCTACTCTCAGTTTTAGTTTATGGTAATTTACTATGGTATTGAAAACATCCTCTTTCATTGTATTACCAAAGCTTGCGATGCCTTTACTGTGCTAGACACAATGAAAATGCTGATTGCATGAAAATTTAACACAAAATCAGATTATACAGATTACGAATGTCCTTTTTTGCAGGTGACAAATTCTCTGTCCTGCATTCAGTATGCTGTGCAGTCCTTTCGGAGGCAGATAGAGATAGTTTGTGCCAAGAATTATGATAGCTGTGCCCTTTAAAATCCACTTCACAGAAAATAAGTAATGCAAGTGTGAATTCATGAAGTTTCCTCCCCTGCTGGCTGCAGTTTCTGGAGATTACTCTTCAGCTTTTGTGTTTCTGTAGAGGTCCGCAGTGGTCAGCTCAGGCATTTTCTCTTCTGTGCCCTCAGGCACAGCACCCTCTTTCATAGTTCTCAGCTACATTAGGAGCAGTTAGGAGCGATGCCCAGACCTCGCTCTTCTCTTTCCTGTTAGCTATAGAGATATCTAAGCATCACCATCAAAAGGTCAGGACTTCAGACAAAGCAGGGTGAGACAGACCTTACTCTTGGACACAAAGATGGCAACAGGAAAGAAATGGTGAGGTGGGAGAAGTGTATGTAACTTTAGAAGATAACATCTTTATTTACTTTAATGAAAGATACTTCATATATCATAACTCCTCAATGGATAAAACTTCAGTGAACTATAAGATGACCTCTACGGTTTTTGTCCTAAAAAATATTTTCTGGGGTTTTTTAAACTAAAAGTATTGAATGAACATGTCTATGAGACTGTACTTATTTTGTGCTATGAACGGGAATGTGCTTACTAAATGGGACACTACATCCAAAGTATGCTTATCCACATATTACTGTCCTGGAGAAATGCTGTGTACTCATTCTCCTCCTACCACATCAGGGTACAGCACTAGTCTTTTCTCATTCATTAGCAAGAATAACAGTGATACAGAGAAAAATTAAAAGTATGCTGAGATGGTATTAATAAGTTTTTACTAAGGCAGTAGCATAGAATCATAGAACCATATAAACATTTTGGTTGGAAAAGACCTTTGAGATCATGAAATCCAACTGTTAATCCAGCACAGAAAAGACAAGAATCAAAATACAAATACAGAGTTCATCTTTTAGGCTTGTAAACACCAGTGATAAACTTAGTGCCTTCATTAACACTGGGGGAAGGCAATAGCATTAGCTACTAATATTTACCAAGCCAGCTTTCATTCAGAATTAATAGCACAAAAATAAACTTGTATTAAACTTATACATGGGTGAAATTAAAGCAGCACTGCAATGCACAGGTAATTCAGAAATAGTACTATCATTAACTAAATATATGCCTATGTGATCTTTAACACTTTTTTAATCATTCCTAAGTATGTATATCAAATGGGGTAAAATAAACAACCACCTTCTCCATCTCATTGCTCAAAGGGCAACAAAATGCTGTATGGTCATTCTGGAAAGCATCCCTTGCTATTTAGTTTTGTCTGCTTGACTCACAGCATAGAGAAGTTTCAGTCCAGCTATTAACTAGAGAAGATGGGATGATAATGAAATATTCTGCTAGGGCAGAATTGTGTTGAGTGAAACCTGGGATCATTGTTGGTGGACACCCTTCCAGGCAACCAGGGGATGTGAACACAGAGGGGCCAACCTGGGGGCTTCCACTTACCCACAACATCAGTCCCAACATCTGCTTGAGAGATGTCATCAATAGTGATCTCATTTCTAAATCTGCAGGAAAGTTTTAGGAAAACAGACTGGAAGCTGAACTCTACCACTTAAGCAAAGAAACAAAAAAGCTTTATTTGAATCGAGCAAGTTCTTACCCATCGCACATCGGAGCGCCTCCCAAAATACAAGACTTCTTCAGTTGAATTTTTAGGCCGTTTTATTCTGGCTGTTATTTGTTGGTTCCTATGATCTTCCCCACATCTTTCTATCATCAGCTTTGGTTTCCAGGTTTTGAAAGCCACCACCATGCCTGGTCCCCAGCACCCACCTCCCACAGAAAAAAGAAAAAAAAAAGAAAAAAAAAGTTTATCTAACCCTATAGATAAAGAGACAGAACTATGTTAACCGACTACGACTGCTGAAGCCAAGAGCATAATAAATTGATTTAAGAGGAAAGTAAATGTCTTCATGTAGAAAGAGTTGATAGGAGAAGATGGTGGCCAGACTGTAAAACGAAGCAGCAACAAACTATAGGGAACAGTAGCTTCTCTCAACTTCTTGTGCCCTTATAGTAACCTTATACATAGAAATTAACACAGAAATTCATTATTTTCTGCTATTTATTTCTCTGATTTCCAGTTCCAATAGTATTTTGATTCCTCTTAATGAAATAGCAATGAATAAATACCCTGCAAAACATTTCACAGGATAGCATTTAAAGACAGAAAAGCAAAGCAATCTTCCTTGAAACTGCTCAAAGCTGAAATCACCTCTAAATGACCGATGTTCACTGGAAAGAGGATCAGAAACAAGATGTTCTCTGGCCTTCAGTCTTTGCTGAACAATGACACCAAAATCAACAGTCTCCACTATAAATCAAATGTTTTGTAGTTCACAAAAACAAGGAATAAATAAGCATTGACCATTCTGATTTTCTGTTATTTTTAGCAGAACAAGCTGCTTTCTCTCTGTGACAAACTATGGAACAAAATACTGGCATTATGGCCTTCCAACAAGGCTTTTAAGGCTGTAGAAAAAGCAAAAGGTATACCACAGTGATTGGTTGCTACACAGTGATTTTCCTAGTAGTAGAAGGAGATACAATCTTTAGTGCAAGAACAAATTTCATATTTATAACCACTTCTTACAGCTATCCTTTACTGAGCAAAGAAAAAGGGGAAAAAATGAAGTGGTGCTGTGATAAAAGAGGAGATTTGGGCAAAGAAAGCAAGGAGATTAGTTTTCTGAAAGACAGACACTTCAAAACTGTATTCTGGGTAAAAGGATCCGGTACTCACTTGATCTAAGACCAAAATGTATTTGGGAATAGTGAGGAATTTAAGACAGGAAAATTAGATTAAATGTCCATTCTTTCTAGCTGCACACATTTTTCCTTTGCTAAGTAGCTCATTGACTACAAGAGCTGCAAAGAAGAGCATATTTGTATTTCCCCTGTCAGGTGCTTCTGAAATGGAGGAAAAGCATGTGCCCAGAGAGCTCGTAAAGCTGCTGCATGAGGAAAAGTTTTGAATTTTTTTGAAAGTCTGGGTCTGATTCTCTAGGGAAGCCATTCTGAAAAATCCCCTTTGCATGCTGAAGTTACAGAGGTAGTGTCTGCACCTGGCATCCGTTCGGGTGAAGGAAAATATAAGAACATATGGGTCTAATATCATGGGATTTAAAAGAGCAGCTCTGCGGGTATCCACCTGGGGTATACAATATGTTTTTATATAAGATAATTAAATGAAAATAAATCATTAAAAGAACATGATTAAAATTGCAAACTGGAAAACAGAATTTTTAATTTCTCTGTGATTTTGTTATTGGGCTCATGATTATTCTATAAATACAAACACTTCTATTTCTTACATTATATTTGTCGACACAGAAAAGACCTTAAGGACACAGTCAAAAGGACACAGACTAAAGCATCTGTTAAGAGAGAAGAATGAAATGAATTAGGATGCTGTATAGGCATTCTTGATTTTTTTTCCATAGGTAGGGACATTCTCTACAAGACACACTGCTAATGGCAGGTCAGAGTGGAAGATGTCTGACTTGGTCTGAGTTCCTGAGTGACGGCTGCATATATTTTTATTGACAGATACAGAGGTCTCAAAGGATTTTCAGCCTCTTTATACTTTCCACTGGAGGTGCAGAAATTTAGAAATGTCATCTGTATAGATGATTTTTAGACGTGGGGTTTTAGTTATCTTTCTCAAAGATATTACTGTGTGGGAGAAGTAACAAGAGAGGGGACACTTACTAGATGATTAAGCAGAAATTCACACTTTGCATTATTGTGGTAGGCTCCTTCAGAGGATGTGTGTAATCTCCAACATAAACTGTTGGGTCAGTACTACCTTTGGAGAGATGTACGTGAGGTCCCATACGACAAGAAAGCAGCCAAGAGTCCTTGGAGTGAAAGGCCCTCAAAGGCATACACACAAGGAGAAGCTGAAGACTTGGTGAAGTTAAAAATAATGGAAGGTGAAGGTGTTCGTTTTGAGCACTAGCCTGGAAAGTGAAAAAATTGGCTGGATTTGTTACTCTTTGTTGCACAAATGTGAAGCTGATATGCTATATGACTTATCCTAGGCCATGCTGGGAATTCAGACCCCGGAGGGATTTCGGCCTCTGCTTTGCCCATCTGGGCTCAAAGACAGCTTGCTCATCTTTCTGCTGGATAACCCATCTGAGTCTTCTCTGAGTAAGACAAGTCACTAAACATCGAGGCATTTAAATCTAAATTACCATTGTCTCCACTTTTTTTTTTCGAGTTTTTTCTCATCATACTACTTTCTACCACTTATCCCATGGATCTAATCTACCCAAAATCTACAGCCACAGTCAGTTCTTTAACAAGTTGCTTAAGCAAGAATAGACTTTAGTGGAAAATTCATTGCTTCACAGAGGTGAACTTATACAAAACATGTAGATTTTTCCACCTGCACCATGAGCTCACACTGCAGCTGATAATTTCTAGCTTTCAGAATAATTTAAAAATTATGTTACTTTTATTAGCATTGGAAATAAAGAAATCTCATAAGAAAGAAAGATTTCCTGGAAGCACTGGCTGAATTTTGAGGTTTGAACATAAGCGAGGACATAAGTGAGGACAATTATGTTGTCAGATGAAAGTCATGTGAAATGGGATGGTTTATTTTGTGACAATTTTTCAACGATTTTTTCTGATTATTTTCCTGGTTTTCATCAGTGAGCTACTGATTTACTTCATTCAGAAATCAAAAGCAAACCTCCAGGAGTTAAATCCTGGCTTGGTTGAAGACAGTGGGACTTTTATTCCTGAGATGAATATCACAGTGAACCAACCCTTCCTCCCTAATTAATTGCATTAACAGTTGAAAAAATAATTGAAGTTTTGCCTCTGTCTGCTTAACCAAACCAGAAAGCTGCATGTTTGAATGTGGTTGTTCCTATGAAGTTTTGAAAAACTATTTTGGAAACTTTCCCATCAAAGCAGCTGTGTCCTTTTAACTTGAGTCTGACTAAGGACCCTGTTTTTCATTCACATTGCAAGTACTGCTGAATGTAAAGCCGTTAAAAGGAGCTTTCAAGATCACTTGGGCAGAATTCATATCTCTTTAAATGTTAAGGCATTAGCTTTTTGGTAAAAATACCTTATTTAGAAATGAGGTTGATCTATAAATTATTTAGATAGTCAATGATAAAACTCTTCAGCCCTTTAGCCTTAAATAACACTTCTTATTAATTGTCATGCATTCTTCTATCATTGCTTTATTTTCTGTTTTGCTTTGTCATTTGTTTTAATTAGTTACATAAAATATTATATCGAAATAATACATATCTCCTTGTTCTGATGAAGGTAAAAACATTGAATAGTACTGAAAAGTCACTCGCAAGACTTTACAAGGAAATGTTGTTTTACAGAAACAGTAAAAATCTAACAAAACACATGGAATATTAGAATTTTTGAAGCATCTTGGGTTTTTGTCATCAGATAATGAAGTATGCATCTCGAGTCACCAAGGAAAAAGGTGCATTCTGTGTGCAGGTAATTACCATTCATGCATGAACTGCAGTGTTTACTCTGGCTGGTCTCTGCTGGGTCACTCACACAAAGGGGATGATTTTATCAAATCACAAGTTACTGGGCTCAGTAGAACTGCAGGGGTAAAAGTTAAGATAAGGTTGAGATTTTAAGTCAGGCTGAGTGATCATATAAAGCCTTGCTATACCTTTCAATAAACCATCATTTTTCTTTTGAACTTTCTTATTCCAAATAAAGCCAAGTAAGCAGCACTGTGAGAATATGAAGCTGATGTGCTAATAAAGTAGCTTATCCTTCAGTGATATTTAAGAATTTGGTTCCAGCAGGAGTAGCTAGATACAAAAATTTCCATATCCTTGACTCATTGTCCTATTCAAGTGAAATAAAGTAGCCTTAGTGGCTGAAGTGAGACAGACCAGAAAAGAAAAATGCTTTTCTCTTTAGTGATGGAAAAATAAAATGCCATATTGATAATATGGAAATGAAAAAAAGAATATCCCATTGAGGTACTATCAACTATGAAGCTCTTGTTCCAGAGGACTGACTCCAGGAAATTAGAAAAACAGTCAAAATGCTATTGGTTCCTATTTCATTACTTTGCTTCATACATATCAATTATAAACATTAGCTCTTCGGTAGGGCTGACTCACTTGAAAAACAGTGGCTTTCTCACATCTCATTTCTCAACACCTGAAAAACTGCCATGCATGAGGTTATAAATACTGAAAAATATGGATGTAGGTTCATTACTTTTTAATTACAAAGCGAGAACATTGGGGGGGGGGGGGGGAAGAAACTCTTAGATATTCTGTTCTTTGCTGGTAATCTATTCCACTAAATATATTTATTGCTGTAATAGTAAAAAGTGAACTTTAAAGCAACAGAAGGGCTTTCTTTCTGATTTCTTTCTCAGAAATCAAGATATATGCAAAATTAATTCCAAAGAATAGTTGTTCTGCTTTTTTATGAGTCTGTATTTTGTCATAATGAATACCTAGGTGGCTATTTCACATTTAAAGTAGTTCTATAATTTTTTTCCTTTATTGCTCTATAATGTGCATGTCAGCAGTTTTCATATGTGATTGCCTATATTTCCGGAAGCAAAAAGGAATTCTAGCTTGTTTCTCATTGAGATAACGACACACCAGGAAAATGGAAAAAGCAACTGCTACTTCCAGAGTTCTGTGCGGGATTAGTCAGTGCTATTGCTAATGTTGTTTTTGGAAATGTAGCTGTTGGAGCTGTCAGAAAAGTTTCATTTGAAACACTCTGTCTTTAAAGAGATTTTTTTTAAGGTAGGGATCACTCCAGCTACCTTAAATAGGTGGATTAGGCCATTTAAGGTGTTGTATTCACCTAAATATTGAGTTTGACCTAAATGTTGAGTTTGAATGATCAACGCTACTTCAGGAGATCGTGTCTCTTGCAGATGTTAACGTGAGGTATACCTGTTATCTGAGCAAATGCCCTACTTACCTCAAGTACCATTAATATGTGGCACCAGAGAACTGCCTCACTTTCTGTTTGTTTGGGGGGCTGCTATTTTTGTTAACAAAGTTTTCTGGACTTCATGTTTTCATTTTCCCATTTCTCAGAATCAGTGCAGTAAACCAGAAAAAAATACAGATGTGAGTAATAAGATCAGAACAATTTTATGGAGCTTCTATATTAAGGATAGTTCACTTCAAAATTCTGCTTGGAAAAATGTCAGCTGAAGGGAGATTATACAGTTTACACAGAATTTATACTGTTTGAATGGTATGGAGAATTTAGATAAACAATGGTTATTTATTGCTTTTCTTAACCTGAGTGTTATGATTGGGTACCAGACTGAAAATAAAAGGAAAGCTTTTTTTTCCCCCCAAGGAAAAGCTTATTTTTAGACACCACAAGTGTAAGTAGGATCAAAAGAAGAATTACTTAAATTCACCAAAGGTAGATTCAGCTCTGTCTATTATCTATGATTATTTGGTTTCAAATTCTAGGTCAGGAAATTTCTAGATCGCTGATGGCTCAGAAGATAAGCCAAAGAACTCTGTACTACTTCTTCTTATACTCTAATCTTACATAAATAGACACTCCCAGGCAGATGGCTTGCTTTACTTATGATCTGACCTGGTTTTCTTGCTGGAGTGACCTGTCAACCAAGAAGCATGCTGAGGTACATTATCATCCTTAAGAGAAATGGGGTTGTGGTGGTGGTGGTGGAGATAACACTAATCACCTGGCTTGGGTATATAAACCTTCACTTGCCATGTGTAGTCTACCTGATAGTGTGTGATGGCTGCTGAGCACACAACACAATTTTCCACATGCTTTCTTTCAAACCTATTTGGCAAATTCGCCTAATGAGTGTAAATCAGTGAGAAGGTCTGCTCTGTTGCAATTGCATCATCTCATGAGTTAGTCTACTTTGTCTCCTTGAATATGCGTCAGATCGTTGTTTGAAGTGATAAATATATCTTACCTCAAAAGTGAGCATGTATTCATCTTCTTGAGCATTTTTTTGCCTCTTACTTTCTGTACCAGAACTGCAAATAGTCTGGCTCATTTCCATTGCCTGATAGACTGAAACCAGAGAGGCAATGCCACTGGCCACTAACCATATGCTAGACTGAAAGCAGTAACAATCCACAGCAAAATAGAAGAAAATCAGTAAGAAGTATTTTCAGTATGTGATCTGCCTCAATTTCCAACTATTCCCATTGAAAACTGAATTGAAAAGAATAAGTTCAGATGGTAAAGTTGAAGAAAAGTAGGGGAAAAAATAGCACAGGTACAGATTCTCTCCATTGTTATTTCTGTACTCCAGGGGGTTGTTTTTCCAGTCAATTATTTCCGTTAACATATGACTGAAAGTTGTCAAGAAGTGTTCTCCCCTGAAACACAGATATGAGGAAACCTTGCCAATGACTCCAAGTGATGAATACTCATGGGACTCTTTAATAAGAAAATGCAAATTATGGTCTATTTTGCTGATTTACCGCAGTTGATTTCTTAGAAGTTGTCTTTCATATCTTAGCTTTCTGTCTTTGTAGAAGTCTGTTCTTTGAAAGAAACAGACTCCAGATGCTGTAAGTTCATGTCTTTTCAGCAGTGCTATACTGGCAAGCATGCTTAGCCTTATTTTTCATATGGCCGTTTGAAAAGAAACCTTACTACCCTTATCCATTGATCTAGGGATTATAAAGATCAGTTTCTTACAGTGCAAATGTTATAAAATTGCACAGTATGCTTTATTCTTTAAAACTTTCCATTAATTTTGCTATTTTTATAAAACAATATTGAGATTTAAATATTTGGACCCAGATTCAGTAAGAGGTTAAAGGTTAAATGTTAAACTAATTGCAATAAACTGACAAAAATTCCCATTAATTTCAGAGAAAGAGTTTTGACCGGAGACATTTATGTATTTTGGGCAGGTTTCAGTAAGGATCTACAAGTCAGGCAAGACAGGCTAAATGAGTCATCTCATCTATGCTTCCTACATGAACAACAGGGTGACAACAACTCTTGAGATGATTGATCTGACACTGACTTTCCCAGACAGGGATGAGAACACCAGTCTAGAAATGCCTCCTGCTCTCCTCTAACGATGCAGGGTTTCTAGACAACTTTAAACTAGATGCCTATCTTTAAATGTCTAAATTAAGAAGCAATTTCTTCAGAAGAAATAAATGTTGAATATTTCATATCTTTGAGCAAAATTAACCCTCCTTAACATCAGGGTTTTCATGGAACCAGATCTTTCTTAATCTCTATGCATATTTACCTCTTGAATTTTAGGCTGAAGAGGGAGGAAGGTTGGCTTTTTTTTTTAACCTTCCAAGGTTATCAATTGACAGATTAATTCATTCATTAACGGACCAACAATTATACCAACTAGCAAACACTAGTTACTAACCGACTGAAGGAAAACTGCTATAAGAACACATGTATAGAGCTATAAGGCACCTTCAGACAAAAAAGCACCCCTTGTGCCACTGAAAGCTTGCAGGTATGTGAGCCAAAAAGGCAAGAAGCCAAGGCTGAAGAAGACAGAAGAAGACATAACAGAGGGCATAGATGAGGAAAGTTACAGCAAAGAAAGCCTGAGTGTTAATTTCCAGCATGACTGTTATTTCAAGAGAATTGGCCAGAAGATTTCACCTGCCTGCCGTACAAAAATGCAGGTAGGCTGCTTCTCACAGCAAAGGGCAAACTGCCTTGCACTTACCAGGTCTAGAAAACATGTGTGGAAACATACCTTCCTTCTATCCTAAGGCTGTGAGGCTGTTTATGCACCAAAATGCTCCTGCTTGCTTTTCCTTATAACACAGGAAAAAAGAAGGAGCCTAACAATTATTTCTTTGGAGCTGAAGTCAATCCAACTAGCTTAAAAAAGAACACTATGCCAGTTGAAAGTATATCATTGAAAAAATAGTTTAAAGTGTTTCCTTTTGGATTTGTAATGGTGGGATGTCTTCTAGGACATATTTTCCTATTTCCTATGTTGGGGGTGGTGGGGAGGGGGAAGCAGCCGATCAATCGATTGGTAGAAGATAGATCAATCTAAGGAAGAACCAAAAGGAGGTGAGAACTGACTGAGGGAAAGGAAAAGCAAACAGCAGGGATACTGCCCCGGGCTCAGCAGGGCTCAGTGAGCTTCCCCACACTGCAGCAATTACTGACCTTGCTCCTGACAGTGTCATCACCTCCAGGGAATATGTACAAAACAGAGGAGCCTGAGCCAGGGCAGTGCCCTTACTTAGGTGAGGTGAAGGGGGCCAGACACAGGTCCCACAGCAGAGACCCTGCAGCTGCCCCCAGAGCCTCTCCATGTCATCAGCCTGTGGCCAGATGTTGGGATAACGGCTGGTTTAGGATATGCAGCCAGTGAGATTTCTCTAATTCTGCTCCAAAGGCAGTGGTTAAAACCTTAATGGCAAACAAAAGATGATTACTTTATTGTTTATCGTCATAAGAAACTCAAAAAGCTTCAATTTGCTTTGAGGTTGCTGGCATTGATTTGAGCCACTTGTTACTGCACTGGATGGACTGCAAACACCTTAAGAGGAGACAGATTATTTTCCCTGTATATAAAATTTACAAATCTCAGGAAGCAGTATAAACTCTACAAAAAAAAGCAAACCCAAATTGACCTCTAAAATTAAGAAAGAAAAATTAATGTTCTGTATAATTTGCAGAATGGGATTCTACATTTATATTGGAAATACATTTTTCAGACCCCTTTTCCTAGACTCTACATAGGTGCTACAGAAAATGCTAAGGTAGATGGGTAGCTTCTTAGTACCTTTTTTCTGCATAATGAATTGTGGTTATAGTGGTTTTATGCAGATTTCAATTAATTTTATGAAGAGGCATTATTCTGTTGATATTAAAAAGAAAAAATAAGCTGTCTAATCTCATCCTGGGAAAGGAAATTACTTTTATTTTACTAAATTGCATGTATGTACAATGTGTTTAATTCAGAAAAAGAGATGTCTTAATAGTATAATACATACTCCATTTGGATTATAAGCAACCAGCTGCCAGAGGAGTAGCAATGATTGAGAGACTAATAGAATAGAGAGGGTAATACTCTTTAATGCCTTTCTTATGGGTTCCACAAATCCTCTTGATATCTTCATGTTAGAAGAAGTGTACATGATGCTCCAGGCTCTCGTAGAAATTGCTGTACAAACTGAGTGTTGGCCTCTGCCTGACTCCTGAACTGCAGGAAGGCTGTACTTCATCTTCCTGCTTGAAAAATATCGCTCGTGTTTATAATCTTAGTTAAGTTGGAAAAAGTTGGGCACCCTTAATAAATAGCATGTTACAGTTCTACCTCTAATGTTTTATTCATAGATATTAATGCAAATAAGATGTTACCCCATCTGTCCTGATAAAGACAGATACATTTTGCTTTTGGTGTTCTATGATATTTTAAGAAAAGCATGATAGAAATGATATAGAATTCTGTACATATTTGCTATCTTTATTTCAGCAGAATCACTGTAAAAGACACGTCTTCTGCCTTAGTACTTACCCACCACTTTGGTACATCCGCAATCAAGCTAATCTGTGTTTCTTTGGACGCGATGACTCCATTATTGCAGAATCACAGAATGGTCGAGGTTGGATGGGACCCCTGAAGTTCATCTTTTTCAACCCCCTTGCTCAAGCAGGGTCACCTGGAGCAGGCTGCCCAGAGCCATGTCCAGATGGCTTGTGAATATCCCCAAGGATGGAGACTCTACAACCTCTATGTGCAACCTATGCCAGTGCTCATCACCCTCACAGTAAAAAATTCTTTCCTAATGGTAAGACTGAGCCTCCTGGTTTCAGTTTGTGCCCATTGCCTCTTGGCCTGTCACTGGGCACCACTGGGTACCTGGCTCTATCCTCTTTACACCCTCCCTTCAGGCAATTGTACACATTGATGAGATCCCCTGAAGCCTTTTCTTCCCCAGGCTGAAAAGTCCCAGCTCTCTCAGTCTTTCCTCATAGGAGAGATGGTCCAGCACCTTAGTCATCTCCATGCCCTTTGTTGGACTTTCTCCAGTAGCTCCATATCTCTGTTGTGCTGAGGAGCCTGGACCTGGGCACAGCACTTCAGGTGTGGCCTCACCAGTGCTAACTAGCAGGGAAGGATCACCTCCCTTGACCTGACGGCAGCCCAGGACCAGGATACCCTTAGCCTTCTTGGCCACTTAACACAAAGTTAATCAAGAGCCTTTCTTATAGTTGTTTGATCAGCCCTTGATAAACGCTTGGATTATGCTGCTTTTACTTTTATTTTTTTATTTATGTTTCAGAGAAAGGCAAGTTATGGCATTGCAAATTACTTCAAGCAGGGATTTAAATTGTTTTGAGATCCCTTGGATGAGAACGGAGATCACTCAAGTCATTTTCCTGTCTCCTTCATGTTTCTTTCCGGTATTTTACCCCGGGGTGAAGCACTAAATAGGCAAATAAGGGCTTTTATAAAGACTTCAGTTATTGTTTGCTTCTGGATGAAGGTAGATTAATGAAATGTAAAGCAGATAAAGCACACCCACAAACCATGTCACCCTCCTGCAGATTTGGGAATTGCAACGATGACTCAGGAGTTCAGTCACTGTCACGTTGTTTGTAGAAGTTAAAAGCCACTGTAAACGCACATGGTAGAAGACTGTAGCTTGTATATGAATGAAATGTCAATTGGTAGTCAAGATTCATTAGAAGAGTTGGTAATGACACTTTTTTTACATACCTCCAGTTCATTTTCAATGATAAAAGCGTGCTCTCTGCTTATTCTGTTAATGCAATGAAATTATGAATAATTCGTACTGGCAACTCATGCATAGGTTTTAATAAGGTAATTTGTTAAGGAATATTTTTGAAATATTAGAGCTCTAAAGGTGCAACAGAACAATGAGAAACAGAGCTTTTGGCTTTTTCTCAAGCAAGGCTGTTATGCTTTGTTACAAAGGGATTGCCACCAAATGATGTACTATGTGTTCATTTTACTGCTCACTATAATTATGAACACAATTAAACCTCAAAAATTGTTACTGTCAGTTTAGGGTGTATGAAGCTGAATAGACAGTTTGCACGGCAATGAATTTTATTATTATTAAAGACTGGGTAATCGTAGCCAGCTGCAGCTGATCAATCTGGAAGCCTCACGCATTTAAGAACATGTCACTGAGCTTATTCTCTTAAATTTGGGGGATTTTTTTGCAGTTAAATTCTAGCCATTTCTGCAGAAAAAGAAATCATAAATATCTTTCCTCCTTCACTGCCATTGTCCAAACCATCGTGAGCAGATGAAGTCCTTTCTTAAGCAATTTTTAATGTAAATAGGAATTCTTTGTGAGCAGATTTGGATTCCTGTATTGTTATCTTTAAAAAGACACTTCTATGGATGTGGGAGTAATGTAGAGAATGTTAGCTTTACATTCCTAAATTAGACCTTGGACTGAGAAAATCTGCATCTAAAACTCTCTTTTGCAGTATTATGGGAGAAAGTTCTGAATTTATAGGATTAAAACATTTTCCTCTAGATTTTCAAATTCATAACTTTTGAGTTTGATAGACAAATCTTCAGTACTTTATTTGATACCACAGTGTAATGCTTGGCTATATATCAAAATATGTCAATTATATTATAGCCACAAGTCTTTATGAAATAAAAGATTCAATTTTGTTCTTTAGTTGGTTGATCCAACTGAAATTTTAATTATTTGATTTACTGGAGATTTATGCTTAGGTAAAACTGCACAAAGTTAAATATTTAAAACAATCCTCCTGTGCTTCTGTGTTATTGGATTTAATTTTAAATCTAGTAACTGTGTAAATTTTCATGCCACAATTATTTCTTATCTCAGAGAGCAGGAGTATTTCAATTGATGTGTTTGACCTGCCCTATGGATTCCAGGCTGGTTAATAGGTAGAGGACTCAAGCCTGCGACGCATACCAAGAACTACTAATGCTTCTTTCTCTACTGGACTTTGAAAGTTTTGAGTTTGTAACATTTGAAATTTCTTATAGTAACAAAAGCTCTGTCATGTTTTCCAACCTTCAGTTACTCACTCCTTAATTTGTAACTCAACTATATGTTTTTGTGTTTGGGAGAGTGAGAAAAGGTTAGGACTATGAGAATTTACGAGATATTTTCTCCCAAATATTAAAAAATATGACATGAAAATTTAGTTGTAAGGTATGAAAGGAAAGTGCAGATTTCAAATTTATTTCTATTATTGTAATAGAAAATTGCAATAAACACTATGTCACTGTTATTGCAATATGCATTTCTATACATAAAATAAATTCCCATGTTTTCACATCTACCTTATAAACAATCAGTGACTTTAGTAAATAACATCCATTTTCTAACTACTAACCTTCGAGTTTCCTGTGTTATACTCAACATAGCTATGCACTATGCATATATGAGAATAAATAAGAAAGAGTCTAAAGTGCATGAGAATGGGAGATAAAGAAAGGAATCAGAGGAAGCATAGTGTCAGGAAAAGCGGCACTTGAACAGAGCCTGTGTGTCAGTGAGTATTTAAGGTGGAAAAACTGACCCTGATGAGCCTGCATGGGAATACAAATGTTTCCTCAAAGCATTCTGTTGTCATGAAATTCAGATTTAAGACAGAAATTAGGGTTTTGCCTCTGTCCCTGAGCAATATCCTCAGAAGGGTATTAAAAAAATAAAAATGTTGTTTTGTGAAATTCTAATTGCAATATAAAAAATGGGACTTCTTAGGCAGTTTTGCTAGTAAGTCACAGTACTTGAGTACTATTCAACAATATTCAGAATCTCAGCATTTTGTGTCACTCTGTATCTGTGTTTAACAGCTGGACTCAACGGTTTCACCTGAAGTGATAATTAAATCGGGAGTTTTTCCTTTCTCATAAAGCTTGTTGCCAAACTCTCCAGTGAAAGACTTGTGCCTGAAGACACATATGAGATCTTGCACTGATTTAATTTAAAAAGTGGGCTGTCTTTTTGCATTTGACTTTTTGTTCTTTTCTCTTTCAATTCACTTCAAATTGACAATTTTACCTGCCTATAACTATGGCAACAGCCAAAAGCTTGCTCTCCTGGTTCTCTTCTTCACTGTACACATGAAATATTATGCCAGTTTTAGGAATATGGTAGACATTAATAAAGACTGTTCTCAGTGCACCTCATTTGGTGGTTAGCTTTTCTACTTCTTTTGAAATAAACTTACCTAATAATTTTGAAGTTCAGAGCATTATTAGTTCTTGTTCAACATTTTAAATACAAGCCTTAAGCTTATGTCCAACAGAAGAAAATAACCTCAACCCCGAAGTCTGAAAATAGTGTGCAGTTGGTATCATAAGGATGGAGGACTGTACGTCACACTCCCTTAAAAAGAAAAAGAGCTAGGCTTCTACATCAGTTGAGAAAGTTAATTTCAAACTATATTTATAAGTAATTTTAGCTCCTATATTTTTATCAGTTCTCATGAGATTGTGTTGTGTTATCAATCAGGTGCAAAACACTACAGCAAAATTAGCCTCGCCACAAAGCATCAAGCCCAGAAATTTGCAATTCAATCTAAGACATTATGCAAAGTTTTAATCTAGGAGCATTCCATATTCTGCATAACATGGTCATTACAACTCATCCCACCTCATGTAACAAGCCCAGTAATATCTCTGACTGAAATATAAGTTGTACTGCTGATGGCTATGTACATGCCCTTCATCCAAGTGCAATTCTGTAGTCAAACACCATACTTCAAAACTGGCAATAAATATCTTTCTGTAATTCATGTAGGTGATAGTAGTTCAAATACTACCTTCCTGAAGAAGAACTAAAGAGTATGAAAAGTGTGCATGAGGATAAACCGTAATAGGAATGAAAAGAAAATCCACTACTATTTGTTCTTCTGTGGTCTTCAGATCTAATAATTACTTCTATACTCAGAGAATAAAACTTTTAAAAATTCCACTTAGATACACCTTTTTGACTTCGCATAATGATTATAGTTATCAGACCTACCTCTAAACTTCACAGCTTTCAATTTCATATCAATAGGTTTAATCTGTTCACTAATAAATAAATTAGAGATGGCTACAACTTCATTATTGTGAATAATCCTCAGGTTTCCCGGCACACCTGAGCTGTATCCTTAACAGCAACTATCAGAATCCAACTACAAGAATTCTTATTAAACCTACTTTTATATGTATCTTTTGTAATTTCCCTGGGAAATGGCCCTGGGATTTATCAAAGTTTTACTGTAATTCAAATATCTGCAGTTATAATGGAAATGAGTGGAAAATCCTTTGAAAATACATTTATCATACTTTTTAATCCATTCTAATCCATTTCTAATCTAAAATACCTCATTTATCGCATTACTGAAAATAAAAGGTAACCAAATACTCTTTTTTTGTTACTCCTAAGGCAGCTGCAATAAAAATTGGAAACAATTACCCCTTGCTGATGTCTTTCTTTCACCATATCCAAACCTATACAATTATGGAAGACTTTTTTTCACAGTCAGCAGTATGCAATTTGTAGTGATACGGGACACTCGTTTTCATTCTAGTTTTTAGGAACCCATAGAATATGCTTGGATATTACTAAAAGAAGCTATACATTTGTTTCAAAAGCTGAATCCAAATGGTACATCCCGGTTTCTCACCCAACAGAACTAGAGGCAGAGGAATACAGGCTATTGTCATGTTCTTGTTATATATACGCAGCTTGGGTCTTGTCTACTGTAAAGTCTATGGGCAAGTTGAAGAGTTTGAGCTCTTTGAGCAATGTCTAAATAAGCTTTGAGGGAGCCAGCATTGTAGGAGCTGCTCTGGCCCTGCAGATATCCAGGGTTGGTGCATCCCTCAGAGCCCACCAACCCTGGGCAGACAGCAGCCAGCACTGCAGGAATCTGCACTCAGCCTTCTGTGCTTTACAACTGAAACCTGCCTGTTGCAATTTTAACCCGCTTGCTGGAAAAAAAAAATCACAAAAAAAACCCCAAAACCAGCCACCCAACCAACAACAAACCCAAAACAACAACAACAAAAAACAGTGAAAAAAAGAATGAATTTCCTCTCTTTGTTCTGCACATTGCTAGCCCAGAAGAATATATCAAAGATAATACTGGTGCTGAGTGGCCATCCCTTTGGAGCTGAAAGCCTTTGGGGAAGCCCTGTGTCTGTGCTGGCTCCCCAGGCTGCAGGCAGAGGGGCAGGAGGGAGATGTTTGGTGCCAGGTGTCCCCAGCATGACCCCACGCTGTCTCCTTCTCCTGCAGGAAAGCAGCATTTCCTGACAGGCAACAGCAAATGAGACCCTTGCTGGGGGTGAGGTTTCCCGTTCGTTCCTGCTGATCACATCATGGCATGCTCTTGTCTTGTTACTGCTGTTTGAGCGGGGATATATTGTGCTTACAGGTTTCCATCACCTTTGCTGGTGCTGGGAACCAGTATCCACTGATGCCCATGGAAGTCAGGGATGCAATTGTCTAGGATCAATAGGAGGTAAGATAATGTCAAAAAATGATTAAGCAAATTACTCAATATAAGCTTTCTGCCACTTACAAACATATTCTAATATAATGTCTTTATACACAATTACAAGCATAATGTACTGTATCTTTTTAATAATTTTCTACTTCCTTGTTTTTAACTCTCAAACTCTTCCCCATGCAATTAATTTTCCTCATGGATCAGTTGTTTAAAAATGACCTATTTGGTAAAAAAACATAAAATTTTCTCACTTACTGCAGTGAGTGGGTTTGATATTCTAGAAATGCTTACAGTAATGAAGATACTGAGGGTAACTCGCAGATTATTCATAGATATATGGCATGTTTTAGAAAGAAAACAAAAAGGGTGTATCCAGAGCACGTCCTTTACTAATGGATCCTCAGTCCACACTTTCTCTCACACAGAGGATTATACTGGAGATTACGGGATCCATGTATGCTGGTAGTTGTACTTTCTCAGTGGAAAAACACTTTTGCCTTTAAAAACAATCAGTTTTACCATGGAGTTGACTGAATAAATGAAGCCATCTGTCTGTATTTACCACTGTCAAACCAGGGCAGACCCCCGCTGTTAATTTCTGGTAGACATCAGCAGGGCTCCATGAGCAGAACGAGAGCAGGCTGCTGCTTCAGCTGGTGTCTAAACTCGGCCTCTGCTCTGTTTCGGGGTACCGCCTGAAGGTGGGTGGCCCTCCTTCCCCATGCAGGCTGGCTCCTCATGCCACCCCACCAGGCTGGGACAAGGCACTTTCTGCTCCCCTTACAAAAGCCCTGTAAGAGACACAATGGCAGAGGCTTATGAGTGATGTGATGGCAGTCATTCACTATCATTTTTTTTAGCTAGTTTCAGATCAAAACCAGAACTTGCACCTGTATTAAAGGTGTTCATTTGTAGTGGGAACAGCATGGCAGGTACCAAGAAGCCCAGCCTCTACAATCTATGTGTTTGCTTGATTAGGAGGCAAGTTTTATGTTCTTTTTCTAAGATAAATTGTTTCCCATCTCCATCACATACTGTAATTTTAACTGTTGTTTGGCTGTTGAGAATATAATGAGCGTGAAATATTAGTTTTCACTTGAGAAAAAATGGATTTGTTCAGTGTGAGACTACTGTGGGAAATAACTGGACTGTCACTATTACTGAGTGCATCTCTCTGTTCAAGGGAAAAAATGTATAAAGAACACATAATATCAATGGAGACAACTAATTACAACCTTGATATGTAAATAATCCCATTTTGTTTCAAATAAAAGTTAAACCTCACAATAAGCAACATTACTATGACAGCAAGGTCATAAATACATAATGAATGGGTACATTGGAATATTCACTTAGCTTTGCAGGTTTGATGAGTTTAGCTTTTCTGGTATGTGCCTTGATAATAGAAAAGTCAGAAAATTAAATTAAAAATGCTAAAAAGAAGTTTTTGTCTTCTACTTTAAGTTTACTTGGAAATAATCCAATTTATTAAAATTTCATAATAAAGAAACAAACCCCCAGGCACTCAATACTTCCAACCTGAGGCTTTATTGTTATATTTTCTATATTAAATACCTTTGTGAAGAACTTCAGTTTGCATGATACGTACTTGCAGCTCCATGCTACCAGCACTGAGTCTTCAGGACTTTCAGAAAACTTTTTATGTAATTCCCAGAAAACAATAATTTAACCACAAGGTGACATCTGGAGTAAGGAGAATTCTTTGGTAGAATTCATACCAAGCTGATGCTGAGGTACAAGACATCTTATATGCTTTGTTTTGTTATATGGAAAAAAAGGAAAATAAAAAAGTGATTATAAGAATTCTTCTTGCTTTAGTAAGGCTATTTTTAATAAGGGATGAAACCAGAGCCAAATTATCTGGGGGACATAATTAAAGATTAAAATTTTTAATTGAGTTGTTTCAGAACATTTGAAATGGCATCCAAAAATATCACACTGATGAAATAAAACAAGCTATAGTCTTGAAACAATAAACCAAGATTAAATAGGAAGGAAATGCAGCTATAATAACATTTTAAAAAAGAAATACAAACAACAGGAGGAGGATGTTTATAGCAATAAAGAGAAGCTATCACTAGGGTCTCAGAAAATTTATAAACTTTCTAGAAAAACATAAGGGCATGTATAGACAAATTTAAGAATAAAGAATTTTTCAAGGAGCATGAAAGGAAAAGAAAGTTAAATTACTTGTATTGATCACAGTTTTGCTTGATTAAGGGGTTCGTCTTTTGACTGATAAATCAAATCTAACTGATCAATGAGACTTGACAAGCTCTACCTTTTCATTTCAATTACATGACAGGTAAAAGCATTCAGAAAGAGATATTATGATAGAAGATGTCAGGCGTTTTTTTCATTCATACCACATTATGAACTATATTATATTGCATCAATAACTTGGGGAGGCTTTAACAACAATTACAGGAGCTAGACATGTTAAAATGAGTTTTTTTCAGATAATTTGAAAACGTTTATTGAAATAGTTCTGGAAAAATCTCTCATTAACAGTGATTAAAGTTGATTTTCAATAACTCATGGAAAAGCCAATATTTAAAGAAGTCAAATGGAAGGATCAAACTAACTGTACCTGTCAATGTGTCATAAAGCCTGGAGAAGAGTGGACAAACTGCTAAAAGACTTTATTAATAAAGGTTTAAAGGAAAGTAATCTAATTCATGCCAATTGGCCTGAGTTTCTAGAAAACAGATCTTGTCAGATCAGCTTTATACCTTCGTATTTCTGAAAATAAAACCAATCATCTATGGAGAAAAAGGACAAAAAGCAAGCTGTGGATGCAAGACCTGGGCTGAAGCCTCAGATCAGCTGTAGGAAGCTCTTACCCTGTTGCACGCAGGACGCCTACCTGAACAGGAGATCCCACTGGAGCAGTCGGACCAAAGCAGCAACTCTTAAAATATTTGGGATCTCAAAATGATATAGTTACTTTGCCTCTATTTCCCTCAACCCTCCCAGTTCAGGAAAGAGGCTGGGACTGTTCTCAGTAGTTTTCTTGGAATGGTCATATTTGTTGGGGGAAAAGGGTTGTTGATAAGAGATTTTAATACTATGAATGGAGACTGTCCTTTGCCACATGGACTCAGCACCAGTAAATCATCCCGGGCAGGTACAATTTGTGGAGGTAGAGACAGCCAGAGTATCTGTATTTGGCACTACTGCCATCTCACACAGGAATTCTCTGTATAGCCCAGAAGTTTCCGATTAAGGAGGTGAGTGGCAGACTGAGAAGATGTCATGGAAAAGCCATGAGAACAGCTGGCAGACTTGAAAGATGCTTTAGAGTCTGAGAAGTCATCCACCATGCCTGAAAGCTTTAGCAAAGGTGAAGGTGTGATTTGATTAACTATTTTAAGTGCCTACTGAGGGAACAGGAATTTGATAGTGGAGGATAGATGCCCCATGGTTACAAACTGATGTTAAATAGTTCAGACTAAAGAAAAAATCGACACCATTTTTTCAACTACAAGAGTTATAATAATAACTGCTTTGCAAGGACTACAGTGCTTTCTTCATTCCTTGCTTTAAAGAACATTATTATATATTTCCATTCAAGATAGATTTCATTCAAAAGGGAATTAAGCCAATATAACTACAGAGAAAGGCAGAACAGATGTGTTAGAGCTGCTGGTTTTGATTTGGCTCACAGGGTGATGCAGAGGCTGTTACTATCACCACAGGTTATATGTCTTAAGCAATTGTACAAATATTGCCAAGAACAATTTATTATTTTCAGAGACCATTAGCTGCTCAGACTTTTGGACCTACTTACCAGCTGGGAGGCAAAAGAATTTGCTTGAGGATAAAATTGAGAATGTGCTATTGCTAATTTCAAAGGTGGAATTTTGTTGAGTGACACCAACTTGGGAGCAAGTAGAAGGATACAATACCTTCAGGTGTTGAACTGAAGGAGCGTACCATGGCTGGCACGGACAATACATTGTGCTCCTGCATCCAGGGGAGCATCCCACAGAGCTGCCTTAATTACTCCACTGACCATCTAGGATGCAGAGACATCTAACTTCACGTGCTCTGAACTGCATCAAATGTAGGCGCCTACAGCAGGCATTATGAGTGTCTTCCACAGGGAGCAGCTGTTTGCACCACGTGAAAAGGAAAAGCAAAAAAGAGGGCTCTCACCACACCTTGCCCAAGGAATGTGCATAAGCAATGTGCCTAGCTCACACTGGGAGCCAACAGTGAGTAGAAAGCTAAAAGCACAGCTGACACTAAGCCCTTCATCCTCTGACTTACAGAAGGAGACAAGCAAGGATGCACAGCTTGACCCTGTGGAATTCTGCGCTCCCAGTACCTCACTTCCCTGCAAAACCCCAAATGTAGCACTAGGACTATCCTGCAGGCCACAGAAGTAGCTGCATTTCTGGCCACAACGGTTTTGCTCCCTGCATACCCTTGGGCTGTTTAGAACTGTTAGTATCTCTCAGGAGCGTTGAGCTACTCTAACACGTGTGTGTATATATATATATATATAGAGAGAGAGAGAGAGAGAGAGAGAGAGAGTGTACGTGTCTCTGTGTGTGTTTGTGTGTGTGTTTTAATCTATTCCTCCAAACAACATCCTTTACAATATAATTTTATTACAATAATACAGTATAAGAGCAGATAATTAAAGCTGAAAGCTTCAAAACCCCTCAAATAGGAAAAAGGAAAAAAGTAAGGGAAGTCTGATAGTCCTGTTCAGGATAGTGAGAAACAGTCAAGACACACTCCTAAGCTTAGGTTTCTAAACAGCTTCTCTAATCTTGTTAGGCAAAGAAAAGTTTTATTCTTTTGATGTACAGATGTAATTCCCACTGGTGCTAATGAGAATTATGCATACAATTCAACAGAATAAACCCTGTAATTTAAAGAGTATTTGGAGGGGAACTTCAAAGAAAACAGTGGCTGTCTGTGATAAATTGTCTGTGAAAAGTTTGAAAGTTTAAATAGCCATCAATGTTTTTAATGATCTTGAATTTTCAAATATACACAAAGAATTCTAGTGTGCAGAAGTCCAACACATAGATGTCCAATGGAACTATGGTAATCTAAAAAGACAAAAAATAAGGACATGGATGCATTCTAGACTTACTGAAGTACAGCCATAAAAATGAAAGTTATCAGATGTTTATTATTTGTAGAAAACTGTGAAAGACATCAAATGTGAGGTTTTGATCTGAATCTTCTTTGCTGTCGAAGGAGTCCCTATTAAGCCCTAGGGAACCAAAAAGGAAAAAAAAAAAAATAAAGCAAGCCAGACAGATATACAGAGACTAAATTTTAGATTTCCATTACATTTCTAGATCTCTTTAGGTGTACAATTTATGTTTATTGTGTGCTCAGCAAAACACGTGTAATGATTACTCAGGAAGTATTTTCAATTCTTAGGCTGCACGTCAGAAGAGTAGCTGAGCAAAGGCACTGTGCTCTCCTCTTCTTGCTGCAGTGATGGTCCATGCTGGGATTACACAGTATCTCATGAAACACAACCACAGAATGCCTGGCACCTGACCTTTAGGGTTAATACTTCATTAATATCCCTAGTACCTCGGTGGCCCTGCTTTGTGGGTGTAGCAGAGCCATCCAAACTGACAAGCCTGGTAACGACCTGAGGAGGTGAATTCCTCAGCTTGAAGTATCTGGAGGACAGATGTCAGCATCTGTCTTCTTGTCTACAACCTCCTAAGTGTTAGTAGAACAATCCTGGAGAGAAATTAATCTCATCCCACAGGAAATGTCTACAACAGACCAGATTAATTGGTCATTAGATGTGTCCATTTTCTTTGGTTCAGCATACAGAGCAGGGGCTAACCAGCTCAGACATCTAAAGCTGGGTGAGAAGACCCCCACACCTAGTTTACCCACTGATGAAGAAGTTGGGCTGACCTCCAGTGACAGAGACTGAAACAACCACTTTAGTCAATGTATTCCTGTGTTCATTATGTAAAGTGTATGTTAGTGATAATCTCATAAACTAAGCCAAATATTTTCATACAGTCTGTCATAGACAAATAGAACAGTGCCATCTTCCTATTTTTAATCTTTTTTTTTTCTTTTTTTTTACATACTTAGGAAAGGTAACCTCACTTCACTTTTTTCTTCTTCAAGTTAAACAAATCCAGTATATTTGATACTTACCTGCAGGTCAGGTTTTCTGCATCTATGCTCAATCACTTGTTCAAAGCTCTTTTTTGCTGTGGCATCCAAGGATGGCTGTAATATTTTAGCTAAGACCTTATCACAGTAATGCAGAGACCAGAGAAAATCTACTTCAGATGTCAAAGGCACAATTTTGCTGCATGGAATTTGCTTTTTTTAATTTCCTGCCCCCCCCCCCCCATGCCCCCCCCCCAGCAACATAAGATTACTCATCCTTGTTCTTTTTATGATTCAGTTTATTTCCCAGGTCTTTTTCAGCTAATGACCTCACTTGCTTATTCCTGTCTCTATAAAATAACACACCCTAGAAAAATAGCATGTTTCCCCTCACCCCCTCACCCCCTCACCCCCACCCCCACCTAAAATCTGCCAAGATCTCTGAATTTCCTCCTAATAATTACAATCTTCTTGCCATGGTAGCCCTTCATACTTAATGAGCACACATTTTCTTTGCTTTTCCAGGTCATTCATGAAAATATTTGTTTTCTACCCTGCAGAGACCCTTTGGAGAGTGGAAACTGCTCAGCTCCCATTTACTTGGGGCATATCCATGTAAATCACACCTTTCCAGTTTTCTTCTAGGAAAGGCACACGAGCCTGTGTTGAAAACCTTACTGGAACTGTGATATGACATCTGTGGTTTCTCCTCCATCTATAAAGCCTTTACCTCTTCTAGGAGGACACGAAGCTCTTTTGGCATGATTCGTTCCTGACACACAAAGGCTGGTGGTTATTCATCCCTCTTATTTACTCCGTGTGCTCACAGGTTGCTTGCTTATTGCCTCTATGTGTTTTTCAGAAATGGAAGTTGGGATTTCTGCAATCTTCTGGCACTGCCTTTGCAAAGCAGTGCATTGCTTTTGCCTTTTGCTATTGTTTCATATCCATCTGTCACAACTTCCCAGAGGAAACCTAACACTGGGTTTTATTGATGAATTTTTCCAGTACTCTGGGGTAGGAAAAAAAAAAAATCATCAGATAAAGGCAGTTTGAAAACATGTGATTGTCAAGTATCAATTTGTTCCTTACTATACCAGGCTGAAGTCTTGATCCTTCATGCCTGATACTAATTACGATAGGGTCTGATAGCAAATGAGTTTTTAAGAGAGAGTGAAAAAAGTCATTAAGTGTTTAGAAATTTTCACCATCGTATGCCAACGACTTTCAGTCTCTGCAGGGGCAAACTAACCATCTCTCTTATTTCCATCTTACCTCTGGAACACTTCTTTATAAGTGGTTTCCTGTTGCAGTTCATTTCCTCCATGAGTTTCGTTTTGGAGCTTTCTTTTCCTAACCCAAACATCAATTACAGTGCTGTGTTTTCGTACCCATCCTCAGCAGTTTGATCTGGTGGCCCTTTTCTATGCAGCTCTTTTTTGTTCTTGAAATGTCAATGAGTTATATCTTCATACTTACAGTTTCTCAGCTGTGTGCCCTTAATATTTTTATTTTTTTTTGTAATTACTAATTGGTTTTACACTTTCTCCTCACACAAGCAATTTGAAATGATCTTTGCTTCCACTTCTCTGATTTCACTGAAACCTGACTTTCTCAAAGCCATTGATTTCATTCTGCTCTTATTTGGGTGCTCTGTCTGAAGGGTCATGGAGTTACAATGTCATGTTCACTCATACCCAAGTTATCTTTCAATTTGATGTCCTCAGAGTTCTTTCCTCTTGGTGGAAATAGTATGTAGACTTTCTCCCTTGTAAATGTCCTACAGTTTTGCAACTAATTGGAAGAACTTGCAGGGCAGTCAGTGTCTCAGTGTGTCTAGTCTTTGTAAGTTCTGTTATTAAGCTTTTGTACTGATGACTGCTCATTAAAGGGTCAGAATGACATTGCCTACTCTGGCTTACAACTGCAACAAATATTTCTGCTTGAGATTGTTCACTGGCAAATTCTATATTTTGTGACTTAAATCTCTTCTATTTAGATTTATTTTTATTTGCATTATAGTGCTCTAGATATATAACTGTAAAGATATACTAATACTATATACTGACTACTACAACAACAACAACCACCACTATCAAATCCCCTGTAATTTTTATATGCCTTCACAACAAACTTAATTCTACTTAATTCCTTTGTGTTGCCGTTGTTGCCATTTTGTCTCTACTTGTTCAGCATGGTGAACATGTGTGTGTGCATACGCATAAGCGCCCATGCCTGCACTTACCCAAATATTGAACTTAGAGGGTGATTTTGCACCCTAAGGAGGCTAAATAATCACAGATAAAGGAGTGTTTATCCGATTCCTAGAACTGCAAGTGACAACTAAGCTGACTGTTACCTGTTGATTTAAAAACTTCTGGGCACAACAGGCAGATCCATGAGAACAGTTTAGTGACTGCAGCAACATCAAAAATATTTCAAATATTCCCTGTTATGGAAATAAAGAAACAGTTATCTTAGCCATATATAGACAGAGACCTCTAAAAAAAAACAAACCTGGGAGATTATTAATCTTAATAAAACCTGTTCAAAATGTAATTTTAACAAACATTTAATTTTTCTCCTTCCTTACCATACATCTCTTTGGTCATGTCTTTCCATTACTTTAGAGGTCTTGGAATTGGAACTAGACATGTTGATTTGCTTTGGCTAGTGTTTCATATAAGTCCACATTTAAGCATGTTATCCATGAAAGACAAATAGAAAGAAAGTATATGAAGGATTAAGAGGCTTGAGAAAAGTGTGATTTTTTTTGTCCTGGAATTAAAGTACTAAGGAATTATGATTTCAATCTACATTAAAAGCAAACTATTATTTTTAACCCTGTGTGTCCTTAAAATCCGGATTCAATGAGGCTTTTAAACACCTGCTCTACTTCAAAGTATGCTCACAATTGCTTTATTGGATCAGGTCCTAATTTGCTCAAAAACATAAATGGACCTTATTAAAAGTCAACAAGCTTGTGCTCTGTGGCTTACGTTCAAGTTATTTCATTTGAAGCACAGGGATCCAATTAATTCCGATGGAGCTGTTTTACAGATATTAAATTTACATATTAAGTACTAAATTGAGGCCAAATTGAGGATTGCTGATGGTCTAAAGGCTTCCACTTCTATAGCTGTCTGCCATGCAAAACTATTTTTGCAGAATAGTTTCCTGTTATTAAATAATTTTATAAACTATAAAGATATAACTCTTTTCACCTCGCATTCACTACATAAATACATGCATCTTTCTTATACCACTAGCACATAGTCATGGCATGATTTTCAAATATAGATAATAAAATAAGTTAGCATAAGCAAATGATAATATTTATCCACTGGAAATATTACATACTGAAATCCTCAGAATTAATTTTCATAACCCTTTAGCTGTATCTTCTTAAGATGAAGATTGGTTCTGATTTATAGGATCATTGTGGAGTTCCTTATTAAATTGTCACTATGAGAGCATAAGAGTGGAAAACTCATCACTGTGTTAATTAGGTCTGTGGTAGTTTTCAGGCTGGTGGTGACAGCTGCCCACATGTGGCCTAATATATGTATTATCTGAGTAGCAGCACTGCCTCTGTTGGGTAGAAGCCTACACAGTCATGACTAAAGGGAAGAGGATGGTGCTATCACAGCCCAGAAAAAAGCTTCAAGGGTTGGGATTATTTTCTTGCAAAACATGTGTCGTGACAAAACATACTGCAACTTCATTTCATTTTGATCCTTTTTTTCTTTCTTCTTTACCCATGGATAACTGCTTTGCACAAACACCCAGTTATGTTCCTCTAGGTAAAAATGCTACTAAGAAAAAAATAGATAATTTAGTCCCAGAGGAAAATATTGTTAAAAAATGTTGTGTTTCTTGTGTGACCTCAGCTACAGGATTTTGGGAAATAATTCCATGATAAAATGCATGTCTGCATTTCTGGGTTACACCAGGTTGGGATTAGGTGAGAGACAGCCCCCCACATCTCTCAGTACCTTTAAGTTAATTACTCCCAGTATCATAAAATGGGGGTGAGACAGAACTTCCTAAGGTGCCCTTGTGACATGGAGACTAATCACATTTTCAAAAGTGATCTTGAAAGTTACGTCCCTGGCCTTTCGATCAGACTTAGGCTGCACTATACACACCTGTTACTGTGAAGCAAAGTAACGTATGATATTTGGATGTTTAGCTGCTCTAGAGCAAATTCATGTAGGTCTACACTTACCTGTGGTCAAGATGTAGTAGCAAACTCCACCTCCACAGACAGGAACAAGTTTGGAAAGGTTAATGAACTCCTTCAAATCGCCTTGCATTTACTCAAAGCTGTCATCACGCAGTAGCTAATACTCCTATAAACCCTAAAAAGCTATATATCCTCACTAGTAAAGCGTTCACTTTTTCATTTAGTCAGCATGCTAAGTCACATTTGAAAAGCAGAATATTCTTTGATTAGTCAGTAAAGCCTGTCTCAAAACTAGAAACGGTGCGCCCAACGAAAGTGATGCTATCACCTCCTGAACCCCAAGTGGTTCTCTTTTTCTTCTACCTGTGAAAAAAAAGCACTCTCTTTGCTGCAGCATTGCACTGGAAGATGCTGTTCAGCAGCATGGCAAGCAGATAGGGCACACAAACTGAATTGTTCTTTTAGCAAGTATTTGAGGGGTGACACTAGTGCCTATACTTGCGGAGCATGCTAAATATCTATTCCTACGCATGTTGCTCTTTCTCCTCTTTAAAAAAAAAGACCGGTCCAAACAAAAACCTGCCGTGAATCCAGTGGAGCCAGTGGAAAATCTCCCGCTGTGCCGTGTAGCTTTTGTGCTGGGGTCTCACGTTGTGCCTTGCTGAGAAGAGTGACCTAATGTCTTTTTCCCCATCTTTGAGGAGTCCCTGATGTTATTTTCCCCACATTTCTATTCCAATCTCACTTTCTTCTACATACCTCCTTTCAGTCACATTTTTAAAATTCACCATTTAATACTGAAATTTACGTAGAAGTTTTTGACATTTAAAAGATCATGGACTGCTCGGCAGAAGTAAGCCATGCCTGCCTGTCAGAAGGCAGCCCACAGTTGGTGTGCAGTCAAAACTTCTCCTGTGCATACAAATCACTCCATCTCCCAAAGTCAGAAAGAGCAGGTGGATGAGACACTAGTGTCAGAAAGTGCTGTTAACTAAAGCAAGAGGCAGTGATGGGGACAGGAGAAAACCCTTCTACTCTTCACTACACAGGATCAGCTCACAGACTTGCTTTTAGTCAAAGGATGGAATCCGGAGCCATTTGCCTGGAAAGATACAGTTGCAGTCATCTAGCAAATAAGTTAATTCACCAGAATATTTGCAAGACAGAAAAAAATGTTAACTACATTTGTCTGAGATCTTTGTGCTCACTTAAGGGGGTGTTTGACTGAGCTACTAAATTCCAAGCAATGGCAGCTAGAGAACAAAGTTACCCCAAAACTACTTGCTCAGTATTCATGGTCCATCCGTCACATGATAGAAGAATGTAATGGTAGATTAATTATTTTCCTCTCTGAATTAAAGTATCTCTGTTCATGGAACTCACATGTCACCTTACCTCCATCACAACCTCCTTTGGAGGTCTCTGTTGGTCGAAGGTTTAAGAAAGTGGCAGGTAGTCCATGTTAGAGCAAGGAAATCGGAAACATGATGTTCTTTTGCCAACAAAAGACAGCTTACATTACTAGCTTTCCTTGAATTACCTTTCTGAAACGGGTATGACCTTCCTGACAGACAGTGGATGAAGAATCACCCTTTGGAGCTGTCTCCAGTAAGGCAGGGAATCTAAGAAAGAGTGGATTTTCATGGGAAGGCACAAGAAATCTGGAGCTGCTATGAACATTTCAGGATTTCTGCTGATTTTCTCAAACTCATTTTAATGTCTGATATAAAACATAGTTCAAGCATGGGATCACAATCAGTTTCTCTGACTGTGTTCTCAGAAACAGCATCTGTCCACCCAAAAAGGGTTTGGATTTTTTTGTTCCCCTTTGTATCTTAAAACATGTTTGGAAAACAAATTATCAGAAGTAGCAACATGTGACTTCATGTGGGGATGAAAACCGGTGGGGGTGTAGTACATGAGTTTTAGGTATTATAGCAATTATGGTTCTATACCGTACTCAGCTTATTTTGTATATTCAATGGAGAAATAAAGTGGCATATCATTTATGATTTTGATACACAGGAGAGTCTATTCTTCAGAAGTCAGCCAAATTATCTTCTTGTTTATACCTGACCAAAAACAAAACTGAAAACTTCATTGTCAAATGAAGTTGGCTACTTCCACAGGTGTGTATGCTGCAGCTCAGAATGCAGATTGCTGAATGGGTGTCAGTGAAGGCAATGTGATTAAAATTATGGAAGATTTCTACAGCTATCGCAATTCAGGGGTCCATTCATAGCAGGATTCAGTCCAGTAGCAGCTCTAATGAAGCTGGTAAGATGCATCAGCCAAAGTTATGAATTCCAATTATGTAACGGTACTAAAGTGAAATAACCGGTATTAGTCACTCCTGAAAAAGTTATTTTCATGCTTATATCTATGCTTATTCCAATAAGCATTCCTTTTAGCACCCAGGCTATTTTGTTTCCAACAACAGTAAGTTGACAAAGGAGGTAGAGGAGTATATACCTTTATTGCATATCCTAAGAAAAAAAATAAGAAAAACTTTTTTTTCTACCTTAACTGATCATCTACTACCAAAAATTTAAATCTTACAGCATAACACAGCAACACCAGTCTCTCATACCAATATATTTATTTCCATGTGGGAGGTTAGAAGAGTATGAGAATTGTAACAGTAATGCTATAACCAAACACTCGGTCTCCTAGTGCCGTAATTATTATCAGCTGCAAACTTACTGGGTTTCCTCTTATTAATGTTATCACTTGGCACAGAATTGGAATGCAGGTTTAGCCAGTTATTTAGCCATCTGTGAAGTGGCTAACTCTGTAAAGCATGGTATTAAACAAAATTCATATTACTTTTGAGGAATACAGAGTTCATGACGTTGTCTGCAATTCAGTGGAATAAAAATGAAGTCAGTTGGGAAATTGCTATAGTTGGACTAATAACATATAATAGCACAGGAATATGTGGGGATTATAGATGAAACTAAATCCTTCAATAAAGCCTTCTTATGTGAGACAATTTTTGATTCCCGTCCCATTCTTGCCCTGCATTAAACTATGCAAAAATTGAACATCTCGCTAAATTATTTTCCTTTAATTAGTCAAATTTAAAACAGAATATTTTTCATCCCTTGTCTTCATTTCCTGGCAGAGACCAGGACACATAAATTAATTCCATTAGGAGCCATTAGTGGAACAACATAGAATACTAAATCTGGTGAATGATAAACCAACCTGTTGAATCATCTTGTAGTAAATTAAAAATAATTTTAACAGCCCATGGGCTAAAATATTAAAACCACCATCGAACTCCTTTTGGTTTCATGTGTAGGAATTAAAGGAACCAAAAGGCTGGAGTCTAAACATTGAGTTCCCTGCTCATTTATTCCTATGGATCCCATGAGCAACTTCAGCTATCAACCACTTATACACACAAGTGATGCCAAGACTATAAATCCATTCCTATAAATCAGTATAATGTCGTAAGTATCTATCTGCTGGAGGTGCCATCTTCTGACTAATACACTAGAAAGATCAGGATGTTCAGAAACTCTGCTAACACTGGTATGGGGAAACTTGAAGACAAGGTTATTTACGTTGCCACACTTGCTCCCTGAGAAGTTAGCATATTATTTACGTGTCTAGATCAGGTTTAAAGAAAAAAACAATCTTTTTATTTAAAAAATCAATTATGTTAAAAAAAAAATCCCTCAATATAAAATTTGTTTAAAAATGGTATCCAAGATTAAGAGCAGTTTCTTACAAACACAGCAAGGAACCATAAAACCTTGTTGATGATTGATACATAGCTAAAATTTAGAAGACTTATTTATTTTTTCAAGGGATGAAATAATTCCCATTTTCCACATCTTTATGTGTTTACTGGATGGATGGGAGCATTTAAGAATGTTATGTTCCTTGTTTGAGCATTGTATATATGAATGTATAATATGTATACACATATACATATGTATATGTACATATATACAAATAAAATTCCCTCCAGGCAATGTATAGTCTTCAAGGATACTGAAGATTATTGCTAAATGGAACAGAATGATCTGTTTGTGTTCATGGTTGATGGGATGAGAAGTAGTGGATTTTAATAGCATGAAGGAAGGTTCAGATTAATCTTTATCAGAAGGGTTTGTAAAGTGAAGCAATACCCAACAGGGAACAAACTAGACTAGATTATGTGGGAGGGGATAGTTTCCATTTTCGGAGATCTTTACAAGCAAGCTGGAAAATTCCAGAGAAAATACAATTAGTTCTACACTAGAGGAAGAAAGGAGATCAGATGATCTCTTGAGACCCCTAGGCACCCAGAGCATAGTGGTGTATATCCTTCTGGAAGCCAAAGACAAGCTTAGTTGTGTAAGCGTGCATCCACACGATTCTCTTAGTTTAGCTCAGGAAGATGCTTTCCAAGTGGATTTTGCAATTGTTCTCACTCACTGCACCTTGATTTGCGTAGCAGAGAGGTCTCAGGAGGCACGAACTCTGTTCCCTTTAGGTAAAACTGAACTGGAAGGTGTGCTGTGGGATCACACTTCATAAATTTTACCTGCTAATTAGCAATCAGCTCATGAGGTCAAACTACATTTGTCTGGAGGAAAGTGACTGTAGTGCAGGCAAAGGTCAATACACCATATCTTTCACTTTACAGAGCCTCTCCTGTTAGATCATTCTTCTTGCTGGTGTAGACATGACTTCAGGCTTTTACTGGGTATGGCCATAAGCTCCTGAGGACCTGATGCAGCCAGGACCTGTTGTTCTCCTGAGTCCTTTACCACAGATACAAGGAAAATCAAGCAGAGGAAAATAAAGAAAGAGACAGAATTTAAGATAAGCACTCTTTAGCCCCTCCTAAAAGCAGGGGTAATTTTAGTAAGCTACATTTATCACATCTATATACATCTCTATCTATACGAAAATACATTCATAACACTGAGCTTCAGTCATCGGAAGGCAAGTCAACAGACACCAGGATCCTGCTCAGGCATCATCATTCTTCATCTTTCCTGAATGCACTTGCCAAAACAAACATTTCTAATACAGATTGATAATGAAATACAAAGCTTTTTGCTAAAAGATGATGCCCTTTATGCTTTTTCCTCATTTCTATCTGACCTATTCTTTATCTTAGAAAGAAACTGTCTTTTCCAAATAGTAGGTCACTGACAGAATATAAATCAGTAGATCACCTCACGATATGATGGTCTCTCTGCTCATGTGCCCCCCCCCATGCTTTCAGCTGTCATTCAGCTACCAACACATAAGTTGGTACAATGGACTGGGATACAGAAAAACTGCAAAGACCTGGGGAATAAGCCTAGGACTGACTTCTAATTTCTCTGGCATTAGAAGCTTCTTCTGTTAGACTTCAGGCTTCTTTCCAAAGCTTGAATGGGTCTTGCCTGTCTTGGTGGTTCCTCAGAACATTTCACACTGCACTGAATCCCAGAGAGAAGCACAGCTATGGCCAAATACTTTTTCCCTTCTACAAAAATGTGCACAAGAGGGCTTTGGGCTAGGAGAACTTGCTTGTAACAGGGAAAAGTAGTCTGTGGTTAGGAGCAGACCCTGATAGAACAACTGGTGCATTAAAAGGACCAGAATAGCTCAGCTTCCAGCACTTTTTCCTGGTGGTTGCAAACTGCAGGGAGCTGCTGGAGATGCTGAGTGAGAGAGGACCATGTGCTAATTGTCAGTAAGCAAAGATTAGCCAATAAGCGTTGCATTCAGGTTGGTTGCTTTATTAAAAATTGAGCTGTCCTTTTACACTTTATTACTTAAGTGAAAAGCAAAATTAAAAGAGGGTTTATGAAGCTTAAGTCTAATTGCTTTTAAAATTGAATGTGCTTGGAAAGAACGAGCTGGTAAACTGGTAAAACAAAATAATAATAAAAAAAGAGTATCTGCACCTTGGCTGAAATGCTAATGGTACATGCAAGAGTGATTGAGGAGGTTTGAGCACAACTTTATTCATCCTGACATCAAAATTTTTGGCCTACAGATGACCTGAGTCCTAGGAATCCTTCTCACAAAGGCTTGAACTTCTCCTCTGAAATGCACATATTAAGGCTGGAGGATAAAATCGGAGCCAAAATACTATAACACCCTGAGATGATGACAAAATGGGAATTTCTGTACATATGTACAGCAAATGGACATCTCTGAGATGCAAATGCACACACACATATACACACACATACCATAATGGTTAGGAAATTAGCAACAAGTTCTGATAAAAATTGGTCAGAGAAATTAACCAAAAAATGAAATGGCCAAATGTCTAAAAGACAAGAAGTGTATCTTCTGACCAATTGCATAATTGAGATAAGACTCACAACTTGCATTCTGCAGATCTTTCATGATCCAGCTACAAGGTGCTGCAGATCTGTCCTCCTCCAGATCCTCTCATTTAGGAGTGACTTCAAAGCAGCAAGGCAGCCAAAAGAAGAGGATGGTGGACTATTATTGAGGATGCATATATTTTAAAAGTCCTGAACTCTTAAAAATCTGCCAATAATTGTCTCTCTGTCTTACAAAGCCATTTTTCTTGCTCCTAACAGAGTGCTGCTTCTATTAGATTTGATTACAGAAAAGCACAATCAGCTATTCAAATAGTAAAGGACGGTCTTCTCTTTCAAACACTGAGCACTGGTAATGCCGCGGTATTTCCCCACAGGCTGAGGCTCGCCAGAAAATAGCACACCCGGCAAGGAGGACGATAAGAAGCGCAGCACATTCCTGTGCGAGATGTGATATATCCAGGCTGTCTCAGAACCAGGCACCGACTCCCAGTCCCTGCGCCTGTGTGGGCAGGCACCCAACGCCACCGCGGGGTATTATCGCTTCCTCCTGCCAAAGGTGGCCGTGGCAAGTTTCGAAATTGCACCTGAGTTTAACTCTGTCACTTATACACGGTCCGACCTCACCAGCCTGTGCCGCTGGACTCCAACTAACACCAAGGAAACAGTAATTCCCTGCGGAGCTGCCGCTACCCAGCGCTGCCTTTTGCCTCCTTACCTTGAGGACCATATATTCAAAGTTTAAGAAGGTTCGGCATCCATCCCACTTTTCTTCCACATAAAATGTGACCCTTTGGGACTGACGTTTTTGGTGAGGAACAGATTTCTAGCTCTAAGTGTCTGATAATAATACCCACTTTTCACAAAAAACAAAGAAACCTTTATTAAAGTGTAAGTCAGTGATCTTGACTGGCTCTTCTAAGGTGACATTAATTTCATAATCAGTGTCCTTTTTCCACAGAAAGAATGAATGATTCCTCACCCAGGAGCTTAAAGATACAGAATTTTGCTCTTTCTAAAGTCCATATCCAAAATAATTTCTGGATGAAAAAAATAAATTATTTTGCTCTCATATTTCACACTAATATTGACCAAAATAAAAATTAACGTGGACACATGCATTTTACTCATTTATTTAGGGAAATATCAGCACTGTATTTAAAGCAGGCGTGGCAAAGAATGATCCCTTGTTGCCTATTTAGGCCTTTCCAGGTATCAGATCTCCTGAATTTTTTAGGGAGAGTACACAAGACAAATTAATGTTGTACAGCTGGTGCATAAATATTCCTTTGGCTATTGTCTGTGACAGCTGGCACTCATACAAGAACAGGTGAATTCCTCACAGCCATGTAAGCATTTGAGGAGGCTGACAATGACTGCAATAACTAGTGAATACATAGCTCAGGTTCGAAACGTGTACCAAGAGACAAGGTTACAGATGTTTTCCAAAAGGTAGAAAACAAAAAGCCAGGTATTTAGCTGCTCCAGGTCACGGAGGATGGAACAGCCAGACACTTTTGTTCCTTTGTGTGTGTGAATGTTCCCATGTGGCTTCTCAAGGAGCACTTGTTTAACATACAAAAGCTCAAATCAGCTCACTAACAGCAATCCAGAATTCTAGAAAGATATTTTTTTTTTCCTGCTCCCAGAGTAAACTGAAGTAGTTTTGCACCTGCTGAGGTCAATTTTCTGTTAGTCTCATTGGCATGGTCTCTGAAAGCAGTAATCTCTATCACTTCACATAAGCCATGAAGTTCTTCCTGCAAACATGCTTGATAGCTTCTGGTGAGCAGAGACCATGCGAGAGCATTTTTCTTAACAAGGTAATTACCCATGTCACTCACCAGGTCATTGCAGACAGCCGCACAACGGGACTGTGTTCTCTGCTTCGCTGGGCAGTTCTGGTAATGGAGCTACAGATGCAACAACGCAGTTGCATTCCTCCTTTTAGGAAATCATCGTGAAAGAAGTTTTTATTTTTAAAATATTGGGTAGTTTTACAAAAAATACATGTGGTATGTTTTATGTACTGTTACAAAATGACACTCTCCAAAGCAAATTCTCTTTGATTTCCAAAACAAAAAAGACATGAACTGACAAGTAAAACCAATCTAAATAATGAAACAAACACCCAGAAATGGTTGGCTTTAAAATGTTTTTTTTTTTTATTTTTTCTTTTTCATCACGTAATAGAATTTCTTTATCACCTTGTTTTGAAACCTGTAAGGTTCGTTAAGGTTACATTTTTAAGCTTTTCTCTGCAACTACAGGGAAATTTTCCTCTTAGCTGAAAGTAAAGATTGGCATGGACCCAGGAGTTGTGCCTAAAAGGCAAACGCCAGATATCACAAGGGTGGTGATGATGTCATACTAAAGTCACCTCACAGATCCTGGTAGTGAATCCCAAGCTGGCTGCAGGAACGGCTAGCCTGAGGAGTAACTGAGTGGTTGAGGTGCCAGGCTCAGGGTTCCTATCACAAAACAGGGACCGTGAACGATAAACTTCTACCCTCACCTGGATAGAACCGCACGTGCTCAAACACAAAGACGCTTCGCTGTGTCTGTAGCCTTTCTAAGGCAAAGAATCCATGGTGAGAGTTCCGTGCTGTCCTCCTCCTTCTTTCCCTTCCTCTGCCATCCTTGCACACACTTCCCACCCTTGCCTGAATGCCTTACACAGCTTGGGTCCTTTGACTCTCACTTTCTTCCAGAAATCACCCCAACAGATTTTTAGATTTTTTTTCTAATATTATTTATTGAGGAAATATGTATATCTGGTGTATTTTGCCATGGGTCGTGTTCTGCATGTCTCTTCTCCTTCCACCCTTGCCCCCTCCCAGTCCTCAAACTTAGGTGTTGTGTAATGCTGCGAGCGAGCAGCCTGTGCCAGAACAGGAATATCAGCTTCACCGAGAGAGCAGTGCAAAATAACACGAAAAGGTCACCTCTGTGTTAAAGTGCCACTGCACCTTTCTGATGGGAAAACACAAGGCTGCTGTTGACTTTGCAGAACAAATCAGAAATGGAATGGTTTGGATCTAGGCTTCCCCTTTCCTTCAGATGCCGGAGACTGATCCCCTTACATAAGATGAAATGTAAGAACGTCAACATACCACTTGGCCTGGATTAAGGGGTCTGCCTGCAGACTACAATAACCTGAGTCATGGTGTGACCGTGCTTGGAAAGGGTGGGGTTTAAGCATTATCAGCCTGATCTTCCTGAACCTGAATTCTGTTTTGCTACATAAGCATGAATCCAGAGCAGCTCCATTGACTTATGTCCATTCTTACAAAGGTTACTGAGAACAAAATCAGGATGAGACTCACAGATTTTTATTATCTCATTAAATTAATTACATGATTTTTAACCTTGTAAAAATCAAATGTGGGATATTTAAGTGAATATAGAATTCAAAGTTACAATGAAACTTATGTAGCTAGGTCTGGCCTGCATCACTATTTTTGCTGATTATCAGGCATTGTGTTTGAAGGAAAAGTGTGTGTGTGTGTGGGGGGGGAAATAAATCTGTGGTTTGTGAAGTCTGTAGCATCAAGTATGAGAACTGAAAACAATACAGAGGATTTCATATCTGATTTCAAGTACCTTTGTGTCTGAACGTTCCACTGTCAGTGACCTTGCAGTATACTTAGAATATAACTAAAACCAAAGTTAAATCAAAGTGATGTTATTTCATATGAATAAGCTTCAACAAATGTACATAAAAACCTCATTTGTTCTACAGAAAAATCAGAATATCCCACTGTGATTTAAGTCAAAGCTGTCTTTCTTGAAGGGAAGAAGTTGCTTTACCAGAATAACAGAGACTGATATGATCTCTCTATACAATAAGGCCCTGCATTGTGTATGGACGCATTTGGAAATTAAAATACCACTTTTAACCAAAGTAATAATCTTTATGTTTTGGAAACAAGTAGTCACCACATATGAAATAATATAGCATTTTATATTCTACAAAATAAGAGAAAAAATGTGTGTGAGGTTTTCCTTATACCTACAAACCCCCTGATGATACATTTTCCGACTGTCAAATGGCTGCCTTCCAAAGAGTTCTTGCTATCAAATCAAGCTTCATAAATTCTTCAAATGTATCTTCTGTTGAGACCTCAGTCACTTGTGAGGGTTACATAGGTTTTCCTTTTGTTTTGAAGGAGTTATCCCAGTCATTCTTATATTTTTGGGGAATTAACACTCACTGGAAAACATGAGCATTAATTTCTGCAGGACAGCATCATAGCCACAGCCATAACGGAGAAATTTATTTCTGAAGCTTGAAGAGGCTGTTCAAATTTCTATATCAAATTCCTGTCTGAAAAGCCTAATCATCCCCTTATCCTCACAACCCTGTAATATAAAAATAATTAAGTAGAGCTTTAAAAAAAGAGTTTGTGGACATGCTTTTCTGGTAACTGTGTATAGAATACTTCTACCACAAGCATATTTTGGGTAATGAGGGCTGCAAGGAGCAGGAGGCAGTATCAATCTCCCTTCCAACGTACAGCATTTATTGCCCTGGCTGTCAGAGCTGAATGCATTTAACATGTGGTGCTTATACGGACTCGTTAGCCGTTATACGCTTGACATATGGCAGCAGCTTAAAAACATTTGGAAGCAGGGGCTAAAGCAGGCTTCTGCGCAGTGAAGGATGACGTTGCTGGAGCAGACACTGCTGTACCGGTGAGGATAGCCTAGAGATAGCCTTTCAGATGCTGGTTTCCATCCTAGTGTGAGAACCCTGCTGTGTGCTGTGGGCCTGCATTTCAGAAAGGCTGCCGACTCATCTGCAGGGCAGCTGAGGGAAAACCAGCCCGTGCTTCCCTGGGCTCCATCCCTCTGAATACAGGTGCCTTTGAAAGGAAAGGGGTCGTGTTCACTCTCACCTGAGATGTTACTGATGGCTGCATCAGAAAATTAATGATGACATAAAATATGGTAATACAGAGCAAAAACAGCAAGAGATTTGGCACTCCATTCTCCTGGACTAAGATGTCAAGCACCAGGAGTCTGCTTTGGAAGTAGCAAAGCAGTGCACTTTCCATGGCAGCCAGGCTGTGTCCTTTCTTCAAAGTGGCTGCAGATTTGAAGAATTATTGTGAAAAATCCAGGAGTGTACATAGGGCAAAAGGTCCAAAAGATGAATTTGATGGCTTCCTCTGGCTTTAAATTCTATGAATACCAGGCATAAATGTAAAGCCAACAGCCATAAAAGTGGTGCTAAGTTCATCTTTCCTCTCCTACAGTCACCACTGCCCAAACTTTCCCAGTTTGCTTGTTTGTTTCTTAATGTCTGAGGAGAACCTGTACACTGTTATCAACAGATCTGAGCTGGTCCAGGCCAAGAAGGAAATTAATTCCAGGCCCTCAGCTCTCTCCCAGATAATATCCTGCTGGTTTCCCCTGGTGTTGTACCAGCTCTACGCCCGCTCACTCACCTCCTGCACTCTCAGCTGGGGAGAATAACACAAAGAGGGAGAAATTCCCTCACGGTCTGCACATCTATTTACAAAAACAACGAAGGTGGACAGCAGCACACATATCCACACTCTGTACTGTTTTAATGGAAGTTTTATCCTGCATTTTCTGTTTTTACTACAGTTTTGTGTAGTCAATACAATTTAATCTAAGATTAGCCATGGAAATCATAGATTCATCTCCACCCAACCATCAGGTTGTTAGGTATCCTTCCAAGAGATGCAGTTCTTTATCAGTGCTCAATAGTATGTTTTAATGGGAAATGTTCATGTAAGCTTCTTGTCATGGTGTCTAAGCACCTCACATTTATTTAAAATATATATTTAAGAAGATTTCAGTAAGATGGAGAATAAACTCTTTCCTGATATTACAAATAGAGGCCAGTGGCCTGCTCCAGGCAAGGACTTACGTCTTTCTTCTAAAAGTAGAAAAGTATGTATCCATGCCTCTTCCTCACAGCTAGTAAATAGTTGGAGAGCTCCAGCAAGGTATGGAAAGTATGGCTAGAAAATCATGTTCAGTCCTAGGCCCTTCTTAGGAGTGACTGACTCTCAGTGCCAGACTGTTGGCCATTTAAGAAATCAGAGTATTTCTCCAGTCTCAGAATTGACATTTTCAGCTTTGTCTGGCATACTTTCAGATTTAGGACCTGGAGAAGCGAGAGAGGTTGCACAGACTCTTAGCAGCTCTGTGAGATGGGGAAGAAAGGGATTTCCATCCCTTTTTGCTTGGTTCTGATGAATCGCTGTCCTCTGGTAGCGTAAGGCCAAAAAAAATCAGAGCAAGAACCTCCGGAGCACTCCCTGTGGGCCATGGCCGTTACACTGCAGTGTGGTGATCTCCCTAGGTTTTGCCTTCTGGCTCAATGACTCCTGAGGTACTGCATGCAGCTTGAAACTTTTCAACAAAAAGGAACGAAAGTTCCCCATTCTGCATCTCGGCATGTGCTCAGCTAGGGACATCTGAAGTATCTGTACTGGATTTCACTGAAAGAGGTTTCAGCCTCTTAGACAGTTTCTTGCATATCCTAACGATGGAAACCTGCTTTACTGAATACTAAGCCAGAGGTTTCACTCTCTGTTGGACACTCCTTGCAAAATATTTTTATAGATGCACTTTGCACGGACAGGTAACGTAATTTTGGATTCTGCAGAGCTTCAGGCCAATACAGGTGCTTGACACACTGAAATCTGGGAACCCCTGGGCACAAGTGCTACAAGAGCTTAGAGAAATAAATGCTTTCTGTCTTAGGCATCACCTAGGAGAAGTTTTTAAACCTTTTATATATTGGAGTCAAGTGCTTAAATTCAAACACTTAGTCCAAAAAGAGAATTTGTCCAGAAAGCCTCTGAGGATGGGTTGAATAAAGTAATTAATCCAAGTCTTGGGGTTAACAACTGCAACAGTGATTAATACAGCAAGAAACAGTAATTCCTTTCACTGTGGGAGCAGAGAGAAATGGCACTTGTGAAGGAGAAAGACAAATCAGGTGTCCATCATGGGGTCCCTTCTGATTTTACAGATCTGTGAAAGAAGTGGCTGTTAGTGAGTTTTACCGCACAGCTTGCCGACACATGAACAGCTCTCCAACGCTGCCATCATCCCTCACCATTTCTTCTGTTCCTTTCATTTGTTTGCTAACCCAAATCAGCACACTTCACCTTCAAAGCCAGCAAACCCCTGAGGGCAGGGACTGTCTCTTACTCTGTTTGCACAGAGCTCAGCATGATCTTGACAGGAGCTGCAGGAGCACAGGAGCTTAACTTCATTCATCAAATACTCCTAAAAGGAAGGACTCCAGTGATCCTGGGGAAGTGCAGGCTGGGGTTTTTTTTTATATTTTTTTGTTTGGTTGTTGTTTTTTTTTCCCACCCAAGAATTGTTGGATCAGTGTTGTGCTACATCAATGGTGCTTTTATGCTGGCACACCAGCACTGTAATGGGGTCACTCTTGTTTTCTTCTGAGCACCTCCAGTCATTGAATTCTGATGTTTGATTTTTATTTTCTTTTCTATTCAAGTTTTTATCTAAACAGATGTTATCTATTTCTTCTGCTTTGAAGTTCTTTAAGCATGTTCTCAGGGTATAAAACCTTTATCCCTAGCATCTAGGGAGCTGGCACCCACTGGCCCCAAACTGGACCTCTGTCTCTTCAGGATGCTTTCACAGTTAAATATGTTCTTTTACAGAATGCTAGAGAGGGTGCAAGTCCTCACTTATTAAGACAGTGTTCACAGAGTACTTCAGCACCAATTTGCATGGTGAGACTTAGGTCTGCTCTTTCCCTTAAAAGACAAAGCACTTACAAATCATGGGAAGCTTTGAAAATGAAGCTTATTTTTGTCTTATTAAATAGCTGCCTGAACAGCCTTTCTTCAGCTGCTAAAAATGATGGAAGAAAGACTGACTATTGCCTATTTTTTACAACTTTCCAAATCTGTATGAAAGCTATTTGGGAAAAGCACCAAGGGGCTACCTTAGGGGACTGCAGACCAGTTGCCACACCAGGTAGCTTTGCTGGCTGCTGAAGTGATGGTCTCCCCTGTTACAGCTCAGTCTGCTGGGTCGAGTACTGGCTACACGATGGCTTCAGGGGAAAATCGGCTCAGATGCAGCCATCTCTTCTTGAGAGTTTACTAGAATTCAGCCTGAGAAGAATGCGAAAAAGTAATAACAGCAGCAGCAAAAGGCTGCATGTCCAATATGGATTTTGGAGTTTCCTGGGAGCTGTGTCTGTACCCAGCGTTTCCGAGCTAGAGGGGCTGACTCTCCAAGTCCCCCGTCTGCCAGTGCCCCCTTGCTCGGACTGCTGCAGTTCAGCAGAGGAGCTCAGCTGATGTGCTTTCCAACCAGTGGGTGTCTGGACACTCATGAATTAACTACAGGCTACATTTATTCTCTGAAAAATTGTCAGCTTGAAAATAATGTGCTGCCATTATAGATATTTTTCTTAGTTCACTATTTTGTCATTTTTTAAAATCCTTGTATTAGTGGAAGCCAGGGGACAGAGGGCAGGGAATTTGCATGCACTCCTCCTGCAAGTCATCTTTCCCCAACTGAACGGGAGGCAAACTAGACAGCAAACTGATCTAGATGGCTTGTTTTTTTCTCGCCCTTTATGACACTCCCAAATGCAAAGACAGATTATAACAAATCCACCTGGAGAGCCTGGTGAAGCTTGTATGGATTTGTCCAGAAACTAGCAGACTAATGCAACCATAGCATCCAACAAGCAGTTCATGTGCTAAGGCTGTTTACCAGCACTATCAGGCAAATGCCACTACCATATATCACTTTTAAAAAATGGTTACATAGCCTCTGGGCTTGTGGTTGGTTGGTTGTTGGTTTGTTTTTTGTTTTTGTTTTTTTGTTGTTGTTGTTGTTTTGGTTTGGGGTTTTTTTTGTTGGTTGGTTGGTTTGGTTTTTTTATTCTAGAAGAAACTTTACTGAGTATCAATTTTCGTGTAACTATTGAAGATAATAAACAAACTCAAATCTAAAGAAAATAATATTAACAGTGGAATCAAGCTGTGATGCTTTGTGTACAATTTCTCATGTTTAGTACAAACAAGGTATAGAAAGTTAAACTCCATACCATAGTTCTGCAGAGCAAACAGCTTCTTGCTCTTAAGACAAATTTTATGAACATTGGAGACTGTTTACCCTCTATACAAAATCCAAGTATCTGGGAATACAAAAAAAAAAAAAAAAGAAACACAGAGTCAAATTACACAGGCTTTGCCAGAACCTGTGGGCTCGACATAAAACACATGAAGAATCAACTTTGGTTAATGAAATATGGCACAAACTGCTCACTTCAGCAGTTAAGATCTGCTCCCATGAGAACATGCTGCCAATTTGCCACTGAGATCCCCTCCCAGCAAACCAGGCTTCCCGAGTCGCAGGAGAAGCTGCGTGCTGATCAGCAAAGATGAGTTGCAGATACTTCTAGTAGTTCACCCTGATGTAAATCCTCCAACAAAGCCTGCTGATAAAAAAAAATTATTTTCACAAGAGCTGTCCATTATACTCTTACATTAAATCGAGTATTGCTTTTCAACTGGATCGTGGTGTGCTCAGCCCTGCAAGTCAGCAGGAAGGGTGGAAAAGTCATCTTGTCCTGATTTAATCTATTAGCATAAGTGTTTGCGATGCTGTATGTCAAGCTGATCTAAACATAAACTGATACCACATACTTAAAAAAATGCTGTGAAAAGGATATAAATTAAGGCAATCTTTTGGTTTGCTTAAATTGTTACCTGAAGTTTTCCCTTGTGCTTTTGCTTTAACGCTTCCTCCCACCCACTGCAAAGAGCTCTGCTTCGCCGTGTTCCTGGCTGCGGGGACAGAAGTCTGTCCGAAATTGTGTTTGTCTTGTACAAACAACAACAAAAAGGTACTGTAAACCAAGCTGAAGTTGTTAGGCAGGTTTCTGCTTTTACAGACATTACTACTCCTTTATAAGCTGCGGCTTGTTAATTGCAACTACTACAACTTTCTTTTACTAAGAATTTTGTGGGGTTTTGTTCTAATTTGCAAGGTAAAGAATACTTCTAAGTACCACTTGACTGACAAAGCTTATTAACGAGATCCAGCACAGGGGAGAAGTCCCATATCCCATAATGATTTACATTTGTTACAGAACAGACAAGAAAAGAAAAAAAATATATATTTTAGCAATCTATGGGAAACAGTCTCAGGCCTAAATGAATAAGTACCATGTTATTTATTTCTTGCCAGGAAGAAAGGAGGCAATATACTGGGATAACATCCATATGAACAGGTCTGAGCTGCATGAGGCCTAAAAAATTTCAAGTTTTGAGTATATCTAAAGATATCCAGCAAAAAAAGGATGAGTATCAACAAAGGATTACAGCTCTGCAGAGGCTAGTGGTACATTTCTGGTTAAAATTACCAGCAGCAGACCAAATCCTTGCAACTTTCACTCAGCATCTGGGGCTGAGGCTTTTGCACTCACATGAGGACAAATCTTTGTTCCTCCATGTAAGCTTCTACTGCACGAAAACAGTAGCTCCTCTAGCTCTTCGTACAAGTGTACTCCACCAAAACTTTTAAGTTAGGCCAGTTTTTGGATACCTTTTGTATGGAGGTTATCACCTTTCATTTCCATGAGTGCTGCCTCCTTACCACTTTCTATAGCTTTGCTTGCATTGACTCTCTTCTCTTAGACCAGTGGGACCATCAGGAATGAGAAAGGAAAAACAAAAGGAGATCATTTATATTATGTTGGTAAATGGGGTTGATACAGGGTCTTCTGGTCACTACTGGGCAAAGTCAATCTCAAATTTGTGAGTAAGCCACAAGGACAAGTGACTTTGCAAAATCTCAGTGTTTATAAAACTTCAGATGCATCAAAATAGTGAAATGTTGAAAGATGTCCCTATTTTTCAGTCTTGGGTGCTTTGAATGTTGGTGCTTTAGGAGTAATTTCTCCAGCAGTTCGGGATGTACCTACACTAGCATTGCCAGGCAGCCCTGCCTGGGTGGTGAGAATCCATAAGTCTGTGTTGTCAAACGGCGGGGGTGTCCCTGGCCTGGTGTGGACCCCAGGTAAAGAGCAGTCCCCCTCCCCGTCGCTGGAGCAGTTTGCCTGTCAGCCTGTGCCGAGGACAGAGCTGGCTGCCCTGTGCTGGAGGAAAAGGGCATGTTGTATGACATACGGGCTATCTCACACCTGTTGGTCTCAGTGCCAACCCAGGTGTCCTGGCCACAATGATTTTTAATACAGTTGTTGATTACCCTACTAAAAACCTGAGAAGAAGGTGGTGATTTCTTACTTTGACTTTGTGTTTCATATCTGTCACTTGTAACTCTGACAGATTTTAGGGACACTTCAGCTCTGTAGCAGCACAGACTTCCACACAATAATCATAAACATATATAAATGTAAATATATCTCAGCAAGCTAAAACAGCCTGGTGCAGACTTCTGATCGTATATTATGATTACCCATGTATTACATCAACTAATTTAGTGTTGCTCCCTCCACGATTAGTCTCTGATAAAAAAAAATACCCTTTTCCACAGCATAAAAGCAGTATTTATCTGTCCTGTTATAGTTTACTACATGGTTCCCACTCACTAGCAAATCGCAGTGTCAACTTTATTGGCACAATTTAATTTATTTACCAGGAAACAAAATTCTTCAACCAGAATAACTGGTTGGAGCTTTTATTTTTCAAAGTTACAATGAAGTGGGCTTTCAGAGAACAAAGTAAATATTTAATTAGTAACAAGTTATATAAAGCAATTACCTCTATAGGAAGTGCACTATCCCCTTCTTTATGTAAGACATCCATTGTTTCCAAAAAGGAATTTTGCCAGAATAATGACTGTATGACACACTTATATAAAAGGAGAGAATATCATCCACCAGCAGCGATCATAAGTAATACATAGCCATTATTGCTTTCCTTTTGGGCAAATGTTGCCTAGAATATCCAATGCATATTAAAGAGGCCTCATTTGCATAGCACATAAAGCTGTCTGTGTTATAAGTGTTTATTGCATTGAAACCTCAGAAATATGCGTGTATTTGTGCAAACTGGCACTTTTTACTAGCTGATATATTCAGAAAGTGCCAACACCTTATTGCTCTAAATCACTGGCCTTAGGGACGGCATTGCAGAATCATAGACTGGTTTGAGTTGGAAGGGCAAATATCTTTAAAGGCATGTAAAATTGGAACAGGAGACCTGGCCAACTCCCCTCAGTTTATATATTTAGCATGACACTTTATGGTATGGAATATCCCTTTGGCTAGTTGGGGTCAGCTGTCCTGGCCCTGCTCCCTCCCAGCTCCTTGTGCACCTGCTCACTGGCAGAGCCTGGGAAACTGGAGAGTCCTTGAGGTAGGGTCAGCACGGCTTGGCAACAGCTAAATCATCGCTGTGTTATCAACGTTATTCTCATACTAAATCCAAAGCACGGAATCGTACCAGCTACTAAAATTTGCTCTATTCCAGCCAACATCAGGACAACCTCTGACATGGGATGTTTCTCAGAGAGGACAGCTGGGGTGGCACTGTGTCTCAGTGCTGACACAGAGGCTCACGGGGCACATAGGGATGAGCTGACAGAATGCAGGCAGCTGTTGTGGCCTTCTGTGCCATAGGCCTGCTGGCCCAGGGAGTTGCCCATGAAGTGACTTTTCCTCATCTCCGGTCATCTTGGAAGCGAGTTGATGCCCAAAGGTGGAGGCCACAGCTGTGTAACAACTCAATGCAGAAGCAACCCCAGCACTCGTCGTGCCTAGAGTTACGGCTAGAGGGACTCAAGGAAGTGAGCGCTGGGTCCTTGTTTGTCTGCTTTCATTTGTCATCACTGTTAGAGGATGCTGAAAGTACAAAATGTGAAGCTACACAGAGATGCTCTTACCCATGTAATCTCTTCCACAGACACCAGTCTGTAGGTCACTGACCTCCCCCAGAGAATCAGGTACGACACGGGTTCTTTTCAGTAACCCTTACTTTAAGAGCCTTGCATAGGTTAGGCAAAATACTGAAACTTCTTTCATTGTGACATGAGATAAAGTCATCTGAAGAGCAGCTCTGTACGTGCTGAACCCACCGCTGATTTACAGAGAGCTATCCATGCTTAAAATTAAGCACTGACTGAAGGGTTTGGATGGCTGGGTACCGAAATTCTCAGTGTCCTGGAGTATCAGACCCTTTGTCAGTGTATGAGACATTGATAAAAGTGGTAGAATTGAGGAAATATTACATTGCAAATGAATGCCATTATCTTTACTAAAACTTTGAGTTTAATTATGAAAATATTTTATCATTTTATCCTAACAGTTACTCTAATTATACAGATGACTATAATGTTATAAACTCTTTTTAGTCCTTCCAGTCTCAAAGATCTGTAAAATTATAAAGTTGTTCAGATTTTGAGATTCAAAAACTGCACTTGAGATATTTGAAAAAGAGAAAACCCATTAGGGTTTTTTTGCCTTTCTGTCTACTGAAGCATTGTATTTTTGAATTAAAATATCTTAGGTTTGTGAATGTCAGGAGGGATTTACTGGAGAAGTAATGAGGGCTGTGAGGTTGGCACTCAGATTAAAATGAAATGCATACAAAAATGCATCTGTTCTGTGATTCTACAGAAATATTGTTTGTTTGTTTAATTGGCCATAGGGCCCAGTAGCAGGGATAATAGTTGTCCCTACTGGCAGTGTTGCTTTTTGCCTTTACAGGAGTACTCTCATAGTTCATGAGTCTCTTACAATTCAGAGCACTTTGGAAGCGCTATCATTTACACTGGGGCTGAGTGGTAGCACCATGGTTCATTTTTTTTTTACTCTTTCATTTAACAAAGCATAACAGAAGTTATGCCTTTATATGACTGAATTCCCACCTAAAGTATAAAATATCGTATCTATTTTCTGCTTCAGAAGTTCTGTTGAGCTATATGAGATGGGTAAACTGATAAACTGTGACAATTGTTATCTGACACAGAATAGAAAAAAGCTCAAATCCTCCTTTTGGAAATAAATACGATTGCAGTTACAGATAACATACTTTTAATCCATCTTGATCACAAAACACGTTATAACAAACTTCTATGTACGTTGGAACTAATTCACCTTTTAGAAATGAACACAGAGAGGATTAATTTTTAAACTCCCTTCTGTTCTCAAATAATAAAAATTAAAAGGCAAAAATATTTGTGACAAACTGAAGCTAAACACACAATTTCTATTATGAAAGTCTATTTTCAGTAGAAAGATGGTAAGAATGAGGAGATGCATTTTTATCAGTCATCAAGTAAAAAAACCCACTTAAAATAGAACTGAAATCACACTTCGAAGCCTTCTAGTTTGTGTGAAGTATCTGGACACTACACATAAGTCTTATTTTTAGAGAAGTCCTGGCACATGAACGTATTATATTCTATTAATATTGAACTTTACGATGATATGTACAGAGTGGATACCCAGCTTCATCTCACAGATGTTCTACAGTGCGTTTTAAGTTTACAACAAGGCATCAGCCAGTGTCCTGATTGTTTCTTGCTTTTGGCTTGACTTGTACAACGTGTCTTACTGCAGAGATCCATGCCTTTGATTGTATCTATTTGTTATGTGACCCCCAGGATAGGTTATTCTAAGAATTATAAAGGTGCTAGTTACAAGACCGAATCTTTTTTTAGAATTTGCTCTGAGAGGTTGACAAGGCATCATAACAGATATATTGCCCATGGGAGTTGACAATTCAGTAGCATATTTATTTTCTGAATTATATTTGCTAAATTTTACATTTCATTTGCCAAATACACACTGTTGCCCAACACAGACACATCAGAGATCCAAATCAGTGAGAATCTTGAGCCTGTTTATGCTGGAAATTGCAACATGTTGCTCAGAAACAGGCACTAAAAAACTTGAAATCACTTCATCATCACTCCCTTTGAAGGACAGAAAAAGGTCCAGACGGTCACTTTTACATAGCAGCCCAAAGACGTGCAGTACAGAGCCTCACCCAAAAAGGCAAACATGGAAACAGAGTGCAGGATTTTTAACAGAGTCTGCAATGAAAAAAGCTCAGCACAAGCTGAATGCAACCAAATGCTAAGAGCTATCAGGAGACACACCAAAACACTGCTTAGGAAATACTCGTATCAAAACTGAGCTGACAAAACAGTAAGTCCAGTTCCATACTTCAAATTTCATACTCTTACAGGCAAGAGGCGATCAAAATTGCCCTTGAATTACCCTATTCCCATCCAGATCTGACCGAGATTATGTTTTAGCATAAAACGTTCCATATCCTATTCTATTCTGCTTCCAAGCCCTTTGAAGAAGGCTGTGTATCAGCCCAACACGCAATTCCCAGGAGATTCTCCTCAGCGCTGGAGGTACACTTCACTGCCTTACATTTATCAAGATGCCCACTACTAATTCTTCCCACCTGATCATCTCTCTTTTCTGTTATTGTCACATTTAATTCTCAGGCAAGTCATACAAGATGCAGCTCTTAGTTTTCAGCTTCAATCTTGCCAGAAATTTTATTCTCTGATCTATCTCTAAAAAATTTAAAATAGGGTGTTTGGGGGTTTTGGCTGTTACATTCAGAACAGAAAACAATAACCTATGTGCTGATTGAACTGAGCTCATACAGTGATTCCCAACATGAACCTCAAATTAAATATGTCTTTAAACCAGTTTGCATTAAAGAGTGCCCTGAATGGCAACCTGCACTCTGTTCTCACTTGTATTATCATTTACTTACTTTCATATCTTTTCTTCACTTTTTACTTCACCTTTCACTGAAAACTTCTTTTAAAGTTTTGTTCCATAATGCAGTGACATTCAAGACTTATCAAGGCATCTTTGCCTGTATTTCTAATCTCCCCAAACTTTCCTGTTCTCTCTTTGTCCTTTTGCTTTTCTAACTGTGTGGTGGGTTGGCCCCGGCTGGGCACCAGGTGCCTACCAAAGCTGCTCTATCACCCCCTTTCCTCAGCTGTACAAGGGAGAGAAAACACAATGAAAGGCTCCTGGGTGGGGATAAAGACAGGGAGATCATCCAGCAATTGCTGTCATGGGCAGAACAGACTTGACTTGAAATTAATTTCATTTGTTGCCAATCAAAATCAAAGTAGGTTACTGAGAAAGTAAGAACAAAATTTTAAAACACCTTCCCTACACCATTCTCTTATTCCCAGGCTCAACCTCACTCCTGCACTCTCTGCCTGCCCCCCCCCCCAACGACGCAAGGGACAGGGAATGGGGCTGCGGTTACTCCATCACATGCTCTCTCTGCTGCTGCTGCTGCTGCTGCCTCCTCACACTCTGCCCCTGCTCCAGCCTGGGGTCCCTCCCACAGGACACAGCTCTCCACAAACTGCTCCAACGTGAGTCCATCCCACGGGCTGCAGTGCTGCACTAACTGCTCCAGCGTGGGTCCTCTCCACGGGGTGCAGTCCTTCAGGAACAGACTGCTCCAGCATGGGTTCCCCGTGGGGTCACAAGTCCTGCCAGCGAACCTGCTCCAGTGTGGACTTCTTTCCCTATGGGTTCACAGGTCCTGCCAGGAGCCTGCTCCACCACAGGCTGCCTGTGGGATCACAGCTTCCTTTGGGCATATTCATCCACCCACTCTGGCTACGCGTCATGTGTGGGCTGCAGTTGGATATCTGCTCCATCCTTAACCTCCATGGGCTGCAAGTGGATATTTGCTCCATCATTAACCTCTATGGGCTTCAGGTGGATATCTGCTCTACTACGGACCTCCATAGGCTGAGGGGCACAGCCTGTCTCACCATGGTCTTCACCATGGTCTTCACCATGGTCTTCACCATGGTCTTCATCATGGTCTTCATGGGAATCTCTGCTCTGGCACCTGGAGCATCTCCTGCCTTCCTTCTGCACTGACCTTGGTGTCTGCAGCATTGTTGCTCTCCCATTTTCTCACTTCTCTTTCCTGGCTGCTGTTGTGCAGCAATTCCCCCCCAACCCCACCCCCACCCCCACCCCTTAAATGTATGAATGCAGAGGTGCTACCATTGTCGTTGGGTGGCTCGTCCTTGGCCAGTGGTGGTTCCATCTCGGAGCCAGCTGGCACTGGCTTTGTCTGACATGGGGGAAGCGTCTAGCAGCTTCTGGCAGAAGCCATCCCTATAGCCCTCCCGCCTACCGAAACATTTCCACACGAACCCAATGCATACTTCCAGTTTAAATTGATCTATAAATGTTATTAAGATTTATAATGTCCCTTTTTTTGGAACAATAACGAACATGTAAAAATTACAAGACGTATTTATCAGTGTAATATCTCCCTACAGCTCAATAGGTCATCTTTTATTAGCTATTCAGTATGTAATCTTTAAGAAGATTAATCCTTTCCTGTTTAAGGCAATATGAATTGATAGTGAGAACCAACTTAATTGTCATAAAGCTTGCCTATTTCAAGTACTTTATAAGTGTGATGTCTTGTTTAATTAGTTAATATTTTATATAACAATAAAATGGTGCTTTACTGTAAAATACTTTCTAAAAAATGTTCACAACTTGCTGTTTACAGCTTTTTTTAATATGAAAAAAGTGTGGATGTGCAGCGTGTCTATGCACTTTTACTTCTTTGCTTTCGAGCTGTATATAAAGTACATTGAGTAATCAACTTCTGGTTTTGAATTTTGGTGTTGGATTTACTTTTCTGAAATCCCTCAAATCATCACCAGTTTTTTTCATTACTTTTAAAAATACTGCTTAATGATACAGTAAGTGGCATGTTAGTCAACCTTACTAATGGCCTAGAAAAATCAGGTAATCTGCCCATGTTGCATTTTAAGTACTTTTTTCCTCTTGGGAAGATATTTCCACTGTCTTGTTTTGATACCTCATTCATTTTTTTGCGTAATTTAATTTAGTTACCCTCATCTGGTAAACAGTCTATGTTACATTTTACAATATTTTTCTGTTATAGAGAAACCTTTCTTAATTTTTATCTGCCTTCTCATTTAGTCCTAGTGGACTGTATGTATTAGATATTAATAATATTAACTTACTCTGAAGGTTTATTTCATAATAGTTGGAATTTCTGATTCAGTCATTAGGCTGGGAGCTGCGTGAATTATTATAGCTGGAACAAACCTCTCTAGGCTGCACCAGAAAAATAACATTTAGAGGAGCAAATGAGGGAGGAGGTTGCAGCTCCCTGAAATTCTCCTTGCACGGTTGCATGATGCTTAGAACAAAAGCAATGTCTGCATGAATGTGCAGGTAGCACGAAAAAGGAAAGGTTGTGAGTCTACCACTCACTAGGTACACAGCTTTGCTCCAAGCAGAAAACAGAAATTAGATTTCAGTAAAAGTTAAAATTTGATAGAGAATAATAGCTCAGATGTAGGAGAGATTCAAAATACAATTTGAAACTATAAAACTTGTCTAGTTCTGCATATGAACGTGATATATTGCATGTGCTGCTTTCAGATTTGTTAGATATTACAAAACTAGTGAGCATAAGAAGGACTAATGTTGAGTTGTTAACAAACAGAAATTGGGAATTAGAATATAAATGAGTGCTGCTTTTTTAAAAAGAAAAAAACACCACTTTTTTTTTACTATTTTGTTATTGTAATTGATGGAAAAATTAGGTTCTCTAAACATCAGCCTCTGGAATAATATTCCTGTGTACCTACATGATTTCATAGCTTTCTTCCTCCCTACTTTTTATATGCAGGTGAAAGCACAGGTGGTCATTAGAAATAGAATGCCTGCATCAGCTGAACCAGAGCTTCAAGGCTGGGCTTCAGCTCCGGGAAGAAAATGAGGAGGTGCCACTTGCAGGGTATTGATAACGGAAGAGCCAAATATTGAAATATTCTCTGCCATAACTGGATGGTAACCACATTGTGGGCCTCACCGGAATACAGAAATGAACCCAGCTAATGGGGAATAGTAAAACATAAAAGCTTTAATGCTGGGAATAATGTACAGTATAAGCCAATTTATGTTGCCAAAGGCCGTATGACTTCCCCAGGGTGTGTACCTGAGGAACTGCAGTAGCTCCAGTGTTTCTGTACGCTCTTCCTCTGCCTGAATAATTCCAGTCCATTCCATATGCTTTCTTTAAAGGTGGCCGTTTTTGCTCTACATCCACTGTTGTTCATCATAGGTAGATTTTGTTCCCTGTCTTGGGTTCCAGATGATGTTGATGGATGCCTTATGATTTCACTGGACGTACGCATGCATGCATTTATGTATTTACCAAACTTCAACATAAATAACCCCTCAAAATCAAGGCCATTGTATGTATCCAAAACTCCAGACCAGAGGCTTTAATTAGACCCTTTGGGTGTGAATTTTTCAGCCTGCTCTAATATTAATCGGTGAGTACAGTGGCAGAAAAAAAAAGACTGCAGTGCCGTGCAGGGAGTGAAAACTCAGACTTGGGACTTGCACTGAAGGATGTCCACACATGTGATCCCCATGCCAGTGGGTGCTCAACTTTTCACTCTGCGGACTCAGGGCAACTGGATGAAATCTTAGCCATATCACTCCTTTGTTACTTTAACAAAATAAAGCAGTGTGCAGGCTTCAGAACTCCTTTTGAACCCTCTATATCTGTTCTGAGGTTATTTTTACTGTAAAATACCTGTTCACATTCCTGAGAAGGATTAGTCAAAGCCTTTTAGTCAGCAGCAGAACAATTTATCTCTGTAAAACCCCCTACCGGCTACCCCATAACTTAATACCCACCCCATAACCTGATACCTGTTCACACTCCTATGTGCATGCACTTGCTCTCCCCAAGGAATTTGTATAATAGTGTTATTTTGGGCCAGATTTCACTTCACAAGCTTCACATTTCGAGGTTCAATCATTGCATGGTTTTCCCCGTTTCCCCCATAGCTGTAGGCAGCTATCCATTAAACAGCCCTCTTTGAGGGACATTTACTCCAAACAGTGATAACTGCAGGTCTGCGGCAATGCGTTTTCTGTCTGGGAGGGGTGCAAAGATCCATTCCCTCTTCCCAGGACAATTCATGTATTTCACATTAAAAAGCGTAAGAAGCCTCGAAGGGAATCTCTCATCTAGCAAGCAGTGTACACTCATTTCAGATGGCGTGCAATGCCAGACAAGCGTGGCATTCAGCTTGTTAATTAGGCTGTTCGTTTTGTCCCCTCGCCTTGCTTCTGGCCCTTTGGAGAAGTTTTTAAGAACAGACTGGTAAGAACTAAATTACTGTTTGGAAAACTTTCCCTAAAAATATTCTTTGCTTCTTTCTGCTCGGAGAGACTTGGTTAAAGACAAGCTATATGCTAAGCAATGATTCAAAAGCTAATGATATGTGAACTTGACTCTGGGGCAGACAGGGTATTTGGATTAGAATTGCTGTTAACCTCCAGCAAATCTCTACAGAAGCTCTGCTGTAGTCACTTGCCTCCCCCTTTTTCTTTTTTAGAATGTGCTTTCTTCAGTCACTCTCTCCTGAAATAATATTTTTCTGAAGGTATGCTACAGAAGTAATGTGTTGAGCGAAGAAGTATGGAAAAGTGTTGAAAGGTGGGGGGGGAAATGCAAGAAACCTGTCTGGTTTACCTCACCCAATTAAGAGCCTGATAGCCCATCTGCATACACTGCCTGTGGCGTTTCCCAATCCTCTCTTAAAGATTTTGAAGGAAATGATTTTTAGAAAAGGGTGAGAGAGGATGGCTTGGTAAATGTGGAAAAGGAATGGGAGAGGTGAGGGTCTTTTTACTTTCTTCTACTACTTAATAAGTAGTTGTAGATAAAGTGGGAAAAGACATTTATTGAAGGTGCCCCCTGAAAGTCGGGGAAGCAGCAGGCACATATTTCAGCAAAGAACATTTCCATTAGATTTAAGAACAGAAATTTCTCAGTGCTGGTGAAAGCGTTTGCACAGAGATTTTTCCAGAATATCCCATTTTGGACAGATTATAAATTCAACTGGAAAGGGACATAACTAACCCTGACAAACTTTAACTTTAGTCATGCTTTGGGTAGGAGGTTGGACCAGATGACCTCCATAGATCCCTTCCAAATTCAGTTACTCTTTTTTTCCCCTGATTTAGCAGTAGAACCTGTGTTGGGGATATGATTATAAACAAGGAATATATTTATCATCTTCATGTTCCCATTTCATATGTTCTATCTGTTTTTTTAGCTTTCTTTTTATTGTCCATCTCTGCCCTTTGTGGTACAGGACTGTTGGAAAGGACACCCTTCTTGACCTATCAAAATCATTTGCATGATTCCTTAAAACTCTCCCTTTACCTCTGTAAGAATCATGGAAGTTTTTTAAAGATTTGGAGTTCCCTATGAAAACATGTGTTATAAAGTAAAATAAAAATATTTCCAAGAACTAGGAGAAGTAATTGGAAAAAAACCCTGGCCAAAACTCCAAAAGTTTTGAAAGCTCACCTCATCTGAATGCTTGGCCTCAATATAATTTTTTTTTTTTATCATTCTCAGATCAACGTGATGTGCTCTCCATGCTGTTAAGAAAGTTTCTTACCTTACTGCAACACTCCAGTGGTATGAAGATCAAAGAGCTAATGCGCATTATGAGAGCCAGACGTGGTTACAGTACTTCCAGAGATAGATCAGGTAGGGCAGGTGGCATTTGTTGTGGTTCTCAGGTATGTCCCACTATGACACTCAGTGCTCAAATGCATCTGAATTTTACCATGAAGTTAGGTATTTTGTTAATTTTTCCATATTGTAGCACTATCTCAAGTATCACTTTTTTGGAGAGATTCAGATAAAATTCTTTGTCTTTTTTCCAGAATGAAAATAGGCCAAAAATTGTTCTTTGTCCTGACATGAAAAATTCTGGTTAACTTTTTCCTGTGCAAAAGACTGTATGAACACTGAACATTGGAAAAGATATTTGCATCTTGTGCCATGATCCGCATAGATCTGTATGAACTTCCCAACTTAAAAACTAAGCTTTGTTTTCACAGTCTTAAAAAAGTAAAATTCTCCAAAGCTGCCATCAGCTTGGGCCAGGTCAGATCGTTATCTGCCATGAGACCTTTGTGCAGCATCTTGGAGTGGGGGTCAGGCTGGGTGTGCAGGGTCCCTGCCAGCCACAGGGCTCTTTGCCCAGTCCAGGCAGCACAGAGGGAATCCCGCGTCTGACTGTGGGGGGGAAGATGTAAATGTGTCTTCTCAGAGAAAAGGCAGATGTTAGAAGCGTAACTTCTGCATTTAAAAATAACACGAGAAACAAATGGCTATGAATAAAAGGCCCTCAGTGACCACCAAGGTGGCCTCCCTTAACAGTCCTCATCAATTTTCCCTTGACATAAAGTCTAAATTTTATGAACCGAGATGAACTGCCTCTATACCCCATCTGTGTGACATAGAACATTTTCATCATCAAAGTCATTGGGCCTCCTAAAAGCTATTTTGAGGTACGAAGATTACTGAATTTATTTTTTAATTGGAACCATGCAGCGTTATGTGAGCTAATTGCCACAGCTTTGACACCCTAACTTTCACTTGGTCCTTACTTAGATATATTTTAGCATCTTATAAGTATTTACTTAACCTAAAATATACCTATATCTGTGATATCTAATATAAAAATGAATATCAGTGTCTCGTGTTTTTGTTTTTACTGCAAGAACATTTTTGTAACGATTATGTTTTTGCCAGTTCACAAAAATTTGTTGTATACATTCTGGTCCATGTTTCTTTGCTACAAATGAGTTTTCTAACCTGATGAACCACAGTACCTCATCTGCAAGTGTTTTTCAACTCACAGGGCTACAGTGATGTGTTTTAAGCAGTGTATTGGAGGAGTATAAGAATATGAAAGTTTGCTAACTTTTTTCCAGTCTCAAAGCTCCCTATAAGTAGTTGCAGGTGAAAGTAAGAATAGCTCTGAAAGTATTAAACCAAAAAATGAGCTGCAGGAAAAGGTCAAGATTTGTTGCTGAAGTACAAGCGCTTCTTTCTAGAAAACAAGCCAGTTCTGTTCTTGTTAGCAAGGTCACACAGCCAATTCATTTCATCTAACTTTAGGAAACCATTTTTAATGCACTCAATTTATTAAATTTAGGGCTTTGAGCTGATAGAGACTGTTGTGGCACCAGCAAACCTCTGGAGTTACACTGGCTTGGGATCTGGTGTTTAAATTTTTATTTATTTTATTTCTTTATTTTTCCTGTGTCTTGCCACATAAATAAAAGTAGTTATAAAATGATTTCTCCTGAAAGGATTTTAAAGGTCATGGATGTAGTCACCATCAACAGGAACACACTGGAAACAGTTTGCAGGTTCTTGTGTAACAGGATATGTTCTGTTCCCCTAAAAAAGGCAGCAATACAGTCCCAAAGACCACAGGAGATGTGCTATGTGTGGTTCTTGAAGGGATCCTGCCTGAAAGAAAGATCCAGTATGGACTCGTAAGACATATACATATCTCGCTGACCAACTGTGCCTCCATCCGGCAGTGCCTCCTCCCTCCAGGAGGTGCAAACCCAATCTGAATGTCCTGGAGAAAAGGATCAATCGTAAAACTTAATTTGGCTTCCAAATTTTTGGGAGGAGATCATGTAACAACGTACGAAGGCGGCTGAGCCCTGGTGTGTGTGCTGGCCCCCCCGGGGTGCAGCAGTTCTGGCTGGAAGGCTGATGCTGGTGCAGACCCCTGGGACGCGGGCTCAGCTTGGCTGGGGGAGCGGGGACGGTGTGAGGAGGTGCTGGGGCTCCAGCCATCAGCCCGTGAGGAAGGATCCCACAGCTGCAGCTGCCGGGGCTACAACAGCGAGCAGCTCAAGGATTCAAGACCCCTGATGTGAAGAAGTTAAAAAATCAAACCCAAAGGGAAATAGGGGTTAAAGGGAACCTGTAGAGGGTAATCTGGGCTGCAGTGAAGGGTCGTCGGTCTGTCCCTGACCGAGAGGTACCTGCAGAAGTGTCTCTTCTGGCCTGAGGAATGTTGTAGTGCTTGGCCCTGCGCTGTGTTGGTCCTGACCAGCTGTTGCACGCCTTACCCAATAAATAACGGCGGCGCTCTGTGCTGTGCACAGTCTGCTTGCAAAGCCTCCTCGCATGTGGTAAAGGTGCCTGAACCAAGGTGACTCATGAGGGTGAGTAACATGCACTATTGGCATAAAGATTCTTGTTGACTTAGCTTCAGTGTTTGCACTTCACTATAAATATTTTAATTATTGATAAAAGCATGCTAAGGAGGGAGTAGAAAGGGGCAGTGAATAGGAAGGGACAGAGGAACAGGGAGAAAGTGAGAAAAGCAAAGCAGAAATATTTTCTCCAAACTTTGCTTGAAGCAGAGGTCACTGATACGATAATGTATGCGAGCTGAGAATGTGTCCATGCATGAACAGAGATCTCCATCATGAGCAGGAGGAGGTTGCTGAGGCCTCCTTGGTGCTCCACAGACTGCCCTGCACCCCTACCGATGCAGGGTGGCCATGTGTCCCCAAGGGCGTGGAGGGCACACTGACCCCTTCAAACTCATCTCCCCTGAGATTCACACCAGGGCTGAGAATGGAGGAGGGAAATCAGGAGAAGATCAGGGCCTGTGGCACAGAAGGAGAAGGACAGAGGAAAGCAAAACAACCTACCTGAAAAAGTGAAATGGTTGTCCCACAAGTTGAATGAAGGAGGATATTTTCAATTTTGTCACATTTTTCTTCGTCTAAGTGTAGCTAGCCACAGATAGATATAGCAGGTGAGCTGAATACTAGGTAAAGCATTAACCTTTAGTATTCTCTACTCTTAGATGTTAAAATTGGCTTTAAGCATAAAGTTCATTTTTTTCTAACACTGTGTCATAGATAAAACATTTAATTATAGATACACTGACCAAAACAAGTCCCCCAGGTGATGGACTTGAGTGTATTCTCTTCTACCGGTGAGGGAAATTCTGTGTGAAACATGGCACAAAACAGACTGTTCAGTTTCTTCTACTACAAGCCTCCACGGGGCATGGAACATCAGCTACATCTCATAAGCTTTTCTGCATGTGTGTCTTTAACTATGAAGTGCTATAATTGATCATTTTCCTTTTAAAATTCATTTATAACATATGAAGATTTGATTGAGGAGATGTTCAAAAGAAATACTTTGGTTTGACCTTACAGCTTGTTCCATCTCTTTGGCTGGTGTCCATCAGGATCATTAAAATCAATTAAAGAGTTAAGTACGGGACGTCTATTGTTCAGCCACAGAATCAATAGACCCTTTCAAATCTCCTGTAATTTTAGGGATCACAGCAGACAGTTTAAATAATTACTCTTTTGTAGAATCATAGGTTCTAATCCTGCAGACATTGACTTTATTAGGTTTATCGGCCTTTTTAGAGGCAAACATACACTTTTGGGGATTGGAAATACAGCATGATCTATATGAGAGGAGTTCGATCCACATTCCGTCTCTGATAGCACAGACACACTGCATGAAAACTGAAGTATAGCTGATTTCTTTACTCCAATCAGTTTCATTAAAATTGCTAAATATTCATTCCACTAATGGCTGGTCATTTGTAGCTACAGCTATACTTAGAAAAAATAATTTAAAAAAAAGATATATTTGTATCCAAGTAACAAAGATGTGGCCCACGTCATAGCTACATGGCTGAATCAGCTGGTGGCAGACGTTGCAGCAATTGAAATAAGAAATGGGGGGAAGCACAAACTAACACAGTCGCTAAGGCCCAGAAGCTACACTATTGCAAGAATAACTCGGAGCCAGAAATAAATTTGACTTGTTTGGTATAATAGGGTTGTTGCATGTGAAGCAGGCTCCATTCAGAAACTGCAAACTCAGAGCTGGGGCAGCGTTCGCTCATATTTATGTAGCACCTCACAAATGGGACTGATTGCACACAGGGGTGTCAGTGCTAATGCTGGGTAAATGTTAAATGATTCTTAGACTTTTTATTATTTAGTGGCTATTGCTGGGCTGTGGAGGAGCCGGTGCTAAATATAATCATTTTCAATCACAGTGAAATATTACAGACCAGATAGTTATGCGGGAAACTAAGGATGAATGGAGAATAACACCACACACCTTATTTATGACCAAGTTTAATACATATGAAAGAGAAATAAACGAGGAGAGGAAATTCCCTAAAGTTAACGCCTACAGCTACACTCAGATCTTATTTATGGGCACAGAGGAACCACACCTTACATAAATAAAGCCGAGAGTGTATTGCTCATATGAACAAAATTGAAAAAGTCTAATCATTTTTAGTCCACATCTAATTGTTACGGAGAAAGAAAGAATAATAGAATTAGCAATGGCATATGCACACATTTTAGTCTCTGTCCCTTTTCCTGGGGTTACGCTCTCCCTTTCCTGCTCTGTCAGTGGGCGGTGTCATGGTGAGCTCCCAGCATCTGGAGTCCTTCGCCAGGAGGAATACCATGCTTGTGTTGATGGTTTCACCTCACTTGATGGCCTTCTTATATGCTTGCTAATATGCTTTCATACTTTGCTCTTTCTTCCTTGGTCTGCAGCAGCTTCATCTTACCTCCAAACTTTTTACATATGGGGTCTTTTGTCTATGCTGGATACTATTTCTTTGTTCTCTTTTCCACTCCCAGCTCTGCATTTCCGTGACTGACCATGGCTAAGCAGTTTATAGCCCTGGGGCCACCAGCACCAGCCTCTGCCTCACCTCATCACTCAGCTGCCTTTGCTGCCTCCACTACTCAAGGCTGCCAACTCATCAACCTGTGTTTTTGTGTGCAGCATCCTTACGGTGGAGTCATCAAATCATGGTGGTACCATGGGAAGACAGAATAAAGGAAAACAAATTAGCTGTAGATGCCTGGCAATTAGGGGAAAAGTTGTAACAGCTAAAGCACGTTAAAGCTGCTGGCAAGTCCATGGAAGTTCAGATAGAGAAGGAATGACAGTCCTCAGACCTGAGGCCTTGCAAGCTCACTTATGGCCTCTTGCTAGCAACGGCAACATCATATTGTAGAGCTATGGAGTAACAAACGCTATTAGCCATGTGCAAGTGCAGCAGTAAATCCTATAAAATTAATATTTTCTTCATCTGACAAGATGCTTAGTTCAACATTATTATGTTGTCTGCCTGCAGTGAAGAATAATCACTCATTTCTTTCTACTGAAAAGCTGAATTAAGCGTGTTTCCATAGGCAGTGGGAGGACTCTTAAGCACTGATTACTACATAATCTGTAATAAACTGTCATAGAAGGTGGCTACATTAAAAAAAAATAAAAAATTGAGCAAAATATCAGTGATGTGGCTTCCATCTTACATAAGATTAAAACTAAACATAAGTGTAATACACAATATAACCCATAATACCATATATATGTGTTATCAACCAAAATATACGGGTAATTCGAAAGCACTATATGTGTAATTCAAAGGCACTATATTGGTAATTTAAAAGCACTTTCTTTCTTAATTTGAGAAGTAGTGTTCAATTTCTATGCTGACAATGTGAAGACCTTAAAAATTATGTTGATTTTTCTTAAATTAGCAGGCTATCCCTGCTCAAGGTCTCAAGCGAATACCCCACCAGGCTACAGTTAGCTCTGCTGTCACCCGGGCAGTGGTGGAGGCAAGTGTCCCTTCCACCTGGGGACACCTGGCCAAGCAGGGGCAGGAGGGACACCCAGAAAGGGGCAGCGGGATGGGAAGATGGCAGGGCAACCCACCCCACAGCCACCAGTCTCAGGGTAATGGGGAAAGCTCCCCTCTCCTTGGCCGCAGGTGAAGGTGCAACCACTGCCTGTATGACAGGCTCAGAGGGGGATGGCAGGGGACCTCAGAGCTTCCCTACTGTGGCCCCTGTGAAGAAGTGGGGCCAGAGACTCCGTGCCCCCTTTGAGGGCTTCTCCACCCTTTTCTGACAAGCAGCTTTATTCGCCTCTCTCGCCCAGGTGGGTACTAGGTCCGTTTCTCTGAATGATGTGTGACTATCAAAGCGAGAGGCAGGAGTTCAGCTCCCTGTCCTCCTCAGCGTGCCCTAGCAGCTAGCTGGGAAGCTGCAAAATGCTGACAGCTGGAAATTCACCATTAAAACATTCTTCAGCGTCAGTCTTTTGTTCCCCTATCAGCAGCAAGCCCCCAACACTGAGACAAACAGGGTGACCCTGACAAAGAGCTGACTGTTGGCTTGTGTGTGCCAGCTCTCAGGTTTTACTACCGCTGTTTTCTGTCTTAGCAGAACTATTCCTGATTGTGTGTCCAGCACCTTTCCTACCTCAGAAAGCAATAATCTGTATCAGTAAAGAAATAAACTACCTAAGGCATGTCCATGAGCTGAACCGTCTTTCTTCCCTGGCAGTACCTTGAAGGCTCATCACCCTGCTTTGGGGGTTGTTGGGCAAGCCCCTAATTCCCAAATAATAGGGGATCAAAAAAGAGAAAACCAGCATTTGCTTAAATGCTTCAGAGTCAGCAGAAACCACAGCGTTCCCCTTGTAGCCTTTGCTTGAAACACTTGACACTACAAGGGGCAGGAATCAAGCAAACATACCCATGGAACCCAGAGGGGCTTTGGCAAGAAAATGCTCTGTTAATACGCATTAATTCAGATCATTTAGGAGGGGTGTGCGAAGTGGCACTATGGAAAACTAAAATGCTGCATACGTTCCTTCTTTTCTATGGAGCAGGTATTATACAGTTTGGTCTGCAATTTATAATAAACTGCCTTGACTTTCTTCAACTGTATCATTTTGACATTCCAGATTGTGCTGTATTTCCTTCACAGAACCCATGGGAAGAACATTTGCAACTCAGAATCCATGTTGAGAGAAGCACCTGCATATCTGTTATATTAATGCATTCCTAACAGAAGCAAAAGAATGTTTCTGAATGCCATCAGAGTTTATACACATTTTTTTAAGCAGCTTGTAATGCTCTAGCAGAGCCTGAGATCCCGGTTTTCTATGGTACACTTGCACACCTGAACTGTGTACTCTGAATTTTTTCTTTGGCAACTTCTATAGGTCTAAGAAAGTGGCCACTATGTTCTTCAGTATTACAGACTGTTTTTTTCTGCCTCTTCATTACATTTTTAAGCTTAAATTCCTTTCACCCTTTTTATTTTTCTTGAGCAGTTAGGCATATCATATGTTAATACTATAGATCATAAATTTTGTCCTTACAATGTTATCTTCCATGCAGTTTGCACTACATTATTCTATGCAAACCATTGAGTACTGCAATTTTTACATGTATCTTACCTCTCAGAAATAGATAACAACATACTTTATTGTCAATATTTGTTACCTTTGGGGAAAAAAAAAAAGCTGCTTATTGTTTTAATTAACCATCAGCTGGCACAATAATTTTCATATTTCTTCTTTTGTATTACACAGATTGCAAGTCCTGGGGAAAAAAATTTATTAGGTAGGTAATAAAATGTCTTTTAAAGAACTGAACCATAGAAATTTAATATATTATATATACATTTCTGAGTGGCATGTGTTGCAGATAAAACAGTTGATATATAACTCCCTTATTTTTCAATAACCATTGTTAGATTTGGGAAAACAATCATTAAACTTGCTGGAGTTAAAGCAGAATTAAAATTTTCCCATTTAACTCCAGTTACTCAGCTGATAATTTTTTTCTGAAAAAAAACCAAAACTTCAACAAAGGCTCACCAGAATATGTTAAATCAAAAATTCTGTACCTGGAAGATAATGGTATATGATAGCAAACTTAGACGTTGGGTTTGACCAATGTGCAATAAAAAGGGAAAAAAGTTATATAACCCCAGCGGAGAACATCTCTCTTACATGAGATATCTATTTGCTGTATTAAAAAAATTATGTTGCAGCTACATAGAAAGAATAGTTCAAATTTCCTCCTTTTCTCTTGCACATGTAACTGCCTGCTAAATGAAATCTGGTCATCTGCTTATTACAAGCTCTCAACTTGTTCAGTACGAAAATGTACATTGTATATTTAATTCTGTATAGGAGGGAAACCTGCCTCTCAAATGATCTTGAACTGCAACTTTGAATTCAAATTGCCTTCCCACACAAACTACAAAGAAGAAAAAACGAAACAAATATAAGGGCTTGTTTAGATCAAAGTCAAAAGCAGTATGTAATTTTTCAGAATTTTTACTCAAGTCTGTTATCAACAAGAGTTTTGTTTACAGAAATTTCTATAATTTTCTATAACATAAATTTCTATAATTTGCAAATTTCTATAATTTAAATCTGGGCCTCCCCCCTCACCCTTCTTTCATACTATAGTTCAGCCAACACCGTAAGCTGCTGCTAAATGGAGCAAAGCCAAAGTGTAACAGGTTTTATCAGTGGAAGCAACTCTCTTGCACTTTGCCAGTGTGCTAGTAAGTTGCATTTTCCTACTGCAGCTCCTTGTCCGTGGGAACAGTTAGTTTATGTCTCAGCCCTATCCTCTTTTCTTATTCTACTCTTCCATTAGTACAGGATCTGAGTGCAGACAAGCCTTTTATACAGCCCAGACAGTGCAAACAGATGGTTTGTTTGCATTGTGCTGTCATCACTCTGATTTATCACAACCACTCCCAGAGTAAGACATTAAATTTACCTTATTGTCCCTCAAGGAGCAAGTTTTAGAGCTTATAGTGGAGAGCAGAGTAGAGCAGATGAAGGCTGCAAAGCTTCCCACAGTCACCAAATTGATTTTTTATGTCCCTGTGGTGCTGAACCACAGATCCCTGAAGTTAGGTTGAAAGCAAGGTTTTAGAACGTTTCAAAAACACCGGTACATAGTGATATGTCCTCCTTTGTAAAACATGAGAAGGCTAAATGCTGAGTATTTGCTACCCCAAGACTCTGGCACCCTGCTGATACCGTAATGCAGGAGCTCTGTTAACTATTATTTTCCTTGCCATATCAACCACAACAGTGAATCAATCTAGAGTTAGAATATTAGAACAATGGTCATGTTGCCGAGATCAGCTGCAGGTCTTCCTTCACCTGCACAAAGAAAATGGCTAGAGGAAATGCTTATTGAAAATATTTCTGAGTTACCTTTACTTTCTTTCAAGAAATGCCTTACAAAAAAGGGTTCTGTTTATCCTGCTATGTAACCAGCTGCCTGTCATCTGTTTCAGGGAAGCGCAGACTGCTGAGATATTCCTGCCTGAAGGTGGGAGAAGAAGAGACTGAGTCAGAAAGAAGCAGCCACCCACATCTGCAACTAAGATATAGGATTATTCTTATCTTAAGAAAACAACGCAATATGATCCAAACAAACTGATTGTTCACCAACTTTACTAGAGGAGAACTGACAGTCCACCATTTCACTTCTACTCACTTGTAACATTTTGTGTTGTGTGTCCATTTCATCAGAGCTCTTTTTCACATGGAGGCGTGCAATAAAGCTGCGAACCAGCAGAAGTTGTTAGGCACACCACACAAAACCTCTGAAAAAGCAAGTGGATGAAAACCGAATCCCCTCAGAACAATGTAAAGCTCTGTGCTTTTCCTTTTCTTTTGCATTACCATGCCCTTAGATGAACGTCTCTCTTCCACCAGAGAAGCCAAACTTAATTTTCCATGCTGTGCTTACCTTTTTTATGATACTTCCCATCTTCCTGCACACCCAGGCTACTGGACCCCATCAGGATAAATATGTTTTGGAGTTAGATACACCTAACCCAATAAACCTGCAAACAAAGCTAAACTTCAGCAAGTAATGCACGTTAAAGGAATCAAAACCTGTACTTTTTACTGTGGCTGGCTTCTTCTGACAGAATTGGGTTGCTGTGAGCAATGATAGCACTTCATAAATCTAAGAAACAGTAAATTAAAATTTGTTGCCATCTCCATTTTTAAACAATTTTTTTTAAAAAATACCAGTAAAATTACAATGTAAGCAAGTAACATAGAAGAATATTCATGCTTTAGAGTGTTACACTTCAGTTTTCGTTGGCTTATCATATAAAGGTACTTCATATCAAGAGTGGGAAATATAGGAAGTTGTAGAAAAGCAAATGAGAAAGATGTGCCTGAGGTTTTGGCAAAGGCAACAGACTGTAGGAGCAGGTGACTAAGACTTGTATTTGTGGCCACAAAAGGCTGTGAACATGAACTAAGATCAAAAAAAGAAGGTAAAGATAGGCAAGAGAAAGCCATCGACCGTGGAGCACAATGGTACAAGGTAATGCAGAGCAGCAGCTACTCCCATGCCAAGATGTCAGGAAATCTCTAGCCTGTGAAAGTTTACAAAGGCAGCCACACAATGTCAGCCCATCCCTGCACTCTCCTGTCTGGCACACGTAGGAACAAACTTCCTGCAGCTCCTTGTGCAAGAGCTCTTAGCTTGCCAAGTCTGCCAGCAACCTATTAGGTGTTAGCACTGCCTGGAAACACAGTCAATACCTTTCACTGTTATTAAATTTCATCCGAAATGACCTTGACATCTGAGGTGAGGTGTATGTCCCCAGTCAGCCCCAAGGGTGAATCCTTGTTACCCCCACTCTCTGTGTTAGGCAGGACCTTTACTTGCTGGTAGGTTCCAACAGGAGGGCGTCCGGAGCTGGCAGAGGATGTTCTGGAGAAAAATTCCCGTGGATCAAGCTTCTGCCATGCTGCTAAGGAACCTAGGAGGGTAGAAAGCTGGGGACATTGATAATTCAGAGGTCATCAAGAGCAAATCAAAAAAGTGATATTATGGCCTGCCCTGGTTCTGGTGAGTTTGAAGGGGAGATCCAGCCCCTAGGAAACCTGCTCTGGAGAAATATTTAAATAACAGAGAAACACCAAACCAGTAACTGAAAGGAACAGAGAAGGGAAATGTATTCAGTACTGACAATGTCAAGGTTCCATCCTGATATGCAGGATGGACATGCTCTCTGTGATGGTGGGCAACCACTGCAAAGAGGAAAGCTGATTATGAAGGCGGTAGCCCAGAGGATATATCATTGCCAGCAACAAAGACATGCAAACATGATTTAACATTACAACTAGAGACATATCCAGGTGGATTCAAGGTAGCTTCTACTTATTTCAGAGCTGTTCTGTATTCTTCATCACATAAATAGCAGGATAACTTCCAAAAACTTGTTCAGGGTTCTGGAAAACAGGCATTTCAAAAGGAATAAAGTCCTTCTTAAGCATTAACAGCCATATAAACTTGGCTACATGTCCATGGCAATGAGAATATGACAATGTTATCTGCCTTACGAACTCCTGATTTCCTCCAGTAGGTATCTGGATAGCGTGTACTAATTTCAACATTTTTACTACCCAGAAGACTTCTGCTTAAAAAAAGAAATGAGAATGCATACTACTGAAAGCTTGTGTACTTTATAATAGGAAATCCTTTCTGACCCACAAACTGAATAAGGGAAAACTTATTCCTTCTCCATAGGAGCCTGTTTATTAAATCTTAAGTGTTACAACATCTACATTGAAAATAGGAAGTCAGTCAAAATAGACAATTATCACCTTTAGCCATTTTTCATACATTTTTCAATTGTTTTTGTACTTCTGCTTTCTTCCATACCTGCATCACATATGAAAATAACTCTTTCAATATTCTCAAGCTTATTCTGCAGTTTCTTATTTACTTATTTACATCAAGATTAAAAGTTTTATCTTTAATTTTTTTAGAACATCATATTTCCTTTAACAATTATGATCATTAAATTCATATCTAATACTAATGTGGAAAAACAATTTAGAAAATCAAATAAAATGACAGAATGGGTTCTCTAAGAATTGTAGCTTAATTAATCCATAATATTTGAGTTTAAAAGTACACATCATGATTAAAAAAACCCAAACCATACCAAACCAAACAAGCTAAATTCTCTATGTGCATTCATAACTGCACTGACAGTCTTTGAAAAACAGGCATGGAAAGACACAATATTAAAAGAAAAACAAACAAACAAAACCCCAAAACAAAACAAACACACAAAAAAAAAAACCCAAACCACACACACACACACAAAAAAACCCCCACAAAAAACCCTCCACAAACATCAGAAGCCTGTAAACATCCAAATCTGTGCTGCTAAATGTAAAGGAAAATATTTAGACTTCAAATGTAGCATAAACAAATTAGTCTCAAAAAATAGTGTTCAAACCCCCCTCAACACCTGGAACCTAAATTTTTGAGATGCTGTACCTTTATAGTGCAACTCTATAACTGTTAAGATTTCTGCTAGTAGAAAGCTGACTGGTGTTACTCCGAACTAAAATTCCCCAACCAAGTGAGAGGATGTAAAACCTCATTTTGAAGTATTTTCATATCTAAATATTGAGATAATACCCATTTCTCATGGGGTTGGGCTGTTCCCCATTCAAAACCACTTCTAAAAAAGGTTAATAAATTCAGTAAATGTCATAAATGTCTTGTTGATGCTCTTTGTTTTCATATCTCAAAAGCTTGTGGCATCCAGTCAGGAAATATAAACAGTACCATGTGCCAGTGGATGCGTTCATACCCTGCACCTCACAAATTCCGAATTCTCCACTTCACCAGTGAGTTTGGACTGCCCATAAACTGTGAAAGTGGTTTGCATACGTCTTGAGCCTTGAAATCTATAGGTTTTCTTCCTACTCATCATAACATTTAAACTGAGCCTGGTATCACGTGTGCGCCTCTGTCATTTGCTTACCTGGACTGAGGCAAACACCTACATGCTTTGCCAAACTTGGGTCTTTGCTGGGATTAGTGGATTCATGCATATGCTAGCTCAGATGAAGGCCACATAGCTACACAAGTAGATGGTTGCATGAACACAAGAACGATTAAAATCCTGGATAAAGCTTACAGAGCGCTGCCAAAGAAAAGTCTTTGGGAAGAATGAAATAATTAATCAAGACTGTGCTAGTAACAACCCACATACATTCCACTTTCAGCACTCAGATATTCCTCTGCAGGACTTTCTGTCCCCAAGCTCATCATGCAGCACTCATGAAGAACAAGGAAAAAAAACACTTGCTTCTAGATTTAGCAATTTGTGACTTACATAAAGGCACGTTGATAGATAGATGTCTGGCCTCATTAAATGAACTGGCCACTGTTTTACAGGAAGTGGCAGCTGGTCTTAAAGAACTGCTTTGGAAAAGGTCTCTGTGCGGCCTTTGCTAGCAAGCAGCTAATACGTAGGCAGGAACCATGCTTACATTAACATATTAGGCAAGATACAGCCCTACCAGTGGTTGCCATATTTCTGTTTGCTTATGTTATAATAAATTACTATTTAGTTCAGGATAAAACTGAACACCAAACACCCTTTATGAGTCTATCTATTTGACATTGGCAGGCAACCCTCAAGTAGCTGCACAGTATCTCCACGGAAGGGGACTAGTGACCTGGAAACTCCTAGCAAAGAACCTCATGCCAGTGTTTTCACAGTGATACTAACTAAGGCAAAACAAAAGGCAGCTGATTCTTTAAAAACCAAATACAGGTTTCATGGAGAGACAAGAGTATTCAGGGAAATACTTCTTTCATCAGCCTTTGCAAGTCAGAACTGGTAACCAACTTGAATTTACTTGTCACTGTTCCATTTAACCCTTGTGCCCTGGCATAAATGTAACAAAAAGTATCTGCTGTGGCACAAAGCCTCACTTTGCAGGTGAAATTGTGAAGAGGCCACTCCACCCAGAATAAATTTACAGACCTCAAAGCAGGGACAGAGGTAAAATTTTATTTCAATGTATAAACTGTCAGCCAATGACCATTTTCCTAAATGAATATTAGCTTTTAAACAGGCAGAAAAAAATAATCTTAAGGAAATGTTCCTTGAGTAAAAAGAAGTAATAGTCCTTTCCTCTTAAATGCTGTGTGCCAAATGGTGTAGAAGCATTTAGTGTTGTGCCATCAAAGGCATTTAGAGCATCAGCTCCCTCTGTGATTTTTCAATTTGAGTCAAATTTCCTGAGAATCGCCAGCAAATGTTCATTTTTAAATGTGAACCTTTGTTGCATGGTTTTATAATGAATTCTGTGGAACGTATATACAGATGACAAGTAACAACTGTTCTAAAAGTATTCCCCAATTTTCCCCCTGTCCAAAGAATAATTGTATACTATCTTCAAATATTTAAAATTATTGCTGCTTTCCAATGGGGAAAAAAAATAAAAAAAAAAAGGGCAGGGGGAAGATGAAGCCTGTCACAACACATTAGGAATGTCATGTCATTTGGTCTGCGTGTTTCTGGTGTGCTATATATGCCTTACACACCAGTACTGGTTGTGCAAAATAAAAAGTCTCACATTTCAGGATAACCTTTTATTTTAAAGTTTCTCAATTCATACAATCAGACTGCAAGTCCTGTTCCTCATTCGTGACACTCCAACACTTATGAGAATCCCAATTTAATTCTTGTTATGTATTTCTAAAGGCTTCTGTGCAGAAGAACTATGGAGAGAGGCTTAGGAATTTGAGCCAATTTTAACTCAAACCTAGAAACCCAAGGGAAAGAATATAAAATATTGTATCCATGTGCTTGTTTTGTTTTGTGGGGTTTTTTAAGTCAAAACTCATCACTATGCCACTTTAGATAAAATCAGAAAAGTTGGTGCCGGTTTCTTAAGCAAGGTTTTAGTTTTACATGCATCTATCTGCCTAATAAAGACAATTTGTCATCTCACAAGTACATCATATACATTCAAGCCCTTTCTCAGACATGGGCTTAATAACACATGGGCTCTGAACATCCTAAGTTCACATATCTGCAGGGCTTTCTTGGAAGGAAAAGTTGTGGTTTGCCACCAGAGGAGATAAGACCAAGCTCAGGCTTCCTGTGAAATAGTAAGGGCAAGGTCAGCATAGCTACACAGAGCTAGGTCAAGGAGCGTTCGGGGGCTGGTGGCTCTGGTCTGGGGACAAGAGGAGAAAAGCAGCATAATGGCTAAGATCTAAATTGTCACTGACTTCTGTTCCAGCAGTGAATCACAGTTAACTGAAGAAGACCATCAGAACCGTACTAAACTGTAGTTTAGGGATATGCTGGGCCAGAAGTAGATCTCTGTGTTTAACAACCTTAGCTTGTTCCTTTTCCTTTGATTTTATTTTTATAATCTACTTATGCAATTACTTTTGAAACTACGCAGACACTTGACATCCTCGATATTCTGTGACATGGTTGAGTTTATCCCTGTGGAAGAAACACCCCCATTTGTTTATGTAGGATCAGGTTATGCCAGTGCCCTGGTGACAGGGGCTGAGCAGACGTTGCCTGTCACCCCTGCCCCCGGCACCACGCACTGCAGAAATCCCTACCACTTGTCTTTCCACTTGGAAAAACAGCCACCTTTTCCATACTTCCCGGTGTGAAAACTATTGTATAACTTTATTCACCTTTGTCATTCTTCTTTTACACTTTTGTCACTCTATTATATTCCTTTTGGGATGGGAATCAGGATTCCCAGCAATGCCTGAAACAGAAGGATGTGCCACAGGTGCCACAATGTGATGTTTTTCTTGAATTTTCCTAACGATCTTTTTTTGCTTTTCAAATTGTTGCTTTTCCTTCAACTATCATGAGTATTGATGATGGCTCTCAAAATGTCTGTTAAAAATAAGCAAAAATGTCGTGATAATTTCTGTAATTACTAGGCTTGACAGTGTTATGAAACCACCTTGAGTTCATGAAAATTACAACTATTACAGCCTGCTAACTCTACACTGTAGGTGGGTTTCAGCATTTATATGTACTCCCAAATGATCTCTGGCAGATTGTCATCACTTCCTGAAGTGTCTGTTAGCATTATGGTAAATTACACATTATAATTATAGTTTGCTCCTGCCTGCTGCCAAATTGGTTGTTAGTGTTTCAGGTATGAATGTTACCTTGTTTTTGAAAAGGTAAAAAGATTTGTGGTGGCTGAATATTCTCTGTAGATGATTTTAAAGGTGTTTTTACCTTCATATCCAAATGGCACACCCACTGATGAGCTCTATGGATGACATAGAGTGGCTTGCCTTAAATAAGATCCATATTTTCATCATCAGTGAATGAGCAGAAATGTTTCTTGCAAGATTCATTTTCAGAAAGCCAGAAACTGGCAGCATATAAAAAGGCAAAAAGGCTTCCTTATCAAGCTGAAACAGGTATTCTCTGATTATGATTCCCAAGTTTGATTGCCAACCTAGTCTAGAGATTTCCTACAGCAGTGGAAAACACACTCTGTGTGTAGGGTCTAACGCAGCTTCCCTGAGGACAAAATAATTGCCACTCACTGAAGATCGGTTACATTGCTAACGCATACCAAAGGCTGACCTGGATTACCTGCCTCTCTATGTGTCTTGTACTCATAACTCCTCCTGCATTTCTCATCAGTAATTGCAGTGCATGCAAAGGATGCCTTGCTGTGGGCACAGCACTGCAAGCATAACTGCAGACAGATACGAGGCTGGCATGTGGAGGAACAGCTGGCACATGAGGTGGCATTGTGGATGGCACTGCAAACACAGCGTCCATCTGGGAGCAGAACTAGATGAATGTACCATAATGGGATTTCTGAATATCTTTGTGAAACCTGCTGAGTTTCATGTGAGTCTCATTGACTATACTCAATTGTTCACTGAACAGCAAAGCTGGAAGGTTTTCTGGTTATTCATGTGAAATACCTACTCAGTTGCAATAGTTCAGGGATAATCCAAAGGAAATAATGGGGCCTTCCTCTATGAACACATATAGAGTGATACGATGATCACATAATATGGTATGAATATACAATACTCCTTGCAATCAGGCACAGGAAATTTACCTGTTTAAACTGATGGTGCCACTGGTTCCCCACATACTTATGAATAGTATAAGTACAATAATATTTGTAGTTTGAGAGGAGATTATTCATACACCAATATAGCAACTATACCTAGTGATTGGGACAGAGTCCAAACCCAGTTCATGCTCAGATTGATTAACCCTGGCTTTGGAGCCTATGGACTAGAAGGCCACAACTCCTACATAGACCTCCCAGTCACAACTTTTCAAACAACTGTAAAAGCCTAGAGTGGACAAATCTTAAAAAAATCAAATTCTCCCTGTTCGATGGGTACTCTGTGTCAGTGGGCCAACTCACCTGTGAGAACTCTGCAAGGACATATTACATATCTTCATTAATACCTGACGTGTTCTCCCATGACAATCTCCAAGGCAAGGTATAAACTTATGGTGGGACAAGAACAACGGCAGGTGGAAAACAGTGTTAAAGGAGTAGTTACCACTGGGTCATTGTCAAAGTAGAAGCCTGTGCTCGAGGGTGCAGTTACAGTCAAGACTTTCTTTCATTGTGTTGGCAGTGCAATAATCAAATTCTTTTTCATTGTTAGATGAAACGGAGGAGGAATGTGGAGGACATGACCAACATATGTCTCAACTTTGTTAATTATTGCTTAGCAGCACCTTCCTGAGAAGGATTTCAATTCAAAGCGTATTCAGATTACTGTGAAATAGATTTTTTTCAATAGAGATGAATACAGTTTAGGGAACTGACCAAATGACTGCAAGTTCTGCAGGAGACTGTGTAGTCAATTGTGATTCATAAGTTAAACCTGTATCAACAGTGATGCCTGTTCTGGAAAAAAAATGAAGAGGGGAAAAAAAAAAAAAGCAAAGTATCTCCTCATAGGATGTGTAAGCAAGACATATATGAGATGTCTTTTGCTACTTTATATATATATATATACTATATATACTATATATACTTTAGCTTTATGCAACTGTACTTCAAGGGCCCACTCTAACACCTGCTTTTAAAAAAGGTGCTGAACAGCTAAAACAACATCCAAACATCAAAAGTTGCTGGAATTTTAGAAAAACTAACCTTCAAAAGGGAAATGTTGTTGGTTTTGTTTTTTTTTTTCAACATAACAAAGATAAAAACAAAGAGAGCGACATAGTATTTTAACATGTAAAAAGCAGCTACAAAGAGGAAGGAAATTAACAGTCCTGCCATAGGCAAAGAACTTATAGGGTTGAATTACAGCAAATGCAGCTGAAGTTTGGCTGGGAAAGACTTCTGATAGTAAAAATAATGAAGCCAAATTATGCAGAGGGAATGTAGCAGAATCTCCTGCTGAGAGGTTTCTAATACCAAATAGATTAAACAAGAACCTCATATAAATGGTTTGGGTACCGTCTGGACAGGTTCTTACTCAAACCTGCTTTCTATGATCTTACACTCCTTTTGCAGAAGCAAATCTACCTATTCATCTTGTTAGTGTAAAATATTTCTTTTTTAAAAAAACAACAACCTGCTGTTGTTTCCCAAAACACATGGAAACATGTATATTGATGCTAATGGAGTGACATGACGTCAGCGATGTTCTTCAACTCTGTTTCTAGGTATATTGACTTTTAGACAGATCCTGCTTTGGTTCATCCTGATGATCAGCGGAGTGGAGCAAATTGAAACCTGATAGCAGTTTACTTTCTTGACGTCAATGAATCCAGATTCATGTACATTGGATCTAAAATTGGCACTGAGAGCATGAGTGCTTTTGCTTTCCTAATTTGAAAAAATCATTGCTAGTTCCACGGGGACAAGCCCACCCATTCATTGTTCTTAGCGTCAACCCACCCATCCATTCTCCTTTCTGATCCCATTTGTTCTATTTTAACTTCCTTATCATCTGTATTTCCTTCTTGAATTCTAATATTTATTTTAAACTATAAAAGCTAGTAAGATCTGCCAGAAACATAAAATTAAAAACTAGAGATTATAGGTGATTATAATGTTATCTGAATTGTTATCTAGCTGTTGGCAGGTACTCCACAGTTACTACCAAAAACTTCAGTAACTGAATTTATTAAGCCTATAATAAACAAAATCAGTAAGTTTAAAATGAAAACATTAAAAATCTTCACACTGAGGGATGAATTACTACTGATATTTTAATAAGATGTAAAATAAGGGTGAACCTTTTCCTTATTACATAGAAATAATTGGTTATGCATGTGCTCAGGTTTTTCTAAATGCAGAAACCCCAAAATGAATGTAACAAAATGTCAGATTAAATGCCATTATTGGTAACTGGATCATTAAATATGACACATTTAGTTTCATGAACATAGTCCATCTCCTGTGGCTTGAAGCCTAACACTTCCAACTGAGCCACCCTCACTGAATCAGCTGTGTTGTGCTCCTGCACTTAGAGTGCACCATGCCTTTGGTGAGTGAACTCTGTTTCTGATACAAGCAAACACATTTTATTCAGCACTTGTAATGCATTAAGATCATGCACATGGCCAGCTTTGATAACTTTTATCTAGAAAGCAATAGTCTGATTGCTTACAATCGTTCTTTTTATTCTAAGTCCTAGGTATATTGGCTTTCACATCTCAGGTTGGAGCTATAGACAATGTTATATTTATGACTAACAAAATTTGATACATGCTCACCGAACTGAAGAAAAGGATTTTACTGGTGTAGGACATCAGCCAATATACACTGAGATGCAAGTGATGTGAAACCTCTTGCAGTGATGGTTCTAAAGGTCCCTGGGACATTGTCATTACAGTGATCGTCACCATAAGAGGCTGACCAAAATGCCATGGACCCCAACAGATAACTGTTTTTTATTCCTTGATCGAAGACCACTCGTTCCTTTGGTGACGACACATTGCTATTCTGGATGATAATAAACAATGCCAGCATCTTTTAAAGGAAGTATCAGCATCACATGAAAAAAGCCATCTGGCTGTGATTTAATAACATTTTTTTTAGAAGAACCGCCATATGTAGCAGTGGAAGGCATTGAGTTTAAGCTAATGAATCTACCAGAGGCGTTCCAACCTTTGAATCAGCATAGATATGTAGTAGCATTCCTTATGGCTTTCTGTATCTCTCATGGTATCTGAGGATCTATTTACTCTAAATATAGGAAAACGCCATCAACAACATCCTTTAATAATGATTAGGAAATAGTTGAATTTCCTAATGCCAACAACTATCTTTTTTGTTACTGACAATTACAGTGTCTTAATATGGCCACAGGTTGTTATAAAGGGTGATGCTATAGTTCTTTACACGAATGTAACAGGTACACAACATAATGTTAAAGTAATGCCCCGAGTATCCCTCCACACAGCACCAATTGGTCTTGGTTGCTGTTGTGCTCCAGGGCTACACTGCCACCTCGCACACAGGTTAATGTTTTAGTTATGGTCCTTCTCAGAGATTATTTCACAGAAGACTCATACTGCTACTGCAGACCAACTACATATGTTTTTCTGAATCATCAAATTAGTGTAGGAGATGAAGTCCTAGTTTGAAAAGGGACTCGTGAATTTGGGGCTCAGATTACACCAATGTGATCTTGGAAAGGGTGGGATTTGGAGAAAAAGGAGAGAAATGAGATAAGGAGAAGAAGTAGGAGTCAGAAGATTGCAAGTCATGATAGAGGAACTGCTGGAATTTAACCTACTAAGATGGAAAAAGAATCACTTGAAATACTGTGTAAATATAAGTAGATAATACTTTAATGACCTACAGATACCTACCAAGACCCACGGTAATGCAGTAACGGGCAACAGATAGAAACTTTTTTATTTCTCTGTACACCTTTATCCAAAACATCACTCTGCATCATGCAAACTTAATTCCTAATATTTTTTGTTAAATTTTACATGTGTATGCTGTGCTATTAAAAACAAAACAAAACAAAAGCAGATTGATACCATGCAATTTCAGAACTTTTCTTGGAGAAAGCACCCACCTGAAGTGTGTGTGACAAATTACGGACTTTCCACCATATACTTGCATTTCTGCCTCTTACTTAGGCCACTGGAACTTGTCCCAGATGGACTCATGTACTTCACTTGTGAGAGAGAAGCAATCATATACTTTATTGATATAACAAAGGTCAATGGTAAATGAGAAAGTGGTTGAACACGATTCGATGGCAAGGTATGCTTATTTACTGCATAGAGGACAGGGTCAGACAAAACCATCAGGAAGACCTTCCTGTTGGGTCATGAGGTTCAGAAAAGACCCCCTTGCTTTCTAAACTCCTTCTCAGAGAGTAATTAGGTACAATTGGATCCACTTTAGTCCCAGACTTTGTCAACAGTTTAAAGGATTATATAAGCATAATCAATCCTTAATATCACTTAGACAAGGTTTCCAAGTTTGGAATCATAGAATCATAGAATGGTTTGGGTTGGACGGGACCTTAAAGACCATCTAGTTCCAACACCCCTGCAATGGGCAGGGACACCTTCCACTAGACCAGGTTGCTCAAAGCCCCATTCAGCCTGACCTTGGACACTTCCAGGGATGGGGCATTCACAGCTTCTCTGGGCAGCCTGTTCCGGTGTCTCACCACCCTCACAGTAAAGAATTTCTTCTGAAAATCTAATCTAAATCTACTCTCTTTCAGTTTAAAGCCCTTTGTCTTATCACTACATGCCCTTGTAAAAAGTTCCTCTCCAGCTTTCTTGTAGGCCCCTGTAGGTACTGGGAGGCTGCGATAAGGTCTCCCTGGAGCCTTCTCTTCTCCAGGCTGAACAACCCCAACTCTCACAGTCTGTCTTCAGAGGAGAGGCACTTCATCCCTCTGATCATTTTTGTAACCCTCTTCTGGACCCATTCTAACAAGTCCATGTCTTTCCTGTGCTGGGGGCTGCCAGGGGCTGCCAGGGCTCCCCCACAACTTCTCTGGGCAACCTGTTCCAGTGTCTCAGATCCTTCACAGTAAGGAATTTCTTCCTTCTTCTTTAGCTTGCTATTAATCACTTACCGAGAACCTGTTGCAGCAAGGAATCTCTCAACCAAAAGCAGTAACCTTGAGAGGCATCCCTACTCAGGGGAGATCCTGGCGTGCAGCCCACTGCTGTGCAGGAGAGCTCAACAGGCCCTGGGTTGTCAGCTGTAAGATGATTGACTTTAAGTCATATTTGCTTACCAGCAAGATGTCTGGGTCACGGCTCCAGACAGCCTTTGGCTACCATGTTGCTACCCATCCCTCAAAGGCCAGAGTGCACTAGATGCCACCATCACAACCCCCACTGGTGGTTATGGCTTAGGTGAGGAGGGGGGCACACTGCCACCAAACTCTGGTTTGGCATATATGCTCCGATCAGCATCTAGTTACCCATATGAAAACAATTAGACAAAGAGTCAGAAAGTAACCTAACTACTTCCAACAGCAAATACTGAGAAACTCACGGTGGATCATACAACAGCTTTCTAACTATGCAAGCCACTGGGATGTGAAAGAATTAAATTAAAGTCCCTGGTCTGAATTATTAAGTTTGATTTTCCTTATTTAACTATTTTAAATTACTCAAGAGCCTCCTGTTTTCACAGGAGCAGAGCTTTTGTCAAAATTAATACAGATCCAATGGAATATTGTTTTATCTGAACAGCCATAGAAGTATAAAAGTTAAATCTTATCTTTGCTTCTGCTCAAAACTTGTAAATCCTTTAAGACCAGAACACACAAGTGTCCTTATCCTTGACTGGCTTGATTGGGTACAGAAGATACTGAGTAGCTTTTATTTTAATGAATGTTATTCCCCTGCTTCTTTCAAAATTTCTGCTCATATCTCAGACTCCACCTCTTGAAAAAGTGTTTTCTAATCAGTGCCAACCTGGCCCACTTTACTAAAGCTGGTGATTTTCTTGATTTTCTTATATCAACTCCTAGGAGTTTGAAAAAGTTTAATTTCTTCCATTTTCCATTTCATTCCACTGTAGTGGAATAAATTTACTGCTTTGCTATACTGAAATTTTCTTTGCTTTTCCGTCATCTTTGTGCAAAGTGAGACTCTAAATGATTAGTTTTACTGTATGACAACAAGTTTTTCAATTATAACAGTGGTATTACTTGTGGGGCAAGCAATATTATCATCTTATAAAATTGCTAAATTATTTTTATGTGTTATAAGAACATGCATTCTTAGGCAAACAATAGTATAGAATAACTAATTTTAATATAACTTTGATTTGTAAGATTTTCACCAGTACATAAACATAATTCAGTTGGTAAACTCTTATTAAACAGTCATAACAGACCTGAAATGCACATAAAGCACAAGTGTTGATCCATTTTTTAGTTACTGTCCATTTTTTAGTTATGCTGTATTTTGTTCACAAAAATGCCCCCAATTCATGAGCAAAGCAACAAGTGAAGGAGATTGCCTATTAAATTACAGGCTAATTCTCACCGTTTATAGAAAAGAAATGTCTTTACAGTCCTGCCACAAACCTCTAGCCAAAGGTTTTACTGTTGCATGGGAATTCCTTGTTTGTGGCGTGCTCCGCACAGCTGTCCCTCAAAGCCATCAGAAGAGGCTTCTAAGAGGGAAAAAGCATAAGGAAGAAGACATGTGCTTGCTCTCCATTGATGTGGAATCCACAAAGACCCTGGAAAAGTTTCTGGACAGCTTCACTGCATGTCAAGCCAGGTTCTGGCCCTATGTATAAAGCAATCCTAGCAGGCCTCCTGAGATGCTTGTATTTCCTACACATTGCCCTAGCTGGGAAAAGATTACAAAGAGTCTGTTCTGAAATCTTTTCAAGTTGATCTTGATTACTGTGTTACACAGAAGTGGGAAGACATCTGGGACATTCATAAAGAACTTTCTTTCCATAGAGTCTTCTTTTGGAATGGAAAAAAAGAAGAAGAAGAAGAAGAAAAAAAGGTGGTGATGGTATGTACAACTTCCTATTTATCTCATGGGAGCACTGTTAGCAACATCCCGTAACACAAGAGAATCTGACTGGCAATAAAAATATAAAAATATGAGTTGAGCAAGTGATTGACTTTTCAGTCAAACTGACTCACAAAGGAATTATTTCTCAGAAATGCCCATATCCCATTTCAAAAATAATTGAGGTTCTTGGGAGCCAGTATCTTGCTGCACATTAAAACTAACTCTCTTTACACCTTGTGAAAATGTTATTCTGCATGTTCATTACATATTGCTTCCCCTTTCCACCAGACTAGTTTGTCAAATTTAATTCCTTTGTGTTCTTTTTGTACAGGAGAATTTGATAGTGGGGCCAGGTATTTCTTTGCACACATTCTTTGTAAATAAAAAAGATTACGTCAAAGTCTGATTCCTCTGAATACAGCAGGAATCAAACAAGAAGGAAAATTATTTGCTCCTTATTCCAATATTTTATAATCCATATTTTTCAAAGACTATGTCTGAGATTCATTTCAGGTCATTTTTGCTGTTTTTTTTACTGTCTCTGCTGTTTTTCTCAGACACAAACATACTGCTGAAACCCAACTGATATCTCATCACACCTCTGTCAGCAGAACTTCAGGATCTCCTTATGGCCCATGGCTGAAGTCCTGCTACATACTATCATACACAACCTGTCTTGGCAATCCAATCATATTGTTTTGGATTAGTATTGCATGGAAAACACAATTTTCTAATTTCTCTGAATAAAAGGCTGCCAAACTCAGTTATCATTAAGTTTTCTCATACCTTGACCATGTTTATGTAGTAATTAATTAACCTTCTCACCTAAACAATTCTAAGGAATGTATCTGTCTTTAACCTTTACTTACTGTGGTCAGAAGGAGAGGACTGATTGATTACAAATACCCTGTGTACTGCTATTTTCAGGAGGTCCTCATTAACACACAGGGATGGCTCTACCAGCTGGTTGACCAAAATAATCTACTTTATCTTCTTGAAAAGGTTGTCACTCAGTGCGCAGTGGAAGGCGGTGAGGAAGATCCCAACCATACTAGAAGTCTGTAAAGCTCCTCTCAAGCAAATGAAGAAGTCTGAGTGTCTGAAAAGGCAGAATAGGGCTGAGGATTTGGTGTTTTCCCTGGTGGGGTAAATGATCTTTACCCCCAGAAGTGCAGGGCATATTAGGGGGTTCCCTATTCATAGCGGTGGTGGTAGAAAGCCTGATCCAATTGCCTCTTCCTGAGCCATCTCAGGAGTTTCAAACTCAAAAATGACCAGGTTAGGTAAAAGTGTCTGTTCACTAGAATGATACAAAAAAAAAAAAAAAAAAAAAAAAAAAAAAAAAAAAAAAAGGAAAAAGAAAACCACACCAAAAAATAACAACAAAAAATCCTTTTACAGTCAACATCGGCAAAACTTAACTAACATGGAAATAAATTGACCTTGAAAGAACTTTTTGGATGACACACTGAAAAAAGATCAGATAAATATGTGGTGAACGTTATACTGACATTTAAGCTTAAACTCCATTTAAGCAATTACTTCAGAAGCGCTGTTTCTAAATGGATAATTTATATGTGTCAAATGTATCTGCCCATCTCTGGCGTAGTATAATCAAAAATATGTTTTTCTAGTCAGAGGAGAAGTAACTACAAAACACACATGGTAAGGGAATATAAGGAAGAGTGGAATTGCCAAATGTAGATTTTATACCTGTTCCTTCTTCCTTTGACTTGGGGTTAGGAAAAGCTAATGTTTATTTTCAGATTATTCCCTAGGGAGAATTGAGTAAATATGAAGCCACATTCTTTTCCTGGTGCAACTGCTCAAATTCACATCAAAATTAACAGATTCTGTTTGCAGCGGCAGATAGTTTTACCCCAAATGTTTGCTCAAAATCAGTGTGCCCTGAGTGGTTCATAACGTATTTTATCCTACTGCAGCATATCTTCTGTGTGTCAGTAAGTGATAGCCTGCAAATGACTGCCACGAAAGTAATTCTCTCTTTTTAAAAAGATGACTTTTCCCACACTGTTCCTCACCTTCCTGGCAAGAAATGTACACATTCCAGCTCACTACATCTTCCATTGTCCACATGGATCACCCTGGAATGGATTCATTCGTTCTGTCAAGGGTACACATCAGAAGGATAACTTCCCCTGTGCAGGGCATCCACTAAACCACAAAACTGGGGTTTTACTCCAATTCTGTCAGAATCCTCCCTCTCCTTCTCTGATAGCACCTTTTTTAAACCCTAGTGCTTATGGAAGCATTATGTGACAATAGAGTTTCCAAGACATGTATGTGATGGTATTGATAAACGAGGGTCCGAGTTTTTATCATGCTTTTCTCATTCCCAGTTATGAAACCTCTCTGATGCTTTTGATTTACATTTGCATCTTGCAAGAACTTGTTTAAAAAAAAGATGTAAGGCAATTCATGTTTTAATTTGCTATGAACTAATTGCCTTAAAAAGTCGCGACGAGAATCGATTCTTAAGGTACATATGCTATGTTAAGCATTAAGTGCGTGTTGCTAGCTCAGTGCTAGTCTGGTCTGGAAGACTGCCAGTGAAGCTGAAACTAGCATTTTGACACATTCAAAATCACAGGAAACCTCTTAATGACTAATTATTTCTACAGAATTGTTTACACTCAGAAGTTTTAACTACATCTAACTCTTACTTTGTGTACAGCCCCGTTTGTCTTCGTGTGCTGTTAAAGTGCATATAAAACATAATTTACCTTTGCTGTGTAACCTAATACAATCTATTAAGGAAATAGTTCTTTTAATAACAAGACTTCAGGAAACAGAGAGCTCAATCACACATAAAGAGACAATAAGATTACTGTTAATACACTTTTAACCTTTTAATAACTCATTCTTTTGAGCACACAGAGCTGAAAGGGTCAGTGGTTGTTTTCCTACTAGCCCCCTTTATGGACGGGGAATTTTGTCACCCCCGAAAACAAAGTGACCTGCCATCCCACGTCCATCCCTTGTCCTCCTGGGAGCAGGGCTGTGCCCTAAGCAGGTCACTCCGGGCAGCTGCCCATGGGGTGAGGTGGGAGGCACCTAGCACCACCCATTCCAGCAGAGGGGTTCTGCTTTGTAACTGGGGCAGCTGTAGACAGCTTGCATGGTGGAATCACCTGGGGGTAACTCAGTAGGCTCTTATAATTCCACACCTCAGTCTGAAATACCACTTTTTAAGACCCCTTCTTCTGCCTTTTTCCACACAGCTCATCCCAGTGGAAAATGTATGTGCTTCCTCCATGCTCACCCCCACATCATTCTTTATCAAATGTCGCAGCTTTGCTGAGAACTTTAACGTTCACTGCCAGTATTTTTCCAATTAACAGAAATATTTTTTAAAAGCAAATAAGGATGCCATTACAATATTTGTCTTTCATATATTTTATATATATATATATATATTATTCAAAACATTCAAGAATCTAGCATACAAACTTCAGAAAATAAATGAACACTTTTATGGCTTCCAAAAATTACAGAATTTTAATAAATGGAAACACTTAATAAAACTTTTTTTTATAATTTATTTATTTTGGAAGCAACTTCCAATAAAACATCTGTTAGTACAATCAGTGAGGCACTAAGCCAACCGAGTTATATACTGTGATAAGACTATTCTTATTTGGTCTTAAAGTTGAAGAAACGCATTGTACCTGACAATGAAAAGAATTCTAACCTTCACACTGAGCTCAAATTGTTTACCCCTGAAAGTTTACAGTCAAGGTATTGATTTCTTTTACCAGAACGGGTTTATAAGATGCTGCTGGAAGCCCAAGACTGTTTAAAGTTTAAATGATGGATCAATGTGGAAAAATGTTGACGCTCTGAAGTGATCAGACCTCTGGCATCTGTAGATCTCTGGAATGAACTTTGTCTTAGGACTGACAGCACCTTTCACTTCTGGTCTCTGGCGAGCACCAAACTGGTCCTAGTGCCAAACAAGTGATGTCTCCAAGGATTCCTTCACAAAGCCATAGCCACAGTTGTAAATGCAAAGCTGTATGCATTTATTTCCAACTTTCAGAAGGTTTGGTCTGATCTTTGATGTCAGCAATGTCCATGGCTGGAAGGAAGCTGGTGTTGATTTTCGCAAGAGTTTGTCGGCTTCAGGAGTACGAGCCAGTTCTGACTGTATTTTAGTCTTCCACGTTCTTTTCTTTCTCATTGCAAGCAACTTGGTTAAAACATCAATAGCTCACAGGAAATCTTGAAGTTCATTTCAGAAAAGCAAATGATTTCGTAATCTCCCTCTGATTTATTATCTGGCTGGTTGTTGGCTGCTGAATTGCCAGTAAGCACACAGATTAGTATCTCACTAAAAAAAAATTAAAAAAAAACAAAACCCAGAAGACACTTTTGACATCTGAGGGATGTATATGGAGATTTCTATTTTTTTTTTTTTTATACCTGCAGAATTCAGGACTTTGAACTTCCTTCCAGGAAAAAGATGAATTCATTAAATGTACCCAAGGAGTACCTAGACCACAATGAATCAGATCACACTTTGCTCTGGCTTACGGCATGTTCCTCCCATATTTTGCTGAAGGGTTTTGTTTAGTCAGCTTTGGCTCTATAAGCCACATTTGGCTGGTGGCATTCTCGCTATGTCTTTCTGTCTTTTAAGCAATAAAGCTTCAAAAGCATCAAAGATCACTGTTAAGTTGGAAAAGAGGACTTAACAGAGGCAATTTCCAGTTTTCTGTTATTATAATGACTATCCTTGAGCTGTAGGTTTTGAATTTGCTTGTTCAAAATACACCTGGCTTTGCAGGTAGGCATCCTGGCCAGCTCTGCAGGATGCTGAGAGCATTTAAGAGGATTTCACAGGACTGTCCATGAGCAACCTGCTCCTACTCATTGTGGTGCCTACTTTGGGCTTTCATGGCCTCCACAACTTGTGTGGGGTCCCAGCACAACCCCAGGCACTCAGCCCTCATGCTGCTGAAGGGACAACCCACACACCCCGTGGTGTTGCCACATGAAGCACTCTGAAATATGTCACAAAAACAAGGGACAAGGCTGTGGCTGTTGGGTGTAGGCACCAGTTAGTACTGGGGACCATCCAGGAAAACTAAATCCTAGTGAAGCCTGTGATTAGCTGAAATATTACAATGTTTTCCATGGAAGTTTGGAGGAGAGTAACTGCTTCTTCAGCTGATGGACCTCAGTCGTTAGTGTTCAGCTCTGTAACATCAAGAAGCAGCACCAGCAAACTCTTACACCTGATCATTTCAAGGTGTCGTATCGTCCTCAAGAGCATGACAAGTGCTGACTACCTCCGTATCCATGACAAACAACAAAAGCTGAACATGTGCTGTTTGTGCAATCAAAAGGATAGATAAGACCCAAAGCACATAGAAAAACAACAAAGGAAAATTAAGCTTTGGTTAAAAATTAAATAGCTGTACATACACCTGGTAAAAAACATGCAAGCAAACATATATATTCTATGATAAAACCTCTAGGTAAGAAAGAGTATAGAGTTTTAAAAGTAACCAAGAGCACATTCAGACACTTTTAGGTGTAGAACTTGCTTCTGTATGCTCTTGCTCCCAGCTTTAACTTCTTCATGGCTGAGCCCTTCATCTTGAGGAGAACATCTTTGCCTTGGTCTTATCTGAATGAATATTCACAGAAGCTGCTCTTTAGAATCTTCTCATACAGGTATTTGGAAAAAAAAAAAAAAAAAAGATAGTATATTTAAAACAAATTAGGTAGAAGTATTCTTGTTGTAGCACTCTCATACTCTTCCTGCAAAGAGAACCAGGTGAATATCATTGCTATTATCTAACACCATTTAAATAGCAAAAAGCTACAAAAAACGTTTCCAGTGAATGTTTGCACATTTTCATAAATTTATTTTCTGAAGACCAGAAGTAGTATTCTCCTCAGGGATACTACACAAGCTGCAGGAATATCTAAGTGAACCGAAAATACTAGTTAATTTATTACCTGTTCAGCTTTTCTCCTCGAATACTGGTAAGCAAAGCTCTGAACTTCTGATTTCAGCTTCCTTTCCTCTTCAGTGGACTATATAAAAAAATCCCAGGGTTAAGTGGCAGACTGGAATTCTTGTGGTCCTCCCACATTTTCATCCAACATCAGGCTTGAAAATGTATCACAGTAAGAAAAAACTGCTACTACTGCAGCAGGGTGAGAGGGTTTTTTCCCTTTTTACAAAGTTGTTTGGAAATGCCAGATTCTCAAATCTAAAACTTTTGTGCAGGAACATATAAGCTGAACTTTACCTGAGTCTGCCATGAGGTTGCTGACCAACATGGAAGCGGCAGATGCCAGAACAACAGGTAAGCGGGTGGCTGGGTTGCAGGCTCGGGAGGTGATTATCTGAATTTTGAACCTTCTTGCAAGTTGAAAATAAGAACAGGCTGTTGCTCTTCTCCTGTGCAAAGAGCAAAGATCTTTTTCTTCCAAAGCTGGTAATCTCTCTTCACTGTCTTTGGAGGTACTCCCTAAATTCTAAAAGTAGTTGCCATTTCCTGACTATTCAAATGGAAAAAATAGCTGGTCCTTTACTCTTTTTTACATGCTTGGATGAGAACTTGTACTCACCTGTTTACCATCTGCAGATTTTCAGGAAACCATTGTTCATTTTTAGATACTCTTGTTTTGTAGAATGTCCTTTTTATATTTCCTTTCTTATGTATTGACTGCACAATAAACTTTTGCCATTCAGAAAGGGTTTTTTCCTTAACAGAGAATATAATCTCTATATAAACACTGAATAATAAAGATCATTAAATGTAAACTTTAGTGATTATGAAATGGTTGTTAAACCACCATAAAATTCACTTTTCTGTTGACTGAAGGGTTCTTTAGAACAGATTTGTTCACTTGTTCTCTCAGTGAAGCTGGGGTCACTTAAGAGAGGAAAATAATTCCTGTTATCTCCACTTTCAGCTTGCCTTCTCTGATTTCAGTAAATGTGCTTAGGTTAATGAGAAAAGGTGACGACTGTTCTTGGAGGGCTTTTCCGATTTGTTAAGGTGATGTACTGAACAGTAGTGTTATCTCCATTCTCGTCTATAGACCAGATGTAGCAAACAGGAATATGCAATTTTTCTGCACTGTTGTTTCTAGCTCAGCTAAACTTCACATGGTCGTGATGGTCGAGTTTGCTATACAACTAAGGCATCACCATGCAAAACAGAACAAAGAGTGATTAAGACATAGGTAATGTAGATAATATATGATATAGCACAAAAGGACAGAAAGAATACCTCTAGGTGGCATAACATGATGACTTTTCCTGGCATGTAAGGCCAGTTGATAGGAACCAGAAGCCATTATCTTGCCAAGAAGCATTTAGAAATCATGTGAAACACTGAACTACTGCGATACAATTGATAAGATTTTCCACAGTTAAGAAAATATTGACCAAGTTGCTTGATATAAAATAATTCTTTAGTTTATGAACGTTTCTGTAACTGAAATTCCAAAATTCTCAAAAGGTGCAATAGTCAAAAGCAAGGGAATTCACAGGATAAAATATTTTTTTAATAAATGTAATACAGGGACCACAGCACATTATGTTAATTCCATATCACTTAAAATATTAGCTAGTAGAGAAACTATGTACAGATTCCTGCACAGCTTTTTGCTGAGGCTGGTGTATGGGTGACAGCAGTTGGGAATGGCTGCTATGGTTTGTGTCACTTAGAAAGCTGCCTGTACAAATGGTGTGTCTTCTCCTGTCCTAGCCCTTGGTCCTGACACACTGGCAAAATTTGCAACTTCTTCCAGAGAAACCAGCCAAGGATCAGATAGACTTCTGTATCCGTAGTGTACCATCCACGCATAGAGCACAGTATCCATGTGCCCACCTATGAGATTGCTCACTGTGTGGTTACTTTTCTAGGCTTCTTTTATGGTGTTCCACAGCTTTCCCATGGTCCATGTTGGCCACAAGCCATGTGTTTTTATTAATATGGTGCTAAGCCAATGCTAATATTATTTCCCTCTCCAACAGGATTTATTAGACTGGGCTAACCTTCTTTACACACCTTTCAATTCAAATCTGGGTCACATTTAGGTGCTTTAAAAAGAGGATAAAGTTCTTACATAGCTATCTGAAAAATTCTATTTAACTGTAAAGCACAAGGTAAGACTATTTTACTGTCTCTAGTGCTGAATTTTTTTAACTGAAATCAGGTCCTTCCAAATTAAAAGCAGGGAATTTTTGCAGTTTACTATTTTGAGTTCTAAACTCTATTTTGAGAGTTTTGAGGCAGAGCTGGCTGACTGTTCACAAAAGACTGTGAATGCCATAAAACATGAGATCCCACTCAGAATAGAATTAAAGACCCATGTACCCATATCCCTTTTCCCTACACCAATATCTGTCCTCTCCTGAGCTACTGTATACCTGACACTTTTCACGTACTTTATACTGCAGCTACTTACTGGCTGTTTCTATTGCTTCTGCTTTCCCTGCATATGCTCTGTCAGAAACCTCTATAGGAAATGCTCTTGAATTCAAAGTCAAAATAATTTATCTAACAGCAGTTGAATATGTATACAGAAGTTCACGATACTGCACTTGGATCACAATCTTGAAAGTGTCATTGACTGAAGGAAGAGCTTTGGCAGTTCTTTGAAAGCCCATCTCCTAGGGATTTCATCGTGAAATCTGATCACCTTGAAGGTTCCCCTAGTGACTGCAGTAAATATCTATCTACAGGCAGTGGTTTAAATATGATTTCAGTTCATTAAGTGTTTGTATTGGGAAGAAAAAAAAAGGCCTTCCATTTGTCATCCAATTTTTTTCTCACATTTTTACTTCTAATTTTCTAGACTTTACTTTACTTATCATCAGTTTAGTGAACATGCTAAAATCTATCATTTTTTGCCCACAATTACTAGAAACCATATTTCCTAAAGATGTATTTGCCTTCCTTCAAGTCATTTATTTTAGTGTACAGGTACTTAAATTGGCTTGAATTGGTTTATTAATTCCCCAATATATCACAGTTATTAAATTGTTCTTTCCAAATGTACCCAAATCTATAATTATTTTCGACACATGTCCACTCAACAAATATGTCAGTGTAGCCATCAGAATTTTTAGTCTATAATTTCCATAGCACTTGTGGGGGTTTTATCCTTTTTAATAATGGAATTTTATTTGTGTTTTCTCCAGATAACTGAAACTTCTGCTACATTAAAAGATTTTTTAAATTACTGACAGCAGGATGCTTTCTTCTCTAATCCTGTTAAGGTTAAATTCTCTCACATGCGGAGTCTCTGGGTCACTCAGAATGAATTTTGAAGATTTAAATGCCGAATAGCCTTGGCCAAGAAACCCCTCAGAATATAGAGCATCAGAAAAATTAGCCAAGTTTTGGTCACTTTGGTTTAATTTAGTGCCTCCTAAAGTAATGAAAAATTCCTGTTGACGTTGAAAGGTCAAGTTCTCTTTGCATGCAGACTCATTGAAATTAATTTAGAGCAGGAGACCAAGGCAAAATCTGACACCGAGTCTCTTAAATTTGATACAAATTGAATTAATCTAGTTCTCAAAGACCTGCTTACATGCTTACTAACACATAAATAAGGGAAAAGCTGGGCACAGCGGTAACATTTTGTGTAGGAACAGTCTTGTCATGTGCAAACTTCAACACCCATCACAGCAGGTGAGGGACATCAGGCTGACTTCATTGTGCTTTTTATACCGCGGTGAGGTGATGGGCAGGAAGGTATGTAAATAACAGAATGCTGTGTGGGGCTGAGTTTATAGAAGGTTGACTATTTCATAGAGTTTAATATAACGATACATACGCGTGGATATTCACTAAAGCAACACGACATATTTGTCTTCAAAGTGTTTATTTGGTACTCGGCAAAAGATAGCAGAGCTGTCCTTTGTTAGCAAAGAAATCACATGTGTATGTGTATATATATGCACACAAAGTAAATCCAACAGAAAGGAAAGTTAAATGTCCAAATTTCACTTCCAAAGGATAAAGTCATTCATCCATGGGGGAACGGCAGTTACGTGCACAGGCAAAGAAGCTCCTGTTGACTAAGTCCTTGGATGAACCATTTCATTTTTAAATTAGTAAAAAATCCATCCCCAATCTTGAAAACCTTTAGAGTCTGAATATTGCCTACAGTATACAAGGTGTAATTGAAACTCCGTTTGTCTGAGAACAAACCCGAGGGAAATTGCCTGAAGTTGAGTGTATTAGTCAGTTCAATTTAACACAGCCTTATGAAGACAGCATGGCCTTTGTTTGTTTGCTTGTTTGTTTTTTAATCTGGCATCTTCCTACCCATTGTTGGGTGAAAGTCTTTAATTAAGGGGTGGGTGTTATTGTGAGCAGCCAGATTGGTTTTATGAAGCACCAAAGTTTCTAGGAAAGCTCTATTACCATCAGTGTAGAAGGAAGTGGCACATTTGTCTTGTTTTGTGTCAGCCTTATTTTTTCCTTATCAGTAAAGAAGTAGAGTTCCAAAGCCAGACACTGCAGCTTGGGGAGAGAAATGTCAGACATATTTTGTATCACAAATGCAAGGCGAGTAATTGCAACTGCCTTTAGACAAATCCTAACAGGACATCTGCCTGCCTGTGAAGCGTAGGCGAGTATCTAACAGCACACAGTCATACTGTTTGCAGCTTTGCAGGGCACTTTATGTAACTTTCATATGTTGCAGAAAGTTAAGAAAAGCATTAAATGACAGTGGGAATAATTCTCTAACATTTTCACTCCCCTGCACAGGACAAAGGACTCCACAAGCTGGAAACCAGCTGATCCAACGCCTGCTTATCCAATAGCAGGAACAACAATGCCCAGAAAATTATCTTAATGGCTTTTTTTCCTTGTGTTTGGGTAGCTACAATTCTATCCTAGCTACACTTACTGGCAAAGTTACTAAATAAACAAGGCTGTCCAAACTCTCCGTCTTGTACGCTGGCTGAAAGTGGAAATTTGATTATACACGCCCTTGTTATGGCCTGATCATTATCTCTTTGTATATGATTTGTGGGGTGCTATTTTTTTTGAGACAAACAGGGCCAACAGACCCGCACAGAAGTACAGCTCGTAGGTTTTCTATCTTCTGCCAACTAATTGTTAGCAATATATCTAGTGAAGAATCTAAGCAATATATCTAGTGAAGAATCTATTGCTTTACTTAATTGTTGGGAAAACAATGTTTACACGGTGCACACCTTCCAGTGGAGAGAAAGAAGCAAAAGGAGCCAGAAGCAGGCAAAGAAATAGCTCTTCCACTTCTAGCCATTCACATCCATGTGAAACCATATATAATACTTCACTCGAGTCAAAATCTCCCGAGCTGAGATGCAACAGTACCGATTAGCATGACCGGTAATACGTGTATGCTTTAGATACTTCCCAGTTCAGTCACTTACTTCACATTAATGCTAGTACTTGAGCAGAACTCCAGCTTGGAGCAGAAGAGTGAAAAGGCAGGATCATGGGGAGCATCCCTCTTGCTCTACAGTGCATCTCCTAAGAGTGAATTCTTTCACATTCTTTGCCATAAAGCATAGTTCCAAACTAGGATATTCATTTAGATTGTTTGTTTTCACTCTGTGCAAACTTGCTGTCATGAAACTGCAGATAAGATTGCAGGATGAAAGGAATGCAAAAGGAGACTCACTGACCGTGATTGAAGGGTCTGATGCAGAACCATGAAAAACAGCCACAGCTACCACAGAGGTCAAAGGCTTCTCAGAAATTTTTTTAAACACTTATAAAAATTTACTGATGCCTTAGGCCAGATCTTAAAATGATAACATGTATTAATCTCCATACCTCCAATTTTAGATGAGATTTGTCATGCTCATTATAAGTGCAGCATTGCTTTTATTTTTTTCTTACTACAACACTGTCTTATTCTGATCTTTGTAGTTGCCCAGAAAATCGTTCCTGGGAGACTAGACCCAGGGAAAGCTGCAATAGAGCTCTGCATGATTCTTCATACACATAGCTGCGTCTTAAAGAGCAAATAATCAGAGGGATAATCTGTGGATGGGATTCAAAACCACTCTAATACCAGCTGCAACAGTTCTGCCAAAGCAGCTACACTGTGCCCATTTTTAGGGAGAAAAGTAAATAGGGCCAAGAGCTTTTCTCCTGTGTTTTGCATCTGACAGCGCTGTTTCATGTCAACGTGGCCAAAATGACCATGGTTTTGGGAGAAAATCCTTGCTGAGCTCAGTCCAGAAAAACAACGTGAGCACCGTTTCCCTGAGAATGGCCCAGGGGCAATTTCAAATGGGGACACAAATTCTGGCTGGACTGGGCGTTCAGCTAAGCGTTGTATTTGTGTGCCCCAGGGACAAAAAGAGATGATTAAAAAGCCAGAGCTGCATCCTTGTAAGCCCTGCTGTGACCTGGACGGGGAGGGGGGAGGCTGAGCTCCCTCCTGCTTCTGGACTTCGCCTGTGTTGGGCAACACTTGCTCTGGGGTCCCCAGCCAACAACCTGGCTTGCTCTGGGAACCTTTTGCACGACTGCAAGACTGTCACCCCCGGGGCTTGCTCCTCCGTCTTACAGTCTGTTCCACTCAGTTTTCTATATAGTCAGGTCCTCTTCTAGCCTGCTTACCGGTGGAAGTAATTTTAACCCCCAGTACCATCTTCTTAGCAATTTTAGACTATTTATCAAAGGAAGATAACATTATTGGGTAGGCACCCCAACTTTTACACATCAATGCAGTTGAAAAGTTGCGATTAGTGTCTGTCCTGAAAAAAGTATGATATATGTTTGATCATAAAGTTTTTAATGTTAAAATGACAAGTTTTACATTTCATCAAGCATAACCCCAAATGAAAACATTAAAAAAACCCCAAGGTTTATGACATCAAGCACTATGAAAATGAGGTACAAATGCTACAATTTATTATTCAACAACTAGCAATTAGCAAAATATTAAAAGACAGTGCAGGCACAAAACACAACTGTAGAAAAATAAACTATGAAAAAGTCATGAAAAAGCAGCAGTGGCTGATCCATGTAAAGAGATAACGTCAGGTTTGTGCAATGAATTGGTAGAAAACAGAGAGAGGAAAAGACTAACCTTCACACTGAAATATATCGCTCAACTATTAACCTGAGCTGTCATTCAGGTTTTACACATTTTCAGAAAATGTTTAACTTACTACCATTGCAGATGACTAGTTTGGAAGGGAGAATGCTGTGGGTAGACAATTTTCTGTAGAATAATTGCACTTCAAGACTTTGCAATAGAAGTTCCCTATGCATTTATAAACGTACCAGCAGAGCAAAATTATGTATACTTTCCACTTTATCAGAAAAACAAAATTTTACACATGCAATCTATTTACATTTCAGAATCCATCTTACAGGCTGAAATGGTACTTCAAGGGTATATTTTAGAAGGTAGATCGATGGCCCTCCTGGGAAAGAGAGTAACACTAAAATTCAAAAATTTTTGTGTAAGAATAACAAAAATCTTCCTGTCTATAATGTACAGCTCACACGAGTGTTGTTGATTGAACCTCGAACTCCGAGTTGCCACAGACGAGCTACACAGTCTCTGTCTGAAGTCTGATGAGGGGAGAAGTTGGTTGCAATAGTTACAACAAAATTACTGGAAATATTAGTGTTAATTATAGCAAGATAATAGTGATCCCAGGATTAATATGACTGTGTTTTTGCAACAATAAGCAGGCACAAAAGAAAAATGCTCAAGGGTTGGTGTATAACAATATTTTGTATAGTAGTTGTAACCTTCTAGCCCTTCCAGTTGTAACCCTCTAGCCCTTCCAGTTGTAACCCTCTAGCACTTCCTAAACCTGCCCGATGTCCAGATAATTTGCTGAGCTGCCAACATGGTTTGTGGTGGCAGGGTGTCCCTGCTCAGGGGACGGGAGGTGCAAAGGCACTCGGGACTTGTGGAGGATACACAGGAGGCACTGTCCATGGAGGAGGGAGTGCAGGGCTCGGGGACCCTCCTGACCAAAAGGGCTCCAAGGTCTTCCCAGCACTGTGGGTGGGAGGCTGCCAGCTGTGGGAATATGCACCCAAACAGCTGGTGGATCCTGTAGCATGGCTGCTTGGGAGAAAACTTTGTGTTGTGTCAGAAAGATTTGGTCCTGTTTTTCCAAAGAAATTATTTTAATACATTCCTTTTCCATGGAAAATGTAAATATTGTTAGGCCTCATTCCCACTGAAAACAAAATCTTCAAAATATTGGAATTTCAGCCAGAATGAAAAGTCCAAGCTTTAGTAAGTAGGTCCCTTTGTTTGTCTTTCCTTCTGTTTAATCTCTTCTTTGTTTTGGATTTCTTTTTCAAACTTTCTTATAACATCATGAGCTGGACAGTTGTTTCTTAAGCAGATTGGCAGAGAGGTTCTGCAGAGCAATTTTTTTATTTATCAGTTGAATTTTCAAAATATTATATGTTATTGGATTGACCGAGAATGATCTATTAAATATATTCTAAAATACTAGCTAGGGAAAAAAAAAAAAAAAAGTGCTTAAAGTTTATTCTCATTTTAACAGTATCTTGTCCCAGATTTACATTTTCTTATTTCTTATTTCTCATGTTTGGTTACACATGAACATGAGGCTCTTCAGATATTAAGATCAATCCAGGTGATGGGAGACAAGCATGTTCCTTTCCCAAAATGGGCAGCTGTCACCTTAGCATCAGTTAGACCTATTTCTGACACCCAAAGATGTTGGGAAACTATGTATATACACACACACACATACATTTTAAGCTCTTACACTTCCTCATGCTGCAGTCAGTGTAAACATCCATGGTGACAGCGTGGTCAAACAGGCTAATGAACCCGCCTTGGGATTTAACCCACAGTATTAGCCACGGTCTCTTTCTCGTACACAAATACTTCCATTCCTACTGCAAAACAACAGCGCCAAACAACAACAACAAAAAAAGTAAAAGCTGGGTTAGCAGCAAGCACTGGCTCTGGTACTGTGACATTTAAATCTTCATTAAAGCCACCATAGACGAAGCTGACCTTTTGTTAACAAGAGATAGCCCTTCATGTTGTTCAAATAAAAGTTTGCTTTAACAATTTGCTCTTCAAAAGTGTAAAACACTTCATGTATGCTTCTTAAAAATTACTTTCTTATTACATTTCAAAGTTACTACTGATAACAAAACCTACAAACCTCAAAGTAAGCAAAAAGCAAAGAGAAAGAAAACAGCATTTCTGAAAAGGTTATACAAATAACTGTAAGAATTGTTAAAGTCTTTTTTTTTGGTGTTTTTTTTTTTTGTTTGGTTGGTTTTTTTTTTTTACTTTTGGATAGAAAGTATTAAGTTTGCTTTGCATTCTGAGGCCTATAAAGCACAACGCATCGAATGACTTTAAAACAAGTTTTAAAGTAGCTAATTGCAATAGCCTGCATAATAGGCATATACCCTGTTGGATCTTCCCCAGCCCACACCGCTCAGCTAGTGCAGGCAAGAAGGCTTTGAACCTCAGCACTGTGGCTTTGGAGAACAAGGAATACCCAGCTGTTTGTCTCTTGAATACCCACACATGTCTGTGTGGCCCCAAGGCTTCCTTGACTGTGGTGTCTCATTCCAGAAGTTTGTGGGGCTTCTCCACCTCCCCTTCTGCATTGTGCCCTTGCCTGTCCCTGCCCTGAGCTGTGCAGGGGCCAGGGGAGGCACACATCCCCAGGGGTCGCTGAAACAGCATGAGCAAGCAGGGGACCCCCAGCCTCCTCTGCATCCACCCATGCAGAGCTGTGCCCCCACACCTGCTTCTCTCCCCTCCCTTTTGCTTTGCTCAGGTTAAGGGTGGAAGTCCCACCCCGAGATGGTGTACGTCTTAAGCAGACAAGGAAGCAGCTAAGCCTGATGAGAAACAATATGTTGATAAGTAGTTAAACCATAGCTCTGTGCTTTTTAAATTCTTTCTTCTCTTTAAATTTTTAATTTTGCCTCCAAAGGCCCCCTGAGCACCCTGAGTTTCATACTGGATCCTTTCAAGCTGATTAGATTTTCCTCTTCTCTTTTCATTCTTGCAGTTTCACCCATCTTTCTCTGCTAACAAAATCACTCTGCCAACATCACCTGGTACTCTCATTTCAGTGGTGACAATCCCAGCTGTCGTTTGTTTGTTTATTCTGAAGGCCATTGTCAGGTTTAAAGAATGCCTTTCCACCTTTTGAGTCCACCTTTTTGCTTCAAATGTCCTTTACCACGGACTGCCCACGACCTTGGGTTACATTTTGACACTCTCGTTCCCTCTTTTCCAAGTTCAAAGGCTAAATTCTCTTTCTTATTCTCTTTTTTTGACACAGTCATCTAAGGACCCAGGTTAATACACTCTGAATTTCTTTTGGCCGATCCCTCCTGTGCCTCTTTCAAAATTTCCTTCATAAAAGCCAACTCCTTATCCTTTGCTCATAATCTCCTTCCTAGTTCTCCCTGTAATGTTGCTACACTTCCCTTGGCCTTAGAGTTTCACTCCAACACACGGCCCAGCTGCTGAAACAATACCCTGTGACCGGCTGTTGTGCTTTAAACCAATAAAGCAGGTACGAGTTGCCAGCACTGATTAAACAGCACACTGAGGTTTCTGTTTTGCACTGCCTGGATTTTTTTAATTATTTTTTTATTTTTTTAATTCCCACACTTCTTTACAGTTGAAACACTAATTTCTAACTTTTTCTTATTGCAATTAAGTCCTCCAAAGGGCATGCTCTCCTGCAGTGTGCCTGCACACACAGTGCAGTGCAGGGGGAAGATGCAAGGAAGGAAGGATTCTGCCTAAAAAATTAGGCTCTGTTTAGGCTGCCTTTAATACTCCTGGAGTAGGACCATGGGTTATTGCAGGGTCGGTCCAGAGGCAGCCAGGGCGGGGGGAACAGGACCAGGAGCCGTCCCACCCCGGATGCTGTGCTGAGCACAAGCCAGGAGGTAAAGCTTCAGCCCTTCTCTTTGGGAGGCTTATTCTCCGCCAAAGAAAGTAGTGAAGGAGGCACGTTAGAGCCTTTCTTTCAGATACCTGGCTGTGCACACTCACCTTGAGCCAGGATCAAGCAGTGGGGGTGCCTGGGGTGCTCAGCATCACCCCAGCAGTGCCAGCAGCACACCGGAGCCCCCAGGGTGGCTTCCTGGGGTGGGTGTTTCAGCTGTGAAGGTCCTGGCTTCCCCACAACCTCCTGAAGCTCTTCAATACAGCTAGCTCAGAGAATCCCAGTCCTTAAGTCTCTGTCACTTACAAGGAGAGAGTCATAGCAGAGTAAAATCCTTTGAAACGTGGCAGGCGTGTGGTCCATCACTGGGTTGAAGCCCTAGAGTTCATTACACTGGAGAGCTGAAAAGTCACGGCTGAGGGGAGTGGGCTGTGGATTTTCTTTCCCTTTTTTTTTTTTTCTCCTTTGCAATTTTGGCATTTTCTGGCTATTTTTTGCCTCTCTGGAAAATATTTTGACTCAAAATAGTACAGCCTCTACCACCACCAGCAATCCAAACACAGGAAAAGAAAAATGACCAAAGTAAAAAGAAAAAAAGCCTGCAGCAACAAATATTAAAAAGAACCATAAGTAGCAAAGAAAATGAATAGTTGCAAGAAGATAAGAGAAGTATGAGCACCTATGTCATCAACACAGCAGTACTACAAATCAGAGATGTCTGAAAGATGGTCAGAATAAATCCTTATGGTATTGCAGCACTAAGCAAGTTACTTCTTCTATAAATCAAATTATTTGTTAACAAAGCCTTGGGTTTTTTTCCAAACCAAGTTTGAAAAGAAATACTCATTTTCAAAAGTACAAGATATCTGGGACTTGTGTTAACCCCAGGGCTCCTGGCTGGTATATCAAATTTTGCTGTGTTCATTTTAATGTAGTAAAAGACACAGAGGTGTTTAAAGATTGATAATCGCGTCACTGCACATTGTTCAGTGAGTTCTTGGAGGTGTGAGTGCGCATACCTCCACCCTCCACCTATGGCTGGGATAGTTGTTAATCATGTTCCTTTATTGATACATACAGAGAAATAAAGGGGAAACACAAGTGTAAGTATCTGTTATTGGTGCAATCCACCTTGTTTTTAAGTTTTGAAAATTGGGGAAAAATTGGTGGGCTGCCTTGAAATGTGGGTGAGGCTGCCCTGGGCACTGCAGCATCCCATCCCCTCCCGGAGGGCACCCTCTAGGTGCTTGCTGTCACCCCGCCTGTGTGACCGTGTCCCTCCCCCTCATCCCTTGGACAAGCCCCCCCGGAGATATGGTACCCTCTGTCAGATGCGTGCCCAAACTGCTGTGGATTCTCCTTGTAATGATCTCAATACCCTTCAGCCTGAAAAATACGCTCACCACAGGTCTTAAAGGTTGTCTCAGAAACCCCAAGGAACAAATTACTCATGGCACATAAACTCCAAAGCTGTAACTTTCTGGAAACAACATGATTCCATGAGGTTAGGTCTTAGGGTAATAATGAATACTGTGAAGTTTTATGGCAACTGTGTGAAATTTGTTAGTACTGCATGATAGAGGAAGTGGTTAGGTAGTTGTCCAAAGATTTTACATGCTCATAATAGAGCTTGTTCTCAGCTACCATCCAGTAGAGTCACCAGCACTGGTGGCAGATAGAGGGGGTGGCGGACAGGGGGAAGTTTCTGCAGTTGTGACAGGATTTGCTCTCACTGAAAATCACAGCTGCTGTGGGGATACAGCCCACAAGACATCTTGCTGCGTGGGATTGCTTTCAGTGGGTGATAAACTCTGTCCATCTTCACCATATTGGAAGGCTCTTTATGGAATTGCCTCATAAACTCTGATTCAGCTGCAGCATAAGGTCCTCACGTGATGCTTTCCCTACACAGATCCACAAGCACTTAACAGGGTTAGCTCTACAGGTCTTAGGAATCAGCTGAAAACTTTTTCCTTTGGTCCAAGAGGGTCAAAAAGAAAATAAGCCATGCTGGAATATTAGGCTGGTCGAAGCATTTAATTAAAATGCAAGCCTGCACCAAAATCCCTCCTCTCCTTCACTCTGCCCAGGCATTTGCACTGGGCTGCTGGCTGTGCTGTGTATTGATCTCTGTGTGCTTCTTCATAAAAAATTAAAAATATTAATAAAAAAATAATAATGCTGATTTAGCCTCTGAGGCTAAATTTTGCAAAACAGCCTGAGCCTGTTGCTGGTGATGCCTTTGGTGCGGCACAGGCGGGGGGCAGCCCCCTTGTTTGGGGAAGCGGTTCGCCCAGCCAGCCAAGGGCAGACCTTGAACCCGAGTCCCGCCGGCCGTGCCGGCTGCCTGGGCACGGTGCCTGCCACCATCCTGCTCTGTTTGCCTTTCACAGGGTGAGAGCTCAGCCCTTTGCGCCCCTGGGGATGGCTTGGCTTTGCCTTGGGCAGGGCTGCGCGGTCCTGCCTGCCTGCGCTCCTCGGGCCGGGGGGAACAGGGTCACACACTGGGGAAGGTCAAGCTCATCAAACGTGAGACTTCAAAGGGAAGTTTCTGCTCACAAAGCCGGATCTCTGCTGGCAGTAGTGTCTCAGAAGTGGTGAGAAATTCCATTTTCTTGCCCTGTTTCTACCTCCATGGTCAGAGTCCAGCAAAGAGATAGAAAAGTCATAAGGTAGTCTTATTTTCTTCTGATGAGTATAAATGACAGTGGAAGAGGAGTAGCAAGGATCCCTGTGTGCTAATATTCATATTAATGAGCAAGAAAGGGCTCCTAGAGAAAAATCAAATTAACTGTGTTTGTAGTAGGCAAAGATAATTTCATTGTATTTTCTTTTTTTGCCCAAGAAATGATCTTCTGAAAATTTAAAGTGGTGATATTTTGCACATATTGACTACCAGCATATTACCGTGACCACCTTTAAGAAATAAACAAAGCACCTGCACATTTCAGAGGCAAAAATCTGACAATATTGGACACAATTTTAAGATCAATAGGCCTTTCACATAGGTAACAAGAGGAACCAACAGGTCATGACTATCCTGCTACCGCTGCTTGAAAAGGCATTGGGGTGAGGGAACCTCAATGCCCCGTTAGCATTCCCGTGGCATGTTGACAGTCCCTGTTGCGCTAACCTTTGGGACCACACACCATGCTTCAAAATTAGGGGCTTTCTCTGCCCACCTGCCTTCTCTTCTCCCTGCACATTCCTGCACCAAGTCAGCCCTTTCCCACCCCAGGCGGCCTTGCCTATGGGTGTGTGGGGCACGCTCATAGCTTTTTCACCTTCTGGCAAGTTATTGCTTTCTTAGTTTTATACTATTTGATGACAACTCTAAGTGCAAAAGTATACCTTGTCACCTGACCAGGCTTCTGTGGATCTCAAATGCATTTTTCTTTCTGCTGAAAAGAGATTTTATTTGTCTCAAGAAGAGTTTTGTGAGGGCGTTCCTGTGCTATTTGCAATGTACAGCTCAGCCAGGCAGGAATGACAGGGGGTTTCACTCTTCTTTTAGCCCAAGCACACGCCTTCTCAGCCTGGAATTCTATAGATTTCCTACCACTATCTATATGTAGATTTTTATTTTTTTAATAAATGAATTTATGTTACCAAGAGGTGACACTTTTTCAAAGCACTCAGTTTGGAAACACCTCTGCTTGATCACGGCTGTATAAGTGAATCCTCAGATGATTTGGGTATAGAAAAACAGGAAAATAGCTTTTTGGAGTCAATAACATGAAGTTGGTTCAGTTAAAAAAAGCCATCTTAAGCAGAACATTTCAGATTTATTTAAAAGACTACCAAGAAAATAACTCAATTTCTAGACAGAATATGCTGCTAATTGTTTTAACATGAAAAAAAAAGCAGGGTATTTTGACAAAATAAATCTAAGTATTTTATTTTTTATTAGTTAATTTTATGGTGAAAAATTATATCTAACAAATTCATTCAGTTTAATTCATGGATTTATCTCTTGGATTATGATTTTTTAAAAAATATAACCTCTTTGAAATAAATATCGTAATTTTCATTTCAAGACAATGCTAAAAATGGCATCAAGGATCTTTATAAAGGTGGTATAAAAAATTACAATAAGCTACTGTAATGTGAAGTACAAAGAGATGTAAAATTAAAAGGAGAACTCTTCACTGCAGAGCTAACAAGCATTCTGTTTAACCTAACACATCTTCTCTGTGCAGCCCGTGAGCTGAAAACTTGGTGACTACAAAGTGTAAGAGCAGCAATGGCTACATCTTGCAAGGCATTTCTCAGCCGTTGACATAAAACACTTTACAAAGACCATAAGCACTGGTTTCAGGCAGGAATAACAGTAGGAGCTCCATGTTCCTGGCTGCAGGGACTGTTTGCAGGGCATGGGATGTGATGTGATGGCAGGGCAAGGCAAGGCAGGGGACATGGGGTGCCTGCGGGGACCTGTGCTGCCGAAAGGGCAGCGCATGGAGAGAGCGAGATCCATCTTTGCCTTTCTGTCTTTTTATCCTTCTCCATCTCCATTGACTAAAATCCCTGCAAAAAATCTGATGTGTATTTGTCATTTGGGCCATTTCTGAGAAAAGCAGAATATTTCTAGGCATTACATAAGTGACTAGATTTGAAAGAAGTTATCTCCTTGGAGAGACCTTAAATAAATATTAGTTTATTTTTCAACATATACACTGGCTTGGCGTACAGGCACCAGAACAAAAGCTTTGTATTTTTATTTGCTTATTGTGTAATAAAATGTGTCTTTGATATCATTCTTCTGTGTCTCAAAACTAGAGAAAAGATGAGACAAATACCTCCTTCCATCAAAATATCTAGAAGAACAATAATAACATTGGGCTCTCCTGCATGAAAAAAACAAATCTACTAATGGCCAAATCTAACAGCAGCCTACTATTTCAGAGAGGCCTGGGAGGGAATCTGTAGCGTAACTGTTGGGGCTGATGGCTATTGTCCCTCTCCTGAGCTTTAGCTAGAACTGGAAAAGAAATGTCATTGTTTTACTGGATCTCTTTTGTGCTATACACACGTGCACACACATGCAGCACAGTAAGGGATGCCAGTACTACATGTAACCATGCACACAGACACACACACGCACACACGTTGCACGTACTCAACTACTTTCCATTCCTTTGCTATGGAGTGTAACAGCGATTGTTCAAGATGATGGTTTTAAACTATTCAAAGAGACAAAGTTCCTGGATCAGCGGTATTAGCCAGTCAAACATTTCCATACTAACAGAAAACATGTTTTTCAGCACCCATGGTAACAGGATTAATAGCATTTGAAATACTACCCAAACCCATACTTTTTTACCACTGGAAAGGAAGTTGACTTGAATGAATAAACATAAAATAATTGTACAAGTAGTCTTTTAAAAATCAAGTAATATATATTGTTAGTATTCCAAGCCAAAATGTTTTACATATTGCATTCCAATGATCATATCATTCTAAGACACAAGATTAAGATTTATTAACCCACACTTGCATTAGTATGCATACTGCACATTGTTTTTACACTGGTTTTACATGAAGTATTTAAGAACTATGCAGTGTAATTCCTAGCAGGTTGTTATCTGAGACAACCAAAACCAAGGAGATAATATGTATATAAAAGGTCCTTTAAGAAAAAAGCTGCCTTTATTTTCATCTGTCATTGAGTGGAATGAACAGGGTATGCTACTCCAATATGATGACATGGTGAATATTCTTTTTTTCTGAATTTTTAAAATCAATTTTACTCTACGCTGTGTCTGAATCATGCTATGCATTTGCATGATTGGTATTCTAGAGGATTTAATGATATTGCAGGAAGTGTTATTAACTCAAGGTCCAGGTGTGTTTCTTTTTCAGAGGGACTTAGGCACTGAATACTCTCATGTCTGACATGTATGTGCTGGATTCCATTATGCACCCAGAGACCTTGGAGCAGGAGCCCCAGAAGTCAGCTTGCTTAACAGGATGCTGTGCTTGAAACCGAGTTGCGCTGTCAGTTTTCTAAATTTAGACTCAGGTGGCTCAATGCCCACAGCTTCAAAGCCCCAGAAGCAGGTTCCGTGAACCATCTTCACAGCTTGACTTTTGCTAACTAGGTAGCAAAAAGGTTAGTGCAGCTGAAGGAGCCCTAGACTTCAGCCGGGTGAGCAAAGTGTCCATGGAGAGCTCAGCACAGTCCCTGTGGCTGGAACGATGGCTGGATGCCTCAGCCTTCACTCGTCAGCTAGAGAAAGGCGATAGGTGTTTCGGTCTTTCATTTTAAAACCCCTAGGTAGGAGAAGATGACATTGATTTGAGCCAGAAGAGGAAAACAGGGAACCCTAAAGATACTTACAGACTTTTATTTTAAAAAAATTACATCTTCTTCATGTTCCTGAAATAAATATTAAGGAAAAAAAAATAATATATCTTTCCTAAAACCAAAGTTTTCTTCTGCAGACAGCAATTGATACCATCTATAACCTAATACTTTCAGTAACCATCTTCCAGGAATACTTTCACAGATGGAGGTATTTGCTCTCCTATTCTACTAAATAACAGAAACAGGGGCTAGTGACTGTCAGTCAAGACACACGCTAAGACTAGCTCTGTCCAGAATGGACTGCTCCTTCCACTTGCTCCTAGGTTTCTTCTGGTGCTCTGTGGCCCTAAACCAGAACCGTTACTTTTGTTTGTTGGTGAGGAATGAAGCTGGGTTAATTAACAGGCAGCTGTGGGCTGGCTTCAGGGGCGGTGGGTTGGCTGATGTGGATAAGGTGCAGCTGTGGCTGGTTCCTGCTAGGTAGTTAAATAGCTCTAAGGGGTAAGGGAGAGCAGTGGCCAATGAAGTGAGATGTGGGAGGAACAGAGGGAGGAGAGTGAGTGCCCTGGAGGTAGGAGAGACAAGGAGAAGGGTGCAGCAGAGGGACTGCTCTGAAGAGTATGAGGAAGCAGCATGGACAGTAGATGAACCTTAGAAACCTTTTGGGGGATTGGTGGCCGTGCTAGGGCAAGGCATGGCAGCTAATTATTGAAGTTAACCTAGTATGGGTAGGTAAAAGCCTTATTGCCGCCTACTAGTTTTGATAGTGCTGCAACAGTTTGTAAGATGTCTGAGGTGACACTGAAGCCCACCTGGGGTCTGGTGTGAAGGTACGGCAGGCTCCAAAGCTTCCTGGAGAAGTGCTGTAGGAGTCTAGGGAACCAAACCAAGCTCAGTCCTAGGAACACTTGGAATCCATCCTTGGAGCTACCTTCAGTTTCTCCTGGGAGAGAGCAAGTTGATGTGAACCTGCAGTAGAAGAGGGGAATAAGCTTATACTGAGGTCAGGCAAGCAGAGGCCCAGTACAAAAGCTCTCTCCAGCCTTTTTTTTTTTATTATTTTGCAGTACAAAACTACTCTGGAGTCATTTAAAAGCATAACTTCATCACAATTACCCATGACAGCCCATGAAGTGCGCAGCCACAGCTGTGCTCAGGAGTCACAGTTGCACTGGGATGGGATACATGGGGTAAAAAATTCCCCTGCCTTGCAAAAAGCAAGCATGACACCTACAAACGGTTTATACCCCAGTCACTCTTACTCTGACCTGAATGCAAGTGAGATTATAGACCTTGTGTTGCTAGGGCAAGGGGTTTTGGTTCAACAGTGAAACTAAATTCAAGGAGGAGAAAAGCTGTATCATATGGCTGAGAAATTCCGAGGCTTCCGGTAAGTATCTATCCAAAACCGGGTAGGTGTAGCACGAGCTCTTAATCTTAAACGACCCTCTCCTTTCTTCACCAGCGGCACTAAATGCTGATCTGGAAGTGATGGCTCTCATGCTTCTTGCTGCTGAAGGCAGTTACAGCCACTCACCAGTAGTACAGCTCCTAAGAGTTAACTGTGGTGGCTCAGGGAGTACCTCTGCTGCAGTGTTGCATGTCACGGCTTTGACAGTGGCTAATGGTTTTGCTATTACTTATTTTATTTTGGGATGACAATGACAGATCTTTGTTTTAAATATAGATGTACTCATTCCAGTTAGCTGAAATGTAATGTCTAAACTACTTGGAAGTACCTCTTTAAACACATATGTAAGGGCAAAAGGCTTCTGCATTGTAAAGGAGCAAATTCTGGTATGTGAAGAGAAACACAGGGCAAAGAAAATATATTTAATTAGTTCTAGTAATGGATTCTGACACCACACAAGATGAATACATTTTCACTCCTCTATAAAATCCAGATAATTATCTCTTAAAAGTGATTCTGGATTTCGGACAACGGCACGTTCAGTCTTGGTCCTGGTTTGACCACTCTGCCAAAGCCCACGCTTGTGTTGCCATCCTCATTGTGCCTTTCCAGCCACCATCCCCTCCCCGAGGCTCGAGGTGACAGTTAGTGGAAACGGGTTTGGGAGGAGTCTGGTGCTACAGAGACCTTACCCTCACCGTGCCCCCTGCCCACCTTCCTGTCTTACCGATGTCACCCCACGCGTGGCTCTGTGCGGTTTCTAAGCTTCTTCCATGGAGAGCTCTACGTGCCACCCTTCTGCCTTGAGGGCCGCGGTGGTGGCTGGGTGCAGCGCAGATATGCTCAGCAGTACGTGTAAGGCCAAAGGCTCCTTTCTGCCATTGTGCGGTTAATTTATAAAGGACGTGGAGAAAGAGATTGCTTTACAAAACACATTTTTACTAAAATCCCTGGGATGAGGAATTGCCATCAGTATGAACAGACACAGAATAATTGGGTACTAAATGTACAGCATAATTGACTTCCTCTAAAAATGGGGCTTTGAAGGATAATTGCTGATATCTTTTTCTTATATAAAAAATGGTTTGGAGATAATGAATAAATAAAATGGAGGGAATTGAACCTTTTTAAAAATAAAAAGTTCACTAGCACAAAATGTCTTTGAGAACCATAAGTAACTACATGAATAAAGACCATTATTTAACAAGATAATTTATTGTAAGGATATGTTAAATTAGACGTTAAATGACGTGTTACTATACCTAATACTTAAAGTTAGAGCCATGGTATTCTAGATGCTGCCACAAGCCTCAGGAAATGAAGCCGAAACTATTGCTGAGATGGTGAAAACCTCCGTGGGTCTCTCTTTGAGCATGCCGCTCTCAATCACCCTGCTGATAGCAAGGAGACTTGTGGGGAGACTCCAACCCATCTACCTGCTCCCCACTCTGGCCAGGCACAGGTCAGCTCTGGTTCCAGAGCTACAGACCTGAGGCAGGGTGGTGCTGAGCATGGGCTTCGCTCACCCAGGCAGCTGGATCGGGTTGAAGCAATTTAAAATGCAGAAGCGAAGTAAGTCCATGTCCACCTTCTGACACGTGTGCAGGGGTGCCCACGGAGTCTCAGCATTTCCCTTCTCTGACTGGAGAATAAAATCCTTTGGAGGTCTGTTTTTCCACGGTAGGGTGTGGTGTAAATCAGCTCCTGTTTCTTTGTATTCAGGAGCTGCTGAAAGAAAAACACGTGACAGGTCCCTTAGATTGTATTTTCCTGCATGTCACAATCACCCGCATTGTTTTGGGGTCTTTGGACTCTGAAAGGAGCACCTAAATATAACTCAAGTCTCCACCACGTAAGCAGCAAACAGATCACTTAAGGGACCAGAACAACACATATTCTTTAGTTGATCCTACAAGTAGCCGTAAATTTGATTCCAATAAGACCCCAAAAATGGCAATAGGAATTAGTGCAAACCCAACACAGACCTTAAATATTTTTTAAAATTTATTTGGTTTGTATTCTACTAAATTTCTTACTTCCCAAAGTGAAGAAATGTATCTAACATCATTTAAACTGGAATAATACCGGTAAAGTTTTCAGTGCACGTAACAGTGAGATTTTGTGGTTTACAATTAATTTGACATTAAAAACTGTATTGAATGTCAAATCCAAATGACCTGTGTTATTTTGCCAAGCCTGTCCAGTAAAGCTTGTTAGGAATTTTTCAATTAAACATTTTTTTAATACAAAGCCTTTCCTGGAAAAGGTTCAGTCTGGAATTCCAATCAAATGAAAAAGAAAAACAGCGAAAAAGATGTATAGAAAATAGCCAAGGAGTAAGCAGTCATGGCACTTTTCAGGACAAGGGACACTGGTTCATGTTCCTCCTGTATTCCTGAGCTCATTTCTCAGCAATGCTGCTGTAAGAATTAAAAAAAAAAATAATATTTTAAACATCATCATTATTTATGACAGGGAAATTGTTACCTACTCTTCAGCCTCAGTAGCCACGACCACCTGCAACACTGATAGCGTAGTCACAGCGCACATGTGGTAGTGCAAATTTCTTTTTATGGAATAAGACTAAACATCAGGCTTGCAGAACAAATCTGGGTCAATTAGGTCTGTGCCCATCATCATTTCATTCCTTTCAAGCACTGCTTTTATGCAGCAGCAAAACAATACTGCTGTAGTTTCATACTGGTAGCTAATACTCATTTGAATTGTACAACTTCAGATAGAAATCATAGCAGCAGCAAAGCAAATTATGGTAGCAAAGCAGTGGCAAAGTGGTTAATCTTTGCTTATCCACTGTGTCCTTAGAAGATTATATGTGGAGAAGATGAATTTTTTATTGGTGGTTCCCAAAGGAGCCACAGGATAAATACTCGGCTATCTCCAAATTCTTGCATATTTAATTTAGGGTCAAATCCTTCCACAGCAAGCAGGAACTTAGTATTTGCCTAAATGGAATAACAGATATGAAACAAAAATTATGTTTGATGATTAGATATAATGATTATCAGCGTGACCAGAACTTGTATGGTTATGTGACTTCAAGAAATAAACATCCAACAGAAATATTTATTTTCAGTCTTCAGTGGCGTGAAAAATATCACCCTTACCTGGGAGAAGCAGGCTTTGCCATAGCAACTCACACTTTTTTCCCCAGCTCAGATCATTCCTCAGGATAAACTTCCCTGAGCTGTCTGCAAATGCCACCAAGAATGACCTGAGAGTGTCTCTGGCCACTTTCTCCAATGCAGCATCAAAGGGCAAGAGCAAACCGCGCCTGTGAGTCAGGGAGCGCTGCTCGGAGGAGTTGCTTAAGATGTAAATAATTTGGGCGAGAGACATTCCAGACACCTCATCCTCTCCCGCTACTGCTGCCAAGAGGCCACGTTCTTAAAAATTCAAAGCCACTATTCATATGTTTTGGCTCAATCGTATCAGAGGACAAGGTATAAAACACAATACATTTCCGAAGCTTAGCAGGAGAAATGATAAAAGCCTGAGATGCTTTCAGTGGCACGATGTGGTACAGAGCGCCTCAGCACCTGCTGCTGTTGACAAAAGAAATGAAGAAACTCTCTGTATTCTCCAAGTGGGATCATAGCCTGGATGTTTCCCAGAAAGAAAAATCACAGAAAATACAGGGGTAGGGGTAGCCTGTTACGCCCCCGTCCCTGCTGCAGGGAAGGATAAACTATACCTAAACCATTTTTAGTAGAGAAATATCTATTAAATCAAAGCCAGATGCGTTCCCTCTTCGATGTCTATCCCACAGGCTTCCCAGTCGGGGTGGGATGCTGTTGGATATCTCTGCACCTGAGGACAGGGAGAGGGAAGGGGCTGATCTGGCAAGGCTTTTCTTCTCGGCACTGAAGGGAAAGCCTGGGTAGAGGGGCAGAAACAGCTCCTGCCATGCAGGCAGCCTCCCCGGCAGCAGCAGCGCAATCCCTTTGCAGCCCCCTCCTGTTTCCTTCATCCCAACTTTTTCTTTTCCCATTGTAGGAGGATGAGACACTGACACTGGTTTTGGCATTGTGGCACCTATAAACACTGCCAGAAGCCAGGAAAATCTGGGCATGGTGGGGGTGGGGGCTTTTGGAAGGGCAACTCCAGCTCTCCAACACCTCTTCTAGCACTTCAAAACACCCCTGAGCTCCTCCACCCCCAGGAGCCCACCACAAATTGCCCTTCTTTGTCCCTTGCAGCCCTCCAGTGACATCCTTCCTCACTGCAGGCTCCTGCGTGTGAGCTCCAGCCTGGCATCCTTGTCCATCCGGGAATGCCCGGTGCCTCCCGCAGCACCCCTTCCTCCCCCCCCTGCAGCCCAGCTCATCGCCTTCCAAACGCTGCGATGCCCAGTCCTCACCCAGCAAGGTCTTTAGTCTGACCATGTCTCGTACGAGTACCCAGGGCTGTGCTCTGAGCATGGAACATTTATTTCCCTATCAGACTTGTACAAAAAGCCCATTAACAGAGACATATGTCTGCACTTCCATAACACCTTATCTAACAGAGACAATCTTTTCTCTTAATAAAGTGTGCATGGCACAGCCATTAATAGTGAAGGCTCTGCAGCACCACTATTTGTTTTCAGAATGCGTTAACACTTCTACATTTCCAATGTTTGCTCCTCTATCCACTCTACCTCGTGTTTGAGCTTTGGCTGAGCACAGGAAACGGTTCAAACAATTATTCATCTATTTGGACAATCATGGGGAGCCTCTCCATAGCTACAACTGAAACCAGTCTGTCTTATTTTTCACTTCTATAATTTCGATCCCACACAATGAGTTCAACGTGGAGTTTTAATCCAATATTACCTCCATTTCAGAGAGAGAAATAATTCAGCTGTCTTTAAGCTATATTTAAATAGCACAAAGGAAAAGGCAGCAAAAACTGGCTTGAGGTTTGCATTTCCAAGTAACATTCCTTTATCTACCTCAAGCTTCTTAAAAATTCATGCTCAAGGTATACTTGGCAGTGGTTTTATAATTACAAAGCTATTAAGTTTTTGTAGGAAAAATTAGCTAATCATAAATTTTTCAGGAAAATAGTCTTCTGCTAGAAAATGATGATCTGAAGAGGTGAAGTCTTCAGCAGGAGTATGTTGATTATATTATATTTTCTTACAAAAATTACTATATCTCCCCAGTTAATTAAGTCTGTCCTTTCGTAGCGAGTCCACTTCTGTGTGTGGGTAACTCACATCCTTCCGCCTACCACCACCTTTGTAGATGCCGCACACTGGGTGCCAGGAAATCAAGAAGTTAAAAATACTCATGGCCCCATCAATCCCATTCTGAAAAGTTGAGAAAAACTTCTGTATCATTATTTCTCAATGAAATATCTGAATTCAGTGGAAAACGTTTCTTTATAAGGGAATTTTTATCAGCTTGGAGAAATTCTTATGAAACAGATTTCTGACCTCTCCAGCTAATGCAATATAACCGTAGTTTAGACTTGTGATGCATTTTCCCAAAAACTAACTAGAACCTGTCAATATTAGCCACCTATTGCAGACGTGAGAAGGCCAAACTGAGGATACATTTATAATAATGACAGCTCTTCACTGCAAAGGAGGTACTCATATTTGGACCCACGATTATACTGTTGTGTTACAAAAAAACCCCAGAGTCACAAGCAAACTGGTGAAGTAATTTACTGCTTAACAGCAAAGTCATCATTGGGTATGTTTTCCTCAGTGCACACAAGCCATGCCTTCTGCTTGCAAAACCCATCGTAAAGATACAAAATTATTTTTCTCAAGCTGTTTTATAATTCCACATGAGATGCATATGTTCCAGGTGGGTTTTAGACATTAAAGGGAAATAAAAGGCTTAGCAAAAAGAACAAAGCGGCTGTATTCAATGTACAGAACAAACAAAAGCCTTTCCACACCCATTCAGTCACACAACCCCATACACACATGCATCGACAGAACTAAATTTCCTGTCACAAGGTGTTTCTACCTGCTTTTGCAAGCTGTTATGAGAACTCTTACTTAAAATTGATATTTGATATCTGATATCAAGCTGGCAAAAGGCTCCTCCAGCTTTTAGGTTCAAAGAAAAATCCTTTATGCAGCCATCAAGGGTGAGAGCAGAGTCTACAGGTCTGTGTTATCTAAGTTGACTTAGTGAGCTTGTTAGCAAGAACCTGAATGATTCTTGAATACCTGAAGCACAGCAATAGCTGTCTTTCTCCCTGACCTCTACAACCAAAGTGTGACAGGCAGGGAGGGAAAAGGGAGGAAGACAAGAAATTGGTGAATCTCCAGTGGGAAAGGTTTTCATTGCTAAATAAGAGTGAGAAACTGGAAACTTGGAAGTAAAGACAGGAGACCTTACAAGATAAGATGATCTTCTAACTTCCCAATGAGCAGAGAGCTTTGTCTACCATTCCCTATACCCATAACAGATGCCTTATCGCACTTCTTAAGGGGATTTGCTCCCAATTTGCTCTCTATCCTTTCACATGTTCCTGAAATAAAACTTTAAAACAGACACCCCATGTCCTTTGCTTAGCAGTACTCATAAAGGAGTTGTTTCCAAGGAAGTTTCAACAGAGATCCATTGCTCCTCCATCCTAATGCTGTATTATCCACTGCGTCTCAGTCACTGTTTCTGGAAAGTGTGAACATAACCTTGGTAGTGTAAAATTAAAAAATAAAAAAATGCATATCTATATTTAAAAACACTATTCATTTTGTGTCAGATTCTGAAGATGTTCTTGGGCACCTTTTGTGTGCACCAAGGCTGCACCTTTACTATATACTGTTATTCCCACACTTCCCTCTGGACTCTGAAGCTCGGAGATGGACAGGAGTTGCAGTCTTGAATTTTTATATCAAGGGAGTACAGGGGGAAGCACATGTGAATAACAACACAAAACAGGAATGCAAGGAGAAAGGAGTCTGCAGCACATTCCCATTTTTCTGTCTGCCTTTGAGGCATCTGTTGTTTTAAGAGCACAGTTGCCTCGAGCTCCCAGTGGAGTCAAGAGAGAGTGAGGGGCACTCCTGAGCAGGGACACCCCATATGTGAGCTGCCCCGTCTCTCTTCTCCAACAATGCACTCCGCGCCTACAATGTCATTTGGTTCAGTGCAGTGTACAGCTGTAAAGCAAACCCTCAGGGTTTGTTTATGCTGTGTGGTTTGGTTCTCAGAGCAGTTTTGGTGTATGTGAGTTGGGTTCAGTTGGGAACTGGACCCAACAGCACTCCCCAAAGCTTTTTACTGGAGCACTGCTCCAGCTCCCACTTTCTCCGCCTTTGGTCCTGCTCCCCAGCACCTGCCATCTCTCCTTGCAAAGGCCACAGGGGCATCTCTGATTGCTGAGGTCCTTCATGGTGTGGGAAGGACATGTTTGGTGGGAATGGTGATCTTTGAAGGGGACGCAGCCCTCTGCCTGCTGTCCTGTGTGGGGCTGTGGAAGCCATTTCTGCAGCTCTCCTGGAGACACGGCAGGCTGCAGTGTGCTGGTGTCCCTTCGTGAAGCTCGAGGAGTGGAGAATTTTAATAGTGTTTTAGGATAGACGGGTGATTTCTTCCAAAGGGTGAAAAGAGGAGTGAGGCAGATGGGACTTGCAAGAGGGCACAAAGCAAGCCCGTTGCTTGTGAGACTCATTCCCTGCTCCCAGAGCCTGAACAGCTTTACAACACCCTCTGTCTTTCTGTTCCTGGCCAGGTTTCCCATCGCCAGCCCTGTCTCCTGTCATCTCCATGCAGCCCAGCAGGCAAGTGCCCTTCTGTGTCCCACACACGTGGGATCACCCAAGCAGCCCCTGCTAATTGCATTCCCCTAAACAATCCATTTCACTGAGGCCCAGGAAGGGCATCACAGGACTGAGCATAAAGATGTGGGCTTGCAAAAGGGAGGAGTAGGTAATGTGGGCTTACTGAGGTGGCTTCTCTGAAATGAGTGAGAAATACTTGGGGATGTAGTTCAGTCCTCTCACATCTTTATGTGAAAAAGCCTGGGGATGAGCATTCAAAAGTTGCAAAGAGATGCCCTCAGGTTCAAGGGAAAATACGAGGCGTGAAGATAGGTCAAGAAATTCTGCAACTCTGATGAGGGAAAAGCCGTCGCCTAAGGAGTAATAGCCACAGGATGATAAGATTATGTCGGGTTCTGTCATTTTCCTTAGGAAGAATCTTACTCTGTGAAGGATGGTAAGTTCAAAGTTGTGAAAAAATGTCTTCTTCAATGAAGCATCAAAATACGAGTTTCCTTAGTTATAGGAGATTAAAATCAAGAGGACCCAAAAGATTCCTTTCCTTGGAGAATAATAAAAAAAGAAAAACAGTTCTGCAGGAAAATATTTGGCACTCCTATGACTGTACTGTTAATATTACAGATTATATAAATAATTTATTGTGTAAATAGCTATTTAAACTCAATAAAAAATCATTGTAATTTATTATGAACACTGTATGTGTAACCATAGATATGCTGCCAGTTTCACTCTGTTTGAATAACCAAGGTCTGAATTAATAAACGATCGTAAGCGATATTGTTGACTGATGCGCCTTCCATTTTGGAGGCTGGCATTAGCCAATTTGGCCTTAAATGAAAGAGAAATAATTTTCAATCTACATATCCGTTCTGTTTTGTTAGCAGATTGTCTACTTGTGTTTGCAGATCAGCACGAGTTCCCGATGACAGCTGACTCACACATACTGTAAACCAAGAAATATCAAGTAAAATGATGTTTGGCAGCAAAGTAACTAAAACATATAACCATTTAAATATTGACACTTGACTTTTGTCATATGAGCAGCCACGTATTTTTTATGGGTCTTTTTCTTTTAATGATAAATCTAGATTGCTGAAGGTCTTAACAGTGAGCAGTACTTTGTCTACCGTGGAGATGCCTTCAACGCTCTAGATGTCAAAAGTGTCGTGGAAATGATACAGATATTTTTTGCTGAAGTTGTTAAAACTGAAGTAGAAGCAAGGCATCCTCACTGCATGCACCGCAGTGATACTGTTTGGCTTCTGCAGGCTCTGTTAGAGGCTACAAGCTCCTGCTGTGGGCAAAAGCAGGGGCACAAAGTGGGGCACTGCGGGCACTTGCTGAAGGCTGAAGACAGCAGGAGGTGCCCCTGCAGCGTGGCATCCCAACAGCGGCAAAGGAGACGCTGGCTCATCATGTAGAGGGGTGAGCTCTCCAGTTCCTACCAGGTGCTGTACCATCTTACCAGAGCTGCCCAGCATCACAAAGCCGCTCAGGCTTTGCTTGCCCTTCCCTTGTGCTGAGCACCCATGGTGTGCTTTCCAGAAGTACAGCACCAGTGCTCTCAGTCCAGGTTTTTCAAAGCTTGATGGTGCAACCAGCACAGCAGCATCCACGTTAGGGGGAACTGAGGGGAGCCTGCAGCTGCTCAGACTGGCCACCAGACCAGTGGGGTTCTCTAACAAATGATCTGGTTTTACTTCAGAGGTGGAAAACATAAGCAGAAAGAATAAAGTATTACATAGGGCCTCCGAGTTCAATAGGACCTGTTATTCAGATACAGCTAATGCATGTAAGGTCATGCTTCCAAAGCAGGGGTAATTAAATGCCCTTAAATACCCGTTATGAGCATTATGCTTTTACAGATTGCATTTATTCTTATATCTTGCTAATTTATTAACATTTTTGCAAAGAAGTTATTCAAGATAGTTTTATGCATAAAGAGAAGTTTCATACTCCATTAAACAAAAAGATTTTCTGAACTCTATTTTTGGTTCAAAAGCAGGGAAAGTGGATACACAAATTTGAACTGAGTTGTCAAGCCTCTTAAGATGCCTAAGAAAATATTTCTGACTTGAATGTGTTATAGGAAAATGATTTTAACTAAACTGTTTTCTGATGGGAGTTAGATTCCGTGACATGGAAAATTAGTTAATTTATTTTAGTTTTTCTGGATTATTCATTGTGGTATTCTAATGTTTTCTCCTGACATTTCAAAGAAATTGACATTTCTTTCAATTTAATGTAAAAACTTTTAATAAAGCTAATGCCCAAATCCAAAATAATATTTGTGATTTGTCAAAAAGTTTCTTCCTTGGTTTTGAGTCGGTGAGAGCTGAAATTTTGCCAGCCAAGCAACCAATCAACCAACTAAAGAAAGCAATTATTTTCACATCCTTAACTTGGAAGAGTAACAGGAAAACCATTAGCTATGTAGCTCAGTGGTAAAGAATAAATGCTAATCAATCTGATGAAGTTTATCTCTTCTCACATGCTTCACATATGTTTGTTGACATTTTTCTGTTACACCAATGACATTTCTTGCCATTCCAGAAATTAGAAGGTATCATACTCCATTAAAACTGTACATCAGTTAGGCATCCCAGGCATCCCCTTCTGAATTTACCTTTTCTTTTCCTGTAAAATATCACTCTGTGGCTGTAACAGTGTAACCACAACCACCAAACCAATGTCACATTAAGTCAACCTTGAGTCTAAATCATTCAGTACTGTATTAAGATAATTGTCTCAAAAGATGGAGGCTTTGAAGAGCTACTAATAAAAATGAAAGACCTGTTGCTGTTCTGAGCTAGAACTACTGTTGTTTCATTTCCTAATAGGGCTTAGTTGTAGCTCTTCTGATTAAATGGATCTTAATAATTAGAACTTTATTGATGATAGCTCAAAAGGCTTCACTGAGAGGTGGAGATCAACCAGTGAAAACAACTTGCAGAAAAAACCTGTATTCAACTATTTTCCTAACTGCTGCAGATTCTAGGCTACTGTATGTTTAAGTTTAAAAATTATTTTCAAGTACAATATTGACTTCCAAAACACTAAAAAAAGTGCACTTTCTATACTCTTTGCATTTTTGTTTTTCTCAGTCTGTGTAAAGGATTTTTACAGAAGGATTTTGTTCAAGTTTTACAGTCTCAGGCAATTCTAAAATACCTGGTGGGCATATCATGCTTTTCTGGCTGTCATTACTGCTGACCCACACAGGCTTTTATCACATTTCAGAGCTATGCTTTGGGCTGTCCTGTGCTTCTGGCCTCCTACAAGAAGCAGAGTAGACATAAACGTCCTTGAGGAAGAACACTGGCATGTCTCAAATAGGTGCTATTTTTCATCTTATTTTTTGTTTATGCTTGGAGATAGAAAATCGCAGTGTCCCTTTGCAAGGCACCACTGTTTTGCTCGGACTGAGCGAGCAGGCTACCAGTTGCTCTGTGGTGCAAAGCTGCCACGACCTCACAGGCTCTTCAGTCTCTGTCATCCTCAGGTATCACATAGCCTGAGCACACCAGGAACAGAAACAGGAGCAAGAGTAGATCAGAAATCATGTTTGTCAGAGTTAGGCTCATCTGTAAATGCTACTTTTTCTGAGAATGTATCTACAGTGTGTACAACATGTAGTTAAATGAAAGACAAGGGTTTAGTCATTGCTTCTAATAGGATTATTTTTTTTGCCCAGCTGCCAAGGAAACTGAACTTTGCTGCAACTGCTTTTTGTTTCCATGAAAACTATAGCACGGTCATCTTCACATGGTTTAGAAAGATATGATAAGGGATGTATATTTCTTTTTCTCATGCCTCTAATGTCAATATGCTGTGTGAGGGAGGAAGTCGAGAGGAAATTGAAGTTTTCCTCTGAAAGATCATAAATCTAGATCTGTTACTTATTAATGAACTCCATATAGCACTAAATTGCTACTAGATTTGGTGCGTAGAAAAGAGCATGGTATGGAGTCAGGAAAGCATGCAGGCAGCAGGCGATCACAGACGTGACCAGTGCACTCTCTCCTTTGGCTTGCTAAGGTGCCTGGTAGACCTATTGAAAGAGCAGAAAATTTTGGTGGACCCAAAACTACTTGGTCTACATTCGTTACCACATTGGTAGCAAAACCAGAAATGTTTTCCACTTAGGGCATTTCCTCAGAGGAAAAAATATTCTCTGCCTGCAACAGGCTGCCCAGAGCAGCTGTGGATGCTCATCCCTGGCAGTGTCCAAGGCCAGGCTGGATGGGGCTTTGAGCACCCTGGTCTAGTGGAAGGTGTCCCTTGGGATGGGGTTTGGAACTAGATTATTGTTAAGGTCACTTTCAAGCACACCCATCCTATGATTCTATGAAGATCGGTTTGCTGCATCAGCTGCTGGATTTCTGAGCGCTGGCACTTAGCCCATGGTCCTTTTTGTGGAAGCTGTTGAAAGAAATCGTTGTAAAGACAAAGCAATTTTGTACAGATTTGCACATCCTAGCCAAAAAACCCCAGAGTTTCAGGCCATAAGTAGCTATTTAAATAAGCTGTATAACATCCACAATTGTATAACCCCAGTATGTCCTATTACTGGGAATTACAGCCTTGGTGCCTGTGAGAAATCTGTCTGGAATGGCTGAAATGCAATAGGATGATCTTACCTGGGATGTAGATGAAGAAACTGCATTTTTGTGTTTTGGTAAGAGGTACTGAAATCAGAGGCTTAATGCTGGGTCATACAATGGCTATTTGAGTGCCTAAAGCATAGATTTGGTTGATGAAGAAAGCCACACAGAAAAGATGAAACAGTCAAATACTGTGAAGCATCTTGCAACCTGGACCACTGGAGGTTCCCAGCTCTCTCCTGCTGGCCAGGGATGGCCTTAGTTGTTCTGGAGTTACTAAATGAGTAAGCTGCCTTGAAGTGTCAACATTTTGTTATTTTCTTTTCTTTTGTCCATACTTAAAACACACTATATTCACCCACCTGACCAATTTGGTTAAGAAGCTGGAGCTGGTATGACCACCTCTTCAGGACAAAGAACTGTGTCTGGTTTATCTGAATGGTATCGATTTCATTGCTTAGTAGCAGGACAGGATGTCCAGGTGTTACTAAGGAAATTAACATCTTGAATGTGTGGTGTGCCTCCTTCTTGCTTTTGCAGTGCAGATGTAGCCTTTGATTTTTGCTTCTAGCTCAGCTGTGATCGTCTTGGTTTCATCCTCTTCTTCCCACTCACCGTCCTGCTATCCCTTTCTTCCACCATCAGTCTCGGACAGAAAGCTGAGCTGAAGTATTGTTTTAATCTTGGTTTACAGTTTTAGCCTTTGATTCTGCTTCTTATTTCCTTGACTTCCAGAATTTTATACTCTCTTTTGTAATTTCTAATTCATCTAGATTTTTCTTTTTCTCGGTTGACCCTAATACATCTTGACGTCTAAGTCCCAACCATTTGCCAACAATCCTTTTTCTGCTCCTTAGGCTCTCTTCTTAGATCTCACATCTGTTTTAGGGGAGAAGAGAATGAAGGGAACAGGAATGAAGGTAGAGGAGAGGAAGATCTCAGGCTTTACCAAAATGTTTCTTCCTTTTGCTTCACATGCAGGTTAATTCTGTACTGATCAATGTAGGTAGTTGACTAAAATGGATTAAAACAGAAAGCAACCAAGAGGCACCAAACAAACAAAACAAAAAAACCTATGAGAATAGCAAACTGTGTGATTACTGGTTGCTCAGTTCTGCTTTATCCCTGGTTACAATAGTGAATTTACATTTAAAGTGCCATTACATGTTGTCAGTCACATTTTTTAGACTGTACATCTTACATTTAGTGATTTTACATAGATTCTTTATCAGAATTGTTTCTTAAATATATCTCTCTTCCTTTGGATGGTTTTTACTGTTTTTCCAGATCTGCCCTCATTTTAAAGAAAATTAAAAGTGAAGGAAAAAATAAAATAAAATCTGAACTTTCGTTGTTAGATAGTCAAGCTATCTGGAAACAAACTTCCTTGCAAGGATTGCTTTCAGACAGTTGAATACTGCTGTCTTTTGGAATTATCCATTAAAACTTAATTACTCCAACTGACCTTATATCTCAAAGATGGTTAGGGCTTTTGTATTTAAACAGTTTATTGCAAAATAAGATGGTATAATCCACGATGTGTGAAAAGCAACCTTGCCACTTGTATTGAAATACTCAAGTGTCAAAAATACTAGCTCAATAAAATCAGACATCTGTATTAATTTGTGTAGCTTTTGTACATGGACTGGTCTTTCATGCAAACTACTGTTCTGAATCCCAGTCAGCAAAGCAACAGATTTATTTTTCCATAGGTAAAAGCTAGGCAATATCTGATGAAATGCATAATTAGCCTGGCAGTATCTCATCCATGCTGAATAATCAAAGGCATAGTATCTTAAGCCATGCATGTGTGTGAAAAATATTTTATTGCTCAGCCCCCTTAGTTCCTCCTAAGGTGATAAAATCAAGTTTGCTCTGCTGTGGTTGAGATGTACACAGGTTTCAAACGATTTCATTTTCTAGGACTCTACATCACTCATTCTCTTTTCGTTGCATAGAATTCATTCTAGTAAATTTGATCAGCAGGCTTCATCCTACCTCTTCACTCAAGAGCTTTTGCTGTGTCATCCAAATATCGTAAGATGAATAGTCATCGTTTGCTCCAGTAGTAGGGAATTTGCTGGAGAGTTTTCAAACAGCTCAGAAAAAATACCTCTGACTTCACTCACTTTTAGGAGGAGAAAACCACAGCAGGAACCCTAGCAAAGATCACTGTAGAAAGTGTGTAAGTTTTTCAGCTGGGGAAACTGTAACACAAAAAAGCTTAAGTGACTGCACAGCAAGGGGAGAGATAAATATAGAAGAAAAAGGAAATTCTACTATTGATAATCTAAGTCCAGTGTTTTAGTGATTCCACTTCTCTCTTAAAACTGAAAAAACTGGGGTTAAAAATTAACTTTCCACTAAGATGAATAAGAGAGGATCATGTACTATGTCATGCTTTTTTTTTTTTTGTTCTCCTTAAAGATTTAGTAAGACATCATGAGAAAATTCATTTTCTCCTGCTGTAAAATTATATAGCACATGATACAGTTAACTATAGAGCAACATCACAACTAGGCCAGTACACAAATGTTAAAAATATGTATTTGTTTACAGGTTCTTAACACCATTTCCTAATTCACTGGCCTTGTTTTCTTAAACCATTTCAGCCTCAGCTCCTCCTCTTGCCAACATTGCTGATAAACTCGGAGACTCGGGGGTTTTTACAGGTCTTTATTGAGTTATGTAGAAGAATTGAAAAACTGGGATAGAATTCTCAGCCTTCTTACCATTTTAACTTGTTGAGGACTAAGATTTATATTCAGATTGATTTTCAGTTATAACAGATCTACAAGTCAATAATGAGGCTGATAAAGTACGGTTTCAGACCAGTAGGATACGAAGAAGCCTGTGTTAGTGAGCAATTTGGATCCAAGTGTCAGGCTGTGCTTTTGAAAAGAGAAGAGAGAATCACTGCAATCAAGTGAACAAAGCTTTTACAGTTACTCTCCTAATTACCACAGAATTAATTAGCAATGACTACCTGGTTTATTAGTTTGTTTTTCTCATTTGGAAACAAACACATGCACTTGGTTGCAGGTTGTGAAATTTTATTTGTGCTGGTACATGAAAGAAATTTTAAACTTCGGCTTTGTAAAGTGTATGATCCTTTGGAAAAATTCTTCTAAGCTTTGTAAGCAAAACTCCTGAAAAACTAAGCTCTAGCAAAATACAACATGTGATAAATGTTTGAGTGACACGTGATTAAATTAGCAAATTGGTACTGGGTTCTGAAGATGCTTCTGGACCAGGCAGAAATGAGTGTGGCCACACACTTACATGTTTCAGATCCATCGGGCAGCAGTGAAGCACCTGATGTCAGGCTGCTGTGCGCAGTATAGGCTCCTGTCTGTCTATACGTATATCGGGCAAGCGGGCCCTCCCATCCCCCCGCCATTTCTCGGTCTGATGCCAGTGATCCTCACGGACAACCATCACGATATCTGAAATGAGGGAAAGGTCTTTCCTGGTTGATTTGCAAAAAGTACATCTTAGTAGTTTATCTCCTATGTGCCACTTAAATGCAGAAAGAAGTGGAATAAGAGAAGCCTGTAGAAGACCATAGAATCCAGCCCTCTTTTTTTTGGATAGAGGATCAAATACCCACATACTGCCTTGGTCAGAAGCATGTCTAACTTCAGTGTAGTAGGAAAGATGAAGGGAAAATGGGCAGCGCGCAGTACCCTAATAACCGATTTCAGCATTTCACATTTTATGCATTTTGAACACACATTTTAAAAATACTAGTAAAAGTGCTACCTTTTTTTTTTTTTTTTAATAATGGTATGCAAGTAAATACACTTCAAAATATACGAGTTAATTTTCTTTCACTGCACCTTAAAGTATATGCGTGTGTGTATATATATATATATATATGTATACCATTTACTTAGGTTACACAACTTTGACTAGGTTTTCTTACTCCTGTAGAAACTCAGCCTCTTTCCATCTTTGTCAGTGTATAAACAGATCCTACATTCATCAGCCAACTAGGCAATCTTCAGAATAAAACTCATAAACTGACTGCGATGGCATAGACCTCTCATATACTGAAGCAAAAAAGCAATCACATCTGTCTGGGTAAGTCAAGCAAACAAAGACCTAAAAACCATTGAAAAATAGTCACTTGTTAGTCTCGTTGCGAGTCATCCCATCTCATTTACTTGTTTTCTTTCCCTTCTATAGCTCAATTTTTCTAGGCCCTTTCAGCAAGGGCTGACATATTTCCTCATTCTAAAGCTTCCTTTTAGAGTATCATGTAATTCTGTGGTTACAAAACCCCCACAGGTATACCTGCTTGGTTTTTTAAGATTCATCTTTAATTGTCAAATAATGTAAATTAATTTTCACGGGTCACGACGCTACTGAATCAAATTCCACTTTCATTAATTTTTGAATGTACACTGTACAATGTACACTGGTGGGGATTAAGTCTGTTTTTGTTTGTTTCTAAAAACTTAAACTTTCTGGCTGCTCTGAATATATAAATAGCAAAAGAAAAAGAAGGGGGTGAAATTAAAAAAAAAATACTGTCAGAGGATGGAATTAATGCCTTTTACAGGGTCACCCAACAGTTACAGGCTCAACAGAGGACACAGGTCCTTCATCAGGTGTGTGCCTAGACATCTCGCTAACTGTTCAAGTGCACAGGCCTGTCTATATGTTCCAGTTCCCTATTGGGAAGTGCTCCTAGTGCACTTCCTGCAGAATTACACAGATGCCACAATGGAAATGTACAAAGACACGTTATGAGGTTAATTGGCCATAGGCATTATGTAGGGTTTTCTAGGGAAAATAATTCTTGAGATATTGAATAGTGAAGAAAGTGATTAATTCCTAGAGGATATCCCTATTTTCCATGTAAAATTTCCTGTGGGAAGACTGTTTCACATACATTTTTGTCTTTGAAAAAAAAATCAATTTGATAAATGTTATCTTTCCTTTTCCTGTATTTTTTTAATATTCCCTTTCTCCCCTTCCAATGTTTCATACTGTGTACTATGGTACTGTAAGGGTACTCTTTACTTCCTTTTAAATTTTCCTACTTTCAACTAATTCTTCATCTATAGAAAAGTTGCAGAATGCTACAGAGAATGAAAGGGTGGAAGGGAAAAGCATTTTTTTCATCATTTTTTTTTATATTTAGCCCATGTTGATGCACAACCCACTTTGTACAGTTGTTACTTCCTCCCCTGCCATACACTAATACATGCACAAAATGCTTTAAAAGGCATTTCAAACAGTTCTTATAGGGAACTGGTATTTAATATCTAAGCTATGATTTTTAAAACTAGAATTTCTTCATTCAGTCCTGGCATCTGATTTACAGGCATTTGTAATATACAGGTCTTGCATTAATTGCAACCACTCACAAATACAAGAAAACATGAACTTTCTAGATTGTGATTAAATTCAAGTTTAGAGCAGAAAAAAAGGTGATGTGATAGCTCTCTTTACTGTGTGATAACAGCACAGACAGTTTTCCCTTTTGTACCTAGTGGTAACTTAATTTCACGGTCTACTGTGTAACTACACCGTACAGACTACTAGAAAGCAAGTGAAAGATTAAATTATCGATGTCAGCATGTTCCTCATACAGATATTTAGAGAGAAAGAATTACTTGAGAAAACAATTATTCCCTACTAATATCATGAAGGCAAATTTATTCTCTAAGGCATAACTTTGGAAGCACAATAATTCTGAAGTTACATGAGAAGCATGCACCCTAATTTTTTCACTTGCTTGAAGGAAAGCATGTCTCTCACTTGCCCTAGTCAGGGAACCTCTAGGCTACAAATGGGATCCCAAAATCACAGAAAGGGTGAGGCTGGAAGGGATCTTTGGAGGTCATCTGGTCCATCTCCACTACTCAAGCAAGACCACCTAAAGCAGGCTGCCCAGGACCATGTCCAGATGGTTTTTGAATATCTCCAAGGATGGAGACTCCACAACCTCTCTGGGCAACCTGTGCCAGTGCTCAGTCACCCTCACATTAATAAAGCGTTTCCTGATGTTCAAACAGAACCTCCTGTGTTTCAGTTTGTGCCCATTGCTTCTCAGCCTGTCACTGGGCACCACTGGGAAGAGCCTGGCTCTGTCCTTTTTGTGCCCTCCCAGCAGGTATTTAATTGCATTGATGAGATCCCTTCTGAGCTTTCTCTTCTCCAAGCTAAAGAGTACCAGCTCAGCTTTTCTTCATAGCAGAGATGCTCTAGTCCCTTCATCAACTTGATGGCCCTTCATTGGACTCTGTCTAGTACATCCACGTTTCTCTTGTACTGGGGAGTCCAGGACTGGACACAGTCCTCCAGATATGGCTTCACCAGTACTGAGTAGCAGGGAAGGATCACCTCCCTTATCCTGGTGGCAATACTCTTCCTAACGCATCCCAGGATACCGTTAGCCTTTCCTTGGTGCTAGGGCATGTTGCTGAGGCAAAGGCGGCATTCGGTACTTCTGCCTTTTCCATGTTCTGTGTACCCAGGTCCCACATCTTGTAGAGCAATGAGTCCACATTGTCCCTCATTTACCTTTTGTCACCTATGTACTAGTAGAAGTCCTGTGTGGGATGTGAGCTAAACCAGACTAAATTCCTTCTGCAGTATTTTGGGCTTTATTGCAAAACACTGCTTCCAAAATTCCATCCCCCCCCCAAAATGATTTACCATATTTGAAAAACAAATCTAAGTTCTACTGCCTTTTTGTTGCATGCTTCCAACAGGGGATGTAATAAATACCAGAGCAAAATTCATCCTCTTCTGTACCTCTTATTGTGTAAACACAGAGATTGGGAAAATCTCACCACTAGCTATGTAAAAATGCCTTTACATCTTTCATTATGGTTTATACAGAGGTGCCCTAGCTCAGAAGGCCACTAAAAAAATAAACGTATCTTGGTAGAAAAAATTCATTCAGCTGAAACCTGGTGTGTTTTTAATTCAGCTCTGCCTAGGACTGTTTATTTGCCAGGTCATGATCAAGTTCGTCAAGGAAGTCCTAGCTGAATGGAGGCGAGCAGGTTGCTGTTAGCTACCGTTTAGCAGGATGGCTCCAGCTGAAGCATGTCCTTGGCTTCCTCCTTCCAAACCCAGGAGAACAGTTTCAATTATCCATGTTGCAAGTTTTTAGCAATGTTTGCTATACAAGGGAATGTGTGTAAAATGAGATGCATCCTAGTTAGCTAAGAAATTGATTTTAGTAATGGAATAAATGTTTGTTTAAAAAATTGAATAAATATTTGTTTGCTGGCAGGTATTTCTGTTGTTTGCTAAGAAGGTAGGGAACTTTCTGTCTCATTAACTTTGTGCGTAAGAAGATCATGAACACAATTGCATAACCTTGGAGTTTCTAACTGAAACGTGAGTTTTCAGTGGTGTAGATCTCTATCTGAAGTATGAGCCAAAAAATAAACTTCAGCTTTATCTACTAGAACTCCCCCAGTTTCAGTCTTACTGGGGAAGATGAGACATTGGTGACCTGTTTGTTTTTCATGGCAAGGTTTCTGAAATCTGGGGTCCGTAGGTCTTTTTTCCTAGGTAGGACTAAGCTGCATCTGGAGTTGTATTTGGTAGAGTAAGAGTCTTGAATATGCAGCAGCCTTAGGGATCCACCTCCCTTGATCGTGGAAATTAAAATATAAATTACCTAGCAATGGACCATGACAGAAAATCTGGACCAGCAGCAGATGACCTGGACCCCACCCACTGCTTTTTCTCGTCATGACAGCTGCCACTGTCAGAGGAACAGAGAGACCATTATAAAAAAAAAAATGCATTTGGGTGTAAAAGAGAATGTTTATTGCCCTTAACAAGAAGCAAAGAATAAAACGACCCATTTAGTCATAAGCACAAAGAATGCTGGACTTCAAGGTGTGAACAATCCTGCACGGTTTTATAATGTTTAATATCTGATGAACTGAGAGCCAAAACCAGCTGGATGGTTGTAGAGAGACTTTATAGACATTGACTCTCATAATACCATGGTATTAATTGATGGTAACAGGGACAGTGCATTCTAAGATTAAAGTACAGGACAATGTAAATGTAATGTCCCATAAAGTCATTATGGAAATACTGTATTGCGTAGACAATGAACTCAACATAATCACATCTGGGTGCTGCTTAATTACACCACAACAACTTTAAACATCTAAGTGCTATATGGTGACTTTTCCTTTCATGATTTCTTTTGTCTTTTCTAATTTCTGTTTTCTTTTTTTTTCCCCTTAAGTGTCTGTTGAATTCTGAATGAAGGTTAAGGAAACTCCAGCACCTATGGGCTACCTTTGGCATCAGTTCCCTCACTCTGACATGGCTTTTGCAAAGCCTAAATTGGATGAAACAAACGCCAGAGAAGACATCTGTCACAGGTAAGCCAGTTTTACTTTTTTTCGCTGTTATAATTTCATTTAAAAAAGCCAAAACCTTTTCTTTTTCCTTTTCTCTCTTATTCTAAGTAATGGTTCAAATGCCAACTAAAAGCACTGAGCTAACCGTAGCCTAAACAACAGGTATGATTTTGTTTTTCTTTTTAAGTCCCTGAATGCATAGTGAGTTTATTCCTACCCTATGGAATAACTGAGCAGCATGCAGTCTGTTGTTTTGTGGATTTTCATATGCCAGCCTGAAAAATGACATCCCTTGCAATTACTGCGTGAAGATACTGTGGTATTTGCTGTAAGTAAAGGATTTGTTCCCGTGCCTTTGTGGAAAGTTTCTTTATTCCTTTGAGGAGTTCTAAGCTGGCAGGTTTTCCAAAACTGACTGCCTCACAGCTGCGTTATAAATGTTTCCCTACACCCAAGGAACCAAACCACCACTGTGCAGTCTAGATACTCTAATGATAATACTTGCTATAAGAGCATGTTTTAGTTATCACAACATTTACCGCATTTCTAACAATACTAATGATTTAAAATCTTGACATGTTCTGAACATATAGTACAACATATTACAAAACTACTAACTGGAAAACATAAAGACCTGTTTTGTGACATGGTAGATCTAATACCATACTGTTCTGCAGCCAAATCTCACTTCTTTATCAAGAAAACTTAAGCAAAGTGATGTCAAACATTATCAAATATGAGCTCTGGTAAAATGCAGGTGGCAGAATCGTCTTGCTGTTTTGCTGTCTTGCTGTCTTGCTATTTCAGTTGGTCAGAAATGTCCTAGCAGAAAGCTTTTAATTTAAAAATATGGTCAACAAATACAACACTTTCTGCAACCATACATGCACTTTATGTATGGATGTGCCTACACATGCATGCAAAACTGTCCAGAGCCGGGCAGGGGGCTGGGGAAGGGGCTGGGGCACCAGCCTTGTGAGGGGCGGCTGAGGGACCTGGGGGGGGTTGGCCTGGAGAGGAGGGGTCTCAGGGGGGGCCTGATCGCTCTCCGCAGCCGCCTGACAGGGCCTATAGGCAGGGGGGGTCGGTCTCTTCTCCCGGATGAAGAGCCATAGGGTAAGAGGAAACGGCCTCAAGTTATGCCAGGGGAGGTTTACATTGGGTATCAGGAGAGATTTCTTCACAGGAAGGGTGGTGAAGGGTTGGAACAGGCTGCTCATGGAAGTGATTGAGTCACCATCCCTGGAGGTATTTATAAGACCTGTGACGTGGCACTTGACGAGATGGATTAGTGATGGGTTTGGCCGTGCTGGCTTAATGGTTGGACTTGATGATCTCAAAGTTCTTTTCCAACCCAAACAATTCTGTGATGCTATATATTTCAACTTCAATATAACCACTTCTTGATAAGTTTTCTGGCCTTCAGAATACAGTCTGTGAGGATAATATCCTGTCTTTCACAGCAGATAACCACTCTGGCAGTCAGAGCATCCATCCATGATATAAGAGAGCTGGGTTTCTTCTTGAGCACATACTAGACACCTTAGGTCATCAGTAATGGAGTTGTTAATCCCATTAATTAGTCACCCTAAGAGTTATTTTGGTAGAAGCTTCATATCTCTCAGTTTCTTTTATTAAAGCTGAGTTACTTTATATCAATAAACTAAATATTCATCTGTCTAAATAGAGAAAGCATGATTTACTCTGTTATCTGGCAGTTATATCACTCACCAGGAACACAGGCAAGCAAAGTTCAATTCCTTGCTCTGGTTAACACACATGTGTTAAACTGCTTTTGGACCAAAAGTGGGACCTGTAATCCTTAAAAGACATAGTAAATCTTCATGCAGACAGTCAAGTCCATTGCTGGTTTGATACCGTATTGCTCTCTACAGCCTCAGCACAAGCCCTTGGACAAGGGACAAAGGCCACACTATAAATGTCACCACGCTGACACTGCTGTGTGCTGCAGTAATCCACCCTCCACTTACTGAATGCTGCCTTTCCCCCTGAAAGTTAAACTGTTGACTTATTACCCACCTCCAGCCCCTTCTGCAATGAAACAGTTGGTTTTTTTCCCAGTGTGAAATATGAATAATTAGACCAGTGCAGTGCTCATAGCAGCAAATTAACAAAAAATTTTATGTTGAATTTAATAAGTCTTCCAACCATCACTCTCTCCTTTCCTTGAACATAAGCAAACCAAAAAAAGGAGGCATTTCAAAATGTTCATATCACCTATTTTCAAATATTCACATTTGCATTCAAATCACGACACCAGCTTTAGAACCATGTACTTAATATTTTGTTTTGATTTTGACGCTCTAGATTTCAGATTGGAAGTCTTGCCTTTGAAAATATGGACTTAGAAAAGAAAACGAAGGATGTAGGAAGGGTAAGATTTACAGACAGGCAATTGAGACTTCCTGAAAAATCATCGGATGCTGTCAGGTTTGTGCTAAAGTTATCAGACTTCATCAATTTCATGGATTCTAAGCCACAGAATTCTGAGGTCAAAAAAATAAAAATCTTACAGATTTATCACAAATGTAGCTTAAGAATTCATCTGAGGATTTGTTAAATGTTTGCTTACTGGAATTGAATGAGGCTCAAAATAAAGGTGTTGGAAGGGGGAAAAACACAAACATGCTGAAGCAAAACGGAGATTAAACATTATTCACAGCTTTCACAAATCAAGCAGTTAAGTTTTACCTAGGTCATACTTCTAAGATTAAGCACACTAAAACTTTATTGGGTTGCAGAACTCGGATAGGTGTATCATTGCAGGTGTATCAGTGTGTTACTGTACCTTTCCGAACTGCTCCATCTAATCTTCCCTTTTTCTAATACTGAGCTGGAGCCTAGGTCTGACAGGCTCTCCCTCCTGGCATAGTGGGATGGTATAAAAACGCCAAGTAAAAGATAAGCAAAAGATTGCTTGTATGTAAGTGAAACCTTACGCAATACCTTCCAAGGAAAACAAGGTAACAAAGGTTGGAATGCAAAATTATAGGTGGGAGCTCAGATGTGCTGCAGAAAATTTCTCCTATAGGTACAGCTCTAGCATGTTACAGATCCAGAAAGGCCTAAAATCAAGAAATTGTAGCACACTCTTGTAAAACACTCCTTAGCTCAAGTCTGCTGCAAACTATTTGTTTCAGGCCTTTCAGAAACTGTATATCCCTTGCTGGTCTAGTGCCTATAAGGAGGTGGCAGGTCCCAAAATTGTGAATTCAAAAGCCCTTTTACACCTGGAAACTCTGGAAATAAAGGTGAGGCAAACCAGCTTAGAGAAACCACCAGTATCCCAGGGAACACAGAGAGCATAAACCAACAGTAGCTTTCCCAAATAATTATTGGTGTTATTCTTTTACTACATGTTTAGGTGAAATGACGAGCAGGTCAAAATCTAAACTGTTCAAGAACATTTCCCTAGGAGAGGATAATACCTCTCTGCTATAAATGAAAAAAATCACTTTTGCTTTTTCCTGAGGAAATTGCAATTTCTGAAAATCAGGGTTTGCTCAAACATGCAAAACAAGAAAATAGCCTTTGCAAGCCCCTTTGCTCTCTCTGAAACGGAATTCAAAGCACTGAAATAATGACGTGCTAAGCAATAGGAGAGGCATTTTTCTCCACCACTACACCTTGCAGGCTGTAATTTTCAGTCTGCTCAGGGACTCTTGATCATGCAAACCAAATTGAACAATTGTATGAACGATTTAGAAGGTATGGATGCTTTTATCCAGGGCTGAGTACTCTAGCTGAAACACCCCAAAATTAGATCACGTTGCTGTTGCCATCCTGTCTACTTGTAAAACTACATGGGTATTTGCATTCCCAAGTAAAACAGGGATTATACTGGAAAAGTCTGGGGTAAAAGATGGAAATAAAACAGACTCTGCACTACTCTAAACTTGCCAAAAAGTGTAGCTAAGGGTAGATCTCCCTGGCTGAAAGTGTGGAACACACCAAGAGCTACCAGAGGACATCTGAAGGCACAGTGGGTCACTCACTGAACCAAGAGCCTTCTCTTACACCCCGACTGGCTGACAAAATCCAGCAAGATAATATCACTGACAATCATCTTCCTTTATTCCTGTTCCCATTCACCACATACAATACAGCTAGGAAAACCAACCAAAACCAAAGCCAAACATGAAAACCAAACCACAACCCACATTTGTCAGTCACCTGTATTTGGACACAAAGGAAGTAAAGCAAGGGTTGGATGTTTGCCACCTGGTACCCATTTACCTTTGCTGCCTTTGTTTCTGTCCTGGTTTCATGAGTGCTACTGTACTTATAATTTGGGAAAGCTTCTATGTGTTTGTGTCCATGGACTATCAACACCATGCCCCAGCCTGGGAGGATGCTTTCTTGATGTTTGAGCGAAATGACCGTAACTGAGTGTTGGAAAGTATGAAGTGGACTCCCTATGTAACTGATCTTAAACAACCACCTAATGGACAAACCCTTTCATTTAGCAGGAGAGTCATCTCTATTGTAGGTCAGAAAAAAACATGTCAGAAATGATGGGAGTACTTCAAAGACCCTGAGCAACACAGTCTTCTAAGATGAAACTCTTCAAATTCTTGCCATATTTTTTGATGCAAATAAACAATATCTGGTACTATTTCAGAAAGTACAGAACTTCATTGCCCATGAATATTTTAGTTATGCAAGAATGAGAACTGAACTAAAGGTATGTAATCTATGCCTGTAAAAGAGAAGGAGGAAATGCAGCCACCTGAGAGTACGTACTGCACTGACTCATGTTAATGGAGAATGGTGTATGTCCCATCAGCATGTAGAACAGAAGAATGATTCTCTGTCTGGTACAATTTTTTTATTTTCCCTCAATTCCACTGCTGAACTGACCCTTAATTCCACTGCTGGAACAAAAAAACTGTTTGCAGAATTCTGGCCAGGAATACTATATTAAACTAGCAAAAGCTTTTCTTACTACAAAGTTAGCCTCACTCCTATAACACAGCCTGATGATATGTGAGCTACCTTGAACATCTTTCTAAGTCTGTCTGTCGCTCAGTTAAAGGCAATGGCATACTAAATCCAGAGCCCACAAAATCTGTCCACCACCCTGCCTATATGCATTTATAAATTGTTGGAGAGAGTGACATGAATGTCATATAGGCAGAATGACATATTTTGTATTTCAGAATCAAAGCCTAAATTAAGTCTTAGGAGGTGAAAGACTCATACATTTAATCTACCACATACTCTGGCACTGGATTTACCTTTTCAGCCCCTCATGCCTTCCCAGAAGATGTGATTTAGTCAAAAAAAGTACCAAGCTCAAGGCAGAGCCAGCATGGGGAGATTCTGTGGTCTGTGGTAGGCAATCAGGAGAGGCCAGCTCATGGCTCCTGCCATTAGTGAATCTGTATTTCTAAAAAATATATTATAATTTGATTACACCTGTTGATATGAGGGAGAATCCAGAGATAAAAACAAAACTATGCGAAATAAACCACCTTTAATAAGTTCATTGAAACATCTTTAGCTCATACACCAATGCATTCTTGACTCCTAAATAAAAGTCCTAAGCAGACCTTTGGGCTGGCAAATAGCCCCAGTTTGTAAGGAATCTGGTTGATACAGTTGTGGAAATTAAACATGCTTCAAAGTAACGCATAGAGGAGCACGTCGTGGCTTGGAGCGAAAAGTAAACACAGTAATGTTTACATGGCCAGAGCACCGATATATGGCTAAATTCAGCAGAGTATTCCATGCAAAACTAAAACTTTGGATGTTGCTAAACATCCCCTGCTGCTTTTCAGAGAGTAGTTTAACTCAACACATTTGCATTCTGCTTGGATCTCCCAAGTCAGCCCGAGGGCAGCCCAAGGATCGTGCCTTCAGGGATTCGGGGCACAGGGAGGAGTGGGCTCCTCTTCTACTTTGTTGCCATGACACCCAGAAAATAATTGGCTCAGCACCACGAACGGTGGTTTTCAGCAGCTGTGGTGTGTGAGGATTATAGCCTTGGCAGAAATATCAGTTCCCCAACTGACATTTTCCAGAGGGCTTCACGGTGGATGAGCAATATTGAAATGTGGGCTGAGGGATGAGAGAGAAGCTTCGTGTTTTCGTCTGGAGTGACAAAACTAATTCTGACATGTAAGGGAGCAGCGAGTGGGCTTTCAGATCGCTTCTTTTTCCTGAAGTAAGATACCCAGTGGTCACCACTGACATCTTCGATGAGTTCAGCTGTTCAAGTGAATACAAAATCTATTAGTGGACCTGCTTTGTAAAAGAATATTTTGCTGCCTTTTCCACACTTGTTCTCGAGAAACTGTTTTGTGTGAACTCATGCTGCTTCAGCTTGACTGTCTATGTAAAAACCCTACCAAAACCATCTCTACCAGGGCCGGAGAATCCTGAAACAGTTACTACTCTGATCCAATTTGGGTAATTATCCAAAACTCAGCTATCAACCTAAAATAAACAGGGGCTTCTTGGCTTCTTGGAACTGATACATTTCATTTTAACAGATTTTTCACTGTGGAAAGTATAAGCTCCCTAGATAAAGCCTGGATAAGAACTTAATGCAAATAATCATTCAACTCATATGTCCATTTTATTCTCCAGTCTTTTAGTTTAGGTTTTGGGGTGGTTTTTTTTTTTTAATTGTAAATTCTTTGGAACTGGGATCACGTTATGTGTGTACATATTCTGACACTATTTTCATAGCAATGAAACCTGAATTTTAGCCTCAGCTATTCAGGAAAACCTATCAGCCCCGATTTCTCTGTTACAGAGTTCTGCCTCCCCATTAGAAAAGCAATCAAGACTGTAATAAGCATGTAGTCTGAAGCACATTAGTGATCACACTTCAAAATGTAATTTCATATCTTCCCACCTCTCTGTCCTACTTCTCAGGCTCAGAGCAGAGCAATTGCAGAAGAATGGCAGGGAGGTAGGAGGGAATTAATCAACTCTTGTCTGCCTCTATTGTGCCATTTTAATGACAGGTTCACCTTCCGTATTCCTCTGGGAAACAGAGCAAGATGCCAGAGGATCAAGTGAAATAAACTGGTAGTGGAATGTAAAATAAGTTAGAATAAGGTAATGTATGGACAAGGACAACAGCTAGAATAGATGAAATGAGGGTGGAATGGGAAGGTGGAATTGGAGGGAAAATAGAAAAGTGGACCAGATAAAAGTTAGTGCAACATGAGAAAGTGAACAGCAGATTTAAAGGGGCAGCAATTGGGATGGAAAAAACAGTCATTAAAAAGGAGAAAAAGAAGGAGAAAATGAAATTGTGTCTAAGACAATGTAAGAGAAAGATTCAGCAAACAAGAGAGGGGGGAGCACAGGAGTAAGAAAAATAACAAAAATATAGGGAATTAAGAAAATCATTCAAGAAATGGAAAGCAAAATAAAAGATGCCAAAGAACTGGAGACAAGAAACAAGATAGAATCAAGAAGCAAATGAGAGTACAGGCAATGAAGAAGACGGCATTTCATAAACAGAAAAACCACATATGGAATAAATAAAAGATATAAGCACACACATAAAGAATGACCATAAAAGATGACCTTGTGCCATGTGAGTTAAGTTTGCCCTAAGAATAGCTAGTAGTTTTCCCACTGCTGGTTTTGCCTTTGTTGGATAAAAATATTTATATATTATACCAGAGAAAGCATATTTCACAGTGAAAAGCTATCTATTCATATTCGAAATGGCCTTGATGTCAAAATAGTCTGAGGAGAGAGGTTCAGACAGTTTGTTTTCTGTGCTTCCTTGTACCCTTTATGTAAAAAAGGGCACCTACATTTTCAGTCTAGCATTCTGGTATGTGCCAAGTGGTACCATGGCCTGCAAGTGACTGCCGTAAAATCAATAGGACTGCTTGCTGGGCAAGGACTTGACTGCTGCTTTGCCTAGGGTCAACAGCAGAATTCCCATTGCTTCCAGTGCAAAAAGATCAGGCAGTAAGGTAATACTGGTGAGGAAGAACGGCAGAATCGCATATTATACATATGTACATGCACTGGGATGGGTGCATGGCAAGATACTGTGTTATATATTAAGGCAAAATATGAACCGCTTTTAGGAATGTTTCCTATTTCCACCACAAAGTGCAGATGAAAACCATCACAAAACAAACTGGTATCAAATGAATGCTTTTGCTTTTAAAAATATTTGCATTGATAAACACCAGCTAGACACTGTGTCCAAAAGGCATAATACGGTCTTTTGCACGTCATATTTATAATCCAATGTTAGATAAATTAAATTCACTTTGAAAGTTATGATGAATTTTTATGAGAAACATGTATTACATAGTCAGTAGATTTTGGATGGATAGCAAACACATGCTCTTTGTTTTAATACAGCATAAAAAGGATTGGTACTGAGGGTCAAGGATCAGCAGCCATAATGTGTTTAATTACATTCTCTTCTATATGTAGCTAATAGGCTCCCACCACCTTGAAATTCTTAGATGACCCAACATCCATACAATAACGTATGGACCTTTTTTCACTAAATCAGCAAAACTTTTAAGTAGGTAAGTAATGTAAGCAATAGCCCATTGCCAAACCTTTTACAGTTTTGACCCTTCTGGACTTTGGATATCTTCTGGTTTACATAGGTAAAAAGGAAATAGGTTCTCTACTAATGCCCTTAAAAAAAATAATATAAAACTCTCAGAACTGGTTTCACTGCCTTGGACTGCATGAGAATATTCATTTGATTAATCTGTAACTTCCTCTCCACTTGATTCAATAAGTTGAATACAAAGAGAGGAAAGGGATTTTTTTTTTTTTTACTTGAAGCTCTCTTTTTATCATACTTTGCCCTCAGTGTCTTAATATTTCAGAGGTTCATTTCTGAGTACAGAAACTCACTAATGGCTTGAAGTTTTGATAGGGAATTACCAAATTAAATTTGTACCCAAAAGATACATTTGTTAAACCTAACTTTCAGACTACACCTCTAGAGGAAAAAAATCCCTGGAGGTTACTCAAGAAACAAAGCAAATAGATACACACTGGTGGAACCAAACGGTTCAAATTGCATGATTGAACAACCAAAGGAGACTGGGAAGAGTAGCTAAAGATATGAGTAGGCTTACAACAGCTGGTAGCTTTCTGATTCTATTCAAATGAATTGTCTTTTAGTATCCATAGTATTAAATACTGAAGCTTATGGTTTTTGGTAGTGTGACTAGAAAATCACACAAAAGGAAACACTTGGAACAATGAAGCAAGGGGAAGAAAATGAGAACCAGTAGCAAGAAGATACATTCTATTATGATTTTACCTGTTTCATTCACAAAACGTCTCCTGCTGAACTCCATGCTACTGGAAACCCATCCAAGCTCATGTTGGCTAACTGACAAAAAATATCACACAAAGATCCTCTTTCCAGACAGATCTTTGCTAAATGGGTCTCCTAGGTCTATGAATATGTTACAGTTGTTTTGCTTGCAATGAGCCAACACACTATGGAGATATATCCATAAGTGAAAATAAGTTCATATATCTTCATACAGGACTACAGTCATGCAGAAAATAGCAATCAGTCACAATAAATCTAATAAAATAAATAATGTTAGAAATGAATGTAGTGTTATGAATTTTGTCACACTGTCTGGGTTTGTGATTCAATAGGATTTCACAAATTAAACAAACTGGGGCCTTGTATAATAAAGTTGTGTGCTTACATACAGATTCATTTACCAGATCCATCATACAGGCGTCTCATGAGCCAGGTCTGGACCCCAGCCCTGCCATCCAAAAGCCACCAGCCTCTCAAGCATACAGGGATCTAGTTAGCTGCCTACAGCTGGTGATACGCTCTTGTCTTCTCTGTAATCCAGCTACTGTCAGAAAAGATGAAGCAAAACGTTCAACCAAGTCTTCACTGCCCAGAGAGGCTGTGGAATCTCCTTCTGTGGAGACATTCAAAACCAGCCTGGACATGATCCTCTGCAACCTGCTCTAGGCGAACCTGCTTTAGCAGGGGACTGGTACTAGGACCTCCAGAGATGCCTTCCAGCCCCAACCATTCTGTGATTCTGGTTCTGTGATTCATTAAATTCTGATTATTTTTTTTTTTTTAAGAAGGGGTATAAGTGGAGGTAAGGCTGTTTTCTGTTTATCAAAAAAACACTGCTGTCACACTGGCTGCAAGAGAGGGCGGTTACAGTGATGTCCTGGCTACTCAGGTCACCAGATCCCTGGAGCACTCCCACCGCAATCACTGGCATTTAACACAAACCCTCTCTTCAGTGTCCACCTGGGAAACAACATTGGGTGTCCCTAAACTTTGCAGCAGGAATTAGGTAATTCTCGCTTCAGGCCAACTACTAGATGTGATATCCCAATGCAGAATAGTTGCATGGACTCAGTCAACCTTATTCTGTATGAAACCAAAACAGATAGCCTTTCAGTGGTTCAGACTGTCCTTCCATCTATCCACCGCCAGCTTTCACGTGTATCTTGAAATTGTTCCAGCGCCATCAACTGAGAAAGCCTGTAGCTCTCATCTTCTGCCTCTTCCCAACAAGGACACACTTTTGTCTCTCTAAGAGAAATCGGAACAAGCATCTTAAGTACTGTTAGTCTTCTCAATTTTTAGATCCCTAATGGTATATTTTCTACAAGACTAGCTCATTTTTTGTAGCCCTGCAGTATCTCACACACAGTACTGAAGCTGCGTAAGACCTGCAGACTGTTTCTGTGTTATAAATAAAATATCCATGGTAGGATTATAGAAGAAAAGAAAACCCAAGTATTTATTAACACCTCTTCCACAAGGTCCTCAAAGATACTTCAGTATGCAAGTCCTGTTATAAACACACTAAATTTAATACAAAGAATAGAAAAGCTACAGGGAAAATATGAAGGTCAAAAAATCAGAGTACATTTAAAACAAACGGTCATTTAGGTTGATGCATTTGCACTGTGTTGGCTTACAGCCCACAGTGGGATGCTACAAAGGACAGAGCATGCTGAGGGGAGTTTTTAATAATTTCCAAATGTGTCTTCAGCTCTTCTCAGCTCACTCCAAAACTCAGACATACAAGGCTGTTACTAGCAGACCTGGTGCCCTTTGTGACCGGGGCTATTTCTAATGCTCTGTATAGCTATCAAAATATTTGCTTTGGACGTGCTTTACCTAAAGAGAAGAATCATTTTGGAGAGAAAAAAAAAAACAAAACAAACCACAAACCCAACTTGAGGAACCAGCTTTAGAAATCAAACCCAACCCCAAAACTTCATAGGGTATTTTATAAATCACATGACAATGTTCAAATCATAGTGTTTATTTTTGGAAATTAAAAACAATTGTGTGGCAAAAGTTAATTATCTTTTGCAGTAACACCAGCTGACCTCAGTTAAAACAATGATGTCTAATAGTTACCATTCATTGTGCAGGGATGAAATTCAATATATAGTGAGATACCATGATGATGTACTTGAACCATTGGAGGCTATTAGTTGTATCTTTGTCTCCAAAGCCCGATAACTCTGTAAATACACATCTCTGCACTTTGTCATGCGTGTTGGGTCAACGTGGAGATGGGCTGCTTCTAAAAAAGTAGTCCATTTGCTTCTGGAAGAGATTCAGAAATCGTCATTAGTCCACTCTGCACTACAATCACATGGTGCTCCAATATGCACTGAAGCTACTATACCTCAAAGAAACAGAAGAAATTAAGGTTGCTCTCCCTTGGGAGCATTACAGGTCACAGAGTGGAAGTTTTTTTCAGCATGCTGTGCTATCCACAGATTCTCCCAGTTTTCATTTACTATACTATCTGTTATTTCTCCATGATATAATATTATCCAACATCCTAGATCTTTGTTTGAGATGCTCTAGAACAAACCATAACAGCAGGAGACGTCCCATTGAATTCAGTGGAAATATTTACATTATTTGAAGACTGCCTGGGTTTGTTGCTGCAGTTTTAGTATCACTGAAGCATTTTTTCTGCCAAAGAACAGACACATTTCACTTCTAAATGTCTACCTTTTAGGACCAAGGTGTTTCCAATACTGATATAAATTTATGATTTAACTCCGGATTTTCGTACATATGTTGCAGATATTCTTATTTAGATACTGTAATATGACAAACTTCATTTCTACCCTTGTGTGATGCTTTTAATCACTCTGTTACATCATTTCACATTGTAAAGGCATTAAAACAAACAAACAAACAAACAAACAACAAACCAACCACAAACAACCCTGAAGAACTTGTCATCAAATGTTTCAAGATTCAGTAAATCACAGCAATCCAATCAGGGATATTAGCCAACTGCCAGATCAGTAGCCCTCATTGTTTTTAATGACAACCTTGCAGCAACTTGAATATCATATCATTAAAAAATCTCCCTGCCCTCTTGAAACAATTTCATGTGCCTTTAACAGGAGGTCTGGATCTACCTGTGGCTTTTCTAACCAAGGCTGACCTTTGCTATTCCATTCCCCTGAAAAATGGAAATGCATCCCTCTCTCCTCTGTATCCCTACAATTTACTGTGCTCACCAATTAGAAACCTCTGAATGAAATCGTGAAAATGGAGACAGGCTACGTGTATATGGAAAAACTAATAATGCAAACTTGAGTGTATTCCAGAAACAGAACAAGAAAATTAAAAACTCACTGTCCAAGAAAAGAGTTCCATTTTTTGTAGTTTTGGTGTGCTGTCCTCACATCAGCATGGATGCACGGATTTTGCATATGACTCTTCCAGAAGACAACGCTACCAGGGGTTACTCCATGCCTATGTTGGGGGAAAACAGTTGACTGAAAGATGAGAGAGATTGCCTTCACGTGGCTTGGGGGGGTTATTTTGCTAATATTAAAAGGCAGCTAAAAGAGGAGGTTCATCCAGCAGCTGAGCTGTCATTCAGACAGTGGACACCGCTCCCCAGCCCAAGGCGAGTCCCCTTTGGGGCTGGGCACCCCGTCCTTCCAGAGGCTCCAGAACTAGCCTCCTCCTTCAAAAGCGGCACCGGCTTCCTCACTCCTGCTAGTGCCCTTGGTAACCAAAGGGGCTTTCACATTTAAGAACAGAGTGTCCCATTGATTAGGGTTATCACATGAAGCCCCTAATGAATGAAAGTAATAGCAGTCATGCAGGCTGCTGTGCGAGCTCAGACACAGGTTGTCTCTTAGAGCTCTCTGCCCATCTCATGTCCTCAGTGTCACTGTTACTGCTGTTGGGGTGCAAGGTGGAGGCTAACTCCTGTTTTCACAAGAAAAGCATTAGAGCTACATTTTGGTTAGGTATTTTCTTTTTTCTTTTCTTTATCTTTGGAGAAACAAAGACACTTGAATTGGTCATACACCAACTTTATTTTGCTTTGCATTCTGTGCCATGGTCTTCTGTAAAGTCACTCCTGAACAAGACTTTGTAAGTGAAGAGAAAATTGGGGCAACTGGCTTTAGGGAACAGGAAACTGAAACTCTAATAGACCATAAGCAGGGATTTATCAGAGCATCTTATGATGCAGACAACCGGTATGTATATACTGGTTTTCACTGGGATAGAGTTAATTTTCCTCACGGTAGCTCACATGGTGCTGTTCTGGATTTGTGACCAAACCAGCGCTGATAACACACCGATGTTTCAGTTATTACTGAGAAGCATTTGCATAGTGTCAAGGCCTTTTATAACTGTTTCTCACACTGCCCCGCCAGCAAGTAGGCTGGGGGTGCACGAGACCTTGGGAGCGAGACCTTGGGAGGGGACATATCCAGGACAGCTGACCCCAACTGACCCCAGAGATATCCCGTACCACATGACATGCTGCCTAGCAGTAAAACTGGAGAGGGAAGGAAGGAGGCTGGCCGTGGCTGCCACTGATGGGGGACTGGTGGGCATCAGCTGCTTGGTGGTGAGTAACTGGGGGATTTTTGCATCACCTTTTTTCTCATTTTCTTTTTTCCTTTTATTTGTTTTTGTTTGGTTGGCTGTTTCGGGGGGTGGGGGGGTGGGGGTTGTTGTTGTTGTTTTTAATCTATCTATTAAACTGTGTTTATATCAACCCATGAGTTTTCTCACTTTCACTCTTCCCGTTCTCTCTTCTGATCCCCTGGGGAGGGAAGTGAGCAAGCAGCTGTGTGGGGCTGAGCTGCCTACTGGGCTTAAAACCTCATACCCATATATTAGCCAGGTACATGGACTCAAGGGTTTTTCTCCAAAGTATTTTTAGGACAGGGGCTTGAAAATAGCGACAATAATTCTGCAAAACTGAGTTTTCACCAGCTTCTGTACCTAAAAGTGGCAGAACTGTGCTAATTACGCTAAACTTTAAAGGGTTGTCTTGCAGTCATTTTGTGTGCTAACAGCAGCTGTTTATCACTGTTGAACAATTTTGTTACCTGACTTATCACACTAGAAAAAACAACATAACTGATCATGTTGGACTTTTCACTGTACATTTTTCCCCTTTTCATATGCACCTAAATTGCTGTATCATAGATTAATTAAGAGAATTTTTTTTTCCTGGATACATTATTGATGAGAAATTCAGCAGTTACTGCCTGCTAAAGGTCATGGTAGCATGGTGGATTTTTTCATTCTTGATCCACTCTTTAAGTCAACACGGCAGAAACAAATTTTATAAGACCATTAGCAAGTTGAGAAACACAGCAATATCTGCACTTCCATTTAATTGGCATTTGGTTCTTTCTAGATTAAAAAGTATGCCTTGGAGCCCAAATGTATTACTTACACATATTTCATGATTTTTATACTAGTGTTTCTAAGAACAAAATAACAATTGCTGTCACTTCCCACAGCATGTGTGTATGTACTCTGCATCATCCATGTGTCCCAGGTGGAAGACAAAATACTAAGGAAAATAAATGTGTTTAAAACCTAAGCTTTTCTCTTCTTTTAGCCTTCGGTTCAGTGTAAGGTTGCAGATAATGCCTGACAGACTCCTCCTTTGTGATCCATTTGAAAACACACTTTTTTTTTTCTTTTAAGTTGCAGTTAAATATTACAGATTTTCAAAACTGAGTATCATTTGAAGGAAAGGCCCTGCATTTTCTAACTGAAAGTCAAAGAGACTGATGGAACAGGACAGAAGGAAAGGATGCAGAGTGGGAAGAAAGTGACTTTTTCAATAAAGAACTGTTCTTGTCTGAAATTTTTCTGTGACTCATTTGTTTGGAGACACAATAAAGTAGGACAGTGGGATGCTGAGATGCTGTTCGGGAATAGAGACTGTTCTTCCCCACACACTGCAGTGTCACTGCAGTTCTCCTCTCATCTCTGAAATTCAGGCCTTCAAGACATACATTCATTTGAGTGATATAAAAATAAGTCTTAAATTATAGCTTTTACCATGGCAATTGTCTTTTTTTTTTTTTCTTCTTTTTTTTTTTTTACACCTTGGTGCTCTTCTTCCTTCTGTATGCATATCTAGCACTGTCTGTTCTCACTGTGACATGGGGGGCAGAATTATCCCCAGATAAAGCAGCAGTTAAATGGTCCCAGTTGTTTTAGTATTCCCCACTCACCATCAATTGTTTTATTCTCAGGCCTAATAACGTCTCTTCAACCACTGCTGTGCTATGATGGGATGTGACCCAGGATCAATCTTTTATCTGCCGTCTAGGAACCGACAAAGTGTTACAGTGGTACCTGGTATCACACAGGCTTTATAATTCCCAAATATATCCAGCTTTCCCTATCCTACTTACAGTGATTTTGGTACCAAGTGTTTCTTCTATTATCTCTTTATTCATTAGTTTTTAATTTAAACGTTTTTCTCCAAGAGCAGTACTGAGTGTTGTTCATTTTGCCTTCCATCTCATTATTTTATGTCACAGGTCACGTTTTCATTATGTCCTTTTGCTTACACAGATGATGGGGAACTTCAATAATAAACACCAGGTACTCCTTCAACAGTTGTAACCAGCGCGGCTTGAGTGGTGACTGACTCTAAAATACTATACAGTAAAGATCAAAGGACAATCAGCATGCAGAACAAATTGAGCAGAATTTGTTTGTATTTCCACACAAGTAATTCCTTACACCAGCTGCCTGTCTGGCAAACTTATGTGCTGTATATGGCAAAATCAAACTGAGTAGGTGTCAGAAATCACACAGTAGAAAAAGCTGTTCTGACTTTAAAGTTGATCTCCGCAAAATCTGGCATGTGCACTACTTAAATATAAAACAAATGATTGTCATATCTAGCAAAGAAAAGGTTGATGGATAAGTGAAAGGTCCAAACTGTCCTGGACATTGAAGTTCACATCTGTCATTCACTGATCTTCCATTCTGGCTGCTCCTTGAATACTGGACCATTTCCTTTTTGCCCAAACCCCAAAGCCTGGTGGAGGTGGGCTCGGAAGGGCAATAACTGCACGAGAAGGTGGTGCTGGGCACTTCTCCCGGAGCGTGGGTACCTGACCTGATGCTCAGTACGAAAAGAGCCTGGGAGAAGGCTGGGACGATGCCGAGTTCTGAGCTCCCAAGTATTTTGCTAAATAGCATGGCTTTGTTCTAGAAAAGGGAACTATGAATTTGAGGGAAAACTAGAAACTAGCCACGGTGCTCTGATCATAACTCTTTAGTGCCGGTCCTGTGAAATTTTCCCGGATGAAGTTTATGGTTTGGGACTAGTCTAAGGGTTTATCTGGACATTTACAGTATCTCAGATGGTGGGTTTCTCCACGAGATCCATATTTCTGACTGCTTCCCACACTCTGGGGCAGCAGCTGCGCCAGGCTGCCATAGTCCCCTCACAAGACCATCAGTAAGAATGAGACCCCTCAGTCAAAGTCAGCTTTGAAGCTATGAAGCAGGAGAAATCACTTTTCCTCTGAAACCTGTACGATTTTTGTGGCTTGACTTGTAACAGCCCACAGTTGCCACTTGAAGGAGTGGATGAACAGTGGGGTGGGACGGATGGTGCTGTGAAGGACACCAGAGCTATTCTGTATGCAAGGAATGTCACTGTTGTATCCTTATCAATTATTTAAGTAGGGACAGTGAGTCAGTTAGTGAACTCCTAAAAACTTCCTTCATCGCTTCACCTTTAGTTACTACCGTGACCAGATGTGTGCTATAGGATTCTGCAGCTGAAACTTGTACCACCAGCCACATGGTGCATTGCACTGGCAACCACGGGAGCAGATCCTCGTGGTGGTGATGGAAATAATGTCTTTCATTCATAATACAATGGTTTTGGCAGACGAAACAGTGTGAATTATGGAGTCCTCTCAGACCATAAACCACAATTAAAATTTGTGAATGCAAGATTATCTATACTATCATCCCTAGGATATTTTGGGGGAGTTCTTTTCAGAAATATGTTTCCCAAGTGGGAAAAGATGCTTCCTGAAGGTGCAGAAAGAGATTGAAAAGCACTGATTTTCCAACTGCTGATGCAAAGCTTCTTCGTTGCTCATATTACCACCCCACAGTTAACCCAGCAACTGTATAGCAGGAAGGAGGCTGGAGGCAATCAATTAACATTGATTCTTATGCAGCATAAGCCTAGCAAATAGTACATGTTGGATTTGCTATTGTATTTGTATTTGTCTATTGCAGAGGAAACACTTAATCAAGGCTGTAAATAATATTATTTTTCAATTATTTCTTTTATCTGGGAAAAAAATCTCATTGAAAAAATGTTAACAAATTCTCAAAGAGTTCTAGGTATCTGTCACTTCACCTATCAGTCAGTTGAGAGGAAGTGCTTATATGAAATTCAGTTAAAACAGCTACAAGTCTGACATTGCTGTTATAAATCATGCAGTAAATAATGCTACTACATTGTCACGTTTCCTGTCAAAATTTCCTATCAATCAACCCTTTTCTTTTTAAAAGAAATTTTTGACATAGTGAACCATTTTATGGAATACTTCATAGAAAAATATGGACGTGTCATTAGGAGACTGAACCACTCCAAATAAAAAACTTCCTGGATCAAAAAAATAAATTCTCCCAGCTTTTGTTTTGTGACAAATAAACAGCAGGGAAAAGAATAAACCTTTCTTTCTAGACTAGCCAAATTAGACTTTTATTATGTCGCTTTCATTTGGGCAGGCAATCTGTCTAACTGTGCTCTGGAAATCCTATTTGCAAATGTGTCATCAAAATATATCTGATTTTCCAAAGCTGCAGATATCTATCATTAATTATTTGAAGTTTGTAATCAGTAGATTCCATACGACATCTTTTTTCCACATTTCTTCCAACAGAATAGTGAATTTATCTAGAAAACCCAACTCCTTTCTCAGGAAATGTCCAAATATTTTCCATTTTAAAATATTCTTTATATTTCTAGCAAGAAAAATTTTCCTTTTGTTTTGCTGTCTTCAGTAGGAAAGCAGTAGTTGTAAGTCTGAAGAAAATTCACTGTTAAACAGGCTATCATAGACTAGCTGAAATATAAAGAGCAAGAGCTTTGGTGCTTCTAATAAAACCATCATCTAACAAATAACTACATATGCTCCCCATAACAACATAATTACTTCTACTTTCAGAAGTAAAAATGTGTCCATGCAATAAATGACTGTGCAGATGCACCCTTGGGTGTGAAATTTTAAAACCTGTTTACTTCCTTCAACCTGCAATCATGATTTTTAGTTTTATTTTTTTAAAATTTCTGTGCATTTAAATGTACTTTAGTGTATAAGTACATGCATAATGATGCGGAGATGAAATTATTCTTTTTTTTATTTTTTAACTGCTGAAAGTTATCTTGAAGAGAATAACTATCATATAATTCAGCCCAAATGGTGTTTTATTTTTCAAAAGTTGCTGAACTTCCCAAATAAGATCTAGAATAAAACACATTTATTTTCTCTCTTCTGCAAGACCAGCATTGCACTAGCATTGCTGCTATACTGACAGGGTCACTATGTGACAGGGTCATTTATCTTTCCTTGCCAGAATTTGCAGGTTTGATGTTTCTTCTATGCAACTACAACCGAGCTTTCCCATCTGTCCTGCAAAGCAAAAGCCTGGAAGTTGACTCTTAACTTTTCTGAGCTCTCTGCAGTTACCGAGGAACCGTTCCACTGGAATCCCTATGTTATCTGTGAAAAACCTGCGTGGAATGTACTTCACTGGTTTTCCTTCTTTTTTCCTCACGGGGCTCAGAGTTTTGCCAAGGCATTGAGTCAGGGCTGCCCCCTGGGCTTGCCTCTTCGGGCCAGCCCCACAGGGCAGGTGGTAGCCCAGCCTTCCCCTCAACGCACGGGGACGGCAGCTTTGCCGATCTTGTTTCCTCGCTGTACCTCTGCAGCTGCATCCAGCTTCTTGACCTTCACTTGATTTTCAGCAAAAATTCCAACATGAAATGGTGCAAAGCTAAGACAAGTAGGTAGCGTTCATGCTGGCCTGTGCTAAACCTGAAAATTACAAAGTTTGCAAGGCAAATTAACCTGAATGCCATAAAGTACATTGGGCTTTTGCAGGTTGGTACCTGTCAAATTGTAAAGACAAAATTGATATTGACCTGATTGTGAAGGGGATTGAATATTGACAAAATTCCCTGTGGAGTCAGTGGGATTTCAGCAGTGTTGAAGATGAAAACATGATGTGGTGATCTGATCAAGACAATGTCTGACCAGAACAATTCCTAAGACTAAACATTTTCATGACAAGAAGGCAAAGAAATCACTGTTCTGACCAAATTAATTATGTCAAAGCTGTGAGCATAGCCAACCTATTCCTATACATTTTTCCCACACATGATATTTATTATTGATTCCTAATTAAAGTGGAATTAATGTAAAACTTGGCTCAGAGAGCCCACTGAAGGCTTGTAACAGCAGTGCCTAGTAGTAGGCTTTCCTTGTTTTTCCTAGCTTTGAAAGTCAACTTTCAGTTGCTTTAAACATTTCACAAGGAACAGTTTATTGGACAGATGGAAGCATCAAATAGGCAATTTTTGCACTTCGAGAGCTAAAAAAAAATCTTAGTTAAAAATGAATGAAGCTGTTCTGGGAAGTGTGTTTTCATTGTCCATCCTGAGTACTTCAAAATGGTCATAAATTCTTCTAAAAAATATTGGGTTTCTATTCTCTGAAAACCCTTAAGCGCTTCCTTGGAGTGTGATCCTATGTCATGATTCCTAGCGTCTGGGGTTTACTTTCTTTTTGGATTTTTTTTTTTAAGGTCTGCTTGATAAACATAAGACTAGGTACGCCATGACAGAGAAAAAATAGATGTCAAAGTTTGATCCACAGGCTGAACAGCTCTTGGAAATGTATACAACAGTAAGAGTGGTTTAATAATATCAGAGTCATATGTTTGTTTAAAGAGTTTTGGGTGTTTGGGTTTTTTTTAACTTAGATTGGTCTAAGGTTTAGGAATTTTTTTAAAATGTTCAGATACAACACTGATAAAAATCTGTTCTAGCACTTAACTCCAGCCAGTAGAAGCTGGGTCTGTATCTCTTCGGCATGGCTTTAGCTTACCTGACATAGTGGAGGAGCTGAATCATAGCATCATACTTTGAGATACGTCTAAGTAAGGACATCTGTCCAGCAAATTCAAAATATTGTAAGTCAAGAGGTATAAGACTAGAGATTTATTTGTTCAGGGCAGCCCCACTGAAGGAAGAACTGAAATATCACTGGGCACAGCTCAGCCATAGAGATGTTGGAAAAGGACTGGAGTTTACATTTTATGTAGAGTGTAAGTTTCAGTAGTTGGGTAACAGTGGACCCATAGGGGTGATAAGATGGATTCACTTTGTTACGTTGTTTTGAAAACAAAACAAGACTGAAAAATTGTTCAGTAAAGAGGGCATTCATATTTTAAATAGGCTAATAGTAGCAGAATAATAGGCGACAAAGTGGAAAATTAAATACTAAGGGGGTTTTGTTTGGTTGGTGGGGTTTTTTGTTTTTGATTGTGGTGGTTGTTTTTTTTTTAAGTGAAACATGACGCTGCTTGTATGTGTATGTGCTCGAACAGCTGTACAAAGAACAAATCTGGTGAGGGTATGCCCTCTCTTTACTGCTTTCTATGTGATTACAAGTTATTTTTTTTTATTTTTCAAGTATCTAACGCTGGTCGATTGTGGACCTTGACCACAAACACTTTAAAAGTTTATGAATCATGCATTTAAATTAACCGCAAATGGATTTTGTGCTGAAAAGTCTTTTCATTCATCACAGATTACCAATGCAAATTTTGTACTTTCCATTGATTATCTGCTGCTTTGGTGACTAAGTGGCTGTAGTTCATATCTTGCAATAAACATTTATTGTTTCCTACATCCATTTGACTTTTGCTCTGTTTCTCTGATTAAAAAAGTTAATGGATATCAAATGAAAATGCAGCTAATGAAATAAGGCAAACAATACATGCATCGATACATTGGCATTGTGCATTTCCAAACCAAGGAAAGGTCTCAATGTTGTTCAAACTGTTATATGACAGATTTTCTGGAATTTGGTACTGTGATGCACACACCTGAACATGCTGCATGTGCTGCGCAGGGCACTGTGGGGCTGTCCCCAGCCACCTCGGAGGGGGACTGCTGCTGCGTAGCATACCTGTTGATGGAAAATCTTGCTCCGCTCTTCCTTCACGGCAGAAAACACAACTTGAGTGCTATGTGATTTCACCATCATGTCCCACCTGGCAATAATCTGGTGCTCTTATTGTATTCTTTATGAAGGATGACATGCCCTTTGACCAAGAAATGGAGGTAGCAGAAGTATCCCACAGACTTTTTTCATCTCACAGCCCTACAGGGACTCTTAGGGATTCACTGTGGCTAGTTGGGCTCATACGGTTTAGTGCCATCTCTAACTAAATTTAAACAAGTTAAATCAGAGCCTTTCATGTACCCTCACGTGCATCTATTTAATTCTGTTCTGGGCTTTTCTAACAGTTTTGTGAATCAAATTGATTTTTACTTTTAATCTTCAATTGCGTAGTTACATGAATAAGTTAAAAGTGAGGTAGTGCTGTGAGCTGGTTTAGAAATGTATTTTATATGGTTTCTGGAACTAGACTGAAAAATGCTCATCACCTCCAGGGAAAGGTTTTCAAAACTAAAAGGAAGCAAAAGAGCTTGCTTTATTGTTGCGTCCATTCTCTCTGCTCTTACAGGCAGCCGTAGTATGTGTGGCCTCTTTTCCTATTTAACCAAAACAACTGGCCGGATTTTCAGAACAAACTACTGTATTGGGAGCCATTCAGCACAGGTTTGCCTCTGGAAGCAGAGGGATCAGTGACTCAGTTAACTCAATGAGATGTGGCCTGCGACAGAAAATTATAACTGATATTTAGAGAACTTAGAATTAGAACCAGGTCTTTCAGGCAAACACAGAGATCAAACATGTTATGAAAAAGAATCAGGACAGTGGTGGAAGAGACATGGATGTACTCGGGGGAGGAAAGGACAAAGGATTTTTTTTTTTTTTACAAAGAATCATTGAAAAGAAGTTTAGTGTACTTCTTCTTTTGTGTGGCTTAAATTTCCTGCAAACTTAAAGCAGCATCATGCACTTCTTAGTAGTCAGTGCATTCATTAAAGACCAATTGTCAAGTAAAACTGTAGCAGCTCTGGGCATGTAATTGAGTTGGGCTCCAGGCAGCTGTTGTGGAAGTTTTGATGAAAAGCCCTTACCAAGACTGAAATGAGGGTGTTGTTTTCATTATACATGTCAAAATGTCCCTGCACGAAATACTTGTCGTGAATGTTATAATCCCTTAGTTCAACCCCAAGTTTAAGTCAAGATACATAAATCAATGAAGGACTACTTTTTGGTTGGTTTGGAATCTAAATTCCCTCCTAGCTTACTTAACTGTTTGGTAGAAAAATATCTCTTATTAATGTTTTCTGCATTTGATGTAGAGAAGTAAGGTGTGTGAAAATGGCTTGTCTTCGAGTCCTGATAGTTTGGGGGAGTGTCAAACATTATGCTTCCCTTGCTTCAGCCTCTCTAGCACTCTTGGTGAAAGCAGTGGAAAATTTGACTTTAATAGGAAAGAAAGAGAGATCAATATTTCAAATTATTTATTTATATAATTTACTATCTTGAAATAAATCAAGCTGTAGTTCCAAAAAGCTTCATATTTCTTTCTGACAGCTGATCAGATACTTGCAGTGAAAGCCATTAGCAAATCCCACATGCAGTATTCACCATTTGTGTGTTGTATTTACAGTTCTTTGCAAAGCAAGTGGTGGAAGGGTAAATAATTTGCCTTATGGAGCGATCTCAGAGACTTTTTTTCATTAAATGTAGAATTACATGATCTACTTACAGAAGGAAGACAAGCTGGAAATGGAGTTCAGTCTCCAGGGAGAAAGTCACAGCTCCAGCAGGAGTGACATTTTGAAAAGTTCTCTAAAACACGAACATGAAAACCTCGACCCCCCAGATGCATCTACTGTCAGTTGCCACACGGGTTGCTTATTGAGTTCACCACAACCTGGATTTTAGAGAGGTGTGAACAAGTGTGGCCAATGGTTGGACAATAAAATGCTGCTAAAGGCTCCACTAGCACCGATCCAAACTCCCGAGCTGAGCTACAGCTAAAAAGTCCCCCGTGCCAGGGTAAGGGCCACATGCAGCAAGTGGGAAACGTCTTCTGTCCAAGTTAAATGCACCTCCTCGACCAGGTGAACCCCACACATCGCCCATCAGCACAAGATCAAGAGTGCAGTGTTATCTGAGTGGGAAAGCATCCTTCTAGACTCTTTTCTTCCTTTTACAGTGACCCTCTGCCTGGCATCTGGTAGAGATTAGGTGACAGCTTTCATCTACGAGCAGCACTGCAAAAACCTAAGGTGTGGGTGAGGCATCCAAGGTCACCAGTGTGAAATAATGTGAAAAAAGTCTGTGTCTAAATCCTCTTGAGGAGAGATTTAAAGGACAGAGACCCATGCAGACCAGTGAGAGAGGAGAGTTTTCAATATGTGAGAAACATCCTGGAAGAAAGCAGAAAGAGGTTTACAAAGGAGAGGGGAAGGCACTGAAGGGCAGTGCCACTGGCATGGCAGCGTTGACCTTCTGACTCAGTATAGAAGTGCAGTTTGCTTCCTATGTGGAGCAATCCATGAAACAGTAGCGAAGAAAGCGTCACTGCTACCACCCAGGTCATAGGCTTTGGGCTTGCACATATAAGAAAAAAACCCAAAATGCGGTATATTTGCAGTTCTGTGTACCTGCTGGCTTTAGGGCACAGAAGCAGCACATAGCCTGTGTGCTCTGTTACCCTCCCTTACACAGTCCCGCACAGCTCCAGCTGGGACATGGGCTCTCTGCGCTGGGAAGGGACATCAGCACAGAAGGCACTGAACCATCACCTCTCCAAGTATTGCCTGTCGCACAGGACAAAGCAGAACTAGCCGCACGCAAAATATTGCCAGAGGAAGGAATCTGCCAAATTATTAGGTGCAGAAAACCTAATTAGGTGCAGTATCTTTGAGCATTTCCATCCAAGCATCCAACCCTAGATACAAATTACCAGGTTCTCCCTGGATAAACTAATGGTGACATCTACCTAATTGCTAAGTGCTTGGTCAAGTCAGATTTAAAATTACACTGAGTTCTGAAGACAACTTAATTCAGTTCATATGATCAAGTAAATGATGGCATAGCATTTTTTTTTTTTTTTGGGGGGGGGGGCGCGTTACAGTTTATAAACAGTATTGTGGCAAATAAACCAAGAGCCAGAATGAATTCTGGTAATGCTGGAAAACAGGTGTGTTTGTATATATATGTATATATACATATATATATATATATATATATGTGGAATTTGTTCATTTACATGAGAGAAAAATTGCTGCAAAAAATATTACCAATGATCTCTGTGTACAGACTGAAGTTTCAATAAGAAGAATCTTGATCACTTGTGACACTTCAATACATCTACTATTCATGTTTTCAGACTTGTGTCTGCAACTTAAATGGTGAGGCAAAGTCGAGAATGTGATAAGACCAGAAGGCAAAGTGCCTCATAACTCATCCACAGGAATGCCTCCTCTGACACTGAAATCCCTGCAGGGAAAAGAGGAGAAAAAGAGGGTAAGCAACAATTGTTATCAATTCAAAATAAATAGTGGCTTTTATGCAGCATATAATTAGTAATATTTTAACATTTATTATGACAAATGATGAAGTATTTTTACTGTGATTATGAGCTTTTCATGACTCTTGTTCTTTAACTGGATGAACAGTCGGATTTCCCAACAAAGGCAGCTGGAAGAATGGGAACAAGAAAGTGTGAGCTTTTTCATATCAAAGTCTGGGAGTCTTTAAAAAAAGGAAACAGCAAATTATTATAACACACAGGATGATGTAACTAGGAGCCTGCAGCTGATTTTAGGGGGAAAAAACCCACAACACACCAAATGCTAAAGCATGAAAAGAACCTAGTCATGTAAATCCTTCTGAACTGCTGATACTGAGGTTCTTTATATTTGTTAGCAGAGTTTGTTTTGTAGCTTAACTAGATTTAGTTGCTTAGTTGCTTTCCTGCTCAGGGTGAGAGCAATATAACATTTGCCCCCTTTATATTATTTGCCCCCGTCTATATTTTCTTATGGCATACCTTTATGGGATATCTCCTCTTACTCATTTTCTCTCTAAATGAAACAATATTTCAATTTCCTTCCATAAAGTACCCTTTCTATAATTCTAATAACACCGCTTGTCTGTTTGTGGACCTCTTTTATTGCTGTCATATCCTTTTCTGAGATAGAATGATAAGAAGCGAGCCAAATATTCCAAAGAAGAGCCTATAATTGATCCTTATAATGATGGTATAATATTTTTTGTGCTGCTTTCTAGCTCATTTTTCACATCTCATTCTTTCCAGTAATGTTTTGGTCTTGAACAATTATTAAAACAGAAGACATGAGCAGCTCAGATTTCCCTTCCATTGTACAATAGCCTGATATTTTCCATAATTCAATTAACTGACAGCTGTATTCCTTTCCTCCGAGCCTTCTGACCTCTCTGAAGGTGCTCAGAGCTTTCTCTAGTTATTTACAGCTCAAATGTTTGTTCCTCAACTAGCCATGCTAGTCCATGCTAGTGTCCATGCTGCATCACAAGATGCAGGCAAATCTCTTTCCCAGCAGCTCTCATGCAGACAGTTGCTTCTCATAACTTCCCAGGAAGAATTAAGAACAAAACCAAAAGCTGAGAACAAAACCAAGATCTTGTGAGATCTCAGGTTGACTTTCCATTACAGTTCTCTGAGGGGCTGCAAACGCGTCTCAGATTAACTTTTCACTAACTTCTTTCACCAGCTGTGAGACAAAAGTTCCCATCAAATATTTTCAAAGACATGAAATATTATTTATACGTAATAACAGAAGACAATTTTTGAAAGCAATGGTCCCAACTATAAGAGGCTGGAAGCCAGGACCCAGAGACTGACAGCATCTACACCAAGGGACAGCCCATGTGCCTGACTCGTGCCATGCCTTCCCACCTCCCAGCCTCTGACAGTTTTCCCTGGCACCTAACCAAGTCCTCTCCTGAGGTGTCAGTGCTTTATATTGTGACGCTGCTCCTCTCCTCTCCTTTCCTCTCTTCCCTTCTCACTCCTGCATTCTCTTTCCCCTTCAGTAGCCCTCAGCATCTCGTTCCCACCTCTCTGCTCGCACTGCAGGTCCTCCGCCCCCTCCTGCAGCAAGTGCGCTGCCTCCTGTCCCCTTGGTCCCTGGGGATGGGAGGAGAATGGCTGGGGAAGGGGAGCATGCCTACACCCCATCCCCTCCATCACTCCTACTGACCAGGTTCAGACTGTCTTGCTCTTAGCATAAGCCTACCTGCTGATGTCCCCCCCACCCCCAAAGAATGTAGCCTTTTCATTTGTGCAAACTCTTTAGCCTTTTGTTCTGCCAAGACTTTCTTATTCAGAGAGTGCACACGGTTAACACACTTAGCAATGCTTTGCTGTAGCCTTTTACAATTCATTGCATACACAGACTTCTCAAAAGTCTTGTGGTATAATAATTTCTTTCTTCAGGCAGGACTTTTACAATTCTCTTAAAAGCAATAAGGACAAATTTATGCTGCTTATTGCTTACGCCTTTATCATTCTCTGTATATATTAAAGGGCTTTTCTCTTGCCATTTTCCTTATAGACTGGAATTTTATAAATACATAAATACATGAAATATGTTTGTTGTAAAATGTTGCTTACATTCCCTCACATGCTGGTGCACCTCTTGATTAAATGACTCATACAGATCAATGACTCAAAGGCACTTTATATGCAGATATATTCTATGTTTATCCTGCAGACCACCCACTGCCAGCAAATACAATTATAATTTTATAATTGGAGGAGAGCTGGAGGGATACAGGAGTGTGCGTGCGCACGTGTATGCATGCGTGTGTGTTGCTTGCTATATGTGTGTGTGCATATATGTGCATATGCACATATAAAATGCATATGTGCATGCTCACTAAGGGTGGAAAAAGAAAGGAAATCAAGTGAATTAAAATGTCCTGGGTAATATGATTGCAGCACACTCAAAATGTAGCATACTGGCACCAAGTAGGCTGCAAATGAGTGTGAAGGTCTGCATTAAGTGCAAGACTAATGGTACTCCAAACCTCCTGCCCAGCCTGGCTTTGGTAGGGTGTTTAAAACGCAGCAGTCAAGGAATGGGATGGGGGAAGGGTATTGCAATGGCTCTTCCTTGCCCACAACCACACTTCATATCTTTTATGCAATTAGGATTAATTAAGGAAATAATTGCAGGAGATTAAATAATCGAATTATATTCTGTGGGAATGTCTTTTATCGAGGCTTTAAAGAGAAAGGAAATACAAGAGCAGCAAAACCTGGAAATAGCAGTTTTGAAAGAAGGCACCTTGCTGTGATGTGATTTGTAGCAACAGCTATGATACAGTCACAATGACTAAGTGTTTGCAGTGCTAATAGGTGTTTACTCCCATACAGAGATGGCTGGGAATTTTTCATCAAAACAGGTTTTGAACTATCATGCTGGCTTTCTCTGAATTCTCAAATTTAATTCTCTTGAAAAAAATTAAATATGGCATCATATTTCTGCCCTTTGTGAAAGGTCATAATAACTTACTAGTCAAAGTACTTTTTTTTGTATTTGGGGATCTTATTTTTTTAAATCAGAAGTAGTTCTTGTTTGCATTTCAATTAAAACCAAACAGTGGATTATCTGAGAGAACAAAAAGGAAGGGTTTGGTCTGAAAAATAAGATAAAATGTTTCAGTGAGGTAGCAGCTCTCTTTAACCATGTTAAGAATAAAATCAAAGTAGGACATCTCAACAGTGTTAACACACACTAGTGTTATGCTATTGACTTCCATTTCTGACAGTGAAAAACAAAAAATGAAATAAGAGATGTAACTTTGAAGCATGGAAACAATTTTGAATTTTTCCAAGCAACTCAAAATCTAAACAATCCAAAATCCAGTCTCTTTATAAAAGGATGCTTTTGTAGTGTCAGAAGCAGAAAGATATTTGACGAGAGTGGTAATGAAAACTAAAATAATTAATTTCAGAATTTATTTTACATATATATTTTTAGACAGGCATTGCACAATGGAGACCGACGTATTGCATAAAGCAGGCAACTACAGCTCCCACATGAGCAGAAGAGACTGCAACGTTTTTCGAGGCTTCACCGCAAAGCTATCATAGGGAAGAGGAATGGATTGCATGGAGCTGAGAAGCAGTGAACAGTTTTGACAACCAAGACCTCGAGTGCCTGGGGGGACCAGAGGGGCAGCCCTATGGTTCTTTCCTTCCATGGGGAAAGCACAGGTGTAGGTGCAAAATCCCAGCCAGCCGGTGTAGCACCGTGGGGCTGAGGGCAGTAATGCAGTGAGATGTGACAACTCTGAAAACTTAAAACACCGGGGGTACCTAAGTGTCTGTGTATATCTCTGCCCTTCTCTTTTATAGAAGGATTTTTCCGTGACCTTTCAAAAACTGTTAGTAAAGCCAAAGGAAGTTCAGTCAACTGCTTGGTACTCATAACATATAACTCCGCTGTGTAGCTGCTTGTATGTGTACTTCAGGCCATATATTAAGGGTGGGGTTTTTAATATTTTTTAATACAATATTTTTTTAATGCATCTATCATTTAGCCATCTCACCAGTTTATTCCAGTGGCAGCAGCCATTCCCCCCATCCCATGTGGGACTAGAGGCAGTCATTTAGCAAGGAAATGCCGTTTGAATTTTTTCTCCTAATGAGCTTTAGGCAGTGAGTTGAGTTTTCAGTTCATATGATTTGGATAATTATTTTCCCTTTTTTCCTAACTAATCACTTTTTAAGTGATTAGTCTGCTTTTAAGTGATTTAAGGTCTGCTCTGGATTTATGTGGTCTGTGCCCAGGAGGGGACACTGTGACGTGTACATGCCACACCAGTGCAGAGCCTCACTTGGTGTCTTAGGTCTGGAGGTTTTGTTTCTTTCTCATAGGCCTTTCCATTTTCATCCAGTTGCCTACTTAAATTGGGTGCTGATGCTACAAAACAACCCCAAGCACTTCTTTTCTTACCAAAAGTTCCCCTAATAAAGAACAGCTAATGCAGTACATGTGATGGATTTTACATGATGGGATTTTTGTGGTCACTTCTCATTCATTCTCAGCTACTTGAAAATGCAATGCAGAGATGATGACTGTGGTTTTAGAACAACCAAACTGATTTTTATAAGAGGATGAAAAAGTGAGTGAATGTGCTTTCATATTCATGAAGACTGCTGTCTTAATTTTATGAATGCCAGAATAACTATCCAAGATTGAGATTTTGGACAAATGAGGTTAAAAGAAACTTTCTAAAGTACTTAAGATAATTTAAATTTAAATACTCTGTGAAAAAAAGCAGTTTCTGCAAACAGCCTGTTAACATGGGAGTTCTAGTGCCTGCCAAACTCCAGCAGCTTCTTTTTTTTCCTTATTTAAGTAAAGATAGAACACCACTTGCTCATTTGAGTCATTTATGTCAGTGCCTGGAGAAGGTGAAACACAACGATTCCAGTGCAATCCTGTGCACTGTGTCAAATCTACAGCCTAATGCTGCTCATCATCCACAGCACACATTTCACATCTTATGCATTGTGTGATCAGAAAAGGAAAATATTTTCTCTTCTGTTCCCCCAGTTTATAGTGCCAGTGCATTACTGTATCACTCAGAGTATGACACAGACTCCTCTCCAGCAAAGGTAATGAAGTGAGATCACCCACATCATAGTTTTCATGAGTTGAAATCCATACGCCTTAGTAATAAGTCAAGCCTGCCAGCAATTTGCCAGCAACATTATTTAAACGTCATTTAACACCTTACAAGGGTCCTGCCAACAGGGCAGTCAAAATATAAATGAGCATCTTGAACTGAGAGAATTCCTGGGGATGGGCAATTAAAACCCTGCAGTCTTGGTAAAAGGAACAGCATAGGTGGTGGTGGCAGAGCATTCTCTCCGCTACGTTGAACTGGTGTGTTTCAGCCTTGGACTGCATGGATCACCCACAGGGGTGCAAGAAGTCATTTTTCATGCTTATCTGGGCAAGTCCTGACTGTGATCATGGGTCCCAATTAATGTAGGGCACTGGAAACAGTTTATTTCTGATAAGCTATCTCCATCTTTTTCATCTATTTGTTGCACCATGTTGAGGCAAAACATTGAAAAGTCTAAAGAGAATTAGTTGCTGCAGAAAGAGCTCTTGACAATGACCTGTGTGGGGAAATGCATTTATGTTGAAATTCCCAAGGAAAGGACTAATTTGTCCCATTAATACTAATTATTTGTTCATTTTCTCTTACTTTTGTGTCTTTAAACCTTGCTGAAGCATAGCAAAACCCCAACTGGTCAATTATGGTCATGCATGATGCCTTTCAAATAACTTTCTTGCACCCCTGACTAGCTTCATTTAGATATAAATAGGATGCTGCAAGCAAAAAAATTACAGACTATATTTAGTCAGGCTCCTGAAACATCTAGTCCTGTTCAAGAACTTCCTTCACATGCAGTTATTAGAACATGGTAGGGAGTAAAAATCTACCCTTCCTACGTGACAGCCCACACCATGAGGCTACCAAGGAATTTTCTGAATGTCTTTCCCTCCACACAGAGCCACTTTCCACTTTGGCAAGAGCTGCTGAGCACTTCACCCAGAACAATCTGTGGCCCAAAAAGGCTGACGGCTGCTGCTTGCTTTGGTGAAAGAAAAGATCATAATTTTCCAGATTAAGAGTAAACTAGAAAGTTCATAGGGAAGGTGAACCAAGCAGCTCCTTCCCCATTTTAACTTATTTTTACTGTCTTTGTTGAGTTTAGCTGTGCTGCAGCCCCACAGCCAGGTTCTTCACTCCCATCAGCTTCATTTTAGTTTTTTCTCTTTTGTTCCTCTGATGTCCAAATCAATTGCAATGAAGAAAACAGATAAATTAGTTTAACTAGACATGTTTTGTGTCCACCTCTATTCTGTCTCATGCTTTTTGACTCATTCACTAGGTACAGGCATCCTTGACCTGGAAAAACAAATCAAACCAAAATTTTTCCCTGATAAACCTGTTGTTTGTTTGTTTGTTTGTTTTTTACAATGAAGTAGATGGGGGAAAGAAGCTTGCAATTACATTGATCTCTCTTGACCTTCTGTGCAATTTATTTGCACATTCTTGACTTCCAGCGTTCCTACATCTGCAAAAGCTTCCTCCAACACATTCCTGTATTGTACTGACTGGCTCCCCAGCCAGGCTCGTTTGTTACACAGTGCCGTGCTTGACTGTACTTGCCCTCAAATTTCAATTTGCAACCTCCAGTTAAGTTTTAGATACACTGAAGGGTTAGAAAAACTCTCATTAATTAAACTTTTCTTCTGCCTTCTTTGTAGGTAAGCAGTGATGACAACGATTCAGGAACATTACTAGAAATCATATAATGATGGTTATGATGATTTTAATTGCTTGTGCTGGTTTTAGCTGGGGTAGAGATAATTTTCTTCATAGCAGCTAGGATGGGGCTGTGTTTTGGGTTTGTGCTGGAAACAGTGTTGATAATGCAGGGATGCTTTGGTTGCTGCTGAGCAGGGCTGACACAGCTGCTCCTCACCCCACCCCACCAGTGAGTGGGCTGGGGGGCACAGGGAGCTGGGAGGGGACACAGCCCGGACAGCTGACCACAGCTGACCCCAGGGGTATCCCCTACCAAATGATGTCACGCTCAGCATATAAAGCTGGGGGCAGAAGAAGAAAGGAGGGGACACACACACACATTCAGAGTGATGGCGTTTGTCTTCCCAAGCCATCATTAGGCGTGACGGAGCCCTGCTGTCCTGGGGATGGCTGAACGCCTCCCTGCCGATGGGGAGGGGTGAATGAATTCCTTATTTTGTTTTGCTTGTGTGCGTGGCTTTTGCTTTCCCAACTAAATTGTCTTCATCTGAACCCATGAGTTTTCTTACTTTTCCAATTCTCTCTCCCATCCCACCAGGGAGGAGTGAGCAAGCAGCTGCATGGCACTCAGCTGCCAGCTGGAGTAAACCACGACAGTGCTTCTTAAGATAGCTATGTTTTAAAGTAGAAACACAAAATGAATCTTTATTTATGGCATTAAGCAGTCTTGAACTGTCCCCAAGATGAAATGCACTTTTCATTTTGGATGTATAGTTTCTTCCAAAGCATTAGTGCTTTTGGCTAGCTAACCACTACATCCCTTCTACCAAATTATTAATTATACCATCTATCAAAGCAAGTAGTCAGAAAAATGGTTTGTCCTGCCTTCTTTGCCTTTTTGCTGTCTCAAATCATCTTCCCACTTATGTGGAATAATGAACACAGGAACAGATCCTCCTTCATCCTTAACCTGAAAGAATTTGGGGTTTGGTGTTTGTGACTGAAGGGTGGGAGGAAAGAGGGAGCTTTGGGGGCAGGCAAGGGGAGAACTGCTCTCCCCTGTGGACCCGGGCTGACTCTGCAACCTTTACATGGAAAGATAATTCAGGCTAAAGTGCAGTTACCTATCCTAAACCTAAATTTTCTGATAGGAGGAAAGCCTGTAGGGAGCCTGGGAGGGAGCCATACTTGATCATAATTGTTTCTGTACTTTCGTGATACCTTTTTCTCTTTGACTCCCAACTCATTTGACTCCACTGAACTGGTGGAATAAGTTTTGTAGTAATTAGCATATTAACAAATTTTAAATAAAAATTTAAATTTCTGTTCTAGTTCAGCAGTCAGAAAACCATCCTTCTAAAATGAAGTGACCTAGTACCTGGCAATTCGTATTTCATAGTTCTTGCTTGAATAGTACACCCTTGTCCTCTACAACTCTGCAGAACTCTTTTGAGTCTCCATTATTAATTACACTCTTCCAGACTTAATCTTGTCTTAAATTCTTTTGTTATTTGTTCAAAATCATGCAAATCATACACAACTCAAAGGTAAGTTTAAATCTTTGCTGGCCTCCTTGTATATGGCCACCAGCTACTGAATTTGATCAACTTGCATAGAGGAAATAAAGAATTATTCATCCTATTTGCTATTCTTATTTTCAGTATTCTCCTTAGAAAATTATGATTTCCCTGTGGCCTCCAAAAAAATCTGAATTTAATTCCATGATTTCTGCAGAAATTCAACTCTTAATAGTTCCTTCTGAGCCAAGGAATAAGTAATGAGTTTACTTCTGCTACACCTCTCCCTTATTAAGAGTGTGTTTTGGAAAATGAAAAATACAGCCTGTCTTGCTTGAAATACTCTGATCCCACACCAGCTCAGGGTTTTAATTTGATTTTCTGAGTACTATAAAAAATGCATCTCAGTAAGTGAGGAATTTTCCAAGTGCTTTCTCTTCTTACACTGGGACAAGCCCAAAGTAACTTTTCCAGCCCTGTGTCCTGCTGTGCCTGAAGCTCAGCCCTGAAGAGGTGACCACCTCCAGCTACCCAACACGTAGGCTTCACCTAATGAATCTGGTTCCTTAGTCCTGACAATAAAGCTGATATAACTGTGTGCCTCATCACTCCTTAACTCTTCTCCTCCATCAAAATGATTTGGTCTAGAAGAGACCTACTGGTGGAAATGTCTAGGATAGCCATGTCTCCTTGGAAGGCACCTGGCTGTTAACTTTTGCCATTGAGCAGTAGAGCCCCACATTTTGAGGTTTCTTTAGCTTTAATTCCCTTCTGGCACATGAGCTGTATCAATCTAGCATCATCACCTCAAATTTCTGAAGTGAGAAAATGAAGCGCTTGCTGTGTCTCCAAAAGCTGCGATGAGATGTGATAATGGTGTTTCTACAGAACAGCTGATGACTTTCCCCTGCCACAGTAAAAGTTGTGACAACGTATGAAATCATCTCTGTAGCTGTCAGTTCAAAACATATCCAAAAATGCTAGCAGGACATAGATAGGTGTTCCTTGTGATCAAACTTTCTAGATGGGAGTTTTCAATGTAATTTTTCAGGAAAACAATAAAACCAAATTAAGGGTCAGGAAGAACCTGGAGTGTGTTAGAATAAATCTTACAGGATTTTGATATTATGCAACACTTCTTGATGACCCAAATTTTACAAACAGAAAATTTTTTTAAATAATATGTTCATATTGATTGCAATGAGATGATACAGGCAGCTTATATTTTACTTACATACTTTTGTTATCAGTTAGCCCTGCATTAGGGCACCATTTTTGTGTACTGATGACATTGAAGCTTCTAAGAGGTGTGAATTTAGGTTTCAAAGCCTTGAAAAGCTCTGTAAAGCTGTCTCTACACTGAAACAAAGTAACATCGCAGCCACTGCACTATCAGTGTTTTCTAGTGGCTAATGGAAGCTGTTCAACATGCAAACTGATGTGAGTCTTTCTTCTGTGTGGAAGATCACTATGTATTTTTCTAGAGAAGCAGTAGGTCTAACCTAGGACAGTGGGTTCCAGTTCTAGCTGCAGACACATAGATGTAGGTGTGATGACATTTGCTATACATCTCCAGATAAACAATAGTCAAGGCTGCATAGCCTTTGCTGAGCTATTTTAAGAGGGAAGTGTTGGCTTTCAAGTGGAGTTACAGTCCACATGACATCTGCTTTCTGTCTTCAGAGAGAGCATGTTTGTGAAGACTTATAAAAAAAAGTATGCTCACATAATGATTTTGTCAGGTTAATTTGATCCATCCCAACGTGAGATTTCTAATTTCAGTTTAGATTCGATTATTTTGACAAAGATGCTGCATATGTAGGGCAAAAATAATAACTGCATTATACTACTACCTACCAGGGTGAAATGGTGGAAGTGATGGATTCTGAGTTTGAAGCCACTATAACTTTAATTAAAATTAGGAAGTCTGATGCTCTGTCTGGCCACATGACCAAATTCAATGTCTTATTGTTAAAAATGATTTTTGCTATTAAAAGATAAGGAGTTTGCCATATGCATTTGTTGCATTTTAGTATGCTTTCAAATCTGTTGGTAGCATTCAAGTGTTGTCCTTAAATATGTAAGTTGTTTCAAAGTTAGGGTAATTTAAATTTTAAAAGTCTATACTCATTATTACTCATTTTATTATTTTCTTGCTGCTGCTGGAAGAACTGATTGCTTTCTTCAGTCAAATATTGACCAGAAGAGCATCTGCAATTATAATCACCCAATATCCTCTCTCCAGAATTAATATTTATAAGTTTAAATAAAATAATGCTATTCCTGTTGCACAGTTGGTCTAACTTCATGGACTCATCTACAGCCCTTTTCATTCCTTCACTGTCACAGCGGAAGCCTAATGGCCTGTGCCTAGTAATAGCGGTTTACATTGTTCCTGCACTGTGTCTTTTGGTTCAAGCAGATGAGTAAAGTCCTACTGCCACTGAGAGGTACTGCCTAAAAAGAGTGCTGGAGCAGTGCAGAGAGACACTAAAAGATTTGGTTTCTTCCAGTACAAGGTCTTATAAGTATTTTTATGTAGTGCCCTTTGGAAATGGAATCGTGGCAGCTTTTGGTTGATTCAGAGGGATCAGAACAGGACCAGAAGCAGCTCAAGATTTTAATTCCTTTTGTTCATTTCTAATCTTTACCTTCACATGGTGCTCACTGGTGAGCCTGGGTTCAGGTCTCCCTTGCTGAGCCAGTGTTTGTAAGGATGAGGAGCTGAAGCAAGCAAGGGACCCCCAGGTGGGGATGCACAGCTGTCAGGGGCTTTTCAGAGCTCAAGGGAAAGGTGCAACTTCATATGTACTTGTGGTGCCACAGATTCCTGGTGACTTATGTCAACTCGCAGGTCACATTTAGGTATTACAATTGTCCCAGTTCTCCACAATATACCACAGCTCCTGGAATAGGCCATAGCCATTAAGTCATAAAGCAAAAGTGGTCAGAAACCCACCCACCAGCTCTTTTTTCCATCCTGTGCTGTCTGGTTCAGTTTAAATACTTCACAGTGTTCAATTTTGATGAATATTAGAAAGAAAACAAGCAGGTCTCTGACGTAGCAGGCAGATAAAGATTTGAGAAGGACAGACCTACTCACCAAATGCCTGTTCCACCCTACCCTGAGCTGCCAGGGTCTGGCATTCTGGGATGAGGATCTAACACCTCAGGGTTTAACAGCAAATCCTGAAGCATGGGGCACAGAAGGGACCTCTCCAAAACACCCATGCAACAACATTTTCAATGGATTTATTCTCTGTGGAAGCAGAACTACATTGCTTTACCATGAAGTGGATTTAATTCGTTTCTTTTCTGAGTTTTTCACACCTGCTTTTGTTGTGCTTCTGTGTGCTTGCTTGCTTACTTGCTAAAGATATTGGCCAGTTGGGGAAAAAGAAAGGATGGAATGAAACAAAAGTCCTAAAGTATACGCCTTGATTAACAGATGGCTGAGAAGAGTGGGATGGCAAAAGCATGTTGGTCTATAAATAGCTGAAGGATGGAGTGAAAAGATAGTGTTGGACTAACAGGAGACATCTTTTATGAAATATCAAGATTTTATCATAAAAATATCAAGATATGTTACGTAAATATTTTAAAAGAATGGTTTATTGGGTGACTCTCTTTCTGGCTCACCTTATCTTCCATATTTCCAAAATGCCAAAAAGAAATAAGCCATCCTTTTCTGCGGATGATGTAATGACATGCTAACACATTATTTGAAAATATTACAGTTAATACCCAAAGAAACTGCTCTTAGATGAAAAATGTGTCCAGATAAGGAAGGTGATCATGTTCAGAACTATGGTGGCAAAGTCATGATCAGTCATCCCACCATTGTTGATATCAAGACATCTCAAAAAAAAAAAAAAAACACCCAAAAAATAAACAAAAAAGTAAAACAAAAGAAGTGCATTTAAAGGTTAAATTCCTTATTTTTATTCATTGTGTTTGGTTTTGGTTGGGGTGTGTCTGATTAAACTTCGAGGCAGATGAGAAAAAATTCTTTTTTCACAATAAATGTTAATAAAGGTTTTGATTTACCTGTTTTAGGGGGAAATGCCCAAAACAACACCATGGATTTCCCAAGGACTATGCAGACCAAACTCTTCAAATGTTAAATCCCATGTGGGATGCTAACCCTAAAAGAAACAGCAATAGCCTTTTTTTCAAGGGAAGATAATAAAATACGCTGCAGATTTGTTACATGCCCCTTTCCTTCCCCCACCCCCCCCTCCTTTCTTTCCTGTTTTGTGTCTTAAATCCTTCTGATTCTATTTGTTGTAACCCAGTGTCTCCTCAAAATTTGTCTGAAAGGTCACTGTGGCCAGCTCTGTGGATTTAAACACCACTAAAGCTGTTGCCTGTATAAAGTTAAAGGCAAGACCTAAAAAAGGACATATTTTGCACAAATTTTAGTAAAATTCAGATGCATAAATTCAGAATTGCAGTCTGATTTAATTTGCTATTAATTTTTAAAACATCCATATTTTATTTATGCATCCCGCATTAAGAAATTAGCCAAGCATCTAAACTTTTGCTCCTCTAAACACCTGCTGCAATTTGAACATCTCTGTGTCTAGCTTCTAGGTAACACCTGGACCAATTTAGAAGCAAGTATGTCCATACTCAAGGTGTATTGACACTTACATATTAGTTCAGATGAAGAAAAGTGAATTTCCTGATTTTCTCCATCTACCAAGGTTTGGCCTGCCATCATAAAGTAGTCTTACAGCATGTGAACTGGGGGATGAAACTAAGTTCGAAGATGTTCCCACTAATGGGCTTTCAGCTCAGACTCTCATAAAATATAGACACGGTTTCTGCTAGCGGTTAGAAAATTTATACAGACCTGCATATGGAATGCCCTTCTCAGGGAGGGGTTGGACATGACCACTACCCCTCCTAGAAGGGATGGTTCAAGAGGGAACATGGATCCATGAATTCACATCTAAGGTGTGCTCCTTGGAAGAAGTTCACAGAAGTTAGGTGTGAGTTTTTAAGTAATTTCTAGAGAAAAAAAAGTTTCAGTATTTGTTCCCAGGACTACTTCTGATCTGCAACCAATGCAGCCAAGCTTATCGGCTGGGCTTGCACAGCCATATTCCCTCTCATACTTTTAGGTTTTAGCGCTGCAGATCTTTCCTTGCTCTCTGAATCTTTCCTTGCTCTCTGAATCTTTCATTGCTTTCTACACTGTGTCACGGTTCCAGCAGGAGGGACTGATAAGACACGCTACAAAGCCTGTGACTTGGACTGAGAGCCTGGCAGTGGTTACAGCACAGTCAATAAGCTCCTTGAAGATGGTCTTTGTCTTAGTTTTGCCCAGGACACCAGTCTGTGTGCTTCCAAGCTGTTCCACACTGGAATCCAAAGCATAACAAAGGGTGATGAGGACATTTGCTTTGAAGGTGCACTCTTGGCCCAAATGAAGCCGTTAACACAGGTGTACCCTGTCGAAATCCTCTTAAAAATAGGATACATTGGCTGGGCACCCTGAGGGTGAAAACAGTACCAAACTTCAATCCCTAGCATTCTGCAAAAATGTTTTGGCATTGTGCTTTGGCACAAAAAAGGATAAATAATCACTTTTCCTGCAACAACTCTCTTCTAGGTCGCTGCAAGTTTGGGGTTGCTGCTCTGTCTATTGAGATAGCAGCTCTCAGGGCAGGAGTCACCGCTGATGTTCCTGTTGACAGCAGTACCTCCATGAATCCCCGAGTCAGGGGGCTTTAATGTCCTTTCTGGATAGGTCTTGATGTTGCCTTACTTAACTGAAGAAAGTTTTTTAGATCAGAGTTTAGCATTCCCCCTGGAGACCAATGACCTGCTTTGGGGATTGGGTATCTGGAAGGTGGGTACTACAGCATCCAACAAATAGTAAAATAAAAATAATAAAAAAAAAAAACACCCACAGAAGAAACAACCAACCTAAAAACATTAGGGCTGTCTCCTAGAAAACAGAATTTCATAGAAGCTAACAGCCTCAGGATCAGAATATACAGATTTCATATTTCAGGTTTAGGAATAAACAGGCAGTATTTTCATTTTCATTTTCATGACATTTTTTGCTGACTTACTGGGCATCACTGACCCTGTCTGCTGGTGGCAGTGCTTAATTGGCTACTTCTGACTCTTGTGCCTGCTTTCCTTCTCTCACACAAACACAGCAAATCCCTAGCAGTAGCCTTTTACAGATAATTTCAAATGTTTATTCTTTTGGCCAAGAGCAGGTGAAACTCCTGCATTCACTTCTCCACAGTTTATCAAGCTGTCATATTAAAAAATACTTTAAAAAAATAACCCACAGAAATTTAAGCACCAAAATTATATTCCTGAAATAAATAAGTACAATGCACCCAACTCTGCAAATATAAATAAAATGAAAACAGCATACCATATGGGACTCTGTCAAGCTCTATGTCTGTGGGTGTAGCCTAATCATCACAAAACACCTCTTTGCATCTGAATGTTTTTATATTTAAAAGTTATAAAGGCAAAACTACAACAACAATAATAATAACAAAAGGAATACCTCAGTATTTTTCACATTTAGTGCTTCCTATGCAGCAGGTACATATAGAACCCCAGAGCGATACAGACAAGAGTGCATACCCCCTCCTTCTGTCCACCCACATACACAAGGGCAATTATAGCCCAAATGACAAGATCAGTTTAAAAGATTTTTCTTCCAGCTTTCGTGATTTTTATTACAGAACTTCACCTAGTCTGACTAATAAGGACCGGAGAAGATCCTTGATAATTTACATATACAGACCATAACTTCTGTTTAAGCTGCGGCATGTCTTGTGGACAGGACTACCTTTTGGATAGAAGGCTTTAAAGGATGGAGAATCCTGTATTTTTCTAGGTAAATTGGTACAGTGTTTTTTACTCTTACTACTAAATTGCATATAATTTCTACTCTGAATTTGTCTAAATTCAATTTCCAGGCATTGGATTTCATTATCCTTATTTTACTAAATTAAAGAAGTCAATATAGGAAGTCTTCTCTCCACAGAGGTACTTCTGAAGGCCATGATCACATCATGTGTTAGACTAATTAACTGCCCTGAGTCTCTTAATTCTCTCTAGACCTCAAATCAATTTTGTAGTTCTTTCCTGAACTTTTCTAATCTTTCAGCATTCTTTTCCGAGGCGTGGGTAAAATCAAACATAACTAAAATCCCACATGTAGGAGCCTCACCATGATGACACAGGATTGTCATGTCCTAACCCTTCCTGGCAATTCTCAGCTCAAACATCCGAGGACTGTGTTCACCTTTGTGGCTTCAACACTGCAATAGGAATTTTTATGCAAATTATTTGGCTCCTAGATGTCTGACTTTTTACTTATATATGCCAAAACACATTTCTCTCTGATAAACCTGTTTGGTGTTTGGCTTTTGGGGTTCTGTTTTGTTTTGTTTGGTTGGTTGGTTGTTGTTTTGTTGCTTTGTCCTTAGGAACATATAGCATTTTACCAGTTTTTGTAATCTACTATTTTTTCTGATAAGGACATCTTATATTTTCTCCAGGTCATGCTTAGGGTTACCGAAAAACACTAATATAATGAGCCCAAGAAATACATATGCATAAAAGGATTATACTATTTGAACACGTTGTGGTTTACCCCAGCTGGCAACTTGGGATGGCAGGGAGAATCAGAAGAGTAAAAGTAAGAAAACTCATGGGTTCAGATGAAGACAATTTAGTTGGGAAAGCAAAAGCCACGCACACAAGCAAAACAAAATAAGGAATTCATTCACCCCTCCCCATCGGCAGGGAGGCGTTCAGCCATCCCCAGGACAGCAGGGCTCCGTCACGCCTAATGATGGCTTGGGAAGACAAACGCCATCACTCTGAATGTGTGTGTGTGTCCCCTCCTTTCTTCTTCTGCCCCCAGCTTTATATGCTGAGCGTGACATCATTTGGTAGGGGATACCCCTGGGGTCAGCTGTGGTCAGCTGTCCGGGCTGTGTCCCCTCCCAGCTCCCTGTGCCCCCCAGCCCACTCACTGGTGGGGTGGGGTGAGGAGCAGCTGTGTCAGCCCTGCTCAGCAGCAACCAAAGCATCCCTGCATTATCAACACTGTTTCCAGCACAAACCCAAAACACAGCCCCATCCTAGCTGCTATGAAGAAAATTAACTCTATCCCAGCTAAAACCAGCACAGAACATAATGAAGCAATTTTTATATTGTGCAATGAAGACTGTCAGCTCTTTTGCTTTGTGAAATAAAATAACATAGAAGACCAAACTATTTGAAGACGTTTAAAGTCAATATGATACACTGTTATTAAACAAACTTCTAATTTCCATTGATAACAGAACCTAGTTTGTTTGGCAACAGTACGTTCCCTCAACACTCATACCCATGTGAATGTGCATGAGCTGTACTTTCACCTTTTGGGTTACCTCAAGGAACACTCCTACACAGCACATACACAGCTCGGCTTGCACATCATGCCACATAGTCAAGGTTGAGTCCTGACTAGTCTTTGTTCCCAAATTTCTACCATTTTCCTGCAAATCCTTCTTTACCAGTGAGCCTGAAATGTTTAAATACTTTCATTCCCCTGCCTGTGTCTGGATTTTACTCGTGTTGTTTATTTCACTGCTATATTTTAACTTCCTGTACCTGTAAAACAAGTTGTCCTGCAAACTTTATCAAGAAACCTAACTCCCACACAAACAGCAAATGCAAAGCTTACAATGGACCCCACTTTGCACTGGTTTTGACTCACATGTCCAGTTTTAAATATGTTCAATGTTCACTCAAAACAATGACTTAAGTGGATGAAAAGCCATTATTTCAAAATTCATTTTGTCTGAAAGTATCCCTGTAGATTTGTATGGTTTCTGCTCTGAAGACTTAGTGCCTAAAAGCAGTCAATTAAATATCAGAAACCCAATAGGACTGGGGTTTGGTTCTCCTTTGGGAAGGGCAGTGTACTGAAAGTGCCAGCAAACATATCTGGGGCTGAGCTGTATCCCAGTCTTTCCTCCGTATCAGTCCTTCCTCCGGGCTCTCATTGCAGAAGTTGAGGCTGGAGACCAGGGAGTCAGAAAGAGCCCAGTCTGATTTCAGTATTCATCTGGGGGTTGTTGAACAGGACATTGAGAAAGAAGGTTACTCTCTCCTTGTAAATGGAAACTAAATTTTATCTGCAAATCTCAGAGAGAAAATGATAGTGGAATCTGCAATTCCACTTCCACAGTCATTTCTTGGAATACAGTTGGCTTTAAGAGCATTTAAGAGGGTACTTTGACTGCTAATTTGAGGATTCAACATAGTTACTTTGACTATAAAAACAATGCATTTGAAAAATATGTGTGACAGCTTTTCTGTAGATTAATGAATATAATCATGAAGAACAAATCAAATGAAGAAGACTTCCAGAGAGAGTAAATTCACTTAAAAATCTGGAGAAAGGGTAATTTATATCTAAATAAAGCTCTGCTAAGGATGAGCATCCATGAACCCACAGCTTTTTTCATGTTCTGGGAGAGAGTTTCCTCCCATTCAGATTTCTTTGAGGTTTTGTTTTTCCTTCACAGAACAGAAAATAGATGAAAAATGTTACAAAAGGAGTTTTTAAGACTGTCAAGATGACGGGTTTCCTCCTTCAGTCTACTGACCTAATTCCTGGCTAAGAAATAAGCACTCTCAATCACACTTAAAAGGGTTCCATCAGAAGGAAGGTACAATACCTTTATCTGATACAATAAAAGTTAAATTGGGTCCTGGTCTCAGCTAATGGAGGTTGCATACACTGAGGAAGCAGCTGAATGCTTGGTCAGGGCAAATAGATTATTTTCTTACATTCACAGTGCATAACTGGAGAGACAACCTGCTCAGACGTTACTCTGCACACACATGTAGTCCAAATTTCAGGAGCATTCTTTCTAACAGGGAAATGCTATAGCTTCTTGATTCCTGACAAATCAAAGGGCAGGCTGAAATATCCTTCCTGAAAAATCTTTTTTGTGGTGAGCTTTGGTGGTTTGTTTTTTTCTTTTTTTTTTTTTTTTTTTTTTAAACAATTAAACATTTCTGCTCAGGTAGACTAGAAAGAGTCTTGAGATTCTTGGAGAATTTCCCAGGCTAGGGACACAGTCTCCTATCCTAAGCCTTATTAGAAACATAAGTCATCATTTCCTTTGACCTTAATGAAAGCAGCGTAGTTAAAGCCAGACTAATAATTTTATGAGACAGAACTAAATCTCTCCAGAATACTTGCATAATAATCAAGTGAAGCAGATTTTCAGTAACATCAGGGCAGCAGAAACAGAGCTGCAGAACATACCAAAGCCACAGCAGATAGGCTGGTATGATTATTTGTCACGTTTATCTAACTAACTAGCTCAATTGCTTCAACTGAAGATGTCTGAAACAGGAAAATCACTTGATTTTTAGAAAAAAGTTATTCTTACAGCTGTTCTTACTCTGAAGCACTGTTTGACTAATATTATATCGATATAATGGTAAATATGAACTTAGTCCTGCAACAGTTACCAGGAAAGCCCTCCTTATTTACTCAGCTGTGGAAATAAATTCAGATATTCTCTTGATAATTATTAAAAATATACACTTATGTTAATGACATCTATGAAAGATGAGCTACAAAACTGAAGTTTACTTGGGAATATTTCCAGCCACATACATAATTGCAGATTTCAGAAAATATCTTCTTTCAACAGCGCACACTACTTCTATGATGCTATCATCAGTCTTGTGTGTAATTTGCTTTTTAATAGTTTCTTTAGAAAGCTGATAGGTCTAATCAAAACTTGCATAATTTCTGTTTATCATTTAGGAAAGTTAGCAAGTCATCAGCAAAGGAAAACATCTCTGGCAAATAGTACACCTCATCTCATTACTGAAAGATGTGGGCTGGTTCTGTGATGCAATTGCAAACAGTATTAGCCACAACTAGAAAGTTATTTGCACCCATAAACAAATATTAAAGGTTTATAAAAAATTCATCTGATTCTATAACTATAGTAACAGTACTATTACTAAAGTAATTGATATAGAATTAGTAATTATTGTTCCTAATAACACTGCAGCCAGTAACTACTGAAGCATTTTTGTACTTTGGTGAGAAGAAGTAACCAAAAAATATGAATGTAACACTGAAAGTTTTCCTTTTTAGGTAAAATTCAAGTTGTGTTTAATCAAACTAAATTTGACTATGGGAAGTTTGGAGATTTGCAAAATTCTGAAAGAAATATAAGTATTCCTAAATATGAAATATGCAGGAACCGGCGTTCTTGCCAGCAGACAGACATAATCATCTGTCTAATCAGCAAGAACATTCATTAGAAATAAACAGTCTTTGCTTAATGGCTCCATCCCTTTGCTCTTCAGCTGGTGCAGATCCAGAGGCAGTCCTGCACAGGGACAGCCGTGGACCCGTGCTCTCCTACCAAAATGTAGCTGGGCACTCAAGCTGCTGTAGCAACAGCCTTCTAGTTTTGTCATTGTTTGTGAGTTTTATGGAATAGCGGACTTCCTATTTCGCTTACTGTTACAACAATTACTCCTTAGAAATGCTTTTGTTATACTCAGCTGACTTTAGCTTTATGAAGGCAAAAGTGCCCTTTTCTATTAAATGCAAAGCCTGCACCTCTCTTGTTCCACCTGCATTGCTCTTACTATCACAAGTCCTGATAATACACAGTATTCACAGTCGATGGTTTGACTAATTCCTTTCCTGAATCTTATCTTTCACAAGGAGATAACCTAGCTCACCACTATATGTGAATACAGATTATTTTGTGAATTCTGCCCTCATTAACTGTACCAAAATGCTCTTAAGATGGATATTTATTGAATGTAGTTTCAGCACGATAAACAAACACAGGTTTTCAAAGCATTTTGGTGAGCAAAGGAGTATAACCAAACAAATGTTATGTGTTCAGTAATGGGCAAGAGACTGTTTCACGTCCACTCACTCTTTTAAAAGAAAAAACACCAAATTTAATTTTAAATGCTATCTGCATCTGACATTTTATTGCAGACTAGATTGTTGAGACACTGTGGAAAACAAGACTGAAAAGAGTTAAGAAGCAAGGTACAGCACCATCCAGCTTCTTGTGGTGTGTGTGTGGGGCTTTAAGCATTTTCTTGATCTTTAAACTACAGCAGAACTTTACAGGTCTCCAACTTATGGCTAGAAATGATAATGCCTGACTTTAGTAAGAACTAGAACACAGAAGACATTTTTTCTTGTTAACACAGAAAAAAAAAAAGTTGGCTTTCTAGTTAGGATGGAGTGGTGAAATTCACCGACCCCAGGACACATCCTCCTTGGTATTGTATTCTGGTGCGTCTCTTATGCTGACATAAAGGCTGCCATCAAAACCATCCCATCTGAAAGTTATTGTTTTCAGGGAGAAAAGAACCGTGTGATAAACTAAAATGTATCCCTACAATCATGCCCATTTCGAATTCCGGAGAGATCACAGGAAATCATGCAATATCTCTGTCTGTTCCTTGAAGTGTAATATTTCACAGAACTCTGTAAGGCTGCAACTTTCCCTATACACTCTATTAAGTGCAGTGTTGGTAAAATACAATTGCAGCACCGGTATACTATAACTTCATATATGGTCTGCACAAAATGTATATAATATTCATGTATACATGTGTGCTTGTGAGCATGTGTGTCTGCGTGCACACCCATGAAGAGAAAAGCTGTATATAACTGTGCTGTGCTCCCCAGAACAATTTGTGCAACAAACGTTGTCTGTTTGGCTGCGTCTGCCTGTAGAACAGACGCTCTGTCTGAGCAAAGACACTCTCTGAGCATGAATTAAGTTACCCTCAGTATGAAAAGCAATTTATTGGTCCAGTCCCTGATAGATTTCCTTTTCACTCAATTTTTACCTACTGTTAGCAAACCATAGAGCTTTAAAGGGAAAATTCAATAACTGCTTTTCTTATTGGGTACTGTGTACGTGGAAGACCTAGAGCTCTAAAAGCATCTGAACTTGTAAGAGGACTCCTATTCTGAACCAGAAAAAAAAGAGGGGAAAAAAACTATCAAAAAAACCCCAACATTCCAAAGCAAAAAAAGAAACAGAGAGAAAGCCATAGCTTGCTTCTTTGGGGAGATCAGGAGAGCTAGACTTAAATCCTTACTTTTTCTGAGCCAAATCAAAGAGACAAATTCAAGTATCATCCTAATTCTTCACTATCAGGCTGTAAGCCAATTATTTCTCACACTTCATAAAAAAAGGACCTGCTTTAGTCTCTGGACAAAACACAATAAAAGCTGAAATCTCAGACATATTTCCATCTGTAGTTCTTTGAGAAGTATAACTACTATTGGCATTTTTCTTTGGAAGAAGTATTCTTCAAAAGAGCATATTCTTCAAATGAACAATGCCCTGATTTATTACGACAACTTGTTTATGAAGTTTTTATTACACCAGGAAGATTTCTGCTTTTCTGTTTGCTTTTAAAATGAAGCTAATGCACTTTTGAAAGCTTTTGTTTCATCCTAGTGAGGCGGATTAGCCGGGGTTTGGGAGAACAGTCTCACTTCTCCTTTATACAACTTCCTTTTCCTCCCTCTCCCCTATGTCCAGGTGTAATTTTTTTCAGCACTCTAGGTTTTTTCCTGTTGATTCTTGATTTTTATTCTAACATGGGCAAGTTAGATGAGTGGTTCAAACTCCTAATCTTTGCCTAATATGTGTGACAGGTTAGACTCAGGCCTTGGTTTTGCAGTTGGCTCGGACAACATGCATGCCCCTCTGCGAGGACTTGCTTTGGTGCTCCCAGCGTCAGCCGTACACGCTGCCTCCTGTATTACTCGTAAGTAACCATTTGGCCTCCCTCCATGTAGCTTGCTTTGTTTTCATGCCGGTAAAGCAAATAGCAATTTTCTTTGTTTATTTATTTTCTTCTTTTTTCTTTATTTTCTTTTCTAATTTTTCTTTATTTCTTCTTTTTTGCTTTATTGTAATATTGCTGCCTTAGTAATACCAGGTAAGTGATATTGGCAGCTGTCTTCCCATAAATGTTAAAATACTAATTGCTTGCTGCCCAGGACAGTTCAGCATTCAAATTCCCAGGACTCATCGCTTTCATTCCAAAGGTGAGGACCTCTGTTAAGACCAACACAGCTTATATTAAAAAAGACCAGCCATTAATGATAAATGGCTCCAAGTGTACATTAGGCATTGTATAACTTATACAGAGACATATGCAGGGTTTTGTGACCTCAAATACTCAGACGCACTCCATATTTACAATGACTTAAATTCTTCCACAATAGCAGTAATACAAGGAAGTTTATTTTGTCACGCTCAGATTTCATAAAATAACATCTTCAAGTATAACTTCCCTATTCTCAGTGAAACAAGCAAGCTTTTGTGTGTTCCAGTACTAACACAGAATGCAGATCCTGAAGAGCATCTTAAATATATTCACGGGAATAAATGATTGTATGATTTTAATACAATTTGGTACAGGATACAGCAAAAGATATCAAGCAGCATTTCCCAGAATTTCTTCAGTGAGGTCAGAGTGACCAGAGGAGACACTTACTATGAAAATTGTACTATAGCCTACAGCGAATGGCAAATTGTGAAGATAAATTATGTGAGTTCACAAAAAACTGGGAACAGAGTATGTTTGTCGGATTCCAAACAGGACTTGAAGTTAAAAAATGACACGTAGGTGGAAGGAAAGATTTCAGAGTACCTGGAAATGAAAAGCTCATATTTAGAGGAATAGATTGATAGGTAGGAATTTTATTCCCAGTTCTGCCCTTGACCTACAACATGACCTTCAGTTAGTGTCTTGACTTCTCTGTTGGGTTTGGCATAATAATGTACTGGTTTTCTTGTGGAAAATGCCTATAAAAAAGATTCCTTCCATTGAATTGTTTTGGAAACAAACACCAAACCACAAAACATTTTAAGTAAAAAAAAATGCTGAAAACTTACATAAAAAAAAAAAAAAGTTAAACATTCCAAATCAAGTTATTAATTTCCATTTCCTGTCAAGGATTTTCAAGGAATATTTTCAAGGAAGACAAGCACTTTCCACAGCAACCTTTGTCAAGATACACATCTTCCCATCAAAATTAAGTTTCAGTAGAAAAGCACAGAGCAAATTTGGCCAACAACATCATTATGTTGGCTACTCATATGACTACTCATCTATATATAATGAAACAAGAGTTTCAGTGCCCAGAAGGATGTGGCTTTCAGCTGCCCAGGTGGGCTGAATGAGACAGACCCAGCAGTTTTGGAGTATGTGACATGCTCCTGCTGAAAGTTCCTTCTGTTTCTCTGCAGTCTCTCCTCCATAGCATGGCAATACACTCAGATGCATCCTTAACATACCTTCTAAGAATATACAGTGCTAAAATAGTTTCCTCTTAGCAGCAAGTCAATCCATGATTCCTTCAATAACATTCATTTATCTTAATCCCTTTCCTTTTAATTATTCCAAATAATTGTTCATTGCTTTCTCACACAGCTCCTACTATCTCATATATAAACTGGCAAGGTAGTGATGGAGTATGTCTGCTCAGCTGACAACAAGATGGAATTATTCCTGGATTTGTTCAGGCTGTAGCACATATAATGACATGCATCTGATAAGGACCTGTTGAATACTCCACAGTGTCCATAGGGTTAACCGGCACAGCTTGGAACAAAATGCATGCAAGGTATAGACAGAGACCTCCGGAGCCTGGGATGGAATCCTTTACCATAAAGAACATAAAACTGGCTAAGATGGCTAAGATGTCACAGTCATAGGATAAGTACAGAGTAAACACTAAAGGTCTATGAACAGAATTAGTTTTGTCCAACACATAATTCACAGCATTTCCAAAGAGTTTCTCTGAAATACCTTTCTTACTCCATGATTTCCTGATGAAGGCAATGTTACCAATTTCTCAGTTTCAACACACATTTATTTCCCCTCCAAAGCTAAGTCCTTGGTTCTTTCACTTTCCAGATTCCTGGATGTTCACATGGCAATGAATTGGTTTCATTTTATTAATATAAGATGAGATGGTTTTTGGTGCTAGCTGTTCACACATCCCTCCTGAGGGCACATGTCATTTTCAAGCAGCTGATTTGGCTTTGACAGAGCTACATTGCAGTTGCCTTAATATTTTCCCAGTTTCACTAAGATGGAGCTTAGATCTTGAGAAAGAGAAGGTTCCCAGCTTTCACTCTGCTTTTACACCCTTGACACATAAAAACCCCACAGACAGTAATTTATAACACCTCTAAAGTAATTCTGCTTGTTGTCTCACTGTGCTCGTCATCGCTTCTACTGGATTCAGACTAGGTCAGCTGTAATTTCATGGCCACATCTACAGTTACACCTTTCTCATGTAGAGAAAATCCTAGATGACAGTGAGCTTGATGCCTGCCTGTCTTGTGTAGTCATGTACAGGTAAGTGGATATGATTTGTTGCTTTTCTAATTTAACATTTTACACTTACTTTGGGAAGATATAAACAGAAGAAAGGACAAAGCAGTGAAGAAAGATTAAGTTATTGGAGAAGAGGATAAATCTTCAATAGTTCTATATAAACTATGTAAATTAACTTATCTAGAGCAATTACATTCATTAGAAATAGCACAGGTTTGTGCTGTTGGTTTCTTAAATGTCTTCTCTTTATTTGTCATTAAATGTTACCTTTGATTATTGAATAATAAACTTTTGAAATTGAAAGGACACAAGCCCAATCAGGCATCTGTGACCCGACCAATTATCTCTGCTATTTGAAATAGTATGTCTCTTCCCCAAGCTGCTACTTTTAAAACCCTGCATGACAAATAGGTCAAGAGTTCCATATTCTGTGATGTACAAAAATAATGAATCATGTGTTCATTAAAAAAAATTGTTTATTATAAAAATTATTAACCTTTCAGTTGAGCTTTTTCTGAACAATCTTGACGTTGAGAATATTAGTTGGCCATTTCTATGCACAATAGATTAAGGCTTGGCATAGTTTAGATGAAACTTCATATTATTACTGTTATTACTGCAGTTATAATGATGTAAATGAGTAATTATTTAGATAATAGAAACAATAGACTTTTTAGGAAAAGGCATTATTTAAATGAGTAAAGAAAAACTTTTACATACTTGCAATTGGATACTCAAGTTATTTGAACACACTTTTTCAGCATGAGGATTATAGCCCTGAAATGGATGTTGCTGAGTTTTCAAAAGTAGCCCTTCACAATGTTTGTTAACAAAAATGAACACCTTGTTTCAACACTGGATGTTTTCCTTATGAATTGCAAACTGGTGTCCATAGGAGAGTTGTTGGGAGGCTTTTTTAGTATCTATTTACAGGTGGTCACTTAATGGCTGTCCAAGAATCTTAAATGCTGTGATGACATCTCTGAACTTGCTTGACTGCTTGCTAACCAACAAATGTGCTCCAACATTACCTCCCTGGCCCATGCCCAGCACCGACAGCACTGAATGACAACATACGAATTCCTGGCCACACAAGCTTTTGTGCTTTTTAACAATTCCTTGGTATATACAGATATGAAAAATTATGGTATTTTTTCAAGACCAGACTCAAGGGGGTTTGGGGGTTATTTGGTTGGTTTGGGATTTTTTTTTTCTATATCTGTCTGTCTGTCTATCCATCCATCCATTTTGGTATAGTATAAAGTTAAGAAATTGAAGGAAAACACTCCTGATAACATTTCTGAGCTTTGATTTCTGTTCTGAGTGCCAAGCTTAATCCTAAGATTCAGCCTATCACTACTGATACTTTTCTTTAATTTCAGTAAGAGACTGTAAAGTAACATTTCTGAAAAAAAAAAAGTAAATAACGGCTTTATGATACACTCTGTCCCATATTAGACATTCTTTAACCCATTTAAAGATGGTTAACTCACGTAATATGGCTTCTATTGGGTCCTGGGGTACAAGTCAGGAGGAAAATCCAAGAATAGTTTCCCAATAAAGTCAGATAAATCTCTGAATTTATAATGTGATGGGTAGTGCTGAGCATCAGCTGGATGCATGACATAAAATTACTATACGACTTAAAAACGTAATGTAGCAAATAAAGAACAGCATAACAAGCAAAGATATAATAAAGGTGACTTACAAAATTTATGAGTATGTAAATTATAAATGAGAAGGAAACATGTAAAAAGTTTTACATTTAAAATTAGATATTTTTTCCAAAGAATGTAAAAAATATTACTATCCCATGAAAGAAAGAAAACTTTATCTATGTTCAGAGGTTAGACTACAAAGGTCTGGGGGTATGTACAGATGGAAAAATCTCAGAAAAATCTCAGTTTGAACATAGCTTCAAGGCCAGAGAGACACCATACTACAATAAGAATTTAATAGGTACTAAAATAAAATTAATCTTTTTAGAGTAAATAAATCCCTATCTTTAATATAAAAAGATAACCATATGTATATAAAGATAAGATACTTAAACTACCTTTGTGGTTTCTATCCTCGCTCATTTCTTACATCTGAAACATGTCGTGTTTGAATGTTTCCCTATCATGTAATTTCCTATAATGGTAACTAAAATGAAGTGTATGCTGCCTGTAATTTTTTCTCACATTTGCTAAGCTTTTAATTATTTATATTCTCACTGAAGGATATTTTATACTATATTTATATAATCTTATACTGTTTACCTATAGGCTGACTAAATGAATGAACATTAAATAATATGGTAGCAGTAGAAGTACAGCTGGGACAAATGCCACGAGTGCAGCCTGCTCTGAACACCTGCTCATGAAACTCTGTATTAAGGCAGTTGATATAAAAATGCTGCCCTTCATAGGCTCATCCTTTTGTAGTTGCTTCCTTTATGTTTTCTGTGGGATCTGCACCTTGATCTTTAGCAGGCTTACAGGTTTTCAGAAGTACTTTCATAGACCTATGGAACTACACAGTGCACAACGTACAGCACTAATACATTGCTCTTGAATCGGATTGATTTGGGTGTGTTTGTGGGGTATAACTTGTACTGACAGAAGCTCTTTGGATGTGCTACAAAGTCAGAGGTTGTCCAGTCATTTTTCACTTAAGTCAATACACAATATTCTTGCTGTGCCAAAAGATAAGAGGCTATATTACACTAAATCCTAATGTTTCCATTTACAGTTAAGGCCATAATATTGCAGTGGCAGAACTACAGGCTAAAAGGTACAGAGTCCTTGAAAATAATTTTTCTACAAACAGTAAAATTTCATTATTCCTGCTACTACCTCAGGATCCAGGATTTGCTTTCCTGAGGGCCTTCTCAAATGTTTCTGAAAGGGTCTGTGTTTCCTTTTTTATAAAAACTCTGAACACAAAAGAGAAGGAAGTTAATCAAAGCAGTTAATCCAATAACTTCATGTTTTGACTTTTTCTATTAGCTTTCCATATCTAGCAATCACAGTCTACTAATATGTAAATCTGTAGTTTGTTCCTTGCTCTTTAACTGATCATGATCTCTATGAACATATGCATGCTTATCAGTATAAATATGTACATTTTAGGCCTTGGCTTCACACAATGATGAAACCCAATATTTACAAAATATATATAATAGAATCCTCCATGTTAGTATGATTCATGTTTAACACTAGCATGGAATAAATCCATTTCAGTGTTGGCATAATCATTTGCTTGCACTTTTAAAATGCTCAGGAGTTAAAAAAAAAGAGGAAATAAACTCTTCTCTTGTACCTACCTGTATTACCTTGCCATAAATAATTTCTAGAAAAAGTTGCACATCCAACTTTGAGAAGATGTCACCATGAGGAAAAGTGTGGGAAGATGGAAGTTAGGTTCAGTCATAATCATAACGTGCAGAGTGAACTAAAAAAAAAAAAAAAAAGAGAAAGAGAGAGAGAAAATTCCAGCTTAATTTGTTTTTTTTTATTATACAATGTGCTGCACCCTCTACCTGAATCTTATTCTGCATTAGTGCAAAGTGCTTTTTAAATTTCTGAGTTGCTTGATCAATTATCCTAACTGACTAAAATATCTTCTGGAATACCCCAGAAGAATATATTTTTTTTATGGGCATGACTTTTGCATATGGATATGAATATGAACATAGCAAAAATATGGAAAATCTTCTACTGACTCTGAAGCAGATAATTAGCCTCATGTTGAAAGCTGTTTTAAAAAAACCCAACAACTTGATTTGTGAACCTTTTGACTGCATAATTCCCATAAAATTAATTATACCTCAAATTCAGAAGAGTGGAACATGGGCACTTGCAGGTTGTTAATGTTGCCTTATTTATTCAGAGCCCTCAAAATAGATCACAAATAGTAATACATTACAATCCAGGGTATCACGGAAAAAAAATGGCCTCCCCTGCCCTTGCATCTTTCCATCTTACCTTTCAAGAGACTGGTGTTTCTCCTGACAGCCCAAGCCCAGGAGCAAGCATTTTGCAGAGGCCCTTGGAAACAATTTCAGCTGTACAGATCAACCTTTCCCTATGGATAATTTCCACTTGAATGTAAGGATTTTGGGGAAGCTGCCAAATGCTTTTCCTACACTGCTGAACTGCAGGGATTTTGCTGCAGAGATGGCACCTAACTACACTTCAGGGGACTTCTGTGAGAATTTGATAGACCTCTGATGATGAAGGTTAACCATTATTGTCTTCATTTGTTTCTGATCTCAGCAGGACTGTACTTATCGCTCTCTAGTCTGCAGCATGACATGCTCTATTGAAGTGATATGGCACAGAAATACACATTTTCCTGTATTGAGTGAATTGGAAAATCATGTGTTTTTAATTAGCTGTAAAAGGACACTACAGCAGCTGGTACTACAAAGCATATGAAAAGATTTGCCTTGCTTTGGCTTTGCACTTGGAGAATCAAACAGTTAAGTGCCTGCTTTTCTACAGTGAGTGATGAATGTGAATTATGTGGATTGGAGAAGGCTTGGGGTTTTAAACACAGGCTCTTCCCACTTCACTTTGGTGCTGCCGGTGGCTGCTAATTTACTCCTGCTCTATTGCCTGTTTCTGGATTGTTACTGAAACTGTGTTAGTCATAGACTCCCTGAGATGTTTTACAACATTTCTTGAATAACAGACAGCTGGTGTACAGTGAAAGCACACCATACAGGCTCCAGTCCTCCTTATACGCTCACTTGTATGCTCCTGGGCAGGGGAGGGCAAAACAGGAGCCTGCAGAAAGCCTCTGGGGGAAAGAAAAAGGCATCCCCAGATTGGGATTTCTGCCTCCCAGTTTGTTTTGCAAACTGCTCTGCTCTGAAAGAAAGAGAACAGGAATTGCAGGTGGCCAGGTGGTACATTTCTCTTCCTTGAATCTCTGCTTTGGCTTCTGTGATGGAGAAGCTAAGATGCAGTGCCAGATGTACTCCGTTAATATTTCTTGAAACTGTATGAATTTGTCTCACGCGTTCCACGGTACTCATTTTAGGAAGGCACAAACTTCCACTCAGGCCTCAGCTTCCCAGCAATCAGCAATATACTCACTGATTTGAAAAGGGATACTGCACAAGAGCATTGAATATTGGGAAGGGCAAGCAATGAACATTAACAGCCAATTAATATTTCCTGTGTTTTGCCACAGCTTGGCCTCAGGCTTTGGAAATATATACAAGCAACTTTCCCATCACTCTCTACTTAATTCATGGATACATGGATTAAACCAGGTTTGCACTTTTCTACATTCTTTTCCCTTCCTCACTATCACTCTCAGATTCTCATCTACTCATAACTGGTAGTATTTACCAAAGCTTACTTACTAAAGTCAGACTTGAGTCCCCTTCAGAGTCCAGCATCACCACTCACAGCACTACCATGCTATTATGATACCATGGAAATATATATGAGTGCTAAATAGCCGGTATTATTTATTGTTATCAAAATTATATACCCTTCAAGATCTGTGCATATCAACCTTAAGGCTTTGGAAATGAGTCACTTTTTAAAAATCATATTTATATACTTTCATGTACCATGTTCTGGGTACTTATGTGAAGAGTTTCCATGTTTTGATAACTAATCTGATGTTATTACAGAACACTTTGCCAAAGTATTGAAATACTGGCTAACATTGCAGCCACATAACCACAGACTTGCTATGCTTACACTTACTTTGCTACACCTTCCAAACTGATTTCTCTAAAGTCTTTTCTCCTCCTCCCAATTTCTGTGCAAGTCACTACACTTTCAAAACACTTCTATAGGTTTTTTCATTGTTTCTAACAAAAATAATGGAAAGTCAGTTATTTCTTATAAGGAGTAGCAAACACATACTCTCTGAAAAATTTCCAGGTCAATGATCAAAAAACATTACCTGCAGCCTAAAGGTGCAGTTGCATGAATTGGCACAGTGCTGATCTGTCTCTGTAGCAATGTGAAGAAGTATCTTTTCCAGCTCATTTGATACTCCATTGAAGAATTTCCTCAGTGTTCTCTATATGAGAACTGGACTCAATCAATTTCCATTAGTGAGAAAGCTATCTCTGGGAAAAAAAAACAACCCCAAAACCAAAAACCCAACCAAACACAAAACCCTTTTAACTCACCATAGCAGAAACACCATTTCATGTTTTTAAAACCTGTCAAAAATTAAATTCATGTTGGCTTAAACAGAAGAAGTAACTTGGGTGTGGAGATACTAAGGATAGGTGAACGGGTCTCTACTCATGATCAGACAACTTCTGGTCTCCCCCAAACTAATGAACTTCATTCTGTCAAGGTGTTTTCCAAAACAGCATCAAACAAGCCAGTAGATGTGCTGGCTTTTCCCCATATAGTACGTACACAATATCACAAGTGGCTGTCCACATAGATCCCCAGCAGCATGTGTAAGTTCACCTATAGAGACATGATGGGTTAGCCTTGGTCAGCTGCCAGACACCCACCCAGCTGCTCTCAGTCCCACTCCTCAAGAGGAAAGGAGGAGAAAATAAAACAAAAAGCTTGCAGGTCAGGACAGAGATCACTCACCAATCACCCTCACAGGCAAAACAGACTTGACTTGGTGAAAATGAATTTTATTATTCTTTATTTTATTTTTTATTATTTATTATTTTATTATTATTTATTATTTTTATTAGGGACAGAGTTGGATGGTGAGAAAAAAAGCCCAAAACTAAAACACCTTCCCCCCACCCCTAACCCCTTTTTCCTGGGCCCAGCTTCACTCCCATTCCAGCTCCTCTGCCTTCTCCGCAACCCCGGGCAGTGCAGGGGAATGGGGATGGGGAGTTCAGCCCATGGCGGCTCCCCTGTGCCGCCCCGTCCCCCTGGCGCTGCTGCCTGCCCTGCTGTGGGGCCTCCATGGGCGGCCGCCCTGCCCTGCCCCGTGACCCTGCTCCAGCCTGGGCCCTGCGCGGGCCGCAGCTCCTGCAGGGCACGTCCTGTGGCTGTGACCCCCCCGGGGCTGCGGGGTGACCCTGCTCACCCTGGGCTGTTCACACTGTTGCGTCTCACAATTTTTTAAAAGTTATAAAGCGTGTTGCCCGTCCTGAGCCGCCCTTCCCGTGAGGCAGCCAGGTGCGGCTGCGGGCCCCGCCATGCCCTGCGGTGGCACCTCAGAGCCGCTGGAGCCGGGGCAGCCCCTGCCACTCCTCACAGAGCCCCCGCTGGCACCTGGGCACACACACCTGACACAACAGGTAAACAGAGTACTAAATGTACAAGTCTGACACATTTTACAAGCATGTACCTGAAGTACATTAAACAGATTTTAGGGAGATGTGGCTATCTAGGTACTCTGAGGTAACGGAACTTGGCCTACACATTTCCGATGCGCTTTGGATGTTCTGCTGGAATAACACTTACCTAATGTCTGTTCTTACAACTTAGAAGCAATTAAAATACGTCCTTCAAGACTTGAACCTTACCAACCTGAATAATGGGAAAGATTTTTATCAGTTTAAAATATTTGGTCATAAATGCTTAGAAAATGACGCCAAGCAACATGATCTGCCTCTGATTTTGGCCCAGCCAACCCTGTCCCGATTTCTCCGTTGTTGTGTCACCATCCACGTCTGATTGATGGTGCCTCAGCACTTCAAAGTCTGAGATTAATGAGCAAGTGCCCATGTTTTGGTCACCTGATTCTGAAAGAAGGAGTGGGATTTGAATTGTAGAGGTTAAAAAAAGAAAATATTTTTCTTGTCTTGTGATGGCTGAAAGGTCATTCTTGAACACAAGCAGTTTAAATAATTTATCGTGAACTACTGAGTCATAACAGAGTTACTGATCTGTCTTTTACTACGGTGACATTCTATTTTTTCAACTCTGTATTTTTTTATTCTGCAGCAGGATTAAATTGCTCTCAATCTGCAGTAACCAGAAATGTTTAAGCACGCTCCAACTGATAATGATGCATCAGATCTGTACCTTTTATAGTCTGACTAACAGAGAAGTGCCTTGATGAGACTACATGCTAAAAAGAAGTGTTTTGCTTGGGAACAGCAAGCCTTTGTCAGCTTTGAGCGCATAATTTATTTTGTAAGTAGCCTGTGTATACTCACTTTGCAACAGGAGATGATTTGGGACTCTAGCGCTGATCTGCTTTTTGCATTTCTACATTGGCGCTGAGAGTCTTCCTACCTTGTTAAACCTGTCATCTTTATTTTGTGTGCTTCATTGTTCTGTGCAGTCTAGGAGGCTTGATATATCCCTTATTATCTCTTTAGCAACTCTGAAAAGTTTCCTAGAAGTTAAAATAATTACCGCTGCTAGCATTTCAGAAATTTCATTTTGTCCCCAAGGCAAATATCAAATATCAAACCATTTTTGTTTTCCCCTCCTAACTTCAAATATTTATATGTACTGAAGATGTTCCGGATCATATTCCCTGAGAGAATATGAAGTTTGGCCCCTTGAAAAGTGTATCTATCAAAATGTCTTTCCGGTTGCTGATTGCTACTTTGATCGCAAAACTTTCCTTCACCGTACCTGCAAATGCTTCTAGTTGCTGTGTAAAACAGTCACAACACCTTTCCTCAAGAAAGTCTTCACAATCCTCTTCACTATGCTTCTTTTTCCTTGTCTTTTCTTTTGACCCTGAACAATAATTACAGACAGGAGCTAAGGCCTCTGCAGGGATATGGGTGTCATTATGAGAAAAAGGTCCACTTAGCAGAATTTCTGTAACTCAAGAAATGAGCAGCAGTGTAAAACTGTCATGGAAAATTAAAAGTAGAGGAGAAAAAAACCCAAACACACACATAAAAAAAGAAAAGGAAACACTGGATCCTGTTGTAAAGCTGTTGGGCTCCACGCAGAGCTAGCCTGTGTGTTGGTTTGTGTTTTGGTGACATAGCCTGCCTGAGAACAGCAACTCTTGTGGGTCCCTCTGCTTGGGCAAGGAGCCCACTGGCTGCCACAGATTTCCCCACTTCCAGCTCTACAGCCCAACCACCCCTTTGAGCCCACTGGAGTCTCTTGTCATGCGGTTCCCCTCACCTGTCCTGCACAGTGTCCTGCCCAGGCTGAGCCAGGGCACCCTTAGGAGGCAGTTCCCTCAGCACAGAAAGAGGTGGAAGCTAAAAACAAGCAAGGTAAAAGCATAGGGGAAATCATAACACAGAAAATGACCTATAGAAAAAATCTGGCTTTAAAAGAGACAAGCTGCTGTTACAGGGAGCGTATACTCAATCTATACTTATGCTGGGCATTAGCAGGCACTGGAAGATGAAGGTGGTGTATACATGTTGTTGTTGTATTACATTAAGAAAGACAACTTCATTTCTATATACCGCATTGTTAGATCTGCTATTGCTATTGCATCCGTTTCAAAATTTGAGAAGAATGATACTAAGTTTACAAAGGTCTTGAAAGGATTGATTGTTTCAGAAGAGTTCCCCATTATGTGAAATCAAAATGTTACAAGAATCAAATTGTTATGTTAACAAATAATAGGCCTAGAACTTGAATTTCAGTCTTGACTAGGCCAGTTTCATGTAGAGAAGGCTCCTTGTGAACACACTTTTCTGCTTGTATATGTTTTTCTCACAAACAGTTAGACATTACATCAAATGCTGTTTGAAATAATCTATCACTTTGGAAAACTGTGAACCAGTCATCCTTGTTGGACATTCTCTGAAACCATTATGAAACTTGGATGAAATCATACTCTTTTAGAAATATTCAACAGTAGAAAACTCCACAAATTGTGTCTTGTTTTTTCAAATGTGCTTAGTGGTTGGCTGTAGTGCAAGCATGACCATCAGCCATTAACAGGATTTTGATTTTGCTTGCACTACAAGGATCATCTGACTTGATGGAGTGGTGTGTGGTTTGCATGGATTTACATGATAGGAAATCAGATAAAATGCAGTGTGAGTAGATTGTGCCAGACCAACTTGATCCCTTCTTTTAGACAAGATAAATGATTTTCTTGACAAGGGTAATTCTGCAGATTTGATCTATTTGGAGCTCAGTAAAGCTTTTGGCACAGTGACACATGGGGAATTGTTAGTTAAGCTGAAGAGGATGAGGATTAGTACAAGAATGTCAATACAGTAAGGCACGGGCCAAAAGGGAGACAATGAGATGTGTTGTGCTGACAAACCATTGGGCCAGATGCATGCTGCTGGTGAAATTCCTCAGGGAGCAGCAGTTGCTCAGCCTTGGCCAAAGGGAGGGGGATCTGCCAGCTGAGGCTATTGGTGAGACGATCTTCAGAGGTACTGCCCATACTGACTGACAAGTATCTGGTATCAGAAGAAAAAAAATGGAGTAACCATAAGGTCACAATAAGGCATAAAGTGAGAAATACAGTGAGGCAAAATAGGATAATACACGTAGGAGCTAAATACAGGAATTTCTGCCATGAGCTGGGAGTTATCACCTGGAAACAAAAGCAGCAAAAGAAATACTTGTCCATACTGTTTGGCCAGAGGGTAACTACGAGCCAGCAATGTGATGGTGTGGTGGAACAGCTTACAGTCCAGAGCACTCACCACTTCTGAGCTCTTTCTAACTGGTCGTATTCAGCACATTGTGTAAAATATAGATTTCACCCATATTAAAAGAAACAACTCAAAAAATAAAGATGATGCACAAATGCAGCTTGGATAAGCAGAAGAGAAGAGATGAGGACCCATGTTAAAAAACAGGAGTAGAAAGACACAGGTTTAGCCTAGCAAAACTTGGGGGGGGAGACATATCATAAAGATCTTAAAACAGGAGAACGGTGAGCTAGCTCACGACGAGGTCACACAAGACAAATGGGTATAAAGCATTCAGAAAAAAAAATGGCTTAAAAATAGAAGTTCCTAACTATTACAGACATGTTCTGCTGTTCCAGAGGAGCAAAAATGGAAAGAGCAAAATATAAAAAATTATCTTAATCATCTGAACTTCTGAATGAAACTATGTGATTCCTGATTCCATGTGATAAATGACGACAAGGCTGAGGAAGTGGTGTTGCCCAAGAAGGTCCTGCAAGGATAACTTCAAGGAGTGCTCAACATAGATAACTGAGTTGATTTCTTAATGAGCTTGTTTGGATCTTACCTGCAAATACACAACCACAGAGCATCCAGAGGATGACTGCACAGATTCTGGGAATAGCAGTGGCATTCACACAGGTATGAAAATCACAGGAGGCAAGGGATGCAGTCTCAGCATCAACAAGGATGAGGTTGCAGGCTCAGTGGTCCTCAACAAAAAGTGTGTGTTGTGCATCAGTTTGTCCAGTCTTCCAACTGCATGTTGCTCAATTCAATGTCCCCACCTTTCTCACAGTGCTGTCCTCTGTGAGGGCTGGCATGTTCCTGGTGACTTGGTCTTGATCCTCCATGGCATCCTACTCAGCAGTTAAGTTTTATGCCATTAATTGAGAGGAGAAACAAATCAAGACATCGAGAGATGTGCAACTTTTGATGCCAGATTTGATTCCTATTCCCTTAGATACCTCATGAGAGATAATCAAGTAATTTTCCTACTTAAAAAATCAAATAAAACAAGTCTTCTTATTAATCTTCACCTCTGTCCCTTCTTCAGAATATATTGTAAAGACCCTAGAGGCTTATACATAGGAGCTGCACTATGCAGGTTTGAACCTCTGGTCTCTGCTCAGCTATCTTGTTAAATTCAATGCATATTTTACATAAAGGGTATTATTTAGCAGTGTCACTGCAAAATTTATTCTCCTACATCGGGCTTCCCTAAACAGTTCCTTGGCTGCCCTGAAACTTAACTTCTTTATATAAGGCTTTATCCAATATGTGTTTTCTAGGATCAATGATTTTAATGTGTATACACTTGCGTTAAAGGCTCATTTTGCATGACTCAAGGTTAAATGTATTTATGGTACACAATTGTACTAGGCAACTGGCCCCTGATTTATAAAGTATTGATACATGTCTTAAATTAAGGGAAATTCAAAGCCAAGCAGATCTTAAGCTTGCTTTGGATCTTTAAAAAAAAAAAAAAAAGTTTTCTGAAATACATTCTGCATAAATGCAGTTACGGTAGATACAAAGCTATACATTTTGACCCTGGTCTAATCATGCTGTGATTTACCATTTGGGAATTCCTCCACCCCCCCACCCCTGATATGAATGGTCTGTGGGTTAGTATATTATCCACTTCAGCCAGAGATCATCATGGCCGTATTTTGTGCGCTCGCAACTGGGAAGCCCTTAAGAACTGTAACAGCTAATACGAGAGACAAAGGGGAAAATTCAGTCAAATTATCTAGGATTTTTTTTTTTTTTCATATTTTTTTAGTTACAGCTTCAATGGCATAAAAAGAAATGCACTACTACTACTACTATAATCTTAAAAACCAAGCGTGCGTCCTGTGACCTCATCCCTGACACGCAGGGGTGCTGAGCCGCTGAGCCTGTGGCAGCTGGGGTGCAGGAACTCCAAGGACAACCACACCCTGAAGGGTCACCGGAGACAGCTCAGTCACGGGGGCTCTCAGCTGCTCTGAAACCCCAGCCTAGTGTTACAGGGAGCAGCTCTTTCTGACGCTATTTTTAGATGCAAGGTAAAAGGAAGAGCATAGATGGGCAGTAAAGCAAACATATGCAGAGCTCCAGAACAGAGGAATCTTTGCACACCAAAAACTCTTGATCTTTTCACATATAATGATTTTTTTTTCTTTTTCATCCCACAGGTATTTTTAGTGTTATGAATTACTTATTAGATTAATTGAAACCCTGTAGATTTGTAATTTTTATTTTTAAGCACTGAAAATATAGTACTCCAAATTTTATGTTTTCTTTCACAGGCTCTGCTCATGACTGCTTGTCACTAAAGAACCTGAGGCATCTTCTGTGAAAATCCTGGCATCAGAGTGTAGGACGCAGCACCCTGTGTGAGTGACTGTGGTACCTGGCTGGCACCAGTGGTGTGGAGCGTGAAGAACTGCCACCCAGGGCTGGCCGTGTTTCGGTAGCAGGACCTCCAACAAGCAGGTAATCCTTCTTTACTGAATGCATAAGGTGCGAGATGGACCCCAAGTTTTTACAATTTCTTTCTGAAGGCAGTAGATAATTGAAATAATATTACTTTATGAAATTAATAGAGAATCAGAGCCTTCCAAAGTGTAGACTGTTGTTTTGTTCATATTTTCCGGAGCACCAGCCTGTGAACTTTTCTCTTACATGTAACCAAGAAATACACTCACAGGCAAACAGAACACACCCTGCTCCCTCACACCACAGCAACTTTACAGCAAGTAACACGGACTGCAAAAGCAAGTGCTAAATTTGAACTTTCTCTGTGTTGAATGACTTCAACTTAAATTTATTTGTCTTTTGTAACTGAAAAAACACGGAAGTAAGAAACATGGAAGTGTGGGGCACCTCGGTTTACTGGAATAATTTATCTCATACATTTATAGGTTCTTTTAAAAGGCAAAACTTTTCCTACATTCTTCTGGTTCAACCTGTTTTAATTGTGCATAAGCATGCATTAATACATTACATGGCTTTCTGTCAGTTCATAGCATAGCCTGATGAGCTGATCGTGGAGAATATTTTAAGCAGGTTTTTTGAAAGATTGCTAGTAATGAATCAATACCAAATTAACATATATTACGGAGCTATATGATGATACGTGACTTGGTTGATGCTATATGCCCCATGAAGAGGCACATTCAATATACAACGGAAAATTATTTACTTTCCACAAACAGGACCGCAATCTGCAAGCAATAGCTGCTCATACATCTCAATTAAGAGCAATAAAAATAAACACACACACACCCCCCAAACCAAAAAAAAAAAGAAAAAGAAAAAAGAAAAGAGAGAAAGAAGCAGCCGTGGCAGGCTAATGGAAGCCTTCCCCGCGTAACCTCGTTTTCCGTGAGTCCTTCCTACTCGGCGGGCAGTTTGCGAGGGCAGGGGGTGTTTACTGCAAACCGCTGCTGCGACCCCGCTGCCCCACCGAGGCCAGGGCCGCCGCCCGCCCGCGCCCCGCCGCCCCCCGCAGCAGGCCCCCGGGGCAGGGGCGCGCCGGACCGCCCGGCATCGCGCCTCCGAGGTGCCGCCGCCGCCCGCTGCCGCCACGCTCCCCGCGGGGCCGCCCCGGGGCACCCGCTCAGGCCGGGGGCGGGGGGCGGGGGGGGCGGGGGGGGCGGGGCCGGGCCCCGTGAGGTCAGCGGCCGGCGGGCCAATGAGCGGCGCGGCGCGGCGGGCGGCGGCGGCCGGCTGCCCCTCGTGCGGCGGCTGCATGGGGAGGGCGGCGGCGGGCGCGGGGCGAGGGGTGCGGGTGCGCCCCCGCCCGCCCAGGGGGCGAGACTGAAGGAGGCGGCGCCGCTGCCCGGGCACAGGTGTGGCGGCGGCGGTGCGGGCGGGTGCGGAGCGCCCTCCTCCCGGCGGCGCCCGGCGGGGGATGTGCCGGCCGCCGGGGGCGCGCCGCCCGTGGGAAGCGCGCTCCTAACGCCACCTGGGCGCCGCGGGGAGCGCTCGGCGCGGAGCGGAGCGGGCGGCGCGTGGTCGCCGGGCAGCGGGCAGGTAGGAAGGGGAAGCGCCGGGTCCTTGGGGCTTTTGTTTGGCTTTGCTCGCTTGTGCGTGGGGTGCCGGCGGCGGGGAGCGACGTGCGGGACCGCCCGGTCCGGCAGCGCAGCGGGGACCCCGCGGGGAAAGTTGCGGGGACGGTCGCTGCGGTGGGGCGGCTTGAGGAGCCGCGGGGCCCCCCGCCTGCCGCTCCCCGTCCGCCCGGGGCGGGGGGCTGCGCTTGGGGCGGCGGCCGCCGGGGGGCTCCGCGGACCGCGGCGGGGCCGTCCCTCTCTTCGCGGGACTCGGAGGAGCGGCCGCTGCCGGCGGCTGCTGCGCCCCTGGAGCGGCGAGGGACCGGCCGCCCCGCCGTGCGCGCCCGGGGGCTCGCCCCTCTGTGGCGCCGGTGGCAGCGGGCACCGCGCAGCACGGCGCGCCCCGGGAGACCCGGAGCGCGGCTCGACGTGCCGCCGGCTGCCGGGCTTGTCCCGCCGGGCGGTGCGGGAGGGCGCAGCAGTGCGCGGTGCTCTCCCCCGCCCCGGCCGGCCGCTGCCCCCGCATCGTCCCCGGGCACCGGCGCGGTGTCTCCTCCGTTCGGGATCAAGCGAGGTTCCTCGGGGCGGTGTGCCGGGGTGCGGACTGTCGTGCAGCTGGAGTTTGGGAAGGAGTCCGCGGGCTGGCGCACCCACCGGGCTGTCTGAAGCAGCAGAGCCCAAGAATTTACTTAAAACCAGAGCGAGCCGTGTGCCCTTCGCTGTGTTGGAAAGTCTCGGGGCAGCGGGACCTAGATGGGCTCAGGCGTGCAGGGCGATGGATCAGCTGCTGTGGGTTTTCTTACTGATTAACAGGCTTTTGATTGTCTGGGATTACTTTATGGAAAAATGCAAAACCCAGCAAATATCTGCGCTGACCATATATAGAAGCAGCCACAGACAGAAGAACTGTAACATTGCTGACACACGTCGAGAAACTTAAAAAAAAAAAATGCAAACAAAAGCTGGGATATGTCCTGAGGATGTTTTTGCCCAAGCGATATATTTTTCCTGTGCTTATACCCTACATTGACTGAAATGTTTATACTTTTTTTTTATTTGCATACCTATACACCTCAAAGTTGGTGAATGACGTATTGATTTTATTTCATCTGCTTCTGTATATTTAATCTGTCAGTGTTTTTTGCTTGCTTGTGTTGGACCAGGACTGTAGTAGGTTAACAGTGCGTTTTCCAGAATGGAAGCCTGGTTCGGTGGCTTTCATAAATGTGTGTCAGCATGGAAGCAAGCCGGTCGCTCTTACAGCAGCAGTTCTTCATGGCATGGAAGAAGCGTTGCAGGGTTTTCTGATGTTTTGTGGCCTAAAAAGTTTTCATGTTTTATGTGCTTTTAAAAATGTTAATTTCCCTTTATTTTTTAATAGATCTGGTTTTTTACCGGGAGCTTTTACATTTATCTTACTGCCCCGTAGAGCAGTATGACGATTAGATTTGCCAGTGCTGAATCTCATTCAAAGTACCATGTTTTTGCTTTGGTGCCATGTGCGTGTTAACAGGGTAACTTCAGCTTTAGGGAACAAGACTTGAACTGAAACACTGAAAACCATTCTCTTGGACTCTTTTGGATGTAGCAGTTTTGCTAGATTTTAATAGCAAGCAGTGAAATCCTCCAGGGATAATCTAGTATGAAATTCACCTGACTTGCTGCCAGCTATATCAAAACAGGTTGCAAGTTTTCTTTTTTTGTTCTATGAGCTGCACTTTGCCGCCAAATCCAGAAATTGAGTTTGGTATCTTTTTGAATGAAATGTGAAAGGAAATAGAACCTCATTTATTACAGAAACTGTTGTGAGGTGCAGATTCAAGTCCTTCTGAAGAAGATGAATAGTAACTTTCTGGAGGGAGCCGAATGCATACTTTATATTGTACATCTGTGTATCGTCAAGTACAATCCATTTTTATTTCTATTACTGAAAGAAATTTAAATTTAATCTTGTAGTAATATAGTCTGCATCAAACATCTTACCAGTATCTTTCAGAGCAGCAGTCTCGGAAGTTTTCATGGTGAAAGCCAACCGTGACCTTATGAAACTTCACAAGCATAGTGCTCAATGGTGTCTTAACTGAAAGTTCTGAGTGTTACTGTTAGGGATTACAATGTCTTGGTTAATTTGTAAGCTGGTCTAAAGAATTGTCACACTTAGGGCACTCTTCATTCTAAAGCTAAAGTTGCTGCTTTCAAACTATTCAGCCTTCCTTTCTTGCATTAGTATTTGGATTTTAGTCTTAGTGCTATGAATATTTTCAGGGTCCTCAAATGTTAAAGAAAAATCTTGTGATGACTAAGGTGGAAATCTTTCCTACATAAATACTGCAACGTTATAGTTCTTGTTTTCATACCTTCCCTCCTCCCTCAGTCTTGATTTTAGCACACAGAAAGCCTAAATGCGTACTTTGTCCTGGCATTTACTGTGCTTATGCAGTGTTATGTGACTCGAAAAGGAAGGGGAAGGAGTGCAAAAGGTGCTTGACACTAGAAGAAAGTTTGAAGTGATCTGGATGACCTTAATTAATTTTCCCCACTATCATATTATGGCTGGTTTGCCATTAAGGAGAAGTATACTCTGAGGATGAGATGAAGCATCTACAAGATATTTGAAGGCAGTGAAAGCGCTGCTCAGTGTGTGTACATGCATGGTTGTTGAGTTTAGTACGTAAGATGATAGAACAGTTTACTAATATTATTAGTGTCCCTTACTGTAGTGGCAACTTTTCATTTAGTGAAGACGTATAATTAGGCTTTAAAATAAGGAGCAATATGGACAAGAATATGTGGGAGAGGATATGCAATACCATTTCTATCATATTTAAGTACCTTAGTTTGTGAATATGTAACAGATGTTTAAATGGATCTGTAAGCTTGGAATGAAAATGGAAAAGTCTGTGTAACACTAAAAGCAGTCTGTTTTGCAAATTCATTCAACAGTGTTGCTGCATCCCCCGTGACTTCATTCTGTGCCTTTCTTCAATAGAAAAACATCAGTTTTGCTAGACTGCACGGCTGCTGCAATGTGTGAAACTGTCGCTTAGAGATGCTGGGAGTGTGTGTATGAACTACACCTCTAAACCCATGAACTGTGCTTTTCAGTCCGTCTGACAAAGCGTTCTAGAATATACATAGGGGTATGTTTCTGATGGTGTTGGGGTGCAGAACAGAAGAAATTAATCTAGTGTAAGCCTGACATGCTATATTTAGTTTGGGACTTCATGCTCAGGAGTTGTTTGTCTTGTTTTTGTTTTAAGAGAGGACAAGAGCGTGCTGCGACACTTTCTACTCCTTGTACCTTGGTTGTGTGCCATCGGAACACAGTCTTCTGTGTGCAAGCCTGGCTAAGAGATTCAGTGAGGGCAAGGAAAAGCCATTATCCTGAATGTAAATTATTGAAATTACTGCGTGTAAAATAGAAGAGCATGGAAGATTAACCCTCTTGCCTATTCAGAGTATGTGGCTTCATGGTGGAGGCATCAATTAGTGTAAAGGAAGGTAGGCTTAAGTGAATTTTCTCATGAAAAGTTTGCAAACTGAAGGCAAGGTCTTTTCTATGGTTGGGAAAGTTTTGGAAAAACAAACCTGAAAGATTTAATTTGTATTATGAATGATAAATACTCAGTTGCTCAAATAAGAGCTAGAGGCAGTTTGATACTTCTGTAAATTAATCTTGATTAAGATGGTTACAGAGAAATATTTAATAATACAGCTATAGTATGGATTGTGGGAAAATGCTTTCCTGGCTATGATTCGAAAATGCAGTCAATGTTATTACTCCAACTTTAGAATGAAAGCAGAGAAACAGAGGAGGAAAGGTAAACAAAACCCTCACTGTTTAATTTAGAAAACTTCCCTGCAAGCAAATTCAGGTTTCTGTTCATTTAGCTGGATGTAATACAGCAGTGTAGTCACAGTATCACAGAGCTCTCTGCAGACCAACCATCTGATAATTTGTCCCCTCTCTGTTCTGAGTGTTACGTCTGGTATTGATCTCCAGGAGTTTGGGGCTGCTCTGCAAGTTTGTATCAAGCTCTTGTCAGGGTAGTGAAAGTGATTGGTGGGACGGGCACAGGGATTCAGGATTATTACATTCAACAGTTGATGGCATTGTGCTCTATAATGAGTATTTCTGATAGATTTTTTTTTTTTTCTTTCTCCCTCTGAATGAGATGGCAGTGTGATGACGTGTAAGGATAATCTCTCAGTGTGTGTAGATGATAATCTGTCCTTCTGCATTCTCAGTATATCCCCATGGAACAAGGTTAACCGTGACATGCAAAAGCTTATAATACAGAAAGTCAGACGTTTCCCTCTTACATTTAAGTTCATAGAGGACTGAGAGCTTGAGGGGGGATGGGATTAACATAGAAATGCTTGGAGTTTTTAGGGCAAGTCTCTGATGTGCCTCACTTGTGTTAAAGAAAATGATGTAATCTCAATGCCTGTGGTTGGCTGGGGTGTCTTGTGTGACGTTGCTTGCCTGCTTAGCTCTGTGTTCATGTGTACCGTTAACAGTTCTGTCCATTACTACCTTATCTGAACAACATTAGGTGTACTAGAGCCCAAGGGCTTTTCATGGGCCTTAGAGTTTCATGTGAGATGTAAAGGGACCACTTTCCAGGTCAAGTCTATAGTGTAGTGACAACATGCATTGTCCTGCAGCCACATCATTCCTGCCTCTCCTTCTCTTAAGTAGGAAAAAGCCCCTCCAGCATCTAGGTTTCATGGGTTTTGATAAATCTTTCCAACATTCCTGCACGAGGGTCCGACGTATTATCTGTAGCATCTAACGGAAATAACCCTGACAGTTTTGAAGGGGAAAAAATGCTATGTATCATCCACAAGGATTTATAAAATAGCTCTGAGGGGCAAACTGCCACTAGCCTACAACTCCATCACTTCATTATGAAATAAGTAAATTTATTGCCTTCAGTAATTGCTCAGGTTTCAAATAGCAGAAAATACATTATTAAGGCTGTCAAAGCATACTTTTAAAAAATCTTACTAAGTACCTAGTGAAGAAGGAAAGCATTTCCGTTTCTTCAGCCTTGCATTATAAACAGTTATGTGGAGCAATGCTATCCTTGATAGGATTGAAATAGTAAGTCAAGACCATTCTTTCTAAAACCTTAAATGTTTTGTAGAAGGTACTGGACTGCAACAAACCCAAATAATTTGGTGAGATAATAGCAGTCCTAGTGGTAGAATATTAATTACTACTTTGGGTTTCATATGACCTGGAAAACACATACTGGCTTCATGGCTGTTACTCAGGAATGAGAGCAAGCAGGTCATTATCTTGAAGCGACGTACTTGCATTCACTAAAAATGCAAAAGAAAGGTCTGCAAAACCCTGAAATAAGTGTCAAGTCTATAGGGAAAAATTAAATTCCCCTTCCTTAGACTAACGTAGGGGAGCTTGTCCCACAGGGTGCTGTTATGTATGAAAGGAGACACAGCCCTGTGCTCGCGTAGGACTTCCTGAAACACAACGGAGGCTGGGTCTGTCTCGGGATATTAAGGCAGCAACATTCATGCTGCACATACTGAAGCATGAAATATCCATTATGATTGGTTTTTATAGCTGCAAGCTCTGTATTGGTCACCTATGCAAAATCTTACTGCTTTCTTTGGCCAGCAGCCTTTTAGCACTCTCCCATGTTTCTCTAGTAAAAATTAATAGTACTAATTGTCACTTCTTTTATCATTAATTTCTGAATCAACATGAGGTATTGCTATAGCAACAAATCCTTTTGAACTTCACTGCAGACAATTAGTAGGAGAATTCAATCTCGATGTGTAATAAGCACAATAGTAAGAACTATTCAAAGGATTAAGGAACTTTCTTTTAAAAAGAAGGGGAGTAATGCACACACTCAAAACTGTCATGGAAGAACAGAAGTTTAACATTTTCAGAATTATCTCTTTATTAATCCTCTCCAGTTGCTGAACAAAGGTGCATACTTGCTTCTAACAAAATAATTGCAGTACACTGTGTCTCCTCAGAGATAAAATACATCACCCTGTGGAACACTCTGCAGATTTTTATCTCTGATAATGATATTTCAATATAAATTGCTACATCTTCTCTCATAGTATGTCTGTCCTTCGGCACTGACAGTGGATGTGCAGGAAAAACCCAAATAGGCTTTGGGATTAGCTGGACAACAAACAGTCCAAATTAATGAAGTCAGAATTAGGTAGTGCTTTATCTCTACTTTTCTTTTTCAGCTTAAGCATCCTTCTCTCTTTCATCAAAATGGATTGCTGTTTGCATTTTACATTGCCATCTTTCTTGATAACAGGGAGACAAGGAAAGTTATCCGTATATACGCACACAAATCAGGACATGTAACAGATGTGCATATGCCAAATATCTGAGGAACAGTGCAATGAAATGCAGCTGCCTTGGACTATGAGTCCATGATTGGTGTTCTTGTCTGTGGTAGAATTTGAGGTAGTGAAAACATACGTTTTTAGGGGGAGCTAAGTTTCTGAGGTTGTTGATTGCAGTGGAGGAAGGCTGTGTGAGAAAGGAGCATAAGGACAGGTGAAGGGTAAGAACAAGATAACTGTAAATTAAGGAAACTAAGAGGATAGTCAAAGGCATAGTGCTTCACTAGATGTCAAGACTGGCTCTTTTGGGTGTTATTAATGTATGTTTCCGTATACATAGTGCCCCCACCATCCAACACACTGTTAACTTTGCAAATAATAATTGGTAGAAGGCAAATATTGAAAACGCAATTGCATGCAAGGCCACAGCTCTGCAGCTTTCTCTTGTCACAACACCTCTTTTTGGAGAGCCCTCTGGAGCCCTTTGTATAATGTCAAGGTTATAATTTTCAAGCAGTCAAAGCTAGAAATCTCTCTTAAAGTTGTAGCTCTTGGTTGTTCCTTTTATTGGCATAGTGATTTGGCTTTGTTAACTGGGAAATCTTAAAGAAAATTTTGTAATAAAACCTAAAAGAGCATTACAAAATGCTGTAGCGAAGAAATGCTGAGTGTGTTTTACTTTCAGGATTCGTGGAAGAGAAATGATCCCTGGAATATTTATGAAGTAAATATCTTTCTAAAATACCTATTGCAGAAAGCATCTCCCAATAAATAGAGAACAAGCAAAGTCAAGTCACTTTAACAAAGTGCCTCTTAAAGAGGACTGGAAAAAAAGAATTGGAGTCCCATCTTGGATCTAGAGCTGCCGAGGTAAATCCAGGGGGGGTTAAATTTAGTAAGGAGGCTTGGTGGAGGATAGTGTTGCTTACTTCAGATGTTTTTGTGTTCTTTTTCTGGATACTTTTTTATATAAAATTATTTTGGATTTCCTGTGGAACGAGACGGAAAAGTTCACTTTTAAGAGAAAGGACACAGATTTTCTCTGGAAGATGGAAAAAAAATGATCTCTAGTGTCTGGATGCAGTGTAAAAAAGCTAACAAAGAATGACTTTAGAACAAATCCTGTTGAAAGAAAGGAGGTCTACATTGAAGCAGACAGTTGAATGGGCTAACCTTTGTGTGTGTGGAAGAGAAACTTGTAGGACTACAGCTGTAGGGGTAAAGGGTTGTGCAGTAGCAAATAGTTTTTAAAAATGCTGTACAATGCAAAGAGAACTAATACAAATAGAAAAGCAATGAGAATTGTAGCTCCGTTTCTGGAAATTGCAGTTCAGTAGCTACTGGCTAGTGATGATGTGGTGGGCAAATGTATTAGTTCTTTTCCTTTATCTTAAACTGCAGTGTGATAAGGGAATATATCAACAAAACTTAAGATGGTGCTTGACTTTGTTATTGATAGACGGGCATATGTGTGTCAGATTGGCAGGTTTTTCCTTTTCAGTAATACATTCATCTTTCACTTAAATAGCATAGTGCCTACCAGGACTCTTAAATAAAAATATGAGTGACTATTAGTTTTCCTCCCATTCCATATCGGCACTTAAAAAAAACCCAAGCCAGTAGTTTTGTGAAAGCAATTACATGGAAGGCGAAGATGAACTGTACTTCTCAGAAGCAGCAGACGGTGTTTATACTGTTCACTACTGAGTCAGTAATTTTCATTCTCACTCAACTCAATGAAAGCTGTGTTTGTTTGCCAAAGGGAATGCTTAAGAGGCACAAATGTGCAAGCAAGATTAAAAAAGGTGTATTAGGTTTGTGTGGCAAAGTTTTGGTAGTGGCGGGGTTACAGGGGTGGCATCTGTGAGAAGCTGCTAGAAGCTTCCCCTTTGGCTGATAGAGCCAGTGCCAGCTGGCTCCAAGTCAGACCCACCGCTGGGTGAGGACAAGCCAACCAGCAACCATGGCAGAACCTCTGGAACAGCATATTGAAGAAGGGGAAACAGTTACTGTGCCATACAGCAATAGCAGCTGAAGAGTGGCATGAGAATATGTGAGAGCAACAACTCTGCAGATGCCAAGGGCAGTGCAGAAGGAGGGCAGGAGGTGCTTGAGGGGCCAGAGCGGATATTCCCATGAAGACTATGGTGAGACAGGCTGTGCCACTGCAGCCCATGGAGGTTAATGATGGAGCAGATAGCACCTGCAGCCCGTGGAGGACCAGAGCAGGTGGATGTGCCCAAAGGAGGCTGTGTCCCCATGGGAAGCCTGTGCTGGAACTGACTCCTGGCACGACCTCTCTATGGGGAGAGGAGCCCAGGCTGGAGCAGGTTTGCTGGCAGAAGTTGTGACCCTGTTGGGACCCACACTGGCGCAGTCTGTTCCTGAAGGACTGCACCCCATGGAAAGGACCCACGCTGGAGCAGTTAGTGAAGCACTGCAGCCTGTGACAGGGACCTCAGGGAGCAGGGGAAGAGTGTGAGGCGTCCTCCCACTGCAGAGGAAGTAGTGGCAGAGACAATGTGTGATAAACTGACTGCAAACCCCGTTCCTCATCCCTCTGTGTTACTGTGGTGGAGGAGGCAGAGAAAATCAGGACGAAAGTTTAGCCTAGGAAGAAGGGAAGGGTAGGGGGAAGGTGTTTTTAAAATTCGGTTGGTGGTTTGTGTGTGTGTGTTTGTTTGTTTTTTGCATTATCCTACTCTGATTTGATTGGGAATAAATTAAATGAATTCTTCCCCAACTTGAGTCTGTCTTGTCTGTGATGGTAATTGGCATGTGATCTCCCCCTGTCCTTATGTCCATTCATGAGCCCTTCCTTACATTTTTTTACTTCCATGTCCAGTTGAGGAGTAGGACTAATAGAGTGGCTTTGGTGAACACCTGGCATCCAGCCAGGGGCAACCCATCACAGAAGGTTTATAAAAAGAGCAATATATTTGCTCATCCTTGAAAAATGGTAGGGCATCAAATCCGCTTTTGGTGTCTTTTTCTTTAATGCATAGAAACCTTTCAGTTGGTCTTTAAAGACTGCCCAAGACATGATCGCTTTCTGCTGCAGTCTGTCCAGAAATTTCTGGTTTTCTTTTGCAATTATGTTAGTTTGAATGCTTCCAGCTTGAGCTAGATCTCATGGATAGAACTTTAAGCTACAAATTTGTATGAATTCAGACACAAAACTGCTGTGATTCTTTCTTTAATGTCCAAACTCTTTGGGAACTGATAAGTTTGGGTTTTTGTGCTGCTATCAAAGTTTTAGTTTCATACCCAGTGATGAAAGATTTTTTGATGTTTATTTTACTGCTAAAAAGTTAATGAAAGTGTTCATTCAAATCTGATTTTCATTACTATGATTCTGAAGATCATATTTTATATGAGCTATGTTTCTCATAAGCACAACCCAAGTGATCCATCATTAAAAGCACATTTTTACAAGCAGCAAGGAGAGTTTTAAAGCTATTTACATTTCCACCCAGTTTAGGGAAGAAAAACGTCATTTGTCATATCAACTTCTGCATTCAGCATAATGTATTGCCATCTGTGAATAAAATATTGAAGCTGAATGGATAGTATGATTCTTACTACTGTATGTTGTTGTTTGGGGAGGAGACAGGGAAGCAGACAATATTAAGTTCTAAAATGAAAATCGTAATTCTGGAAAGACTTTCTCTTCAGGAATGCTAAGTGAGCATGGATTTAGTTTTGTAGATTTGTACTAAACACTTCCTTGAATCAGGTTGAAAAAAAAGAATGTAGGACTTTCAGCTGCTCATTTAAGTAAGCGTATGTTGAGTCCGTCATCCGTAAATGTGGTTCAGTGAATAGGTACTCGGAGTCCAGGACCTTTGTGAAACATTACATGCTGAAGCTTTTCAGGGAACTTGTGATCAAATCTGTTGCTGATGTGAGCTTCCAGGAGCAGCTCCTGAATTATCAGTTTGGTAAAATCAAACTTTTAAATGCCTGAAACAGGAGACTGAAGGTTATGTGACTCTTGTAGGCTGACAGCAATGATCAGGGGATCCATTAAGATCCAGGATACAGCTGAAGATGTTCAGGCCTAAAAAATTTCAGTGTAATTTATTTACCACAACATTATCACACATACACAATTCTAACTCGCTGTTATATTTGCAAGTTAAGAAAATGGAGGTTCAAAAATAAATGTGATCAGATACTTTTGTTTCCAAGAAGAAAGTATTGAAATCAAAACAATTCATAACATACCGATTACTTTTTAATGTAGCTAAAAAAATCTAGCAATCTGCCAATATTAGCATGCAGAGATCTTATCCTTGTAGCAGTTTGAAACTTTCCATGGTACAATGAGTCATGTGGGTGACCATTATCTTTCTCTGTGTCAGATCTCGTCAACTTATTTAACTTGATATGTTGGTTTGCTTCTAGGAATAAGGCACTCATTTTCCATCAGCTGTACAGTTTTGCTTCTGTTTCTCTTAACATTTAATTGTCATAACTATTCTTATAGCTATTATGGAGAGCAAAAGTTCCTTTAAAAAACCAAAAAAACAAACAACAAAACCCACAAAACCTCATCCTTTTGGGTTTTTTTAAAGGTGGGGATATTTCCTTGATATGGCTCCTCGTAATGGGATGGGTGGGAATTTATTTGCATTATGTATTGATTTATATGACAGGTACAGTTGAATACTGAGAACGCTTGTGTTGTAGCCTTTTGTGGTTGTGTGACTTGTATGACTTTGATCCTGCTTTCTGTATTGGAGTTGGAATTGGGCGTTGCAATGTCATAAGAAGAGTGTTTCTGAATCTTAATGTTAATAATACCAAAAACCCCTCAATTTCAAGATTGTTCCTTTCAATTATTCAGATTTTTTTTTTAATTGACAGTGTGTTTGAAACTGTGGTGGTGTTAGCTTTTGGTTTAGCCCCTATTTTCCTTCATTATGCGTTTATTTTTTTACTATATAAAAAAAATAACTTTTGGTGGCCTTTTGCTGGGTTTTTCCAATGATAATGCTGCTGCTCCTGACCTCACTGAGAACAAGTGCAAGGCTTTGTGGTTTCATTGGCAACTGGATTGAATTTACATATTAAATTGTTAATTTAATTTCTGTATGGATTATAGAAAGTCATGCACCAAACTCATGGCTAGTTCCAGGTTAGTATTGACAGTTTAGGGAATGGAATTTAGTTACTGTACTGTTTTCCAAAATAGTCCTTTAAAAAGAAGCATTTCTGTGAGAAATTTGAGAATTCTAGTGGTTCAGCTGGTAAGTTATGCTAGAGCCTGACCGTATGTACTAGAAAACTTTAGTGCCAACACTTCCTCACTCCCTCGAACTCCGATGCCAACTGTCTTGGATTATTAATGATTAAGAGTAATGAATAGGTGCAGGAAACGTTCACTCATCATGCCTGGTTAGCTCATGCAGAAAGTTAAACCTGAAAAGGTAAAACATTAAGAGGAGGCAATATAGAAGAAGTGTTCATAAATTTGATGACTGCATGTATACATCATCTGGCTGTGTTTCCGTCTTCCTTAACGGTGTGGTGTGACACCTAGCACTATTAAGCTAAAGGCTGGTTGGTTTTTTTTGTTTGTTTTGGATTTGGGCAAATTTTCAGTTTGGTCTGTATTTCACTTTCCTTCCCCCCCCGCTTTTTTTTTTAAGTTTGGACAAGGAAAAGTATAGAGTTTTTTCTGCACAGTTTTACCCGTGGATTTTATTTATAAAATTTTTCTGTAGTTTTCCAGTAGCAGTGGTTCAAAAATCCTCCCATTTTCTTCTACCAAAGGTATTGCCCTCCCCTAGTTAAAATGAAACAGAAATACAAAGTCTGGAAATTCTTGGCCAGTTGCTCTTGTTTGGGTAGCGGTGTGGAGTGTACATGTACAAGACATACTTCAAGGACTGTCCTAATCAACTTAAGCAAAATAAATTGAAATAAATATCCCTAAACTATTTGCAGCAGTTAAATGACATTAATTTAAATGAGATTAAAGCTATAATATGCATAGTTATTTTCACGTGACGATATGCTTAAGTAATACTCTTCCTCTGATCCTAGTTCAGAGTAACAGACAGCCTAGAACCCTTCATTTGAGGATTATTATTTCCCTTCTGAATTTCTATTCTCCTTTTTTCCCCTCTGCTGGTTAGCTATATAATTATTCCAAATATTCTTGTTTGCGTGTTATTTACAAGTTTGGTTCTATTGCAGTGGTATGTGTGTATATATATCTATATGCGTTAAAAAAGACTTTCAGTTTTGAACTGGAAGTAGTTCCATGGAACTGAAACAGATATTCTAAATAGCTAATTAAGGTCAAAATCATAAGAATAGAGGTTGTTATCCACAGCTTCAGGTAGGAATTTTTGGTTTTGATTGTGCATGTTAATAGATCTCAGGTGTGCAAAACACATGACTCCTTGAGGAAACTTGAGTGAAACAGCATGTGTGGAACAGAGTTGAAGTTTTACATATTAAACCCCAATTGTATTGTGTGTGTGAAGGCAAGAAAGTTCCATTCTGAGTCTGAAGAGTGAAAAGTCCTTGATCCAGTATTGCTGTAATAGGAATGTGATTGATTATAGATTTGTGATGTTTTGCCATTTTATCTTTTCAGCAAAATGTAGACAGAAAGAATGCTGACTGAGAGCTGAATGTCTATATTGGAGCAAAAAGATGAGCATCTAGTGATTTTTATCAGTCAAGCAGTTTTCAATGGCTTTAACTTGGTGTTTCAATGGTATTAATAGATTGCTAGACTGCACTATTTAGTAGCCAGTCTTACCTTGCTTGCTAAATCTTCATTGTCTGGATGTAGTGAAATGTTACGTGCACTTGAGCTGTTATCATGGATGTCACTGGGATATCACGTAAATATGTGAAAATGGCATCAGCAGTAATGTAGTGCAGAATGCTTTAAACTGGATAAATGATTGTATGTTAAAGCTTTGCACGGTCAGCTACGTTTGCAAAATAGTTACTGAGTATTTCTTAATCTTCTGAACTTTATCTAAAGTGATGGTCATATAAATTTAACTAAAGTGTCTAATTTGGGCAAAGAAAAGGTCATTAAAATGTGGAAATTATTCGTGAGTCGGCTGGAGGATACAAGGTTGAATTTGCATTGTACGTTTGACTGAAAGGCTAGTTTTACTTTTGTAATTTCAAATATGGTGTGCAAACAGCTGTAGAAATGATGTATTGCAACATTTTGTCCTGAAGAGCGTAGTGTAAAGAAACATGGGCTAACATCTGGGTGGGTATGAATTAGCAATGTTCCATTAGCTCCTATTTACTTATGCCAGTTCGTAGCTCCTCTAAAGTCATCTCCAGCTTTGCACGGAACACCTACTATGTGCACTCTATGTTCTGCCAGCCCTGAGGATTTAAAATAGCTGTAGCTGAAGCTTTTTTAGGCCTCTTGGTGGGGGGGTGGGGGGAGGAATAATATAAAAATGCACTATGTAGACAGACTGTGTACCAGCTGCTTTGTTTTCCTTTTGCACACCTTTGGTGTCTTACAAGTTTGTGTTGCTTCTGTATTGTTTGTTGATCTTTGAGATGAAAGTTACAGAAAATGTCAGCTGAGTGTTGCAGTTTCCATACTGGGGGTGGGGTGGGGGTGAGGGTGGAAAGTGTAAGTAGTGATTTGTGAATTCCCATGGTGATATGTAAAAACTTTTAGTGCCAATCTTATATTTCAGGAGTTCCTTGAAATTGTAATGAGAGTTGAGCTTAAATGCACAAAAGTTTATATGCTACAAAGCAACTTTACTGCATAATAACTTCAGTACAAAAACTTGAGAGAAATAACTGTGGACTGAGGAATAAGTTTTCTGACAAAGCCTGTAAAAATTAGTCAGCTAGCTACAGTCAAGGTAACTTGACTTTTTTTCAGGCATGACCAATAGGTCTCTGCAGTTCCAAAACAGCTATATTACCGCCTCAGAAAACTTTTAAACCCTTCAGCTTAGACAGCAGATGGACACAATACTGTCTAATTTTCACTGAGTTAGTGCTATGGGAGTTCCCTTTTGCTGTTCGTGTTATTTCTGTTTAGTCAAAATTCAGAGTAGGGTGGTGGGGACAGTTACCTGATTGCAGAAACAGGCTGGCCACCCAGAAGGGTTTAAAGCTTAATAATAACTCTAGTTAATGGGGAGGAGTTGGGGAAGGTTGTTTCTGTCATTCATGGATTTGAAGCAGCCAATGCTTTAAAACTTCAGCATTACTATTACAGCTTGAAAGTCTAGGTAGATACTTCTTGTTTCCAGGAGAATGTAGAAGTTGCCTCGAAGTGAGGGACTGGGAGCCTGGAGGCTATGGCAGGCATGAGATAATGGAAGTGGTGGTGAAATAGTTCATTACAGTGTATTCCTGTCTTGAACATACATAAGCGTTCACACAGACACCTCGCAATGAGGGAGAAATGTCAAGGTTTGGCTTTTGGAAGTCTTTGTATATAATTTTAATGTGACTCCATCATGGTAGGATGCACTTGAATCTTGATATGCTTGTGAGTTTGTAAACTGCTGGTTACTAATGACTCATTTATGCAAAGGGTTTTATTTTTTGCCCTCTGAAAAATGGAACTGCTAATCTGCTTTAATAAAAAGCTTCTCTGTCCCACCCCCCAAAAAATTGCTTTATTCAGGGTTAGTTAATTTCATGGGATATTTGCCACAGGATGGGACAAATTATGATGTTTTTTCCAGGTGTTCAGCTAGAGGAAGTAGTTTGGAAGTGGGTTTCCAGTTTCCCAGCCATCTGTTAAAGCTTTTGTGCTTGATGCTCTTTTTTTTTTTTATTTCTAAGGCTGCAGTATATTTCTCACTAAACTATAAGGCTGTGGTAGGGAACAGTTTCCCTGAAGTGGGTTGCTGAAAAATTCTTCAATGACAAATGTAAGCCAGTACTGTTATGTGTCAGTGTAGCAGGTGCTTCACCGTTAATGTGAACTGCAATCAGAACCATCAGTATGTCACAGGAGAGAAGCAAATAATGTATGTTGGAGGAAAAAAAAAAAAAAAAAGTGGGCATGCGTGATTGTGGATTAAGGCATTTGGGAGCTCTTGTACAGGGGAAGAAAGGCAGAATTAGGGTCAATACTGGAAGACTGTAGGCTTTCTTTATACAAAGACATGGTGTTTTAAATCAAATAGATCAGAATTGAAATGTTTTCTCCCTTACTCAAGGATAATATATCAGCAGACAATTTTCTCGCTCATTTTGATCATAGAGACAATAGGGCAGTTTTGAATTAGGTAGATTAGTCAGTGGTCTTCTGCCAAACAGTTTATGCTGTAAGCAGCGTGGAAAGAATTCCTGTGTATGCTCAAACAAGTTGAGTCCATTTTTTTTTTTTTTTTTTGTCTGTTTATGCGTCTGCCTGTGCAAAAGGGATTCCTGTGCTCGGCCCCAGTTGCAGAAGAGTTCTTCACCAGAAGTGCAGTAGTCTGGCAAGCCAACAGAAAAGGTGAGAACATGGACATCAGTTGCCAGACCATCACAGGCCATTAATTTTACCTTAATTACGCTTTGGCCCATGATTAATATAGGTCATTGCTGCATGGTCACATTGTAGATCATGCTGAATATTGTACAATGACAAGTACAACTCCTCTGAGTCATTTTGACTCTGGCTTAAACAGTCATTGTTTAAACAGGGTAAGGAAACTGTTTATTTTAAAAATATTTCCAAGAAGTCCTAATCCCCTTTTGGGGCAAATGGAAGAGTTTCTGCTATGAGATTACTTTAAATTGTAGAAAGCAGTCAGGTTGAATACTGAAAAGGAAACGAAACAGATACTTTAAGAGCTGTTATGCTTTCTCCGCAAGTGAAGTGACAGATTTTCTTTGGGTTGTGTAGATTTGCTCTTTAGCCCAAGGGCAGTGTGGAACATCTTTGCAGGTCAAGAGATGAGCTGATCAGGCAAAAAAAGTGTTCTCAAGAGAAGACTTTGGACCAAAAGTGCTTAAAGCAGCCTAGCTCAATGCCTGTACATCCACAGAACTCATTACTGTAGTAGGAGCATCACTGGGTAAGAAGGGGGATATCATTATCTTAGCATAGGTCATTCATTCACCATACAAGATAGCATTATGTCGTTTGTTCTAAGGAGTTTTGAACATCTAGTTCTTCTGGTTTTCATTGCTTGCAGGTCATGGTTACATCTTGTGTAGCCCAGGTAGCATCCACTTGAGCAAGAACTGCAGCCTTGCTGTCACATTCCTCTTCCTTAGCACACACCACTCTTTCTGTCCTAATTGCAAGTCAGATGTTTTCTTTCTCCATATGTTTCATATCACATGCTCACATGCTATAGCTTCAGTGGGAGGGGCCAGTGCCTGTGTCTCACAAAGGGAAGAGTTTTCATCCGAGTGGCTTGTGAGATGGCTGTCCTGTAGCCCTGCTGTCACCATGCAGGCCATTGAGCAGCCCTCCAAGCGTCATGCTTTGTCCTGGTGTTTTCAGGGGATCTGAAGTTACCATCACTTTGCCTGAAAGCATTTAATTATCAAATGCAGAAATCCTGGAGCTACCTCAGGAGTAGCTGGGTGGTCTGTGCAGCAAGGGCAGGAGCACAGCTGGGACTGACAGTCTCTGTGTACCATGTTCCTGTTAATCATTCAAAGCCTTTGGAAGAAGCCCTGCCAAGGACAATAGTATAGTCTCAAACTTAAATGTGTTCTTGAGAAGTCAGAAGTGTGTGTTTGAACCCACAAGTTTGATTCTTTGCTGCCCCTGAGAATCTTGTTTGGCCTGAGTGACAATTGTAAATCCTGCGCATGGGCTCTTATTTCAAACCTAAGCCTGTATTTACATGCCTTTTCCGAGCTGGTTGGGTGTAACGTATTTGTTTGACAGAATATGATTCAATTTGGTCTCTGTTTTGCCAGAAAAAAAATTTTGAATAGTAGTAATTCAGGTTTAATCCCCCCAAATTAATTAAATCTGTTGGCTTCACAGTTTTATTTAAAGGCAAAAGATTTATAATTCTGAGTTTCTTGTGTGTTTATATTAGAAACAATGTGAGAGGATTAAAAGTTGAGTCACTTCAAGGCGTAAACTAAATTATTTGCTGACAAACTCACATAAAAAAAAAAAAAAAAACCAAACAAAAAAACAAACCACCACAAACAACCCAACCCCAAACCCTTCACATGTTATCTTAGTAGAGGTTATGTTCTTGGAAGTTGTTTGTTTACTGGTACCTTCTTTCAGGAGTAATGGCTAAATACATAAACATACATGTATGTAAGTTCAGTCCTGCAATGCATACTTCTTGTTCCAGGATTGCAGGAGTCTGACAGGAGCTTCCATAAATGATGACTGCTCTTTTCTGCAGTTTTAATTACATGTGCATAGATGTAGTATGTCTTCAGAAGCTCAAGATTCCCTTCTTGTTGTCACAGACAGTTATGTGAGAGGTTTTTTGCTCATAGGACCAGATGATAGCTTTCTTGCAGTGACGAGCACATGGGAGTAGGTGGAAGAGAGCTCTTTTCACCGAGTCCTACATAATTACATTTAAAATGATGGAATGAGTCAAGACTAAGTAGTCTGGGCATGCATGCGTACTTATAGGTTAATTTAAGTACAGTTCTTACATTTCTTAGATAATTTCCTTATTTTTTTATATGTTTGCAAGAATATGAAATTTGCATTCATTAAGGCGAAAATGTAACAGAAAACTTTCCCTGCTATACCTCATTCCATATACAAAGTACTTGAATAATTTGATCGCAGTAGTTGTTCAGCACTCTCATGTACATATATTCTTCATTGCCTTGATATCTTAGGGAATTTGTTCTTGTGTGGAAGTAAACAAAAATGTTCCGTCTTTGCTATTTTAAGCAACAAATGGAAACTTTCGTGGGTGAAACAGAGTTTAAATGTAAACTGAAACAGCTTTCAAGTTGAAGTTCAATTTTGGGGTTACAAACTGCTTTTGTAAGACTTCATTGTAGCTTCATTGCTTCTTTCAGATATGAGTATGACTGCAAGACACCGTTAGGATTTCCTTGAGGTAGCAGGAGGGGGTAAATGTTTGTCTGAGAAGACTGAGGAGCTGGAACCCTTTACTCTTTCATTCAAAGTCTCTGTGGGCTTCTGTGGTAGGAACCCAATAATGAGAAAAGCATTTGACTAAAAAATGGTAACCGCCTACGGTGTTATGCGTCATCTTTCCTTCACCTGCCTTTTGGTCTCCTCTAGATACTTTGTACATCTAGGGTGTAGAAAAACTGTAGTCTCACCCAAAGCTCTCTTTAGGTGCTATTATGTTATAAACATATCCTTTTGTTTATATTTTCAAATTTGTGTAGTATGTTGCTTTTGTACTCACTGTCAAAATATCAATTGTAACTACTGGTATGCCTCTTCTCAACTCCTATTTTTGATTTGCATTTAACTGAAGATAAGGTACCTGCAATTGCATGTCAAGTTTGGTATGCTGCTCAGCTACAGAGATAACAGCCAACTAGAGATACTAATCAATGGTAAGAGAGTTGTAAAACCAATCATATGGAGCTCATAACGATCCCAATTTGTCACTTCGGATACTGAATAGCCTTTTCTGGGGTGCCAGTGTAGATCTGTGAGAAATAAGTTAAACATGGTTTTGACCATCAGGTGCTTAACCAAAATGAATTAAGCTGGACTAGATTCAAATATTGTGCCCAGTCCTTTCCCGGCAGCATGCTAAAGGAAAATATGCTGAATTCTTCCTCTGTAAGAACCAATAGGAATTAATGAGTTCAACTCTATAGAAACAGGGTCCAGTTAAATTTATGATGTTGGACTGAATCTTCCTGATACTTGTATAAAAACCACCGTGAGAGGTAAAGCTAGTGGTTCTTACTATCCATGTGTATGAGCATTGTTAGTGCAGCTCCAACTGCTTAAATCTTTCAGTTTTGCGCATCTGCACAAGAACTGAGAGGAATGGTGGGGTGTTTAGGTTTGGTTTTGGGTTTTTTTGGTGGGTTTTTTAGTTCTGTCTTAACATCATGCTAAATTAGCCTCAGAGAAGTGTTTATCTTTTCAAAAGTCACCTTTTTACTTTGCTGTGTTGATCTCTGAAGCCATAATGGACTACAAGGCAAGAATACCTGGATTAAAGTTTAGTATGTTTTGAGCCTAGGGCTGTACTATCAGTACTAGAACAGCCTGAATCAAAATACTCAATTTTTGGAAGGTACTCCCACCTTAACATGGTTTGAATTTTCTGTGGCATGGAGCTTTTCTCCTTCATTCTCTTGTTTCTTCCAAGTTCTATTTTAATTACCATTTAGAAAAGTGAAAAGTAGCACCAGGTGAGCTAAAGATTTATTGGCTTAAATTATTTTTGTGAACAGTAGAATGATTCTTTTGTTTTGCGTAGCTGGTTTAAACAATGTTTATTTTCATTCTTAACAGAAACCAATTTGAGTTGGAGCAAAAATGAAGCACCATGTAATCTGAGCAATATACTTACTGTGCAGAACATGTCTCAACAAATACTGTCAAATATTGACAAATATTGTGTACTGATACATACTTGAGAAATTATTGATAGTATTGTCATTGCAATAAGGTTTGTCTATGAAACAAATGGCATGGGTAATCCTTTGTTTCTATACCTTGTTGTATTTCCCAAACTGGGCTAAATTATAGTATAAGCGTATTTATGCTAGTTTAGTAATAAGTTGAGATGAAATGGTAGCAGGTAGGAGGAATGCTGTTGCTGTGAGCAGACTGGCTATGGTTGAAGCATAAAGCTTTCTGCTAGAGCTGAACCTTTAAAGACTACAAGGATCACCTCACTTGCTCCTGAGGCAATACATAGGACATGTAAAAATCTACACATATGGTATATGACAGTTTAGGATAGGTGGCAATGCATTTAAACTGCAGGCACGGTACAGTTGTCTAAAATGAAGTTTTGCTGCTAGTCCAGGGTTAAGGCTGGTCTCTGCAAATGACATCAGATATCTGGTTACAAATAGCTCAAAGTTTCCACCTGTGTGATGGTTCTCACTAACAGGCTCATGGGGTTTTGGTGTGGTACTGACATCCACGAGTGCTGATTTCCATAAAGATACCATTACGTGTACACTGCTTGCTTCCACTCAAATATCTACCTAGTGCAACCTGTATTTTCTTGTTGCCCTACCAAAGCTTATGTTTATGACATCTGAGAACTTGTTGCATCTTTTTGCATGGTGTGAAGTACCTAGCTTATTTTTACTGTACAACTTCTTGCATATCTATATGAATTTATTAAACACTCTGGAATGCTATGAAAGCATTCAAGTTTTCATAGATCTTAAAAAAAAATGCTGGTTTTAAAAAAATAATTCACAGGTGAGGTAAAGTCTGTGAGATATTTCTGTCCAATTTATATATGCTATTATCTTTCTTCTTAAGACTAGATGAAACTGGCTTTGGATAGGTGGTATCATTTCTTAATGCACACTAGCAAAGACCTTGAGGTTTTTCCTCAACATTCCCTCACCTGTACCCATCTCCCTTGTTTTGTTACTTTATATTGATAGTTGTTTTGCTAGAAGATGTTTTTAATTGATGAGTGCCGTTGTTTTTCCTCCTTGGCTATGGTAGGCTATTTTTGTTTGTTCTATTGAAAGCATAAACAAAGGTTACATCGCCATATGGTAATCTGCTCATATGTACACACATCTAAAATTAATTGTTAGTGTACTTTGTTCTTAATTTTCAATGTTTTTTCTTGAAAAGGTGGTTAGTTTCAAACCGAATATTTCATTTAAAATATATATTCCCATTACTAGAAAAGCTGAATGTAATTTTTGACAAATAGAATACAATAAGTTTAAAAGACATATTTTTCCTCTATATTTGAAAAATAAGAACAAAAATATTTTAGAAAGTTATGCTTTTAGCTTATTGGCTTAATTAACTTTGAAATATTAAATCATTATGCCAGTTTCAGATATTCATTGGAAAACTTGAAAATACTGATTAGAAGCGAAGCCTTCACTAATACCATAGCCAACATCTAGAACTACCTGTGAAGGTGCTTGTATCAAAAGATAGCAAGTTTGCTTGAAAATATGTTGAAATTCAGTGCTTTTAGAAGTAATTTTTGAAGCGATATTTTCAATTTGTGGGTGATCTTTTAAAGATACCTTTAGAAGAGGTTTCATTTATTGGGTAGAAGGGAAAGGAGTTACTTTTAATTTTTACTTGTTTCTTTAGTGTCTCCAGTTGTGTTCATTGTGTAATAGAAATCTAGTCAGCTTGCTTGGTCTGAAATACTACTTGGAATAAACTAAATTTGTAACTTATTCTGAAATTTTGTAGAGGAAGAAATAAGCATGTTTGATCAGGAAAAACTGAAATGAATGAGGTCGGTTTAGTTGAGATTGACATTTTAATCGCTGTCCGAATAATTGTGGTACGTTGTAAGAGTTGCTGCGTTTTTTTCATACTGGCTTTTATCTGTATAATGCGTGGCCACTGTTAGTATGTGTTGACTCCTGCCTTGTTCAGATATTAAAGCTGACCCAAAGTCAAACATCTCTGCCATCTTCTATAAAACTGCTTATTTTGCAGAAGCTAGTTCTTCTTTTTTTGGTTTTTAAATTCATACTGGAATTAATTCAACTGTAACTAGTTCAATTAGTTCACTCTTTGCCTTTGTAGAGTACTTAAGGCACGCTAATAGAAAGTCTGCAAGATATGGGGCTTAGCTTTCAGCTTGGAGGGGGTGGGGTGGGTGTGCAGACCCTCACACACCCAAATGTATTTTAATGTTACTGCTCATTTGAATAATTCTGCTTTATGTCAACATTTTCAGTCTTCAGTGAGAAACTGTATGTGTCAGAAGAAATGAGCACCTAAAGTGCAGCTCGGACAGAATTCAGGATCTCTGTCTAAAGAAATTTATACCTTGCTTGTTAAGTGGCAGACGCTTAAAATATCTTGATAATCTAATTTTTTTTCACCATGATACAGGGGAAAGTGAAACATGTGGAAGGCTGTGTACTTGCTTAGTACTAAGTGGTTTAGCAAGGGAGGAATAAAAACAAAAAAATGTTGTCTGCAGTGAATGAGTATGAACTGGAGGGAAAACAAAAGCACTAGGAAGGTTTCTGATTGTTGGCCTTTCTCTGTAAATTGAAGTAGAGCATTTCTTCCTTTCACTCCTTTAGACTCACCAAAGCTTTACATGGCCCTGGTCACCCCTGAGATTTCTGCCTGCCCTGATAAGGGCTCAGAAAAAGCTGGCTGAGGCTGGCGCTGGGATGTCAGCCCAGAAAGGAAGGAAGGTCACACAAAGGGAAACCATGTGAGGAGCCTGGGGATCACATCACCTGCTTGAGGAAGACAGATGTAAGATCAGTCCCCTGTAACAGCCTGAAACGTTGAAAGCTGTTCCTTTGCTGGGAGGTACCTTACCTGTCCCGACTGGAAGGCAGCAGAAGCAGCACAGCTTTTGCAGTCCCTTGGCCCTTGTTGAGAAGGGAGAGAACGGTTTCTGTTCCTTGCTTCCAGGACAGGTTATGCATTATTTCTAGTGAGTCCTAATACAAAATACTTAAGCAGTCCCGGAATGGGAGAATGGTAGTTGGGAATGTGCTCATCACTTTATTGCACTAACTTGCATTATCAGTAAAGCATATACTAAATTTATTAAGAATAGGCTGCCATCTCAAAAGTGGCTCTTCAAAAAGAAGCCTGTCCATCTCTTCAGAGCTTAAAATAATTTTTGTTAATGAACTAAAAACAAAGATGAAATCATTGGCGATTGTGCTGTATACATGCTTTATCAAAACAGTGAACAACTATGACTGAAATCAAAGGAGTTAGACAGCTGAAGCAACCCCTTCCTAAAATCGAGTAAGTCAGACCCCGGTCATAGGGCTGGGAATCACAGGCTGAAACACTTGGACTTCAAAAAGGCCAATACCTGAGATCATGTCCCCTAGGTGGTGCTGTAGAAGAAAATGCTTGTGATATGCTTATTTTCATTATATCTATGTGAGAGTATGCAAATATATATATATATAGGAATATATACACAGCAGTGTGTGTATATATTTATATATGAAAACTGGTGCAAATTGTTGAGGCTGACCCTAGGCAGCATAGCCTTTTGGTATTTGCATTGAAAAGAAGTGTTAGGGAAAGAGGAAGAAAAAGGATTGAAAAGAACACGTGAACAAGGAGTTAGGAGAAATGCCTCTGAAAAAAAAAAAATAAATTCAGAGCTCAGTTTGCTAACCAAATCAAAGATTGGAAGTTAACACCATAATAGCACAAAGGAATTTTGAGGATAGAAAGCCAAGGATTAAAGCATTCTCTGCTCAAATGCTACAGACGGATGCAGGATGACTGAGATCAAGGTCCTGATTTTAGCATGAGCAGGGACAAGTTACCAGAATCTGTGAATGTTCTCCAACCCCCAGCACTCCTTCATCACGCCTCCGTGCTGTGCTGGCAACTGTGCTCTGGCAAGTTAGCAGTGGCAGAGTTAAATACAGCAGATTAAATTATTAAAATGAGATTTACAAGCTACAGAACAGAAAAGAATATTTCTGTGAAGATATAGTATCTTCTGACCTTAAGTTTGATTAAGTGCTCTTATACCTCAAAGGGACATTCTTGATGTTTTACAGTTAAATTGACTATTCTTGTGGTAGGACAAGGGGTAATGGTTTTAAATTAAAAGAGGGTATATTCAATCTAGATTTAAAGAATATATTTTTTACGATGAGGGTGGTGAAACATTGGAACAAGTTGGCCAGAGAGGTGGTAGATGCCCCATCCCTTGAAAAGTTCAAGGTCAGATTGGATGGGGCTCTGAGCAACTTGATCTAGTTGACGATCTCCCTGCTCATTGCAAGGGAAAGTGAGTAGATGACCTTTAAAGGTCCTTTCCAACCCAAACCATTCTTCGATTGATTTGTCTACAGAGAGGTTGTATGATGGCCTTACAAGGTAGTTGGGGTTAAAATGTAGTCTAGTTGCAGTGCATTGGTTAGCATCAGTACTGGACACACTAAAAGATAGTGCCTCCAGTATCTGTCTGGTCACAGACCACTTACATTCTGATTATGTCCTCATGACACATGGTTGAATTCTATAGAACAATTGCTACTGTTGTCACAAAATAGAAAAAAAAAAAATACACCCTCATCTGGAAAACTTTGATTCAGTTTAAGTCTGTATTTCTTTTTTGCCTTGGCTTTATATCTTGAAAATGATACTAAAAATCCTCCTATTTGAGCATTATTAAAAAGCGTTTTTCAGAAACGGTAAAAATTTGCATTTTTGTCTGCACAATATGCACTGAGATGTTTCTAAAAAGTGACATTCACTATTGTTTAATAAGCCTTTTGAGTACTTCTCATTAAAGGGAATTACTCAGAGTATTTCTTATAAAGTAATATCTCATGGAAATTATGCTCTCAGAATTTACTTCGTAGTGCATTTTGGTTTTGTGCTAACTTCAACTGTTAGAACAGAAACCTGAAAAGTGCCATTTAATGTGAGGAAACATTTTTCAGATGACATTTCAAACCAATAAAATGCATCTTCCGAAATTCGTGTGTCCCTTTTTCTCCTATTTTAACAAATTGTGTTGCAGAAATACCTCTCTATAGTGTTTGATTTTTTTTCATTGAATGGTAATACAAAGGAAGACTTAATGAAGACACTAGTCTAAATGCCTGTTGCCACTGTTCAGAAGAGTTGAAGGTAATGGCACATTAACCTTGGTATGCTAGTTGTTTGGGAGAGCTCTGGGGGAATCACTCTTTCAGCTTACACTAAATTTAACATCTTCTGGTTATTAAAGTTTCCTTCCAAGAAACTATGATTGATTTGTATAGTAATGCTTAAGTAAGGATTCAAGTTGTGTAAGGCTTAAATTTCTGTTCACTTAAAGATGATTCAGTAAAGAACCCTTGTGCTTTAAGACCACAAAAAAAATATAGATATGTATAAAAACAACAAACAACTAATGAGATTTAATTAAAAATGCTGATGTTTCAGTTGCTTCTGGTATTACCCTAGCAGTAAACTACATGCCTAAAGATTCTTTCAATAATGTTGGTTATTAGTGGTAGTTGTGTGGGGTTTTGCGTTGGTTTTCATAGTTAAACTTTCCAAACCACTGCTGGTCCTTCTCCTCATCACAACAACCTTAAATGGGAGCCGCAGAGTAGAGGGAGATCTATCTTTGTCTGTATCCCCAAGTGATACCTTTATTTTCCCCACTGCATGTGCACAAATACTGCCAGGGACTCTTCATTCAACCCTGAACAGGTGGGAAGGGCCACCTCCTTACAATTTCTCTAATGAGAGAGAGAGATTGAGCTCTTCAAGAGGAAAACCTCTCTTTACCTGCATCAGTGTCCCATTCAGCAGAATAGATGGGTGGCCTCTGGACAACTGAAAACGCCAAAATGCAGCTGTCAGTTCTGTCTCCGTTATATCATTCAAGTTATTTTCTAAAACTAAGGAATCAAAAATTAATTCAGGTAACATTAATTCAGTAGCTGTTTTGAATGTGTTAGTACAATAGAAATCCTGTTACGTTAAAAGACAGACGATTGAGGCTGTTAACATTTAGCACTGATCACACAGCAGTATTATTAGTACTCTTCTTTTTTATACCCTTCCACCCTGTGGAAGGGAGGGTTTGTGTGCCAGTGTGCACATCATGGTTTGTTCTACCACTGTCCTATTAATCTCTGTGAGCTGTTTGTTTGGCTGGCTTTAGTCCAGGAAAATCTTTATTTATTGAAAGTAGTCTTCCACTGGATTTTGAAATTTAGAATATTTTTTTTCTCTTCTACCTCACATACGGTGCATTTCCTGAGGTCAGTACATGTGTGTGGACAAAGAACTTATTTTTGTATTATCTTCTGTTAAATCTTTTCCTGCTAACCATTGTCTTGGGTCTTTTATGTGCTTTTTTTTTGTTGCTTGCTTTTTTTTTTTTCTTTTTCTTCTGGCTGACTGACTGTTTGACTGTACCATGAATTTCTTAAAGTTCTTGCATGGTGAGATGTTGAACAAAATTTTCTGTCATGGATTTGAATGGTAGTAAGGCAGAATATCAAAAGTCTCAGAACTTTCTGAAGTACTCTGCATTCCTCCTAAGTAAAACAGCTTTGAAACTAAAGTTTCCACTTGAGTTCTGTGAAGGTGCTTTGAACTGCAGGATGCTCCCACCTCCCAAACATTTGCTACTCCCATGAACTTCTTAGAACCCAGTTGATCTGTACTTGACTGTCTCTGCAAATCTTCTATTTGTGACTTCAAAATCTTTAGGTCTGTGGTGCTGCTGCAGCTGCTATCAACTCTTTATTTTCCCGTATTTGTTGCATACCTGCAGGTGGCATCTCTGCTTTCTCACTTATTCTGTCCTTGGCTCCAAACCAAAAAGTAACAAAATATTGTTGGCCTGGTTGTTATGCTAAGTGTCACTTATCTATGGTGATATACTGTCATTTAAAAAAATGGGGGGAGGTAATTCATTCCCTCCTTAGCATAAAAGCTTTTAGTAAATAGAAGGTGGGATGGGCTGGGAGCCAGGAGACTGGGTGCTCTTGTCTCTCTTCTGAAAACTGTGGTTGCTTGGTCTAGGCAGTTCACAATCCCTGTTGATCCAAGCCTCTGGTGTCATTTTTAATGTGGACATAACTAGCATTTTGTATATATTTAATGCTATACTCAGTCATTTTAGCGAGCGTTTGAAATGGTTCAGATCTCAGCTGTTTATCACACTTTGATCTCATAATACTTCTGGCATGAATGTGCAAAATATGTATTCAGCGGAATCTGTTTACATCTGACATCCTTAGTAGGGCACACTTTTGCTTCAGAGGTGAGCAAGTAACTCGGGAAGTACGATATTGAGGCTGCCATTGTCCTGGGGTAATACAAACAATGTTACAAATGTTTTCTGTGGCACAGCAAAGTGTGGGCAGAAAGGTTGTCTTAAGGGGAAGAAAAAAAAATAAAATCCTATGCTAGCTGCTAACTATGAGCATCTTCAGGAGTCCATGGTACAGCCAGCCGCACTGTCTATTCCTCTTGCAGCTTCTCCATTACCATGGAGGCAGAGAGAGATGTAAAAGATCGTGTGTTCATGTCCTACTGATCCACCATATGAAACGAACAGTGTGGGATGAGCGTTTATTATGAAAACTGTAATAGCATATGCAGTAGTCCTGCCCCTGTGCACTAAGCATTTTCTTATTAGAACTTTGTGGGCATGTCTCCCCTCTCCTCCTCATCCTGCTTGCTATATTAAAGAATTCTTAGTGATAGAAGTGCTGAAACAAAATAGGCGGCTCTATCTATAAACAGAATAGTAATGGATTTCAGTAAAAAAATAACTTTTTTGAAACTTTAGCCCTACTCTTTCATCACATAGTGCTTTCAGCCATATGCTGCTTCATAAAGACAAGTAGAATTACTGAAAGGGAACATCTTCAGGAAGGTGGTATCTATTTGTGTTTTGTAAGCCAATAGCTGTTTGCTTGTGTGCAATTAAGGAGAGAACAACAAATAATATGTCAGTTTATTACAGAAATATGAGTAAAATAGCAGTCAAAATATTTGTGCTATTAGCTTCAGGTAAGCCTCGGAGATCTGCTTGACTTTGTGTATTTGAAACTGATAAAAAATGGGATAGCAAAGCATCAGAGTACAACCTCTGTGGTGATGCCTGAATGTGGTGATGTCAGAGAACCAGTCTGAAAAAAGGAAATCCCAGTCTCCATTTAGGGGGAGAGTACAGTAAGAATATTCTAGATTTCTGACAACAACGATAGATTTCTGACATAATGGCATTATATGACTTCAAATCCAAAACATATATAGCATCTAACTCAAAGAAACAAATGGAAGCAAGGCAAGGGAAAAAGTCTTCAGAGGAATCTCCACGATGCAAACAGTTTGCTTGTAAGGAGCAGTGCAAAGCATGGAGCAGAGAGGCACGCCTACTGGCATAAGCAGTATTTTTCTCTTTTGACAGAGAGACTGAATTTGTAGGATGGTTATGCTTATCACAAAACTGAACAGGAAAGAACATAATGTACCGGGGGGGGAAAAAAAACCCCAGAAGTATATATATCCTGCAAAACTATTTGTTTAATAAACTACTACATCCCCTAGCTGGACTAATTTCCTTGAGCATGATGGAACATGGATGTTGCTTGTATATTTGACACTGAAATTGTTAGATAGCCAAAATTGTAACAATTGAAGGTAAAACCTACTCATATGTGAGCATAAGTAAAAGCTAGGTGGTGTAGTAGCTAAATCACATTTGTAGTTGACAGAGAAAGCAGTACACTTGGTAGCTGAAAGCAGGTGGAGACAACAATAGTGTGAATATATACAGCAGTTTAATGCTGGAGAAAACATCAGAAGCCTACCTAGTCCCTTCTCTATTTTCATAAATCATAGACCAGTCTGGGTTGCAAAGGACCTTTAAAGACCATCTAGTTCCAACCCCGCTGCCATGGGCAGGGACACCTGCCACTAGACCAGGTTGCTCACAGCCCCATCCAGCCTGGCCTTGGACACTGCCAGGGATGGGGCTTCCAGAACTTCTCTGGGCAGCCTGTTAATAGGGTCTCGCCACCCTCACAGTAAAGAACTTCTTCCTAATGTCTACTCTTAAGTCTACCTTCTTTCAGTTTAAAGCCATTACCCCTTGTCCTATCATTACATGCCCTTGTAAAAAGTCCCTCTCCAGCATTCTTGTAGGGCCCCCTTTAAGTATCGGAAGACTACTATCTGGTGACATCTGATTCTGTAAGTAAGAATGTTTCATATAAAAGTAAATTTTAAAACAAAGAAACAAAAAAACCCAACCCAATTGAATGAATTCAGTGACATTGCACCACAGAGAAAAAGTAAAATAATAAATGTACCGTGACCAAAGATCCATTCGGTTAAACGTTCATAGCTAAAACGATATGCATGTAATGGTGAAAGGGCTATTTCAAAATCCAGCAGTCCTAGACCGTAGGAAGGGGCTGGGGGATAACAGGGCAGCCAAGCAGAAAAAGTATTAAATGTCTTCAGCTTCACTGTAGAGGGAAATGTGGATGCATTAGGATGGTGCTCTGATCAGGAAAAGTTGCATATAAGGTCACGTGGTTGTGGTGTTTTGTTTTTTTTTTTGTGACCAGAGGTTTTCCAGAGTCAGTCCCTGCTGTGCTGCTGCTGTGAGGCTGTCTGGAGGCTGAGTTCTCAGCAGTGCACACAGGACCCGTTCCCTCCTTCATGAGGTCCGCCTTCCTGTGCCTGTGGTTTGACAGCGGCATTGCAGTTTCATCCCAGGGGGTCTATCTCTGCATTACTCTGTCACCACTTACTAAAAGTGCTGTCTGAGGCATGCAAATATAAGACACAAAGCTATGAATACAGTTGCAGCGTCAGAAACAATGTGTATCTAAATTGTTTGGTAAAAGTTGACGTATACCTCCTTGGTATGAATCACAGAAGCACCAATAATTTTCCAGCTCTCCAGTAGAAGAAGAAGTATTGGAACTTTGCCACACCATCCAACTTTCACAAGTTCACATTTGTGTTATCTGGGAAAAGGGCAAGAGGCAAACTGGAAGTTCCTTCTGCTCTCCTGAAGTAGCAGGGAAGATGTTGGCTACATTGGCTGTGTTCCAAAAATCACCAGCAGAAGTCAACAGAAAAATAAGGTATTGATGAATTTCATTACTACTTATATCATTACCACTGAAATTTCTCCCTAGGTATGAGGGTATGAGGAAAGGAGGTTGCATTTACTATTTCATTTTTAGAAAAGGCCAAACCAAAGCAATAGTAAGATGTCTTGTAATGACTGCAGCAGGCAAACAGGGTAGGAGTTGGTGGTGCTGTGTGCCCAGAAGTGCTTATTGCAAGGGAACTCTGCAGCTGATCTGTGCCTCTTGACAATAAAATTAATAATTCCATGTAGATTTCTCCTGGCTTCTTACTGAGTTTTGTGAAGAAGGCTTCTGACCTACATTTGCTTTAAATAATAGCTGTTGTTTCAAAATTATCTCCCAATTGTAGAAACTGAAATTTATTACAAAATCGTGATGTTTTATTTTATAGCTTAATAATGTCTTATTCATAAAAAATTGGAATTCTTAATATGGATCTTATTTTAGCCTTGTTAAAGGAAAGGGAAATAAAATGTTTTGACCTCAGTTTGTGCATGCTGGCTATTGGGGCTTCTGGGTAGGTTCTAAGTTTTTGGACATGTGTGCATGTCCTGCTTTCCAGAGGACAGCAATTAACAGTTGCTTAACAGACTCTTGAGCCTGCATTTCTGGATGTCTGGTAAGAGAAGCCTGATCATCTGTTGGTGCTGAGTAGAAGGATACAGACTTAATCTCCAGGAATAGCAAGGTCTGTCTGTGTTGGAGAGGGTAAGCAGAACCAAACAAAAAGCAAACTCTGGATTGTTGTGTTAAAAACATGACTAGTGCTTAATATTGATTTTTAAAAATAGCCTGAAGGGTATTCATTAATTCATTAGTGTTGGCGATTACATCTCCCTAAACCTTTCCATCCAGTCATGCTTCCTGGCAAGAGTGAGGAACTTTTATTTTCTTGTTGGTCTTCTGATCTAATTGAGCAGGTGGCAAAATAACAATGTTTATTAAACAAAAAAATAAATTAGATTTTACTGCTTTGTAGGACCCAAATATTTGGCCCAAGTACTGTGTCTTAGTGAGTTACTATAGTTCAGCTGAGCTCTTTTTTTTTTTTTTTTTTTTTCCCTTGAGTATGGAAGGAGCGGAAAACATGCACTTGGTTGGTGACTGTGTGTTACCAGACATGCAGCATCTGAGTAAGCTATGAGGAGGCAAATTTATGTCAAAGGTCTTTTGGAATTGCTTTTGGACTTCGAATAACTTTTTTGTTGTGTGGGTTTTTTTTTGTTTGGTTTGTTTTTTTTTTTTTTTTAAACTCTGTCATGCAGAGTGTTTCTACCTTGGAGAACATGTTGATCTCCTGAGTCACTGATCTTGGATAATTAGAAAATAAAGCTTTGTGTACTTGATTTAAATAGTTGGAGTGGCCTGTGTCTGTAAGGAAACTTTGTTTAAGATTAAATTTTTAAATGTTTAAAATTTACTTTTGCATGGCTTAAAGTGCATCTTGTTAGACTAAATACAATCCTAAACTGTAGGTAGATGTGTGTGTGCAGGTGATGCCAAAAATTTAATTCAAACCAGTTTTAATTCATATTTTCACTAAAAGGATTTGATGGGTCTTTTATTGATGCGTCTCATGTGTTTATGGCATGGAAGCAGCTGTTGGGTTGTTTGGAAATAGGTGGGTACTTCTGTTGTGCTACAAGTAATGATTGGAGGTTTTTGCATTCTTCAAACTTTGTAGCTGAAATTAAATTTTAAAGACCCTCAAACCTTTCCATCCTACACTGGAATGGAAGTAGCAGCTGTTGAGATCTTGAGAGTAAGACTTCTGTAATTAGGAGCAGGCAAGCATTTGATTGAGCCCCTCAGTGTGCTTACATATAGGAGAAAGGGGAAAGCTTGGTACCCATCCCTGCCTGAGGGACCCTCATGTAGTGTCAGGCAATTCCTTTAGTTGGGATGGGGTATCACTCTATCACCTCTCTTCTCTGTCTCCATCCAACCTGCGCTTTCTTTTTTCTTCACCAACCCTCAACCCCCACCCCAATTAAAAGAAGCATGTAGGTGCTTGTAAGGTATTGGGAGAACTCAGTCTGGTGGACAGTTTGAAGATCTGTGCGGAGTTAAGACAGGAGACTCTCTTGACGTTAAAGGACAAATAAGGCATGTAGGGAATCACAGGTTTGGCATTTAAGGACACTTGTGAAAATCTAAACCCCATTGGGACTCAGGGACGAGGCAGGATATTTGAAGGCTGCTCCTCTCAGCCTGTGTAACTGAATTTCTTCTAGCCCATTTGTTGATCTGGGCCTAACTACCACAACGGACCAAGCATACAAATCTTTGCTAAATGATAGGAAAAAGCAGATTGGTTAAGCATCTTGCTTAAAATAGGTGTCCCCTGTGGAGGAACTCTATTGCAAACCCATATATCATTATATTTTTAAGTGCGCTTCAGGGTGCAATAATCATGCATATTTCAGTAAAAACAAAAATATGATGGGTTGCAGAAGTCTGATATAACTCTGTATAATTTGTGAAGGACTTCATAAGGCTTCACTGTCTCTCTTCCTTACACCCAATTCAGTTTGTATCTATAGAAAAAAATAACTAGGGGGGGTGGAGGGGGGGCCCCCGGGGCTTAGTAAAACTTACTATAGTAGTTAGATTTCCAAAGGCTATTTTTCAGAAAAATTAATGATCTACAGAGGCAGAAAAATTTACAATATTTAGTGTGAATTCAGGTTACATAGTATTTTTAGAAAGAATGTAAAATAAAAAGCCACTAACTCTAACCTGGGGAATAGGGCTTAATTCAACATCAAGTTCTTTGGATTCATCAGTGTGTTAAATTTAATGAACAATTTCCTAATATATAGTGAAAATATTTTAAAGCTTATTAAGAATAGTTTTAATTAAATATAAAGACACACATTGACTTTAGAGGAGTCATATCAAGTTAAAATTATAGAATCACTTAGGTTGGAAAAGACCTTTAAGATCACTGAATTCAACTGTTAACCCACTTGTTATCTAGGAGAAGAGACTGCCCCCCCCTGCCTACGGCCCCTGTCAGGCGGCTGCGGAGAGCGATCAGGCCCCCCCTGAGCCCCCTCCTCTCCAGGCCAACCCCCCCAGGTCCCTCAGCCGCCCCTCACAAGGCTGGTGCCCCAGCCCCTGCCCCAGCCCCCTGCCCGGCTCTGGACACGCTCCAGCCCCTCCACGTCCCCCTGCAGTGAGGGGCCCAAAGCTGAACACAGGGGTCCAGGGGCGGCCTCACCGGTGCCCAGCGCAGGGGGACGGGCACTGCCCTGGTCCTGCTGGCCACGCCGTGTCTGCTACAAGCCAGGATGCTGCTGGCCACCTTGGCCACCTGGGCACACTGCTGGCTCCTGTTCAGCCGGCTCCTGACCAGCACCCCCAGGCCCTTTCCCACCAGGCGGTTCCCAGCCCCCTGCCCCAGCCTGTAGCGCTGTGTGGGGTTGCTGTGACCCACGTGCAGGATCCGGCACTGAGCCTGGTTGACCCTCATACAACTGGCCTCGGCCCTTCGGTACAGCCTGTCCAGACCCCTCTGCAGAGCCTCCTGCCCTCAGGCAGATCAACATTCCTGCCAACTTGGCATCATCTGAAAACTTCTGAGGGTGCACTTGATTTCCTCTTCCAGATTGTTGATAAAGAGATTAAACAGGTCTGGCCCCAGCACTGAGCCCTGGGGAATACCACTTGTGAGTGGCCACCAGTGGGATGTAACTCCATTCACCACCACTCTTCAGACTTGGCCATCCAGCCAGGTTTTTGCCCAGCATAGATAACACCCATCCGAGCCATGAGCAGCCATTTTCTACCAGGAGAATGCTGTGGGTAACAGTGTCTAAGGTCCAACAGACAACATCCACAGCCTTTCCCTCATCTACTAAGTGGGTCATCTTGTCATAGAAGGGGATCAGGCTTTTCAAGCAGGACCTGCCTTTCATAGCCCCATGCTGGCTGGGCCTGATCTCCCGGTTGTCCTGCACATGCCACCTGATGGCTCAGGCTGATCTGCTCCTGGCACCGAGGTCAGGCTGACAGGCCTGCAGTTCCCCAGCTCCTCCTTCCTGCCCTTCCTGTAGATGAGCATTACATTAGCTAATTTCCATTCTTCTGGGACCTCTCCAGTTTGCCAGGCCTGCCGATAAACAATGGAGTGGTTTGTCCAGCTCCCTCAGTACCCTCAGTGGATCCCATCCAGTCCCACAGACTTCTGCATGTTTAAGTGGAGCAGCAGGTCACTAACAGTTTCCTCCTGGACTGTGGGGACTCCATTCTGCTCCTCCTCGTCCCTGGCTTCCAGCTGAGGGAGCTGAGTGCCCTGAGAGTAACGGGTCTTGCTATTAAAGAATGCGGCAAAGAAAGCGTTAAAGTACCTCGGCCTTTTCCTCATCCTTTGTGGCAATGTTCCCCACCACATCCAATAAAGGATGGAGGTTATTCTTGGGCATCCGTTTGTTTCTAACATATTTGTAAAAACATTTGTTGTTATCTCTTATGGTAGTGGCCAGCCTGAGTTCTAGCTGGGCTTTTGACTTTCGAATCTTCGCCCTGCATAACCTTATGACATCCTTGTAGTCCTCCAGAGTTGCCTGCCCCTTCTTCCAAAGCTGGTAAGCTCTCCTTTTTCCCTGAGTTCCAGCCAAAGCTCTCTGTTCAGCCAGGCCGGTCTTCTTCCCCACCAGCTCGTCTTTTGGCACATGGGGACAGCCTGCTCTTACACCCTTTTAAGACTACCTTCTTGAAGAATGTCCAGCCTTCCTGGACCCCTTGGCCCTTCAGGGCTATCTCCCAAGGGACTCTGTCAACCAGGCTCTTAAACAGGCCAAAGTCAGTTCCTTGGAAGTCCAAGGTAGCAGTTCTGGTGACCCCTCTCCTTACCTCTCCAAAACCAGAAACTCGTTATCATCTCATGATTGCTATGCCCAAGACATCCTCTGACCACCACATCACCCACCAGTCCTTTGCTGTTTGAAAACAGCAGGTCCAGCAGGACATCTCCCCTGGCTGGCTCACCGACCAGCTGTGCCAGGGAATTATCTTCCACACACTCCAGGAACCTCCCAGACTGTTTCCTCTCTGCTGTGTTGTGTTTCCAGCGGACATCTGGTAGGTTGAAGTCCCCCAGGAGGACAAAGGCTAGCAATCTTGAGACTTCTCCCAGCTGCTTGTAGAATGTTTCATCTGTCTCTTCATCCAGGTTGGGTGGTCTACAACGGACTCCCACCAGGATATCTGCCTTGTTGGCCCTCCCCCTGATTCCTACTCAAAGTTGTGGCAGCATGTAATTGAAAATTTTGTTGTTAACACTTAAACTTTAAGTATTTTATGTGTTCAGATTATAAAGAACTTTATTCAAAAGTTACTTTGGAAGAAAACAAAGGGTTTTAAAGGAAAGTTAAAAGTTTTTGAGGAAAAATTTCCCAAGTATATAATGCATATCAGTATTTAAAAAATAAATATTAGAAATAAAAGCCATTTTATGGAGTACTTTGAAATATTGGGTGGCTTTTTTTTTCCTTTTTTTTTTTTAATTCAGATTACAAATGAACCCACACACACACTTCAAAAACTGTCAAAAAAGAAATCTTTTGAAATGAAATGCCAGCACGGTGAATGCGATTTTTGCAAAGCATTTTGATTTCAATAAAACAGCATTCTCTGGTGCATAATTGCTTGATTGTAGTTTTTTTCCAACTAGCTCTAGTATAAAGTGGCTTATTTATGCACTTTTTATTTGTGCATGCTTTATTTTGTATGGCACACTTCCATTTCATCTTAAGACCTTTATAAAGATTAAGCTTTATAGAGCCCTTTTCTGCAGATATTATCCCCATTACACAGGAAGGTAAGCAAATACAGAGGAAGGTTAATTGAATTGCCCTGCTGCAGAATGTGAGTATTGGAGCTGGAACCACAATTTGGGAATGATTGTTCCCAAGTCAGTACTTTAATATAGCACAGGAGTCTTTCCTCTGGTATTGTAACCATAGAAAAAAGAAGGGCAGGAAGCACAAAGTTAGCAAGATCTTAAAATTAAGCTCTAAGTCATTGCTTTTAATCTTGTTAAGACTGTGTTTTCTTCCTCATACGTTATTTCCAGTAACAGCCACCTTCCCTTCATGCCATAGCAGGTAAGATAAATGGGACTGACTGTGGCCAATAGGAGCCCTGCTGTTCATTTTAGGGACCACAGTTGATTGTACATTTTGGTTACGTTCTTCTATGTATTTGAGTAAGTGGTAAGGCACAGATTTTTAAGGGCCTTTAGAAACTGAACAATGAAGACTGGTTTAAAATTGTTTGTGTGACTAACAAAGGAGATTGCCTTGTAGTCATAGCAACAACTTAGTGGCATTGACTGTTTAAACAAAATAGGTACAGTCACTATCCTGATAAAAGTAAATCCTTGAACCTGGAAAGCTGTACAAGTGATCTGTGACCTGTATGGTTGGCTGACTTTTTCCAAACTAGTGTGTGTGTGTGTGTTACAGCTGTGTGTTTGGTGTTCTTGTTTCACTTAAATCAGGATTGAAAGTCGAGAACTGATCACAAAGTATATTGTATGGTTTTCTGATTTTTGGGAGAATTGTTTAGTTAAAACCTTTACTTTCTTTCTTTAACTTGAGTTTCTGTGAGTAGCTTAGTTTGGCGATCCTGTTGGGCATGTAGTGGAAATTGAGGTAAGCAAGGCTGGCATGGGGCTTGTTTTAGGCCAAACTCCTCGCATGAGCTTGTATTTGGGGAGAACGGGGCAGCACAACAGGGAAGGGGGGCTTTGATCCTTCCTTGGAAAGGAACCTCATGAACACGCTGTAGAAGCACCAGCCATGGATACAGTGCGTCTTTCACAGAGCCTGTTTAAGGGCAGCCTTTGGGTTTCAGTGAGGCACGGAAAAGCTTGTTAGTGGTTGCAAAAAGGATTTGCTTGTTTTGCTTTCTCCCTGTGCTCTTGGAGCTGCACAGCACCCTCCCTGAGAAACAAGTCTATGGATGCATTGCACCCTTTGCAGGACTAATTCCTTTGTAATTATGTTTCAGCTGCTCATTGTCCCAAGCATTTAGCACAAATGTGTTTATGGAAAATATAAGACTTTTATGTGATAGTGGAAGGGCAACAATCAGTTCTTTCTTCAGGAGGGTGTTTTAAGAAGCAGCATTTTTTTTTGTCAAAACAAATGTCTAACTCCTTTATTACTTTTCTGGGCCTGGTTGTTAGGTTAGCATAGCTTCATTTTTAAACCGCATGTAAAAAAATTATTTACCACATCATCTGTAGAATGTTCTGGGGACCTTTGCAAATACCTGATAAGTTTAGGTCCATGTCCAGATACTGGGTCCTATCCCAAAAATAGTTTTGTTATAAATGGATGAAAAGTGCTGGCAGGTGAGCATGCAAAGAAAAAAGGAATTAAAGATGAATTGGTTTTGTTATTTTGGAGAAGTGTCTTTTCAGTAGATTTTTTTTTTTATGAAAGATGTTGTCAGAGCTCCTGTTGCAGATAAACTTGATTACTTGGGACTGCAGTTCTAATGCAAGAGCAAAATTTAAGTGCTTCCTTTTTCATGCTGAAACTTACAGAAATATAACAAACCTGTAATATTTTGCCCTTTCTCTAAAAAGCTGGAGACAACAGCGTCCAAATGCATTTGATTACCTGAAGTATGATAAAGGAGGCTAACTTGTCTCCACAAGAGCAAGGTATCTAGGGCTCCTTGCCTTGCCTCCTAGGAAAAAATAAGGAAAACATCTTTCTATACAAACATGGTGACTGTATATACTAGACAATAAGGGAGTATACTTTTCTATTGACAAGCTGCAAGTTCAGGATCTTATTTACCCAGTGGTATGGTGTTTGTATCTGTAATTACCCTCTAGTCCCAGTGTCTCTTGAAAGTTTGACTTTTTTTGCACAAAGTTTTGCAATGTCTGCAACCAAGAGCAGTTCTGTTATTCCCTGGCAATGGGGATACTGGAACTCTATGATACTTTTTTTTTTTCCTAGTTTTGCATGCCTTTGTGGCAACAATGCACAATACTGGTTGAATGTTCACTGTTAAGGAAATAGAAAAACAAAAGTGTATTGAGATAGTATGAAACACTCTAGGAAGTACTGACTTAAAATCAGTTTATCGAAACTCCACAGATTATTCTCAACAAGCGCTGTTGAACTGTTTTTGAGGTCTGTAGTACAGCTGGGCCGCTATGTGAGACCATAGCTATCAGGCTGTTTTGCTACTTTGTAATACTGCTAACTTTTTCACCTCTTTAAAAACCACCTGAGTAGCCATACTCTGTTTTTTGAGAAGCTTCAAGTAAAGGATTGCTGTGACAATTCCCTGCTCTCCTGCAACATGAGTTTTATTGACATACACTGACAGATGTGGGGTAAGCAACCTGTTTGGTGCTTATCAACCATTTCTGGAGTAAAAGCAAGCACTAGTGTTGGTTGTTCTGGGCACTGCAAGCTAAAGTTGTACCACTGCACCTGCTGTATGTTGATCTCTCTGTAGCAGCTGGTGAACTTTTCTGGTTCAGAGAAGGTTGGTTGCAGAGAAGAGTGATAAAAAGATAATTCTTTTTATCATTAAGCTTAATAAGACATAGCCAATTTTCTGAAAGTCCAAGGTGGCATTCATTATGTTGTCCATGTTATATAATTAACATGATTAAAGTAAAGTTTTCCCTTGCTTCTGCTTTTTCCACACAGTGACTCCAGTGACACGTGTAAACTGCTTCAAAGAGAGGGAGAGAGCTGCCCTGAGAGATGTAGGGACCGTTTGTGTCCTGGGCTGTTTCCCCAAGAAAAAACATATCTGTCCTGTACATACTGTACAATACATAGAAACAGGATTTGTGTTACAACCATCTTTGATTTGCTGGTCAGCACTTCCTGTAAATACTTCACAGAAAATTAGGAGAGGTATACGTTCCCTCTTGATGAGAAAGCGATCACTAACAACTTTTATTTTTGTCTGATTACGGACTAAAATTTTGCAGTTCCCTCTGAAGAAATATATTATTTGGAAAAAAAATATCAATTGAAAACTCCAAAACAAGCCTGTCTGACTTTAAAGAATGAGGCTTTCTTCTGCACCAGGCTATGTGCAATAACCAGGTGCGCATGAACCATACATTCTCTCTACTAAAAAGGTGTTATCTGCCATCAAGAAAGCCATCATATTTTGAGAATGAAACTGTGAGATAGTTTAAAAACACAAGACAAATATAAACAAGATAATTGGCTCTGTTTTGCTATTTGTGAGATAATACTTGAGAGGTATGCTGCTGTGCAGTTAAAACTGTGTCCTCATAGATGGTGTTGGAGAAGGGACACTTTCATTTCCTTCTGCCAGCCCCAGGCAAGGGCTGAGCCGCTGATCTCTACCTGGTGCTCTGGCTCAGCCCTGGCTGCAAACTGCTGCAGGGTGCCTGGGCAGGGGGGAGGTGGCTGGGGTATGGGGAAACCCAGCAGGTGGCTGGTCCTCTCCTCCATCTGTCCACCTCTGCTGCAGCCGCGATCTTTACTCATTCACATTGTTTTGGTTAGTTGACTGTCTCTCCTGTAACCCAGAGGGCTGGAGTTACTCTTCACTTTTTGGGCAGCTTGCTTTCTGCACCACCCCCCACCAAGGTGTTATCAGTGGTGCCCTGATTGCTGCAATCACCTTCAGGCATATCCAGAGTATGGTGAGAGCAGCCAGGGGAGAGGGGGAAGGGCCTGGGAAAAGCTCTCTTGAGCCCTATGGGAAGGGTGGGAGGCAGGGACATGCCAGTACATGAGCCCCTGCCTGGTGCAGTGTTGCTCATTTGTGGTCTCCAGGGCTGGTAATTTGGAAGTAATACCTACAGTTGAAGGGTTTGGACGTTTTCTTTCATGCCAGGGTCTGTTAGGCTGTAGTGGTCACTCTGGTTCCCTGGTGAAAACTCCCTTTTGGCTGCACCTGTGTGTAAATGCTGACCCACCACCTGTGTTGGGGTGGCTGGGGGGGGGGTGCCTGCAGGAGCAGAGCTGTGCTGATCGGTGATCTCACCTGAGATGTGTTTACTAAGCAGGCTGGGCATGCCAGGTGGTTAGTGGTTCCTCCTGGTGATGACACCTGGCAGCAGATGGCAGGGCAGCCACTTGACACCTTGGGGTGCCCAGCTCTGGCGCCTCCCCCTCTGCCCAGCCTTCCCCTGCCCAGGCAGCCTGTAGGTCCCTGCCTGCAGCTGCTGCCTTTCTTGGTGTGATGGCTGATATTGCTATTTGCTTCATTGCTTTTCCTGCCCACCCTGGATTAAACTGAACTATTAGTATAGATAAACTAAATTATCATTTCCAATAACCAAAATAATTCTAATTTTAGTAAGTAAAACTACAAAGTAAAGAGCTAAACAATATGTAACATTTGAATAAGATCAGAGCTGCTACTTTGTATTGGATTTTAACACAAGGGTTCTGTTTATTATAACAGTTTGTTACCATAGAAGTATAAACTGAAGGTAGCGATGATGACTTAGTGTAATATGTTGTATTAAATAAACTTGTCCTGCATGTTAACGCTGCGTGCAAGGCTTTGTTTATATTACAGTAAGCTGTTTTCTGCTGCATTTACAATTCTGCTATACAAATAAATTAAGGGAACTCATGACAGTATGATTTACTTTCTCCTTGCAGACTGAAAAACGTTAATATTTTTAAGCATATTTGCTTGAAGTGGTTACATTAAATTTTTTGTTGGTGCACCATCAAACCTACCATCTAAGAAAGGAAGTAGATGAAAGTCAGTCTTATCTTCTTGTTCCTATACTTAATGGATGGACAAATATTAAATACTGTATTTAAAATTCAGTGCTATTGCAAACAGTATTGAATAACCCTGTAAAATATACTCCTGTCCTGCAATAACAGATGAACAGCCACAAAATGAAATAAATTAAGAGAGCCAGTACAATCTCACGCACAGCTTTGAGTGTTTAATCTTCCACGTTGTACAAACATACTGTGTCGGAAGTCAGTGAATTTATGCTTCAGCTTTGCTCAGGCTGAACAGGTGCAGCTGAGTGAATGATTTGGCCTGTAGTATTGGTGGCTTTGGTGGTGATAGGTAAGCTGTGAAGGAAAAACTGAATCTGAACTTCCAGTCCCAGGATAATTTGCAGTGCTGAAAAATTGGGGGGTGAGGGCAGGGAAGAAGTATTTCTGTTTAAATAAAGGAACAGATGTTGTCTGCACTCCAGCTACAAAAGCCGTAGAACATCACAATCCAGTCTGTTTTTATATAATATTTTCATTAAGATATATACTTCCGACATGATATGGGTATAACTCCTGTGAACATCTGTTCCTTTAAAAAAAAAAAAAGTGTCAAGTATAATTTCATTTCATATAAGCATAGAGCAGGTAGAATCAATTTGAAACATCTGATGTAAGTATTTGGAGTTAAGGTTTTCCTCTTTCTACCTTTTTTTTTTTTTTTTCACTGAAAGCTGTTTGACAAAACACAGGGTAACCTCTTCTTTTTTAAAACATTTCCTCCTTTGGTTGCTCAACCTGATGCATTTCCTGTTCATTATGAGCTCTCAGCCCAGATCTTGGGAGGAGAGGGATGCTACACTTGCACGCAGCTGACTTCTTGTGCTGGACACCATATGGCAAAGTGCTCCCCATGAGGGCACATGCCATCAGGTATTCTGGGCCACCAAATTCAGCATAATTTGAAGTTATAAACTATTTAGCTAAAACACTTACAGACTTAATTCATCTCATAAATGAAAAAAAAAAAAAAGATATTTGTAAGTAGTGTAGCCCTTTTGTCTGTAGAAGCTCCCCTCACTTACAGCAAATGGTATTAAACACTCATGCTTTTATTTCGAGTATATGTAGGAGCACAAGAGAAATGCCAGCTCCGCTATGCGGAGTGGATTGTACTATGATCCACACTTCGCGTTTTCTGTTCTTCCCAGCTGGCTGCATTTCTTGGTTACAACTTTGTGTTTTGTGCGTCTGTGGTGTGATGGCATTGGTTTCAAGGTCCTGTGTGCTGTGCAGTCTGTTTTCAAAGAATTTCCTGCAGTGTTCAGGTTTGGTTTAACGCCTGTAGAAGGCACTAAAGTGGGTGGGAATAATGCCCGTGGAAACTAAGTGTTGGCATTTGGAAAAGTCTAGATAGTAGTATAGTTCTAAATAAGTGGGGAAGTAGGAGCAGGAGGAGGCACTACTCTTAAGCCTGCTAGCAGATAGCAGTGCAAATGTTACTCTTATTAACTATTTACTTATATTTTTCCTTCTTCTGTTTTTCATATTTTTTCCCCTCATCTTTTCCTGAAGCAGCAGCGTGGAGCAATTGCACTTGCAATTCTGTAAACTTTTCTCAACTGTATACCCTATTTAACACTTAAATGCTAATCCAATCCTATGCTTTCTTTATTTCCAGAATGAGCCTCCCATTAGTTTTCAATGGAACAAAAAGTTGCAGAGAATACTGATTAAAAAAAAAAGTCACATGAAAACTTAGAAATTACCATAATAAGATTTAAACATTTCTAACCTAGTGGATCTACTTTGTCTGAAAGCATGTTAGAGTTACGATGTTTTTTTTTGATTACTGTAGCAAAGTTATAGTAGTACTGCAAACTGTTTTTAAAAGAAATATTTTCTAGTTTATAGAGAGGCTCTTACATAATTAAAAATGGACTATTTAGCTATGGTAACACATTGTCTTATATTAATTTAGTAGTTATTAATATTACATTGAAGGTTTTTTGCATGAAAAGTTATGCAAAGTCCCTAGTGCTGAATATCAGGTAATAATCAGGGAAACCAACACACCAAAAAACCCCAAACAACCAACAAAAGAAAATAGCAAGCAATGATGTGTAATTGAGAAAGCTGCTACTCTTTAGTGTTTGGAGCTGGGCACAGTGATGAATTATCTGGGAAATTGTAAGTTATCTGAGAGCAATCACTGCTGATTTGAAGTTTCATTAGAAAATACTACTATTTTGCTATTTCTGGTGAAGGTTAGCTGAAATGATTTGTACAATGTGTCTGCGGCTCTTTAAGCTGTAATTCAGATATAAATTGATACTACTTGACCTCTCTTGGTAGCTTCTCTGTCAGTGGAAGACTGAACTGAAAGGACAGCTTGATGCTTTATTGCCATTTGGCAAAATACTAATGAGCCTTGTAGAAAGGCTTTATGCATTTATTACATAATGCTTACAAAAACCTCTGAATCTGACAAACGTGGAAGACTAAAAGACTTTGAAAGCATAATGTAGACAGATTGGCTTTCTGGTATTGAGTCTGTCTGTCTTTATATCGGTGTGTCCATAGGAGGGTGTGAGGCTGCCTGTGATCCAGACCATCTCTGAAAGCCCTGGAAGTTGTTTCACTTGCCTTAGGATGTGTTAGGTAATACCACATACCAACAGTTAAGCAACAGAAATGGCTTTTCAATATCTATTTTATTTAACATACCTATAGACACCTAAGTATAGGTGTGGAGATCTCAAAGTGGACTTTGCAGTAAGAGCTTGACATTTTTTATTACAGTATAAAGCAAGAATATCTTGGTTTTTCTTCTCCTTAAAAACTGTTGCACAAGGTCAAGTTTACTGTCGGTGTTTCTGAATGTGAATACATTTTGTAGATTTATCACTGACTTCCATTCCTGCCCTCTCCCCTGCCTTGTTCTGACAAAAGTGTGGACTGCAGCTTGTGTCATCAATGTGGAAACACTGAGGAACTGACCCAGGGCATCTGCCATCTAGTTCGGAATCCCCCTTATGTACTGTACTTTGACATATACATGCATAAAGTTTGGTTTTTTCACTGCTTATCTTATGATTTTATCCTTTCAGAAGAATTAAAGAAAAGAAACCCCATCTTTTTTCATTACTTTGTTTTATCTCGTTATCATCAGTATTAAACCAACAGTACTTAAATGAAAAGTTTTCTTCTTGCACTGAGATGACTTTAGGATATGTTTACGTTTGTCTAAGCTGGCATATTTCTGTGCATGTGTAATTTTTTTTTGAAAGCAAATTCTCCCATCATTTTGCTCCTTTTTTTTGCTCTGACCTCTCTGTAGGAGTTTTCCAGCCACATCTCTAGTGGAGACGAGCTTCAGCTATGCTAGCATGGGTGGGATGGAAATATACTTATTTATGTATGGTTCCATTTTTATACTTAATGATGCTTTTATTTGGTTTACAATGATATTGGCTGTTCGGTAGTCCTATTGCATAACATTCAGGTTTCAAATTAATTTCCCCCAGGGTTCTTATTCCTCTTGCATTTCAGCTTCTCCCTGTATACTAAATTATTATGAAGACCCTCAGGTAAGAAAGGCCTGGTAGTGCTAGAAAACAAGAGAGCAGGGAAACAGTGTGTCTTACGTGGGGAGCAAGAAAAGGGTTAAGGCACTAGGGAGCTGTTAAAAACTCTTGACACACAGGCCTGGCAAGCAAGGGTTTTTTGCCATTGCTGTGGTTTCTTTCATATCTAAATCACTATTTAAAGGCATTATTGTTAAGGAGGTCTGGGTTTGTAACATTGACTTTAAGTGTTGCAAAATTACTGAATATGTACACACACACACCCCCCACCCCAACCACCCCCACCCCCTGGGAAAGGCCAAACACGAGTACTAGGAAATGTAATTACTTTTTTCTTTTTCTTTTTTTTTTTTTTTTCCCCCCTCATATTAGCCAGTGGACTTTTTCAGTCCAAACAGTATGTATAAAAAAAATAATCTGTTATAATATGTAGCTTGTTGACATAGTAAAGATGTGTCAGTGTCTGGACAAATACCTATAAAATTTTTACGGTGTCTATAGATAATGTTAAGATTAAGTGAGATGGTGAGGGATTTACCAGACCTTCATTTCACTGTATGAAGGAAATAAGGATTATTTTTTTATTATTGGTTTTGTTTTGTGGGGTTTTTAGGTGTGGCTGGTGGTATATTTTTTTTTGTTTGTTTCAATTGTTTGGTTGGTTGGTGATTTTTTTATAATTCTTAGAAAGTATAAATATTTATTTGTAATATTTTACCTATAAAAGAGATTTTTGGTGAATACCCTGGGGAGATGCCTATTATCTGACTACTTTTCTAACTTCTTAACCCTTTCCCCTAGCTGTTAATTCTGGTACAGTATCAGTACCTAATGAAAAGGCAAAACAGCCAATCTATGTGAAGCTATAAAACTATGTTTATGACAATATCTAATGTAGTCCATCTCTACATCACAGAAGTGATTATAATTTATAAACGTGGCTTTTACTTTGTTGTTTTCCATTGAATTTAGTGTTGCGGATGGTGGTAGAATCATACAATCATTTAGGTTGGAAAAGACCTCTAAGATCATCAGGTTCAACTGTTAGCCCAGGACTGCAAAGTCCATCAGTAAACCATCTCCCTGAGCACCACATCTACATGTTTTTTAAACACCTTCAGGGATGGTGATTTCGCCACCTCCCTGGACAGCCTGTTCCAGTGCCTGACAACCCTTTCCATGAGGAAATTTTCCCAATACCCAACCAAACCTCCCCTTGTGCAACATGAGGCCGTTTCCTCTCGTCCTGTCGCTTGTTATCCGGGAGAAGAGACCGACCCCCCCCTCCCTACGGCCCCTGTCGGGTGGCTGCGGAGAGCGATCAGGCCCCCCCTGAGCCCCCTCCTCTCCAGGCCAACCCCCCCAGGTCCCTCAGCCGCCCCTCGCAAGGCTGGTGCCCCAGCCCCTGCCCCAGGTCCTGTGCAGAAAGCATAAGGTGATATAAGGACATGATCTAAAGTGGGAATTAGGCAGGGAGAAAACAAACCAAAAATGAGTTCATCCATAACATTCCTTGATGGATACTGCAGAGGTTTTGATGTGACTGACTTAAAAATTGCTCCTGTGGTAGCAGCTCAGCAGAGACAGCCTTTGTGCATATGTGCTGTGGGGGCTGGGGCATGCTTTCCCCCCCTGCTTATTCACTGCTGTGAGGAAAGGTTACCTTGTGCACTGCATTTGAATCACATACAGGCGCCAAGAAGAAATTTCCTCTGTGGCTTAAGCAGCCTTTTAGATGGTGTCATCAAGCCCTGCCTGGGCCAGCGATAAACTCTTGTTTCTCTTAATTCTAGCTTTGGTGTAAAAATACAACTTGTTGAGAATATTAGTAAGAATTAAAAGTGAACATGCATCCAAAATCTTTAGAGGATGCTATTACCCAAAATAATTTTAACTTGTCAATGTATGTCTGATTTTATAAGAAACTTCCTTCTTATCTAGAGGCTTTGTTTATCACCACTGTCAACATCAGGCTCGACAGTTCACCTAGATACTTTCTTTTTTATTTTTATTTAAAAAGTCACCTTTCCCATTTCTCCTCAACTGATCATGTGAAATGCTTTTCAGGAAGGTGCTGTGTGTGGGTGCGATCACCCACAAAGCGCTGGGAGGAACCGTGGGTGGCTGCACTGCCATCATCCCAGCCTTTCGCCTCCCCCGAGGACATGGGGCCGCTGCTGCGGTTACAGATGGTATGCTTCAGGGTTAAGTGGCAAATGCCTGTAAATTTTAATGGGGTTTGGCTGCCAGAATCTCTTAGGCCAGTTTTAAAATTTTAAGGCGTGATTGACTGTTTCTTGGGAAGAGACTTGCCCTAAATATTCATTTCTCTGGCTGAAAAAGTGGGTTTTCATTGTGCTGGTTTTTAAAGCTGAAAGAATCAGACTTCACGGAACCATTTATTCTACATAAAATGCGTAATCATATAATTCTGAAAGAAGATGCTGCCTGTGTACTATATATGCATTTTTAAAAAATTGTTTCTGTTGATGTATGGCCTGTTCGTAAAGACATTATTTTTTAATTGTATCAAGTGCCCTGATGTATTACTTTTTATACCTCATACTTCACGTAATATTAGGCTGAAGCATTTACCATAAATTTTTGATCTGATGCAACAGCATATACTCCTATTATTTTCTCTACATATTCTTTTTTTCTTTACATTTTATTCTAGGAAATTGCAGGTTGCATGGAAGCAAGCTCTCCTGTTCATCGCCATGTGTAAAGAGCTAGCAGATAGGCTTTGATATCTGGGTGCAAGTCTAATTTTGCACCACCACCAACCAGCTTTAATCCAAGGTTTCAGGCAGGATGGGCAGGCGCTGCAGGGAAAGGTGTGTGTCAGACTCAGGGGCTTGTAGGAGGCAGGGTAGTGTTCAGGAAGGGGAAGTCCCTCCTGCTCATCCTATTAAGTCCACCAATGATTCAACATAATGGATAAGTAAATACCAAAGCTATATAATGACCCTCTTCCTATGAATAAACCAAACACACTCAGTTTGGAAGAGGTCAAATTTCAAAATTACTGCTGGAAAAAATGTCAAATATGACATTCATCTGAAGAAGAGGAATTAGGGTCGGGTGTTTGTTATTTTGTTTTTTAATAGTTATATAAATAATATATATTATAAAAGTGGTGAAACAGGGAAGGAACAAAGTGGCTGGGTACCTCTTTTGATGATACGCTAAACTGTTAGCCTGCTGATGGGGGTGATCTTGCTAGCCTTAGTAGACTCAGATTCAACTCACTTTTTTTATCTAAGGACACTTGAACACATATCTCCCCTCTCTGAAGAAAATGCTTTGTTAACCAGGCTAGAAATAACTCAGAAATAAGGTCTGTTGTGCTGCTCTGTATACAAAATTAAACATTCAGGGGAGCAGGGACTGGAACCAGATGTCTCATTTCCCAAGTGACTAATCCAGCCACCAGGCTAAAGTGTTGCATTTTCTCATTACCCCTCCTTTCCTCCATTTACATACAGTTAGTTTATACACGGGAGACAGTTCCAATTGGTCTGTAGCATCAGTCATTATCACACTGGCATATAATTTTCCACAGGGTATAGCTGGACCATGCCTAATTCAAGTGCAGGTGGGAGTGAGTAGCCAAAAGATATTTTAGTAGGTCAAGTACCGAGACCTGCATGGTCCATTGCAGAGACAAATTCTTTTTATTTTTGTTTGCTTTATCTGAGGAACTTTTGAGCCCTTGTGGTTGGTCTCAAGGAGCCAGGAGACCTTCAGTTCTAGTCTGAACTGAATAGAATATGAGGAAATGGCTTCCTGAGCTGCGTGAAGAGAAGTGTTGCCTGTGGGTTGAGGGAGGTGATTCTTCCCCTTTGCTTGGTACTGGTGAGTCCACACCAGCAGTGTTGGGTTCATTTCTGAGTTCCCCAGTACGAGAGATGTGGACATATTGGAGCAAGTCCAGCACAGGGCCACAAAGACAATGAGGGGGCTGGAGCATCTCCTCTATGAAGAGAGGCTGAGAGAGCTGGGCCTGTTTAGCCTGGAGAGGAGAAGGCTCAGGGGGATCTCATCAGTGTGGACAAGTACCTGAATGGAGGGAATGAAGAAGATGGAGCCTTTTCAGTGGTGCCCTGTGACAGGGCAAGAGGCAATGGGCACAAACTACAACACTGGAGCTCCTGTCTGAACATCAAGAAACATTACTGTGATGGTGGCTGGCCCCTCCATCCCTGGAGATATTCAAAACCTTACTGGACATGGTCCTGGACTATCTGCTTTAGCTGACCTTACTTGAGAGGGGAGGGTGGACTAGGCATTTCCAGAGGCCTCTTCTGACTTCAGTTTCTCTGTTCTGTTCTGTTCCCTTATTCACAGGTACTCATTGACTATATAAACATCATGTACCTAGGTTTCTTACTCTGTCAGATTAAGAGGTGAAATCTGTATTTTAAAAAAACCACAAAACCAAACACCAAGCGACAAACCAAACCCAAAAGTAAACCCGAGAAGTTAAAACAAAAATGCAGTCTTCCCTTAAATTTGTAGGTAACAGAAGCCAATTAGACTGATGGTATTAGTGTGATTACATAACACACAAGAAACTTTCAGAGTTTAGATAAACTCTGAACATTTGTTTGAAATGAAGTTTCCTTAATGAATGCTGATTTTTACCGTGTGTTGACCTGTACTTGGTTTCGGGATAGTGGGATTAGATGGCAGAAGAATCTACCCTTTAAGTCTGAACACTATACGCAGGTGACTTGAAACATGGTTTTCCTTCTATAGACAGAGTAATTCTTGGAGGGAAAAAAATTAAAAAAAAGAAAAAAAATTTTGAGAAAAGCTTAAAAAAAAATGTGGAAGAAGCGAGTTCCTTTCAGTATTACCCTGATGACTTTTGAGTCCCAGAATGCCGCAGCAGTAAGGAGAAGCATGTGCAGATGTGAGTCCTCACTCCCAGCACACAACCACTGGAAACTGTAGTATGTAATTTGAAGAGGAGAAGCTGTAGTAACGTTTGTTTTCTTTTCCTGAATCCACTTATCTCCCTGATGTTTGGTGTCATTAAAGTGGCAATTATAAATGAGGCTTCAACAGAGAAAAATGTAAATGAATTTTCATTAATATATTCAAGGAAAGAATACTTTTGTAGGTTCTATTCAAAAATGTGAATGTAAAACACATCTTGCTGATTTTTTGCTTATGTTCAGTTCTCCATGATCTGGTCTTCCACGGCTAGTGTAAAATGTGACAGGTCTCAATGGAGAAGTACTTGTTTACTTTCAGCTGGAGCTGGCTAGTGTCCCTAATGGTGGCAGGCTTTGCCTGGGAAATGGTAGTACATACGATATTTCCGTGTGCTACTATCTGGTTGTGATGGTTTGAGCCCTCTGCCACTGCAGGCTTTTTCTCTGTAGTCAAAGGCAGGCAGGCTGGGACTCTGTGTGTGTGTCTGTGAGTGAAAGGTTTGGGGTCATTCCTCTCGGAAGTTCCTTGATGGCTCACCTGGCACTTACCGCATCCTGCTTGTCCCCATGCGCGGCCACCTCGGTGGTGATGCAGAATGGCTGGCAGGACTGTGCAATGGCCTACAATAAGGCACGGCTGGAGGCTAAGAATAGACATTTTTACAGAGATGTTGTCAACCTTTATCACTTCCCTGCCCCGGATCACTGCCTGCCCCCCCACCTCCTGCCAGCCCCAGATGCTTGAATTGGCTCGAGCGCTGTGGCGGCCGAGTGGCAGGCAGGGCTGCCTCGTGCCTGCGCTGCTGTCAGGGGGAAAAGGCTCTACAGCCCACGTATGGAAATGTAGACACGAAATGTTGTATGCCATAGGGAACAGAGTGAAGAAATACTGTTGTATTTCTGAATGCAGTTTGCAAGTTGCCTGTATCTATTAACTCTATGATCAGCAACCATATTTCTAAAAGTTGTCATCTTACTCATTTGTACAAATTTAAGTGTCATGATTTGGAGTCCTGGGTTTGTTGTGACTCTGAATATGTTCCAGTGCCTTTCTGTGTAACTAAGTGTTTATTTTTACCTTTCACAATTGTATTTTCTATTCTTCCAGTGAAGACTTCTGTAGTTCCTAATACAGCAGGCTGTGGGATTCACACCAACAACACAGCAAGGTGTGAGTCCTGAACATCATCTTTCAAATGCCTTCCTTCAAAAATATCCTTCTCCTCCCGTTTTATTAAACTGAATTGCTTTCTATTATTAGGTAATACAGCCTGGGTAAACTTCACATCATAACTTAAAGACTAAGTCATCAGTCACGAAGACAAACCTTGAAGGGGGCTGGTTAATATTTGATTATAGCAGACAGTGTTTGTAAGTTTATTGACTCTGTTAGCCGATTTGCTAGTAAATGAGATAACACATCCATAAGATTAGAGTGGCAAGTTCTGTCACTTTAAAGTGTTTTATGATATTTGATATTAATTGTAAAAAGAAAAAGCTAAAGCCTCACTTATACTACATTCCAAAAAAGGAATATCCTTATGGCTTTTCATTTTACCTCCTTTCAATGAATCTGTTCCTTCATTTATCTTGATTGAAGGAAATGAATTGTGTCATTTTAGCAGCTGTCAAGAAGCAGGCTGGGACAGCATAGTTGCTGCTTGTTTACACTTGGTGCTTTCATAAGTTCATTAATGAGGAACGTAATGAAAAGGTTTTTTTTTTAAAGATGAACTGAGAAAGGAAAAATCTATGTTTTATGTATTTTATTACAAGGAGGTTAGAAACAGGTGGAAGATGTGAATGTATATATAGGAAGAAAGGGAGCACAGGTGCTAAACTGAAGAAAATGACGATTTTCAGCTATTAAATTCAAAGGACACTTAGGCTACCTGGAAGCTGGGTACTGAGGGGCTCCTAAGGTTTTAAGTATCAGAGTAAGCAATATTGATTGCCAACAAATACTTTTTTTGTCAACCTTTCTTAATACTTGTATAAAGCAACCAACTAAAAAAAGGGAACGTTCAAGAGCTGTATTGTTAGATAAGTTAGTTCATATTGCCTCAATATGTATCATAATTTTACTTTGTAGTAATAGAAAATAGTGGGCAACAGCTGAACAAGCAGTATAAGCAGAGTAGAGCTTCTCGATGCTTGTGTTATCTGTTAGTTGCAAATTATAATAGAATGAATAAAATCAGTAAAAATAGCAACATTTGAATTACTGAAGTTTCTCTTTGTAGATTAAGGGAATTGGAAATGATGGCCCTGTTTGACATCAGTTTGAGTCAATGTCAGCTAATTTCATTTCAGCGGTTGAAAATAGTTTAAGACAATTCCATGTTTTCCTTGAAGTATTTCTTTTTCCTTTTGTGGTTGATTTTCCTGCCTTTGTGCTCTTGGGAGCTGTTTAATTCTTTCCACTGAAATAATTTATGGCTGAACGTTATTTCCTGGTTTTTTTTTGATTGCTATGTTTCAACTTTGCTGGAAAGTGTAGATGAAAAAATGAAAATTAATTTCTGCCTAACCTAATTCAAGATAGTTCCTTCTTTGAATATGGCTATGAATTTTATTATAGTTCAATAACATGTTTGATGATGGCCTCCCAAGATTAATTTCAACTTCCTTGAACTGCATTTTCTGTAACACAATATAGCTTGATTTTTATTTTATTTTATTTTTTAGTTAATTTTCAAGAGGAGGTCCTTTCAAACTTGTCAGTTAGTTTAATAAATGAAAATTGAACAGTTTATCTGAAATATCAAGCAATATTTATTATTTCAATCAAAAAATTCAAGTTATTTAAATGTTTCTAAACTATCTTATTTCTGTTGCACAACATTTTTTTTAACATACAGAAATGTTACCACATTAGAAACAGGAATAGTAATAACTTAATTCTGCAGCCTTGAATAACTTTACAGTAGCAATCTGGCTAATTTATTTTCTAACATTTCTTTTCCTGGTAGGCTGCTTTTAACATGTTTCTTCAGTGATTTGAATTCTCCCTTAGCAATTGGTCGTACCTTAACTCTTCAAGTTGTTCACATGTATGTTTTACTTTCCCGAAGGAGAAAAAGCTGTGCAAGAAGTGTCTGATGTTGGTAAATCTTGGTTTTGATATATCCTGAAATATATAGAAAATTAGTGTCTGCAACTTGTTGGTCCTCCCAAGGAAAGAAATCTTGGAGTCTCTTAACAACTTGTCTCTCCAGCTTCCTTTTCAAACCTCTGCTGCTTTTTATCCCTCGGTGAGGCCGTTGGACCGTCTGTTAGGCGATATTGGCAATGATCATTGCACTGGTGGGGTGTGTTGCTTATCTGAAAGCAGGGGAGCCGGGCAGCAGCAAACTTCTTAAATCCACAGGGACTCGTGGAGCTTCTCCTCAATGCAAGGTGTGGTCTGACCCCCTGAAATGCTTTGCCTTACTTTTTCTCCCTGAAGTCGCTTTCAGTCTCTTCTTTGGCATCGTCTATGAGCATACAGATAATTTAAGTGAGTAATTCCATTAGCTTTAGTAGGATAACTTGAATATGTAAAGCTAGACATACTTGAACACTTTATTGAATCAGGGACCAGATTTTTCATAATCTTCTCTTTATTTTTAATCTGAATGAGTGTGTCAGTCTCAGGAACCAGATGTCTTACTTTCGGAGCTCTGCACTTTGTCAGTTGTGGTCAGCCCATAATATTTTTTTTTTAAAACCAACATTTATGTGACATTTTTTCCAGTCTACAGAAAATAATGAGAATCTCTACCATATTAAAACCTCTTTTAAACAAGGTGTAAGTAATAAACCCATAGAATGAACAATAGCTGTATCTCTGTAGTACAGCTTTGGGAAGTTGCAAAGTAATTGTTAAATTTCCTTTGAGATAAAAACAACTTATTTTGAGGCTCTTCTTTGTACATGTATCTGACCTGGCGAGGTTAAATTACAATAAGCGAGCAAGGCATTTAACATTACTTTTCTATGTTGTGCATGTCAGGGCTTCTGGCATTACTGGAAAATGACATCTGGCCGAGTTAAGTGTTGTATAAAGTATTGAAGAAACTCTTCTTAAGCTTGGAGAGTGGAAGATTGTTAGTGTGCATGTTTCCTTGACCTAAGAGATATCTAAATTGGAATTACAGGGAAATGTCCGCCAAATGGCATTATTTCCAATTGTATTAAAATTTTGTTTCCTTTCATACTTTTTCAGAAATTTTTAGAAGCTTTTATATTATCTTGTTAGCATTTTGAGGAGACATAAGTGTATCCTGGTGTAAAGCACATGCTTTCATTCGCTTTGTGTTATATGCATCCTACAGGATGCTAACATTCAGAATCCAACCGATCATGTAAAATTCTTAATACTTAGTTTTCTGTATCAGAAGGGTTGGTTAGAAGCTCTTAAGAGTAAAGTTGCCTGACTTCTATAACATTAGGTTCCATTAAGGCTGCCCCGGTAAGTTGGCCAGTATTACATAACCACAATATTTGTATTTAGAAGAAACATTCACTTTAAAAAAGTTAGAACAAAAGTTGATCAAAGTGATGCAGTAGCCAGCAGTTCCACTTGTAGTCTTTAATGTGTTTATTTTCATAGTGGTATTGGGACATCACAAATCTGAGTAGGACTCCGCCTGTAACATGGATATGAGGTAGAGAGACTATGGCAAAAATTTAAAGATTAATAGGTGCTTAAAACCTATTTCAAGAGAGAAATACTTCTGATATCAAGAAGTACCTCATCATGAACTACTATTTTATAACATTTTATTTTTTTCCTCTTTAGTCATTAAGCAAGTGATAAAAACCTGGCTTCTTATGGCTGACAAAGCAAGTTGGAAAAGAAAACAGTGAAATGGAAACTTCCGAATACCTACTAGGACTAATTGTAGCATATTTTCTGAATTCAGGTATATAAGTAATTCAGTGAAAGTGATGCTTTTTTTATGTTGCATTAGTTTCTTAATCAAGATACTGTGTTGTACCCGGTCTCAATAAAAGCAAAGTTACAGTGGCAATATACTTAACCAAGTCTATAATCTTATGTTTGACAAAAGTAATGTTCCAAAACCTCATCGTGAGTAAACATCAACTGTATTCGCTTCCGTTACCACTTTTGATTGTTATCACTGTTTCTGTTGTAAATTCATAATAACTGCAGTTTTTTAGTTTGCTCATTACCCTTGCCAAACATACCGTAGCTTGCTTTCAGTCTTCTGGAAGTGTTGCTGAATTCCAAGTGGTAGAGTACTTCTTGGACAGACCTTGTAATGTTTTTTAAAGGTAGTTGTTGGAATTTGCTAGTGAGAAGTACCAGTTTGTAGCTGCTGTTAGCATTCTTTTTACATATTATCATACTAGCAAATCCATATGAAATAAATATTGCCTGACTTTGAAGCTACATATTGGCAACTTTTCTTGTCTATTAATACTTGCTAAAGCACTAACATTTTACTAAAAATTAGGTTTTCTTCCACGCTGTAAAAAATGCTGGATCATGTGTTGTCAGAGATTTCTCAGTATGTATATATAGTAGCCCGTATGTACTTCCTGGAGCAGCAGCCCATCATTTGAAAGATTTTTTTCAATTATGAATAAAGTACTGGATTAAATTTGATCCTTTTTAGTAGAATTACTTTAACTCTTAAAATTGGACATCAAATTGATCACATTCTCAAAGATAAAAATACCCGCAAACACATTCTCCTTCACATCTGCATGAAGACAACCAGGTGGTAACTATTATTTTATCATTTGATTGTATTCTTAGTATCGCATTCCACAGATTTTCAGGAACGAGTTGTAATGGACAGTTTTCCCAGTTTATTTAATTAACTCATAAATACACCAGCTTATCATATATTTCCTCCTTAACTAGTTAAAATTTCACATCTAAATTTTGTGGAAGAATGGAAAAATCAATTTTTTTGTGCAACTTTCTTACATTGCTTCTCTTACGAGATTTCTTATAAGACCAGCCAGGGGTTTAGCCCTGTAACTAGGTAGTCACATGCCTTTTTAAAAGTGTTTCTAAGAAATAGGCCTGCTGTTCAACCTAATCTTTCCTTTATATTTCTATAAAGGACCTCTGAGTGTTCCTTAAGCTTAAAATCTCGATCCCATGTGCTGCCCTTTTCTGTCCTTTATGTATCTTTCCAGGGATTCTGATGTCTTCAAGTATCAATATATCTTTCCATGGCATTTCTTCATTTTTGAAATAATTTTTGAATGTAGTTGTTTGGTATATCTCTAATTCATGGTCTTCCTTCATGTTGTCTGTCATTTTAATAGGAATTTCTCCTAGAGTCATCTTTTCATTAGATTTGTTTTAAAGCACTGTGATCAATGAATAAATTACATGTTTAGAAAACTTTCCACTTTGAGTGCCTGTCATACATTCACAAAATTATCTAAGATATTCTTGCTTATACATAAACTATACAATTCTTATTTGTATTTGCAATTCTAATAACCTTGTCATTGTCCTTTTTGTCACCGTTTGGGAGTTTTGCTGAAAGAGTATATTCATGTACTGAATCTTCTGTCTCTAAAATCTGCATTCAAGTCCATTATGAGGCAGGCTTAAAATAATTTTGGCAGTCTTAGCTAGGTCTTTTCTTAAATTTCTGTCCCATAATAAAGCATAATGCAGAATAATTGTCCTTTTCTGCTTCAGTTGGTATGAGTGTCAGGGATATTGCAGGTCAAGGCTGAAGTACATAAAAGCTTGCTCAGCACATCACTACCGTTTGTCCTACCACATTAAATTTATTTTAATGTATTTCTTGAGATTGTTTGAAGCAAAAAGAAAATACTAAGCTGAACTGTTCATGAGGAGAAATACAGGCACAAATCATCCCATTTTTGTGCCACCATTTGAATCCCTGGAGCCATGAAAAACAGCATTTTCATCAGCCTTTCCTGAGTTTCCACTATGTATTCATCTTTTTGGACTGGATCCTTTAAACTATAACGTTAAACTTGGGTAACTCATTTTGGTTGGTACATGGCCTATTAACGAATGCATTGTTTCACAGTTGCGCACGTTACTCAGGGCTTATAAAATATAGATACTTTCTCATAATATTAAATACTTAGCATTAATTACTAAATCTGCATTGCAACGCAGTCGTCTTGTTTGAATGCCATCATCTAGGGTAAATACAAAATGTTTAGTCTTGTATTGGCAATTCATTTAGTTTTACAGCTTTATTATGCACGTCTATGTAATGAACCAGTTAAGCATGGCTTGTTATCTGAACTCGCAAAGCAAAACAGATCAGCCTTTCATTTGTTGGTGACGAATCCTGGTGCTTTCTCACTTATACTGTACTTGTAACATTGTTTTCTAATGATGCAAAGTATAATTATAGATATCAGAAAATGTTGAAGCCAGCTGCAGCTGTTAATGATGGAGACACTGAAGTCTTGCTAACGAGACAAGTATCTACAAATTTACAAAGAGAGAAGAGGAAGAGCCAAGAGGGTAGATGGCATCTCGCAGGTCCTTCCTGTAAGAGTAGCTGGTGCTGGTGAGCTGATTACTTAAAAGAGGAAATGTTACAAGCAGTGTGATGGTGTAAATTGCACCAGTTGTCTTCCCAGTTAAAATACACAGGAAGGCAGTGACACCTGTGCAGAGGACAGACTTTTAAAAGTTTCTCTGTCTTATCTCAGGTGGCAGTGTCTCATCGGGGGGGTCATTCTTGCATCACTGTTCTGTGCCCTGCCATTTTTCAGCCCACCTGATTTACCACTTTTGCTCATATGGGTTAGAATGCTTCACTGCATGCACTTCACGCAGTTCTCTCTCTTCATCTGAAGTGTGGGTTTAGGGTTGTTTTTCTGGGGAAAGGTTTTGTATTTGCTGCCCCTCCCCCCAGTAAATTCCAGAGACTGCCCATGCAGTTGGGCAATTCAGAAATTTCAATAGCTGAATATTTAGACTGTTGTATTTTCTTCTGTGATAGAAGGCACTAAAGAGTTTTGTTACCATTACGTCCAAAATTATCCTTTTGTTAATGCAAATAGGTAAATTTATATGACTAAATAGAAATTAAGTTTGATTTTTCTCCATAATGAAATCTCTTGGTGACAAATATTTCTGACAAAGGAATATCGTCATCCAAAGACTGATCTAAATGGGTGACTGTAGGTGGTTATGAATATTATGGTCATTATTATAGTATTATTAAAAAAGAGTAGTGTTAAATGGCTTTCTGGTCGTAAACTTTGTTTTCTGGATATATTTTTCTGTTATCATTAAATGAGGTATTTGAAAGGGCCTGTGCCATGGATGGCAACCTTAACCTTTCACCAACAAGACTGTCAGTAGTTTATTTCCTTGCTGGTTTTGCTTTTATTCAGAAAGAAAAATATTCTTTTTTTTTGTACTAAAATTAGCAGCTATGATTAATATTTTAACTTACTGTGCCTAAGAACAAGTAAAGAGTAACCTGTGACTAAGTAACTCTTTTCCTTTTTGTATAATAAAAGGAGTTTTATGGTCAGTCATGGGGAATGTTTTATGACAGAGATGTATTTTAAATGCACGTTGATTATTCTAATGTTAAGCAAAGAAGGAAGACCTAGTGTATGCTCTGTGGTTGCCTTTCCCCCATCTACAACCAAGCTGTTGTCTCTTTAAGGAAGCCATTGATATTTTAGAAGAGCTTTATAAAGCTAATGTGAATAATTATCTTTCTGGTTACAAAAAAAGCAACAGAAAAGGAAGGATGTGTTAAGAAAACTGCCACAGATTAAGTAATTGTCTTCTTTTTATAAAGTAATTCTGTAATTTGGGCTCAGTTCCTTCCTCTGCCTGAAAGGTATTTCCTCCCTGGGACGGTGCAGTGAGTGCAAGGCTATAGGAAATTCAGGTGCTTTTAAAGGCTGATTACAGTTGGCAGCCCTCTTAATTTCTGCAGGTCATACTGTTCCTGTTATTGCACTCTTTGCAAAGGGGGTGGTGGTGGGGTTGGGGGGGGTGGGTATGCAAGCGGGAGGAGCAGTTCCAAGGACGTTTTGGCAGGTGCCTCTTGTCTCCTGTGATGGTGAGCAAAGCCTGGATGCTCACAGAGAGCCAGTTCCTTATCCCTCTTCCCTAGTGTCAGCGCACGTTTTGCAGCAGAGGTGCGCAGGGGTTTGGCAGGCAGCCCCGCTCCGGTTCCTTCCACTGTGTGACCAGGTTGCATGCTGCCCCCCTACTTTTTTTCACTCTTTCCTGCTCCCCATCCCTTTACTCTTTGCTTCTTTTCTTCCTGAGTTTGCCATTTTTTCTTTTTGGCTTTTTTAGGAATTATTTTTTTTTCCCATTTAGAGGGCTTCTTGGTTTTAATTCTAGCTTGGCTTAGGTTCAGCCAGACCCTAGTTTGTTGTTTTTTTTTTTTTTTTTTTTTTGGCTGCGAGGGAGTCCTGACAACCCCTAGTATAGACAGGGCTGACAGCATGCCAGCTCCCCATTCTGCCTGCCGGTGATCCCTGTGGCCTGGGGATAAGACCTGCCTCTGCCTGGAGAAACCCAGTGCTTTTCAGCTTTTCACATCCCAGGGGTGTCAACTTCAAGGTGTTCCAAGGCAGGACTGCATTCGAGTCTGTACAATTGAAAGACATTAACTGGATTTGTCAGTCTTAAGCAGTACCTTTTAATTTGCAGGGCTATGTTTTGGTAATAAAAACCTTCATATATGAAACACTGCAGCTCTGTTGCGCTCCGGTGAGGCAGGGGAGCTGTCATACAAGGTGGCTAAATATTGTGGGGTTTGGAGCATCTAAGCCTGTCGTTACTTATGGCAGAGATTCACTGTAAACAGCGTAGGTGAATTCATCTTGCAGTCAAAGATGAGAAAAATTATGTCCAGTTGGGCAGGTACCCTAAATTATTATTATTACATTTAAAATAAATTACATATATATATATGAAATACACACATTCTCAGCTCAAACCTGCAGTTTCAGGATTGGGGTGGCGACATCACTGCAGTAGATAATGTCTAGGAAAAAATGGCTCAAGTGACTAAAGGCATATGATTTCAGATGCTTATAAGGAAAGTAAGGAAAAGGAAACATACTATTTAGACTAAAATAATATAAATTTGGACAGCATCATGTGGATACATTCCTTCAGACAGCTGGGACAGACATGATTTTTTTATTCTCAAAGAGATACCACAGCCAAAAATGGGAACGGTTATTTTTTTTTTCCCCCCTCAAAAAAAGAAAAAAACAATTACTTTTTTTCTCTCTTGGTCAGATTGTTTTCTTTTACATACTCCAAATGGTATTCTTAATATAATATTTATATTCTTAATATATATGATGCCAGAACACATACAATATTTAAGTAGGATACCAGTACTGATTGCATCATTATTGGGAATTATCACCTGTAGGAGATGTGGGTGATAATCCGGCATGGATTTGAATGCATGAATCAGTGCCATTCTGTAAGTTTACTTACTATGTGAACCCGGGTGTAAATATGATAATGCATCTAACCATTTGTGGCTGTTAGTGTTGTACAGACATATGTGAAAATGAAGTTAGGTCAGAAGTATTGTGGTATTAGTAGAAACAGTGAGTTTAAGTCTGAATGTAGATGCATTAATCATTTGAGGTTTCTTATTCTGTGCACAATGCATATGCAGAGACTGGGCTTGAAGTTATGTTTCACCCACACTATCTGTAATAACATTATTTTCATTCTCTTTATCAAGGGTCTTATTTCAGAAAATGTTAATTCTTAGATGCTCTTCCAAGGAAAGCTGATCATTCTTTGTTGTTCTCTGAAAATACAAATGGAGCAGGAAGCCATACATGGTGCTTATTTAGCTGGTGTGGGGTTTTAATTTAAAAGACACAAATTTTAGCCGTAGATCACTGGTGTGTGGGGTTTTTTTTTAATGTTTGAAATAAGAAACTGTGAGTGTCACTCATAAAAGCAGCAGTTCTTTGTGTTTTTGCCATTCACAACAATAAACTAAGTACTAAAAGATACCACAGTTCTTATTTAGAGCCTTAGCAGCTACTGTAAACATCCTCTTGCCTTCCATATGTCTTTTTTCTTCTCAGATATGAGAAGTTTCCTTTTGCAGGAATGGCCATCTCATTTTACCCCAGGACAATCCCATTCATCCATTTGCTTATCCCTTTGAACTGTTTTCCACAGCAAAGTGTCTAAAAAACCTTTGCACTTTGAATGGTTTATTAGTTTGTGTGTTGTTTCTCCCCCCGCCCCCCCAATTTTTCCTTTTGTCTGAGGAAAATTAGATCTAGGGTAACCCTTTTCTGTCACCTAGTAATGCACAAGATATGTCATGTCAAGTGGGACCCACACTCGTGCCTGGCTGTTTGTGTGGTGTGTTTTTTTTTTTTTTTTTTTTTTTTTTTTTTCCTCCTAGAAAGTGTTTTTGCAGTGATGCTGAGGCTAGTACTTTTGGGGTACAGGTATACCCGTTGTTATATTTTTAACAGGTGTTTCAGTCTCTTGTTCTGGCCACCAAAGGGATTGGAGTTTATACGGTATCTGAGAAACTTACCTTGGAGAAAGTAGTGTCAAAATGGAAGCATTCTTGCCAAGTATCCGTGCCAACAAATGGATATTTCTGGTTAGAAAGACTTCGACTACTTATGATTGACAGCTGTCTCTTTCTTTTTTAATTACAGTTCTGTATCTTTGAGTGCTGTAGAAAGGGATTGATTTACCTTTTGTTTCCCTTCTATGATCACAGTATGTTCTTGGCACATAAAATCTAGCTGAATTTCATTTGCAAGATGGGCATATGTGTGAGGAAGGACGTGGACTAGTGTGCAATACACTCTGCAAAATGTCTGCTGTGATTTTCAGTCTTGCTGTGCGTCAGCTTCATCATTTCCAAAAATCTTGTCTCCCAGATACATTTTTGAAAGAAGTTTTTCTGACTCAATTGTATTTATGTCCCTACTTTATTGTTATGTAACTTATTCAGATGATACTCAACTCTGCTTAGATTTCTGTGACTTTCTTGTGCAGATTACCTTTATCTTATTTTTTTTTTAATTAAATAACAAGGAAAAGAAAAAAAATAGTTCTGGGCAAGATGATTTCCAAACTCAGTTTGGTACTTCTGCTGCAAATTCTTAGTTAAGATTCACTCTGGGTTTTGTTTTAGTATGTTGCCACTTTTCTTTAGATAAAAAAGGGTTGCCTCGCTGCAGTCGGTTAGCACACCCCCATCAGTTGTGAAACTGTGGGCTATTTGAAAGAAAATTTGTGAGAAGTGGTGCCGTATGCTGAATGAGCTCTGTCCCATCTCCATCTGGAGCAGCAGCATCCTGCTACCCAGTCAGCACCAGTGAACCGGCCGTCTCTCGGGAGAGGGTCTGGAAACGAATCCCTTCTATTCTGCTGGGGAAGTGGGAAGTGGCTGCTGGCCTGGCTGCCTTTGCTTCCTCAGCAGCTTCCTGCAAGAGCTCAAAACTTTCTGTTCCAGTATGCGCGAGATGCAGCTGCCAGCACTCTCCCGTGGAGCATAAACGTGCAAACAGGAATCCTGAAAATAGTACTTCTGCTTCTGTGTAGTAGGGTTCTTTTGATTTGGTTTAAGAAACCTTTTTCCCCTCTGCTTTCTTTTTGCACTTCTCTGTATTTCTGTTCTCAATGGCATATACTTCTGCAGGTTGAAATGGGGGGTGTCCCCCTCCCTTCTAACTTCTTTTGTATGTAATGCCTCATCAAATTGATTTCCTAGTGAAATTTCTTTCCAAATATGACTTGAAAAAACATGTCTTCTTTGCCTTTCATCTTAATACTTCTTCCTGGCTTTGATGTATTATTTAATTCCGTAATTTTATTATTTAACACCTGACATCATGCTCGAGTACAGTTTGAGGAGCCCACTGTATAGACATGCACACTGTTTAAAGCTGGTTAGAGATTTGCCTGAAAACAGGCAAACTGTGAGAATCTTTGGAAAGTGGAAACTGACTGAGCCTAAATGTTTTGTTTTAAACACCTGGGCTGAGAGAACTTTGCCAGTTTGAAGGGAGCAGTCTGACAAGAACGCAGCAGTGTCAGGAGCTGTGGCTTTCTTCAGAAAGACTAAAGCAAAGGTTGGGGCAAGAATTAAAAAGAAAAAAAAAAAAACAACTTTCATTATTGAACAGTCAATAAGACAAAGAGAAAAAGAAATCACCATTTCTAGCTCCTTGCTCCTTGCTCCTGGTTCCTCAGAAAAACCATAAACCCGATGAGAAATGCACTCTCAGTTCTAATTCCACAGGCTTGGGTTCTTCTCAGCAAATAGCTCAAGTGACTCAAAGTCTAATTTTGTATACGCAAGGCAACTCACACATGAGACAGAAGAGTGAAATGAACGCTGTTAAATAAGGATTAGTGTTTGGCGCTGAGCCTGTACTCCTCAAAGCACCATTTGCCTGATCCCTCTGGGACCAATGGTGAGTACCATCCTAAAGCAGTGGCAAAATATCAATTTAGTCCTAAGATTTTTCCAAGCCCACAGCAAGGTCTCCAGGAGGGGAGATACGGCTTACGGCTGGCTGAATTTTATGCTTAGAGTTTCTGTACATCAGAACAGATTAGTGTTCATTGCAAATGGGTTCCTTGCTTCTGGAAAATGCCAGAAAATGGTATTTTTTCTATTTATCGGTTTAGCTGGGCTATCTTTTACCTTGATTGTCTACTAAACATCAGGACTAAAGAGAAAAATAATTTACAATATAGTTATAGGAAGTGACATGTGACTTTCTCAAAGACAGGTAGTAAAAATACTATTGTTATGGCCGCCTCCCTGTTCTGCAGCACTCCTGGTACATCTATATGTGCACGGTGTTCTGCCATGTGAAATGATGGAGTTAACCTTGAATAAGCAGTGTAGCCTTGTCAGATGTGTGCTCTGTGCAGGTTAAATGCTGTTTCTCAGCAGTGCTAATTGGAGTGTTGCACTAATATTAACTAAACTGCCGCCTTCACATTAGTGACCTGGCGCTTTCGATTCAACTCAATTTCAGCGACTTTGGGCCTTTGGATTTCCATACAGTTCAGGACGCTTTCCAGTTATCATTCTGTGAGAAATAATTAAGCATTCAAAATTGTTCTCTGTTTTTTTGGGGTTTTTTGGTTTTTTTTTTTTTTTTGTATCATTAAGAGCATGTGCATATACATCAGTGGGTTTTTGGAAGTGTGCAACAGTACTGTGTGCCTGAAAGTAAACCAAACAAAAACACCTTAGTAATTGTACCTTTTCCTAGTTTTCTTCTTCTGTGTTTCTTGCTATCTACTTAAAATCCTGCTTTAAGATGTATCTTTTTGACCAGCATAAGAAACAGCTGGGGGGCCGTCAGTCAAATCGTATTTCTTACTCTGATAGAAGAGACTAACAAGGTAAATTCAAATACGTAGTTCTACATATTACATTTTCTAGGAGACGTGTAAGTGTGTATTTGACTGGATAAAGCTACAAATGTTTTTGACACTATATGGATTTTTTAATATATTTACATTGTGTTAATCCTAGATTTATGATCTAGAACCGGAGCCAAGAGACCAAAGGCTAAAATTATCATCCTCAAGAAGATCCACAACACTGAGAAGATGTAACACACATTTTATGTGGCTTTGGGCCAGCTTCTTAGAAAAGTAGACTAAAATCTTGATGTTTTTTTCCCTTTTATTTTAAATTTCAGATTTCTTGTAATGTTTCATTAACTTGATATAGTTGTGAATATTTCTTTAAAAATGCAAAATAAATTCTTTCAAGATTCTTCATGATTTAGGTTTAATCAGATTTGCCTTCTAGCCATAACTTCAGATGAGAAACCCATCTTTCCTTTCTCAAAACTTACATTTAATTTTTGCCCTTAACATTTAGAAAAGTTGCTAGACAGTTCCAGCTGGCACGATTTGATGTCATGGTGCAGCTCAGGAAAATATATCCAGGATTTATTGACCTGATAATCTGCTGTTTAAGTATTGAAAAACTTCCCAACTTAAGCCATGTGCAAATGTTTATGTATTATGTGACAGCCCCATGGTGCCATAAAGTGGCATTCTACACGTGGCAGCAAGCAGCGTATCTCTTATTATAACGGGTGTGTGGTTGAGACAGTGTAGGCTGCCTAATAATCCCTTGTCAACGTGCCAGTTGGGGCGATTGTGGTCAGGTGCCCCGATAATCTTCATGTGCTGCCAAACTGCAGGGTCAGATAATGTTTTTCTCAGTATTTCCTTCTCTGTTATGGTCCAAAGTTGCTTAGGGATGGCCTATCTGGAGGAACAGAGGAAATCTGCTGTTCATTCAGATTGTGGCATTGTAGTGGGCAAAGGACAGCTTCTCAATGTGAAGCAAAACATGTTGGGTAAGCCAGAGATAGTAGGAAACGATATTTTGGGTGTCTTTTCAATGTACTGAGGAGTGAGCGAGAGCCGTATTTTCTAACTTGACAGCAACTAGAAGTAACAAACTTAAAGCAAGATAACTGTTTTCCTAAAAGTAGTAGAGGCTTGATATCACACCCATGCTCATACCAAAGAATCTTTCATCCTAAGGAATGTATTGGAGAAACGATGATAACTGTCATGCTATGTATGCAGGGCCCAATGGCAGTAGTCTGTGTGCATCCCCTGGGAAGGTATATGATGTATATGATGGAGACCGAAACAGCTCAAGCCAGGCCATAAAAAGGGTGGTAGATCATAAGTCTTGCCTTTCCAAGTGCTGTATTAAGGGCAGACTAATTTATGGCATGTAGCATTATCTAATGGTTCTGCTCATAAATGCAAATCTTTATTATAGTTTCAGTAGCTTCATCGTTTTAGACACTAGCTTCTGCCTCTTTTTAATGCAGCCAGATAATTTGAATTATACCATTAGCAGGAGAAAATGTTTTCATGCCAAAACCTCTTGCCAATCAGCATCTCTTATATCACCCGTCTACTTCACTGCAGTTCTACATGACATTTCTGTATGTACTTCTGGTGAATCTCGTCAACTTTCTACCTTTGTAATGGCTTACCACTTAATTAAGCTAGCTGGCTGAGTATAAACAGAGCCAGCATTGATGGATAGCATCTATACATACGTTAAAAATATTTTTACCCTAAGTCATTAGAGCAGCTGCTTAAGTTCATGTTAAGTGTAAGGGGAGTGTGGATGGGAAGGACCATGGAAACTGGGATGGCTTTCAGGATGGGATGAAATTGTTATCCCTCTTCAGAGAAGAACAGTTCCTGTAAAGACTACCGTTTGGGGCAATTTAGGGAATTTTTGTAATGAAATTCATTTGGAGAAGGAGAGAAAAAGTATTGAAATACTTTTATTTACTGAAGATGTAGATGTGTATTAAAAGTTCCAAGGCTGCTGAAATAATTAGGAAAAAGTAGTGTTTGATGTCAAACTTGGCATTGCCCAGTGGATGTACTTTAGCAGGGTTCACCTTCTCGAGGTCAGTTCTGGTAAAGTTAAATTTAACTTTAGTGCTGCCTTTGTCACATAGAGCTTCCCTTGATCATCGAGGGCTGGACCAGTGTGGAAGCGCCTCTTCAAAATAAAATTCACAGTGCTTTGGGTATTTGTGCTATAGAACTTTTTTTTTTTTTTCCTTTTCTGTGAACACTTGACATAAAAATTGTGATCTGTATTTCATCTAGCTTTAGGTCATTACTGATCTGACTTAATTTTGAAACTAATGAGTTTAGTAGAGAATACAGTATTTCATAGTTGATCTCTAAAGCTATTCAATGTCAAAAAGTTTTGGTTGTTTTGGTTTTGATTTAATATATGACAATTAACATTTACCAGAAAACTGAAATAGGAGAGGTCTCTTGTGGAAGTTTCTTCAGTTACTGTGGAATGGTGGACAGCAGGATTTGTGTTATGTGCCCACCTGAGAGAGAATTAAAATTCTAATGATCATCAGATTGTGGTAAAATTATTTTAATGAGAGGAAAAACAGGAAAAAAGTATTAGTTGTAGTGTTTCTATAAATTTGCTCAAACCAGCAGAACTTTCTTATTCCCACATAACTACTTTTAAGAGGCTCTTCTGTGTTTAAAATAACATTTATTTTTAAAAGAATGTTAAGTATTAGACTTTGTTAACACGTGGCATATTTTCCATCTCCTTGCTGTAGTAAACTACTGTAGTAGTACCGTTTAGTGTTGAGCCTTTACTCAGTTTGGATTAATATAACTACTTTGAAAGCTGTGGTAATTATGAGTCCTTTCTTCCAAATTGCAGTTCAGACAAAGATGGTTCATAAATCTTCATGTGTCCTGAATGGGAGAAGGATGGCAATTGTTCATATGCCAGGAAAATTAAAAATAATGTATTTTCACCAATTTACTTCCATGTATTCAGTTAAACCCATTCTCTATGAAATTTAAACTGCAAAGCTTCTAGAAGAACCGTATACCAAAAGAAGACAATCCTCCTAATCTTCCTTTAATTATCAAAGACGAAACAGAAAGATCATTGAGTCACAAACATAAGTGTGGAGATTAGAGAGTGCTTTGCTCTGATTAATAAAGTGCCAAGTTGAGCGCTAGTTGCAATGTTATCAATTTTATGAAACAGGAATTATAGCAGGTTGACAAAGCTGAAAAGATGTAACAAAGTTAAGGAAAAAAAAAACAAAAACCCAAGTTCAAAGGATGATGCAAGCTCTTCTACACACAACTTTGATGTTTGATATTATTTCCCTGTGGGAGTGTTCAAAGCCAGTAGCCTTGGGATTGACTTGCTTAAGCCTCACTCTTTGTCAGCTCTGCTTTTTTTTTTTTTCTTTTTACCCTCAAGGAACAATATTTTGGCTTTGCAAAATATGTTGCCTTAAAATAATTGGTTATATTTTAAAACTTTTGTAGTAACTAGCAACTTTGCTGAGAATCAAGGCATCTCTAAGGAGCACAGCTATCTTAGAAATCTGACTGCTTAGGTAGATTGACAAAATAGTCATTTTTAGATGCTGTTCTTCATTGATAGCAGGCAGATTCTATGTTGATAAAATCTAGTAACAGGTAAAAAGCTAAAAGCTGCCCCTATCCAGGTTATATATTTGAATTTCTATGAATTTCGATCTGAATAAAATAAAAATCGAATTGTTAATGACTCTTTGATATTTCTGTCATTAAGAGATCTACTCTTGGTCCCACACCTTCCCCTGTTCTACAAAACCAGTCATGCAGCAGGATTTGTGGCATGGTATTTCCAATTTTCCTCCTCTGTGCAGAGAAGTGGTATTTAGTTAGAAGGCAGTGAGCGCAGTGCCAGTCATCTAGCTCCTCTTCAAATGCAACTAAAAGAAAATAAATAATAAAGCTAATTTGATTCTATGTAAATCAGTTTCTTTAAAGAACAAAAGAGCATCTGTTACTTCTTACATGGCTTTAGTGTTTTCTTTGAATGAAAGAATAATTTTGTTCTGCTTCGGTGTTTCAGTTCTTTTATCCACCTCTGGCTGCATATGCATTGGTGTTTGTTTCTGATCGGTGGCGTGGTTTTAAGGCAAATTCCCTGTTGGTTCCTACTTACTGCCTACTTAGTGCATGTTGCTTTATTACCTGTTTTTGACAAGCATGAACTGGCAGCTTCTCAGAGGAAATTAACCTAGAAGTTCCATTTCAGATCCACACCAATAGAGTTTATCCTGGTCTTTTATATACATAGGGTAATTACATGACTTGGATTATAAAATTGTTTGAAAACTTAAATCTGGCTTATCAAAAATTTTAAAGGCAGGTAAACCAGAAAACAGTGAACTGTGCTTCATAATTTTCTTTTTTCCACGTTTGGTAGTTTGCTTTTAAATCTGTATTGAAATTAATTGCTTTTTTTTCCCCCCTGTTGGACAACTTTATCTTTTGATTCTTACAGCATTTTCCTAGCACTGAGTTTTGAGATATTCCCTCTATATGGAAAGTACTTCTAAAGAGAATAAAGCTTTCTGTAGAATTCAAAATGGTACAGGCAACTATTTATATTTTTAAAATAGTATATATCATCAGTGGGTTGTTTGAAAGTATTCTAAATGATTTTTTTTTTCTGCCTATCTATTTTGAAATTTGGAAACTAAAGTTTCAATTTATAGTGGTTCAGTAATAACATACATATTTAATCTTTAGCGTTTGGTTAGTTGTAAGGCACATTTAAATGGGAAAATTAATTGGTAGGCTAATTGTAGAAGTAAAACAATAACACAGACATAAAAAAATCTTTTAAGAAGATAAAGAAGCATCATTCTTTCCTTTGATTTATGAAAGCAGTTGAAACACGCTGCAGTATTATCCTCAACACTTATTATATCTAATGGACAATTAAATTAAGTTTATTTAAGAAAGAGCAGGGGAGAAACAAAAGGGTTGGGCTATAATTAAGAGGGGATGTGAACATTGAGCATGGTGGGTCAGGAATGAATCAGCAATTTGCCATTTAAAGGCAAACATCTGATATGATCTACAGCTTTCAAATGCTTGGAGCTGACACTTGGTATAAATGTTGTAAGGGATTGTTGCTAGCACTGGGTGAAAACCAAAAAGATTGCTTTTAAGAAAGCACTTTCAAAATTGTGGTTTTGTTCCAGCGAGGAAACGAAAGATTAAAAGTCTTCATTTGGTCTTGATAGAAGATGGATGCACTTTCTCAGTCCTTCTGCCCTTTGGTGGAGTCCTTGTTCTGGGCTTTGTGCAGCTGGTCTCACCCTTACCTGCTTTGCCAAGCCTATGTGCTTTGTCTTTTGGGAAACATTTTGCAAGAAAATATGAGTATAGGGACGCTTTCCAGTGAGGGATGTATGGGTTCAAAACTTTCTTCTTATCCTTATGCATCCAGTCACGTGCTTCCTGTCCTGCTCTGCCTTATGTCGGTGTACGCGGTGGTGGCTTGTGTGAATTACAGATTTCAGAGTCTTCTCAAAGTTCCTAGCAGACAAATACCTACATCAGGGAAAGAAAATGTCATTTTAAAGATGTTTCTGCTAGGAATTATTAGGACGTGGGGTTTTTTTGTTGTTTGGTTGTGGGGTTTTGGGGGGGATGGGGGTGGTTGCACTTAAACCTCTTTTCATCTTCTCTTCTGTCCTCCCTGCACTTTGTGTGGAAGAAGCAGTTAGAAACCTTCCGCAAGGACCGAAGCAGGAGGGGGTATGGCTTTAATACATTTGATGGGCTGAGCTGGTCTAGTAGTATAAACCAAGCAATCACAAGTGTGGTTTGGGACAGTATGCACATTTAATGTGAAATCAAGCGATAGTAAAATGAAAGACTTTCTGAATGCATTGCAACAGTGTGTTTGATGGGCAATGTTCTAAAGAAATGAATAAATACATGTCAGTTCCTTTTGGGAGGAGGTGGGGAAAGTCCATACTGTTTCTTCAGAAGGGACACGTAAGGTAAGGGTCACCTTGTGGTCAGAGTGGGTGGGCAGCCTCTCTGCAGCAGCGCTCTGTGCATGCGTTATGCTTCGGTTGCTGTGAACTGACAGCTGAAATGTCATCATAAAGAAACCGTTCCAGTTCCGACCCGTCTGCTATCTGTTGAGCGGTGGCATTTTCTAGCAGATGAGTAAGTCTCTGGGCAATGGCTAGTTTACTGCAAGATGCTTTTAGGGCTTTTACCTGTCGTGGCTTGTGTCAGAAGGGAGACAGCACCATTTATTTCAATAAGTGTGGCGGGCTTTTCTCTCTCTGCTTTGCAAATATTTTTAAACTGGCTTTGCTAATGTTGCTTATGTCTTTAACACTGACATATCCCCTGACATACCCCCATATTTTTAACTGGCTGCTTGTTAGTTCTGTTTTTCCCATCAGCGTGCTCTACTAAGTGTATTTTGTGGCCATATCCCATCTGTATGGCCAGCCGGCCTTTCCTGTGTCACGGGGGCACCACGTGGCTATTGCTAAAGAAGCCCCCTACTCCGGCTTCTTCTGTGGCTTCTAGTCCCCTCCTGCCCCATCAGGCAGCTTCTCCAGTTTTCTTTCAAAAGCAGCTAACTGAGTATTCGTTGGTAAGACAGATATAGCCTTACGCTGTAGGACCTGGGAGAAATTGTTAGTTTCTGGGTCCGCATGTCACCCTAGCCACATCCATGCACTTCATGCACCTCTTTTCCCTAGGTGCTCAGGCCTAAAGACAAGGACAAAACTTTCTGAGTGGACCTCTGGCTGGGTGATGAGGTGCCTGGGCGTCTAGGTGTGATGCTGGGGGTGCCTTGCAGATCTGGGATGACCAAGGCTGGCAGGGCTCACTGGGTGGAAGCCATGGGCAGGGCATGGTCCTGGGGAAGGCACTACAAAACAAAAGATCCCTCTTTGGATGTTTTTTCATGCTGGGTGCTTTGCTGTCATCTGCAGTGTCAGTGGGGGCTCACCCCCACAGCTGCTGCTCCAGAGCCACGGTTTATGTTCACAAAGGCTAACGTAAACCTAGAGTGAAATGCATGTTGAAGGTCCGAAACAAAGAGTGTATTTTTAGTCCTTATCTGAAGACTTGGTTTAGGAATGAGTGACATGGAGGGCTTTCTTCTGCTACGAATCTCTCCATTAATAATAGTGCTGTTACGCTTTTACCACAGACCAGTCTCTTTCTGCATTAAAAGAAAAAAAAAAACCCCGAAAAACCTTACAAATTCTGAGCGGTACCAATAACAGTAGTCATAGTAATCCTGAGGATTCTGAGTTTTATGTGTAAGCTGCACAGTGTGTTGTAACAATGTCCTTTATTTAGTTTCCTGGTTGCTCCACACCTCAGTAACATGTACTATAACAAGAATACAAGTACAGAATAATTTAAGACACTGATTGGTGTAGTCCAGGTGATTGGCACCAGATTGAGGGGGAAGCTCCCTGTATCCCTACCTCTGCCACCAACTGGTAAGGGGATTTTGAGGAAGCTAATTAATATTTGATCCTCATTCCCTGCCTGAGATTCATTCCTGAAGATTTTCGGAAAGTGCAATGTAATTTATAGTGGGTGGTTTTTTTTGTTTGTTTGTTTTTTTTTATAAAGGGAAACCTTGCTTTTGGACTTCACATTGTAACTTCTAGGGAACAAATAATGTTTGTTGTATGGGATATTGACAGTGTCCCAGTATCCCATTATTGAATGGTTAGTGGTTCAAAGAACAAGTTTTAGAGACTGGTGTAGTTGATTTATGCCTGTCAGTAGATTATTTAGAAAACTTCCGACAAATTTAGATTCTTTTCCTATTACTAATATTTTTATATTGCAGTATAGAGACAAGTCTAATGGCATAAATCTGTGCAAGAAGAACTGTAATTTATTACACACAACAGAAAATGGGGGAGAAAATAGACGAGGACAAAAGAAGAAAAGGTTTCTACAAAGCAAGATGCTTCAAAATAAAATAGATATGAAATGCAGCATTAAACAGCAAAAATGCAGAAAGCTCCATCTGTTATCCTGTGGTTGTAAGGCTGAACCCCCTGTTGTGTACCGCCAATAACTGTACCTCAAAGATTATTGGTGGCTGTAGCTGTTTTCAAGAATGAGCGAAAATGGATTCACGATGTTTAATTGCTGCTTTACAAATAGCAGAGTACAAAGTAGTAATAAAAATGCTGGTCAGATAATGCAGCAATTAATATGATATGTGGGATTTTTGCAAATGAGATCCACCTTTAGGTTTTTCTTTTCTTTTAAGATTTATGATCTGTTATTTTTTAATAAGCATTTTTAAAAGTAATTCTGGATTGTCACATCACTTATACAAATCTGGAGGAATATACATGCCTTGGAGCACCTTTCTGCCTTGGTAGGCAGAGACACAGGTTCACTGAATGAACTTTTCCTCAAACTCATATTGTTTTCTATTGCAAAATAAGATTGCAAAATAATTTTTACCCTTAATTTTAGTCTTTGAATTCTTAACTGTGACTTCAGCTCCTCCACCCTAAATTGCCATGGTTATGCAAAGGCACCTGGAAGCACCGTAAGTTCCTGTACTGGAATGGAGCACAGCAGTCTTAACTTTTCTTGACTTTCTGTCCCTGGAGCTCAGGTCTCCTTCCTGTGGCTTTGTGGCAAAATCATGGAAAGTTAAAGATGATTTGATATGTGAAGGCTTCCTGTCCCTCTAACATCCATCTGCATTTCTGAGATGGAAGTGTTGGGTCCCTTTGCTCCCCTCCTTTGCCCATTTTTTGCTTCATTTCCTTTAGCTCTTTCTGCATCCTCAACCTAGTTTATTCCAGTTGGACATCAAAGTAATAAAGCAGAAATGAATCATCCATGCATCTGATGAGATAAAGACATCTTAACATGAAGTTTTATTTTAATTGCCTTTTATGGAGCACAAGGGAATTCAAAATAGCCACATGAGCTTTCTGTAGATATCTGTGATTAGTAAAACTGGCCATTCCCAGAAAATGATAAACCATAAAAAACCTGCATTTTGACAATTGAGAAAGGAAAAATACATAAATGAAGTCTCATTTTTCATATTATTTGGCTACATGCCAAAGCATTTTAAGTACTTCAGAACTGACCAACACGTTTACAGCATGAAGCAGTAATAAAGATTTAAAAATATTAATTTAAATTTTCACCTTTCTCAGAAGCCAAAATACATGTTTTTTAAAAAAAATGGGGTTCCCTTTTAGAGAGATTTGATGAATCTGAATCTGGGTGCAACTTGATTAAATGAGGTTCTCGATATAATTTCTATAACTTACATGGTGTTCACACACCTGAATCCTCTTCAAGGCTGGAGCATGAAATGGTTAAGGCACTTTCTCAAGCCCTTGCAGGAATGGTGTGTTGAAACAGGAGTAGACCATCTTCCTGGTGAAAGTCACTCTGGTACCATAATCACAACAGCATCTGCTGACACTGCTATCCTTGGAAGTGGATCTGTTCCTGACACTCTCCTGGTATAAACAGGTGACTCCAAGGGCGTAACATGTCCAAATTTAATTTGGGTATCTCTAGCCAAGCAATGAACTGAAAAATAGCTAAGTTACCTGTGAGATGTTAGTTAGCACACTTCATAGGAAATTGTATGGCTGTAGCTCCCTGCCGGGCACAAATTGTAAGGAAAATTTTTGCCTTTGAATTATTCATAGGGTAAAATCATTCTTCACAAGACTCACTTTCTTGCATGTTATTGAAGGTGGCTTTGTACGTGGATACCTGGTAGGTCCTCTTTGTACCTTAAAATCAAAGTTTAAAGGATTTTATAGACTTTTTGATTCTTTTAGTAAACACAGATTACTTTTTTTATTATCATTGTTGATTTATGGGTATGTACAACTGGAGTTGTCTGTCCAGCCATTTATTTCGTAAAGCCCTTTATGATATACAGGATCGTTTAAATACTTTTATCTGGAAACCTGGAGTATTTGTAATAATTGAAGAAGATGCTTTTTTCAGTGCTCACTATGATGCTACACTTTAGAAAGTACTTATCTTTTAGGGAAGAAAGATTGTAAAAGCTCTGCAATGGAGAAGACAGACATTAGTCATTCAGGCCTAAGAATGATGAGCAATGCTTAAACTGAAAATATGTCTGAGACTCAGTCTCTCTTTAAAAGGCATTATTCTTCCTGCCTGGACTGCATCTTAGGTTTGTTTCTTCTCTCTGTGACCCTTTCCTTTACCCTTTTCCATATGTGATACCCATGCTCATACCACTCCTGCCTTCCCTCTGCCTGTATCCTCTTCAGAGCCAGCATTTCGGAGCAGAGAAATACACAAACCATTTATTCATTCATTCATCCCTTTCCTGCCTCCTCCTTGGTTGCAAAACGAGCAGGAAACTGTTTGTGCCTGGTGACTCACCATCAGATTTTACGAGGGGATTATGCTGAACATCACGATTCACACACTCTCGGCTTTGTCGGAGGTCAATGTCTTGGCAGCATTCCCCTGTAAATACCATACAAGTAGTGAGGTGTTGATCTCCAGAGCTTTAAGTCATTTCTACCTTCCATGGTAGTGCTGTGTGTCTTGTTCAAAACAGTTGCCAACAGGGGGATGAGGTGACTGTTTCTGTCTCTGTGTCGAACAGAGAATGACATTCCATTTCAGTAGCAGCCTCCTCTCCTTCCCTTCACCCTGAAGCGTGCACTGGTTTTTACTTTCCTGAATTCAAAGAGCTGTTGAGATGAACACAAAATGTGATTAGATATTGTTCATGGCCTTTCTCTTTGTAATTCTGCTTCCCTCTTACCACGCCGTTGCTTCCTGTGCCTTTTGTATCCATGCTTGCATTTTCTGTGGCCTTCCTTCAGGGTGCTAATCTTTTGGGTCCCTTAGTTTGAGGAGATATTAGCTCTTTAGAAATCAGGGAGATGCCTATGAATTGAAAACTTAGGCTACAGATTCCCAGCTAGGGATTTGGCATTTATTTGTTTGTATTCCTCTTAACACTTTCTGCATATTTATGGGCACATGGACATGATGCAGCTGTAGTAAGCTGTGTATTCAGTAGCTTATGGGGAGGTCCAAGAGGCAGTTCTGCAAGAAGTAACACAACTGCCTAATTAATTTTGTTTTCCTGAGTTGTGCCAAAACAGGAGTTAATTTCTTGCAGAATGAGCCACTGTAGAGGTTGTACACGGTATCTTGAAAAGCAGGTCAGCTGAAGGTTTACCAACCCTGGAAAACAAGAAGTGTCCCATACAATATCCAATATGCATTGATACAAGTTTGAAGATGTTCTTTTTTTGTGTTGCAATAATTTTCAGATTTTAAGAAAGTTAACTTGCTTATTTCAGTTCTCAAATGCTTTGTTCTCCTTGAAATATTAGAGTAGAAAAGCTGAGAAAAACTTCCAGACATGGATAAAGGTTTCTGCCATCTGACACCCCCAGTCAGTCCTACTCCTTCCTGATGCCCATGTGCGACTCTGCTCCTGCAGGACATTTGCTTGGAGCCATTCTGCCTCCACTGGAAATACAGAATTTCTCCAGATCTCACTGGGAAGGCGAAGATCATCTGGCTTGGGAAGGCTGTCACATGGATGAGCTCTGCTACCACCAGACATGCCACTGGATGCTTTGTTTAGATTGCTGACAGAGACTGCCAGGATGGCTGTGATGGGGTAAGATGAAGAGCATTCTGCAGGTCATCCATCCAGCCCTGGGGACATGTAGTTTTGGGTAGAGCTTAGTGTAGAGATAGATCTTCCCCTCTCTCAATATCTAATATCTAGTCAATAAACTCTCTGTACATAGGAGAATAGTAACAGACCATTCTTCTTCCTTCACAGCAATGTTCTTTTTCTTTTGTGACTTGTTTTCTTACAGAAGAATAAAAATGTGCTTTTTAAGCTCAGTTGCATACCTTTCTCATGTCCTTGCACATAAAAATCATCCGTTACTAAAATACTGCTGTTCCCTTTGGCTGCTTTATAGACTAGTGTATAAAACATCTCCCCCCCCCCCCCCCCCCCCCCCCAATATAAGGATGTTCAATTAGATCTGGAATTTAAAACAGTTTGCTCTGTAAGCAAAGAGGGGATTTCTTTCCTGTCTTATGCCGTCTCCATCTTCCTATCCTCCTCTCTCAGGATGGACACAATTCAAAAAGGGCAGTGCTAGAACAGAACTGCAGATGTGTCTGGTGCCAGCAGGTGGGATGGATACAAGGCAAAACAGATAAATGCCGAGTGTTTCCCAGCTTTCTCTAGGCATTCTTTCATTACCAGTGTCTGTTTACCTATTCATCCTGAAACTCATGGAAACCTCACAACTTGGGTATTCATATCTGCATTCCATTTTGGAGAGTTTTTACTGAAAACTGGGGAAAAAACCCCGCCACCGTGTAAAGAGGGTGTTTCTTCATTTTGTATTATGACAACTTCATTGTATCTGATATTACAAAAATTGATTAACCTGGCATTAGAACTGCTCATTCTGGTGAACATACTTAATCAAATCCTCTGAGTGGCAAAGTTTGCTGATAGTGTAAACCTATTTGGGATAGCGAGGGGAACTGTAAAGAATTGCAGAGGGATTTTAGGAGATGGAGATAATACCATACACAGAAGCCACCACCACATGGGGCTCAGTGATTTTGTCAGGTGTCTGGAGGCTGGAAAAAAGGTGGGGTATGCTTGGTGGTGGCTTATGTTGCTGCCTGAACATTTGCTTTTGGCCACTGTTGGAAGTGACAGGCTGAGGTCACTGGACTCATTTCTGAGGCCGTGCAGTACCCTTATGTTCCTACAAGTTTCTGAAAAGGCAATGCGTTTAAAAAGCCAGAAAAGCTGTTTCAAGCATGAGAAAGAACTAAGGAAGGGAAAAGCCTGAAAACAAAACAAACAAACCATCCATGTGTAAATTTTACTGGGGGAGAAGCAACTGCAATATGGAGAAGTTATGATGTAGTTCCTATTTTCTATGCAATAAAATGTATAAGCCTCTATTTCTTATTAGTAGGTCTTCAGCTGTCTTACTTTGGTGGCCTGTGCCCTGTTTTGTAAAGGAAGATGTTAGCATCTTTGGGAGAATTAAATGTTTTCAGGTCACTGGGCAGGAAAATCTTTAGTTTGGCTAGATGTACAAAGTGAACTTAAGCACAAATTCCACAAGATGAGATTAAAATCATACATTTACATTTACTGTCTTTTAGAAACTTCTTGAGAAACAAAATCTGTTACAAAAATAGTTTGTTTTGCCTGGACAGAGATGGTCGTTAATGTTTGTTGATTTATCATGGTCATTATCTAAAATATAAGCACAGTTCCTTGTCACCAGAGTGTCTGAGGAACTGCTGGTTGGAGGGAGAAGTCAGTGTGTTCCAGAGCTCACCCTGTCAGAATTGTCAAGTACTGCTGGAATTACAGGTGTGGATGGTATTGATCTTTATTGATTACATCCAGGTATCTTGCAACTAAACTCCACATAGGCAAAATGTATTTCCCCCTCTCTTTTTGTCTTTTGCTTTTTTTACCTGGAGAAGCCAGTCTCAGACATCACCCCAGGGTTGTTAGGGGTTTGGTATCTACTTCCTCATCAGCTTTGTTCAGGATGGTTGAGCATCTCACTGTTTTCATTGATTCATGGCTGATTTGCTTTAAAAACAAATGATTTGGTTTGGTGTTGGGTTTGGGGTGCTGTGTGTGGGGTTTTTGTTGTTGTTGCTGTTGTTGGTTTTTTTTTTAAAGGAACATACAATCTTCAGCTCTTCTGTTTCTCTGTATAACTGGTACATTGTTTGATGAAGATACTGGTGCAACTAAGAAATCTACCACTTCAAATTAGGAGTTTTCTACCGTAGAATACTCCTTGCGTTTGTGGGTTGGTTTTTTTTTTTGTTTGTTTGTTTTGTGGTTTTGTGGTTTTCTTTTTTTTAAATACAGCCAAATAGTCCCTTCTGAGGCATCAATTGTGTCACTCAAGACTTGTTTTACTCTATCTCTCATATACTTCAATCTGTCTGATTTTGAACTACAGGTTTTAAAACTAAAAAAAACACCTGTCCAGTGAAGTCATGATCGCTGTCAGTAAAAAGTATTAAGCCTACCCTTAAACTTATTTTACCATAACGTAATCTATGTTTTCTCTCATTTTGTCATAGTTTTGTCACATTTGCAGTATATGCAAATAAGGTTTGGATGGAGAAATCAGAAGATTTGAACTCAGTCAGTGCTTTAATTTCTTGCAGCTATGCATTGCACATTTTGGTTAAAAGCTTGCTAAGCTTAGTGCAGTGTTTCTATTATTTTAAATGTTTGAAATTTGCTACTGAACTCAAATTTTGACACCATAGCAATGGACGTTCCGTGAGTACCTAGAAGATTAATAGGAATTTAAGATACATGTTTCTAATCATTTACAGTGGAGAATAGGGTTGAATTTGATGCCCCCCTTCTATGTTGTTTTATTTTTGCATTATAGATGTATCATATGGAATGCTGTAGTATTTGAAATCTTGATTTCCTGTAGTTTACATGACTTTGCAATTTGCTTTTTTAAAAAAGCAAATTGCAAAGTGAATGAACACAGGCTTTCTGTGAAGATTGCCTGGGAATAACATAATCTTTTTATTAAAAACAACAGTGGTAGCAAAATACTAATGAAAATGAAACACTTATAAGGCATTCTTGGTTATCAGAATTATTTTTTTTAACAAGGCCTCCAGTCTTTCTTAAAGACAAATGCTACAAAACACAAACCTGAGTAAAATACATGTCCCCCCATCCTCCCTTGTAACTTATACTGTGGAAACAAACTTACAAATCTGTTTTGAGTGTGTTCAAAACCCAGACTAGTTTTTCAAAAGCCTCTAATATTTTAAAAAGCTTAGATCTGAGAAAGCAATATGGTTAAGCATCTTCTATGTGAAAAGGATGGCTCTTAAGCAAAAAACATGTCTTAAAATTTTGAAGTTTTTTAGAAGTTGCAAGTTCCAGGATGCCATGTGCTCTGGAATGTGCCTGAATGAAATCGAGATCACATGTTACACACAATCAGATCTGTAAAAAAAGAGAGAGAGGGGGAGAGAAAATAAATTGTATTTGTTTAAATGAAATAAATACTTCCTAATATTCCACCAGGGTAAAACAATCATAGCTGCTTCCCACCTCCCTCCCCCCCTTTACCCTTTTGCTACCAGTTGCAATACAGGATCACGGTTTTGTACTCTTGTAGGATTTGTTAAGATCACAATTATCCTGTTATTTTGTATGAAGCACAGTTATAAAGCTGCATGGTTCTGTGGGTAGTGTGGGATAATGGTCATGAATAAGAAGGACAGAGGGATAAAGTTGTGACCATAGAAGAGTATTGTGTTTTAATGAAAACATCTATCTATCTTTATGTTCTATTGAATAATTCTGATTGTTTCATTATGAGATGTTGAAACAGAAAGCAGAAAAAGTGTAATCTGTCTTTTAAGCCTTAACCAGCCTTGAAATCATTCTCCTCTGAGTTAACTGTTAGCTGACAGCAAGTGTTGAATGTTTCTGCTCTTCCCCTTCAACAGTTGCCTGTTTCAGAGGGTAGAGGGAAAGGCAGGATAGTGTGGGTGAATACGTGTGACAGCACGTAGCAATGCTTACCGTTCAAACAGATTTCTTCCCACACTGCCTGACATCCTTGATGCAGGTGGAAATCTGCCGGCCCGTCCATAGCAGGAGGAGCGAGGCTTTGCTGCTGCGCTCACAGGGATGGTACGGAGCATGTGGGCCACATGCTGAACTCTTCAAGCCTGGTTACCGCGGAAATAAAGTCAGCATTTGGGCTGGGTTTTTTAGGGTTTCCTCAAAGTATAAATTTGCAATGACTAAAGCATTCTTTCTGGATCTTTGGATGCAGAAAAGGTCCATTGGCATAGAAGCCTACCAACTGGTTGAATTAGCAAAGTTACCCACTGAGAAGAGAGGTACAGGAGTTATTTTGTTCTGACTGTACTTATATTGCTGTCTCTTACAGACAAGCATTTGTACTTGCTTCATCTACAGAAAAGGTACAGGATAAAGCAGAGGATGGTGTTTTACAGAAGTTTATCAGGACTGAAAACTACGATTTCTCTTTCCATTTCTATGTCTAATTCCTATTCTAATGAAGCACAAGAAGAATGATACAGTTCTTCAGACATCTACTTGAAGTTTATGAAGTGATTATCCCTCCATGTATAGCTTGTCCTTGCTTGCCTTTTGGAAGCTTTTCTAATATCTGATGGTTAGCCTTTAGCTCATAGTTTTTATAGGTTTAGCATAAGCCTTTAATCTCTCTTTAATGATTTTTGTGTGTAACTTATAATTATTACCAATAAAGCTACCGCATAGCAAAGTACAGTACATCCTTGTAGTATCAGAATTCTTTATCTTATTTTTGCTGTTAATAAGATATAAACAAAGAGTGCCTGTCTCTTTTTATTTCCCCCCCAAAAAAGAACCTTCCTAGGCACTATAATAGCACAGAGCAAGAGTAATATAGAGAAAGAATATTCAGATTTGGCTGACATCTTGGTCAGGGAAGCAGTGTTAATTTTGAGGGAAAAGGTTGCTGAGCTGGGAGTTTTTTCCTCCTCTTTTTTTGTTGCCTAGGGTTAAGTTACAGTAAGAATTATACTAAAACAGTAGTAAAAATAGGTTTTTAAACGTTGAGGTTTATCACCTGTATAAAAATCAGTAATATAATTTGACTCTCTGGGGTTTGTACAATATGTACTTATGCTGTAATAACAGAAGACATCTGCTGAACTAATTTGCTTCGCAATTTAAAGAGCTGCATATATTGTGAACCGAATATTCTGTTACCTCAAAGCCTTCTGAACATTGTTTGTCTTATTATAGCAAAATTACTTGTTACTGAGAGATCTTGCTGTACAGGTTTTTTTTACAGAAAAATAAATGTAATGAAACTTTCTAACTCTACTTTCTTCCCATCTTTTGTGATTTTCCTCCTACTTCTAGGATGCTACCTCCAATACAATTCTTCTTGCAATTTGCTCACTATGCCTCTGGTATCTCCATTAGTTTTTTGGTCCCTCAGAGGGAAAAGCTCTGACAAATGAGCCAACTGACTCCTTTCCCCAAGAGGGAGAGAGTAATTTTCCTGGCTCCTATAATTCCTGATTTGAGGTTCTAACCTTTGCTCTCCCCAAACCTGCCACTCCAAACAGGCAGCCTGTGAATCACTTAGAGCATCACTAGCAAGATTCAGGGTAAAGCAACACTTCAAATGTTCAGTAACTCATCCAGGTACAAGGTGGGTGAGGTAGAGCATCAACACTTTTCAAGCTCTTTCCAATCATGTTTTAAAAAATATTTTTTCTGGTGCTGTCTTCTGCATCCTTTGAGAAGTGCCTGTATGTTTCTAGTGTGGACCTCTGTCTGCCTGTAAGGTTCCCTGAGGGGTTTTGGCTGATGCTTGACTCTACCACTGTAAGTGCATCCATGCTGGCTGTGCTTCACCTGCTGGTATGGCTCAGCAGAAAGCAGCACCAATGCCCAGACTTGAGAGCTCAGTACCTCTTTTATTGTCAGTCAGCAGAGCAGGATGTGAAGTTTTGGGAACATATTTGACTAACTTCTGTGTTTTGGAAAGGAAAAATACCGGGGCAGTTTGTCTTGTCAGTAGTCCTGAAATTTTTCTGTTTTGCAATAAGCTGCTTTCTTACGCCACCCCTACTGCGTTTTTTTGAGTTTCAGTGATGCAGATGAGTTATTTTCCATTCTGAAGTGCAACTTTTCTTTCCTTCTCATTGTATTTTTTGGGAGGTTGGGGGCGGGGGTTAGGAATTAGCATTTCACACCTACATCTGTAGAAGAAAACACCAAGTGAGATCAGGGGGTCCAGAGGAAGGCTTTAGAGCACCCAAGTATATGACCATAAGGGAATCGGAACTAATGAACACCAGACAGACACGTAGCGTCAGAAGTTGCTAGGTGAAGACAACCGGCACAACTAATATGAAGGCCATGAATGGAAAGACAGTTGAACAGTTTTATTTATAAGGTCATGATTAACATCAGTCTGTGCACTGCATAATGGCCAGTTACTGACTGCTTTAATTACCTTGTATAGTGGGACTTCATCCTGTAATCCACAGACTCCGAAATGGCTGCTTTCTTTCCTCTACATCTTAAATTTTATCATTGCTCCCAAAAAACCCAGGTTGGTTTTTTATTTTTAATCCTAATAAGCGTGTTCGGTGCGTATTTGCTGCACCAAGTTGCATGTCCTGTCTACCAGTGATAAGGAGGGCGAATGACCTTTCTGAGGAGGTAAAAGCAGTCTGTCACCCCCCTCGCTCCTGGGTCCACATCCACATTGCTGGTGTTGACGTGTGTTGAGGAAGAGGTGCCATGAAGCTGTTCCAACCTCATTTCTCTTAGGCAGGTTTTATTACAATATAATATAGGTGATATTTCAGGCTTTATTTATTTTTTCCACGAGTGATGATATGGCTGGCATATTTAGTTTTATTGTTAATTAACACCAGTTCATTAAAGGATTGGTTCTGCGGGCACATGCTAAGCACAACCACATGGCTGCTGTGTGAGGGTAAGCAGGCCAAGGCAACCGTGTTCTGCTCTCAGGCTCCATCCACAGTCCTGGATAAGGATTCTTAGAGAAGGATTTCTTAGAGAAAGAGTAATTTTCTTTTGTTCTTAGCTTGGTGGTTTGTTGTTGGGTGTGTGTTTTTTTTGTGTGGTTTTTTTGTTTGTTTGTTTGTTTGGGGTTTTTTTGAAGTGTTATTGCTAGATGGTAGAATATCTGCTCAAACCATCAGTTCTACTTTATTCATTGCCCTTCTTCTTTATTCATATCTCACACAGGCGAAAGGTGATAAAATAACAGTACAGAAAAAGTTTTTGGTTTGGTTTTAACTGTTGTGTAGCACAACAGACTGCGCAGGAACTTCTGTAGTTCCCCAAAATATTATGTGTTTTATAGGATATGAAGATACAAACGCTTACTTTGCCAAGCACTATCAACAGCAGTTCAGAGAGTCTAAATGTGTTGAGAAGCAGTATTTTGACATGTGACATTTTCTTTCTGTTGCTCATATGGTAAAAGTATTCTGGTGGGTCAACCCTGTTTCTGCAAGGTGGAAAAGAAATCTAACGCTATTCCTCTAGTGTAAAAAGAAAAAATAGGTAAGTTGACAGGGGAAGAGCACGGTTTTTCCTGATGGCTGTTGGTCAAGAATCTGTGAGAGTCTGTATATCGCCGTGAAAGTTAATCTTGCATCATAGGAAGGACATGCACCACAGCGCTGGAGAGCGAGTGACCGTCACGTCCTCATTAGGTATTTGCTCAGAACAGAGCTCTCGCAGGAAACGCATTAGCCCTGGTTCTTTGCCTGATGTCCTGCTAATGGAAGAGAGTGAGTGACAAGGGAAGTTCATGGACTGATTTAGGAGGGAAGTCTTTTTAATATTACACAGCTCTTAAAAATTATACTCAGATGGTATTAAATGCACAGTTTATTACCGTGCATACAAGAAGTGATATGCAGAACCTCTTAATATAAACTGACATGTTAATTTCTCTGTTCTGTTCTCTTACAGCAGCAAAATGGTATTTTTCCCCACAAGCATCTTAAAATAAGTATGCAGACAAATATGGACTTAGGTTTGCAAGACTTCATGCAGATATGAAATAAATAGCCTAAATGAAGACCATGGTTTGAATGGGAAATCAAGAGCAAAATATTAACCCAACTACTCCTTGAAAGTACGCAAAAGAAAAAACAGATACCACTGTGTATGTAGTGACTACATGGAGTCCTACCTAAATTTCAAACCAAATTGACACTGGTCATCGGTAATTTGTTACTAGAATTTTTAGTTTAAATTACAATAAAATCATAAATAATTTTACATACAGCATTGCAGCATTGTGGCAAATAACCTTTAAATTCATTGCAAGCACTGGATGAGGATTTAGTAAGGTGGGGGTTCATTATAGAGAAAAAAGTAAAGAAAGATGGAAGTGTAAATTATGTTTCACAGTTCAACTTGCTCTACCAGAAGCAGTATTCACTGTTCAGAGATTGCAGGTAAACAGTCCTTCCTTCCTGAGACTGAAAATCTGTTGTTTGAAAAGTTAGTATGAGCCACTTATTTGTGAAAATTCAGGTTTGGTGTTTGTTTTTGTGGTTGTGTTTTGTTTTGTTTTTTTTTTGAACAGTACATGCTGCCAGATGCACTTTTAATTAACTGTGCTCTGAATGCAGCTTTGTTAGATTTATTTTTTTTGGACATCTTTTTCTCTTTGGAAAATTGCATTTTGGTGGAAAATAGTATTCTTCAGCTGAGTAGTAGATTTTTTTTGTTGTAAGTGTAAGTTGAATTGGTTACACTTTGAAAATAGGTCAGTGGCTAGTAGAGTTTTTATAAGGACTAAAAAGCACTTTATCAGTACTCATTAGGCACTGTGGTTATAAGGTCTAACTGTTAAAACAAACAAGAGTTTCAAGCAATAATGTGCTACTCCATAATTTTAAAATATTGCATATTCATAACATTAAACAAAGTTTGATTAAAACAACAGTTACAATAGTTGCCAGGGGTCAAAATGTTTGGCCGTTTGGATATGATCCAGTTTTGTTCATCATAAGGGGACAAATGCATCCAGTTTCTCTTCCTGCTGTAAACAATATATTGTTATTCTTCAGTGTGTTATAATAATCAACTGATATTTAGCATGTCACTGGTGCAAATGTTAGCATAACCAAACCTAATGGGAGGTTTTAATTCAAATACACCCCACCCTCCCACCCCCCGAACATATATATATAAATAATAATCAGCCTGAATATAGTAAATGATTTAAAACAAGCTGTACGTTGAGTGTTTTATCATGAAAGCTCTTTAGTAGCGCTTGTATGCATTTACAGTGTGTCTGTGCTGGTTTGCACAATGTGTAGCTGGCAGCTACTTTTTCGTTGGGGTTTTGTGTTTTCTTTTTGTTATGTTGTACCAGGTAGTAACTGTGGGATTGACTCATTGAAAAAAAGCAAGAATGAGGATCAAGAACTGAGTTTAGAATTTGAGGTACACAGAATGTTCTCCTCTGTGAAACACTTTGATGAGCAAAAAGTTAGGTATCCAACATCTACATACGTATTGGATACTAAATAGGTATTTTGTCTCTGAGGGATGCACGCGTTGTAGCAGAGGCAGTCATGGAGTGAATGACCACGTGCCACTCTGCCCTTGCAGGTGAGCAAGGCTGGGACAGGCTTGTGTAACCTGACTGTAAAGGGTGTGCAAGTGACTCTGGGTTTTGTCTGTACAAGCTGAGCCATTTGCAGTTAGCAATTCAAAATGAGTCTTTCAGCGGCTATGCAATATGCAAAATACTTGTAGTTTCTAATTAGCTTTCAGTGCAGGTTGCTTGTTTGGAAAAAAAAAAAAAACCAAACCAAAACCAAACACAAAACAACTTTGACATTATTTAAATGACAGCTTAGGTTTTGATAGAGAACAATAATTGCAAACTACTACTGTCAACAATGTTCACTTCCTTCAAAGCAACTTTTCTAATTAATGAAATCTGTTGCTGGTTCATGTGCCACCTGGACACACGTATCTCTGCACAGGACCCTCATGAAATTGTGATTTTTTAGACTGGCTTTTGGGGAGATGGTAGAGACATATATACAGTCTAAAAACATATCCGCATTTCTGAGGTGTGAATCCGGGATAAATTTTAACTTCATCCTCAGAGATCATCCAAGTCTTTTTGTATCCTACTGACCTTAGAACCTCTCAGAGCAGGCTGCCCTTCATATTGGAGGTGGTTACTGGTGCCCATCCCTGCGCCCGTACTGGGACACTGGTGACCTTGTGAGGGCTGGCTGCAGGGATATGTGGTCCCAGTATCACGGGGATGCACAGGGGCCACTCTTTTTCATGTAGTTGTACATGTGACTGTAATTTCAACGAGATTTTTGTGTCCAGCAGTAAAGTCATAAATGAACTCTTAACTGTCTACTTGTGCCACTGGAGTGCTGGGAAAGATCAAGGCTCTGGCTACGATGAGCAGATTCTTAGTTGTTTGCATTTCAGGTGTTTTGTAACTTTCACTAATATTTAGTAGCTTCCTTAAAAAGCCTCTGTAATGTGAATACTACTTTATTTGGTTTTGTGTGTACTCGAAAAAAATATAAGGATGTTAATCCTTGCAAGGTTTATTGTTCTTTTATATTCTTAAAGTATTTGAAAACATCAAAGTATTTTTATGGCTTTTAATTTTATGGGCAGTCAAAATACCACAGGAAGGCCAAAACTTGTATTGTTTTGGCTCTGCAGATATCGTCTTGAGGGATTAAGGCAGTCAGCAGAATGTGTAAACACCATTTCCAGCTTCTTAAGTTGGTCACTAAAGCATCCTTAAGAGCAGCTAGGGAATCTAGTCCTGCAAGGCAGAGCCCTCAGTCGCATTATCGAGTGACGGTCAGGGACTTCGGCTAAAACCTTTTCGTAACTTCGCACTTTGCAGCAGTGAGTCAATTCTCTTGCATTTGAGACCCAGTGATTGATCATGTGTATGTAACTAGTCTATTGACATATTAAATAGAGTGCATTTGCTTTAACCACAAGTTTACCTTGAGTTAAGACAGTGTAATCACTTAAATAAAGGTGTAGTTATTCAGAAATTATAATGTGACTGCAGCAGTTACCTGCCCAGGCCCTGCTGATGACTTGATGACTTTCTACATTCTGCAGCTTCTCACACTGCAAAGAAGAATATTGGAAGTCTATGAAAATTTTGGGGAAGATCCTGCTTTAGTGGAAAGGGGAATATATGCCAATATAAAAAAAACAAACAACAAAACAAAACAACACTCTTGGAGTTCTCACATTAATTTTATATTTTTAAAGGAAAGAACTGGGAGAGTGGAAAATTTTCTCCTTACAGTTTCCTTAAATATATAAAAAAAACCCCCCTAAAACTCTAACTTTTTTTTCCCTATACTTTTTGTTGGGGGTTTTTTTGTTGGTTTGGGGTTTTTTGTGTGTGTGTGGTTTTCTTGCTGTGTGGTTGGTTTGGTGGTTACCCCCGGGTTGGTTTTGTGTTTTTTTTGTTTGTTTGTTTGTTGTTTTTTTTTTTTGACCTGGAAGGAAGTAATTTAATGAAGTCTAAACCTGTTCAAGGAGAAATGTAGGGAAAAAAGTAATTATCTGATTACCCACCTCACTGTCTTGGCAGGGCCAGACTGATGCCCTTTCATAAGTTCAGAGCTGGAAATGATGAAAAGAAAGTAATTTGAATAAAACAAGAAATCGATCACTTTAAATAATTACTGGAAGAGCTTATCATAAAGATGTTTGTTCTTGCAGACTGTGGGGAAAAGAGAATATCCTGTAAAAGATCCCAAATATCATGTCAATTCTGTCCGACTTTTTTCACGTTTTATTTGAATTTAATTTTGTCTTTAAAAAGCCTTAAATTTTAGAAGTTTGTACTGCATAATACATTGACATACCAAAGCTGTAAACTTGCAATATGGTGTTAAAATATTAATGTATTCATCTAAATACTGTCTTCACTGTTAAAATATTTTTCAAAACAAGGGCGTAGTTTGACATGCATTTCAGTAGTAGCAGTGGCAGGTTAAGCAGTTTATCTTCTTCTCTCTGTGCCTATACGTGTGCTACCCCATTCATTACACCAGCGTTGTGGGTTTTGTAGGCAAGTGGTGAACCTAGTGTGGAAAACAAACCTACCTTTTTTTTTTATTAAAAAAAAAAAAAAAGTTTTTGACAAGTTATTTTTGAATTGGACCAGTTCCCCACTCCTGTTCCCTTGTGCTGATAGTGGAGACATGAGTTGTAGCAGTAGCAAGCAGCCTGGTGTAGGATCTCTTGAACGTTGCAGATTGTCTGAACAAAGCCCGATTATACTTGAAAATGGGTAATTTTTGTCCTTGGAAAGGGCATTAGAAAATGAGTACAAAAGTATTTAGAAGAACACACATCAAAAACTATTGTACCTGAGTAGAATGCATTTTCCTAAGCATATTTGTTTTGAGTTTCAGGCAAGTCTCCACCATGATAAAATATTCTAATGTTGAAGACAATTAAGAATTTATTTTCCCTGTAAAATTAACCTGGGTAAGAGTTGATTGTAGCAGATTTGTGTGATGACATTTTTCTACCCATCCAGTTTTCATAAACTTATGTATCACTTGGCTGAGCCTGTAATTCAGCATTTCTAATGGGTTTTTAGAGAAGAAATGCAGAACAGAAAGGTTAAAGGCTTGCAAGGGTCATGTAGCTGCACATAAGCTATTAACTGAGTTTAGATGTAGGATTTCAACAGAAGGTGGCAAAAGAGTGTGATTGATGCAGGCAAAGATAGTCTGTGGGAAATGGTCAGAAAATTTTATTCATTTTACCTAAGCTTTGCTCATTAAAGGTGAAAAGAAAATCAATTCCGTAGCTTTTAAGGTCTGTGCAGTTCTATGAAAAATGTAAAATGTCACTTCAGAGAGATCTTTGAAATCTCAGTCTTTATCTGATGAAAAGCATGTTTTGGAACTCCCCACCTTTAAAACCTTTCATGAGAAAGAAACCACCATGCTCGTATCATGCTTTCACTTTAGTCCTGACTTTCTTTTAACTTAAGATTTGACATTAAATATAACTGAGACAAAAAAAGACTCTTTTGAGAGGAGATACTTGAATACAAAACTTTTGAAATGGCATGTTTCAAAAATGGTAGAACTCTCCCATCTCTTTTTTGCTTTGAGAAAAGAAAACAAAAACAAAACCAAAAACCAACACCAAAAGAAAACCTAAAAAAAAAACACACCCAAAGACAAATTTCTCAAATTTTCAGTTTGAGCCAGAGTTTCAGTTTTTTTGCTGCATTTTCTAGGAATTGAGGAACCACGAGAGAACAGTTGTCTAAAAAAAAAAAAAAAGAAAATATAAAAAATGAAAAAAATTGAGAAGCCCCACTAAGGATTATCAAGGAAAAAACAAGATGACTGATAATTGCTGACATCATATATTATTCAGTTAAACTTCATTGACTTTTACCTCAGTGCTGTACAGGCACTTGGCCTGGCACCCACCTCTTTTGCCTTTCTGCCCATTGCCTGTGTTTAAAAAGACAACTTTGAGATCAGATCCTCAAATGAGCTTTGTATAGGACCAACGAATTGGTAGGAATACCTTGCTGGTTGGTGTGATGATGGGTGTTCCTCGTGCTGCGTGCGCTCCTAACCCCAGTTAAGCAGCGTCCTTCTGTTAGAGGTGTTGGCATGGTCAGCTGCCTGCTGACACGTGTGCCGGGCTGCACTGGCAGCCAGCTGCCCGCTCACACGCGTGCTCTTCCCCGGCGTGCAACTTGGGCGTTAATTTTGGTGTGTTGGTGTTACACAGTGGTGCAATGTGCACTGGGAAGTCCTGCATAAAAGAAACAAAAAGGAGTATATATATATATAGTGCTTGAAAATTTTGAGTAGAATGCTGATGTATAAATCTATTAAATTATCTATTAAATCTATAAAACTATCGTAATTAAATGACGATAATTTTTTAAAAAAATATCTGAATCCTGAAAATCCAGCTAAAAGCCAATAAAAACCTGCAAAAAAGTACTCAAATGAAGTATCTGAGCAAAATGCATTGCAGTGGTTGTAAGAGAAGCTCTTGCTGCATGGCAATGATGTGCAAAAGTCTCTTTTCTAACTGTCTTTTTAAAAGTATGCTTTAAAGAGGAGTGTAAATTGTATTTTAAATAAGGAACACTCAGGTTTTACTGTTTCAATGTCTGATTATCTTTTGTGTGTTTTGTTCTTTGTTTGTTTCTTTGAAGATCTTGATGGTTATGGCAAAGTCTTTCATCGGCATATGGTATAGTGGGCTACCGGTTGGATGATTTACAGTCATTTGAAACATGATATGTACTTCTCTTCCTTGTCCATGGTAAGTTTTGTTCCTGTACATACCTATTAAATGCTTGACTTCAGAGAAGGAACTAAAAGTTTGCAGTGACCCGCATTGGATGTCGTTCCCGATGTTTTTCCATAAGGACTAGCCTAGAGTTCTTTTACTGAATACATTAAACCCAATGCTTTTTCGTAAGCTGTTTGAGGATTTTCACAAAACTTAAGTTCAAAAAAAATAACTGTATTAAACTTTTGTCTCTTTTGGGTGATTTTAGAGCTGTGCAAAAGTCCTGATAACGTAGCTTGAAATGTTATCTTTTCTTTCAGCTTGAAAGCATCCTCATCTCCTTGCAGATTGTCTTAGTTCCAATTAGATTCCAGCCAAATGTTCTTTTTGGTATGACACACACCACAACATATTTAAGAACAAAATAACTATAACTATGTTACAAATATAATTCAAAATGCAGGGGAAAGAAATATTGGAGGAAATATTTAGAAAGTTTTCGGTTTTATTTTTGCACTGCTGCTATGTTTTGTGCCTACAATTAATCTGATTATAGTATCCGTGAGCAATGTTAAGTATTGTATAAACAATAATATTAACAGCAAGGCTCCTCATAGTGTAACTGAACTATCACTTCTGATTTACAGTCTCCAGACATGCAATAATGAGATCCAAAGAACTAGTTGTTCATTTGGCTAAACACATTGACAAACCAAATTTGGATATCAAAATGTTCCACTGACTGCTCTTTAACACACCAGAAATAGCAGCCCAGTCTCCTGTCCAAATATCAGGTTAAGCATTTGAGGTTAAAATCCTCACTCTCTCATTCTTTTGCTTTTTAAGGATTTTTGAGGTGGATTGCTCTTACACAAAAGTTTGTTTATGAATGGTACTGAGTTTTTTCTGGAATAGTTGCTAAGCTGTTGTTTAAGTCTGTCTCTAAATGTTTGTTACCTTAAGTCTGTGTCTTGGGTTCAAGTTAGAAAGGATGTGACGTAACAGCATGGAAGGTATCCTTCCTTTTCTATTCCTGTTCCAGATTTTGGAGTCCTTAGAGGTACACAGAAGTAGTGAGAAAAAATGGGATGCAAGCACTGAGAATAGAAGAGGCAAATTAATGACGTTAGTCAAAGCCATTCTTATGATATGCTTAACTAGTGTGATGAACTAAGACAGAGGCAATACAGTTTCCAGAAGCGCGTTTGCCCTTGGTAATGGAAAGATATGTTTAAATATCCCATGTAAATACATAGAGATATTTATCAGCAAAACTGGCTACTATTATTTTTGGTGAAAGTAGGTATTTACACAGTGAAATGCACAGACATAAGCGCATCTTTTTCATCCTTCAGAGGGCATCTTCTGCCTGTCTCTCTGTTACCAATTTCAGCTAGCTTTGCCTTTCAAATACTGTCTCTCCCAGGTACTAACCATTCAATCCTGAAATAAGGGAGCCAGATAAATAGCAAAGAAAACATCATCTCACTTGTTTCCACTAGCAAACTATTGAGAAAAAAAATAAACAAAATATTGTTTGATGGGTTATCTAGCACCTGTTGATTCTGCGAGGCAGTTCCCCGGGTATTCATAGAGTTCTGCGTTGTTCCCTAACCAGGCTTTTTATTTGCCGAATTAGCCGACCTGCTTCAAAGACTTGACCTTTTCTTTTCTCCTCATCCTTATCAGCAATGTGCCATACATTTCTGAGCCTGTTTTTGCATCCTGAATGTGCATGATTCATGATGAAATAAGGGCTTTGTGACAGGTCTGGTGGAAGAACTAACTTCTTTAAACAGGGAAAAGAATGTCTGTCCCAAATGTGTAAACACTGCAGGAGTTTGTCTGCTTTTCCAAAGGTCTGCCACACCACATTTTACTGCAATTATTCCCTGTGTCCACCAGGTTGAGAACAGGATCCAGGCCAGTGTTTCCTTTGTGACCAAAAACAAAAAACCAACAAAAAGCCCCCAAAACCCAACCCCCCAAAAAAGTGGGGGGAAAAAAAAATGGTCACATCTGAAATTGTTTAAGAAATGTCGTTTTATGTTACCCTGATAATTCAAAACCCACTCTGCTTGCTTTGGCAGTCTTTGTCAGAATTGTTCCTCTTTGCAGTCAAACTCTTCAAGCAAAGATGATGTTTGTGTGGAAGGGCATCTTCATCCCCCCTTCACTATTGTATCCGGTCAAGACTGGCATAGGCTCTCAAACCCCAGTGATTTACCCCACTGCTGCTTTCTAACCAGATTAAAGCTGAGGTGAACATCAGGAAGTAAACTGAATGTCACCATGCATGATGTGAAACCTAGAGGATTTTCTACCCTTGCTACAGAAAGTAGTTGATTTTCTCAACTCAAAACTATCAAACCCCATGTACTGACCCTGCTGTACTGACACTAGGTAATGGAAAGCTTGCTTTTTGGATGCTTCTGCTTCTCAACTCTTGTTTCAACCTCTTTGAATGGCTTTTAATGGCTCACCGCAGTGTGGAGATAGTAACTGAAGTGCTCCATTTTAACTGGAAATCATCGCTAATAAGTGTTAAAAACAATACCTTTTTTTTTTTTATTTGTACTGCTTTCTCCTTATTGTGGAAATTCAGGGTTCTCTAGACTGCTACTGATTTTGCTTAGGGCATTGCTCCGTCAGAGTTCACACAGATATTTCAGTGAATCTGGGTCCATCCCGCTTTGCCACCTGCTAGCAAGGCTTTCTGAAACGCATCGTCAGCTCCATTTGGGAGCCCGAATTAATGGCATAGCAGGTACACTGAAAGAATCAAAATGAAGCATGGATTCTTTATGGAAGTAATCACAATCCTGCTGAGAGAGATCCTGAACTGAGATGCCTGCAGCTAATAAACAGAAACAAAAGAATAACGGTTAGTGTTTTTCTTGAAAATTTCTGGTTTGGGTGAATTTAAACGAGGTTTTTAATGGTGCCTCAATACATTCAAATAAAATAAGAGCTCCCCTTTGCCCTTTTACTTTCATTTCCACGCACTTCTCTGTACTTCATTTTCAAGCTTATATTGTGATCCAGAAGGGCAGCACTATGTCAATTCTTGAATAAATTATGCCACAAAAGCTTCAGAAGGTGCAGAGAAACTAGCTTCAGAGTTAGACATTGGCTAAAAGAGGGTTCAGTAACTTAAGAGGCATTACTGCTGATTTGCTGCCTACTAATCATTTTCTATTAGTAGGGAATCTTGACTAATGATTCTCTATCGGTGTGTCCTGATTGATGTGCTAGTCAATGGATCAGTGCCTCGTTTTATTTCCTCTTAAAGAGCGTCCTTCTAATGTGAGTGTGATAGGATTTGGCTTCAAATGAACTGCTGCAAGCAATTTTTTTATTTGAATGGAGACAGGAATGTATTTTCACTTTCTATAGGTTTGAATTTGTGCATAGTTTTCTTCTGAGTTGTTAAATTATTTGAGCCATGTAACTACCTCTCTGGGCTTTTTTGCATTTTTTAAAAATATAGTGATTGAGTAAAGGTGCTTGGAATGAGAAGAGGCTCTGTGGTAACATTATTGTTGTGGTTAAATTCTATACTCTTTAGCTGCACCAGTTTCTTAAAGTGCTGGGTTTAAAGCTCCAGCAAACTTGGTTGAAAATATATTCAGTGAATTAATATTTAATTTTTAGCCTTTCTACTGTGCTACTATAAAAAAGCAATGGCAGCCATTTTCTACAAACAGCTAAAGGCTTGGGTTTTACTAGGGTGAAAAAAAAAAAAGCAACATGCAAATACTAGTAAACTATTTGGTTTTGTCCTTAGAATGTTAATCTAGTTCGTTTTGTTAGTTTTTCTCAATAACAATTAGTGGTATAAGAATATACTGCAAGTGCTTCAGATCTGGGTTTTTTGATTTTGTTTTTTTTGTTTGTTTGTTTTTCTATTGTCCTGTTATGAAGGTAAAGTTTCAAATGGAAAACCAAGATGCAGGGCAGAACTATCCAACCCTTCACCATTTTGATAGGGGAAGATCCTGGAAAGCTGGAAGGGTTTAAATGTTGTGAAGTCTAGGAGAGCCATCCCAGTAATCAACTGCCTCCGGTGCCCCTGTAGCACCAGCTCCTCCCCTCAAAGGTAGACCTTGTTGAGCTGCAGGAAATTAGTGCAGGTAACTCAGTGAGAGGTCTTTCTGAAGGGAAAGGTGGCTCTATTTTTCGATAATCCATAATCAAGCTGATTTTACCTGTTTCTGTTCTCACACTGGCATGCTCATAGCACTGAAATATATGTCCAGGTGGTCTGGCCAGCATCACTGGTGTACCAGTCTGTAGGTGGGGAGATGCAGCAGTTACGTCCTCACGGCTCCTCTTGGTTGGTGGTGACAGGTGAGTTTTGGGGAAGCTCTTTTCTATGACATAGGACACGACGATTGCTGTATTTTGATTCTTCACCTCAGAATTTTGGTTACTTCAGCATCTGTAAGTGTTAGATCTGCTGCCAGGTGTTCTCATAGTTCTCAGGGTGGCTGGGCTGGCAGGAGGTGGCATTGTCATCACTGCCTGTGGTGTCACCTCTCCTGCCTGCTTACACCGCACCCTGCTTTACAGTGTAATTAATTACACAGTTTTAATTCTGGATACCTAGCCTGAGAAAATATGTGAAATGCTTCCTATTCAAATAAGATCAGTCACCCAAAAATATGCTTAGAAAAGGGAACTTTGTTTCTTTTTAAGAAAAACTGAATATGTCTATCTCTTGTTTGGTGGACGTTGGCTGCTGGAGTCAGGTGGTACGTCCTGTATCCCTGAGAAGCCTGAGATTGATAACTCCCAGAGTTTCTCACAGAAAGGATTCAACGGGGTCTTCTGGGGGGGAAAAAAAAAAAAAAAAAAGAGAGAGAGAGAGAAGAAAAAAATGCTGCTTTGAGTGATCTGTAATGTTTTCTTTGTCCTTTCATAGTAAGCCAGCAAAGTTCCTTTCTGAATGCTTATTATTTCGGAGCTTTTGGAGTTTTATGTTACATAAATATATATGTTGGAACTAAGTTTTTATGTGAGTATAATTCTGAAATAAACAAGATAATATTAAGATATTTAAAAGCTACGTAGGCCCAACTGTGGGAGAGGAAAGAAAGCCTTTGATAGAGTAAATAATATTTTTCTAAAAAGCAGTTTAACAAAGACTGAATTACTCCCTCCCCCCAATCACCTAAGTAACTGGAATACCCATGAGTATTTATGAAGCCCAGGGACATGTTGGCTGTAAGGCCCTTGTGTTCCTCCCCCTCGAGGCAGGACCATCACCCGGACAAGCCAGCTGCAGCTCTGCCCTTGCCCATCCCCACTGCTTCTGGTCCCTACTCACACCAGGGCTTATTCTGTACCACAAACCCACCTTGGCACCTGGGGAACGTCATGAGGTTTCTGTTGGCCCAAACACCAAGAGGATAAAGGTCTTTCCAGCTAGAGTGACTGTCATCAGCCGTATCAGCACTCCCCTTAATTTACTATCAGTTGCGTATTTGCCAGTGGGACCTCTTTGGCAACCAGCAGGTCAACAGATGAAACTGTTGAACAATACAGACCACTGAAATTTATCTTTACATTGAAGTATGAATAAATTTTTCATTTTATTTTTAATTTTTTTCAACATACCAATGTTACTGTGTAATTCACCTAAATAGCAGAGGATTGTTATGAGAACACGTGGCGTAATTAAGCATATCATTTTAAGACTAATTTGAAAAGTAGCTTCACAAAACGTAGTCTAGAAAACAGGTAGGAATCACTGTGGTTCTGTGATTTCCAGCTGATCAGATGCATACAGTATCTGTATCTCCTCTAACTTTGATTATTCTTGTAGGCAGCATCAGCAATAGGAAAAATGGGAGAATGAGGAGACTAGGAGAAAAGATATAGCTTCTGAAAAGCAATTTACATTTCTCAGTTCAGGGAAACAAAATCTGGGCTTTTTAAAGGACTAATGAAGTGTTTAGAAGGGGAGGAATGAGATTCATAAGTTTAATTCATGCTGTTACAGCAGGCATCCACAGTTCAATTCTGCATTCATTGCTTTTAGATGAGTTCTGTATTAAATCCCAGTGAATTTATTCAGAAATGTAGATAAGATTTTTTTTTTTTTCTTTTTTAAAAGCTTCTAGTTATTGGCAGTTTGTTAGCTTGGATAGAATTATCTCATTGAGATCAGACCTGTTGCTAGAAAACTGGAGCAGTGCAGTTTTTTATAAGTAGATCTGTCATACTTTCTGCTAGAGTAACTACTGTTTGTAGATAATGTTCAGCTTTTCAGACGCTCTGGTTATGCTGAAATGGTATTTGATACCCTTTTTTACCAGAAAAATAACAAAGTTTGAGTAAACCAGCACAAAATCCTCAAAACTTCAAGGAACGTCTTCTGTGGAGTTGCTTTTGACAACAGCTACTTAATCTTTAATATCCTTCCCTGTTAGGTTTAACATCTGCTTTTCGTAAAACCAGGTAACACTTCCCCTTATCAGCTTTCCTCTCGTTTTTTTCTCTTTGTATTATACTGTTTTCTACAGCTTTACATAAACATGTCTTCTGGCTGCATTTTATGTGAATTGAGTGCATTTTACAGCGGTTTGTAGCACTAATTTGGGCTATAAATTTCTGTTGGTAAGCATTTCTCTCAGCAAATTTTAATTTTTTCTGCTATATTATTTGCTTAAATGTTGTAGTGAATAGATTTAGTATCAAAAGGAGTGATTTTCCGTGCTATTATTAAGGAAATAATAATTTAGGTAAATCAGAATACTGATTTTGAATAATTGGTACTTCTGGCTTAGTGAGACACGATATTTATTATTCTAAGAATTTTAGTATATGCTGTTATATCTCAATGTTAATTTGCCCTGTGTCATTAACTGATGTCTTTTTTTGTGTGGTGTATGCATATAGACATAACATGCACATATATCAAAAGGTGAAATAATAGTTTAAATTATCCAGAGACACTAAAAAGAAGTCGTTTAGGGGGGGAAAAAAAAAAAAGAGGATCGTCCTCGTGTGAGAGATAAGCAAACTTGGAAAGTAATTTCTTTCCTTTAAAATAAAACTTAAACTTTTTTTTTTTTTTTTGGTAAATTGCATGCTTTATCCGTGTTCTGAAGCCATTACTGTGCATCTCTTATTACACAGATCTTTATAGTAAAGATAGGATTCATCTGGTATTTCTCAGTTGTCAATGGGAAGATGCAGGCATCTCCAGAATGCAATTCCTCTCCCACATCGATCTCGGATACTTATCTTAGAAGGGGATCTATTACCCTCTGAAGTTGGCTGTGTATGTAATACTGTTTTTATATAGAGAGCAGACTGTTAACTTCATTAAAATTAGGAGTTTGGAAAAAAAAAAAAAGTCAGGACAAGCGAGATGGTTTTGAACCATTTTCTACTTTTTCTATTTGTTACTGGAAGAGTAATGTCTGTCAATGATACTCATTTAACTGGTTTGTGCAACTTCTCTATATTGACTCCTGCGTCACCTCTTTTTTCAAAAATCTTAGTCCATCTTACTGTGTTTTTGTGGGTTTTTTTAATTTGTTTTTACTGTTTTTTCTATTTTGGACAAGCTTGTGCTCTCGTTGCCTTCCATGTTGCCTGTACTAACTGAACTACTGAAAATCTCTGCCTCTGTTAGACTATTTTGCCCAACACAGGATCAACTATGGAAATACAGGGATGCTTCAGCATGGCGTCAAACTAGAGTCTTGCCTATGTTTACTCATTACAGTAGCTTTTATCCAAATACTTTATAATTCTACTGTCTTTGCTATGTCCTCTCTTTGGCAAGAGCTTTACCAGTTTAACATGTTTACATGTGTAGTTTTCCACAGATCGGACAGTATTCATTTTCTGCCCAAAGTGAAATGAGTATCGTGGTGCTCTGTTATAGTTAGCATTTCACCACAGTAACGTGGACATTTTAGTGGTGTGGAAATTAATTCCCACTGGAGAATATATAGCTTTATTCAGGACTTAATACTTACAGTCTGAGTTTCATCTTCAGCCATGTGAAGTTAATGGCTTGACTCTGTGTTACACAACACCTTTTTGTATAGTGATAATTAATCAATGCCATGCATTAAAGCTGAAAACTTTTGGATAAAAAATAACAGCAAGGTTTCAACCATTTCTACTAATAGAAAACGTGCCATTTGGGGTTATGCTGACCAGATTTCAGTTGTTTTACATCTTGCATAATAACCTTCTTGCTACATTTCAGTTATATAGTCTGCGGTTCTCTAATTCTTCCTCTAAGCTGTTTTGTTGCTTGGCACAGTTGAGCAGCTGCTGTGTTCCCTCCTCCAGGTGATTTCGCTTCAAATGTCTGGAAAAAAAAAATCCTCTTAGAAACAGGTGACACCACAGTAACATGTAAGAGGTATTTAAATATCTCATGGTTCACTTTTTCTGCCTGAAAGACTGTTGATATTTTGGCTTTACTACATTAGAAAATAGAGGGAGCATTTTTCATGTTAGGAAAATAATTTAATTGCTTTATAGGCTGCCTAGCTACATAGCTATCAAAGAGCAGCTAAAGACTGTTGAGAGAGAGGATTTGTGGGTGTGACTGCACTCAGGGGAGTGGAAGGACTTGAAGGATCTGCCTCAAAGTGGTGAATCCTGTGAGAACTGAGGCCTCAAATAACCTTTCCAACAAGAACCTAAAGCAACACATTAGTATCTACAACAGGTGATGCCAATGAGTTTGAAAAGCTCAGATTAAATGAATGCAGGTGTTGGTGTTAGAAAATCAGGTCTCTAAAGAATGGTGCTAGTTACTGTCAAGGGATTGTTCTTGCCAAAAGAAGTTTGGAGGTAACTGAAATTGCAGTGCAACTCAGCTTTGTGTTAACTCCAGGTAAGGTTGTAAAATAGCAGTGCACATGATGTAGTTCTGAATGTCAGTCAGCCACGGGCAGGAATACTCTTCTGTTGCATTTGTTTGGAAAATTTACATACCTGATCTGATTCAAGCACAAGCTCGCCATGTTTGTTAAAGATCTAATACAGAGTTTTAAAATCAGAAGAACTAGAACCTGAGAATAAACAAATCAAAATGGATTTTTTTTTTTTTTACAAGAAGTTCCTTTGCACGGTAAGGAAGAGCTTTTTCAAATAAACCCATAAATAGAGCCTTGGACTGTATGTAGAGGACACTATTTAAATCCTTTTAAAGGATATTAACATTGTAGATAATCTTATTAAAAAAGAAAGGAAGAAACAGTGTTCTTGCACAAGTAGGAACTTTTGTTCATTGTTTTTGGGTGTAACCCAGCTGGACAAGAGGGACAGAGAACCTTTGGCCATTTATAAAAGGATGTGGCTTTAGGAAGGGGTGACTCAATTTCTGTGGGCAGAATGGACGTGGTGACTCCACGTGGGGTGACGCCGTCCAGTGCTCCTAGCCTTTTCTGGGTGACAGATGAAAGAAAGAAAAAGCTTGTAACTGATGTTATCCATGGGAGGGCTGCATGCATCCTCTGCCATTATGTATGTCTATAATCCTGAGCTGTTTATAAGATAAGAGCTAATTCAGCTGTTCCTGAAGAGTCATTGTTATTTCAGAGGATAAATAATGCTGTCATATTATCGTCACTTCACTGAGTATTATGAGACTGCTAACATTGATTTCCTCTCTATTTGGTTTGTTTAAAGAAAGCTATAAACCTTGCTTGTAAATTGTATTTTGCACAACTGCTTTTATACTACGTTTCTGTGAGCCATATAGTTGTTGACAGAGTTCTTGATTATGTTTGACTTTTATTTTTGCTTCTAGTGTTCTATGAACTTTGGATTGATTTCATGATTATAAGGTGTCTGATTACTGATAAGCTCCTAACTATCGAAAGGACTGGAATAAAGCACTCTCGCTTTTCTTCTTCCTCTCCTCTCCCTGTAGTTGTGTAGAAGAAAGCCAAAGACACCAATATTAACGTACACAATGTTTGTCATAATCTGGTTATGCTGTTGCTAAGAGTGCTTTAACTTGTTGAACATGTGTGATACAATGCACTTAAAAAGCTGTCTGTGCTCAGTCTGAATAAATTGTTGGAACAATTGGACACTTCTCAAACTTGATGAACTATATATTATTTTTTCAAATACATTAGTTAATCCTTAAGATTTTAGTTTCATGATGTGATACGTGAAAAATCAACTAAATGAAGAAATGTTTTTGTGATGGCATGGTTGGCCGTGCCGGCCAGGAACAGCACTGGACCATCAACTTGAGAAGGGCTCATTCTGCACTGAAGCTGAACGTGCTCCCCCTTTCCCTTCTCCCAGTCTCTGATCCCCAGGCAGCATAGGTGCACCAACTTCCAGTAATATTTTGCCTGTCCCCACTAGTTCTTAGGAACTGGGAGATTCTAAGAAATTTTTGAAAATTGAGGGGGTTTTGTGAGTTTCCTGACCTCATGTTAACATTTTCCGGCATCCCAAAATAAGGTTAAGTTCTGTGAATATTTTGTCTCCCCACTAACTAAATCCATGCTGCCTTTCCAATAAATTAATTTTTAAAACTATGTTGGTTTTTGCCAAAGGGGAATTTTGCGTTATGCCAATTAAAAACAATAAACCTTCACTTTTCCCTGCCATTTAATGTAGGGGTAGGGATCCCAGTGTCACTACCCCATTATCCATGACTGCTGTTACCTGTGGGTCTTCATGGATGGCCACCCAGTTTATGTGAGGAATTGCACTAAGCATAAGAAGTTAGAGCTTCAAAATTCCTTTACTGTGACAAAAGAATTTTGCTCCCAAATACATGAGCATCTCTTGGCTGGAACCCACTTCATTTCTGCAGAGATCATACTCCCCTGACTCAACTGAGAGGACGGCGGTAGCTGTGCCCCAGCAGAAGCTCATTAGGAAAGGGCTGTCGTCATTTCAGAGGGTTTCAAGTGGAGGAAAATGGAAGGGACAGGCATTCAGGGAAACGAAAGGCAAGGCTAAAACACAACTGGCCATCTTAAAACTGTAGTTGCATAGGCATAGCTAACATTGAGATTTCAAAAGGATGCCCCATGGCAGAGTGTCGTTTTATGACTTCAGGACTTGCTGTTTAGAAGTAAAATAGTGCAGTTAAGAAAACTATTTACAAGTTAGAGAAGCAGACTTTTCCAGTGGGTTACTTCACTTCTCTGATATCCACATAAAGTTTGTCAGAGCTCTTTTGCTGTCCCTTAAAGTTCCACAGATCCCTGAGCATTTGGGGAAACCATTATCTTGTGGTGTACCATGATGAGTGATAAACCAGCATTATCTTTTCAGTGAATCTATGGGGCTTGTCCTCTACTTATAGAGTATATGGATAAATTAAAAGTCGTAATCCAGGAAAAGAACAGGTGAGGTTAATTTAAGAGATCTGTGACATGGTGGGAATAGGCCAGCAAGTCAGTTTAGTACCTAGTTGGTATGCTCTTACATATATTGGAGTTATAAAGAATATACATATATAAAAATAATATATATCAATATATATTATATACAATCTATTTTATATATTATAAACATATATACTATATATATAGTATATATGCAATATATATTATAAATAATATAATATATAATAAAGACAACAGCAGAAAACTGGAATAATGGGGGGCAGGGGGAGGTGGAGGTGGAAGTGGAAGGACATTGCAAAGAGAGAAACAAAAAGTGCACATGTACTTTGAAATAAATTGACCTTTGTTTGGAAGTCGGACAGTTTCTGCCATTCAAGGCTTTCTGTTACTTGTCTCTGAGGGTCGGAGTGCCTCGTTGGAAATCCCGTCCTCAGAAAGTAGGTCAAGCAGCTTCTGTCACCGTGGAGTTTCATTTATGAGGGAAAGGGCAAAATGAAAATTATTTACTAGCAATGCTTGAGAACTTTCCCCATCTACTCCTTGACAGAGTGCAGACGACAGTAAGTGGTGTGTTAAGGTACAAGTTAAATTAGCAGTATTAATTAGCTGTCTGAGCTCTCTGTTTATTGTTTTTCGGGCTGTGAGTCTTTTCTAGACACATCTTGTGGGTCATACAGAACACAATCAAAGCAGTTGACTATGCATATTTACTTATCTCTGTTTTATAACCTACTTGTTCCAATGCGCAGACTGCTCTGATTAACTCTGCTTAGTTAATCTGGCCCAGAGTGGTGGTGTTTTTATCAACTTTTTTGTGCTTCAACATGGATTCCAGGTAATTTGAACAGTAAAAAGTATGTGAAGTAATATTGAGAGGTACAGGAGTGATTTTCAGGACTAAATGGGAGAAACCGGCTGTGTGTCAAATTTACAATCTGTAAATTCATCAAATATAGATCAAGTGGAATGTGGAGATGTTTTTGAATTATGCAGCTATTCAGCTTTTTCTTTAGTAAAAATCTGTAAATATGTTCCTTATGATTTGGTTTTCAGACATGCCTACTCTGATTTAGGATAGTGATCTTTTACTATGGTCAGGAGAGCAATTATTAACCTTAGGTAAGGTCTTTTGGACAGTTGGTCCGTTGAAAATCAGTTTGGATGTGTCCTTTATTTCTGGAAATGAACTGTTCTCATATTGCTTGCAGAAGGAAATACAGCAATGTGTAGTGGAAGGTATGATACGATATATCTAGCATTTACTTGTGTCCGCATGCACTAAAATCTCTGCCTGTCCCAGCACTAGCAAAACAAAACTTCTTGATTTCACCGTGCATCTGCTATGAAGCTGACATGGTCGTTTTTCCTTAGCCCACCATCTCCTTGCTTTTCTTCCGAGGTCAGGATTAGCTGTCTGCAGGCTTGCCTGCCCAAAATCTGTTCCCAGGCTGCCGTGCAGTGGCAGGTACAGCTGTGTCACCCAGCAGGCATAGCAGGACATGGAGAACAAGTCCTGAGCCCTGCAATGCCAGTGTAGCTGAATGCAGTGCTCCAACAAAAGAGGTTAAAGGGTGCTCTGAAGGCATGATTTGTATCCTGGCTTTCTGCACCAGGTGCCTGGGCTAGTTTCCCAGGCAGGTGTAGTGCAGAGGGGATGTTGTCCAGGCTTGGCACTGCTTTGCGGCTCCCGTCCCCCTGTTTGCTAGCAGCCCCTGAGGGCTTGTGTCGCTCGCTCCTCAGTTCATTCAGAGTCCTACAGTTTTGGTGGGAAAGGGGCAAAATTTTCAGTGGTACCAGTGGATAGTTACTTTAAATATGCTTTGTCGGTTCTGATTGGGCTTGGGTTTGTTTGCTATTTTTATTTAGCGATTTGGCAAAATAGTGATTGAATTGATGTCCAAATGAGGTTGAGTGGGCTTGAATAAAACAGAAAGTTACCTTTTTTTTTGGTTTTGTTGTTGCTTTGTTTGCTTTGTTGTTTTGTTTTGGTTTTTGTTTGTTTGTGTGGTGGTTTTTTTGTTTGTTTTTTTTTTTTTTATGGACCTATTCAGTATATACTTAGTTCTGTAGGAGTGCATGAATTAAATCTGATTACTTATGTCTCTCCTTTATCTGTGTCTCTGCTTTTATACAGGCTGTTTTGGTCACTACTGCACTTGTTTCTACTTGCCTGTGAAAGAGATTGCAGGATGTGTTTTACTGCTTTACTGATGGATTTATTTATGGATTCAAAGTGATTATTGCTTTCTTTGTTGCCACCAGTTGCTTCTCAAAGTGTTTTTTTGCTTTTATTGAGGTGCTGGTACTGTTCTGGGGTGGGGTTTTTGTTTTGTTTTTCTCTCATTGTCATTATCCTTGAAAAAGAATAATGAAGACCAACCCTCGTTAAATGGAAGAGTAATTTTTACACAGGACCAAATGGTATAAACTATGTATAAATGTAGTCGAGGAGTTAGAAGGGAAACTCTTAATCGTTAGGGCTGTTGGACTGTGCGACTCTGAAATATAAATAATGAGTTTGATAAATATATTAAATGGATCATATTACCCTTTGCTGTTGAGCACCTTGGTAGCTGAAGATCAACTTGAATCCATACATACGCATCCATATATATCCATACATATACAACCAGTGGTTCACAGGCTGGCTTTTAGAAGTGTAACTGCTTCAGGAATTTATCAGACATCAGTGAGACATGGCGGCATAGCAATATAACAGGACTGATTTATTGTCAGCTCAATCTAATCATGGCTGAAGAATGGTGTTTATCCATATGGGAACCCCCTTAAAACAAGCAAATACGAACTTCCTAGCTGCAGCTTTTTTATTTTTACAGAGCAGCTACTGGCATCAGGAAGAGCAGAACCGATAGCATGGTACCTCGAACCGAGTCTTTTTCTACAGGCTATCAGTGCTCAGTAATCTAATTTGTTGTGTTGATGATAACTGATAGACTTAAGCACTACGGGGTAGGGCCAGAAAGGAGGTTATAAACAGAGGTCTCGCAGCACTGGGGAAATAGATTGAAATCATCCTCCTGAACAGTGTGCGTTGCAACTGCCGGAGTCACGGGAATGGCTGGGAATGTTTCAGCACCTCAGAGGTACGTTACAAGAGTCTTAGCACAAAAAGATGAACAAATCTAGATGTTTAAATCAAGATGTTAAAATATATTTTTGAAAACATGCCTTTTATTGCAGCTTTGAACCACTCTTGCATCTAACAAAAACCTTCATGTGTTGACAAGCATCACCTTCCTGCTCATGCCTGTCCTTTCTTGTGCAGACAGTTCCCTTCTCCTGAGCTATTCCTGCATTTAATTGTTCAGCTGAACACATGAAGAAGTTGTTCTCTTTCTCTTCATTTTTTGACTGTGTCTTGTCTTTAAGTCCTCCCTTCCTCCTCCCATTATTTTCTCAGACTCTGGAACATTTAAAACTCGTTTTTATCCTGAAGTCTCTGTTCTCCCACTCAGAGATTTGTCAGCTTTCTGAACTCCAGCCACTCCTACAGCCACGGCAAAAGATGATTCCTCTGTAGCATGAGACTGCCAGCTGAATGCAATCCATAGACACAATTCATTAATTTACTCATTAGCTTTTCTTTTATGTTGATGGGGCACAAACAAATTATTCCCTCTGACTTTGCTGTGTTCTTTCTCAGATCTGGAGGCTGTACTTACATGCCCTGAGGTTACTTTATGGCAGCACTTTCTTTCCCAGCAGGTCAGGCAATGCAGAGCTTACCCTCAGTAAGTCTGCAGACACCACCATGTTGGGCAGGAGTGTTGATCTGCTTGAGGGCAGGAGGCTCTGCAGGGGGAGCTGGGCAGGCTGGACTGATGGGACAAGGCACACTGTATGAGGGTCAACCAGGCTCAGTGCCGGGTCCTGCACGTGGGTCACAGCAACCCCACACAGCGCTACAGGCTGGGGCAGGGGGCTGGGAACTGCCCGGTGGGAAAGGGCCTGGGGGTGCTGGTCAGGAGCCGGCTGAACAGGAGCCAGCAGTGTGCCCAGGTGGCCAAGGCAGCCAGCAGCATCCTGGCTTGTAGCAGACACAGCGTGGCCAGCAGGACCAGGGCAGTGCCCGTCCCCCTGCGCTGGGCACCGGTGAGGCCGCCCCTGGACCCCTGTGTTCAGCTTTGGGCCCCTCACTGCAGGGGGACGTGGAGGGGCTGGGAGCGTGTCCAGAGCCGGGCAGGGGGCTGGGGGCAGGGGCTGGGGCACCAGCCTTGTGAGGGGCGGCTGAGGGACCTGTGGGGGGGTTGGCCTGGAGAGGAGAGGGGGCTCAGGGGGGGCCTGATCGCTCTCCGCAGCCACCTGACAGGGGCCGTAGGCAGCGGGGGTCGGTCTCTTCTCCCGGATAACGAGCGACAGGACAAGAGGAGATGGCCTCAGGTTGCGCCGGGGGAGGTTTAGGTTGGGTATTGGGAAAATTTCTTCACGGAAAGTGTGGTGAAGCGTTGGAGCAGGCTGCCCAGGGAGGTGGTGCAATTGCCGTCCCTGGAGGTGTTTAAAAGACACATGGATGCAGTGCTCAGGGACATGGCTTAGTGGTGAGCTTGGCAGTCCTGGGTTAACAGTTGAACCTGATGATCTTAGAGGTCTTTTCCAACCTAAATGCTTGTATGAATCTCTGATTGTTTTCCTGCCTTCTGCCCGATCCTGGGACAGTGGGTCTGCCCCCCAACTCCAGCTCGGCTAGGTGGGAGAATTGCTGTCCCAAGGACCGGCATGATCTGCCGTCTGGAGCTTTCTTCTCAGGATCCTGTCCCAACCTTTCATCTCAGCTGCAAAGCTTTAGGCTCCACTGTGTAGATCCAAGTGGTCTGTGCAACCTGTGGCTCAGATGCATGTTACTTGGTACTTTCATCCAGGAGCCCAAAGCCTTGAACCAAGTTTCTTAATCACTGTTCTCCCACCACACCTGGTAAAACAAATGAGAATTTTGGTGAGGGACAAGGTAGAGATATTGTGTGCACTAGCAGTGACTGAAACCAGTGAAAGATTTCTCTCAGCTGCAGTGATGGAGGCATTACAGTTTAATGTGCTGAAAATCAAGATCAGTATGTTGTTGATCTCTTAGCTTAAAGTTCCTTTTCTCTAAAGTTTTAAAATGTCATTGGTAAGTGTTGGCTAAGGTACGCTAGCACTGCTTTACAGAGCTGTGACATTTTGCATTATGAAATACTTCTTGAAGCACGGGGGTTATTTATTATCTCATGCGCTCTAGGCTGATAACCAGTGTGGAGGTTGTCATTCAAGATACAGATTAGAGTATGGAACCAAAATTAAGTTGTTTCACATGTATTTGAGCAAGAGGTATAAAATATGCTAACGTTAATTTATGATCTTGAAATTAATACTTATTTTCAAATAAAATTGCTGTGTTAATGGAAGGTGCGTATTCAGAATATCTGATCATAATAGGATACAATAAAACTTTCGTTTTTCTCATTTGAAAGGTAAATTATATTTAGGCACACATAGAAGTGATCTTGACCTTTTTTTTTTTATAATGCTATGCTACAACACAGTCCTACAGAAATTTTCCAGACTCTGGAAATGCAACTTTTTTTGGTTTTTTTTTTTTTTTTTTGGGTTTTTTTTGTTTGCAGCTGACAGAGTGCAATTTTAACGCTGAAATGTTAATTAGCATTTCAGGGAAATAGTTCATGCGGTTCTATTGCTTGTGTCACTGTCAAAATGGAAAGAAATTTGCCAGACCTGGGTAGCCGTTAAAAGGCATTGTAAGCTTGAACAACTTCATGAAGGGTGCACAAGTCCTTCATGGCGTAGAACCCTGTCCGCCGGACGAGATTTGAGGGCATCCTTCGGGTTTGGCTTTCTGCCGTGCTTTTTGGTTTTGGTGGCAGTGAATGATGTTGCTGAACTTCTCTCCAATGCTCGCAGTACTTCCCGTGAAATCATTTTCTCATGCTTGGCCCATTTCAGAGCGTACCTCAGCCGTGAGCGGGCTGAGAGACCTCCCTGACCTTGTTAATGTGCTGTAGAACAACTTGTCTGCTCGGATAGATTTACCTGACATAGTGACATGATTGCGTTGGTTTTAAATTGTGCTTTCCTCTTGTTTTTAATATAGCTTCACATTTTCAGGGCGTAATCTGGCTCTTTCCATATTGTGACTTCTCTCTGAATTTCAGCGGAACTGCCCATGTGTTTAAAATAAAACATGTGCCTAAGTGCTCTGGTGGCTGGGGGCCAGAGCACTCAACACGTTGCAGCGGCTGAGCCCTAAGTGCGTGCTGCTTTAATGTATAGTCTTCTCCTGCCCGGGATAAATCTGGATTAACTCTATAGGAAGTGATGCAGTGCTGTAAGGATTTGGAAAATACCTTCCTTTCATGGAGGGTGGCTCAAGCTCCTAGCAAATACAAGTGCAAAAGAAGCAGCACCCGTGGTGTGATGCTTTTTTAGGTGGTCTTCAAACATGTGGCGTTTTTGTGGCTAATTAATTGGTCAGTTAATTTGCTCATCACTGTGTTCAAACTTGTTCCTGCTGCTCTTGTCTTTTCACACGTCATTGAAGATGGCGTTAACTTAACCTTCTTTCCCATTATAAGGGCTTTAAACGCCTTCACGCTAATGTAAAATAAATGGAAATTGTGGTTTAATCTGCTCATAGAGTACATTATTGCTGCTGAGGAAGCAGAGGCAGGCAGGTAGGAGATCTCCATTCTCTTTTTTTTTTATTCTCATCAGACCACAGAGGCATTCCAGGGTCCCTTGTTAGCGAAGCAGTTTATGTGGGTTTTTTCCATGGTTATAGTGACATAAAGTGTGATATAGTTCAGACATGCATTTTGACAGTTCTTATTTGGTAAATAAGACTTCAACATGTAATTTGATGTGTATTCTATTTTTCTATCAATTTCTGTGACAGAACTTCTTCCTTTTGGAGATAATTGAAATACACTTTTTAAAAATTGTTTTCATTTGAACTAAATTCTGGGTTATTTTGCTTTGGATAAGGTACCAAGAGACAGAAAAGTGAAGTTAACTAGTGTACGGTTATTTTTTTTTCATTGATCGCTGAACTCTGGATGGCTGGTTCTGTTGCTGCGTTGTCTGGTGTACTCCTGCTCTTCCCCCCCCCCCCCCCCCCCCCCCCCCCCCCAGTCAGCTAGTTTTATATAAATTGTTACACACATTTGGTTTCCAGAGGATATTTTTTCCCTTATGCTTGCCAGTGCTGGCCTCTTTCAAGTCTGACTGGGCTGAACAAGTTCGCTCTGGTGCTCAGGAATCTCGGGGGGGGGGGGGGGGGGGCATTTAAAATGCTGCACAAGCAAAATTCAGGAATTGTGTGTACTGGGTCAATAAAGCATGGAAGAGGGGCAAGTGGCTTTCCAGTCCCCTGAGGGGAATCTCTTGGCTTGATGACAGAAGGTGAAATAATGGGTGTAGGATAAAAATAAAATGGAATGTATGGAGCTAGTAAAGCTTACAAATATGAAAGCCAAAACGTGTAAACAAAAGGGCTGGGAGTTGCAGAATGCAACATGGTAGAGGGCCACAGCTGAACGTCTAGAGTGCTGGGGATTTTCTTAAAAACACCCTCAACCAAACGAAAAAAAAAATCTGCAGTCTCAACTGTGGTGATGGAGAGGTATAAATAATACTGAAAATACAGGAGCAATTCAGAGGGGCTTGCAGCGGGTTCTCTGTATAAGAATCACAGATGGGTTTTGTTCTGTGATGGGGGCTATTTTCCCCCCTTTCACAGTAATAGCTCAGTCCTCAAATGAACTTCCATACAAACATTTTGCTTTCCTAAACTTGCCTTGCTACTGTAGCTGATAGATTGCCCTGCTGGGTGGCTCCGCTGCCTGTGAGCTAGCGTGAAGGGGCTCGACACTGTTTATTCCCCTACGTACTGCAGTTGGTTATTTCTAAGCAAGTTTAATTGTGTGTTTCTAGTGAAAACATATGCTGGCATCTGCTAAGTGCAAAGTGCTTATGGTGAATGAAAATAAAACAGAGCATACAGTTTGCCTCTCTTCAGATATTGTAGGTAGTGAAATAAAAACTGTTAAGCCAGGTTTTGTGTTTTTTTTTTCTATCCCCTGCAACATTATGTACTTGCCAATCATACTTATTTCTCCAAAGTAATTCTGAAGCCTGTTACTTGTCTTCCCCCCCCCCCCCCCCCCCCCGTTCCTTTTTTCAGCAGAGATCAAAATCCTTTCTCTCTACATTTTTTTTTATTTTCACTGATTTAGGAAAAAAAAAAAAAGTCATGTATGTGAACTCCAGTGATCTTGCAGGAAAACTTTTATTGTAGAGTGCCAATAAAAATAAAGGATGACGAAAAGTGGTCCAAAACCTAAAATAGGCAAAAGGTCCCAAAAGGTATTTTATTGGACATTATGCTGCTTGATAGATATATGGGACTTCTGTGCTTGCCAAAATCTACAGGTTAGGAGGTTAACAGCGAAACACATTCTTGTGTCTAGGGAGATCTTCCTGTATGCTGTTGAGACAATATTTAAATAGTCCTTAAAAGCTATTACACTCAGCATGAAGAGAAGTTGACATAGAAGTATGCAGAAAACAAAAAAGAGCTGATATTATGCTCAGACCTTTGCACTTTGAGAGGAAAGAAAAAAAAAAAAACCACACACAAAACAAACAAGCAAAACAAAAACCCCCACAAAAATCCAGCAAAGGCAACTTTATGGTGGAAAGGGCCTCTGGAGGTACCTTCTTCAGTCCACTGCTTAAATCAGGGCTGACTTCATGGTTTGACTGGGCTGTGCCCTGAGCCTTGGGCACTCAGATTTTGAAAATGTCCAAGGGTGAGGCCCCCCACCCTCCCTGGCTTCTGGCATTGCCTCTGCTCAGCATCCTGGTCCCAGCCGGGTGTTGCTGGGTTCCTCTGGCTACCAGCACCTCCAGGAGGCAGAGAGATGAGGCATGTCCTACTTGTGGAGGACCACATGAAACCTGTGAGATGGAGAGACAAAGACCTCAGAGCTAAGAGAACAAAAATCCTCCTTTAAGATTTGAAAAGCAAAATAGTCAATTAAATCAGCAGGTTTCTTCCACTTCTGGTAGCAAGTGCTGTTGCTTTGATTAAAATCTGGAAGGTATGCACTGCTACCTTGGTAGAAAGCAAAGCTCACATATTTCAAAGAGGAAACAAAGTTTCATGTTTAATTGTGATGGAGATTAAGAGCTTTCTAAACGGCAAAATCCTTGCAGAATAGTGATGTAATGTAGTGATGTGGAATAGTGTGCAAAGTGATGTCTTTCAAGGTAGCAATGAAGTGTGACTACGTAGAGCATAGCTCTGTCTTCACTAGTAGTATGTGTTTGCTAAGTGGGTTTATCACTGCCCGTAGTCAAAAGCCGCTCTGTGTCACAAGCCATTGTAACTCACTCTAGTACTGTGGTACTAACATATTTTTAATTTATTTTTTTTTTTACTGAACTACCCTCAAACACCCTACAAGGTATTTCAGGATACATGGTACTGCAATAGTGATTTTAGATAATATAAGGAAATAATCACCTTTTTCTTGTTGTATTGATGATTGTGATTTGAAAAGTTAAGATTTATTACCATTAAAGGGTATGCTTTTGAGAGAGTAAGCCGATGTTTGTGGATGTAAGTAATCCTACACAAGACTGATTGGGAGGATTGCCAATTGCCTTCTTTTTATGGAGCATAATGACAGGCTTCAGATGTGTTTTCCACTGAGCTCCCTCTGAAGGAGCTCAGCAACCACGGAATAATGATGTCAGAAAGCAGTTTGTGCTTCCGCTCGATTAGCTTGTGTCACTTCTGTGTCTTTTCTGAATTTGCTTTAAAATCCAGCTAAGTCCTTCCATTGCTCCATACATGCCTCAACCTGTGCTGCCAAATCGGAGGGGACGATGCTTATGAAAGCATCTTGCTGAATCATCTGGAGCATCTCTGGGGTTTCTCTGGCCATAGCAGGACAGCGTGCTGAGCCCAGGGAGGATGGGGCTGATGGCAGGGAAAGGGTTGTCCCTCGGAGGGAAGAGGGCTGCCCCCAGGGGACATCCTTCCTTGGTGACCACTGGGCAAAGCCTCTAGTCTGGTAGGAGCAGATTATCATACTGTGTGGCCATCTAAATGCATGGTCATAGCCAGGGTCCCCTTGTGCCTGTCCTGGAAAGATAGCCCCGAGGCTGCTTGTGACGCTGGGTGCTTTGGGAAGGATATTTGGCTAACTCTTCCCAGCAAATTGCATCATGAACTGTCTCCTGTGCTTAGAATAACTTATTTGGAAATGGTCTGTGCAAATGCTCCTTGATAGCCACGCAGATGTGATGGCGAGGAGGTACCTCAGTGAAGCTGGAGAGCCTGACCAAAAGCAAACCTTTGAGAAGTAGTTCTGTATTTGTTCAAGTCCTTGTGCTGCAGTTATTTTACAGGGCTTTAAGTTTGTTTTTTTTCCTTTTGTTCAATAAAATAGCACTAAAATCTAAACCAAAAGTAAGCCCAACCAAAGGAGAAAATAAAGTCTATAATTATAACATTGTTCTAGGCAGCACAAAAAGGACAGACAGCATTAAGTAGTGGCATTCAAAGTTTCCTTTGTTTTCTGCAGGCTTGTGTGGTTTTATATCTTCCATTGCACGCACTTATGAGAATAACAGGCGTACAAGGTTTCTAACAATGTATCAGCAGCTTGTTGTGATTTCTGTATACTGAGGATGTGTCCTCTACCAGGTGTTGAGGAGGGAGGGGAGAGAAAGTAATTTTAATAATCTGTGTAATATCTCTCATAATAAATCACTTTGAAGACAGGCAGAATCTCTAATACAGAGAGATATCTCTAATGCCAGTTAGAGTCTAACAACATCTAGAATTAAACTATTTTATCCTTTGATAAGTTCCCAGTAATTGTTCACAAAGTGCTGTATCCTAGTTTGTCATTTTCTGCTGCAGAAGAATAAGTATTGATGAAGTGGTGAATGCTTATAAAGCCTTTTCATGGCATGCTATCTTTAATGAGAATCTTGCAGTCTGCAGCTCCGATCAGGATAATATATTGCCTGTGACTAAGCATTTTTGAAACTTTCAGGCTTGCTTAGGATCAAAGAGTTCAAAACTTTTAGCTCTGTGCATAATTGTTACCTTAATTGATTATAGACATACGTACACATTCACATTACATAGAGCTGAGTTCATAGATCTCACTTAAATGAGGTACTGAGCAGGAACTCGGGCATCCAGCACAAAAACGTCTTAATTCCGTGGTGGAGGATTGCTCAGAAACGGAGAGCTGGTGCAGTAGTTGTCTGGAAGGAGGCATGGCAGCACTCCAGTCTCCTGCCTGAACTTTCCATCGCTGTCAAGCAATGCAGAAAATGGCCCAGGTCTCTTACAAGTCAGTGTTACAGCAGAGAGGCTGTATAGGAAATACTTGATACCTGGGAACTAATTACAGAGCAATTCTGCAGCCTGTTCTGGAAAGCACCGAGAAGGAGAAGTGTCCGTATGATTAAGGTACACGGGGAAAAAGAGTGAGGAGGAAAGAATATTCAGCTCTGGGAAACTCCTGCAGGTGACAAGTCCCTGTCCTTCCGTACTGATTTGGATGTAAAACAACAGTCCGTAACAATAATTCTCAAAAGCAAAGTTGGAGGAACTCAGTCGACCATTTCTACAATAGAGCAAGGGAAACTACGAGGGAGATGCAAAAATGCTGTACCAGGTCAGAGAAGAAGTCTGGATACAAACCCTGGCTTAAAAATTTGTCCTACCCTGAGGTGCGTGGGGCCAGCCATGGTTTGGTTTTCACCTCCTGGGGCTCTGCAGCCCCCTGCCTTGGGCAGCCGCACGCTGCCCTGGGGCACCCACTGCCTCTCCCCCAAAGCCCTGGGAGATGCCTTCCTCAGGCACAGCTGCTTGGTGCCATGTGCTGAAGGTATCCAGGAGAGGGCAAGGGAGCTACAACAAATTAAGTCAATCTCAGACGGAGGCATGGAGCCTGCTATCGCATTCTTGTAGCAAAAAACCAGTAGCTCCTTTGGCCTTCCTACCGCCGAAGGGTTGGGCTGATGAGTACAAATGATGCTCTCTCTCACCTTTTCCTGATCCCTCACCTCTGCTGCAGTCCTGTTCATCTGTCAAAGGTAATGCTGCAACCACACACTACAAAATCAAACCCCAAATTATCTTTTAACTCCTCTTCAGTCTCCCTGGTCCAGCTTTTTTATAAGATGTTTGAAAGCAAATGGTCTCTTCCATGCCAGTTTTTCCTTTCCCTCCTGCTGTGTTTGCTTGTGTGCGTGTGCGTAACTTCTCTCCCAAGCCTAGCTCTGATCTTCAGCAGGCTCCCTCTGGAATCCCAGAGATGAAAAGCATATGCCAGGCAGCCAAGCACCACCTTTCCTTTCAGAAATTATTTCCTTTGAAAAGGGGCAGTGGCTTTTCTCCTATTGCCTGTGTATCAGCTCTAACACCACATCCTTCTCGAGGCCTTTGCCTTTCTCGTCATTGAGGTTATTAATTGATTTCTGGTGTCTATTCTGTTAATCCAGGCACCTTGTCAGTGTTGTGGTCGCGCCTGGGCACTTCTCTCCAGGCTGTGACATCCAAGCTGACTTTCAGCTGGATGCCATCCCTAACTTTCATCTCCCTCTCTGGATACTTGAAGAGCTATGCCATACAGGACAGATATTTTTATTGTAATATAAGTATAGAAGGGAGTACCCTTCTGTAGGATAGATCTAGAATAAGATTTGTGACAATTTATTCAGACATCCAGACACACACTCGTCCTGGATGTATCTTGAAATAGTTTTGAGTTAGTTTTTAAAATAAAAGCTTATTTTGTTTTTCATTTGAAGCATTGCCTATTTTTATTCCTTTCTAGGCAATAAAGCACTAGATTTTGAGTTGACTTTATCATCATATCAGTATTTTACTGGTGTTTATTTGGTTCTTACTAATTACATACACAGTTTGGTTTGCTAGTGTAACAAGCTCTGAAAGTACTATTCAATAGATGATTAGTAAGATTTGCCCTTACAATTACTCATCTTGACCGTGTTTACAAATCTTGTGTAATAAAGTGGCTGCAGTAACCGGGAACCCCGGTCAGCAGCTCAGGGAGTGCTTTCTGATCCTGCAAAGCTGGTGGCTTCAATACTGTTTTCTGTATTGCACTGATAAAATGTGTCAAGATTCTCTGTAAGAAAAGAAAAATATGTTGACTTGTCATGTGGCAAAGATAATCCCAGAAGTACCTAAGCATATTCATCTTTTGTCTTTGAGATTGCTCCCTATCCTCCTCAGTGTGGCTGTCAGGAGAAATAATTCACCAAAATTTTCACATTAGGCAATGACAATGACTTACAGCATTGGACTGTTCAAAGTATTATATCTCCAATCCCAAAATGAGTGCACAGACGAGTCAATAAACTGCTGGATCATATTAATAATTTATTGTAGGGATAATTATGCAGGAAATAAAAGGGACAGAGAAGTCCATCATCTACTTGCATCATTTCTGAACACTGAGACATGTATTGTATGCCTGATGTAGGTTTGTAATGCTGCTTAAGAAACATTGGCCTGTAACTATGCAGAACACCTTAGAGAACTATTAACACAGCTCATAAAATACTGAGAGACTAGTTACTTATTAAAGGTATGAACATCAGGGAGAAATAGTGCAGCTTTAAAAGTTTTAGCTGGGATGAACAGTAAACTTTTAATAATAATAAAAAAAAATCATTGATTTAGTGTTAACAATCAGCCTTGTCAGTATCTTTCATGCTTTTTCACCAGTGTAATTCTCATGCCTAAATATGACTTCTGAAGGATCAGAATAACAAGCACAGAACAAGATCCTGTTTTTTGGAAAGGTGGGATAGCTCTCTATTAGCTTCCACCAATCCAGGCTTCATTCTGGCATCTTCCTGGACACTGAAAAAACAGTGAATTAATCAATAAAAAGTCCTGTTGCACATAGAAAATATCCTTATTTGCATTCTAAATGAATATGAGGATCATTCATAGATGGAAGCCAGGAGGGAGTATTGAAATCATATAAATTCTCAGGCTGTAGCAATATCCTCATTTCATTTCAAATGAACCAGAGGTACTTTCCCCACCCTCACTGGAAAACATTTTAGACACCACTCAGACACACACAGGGCCAGTTCTGATTTTTAAACTTGGTCACCACTCACACACAGGGCCAATTTTGATTTTTAAACTTGGTGGTGGTGAATGTATATTAATTTTATTGAGGCATCATATTGCCCAACTGGTTTGAAGACAAACCACCTTGCACATCGTGTCTATGTTAAATGCTGTCACTGAGATGACAAGACTGGTGGGTTTTTTTGGTGAGGGTTGTTTTTGAGGTTTTTTTTGGTTGTGTGTGTTGGTGTTTTTTGTTTTGGTTTGGTGTTGTTTTGTTTTTTTTTTATAAGAACAAACAGTACAAACTAATCACTCTCTTAATCTTATTTCTTACTTGGAAGATTGGGTTGACTGAGACAGGTGGGAATGGTCTAGTTGACTACATAATTTTAGATGCTTGGTCTCTTTTGATTGCCTATACAGTGAGAATAATTTATCTAGAGAAATTACCCATGCTACCAAAATTAAGCTGATGTGGCAAGTCCCAGTCAATAAATCTGATCTCTCTCATTTCAGGCCAGAAAAGCAGGTAGGTTAGTATCACTCATTTTTCGTATCAATTATAGCTCGTGTTTCCCAGTGGTCTGTGTCATATTTTAAAACCAGTCACTGGAAGCAACATGCCCTCATTTCTTCAAGCCTTGCTGAAGCCCTGAGACCAAACTTATGTTCTTGTTGTGTGGAACTTAACTTATTCCAACAACGGGAGCCAACAGGCTCTGCAGGCACATTTTACTTCCAAGATCTCACTGGAGACCTGGTAACGAATTACTGGGGCAACTCTCCATCCTGCGGGCAAAGGAGAGCAAGGATGCATGATTACCTTCTCCCATTCCCCCGATCACACACACGCTCCTTTTCTTCAGGCTCCCTTACCCTCTCCCGGGTACCTTCAACACCTCCCAGCAAGAAGCTGTGCCGTGTGTGGCTCCTGAGGCTGGTGGCTGCAGAGCCTGGGGAGGTGAAGTGCTCATCGCTGGCCTGTAAATTGTGATTGGTCCTGTGCATCTCAGGATGCTGAAGGATGAATTCTAACCCGGAGTTTGTATCCAGACTTTGTCTCTGTCCTGGGACAGTGATTTTGCATCTTCCTTGTAATGTTCCTTACACCATACTAGGAATTCTCTATTAGTTTCCTCAGAATTTTCTTTGCAGAATTAATGCATATGAAGTGTCGTTAAATATGTAAAGTAGTACACAACAAAGCTTTTTGTTACTTCCATTGCGTGCCATCGCCAGCCTGTTAATAGGCAATTTAAGCTATTTTCATTTGAGTGTATTTTATTTGTTGGAAAAGAAAGTTCATTGTATCTCCCCCAAAGAGATTAGGGAATTAGTGTAATTGCCTCTAACTTTTGTTTTAATTTTTGACTTAAAGGAGAAAAGTTTCATTCAACGTAGAGATATTTTAATGCAGATAAGCAGACTTTTGAAGCACAATACACATTTAAACTGTGATTTAAAAAATTGTTTGCCATTATAAAGAGGGGATCTGATGGAACCATGGAAATATGTGTGTGGGGGGGAAATCCCTCCTGTTTCGTCTAATATACCTAGACTGACAGATGTCCCTGCATTTTATAAGAAATAATTGAGTTAGCCACTGTAGAGGGTGTTCCCTTAGACATGTTATAATAAAGCATTCTCTTTGAAGAACGAGAATCAAAGCGGTTGGTTTGAAGCACCGTAGTCTCTGTGCTCAGCGACATAAATGCTGACTTACGCCTCGTTTAGATCAGGCTGAATGGGCTCCTCTTAGCTGGGCAGCGTGGCAGGAGGGGGGGTGTGCTGGGGCGGGGAGGAGTACCTTTGCCTTTTAAAATTCCCCAAACCCAAACTTCTCTTTCAAATGGACATCTCTTTACTCTCAGTGCTCATGGCTGAGTTTTTGTTTACATGGACCGGGCTCACCCCCCTTCGCAGCTCTGAACAAAAGTCTCTCTTAGCCCTTAAAATAATGTTTTCAAAGAACTACTCCCTCTTAGGATGTATTTTGGCGGCTCTTGCTTTGTGTTTGTGGGCAGAGCTGGCAGCACACCCTCTCCTGAAGGAGGGTAGAGGCTGCTGGGGTGGCTGCAGGAGCAGGGTGGCTTGGCCAGGGGCAGGTGGGCAGCAGGGGCCCTGGTGCCTGCAGGTGCCCACTCGCTGTGCTGCTACTCATGCCAGCTGTTGTGTGCCACGCCACTTAGTGATGTCGGCATCGACTCTGATTGCTCTCTGGAGACAGGTACATTCAAACCCCAGGAGATAAAGAGCATTTCTAAGGGTATGGGGGGTGTGTGTTTTTTGTTTGTTTTTTTTTTTTTATCCTTTCTTTTTTTCCTAGGAAGCTGAAAAGTGAGTGTGAAGCACTTTGAGTCAAATGCTGCTGGATGTAAATCCAAACATGCAGGACCAGCTTTCGAGCAGATGAGAGCTTCCCTAATATGTTCAGTAGTCCGGGTCATTTTGAGGGAGTGACAGTTCCCTTTGATGTCCTGGGCTCCAAATATTTAAGGACAGTGTTGCAGGAAAGGAATAGAAGGCCAGTAGCGTACTACTTCGTTCTGAAGCCATAAATGTGGAAAGAAAACCTTGAAACTAAGATTTAAGAGAGACGCGCTCATGCCTCAGGAGAGACATTGAGTCCTAAGAAGCGGAAAATCAGGTAATTCTGTGGTTTGATACTTTCATCTGCATATAATTTTATCCTTTGTGCTAATTCACTCAAGCACGTGTGGGCTTTGGGTTGCTGGGAAGATTTTAATTAGAAACATGCTGAACAGATTAACAGTAGTTGTAAATATACGAAAACTATGTTTTTACAGTGATTTCCAAAGAAGGCAAGATGTTTATTGCTATGGTCCCTCTTCCCTTCCCTTTACAACTGGTGTTTGCTGAAAAGTTAGCGCTGATAGCTAGTGTTTCAAATCTAGCATTGTGCACTTCATCGCAATGTGTTGTAATCCTGAGAGTACATTATAGTCGATAATTTCATTGTGGGTAATTTAGGAAGACATACGTTGAATGCAGGTGATGATTTCATCTCAGGTCTGACTGTTCCAGGCTGCGTTGCCAGGGAATGGAAGGAATACTACAGTTCCTGCTTTGATACCAAAACTGTAGCAGTTTTCAAATTGTCCATTTCTGTAATGGTATCATAGCTCAAGTCTATCACTCCAGCTGATAAGAGGAAGAATTCAAATTAAAGCATGGTGTGCTCTTTGAAGTAACTGATATTTTATTCCTTTATTTTCTTTAAGAAGCCCTCGTTTTGCACATGTTATGACTATTAACACTTCTTTTCACTTCAGGAAAAGTGTTCTGCTAAATTTTTTCCTCCTCTTTAGAAAGGCTGAGGAAGTGGCTTAAAATATTTCAGAACTACCAGGTTTTCCAGACCTCTCAGCCTGGCAGTGCAGCTATGCATGCATTCCCAGTGAAATGCTCTTTTCAACAGTGATAGCATAGGGCATGCAAGCCATAGAAGTCCTCTTAAACTATCAACATGAGTCTTGCTAGGACTTGGTAATTTTTGTGCTGCCTTGATGGGAAAGAAAACATTTTCATCTTAGATCACTCACCAGTAGCTCTATAAAAGAAATACAGGGTGACAAGGCTAGCTGAGGGTTAAAGACAACCATGTCCATCTCTACTCTGTTTAACACAGTCTTATTTCAGTGGAGTCATACGGGTGTAATTCTGGGGTAGTGGAGAATCTGTCCCCAAGCACATTTGGTTGTTCTGAGCATACACGCAGCTGTCTTCTGGTTTATTACAAGAAAAGTGTACTGTAACATCTACGCGGTGACGATGCTAATCAGAGACTTTATTAGTACCCTTCAGGGGCTCTGCGTAGCAGTCTGAAACTCTGTTTGTCACATGAAAGGCCAAATCTTTATCAGGGCAGGCAACGTATGGGTGCATGTAGGATTATTTCCTACAGATCACAATCACAGAATGGTTAGGGTTGGAAGGGTCATTTAAAAGGTCACCTAGTCCAACCCCGCTGCTATGGGCAGGGACATCCTTCACTAGATCAGGTTGCTCTAAGCTCCGTCCAACCTGATCTTGGATACTTCCAGTGATGTCTGATCCAAGAGCCTCTCAGGACAGCAGCTGGTGGAAGGAACCCCTTGCCTGCTAGACATCCTTGGGGTGGGCAGAAAAGGGGGAGTTAAATGTAAAAGGATACAGTGAAATCGAAACACCTCACTGTAGGTTGGGTGTTCGTTGTGATCATCAGACTACGGGCTATTCTGAGGTGCCTCCCTGTTGTTTTGACTTGTAATTTGATTTGGGAGAGTGTCTGAGTAAGAACTCTGTACTGATCCAGCAGACGTCTTCATTCATCATAATAGTACCCAGGAGATGCAGCTGAGTCACCAAGCTGGTTTATTTTTTCTAACTTGCATCTGTGTTTTATTTGATTATAAAGTCCAGATCCTCCTGCTTTCTGTTACAGGGTTTTTATCTTACTCTGCTTACATCAAAATCAATTTGTAATTCTGTGTTGTACACATGAAAGTAGTTTTAATTTGCTACATGTTTCCAAGGGTGACTGACATTTAATATTTTGTTCTAAGGGTCTCATTAGTACCGTGTACCTATAATCTATTCTATGGGTATAATGACAGAGGGTAAGTGAGCTATTGAACAGCATCCATCTGTCCACTTAGTGAATGGCCAGAGGGAAATACGGAGGAAAAACAGGTGGATGATTGTCAACATTTCTGTATCTTGTAGTTTAGAAAAGTCAAGTAAAATACTGTGGATTTGCTGTGAGCTTCAAGGGGTTTGGCCCTCCGTGACCCAGAAGACGTTTCCTAGTAGTAATTCATACACACCAAGCAAAGAGAAAATCATGGCACAATCTATAGAGTCAGAGCTGATTTTCAAGTGTGAGAGCAGTTGCTACACTGCGGAAGGAGCAGTGCCTTCTGTGTCCCTAACCTCAGTACTCAGAGGCAAGTTACATTAATCTAGTAACTGTGAGCCTGTCCCTTCTCTGTGTTGTAGTCAAGATGTGTGTGGGTGCCCACCACTTAGGGCCATTGGTCGGCTTTATTTTTGCTGCCCTGTGAGTGACTTGTCTCAGGGGTTTTGAAGATCTGTTTGGTTCCGTAAACCTGGTGTCAACTGAAGTTATGGAAGAAAGATTATTTTTTTTTCTTCTGTTTGTTGTGTGGCTGCTGAAGTAGCTGTCTGCTTTGTCTTTAGACTTTAATGAGCTTGGAGGAAGGGGCTAAGAGGATAATATAAGAAATGTCCAGAAGGCAGAGCAAAAGGAGAAGAGGACAGGATAGCACACAGGAGAAGCAGCAAAAGGTGGTCGTGACCAGGAAAAACACAGAATGCAGCAGTAGTAGTGGTGCAGTGAGCACAAAAAAAGGTCGACTGAAACTTAAATTTGTGCGTGCCACCAGAAGTATTCTTAAAAAAAGTTCTCTAAAGTCTTTGAGAAACCTGCCCATCACTCTTCGGCTGGGTCTTTGCCCTTGTTCTCACCCTGCAAAGACACTGCTAGTATTTCCGGTGCACTTTGAATTAATAGAGAAGAAATAGAGCTCTATAGCAGTAATTGGTGAAGAAAAGAAAAATACTGGATTTGGTATTTAAGGAATCATGGAGGAGTTTGTATTTGTCTCCAATTGGTATGAAACTTTCCTGTATTTGTTAGCTATAAGTAAATGTGGCCACTTTCTCTGCAGCTGATGGAGTGTTTTGACTAAAACATTGAAGCCGATAGGTTGGAAAGATGCATGATGCTTTAACTTCATTTAATTTGTTCAAGGAATTGCTACCACCTTCTTATATTATGTGTATTTATAGTGTACTGCACAGTGGGATCCCCACTGTTACCTTAGCACATTGTGATAAAAAACAAAAAACCAAAAATCAGTACTGAGAGCTTATTAACTTTGCTAGAATTTCATCATATATGACTGCATACTTCTTGAGTATTTTTCAGTAAGTTTTGTTAATAAGTTATAGTAAGTTGACTGATACTTTTAATATCTGCAATTTACTTCATTAAGGTATTTTGAAAAGCTTTGCTTTTCTATGTAGTGACTAAGATTGGCTGGAGATTTTTCCCTAGAAGGAAAGTTTATTTTGTATTGGTTAGCTTGTATTTTTTATTAAATATACACTAACTTGGTTGTATTCATCTGGCAATGTTAATGACTGTTCAGTAAAATAATAGTGATTTCTACTAAAATTTGGATAGAATGCATTAGAAAAAGCCTTTAATCCTGTCAACATAGATCTTTACTTTAAAATATTTTGGGATGTTTTCAATAATGGATTTTTGAACTGTGGACGATATGAATTTAATCTGAGCATATAACTGTATTTTTAAAAGTATATATAAACTATTGGCTATTGTTTAATTACAAAAAAAAATGTCCCTAATGGAATAACTCATGTAAACCTAGTAAGTTGAATTGCATACCAGAGGCTGCTTATCTAGTTAGTATTGATTGATGTATGAGTTTTAAGGTAGTTTTGGTTTCCATGAGAAGTTCATCTCAAGTTGAGATGAAAAACAGTGTAAACCCAATTACATTAATTGTATAACAGTTACTCGTAGAAGTAAAATTATATGATCTCATGGCTACTTTAGCAGTCGGTTTGAAAGGGTAAGTTGACTAGATTCCTGATCTAGAAGGAGAAGCATCTCAAAAATAGAGCAATGATGTTGTGAGTTATTACGTATAAGACATGCCACTACTGATTAGTGTTACGGTGCTGAGGCTTCTTCCCACTTCTGGTCTTTTTGCACTCCACAGCCTTATACACCACTAACTTCCTGTGAGTGTGACCTACAGATAAAATGCGAGTGAGACTGCGACTTTCAGAAACCTTGTATGTCTTCTACAAACTTCTGTCAAACTTAACCTGAGAAGATATCTTTATATCTGGGATATTTTAGATATCTGTGATACCTTTAGAGATCCTCACTATGTTTAACAAAAAGTACTGATTCGCAGAAAAGCCTTCCACTTTAAACTTCTTTGTTTCTTAAATGTCAAAAGAAGGTAATCATATTTTTTTTTTATTTTTTTTTACACATAAGATGTTTGGAGAATTTTGTGTTGCCAGAACCAAACTTCACTGTCTTGGCTTTTTAGCAAGATTAACCTATAACTCAAGTAAGCAAACCCGGTAGTAGCAAGTATAATCAGCATAAAAAACATAAGAAAAGAAGCAAAGAAAGAAAAATGCAATGAAGTGATTCTAAGATAACAGAAACCTGTGTGAAAGTAAGCAAGGAGAATAATGATTTATTGTAAAGCACAGTATTTCAAACCTCTTTTGTCCTGGAAAATGCTTGAGATTAATAATTCCAGGACATTAACTTTTCTTGCACTGCAACATAATTCATGTGAATTGTCTTGGTGGTTTTGGTTCTGTTTGTTTCTTGGGGGGGGGGGGGGGGGGGGGGAGGGGGAAGCCAACCTGCAAGTTTTTTTCCTCTGACCTTTCTTTAGATTCCTTTTTAAAATCTGTTTTGCTTTTCATGTTGTTCTTTGCCTCTGTTCAATAAAAAATTCCCCTACCTCACCCATCAGAGCTGAGGTGCCTATCATGGTTATGCAAGAGCAGAACAAACGGTAAGGGCAGAAGAAAGAGCAGATTGTGCTGTTAGTTTGCAGAGTTATTTACGCCAGGGCAAAGGACACACAAAGGCTTGCTTTCCAGAACAACTGCTCTTATCTAGACCTTTTATAGTGCTTTTGAAGTTTTGCCTGGTGCTTATAGTGTCTGTCATCACTGAGCCTTTGACTTTCAGCAGTCCATGTGACCTGCTGTAGTACATTTGCTCTTTTGGGGAAACATTATTCTGCACTGCAGAGTTTTCTTTGTTTTCCTTATATTCGATCCTGCTACGAATTCTTGCTTTTGTGACATACATATATTTAGATATATCTATATATTTACATATTCTGTAGAAAATTTATTTGGCTATGTAATAAATAACTAGAGATAGTTGCATGCAGTATTTACCCTCAGAAAATTTTATAGCATTATATTAATTAACCAGCTGTAGTAAAACAGTTGTATCCATGGAAATCTCAAAAGAAACAAAGCGGAAAAAAAGTGCCCGTACTTCCATTTGACAATTTTTAGCAAGCAGTGGGAAATGCAAGCATCTGCCATAACTGCATGCATCTTGCTGTTAACTTTCTCCAATATGCTTCTAATTTCTACTTCATTTTTATAGATATGAGTTATACAAAATTATAAAGCTACACTATGTCTTTATATTATAAAGATATTAACTTTATATTTCATATATAAAGTAAATTATATACAATTTACATAGTTTTACAGTTATAATTCATAACCTTTGTATTGTAAGGCTATAGTAGGTCTTTATTTTAGGAATTGACTTTGTTAGGAGATTATTACAAAGAGAGAGAAAGAACAATTCAAAGTATGTGTCCAGCTAGTCTGAAACAAGCCAATTTTATTCCTTTTCAGGTGCCTGCAAAAAAATATGTGAGGACTCCTGTGTCTCTTCCTTTTCTTACCTTAAAGAATAGGCTAGGCTTTTTGACCTGTCTCATTTGCTAATCAGTCAATCAGCTCCTTTCATGACCCATATAGGAAAATTATATGGAGCTACAAAGTTCAGTATTGTATTAGAATCATTTTCTAGTTGAGAAATCACATCACTGTTCATTGTGAAGCTGGTTTGGTTGCATGTAGGAATTTGCCATCCTTCTATGTAGACATCCCCCATTTATGTTAATGGCATGTGAAAATAGAAAAGATAAACAACAAAGATTATATTCCTGACATTCGGAAGTTAAGACTTTCCTTTCCTTATGGATGTGCACTCATTTTGTTAGAAAGTGTTATCTCCAGAAGGCAAGAAATGCCAATGTTGGTGTCAGCATTTTTTCCATATAGATTTTCTTTATAGATTTTTAGCCTTTTAAATGGCTGTTCAAATTTATTCTTCCAAAGGGCCTAACCACTTAGAAAAAAGTGTGAAGGGATGAGAAAATGGAAAGGAGAGGTTTGTCTCCAAAGTTTGCTTTCCATACAGAGGAGGGAAATGCCATGGACAGGCTATCAGTTACAAGAGAGCATGCTTTAGCTTTTATGCTCCTGAACCCCTCTCACGCCTGAGCTGACTTTAATATAGTTTGGTCACTTATACCTAGAGATCCTGGCCTGAAGCAAGGCTGCTTACTGCGTTTTAGCCTATCGCAGCAATTATATCGGTTCAGAGTTCAGCTAAGCTTGTCAAGCTTGTCTGCTTGATTTACGCAGAAGAAAAGAAGGACAGGAGAGAGGAAAACATGGGAACGAGGATCAAGTGCTGCATGAACAACAACAACAACAAAAAAAACCAAAACCAAACTTGAAGATTTAAGAATTTTAAATCTGTGCTAAACATACTCAGAGTATTAGCCCATATTGAACATGTTTAACGTTGCCTTCCTGACAGGGTGCCAGGCTGTTTTTACAGTTGCCTTCCTTTGGACTCCAGAGACAATGTGTTTTTTGTTGCAGATTCAGGGGATCTTGCCTCTTCCAGAATTGTATACCTGCTGGTTAGATATCTCCTTCTTCAAGAGAAAAATCAAACGTCACTGTCCTATCCAGCTGAAGAATCAACATTTTTGTGTTGTGTTTATTACTTCAGTGTTTTAAGCCATCAGTACGCTAGCTTGTAACTTCAGTTCATATGAGCCAGTGTCACCATAAAAGTCTTATAGTGAACAAAGACTGAACATCTGCCTACGTATTAAGTATATACCTTGAATACGGGGCTTTAACAGAGCATAGTTAAGATATAATTCCAATTTTCTCATGCACCTACAGAGATGCGTTAACATTTATTGTTCCAAGAATGCATAGATCTAAACCAAAGACACAGGTTCTGCCTTTTTAGCTTAGAATACATTGTTTGGTTTTTTTCTTCCAAGTTTTAGAAAGAAATGAAGAAGACATGGAATGTAACTGTGCTGTCTTGCCAAAAAAGAAACCCTGTTTCATTTGAACTGTCTTCAGCTGAAGTAGCTATCGTTCTTTTCTCATTGCTCCTCAAGTAGCTTTCAGTGGGCGAGTTTATACAAATATAAATTATATTCTTATAGTCACATAACAGCAAGGATTTTGACTCTGCAGTTCAGCAGAGTCAAAAGCAAATATTAAATCTCACACACTCTACTATAGTAACTGTCTAATGTGACTATATATACAGCTAGCTTGTTTACAATTTCCATAACCCAAGAATAATTGTAGGAGGAAGGTGTTTGACAGAAACAAACTGTGTCCTTTTGGTGACTCTTGCTCTACCAAGAGTTTTAGTTTAGTTCAGAATTCACCCTTGGAGCAAATCTCCTGATCTGCAGTTTGTGTTTCAAAGTCATCTTGGTGCATGCAAAGTAGATGCATGTGGTTGAACTACACTGGAAGAAAAATACAGTTTAGAAGCCAAAATTGTAAGTAAAGGACTTTGGAGATTCTGTATATTTCATGGGGTTTAATTCACTGTAACCTCTTTCTCAAAATGCTCCACTTGTGACTTTGAATCTCTCCACTGAGCAATGAAGCAGAAAGCACCTGATAGGAAGTTAGTCCAAAATCAAATGTAGCATATTTTTGGTATTGCTAGCTGATGATCAGCGTGCAAAATACAGAGATTAAAAATCCAACCAAACAAAAGGCAAACTAAACAAATTTAAAATAAAATAAAAATAATAATTAAAAAAACAAAACCAAAAAACAACCCACCCCTAAACCACAGAAGCATTGGTATTAATCTAGGCTTACTTACCTCTTTTTTACTTTGTTCTTTTATATTGCTCCACGATATTTTGTTTTAGGCTAATGTAGTAGAGAACGGAATTAGCTTTTCTCTGTCTCCAACTCTTTAACTCTTTGATGAATGACTTTAGCAATTGATTTTGTTAGAGAAAACAAAAGGTCTTTTATGTAATTTTTTGATTGATAGATTCATTTCCTATTAAAATTAAGAATGTCCCATTATGAAGCCTTTCATTTTAGAAATATTCTGAAGCTAATATTAAAAATCTGTATGATTCCTAGTCTTTATTTCTGTGGCTTCAGAGTAGTGTTGTCTTGAAAACAAGAAATATGATGCATTTTGAAATCTTAAACATTCTTTTATTCCTTTTGTCCATTGTCTTTGGTTTGAAATTTTGGATTTATCTGAAAACCAATAATGGGAGCAATTGTTTCAAGCCTTGTTGTAAGACAAATTAAAATTGTAATCAGTCTTGAAATATCTGTATGTATTTGGAGACAACAAAACCTCTTATCTAAGTTTCGAGATATGCAGGATTAAAGACTATAAAACCTCTTATCGGAGTTTTGATATAATAGATGTAGGATTAGAAATATTTGTTGCGGTGCTTTGTGGCCTGTTTATCAGCATTTGCAAAGGATGCATTGTTGGGATACAAGTCCACACTGGGCTTATTTTCAGACTACAGATTTAAAGTGCAAAAAGATAATTCCTGCAGTATTTAGATGTATTAAATGTAAAGAAGAGGACTTGACATGGCAGATGAAATTCAGCAAAGCACTTCCTTCTATGATCTAAATTTTTCTTCATTTGTAAAAACCGCTATGTGTTTGGAAAAGGAAGAAGTCAAAATACTTAAAGGAAGACTCAATGTAGAAGCTATGGGGCCTTTTTTTTTCCTCATTTCTAATAAGGAAATTAAGTAGGCTAGTAAATAAGGAGTGTGAAAATATTTGGCGCTTTTTACTTTTTTAAGTTTCGGTTGGAAAAATGGGTATCGCCACTGAGGACTGGTGAGAACACGTGTCTGCGTTAAACATTGTCTCAGGGGCATCTTATTTATATTATGCACCAAAGACAACATTCTCTATCTGGTATTTTCGCAGAATACCTGTAAACGGGGCAGACAGAATGTATGTGCTTCTGCTTATCAGTTTTGACCTTTCTAAAAACTTAAGGCTGCTGAAATTACACAAAAAGTATTTAAATGAACATTCTGGGTGACGTTTGTATGAACAAAAAGTGACATTTAGATATGACATGCTAAATGATGGTATTAGCAAAAAAAAATTAAGTTGAAAGCCTGTGCAGCAAGCCCTCAGCAGGTGACACGAAGCCGGGGGGAGCGGCCGATACACCCGAAGGCTGCGCCGCCCTTCAGCGAGGCCTGGGCAGGCTGGAGAGCTGGCGGAGAGGAACCTCGTGGGGTTCAGCACAGGCAAGAGCAGGGTCCTGCCCCTGGGGAGGAGCAGCCCCACGCACCGGTACGGGCTGGGGCTGACCTGCTGGGGGGCAGCTCTGCGGAGGGGACCTGGGGGTTCTGGTGGGCAGCAAGTTGCCCGTGAGCCAGCAGTGAGCCCTGGTGGCCAAGGGGCCAGCGGGACCCTGGGGTGCGTGAGGGGGAGCGTGGCCAGCAGGGGCAGGGAGGTGATCCTGCCCCTCGGCTCTGCCCTGGGGAGGCCGCACCTGGGGCGCCGTGTCCAGGGCTGGGCTCCCCAGGTCAAGGGAGACTGGGAACTGCTGGGCAGGGTCCGGCGGAGGGCTACGGAGGTGATGAGGGGACTGGAGCGTCTGCCTCATGAGGAGAGGCTGAGGGAGCTGGGCCTGTTCAGCCTGGAGAGGAGAAGGCTGAGGGGGATCTTATCAAGGTCTAGAAATACCTTAAGGGTGAAGTGCTAAGACGACGGGCCAGGCTCTTTTCACTGATGCCAAGCGACAGGACAAGGGGCAACGGGCACAAACTGCAACACAGGCCGTTCCACCTGAATATGAGGAAGAACTTCTTTACCCTGAGGGTGTCAGAGCCCTGGCACAGGCTGCCCAGGGAGGCTGTGCAGTCTCCTCTGCAGACATTCAAAACCCACCTGGACATAATTCTGCACCACCTGCTCTAGGAGACCCTGCTTTAGCAGGGAGGATGGACTAGATGATCTCCAGAGGTCCCTTCTAACCCTGACCATTCTGTGATTTTCATTTCTGTCTCCATAGCCAGTGCAGGAAGATCCTGAAATAGGTTTCTAGTCTGTGTTATGCTGATATATATATTTATTCAGTGGGCTTCCTCAGAATTTACACTGGTCTGATATTAGCCAGAGTGAATTTCAGTCTTAAAAAAATACCAGGCAGGACTCCAAACTCTTCCTTTTGAACTCTTGAGATGATGTAAGCTCACTGACTGCCCTGAAGTTGGTATGAATTTATGTTCTGTCTTTTTGCCTTCTGAGTGTTGGGGGTTTTTTTTTCTTCTTTGTATGTAAGAGTATTAACATGTCACATCTAGCTGTTGGGTGTAAGTATACAATATATGCTGCGGAGCCTTTCATGTTAATTCCTTGTAGTCAGCAGTGGGTGTGACAGTGAGGTGTGACTAATGTCAAGAGATCAAAAAGTAAACTGCACCGGCTCACCACGGGATTAATTTGCTGTGGTGTGGCAGCAGCGGCAGTGGGGACTGCTCTGGCATCCCCAGGCTCCTCATCTGCTGGTTCTTCCCCAGCACCCTCTGGCTCACTGCAGGGGCTCCTGCTGGCTTTGCTAAACGTGAAGCACAGGTTACCTGAGTTTTATTAGAGTGCTCTTTCTGGCCAATGGGAATAAAATTAAAGTGAGTGAAAGTGGCGGAAAAGAGGAAGGGGCAAAGTAAATGGAAGTCATGCCGTAAGGGAAGATCAGCTGTCATTGTCAAGCAGGTTGCTCTGTTTCGGTAAAGCAACGCCGATATTAAAGATGACAAGTGGTGACATCTGATTTATACTGTAACTTTTATGGTATCTTTAGGTCCTATGTGTATATATAAAAAGAGATATAAAATACATGAACTCCCTGTTTTAGTTCATTGAAAGTTCAGGCAGATGGAAGAGCTGTCATTTCAAAGTATGGCGGTCCTGAGGTGCACCGAGAGCACAGCGTACGTCCTATCAAAGGGGTAGTCCCACTTACTATTCTCTGTGTTTCCAAATATAATTGACTTTCGCAGCTGTTCCCAAAACTCATAGCTCTTCCTATCTCGTCTGTTTTTCCTCTTGCACAACCAAACGTGAGCACTGGGTGGACAGAAGGGGGACCAGTGACAGCACAGGGGTAATTGGTCAGGTGCCTCATTTAGGAGGTCAGGGAGGGATGTCAACAGCAAAACAGCATCAAGGCGGGGAATGATACTTTTGAGTCTTACTTGTGCTTACAGCTTCAGGGTTTTCCCAGCTCTAACAAAATGGAAAATTGCTTCTAGGAAGCATTTTGGATGGCGATGATTTTTGGATAATTCTCTTTTGCCGAGTTTTCTCTTTGCCGAGATTACTGTTGGGGAATTCTTCACATCTTTGACTGTTTTCATCATTAATAGTAATTTGCACATTGTCACAGATATGTAACCTCTTAGAATGTTTTCATCGTTAACAGGGATTTGCACATTGTTAGAGATATGTAACCTTGCAGTACAATTACACATGAAGAAATATTAGAGCAGCATTAAGAGCTTGAAATATAACCACCACTACGTGGAAAATCAGAGATAAGTGTGAAGAGTAGTTAGTAAATTCCTTACCCAAACAGAATTGCGTAAATAGTGAGGTGTTTTCAAACTAAGCCTTCAATTTCTATTAGATAGAAGAAATCCATTGTCTAGTTTTAAGGAGTTATTCTGTCACCTTTTGGTTAAGGCACCCTTTCCTCACGTCCTCCTGCCAACAAATAGAAAGTGGAAGCTATTCAATATAGTTTGGGGTTTTTGTTCTTTTCTTACAGAGCATTTCTCTCCCATTATCCACTCTGTTGGCACAGCCAGCATATAAGCAGTCAAGATTGAAAAGAAAAGGGGGGAAAAAAAAAAAAAAAAAAAAAAAAAGAGGCTTAGCTACTCTCCAAATTTTTATCTAATTGAAATGATACATGGCAGATTTAAAATTTCAGTAACTTAGCTGCAGTCAAAGATTTTTTGCTAAGCATGGCTGATATAAAAATATTTAATAGACCAGTTTTATTTTGTCTATCAGAAATGTGTGTTTTGCTCCAACAGAAGGCTCAAAAGAATTTTGCCAGGATATAGTCATGTGAATAAATGTTGTTCTCTTTTTAATACGTGAGCAGTTCTTGGTGCCATATTTTTTGGTTTTGTTTTGAATCTTGCCAAGACTCGACAAGGCAGAAGTTACCACCAACTTGGAATGCTCAAATTTCAATTTAGTTGAAGCGTAAAATGATGGCTTTTGGATTTGAGGAATTTAGCAGATATTTTTAATGATCCATGTTAATTTACTGAGTTTGCAATTTAGTATGTTTCATTTCATAGAACCTGAAAGAAGACAGTCAAGTTAATTAGAACCTTGATAGATTTTCAAGTATACCCTTTTTGTTTAATTGCACTGAAAGGGAGAATGAATAGTTTTCTTATTAAAAAAAATGCTGTGATCTGACATACTTTTTTACCAGCATATCATTATAAAGTATAGTCTTATGTGTGAGTTATGTCCATAATATGTATTATGTTCCACAGTTGTAGCAAGGGTTAAGGTAACCATTGAATGCAACAATAATCAGTGAAACATTGAATATTAATTAGGTTTTATATAGATCAAACCAGTAGGACGAGAGTGACTTACTGAACTGCAATTGTTCACAACTTTGAAAGTTATTAAAAAGATGTATTTAGAATGCATTCTGTTTTTTAGGTAATGTATGCTATTAAACAGGCTGTTCTGAAGGTAATGCTGCATTATTAAATACTTGTATCTAGTACAGTTGGATAGATTCAAATTATTTTAGCAACTGTGCTACCTGTGAACATATTACACAAGCCATGTAGTTGATGTTTTTAAATGCTTAATCCAGAGGCGTGTATGAGATTTGCTGCAACGCTGAGGGGACGTACGTAAGTACTTTCCATCCGTAGTTATGCTCAGAAGCAGCCAAGACCCAATTCAGCTCTTAGACCAGGCCTCTGACTTGCTTTGATTTATTCTGGCTGATGTAACAGTTATGCTAGTTTCAAGTTCAAAGAGTAAAATATGAACTAGAAATTTCCTAACCAGCTATTAAGGAAAGTTTTGGGATATTTCTGGTTGGGGGTGGGGGGAAACATATATAGTACAGTATTACTGCTATAGTAACCATTACCGTTCATTCTTTTTAAAATGAGGAGGCAAAGGCAAAGAAAATGACCATGGAATTTAAGGTGATGTAAAGAGCTGAATGTACTTTTTGATGTGATTCTCATCATTCCTGCGATATTTTTCCATCAGCAAGTGATGCATGCAGTCCAATCTCACGGCAATAAAAGCTTTTAACTCAACAATCTGTCATAATCTTTCATACATAATATGTGCAGGACGATTCTGTTAGATTAGTTTTGAACAGAGTAGATGTTTTTTTCATCCCCTCTCAGCTATTGAGCTTACTTGTCATTATCTATGTGTATGAAACTCAGAAAAAAGCTTCTAAAACTCTTCTCAAAATGACTATTTCTTTGCTTTGTGCATGTATATGGCATTCAGTGTTTGCACTCAACAAGTCAACAGGGCCGAGCCTGGCATTTAGTGTCCAATAAAAGTGATCAAGACAAGAAAAAAAGACTCACTTATCATTTGGGAAATATCCTGGGTAAATTTTCAGAATTAATGTTCATGATGGTTTTCAGATACCATCTTTCTAAATTTCCACAGGGCACTGTATCAAATGCAGTGCTTCACAATTTAGCTCAAAAAATCTTTTGCCTTGTGGCAAAGGTGTGAAGTTCGTGGTGTTCGTTGATTAAACAAGAGTATTGGCTTATTCCTTCTGGTTTAAAAGGAAAAGTTGATTTACATTAGATTCATCCAGAAAGCATCATGCACAAATTATTTTCCCAGTTGTAAAAAATTGTCTATCATGCTTCTTATGGAAATTCTCCTGGTGAAGCCCACATAAACTCAGGTGTTTAATAATTCTAGTGAAATATATCTATAGTTTCTTAAAATAGAGATCTCTTCCAACTGATGTTATGTCTACCTCATCCTGGGATTTAAGAGTTTAAATTGGATTCTCTTCTGTATCTAATCATGAACAACAATTAGGCAGTTGCTAACTATTTCCTATCCATTTCCATCTTCTGTGGATACGATGGTTCTGCAGTGTCAATATGACTTATTAACACTAGTTAATAACCGTGCTAATAGTAATATTGCTTCTACAGTAAACAAAGGATAGATCTGAGTGAGAAGGTTCTGCGTTGTTTCTTAATTGTGCGGTCTCAGTTTCTGCAGAGATAGATGTTGAACTTTAAGAACTGTGAATAATTCATTTGTCTCCAGTAATGTCACGTGAAGGCAAGGATACTCTGCGGTCTCAGCAGCACCAACAACTTCAAAGCAGTATTAATCTTGGGTTTCACAGTACAGATATCCAGCTATGCTGAAGCCTGGTATTTTCTGCCTGTCACACGTTCCTGTGTTACCGCAGAACTGTTTGTGCAGCTATGTGGTGAAACAGATTGGAAAACTGATCCATCTTTTTTTTCTTGAGAGAGATAAAAAAAGGAAGAAAGGAGATTGCAAAGAGGTTGTCTAATGCTTTACATCACAAGCTGTACTTTAAATCTTTCTGCACATATCCAGAGAGATTGCTTACCTGTTATAACCTCCATGTGACAAAAGCAAAATAAGTCACAAGATTTAAAGCATCATTCAGAAGCATTTTGTAGTTCACCCTAGAATAGTGTGTATGAATTTAAAAACTGGTTAAATGCTCTGAGTATGTTTCTCCTGATAAAAGATGTAGCTGTCACATTGTAAATGACTCTGCTGCTGCCATTTAATGGTAAAGCGGCTCTTAATCCAAACTGACAGAAAACTGGCTTCAGGTGTGGAGCAGTACCAGCAAAAGTGGAAGTGAATGATACACTTCAGAGCTTTGCAGTGCTCATAAAAATGTTAATACCTTAAGTACCAGGAATTAGCACTTTCTTTTTATAAAGAAAAAAAATATTTATAAATTCTATTATTGTATTGAGGTGTTTCTGTATTCAGCATCTCAGATTGTACTTTCATAGTCATTAATAATAGATTTATGCCTTTCAGGATCACCCAGAAATACAGGTATAATCTGCACCAAGAGGCAAACCTCTTTTTGTTCATTCTGTTCAAACTTATTAACCCGTGTGATAGGGAGTTTCTACCATTGTTATCCTTCTGTATATCACAGTACATCAGAACAGTATAGCCAGTGTGTAAAAGCAGAGAGACACACACGGAATTGAAAGCAGGTGGTTAAACACATTAGCCTAAGACAGTTCTAGTCCAGTAATAAGCATGTCACAATTTGTGCAGTTGGTTGCGTAGCAAAAGTCAGCATCAAACACAAAGCTCAGAAAGCCAAGTAACAGTCTTGCATGGAATATAAAAGAGAAAAATAGTTTATGCCTGTTGGAGGGAGTAATGGCTGGGTGCTAATGCAGTTGTGTCAGTGCCATGTATTTCTTAGGTTCATTTCAATATTTTGCTGTCTATTTGTATCTATTAGAGCTGACATTTTTTTGTTGATCCCACTTCAGAAAACAAGTTACCATCATACCTTTTTCCTGCAAAGTTCAATGGTTACTGTTATTCTGTGGAAAAATGGAGAAGCTGCTACTTGTCACGTTCTGCGTTCTGGGGAACTGGAATTAGACCAAATGGTGTGCACTGCCAGAATCTGTAACTGAGCATGCATTTCACCTTTATAAAATCTTGTAAAAGGAGATGGTAATTTTCTAGCGTGCTTCTTGACATGCGTAGTGCTGTGGAACATAAAGAGACTTAATATGAGCCAGTCAGGCACTGGAGGAAGTAATCTCTTTTCCATAATATTTGAAATGGTTTGAAAAGCTGATGCTAGGAATTAAAAATCAAGTCATTTTCATCAAAAAACAGTTGTAGCAATAGTATCAACTGAAGTGCTCAGTAACATCATATCAGTTTCCAATAGGAATCAGTCATGTCACTGGTATCTTCTGGTTAAGTGCTTTAGTTTGCTTTAAATGCAAACAATTCAGTCCACTGATATCAGAAGTAGACTTGTTTGTGTCAAAACAAAATTTCTGACATTTCTTATGCTTGAAGTGTCTTAATTTACATTGAAATTGCGGAGTTTGAATGTTGGTTTCTTCTGGAAATAGCATTTGAGATAAATGTGAATTACAAGCATTTTTGCACAGGATTTGCCTTGCTGCTTACTCAGGATTTGACTGGAAAAAGTTTTGGTTTGGTTTGTACAAGAGACTTAATTATCTAGAATAGAAGAAAATTCACAAGAGTGATGGTGAGAGAGTACTGACAGTAGTCTAGTTCAGATGCTGAAAGGTCTTTGGGAAGGAGGAGTTTGTCAGAAAGTTTATTCTGGCTTAACTTTGTTGATGAGTTTTATTTTGCAGCCATTCAGATATGGAGTGTACTGCACTGAAGCTACCTGAAGTATTCATCATCTAACCTGACCACTTAGAGCAGATCAGAGCGCCTAAATCTTAAGTAAAATATGAAAAAAAACCCAAACCCAAACCAAAATAAAACTAAACAAGGTTATAGATAATTGATGCTTCTGTAGACATTCTTCTGCTTGATAGTTACCAAATCCTAGTCATCTTTATAGTGGTGTGGAGCTTCCAGCTCTAATAGGCGTCTCTCAATGGAAGTAATACTAAAGTTGCACAAAGAATAATACATTTTTTTCTTTAGTCTGTTTGCAGAAAAAAAATGTATTTTTGCTTTCCAGCAGTGCTATCGCCCAAAAGGCTGGCAATAGCTAAAAAAGAACTGAGTAGGCTTAACATACTTTCCCAGTTTTGTTCCTTAACCTCACCATGGTTGTTAGCAATTACTAAAGGTGTTACCTTGCTGTCCACGTAAGCACTGTTCCTATCAGCAGACATGCTTTTCAGGATGGGATGTAAGATGTTCTTTTCTATGTTTATCCTCTGTTTAGAAGCAGATTCTTCCTTCCTCTAGCCAAGTCAGGCTTCAAACAGTTTTCCTTTCACTGGTGGTTTTCTTTCTGTGAACTCCTTAAAGTGTGTTACCTTAAATCTTCCAGGATTGCCCAAGTCTAATCAGAATGATGAAGTAGCCCCCCCCCAAAAAAAATCATGGAGCTGGCTTTGAAAATGAGAAAATAGAAAATGAGATGTAACATTATCTTTTTATGCGTTGGACTGCTGTTCATCTATAGCTATGAGGCTTAGATTTATTTTATTTTCATGTTTGTAAATAAAACTGTAAATACTTAGCCAAGGGCATGGTTGTACAAATCTGTGGCCTAAAACAAGAAGAGAAATGTCAGAAGACTAAGGAAGAGCATCAGCTAGGTGATTGGCTTGTTCAGAGCTTTCTACTTATCTCGGATTCTTCAGTAACCTTTTTTTCAGACCAACGCATTTGATTTTTGTAACTTTCTTTAGAAAGAAATCTCCTTAGACGTTTTAGTGACACCTGGTATTTTTTTCTGATCCACTTGGGTGTTTTGCTCTTGCTGAAAGAGCCTTTCCTGGCTAAGATATAGTAACTTTCATTTTTTTGTGAATATATGAGTATTCTTGGAAAGTTAAATATCTCGTCATAATTTGTTATTAACTGAGGAAGTAGATACGTTACTTGTAACTTGAATTGTATTCCCCTGTCTTTATTATTTATTTCCCAAGCAAGGCTGAAAAAAAATTATCCCAGGAATCAAGTGTTTGGGTTGTTTTAGTTTCCTTTCTTCATTGTTGTTTTTGGTTTGTTTTTTTTGTAATTATTTTTTTTTAAAGTGTGTGAAAGCAAATAACATACCTAATTTTCTATTCAACTGTTATATTATAAAATATTACTAATCTGTAAATATCCCTGAATAAATTCCACAATTCTTGGACTTGCTTTTCTCTTTCCTATGCTTCAATTAACACTGATTCACATGTTTTTTCTTTACAGGTTTTCATAGTTGAAGGTCACAACTTACTGTGCCTCATCACCAGGTTCATGCCCTCCTTACCATACTTTTCAGCTTTATATCATACTTTATAATAACTGGAAAAGTAAATTAGAGCACAGTTGGTGCATTTCCTTCTCTCTCTCTCTCTCTCTCTGGTACTGATAGGGCATCTTTTTGAAGTAGGTCCAGATTCTAAGTGTCCTTTCTACTCCCTACCTGAAGTCAAAGGAGAGCTCTGCTCTGCCCTTGCTCCCTTGGACACCATGGTGGTGGGTCTCCATACCGTGACCTGGTTAGAGGCCACCTCTTGCCCTTCTGAGGGCACCTGGCAGTGGAAGCTGTCTGGGAATGAAAGTAATATGTTTGGTTTTTCTTGTTCTGAGATTGCTGTTTGCAAACTGTCTCCAGCTTTTTTATGGTGTTTACTTGTCTGTGCTTCCACATGATTCAACCTCCAAAATCCCCATGCAAATCCCTGTTCAGAATACAAAATTTAAAGTATAAAGCAACAAAATAGACTGTGGCAAAAGAATTCAGAACACAACATTTAAACATCTGAAACTTCCAAACTACTGTGATGCTGATGTAGCAGTTCAGTTACTACTTGTTGTGAAAAAAAGATCATCAAGAGGGGTATCAAGACACACACCCCCCTCCTAAATGTAGCATGAAATCTGATATAGTGGGGTTCAGGCTGCTGCTTGCTTTTCTTTTCAAAGTGTTCTTTGAATATTATATCCTATGTAATTTTGGGAGGAAAAGGGGAGTGTTTTGCCACTTTGCCTTACCACAGTGGGGTAGTCAGCAGCCACATTGGTCATGAGTTTAGTGTAAGCATCCTCACAGGAGAGACCTACTTGCTCTCGGGAAGAAAAACCAAAGAACTGCAGCGAGGAAATGTTGGATCTGAAGCTAAAACACATTTCTCAGCAAAGGCTGAGGTAGCTTGTAATACTGCAAGCAAACACCTATAGAACCTGGGGTGGGAGGGCAGGAGGCTGGGGGGTGTTGGTTTGTTGGGGGTTTTTTGGGGTTTTTTTTGAGGTAGTGGTGGTTCTTTTGAGAATAAAAGCCAGGTTTTGGTCATCAGTTACAGTGCATGTAGAAGTCACCTATGTTTTGTGTTGACTCTTGTAAGAAAACTGGAGAGGTGTGGGGTTTTTTTTCCTCCAATGCATTTTATAATATTCTTTTTTGTTCATATAGCTACTGGGGCATTGCAGCTGTCTCTTTAGAAAACACTGCCCTCTTCCATTTACTTACAGTGTTTTATGACTTCTTATCCTACTTTAAGGAGGGGGAAAAAAAAAAAAAAAGAACAAAACCCACAACAACAGCATGAAAAAACACTCAAAATTCTATTTAGAATAAAATAAAATTCTGTCATCAAGTTAAGTGCACTGCATTTGAAACTGCCATAACTTTTGAGCCTGGCTAGTAATGCTATCCTTTCATCTTATCCTGTAGGAGCTGGAGTAGGATTTGATAAATACGTAGAGGTAGTCTTTAAACTGCCAAGGTTTAATGATCATCCCAGGGATGCTTGGGACAGGAAAGATTCCAAAGAAATTGTCATCCCTTATAGGAGAATACTTTGTAAATCATCCTGTGTGCTACTTTTTATTAGGTTAAGTATATAATCAGAAAACTTTTTTGGATCCAAAACTTTGATTGCTTTGAAGTCACAATTCAAAGGGAAAGTTATCTGATTGTTTTAAGGATGAGGAGTAAAATACTGAATGGGAATGCTGGTTCAAGAAGAGTGCATGGGTTATGGACTGTCTCTTCCTCTGAGTTCCGTATATATTTCTGGGAACTTACACAAGACAAATCACCCAAGGCAAAGTGTGGTCAGGCTGCTGGCTTTTCTTATAACTGCCTGTCTCCATTTCTCCATTCATCTCTACTACCCTTTGAGGCAATGACCTTTCTTTGGTCTGCATCTGCTAGAGGTAATACACAGCAGATACTGTGTAAGAGTAGCTAACAGAGGATGCTTCTGCTTTAGTGATGCTCCGAGGACAGATAATATGCTGTGCTTAGCTTCTTTGTGATTACTGTCTCTCATCTGATGATGTTCAGGGCAGTTACAGAGGCAAGAAGAGCAGACCAGAGATTACAGCCAGAGTAGTATTAAGATCCAGTTAGTACAATCTCCTATAGAAGTTTAGTTCAATTTAATTTGTCCAGTTTGAAACTTACTTGGTGAAACAAACAAACAAAAAGTAAAAAAAAAAGTACCATTTCCACACAGGGTAGACAATAATTTACTCATTACTCTCTAGGATATTTTCTTACTCTAAGCTTTGCTTTCTGCAGTAGATGCTCCTGTCATAAACATGAATGTATGAGGGGATCACATGGTTAATGAATTTAAAGTAATTTTATGCCAGCTGCTTATTTTGGATCTATGAACCGTAGAATTCAGAAGCAGCTCCCTAGAAAAACATACTTTTGTTAGGTTTCAACAAACCTTATAAAGTACACAAAATAACCTGAATATAATATAGTTTATGAAGTGTCCTCTAATGCATGTGCACATTTATAGTTATTATTTCTGATAGTTGAACAAAAAGTTGTCTTGAGTTTTTAAATTACATTATTAATCTGTCCATTTCACTATTCATTTATTACCTACTTGTAAACCACGTAATGGATCTTGTGAACCATACAGGTATGTATCCCCAGGCACAAATGAAAGAAAAAAACCCCAACTGTTAATTTTGCAAAATAAAATACAAGACTAATGCAAATGAAAAATAAATTACTCCCATCACATTTGCCATCCAAGCTATTCATAACGTCCCAGAATTTAGCTATGTGTATCTTGCTGTGGTAACAAGCAAGTTAAATTTATGTTATTGCAAAATTGTAACTAATTGGCAAGATTAAATAAATAACTCAATCTGTATTTTCCTGGCTAAAAATGTTTATGTTTTGTTAGCAAACATGCTGTCCATCATTAGTTACCCGTTAATACTCATCTGTTACTTCAAACACTCTTGTAAATCATTTGATCAGGATACAGCTCTGCAGGGGTTGCCAGCTATGCTGTCACATCAGATGGTTCCTCCACCTTTTTTCCTTCTTGGATGGCAATCACAGGATGCAAATGGCAAGTGCTTGTGAGATATTTTGTAACATCTGGTTCTTGATGGGCTCCTCAGGCAGCTGGGCTAGACGCACTGGAAGAACTTCTGAGCTGTTCTCATAATGAAGTGGCTTCCTGGCCTCTTAAATGTGGTGTCCCCTCCAAGTGCCCTTCAGATGTGAAATGATCTGCACGTTATATCTTGCCACAGAGTCCAAAGATGCAGATTATTATACAGTTAGAAAGTACAAACATATGGTGTAAATTGAATGTGCTGCATAATCATAAGGCGAGTGGACAGCTGTGGGTAGTCTGTTGTGATGGCTGCTGTGTTTCACATCAGCATGTGAAAAGCCAAAACAGCTGAGTTGTGGCAAATAATTTCACAAAGCTTGGGAGCTACAAGGCACAAAGTGGAGGCAAAGGGAAAGAACAAGTAGATATTTTGATTTTAAATTGGAAACAAAAATATGCTTTATGTGACTTTTGTCTATGTGATTTTTTTTTTTTTTGGTAGGTGTTCTTAGGCTGCAGGTTCTATTTTGCAAATAGGTAATCAGGGGCTCTTTATAGCCTAGTGGGCTTTCAGGCATTCCGAAGGAAAATATTTACTGCTAAGTACAACTCAAGAGTATTTTCTCAATGATATGGAGTTTCAGCTTCAAGTAAATATAATGCTTAATATTCAAGATTTCAAAACATGCACCAGCCTACTATGTTAACAATGGTAACAGGAAACCTAAAAATAGAGAGCATATATTTTGACAATTAAATTAAATCGTTATCTAACCACACAAGTGGACTTGACAGTTATTTGTAAAATACCTGGTTTCTGGTTTTTGTCATTGATTATTGTCATAGATAATCAAGATTGTTGTCTTGATAACTATTTGTCAGGAAAAAAAGAAAACCAGAACATAAAATTTGAGGAAGTTTAGATATCACGTTAAAAAAGAAAAAAAAGAAAAAAGAAAAAAAAGAAAAAAAAGTGTAAAAATATGGAGATGAAACCAAAACCACATCACACTTCAACAACTATTTTCCAAAAGGCTTTTACTTTTTTTCACAATGTAGTATTTTTCTGCATGAATTGATACCTGATTATAACTAAATATCTGAAAGCTAAAAAATAAATCATTCCAATTTGAGTAAGCATATAAACCTGGAATACTTTTAACATCTACTTGCATTCTCTTTGAAGAAATAACCTGAATCGAACAGGCTGCATCTGCTGGATTCTTTGAATTGCTTTGGCAATAAAAAGAACTTCAAGTAATCTTGAAAATGTGAACATAGACAGTACATTGATGTAAGAATACCTTCTTTTAAAGAGGAACTTGGGATTTATTGTTACAAGTAAAAAGATGAAATAAGAGAAATTACAGATATTGCATTAGGAGGAATTAGACCATTTTCTAATTGTCCTTTTTTCGTTTCCTTGCTATAATGTATTTGAAGATATGTCAACCTCAGGTAGGAATTTGCTATTTTTCAAATTTCTGAACAAGTAAAAGAACTTCTGTGTTACAGCAAATAAGGCTTTTCATTATTAAAATTCTTACAAGATTTCAGTTAGACTTTTCTCTGGCGAGTGGAAAAAAACAGTCCTCAGCATCAGTTGAGGTGTTGTAACAAATCAGAATTTAATCGTCTTTTTTTTGGTGTGTTTTGTTTTATCACTAGATCCGTATCTGTATTTTACTCTTGATGTAATGTATTTGTTAAAAGGTTTTTTGAACCTTTTTGTATTTTGATTTGAATTCTTACAGATACAGAATTGAGAAGTAGCTGATCTTCTGATCCTGTGGCTGGAAAATTAAAGTAGATACAAATTAATCTGGGTATAAGAAATTGTAGTGGTTCCCTGGAAGAAGAAAAATTTCATTTCCTTTTAGTGAATGAGCTACAGCTCAACATGTTTTTCTGATATGACTTGCAGTGCAATGTTCTGGAATGTGCTGCCATGGAGCACGTAGTAATCTTGTCATTTTATCAATCCTTGTAGGAGAATTCGGCAAACTAGTTTCTTAAACAGAGAGATAGATGTATATAGATCGTGTGCTATAAGTTATGGGAAAACTGTGCCTATATTTAAGAAAGGCAAGAAAAGGGAAATAAAGAAAAGTGTAGCTGGAAACTTCTCTTTGAGGCTTTGGTTTGGAGCCACCTGTGTGGTTCCTTTGTTACTTAGGGACTAATCCTGGCATGAGATTCGCTGGTCTGTGTGAGGAGCCCAGGGGAACTGCTGTGCTCTACAAACTGGTTGGCACCGAGGCTAGCGGGGTGCTTGGTGCAGCAGCATTATTTCAGCAAAGCATACAAATTCCTTCCAAGAGTGCAATGCAGATTCGGGATCACCCTAAAATCTTGGCTCCTGGCGATACTTCGTTGGTTTTTTTAGTTGAGTTGGGTGTCTATTTGTTTTGGGTTTTTTTCTTCTCCTAAAAGCTTTAGTGTCTAAGAGTGAATTAGTATAAATGCTGTGCATAGATTTTTTGAGAAATTATACCAGCATCATGGATTCTTCATCTTGAGCAAGATGCATTCAAAAGTGGAGTGACTTCTTTCCTTGTATCTCTTCCTTTTGAGTTGAGAATTCAGTTGAGTAGTGTAGTTGTGTTGGAGCAGCTTTAATTACTAATTGGGATTACTGGCAGGCAAGGATATGGGCAATAACCTTCACTGCAGAGCAGCAGAGTATGTTGGTGATAAGCTATTTTTCTAATAACTTCATGTGTATTTAAGATGTTTTTTTAGAATCTCACACTTGGGAGAAAAAACTAGGGTAAAGCCCAGCAAATTTGCCCTATCATTTAGTAAGTACTGTTGCACCATTAAAAAGACCAGAAACAAACTATTGTTCAGAGCGGAATTTCCTCCTTACCGCAAAACAAGATACATGCTTCTTCTCCATTAAAGTATAAAAACTTAGAGAAAGGGTTATATTTAAATGGACGCAGATTGGTTGTACATTGATGTACTGAGGAGAGTATTATGAGTTTACCAAGTCATTTGAATGCTAGACAGCTGTGAAAAGATAAGCTTCTTTTAAGTTAAAGCAATTGTCAGAGTCATTTCCATTATAAAATTCTAGTCTCGGCACCAGAGCAAATCTCTGTTTCAGCTAACATTGCTTTGAAAAGTGTCTCATTGAAATCTGCACGTAAACAAGCAACAGCCACTCTTTCTGCCTGAAAAAAGGCGACAATTCCACCTGGTTGAAGGCTTACCTGACACGGGAGCTTGCATTGTTGGGCCTTTACTCTTAAGCATCACATTTCCTTACTCTGCTTTCTTCTCTTTCAGAGCGGTATATTTTTTAATAAGTGACATTTTTACATCTAATGCATATATAATAGTGTTTGAGGCATCAACACACTTTTCATAATTTCACACTGCTTTTTGAATTTACAGGCTTATTAAAATGTTCCCGTCCCAGCTGTTCCTTGTGTTTGCTGGGCTGAGAAAGAGCTACTCTGTGTAACCATACAGATAGCAGGGCTTTGAAAAGTTCACTTTTTTGAAGTTATGCGGTAGGGAAAAAAATTTTGTAGATGAAATTTATTTATCTGCTGCAAGGTAGAAAGACTGTCCTTGAAAATGACTAGACTAAAGTATAACCATCCGATTGTTTGAACTGATACTCCTGTTAAATTAGCTCCCCATAAGAAAACTGTACTACTCAAATGAATAGATGACATCAGAAGCAGTTTCATTAGTGCTTGGCCAAGCTTTTCTTCCAGAATAGGACCAATATTGAGCAACTAGGAATGCTTCCTTCTCTTTTTACATTATATTTGCTTCATGCAGGTTGACGCTAGATTTCTTTTATTGACTTAATGCAGAGTGAGATTATGACCTGATTCCTAAACTGAAAAAAGCACATACAGGCAATTTCTTTTCTAAAAAGATGAATAGCTATAGGAATATGATAACATTCAGAGTTGGAACAGCTAGTGTTGCTGTCTGTAAGCAATATATTTGCTTGGCTGACAGCACTTTTTAAAAAAAAAAATAAAATAGGAGGGAATGAAGTACTGCCTTAATGCCTGTTGGAGCTGAACTATGCTGTACCAGGGTGTACAGTGGAGGGGAAGATGTCTGCAGGACCACCAAGACCCATATGCTGAAAGAGTGGTGCTGAATGGGTGGTAGCGTAGCTTTGTGTGCTCAGAATAATCCGTTCAATACAAGGTCAGTCTTTTTCCCATGGATAAGGATGGTTAAGGGATGCATTATCTTTGAAACAAGGAGGAATTTGGAGCAGATGTAGAGTAATGCCTTGCTCTCAGCTCAGCTTTGGGGCTCAGTTCAACAACATGCTGTCCTTGGTAGAGATCATGGCAAAGCCAAACTTTAGTTATGAATCATGAAGCCAACTGATTTCTCCATTGGCATATGTTTAGAAAGGTTAGGGGTGTTATGATAGAAAACCATAAAATGTCATACACAGGAATAATTAACATCAAACTCATTTTCTCATTATATGTCCTTAATGCTTGCATTTCTGAGCAGAAATGTTGCTAACTAAACCATAGACAAACAAACCAAGTAGAAATATAGGAATTACTGAGTAAGCCATGTTGCTCTGACAGACCTTCATACAAGCTTTAGCAGTTTAGTTTAGCAATCAATGGTTTTCAGACCACTTTCATATGGCTGTAAAGAGGGTGATATTTGCTGGCTTGGAAAATCTTCAGATCTTCACTGTATCACTAGTGAAGGAAAATGTGGGATTTTTATTCAGACTCTTGACTTAGTTTTGGGTGGAATCCACACCCATTAATTCAGAAGTTACCCATACAGGCACATTTTCTGCAAGAAAAAGCCCAACACAGTAAGTTCTGTTGGGTATTCTGCATTGGCATTTTATTATGCTAGTGCAAGATTGTTACCTGAGCTCAGACTTTGGGGGGTTTAACTCTGCCTTTGACATAATTCCTCTTACTGCATTTAGAAAAACAGCTGAGCTTTCTGTCTCATTTTCTGTGTTGTCAGCAAGATACATAATTTCTGTAATTTCATTGTTAGCTTGTAATAAATCAGGACTTTTTTTGACTCATGAACCCCATGAAGATGATCATAGAATTTTTGTTATGAAGTAATTTTAAAATCTTGTCCCAGTGAGAGCCCTTCTTTGGGCTGATTGTATGCTAACATGTCGTCTTCCAGAGGCAGCAACTGTCATAAGGCAATGCTGCTAAAGATCTTTAATTGTCTCAATACATCTTGGTGTGCTTTAATGCTTCTAAATTAATTAGGCAATTTAATATTGTTATTAAGTCTGGAATTGCATTACTTCAGCAGAAACATAAAGGTAATGTGATTGTGTGCCATAGGAATGGAAGCACCTGTGTTTTTAAGGATTATCCCCAAACATTGCAATTATTTAGTGAATGTGTAGTTCAGAAGGTTCACAGTACATCTTGCTCTTATGCTCCGGGGGGCCACTTAAGACCTTACATGTAACTTATGACTTACAATAAAAGGTCAAAAACCACAATTATAGGATGTCTCAGAAACAGAGTATAAGAAATGAAGGCTATTGCCAAGAGCCTAAGTGCCTGTAGAAGCAGAAAATACATTAAATAAAACATATTTGTAGGGAATACACAGCATCCTGTATTCCAGGGAAAGGCAATAATAAAATAAAAACTAACAGTCCCTGCCAGTCTAACCTGGGGACTTTTCTTCTTACCTTCAGATTTGTTTATTGGCTTAAAGATCTTTTTGGTTTTGTTTGGGTTTTGGTGGGGTTTTTTTTGTGTGTGTTTGTTTGTCTGGTTTGGTTTTGTTTGTTTGTTTGTTTTACACAGAACCTAGCTAGGTTCCTGAAAACTTTAGTATTGCGGGCAGCATTGGTTCACATCACTTTGAGATTGGTCTGATATAGTTAACCTTTCCTCGAGGAGGAAAAGGGGCTTTCACTATAATTTCACCTCTGCCTGTAATGGGAAAGAAAACAGATAATGAATCCTCTTCCCAGTTTCTGAGGTGTCTTAGTTTTCTTAAATATTTAAAAATCTAGAGTCATCTCCGCTCTTAGCATCTATCAAAAAAACCCCCATTGTTTTCTTTGCTTCCCAAAGCATCACTCTGAAAACTGTATATACAGGAAAACCAGAATTATTATGCTTTGGGGCACATCACTTCTACTGTGAAGGTATAGAAACAATACTACTGCTCGCTGATTTAAATTGCAATAGAGAAGGAAATGTGTATAGGCAAAAAACCCATGGTTATCCCAGCTAGAAAATGCAACTGGGGTTGCTCTCAGTTCTCAAGGGAAATGTTTACTTCTACATTTTGTCTAGATGACAGCACTTCCATTACTGTAATCACCTGAAAAATCACAGAATAGCCAAGCAGCACTGTGACACAGGAGTGTTCTTATGCCTGTTCTTATGATACTGACTGTGGAAGTCAGAGCCTACATACAGTGCACACAACTTCTGGTCCTCACCTACTCTCTGTCCTGGTAGGATATATGTGATTCTGTTCCTTTCATAGATAACATCTCAATTAGAGCTTAATCTCATATACCACCAACTGAGTTTATATACTTCCAGAGTTATTTACAGTATTTTTTCTCACATTAACCCACCTGAGCAAACATATATCACCAACAAATGTTGATTACTACTGCCCTCAGGAGTAATCAGTTGCAAGCTTTTTCCGATACTCAGAATTAAATAAATCCTGTGCAAAGTCAAACCTGTATTATCTGAGCGGAAGAGTTAAATGGTGATAGGAAAGCCATTGGCTTATTTCTCCTGGGCCATCTGTCTAGTTTTAGTAAAGTATTGGCATTGGGGTGACATAATATACTTTGTAATTTTAGGAGTCTGATTTGTTGATTAAATTGTCAATTTAATGACAGAATGTGGCATGACATAAGGGTTTCATGTCAGGGTTGTTCTCCTTCCAGATATTATTATTTTTTTTTTTCTTTCCTCGCTTCCTCGTCCCTTCTCCCCACCAGCCGAAACTGGTTATCTTTTAGTTTGTATAAACATTCAAACAAAATTCAAGATACTGATAGGGTAGAAATGGCTGAGCTGCTTTTTCCAATACTGAAGTTCTGTATGCTAATTCGATTAAAAAAATTAGTAACAGATGTTTAACTTCAGTTGCACAGAAAGCCATAATGCAGGTGATCTACAGAGGTTAGCAGATTTTCAGACATGGGCAAAGGCATCTTGCAATTCCAGAGCTTCCTTGTGATGCTCACCCATAGGGGATCAGTAGTATGTCCCTGCAGTGAGCACTTCTCTCCGTTTTTGCTCCTCAGCCCTGATGCCTCATGGCTGTTCACACCACCACAGAAAAGCAGTGAGCGATAAGTTGCATTCCTTAGCAATGAGAAATTTTACTTACAAGTCAAAATCAGCAGCTTTTCCCACACTGGTTTGTGTTATGTTAGATGTTGCTGTCATCTGTAAATGGTACTTTACTAGATATATATACAGTCCTGGGGCTTAAGTAGAGTTAGGCTGTCATATACAGAAGCGCAGATCTCCCTGTTGTGCACCAGCATCCAAAATGGGCAACCTGTGTCTTTGGACATGGGCATCAGAGAGCACAGTGGCTGCCAGGCCATGCAGAACTCCCTTTACAAGGTAGCAGAAGCATCCTGCTAAAGCCTGAGGTTGTTGCCCACAACAGCTTGGACATTTCACACTGTATGGAGCTGTAGCCTGTGGGAGTTTGTTTTGATCCTAGTTCACCCAAAGAGCAACCCTTCAGGGCTCCCTGCTGTGGACCAGAATGGCTGAGCTGCTGCAGCCACCTCTGTGGTGCTGCTGGAAGACGGGGACAAGGCCTGTGTTCAGCCCATGGCGGCTCCCCTGTGCCGCCCCGTCCCCCTGGCGCTGCTGCCTGCCCTGCTGTGGGGCCTCCATGGGCGGCCGCCCTGCCCTGCCCCGTGACCCTGCTCCAGCCTGGGCCCTGCGCGGGCCGCAGCTCCTGCAGGGCACGTCCTGTGGCTGTGACCCCCCCGGGGCTGCGGGGTGACCCTGCTCACCCTGGGCTGTTCACACTGTTGCGTCTCACAATTTTTTAAAAGTTATAAAGCGTGTTGCCCGTCCTGAGCTGCCCTTCCCGTGAGGCAGCCAGGTGCGGCTGCGGGCCCCGCCATGCCCTGCGGTGGCACCTCAGAGCCGCTGGAGCCGGGGCAGCCCCTGCCGCTCCTCACAGAGCCCCCGCTGGCACCTGGGCACACACACCCACAGCAGAGGTAAACCCAAGCCCTGTTCACTCAATTTATTTCATATTCGAAGTGAGATTTGTACGTGGCTCATGCCACCGCTACCACGTTTGCTGTGTCCCCGAGGTGTGCAGGAATGTCTCTCCCCTTCTCGGGGACGCCATTTGTGCCTCTCCCTTGGGGTGCCAGGGGATAGCCACAGTGGCAGGAGATGGTGCAGATGCCTCCATCGAGTGTGCCAGGGTCCTGCCCTGGGCCCAGGAAGCCACCCGCTGTACAGGGAACTGGGATTCAGGCCGGAGCTGATGCCCGCCGGCCGGGCTGCCAGTCCCGCAGGGCTGCCAGGCCTGGCCAGTGTGTGGGCAAGGTGGCCCTGGCCGCAGGTCATGCCCTCACCCTGTGGCAGTTTTACAATGATCAGTTCCTTTCTGAGCTGTAAGGATTTAAAATTGCTCTTTAATTTAAAATACATTTTAAAACTAAAAGTGATTTCTTCAGGTCCACAAATAGATTCAGTAAAACTTCTTGGATACAGAAGTCTAATTCCAGCAGATGCAAATGCAGCTGTTGTGTCTGTAGCTCTTGGGTGTGGAAGGAGCTGAACATTTAATATTTCATGACCTTTTTTGTTTGCTCAGAGACATAGTTTTATATGTTTGAATATAAAAGCTGCATTGCAGCCACTGTCTGGGTTCATTTAGGGGGTGGTTTATGGTTTGCGTGTACATATTGTTAACTTTTTTGACGTAGGAGAGTAGATTTTGGTAGGTGAGTGTGGGAGATTATTGCCTCTTGCCAACAATTTCTCTCTTCTCTGTGCTTATAAACATCTTTATCAACCCCATAATTTCTCATAAGAAGTTTCATTAAGACAATTGTTGGGTAATTTTGTGTGTACTTCATACAAAATGGAGTTTAGGAAGGAATTCATTATTATTGAGATTTTCCTCTTTGCCTAGCAGGCATAGTTGGGAAGGAGCAAGTTATGGGACATCTCCTACTTGGGTACCCCACTGCACAGGCAGCACATTTCCATTAACAGACTTGCCATCCCTTTTCAGGAATGTCCATCTGCTTCCAACTTATAAAGCAGCATATTAATCGCACTGCATTCCACTGCCTCATATGATAATTCAAAACTTTACTTACGCTTTTCTACTCTCTCAGACTTAACACACCAGGTATGTATCTTGTGTACATGTCACAGCCAAATATTTCCTGAAATATTGAAATTTCTTTTGGTTTATGAGATTTTTTTGTTATTGTTGTTGTTTAGAGAAATCAGTGACACTGAAAACCTTGAGAGGGGGAAACATCTTTCTCAGTTTCAGTGATAGGTGGAGAAAAGGCTGTCTGTAAGGGACTCATGAATAGCTTAAAACTTTTGACTAACTGTTAACAGTGAAACTCTGTATGGAAGAAACAGAGTGGTATGTTTGCTCAGGACGGGTTTTTTTTTTTTTCAGATAAGGTTGACTTCTGTGAGAAAGAGTATGTGGTTTTTTTCCATGTGTATATATCTTTAGTGGAGCCTGAATGGCTGGATGGATCAGAATATTTATAGTCTGAACAGTGGATGAAAGGGATTTCAAGAAACAGTTATTACAGTTACTGATTTATGATCGTGAGAAGCGAACAATTGGGATGGATTCATCAAACCAGATTTAAATGTGCTGTGTAATGGATGGAAGTCATGAGCTACTCCTAAGGCTTACTTCATCGCATCCTCGAGCCAACAACTGAAATACATCAGTTCTGTTGAATCATCCTTTGATGGCAGCTTTTCCTGTGTTGACTGCACAGTCTGTACAGCTCAGAGATACATGCCTGTAACTGTGAAGATATCTATAGTTAGTGGGATCACTTCCTAGATTATTGATGCCGATAACTGTATACCAAATAAGTGAGCTTCCTGATTTCATCTGTTTAGCCATGATAATCTTGCAACGTCATGTAAATTTATACATGACATTTAACAAACTGGTTTTAAAAAAATAATCTTTGTTTTCTTAAAAACAGATGTGCTAGAAGTCAGGCGTTCAGTAGGCACCCAGAGGAATCAAAATCTAAGAGAGATTCTAATCACTTCTCAGATTTTAAAAAGCCCTTGTGATTACGTATCAGATACATAGAATATGTAAGTGGTAAAGAGCAATTAAACTGAAGTACTCTTCTAGTCATTGTGTTTTCCTGATGTTTTCCTTTTTCCTAACTGCTTGTGCTACTGTATTCAGACACTGTAGTACACTTATGAGATGCTTTGTATATGAGCTGAACTGAGTTGAACACTTTTACGCTGAGCAGATCTATTTCCAAAATAGCCACTCAATTTGCCAATAAAACACTGAAGTCACGATTCTAGAGTCAAACAAATGTGATATGTCTAGGCTGAACAATTTTTGAGCTATAAGACTACCAAATTAAAATCATACCTGAAATATCCTGATTTTGTTTTACCATACTCCTCAGAATTTCAAAATACAGTTAAACCTTCTAGTTATTCAGCAGCTGAAACAGATTTGGCTGAGCCAGTACTATGAATTGACATCTCTTTTTTGAGAACATTGTCTAAATTCAATATGTTAATAATTAATTTTTATCTCAGTTAAACTGGATTATTTTTATAATTATAATTTTCAGTCATCCTCTAAAAATACAAGTTGAATAAATTGAACAAACCGTTGTCTGACACTAAATTTGTCCTTTTATTTTGGCCTTATGGAATTTCTGCTACAACCTCAGAAACGCAGAAGATGATACAGTTCAGTGGTGACTTAGTTGACATTTGCACAATACAGGAAGAACTTTCTTTGTCGCTACTGTTTAGAGCAGACACAGGGCATCAATTTGTCTTTTAAGTCCAAGTTCCTAGAATGAGACTGTGCCTTCTTCTTCCATTTAATGTATAGGGCATTCTAGAACGGTTCTTTCTTAATGAAGCCTTTTGAAGCAGTTCAACGCAAAATGCAATATTAACATGTTTATTGGGCTATAGATGGTGATCCCATCGTTTCAGATTGTGTGAAGGGGACCACTGATAGCCAGTGATTGCAATGAGGTCTTTGAGCACATCAAGCGATTCAGCATTTTAAATATTACTTCCATAACAAACATGGAACTTAAATTGATCTTGTGCTTCTTTTAAACTCCATTTGACAGGTCTAGCCTCCAAACTTCAAGAAGTGAGTTCACAAAGACATTGGCAAAAAAAAAAAAAAACCCCAACCCCCCAAAAAAACCCTGAAAATACTTCTCCAGTACATTTCCAGAAAAAATTGTAAACAATTTTGTTTCACTTTTGTTTTTTTTTTTAAAAAAAGAGTTCTATTTTTAATGTGTTTTTCTTATTCTACCATATATTCTTCTAAATGCATGAGCCATGATTACTATACTGATAGTGCTCATTTTTGAGCTATCTAATCAGAAAGCTGTACAGTTCTGTAGTACCTCAACTTTGCAGATCTCTTACCTACTTTTGACCTGTGCTGGCTTGAGTTGAGTTGGCAGCTTGTGCTTGGAAACTGGCTTGATTCTTTTTGTCAGTCGTACAAGAAAAAACTCTTTTTATGAATGGACTCTTTCCTTAAGGTAAAAAGCGAACTCTTAAGAATGTGAAAATAAATAAACAACAAAAAACATGTTCCCAGCAAGCAATGCTGTTTTGAGCTAGGTGTGGCATGTTTTCCTCGTATCAGTGCAGGGGTGCTTTTCAAGTGTATATACATTGCAGTTGCAGTCTCTTACCATCCAGCTTTGATCTTGTCTTGGTCCAGAATGATTTTAACCTCTGTCTAATGAGATCTAGTGAAAGACATGCAAGGCAGAGACACCTCTTTCAGCTTGCAGCCTTTTTTGTACCTGAAACTCAAGAATCAAAAGATTCTCTGCCCTTTAAAGTCCATTGGAAATAGAAACTGCAAGGCTGATATTACAATATGCCTTTTATCTGATTTTGTGAAGTCATCAGGGTTATAGCCATAAAACTATTAAAATGCCTTTCATCTGTGTAAGGTAAACCTATAGGCATTTTTGAGGATGATAAGCGTGATTTGTACAGTGTTGATTTAATTTTGGCATGGATCATTTTGGCAAGAAAGTACAAATATGTAACTACGTCTCTCCAATTTTTTTTCTTTCCTCAGGGCAAGACCAAAATTGCCCAAAGTTCATTTAAAAAAAAAAAGGTCCCATAAAGTCACCTTGACCTGTTGATAAACACTCAGGTGAAATATCCATCTTATCATACACATAGTTTTACTAGTCTGTGAAATTTATTTCTGATTGTGAGAAACCTACTTCATGATATACAGGAACTCAATTTCCAAGTGCAGGTTCATCTTCAGCCTGGGTTTTTTGGGTTTTGGTTGGTTTTGGGTTTTGTTTTTTTTTTTGGACAAGCGCCCCTGAAGGAATAGAGGAATAATGAACTATATCAACTCAGAATGGTTCAAACCATTGTTTTCCAGGTGTAAAATCCAAATCAACCTTCCATGATTTTATCCTGGGTATTTAAGATGTTAGCAACCACATTTTATGATGTGTATTACAGGTCCACCCTCTTATTAACATATAAGCATCTACTTCCAAATGCTTTCTGTCAGATAACAATCTTTCTTTCTTTTCTGAAAGAATCAAATTGGACCAAGATGGAAAGATGTGTGGGGATAAAACTTTGACGTGTTTGCTTCAAATGGACGCACAAGCTGAATTGCCAACAGATTTTGATTGCTTTTCATAGAGGGTAGAGTTTATTAGTTTTGTAGCTGAATATACAAACAGCACAAGCTTATTTGAGGAGTCTTTGTTTATTGTAAATTAGGGCAATGAATTCCAAAGTTATGAGTCACAACCTGCATTGTTGGGGGAGTAAAACTGGATTCTTGATAGTAATGCCATAAAATTAAAATATAGTAGAAAATTACTGGGAAAAAATTTCTTTATTGAGAATAGCTTGAAAAGCTAATTTAATAATGAGTTAGTTTATTTCAAGCTAAAAACATAATAACTTGATAAGAGGGAAATTATTAAACATTATTAAAATTCCAGTTTTAATTGTCAGAAGCTGTAATTCCTCAACTAAAAGGAGGAATTTGCAGTCTTAAAAGTGACTTAAAACTGGCTTTGGCAATGAAGCAGATTTTTAAAAATTATTTTTCTGCATTGATAGTGTGAATGAGTAATGCTTTTCATCCTTTCTATTTTCTATATAAAAAAATAATTGAACTATTAATTTTTAAAGTGTTTCTAAGTCTAATTCTCATTGTTGTTTCATGGGTGACCATACATAAGATTTCCACCAAGGACCTTTTAGAACTTCAATTCAACAATAGCCAGCACATGCTGTGCAAGTTGTAGTTTAATAGAAGAGTGAATGACTAAGGTGTAGATTCACTGCCACATCACTGAAGTATTGAAACCAGAGCTGCTATTTTGAAAAGTCTGGAACCATCTTTCCTGATCCACAAGATTGAGCTCTGCCACCAAAGGCTCCGCAACACCTGTACAGACCTGCATCGCTTTAGAGTGAAAGCTCTTTCCATGTGGGAGGTGGTTAAATGATGCACGTGAGCTCTGTGGCTGCTCCTTGCCTCTGAGTTTTGCTTTCTTTGCTGGTGACCTTCGGTGCAGACATGTTTCCTTAAGGGTGCTGCACGTCCTCTGCATTGTGGGTCTGGGAGCAGTGGCAGAAACAGAGTTTGAGTAGCAGTGTAATGGCTCAGCAAAGAAATGCCTAGCAAAAAAAAACGCTTCAGGAACTGGGTTTGGAGTGATTGTATCTCACCTAAATGTTGGCCTGGGTGGAGAAGGGTATCAATGTCTGCTCTTATGACAGTTTGCCACTGATGTGTCCAGGCTCCTTCCAGTTAAGAACTGCATGGCACTCTTTCTAAAACAAATAATCTGTATTCCTTCCTTCCTGGCTGTATTTCATCTGATCTTGCTTCCATTCCACTCATTCTTGCAAATACAGCCTCTCTTGTCTTCATTTGGTGTAAGGTTTGCCTCTGCTCTGATGCATTGTGCTTCTTGGCTGTGCAGGGTTAACAGAGGGCATGGCTGTCTTCCAAGAGAGCGTTTTACCAGAGGAGGGAGAGACTTTCCTGCTTCATGATGTATCAGAGCTGTCTTATAAGTGCTGTGTTGGGTAGTAAATGTGTATTTTCTTCCGTTCTGCAAATGAACTGGAATATAATCTCAGTCTAGTTCTGTTAATAATCTCAGCCTTGTTGTTGTTGTGGGTTTGGGTTTTTCAGTTTCAGGGTTTTGTGTGTGTGTTTGTTGTTGGTTTTTGGTTGGGTTTTTTTGTTTGTTTGTTTGTTTGTTTTGTTGGGGGTTTTTTGTCCCCCAGGAAACTGTGCATCCAGCATAGCCAGTCAGTTCCCTTCTCTGGTCAGCTGCTTCTTGTTATAACACCTGGGAGTGAAATCCTTCGGCATGCTGGTAAAGGCTGAGACACTGAGCAAACACATGGAGCATCTGTTGATTCAGCATCACTCTTCTGCGTTTGTTATTCAGAGGGGTCTTGAAGCCTTAGGCTGCAATGGCAGGCAATAAATGAGTAAGGGCACATGGTTCCACTTGGCTCTAATTATATATAATGAAAGGGAACATGGTAGTCAGTGGTTAATCAGTCTCCTACACTTCTGACTTTAGTAGTTTACCATTTTTGCAGAGGAAAGTGTGTTGTTTAGGTTTTTATTATTATTTTTGCTTCCTCTGTAGTTGTGTCAACTTTTAAAAGCAACAGTATATTAAATGCAGCTGAAAATGTAATGTATGGAATACGTTAGGGGTTTTTATTTTTCTAGCTTTTTACATTTTTTATATGAAAATTAATATTCCAAACCAGCTTTCTAAATTGGTTAGCTTGAGAGACTGTTGAGCTGCTTCTGGTGTCTGGGCAAACTCAGCATCCCATCTCTCTCTGTGCCCAGAGGTGCCAATTTCCAGGCACAAGCCAGCAAAGCTCCCTTGCTGACTCAGCTGCAGACTTATGTGTGCTGTCTTGGAGAAACTGTTACCCTCATTCCAATTTGGTCACTGGGTTTGAAAAAATCATGCGTAGCCCTTTGGGGGTAGGTGTGGGCAGCCCAAAGGCTTGTCAGTACCACTTCTCCAGATTTGTGATACATGCACAGTTTAATTGTTCTATTTTCGGCTAGGTCTCTAAGATTAAAAAGAATAAAATATTTAGCAATAGAAAGTATTAATAGTTTTTGCCTTCTCTTGGTCCAAAGGAGGCCTTTGGCTTGTATGGCTGTGCCTCCCCCGTGTGTCCATAACCTATTTTAATAGTTTTTCTTCTCTCTTTTGTTTTGTTCACAGCCTACATGCTGACATACTACCAGTTTTGTTTCCAAAAGAGAAGTTCACAGAGCTACACAGTGCCTGATCCAACTAGCCACTTTGATGTTCCTCACTGGACCATGTAGGTAAACTTCAAAGAAACATATATAGTCACTTACATCTTTCCAAGCATAACAGGGAACAGCTGATTTTTGGCAACAGTGCTCACTTTGTGAAGTCATGGCCTTTTGTAATTCATGGACTACAAAATCATTTATTAAGGCCCTCCAACTTTGCAATGTGTTTTATCATCAACAGGCACACAAGTGTAGACCGTCATATGTCACGATGTGTTTGGTCTCCTTGTCACATCAATTTTAAGTTTTTGAGGGTTCTGGGAACACTGTGATGCCTGTCATTCCTGTAGGTGTACCTGAGCTAACTCTTAACAGCAGCTGCAGCGGCGCACATTTCAGCTTAGACATAAAACGTGGCAGAGATATTGAATAAATTCTCAAGCAGCTGGCAAATCTTGAGCTTTTTGTTATTACAGCTACGCAGCCAGCAGAATAAGACCTACCCTGTAAGAGGTAGGCTGAACAGGTTTACGTGAATGAACCCCTATGCTTGTCTTTAAGAAGAGTAGTGCAGTGGCATGGTACTGGTAATCAGGAGAAAGATGCCTTCAGGTTATTCTTGTTGATCACCACGAGCTTCTGCACAAACCTTCAAGTTTTCTATGAGTTTCAGAAAAAATAAAAAAATGCAGCCAATATTCTACCTCCAGGATTTCCCTGCAGAATAATTCAGTCTTTCTATAGCAGAAGTGAGAATCCAACAATTTGAATTCAATTTCTTGAAAAGTGTGGTTTCCCTTCTGAGTTTGATATGCTGGCTGGGTTTAGTTTCAACAAGTCATTTCCCTCTGTGAGAGTAAACCTAGGGAAAGAACTAAATTGTTCTGATTAAATTGCCAGCATTCATTATCATTTTACTACTTTCTCCCTTGTATGTTATGCTGGTTTATGTCTCAGTTGCAGTGGCATTTAAAATAATTTATGAGTCGGTAGGCTGCAGCGTTTATGTCTGTGTTACAGTTGTTCTTTCTTTTATGTTCCTCACACATTTCTGTAAAACTTCCACCTTGGTTTGCATTTCTAATTTTGTGGAAGTGAACTATAAACATGGAAATATAGCAGTGGTTTAAATGACCTGTATTTACACATGCTGACATACTCTCCTTACGCAGAAAACAGCTCTCCTCACATACTTGCTTTAGGGACTGTGGCGCTGACAGCTTATTGTGATTGTTTCTGGAGTGCCCTGAGATTTCAGTCACTCAGTTCTATCTGGAGAAAGCTTCTAACCAAGCCGTCTCAGGAAATCATTTTCATGCTGGCTGGATCTTTATGGCTTCAATACTACCAAAGGTGCCTCAGATGAATCCTGAAACAATGCTGACTCCTGCTTTCATATCCTGAAATTAGGACATGGTATCTTGCATGCTGTTACACAGCTGGCCATATTCAGTCACAGTTGGTGTTGCCTTTCATTATGTGTTGGCCATATTCCAACTTTACTTAGATTTTTTTTCAGGTATTTTGTATAAGGTGAAAGGTTGTGGGTTTGTTGGGGTTTTTTTTGTTTGTTGGGGTTTTTTTTTCAGATGACAGATTTTCTATTAATAAAATACTGAAAACAAATTTTTTGGTTTAGTAGTTAAAAGCAAATTGTCTCAATTCAGAAGTGGGTTACTAGCTCTGAACTGGAGAAAAGATTCATGTTCCCTGTTGTATCAAAAATCTTCCCCAGTCGTAACTGATGGGCAGGAAAACAATCCCAAAAGACATTTATCATGCTGGAGACGATATCAAGTCTGAGGAGAATCCTTTTCTGCAGATACCAGTGGCACAGCTATTCCTTGGCAGGACATTTTTAAATTAGTGCCAAAATTCAGAGTACCCCAAAGGAATTGGAAGTGAACTGTATTCAGTTTTGGCCTAAAAGGAAAAAAAAAAAAAATACATGAATTCATATGATTAACTTCTGCAAATTTTATTACAGTCTACATCTCTTTCCTTATATAAACATTTGCCATTTAGACCCTGATGTGGCAGTGGGGAAACAGTGAGCAAAAAAGTAAGAGGTTAAAGCACCAAAACCTATAATCCTTGCAATATAGTAACAAAGTTTTCAGAAAGAGAAATTAAATTATCTTTTTTTTTTCTTTTTTCTTCTTGATACCAAGTCAACAAGAACAAAGCCATTCATGCAAGTAAATCTAATGGTTTGCTTTAGATTTACACTGCACTGTCATGCTACCTCTTAAGGGATTATATGTATGAAGAAATAATAATGTGCTTTACTGCCCACAAATGTTCAGCGCATTAAACAGAATTTGTCAGTTCATCTGATCACATTACATTAGTCAAGAAGAACATCATCATTTTGCATAGCAAAGGTACATTAGCTAAGCTGTTCGGGCTGTCAGAATCTTAAAATCTTTCCTCTTCAAAATGCAAGAGTAATGGTCACTATGACATGCATTTGTCATTTAACACAAATAATGCTTTTGCTTTGGTAGCTTTTAGCAAAATATAGATGTTTGCAAAGGTTGTGGTACAGGTCGGCTCTCTAGTACAAAACGCAAATTCTAACACAATTGCTGTAACTTTCAAGCAGGAACTAGATGATGTCTGATCTAAGAAGAGCCAGAGGAAATGGCCATTCTTAGAATGTTTTACAGCAGTATATTTATGTTGATTATTTATTTTTAAAAAAGTGTTAAAATTTATTTGTATTTTTTAAATACTCATAAATGTGATTTTTTTTTCTTTTTTTTTTCTGCATTTAAGTATCCATCTGTAGCTGTGATATTGACAGAATCTACTATCTCAAACAGAAGTTTAACTCCAGGGCACTGGTGGGTTTTTTTATACAGTAGTGACGCAGAAATATTTGCTCCTATACCTTATCTCTTGAAAAATTATTCAAGCTCTTAATCCAAAGCTAATAAGAACTTGCATTTTTATTTATTTATCTGTTCTTTTATTTATAGATTTTGGTAGTAGGTTAGAGTAGAAGAGTAGCTTTGACAAAAAGAACAACCAGTTCAAAGCATACGTAATTAGTGACTGCGGCTGTCATGAGTTCATGGCGTAAGCAGTTGCACAATCAGCCAAATCTTACAGTGCTTATTTTCCTAGTCCCTTTGAAGTGACCTGGCCTGACATTATTTCAGAAACATCACAGCTTAGACGATTGTATATCTGTGGCTGGTTTGTTGAGTTATTGGTTCATCCATAAAGATAGGGTACTATTGTGCTTTAAAAATAAGATCAATAACGAAAATTAATTTTCTGGAGACAATTTCCTCTTGTTTCTAGTTATTTAACTGAGTCTATGCAGTACCTATTGATGGTAAGGAGACCACGTAGACTGGGGTTCAATTTATTCATTCATAGTTTCTTACATATTTGTAAATAGACTAATTACTTGGAGGATAAAATCAAACTGGTCATTTGTAACTCGCATCCTGAAAGAAAGTGTACTTTTTGTACTAGAATTAATTTTTTGGAGGATTTGTGATTTAAATGAAAGATGGAAATATTTACATACTTAAATTTAAGTTTACAAAATATACTTATTCTCAGCTGAAAGTCCCTCTAGGGTATAGTGTACAAATTTCTTCTTTCATTAGATACATTGAAAAACCAAGTGGAGTGATTATGGCTGAGTTCCATTCCCTCTGAAAAAAAAACATTTTTTTTTTAATCAACAAAGATCTTTCCATACCTTTTTATGGAGGGAAGGCTATCAGGTTTTGGAATTACAGATTTGTATTTCCTCTGGCATTTTAAAAAAATCTTGGGGTTTCATGTACTGTACTTCACAAGACTGATCGTGTCTAACTTTTGAGGACTGACTAGTTTGCAGCAGTAGGTGGTATGTGAGATACAGACTTCAGGAAGAACATGATTTCCATAACCACTTCAAAGGAAATACATTATAAATAAAATACGTTTCTCTGGGGGCTTACAAAACCATTCTGTTTATAATTTAAGTTGGATTAAGCTAAATAATATAGTACAGTAAAACCCTCAAGGGAAAAATACTTCATTTAAGTTTCAACATTACCTTACTTCCATTAATTGGAAGTATTTTACTCTGTCTTTTAATAGTTTATTTTTCACTGAATATGTATAATTAAAAGTATTGTCATTATAACAAGAGTGATTTTTTTCCCATTTTGCGTTCCAAGCCCTTCTGTTCAGTAGATCAGTATAGTTTTATTTGTCTACCTTTCTTCATTTCTGACTGCTTTATTCCTGGTGACTAACTCTCTGAGCATCAGTGTATGACAGAAGATTACCATCGCTGTGTCACGCATGTTCAACTTAATCAAACTCATAGTTGACCTGAGACTCTTAACCAGCCTGTTGTTTTGCATCAAAACCAGTTAGCGTGAGGCTTTCTTCTGTTGGAATATTTTAGGGTCTGCTCATCCAAACCGTGCAGCTTGCTTCTTCCAGTATGTTCACAGGGGTAACTGTTGAGTAGGAGCTGCAACACAAGCAAGAGAACCATTAGTCTCCTTACTTTATAAATGTAACTTGGAGGCAAAGAGGATATGCTGTACATGCATGCATACATGCGTACATGCATGTGTGTGTATTTTGTGTATCTACGGTTTTAAGGTCATACTTGCGTGTGCATGTGATTTGCTGGTGTACATGTTTTCCTTTCTTTTCTTGCCATAAATTTATGCCTATTCAGTTTCATATGGGAACCTGATAATGACATTCCACTTTAAGTCATATGAAGATGACTTCCAGGAGAAGGGTGACTAGGATAGTATTGGAAAACCTCAGTGAACGACCTAATTGTAAGGGTGATTTATTCCACTTCCTTTTTCACTCCATGACAAGAGACCATCCAGGCTGAACTAAATCAGGTTATTGTTCTTAACAGCATGGAAGGCAGTAAATCTGTAGTGTCAAGCTCCTCTAATATTGACAGCTTTGCAATAAGGGTTTCTGTAGAAACAGTCTGAGCACATATAAGCTTACAGAAGCTGAAGCAGGTTTTATAATAGAAGCAGGTCAGTCCCATGTGCAATGTTTATTTCTACTTTAAACTCAGCTTTAAACCAGTCACTAACTTCAAATTAATCCCCATTTAAGGGGATTATATGAAGCACAAGCTTTGTGTTTCATACAAATTAATTTCAAGTGATAGAGTATTTTTTCCATGAGGAAAAAAAATCTTTACAGCTAAATGTTAACAATATTGAAATATGAAAAAGAAAGAAGGCATGCACAAATTTCCCCCTAATTTATAAAATGTTTATTTTTTTTTTCTTAAAGAGTACTTTCAAAAGGCAATAGTAATTAAAAATAATGCTGCATTGAATAAAAACTTTGTTGACCTGAGAGTTTCATGCTAGACTGAATAAACCTTGAGGGGGAAAAAAGTAGTACAAAATCAAAGCTGAGACTCAGAATCTAAATTTTATATGAAAAAAGTAAGAATGCTTAGTCAAAAAAGTCTAAAGAAATTACTTCTTCTGTATTTTCTAAAATTTTCATTAAGGCTTAACTAAGTTTACAGTTTCATTATGAAACATTTCTTTTTCCTTTCTGCTTTATAAGAATTTTTCCCCTCTAGTATTATTTGTCTGTTTTAAAACTAGCTTTTCTTCCTACTGTAAATGGTGATTAAATAATAGAGGTAATAAACTCTGTAATGAAGTACCAAATGCTGTACTGTGGCGAGTAGGAACTGATCGGAGTTTTTCTATACTGTTTTTCACTTTCTCCAAATGGGAGTACTGGTGGATGAAAAGCTGGAAATGAGCCAGCGGTGTGCAGCCCAGAAAGCCAACTGTATCCTGGGCTGCATCAACAGCAGCGTGACCAGCAGGTTGAGGGAGGTGGTTCTGTCCCTCTGCTCTGGTGAGACCCCACCTGGAGTGCTGCGTCCAGCTCTGGGGCCACCAACATAAGGATACAGATCTGTTGGAGCGAGTCCAGCAGAGAGCCACAAAAGTGATCAGAGGGTTGAATCACCTCTGCTGTGGAGACAGGCTGAGAGAGTTGGGGTTGTTCAGCCTGGAGAAGAAAAGGCTCCAGGGGACCTTATAGCAGCCTGCCAGTACCTACAGGGGCCAACAGGAAAGCAGGAGAGGGACTTTTGACAAGGGCAGGTAGTGATATGACAAGGGGGTAATTGTTTTAAACTAAAAGAAGGTAGATTGAGACTAGATGTTAGGAAGAAATTTGTTACGATGAGGGTGATGAAACACAGGACCAGGTTGCCCAGAGAGGTGGTAGGTGCCCCATCCCTGGATCTATTCAAGGCCAGGCTGGATGGGGCTCTGAGTAACCTGATCTATTTGAAGATATCCCTGCTCTTTGCAGGTGGCTTTCACTGCATGACCTTTAAAGGTCTCTTCCAGCCCAGCTGTTTTCTATGACTCTGAAATTTATTCAAAATAATGAGGGTAAGGAATTGGCCATGAAGATGATCAGAGGGCTGGAGCACCTCTCCTATGAAGACAGGCTGGCAGTGTTGGAGTTGTTCAGCCTGGAGAAGGCTCCAGTGAGGCAGGGGGACCTTAAAGCATCCTTCGGGTGGGGGGGGATCAAGAAAGCTAAGAGAAGAGCTTTTTATAAGGGTATGTAATGGTAGGACAAAGGGTAGTGGCTTTAAACTGAAAAAGGGTAGATTTAGATTAGATATCGGGAAGAAATTTTTTACTGTGAAAGTGGTGAGACACTGTTAACAGGCTGTCCAGAGAAGTTCTGGCAGTGCTCAAGGCCAGGCTGGATGGGGCTGTGAGCAACCTGGTCTAGTGGCAGGTGTCCCTGCCCATGGCAGGGGGTTGGAACTAGATGATCTTTAAGATCTCTTCCAACCCAAACTGTTGTATGATTCTGCAATTAAATTACACCATGATTGATTTTTTTTTTCTTTCTTGTCTCCTATCCCTTTCCACCAACTTTAAAGTTAATGGAGAATAATTTTATGATTTTAATAAATATAAATACATATATTACCATGTATGTTGTTTAGCTCTCTGGCTGGGATGGTGTCGTGGTTCATCTGGGATAGAGTTAATTTTCTACCTAGTAGCTGGTATAGTGCTGTATTTTCAATTTAATATGACAGTAATATTGGTAACACACTGATGGTTTAGCTGTTGCCAAGCCGTGCTTACCCCAAGTCAAGGACTTTCCAGTTTCCCAGGCTCTGCCAGTGAGCAGGCACACAAGGAGATGGGAGGCAGCAGGGCCAGGACAGGTGATCTGAACTAACCAAAGGGCTATGCCATACCATAGAGCATCATGCCCAGTATATAGACTGGGGGCAGCTGGCCAGGAGTGGCTGATCGCTGCTCGGGGACTGGGGACTGACTGGGTGTTGGTCAGCAGGTGGTGAGCAATTGTATAGTGCATCCCTTGTCTTTCTTGGCTTTTATTCCCCTCTCTCTTTCTTTGTTATCTCCCTTTTCATTAGTAGTAGTAGTAGTAATATATTTTACTTTGTTTCAGTTATTAAACTGTTATCTCAGCCCATGGGTTTTACCTTTTTCTTCCCCATTGTCCTCCTTATCCCACTGGGGGAGTGGGGCAGTGACCAAATTGCTCTGTCTTGCTTAGTTGCTGCCTGGGGTTAAACCATGACAGATGGTTTGTGGTAGGCTGAGCAAAAAGGTAGTTCCTCATTAAAAATCTGAAAGTTGTGTGCAACGGAAGTCCATCTGTCTGTAGGTAAATGTATGCTTGTATTTTGTATATTGCAACATGCCAAGGTAGTTCAGGTCCTACTCTTAAGGCTGACTGCTTAGTCATAGCAAAGGAAAAAAATCCCTTGGAGTAGTTCAGGTTGGTAGCACACAGTGGAGAGGTGGGCTGGGAGGGCAGCAGTCACTTGGTCCCTTTTCCCAGCTCTTCCTGCAGCTGTGTCACCCTCACAGTGCCTACTCTTCTCCAGAGCCACGGTAATAGGAGGCGATGGTTATGTTCTCTTTGTAACCTCTCACGTGCAAGGACTTAAGGAGGACTTTCTAGTCATTATTGTAGTGATATAATCTGAGGATCTTGCTGAGGTGTCCAGATATAGTTGTCATAGAGGTTCATAGCTAAAGCTGTGAGCTAACTGGAGTTTAACAAGGAACTGCAAGGTTTTGAGATGAGGCTTTGTTTGGAGTTTGCAAATGTGTCTGTTTGACTAGTTGTGCACTTGTCGTGCTCTGTCTTCAAACACCCAGAGTTGCCACCCAGCCATGCTCTGAATAACACCAAGGCACTAGATTCACATGTTTTATTTGGAGTACAAGTCACAGGAGAGCATAGTTGCAAGTCCACCATACCTGTTGTTTCAATGTAATTTATAAAATCACCTTTCAAATGGACAGTTAATGTGGAAATGAAAATCTTTTAATTCTGAAAGGTCCAAAAGTTTCATTACAGAGTATTTTCAACCTTTTTTACGTATGATAACATCTTGCTTGGTCTGCTTTTTCAGTTGCATTGCTCTGAGCAACAATCTTATCTCACATTTGTGCCTTTCATATTATATAGCATCTCATGATGCTATAGCACTGTTTTGAAATATCTCCTTTTTTATTATTATTGTTTTGAACACTGTAGTGAATAAGTGAAAGATTGCAGTACTAAAGTCAGGTATATTTCAAGGTTCAAACATAAAATTGTTTTTAACACACATATGTAATGTAAAACATACTGTATTTTATAAATATGTTAGGTATCTCTTTCTTGTTTTCTTACTTAGCCTGGGAGTTTTCTGGGGAGTGTATTGTGTCTGATGTGTTTGTGGCTGCTATCAAAATACAAGTAATAAAAGCTATCATAGTGGAGGTGTCAGTCCAGCTGCAGTAGTAATCAATGTTGCTTTGAAGCAGAGAGTGTAGGAGGAAAAGAAATGATCCAAACAAAAAAGCTGCATTTATACTTTTTCCCTAGGATTTTTCAAGCTTTTTCTATTTTAGACATCAGAAGAGTAAGTCATTATAAAACTGAGCTTTATATTCAGTTCTTGGGCACAGTGTATCGCTTGTGCATGAAAGCTAGAGGGGTTCACAGTTAGCTCTAGCAAGATGGTCACTGCTGATTTGCCTGGTGCTGGGTGAATTCAAAGGTTATGCTTTCTTTCCAGTGGATATCTTCTGAAAAATGCCCATGTGTTTTTTGGATACTATTGCAGAGCTGATCCTACCAAGTAAGGTGCCAAGGGCTAATTCCCTAAGGTGTAGCGACTCTTAACGTCAGTCCCTGTATTGATTTAAATCTAACTTAATACAGTTGTTTGTATGTGACAAAAAAAAAGATTCCTCGATGTTCAAAGCATTTTAAAATCTTTCTTGGATCTCTGTTCAGTGAGGATTTTGAATAGGTGACCTTGAATGAATCTCGTTGTTTCAGAACAAATGAAGCAGGTCCTAACGTAGGCTTGCAGCATGCACTGGTACAGTGTGCATGGGAGAAGAGTTAAGAGTCACATTCACTGCAACCTGTAATTACATTGTTGATGCATTTGTAAAACTTATCCTAGTGATTAATAGAAAAGCAGAAATTCATAGTATGCCTCTATAGTCTTAAGTGGAAGATATTCCATCCCTTATGTTATTTATATTAACAGGTTGACTATGTTGACAGTCTGATACTAAGGAGTGGAGCTTATGAGTGATTTTTTCCTAGGTGTAAAATGAATGATTCACCATGAATTCTTCAATTTCAGTTTTCTCAAAAGTAATTAATTAAATAATTCATTTAATTAATTAAAAGAATTGTTGTTGCTTTGATGCTTATCTTAAAGCGAACTGAAAAGTATTTTCAACAACAGCACAGAAAATCTGCAGTGTCACACTGTGGGCCAAGGGATGCCCAAGATGGTATTGCAGCTCTTGGGAAAGATAGAGAAGTACAACTGAAAGCAGAGCATACTGTGGCATGGTGACAAGGACTTGGACTCAGTAACCCCCATGCCCTGTATTTCTGTTTGTAACTGGCAGTTTTCCCAAGCATTTTCAAGATTTGTTTCAGTTTGTGCTCGCTTTTTAACATTTGCCTCATAGATTTTTCCACTGCTATGCGATAGCTGTGGGGTCTGACGACCACGGTCTCAAAGTCTGGTGTGTAATCATTGACCATCTCCTACGTGATCGCTAGGTGACAGAGCTGCAGGCAACACAGCTTGCAAGAGAGGACTTTTCAGCATGATTTCTGATTTTCAGGGGAGCTCTAGGCACCATCCTGTACTACTCATCTAAGGTTATTGCAGCCCCGGTGTGACTGTGCGAAGGGTTTTGAAGAGGCTCAAGCAGGCTGAAAAAGATGTATTGGGCTACTCGTTGGGTGGCATTTACCAGCTTGAGTGACTTGTAAAAGCAAACTTGAGAAGCAACGTTTTGACATGCAAATTGTCAGTGGCATTTGTATTAAATGGATATAATTTCTGCCATCAAAAGTACTGAGCTAGATCTTCAGGCTGTGTTACTCTGAATAAATTTTAAAACTGTTTCTTCCCTTCTGAAACATTAGTGGACATTGCATGGTTAATAAGAACTAGGTGTACCAAAAGGCCCTTGAGGAAAGAAACAGGTGCTTTGTGTCAGTTGTGTTTTTTTCATATGGGGAACATCAAGCTGAAGATTGACTGTAATATACTATATCATTTTATTTCTCTCTCCATCGAAAACGTTGCATTCTATATACCCAAGTATTACCTAGTGTGTCTCAGGGAGAGGATGTGGACCTTTAGGTTTCTGGTCTTTTGTTTGTGTGAGCCAGTGACTTTTAGATGAGCTGCATTTTTGCTTCAGATCCATGCATGCATCTGTAGAGATCCCTTTTCCTCTAAATGGCAGCCAAGGTTGACTAGTCATTATTATCCATCTTCTTTATGCATCTGTCTTTTGGGGACTACTTGGATTATATGCCTAAAACACAGTCACGATTAAGAAAGATTAAAGTACTGACAAATCCATTTTCTTACTACTCTTCTTTTTAATTGGGGAAAACTCAGAAACCTAAGGAGTACCAATCCATATATCCCTTTTTCTCTCTAGCCAACATGTGTCGCATGACCAGTGGTTCTATTAGCGATTTTTTGGTTATCTGTAATTGCTGAGGAGGCCTTTGGGACAAACTTTACCAAGTAGCTACCAAAAATATATAGGGTTGTGCAATGCATTAGATGTCATTAAATACCTGAATTAGATCCCTAGTGCACTCATGTACGATGATTAGTACTTTTAATATGTATCGACAGTTTTAATTCTAAAAATTTAAGCTCAAGCTCTGTAGTAGCCACTGTCATTAATTTGCTTGACCGTTTCTCAGTACATATAGGGATTCATTGAAGGTGGTCAATAATTAGTGGAATATTTGCTGAAGTTTCTTCCTCTTTTTAAAGATGGTTTAAAAATTTTATTTCAGTTATTTCAGTGAGTCTGATTAGCTTTGGCAATGTAAATGAAGGAAAAGAGCACATATTGAACTGGGAAGAAATATCTGCATTCTGGGCCCTGATTTCTGCTAACGCTGCCCATGGAGCTGAGCAATTCTACAGGAGAGTGTCTATCACTTATACTAAAGTAGAGAATCAAGGAAATAAAGCTTCAAAACCTTCAAGACAAGAAGGTAGGGAGCTGCCTAGAGAAGAGGAATATATTTAGAAAAATGATTTGAAGTTGCTGCAACTTATTTCTAGGAGGTGGGGTGGGGAGGGAGAGAAAAGATGTTATATTTAACAACACAGAGGATATAGGACTTCATCTTTTAAAAGTCCTGTGGAGGACCCCTATATGCTAAACTACACAGAATTTAATCTGCCTCTGAAAGATGAAAGGATGAGGTGAGCCTGCCAGAATTTAAGCCTCTGCTTCTAGGGAGTCTGGGTTTTTCTACCATAGTGATCTGATCTCAAACTTACTTTCACTGTCTATAAATCCCTCTAAGTCATTGCTTTAAAGAATTGTATACAAACTGACTGTATCTGCATGAGGTAGCGAGGAGTCTCCATTATTTCAGTGCAAGGACCAAGAGGATTGTGAGTCAGGTATTTGAGAAAAACAGACTATTCTTGGTTGGTTTCTTCTTACTCAGTCCTTTTCCATTTAGGATACTTACAGTATACACAAATAATACAGCTTTGATTTTCCAGTTCAGTTTCTCCTGTAAAGATCCCAAATTTGGGGGTTATATATTTCTTACGTATCAGATTTAGAAAGTTCCCTGCAGATTAAGCCAAAGGGATTTCTTTCCTGATCTGTATATTTATGTATGTATGCATTTGTTTCTTTTATTTGTTGTACTTGCCTTCATGACTACAAGTTTAAAACTAGTGGAATTCTATTGTTCCACTTTCGTGAGGCTTAAATAAGCATAAGATAATGAAAACACAGAAAACCAGGTGACTTCTTTCCTATTATCTTAATAATTAAAAAAGGCTGGACATTGTATTCAGAGTTTTATATGTACATGCAGTATGTTTTGTTTGTTTGTTTTTAGTTTAATAGTATTGTATACAATTAATATGAATGGAAACATCTTTTTTTTCTTGAGATTTATGATTAAATGTAATAGCACATATTTTCATTTTAGTGATAATCTGTGCATTCTCTATCATCACAAACTGACTTAAAGTTAAACATAATAAGAATATAATTTTTTGCAATTTTTTAAGTTTTAAAATGCTTTTGGTTTTTTAATTATTATTATTTACTCTGAATTTTTCATATAGTGTGATATAAATAAACTAGTGACTTTTATCTAGGAATGAATTGTTCTGTGAGCTATCTAGTTACATCAATTTTCAGAAGAATAGCAAACATTCTTCTGCATAACAGCAGATAGAATAAATGAGACTTTAATGTTTTGGTTTCAGTACTGCTTTCTCTTCAGCATTTTTTGGTGGTCTGGCTGTTGGTGAGCTATACACATAGATTTATATTTCCCACCTTTATGTGCTTGTTGTCATAGATGGAAAGCACATGCCAAATAGTAGCCAGGTCTTTACTTTTCATTCATTAAATTTTAAAATTATTAAAATGATTTAAAAAATTAAAATTGATTATGCCTTTTTTTTATAAGGCAGATGTAATAACACTATCTTAATGACAATTGTTTGAAAGAGTCATTAGTTTATGGGTTTCTGGAAGTGTCTGAAGATTAAACATTCAACAAGAAGTTTTAGATATTTCTTTTTTAGAATAAATTAACCTATTTCTGAGAGGTTTCCTTCTTCAGAATACCAAACTAACTAGTTGTTGGTAATGGCTGTAAATTCAGTTTTAAGTGAGGATTGGGTCAGAGCGAAGTACATGATTTCTAAGATGTGCACCCATGGGAGGGATGTGAAACCAGGATTTTTCTGCCCCGTTTACAGGGAGCTGAGTAGCAGCAGCAGTATTACACTAGGAAAATCTGTACATTCCTTCATTTCTCACCTTTATGGAGATGTATGAAAAGCAGGGGTGTCACAATAGTCCACCTTATCTATTTTTGATCCAAAAATACCAAGCACAAACAGTGCTTTTATGTATGCAAACACACCTCAGAAAAACATGGGCATCTGGCTGACAGGGACTGAATGGACTTATACCTTGCTTCACAAATTAATAGACCAAGGAAGCAGAACATTTATATGATATTGTTAATCTCAGAACAGTACGGGTGACTATCATCTACAACTTCTGATAATGACTGGATAGGAAGCATGGATAAACTGTGGGAGACTGGCAGCTCAGATTGGAGTTCAGCAGGCAAGGACTTGAGAGCGCAGCTGTCTGAAGGCAAGCACGGCGCTCTCTTATCCACAGGTGCAGATGTCTGTATCAAGGTATCTGTTGCTATGCTTAGCCCTCCACAGAGGTATATGACAAGCGGGAGGAGTGGATATGCTCTAAGCTTCAATATGATTTTAAAGGAGTTTAATAATTGTCATAGATAAGTATTGCAAGGAAGAAATTCTACAAAATCAACAGGACGGATGTGTGATCTGTTCGGAGTGTGACTTCTTACAGCAGATTGCATCGGAGCAAGTTAGCAGCTAATACAAGAGAGATTGCTATAGCTCAAAAATCCTGTAACATGAAAGTACAGAGGTGTAATGACAATATGATTTCATTATTCCATTTTAATAGTTGAGAAGTAAATTCTGGTGTAACATTAAACCCCAAACAGTAACAATACTATGGCCAGGGTCCTTCCTGATCTCTACAATCAGGATTGGTCTTTCTAAATGTATGATTTATTTAGTTTTTAATAAACTATTTCCTGTTACAAAGGCTGAAATAGTAAAACAGTAGAACATACATCAAAACTCTTAATCAGGCATTGTTTAGAGACTTTTCTAAATATGGATCATAATACACACTCTATCTAGTAAACAATAGGGTTTGCAAACACAAAGCACTTCTTGTTTTATTGTAGACATGTTGATTGATTGCTAGATGCTGTTCTCCATCACTTCTAGTGCTGCCTTTCCCATAGCAATATTGTAATATTTTTTGGCTATGAACTGATCACTTATCACATAAGTAAAGAAACATGTCCAGTATTGTGTTCTGTTGTAGAAGGGGGTTCCTGAAGCACCGACACTCCTGAGGAAGGACGAAAAGCGTTGAGGCAAGGGATTGTGCTTGTTCTTTGTTTCTGTGAGAATTAATTCCTCATGTTCCGACTAATTTCTAGGAAAAGTTTTTTTACTTCCCATATAAACATTATCTTCATAGAAATTTCTATTATGCTGAAGAAGCCATATGTTTGTAAAAAGACCAAGTCCCTAGAGGACAACTTGAAATATTACTCCCAGATGGATCAGCCTGAACAATGCATTGCCAAAATGTTACCATGTTTAGAGACCTGCCCATTAAGCGATACTGCCAGTAGTGTTTATGACATTTTTGTTGTGCAGCTGCAAATAGCATGTGGTATTCTTTTCTGTTCACTCCTGCATGCCTTGTAACACTGAAGTAGTCTCTTTTGTTCTGCATGAAGTTTCCTCTGTAAATTGCTTTCCTTTAAAAATAAAGCTTATGCCATTCTGTCGGTCCCTTCCTAGTCAGTCTGAAAGGGAACAAGTTAAGGGAATTCATCACAGTGGAAGCAGATGAAGAGCTTCAGGAAACTGGTGAGCAAATAGATGAACTCTCATTGAGCTCAGCTGCTGCTCATGAGCATGCAGGAGGGAGATACTCTGAATGATGGAGAAAGTTGCTTAGTTTTCACCCATTGAGAGGCATAAGGAACCTCCACCCTACTCAAAATTTATTATATGTCTGGAAAAAATCTCTGATATGCTGCAAATGCTGTTGCCAGTCACTCAGCCATTAAGAAGTCTTCTTCCACCAGATTTTAATCTTTGATGAGGTGGAGAAGAAATGTAATATTTTTGCAAAAATAAATAATTAAACAAGGGATATTTTACATTTATATCAGTTCTATTTCTTGCTGTTTCTGTTGGAGTAAGGTCACCTTTTAAATAAGCAAAATACTAACTGTGGCTTCCCATCTCTTAAAAGTGAAACAATATCTAAAACGTACCTTTATAAATGTATCATCAACATGATATTGTAGTTGTTACCTTGCCAATCTGCACAACACATTTATTCAGTCTGCCAAAAGACTATTGCTATCTCTTAGTCCGCTAACTTTCTTCAGGTAGTGAAAGTAAGCTTCTTCCATCTTCCATGCTTTTATCTTCCGTGCTTTATCACCTGTACTTGAGACTCTTTGAACTTACTGTCAATCCATTATTATTCATTCTCTACTTATGCGGTCTTCAATTATACCCATGATTTTCACTAGGGCTACCGAAGAATTCTTAATATAATGTGTTTCAGAGCTGGCTTGGGCTAAATACCTTCAAATGCTAAGAATCTTTTATAAAAGTTCAGAACCTTTTTCAGCCTAAATATGCATACAGATATATATATATTTTAAGTAAAGAAGGAAATCAATCTGAACGATTTTAATTCTATGTAGGCAGTGTATCAAAGATTAGAGATAGTGAATGGATGGCTATGTTGTACTTAAAAAAAAAAAAAAGAGAATAAACTGGTTTCAATGAAATTTTCAGGGGGGGGGGAAGCAGGGGGAGGGAGGGAGAACACAGATTCAGAAAGTACCAACAGGAATCCGAAGAAGTTGGTCCACCTCATAAGGAAATAAAATAAAATAAGGCATTCATACAGGGGTGGTTGAGCCTCGAGAAGAGAAGGCTTCAGGGAAACTTCATTGTGATGTTTCAGTACTTAAGGGGAGTGTATAGGAAAGATGGAGAGTGACTTTTTCCCAGGGCTTATAATGATAGGACAAGGGGTACTGGTTTAAAATGAAAATAGATTTTCATTAGATATAAGGAAGAAATCCTTAACTAAAAGGGATGGTGAGACACTGGAACAAGATTCCCAGAGAAACTGTCAATGCTCCATCCTTGGAAGTGTGCAAGGTCAGATTGGATGGGCCCTTGAGCAACCTGATCTAGTGAAAGATGTCCCTGCCCATGACAGGGGACTTGGATTATATGACCTTTAAAGGTCCCTTCCAACCCTAACTGTTCTGCGATTCATCTTATGATTCTATGTAGGAGACAGTCTTTGCTTTAAACCAGCCAAGCAATGGTTTGAATTGATTGTATTCTCACATAAAACCTCCAGATCTTGAGTTAGTAGATATTCTGGTAAATATGTGTCAGTGTATCCTATTTATAATGTTTAAAAAATAAATTCCACTTCTCTGCTAATGAAGAACAGAAAAATGCAGCCATGACCTCAAATGTTTTTGGGTGTGTGGGGACATTTTCCAATAAGATCTACTTCCATATGCATTTTTGTTTTCAAAGGTGATCTCAGCACAGGAAAGAACATTTCACTTTCTTTTCCCAGTTTTCTGATTTGAAGGGTGGACACAGTAATATCATTTATGAACTCCCAGAGAACTCCAGAGAATGTTGAGTCATATACTACTACATTTGCTGGTATTACCCTAATTCTCATTAGGAAATGCATTCTCAGATCTGTATAATGATTTTTACATCTATCCCATTTTATCTTTTGAGACAATCACTATTCACCAGTCTGTTTTACCCCCACTCTAAGGTAGTTTCATAGACCCTCTGTGAGGGCTTAATATGAAACTGTATCCCCCGGTTGCTCCATTTCTGTGAGAGCCGTTTTCAGGCTCTCCTCACAGACCAAGGATGCTGCACTTACATGATGCAACAAACCCTCCTAATCTACGAGATTTTAAGACCAAGACCTTCAGTTTCTCCAGAAATTTTCAGAGATGGGCTCAAGATAAAGTTATAAATCTATATTGTTATGCCCATTTAAAGCACAGCTCTGCCTTTTATGCTAAGGAAAAACACTGGCTGCCTTTCAAAGCTCAAAGCATTTCTTAGCTTTACTATTCCTGTTCCTACTTTTCTTTTTTATCATTTTAATGTAGATGTGCTAAATGGATTAACATGTGCTCAATCAAAACATTTGCAACAGGGACCCTGCACCTGTTGACCTTTGTGAGGAATATTGATATCCATGTTTTCAGCTGTATTTTCCATCTTTTCCATTCTGTCAGCCACAGAGATAACTGGGTAATACAGTTAACGCAGTCATTGGTATCTTATTCCTAAATCACCACCCTGCTTTGGTTTTGGCTGTTTGGTTTTTTGGGGTGTTTGTTGTTGAGTTCTTTTAATCTTACACACAGTAACCTATCCTAACTTGAATATTCTGTGTGCAACACAGACCAAAAAGAAGTAAAACATCAGATATTTTTTTTTTTTTAAAAAATATAAGTAAGGGAAACTTTTGTTTTTGTTTTTCCTTTGGGATCAATAGTTGTAATCTTTAAAATATAATTTTCATTATGTCCTAATCCCTGGGACTGTTAAGACATTTGCTTCTGACGATTTGTAAGTTGTTGCTAGAGTTTGGGTTTTTTAATATAAATTAAGCCATTTGAAAGGTATTGTCAGTTTCTATCTTTCTATGCTTGCAGAGATATTCCAGGAACAAGAAGACAGTTCCCAAAAGAGCATATCTCTATTTAACCGGAGTTAAGGCTAGTTGCACCAGTGATTAGATTAGTCTGTCACATATACTTTTCTTTCCAGATTAATTTCTTGCGGTATTTTCATCTGCTTTAGATAGCAGTTAAATTATATTTGTGGACCTTCTGATCCGTTACTATGATTTTTTCCCTAAATAAAACATTATGGCAGCACCTAATCAAAGTAGCTGAGCCAAAGACATACAATGACATTGGAGGAGTAGGGAAGAAAGTGGGGAACTGTCTTGATTTTCCTCTTGCTTAGCATAAACAGGTGCTGAAAGGGTCAATGATCTGATATTCTGGGTGACATAACCTCTTGCAGATTTTGCAGAAATTAAGAAAACTCAATAATAAATTTTATGCAGATTTTACTCCAGACAAAGCCGGAGCCCCCAGAGAGTGCTGGATTCCTCCTCATACCTGGTTCCCACTATATCTACTCATCCATTTTTGTCTCCTCTCAGCAATGTGCGTTTCTGTTTCTTCTTGGCCCACCAAGAACGATTCTCCCATTCTGCCACCTGCAAACACATCTTAAGAGGAACATAAACTCCTGCAGCACTGTCAGGTCTGGAGGTGGGACAGTAAGGGGCAGCGTCTGCTGGTACTGCAGATAATGCAGAACTGCAAAGTGCATAAAGCCAACCTGCATTTCCAAGGTGTCATTGGGACCTCAGGTACTTAGACTTGTTTTCAGCCTTGTTTCCTACTTGAGTTCATTGAATCAACAATTCCCTGCCATGCTCTTTGTGTGAAGCTCCTTGGAGGAATAAAAGCTATCCTGGAGAGCAATCATGAGAGCCTGGGTGGCAGCAGTACAGTGGCCTCCTCAGAGGTGCCATCCTCTCAGAAACTATTGTTAATTACAGCCAGCGTTGTTCCTGCCTAGGTGAGGACATCCTTATATCTCATCTTTTTTTAGAGATGAGCTGGTTCCATTTTGCCAAGCTTCTTTGTTGGTACCACTAATATTTAAGGTAAAGAGAACTAAAGAATTGATTAAAAAATTACATGTATAGTTCATCTGAAAGATCAACTTTAAATTTTTGAATTGCTAGTTTTTCCTTCTTAGCTTTCAATTAGCAAGGTGGAAATAAACACGGTGGCATCATGAAGAATCCTGTAAAATGCATATTGGTCTATTTTCAGGATTAGCTGTGGAGTTTTTATCTACCAGACTATGACAAACTGATGGCTATATCTACAGTATAATCACTTGAGGTAATGTGCCTCATATAAACATCTCGTTGCTGGCTTAGAACTGCTGAATCTGGGATAATTAGAGAGTTCAGTTCAGGTTAGCAGCCTACCTATCTACCCAACTTCTTAGACAGGCTGTGCAGTCAGTGTGTTAACTGACCTTGAGGTTTGTGTTGTCACAGCAGTCTTTAACCTTCAGTACCATCAAACTGAAGTCTCTTTGCACATAGAATGATAGAATCGGTTTGGTTGGAAAGATCTTTAAGATCATCAAGTCCAACCATTAACATGTAACTGTTAAAGCTGCTGGATTTTTAGTTGAACAAGGAACGCAAAATGAACTGTCAGCCTTGGTCTTTGCATTGATTTTATGGGGCATGTGCACTTACCGTTCCACCAATGGATTTTTGGCCAAATGAAATCAGATAGCTATTGTTCATTAGCTTAGACATTAGAACTAAAAAAGGTAATAAAATACTTTTGCATACCTTGGTTAATCTCAAACTTTATAGCTATGCTTAAAGGTAGATGCAAGATGAATAAACATCCCTTAAGAGTCTTTAGTGTGGTAATACACCGGATTCCTTTTAATTTAAAGCAGCGTGCTCTGCAAACCATGCTGACATTAGCCATATTGGATTTTAAATTACGCCAATTACTCGGCACTGCCTTAATCCATGGAAGTATTTGCAAGCTTCTCTTACAATTTCTTTGGCTCTGAAAAGCCAAGTCAAGGGAATATATAACAAGGCCTGGTTTTTATCATTCATATAATACACCTACATTCTGAGCACAGCCAGAATGCATTTTTAATTAGGGTCTGCCACCTCAAACTACAAAAGGTGAACGATGTTGTTATCTGTGTCCAGAGAGCACATCTGAGTTATTCCAGCAGGAAGCCCAGGCTGAGTAGAAGATGACTCTTTTGGAGTTTTCAAGCTGCAGAGACTGGATTTTGCCAGCTAATCAACTACATAGCAATCACAGAAACACTGCACCCACTAACACGATTCAGAGTTGTGCTGCAGCAGGAGGTTGGTCTGTGATCTTACGCACCCCTGGAGACATTTATTTTCCTGCCTTTTGGGCTGTATGTCTGGCTGCTGAGGGTTGGTACATGGGTGGTGTGTGCAAGTTGCAGCCTTGCATCTTCACTACCCCTGCTTAGTCCCCTTCAGGAGAAGCTGTCCCTTCATGATACATGCAGTGCTTTACGCACAGTTGCTTGGACAAGTAAATTCTCTGTTAGTTCCCCTCGTAATCCTATGCCATGATACGGTTAAGCAGAATTAATAACAAAATATGTGCTGAACTCAGCTTCAGCATAAGGGGGAATTCCTGTGTAACCCTTTTCAAATTAGAAGAGCATCTATGTTTGATTTATTTGGACATTTTATTTGGTTGGTTATTTTTTTTTTAGGTTTTGGGGTATTTTTTTAGCATTCTCACTGAAAACCACTTAACTCTTCTAGGTCCATGTTTTGCATATGTGTCATCAAGACAGCCGATTTATTTTCTGCTTCTGTTGATACAACAGCAATTGATACCAAATAACCTCTCACTTTACAAATTCAGTTTCTGAGGAACATATTTACCCCTTTCGCTCTCATTAAATGGGAATAAAACAACTGCATGCTTCTCCCTGGGTACAAATAAGGGAAAACTGTGGTCTTAAAACAAAATTGATATATAAAACTCTCTTCTTTCTACTGATCTTTCCTGCTCTCCCATATCAAATTGCAAATTAAAAATTCGCTAACTCAGATGTGTTTATATAACATTACAACATTTTTAAACTTAAACTAAGCCACTGTTTTGCTGGACTTTGATGAAGGATGAACTTGGCCTAAATATTGCCTCTGGGGCAGGTTTTGGTTTTTTTCGTTGTTTGATTTTATTTGTTAGGACTTATTATGTGCTGATATTACATAAACACATCTAAGTTATTGCATTATTTTATTTGTAACTGGAGAGCAGAAGGAATCAGGGGGCAGAAAACATCTCTGGGATGAGAAACACTACAGAGGACTCAGGTGTCAGTAGCGGGTGTCAGCAGGGCACTGGTCATGAGCATGACATTCCAATCCTGCTCTTGCAGGACCCAGCTGGTACATCGTGGTGTTGCTGTATCCACAGTTGTGCAAAACTCTGGCATTTTTCATTCCCTTAGATATCATTCGTAACAGCCTACTCTGGATTAAAAAAAACCACAGAAATATAAATAGGAAATTAGACTTTACCAAACTCTGTGATGTGCCTGCAGAACTCGCCGTCAGAATGTATGTCAAGATACAAAGTAAAGTTACATTTTCCGGGATTTTACATGTTACAGACAACATGTTGAAACAACTTTATAGAATAAATGAGCCATTTACAGTAAGGTTGTTCCTAGTTCAATAATAACACCACTTTTTTTATAAATACTTCGAGGCTTACAATTGACATGACCTCCTACCGCTCTTGCTTTTGTTTATGGGCATTGATTTTATACTGTTATCACTTTTTTTTTTTTTTTTTTTTGGGGGGGGGAAGCTTAAAAGACAACACAGTGCAAGAAATTAATATTATAACCAACAATCACTAGTTTCCTATTTTTCATTCATTCATCTTACCTAGTATGGCAAATTCATTTCTCCTTCTGCCTAGAAAATTCAGGACACGATTAAAGTACATATATGCAGTAAAGATAGTAATCTATGGTAGATATCTCAAGTAATACTTATGGTTATAAATGAAAGTTTATTTCACTGAAACTGAACAGGTATTGCTTTATAAGGACACAGAGAAAGCCAAAACTTGACTCATGAAATTATATGTTGTCTATAATAAGAAAGGTTTTAAATTCCCTAATCTCAGAATTTATCGGGTTATATTTAATCTGTTCCAGATGCTACAATTAATCTTCAAAAAAAAAAAAAAAATATGGAAGATTTCTGTCTTCTCTAAACCCATTTATTTCTGTCTTTTCAGTTACGATGAGCTGCTTTGGATCGTATATATTTTCAGTTACATGTTTTGAAGGTAGCTTATTTAGGGATTATTCATAGCTAATTCTATCTTTTGATCAATCACTGGGGGAATAATTATATAATTATCAGGAGAAAATTATTGTCAGATGAACTATTTTATAATACTTCATGGTTTTAAATGCCATGAGATACAAATAATTTTTATTTTTTTACTATTCCACCAAATACAATATATCCAATATATGTATATAAAATATTTCCTGGCTCAGAGTGCTTAAAGTCATATTAAATAGTTACTTTTGACTTTTCATTCAGGCTGTATTCATAATCTTTTGGCAAGGGCATGAGCCCTAGACATATCAAGTCTTTACCAGCACTTCACTGCAGAACACTGACTATTGCAGAACTGCAATTTTGGATGCTATATTTCCTTGTGTGAGCTTAAACTGTGAACATTATCAGTCATTGACACTCACAGCTTGGTTGGAAATGCATCTTTTTTTATGAGTAGCCCAAGTTCACTCCCAGTGGCAAGGATTTTGTCTGCACACTATTGGTGTTGCCACCTTCCTGAGAAATAAGGTGCCTCCCAATCACTTTCTCTTATGTTTCACCAAAAAAATTGTACTGTCTGTAGAAAATCGAGGGCTCCTTCCTAATTGTTGTAGGTAGCTTGTAAATGTGATGAGGGTGACCCTACCCGAGAGCTGGTCTGCCCCAGCAGCTCTCCTGGACAGAGCAGTGTCAGCAGGGGAGCAGAGGCAGAGGCAGGACCAGTGTCCCTGTCCCTGGGCTGTGGTCCCTGCTCTTGCCTTGGCCCTGCCATTTGTGAGACCGTAGGAGGCTGCAACAGTCTGACCAGGCTGAACACGAACCCCTGCAGGCCTGGGGGGTGGGGGGTGAGGGTGGCTGCACCAACGTACTCTACTCCATAATTCGAGCTATAGCTGCTCATGTGAAAGGGCACTCCCTCTCCTCTCCCACGTGTGTGTTTCTTGAAGACTCTTCTTGGTCCTTTCATGCCTGAGAGGTGTATTCGACTATAGCTGTGCCTGTGGTATTTACTCTTCCACCTACTTGTGCTCCCTAAACTGGGTTATAAAATCAGGAGCTTTCCCTTTTCCAGGAGGTTGTCTCTATATTTACATAGTTACTATATTCTAAAGCAATATTTTTTTATTGTTGTTTACTTTAAGTGAATTCTGGTTGCTACAGTGTTTACATGAATGTCAGGGTATTTTATGAGTCACAGGCCATAAAATGTGCATAATGTGCAAGGACTAGTTCTTAAGCCACCCTAAGATCATCCGTGACATACTGTTGGGATCTTGGGGTGCTTTTCCCCTGGTTCTACTCTTTCACCTTCAGGAATATGTCACATTATGCTCAGAGACCACATTTCAACTTCAAGAGGGTGCTGCTTTTACAGTCCCTGTGCAATCAACTCCTCTACGTGAGCCCATGGCCTTTTCCCCCCTGCGTTAAAACTTGATGATCAAATCTTTAATACTTAAACTATGTTTAATGCCAGCCTCCAAAAGTAAGCTGGGAATTATTTTCAAGTGGAAATATATTCAAGTGGAAATAGTGCAGTTCTACAAACAATGATTTTTCTGGTTTCACAGGAGTGCTGGTACAGTGAGAGAGCTAGAGAATGTGGCTAGTGACTTGAGGAACAGCAAGCCTGTGGTTGCCTTGATTTAAATAAATTGTAGCTGCTCTGCATCCACATTGGAAATTTATATTCTGAAGTCACAGAAAGCTGACAGGCCATGCAATCTGCTGCTGAAGAGAAGCCCCATTTCTGCTTCCCTGTTTCCAAGGTTCAAAGCAATGTGCCATAATTTGTGCCCTGCCTTATGTCTAAAGAGAGTATCTAAGAGATAGATTTCCCTTGCACAGGACATATCACAGAGCACAGCGATAAAGCGGTGTGTCACCATTTCTTTTTTACGCTCCAGAAAGAACGAAGCATCCCTTGTTCCTGATAAATCCTGAGTGCTGAGGCTGAATGAATGACTGAATGAAGCTCTGGGCTGAGTGCAGATCTGGGCTTTCACTGAGGACTGTTAGTAGTATGGCTGCAGAGGTTCCAGAGGCAAATATTGGTTTACATGTGAATATAGAGTAAAAGTGATGGTACCTCCACTGCACGTGTCTGTGTCAATTCAAAGTATTTATACGACTCTGGGAATGTGTGTAACTCTGCAGTTTGTTGTGTTTGATTTGCAGCCTGACTTGTATATACAAAATCTGTGGGAAAATTTAAATTGTCTTCATTTTCTATTTAAAAGAAGACTCTGTGCCTGAACAGAATTTCATCACCATTTTTGTATTGGTTGATAAATATCTGCAGAACCACTTCATGTTATAAGATTGCTAATACGAAATAGTAAAGATTCCACAGCAGAGACTGAGTATTAGCCAGATTTCTCAGCAGAGACCATGAGAGGATATTCCGTCTTCATTTTGTCTCTCTGCCAGCGAAGTGATGCAGCTCATCTGTTTACCACAGAGAACTTGCTGTTGTGTGCTGTTGCTTGTTGTCATAAGATGTGTGTGTGTGTGTGCGTGTGTATATAGGTAAGTATGTTTCATTAGTACCAGCCCTACTGTTTTGTATCATTGGTTAGCAAAGTTTCCAGAGATAGACATCAGTTTAGTCTTCAACGTGTAGTAAAAGCAATAGTACCCACGTTTAATGCATGTGACTGAGAATTTAGATAGAGCTTATGCTGGTTGAATTTGTAGTCGTGTTCAGGTTGACAGAAAGAAGTTAAATCTTTCATGACCTCCTGGCTGTTCCAGAAAGAGCCTACTTAATGAAACACTTTATTGTGGTATTTGCTGTGTTCTGAATTTATTCCTTGTACTTAGCAGAGAGATTACTTCTCAGATGAAGGTAAATGCATCTATTTACCCCTAACTACTGATCTTAGCAATGCTACAAGTGGTAATAAAGAGCAACCATAAACTCACTTGTGCTTCTACATCAATGCCAGGATAATTCATTTTAGTGCTGCACCTTAGTACTTATCACAAGGATTCAACTCTCTTTACGCAAACATGGCAGATGATTTAGCTGTATTGCAGTGTATGTTATTTATCTCCTAAACTTTATTTCTCATGAGACAAAGGCAATATGTTTACTTTATTTTTGTCAATGTTATATTTCCGTAAATGTTGGCACTCAAATCCTATGCTTGTATATCCAAAAGCTTTATTTTAATTTTGTGAAATACTGGTCAGCATTACTACTTTTTTAAAAAGATTTTTTTTCTGCGGCTACTTTTCCTGACTTAAAGGTAATGCACTTAATATAGTCTGAAAAATAACCATTGTCTCAGTTACTGATTGCTGCAACAGGATATGAAGGTAATATTAGATATCTTTTTTTTTCCCTAGTGTAGTATTAATGGTTCCTAAAATGCAAACCTTTCCCAAATGCAATAGGTGATGCAAAATGGTACAGTTCAAAAAGGGAAGCTGTCCAAAAGGTCAAAACAGGCATGGCTACATTCAGAAGCAGAAGCTTCATGACTTTGCAGGAAGGTGCAGAAGGCAGGACTAGGTGCTTTGGTTGATTGTATGCAAAATAAAGGTTGGAGTTTTGCTGGATCCATCTGCTCTTGATCCAGAGTTTTTGCTGACTGTCCACAAGACTCAAATGGGCATGGATGGAATTTCCTGTAGGATGTCATTATTTCACTCATCTGAGAAATCTTGATGTTTATTCATTGAGATTGCTAAGGTTTTCACTGATTCGTAGGCTAAATGACAGAGGTATTTCTTAGTGCTCCTTTTCATGGACGGTGTTTTCATTATTTTAATAAATATAAGAGGTGGGAAAATGGCAAACAGTAAATTGATTTTGTTTTCATTTTAAGAATTTGAAGTCCATTTGGGAGATTTCTGTCATGAGAGAATGTTTGAGAAGTTATGCCAATCCTTTCATAATAATTTGAATTACATTTGCATACACCTTATGCTTTTATAGAATTGTTCAAATGAAAACTCTGGATGTTTTAAATGTCATAGTACTCATTTATATGGCTCAGAAACAGTAACATTACTTTTCCTATATTATAAGTAAAGATAGGCTTGTTCCTCCGTTGTCCTTTTTGTCTTGTAATATTTGTCATTTCTCTAACACATAGCTGTCTGTGTGCGGTCTCTAGATTAGATCTGAAGTAAGCTGATTTTTATCAAGCCACTGGGTAATTCTGACCACTTCATCTGTCATTTTTAGTACTGTGCCATGCCAAATGAACTATGTAAGTCAGGGATTCCTCTGTCACCAGCATACTGAAAAATGTCTTGCAACATTCTTTCGGCACATGCCTGTTAAAGGTAAGAGAAGGACACACTTGCTTTCTGCGTATGAAAAATGTAACAACTGTTACATGGAATTAAGGGATGAGCTCTGCTTACATTCTGGGTTTGTCAAGGCTTTGAAGGAGGCATCCATGTGGGTCTGTCGTGGCATCACATTGTTTTTGTGTAGAAAACATGCTATTGTCATTGCACTGTTCTTCTTCGATCCAGACAACAAAATTGTGACACGTTCTTTCTGAAATCTGCTATGCTACTGTGAATGTAATATTTTAGTGGGACAGAACTGTGAATTCCCTGTATTAAGGGGTTTTGTCTGTACAAAATACTTAGCAGCAGTGGTGCTCAGTATGTTCTTCGTGCTTTTATTTCAGCTTAGACTAGCATTTTCTCTTAGTATGAGTGCTGAAGCAAGGCAGTATGTTTTTCTTTGTCATACTTTGTGTTGCGTGAGTAGATAATCCTTAATTCAGGTCGATAAGCCTGAAAGGGATTTCAGCTGCTTGTCTTTAGCAAAAGGATCTTTTCTTTGCTCCACCTGTTTTCTTTTTTGGTTTTAGTATTCTTTTCCATAAACAGTTTGTACTATCAGTACAACAGAAGGTATTTTTTGTCTAGCATGACAGACATTCTGGCTGGCTGACCTGTCAGTTAGGTGTAAGATACAGCAAGAAAAACAGTAAGTTCTGATGAAGGCAACAATGTGATTATGAATCATTCTCCTCCTGTGAAAAAATAATGTCCTCTGTAGGAAGCATCATTTCATAAGGAAAACCAGATTGTTGAAAACTGCTCTGGCACAAACGTATGCTCTTAAATAGGCATTGCATCATCCAGGAAACTCACAATGGCTATCCTTTCCAGTTAGAGACTAAGGTAGTAAGTTAATCAGTTGGCTTTTGCATTAGAGATCTCCTTACTGTATGCCTTGGTAAAGATGTAAGTAAAAAATAGGATTCAAAACTTAAGATACAGTTTGTGTAAATGATTGTTGTTCTTGGGATGCTCCTCTCTCAGGAAAAAGCACTCATTTCCACAAAGCAGGACGCTTAGTTTTACAAATTCTAGATATTTTTTTGTAAGCTCTGTAGCCTGGGAAATGCAGAGCATATTGGGAATACTTTGAAATATTCACAGTAACCCTCATATCTCATTCTGAGTTCATTAGAGCCTTTAGCTTTTGGTCTTTTCTGAGTAGCCTTCTGAAAGAATAAAGCGAAATAAAATTTCTTCCTCTACCTGAGAGCCAAGTTCGCTGCACAGTTCAGCAAGGAGAAAGTGTAAGTGGTACTGAAATTGCCAGCTCACTAGTTCAGCTGCCTCAGTGTTTGTCTTCAGTGCCTGATGGCCTTGATAACAACAGCTGACAGGCTTTGGGTCCATTCTAAAACTTGTATTTTAGGCCAAGCATTTGTAGGTACTTGGTATTCAAAAAAAAAAAAAAAAAATCACTTCTCTCTGTTATGAAGATACGCCATATTAAGCTCTTTTACATAAAAAAATTTCAAAGATCCAAATTTTCCTTTCATTTATGTTTGTTAAAGCATAGGCAGAAGTCTCTGGTGAAAGCAGACTAAGACAGGCTTTTACATTAGGAGCATTATAAGGAACATTGCGTAATGCCATTTGTGCTGATATGATTTTGTTAGACGAGTAAGACTGAGGAGAGGGAAAGACAAATTCATATTCAGTCAGAAATGCTAATGCCTAAGGGAATTGTTCCATGCACTGCATATTAAAAGAATAAATGATTTTTCATATAAAGAGTACTGTATGTTTTAAGTTTTAGAACTCCCACTTACATGAGCAGTGCTTTTCCTTTTGTAAAGAAAGATTTAATGTTTTAAATAGTGGTATTGAAGAGAAGATGAATAAAGATCTTCCTGCAAGGTATTTAATTTGAGAAAGGCAAAAGGAAAGGGAATATGTTTGTTAGTTTGGGGTTTTTTCCTCCTCATTAGATGTTTACAGGTTTAATTGCATTACTGCATTATTATTTTAAAATAAACTACTTTAAAAGCAAAACAAGTGCAATTCCTTTACTGCCCTACCCACCAAGGGAATGATCTGTTATTTTTTACCTCCAGAAACTGAGCAAGATACCTCCTGTCTGGACCAAAACACCTGAATGGTACTTGAGTTTAACTACTCTGCTCCAAACCCAGCACCTCCCCTTCACCCTGGCAGCGTATGATGCATAGGCTCGTGCAGTAAGCTGGTTCAGGAAATGCAAATTCTAATCAATTTTTTTCTTCCTTCTCTGGAATGATTTATGATGTGCATTCTCTAATATTAAAATGTATGGTCACTATGAAGCACAGTTCAGAGCCTCTTTGTCATAGTGCCTATGAATGACGATATTACCAGCCAAAATTATGGCCCTAGGAATTCTTGCAAAGATCCCATCCATTTCAAAAAAAAGAAACTGCAGTTGTGTCAGTAGCCCGGCCACCCTGGCCACCAAATCTTCTTGATACTTCTATGTCTGAGCCAAGATTTGGAAGGGAGATGACACAGGGAAAGAATAGAGAGGGATGGATGGTGAAACCTGTTCCTGCCTCTGTGGCATGCTAGAAAATGGCTAAAAGAGTCTTCCAAATAATATAATGTTATTAAAATACATAGGAAATAAAATTGCCTAAACTCCTAAGCTTACGTGCTGTGGAGGAGCACAGTGCAGTAACAAAACACCTAGTACCATAGCTTCATTCATTTGTTCTTGTGCTCACAGTGAAGCTGGGGGACCTGCAGATTTATAGAGTCTATAGAATATCCTCATGGCTTGAACTGGAAGACTGGTCAGAGCTTCCTAGACCCTGTCTCAGTTCCTCTTGGCTCTGAGTGTATGCTCACTCAGCACTATTTTCTCATCCCTCTGAAGCTTCTCTCACTGGTTACCGCTCACAGCTTACTATTCCTGCTAATTAGGTGACAATTTAATAATTGATTTGTAGGTATTTGCTAATTAAAGTTAATCATGAATGCACACTTGTAATCTTACCTCATTTCAAAGGAGTGTGATCACAGCCAATGGAAGGAGGGCAGGAGGGAATGATTCAATGTGTGTGCATAATTTTCTTAAAAAACATGTAAATGCCTTTCAGATTTTTTAAATGCTGTAGATTCATCTACCAGTTGAGCTGAAAATACTGCCAGTAACTGAACAGAGAATCAGGTTTTTTTAATCTAATGAAAATGCTGCCTGAATGGCTAAAAGCCTCCGAGAAATCTCCAGGAGTATCAAGCACATATCATGTGACCTGTGGTGACATAAGTGAGAGCTGGGCTGTTCAAAATTTGTCAGCATCAGCCTTCATAGTTCATACATTTCTGTATCAATATTCTTCATCCTTCCACCTACAGTTTGTCCTGTAGGTTTAAAATGTTGGAGAGTTTTAGTCTAACTTTACGCCGTGGGTGTCTGCGGAGGTCCTCTTGTGAGTTAAAGTGTTAGCTGGTAAATATATCAAAGGTTTTTTTTGCAAATTATCCACTTGAGTGAGCAGTGAGTATCACCTAAGTGGATGTCTTCTTTGTCCTTATGCCAGTGCATTTGAACTCTTTCTTTATGTGGGTTTCTAGGCCATCATTTGCATCTAAATCTTAGGAATAATACACAGTGGTGCAATTACAGGTGAACTTTGATTAACAATATATTTGTCCACACCTTTTTGTCTCCCCTGGACTCTCCTAGGAATGGAACTTTCGTGGTGGTCTTTTGGAAATTAAAGGGATAAAACATATGCAAAGCATTTCCTCCTTTTCCCTGTATATCAGGAAAAGATGAATTTTAATTCATTTGACATCAGGAATTAAACTGGTTTGGTACTGGGAAAAAAAAAATCATCTTAGTGTAAGGAAATGTGGGCTTTGCAGTTCCACCGTGGACATGGCCATGAACAGCAGTACCAAAACAGAGAGAGGGTGGTGAGACTGGGGGTGTGAAAGGGGTGTGAGCTGGTGAAAGTGCAGAGCTGCAGTGGGGGAGGCCACCTTGTTATCTCCCGACCTGGATAACAGGTCCTAAGTTATTTCTCTGTTCTAAAGGAAATGAATGGGTAAGGAAGTTCACTTTCACTTCCCACCTCTGAAGTGGGCTGGCAGCCAGCCAGGCACCAGTATAGCCTGGGAAACCACTTGCATGCCACTGAGCAGCTGTGGATTAGTTTCTCACAGGTGAAAGGAGTCTGAAGTGTGTTTAGCACCTTTGCTATGCTCCCACCACCTTTGCTGCCTGTCCTGCTTTTCTCACCCCTGGGTGCAGAGTGCTGAAGCGGGTGCCCCTTTCTCACCACCCAGGAACGGTCATGAAGTTTTTTGTAAGAAGTATTTCATCTGAAACCCAAGTGTGCTGAGGTGCTGCAGAGAACTCCAGCTTCAGCGATGGCAGTGTAAGTGCTTTGCTAAGCAGTATTTTACAAATTGCAGCTATGCATCATGGGCCCATTTGTTTTCCAGAGTTTTTGTGTTTTGTTTTGGTGGGGTTTTTCCCCCCCCCTTTTGTTACAGCTCTTGGTAACACTTCATTAGATTTGTTTATCTGTACAGCTTATATTAGCAGATCCCAGTCCTGCCTGGGCTCTGTGCTGGATTGCAGCCAGGCGCTGTTGTAGGACAGGAGTCGGGGTTAGTGATCATCTTTGCTACACACCAGCTTTATGTTGTGGAGCAGCTTCAGGGGTGAGTAACAACATGAAAGGAAGTATAGGCTTTAAGTACAGGATGGGTCAAAGGAGCAGGAGGGCAACTAGTGAGCTTAATCCAGTGAAATTGCCAGGGGAGATTGTGTGCCTGACTACAGCCAATCTACAGCTGCTCCTCCAGTGGGTTTGTTCAGATGCCTACCTCAAGCTAATTTTCACAAAATGCACCTAAACAATGGCTCAAAGACCAGAGAGGACAGAGATATGAAGAATAGGAGGAGTTTTTTTTCAAAGTAGTTTGTGCTACATGTCTGTGATGAGTTGCTCTGTGTCACTTTGGTGATGCAGAACAGCCGTAAAGCTGGTTTAACAACATGTTTTTTCTGGATTTACTGCTTCACCAGAGCAGTACGAAACAACTGGAGTTTAATGATATAGCAGTCCTGTTTGTTTAATTTTGTTTTGCATACTTGAGCTTTACAGCAACATTATTAATGGCTAAAACTTGAGAAACATTCATCTTTGTTTATAGCGGAAGCTAGAATAATTTGAGAAAAAAGATGTTTTCCTCTCATCTTCTTCAACTTTTTCAATTAAACTACATTTGAATTGTGAATCTCTTGAGACTCATTCCTCGTTATCGTTTCTCAGGGTAGTGTGTGTGTCATTTCCCCTGAGCTGAACTCCCTAGGGCTAAAAGTCACTTTACATACTTTTTAAAGATGAGGCAGTAAAGAACAAATGCATTAAACAAAAAGAAAGGAAGAACAATGCAGTAGAAGTAGTCATCACCATGTGCAGTTATAATTACTGTGTGTTGTCTTCTTTTGTATCTCCGCTTTACCTCGGATATCCTCTACATATTTTTCTGTGTGTACACTGAACTGTAACTTAGCATAGCATATCGGATCAGTTCAGCAGACAGACTCTGCTGATGACAGAGAAACTTAGGGTTAACAGTGTTGTGAATCCTGCCAAAAACTAGATTTTCCATTGAGTTCAAAGGTGACTTTAGCAATTTTAACTGTGGAAATGAAATCTTAAAGTGTGGCGAAAATTATTAGTTGGATTCTTGAGTAGCTTCTTAGAAAGTTTTGGTTCAGTGCAGATCTTCTCTTGGGCCAAAGAGTTTGGCATTTTCCTTTTTATTACATTTATTGCTCCACTACTTCTTTTAGCAAAAATGGCAGCTAAATCTAGAGCATCTCTCTTCTTGATTGTATTTGATTAGTAGTTTTCAAAGGCAGTAGCTTTACAAGCGAAAAGTTTAAAGATGGGCTTCACATGTTTGTGTTCAAATGGAAAGACACTGTCTCTACCCCCTGACAATTTACAGCGGCTATGTTTATTCATTTTCAGCCAGTTTTAAAGGAAAAACTTAGGATCATAAGCACCTAAAACTGAAATGCAAAGAAATTTGGTAAAATACAATTTCTGATGATATAGCAAGTATTTTTTTCCCTAGAGACAGCTTCACAATCCCAATGAAATTCAAGGAAGGGTCTGTCTTCATCATTTCTCTTAAAACTTACAGCCAGAGCCAGTCTCCCTTTATTGCCAAAGAAAGGTCCATAGACATTAGCCTGCAGTGTTATGAACCATTCTCCCATCCAACAAAGAGAACTCGACGTATATCTGTCTTTCAAGGTCTTTCCACAAAACAGAGTGGCCAGCTCAGGGGCTCTTGTATGGCGGCTGCTTTACTCCAATGCACCGTGCTCCAGAATGCACAGACGGATGGATATGCAGCGTTTGCAGGGGGAACAGAGCAGAAATCACATAGCTCAAAAAAAAGCCATATATTCTCTGCCAGAAATCAAGTTGCACTGATTTTTTTCAGAACAGCTAAAGGAAGTTGTACCCTGTTTATTGCCTGTGGATTTTTAAAATGTGAGTTTCATTTAAATAGAGCTTATTCATATTGAAAACATTGACCTTAAATTGAAATTTGGATTTCCTGGCTTTTGGTGTCTGTGGTTATCAATTTAGTTATTTAGAGCAAATTCTAATGGGAAATAAGCCCATTTTTACATTCTGACATTGAAACAGTAATCCCGTCGCTTCATTAAGCAGGTACCAATAAGTTCTATTTTCCCATCTGAAATATTTTTTCTAAGTCATATTATTGCAAACATCTGAAATAAATCCACCCAGCAAATCTGATTTTTCTTAAAACTGCCAGTGAATAAACACATCTGGAGAAACATCCTAATACCATTCCATTTTTATCCTGTGCTACTGCTTAGAGTGTCATTAAAGTTTGTTTTAAAGAACGCATCATTTTGAGTTCTTAGAGAAAAGGCACCCTTGATGACTTTAGAAGAATCCGTGCAAATTTTAGAATGTGTTTGTGTATTGCGGCCTTGCAATTTCATGTCATTTTCTGTAAGTTAGTGCCAGTCATTTCATAGTAAAGTTTATTAGTTTGTACCCATGGACACAGAAATATCACTTTATTTGTAGTAATAAAGTTTAGCTCAGTTTAGCTTGCTTACAATCAACAAGTTTCTTATTTGCTTAAAGAAAAGTAAGGAGGCTTCAGAGATAGCCGGTGTGGGTTTTGCCCCCCTACTTCTTTGAAGCTGGAATATCCCCTTCTGTTTTGCTTTTCAGTTCCCTCCTCAGTGAACTTGCTCTGCCTCTGGGTTCTCGGCATCAGCTTTTCCACATTGCCCATCCCAGGAGTGGGTGCTGTCCATCTCTCCTGGCTCTGCCCTGGGGAAGCCTCAGCACCTGCATTTCACTGGGTCTCACCGGCGCGGTTTGGGGGATGTTGTGAAGGTGAGAGGGTTGCATGGCTGCCAGTGAGCCCCCAGTGCTGCCAGGCCAGCGGGCTGGGAAGGGGGGTGTTGTGTGGCTGCTCCGAGGCTGAGAGTGTGCCACTGGGTTTTAAATAAAATCCTTTCAGCCTGAGCATTACTGACACAAAGCCTTCCAGGTTTGCTTTAGAGCCAGGTTTGAGTGTGTGGGTGGAATTTTTAAACATATTTATTCAATAAAGCTGCAGTCTCTGGGTACAGAAAGCACCCATTCATTGACAGCTCCTGCTTTCCCTCACGGCGAAGCGGCTGGCCTGCTAGGAAGCGCCGTGCTGGCAGGTGGCTGCAGAGGCACCAGCCTGTGCCACTGCTTTCACCCAGGCTGTCAAGACACTTTGCAGTTGAGTGTTCACTTAACAGCTCCAGGACATGTGTGGAACTGGCATAAAGCTGCCCTGGTATCTCCTTCTCTGCGTGAGGTACAGCACCCAGTGCTGCAAGGTGAAATCCAAGCTCCTTACTGGTGCGGGAAAGGGTCCTGATCCACTAAGCCAACACGAAGCAGTCTAATTTGCACTGAGCAGAGATATTAGGGCAGTGGCAGCTTGTTTATGGTATTTATTTTAATTTCCATTTTCAATTCTAGTTCTCCAGGTGCCAGCCTCGAAACCTAGTGAAGCCCCTTGGAGGCTTTGTGGGTTTAGGCTGAAGTAAAATAAGCAATATCTTGCTTTTCAGTTCTGGAGGAAGGAATGACTGCCAAAATACACCTTTTAAAAGAATAACTTCTGAAGCTGAAAAGTTGCCTGGTTTCTCATGTATGACCCTTTCTACTTGCTCTGGTATTGTGAATTGTTTACATTTTGTCAGGTAAATCTGAAGAGATGTTGTTTTTTTTCCCTTGATGTTTATTGCAGGACTTGCACTGTAAACCGTGAAGATACTTTGATAGGTAGTTCAGTTTGTGGCTCTGCATTAACAGGATCATAATGACTTCATTTTTTATTTGGAGTCAAAGTTGTCACAGGTGGTTACCAGCCCTAAGGTCTCTAAAAGTAGAGAAGCAGTCCTAAATTTGCTGTACGACTCTGTGGATTTCACAGAGTTTAAACAACCTGATAAAATGAATATCTGCTATTTTCTATGAAAATGTTTTTTTAATCCTTGATAATAGTTTTATTCAAGAGCTTGAGTCCAAGAACATTCTTTGAACACAGCTATAATTGCTTATGAATATTCCAATTATGGAGAAGGCAGTGGTAAATCATCTTGTCTTTCCAAAGAAAGAGGAGTGTCGTTGTGTGATGAAGACTGTGGGTGGGTAATCAGGACTGTAGAATTTGCAATATTTTTTTTTTGCCATGACTTTCTGTTTGACTTTCAGCAGTCGTTGCTACTTTTCTTGCTTCGGTTCTTCTAAATATGTCAATAATGGAAACAGTCAACTTAGAAGGATACTTAATATTTGCAAAATGCTTTTCAGTTTTTAGCAGAAAAATGCAAAAAGAAAACAAAATTAATATATTAACTTGCTAATTATTGTATTTCTTCTTTTAGTTGTCATATTCTAAAATCATAGTCACAGAATCGTTTAGGTTGGAAAAGACTTTTAAGATCATTGACTTCAACCATTATCCCAGGACTGTGAAGTCCACCACTAAACCATGCCCCTAAGCAATGCACCCATGTGTTTTTTAAACACCTCCAGGGGTGATTCCACCACCTCCCTGGGCAGCCTGTCCCAACGCTTCACCACCCTTTACTAATTTTTCCCGATACCCAACCTAAACCTCCCCTGGCGCAACCTGAGGCCGTTTCCTCTTGTCCTGTCGCTCGTTATCCAGGAGAAGAGACCGACCCCCGCTGCCTACGGCCCCTGTCAGGCGGCTGCGGAGAGCGATCAGGCCCCCCCCCTGAGCCCCCTCCTCTCCAGGCCAACCCCCCCAGGTCCCTCAGCCGCCCCTCACAAGGCTGGTGCCCCAGCCCCTGCCCCAGCCCCCTGCCCGGCTCTGGACACGCTCCAGCCCCTCCACGTCCCCCTGCAGTGAGGGGCCCAAAGCTGAACACAGGGGTCCAGGGGCGGCCTCACCGGTGCCCAGCGCAGGGGGACGGGCACTGCCCTGGTCCTGCTGGCCACGCCGTGTCTGCTACAAGCCAGGATGCTGCTGGCCGCCTTGGCCACCTGGGCACACTGCTGGCTCCTGTTCAGCCGGCTCCTGACCAGCACCCCCAGGCCCTTTCCCACCGGGCAGTTCCCAGCCCCCTGCCCCAGCCTGTAGCGCTGTGTGGGGTTGCTGTGACCCACGTGCAGGACCCGGCACTGAGCCTGGTTGACTCTCATACAACTGGACTGAAAATGAAGTTATTATTCAATGGTTTCTTGGTGTAAAATTGCTAATGACAAAGATATTTGGATGATCTTATAGATATGCAGATACCGACACAACAACAATACACAAAAAATACAGCATTTTCTTTTAATTATGAAGTTCTGGATTCTTCCTTCTTTTTGAAGAGTCCGTTTTGGTTACTGGTGAAGTAAGAGTAAAGTTAGTTCAATTATCCATTGCCTTCTGTAGAGCATTCAATAACATCAGAATTAGAGCAGCAGAAATTTTGGGTGTTTTCAGTAAATTATTAAAAAATAATTGAATACTCTGTGACCGGTGGAGTTTTGAAAAGGCTTTTTGGCAGCTGCCTTTTTGTTTTCCTCAGTTATATATGATTGGATGTATCTTACATTTCTGTAGCTGTAAATTTTGCTGAAATTTATGCTTCTTTTAATTATTTGTAAAGCTTCAAGTGGAAACACAGAGTTTAGGTAGTGCTGAGAATAAAAAAAAACCAAAACAGTAAACCAAGGTGTTTTTCAAGCTTCACTGGACTTCTGTGTAGTTCTAATGTGCTTACTGTGGATATTCCGTGTATTTTTTTTTTTCATGTAAGCTGTGTGACAGTCACCAGTTCAGAGGAAGAATGGCTAAACAGCACTGATTGCTAGTTATGTCAGTCTTGTTAGGGGTATTCTGTTGGGATATTCTGACCTCCTAACATGAGAAAGAGATGGAGAAGAAAAAAAAAACCAAAACATACAGCTCTCACAACCCTGAGTGCAGTGCATGAACTTCTTTCCAAAGAAGTAGAAGTTTTTGAAATTTGGGTCCTTAAGTTCTTTCCATCTTCTTTTTTAATCTCTTTATAATTGTTAGGTTGATGCAATCGATATTTCTTCTGTACGTTTTCTAAGATGGGTATGTTTTTAAATAATGCCACATAGTATTTTCAGGACTGGAAGCTCCTGGATTAATCTATCTATTAAAATGTGAGGCTCACTTGGTATTCAGAAGAGTACAGGTTGAATTTATACTAGATACTCCTCTCTGATACACACAACCAACAATAAAAATCTTCCTTATGTTTTGTTTTCTAATCAGAGTATACTTTGTGCTTAGTGCGTGGGTGTCTTGTGCACGTTATCCCCGCCTCTTCAGCTCTTGCTGCCTGAAGTTCACTGTTAGCGTCTGAAGTGAATTTAGTCCTTCAAGTGAATTAAGTTTGTTCACTGATGTGTGACTTTATCTCTTGGTATATCAAACACCCTGCAAAAAACTGATGAGGTAATTGCAGGTGAAGCAGTGCAAAACACCCTCCCAAGACATTGGCTGGATTATTAAAGGCAATGCTTAAATGACAGTTTAGTTCTCTTTTAGAGTAATAAAAACACTTAGGACAAGATCTGCAATGTGCTTCCTTTGTATGACGTTTTGAGGAAGGACTATCTTATGTGTCTTCAGGTCGAGCGTTACGGCTAATATCAGTTATGGTATGATTATATAAACCATGCAATATCACTTAGAGCTCCAGAAAGTAAAATGCCCTAGATCGTTTAGCCTGAGAGAGGGGAATAAATCATTAATCATCTAGGAGCTTTCTTAAGATACAGAAGCACACTATGTATGAGAGTGAAATAGATGTCAATTAACTGTATTTAGTGTATTTTTATGATGGATTGTTACTTACTGAATTGCATTGAAGCAGTGATTAAACATAAAAATGGTGAGATCACTTCCAAACCCCTTTATTACACATTTCTTTGGTTGTAGCCATGTGTTTCAGCTGACATCCACTTGATAAAATGTGCTGCTCCTTTCCCTTGTATCCCAAGATGTAAGCTCAGCACCACTTTGTGAAACACAGTTTGAGACAAATGTACATTTACTATGTAAGAACTATTGATGTGTCTCTGAAAGTAGGATTTTTGACTTTGGGCTCTATCAGACAAGAGGAGGAGACATGTCCTGAGCACTTTCACCCAAAGACAGAAGGCATTCGCGAGGCCGGTGGTTACAGCTGAGAGACATGGCAAGAAAATGCCAGAGCACATAGCTTGCAGTGATGGCATTTTAGCATTTAACATGCACACAGTGGCAAAAAGAAATCAGTAACCATGTGCAAAGGTTTCTGGCAACCCCTGGGAGGACATGGCCATCGTATCTATGCAGTGCTGTGTCTGTGATAGGTGTGTGGCACTCCTCGTCCTCCCAGGACTCTGGGCTGCTGATGCGGGGGAAGCATTACTGCCTTCCTCTCAGCATGGACCGCTGTGCCAGATGGGCATGCAGTCATCTTGGAGGAGGTTTTGTTCTCAGAGTCTCTAATAAAGGCAACTAATGGGAAAATTGTTTCTTCTATCCGTCTAGAAAAATAAAAAGATTACCTCTGAGTGTTAACCTGTATTGTGGGAAGATACACTCCCAAAATATATGGACTCGGAGGCAAAAAGTACAGATCCTATACATAACAATTTATAAAAATATAAACCCTAATTTTTTATCATATAGTAGACACATAACTTCACAAAGGTTCAAATAATGAAACTTTCATGCATTCCTTTGTTTATTGTTAATCAATGAAATAATGAAGCTATTGATACTGCTGTAATTTGAAATTGGTGACCCGAGATGAACATGTTTAACAGTGTAGCTTCAGGGTTTGGGTTTTTTTTTTTTTCCCCCAAAAGATAATGCCTTTCTTTTATGTGCAATAAAGGGATAACATTTAATACTACTTTAGTTATAGTTACCATAAAAAGTTAGAATGTTTAACATCAAATGGCCAAGAGAGCTGCTTTTGCTACCCATTACTCCTGCTTCAGTTTCTGCTTTTTCTTCCTAAGTCTGTACATTTTTGGTTACAGACAGGCACCCTGAGTCTTAGCAAGTTCTGCTACTGGTAGATCTCTGTGCAGCAATGGAATATAAACAAACTTACCAGTCAATTTCTTTATAGTGTATACATATATATATGTATGTATATATATGTGTGCATTTTAGTATTTTGCTAAAATAAAATGCTGTTTCTAGTAAAGCTTTGCATTCAGAACTGATGGCTATTGTAACGCTTTCTTTTGTTTCGATGGAGTACAGTTAGTGATATTTCATTCTGCTGAAACTATTAAGGTACAACAAATCTGCTGACAAAAAACAGAATTGGGAAAATGTCTCCACATTATGATCTATTTTAAAATGCCTTGAATTAGCTCCTTCAGGGCAATGCAAATTACTCTGGCTCTATTCTTAAGAACATTTCTTGAAAATAAGTTCCAAAGGAACTTACTTAGAGTGATTGAGTTAACAACAAAAACAAATTAGGATTTTGGTAGAAAAATAGAAACTGTGGGAACAATAAACAATAATGGCGCTGCCACCCTAATCACTGTGGACAGAAGAAAGTGCTTTAAGGAAAACGTGTTTCACGCTAACATAATACATATTCAATTTCCCTTATTTGATGTGAATAAAATGAGATAAATTGATGCAATCTGTAAATCCAAAATTAAAACCACATGTGTAAAATTCAGACAATTTATCTGTTGGACTAAGTGTGCTTTTCTCTAAAAAGGGTATGAATAAACCCAGTACATAGCCTTTTGTATATGCAGTAGATGTTTTGTTGAAACCATCCCCTGTGGACTTTGTTTCACAGTTAAATCCATGACCTGTTTGTCATTTTTCGTATGTCCTAAGTTCACGTTGTTTAGCTTTATCAAATCAAATGTGAGATTATGGATTCTTCCTAGCTTTTCTAGTGTCTGGTGCAGAGGACTTGCTTGTCAAACTATCCAGTGGACAACCGGGTGATATTCAGCACCTGTGAAAACAAGGGAAAATGAAGTCAGTAGCAGAGGAATTGCAGGGACAGCAAAGGATCTCCAGGTTCAGATGAAGAGCTGCTCAAGCAAACCTTCCTAACTACATCTTCCTGATACCGGGCAAAACTGTTGAAGTAAATACACATATAGTTACATGAGTTTGCAGCAGTTTAGGACCCTTCTTAACTTACCTGAATTCATGCTTCAAAATCCCAACTCTTTCGCACAAACAGAATTAATATAGGTAGGAAAATAAGCACATTTTAAGCACCTCTTGTTCTCTCCCAGCTGTTTTCCTTATAACTGTAACCTAGATGCGGATTAGTTTTAATATTTTCTCTCTTGATGAAGCCCATATTTCTGAAGCCAAGTTTTGCCCACTTGCCGTGGAGAGCAGAATGCTACTTGCCCACTGATGTGATTCAGAGTTCATCAGTGAAGTAGCCACCGGGTATGCACTGAGTCCCCTGTGAAGCCCGGCCAGAGCAGCACTTCCAATAGGTCGAAACATCTTCTATCCAGAAGATAAATGTGTGCTGCTTGACTGTGAGATAAGCAATGCTTCTCAGTCCACTGGGGGGGCAAATAGCATGTCTTTTAGAGCAAATGAAAAATTCAGGTTGTTATTGCAGGAGGAAAGGCAGTTGGTATTATCAGAGCTGTAATACGGAGCAGAAGATGGGAGGTACGGGTACAGCAGAACTATTATGGTAGGAGGAATCGGTGGGAAGAGAATGGAATAGGAAAAATAAATACTATTTTATTTTGATAATGCCCTCTCTATGACCTGACCAAGGGATGTTTGTCCTAGGTCCTCAGTCCTGAAGAGTATATTTATTTAGTGGCAGTTTCTCTAGTACCACATTATTGATATAATGAAGTCAAGCCTTTCAAAAGTATTGATTTTGAAGGTAAACATTACAGAAATATAATACCAGTAAACAGTGACGTTGTGTACCGTTCATCTATAGCCAGCCTGAGGTGTTGCTAAGCCTACACAGATTTGTGCACTGCAAGCACGCTGGGACCTGCATCTCTTCAGGACTCCCTATTTGGAGGGTTTCCAAGAAAACAGGAACAGAGTTTCTCTCTCTTGGCACTTTGGAACTTTTAGTTTGGAGGTTGAAAATGTACCTAATACTCCATTCCCATAGAAATGCTTCTCAGGCAGTCCTTAGAACTTAACCTGGTTTCCTCCACCCCTTTCTGAAGAGTTTTATGATAGAGCCTTTATCCATGTGTTTTTTCCTCATGTTGTTTAAATGGAATGATCCTGTTTTTTCACTACAAGCTTTTTCATTCTGAAATACTGCGATCAGCAAGTCAATCCCAGTCACTCCGGAAAGGATCATTACTTATTCATTAATTATGAATTATTCATAATTCATTACTTATTACTTAACCTTCCAAAGGAAGCAGAAGGTCACACCACAATAGGACTTTGTGCATGTGAATTATTTGCAAAAGCTGGTAAGAAAATATAAGTTCCCCCCAAGTTTATTAGCTCCATATATGACAAGGAGAAAAGACCTCTCCTGCTTTCAGTCTCCCTGCATTATCCCTGGTCACGCTGACAGTTGTTGCTGTCATTGCCCTGGAAGCCTTGAACTCTTCACTATGCTGCTGGCTCCACCAGTTTCCAAAAGCCCCAAAAGATTTAATATTTCCTCATCTCTCTGTACTCTAACTTGGCACTTATGTCATGGACTGGAGAGGGCCAAGGAGCTGTTCCTATGTGGCTCTTGGATTGGCGTTTATTATTTGCCTGGGTGCTCCTAAGCACCTTCATTGCTTTTCTTTCTTTGTCTGAAAACCTGTCACATTTAATTCCACAGCAGTTTACTTTGATTGCAAAAACACAGAGGTTTGCACCAAATTCAGAAAATAAGCCATGCATTTTTGTAGCTAGGCAGTGTTTCCTTGTTCAGCTTGGCATTACACCCTGCCTCGATAGAAGAAAGGTAAATTTGAAGATGGCCATGAAGGTATCGTTAACAAAGAACAGAGAGGAAGAAAGAAAGAAACACTCCTATCTAGGTAGGAGGATTGTCTTCTACCAAAACAGTCAGGTGAATGGCAATGAGAGAAGACTCCTCAGTTCTGGCTATGGCTTACTGAGATTGTTAAATAACTATATGCCAGTCATTTTTGAAGAAACTCCTTTAAAAAAGCTAAAAAAAAAAAATTAAAAAAAATGTGGAGGATGAACTGAAAGGGAAGGTCAGTGAAAACCTGAGAAGCTGGAAAGTCTCAGGGAGATAGCTGCAAGGAGCTGGGGTTCCTTCATCGCTCAGAGCCAAACCTTCGTCCGCTGTGAGAGAAGTTAGTCGTGTACAGCTGTGTCTTCTTTGTTTCTTTTTGTACCTAGTACAGATATGTCCTCATTTAACATTCAGAAATCATCAAATTTCACCAAGTTATTCTTGTGTTCATCTAGAACACTTCAAATTAAAAAGTGATTTTCTGAATGATGTAGAAGACACCAAGTGATAGAAGATCTGTTGCTTCTTTCAGTGGTTTTCCTAGAGGATTATTATATTCCGTGACACTTTGTGCATTTTGGTTGTTTCCAGACATTTATTTCAGCTTCAGGCCATTAACTCCAGTGCTCTCCTTTGACAGAATGAAGACCCTTGTAGTATTTTCTCTTTTTGATGGCACATACACACTAAATAGATTACAGGTCAGTTTTCTTTTGAGTAAAGTAGAGATAACTGAGTTTGAAAAAAAACCCCTAACTCTCTATTCTGCAGCTACTTTTAATTTTCTATTTCTTTTACATAATTTCCACCAGAACTGTATGTATTTATTTATTACAAGTTGTCCCAATTTTATCTGCAGAGATGAAATTACCTCCTCCCTATATATGTGTGTATACACATCCCTTGTTCATATGGCTTATTGGTCTTATAACCCTTTTATGAAAGCATTGCTCTAGGACCATCTCTTAGTCTGCTGGAACCAATAGGTCTTCTTCATATTCACTACTTTCTAGGTTGGATACCTGCCCACTAAATAAAGACCACCTTTAAAATAATTTGTCATGCAGATTGTGAAATCAGAGCTTTCCAGACCATATGCTCCGCCAGAGGAGTTCCACAGACTTCTGTGGATTTACTGTGGGGTCATGGATTTCCCTTCATGCAGCTGATTACAGGAACGTGTCTTGTCCTAGGAAAATGTACCCATGTGTTCTTTACCCTTAATTTGCATGCAGTCCCATGTACAATATGTCTCTTTTGCTTCTCTGCTGTGAAACTCATCTGGTGACATCAACAAAAAAAACCAACAAAACAAAAAAAAATCAAACCCACTAATGCCATTTTTTTTTTTAATTTTGCATTGTCAGTTGTCATTGGTGTTTGTTAAAAAGATTTTATGTGCAGCCTGATTTTCACTGCCTCCTCACTCTGTGCTCAGGGCAGAAAAAATGTGTCAGTAAATATTGAACAGCAAAGCTGTATTATGACTGACAGTTTTCCTAATTCTTTGAGATACACTGGTATCAGTAAAGTAATGTCTGTTCAAGAATGAAGTGCCTAATTTCACTTTGTTTTGATGGCAGAGCTGATTTGGTTCAATCAAAGAGTGATGGCTGGTATCATTTTTAAGGCAGATGTCTTATGTGCTTTATTTTTTGGTTCTATGGTCTAAAATTGCCAACGAGTGCTTTTCTGTGGCATGGTCATTTCTAAATATAATGGTGTAAGAACACAAATACAAGAACAAATCAGTGGGTTATCTGTCTCAGATGCATCCAGCAGAACCTGGTCACAAAGGCCTGTCGAGGAAGCTCCCACCAGCTCCAGGGCTGTCATGTGGGCAAACAGAGGGTCTGGGAGCCCAACCAGGTGTAGCAGGCTACTTGTGGTCTCTAGCTATCTCTGCGCTGTTGGCAGGCTTCTCTCTACCCCTCTACTTAGTGGACGTCCACTCTAAATCTGTCACCACCCTTCCACATCTGTCCGAAGTGTTTCTAGACTGGTCATGCTCACCTGCATTTCGTTTCGCTTTTCTGTTTGAGTTGTCCCTTTCCTAGTGCCCTCTTTTCCCCCGTGTCCCATCTCAGCCTCTTGTTCTCTCTTTGCCATTGCAAAATGAACATTTGCCATGATTGCATTGCTCATGCCACTCATTTTTTGTGTGACTTTCCCCTCTGGTACCTGTATTGTTTACCTCCTCTATAAACTCTTCAGGATAGCTGTGGGCTTTTGCTGTGTGTCTCTGCGTACTACAGAATCCTCGGAGGCTCATCTTTTGCATGGTTTTAGGCACTACTGTAGTAAACATGATTAATAATACTAACATCTACTGTAATGTACTTCATTTATAACTGTACCATAAAGGAAAGTGACTTCCTCACCCAGCTACTTTGTATTTTGTCTGTTGCAACTGTAGATATAGGTCTTCATCTATAAAATAGTTTAATAGCCTATTTTTTTCTGGACTAAAATTCTAACACTGATCTATTTCTTAGATCTTTTAAGCCCAGTGAGTCCAGCTAGTTTTACCTCACTGAAGTTCATCAGTTGGTCCCTGAATCAGGTAGAATAACTTGTCTGATCATAAGAATGTTATTTAATGGTTAGTATTGCGACAATGCCTGGGAGCTTTCCTGCACAAAGCACAATAAAAATACTGAAAAGAAAAAGAAAAGAAGATAAACTGTCCCACTGGCTTAAAATTGAATACAGGTAAATAATGAAAACTTACTCACTATGCCCACACCAGAGGCATAATCTATGTACATTGTCTGGTGGTTTTGGAAGTCATCATGGTGGAGGAAAACTTTAAGGAGACATTTCAAGGAGCCTTAGCAGGGGTGTTTTTATGATTTCTTTTATGCTGTCCTAAGTGTTTGATGACTTGATCTATCAGGGTACTAGACTGGCTTCAGAAACCTTAAGAAATTGTAATGTTAGCTAGAAAAAAATGTTCTGTGCTCCTTTCCAAAGAGTTGTGGGCTTGCACAGACTGTATGATATAGCACATCTTTGTGCTCTAAATTATAATGAAAGAAGGTCCAGCATAAACCCAACCCAAAACTAAGGGAGCTAGCATGGCTCCCTTTCAAGATACCTCAGCAGTTGCCTGTACCTCTCGTTGAGAACAAGGCAGCAGAATCTATGCACTAATACCGTTACTAGCATTGTAGACATACCACCCACACCTGCGTACCTCTGCAAATGCTGGGGAATGTAATGTGTCGTGGTAACCTATCTTTTATATGCTGAATTAGCAGTCCTAGTTTTATGTCTGTTCCCCACACGAATGATCCTCTTGCATCAGGATAGTCTCACACATTCACTTATTGCATTTTTGGTCTTTAATTGTTAAAATTACTTGGTTGTGGGTTTGTGCAACAAGCCATTACAGAACTAATTTCTTATATTACTCTGGAGGGGGGTTTTTTGAGAAAAGTAGGGAAAATATTAATTTCCTTTAAGCTCATACACTGCCGTGTTGTCATAATGAAAATACTGAAATTAATATTTAACAATAATCCCACCTTTATACTGTCTAAACTAATAAAGCAAATGATACACCATACCTCACAAGGCTTACTCATAAAATGTCATCTAGAACTCCCTTAAAACCAGGTTAGGGAGTTCAGTTGTCTTCTGTGGCTAATGTATTTGAGAAGATAAATTTAGGTAGCCCGGTAAATGGTAGGTATAGCCAAGATATTTGCATCATGATTGTTCTGACATACATTTAGTCTAGAGTTTACATCCCCAGGGTTTTCCCGTATAAAAGTTAGGCAACTTGTCTTAACTAGTAGACAACCTAGAGGGGAGTGCTTCAGGAACTGGTGGTTCATCCAGCAATGGGTGGTGGTGAAGGCAGGTGAGGTGAATAACTTTCCAGGAAAAGGTTTTGTCTGTGAGCCATTTCCTTCTGAGGCCGAAGGCCAGACATTAGCAGTCTCACTGGATTCCTATTAATAGTATTTATGTCTGTTGCAGTGTCCTGTTCTATTTGTACTTAAATACATTCTTCCATAATTTCAGTTAGGGAAAATTATCTTTCTGCTCTGAAGCTACTATGCTTGTGTTGTCTTGTACAATTAACTATCACAACACTATGTATAAACTATTGTGTTTTCACCTGATTTATATCAGTTTGCAAAACTGAAGAAAGTCCCTGGCTCTAATTTCAGCGATAAGGCACCTGAAGTGTAGATGTGAAGATTTTCCCAAGTAATGCAGATGGTTACTGGCTTAAGAAAAGCAACCTGTGTATCTTCAGTCTCAGTTTAGTCCTGTAATCATGAGGGGGAAGATACTCTTTATAATATTCAATAGTTTAAAACCCTCGCCCTGTAAGTTTCTAAATACTTCCTGTATTAACTTTGACACATAGAAGTAATCACACCAATTTAAACTAATCAGATTTAGAAACATTTATAGGCTTAAAGTATGTTCTTGTATGCAGCTGTACTTAAATGTTGTAGATAATTCAGGTAAAACTTTTTTTTTTTTTTTTTTTGACAATGCTGATTACCATTGTTGTTTGCCAGGACACTTTTAAAAAATGATCAAATTTTATTCTAACCTTTTAAACACAAATAGTGTGAAATAGCTTGAAAAAGATACAAAACTTTTGCTGCAGATTTCTTTGACAGCAGCAAATAATGTCCCTATTGTCCTGAGAATAAACCCCCTTCCAGGCAGAACATACAGAATGGGGCAGGGGGGAACCAGGGAAGGAGACAGCTTTGTTGCATCTTTTAAACAAAGTGGCCAGCACTTTGCTCTTAGAACTGTGGTGGGATGAAGATGGAAAAACCCCTCACAGTTATTTTCCATTACAATAATGCAGGAAAAATTAAATTGTTTGATATCTTATGGAAATGTTCTGAAATGAAAAATGTTGTGAGCTGAAATGTGAGAGACCTATGTCCTCTAATTCCTGCCTTTGATATCATTAAACTCTGTGAGTCTTAACACTCACAAACATGTCGTCAATCACACTAAATGACGGCTGTAGAAGAACAAGATTATGGAAAGTCACAGGCACAACTGCGGTGTTCAGGTACCTTAATTGGTCTGCCCCATGACAAATGTATTGCTTCTTGTAGCATTTGATGGATTAAAATTGTACAGGCATCACCAAAATGTGCTAATTATTGTGTAAAAAAAGAGACCTGTCTCTGATTATTCAGTAGGTTTGGGGTGATGTTCAGTGTTAATGAGAGGATAAAATAAACATTAAATAGTTCACAGGCATTTTACAATTACTTAAGAAAACTGGAATTGTTAGGATAGGCATCCTTCTCCTTATGTAAGAAAGCACTCTAGCAACTAAGCTTTTTAATGAATAGGCTATCGTATTCTTTTCAAGTTGACATGCTTGTTACTACATTTTGTATGTTTTCTCAAAAGAACTGAAGTACCTTTCTGCCAGATGGTCCTATTGGCTTACCTGTTCTGAACTAAATATGCTTCCTTCAATGAACATGTCATACCTGTCTGGCTGATTAGACCGTGGATCCATTCCTTAATATCCTTTTCTGCTGAACCTCTATTTATACTCTATGGGAAGACAACATTTTTTTTACCCTCAGAGCTGTGTATCATACTGTGGGGTAATAGAAATTTCCATGTAATCTATCTGTTGAGAAATAACCCTTTCCAGTGCAGCCTGAAACTGTGTCTCTGGCATATTGCTAACTTCCATCTGTGCGGATATACTGACAGTCACAGCTTCTGAAAAAGGATCTGCCTGGGGTGCTTTTGAGAACCCCTGACTGGCTGTACGCAGAACAGCTTAAAGGGGTCTTGCTTCTTGCAGCAGCGCTATTGTGGTTAACAAGAAATGTTCTGAACTACGGCAAGTGCTAGAATAAAGGCGTTTCAGCAAAATAAAAGTACATACTCTGTTCAAAGCCTTAACTTGGCTTCACACGTTCTAAAGGGTGAGTGATTTGCCTTTATCTATAAAAGAGGAATGCAAGATCACACTCTGATGGCAAAATGGTAAAGAAATATTGGCATGCTAAAATAAATCACTGCCACCAGTGCTTAAGAACCATCTCTCTGTTTAGCTTGGTTTAGACCTGTCAACTATTTTCCTTGGTAGATAGCAGACAATGTTTCAGTATGCCATGCGATCTGAAATGACAGCTCAATTAGCATTTCATTTCTAATGTGTGTTTTCTGAAAGACCTTTAGGACCAAAATCTGTCCCACACAGTCTTTCTGATTTAAAAGGTCATTAGAATCTGACTGAACACCTCCTTCTGCTATTATTCTCTCAGGCCTGGAAAAGGTTAAGAGGCATTTATTGGCTCACTGAGGCAGATGACTCATAACTTCTGGATATAAGAGGGGGAAGTGGCTGCCCGAAAAGATAGAATCTAGGGTGTGGGCTCAGAAGTCCCACAGTAGTCATCCTAGCAACAGGCTCAATAAAATGAAACAGCATCAACAGAAATTTTGAGCTGAAGTTTATCTTACTTTCTTTGTTCATAAAGGCAAATCTCTGAAAGGCACTGGAATAGAGTTTATGTAACGTGGACTCAGTGGAGAGCGAGTGACAAAGGTACCTGCTCACAGAAGGAAGCACCAAGAGCTAACAGAAAAGGTTTATGCCAGATGAGCAGAGCAAGAGCAGAATACTGAACTAAGTGGTTATACCAGTAAACCTGCATAACTCAGTTTGTATCCGTCTCTTAATTGTTGTAGGTTTTCTTGCAAATATTTTGTTGAAATTTCTTTTTCCTCTGTATCAACTGACAGCTGTGTTTTACCTTGACCTCCCTGAGACAGGTACATAGCAAGCAGCATGCCTAGAAATAAAATTTTGAGGTTTTTTTTCTGTGTGAGGTACAAAAGAAATGCATTCAAAGTGAATGTAAAGAGAAAAATAAGAGAAAAGTAAACTGAAATCATCTAGCTGTGTTTTCCCTCTGACATTCTGATTTCCCGCATGGAAAAACATCTTGGTGTATATCATAAAAATAATCTCTTATATGATTATCTCCATGCCACTGCTAAATTCAATTTACCCTTCTTTAAAGCATCTAGCTGCTGAGCAGACTTTTCTTTGTTTCTGAGCTCAAATCGTCTCTTCTGTCTGCAATCCACATCAGGTTGAATTTTTCTCCCATTCCATCATAACACTTTTGATGAGATTCTGATTCTCATTATCTTCAGAGGACCAAGCCTAACAGTGTGCCTCCTTTTATAAAGTTCGTATGTTCCTGCAATCTCATCTCCTCAAGAGATACTGGTTTCTGTTGTATTCAACTGATTATGTTTACCTGACCACAGCTGAAATCCATGTCTCTCTTTAGCAACTGCAGTCTTTGCTATAGATGGATTTTTATTTTGCTAACAAAATTGGAATGTGTGTTTTGCAGTAACAGGAATTGCTTCTAATCCTTTGTTTTGTTTTGGGGTTGGGTTTTGTGTAGTTTTTTGTTTGTTTGTTTTGTTGTTGTTGCTTATTGTTTCAAATGGTTTCTTTGAAATTAAGGCATAGGTAAGTCTTCCACAGCAATCATCCTCAGCAACATTAGCATTAGGACCTAAGATTTGGGGAATGGAGGCAATGGGACATTGTTTTGCAAGCTCTTCCCCTTTGTAGCAGTTCAAAGCCAAAACAATATGGATACAGGGTCTCTGGGCTTTTTATCAATTTAAATATTTGTTAGCAGATAACAGCAGTGGATGTGTAGCCAGAGCTTGTTGTATTCCACTAATACCTATTTGCCACAACATTTATGGGTCATTGGAATCGGAATATATTCTAAGGAAGTAGGAATATATTCGAAGAGAGAAAACAAATCTTGCCTTGAACTCGCCTGGGGTTTACCAGGAAGTTTTGTGGTACTTTAATTTGAGATACAGCTCAAGCTCACAATCTGCCATTATCTTATTTTCTTTCTTCTCTCTGCTTTTACAGACCCTGAAAATGATTGATTTCTCTAGGCATACTAGCCCATCTCCTTGTGTTACCATGTACAGTCCATATTCACACATATATCATTTTAGAAATTAATTTTCTGCAGCCTGTTTCTGTTTTTTAATTCAGTGAGCTTTCATGTTAAACTTCGAATTTTATGTAGCTTCTGATGTCTTAAGAGTTTATATTCACAACCTCCATCTGCCAGGCTAACCTAAGGGTGCCATTCCTTCGGTCCTCTTTTTCAAAATCGATTTATTTTTTTTCTTCAAGAAATAACTCAAATTGCCCTCAGTTGAGTAGTTCTAATTAAGAAATATGCATTTCATATAGCCATCTCTTTGGTAAAAAAGGATGGAAATTTACACCTAAGCAATCAGTACATTGCATAATTCTTGCTTAATGTTCCCCTTACAAATGTCGTAAATGAGACAGTGGCAAACAGGTGCAGTCGCTAAAGGGTATGGTTCATACGAGTGATCTTTGTCAAGCACAGAATTCCTTCTCTAACATTTTCTGAGTGCTTCAGAGTCTTAGAGTCGACAACAGGAAGAGCTCATTGGTTTTATAAAGGCTAAACATTGAAAACCAAGTGCCAGTGACCTCTCAAGCCATTTTTCATTAGTGTGACACAATTAGCTCAGTGTTAAGCCATCTTTGATTTGCATTACAGTGAGAATGGAATCTGTGAGACAGTATTTTCTTATGTAGAAAGTTAAATAGTATCTGAATGCTGGTTTTTGCCCTCATCTCCACATATTTAATGCTATGGTATTTCCATAGCATTCAGTGCCACACAGAACTATGTAGACATAAGACATGACTATTACATTTACCACTTTTTTGGATAGTTGACTAAAGCACTCAGTGAAAAAAAAGAAATCCTTAGCACAAGATCTGGGAAAATCTACTAGAATATCCAGTCCATTATTTGCCAAGCCTCAGGTGCACTGCTTTTCACCTTATCTCTGCCCTCTTCACTGTATTTTATTACAAACACACCAAACAAACTCTCACCCTTCCTCGGAGCTGCGCTGGATGGGAGCCTTTTCCCTGACAAAAGAGTTTATTCCCTTTAAAAAATCACTTTAATGTCTGCTAAATTTTATAGCTTCTAAACCTTCTCATCCAGTCCCTTGCCTCTTATGCACATAATGTCACTTAACGCTCTACTTCTCCTGTTCGGACTAAATGCATCTCTTGTATGTCTGCTAAGAAACCTCCGGCTGAAGCATCTGTCCGGTGCTGTCTGCATAACAGTACTGAAAAGACGCATCCAGCACCATAAATCTTTTTTGTCACTACACTGAGGTCATGCCCAGGCCTCACCCAGGTACATCCTCCCACCAAGTGTTATGTGTCCCACTATTTGTCAGCACAGCCTGGTCCACAGCTCAGCCTTGCCTGTGCACCGTTCGGTACACCCGTACCATCCAGCTCACGTGGTGGCATCCTCCCAGGTAATCCATCTGTATCGGTCTGGCCGAGGCCCATTTGGGAAGGAAAGCTGGATAGACAAGTCTTACTAAGCTATCAGTTCTAAAAGGTCAGGCAGGATTTGTCTGAGATGAATAACATGATATGTCAACACTTTCTTCTATATCCTAAATAAAGATATTGCTTGTAAGAATTAGTGAGCATTTGGATAACTGTAGTTGTCCTGCTTTTTTTCATTCAGTCGAATGTATGATACATGAGGTAAATATAAACTTGCTTCTCAGCTCCCAGTCAGTAGTAATGGAATGAAAGTTTCCCATCACTGGAATATTTTAAGTGTGATGTTACAAACACAGCCAGAGAAATCAGATAAAATTCGTCCCCTACATTGTTGACTATCCGTTAAGCAGTAGCACAGGAACTTTTAACATAAGAGAAGAAATAATACATGAATTCTTCTCTCTCTTCTTATTTCTCAATCTCCTTCAGGATTCAACGCTGTCCACCACAAATCTGATAATTTAACTTCATCTGCATGAACAAAATTGCTCTCTGTTTGCTATTGTCTTCTGCTTTATACCTGTTTTTATCACAGGCACTTCTGCTTGAAAGTACACATCTTTCCTTGGTTGCAGTACCTGGCATACACTGATATTCAGCCTCCTGGTCTCTCACATCCAGTTGTTCAGTCATTTTTAACAAGTCACTCCCTCTGGCAAATGCTCTCAATTCAGGTAGTTTTGAGGTGATCTGTAAAGGCTTTCCAGGATCCTTTTAAAATTCAGTTTGCCTAAGTCCAGAAAGACAAATTCAGGCTAAAGAAGGAAACTTGGCCTTGCAAGTGAACCTTGTGCAGTCTTTGCACATATGTGAGGGGGAGAAAATAAACCTCAAGAGAACCACAGTTTCTGGATCCTACAGGTGTGTGGGCTTAGGCACAAACAGAGAGGCAGAGAAGCGTTACCTCCGGAGCTTTACTTTGTCCTGGATATGCGATTAAGATTACATAAAGTGGCAGGAGGATGCTTTGAAAAAACTGGGTGAATTTCCAGTTGCTGAGAATATTCAACCTGTGATGGGGGTCATGCTGTTATTCCCTGCTGTGCATGAAAGAACGTTTTAATATTTGCCAGCTTGCTGGGTGATTTATAGATGAGTATACTGGCTAGAGTGACTGAAGTTCGGTGTCTTTATTATGTTCTGTTTGATCAGGAGAGACACCAAATCTGAATGTGTACTTTGGAGAACCTTGCAGTAGCAAGTAGAACTGCTGACCTTTAAAATAACGTGATTCACACTATTGAGGGCAGTAGAGATAGTGTTCCATATATTAAAAGTTATGATGAAAAGCTGCGTGAGGTTTTTTTCCCTACCTGATTTCTGTAACTGTGGTTCAACACTCAGAAAATCCCCATGGAGCAGCAGTGACTTGAACATGGGCACTGAGCTGACCTGACTGAATTCTTGTGAGATCTTGGGAAAGAATCTTGGCAGGCAGAAGGCTTTGAAGTAGGGCATCATTAATGCCCGTTACTGTCAAGGCTGCATTATACCGCATTTCAGACTGAGATTTTTTGTTTGTTTTCTAGTACAGCCTATTTTAACTTGTTTGTTATAGTGAAGGTGAACACAATAAAAGTTATTATATAAATGTTATAAATAATATTATTTATATAATAAGACATCAAGGAAGGAAGCTTGCTGGCTGAAAGACTTTTGCTGAGTGACCGTTATGGTCAGCCTTTAAGGAGGGAAAAACAGTCTGAACTTGCCATACCATCCTGGAAAATCTGAGCCTTGAAGTTACTGTGGACAGTCATTCACTGGAGAAATAGTGAAAAAGTACACAATTTCTGTTATCCAGCCCACAAATAATCTTTGGAGTCTGTGTAACCCACCTATATCAGCTACCCATCACTTCAGCTACCTGGCCGTCACTACCAAAGTGCTACTAGTGCTGAAAAAGAGGTTTAGAAATACGCAGTAGAAATAACTCTACTCCTGCCAGAGACGTGCTTGAATAGGTATTCCTAATAAATTGTCTTTACAATGTTTCCTCAGTCGATAGGAACGGAACTCTTCTGAGAGCTCTAATGAGATTGGCTAAAGATGCAATGAAAACAACACCCGGAGGGATTGCAAGGCATTGCAGTTACGCAAGTGTCTATTCCTTTTAAGCAACATAGGGATCACTGTTCTTTCCCCAAAACATTTCAGAACAACGTGGAAGAGTCCCCACAGGCTCAGACTCACATCTAGTGATTTTCCTGCTGACATCGGGGCACTGTGGCAAAGTGACAGCCTAAAACACAACTCTGCCCAATTGTGTGCAAGCCTATGAACCCAACAGACTGAGAGAGCACCCAAATCCCGCGTGCTGTTCTTTCACTGCCACGTTTACGGCTGCCCAACCTGTGCACAGCTGGGCTGGGGTCACTGCACAAGAACTGCCCTCGCTGTGGTCACTTCAGTGACAGCTTTATCCATTTGGGGGACATATCCATTTGTACCACAAAAGTACCACATGTACCAAAATGTGCCAAATGTACCACAAAAAAAGGGGCAGAAGTGGTAGTTCTTCTTGCCCTGCCAATAAGATTAAAATGCTGCTTCATTCTCCTGCACTTAAATGGAATTGAGGGCTACAGTCACTGACCAATGAAGTGTTCCAAGCAGTCTAGGCAACAACAATAACATCCAAAGAACAATGACTTTCTGTTCCAAATTTGTGGTTGCCGTAGGTTGTCTTGCTTCATCTCAGTAACTTGGAATACTCTAGATGTTTTATACCCCTCATTTGTGTGAACCAGGACATGCTGCCTCATTTACAGTCATGGAAAGAATGTGCTCAAGATCGCAGTTATGATTGTCCTGCAACTCTGCAAAGAGCTCTTAAAGTCAAACCTTTTGTAATAGTTCATTTTCTACTTCTGTGGTGCCAGTAGTGTTGTCTCTGTGAGTGCCTGTTGTGGTAACCAGCACAGTATTAGAGCTCAAAACTCCTGTAACAGTTTTACACTTTGATTCTGTATAGGATCCTACACTGAAGAGCAAGCAGCACACAAGTCATGCTGAGGAGAGTACATCTCTTGACAGTGTGCTCGTTTGTATTTATATTTATCTGGTATTTTGCTTTCAGTGATTTAAAAGCAATCTAAAGTGTAAATCATATTCTCTTCCCAGTAAACCAGAGCACTCTGAAGGAGGTTGAAAGCACCAGGAGATAACAGGGGGAGCAACGCTGTTGGTGTGGGCCACAGCTCACTTGCAGGGTTCTGCCGCGGTAGTGGGCATGGCCCGATGGTCCTTCTCCCACCCAGTTGCACAATGCAAAGGCCAGGCAGAGCAGCAGATTGGGGAAAATGCAGCCTAAGCATCACAATTAGTGCCATAGTCTTCACATTTGCTGCATCTCTTCTGATGAGGCTTGTATTATGTCCTAATATGTTGTGCATTAGCAATTAGCATTTTTTTTTTTCTCTGCTTCTCTCCCCATGCTTTCCCAAGAGAAAACTTACTTGATTTTTTTAAAAAAATCTCTCTTTTGGAACCATGGTTAGAATTGGATAAAAATCAATTACACTCATTTAAAAAGGGCTAAGAGAGGGAAGTAAACCTGATGTAAGACTCCAGCAAGGTCTAGGGATTGTCAGTGAAGTCTTACTTTAATTCTCCTAAAAACTTAACTCCCTATTCAGTAAATAGGACCAGAAATCCACTGTATAGTGTATAATTTTGTAAAGATATTATGCTTGAAAAACTGCAGTTGCTAAGACCACAGTTACATAGTGAAATACAGTTAGGTGTGTATGAAGTAACAATATCTTTAAGAAAATCACCCTCAGGATCTCTGCTCACTGTGTTGTAGATACAGACTCTGATCTGAGCCCTCTACCGTTCCTGCAGAGCTCATTTCAAAGGATCTTGGACTGCACCTGTGAGTGGCTGAGGACTGGCACAGTCCATCTCTTACACTGTACAGGTAGGATGAAAACATTCTGGTCAGGAATCATTTTTGGTTACTTGAAGCTTATAATTTACACTCCATTTGAAAAGGGGTGGTGAGTCTTATTAGTTCGTTTACACATCAGTGTTTCCATAAAAATGTTCCTTCTTCCTTTGCTTTGTGTGTTCAGTAAAGCAATCACTTCCTGCCACGGATACTCAGGGAACTTCCTTGCGCTACTTCATAAATGAAAATACTTTTTTTTTTTTTTTTTAAACATTTTAATGCATTTGTTCTGATTGGAAGCATATCTGTTGCATATGAAAAAACAGAAATGCTTGTTCTAAGTTGAAAATATTTATGCTAGGGTAGCTATTGTTTTATGGAATTACTAAAGAAAGATATTTCTGAAACATAAATTTTACAAGTGATTATTTCCTGTGTATGTTACACCTATTTTTCTGTGTTGAAAGGGCCAAAATCTTGACTTGTTCTGTTTAGATTGGGCAGTACAACCTGTTTCTGAATGGCTCTGCCTGGACGTGGCAGTGGAATGTATCCATCACTGTATGCCTATTACAAACAAGGTTGGAATCTGGCTCATTAAAAGCAGAAAAAAAAAAAAAAAAAAAAGAAGTCACCAAGTAAGAATAACAGTGTCAGTTGTAGCTATTGTATTCATCTTCCTGTGAAGATAAGTCTCTGTGCTCTGGCAAGTTGGCTGTTGCATGGACTTCTCAAACAAAGGAATTGAGGCCAAGGTGGTGACAGCACTGCTTTTGGGCACCAGGTAAGGGGGCTTTGCATGGGAGTTAGCCGTGTAAAAGTATACTGGGAGAAGATCATGTGCTAAAAACTTGACTGTGGCTTTGAATAAATCACAAGGAAGGAGCAGAATTTTGCTCTCTTACCCTGTGAGCAGCCAAAGAGATCATGCCTGTGTGAGCCACGAGAGGCACGTACGTGCAGTCAGAAGGGGAATTATTTTCCTGGCCCAAAATTATTTCACATCTGTTTGACATGGCTTGTATATCAGAGGCTAGAACCAGAGAGGCTAAACTACACCTCACTTTCCCCTGCCAGAGCATCTTGTTGGTAAGGTCCTTCTGAAGGAAGCCTTGGGTAGCTCAGTATGATTTTTGGAAAACTGAATCTGCATGAAACACTGTAAAACATTATCACTGTGAAATAAGTATAGACATTTCTAAGTATAGACACACCCTTGTCATGGGTGTTTCTCAACCTAGGGTATTCATGGAAAGCAGCTAATAGCAGGAGCAATATTTTGCACTGTGGTAGGCTTAGGAAATATAATATGATAGAAATGTGCCAAGTCTTTTTGCTGGGGAAAAAACATTAGTATGGACAATCAAAAAGAAAACTTACTAAACCTTGATTCAGAAAATAATGACATATTTTAAAGTTTTTTGTTCTTATCTACACATTCGCAAAGGAGACGCTAAGTATCACTCAGGTTACTTAAAACGTTCCAGTACATGTGCATTTGTTGGGTTAAGATCATAAAAATTATAAACACAAGGATTCAGGCAATAATTTGATGGAAACATCTTTCTTCTCTGGCCTAAGTACTGTTCTGAACATATCACTAACTAATGTTTATCTAATTTAGGTTCTTAATTGTATTGTTTTGTGTTTCCATGTAGTATTTCTATGCTCTGCTTTCAAAATACTTGTTAAAATTTAACATTTATATACAATTTTATTTAGGTTGGTGATACAGTGTCAAAAATCAGTTCCTTTCCTTTGAACTCAGTCTGTGTTTAATTTGTATTCATCCCATGAATATGTCGGCTTAGTGTGTAGTGAGGTAAAACAAGTAGGTTCAAAGCAAAGCTGTTTCTGAGAGAACCCTGGAGAGCTGATAGTATTCTAGGAAAGAAGAGGAAAAGATTCAAGAAAACACAAGTTTAAATAACCAGGCAGATGTAAAGGAAAGTTCTCACAGTCAAAAGACTGGTTAATCTTCTGGTGGATGTGCGTGGGGAAGTTACTTCTACGTAAATGTGTCTTTATATATGTACTATATCTGCTGTTCACATGTGACTTTGAAAGTGAAGATCCACCTGTATTTTGACTAGCCCTGGCAGAGTAGAAAACAACTGATGTGTTGTGGTTCAGAGCCTTGCCCGAGAGTAGGGTATTGCAAAGCTTCACCTCACAGCAGGCGGGCAATACAGATGTATTTGGACCTTTGGCAGCTTTGAAGTTCTCTGTGATGGAGTACATGCTCGTTTTTACTCGAGATGAATAAATGTGTTACTTTCATGACTCTTAGATTCAATACAATGTTTAGTTGGTAAAGGTAGTAATAGTGGAATGATGGTCATATTTTAGAAAACAGTAAAATTCACAGGAACTAGGTTGTTCCCGGGAAGCTGTGAACGTTCAGGGGTGGAAAATCAAACATGCTATTATGTAAACTATCATTTATCTTAAAGAAATGAAAGCTAATGAAATAACACATCTGTTTCATTAGAAAAAAAAGTGCTTTATGGATATCTTTATATATCTTCAAATATCTTTAATAAAAATATCTAAATAGATACCTTTAAATATCTTTAAAGAAATCAAAAACTGTAGTGATCCAATAGTTTAATTTTCAGAATGCTTTTGATACTTCACAGTACAAAGGTTCATTAATATCTCCTTAGGGAGAGGAGGAGATAGGATTACCTCATTTAAGCAAAAAACCAAAGACATTTGACTGATAAGAAAGTGAAAGCCTTACCCATAACTTTAAAGAATATTCTCCTTTCATAGATAGAATTTAAAATTTCATTAAAAGTATCCCTGTGAATTCAGTGCATTCACTTATTTTATCTTTAAATATTTGATTCTTGCTTGCATATTCTCCAAAGAAGAATAAGTTATACAGTAGAATTTTTTTAATTAGCTACCTGGACAGTTTTGCTCACTTTAGACTTTTTAGCAATATATTAATTTATAAGATGAAAAATATTAATGGAAGTGATTCATTGCCGCAGAAAAAAGTCTGCTTTAAACAATGGCAGGGGTTTTTTTATTTTGTATTATTTCAACAGCTTTGAAATGCATCACTTTATAGAATTACTTGTTTTCATCTCTACCAGTACCCAGTACTAAGTTTTTCGTGTGCTTGACTTTAGTAAAGCCTCTGTTTATAGTTTTGTGGGTGGAAAAAAAAAATAAATTTAAAGCTGTACAGTCTCAAGATATCTAGAACATAGGGGCACAATCCAACAAATACAACTTACTTTTAAGAAAAGCTGAATTAATCCTTTCAGTGAAATGCTCAGTTTGACTTCATGTAAGAAGCTGTGAGGACGTGGAGCTTTTTGTATTGCTCAGGAGGTATTCTGAGTGTGACGACTGAGAAATACGCAGGGATTTCAAAGGGAAACTGTTCCTATTAAGTTCAAAAGGAGTTTACTTGACCTTAAGATTAATCAAATTGAACCTTGTATTATTTTTGTAACATGTTTATAGAGAAACTCATTCTGCCTGCAGCACAGTGCTGTCCGTGGTACATTAGTTTCACTTTCGCCTTGCTGGAGCTCTTAAACTTTTTTTCCTGCCCACTGCACCTTGGAAATGGAATGGGAAGCAGAACCTCCTTTCATAGCAGTGGCGGTAATTTTCATCTTTGATTTAAAATTAATTACAGATTAAAAATGCAAAAAAATTGTTTGTGTGGTGCCTGCACGCTCTGGACTGTTTCTTTAGCTAGCACGTGGGTGATGTTGCAGAAGTCCTTCTGCAGAGGTGGCTGGTGCAGCTGGGGCTGCTTCAGAAGGGGGCTGTGCACATGAAGGATTTCCAGGGTGCTGGAACTAGATGGAAGACCATTCTATAGCTGGCAAACATGAAGGGCTTTAGTGTAGCCTTCCTTTTGGAGTGGGAGGGGAGGGGGGAATTAGATGGGGTTGGAGCTTGATATGTTTATGAATTACATTATTTGATTTCTCAACATTGCCTTCATGATGCAGAAGATGTGTTATAGTTCTGTGTTCCTAAAATAAAGTTGCACTATATCTAGAAATCAGAACAACTGTAATGGGGAAATTCTAGCAAATAAATACTGTAAGTAGGTAGATCAAATGTACTCTTTCTAAAAAAGAGCAAAAGGAATCCCCACAAATGCATTCATAACCCCCCTTCACATTTCCTTGAGAGGCCACTGAAATTTGAGAATGAAGGTTACATGCAAGAGCATTGCAATTCTTAATCTCTCTTCTAATTCACAGAAATCCCAAATATCAAATCAAGAAGCTAATTAAAGACGCGTTTCCAATTAAAATGAGGGTTTTTACTGAAGCGAACTCAAAAATTGCATAATGAGCCTCCATTATCTCTCAGTGATTTCAGAACAAAAGTAACTAGTCTATCAGGAAAAGATAAACTTCCTCCTGTAAAGCCTCACTCTGCAATACAAGCCTGTGATTTAAAAATGAAGTTTGAAAGCTCATACGTACTTTGGTTGCTTGCTAGTCCTTCCCAGAATGGCACAGTGGGTAGTTCTGTTCCCCGGGTTACAGCTGCACATTATGTCAGTTTGACAGGCGTGAGAATGAGCGAAGTTTTTTCATCATCCCTCAAGTGTTTTTATCCTGCCGGCTGCCTGCCTGCAAGTATGTGCAGAGCTGAATCGGTAGCCTGTGATCTCCTCACCACTACATGGTGCTCTGGGAGTGTCTCAGATGTTCAGTGTCCAGTCTGGTGGGCTCCAGTTGTGCAGTCCTTCTCCAAGAGGCATGCCCATTCATGCTTTAAGACAATAATGCTTATAATGATAAGAAAAAGCATGCTTAATATGCACATTATGCATGATTTCTGTAAGATTCAGTTTAAGAATTTAGGTGCCTGTGGGTAGGTGTTTTCGTATGAATGAAGCAGGTAATCTTCTACTATGGCCAATGCTGATATTGCCAGTAGTCAGTGAAGTCTAAAGAATGATGTAAGTTAGCTGCTTAATTTGTTTACATAGTGAATTAAACTACCAGAGCCAGAACATAAAATCTGTGAATACATATGCTCCCTACAAAGGAAAGTTTAAAATCTGTGGATCCTATGAATGCTCAAGACAAAGTGATGACACGATATCTAGCATATTCTATGCCCTCTTGGAGATTTTAGAAAAACATCAACTGTGACCACCTATGGTCTTGTACAGACAATTGACTTACACAGACAACCGATAAAGGATAGAAACACTAAGCTGCTGTTGGAGGCTCATTCCCCCCAGATAAACACCTTTATTGAGGTTAAACCCAACCGTCATCACTATGGGATACATAGAGAAAGTATTTAGTAGAAGAGCCTGTGAAGTGAAATTCAACATTTCCCAGGTAGCCAAAAATAATGGAGTCAGCAGAGACCCCGGGTTCACGTCTTCTTACAATCATTCTGCTGCTACATCTTTTAATGTCCAATACTTAAAACTCTCCTTTCTGTGTCCCAAAGCCTCCTAGCCTGTCAGTTTTTATGGCCTTATGTTGTGCTGCCTACCTGTTTTAGCTCAGTAACTGAAGAACACTGTAAATTCAAGCTAAGGATTCCTGTGCCTGACCTGTTCCACCCTGGCATTTTCCTTCATAACAGCTTCGATGAGGGAACTGCAAAACTGCATTTCCACAAGGGAACAGCCTCAGCTGCTGAAGTGTTCCTGCTCACTCATTCCTGCCCCAGCACCGTATTCTGCCATCCTCTCAGCTTTTCTGATACAGCTGCTTACAATGTCTTAACCGTATTAGTTCAATAGAAATTGAAACACAACAAAAACAAAAACAAAAAAAAAAAAAAAAAGAAAGAAAAGAAATAAACCCAAAACCAACAAAAACCCTACCACCACCTTTCCTAAAAAGAGATTATTTTTACCTGGATTACACCAATGATAAAATTCATCATGTGGCCCATTACCATTTGCATTGCAGCAGTGGTGGTGTGAGAAGCTGCAATATAGGGATAGCGTATCTTTCGTGCTGGCTTCCTTGACAAAGAAAATGTATCATATAACCCTGAATCTAAAAGTTATCTTCTTTTCCTAATTATCACAATTTGTCTAACAGAAGATTAGGAGGTTAGTAGATTACCTATGCCTTCAGGCGGTTTTCCTTTTGTATTTATATCATCACAGCTGCAGAAAAGCTATTTTAAAGAACAAAATTAAAACTTATGTTTTAAAATGAATAGGTCTTTGAATAGCAAAACCCCAGACCTGTTGAATAAAAAGCTGGAAATTTTACAAATCCATATTTTCTCATACAGAAGGACTATTCATTCTCAATCCAAATTGGAAACATCAGTGTTATATTTTAGTTCTAGCCTCAAAACACAATTTTTCATGTGGCTTGAGATTTACAGATACAAAATCTGTTGTGCTTTCCTTCAGTAGTACCTTACCCATTATCGATCTGCATGTATAAAGGTGTGCAGATACACTAAATCTGTCTTGCAAACTCTTAGTTTCAAAATGTGTTGTGCTTACTCATAATCCTTATTTGTATTTCTCATCACAAATAAACTCACAGGAGGTTGGAGCTGTGTTCCCATATTGTGGATATTTAGCTTGGTAGTAGGTACATTTGGTGCAGTTTGCTTCGTGTTAGGATTGGTTCAGTTCTTAACGTAAGGTTAATAATATGAAATTAATTAGTTTTCCTATCAGCAGTCACTAATCAAATTCTTTTATTGATGCTTTTTTGTGTGTCTGGTCTATGATTTATTTGTCTCTTTTTTTTTTTTTTTTCTATTAGAAATAGAGACACAGCAAATACAGCAGGGACTGAGTAGAAGGCAAAGTTTAGGTTAGACTGCTGAGCACCATCCGGGTGGCAGGCAGGGGAGCAGCTGGGGCTCCTTGCTGTGCGGCTCCACATGAAGGCTGGTTCCCCTTTCCCCCCCGAGCTGCAGCTGTCCCTGTCTGGCAGATTATCTGGTATATGCAGATATGTAGAAACCAAATCTGATTTCCACATGCACTACCCTCAGTGGTGTCAGCCCTCTTTCCTTAAAGATTATGCAAGGGTAAATTAAATTATTATGTTATCACAATGCTTAAAAAAACAGTTAATAAAAATGAAAAGGTTTTTTAATTGCTCTCATTAGTTACAAAAATAGCTTCGTTACTGAGTTCTTTTATGTTGGACTTGACTTTTAAAAATGAACAATTTTGAAAATCCCAGTTAAATTCCATTTTTGTGTTCTAAACGTTTTCTACATTGTCCTTCATTTGTTTCCATTGATGTCCTTTCCTCATACTCCATATCATTCTCCATTTCTTTTCCTTTCCTGATTCATAGTTCTTCCTTTTTAATAGTCATTTGAAACCAACATTTGTTTGGTAAGACAGTTCATATTTATACATACTAGAATTCTAAAAATTTATCTGTGATTGAACACTAGTCCAAAGACGACTGCAAAGTTTAAATACCGCTATATGAAAGCATAAAAAATATGTTTCTGAAGAATTCTGAGTGCTTTGAAATGTAGTTTCATTTTCTATCAGAACTGAGCCTCTAAATTCTTCATATAACCTGGTAAAAATAAAATCTGCTTTGAAATGATTCAGCAACTTATCTGAAATTTTTGGTTGAGTCTCTGATGTTTCTACTTTAGCATGTAATGAAAATGTCAAAACCAGATATAAGGCCAAATAGAGGATCGCTGCATTTAATTCACGTTATGTTATAACTGTATGTTTCAGTACTTTCCATGCATTTTTCTTAGTATTAATTGGAAATGTTGGTAACAGTGGAATGCATTCAGAAACATTTTTGAAAATTCATTTAGTAGATCTGATAGATCTGTATGAAATGTAATTTGATAGATTTTTTTCAGTTGATGAAAATGGTTTCTTTAGCATTTCTAACTGTTCTTTTTGCTTGCAACTTTGGGAGCCCTCATGTCTTCATGGTCTATGTACTCTGTACACAACACGTGTCTTAGGTATTAATTTACATCCAGGATCCTTACTTTTCTTACTGGGTGTAACTATATTTTAGTCCACATCTATCAGACATGCAAAATTAGGGAGGTTTCCCTTCTAACAAGTGTATGGAGTCCCTCAGCTATACACAGAGATATTACAGAAAATCTGAAACTTCAGAAGGAGCAATGAGGAAGAAAATGGTTTCATTTTCTCATGGCAATGCTATTACTGGGGACTTCTCCAGGTTTTTTTAAATGTGAAGTCATATGTTTATTTTATTATAGTGTCTTTCATGAGGCCTGTGCTCCGAAGTATAGTATACTCCCTGAATTGAATGATTGGAACAGGGGTGTTTGAGGTTTGGGGGTTTCCTCTGGCAGTTTCTGCATTATGCTTTACATACAAAAGAGTGAAGGGTGTCACTTTTTATTAAAAGCAGTGTTTGAGTGTTACTGCCTGCTGGAGAAACCCATGGTAAAGGGAGAAGCCAAGCCAGGAGGAGTGTTTGCACTTGTGGTGATGAGGGAGATGCTTCATCCACTGAGTGAGGAAGGGCGGAGGGTTTCCATCCCACATGGGGTGGGATGCCAGGGACAGAAGGACCGAAGGAAAATGCTGCTACCCATTTCCCAAAGCCTGCAAACCCAAAGGGGAGTTGGGTGTTTCTCCTGTGCCCTTTTTGCTTCACACCTGTGGGGAACTCAGCAAAAGAGGCAATGTGTCAGTCCCTGGCGGAAAAAGGCTTCATGAGCTCTGTGTGAGGAACCAGAGGGGATGGATTTGATTCAAAACCTGCTCTAGCAAAGTGTACTTTAATGAGTATAAAATCTCATAGTACCATCCTAAGATCCACAATTAAAGGAGAGCTGAGGCTCTGTTAATTTTAGCTTTGCCCAGCTTTATTGTTGGCAGGTTGCAGACAACAGTGAGAACCATATAAGGCCTGAAAAATAAAAATAGTTCACAAATGGTTTCATGTCAAGAGCCTTTTATTTTTGAAAATGCAACCAATAATCAGATCCTTGAAACGTTCCTGTGACATATAGATAAGCATATGCTTAAATGAAATATACTTAAATGAAAAAAATCTAATTTATGATTGTCCTTCAGGAATTACATATTCAGAGAGAGAATAGAACCCCTCTAATTTCTTTCTCAGGTTCTTTTTTAAGTGTTAGGGTCCTTGCCAGTGTGTCTATGTTTTTCTGACCTTTCTTTAATTGCCCTGGCATTTCCATTACAGCATTTGAAAATTGCCATTAATTTATTTGCTGAGTTGCCAATGCTTGTATTATGTTTGCCACCTACAGAGAACCGCAGTAGTACTTGCTGATACTATCACACATTATTCTTGGCTGTACTTTGGCTCAAAGAGTAGAGGGGGTCTGCGTGTCTTTTCCTCAGCTTCAGTGTTCTGTTTTTTTCTAGAGAAAATAATTTTACTGAGATACAGTGTCTCTTTCCACCCAGCAGACCAGTTTAAAAGGCTCATCTCTCAACTCATTTTTTTCAGTTTAGAGGATAACAATAGCAACTTTGAGTACCATATGTGTAAAGTGATAGATGCTGCACTGCATGAATAAAAAATTAATCTCAAGCGTATTTTTACAGTTTATTTTCATATTTGTGAATTTAAAAAATATCTTAAGCATCATGGTAGTTGAATTCCTGTCACACACAGCAAAGCAACTCGCAGATGTTAAGTGGTCTTCTGAAAGTCTCTGTCTGATGATTTTATATAGAAGAAATGTATTTTGCAAAAGTAAAATTCTTGTTAAAACTGAAATTTCCATAAAACTGAGCAGATGAAGTCATCTAACAAAAATGCTGTAATAGAACAGAGCTTTGTAGATGATGATAGACGCACTTCCCACGTGCCTATATTCAGATTGTTTTTTCTCAGCTGTATATACTTGCTTTTCTAAAAATGTAGACATTATGTGTCTCTGTTTTGCAGGTTTTTTTCCTAACTATACATGTTTTCTTTCTGTTTTAATCTGACATTATTTGCTATCTATTTACATTTTGGTTTGTATCACTATTTCATCGGTTACCGATGTCTTAAATATTTTGCCAACACCTTTGCAAACTTTCTAGAGGTATTTAGTAATCAAAATCACAATAATTAAAAGGGGATTACCAACCTGTGGTATTTAGCTCGAATTTAAATATTTATTTAAATAGAATCATGGAAATACTTTGTCCCATGGAGCCACCCACAGTTGATAGCTTCCTATTTTCTGTCAATATCCATCAGTCATATACAGCAGGTACAGAGTATGAATCATCGACTAAGGAGTTTCTCACATTTATCAGGGTGTTTGGAATACCACTTCCACCACTCTTTGTATTAACCTTCATTTTCCACTTTTTTTTTTTTTTTTTTTTTTTCCCCATTGGCACTTTGGTGACCTCCCAGTCAGGGAGGATCTTTCCTTTCATATGTAACCCTTTCTAAAAAATGAAGATGTGAAATCTACTTATCATTTGAAATTATAGACATGGCACATATATTTAAGGTCAGGAAAGTTAATATACTATGCTTTTGTGGCAGTAGCAATACTCTGCACGTCACCTGCTCCTTCAAAACACTGTTTCTGGTGATGATGCTAGTTACCTGTTCCTTGCAACCCTCAAAAAGCATACCAAAAGGTCACACTTCATACTAAGTTAAGGACCTCAAACAAAAAGATGGATTTAGGTATTGAAAATTTATTTTATTGGGGAAAACTGAAATCTAAGATTTTGCTATAGGGTATTGGAGGCAAACACAACAATGAAAATTATCTTGAACACAGACTATTTTTTTTCTATTTCTGTGTCATTTAGGACTCTTTGACACTTAAGCACCTGGACCAATTTGTTCCAACTGCTTTACAAAATACAGAACAAAAGAAAGGTGCTGGCACCAAATATGGGAATTAACACTGAAACAAATTAATAGAAAAAGCACTAGTGATGTGAGTTTGCAAAGATGTAGTGTGACTTGCTTGTGTGCAAACTTTTAACATAACAGGAATACTGTGAATCTACACCTGAAGCTTGAATCTGGATGACTGGATGTTCCAAGTGCTGCCAACACTGGGAACGTCCAAGTAAGGCATTGGGAAAGGGTAACAAAAGAACCAATACAACTGGGGCACCAAGGAACTGGTTTACAAAGATTAAAATCACAGATCTGCTTTCTAAGAGGAAGATAAGATCTGCAAGCATTTGAGGTATGTAAGCAGAAAAAGAACTGATCAGAATACTCTAGATGGATGTAGCTAGATAAGATGGGTTATATGAAAAGGACTGGAATTTGACAGGGAAGGGAAGTTTGGTAGCTATGAGATCTTTCAGCTGTTTAACAGCCTGCTTATACAAATAATAGGAGCTTTGTCATGTAAGTTTTGAATCAAAGTAAAAAACACGTTAGGGGATTAATTTTATATAGGCAGAGGAGAAATTAGATTATTTTCTAATAGTATTACATCCCTGATTAATTAACTCCTGCATAATCAGAATATAATTTTCCTTATGAGGGCTCATGACCTGTGTCTGGAGGTGCTAGAACAGCCCTGTGAGTTCAGAGGAGTCAAAATAAAGGAGATTTAGGTCCGAACCATGTAAGCATGAGAAGGACCCAGAGCCCAGTTCTCCTTGTCCCTGAATCAGCACCAGGACACTGTGGAAAAACAAGGTGCACAGCTGTTACCTTGGTTCACCTGAAAAAGCCTGGGTCTCCATGTTGTGTTAGGATAGAGACAGGCAGGCATTTATCCATGTAAGTGTATTTTAATTTTTTAATTAACTAAATATCTGTCTGAAGTTAAAATCCAAGAGAGCTCTCAGCTCAGAGAGGGCACTTGTAGCTGCTTTCAAGGTTGGACAAAAATTGAGGTTAAGAGAGCTGACTCACTGACTAATAACCTCTTGTTCATCATTTACACTTACAGCATTTTAATTTTCTTGAGATTGTCATATTCCATCCTCACTTATTCTGATAGAAGTTAATGGAGAGTCAGACAATTTCCTTTTCCTGAGAAAAAAGGGAAAATAATAATTACAGATGACATTGTTCTTTTTAAGTAGGCACTTAGTGCTAATATATTTAATATTGAGTGTATATATATATAATATATATATATAAATTTATTAAAATTGAACAAACTCATTATTTGTTCTTATTGCCAAAGCATGCCTTCCTGTATCATATTAAGTCAGTGAGACAGCTTTTCCACTGTGGCAGATTTTTGAGTTTTTTCAGATCTTTCTATGAAAATTTATTCTGACAGCTCCATGTTTGGTCCATCACATTTGCTAACTGTTCTCAAGTTGCTAAGCAGTCTTTTGCATTTCCTCCCCCTGATTTTAAAATTAATACTTTTGATTCTTCAAGACTTCAGGTTTATTAATGCTTTATGATCACTTTTCACAATATCTCTGTACAATGGAATATTAAAAATGCAAAGCAAAGTTTTATACTTGACTGCCTTCTTCCTTGAGATTGTACCTGTACCTCAGCATAGTACCAAATAATACCAAATTAAAATGAGCCCCACTATTGTATATGAGTCTGATTTTAAATTTCTGGGGATCTGGGAACTGATACTGCATGGTAAATACATGCTTTACTTGTAGTTATACACTATCCAACTGAACAAAGAGACTATGGTATATAGTATTAGCAAGAAAAGGGGAAAAAAAATATATGAGAAGTGAAATGAATGAAGCTTTTACCCAATTTATCTATGTGTTCAGATGAGATTCTGTGGCCTTTAATAACATAGAGATTCTGATGCTTTTCCTACAGTTGAGATATTTTTAGCACCTCTTTGCTATCAAAGTTTAGGGTCATATTTCCCCAGACTACCATGTAGATAGAGTCTCTCTCTTTCACACAGACACTAATGTTTCATGAAACTTGTAGGCTTTTCATATTTCTGTGGTCTTATCTTCCATATCAAATGTGAATTACGTTGGCAGATAACTCAAAGTCTTGTAAGAGGAGGACATAAAAAGTGCATATACATACACATAGATACAGTTTGATACTTAAGCCATGTCTGTGTCGGAAGGAAGGCTAGAAATGACACTACAAAACCTCCAAACAATTCTTAAGTGCCTTTGATCCTTGCAAATCTAGTTCTCTCCTCAACGTATTTATTTTTCCTATGTGCTTAGAGAAAAATGTTAAAGAGACATAAGAAAAACAAGTGGAATACTTAACTACAAATGATTGTCATATCTGTTCATTACTGAGGCAAGAGTAAGTACCTTGAGAAAGTACAGACAGCATCTAAATGATGCAGGCATTGTTATTTCATCACTGCAAAGTTGCGTGTATTACAGTATTCAGCCCAAACATAACTAGAAAACAAGTCCAGGGAGGTTAATTTTTATAAAATCCTTTTCAATCCCCAACTGTTGGTTGTGCCTATTAAGCACGAAGTCCAGAAATTAGAAGAACTATGGAAATGATGTGATGCTTCTATTTGTCTAATCAATTAAAGCATTGTGTCACGCAGGCTTTGGTCTCAGGCCTGCATCCTTACTCAGCAGGGTGTAGCCGCAGTGCAGGGTGGCGGTGCAATAAGCCAGCTTCCTTACCCTCACACACAAGGGTCCTTACATCCATCGGACCTCTGTTATTCGTTCAGCTCCACTGTATCACCTAGCCCTTACTGTCACCCATGTTCCTCACCCGCCTGCCGCGCACACATCTCTGCCACAGTGCAGGGGAAGGCCGGCAGTGAGGTCTTTAAAGTCAAATCTTTCTTTCTGTCTTTCTCCAGTCACTCCTAAAACCAAAAAAAATGGGCTTAGGAAGCAGGAAAATTAACATCTCAATCTTAATTGAAATGTTTTTCTTTCGGGACTTGCTTCCTCAATATAGTGGCAGCTCTTTCCACTGCAAAAATTCTGAGCTTGTATTATTAAGACAATAATTTCAGTTTCTGTAGTGTTTTCGTTCTGGTGAAACCAAAGTGAAAATGAAAACTGAAATTCAATATCTAAAATTAAAGTGGAATTGAAAGACAGCCTGATGCTTCACATCGAAGACTCAGCAGCCATATGCTGAATGGGTGTTGAAATCTACTGACATGAAGGCAAAATGTACATTGTTCCAGACAGTCACTGAGACGTCCTGTGTTAGCTTGATGTGCAATGTTCTATCCCCCAGAGGCACAGTGGCTTCTTCCAAGAGAGAGTTTACTTGAAAAGGCTTATTTTGGATTAACTTACCGGGGTTTGAGGACGGGGACCATCAAGTCCTACCTCAGAAACTCCCTCTGCCCCACTGGTACCCCACTTCTCATGTGGCTCCAGCGCAGGGGTGCAGGATGCACACTGACCAAGAGCCACTGAGAGCTGGTAGGGTGTGAGGTTCAGCTATAAAGCCTCACAGGCTTCAGGTCTCAAACTAGCCGTGGGTCATTCCCACCTCCTCTTTCCTTCCCCTCCTCTCCTTTGGAAATTTGAGCTCTCAAGACAAGGGGAAGCCAAAGGTACTACCTGTCAGGTCTTGTGTTCTCAGAGGAACTGTTAGGCAAATGTGATTTCTGGGAGTCTGGTATTTTGATATTTGGCTTCCATATCTAAAAAACCAAAACCTGCATTAAATTATTTTACTGCATGAGATTAATGTGGCCTTACTGTAATATGCAACTTTAATAAATAATAACATACATAGAACATATAAATTTTATAGGTATATCATACATATACTTTATCACATATATTACTTCAGTTGAATGCAAGTGTGATCAAAAGGAAATACTGTATGTTGGAACAGAATTGTTTTGAAATGTTTTCAATGATGTAATCAAAGAGTTATATTCCAGCAAAACATTTCAAGTCTGACATAACATTTTCTAATGAAAAAGTCTTCCATCAATTATTTTCTCTCTAACCAGCTCTGGCTATTAAGCATTGTTTCTTGTAAGGAGAACATGACATTTGTTTCGCATAATTCATCCTGCTTTCCAGGGGATACAATACCAAGAGATAACTTCAATTAATGTGTGATGCCTCCGCTATGAGCTGCATACTGTAATGTTTGCCTCTGTCAGTGTGACGCCTTGCAGTAATTTTACTTGCAAAAACATTACAAGGCAGGAGCTCTTTAGCTAATACAGAAAGAACATGGTAGTAGAAAGTTCTTTGGAAAGGAGTGACCATTTTTCTCTAGTTCACCAAACCCAAGCTTCAGACCGCCAACCATATTTCTCATTTGAGGCTCTTTCCTCTGTTGAGGATTGAATAGAGGGGCATGTCTGTGATAAAATTGCAACTTTGAACATCAATTTTTCAGACTTATGCATGTGATTTTGCATGCAAGCTAAGAGTCTTTATTGGTTGTATTTTTAATAACTTTTATTGGCTGTATTTTAAATAGGTATTAGTTGATGTGTTGAATTAGCAGAGGAAGGCTGAAGGGTGGGGTTACTCAACAGATTTTTAGCTATTCCTCTTGCCAATTTCTAGCAAAGTCTAATGGACATTTTTGCCAAGAGCTGTTCTGCATGAAGCAGAGTACTGGCCCCAACTGTGGAGCAAACCAGGCACAGCAAACCACTTTCATCGTTGGCAAGCGTGATGGCAAGCCATAGCTGCTCTTAGTCAGACTGGGAAAATGGCAACATCTCCCTTAGAAACACAGGAGCCATCACATACACGTGGCCTTGGCCAGATCAAAGTTTACTTGTGGCCTAGATCCAAGTCAGAGTCCTCCATCTGAGTAATTCTGGATAAAGAGAGGAGTCAGGGCTTCCTTCCTCCATTGTGAGTTTTGATACCACCCCAGCACAGTGGGAAAATAATGTGCAGTTCTAATTTTCAGAAAGAGGCACTCTTTAAAAGAAGCTTCAGCATTTATAGAAAGGCAGTTCCAGGGGCTATTGATTATTCACCTAAAAAAAGAGATTGCTTTTTTCTCAACTAATTCTCTTCACTAAATTATAATTTAGCGTCAATATTTGCAACATTTTTTGCATTTCTGTGATCAGTCATCAAAAGATCCTAAAAAGCACCCCAGACCATCGGTTGCATTGCCCCCTTTTGTCTGTGTATTTGTTTATACGTAAACATATACGCACAAAATTGCTGTGCGACTGGTGTCCTGCCCTAACATTGTGTGCTCGATCCTGCACTGAGACAGGATGCTAGGACATGCCTCCAGAGCACAGCCAAAGGCATCTTTAATTTTTTTGATAGTTCTGCCATTTTAGTTGTGGTTTTTGTTTACTGCCCTTGTCAGCCCGGAGTGGAAATTGTCCAATATCTCAAATAGTTAAATACCATTAAAAGGATTTACAGCTTTAAATGAAGTGTAACCTCTGTCCTTGTGGGTGTGAATTAACTCAGTTCCAAGCTACTGAGGTTTCAAAGCATTTTTAAAGTATGACATGATAAGACTTCAAACATCATAAGACCTTTCTCATCTCCCTAGATGGTCACGTTTTACAAATTGTCAGATTCATCTTGGTTTACTAGCAGAGGATAAAGTCCTAGCTGTTTTATTTCAGTTCTGCAGTTTTATAGCCCTTTTATATGCCTGAAATTCTGGAGATTAAGAGAAAGAGTCTGAGAAAGGCAAGATTCAGAACATAATTTTCAACAGTTATTTAATTGATTGTCTCCCAGGGAAAACAGTTAGCTAGTCAAGTGACATAAGTAATAGAAATGCCCAGGTTATATTTGTGCTTCTATCCTACCCCTATATGTTTCTATATGAATTCATACATGCTTAGCTGTGTTTTGTTTTACAAGCTGCAGTATTGCACGTGGAAAATAGGATGAAAGGTGCAGCTTAGAGTCCTCCTCCTACTTAACAAGAGATACAGCTACAGGGAAATACCCATGAGGAAATGTTAACGACAGTATCATATTCCTTCCTGCACTTTATCCTATGCTGTTGCAGAGCACCGTTATGTGCCATTCAACAGTTGCTGTGTTTCACCCCAGAAACACACTTCGTTTTGCTGAATGAAAATTCGTCAAAATAGCAGAGACCCTGTCAGGGTAAGAGTGCAGGGCTGCACCGGCAGCTGCGCTGGGTGCAGAACGTTCACCCGTATGCTCACATGCTGTGGACACGACTGCCTGGACAAGCATCATGAGACAAAACCTTGACTGAATATTAACTCTTCTTTCCCATTGTAATTACAGGACATTTGCGAACTAAAATTATATTCTCCTACATTGCTGTATTATTTGTAAACAGGATAGTGGTTTTAATGGATAGCCACACTGATTTTCAACTGCTTTCAACTCGAGGGCGTTTCATGCTTTTTTTTTTATCTTAAAAGAGCACATCATTGCATGTATTCATGGTAGGCAGTTGATGCTTCTTCACTCTGAAGTTCCAACTCCTTTAACTAAGAATGTAAATCTAGTACAATGTATGTTGAGAAACTCAAGTGAAATGTACCATGCAAAACAGGCAGCAACAAATTAAGTCATGTCCCATTTTCCATCTGTCTTCGGCTGTAGTTAAACTGCATTTTGACCTCTTTACAGTTACATTCAAATCCTACTGTAACTCCCTTTACACCTGTCTTTGCACTATTGTACTGTGCATTTGCTTTTGTTCATAGCTACCCTCCCTTTTCGGGGAAGGGGAACAAGTTGTCTGTTGCTACATTTATTAGCAGAATTCATGTTCCTCAGCCTCCAGCATGATCCACCTCCAGGATGAGTCCCCCTTGTTGTCCTCATAGGTCATCTCTGCTCCTGCTGTGGTCTGTGGTTCCTCCTGCTTGAGCACAGGAGGCCAGAATGGCACTAGGTATTCCAGACCATCTGGGCTAGAATCGAAGCATCCTTTAGGTTGGAAAAGACCTTTAAGATCATTGAGTTCAACTGTTAACCCAGCACTGCCTAGTCCACCACTAAACTATGCCCCTAAGCAATGCATCTATGTGTTTTTTAAACACCTCCAAGTATGGTGATTGCACCTACGCCCTGGGCAGCCTGTTCCAATGCTTCACCACCCTTCCCTTGAAGAAATCTCTCCTGATACCCAATGTAAACCTCCCCTGGTGCAACCTGAGGCCATCTCCTCTTGTCCTGTCGCTCGTTATCCAAGAGAAGAGACCAACCGACCCCTCCGCCTACAGCCCCTGTCAGGTGGCTGCGGAGAGCGATCAGGCCCCCCCTGAGCCCCCTCCTCTCCAGGCCAACCCCCCCAGGTCCCTCAGCCGCCCCTCACAAGGCTGGTGCCCCAGCCCCTGCCCCAGCCCCCTGCCCGGCTCTGGACACGCTCCAGCCCCTCCACGTCCCCCTGCAGTGAGGGGCCCAAAGCTGAACACAGGTTCGAGGTGCAGCCTCATAGAGATGTCTTGCTTAGCAAAAATACAGCTATTTCTCCTGTTGTATAGGAATAACCTTACTTCAGTTTTGAGCATATTTTCTATCTCTAATATCACATCTTTTCTTGACCATCCCCTCGATTTCTTTTAAACTTTATTTCTATTTCAGATGTTTGATTTTTCCTTTTAACTTTTTTTTCCCTGGAAAACAGTCTGCTCCCGTCAGCTTCCCCATGTCACATAGCTGCAGCACCCCTTCATTTCCCTCCTTCCTGGCCGTATGCACTTCTGCAACTGTATCATTGCTGATGTCTTTAGGGAAAATGTCACCCTGTGTGACACAAAGCTGCCACTATTCTGTCTAGTCTTTCCCGAAGGGAACGTTTTACAGCTGAAAAATCCTGGTATTCGTGTCGTCTTATATAATAAAGTAAATGGACAAGCAGTGTTTAACGATGTAGTTACGCTACATTCTGTAGTGTAGGCTACTCTACATAGTGTAGACTATGTAACATCTATGTTCTTTTTAAATCAAGAAACAGTCTGTTGCTATCGAAAGGAAAGTGAATAGACCCTTCATGGTCAACTGCCCATCAGTAGGGAAAGGGCAGCCAGAGTCTCTGGAAAACAGGAATGTGTGAGTAAGTTTTTGGAAGGGAAGGAGATGTTATATCCAGCGTACCTCTGCTGGGGCTTTTTGGCCTCTCTTCCTGTAGCAAAATATCTGAGAGTGGTGAACGATGCTGGCAGTACTTTTTTTCAACTGTTAAAAGTGAGTTCCTCTATCCCGTTTAGTAGGGGAACAACTTGTAGGTTTACAACAACCAAAATCTTTATTATTTACACCTCTGCTCGGTGTCATACATCGATGTTTCCTAATAGGCACACAAATAATCCATTGTATTTTGTCCATGTTACAACATAAGAAAATACCTACTTAAGTTAGGGTTTCTACAGTCATTCCTAATTTCCTTAGGGTTTTTTTTGTTTGTTTTGTGGGGGATGTTTTTTTTGTGGTTTTGTTTGTTTGTTTTGCGGGGGTTGGGGGGCGGGCTTTAAATTTTTCTTTACAGTGGTGTTGCTTTAATGATAGGAGTCTCCATGATACCATGAAAGGAATTTTGATTAATATTGTTTTTCTCCCTCTTCAAAAAAAGAAGGCATCATATGATGCATTCTTCTTCTATTTGGTCAATGTTGGATCAGAAGAATTTTTTCTCCCATCTGGATTAAGCAAGCAATGCCTCTGTTCTGTTCTGGGTTCAACTCAACTTTGCTTAGTATTGTCTATGAAAGAGGTTGCTAGCCACATCCTTGGAGTTGTTGAAGAGAAAATAGTATGTATGAGTAGAAAAATTCATAATGTTGCAACTTAAACAATGTCATACATTTATAAAGAAGCTGTGCATAAACAATTACAGAAAATTGTTAGGCTCCAAAGCTCACAGCAAGTTGTTGTTTTTTTTTTTTTTCCGGTTGGGCCCAAGTTTCTTCCAGGAGGTCACTGAAATAAACACTGATATCCAAACCCAGGGATAAATCTGTGCTGCAGTCAGAGGGGTAGGTCTGTGCCCTAGTCAGTGCGCTACCGCAGGAGGCTCTGAACACTTAACTCCCTGTTCTGTTGTAAACGTGGTCATATAACCATCAGCAAACAATTTAATCCACCCCCCTTTGCTAACTGGGTGCATTAGCATTTCTCCATCTCACAAACAATTTTGTCTAGAAGAGGTTCAGAGGCTACAGTCATGGTCTCCACATAAACGCATAAGAAAGAAATCTGAAAATATTTTTAATCAAAATGCTGGGGAAATATGTTGATTCTGTGCCTGGAGGGGTGAAATAAAGGTGCATAAATTTACCAGACTTCCTAATTCTAATATTCAGTTATTAAATTTCTTTAGGAAGGGATTTCTGTAAGTCATCTGCATGGTGGTAGGTGCCTTGGAGGTCTAGCATCTTATTCTTGGATTATTCCATAGGGGCTTTTAAAATGGTGAAATGTTCTCTCTGTATAAGAATGTTTACTCTTACTGTTCAGGAATTATTAGGATGGTTGCAGATTAGTCAGCTAGATCCTTGTTATGTTTCCTAATATAGTTCCTAATTGGCTTAAAATCTGAAAATTATGGTTGTATAGTTAAACTGGTCATCTACATGGGGTGAGGGAACATGTTACGAAAGCCTATAACTCCTAGAGAAGTCAGCTGTGTTATATTTTTTAAATCAACCATGCTTTTAAGTGACTGATGTATATTGCTGCTCAGTTTTGTCTAACTGAGCTGCTATTAAAGCTAAATAAGAAAAATGTTGTGGGTTTTTTTTTTTTTAAATCAGGAGACTGTCCTATAAGTCAGCAACTACATCCCTGCATAGGAACAAGGGTACATCATTTACATTTATTGTCTGAATTGCATATTGCATGAAAAGAAGACCAACCTGTCTAGTCAAAAAACAGAATGGACAGAGAGGATCTCTTCCAGGGCTGCCTGGGGCCTTTGATCCACTGTTTGTGCTAGGTATTTGCTGCCCTGCATTGCCTCTTACCCCTGCCCCAGGGAGACCAAGGGTGATGGGATTAACTATGTGACATTTTTCTGCAGTTCCAAGGGCAGCTCCTCTTTGTGCTGTGCCTTGCAGGAGGTTAAAAACAAAGCTGAGATTCGACCCCTGATTATATAACTGGTTAATAAATAAGAACATAAAAAAGAAACAAGCAGTCATAAACATACTTACGGGGCTTTGTTTCAGAGTCTGTATTTCTTGTTGCTATTGCTAGGATCGATGTAGCTCAAGGAAATTCACATTTTGTTTTCTCTGTACATGAGTGGTTCTGACACTTCAGGCTGCAAATGTGCATATAACAGCACCTTTATTTAGTGTTAATGTCAACACGTACAGGCTTGCAGCATCTGTGGGATGCCCCTAGAGTGCTTAGAAATAAGGCTTAAGGGAAAAAAGCATTCAAACTTCTTCTGTTTCTTTCAACTGGAGCATAGAACAATCAGACTTGTATGAATCAGATTTATATAGTCCCAGGCAGAAGGTATATCCTGCCCTCAATACTCCACTGATGTGATAAGTACATAGAAGAAACAATGCTGCATTTATCAAACCTGAATTGAAACTTTACTTTTAAAAAGAGCACCGAGACTGCCTGTTCACACGTTTTAAGAAAAAGTGATAGTATTGTTAGCCACTATAGAATCCATTTCTAACATTTACCAAAATCAGAAGAGGCATTTTTCAATGCATGCTGCTTCTCGAACAGGTACAGAATGCAGCCAGCCTTCTGCTCATGGATAGAGGCAGCTGAGGGGCTTCTTCTAAAATTAAAGTTTTATGCTAAACTAAATTTTTCATGCAGAATTTCATTCTCTGTTAAGTTTTCAAATATAAAATATAAATAAGGAATTTTTAGTTTATAAATTAATAATTTTTCACACTTCATCAAGGTTCCTCAAATGTTTAGAACAATTTACAACAATCCTTCTTAAATGTTTGTCTGGCACTCTTTTTTTTTTTTTTTTTAATCCATATTTCTGAAAACAGTACTTTCAGCACTAACTGTTGGGGTTTTTTTCACTAGCAGAAGCTGGACAGCAGTTAGAAACTGTGGGAAATCTGGTTTCTGAATGCCTTCCAACTTTTGCCAGCTAGAAGGACAGTATAAAAAGAACAAGAATTGCAAAAATTATTTTATTCATATGAAAAAACTGAACTAGAATCATAGCAAGAGGAATCTGTTAAGTTCAACTGTTAAGGAAATTCATGCTGACTTGCATGGACTCAAATTCCCACACAGTTTCTTTTAAACTATTCTATTTCTAGCGTTGTAAACAATTTCCCTTAGACAGTCATCCAAACTGCAGTTAGGATTAGATAATTGCTTAATGCAATGGTCTTTATGTGAGGGGTTGCAGTTACTGCGGTGAGGTCCATGGCAGAAGTTCTGGCTGAATTCCCTTCGAGGGTCTGGAGTGAGTACACACAGGAGAGGCAGCTGCACTGTCCTTTGGAAAGATGATCCTTTCTTCTCCATCTGTTCCACTCCCAGCCAACTCCACTTGGCCAGGTCCCTATCCTCACTGGGCAGGGAGCACAGATGGCAACCTGTGGATTTTCTCCAAATTAGCTGGAACTAGGGCACCCAGATTTCCTGGGACAGGACGTATTTTCCCACGTGTTTTTGAGTTTTTCATGTTTTCTCCCTAGCTTTTCTTTTGATTGAAAATGGTGGAAGTTCAGCATGAAGTTGTGAATATTTCAGCAGACTCAGAAGTTTGTTCTCCCTTTTTTGGCTAAGTACTCTTCCCGAGCTTTAATACTAGAGATCACCTTGTACTGCATATACCCAAGAGAGATGGGTATATGATATGCATATGCATTATGCATGTGATATGCACTAGAGAGTAAGAAATGCTTACTGTGTGTGTTGTCAGGTGACATCCAAAATCTATGCACTTTGTACAATCCTCGTTTTATAGGTCATAACACTTTATTTATTACTATAAACTTTCTCAGGTGAAGTGCAGCCTCAGCAGTAACCAGTGGTGAACTGAGCTGGTTGGAGCAACTGGAAACTATTCAGGTCCCTCTCTAACAGCTGGAGCTGCTGCAGGCTGCCTGGGCTGGGGTACGAAATGCTGAGAAAACAAGATTTTGTCTCACTTGTGTGGGTCAGTTGGGCCCATTTTGCTATCTGAATTGTCAGGCTTTTATTAAGAGTTTGAATACAATGGTTCCTAGCCTTTGGTTTCATTTTAAATGTAGGAAAGGTTGTTCCTCTCTCAGAGCGCATTTGCCTTTAGCTGTCCATCTTAGCAACAGGAGAAATTGTTTGTGTGGAGAAATTCCCACATGAAGTTAAACGGTGCAATGAAAAACGCCTGCTCCCATTCACACCTGCAATAGGGTCACGTCCCAGCACCGCCAACAGTCGATGCAGAAGGAGCTTCAGGGTTGTACAGAGATAAAAATGTCTGTGTACCTTCGGGGAAATTTCTGGTGCCGTGTAAAGGGGAATGGAGGAAGGAGAAACAAGGCCAATATGTAAAGTGCCATTAAGAATTTAATCATATGGACAATGACAGTTTTAATAGCCTGTTGGAAAACCAGAAAATGGATTTCTCACAAAATCAATAAGCTTCCTAGAAGATGGTTCCAAGAGGATAGAGCAGTACATATCAAAGTAATCAAAAAGCTGAAATAGAGGACTATTTAAGCTCTTAGATACAGGGGAACAAGCTGTTAAAAATCAAATGGTCTCCGCTGAGTTTTCTATATCACTGTACTTTATGAATCTATCCTATTTAACGTTGGATGAAAGGCTGACCATTTTTGAAATGGAAATGTGAGACTAAAATAGAATTTTCTGTAATGCTTGGTCATTGCCATTTCAGGAAAGTGTTTTAATTAGGGGGATGAATAGGCAATTAATAAAGGCCAGCGTAACCTGAGTACCAATCAGAGTGGTTTCTTGGAGGATTTCCTTAACTTGTCCTGTAGTTAATTTGCCACATTCTTCTTGCATTATCAGATTTTAAATTCACTTCCTTGATAAGGAAGATTTGGGAGTATATTTGGCTGCAGAATGGTCTTTTTCAAGCATTGAGCTGTTACCTTTCTGGAGGATCACAAAAGCTTTGAGATTGACTGAAAAACTTTAGGAAAAGCTTGGGAAATACTTTCTTCAAAGACAACTCAGGCCTTCTACAGGAGCAGTACAGACAACCAAGAAAAGAGGACTCAGTATTTCAAAAAGTCAGAGAAACACTTGTATAGATTATACCTTATTCTAAGACTATACCCTGAGAATTGTTAAAAAACAAATTCAAACAAACAAAATTCCAGGAAAATAGACTGTGATGCAGGGGATGTGTGATCAAAATGAAGGAATAAATTATGAGGAGAAATATGCCACAGCACCCTTCTGATGCAGAAATCCCACAGCTTCTGTTGCCCGAGGGCTGCACGCAGTGTTCCAGCAGCCCCTTCCTGCCTGCTGGAGGGGGGGGGGGGGGGGGGGCGGGGGGGGAGGGCTAGCTGAGGGTGAAGTAAGCTAAGGATTTATTCTGTAATACAAGTACTTTTTGAAGGTGGAGGATTACTTGAGGAGTGAAGCCATTGGTTCAATGTCATTGATGTAAGGAAAAACTAAAGCAGTGGCATGTTTAGATGGAAGTGCCCATAGGGAAATGTGGGGTGAATCCATTAGGAGTAAGGAGGTAGAAGCACTCCAAAGAGCTGTATAACGCCCTTAAAGCAACTAAGGAGAACTACATGGGCGAAAAAAAAAACCCCAAGCTCCGCAAGTTTTAGGTTTCACTTTCCATACCTAAAGTTCTTTGCTGTGTCTGCAGGGTTAGGGAATGGCAAATCAAAGCAGATCGGAAATGTGGTCATTAATTTTGTTCAGTATGGAAAGTCTTCTTAAAGAGAGATAGGGCATGTTCCAAACTTGCAAACCAAGTTGCAAAGAAGGACAAAGGCAGAACGTTTCCAGTTTCCATTATCCTGTAGTGACCTGTAGTCAAGCACGGGATAGTTTCTCACACTTCATTCTTCCTATAAAAAGAGCTGGAAGCTTTTGTGCTTGCATTAGCGTAGGATGAAGCAAATACAAAACCCCCAGATTTTTTCTGGGAACGGTCATTGTCTTGTCAGTGCTATTAGTAAGTGATGTACCACTGTGCCTCTGTGTAACCTTATCTTGCAGTACATTTTTTTGTCTTGCTGTTGTCCTTGCTGTTGATACGACTTTGCTTTAGAAGTCTTCTAATGCTCACACTGGGCATCCTTCACTGGAGTCCCACTGTGGCTGTATTCAGGGTAAAGGGATAGGGAACAGTCACATCCAAGGGGAGAGACTACCACACCCATGTCACCTTTGTGGCTGCGTCAGGCCCCTACTTATCTGTTGCAAGATAAATATATGGAGGAAGCCAAAGTTAATGTAATTCCTAACTTTACTGCTTGATGACTTAGCTACAAGTGTGCTTTTTTTCTCCTGCAGTACTTTAGAATTATGGTACCATCTTAATCTAACACAGTAAACTTGTAAGCATTTATTTTTAGGCTGGGGATTGAAGGTCCCAGCATCTAACCTTTAAAATTCTCTGACTATGATATCCTGAAGGACTTGCACAGAATGGAAGTTACAATAGCATGCATCTGATTTAGCTGCTTCTTACTGGAATTTCAGGTGCTGTCTTGTTTGTGTATGCAATTGTCGTATCACTGGTTTTCATCTATCAGGAGCCTGGGAGTCTGCTAATGTAGCTGAATTTGGAAGAGCTGCTTTAGCATATCTAACATCTCAAACCTTTGGACAGAAGTAGTCATCTCTCTTGTTTTACAGAGTATATTTAATTTTATTATTCAGCTTGAAACAAGATAAATGATTTCAGGACTTTACCAAGTCCCTGATCTGGATGTTTCTTGAGGAGTTTGTTTTAAAGCAAATGCCGTGCACATAAGGCTTTAGGTAGATCGCATTAATGACTGATCCACTGAAAGGCTTGAGAGAGAGCCTGCGTTGTGTTCCCTGCTATGTTCTACAGTTTTCTGTCAAGCACTGGCCTGCACTGTTCCTATTCTTTGATGGCAGGTAGCACTCCTACCTATGCCATGATGCTGTTTGCTGAGGTGATCCCAGGGTCAGAGAAGCCCGGGCAGCAGGACAGAGCAGCCTGCAGGTCTCCACTCTCAGCATTGACACATTCAATGCTCGAAGTGTCAGGTGGAGCTGCAAGGGGCAATACTGCCCTCCTAGCCCTGGCCATCCCTCCCTCTCCCTCCTGTGGCCAAACCCCAGTGGCTCAGCAAACCTGGTCCAGCCATAGATTCACCTCACAGGTAGATACATGGAGTTTATCTGCCGCAGCTCCAATCCTAATGGCGGCACAAGGCGGAGGCTGAAGGCATAGCTGGGAGTGAAGGGGCAGGCTGTCAGCAGCTCACGCTTAGGCTGGCTGAAGCAACCGAGATCCCTCGGCCGCAGACTGAGATGCGCACAGACGGGCAGGTGGAGGAGCTCGTTCTGGGGCTGCACAGCTGAAGGCTGGCTGGCTGCAACCAGCTGTCCGACAGCCAGCTTTCCACCTCGGTGGGACGTGTCCTCATGCAGGGACAAGTTCCTGCAGCCTCAGCACGCAGCCTGTTCTCCAGTCACAAGCCAGGCCCCGGTTTTATGGTGTGTACCCACCACGACAGTAGTATAGCTTAGTTTTCCAGACCAACTCGGCCCAGTATAGTCAGTACAGTTGGAGCTAGTTAGTGGCTAAGACAAATGGATGAGTTTGGCAAATTCCACCCAGACAGTAGTTCTGGAAGGGGGCGTGGGGGGGTGGGGGAAGAAGAAATCCTCACGTTTTCCCATAAATCTGATAGATCAAACTGAAGAACAAGATTATTTGCTTCTCTTCCAGCTCTGACTTAACCATTTATTTTTTTAAGCACCACAGCATGCCAATCAGCATTTGACAGGATTTTAGAACCACTCCTATGCTGCTCTGCTGCGGTTTTGTTTTAGCTGTGACTGTGAAGGTTTGTTCTTTCAAGTGCCTCACGTCCCGCATTCCCTCCTCAGGGTTCAGAAAATAAGCGTTATGCAGCCACCTCTGAAGGCTGCCGCAATGGGGCATGGCCTCCCCAGGGTTATGAATGCAGCCGTAATTCTTGCCTTGGTGGGTTGAAGTTTGACTCAGTGTTGTTTTATGTAGGTTGCAGTGTTCGGATGCAAGGGAGGGGTTGTTAACTCTGAGTGTGCCATTGAAGCTTGAAAGCACTAACTTTCCAGACACACGCTCGCACACAAAACTGAGGTGAAGTTGCAACTGAGTTGTCATTAACTTAGAACTTAGGATAAGAACTAGAAAAATGTTCCAAGTCCAGGCTAAAAGTCATAAATCAAACATGTTAAGATATGGGTAATAACAGTTAGATCTTCCAGGAACTTTTACTGTGCTAATAAATGACAAAGTGCCAGAAGAAATAAAAAGGAAAATGGTAATGGACTTCCACAAGCAGTTTACTGAGTCTAGAAGTACTGCAATAGTTTAATCATTAATAGTATATTTTAGCATGATCTCAGGCAAAGTTTATATTTGATGTTTTTAACTTTTTATTTTTTATTCTGATGTTTGTAATGCTTGCAGTATTGAACTAAGAAGTATTATCTACCTCGATAAAGACACTGGGTGGTAAAATGCAAGAGAATAAGGCCAGCGATACTTTCTGGGTAACATCGAGCAAAATTATTTTCCATTTTTGAATGAGCTTTTTTATACAGTTTCAGTACCTATGAATACAAAATGACAAAATGTGCACAACAGAGACTGAAATGAGGTGTGATGAATAAAAAGAGCCCCTTGCTGTCCTACCTAGTGTCTTAAGCCATCCATCCTTAAGAAGGGCTAACTCTAATCATCCAGGTTTCTGGTTTTGGATGATTGTATGAGGGAGGTCAATGTCCTAAAGATAAGTGTGTTAGTCAGAGCCTTCTTTTTCCTTCAGTGTGCTGTGGGGTTCAGAGGGTACATCCCCAGGTCACCACTCCAGAGCCCCTGGGCAGTCCCAGGACTAGTATGTTCATGGAGGCATAGGCTGAAAGAGCCTGGCCCGGGAGCAAGTGCTGTTGAGCTGCATAGCTGCACTGTGAGATTAAATATGTCACGGGACGTCATCTCATCTTGTTGTCAGAAGGAGTTGGGTGTGCTATGAAGTAAGCAGATACAAGGCAAATCTCAGAGCAAAATCAAGAAATGATAAAGGAATATACAGGAATGTCCAAAAGTAAAGTCTATCAACTTGATGGTCTTCTCTTTTGCATGAATGACCCTACTCTTCCTATGTGAACAGTTTTCAAATGCACATTGCTCTGGACCCTTTTCCTGCCCCCAGCCTTTCAGGTTTCATCTTCTCTAGGACATATCCTTCCAGATTGCTTCCTGTCCTTTTATTGTACTGACACTTCTCCTTCTTCTCTGTTTGCTCAATCCCCTTTCCACTGTTTGAGTTTGCATCTAATGTCATGCTAGATCATGACTGTCCACCCTTCTGAGCAGCAGCTGTTTGTTTGTTAGTGGGTGGCCACTTGATGAGACTTAAGTGATACAAAACTCCCACCAAAGGCAGGATTGGTGATGTCTGAGTAAATTCAGATTAACTTTTGTTCATAGAATCAGTGAAGACTCAAAGGAAAGAACCATATATATATATATATATATATTAAAAAAAAAAAAAACCAAACACAAAACCCACCTGTTTTTTATCTCCCTTTTTAAACTATCTTGCAATACAAATTACATTATCATGTTTTGTGATATCCATTTATTTATTTCTAAACAAACACATTCTGAGAGGCAGATTCCTTCTGCAGATGGATGTGCTTTCTTTACCATTTCCTGTTTATTTTCCCACATTTAATTTCCTTGTAAATCTGAATTGTACAGTTTGTGCTATTAGATGAGAACTAAATATAAAACTTAAACATGGTGAGAACAGCTGAAAGCCAAAATGCGCTGACAGTAGATCCCCTTAGCAAATCACTTATACGTTATGAAAGCCCATTTCAAAACAGTTCTCTTTACATAAAATGCAAATACTTTTTTTTGCTTAGCTTTTCTGTTTTATTTACCAGCATACCTGTAAGAATAAGGCTTTTATTTTTCAGCGCAAGCCTCTGATTGCTATTTAAAAAAACAAACAAAACCAAACCAAAACAAAACCCAAAAACCAAACACACACACACACATATATATATATATAAAATAAGTTTCTGAGAAAACAATAATGATAACATGGATAGTGCAGTATGTTACATTTGTATTACATTAACATACACATTTTCACTTTGAATGGATCTGTTTGTTGTTTTGAAGTGTAAAGTACTTTAGATGAGCACAGGCATGTGCCTTTTCAATAAAACATCAGAGGCTCCTCAGAGCTATTTATGTGTGATGGCAGAATTTAAGCAAGTGTCAATGTTGTGCCTGTTGAGCAAACCAACATTATTCTTCTGACTGTTGCTGGAAAACAGGTGAGTAAGGTCTTATTAATTTGGAGATAGGAGGGTTAGTGAATCTGAATAGTTCCCTGAGCCAGAAAGAAATACTGCCAGGAAGTTAACAGTTCGGTGGAAATGTTGAAATGTTCAGCCAAAATTCATGTCATAATTGTACATCTAATTTATTTAAGTAGCAAAAGAATAAAATGATGGAAAGGAGTGAGATACAGCAATAGGATTTGTAGTTTAAGGAAAAAAATAATCACAATTTCACACTAAAATAAGCAAAACAGATTCTAACAAGCAAATTAGATTATCAAAATTGCCTGTTATGGGCAGCTTATAAATCTAGCAGTCACATCAGAAAACATTATGCACAATTTTTGCATAGATCTTTAAAGGTAGAAGATGAACTTTTCCAGTCTATTTAAAAATAATTTAGAACTTTCTTACCATTTTCAGGTTGTATTGTGTTCTAAATGATCACCCCATATGTCATTACTTATGTGGTAGTTTCAGTGATAAAAATGTATCACTTGGTGCAAGTTCTTTTATGATGTGCCCTGCCCACAAGTTATTTTGGAATTATATATATATATATATATTTTTATTTATTTGTATATAAAATCAATATATTTGGAACATATTATTGAGGAATTACAAAGATCAGCCATAGCAGGAGGACACTGACAATGCAGCACAGGTTGGTTATAGTTTCTGAATCCATGTTGTTGCAGTGACAAAAACTACAAGTGTCTTCAGCGTTACACCGTTCTTAACACGTTTTCTTAGCTTGCTACACCATTATTATTTCTTTAATACAGATAATTTTCAAGCAGCAATTCATATAACAAATTCTTAACTGGCAGGGTCCCTGAGCCCTGGGATTTCTGTCAGGAAAGCCAACCATGTCACAGGTGGTGCCAAACAATTCAGATTGTATCCAAGATAATGTATAAGAAGAATACTGAGGGATTTCTTGGAAAGCTGCTTCTGTTTACTCTTTTCTTTGTCTTTCTCTGCTTTCAGGCTTTTTGTCATTTAATGTGTGGAATTGTGGGGCTAACTTGTCTTTTCTGAACTAGAACATTTTGCTTGATTTTACTTTATAAAGTTCGCAGCCTAAGGAACACTGCAAACTAGGAAAGAAAATTTAGCCAATAGTTTGTGAATTTGAAAAAAAAAATGTGGCATTTGAATGAAAAGGGAATTTGTGATAAATCTAGGTGAGTGGTATGGAGATTGTTCTTGAGGTAATACTGCATTCGGGCTTAACAAATTTCGGTATTTGCTTATACCACGTATGTGACATCTTCCAAGCTGTGGAGTTCTGCCACAGCTTCTCGTTTCTGTTTTGTGCACAGTGCCAGGCGAGCAGGACAGAAGTCGCCCAGCACACAGCATTGCTGTGAATAATGACTCTTTTTTAAAAAGCTGCCTTTTCTTTGAGATAGATGGAAACAAATCCAGCTGCAAAGTAATGATAACCTGAAAGGAAATCGTACCGGGTTGAGAACCTGGGGTGTTAAATGACTGTCACCAGGCTGGAAGTAGGTGTCCTGAGGCTGTGTGGCAGAAGTACTGCAAAAAGAGATTTGGGTATTCCCATGAGATTTCCTGGGAATTCATGGGGAGGTACGTCCCCATCATGAGGATGCTGCTGCTACACGACATGCAGCACCTTCAGCCATGTTTCCCTGCAGGCAGAAGATAAATCCAGAGTAGCCAGGGGACGCAGAGCTGGCAGAGAGGGCAGCAGTGTCTCTCGGCTGGGCTGGATGAAGAGGTCAGGTCCATGTGCTTTCTGTGTGCCCTGGGAGACCAGATTAGGGACTGACTCAGGGCTGCTGAGAAAGCTGGAATTTATGCTCATACATTTCAGTACATGGGTTTAGGTATCCAGTTTTGGAGACAATGGCACAGGGCTTTACTTCCTTAGCAAACAGGAGCACAGCAGCAGGTCTGCTGGTTTGCTTATGATGTTTACATAAGTGGAGGTTCACGTTTCTGTTTTCCTGAAATGACTGCCATGAATTCATAGGGCTGGCTTACTTTAAACAGCAGCTAATGATCAAGGGTAACAACAACAAAAAGTAAACTGGAGTAAATAAGAATGAAGTAAATGAGTTAAATTGGAAAAGTGGCAAGAATTAATGTGCCTTGGGAAAACAACTAAAATGATCTATGGAGGGTGACATTGTTGAGGAGCTATTGTAATTATGTAAAGTAGTCAGCAAATCCAGGGAGCTGTCACATGTTTTATCAAACTGGTTAATTTGCTCTGTCATTTTTAACAACATGTTCTTCATCTTACATGGTCAATACAGGCTTGCAATAATGCACATTTCCTTCATTTGGCAAAGATGTTTTCCTTTGCATTTAGAGCAACCATTATAATCCACCTCCTTCATTGTCAAAAGACTGCTGATAATTTAGAAATAATTAAAAGCTTGTACAAGAAACATTCATCCTACTGTTCATTTTCTGAAAAGATGACATTCCTGTTGAAGATTTTCATTTGCTTTTTGATTAGCACTGCCTGTCGCAGCAAGGTTTTGTGGAATCACTTCAGTACAATCAATACCAACTTCCAGCCAAATGTCAGACTGAGAGATATTTTAATGCTATTACTGTTTATCAGATATCAGTATTCTGAGCATTGGTTTCTCACAGGCTTTTTGATCCCTGGAGTCCTTGACTCCCACTGTTTATTTATATATATATTTCTTTGTTGTCAATTAAGTTCGTGATTACGTTTACAGTAAATTAAAATCACAATGTATGACTATCTTGAGTCTAGCAAAAACAGAAAATAGGTCAATATGCTCAGACTAGCAGCATGTAGAAAATACAGCATATAAATGTAAATACATTTTAGTATGGACAAACCAGGAAAGAATCCTTAACAAAAGGATTCCTCGAAACAACACAGACTTCAGATCTTTGAAGAGCTAGAAATCAGAATTACATGCTGAACTCCATGTTAAAAGGTCCATTATTAGTGTTCCAATATCTAAAGCTCTCCAAAAATATGAAATGACAAAACTGAGGTGACTTGCACATGTTGATATATAGCCTTGATCCTTGACAACCCCAGTGCAAAGAACAGCTCGAGGAAGGGTGACAAGAATATTTCCTTTGAAATGTTAAACTCTTTCTCACCTTTTCTGCTCTCATTCCCTTTTTTCTCCTGTAGCCTCATCTTCCAGTGTGCCCTCTCCACATTGCTTCTTGTTCTGCTTTAACTTTTCAATTTGTTTTGAAAGAAAACCAAAAATTTCCTGTCAAGGTAATGTTTCAAGAGATGGAGGAGAGGAGCAGTCAGCTCAGACTGACAGTGCTTGTGCAACCGCGATGCAGTCTGCCAGGGTCACCCTGTAACACACTCACTTCCAAACTTCAGGATCGTTTCATTTTCCTACGTGGTGCTCCAGCTAATCACAGTATGAAACTCTCTATTCTCCTGTTCAGAAGGATAAAACAGAGAATAAGCGTTGTTTTTTACAGGACTTTTGCAACATTTGCATGTGAACCACATCACCCAAGCACTGAAGCAACACTGGCACTCTGTGTGGAGTGAATTTTTTTAAAAAACAAAATCTGGCTTTTATTTTAGGCATTTTAAAAGCAGCTGACTCTGCTTTCCAAATTTAGTATTTATTCTGAGGGTGGTGACCATGAAAACCTGGCAACATACTTAAAATTGAGATCAATGCATCTGAGATAACAGATCAGCATTTGGTTATAGAGGCACCAGGCAGGTCCTGCAGTATCAGAGATGCGGGTTTCATCAGCTGTCATGCACGTTCAGAAATGCAATGCTGCCAGGGTGCTCGTAAACTTCGCCCCACCTTCACCAGAAGGCTCTGGGGAAGAGGAGGGCAAGAAAAGAAGCAAGGCAGCAGCAAGGGAGGAGTGGTGCCTGCAGATCCTTCAGCTGATCTCCTCCTGGGGCATTCCAAAGAATTTACATGGCTGTTGGTGACAAACTAACCTACAAGTGTGGGTCCTTAGGACATTATACGGGAATCTGGTAAACAGGGGCAAGGAGGTGGGAATCTCTGCAGCGCAGTTAAATACGTCAAAGTCATCCATAGGGTTATTTTAGATTTCTTTTTTAGAAGCACAAAACCCATATTTGCACTAGAAAGTGACAGTCTCTGTTTCCAGAAGCAGTATTTGTACTGAACACTTCAGTACCATTGCCAGAAGAGGCAAGAGTTGCATGTGTCATGTCAGGAAACTTTTTGTTAATTTAACAGCCATTAATATATACTTTTTTGTTAATTTAACAGCCATTAATATATCTATCAGTACAACTTTTAAATATGTTGTAAATGTCTCTTTTTGTGACCAGGAGGCTATTGCCTAGGGTATGAATAATGAGATTAGTATTCTCTGTGTGGCAGACTCTTTGTGTGTAGCTTTTCCATTTAATAAATGCAAATTATATAAAAGTCTGGGCTGTCATTCTCAATTTTGTATATGACCCTTATGGAAATAAGGAAAAAACCAACAAAAAACCAACCAAATTTTCTATTGTGTTCCCAAGGAGAATTCATAACTAAAAGTGAAAAAATAACTCTTCTTGGAATAAGCCAGTGAAAATAACCATAGGACCTTTCTTTATTTGAACACCACTCCACCAGGTTTCTTTACAAAACTCAATTACAGTTGCTATATTCTATTCCGTTCACTTTGCCAACCTGTAGAAATAGCTGTCACAGTTTATGAAAGCTATGACAGAAGGTCTGTGTGTCGATAAAAATATCCAGCATATACTGCCTAGTTCTTTTTGCAGACAGAAAAGAAGAGAAAAATGTTAATACCAATCAGTCCTTCTTTATCACCAGATCTAGGAGTGGATAGTTTTAGAAATGAAAGGAAGTCGTAACAATCCAAGGCCCATGTTCCTGGTCGTTATCTAGAGTCAGAAGAGTAGTTAAAGGCATCCATGTACCATATATTACTCAATGGTGATTGGATGACCCATTAAAATTAGGAAAGAAATGCTGTTTTATCTCAAACTTTATGTTTCACAAACTGTTGACATAAGTATATGACAAAAAGCTATTCACCTCCATACAGTAGCTTTAAAATGTTGACTTCCCAGGACATTTGATATAACTGTGTGAGTGAGAGGAAGGAAGGGCATATGAAGAAGATGGTAGGGTTTGTATGGGTGTCCTTCCTGCAAATCACTTCAATTAAAAGGATTTAGGAGTATGAGTCTGGAAAGCAAATTCTAGCATAATGCCAGGCAGGAGACTGTTTAGGATGTGGTTAGACTGAAGGAGCTGTAGGCAGCAGTTGTACCTTAATAAATTACTGATGAATAATTCTGATAATGAAACAAAACTAATTATTGGTTTGTCATGGCAACTGTAAAATGTAGGTTTTTACTTGATGATGCAGACAAGGCTTGACACTGATGAAAATGAATTTAGACTGGAGGGAGCAGTGTTTTGAACTATTCAAAATAAATCAGAGCTGTTGCAAGTTGCAGTATTTGTACGGGAGATAGAAGTGAACATCTTATCACCCAACATGAACATCAAACCAGGCCACGCTAAGCAGGGTTATAGTCTTCTAGCTCCATCTTCCAAAATACCATATATGTGGATATATCCGCAGCTATACATATACGCGTATGTCCTTAGTTGTGATTATTTATGCTTATCTGGAGAGTTCCAGGGCTGATAGCCTTAGAAAAATGTTTATTCTTCAGCTCCTAATAATCATCTTCTGAGTGATCTCTAGACAGATCAGAAAATTAATGGGAGCTCCCTTTCTTTTGAAAATTACATGTTTGCAGGGGTTTATGGGAATATCATCCACTGGATAAGTTCTTTAGTTTCCTCTAGTTTTTGCTGCTCTTTAGGGACAAATCAAGGAAAGGAAAGGTTAATGGGACTATATTTTACCCTAGTTCACATCAGCATACGCTTGGAGTGACTTCTTACTTTCTAGTGGGGTTCCTCTAAGTTGACACTGATATAAATGAGAAAATAAATTGATCTACACGATTTTCAATTCCTAAAAATTATTTTAATATTCCAAAGATTCTCTGCACATTACCCTGAAATGTAAAATGTAATTCAAAGCAATTAATGTGAATGTTACAATAGCTGCTTCTAGGCTTCCTTGAAGGTGATTTCAACTCTGTTTAGAAGTGCATTATTTTTTGGTTAGTTTTGTATTGCACTTTGGTTTTGGAATCACAATTTCAGCCCATGTTATTTCAATTTCAGTGATCAGGTACTAAGACTTGCAGGGACCACTTTGCAGCAAACTAACCAGATGTTCTGTAAATCCAATTCCTAAATTTCTCTGAAAGCATGCAGTCAGTTCAACTGACAGTAGTCAAGAGAATATTAAATATTTTGAACATATTACTGGGCTTTGACCGTCAAGCACAAGTGGATTGTGGATTGCTATATGCCATTTACATTGGGACCACTGTGTTCATTGTGTACTTACTGTAGGTATATAGAAGACGTCATTTTTTCATATAAAAACAACTTGCTGCTTTCTTTTAATGAAAAATGTCTTTGTGTCATGGCTATGAGATAGCCTAGGTCATGGTAGTTAAAGTAAGTGATGTATTTTAAGATCTGATTTATTGGAGGATCTGTTTGTGATTGCAAAGTAAGATTTGACATTGAATGGTAATAAAGGAACTTCTGGATTATTTAGCACATCCTGCTAATAACCAGATGAAGAGTAATGAAATAACAACTCTTACAGTAAAGTTTGAACTACCTGTTTCTGATTTAGAAAAAGACCTAAATGTCGTGGCCATTAATAATTATAATCGATGGGAAATGAAGCCAGAACATAAGTATTTTAAAAGTTTTTTTAGAAAATTGGTTGCTTTTTTAATGTTCTGTTGCTTCTATAGAGGCATGGGAATCTCCTAGGGAGGAGAAGAGGGAGGGGGGATGTAGGCGGCAAGAGATGAAATATGTGTTTCTCAGGAGGTTAAACTGATTAATTGGTTTTAATCACAGTTCAGGAGACTTTGTTTTTCCACATCTGAAACCTGAACTCAGAAATGTGTAACTCTGCCTTCCCTGCACTTCAGACAAAAGCAGAGATGACAGGTTTGACCACCTTCTGTCTTGGAGGAGCACCAGGAGGATTCAGGAAGCTTTTTTCTTTGACTAGAAGTGTTAGGTCAGTTGTACATTGAATGCATAACTGTGCCTGGAGTTACTGCAGACACCAGTGGTAGGGCAACCCGTCACTGTAGGGAGCTACTGTAGAAACACGAAAGGAAGGGATGGGGTGGGATCTCACTACGACCTGGTTACAGTCAGAATACCTAATACAACAGCACTATCGATCACATCTGTTCCTGCTCTTTTTTTATTTAATATACAGCAATTTAGCTGTGTGATCCAGTGTTTCTAAGATCATTTTGCCTGTCTTATGTAAATAATGAAAATCCTACAGAAAAGCTCAGACCAGTCAAATGCAATGAAGCTGTGAATTTCCAAGCAAACATGGCTGGATATGAAACAAACCAGTCTTATCAGTTAAGAGGAAACGATAACTACAGTTTCATGAAGCAAAATTCATAAAATGGTAGACATAATTTGGACACATAATTAAAAATCATAATTCATTAAAGTTACTACAGAAATTTCTGCTCCTAACAAAATTGAAGTATTACTCTCATTTTTAGCAATCATGTTTCTGATTATTTTCTTTTTTCTTGTTTTTCTTGTTTTGTTTTTGGTTTTTTTTTTTTTATTTCCAATTGCTCTTTATTACTGTAAGATAAAATATTTGGAAGCTGAGCAAAGTTTGGTAATTTTTTGCTTGTTTTTATTTTATCTTTTACAAGATTATAATGATACTTAGTTTGATTCTCTTTGTAACATATAGTAAATAAACTGCAGTTGCCTTGTATCACCCCCTGTATGCTCTGCAGACATACATAAACTGCCTAAATAGTGCCTAAGGTGAAGGCACTTCATAAAAGTAAAATCTATTATTGGAAGGACTGATACTATTTTGGTACTTTTTTAGTACTCTTTTAGATTAACTGCTTTTTCATTAACACATATTTGGGTAATGATTTTTTAAAAGTATTCTTTTAGGATGAAATAGAGTTCTGTTGAGAAGATTAATACAGCTTTAGGATGACATTTAAGTCAAAGTATGATGACCTTTGGGACCTAACTGCTGCATAAACTTCGTGATACCTTTCTGCATAGGAATGTTTTTCCAGTTTGAAAACATACCATAAAGTGCTTGAGTTTTAAAACTGAGTGTGAAAATGAAGAAAGCTTAAAATTGAAATTGTATGTATCTACTGCTGGTTTTCTTTTGTATTTTAAACTCAGGAAGTGGAGAAGTCCCTGATGTGTGGAATATCACTGTGTAAACAAGATTTCTTGAATGTATTTTTTGCAAGGACAATCTTAGGTGTATAAAGTACATTATCTTTAATACCCTTGATGTATACCTTAGTATACTTCTACAGTTACTATTTTGCAATTAGCTTTACTGTGTTAGGACCTGCATGAGGCCTTAGGGAATAGAATTTGGCTGCTATCAGTTTCCACTTTTACCAAAATAGATGTTCTAGGTCTGCTGGAGCTCAGTTGCTCCTTACTCCTCTAGGCTCTACAGCCTCTTAAAGCCCATGGTCAGCACAGTGCTGAAAGACAGCCACAGGCTTTGGCCTTCCTGAAGCTGTGACACTCACTTCCCCAACTCTACTCTCCACAGGTCACGAATTAATCTCGCACTGGCTGCCTGGGGTATTTCAGCCGTTTCTACAAGTCCCCTTGGCCATTTTTTCCTCCCTGACTTCAATACACAGATCTAGATTTAAAGGTGGATGGATGCGGAAGCATCTTCCCTTCTTCTCTTTTTAAGCGCCCTCCACGTCATAATACACCTTCTGTGCAGGTGGGATGCCCACCTCCATGCTGCTTGTGGGAGCAGTCCCTGGTAAGCCCCTGATATGGTGCTCATGATTTATGTCACCTATTTGCAAAGTAGGGGAAAATTTAAGCCAGCCCATACCTTGTGGTAGAGTCTCAGCCACCTTGTGCCATAATATAGGCTAAAGTCCATAGGAAAAATCCGTGGGTCCCCACTGAGGTCAAATTAGCTTGAAGGGAGAGGTAGAGAAGTTTGCCCTGAAATCTTGCAACTGTTTCTGGCCCTCATACCCAGCAGCTTTCTTCTCTTAACTTCATTTTGCTGACACTAATGAAAAGCCTTTAGCCTGGTTCTGGGTACAGACCTCACCCAGAAAAGCTAGCAAGCCATACTAAATAACATGTACTACCATCAGTGATTCACTAAAATAGCCAGAAAAGAGATTCTATGTTTGAATTCAAGTCCCTTTCAGGAAAACATATACAAAGAAACTTCATACCAAGCCAAATCCATCTGGAACTCTCAAATGAACAATTGCTAGTTTTATCTATTATAAAGAATAAGGTTTATGGTGCCCCATGCAGAGGCTCTATATAAATTCAATAGTAAGGCTGAAGACTGTCCAGTGTGGGTGTTTCCTGAATGTATATTTCATAACCACATAAATTACTATTTCATTAGGTCTAGAAGAAGCATTTCCCTTGGTTTGCTTTCACTCTTTAAGTTTCTCATATTTCTTTTTTTCCTGAAAATCCTGTCAAAGACTGACAAAATATATATCTATTGATATTTCAGAATTTTCATTTCATTCTGTCCATTTAATTATAGAATCCCATAATTCCTCACTTCTTGTGCATTTGCCAACTTTTGCAGATAAGATGCCAGTGACATCCAAAAGTGGCACCTCTACTATGCTGTCTGTGTTCTGGCATTGGAGATGCATATATATATGTATGTATGTATGCATGTATGTATGTATGTATGTATGTATGTATGCTCTGAGCCAATATGAATCAGTGCAGAACATGTCTTTCTGAGACTGACTGGAGACTGTAAATGGACAGAAGTTCTGCGGCACTAACTTCTTTAGTTTCCATTGCTTTTGGGTAGGCACAATGTAGAGTTGGACCTGGATGCAAGGCTGGTAGCTGCTTGATCAACACCATTCACAGATGGAAAATTACCATTTGCTATGCGCAGTGTGGTGAAATCTGTTGCAGATGCCACATCCACTTGAAAGGCAACTGAGTGTCAGTTCAGTACATGGATTTGTGTTATTCTGAGGGATTGTGGACTTGTAAAACACAATATCCAGCCTTGGCTCACAAGAAGAGACTGTGTAGGGAGGGCAATGAGGCCTGAAGAAAAAGCAGAAAGCTTTCTTCAGGTGCTTGTAGCTCATGTTCAGGCCTAGCTTTCCAACGTGATACAAGGCTGGGTGGAGAGGACTGCAGGACAAAGCATGTGTGCTTGGTTTGTGAATGTTCAAAGCTATCAAAACCATGCCATACTTCATGTGAGATGGTGAGGTGTTGTGAAGCAGACCCTCCAGCTTAGGCTGTGAGCTGTTTCCTAATACATTTCATATCCTGAAGGCCTCTTCCTGCTTTTCTAATACCTTGCTGTGATGAAACACCACTTTAAATCTTCTAGTAACTCTTTCAGCAATAAGTAGCATTTTGCAATATGTGTTTTTACCCTTTATTGTCAATGACACTGGTTGTGAATTGCAGAAGAGTCACAGGGAAGAGAGGCACTCCTGCCATGAGGCATCAATGGTTTCCAGCTTTTCTTTCTGAAAATTCAGTGAAGTGGTTGACCGTGCTGTGGGAGATGTTGCAGATCCAGATCATGTGTATTGCATTTGTACTCACAAATAATCAGCAGCTGCACTTAGAAACAGGCCGATCAATGTTCACATGCAGTTCACATCAATTTTTATCTCTTGGTAAATCTTTGGAAGTAAATGTCATTTAGTCAGTCTACTTGTCATGATTTTTTCCATTACAGGTTAGATTGCCCTGTGACAGTGCCAGTTGATTTCTTAGAAGTAATTTACTACCAATTTTTTTCACTCTTTCTGTCTTTGAGAAAAACAGACATAACCCTATAGACTAACCTGCATACGGTTTAACACCCTGCACTGTTGGTAGCAAACCAAATACATTCATCTTTCTTTGTTTCACAAATAAACTTTAAAATAAATAAACAATATATTTTAAGAAAGTCTGATTTAACAGAGAGGATTAGAAATGTAACAGCACTGAACGTTTTTTGTAACTATTATCCACAAGTGAATTCTACTGTTCTACAGCCATCACTATTTGCAGCAGGATCTTTCATTTTTTATTCTTCTTCTGTTTGTGAATAGCTTGCTCTTGTAATTGATTCCTGCAGGGATTTTGTATCTCAAACTTACTTTTTAAAAGATTTTCCAGTTTGGCTGGCAGTTTGTTTAGATGCTAGGATAAAAGAAGCATGTCATTTTCAGTAGAATAAATCCATTTTTACTTTGTAAAGAAAATATGTCAAGGATGTCTAAGATCAAAGTTTTTAACCAAACTGACAACAAAGATTGTCACGAATGAAAAAAAATGTCTTTCTGCAGAAAAGAAAATCTTTGTAAGGTTTTGGTCATAAATACAAAGCCCTCAGTACACAGCCTCCAAAGTAAAAAAATGGATCTGCAAATACATTTCTGATTATTGGTTTGTATATACTGAGAAGAAATGCAGCGTGAAAAGTAGGAATAATTGTTTTTGTTAGATGATACCAGCTATTTTACTGTGAAGAACCACAATTAAGGATACAATTATACACTGTAATGTCACACTTCTAATACTGGGGGGAAAGGCAGGTAGGAGTGAGGGGTAACAAAGATTACCAGACACTAAGAATTTTGTCTGTGGGTATGATAGTACAGTAAATCACTTGTTCATAGCGGTTTTTTAAGGATGAATGTATTTTGCTTAAAATGAGTCATTACTACAATCATCTATTTCCAGCATGTATATTTTTCACATAGAAAACACAATAGAGGCTTTACCTTGACACCCAACACATTTCCTTCTTAGTTTCCAAATTTAGCTCCGTTTAGTGTTTAGAAAAAGATGTACTGTGAGCAATTGTAGGTAATCCCTATGAGTAGACTGTTTTCTTTATTGTAATCAGTACGAACTCAAAAAAACCCCTTTGTATTTACTTACTGCAGTTGCTGACAGTTTTATTCAAATGTGATTTACAACAGAGTACCATAGTTCCTAAAGTTCTCACTAACGTGGTAGTTTCTTTCTTCACTGAATTTGCAAAGGTCATTTAAAGAACCATTCTCCAAAAGAAAATTCAAAAACTAGTAATTAAAATTAGTCTATAGTCTAAATCTTTGTCTTGACAGACTAACTGAAGTATAACTCAGGGTAAGAACATTTGATCTTATTGGATTGTTCCACAAGTTTGTTTTCAGATGTGGAATCACATCTCTGATGCGCGTCCTACCCGCGTAGTCTGGATTTCCCGTATTCACAGGAGACATTACAAGTGAGCTGCATCACCCAGAATTCCGGCCTTTATGTCTGTGTTCCACTGTGGCATGAGGGCTACGTTTGACCGAGCTGATGTAGAAGCAGAGTTCTCACCCTTCCATAGTCAGTTAAAGGAATATATTTTTTCTGGTTACTTTCCTAAAGTTTACACGGCAGTTTTGTTGTTTGGGGCCAGTTGAGACGAAAGGACAGACTCAGAATAAAAAATATGAGGGAGTGTGGGGTTAAAAGATCACTCAGCACAGATCTTCATCAGTAGACATAGTCTAAAATAATAGCACCTAAGTGTCCCTACTGCTGGTACAGGAGTGCTTTAGCTCCATTATCATCGTCGTTGAGCTCTTGTTTCAGCATAGCTGCATGTTTCAGCCTGGTCATCCCATGGCACAGGCTGCATCTGTAGCTTTCGAAGCAACAGGAATTTTTAGGCTGGATGGAATCCATGAGCAGTAAGTCATCATTGGTGGGAACAATTACTCAAATTACTGTTATTAGTACTTTTTGCATGAATGCTAGCAAACCATAATTGACTCAAAAAAAAAAAAAAAGTAGTTTTTTTCATGGGAACTGAAAACTGACAAGATCCTACAAGCACAAAAGGGCACAAAAAATGTGATCCATGTGTCAAAAGACATTGTAAACCTTTTTTATTGTATATAAGAGACCTTCAGAAGATGAAAACTTTAAAACCTGTAATCACATTTTTATTGAATTTCAGGTTTGAATGTTGTGAAGTGAGCTTTTTCCGTTACAGTTCTTCCTGATGCACATTGCATTTGATCTGGAAAGGAAAATATGTTCTCAGAGTCTATAATAGCAGAGAACAAAAGTTTTTCATTTCTCTAACCGGATTCTTCCATTGGAAATCATTTAGGTGCCAAATAAACTCTTCTCAGATTAAATTTTAAAAAATATATATTCACATTTTCATAGACTTATAAAAACTGTAGACAGCTAAAACTCATTGGACCCTGTAGCCCATCTCCCTGCTAATATGAGTTTCCTCCTTATGGTACTTTTTCTCTCACTTTGCCAGTTTAGTGTGTTCAGTTTTTTTGCAGTTTAGCATTTTAAGAACCTCCTTCATCGCTTCAGGCATATGCTAAAGGCTGATAAGTTCATAGTGCCAGGAAATCTTCCCTCCTGTTCATACAAAATTGTGTACCCTTCTTATAACACCATATATAATCCTCCCTTTTTTGGAGCTATGCTGTGATTTTTTGCTCCCACTGTCAGACTGTGTGTTAATTAATGAACACTTGGACTTCATTGCTGGGAGTAATTTCATTGAAGATATATGCACAACCTGTGAGAATAAGAATGTCACACTGGTTCTGATATGATTACCAAAATTACTTGGTGCCCTTCAACATTTTAAGTGTTTTGCCTGTACTTGTCATTTTGCTTAAACAATGTGTTTCCTCACTCTCTTCCCATAAATCAAGGCCTCCTATTCTTCAAAATTTTATATTTTCCTTTAGTTTGTAAATATCTAGTACAGATCAAGTTGGCTGGAACAAAACTCTGTGGTCTGACTGACGTGTCTTTCAGCCTTCTGTCTTCTCAATATGAAGTATGACAGAAATCCACAAAAGGCTGTGGGTCATGAAGATGTCTAAGATAAACCAAAATTCTTTTTTAACTAAAGGATAAAAACATACTTGTATGAAAAAAAAAAATCTTTAAATCATGTATTTTTTTTTTCTTTTGTTCAGATGGCAAAACTTCAGAACCTTGGAAGAGCTTTGTACCTTTGCAGCAACATAGAGTATTACTGCTGCTGAAGTAGTGAGGCATATAGCTCCCAAGCAGGCTTACAGTGTTAAGGATATCAACTGCTATAGAATCAGTTATGAAACCTCAAGCCTGAGATCTGTTCCTGCTTGTGAAGTTTTCAGTTCACCTGTTAAACAACTACTCAAATAAGATTAAATCAAGATTAAAGGAAAGACATCAAAAGATGTCTGTCGAAAGCAATTTATTTCTGTAACTTGTCCAAAATTCAGAGTTAATATTATGAACTCACAAGTTAATTTGGATAGTTAATATTTCAAATGAATATAACAATATTGTAAAAATAAGTGTCTCAGAAGGATGATGTTTATAATTCTTAACTACTTTATTCCACTAATTTTCTTTTTATATATACCCTGATTCTTTAGGCTCAGATTAGAAAGTGGTATTTTTTTAGGGAGGTCAAAATCAATTGCATAGACAATTGCAATGTACTTGCATAGTAAATTTTTCTGATCAGCACCATTAGTTTTTCCAAAAGATGCTACTGGAAAGCAGTTTGGTAGTGCGCAGGGACTCCCTGTTGTTTCTGCACAAATATGGTAGAGGGCAGCCAATGAGTGTCCATTGGCAATGGTTCAATATCCATTTTTTTCCCATTATTTTAGCTCTTGCCCATAATTCACTTGCTGTCTGGCCTTGAGGATATTGATTTATTAACAAATGGGACAAAAGAACCTTAATATTTCTAGTGAACCATGTTTTGCTATGAAATTCAGTTCCAGGTTATCTGTCAAAACTAGATCTGATACATTTTTATAAGTGTCTGCATTTTATATATAAAATATGCAAGAATACCTGTTTGGATTGAAGAGGTTTCTAATTCAAATACATAATATCTGGGGTTGTGTTCTGACTGGCTGGAAACTTAGATGCAGAAATTTTATTTATTTTTTTTCTGAAAACATACAATTTCAAAGGAGTAGAAATACCTGCATTAAAACTTTCTGTAGCAGTATTCTCTTGGCAAAAATCAGTATGAATTTTTCAGGTAGGCTTTATAGGCAGTGAGTTAATTTCATTTTCACCTGGACTCGGTGTGTCCTGGAAGTTTCTTGCCTCTGAATATTGAGACAGCTGTACTTAGCCAGAAATTAATAATAAATGGAAAACAAAGAAATTAAGAAATAAAAAAAGAACAAGCAGAGACAATGCATGGCTTAACACTCTCCTCTATAGATGCCAAGAGTTGTAAGTCATTGCAGTCCACTTCTAAAGGTGGGCCAGAATTAAGGATTAAAATGTCAGAAGCTCCTGCAGGACGGGAGAGGTCACATTTTACTTACCTTTGGGTTTTGGTTGCTTAATCAACATTGTTTGATACAAGTAGGATTTGCAGGCTAAGTTAAATCATGTATGCTACTGTGATCAAAATATAAACCTATGTCGAAAGAACTTTTTCCTAGAATATTGTGAAACATCAGTAACTCTTTTCAGCCCAACCAACCATTTCACTTATGCGTACATCAGTCTGACAGTTATGTGTGTAAAAGAGAACTGTTAGCAGGAAAAAAACAGCTGATCTTGCTACACATGACTGGTTCCCTTTTGTGCTACAGAATCCTGTGTCCAAGTCCACGTGGTTGGAAAAGATCTGAGAATCTTCAGGGGTTCTGCTGAGGAGCCCTTGGGGATCTCAGATGGAGATACAGAGGCAGAGGAAAAAGTAAACGGGATTGGCAGCAAACCAAGAGGAGCGTTCACACGGAGGGGGCAAGCCACCCTCAGCACTTCTGTTGTTGCTTGGTTTATGTGTGTGTTTCCAGCAAACATGCTTGGCGTTTGGCACTCTAAAAGCAACAAGAAGCTGCTAGCCTTTGTATATGGGTACTCCAGTACCACCTAGAAAATCCTCATCAGTTAAATTAGTATCCATGAAAGAAGATGGTTGGAAATCAACCCCAGCCTAACTCCTAAGTTTACTCAGAGTAGTAGGTGTTTGGGAATTACAGGTACTTCTTAGTGTAGTACAGCCGGTGCGATAAAAAGAGGCAACTCGGGCAACCGTAAGCATAAATGTGAAGGGGGAACTTGGGGATGTAAATTCCTCAGAGCTGTGCTGAAGTTGTGGTCAGTGTTAGATTATTATTAATCTTGTGCAGGTGCTCAAAGCAGAAAGGACAGAAACTGCAAAAATCTGCTGCTGCCTCCCTGTTTGTGCAGAGGGATGTGGTTCCAGCTGCTGCTCTGAGACAGATGTGTGCGACACCGGTGCTGAGAGTGGTACCAATCGCTTGAAAAGTCACCTGAGCAAAGTCAGTTATTGCTCAACAGCCAGTGCACCTCTTGTGCCTGGGTGGGGTGTGCTCTGGGATAATTTTTCAGGGAGCAAATAAGGAATCTCGGTGCAGCTTGCCTCCTCGGGAGGGGAAGCAGCTAACTGTGTGCTACAGGAAAACACATTTCAAAGACTTTGTCTCATTTAAAGACACAAAAAACCTAATAAACGTTGTAGTAGGAACTCGCTGATACGGGTATATATATATATATCTCTATATATATATCTTGTGTTGCTCACAGAGTTGTAGTTGGATGACTACATGTAGTAGATCTTTGGAGTACTTGATTCCTCTTCATAGTTATTTCCTATTTGACTCATTTCTTACAAAAAATGGCTGTGAAAAAACAAAATCTGGTGTGTATAAATAGTATAAGAAAATTATGCCAGGCATAAAAAAATTGATAACCATTCTGTTCTGGTTTCATGAATATTGCATAATCACTAAGGAGACATTCTAGAAGAGTTGTATAACTATGTGTGCCTGTGAATACACATACTCTCACAACTTCTTCACTCCTAACTGATACGCCCAGCCTTGATTAACCTATCCCTGATAACAAACTGCCATCAGCAGGAGTTGAAGACATAGTCTGAGAGAAAAGAGGCAATCTTGCCAGCAGTCTCTGCAAATGCACATATACGTTATAGTAGCATCAGTAGTAACAATGCCCATAATCAATATATTAAGCTGTCTTCTCTTTCTTCCTGTTATGATGTACTTTTAACTTTCCCAATCCTATTTGTTTTAGTTAAGTTGGAGTGTGTGTATGTGTTTGTATAAACACATAAATGCACAATATATTGGTCCCTGGCAAGGCTCAAGCTAGCGATCTGTTTTGTAGATATCTACTGCCAAATTGGAAAAGTGAAAGATAAGTTTGGCAGAGGGGTAGGTCTTACTGAGGAATTATGTCTTTCACTGCTTAGGAACAAGCTGGTTTAGACTTAAGCAAGTTTGTTTTTTTAAAAACTATGGACTGACAGTGTGCCAGAGTTTGTTTCATGAAGGCCATGAACTAAGACAGTGGGTGCAATGAGGGGCTTTAATACTAAATCTGCAGTTCCTGGAGATGGACTGGCACTTTTTAAAACTTAAATGTGTAAAAATAAGGCTTCAAAATAAATTTCTAGGTGAGTAATACATGTTCAAATTTTTGAACATGCTGAGTACATTTGTTCCCATTTATTTAAACTTAGAAAGTAAACCTAAACCCAAAGATTTAAGGGGAAAAAAAAAAAAAAAAAAAAAAAAAAAAGGTATGTGGGCACATATCTAACCACAGTCAGTTGTAACTGACTCTCTGCTCTGACCTTCCGAAAGTGCCATTTGGACTGGACCCACATCCTACCTGCATATAAGGCTGCCCAAATCTGATGCTTTCCCATCAAATTATTCTGGGTGATGGAAACGGGGCCAGGCACTGCTGCCATGAGTGTGGCTGTGGTTGTCCCACTTACGCCCCTTCCCACCTGCAAAGACTCATGTCGCTTCAGCGCTAGCATCTGCAGAACCATGCTTAGAGGTCCATGATATGTTCCAGAACATGCTGGAGTTACACCTTCATCCTTTAGGTGAAAATATGCCTGTTTCACTTCAAGTCCTTATTTCTGCAACTCAGCAGCCATAAGGGAGCAATTCTGGGCTGTCTGCCGGCCACCAGCAGCGGTGGCCAGCCACCAGCACAGGGTTGCCTTGCAGCAGTGGGGTAACAGATGTGGCACTCTGAGGGAAAGGTTTCCTCCTGGATATAAAGCAGGGCTCCAACACCATAAGCTATCAAGCTGGCAAGGTTGCCAAGGATGGGTGACTAGAGAATTCAAGGACCTTGGTAAGAAATGTATTCTGTAAAAAAAAATAAAAAACCACCCACAGAACAACTGTGCCACAATATTTGCAGCATTAACTTACTTTATGCAGCATTAACTTACTTTAAAAGGTTAGCCATGTCATGCCTTGTTTCATTACAAAAGGTGATCCGTGACTTCTATGATGGTGCTTGTTATAACTCTGCTGGATTCTATAATAAGATTTTCAATCTGTATGGAACTATTTTTTTTTTTTTTTTTTTTTTTTTATGTTTGCTTGGAAATAATAGTTTGCAGTGTTTAGAGCCATCTTTGGTTTTGAATTTCTGGACTTCTAAGCACTTTTCATATATGACAGTCAGTAGCTCAGGGTGAAAACCAGCTGTAGCACCTTTTACAATTCTATCATGAGGAACTTGATTTCAAAGTCATATAATCACTGTCAGAACTAGAGAGAAAATAAAAATGTTGACTGCTAGACTAAATGATTGGCCTGAGCCTCAGCAGTGCTGGGGATGTCAGCTGAGACCACTCCCTCCCTTCTCAAAAGGTCTTGTGGCAGAATCACATCTTTTGAAGTATTGTAAGCTTAGCCCTAAAATTATCATTGCAATTTCTTTCTCCTTAAAAGTTGATGAATTCATTTCCCCAAAACCTGGGACTTTGGAGGAACTTCAGCTCCAACTAGTTATCTGATATTTGAAAGCTTTGGGTTTAATTATAATCCAAATGAGAATGATGTGAGTGAGTATGAATTATGGTTGTAGGACAATACTTGAATGGCATTTACCACATCTTAATGGTTTCTAAAGACAAACCTGTATAATTCACATAACCTTCTATCTGAATCTGGCACTGGACAGCATCCTGATATTGTCTCTAATGGTTTAATCCTCTATATCATGTCAGAGGTTTATTTCACATCTTTGGAGTGTCGATGCTTTAATTCCTTTGGAAATGGTTCTAATTCTTCAGATGGATCAAAAATGAGTGCTATTGGATCAATCCTTCACTTTGTGCATGTATACCATTTAGAGGACCAAGGGATACCCACTGTCTTCTTGTAATGCCGTTTGTTCTGCTGAGCCTTGTGCAAAGCCTTTTAGGTCAATACTGCAATAGTGGTTGATGGAAAAATCTCTGATGCTTCATAAAAAGCCTTTTAAAAAAGAAACTCAGAAAAACTCTTACTTTGAACTTTTCTAATGAGATTATGTCTGCACCTTGGCAGAGTAACAGATAACTTCACATCTATAAGCATTACGGATAGACCTGGCCAGAAAGCGTTAGGTACAGCAATTTCTACAGCTAAACACATTTTTGAGGAAATGGAATACTTTCCCTGGAATATAGCAATCCTACTGACATTTTAGATGTGAAAATGCCTGAATGTATTATGTAGACTACTAATTAATTAACTAGTTATATTTTTAAAATTTAAATATTTAAACCCCTTTATGACATTGTCAAAGCAAAATATTTTGATGCTGAAATGATTTTTCTACATTGCCAAAAGGAAGACCTGCTTGTATTCCAAATAATGGTGATGATAATGATAATAATGATGATTATGATGATGATAATAGTAATAATAATAATAATAATAGTAGTAGTAATAGTAATAATAGTAATAATGATGATCACAACCAAAAATCCCCTTCTGAATCTGAACTATTGTCTTTTCATTCCAATGGAAAAAAAGGAACAGTTCCTCTGAACAGAAATTGAGATCTTCACATGCCCAGTTTTGCCCATGGTCTGTGCAGAGCTGCTCCAACCATTTGTTGTGGTTTAACGCCAGCCAGCAACTAAGCACCACAGTCTCTTGCTCGCCCCCACCCAGCCCCGGTGGGATAGGGAGGAGAATCAGATAAAGGTAAAGCCCATGGGTTGAGATAAGAACAGTTATGTAATTGAAATAAAGTAATAACAACAATAATAATTGTAATAAAGAGGAGAGGGTGAGAAAGGAATAAAACTTAAGGGAAAAAAAAATAACACAAGTGATGTGCAATACAGTTGTTCACCGCCTGCTGACTGATGCCCAGCCAGCCCCCGAGCAGCAAAGGGCCCCTCCCGGCCAGCCGCCTCCAGTTTATATACTGGGCATGACGCTCTATGGTGTGGAATATCCCTTTGGCTAGTTGGGGTCAGCTGTCCTGGCCCTGCTCCCTCCCGGCTCCTTGTGGACCTGCTCACTGGCAGAGCCTGGGAAACTGGAGAGTCCTTGAGGTAGGGTCAGCACGGCTTGGCAACAGCTAAATCATTGGTGTGTTAACATTAATTCTCATACTAAATCCAAAACACAGCAGCGTACCAGCTTCTAGGAAGAAAATTAACTCCATCCCAGCCTAAACCAAGACACCATTCTAACAAATGAGTCTTCTTCAAAGCTTTCTCTACTTAAAATCATGGGTTTCATACCATTTTTACACTGATAAGTCCATACACTTTTTTGCAGTTTCATGAAGAGTAGTGGGGAAAACTCTGCAACTGGAAAGTTGTTTGCTGAACTACAGTTTCAGAAGTCCAGATGCATTTTACCATCCCTTTGCCTGAAGACATTTGTTTTAATTATGGCCTCAGGGATACCTGGAAACCAAATCTGCTTTCAGTGAGCTGAGAAAATGACAACTGTCTTTAGGTGTAGCCAGCATTTTTTCTGTAGTTCATAGAGCACCATTTTGAAACTCTGCCATCAATCACAAAATTGTATGTAAGTTAGATTGTAGATTCTAAAAAGCTTCAGTAGAAACCGGCAATACTGAAAGTCAGAGAGAAAACATTTTGCACGGTGAAATTCTGGAAGCAGTGGGACTTCCTGTAAGTTCAAGGGATTTATTGCATCGGAGACATCAATTACATGGGAGATGTGGGAGCAATACCTTTCAGATAAGCTACCGAAATGATGAGGGAGAGGTCTTTTTGTGGTATTCAAGGAAGCAATCATTGACTTAATATGATTTGTTGAATTCTCTGTTCAGTATATCTTGTTATCCTGCGACCACATGATGGCCCAGGAGTCTGAAGGACCTCCACCAGGATTTGTGCAGTGGGTATATAAGCAGCAGCTGTATTTGGCTCCTGCCATTTGCTTTTTTTGAGCAAACTACCATCAGATAGTCAGGAAAGGATGTGGCGCAGAGGAATGGCTCCTTGATGTTTACATATTGGCTGGCCATTCACAGAGCTGAAAGGGCAAAGTGATCCACGGGACGTATTTGCTGTCAGGGCACAGTTTGCTTCTCAGCAAAAAGAAGTAATTTTTTCAATTCTTTTTTCAGCAGTTACCTTTTCCTCTAGTACTCTTTTCCAGTCCCTAATCAACTACAGGAGAGGTTAAGAAAGAAAAACATAAAATCTAATGAATGAGATTAGGATCAGTTGTGCCATAGGCTGGTGGATATATGTGATGTTATGAATGATAAAAGTTATTATTTCACTGGGGTTTTTTACCGTTTCAGGGGTGGGAGGTACAGTGTTTCTGTAGTTAGGCGAAAAATCCAAATATTAGTTGATAGTGAAAAAATGTATATGTTACACCCCACTGTTGGGATCTTTATATAATATATTTCCAATAATTTATTAAGAACAATGTTTTAAACACACTCTGATGGACATCAACAGTAAAATAGAGTATCAGCAGGATTTATTTCCTTGGACTCTTAAAAGCACCTGTGTAAAAACAACATGTCAATCAAAGTAACTTTTGTTTAGTTTTAAAATTGCGTAACATTACATTCAGGTTTCTTTATTTTTCAGGCCTATTAGTCATGACTCTGTGTGTGGTCTCTACACTCTCTACAAACACAGTAGATTTAGGCACATTAAATCTATAGCAGGCCTAACTAGATTTAAGAACATGTGTGGACTGAGAATTTAAATGTTTTTTCTGAGTGAAGACCATATTTTAATTAAGATCACAAGTCTGAAGGTCACATCATGGATTATCTAATCCACATTCCTGTTTCCATCAGAGAATTCTCTTCAGGAATGCATTGTGCTCCCCTCTGAAGTTTTAAAGGCTTTATGGTGGTATCACTGCGGCTCTGGTTTGGACAGTGATTTGATTTGGTTTGGTTTGCCACGATGTGGTTTGGTTTGATCTCCAGTGAAACCTTATTCTTGGCCAACCTACAGCAATATATAACATTGGGTGATAATTTGAATAAGAATTCAGCAGATCAGTTGGCAATAGTAATTTTGTACAACTGTTGCTGAAGGAAGACATATCAAAATCTTGGAAGAGGACTATTAAACATGACTACAGAAAGAAAAATATGTGTTAATCCTGCATATAGGCAAAAACATGTAGGAAACACCTGTCAAGCCGTACACCAGAATTTATTTTTTAACAATACTTCAGATACCTGGCAGGTCCGGGCAAGAAATAAGTCAACCTCTGGTTTGCTTTTTTATCTATCTATCTATCTATCTATCTATCTATCTATCTATCTATCTATCTATCTATCTATCTGTCTGTCTGTCTGTCTGTCTGTCTGTTTGTTTGTTTGTTTGTTTGTTTGTTTATGGTATAGCTGTGTAACAGACCTCCATGCAAACTTCTGCTTGCAAATGACTTACACATTCTATAAAAAATAATAAAGGAATTATGAGTTTTAACAGATCGAACAAAATCCTGCTGACCCGCAGAGGATGTATAAATAGCAGTGAAGATGCAACTACCTGAGTCCACAGGCCAGTGCAGAAGGTGTGTATAGGGCTGAGCCGCAGAGCACTGAGGAGCTAAATGTTTCCCAGTGGCCCAGCTGGTGTCATCCATCCACTCCCTGACTGCTACACATAGTTCAGGATTAAACCATCTCTATTTGTCCAGTGGTGAATTGCTACATGACTGGTTGTCCTTATCCTTCTCTGATTGCAAAAAAGCTAATGGAGATATGCGGCTGGTTCTTTTAAGGAAAAGAAAATAATTTTTTTATGTATATGCCCCATTCACTCATATATTGGCTTGCACAGAAGGTCAAATATCAATCAAGCATATAGAAAATAACAAACTTTGCAACATTATGTTCCTGCTGGGCAGTTAAATTGTTGAAAATATAGCAAACCTTTTTGATGCATTATATATTTTGTGCCGTTTTGGTTTAGTTTATTAATGATTTTTTCAGAATCCATTCCATAAGCTACAATTCTAAACTGGTAGGGAAGCAAACACTTCTACATAAGCAAGCATATTTGAAAATGATTGTTTCCTGTTGAGTGCATTTTGAGTGAAGACATAAATGCTGTCCTTCATTTACTATGAGTCAGGCTTAATATCATTTTTGCAGAAAAGAAACAATTGAAAAATAATCCTCCTTTGCCACTTTACGCTTTATGAACATGCTTGCATCTGTGTGCTATTGGAATAAGTCACAAATAAGAACAGTAGGGTTTTATTCCTGTTTTGTGTGGATGGAAATGAGCGGAAAGAGAAATGAGGGGTTGATACGAATTTGCAGAAAAATCATATTAACACAGATATAAGGAAGCTCCCAAGTTTGTGTATGTTTGTAAGAGATTAGGGTGAAGATCTTACGGCAAACAGAAGAAGAAAATGATTGCGAAGAAACCAGGATTGTTTATTTTTTAAAAGGCTAAATCCAAATATTAAGAGCATGATAGTGCGTAGCAGCCTGGAAGTGGAGAACTTGAGTTGTCTAACAGAAGCCGGATGAGGACAGAAGGGTCAGTCCTGACAGCCTTTGAAGACAGGGGACTGACTGTCTGCACTCAGAGCCCATGGGAGTCTCCGTGCAACACCCCTTGCAGATTAAATTTCAGGCTGTATCGGTTAACAGCAGACACGTATAGAGACATCTTGAAATGAAACTGAGCTGATAACTAGCAATTTATTAATCCAGCTGATGGCAACTTTTCACAACCCTGAATGATCTGGATTTCCCCATGAAGTTTGCTTGCACTCTCTATGTCCGTGGCGCTGAACATGAGCAAAGGGAGCAGAACTGGTGTCCCGCGGGGTGGCTGTTCTAATCAGGTGGGAGAACATCATTCAAGAGTCATGAAAGTATCGCTATTCCACCTGGATTTCTCAAGTCAGATTTCATCTAGACATGCAAAGTAAGGTTTGATATTTACCTGGCTTTAGGGAAAAGGTCAAATTATATTAGCTATTTCCTATAAGCTCTAAGGAGTTTTCTTTCGAAGGCATGAATATGTCATACAGAGTAATTCAGTTGGGACTTGGACATCACAATTAGGTAAATGGATTTTATACCCATTTATAAAAATGAGGGATTAATGTGACTTACAGAATGACACACCAGTGACTTCCATTAGGAACAGAGCCCAGAGCAGCGTATTGACTTCTCTAACCACACAGCACTGAATCTGTCTGTGTGTACATGCACACACAAGGGGCTCTGTTCTTAAATATGTACAGGGAAAGATGTTCCAACAGGTCTTTTTATTGGAAAGTGTTGGGGTTTTTTGCAAGTTCAAGGAAACCAAAATGGTTTGTTGAGTTATTTGGAAATTTCTTTACATGTTAGAAGAAAAAAAGTAACTTCTAGAGAAAGAACTGTTGCCACCCACTTATAATATGCACCTACTAGACAGTTAAGTAATATGAATTTGCTTGCATTTCATGTGTTTCAATTAAAGTGAATATTACTTGATGGAAAAATCTGCCTTGAAGAGACCTTCTGCTAGAGGTTTGTTGTTTTTTTTTTAAACTCCCTAGGTTTGCAATAAGACATTTTTATTTGATATTGATGTATCTGCTTTTTTTGAAAAACAGTTTTGAGTGAAGATTATAGTATTGATACAAATCAGATTGGAGAGGATCAAGTACTTGATGCAGCCAGGAAAATGAATGATATATATTAAAGGGAAAGGGTAGTAAAGGGAAAGACACATGGAATTTTTCTCCAGTTATGGCTGAAATGAGGCATCCCAGAACCCTGCTCCGTGTGCGTGCATATCCGTTACCCCCCTGTGTTTTGTTAGCAGTGCTGGTTTTCTCTGCACCTATGGCTTTAGGCTATCTGGTGCTCCCTGCCTCCGACAGAGAGATTAAGACGCTCTAAGTGCAATCAGCTGAGATGTGGTTACTCAGATTCGTGGCTTCCAGGTCTCATCTCCTGTTCTTCTGGTTGCCTTGATTTCTGCCCAGAAGTTTCAGTGAATAAATAAAAAAAACCCTAGCAAACATCTCTGACAGTCTCGAGTGAATTCTGACCCGCCGTATCATGAGGCCCGTTGCTGGAAGTTCCTTTGTGACAATTACCGCACAGCATCCCTCCCAGCAGCGCAGCCAGCTGAAAGCAGTGACGTTAGCACCCGGGAGTTCAGACTGCACACCTGAGACCCTGCCACGCTGGCTTGTCATACCTGGTTCTTTTTGGCAGGAGCGAAGAGTAAAATCCCAGCCTTTCGTCTCCTTGGGGTAACAAGGGCTCACAAACGGCGTATTACCTCTAGACATTTTGTGCACTGTATAAGGCACAATATTCCTGAATCTCTGATGGTGAGCGCCCTGTAAGCCACATCCCCATCATTCCCTCGAACTCTGCTGTATTAGAGACTATTATGGCTGGCAGTTTAAATGTCTTCCGTTTCCCTTCTCTGATACTGGTAACTTCTTTCTTCCTTTTTATGTCAGGGGTTAGGTGTGCACCCCGTTTCCAGCTGACCTTCTCTTTGCCCATGCCAGCAAACTTGCATGTGCATTCATGTCTCCAGTTTGTCTTTGCAGTCTAAATAATATTTAGGTTTGTTTCAATCTTACTTTTTATTATTTTTTAAAATTATTTTTTGCATTACAAAATAAGAGAGGCAAGAAGCATTTCAAATGTGCTAAATTACTCAAATGGAAAAAAAAAAGTTGAAATTATAAAGTGTGTTGAAATAAACTGAGTGTGAAATCTTGAAGCGTTGGAATTAAGGACAGTACTTCCAATTACATCAGCATTTATTATTGCCCAACTCTCACATTTTTACAAGTAGAACACGCATTTTTATTTCTACTTCTCAGAAAAGCTTTTCCTCTGCTTTATGAAAAGAAAAACAAGTGTTGATGAGTAGAGAGGCTCTAGTGAAACAGTAATTCATCTAGGTCCTATAATTTGAAAATTATTTCTAATAGCAAAAAGCATGTGGTTTATTATGCCATTTTGAATAAGGTCATGGGAGTGAAACAGTAGAAGCCCTGATTTCTGCTGACACTTTGCATCTCAGAAATTGTTTCCTCTGGTACACTAATGAATCTTTTTCCTTTTTTGCCCTCGTCTGACACAATTTACCTCTACCTTGGCAGGAAAAGTCACTTCCTCCTGTGAGTAAATGAGTGATAAAGGACAGATGAAAGGGCAGAAATGTGCAAGTGCCATCAAACCCCTCATTTTTTAGTTTTAATACGCTGCAGCTGCAGACATAGAACATTTCTCCTGCAGCTGAAAGCACAGCCAGCATGGGAATATTGGTAGGTTTACGTGGAACCTAAAGAGTTGCAGCTTAGTTGTATTCACTAATAAACTGGAGCTTGGAGGATACTGACTCTATGAGTATGTTTTCAGCTGAAAACGTCATGAAACAGCAATAAAGGTTAATGAGAGGGATAGGTGGGGAAACAGACATTTGGAAAAGCAAGCTCAGATCAAAACAGGCTACATTGAATGTTCTCCATTTCAAAAGCGAAGGTAAATATTAATACATAGCAGAGTGACTGCGATCCAGAACTGTCCCTTGTGGACACATTTTGCCTTTTGAAGCTCTTACCAGTTCTCTGGCAACAATTAGTATTGTTAAGTGTCAATAATTAAGTTAGTGTTACTTCCTTCAAGATCTTGGAATTCCTGTATGCATTCATAATTTCTTACTACAGTAGGAATGCAGATAATCTGAATCTCAGAAACTGGGCCATGTTTTGTGATTAAGGGTAGGATTTTTTAAAAAGCTACAGACACTGGATGCTAAATGCCTGTTCAAATCAATAGATCATTTTCAGTGATGGCTAGGTACCCCAATGCTTTAATTTTCATTAAGCATTTAGGTAGAAATTATATTTTTTGGCACATACTATTGAGAATGGCTGGGAAATCCAGCATTTTGATGATAAGTACAACAAAAAATCCAGAAAATCCTGCTGTGTGCTATATTGGTGATAGAGCATTTCAATTAAATCCTTCAGTGGTGCAGACACAAAGTAAATTATAAAAGCTCCCTCATATGCCATTCACCTGGGCTGATCCCCCTTACTTTTTCCCCCGATAATGTTTCAAATCTGATATGATGGAGTTTGTCGCTACTGGAGGTGCCCATACACATGATAGCTGGTTCTGACCTAATGTAGACCAAATGCACCTTTAAAACATAAATAAATCGATAAATAATGCATGCTTTAATGATGCTAAGTAATGTACATTATTGTTTTAAAACAATTGTATTCAGGGACCAGAGCAGTGTTGTTTGTTCTCTCTCTGCTCAGAGTTGCTACCCGTTTGATGCAAAATTAGTTTTATGTCTCCCCAAAACATTATTTTGGCTGTGCAGACTTAAGAAGCAGAGGTCCATCTGGTGTAAGTACTTGGTCTCTGAAGGGAGCCAGCAGCCAGTGGTTATGGATCCACCTACAAGCAGGACAGGAATACTGAGCTGCCTCAACTTTGAAAAGCTCTTAAATATGACTTTCAGCTGTTACACCACCGCACCACCATGTCATTGTTTGCCCTCTCTGGTCAGACTATACTACAGCGATGTGGGTCCTGCATTCCTATTCACAGCTACAGTTCAGTTTACGGTTACAAATTCAAACTAGTTACCTTGTGCTACAGGGAAAACGATCCATCCTCCTCATGTAAGTGAACTTGTCCTAATATGTCTTCTTTGAAAGCTCATACTGTTGAAACAGTCTGAACAGAGTTGAACTGGCAATATAACCAATATTGAAGAGGAGATAAGCCTTTAGGGCAGAGGCAGGTTGGACACCATGTTTACACTGTTATTTATTTCGGTGGAGCTTGAGCATCATGTTGTATTTTATGCCCTCAAATATCTCCTTAATGTTTTTAGAAAGAAATACCAAGAGCTCTCTTGGACCATAAACCTAAAATGCTAAGAACTACTTCCTTCCTGGGAGACTAGGGGTACGTGTTGTTTTAACTGGCCACTGATGTGAAATTTCTCATGATCTGTAGAGTCATGAGGGATTTATGACATAGACGTTTTTGTATATAAGCAATGTTGAGCTCTGCTGCAGCGCTACCAAAGGAAGCAAAGCAGGGAATGGTGTATTATTATTTTTTTTTTTTGTACATCTGAGAACAATACATTGAAGTGCACAGAAGAGCTCAGGATGCAGAATCCTTGTAGCTACAAGGATTATAAAAAAATCAAAACCTACTTTGCTGGAAACACTGTGCATAAATATAGCGGCTCCAGCACATTCTGACACTGTTCAGTCTTGCCCGGCTATTGCTGGAAATAATCATACGATGCAACAGTGTTTGACTTCTTGAAGTCCAAGGTTTTTGTAAATGTAACACAATAGCCACATGTTCTCTTTCATAATAACATGGTTTATGCCTTGCACATCACTTCTGGGCTGACCCATGAAAATTACTAGTTATTACTAAAATATGAATGTCACTTAAAGAGTAAAGATAAAGAAGCCAGTCAGGATGTGAACTCTAGTCTCATACATGTCAGCACAGAGCCACTTGAGGAGCCAGCTCCAGTTTTCCTTCCACATGCCCTCTCCCTCTGTATTTCATGCACATACGGATAATTCCAGGCGGTGCATTTTCCTGGTGCCCATGAGTTTCGGATACTGTACACTCGCTCCCTTTCTGCAACAGCTGCTCCCCAAGCAGCAAGGAGCCACCAGGGCTCCCAGCTGAGCCGGCACCAGAGCCGGTCCTTTAGCTGCCTCCTGCTATCACTGGGGGAGATCGTTTTATCAGATGGGCCACTGCTTATCTGTGCCTTTCTTCTGCTACAGCAATTCACTGTGAGAGAATAGGCATGGGAACAAGTTGCTTTTCTTCTTCTCATCTGTCCTTTTTAATGTCTTCTTGCTTTGTGGAAACTGAGTTTTCCCCGCCTCCTTTGTTTCATAAAACAATACTGTATCAAAGAGGTCCCATGCAATGAGTATTTCAGGAGCAAGCATGGTGGATTTGCTGGGATACTTGCGGCAGCCGGAGGGGCAAGAAGAAGGACTTGACTCAGAGGCTCACATGTTTGTCTGCCTTCACCTGGCCTCAGCTTGCTGTGCCAAGTCACTGGCTCCTCCATAACGCCTGGTCTCTTTGGGAACCTGATTCTCTTTTTAGCTGTGTTCTTCATTCTATTGTACCAAGCATCTGTGATCAAATCTCAGTCTCAGCTGAAATGGTGTAAAACTGAAGCAACTGGGTGAGGGATTTTGAAAAAAATGCATTTTTTTTAAGAGAAGGTGTGGGTTTCCTGAAAGTCTGGGTGGCTGTGTGGCTTCTAACTTGTCTTCACCAAGGTTATTGCTGGTATTTTTGCTGTCACACATATGAGAGATAAACATTGATCTGTTTATAATGTATGCCAAAACAACTCTGTGCACTCATCTTGCTCTGTAAAATTCTGGTATTATTAACAGAAACCTTGTTCTTCCCTTCCTACTCTTTGAATTTGTATTTCTGCTGTGTCAAACAAAAGTTTAGGTTCCTTAGGATGGAGGCATTTTTTTTTTCCAGCAGCTCTCAAACAATTCTTTTTCTTGCTTAATTTTGAATAATTAATTACTGAACATGCTTATTTCTGTAGAAGAGGGTTACGAGCCCTAGCTGTTCTTGACTTATTCATTCCATTATACCTGGACTCCTAACTATAGCTGCGGTTATACCAGCCTCGCTTTCTTCGAGAGTAAGCTGCGAGGGCTACCATAGGAAGAGGGAAGACTGATGACAGAGAATCACTGCTCCAACAAATGGAAATGTCTTTTTATTCAAGTGATTTTGTTGCTACTTTTAGATATGGGAATCCTTATCCCAAAAGAAATGATTGCCTGCATGCCCTTCCTGCCTTCCATGCTAACTTCAGGTTCCCATAAAGGGTTATCAAATTGCATCTTAATAAGCTTTTTACCATGCCCTACCTATCCAGTTGTTTTACCTTCTGTCATTCCTTCCTCTGTATTTTATAATCTGTGTTCCTTTTATCTTTATCCAGATTGTTGTTGTTTGTACAGTGAAATTTCGTGCAGGGCTCCGGGAGCTTTTAACACACAAGCATTCACCGGCACAGTGCAGTTTACACTGATCATTTGTTTTTCCCCTTTTCAGTACACCAGCCCTGGGTACAAACCCTAGCTGCACCTCTTCCCCTCCAACCCCTGCCCCACAGGGCAGGTTTTTTAGAAGAACACAGTGGCACTGCAGTACCAGCTCCTTTCTGAGCACGACACAGGGAACCAGCTCACAAGTCTTGCAAACTGGGATGGGAATAATGAATTGAAACCAGCACTGGGAGCTGTTGCTCAGGTCACGTAGGCAAGCAAGAGGCAGAGCCTACACTGGGCCTGCTACAGCAAACCTCCCATCCTGCAAGAAATGGGAGGGGACGGTACCAAGAGCAGCAACTGACATTTCCGTTTGTCCCTTGCTGTGATGTCCACCAGCAGAACTCCCAAATCCATTTACCTCATCTGAAGTCTGTCTGGGGTTTGCTGCAGATACTTACCTAATTAAGACTTCTCAGTCCTAGGAGCTTTTACCCACGTGGATCACTGTAGGGCTGCCAAGAAAGGTTAAAAAAACAACAAACAAAATAACTTCCTGAATGGTAACCAAATAGGAATAGGTGGCCAGATAGACCCACAGTAACCTGGAAGTACAGACCACTGGCAAACAAAAGCACAAAACTGGGTCAGCTGGAAGATAAAGGCAGGTGAATGAAGGAAATACTTAATGAATCATTAATAATTCTTTTTTTAGGGCAATGGGACTCGGTGAAACCACAGAAAGCATGCATCCCTGTTCATAGTTCAAGCATTAAAATTCCTTTGACCTTTCAGGGAAGGAGGCATTTTTTCTAGGTGCAGATTCTTCTCTTTCTACTAGCTTTCCACTTCTTTTGTGGAAGTAACGTATTCAATACTTGCCATTTGAGCAACCCTGTCAAAGCTGGGAGAAATATTTTCCTTCTAATTTATCTGGGACTCCTGATTTTAAGCTTTTTGTTGATTATCCTGGACTCTAATGTGTTTGCAAAATGCAGGTTTTACAGGCTTGAAAGAGCAAATGCAAATAATCGTGAGTCCACTTTACCTTCTTATTTTAGAAGCAAAATCCTGTTACTTAGATAGCAACCTTTACAGCTAATGTAATTGTATCTCCATGTCTTTCTATTTGCCGTGTCATAATGCATGAATTCTCAGAAGCAGCAACAAAGAGGGAGTGCAGAGTATCATGAGTGTGTTAGCTAGATAGCGAGAAGAAAACTTGTAGTGTAGTAGATGAATATATAGTGGCTGAATTGAAAAATGGCTTTTTTTGTTGGTGGAATTATTTTAATTAGAAGCATTGAGATGAAAACTTGCAAAGATACAGTTCAAGAGTGTTCATTTTGCAAAACTGCAGATATATAAAGTTGAGGAATGCCTGTGAGTTACTAAATTCAGCTTTGCAGTATCTTTTTAAGGTAAGGTGATATTATTTTAAAGATCTGCATAAGTCACTCCTCCTACAGTGTGTGGAAACCCTGCGATAGAATTAGGAATACACTTGAGTACCTCATTTAACTTACTTAAGCGACCTTCCTTTTTCTTCCTCAGCCTTGTGCCCCCTTTACTACATAACTACTACAGCCATAAGGCAGGAGGTGTTACAGAAACGCATGCACTGCTGTGCAACTGTGATTAACCGCTGGGGCAGGTCCATGCTGGACACTGAATAAAATCACTGCTTTGTGAATGTGTGTTCTTTATATTAGAAGGTCTTTTTTAAGACTGTAGCTTCAAACTCTTGGGATATATTTCAAGTAGGCAGAAAAGGCAGATATTCAAGCAAATAAATACAGAGCAACCTAGTGAAATGCTGGTAGGAAGAGGGCACTGTCACGGGGGTTGCCAACAGGCATTTGGGTAGAATAACTTAAAATAATTTTTTCATTACCACCTCCTCCCTCTCTGTCAGGACTATTTTCATTGCGCATGTCTCCATTTATCTTGCTGTGTAACTCTAGAAAAGCAAACAACCAAAAAAAGAAAAGAAAAGAACAAATCCTGAAAAAAAACCCTAAAAAATATTATAACATTGGAGCATTATTTACTTACTTGTATTGGAGTGAAAAGCAATTGCTTGCAGGCATTAAAATCTGCAGTGCCTTCTACCACTGATTTCCCAGAGACTTTACAAATTCCTGGCAACATGCCTACAGGAGGTCGCAGTTTGGAACGGGCCGTTTTGATTAAGTTACAGAATTCCCCCAGGACTTTCAGATATGTCTAGTCCAGGGGAAAAAAAAAAAAAAAAACCAAAAAAACCAAAAAAAAAAAACGCCCAAGAAGATATGTTAAGCTACAGCACAAAACAGTTTTTGGTAATTTGGCTACTATTTTGATTCAGACCAATATTTGGATGATTGCATTGCTTTTAGCTGTTATCCCTATCAAGGAATAGATATAAATTGGTTGGTTATAATTTCCATGTATAAGACACAGGATTTATGGAAGACTGGTTAAGCTTTTGTTACAGTCCAGACTTTTGCTTCTGAATAACCCTTGTGCCACCTAGTGGGGATTAAAATCCACCTTTAGACAGATGGGAAGGGACTTAAAATACACCAGTGAGTAATGAAACAGTATTTGCGCAAATATTTCCAGTGACACGTTGAAACAAACAATTTTCCCTTTTTAAAATAATATTTACCAAGGTGTTCCATTGAGGTAAAAAATATTCCATTTCAATTATATCATAGCATTTTGTTTATAACTATTAAAGGAATGTAATCTATAAAAAGGGCACACACAGACCTCTTTAATTCCCTGGCAGTAGCTTCATTCCTTAATAAATTACTAGCACATATGCTTTGATTAAATTGTCAGTATGAAAGGATATCCCCAAATCTCAGACGTTAGGAATTTCTATTCAGTAAAACAATTGAACAAATATATACAATGAAAATATTATTTTCTGACCAACTGTGCCAATCTTCATTTGACACCAAACAAAAATGTTTTAAAGCATTATTATGATTGCATGATTTAAAGCATTATGTAGAAAAAAAATAGTAATGTGATTAAAAATGTAGTATTCTGACACAAAGTTTCTCTCATAAAATTTTCTTTTCCGTATAAATAGTTCCAGTGTCCAAATATATATATAGATTTAATTAGCTAATAGCTATTTCTGATCAGTTTTTCTCTTCTAGCTGAAACCTCTCAGCAGGTTGGTGTGTTGTTTTGTGTTTTTTTTTCTTTCAGCTTTTTAAGTAAACCATCTGTCCAGTGTGGGAGTGTTGGTTTTGCCACAGTAGATAGCAATAATATTTCAGTCACCAGAGCCAATAACAATAAATTTCCCTTAATAAGTGTTTCCTAACAGTGTTCAAGTCACTTTATTGCATCTTATGTAAAATTGCCAAACTATCCATCACCAACAGCTATAGTAAGTGGTCTGCATTTATAGCACCTGCATGCAAAGCCTTAGTTACGGTAGAAAACGCAGTGGTCAGCGATAGTATAATTTAGAACCTTTTAGGATTCACCTAGACTCAAGAGAACTTTCAACTCATGATATTTAATACATTTAAATGATGTAAATTAGAGAACTTTCATATAATGGGACCTGACTGCAGATGAACATGACATCTGGACCAGAGGCTTTGATAGCTCTTTGCCAGACCTTGATGCAATGACAAATATTTTTTATTATTTTCCCTAAATAAATAACAAAGCAGAGTTCATCTGCTTTCAGCAGAGTTTGTCAAAATATGTCTGAGATTCGGCTTGAAGTTGACGGAAAATGAAATGACTTTCCAAAAGAAAAAAAAAACAACTATTTTTGAAAAGGTAGAAAATCAAAACTGTGGTTTGAGGTTTTATTTATGTTTTTTAGTTTGGGCTATTTGTTTTCCCTCCATGGAAAGGATTTCCAGAAAGAGGATATTTTCCATTTTCAGGTTTCAAGGCTTGACAACATTTTGTCATTTCCTTTTCTTCTTGCAGACAAATGAAATCGAGAAGAGTGTTCCAGGTGAACCTCTTTAGAGCTCAGTGTCTGGGCTCTCTGTCTTCTTTGATACTTGAAAAATGTTTGTACTGTTTTCTGTTTTACCCTGGTGGTGTATTGTGTCAGTGAGCAAACAGTAAAAGCAAAAATGTGTCAATTTCATAGCATAAACAATTAATTACTTTCTCTTAAAGCAGTTTAGTTAAAGATAGTAAAGAGGTCTTCTGATGAGGGCTGTTGTTCCCTGTAAAGGTTCTTAAAGGCAAATATCCACATTAAATACGGATTTTAAATGCATGCAAGGATTACTGAAAGTAAGGCTGGATTACAAAGATAGTTAAAATTTTCTTGGTTTATCTAGCATTGGTTACAAGCTCTTCTTGATATTAATTTTCTCAAACATGATTAATTTTTTAGTGAAGGATGCCATTTTAGTAAAAGAGGATAAATTCATTTAGAGGGCTTGAAATCTTTTTCTCTCTATCTAGGCACGTATTTTTCCATGTCTACTCAAGGTGTTCTGGCAGTTATCAATATCTAGGAAGACAACATAGTTAAGTGTAAGAATTCCCATTACTTTATTTCACATGATCAACATGTTAATGTGATTTTGAAATGCCTCATTGGGAGGATTATCTGTGGAGTCAATGGACAGTATTTCATACAGAGATAGCAGAGTGCACGGTGAAATTTTAGATCGTGACTTCAATGCAACATTGTAATATATAACAAAATTTGAAGTAGTATTATGTTGAAAAGTGTATATATAATAAAAAAATGAAATGATGTCTTTAAGATGGGTAGGTTTTAATCAAAGGATAAATTATGCACCCCTCATGCATAAACAAGATTATTCAGTGGGTGGTGGTGTTCTTTCATCTCAGTCTAATATCATGTTTAAATTCAATGTAGCAACCAACCCTTCAGCCCAGCCTCCCACAGCAGAGCCAGTGGGTTGCTCAACGTGAGTGAAACTCTCCATAACTGTTTGGAATTCCCACTACATTTCAGAGCACATGTCCGTTTCCTCCAGTGTCAGTTGGACAAATGCGATGTAATTCTAATAAAGCTCTCTGAAAGAGAAACTGCCTGGAATTTAAATAATCTCTTCATAAGAGCACACCTCGTAGATTTAACTGTTCTAGGTGATAGTCAGTATTTACTGTAATCAGCAGGACCTGATTTGCTCTGCTTTTCAAGCATTCAAAAATTGTAGAAGCATCCAAGCTCAGGCTTTTGAAGGTTTCACTTTGTTCTGTGTGAGATGTTCAGACAATAACCGCCCAGCACACGTGCCCGAGCGAGAAAAGTGCTGCTCCTTCAGCAACTCTGCTGCTCCTACACGTGATAAACCTTCGCTGCCCTTAGGCCATATCACTACTGAGATTAGTAGCTCATTTTGGAAACTTCTCCCTGGAATCATTTTAGAGGATTTCAAGACAGGATTATTTTGAAACTGAAAGCCATGGAGTGAATGAGTATCAGGTCACTGAAGCTAAAGAAGTAAATCATAAATAGCACAAAAGAACTTTACTTGGTAAATGTGGATATCTGTTAAAGTCACTGTCCTTTTAACTGTGCAGCCTAGGATGTATGTCATATACGGCATGTTTGGAAAAATTATGCAAGAGAGTTTTACTGTTCATGTAACAAATTCAGTCTTAAATGGGAGTCTTACGTGCAAGGGATCAGCATTACACATCTGGATTTTTGAACAGATGCAGCGTGTCTGAGATTTTTTTGCTTTTCTGGTCCCAGTGGTAACAGTATTTATTCTTTCTTTTGTAGCTGTGTAAATAAGCAGATCTTTCCACGGAAATCACCGGCCATTAGCGCACATTAGTATTCAAAGCTACATTTCTGTCATAATATAAAAATCCTCAGTGAAGGGTTAATACTACATAAGTAAGGTGTTTGGAAGAGCAAGTGTTGTAAAAGCAAATTCAGTGTAAGCAAGCCAGGTCTGCCGTGGGTGCTGCAGGTACAGCTGGGCAGTGTCTCAGTCCAGGTAAAGGAGACGGTAGATATTTGGCAAAAACTACCTGGCAAATTAAGGCATAAAAGAGGCTCGTTGCATGGCCCAGCTTTAGATACCGAACTTGCTGGCTGTGTCAGGTGGGCAGTCACAGGTGCTCCCAGTGTGCCATCCTTACGCCTCCCAGTAGGAACACCTGAGTTACCATCCCCCTGCCTCTCCTCCCGGAGGGATGCTCCCCTCTGCTGACTGCAGGGCAGCAAGGGAGACAGGGCACAGAGCTTGGTGCTGTTCATTAGGTGCTCTAGACCCCCTCCAAAGTAACAAAAACAGCACGTAAGATTAAAGAAACAAGTTCCTAGTTTGCCCATGCTAGGCTTCACACGCTAACAGCAGCAACACAGTAAGAAAATATTAAGCAAATCTAATTCATTAACTACAAAAGCAATTTTAAAGCACGGACATTAGATCTTAAGTAATTTTAGTAAGCATAAGCAAAACATCTTTATGCATGGAAAATGGAAGAGCTTGGGTTGAAGTGTTAGTGGGGTATGTTTGACCGAGCTTTATCTATATCGAGTTGGTATCTAATTAGTGAAAGATACAGTCTTTCCTTATAACAGTGTTTGGAATAATGTGACAAAAGTATGTGTATATATTTGCGCAGATATATGTGTGTGTGTGTATATACACATATATCTATATATACATATACTTTCATCTGCAACTATATATGTGCATACTTTTTCACATTATGTGATAAATATATTTGTATGTATATATTCTTATGTGTATATGTACATACATATAAAAGTATAAAAGTGTATCAGTTACTTGTGTGTGTCTAATGTGAATGTGTAAGACAATGGCCAGGAATTTCATAATGGGATTGATTTCTGTGCCTCAGGACTCTCATTCTGCAAAGATGCAAAACTGCATTCAGTGTAATATATTTAATCTTCAGTATAAGTAAGTCATGATAAATCTGAGCTGCTGTTCACAGATAATAACACTGTGCTTGCTGTTATCACATACACATTAATAAGGAATCCTGTATCTTGTGCTACACTAGCTGCAACTGATGTGATCTGCTATATAATAAATGTAAAACCATGAAGGCTAGCGTGGATACTTGCATCTTCTTTTCTTTGTTTCAAGTTTTTAGAATTCTTTATTGTATTTAAAAAAAAAAAACAAACACAAAAACTGTTATTTGAAAATTCATTATATGTAATCTTGGGAATAATTTCAGCAGAACTTTAAAATTCATATATATTTTTATTTTACCAAATACTACTTTTGGAACAAAGCACATGTGCTAGTTTAGGTAAAGGCTTGGATTCTTTATGTTAGAAAACATTTTAATAATTCACTGCATGGAGTTCTCTGATGTTCAGGCTAATGTGTATGCAATAGCAGTGCAGAGGAAAATGGAAAAATTGGAAATATAAGGTAAGCCATTTTCTTGTCTGTGCAAATGGATGGGGTGCGAAATTCTTCAGTTGTGAAGAGTTACTGCATTTGAGCCCACCTGTAGCCAAGCCCGTAGTGTGCCATCTGACTTCCTGGAAAACACATCTGGGAAGTCTTTAAAGACAGCAAGAAAATGGATTTCTCTGCAAAAATGGAGGTTGAGGGTTTGTGAATAGGAAGGTTTAAGGAAAGGAAAAACACTGATAAACAGAAATGTGAAGTATTCACAAAACTGCTGAAATATATATGCAGAGAGAAAGGAAATGCTTTTCCTACTTTCTATTTAGAGCAATATGCAATGAATTAGACCATTGCAAAAATTCAGGCTTTCAAATCTGTGGTTTATCCATGTATTGAAATTAGTGACCATTCTGCAGCTTCTTTCTCCTTCCTTTCCAATGGGTCTCAGTGGGATGCCTAATATCTCGGACCCTCCAGTGAGGCAGGGGGCAGAGGTACATCAGGCGGGGTGTATGTGGAAGTTTGTACAGCCATTCCCTCGTCTGTACCTTTCATAAGCTCTTGCTATAAAGCAGAAACAAGAACCAAAATACCCGCAAACCACAGTTTAGTAGCATAGCAGTAATCTTAGGTAAGTAATTATATATTCTTGGGCTAAAAAAATTCTCTTTTGTTACTTCCTGGCTTGAAATTGTAATGTAGCATATCATACCAGTGATTTGTAAACTCTTATCCTGGTATATAAACCTATAATCATCTCACAGTTTGGCTTGTTTGCCTCGCTCAGGCTGTGCTGCACTGTTTGCTTTACTGAGACGTTTGTGGCTGCTCTCCCACTCGCCCGCCCGTCATTCTGCCGCTGCGCGTGGTGGGCTGGGCAGGTGCTGGCCGGCTGCACTGCAGATCACGCTGTCCTCGTCTTGAACTCAGGACACTTTCCCTGTAGCACTCATTAGAGAGAGAGCAGAAAATGCACAGAGTCACAGAAACATTTTGGTTGGAAAAGACCTCGAAGATCGTCAAGTCCAACCGTTAACCCAGGGCTGCCAGTCCACCACTGCACCATGCCTCTAAGCACCGCATCTACACATTTTTTGGCATGGCAGTTTTGGAGATGATGGATAACTTTGTTTGCTTTGGCTTCCTAAAGGAAAGAAAATCTAGTTGCGCTGCTCTGGTGTGTTAAGATGGTGGCAGTGTTTGGTTTTTGGTTGTTTTTTTTTTACATGCAGATGAACGTATGGAGGACACTTTTTATTGAATGAAATGGTTTAATTACAGGGGCTTGTAGAAGAGCCAGAATAACAAAGACTGGTCCCTTCATCCTGCTAGCACTTCTGTTTTATCAGATTCTCCAGTCAATGCAGGTTCAGGGGTCCCTTTAATGCCTGAATTGTTACAAAAGAGGAGTTCCAGCTTTGCAGGATGGCGCTGGGCAGCAGGGAGCTGTTGGTGGGTTGCTCTCAGTCTCTCCTCTTCCTCAGTTACCGGACTACTAAGGACTGTGCAGGTTTTCCTTGAAACATTGGCTTTCAGAGGAGTTCCTTTGAAGTCCAGGAATGGGAGAACTGACCTGAGAAATAAAAGTTTAGTTCCAGCACTTGCTCGGCATCTGAAAGACTGCAGCTGAAGTACTGCTTGCCCAGGCTCCCTCATGATAAGTCTTTTGAAGCACAGCTTTTCTGAAAGGATTTATTGGTTAATTTACATTGAAACTCCATTTCAAAGTCTGCAATTAAACAGAATTCACAATTGTTTTATGGACATAGCGATAGATAGTGCAGCATTTACATATTAATTTTGCAAGAATATTTCTGTCTTTTATGCGGTAGGTTTTTTTGGACTTGCAAGGCTAACAGGTTAGTTTATGGTTGTGTTATGCAATGAAAATGAGATGTACTACCAAATTGTCAACTATTTATATTCCTTAGTAATACTGTTATTTCTACCATCACTTCAAAGTGATACTTTTTTTTTATTCTGTGTCCTGTAGTGAAAATTTCATTCCCTTCATCAGTATCTTCTGCCTGGTACTTTCCTGTGTATTAGAAGATACCAGCTTGCCTTTTTTTATGAAAAAGCAGCATTTTGATATCATCGCCATTTAAACTTACCTGGCAGACTTCTCATTCCATGCTTGACTATGGTGGCTGTTGCCTTGTAGGGGTTTTACAAGTTTTACATGTCAGTGGAGGAGTTGCTTCCTGGATTTCATCCTCTGTTCTCTGTCCCTAACGTCAGTGAAGGAAGGCCTGCACCCTATAACATTAATCATTTACAGCATATATTTAACAAATATAATTATTTCAGATTTCTTTCATACTCTTCTGGTTTTGACCTCCTTCTGTGTGACAGCTCTGGAGAAGATGCCAGTAAGACAGTAAAACATTGCAAGACAATGGTTTCCAGCAATCCTGTTTGGGTCAAAGATTTTTTCCCCGGTGTGAGTAACCACCCTGGCCCATGAAGAGCTGGCAAGAGCGTTGTCCACATTTGCTTATGTGGTTGCTCACAAGCCACCTGTGTGTTTGTTTCACCCATGCATTGGAAGGGGCAAGCCAAAATTGAATACTGCTGTGCTGTCTTTGTCAAAGGAGAACATTATTGTTTCCAGGGTTTCCAGGGGCCTTCATTTGTAGTATTTGAGTATGTGGGATCTCCATTTTTGTAGGCGTTTTTATAGTCATCTTTGGTCAAGTCAAGGGAGTGAGCTGTAGGAGTGTGCCTGAGGGGGTGTGAATAAAAAACCAAGTGACCGTGCTTCTCATCCAGACCTCTGCTGCCTTGTTGCAAACGACTTTCTGCAGACTTTCATTTTGTATAGTGTGGGCGGGATGAGCCTCCCTCTCACGCAGTGCAGATTTGACCTCTTCAGCTTCTTTGAAACAGTAAGGTAGGGAACAGTGAAGGCATGTTGCTGTATGCTGGGTAACCTGAGCTACACCAGCACCATAGTCAAAAGTAGTATATCTTGAGGAAGAAAAAAAATAAAAATGCTGTGTCCCACAGCTTCTCTAATAGATGGCAAGGACTGAAATTCTGTCAGAAAAGTTCATTTAGATTTTCTTGGGAAAGGAACAATTAAAACGGTAATAAATATGAAGCATCTTAGAGGAGCAGCTTGACAAATTTTCAGAATGTCTTTTTTGCCCAAAATTTTATGCAAAACTGCACATTTCTGTCATATGAACTTTGCAAAGAAAAGAAAACTTGGAGTGTCAAAAGTTTTCTTCATAAAAGGTAGTTTTAATTTCAACCTACTTGGATTTTAAGAAAATAAAAATTTCATTTTTAAGAAAATCAAAGTTATCAGTGTTGGTTTGCAGTTTACTTACCATTTGTCTTTTTATAAATGGTTTGAGTTGCTCCAAATTTTCCATCTTTCTATAAGGAAAAGAGTTAAATTTAACTGTGTGATTTCCCAGAGCTATATTTACTGTTGTCATTATTATGTTATTATTATGGTCACATCCTGTGTGATATGATGATGAATGCAATAAAATTGAATTAGATTACAATAAGGCAGCATCATTGTAACCCTGTCTTCCTATTAATAAATAGAAAAAATAATATCTCGTTTATGCTAGATATCAAAATATGGGAGGGGGTTGTGTTAGTTTCTGTGCACGAGCTAAGGGAAGAGATTGTTGGTCTGTTTACTGCATACGCCAAAGGCACTGCTCCATTTAAAATCACATAGTGTCTTAAGGCTTACTAACAAAGCCAAGTACAGTTCAAGGGAAAACAGAATCTAGAATTTAATTAAGGAATCAAACCCAAACCCTCCTCTTTTGAATAAATATTTTGTGTAACACCAGTGCATTTTGATCCTTGTTATTATTTCATGCCATAACAGATTGACTCCCGAAGGATTCACAGTTACAAAACAAATGTACGTTTCTTTGACAGCATCAAAATTTACAGTCAGTGATGGACTTTTTAATTAGAATTCTTGCATCCTGATGATATAATAGGTTTATTACAATGAATCTACTCAGTTGAACACCAAAATTAATAAAATAAGGGAAATGCAAAATTCTCTTTCTAAGCATGTCTTCATTTTACGTAAGTACTTGGGGAAAAGTATGAAGGCTTAATCATGAAACCTTTTCACACTTCTTTCCTCTTTTCCTGAAGTGTTTAATGATTGCTTTGACATACATCAGCCAAACATTTTTTCCTGACTCTAGAGACTGTTTTCAAAGGAAATTTTAACGTGTTGCCTCAAAGACATTTTGAAGTAATTAGATGCACAAAATCTTTAGTCCAAGTATAAAAATGTGCATGAAAAATGAATAGTGGCATGTGCAAAAAAGTGCTAATGAGAACTTTTAGTACCTTTATCAGGTAGCCAAAATGTAGATTAAAATGAAAAGATCTTTGCAGCCTCACAGGTTATAGTAGCTTGACCCATGAAATGACGCTTTCGTTTGAGAAAAAAAAAAAAAAACAAAAAACACAAAAACCCCCCGATGCTATAGTTTGAGAGAAGAGAGAATATTTTTTGTCACTGACTGTAGCTAGAAGCAGCAGAGGCTGGGGCTCTTTTCTACTAGTGCCAGGGTGGCACTGGGGACCAGCATCGAATCGAACTTGGAGGATGTGTGGCTGTATGTGTCTGGCATTTAGCTTTTGAATGCTCCAGGATAGTGGCCTGTTGAGATTTAAAGTTCAGGGCAGATCCATCGGGGAGTGTTTTAATTAAGAATTAGAGTTAGTGGGTATTTAATATACTGCAGGTTCAAATTCTTCTGGGCTTTTGGCTCTTCTCTGACTGAATGTTTTCAAGGAAACACTATGTGATGACTACAAAGAGCTCAGATTAATCACAGCTGTAAGCTGAGTCCTACCACGTACGTATTTGACTTGGAATGTGTCACAAACAACTTGGCTTTTAAAGACCACTTTCGAAGTGCTAAAGGGATTTCGTGTGTGCCTATGAGGGTGATTATATATGTACCGTCTTCACCCGTTCACTTGATTTTTGTTTGTTTTTTGCCTGCTGCAGACTATGTCAGAGAGCCACAATGATCATGCAAAACAACAGTTCAGCCTCGCCCCTGTTTTCAAATGTGAGCTCCTTCTGGAAGAGAGATTCGCATGGACCGAGACTCCTTGATGAAGCAGCGTCACTCATTGGCAGCTATGATTTCCCTCAGACCACAGAGAGTTTTCCCTTCTCCACTGTGGACTCAACAAACATGTCCCTAAATGCCACAAGCAAAGACCCTCTGGGCGGACACGCTGTCTGGCAAGTAGTTTTGATTGCTTTCCTCACTGGGATCCTTGCACTGGTGACCATCATAGGAAACATCCTAGTGATTGTTGCATTTAAGGTCAACAAACAACTGAAAACGGTCAACAACTACTTCTTGTTGAGTCTTGCTTGTGCAGATTTGATCATTGGTGTTATTTCCATGAATCTTTTCACCACATACATCATCATGGACCACTGGGCTTTAGGAAATTTGGCCTGTGATCTTTGGCTCTCCATTGACTACGTCGCCAGTAATGCCTCTGTCATGAATCTCCTTGTCATAAGTTTTGACAGGTATTTTTCCATCACTAGGCCACTAACGTACAGAGCCAAACGAACAACCAAAAGGGCTGGGGTGATGATTGGTTTAGCGTGGATCATCTCTTTTGTTCTTTGGGCCCCTGCCATCTTGTTCTGGCAGTATTTCGTTGGGGAGAGGACTGTGCCTCCTGGTGAATGTTTCATCCAGTTTCTAAGTGAACCTGTCATCACTTTTGGCACTGCCATAGCTGCCTTTTACTTGCCAGTCACCATTATGAGTATTTTGTATTGGAGGATCTACAAGGAGACCGAGAAACGCACCAAAGAGTTAGCAGGGCTACAGGCTTCGGGCAGTGAAGCAGAGGCAGCTCGCTTCGTACACCAGACAGGCAGCTCCCGGAGCTGCAGCAGCTACGAGCTGCAGCGGCAGAGTATGAAACGCTCCACCCGAAGGAAATACAGACGCTGTCACTTCTGGCTCACAATGAAGAGCTGGGAACCCAACACAGACCAAGGGGACCAAGAGCACAGCAGCAGCGACAGCTGGAACAACAATGATGCTGCTGCCTCCCTTGAAAATTCCGCCTCCTCTGATGAAGAAGACATTGCTGCAGAGACCAGAGCCATCTATTCAATTGTGCTGAAGCTCCCTGGTCACAGCGCTATCCTCAATTCGACTAAACTACCCTCCTCGGAAGATCTGCATGAGTCAGGGGATGAACTGCAGAAATCCGACACAGAATCAAAGGAAAAGAAACCTAAAAAATTACATCCTCCCAAAAGTGTTCAGGATGATGGAAATTTCCAAAAGAGCTTTCCTAAGCTTCCAATTCAGCCAGGGTCAGCAGAGACAACCACAGCTTCTGATGGCATCTCATCAGTGACCAAGACATCTGCAGCCCTGCCCTTGTCCTTCAAGGAAGCAACCCTCGCAAAAAAGTTTGCCTTGAAGACCAGAAGTCAGATCACAAAGCGAAAACGAATGTCACTTATCAAAGAAAAGAAAGCGGCACAGACACTCAGTGCCATTTTGTTTGCCTTCATCATTACCTGGACCCCATATAACATCATGGTTCTGGTGAACACCTTTTGCAAATGTATCCCCAAGACTTTCTGGAACCTGGGGTACTGGCTTTGCTACATCAATAGCACGGTGAACCCCATGTGCTATGCACTATGTAACAAAACATTCAGAAACACTTTCAAGATGCTACTGCTGTGCCAGTGTGACAAACGAAAACGACGTAAACAGCAGTATCAGCAAAGGCAGTCCGTCATTTTTCATAAGCGGATCCCTAGGGAGGCTTCATAGAGTAGTATTTTTTAACCAATTAAAAAAAAAAAGCAAACAAGGCAGGGATGGGATGGGGCGGGATGAAACAGGATGTGATGGGATGGGATGGGACAGGGTAGGATGGGACAGGATGGCACAGGACGGGACGGGACGGGATGGGATGGGATGGGATGGGACGGGATGGGATGGGATGGGATGGGATGGGACGAGATGGGACGGGATGGGGTGGGGTGGGGTGGGGTGGGGTGGGGTGGGAGGGTGGTTCCAGGGTGCTGATTCAAATATTTAAACATCAAGACATGAAAAGCAGCTGCCAGGCTTATGTATCCTTTTAATAAATCCAGTTTATTATAAAAGTCAAGTCTTGCATTCAGCAAAAACTAACAAACTTCAATGTTTTTACTAAGGAATGAAAGACTTAATAAAGTTTTCCTACAAATTTGCAAGAAGCTGTATAGCAATTATAAACCCATTACTGATCTGCCCAGCTCTTTGATTATAATCAGCTCTGGGATCTCAGGTAAGCACATCTAGCTAGCCCAACTCTTCTGTTTCCGAGGAATCCAACAGCTTTCAATTTGTCACATACAGATGTAGCAAGCTAGCAAAACAGGATTATGAAATTATTTGAGACACTGTATAGGTTGCAAAATTGCTTCTTGTTGTCCAGGTAGAGCTTCCTGTCTACTCTTCTGGTGTGTTGTTACTTGTACCCCTGATTCCTGATTGCTGAGTGTCTACGTGTGCAGCTCATGTTATGCTTATGTGTGTGTGTGAGTGTGTATGTATGCATAACATACATTCACACTTCTAAAATACACACATACCAGGAAAGAGGTGATCTGTTTTTCTAGGTTTTACAGGGCCCCCCATCACGATTACATGTGAGTGGAAAAAAAAACATAATCAGAAAATCGTATTATAAATGTATGCCTTTTTTATTTGCCACCTGAAGTTCAAATTCATCTTTGATACCAAAACATAACGTCCACATTTCAAACGGAGAGAACCAAAGCATAGCCTGGGAACCTAACAGTCTTCAGAGTTTCATAATGGGGCACACACCCAGTAAAACCTTAATCTTGAGCACAGTAACTCTCCCCAAAGGGATCACGCCTCTTTAAAAGATGCGAAGGTGAAAGGAAGGCTACCTTCAGGGTAGAGTATGAAGCTAACCTGGTAGGGTGCAGGATGACGAGAGCCCACATCTGGGCTGTCAGGGCTGATGCTCAAAGGGAGTTGCTCAGGCACTAGGTGGGCAGAAGCATTAGCAGAAATCCTGTTTCACACTCGGGAGGCTACGCTGCTGTCGGCGCACGCACAGCTGCTGCAACACCTTGGTCTGAGTTGCACCATGTGGATGCAGCACCCTTCTCAGAGCCAGCTCAGATCTGATGCGTAGCATTGGGCACAGGTTCCAATGAGAGTTTTTGTTGTAATTTTCTGTCTAAACTCAGCGAAGCTCCCCCCACCCCCCCCACCCCCCCGCTTGCACTGTCTGCCCAAGTGATCTTCAGATGCAAAAGATACTTGTGTAAAAGAAATGCTTGAGTTTTGCACATGAAGGATGCTCACTAAAAAGCGTTTCTTTTCCAGAACCTGTTTTAAAAATCATCAGGAGAAGTGCACCTAAATCTATTGAATGCCAGGTTATTTGGTGTTGCGAAAAACTTGATATTGCCAATTTATAACCTGGCAGGTTTTGATAAAGAAAAATTTAAAAGGGCTTTAATATTTATAGCTTAGACATGACCAGTATTTCCTGGTATTTGTGACGTGGTCTACACCAAACGTGATTTATAAAAGTCAGAGATCCCCTGGGGAAAGGATTGTACTTTAAACTATTGTTCTAGATCTGATTTAGTTACATGTTGAAAGATAATTTTGTATTCTCCTTTGAACTGACCAAAACTTTTTTTATTGCTTAGACTCTTATTTTGCTGAAAATAAAACAAATACCTTCTTTTACAAAGGGGCATCAGTGTTGTGAACACAGAACTGATGTTAAAGCTGCTTTTGTATTCAGTGTGAGATGGTGTTTACAGATGATTTTGACAACAGTGGAAATATATTAAATGGTGTCTGTGTATCTGAACTATTTAATTTTGTGTTATGTTCATATGAAGAAATATTTATACATACTTCACCAAATGTTTTATTTAATGTTGATAAATATTGCTCTTCAGTCTTCAGCGGTAGTGTCCTTCTAAAGTGATTCATAAAGGTCTGCTTGAGAAATGAATAGAGTATACCTAGCCTTCTTGTCACTAAAACAAATATTCTTTCTTTCGTATGAGTTGTTCAAAATGTCTACCTAAAGGTAAATTATATTGCAAGTTTACTGCAAATACGAGTTCAGTATAAAACACAAAAAAGTTAAAGCTTCATCTATAAGTCGCAAGTGCATTTAGAGCTAAAGATAACCAGAATCGGTTTACCAGTTTGGTAACAACATACAACCAAAGTCTTATAAGGCACCCATGTTGCAAAGAAAATTAATGACCTTTATTTATAGAAAGAAGCATATGTTAGAAACACATTCATTACTCAAGTTGACCTAGCATTTTAACATTTAAATATATATCTATATCTATATCTATTGCCATATTATTATCTTCTGATATCTAGATTAGTGCTGTGCCCCTAATACACAAAATGTGAGAGCATGTAAGGAAGCCAGAGTCATCGGGGGATTTACGATATATTAGTATTGATTTTAGAATGGGAAACTATTATTTTTAATGAAGTTAAGCTTCCTTGAAAGCGGCTGTCACCACTGTTTACATAATAGGAAGAGTTAAACCGTTGGATTGTTTAAACAGACAAATAAACAACCTGTCTTTTGATGCGTGAGCAGGCTTTACAATATTATTTACAGGCATCATGAAATGTGTACGTATACACATATTGTAGCATAGATCAATTTAGTTAGTTATTTAATGGAATATGCACTGTAAAATATTAAGAACTTGACTGTGTTACAAGTACAGTGGGGATCAAATTGATTTGTATTTTACATGTCTATGTGTTTGCTTTAAACCCATGCACACACAGAAATGTTAGCTATATGCATAAGTGGATATATTATTTATGAACACAGGCGCACACGATAGGTTGCAGAAGAACAATGCCAGACCAAAAGGTACAATCTGACACAGCACTACTTTTAAGAAGTACGAATGATGTAATATTTCATCTGTTTTGGGAAAGATTAAGTCAGAAACATGATAGAAAGCAGCATCCTGAGGGCAGACAAACTGCTCAGCCCCATTAGCACGCCTCACATGGGAAGCTGGCTTTTCAGAGACCTGGCATCATCCCCGTTAATTGCGATAATACAAGATTAGACTCCATAGAAAGAGGATCAAAAAATCAGAAGCAATAGCCAGACGGGAGCCATTGGGTGGTCTGGAGAAAGCTTTGTAGAAGGCCCCAGTCACTGTCAGCCTCTGAATGGCTCTAAGAGAACAAAATACTTTATAACATATATGCTTGGCTTTCTGGATGTAAAGTTGTAATAGAATTTTATTGGTTCTGCACCAATATAGGCTGTGAGGAATGTCTGATCCAACGATCCAGGGCCAGGTGTCACGGCGCATGAAGTACTTTATCCTACCCCAGCATAACCCACTTCCTACAAACGCAAACTGCAGGTCCGTGTGCTGCTGTTCTACAGCCAAACAGATGTGGGAAAGGCCTGAGCAGTTCCCAGGATCTAAACCTGTGGATCGATATATCCTAAACAATGAATGACCTAAGGGAATCTGGCAGTTTTGTGAGGATATCCAGACATGTCCTGAGGCAGTTGGTGACCTTTCTCAGTTATGTACAACTTCACTTTCTGATTTTGTTGTCTTGATTATTGTATTTCCTTACTTCTTCTGCAAGAATATTCTAAAAAGTCTTGGCTCATTAGCAAACTTCTATATATAAGAAGTGAATACAAGTCCCAAAGTGTGCTCGGTTTGCCTCTACAGAATGCAAACATCAAAGCAAAAGGAAATTTTAATCTTTTTTTCCCCTGATCAGCAGCATCAGTGATTTTGAATACACAGTTATCATCATGCTGCTATATACGCAGTGAGGATGGTCATGGAGTGTCATGCTAAGCTATTTATAAACTGCATTTCACTTGTCCCTGTGACGATCTGACTATGTACGCGTCCTTACTCAAATTTATATTTGAGATTCCAAACCCTCATTCTCCAAATGGCTCCCAGATTCTTTTCATAAAATGTACTTTACCAGCCTGTCTTGGTATCAGGCTTTATCTTTCCTTTCAAAATGTTCCATTGCAAAGTTAATCTGCTCTTAGACTGTCAGAAGGCGCATTACAACCTCCAGCAGTTGTATTGCTGAGGTCTGATACTTTCTTTTCTAAAGGCTTATCAAAAGGAACTGAAGCAGGATCCACGTATTCCAGGTCCTTACGGGCAGAAGCAGTCGCTCCCACAAGCTGGCTGTTCACCAAGCCTGACCCTTGGGGCATTTGGGCATGACCTGCCCTGAAGGACATTCTGCCAAGCCTCCGCTAGCTTGACCTTCATCCAGTTCATGAATCATCACCTATTTTAATGCATCTGAAAAATTCTAAAAACATACATATTCATTGTGGTAACTCTGAATATTCTTTGACCCATGTAAACCATCGCTTTTCACAACTTGCTTCCAACTTCTGTCATTTTCTATTTTTTATATTCCTTTTATGTATTTGCCCATGCAAATACCACTGCACTTGCTTCTGGGAGCAGGTCAAAGTGATACATATTTGTAGATTGCTTCACGATGTCCCGAAGGGTACGTACAGACGTCTGGTAGAGCTGAGGCATTCATAATAGCGCTGTCTTTTCTGTCTCACATACTGGACTCTCGTGATACCCAAGCACTTCTATTTGGAAGATTAGCTAAAGCATGTATGACATTCAGGTTTTCATAGTATTAAAAACCGTACTTAATTAGGATTTTCTTCCTTGTATCGGGCATAGATCATTTGTAGGTTCTGCACTTTCCTCCTTCTACTTTTCGGAGCGGCCAGACAGATATTAGGGAAAATACTAATTTGTAATGTCTGATCTTTGAGTATTCTTGTACTTCAGCTTTTAAAGTAAGCAGGCAGAGGGTAGCTAATCCAACCGTGCTATTTGTTGGAAAGATGTTCAGTATGAATAGGGATGTTTGGAGCTATACGCTATGTTTAGTCTGTTTCATACATTGTGGCATCACAGTTGGCTGAGATTGGCCATCACAGTATTCGATGTCACTGATGGGTCTTCACCGTCTCATTGGCAAACTCATGAAGTGTGGCAACTGGCATTCAGGACTTTGACTACATTTCACCACCCACATTGCATGTTCAAAATATAACATAGATTGTAAATTCTTTTCTCAAGCAAGATTATGGTAGTTCTTTTCAAAAACCTTCCTAGATGTGCTTGAGGATTTTTAGCTTAATTTTAAATATTCAAATGGCTCAGGGGAGTTTCAGTTAGCCCTGACAGAGATTGTTTGATGGAAGGAGTACAGGTAACACAGGAAAACATTAAGACAAGTGCTACTTATTACATGGCGTATTCCAACATGTATCATGAGGTATGCATATTGTACCTATACATCTCTATGCACTACGTATATCTCGGAAGGATAACATATGTATAATGTAGTACTGTGCATGTACATAAAGAGAGATGCACGCACATCTAGAGCAATGTATACAGATGTATATACAAATATATGCTGAAACTGTCAGCCATGGTAAACATTGCCTTTGATGCCTCATCAGTTGTAACTAGACAGTGAAACTGCGTTTGTCTGCTCTGCTTAGCTGCAAGAAAAGTTTCCACATCTTTCCTTAGTGCGTACTTTTCCAATTGCATTTTTATTTCTGAATGTGGTGTTTGCAGTGTATTGTGCTGGCTTTTCAGACATTACCCAAGAGTTAGAAATGCATGACCAGATTCTGCTTATTCAGCTATTGCATCAATACTGCACTAGGTTTAACTCTGTTAGCTTAACCAAAATCACTCTGGCTTTGCCAATAGGAAAATAAAGGTCTCTGTTTCTAACATTTCTAACTTCTATATCTAAGCTCACCTAAGAGAAACTACTATGTTCATGTGAACATCACTGTCGGTTTCTCCACATAGGTACAGGAAGCCAGCCACTATTAAAACAGCATGCGGCAACTGTCACAAATATATTAAGTCAAAATAAAGCAAGTCACCACTGCAAATTATTTAAGGTAACAAGAAAAGCACTCATCCAATTATAAATGAGAAAAAAAAAAGAAGTCTTTCTCCCTCACCCCATCCTATTGCTCTGCCCTTTCTGTTGCATAGAATAATACTTTTCATTTGCCAGTCCCATCAGTGGAATTGTGCAAACTTTAAAAACCTCGTTTGCCTGGTGAGACTGAGAAATGCATGGTATACCTAAATCATTCACCCTTTTTCTGGTTTTGGAAGCAATAAAACCTTGACTGAGTTTAACTGGGATGTATGATGTTGGCCTCAGGGAAGGTCTTCCAAAAATGGTGATAAAACCATTCAGCTCAACTGTGGTGAGGAGAGCTAACTTTTTTCCAAGCTAGTGAAGCTATTAGAATTTATTTAACTTAGCAGAAAGTGTGGAAAAAAAACCACCAAGATATTTAAAGTTTTTATAGATGTGAACATCCTCCTCGCATAAGGGTGAATAAACACATGTAAACAGTGCCCAAAAACATTCAGCATATGAATGACTCTGCAAGCCAAAAGCTTGCATCACCATCAGCTACACCGCTGGCATAGCAGCCTGACACCCCACGCAAGCCTCTGTGAAGACATCCTTAATACAGCAGCCTAGGACTAAATAACTAGGCATTAATGTGGAAGCAGGATTTGCTTGCCCGACTACATATGCATTTTCCAGGAATTCAATGGGAAATTTTTACCATCCCTAGGACAGAAGTTATTTACTGCAGTATCTGGAATGAAAGACCACTTGAAATGCTCTGGTAATCACTGTTTGACCATGGCTAATAATCAGAAGAGCACAGGATATTATTGTACAGAGAGGAGTTAAATTCATTTTTAAAATCATTCGTATAGCTAATTTATTTAAAATACTCAAAAGATCTGAACAATTCTACACTATCATGGAAATAAAGTCTCTGGGCAAAAATCTGATTCCTTATGTGACTTCAAAATGTCCAGTGCTCTTGAGACTGTTTTTCTTCTGGGCTGAAATCTTTGCTCAGCAAAGTAGCTGTAGGCACCCCACAAATACTACCAGGTCTAGAGATGTCAAAGGCATGAGAAAATGACCTTCATTAATTTGTCTTTAATGAGCCCACTTTAAGAATTACTACTGTTGTGGCATAGATCAATTAACACCATGAGGATAAAAGATATAACCCAATTTACTTTGGACCCTGCGCAGTGTTGCACTCTGCGTTCACAAGAACTAGACCTGTGCAGCGTTTCCCGATGCTCAGTACTTTTCTCCACTCCTTTTATTGTTCATAGGGATGCAGGCCTCTCCTATTGAATATACCTGTCAAACACACCTATTGGAGTAATACCTATACAATACCTCCTTATTGAATATACATGCCTATTCAATACCCTTTACCATTAATTTAGAAGTATGCCATTTTTTAGCATCTGCAACGTTATATGAAATCAGATGTAGCTGAAGGTAAGCAGCTTTTTTCCTCCAGTGGTGTGATTTTTTTTCTGAATCAGAAATATATTCCATTTGCTTGCTATGTTCCTTTATGATGTTTACTTTACAACTGATACTAAGACAAAACTTTTCCGCTGTTCAGGCTGTGGAAGTATCTCTCAGTAAATATTTGGTACCTTTAGTCAAAATGAATGGGGTTGCTGGCCCATAGGCTAATCTGAACAAAAACTTCTGTGTGTAAGGCCAGAACAGGCTTTATCTCCTGCTCTGCCCATCCACTTCAGTGAATATGATGGCAGGTCCCTTCAGACTTGTTTTCAAAATGGTATAGCTACATTAAGAGCTGCACATCTCCCCAGCTACCGGTACTGTCTGAGGAGCCAAGCTCTGCGTTGTGCTCCCTGCTGTGAGATAGGAATTATCAGCATGAAGAAATACTACGCCACTGAATGCAAGAGAAACGTAAATGTGCACGTGCCGTTTGTTTGGTACTCAGTGCAACACAGATTGACTGACACACCATCCATCGCTAGGGGTGAAATATAAAGACGAGTTTTGCAGCTGCTCACAGAACCAAGCTGCACAGGGAAGGATCACTGAAATCCGTACACTCGGCACACAAAAGTGCATATTCAAACTTTCAAACTTAAAAAAGCATGAATTGCCATTCATTGCTTTCTGAAAAAAAAAAAAAAACAAACCACCAAAAAACTAAGAAAATGCTAAATATGATGTGAAGTTTGCCAGTTGTAAGCTGTAGATGTTAGAACATGTCAGTCAAGGAGACGTAGTCTTTTTGACATGAATTATCCCTGGGTTACCAGAGGTGTCCCCTCTCCCAGTTGACTCTTACCCCCATTCTTCCCACCCGACTGCTGACTGGCAGCTGTGGGACTCCTGCCCAACATGAAACTGGAAGCGAGCTCCTGCCCCTTCCACCCTGCTGCGGGAAGGGTGGGGACCACACCAGGCAAGACAAGCTGTTACAGGAGAGAGTCATAAGCTTCCTGCTTCTATTTGGAGACAGCGGGTATTTTGGTGATAGAAACAGAGATAACATTACAGGAATCTGAAGAACATATTTTATGTGTTTCCTGATATGTTCTCATGCTCCCGCTACTTGAAAGCTTTCTGGTCTTTTGATTATGGAACAAAACAAGTTCCAGGGACAGTATCTGAATATATACTTTCAAGGCTTGAATATTTAAAATAAATTGACATTTTCCTGGTTCTTTCTGATTTTGAAATATGTGGGAAAATTACACACAGTAATTAAGTGGCTCAGAAATCGCTTTCATAAGACGGGATTTGCAGTTTTACCTCTTATCAAGTGCTGATTTTCTTCAGCCAAAACCAGTGAGCTGAACTTACTGTAAACTGATGAAATAATTAGGAAGCATTAGAAAGGAGACCCTCACTTTCTGCTACGTAAAAAGACAGTTTGTGAGCATTCACTCCATGTCTGGTATCTATTGATATAGTTGTAGCCATTCTGATACTCTACAAAATATTAGCATTTTTTAAATTATTGGCCAAGTTACCCTTTTTTGTTAATAGCTGCCTTGCTGCACAGCAGTACCTCTGCTGACTAATTAAATTCTGTGTCTTGGTAAACTCTCAGAAAGAATAATCGGTCCTAGCTCATATTGACGGCGGTTTGCAAAATACTAGCACATTAATTGGAAGGGTAGAGGTGGATAGTGTTGGAAAGTAATTGTTTTCCTTGGTAGCATTGTTTTAAAGGAACCTTCCCTTTGGCAGCTAATAAAAACAAGATTAAGAGAAGATATACTGAGACAGATTCAAATGCTTTTGTAGACGTCCTCCCCTCTGGAGTGACCACCAGTGCTGCAGTCCTAAGGGCAGAAGGTGGATGGCCATGTGTTGGTCAGATGTCCTACAAGGGTTCATATTTCTCCTTTCACTGCATGGGTGTCAGCCCAAAATGCGCTGTCAAAACTTGGCTCTCGCTGAACTATCACGGTGGAACATTGTGCTCTTAAAAGGTTTTCTCCTGCCAAGATGCTTTACCTTTTTTTTTTTTTTTTTTTTTTTTACCCCTCCACATAAACCTAATCAGGTGGCACCTTCCCATGTGGAACTTTCCTTGCAAATATATTATTGTAGTCTACAAATGACTTTTACCCTGTGTGCTCCTGATAACAACTGCATTAGTATAAGCTGATAAACTCATTTCTTTAGTTGCTGCTCGTAGAGTGGCTTGCTAGTTAAGATAAAAAGTAAATGATGTGATATAAAAGTCCTATCTGATCGTACAATAATACGCTGTGTGCCAAGCAGTTGGTGAGGTAAGGTTTACATAACCACTAGATGTTGCTTGAACTTTTGAGATAGATTTCCATGTTCTCTTTTCCTCTCTGAAACCCAACGCAGGGGCAGAACACCGAACAAGCAATTAAGAAAAAATGTAATTTTTTTTCATTAAAGTAATTTGAGATTAGAAGTTACAGGAGGGGTAAATAACCTAGAGAAAGTGTTTGGAAGTCTTCATTGTGTAGATCCTTTCCTTTGGGGAAACTGTCATTCCCCCCAGCCTGGGAGGACTCTCTTTACATGCGGATTTGTAGGAGGAAATTCTGACTCCGTTCACATGCCACAATATTCTTTGGCTGCTGCTAATCCACTTAATGACACAGTCAGTGGCTCAGTGAAATTGCTGTGCGCCCTCTCAGCAGCGCTGAATGCCAGCCTTTTCTGGGGGCTGATCCAAGCCCAGCTCCAGCTGTTGGACAGCCTCCGGCTGTGCTCCTGAAAGGCACATATCCCCCCGAGCCGAGCCGGGCAGGGGGCGGCCAGGCCCCTGTGCCACGCGTGGGGCTGTGCTGCATCCCAGACCTCCGCCCGCACACCCACAGCCTCCCCTCACCGGGCACCAGCCGGCGATGGAATTCTCTGGGAGAGCCTAGAGCGAGCCCAGCAAGCCAGCAGTGGCTGTGTGTCTCCTTCCAGTTCCCTTCCCCCTTCCTGCTGCCCAATGGCAGTGCAGTCACACAGCAAAAACAGTGGCTTCTAAAATCATTTCCAGCTCCATTGTCAACTGCAGTGGCCTTTATTCCCAATAGCATTAGAGAAAAATGGAAATGAGGAATTGCTCTGGCCCTTTTAGGACTTTTTTTTTTTTTTTTTTTCATTCTCATTTAAATGGTGTACATGCAACGTTTATTTGTTTGGAGGAAAGCTTGCAGGTTACTCGTGCAGCATTCTGATTGGCATTTTAGCATATTCAGAGATGAGAAAATTTAGTCGCACAAATAGACATCGTGGATTTCTTTTTCCTTTCTTACCAGATTCATCACAGACAGTTTAAGACTCACCTCTGGCTGCACGAGTGTCTTCCTGCATTTTGGACAATTGAGCAATTTTCTCACATGCACCAGTTTGTTCAGATTACTTCCTTACTCTGTTTCCTCGCTAATGGTTTCTGCATTAGCGAGCCTTTGCCCTTTTGACGGTGCACAGAGGCTGTTTGCTCCGGCTTTAGATTAACTAGGCGGTCTGAGGCACAGGGAGCAATCCAGCTGTCGGGGGATGAATCTCCTCTACCTTACCTTATTTTACGGCTTGATTTAGACCCTCAGCATTCTCAATTATCATGTGCTCACAGATAAGGGGGTTGGCCCAGTGCTTTTAATCTTCATAGCATTTAATAAAATAATTAAGTGCATATAATTGAGGTGTTAAAAATACCAGTCCATAACCTGTCCTATTATTTTAAAGTACCATATCAAATATATTTTCCTATTAGTAGTGGAAGCAAATATCTCAGTGCATAGCCATGACTAGCTATGTAGCCTATAATGAGTTCTAATACAAAACAGATATTCTTCAAATATTTCATTAAATAATGTGACCTAATTCATCCTGGCTGAACAGACTTAATTTAGCTCAATCCTGCTGTTAAGCCTTCTTCAAAATTCTCATTAGCATCAATGGAAATTCTAGCAAGAGCAAATAAATCAGTCTCTCTTTATAGGACAGATAAATAATGCTTTGGTTTTGTATTTCTAGTTAATAAATGTAATCAAATTACTTAAAATATAAACACTCAAAGCCTGTTCTGTGCCCTCAGGGAACCCCTTTTGCTATCCCAGTGCAGTAAAGCTGCATATAGCAGGATGTATTCCACTAACACAGTCAAAAATATATGGGTGTATAAGACTAAACAGCTTAAAAAAAATCATACTGTAAATGATGTGATTGAGTGAAATTGTATGTATATTTTTCAAGTCTTCAGGATAGTTGAAGTTTTAACTTATTTCAAATTTTTAAGTTGAAATCTATTCATATTTGGAAATTTTGTACAACCTTGTAAAGTTAATACTATGTCACTGTAATTTATTTTTGTTGTCATATATTGACACATGCTCATTTATATATGAAGTGTAATGTTTATCAATTGCTTCTGAGGCAGCAATAAAAACATGAAAGTTGTTCTCATTTTCCTGTCACAGCTGTCATTTATATCCAGTATACTTTTTTACTTTAATACATTTAATTCTGCTCCTTACTGAAAGAGATAGCATGCTGAGCTTTTAACTCTGTGTCTTCCAGTGCCCTACCAAGACATGGGCTAGTCTTCTCAGTGCCACCACAAGGAACTGGGGACAGACACACTGTGCAGAAGCCTTGGGAAGAGATTTCCACTTGAGTGCCTCACCCCAAGAGGCGGTCAGAAAGTGAATGGGAACAAAAAGTCAGAATTCCTTCTCTTTTCCTTCCACTTCTGGGTTTACTTTTTAACTGAGAGGTTCCCACATCACACCACAAGTCCTTTCAGGCTCTGTAATGTGCAGGGCATTCAGGCCTCTTATGAAAATCAGGGTGAGTAGAAGTTACAGAGCGCCTTAGAAAATCAGTCCCACTGTTGAGATTTGATTCATTAAAACAGCTCTTCTCCAATTTCCCTTGATCCTGAAGGAAATTCTCGAAAACCTTCCTCCACAAGCACAAACTGTGGGGGCTGAAGTACTTTCCCCACCTCGCGCACCACAGGATGTACCCACACATGCCTGGCCATACGGAGCGGTTGCGCATCTCCAGCTTTTCCCTCAGCCCAACCCAAAGGCTAGCCGTGTAACAGAGGGAAATGCATTTTCCATACGTCGAGGAGCACTTGTTGTTATGTAATGTGATCACCTACAGATTTCTGAGTGTCATATCTACAGCCACTTTAAAACAGAAGGCATGTGAGCAATGGGTGTAGCTGGAGGAGTTTCCTGCAGTGATTCAATTTCTTTTCCTTCTTGCTGAACTGAGAACATGAATGTAAAGGTAGCTTTGATAGCAAAGGGAGCTAGAAACAATATTTTTTGCTTTATATGATGGTCTCTGCAGTAAAGTACTAGAGGAAATACACAAAATCTTAAAAAACAAAAGGAAGACCCTGGATATTGACCACACATAAATTAAAAGGAAAACCAATGTACGTTGTAAAGTGGGGTGTTTCGCTTTGTGTAGTTACTACAAAGGTAAACTGTTTTCTTGCTGTATGTCCTTCACTATCTGCTTGTGTCATGAGCCTTTCTTTTTGATCACCATCAAATTTCACCTGTCCGTCCATCGCCCTTCCTTTCATTCCAGGATGGAATAGATTTATTGTCACCCTTTCAGGAATGAGTGTGAGCTGTGGATCATAGAATAACTCAAGCAGCTGGAGCACAGCTGGATGCAGCAAACGGCTGAGTACCACTCCTCCAGCCCCGGGCAGCTGAATTACACTGAGCTACTGGTGCCAGGCTCTGGGGGGAGATGGGAGGCAACACACAGTAGCAGTTGTAACTGGTCACCTGAAAGCAATAACTCTCCACCCAGATTAGGAATGCCTTCTCAGCTGATATAAACTCACCTATTTGCACTGTAAAAGAGGAAAGAAAGGGGCAGGGAGGAGGATAGGAAGAAAGAAACTGGTACAGCTAATGGAAGTGTCAGCTGAGGTGGAAGTTGCTGCTGTTTGCTGTTTCTGGTGTCTCTGGGACCCTCTCACAGTGGTTTGTGTGGCTGAAATGGGCTGGGAGGTTTGGTTGGCCCAAATGTCCAGCATAGTCTTAACCAAGGTCTTGTTACAGGGATGCCAGCAACGAAAACCTTATGTCTTGGGAATTATTGGTGCTGCCTTCAAACATCAGTTGCTTCAAGTAAGGCTAAGACAAATAGCTATAGATTAAAAACCTGGATTAAAGTTTTAAAGATGCTTTTAAGCAATTCAAAAGTCTGGGACTAAAGCAAGCTCCTAATGCAGGTACCTCAAAACTGTATATCCAGCTCCAGTTCAGAAGCCCTAATATAATTTCTTTAAAAACTACTCATTCCTGATTCTCTGAATGCCCTCAGCTGCCGCCTTAATGCAAAGGGTTCTGTGTTGCACTCATTATAAATATCATTCAGACTGCTTTATTAAATAAAACAATAAGCTCTCCCTATGACTTGTAACCAGAGTAATGTCTGCCACTTTGGCAGCTAAATACATCTGCCTGATGCAAGAAGAAAATGTAAAAGCACAAATCCTTTTCTCCAGCCAGCAAGCTGCTTCCTGACGAGGCTTTCAAAATGGAAATTTACTTCTGCTTTATTGTACAAATACCCATATGCTGTGTTTTTCAGCATTTCTTCCAGCCAGCTGGTATAACCCTTCACAGCTTTTGGGGTGTGCTACTTAATGCAACTAGATGTGGAATCCTGTGAGTTGTTTGTGTCTCTGCTGAAGCCATTTATTCTGCCTGTGAAGTCAGTGGGGAAGTATGGGAAAATGTTGGCTTATTGGAAATGTTTCCCGGCAATTTTTGTGTGTGTGTGTCATTCAGTTAGGATCAAAGGAAAAGTAATGCTGCTCGAACAAAACCTGAGGGTATGTTACTCAGTCTGTTCCTCAAAGCTTCCACCTGCTTTCTTGCAGTTACTTCAACAAGAGTTTGCACTATCGCTTAACTACACTGACCTGTGGCTCTGAAACATAGTGGATAACTATTTTTTTGTAACTATGAAGTATGGCTGTTTGGCAGACTTCTACATGGCTTAAATTAAAACACGCTTATCTCAGAGAAAGAAAGATGGGATTTATTTTTTTTCTCCAAAATGTCCATTGGGGATACAGAGCAAGAGCAGCATCAAAATGTCCAACTAACATGATGCAATCAAAACCCTTGACTTGACTTTAGCTGCTTTTTGCAGATTTAAGGATTTATCACCCCAGTTGTAGCCAGTCTGAATGATAATTACATTAAAGATGGCAGTCACACTCAAAACAAGGAGGAATCTTGCACAGAATGTATGTGCCTGGCTTTTGAATTATTTTAAGAAAGTATAAGAACACTTGCAGGAGTCCCTTGAACTTATTAATGATGTTATCAACAGATTTTAGAAATGAGGAAATACTTGCCTCTTGCCTTTCCTGTATATAAAAATAAAAGGCTACAAACACTGTGGAAACAGTATTTTTTCTCCTGGTTTTTTTTGGTTTTTTTTTTTTTTTCCCCTTCCCACTATATGTGCCGGGCTGTCAAGATTATGTTCTTGGAAAATACCTTTTTCTTTTGACATACATGAGGATTGAGGGCAAGACAGGAGCCCCCAGACATAAATCCAGCCTATACAATTGAAAAATTCTGTACGCTGCTCCAACCACAGCGGTGTTCCCTGTAGAAACATAGCAGTAGAAAGACAGGAGAAAATGAGAAGTGGATATATCTGTTAACAAGAAAGATCTACTGAGTGCAGAGAAAGATGACGTGAGGCAGCTACGGGTTGATGCGTAATTATGGTTTTATTATGGATATCCATAATTATTCTGAATACGTAATACATAAATGTGGCTGAGCACACTGCTTGGTTTGTGAAGCTGTGTGAGTTTTTTGCCAGCGTCTTCCCCTCTGAGAATAAGCATCAGCATTTTCTTGAAATGGGAGGGAGGGGGGAAAGAAGACAGAAACCGTACATGGAAGAAAATAACCTGTGACTTCCACATATTTCACTTTAAGAATTAGCATCAGATTCACCAGCTGTTTTTGACTTGTGTAATGAAACAAAGTTGTCCTAATTCTCAAGCCTAAGTATGATTTCTCTCTCCTGAATAGAGACATATTTTGCTTGAGTGATCTGCAACACTAACAGGGCATGTAGAATGTCCAGCCCTTCCCCTATATGTTGTTTGTAGGAAAATAAGGAGAATGACTAGACTGGCAGGTGATATGAAATATCTCCAATGGTAAGAACTATCAAATTGTAATAAAAATGAACTGCAAAGGTGGCTGCAAAAATATATGAAGCATACATAGAGAGTAGTCTTAACACAGAAAGCAAGAGAGAGTAACATCATGTCATCTTCTAAACTTTCCTCATAAATTTCTATTCGAGTGGCTTGACTTTTCTATCTGTCAATACAGGGTGGTGTTAGCCTTGTTATTATTGCTCTTTCCAAAGAAGAAAGGAGCTGCAAAAGCCATCAGACAACTACCCCTTCCCCACTGCAGAGGACAGGTCCTTGTAGGTGAGTTTCTCAGCTGCTGCTGAGTGCTACTTAGAAAACCACCCAGGCTCAGTGACCAGGTCTAACACCAGTTTAACTATCAGTTACTGGTAGCTACTGTCAGGAGACTTGGAGCTACCGGACTGCCACATCTATTCTGTATGTGATCGCTTTCTTCAAGAATTCCTTTGCATTGCAGTTGCTCGCCACTTTAATGAAACAATTAAAAAAAAATAAAAAGTTACTTCAATAATCCTTCCAGCTATTTGGTAATCTGGTAGAATTGGATAAACTAAATTATGGCACAGCGAGAGCACTGTTATGAATCAATACAGGTAAATTAGGATTGAGAACACCCGGAAACAAGGGAATTTCCAAACATAGATCAAGACTTTATGAAATATGTTATTAAATAGAAGGTTTTATCATATAATTTTATTACAAAACTGACGTTTCTCCTTCCCTTGTCTAACAGCATCCTCTCTAATCACCTCCAGTTTTTTTGGTAGTCCATGCTATTTCGCCTTAGGAGATTCCTGTGCCAATCACCGCTTTCTCCCCATGCATTGCTGGGTAAGCATGTGCAAGGTGCAACACTGCTGAATGTCCTGCCTCACTTTATCTAACCAAGCCGACTAGATGTGAGTGAGGTCTGATTTGAAGGCAAGTATGTCATCAACAAGGCAGATGGATTTGTTTGAGCACATGGATACCTTAACGAAGCAATTTAGCTTTCAATCTAGAGCTTGCCTGGAGCAAGCAACCACTGACCTGCCTAATGTGCAGTGCCAGGCTTATTTGTGTCTATAGAATATTGGAAACTCCAATCTAAGAACACAAACCGTTGGAAAAAAGTGTCCATTTTGTGTATGCAGTCATTTTTCCCGTCTACAACAGATGGCAAGATGAATCCTGACTTTTGACTTGAAATATCTGTAGCAGAGGTATTAATCTGAGCTAGCTGTAGAGATGCCTCTTATAGTCAATTGTGACAGCTTCTTTCATGAGGGCCTCTGTTAAGTGTCCCCATTAGATGAGTCATTCTGCAACAGTTCAGTTGAAGTTCACCTGAAGTGTAAAACAACTAGCTTTATCAGCAAATTACAGAATCACAGAAAGGTCAGGGTTGGAAGGGACCTCTGGAGATCACCTAGTCCAACCCCCAACTAAAGCAGGTTCTCCAAGGGCAGGTTGTACAGAGTTGTGTCCAGGAGGGTTTTGAATGTCTGCAGAGGAGACTGCACAGCCTCCCTGGGCAGCCTGTGCCGGGGCTTTGGCAACCTCAAGGTAAAAAAGTTCTTCCTCATATTCAGGTGGAACTGCCTGTGTTGCAGTTTGTGCCCATTGCCCTTTGTCCTGTTACTGGCTATCTCAGAAAAAAGCCTGGCCCCATCATCTTGACACTCACCCTCTCAGCCTTCTCCTCTCCAGGCTGAACAGGCCCAGCTCCCTCAGCCTCTCCTCATGAGGCAGACGCTCCAGGCCCCTCATCACCTCCGTAGCCCTCCGCCGGACCCTGCCCAGCAGTTCCCAGTCTCCCTTGACCTGGGGAGCCCAGCCCTGGACACGGCGCCCCAGGTGCGGCCTCCCCAGGGCAGAGCCGAGGGGCAGGGTCACCTCCCTGCCCCTGCTGGCCACGCTCCCCCTCACGCGCCCCGGGGTCCCGCTGGCCCCTTGACCACCAGGGCTCACTGCTGGCTCACGGGCAACTTGCTGCCCACCAGAACCCCCAGGTCCCCTCCGCAGAGCTGCCCCCCAGCAGGTCAGCCCCAGCCCGTACCGGTGCGTGGGGCTGCTCCTCCCCAGGGGCAGGACCCTGCTCTTGCCTGTGCTGAACCCCACGAGGTTCCTCTCCGCCAGCTCTCCAGCCTGCCCAGGCCTCGCTGAAGGGCGGCGCAGCCTTCGGGTGTATCGGCCGCTCCCCCCGGCTTCGTGTCACCTGCCCACGTGCTGAGGGCACGCTCTGTCCCCGCGTCCCGGTCACCGATGGGCAAGTTGAACAGGACCGGGCCCAGCACTGACCCCTGGGGAACACTGTGGGCCACAGGCCTCCAGCTGGACCCTGCGCCGCTGGTCACCACCCTCCGGGCTCTGCCCTTCAGCCCGGTCTCAGTCCACCTCGCTGTGCCCTCATCCAGCCCACGCTGCCTGAGCTTACCTACGAGGATGTTATGGGAGACGGTGTCAAGAGCTTTGCTGAGGTCAAGGTAGGCACCATCCACTGCTCTCCCTTCATCTACCCAGCCAGTCATTCCATCACAGAAGGCTATCGGGTTCGTCAGGTATGATTTCCCCTTGGTGAATCTGTTGACTACTTCTGATGACCTTTTCTTCTACATGCTTAGACATGACCTCCAGGATGAGCTGTTCATCACTTTTCCAGGGATGGATGGGAGATTGACCGGCCTGTAGTTTCCTGAGTCCATATTCCTGCCCTTTTTGAAGGCTGGAGTGACATTGGCTTCCATCCAGCCCTCAGACACCTCTCCTGTTCTCCTTGACCTTTCAAAGATGGAGAGCAGCTTTGTAATAACTTCTTCCAGCTCCCTTAGCACTCGGGGGTGCATCCCATCAGGGTCCATGGATCTGTGCGTGTCAGGTTTGCTTAAGTAATCTCTGAGCCAATCCTCCTCAACCAGGGGAAAGTGTTCCTTTCTCCAGGCTTCCTCTCTTGTCTCCAGGTTTCTCAGGCTCTGAAGGCTGCCATTGGCAGTAAAGACTGAAGCAAAGAAGGCATTCAGTAACTCCGCCTTCCCCGTATCCCTCGTCACAAGGGCACCCTCTTCATTCAGCAGCGGGCTCTCATTTTCCTTAGTCATCCTTTTCCTACTGATGTACTTGAAAAAGCCCTTCTTGCTGTCCTTGACCTCCTTTACTAGATTTAATTCCAAACAGACCTTAGCCTTCCTAATTGCAATCCTACGTGTCTTGGCAATGTTCTTATAATCCTCCCAAGTGGCCTGTCCCTTTTTCCACATCCCATAAACTTCCTCTTTCTGTTTGAGTTTTGCCAGAAGCTCCTTGCTCATCCATGCAGGCCTCCTGCCCCTTTTTTGTTTGCATTCTAGGGATGCACCTATCTTGACCTTTGAGAAAGTGATGCCTGAATATTAGCCAGCTCTCTTGGACCCCTCCCTCCATACCTTCTAGAGCCTAACCCATGGGATTCCTCCAAGCAGGTCCTTGAAAAGGCTGAAGTTAGCTGTCCTGAAGACCAGGATTGCAATCCTACTTATGGCTCTGCTTCCTCCACGCAGGATCCTGAACTCCACCTCCACACCTAATGCATCACTGAATATCTCAACACATACTCAGTGCTTTGCACATCCTAGTGGATTTTAGTTAGAATTGACTGGTGTGCGCTCAGTGGAATCAAAGGCTACATCATGATGCCAAACAACATCATCTGTACTGCCAGCTAAACTGTTTGATTTGGTGATCTTCAAGCCTTACTCACTGGTAACAGAAGAAATCAATGCTACTAACACCCACTCCTACCGATGCTCTCTTCAACATCAGCTGGAGCTCCAAACCCCTTGCTGCAATCCTTAAGATTGTCTTGAATGGTTTTTTACTTACCTCCTCTCTTTGGATAATTCTTGACTCCGGGATGACACAACCCCCCGAACTTAAACTATAAGCAACAAGCCATTTACCAGTGATAATCCTTCTAGAGCATGCAGGAAGAACTGCAACTGCTGTGCTGCACTGAACAAGAGGGTGCTGATATGGAATGCTCTATCGCCAGGTGTTGCACACAGATTTACCAGTCAGGATGCTATTTCTGCATGTATTGCTTCTTATGACAGAATAATAGTCAGCATAGTCTAGATATGTACATAAATATGATGCCCTCTTATAGCATCTAATCCTCCTCCAATCTGACACACTTGCTGCTGATAACAAATTCCAACCTAACCCAGTCCCCCGCTTGTGAGGGAACAGGTACAGCAGAAGAGCCAGGTCTTTTTGCACAGTGCGCCACCTGAGCTGGCAGGTGTCCCCGCGCAGCAAAGCACCATACATTCTGATTCTTGGGTGCTAATTTTACCCTGCATTTAGAGTCACTGTTCTAGGTGGAAAGCAGCTTCATGCTCCATTGAGAGTCTCCCCAGGCATGTTCAGAAAGCAAAAAAGAAGTCAGAACTTTTCAGGATTAATTCATTTTGGTGAAGTTTCATTCTGTGCCACCCCCAACTTTTAACTGCCCTGCCTTTGGCTCATCAGCCCCTAACATCCCAGGTTTATACAAGATTTTTGTCCTGTTTCTATCACTTTACAAAAAAGGTAACTGAGAGCAAATTTAACTTGCCCATAATTTGTGTAATCCATAGGTTTATCCATTCTGTGGCCAGTATTGGGCTGTTGTATAATATATTCAATTTATGTATTTGTCTACTAGTAGTGACTGTCATGATCTATAAATCCAAGAGCTACATAGAGATCTTATTGAGGAAAAAAATAAAGTGCGTGCTTGAACTATTGAACTTATAACTATTAGAACTAATTGTCTGCTTGACTTGTAACATTTTCATGAAGGGACTGGTTCATGAAAATATTTAATTTTGGCTGCTTTTTAAGCAACTTCTGGTGGAACAGTCATTAAAAGTGTTAATATGTTTCTTAAGCAAATACATTTTTCACTCTTTCTAATATATTCTCCACAATAGTTTTGCTGACGGGGTTAAATGGTAATGCCAAAAATTGCTTGTATGATAAGGGTGTTTGCTCTCTACAATACTTGTGAATAGCTCCAGTTTAAAATCACTTGCTTTGCCAGGCATTTACTGGCAGGTTTGAAGCGTGCAGGCATCTCAGGTTTACTGGGATTAGGCTTTGTGTTCCCCTGTTGTAATGCTTTGCATATGTTTCTCTGGAAACTCCCCTGCCACATTCATCATCCTTGTGTTAAGGGAAACTCTTACAGTCAAGCTTATATTACCATTTTCAGTGTAATCCAAAAGGATTGCACAAGTTTACAAACTGTTTCCAGTTACACCACTGAGATACAACTCTGATAATTTCCAAAGTTTGGATCATACTAAACTCTGGGGCTTTGGTGTGAGACTAATTGTAAGAAGAGGATAAGGCTAATAGCAACAGAGTAAACTGATGCTAAAAGAAACCAGATCCTTTAATCCCATAAACATACAGATCAGTTAACAACTACTGTGTCAGCAGTTATGCAGGGGGTGGCAGAGGGCTCTGTGGTCTCAAAGACCATTCCAGTTTACTAGACGACATCTCACCGAAGTGAAGCAGGTTGCCCAGAGTCCTAAATCAAGGAGGTGGCTATAGCCCTGCATGCCAGGTCAGCGGGAACCCAAGGAGGCACAGGCTGCAGCTCTCTGTGGGTTTTACAATAGGTGCTTTGTGAAGGATGAAATGAGAGTGCCTGGCCCTTGCTGGGGACAAATGTGCAGGTTAAGGAGGTTTTCCCTGGTAAGAACCATACTAAGCAAAACTATCTTGGGGTTCCTGCTAATCCTAAAACCAAAAATAATAATCCTGAGCAGGGATATAGCTGTCTGTACCAAGCAGTCTGTATTGATTAGTTACAGGAAAACCCTAGAAAGAAACAGAAAATCAAAGGACGGAGCTGGGTAGCTGTGCAACTGGAGAAGGCAGTGCTCAGTATCCTGGGCTTCTGGACCTGGAGGACAGCGTGGTCCCAACAGCAGCTTCAGCCTGCAGAGATGCTGTATAGCAAAGTTCAAGAAGTCGGTGTTTTGACCTTCTGAGAAAAAAAAGAGAACAAGGGAAAAATGTGTATTGATTTTCACAAAGAAGGTGAAAGACTGCCTTTAAAAAAGCTGTAGGTCTTGTACTCTTGCTTATACCAGAAGGCAAGAACTTGCAGTGTGTCCAGAACACACAAAAATTATAAATTGGTTGGAATTACTGTCTATAGTATTGAGCTCAGGAGGGCTATCAGGCAGATCAGCTCAGCCTTCCCCTTAACTTATACATACATCACTTTTAACAATTCCATCCTTTCCGTACGTGTTTATTTTTACCTTTGTAATGTTTAGTTATAATGCATTCTTTGGGCTTAGGTATTATGAACTTCTCTGTGTTGATATTACCACAACAGTGACAGGCAGCACATTTTTCTGTTTTGTTTTTCCTCTGATTAACAGACAGCTGCAAAGTAAAAACCAAAAGAAAAATATTTTAATCAATTTTTAATCATAGTTGGAAAATTATTTTTTTTACACAAATATACATATGTATTTCTTGTGCAGGATGACTCAATATAATACCATCTAGTGCGTATCTGTGTCTATTAGGGCTAGGCACTCCTACTCACAAAGCATTAACCACCTCATTACACATGCATTAAGAGAACACGTTTTGGTAACAGGCAACATCACGCTCCTTCCTTGATAAATGGCATGTGCCTGGGGAAAAGTGCTGTCAGATGTGGGAAATGTATGGCAGATGTCTGCGAGCAGCCTGGTGGCACTGATTAAAACTCCACTAAATTCTATTAGCCAGTAGGTTTGCTATTGCCAAAAAGAAATGAAATCTGTCAGAATCAGACACCTATGACAATATCCAGAGCAGCAGTGTTTATACGTGACGTGGCAGAGGAGCTATTGCATTTCCAAAAGGAAGCGTCGTGGAAGCCAAGGTTTGACCTTACAGAAACCCTCTGCTGTGCAGTAATGTAAGCAGGCTTCCTCTGAACATTTGGGGGAAGAATGGTAGCAAGTGACAGCAAGCTGTGCAGCTTGTGCACCCTACTTGTATTCTGCCTGTGCACCACAGGGAAAGTGTTTGCTTATGGACAGCGCATTTGAGGTGAGAATTTGGCTGAGGGAATTGAGTGGAGACCTCTGGGAGCAGCTATAGGGGGAGGATGACGTGACAAGGACAGCACTCTGAGTTTTCCAAAAGCTTCCCAACGGCCATGAGCAAAGTGGTGGGGACTGTCTGCCTTGTGTGATAAGGCATGATGCCTCATGCAAACTTAAATAAAAATAATATTCTTGTCAGTCTATAGCTGTACTAGCTTGATAGAACTCAGTAGTGAAAGAATTAAAAATCTGTGCTATTTCTTTTCAGTCCCTGAGGCTGGAAGAGTTGGCTCAAAGCGGAGTCATCTACTGGTAAGCACAGTTATTCTGAGGTTACATTTAAAAACCTATCATTTTAATTGTATTGCTAAAGCTGAATCTCTCTGTGTATAATGGAGTTACACCATAGACTCTGTCCCCACTGCCCATGCTACTTACATCTATAAATATTTGGTCTTCATAAATTAAGCAGTCTCAGACCCTTCTGCATTGAAAAGTACAAAAATTCTGGGGGAGATTTCCCTTTGCAGGATAGTGAGGAGAGACGCTGATTCATTGTATATTTCAAGGTTTCAGCGCTGCTTACTGTGCCAGCAGTGTCCAGCTGTGAGCTCGGTTGTTGACTGGATGGACTCAATATATTCCAGCTTCAAATCTGTGGGAATAAAACTGGAGATTTAAACATGATTCTGGTAATTAAAAATTGTTTGAAATACTAAAACATGTCAGGTGCAAAAAAACTACTTTTCACATACACAGAACGAATATGATATTTCCTTACTCTGAAAGAGATTTTATTTATTAATTATTTTCCAGAGTATGGATACTGTAGCCATGACAACAGTGGGTGCCTAGAAGAAGTGTGGAGATGCAGCAGACATGCCAGAAATACATTATCTGTCAGGATAAAAAATTGCCTTAAGACCTTTGAGTCACAAAACCAAAATCCCTTAGAAGGTATTTTAACTTTGTATTATTTTTAATCCAAGTAAGGTAGGGTGAACTATTCAGCAAGACAAGAGAATTAAAAAAAAAATCAAAACCCAACCAAACCAAAAACCCCATCTTTCCTCAGTTCCTGTCTTCATTCCACTTTCCAGGACTTTGATAAATTAGAGTTACAGTGCTCAGTTTAAAAAACAAGGTGGTTTTTCTCTTTTCTTCTATCTTAAAATGGCAAATATTTTAAACATTTGTTTCAATGAAGTGTAACAACATGAATGACTTCGCAGAAATCTTAATATGGAGAACTGAAGGAAGGAAGGAGGTTCTGTTCCCTCTGTCCCTAGCAGATATTCATGGACATGGCTCCCCTTCTGTCCCAGCTGAATTTAGGACCGAGGACAAAGGCACCCTATCAAATTCAGTGGGAATCTTTCTCTTGTGTTCAGTGCATGCTAGTTCAGGCCCTCAGGTTCTGTTTCCCTTATACCCAGAATCATAATGCAGGTAGTGTACTAAAGTCTTCCGGGAGCCTTAGCAGGCTTTCTGACTTAGCTCCGTGTAGCCTCACGTGTATATTGAGGTGGGATGCCTGCAGTGCCACTCTGCCAGAATGATGAGGTGAGTCTTGGTTTACTTACAACCTTTTAATAGCATTGCTGTGTTACGTGGGGTCTCACCCTGGAGAGGATCCCTTGGCTGACTTGACTGCAAGCCATGCTGTAAAGCCCACAGCGCTGGCACAAGGTACTTAGGTGTACCACGTGCCTGGTCTCTCTGCCACATAGAGATGGGGGTCTTCATCCTTTGTGGATAACTGGCTAGCTGAAAAGGGTCACATAGACATAGTCCAGCTGGCTGGACAAAAATGCACATCGCTCTCAGCTTACCTGAAGTAAGGCAAAAATACACTGTCTTTGGCTGTTCTTGTTACACAGTAACAGGAAGATTTCGGTGGGAAAAGAATGTTGCAGGTGGGAACAGATAACTACAGAAGAGAAACTAGGGGCGGGCTTGGTATTTAGGCAACTAACCAATAATGAGCTTAACTTTTGTAATATGTATGAGCTAATTATAACAAGGCATAAAAGGTGACTGTAAGGTACAATAAACGAAGTCTGCTGATCACTCATATTGAGCGACTGTGTCTTCCCTCCCTCGCAACAATCCTTCCCCTTTTGGGAAGGAAGCTTGCCACCAGCCTACAAGGCAGTATCCACAGTGTCAGTTCAAATTAAGTTTGACATTGAGACTGGGTTTTGGGTTGTGTTCAAAGCAGAAGTTTGACCTTAAACTATACTTATTTTTAATAGAATTAACCCCATTGTGAAAGAAGCAAACCTCAGCCTGTATACCTAGGGCAAAAGTACCTGGCAATTCCTTATCCCTCTGCCTAAGCATACAATCTGCAGAAGAAAGAACTGCAGGATCCCACCTCCCTACTGCACGCAGCACCAGAGCTGCAGCACAGAATAAATGCTGCCAAGCATTAAAGTAGCTTGGTGTGCTGTGCTCCAGTGAAGATTATTGCCTTGTCACTGGGTTTGCATTACCTCTCCGTACACCCTACCACATTACGCTTTTCCAGCAATGTTGTTTTCTCTGGCTTACCTTGTTTCAAAGACGCGCGGAGTGTTCAAGGGTTCTCAGGGAACTTGTGGTCAGCTGAGACAAAGTCGTCAAAGCCTGAATGAGAAAGTCTCTGAAATACCCTATAGAGGGAAAGTTTATCATTTGTACGATATTTCAGTAGGCCAAGTCCTCATGCTATGTGTTTATGGACTAAAGAGGTAAAATCAGACTATTTGTTGGTGTTCCCAGACCTAGAAAGTTCCTTGCAGTGACTGCAGGGGTGACTTTTATCAGGCTAATATTTGCATCCAAACACTTTCTATTGCAAGTGAGCCAACAAATGTCAGAATTAAATAACCTTCAGTTTTGATGGTTTCAGCATGATTATAGACTTCATTTTTTTTTTAAGAAAGATAGATTTGCTTAAATATAGCAAATTCTGCAGTGCTAGGCAAACGTAAATCCAGCTAACCTTAACCAGTAACCTTAACCTTAAACCAGTAAAAACAGCTAACCTTAAAATCTGTATATATTTCATGTTAGATGATTGTCTACCTGTAAGCCAACAGTGCCATCCACTGATTTTTGTATGTTTTCACACAGATAGTACTCAAGTTGTTCTAAAAAAAACAGGTGATCCTAAAAGTGTTCTTAAGGATGCTTGTATGTTGCTTAAGAGAACAAAATCCTTTTAAACAGACTAACAAATAATAAAGAAAAAATATATTTGATAGTCTAGTAGGGTTTTTAATGGATTTGATCCTCACATCTGCAGAGAGCTCCTCTGCTTTTGCAGGAAGCTGACCTGTATTGGTCAAATTCTTATCCTCACTGTCCAAAAATTCTAATGTCAAACAGAAATTCAAAGATCAGATGGAAGTGAAGATTCTAGTTATAAAATATTAACCCTTATACATTTATCAAAGGACCTGAATTTGTGCTGGTATCATGCATCACTGTTTTAACCTGTTACGTGCTATAGAGGGCACTCAGAGACCTGTAAAAAATCACTCCTCTGCCAAAGGCTGTATATATAAACTCTCTCTCTGAAGGAAAGTGCTTTGAACTAAGATATACAATCATTTTCCACACTACAAATGGAAATGTCATGCATGAGTACTCCCAGAATTAGCCTGCTTGTTTATTTACATATTTATTTATTTATTTTTAAAGGAATCCAGGAGGTATGAGGAATTATGTAATCAAGACTTTGTTTTTTAAGCCTTTAATGTTTGTGTTTTCAATTTGTGTTCTGCAGCTGTAAGTGCTAGAATAATATTTATTTTTGTTTGGCTTTGGTTTGATTACATGAAAGTGCAGATTGCTGCATAAGTACCTGACATACAGATCTACGGAAAGAAAGCAAGATTTTCATACAACTGTGGGAAGCCACACTGTAATTTTAATTCTCAAAAAGCCACCATTCAAGCTACTTCTAGGGTTACTTCATACCTGCATAGTTACGTAGAGGCTGACCATACTGCCACTTCGTTCTGCAATCTGGTTATGAACTGTAGGGTGTCCCTCTATTACCTGTGGGAGCAGCCCCACTGAACAGGGCTGCATTACTGCTGCAGGCTCTGATGTGCACGCTTACACTCTTGTATTTTCCTGGGGCTGAAATGGTAGCTACATCTTGCTCTTATTTCCATTAGATCTTGTCATGTGTAGGGGGAATTTTTTATTTTTTTTCTGGTTAATTACATTTTATGCAGCAATTTTATGTAGAAGAATAGTAATTGTTCTTCTCAAGCATCGCTTCTAATTGCCTGTTAGAAGTTTGGTAGCTTTGTATGTTGTCCAGATAAACGTTTTGTACATCATAGTAATAAATGTGGCCCTTCTAAATTTGAAATGAAATAGTTACATGTTGAAATATTCTATACACAAGTGATGCTGCAATAACATATTGGGGAGGGGGTGGAGGATGACAACACGACCCTTCGACCCTTCTTCCTCCCAACAAACCAAGCAAATCACTTCTCTGATAACCTGTTGGAGAAGTAGTTGGTTTCAGCTGTACTATTTTTCTGCAAACCTCAGCAGTACAAGCAGGTGGCACTGCATGACCAGTTGAGAGACTGCAGTGTGCCATGGAGTGCCGTGCTCATTTCCCAGGACATCCTCACAACTGCATGAGCAGCAAAGTGCTGTCCAGTCCTCAGGCTGATGTCAGAAACAGTTTAGCTCCAAAAAGAATGCTGTAAGTAAGTATGAAAATACATCAAGGTAGTTGATATCTCAATTTGTTAAAGTTTAGATTCTTAAATTGGATTAAATATGTTCTTTTGTTAAATTTGCTTGTTGTCTTTTACATTAAATGTATAGCTATATGAGTACCTGTATCTATATATCTATATATACCTACACCATGCACAGCATCCACAAAATGTGCATGATGTTAAATAGAATTTGTTCCTAAGTTCTAATTTCTGGATGAGCAAAACCCAAGAAAAGTAGCTCTTTGGTAAAATAGTTATTGCTCATGGTTCTTGAATCATTGCTCTTGACATGTAATTAAACATTACATATCACAAGGAAAAGGAAAACCTGTGACAGAACTACCTAAATTGTTCCTCTGGTGTTTTCTTCAAAGGCAGAACTTCCTGGAGCTAATCAGGAGGGTTCACTATCATCTCAGGATTTTTGTCTCTAAGCAAAAACATCCATCTTATTACATCCTCCTCCATCACCTTGCCAACTCTCAGGGCACCCTTTCAGGCAAATAACCAAGGCACACACCTTGGAGTAAGGAAGGCAACATCTGAATACCTGCTCCATGGTCTCCCTTTCCAGAGACCACGTAACTCAAAGCACATACAGGCTGCTGGGTGCAAGGACTGGAAGGTGAGGTTCGCCTTTGCAGCCATGTACTGTGTACCTTGCAATGTTGACTGGCTATGGCCAAGGCTCAGCAAGTGGACAGGGGCTGCTTCCCACCTCCCCCAGCTCATGCCCTTCTTTAGCCCCTGGTAACTGGGATGTGGACCCTCACCAGGTTTCCTGCATCTGTAACCAATTCCTGCGCTGCAAAATCACTGTACCACTGCTAACTCTTGTGTTTACACAAGGGCATGCCCTCATTGACTAGAAAGCTGCCCTCAGGGCAGAGGACATGATACTGTGAACCCCAAGTACATGGATACACCTGTCTCAGAAACTAGAAACTGTTGAGATATTATCTCAGGCTTTGGATTTTCTGCTTGTTGGATGTAGGCAGGTTTCATTTAACATTGAAGTACAGTAAACTACCTTTTGCAGGAGCCTTCATTTCACCACAGGCTCTGTGCACAACTAAACTGAGTTCCCTGAAAAACACTGCTGTGCTTGGGGTCTCTAAGGCTTTGCATCATTTACATGGGCCACTGACATCAGGAAAGATAATTTCCCCTCCCTAGTACAAACTCTTTAATTCCAAAAATATTTGCCTTAATATATTGCTGTCCTTCAGGTTCTACTTACCCAAAACCTAATAGCCTCTAGCCTATATAATCTGCTTTTTTCTGCCCTGTCAGTAAATTATTGTCATTTTTTTCACAGTCTTCTTCCCCTGTTAAACCCAAATGACAGATGAAAGCACTGTAACTTCTCAACGCTCCCACCATCATACCTGGAGGTTTTTCACATTCATTTCTAGGTGTGAATTGTTTCATATCATTTTAATGGAAAAAGAAAACACTTTTAAAATAAGAGCAAGAGCCAAGAAGTGGAAGAACAAATAACTGGGGTTTGAGGAAAGAGAGCAGTTTCAGGATATACAAAAAGAAGGATCAGAGAAGGAACCTAGGAAAGGAAAACTTGGGAACAGAAAGAGAAAAATGGTAATTGTTAAAAGCTGCAGCACTGACAGCTTCTGTGGGTTTGGTGTTACACTGTGGTGTTTTCCTTAATGCTCACTTTCTGGAGTTGCATGGTTTAGGGAAGAAAAACTTGATTCCAAATCTGTAAGGTATATTTGGATAATAGCAATTTTTCTAAGTAAGTTGCTAGCTTAGCCATACTCATTTATTTAGATGCAGAAGAAAAGAATGTAACACAGAATAGTAAAGCAGGCCTATATACCCTTACATAAGTACCATCCTGCTGACGTCACTGGCAATATTAACAGGGATATTGATTCCCAATTTCAGCATTAGATTCTTAATTTGGTATCTAAGCCTAGCTCCACTTAATTAGTTTGCTCCATCAATAAACATTAATGAAAACCTATGCCTGTGAACTGTGTTGATTTTGTTGGGGTTTTTTTCCCCCTAGATGTTATTTTGCTGAACAAACTATGCAGAGATGCCTAACAAATACACGTGAAAATAAAATGAAACAGCTAGGCACGTTATGATCACAAACACACAAACTTCCACAAAGTTTTTCACAGCTTAACTCCAACTGCTTCCTTCTGAAAGCCTAGCTGATAGACTGATTGTCCTGGTTCCACCTGGGATAGAGTTAATTTTCTTCTCAGTAGTTGGTACAATGCCTTGGTTTGGGTTCAGTATGAGAATAATGTTGATAACAAACTGATGTTTTAGTTGTTGCTAAGTCATGTTTACTCTAAATGAAGGACTTTTCAAGTTTCCCAGGCTCTGCCAGTGAGCAGGTGCACAAGCTGCTGGGAGGGGACAGAGCCAGGACAGCTGACCTGAACTAGCCGCATGAAACATCAAGTTTAGTATATAAAGTGGAGGGAAGAAGAAGGAAGGGGAGGATGTTTGGAGTTACAGTGTTTGCCTTCCCAAGTCACTGTTAGGCTTGACGGAGCCCTGCTTTCCTGGGGGTGGCCGAACACCTGCCTGCCGATGGGAAGGGGTGAACGAATTCCTTATTTTGCTTTACCTATTAAACTGCCTTTATCTCAACCCATGAGTTTTATCACTTTTCCTTTTCCAGTCCTCTCCCCTGTCCCACTGTGCAGGCAGTGAGTGAGCAGCTGTGTGGTGCTTAGCTGCCAGCCAGGGTTAAACCAAGACAGTCATGACCGGTGGTATCCAACTTACAGCTTTTTTTGCTGTTCAACCAGCTATTCAGATGCTTGCCTATACAGAAATAATTAAACCTTATTTGATTAAAAGGTAAGTCTAGGAACTTATATATATATATTTTCATACTGGGGTCATCACCCTCAGTCTCATGGCTGAGTTAAATGCTCTGTAATGATTTCAGTTAACTGATACAAAAATGGACTTTGCACAGGTGGAAAAGCCTGCTATGTGTGTGCTCATTTATATTGCATTTTGGGACAAAAATCTGAAATTATTAGCTTAGTGTAGTAAAATATTCACCAAATTGAATTTGGAAATTATTGAACAATCTGTAGCACTGCTGTTGATTGAAATGAAGTGAGTGCCTAAATAGAGATTTTCCTGGGGATTAATCTCAATTTACACTCTAATTACTGTGTTGTGCCACAGGTGTCTCCTGTTTTCATTACCCTGCATGCATCCAGCTTTCTATCCAGGCAGCACCTTCTCTGGCTCATAGCTGTGAGTTTGCTGAACCTCGCCGAGTGTAGCTCTAGCACTACAGAATATGCACCAGATGTTATTGCGTATGAGACAAATTTTTATCAGCCCAGTGGAGCCAGACCAGCCCACGGTAAATTCTGTAGTGATGATTTAAAAGACTGTATGCATGGGGGAAAACTGGTTGCTTACCAGTGTTAATGCCAAAAGACTGGGGATAATACAGCTATCATCCTAGCTGGCTTCCCAGCCTATAGCGTATGGCTCTGGACTGCGAAGCCATGTTACATCTGCTCTGCCTAAAACAGGTCCAGAGGAATTCAGCGCCAGCCCTCACAGTTTTGTATGTTACTGTGCAGGCGGAGCAGAGAGGATCTGCTACCAGCGAGGAGGCAAAAAAGAACCCTTCTGCTCTGCCAGCAGGACTGCTAATCTTATGGGAAGGAGTTCAACAGCTCGCTCTTTCTGGAAAGAGTGTGGTTGTTCCCCACAGCCCCTTCTTTTAGCAGCATGCTGAGGCGTCTCTCCTGCTGCACAGCCCTGTTGGCCAGGCTAAGCCCTGACTCCCCACCGGCCACAGCAGATGCATGGCTGGTCCAGGGCTGGGGAGAAGCTCCTGCTGCCATAGCTTAAAGCAGCCCACTGGGACCCTCCTCTCAAGGGAACCAGGCTGATGGTTGTGCTTTTAGTGAATGCCCACTACTCCGGGTCTTTCCGGATATGTGATGTGATGCAAATAAGCGGAGGAAAAGAAAAAAAGTTTATCCCATATTCTTTCTACCTAATCTCTTTTTGACTTCTATTCTAGTTTCTCTCTTGCCTGTTTATCTTTCTTTTCACCTTATTTTATTTCGGCTGTTTTCGCCTTTGTCTCATTCTATTCTCTGCCACAACAGTCATCCACCTTCATCCAGAGGTAAGAGGTGTGTATGCTCAGTTTTACCTGCTCATTTAAGGGTATAAACAGAGATTACCTTAATATCTGTGCATCGTATAAGTTGTTATGCTAATAGCCATTAGCAGAATAGAGGCTTTCAATGTAATGCTCTTCAGGGAGCTCTTTCTTTCCCCCTTTCCCATATTTTCACATCTTTATTGTTTTCTGGTTCCTCCCTGTAGAGTCATAGCACAACCCACAGAGAAGGATACATGTAAATCCTTTGCTGACAGCATTAATACAGCACTGGGACACCTGTGGCAGAGGCAGGAGGGATGGTAAAGAGTCAGAGGTGCAGTTCCACAACCCTGCAGAAATGCTGATTTTTCTTAATCATCTATGAAAAGAGCAAGAAGTAGGTCTGACTACGCTGACTGTGCTCAAACAAGATACCTAGGCAAAGCATCTTAAAGCTGATACTTTTTTAATCAAGTGGGTTCTTCACCCTGAAATCCATAGGAAAAGGTAATTTTCTCCCTCTACACTTGGAATTACATTTTTTTAAAGCAAAACTTGAATCGTATAAATTTTTTTCCTCTCTGATATTCAGCAGTCTGTTCTTAATTGTTATCTGCTTGACAATATCATCTGGTACATGTATTTCTCTGGAAAGAAAAAAAAAATGTTCCTTTCTCTCTTGTAAAGAAGTATTATCTAAATGCTTCCTGGCAGCTGATGATAAGAACACAGCCTGTAATACACTTCTCCAATTAATTTCGGGCAAAAAGCCAGATGTTAGTGCTGTCCAGTTTGCCAAACCTATAGGAGTGCTTAGATTTTTTTTTATTTTTTTTTTTACTACAGAGGTGGAGGGAGTCAGCATTAAGTTGTGCTATAAGCATTTGATCAAGTACAAGGTGAAAAAGAAACGAAAGCCTCCAAGCTGATTCTTCAGAAGGTAAGTCTTCTGCCATTTTAGTGAATTCATCAGACTTCTACTGGATCTTAAGACTTAAGTAATGTATCTTTATGTATTCATTTAAATCAGAATTGCTTAAATGTTTGGGGGGTTATTTTTATTATTTTTACCTCTGTTACAAGTTATATTTACACCATAAAGCTGTCTTGCAAGAAGACTTCTGCAAACAGAATTGTTGGGTTGGAAGGGACCTTAAAAATCATCTATTCTAACCCCCCTGCCATGGGTAGGGACACCTTCCACTAGACCAGCTTGCTCAAAACACCAAGCAGCTTGGCCTTGAACACTTCCAGGGATGGAAGTTTTTGTTTTAAACATGTTGTTTATAGAGCTAATGTTTTACATCTTCAGGGTTGGAAGCAAAATGTAACTTGCTTTATTTCAAACTAAAACGTAGAAATGTTACTAAGTTCAAGAATAGGAGTATTATGCCAAAACTTCATGTGTATACCTCAAAATATCCACAGGTTGCTGGAAGGGAGGAAAATGTTCATAGGAATTTTTTTTTTTTTTATAAGAAACTGAGCGCTGAGTGAAGAAAAAGAAATGAATAGGCAGGGAGTGGCATATAAACCATGCAAACTGCAGCAAAACACTGTGCTTTTATCAGTAGCAAACTTCAGGTTTGATGAGTTGGTTCGAAAGGCAATGTGAGAAAATCCAGCACCACACTTGTAGCTTCAGCTTTAGGCAGAGTATGTTTTTGCAACAAATGTTAGAGAATATATCTTGATGTGGCTCCTGATACACAGTATTTCCTTTCCATCTCTTACCTGAGGAGCAGTTAAAACAAGATGGTTGGATTTATAGCCAGATCTTCCTCTCTTTGTTTTTAAACAGAGTGCCTGCCTTATTCAGTGCGACTTGCATTACCAAGCAGGTACGGCTTTAGACCTTCCTGTGAAGTCTAAGGACCGGCTGGGGGACCCAAAACAGAGACAGAGCTTTAGTTAAACTGGTGGCTTCTTTTAAGGATTGTGGTCTTCAGTGACACGGGCTCGAGGCAGTTCTGTTCCCTAACTACTGGACAGCTTTTGGCAAGGTGCATTGTCTGTCCATACTCCCACACTTGTAAAAGGGATGTAACAGTACCAAGGCACCTGTGAGCCTTCTGTTGCTGGGCCCCTCTTGATTTATGTGTTTGCTGAGCAGGCAAAGTGTTACAGGTTCAGCTGTGCGAATTACCCATGATCAGCTCAGAAAATGACAGATGCTAGAATGGACTTTCAATTTGAACTGTGGAACACTCCCAGTCCTTGGAAAACAACTCTACAGTTTCCTATAAGTGAAGTCAACAACTTTATTTACTTAATGATCAGTCTAGCTTTTATCTTTGTCTGCTTGCTAGCTTTTTCTCATCACGCCGATTCTTCTCTTTTAGAGGCTGCATGATAGACCCAGTAGGGAGTGTTAAAACTGAGAGCACATTCACTGACATGCACCTGATTTGTGAGGCAATATACTATATCCCATATACTGGGATTATGATTCTCCTCAGGCCCACATACATGGAAAAGCCACAGGAAATCCTGCCTGATGCTATTTCAGGCAGCTGACAACAGCTAGCTGGGCAATGAGGTTGCTGTTTTGAGCTGAGAGTAAGAATTGCATGTTTCTCAGTAGTATAGTTACCGTAGACATATTCTTTACTATTTCTGGCCTTTTCTTTATCCAGTGGGATTTTATTTTATTTTTTTTAAGGTAATATACCTTTTCAACAGTAGTCCTGTCTGTCCCAAAAATATGGGACTTTTCTGGAAATTCTGCCTTAGCCTTTGAAATGCAGGATGTGATATAAAGGCTAAGTTGATACTCTAATTGCTTTATTACTCTTTCTGTCTCCATAAAATGAATGCTATCTCTGTACAGGATATCATAAAATTTAATAATATCCATCTGGTGTTCTGAGGATGCTTTGTAGTGTATAAAAAAGCTGCTTATGCAAAATAGCTACCTTAACTTCCTCTACACAGCACTCTGCAGGAGCTCTGATGAAGTAATATGTTCAGCAGTATTTCAGTGAGTGGATTTGAAATAATCACTGGAAGGTAAAATAAAGGCTAAAAACTAAAGACAAATTTATAGAGATGTTATATATATATACATTATATTATATATATATAAAAACAATGTTGTTCATAACCTGGCTTTTTTCATGTGTCCTTTAAGTATCTCTGCTTGGTACTCTTCTATCTTGCTCAGCAACTCAGTTTAAAATACTGATTTTTTTTCTATATGCGAGAACTTCAGTACCTGGATTATTACAAATGCTGACACATCACACATCTAGCAGAACCAAGAAATCAGACCAAATATTATATCATAGGATTTGAAAGCTGCGAAAGAGCTTGCTCTGTGCTGAATGTTCAAGCAAAGGAAAGTGTACTTACAGAAACCATTTCCTTTATTAAAACTACCTTGTTTACTGCTCTGCATTTCTCAAACAGTGATGTGCTGCAAGTTACAGTTCTTAAATTTCCTATTGTGTGGCTGTCAGTCTTAAAGCCCCATTTTGGGAATTGGAGTAGGATTAGAATTTGTGGACACTTTCAAAACCTAATGTAACTTCTCATTTACAGCCTATGAAGGGCCAATATCAAGGCTATTACAATGTACTTGGCTGTAAAAATTGCCTCCTTTGAGGAGATTGCATCACATAAAGAAAGCAGAGTTCTGACTACTTGGTATAGAACCCCTGCAAGCATTTTCTTCACAAAAGCTTTTGTACCTAGTGACTCAATTTCAAAGAAATAACATTTGTAGCTTGCCTTCAACAGCTTGTAAGGGGAGAGTGCAATTACTCTCATTTCATCTCATTCTAGATACTGCTTTGGACACTGGAAAAAATATTTCTAGCCCGTTATATTTCTACCCTAGACATGACTTTTGGCAAGGCAGTGATTTGAATGCATATTATCTTGTATTTACATTTCACCAAAGCTGGGTTTGTATTTCTGTCCTGCACTAAAAAAAACCAAACCAAAATAAAACCCCAAACCAATCAAGAAAACAAACAAACCCACGTCCTCTGGCTTGCTCTTCCATTGTAGCAATTTCCTAGACACTCCTACAAATATATGGCAACTTCACTATATGTTTTTTTCCTTGACAGGTAGAAACAACAAATTAAGATCCACTTTACCCTCCTGACTGACTAGAACTGTTGGAGACATGTTGTAGCAAAACACCTCCATACAGGCGTTTTCCTTGTAGACCATCAGTTTTGATTGACCTTAACATTAAGATAGGATGATTTGATAATTGGTGAAAAACAGGTTTGGGAGCAGTTTCTCTGACTTGCACCTGCAGTTAAACTAGCTTATGTGGTGGTAAAGACACAAAATCCACACATATGGGTGACTCTGTAAATGATCAGTGCATTCCCTCCTTGGGGGATTGAAAACTGGATCATAAGTTCAGGGGGTCCCACACACAGTTTGATAACCGGAGGGAGCCCTGTAGGCTGTTGAGTTGGAACATATTCAGTCTCAGTTGAAGTTACTGCTGTGACTGTTCTACAGACAAAATAAATTCAAAGGGAAATTTTCCCATTCAATTTTTCAAGCAATCTTACCAGGTAGGGTTTGTTTGTTTTGGGGTTTTTTTTGTGTGTGTGTGTGTGTGTTTGATTGTTTTTTAAACAAAAGATAGTTTTTTGCACTTCCATAGCTTCTTGTATGTTGTATACATACAAGTACAACATATCTTGCTTGTACTGTTGTCCTTCCTCCAAATATCTTCTCATAATTCATTACTTCACAATCTGACTTCATGAAATGGTCTCAAATTATGTCTTCATGATAACCTTGCTAACCCACACAGGCAAGACAAATCACCCTCTTTTGGACTGTGGAGTTTTCAGATGATAAAGATATTGTTCTGTCTAATTCAGTGTCTAAATGATGATGATGCAGGCAGAGGAGAAAATAGTGAGATACCTAATCTCCTTTAGGTCTATTCCTTTAAAGGTAGGGGAGGAGATCTTACAAAGCAGGAATACTGTGATGTTCTCACGGCTGTATGTGAAGTCTGCTGAAATTCTTGCTTCTACAGAATTGAAATTTCACACCTTTTGGCTAAAACTATGTTTCTTTGCTAGTGGTTTGGGTTTTTTTAGAGGAACACTTAATTCTTTAAGTATAATCTAGGCTGAAAATATGACAAAGAAACAGCAACATCTTCTTGTTCTTACGAACTAAATGAAACAAGTCTTCTGCTAGCTGCCTTACTATACCTAGCTTTTGAGATGTGTATACAAGATTAGGACTGATCTAGCTTTCCCCAAGAATTATAGCTCTTTCAGTAGAATTAGCAAAGGAAATGACAAGATTACATCTATTCTCAGTTATTTGCAGGCGTCAGACAAATCTGCCAGTGTGGATGCTACATCACATGGATAGTAGCTTTTACTGCAACACTACCTACTACATACCCTAGCTATTTCGGGGAAGCACAAACACTGGCCATGTAGCTCACGCTTATTCGGTCTATATGCTTATTGTATCTGAAATGCATATGAAGGGGGAGTTTCCTGACATTAATTAATCTCTGAGGGATATGATCACCAAATTAGATCACCATTAGCTTCTGAACAAAAAAAAAAAAAAAAAAAAAAAAATCCAGTTAAGATTATCCCTTAGTAAATGGCTTTGCTTCTTTTCTTTGATCACCTATACCAAACATACAAAATCAGCCCCTTTCTGGCAAGCGTTGGATTAACTTAACGTACAAGTATGATACGGGTGATTTGTACATGGGAAGTCTGACACCCACAAAAGGTGTCTAACCTTTCCCTGCAAAGCATACATTAGACAGCAGCTATTTACCAGCTGTGTTAGAGCAACTACTCTGCACCACTGCACACCTATCCTTTTCTTCTTCCTCCTGTGCACAGAATGGAATCTTGCTTTAGCAGTGGGCACCTCTTTGGCTGAAGGTGTAAGAGCTGTGGCAACCATGCTAATGGAGAAAGATGAAAGGGCTCTGTGACTTTTTTTTTTTTTAATTCCTCCCTCCTCTGTTTCCCCTTAGAAAAATGCCAATATTATGCTCCTAGAACCATGCAAAGATTATAAAGGGACAATGTCTGTGTATTGCTTTAATCTGTCTGCTTTAACTGGGTGTGAGTTGTGGGTGGTTGTTTTTGGTTTTTTTTTTTTTTTTTTGTTCTCTCACTGATCTCGAGAGGCAAAAGATTTTGACAATTCTAAATGCTCCTTCTAGGCTTCATGAAGCCTTCATTTTTATTCCCCCCTCCCCATTTGCTTTAGAAGACCAGAGACTGCAGAAATGAAGTACCTCTTGGGTGGAGGAAGGCTTAAAGTAATCCACGTGACTTTCATTTACACAGAGAGGAGTAAGAGTTTGTCAGATGCTTGGATCCAGCTACCTCTTATCCTGTAATACAGTGATTCAGGGACATTGCTATGCCCCTGGAGGTCACCTTCTGAGCATGAGACTTCCTCAAAGAATTACATGAATTGGGAAAAACAAGAACTACAGTCTGAGTGTCTCCCCATTACTGCAGTCCTGTGAAATGTAAACTACAAATCTGTTGTTTTCCCTGTCCCTAAACCTCTAATGTTGCAAACCTGACGGAGAACTTCTGATCTAAGACAATAAAATTAAATCCTTTTACAAAACTGAAAAATATTTTTAAATAAATGGAGAGGGAAGGGAGTTTACTGGAAGCTTATATGCCAGTCACAGATTTATTCCAATTCATCACTTTTGTCATCCAGAGGTGGAACTCATCCCATTCAATTTCTCAAACTCTGACATCCGTTTAAAATCAAGTGTCAGATTCTTCTCTGATTTTCATGCAAGTCCTACTTCAGTGAGCTTATGAAGACGTGAAAGCCAGGACGGAATTTTATTCAATATGGTTAATTTCTTAACATACCACATGGCTACGTGTTGTGTTACCGTAAACACTTATATTATGCTACTCTTCCTGACAAATAACATGCATATCGTATTTTCAATAACCTTTGTGATAAGTCTTTTAAACAGTGAAATTTCTCAAGGCATTTATAATTTTTTTTTTTTAAACAACATTCCTGCAAATGTCAGTGACTGTTAACATCTGAATCAAGCTGTTCCCAGTTCATGTGACTGGAAATGGTGCCCAGAGCAAAAAAGCCAGACAGTCTGACTCTCACATAAGTATAGTCTGTGTGGAAATGTTACTACTGAACACAAGTAGAAGTTGCTGAATCCAAATCAGAATACATTTTGGCAGGAAACAAGGTAAGGCTGCATTATGAACATTTTATTATTATTATTATTATTATTACTTTCATTAAAGGTATATTATAGAAATGGTCTAAAAGCTGAGGAAAAAAACACAATAAGCTGCTAAATAAGGATTCTGGCTGGACACAAGGCTAACTGGCTCACATGTTGCTGGCAGTATCTGGAACTCTTCTGGGAATATATTGGAATTATCTCACAGGAAAGAAGGCTGAATTTGGGGGTTTAGCTTATAGCCACCCCCAGGGAGCAGTTATGAACTCCCTTATGTTCTTGAGAGGTTTTCCACCCTCTGAGTAGAAGGAATGCCATGTAGTAACCAGCTGTGCATAAGGGTAAAGGACATTTATATCAAGGAAGAGTGAAAGAGGTGACCTGAATTGTATACACATGTGAATGAGACTTATTTGAAGTGTCGCATGGATGGCACCAAAGACAGAAAAGTGTGCCAGCCAGAGATGGCTGAACTAGGAGCAGCTGCAGAGGTACACTTGCATTTTACCTCCAAAAGTGTTAATGTAGCTAAATATATTTCAGTCATAACACACTGACATATGCACATACTTTCAGAGAAATTGGAAGATCTAAAAAGTTAGCAGAAAATATGTAACTGAATTTCCAACTGCCTATAAAGCTCCCAGTGCATAAGATAAATTTCTTTTGTTGTTAGAAAGTAGATCATACTTACAGGCTCAGACGACTACTCTAAACTTCATCTGCCATTTAGGAATAACTCTTTTTTTTAAGATCAGGCACTGGATGGCTTATGGCAGGTAGTTAGGGTGCATACAATGTTAAGATACTACTTTACTGAAAGGAAAGAAAAGAAGAGGGAGCTAGCTCCTTCTCTCCAACCTCCAGCTACCTTCACTTATTGTCACCTGATGCTGTTTGCATGCTCCTGGCTATGTGGAATATATGGAATATGCTCAAAGCAAGCAGTAGCTACAGAATATGACAGCTGTGGTCCTTTGTTTCCCTTCTCTTTCTTCCATAGCCTGCTTATATTGTGTGCTTATGTAGGCAAGAGGAACAGAACAGAGAAATAGCTATGCCATACCTCCACCATAGTTGCAAGAGCCTTGCTGCCTTAGCAGCACAACATTTGTGCTCCTATGTGCCTACAGGGCAGGGTCATCAGCTTGCTCCTATAATGCTTGACTAACTTATATTCATGGGACCCAGGGTACCTGCTTGAACGGATGGATTGGGTTGGGTGTTTGTTTTTTTTTTTTCTTTCCTTGCAAAAGTTCTTTTCTTTCCTGCACACTGCCAAGAGGGGACATGGTGGGGGATCTGAGAAAAATAGGTACTCGATTAATTTAAAAAAAAAGGCTTATATCATGTTTCCAAAATAGCCTTGGTGTCGTGTCAAAAAATTTGTAATTGCCCTAACTACGCTGGATGTGGATTTTGATTTAAACACAAATCCTACAAGAAAACGAGTACATTAAATTAATAAATAGCAGGTAATGAGGTGTTACAGCAGCTCATGTTCAATCTTCCAAGATCTGCAACTGATCTGCTGAAGCTGGATCCTTATCGTTTCTAACTGATGCAAAGTTATGAGTTGTCTAAAGATGCTGGAGTGGGGAGATAATCTGATGAAAGACATGAAGCTGTACCCTTACTGTTTAAAAATAACCAGCCAAGTAGGTGGCTTAGTACATCAGACCCATTTAATCTTGTTTGGGATGATAGATGGGGTAACAACATAAACTCAGTTTCTGTGGATGTTTCTAGCAACAGAGACAGTATGAAATATTTGCAAAAGCCACAAACTGTTGAGATAACTAATACCACATAGTCCAGTTACATACAGCCCAGTATACAGTAAAGAAGCCAGTTGTGCTCAAGAATGCAGAAGAATTCAGAAGCACTTTGTATTTGAGGTTTTACTAACAAATTGTTTTAACAGAAGAAAGTGAGGTTGAACACACTTTCAGGTAGTTGTTAAACAAATGGGCCTATAAAACAAAAATTGAGATGTGCTAGGTAAAAGACATTTAAGTAGTGAGAACTTTAGACAGCTCTGAAAGTCTTGTAACTAGTTCCAGTTACTGAAATTTTTGATGTCTACATTTCTGTAATGTATCTTAATTTTAGTCATCAGATGACAACTCAAAAATACCCCAAAACCCAGCAGTTTTCTAAGTTAATCATACCAAACATTTACAAGGATTTTTGCAGTTTGCATTAATACACTCCCCTGACCTGCATCAAACTTCTTTTGCATTTTGCAGAATAAGAGAATTCTTTGTTCCATCCAAAGTTAATAATTGTTTACATGTTCAAAATTGTAATCCTTACTGATGCTAAATTTCTTATGATGATGTCTTCACATTTGAACATAAGAAAACTCAGTTTCATTGTGTTTGAATTAATTTCTCTCCAACACTTTAATCATTATATTCTGATCTGGAGGTTTCCCTGCTTCATGCAACAGCCTGGGTCTTTATTTCTTTTCCATTCAAACTTTATGACTGTGTCTTTAATGTTCTACTCTGTAGCACAGCAGTTTACATACAGGCTGCCTTTTTAATGGGATCTTTAAGGTTGCGTTCTCTAAAGATGCCTTTGCCTATACTCATAAATATTTCAAGGGTTACTTCTCTGCACTTATTTTCATAATAGAACCAGAAGTGAATGTGGAATAAAACATAATCTACAAAGAAAAAGAATAGCTCACAGCACACACTATAATTAAAGGAATTTTTAAGTAACTTGACATTCTATCTCTTTGAAACATAGGCTATACTGCATGTTATTATTTGTGTAAGGAAGTTTTCTAGACCATGAACAAGGTCTTGCTGTCTTTTCTCTGTATGCCTTCCTCAGAAATCAGCAGGCAAGATCTATTCATTTCAAGCTACACCAACTGGAGTATCAAGGGTTCTAGAACACAACTGGACCAGATCCTAATTGAAGGAACAAGGCAGCCGTGTCAAGATACATGTATACTTATAAATAAAAGTGACTTTTGTGTGGGTTTTGCCTTAAGGTCTCAGAAATCTTTCATGCAGTTAGGGTTTAACTCACAATAAAAGCCACCCGATTAATAAATGATTTGGGCTGATGCCGGTTTAAGGATCTGTAACTGTGCTGAGGAGTTGAAACAAAAATATCTTTACAATTTTTATATATATATATATATATATATATATGGAAATTGTTTGACTTCTAATTTCAGAAAAATCTTAGAACCTGCATGCCATTAAACTTCCTCTCTGGGACACAGCTGGACTTTCACGTCAGAGGGTGAAATGCCAGGCTGCCAATAATGCAAAATTTCAAGCAGAAACATTAGACTGCTTAGAACCCTCTTAAGGCACTTGAGATATTTTAGATCAGTATTGAGTTACAGGGGACAGAAGAAGCATATTTGTGTCTAATCAGATATTGACATGATGCTGGAAGAAAAACAATAGCATCATGAATAGTCCATAACGGAAGTGAATAACAGTAAATTCAGTGGAGTGGAACAGAAAAAGCAAGATAAAAACAAAACACCCCCCCAAAAAAAAAACCCAAGAGTTCTTAGTGGACAGAAAGCCCTTGATCTACATGTGGGCTAAATGTCAATATGGATCCTGTGACAAGAGTTGCTTTCACCTTTGAATACTCACATTTGGCCATGGTACCTTGCCACAAATGCCGCATTGGTAACAGCAAGGGTTGAAAACAAAGCTTAGCATGTCAATGTGAGTAATTATGTGTTCCTGCAACAGGGCTGGAAAAGTCCAGCATTTTGGTATCTGTGAGGCAGTGAAGGTGTTCTTGCTCTTTCAGTGCTTGAGAGTTTGTGTATTTGGGTGAAATGAAAACGCTAATGCCTAGGCCCACAGCTGAGCCACCCAGGAGCCAGAGAGTTCAAGGCAATAATCCCTTATGATGTGTTACCGAAAAGATCTTCCATCTGTCTTCAGTTTTCCTCCTCCAATTCTTCCTTTATCTTCCTTCACTTCCTTATAACACTACATTGTGATTGAGCTTTTCATGTCCATTTTCATCCCATGTTAGTGATGCATATGCTCTGTATTGTCCTGAGCCTTTCTGTAGCTTATTGACCTTTGCTTTGAAAGTGCTGACAAATTTACTCTTTCCCACCTTTACATGTACTTGTGTGGTGCTGTACACATGAAATGACCACTTGATTTTACTAAGCCAGGATGTCTATCCTTTCTGTATCCAGAATCTTTCTCAAATTCATAATTTCTGGAAAGCCACTAATATTTATCTATCAAATGCCTCTTCACTGCACTGTGGTGCAAAAATAACAGCAGTGAAAGGCAGAGGGAAGTAAACAAATGTAATCGAGTTAATGAGGTTGTATACATTAGTCTACTTGGACTTTAAGCTTTCTGGGGTTGGAACAGTAGTAATGTTCTGCTTAGTGTTTGGTGCAACTGGCCCCAGCTTTGACTGACATGTCTGTGAGTGCAAAATGCAGCTAATACAATAGCAAGAACACCCTAAATTACAGCACAAGATTGGAGTTTTAAGACAAAAAAAAAAAAATCAAACCAACCTCCTTGTCTAAGGACTTAACGTCAACCTGGATGATAGACTCGGGGAATAAAATTTCCCATTTCTTACCTCTAAGGTGTTTCCTGCAACCTTGTACTAACCACTGCTAGAGGTATGATGTTGAACCAGATGTATCAACAGTCCAAATCCCAGTTTTTTTATTTTTTTTAAGATGATACATACAGAAATATTTCAGGACCTGTAGATATTGGGAAGATTTCTGGCAAGAGGCAAATAAACCAAGTCCCAGATGACAATGTGAATTGCCTATTTATAAGCCATGAATTTTCTCATGACTTATTTTTTTTTCCCTCTTTCTTTAGGCTACACTAAGGTAGCTTAACACTACTTTAGTAAAGCAAACACTTCCTGTAATAACGCCCCAGGTAAGACTAAGCTGGTTCAGAAAAGACTGTCAGAATTTTGTTAATTGAACATTTGATCTTTTTCCCCAGGTGGTGTTTTTTTTTCTCAGGGCTGAATACATCTTGTAAAGAATAAAATGATGAATTATGCCCTAAGAAGTTTTATCTTTCTTATTGTACACACATACAAAAATATGCTATATTGGCAGTTCACACAAAGTCTCTTCAAGTTAAATTTAGGACTATTACTGAGCATTTCAATCTTGCTTACTTGAATATCTTCGCTGAACACAAGTGAAATAGGAATAATAGATCTCATGTCATTTGATGAGTGAGGCTGACCAGCTTTGATGTTAGGAAGGACTCTATTTTCTAAATAATTTTATGTAAGGTCTTAATATGATGACATTGGCAAGGCTGGGGACAGAGCATAATAAAACGTTTGCTTCAAAGTTTTATTGCCAACTGTTGCATAAATCAATGCTTTGGTATTACTTGAGGTTCCATAACTAATTTCCTAAAGTGCTGTAGGCTGTGACATTTTAAACTGAAATGATTTAGGAGAAATTAAGACCTTGAGAGGTGGTGCAAGCATTTTCTGAATTATAACTCTCCATGCTGTTTGCCATTCTTTCTCAGAATTGAAGCTTGTAATAGTTAAAAGTAATTGTTCTTAATCTCTTTTCTACATGTTTTCTCAGTGGAAACTCTGTAAAAAGATAGGGAGGCAAGTCTTTAATTCTTTCTTTTCTGTTTCTAACCAGATCTGTTTGGATTGTGACACAGAAGATGACTGGAACCCAGTTCAGGGTTCCCACAGAGGTGAAATGAATCTGCTGTATAAAGCTAAAGGAAATTGTATAAGAATTACAGATAAAATAGATGATGAATACAGAATGTTCAGTCGTGTCTTGACAGTATTTGAGACAGGGGCATTAACATTTAATGGTGTTAACAGAGAGCTAGGATATGGGAGGGAAAAGTAAAAGTAATGATAATACCCAAGCTCTAAACCTGTGGGATAGTTTTGTTGTACTCCTTACCCACAGTAATGGGTGAAAGAAAGAGATGTTTAGTCCTATGCAATTCATGGACTTACTACTGGCTATCTATCAAGAGATGGAAGTAGTTCCTTCCATCATAGCCACAGATGCGAATGTAGGTAAAGTGAAGAAGATTTTGGATTAAAAGATAAAAAAAGTGTTGTGATGATACCCAGTTTAAGGACAAAGCAGTTAACACATATAGGATAGAATGGGGATGGATCACAGAAGGATGAAATGGCACTGCAAGGGAAAGTGCAATAGAAACTGGCAAAGTAATGTAGGTCTTCAAAGTAAAAACCAATTTCAGACAAAGAAATGAAGGCAAACATGTACAGCAGAAGACATGACATTTTGTAGCTAGAAGCAGCTCACCCAGCATATTGGAATGTTCTTGGTCAGTGGATGACCATGGGGAAATCATGAAACAAGATGTGACGTCACAGAGTTCTTGCATACAGTGGTAGAGATGAAGTCAAAGGAGAGTTGTTCAGGACAAAGAATTCAGTAGGACAGTTGATATTAGATACCTGGTGAGATTAAGATGTTAAAGTTGAGGAGGAAAAAAATATAAGACCTTGGGTATAGTGAGTGGAAACAGTGATCTGGTAAAATTTTAACTTGCCATTGCTCATGAGAGGGACTTTTCATTCCCTAACTGGATCACACTAGTTGCTGTGTGTATTTAGCCCTACCAAAGCTGTATTTCAGTGGTGGCCTCTGTGTGTGGCATAATCCTTTTGATACAAAAACATCATCATCCTAATTAAACTTCCCGACATTTATCTGGGCATCTAGGTTATTCAGCTGCACCATGATTCTTTTGTTTTGCTCTAGTCAAATAGATTTCCAGCTGTTCACCTGCAACATATTTGCTTTCTAAGGACAATCAGCACCAGAACTCAGCTTGTTGTGATAACTATTCAGCTCACAAAAGAAAAGCCATTTACTACAAAAACAGTGGGAATTCACTGTGTGAATCAGGCTTTGGGTTCCTCATGCTAAGGCCTAGCCAAGGACATAAAACATAAGTTATGAATTGAGCCCACTTTACACAGTCACACGTGTCTAAGTGTGGGTAAGTCCTTCCTGAGCTAGTTCAGCCTAGTCAGGCAGTCAGGACTGCTTGGACGTTACCAAATACTGTATTTAGGTGGACTTGTAGCCCAGCCAACGTCCTGTGATGCTGTGGCTGATCAACTGCTGCTGTCTCCCAAGACAGCTGCTTTACTATACTGCAGAGTTAAAAGGCAAATGACAAAATTCTTGAATACAGATGAAATTAATTGCAGCAATAACAACATCCAACTCTGGAGTACTTTGAGGGGTATAAAGCTGCTCTGCTTGTGTCCTTTATACAGGAACTTAGTGGAAAGGACTAGTGTTCAGTAGAAATGATTAATTTCAGGAAATTACACTTAAGTGTACTAAATAGTTCTACAGCTAGCCTTATTTTCTGCATACGAAGTCCAGCAAGAGTAGATCTCAAGGTCTTGAATCAGGTTTCATTAATTCCTCTCACTTTCCTGGTCTCTCTTTCCCCTCTTATGAAATTAGATAAAACCCTAAAATAAAAGTATCAGGCCAGGTAAGGCTGCACCTGTATAGACAAGGCAAAGAGTTTACTGAGGAGAGGACTCCTTAAAGTGGAGAATACTATTCCCTGTGCATCAGCAGCTCTTAGCAGTATATATGCTAGAGATTGCATCTATCCAGATTATTCACCACAATAGCTTTCCCCAATCTCTGCTTATGGCATAAACTTGAATATGTAATTGTTATAGTAATTTCAGTTTGAGCTGTACTGTGGAGATAAGTAAAGGCAGAAATCTGAAGACAGCAGTTACGAACCTCCATATGGATGACTCTTGCTGATCATCGTGTGACAACATGGATCACATGTTTACAAGGAAGTAAAACCATGTGACACTAATATTAGATAAGTGATACATACTGCTTCAGGTTTCCTTTGGATTCCTCAGAGTTCCTTTCCTTTCTGGCTTCTCAGTGCTTATCTTTCTCTGCATTTGTTGCTGGTTTATAATTTCATTTTCAGTACACTTTATTCACTCTACTTGCAAAGACCATCATCCTATGAACTCTTTAAGAGACAGGGACATTCACATTTGTTCATTGGTACAAGTAGTGTTCCCTTGCTAATAATCCACACTAAAGTAACACAAAGGCGAGGAAAGAGATAGTTCTTCCCTATTTTGCCAATTTGGGTTTGTTTAATCCCAAATCTGTTTATGGAAATCCTATTAAAAAATGCATTTTGGTTACTAAATGTATTTGAGACAATGCAACAAATTTGTACAAAAATATTACCTTATCTTCAAAACCATCCCATTTTGTAAACTTCCCCAGGTGGTTTACAAAGTGAGCTTGCCCCAGGGTTGTTCTCTCTAGGGGGAATGTATTTCTGGCGATTGGTAGGAGGTTGCCTGTTGTTTTAAAAAGCACTGAAAGCTGATCAATAGCTTTTTATTTATTTATTTATTTGACTCAAACTCTGTACATCCACACGTGTGTGAGTGTCTGCAATGGAACAGAAACTGATGCCTAAAGGAGGAGGGTAAAATAGGATTTTGTTTTTCCCTTTCCACATATTTTTAAAAACAATCCATGTCACTGGTTGAGATCCTTAAAAATTTAGGGAAGAATCCCAGGAAAAAACCTTGATTCTTGTCAGCTTTTCCTTCACTCTAGTAGATACTTGTTGCAGTAGAAAAGATAAAATTAGATCCCTAAATACTTAAGTTAATCCCTTGCCTCCTACAGAAAAGGACTAGGCTCAAATATCTGCCATTGTTTCATGGCATTTTGGGCTCTCTGCAGGCAAAATGTCCACTGATATGATCAAAGTCCACATTTTTCAGCCCTGTCATTAAGTACTCTGGGAGTGTTCCAAGAAAACCAAAAAGACAATATGTAATTTTCTGCTTGATTTAACAGAATATGTTCTTCTCTAAAGAATGAAAATGAGGCGGCCCAGTTTCCTACAGATTTGTATTCTTTGTTCTTTTCTCAATCCTCTAGTACAATAAATCTCATCTGCTCTTATTTTTCCCTGTGAAATGCTTGCTTCTGGTGGGTAGTCCTAAATCATGTGAATCATGTTTGATCAACTAACACAGTCAGTTCTGCTTATCTTTCCCTTCCTCTACCCAAATACTGGTTCTGTATGTGTGTGAATTTTGCAGGGGTTTAATGATCATCTTAAAAGTTTGGTTGATGTTCCCCGTTGTGCTCAAAAGCTATTAAGAGGTCTGAAGAAACACCCTTATTGCACAAATTTAACTCCCTTAGAAAATAAAATCTATAACTTAGACTCTTGCTCTGATTTTGACTGTACTTTACAATGGTTTAAATGATGGAAATTGTCTCATCTGTGCTTCTTTGATAGCCTGATCAGCAGATACTTTACTAATTATTTTTTTCATGATGCAGGTTACATTGTGCTACATTGAATTTGCTTAGCGTATATTAGCAAACAACTGCTGGGTATCTGCATTTGAAATAAAATTAGTCTGAAATTAACTTTGTGCAAGGAAAAGCAGGAGCTGTGCCGCAATATACCTCACTTTTCAGTCTGCAATAGGGAATAAAACTTTCATGCTTCCCTATTTCTTGAGTTCTGTTACAATACTAGCATAGCATCTTGTTGTCCAAATACAAGAGTCCCTGGCTGCAGTATTTGAGGAGGCCTGGATTTTTGGAGACTGTTTCTGTGACCTGACCCTGACCTGCAATGCATATATTGCTGGAATTCAAGCAGTGTTTTGTGTGCAGCTGTTCTGCCAGCCCCTCCTATATAAGTAGCTATGAAAGGTTCTATATAGCTTTTATGCTTAAAAGTATATTTTACAATAAGCAGCAGCAAGAATATGGAAATGCTGGGGAAAAACAATAAAAAGGCTTGTTGGGATGCGTATGGTTTTTGCTATGTTGAGCTGATCGTATTTTTAAACAAAAAAAGCTCTGTTTCACAATGCATAAATATATTATTGCATTTAGGTGAGAAATCCAGGAGGTTAAGCACTTCACAAAGATTTTGGCTCCTAACCAGTGGCCATTCTGCAGCACAGTAGTTGGCAAACATTGCATTGCTGGAGACCCTGTTTAGATACATTAATTTTAAATGTTAGTTGTCACTAGCTAGAAATTATGCGGGAGAAAGTCCAGCACTATGTAGCAGGCGTACACTCACCTAGGATCACTGCTTGCTGGGTTCAAGCTCCTTATAAAAGAAATCTTTCAATAGGTAAAACAGATTTCTCATTAGCTTCATCACCTCAACATAATATAAATACAAAGCATGAGGTGTGATTTCATGCTGCTCAGACAAGTATTAAGAGAAAAAGCAGAATCTCACATCCACCAGAAACTAAATGATGCAAGGGCACGACCAACTTCATCCCTAGCCACTGTGGGCTCTTCATCCACAATATATTTTTCTGGTCACCTAACTCGGCCCTTGCCGGTCAGATAGGGAAATGTTTCTTAGAGATTGTCAAGTCATAAAAGATAATTTTCCTTATAGCTGAAAAAGGGAGCAGGAAATGATTTTCAGCTGCTCAGAGCATGGCTTTGGCAGTCTAAGGTAGTATTTAATGGCAGTCAGTGCTTTCTGGGGAGATAACTTTTCCAGCACGCTCAGCATGGCAGCTGGGGGAGGCTTCCCACTGCCACAGGACAGCAGGAGCAGAGACCTGGCTCCAGCACCGGACTGAACGGGAATGAGCCCTCACCTTGCTTAGCAAAATCAAGCTTAAATAACACATAGATGGCTGGGAATATTATCCTGGTCTGCTTAAATAAACTGTTCTTCATAGGGCTTGCATGACGATAACCCAATCCGTAATGTGACACCAGAGTACTTTAAAACAGTCCCATTAATTTATGTGCCTTTATCTCTGACCCAAACCCATGCACATGGAGCCACTATTTAAAAACTAAATCTCTACAGGCTGTGTATGGTAGAGGTGAGGATCCCCTGGCTGTCCCTGTTTTTCCTCTCCGAGCAGTCGCCCTGTCCCTTCAAGAAGCGGGGTGAAGGGAGACTGGAGCAGCCGCAGTGCCGGGGGAGCAGATCCCAGCTCCCAGTGCACTGCCATGGCACCCATGCTCTGCCCTACAGTGCCACAGCTCTTGGGGGGCTGCTGCCGCACCCTCAGACCTCCTCTGTGCCAAGGAGAGGCAGAGGGTCTGCCCATGGCAACCACGGCCTTGCCTGTGGCCTTGAAGAATGAGATTCAGCCTCTTCCAGCAGGCCTCCACCCTGGGCCGCCATGTTGTGGCTCACCCTCAGGAGACCATCTGCCCTGGGCTGCAGTAGCTTCCCCCCACCCCAGCTACTGAGCCTGTCCAGCAGGGAAGGGGGGCACAGATCCCATATAGATATGTGTACGTAGCCTGACCAGCTGCTTTGGGCTGCTGGCAGAGCTGGTTAATAGCCCATGTACAGCACCTGCGCCCAGTCAACGTGCAGGGCAGTACTGGGGTACGTGCAGGGCACATGGCGCAGTTCATTCTGGAGGTGCGTTTGCTTTACCCCCCCGTGACCTTTACTGCATGGTGGCACTGGTGTTTCTGTGCTGGTAGCCACAGCATTACTACCAGGGTGCTGTTTTGGAGTACTCTGTGTGCTGCCAGCACTCCTGTAGTTTAAACCCTTCCCTGGGACCGTACCTGTGAAGCCGAACCCTGCCCCAGAGGCTTGGCCCCCAGCAGGCATGGCCTGCAGCACTGCCATGTCAATGGCAGTCATGGGGTGTTCTTCACTCTGCAGGGACTTGCTCGGTGGCTACTATTGAGAGCAGAATGAAATACCACAGTAAATAAATCATGGGGAAAACTCATTCACCCCAAGAAAGCTGTGTCTCCTCAATGCAGGCTCCCCTAGGCACCCCTCTCTCCCCTCAGGCACCCCGTGTTTACGACATACTAGGGTGTCAAACCCCAGCCTTTTGGTGAGGAATCTGAGGGGGAACACTCCCACCATGGTCCCAGCCCGGGCCAGGGGGCAGTACCCTGTGGCCAGGTGTGGGCAATCCGTGCTGCTGGCAGCCCTTCCCCTCAGGGCAGGTGGGCAGGCAGTGCTGGGGGATCTGCCCACCCTCCCACAGAGGCTGCAGTAGATCTAACAGTCCTCTGAAAATAACTGTGGTCTCCCAACAGGGGCTTCCTTTTCTAATAGGAACGTGTTAATGTGGAAGTCTCCAGGTGTGCAAGGACAAGGCATCTTGACTGTAAGTTTTGACTCTCCTCTGTGTGTTGCCAGTCATGTCTCCTGAGCTGCGGAGGGCATGAGGGGTGTGGGGGATCTCAGGCCTGTGCCTGCCACCTCACCCCTTGGTATTTTTGACTGACCCCTGGCAAATATTAAATGAGGTAGGCAGGCTCACAGATTAGTCTCTCTTGACAATTTGTAGCAAGCTAAAAATGAATTATAGTTATTCTTAAAAATTAGTTTTCCTTCTTGACCACCTCAAACCCCTTTTTTCCCCATTTACTTTCTGATGTAAGTCTCTCTTTTTGGTGTAGAATATTGGATACATTCTTAGCTTCTAAAATGTAGCTTATACTGATGCTGAAATTTTCTGGTTTCTTGCTGACTTATTAGTAACATATTTTTCTTCAGGTTCTTGAGAATAAACAAACTCTAAAATATTAACATTTATTTTTATGTTTGGCTAATTTCAACCTTTTGTACTTTCCCGCAAATGCTGATTGAGAGTTGTGTCTATCACTGCCACTTTGGGGTAACTTGTGTCCTGCCCCTGCATTTTTTTTTTTTAATGTTTTTTTCTATGCCTTATGTGGAATAACCAGAGCAAATTCTTTGATGTTCATATGCATGCCTCGGTTCACATAAGTATGCTCATTTTGGTGATGCTCTTTTCCTATATAGATCAGAAATCCTGGTTAGAATCCATGATGATTAGAATATTATACTCAGAGGGACTATCTAGAAAATGGTTTGGCTTTTTTTAGGATTACAGCTGCAGATTGGAAAAACTGAATAATTTTTACTGTGATATAATTAAACTCGTATTATACATTTAAGTGTTTGGTTTTTTAAAGAACTTGCCAGGATGTGCTGTGTGAAAAATTCTAGGAAGTGGTGCAGATATATAATTTAATTACAAGTTTCTAGTTTCTAATTAAAAAATGAAGATCAGATTTGACTGTCTTATAACCCCAGCTTTGTTGATGGCTTGGGTTTGCAGCATAATTTGCAGTGTAAATACTTCTGGTGAGTTATCATTTCTTGAAACGGAAGTGTGTTGAGTTTGTGATACAAGTTTACAGAGATGGAAGGAAAGGGAATGTTTCAGATCACACTACTTCTACATTTCCTTTACACGTTCATTCCACAGTAACTTTATATTACTTCTGCCCTATGTTAAATTCTGGCAGATTTTAGTGGGAAAAGAGCTTTTAAATGGGGTTGGAAGCTACATGTGCTCCATTTGTAATCAAGGGTTAGATCCTTGTCAGTTCTAGTCAGTGAAAATACCCATCAAGACAGTATTCTACTAATACAGTTCCCTCAAACTGTGCCTAAAGTGATTCTTATTGTGTATCTTCAGATGGACTAAAATTACCTGAGCTTTCAAAAGCCTTTTGCAAGTATGTAATAATGCTGTAAAATACTGCAACAAATTAGAAACTAAGTAGGATAGCAGAAAGCAAAAGCAGGAATAGAATAAAAAACCAAAAATCACTCAATATGCTTTTGCAGGTTTTGCTATACTACCTCTTGCTATTATATTTATGAATGCTAAAAAGGAAAATTTTTTTAAAAAAAGTTTCAGCGCTTCATCAGATAAGTGAAAACTAAAAAAAAAAAACAACCAAAAACAAAAAACCCACTGAGTGTACAAAGTCATCTGATCCACTTCAAACACTTGGGTCCTTGTAGAAAGAAGGCTTCTGGTGCCTGAGCCACAGGCCCCTCAGGACAGGACTTACATCAGAGCAGTAAGTGACCAAGAAGCACAAGGAAAAAATTATGATAGTTCAAAATAATTTCAAAATAAAAGTATTATTGAAACTGCTGGTTTTTTTCCAAACTGAATTAACAGTGATTATTTAACAATGACCCCAGCCCAGATTTGTAAAGGTATTTGACATCCCTTAAAAAAACCCAAACTTGTGTGTGTGGAGTGTGCCTGCCTAGTTTATAAAGTGTAAATGATAATCTTTTTATATTTCATCTTTAATGTGTATTAAGGCAGAGGAAAGCAAGGGAAACCTCTTGTAGGAAGAGACTGATATTAAAAGTAAGAGTTAGGTAAACCAATAGGATGTGTTTTGCCGGAATGTTGTATTGCTAGTAAAGAAGCTCAGAGGTGTGAAAAATAGGTAAAGACTTTCACAGAAATGGGACCTAATAGACCAGGTAGTTAAGAGATGATAAATCATAAACAGGAATCTAATTAATTCTTGGCTAGTGTTGAACCGCGATATTGAACTGCTGAACTGATCCAGCTTGGCAATTTGGCATTCTTATGCCTTTTTGTTCCTATTCCAGTTATTTTAAATCTAAATTTTCAAAGGGGAAGGGAGTGCCTGTCTGGAAGTTCAGGAAATGTGTTTATGAAGTATTAATGCTTATACAACTAAACCAAAACCAGAGAATAAGCAACTGGTTAAAACTGTTCCACAAGTTTCCAAAACTGTTAGCAATGTGACGGTGTCCAAATCAATTATTAAATATATAGGGTGAAATAGAGGAATACTTTACTGTATCCTTTTCCTTAGTAGCATTTAAATACTGCTGTTTTTCTTGTTTGTTTTATCTTGTTTCATGCCAGATGTTCTTATCAGGGAAAACAATGGTGGTATGTTTTAATATTGATGAGTTGATTCTCTGGGGAATAATAGTATATCTACCTTCTCAGAATACAAATTGTGGGAGTTTTTTTATAGTGTAATTACCATAATGCATTGAATTTTAAGTGCAAGTCTTTAAAACTGTGGAAAGAACTTTTTGTTTATTATCTTTCTTCTATCTACTTTCAGAGTGTCTTTCATTTTAATGTTAACTATCATGTTTTTGTGGCCTTTAAAAGGTAAACATGTAAATCACCAGAGGTACTGTGTAATCTGTCAAAGTAGCATATGCTTAAGCACCTTATAAACTATTAAATAATCATAATATTTCTCTTTCCAAGGTTATTAGTTTATTCTTTTAAACAACTGCAGAGTAATTAAAGTACCTTGCTTTAACTTTTTTTTTCTTTTTTCTTTCCCCTCTCCTTTTCCCTCCAGGAACCTGAACATTGAAATTCTGTAATTATAAATGATTTGGTGACGAGCTGAGCTTGCAATGCAGGCAATAAAAACCGTGGAAAAAGAAGTCACTTTTATAAAGGAAATACTTTTTAAAGAGTCCTTCCTAAAGGAACAAGAGTACAGCAGAAGCCCGGAGAGCAAGCAGCAGCTCTGCGAGCAGCAGCCATTGGAAGGAGCTGTCTGCAGCTCTCAGTGCTGTACTGAGCATGTCCCAGCGGAGCCCAGTGCGAGCAGCACATTATGCAAAAAGGCAGCTCTAGCAGATGGGAGAGAGGCACAGCAAGCATTTGCTTCACTTGCATCACCACCGCTTGAAAACAAACCTGGATCGCTAGAGGGGATATCGCCGGCAGGCCAAAGGAATGAAATCCGGGAGCATGGCTTGATTGCCGAAGGTGTTGCACTGCGAAAAATCATGGGGAATCAAGATGGGAAGCTAAAGAAAAATACAGGTGATGTGCATGAAGGAGGAGAGGATGCTTCTGGGCCCAAGGATACAGATGGCACAAAGAAGGTATCGGGAAGCAGAAGGGGACTGGGGAAGCATGCAAAAGGAAGTGAATCCGCTAAGAAGAAGGGTAAGTCGGACTCGAGGGCCTCGGTGTTTTCAAATCTGAGGATCAGAAAAAATCTGTCCAAGGCTAAAGATGGGAATAGTAGTTCACGGGAGGATGTTTTGGAAAGCCAGGCCTTGCAGGCTGGAGAGCTGGACAGTACTCATTCAATTGTTACGAAAACTCCAGATATAAGCATCTCTGCAGATGAAGGGGGTCTCTCAGACACAGATGTTGAACATTTTGAAATCAGAAATGAAACTGTCCCAGCTGCGGCGGAGACACAGGATGGACAAAGGACCAGTTCTGGCTCTGATACGGATATATACAGTTTCCATTCAGCCACAGAACAAGAGGATTTGCTTTCTGATATCCAGCAAGCTATTAGACTGCAGCAGCAGCAGCAGGGGGCAATTAACATTGGAACTGAGGATCTTGTCACCAAAACAATGGGCCGACACATGGCTAATTCTCAAGCAGCCCCCTTAGATTTTGAACGGTTTCTTTCAGTAACTACCACTGACAAAGAGAGGAGCCCAGACAGTGAGGGGGCTTTTCCAGCGGTATCTGAAACTGCGGAAAACATTCCTGTCTCCTGTGCAACTGAACGTGAACTGAAAGAAACGGCAAATGGCTCAGGCTCTCCTGGTAACAGCTTGTTTGAAACACAAGAACGTAAGCTATTGATTGAGGAAAAGGAACAGCTCAGTGCTGGAATGGATGGTGTAGCTAGTGAACTAGAAGATGATTTAAATAGAACTGCGGTAGAAAACGGGTCTCAGACACACAGCTCCACACAACCCTTCCCAACCTCGGTAGCAGACGCTGAGACTAAAATTGCTGAAGTGCAGGCTGTTGATTTGCAGGGCTCAGTAACAGAGGATGGTGTTTCAGATGCAGTCTGTGATCATGCTGCTGACACTCAGGAAGGGAAACACACTCCATCCGCCGGTCAAGAGGACCTGCATACTGGTTTATCCACGGAAGTGAAAAATGGCATTATGTCCTCCGAGGGGACAGCAGGCAGTCCGATGCTTGGTTCCCGATGCTTTAAGCCCTATCTAATTAATCCTTGTTACATCAAAACCACAACTAGGCAACTGAGTTCTCCCAACCATTCACCTTCTCCTTCCCCATCCCAGAGTCCACTTTTTTCAAGAAGGCAGGAGTCCTTTCACAAAAAAGAAAAGGTCTCAGTCAAGAAGCAGAGGTCTGCTAGTTTGGCAGGTTTATTTAGTCGTTCCGCAGACTGGACAGAAGAGGTATCTAATCACAAACGCGAGATAACGCAGAAGGTGGGCTCTGCAGGCTACTTGGAGCACAAGGGGTTTAGAGAGAAATTTCAAACGGAAAGAGTGCCTTTGACTCATTCAAGAAAGTCCTCAGGGGTGCAGGCTTCTACAGAGACATTTCCCAATGTCTTTTCAGGTGAGTGACATGTATTAAGGTTTTCCTCCCCAGAATGTCTTTGAAAATATATTTAAAACACTTGAATTCAGCCTTTTGTATGTACTATTGTCTTTACTTGTGCTGACAGTTTTAAAATCGAAGGCCTGATCTTGCAAACACAGTCACATTTCATTAGCAAGCATAGCCTCTCTATTCAGTGTCAGCCTGGCAGTACTGCCAGCGAAGGAAGTGCATAACTCCTTTTAAGTTTTTCTTTCTGCTTCTCTCCTTTATCTAAATCCCGTAGGAAAAAGCTGGATGCCTTAAATTATTCCTGTTGAAAAACTCTAAGAGCTGTACTGTTGTAGGCAGACCAGCTCTCTGCATAAATAAATGCTTCAGATGTGAAGCTTTCTGTAACTGTGATCCTGTTGGGGGTTTTCTTGTGCTAGGCACTTTTCTGATGTGCTGTAAATATTTGAAAGCTGCACCTGGTGTTAGACTGAGGCAGCAACGAGGATTTGCTTAGTACAAAAAGGAAAAAGCCATGCAAGCACAGATGGACAGCACTACAGAAAGGAACCAATTTCCCCTTCAGAAGGGGGAAAGTAGAGAAAAAAAAACGTAAATGACTTGAAAAGGCAGCATAAAATGGAGAATGGAAGGGGAAGGAAACTGTGGGTAGTACAATTTGGTAGCTGTGGCAGGCTGCTGCTCAGGCTACATAAGGTGACTCATTCAGGAAAGCAATCTTTTACTTTGCTTGTTAGGCAGCTTGCATCCTCTCTCAAAGGCATAGGAATATAGAGTTTACAAATTAAATGGTGGATATAGATAGTTATATTTTCCTGCACTTTGAGGTTTTTTTTTCCCCTTTCTCTTCCCTCCTGCCTCATTCAAAGTTTCAATCTAAAGCTAATGTGTTCACAAATAGAGAAGGCCTCTGCCACGTAGGAGGTATGTATACAGCAGAAACTCAGGAACATATTCCATTTATTTTTCACTTAAGAAAACTGTAGAACTAAGAGAATACAGAGAACATGCCCTGCGAGCATCCGTTACAAGATTAAAACAGTTGCATTTATAATTGGGTATGTTTTGAATGGAAGTCTGTTCTAGATGCAAGAGCACAGTCACCGCATATGTACTTGAGCTATTTGCAAAACATGCAGCGAGAATTTTTTTTGTGCTTTTATGAAAACTAAACAAAATCATATGGCTTAGGAAGGGAACAATGACATGATTTACAAGTCACATGTAAGAGAACAGTTAAGCTATCAACAACTTTTGCATAAGGCGACTATCTTGGTTTATACGGTGGATTTAAAAAAAAATTATATAACTTATAATCACCTGCATTTATAGTTGCTTTCTTTATGCACGTTCTACTTTGTTTGACATCACAGTAATATTGGTGAATGAACCTGTCTAGAAACAGCAATTAAAATTAGTGGCTTTTTTGCACAGCAGGAGTTTGAAATATTCAGGTAAAGCATTAACATTATTTTCCAGGTTCAAATCACAAAAACACTTTCATTCTTCAGTAGTCTTCAACAGAAATCCCCAATTTCAGTCTTGAAAATTAGAATTCAAGTTTTTAACACAAAAAAGGCCACCCCCCTGTGAAATGAGCTGAATCTTTTTGTGTGTGTTTTAAATCCCTTCCACCTGTTTTCATGGATTTATTTCCGGGCACCTCTATGTAAAGTTTCACAGTTTGAGGTGATCATTACTTTCAGATTCATAGCATATAAAAAGCACTTTTTTTTTGTTTTGTTTGGTTTTTACTATGGATGTGAGGCAGATTATAAACAAGTCTAAGAGCAAAACTTTAAATTTATCATCAGCAATTAGACTTCTTTAATGGTGGTGCTATGGTGGAAATAAATTTTATGTGGTAAGATTCAACAACACGGAATTACTTTTTAGAGACCTGTTTTCCAGGAAACAGACTTTTTTCACATTTCTTCACAAGGTTTTGATTTACTTATTAATAATTTTTGTTTTATCATGTTTTCCCACCAACATTTTAGATTGTTAATGTGAAGGGACGAATGTCCAATGCAACAGTAGTTCTGTCTCTTATGGAAATTACGGTGACCCTTATTTGCATGTACATACCAGCTGTCTTTACAGGCACAGGACAATTATACCTTTCAGTTCATGCAGAAAAGCTTGCACTGAGGGAACTGGAAATGAAGTGATAATGCTTCATCTCTTTTTGATAATTCTTATTTTTAAAACCATACTTTCAAGCTGAAAATTATCAAGCATATAAAAATAACAGCTAGTGTATATAAAATGGGCATAAAATGTAACATTAGCACTTCCATAGATTGACTGCCATTGCTGTAAGAGCAGAAAAACCTCTTTATTTAAACCAGCCTGCACAGGAACAATTACAGAAATAATTTCCTTGTAATTTGAATACTGCTTCTGAAAAATGTTTTGTTTTAATTGCGTGCATGAGATACATCAATTTGGGAACTACCATCAGGCTTTTAGAAATAACATGCTTTGTAGTGGCTCATTTCTATCATAAAGTAAATAAATAAATATCAGCTTCTTGCCTAGAGCATTAAATCCCATCTTGCTGTGCAGTGACTGCAGTGTTGTTCTGCATTTCTAACTAGAATCAAGTAAAATATTCCACAACACTGTAGTCATCTATGTTAATGACGGCAGGTTCTATGCAGATGACTGGCCTACTTTTGCACTATGTTGTGGCTTGGCTGTGTGCCATTTGGTTTTCACAATGATCCATATGAACTCTTCTAAGGCTGATTTAACGTAAAATGTAGATGGAGGACAACAACTGGAATGGTAGAGACTGCGTATTTTAATTTTGTTTTATATAAGAAATAAGTAAAATATGGCATTTCAGATTTGATGCATTGGCTAAAAAAGTAGTGTGGACAATTTTACAGGTATTCCGTAATTCAGGGATCAGATCTATTTCTTTTATGATGAAGACAGCTGTATTTGAAATTGCAGTGACAGTAATTACAAGTTCTAGATTACCTGATGCACGGTGGAGCCATGGCTTTTATGTTGTGGTCCCTGGAGGACAAGAGCTGGACCTGAATGAATAGGGTTGGCACTCTCACTTCAGTATGTGGCAATGAATGATTTGTACTAACATTAAGAGAGGATCTTGTTGGGAAAATGAAGTTTATGTTTCCAAACATTAACCTAACTGAAACAGAAGAGCTAACAGATTGATTGAACAAGGAGTTTATCCTCGCATTAATTTGAGGTGCAGTGATTGCAGAGGAGCTAGTAAGGGTGTCTGTTACATAAACTGAATGTAAGAGTCCCATCAGCTGCCCCAGATGGTAATTAAACTTGACCCAGGCAAACCTATGCCCTTTCTAATCTCTGTTGGCTGGCTGTAACACACTTGCTGCATAATGTCTTTCAAGGAGATCATTTATCTTCAGATTTCTCTTCAGAGATTTACATTTGTCCTGCTTTAGCTGCAAACAGGAAACAAACAAACAAAAGTCCTGGTTACCATAAAACAAAACCTGAAGTCAGTCCCATGCTTGTGTGCTCACAGTCACTTTCTGATTTCCATGGCCTGCTGGCTTGCCTCTCACAAAGGCCACTTTATCTCACTTCTCCACTGTGCTAATGTCATCTGCACCCACTTGCAGTTCCAGTGCTGTGTCTGCAGGCATATACAAAGGTCTTAGTATAGATAAATATGTGAAAACTTGAAAAATCAGGGTGAAAGTTTGTTTCTGAGACATAAATTATGTTGTCTTAGATAATTTTTCAAGGTGGTGTTTTGTTTTTCATTCTGATTCAGGTGACAATGCACACAATATAGATTTGTATCTCTTGGCATCCTGTGGAGGCTATTTATCATGCAACTATTATTTAAGACTACTTATGGTTTACGGTTTCACTGATGATGTTTGTTAGCAGTAATACAAATTTCTTTTATCAGATGGCAGGGCAGTGTAGCCTCCTCTCAACTAATGGAGCTACCCAACAGCAACCCTTCATGTGATACAGGATCACGCACTACACTGAATGTTGCTAGTAAGCACCTGTAGGGAAAGGTCTTCTCTTTTTGCCTAGAAAACCCAAACCTGAGGTGGAGGGAGTGGGAAGGGCTGCAGTACTGCACTGCAACTACAGTAAAATGTATTTGAAAATGGACTGACATATGTTATTGAAAGGCTGCTGAATGCTAATAAGTTGATTTAATGTTACACTGCAATATGGGAATCCCAGTGACACGAGTAATGTCACCGGAATGCAGTCCTACCACAGACTTGTTTTGAAGTGATCTCACGATTAATGCTTTTATCTTTATCTAGAACTTCATTGGGAGCAGGAGGTTTTGGTTATGGGGTTGAGTGCTGCTTCTCTTGGACAAGCTCTTTCTGAGCAGCAACCTGGTTCTGAGGTCTGACTGGCAGCCTGACTCTAGTCTGGAGTAGAAATCTCTTGTCTCAGTTGCCTGTTGGTCTCTTTTGGGATGCAAAGAGGGAAGGGAAAATGGACAGTTTATAGCTGGAGGTCCATGCAGGTCTGCTTGGATCTGAGACACAGTACCAGTATAACAACCATCACATATGGGATCTAGCTAGGACTGGTCATTAAAGGGCATTGTGTGCTTCAGTGATTTCTGTGAAAAGATCAGTGGATTATTCCAGGGGGAACAGTTATGTGGAATTGAAGCTTGAATATATTTCTTGGATCTAATTGAGCTTTATTATTTTTTCAAATTATTTATAAATTATTTAATAGCTTGAGGGGGTGGTTTGTTCATTAAAAAAAAACCCACAAAACAACTGTGTAGGTGTCTGCACTAAAAAGAATCTATTTCTTGAAGCAGGCCTTGCTTTTTTCTGTATGCTCTAATGTGCATAGAAAAATAAACCTGGAAGTGAAAAGCATCTCTAGGAATATTTTAGGCTGCCTGCATATAAGGGATAAAGTTCTAAGGTGAATCATAGTGATAGAAAATGCAAAAATGCTAATTACCCAAGATATTTTGTTTGTGCTGTAGTTTAAGCTCAGGATATGGTCAAGTGTATTGCTTATAAACTACTGCCAAAATTTGGATTTACGTAAGGAATAGTGGTGATGAAGCATATATGTGTAGGCGTTTCTGTGGCTGTGGCTTTGATTATTTTTAGGTACATTTAAAAACATCGTTCTGTAGCAGTTAGGAATAATACAACAGTTTCTGGAAACTTACTTTTATGCACACAGTTTATCTTAGGGGATGAGGCGCGTTGATACAAGGGGAGCAAGGCAGAAGCAGTGAGAAGCTGTGAAAGGAAAGCAATGGAAGGATGTGAGAACTTAACATGGTGTCACCTCATTCCTGCCTCTTCATATGATAATACAAGGCCAGTTGCATTTCATTAAGTGCTTTAGAAAAGGCCAAAGTGGGATCGGGAGCTGTGTCACTATTTCCTTTAAACAGCAGCAACTTTCTGTATTCCTACATTGCATTTCCTATAATGGAAGTTAGGGACAAGGAGATGGTCTGTGTTGCCTTGAGTACAAAATGACTGTTCCTCATTTTATTTCCATATTGCTGCTGTCCAGAATAAGTTTTCTTCATACTGATGGAAACAGCTAGGATTTCTGACAATGACTAGGAAGTGAGTTCTGTTTTCTGATGCAAAACTTTGTTTTATTCTCAGTTAAATACACAACAAGACTTCTTTCATCTGTAGATGTATGGATGATAAAACCATGAAGTCAGTTAGCAGTTCTGCAACAGTAAGAGACAGTGGTTATGAGATTGTGTGTGTGCATGTGTGTAAACAACATCAGAGTTATAAAAATAAATGCTAATATACATAAAATTAAATATATAAACACAAAAAAAATGCTTGAGAATTTAATCTTTTCAGTGTTTTGACATATGCAGACAAACAGTGGCAGGAAAGCCTAGTCACAAATGAAATTTATTATCGAGATGTTATTATTTGTCAGTAAAAGTATCAATTGGTTTCAGGATCCATAGGAAATTTATCAGGAGTGCCAGAGCTCTGAACCTGGTGTGAACTTGAATCAGGAGGAAGCATAGATGACTTTACTGTGGAACTAATTACAGGAGGCAGCTTTAATTCTAGAGTTTATTTGATGACAAAATCTGGCTCAGATGTCCCTTGAAGATGCACAATAGGCAGTATGTACCAGGGGAAAAGTAACTCATATGCTTTCCTCGCACTGATAAGGAAAAAATCACAGTACAAAAGAAGTTAACACTGCAGTAACACTATAATTAACTACATTAACATCTGCGAACAGTCATGACATAAAAGTTGGTTTTCATTAAAAAAAGAAAAAAAACCCCAAAAACAAAACAACAAAACCAAATCAAAACCAAAACATTGCTTTCATAATAGAGGGTGTGTATCTAAACACTATTTTGTCATGCAGAGTCAAGACAATGCAGTATGCTGAGAAATAGCTGAGGGAAATATTTGATTCCATCAATGAAAGAACATGAAGATCCGGTTACAGCAAAGGAGGGGTGTTTTGGTTTTGTTCAGATGGTCTAGAAGAATATCTGTGCAAATATGTGCAATTGTATGCGTATGTTTTTCATGGAACATAGTTCTAATTTTCTGCTTTTCCCCTTTCTTCATCTTACTTTTTTTTTTTTTTGTAATGGATACAAAGAAGAAAATATTTTGTACATTGTGATATATATTAAAAAGTCAGCAGTTATTAAAGTTGGAGCAGAGTGCACAGGTCTCGGAGAGGAAAGAAAGCTAAGGCATGCTAGGGGCTCTAATGGGTGGGTTGAAAGAAATTTGCTATTTTTGTCCCACTTCAGAGGCTTGCTAATTTAGTTCAGTCATGTTTTGTGACCTGTGGCTGCTTAAGCAAATACTTGGATTTACTTCTAAGGTAGAGACAGGCCAGACTGCATTAAATGGCAAATGAAATGTAGAACCATTGGGAATAAAAAAGTCTTACAAAATCGGGTTGTAAAGAACAGTGTGTATCGGTTTGGATTGACAAAAGACTCTGTTAGTAATAGTTGCCCAAAAAGACATTAAAGGAGCTTCTTACTTTAAAGAGCTAGACAGAAAAATTGTGGCTTTCCAGCAGTCTGTGAGAACCTGGCACAGAATATTGCTTTCACATTGCAAATCACCACAGAAACTGAAAGGGTAAAGATGGACAGAATTAAATACTTGCTGAGAGGAACCTAAGCACCTGGAAAACACAACATGAAAGTTGCCAAAGATGCATATGGTGCATAAAAGATTCGGTAGACAGACACATATTGGTTCTCTTTTAGATAAACCACTATAATTAGGGAAGATTTAGCAAATATACCTCTGTAATCTACAGTAACACTGCGTTAGAAGCTGAAGAGAGAACAAGGTGAAAGGAGACGTGTCATATAATGTTGTGGGAGGGTGAACCTAGTTTATATTTTTAGAAAGGTGTTTTGTACTGTGTACCACTGCTGTATCATAGTTGGGGAATTGTTTGGTATTTAAAAACTTCAGCTTCTGAAAGATATTTAGTGACATATAAGATATATTCTTACCTTTCACTATATATATGATATATGTAGTGAAAGGTAGGGATAAAAGCATAGTTTAATACTTTGTCTCAGTTTATCCTGTTATACGTATGTCATATGTCAAAAAAATCAGTGTGGGGGAAAAGTGTAAAACCTTAGTCACTGTGCAAACAAAATTTCAGGGAACTTAATGTTCAAGCTAGGGAGGCAGAATGCTTCAGAGACTTGCTAATCTGCAAGAATTCTGAAAGCACTGTCACAAGCCATCACAAATACTTTAATATCTTTTGAAGCTCTGGTGATAGCAAAGTTGTTATACCTGCTTTTAGAAAAAGTACTATATTGTTGTTGTTGCAAATGATTGAGGCAATTTCAATCATCTTAAAATTGACTTGAGCAACAAACAAGGCTTTGGAACAAATCCTGAAGGAGGAAATTATAAGATATAATTAGCTATTGGGTATATGATAAAAGGGAAAAGAAAAGCAAAACTAAATGCAGCGCGGTTTTAGCAAAGATCAATAAGACTACACTGATAACTTTTTTATGTGCAGCTGCTTTCTAGACAATGCAAAAGTGGTAGGAAGAAATTCATCTGAGTTTCCGTACAAAATGGCAACACTGCAGACCACTTACCTGAAGGAAATTACTGGCGGTTTTGATGAACGACTCTGCCATGTTACTTCACTGCCACTGGAGAGAAACAGCTTTGCTTTGGCCTACTGCTGCCTAGTGTTGTGATAGATAGGCTTGGCCAGGTTGTTGAAGTTTATTGTATAATTAACAGAGGAGTGCAGCTAGGCCCTAACCTTTGGGTGCAGGACTTGATGTTTTCATTACCAAGTAAAATTTTTGGTAAATTTTTATGTTGCTGTATTGTAACACAAATTTCAAAATTAGGAACTGGGCTGTCATCGGAAGTTCATTCATCAGGATGAAGGTCTGCATTAGTTAGGTTTTGACTTGACTGTTTCAGCTCCGTCAAGCACAATTTGTGCAAATATGGAATATGTTAAGTAATCTTTATACAAACCATTGAGGGATATGTTGAAATTGATGTTGTTGCCATGTCTCATAGTCAGCCCAAGTTGAAAAAGCTGTTTCAAATATGGCTTTGGTTCAATCAAGGGACACTACGAATAAACAGTGAGTAGGGGTTTTTTTGAAAACTCTTTGTAACATCCTTTCGAGGGTGGCTTTTAATTTCATTAAACTGGGACCTTTCCTTGTCATCTTTATTTTTGGAGAATCCCGCTTTCAAATTTTACCAGACCTCTACTTTTTTCATCAAGGCATTCCTGGAAGAATTTCAGGGGCATTTGTATGAGATGCCGCTTTTGACCTGCGTGTACTGTGGTGGCCCTGGGGGCAGCAGCAGGATTCTTTTGCTAGTGGCAGCTTGTTCCTTTGCTTCCAAAAAGGAGCACACACACATGTGTTCCCTGGCTTTTTTTTGGGATGTCTCAAACACTTGAAGCTGTTAGCATTATGTGAATCTCTTTCTGTAACTGCGTAATGGGTGGCTTGTTCTAGCTGAGTGAGTTGAAATCTCAATGATACAGTTATTCAAGCTGTCTTGCACAATCTGGAATCTGTTTAAATGATTAGTGGTAATTGTGGGGCTAAAATAAGGGAGGGAAAATTGCTTGAGTTAGGGTTTGGTATCTTGTGGTTCTAACTTAGAACTACTCGGGAGTTTTCATGGAAAATTTTTGACAGTTAAGAAAGGGTACTAAGAGACGGGATAGTGTAAAAGAGATTCAGACAGCTTGGCAAAAGTAAAACATGGTTACTGTGATAATCAGGTGCAGGACGGAGAGATGTGAAATTATTAAATGATAGTTTTGTTCTAGTTGTTTGAAGAGTCTATGAATGTAATCAATCGATACATTCTTCACTGGAATGTAATAAATACATATTTTTTACTTTGAAATTGCATTGAACTGCATGTAGGCAGGCATAGAAAATTGGGGGAATGGGGGAGATAATGTTGATATATATCTTTTTCTTAATTCTCTTGTTTAGACAGAGTTTCTGCTTTTGACTACTGCCTTTGAAGATGATATGCAGGTTCACTTCATACCATCCATGTGAACAGAGCCAGGAAATCTGGAAGCAGAACATCAGAGAAGCACAGTCCTCTCAGTCATTTCCACACATGCCTAACTTTAGTAATGCTCTAAATACTAAAATATAAGATATAAATATATATTCAAATAACACATTAATATATAGTGTATATATATTATAGTAATATATAATGTATATATATAACTAAATCTCTATATAAGCTCTATTCTTTTTTTCCCTTAGAAGCCTATGTTTGTATACAAGCAGTGAATGCAGGTATTAGCTATTACGCTGATAATAAGAATAAAAGGAGGTATCTTCATGACAGAACTATATTGATTTATATCATAATGCTAAACCTTGAAAAGTTTTGTTACTTTTAAGGTTTATGTTACCTGGAAATTAGGCTTGCAACATATTTGTGTTTATTCGTAGTGGAAGGATTAGATTTATTTTTTTTCTTTTTATTATGAAACCATGTTGTGTGTACGGGCCTGTTGCTTGGTGGGTTTTCCATGTTTTATGTAACAGGCTATGAGAAAACTGTCACATGGTTTTAGGAAAGTATCTGTCAATGAAAATTCAGTCTCTCAAAAAAACCCAAACAAAACCAACAACAAAACAAACAAACCCCAAACCAAAAAATAGAACAACAAAAACACACACATCCCCCCACCCCCCAAAACAACAGCAGCAAACCCCAGCCAAAACAGACCCACAGCATGAGAGATCTGGAACAGTTTCCCAATCTAAATCAGCAGAGGATTAGAAGATCTGCAGTGAAAAAGAATAATAAATGAAGTCTCTAATCCTGGAATACTGGGCGTAATCTCCCAGGTCAGTCTTCAGGCAAGAAAGATGCTAAATTTGTTACTTTTTAGTGCAAATGTGTATTTAATATGTAGTTATGCAGGACTTGGACATATTATTTGAAGAGAAGAGATGGCTAGAATGATTTCCAGTGCTGTTTCATTGCCCAGATTCCATGTGCACCTTTGAAAACCTCTTTTTTTTCTCAGCAGTCCTGTGTTGCACGTTATATCTAGGCTGTCTGGTTCAGGTTAGCTGTAGAACATGAAATTTGGGAAGATTAGGAAATTAAAGGAAAATACTAAAGAAATGTAATACTTTTGATCCTTCAAGGGAGGTATTAATTTTATATATGAAATACTAGTCACTCAGCACTTTATGTATTTGAGACCTAGGAAAGTACATTAAACAGAAAGGTGAAAATGAAGTGTGATTGATTCGCCCCTAGTAAATGATTCAGCAAGTTTTGCTGTGTAGTTTGGGAGAATATGAATGAGTAAAACTTGCACTGCAAAGTATTTAAGAAATTACATGTAGTTGCAGTTACTAGCTCATCTACAGCTATGGAAATCTTTGCAGTATTTCTGTCTATTGGACGTGTTTGTCCTCTTCCCGCATTCTGGGGAATGTTTGGTGCTGCACAGTTCAGGTGCTTTGCCAGATTCTTTAGGTCTGTCTTAGTTATGACCTTGATGATAAGATATGTAGAAAAGAAGACAGACAAATATTGGAAGGAAGGAATGCTTTAGATATATATGGGGTAGCAGATATCTGAAGTATAGTATTTCCTAACTTTTCAATGATGTGGAAATGGGCCTTTTCTTTTACTATTGTCTGTTCTGTCTATTTTTTTAATTTATTGAATTATGTTCATAATTGGAGTCCTTTCTAAATGAAAAACCCTAAGAAGGCTACATTTATTTTTTTTATATATTGTAGGACTAATAGAAAACAAATGAAAATTCACTATTTTTTCCATCTCTTCTTCCTTTTTTTTTTTTTTTTTTTTTTTCCTTCTGTACTATCTCCCAAAAATAGAGCAAGGCCTATGGTACTTTTGTCTTCAAAGCTTATGAAATCTTTTTGCTGTGTAAGCATTTCTGATCTCACTAAACTGGAAATAATAATTAAAAAAAAAAAAAAAAAGAGTAAACTGGGGAAAAAGAAGGCAAACTGATTTCAGCTTTTGAAGATGTAAGCAATACCTGCATGAATGAAGTTAACCCTTGATGTAACTCTCAATAGGGCGTTCAGAACTGGTGTTACACTGAAGCTGTTCACTCTGCTTTAGGAAAAACTAAACCAGAATGACCATCTCCGGTCAGGTTAAGATGTGCTGATGCAGCTGCTGTGCTAATGGTGAAAGTGTGGTGTGGTGCTCTGGTTGCTAGAAGAAAAAATCATGGGAGACCAGCAGAAGGGGGAGCCTTTGGAATATAACTCATCTTGATCATTAGTCTCAACTTGTTTTCACTGACAGTTGTGCTCCTGGGCTTTTGCAAATGCAATGTAAGGAGAATAAGAGACACATCTTTAAAGATAAATGTGAGGTTATAACAGCACAATCCTCAGGGAAACATTATTGCAAGCTCTGCTGTAGTGCAGTGCCTCAGTGTGTGTGTGTGCCTCAGACACCTCTCCAGGCCAAGGGAGAATTTGTGGCTGTGTCAGTACTGAGTGGGATTATTATATGAAATTATCATATGCATTTTATATAGCATACATAATGATATTTTACAATGCTTCTTTATCATACGAAATAATATTTGATATTATGAATGAATTTTGGTGGGGGTAGGTTCCTTTTTCCCTCCATCTTGCATTTGAGTAAATATGGTTGCAGTAAATCTGAAGTTGAAAATGATTATTCAAGAATACAATTACCTGCATTTTTCAGAAAGGGAGACAGCATAAATGGAAACCATACTAGAACTTTTGAATTTTCATTCTGCATCGAATAGCTTACATGTTCCACAGAAGTGGTTTTGATGAACAGTTTTATTCAAGTCTTGGTCATAGGGAAGGGATGAAGACCTGTAACGCCATATAGGAGGTGATAAGATAATAGTGCTGCCTCTTCATGGGAACGGGAGGAAGCAACAGATGACATGGAGGTGGTGAGCATGGAGTCTGGAAGCTGAACCAGAAGACCCAGGTTCAGCTGTGGCAGCAAATGTATCACAAAATATCCAAAGAAGGCCAGAGTACCTGATACTTAAAACTTTAATTTTGTGTTCGCATTCTTTTACTTAATTAGTTCTGTAATCCTTTGTAAGAAAATAAAAAAAACTTACTGGGATTTAATAAGTCATTCTAAGCTCCTAAAAAATAACTTAAAAGTTTATAGTTATCTTATTTGCTGAAGGGTTTTGGCAAGATCCTCAAAATACTGATTTAAGTTTGAAACTTAGCTGCAGTTCTCTAATTCAAAACTTAGTATGCCTCTCATCTCTCACCAAAGTAATATTTAAGGGAAAGGTAACAATAAGCTTCAGAAAATTCATCACCTGGGATATCTGGGAAGAAAATTTTGTTTAAAATACAAAAAATAGGAACTTAGATCTCTTTCTTTTTTTCTTTTTCTCTAAAAGGTTGAGACATGTTGCTTCTTTAGTATTTTCATGACATGTAAATGCAACCAGGACAAATTGATTTACCATTCCACGTAACCCTGTAAAAGAAATCAGATGATAGCTTAATAATTATGAAAATATTAATCATCTAATTATTCCATGTTATTTGCAACCATCTTCACTTATAGAAAGTATCATTTCATGGAAGTTACAAATATGAGGTGATTAATTATGTCTGAGGAGAAAGGCTATTGTTGCTGCATTTTATTTATAAACCAAAGATGAAAAATTGTACCTCAAAATCTTGCAGTTGAAGTTGACAGGAATTTAGCCTATACATTAAATATGGCTGTGATTTTGGTTTTGCTGTTTAACTAATAGATGCAAGGACTAACATTGTACAGTCAATTTCATGCATATAGACACAAAGTCATTTTAATTTAAATTAACTCCACGGATGTGTAGTGCTGATCAATAGTACGCTGGCAAGCTATTTCTGGTTCCAAACAGAAGCAGTTAAAAGCCTGTGGAGTACAGTGCTAAAGAGATATTTTGCTATACCTAAACAAAAATATAATCCTCATCTTGCCCTGAATCAAAATCATAAATGTGATTCCAGTTGCTCCTCGAATCTCTCTTGCTTTGGCACCAGTACAGGCACTGGTAGGGCAAGAGGGCAGTTAGGTAGGGGCAGATTAGGCACCAGCCTACCCAGGCTGCAGAGGACGTTGGAGCTGGAATGCTTCCATTGTAGTAACAACTGGCTTGTAGCTGAAAGTATGTGAAAGAGAAATATCAGGTGCCCTTAACAAGGGAGGAACTACTTCTTGGTAAGCAGAGATGTTCAAATGCTCTCCCATGTAAAAGTTTCAGCTCTGTCTGGAGCTCAGTGCCGCAGCGACTCCATCCATCAGGCGGTGCAGCACGGTGTGGTGGTGTCTAGAGGAAACAAGTGACATTCTCAGGTATTAACGCACTTTCCTTTGGTAGGGATTACCTCCTCGCTGGCCTTTAAGGAGAATATGCATTGTCCTCTTTATAACTTTCACTGGGTTTTATGTCTGACAGGGGGTGGGTTGTTCTGACACTTGTAATGACCATTTAATTTGATGACAAGTCCTAGCTGGTTAGGCACAAAATTTCAGTGGTTTAACAGTCTGTTATTTTCCTCAGTGCTTTAAACATATAACCCATTCATTGTTGATGCAGACTTTTTTTCACAGCTGTTTGCAGTGAAACTATGCTCTATGCATTGAAAATTGAGCTTTCTTTCAGCTTGCATTTGGTAAAATGTGTTAACTGGCAAAATGTATTTCTATAATTCAAATTTCTGTGTCTGTCCTCAGATCTCCATAGCAATTCTAAGGAGCACACAATCTGCGTTAGAGCACAGCAATATCCAAACGTTGTTACCTTGCTGTTGAGAACCTTTGGTTTTTTGTCTCAACGGGCATTTCATGCAATGAACAGCTTAACAGTACTGAATCTAGAGTTAAATGGTTGATTCCTTTAGGTTAAAAAGCACTGCCTAATATAATTAAGTATTTTTTACTACCCTGTTTATTCAAAGACTACTAATACACTGGAGAGAATGCTTCAAGTTCAGATGAACAAAATAGCATAAGTAATACAGAGTACAGTAAAAGAAACTAAGTTCATTAATGACTTTTTTTACATATATGCTTATTCTGTATTGTAAGAAAGCTAAAGTATGTTTAAGCAATATTTAAGAATAACTAAGCAACGGTAGTTGATAACTGCTATACAAATTAAACAGCAACTGAATGGTGACTAGGATTCTGAAGGAAGTATTTGATCTTGAGGGAGACTGTTAAGAAGTGTTACAGAAATTAACAAATGAATGGGTGGATTAAAGAAAAAAAACCTGCCTCATTTCCTGTTTTGTCATTTACGGATGTTATTCCTGTTAATTAGGTTCAAGCAAAAGGGGGGGGGGGGCAGGGCAGGGGGGGAAAGAGAGCTATTCTGCTTCTGGATGTGCAGAAGGAGACTATAAACATGACTAGATTATTTACATGTTGAAACATTCAGACAAAAAAAGTATCAGGTCTGACGTTCAAAAGTCATGAATAACATTTGAATATTTAATATGGCAAGAAGAATGTGTCATTTTCTCACATAGTCCTATTTTTTTGTGTGTGCAGAGTGTTCTGGTGTTGATTTTTTTTTTTTCTTCTGGTAAGTGTAAGGCATTGGCTTCCTCATTCATCTTCATTACTTGCAGTTTCCTATAACTTGACAACTTTCCATGCTGTTGAACTTTACTCAGTGCTAAAAGGGGATACTGTGGTAATACGATGTGCTTTGCCCCAGGAATGCTACCAGAAATGCTAGCTGTTGGTGCTTTGGTGATAGTGTGATGCAAGTCTTGTATTCTAATTCTTTTCTAGAACTTGTTTATATAGCTCAACCTCAGTATTTAAAGCCAGGAGAACCCATTTATTGCAGTAAGAGGGCAGTAGCAAGGGTATTTTTTAGTGGTCTTTTACAGCACCACTGAGCATTGGCAACTACAACCCCAAATTAAAATTACTAAACCAAATCAGAAACATGTCTGGCAGCAGCTCCCTATTTGCGCTTTGATTCCATGGCTTCATACTATTGCCTTTCTTCACATAGGAGGGTGCTGTACATTGCTGCAATGTTGTTAAAAATCACAGTGCATATCAGTCAGTAAGAAAGCCAGTCTTCAATTAATTAACAACTTTGAAGATTTAACAACTAAACTGTACCTTTAGATAAATAGATGGGTAAGTTGAATAAGCAATTATGTTGCTATCACCTTATAAGTGGTGAAATCAGGGAACAGAGGAAGACTAATCAGCAAACATAACAAAACTTGTGTCTCTTACAAATTTATCCCCTAGCTTATCCCATTAAATGTATCGTATTTTGTCGAATAAAAGGCTAGGAAACCTGGACTAATAATTCAGAATTAACAGATCTTTAGATGCGGAGAGGAAAATCGTAGGAAGAACTTGCAACATTTTAATCTATTGTTTACTTTAGTCTTAGCATTGCCACATAAAGTTAAAATAATACAGAAACTTTGGGCTAAATGTCACTTGCAATACCCTTTTTAAATTGCATCCAGATGTTTAAAAGAAAAATATTTTTGGTAAGTTCAGAAAGCCTGAGAAATTTTACATTTTTAATCAACATTCAGACAGAAATCTTGCATTCCTATGTAAAAAAATAACAGTAGTATTGACATTATTGTTGTTGTTATTATTGCTACTTAAAATGATAATAAAATACTTTCTTAATGCAGTATGTTTTTTTTTCTGGAGAATACCTTTGGCTTCCAGTGAGTGAATGGAAAAATCATACTATAGAAACTGATTTAGGTACAAATTGTATTCAGTTATTTAATATTAAAACATTAAATTAACTTTATTACTCCATCTGCCTTTTCTCTTCCAGTAGATCTATTTCATCTCTATCTATATCCTGTAAATCTGAACTTTGGCATCTTTTGACATTTTAGAGCTTAATCAAGCAATTTAATATTCTTACAATATAGATTTTACTGCAGCCTGCGTATGTAACTAATTTTTGTAGGTTTTTTTTCTGGCTAGCTGCACACAGCATAATGGTCTTTCAAACCTCTGGCATAGTCTCCTGCAATGTACTTTATAACATATGCCCTCCTTTCATGCTCTGTGGTGAGATAACAAAGAAAACACTTTGATCGTGAAATCTGGTCCTATAATAGGAATAAGTCTCTTCTCACTTTTCAAAAGTTTTACTTCTCTGTTGTTGCTTGTGGTACTGCATCTTAGTTTGGAGCTGCACTGGAGCTGTATTAAATACAATTTTTAAACAGAAAAGTTATCAGGGTGTATTTTGTTTGGTTGATTGGTTGGGTTTGGGTTTTTTGTTGTTATTCTTTTATTGAGAGTTTCCTCAAAGAAATAGAACAATATCTTTTAAAGGCTATGATCCTTTTGTCATTCAAAATACAAAAGTTCACTCTTAAGAGTTGGGGGATTTGATTCTGTTATAACTTTGTGTGTCACCCTTGGAAAAATTTACTGCATTTCTTGGTAATATCTTGGTTTTCCCATCAGGACAATGACATAATACAAATAAATAGGAGACTGGTGCTACAATAGCATCTCATGGCTTTTGTTCCTACTCCATGGTGCAGCCAACATAATGTATATTTTCTTGAATATCCTAATTAATCAGGCTACAGATCAGTTAAAATTATTATATAGGAGTATTCTATATTAAAGACTTTTTTCAATAATTCTTTTTTCGTTTCATTATTTTAGTTCTAATAGTTGAGATTTTCAATAGACATTGTAATTCCTTAATCTTTGTGTCCTATAGATAGCTACAAATTCTTATTGATCTGTGTCATCACCTTGACAGGACGAACTCTGCTGGAAAAGCTCTTCAGCCAGCAGGAAAATGCACCACAAGAAGAAGCTGAAAAACTGTGTTCTCGCATTATTGCAATGGGTCTTTTGCTTCCATTCACTGACTGCTTCAGAGAACCATGTAATCAGGGTGCCCAGCAAAGTACACCCACGTTTGATGTAAGTACTGAGAAGTTATCTTTGACTTTGTTGTTGGGTTTTGGTTTTTGGGTTTGTTTTTTGGTTTTGTGTTGGTTTTTTTTTTTTTTTTTTTTGGTTTTGGTTTTTTTGCCAAGCAGGACATGATTTATCAATGACTTACCAGTCCTGAGAATTCTGTTAGTCCTTCTAATGAAAATTGCCCTTATGAGAGTGGTAAGCTATTTTTCTGTGCATATACACTGTTGTATCAGGTAAGCATTAAGTTTAAAAAGATGCTCTCATTACTTGATTTCTTACCTTTTTAACTCATATCTTAGTCTGCTAGACTGTTCTTTACCTGTTGTTTCCTTTAAGTCTTTTTCTTTGAATCAAAGCGCTCTATAGGACTACTGAAATTTCAATCCAATAGCTGCTTCACCAAATAAATTAAAGGAACAACAGAAAACAGCATGTCACAAAATTTTACAGAACCCAAACTGGGATGTCTGTGCTACATAATTTTGTCCCACTGAAAAGGCTTCTGGTACAAGATAGTGTAGGGTTGAGGGCAAATTTGCTGGCATTCCAGTGACAGTATCGTGCCTTTGCGCTATCTGGCCAGAGTGCTGTTATTGGCCATGTTTGCATGCCATCACAAAACTGTGACATAGACATGGTCTAACATATTTTCCTTTCTCTTGCCTAATGGATTTAACATTAGGACGTCTTTCTACTGTATGACACTTTTCAACCCATGAAGTTTTACAGTGGAGTTATTTTTATGAACCTTGCCATTAAATGTTATCTTTGACACTTCTTTGTACTGGTTTCCGTGACTGAAGATAATCAGGGTTTTTCTCTTCACTAATTAAATTCAAAATAGTGTACAAATATTAACTTATCTACTTAATACTTACTGGTATAGTTAAGACCATCCCTGGTTTACACATTGAACTGAAGATTGGTTAGAAATACTCAAAAAATTATTGACATCTATATGAGAGAACATGAGTCTTTTAAACTCTTTAGATCTTTCTCATCTTTCCTGAAGAATAGTTTAACACAACTGATGAAGGGAAAATGGTTGTAATAAATTTGTTCAAATAATTCTTAAAACAAACACGCTTTCCAAGATAATACAGCTTATCTACAAAATCACTCCATGGTCCCTCTAATAATAGTCAAAGTTTGTGTGGTGGTTTTGGTGTTTTGTAGTTGTTTGTTTGGTTTTGTTGTTTTGTTTTGGTTTTTTTTTTTGTTTTAAAAGTTCAAAACATTTTCAAACTGTTTTTTGAAATTAATTGAAAAATGGAGTGTGACTATAAAACTAGGGTTATTCAGGCAACTTATAATCACACACCATCTGAAAGTGTTTATGGTTAAATACACTTAATAAAGTTACTGGAAAAGACACATCTTTTATTTTTCAGGTTGTTAAAGCAGTCTGGCAGTAGTTTCAGTTCTCTTGGTTTTATTATATATTCAGCTAATATCTTCTTTTTTAGAGTATTGAATACAATATAATTTTTTAAAAATTTTCTCCTCACAAACAGATTTTATCAAATAAAAATTTTGGAAAGAAACAGAAGAGGCTTTTTTGTTAATTGGTATACCATACTTTGTCTGAGTAAGATAATTATTCTGCTTATTTTTCATTGACCTTATCCAACTGGATGGACTTTCTGAAAACAAACCGTAGCCTAGCTTAGTGCCGTGTGAACAGCATGTCAGGGTCAGTAATTTAAGATGTTGCTATTTTAGCAGCGATCTTAATTTGAACTGGATTATCAGTAAACCACAAATATTCTGGTACTATTTTTTGAATTATTTGTAAGTCCTCTGCTAGGTCATGGACCTGTAAAACATTGTCAGAGGTAGTGTAAAGCCCTGTGTATGCAACTAATAGTGAATCCTACTTCAAAGGAGTATAAATCTGTTTTGAACACTAGGATCTTAGCAACTGAATTTCACACGGCACAAAGGTGAGAGCTGCTGCTATTGAGTTTGGGAATACGTTTCTGCTTCAGCCTTGGTGACCACAGTACAGGAACACTTGCCTGTTACATGCCTTATGAGGGTGAAAAAGTTTAGAACTTACATTATAAACTCTAGTGACTGACATCTTGAAAATCAGGCTTCTCCTAGCTGATTTTGCTTCTAGAATGAGTAAATAAAATATCTTACAGAAAATAAATGTTAATAGTTATGTAAGGAAATGAAACCATTAAGAATTAGTGTGAAAAGACTTATGGTGGTGCTGTATATTACGTAAAAAAGGACATGTATATTTGTTACTCGTGTCCCCTCTTGCATCTCTCTCCATGTCTGTACTTTGATTTTATTCTTATTTGCATTTTCTTTTCTTTTCTTTTTTTTTAATTCATTAGAACAAGATTTTAATGTTGATCTATACATTAATTTCAAAGACAGAGGAATTAGAGTATCCTTAAGTAATACCTAAATATCACTCGTCTAGAATTGAGAGATACATCATCTTTGACCTTAGGCCCAAATTGGGAGCACAGCCAGTCCCATATTCTTCCTTCATCTCAGAGTTCATCAGATGTGCTTCCAGTTCAGTCCTGGATTGCCTCCAGTTGGCTTCTGTCCTTTTCAATCAGCTGAAACTGCCATCAACAAAGATCCTGTAACCCTGTCCTGGTCCCTGCCGGGTCTGTTTGCTGCCTTGTTGTCCTTCCTCCCTGCTACAACCAGCTCTGGTGCTTTTTTGTTTGTTAATGTTACTCATTTGGCTGTTTCCATTTTTGTCTTAGTCTGGTTCTTATAAAGTCCCTTAGGTCACTCCTTTAGCATGTTTTTTTGCAGAATTGCCAATGTTTTTTCTACTGAAATCCTTCCTTGAATCCCTCCTTTTCTCCTTTTGTGACTGATCCTATGTATTTGAGACTTAATTTACTTTTTTTTGTGTTGAATAAAATCCATGATTCCTCTTTTGATTAAGTATGGTCCCACAGGCTTTGTTTTTTGAAGATGTTAGGTTACAGTTTATGAAAATAATTCAGTAAGTTTTGTTCACTGTATGATCTATGGCTCATGGCTCAAGATGAATATAAACAGATTATTTTAAAGTCTTATTCTCTTACTCTGATCTCCTTTTCTGGATGTCCTCCAGTGTATTTAATTTAATATGGCTAATGCTGAACTCTCTGCTGTCTTGAAATGTTTGTAATTGCACACTCTGATTATATTCTCGTCTTTATTACTCATACCCGGTGGTCACCTCTAGTTCTTCCTGTCTTACAACTGTATATCCAAATCTTGTGTCTGTTTTCTCAGTAACACACAAGAGATCTGTTTTTTAATTTCTCTCAATATATTCCAGGCTTCAGTGTGGACTTCTGCCTCACCTTGTTAAATAATTGTCCACAACTTTTCTACTTCTTTCTCTTTCACACTGTCTGACTGCAGTTAGGCAATGCCTTAATAGTAAAGAAAACTTTCACAGCTCTTAGTTTCTTGGGCTAGTATTATCATGGTTTCTGGAAGCCAGTTTAAATTAAATTCTTAGCCCTTGTACTTCTGGTGTAGATTACACTTCGTGGATGTGGTGCTTACTCCTTTGTTAGTATATGACAAACATGAAGGACCATTGAATACCCAATGAAAGCACACATCTTCAGAGAACTAGCAGCTGTTATCACATTTATGTGAGGACGATGCCCAGTTTTCAGAGGCTTATAACTTGGTCAGATCTTGGCTGGATTTTAATGGTGATTTGAAATGGCATGTTCCTGGCATGTTCTGAACTTTCTGTCAAATTTCAAGTCATAGTCCAAAGGACAGAAACTTTAAAACTGTTTTAAGAACTTATGAGAAAACTTTCATGTTCTATCTTGGCCCATTTTATCAGTTATTTCTTTCAAAACATATTATGGCAGATGCCCAGAATAAAAGATTAGCCTTGAAAAATAAAAGTTGAACAAAGCTCTAAAAGTAACAGAAGTAGACAGGGCTGGGGTTTTTAAAGATGTTTGCTGTTGAGAACCAGTGGAAGATTTCACTATAGCTCTTCCTACCTACTCTTCTAACAAAGTAAAGAGTATCAGTAAATGTACAATAGATTTGCTGTCTAGAAATATGATGCCCTTTTTGCTAGTTTCCTCTCTTCTGGAGAGGCTGCTAGTTATTGCCTCATGGACATCATGACTTCTTACTTGTCAGGCTAGCTTTACAGCCTTTCATTTGTCTGCTAGTACTTTATGAAAGACAGTTTTTAAAAAAAAATCAAACCCAAACCCAACCAACCAACCAACAAAAAAAAGGCCAAGCAAGTGGGCAAGTTACAGAAAGACAGGTTAGCAAAACCTTACTCAAAGAATGTTCTCTGGAAATTTTCTTGCCTTTTGAGTAACTATTGCTTGCTTGCCTTTTAAATATTTCCCTTTTTAACAGTTGTGACTTGTTCAAAAGGGCTTCTAAAGTTTAAAATTAAAACAAAATGAAATATCCTCTGACTGAATGATATGTAAGAAATTAATGCTTTGTGAAAAACTGTCAGTCCCGAATGGCTGTGTCATGGTATGAAATAATTGTATTTCTGTAGTGCAGGTGTACTCCTAAGATTTTTAGCATGTTACCTCATTATATTATCCTACTAGAGTAAAATAAACACAGGGCTGTGCTGGCTAAACAGTGCATCTTTGGCAAGAACATAACCACAGGATGTTTTGAAGCCACCTGTTGGAGGATCACAATTTTCAACAAAGAGAGATCTCATTTCTTGCTTAGCTCCTCTGTAAATGATGTATCACAGAAGCTAAAAGATGGATATCTTCGGAGATCCATCAGTAATGTATATAAATTATACACATTTGCATTAGAATTTGAACTGTTCTCACACCAAAATAAAGAAGCTGGCATTTCCCTATCGATTCAAGGCAACTTTAGTTTCACTGTGCTATTAAAAAATATTGACTCTACTGGGTGTTTGCATTTTATCCAGGAGTTGCAATATTACACATTGTGGATGTTTAGTTCTTAATTATGACTTCCTATTCCAGATTTTCCAGTTCACACTGTGCAGTCTTAAGTTATGGGCATTTTTCCCATAAAATTTCCCATAAAAAAGCAGATTTCTGCTTTTTTTTTTATAAGCTTTCCAAGCAGTTTTGTGTGTTGTTTCTGTATATTAGGTTTAAACCACTTCAATTCTTAGTGAAAACTTAAATGATTTTGTGATAAAGGCTCTCTATTATCATTTTGTAAGTGCTTTTGCAAAGAAAGCTGAGCATACCTTTGTATCCATACACCTTGTTTGGGGAACTTAATCTCTATTGCACACTCTATTGAAGGGTCCAACAATAACTCTTTTCATGTGGCACTAACAAGAAATATCTTCTTCCAGATGTGTCTGAAATGCATACTAAGCTTTCATCTTTCTATATTTCTAGTGTCATTTTGTTTGGGCTTGCTCTCTTTATATCTTTTTCAGCTATTTTTTTGAATGCAGTTACTGTGTTGAGTACTGCTGTTAATGCCTTCTTGATTTATAAGTTATTTCAGCATATTCTATAATGAGCTAAATGAACACCACCTGAAGGGCGTCCTTCTTTACTGTGTTATGATGTGATTTTATATATAGGCCTGTTTGACTGTTTGGGATGGGGACTGCCCTGGTGATATTCATAGTTATGATGCCTAACTAGCTTATCAGTTTCCACAAGGAAGCAGAGAGACAGACAGCATGAATGGGAAATGCTATAAAAATGGCTGTTTTCCTATTATCTCTTGGCCACCTGTGGAGGTGCAAATGCTTTTTAAGGAAACAAAGACACTGCTTTACTGCTTTCTTGCTGTTGACTACTAGCACATTGTGGGACTTTGCAGGTCAGATGGAAGCGGATTCAGTGGCATGAAGGCTTTATTTAATTTTAACTTATTTGCACTGTTTACACCAGTCTGAAAATTAGTAGGTAAACAGAATGCAGACAGACTCCTTTCTCAGAAGTCACAGAGCCGAAACAGCAGTGATCAGTTTCCAGAGAGCAACTTTCCCAAGAATTGACTTCGGTTAGGAGAACTTCTCTTCCAAACTGCAGTACAAACCTGGCAACCAATGCAGCATTTCTTCAAGCTTGCTTTCAACACCCAGGAATTAAATGGGTAAGGCTGAATTAGTCCTGTTTTATGAAATTTGTCACGGCAGGATATTGGGGGTCAGTAGTAAATAAAACTTTAAAAGTTAAAAAGTGAAAACTGTGGATTAGAGCAAAGAAAACAGATTGTTAATCTGCTGTCTGAATCTTTTTGTCATGTAGGTTACCATGGCAGTTGAGTTTGGCTAAATCAAAGTCCCCATGTCTCCTTTTCCATTGCCCAATCACACTGTGTGAATACTGTCTTTTGTGATGAGCAACTCCAAATATTACTGAGTTATAAAATGGAAACAGCTGGATGATCACTGGGCCGAAGTATTCCTGCTATGCTGTTTCCCTGCTTCCTTTTTTATAATTTTAATTGCATGTTTATTTTATAGTTGTTACATCTGGCTCTGCAGTCTTCTAGCTTTATCTTTTCCTTCTTTCTTTTCTCCTTTCCACTTACTGGTGGTGATGCTACTGTACGTACACTTCCAACTGAGGTATTTTATATGTAGGATGTTGCTAGGTTTTCATGCTGGTTTTTGCAGAGAGCATTGCTTACCTGCTTGTTATTATGAAGAACTGCTTTAAGAGGAACATACTGGATGTTAAGTTTAAACTGTTTAAGAACCTTTTAAAAATTTCAGAATCATTGTGCACAGGGTGAAGGTGATGTTTCCCCTGTCACTTCAAGACACCTTTATATTTTATGATTTTCTGTATGTTAGTTCACTTTCTTAAGAATGACAGTCACAACACAATGTCTTTTTTCTAGCTTATAATGAAGAATACAGCAAGAGTTGTATTGGTGTATGTTGCATGTCTCTGTTTTCAACAGGACATTCTTACAGTATGTTTAATCACCTTTTCAAATGGAAGAGAGGTGAAAGGAATTTTCTAATGAAACAGATTTCTTTGAAAAACTCAAATTTGCCAGAATCCAAACATTGAACAACTGTGTCAGTGTAAATTCAAACAAGTACCTATTGGAGAAGTGTCTTGCCTCAATTGAGGGTTTCTGGAGATTGAATGAGAAAGGACATGCTGGGATGTGATCTTCCAGGTGGGAGTTCAAGTCAGATTTGTAAAAAGGCAAGATCTTGAGGTTCTTCTGTTTTATGGAAGGCTAGCCAGTGTTCCAAGGGAAGTTTGTGGTAAGCTAACCAGTTCAACCTATTCAGCTGTATTAAATGTAGAAGTTACTATGGAATAGGAAGACCAAGACAGTGACATTGGAGTAGAATGAGAATAGATGTGGAAATTTGAAATTTAATTCCCTGATTTCCTTTCCCGTGAGGGCCCTAACTACAGTGCTATTGGGTCTCTTGGCCTCTCATATCCCCAGGATATGATACTGAATTCTGAGAAAAAAATTTCATGGGATCAAGCAAGTTGGTTCTGTTTTGTTGAAGAGGTTGAAGTCGTTTCATGGGAAAGAAATGTTTCCTGGTTTTTTTGACACTTGAAGTGTTTTTAAATTAATTGTGGAAGCGCATCGGTTTTCTGAAAAGAAGATATATCACTCAAGCAAAATGCTCATGCATCAAATTTAGTTCATGAGGCTAAAGTGCTACTTCAGCTATATATGACAGTATTATGACTGACTTGCTGGTTTTCACCCTTGGAAGGTGTCTGCGTGCACTAGCACAGGCAAAGGTAGTACAATCCCAGAGCCATGTTTAATCACTGCGCTGGTTCTTTCAGTGATCAGGCAGAGCTTTGTTACCGAGCCTCTCCTCAAAAAGTAAACCACTTTCCTTGTTCTTGATAGTATTGATTTCTTGATTTTAAAAGCTGCTTAAAATAAATCAGTCTCCTGCTGATAAGAGCATTTTGAGGTAGTTCGGCTCTAATTTCTTGAACTAAAATCTTGCTGGTCCAATTAACTATTTATATGTAGTGGGAACATGGAGTTGGCTTTCTTTCATTTTAGAGGTTGCATACGTGGTATATTAGAATGATTAAACTTTGTGAATGGGAAAAAAAATATTCCTTCCATGCACTTGAAATACTCTAAATCACAAGCAGTTACATACAAACATGGAACAAGCTTTTTGGAGCTCTTGGTCTGGAAAACAGCTTCTGAGTCATGGAGTCTGGTCCCTGCTTCTCCAAAGTACTATAAAGCGTAATTTGTCTATGAGTTTATCCTGTTCCCTCTTAAATACAGTTATACCTTTTCCTCTCCCCAGTCCTCCAGCTCTTACCATTGGAAGGCTGTCCACATCCAGACTGATTTGATAAGTAAGAACTTTCTTGTAACTACCACTCTGTGTTTACTCCTGGCCCATTTATACCTGTCTGAAGACATGCCAAGCCTTTTGTCCTGTCCTTCTTCAGGATAACTTGGAATGTTTGGGGTTCTAGTGAAGAACTGATCAAGTTTACTATTTGTAAGTAAATGCCCTGCAAGATAGGGCTTGATTCCTTCATGGCTTAACACAGGAGCCATCAGGGGTGTTAGTACTAATTCACTCTAGTATAAGGAAGTTTAGAGATACTGCAAATGCACTTGTCGCATTTACTTCTTGCTGAGCTGAAGAGCAGAGGCTACTTTTGATAGCAGCGTGCTTCTGTACTGCCTCACCTTTCGCATCTCACCATGCATGATCTGATTGCACTTAGTTTTTACACTTTTTTTTTTTTTTTCCCCCCCCCCCTCCTTGAGAATTGTGAAAATACTTCCGGTCAAACTTCCCCCCCCCATGATTCTCACATTGCTAATTCATGCTTTTGCAAGTGGCTGGGACAGATGTGTATACGTTCATTGCTATTTCAACTCCATCTCTTGTACCTCTTGTAAGCATTTTTCACAATGGCTGTCTTTGTCCTTTGAACTGAAAGCAGGTGAACAGTTGGTTAAAAACTGAAGAAGTGTGGAGCAGAAGGTCATATTAACTGCATATTTCCAGGAGCAACACAGCTGCCAAAAGCATAGGTTTAAACTTGCACCTTATATTCCTACAGTGGGGGATATGCTAATTTCAAATTCAAGCTGTGGCCTGGGGAACAAACCTGGTCTCTTTGTGTGAAAAATGTGTGACCCCTTTTCTGAAAGCTCAGGGTACACTAGGACACTGCCTGATGTTTGTGGCAGGTCTAGCTCATGGCCCCAGTTCTGGGTCCACCAGCCTCCTTCTATAAGCCGTTTGCTAGAGGCCCTTCTTTTGAGTAGCTTAAAGCATTGGCTTCTATATTTAAAGATCTGCAGGAAAGCATCTTTAGTTCAAGCAGTGAAGGAGCATAATTAATATTTAATATTATGTACCTGAAGTGTAACTCTGTGGTACAGAGAATGAAAATTTGTTACAAAAAGCCATTCTTTGTGTCTACTAAAAGCTGGCTGGGAAGTGAGCGAGTTAAACTACAGACCTGGCTCTCTGTGACTCTATTCTAAACACCAACATCTATAAGTGGTAAAATGTCTATTGATTAGGTACCATCAGATCCTGCAGGCAGTTTGCCTCTCCCATGTGCGAATGCTCTGCAGTTTTAAGAACCATGGAAAGTGCTGTGTAAGGATGTGTGGAAATGAGAACTCTTCTTGACATCATGTTTAGTGCGCTGGACTCAGACAGCTTTAAGCTTTCAATGTCTGCCCAGAAATGAGTTTGAATAAATACGACTGGGATTGTTCATTACAAGGAGATATATATTTCTCACTCCCACCCCCCGGAAAAAAGAGAAGTGTTTTAAACACTAAATAGTGGAGTCTTAGCAAGATGAAGAGGAAATTCTGGATGTATTCAAAGCTCGATCACGGTAAGAATATTTACTGGCTGTACTTAGAATGATACATAGCAAAACTTGCCTCTGAAATGAGAAGATTAAAGGATAAAAGGTTGGATGTGGAAGTCCAGGTTTCAGGAGGTTTGTATTACATTTATTAATGACAAAAGCAAATCTTTATTTTTTTTTTTAATTTGGATTATTTTGTTTCTTTTGCTTGAATAACACTTCAGCATGAAATTGGATGCATATATCTTTCTTCAAAAATGTTCTAATAATCATGCACATTTATGACATAATCAGATTTGGAAAAGGAGAAATGAGATGGGTTAGTATGTTAACTGACGAGAAGCTAAAGACAAAAGATAAAGAGGATTTGATTTTTGATGGTAGTTTGAGTGAGTAGGAATTAGGACATTCAAATGATTCATCTCTTTTGAAGGGCATAAAAGTGGAGACACAGTTAATCTTTTCCCATTTTAAGTGTCGTTTAAGGACTATTAGCTTGATGTCCAGACCTTCAGACTACCTTTCTGTCATGCGGGTTATTCATATTTTAAGTTATAAGTTTGCAAGTAATCTGAATATAGCTGTAGTTAAATGCCTTATTTATATGTTGAACATGGATGCATTTTGGTTGTAGGGCAAGTCCATTCAAGGCATTTTTGCAAGCTGACATTTTCCTCTGTAAATTTCTATTACATGATGAGTCTATTCTGTCATCCTTCTCTGTCTTGAATAGTGAATGAAAAGAATCCCAAAATAAAAAACAACACAGACCAAAAAGTATTTTTATATTTGCAAATGAAGCTCCCATGCTGGGTTGGGAGTAGGTTATGGATTTGTGTGATGTCTTAATTTATAACTGTTCATAGTTTATATGCTGTAAATTCTATCAGCAAGAACATAGGTACTTCGTATTTTATTACCCTCATAATGTATCCCATCTGTACAATAATTGAGACATACCATGATTATTTTTTGATGCATCTTAATTCAGAGTCATATTTTAAAATTCTGTTGTTAAATGGTTATGTTATGTCTTTCAAGAACTGCTGTGGTGAAATATCATGTCCAGGAACAGTTTAACTGTTTATCTTCCTCGTTCATATTATGTCAATATTATCTACAGTCTTCTGTCTTCTGTTTTATTGCCCTATAACCTTACATGTGTCCCCATCGAAAACTGGTTGTGCTTACCCAGCTAACCCTCTGTAGACCTTGTTCTTCCCTGTGTTCCACAGACTGTCTAATTTGGTAAAGTGGGCAAAAAAATTTTCTTCTCTTTTGCCTCTGACTTTTTAAAAACATCTAATTCTCTTCTGCATTTTTTTGAGATTTGAATGGTGCAGAAACTAGAGAATCAGCCAAATCCAGCAGCTTTTCTTTTTCTTTACACAGTATGCACAGGTATTATGACTCCTCTCCTTTTTACTCCCACAGTACTGGAAATTAGGCTGAAACCCAGAAATACATAGCCTCTACAACGCTGGAATTAGAGGAAAGTAGTAAGTTCCTGAAAGAACTGCATTAATCAAGCCTCTTTGGATGTTCAAATGCAGCAGCATAGTAATGGGAAAAGGGTAGGCTTTTCAAGGAACATAGAGCTCAGGGCTATGTAAAGAACCTGATGTCAATTTGTATTAAGCTTTTTATCCATTTATTCTAACCTTTATCTAAGGTTTGTGTATCTGGCTGGATTTTTGCTATATTTTTCATGCTGGAGAGATCTAAGGAGCTTCCTTTGACCCTTACTGTTTGAGACACCCCCTGTAAACCAAGAATTTTTACTTTATAATCAGCATTTGTTTGTTCTAAATAAGTTTTTCTGAATAGAATATCATCGGTCTTATCACAACTTATTTTTAGGCAAGTAGAAGCTTAGTCACATGGAATAACAATTATCCTAAAAAAAGTCTTAAATTAGTTTGTTCTTCCCCCTGCATGTCTCTTCAATATTTAGTATCTGTATAAAATAAAAATAAAAAATAATAAAAAAAGGTTTGTATTTAAAATGAAATATTCAGGACAAATATATGCTACCAATGTTTTACTCAGACTATGAATAGTGTGAATGAAGTGTTATGAGCACAGGCTTTGTAAGAAGATATTACTGTGTGATATGACTATATTTTCATCCTGTGATTTTATTTTTTTTCCCAGTTACATATTACAATATTTTGCGTATCTCTAGATTATTTATTAGGATACTCATGCAGTTGCTGTGAATGATCTCTATACAGTTTACAGTATTATAAAGACTTAATCACAAGATGTGCATGTTGACGCATACTGGGAGTCACAAGAATAACTACTTGTATTGTGCTCATCTAAAATCTTTCTATTGGCTTAAAGCACAAGTTTGCCCTAGTTTTCATCAGACAGTCTGGATGCCTCCTACTTTTAATAAGTGAATCAAACTCAAAATTAAGTAATAAGGATATAATATGATTTGAGCCCAGAAGATTGAGAATACTTTTAGCTGTTTGGTTTTTGGGTTTTTTTTGTTTAGGGATTTTTTTTGTGGGTTGCTTTTGTTTTTGTTGTTGTTGTTGGGCTTTTTGTTTTATTTTATTCTAAAATCAAACCCATCTTTTTAGCTGCCTTTCTATGAATATGGAAATGTAAATGACAAAAACATGTTCGCAAAGAGTAAATGCCTCAGTTTTAATTTATGCTGAAATAATGCTGCTGCTTTTTTTTTTTTTTTTTGCTTGTGTATTTGGTGTAAAAAGATTAAATAGACTGTGAACTGAAATATTTTTCTCTAACCTATGAACTAGCCATGTGTAAAGTATGGTCATGATGGACAGAACCTGTTATCTCTCTAAGGAAAGAAGTGGCAAAGAGTTCTTCATACTCAAAAAAAGTTCTGAACTAAATTCTAGCATTTCATTGTGCAGTAGAAAACTAAAAGATTATATTTTCTATTGTTAATAGAAGTAATTACAAAACTGAAATATTAAATTGTTTTTATATAGATTTATGTTCAGTCTTTGTCAGAAGATGAAGAGCATAAAAACAAGTGTGCCTTGATATATGGGTGGATATTGAACTATTTGTGTTGGAAACAAAAGCTTTGATATTTTGAGTTTATCTTTCTATATGAACTTCTCAACTTTTTTCTTTTTTTATTATTTTTTTTTTTTTTTTAAATAACCACAGCAAGACCAGCTTTATACTTGGGCTGCAGTTAGCCAACCCACACATTCATCAGATTACATTGAAGGAAGCTTTCCAAGGAGAATTCCATCTGCGTGGCCGCCACCCAAACCTCCAGATGAAGAACAAAAGCTCAACATTACAGAAGAAGGTATAGTTCTTGGACACATACGAGATAATGTATGGCATGGGGTAGAGTTACTGTCTTTTAGAATCCAGGATATAAACTTAATATCTTAATTTCCAACAAATACCAGGCTTTTAAGATCTTGGATTAGCATCAGAAATAATTTTAGCTACTATTAATCTAATAAAAAATATTCAGCAAAAAGGCATGCCTTTTAGTCAGCAGATGCCAGGTGCCCATCTTGGCTGTTAACAAATGGATTTTATCAGGTGTTGTAACCTCTGTTCTTCTCCAGTTTACATACATTCAAAGCCATGGTGCTTTTCCCTTCTTAACTTTCAGTATACCACTAGTGGGCTTCTGAAGTTTTTCTTATTTTTATTAGAGTGGTGTAACACATTCCTTTGTGGAGTCATCAGTCCCTTGCTGACAGAGAGGTAGGAAAAGTGCATCTGAAAACTGAATTGAGGTCTTGTTCACAAAGTCGGTTTATGTTAACATTTGTGACGTTAGCAGCCAAATTTCTGAAATCTGCATACTCATTAAAAGCTTTGTTGAAGCTGAGAATCAAAACAAAGCAAAAAAAAAAAAAAAAAAAAAAAAAAGGTTTCTGTAGCTGACAAAGACATTTAGAAGAGAATTTCAACCCTGTTCTCTGTTAGTAGTGTTGATGGGCAAATACCACATGGAGGCTTAGCTTTGCGTTAGCATTTAATCGCTCTCAATGCTTTTAGGATACATTCATCCCCATGACCTACACAGAGAGCCACTGGGTGTTCTCAAATTTTCCATTTCCTACCAACCATTTTATTGCATTTCTCAGATTTGAAGAATTAAGTCATTATTTCAAGAGGTCTCTTTATATTGATTGTAGGCTTTGGGTGGAGTTAATTTCAGATTTGCTTCTCTTTGGGACTTCTCTACCACTTCCCCTGGAATATGAGCAAAGTATTCTCTGCATGGACACCGTTTGTCATGGCAACAGTTCACTTTTACTGGTATCACTTATTCCAGTATTCACAAGCAAAAGAAGTAATGCCAACAAAAATTCAGTACTGCTATATTATTCTGTTTATGTTGTGGCTTTTACCAAAGCAGCTCTATTAGAGGTCAAGGAAACATTTCTGCATCCATCTCACTGATGCAATTCAGGGTATGGAATGCAGCAGTGCTGCACTGTTGGGCTAGTCCAGTTTTTGACCAACAATCTGCTCTTTTATGCTGTATTTAATGAAAGTGCTGTTATATGTGGTAGTAGAATTCCTTGCCGTGTGCCTTGAGAGGACAGGTTGTGTTTCTCAACGTGGAAGCTTAGCTAATGGTTGTGCGATCAGAGTATTTATGAACATACTCTGCACTGGAAAGACAAATAGGTGAATATCTTATTATTTTACTTTAAAGTTTTAGCCCGGTAGAGGCCATCAATTTTGTTGCTGTATAATTTAGACGAATATTGATCACATAAAATATTTTGAAATGTAAAGATTTTTAGTATTTTTACCAATTTGGAAGAGTATTACTACCAAGAGGATAATACTAACTATTTTTAAATGCATTCATTTAATACATGATTTATTTCCATCCTATGTTTTTCTATTTAATATTATACCCACTGCATGGATATAGTGTGTACAGTACTTGTCTGTTGCTTATCTCAGCCACTGCCCTCTCAAAAACTGCAAAAAAGTTAAGAAAATAGAATTAGAAGTAAAATGTAAAATTGTGTATTGTGACTATTTCTAAATGGAACATAAAAAGTTCTCAAAAAATTGAGGTGCTGACACTTGGGTTTTGGTGTGAATTTACAGTGTAGGGCATGGAGGGAAAAGAAAAACCTGTAATTGTTCTGCATAAAATTCAGGTAGATAAATAATTTAACTTTTGGTTTCATTATTTGCATGCTTGCCATGTGGAAGAACCTGGAGGTGAGTGATGTCTCATGTGAAGCCTGTAATATAAATATCTTCCCTAAAATTTCTAACTAAATTATTTTATGTATATGCCCCTTTTGTAAGGTGTAGGAGGCAAGCATTTTTGAAAGGGCTGAAATTATTGTGTGCGGAGTAGCTGCATTTTTTATTTTATTTTTTTTTGCATTATATATAATTTTGGCCATATGGATTAATCAGATACAATAATACCAGAGACAATGGTTTACAAACTAAAACATCCATTTTAGACAAAATTGTTGATCCAGGAAGAAAGTAGCAGGATATTTTTATGTAGTTTATTTTTATTATACACATGTTAGTTTGAGGACAGTACTAGGACTTCAAGTTTTAAGTAAGGCAAGAGGAAATTCTGCGAGGTCTTAGGTAATCTGTTCCTAAATTAGCAAATTAATTAATCATCTGTTTAATATAGTACATATTAAATAGTTTTACTGTGTGCTCTGTGTCATGTAGAGCACTGGTGGGTATGAAGAAAGGGCTGTTAAACTTGTCAGGGGATTTTGGGCTTTTTGTGTTCAGGTTGGTTGTTTTGGTTTTTTTAAATTAGTTTTGATTTTTTTGGTGGTTGGTTTTTTTGTGTTCTTGGGGATTTTTTAGTTGGCTATATATTAAAAAAACTAAAGTTTGGAAACACCTAATATGACTTTGGGTTCAAGTCAACATATACTTATGCCAAAAAACATCTTTCAGTTCTGGATTCAGAAAAGGTTTTAGACAAAATGAGTCAATAGCACCAATAAGATCAGAGTGTATGCCACTAATTTTCCATCCGAATACCCAAAATCTGTTCCTGTCACATTTTAATGGTATTTAACTCTACCACACCCCAGCACATTGCCTGAATCTAAACACAACCAGGGTACTTGAAATTCAATAATTTTAGTGTTTTGCTGATGACATTATTTTACTTAACATACAGGAAAAGGCAAGTAGGCAGGCATTCTCCTGTCTCCCACGGGACTGGTCCTAACCGCCTGGGCGGAGACTCAAAAGATTATACAACTTCTGCAAAATGAAACACTAAATCTCTCTGTGGGTTTACAACCTGAAATGGATGTTAGTCTCTTCAACAAAACCAAGCTTGTCCAGATATTTATTTCCTTTGTTTTATGAACAACGGGGGGGGGGGGGGGGGGGGTGGGTGGGTGGGAATTATTTGGGTTAAGAGGAAGGTTTCATTTGTCATATGGCGCTTTTTTCCTTTCCTTTCCTAAACTATTTTTTGTTGCAGTGGTGGTTGCTTTTGGGTTTTCACTTTTGCTTAACAAAGATAAAACCCTGTTTGCTGCAAATACAGTCTATTTGGTGAATTTTGGCAAACTAACCTTAAGATTATCTGCTTTTATCACCCTGAACTCAGCTTATATTTAGAACCCTTTTTAGAACAAAGCCTGCTGAGGTAAAAATAAGCTAGACAATTTTGTCAAATTGCTTAATATTAACAAATACTTAGAGCAGCCTGTTCCTATTTTTTTTTAACAACTTTTGAGTAAGGGAGGTAGTTTATGACAGTTTGCATAACAGGATACATTCTAAGTTGTGTGTGTACGTGTCTTGTCTAGTACTAGAATATTCAAACATCTTAAAGTTTCTCTCAACCATACAGAAATCTAAAAACATGTATATAAGCCCTGGGGAGATGCCCAAATACTAGTGAAGTTTTCCTGGTTTTGCAAATCAGTTGAGGTAGGGTTAGCCAAAAAATTATTTCTTCCAGATAATTTGAATAAGAAGTATCTCACAATTGCTTCATTTAAAAGTGTTAATACTCTTCCCTTCCTTCAGAATAGACATTAATAACTTTTCCTAGAATATAATATTTCACTGGTTTTGGTGGGGTTCTTTTGGTTGCGATGAGGAGTAAGTGCCCAATTCGTCAGTAGCATCCTGAATTTTCTTCAGTAAATGGACTTACCTAAAAGCCAGCAACAAGGCTTGATTCATCCATACTAAAAATTTGTTAGTGAGAGATGATGAGTTATTTACTGTTAACAACAACCTATCCTCATCCCGCTTTTTATGACTAGGAACAATTCTGACAGACAAGACTTGAAATGCTGTTTTAGTAAATACTTAAAAAATTAAATTAAATTTTAAAAGTTTGAAGATTGTTAAATTTAAGGGGTAGCCTTGCAGCTTAACTGCAACTGGCAATTTATGTCTGGCCTCCCAACTGCCGGGATTGTCAGAATGCTGTGAGGAGGCCAAATGTCTAGGAATTATGAATCCAGAGTTTCTGGACGACAACTACAAGATTCTCTCTCTTCCATAAATAAATGAAATCTCTGTTATTCTCTGCAATGGCTTACTGGAAGGCTTGAGGGCCCTGACTGTGTGTTGGGTTGTTACATGCTTGTGCCATTTCCAGCACAAAATCTGCTGCTACTTTTATCCAGCAGCTCATCAAAATACAGCATTGTAGAAACAACGTGGGAATGTACAGTAACTGTCTCTTACTAAAATAAATATTAGCACAATCAAGCTTTTAATGTAATTTCTTTTGTGCTTAGATTTGGTTTAAATTGCAATGTTTTTTATGAAAACAGAGAGATCAAAGACTAGTATTATAGTAGATATAATAATTGTTATCCAGGTTTTAAAACAAGAAAGTGAATCTAGTTTGGGGCATGTGTGTGGTATCTTATGTTTTGATTCTCATTTTCCAAGTAAAATGCACAGATAAAAGTTCTTAGTCTCACTGCTATTTTATTTTTCACTGTTACAGTGATAGTTGGAGATAAGTAGTTCCATTTAAAACCATCATTCTGGCACAAATATCCCCCCCGCCCCCCAAGACAGTAACTAAGTGAAGGAATGCTTATATATTCATTAGGATTCTCATTAGTTATTCCAAAGTGGAAAAAAAATAAAGAAGATACACTAGAATGAACTACTTTTATTTCATTTTTTCAGCACGGTCAAAATTTCAAGAGCTAAATTAATGCTGCCTCTTTGCCCAAAAAAGAGTGTGTGGAATTCAGTACAAAGGTGAAGAATTAGTTTTGTGTCCTCAGTTTGAATGTTCCCAGTTGTGGGAAGCTCTGACTGTACACTTGCACAATCAGTGTATTGTCCCAAACTATCCCTTTGTAAGACTGAGATGATGTAGACAGTGAATAATAAAGCTAGGATGAAACTGAGATTTCTCAAAATGCATTTGCAATACTAAGACCGGTTCCATTCAAGCACACTTTTAAAGTGTGAGTTTAGAACTGTATCATTATCTACCTCATCATGGAGACTTCAAATTTTGATGGCAGGGCAAAGGAGGGCCAGTGGAGGATATGAAAAAGATAACATAGCTGCCAACAGTCATCATTCTGCTCCCAGGTTCTTTTGGCCTTTTGTGAACAGACACAACCCCCAGGTGTTAAAGACAGAAATACTTCTTAATTAGGTTGGATGGGAAGAACAAACATGAGAATCTTCCCCTTGACCTCCTGTGGAAGATGTAAAATAGAGTCATAAGTAACTGTTTTTCTTTGAATCAGAAGTTTTGACAATCAAAATAGATTCCTTTCAAGTTTCAGATGACAGTATTTAATGTTGAGTCAAAATACACATATTCCAAATTAAGATCAGGCTGACTTTATTTTGTGCATATAACCTGTTAGGTTAATTTTAGATGGATAATTTGGAACATGGGACAGTTAACATTTGTTTTCTTTTAAACTTTACCCTTTCTCATGAAATTATTAATGTGCATTTTGAAGGATCAATGGATTATTTTTATATAAGTTTTTAAAAATCTGTATCTTCTTTTCAGAGTTGAAATCTACTGTCCTAGAAACAGAGAAACAATGCACAGAAGATGTTCAGCAGGCACAGGTAAGATTCTAATAGAAGTGTTTTATCTATAATTTTGTAAAAAGACCAGAAAAGCAGTACTTCAGACATTTTTGCAATAGTTTTGTGTACTGAATGTTCTAAACAAAAACGTTTGGAATTGTGCATTTGTTTCTCAATTTTTATTTCAAGATACTTATATGCTCCATAGTGTATCCACGTGCAGAGACTGAAGGTTTCTGCCTGTCTAAGATGATTCTTGTAAAATGTTATTGTTCATTTCACTCAGAAGTAAGTTAAGACTTGGTTCTGGAGCTCTGATGGTGTTACTAAAGGAATAGTAATAGAAGATTTGGTTGTTTTAGCTAATCTACAAAAGTTCATGTCAGTAATAGTAGCAGAGATTCTTTTCGGCTTCTCCACTGAAAGCTTATAGCAGTAGTAGTAGGTGAACAGATTTAGGGTGCTATGCTGGACTTCAAAAGGAGACAATGTAATACTGGGATAGTGAAGATTTGGTCTGGGTTGGACTTGTTCAACATAAACACAGTGTATTTTATTTTTTTTACACATCACTCCTCACGTTATATTCTTCATTAAATGTGGTGCAGTTTGAATGAGTCGAGGAACTTCACATTTTGTTTCCTCAAAAGACTGTCCTATTTCCTGTGAAAACTCTCTGATGACAAGCATCAGACTTACCTTCCTAGTGAATAAAACTGTTCAATTGTTCTGGAAGTCATGAAGAGGAAGACAAAGTTCTGGCTTCCTTAGATCTTGGTTTGGATCAAGGAGTGGCCAGCTCCTCTTGATTATTTTTTTTTCTTTGTGGTGTTTGGTTTTTGTGGGGTTTTTGAGTAACATTTGTGAAAATTATGAGTGATTTGCTTTTGAGGGAGAAAATAAGGAATGCCTAGTGAAATGTGTGCCTCATCATTAGACTTGCAAATTTAATCCAGGTTCAATCGAGGATTTTATGCCTAGTTGCCCTACCATGCTCATGTTACCCTAGTGGCTTTTGTCTTGCCAAACAACATTAAAGGAGTTCTAGTCAGTTACCTAAATTCTTCAACCTCCATAATTAGCAACGTTTAAAAACTAAACCCCGTTAATTAAAATAACATCACAGAATTATTCTACATTGCAATGCTTTAAGTTTAAACTAAAATGCATTTGTCCCATGTTATTTTTATAATTTGGTCACCCAAGTTTCAGTAGCCATGCTTTGCAGTATTTCTTGTGAAAAAGAACTTTTTCCTATACTTCCAGAAAGATATTGCATGTAAGAAGCATATTTAATTAGTTTAGGATTTTAATTCATTACAAGAAAAAACTTATATAAAAGACCTATTTTATTGGAACTATAATTAATGGGAATAGGTTCATGAATGCTTAGGTACTTTACCTAAAAAAAAACAAACAACACCTGATTATTTTGCTAAGAGAATGAAGTTTAACCAACAGCACTAGAACACTGTTTGATGGCTGGAACAAATAACTTTTACTTCAAGTTGGTGTTTTTTATTATTTTTAAAAGTATCCTTTTATGTGGTCCAGTTACTGAATTGCATTTGTTGGTGGTGTTAGAGATCTCCATAAAAGATCAGCATTGAGCAAGAGGGATGAAGTCATGTGAATTTCCTTATTTCTGTACTATTATTGATCAATGAAGAGCAGAAATAACTGTTTTGAATGCATGCTGTATTAGGTCATCATACTTCTGGTTTCTTTTGAAAATGAGAGTGGAAGTTATTTAATTTGAGGAACTCTATGTGGATAAAATGTTTTAATGTGTTCAAAATGTTTCTGTACAGTCCCAAACAGTTGAGTATATTATATCAATCTGTTAAAACGTCTCGAAAGTAGAATGGGCACGCTAACTTTTTTCATAATTTTTGTAGATAAATCCTCCGTTGCACTCAGATCATTCTTGGTGTAATTTGAACTTGTTTAAAGTGCTGAAATACTATGAAAAGTTTCTAGTAGAGATCTAGTCTCCTTTGTTCTTTGTCTAGCTTGTCCATAGTTTTTCTTTCTGAGAAAAGCAAGCACTGCCTGGAGTTAGCCAAGTAGGTGATTTTTCTCTTTTGATACGTGACAAAGGAAGAGAGCCCTAGTGTAAAATTTGAAACTGATCAACTAAGTCTACTTACAGGCTTCTTCCCTCTCCTTTCCCTGGGAAAAGATATTTTCCACATGTTATTAAAATAATTGGAGCTGGTCAATATTGACATAGAAAAAAGGCTAATGCAACATGATGCTGATAATTTATCACTTAGGATAAAGTGTTAACTAAAAGTTTCAGAATAATTCTAAATTAAAAGCATTAGTAACACAGACAGAGCCTGGATTCTATACTTTCTTGCCACTGGAAGGGTCTTTTTTATATAAAATCCCTTTTATATAAAAGTACCTTTACAATGTTAGACATTTACCTGCATATTTTGCAGCATAATTTCCTAAAGTTTCTAAGACTGTTCTTTTGAGTCCAAAATAACTAATTATTAAAAATTACAATTAAAATAACAAGGGCATTGGGGTGTGCCTGTTTTTAGTGGAGGAATTGGTAAGCAGAGAAAAAATAAGAAAAATTGGCAGTCGTTGAAAGTCCCCATTTTGAATTGCCAGAGGAGCAACAATGTCTGCTTAGTCTTCCCAGTGCAAACAGACACAGCTTTGTTAGGCCTAACTCATTTAGTGAAGGAAGAAAAGAAAAATTGAATGTCCCAGTTTAGAAACTCCAGCTTCAAACCTGATGTTTAGATATTTCTGCACAAAAGCCAATTTCCTTACTGTTTCACACCCCCAATCTTTTGTGTCACCTTTGCAAATTTTGCTGTTTTAACTTTGTTTTCAGGTTTGCTTGATTTTGCTATATGGCAGGTAAAAACAGAGTCTCACCAGAAAGCAAAAAGGAAAACAAAAAGCATCTTAGAATTGTAAAATGATTTAAAGAAAAAATAGGCTTGGGTTAGTAGCGGGACATCACAGAACAGAAACGTAACATTGTTTCAAAGTCACGTAAATTTATTGTTCTCTTATGCTTTATTATAAAAATATTTCAAATTTCTTAAATTTCTTCTTTTTTTGATCATTTGTGATAAGTGTCTATTCTGAGTATCATAGAAATTTAAAAAGAAAGCGCTCATTACGTTTATTTGAAAGTCAGAGTCCGGATGTAATGTATTCTTCTTCATGCCATAGGTAATGGCTGGTCTCCCTCATACTGTCTCAGGAGATGAGCTTTTGCCAGACTATTCCAGTTTCCAGCAGTTTGGTTATGAGATAGTTTACACTGAATATTTAAACTATATTTACAGTGGAACAGCTTGACATCAAAAAATTCTTATACCTGTAATGTTTCTGGCTCATTTGTTCACTTTGGTTTGGTTCACCCCATTTAAACTAACAAATAAACCCTCAACCAAAATTATACAACTTCTTGGAACACCATGTACTTTAACTGGTAGCAACAACCAGATAAAATTTTGGCAGTTCTCAGGCACTGAAGACAGATTTCTACTGCTTTATCTATTGGTGCACTTTCCAACAGTATTATAGGGAAACAATGCCAGCCTTAAAATCTTAAATCACAGGACACATTTTCCCACGTTGAATATACTTTCCTTTGAAAAATACTGTAAGCGTATGAAAACATTGGTGTGTCTCTTTAGAGTATTGCTAACTAGCAGGGACCTTTTTCCTTACTCTAGTCTTTAACTACAAATTGTTATAACTCCCTAGGGTAATAACTTAGTGATACTTGAAATGTTCCAATTTTGACACTTAGTAATACAAGAAAAAAGGTTGTGAAATCTCTTAAGAAAAATACATGATCAGTCTATTTAGAAAATATCAAATATTGGGGGGGGTGGGATTTACTTTTCATTATTATAAAATGTCACAGCTAGATTTTGTCTCAGAAATATGCATGCTGCTCAAAACTCTCTCTTAAATGAAATGTCATAAAGAAGATTCTTTACAGGTGAAGGTAAGATAAGGAAGGTAAATGTAAGATTTGTCTGAAATGATGACATTATTCTACTACACATACAAAAAGAAAAAATACAAATGGGAAGTTTCTAAAAGCCGCTTTATTTTGGTATTACATAGCTTTCATCAGGGTAGAGACAAACTGTAGATGAGACTGTTTAACAGTTGTATTCAGCAGAAATTGGAGAAAAACTGGGAACTTACTTTATGAGCTCCCCAACCATTCTGTGGCTGTGACTCTTTCTACACTGATTCATTTTACGTTTTCTTTCTTGAGATATTAATTTAGAAGGATCCAGTGACCTGGGAATGTGTGTCACTCCTGTCCATTCGCAACTTGCCAGATTACTTTTTGTAAGGGGGAGGAGAAGGCTTCAGAAGGCAATGAACAGATCTTCTAAACCAGTTCTTTTCCTACAAAAGTATCATAGCTAAAGTCTTAGGTTTCAGCAGGGGCTGGGGAGGAAGGTACACATTTGGGTTAAAAAAACCCAACAAAAATGTTTGACGTATTCACAAGGATCTAGTATACTCAGTTGTCTCACTGAGGAAAGAAAGGAGCATGATAGAAGCAAACTTTTTTGGAATTTTTTGCTATGAATCCAATGATAGTGAAGGCTGTACCAGTTGTATTTCTCAAAGTAAATGCTATAGCTAACTGATGGTCTCTGTCCTCTGTCCTGACAAATAGAATTGGATATTTTGTTTTAAGGAGAACTGTATCAATGTCAACTTCCTGCAACATCATGCCAGCATAGTCCATTCTCAGAAAACAAAAAGCTAAAAAAAAAATCAGAGCTGTAAAACAGTTTTGTTCTTATCTTGCAAAAAATAGTCAGGTTTGCAATATGTCATGGTCAGGGACTTAGGTTCTAACTGTATGTCCAACGTGTAATGTTAGAATTGGGATATGGTAGCTTAAAGTGGGTGAATATCAGGAAGCATATGTAGGCAGGTAGTTTTTTCTTGTTAGCCTTGAGAACAAATTATGCTTTATCAAAAATGCACAGAAAGGAAACAAAGTCTGTGTGAAGCAAAAGATGATAGAACCCTGGCAGGAGGCTTTACTGCTGGGGTCAGAGGCACTGCTGAAGTGCCGAACACTTTGTTCAGGCAGTAAAGGGGAATCTAACCTTTGTTTGAACTTCACGCCAGGACATAACGATTGCAGATCGGGTATACTCTGTCTTTTATGCTCATGTTCATGAGATACAGTTTTTATGCAGAATTTTCAAATTGTAGTAATGGAGATCTGGTTTTGAGTCTTAATATTAGAACTTACTTTTCAGTTTAAATGTGCTGCATTTTTCAGATTTCTTTTTGGTTTCTTTTTAGAAAGCCTAATAAGAACTAATAGATTTTTCATGTTCTAAAACTAGCTGATCAATGAATTATTTAAAAAAAAAAAATAATGAAGTGAGGCAGTCTGAGTTGAGGCCTCAATACAGTTTAAAGAGAGATTAGTTCTTCTCCCTATATGACTACTAGCTGAACTTTGTGATTCAAACACTGTCCTCGGATACTCTTGCTGAAACTCCTTCTAAGAAAGCATTTCTTAGGCTCTGAACGAAGGATGAGAACACAAGCTGAAAAATTAGAAATGAAGGAAGAAGTGGTTAATTAGAGCCTGGAAGACACCATAAAGAAGTCGGCCTACTCAGCCACTAGATGGCAGCTAAGTATTTTTGAATGGGCTGTGCAAGGCACTTACAAGTCATTTTCAGGAGGTCCTGCAGATACCCTACAGTGAGTGAGAATATTATTTTTTTTGTCTTTTATTTTATTTATTTTTAGTCAGAAAATGGTAGCTTTCTGGTGGTTAATAAGTTAGCCTGTAAAAAGGTATGCACACTTACTGTGTTTAATCTCACCAAGGTATAGTAATCACAGCGTCTCTTGGTCTCTCAAAGGTAATAAAGCCATGTCCTAAAAATACTAACAGTCATCTTGAAAGATCAAATGTTTAGAAACTTCTGTTCCATCACTGTTAAGTTTAGGTTTTTTTGGTTTGTTTGTTTGTTTTTTTGTTGTGGTTTGTTTTTTTTTTTTTAACCAGTGAAGGAAACACATTTTATCTGGTCTACAAGACTTCTGGATGAATGTCTTTGTAGTGATAATTTAAGTGGTTTACTCCTGAATTACCATCGTTTAAATGAAGAGGTCAGTTTTCTGTTGGATATGAAACTCATTTCTTCAGCCATAATCCTGGATCTTTTCCGTTTAGTTCTGATGAGGGAAAAATTTTTAAAAAGGGAGGATAAAAGTGCATTGAACATCATTTTAAGCAAGTAATTGACATACATAGAATATAAATCCCAGGCTCCATATTTAAATAAAAATAAATAAAGGAGTATAGTATGTCAAGCCTGTGGGGCAGAAAAATAAAAGCAGTTAATTCTCAGAACAAATGTTAGTATTCTGTATTATATCCAGACTTCACAATACTTGGATTGACTTCCATTGTTTTGCTTGAAGGCAGTGCTTGCTTCTTTAAAAGGAACAATACATTGGTATAATTTTCAGTGGACTGGCAATAGCACATTTTTTCACTCTTCCTCCCTGGCCATGGTGAGGCTAAAATTTGCTTTGTTCTGATTTGTATTCTTGTTCTTAATGTCAAGATGAAGTTTTACTTATATGTTCATTTCAATTTGAAAGGCTCTTTATTCTGTTTTTCCGGTTTGGTAAGTGACACGATAGCTCTGAAATAATATAAAAATCATAGAATAATTCATGGATGAATACACATTAGGAAGTTATGCTGTTTAATCCTTTCCCTACCACCATCCTCCTCCAAGCAAGTCTAGCTTAGATGTTTAGTTGATTTTCTCGGGACTCTTTGCTCATCTCTGAGGAGGGGTATGTGGCAGTGCTAATATGTGCTTCCTGCTTTGTCTAGTCAGTGGTAAAGTGCTAAGTCTCACTACATTTATGATGTGTTGTTTTGATAACAGCTTAAGGAGATGAAAATGTGTGCTCTAAAAGCACATATATTTCCTGTGTGTTCAAATACTGTGTACTTTAAGGCATTGATTACAATTCTTCAGAAACTGCTGGTCAAGTTCGAGTGATTCATCTAGTTTCACTTCTATACCACAGACTCCTATGAGAATATGACAGGGCATAATGTAAATGTTGTGTCTTGTAATCAGAATGGGCATTCCACATTTTCCATTTTGACTGCTCTTTATACTTAGACAAACCAGACAGACTTTTTTGTCATTTTAAATACAACTTCTTTGAAAACTAGCACCAACCTTAGGGTTCAGGCAACAATAATGTCTAAACAGTGTGCCTGCATATTCTAGTCAATGGAAGGTAAAGAGGTTTTATAAACATCCCCTTTCTTCTGTCATTGAGGGGAAAACAAGGAGAAAAGAGAGTAAAACTGGCAAACTCACTTATTTTAACCAAAATTACTTGGTGGTACTTAAAATCCTTGGATATAATGTGAGACATTTTCTCCTTCTTTCTCAAGAGATGAGAGTTCCCATTGTATGGGATAGGGTTTGGAGACGAAGAATTACCTCTTTTCTGTCTGCGTGAGTGTGATTCTGAGTACTATTATGTTTCTTCTCTTGCCTTTTAGAACAAACTTCTCGTAAAATTCTAGCAAAGCACTGTTACTTCTCTGTGGGAGCAGTGAATAGAAATGTGTGATAGGTATACACTTGTTCAAAATACAGTTTTAAGTTGTTTTCTATTTTTCTCCTTTACTCTTCGCTCTTTTTACTCATGAAAATAGGTACATTTAGGTAGTGTTCACTCTTATGCATTCCTGGTCAAAGTAAAATGTTTAGTAGAGCTGTACATATTAATTGTTAAAATACAATTTATTTTCTTTAATTAATTTTAAAAAATGAAAATCCTATTTCAGATGAAAATCCTGAAAGTCCTCTTCTCACAAATTTTGGTTTTAATTGAAAGTTGAAAGTTTGGTTAGTTACGTATGAAATTCCTCTTACCTTTTGGAGAGAAGTGAAAAGAAAGAGTTTTTTTTATATTCAGTGGTACGATACTGTTTTTGGATTACACAGAATATTTTAGGTAGTGTAGTATTTACCAACCTTCCAAAGTTTTCTTAAAAGAACTCCACAGAAATTGAAGAGAACAGATGAAGAAATCTTATTAAGTACAAGAAAGCAACAAGACAAAGTGTGTGTGTATAAGTTTGCATGCATGTATGTGCATATGTGTACATACACACACAGATGCATGTTCCATAAAATGTGTCTCCAAAAAATATCTGGTCATTGAAAGAAAATTATTTCTTGTGACGTTCCTAGCAGGACAGACTGATCTCATTTGCCAAGTTGGCTTAACTATCTGAGACACGTCATCCACTCAAAAGTGAGCCATGTTCTCAGCATTAGGATAACCTGTTTCTCTCAGCATTAAAGATCAAGTGTTACCTTACAGTGGTGTCGATCCTGAGAATATCCACAGGACCCTATGCACAGAATAGAGATATGAAATGCTTTTCTTAGTAAAAATGAATATTTCTAGAATTTAGAAATATTTAAAATTATTTAAAAAAAAATTGAAAGAAAAACCGACCGTAACCATGGTATATTGCTATATCTAAATGACAGCTTTACTTTTAAGTTGGGAAGAATTTCTACTCTTTGGATACAAAACAGACTAACTGGTATAACTTCTACCTATAGTCAGATCAAAAGATAGTTATCATTAGGCTGTGCATTTTAGGTTGGTATAAGTTAAAACAGTAAGATCAATTTTTTTCTTTTCTGTACTTTTAATACATATTTTTCTTTTTATTTGTTCTTTAAATAATAAGTTCAAAACGATTGATTAAAATTGGCTTTATATTCTTGAACGTTTAATTACTTTCTTTGTTTTCAATATTCTACTTTTCCTGAAGAGAAAAAATATGTTTTTCTAATGTCCTTGATACTAAAATGTTTTAACTTAGCTTCTTAAAATAAAAGCTCATACTTGATGATTTGTTTGTGATTGATTTTATTTAATGCTTTTTCACCCAAAATGGCACAGCTTTGCTTTTTAATATAGCCTTCACACTTTCAAAGAGTTAGGGAAGCTGACTGACCTCCAGCCTCCTGCCTTCAGCATATTTGTGGATACAGTTGTGAAGGGTCTGATTCCTTTCCCCAAACTTTTTCTGTCATGAGGAGCGGGCTCGTATTTCAGGGTAGTGAAGACTATTCATCCCTTTCTACAAAGATTTATTCTTACTGCGGATATTTTTTGCTGCTTATTCCCTGCTGGAAGCCTGAAACAAAAGCAACATGTGAACCTCCCATTTTGCGGTCTGGCTGAACTCTTGGATAAAAAGGGCAAATGTGTAGAAATATCATACTCGGGACAATTGCTTATCAGAATGTGGCAAAGTTCACCTGGAAAATCATAGCTTTCTTGATTCCTTGTACTGGACGTTAAAGGTGTTCTTAATCATTCAAATTTAGATTATTAATGTTCACATTTTGGGCAATAGTTTGGCAACTGTTATTTCTAGCATGAAAACTAGTACAGTTTCTCCCTGTAAGGGACACACAACTAATGATAGGTGAGGTAGTTTACACAGTGACTACTTCCCAGGCTGCCAGTCAATCTCCAGTTGAACTGAAAATCACAAAAATGTCTGGTGTGAAACAGTTCAACTCCTTTCTCTAGTATGGCGGTGTACTAATGTTCAAGGTATGCCAGGTTGTATTTTGTGTTTTAACAGACTGACATGGATGGTTGCCTTGGCCTGGGTTCACAGGAAAATCACCCAGACCTTTTCGAGTCATAATACTTTAGGACAAACGCAAGCAATAGAAGAAAGGAAGTGATTCATCACATGACAGTCATTTCAATAAAGTCTAAATATTGAGCAGAAAATAAATCCAAAACAGTTTCTATCCCAACTTTTAAGGAAATCTGTGACTCTTAAGGTACCTATTGGATTACTGGTGTAGGGGCCTAGGTTTTAGTTATCTCTTCATCTGCTGAAAGACCCAAGTGGAGCTAATTCTACTCCAGCAGTCTCTATGTGATCGACAGTAGAACACCTAAAAAGACAGCAGAAATAGGCAAAAGGTTATATGAAAATTAACAAAGTTCAAGGTTGTGGGTTTTTTTTTTTTTGTTTTGTTTGTGGGTTTGGGTTTTTTTATTTCCCAGTTTTTTTATGCTCAGACTCATTTACATACTTGTTTTACACTGGCTGAGTGACAGAACAGTTAAACCTGTTTCTGGGCTAAATGAAGCTATGTGGAGGGGTAAGCCTTATTTGAAATATTTCTTGTTTACTGCTGTATAGTTTCATGCTTTTCTAATAATGATATTTCATGTATGCTAGGAAAGAAACCCTCAAGATTTGAGGCCAGGGGTGTTGGATTTTAGTTGATTTCTTTGGTACTTTTAAAGTAAAGCAGGCCTAAAACTTTCTGGGCAATCAGACTGAAAAAGGCTATTTGTGCAGGCTAAAAGTAATATTATGTAAGACGACGGTAATTATACTTGACTGCTGCGTAGCTCCTAGGGTGGTCAGTGGTTCTGTGAGATTTTATTTTATCTTGTCTAGTCTGTAGTCTACAAAAATTATTTTGGAATTCCTATTGTAGCAGAACTTGGGGGTAACCTAAGGTTATATTTCAGCTTAGTTACGACTCTTACAGCTTACAGTGAGAATACTCTTTCTGTCTTTGATGTATCTCAAGTTGGGTTTTGATTCTTCTGTTTTTTACTATTTACTGAGAACTGTAAAAACTGGGATCTTATCCTTTAAAATGCACTTGGCCCAGGGATAAGGAATTCAAACTCTTAGAAAGAGAAGCTTCAAGAAACAGAATCTGAAAAACTGTTTTATTGTGATTTCCAGCTTGTACAAGTTGGTATTGATAATGCATGCATCTTTCTTCAAAGGTCTGTGCTCCCTGCTGATCCTATCTTTGCTAATTTGAACTGCAACAATTGCCTATTTCTGCATGTAATGCTTTGTGGTTTTGTTTGTTTGTATTTTGGTTTTGGTTGTTTTTTTTTTTGTTACCCATGATAGGTTATGAGAAAACCTCTTTGTTGATTAGGCATGTCCTAGCCCTTTTAGTTTAAGAATAGTCCCAATGCCAGCACAGTGCTGGTGTAATCCATGTGTTGCAATGCATCACCGAGTGGGAGGTTAGCTCACGTTCACCAGACAGTTTATCACTTTTGACAGCGCAGTGCACTACACCATTTCTATCTCAGGGCCTGTTTGTTCAATGCTATCTTGGGGAGCTGTGCATCGTGTTTCCTTGTGGTTGTAGGAAGAAACGTGGACTATTGTGAACATGTATATCCTTTGTCCCCATGTGTGCACCTTAGTATACTAAAAGGTTCACAAAAAAATTTAATCTCCTCCTTTGAGGAAGAAATTAGTATCTAATACTAATTCTTCTTCAGCAGCTGTCCCTGATGCTATGGGCAAGTTTGCCAGCTTTTGACTCAACTTCTACTGGTGTCAAACTAAGATGCTGCAATGGGCTTTGAGGATTAAGTGAAATGTGAAAATTCATTAGACAGATGCTATTTTGTTTGAATGTAAATCAAGTGTCCATTGGTACTTCTCATTTGACAATTGCTGTAGCACTAAAAATGCCTGTTAGAATGTTCTGTCTACTTTTCTTAACATTGCCCTGCAGTTGCAAGAAGTAGCTTTGAAAATGAGACAGCTTTAAGGAGAGAAACATGAATAGAGATCACATTTCTCTGACTGAATTAAATTCTTACTGTGGCGCTACTTTTTGCCATTCGGTGAGTGTGTGTGTGTTTAAATTTTTCACTTTGTTTAGGAAAGGGGTATTTATTAACAGAGCAGTTGGAAAGAGCATCCTTCTGAGTAACTGGTACCACCAAGTTTTGACTCGCTGGAAGACCTGAAGGGGTCTTATTTTACCATCTTAATCCTCTTCACCTGTATGCTTCTATTCCCTGTGCATGCTTGCTGTCGTGTAGCAGCATAGACTGATTCATGAATTTTGATGTAAACTAAAAGGTAAAGGTTTTGGAAAAAAAAACAACCAAGAAGTATAATCCTATCATCTAAATATTAATTCCATCCAAAGAGGAAATTTCATTACACTAAGTGACAAATTACTGAAAATTATCAAACTGCTGATGCAACTTGTGGTCTTGTAATAGTATAAGTTAGTAACTTCTAAAACTAAACAATATGTCATTATTTTTCAAATAGTCCAGAATTACTTTTAAGAGCTGCCATTCTAGTTTCAGAAGAAAAAGACACATTTTGGCTGTTCATAAAGTGTATCAGTGAATGCAAGTTGAAATCATTGGACATAGAGAAATATACGATATAGACGTAGAGACACACATAGAGATGAGGGCTAATTTTCACTTGTGTGTGGTTTTTTTCTGCCTGGAAATTTAGTTATAGAAGGATCTGTATGTTTCATTCACTCATCTGAGAAGCTAGGATGTCAGACTCCGTAGTGAAGGCAGCTGCAGTCTGAGCTTTTACATGCTTAAAGATCCTGGGCATGTTCTATCTATACAGATCAGCTTTGTGCTGGACATCTGATGTGCACATGTGGAAAACATGACAAGATTGGAATGAACTGGATGTAATGTACAGGCTTTTGGTACACATGCAGGTCCAAGTGCACAACCTATACCCAGTAAAGCCAGTATTCCCTGATCAGGTGGCTACTGTACACACACAAGCCTATCGGTGCAACACAAGCACAGTCAGGCCAGCAGTCCCAGGCTGAGCATCCAACTAATTGCGCATGGAACATGTACAACCTGTTTGAGAAACACTCAAGTCACCTGGATAAAGCAAGGCTGAAGCTTCCACCTTTCTTTCTTTCTTTACAGAAAGAAGACTGTTCCACAGTACCTGGGTCCTGGGTAAGAACTCTAGGCAAGACAGAGTTCCCTCATATCTCTTTTAAACCCTGTAGGTTTCTGCTGTGGAATTGTCCTCTGGATTAGAAATGAAACTTCTTTTCATTATATGTGGGTTTTTTACCTGGGTCTTCTGGTTCTTGTCAACAGCTTTAGAGCATCTTTTACGTGTATGAAAAAATAAGTCTTCCTTTGCTTATTCTTCTGAGAAAACTGCCCAATTTTCATTTCTGATTGGTCATATATATTTTAGATTTCCTTCCTTGTTGAGGATAGTAGAAACATACTGTGGCTCATGTTTGGTTGATGCAGTCCTTTCTGATCTAGAGGAAAACTTTAAACTTCTTGTTAGGGGAAAGGCAGAAATCTAATTAAACTAGCTTGAGGGCATCATAAAAGTCAAAACTAAAAATACCTCTATTTATCGAAAATAATTACTGAAACATGTAAATATTTGAGGGCTTTGTTTTGGCATGTTGATTGTTTTGGTTTTTTTTTAACCAAGTAAATTTAAAGTATGTAATTTCCACTGGATAAATACCTCTTCATTCACACCAAGTCTTGTTTGTTCGTAATATGCTGTTTCTGTGAAAACCTGGATATGTTGTTGATTGATTGTCAAGGACAGCAAAAAAAAAAAAAATGTTTCTTAGGGCATGGGGTAAAAATTCCCTTTAATTCATCAATACGTTTTTGTTTCTTGTCTGAATTGCTCAATCATCTCACTTGATTGCCCATTTTTTTAAAACTCTAAAAAATACTTCTTTTGAAAGAAATGTTATGGTCTGCAGGGTAAATGCTCTTGTAAAACAGTGAATTCTATTTTTTTTTTTCCCCTGTGTTTGTACTTCAGGTAGAATTTCAGGATTCGAGGATTGCATCTTTTTCGTGGGAAAAGTTTAATCCAATCTCCTGAGTAAATGAGTTTTTTAAAACAATGAACTGTTCTGAGATCAGCCATCATTAAGGCAAATCTCTTCAGAACCATTTAATATTGTGTCTAATCCTGTTGACTTCAGTTTGTCAATGAATTTTCCAAATCAGATAGAATGGGGAAGCTGTATCTGTCATAAAACCCTTAGTGGAGTGTTCTTACAGTGTAAAATGGGAGCTTAGGAGAGTTACAGTCTGGGGAAACTGGATTTGTTCTCAAATAACTGGAAACTGGTGTGTGGCCTTTATTAATCCTCAGAACACATTTCCTTTGATAATGTTGCCTTTTGAAGAATTGACAGGCCTTATTGTATTTGCAGGTGACTGGTAGGGGGATAAGGGCAGAGGAAATAAAGAATTGTCTCCTTCTTCTTTATAATGAAGTTCTTCAGCAAAACTGTTGCTAGTACAAAGTATTGGGTTATTAAAGGAAATAGTATATTGAAGCACCATGAGTAGTTTAATGGAAATGTCCTTTTCCTCCTTTTTTCCTTGTTATAATACTGTTAATATATACAGAATACTGTCTGCTATGTTCATTCCTTCTTTATTCACTGAAGAACTTTTTCGTTGTTCCTTTCTCTGTTTCACATTTGTTTTTAAATTTGGTAAGGAGACCTAGTTTTATCCATAACTTCTGGTTCAAACCACTATTCTAGAAATTTCAAACAGTGTAGAGGATTGTAAGTTTTTTATAAAGGTGCTTCAAAATCAAGCTATTTGGTTTAAATGTAATAGTTACTGTTTTATTTCTGGGATTGCTTTGGGACAGCTGGGAAACTCTAAGATAAACACAAACCTGAAATTTTATGTTTGAAAATCGATTCTGTGCAGAAACAATTTTTTATGTATTAATGAACATATATTCTATTAGTAGTCCCCAGCTGGAAGTTACAACTTCATTTTCCAGAAAGAAAAATGACTTTTAAATGTTTCATGTGTCAAAGGATGAGATTTAAAACATCACCTTCCTGAAACAAATCAAGGCAATTAGTATATCAGGTATTGTATGTTTATTTGTAGGCTTCTTTACAAGACCTATAAAATCTGAATGTTTGAAAGATTTCCTATGAAGTAAGCCTACAGCCTCATCCATGAAACTTATGATCTTATAAAAGGGAACAAAAAGGCACTAAATAACTGTTTTGCTGTAAGCACTTGAGAAACCTGTTGGATGACAAACTTAATTTTAATTAAATGCTTGAAGTGCTGACCAATACTCCAAATTTAAAGAGGAAAAAAAAGAGTACTAAAAATAAATGCATGAAGCTAGAAAGTAATAAGTTCTTTATTAAAATATTTTGTGTTGTCAAGTCATGTCTGTTCTATCTCTGTTTAACTTTCCTGAATAAGCACAAATGGCTATTTCTGGACTAGGTTGCTTCTTTTAGTACTTTTTGATAAAAGCACACATCCATTAAATTTAGTACAGTTTGTTACTGGCATTTATTTTAAAATGTAGGAATTACTGTGCCATTTAAAGTTAACGATTCTTCTACTCAGTCTACAGCAGGATCAGATGCTTCAGAGAAAGATCTAAATAATGTGGAAACTGTCAAATGCGGAGTAACCATCCCAGACAGGAAGCTTTTTGAATGTTACTCACAGTCTGTCCCTTGGCAGAGGAGCTACAAATTCTGGGTGGGAGGAACATTCTCCCTTAGTTTTGTCGTCTTTTCCTTCCCGAGCATGCTGGATGGAGAAAGGCATAATTACTCTGTTTGGAGATTAACTGTTTTCGCGAAATTAACATTTGTTATATTCCACATTCCTAATCCGTATTGTATCATTAAGGTGTATATTGAAACCCAGCTGTCAGTAGTATGTTGAGTCTGTTTGAAGATGTTTCAAATCCCTTTGAAGAAACGCTAAATATATTTTCAGTTAACAGAAATAATGCAGTGCCCTTCCCACCGCCATGCCTGCATATCCATGTGTACACAAACGCTTGCAGTACTTGTGTTCAGTGGTTGGTTGTTTCCTTGGTCCAGATCTGTGGAGGGAGGGAGGAGCTGCTGCTGCTATTTGGTTTTGTCACATATAATCGCAGTCTAAAACATACTCGTACTGATGAAGGTAGTTTCATACTGAAGCAAGTTATTTTCCTAAGCTATGTTCTTCCACTGTAAGATGCAGCTAGCTAAACTGATACCTCTCTTTTTAACAGCTTGTCATAACTGGCTTATTTCTCAACCTCTGGAATACCAATACTCTTGATCTAAATTCAAAATTTTTATATAGTGAAGAATGTTAACTGCTTCGTGCTTATTATTTATTTTCTTTCAAAGGATGATTTGAAGGTGAAATCTGAGGAGCGTGCCAGTGTCATCCAACAACTTGAACAAACTATTGAGGATCTGAGGACCAAAATTGCAGAACTAGAGAAGCAGTTCCCTGGTGCAGAGGTACAGACTGCTGGGAGGGAGCAGGAAAATAAGCACACGCACACAGTCTGCAGGGAACTCAGCAGTGTGACTCTTCAAACGAATGAAGAAGAGACAGCACCCAGGACTGTGTCACAAGCAAGATCTGTACAAACATCACCAACGGAGGATTATTTAACACACACAATGCCTTCAGCCAATGCACTGCCACAGCCACCCCCACCACCGCATTTAGAAGGGGGCAAAAGTGAAGGGCCAACTCAGAAATTGCCAGCTCTAGAACTACAGCCCACGTTTTGTTCTGAAATATCCTTAATTCTGTCACCGAAGCTAATCTCAGTGCCACTGGATGCAAGCCAATCAGTGCAGAGTACGCAGCAGTCACCTCTTCCAGGACCCAAAGTTAATTTGTCCCTTGCATTTGAAGGAGAGACTGAAATGCCAGTTTCCCACCAGCCTCTAAGTACTGTAGATGTGACTTCTAGTGAACATCCCCCTTCTTTGCCCCCGGAGCCCACATGTAGCATTCCCCCATCACTGCCAGCCACTGAACCAGCTGCTCCCCTGTCTGGAGCACAGGGCCCTTCCCTTGCCACTCCCATGGCCATGGCAGGAGTAGCACCTCCACCACCCCCGCCTGGCTCAGGACTCCCTCCTTCTGCTGGCTCAGCAGTGCCACACCTGGACCACTCCTTGCCAGGCATCATGATGCCACCACCACCCCCCTGCTCCACCTCTGCCAAGTGGGGAGACACCGATGTTGCCTCCAGCCCCTCCTCTCCTATGTGCTGGAGCCCCACTGCCACCTCTACCACCACCTTTGCCTGAAGCAGGAGTCCCACCCCTTCTGCCCAGTTGGGGCATCCCACCTCCCCCTCCACCACCACCACCTTTACCTGGGGCCAGTGTCCCTCCCCCACCTCCTCCTTTGCCTGGCCTGGGAATGCCACCCCCATCTCCAGCACCACCTCTGCCTGGAGCAGGACTGCAACCACCTCAACCGCTTCTGCCAGGAGGGGGTATCGTGCCCCCCCCTCCACCACCTTTGCCTGGTGCAGGTGTCCCCCCTCCCCCTCCCCCTCCCCCACCTCCCCCTCCACTGCCTTTGCCTGGTGCAGGTGTCCCCCCTCCACCTCCCCTTCCACCGCCTTTGCCTGGTGCAGGTGTCCCCCCTCCACCTCCTCCACCACCCTTGCCTGGTGCAGGTGTCCCCCCTCCACCTCCTCCACCACCCTTGCCTGGTGCAGGTGTCCCCCCTCCACCTCCTCCACCACCCTTGCCTGGTGCAGGTGTCCCCCCTCCACCTCCTCCACCACCCTTGCCTGGTGCAGGTGTCCTCCCTCCACCTCCTCCACCACCTTTGCCTGGTGCAGGTGTCCCTCCACCACCTCCTCCTTTGCCTGGGTTGGGGATGCCAACTCCAGCCCCACCACCTTTGCCTGGAGAAGCACCACCCCTTCCAGCACCAGCCCAAGGCAGCACCTACCCAGCAGTCCCACAGGGCTGTGGGTTTCTTCCTCCTCCCTTACCATCTGGTTTATTTGCAATGGGGATGAATCAGGAGAAGGGGAGCAGGAAACATGTGATAGAGCCTTCTCGGCCAATGAAGCCTCTTTACTGGACAAGAATTCAGCTCCACAGTAAAAGGTAAGTTGTAGAGTTGTGTAGATAGTGGTGCTTTCACTTTACAACTGTCTTGATAGTGTTGTAAGTTACGAGCAAAAGTATTTACTACTAGGCAGGTCTTTCAGAGAACCTCAGTGCAAGCAGGATTTTATTTGTAGCTGGATATCTAAATGGGATGCCCATTTTCTTTAAAGCGCACAAATTCTGAGTAATGCTATTTGCACATGACAGCATATGACAGGGTAGTGTTTGCAGCTGGCTTTTGGGGTTACAGACCAGAGCCGATACGACTATATGCTAACAAGTGTTCTGTGAGATGGTTTTTAAAATGTTGTATTTGTGCTTCCCCTCAACTTTCAAGATAGCATTGGTCTCTCTCTGGAGCAGCTTGTGAGTTTTAGTAGTGTCTTCCCTCTAGATAGATGTATGCTGAATGCATTTTATCCTCTTTCCTTTCTCTAGTGACCTAGAAATCCTTTTATTTCACCTTATACACTCAGCAGGCAGATTCAAACTGCAGTTTATTTGCATGGTAGCATAAAGCTATTCTGGTAGCCCTTCCTTTGATATGACTTTGATACACTTGTGTTTGGTTGTTTATGGTTTTTGTTTGTTTGTGAATTATCATTCTTGGTCCTTACAAGAAGTTTCCTTATTAATCTTTTCTTTATGTCTCTGAGTACTGATTGTAAAACTCTTCTACTGTTATTTAATGATGAATTTCTTCTTTCTTTTCAAGTGCTTGCCACTGTCACACAGGTGGTCTGCTGATAACTGTCTATTTCTACTTCTCTTTCTGTCCATGTCTGTATGTTTTATAACCTGTATACAGCCTGTTTATATTCCTGTGTATGTAAAGTGGGTAAATATAAATTAGCCTGACAATTCTCGTGCATGAACAAAGAAGCAAACAAAGAAGTATGGGGGATAATCAACAGTATACCTTACCAAAATGCTGCTAGTAGAAGTTAGGCAACAACTTTTGAATCGCTACTATTTTATTTTCTACATTCCTCCATTTATGACCTTATTTAGTTTGACGTTGCCCTACATAGGTCTTTTGCTTAACTTTAGAGATTCTAGTGCTTCACTTGTGTGGGAAAAAATTGAAGAGCCTTCCATAGATTATCATGAGTTTGAAGAACTGTTTTCTAAAACAGCTGTTAAAGAGAGGAAGAAACCCATTTCGGACACCATTACAAAAACAAAGACTAAACAAGTGAGTACCCATTTAATTTCAGATCTTTTCTAGGCTGGTTTTTACATAAAAGGCAGATTTTTGCATGCAGCGGAAATAAATTTTGCCTGGTGTGAAATTGTTACCATATATATATACACATATATGTTCTATGTAGAAATATAATGAAAAAACAGAATGTAGGATGGGGTTCAAAACTGTGCGTGTTAAAGACTAAAGATCTCCTTTTTATAAATTATTCTTCAAGTATTTCCTTAAAAATATATTAACTTTATCCACTTCAAAATTAACAAAAATAAACCTAAAATAATTAGGTGCTTATATGATGCTTTGAAATTGACTGCACATGTGCAATTAGTAGAATATAAATTATTCTGATTAATTTTATAAGTTAAATAATGAGTTTTATATGAATTACCATGATTTCAGAGACAAATTATGTTTAATGATATAAGTACTAATGTTATACCAATCATAACAGTTCTAAGTTTGTGTTGTGTAGAATATGAAGTTTACGCATACAATAAATGACAAGCACAGTTGGGAAAATTCAACATTAATCAGTCTGGTTTCTTAAAATGGAACTGTACAATAAAATAAAAATAAGAAGCATATTTTAAATATAGAAATTTAAGCCCTTGGTAAAAGAGTAGAATCTGAATGTTTAAATTACTAGAGAGCTGTAATCTTGGTATCTGTGTGAAAATTGAATTGTGGAGGTATTATAACTAATTTGCAATAAGACTTTCAGGCTATGGAGGAGAATGTTATGTAGAATGCTTAACAGCAGTTACAATTCTTGTTTTATCTCATCTTTACATTCTGGTACTTAATTCAAGACTAGGCTATTCTTTCCATCATCGTTTAACATACAGGGTAAAGCTGTACAAGATCTTTTTTCCACATTGTATATACAGTAGGGCTCTTAAAAATCTCCATGCTATAGATCTTACGTTTGAATAGGACCTCTCCACCTTGTAGTTTGGGAGAACTTGCCCCCACACTTTGGTCAGGAATACAAATGTGCAGGTGCTCTTTACTGTGCTGGTGACCTGCTGCAGGCAACAGAATTGGTAGTGAAGTTATGACAATTATCCCAAGGTGCTGGATAAAAGCTTTATCTGGACAGAAGGGAAGGATAGTGCAGCCACGCTGTGTGGCTGTTCCCCATGTACCTGCGTGCTGCACTAGGCTGTATGTGGGATGGGAGGAAAAGTGATGGTGCTGCTCCTGCCACGCTGTCCTGCAATAAATACCCAAAGCGCAAGATCTCTGATTTTCTTCCCTGATTCCAGAAAAAGCCCCTTTTAATGGGTATTCTTAGCTAAAGTAGTCTGGTAGCTCTTTAAGGGGGGGGGGGGGGGGGAAGGAAAGAGTGCAAGTGTATACCTAGTGCTTTGCCTACGAACTATCAGTCCCTTCACATTTCATGAGGTTTGAGGATACAAATCTCTAAATAGCAAAAATGGCAACTGTTTAATTCTGTAACATAAACAGTGGTTAAAGAGAGACAGTGATTAGGAATAAACATTGCATGTGGATTTTAATGTTGAGTATTTATTTTTCTTGCAATGTCAAAAATCTAGATATGTTCTCAATAAATAAAGAAAATGTAGATAAAATTAAATGGAAATGACTAATTGTTCTTAGCTACTTTGAAAAGAGCAAGTTGTTTATGACACACATTTCGACACAGAAGTTTAAGGCAGTCTGAGTAGGTGCCGTCATCTAGAATGAGCATTCCTGTGGGCGACCTAAATTGACAGAAGAGAATCCCCTGTGTGTTTCTTTTCCTTTGGTGATCAAACAAATGTATTGCTTTCCAAAAGAGAGAGAAATTGCCTAATGGATTTGTTGAACTGTAGTATCTGGGGGAACAAGATCAACAATTGAAATTGCCTAAAGTCTGATTTGTTGAACTGTAGTATCTGGGGGAACAAGATCAACCAAACAGATAATTACGGGCTTTCATTAGACTGCAATTAGAGCTATCATTTATTGCAGATGTCAAAGTTAAATGTTCATGTTTGCAAATCCAGTTTAGGTTTTTCTTAGTATTGACACGAGACAACTGAAGTAGAACAGCTTTGCAAATATATTCTACGTATGCCCTCTCAGTGGTTTGGAATGCAGGCCTTCATTTTTGAAATTCTCTTTATTTGTACCGCAGTAAACACTTCGATAATGAAGTCCATCCATGTTTAGCAGAAGAAACAGTTATTTGGGGAAAGCATGGCTGTAATTCCACAAGTATGTTTTTATAGGAAACACCAAGTGCTGTTTAAGTGGTTACTGACTTACATGGCTTCTATGATAGTTACGGGTGTTGTAAAGATCTTACAAATGGTGTTTCTGTAGTGATTTTTACAGGGATGTGTTATGCAAAGCAGATGTGTTCTGTCACCTGTTGAGCTACGGAGAAGCATTGTACAGAACAGAACCAGGATCCACAAAGCTCACGCTGCTGCTTTCCAGAAACGCTCTAGTCTGGCAATTGGTTTTCCTCCTTGCATTGATGTGCGGGTGTGCTGAATGGATGTATTGCTTAGGTAGATTGGATGTAAAATACTAGCTACACTGGAAATAGTAGTCAGGAAAAAATGCACAGATACCTTTCAAATGCATAAAGTATTTGGTACGCTACATAAATATCTGATTTTAATAAAGAAATGTTTTTATTTTAAGCTGAAATAAAAATGCATTTACAGAGGAGGCCACGTGGCAGAGCGAGGGGCGGCGGGGGGGAAATACTAGCTAATCTGAAGAAAGATTTGATGGTTTGGGCATGTTTTAGTAGGTGAAAGTTTCATTATTTTGGAGTAGGCTGCTGTTCTGCAGACAGAGGTATTTATGCTGTATGTCGGAGCATGTTTGCATATGTTTGCTTGTGTATGTATATACATATGCATGATATACTTATTTCTATAACAGTGACCCCTTTTAAAGTGGTAAACTATCTGTGCTGGTTTGGGTTTTTTGAGTTAACAACTGAGCTAATTTCACCTTACCTAAGTATTGGTTCCAATTGTTTTTTCCTTGGCATGATCATCTGCAAATAACCTAATACAATATAAATAAATAACATTATAAAAAAATCAATATTACACCTAGCACTGAATGAAGGCTGTATTAAAATCCATCCAAGAACTTTAAAGAAAGAGCAAAAATGAAGTGTTAATATTTATTTGTGATTTTATTCTTACTGTCTCTCATTTGGTGCTATGGGAAAAGCTGTGATTTATTTTGCTCTGTTAAAATGTATATGTCAAATTCTCAGCTGCTGTAAATGTGTGCAGGCTCACTCAATGCGAATGCCTACTAAATCTTCAAAGAAAGTCCTTTATGGGCTGTATTATAGGTGGGGCTGCCATTGCTACCTATTAACGTGGTCTGGCTTTCATTATAGGTCCCTGTTGCTATAACTTTGCCAAAATTTAGCTCTTTAGGCAGCAAGTTTTGATGGGTTGGGTTTCCCCCACACACACACACATTGGGTGTCTCCTTCATTTTGCCAGTGTTAAGAAGAAAACAAAGTCTGTTTTTTCTCATTTCCATGTAGTTTCATAGACTTGATATATGCAAAAAATGTATCAGATACATGTTTTGTTAGTTGTAGAAAGGATTTCTTAAATTTGCCACTCTACAGGCTATATCTCAGTTCCTTTTGCTCAAGAGACTTCAGGTATAATTCTGAAGATTTTTTCCTAACCTTGTACTGGCAGGTTGGAAAACAGGGGCCAAGAGGAGAGAGGAAAGGAAGATTAAGATGATTAACTGGGGAGGGAGTTGAAGAACTGAAGAGATCTGACAGGTGGAAATATAGAGTATAATAGGTTTGACTCTGTGTTACCTCTTACTCTGTTTAATTTCTCTCAGAAACTTGTTGTGAGCCTGGGGTATTCTTGACCTGGATGTTCCTTTTGGCAAATAGTGGATCTTATCAAACCTGTGGTGTTTAACTCAAAGGGTAAAAACTTGCTCTTGGAGTGTCTTGTTCAGCCATGCCATGCAGTTAGAACACTAATTTTGGTTACATAGTAATTTTCTTAGGGCCCTTTCCATAGCTAGCATGGACTGTATGGAATGAGCACAGTTCATAATGATTATGTAGGAAATTAGGCTGTAACCTGAGTAAAAAATGTTTTTGCCCATTGTTGCAGCACTTAAAAACCATGTAATTATTGAAGCAGGAGGAAAAAGGATAGCCTCATGACTCCGAGGTCACATACATACTCAAGAATAATGGCAAATGTACTTACATTCAAAATGTACTTACATGGCAAACATCAGCCAGTGTGCACTGGATGGGTTCAGTGGGCAAATGGTACATAATGAGAAAATCTTGATGTCACTGCCAGCATAATAAATATAAAGAAGGGGCTGAGCTGACTTGCATAGATTGCTTCCCTAACTCTTGAACAGTCATCGTAGAAGCTTTACTGATAAACCTCTAACCGTATTTTTGGAAAATACACGTAACTGCAATGAACTTTTCAAGAGTGGACCATGTGTTTATAATATATCATGTAAATGAAATAAAAATGTTGAAGATATTCTCATATGGAAAGTCCGCTATTACTCTATTGACATTAAAATCTTAATCTCCTCCTTCCAACCCAGAAAATAAATAATAGGTTACTAAAGTTTCATTCTTTTTCAAAAGCCTTAGATGCAAACAAGATGTATCAGTAAAGCTGTTTAGCTAATGTTTTCAGCTTTTTTGAATTTTTAAGTTGAATATAAAGAATCTGTGGTAATTGAGTAGCCCTAGAATAAAATGCCATATAAAATAAGTATTGGTAAATAAGGTAAATGCCATATTTAGTTAACAGATGAAATTATTCATGTTTATTCATGAACAAGGAATGACATAAAGGGAAAAATAATTTTCTGAAACAGAGGGTTTATACCCTTTGCAAACAGTGGAGGCACTGTCCTAAGAAGCTTTCTGTATCCACACTTACTGATCTATTAATTACCTGTGTCAATGGCACAGACATTCACTGCCATTTTATGTACTCTCCAGAGATACAGTTGGGGTTCTGCTACCCCCACAAACAGGAATTTTAGAGGACTTGATCGATTCATCCTTGTTATTTATACAAGCAAATAATCAATGATGTCATGAAGTTATTTATGAAATTTAAATGTCTCATTTATTTGGCTTGTAAGAATAATTTCTTTTATGAGATGCTGTATGAATGTGATCTCTGTTTCTACCTCTCATTCTCTTCTTTATATGGCTTATTGCACGTTTTGTTGTTATATTATTTGTTTCATAACTGTATCTACAAAGTTCACGTGGTTGCAAGCACAGTTTTACCTGACTGCATCTACAGATCAAATATCTCTACCTGTTAAAGGCTTCCCAGGTTGATGTCCTCTATTAACCACATGCATTTCTCATTCTTTTTTCCTTCCTACTTGTTTTTCTTTGGATCATATATTTGCAAGTTTAAAAATGAAGATGTGCGCTTCGCGTCTGACAATCTTGTGAACTCGTCATGTAAAAGCTCTGTGGCTTTCTGTATTTTGTCTGTGTATCCTTCCCAGCACTGAAAGGTTCTGCTGATGTAATGACCTGTTTTAGATGCTGCTTCTGCTTACAGATTCTGTATGGGCAAGAAAGGTTATATTCGTTTCTTAACCAGAGGAACTGTGTAGAGTATCTGACAGTGGCCCTGTTGTGTTTGTGATCTGGAAGACCTCTGCAGGGGAAGATCTTACTGAAAGTTTGTTCAAATAAAGAGAAAAAGAGGCTTTGGGTTGGACTGAGCAAGCTGCAGCTGTTCTGTGAGACTAAAAGCTGTATATCTAAAAAGCACGACTCATATCTTGAATTTCAGCAGAAAGATAGCTGCCACCCTGGGCTGTGTATGATTCTTGCTGTACCTGATACTGTCAAGTAGAGGCATCTTAGTTACAGCTGTCTTTCCAGGGAGGTTGTCCACCTCACATTCCATAGCCAGTAGCTCTACACCTTTCAGATACTTTCTTCTCCATCTCCCCGCAGTGCTTCTGACTCTCAGTGCAGTGGATATTGTAATATTGGGTGACATCAAGGGAAGAAGAATAATACGAAGATAGCAATGCACATTTCTTCTCTTATCTTTCTGTCCACATTGATATTGCCAAGGAGACAAAAACCAATGCTTTATAGTATGATAATTTTTAAATCTCATCAAGAAAATTCAAATTGCTTCAGAATTAAATGTGCATATGGAATGAATATCTTGCACCCTGAAATTAAGAGTTTAGTACTGTGGCCATGATTTAGTTAAAAAAAAAATCACTGTTCACCTTAAGTGTGAATATACTTGTCTGTATGACTATGGGATCCTAGCTGACTTAATTAAACAGATTTTTACGATAAGGATGAAAATCAAGGTTTTAGAGATTAAGGGGTTTTTTTTAAAATTATTATTTGTAAAGAAGTACTGATATCACAGATTTTTACTTCTGGCTATATTTTGTTACTTAGTGGTGAATTTTCTAAAAGCAGCAAGAACAAAAAAAAAATTGTTATATATATTTGGAGTAGGTAGAGTGAACAATGTCACACTTTTGACTGTAACCATAAGTCCCCCTTTAAAAGTGGGAACACTGAAGCTTTCACAGCATGGGGTTTTGTTTATTTTTTTCTTGTTGATATCTCCTGCTAGATATCATAGTGGGTACTTACATCTGTTTGGGATATTTTTTTTATTATTTTTTTTTTTTTAGTTTGGGGGAGGGTGTGTTGCATTCTTCAACCTTTCCTACACCCCACCCCACCACCCCTTTCTTCCATGTCTCTCTACCTGATTTGATGTGTTAACTTTTTATAAAATAATTAAGACTGTTAATTTCAAATGTGTTTGGGCATGCAGTATGTTTTGCACGAGTTTGCAAAACATGTGTGTAATTGCATGCCTAATTTGACTACACTGTGACAAGGCTGTTCATAGCAGTTGGGTTGATCACCTGCAAAAGCCGCCTGCTGAGTGCATTGTCTGCATCACAGACCGGAGTTTCTAAGGGATTTTTAGCGTTTGGAGGTGTATTTTCTTTTAAAGAGTTTATACTGTAACATCTGAACATGCGTTTCCATTACTAACCCACAGAGACATTTTGAGTTATAAGATCTAATAACATAGAAACTAAACTTTAGGTACCCTGGTCCTTTAGCTGATGAAAGAAGGAATAACTATAATTGTGGTATGTAATAATGAGCTAAACTCTAAAGAGGAGATTTAGGTATGGAAAACTAAACCCCTTGTGATCTATTTCTAAACAAAAGATTTAAAACTTTTCTATTTAACTCCAACCCCTACTTGAGTCCTTAACATTAGAATATTGTTAAGGGACATTTTACTATTTTCAGCCTTCTGTTGAGGAACATGATGCTTATCTAACTTACTACTGTGTATCTGAAACAGAGCAAGCTAAGTATTTTTTCATTTAATGTCATAAGTGAGGGATATTAACTGGGGTATCAATCTCTTAGTAAAAGATTACTTCTACAGTAACAGTTTTATGATATTCATTTCAAACAAAAGTTATTTAGTGATAAAACTGCATAAAAGGACATGAACCATTTCTTAGATGTATCGTTAAAAGCTTTATTTATGAAAGTACAGGAGAGTAATAGATAAAATGAATGAAAAGTAAATATTACATTTAATCTTTACCCTCAAGCATAAATTTACAGCATCCACGAACTGGCAGACACGGTTGCTTGGCTGTCTTAATTTGCATAACATGTCAACAACTTGCATCTGGGAGTACAGTAAAAAGAGTATTTTGAAACTTAGCTGTCTCCTTACAGATTATGAGACTCCTCAGCATGGAAAGTAACCAGTTAGTTTGCAGAGAGGATTCCAGGTTTCATTAGGGTAGGAGACAAAGAGGTGCTCAAAGTATACACTTCATGATGGATATTCTGTGGTAAAAGTTGAGTTCAGTTAATTCGCTGTGTGCCATCAGCATGGATATGCCCTTAGGACAGCCCGGACCAGGTGTTGGTTGGGAGGGTTTGGGTCTCTTTTTGTAAGTATTATATAGGAAAGTTTGATCTCCTACTGTACCAAAATGACCTTGCTGCTTGAAGTAGTCCCTGTTTCCATTCTCATAATTGACTTGGGGCTAGTAATGGTACTTCTGGATTTACCTTTAAAGAAAACCCAGAACAAACCAGACACCATCCCCACCCCACCCCTCCCACCCCTCCTTCCTCATAAAAGCATAATATTATTCTGTTGTATCTGAATATACATGTGAAAGATATGATATGGGTCCAGTTCTGTGATTGACAGCTTTATGTTTGGAATACATTTGAATTCACAGAAAAGATCTGTTGTCACAATGCCCAGCAAGAAGGTGACTGCTTTACTGCCCTGATTCGGTCTCTTAACATCTTGCTTGGAACTTTGGGGTTTCTGCATCCTCTGTGATGGTTAGAAGCTATAGGCCCTTGTACAGTGGAGTTTCTTGCGTGTGCCCTTTTCCTAACGTACAGTAGTTTTTCTTAACCAGTGAAATCCTTGCAATAATTTCCCTTAGTGCTGGTGGTCAAACCAGAACCAGAAAGCAAGAATCATTGCAAAATTCTATGCATTAACTACATATTATTCTGGGGAAAGGGAATCTTCCTATTTTTGCTTCAGGATGCTCATCAGACATGTGTCTCACATTACCTTTCACTAAATAGCTCTTTGTTTTTGCTTGTGTTAAACAGTCAGGAACAAATTTGGCATGTAGTTTGTTTACTGCTTAACAACGAGGACCACTCAACAATTAGAAAGTTTGTCCTAGACTTCAGGCTGCAGATAATATCTCTAGCTTCCTTTTTATTTAATAAAAAAAAAAAACAAAAAAACGTTTGAAGCAGAGTTCCAGAATCCAGACTAAAAAGGAGCTGTGTATTGTGTCTGAGGCTTTAGACCTTGTAGAGATTGGATTTATCAAGCTTTTGTTGTTCCGCCTTTAAATGGCGTCACTCGTCTGTAGCCTGTAGGCCCAGACTATGCAGCTGATTTATTGTATTGTTTTATTTTTAAAAGTGGGAATTGCTTTAGGCTTTTATGCTAATATTCATGCTTTCTGAATTAGTGCTGTATTGTATTGTTACAGCTATTCTGTTGGAGGAAACTATAGTATTCATGCAATTGACTGAAATGGGTATGAAATGCATAATAGAGATTAGTATAAAAGTTGACAGAAAACTTACATTTTAAATAAAGCCAGAAAAAACTGGTAGCTAGTACATAAAAGTGCTTTATCTGTTGTTGTTCTGCACCTATTCACCTGACAGCCATGCTCTTTGGCACTCTTTCGATATCATGGTTCAGAACTTTGGCACCAAAGACAACCTATTCTTTATTGAAGACTGTTTTCCCTGCACCCTCCCCTCACACCCCCTACCCCCCCCTCAATCATTGGCAAAATGCGGCACTCAGTAAATAGTTATTCTCCTGTCCATCAGCTTACTTTCAGAAAAAACCCAACAACTTATTTTTCCTGCTTTTAAGTCAGATTTCTTTTAGAGCACAGGACTTGAAGGGATTTACTAGGCCATTAAATCTGGTCCTATCGCATTGATGGGAACTATGCCTCCTAAGAAATTGTGTTCTAGCCTGCATCATAGCAATGTAGTTAATATATTTGGTTCTTTTTTCTCTAGTGTTCGTCCCCTTGCTGTGTTTGTAGACCTAAACTCAGTAGATCTTTGAACTTTTAGATTGCTGATAGGTGGTAGAAAGAGCGATTTCACAATTTGAAGCCAATATAGTAGTAAATGGGTACTGACACCATTAGAAGTGGGAGATCACTAGCAACAGGCTCCACACCATCCTTGCTCTTTGAGCCTCCAAGAAAGAACAGCGTGGTTTGGCTTTCTTTGGAAATGTCAAGTTGTGAACCCTTCCCTGGGTACACCTGAATACAGTTGGAACATTGTTTTGGGGAAGACCATTAAACCAAGATCTTTTACTCTCAGTTTTCTTCTTTTGTTTTGTTTTACTCCTGGCCAACATATCAGCCTGCACCAATGCCATTTCTACTTCATATTTGAAGAATATGAGTGACAAGAAACATACATATTTAGTCCAGATGAGCTCTTGCCACTTTGTGTGACTGTTATTTCCTTATAGAATTCTTGGAACAGGTTTGCATTCATTTCTTAATTCACAATTTTTGTTAGCTTTGGGCAAGTTTTCTCGTTCAAAATACAGGCAACAAAGGACTCCCTCTATATGCCGATGACAGCAACAAGCTTAAATTATTATATTATTATGAGATGTTTCAGACTTGAGCAAAAGCAATAATGATGGGAGCTGGAATCAGTCGTTTCCCCAGCATCTTCCATACTAAATTCCTTCTTGTCAGCTTTAAGAATTTTTTGAATTTTTATGTAATGCACCACATTGTTTCTTCACATTGCTCTGTCTTTTCTGGAAATAAGCCTTGGTAGTTGATGAATTTCTGTTCTTTTTGAAATTTTGTATCCATTTTGTTTTTCTCTTAGAATGCAAGATACTTGTTTGGTTATTATTAGAGATTTACATTGCAGCATAGTTGTGAGAAAGAGTCAATCTGCACCTTGCTACCCAAGATCTATTTTATTTTGTAAACCTTTTTTAGCTGCAAAGAAATAGATAGATAATAGCTTCTTTTTACCACAAGAAAATCTCATGTTATTTGTCCCAGCTGTATCTCAGTTCAAGGTTTAAATGAGATTTATGCTCCATTTAAAAAAAACTTTTAGAGTTATTATAGCATATTAGAAGGATAGTGTGGGATATTCTGTTTTTTCTGAAATATGTTAGTTTTCCCTTTTGAATTCAGAAAAGCTATCACATCAAATTCCAGTCCATTTGACTTCAGTTTTAAATTCCTAATAATATATTACATGGGTTAGACAATTACATAAGAATTTCTTGCTAACTTCCGACAGATGAAGTCAATAGTTATGCCTTGAATTTAGGTCCTTAACCATGTGAGTGATAGCTATGAAATACTTGGTTTCTAATGTTCAAATTTTCAGTTCATAAGCAGAATGTTGTGTTTTCACTTCATTGCAACTAGTTAGGCATCTATGAGGAAAGGAGGATGAAACATGTCATAAATGATGGTTATGAAGGTTTAAGGGGGAAGAAAAGAAGTAATAAAACAATTGGCCAGCCAACCATATCCTCAGAAAAGCCTATACTGCGAGCACCGTGAGTTTCTCGTTCCCTCTCCTAAGTAGTCACAGTGGCAGAGGTCTGGGTCAGACTTTCACTTCTTTTCAGCTACTGCTCAAACATCAATACACAAACCTGTGTCTGAACACTTAAACAAATCAAAGCTGGCCACAGGGCAAACATCTTGTGGGTACTTTTATGTTTTGTTTTGGTTTTTTTATAAAATGTGAATTGGATCACGCATTCTTTATTCTAGCTAAATTAATTCTACTTTTCTAATCTCATTTCTACTAATTAATTTCTAAATAATTGTGCCAGTGAGACTGTAGATGATACAGCACTTTGGTCCTGAGGTAGGAACTGTATAACTTAGGAAGCATACAGATGATTTTTTAAACTGCAATGTAAAATGAACTTGAACTTACAGTTGTAATTATCTGGCTTTTATTCTTTCCTCCAAGAGATTTGCAAAGGTGGTCTTCAGTGTGTTTAGTACAGTGTAAAACTCAGCAAACTGAATAGTTTAAATATTAACCTCTTCCATCTACATAATGGCTGTAGTCCTGCATTGATAAGTACTTTGACTAGAATCACAACACTTTACAGATAAGTGTCCTTCCCTGGCATTACTTGCTTCTCATACAGATGGCATAAAATTTACAGTAAGTTGAATTCAGACAGCTTAGAACCCTCTGGAAGAAAGTCTGTGGATTACTTCTTGCTTTTATGCTTGCAAAGCAACTATGTACAAAGTGTATTTTAGTGACTAATTTTAACCCCCTGAAGCAAGACATTGTGATGGCTTCATTTTATTCTTTTGTTTCTTTTAAAAACAAATAATAAAAAAAAAAAGCTTTGAGACCTTTTATATACCCTAAAAGTGATTAAAGAAAACCCCAATATGTACATGGTTATTTTGCTTTTTAAATAAAATTCATATTGGCATCTACTACGTCAAAGACTCAAATAAAATACAAATTCTCACAGTTTTAGCTTACATCAAAGATGGAAATCATTGTGTGGTTTCGGAAACTAAAGCAATTCCAAGATAGACACAGTTGGAATTTTTTTTATATGACAGCCTGTTTCATACACTTAGTAACATCAGTGTGAGGTTGAAAGTGTACATCTGATGGCGGAGGAAGTCTAGGGGAACTTTTATAGTGACTCTTTTAGGATTAATATTCAACTAGGTGACATAGTTACACTTGTGATGAATTTATGCAGCAGAAGCAAACTTAAAAATAAAAAAAAATATTTATTTTTATGTGTGTATAGACTACAAGGTACTATTTCTTGAATTTGTCATTAATAATGCAAAATATCTTATACATTTTCCTGCAGATTAATACTAATAGTTGGGTTTCTTTTGGCAGGTTGTCAAGTTGTTAAGTAACAAAAGGTCTCAAGCTGTTGGAATATTGATGTCTAGCCTTCATTTAGATATGAGGGACATTCAACATGGTAAGTGAAATAAGTATTGTTGATTCTAGCTAAGGTCACATCATTAATAATCTGGAAATCCTAATTATTTCTATCTTTTGAGATGTACAGTAAATTAATAAGAAGTTTTTTTTTCACACTACTTCTCTGAAAATAGCTTGTTCTGACATTTATTTTCCCCTTTCTAGTAACATATTCCGTTATTCTGTATAGAAAATAAAACTATTTATTTGGAGAATTGCCATCTGCAGGTTTTGTCACCTAATGGTATAAAATATAGACACTTTGATTTTGGTCTTTCTGAGGAAGAAATTTTGAGGCATTGTTCATTTTAATTCATATAGCCTCAGGACATATCCAGAAAAGTAAATTGCAACATTTAATTGATTTGCTATATAAAATAGTTCCTGTATTTGGGTTAGCACAAGATGGAGTTCTTTCATCTGCAGCAGCATTTTTTACAAAGGGAGATCTTTCGGGTGAGTGTAATACTTTTCACATTTATGCTAAGAGACAGTAGTGCAAAAAGGTGAAAAGTGGAATTGCATTTATAGTCAGAGCATCCCTTATGTTTCCCAAAGGCTTTGGATAGATTTGAAGCAGATTGAATTATCCTGTGAAGTGCCAGCCTATCTATTAAATAAATGTGGTTTCAAGTATAACGCAGACTTCATAAATCACAAAAACATCTTGTGAACTTTCTAGGCTACGTAGTTACAGCCATGCATTCAGTTTACTATGATTTGCTTATTTTGTGAAATTATTCACAAATAGAACAAATTTCAGAGTGCTCTGTCAGCTAGTGAGTAACTCTTAATCACAATTTTAAGTTTTTATTAAACTGTTTTGATGGTTACTAGACTTCCTTAAGCTGATGCACTTAAGATGGTAGTCATAGAGCAAGGCGCCAGTACTGGCGCCAAGAAGTACTTGGTATTTCCAAAGCTGGCAGATGTAGTTCAGTTAAGTCATAGAGCAAAATCTGAAAACAATGATATGGTCCTTTCCTTCAGTCAAATATTCAACTTGGTTTCAGTTAATAATGAGAACCTTATGAACAAAGGAGTCCGCCTAACATCTGTGTCTGTGGTAAAGCCAACACAAGTTCATTGAAAATTTGCTTGCTTAACATGCAACACTAACAATAACATGGCATGAATGTCAGTAGTTGAAGGGGTCAAACAATATTATACTTAACCTTTATCCCATTACAATATTAAGCACACATGATCATCTAAGAGCTGTGTGCAGATTTTGTATATTCCTCTTTCAATAGCTGTTTTCTAAAACCAAGTCTTTGCAAAGGGGAATTTAGGAGCACTCTTATTCCCTTGCTGTGCAGAAATGATTGAACAAACATGAAAGAACTTTTGTCTGATGGAGGACTTTGTGGAAATGGTTGGAAGATCCTGGTGTTAATTTTTTTTTTTTTTTTTTTAATGAACATAAAATAGGCGTGGAGGAAAAGTGGTGGGGAGCAGGAAAGAAATTTGCATGGTCGGGGGCAAGGAAAATAGAGGAGACATCTCACCAAGAAGTATTTCTGGCATCAGTCACTCCATGCAGAGTTCTCCGAGTGATGTAACCATAGAGCCTGTGGAGAAATTATAAAATCACAAGCCCAAGTATTTAGCTTCACCTTCATGTATGCACTATTTTTACTTGATTGTTAAAAAGTAAGGGGTTTACATGTCTTTTGGGTTTAAAGGTTACTGCTTTACCTGCTGTGACTTGAATATACTAACGAGGCAGTCCTATCAAAAATTAAAATAATTTTAAAGAGTGGCTGCATGAGCAAAATAAGCAAGTGATATGTTTGCTCTTTATACATGAATTTTAAGATGTACAACAATAACTGCTACAAAACCTGTGACCAGTGCTCTTAGTTTCCTGGCCCAGGGTTTTAGTGGTGGTCTTAAGTTTTTACTATGTTTAATGTACAGTGCCATGTACATTTACCCATATCTCAAGCAATGATTTTTTGTGAATTTGAAAGCCAGGCAAATGAAACTACGCTCGCCCCAACAATCTGTGGTACTAGGCAACTGTCTTTGTAGGCTTTCTTGTAAATATTCCCTATATTGCTTTAAAGTGTATCTATGGGATGTGGTGTTCATGCAGACTGCAGGAAAATTTTAATTTATTCCTTTTCTTTTTTTCTTCTTTTTTTTCCCTTTTTTTTTTTTGGCCACAAAAAAGCACCCAGAGAGAGAGAAACTTCCACTGCAATGTGGTATTCAGTATATTTCTTGGTTTGCATACTATAGCGTTTTACTTTTATTGATTTAGACAAATTTCAAAGTGTTACAGGAACAGAAGGGAAAACAATTGTGCTGGGTATTAATTCACCTAATAAATTTATAATTTGAAGTTTTGATTCATATTGTGTTTAACTGAAGAGCTTAAAATAACTTGAAACCTAGGCAAATGTTCTATCAATGTCTTGTAATTTTTTTGTTGTTTCATTGATTTTTTTGTTGTTATTTATTTTTGTTTGCTTTTTAAGATACAAAACAATGTTGAAGTATTGTCTGCAAGAAACAATCCTTGAGGAAAGATTGTTTTGGAAACTTGAAAGTTTGAGAATTATTTATGATATTTGTTAACTAATCTTGAACACTTAGCTACTTTTTCATGCATGTGTGACCAGATGGGATTTAATGGAAGATCTTAGAATATTCTAACATATGCTAAATAGCTTTTCTTGATGATGATGAAATCAGTGTTAAGTGTCTGCTGGTAGAATTGCATTTGTCTGCTCCTGACTCTGAGGTAGGTTTGCGAAGACAAACTCCCAAACCCTAGCTGCTTTGAAAGAATTTTTACAGTGTGGAAGGAATAGTTGTAATAATCAGAGCACATTTGTACTGAACTCTAGTACGTCTTTCTAGTAGTGCTTTAAAGTAGGGTAGATTGATTTTTGTTGCTGTTACGGGGTGGTTTTTTTTTAGTGGATTCTAATTGTTAACAGAAATTCCCAGCTATTTTATGAAGTCTAGGCTAGAACTATAAGAAATACTGGTCTCTTTAGTCACAGTGCCATTTCTCTATGTTATTAGTACAAAAATGAGTCCTTTTCTCATGGTTTCTCTGGTTTCACACACGGTTTTACTGATGCCTGTTTTTTACAATCAACTATGCAAAACGCTTTATCCAGGCATTTTGCTTGCTTTTTTATTTTTGCTATACCACAAATATCCTTTATCCAGGATTATGTTCCCACTGGAAATATAGCTGTATTTGGCTGCATGATTCAGACAAAGCCTGAGAAATGCCATACAAGCACTTCTTACATATTTTTCCTTTATAGCTCAGATTTTATTCCTAGAGAAAAGACTTTGGTTTCAACAGTAGTCATTTGGGTTTTTTTCTTGATATTTCAGAGGTGCAGCGTGTGCTTAAATTGGAGATTCAGCAAGGTTCCATTTAACTGCATATAGTATTCTATGATGAGCACCCTGTACATTAGTATGTAATTCCATGTTAAGTCTGAGTTTGCATTTAGGGACTATGTCTCTTAATTTAAGAGCACTCTTGTTAACAAAGTTGTCTGTCATCACGTGAACAACTGTTTGAAATTGTAACTATGTTGCAGAGAACATGCTTGTCAGTGCCTTCCCCAATGGTATAAAGATTCACTGTATTCTCCTCCAAGTTTGAGCTTTTATGGCTGTTAACAAGTGCAGAAAGAACAGCAAAAAATTCCGCGTCTGTAAAAGTAGAAGCAAAAATTAAACTGAATATGTCAGCCAGATGAAAAGCAATTTTTTATACTTCATGCAGACAAATATTACATTTACTGCACAGTCAGTTTTTTTACCTGGTATTTATTTCCAAAACGGAACGTAATCTTTTATTCACCAAGACCATCTTAGTCTGAGAATGCCTTGTAAATGTTGAAAGTAGAAGTCTGGCAAAAATGGCATATGCAGTTCTCTAACTTTTGAAGTTGTCTGTAATCTTCTCCAACTCAGTAAGTTTCCCTTAAGAGGGTTTATTATTGCAGGCAAGGTGTTACCTCTGGCATGGCTGCGATACTCTAAATACAGTTAATTTCTGTAAGGTTTTGCATAGCACTTTGTGGTTGCCCTGGCTCTGTTGGGAGTAGTTTGGAGATTTCTGCCTCTGTATTTTGGACCACCTTTCTTATATCCTCATTTAAGAAGTCATTTCCATCCCCCCACCCCCGAGACACTGGTAATCTACAGAATTTGATGGAGGTAACCTGTCCCATTCTGATAACTGGGGGGCAACAGGACAGGACAGGATGACAAAAAACCCCAAACCTACACACACACACACACCCCAAAAAAAAGAAAAAAAAACAACAACAAAACCACACAACAACAAAAAAACCCCAAAACCTAAACAAAACCAAACAAAACAAAATTAAAAAAAACCAAATGAACAAACTTGTGGAAAAACGTATGGAAGACCAAGGCTTTAATTTTTAATTACAGCCTTCAGCATGTTGTTTAGTGCTGCTAGAAACAGAGCTTATATAAAATAATGTAATAGGAAAAATAGTTATGGAAAGGGCAGGCAGATTCACCTAACAGCCAGTAAAGCCCAACCTTTTAATCTGGATTTGAGATTATTTTAGTGAGAGTTGTATCTGCAGCAGAGCTTGCTCTGCTAGCAGAAGTACAACTTTGAACAACAGACGTATCTTTTGCCTGAATTCAAGACAGATGTGCAGGAAGTGAATGTACTTTAAATGTTAGTGAGCAAAATAAATGTTTATTCTTTAGTATTTGTCTATTAGTGACAAAGAAACATGAGGAAATCTTGGTTTTCTTTTCTGACTTGACTGCTCACACTAGCACATAGAAATTATGAGCTAGGAGAGACTGTCAAAGCTTAATAAAATTATTTCATTGGAGGTGGAGGATAGAATGTCTCTTGCGCTACATTATTTTGATGTTCTCTGCAGGAATTCTTCATGCATTGAAGTATCACATAGTCTCAGTGGTCATAGGTCCAAGAGATGCTCTAAATGGAAAGCAATCAGAAAAGAATGAATTAACATCTGAATAATAAGACTCATTATTAGTTTATCTAAGGTGCAGAGGTGATCTGAGCACTATTTACCCTAATAACAATGTATGTGTAAGAGGAAAATAATTTGAAACTCTTAACATGATACTGAAATATTTGTCAAGAATGTGTATCTTCACAAAAGACATTTTACTTTTTAAAGAACCAATGACAACAAAACAATACATGATTGGAACATGTTCTTTGGACATTGTTATACTGGATGGTAGATCAGCTGCCCAAAATTTTTATTTCTGTCCATTTAAGTTATGAAAAAAAAAATCCTGGATGTAAGAAAATGTATAGAACATTTTTTTTATTCAGGTGGCAAGCCTGTATTTCTTAATTAAAGGAGTTATCCATCAAGTGATTGCAGCCAGTGCACGCAAATTATAAAGTTTGAAACTTTGCCTGTTTCTTCTGGTTTATTAGTTGAAAACTGAATTTTTTGGAAACATTTTTCTCGTAATCAAATATTGTGCATTTAGCTGCCTAAAACCTTAAAAGATTGTGGCTTAAACTCCCCCTCTGATATCCTTTCCAACATGTGTTTAGATTCTTCTGAGATATTACCAAGAAAAGATTTGTTGGTCCAGAATTTTCCTGTCCTGTGAACTAGCACTTCCTCAAAACTTCACACCGTAATCCTGTCTTATTCCTCTATTTCTTCTAAGCTTTATGCTACCATATTCGTTACGTTATGCCTGCTGTTAGCAAGCTTACACATTTTATTTGCTTATATAATTACTTTACAAGCTCCTATTGTGAAATTATTGGTAAGGAAAACAATGGGATACACAAAATGACTTTTTATAAAAGACAGACTAGACTTAGAGTGACACACACATATGTATCACTGCAAATGTTTCTATTGCTTTGAGCTATTAGTATGCCCACACTGTGATGTACCAAGCAGCCAAAAGTAATTCTGGAGCCCTTGTCTGGCCACTCCTGCCAGAGGCAGCAAGTGAGGGAGGACAACAAAGGCCCTTGGAGATAGCTGGGGGTTCTAATGGATGTGCCATAAACACCTGAGCTGTGGCTGAAGCCCCTGAAAGCCAGTTGTGAGTAGTGAAAGCATGCTTCAAGTCTCATTTCCATCCTCTGAGATTTTCTGAAACTTAATTCACAGTGATCAGAGGCCAATAAAGTAATAGCAGCAGTTATTAAGGAAAAAATACAACCTTGTTTATAATTTCCTTTAAGTAGGCATGCAACACATCAAGATAATGGACAGAAACACTCATATCACTAAGAAAGGAACTGAATGTTTTATGTGATACATCCTTGGAATTTACAATTAAAAATAAATTTATAGAATTAAACCAGTTTTCTATAATGCAAAATACATTTTACAGTTAGTTTTTTTAAATGAGGAAAATCATATTGAGTTTTTTCATGATATTTGAATCAGCAGACACTAATTACTGCCACATTGGATAGTTTGGATAATTAAAGATTTTTGTTGTTGTTAAGAACATATGAATGTAATTTAATAGAGAAGTTTTGTAAGAAACTGTAACTGCATTGTTTGTCTGTTGTTTCAGTTGAAACAGTTTATTTTTTTTTCTTGGAAGTCTGATTAACTTTGAAAGTTTGAGAGAAAAGTTTCAGGAAAGTTCTGTTCTCCCAAAAGAAAAAAAAGCGGTACTGTTATTTCTCATTCATGTACCATGTAGTCACTTATAAGAGGGATGATTGCAAAATTCTAAGCATAAAAGCAACAAAATGTATGTTATTAGCATTGGTACCATGCAAAAATTCAGGGGAGGGATGGAGAAAAAGAGCACCTGGTCTTCCCACAGCAGAAAAAATTTCCAGTGGTCATACTTTTATACATTGCTACACTACGCAGAGATTTTAGCATTATGAAAATTAAGAAATTCTTATTAATTGACTAAGACCTTCCAGTAATAATGTCACATATTTTTTCATTAAGTCACAAGTTTAGGGGAAAAAGGATGTTTACCAAAACAGTCTGTTTGTGATCTTTTGATGTGGGTGTTATACTTGAATATATTTATACACACAAAAATTGTATAAAAAAATTAACGCCACTCACATGTACATAGTTGTTAAAATCTAATTAAACATAAGGTATTTAAAATGAGGATTTAGTAAAACTTGCAAGGTGAGTACCTTTTTTTTTTTTTTTTCTTCTTTTACATTCAGTGTACCTATTTTTACTGTATATTCCTTATAATTCCTCTTTTAAGGAAGTAATTAAAATTATATGCCATATTAGGTCAAATGGAGACCTACCTAGCTTAGTACCTGATCTCCTGTGTGGATAAACTGGGGGTGGGGGTTGGGATAGGTGAGCGGCACTGGTCATTCATTACATAATTTTAATAGATCTGTATTTTATCTTATTTTATCTTTTTTGCAGTAGTATTCTTTCTCCAAATTGAAAAGTTGTTTTGGAATTACTTTCATACACATTATCTTTTCTATTGATTTTTTTTCCTTGTCACCAGTCTATGATCTATAGTTTTCTTTCCTCTCTTTGCAAATGGGGTGACTGTCTACTATTAAGATTCACATGCACCATATCGTATGCCTATGCCATGGTATTGCATCATCTTCTATTTCTGCCTTCATTTTTTCTGTATTGCTACTGACATTCTGTTTGCCCTTTTAAATGTTGCTGATTATTGAGCTTAAGTTTTCAGAGAGCTATGAAGAAAATCTGTCTTTTTTGCTGGGGCAATAGTTGCTAATTTTGTACCCATCGCATTTTACAGTTTGGGTTATTTTTTTTTCCATCTACGTTCAATGTATTGACACTAAATATTTGAGACATCCTTTTGTACATGTTTGTGGTTAGTTTTTAAATGGCTGGCTTTTATTATCTGCCAACATTACCACCTTATGTTCTTTAACCAGCATGGGAACCTGCAGACATCCTAGTAAGACTCCACTACTACAACTCTGTACTTTTACAAAAATGAATCTGTTTTCATTGTTTTCCTATTTTTTTGAGCAGTTTTTCTTTTTAATCTGAGTAGGCCTTTTCTTTTATCCCATGACGGTATAATTTTTCTGAAGCCTTAGGTAAGCATTGTGAGGAGCTTTTTGCAAATCGGGTATCAGTCTGTTCAGCCTTACCTTTGCCTTAATTGATTCCATTACAGCAGTACTATTTAATTTGTTGCTCACCAGTGTCTACTACAAAATGACATGCTACCTCTCTTTCTCATTACATCCATTTATCTGTATATTCTTTAAAAGAGCTGTTCTGCCGTATAATACATAGACACTTCCCAGGCACAGAAGTCAGACAGACTGCTTTGTAGTTTCCAGCATCATCTCAGGAATCCTCTTAAAATTTGCATTTGTATGTTCTGAAAGTTGTTCAGTTTTGAGATGGTGCTCAAAATGTATCGGTCAAGAAGCGCAGAACTTGTCTGAGAACCTCTTTGACCTTTTCTGTTTCTTGAATCCTAACACAAATACTTTGTTTAACCTTTTCTGAGTCTTTCTTTTGTGTTCTTTTTACAGCTAGATTATCTGCACGCCAAACTGTTTCCTGTCAGGCTTCATACATCTGATGTGTTTGAAAGCAGTTTTATGAGTAGCATTATGCATTTGGCAAGTCCGTTTTAGACCCTTTTGTTCTTGTCCAATTTACATTGAACTTACAAGACAGCTTTTCTGTTTTCTTTGGCTGATTTCCACCTTTTGAAGAACATATTTTAATTACAGGTGTCACCCATGCTCTTACTTTTAATTATGTGTGTGGTTTTGGGAAGCAGGAATATTAGGGATATAAAGAGACTAGGGGGAAAAAAAGGGGTGCTTTTGAATTTTTCAGGTGATGATTTATTTTTTTTCTCTGAACCTCTAATGTAGCACCTGTAAGCTTCCTCTGACCTCCAAGCTTTTTTACCTTTTTAACTGGCTTCTCATTTTAATGTCATTCCTCCTTGGAAAGTCCAATTTTATGTAATACTTAAAAAAAAACCCCAACCTTTTTCCCCTGTCCTGTAAAGAAATTTAATTTAAGATGGTTATGGTTTCTCTAACTGTTTTGTACTTTGTTCGGAAGTAAATCAAGTGTTGCTTTGCCTCTTTTGGCATTTCTACCTAGTTGCTTTGAGTAATAATTGTAATACCCTGAAATTTAGACTCTGCATAATGTACTTAACAGATTAAACCTTCTGCTATTATGTTTTCTATGTTGCATTGTGCAGCTTTTAATGTTTAGAAATCATTATTAATGTGCTTGTTGAGTGATCTGTAATAGGGTACTTACTGTGGTTTTTCTGTGTAGGCATGAACTCCCTCTGCAGGGAACGTTAGATCTGTTAAAATTGCATTGACTAACTCATCTTTCCTTCAGTATTCCTTGCCACTCTTCTACAGTAGCAATTAGGGCACCATATACAACCTCATATTGTTAAGTGTCACACTGATTATCTTCCTTCAGTTACATTTGGATCAGCCATCAGATCCATCCGTAAATATAAATTTGGCCATTGCAGAGGTTAGATGCCCAGAAACTATACGGAAACACATCATGTGTGCAGCCTGGATTTTGTCTGTTGAGCTCTGCTTATCTAGCTCAGTTTTCTCACTCCTCTCTCTCAGTTTATACCTGGAGTTCCCTCCTCCCTGCTGCACCACCTTCTCCTCCGTCCACGCTCGCCAGGCATGCTGCCCGCTGCGACCACCAGCCCTGGTCCCCACTCCCAGCAGCAGGTGGCAACTGCAGCCCACCTTGCTGCTGGTGACAGTCCTGGATGGAGCCCACCACCCCAGCTCTGTCGGGCGAGGTGCTCGACCCTGTGGCTTCACCCTGCTTTCCAGATTTGAGCAAAGCGCTGCTGCTTGGCATGCTGCTCACCCAGTGAACATCCGCGTTGGGAAACGGTTTGGAGTGCAAGGAAGGGAAAGAGTGTTGGAAGGGTGGGAGAGTGATTTATTTGCTCTTTCCATCCATCGTCCACCGTTGGTAGGGTAAGAAACAGTACAGGGGAAAGTAGGGGGTTTCTACTGCAAAAATTGTGAAATGTAGCCTGGGAGCCCGCGGCTTCTCACGCTGGAGCTGTTGCATTGGTGCTCTGGTACCTGCCATTTGATGAGGTACCTGGGTTTATCCTGCTCTTTTCTTTCTCTTCTTCTGTTGTGGTCTCTAGACAATGAGAGATCAAGGTTATTTTTGTTGTTCTGCTGCTTCTTAGAAAACATCCTCAAGCAATGTGTTGTGTTCTCTGATTTTAGTGAAGCTGCATTTGGCTTTAGCCACCTGGACACAAAGTGTAGCTCAATGGCATTGAACCGAAGCAACATGCAGTGTCTCTTGTAATCTTAAAGACCTCAGTAGGGCAAATCCAGTCATAACACTGAAATAAATACACATAGGTGATTCCAAATATAATTTTAATTTATTTTTATTTTTATAATCTTTTTTTTTTATAATGTAGGTATTTTGGTTTTCCACATATCTAGATATCTAGATATTTGGTTTTATTGCACTCCCAGCCTTTATTTCCTTGAGTTATTAATACCAGCTTTTGAGAAACACTTTGGAGCGTGAAAAAAGATGGAACTTAAACCATAAACACACATCCTTCTGCCCTCAGTTATCACAGTATTGTGATTTGAATTAGTAAAGCTGTGTCATCTGTCATCTACATAGCCAAAAGTCTTTTTGCATTATTTTCATAATCCCACCACACTTAGAACATGGACTAAATATCACAAGATCATTACATCATTTTCTTAGCATCTGTAGCTCTTTAATACTGTAACTCCAGAATATTTGGTGAAAGGCTTAATGTGCATTAGTACGATGAAATCCCTGGTGTTTATCCAGACATCAGACTGGGAAGACATGTAGAATAGCAAGCTACATCAAAACTGCTCTTTGCTGTGCCAAAAATAATTTTTTAAATTTTATTCAGAGCACAAATTCAGAGTGTGTAATTTTATTTTGGTAAGATACTACCATCTGACAAAGAGAAAGGCAAATTTGCTTTTGAAATGAAACTCTTGAATGTTTTGTGATTGTAATTCTTGAGCAAGAAAATTTATATTTTGACTTGTAACTGCAACAGCTGACTGTACAGCAATTATAGATAAACGAGAACTAACTTTGCCTGATTTCTGAATCCCTGTAAGTTTTCATGTAGGGTTTTCTAACTAGCTCTGCTACTACAGATCCTGGTATCATCATACACAACTGGCTAGCTTGAACCACAAGCAGGGAAAGTTTGTTTCTGAATGATTGTGCATGTCATCATGGCTAAAAGGACTTGCAGTACTTTCTATTGCAGATCATCAAAAGGTAGCAACATTCCACGTAGTCTAGGTAAAATGATTTAGGCTTGTTGATGTTAGAGAAGACTAGTAGAGACCTTCCGAGTGACCTAGCAAAGGGCAAACATGCAGCTCAACTCTAGGTTTTTAGAAAGATCATTCTAAGCATTTAGTCTGGCTGCTAAATAATGAAAGTCATGTAATATTGCCTGCTAATTTCTGCCTCAAGGTATTAGTCTGTATAAATATGAACATTTTAGCAGTATAAATGATCTTGAGTTCCAGCTGAAATTCTGACCCTTCAACCTTTTGCTTTCTTTGAAGTCACTGATAGTTTTGCCATTGACTTCAGTGAGTCTAGGATTTCATACAAATACCTTGAGTGATGGAGAAGTCAATATATCCCATGAAACATTGTTCAAAAGGTTAATTTCCCTCACTTTTAACACTTAAAATATTCTTTCCGTAAGGAATTTGTCAGATTAATTTACAGACATCATTCCTTCCTGCTTTTGCTCTGTGAAATAACAGGGCCATCTACTTTCAGATATCTTCACATGCAGGTATGCATAAGAACTGTAGTCAAGTTGCTTCTTAACTTTCTTCTGTATAAACTAAATAGATCAAGCAATTCAACAGGAGGACAAATTCTTGAGGTTATCCTGCGGTTGCCTTTGGTCTCTTTGATATTCGTCCAGTGATAGCTGTAGTCCAAAGGTTGTTTTGACTTCTAGTTACTCCTTGAGAGACAAGGAGTCTTATGTAGTCATTGATTGTGATTACTGAGTGTAATCCAGACAGTTCTTTGCTGAATTTGGGTCTGCTCAGGGAATAGCAGCTGTCCCGTTAGCATTGTCACGTGGAATTCACTGAGGATTAATAATATTTCTAATATCTTTATTTTTTCTGTTGGTAAAGATATGTTTAGTTGCAGTAAGCTGAGAGCAGATTCCTGTGGAAGCCTAAGATACTCTCCTTGCTGGTAGTGTTTTATGAGCCATTAAATTTTCAGATCTATGAGTTAGGCAGTTGTTAACTCATTTAATGTTGACGCTTAAGTAATTTAATATAAGTATTCTAAATTGCCAGCTGGACACACCAGGAGCTCCATTAACTGTACATTAACTGTGGGTAAATTGAAAGCACAAAAGCTAAGATCTAAGTTAGCTGCTTAATGTAGAGAATATATTTTTTGGAAAAAACATACATTAGTTAACTACACTGCTAACTTTATTAAATAAATTTGCCAAGTGCTATATAACTGATAAAACTGGTATACACTTGCCATTATTATGAGGGATGAATCGTGATCATATAATCTCAAAAAAATATAATATCAAGATAATCAATAATCAAGAGGTTCAATGATAGATTAGAATAATGATTGTAGTGGAATGTGCATAAGGAACATGGAAATATTTGGGACTGTTAGAGCTGTTCATGGTCACAGAGTAAGGCAGGAAATACAGAGATCCCATACAAAAAAATTAGTGTACTTCTAGTGACTATGATGTTAGAATAAGTAATAAATTATTCTTCCCATAGCTGGAATAGTTTTAATCTACATTTATTCTTCACTTTGGACTACTTTAAACCTACATTTCATCCTTGTCAGTGAATTCCAAACAAATTTCCTTCTCCTCCTCCTGCATTTTCTTTTCATTTAGAATGAGCTCCTTAAAGCATGAAAGAAAAAGCTGGACCCTTTGCTTATGGTCTGGAGTTCTCAGAGCTGGCTATGACTTTGTTTACTTTTAGTTACTCTAATGTTAAAAGATAAGGTGGAATTAAACTGAAAGCCAGCAAATTTGAATTCTGAAAAAAATCTACATGTAATTAAAAGTCTCGATTACTTGGAAGCCTGAAGGCTTGTTTGTATTCCAAACAAGTCTTTCTAACTCCTTCCAGCTGCACTCAGTAAGAGATGCTACCTTGTTCTGCAAAGTTTGACTTGCATATATCCTTTGACTGTCACAGTTATACCATCACTGGTACCACAATTAGCCTTGGAGCTCCCAGATATAATGTCATTGAAATAGAGACCAAAAAGCATTAGAGCCTATGTGGATCTAAAAGAAAAGTCAAACACTAACACAGAAAACCCAAATTTTATTTCAGTTAACTCTTGAATGCAAAGCTACAAATCATAGCTGTCTGCAGACAGATTGATACACAATGTCAGATCTATTGCATATGTGCCTTGTAGCTGATGTGTTTGTGCAGTTTGTTTTAATAACATGCACTGTAAACACATACAGTCACATAAACATCCCAAAAATATATTCCTCAGATATTCTGTTCTAGTAGTCTCACCACCAAAAGTGATAGAGTTGATAGGTATGACAAGTTTCCTTTTGAGAACCTCTAAACGAAATGCCTGTGCCATGCTATGGCTACCTTAATCAGGAAGTAAAAAAGCTTAGTACAAGGTGATAATGAAGTAAAAACCAATAACATTGTAGGGTTTTTATAGTAGAAATTTTATTTTTTGTAACAGAATTTCATAAATGTAAAATATATCCATATGTCAATGATTAATTTTACATTAAAATCTTGTTCTTGAAATGTTTTTTAAAATACATTTGAGGACAGAAGGTTGCCTAGAGAACAGCAACCCCCTACTATAAGCATGAAGTACTTTTTTTTAAAAAAAAAACAAACCACAAACCAGCCACCAATGTATTTAAATGTCTTACATTATTTGCATTTGTGTGCTATGCTAAGCCTTAAGCTGTGTTTTGGGAGTTATAGTGGTAGTCTTTTCCAGTTTGTTGAAATTGTTGAACCCTACCAGTCAATCTTGTGCTTCAAATTCACTCCCAAGCGACCAGCCCCTGGCAGGTTCATGGAGATTGTTTGCTTCTCTACACACTATAGTTTAAAATAAGTGTAATCTGGTAAAAAACTAGTCTTTTGTCAACCTTCCTATACCCTATACCCATGGTTTTTCACCTGCCAAATTCAAACAAATCTTATCTAAACAATTAAGATAAGCATTGAAGTACTCTCTATAGGCAAATCAGCAAACCTCTCAAAACTAGAACTGAAATACAATCTCTCTAAATTAAACAGTCTACAATGGCAATCATGTTTGTATTTAAACATTTTATTCTGAAAGGATTACAGCATTGGTCTCCGTATTTTTTCCTGCCTAGACAAGAAGGCGACATACTGAGTCAAACAAAATATATTTGTTCTCTAAGAACTGAACTTGCACACTTTTTATAAACAAAGTGTATAGGTGTATGAATTTAGGCTTCACATAATCAATATCTGCTGTCCTTAACATAGTAGACGACTGTTTGAAATGTACATAATGTAACTGTTTATATTAACTATGTATAGCTATATATAAAATCTAGTTATGTATTTTGTTGTATGTCTGTATATATAGTTTTATGTATGTAAAAAAGCTCTGTCAATACAATTTTATTGCTATATATTAGGAATACAACATTAGGGAATAGGAATGCTAAGGACAAATGTCTAAGAAATTGAACTATGTTTATAAGAGAAGAATCTGTACAAAAAGTGATAGTAAAGATTCACTCTTTTGGATAAGGTCTCCTACTTCTGTTAAGGCAAATTTTGTAAATGCATAATCTTGCTGAATTGATTCTTATTTTATTGCTTCCCAGAAATGTGAGTGCATGTTCTTGAAGGTATTTAAAAATTGTAAGTCCTTTAAAAACAATCTGAAGCAACAGTTAAGCTTAATCCATGGCTGCTGCTTGGAAATTTTCTATACTGTTCTGGTTTCTTACACAAGCTTTAGATCAAGGTGAATTACTGCCACAGTAAAACTGTGTGCAAGCAATTCTAAAGTGCTGCTTCTTGCCTCTGATCCATGCCATACGTACTTGTGTTGAAGATCCAATCTCCGTTGTGCTTTGTGCACTTATTTAAAGTATTTGCTAATAGATAAACATGCCACAAAGGTACTGAGGGCAAGCAGGTAGGTGGTAATATGAAATTTTTCTCATTCATGTTAACTCTACCCAGAGCAGCCATCCCCTATCTAACCATTATCAATAATTTTTTTTTCTGTAGGTTGTGCAACTCCAGGTACTTATATTTTACATATTCTTTTATTTCACTTATTTTCTGAGAATCTTTAAAAACTACATAGTCATGATCCTTGTACGTTTTGCTGCAGCTTCCATTAGCACAGGGACATTTGGGTTTACCACTGTATTTTCCATATTTATGTAAACATAACTTTTATTTCAGAGGCCCATTTGGGATTTAACTTTCTGCATTAAGGGATTCACATTTCTATCATTTGAGATAAAAAAGAATCCCAAAGGAATAGCAGTAGTTGCCAATTTGTTGGAAGTATTACAGACAAGAACACATCCTCGTGCAGTGGGGCTGTTTTAGATGAACAATGCTAATAAGATGACATGGGGGGTGGGGTGGGTGGAGGGGAAGGGCAAAGGACAGTAATTTTTGAAGTTGTGGTTTACTATGTAACCAATAAAAATGGCAAGAAAAGACCTCACATTTTGCAGTTTGGTTGATTTTTAAATACAGATAATAAGTTGGATTTAAATCTGGGTTTACTTTGCAAGTAGCTTGATATTTCATCAAACTATAGTCTTTACAGCAGAAAAGGAAGCTGCTGTGCTTTGGTCTTCTAAGGCTTTCTTGGCTCTTTTGATGATGAGAATGTTGAGACACGTGGGGTTCTTTCTACTCCTGAATTGAGCAGTTCAGCTGTCAGTTGTTCCAAGGAACCTGATTAAATTGTCTCCACTGAGACTTTTTTTTCCCCTGGTTTGCTTATATTTGCATGTATACTGTTCTTGCATTTTCTTCCAGAGACGTCTGTCAGTGAAGGCTTCCATTCTGTATTGAGTGAACAAACAAACAAGTTTATTTGTTCTTTTTCTCTAATTTGTTGTCAGAAACATTTCATAAGCTGACCAGGCTATATACTGTCTGACTTGTGTTTCTTGTATCAGAGCTCTCCATTGCCTAAGGCTTTCTTTGCCCATATTTTCTAATGATGGTGGTTTTTGACCATTCAAAGTTTACTACCTGTATGGTATTCTTGGAGGGTTTGTTTTTTTTTTTTTTTTCTTTTAATTAACTCAGAAGTAATCATCAAGGAAGTTAATATAATATGACGACGCACTAACCTACTCATCTACTCATGTGCCTTTTCTTTTTTCTTCTGAATATCCTTTTTAGATATTTGAAAATTAATGTCTCATCAAATTTTCAAGTACAATTACTTAAAAACATCTATAAGGTTGAATGAATTTTAATGCTACAGTTGTGCGTCAAAATTTTGTAGTAATTTGGAGTGTCTATTTCTGTACAGCTTACGGGTCATATATAGTATAGATACAGGTTCTTAATAACAACAAAGTCCATTGTTGTTTTAAAACTGGTTAATGCCTTTTCTGTTTCTCTGACTCTTCAGCAATACTCCTGGGGTGTAGATGGCTTAACAGTTAACATAAAGTAGAATTACCTGGAGATGAAAGTTAGGAAAAAGTACCATGGAAGCTGAAACCTCTCATGATCCTGTAATTGTGCAGGTTAGTTGCAGATGGGCAGAACAGCTGTGAAACCCCCAGATCTGTGGCCCACACAGAACTGTGCGATACCATGATTTATCTGCTGTAGAAGTAGGAGGTCTTCCATTCAGGGAAGAAGAATCAGTCTGCCTTGGTAATTTGCTGAAGTGACTGTCTGTTGCTGCCATTTGACAGTGGAGATGTGAAGTCTTGCAGAGACTCTTGGTGCTCTTTTGAAGAAAGAGAGCAGATGTGAAAGTAAAGATGCAAATAAGTGCAGGAGGAAAAAGGGAATGACCTCTTGGAGTGATACTGCTTGGTTTTTGGAGAGTCATGGAGAAATCAGTTGTGGTCAGGTCAGTGTGAAGAACTGGGGTTTGCTCATTTACCTCCCTGAAGCATGGATCTGAGCACAGCAGGATTGGTTCAGAATTCTTTTTGCAAATGTTAGGTGGTTTTGCTTCAGTTACTGCTTCTTTTGGAGGAGTTAAACTGTAATCTGTTACCAATCCAGTAGGATTTGGAAATTGCTGTCAGTTTTTGGAGAGACAGCAGTGCTGCTAGGAGGGCTTGAGAAGAGGACACTCGCTTTTAGAGTCCAGAGACAGAAAAGCGTAGGAAGCATACTTGGAAAAGCAAGAGAAATGGACTGTGATTTGAAACCTGTCCTGGGAAAAGGGAAGACATAAGGCCAAGATTTGGACTGAATACCAGTCTTCTGATAGTCATCTATACGTGAGAACTGTGCTAATGAGACTTTTATGACATAAAAGACCGATCCACAGGATCGGTTTGATAATTCTTTTTCTTCTTCCTGAAATTCTACTCCGTGGAAAATTTTGAATTTTGGCCTTTTTATTTTAAAAGAAAATTCCTGAGTTTTGCACTTACAAACAGAACAGAGTTTCCAAGCACTGGGCAGCTGTAGGACTTTGTGTTTTCTGTAACAGTTTATGTGAGTGATACTCTTGGTGGATGTAGATTCACAGCTTCACGCGAGTGTAGGTTTGTTGTGTCTATACTGCCTATCAAATTTTAGTGGTAGATGGTATTTCAAATGCTTCCAGATATGTGAATAATCAACAGTAATGCTTACAATAATAATAATTAAAAAAAAAAACCAACAAGAAAACAAACCACACACATTTCCTTTTATAGTCTTCATGAGAATACACTGTGCATCCTCCAGCTTCCAGCTGGTGTGTTCTCATGCCTTTCTTCTTCAGGATTGTATTTGCTTGGCAAAAAAATTTGCTCCCATTGGTGGCCCGGTTGCATACTGTGCTTCCCTGGAAACATGTGGGTGGTGATTATTCATTGTGTTGATTTGATGTGGATTTTGTGTTGTTTATTTTTTAAATGATGTCTGTTCAAAATCAGCTTCTATGTATATGGGAGAAGGTCCATCTGTTCTCAGAGTTCAAGTACGCCTTTGAATGTAGCTGTGTGCTTTACACTAATCTTGCTTTTTTTTTAGCAGCAATATTCTCCTTCTCTCAGGTGAAGTGTCTTCTAAGGTGCCTAGGCAGACTTGCAAATTAATTGCTATTACTAAGAACAGTAAGTCTTTGTCTTTTTGCGTATATTTTATTGTCCTTTCAGTTTGAAACTAGTATCTAAATTGGGTTTGTTATTTTAAGTCTGCATAATTTATTTTTTGACTCAATTTATATTATAAAATGCATAATGGTATGGATACTCCTCTTCCATTCTGCTAAAACTTCTATATTCTGCAGCTGCATAAGACAATCCCAGTGATACTCGTTGGAAAACAATTAGAGTATCAGGAAAGTTTAAGACAGATGAGAGATTCCTGAAGCCTTTATTTTGGCTCCAAATGCTTTGAAATCTCTTTCTCCTCCTCTGTCCTTGATAGTGTCAAGCAACACTTTGCAATTGTTCTTCAACCTCTCTCTTTACTGGGTGGATTTTCTGTAATCATCTGTTGACCAGTGCTTGCATTGGAAAACAAAAACCAAAGAAAAGTCGTTGTGTTGCAGTTCCTTTTATTTTCAGTTGTGCATAATTTTGTGTGTATCTGGACGTACTTGGTTCAAATTTGATTTGATCACATCTGTATATGTGTGTATATATACACAATTATATACATGTACATTGAGTAATTTTAAAGTATTGGGGCTTTAAACTGGTGCTGGCTTGCTGGTTTTATTTGTGACAACAGGAATGTAGGAAAACAGTAGAACTATGAAAACTTTGAGGTAAGAACTAAATGCCTAAGTCTGATGTGATTAAAACAAAGTTGTTTCTATTAGAGTAAAAGCCTTCAGATATTCTTCGCTGCTGTTTTATGAGTGTATCAGAAAGGCTGGATGATACATTGGCTATTAAAGGTCCCTTCATAGTAGTCAAGACCAGGAAACAGCAATGTCAACTGTGAAACAAAAAAAAATCACTTTCTAAAATAGTGACATGGGTAGAAATATGCAGTGTCTGCAAGACTGTTATAAACCCTTCTCCAGATGTTTGCATCGAAGTATAATGGAATTGTAGCATTAAGTCAGGATATTTTCATAGAGCATATTAGTTTTTCTATATTTTGCATTGTTATTTTGCCACTGCTTATGGAATCCTTCAGTTAGATATTTGTGTAGTCATGCTGATTGTTGAGAGGGGGCATGTTTAGCTAGTAAGGTTGGCTGCAGAAGGAAACATCATTGTTTTTATTGGGTCAAATTGTCTAGATAATGGAATTAAATATGCAACAGTTAAGACTTATTTTGCCAACTATCATTTTCTGCATGACAGTGCTGCAGTACCACCAAGGAACAGCTCATCTCCTGATTCCTCAGAGTAGGGGGAGCAAACCTATGGTGAACACTGAAAAATCCCAGCAGGATGCTAGGGCGCTATTTATGAAGACATATGTCTTCAGATGAAATATATAGAAATCTATTTGTCTTGGGAGGAGGGGTATTTGAAACATATATACTAATTTCTCCAAGTTCTTGTCTCGGAGTGATTTGTTTTAAGCAGCTCCCTGAAGTATGTACACTCTTCTGCATACCTGTTTTGTTGAAAGTACACAGACCTGGCACCATCGTGTTTGCCAGGCGTTCTCTTATCTCCCGCAAGCATTCAAACAAAAGTGTTCTATTGCTCCCTGAGTAATCCGTGGGTGATCTTAACATTGAGCAAAAGTCAGCGCAGGAACTTATGTTATATTTCTTAATGCAGGGGCAGACAGTCTCTGGAAGGAAGGGGAGGGGTTGGAGCGGGGAGAAGTCAGCCACAACTCAAAATAAATAGTTGGAGGGTTGGGAATGTGTTCATATATGAAACCATTGCGTAAGTGTAAGAATGCTGAAACATAGTGATAAGACAAATGGAGTTTCATAATATATCCTGGTTTTAATAAAGCTGTTTGTATATAGGCTTTGACATACGTGTTTTCTTGAAATAAAACTGCCAAACCAATATAGATCCGCTTTCTATTTGCATGTTAATTTGAGTTTCCAGTTCTACAAGGCAGATCTGGCATGTTTTTAAGCATGCAGATAGTCCTATTGAGCAACAGGGATTATTAAATACAACATATGTTACAGTACCTTGTTGAGGGGGCATCTTTAAGTCTCTGTTGCAACAATTATTATACTTGGGGCAGGGGGAGGAGTTTTAAAATATCCCAAATAATTAGTAGCAGATTTTTTGCATGTGCCCTTTCCCCCAAAACAAAACAAAAACCATGTTGCTTCCTAAACTGTTAACTTTGATATTGCCATTATCTTTAAGATTCTCTTGATTTCTGGTAAAGGGAAAAATGGAAAAAATCCCTATTTTTTAATATTACTTCCAAAACCTAAAAAAAATTCCTAATTATTTTTTGTTTCAGTCCTAAAAGTCAGCTTTGTGCCGCGCCTAGAGATACGGTGTAGCCTGCTTAGTTTAATCAAGATGAACACTTCTTTGTTTATAATTTTCTTATACTGTAACTGAAACTATGTCTCGGGCATGGAAAGGGGAAACATGATGAGTCCCAGACTCAGAGTGGTATCTCTAAATGCTTTAGAGCAATCGGAAACCCATGGGCTTGAATTATACTGTCTGTAGTCTTTCGGTGTATACACAGGATGTCTCTGTGACAGTTAAGGACATGGATTTATAGGACATAAAGTGACCTAGTGCTGGGTTTCTATCACTGATCAATGTTGCACTTTATAGATTAATCTTGCCTAGGGATTTATTCCACCTATTGTACCAGTGTACATGCAGAGCCCATTTTAAAAAAGGGTACAAATCAATGAAGTGCAAAATAGGATACAGACCAGTATGGTGCAATTAAAAATGATTCATTACCATCAGATATGTTCTAATGCAACGTTCTGCATTTCTGTAAAGATTTGAAAACTGGGTGAGGAATGTTGGATTTATCTGCCTTTTAAATGAATGCTCAGTGTACTTGCAAAAAATATGTAAGAGGAAGACTGAAAAGTATTATCTTTAAAATAATTTGTTGTATTAGCTGAGAACAATTCTTCACTAATTTTCACAAATATTTCCTATGCCTCATGAGGTGTTCCTAATAGAAGAGGGGAGTCAGGGTTGTGTTCCTAAAAGTGTGCCACTTTTTTTTTTTTTTGTCCAGGTTAGGTAGGTGGAAATCACTGTCTCGTCACTGTCTCTGTGCTGTTGAACTGGCTTTTTGATGCTGAAAAAATACAGTATGTGTGTGGCACTAGAATTGGTTGGGAACAGGAAAGGCATATTTTGTATCTGTACTAAACGTGTCGGCTTAGTGCATAGAAGACTTGACCCTTGTCAGGTGTTTTGAAGTTAACTAGCTGACTTATGGATTAATCAGTTTAACACTGAAGCCAACCAGTGACAGGAATGAGCTTTGTGTTGTGAGTGTGTGTGTGTGGCCGTGGTGCAGATTTACAAATTTTTATAATGCTTTCAGTTGGACCATGAAAGTCTGATGTAAAGCTTATCTCTGATCTCTGGCTACGGCCATACTCGTGGGATCCTGTTTGTGTGTTTGGGGGGAGGGAGGTGAATTCTTTAACGCTTGACACCTGGCTCTACCAGGTTTCTAGCCCATAGTCTTAGGAACAGCACTATTCAAGGCATTAATAAAGCTAAACCCCTTAAGCTGTATGACCAGTAGGTCATAAAAACGATTGCTGGGTATTGGGCTCAGTCTTTATTTTGCAGCTGGATTATCATCCTGACAACTAATTATTTTGTCTTTTTTTTATAGCTGTTGTGAACTTGGACAACACTGTGGTTGACCTAGAGACCCTTCAAGCCCTATATGAGAATGTGAGTACTCAGAGAAAGTCCATATAATGTAGGAATACTGAGGCCCGTGTGAAGATATTTTTGTTTTGCATCAGCAATGTTCAGAAAGCTTGTAGAACATGTCCTATTTTGAAGTGACTTTATTTTCCCCAAAGCAACCAAAATACTAAGCATTTAATATGTATTAACTGCCGTTGTGTGTTTTATATAGTGCATATATTTTTATGTTACGCAATCAACTTCTAAATTACTAAACAGAAATTGGTTTTACTCCTTTCTTTTTGTCTTGGGTGGGGCAGTCTTTGATCAATAGATACCAGACCTCGCACTCCAGGTCTTCGGCTTTGTTTTGCAATTTCATTAATACGACAATGCTGTTAAATTAAAAAGAAATATGTTTTAGAAACAGTTATCATTCCATTTGTGGAACTGTAGCTTTTCATTATTATTATTTCGGGATTTCTTCAAAATTAATTTTAACTCTTCGAAAGGAAAAAGATTACTCTAAGTCAAAGTAATAAAAAGCAGTATAAACTGCCGGAGGCTTCAGAAATATCTGGTACTAATCATCAGAGAGTGTTTGACCACTAGGTATACAAAATCAGGGATTCAGAATATACTTAGGCACAGTCTAAAGCTTTACAAAGCCAGTCACATGCAAAATTCAAAAAAGTAGATCTCAGAAGCATGTTTCTGCCTTCAGCTGCAGCCAGTGAGTGTTACCCTTTCTCTGAGCACGTTGCCTGAATGCATGAAGGTCTGGCTGGGCACCTCTGGAACGAGCAAAGAGACTTTCTGTTGACCCTCCAAAGAACCTGAAAACATGAAACAAAACTGTGCGCCACAGAATGGCATTGAAGGCCAACCTATGCTTTTGTATTGGATTTTATTTCCCTGATAAAGTTTTGAAAATATATTAATTACTTTTACACCTTTCAGATTTTTGGGTTTTAGACTCTAGTTTTTTACAGCCTACATTGCAATTATTTGTTGATGTATGAAATTTCTCATAAATAATCCACTTTGGTGTCTGAAGAGAGAAATAGTGAACTCTCATCTGCTTTATAGAAAATCCAAAAAGCTAAACAAAACTAAAACCAGAAATCTGACAAGAACTAGGGAGCAATTCTACTCATACCTTATCCCTGAAGAATTAACTTGCTCAACACTGCTTAGGAAGGTAATGGTCAAATGGGAAACCTATTCTAACTACCCCCAAATCTTTAAAGACTTCTTGCCCTTATAGCGTAGCTTTTCTTGTTTGGCCTGTATTATTTTCATTTTACATTATTTTAAAACTGCTTATTTACACAGCACAGCTATATCCCATTCCATACATTCCTTAGCATGTAAAAAAATTAATTTTATATATTACACATGAGTGATTTTGAGAGACTGTGTGGTGAGAAGTACAGAATAGATATTGCCCTCATGATCAGTTTTGCATCCTTTCCTCTTTTATATTGCATAAGACATTTTTTATTTTGGTTATAAAAAATAGTCCTCCCATGTGGCTAATGTACTAATAGGATATTTTTCAAATGTTTTTTTAATGTCATCTCCAATATGCTTCAGAGTTCCAGTATAATAGATTACCTGTAAATTTGCAGTTTGTTGAAGTAACCAAATGCCATTGTGTTCCTTTTGTCATTACCTTCACTAATTACAGGAAATGCTAGGAAATATTGTCCTGATTAAGGAAAATATCATATGTTAATCTTAGGCAAGACTCAAAAAGTTGGAATGACTACAATATATTTCTTTGCTTTGAATAGAAGATACATCAGCCCGATTTTATCACTATAATTTCTTGGGTACAAGACAGAAAGAAAACCAACAAGCTCCCAGCAAACAAACAACCAAACAACAAAATAAAAACCCCAGTTTATTTGGATGGTATCATAAGGGGGCCTGAATTTTAATTCTGGATCTTCTGTTTGATAGAGCTGTATCTTGAAAGATGCATTTTTTAAAATTGAATTTTACTTTCTGTTTTTACTTTCAGTCTTTGGTCAAAATATTTCCTTCCCTTGACAGCTTGACTAATTATAACAATATTGTTCAATAAAAAAGTGTAAGCAGTGGGTGGTACCAGAAAGCCTGGCACGTTTGACTCCTCCCTTATTTCTCAGCCTCATCCTGTGTTGTAATTGGGGATAATTTTGCCTCATGTGGCTACTTTGTAGCCATTAAATTTTATTTCTCAGGGTTTGTTTATGTATTGGATTGGGATTATTTTTTTTTCTGGATATTTAAATACCGCTGCACTAGTTCTCGGCCTTTCTATTTGATCTGTATGGAACATATGGTAGCATTTGGTTTACAATCTTCCCTCAGAATGTAATCACTTTTTCTGATTGCATATGTCTGGCATGGTGCTTTCCCTTCTTAAATGTGAATGAAATTTGGGCAGTCTCCAAACCTAAACACACCCTAATTTCAAAAGCCACAGTCCCGAGGGCTCAATTCCTGTTTACTGAGGAATTAAAGTCTTGTTAAACCACAAAGTTACTGTATACATCTTAGTGAGTTTTTATAAACAAAGAAACCCACACCCCATCAAAGACCCAAGCCCTCGATAATTTACCAGTATTAAGAGGTATTGCATCAAGTGAGGACTTTGTTACTGCAGCTTTGTGTAGTGCAGTCACGTAGCTCTTATGCATGATTGTGTAGTTTGCTTTATAAAATGTTGTTTAAATATGTATTGATAATCAACTATGTTTTAAGATCTAGACAATTTTAATAAGAGGGTCTTAATAGATGAAACTAGGTGTGGAATGCTTACTTTAATTGTGCTTTTACAAACTCTAATAGCAATGCCTTCAGGTGGCAGCTGTAATTAGAGAGGGAGAAGGTAGATAAAATTCAGTGGAGTTGACAATTTGCTCTATGTGGTTAGGCCATATTGGTTGTGATGAGAAAGTTACTTATTTGCAAATAAGTGAATGTTTACTTTGAAAACAGCATCCTAGCAGCTGAGATTGTAACTAAAGTATCACAAACAAGATAAGCCTTTTCCTGCTTCTGTCTTTACTATATTGTGAAAATAACTATTTAAAAAATGGATCAAAAATTGTATCAAAGGATTATCTTTGATCTGTGCATTTGCCCTTTTCAAATCTTGTTACATCACAAAATGAAATGTATATACTTTCTTAATTTGACTACTGGTAAATTGACTACCCTGTCTCTATCTTTTAAAGACTTGGGTCAATGCTTTCAAAAACCTCAAAATTCCATTTGCAAGTGAAAGGCACCCAGAAGTCTGAAGTGCATGCCTCTGCCCTGCCACTGAAATACAAACATTCTCCTCAATTATTCCTCGTGGGGGTATTTTTGTTTGGCTGTTGTTTGTTTTGTTTTGTTTTGTTTTAAAAAAGGCATTTACAATGCAATGTCTTAATATGTTTTCTGCAAAGACTATAGATTGTACCTGACTTCTGACACATGACCCAGCTTCAAAGGGTTATGATAATTGTTATTAACCTGTGTATCTCTGTATATCCTTGTTGTTGCAGTTATTTTTGGCAACATTCTTTAGACAAGTCAGTTGATGTTTTTGAAGGATGTAACATTGACTTTGAAAATCAAATTGACAAAAAAAAAAAAATAATTCCACATCAAAATTAAAAAAATGTACATGTATTTCAACTGATCTAAACTCAGAGCTAAGGTTCTGTTGCAAGGGAAAAAAAACTAACCAGGAAATCTAAGATTTATGTTGTGAAATGGAAAAAATAGATCTTATGAACTTTGATAAGACAAAATATAGAGTAAGTTTATACTCTGACAAAAGTAGGAAAGAGTTAAAGTAAAGCAGTATATTTTTTTGCAGTAATTTCTATCAGATTAATGCTGTTTGATTTTTAGATATAGTTAATATAAAATTCTGGTATGTTATGCTATTTTGTTCCATTTAGGATTCTATATAATAGCTAAAATTCAAGGAAATAAATGTCAGTGACATTCAAAGAGGTACTAATGCCATCAGATTAATGACTTTTCTGAGAATTATCTATTGAATGTGTTCTTCCTTGACACAAAGGCTGAGGGCAATATAAAAGTTTGTGTGGGTTTTTTTTTATTATTATTTTTTTAATTATCTGTCTGCAAGTTAGAGAATAGATATATATTAACCGTAAAGTTAACTAGTAACAATTCTGAGAAATATTTTAAAATAATACCTGTGCAGAAAGCGTGCCAGCCTTATTCCTTGTGTATCGTAATTTAAAATACACATAAATCAGAATTCTGGATACCAGAGCCAAAACTAGTTGCTTGAAACTTGGGTTTGATTCTGAACTTGCACCACATACTCGGACCTCTTAATTTGGGTGAAGAGTGAACCATATTTCCTGAGTTTTGCTCAGGCCCACCCATGAGTGGATCGTGCTTAGCCTTTGTATCTTTGCCAGTTGTTATTTCTTTGCATACACAATCTGAGAATAATGGCTTAAATAAGGAATAGTGAGTCTGCCTAATAGTGAGCCTGTGGGATTTGGTGGAGAAACATTAACAGCTTGAATATGGGCGTATATAATACAGTGCTGTGATAAGCCCTCTAATACTTCACTGTGTGCATAAGGCCAGAAGAGAGAGTGCTCTCGCTATGTATTCTAAAGAATTTGCACATAACCATTTAGCTTTTCCTCTCCTTGCTAAAATATTTTCTTCTCTTTACTATGAAAAAGTTTTTAGTGGTCTCCTGTCAGTTTAATAGTAGATAATATACCTTATAGATTGGCCAGAAATAATATAACTTAATTCAAATCCTTTTAGTACAAAAACTTGTTTACTTTTACAGAAAACTCATTCTCAATTACCAAGTTGAAATTGAATACATAATTTTTTTAAGTGTAAGTTGAATAAATTAAATAGATCTTCCTACAAAGTCACATCATTTGCATAACTAGACCACCATGGGTCTGACAATGTGACTAGTGGGACAATGCCAGCTCTCTTGGCATCCTTCTGATTTCTAGAATCTGAAGATTTCAAATGTTGCCAAGAGAGTTTTTACTGATTTGAAAAGAAATTAAAGCTTTCTTTTTCTCTTAACTTTTTATTGGGTAAGCACGTTCTAGATGAAGTGAAGAAATGTTCCATCTACACCTGCTCCCTAACGCAAACTCAAAAGCAAGTCCTTCTTAACAGCATCTGCAATACTTAAGTGGAAACCTCTGCAGTTAGTTGCATCTTTCCTAGTCCTCACTCTGTGTCCTGATTAATCTTCTAAGATTAAAAATTGATACATTTTTGATATTAGTAGCTTGAAAATTTCCTCCCTCTCAGAATAGAACTATACAAACAAGATGTGCTGTTATAATTTCTTGTGTATGCCCTATGCTTGCCTTGACAGAAATGTAGAAAAGTAGGATGAATTCCCAAGGTGTTTTGGTTTTGTTTCTTTTTTTTCCTTATACAGAAGTGATACTGGGGTAGGGAATTTAGGAAACTAGGTGTTATGGATGGGCCACTGCCATTATGCTAAAATTAAAACCTGGTAAATTAGTGTCAGCCTACCCCTTGTTATCTGAGAAAGACACAATACAGTGTTCATAGATCAAGGAAGGACCAGGAAAGTCAAGGGGAGTGATTAGTCTCCTCTTCTCAGCATCGGTGAGACCACATCCAGGGTGCTGTGTCCAATCCAGTGCAAGAAACATGAATGTATTGGAGCGATCTAGCAAAGGGCCACGACAATGATTAAAGGCCTGGAGAATATATCATATAAGGACAGGCTGAGAGAACTGGGATTGTTCAGCCTGGAGAAAAGAAAGCTCAGGGTACTCTTATCAGCATGTAGAAATACTTGATTGGGGAGGGGGAGTAAAGAACACACAGGTAGACTCAGTGATGCCCAGCATCAAGACAAGAGGTAGAGGGCCTCCTGAAAGTGATATACTGGAAATTCCATTTAATACTAGAAACACCATTTTTCACTGCAAGGATGTCCAACAGTAGAACAGGCTGCCTAGAGAGGTCATGAGGTCTCCATCCTTAGACATATTCAAAACCTGGCTGGACTTGATACTGAGCAACCTGCTGTTGCTGCCTCTGCTTTGTGCCAGAGAGTTTGGTTAGACGATCTCCAGAGGTCCCTTCAAACCTCAAATATTCTATTAATCTGCGATACAGGTGCTACCACCATTATAATTCCTTAGCCAAGAACAAAGTTTATTGCTGGGGGAGGGGAAATGAAGTTGTCTGCAATATTTCCTATCTGTTGGAGTATTTCATAGGTAAGATCAGGCTACTTTAGAGAAGATGGGCCTTGAAGAACATCCACAGAGGTGTTGGCTAAATACTAGCACATGTAGTATTCTAGACAGATGGCCTTGCAGTCATTTCCAGGCTTCTTGAAGTAATCAGAGAAACTCTGAAGTGCTTTTGCTCTGAGTAACTCTTCAATCTCTTCATCTTTCTGTTTCACATCAGTATTTTCTTCCTTTTCACATGAAAAGATGTTCAGCAACCTCAGAAGAGCTGTCCAAACCTGACTTTCTGATTTCAGGTTGCTGGTGGAGTCAGTATGATTTGAGATAGTTTCATGCCTCTTCTGCTGATCATGCAAACACATGCAAGAAAGAAAGCAGATGCAGCCTATCTTTTGCTTTGCCATTATTTAAGTACTCAAAATATAATTTTCCACTATTGTCTTCAAGTTCTGTGATGGAGTAAGCTAAAAAAAAAAAAAAATGAGTGTGATGTTTTCTTAAAGGAATAAAGGTAGATATATTTACTTCTTTTTTCACTCCTGCACAGATTCATGTTTTGAATCTAATTTGAAACCACCATGGATGTCAAAAGAAGGGTCAGAAGGAGAAATTTCCATTCCATTTTATTCCTTTCCATGCGGTTCAATTTTCCAGTACTGCAGTAGGAAAAAATAATTTCATTGTAGCATGGAACACAAAGAAGTGAGGCTGTTTCTTTTGATTGGAATATTGAAGAAAAGACCGCACAATGTGCCACAGGGTTCTCCAAGAAACTAGGCATTTTACATGTAATTGTTTTGGCTTATTAAGATAAAAATGAAAATCATTTTACTTCAAAGTAGCATGCAGTAGTTCTCATGTATTATGATATGTATGATAGTTCCACTATAAATCAGTTATTTTTGTTGTTCCATAGTGTTTTCCAAATGCCAATTAAAATTTAAATTGCAGTAAACAATACAAACTTATTTTCATTTAGTTTAAAATAAGATATTATTTAAGCATAGATTTAAAGATCAGATTGCATTCAAATGTAACCCAACAGATTTGGAAAGAGAAATACAACTCAAGAAGAGAGTTTTTTTGATCCAAAGACCTTATAAACAGCCAAAGAAAAGGGATTGACAATGAAGATTATTGTCTCAGTTGAACGAATAAATCTTTTGTACAGTACTAGTATCAATATTATATGCAAGATGTTCTGTTTTCCATCGGATGTATTTATACTTAAAGTCAGTCTGTGGACTAAGTAGTTCTACCATACAGATGCTAGAAGGAAAAGAAAAATCTGAGAACATGATTTGTTACAAGGGCATCTTTATCTGTGTTTTTTTGACTGGGTTTTTAATTAAACCTTTTTAATTATTTTGTTTCCTTTATTCCAGAGAGCACAGTCAGATGAATTAGAAAAAATAGAAAAGCATAGCAAGACATCCAAGGAAAAAGAAAACGCCAAGTCCTTGGATAAGCCAGAACAGTAAGAACATACTTGTGAAAGAAGTTTTGCTCACTTCAGAAAATTTTTCCTCCTATAGTAATCTATTTAGAGATGTTATAAAAGAAAATAAACCACTGTTCCTACTGACAGTGACTCCTATAATTATCTTTCATCACTTCTACAGGTTCCTCTATGAACTCTCACTAATTCCCAACTTTTCAGAACGTGTATTTTGCATCCTGTTCCAATCAACGTTTTCAGAAAGCATTTGTTCAATCCGTCGCAAACTTGAATTGTTACAGAAACTGTGTGAGGTAGGTTGTGCTGTGTGGAAAGGTAGAGCTAGATTTCTGATATTTAATCTTGTAAAGCTGTACTCATATTTCAAAAGTTTTTGCTTTGTTTACTTTAAGTACTCATTAAATCTGAAGGATAGCAGAATAGAATGTTTTATGATTGTACTTCAACATCAAAGCGAACTTTAAGATTAGCTTTTGGTACTGAACTATATAATGTTTTGGCCATCAATGTGTATCAGTCTCTGGAAAACAGTGGACATTCCTCTTTTGTTAAAGCAAAATCCTCTGTCTTCATAGTGACCATATCCCTCCTTTCCAGATGAATGCCTGTTCAGCCCACCATGTGTCTGCTTCGATTTTGGAAGTGTGAAACTAAATAATATCACTGGGATTAAAAATTAGTTAAAGGTGGCAATGTTGGCTCTAGCTAGAAAAGATTACTGGAATTTCATGGTCCCATACAAAACAAAAACATGGTTTTAAAATGCAGGTTTCATTAGTATTTTCATAACAGTATTAATTGAAATATTTTCTGTAGTTGTTTCACCATTTAACAGTTTTATTTGATTAATTGTTTTAATTGTTCCATATGGTTTTTTTATGAACTTCCTGCAGAATTCTCTCCTAAATTAAATATACCATTCATAATATCATCATCAGTTAAGGAATACCTATTTTTTTTCTCACCAGGTCATCTCTGGTAATATTGCATAGATTTCCTATTAGTTTTTTTTTTTCTAAGTACCTATTTTGGAAATAACATTCTTCATCCACAAGAGATTACATATTGAAATTATTGTACTTCTACATGTTGCAGTAGAAGGTTGTTAATTCCCTATATTTGAGCTTTTATGTAAATAGTATTTCTAATCACAGTATCAACAAATCTACTTGTCAGTAATACTATGAACTGTAAATTTTGTGGAGAGTATGAACAGAGAATTGTTTCTCTTTCTGTTTTCTAGACATTGAAAAATGGGTCAGGCGTTATGCAGGTCCTGGGTTTGGTTCTTGCCTTTGGAAATTACATGAATGGTGGAAACAGGACACGAGGACAGGCTGATGGGTTTGGACTAGATATCCTGCCAAAACTGAAAGATGTCAAGAGCAGTGTAAGTTGATTCTAGACTTCCTGTAAGCCTGAAATTATTAAATTCTCAGAAATTTACTTTGTCTCCATTTCCAATTAAGTGTGAAACTTACAAAGACTTGTCAAAGGGAATTAATTTGTTAATATACTTAGCGGTTCACACTTCAAGGATTAGATGCATTTCTGTAGAAATCCAAAGACAAACCATCTCTTTTCATTACTGTACAAACAAAGATACGTTAAATTATGTCTTAGTTCCTAATCTGATATGTATTTGACTTTTGTCGTAGTTCATAGTTTTAACTATTCAGAAGCAATACTCCGATCCTTACACTTTAATGGTGTATTACAAAAGTGTATTTACAGTTGTAAAAGGAAAGTTAACTGTGATTCAATGCTGATTCAAAATATTTGTGAAAGGAAAAAAAAAAAAAAAAAGGCTCTCCTGAAAATGACTGAATAGGCATCCTGGGCATTTGGGATAACCCAAAATTAACCTTTTATATAAATCATGATTTCAGAGTATACATTTCACATTGGAGCATGGAACCACCAGAATAAAGAGTAATCACAGAAAGTACTTATTGATTTAAGATTTGTCTGATATAGTCATCTGAGTAAAGAGAAAAATAAGTGGTCTTATTTCTCGCTTAGTGCTAAACTGGAGCTTGTGTGTTACCAGCACTTTTTTTGGCTTTGATTATTCAGCTTCAAGTTGTATTCAGTATCTGCTTATGTCTACAAAGAAACAATAATCTTTGAGTCTCTAGGGCTATGATGAAAAGACTCATCTGAATGTAGAGAATGGTAAGAGAAAGACTATAGCAATAATTCTCAAGGCTTTAAAGTGGCCCCTACATCTACCTAGTTGAGTCATTGTCAAGATCTGTTGTTCTGAAAGCATCAGAAAAGGAAGAGCTTTTTTCCCTCCTTCCTCACTCATTAATATGCCTGCTTTAGCTGCTGGGTTAGGGAATGTGAGCAGGATGTTGTTTGCCCTGGACTGGAGACCATGTCAGCCATTTGCCTTTAACAGGGTTGAGGAACTTCATTCTGGCCTGCTGGTTTCTTTGTAAGCCAAGGGAGTGGTGATGTGAATGAAGCCTTAGTACCATGTGTTTAGGGCAGCTTGCTTTAGCTGAACCTTCTGGTTGACTCTAGATACACCACCAAGTTTAGAATTTGGCTCCGTAGAACATTTAAGTACACTAAATTTGGGTTGGTGACTCAGGTCTGCAGCATGTAATTTGCTGGAAATACTATGACCATTAACCTTGCAATTGCAAGATACATCTGCAGTTTATTTACTATTGATGAATCAGAAAAGTCCTTAAGAAATAGTTTTCTGAAAACATATGAAAATGTCATTTTTTCAAAAATACTCTTCAAATCAAGGACTTTCTGCTGAAGTATCATTAAAGAATAGCAGAGGGGAAGCAATGAGAGAGTTCCCCCAAAGACCCCCAAAAGTGCCAAAATGTCATTTAGAAAAATAACTTCCTTTATTTGCTTTGGTTATAGTTATAGATTAATAAAACAATATGAATGTTGTGATACATGTTGATGCATCAACCCAGAAAGGAATTCTATTTTCATTCTTTGGAAATTTCAAAATGGAAGAGTTCAGTTTACAGTCATGTAAATTTCCAGAATCAGGAGTGGTTTTACACAAGTGTTATAACATCTATTACTTTCTTTAATTAATAAATTGTATTTCACTGTGTTGAGGGTTTTTTTGTAGTGAAGGCAACAAATCAGCAAAGTATTTTTCTGTGCTTTACACAGAATATTTCATTTACTTGAATTACCATTTTTGAATTTGTGTTTTTCAGTAACAGCAAACTTTATTCTCCTCTATACAGGACAACAGCAGAAGTCTTCTGTCTTACATTGTCTCATACTATCTGCGTAATTTTGATGAGGTAAGAATTAATTTTGCTCTTTTAAATTCAAGTTAAAAAAAGTCAACTCACTAAATTTGCTCTTCGGCTGGCCAAGATGAGGAAATGTGCACAAATATTCTTTGTGCTTTCAGTTATATATTTTAGTATATGAAGAAGTAATGAGCACTATGTAACTAATTGTTCATTTCTGGTTTTGTCAGGATGCTGGAAAAGAACAATGCATCTTTCCTCTTCCAGACCCACAAGATCTCTTCCAGGCTTCACAAATGAAGTTTGAAGACTTTCAGAAAGATCTCCGCAAAATGAAGAAAGATTTGCGAGGTACTGAACCTAGATTAAAGCTAGCTCCATGTTATCAACATGTCCCTGCTATCACTATTTGTATAATTTTGAGAAGTTTGATGATAGTATAAAAATAGTTGGGTGGTTTTGACTCCTCAATTACTGTTTTGTTTCCTTGATTTGCTTTTTTATGACCATTTAAGCAATAGTTCATAATTTTCTGTAGATAACCTGGTAGAGCTTATTAACACAAATAACATCAAACCAGTTAGGTTAAACCTTTTCTTTCAAAACCAAACAATTTTTTTTTTCAAACTAATTTCAACAGTCTTTCACTACAAAAAGAATTGCAAAGTGTTGGACCATGTCTATGACAAAAAAATGTTGAGAATCAGGCCCGAATGCTATCTAGCAGCTAATTCATATTATCTTATGGTGATAAAGAAAGTTGAAATAGCCTGACTTTACTAAAAACTAATATACAAAGGAAGAATTTCTTTCTCCTGCTTGTGGAATGAGTTCTTTAAATGAACTCAGCAAGTTTAATATAAGATGTATTTGCCAGACTTTAATAAGGAACATGTATCACATATAATACATTTCTTATCAACGTTGGGAACTAAGCACTTTAATACATTTCTTACTAACATTGGGAACTAAGCACTAATTTTAAGTTAAGCAAGAGTAGTTTGGACGAAAATATCCATGATCTTCAATATTTTTGCTAAGTCTCTGCTAGATAGGCCATTTATGTACCATTATGCTAAATCTTGGAGTGAAGGATTCAAATCAAGGAGTGATGTGATCTTTATATTTCTCTTGCCTTGCTGATTCGAACGCTGTGTGTCTAGAGACCAAGGATGGTTTGGTAAACAATTAGTCCTTGAACAACCTGAGATGGAAGGTTCTCTATCAAAACAAAAACATAACATGGTTACCAAATGATATCTGACCTTACCTTCTTGCCCCATCAACCTTTCAGTCTGAGTGTTTTAAAATTTATTTAAACATTCAGAGGTAATCTTTGAAGTTGTATCAATGTCACTTAGTGTGGTACTGAGGAGTGAACTTCAGTACCAGTTTGCTGCCCTGAACAATCTAGGAGGGCAAAAATCCCACAGTTCAGCCATGAAAATTTATCTCTATTCTTCTTGCAACTGTCAAATAATCTGAGGGCTGATCTCAAACTTGCACGTAGAGAAGAAAGATGCTTAGGTCTGACTGAAAAAAGGTACTTGAATTCAGGGCATTTTCACGAAAATCCTTGGGGGCAGATGTTATTCTTTGCAAGTTCACCAAAAATTTAGAAGAAAGGTTAAATATTTTTAGATCAAGGTTGAAATTTGCACACAGGCATATAAATCTCTTATGGAATAAATCCACACTGTGCAGTGATCAAAGCAGGGGATCTGTAAAAATGGAAATTACACGCTTCACTCTGCCATCAGACTGCAGTTGAATTCTTTCTGTGCTTCCAGTTCCACCCTTAGGCTGGAGTCTCTGTTGTCAGTCGATTCTGTAGTTAATGAAACTGATGAATAACTGCAGACACCACCACTCTTTCCCTATTCCCTTTGGTATAAACTCTTCTGGGGACAGCATCGACCCCCTTCTGCATCCTCTCCTAGACATGAAGCGACAGTTTCAATACCAGTCTGCAATCTTATTTGTGACTCCTTATCAGCCCTGAGTGATGCAAAATGCTTTGTTATCTCTTTTTTCCAAAGACAAGTGTAACTCTACATTGAAAATATTTTGTGCTAAAAAAAAATTATGACTGCAAGAGCATTCACTAAAATTTCTGGCTATTCCAATAGCTTAATTGTTGTAGTGCCTTTGGTGAGACAGATAAGCAAATTTAATGACAGTCTTTTTAAAAATTAAATACAAGTTTTAGCTGAATGGATAAAGTTGCTCCAAAGTAGTTTTCCTCTGCATTTTTTTTAAAGTATGCTACCAGATTTGCTAATGCGCATCTGGAACCTTATGAGTTACTAGAGCTAGCAAGTGCGTCATTACATGACTGAGATGTAAGAAGACTGTAAGATGCTGGGCAAATTCTGACAAAACCTTAAATATGATCCTTTCCTTTTGAAGTCAGTGAGAGTAAATGAGTATTGAGTATTCCTGGGGAAATACTGACTTTAAAGCCATAGAAGTAGATGCCTATGAATGCATTCCAGTTTTATACTGAGATGTAGACTGTAACCTTGGATCTGTTTTCATCAGTAATTAGGTGGAAGATTTCATGAGATGATTTCACCGTTTATAGGTGTGTGTGTTTACTTTGTTCTTTTATCACTGAAAATCTGGAAATTGCACAAAACATTGATGCAGGCAGCATCACCAGTTTAAGGATATTCTGCCCAGGTTAGTTTCAAATCCCCTGCAAACAAAGCACAGGGACATCACACTTAGTACAATGAAGGAAGGGTGTATTGGTTCACCCAGGAGCAAAAGCTTTTGCAGATCCTTTATTTCTGACTTTAAAAAATTCCCATGATCATTATTCAAAAGTAAATTTCAACCCAGAAGGATCTTTTCACAAAATTATGGGGCCACATAGAAAACAACAACAACCCACAAAGTAAAGTTAAATGAAAAAAAAAAAAATTAACCATAAGAATAGCAGTTCATTCTAGTAATGCTGTATTTTTCCATCTAAATACATCAGTATTTATGTACCACACAGAGGAATGTGCAGATATAAATAATTTTTCTGGTTCTGTAAAATAATTTCATTGTCATGCTCTTTCACAGTTCTGAGCTTGGGCTTATATCTGTATTAAAGGAGTAGTTATGCTGATTGCTTAAAAAGAAAACACACTCATGATATTCAAGCTTGTATGCTTTCTTCCTTTTTGATTGCGGAGGGTTTTGCCTGTTTTCATGAACTGTATGCCTTGTAGTTTGTACATGTTAGAAAAGAAAGTATCTTTTAAGATTTCAGATTAAAAGTGTAAGTCCAAAAGACCTTCAGAAAGCATGCTGTGTGTCTGTTCCAAGATTAATAAGACAGAAATTTATAATTTTTTTTATTAGAAAAAAAAAAGTCCTCTAGAATATAGTAGAAGCTACACTAACCGTGTAATATCAACCTTCCAAATTCTGCAGGGTTTTTGTTTTGTTTTTTAAAATAATATAGATCCCAGAGATAAAGTTTTTATAGATAGAAGACCAAACAACAGGTAGATCTCTTTACTAACAAACCAAGCAAGTTTGGCTCCATCTGTTGCTCCCAGATTTCACAGCTCTCCAGGATTCTCACTTTAGCCTTTTTGACTTCAGTGACATATAGTTTGTTAAGCAACTTGATCTGCTTTTGATCTCTCTTGGCTGTCAGCAACGTTCCTTGATGCAGTCATGCCAAGCAATGACTTCTGTTCCTATGTCATTCCACAGAAGAAACTTTAGCACTTGCCACATGACTTAAATCAACTCACCATGTAAAGAAAATTGGGCATCCAGGGTCACAAGAGCAGGGTGTGACTCTCACTGATTAGGACCTGTGTTGTGTATTTATTATTAGTAGTATATTTTTCTAGGCACTTCAGAATGCCAGAGCTGGGGCAGAAATATGTGGAAAACATGTATTGATTTAGTTAATGTTTTAATCCTCTCTGCTCTGACACCGTTGGCACTATTGTAGTTTAGGAAAATGTTGGATTTGTGGCCCATGAAATTTTTCAAGACGTATTCCATTTAGGAAAGAACTATAACACTAAAATGGCAGTGAGAGTTACGGTATTTATGAAACACTTAGAGCAAGTTAAAACCATTTAGAAACTTTCTTTGGCTACACGGTAACATTTTAGCCTTATAATTGTAAGTTTATTCTTGCAAATCAAAAACTAATCCATCAGTTGTCACTTATTGCAAAACTTTTGCTCAGGGTCAGCTAAAAGGGAATTAGAAATAATGTCAGGCAGAAAATAAATCTGACTAGTAGAATTTTGAAAAGATGAATAATACTGTATAATGAAGACATAAAATTGAGTTGAAGTCAGTACTTGTTTACATGTCATAATATTGTCATATTCGATATCTTTGAAAACTGATTACAAGTAATAATTATGATAATTATATATTATTTTTGTGGTGGTGCTTTTTTTTTTTTCCTACTGTGAGTGTTTGCAAGTCATTGAAAAGTCTCCACTGATAAGAAGCTAGGCTGTGTGGCCCAGTACATCTCTGATTTGGAATAAATCTGACAGAGAATGTTTATAAAGTGTTAAGCATTTGCTGAGCACTTTGTATTTTAAAAAAATATGTGCCAGGAAAAGTCCCACAGTAACTTGAAAAAATACACATTCCTTATTTTTTCTGTGCTTCTTACGGTCGCCTAGAATTAGCTATTCAGCTTGGATGTGCTGGTTGTATAGCTGGTATGTGCTCTTGAGTTTAAGACCTGCTGTGTGACTCAGAGCATTGCAAGTGCCATATTCTGCAACAGAAAAGACTTTTAAAAGTTGTATTTGGGGTGGTATCAATGCTGGACTGAGAGCTGGAGTAGTGGTAGGCGTGCTATGCTTTGACCCCTTGCCGTTTCTTTCCCACACAGTGATCTCTATTTAGCTTGTGACAAATCATTCCTCTTGCCTCAGGAATGGTCACCCCCGCACCTAGGAAGAGGCCCCAACCCTCAGAGTGCAGCCAAGCTGTAGTTTGAGATGGATTTTTTTCACTTTGTGGCCAACTCTATGTCTGGGGCACATGGATTGCTTTGCAAAATAAGTTTACATCCACTGTTAGTTCTTTCATAGGTAATATTAACATTAGGAGGCAAAAATGCAAAAAGTGCACCATTCTATTTGCACGTCATCCCCTCTCACACATACCTCATATCTTTTCATATTCACAAGACGTTCTGTTTCCATCACAGTTCTGATTATGGGGCTAAGACTTTGGCAACATTTCAGTGCCACTTCGTGATCAAGAACAGAAGCAATATTAATTTCAACCTCAATTAACAAAGTCAGGCAACCTAAAGCCATTTCGGGACCCACTACAGATAACAGAAAAGGAAGGGATTGCTCTCCTAAAATCGAGTGCTAAGGAAAAGGTCTTGAGTCTAGTCTGGTGATCTATATTTTAAACAGATAAAGTTTGATGAAATTAAATCGGGTTTTTCAAAAACCTATTTTTTTTTTTAAAAATGTGCTTCTACACTGGTATTCCAAGTTGTTTCAAGAGATGACAGGGAGCTGGAGAACAGAGAAATGAAATGGAGAAAAAATTGTATTCTGGAAAAGTTTGGATTCATTGCCTCATCAAAAACTTTCTGTCTTAAGACATCTTGAAGTGTTTGTGTTTCTGTTATTCTCTATCAATAGTTTTGATATAAATGGGAATGAAGATTTTTCAGAATAAAGGAATGGATCTTTCCTTATACAATCTAGAGATGCATATCCTAATGAAAAGATGCCTTCAGTCTTTTATGACAAAATGCCAAATCTCTCAAGGTAATTATTAACCAAATAATATAGCGACATTAGTCAGTTTGGTCAATGCTACAGTTATCCATCAAGTTTACCTTTACAGAAACAGCTATTGTTTTAACCAAATTAAATCTTTAATTTTGCCTACTCACTGACAGCTGTGCATCCACCAACTCTAGCTGTTTGTTCAGGTATCACTGAAAGGGTTAATTGCTGCAGCTATGCAGCATGCAGACTCCTAAACCTAAACCAGATGTAAACTAAAGCCAGGCTTTCAGTCAATCTGTGAGTCATATTTTACTGTCCTTAAAACTCCAAACAAGGAGCTGTCTATGGGAGCCCTTGAAGACTCAGCAGTTTTTAGTGTAAGTCTTTACAATTCAAAAAAATATATAAATAAAAGAAAATTAAGAGCTTTTTCTGTTCTTGTGGCCAAGTTCATCAGAGTTTGTCTTTTGCTGAGGCCAGTATTGTTTCTTTTAGATAAAGTCTAGGTTTTCTTTTAAAGTCACAGGTTGCAGTGGTAAGGCATCCAGAAAGCACTGAGGAAGCTGTGAAAACCGTGGTTGTGCTGTTACATACTTCTCAGGCAAGTAGGACACAGGCATATCTATGGGAGCCAGGGCACTCACACCCTCTGAAAATTAAAGGAAATAATTTTGAAACTCCATTAAAGAATTAAAAAAAAAAATAAATCTCACTGCAACTTGTGCTTTGAAGTACCTTAAACAGTCTTGAAAATCCACCTAAAGTCTATAGGACTTCTATAGACCAGTATGTGGTTTCAGAAGTTGTAACCAAACCAGCCCAATGGACCTGTTAATTGCTTATCCAAGATAATCCACAGTTCTGCTTGCTTTCTTACCAGGTTTCTTGGTGGGTTGTGATGGTGGTGGTGGTGGTGGTGTTTGCTCATTGTTTTTATGTTTTGAGGGTGTTGAAAGCAAAATCATGCTGCCCATCATTATCCTGACCAAAGACAATACAGTAAGCCTGAAGAGCATCTGAGCATCTGGTCACACAAGTTGTAAAAACCCACGTATTTTAGAAGAGATCTGTGCTTCTAAGCGCTAAAATTTAGTACTCAGAAATAGGTGGAAAACACTCATTAAGAATTCTGAATCTTGAAAACTTTTCTCGTTTTTTAACAGGTAAAGCAACTATTTTTGATAATGAGACTGCGCACATTTTAGAGGGCTTACCAGAATATTTTACTGAGAGTGTTAGTACAAGGCAGAGAATGTTTTTGTGACTTTATTCCTTTTTGTATAGATGTCTCTTAATCAATAGTGGCTGTTGTGAAACTTTATATAGTTTTTGCATATTGATCTAAAAGAATAATAATAAAAAAAGGATGAGCAAGATAACACAGTACCTTGAATAATGGCAATTAATGGTATTTTAACATAGAAATAGAGAGTGAGATGAGATTCATGAGATACTGGATACAGTTGGAATTGAAATTTTTTTAAATCTCTAAACCAGTTTTGAACACAGATTTTCACAGCCAGTTCCAGTTCATAAGCATTTGCGCTATCTGTGTATGTATGGGCAAAGGGCTACCAGTTTGAATTTCCCAAAATTTAGATCACACAAAAATCCATTTATATGGCTTCTCTGGAAAATCACACACAGTCCTCTGCAGCATATGATGTTAGAGAGGTGATGAAATTAGATGGACTATTGGCCTTTCAAATGACCGAGACACTGTTTATATGTTTTAAATTGATTTAGAGGGTCAGAGGTGTGTCTGCCCATGCCAACTTCTGCTCAGGATCTGAGCTCTTTAGAAGGTCTGAGATCATTGCATGAGGACTGGATATGCAGGACTACAGGGAACTGAAACCTTCACCTTGCTGCCAAGCAATACAAACAAGTTTTTATCTCTCTTTATTCCCGTTTAGGCAATTCCATGTTGTGAGATAAGCTTCTACCGACTGCTTGGGTTTCATAACTGCCTACATGGTTCTCATTTGTGGTGCCTTTCAATTCTTGCATTATAGGGAAATTTTAGGATCTGCTTAAAGTAAACCCAGTTTAGGAATACACTAGATTTGTCCAAGTTTTTCAGTTGTGTAAACATCTCGCAAGATGAGAGAATAACTTAACCTGTGAGATTAGGGATGGTAACAGCAAATTTTGTGTCTTTTAAAAAAAAAAAAAAGACGAACTTTTGTTTCAGACAAAACTACAAACTGTGTCACAGCAAAGCCCCTTTACCAACCTACTGCTTTGATATCTGGGATGTTTAGCTGGGCTGTTTCATGGAAAGAAACGTGTCTGAGTATGAAGCTGAGGAAAAAGAAAAATCAAGTATAAAACCACCCCCAAAACCAAATGTTGATATTCTCACATTATTTTTTTTCATGTTTCACCTCCACATTGCTTAGAAGTTATCAAATACTCTTCTGACACATTTTTACAGTATCCTATTCCTTCACTTGGCAGAAAAACTGATATCTGTCTACTGCTTTGTATTCCTTTTCATGTGATTAGCACTTTAATTTCTTCAGTTACATAAAGGAATAACAGTATTTCATCCAAATAGCAGGGCTTTATACGCTGGTGACAAATTAAAGAACATGATAAATGAGTGATATATCCCGGCAGGTTGTGCAGGAGACCGCAGTTCTGCTATTAATGCTCTTGCAGAACCGAGAAACTTAGTAAGAGCTAACAGTCCTGTTAATTCTCTAATGAAGAAAGCATCTGATGAAGTAGTTTATTTTAAGCATCAAAATACTGAAATTAGTATGGTAATAATGACAGAAATTTTCCTATTTTTAAAAGCTGGGTGCTACATATGCTATCTTACATTTTATATGAAGCAGGAAAGAGATAATTTTTTCCCCCGTGTTTTCTTTTGGATCTTAACTTACTTAAAACACCTTTTGTGCAGGATTAGGGTAAAAAATGAACCTGACCTGTTAACCTTCTGAATATCACTGATTTTAGCCTTTTAACGAGAGGAAGGAGGGAACAAACAAACAAACTCCACCAAAAACTGGAGAAACAAAATGATCATCAGCTGTACTCCCTTTTGCCCACATACACACAAACAAATCAGCCATGGGAGAGCTTCCAGCATCTGAATGGTTAAAGAACAGACATATTTTCGGACAATATTACATGTTTTTCTTTTCTATAGAGAGTAATATAAAGATAGTATATCCCTGCATTTCCTTGTAGTCTTTCAAAATAGCTTCAGGCTATTGGCATGGGTATGGGCTATGATTTTTGGCCGGTATATATCTCCATAAGATTGATACTTCTGTCAAATCAGCTGAGAGATCAGGAGTTCATCGTGAGCTGCAGACATTAATTCAAGTGAGTATAATGTACTGCTGTAAAGAATACTCAATCCATATTCTGGAAAAAGGTATGGCATTTTGGTAATATTAAATGTTATGGGAGGTTCTATAGCATCTTTCAGCTCTGCCTCTTATTTCTGAATAGGAGAGAAAAGATTAATAGAAATTCTATATGCCATCACCAGAATGTCTTCCTTTACAGAATAGTACATAACTTCTCTTTTTTTTTTTTTTTTTTTTTTTTTTTTTTTTTTTGTCTAACATATGCTGTAAGAAAATTCACACTCATTTGGATCCTCTCCCCTTTTTCAGATGTGTCGACTAAGATTTGTTTAAACATTATAGGCTTGTCCATTTGACTGTATTTGTGGGGGTTTTCAGGTTGTTTTGTTAGGTTTTTTTAATATTGCTTCATAAACAGGGTTACCTTTCTAATTAAATATACTCATGTTAGGTTTCCCCTCCCCCCCCTAAATATCAGCTGGTATTTATTTCAGTTTTCCTCTAAGCTTAAACAAAAAGTATTTTAAAACCTGTCATTTTTATTGTCACTTCACTTGTGTGGAGTTAGCAATTATTTGAGTCAGTTTGCTTTTCTGTATATGTGCATGTAAAAAATTGGTATCTCTAATTCTTTTTGGTATATTCACAACTATGAGAAAAAAATTATTAACCAGTGTTTATGAGATCTAAAGCTGCATTGTCCAAAGATTTGCCCCAGATATAGCAGACCAGATGAGTAGTACAGTAAAGGTGAATCAATTTACACAGCTGATAGATTACAAAGACTTGACTACCATAGCATATATTTACTTTCTTGGCACTCTAGCTTAAATGACTAGGTACAGATCTGTAGTGGGTTGGCTAACCAGTGCTGGCCAAAATTAATGAACCTTTGGATCTTCGTCTGTTTTTTATTTTTTTATTATAAAATTATGTTATCTTTAATTGCTCTACCATGATTTTTGTATATGTCATTCATTTTTTGCAGTAAACTAGAGACTGGTATTATTCAACAGATTATAAATTCATGCTCTCTGAAGTAAGAACAAGTTGACAACTGGTTGATTTGTTGGGGTTTTTTTTCTCCTTTAAGAACCTTTTCAAATATTACAGAACCACAAAGCATATAATGGTGAAACAACTGCCTATTGTTTCCAGTCTTCAAAAGCAGACTACAATTCTCATCTGTAGATATTTGGATTGATGCAAGTGTAGACATCATTTATATTTGAAGTAGATAATTATGATAGTACTTTATGCTGCTTCAAAATCTGTTTTTCAAATGCCTAACCAGTCTTCTGTATTTAGAAATATAGTAACAGTCCTGTTTGACTGAAAGAAGCCCTGTAGTGTAAACAAGGAAAATGCATATTTTTGCCTGTGTGCTCTTTTACTGGAAATTTTGAGGTAGAATCAAGCAGGGCTTGTTTCTGTTGAATGATGGGAACTTATCACAGTCTGAAGTTAGTGTTAGGTTTGCTTGGATAGTTGGTGAAAGCATGATAATACCACCTCACCAATGAATAATCTGTGTCAGGGCTTGTTTCAGGCTCCAGCTTCTCTGTTCTGGTCTCTGGTGAGACCAAGAACCAAGCTGTCCTCCTCCAAGGTCTCTGATAGAAAGCCCTGACTGTATCTTATCTTTCATTTTAATCATTTTGTACTATTACTTTTGAACAATGCAAGACACTTCACTGTGTCTCTGTTTCTATCATATATTAAGCCTTCATCTGGCTTTACTCATTAAATCAAGGTCTTTCCTACTACTTGGTGCAGGTTTTGCATCTGAACTTTTTTTTTTATTCAGGCACTGTCACCTGGGACCAGGTACATCAATGTGGCATGGGATCCGAGTTTGCAATTTTGTTCCCATACATTTCAGCTTTTTAAATTTGTCTTTCTCTTAAAAAAAAAAAGAGTGGTTTTGTAATTTTTGCTACAGTCATTTAAACTAACACACTGACCGCAAGTTATCTGTATATTTTGGGCAAAAATATTTGACCAGGAACATAACTGCTTCTGAATATATTATTATAGTGTTTGTACTTGAAGTAGTGTGTTTGAGGCACACATTATCAGCAATTTCACTGGCGATGTGGTAATTTAAGTGTGTCTTTTATTACAGTCTGCAGATCCATACTATGATGTGTCATCCTAAACTAATCTGTTACTTCAATTTCAGTATGTGAGACAGAAGCAGCAAAAGTTTATCAGCTATCACTAGAAGAGCACCTCCAGCCTTTCAAAGACAACATGGAGCAATTCATTAGTCAAGGTAAATAATGAAACGTCACTTAACCTTTTCATGACATTTCAAAGGAAAGTTATGGGAACAATGTTTATACATTGTGGGAAAGGGACTGTTTATTTTGGCATCATAGAAAGATGTGGATTAGTTTAATCAGATGCCACACAGTTCTAAAAGATTTGCAAAATGATTCTGTTGTACTGTAGGTGACTCTTTCTGTTTTGCATGACGGCAAAGACAAATGCTATTGGCTTGAGTGGGTGATCTTCTGATAAATTCAACATTCCAGTAGAAAACAATTTTACAACCTTTGTTCCTTGCAAAATTATTGAAGCTGAATCTGTTCCATTAACTTCTTTCCAAAGAGATAATTCTTTTGTATGTGCCAAAAACATAGAACATAGCAAAAGTAGTTAAAATTTTCCAGATAGAAGGCAAACCCATATGAAGTACTTGGATGTGATTAGTGGAAAACACAGCAAGAGAAAATATATTAGAAATATCCATGATGAACTGCCATCCTGAGTGCTAGAAAGAAAACACTTTAAAAATGAATAGACTGTGCTTTCAGTGCTTTACTAGACCCTTCTTTGCAAGACTATAAGAGGTATAGATAACTTCAGTTTTCAACTAGTGGTATATAAAAGCATCTCTTGAAATACTGCTCCAAAAGGGTATACTCTGGTTTGACCAGTTCACTTTTTGGTATGTTAGAATTCAATGCATCAGGCTGACAATGGCCTGATTGAGTACTTTTACCAAAATAATTACCAAAGTAATTTTAAATTTCTTGACCACTTTGCTGCTCTGTTTGCTTTGATATTGCATTTTATAGTAGATAACAGACCTCTTGTCTACCAAAAGGTAAGTTATGTGAAAAGTCTGTTTCTAGTGCGGATTCAATGGAGCTGTCAGTAATTTGTTAGCCTAGAGCTAACAATTTGTTAGTGAGCTATCGTACATAGAAATCATTATTAACTGAATGTGCGCTGTTTGAAAGGCCAGTCAGATACACATTTATCTCTTCTTGGTTAGAATATCCAAGATGACCAATTATCTGAACATTATAAATGGAGTACATATGTTCTGGTATATACTGATCCAACCTACAGAACTCTCAATTACAGTGAAAAAATTGAGAAAATCCACCATTATAAACCATCAAATGTGAACTTGTGTTTTCTAAGACATGTCTGTAAGCCAAACCTGGCAAACAGGGTGCTGTCTCCAGCAATTGTAGGTATGAACTGATTTATAACTGGGTTCTGATTACGTACATGACATACAAATGTTACAGTAGTGACATGATTAAACATGTAGCAAGTGTTTTCCATTAGGCTTATATATTTATTTATATTTAGATAGATAGGGGACAATCAAATCACAAGTTGTCTGAAAGAGATCACTAATGGTACACTGTAAATCATGCCATATGTTTGCATATTAACCTTAATAACAGAGTAGGAAATCAAACATGAGGGTTATATTTCATCAGATGTATATCTGTTAAATTTCTTTCACTTCTTTTAGAAACCATACTTTACAAAGTATCTGACTCTGCACTTTAGCTTACTTTATGATTTCTGACTGTGACTTCCAGAGCATAATTATATATAAGCTATATAGTAATCTGTTCTGGTTTTGCAGGGATATGCTATTTCCTTTCCTGATTACGTGTCTGTACTTTAGGAAAGTGAGGAAAAAAGGGTGGGAGGAGAAAAAGAAATGTATCTTATCTGTTAAGAACTTTTTTCACTAGTTAACAGTGGGTATTGTCGGGTGGTTGACAAAAGGAGAAACCCATAATGTCAGTAAAATAACATTGTTGCATTTTAATGAAAATAATTGCAAATGTGTATTGAAAACAGTGGACTGTGACTAAACAGTTTCTACATTTATTTAAAACTGTAAGATACATTTTGCAGAATTCTGTCCCAGTGTAAGACAAAGGTTACCATATTGGAAAAAAAAGAATCCCTGGTTAAGTTCCAAAAATAAAGTAATTTTAAATACCTTTCATTATGAAATCCTTTGTTTTTACTTCATGGGATTGAATTCAGACTTGAAAGAGGCCATGTTTAAAGCAGGATTTCTCTTTCCTGTTCAGTGTTTGACAGGCTTTTGATCTAGATATTTTTTCTAAGGGCTTTTGTTGTTTATGTAGACATAATCGATGAGTCTTTTCAGCTAGACTGCACACATGATCATTTAGAAAAACAGAGGGACAATTCTTGGCACCTTTTGGGGATTTGTGTTTATATAACATATGCTCTGGGCAAAGAAAAATCAAGCTTTAATTTTTTTTATCTTTTCAAGTTCCAGTTTCTCTAAAGTAGAAAAAGTTTTAACTTACAATTCAGATGAAAAGCATTTTTCATAGGGTTGAATAATTTGGCATGTTTATATGATGTCTTTTCAGAGCAGATAACTTGTGTGCATAATAGGACCCAAAAGTTCAAAGTAGCTAGTTATTTACAGCATATTCACTTATAGTTGTTCCTAGCAGCTAAAATGGAAAATGGTTTTCCCATAGGCAAAAAAACTTGGACATCAAATTAAATAGCCTTGGCAGGGGGTTAGAAAGGCACTGCTTTATAAGAATAGTTATTGTCAGGCACGGTTATATAACTTTGATTTAAGTCATTGTAACTAGTCTAGCTGACTGTTACTATTAATGTATTCATAGAAAATATTTTTTTTAAAACATTAATACTTTCATTAGATTCATCAGGGACAAGAAAAGGTTTGGTATTACTAGCTTACTTGTAAAGATCATTTCATTCAAAAGATAAAGGGAAGAGGCAAGGATGTATTCAGAGTTGTAACGCTTTAGATGAAAATGTTACTGGTATATATGATTGAGGCTGCTCAGCATTTGCTTTGTCAGCCTAAGTCAGTAGGCTAAATAACTGGCATATTCTTTAAAATAAGCAAATTAGAAAAAGGATGCCAGTTCTTTTTCTGATGGACTTCAGGGTCATTCTTAAAATTATCATTCTACTTAGCAGACGTTCATACTACCTGTCCTATCCTCTCTACGCTGGCTTAGTGGATATTTGCAAGCATGCTTCACCCTGTGCTTTTGATTTCTGAGGCTTTACGTGCCTCAGAACCTCCAAGGCAGTCCTCACTGTTCTTCCATGGTTTCTGTCCTCTTTTTGGGTCCACATGCTGCAAATCATCAGTCACAAAGTATATAATGTGGTTCTTTTGTTTTCACAAAAGTTAAGATTTTTTCCTGAAATTCTCTATTGCCCAGGGGTTTAAAAGAGAAAAGGAAAAGAGATTAAAAAAAAAAAAAAAAAAAAAAAAAAAGAGCAGCTATATATTAGAATAAAAAAGATTGGAGAAAAATTGTCAGAAAATACAAGGCTTTTAAAAATTATATTGTTTGTTACATATTTCTAAACATTTAAGTATTCCAGTATTTGAGTGATATAAAATATAAGTGTGAAATGTAGGAGAACAGTCCTCTTCCAATGAAATATTATTCAGACCAAATGGTAGGCATTTTAAAAGTCCTATTTGAATCTCCCCAGTATAAGGTACACATTCACTGAAGTTTTCTGTCCTTGAGTTACTCCTAACAAGTTATCAGAATTTGAATAAGAGAGGTTGCAAAAGAAAACTATTTGGGAACCCTGTTGGCTTTGTTCTGTATGTAGCTGTGGATAGATAAGGACACAAAAACATCAGAGATCACATCCACCAGTTCAAAAAGCTTCAGAAATTACTTCTTTTTCTGGGGTATATGTGTCTTGACACACGGGACAGTGGGGAAATCCTGAGGGTGCTAATTGTCATGCAGTTTGTAGAGAAATTTTGTTAGCAGTAATCCTTTCTACCTTGTCCCCACTTGATATGATACCCAGCTCCTGTTGAAATAATTGGGTGTGCATGAACGACAAACTGTGGTGAAACATGCAGTGAAAAGCACCTTCTGGGTGTTTGCTGTTGGGGCTACGGCTAGGCTGGGCGTTCCTGCCAGCCTGAGAAGCAGGAAGCTTGGGAAAGTAAGTCTGGTTTGGGAACTGGGAAGAGATGTGTTGGAATCACAGCTCTTCCATTGAGATTCTATAGATCCTGCAAATGTCACAGACTTCAAATCTCAGCAAGTTGTCCGATATTGTATTCAGAAGCCAAAGCAATATAATTATTTTTAGAGTTTAGAAAAAGCGTTATGGTGTAAGGGAATTGAACACTAGAATGCATTGTTTATAGAAGAAGGGAAAACATAATTGTTTGATGTTTAGCTAGTTCATCTAAAAACATTGGGAATAATTCCAGTATGATTGTAAGCTTGGGAATACAAGGTAGTCATTCAACCTTTTGGTTCCTCGTAGTCGTTTTATGCAAAACTCCACAGTTCTGCTCTTGCTAGTGAATGCCAGACCCAGGTTTCATTCTGCTGGACCCAAGAATACAGACTCTTCTCCAGGCCCAAATCCTAGACACATCCTCATGATCTTGCAGTATAAAGATGCTAAAATTGTCCTCCTGGGTGAACTGTCTGTAACCATCTCCCTCTTTTGCCAGGAAGAGCATTCAGGAATCCAGTTTCCAAACCGTTAGTAAATTAGTGTATAAATCAAAAGTGTGTTGTGTTTACCGCTGTCGCTGCAACCAGATAGTTGGCTGTGACTTGCTCTTTTAGGTCAAGCAGCAAAAGGCTGTGCATCATCAAATGATGGATTGTGAATGAGACTAAAGCATCAGACTGAGTCTTGGATGGCTGGGTTCAGTTGCTGGCTCCAGAAGTACTGTGGATGATTGCGAAATGAATGCTGCTAGGGTAATCTTCATTCTGGCATTTTCTAACCCAGAATGATTGATTTTGCAGATTTAATATTCTTTAAATGTTGCTTTTATAATTTGATTAATATAAGGGACAACATAGCACTATTTGATAGTTTTTCTAAAAATTGAGGAAAATATGACTAAAAGGCCGTTAGAAATATATATGAATAAAGTTTTTGGTTTTCTTTAAAAAAATAAATGCACAGAACATTAAGGGGTGGGAGATAGGTAGGTTTACGTGGAGATTATTACTTTAAGTATTAGTAATGAGTATTTTTGATAACAATATTAAAAAACCCCAGGGTTTTCTACATTTCAGAATAAAATATTGGAAGGATATGAAGAGCGAGCAACATAAAGTCACTAGAACAAAAGATCCAAGAATTCACACTTGAACAATTTAATTCCATGATTGTTTACATTTTTATGTTAGTATTCTTTTTGTTGGATTATTGAAAGAGCTTTTAAAACTTGTTCTTTGAGTGCTGAAAGTATTTTTTTTAATCTCACACTGACATCTTAATGCTAATAAATAGTTTAACATCAGTATTGTATAAACTTGTCCCTACTTCAGATGTCAGCACCTCCACTAGTGTGTGTTATTAGATAATAATCCTAATTCAGATTATATTGTATTTGCAGCACTAAAGAGGCTTCACTGAATTAGCCTTACCTTGCCTCAAAGTCCATGAAAGGCCAAACCTTTAGACTGGGGCTGGCAGCTGTTTGTGCTTTTGGCGTAGGACCTCATTTAATTGTTTTTGTAGGAATCAATAATGTGATTGCAGACAGCACAGGTGTGGTAGAGTATTTTGGCATCACTTGTGAACAGATCAATATGTGAGTGGAACAATAGCGTGGTACAAATCATCCACCCCAAAATATTCTGAAAAATACAGCATATTACTGAAATTACCAGTCTGGGTTGGAAGGGACCTTAAGGATCCTCTAGTTCCAACCATGGCCAGGGACACCTTCCACTAGACCCAGTTTCTCAAAGCCCCATCCAGCCTGGCCTTGAACACTGCCAGGGATGAGGCATCCACAGCTTCAGCCCACCTCTCAAGCCTGTCAAGGTCCCTCTGGACGGCATCCCTGCCCTCCAGCGTGTCAACTGTACCACACAGCTTGGTGCCAGCAAACTCATTGAGGGTGCACTCAAGCCCAGTGTCCATGTTGCTGACCAAGATGTTAAACAGTGCTGCTCCCAGTATGGACCCCTGAGGAATGCCACTTGTCACTGGTCTCCAGTTGGACATCAGGCCATTGACTGCAACTTTTTGAGTGTGAGCCTCCAGCCAATACCTTATCCACCAAATGGTCCATCCATCAGATCCGTGTCTCTCCAGTTTAGAGACAAGGATGTTGTGTGGGACATCATCAAATGCTTTGCACAAGTCCAGGTAGATGACGACAGTTGCTCTTCCCTCATTCACCAATGCTGTAACCTTGTCATAGAAGGCCACCACATTTTTCAAGCATGATTCTCCCTTATTGAAACCATGCTGGCTGTCACCAATCACCTTCTTACTTTCCATGTGCCTCAGCATAGGTTCCAGGAGATTCTGCTCCATGATCTTGCACGGCACAGAGGTGAGATGGACCAGGCTGTAGTTCCCCAGGTCTTCCTTATTTACCATTTTAAAAAAACTGGTGGTTACATTTCCCCTTTTTCAGTCAGGGGGAACTTTACTGGGCTGCCACAACTTCTCAAATGTGGTGGATAGTGGCTTAGCCACTTCATCTGCCAGTTCCCTCAGGACCCACAGATGCATCTCATTAGGTCCCATGGACTTGTGCACCTTCAGGTTCCTTAGATGTTCTCAAACTTGATCTACAGCAGGTGATTCTTCATTCTGCCAGTCCCTGCCTTTGCCATCTGTGACTTGAGTGGTGTAGCTGGAGCACTTGCTGGTGAAAACTGAGGTAAAAATAACCTAGCTTCTTACCAGACTGCTGCCTGAGATGGATTAAAAGAGGACACAAATAGCAAAATGTGGAGAGTTCGCACCTTGAAACACAGCATCTATGAGGGGTAGATAGGATTTGTGCTGAGGATTTTTTTTTTGTTTGGTTATTAATTACTACAGTTATTAATTTGAAGAGTCAGTCTTCTTTTATAGAGTCTGTTGTTAAGTTTAAATTTTTTTAACTTTCAACAAAGATCAACTTTCAGTGCTCATGTACTTACTGAGAGTTTAAGATGTAGTTCCATGGATCGTGGCCCTCATCTATGGGGCTAGCACATAATTTGTTGTTCCTGTTGTGTGAGACTATAAAGTCATAATGAAGTGCAATTGGTTGGAATCAATCTAAACGTTTATGTATATGTTTAACTTATCATAGGCTTTTCAATTTTCAACAGAAAAAACTGGAAAAACATAATCACAAAAATGTCTAGCATATCAGATGCTCAAGCCCCAGTTATCTTCAAGAAATGGGAGTCTGAATGAAGTATTTAAATAATCTTTTTCATGTATGTATCTTAGAAAAGGGGAGAGACAAAGTGAGTATTCTTCATGCTCATAACCTCCTATGAATTTGTCATAGGAAACACAGAAGGATATAAGGCCTTGATAGGATTCCCAGAAGAAATCCTACTTTCTTCTCTTGCAAAGCCGCCTTAGCATGAATATACCTGGTAATAAAACATTCAAATGTACTTAGATTTTTGTGCAGTGTAAACAGAAATTCTCAAAACTATAGCAACGTAGCTCTAATGACTCACTGAGAAGGCATTGTATCTGTCAAAATAAAAAAAAAAAAAAAAAAACTAAAAAAAAAAGCCACGCAAAGAAACAAAAAACAACTGGCTTCACTTGAAAGTTACTGGCAAGCACATTCATAGCTAATTATAAACAAATACTAGTTAACACTTTAAATAAGAGGAAAAAACCAAAAGGATTTAGGACATGAGCAGATGAAAGGATTCTTGTTGCCTCCCATCTGAGATTACTCAGATTCATTCCTGTATTCAATTACCTGCAAAGATGTGATATTCCCTTAAGAGAGATCAGGAGATCTGAAGGGATGGCAGTTTCGTGCATCTTCTTACTCATAGCCCTTTGAAACTTGTTCAGCAGAAATAGCTTAAATTGCAACTGGGTTTGGGGCCAGACGGTGAGAACAGACGGTAATCACTGGGTCAAGACCATTCCACAAACTATCAGCAAAATGTTCTGGTGGGACGAAAGCTCTGAGAGGGCGTTTGAATGCTGTTTGAGTAGACCTGCAAGGTCTACATGGAATAATTTCTGGAGTCAACTTGTTTTGTGACTATGGTTATCTCATACATTTGCACATGAACAACACTCATAATTCTTATGAACTATTAGCTTTCAGTCTATTTTTCTCATGAAATTCCTGGATATTATTGCATATCCAATTTTAGAGCTTAAGTTTTAATGCCTTTTTTCTTTTCTTTTTCTTTTTTTTTACAAAGCCACTAAGCACAATCCCCTGTCATCATTTAAAAGTTAATGATCATCTACAATCTTCCCTAAAACCCACTTCCTTTTTGATAGTTCCCATCTAAAATGGCTACTTAATTCTTCCCAATGCCACCCATGTCCCCAAACACATTAGTCTTATTAAATAAAATGTGCAAAGAAAACCAACAAAAAAATCCAAAAATTGAGGCAAAACACATTTAGAAGTCTAAAGGGGGAAAGAAAGAGGGTTTTTTCTCATGAGCTTTCTACTGACCCTGGTGTCTTTGCTATTCTGCTTTGGTATTTCAAGGTATTTCAAAACATAGTGTTGAATATAATGCGAATTGCCACATAAACCAGCTGCATTATGTTTTCTGGGGGCATTTAAAAGTACATGCTACAAAGGAGAATTGAGGTATTCTCTTAGGAACTCTCTTGGAGGTCTTGTAAATTTAAACCTTGCACCTTGATACTACTACCAGTGTAACTACATGCCTTTGCTTGTGGTGATTGTTCATCCAGTGTTTTCTCTCTGCTTCGCTTTGTTTCCCATGCACGAGATACCTACAGAAGGTATCCTTGTGGCCTCTGTCAGGAACTCATGGGATACACTTTTTAAGAAAGTCTATCCCTCAACTAACTTTTTAGTTTAGGTTTGTTGGGTTTTTACTGGCTTTTTGACTCTGCCAGAGGAGATATTTGGTATGTTTTCAAAGTCCCAGCTACTATTCATTCAGCACCACTGTGGAAAAAAACCCCAAATGTCCTCTTTAAAGATCCTGGTAAATCTGCGGCAAGGGTTTGTAGAAGTGTTAGCAGTACTTTTCTTTTTTTTCAGTAAAAAAGATTTTTACAAACTTTTCAGGAACACATATATAGCACAGGGGCAGAATAGTCTCAGTTTAAAACAGTAAGTCTTTGACCTCCCTGTTAGTGTTAGATAAAATATTTCTTAATATTCTTAAATCCTTTGGAAAAGACAATAAAGAGGGAAATGTAGCACTTTCAAACAAGAAATTGCAACAACTATTAATAGAAACAACAGACATTATATGTAATATCTGTCCATATAGACAGTAGTCTGTACGTGCAGAAAATTGCTATATTCGTGTAAATAATCTTTCTTAAAAATCAGATTTGATGCAGGAATTATAATGGTTAAATTTGGAGGAGACTAATATAGAAAGTTTATTGGACTAAAAATGAGGAGATACTTGGCAATGTTCTTAGTTTGCAGAGTGGTGGATTGATTACTGCAGAGATTTTAGCATAATACATCCAAAATGTCATTTGCCATTGACATCAGAGGGGACAATTTGTGATCAAAAAATGGCTTTTACGTCCTTATCTTTGAACTCCATTTAATCTTCAAGCCTTCTTAAAGCAAAGGAAAAGAAAAAAGGACTATGCAGAAAAGTGAATTACACTGTTCTATTAAATACCATTATTTTCTAGAATGTTTCTGTACACTTCTCACATTTAATTTTGTGAGGTGCTTCAGATTTTCATAAATGCATAGGTCACTTTAGTATGGCTATTCATATATGTGCCTTTGCAGAAATTTGCATGTAATCTTTGCAGGACTCTAATCTAAAAGATTTGGCAGAGCAAACAGACCAAACAGTGGCATGTATCATTCTGGAATGTGGCTATATGCTGATAATAGAGGTTTTGTGAATTAACTAGACTTTGTTTGTGAGCCCTTGTCGGTAACCTCATTTTGAATTGCATGAAATCAAGTTTTATGCCCCAACTATAAACTATCAAGCACTACGTTTAAGCAAATATGAAAAGGGATAAGATAGAAATTAGAACATCTGATGTGAGTAAATTTTGAAGAAATACACATACCCTATAGTTAGAAGAATTTATTGAAGGGTCTTGGATATAGCACAGTCCTCATTCTTAGTAAGGAATGACGTAGGGAGGAAGGAATGTACTTGAATTTTGACCAAATATATAAAGTATTTAGGAAGTATAGACTTTGTTCTAAAGGCAGACCATCTTTAAATAATCTGAAGGTATCTTAATGGAAAAAGCAGGCAAACAGTGGAACATCATCCAACAAGGCATTAAAGATGCTTTCAAAGGAAAAAGTTAAAAGATAACTAATTCAGTATATGCTGTAAATAGTAGATAAGGTAGCTTTGCTCCATGAGAGATCACTTTCACTCTAAAATGTTCGTTCTTTTTTTTTTTTTTTTTTTTTTTTTTTTTTTTTATATGGCAGTTTTCAATATGAACTGAGCATATTTTTAACTATTTCCTTTTAAGTAGATTTTACAGAATATGTATGTCTGCCTTCAGGATTACAAGAGCTGCATATAACGCCACACAACATACTGAGTGTGTGCAGGCAGAGATGTAAAACTGTTTTACCTCTGCTTACTGATGCATTACATGAAATACAGGAGCTAGTATCTCCTGGTATGATGTAGTCTAATAGATTTTGAACAGTGTATTTAGAGGTGGTTTAATAAATTAGTGTCAAGGATCAAGAAAATTACTCTTAGTAGGGAGCTGGATAAAAGATGAGTCAATAAAATATGAAATATTTTAATTTGGGAACTGACCCAAGAGTGGGAACTCCTCCATGTCAGAAAAGGCAGTCGCTGCTGTGGTCAGCTGATGGATTCTGAACACATATGAAACAGATATGGCTACTGGATGACTACAAGACTTCTAATGTTTTCCAAAGGAAATCCACAGGACTTTCTGAAGTAAGTTTGCTTCTTTAGGATGGAGATAAAGAGAAATTTTAGTGGCAGAACAGAGTGCTCAGGTGCACTCAGCTGCTGTGGTATCCCTGGAAATGACCCAATTTTCCTGTATCAGTCATTCCCATGGAAGAATCTCTGTGGAGCCAGTAGGGATTTTCTCCTTTTTTACTTCACCTGTTGTGTAATACAATAGAGAGAGGAGTTCTCTATTGTAAAAGTAAAGACACTTTTCTCCCAAGACTGTTGCCCCAAGGTGGCCACTTTGCAACTGGTACTGAGCACTTAATTGTATAGGGTGCCAAGAAGGAAGAATGCCAAACCAGTGCTTTTCAGGCACTATACAGTTGTGATGAACTGCTTTGAAGGAAGAAGTGACAGTAAGGATACATTATACTGAACGAAATGGTAAAATCTCATGCACTCAGGGACACTTTAACCGAATCTGTCATACCAGAATTTTTTTTCCCCTCCCCTACTCTAACAGGAAAAATGAGTTGAAAGCAGTTTACCAATGGGGTGATTAGTACAGAGCAAAATACCAACAACCACTAATATCAGGTGGTCATATTAGTGGCCAGTTCCAGAAAGTATAGGAATCTCCAGCTGCTTCAACATCTAATAGTTACTCCACAGTATCCAGGTGACAGTAAGACTTTTGTGGTTTAGAGGAGGCTTTCTTCCCTTGATGCTTAAATTTCAGTGCATGCCTTTGACCAGCCATTGCCCACAGCTCTCAGATGTTCGCTATATACCACTACAAAAGCTGTCATCTAAATATTTTCTTTGGACAAGGACAGATCCCTGAGTGTACATACTGTATTTTCTTCTCTTTCACTGGTGCCACCTGTCGTCTTGTGGGAGCAGAATTGTTTTTATACTGTTTTATGTTTGGAACAATGAGAAAGCAAATGGATTGCATGTCAAATTTACACTTGAATAATATCCTTCTGATAACATGCAAAAGGTTTAGAAGTGTCATCACGTATTTGGAACAGACTACAAGGCTATTCTCTTTTAGAGAGATTTCTTTCCTCGCAAGACTGTTTAATGCCAAGAGGTAATCTGATGCAGGATGAAATCTCCCTCTGTGGGTATAGTAGGTGCCTTATGCATATGTACTTATTACTTTTTAAAAAAGATGCTGTTACATGAACCTGCATCATTCAGGGATTCTCAAGATTCTTTTTTTTCTATAATACCCATTCTCTACAAAATTATTGAAAGTACAGATACCTGAAGGATTTTTCTCTTTCCTTCCTCTCTGGACCATAGTAACTTCCTTTTTTAATTGAAATAAAATTTGCTCCAGAATGGGGACACATCCTTTGATAAACCTAGTATATACGCTGTGCTTGCATTTTTGGAAAAAGTAAACTGTGGAATATTTGCTTCATTGTTGGTAGATAAATAATTGTTTGTAAACATGTGCAGAAGAGTTGAAATAAAAAGAAAAAACTGCAAACTAGACAGATTAGACAACGTTATAACCCATCAATCCTGGAAATTATAACAAGAGTTATATCCTAGAGATATGATGCCTGTACTAAAAGACTAGGCCGCAACATGCTTGACTCCATTTCTAAGCATTACTTAACTGAAAGGAGTCCAAATTACATTTTTCAGTATACAATTATTTATTTTAAAAGTTGTTTCTGCAGATACTTAGTGAAAGTGTTAATGCAGGATGAGATATTGGATCTCCCTTCATCCAGTTTCTTCTCTCTTGCACCATATGGTTTTACAAGTCATACCTTGACTCTCAGGATTGAAGTATGAAGAGAAAAAAAATTCTTAATGAGATTCTGTCAAAGCTGCCAGGTTTCACCTGGTTTCATATCCAAAGCAAGGCAAGGCTTTCAAGAAAAACTCTAAGTCAGCCCAGATTCACTCAACACTGGGCCCAAGTTCACTCAAAAGAGTTGTGAGCCCTCACAAACCTTTTGAAGAATCTGGGCTGAGTTTCAAGTCGGTATTGAAATCTGTAATCAGGCAGGATTCACGTGCTCTTAAATTTCCTTGAGAACATTTACCCAGCTCTCCCTCAAGTTTTCTGTGGTTTGCTGGTGGGTTTTTTTTTTTTTCACTTTCAGCGAAACAATGATTGAGCCTGAGTCTTCAAATAACAATTGCTAAATATAATGTTTGCTGCTACAAGCATCCAGGCACTGCTCATCCTCCTCAGCAGACTATATTGCTACTAATAAAAAGCATTTGCAGCATCAGACAGCTCTGACCCTTGTTCTGACTGGGAAAAAAGAGGGAAAGTCCATCTGTGTATCTTTGCTACAGATTTCATATATCTGTTCTAGTGTTAGTGTATTTTTGTAAAGTGTTGTTGATTAAAACATTGTAACAGAAAAATAGTGGTTATCTTTGCTCCCAGATATTCCCATTGCCTTTCTCGATTTTGACAAATCTAAAATGAGGATTTCCTTTATCACAGGCAATGTATCTGCAATGTATCAAAGTGATTTTAATGAGTTATTATTTTAGAGCTATGTACAGAAAGTGGAATGACAAATAGCTTAAAGCTTTATTTTTTGTTTTTAGATTTCTATGTGAATTCTGTACCATTGACGTTTATTTCCAGGACAGTTCAGAGCCTTCTTGTATCCCCAAACCCATTGACTCTTGGGAAGCCTAAAATTCTCCTTGAAAATTAGCAGGCTGCATTAGTCCGGCTGACTGAAAAGAAGAAACAACTTCCAAACTAAAAGGCTTTTGGTTAAAGCAGAGATCTTAAATGGGACTTGAGTTGTGCTACCTGAATGATTATAGAAGTACAAATCTCACCTAAGCACACATGCACAGAGCAGTTTGTGCTATCGCTTTGCACATCGGTGATGCCTAAATTACTACGCATGTTCCTGTAGATTCTGTGGATCAGAATACCCAAGTTAAGTGAAATGGGTACAAAATAAAATGCAAGACAACACATGGAAAATAGATCACACCAATGTGTGGCAATGGCAGTTTCATATTTTTAATTTCTGTCACATGATCACCAAATTACAATTTCCTTCTTATAAAAACATTCATGTTTTCAAGAGGTCTGCTATGCCTCTAGCACTTCACTAACTGATGTGAGCAGAGGGAGGTGGTGTGTGCAGGGAAAGATAAGAGAGCTAATAATATTTGTAACTATCAAGGAAAATTTAGAAAAGCTCTAAGACTGAATCCTTCCTGCTTTTCACTCAGCTTTTCCTCCTTCTGGTGTGTGTGTGTGTATATATATATATACATATATACCTGTTCCTATAGCTTTTCACTTTTCAGATTCATTCTTTAAGATCTGGTTTTAAGTCACTTTCATGACTTGTTGGTTGTTTATAGTACTGCAAGATTTTTTTATTTTTTTTTAATTTTCAAAACTTGCTTCAAGTTTGCAGGCTTTTTTTTCGTGGTTGTGGGTTTTGCTGTTTCTTTTTTTTTTTTTAAATAAGGGTATCAAAATTCATGTGGGTTTGTTCGTGTGTGGGTTTTTTGGTTTTGTTTTTTTGTTTTTTTTCTTTCAGAATTTAGGTACGAGTATATCTCCAGGTGGTTTCTATTCATTTTATACAACATACTTATGATGCACATTAATCTGAAACAATTTTATCTTTCACCTTGTAGCTAATAATTTTTTGATTGTATTTCTACAGCTAAAATAGACCAAGAAAATGAAGAGAAGTCGCTGACAGAAGCACATAAAAGGTAAGAAAGAACAATTGCAGTAAAACCTGTCTTTGAAAAACGTGTCTTGGTACAAGTTGCTGTATTGGTAGCCAGCATTATTGCATTGTTGAATAGTGAAAGAAATGCACTTTGGAAACTAAGTAATACTTTTTAATTGTAAATTTTAATTTGACAATTAGGGGAAAAAATTGAAGGAAGATAGACACACAACCTTCCTTTAGAGAAATATTGCATATGACTCTTGTCTTTCAGAAAATGCATATACCTTATAGAAAAATAAATTCAGAATACACCATTTGGACTGAGCGAGAACTGTTCATGCCACACCAGAATCATAGTGATTTGACAGGCACGTAACATTCCCCAAACATTCCACTCATTAGGTACCACTTCCTGTGCTTATAAAATATCTGCTTTAAAATAACGGAAATCCAGTTTTTAATATACTAATGATATGTATAATTAAATGTGACTTCCTCTGTAGAACTGCTAATAGATCTTCAAATAATTTTTTTGTGGCAAAAAGCAAAATACCTCATTAAATTTCATTACAGATGTGTGCAGTTGACAGAGTTTTCAAAATTGGGAACTTCACTGCATTGCACAACTTGTGGTTTCTTTTGATTTTTTGGCAGTGTTCTCCAGAAGTTCTCCAGAAGCAGTGGTTAAATGGGACAGATTTTTATCTGTCCCAGCAAAAGACCAAACTATGACACACACCATTTATAGTCCAGATTTAGGGAAACTGACAGTCTGTGTTTGTTTTCCTTTCACTACAAATAGCATCTTCTTTTTGTACTTGCTATAACCGCCACCAAATATACGCTAATGAAGAATATTCATTATTTATAGCTAGAGCTGGGAAGTCTCACAACAGGTTTCCACTGAAATATACCACTGTAAAAAGTTCTAGTTTTTACTATGGTTTATTAGCCATTCTATGACCCTGCTGACCAAATTTGCTACCTGCTGTAATGCTGCCATGCAGTTAAGATCTTCCCTGGTACAGCACCATACCTTGGGTCATGTACTAAAGATAGTACCTGAAAAGGAAGCCAAGGGAAGAGTAAATGTTCCTCTGCCACAAGAAGCTCCCCTCTTACTTGTGAGGAGGTCATAGGTCCTTGAGTAGCACATCAGTGATGTGGGAACATGATGGAAAAACTGGAACAAAGGGAGTATTGCTTTGGCTTAGTATCATACCTCTTGCTTAAGCGTATGAAAGGCATTCCTGACATTTCTTAATTTTGTTTAACTGCTGAGTTACATAATTCTTATCCTTAAAAATCTCCTTCACAATAAAACTTTGAGAGAAGAAACTGCTGTTAGAAAAAATTCTTGTGATCTCTCTCTGCTCTTTTAAGGAAACTGTTTCTCCTGTAGAAAATAGATTAGATTACATGTCCAAAGCTGACAGATATCTAAGGACAAGGGGAATCTTCAAGCTGTTCAGAAATCTTGTGACTTTTCACTGTCTAATTCACTCTCCATTCTTATTTATTCCCCTAACTGCATTGGAACTATCACATCAAAAACTTCCTATTGGTGTAACTAGCATCCACAATACAGGGGAAGAAAGCAAAACTGCACCCTGGTTTCTCATTCAGCTTGGTCTGTTCCATCTGACTTGTCCTAATTCTTTTTTTCTCCCTCTATGTTGAGTGTAGCAGCTCCTCTTACATAGTTTGTCAAAGCAGAAATTTCAGGTTCATTGTTCCTCTTTACTATAAATATCTAGCAAGGATAACTTCACATGCAAAACCTTTCGTGGAACACATGAGGAATTACACTAGGACAACATTAGGGCAAAGTTATTTTTTACTGTTATCTAGGCTACATTTCTCTTTCATTCTTCCTTCCATTGTCGCACTGAAATTCTTCATCAGATTAGTGGTATTTGTTGAAACATTGAAGACAGCTTCATAGTATAGTTTTAGTATTATGTGTATTTGTTTCTCTAAGATCTTTAATTGGGCTCAGAAATAAAATGCTTGAAATCTTTTTTGTCCAGGGGTGGGTGAAAAAGAAGATGAGAACTTAAAAAGCTAAATAGAAGATTAGTTACATTTGGTTAATCATAGGTAGAACAGTGATGCGCAGGATGACTAGGCAAGCAAGTACTGCAAGGAAAAGTGGTGGATTAGATGGAGCAAAATTAATGTGATTAATGTGCTTGGATTTTCTTTTTTGAAGTGGGTAACTTCAGCCCGTGTGTAAGTTCAGGTCTACCCATGATAACATTTCTTTAGCTTTCAGTAAAAACTACAATTTTTCTTTCTTTTCTTCTCTTTTTTTTTTTTTTTTTTTTTTGTTATTTTGGGCACAAAATATTAAAGCTGATATCTCCATAAAATAGAAAAGTCTAAAAGAACAGACTCTTGCAGCAATAACAACAAAAATGTTTCTAAAATGAATAATGATTTGGGGAAAATGCAGCAATGTGTATTTTAGAAAAGCTCAGTTGTGCAACAGATGAGCTGAAATGGAAAGTTAATCTTCCACACAAAATAAAGACAAAGAAAATGGAATGTCTGCTCCAGGGACTCCATACAGTGTATAGCTGTTCATTTGTCACAAGTGAGAAAATGTTTAATCGCTTTTGAAATGATGTATTCTCTCTTTATTTATCGTGTTTAGTGACTTTAAAAGTGTCAGTATGTAAAGTGTTTATCCAAGGAATGGATTTCTGGCACACGGATAAAATGAAAAGTGAAATGTTTAGCTCGCAATAGGCATATGTTCCAAGATCTCTCTAAGTATCCTGAGATGAGAAGAAAGCACACAGGTCTGTGTTTATCTAGCTTACGCAGGCAGACAAGGAAGGCTCCAGCCTGGTATTAACACTGAAGTGACATGGAATGTCTTCACCAAACCCCAAACAATTACATCATTCCCTTAAGAATATTGATAAAGTGTAATAAAAAAGAACCTGGCACTTTCCAATTAGATTCTCATTGCTAAATGCTTGAGAAACTGTGAAATACTTGACAAGTTAAAATAAAAACCACTGGTTTGGGGGGATGGGAAAGAAATAAAACAGGAGGAGGAGAGGAGGAGGGAAAGAGATGCTGCTATATTTTAGGAGCTCACAATTGGGCACTTTTTATTATTATTTTAGATTATGCCCTCTGTCCCAAGACACATAGCTATATGCTCAACTCATACAGCTATATATAACATTTAAACAAAATTTAACATCTTTGAAAGTTGGGAGATACAGCACACTTTGCACCACGCATCAAATGCATTGTTTTCTGCACTTTCATTTATTTAGGTCTAAATATCTCTGCCTTTTAAGACGTGATTTGCTTTAAGCTGTGAGAAAAAATGAGAAGCACTATTGTTTTCAGGGATACTTACAACAATTTTAAAATGAGACAGGGTTCAATCACAGCAAGCAGGAACCAAGATGACATCAAAGTTATTGTCAAATGTTACATGATAGCTGATGACTTGTTTTCTGTGCTGGGGTAAAAGGCAATAGCAACAGCAGCAATATAATCTTGCTGGTTATAATCAGAAATAAGCTAGTTACTCCTCTTCTTGCACTTCATTCTTTAAAAACAACAGCTAAACAACCTGACTAGAATTACCAGAAACAACATTTAGGGAAGCTGAAGGTCCTAATTCTCTGCCTTGGTACCTCTATGTGCCTGAGTGTGAGGGAATAGCATGTAGCTTTATTACTTTCTTATATTACCTTACCCAGGACTGGCTTCTGATCTTGAAAGGTTTCTAGATTAGGGTCTTTTTATGAAGAAAATCAATCCAGACTGTAACACTCATCTCTCTTCCACTGAAATAGTTGAGATTTTCTTTTTCTTCCCCTCTATCCACAATGATTTGTCTCTTCTTGGACTAGCATCTTGAGAATCATTCACAAACTGAACTGGAGACAGTTGGTTTAGACCTGAGACACAGATGATCTTCATTTCTTCCTGCTCTCTCTCAGTCAAACAATGAAGCATCACATTCTGAATTCAGTGCAGTAAACTGAGCCATTTTCAGTGCTGTGTTTATTCATACTGAATTCATGGAAGAGGCAATGTGTACTGAGAACCTCTTAAGAACACTACAGATCCTTTTATTTCTAATATTTCAGATAGTATAACCCTGCTTGAAGTGATAACGTAGGTCAGTAAGACAACAGCCCTGTATAATGGTGGCTTGATTTGGGGTGAAACTGTTCACCTGTTTTTCCTTCCGTGATGCCTAGCGAGGGCTGGATAGACTGAAACGTTGCTCACTATCATGGCTTGTGTACATCACTGATTTTAACAAATCTGAGAATTTAATCTGTTCTTTAGTAAATCTTAATGCATTAAGAGAATATGACTTCTTTTAAAACAGATATAGACAGGACTTTCTGCATTCTGACCTACGTATTAACTAGGGAATGTAAGATGTGTGTGGCTGGGTATGGAAAGGTCATCTTCCTGTGTCAGGCTATTTTTATTTGGTTTGTTTTATAATTTGCTCTCATTACTTGCACATTCCAGTGATTTTTAGGCTTTTAAGTGCTTCCTGAATGCAGCCTCCCAGGCACCTTTTGTGTTTTCAGGACTTTTAATAATCCATTTAGCAGTGTGGTGTTGCTTTCTTTGCTGTAGCAACAAATGACATAAATTTTGAAGAGAAATGTTTACCTTTAAACTCCCTGCAAAAAAAGTACTCCTGACACAACAATCTTCCCAGACTTCCATTGGCTTCACTGAACACAAGACTTAGGAACAAAGCTTTACACCTGCTTATGAGCTGACAAGTTGATGACACTTAGAGGAATAGCAGACAGTACGGTACAATGGCACTGCTGAAAAGCAACACCTAGAAACGTAGCACCTAAGTCTGGTAATCCTTTAAAAGAGTAAATGTTCCTCCCACCTCACTACCCTCTACACAATGGTTTTGATTGTTTCCAAAAGTGAACTGTAAAGTTAAAGTGAAAATTGAGTTAATGATTGAAATAAAGTGGTGAAAAGCCCAGAATGGAGAGAGGTATGTAGTTAAAAAAACCCACAAAAACACACACAAAAAAAGAAAAACCACAAAACCAGCACAACGCTTTTAACTGAAAGGCAAGACCCTACTGTTGGACCCCATTTTCGCTGCTCTTTGGCCATTCATCCTTTGTTGGTTCCTTTACTGTTAGGTCTATTTTTCTTGCTGTGTGGCTCCCGGCATGCAGACTCAAATTCCTCACGGTAATACATTTCAGACTGTAGGTATACATTAGTTGGATCAGCAAAAAGTAAATACTTGGTGAGCAAAGGAAATGTGTATAGAAGAAGCTTACAGACTGTTAAACAGATCAGATCATTCTAGTTTAGGATCCTGTCTCTGACAAAATATCAGGGGCTGTAAATATGCAGTAATGGAAACTTTGCGGGCAGTTTAGTTATGTCAGAAAGTCTCTTCTGAAATACGGGTAATTGATCTTTCCCTGAAAGATGAAGTCTTTGCCCTTTTCTGAAAATATTTGCCAAATGACTGCAAGTTCTTAACCATTTGCATGATTGATTTTTGCCTGTAAGAGCATTATAGTTTCTTTTAAAGATGCCAAGCTGCTTGCTTAAAAAAATGGTTTTATCTTATTGGGTTGAAATTAGTTGGCATTTAATGATTCAGCGCTAGTGTGAACAAATAGTAATATAACTTTCAACAGACTGGGTTACAATTCAGAGAACTAATATTCTGCAATATAAACTCATCTTTATGTAACTTATTCTACAGTTTGTGTAGAGGACCTATTCTTAGATTGTACCATAAAAGAGAAATTATATTAATTTAAGGTACAAATACAGGTACATAGCTATGTGGCATTGATAACCATACAGCTAAGTAACACCCAGGTAACAATACAGTTATTTTAACTGGGGTCTGATCATACCCAAAACTAATGCTATAGCCTTAAATACAGGATTAAAAATCACTAAGAGAAAAATCATGTAGCTAATAAAATTAATTAAAAAGAACCAGAAATTAAAATATTTAAATGTGGCAGTATGCTTTGACCTCCAGTTTATGTCTACCAGGTGGTTTCACTGAGTAGTCCTCAAAAATTCAAGATATTCCTTTTGCGCTGCTACAGCCGAAGAAAATGCTTGTGTGCGTGTGTGTGTGTGTGTGTGATTTGGTCCAGTGCCTCTTCATTGTGCATCAGCTTCTGGTCATGTTCAGTAGTTTTTTTCTTTCATGTTTTCATCTTTCATCATCTACCTGAGCTGATAAGTCAGATTACGCTGTGAAGGCCTTAGGAAGTAGTGCTCACACTTGCAGTACCTGTGACTTAAATGTGGATAACACTCTGCTTTTACTCTCTTACATTGTTTTGCCACTACCGGTGTTGCTTTCGTCCTTGCTGTATTTTAAGATTTACTTTACGGATTATTATGGTACATTGCTGTTGTCATGTACGTGCAAATAGGAAAGCAGAACGTCAGGGATGTGGTTTCACTGGGTCACAATTTGCATTAACTCATATGGGAACTATCCAGTAATAACTTGTACAATAGGGGTTGTTCCTTCCACAGCACTTGCCAGCTGAGGGGGAAGGCTGGCATCAGCCCCTCCACAGTACAGGGCTTGCCTCAGCCTACTGCTGAAACCCCACTGTGCTTCTTGTATCTGGAGATGAAGTGACCAGGAAAAAAAAAATAATATTGTTGCCTCTTTATTCTTCCTCAGCCTTTTTGCCTTGTTGCTTGTCTTTGTTAACAATGTAGATTCAGAAACGGCTTTAGTGAGCCAGATCTCTTCCACACTGTGTCTTAAACGAACACTTCTTACAGGATACCTTGCACCCGCTGCTTTTCTCAACTGCTGCCTGATGGTTCTACCTTAATCAGTCTGTTGAGAGGGAAAAGTTCCTTCTCTGCTCCAGAGGAAACAACTAGGACAATGGTCACCCCAGACCAGAACCACCATGAAACCTTTGTGTAATCCTTTGGAGGGATGGGGACAGCTCCTCCAGACATGAGAAAGTATCCTAGGCCAAAGGAGTATAATTTATTTACCTTTGCTTGGATGTGTCAGTATCGCTGATTCACATGTCCAGAGCGATATGGTTATTTATTACAATCTTTCCATCAATTCCAACGGCTGCCACCTTTGCATTTAAACTTGATCCTTAAAGAAAACGCTACCCATTTTTCTCTGCTAATCTAAACAAAGATAATGTCACTGATGTGAGGAGAATGTATTGGGATAAGTCAGGAGTTTAATCATAAATGTCTAACATTTGAAAAATGCATGTAAAGACCTTTTCCATCTGACACTTCATCAACTCAGTTTTTGAAGTCTTTCAATTTACTTTCACGGGATTCTGTTGTAATTGACTCTAAGAATATGAAAGCCCCCGTGAACATTTTTCTCCTCCAAAGGCTGGATTTCTTCCACTCATAGTTGTGCTGGCTTTTGATGATATTAGGGAATCTCATGTTCATGAATGTGGAGAGAGCTCCTGTACACTGAATGATGGAAGAATGCTCTTCAGAGCAATCCCAAAGGGGTAAGATGAAACTGCATCACAAAACATTTAAAATGTTAGGGGTTTCTATAATACCCAATTATTTTAGAACATTTTTACTCTATAATTTTCAAAGAATAGAAACTGAAACCTAAGTTTGGCTTGACAGCAAAAATAGAAGCAGCACGTGACAATACTCCCAGTCAGACCTGTTGATTCATTTACTGGTTATTTTTGGAGTATACTTTTGTAAATGCACCTGTATAAAAATTAATCTATACTGAATAACGTTCTTAGAGCGTGGGTTAATATTATATGTACATGAAATCCGGTAAGGCATCTGTGTGGTTTCTGTCTAGATACCCAAATAATTCCCTCTGGGTTTAAAGCAAATTACTTCTTATTTTGTTTGATAACTCTGACCTTGACCCTGCATGAATTGCAGCTATAAAAGTGAGTCATACCACGGGAGCAGGCAGATTACAAGGCTGAGACTGACATCAATAAACTGAAGAAACAGTAAAACTTTTAACAATACTTAGTACACAACAGTTACGCTACCTCCATATGTAATTATAACTCCTTACTTTTGTAATAATTGCCCAGAAAGCCTTCATTGCACTAGACAGTGAATACGAGGTATGTTAATAGAAAGATCTGGAGACAAGTTGGCTTTATCATGGGTCATTTTGCTATTTCTTACAGCACTGAGGCTAGCAGCTTGTGTGTCAGATCACTGCTATTGAAATTCATTCCACCGCTGTATTTTGTGTCAGCTGCCACCTCTTATTTCCTATTTCTTCAAGTTCAACTGGCCAAGGGCTATTTAACATTTGAAGCTCCTATGTTAGTCTTTTTAAGAGTGAAAAACAGTTTTCTCTTAGATGTGTTGGATGACATTGCTTTACGCACGCTCATTTTTTATTTGCCCAGTTTAGCACAGAGCTGTCCGTGTGCCTACGTAACAGCTAGCTGGCATGCACGGGCGTGATACCCACACTAACACACAATTAAAAGCATTAAACTCTGAGAAAGAGAACCTACGTGTTCATGCAAAGTATGCAGATTACGGTAGATTGCAGCTAACACCAACACATCTAGGGAACTGTAAATACCTCAGGCCAAGTTTTTGAGAGAAAGTTTGAACCTGTTTAAAACTGTCATTTTAAAATGACAGAAGAAAGCACGTGCAAATTAAAAATGCATTAGAAAGGTCTTGCTAAATGTTTGCTTTTTTTTTTCCTGAGTGGCCTGTAAGAATACAATGGTCAGAGACAAAAAAAACCCACAAGGTCAGCTCTGTGGGTTTTTTTGTTTTATTTTTTTTTATATTATGTTTTTAATGTATTATCTCAATTCATATTTTAATCTGAAATGTATTCACAGAGACATAACTTTAAATATGTGTAACAGAATTTTGGGTTCACATAAACTCCAATTATCGGGTGAGCTGTGGCTGAGGAATACATTGTACCTGATATGTGATGGTAGCAAAAATACCTCTAACCTACATTTCCTGACCTTTTATTTTCAAAGGGCTGGAGCCTGACTGTGCAGAATGGCTTTTCAAACACTATTTTTTTGTCATCAGATAAGTTCTATCTGCTAAGATAGTTCCATCCTGCTTGTGACGTAATTTAACACCTAATCCTATGCCACCTCAGATGAAAAACGGTATTGTTATGTCAGCAGAGCATTTGCTTACATCAGATGAAAAAAAAAAAAAAAAAAAAAATCCCAAACCATAAGCAAACATATAAAGGGACCAGGATGTCACCTAATGTTTTAGAGAAGAGTGAGAATTAAAATAGGAAGAATAATAGTAATAATAATAATAATACCAAACAAACACCCCCCCCCCCAAAAAAAAAAAAAACACAACCACAAACAAGCAAAGGAGAATCTTGAAGAATACTTTTCAGATGTAGTGTTAACTACAATCCCCGATAACCACATGTTTCCAGAAGATATAAACAAGAAGTGATTTGGCAAATTTCTTCGTCGTGCCCAGCTAACATACCTTCATTTCAGGTTTTGAAAATCTCAAATTCACCTTCCAACAAAACTATAATTTAAATCAGTTATGGCCATATTATTTTGCTACTTTGCTAACCCTGTTATGAGGGACTTTGTTCCTGAAAGAGGACTAAAGCAAAACCCACCCATTGAATTAGGTAAATATAAGGGCCTGGAATAACAGTTTGAATTGAGGTTGAGGCGACAATCTAATACGTGAAGGTTTTATTCATTGCTAACTCCACGAGTTCATCAGTCCTCTAAGAATTTTAGTTTTTCTGAAATATTTAAGTGCAAGGTTATATTCATAATACCTACTGAATTTAACAATCTGTACCATAGTATATGCTCTGGTTCATTTACTGGGCCTGCTGCCTTCAGTATGTGGCATAAAGTATAAAATATGTAAATTGTGCATTTGCATTACTAATAGATGCGTACAACTAATTGTATTGATCATTGTTGATGAACATTGAAGCTGTCAAGTATTCCTGGTATGGTGGGGTGGGGATCAAAACTCTCAGGCACAAGGCAGACCAGCCTGTCAAAACCCAATTTACTGTTCTTTGCGTTGGATGCTTTTTGGTGGGCTTTTGCTGGAGGGAAAAAACCAGTACCTCAAAGGTAGAGGGATTTTTTTGTTGTTGAAGCTGTTGATTTTCATCTAGTTGGAGCAATAAAACACTTTTCTGCTAAATATGAATTTATAGGAGACAAGGGACTAGAGATGAGGGAGATGACTTAGGATTCAAAACATTGCAAATGTTTGGCAGGTTTTTTTTAGAGGAAAGGAAAAATCTCTGGAGACCTTTGTTTTCTAAGGAACAATATTGCAAAATCCATAGTTACACAATATAAATTGGCAAATGAAAGAAGGTATTAATAATTCTGGCAGCAGACTTAAGCTGGCATGTTATCTCAACTTTCTTTTTAATACAAGAAAGTTATTTTTCTTCTTTATAAAAAAAAAAGGGGGGGGGGGGGGGGGGCAGGAGGACCCTAAGAAATTTCTCACCAGCACATTTGAGTACTAGGTGTTTTGAATGAAACTATGTTTTTATATTTTCTCTACTTTTAATTATGCAGTGTAAGTGACAGCACTGAGGAGAGGCAATGATACCTTAAAAAAAAAAAGTGAAGAAAATGATATTACAGTTACCTATAACTATAAAAGTTATACATATGCTTTCTACATATGGATATATATAGAGAACTATATATAACTATAGTTATATAGAACTGTAGAAGAAAGTGAAGTTATAGCACAGAGAGGACCCTCAACAAAATATGTCAATAGAAAATGAGAGGCTTTGTAGGATGCTGCGCATATTAACTTTCCTTACAATCTGGTGCTACCTCAATAACCATGTTTCCGTCCTCCTTTTGCCCTGGAAACGTGTTTTAGAGGGTTTAGAGGATACGTGGGTCTCTGGGCCACACTCAGTAATTCACACAGGGTTGGACAGTGAGGTGACACATGCCCCACAGCATTGCCCCCTCAGCCCAGCACTGCAGCAGCTTGCTGGTTCTGTTTTGTGTGACTTTGTTGAACTGCTCGGTATTCTGTCTTAAGACTAACTTTCATTAATGCTTTCAGATGTTGAAAACACACAGACAATACATACAAAGCCTTTTCCTCTTTATAAAATGAAACAAGAATTAATATGACAATTCATATGATTACCTTTTCCAGGAAGCAAGTGTCATTATCTATATATTGTATTCTTCTCCTTTATGTAGCCATCACTTCAGGATCAGCACCCTGAACAGGTTTATATGCCTGCCAACTCAGTTCGTTTTTAAATATAACTCATGTCAGATTTAAAGTAGTAAGAGGCACATATGGTCTTTTCTGCCCTTTTTACTTTCTTTTGCTACACGATGCTTAGTTTGAAATTGCACTTGTGACTTTAATCAGGCTAAAATGTACCTTAGCAGCCCCTGCCTGGCTCAGAACTGCTTTTGAAAGCCAAATGCTTCACAAAACTAACACAGCACCACCACTAACACTACCTGTTCTTAATCTCAAATGTACATAATTGATGCTTCATAATTTATAAAGGCAAACCCAAGTAGTGAAGAATATCCAGGTTCAAAGTTCCACCAAAATACATAATTCATTAAATGGTACCAAATGCCTCTTGCAGAATTGTAGAAACGTTCTTTTTTTCTGCTTCTATAGCCACATTGAAACTGATCTTTACTCTTGCAGGTGGTTTAGTTTGCTGTATGGGGAAACCAGATGCAGGTGTGCTCATGTGTGTTCACTGTTTCTCAGGAAGGTCAGCCAGGGCATGTCTTTACCGATGGTTACTTTGCTATTTGTTTGGCCACTGAAGCCTGATCAAATGGTGCTGGGATACAACTACTGCTGTCTATTGCTTAGTGTTGGTGATTTGTCTCATTAGTGCTTGTGTTTTGTTGGTGGGTTTTTTTAAGCAAAAGAAGTATTTTTGTAGCTGCCAGCTGCTTTATGTCTTCTGCCTCTTTTTCTGCTTGATCTACTGCATACATTCACATACATATATGCATGTGTACAAACATGCGTTGTACATATTTATAAACTGACCAATGCATTGCACTCGGCAGACCAATCTGAATCATTGTCTGCAACTACTTGCTAACTGGCTTCAGAACGGAATGAAAAAAGACTGAATAATCCATAGCTGCTCTTTAAATATTCCTGGCGGATCAGATCTATTAGCTAGAAATGCTGTCAATGAGCCATTTGCAATGTGAACGGCTTCTTTTCTTTCTCATATGATTAAATCTGGTTTGGCTGTTAGCGCATCCATTCCTTCCTTCCTTCCCTCCAAATAGAAAAATAATTTACATAGTCTCATAGTTGTACACAAGGGAGCACACAGAAAAGTCCAGTGATTCATTCATCAAGTTTCCACATTTGAGTAAGCAGTGAGTTCAGTCATGTCAGTCTGCAGTGATTTTTCTGAATTACACAAACACTTGAACCAAGGAAACTAGAAGAGAAGAAAAGGAACTAACCATCTTTCTTGATCTTCGTTCCTTATTTGTCAGGGATCAGCAACTCTTCCATTGTTTTGGGAGAGCTGATGCTGTTTAATTCTCCTTCAGGTCCAGCATGAGGGATATGAAACTCAGTCTGAAATCTGTTTGAAGAATTCTGGCTTTTGCCATGTCAGGATAAGACAGTGGTATGAGCATCACCACCGTATTTTCAATCATGCTTGAAAAGTCAGGCTGTTTGAAGCAAAGCCAGTGACCTCCTTTACCTCTTTTAATCCCTGAATATAACTCGCATGCCTTTCCTTTCCTCTTCCATGACTGCTACCTCTTCGCTAATGCACATTCTTTTAAGACACTTGCTAAGGGTTTGGTAGAGTAAGAACCTTTTCACTTCAAAAATGGACACTAAACAAGCTTTGCAATACCTGTTTGGTCATAAATGTTTATTTTGCAGACTGGTGAACTGGAAACCAGAGAGGTCAGATGGTTTTCCCAAGATTGTATAATACAGAAATTAATTTGAGTATAGGAACAAAATCCTTTTGAACTCTAATCCCTTATTTGATTCCAAATATCTGTGTGCCTGCATATATAGTCAGGAACAGTATCAATGGCATATGCAGATGTTTTGCTTCAAAATCTGCTGAAGGATCAACAGGAAAATTTGAATGGGATGCCCCACTGCAAAGCACCAGAGAAAAGGTATTTGCTGCCTGGCTGAAGTCTGTAAGGATGATATCCAGCCTTGGGGTTATGGTGATGTCATCGAAATTTCTCTTTGTATTTAAAATGCATGTCCCCTCTTGGAATCAGCTTTGAGATATGTCTAGTTTGACATACGTAAACATTTCCAAATCAGATATTTAAAGAGCATGGTAATATAGAGGATTTATTGCTGTGCATGTTTTATTATTTATGCATTTGGATTCACTTTATGTGCTTCGTCTTTCATGGATGAATGGTGCCACTTTGTCTTGTACTACAAAAATGACAGCATCAAACATATAGCAAGCAGGTTTCCATATGTCTTTTAAACGTACTCTAAGAGACTTAAGTGCAAAATAAAGGTAGACCTCTCTGACTGGAAAAAAATACAGCAACTGTCTTAACTGTTTGGTCTGCATATATAGAAAAAATATTTGATTCAGAGAAATTTGTGCCCCGATGTCTTATGTGTTGCACCTGATGTCTTGTGTGTTTTTACCAGGCATGAGAAAGGTGTGAGGTATTAACGATGACAATGTGCTGCGCTTTCACATTTCACAAACAGCTTACGTCCCTCACCTTCCAAAGTAACTGCCAGGGAGGCAAGCAACCTGGCTGAACGTCACTCTTCTTTCTATAAACCTAGAAATTAAGTTATAGCTGTTAGACACATCTGTATGCATGTGTGAAGTTGTACTGGTTATACAACCGGGTCTTCAGGGAGATTCTCAGTTACCAGAGAAAAAAACATTGGCCATCTCCGTCTACTCCCAGAGGAGGGCTGGAATAATTGAAGACTAATGGAAGCTTTTGCATCTCCAGTAAATGTTGCAGTTGATCACTTTCTTGGAGCATTCTCCTGTACAGACTGGATTTCATTTTGTCTTGGCTTCCTGTTTCTTGAGATGTTTTCCTGTGAGGGAATTCTTGCTCGTTACCTCAATTTCAAAGCATTGTTTAGGATGGCCATTCACTATCAAATGCTTTTCACATTATTGTCATTTGCACATTGGTTTGAAAACACATTTCTCAAAACAAGGCTTCTTGTTTGAACTTCCGACCTTTCGATGTTCTGTAAATCATTAATGGCCTTCATTCAAAGACCTTCTTTAAAAATAAGCCAGCGAGTCAGCTTATGCCTCCAGATTTCTCTCTTTTCCTGTATTGCTCACGTTCCTTCAAAAACATTGCAGGTTCATTCTGAAAAATCAAATGAGTCTTTTATATGACTTCCCCATTAGCCAGTTCCAGAGCTGTGAGTCTGCGGGAAGGGGCTGGGAGGAAAACCAAAAGACCTCCCTGACATGTTTGCAGTCTTGCAAAAGATTGAAAATATGTGAAAGTAGGCAGAAAAAATTAAATTATAGTGCAGCTGACTGATGAATGTGAGGGATATCCTTTTTGAGTGATTCCATGGGATCACAGGATAGTTGATAAATATTTTTCCCCGTATAAAACTGTGGGGAAAATATGAATAGGTAAGTAAAATGGAACATTTTAGTTTAATCAGTACTATCACTCTTCCATAAATCACTTGGAAAAAAACCCAAAAACAACAACAACAACAAAAGAGAAAAGAAAAAAACACCAAAAACCAGCAAAACCCAGTCACAAAAAAGACACCCTATTAACCAAGTACTGACTTGCAAAACAGAGGGTAGGCTGGCTGAGAGCGCTGAAGAGATGGTACACTCAGGTAAGGTGGCATTTGAGTATCAGACCAGTGAGTTAAACAGCAACAATGGTTTTGTCCCTTATATTTTTCTGTGCTGCATCTTTGTTGCTCAACAGCTTCTTTTTGCTTCAGCAGATGGAGAAATGAATGACAAATTAAAAGAAAATGTGTGTAGAATTTGATTGGTAAACTGATGTTAAATGTTTCAGCTGTAGGCTTAAGTAGAAATACATAATAATAGAAATAAACAGAAATAGGATAATTTATGTAGATATTTATTTTTCATTTTGGATAAAACAACTAGAGTGTTGCATCCTGAGAACTAGGACAAACAGTTTCACAGAGTCTTTGTAAGATTGACCCTTCTGAGTGGTTGAATTTTTGTATATTATCGTTACCGTTAAATACTTTATATTATAACAACTATCAAAGCACTCTTTCTCCAGATACAGTAGTTCATGAATGAAGATACAACTTCTGTAACTAAAATTACATTTCCATCCATTTAACTAGAATTGCATTTTTTCACCATAATTGAAGTGATTAAAACTGTAATGTGTTTCATAGAAAACTTATCATAGGAGTTGACCAGTAGTAATAGATCAGTGAGCAAAGCATCTACAACTACATTTCAAGAGACAGCTTTCCATAAAATAACCAATTCTTCATGGGCTTCCATGTTGAGCTTTAGATGAGAAAACTGTTCTTGAACGCTCTAGTATTTACAAAACATTAATTAAAAAAAAAAAAAAAAAAAACAAAAACAAAAAACCAAAGAAAATGGGATAATAGTTCATCAAGCAATTAATTTTTGAATTATTTTTTCTGAGGTTTCCTATAACATTCCTACATATTTTTATATTTGAAACAGAATAGAAGCAATTCAAAATCAGAAAGCTGTTGAATGTAATTGCAGTCGCAGTCTTCACTCAGTTTGGGAAATACGACCTTTGCATTTCAGCAGCAGTTCTTACGCAAGGTGTAGTTTTTGTGTTTAATATGGTGTTGTACTTTTGTTGAGCTCAGAAGGGCTTGTTGGATCGTTCTGGTAGAGTATTGCTGGGCACCTGCTTTCTACCACCGTTGCTCCTGGCCCAGTTTTCTGTTGGTCACTTCTTGTTTAGTACACAGCAGGTTTGAGCTTTAACATCTCTGTGGAGGCTTCGACCTAACCTACCTACCTTCTTGTGTTGTTGTGTAGATCGAACAGAACGTGAAGAAGTCTGTTTACAGTCCTTTATGGGCTTTGACTTTGTGTTTTCAAAACAGCTTTAAGCACAACAGAAAAGCAGTATATGGGCAGGTGTGGATGTCTGGATTTGCCAGGCAGTGGATGGTGTGTTCATTTTAGCTTTTGAAATGGAAAATACTTTGGTCAAAACCAGAATCTATGATAAATGCCAGATACCAGCTTCGCTGAAGGATCATCTTATATTGTGCGTCTGCCTGTATACAAAGAGCTCAGAACTGTTAGGCTTTTATATTCTTTTATTTTAGATCTGCTAACAAGAGTAATGAAATACAATGTCAGTGTTAAGTAAGAAAAAAATGCAGCAGTGGGTACTGAAACATTTGCTGGTTTTGCTTTCTTTGACAGCTTTTTGGAAACCGCAGCCTATTTCTGTATGAAACCAAAAATGGGAGAGAAAGAGGTGTCCCCACATTCTTTCTTCAGTATTTGGCACGAATTCAGTTCTGACTTCAAAGACTTCTGGAAAAAGGAAAACAAACTTATTCTTCAAGAAAGGTACATTTGTTTGTTTGTTCAAAGGCTTTTCTTAGAGAATGTTATTGGGAGCAACCACACAGAAACCAGTCAGCCTCACTTCATTAGTGAACTATCAAATGCCTTTCAGAGTTTTGTCTGTCTTTTGGGGCTTTTTCCAACAAATTTCCCACTCATACCCGCCAATTGTCATAATTTTTGAATGGGACGTTAATATCACATTATGCTAAAAGTTTTTTGGGTCCATGACCTGAACAACTTTTTTGGCAGTTCATATAACAACTTTGCTACTATGAATCCAAGGAATGGGAGACTTTTTTCAGGTCTGAAAGTTGATTAAAGATTTCCTATTAGCATATTTAGTGAAAACAAGTCAAGGTATCGAGACATGACATATTGTAAATATTTGTCCAATGAAGCTGGGAAAAAGGAAAGGGAAGCAGGAAAACAGAAGGAACAAGTCAGTTGACCCTGTGTTAAGAAAAGATTCAGACTGAATCACGTTGTAAATCTCAGCCCATGGACATGACTACATGTGGTATATATGGCATAAGGAAATGAGACGGTAGTTTTGAAAAATTAGCCATAGTGCCTGGATCATGTATTAGAAGAGCTATGAAGTTTGCTTTCCTCTGCAAGCAGGTCTTGCATTGTGGTCACACTCTGTTTATAAAAAATTATGCCAAGAACTAATTAGTTGTTTAGAAAGTAATAAATGCCATATAAGGACAAATTAAACAAATACAAACATGGAAACTGTAAACACTGTTGTATAATCTTGCATCTGTTAGCAACTTGAGTGACCTTGGTGTACAGATAATGAAGCTACTTCTGAGCCTGCATAGGTTTGAAGCTTTATGTTCATTAAGTTATTGATTTGAGTACATTTGTAGGTAAATGGACAAGAACAAGCCTCTTTTTCAAGAGTGCTCACTCTATGCAATTGTCACAGACATCAGATTACTGGTTAAGGAAGTTATTGAAAACTTTCCTTAGGTGGCTATATGATTAATGCTCCGTATACTGTATATGTTTAGTATAAGTGGATACATTTTGGAACGAGCAGTCTCACAGTTAAGAAAACTGCATTCTTCCTCTATTGCAAGAGCGTGGTGCAAATGTTAGCACAGTACAGCAGCTCTCCAGGGATCTATTTCATTTTACTGACTATCTGACTTAATTTTATGTAATTAAGTATGTCTCTTTGGAATTGAGTTGACATTTAAATACTATGGTTTCCTATGAAGGGATTTAGCTGCCAACCTAATACAGGTTAATTTAATCCTGTATTTTTTTATAGAACAGGATATAAGAAAAATGTCCTTTCATTTCCAAAATGCTAGGCTATTTTTCTAAAAACAAACAAACAAAATTACTCCAGAGGGTTCATGTTGCAAAATATTTTTCTTTAAAAGGCATTAACTAAATAAGCACAAAACCTCTTCCTCCTGCTTTTCCTATACATCTGAAGCTGAAGAGAAGAATGGGTTTGCGATACAATCATTTAATTCTCTTTCAGTTCAGCGCATGTGTATGCTAAGAGGAAGTGTTGAAGCAGCAGAGGAAAAAAAGTGGCTGCCAGACGGCCCTTCCCAGGACAAGGGTGTTTTTAGCCAGAAAGGAACTGAACATGTACAACCTACAAAATGGCTCTAGGTGCAGGATGTGACAGGGGAGGGAAAGGACAATGACAAAGGACCTGCAGTGGGAGAGGGAACACGGAGACCCCCAGGAAGAACAGCAAAGAGACCCAAACTCAGACTTGGAGCTGATGGGTTGAAAGAGACATTCCCAGGGGGACAGACAGGACCCCGTAACCACAGTCCAGGAAGTCACTAGAGATTAAGACTGAAAATCATCCATCCCAAAAATCATGGGTAGATTTTTGTTTTGAATTTTAAATGTTACTTGTCTCATCAAGTTTAAACCTTCCTCTCTAGGTTTTGTTTGTTCAGCTGAGGCAGGGTTTAGGCTTTGGAAACCTTTGGTGTCTTGGTTTGTGCTCACCTCTCAGGGAGGTTTGGCACAGTGCTGTTTCAGATCTGACAAAGTCAAACTCTCTGCATTGCCTTTTAGGAATTAAAGTATTTTTGCCAAGTTGGCAGTAAGAGTAACAATTTTCTAAGACAAATTATCTTCCCCAAAATGAAGAATCTTTGGTAAAACAACTGTCTTATCAAGCCTTTACACAGAAAATATTTTGCTTCCAGTCATAGTTCAACCTAGTATCTGAAGTTGTCCTTCAGGCTTTTTTTCTTGTTTTTTACATTTCCCCTTTTCTTAGTGCAAGACAAGATGCTGTGATGTGAAAGTGTCTTGGTATCGAGAAATCAGAGAAACATCTTGATGTAAAAATAGGTGTTGCCCAAAAGTATAAGAATGTACAACATGATGGTTTCCAGAATCTCAATCTAGATCAACAGATCCGTAGGTGACAGAAACCTGAAATCTGCCTATTGCCACTGAAATAAAAAATATTATTTCAAGAAACCAGATCTTCCCCTCTAGCTGATGTTCTTGAAAGTTTTCCTGTTGCTAAAGTTGAAGAGTAGGCTAGAATGTTAGTGGTCGAAGTAACTTTCTGTATTTTTTCTTTGGTAGCAAAATCAAGTGACAGATTGAGAGTTTTCTTTGTAAAGGATTGCAGCATGTCACCTTTGGTGAATTATTTACTAGGTTGCTGCCTCATGAACTATACCTTAATTATCATAATTAATTTATTAAATGTATAACTGTATTCCCTTTTCTTTTTTACTTTGATCATCTTTCTTTCTCACTCCTTGGTGGTTTTAGAGGGTTTTTTTGCATCTTCTCCCTCCACTTCAGTGTTTAGTTTAATAAACTTTTATGCTGTGGGCAATGTTTCTAGAATATTTTATATCCCATTTTCCATATGGACTGTTAATAGAGGCTGTTCTTTATTTAGTCTCTGCAAATATGAGTCACACTGTTTTACAATAATTTACCCAAGGGCTTTTCATAGATGGTATTTCCTAACGTAGTACTACTTTTTGTTACCAATAGATTAAAAGTGTATGTTTTAAAGAAAGCAGTCAGCCAGTTCTTATTTTAAACACTTTTCACTTGGCATTTCAACTTGTATATTGGTTTGCCAGGCATTTATATGCAAAAGATAAACACTGAAGTGTCAGACTTCGTATTTCCTTACAAGAAGATGAAGAAATAAAAAAAAAGAAAAATGGTGCAACGTTAAAAACAAATTAATTTTTCTGAAGTTTTCTACTGCTTTCACTCAGTTCTCTCACTTGAAATAAAGCAGAACTGGAAAATGCCAGCTGTAGAGAAAATTATGCATGACAAACTGTTAAATACAGTAGCAATAAAAAGAAAAATGCACCTGAAAATTACAGTGAAAGCACAGGTCTGCCAAAAGGTTTTCTGAACGGTACTATTTTTGTGGTCACACTGTAGTCAGGGCCAATAGAAATTGTTATCTGGGTGTTTTTAAAGTTCTAAAATTTTGTGCAGGTTGAAATTTCTGAAGCTATGGCTATCCTTTTAAGTGTATGTATCCTTTTAAGTGAAATTTTTCAATGTAATAGAACATCTTTCTGATTAAGCAACTTTAAAAACAAACAAACAACAAAAAAGAAAAGAAAGAAAAGGAAAACCACAACTAAACCTAAAGAGGGCATGTTTTGAGCTTTTAAATGTTGCTATCATTGTCCTTACATTATTTATTAAATGTATCCCTGGTAGTCTATGCTTTTCATTCATACTTTCAAAACTCTTGAAAGGCATCTGTCAGTGGGCTTGCACTTTGCATGTGATTAGCAAGAAAGCCAAGAAGAGCTGACATATTTCCCCTAATATTTTTTCAATGTTGTTTGAAAAAACAAGAGTATGATTTTGAACTTTGCAAGCTTTCTGTTCAGCATATTCATGGCCCAGACATGTATTTCAGGCGCTGCGTACCCTGAGATGCACGTTGCTCTCTGAATACGTATTGTCAGATAATGCACAGCTGCAGTGACAGCTATGCAAAAGTCTCACCTTCTTAGTAAAACTCTTACAGTGTCACACCACCAATCTTCAAATACCTTTTTTTTTTTCCCTTTTTAGTGAGAGCAAGTGTCTCATACAAACTGACTTGTAAATACATTAACTCTGTTCTCATTAATTTGTCTTTATTTCACCCCCATCCCAGTTTCTTTATATTTCTGAGGTAGAGATATTCAATGTTAAGCACAGTATTCCAGTCAAGCACTTCTGTTAGAACAAGAAGTATTCTAATTTTTCTTGACATCCAGCACAGGCCTTCGGAACTGTTGCCTAGACCCTACTGCTTTCCTAGGAACCAAGGAAAGGTAGTACGTCCTAGGAATGAAAAGATAAAAGTGCTCATGAGGCAACACCTAATATAATCCTTCAGAGGGAAGTCTTGAAATGTTATGATAAATTAAAAAGGAAAAAGAAAAAAAAAAAAAAAAGGAAAAGTTAAGCAACTGCTGGCTGTGGCAATCAAATACAGAATTTGCAAATCCTTGGTAGCTAAAATTACAGTTATTTATCAGAAAACCTCATCTTGATGTGGTCAGCAATGATCCATCCTTAGGACTAAAACTTCATCTTTTCTTTCCAGCCATGAAATACACCCTGGCTCATTGCAGTGACAGAAAGAAGCCAGTCCTTGCAGGTTTTTATGTTTTAAAGAAAAGTTCCATTGCTGTCAAAGGTTAATATCAATATCATTAGGCCTTAGATGCCGGTTCAGATCTTAGTGGAAACAGGTCATTAGTAAGGCAGAAAGATGTTTGCAGGGCCACAGTTCCACCTTCCCTTTCTTTGGGTGCAAGTGAGCTGCTGACACTACTTGCCCACTCCAGTTCTGGACATGTTTCTGTTTCTTCAGGTAGTCTGCTGCAGCCTTGCAAAGATTTATCTAAACAGGGGAAAGAAAGTTGTGTTGGGAGGCAGGGGGCTGATGGGGAGGAAGGGACAGCTATAGGTGCCCTGTAAGTGTATACACAAGCTATATATTGCTCATAATCTCAGCCTGGCCCTTGGCTTTATGGAGAGGCATGTCACTGAACAGGGACTGACTGTGTCAGGGATGCCAGCAGAGGAGAGTTCATAGGCAGGATCAACACGATGGTAAAATTCTGTAAGTCCCTGGTATCTTGCATCATGCTAAACTTGAGAATTCTTTTGGCTGACTTTATTCCACCCTTTAACTCCCACGATAAATCTTTGACACATTAAAAATAATCTATAAACTCAAAAAAATGCGCTCATGTCTCAAATGTGAAAGTTGCCCGTTCCCCTAAGAATAGCAGTTAAGCTGGCACCTGGTGTGTCACACTGTGTATATCTAGATGAAAGGGAGATTCCTGGCCAGTGTGTCTCCACAGCTCATTGATCTCCCTCTGCAGAAAGACTGGTATGTCTCCCTACAGACTCCTCGGCAGGATGATTTAAAACTTGCTGTTGAGCAATTTACAGTCTGGCATTGGATATCTGTACGTTGCACAGTGAGGAGCATGTTGGTAAGCTGCCACTGCTGCTTGCAGAGGAGGGCATTAAATCCCATAGCACGAGCAACGTCCTCACAGAGTAATTTAAGGGATATTTTGTTAACGCTTATAATAGGAACCAGTGAGTCAGACTTGAGAGTGAGAAATCGGGGGACATGGGAATACACACTTGCAAAGAAACCTGGAGATTGGAAGGAAAGAGAAGAAAATTGTATATGGAGTGGCAACGTGAGAGGGAAATGATGAAAATGTGGAGTATGTTTAGCGGGGTCACTTTGCTTGGCATGCTGGTGTAATGCCAGCTAAGAGCTCCGAGCAGTATGTTAGTAAGTAGCTATGGGTAGATACATTTTCTGACTTGGGAACTTTAATCTGAATGTCTTTATTGCTCTTTAATAGACTGAATTGCATACCGGTAGGCTTAGTTTTACGACTCTTAATGACATTTCAAAACAGAATGCAGCTTACGTGACTTTGAATTGAATAATTAGAAAGTTCTTCCGTTTTTTGAGCATATTTCAAAATTTTAACTTAAATAACTTTCTGATCGGAAAATACTGTTACAGGCATTGGAAAAAATCTTCTTAAAAGAAGCCCAAACACACCAAAGGTTCAGAGCTAGGAACAGTCCTTTGAGGCAGTGCCTTAAAAGAGACAAATTTCTGTCCAGCTGAGAGGGGTTGCTCAACATAGCAGTACTTTTCTCTTTTCTTCCCTGTGTACTTTCAGCAATTAGTCCTTTTTTCAATGAAAATACCATCATATTTTGGTTAGGAGAGGAGAGCAGTAACTTTCATTCTTAGCATTGCTTTTGAGGGAAAAGTTTGGGAAAAATAAAAGCATTTGGAGATAAGTTTCTCAATCCACATCTTTGGTGGAAATTACTTTTAAATACCTTAGTTTAACATTTTTAAGTAATAATGTGTTTTGTAAGGCAGGAACAAATAGTTCCATCTGCAACTGTAAGCCAGCTGGTATGTACAAATAGTAAACTTGAACAAAGTGAAGGATCTAGTAAAACTAATTCCAAATCTGTGGTCTTTCCTAGTTTTTGTGACTTGGATGACACCAGATTCCAGAATGCACCCACATAAACAGCAGAAGGGCTTTGCAGAAGTCTCTTCTTTACTTACCCAGTGATGGTGGTGTATTATACTGGTACACTACATTGCATCCTAGTATGTGTTGTGCAAAAAAGGAGATAGATACCAGTCATCATCTCATAATGAAGTTTGCAGCCTGTTCTCATGGCTGTAACATCAAACTAGGTGTGACAGTTCAAGGTGTAGTGAGATGGGATATGGTGATTCCTACCATATAGAAGACTTAAGTCTCAAAGACTTAAAATCTGCTGTAACCCAGGCTGATCCCTAACTGTTGAAGACGTTAGATTCCTTGATTATTGAGAGTTTGCCAAACCAGTGCATAAAGTTGGCATAATAATGACAGCATCCATTAAGTGTAAGTGCTCGGCTGTGTGCATGTTTTCTGGTATGAGTAAAGGGCACATGCTAACAGCAGGGGGGTTTTTCACATTTTTGGGAAAAAGCCTCACTGTGTCTGCAGTCATTCTGAGTCACTATGTAGTTATGTGTGGGCACCTTTTGATATGACTATTTTCACCTAATGCAGCAAAGTTGAAGGCCTCTTATTTTCCCCATCTCCTGCACTGGAGTTCTCTAATTCTGTGGCTCTCCAGATGACTTCTAACTTTTTGTCTTTTCCTTCCAGTTGCCTCTTCTATTCACTCGATTCTCATTTTTGCTTGTACTGCCAGTCTTACAGTTTTCAATTATCCAAAGTAGTAGCCCCAGTATACCCAATGTAGCAACCCCTCTGTCCAGGGTAGGTGTCCATATCCACTTTAAAACAGTCCCTTTCTCCATGTAGACTGTGTAGTGAGACTTTTCTCATTCTTTTTTACACGTTGCATTTTTTCCTCCTTTTATGCCATCTGCTGCTTAAAAATGTTTTACAGCTAACACATAGTTTCACATTTCCGTTCACTCACAAGTTTCCTTTCTTTTGCTTGCTGCTTATGTTACTAGTTTTCCCTCACCTCCAGTCTTGTTCCCGTCCCTTATCATTTCCTGTTGAATTTCCTAACCAAATAGCCCAGAATGCAGCCAGCTTCTTTGAGAGCAACCTGGCTTCAGTTCCAAGAAAAACAATGGAAGGTGATGACTATCTTTTCTTTGAGGAACCTCAATTTTCATATGTGGTCTGTAGGAAAGTGATTTCTATTTTGCCTGAAGGTAGCCAGGTATAGTCTGAAATACTGGCCACTTTGATGAGAAAAAGAAATATGAATTTGATGGCAGAAGTCAGGAAGTGGGTTTAAGTGGCTTATGCACGTTTGCATCTTATTAGAACCATAGCCACCCGTAACAGTTTCATTTTTTCACATTTTCAAGGTGAAATGTTCTTTAATGCTAAAGTTATAAACTTTAGAACATTTAAGCACAACATCCTTTTTTGTCCTTGGGCACATCTGCATATCTCCACGCAGATAAGAGCAGAATCCCTAGATCACCAAGAATATAATTGTCAGATAGAACCGAATACTTCTGAACTGGAATTCTTTCAGAATATTTTGAAGTGTGTTGTGGATTACAGTAGGACTCTGCAAATGGGAAGGTCTCGTTTTCATTTCAGTTGGCTTTGATTTCAATTGGCCTCAAAGCCTTATTTTAGGCCCATTTGACAGGATGCACATGGAAGAAAATCTAAAATACATTCCCCAAAGTCTGCTCTAAACTGTTGACATAGGAGGGATCTTATTCAGGGTTCTGCTGCAGATCAGTCTCTGTGTTATAAGTGGCCAGATTAAAACATTTTAATCTATTTGTCCTTGGTTCCTCTGAGCCAAGGTATGATTAATCTCTGTGTCTTTCAGCCAGCCATTGTCTGCCTTGTAGGCCTTGAAGCAGCCATGCAAGGAGCTGGCAGGGATGTCAAGATAGTCTAATACCTAATCTCTTTGTTGGTTAGCAAAGGTTAGGTTTCATCAGTCAGCTTGACGGAACCAAGTACATTACAATGTGCTTCTTATCTGTATAAAGTCTTTGCAGTCAGTTGCTGAATCATATCTGTGTCATCGCTTTAACCCTATTGGCGGGATAAGCTCTACATTTTTTGCTCTACTTTTATGTTGGGAATTGCAATTTTCCGTTCTGTTTTTATCACTAAAGAGAAACTCTTTAGCAAAAAATCATTTCAATATTTCAGTAACTGGGTTAAAGAATAAAACAGCCACATGGTTCTAGAAGAATTTTCAAAGCAGGAGTTTTAAAGCTTTCTGCTTTTGAAGTCTTAAAGGTGTCTGGCACTTGCTGTTTTTGCTGAGGTTTTTTCTATTTGTTTTGATTTGTAAAGGTACTATTATCAGTATACACAAGTTATCTCCAACCCAGACACATATGAGCCCTACATAAAATATTTTGGCAACACCCCTTTTATTTATCTGGCAACAAGCACTTAGTAGTATACGGAGTATTGACCTCAGCTTTGTTTTATGTTAAAAATACAGAATCACTGCAGAAAATTATCTTTTGGGTTGCATGAACTATACTGTCACACTGTAAAAGTAATATCTAGGAGTTTATTGTGGAAGTTTTTGTGAGCAACTTTAGTACCTAAGGCATATAACCTTCCAGCCACCTCACCGTGCTTACATTTGTCATGTCGTAGTGCTCGCGAGTGAAGCGCAAGGCTAGCAAGCCTAGATGGAGCCAGTAGGAAATGAATCTGTCTGCCACAGATACTTCAGATAAAATTATTAATCTTTAGTGGCAGGGAAGTGGCTCCCCCCTGAGTGGATTGAATGATGACAGAAAGTCTCTAAGCCTTGATAAGGTTGTGTCCAGGTTGGCTTCTGGTCTGGAAGGTAGATAAAGATTCTTTGTCCTTCAGATTTGTAAGGATGGCTGCTCTCTTTTTCCTGTGTGTGAGCCAAACTGTAACTTGCTTATTCATCTTATGGACCGTCTTTCAACTTAAGCATAGCTTGTATATGTTTGTCAAACAATAAATATGAGGTAGAGGAGGTGAAAGGGCTGGAGAAGAGTTTTTATTATGATGGAGATAAGAAACTACCTCCTTTGTTATGGGTGAAAATTAGTAGACTCTCTGAATTTCTAGCAAATTTCTAGACTTTAATTCTTGGGCTCTGTAAGTGACCTGCTGTTCATTCACTTGTAGAGTATTTCTTTTTATAGCTGATCCATGGATTGCCCACTGTTTTAGGTTCCCTACATGTTTTCTTATTGTTGGGGCAGTTTCAAAGTATATTCTTTCTGAAAAAAATCAGGCTATGCTTTAGCTAAATTTAATATTTAAGGAGATAAGTTTGTCTCTTTGGTTCATTTTTGTCTGAACACTCTTAATAAGTGTTTATAAAATCTGCCCTGGGCCTGATGTTTGGTCCACTACTGTTAATACCTCTGCTCTTCAGATTACTACAGTAAGAGTTAAGCAACTTTTTGCTTCTCTAGGCTGAGACTATTTTTTTGTAGGATTATGTTCTCATTGAGCCAAAATCAAGAAATTACTCGGGAAAGGTAGTAAGAGGCAAAAATTGCTAAAGGTAATGCTGTTGATGTTATCTTTTCTATCAAAATGATACACTCACTTCAAGAACTGATATGAGATGAGACAGGGTTTGATAGCAAAAGAACAAAGTCAGTTTACTGAAAGAGAGTTTGAGAAGTACTTGAAAAGTGTGAAGTCAGATAGTTCGAGCATCAATCTAGCAAAGAAGCTTACCACAGTGTAAGCCTGCAATTTTTTCTCATCACACTTACCAAGTTAACTGTACCACCTGGGTTCATCAAGAGGACACCATGTCCCTTGTCACCTCTATCCTAACCACTCTGAGATCATGCCTTGAGCATGTGTCCTTGCTTCTGAGTATTTGGTTGTACTTGAGAGTAATGGCTCTATAAAGGGGCTGAAGAGCCTCTATAACAGAAAGTATTAGCATAGAATTAAATAGTTTAAGTGAAAACAGATCTTGAGAAATCAATCTATACACGTGCCTGCCTTTGCCTAAGGGTCATAATTCTCAGGAGGTGAGGAATACCCACCTTCCTCAGACTCTTTTTCCACAGCCTCCCTGGTGGCATCCTATCTTTCTACATAGGACCTGACAACTGAATCCCTACTCCTTTGCTAGGAACTTTTTTTGTAACTGTTGGGAGGCTCACAGATTCATAGCCCTTGTCTTGTTTTCTCCAAACATCCTCTTCCTTCCTCCCAGTATTGAATTAGATCCATTAATTTCTTCATGGAGCTCTAAGAACTCGCCACAGCTGAATAGTTAACCCAGTCTTCCCGATACAACCACTAGCGTTCGTACAATTTTTGCACCTTTTGGTCTCAGGGTAGTATCTTGCGCCTCCACAGTGATCAGGGTCTCACTGAAGTTGGTGGGAAGTACTGCAGGAAAAGCCTGAGCAAGAGAAATGTATGGAGGAATGTATGGAGGAATTTGTCTCTGTGAGTATATGACTAGGCATGAGTTGACAGAACCAAGGTGATTTTGCCAAAATCTTTCTAGTTTCATGGATGGGAAGATGAAGGCTCATTCAGGGCCAGTGGAGAAAACCCAAAGAATTTGTCAAAAAATTACCAGTGGCAATTAAGTTATTTTCAGACTGAATTAAAACTATTGCCCTTCCTTCAAAGGTAGCCTTTTATCTGCTTTTCTAGACCTTGTAGTTTAAATAGTACTGATGTTCATATCAAAACATACCCTTTGGCTCTTCCAGTAGGATTAGGTTATTTTAATTTTATGTTTATTGAAATCCTAATTTAGTTGAATGATCTGTCTTCAGAAAACACACTTGCGCACTGTAGAAATTGATACCTCTTCTGCTGGTTTATGATTTAGCACTGGGGAAAGCCAATGATTGCCTTTGTCTCTATATTTCACCAGTCTGGCAACTTTTCCTTCATAGATAAGAGCTGTAGATTTGTAAGAGCTGTAGATTTATACAGTTCTCTGTGCTTCCAGTTTTAACACGGTCATAAACCAAGCCTCCTAACAACGAGCCTGTTGCATGCTATCTTTATATTTCTAAGGACATTTTTTGCTGAAGAAGCACACATATAGGTCATATCTGCTTCAGTGAGGCTCTATCCAACATCTTGAATCTTCCTGCACAGAGAGCAGGATGGGGGCCAAGAGACAACGAGCTGTCCCAAACCCACACAGTGAGTCAGTGATATGGTTGGAACTGGAACTGAGCGGCTGCTAGCTCTCGGCTTCGTCTTAAGTGCATTAGGGAGTAATACTTCTCATCTTCTGCATTCCCGTTGGTATGAATAAATAGGCTCAAACTCCAAGGAATTTCACAAAAGCTCCCAGAAACTTGAGGACCGCAACCATGCTAGTGAGACCAGAACCTCTTACATAATCCCAGAAAAATGGGTAGCACAAGCCCGAGGTTGTCACTGAGCAGCCTGCAGGCTGCGGATCGCTTTTTCAAGCGCAATCAAAGGGACACAGAAGTTCTGACCTCCTCACGGAGTGGCGTTGGTATCAGCACGTTGCTGTTTGGAGCGGAGACAGCCTTTCTCCAAACAGCTATGTCTCTATCAGAAGCAGAACCCTGGGGGATGTGACGCTGGCAGTGACACTCAACGGGGCCTGCTTTTCAGAAAACAAGCCCTATTGCTGCCTCACCAACGGTGCCGTCCTGTAGGAGGATTTTTGTTTTGAATTAACATGAGTCCCACAGAGAGCTGAGCTGTCTCATGACCTGGTATGTTAGGCAAGCAGTGGGTAATCTATCCTGGAAGGGGGAGATATTTAGATGGGACAAAGACTGGAACTAAAGATTCCCTGACATTTCCTGAGAATAACATCTGGACCTGTGTGAACTGGTTTGGTAAATATTTTTGTATGTTACATATGCTGTCATTTGCATGATGAGTAGTCAGAATACCTGCATATATTACATCGCTTCTATAAAAGTCATTTGGATAACCTCAATAGTACTTGTAGAGTCCTCAGGATTTTGATACTAATTTGCTTCCAAGTAACATTTCTTTTTTTTATTTAAATTATGCCTACCAGTGAAGGGAGCCAGCTATAGCTGTATTTGGAAAAAAAGGAAATTGTAGGATAGACAAGCTATTTTATATCTGACTTTGTAAAAGTGGCTTTTGATGGGCTGGAATGTGTCTGACTTTGGAAAAGACCGCGGGAAGATCAATGTCACAGATACTTTTCTTCCTTCAGATGTAAGTAGACACAAAGCAGAAGAAAAGGTGGTGTTTTAGGAAAAGGAAAATGTCTTTGAATTGTACTGCATTCTGTATCGCTCCCATAAGCTTCTATTTAAAGCTATCACCACGTTTTGGCTGCCACTTTTACTGAATCTATTTAAATATGTTTTAAAGGTGAATTGGCTGTGTGACATTTTTGTTCTATATTATGGCGCGGCAATCTATCTGATTTGCAGTCAGACAGAAAGTGTTACAGCTTGAAAAGAATAGGTTTCAAAGCCTTTTCACCCCCCACCTGTGCACGTAAATGTCCTCCTACGTTAATAAAATATAAGGCCATCAAATGAAGAGAGCAGCTTGTTGGAAGTGCTGGAAAAGAATGGACGTTTAAATTAATTTTTGAAAGTATAAATTTGAAACTTATGAAAAGAATGAGGTGTGTCTGGTGAAGCTGGATAAAGGAAAGATGAATGTGAAGGCGATTTTTTTTTAATGTGCTTAGCAGACCCAGCTGGAGTCTTATTTTCAAAATCTGGCCCTTACCACACACACAAAAAAATATTTTAAAATAATAGTAACACGAAGTCTGATTCTCACATTGCCCTGTGTAGCCTCAGTGAAATAGCAGACGTGCAAGTGGTCTGGAGATGAACTGCAAGGAACCAGCCAAGGATATATCATTTCTTCAATATCATTTTACTGTTGTTTCTTTTTTTTCACTGTTGGATAATGATGAAAAGGCAGAGTAAGTGCCATCTGAAGTCTATATTGTGGGCAAGAGCAAGCCAACATGGGATTTACATTTTTTATTTTCTACTTTCTTATTTATAAATTATATTCTCATATCTCGTTAAAAAAAATTACACCTCTCACACCATTTAATGCCATAACATACAAAGGTTTTATGTAAGCCTTTGAAGCTCAGAAAATTCATAACGTAAATGTGTATTATCAGTGTTTCAACCATGTGTGTTTGTAAGGTTGATCTACAAAACAAGTAAAAATGGTAAAGAAACATTTTACAGTGTGCCATTGAGCCCAGCAGACTGCTTCTGGCAGGCTCCCAGTCAGTATAGCCCTCTGCCTTTCACAGTTTGCTCCCTACCTGTGTGATAAAAAGGGCATTTATGGCATTGAAAACGTGGTATTTGGTGGCATTTCACAAGGCGCTGATTTGGCAGTGCTGGCCAAGTCAGGAAGCCCTAAGAAGTGGACCCTCACTTTTGGAACCTCTTCCTCCCTTTACACACAAGCAGCCCCAGTGGGTTCACCCCGAGCAGTCACGCAAGCCTTGCTGCTCACCCTCAGCTTCGGGTAGAGACATGGGTGCAGTGACATGCAACATGTCACTTGGTAACATCACGTTCCATGGTAATCTTCCTTTTTTATTTTAAGTTAGAGTGTGAAGACTGGAAATCTAGGTTAATCTATTTTGCCATTTTAAATGCAAACAAAATCGGGTGAAGGAGAAGACAGGTTGGTGAGACAGTTTGTTCAAACTGTGGCTGAAGTACTGAGGTCAGGAACAGATTAAGAATGATTTTACTTTTTTTTTAAAAAAAGTCATAAAAAGAAAAGGAGCTTTCTTAGCAGCACTAGGTATGAGTGCTTGGAAAGGTACATTTCATGTAGTCCAGTGTATTTTAAATCCTGATACATCTGAATCTTCATCTACAGCAAGTCCTGATTGCTTTTGTAACTAGAATTGATGATACCATTGATGATGCCTGTCCTTGTAAGCGCCGGAGTCTGACAGCACGGCACGCCAGCCACACGGAGCAAGTGCTGTTTTGTGGAGCATGCTAAGGAAAATATGGGGAAGAATGTTATCCATGTTGTTTCCTCAGGCCTAAATTTGTAAGTTATATACTGCACTTTGGAAATGGCTTTGGCCTAAAGGTATATTTATAAATTTTGTCTCTTCAGAGTTAAAGAAGCAGAGGAGGTCTGCAGGCAGAAAAAGGGGAAGTCGCTATATAATATAAGACCAAAACATGACTCTGGAATTGTAAGTAAAAATTGTAGCAATATTTCTGTTCCCATCACTCATTCTACCTTTTCTTTTCTCTTTGCACTTTATAGATGTGTTATTATTGATCTAGGTTTTTGCTCTGTTTTATTGTGAATGTTTAACATTTCCACAAAAGGTGTTAGATGAACAAACTTGAATGCTGCCTATAAATATTGCTCGACAAAACAGATGTAGCACAAGCAAGAGCAGCATATGACTGCCCACCCTACCAATCTCCCTGCATCCCAGTTTTCCTGTGGGATGCACCTAGAAGGCAGAAAGGCGTTTCCAGTCTTCAAGTTTATTCAGTCTGTTTCCACTCTCTTTTCTACAGTTACAAAACGTAAGGAAGAATTGTGATAGGTAGACATCTTTCAGGTTGGATCCTTGTACCCAATACTAATGGCTCCTGTTGCACTGATCTGGATTTGTTTGGAATAGAAACCCTAGAAAAAGATAATACTCACCATTCTTCTGAAAACCGCTAAGTAACTTCAGTGATAGTAGAGGAGTAATCCTCGTCATTCAGTGAAACTTTTCCACTATAATTGTCTAAGCATTGCTAGGATCATGACTGATTTTACAGAAAATAAACACTCCTCTAGTGAAAAATTAGTCTGGCAGCTCACATTTAAATTATACATGTGGAAATTACCCATCGATTCTATTTGTAAAATATTATAACAGAAGATATTTTTCATGTGTCCATGTCCCTGTCTGCCCCCCACCAGCCATGATTTAATTCTTTTGTGCTTTGTAGTCACAGCTACGTTACTGTGACACACCCTTGAAATGAAGCAAGTGGTAATTTACTGTATTCTAACTAGTATAATCTGACACAGGACAAAATAGCATTGCATTTATTGTTTCCTATTCTGAATATTTAGGGAGAGCTGGCTGTGATTAGTGCCATAAGAAATGTAAATGGAGTAACAGCTTGGTTAGGAATGATAAAGTAGGTTTTATTTTATCAATTTTATTTTAAACCAGAGCAAGATGTTATTTAAAAACAAACAAACAAAAAAACCACACCCAACTAACACTGATTTGAATTTCTCCATCTCACCTATATCTTGCCAAATGTAAAGACAGTGACGGATTTTTGTAAATTTTTTTCTTTTTTAGAGAACCACCATAGGTTTAATTGTTCCTGTGTCATTTTCATTATTAGTTGCACTGAAACTGGGACTTTCAGTGTTACTGAAAATTTGATAGAGTGAAAAGGAAAGTGAACAAAACTACTTCAAAAGCATTGTGTAGCTGCAGTCTATTTCAGTTCAAGCTTCAAAGGAAATTTATTTCTGAAGTCAGTTCTGCAGTAAGTAGAACTGAGCGTTAGCCTGCGTCTTTCTGTGCTTTTCATATTTCTGTGAGGGGGTTTAATATTTACTCAATTTTCTGCTTTCTTTTACTCATTTTATTTTTCAGAAAGCAAAGATAAGTATGAAAATCTGAGAGAAGAAAAGCAAAAGCCATTGTTACCAAAACTCAACACACCTGTGGGTGGGGAGTGAGGAGGAAGGAAACTGCATCATCCTGATCATTTGCTTTCTCGACCTTTATAAATTCGCTTTTTGTTCTCTAGAGTTTTCCACCAATTGATGTGTTATGGTACATTCATTCATGAATGTAATCACTTTAATGGAGTGCCCAGCAATAGACTAGGTATGGACTTGAAACACCTACCCTGTACTCTGCGTCCCCTTTGCCACTCCAAACGGTATTTTGTGAAGCGTACGGTATATTACAAATAGGCCAAGTCAGCATGCATAAACAGCGGCATCTGCATCAGTTCTGAACATGCAGCAAATTGCATTAAGTTGAACTTCATAAGAATGCTACTCGATACAGTAAAACATTTCCATTCCTACTGGCAACATCTGTCTAACACAAATACTTCATGGCACTGCACTTAGATTAGGGAAAGAAATGTTACTCCTAGTGAATTGTTTGTATCCGTTTCATGTTGGCATTTGTAGTTCGTATTTTGAATCGTTAAGTGCTGTTTATACAGTATAATCAATGCTTTCCCAACTTGTTTGGTTGCCCTCCATGACTAAATATTTGTGGAACAAGATGTTTACTGTAACTATCTTTAAAATCGATAAGGCAGCATACTTTTACTTCATCTTTTGCCAGACAGTGAATGCCAGGTGGTATGGGGGTCAGAAATCCAGCATTATAAAAAAAAAAAAAAAAAAAAAAAAAAAAACCAAACAAAAAAAACAACAACAACAAAAAAAAAACAAACCAAAAAAGAGTAAGTGAAAATCAGGAAAATACAGAAAAGCACAGAAGTATGATAGAGTATGAGAGAGATTTGGCTATTATAGTTTGTTAATATATGAAGCAGCTAATACTTTTACATGAACTTTAAAAGGTATATAGTATAGTTTTAACTGCTGATCACTTAAATCAGACAGGCTTTTGGCCACATGTACATGACTTCCCTTTTGGAATTAGCTTTACATTTAATTTAAAACTCCTTTAGAGAGCCATTAAAAGATGCACATGGGGATTGCCATTTACAGAAAACAGCAGCCAGTTCTAGTGACAGACCAGAGCCTACCAACTAATTGGCATCAAGTTCACACTTAACAGAATTGCAGACTTTTCCTCCGGGCTTTCAGTGTCCCTGACTAGGAGGTTAATGATTGAAACCTATGACTTAGGGCTTCCATTTTAGACCACATGCTTAATTCCTATTTGCAATCCAGAATTAATTCTATCAGTTTTGATCTGCTCAACCAATAACCTTCCCCCAGTCCTAATTGAAGAGCCCCAAACCAATCAGCCCGATTGATAACATTTTTCTTTCAAAGCGCACTTTTCCTGAAGGCAGGCTGTGTGTGTGACTGAATTGGATGCACATGCTTACAGCCTTGGAGCCTGAAAGATACTGGGGTGAGGCAAACGAGCTCTAACCTGCTGGGTTGCGTTATTCCCTGTCTAATCTAGCACATCAAGAGACATTCCTAGCTGTCCAGAGGCTAATGTACCCTACAGGGTGTCACAAATGGAAGTGCAAAATATGACCTCAGGAATCTGTTATTCTTCAGATATACCAAGCACTAGAAAAGATGGGTTTTTTCACTATGTGAAAAGCAAGTCTCCTGTTGCTGACAAACCTATGTGAAAATCTCTACTTGTAATAATTTCTGGCAGGGATATAAGTTACTGAGAATGGAGTTCTAAAATTTTGTGTTGATGGGAGTAACATTACTATTTGGGAAAGTGAAAAGGAGAGATTATTAGCTGGTACAACTAACTTATGGAAAAAACTTTAAAAAATGAAGCTATTTTAATGGCACTGATTCAAATCCATGTTTGTATTTATGTAAACAATAGTCTTTTCCTCTTAACTTTGCTCCTAAGTGCAAGGATACAGTAGCATGTTTTCATTTGTAGCCTTCCTGTTCCCTTCAGTACCTACAGTATGTATATTACTATACTAAATGAAATAATAGATCATCTAACAAAGATCACTATGTGCAATACTGTATTTAGTGTTTCTATTTCAATTTTTTTAGAATGTTAATTTATATGAAAATAAAAGGAATAATAATGAAGTAACTGCTTTCTCTCTTCACTGTCAGGCTATGCTGCAGTTTGCTAGCAACCGTTTGCTCCCTAACCACCTTGTCCCGTTCAGGCTCCCGTGACCAAGGATAAAAACTTTGTGAACAGATGGGTGGAAACGGGGCTTCTCTTTCCTTGCCTTTTGGAAGCACAGTGACAGTAATTCCCAGTTATGTGGATGTATTACCTTTTCCCCAGGTGGTGGTAGCGAGGAGCTTCAGAGTCCTTTACCCACCCTGCTGTCGCTCGCTCGGGTCTGTGGCTTGTGCACGCCTTCCAGTATTGTACCTGGCTCAGGCTTGTAACCTGTGCCTACTCACAATGCCTACGTAAGTCTCCAGAAATTGCTATTAGGACAAAAAACGCATAAAAAAAGTATTATCTGCATATTATAATGTCTTTATACGTATATTTTATATCATTAAAGTGTTGTCTAGCAACCTGGTAGCACTGTCACATACGTACATCCCTACCCCTTTCACCGGATCTGCAGCATGGATGCTGGAAGTTATTTGCAAACCTCTCTGAAGAACAGTGTCAAAGGCTGACTGCAGCTGGTGGTACCATGTTATGATCTTAAGATACAAGCTGCTGCACAGATTTTCCTCTTTGAACATGTCTTTTATGTAGCTTTCTCTCCAGCCTGTTTTCAAACACACATTCAAAGTAAAGTAGCCCACTATGTGCAGCACCAAAGTGGATCCACAACACTCCCGGGGGGATTCCCAGCCTAAGTTTCACCACTGTCCTTTTTTTCAGTGGTGCGTTCAGCTTTTTACAGCATTCTGGACTAATGTTCTTTTGTTTGTGTGTGTGTGTGTGTGTGTGTTAAAGAGGTTGAACATCCCACTGATCCCCTCTCTCCCCATTTCCTGAAACATCAAGCATACCACGCTTTGAGTTGGCTGTTGTCCTACGAGAGTTCTCGTGGACAGAATTCTGAGCCTTTGCTGATCACTCACCGTTACTTCAATGCAGCAGCTAGATACTGACTTTCGTACCTGAGCAGCAGATGTGACTTACTGAGAACGTCTGGGTTTTTTTAAGAGGAACTAAGAAGATCCATGCTGTTTTGCTTGCAAATTAATGCCTTTCAGAAGCATGGTACTTTGCACGTGTCACCATGCAATAGTGCTCAGCTTTTTTTGTAGCACCTTTCATCATCCCGAAGCACTTCCAAAACTTAGTTAAATATTAACCAACAGTGGCAGTGGGAATACAATTAGTGACATCTTCTAGACTGGTATTTTTCTTGCCCAATTTTTCAGCTAAAAATGTTGGAAACAACTGCTAATTTCATTGAGAGAAGATACAGCAAGTCTTTGCATTGCAATTATTTCATTGCCTACTCTAGCGTAACAAGCAAAAGCCAAGTTTGTGCCAACCCCATTATATCAATTACTTAAGTTACGTCTATTTTAAACCGCTGCAGACAGAATAAGTGAAAACTGATGGAGCTGAGTTTTTCTGAAGATTGTGTGATCAAGTCAGCAAAAAGAGGAGACGGAAAACCATGTCTCCCACCATTCAGGTCTGCCACTCACCAATCAAATGGGATTTATATCACAGAATAGGTTTTTCAAGCCATTACCTTGCTTATGACAGACCCATTGGTACCTGCGCTGTACCCGATGTCCATCCAACTTACTTTAAAGGGATCCAAGAGCAAGTCCATTGCCTCAAAAAAAAAAAAGGCATCTTTCTGAAGATAAAGGATCTTTACAGCGTCAGCACTTTTTTTCTCATTTATTCCCAGCTGCAGGTCCAACTTATTGTCACTCAACCCCAAACTGGAGCCCTGCCAGGGTGACACTACCATGGGGTGGCAGAGCTTGACATTCACTGTCCCCCTCCTTCCCCTGTCCCACAGCATCACTAAGCAATACTGAATCTAGCTGATTTAAAGCTTTTTTTCATCTACCTCAGGAGACTTGCCTTGCTCTTGGATCATTTCCGCAAGTGGGAGTGTTTTGGATGGCAGCGTACGCCTGCGGTATGGCGGGGTCAGCAGGTGGGCAATAAGGGGCTGGGTGAGCTGGACATGGGCTCTGGGCTGCACCACCAACAGCGGAGGTGCACATGGGTGCTGGGCAATGAAGCCACCGGCGAAGCAGGAGCATGGCGAAGAGGCAGGTGGAAACAAGAGAGGGGTATGGGAGGAGATGGCTGCCTGAGCTCCTTTTGAGCCGACTGATAGAGGCACTTGCAAGTTCTGAGCAGAGGGCCCTGACCACACGCAGGTAGCTAAAGCACAGCGAAATATTAATTCTTGGATTTAAAAGCTACTACAAGAAAGGAAAAAAAAAAAAAAAAAAAAGAAAAAAAAAGAAAAAAAAAAAAGAGGGAAAAAAAAAGTCCTTAAATCCATGAAATTCCTGGACCCTGAGAGGATTCAGGCAAGAGATGGGGAAGGAGACAGCAAAGGGTTCATGCCGGTGTCATAGTGCCATAAAGGACAACAGCCTTCCCCTGCTCCTGGTGCGCTAGGTGCTCCTGCTGCTTTCAAGACCCATGACAGGCATCTCTTCTGGTCACGTGGAGGCTCGCTCCTTAGTGTGAGAACTCCCTTTCCTCACTGAAGCTTTTCTTCAAGATTATTTTGCAAATATTTTTTATCTGGGTAGGAAAGAAAAAAAAAAAAAAAGGGGGGTGGGGTGGGGTGGAACACAGAACACTATCCTACCTTTGGACAGACATACACTGTATTCATGCAAGAGCTGACAGCCATCAATAAAATTCTCCTGTATCTTAAGATATACTTCATTCTTTTTTTTTTTTTTTTTTCCTTCCATTCCCTGAGTAGTTTGGTGCCTGTTACATAAGGATCTCGCTATATTTTAAGCAAAACCACTTTGGTCAGGGTAATAGTTACTTCTCTTACCGCAAATGATGCCAGCAGTTCAGCCAGTGGTGGAGCTTTGGTTGCCTTCCTGTCAGTTAACCAAAAAAACCCAGAATTTGTGCATGCAGAATCGACTCCAGGATCTAGGATTAGTGCAATTCATGCTTCCCTCTTGCCCTGCAGGTACTTTTGAGGGGGTGGGGGACAAGGGAAGAAGTAGCTAGGTTTTCCCAAGCTGTCAAGGTGAGCCTGTATCTGGTAGGGTCAAAAGGAAGCCGGAGAATATACTGACGAGAGAGCAGCTGGACACAAGGTGTTGAAGCAAAGCCGGGAAACCTGGATGCCATATAACCCTAGAGTAGCTTTATTATTTAATCTATAATTTAATAGTAGACCTATAAAATAATTACATTATACTTAAAGCATTTCTTCATTTTTGTTTTCATTTATAAAACAAGAATTAAATACAGTTTTAACCATTACAAGCTCAACTCAGTTTTTACATAAACACAGCTCCTAGAAGGAGCTTTAAGCTGCAGCATATTCATATTGCAAACTGGTGAAAAACCCAGGCAGGGCATAGCTTAAACATAAAGATTCTTGCACTTTTTTTTTTTTTTTTTTTTTTTTTTTTTTAACTGAAGTTATTAGGGTGCTTTTCATTCTCTAGTCCAAAATGCCAGACTTCCCATTCATTTCTTTCAAGTGGAGACTGAGATCCCAGGAGTCTTTGACTGTAGTTATTGCCACCTTACCCCCCCGCCCAGCTCCCCGCAGCCACACCAGTGCTCGAGCTTGGCCTGACCGGTGCTGGCCTGGTGGCTGGCACGATGCTGGCAGGGCAGCAGCGAGCACTGATAAAGCAATCCCCGTGCGAGGAACCTCCCCGTGCCCTGCTGACAAGCTGAAAGAGCACAGCAGAAAAGCCACAGCCGTTCACGTAATCAGGCTAACAGACCTGACCAACCTCACCCTGCCCACGCCGAGCCCCGTAAACCGCTTGGCAAGCTCTGGTGGAGCTCAGTCCCGAAAGCCTCTTAGAGCCGGCTGTCGCACAGAACAGCGACCTGTGGCACTGAACCCCTGGCTGGCAGCAGGGGCCAGGCACGTTAACCCGTTGAAGCGGCTGCATGTGAAGAGGCTGGTGGGGAAGGGCTCCCACCGCAAGCTGGTTTCACGAGATGCAGATGCTGAACTGCGAGACATGCATCAGGGAGTCGGCGTGTCATTTTTAATTTGTAAGCTTCAGACAATTGAGCACGCATGGGCTCTGGGTTGGGGGGAAGGGGCTGGTTTGTTTTGAGACATGGGGTTTTAATGCAGCTGGGACTAATACAGTTCTGATCTGTAACAAACAGATTATACAGGACATGCTAAACTCCATCAACTGAATAACAACACAGTATGATTTTAAATGAACTGCAAGTGTTCACCGACACTGATTACGTAGAACTCAAAACCCGCGCAGACCACCAGTACTGTAGCAATTACCACTTACTCTCTCCCTGCTCCTACAGCTGTGACCCATTCCAGCGGCACTGACTGATGGGCTTGTCCTTTAACACTAACACATTAACGTGGTTTCCAATCATGGGAGAGACACCACTCCCAAAACCTGATGACACTGATGTAGCTTTTGTATTCAGTCCAGCCATGACCAAATTTTATCCTTTGTGCGACAGTGCTTTTATACCTTAAGGGAAACATTGTTCCCTTAAGTGTTCTCAGCATCTCTCCCACTACCCTCCCACCTACCCTGGTCTGAGCAGGCATAAATATAAGGTCATACATGGGTGTTGTCTTTCCTGGAGTAAGAAACACACACACACATCTAACACACAAAAACCTACCGAAAGCCCAGTTAAACCATGTCCATTTTAAGCCAGGCAGCTGACCTAGCAACCGAGTCTCTTACTCAACGTATTTTAATCTCCGGCACATTCTGCCACAAGAAAAATATACATGGCTAGGTCTATAATACTTTAAAACAGTTGTTTACTATAGCTAGGTTACAAAATAAACACTGCTGCAGAGACCACGTGTTGGATATACTCTTAACCACAACAGCATCAGAACCCACCCTCAGTCTGCTCCGCGGTGACGGTGGCTGACCCAGCGCCTTGCCCTCTTCCCCTCGCTCCTTATCTGCCTTCAGACAAGAAGCCCGGAACCGTTTGTCATTGCACAATTAAAGTTGTCTTGAGGAGATGAGCCTCGTCAGAGAGCCTCGCTTGCTTCTCGCAGGTTACTCGTCCCTCATCTGCGTCCCCCAGCCCTGGGCAGCGCCCCAGCACTTCCAAGTGGGAGCGGCGAGCTCCGGCCCAAAGCACGGGGAAGGCGTCCTCGTCTCGTGGAGGGGACTGGAGTGTAGGGCAGAGGGCTTTACTCCACACAGTGGAAACATTTAATGCTGGTTTCAGCCAACTGGTTACTTAGAGGATCGATCGCAACTCCTGGCAGCCTGCTCCACTCCAGCAGATTCAACCGCCAAATGACACTGGAAATATAATGAAACTTGATGGTGAAGTGCCTCACACAGCCCATTAAACAGCGTTATTCCAGTCGGCAAGCGGCAAGGAGCCTCTCCTTGCTCGAGAGATGCCTCCTGAAAGACAACAGAACACCAAAAAAAAAAAAAAAAAGAAGGAAAAGAAGAAACAAAGTGACAAAATGGACAGTCAGCTCAGTGGGAGAGGGGAGGCAGCAGTAAATCTGATGGGGGCAACACCAAGCAGTAGCCACACGCCTGCTCTCACAGTTTGCCCGAGTTGTTAAGATTCACAGACATGCACCGGCACTGCTTGACCTTCTGGATTTTCTTGAGTCGGAAGGGTGGGTCCAGCTCTGGGCACTCCAGCTGCACGGTGGAAGAGGTGACCTTGTGTGGCTTGCAGAACGCGCAGGACTGGAAGGACTCCTCCTCCTTCTTCACGTGCCGCGGTATGTAGAAGGAGTTGCACTGCCCATAGCAAAAGCGGTTGATGATGGTGCGGCTTATGCAGCCCTCCTCGCTGACAGTCTGCCGCAGGGGCTGCGTCTTGCACCAGTCGCTCTTGAGGTATTTCCTCTCGGTGACCACCAAGGCCTCCTGGCTGGAGGCCAGCACCTCCTTATTCAGCTGCTGCCTCCGCTCCGAGTGGTTGCTGCTGCTGTCCTTGTAAGGGGAGGGAATGGCGCCCGCCGGACGGTTTTTCCTCGTGTCCGTGACTCGAACCAGCGCTGCCATCAGGAAAACGGACAAGGCGAATTTCCAAATCATCCTGCAAACGGCAACACAAGCAGCTGTTAGGAGAGACACGTTTTCAAACCACAGAACTGTAACGGCGGTGAACTCTTCTACGCCTGCTTTTAGAAGCAGCGGAGATCTTGCCACCTTTGTAGTCCCAACAGCTTTCCCCAGGAGATTAGCTCTATTCTCAGGTGATTACTTATCACAAAGTGGCTAAGCCCTGTGAAAGTCACATCGCTCCCCCCCAGCCTTGCGAGCTCTCCCACTACTTGCTTTTCCCCCCACCGGGACAGTGCTGCTTCGATCGCTGAAGAAGTGACTTCACAGAAGCTCCAGCCAGAAAAGCTTCCTCCTCCTCTGTGAAATCCTGAGCCAAACAGCTGGGCAAAGTCCTGGCTAGCGAAGGCTCCAGAGACTCCTGCCAACACCGTGACAGCTGATTTGGGGACGGCGGGGGAGAAGGGAAGGGAATGCCAGGTTACACAAGGTGAACTCCCATCTGCCTCCCCAGCCCCCGAGTCCCTGCACAGCCTCATTCCACACAGAAGTAGCGAGAAGTGTCCAAAAGCCGATTTTTATTATCTTAAATTACTTCTGAAGTTTCTTGGGGCTTTTATGGAACTTACAGATTTGCATTTATTGCCTTTGTGGGAGGCCGAAAACTTGATGGATTTATTCTTCCAGTAAAAGGAAATGCTTAAACACAACTTTGACTTCATTAGCGCGATGCCTCTTAGGCAAATGGTTTAAGAAGGTTTGTAAACAGGAGAGAATTCAGTATTTATTTTAGATGTTAAGGAATAGGTTAGATCACAAGCCAGTTGCTAAGTTAAAATAGTCAGCCAATTGGCAAAAATATTTTTTCCTATGGTTGTCTTTTAGGATTTCTTGTTCTGTGGAGCATCCCTTACCAACTCTTGGATTTTCATCAACCACTTGTCCAATTCATTTTAGTAATGTGTCTCGGTGCGATTCCAGGATATCAGAGTAGACATACTAAATTTCCTCATAAAGTCAGTTCTCACCAGTGCACTGCCACAACTCATTTTACAGTTCACTTCATGCCGTTCTCCCTGGGAAGGGGGAACAGCGGGTCTCTAGGGTGCCAGAAGTGGGTGCAGCCCAGAAGCTTCCTATTCGGAGGCAAGGACCCTTCAAGTCTTTCTGAAAGTGTTCTTAGTGAACTGTATTTTTATAATAGCATACAGATGAAAGACTCATCCCTCTCTTCCCAGTAAAGTTTCAAACCCTTCCAAGTAATGATTTATTTATTTTTCCTTTAGAGAGATGCCAAGATGAAAACAATACCATCATACCAGTAAATATAGGTATGTCTCACACTAGAGACACTTAAGATGGTGCATAGATACTCCTAACATGAAAACATGCCTGTTTCCAAACAAAGACACCAACAGATTGAAAGAGTCATTGCTGCAAAAGTGCAAGAGAAGATAACAACAGCAATAGCAAATACGTCTTACCTAACAAAGCAGACCTAACACATTTAACCCCTATGCAGATAAAGTGAAGGAACTACTGTAGCAGACTAGGTGAGACAACATAATTTCAGGCGATTTTCTAAGTTTATGAGATCTCAATGGCAGGCTTTGACTAAATTTCTAAGGGGAGAAGCGCTGAAAGAAAAGAAAGTGCTAATCCTATAGCTGTGAACGAAGGATGTTCTGAGGCAGAGTTAAATTTCACCAGAGTGTGTGCTTGAAAGAGAATCATCTTTAAAGGGAAGCCACTGTTTCTAAAACCCAGATCAGCCCATTCATCTGCAACCATGCCAGTTGCCCACTGACACCCACTGTAGCCATGGGTACTTTAAAGCAGTGGCCTATTTTCACACTGCTTAGCATTCTGCATAAAAGTCCAGAAGTTTTGTCCAGAGTCTTTAAACGAAGCGAGACTAGACTTGGCTTTGCTCGCAAGTATTGTCGCCAAGACCGTTGGATGTCAACCCACACGGCCAGGCCAAAACCTAATCAGGTAATTAGTTTCAGTTGAATATAGCGTTCCACGCTTCCTTTCAAACTGTTCTCGTGTTATTCTGCACCGATGGCTGCATTTCAGTAGTAGATAAAACAACTGATCCCCATTGCTTTGTGCTTTATATAGAAAGAGGAGGAAAAGACCCAGGAGTTACAGGACTATACCTTCTAGGGGTCTCCACAAGATGCCTTATGGCAACGCTACTCTTCCACTCTTCTCTTGAAACGCAAGCCCACAAAGCAATGGTGATAACTCTACTGTTCTTCAGGGAGGGAGGCTGGTACTTTTCAGCAGGGATATCGCCTCTCCGGTCTCATTTCTCTGATCCTGGCGGGGAAAAGGACAACACAGGTCCTAAGCCACATCAGAAGGACAAAGACACTTTCCCCCACCCCTTCCTCTTTTCTATGGTAAACCCTGTCTTACCACACCCACCCTTTCTCATCACAAAATGCGAGTTGAAAACGTTTCCCTTTTGTGTCAGGGGTGGGGTCAAGTAGAAATCCTACGCAGGAATTCAGGAAAGCTGACAAAGGGCTCACAACTCAAACTCTACAATATAGAGAAATATTATAGTAATTTTCTAATTACTGGAATAGTTTTATGTAGGCATGGAGAGCCATTCAACAGAGTAAGTAGGATTTATTCAGTAAGTCTACATTTATAACTAATAAAGCATTATTAATCAAAGCCACTATTGTAAGGTTATAAACGAAACACTGCAGTACACGTTAGCAAGTACTTCTACAGACAGGTAGGAATGCACCACCTATTTCTGTCAATGATCCTTATCAAACCTGGACCTTAAAATGTTTACATAATAGAATAATAATCTATTTTACACTAGCAGGTCAAATGTGCATCCTGTCAGATCGTGGAATTTCTAATCACAGGGTTGCCCCTTACTAGCCTGCAAATCACCCCTTTCTAAGCCCTGGCACACAAACCCCCTATTCAAGCAAGTAAGGGTGCAAACAAGGTCACCTGGTGCCAGCAACATGCCAAGGACTACATATATTTTTCGGTGTTCACATGCAAAGAGAAAAGAAACCTCAGTATTCTCAGAGACACAGAACTTTTTGGTAAACACAGTCTGAATGCAAAGCAACATGGTGAATGCCGGCTGCAGACAGAGCGGGACGAGAAGGAAGACAAAACGTACTGGAGAAGAATCTGGCTTCTGGCAAGAACAGGGCAGTTCTGTCCTACTTAGATGTCACAGAACTGAACATGGGGCTGAGCCCGAGCAAGCCAGAACTGCCTCGAGAGACCAGCGCCTCTGAAGCTTGCAGGAACGCCAGCCCGGGCCCACCGCCCCCGCTGCACCTGGGGGTGCCCATGGCCCAGCCAGCAGAAGCTCCCGTGGGACAGTTTTCAGCTTCCTTAAGGGTCGTTGCCAGCTGCTGCCAGTCCCCCCCACCCCTTTTTCCAGTGTGTGAGCTGGTGCAGAAAATAACCTTAGACTAGACACCAAGCCAGCCCTAGCTGCATTTACATTTCACATGCTAAGTTTTTATCTCTTTGAGATAAGGAAATCAGCGTCAAGTATGAGTTCATAAACTCAACAAACCCATCATGCTGGGGCTGGGCTATCAGGTACTCGGGAGTGTAAAAAATCCTTGGCCAAGGAGGCAGGAACACCAGGACACAGCTCTGTAATTTGGGGACGTCAGGGCACCCATCTAGGAGGGGAGACCCAGGATTGCTGTGTCTGGCCTCAGCTTTATTTCGCCTTTGTATCCAATTACTGTGTAACATAAAATATCTACCAAGGCAGGCTCTCTCTTGCGTAGTGACCTTCTGGCCCTATAACTCACGCATTCCTGAAAGCAATCCAGCTCCGGAGCAGCACAGGCAGCAGTGTAGCCCCCGAAATAGCCTATAGTTTGGTCGTTAGGGCACCTCTCTGGGAACTGAAGTGTTGGATTTAACCTCAGAAGTCAAGTGCACATTTTTTGGAGAAGCCTCCCGGCGCAGAAGCCGGCGCTATGGTCTGCAAGGTAGGGCAGGAGGTAACGGCACCATCCATCTGTGCCCAGCGACTGCTCCACCGCTTCCTCTGGTTTGCAAAGCTGTCACCAGTTTCTCAGCTCAGGGTGCAGTTTCTGACTGGGGATTCCTGTTTCACTATCAGCCTCCTTCAGGGTTGCAGGTGGATGTAAAGAGAGAGAGATGTAACTTAAAGATCTGTGATAGTTTTTTTAGCATGCAGCACCTGCACAGAACCTGGCACTACCAGCACTCGTGGAAGCATCCAGTGCTCTGATACCGGTTTGATACAATCACCTCCCCTTCACCAGGTCTTCCTGGCAGGAGTTCAGAAAAAAAACCCCAGCCAATAATTTTAAAAACTGAAAAGATACCTCCAAAACCTGTCTTTCCTACCGTGGAACTTTCCTACCATGAAGCCTAGGATGGATTCAGCCTGTAAACGCACGTGGAAGAAGAGCCAGTACTATAAACCTATCCTACACCCATCAAAAGCACCATGAGAGCCAATGACTGGAGAGACGATAAATTCAGAGCTACTTTCCTTTTTAAAAATTATTAATTTAATTAACAGCTGAAGAGTTTGCCTTGGAAAACGGTTTCTGGTCAACTACCAGCAAAGGGCAGACATTATAGGGTAGATTAAATCAGGTACAGTTCTGTGGCATGGTACACACACGGTCACATTTGACCATCTGCATCACTCTTTTCCAGTTTCTATCCTGCAAACTTCAGAGACACAAGAGATCTCCTTTGGGATCAGCTATTCAGCTGACTGTGGGAATCCCTGTTACCAGAAGTTTTTCTGCTCCCCCCTTACTTTCCTGTTAGACCTAGTCAAAAAAGAATCCGTATAAACCAGCTGTATGTATATTACTGTAAGAACACGGTGTACATGGTCAGTTCTCAGCATTTTAAGATGGGACACAAGAAGTGTTCCTTGAAGACAAGCCAGGCAGTAACTTCTCAAAGAACTAAAACTTGGCTTTAGCAACAGACGTGGGAAGCCAGGAAATATCAGATTCTCTACCAGGAAGCCAAAAATGCTATTTATTTAATTTATTAATGGTTAGGCATGATTCTAATGGTACAATGTTTGCATAAAGTCTATACAAATCAGGCATCTTTGTGCAAGGGAGGCATTTGGTGAAAGCTTCTCCCTTTTAAGTATCCTTTGGAAACTATTTGTCCTGTGTCTCAACGTCAGCAGTAACAGAACACTGTACTGTATCTTTCTTTTCACAGAGCCATGGGCCTCTTAGTAAATCATTCCATCATTAATAGATTCTCATTATTAAATTGCCAAGACTGAAGCCAGCCACAACAACAAAACACATAGGAGGCGGGGGGGGATGAAATGAAGAAAACAAAACAAAAGCCAGTAACGCAGCTAGAATGTGTTACTCTCGTATTCAGATACAAAATCTCTGCTTTTTAGCAGTAAAGAAGAGTTACCATGTACTAGGAATACTAAGCAACACTTTAAAAACACTAAATGCAACACCGAAGGGAATAATTGTTTAAAAAACAGTAATTAATGCCATTACAACCAGAAGTTTTTCCATTCTTGCCCTCTAAGAACCTTCTATAGTGATTTGAGAGAAAGCTATTCCATTGCATCACAGCCCTAGCAGTAGGTGGTAGAGGCAGAAAACATTTCTTTTAGACTTAATGAACTCCTTGTACCCTCACTGGCTGGCTTGGATGAAGATCCTTCCTCCTCTCCATCCTTCCCGCTCCCCCCCACCAAGGAGATCCATCCTTCTCGCTCCCTTGCGCCCACACTTCTCCCCCAGAGAGGCCCAGGCATGCCCATGGGGAACACCAGGAAGCCTGAAGGGAATTAGGAAGGTTTTCCTGCACCCTGGACACTCCAGGGACCATACCGTCCTGTCCAGGCTCTTGTTCGCGTTTTGAAAGGGGAAGCAGGCTGGGTTTCACCGATGCCTCAGGAGAGGACAACATTTTGCCCGTAATGCCAGGAATTAGAAGTTCTCCTGGTCAAGACAGTTCCTGAAGACACCAAATGTAAAATATTGAGAAATAGAGTACATCATCGACAAAACTGAAGCACACTGAGCAAAGGACAACCTGCGGGGACACCACGCTAAGATGAAGCTAGCTGAGAGCAGCTCAGGGGTGCTGCTTCATACTAATTTCAGCTCTCACTATAGATTTTCTACAGCCAAGAGCTTTATCTTGAATTCTCCCTGAAGAGGCTGGAAGTTTAGAATTCCTGATCCATACACAAAAATGTAAGAGGAATCAAGGGCTCAACCAATTACTCCTGCCACATCCACCACCGTGTAATGTGTCAGATATGTTATTTTTAGGACAGGAGCAATTATAAAGAAAACTTGAAGGTAAACTCACCCTCGGCACCAAAACTAACCAGCTCGAATGTTTGGCTTTTCCTTCACATTTTGTCCTCTATCCTTCTTATCTATCTTTACTGCCTCCAGAAATTCATGTTTATAACCGCTGTACCGTTCCTTCCTCCAGAAACTTCAGACAAGCCCGTCTGACACAGGTTGGAACGCAGCTGCTCACTTCATCGGAGATCGCGTTACCCCACTGCTCCTCTTTGCACTGACGCCCTGCCAGGAAATATATTGATTTAAATACTGTATTACTGATCTATGGGATTAGGCTCTCCACAGGCTGAGTCCTTCTTATCTTGCATAGCTTCTAAACCTGTGCTTCACTTTATTTTTTTAAGTAATACTAGTATTGGATGAATTGAGGTAAGTTTCTCATTTTTTAGAGCCAGGACAAGCACTTTGTGAGGAGAGTCACTGAAAATTTCATTAGCTGAAATATCAGTTTTTATCCATTATATCCAAGATATGAACTGGAGTTCCAGAAGACTGGGTGGGGGTCCGGGGCAGGGGGAGCATTGGTGAAGGCAGCCATGGTAATTTTCTTTGAGATACAGTCACTAATACTTACATCCATGATAAATACCAATGCGTCCCCAAAAAACACAGACATATATAAGAAATACAATTACTAAGGCAATCACTCAACTAGAATAAAATAGTGAAGGAAACCATGCTCTGAGTTTGCTTGGGTTTTTTAAGGCTAAATGTTAGCCGATTAATACAGCGAAGCAAGACTCTATCAACTTCATACTGCCCTGTATTTATCAGTACATAACTGTGTCAGCATTATTCATTTTAACATAGGAAAAGTTAAATAAAGAGGAGGAAAAAAAGCTCCACGAAATGTAAAAGCTAAGCCATCCTACAGTAGTTCTGGTAATGCCACAATGCCATTTTTCGGGGAACATGAATACGCAGAACTCCACTTGAACACTAACAGGTAACTGGACAAAGGCTTTTTGGAATACTATTCTGATTAAAACTCCTAAATTTTGTTGCAATTTCAGCTTCAGGAACTTGTGGTTTTAGAGCCAACCACAGACAAATGTCTGCCTGGTGAGCACATGTGAACTGTCCCAAGCAGAGTGAGATGTCCTACTCAGAAGTGTCTGGGTAGTCATCAGTACTGGCAGCACATGCAACACTGGGAAAAGAAGGGGGAGCGGGAGGAGGGAAAAACCCACAAAATAAAACCAGATTTCTGCTCTCTGTCCATAAGGTTGATTTTCTTTCTCCCAACCTGGTTCTGGAGAATGCTACAGTCAGGGGGTGGGGAGGAATAAATAAGAAAAAAACTCCTTGGATACAAGGAGACTAGTTTTTTTGGAAAGGACTGAAAGTTAGTTCTTCTACGAATCTAAAAGATGTCTCTTTGCAAGAGTGAACCACATTGAAAAGATACTTGTTCTCCTTCTCGGTGCTCCTCAGCTTTTCAGCACGAGATAGAGAGCCCCAAATAGGCAAGTCAGTTCTGTTTCCACACGAACATTTTGTCCAGCAAGCAATAATAGCCTACTTTTAACTTTATTCTTCTGGGCAGAAGGCAGCTGGTACACTCCCATTTGGCAGTGTTTCATTCAGGAGAAAACAGCAGACTTCTGCCCTTGGGAAACGAAAAACTAAATCAGAAGGGAAGCGGTGGCTTCAGCAAATGTCTTCATTTGTGACCATCCCTCAGCCTGTTGGAAAGGAGGACAGTCAACACAAGAATGGGGAAAGTTCAGCATTTAAATACAATAGCTCATTTCATTGCTTCCTCACTGGAGAATCAATACTACAAAAGACTATTTTGCAATGAGTAGTCTCCATTATATTTTTGTTTTTTTGCATTACAACAGAACATAGAAATCTCATCCAAGACCAGTGCCTGACTAAGCAACACAACTTCAAATGTTTGTAGACTCACTTGGTGAGCAACATATGGTGGGACCAGAACTGAGCACAGAGGGGAACTGACTTACTGGAGGTCAGAAACGAACTGAGAATGGACCATTTCCAACGTCTTTCAATTGCACTGCATGGCACCAATGCTCTTCTTTCTTCTGATCAATCCAGATTTGTTACCCTTCGGCAAGCTTTTCTTTAAACATGTTATAATTTTGTGTATGAAAATGGTTCTGTGTGAAAATTTTCAATATGGTTTCCCTGAGTTTTGATAGAAGGGAGATGGAGTTAGAAGCTTTATTGCTTTGTAGGGTCAAACAATGCACTACTTCCAGCGCAGCGCACACGGCTCATTTTCCAGCTCACAGGGCAAGACCATTAGTCTTCACTACATGTGCGTTACTGTACTCACACCACTTGGATTTGGATGAGATCTACTCTAGAAGAAAACAGAGGCCTGTACGTTAGAGGACCATAAAAGTGCTCAGAAGAATTTCTGCTTGCTTCTCTTAATGGGCAGAAAAATGCAATTACTTCTAAAAATCAATAGGTGGCATGTTGTCTTGTATATGAGAAACACTAGATAAATCAAGAGAAAAGGAACATTCACATTTTCCAGAGTTTCTGGTAGACTCAGATACTTCTACTCATCAAGCTCTCTATTCAAGATTCTACCCTGTTACTACGTTAGGACTCTCGAGTAGTCAAGTTCCCGTCTGAAAAATCTAAAATTTTATTGACTATCTAGTGTTTATATTACGGATTTCTGTAAGCTAACATCCTATTTATAGAGCTGAAAGACAGACGGTTCAAAGAAGAATCACTCTTATCTCAATATCCTAAGGCTAGTCTTTCTAACAGGCAGTATGCAAATTCCCCCACACCCCAAACTTCAGCTGCGTATCCCACTCTTTTCTAACATGCCACCTACCACAACCATTGCAGCTGTATTTCCATAAAGTTGTCCTAAAAATGGCATAGATTTATTGCTTCAAGAGCTTTTCATTTACATTTATCTCTGCTTACAAATTTGCCTGACAAAGCATTGGTCTCCTAACTAAAATGTACAGCAGTTGTGGGGACAGAGGGCAGACGACCTACGCTAATGAGCAAGTAAAACAAGTATTAAGCCCATTAGCCGCAACCAGGTCTATGCCACGCACATATGTACGTTGCCAGAATGATTAGTTTCACAGAAAAGCTTTTTTCTCCTCAGTGAAGCTAAACCTAGGGAATCCTCTCATCCTTCCCCGCCCCCCCCTCCCCCCTTCAGTTAATAAGCAGCATGCTATTCCACATCTGATAGTTCCCAAAAATTACATTTTTTTTTAATCCAGCAACCAAATTTCAAACAAGTTGGACAGCAAGGCAGTTTTGAAACTTCTACTGCATTACACTATGTGTGTTTTCTCCCAAGGTATACAGGAAAGCAAGAAAAGTCTTTCAGAAAACGGGAAGGGGGAGGACACAAGTGATGGATACGGCAGTTTGCTACCACAGGAGGTGAGAGTGGTAAAGAGGGTGTTTAGGGTTACTGCGGTGGACTGGCGCACCCAACACATCCATAGAAAACCAAAGTTCATGAGCTCTAATGTTCACCTGTAATACAAGACACCTTGAAACAACAGCGGGTCACCTCAAAGCTTTTAATATATTTTCTTGCTCAGGGTCTAAGATGGCCCAACAGTTGTAAAACTTATCTGTGCCAGCGATAGATGGAAGCCAGGCAGTACCGAGTCACTGCCGCACACCACGCACGGTATTACCCTTGGGCTGATCCTGTAATATTTTGCATCCCTTTCTGTTCTCAAACTTACTTGGAGAGTTACAAGATGTTTTCTTCTTTCCCTAAGAACACCAGGCTTCTACTCGGCTTCCTTCTGCAATTATTGTTTGTGGATTAACTAATGGTCCATCAGAATCCCCATGTAATTACCTTTGTTGCAAAATTTAACTTGGCTGTGGGCTTTGTTCTGAAAGGAAGCCTGCTCACTCCAGGTCCCACATGAGAAAATTCAGGTATGCAACTGAAATGCAGTTTAAACCTGTGAGGGCTGAGAAGCACGGCAACCACATGCTCTGAGGGCTGGCTGTACATGCGCATCTGCAAGCTGTCCTGGTTTCAGCTGGGATGGAGTTAATTTTCCTCCTTGTAGCTGGTACAGGGCTGTATGTTTGGATTTAGTATGAGTAATATTGGTAACACACTGATGGTTTAGCTGTTGCCAAGCCGTGCTTACCCCAAGTCAAGGACTTTCCAGTTTCCCAGGCTCTGCCAGTGAGCAGTCGCACAAGGAGACGGGAGGCAGCAGGGCCAGGACAGCTGACCCCAACTAGCCAAAGGGATATTCCACACCATAGAGCGTCATGCCCAGTATATAAACTGGGGGCAGCTGGCCAGGGGATGCCAATCACTTGGCTCTTCTTGGGTTTGTGTTTTATTTCTCTCTCTCTCTTTGTTGTCTCCCTTTCCCTTATATCATCATTATTATAGTTTATTTCAAATAATAAACTGTTCTTATCTCAACCCATGGGTTTTACCTTTTTTCCGGTTCTCCTCTCCATCCCACCAGGGCCGGGTGTTGGGTTGAGGGGGGAATGAGCGGCTGTGTGGTACTTAGTTGCTGGCCAGGATTGAAGGGATTAAACCACGACACAAGTTTGTAGACAAAGGTGACATTTGGAGTTCTAAACCTTCAGAGCTATATGGCTTCTTGGCCACCCTAGTACTGCATCAATGGATGTCTGGATGGAAGTTCATCAGTTTGGAACTACTCTGATCCTTGTTTTCAAGCTGTTTTGTGAGATAACCATAGGAATTTTAATTTATTTCACTATACGTCTATTGGTATTTCCAAATTGTTATGTTCCAGTAATGTTTATGACTGCCACAGCTGTCAGATGGACTAAAATAAATCACAGCAGCTGATGCTCAAAAACTATCAAAGGTACAGAACTTACCAGGTGCTGTAATGTCAGGAATACAAAAAAAATTGTGATTAGGTATGCAATAGCAACATAAAATGCTAAATACCTAAACATTTCAGTAGCACTTTCTAGCTATACTGGGAAATGTACAGCGCACAGAACGAATGGATAAACTCCAGTTTACTCACTGTCATCAGCAGCGTGTGTCACTTCACCAAAAGATGAATTCTCAGTGAAATGCAGCAGGATGACCTGTACTACAGGAAATTTCACATCCAAATACTGGAAACTTACCCCACCCCTCCCACTTCACACTGATGGCAACACGTGGCTGCCCCACATCTATGTCCTTGTGGCTTTGATTCATGCTCCGCTCAGTGATTCTCCTCCCGTCATTGCCTGAAGAATGTAAATATTTGTTCTGTCGGTATTCTGGTTTACAGACTTGGCCCATTATTGAATATGAAGGCTGTAATTCAATCATAGAAGGATCTGTTGCCATGCATAAATAGGGATTTTATGTTTTATGACTTAGGCTTTGCAGAGCAGCCGTCTTCCTACTCACCTCCCCCTCTCCTTGCCCAGGACTGAATTATAGTTCTGCCTCTAATTGCAACCCCATATTATTCTATTTCTCTTCTGCTGAGAGGAAGACCAGAGCTATCATTCTGAACACACACCAAGCCACAGGAGCCTGGATGAGGTACTCTAATGACAGGTCCTCCTACACAGCACATTTACAGTCTTTCTGCTAATTAATTTGATTTGCTTTGTCTAGACTAACATAATACAGCAAGTTATGCTCGTTTAAAGGAGGACTGTTAGCCTTTTGGTTCGCTCCAAATGAGGAAGAAAGAAGAGTCAATGGACTGGAATCTGGGGGAGACTAACTTTGCCCTTGACTACACCATTGCTTATGTTTTCACTTGACCAAGACTTTGTCTCCAGGAGAACCCGAGACAGCACTATCATCAGAGGAGAGACTATAATCAAAATCAGATATCGTCGGCATGCGCATGGCAAGGCAGTGGCAGTTACACAGAAGGATTCTGTCTACGATGCACCGCAGTCAGCAGCTTTCTTCCTGGCAATCACTTGGCATCTACTGTTCACAGCTCCTGACATCCTCAGAGGGCTGAACAAACATGTAATTAAAACCACACACACAAGCTGTTTTCTTCAGACTCCCTTCACAGAACGAGGGGAGATTCAGTGGCGTGCCACTGGACTAGTACATCAGAGGCAAAGCTGGTGATGGGAGTTAGAGTAACTCCTCACCATCTGGAAGTTGAGACCTTTGTTGAGTAGTTTTGACAATGACTGAAACTGTGGAGCTGAAGAGTCTCAGAGTTGAGCTGTCAGTCAAATATAGGACATGGGACATGGGAGTGTTGCGCGAGAAACAGACGAACCAACTTGGATTTGAAAGTTCAGCCTTCTGAGTCAGGTGGGCAGATCCAGTTTTAATATCCAGAAAGAAAAGTGACAAGGAATCACGCTCATCATATAGGTGCACCGCGGAGTGGAATGAGTCCATACATTTCTTAGGAATGGCAAATACCTTCCCCTATGATGGAAGAAGAAGAGGAAGGGAGGAAGCTTACAGAGGCAAATGCCAACCTCTTCTGCTCAGAAACCCACAGAAAAGTGCCAGAGCTCCCCTCCTGTAGGCAACTTCAGGATCATTTTTTTTAGCCTTGGAACCTCAGTTGCATTTATCATTTTGCAGCATCAAAGAGGGGAAAGATTCCAACTTTGGGAGTTCCTGGCTCAGGGATTTCTATTTGACTGCTAGTAACTGGGGACCCTCTTTATATAAACACAAGTAAAAGACAAACAGCACCCAGAGGCTCTTTATTAACTTAAAGTGACCTTGGTTTTTTTAGTGATTGGCCATAAGCCATTCACACTGTGTCACCACAGTTAAGGTTAAAATATTTTTCCATTACTCACGCTTTCAAGCTCAGTAGAAGTAGACAATCAGTAAAAGGAAATCTGAAGATTCTTCTCTTTGGCTCTTCCAGCAAGCTATTCTCAGAAAGGTCAGGGAGGTATCTCGGAAAGTGTTAGCCAACATCTAGCTATAAATTTCAGTGTGAGATGGCAAGCTCCACTGCTCTTCCAAGTTTATTCAAAGCCTCTTCCCCAGCTCCAACTTAGGCAGCACTTCCTTGAATCTAGAGCAGACAAATGACACCTCTAGTAATCTTTGATGACCTCGTGTTACTACATAAGACATCAAGGCTCCCTTTCATCCCAGTGCTTGACTTGATGGAGAGCAATGACTCATCCAAGTGAAGTGGCCAATGGAGCTTCCCTTTTGACACGACTACAGCGTTAGCTACTGGCTAACATCTCCGTGTGTGACCATTAAATGCAAAACATTGTGAAAAGGAGGAACGAGTGATCAGAAAGCTTGCTCATTCATGGTTTGGGGTGGGGTTTTTTTCTTATTGCAAAGCAGTCAGAGAACGTGTTGTGCATTACAGTTTATGCTGGTTTTACTAATCCTACCATTTAAGTGTGGTTTCAAGCATTTATATGGATCTTGCTGAAGCAGCAAGGGCGTTCGATCAGCTGAAAGGTTGGGCAAACTCCTTGTAACGGTTCTCCTAGCATTAACACAGCTTTGTGTTGGTGCTAGAACTATTACAAGTAGTTTAAACTTGTATATACAACTCTATAAACCATTCAGTTGGCTCAGCAACCGCATGCCACCTGTTCCACGTGCTAAGGCCCGCTGTAGTTGGTTAGACCAAATAAGATCTCCCCAAGGAAAACGCTCTGATCCATAGGGTTGCTCTGGTTCCCGCTGAGTGATCACACACACAACTCACACATCAATTTAGAAGTGACTTAGACCACAGGTACAAACAACTCTATGCACCCATGCAGATGGCTCTTTCTAGACTTCTTCCTATGTCTTGACTAAACAGTAGACTTTTTAAAGAAGTTATATGTAATATGGGATTAAGAGGACTGGAATCTCAAATAAGGCTAGGTGGAAAATATTTTCTGACACCACGAGAACTAGACATATTGAAAGCCTCATGCCCAAACTGGAGGAAAAGATACATCCTGACCATTGGCCTGTGTTTCCACTTAACATCAGCTGAACTATTAGATTCTGGATTCTTCCTTATTTTCCTTCTGAAGAAGGTGGTGAAGTGAGCAAAAATTGGTTTTAAGATACTTTCAATGTAAAATTATTAAACTCTGAAAAGCCAAGAAGTCATTTCACACAGCTAACATGAAACACCTTTTTGTCTCAGTAATGGGAAAGCCCTAAAAAATACACATCAATTAAACTAGAACCTTCAGGTACTTTCACCCTAAAGATGCTGAATTCTCTTCCTGTGAAAAATCAACTTTGAATAAAGAGTTTTGATCGACACTTCTCCTGAAAACTTTCATTCCCACTGTGTGGAGAGGAAAAAAAAAAGAAAAAGTTTCAAATCTGAACCCTTAGGGCCAGCTACTACAATTTGTGTAGCATGATGGTCCTCAATAGGTCAAGAATAAGCACAGCCCCATGGGGGTTTTTATGCTTGTATTTTGAAAGGAGGCTCAGTAAAGAATTTGGCTTAGCAAAACAAGACTGCGCTTCCTCTCTTCCCTTACTTAGTTTCAGAACAACAGCTTTTGCTTTGAGTGATTATTTCAGCTTCCGTAATTTTTCTCCAGCACAATACTGTAAAGAAACTCTACACGGATCAGAAAAGTGATTTGGGCAGCATAAGAACACGGATAATGTCAGAGCATCAAACAGAAACACAAAAGCTATTAGGAAAAGCACTACCAAAAATGCACCTAGCAAAGACAAAGCTAAAAGTAGCTCACCTGTCTGAAAATCTGCTGACCTGGCAAAAAATGGTTTTCTTAGGGGACCCCAAGAAGCTCCTAATTAGCACAAAGACTAAGGAATACCAGTTTCCAAAACTCTGCTCATTAAAACCACAGGGCACATTAGAATTTTTTTTTCTTCCGTCCCACCCCCAAAATCAAACTCGCTTTACAACATGAAAGGCATAAAAGACATCAGAGCAAGTGCATAATTCCATATCTACATATTTGTTGTAAGACCGAAGGGGAGGACTCTTAAGCTTATCTAAAAAGAAAAAAAAGGAGTGAGAATTAAATCATTAAACTGTGTGGTTTAAGCAAATGTACAACACAATGGCACTGCAGACTTGAAAAGGAAAGGAAGCAAGAGAGGCACATTTGAATTAATAGAAACAGACTTGAAAATGCAAGCTACCGAGTGGATTTACAGCACAACTGGGCAGAAGACAAAGAGCTCACCAAGACACCATGGTTTTATCAAGGTCCTCTCTATGCCTGTTCTCCACCCTCCTTGGAAGAAAATAATTTATTTGTTTCACGCTGCTTGCCAAATCCATGGCAAAGCATCTAACAGAAACCAGAGATGAGATATGAAGACACTTTAGAAATAGGCGACAGGGAGATACATGCCACTTGAATCAACGTGAGCCATCCAGAAAACTCCTGTTCCCACACCTACAAAGCCTGCCATTTGATTTTGGGCTGCGCCATCGCTTACGTCTCTGTACACTGGCGCCTCTGGGGCTCCCAGACGCACACCTGGGTAGGTGGCCACGCCGCCTGCTGCCACGCACACAGAGCCAGGCAAAGCTAGGGAGCCACTCGGCAGCTCCCTGACTGTTCTGCTTCGTCACGTGTGTTTCACATACACCCTACCAACACCACTGAGTGCAAGGTGAACAGCATTAACTACTACCAGTCATCCAACAATTCAGCCATTGGGCCATGCTCCTTCTCTTTCTCATAACCAGCTTTGCAACAAGATCTTCCCCATTTATGACCATACGCTCAGGGTTTCAGTAGCCACATGAACTGCAGAGAATCAGCCTCACATCCCCCCCACAAGAAACAATCACCTCTAAAAACTGCAGAAAAGGCTGGTGGGAAAGCAGGAAGGACAAAAAGGCATTAGCCATACTTTCTGGTAAAGCTGGCTTATTATGTAGGGAATAAACATAAAATTCCTGTGCCTACAGGAAATTATAATACCATAGCCAATGTTATTTTTCTGTGACTAGGCTCTGTGATGTGGAGGGTGAAGTCCTGATTTAAGCTCCCCAAACTCTATCATCCTCCCCAACACTTTAATGTGGTCATTTATTCTAGTTTTTTGAATCCAAATGAAAATAATCACAGGCCAAAAAATAACCACACGCCTTTTCCCTCTCCATTTTACGTTCTGATAAGAATACTGCAAGTTGTGGGTTCAAACACATACAAGTTGTACCTACTCGCTGTAGAATAGTGCGATCCCGCTTTTCAGGCAGAGTAACGGCACAGAGAAAACCCTGTGTCTAACCTTGAGAAATAACCAAAACAGCAATTCATGTCAGCTGGATGTATTTCTGACCGCAACCCATGCCCCTTGGCAATAAAGCTTAAACCACCTCGTGCTGTCACCCAGCCCAGGGTTCCGTGAGCCATAGCCCCCCTGCTCCCGACGCCCCCCCAGCACACACACACACACTCCCTGCTCCCTCTGTGCCAGTACTAACAACCTTGCAGCCACACAGTCAGCAAGACAAGCTTGCTGATCCAGCCAAAAAGGTTTTTTTTTTTGTTGTTGTTGTTGTGCCAGCTGCTTCCCAACCGCCTGCAGGATCAGTGGGGCCGCCGTGTCAGCGCCGGGCTGCTGTGCCCTGCCAGTACCAGCCTACAGGCAGGCTGCCTTCCACCAGCTGGGAAGCCACACCTCGATATTCCTTCCAAACCGGTGCCTGGGAATGCTGTCAGCCAACTTACCTGTTTCAGGGTGGAGGAGGCTAATGTAACTGGAAAGGTGTGGCTGATAAAGGTGGCGTTGATTGACAGAGCTGCGTGCTTTTGCTTCCTATAGATGTATGGCCCTTGTATCTACAGGGCTTGGTGTCAGGACTACAGTCTGCGCCACAGCAGTGAGAGGAAATAAAATAATAATAATAGAATGTGGTAAGTAGTATCATTTCAGATGCCCAAGGGCATCCCAGATGTCCGTATAGGCTGGCACATCAGAGACACCCCCTCTGGGAGATGCGTGCTCCTCCACAGCAGCCTCTGAGCCAGGTGAGAGACATGGGGTATCCCAACAGGCACCAGGCACGTCTGCTCAGGCAACCAACTCTCTGCCATAACCTCATTCTGCTCTAAAGGCACAAGGACTCGAGTTTTTGCAAGCATCTTAAACATTACAGCTCTTACTTACGACTAGGCTTCCAAAAGAGGTGCGCACCATCTATCGCGACTCCTCAATGGATCAATGGATGGGGTACTTAAAAAGATCCTCTTTTTATCTTATCCCGAAAACATGCTCTGTGACTGTAGTGCAAAACTAAATACTAAACATGGAAAAAGAAGCACAAAAATGTACCCTAACTGCTGCATCCCACTGTCTGATTTTTGAGTGTCTTGACTAAACACAGCCACCGGTCAGACTGCATAGGGATAATCTACATGATGTATGAAGCACTGATGCCTTCTGCTTCACCCTTTCTCCATTAGTCACATGCCCCCTCATCCTCCCTGCCCTAACATCTACCCTTGCTTGATTCCCCATACTTGATCCAGAATCTAGCACTGAAGATTGTGGTGAGGTGGCTCTTCCTCCCTCGTGTGAAGATGCTACATACTCATGCAATTAGTGCACTGCAAAATTAAGCAAACCTGAATTAAAGGAGAAACAAGTGATGTGGTTTGGTGAAAGCTGGAGAAAATAGTTTTGCGTTCTCTTTTCACATAACAGATGAGCCAAAAATGCTCATGAGACAGAACCAATCTGCTGGTTAATAGCCTGGAGGAAACAAATATCTACCAGAAGTTATAACACAATTTGAATGCAAACACTTGTCCAACCTCCTTTTCAGAACAGAGCACTGAAACCCTAACAAAAGTTGGTCCCTTGTTCCTGCTGTTGAATCCATGCGGATTTTCACCCTCACGAGGCAAAAGCACAAGTTGTGCGTGCACATGACATGGTAAGAAGTGGAGTGTTGATGCTAATACATGAAGGAGGAAAACAGGAGACAGGTTTCCATTCGGCAGAAGGCTGAAACAGCATCTGACCTGTCGGGGTCTGAGGTGAAACCAATGCCAAAGAGCACCAGCTCGTCTCTCTGGCAACCAGTCAAAGGGAACAACCACCACAGTGACCAGCCAGCCAGAGGGGACAGGCTCATCCACAGAATCTGTGCATTAAGCTTACACCTTGTTACTGAACGAAGGCATGTTTGTTCTCCAAAGCCCGGACCATTTTGAGTACCACGTGGGCTAACATCTTCCAGTTAACTCCAGCTGCATGCACGCTTAAAAAGAATATACTTACTGATCAACAGACAGGACTAAGCTCTCATACAGGTATGAGCTCACACCATTTTAGTAATTAAGACACTGATTAAGAGAGGACAGCTTTAAACTAACACTGTAGAAGTTAGGCAAACGCTTAATTGGCTTCCTGCATTCAGGTCCAAAAGCCTGTTAAAGTTACCAGACCTTAGAAGCAAGCATGATAATGGACCCTACACACCAGCAAGGCAAATGCATCAGGGAACACACCCTACCCGTTTGTTATTAAAGTTAAAAGATGGAAATTGTATTGAGGTTGAATAATTTGCAGTTTGGATCAGATGGTATTTAAACAGGTAAAGCTGTCTGCCATCTCAAATGTATAGCTCTTATTTTTAATCAACTGCCTCGAATAATACTTATTCCTCCTAAAGGAAGCCTTAGGCTCTGTACTTCACCGACAGCTTTTTTTTAAGTCAGCTTCCATACACACACACCAAATTTTATATTGTTTCTGTGTGCACTGACGTCTCCCACAATGGTCATCACAGTAACACGGCTGCCCAACACATCCCACAGTAGGACAAGAGATTCCCAAGCACCTGGAAATTTAAAAAAGTTCCAAAAGCAGAAGCTAACCCAACTTATATGCAAATCTCAAACACCAAACCCCATCAGGTCTATGCCCACCACACTTTGTTCATCGTACGCCGAGGCCATGAAGGACAAATGAAGGTTCTATTTTTGGACTTGAAAACATGGCTGCACAAATACAGAATGGGAAACAGCAGCTTATGAGCCAATTCTGAGCACCACACTTCAGGAAAGCCATGAAAATTTCTAGAGAGGAGGCAAGAAAGAAAAATAACAACATTTATATACACAGAAACTATAACTCAGTGTGGCAAGACTGCAGAAACCAAGGATCTTTCATATAAAGAAGCAAAGACCAGAGGAGTGATGTTAATAGCTTTCAAATGCTATTGCAAAGAGCAAAACAGTATGTCTATACTCTTCATGGATGCAAATGCAATAATGTCAGCAAATAAGATTTCAGACAATATCCTTATTAGCAAGCGCCATGATACAGAGAGTGAGGCATTGGAATCGATTTGCCTGCGTTTGTAGACTTATCATCAGAATTACTAAGGAGAAAGTGATGCAAAAGGAAAAAACCACACATCTGCCACACATGACATCAGATAAAATGGACCCTAACAGGCAGATGAGCCAGATGACTTCTCAAAGTCCCTTTGATTCCCTTTTAAGTAGATGCGCATATATATTATAAAGAACAATTACTGTCCTCCAAAGAACCATCTTTTTAATAGTTTTTTGCCCAGTTTTCTGTCATCTCTTTTCCCTTCCTAGGCTTTTAGGTTTTGTGGTAGCTGTCGCAAAAAAAAGGCAGCATTCTGCAGTACAGCTTAAGCTACATTTGCTATGGGGTCACTAAAGCACTACTCAAAGCCAGCCTTGTATGTAACACGCTGCAACCTGCTAACTGTGAACCTACCAGGCTTACAATGCAGATACTATCAGATGCTTTCAGAACTTTAAAGACTCCATTTGACTTCTTTTGCTGTAGGCAGAACAGGTAACATTGGTTTAATGCTCCAGAGCGTCTTGGGTTTTCCAAAATTTAAGTCATTTAAAGGAAATATTGCCTAGCTGATTTGTTGAAGAAGAATGCTATTTATAAGCAATTAGAAAATAAGTTAGGTTTCCTAAACCATATTTAAATGCCCATAAGACACATACACAGTTTCCCACATAAGGCTAATTTGTGCACGGTTTTAAACTGCCTTTGAGGATTGAATCCAAGGCAGAAAATTCAAAACTGCTTAATTAGCCAATGTGGGTAGACAATATCACGCTGATACCATGCCAATATCATGCCATATGATGCTTTTCCCTACTGGTTCCTTTGGAGCCAGAGGGACAGACACTTTGAACCAGAAGGTGGGCAATGGTGCTGCTGCACCGGCCGATGGAGCAACCAAAGTCCACAACCAGCAACTGAATGGGGCATCTGAGTGGCCTCAGGACGGCAGAACAGGCTCAGGAACAACCACCTCCTTGATGATCTGGGGAGTTGAAACTAGATCATCTTCAAGGTCCCTTCCAACCCAAACCGTTCTATGATCTGAGGCCAACCGCAGAGGTTTGCACAGACCAAAACATCTGTATCGTCCTTGTGACAGCAAACACCCAAATTCCTCTCTATTTGTAATACTTCTAATTAACAGGTGTGGAATAGTTTGTCAACAGCTGTCATCATAGAGCTATGGTATTTGTCCTACAAGCACAGCAATACCCTGTGAAGATGCACCCACTGTCCAACCCTCCCTCTGCCACAAAGCACAACAAATAAAAATAATTGAAATTGTCATCAAACAGAAACCGAACACCCACTGGAATAAAACTCCAGTTTCCCATCTGCCTTCTTTATCCTCCTCAAATTGAGGTAAGTTTTGAAATGTGATGTATTTACTGTTTCTAATTCCCTAAAATTAGCCTACAGAGTAAAGGTGTCTCCTTGACATTTTCCCTCTGAGGAACTGCTCCCCTACCTAGATACAGTCTAATATTTCTGATCACATTAAAGAGGTGGGATGATATTGCAGTGTGTTATCTCCTAAAAGCCAGGAAAGCGTCACCCACCTAAGAGCAACGTACACCACCAATACAAGTTATTTATTTACTCTGATTTACTCTTATTATTACTTGTTTAATTTTATTTGGTAACTATAATCCAATTCCCCTTAGTACTGCTATTCCTGAGAGAAGCCAGTTGCTCTGGTATGCTTTTGAAACCAATGCTACAGTTACACTGCTGTAACCCAGGGCAAAGCCATGATGGAACACACATAGGTATGTTCAGGTTCTAATAAAAAGCGCATCACTCACTGCCAAAGAATTACCATAGGACTGAAACAAAAGGAAAGCTTAATACAAGACAGAATCCTGAAACAGGTTAGTACAGCGAAGGATGAGAAGATGCTGCAAGGCTTCATGCACTAGACACTGCTGCAACGTTTTCTACCAACAAGAAGCTCCTCACACCTTTCCACTGTGTCCAGTAAGCTCTGGGGGAAAATAATAGGGAGGGAGGGAGGATTCTCTGAAAATATGGATTTAAAAGTTATGTCAGAGGATTTATTTGAGAAATAAATAAATTTCTTTTTCATTACCATCATCATCACCAGCTTCATTAAAGTGAATAGAAAAAATTATATTTTAATTCAATGGAGCCAATAACTTTAACTGTGGGAATATCAATACAGTATCCTTAAGATTTAAAATATACAGTCATTTAGACCAGGCAAGGATCTGTCTTCAGATAGACTGACTGGTACTTCACACAGTTCAGATGGACAAAAAAAGTACTGCCGTTAAAAACACTTGATCAGTTTGAAGTAATCAGCAAATGCTTACAGATAAATTATTGTGACAGCTGGGGAAAGAAAAAAAAAAAAAAAAAAAAAAAGAACCACACCAAAAATGTTTACCACGGAGTAACTTAAAACAATAGATTAACAACATTTATACCCTTGGAATATCTTGTCATTCCAATACAAATTATTTTTCATTTCCATCATGCTCTTTAGTTATTTTGCATATTTTAAATTATGTTTTACTTTTGATTAATTAAGCTTCAGCTGGCTATAAAGGTGGGGGGAGGGGGGTGAGGACAAATGCCTCTTTTCTACCTAGTGTATATCTAGCATATATATAGGTATATATAAATCTAGCCTGGTTAGTCCTATATCTAACCTACATATATGTATATATAAATCTAGCCTAGTTAGCCCTAACCTAGGCTACAGGAGCCCTTGGCTCTACAAGGGCACCAGTATCTGAACAGGTTCTATAAACTGTGGCTAAAAAGGCATCCCCCAAAGGTGTCCGTAAGGCTGAACAATTTCCCTCTTTTTAAAGATGTCCAGGCCAGCAACATGCTGTAAGCCAGTGGTAACCCCAACTTTTCTGCTTTTTCTTGCTTTTGCAATTTAGCAGGCTCACATGGGACATCCAAGAACAGATCAGTCTCCCACTACCTGCCTTTCTAAGAAGTTTGTGCCTACAATAGTTAAGTATCAACACACCACAGTTAATGAGCTCCTCATGTTCTCTTTTTCACAACCTGAAGTATTAGCATCTAGTGAGAATGTAAGGAAGGAGCATTGTAGGTAAAACATTGAGGTCAGTGAAGAGGGAGAAGGAGCTGTAATACTTTTTGTCTTTTTTTTGGGTTTTTTTTTTTTTTGGGGGGGGGGGCGGGATGTAAAGAAATGAGAAGTTTTTCACTGCATGACTGCCATATATTCTAAAGCAAGACATATGGAAGTGTAATTGGAATCACCCCATACCCAACTGACTTACACTGCCGGCTTGAACCAAATTAAGATCTGATTAATGTTTACTTCAGAGATACCAGACCATCTGAAGTCATCAGGTTCAGTTTCGGCGGCGGTGACAAAGAACTGTTTTTCTAAAACAAACGGTGGCTTTCCCCCAACGTGTGCATTAATTGCAGGCTTCATAACACAAGTGTCTTGTTTGGTCCACCTCCTGGCTGGAAGCACGGAGTTAGTGCCAGTTGGCTGTACCAGGCAAATCATTTAAGCAAAGAAGGGCTGATCCTAATCTCTCCTCATGCAATGCTAATACAGTATCAATGAAGAATTCCGTATCTGTGTTGCTTTGTGTGCTCGGCTCCCAGCTGAACTTTGGACTCGTAAAATTGGTTGTTATACAGGACTTTCTCATCTTAAAGTAAAATCATGTTCAGTGACCCTCAAAAGCATCCGGGAAATCCCAGCGGCCTCGGAAAGGCTCACCAGCTCTGAACTGTGACATTCTGGCTACTGGCACCAGGGGCCATTCCCTACGTAAGGGTTTGGCAGTACAGGGGAGGGGGTAAAATGTGCTAGCTGTACTTTGGATCTAATTACATCTTCTTATAGCTCTGAGGATTTTATCACCTTTAGTTCCAGAGTGTAACTTAACCTATGCATTCAACCCTCATAATGATCCTCCTCAGCCTTCAGCTGCACCTTTTTCCTTACAGAGGGAACATCTCAGCAGATACATCCAAAGACTGGAACACTAAGAAGCATCTCACAGCATTGCTTAACTTTCTTTCCCCTTTTTTACCCCCAGCACCTCTGTCAGAGCCTGCACTCATGTGAGGCAGGGGTCTGGAAACATTCAGTATTCAGTATTACCTGAAGTTTAATTAATTCCCCACCTTGCCACACTGACTGGTGTACACCATAAGCCTAAACCCCAAATTCTCCCTATTGACACCACAAGGAATACAGGTGCCTGCCTCACCTGTGGGAATCCCTGATGCCAGTCATCTAATTTTTATGTTCTTCAACAGCCCTTACGGTGACGTTTCTACTGAATTATTTAGGTTGCTCATTTCCACACTTAAAACCAGCTGCTTTGGAAAATCAGAACTCGCACTTCCATAATACTTTGCAGCTCGGTCCACCGAGCACTTTCAGTTTGTTTGGAAGACATCTAGGCAGGTCACCACTAAAGAGTTTACCTTAGCTAGTACTCTCCTGCTTCCCTGCAAGACTTAGCAAGTCCAGACTCCTGTCAGCTTAATCTCTCTTCACAGCTTCACACACTGAGCCAGGACCCTGCAACATTCTTTGTCTTTGTAATGCTAAGCAGAGGAAAGTCTAAGCACTCTTAAGACACAGGTTTCAGCTGAGTTGCCCACCATGAAACAAAAAGTTTGTGGCTCCATGTTCCCAAACTAGCACTCTAGACAGTGTTATTTGTAGAATTCATTTGACCTTCACCATAGGCCAGTCTTCTACATAGTGAAAATAGGTGGAAGGAAAGAAGGCAAAGGCTACTTTTAACCTCTGTGTATTTAAGCAGCGCCAGAGGGGCCAGATACATTTCAATTCTTCTTAAGTTACTCAGAGATCATGCTGAAACATCTAGAGTAAAAGCAAAATGCTCCTTTCATTAACTTTTGCATTTGCCAAGGTTTTATTGCAAGTCACATGTAGATGCAAGGTTGGGCTAAGATGCATATTGTAAGTAAAGGGTAAGCTGATATGAGAAGGTGACCCTTCTCACGAGTGGCAATGTCACAGTGGTTCTTGATTTGTGATTTTTGTAGTGGGGCAAAACAACACAAACCTCTGGGCAAAAAGAGTGAAAGAAAAAAAAAAAAAAAAGGCTAAACACTTAGCTTTTCGCTCCCTACACCCCTAGTATATCCCGCAGAGCAGCCCAATGAACACAAGCAAGCCAAAACTACAAAAGTACAACCCTCCTCTTCGCAGATACCAATAGCTGCTGCCTTAAGCTCAGACTCAAAAACATGCCAACGTTTCCCTTTCTCCCTTTTCTCCAGCCCATTCCTTCTGCAGACCCCTGACTACAACGTTGCACCAGGCAACCAGCTGTGTGCCACAAGGTGATTTGGAGAGAGCCTGCTGTCTCAACATCTCATGAAGGTGACTAAGTAGTGACAAAGTAAATCATCCCTCAAAGAGAAATCAATAGCGAATAAGTAATTGTATCTCAAGAGTTAAGATGCAATGAATACTTGCAAAGGTTGCACAATATAAGATCTAGTAGCAGTTTGACATGGGTTCCCCCACACATGCTTCACCAAGGAAACCTATGGAGCAACAGAACCCATCTGACTGCTTAATGAAAAGCCTTAAGCACAGCAAGTTGTATGTAACTCCTAGAAAAGGATTATATCCTAAGAGATCGTTAGCTTACAGCCAGGCACCTTACAGTAAAGATGCACTTTGTAAGTATATCTTAGGAAATGGGTTACATTTCCAGTTAAAAAATATTTTTAAACAGTGAAACAGCAAAAGAGTGAGGGGAAGAGTACGTACTGCATAAAAAATATCCTAAAGGTAATTAAAAAAAAAAAAAAAAAAAAAAAGGGTTGCTGAACACACCACCACCACCACACACACACACACACACACTCTGAAGCCACGAACAGTTTGGACTCTAATGTGTAGTTCAAGCTGACAGACCACAGAAAACCTTAACTCACTTTTCAGCTCCATCACTATTTGCATTTTTCTCTTTTTCAGTTACATAAAAGCATTAACCTGTTTGGATTGTCTTCTTGAATATACTTCATGGCATGGCATGATATCTGTCCTATAAACTCTTTGAAAATACAGCTTATGATGTTTAAAACCTTCTATTTCATTAAAAGAAATTAAGATACCTCCTAAAATGTGCAAGCAGGAGTTGTATATTCTGAAATCCAGGCTGTAAGTATACATCCCTTAAATTTTCATAACTTCTTGAATAAATAGATCCTCTGAGGTTTCCCAGATCAGATATATTTTAGAATACTTAGGCTATCCAAAGAATGTTTTTGCTGCTCTGTGCAATTAGAGCTGAAAGTGCATTTATCTTGCTATAAATAAGGTGACTCTTAAAGAATGAAGTTCAGAAGTGTTAATGTCAACTCTTCAGTGGACGTATCTTTGGTAGGGTATCTCAGTATCTCAAAGTACCTAAGGCTAGCTTAACTCAAATTTGCAATTAATTCTAACCTTTGTAATATATGCAAGTCAGAAAAACCGATGGAATAACTCCAGAAAAAATTACATTATTTTTATCATAAACGCTAAGTATTTACATAGCTGTTTTTAAAGTTACCATTTAAATATGATGTTAATTGAAAACACCCCCCAAAATTACATGAAGTATAAGTGAAATGTTCCAGAACAACCTATTTATGGAATAATTCAGTTCATCAGAAGCAAATCCTCTCCTCCCTACTTTGCAGTACTTGGGTTTAGATACACTGCTTTCAAAAGAGAAAAGTGCAAAGGCAATTAGCTGTTGTCATCCCTTTTCTTTTACAGCTGTAGATAACCTTGAGCAAAGCATAAACAAAAGCTTTGGATGTTCCAGGTTAGAAATGTTAAATAATGAAGATAGCAGAAATGGGCAGAAATTCCCACTGTACAGAAGGCACAGTTAACACTACCTTCTTTTTTTTTTTAAAGTATAAAAGTATTTTTACATTGCCTTGAAGTAATACGCTGTTCTACTCCTCTGTGCAGGAATTAATTTAATCCAGTGTGTGCAAATCTGCATTAGAATTCACATCCTTATAGGCTTTGCAGTAAAGCAAAACATCATTATTTTTTTTTTTGCATCTACACATAAGGCCATGGTCACCTCTTTTACATACTGTTTGTATTTGCTTACATACATGCGTATCGCACTGTAATAAGCATTTTATAATAGAAGCATTTTAGCCTTTAATGCTTTAAAAAAAAAAAAAAAAAAACAGAAACAAACAAAACAGTGTTCAATGACAGTAACAGTTTTTACAGCCCATAAAGCCACCCATAAGGTCCTGTTCAAACAATGACAGCATTCATTATACAATCACAGAATCACGGAACGGTTTGAGTTGGAAGGCACCTTTAAAGACCACCCAGTCCAACCTCCTTGCAGGGACATTTTTCAACAGATGAGGTTGCTCAAAGCCCCGTCCAACCCAACGTTGAAGACCTCCAGTCATAGGACATACACAGCTGCTCTGGACAACCTGTTCCAGTGTCTCAGCATCCCTGTTAGCCCATGTCATTGTCCAATCTGGGACTGCTGATCTTTGGGCTGCCTCTCACATTTAACAACCTTATTCAAAGATCATCTACTCTTAGCAACTGAGCCTGCCCATCTACACTACTAAGGCCACCCAGTACTAACGAGGTTTTCAAGACGCCATGCAAGGAGTCCACACCTACGGACACTGTCAGCTGGAGGATATACAGCGTTCTGCACACTGATGTCAACATTCACACCGCGCAATTTCTGAGCCGGTTTCCCACAGATGTCGAGTGTACCATTTTAGACGTGCCAGACGGCACAAAGAAAGCGTGTAACAGAAGTTAAGACACAACCTAGTGGCCAGCAGCAGAGCCAAGGGCAGGATGACCCTTTCAGCACAAGTTCAGACCTATGCCTAGCAAATGTGACACCACCTGCAGTGCAACAAAGCAGGAATGCTGACTGAACCATTAACACTTCTAAGAGACTATTAGATTCTGTCATCTCAAAGACATTGGTCATGCAATGAAAGCAAAAGACTGCCACAGAAGCTTTAGGAAAGGTTTACAATTAGCAAGAACACAGTACTTATTCACAAGCAAAACTGAAGCATCACTCTCACCCCCGAAATCCCACCAGCATTGCTATTCGACTCACTGCTGTATGTCAGTAGTTTGTATCATGCACCTAGAAGTTCAAAAGTTATAGTGCATTTGGTGCCCAAATTAAGGCATCAGCCTCAATCATGGTAAAATAAGCCAGTTGTCAAATGTTCTTAAAAGAAAAATAAGTATCTTGGGGGGAAAAAAAAAAAATCCGATTTGGAGCACTTCATAACTAAAGCATCCTAAATTACAATTCACTTTTATTGAGAAATTAAGCCTCTCTTTAAATAATATAAATCTAACCATGCATATTCTAATAGGGCAATAAAAACCAACTAATTTTGCATTGTCCTGTAAACAGTAAAGATAAACCTAAACCCGTGACAAATACAGTGACAAATCCATTTCAATATTCTCACCAAATACAACTAAATTTCAGTATGGGGAAAAAAATAACAAGCTCATCATTAGCATCTCAAGCTCCCTATATTTTACACAGTCAGAAAAAGTAACAGCTTAAGTCAATCACATTTGACTGTTACCCAGTTATTTATATGAGTAAATGAAGCTGGTGTCCGAGTGGGGAGATTAACTGGCAACTTGCCGCAGCCTTGAGCTAGTTTGTATACAACAAAGCTAACTGCCAGCACTCTATCTACGGGGATGAAGCTAAGCAAAAGAGTTCAGATAGGCATTATTCTGTTTTAATTAATGAAAAGCAAGAAGAAAACCAAAAAATCCAATCTGCAGCTGAAGTTGCCAGGCCAGACCTGCAGAAGAACTCAGCCCCACCACGACCTGAAGCCTGGACTGCCAATGGAGCCAGACACACAGCAGTCTCCCTCAAGACGGGAAACCCTCGGTAGGGATTTCTCACCCATGCATTTGCACTTCCACTGGCTGAACGGACCACCTAAAACCAAAGTGAAAATTCCCATGGTTGCTGGCAGTCTCGGAGACTCCACAACACGCTGGACAGTACTACGGGCACAATTACAGTAGAGGCATGGACTGCAATGAAATGATACCTAAGCTGGCTGGCAAAGGTCGTTCCCAGTGAATCCACAGACCTTTAAAGATCATTTTGGGTAGGAGAGGAACACGGGAGAAATGAGATTATTCCTCCTCAGCACAAGTGTGTCGAACAGGACGAGACAGATTTCTTCAGACTTGCAATATCTCAAAGCAGATTAGCAGCTCACATTCACATCTTACGTGAACAGCAGAAAAAAATGAGTATTTTGGGGCGAGTTCACAGATAGCACACAAGCCCATAAATTTCATACAAAGAGTGAACCTTGCTTTTTAGGCTCCTTTCTAAGACAGTTCAAAGCTGAGAGCAGCTTAGAAATCAACTAATTTCCCTAACCACCTATGTATCTAATAACTGTATCAGCGTACACGGCATGAAGAGCTCCCAGCAGTAGCTTCCATAACCAATACTGACTCCTTCCTGCAGTTCCTACTAATCACCAACACATGGTGGGAACAGTCCACTGGCCCTTTCTGGCGCTCAGAAGGACACAGTGATTAGCTGCCTGCTTTTGTAAGGTATCTGCCATTTTGGAGGGGACGAAAACATTTACAATAGTAGCTTATTAATTGCACTGTGATTATGCATTCCCATCTACTCTTGATATGTACTAAAAAATAAAAATAAAAATAAAATCCTGCATGCATTTCACAGCAAAATTACTTTATTCTATCTTACTGATTTGTAAGCAGCATTTGAGTCCATGTAAAAATGACCTCTTAACACGTACTCGGGAATGGAAAGTCATCCCTGTGGCCTTTTCCTTCTCCAGAATTCACTCTCTAGTTAAAACATTGGCCAAGGCACAAATAAACAAACATTAGTAAATACGAGTCTGGACTGCCATTGCATCTCAACAGCAGAGCCTGCCAATACCAGATATGGATCCAGAGACATTGCTGGGTTTGCCTCTTCCAGAACAATGTTTCCAAGGAGCTACACCCTTGTCTAGCTCGCTCAGATTCTGAAAATCACTGTTTATGACTGTGGCTATAATAGTTGACCTAACCAGGAGTGCCAGGAATCAAACCACAGGCTTTGGAAAGCAACAGGATCCATAAGCTACAGGCTCCTTCTTTTGAGAGCGTAAGGTATGAGAGTCCCAATCCCAAGCCGCATGAGATCACTATGCCAGGATAATAGTGCAGATTCCGCAAATCACATCCATAATGTTAAGTCTTTCAGCATCTGGCATAGTTCTAAATGGACAGCAAATCTATTTGTCGGATAAAGTCTGAACTGCTAAATAAATAGTGATAAATTTCCTAATACTACTGGGCAGAGTGTTCCTGCAAGTACAACGTGTGTTTATCAGTTTCCCACTGAGCTAGCGTTGACTTTCAAATTTCCTTTAATCTTACTATAGTAAACATAGTACAGCTCTCTGGCAAACAAGAGTAACATTCTTCCTGTAATATCATATCCTTCTTTTAAAGAAACCTTAGAGATGTCCAGAAAAGAACTAGGCTCAACTTGGAATGACAAAATAAACTTGTTTCCAAAGAAACTTCAGTTTTCTAAAATACTGGATTTTATACTGAAAAAAACAAGACTATTTATATAAGGAGAAGACTGGCAATTTCTGATAGGTACACCAAATCATGTTTGCATGTATCACACTTTTCAAGTCAGCTATTGAAACACCAACATAAAAATATTGTTCTAGTTGGAACTAGTCTACCTGAGTTGAAGAATAAAGCAACTGGCACTTTGGATGTAGAATTCAGAAAATAGTAGACTGTAGCTCATGAAGGAGCTTTGTCAGTGCTCCTTCAAGAAGAAAAACATCAAGTGCAGGCAACTTTTTTTCTGCTTTAAAAAAAAAAAAAAAAAAAAAAAGGAAAACCAAATGGCATTTATTATGGTACAATTTGTATTTAAAACTTCTCTTCATTTGGGAGTAATTTATGGTAGACAAAAGTGGGGTTTGTCTTACATTTTAAAAAAATAATTTGGATTGAGCTGTTGAATACCTTCGTGTAAGTGACTGAAGGGACTTGGGGAACCTGAAAGCAAGAGAGTCTCAGATGACAGAAACTAGCTCAGCTTCCAACTACGTGAATTTGTCTTGCTTGCTTCAGGGTTCCTATAGAAAAAGGGTTATTACATAAAACAAATTTTCACATATCTTCTGTGATTTTTTAATAATGTGATACATTTTCCTAAAAGTTTATGTGACATTTGAATCTTCAGCTTCAGATACCCTGAAGAAGTCACAAGTTCTGGGCTACGACATCACTTAAGGCACAGTTTCAGTACCGAATGGAGTATTAGAGAAGCAGATCAACAACCCTTCCCTACACAGATCCCAAGTTGCCTATAATTTCTTTCAGTTTCTAAATATTCACTTTTAAGACCATCTTGGAAAAAGCTGTTCTCACTGAAGGATCAGGCAAGGTTTCCATGGGCTTCATTAATGAAGAATATAGACCAAAGTCAACAAACACGTTTATTATAAAGCCATCGTGTATAGTGATCTGAAAGGTGTCAGCCAGAGAACAAATTAAATGGAAATACAAGTGATAATCATCTCTCTCTTAATAAAGAGACTTTACTGGATGTATCCATTAAGTGATGCACCATGTTCATGTATTCCCCTTCCTCTCTGCCCGTCAACCTCCTCTTGCTCCTCACAAAGGACACTGAGCTCCAAATCACGTTGACAGAACGAGAACTGACAAACGATAGACAGATCATAACAAAAAACATGCCTAGAGCAAGGATGTCTCACATCTGAGAGCTGGGATGTTTTCATTTTGGATAGAAGCTCTGACCCACTATTTAAACCCTGTCCCAAGCTCTCCCACATATTTTTAAAGGACAACTTTCCAGATGTTATCTGTATGGAGACTGGCCAGATTTATGGGCAGGATACCGCTTCACTGTAAGCCAAACTAGTGTTTTGGCCTGACTGGAAATGAGATTAGGTTTGAGATTTGCACCAGGAAAAATCCTGTAGTTTCATGCCAGAAACGGTCATGCAGAATTTTTACAATGCTGTTCGGGTTTTTTTGTTAGCACTACTGTAGAATATCAGGCTATTTAGCATCATCATACCAGCACTTAAGCAGAGTAATAGGGTAGACTAGACACAGCTGGAATCCACAAAACTGCACACAAACAAAGAAGGGCAGCTAGTTCACTTGTAGCACCAGCTCCATACAGTTTTCCAACTGTAGCAAGTGTTTGTACAAGACAAGGTCAACAACGCGTTCTGCATGAGCTGTACAAATGCTGTTCTCAAGTTTTAAGAGAAGTTAAAAATTCAGGAATTTTTTTAAGATTTATTGCTGTTAAATCCATGGCCTGCTGCTGCATTTGTGCATTGCCCATCACACTCAATAAAAACTAGTTCCAAAATGAAATTTGGAAGGTAAATAAGATATTTTCCTTTCCCAGTGTACTTTACTTCTCCCGCTTCCTTAATGCGAAATAGGCAGAAATTAAATCTTTACAAGAGTTCTTGTATTTGCATGTATCGCAGTTTTAATTCCCTCTTAACTTCATTACAAATTACAGTTTCTTAAAATACTCACTTCCTAAACAATAATGACTTTTAAACTGTCTGGAATGAGAGATAAATTTAGCTTTCCCTTTCTATAAAGGAGCTTTTAGTAAAGACAGTAGCATGCATATTTCTATACACAACATATGTTTACAGTATAACTAATTCTAATACGGCAATGTAGCCCCTACGAAACACTGACCTTAGTAAATCCCCCTTGGTTTTATGACTAATCTAAAATACGCCACTATAACTCTTACAGATATTATGTAGACAGCGACAAAGAAAAAAAAAAAAAAATACAGAATCTCATATGCCCAGAAGAAGAAAAAGCAAAACAGAATGTGAAAAGTAGATGCTGTAAGATGACTTTTTGACAAAAGTAACAACTGAAGTTGCCATGATTGTATCACACCAGATAGTGAAAGACAGATCGCTCTCTGTTTTAACATCCCGCAGCAAGACAGATTCTTAATGTCTGTTTCCCTTTCTGCAGTGGGTTTCAGAAATCTTCTCTAAAAATGATAACAAATGGCTTAATGCACTGAGAACAAGGAATACCACGGTTTCAGGTGACGTATCCATAATCTACACAATTCATGTTAAAATCTACACTTCAGCCCACAAAGCAGCTATGCCTTGGAATGACGTTTGGAGTAGACAACCTCTAGCAATAAAAATACAGTCACCTGGGAAGGAGAAGCTCCCTCGTTTTTCAGTTTCTGTTGCTCCAAACAGCACAACATTTTCTGCGATCCAAAAGCAGTCTTGGAGCAGGCACAGTGTTGCGGACCAAGGAGGATCTTTGCATCTTTCATGCTATACACAAAACCCTACAATTTCCACCATGACCCTGTGGAAAACGTGTGTAAAACTCCAGAATCTGTGAGAAGCCCAGGTTTTGCAGCAATGACGACCACCTTCTGTTACTGAGTAAAAAGGATCTGATCCCTAACTGCTCCAATAATTTATTTTCCAGTTAGAAATGCTTTCATATAAAAGATAACCATTTATCATTAACTGAATCATTTTTCTATTTAAAATAGTTTTCCCCAAAGACGCAAACTGAAGAAAAAGCGTGGAACTGTAAAATGCCAGCCAAATCACCAAACAACAGAGAATGGAAAATTTATCCACTTTAAAGCAAAAAACTGCAGAAAAAAAAAAAAAGTGTTTTCACATGTTTTAATCAGAAGCTTCAAGTTTTAAGTGGATGTTTCACATCTCCTCGGGCATCGCACATTCCCACCTGCCTGGGCAACTGGCTCCAGGGCCAGCATGTGTTTCCCATCATGTGCTGTGACCAGGACCTGCCACCACAGGCGGGACCTTCTCCAAAGCGCTCCTCCGGATGCCTCCCGGATCATCAGCCGCCATGCTGCACCAGGGGAGCACGGCACTTCTAAATGACAGTTTTTAAGTTTCAGTCCAACATTTCTCTCCGCTGCCAAACGCAATGAGGAACATAAACACAGCCTTGCAAACCTTTACACGCGGAAGTGCTACAGCCAGTGAGAGGGAAACAACCAAGAAGCTCCAGTTGTCCCTTCCTAAACCCAGCCGCTGGGCTCCCACTCAGCAGACAAGCACACGTCTGCAATCGCCAAAGCTCCCACTCAAAATGTAGGATGCCATCACATGCCAGACTATAAAAAATAAATATAAAATAGCCACCATCATTTAGAACTGAAGAGATCTCAGTATGTGTATATGCACGGAGGGCAGCCAGAGTCTGGTGCAGGGTTGTGGTCTCCTGCTGAGCCAGGAGGGTTTTTTTGGTAACACGTGTAGGCAGTGGTGCAAGCAGCAGGGACTAGCTCCCACCCCTGGGAAAAATGGTTAGTATTGGCTTCCAGTGGCGTGGTGCATCGGTACTAGTCTGCTGCAAACAGACTGCGCCTATGTTAGCAGCCAGCACAGCCCGACTGCAGCACGCAGAGCAAAACACTGAAGCGTGGAAGACACTATATGCACTTTATAGCGTTTTACTTCAGGCTAGCTCTGGTCTCACGGATTTCCAGCAATGGACACAAGCACATCTTCCAGTTTAGAGTCATCCTAAAGGAATCCAGCTGGCCCACCGTGAGGTATATGGAGATGGAGTGGCAACAGCTGGAAGACTGGCATCAAAAGTACACTCCTGAGACAAATCACAACACTGATGTCAATGCACAACCACACCCATGAGCATCTGTGAATGTGGAGCAAAAGCCCTTTTTGTGCTGCTCTTCAAGAGACGCTCCGGATGTCAGTAAATCTGCAGTGACTTGAACTACTCATTGAAAAAATTCTAACTCAAGCATCAGAAACCGGTACATTCCAATTTACCAATTCCAAATTGGAATTTACCAGTTTCTGATGCCTGAGTTAGAATTATTTTGATGTGAATTTAGTAGTAGTGTATAGAACTATGAAATCGAGCAGCTGGAATTTACCAGGTACCGATTTTATCAAGCAAAACCACAGCAGGACTGAAGTATTTATTACAAAAGAGGATGATCTGGATCTGCGTGACTTACACTTTCATAAGTGTTGACAAATGGTCACTGAAACCAAGTATCTTCCAATTTATCAATATAGTTCAGCTGGTAATTCAGATACTAATGTTTACCCTGAACTGATACTACAGAACGAAACAAAAATCTCCGGAGTTTAATTCTTCAACTTCTCATACCTTTGTCCTATTCTACATTGAAAGCCATGTTTCATGACAGCAATTTGAAAGACAAACATAAAGCAAAAATGTCAGCTAAACCAATCCCCTAAAAAAATCTAGGGCTAATGGCATTTACTTTTGTGGTACCCTTCTAGGGCTCTTACTGATGCCTTTCACTGACACACCTGGCACTTACTTCTCATGCTGCAACGGAAGGCTGAGCAAACCTCGCTGCGACCAGACGCACCTCCTCCCTGCACACAAGAGCTCTGCACCAACAGCGAGTGGCAAGAGAGGCGAGAAGGCAGAATTCTACCTGCTAGGTTTCTCACTCATCAGACCACTGAGACTTAGCAAATCGGTCTGTTCTCTTCAGCTGCACAAATGTTTAGAACACAGGACTTCCCTGCAAACCTTGGATGATGGCAGCTCATGAGGACCACGAACGTGAGAAGAGAGAGGTCCCTTGCTCAGAGCCCAAATACAGAGACAAAACGCTCATGTTCTGGCCATCCATAATAAGGAGATTGCTGTTCCTTACTTCAATTATTTTCTCAGGGCATGTCTTTAAAATCTTTAGAGCACTACTCTTCTTAACTTTTGGAAAGCAATCAGGAAAGGCCAGCCTGAGTACTAAGCACCAAGTTGAGCAAGCGAAGCATCTGCATTAAAACACATCAGGCATTTCTAAGCAAATATTTCAGGCGGTGCGTACTTCTTGGAGTTCGAGCAACAAACTAATCCCCTAAGGGAACACAGTATCTGTATTGTATTGGCACCAGTGGGAAGACGAGATGCTGACGCGATGTTGATTCCTCCCTGGTTTAGCAAGAAATAGCCTTGAAGCGGCCTGATAACCAGCTTGCTAATTGGGGCTGCGCACAGGCATCGCTTGGTCTTGCACCTGCTGCTTTGTGATTCCCAGGAGGACTGGGGGGATTCCTAACCTGCGGCTTTTCCTAGAGAATCGCTGTCATGGTCACTTGTCAGGTTGACATTCACCTGACTCTAATCATTTGGCTTTCATTCAGTTTATTTCTCCTCTTTTGGAGGAAAAAAAAAAAGGGGGGGGGGGGGGTGTAAATTCTTGTAAGCTGTTAATTTCGTCCTCAAAAAGGCGACTGAAAGTTATATAACCCCTTTCACAATAGTGTGCTAAAAATAAGAGCCGTTCAGCCAAATGCCACTGCAATTTTTTATAAGACCTGTGACTCCGATTCTGCAAGACCTGTGAAAGTGCAAATATTTCCTTAGCTTTAGCAGAAAGTCAAGCAGGAGCTCCTTGTGAGACAGACACGGGTTTGTATTATTATAATCCTCATTTGCAAGGGGAAAAAAACCACAACCAACACGCCACCAAACCCAAACCCCAAAGCCGCGTATATGCACACTGATAGATTTCTAACCCATGACTTAAAGTAATGACTTTAAGTAATCTGCAGCCGATTCCGTCTCACAGCTGATCCCTCGTGGAGTTTCATAATCACAGACCATCATTAACCCAAAGCAAAGAGAGGAAGGTACAAAGGGGCACAGGTCCCATGCGCGAGGTGATTTCCCCCCCACCCCCCGGTTCTGTGCCGGGAGGCGGCCGGCAGCCGCGATGGGCGCCGCTCCGCACCCCGCGGGCTGTGCCACCCCGGTAACGCCCGAGGGCGCCCAGCACCGGCACCGGGCGCTGCCGCCAGCCGGTTCCCGCTCCGCTACTTACGCGGCCCGCGCAGCTCCCCGCGGGCACGGCCGGTCCCCGCCGCCAGCGCTGCGGCCGGGCAGCCCGGAGGGGAGCGGAGCCGGGACGGGGGGCAGGGGAGCCCGGCGCGGAGCGGGGCGCGGAGGGAACCGGGAGGGGAACCCGGGCGCGGAGAAGATTGGAGCCGGGCGCGGAGGAGAGCCCGGCGGGGAGGGGGGCGCGGAAGGGAACGGAGCTCGGCGCGGAGAGGGCAGCGGACGGGAGCAGAGCCGGGCACGGAGGGGAGCGCGGAGGAGAGCCGGGCCCGGAGGGAAGCGGAGCCCGGCGCGGAGCGGGGAGCGCAGGGGTGCGGAGCCCGGCGCGGAGCGGGGCCCGGCGGACGGGCTCCCACGCGTGGCGCGGCCGCGGGCGGAGGTGCTGCGGGGCGACCCCGCGCTGTCACCGCCCCGCGCCCGCCCGCGGGCCCTGCGCGCCGCACCGCTGCCCGCGGAGGGGCGGCGGAGCGTAAGAGGAGGAGGAAGGGAGCCGCGGGAGCAGCGGGGCCGGGCGGAGCCGCCGGCCGCCCCGTACCTGCAGGGAGGCGGGGAAGGGTCTGCAGCTGCGTTCCGCGGGGCTGATGAAGCGGGGTGGCGGTCGCCGCCCGCTGCCGCTGGTGCGAAGCCCTGGGCGGCCGCAGCTGCCCATAGGCGCCCCGTGGGCAGAGCGGGGCGCGGGCGAGCGCGGCGCGGCGCCGGGTGCGGGCGGGGGGAGCTGGGCGCTGTCTCCGCGCAGGCGGCGCTGCCCGGGGAGCGGCTCCAGCCGCAGCTCGCGATTGGCTCCGGGCCGCGGCGCTGCCCCAGCCCGCCCGCCCGCCGCCCCCGCCCGCCTCCCGCCGCGCCGCGCCGCGCCGCTCCGCTCCAGCCGGGCGGCCCCCGGCCCCGCAGCCCGCCGGGCAGAGCTGGCCCCCGGCCCTTCTCCCAGCCGCCTTCTCCCTGCCGCCACCGCCAAGCCCCAGCCTTTTGTTTACGCAGGGACATTCCCACCCGGGATCTGACCCGGGATCGCATCTTCCTCGTCCGGCTGCAGGACGCGCGACTTTAGGAGGTCGTGACATGTCGTGTCACGCTCAATAGTCAGACGCGTTTGTTCTCTGGACGTTTAAAAAAAGAATAAAATATCCCTAGCTGGTAAAATCAAAAGCATGCAGCGCCTGATCACCTGAGGGCTCAGCCTGAGCTAGGACGCAGCATTCCTTCGGTGCTCAGCACCGTGCAGTTTGCTGTTTGCAGTTTGCTAGCCTGGCACTGTTTGGGTTCCCGGCCTGATGGGGTAACTGCACGTCAGATCACCGCACACATGGAAAATGAAACCGGGATGCTAAGCCGCTTCTTCCCAAATCTGGGGTTATTCCCTCTGTGATTGCCATTCCTCGGTGTATCTTTGATCTCGGTGTTCCTTTCGCTCAGGGTGACTTCAGTGGCCTGCGGAATAGGGTTCTCCCTCCTGCAGACCTGCCGGAGTCAAAGCCTTGGACCTGGCTCTGGGCAGAGCAGCAAGCTTTCAGTCGTGGTGTGACCGACCCCCTGTTTGAACAAGAACACAGCTGAACCGAATAGATAAGCCCTATGGGTTTTTCTCAGCACGGGAAGATGTAATATTTCCAGTAAACATGTTGGCAAAATCCCTTATTAAAATTAGGGAGAGAAAAATGATCGCTTATAACAGATGCACTCTTAATTCATGCAATGACCTGCATTTAACTAACGCTGTTGAATTAAGTAGCGTCGATGCCTGTTGGTGCATCAGGTGCCATTAAAAACCACCATTTATCTGGATTTGGCAGACTGTAGCATTTGATACAGAGAATGGAGTTGCACAGATACTTTCACGTGACGGCAGCATGTACATTTTTAAAGGGTAACCTCCATAACATTTTTAATTGATTCTGTTTTTAAATTCCCACATAGACACAAAATTGAATGCTATTTTTCATTCTCTAGAAAGCATGAATATTTCTGTCTCTTTGGGCATACAGAACTAGTTAAAAAACGTTTATGTTTTTGTTTTTTGTTCAAGCAAAAGTCAGAAAAATTAAAATAGAAATATTGAGAAATACATAAAACCAGACACATTTAGAAATATCCATACTTGGAGTATAATCCATCCCTCGTTTTAAAAGCTTTATTAGCAAAAATATCCCTTGGTGAATTCAGTGGAGCTACACCTCTGGAACACAAGAGTAACTAAAAAGAATAAATCATGTTTCTTTTTCATTGTATGTTTTTCCTTCTGCCTGTTTATTTTTTCCATGGAGAAACAAAATTACTAGTTTAGAAATCTAGCTACATCTCCAGCCATGGCCCAGGAGGCACAGCAGCCACTGCATCTCCAGCACCCCCTGACACCCCTACAGTGGGCACATTTCTCCCCACCCACTCCTGATCCAAATGACTGGCTGATTGCCCTCCAGTATTTCCCAATTCGGATGGTGGTGCCTTCCTGCACCCAGACGTTTTTCCTAGGAAGAATGCTAGCTCTTGAATCATGCTCCATTTTCAAGCCCTTTTGCCAGCCTCCCGTTTTTCTCCCTTGACAGACGGATAGCTGGGGCGGAGGAAGGGGTACGGCCCCCCAGCTGAGCGCTTGCTGCAGCAAGCACCATGGCAGGCTGCTCCCTTCGGTCTCTTTCTAGCTACTGGTTTTCAACTCTATTATCTTACCATCGTCACACAAATTTTACCTCCTGCTTTGTGTTATTTTGGGGGAAAAGCTCTGAACTTGCTACAGAAGTTTTCCTCTAAGAAATTCTTTGTGCTCCTCCTCATAACCCAAGAACGTTCTGTTGTACAGACGACTTGGGACTTCATAAGATTTTGTATCTCCAGTGTTGCTACTTCTCATCAGCCATTCTCAACGTGGTGTTTGTTTCCTTCTGTGTTAGTTCAGATTCCTTTACAGCGCTGGTAAGCTTCCCTCTAGTCATGTTCAATTTAATAGCTTTTAACCTGTCCGTTTTATTTATGTCTGCTTAAGTGCTTATTTAATCTTTTCCCTTATAACTATAATGACCTTCCATAGGTTACTATAATCCTAGAAGGTATGTGGGGAATTTAAAGATTTAAAAGTCGTTTGACTTCATAAATAATTTTTATTTTCTCATTACATGCCTGATGTTTAAAACAGGAATGTTACGTTTTCTATTTGGTCAGTGTTTGTTTTTCACACATATTCCTTCCACACATCTAGTAGTAAGGCTAACTGAGATATTTTCGATTCAAAACAACTTTTTGTTTTTCTTTTTTTTTTTTTTTTTTTTACACTTTGGTTAATGAGAACTGCAAAGGGTGTTGATCTGTCATAGAAAATACATAGAAAGACACAGCATGTTTATCCTTTGCTCTGGTCTACAACTAGAATTTTATGCGAATAAAAATACTTTAGTTAGGTGGTGGGTTTTGTTTTGACTTTTAAAACTCCAGTAGTTATATGCTGCAGATAGCAGTTACCTAGCAGTATCAGTATAAAGCAGATTCATGTTGTTATTGCTGCATCTTTCTGCTGGTGTGGGTGCCTGACTCCTATCGTATTCTGTACTTAAACTAGCAGCCTAACCTCCTAATGGCCCCTGGCAATTACAGAGCCATTAATTCAGCAAGCTGTTGAAGCATATACCTATTTTTAATCTACAGATTTCATGACTACGTTCTACTTCTGATGTGGCTACGCTTCAGGAATGGCTGTAATCCGTGCCTTTTGTCTCACACTGAGACGAAACACAAACAACTGGTGCCCATCTCCTTCACAGCAAGGACCGTATCTTTGTCACCGCCATCCCAGAAATTCGGTTCTGCTTTGCAGCCCTGAACACAGAGCTGTCTTCATCTGTGAACACATCTGGCAGGAGTGCCTGCAGAGCACGAAGGGCTGTAGCGCAGCCCCCGAGCCCAGGGAGGCCTGAGGGATGGTACAGTCGCCACACACCCCGGCATCATTCTGCCCCAAGACCCGATCCCCAGAGTTTTGTAAGATGGAAAAAAAGAAACCAGAGAGAGCTGGTCATGCCGTTATATGGGTTTTCCCTGCTTGTAAACGGACGTATCCGCACTGATGAACAAACCGACCATCCGTGTGGTTAGCACGCACCCTCCCCTCTCAAGCCCCTGCTAAGCAGCCAAGCTCTGTAGGCAGGAGCTGGGCTTGATACCCTCCTAGGGGGTCCGTGTCCTGAAAAGCCGGACTGGCTGAGGGCTGGCATATCTTTCTGATTCAGGCACTGGGAGCAATCCCACAAACTGCTTTCACTGCCTTGCTTCCCCTTTGGCTCTGCATGGTTCCTACCTCTTGGCTAACCTGCCTGACCTCCTTCTAGTCCTAACACAGCTTTAACCAAGGCTTTTAGTACAAGCTCTTTGATTTCTTGATTTGCTTTTCGGTTTGGGATAGCCCTGGTTTCTCTGTTTTCCTGAGCATGCTTTCCACCTGGAGCCTTGGATTGGTCTCTCCTTGGTGACTGCCTCCTGGTCTTGACTTCCCTCAGTCCCAGCAGCTGGACCCATGCCATAGTCACTCTGCACAAGTATTCCACTTGTGGCTTCTTAATAACTCCCCTTTAAAGCCATCTTGCCGAATGGGAGCCGTAAAACGTGATATCCCACTGGTGATGCAGAGCGTTTGGCACATAGCTTATCCGCGTGATAATTCAGCCGCCTGTGGAATAGGTGGCAGCGGCAATACCTGGTCATGGCTTAGGAGAAGCTGCGAGTATGCAGGAGAGTGCCACCTCCCCTTAAGAATAATCACATTTGTCAAGGTCTTCAACAGCTTGTACTGTTTTCATAGACAATTAGGCACCTAAATGCCTCTGGACATAGTGCACCTGTTTTTTTAATTTGGAGTTCTTTCTAACATCATGGATTCAAGTCAGAAAAGCATTCTAAGCAGCGGTAATTTGGATCCTGCTTTTTCAGTACTTTATCTCTGCTGTGAAAAGCAACTCTAAGATACATCTCTACCTGAGACAGGGCAATATCCCATCCTGGGACACGAGTGAATACTCCATCCAACCCCCAGTAATGAACTTCATTCACGTGGATAACACTATTCCTTTCAAAAATATCATCTTTGTGTTTCACAGCAGACATGAATGAAACTTTCCCAGTCTAGCCCAATTCTGACTTCAAGCCTAGGTTACTCTGTGTGCTCCTTAGAAGGAAAAGAAAGTGCTAGCACCTTTCTCCTTTATCTTCTTTTGCTTCACTGCCAGTAAAATTTCATTTGGGCCAAGCTGTATCCAGATGCCCTGAGCCCATCTGTGTGCTCCAGGAACCTGGGCTTTGGGTATCTGAAAGTCTCCTCTCCTTCGTCTGTTTTCTTGGAGGGAATAATTGCTCCTCACACATCTACCTTTAAAAACTCTCCAGAAGGTTCACAAACTCATCTTACGAGATTAAAAAAGATGAGTCCACACAGGATCCAAAATAAACTTCTTGACTAGAATTTTTTTCCAACTTGGGGATGATTCCTAACTAGAATGGTGAAGCCTTAGTGATACATGCTGCCATACTGGTTTTGAGGAGATCATGATGAGAAAAGGGGTAAGTAGCAAAGAACAGAAAAAAACAGAGGGAAAGAGGGTGCAAAATGTTAATGCTGTCATTCCCTTTGAAGACAGAATGGGTCTGTGGATATTCACTGGCCCTTTCTCAGAATACGGTAGTCCAATGCGCACTTCTCCACACTGTTTTTAAAGCCGGTGTTTGTTAAGTCATGAACCCTTTACAAAATCCTTGAATTCTGAAAATTCAAGAGGCTTCAGGAACCCGAGCCACCCAGAACCCTTCAAAAATTGCTCATCTAGAGTGAAACCAGTGATCTCATATGCCAAAGCATTGCAGATGTCTAGGCCCGTGTTTTCTGTTCTGTACGCTCCATGGCACAGAGCTGGATTTTTGTTTGGAGCTACTTTCAATGGCAATTAAAAAAAAATAAACTAATGGTAAGCTCTCTAAGGTCTGTCATTCCCCTTCTCTGAATTAACCTTAGATACTTGTTTTCCACCCTGTTTCGATGGTGGTCTAGTGGTTTTAGAGCAGGTGATCCTGCCTAAATCCAAGAGGAATTGAATGAATGAGGAGACCAGTTAACCTCCACTCCACCTCTGTTTCCTCTGGTTGGTTTTGAGAGCCTACCTAGCAGAAGAGAGATGAACAACAGAGAGCAGAAGTCCATTTGGGATGAGTTCTCTTCCTTCTTCACTGTCATGAGTGGCTGTGGGGACATCTGGATCTCTAGGGAACATCACTAAATAGGACCAGATAACCTCAAAATATTAGAGCCAGACCAGCTCTGTCATGTATGATTCACTTGCTGTATAACGACTAATAAAGGCAATATGTGTGGAGCCAGGAAGGCAGCCAATACAGCTTCTTCCAAGAACTGTGAGTAATTAACTGGGTCCCTGGTTAATTTCTTTCATGAAAATGTGTTGAGTGAGATTCTTACAAGTGGTGCTTTTGTGTGACGTCTCCCTCGACTCCCAGACAGCATAAACCCATGCAACTGGAAAAGAAGAAAAAGTGAAATACAAAGTTTCAGAATGTTGGGGTACTTTCCTCCAGCTGCATCAGCTAACATTTCCTTCTTCCTCCTTAGTTCCTAAGCTCCTGGTGGTTTTCCTCTCAAAACGTGGTCTTTAGCCCAGCCATAGATATTGTATCCTTGTATAACATGCTCCAGCTTCTTGCTTTAGTCTGAGGGGTCTCACATCTCTTATGTTTCAGAGGAAAAATCATGCAAAACTTCCTAAGATGAAAGAAAATTAATTAGTTGCAGCATGTTCCAAAGGAGAAAAAACTCACCCAAAGCACCATGTTGCCCTTGTTTGTGGACCTCATGTCAGAGCAGCTACAAAGAGAAGGAAACAACGAATCTCAGCCTGCTAAGTCATGGTTGCACCTTGTTAGAAAAGCTCTGGCTCTTTTACTCTGTGTCCTTCAGGCCTTCCCCTGTTGCTGCCCTTGAGGCAACCTACTGCTGCCTATGCTCCTTTGAACTTAACAGGCGTTTTCTTCCTCGCTGAGACAGAGCAAACGGGCTGAGGGAGACGTTTGAGTTGCCCAAGGCAAAGGGAGCCCACCCCCACCCCAAGCACCAGAGGATGATCCAAGCAAACAAATAAAATGATGGATGGTTCTTTCTGACAGCGGGACAGATTTTAAGTGACAAGAATCCTGCCAGAGATATCTTGAGGATGGAATACATATGACAACAATTTAATATGTACAGCACACAAGGGAGAAGAATATTAATATCACATGGCATAATTTAATTAGATATTTTAACTAGACCTAAATTTATCTCACTGATAGTGACTGGTAGTGGATGATTTGGGAAATACACAAGCACATCACTGAAATCGATTTGGGAAATACACAAGCACGTCACTGAAATATTGGGTTTCAACAAAAGGATAGTAACTTCTTTCAGTATTTCAAGCATATTAGGAACATGTCAGCTAAATATTATGGAGAAATAATATGAAGCTGCTACTGTATGAGATAATGAGGTGACAGAGCACTGAGTATCCTGTAACGTAACATTTGCCATCTATGACTGTCCCTGCAAGGGTTGTTCTTTAGGAAGCCTCGTAAACATAATGTCTGGTCTACATCCCCTTATGTTATTTTCTTAAGACACTTTTTTTCCTAACTCTAGGAAATAAATAGATATGATCAGGGACCAGGAAAGCTGGACAACAAAGTTTGTATCACCACAAAAACATTCACATGTATTGCATGAACAAGAAGGGGATCAAGATTTGGCTAAAACAAGTGGAATCTATGATTTGTTGGGAATCTAGGGATATTTCCACCTTTTTCTTAAGTGACATGTACCAGTTTGAATAGCACCAGGTTGTTTTTATTGCATAATTTGACTCTGTGGATTGAATTATTTTTGCCGAGTTTTGTCAATCTGCCTGGCCTGTTTTCTACAACGCACATGAAGTTAATACATCATTCATCAACTCCGTGTAATTGATGGGATATTTTTTCCTTCTCTCTGCTCCTAGTGTCACACAATAATGTCTACCCAGTTTTGAATAAATTATGCAACCTTGATATATATATGTTTATTACATAATATAACATTTTGTTTCTTCATTCCTTCAGAGCCTTCTTTTTTTGTTATTAGTTAATAACAGATTGTTTCAGCTGTGAGTGGAAACACTATGTGGAGTCTTCTTTTAAATAACAAAATTATCCCAAATACTGTGTGTTACGCAATGAAAAGGATGCATTAATATGGAGAACATTTACACACAGAGTAAAAAAGATGTAGAGATTTGTCTTTCCTCTTCTTGGAGAGGATAGGAATTTGAGCTGGCTATGTCCTTTCCCCCAGATTTAAGTTTCAAAACGATAAGAGAGCAGAACTACCAAATACTATATGTCCTAAGAGCAAATCTGGCATCTGAACAGCTCCATCACAAACGTGAGGAGTGAGGTGTGCCGCCTTCCCACCCCAGGCGGGGTGTCTGGGGGAGCCTGGGCAGTGGCCGCGGTTCTGCTGCCCTGACTCCCAGGAGGAGCCCTGGCTGCTCGCCTGCTGCCTCGTTGGAGGCTGAGCTGGAATTTAGATGAAGGCATATGTCTGTCCATTCTCAGAAAGCCACTAGCCTTTGTGAATATTCAAGCAAACTATTTAGGGAGTTTCTCAGTGATGGACCGGGATTATCGCCAGAGTATTAAACATCAAAGGGTAGGATGCTTCAGGCAGCTATACCTAACAACCAGTTAATACTCAGTTTGTAGATAATGAGATGTCACACTATTCATATAAATGCACAGCAAATACATGAGCCTAAGTGCATCAGTAAATCCGTTTTGATATCAGTAATACATAAAATATGCTATCTATTTTAATTCATGTTAAATCATGCAGGGACAAGGAGGGAATCATGCATACAGAACACAAAACAGTCAAAGCAGTGCAGGAGCATTTGTCATTTTACAGGGTCTGCAGGTGTCATGAGTGCTTGACATTGCATTTGGAAAAGCATCATCCTTTCTCCAAGGGACATATCCGATTACTACCAGGTATTTATAAAGCCTCCAGCTCCAGAGTATCTGAGGACCTTCAGCAAGTTAAAAATGACAGCACTGCTGTGCTTACTTATCTCTCTTTTCACAACATGCTATATAGGGTCTGAATAATCCCTGTTCCTATATATGACAGTAAACTTGGGTAGGAATAAGGAGAAGTTCGCAGGCTAAGGAAACAAGATTAGATGGTTAAAATCATACCAGAAACAAGAAGGCAAGACCGGCCACAATTATCTTTCTTCGAGTCCTAGATCTGTATTTTCATTGATCAACTTTGTGAGTCATCTTGTTGAGAAGGGTGTGTGTGCATGTCTGATAGACTTGGACAGTTCATGCTGTTAACTCCTTTTAAGCCAATTTACATAAAAAAGCAGGCAAACTTCGAATACATGAGCACATCTTCAGCTCTGCTTTCAATATCGTCACTGCCTGCTTAAATGCTGTGCAAGAAGACAGGCTCAGTGCCATTCCCTCTAACCATTAGGAAATGCAGAAACAAGCTTCTGGGGCTCAGTGCCCAGAGATAAGGGTTATGAATTCTGCAGCTCCTGGGGTGCTGTGGGTAACACAGAGCAGCAATATTGCTTCAGGTAAGGAAATACTAGGTACACGAAGTACCATATACCTCATTCAGGTACCCTGGCCACCTGCAGTGGAAAAATGCACTGCAGATGAGCAGAACTTCACAGCATAGCTAAGCAAGGTGGCTTGCATGTATGCCTCTGGTGGAGTGAGATAACCTGGGACCAAAGTGGTCAGGAGGGGAGGAAAACAGGCACGAGGAAGTTTGAGAAAGCGCTGGTGACAGAAGGGTTTGATAGTTACAAATTTATACTGAAAGAAGAGATGGAGCAGCAATAGGTAACAGGGACAGGATACCACCTGGAAAAAAGCTGTATGAAATAGGAAGGAACATTGGAAGTCTCTGATGTATCATTCCACGTTCCTCCGAATTGCACTGGTGCAAAGTATTCAGAACATTTTTAGGACTTTAAAAAGTTTCAGTTTTTCTTATGCATATTTTTATATTCTAGTTAAGTAATGAATTTTATTCAAGCAAACATTTGTGGATGCCACACTTGATCTGAATGTGTAAATATTTGCATTGGATGTGTTAGACGACTCGTCCACTCAGGCAGCATAACCAATACCAGTTAACCACTGCAATTAAGATAGCAAATATAAAAAAGAATATGAATGGTCTCAAGGATATTTACAGGCAATCCTTTTAATAAAAATATAGCTGAATGGCTCTAAATAGTGGCCAAATCTGATGAGCTTATGATTTGCAAGTGTATATTAAGTATGGAAAGAAAGAGTCCTAAAGTAAATTGTTTTCTATAGTTGTTTTTTTTGCAGCGTAGCCTCTTCTCCAGCTCTTTGAAGATATATATAGATATATAAATATATATATAAGTTTGGATCAGAATTCACATCTCTACTACAAAAAAACAACCAAACAACAACAACAAAAAAGACACAATATACTTTTTATCTATAAGAACCCAAGATCATAGTTTAAAATAACCAATTACCAGAATTTATCTAAAGTTTGGCTTGGGTTTTCCTTTGGGTACAAAACTATCGTATCAACTTTTATGTTGCTCAAAAGAACGCTCAAAAAATGCTCAAAAAGAGAAGACATGAGACATAAGGCTTGAAATTAAGTACCTTACTTTTCATTGACTTACTGCTTTCCAAGGCCCAAGGGGAACATGATGAATCTTGATGATTCTAGTCTGAACTCCAGAGTTCTAGCTAAGCAGAGGATGATCTTTTTTTACAGGAAAAGCCAGTCCAGATTCAAGGGTTTGCAGTGATGAAGAATCTAAGAAGTCCCTCCCCACCTATGCAGTTTTCATACCCCTTATTTCTAATCCGAATATTTCAAAACACAGCTTTCTGATACTGGATCTTGTTATGCCTGTGTCTGCTGGATTAAAGAGTTCTCAAAGCATTCCTGAAGCAGTTTCCTGAGCGCTTTCCAATTCTTCAAAATCCTTTTGAAGGTGTGGATACTGGGGCTGGACATGGTATTCCAGCTGACAGTTGAGTTTCATTACCTTGAAATAAGGATTAACTAGAAGTCAAAACGACATAACTCGGTGTAGTGACATTTCACCTTTGGTGACCTGGGTTTAAATTGGTCGTTGGTCAGCAATGGAAATTGTTTTCCTAATCTTATCCTAGCCTCTTCTGACGTTTTTCCATATCAAAAAAAAGAATTGCTTTCATTGGCATAATTTTCCTTCCCGGTTAAGTGCAGCCCTGGAGCTGGGCTGGCTGCAAACAGGTTTGCACGGCAAGGACACACCGACAGAGCCGCTGGCTCCCGTGCTCCCAGGGCAAACATGTTCCGAGCAAACGCTGTGCGTACGTGACCTGCAGCCACTCGCTATCCCCTGCTCCAACCGCAGGCACAGCCCCTAGCAGGATCCTTTCTCCCCTTTGCTTGGTGGTCCTGCCTGAAGGATGGAGAAGGAAGCAATTTTCTTTACAGCCTTAGAATGAAATGATATTTCACAGCTGCAAAATTATATAAAGACTTGAGGCTTACAAGCTGAGCGACAGGAAGCAACCTAATTTTAAAACCACTTCTGCGCTATAGAATATTGCCAAGCAATATGCTATGAAGGGAGTGAGATGTTTCCAAATGCTTTTTCTTCAGTAAGTTAAAAAAAAAAAAAACAACCCTATAACCACATACCAAGCATTTAGGCAGTGATGTCTTCCAGACCATGAAGAGAGAGAAAGGTAGGTCAGGAAGGATGAAGACACAAGGAAACCCTATCGTGAAATAAATGTAGTTGGTGCAAATTAGTATAATGTAGTTGTACCTAAACAGGGGTTTAGATGGACTCATTAATATGTAATACACATGCATTAGTACAAATGTAGCTGCATTCCCAATACAGAGCTTTTTAGATGACGTAAAAACATTGTTTTTATTAGATGGTAAAGTTAAGACATGACATAGCTGTTGGGATTCATCTGACCCAAATTTAGCATGGAAAAAATCAGTTACCTACTTTAAGCTAGTCACTTAAAGTTACACAAAGGTCCCCTTTTGTCACTGGCAGAGAGAGATAAGTATCTCTAGAGTTATTGTTGCCATAACCTTACACATTTTCAGCAGAAATGATTCGCCCTGTGAAAGTGCTTCTTTCTCTCCACTGAGTACCAAAAAAAAAGCTAGAGAAGTCCTTTCTATTTGATGCTTAATTTTTAGATTTACTGAATCTAAACTAAGACTAGATTAACTAATCTAAAACTGAAGTTGGGTAGTTGTGGGAGATCTCTCTACCCATGCAGATGAGAAATGTATCTGGCTATTAATAGCTACACTCAAAGTGTTTGATCAAAGCAACAAATAATTGTGAGCTCATTCGTAGCACATTTTTAATAAGGTGGTGCTCAGTTTTGTGAAGAAAATGGGATGAGAAATTGTCAAAAGACGTATGAGAGCCCTGAAAGAAAATCTGTGTTAATTGCAAAAGCTGTTGTCATACCTGATGTTCATAAGATGTGATTCTAAACTAACACTCCCACAGGGATGTAAAGGAAGAGGGAGTTAATGCAGTCATAAATTTATTAGCAAAAAAGGGTAAATAAACTATTCATTTTGGGGTGTCAAGAAGTCCTGTGGCATGCAGGAGAGCCTAGCTGAGCTCCTGTTTGGAAAGCTGTGATGCACGAGCTCCATCCAGCTTACATTTTCAGTAAGGAAAAGAATTTGGTTGCCGAGGGGTTCGTGCCCTTTGGTAGCAGAAGACAGGCGCCTCACCTACATACCCTGTAAATTCTGGCATGGCACTCTTGAACTGAGCCAAGTAAAGGAATTGTTAGTCAAAATCAGAGCTAATGGTAGGCCTGGGCAAGTTGTTTTGGCAGGATACTACCATGGAAGGGAGAGGGGAGAAAACCAGACACTGCCTATGCCAGAGGTCTAGCCGGGATGTTTCCATGCTTTGCTGAAGAAAGAGCTGGGATGTGGGAATTTGTCACGGTCCTGGGCTGGAAGCAGCCCAGCTGGGCTCAGTTTCCCTGTCCCACTGGAAGCATCAGGAGCAGCAAGCCTGAACTGCTGATGCTTTCCCTTGGCTCTTTCTTCATCCCTCTTAATGTTCCTGCCCACTCTTCCTCTCCTCTCCATGACAGGAATGCCTGGCTCTCGCCCAGCTCCACTAGCCTTGGAGCAGCAAAAATCAGCTTGGCTTGCACAACTGAGACCTCACAAGCCATCTCTGGGCACCAAAACCTGACAGTCTTGATGTGTGCAGGCACACCACGGGGCAGGGGGAGGGGTAAGCATCTCGCATGGGGAGCTCTGTAGGAGAGATTGCTTTTATTTCAAATTGATGTCCTCTATGCTGAAATGGCAACTTTCTTTGCTCTCCAGATGACCTGTAATTTCCACTCGTCAGAAACAAAATGGTGTTTCAAGTCAAAAGATCAATTAATATAAGATATTAATTTTATATGAGATAAAATCATATATTATATAAATTATAGACTAACATAAAATTTATAATTTCTTGGTTTGTTATAAACAGTAATTTCATTGCTTTCTAAAAAAAAAATAATTGCAAAAATACCATAACAATATTTTAGTGGATACATCATTCTGATTCAAAGTTTCTATTTTTTCTCAAATCTGTTCAAAACTTCCTGGAAAAAATACAAGATTATTCTTCAAGCAGAAACATTCCTCAATAACATTTTCTTTTAAAGAGCTCTTGATGAGATGTATTTGGATTTCTGACCAGCTATTGCCTTAAATCATTTCATCACCGAGTACAGTAAAAAAGAGCCCCACTTGGTGGAAAAGAAATAACATCCAAGCAGCCTCATCTGGAAGAGTGTTAGTGGTAGCAGAGATCTGCAAGGCTTTCATTTGGTAAGCAGAAGACCTTCAAAGCTTGTGAAGTTGAAATGTTTCCTGCTTCAGAAAGAATAAAGGTAAAAAATAGCTTATCATTCAGATTCAAGGAAGAGTAGGAATGAATTGCTTACTTTCTTGCCAAGTAAGATGTGGCAGGAGATAAAGGTGCTCAGGATTGGAATAGACACCTCGAGGGTGGTCAAACACTGGAAAAGGCTTCCTAGCAAGGTCTGTGTTTAGGAGACATTTGGACAATGCCCTTAACAACGTGCTTTAACGTGAATTCGTCAGGCAGTTGGACTAGATGATCATTGCCTGTCCCTTCCAACCAAAATTATTCCGTTCCGTTCCATTCCGTTCCATTCCATTCCATTCCATTCCATTCCATTCCATTCTATTCTATTCTATTCTATTCTATTCTATTCTATTCCATTCCATTCTATTCTATTCTATTCTATTCTATTCTATTCTATTCTATTCTATTCTATTCTATTCTATTCTATTCTATTCAGCGAACCAAGCAAAACAGTATATAAATCACCTTTGGACTTTCTTTCAGAGGGTTCAGCAGTTTCACATATATGCAGAATTGTCACGGCTACAAAACCAACAGTGTGATGAACTTTATATGTGTATGCTCAGTGCTCAAGCTGCACTGTACTCTTCAAAATACACATCTGTATGAGGTAGATTTTCAGAAGCCACAACTGTTGTCATATAGTCAGCTGCCTTTTAAGGTGATAGTAAAACTGCCCTAGTTGGAAACAGAACGAGGGCAATGCTGAGCACATCTGGGAATGCCACCTGTGCTGTAAAAGCAGTGTAAGCGATAATTCGCCGCATCCCTGGAGAAATATTTAATGATGTCCCCGTGTATTATTAGCATATGGTTAGCTGAGCAGAGGATGGGGGTTAGAGGCCCACATGGACAAGCACAGAAGGCATGCCAACAGAGTGAAAGAGAAAGAGGCAAGACGGACTATCAATACTCCTGGAGGACGTTGGCACCATCAGATACTGATGACCTACCTCAGATGCCTAAAGATAGAAACCGTGTACCTGTGCAGGCACAGCACAGGTGCTGCGTTCGTAGTTTGTACTCTTTATTTACTCGTCTGAATTGGGTGCTGGAAGACGAAGGTAGCCAGTCTTCTAAGAATTTGACTTCAGTTCTCCAGTGTACAAACTGGAAAGTCCTAATGCCATGAATCCTTTAAGTGAACCCTACAAATCACAGCAGCATGCTAATATAGACAGGGCTCTTTGAATCCATCTAGAGCCAGACAGGCTAAGGAAAAAAAAACACAAACCCAACAAAAAAACCCCACAACCCACCAAAAAAACCCCACACCAAAAAACAACAGCAAACAACAAAACTACATAGGAAATGGATGCATTTCCATCGCAAAACTAATTAAATCTACAGTTTTGGCTTTACTCCATCTAGTGGCAACCGGGCAGCAATTTTCCTCCCTCTTTGCGTGCAGAAGCAGCAGCGGGTGAGCTGCTGCTTCAAGTTGGTGTTGGATGCGGGTGGCGTCGCTTGGGCACGTTTGTAGTCAGCGAAGCGCCAAAGCAGCCGATGAATGGGCGTTGGTGTGTTGGACCTGCTGAACACGGGTGCCATCACACCACCCTACCCTGGGTCCAGAAGCCCAGGTGCTGTTAGAAGGCAGGAGGAGAAAGCACCCAATGATGGCGGTAGTGAAGGTCTGCTGGGTGCGTGTAAACAAGGAGTGTTTCGATAGAAAGGTTGGAGAGAAATGCATTTGTATCTTCTGCTGAAGATTTCTTAGGCAATAGAAATGTGACAGGGAAGAGACAGATTCATTTATATTCAAACATGTCCTAGAGTCCTCAGTCAAAAATCTTGGGTCAAATCTGGTTTTCCTGTTTGTTTGGGTTTTTTTTGTGGGGGTTTTTTGTTTGTTTGGTTGGGGGTTTGTGGGGTTTTTTTTGTTTGTTTGTTTGTTTGTTTTTCTGGAAGCAGACTTGCTCTGTGCAAAGTATTCTTACGTATTCATGTGGCAGTCCTTGCTTGAAATTAGTTTTTCTCTGATGCTTTACCTGAGCTTGCAACACTTGAGTCTCCAGGTGAGTTTCCAAACCGGACAGAAATCACAGGAAAGCAAGGCATGTCTCTGGCTGCACCCTGGTCTGCCCTCAGGAGCAAAGGAACCTGTCTGGGCACAGGAGCGTTCTCTAATACAGGGCTGGATTTTGTGTCAGATTTAGATACGTTTAGTCTTTTTTATATTCAGATTTAGATGAATTTAGTTTGTGCAAAATGTATCCAAATCCAACAGAAATGCAACACCTGAATTTTAGAAATGTTCAAATGTCATTGGGACCTGCAAGCTTTAATTAAAGTTTAAAAATTGGTTGTATATGTGTGTGCGTGCACACACAAGACACACACATATATACACACTATGTACATTATGACCCGAATACATATACTTATGTAGCTGTTTCTTAGAGTCCTTAGCAAAGTCTCTGGGCCTTATTCTACTGTATTTTGTAGAATGGACAATTAAAAAGCAAACCTTTTGAGATTTTGGATGAAGGCAGATATAGGAGGTCATCTTATGTGACCCCTCTATCAGTCAGGGTAAGAAAAAAATTCTAAATATAGTGAGATAATTTCTGTAAAGCATCACTGAATCATGCCTCTGTTTTCATTCAAATCATATAGTAATTAGTGAGTGATGATCTGGTTTAGAAGAAAGAACATATTGTTTTTGTACACTGTGCTTTGTGTACTGTTTGGGCTAAATTAAAACAAATAACTAAGACAATATTTTGCTTTGATATCAGTAAATATTGGCATCAAGAAGCCCTTGCCCCATTATTTTTAATGGGAAGAATTCAGTCTAAACCTTTTTTTCATCAAGTTAAGGAGGTGATGTCATATGGTAAAGGCTAGATATTCCAAATAAATCTCTAACAAGTCATCTTGGCCGAGCAGTATGTGTATCAGATATGCAATTGAACATGTCTGGAAGAAAATGCATTATTGTCATAAGACTTAGCAGTCAGAGCCTGATGAGTTTGTATATCTTGCAAACAGTTACACAAGTAACCAGACATTTCCTGCACAACTCAACGTTTTTCAGGGAGTGTCCTAGACTTCATAGCGAATAACCTCGGATTACACACTTTGACCCTGATTCAGCACCCACCACTGAGTGTTCCTCTCCCTGCAGAGCCCTGCATGACACGCTTGTCAAATGCGTCTTGTAAAATCCTTTGCAACATCCAAAGGGAGCCAGCGGCCGAGCATTATGCATTAGTGTGTTCCGGAGCTGCGTTCCTGGAGATGCGGCAGCAGCTAGTAATTCCAGGCTGCCTCTTGTACTTCCCTCGGTCTCTGCCCATGAGTGTCCTGACTGATTTAGAGCCCAGGGAGCTGGATCGCCACCCCCCACATCCCCCAGAGGCAGCTCCAGGCCCCGGTGCTCCTTCCCTCCACTGCGGATGCCTGCTCCATGTGGGGATCGCTCCAGCTCCACACCCACGGCCACCAGCAGCACGGGGGAGATGCTCTTTTGTCCACTGCCAGGCTTCAGTCCATGCACAGCAGGACATAGATGTATAGGTGTCTGGCTATAGGTACCTGGCTCCGAGGCAGATATCCTGGAGGATGAGTTAAGCTCCCCATGGGCAGGGAGCGTGTGGGAGATTTAAGTGCTTCGTAGGCAGCATGTGATATCCGAAGGTTCTGAGGGTAATTACTAAAGTTCCTGCTAATTTGATCTGCCATAAATCCTATAAGGTTTTATCGGTGGGGGGTGTCTAAAAATAAGCTCATTGCTCTTTCTCACAAACCACCCATGATTTCCCCCCCCGCCAATTTCACTACCTAGCCATATGAATTGACAGAAAAGAGTATCAGTGGACAAGTCAAACCTTTTCCTGATGACAACGTAGCAGAGCTCCCCCCAGAAGAGGAGCTATGCCAGTATAAGTTTGGTTTATGTAAGGCTCAGTTTTTGCAGTAGTGTTACTGCGGCTCTGCCCTGCCGAAAATCAGTGCAGATGTGCAGTGTCTGTGTGGGAACAGGAGCCTTCCTTTCTCACCAAGCCCACAGGGGTACCTCAGGCACAGATCAGGCCCCAGGCAGGGCATTTCTCATGCTATAAAGTCTGGAGGTAGGTGAATATTTTCACAATCAAAGCAAGGCTGGGGAAAAACATTAAAAAAAGAAAAAAGAAAAAAAAAAAAGCTGGCACGTCTCCAGGATGCTCTGTTTTTCATTTCACCTGAACTGTTTAGAATTTTTACAACTGAAAATTGCTTCTTTCCATCTGTGAAGCATTTGCTGCTTGGAAAAGATGCACAAAGCCAAGACATGAAAGACATTTGAAATAAATAAATAAACTAATGCATTCTTTGGAGAATCCATGCTGTTTCCCTACTGCTCCCCATTTTCTTATGAAGACCTCTTCGCAGATGGAGGGCAGCCGCTGACTCCTCAGCAGTAACGAGGGATGGAAAATAATTCCAGTAAGTAGATTATAGTAGCTCACTTGTTTGCAGTCTTAATAAGTCCTGGTTTTGAAGTGTAGGCCACCAAGTAGTTTAGTGAGGGGAAGGCATCTCTCATGCGTTCATAAACGTTATAATTTCCAAAGAACAGCTTGCCTAATATCATGAGCCATGGCTCTAGGACTGCCTGCTGCCAGCAGGGCGGGCATGGAGGATGTCAGGTGAGGCTGCTGCACCCACTTCAGGGTCAATTCACACTAAAATAGCTGAAGATTGGCTATTTTATATGGCTCGGTGGAGACAGAGATACATCACCACATTTCTCTGGTCTCTCGATAGCCTCACAGAGCTTACAAGTACCTGCAACAAGAATAAAATTACAGTGGTGGCTTACAGTCAGCTTCAGCCCTCCTCCCCCTGCTCTGTAACGACTATCAGCATCCCTCTCTGCAAGGCATCACACAAAAACTTACCCCAGAGACACTTCTGAACTGAAACCATGTCAGGTAATTGAAAATTTTCAGCTGCCCTTGGATGTGAAATGGTTGCAGTAAAGCAGAGAGCAGGATCTGCAAGCAAGGAGAGCAGCGAGGGAGACACTGGCTCGGAAAGAAGCAAAGCCTTTCCGTACACCTCAGCGGAATGCTGCTGGCTTTGCCGGCTGCAAGCCTTACCCTGCACTGTTCTGCCTGGAAAGGAGTTTCTAAGTGTCCTTCCACACACTCCTGGAGGTGACAGAGGTCAGCTGGTGACAGCGAGCACATTCTGTCTGGGAGCTGTGCGGGCTGAGGGCTCTGCTGGACCTGGATTCAGAAAGCAAAAGTTGCATTAGCCAGCAAGAAAAAAAGTTCTCGGGATGTCCTCACTTAAAGTGATTAATTATTCAATGGGACTAAAGTGATTAATTATTTAATGGGACGTTTCTTAATTGTTGCTTCGCAACTCTGAAATAGTGGAGGGAGTTGTTTTGGAACACCGTTCTACCGCCAGGTCGGCTGATTTGCAGCTAGGTGGTGGCACCAGCCTCTGTGGTCCACCAAACTGGAGACCATGCTTCCTTCAGGATATGTATTGCTGGAGCTATGGTTGTATTTGAAGAATGCAGGAGAGGAGCCAGGTCTGGTAAGGACCTAAGGAATCCGCTCGTTATTCGGGTTGAAATAGGAAGAGCACACAGGAGGTTTGCTCGCTCCTCTGTGACTGCTCTGGAAAAGAGAAAGCATGGGAGCTGATCTCCTTTTGAACCTCCTACACCGCTGTTAAAACAGACTCAGGAGTAACTCTGTGGTACTAAAACCTTTTCCTCAGCTCACAGGAATTTTGGAGACACAAACTCTCAAGCTTTGAGCAAAAAAACAAAGAGGAAAACCATAAAGGTCATGAATCTGATCCCAGGCCTCGCAGGGCGGCGGCGTGTAGATGAGTTTGCAAACCTCAGTTCTGTCACTCTGCAACAGCCAGAGCTATCAGGCGCTCCTTAATGTGTTACACAAAAGGGCTGCAGTACACAAAGCCTGGAACACATCAGTTTACAGATCCCAAGAGGGTCCTGCGGAGTCTATTACTTTGATGAAGTGGTATTTAAAATTGCATTACCCAGCAGTTGTTTAACCCTCCAGATGTTGCCCCTGTGGAGTGTTTAATACGACGTGAAGCGCTGGTAGGCTAGGCCATAACCTCATGTCATCTTTTCAGCAGGTCACATCAGGTCTTACTATCTTCTACTAAATCAGTACAGGATGACCTGACATCGCAATTTTCCTCCACTGCTGTCCTTTTTCCAATAGCCAGTAGAAAAAACAGAAAGGGGGAATAAATAAATAAATAATAAAAAGCAAAACACCAAACCAATCCAAAAGAACAGGAGAAAGGAAGGAGGTCTGAAAGCCAACTCCAAGAAACTGCTGTTCGGTAGGTTGGTATTTTTATTTTTTTCTGTTGGCTGCGACAGCCCAGATAAGGCAGCTTGGTGCTGCCATCTGCTGTTGCTCCTATTTTCGACGTTGCCCACCTTGAACGCGTCAGAAAGGAGCAACCACGAAGAAATCGGCATCACGAATAAATAAAACACTAATTCTAAAGGGAAACAGGCAAAGAACCGATAATAATAAAAAAAAAATCCCTTATCATTTCTGGCAGCATTTTTAAATCTCTGTACAACACTAATAGTCATTCCTCTGGTCACCGAAAAGTGCTGAGGCATGTCTGTCAGTTCAGTTAATTTTCTTTCCTTATGAGCAAGTCAACTTTTAGAAGCATTTAGTGGGAATCTCGTAATGGCTTACAGGTCGAGCACCTGATGTCCTACAGTGGTTTTCATAGTTTAGCTATTTGGTGCCACAGGTACGTGTTTACAGAGCTGGCTTCCAAAGTCAATTTAACCCGGTGGACGGAGTTGCTTTGATTAGCAGAGGGCTTTTATTAGCTCAGGTCAGAAAAAAGGAAAATTTCTGCCTGAAGGCTGGATGTTCTCTACAGACTGTCTGGGGCTGCAGGCGGCTTTTAAGAATATGAACCAAATCCCTGCATTGACCAGAAGGAATTCAGTTGGCATATGCCCCATGGCATCACCCACCACGATGCTGCCTGGTACCTAGCTGGGCTGTGGCCCTGCCAGCATCTGCATCAAAACACAGTCCTGCCAGGTGTTCTTTTCTGGAAGGAGAGATGGAAATGAGGAGTGGACTTTTATTTGTTTAATTTTAGCACAAACAAACTGAAACTTTTATAAAAAAAGGGCATTGGCATCTGGGATATTGAAAACCAAAAGCATTTTACCATTATTACACAAAACTGTTTTTCCCTCTCTGACTTTTTTTTTTATTTTGTGTGAAAACCTATTTGCAATTTCAGCCAATTCTTTACCAAAAATTTCAACAGGGCTGAGATTTCAGCCCCTGCTGGCCAGTGCCAGCGCGAATGTGATGGCTGTTACAATGATTACAGAGCAACGGTGCTTAGAGAAAATAACAGTTTACTGGCATCTCTTTTGGTGAAGTTTATGAGATTCAAGTATCAAGGATGTAGACGTGGATTGAACTCACTGCGCCAGCACAAATAATTTCTTGACACATGACTGCAGCCACAGAACTCAATGCCAGCATCACTCTATCAAATCCGAAAGGATTGACCACTCCTCTGACAGTTTGAAAACCCTGTGTGCAGACACTACAGCACATGACAGCTCAGGAGTGGGTGCCTGTCACACCAAACTCTTGACAAATGTGTTTTCCATCATCTGGCTTCACCTTCTGCTATTCTAATAAAGTCCGATGGAGTGAAAATTTTGGCTTGCAGCTACCTGTAGCATGCCCTTGCCTGAAAGTAATAGCAGCTCTAAAGCAGCACTAGAGGTGCCTTTGTGTAATTAATAAAGCTGGAGCTTGGGATCTTAACCAGAGTTGTGCTGTAATTTCTAGCTGTGAGGAATGCTCCTTCTCACCTTTGCAGGTCCATCTCCTCCACCACTTACCTTTTCCAAAAATGCAAGGTTTCGGGAGTCCTTTGGCAGCAAGAAGCACAGGCATCGTCGCATCCTTTCAGAATGAAGTAGCTGGACTCAAAAGAAGCATTTTGTGTATATGTGTGTGTGCGCTTAAGTGAAAAGAATTAAGCAGGCTAAATGAGCAGACCCGTGCTGCAGTTGTGGTTAGTGCCAGTGGGACAGAATGGGCTCCCATCCTGGAAACTGCCCAGTGCTGATGGGCAACCACTGCTCCAAGTTTGAGACTGAAAAGTTCTGTCAAAGACGCACTAGACCCAGACCAAAGCTTAGAGATGCTACTAATACACTCACACTTCATTTCAGTCTCTCCCCCACCCTCACTTCCCTCTCGTTCTTGTTGAGCCCAAATATCAACAGTTATGTAGGCACTTGGTGTGATGCAAAATATAAAGTGAATTGGCGATAACATAAATCTGAAATGCAGATATGCAGAGATATATTTAAAGAGAGAAAACTTCTTCAATATATTTGAGTCACAACTGGTACATGAATGCATGGGGAAGAAATAATATTTTCAATTCATCTGACCAGACGCCCAGTCCTGGAGACAACTGTGCTGGCAACAGGACAGTAAACACCATCCTGGGCATGGAGGTTGTGTTCACAACTTTTGGGAACACCCAGGAAATAAAAATCACCCTTGTTGTGATGGTGTAGATGTAATTCATGCTATTTGTTTGGTAACATTCACATTGTCTTTTGTCAGTAGTTTGCAGGGGAGAGAGCAAGCACGCGTAGGGAGCAGGCAGCTGTAGGGCATATGGCAACTGTGACCCAAATAAGCATTCACCTTTTCAGGCCAGGCATACTCCAATAGCCAAAGCATCCACAAACAGGTGATCTGACCTTTTAAAACTAATAGCATCATTGTCCTCAAGTCTTTCTGGGGACACAGAGTATTTATAAAAACAGATTTAGCTGGACCATATTGCACAGTTCAGTTTACCTTTTGGCATCAAGCTCTTATTTAAATGATGTGTGTGTGTGTCTGTGTGTATATCTCAGTTAAAGAGAATTCAGTCATTACCACCAAACGTTGGTCTCATCTGATCTGACAATTCCAATTCGAAGACCCGTATTTTTGGTATAATTCTTATCACAGTCTCATTTTCTGAACACAAAAGCTTCAAAAAGTTTAAACTGCTATTGCCACTGTCCTGTATCCAATAGAAGAAATATATTTTTACTGCAGAGGAAAATGACTTGTTTCATGCTTCTCACATATTATCTTTATTAAACATTTGGACAGATACGCATCCATTTATTATATGAATAATCTATGGCTTCTTAGTTGGCAAATATTGGTTCAAAGTTCACGAGAGCAGGCTTTCCTGTGAACTTTCTGTATGTGCAAGTTCAGTCACTGCAATAAATCCTGAGACTATTGCCTGCTTAGCAGCGTTTTGCACTGTACCCCAATGGCTAAAACAGGGAAGCTGGGAGCTCTACATCTGGATATTTCAAAACCTCTGAACAGCTTGATTGGAGTTTGATTTTCTTCTTAAATAATGCAAGTTGCTCTGAAGAGGATGCGTAATCACAATTATCTGATAGTTAAATCCCTGGTGGCTAACATACGAAGCTCCACTACCGCTAACAGAGGTTTCGTTTGAGCAAAGTTTATTGCAGCATTTTGTAGTCGCTAGCAAAAAAGTGTTCTTTGTGCGTGCTGTAGTTCAGAGCTGTGAGGTCTTTGTGAATGGTTACTCTCAAAGCGCTACAGAAGTTCCTGGGTTCAAGGTGGCTCCTGGCTCCTCGGAAAAATGAATGTGTGGTTCCAGCCTGGGAGGAGAGAAATAAGTGAAAAAGGCGCATCCCTGGGCTAGGCAGGACAGGTCTGCCTAGTGCAGCTCTGCAGCCGGGACCAGTCAGTGCTAAGCTGGATAAGGAGAAGGAAGAAAAGTGAGTGCTGGCCCCAGTGAACACCAGTATCCGGGAATCCAGATTCTCAACCACAGCAAAAGCTCTTCCAGCCCTATTTGTCAGAGCAAAAGGATTTTCAGATTATAAACCCACGAGTCACCATGTGGTCAACTAACCGCGTAATTCCAGACACAGAACATCCTTGAATTTGATCCAGTTTAAACTTAAATACATATTTTAGATTTAAAAAAAAAAAACCCCAAGAACATCTATGCTCAATTTAAAAATTGCTAATGGTAGGAAAGTGACAATAACCTATTGTGATCCATGCTGGTAGCTAAGTAACTCCTTGGTGAAAAGCACGGCCTTTTCCTCCTGCGCGCTCCTTCTGCTCCAGCCGCCAGATCTTTTTATATCTTTATTTGCTAGGTTGGAAAAATGTTAGTCCTAAAGTAGATACTTACCACCTGTAACAGGTAATCCTTTAACCTTTTCTTGATACCCTTAAGACTGCATACCTACAGCTTCTACCAGAAGGTGCTCTCTCCAGCCTTCTGGTTGCCCTCTTGTGGCCCACACCCTGTCTGGTTTCCAGGCAGTCTGTAGGAGATTCCTTCTAGAGTATAGAGGAAACAAGGCCTCCCTGCCAAAAATGCATATTCCCAGGGGTCACGTTAATTTTTGACCAGTTTTGACCAGCTGGACACGACCTGTTGTGTCCTGTTTAAGCTTACTGCTCCCCTGCAGAGGGGACGCGCAGCCCCTACACCTTGTTTCTTCGCGTCTGCCTTCACTTTTGCCCATCGGATAAATGACTATTGCTCAGTCATCTGCCAACAAATGACCGAGCACTTCAGACTTTTCCTTCTAGAGTTCTTTTAATCCTCATCATATACGGTAACGTGAATCCTTGTAACATCTGCCAACGTTTGAAGTGACGATTTTATTCTCTTGCCGGCCTTTGATGCTACCTCTGTTACTAACAGTAAAATTGGTACTGCATTTTTGCAGGACACTATCAGAAGCAAAGCTGCTCAACTGTCCAGCTGCAGAAATGTTAGCTAGTATCAGCTTTACTCTGTGTACCTTCATTTCCCTGAAGTCAGACTTTATTATTCCCTTCACGTCTAAGTATATAGAGTTACTATGCTGCGTTTTCAGCTGAGAGGTCTCTCTCAAGGGATGTGAGGAAGGCTGGCAAGTAGCAATCATTGCCTGTTTATATCATGCTTTTCAGGCGAGAGAGCCTAAATTATTTATTAATTAATCAACTCCATGGCGTAACTGAAATAATATATTCTGCACGTACTAATTGAAATAACGTATTATACGTAGGTGGAATGAAAACCACAACAAAGATAAATAAAAGTTCTGCAAGAATTTAGTGGCAGATGACGAAGAGGACCCTGGCAGCAACAGGGACACAGTTCTCTGGTGCCTTGCTCTATTCAAAAAGGCAAATTCACTGTCTTTCTTTCTGAAACTGGTTCATACTCAGGCTAGGCTCTACATGCCAACTCCACCTGTTTTCCCTCTTTCAAATGCTGAGCATCTTTTGATATGTTTGATAAGTCTGTATTAAACTGTTCCTATCAGAGTGCCAAAAAGACACACGTGTAACATAGAAAAAAAATCTCATGGCTCTTCTTCCATATAAACTTCTGCAAAAATAACCAGCTACAAATAAGTGGGGATGCATATTTTCCATGATCCATGCTGCAGAACGCAGCATAGGCTGTGGGACTGTTGTACAGAATCTGAGCTTTCACCAAAAAAAAAAACAACCCCAAAACCCAAACCATTACCAGGCAGTCTGATGGCAAGGGAAGCCTTCCCAAACAAGAACTGAACATGAATCAAGTCAGGATGACTCAGATTGTTTTTGTGATTCTACAGAGAGACAATCTGAGATAATAGCTGGGTTGTGTGAACTATTGCTATAATTTATGACTATAAAAATTCAAAATACAATGACTTATATTCCTATTGCTGTTGCGAGCTGGGCTTTTATTTTTACTAAGTATACCAAGAACACTGTAAGATGTGTATTTCTAGCCCATCTGTGTGAAGAAACAAGTAGAAACGTATTTATAAAAGTCCTCTGTATGCTTCGTAGGCAATATTCAAAGTTTCATCCCAACAGACATAGCAGCATCCCTTTTGCAGGCTTGGGGAAGCACACTTTGGTAAGGAGACGGTACTGTCACAGCCGGACTGAGTTACTGAGGTAGGTAGCCAGCCTGAGGACACTCAAGAATTTATAACACAATTGTTACATGTTGAAGCTTGAAACTTCTAACAGAACAACATTTCCTTTCCAGATGGAAAAATAAAAAAAAATAGAGAAAAATAACCCCGAGCCTTTGCTTAAATACACAAATTAAATTTGTACTGCTTTTGATAGAAAGAAACAAAGAAACCCGAGCTATTCCTGTTTTACCAAACAGAATTACTGCCCAGGTGTTGCAGCTAGCGTAGCATAGGCAGCACAAAGCACCAGTACAGCAAAAGGACATCTCTGATGTTTGTGTGTTGTACGGGCAGGTTAAGGAAATGGTTTTAATTTAACCAAGCAGATTTCATGACTCAAGGTGAGAAAAATTCTTCTTTAGTGCTGTACTCCATCCTTTGCCAGAAAGCTGTTCCCAATCAAAACTATATTTATCCATTATTTACCAGTTTAGTCAACTGAGGACAAGTTGTTCTGAAAATATTTGTTTAAGTCAGCCAGCCAGGCAGCAAGAAGAATAAAGGGAGGAAAGAAAAAGCACAGCAGAAACGCATCTAAAATACCAGGGAAAACCTTTCTGTTGACTTTTTTCAGGATTTGGCCAAGATCTGCAGCTGACAGTTGAGAATGATGGCTATTAAAATAAGGGAAGGAGAGCAGAGGAACTAAAGAAAGAAGAGACAGAGGCAGAAAAGTAGTGGGAACTTCCCAAGTTCCTGTTAAAATGGGCAACATGAAGGTCCAGCTGCAAACAAGCAACGGAAGGGAAAGAAAACTGAGAAAATGAAGTAAAAGATGAGTGACTCTTGATTTTAATGGATGGAGATGTCAGGCATTGGCCTTGCCTGCAGATTTTCCTGAATGGGTGCAAGAGCCACAGGCTGGCTGGGATATTGAAATAGCTGGAAAATGAGGAGAGATTATTCACGTCTGAAGCTTTGGGAAGATCCCATCTGGGTAAGCAGTAAAGAGAAAGATTTATCTTTCATTTTAAATTAAGTACAGTTTGGAAATGATTAGGGAATTTTTTCTTACAAAATTATATTTGGGGTCCTCCCTCTGAGAGAATATTTTGTTGGATTTTTTACCCTGACAAAATGACTTTAGTAGAGCACAGTGCGTGCAGGGGGTACGTACCCATAATGACCGTGAAAGGACAAGCACCGCACAACCAGCCTTATAGGATTCAGGAAGGACAGAACCTAAGTTTAACCACAAAGAAATCCAAACATGTTAAGAAATGTGTCTGAAGTGACTAGCAAATCCTCCAAAAATCAGTCTTTGCGGGGAGAGTAAATGTGGAAGGCATTTTGTCTTCTTAATCCATAACAGACTGACATGTCTTTTGAAGAACAAACTGCAATTCTTTCTAAACAACGAAGCCTTGAAGGAAGACCAGGCACAGATCTACCAGCCAGCATAAAGGTCCTTTAGCTGCTTTCCTCTTGCCCCAGTTCTTGAAACTTGTCTGTTTTTGAAATAATAACATCCAAATACATAGCTAGTAGAAAGACGTTATAAATGATGGAATCACACTCTGTCGATGCTCCAGCTAGAAGGACACAGGCCTCCAAACTTTGTCATGGTTTACAAAGGAAAACAACCTTGTTATCCCAGGCTTACAGACATGAACCAGGACAGAGATGACTCATCACAGTAAGTAGCTGTTACGTGGCCCAGGTCTAATTTTTCATGGCCAGCACTTTCCCGCAGTGCACTGAGGTACCAGTGTCCTCTTGAGATCACCTCAGCATCCTCCTCACTGCTGGGTGTTTGCATGTGTCATGATGTGCCTCCTCCAAGGCCCCTACACTGCTGCCAATGCTCTTCTCAGGCTCGGGCCCCTCCACACACATGGGCACCATAGTCCAATTTTCCAGGTGAGCAGCGTATTGGTCTTTCCACCTCTGTGTACGTACAAAGGGATTATTTGAACAAAACCAAGGAATAATACCAGAAATTCTCCACATTCTTGGGTAATGTGATTTGGAGACCCTGACTGACCAAAGCCGCCTTTGATGATGGACAAACTATCACAAAGTTGTTCCTTTTTCTAGTGTGGAACTCCATCTGCTAGGACTCTACACCATTACCTCCCAGGCGGTGAAAGACACATATAGGATTGCACAAAATAAGCCTTACTACCAAGGGGAAAGAGAAGTTGGTAGCAATCTTCCCAACAGTTACGCTTCAAAAGCGGCAGCCTGTAGACGTCACAGTAACGTTCAAAACTCCAGCAGCTCCCTCGCTGTGATGTTCCTTTCTCCATCAGCAGCTGAGGCAGGTTTTGAGCCAGCAATGTTTCCACACAACTTAGTAGTGGAAATAGCAGTAGTAGCAGCAGCAGTAATAATAATAATATCATAACAGTAATAGTGCCTGCCCCTCCCCATCACTGCTCCACATGGAAGGTTTTGTAAAACAGCTTTCCAGCAGAGCTGTGCCACTTGCACACGCAGCGGGCAGATGCAGAGCACATCTGTTTCAAAGGACGTGCCATCAGCAGCGCAGGCACTGCCATGAGAAATGCCAGCCTATGAAAAGGCACCAGCAGACTTGCTGTAGGATCCTGTGTGGTGGGATCCTGTGTGTGGCGTCCCTCCTGTGAACCAGAGACAGGAGCGCCCAGCCTGTGTGACAGCAGTAGGCGATGTGCCGCCTCCATCCCGCTGCTCCGTACATGTTGTACCACACAACTGTACTCACTCACCTCTACAAATATCAGGTTGCCAGTCATTAATACGAGCTTTTTTTTTTCTTTATGGTAAACATTTTTACATTCCCAGAGAGGAATACAGTGTACCACAGTAGGTTTTCAACTGTCTTGTCTTGCTTCTATAAAGCTGGGAGGATGGTCCAAGAAAAATCCCTGGGGAGGATGAAGGGTTCTGACGAAGGACTCCCCATCCCCAGCTTTGAACCAGTTACTAATGCCGGATCAGTTGCCTGTACTAGCCAGTGAGGAGTGAAGCAGAAGTGAGCGTGTTCCCCTGCTCCGGGAGGTACCCTCGGCTCCCTCGGGCACTGCTGGCTCGGTGCGGCTGAAGCCCCAGCACCGGTGCAGATGGCGGCCGGGCACGGGCACGTTTCCCAGCCCAGCTGCATCGTGCAAGCTGGAGCCCAGCAGCCAGCTCAGCCCAGAGCTGCGCTGCACCGTCACAGCCCTCCTTGCTCCCCTGGGAAGCCAGCACTGCTCCCAGCTGCGGGAAAACTGTGACCAGACCCCGTGGTTTTGGTTTCTACTGCCTGCCCAGCCACATCATCAGATGGTCTCATTTTTTATTTTTTTTTTCCGCAAATGATGTAGACATCAGTGAATTCTCTAGATATTAAAAGACTCTCCTTCAGCCTGCTATGCCACCTCTGAACGTGACCCCCCACCTAGACTGCAGCCCTTCAAGTTATCCTTCATTTGTTTGTTGGTGTGCTCCCTTAGATCTGCAGATCGCTTTGATTATTTGAACATCTGGAAGCTGTCACATGCTTTTTTTTTGACCGTGACCATCTGAAATATTACCCAGCAGGACTCAGGGGGAGACACAGTAAGGAAACAAAAACATCCTACTCATAAGAACATGTGGCAGGAATTATCAAGTGACACCATCCCAAAGGGGAGTGCTATATATCCCAGCAAAGACAAACTTTCTCTCCATGCCCTAAAGATGGGACAACTGCTTTCCATAACATCCATTCCAGGCATAAAAAAAAATGCTACATACCAATATCTAATATATTTTTCATTAAATATTACGTTAGGAAAGTTGGCCACCTATTACTAGTGGAGAAAAAGCATTTCTTTCATCTTCTGAGTCTCAAAGCCAAAGAGCAGCTCCCCACGTACATGATTCTCGATAGACAAGCCTCCCCAAAATAGTTTGGTGTCTCAGGTCATGAGGGTGCATAGCCCTGGTTTGCCTGTTGTCCTCACTTGGCGAAACTGGAGTGGGATATGTAAAAAAAAAAAAATGAGGCAAAAAATGTTGGAATACAGAGGCAGAGTTTCTTGACAATCCCACCACATGGAGTAGAGGCTCTGGAGAAGAGGGGAAAGGCAGGCCAAAACAATGCAAATGAAACCCACGTATTTGCAGCACCCACAAAACGTAATTCAGCTGTGCAGGTGAAAGCTCACAAAATTCAGGCACAGTTTTTAGATTTGGTTTCTCGTTCTCACCAAGATACAGAAAGCAAGTGAAGCGTGGAGAGCTGCAAAGACCAGACTGGTGCAGCCTGGCAGTGGTGAACTGGTTAGCCAGTGGTAGTTTAGCCTTTGCCAAGGGGTTCCCCTAAAACCAGAGCTAGATGGGAGCGGGTTTTCTTCTGACCAGCCTATTTGCTTACAGATCATGGGACCGAAATCCCATTGCCCGGGGTGGGATCAGGGGAACAAGCAGGAGCAGCATGCCCATGCATGACTTTGACTTCAGAGCCCCCTTCCCACAGGCCACCAGCAGCAGAGGGGCTCCCCACCAGGAACCACCCCCCCGCAAGAACTCGCAGGCAAATCCCAAATCCATACAACTCCTTCTTCCACCAGCCCTCAGCTTCTGCACCTCTGTGGGGTCAAACCAGGCCCTGACGTCCTGGCTTTGCCTGGTGGCTGCTGTTTCTTCTTCCTTTGGGGCTGCTGTTGAAGTCGGTGGCACAGCACCCGCTGGTCCCTTAATTCACACAGTCCCCGTAACTGGAGGCAGTTTGAGACAAGCCGTGTGTTTCTTCACACAGTCCCAGCAAGCCAGAAAGAATTCCTTGTGGTGCTGTGACCTCTGCTCCCAGGAGCTGTCTTAACAGGGATGCTCTCCTCTGGTATAACCTTATAAAAATATCCCATGCTCTTTTTGTTGGGATAGGAAGAAGCGTGGGGTTGTGGTTTTCTTTTGTTGTTGCTATTGTTGGGGGTAGTTTGGTTGTTTTTGTGGGGTTGTTGTTGGTTTCATTGTTGGTTTTTTTGTTTGTTTGGTTTTTTTTAATAAAAAAGTACTTCCAGCTGCATCGTGCCTCTGTTTTACCTGCTAGCCATAGGATCAGCAAATCTGCATCGGTCTCACCGACTTCTCACGAGGCCCGGCAGGTCCATCCCGACCGCATCCCGCAGCGCATCCACCACCACCCCCCCCCCCGCCACGCCCGCTCCGCTCCCAGCTCCCGTCTGCCCCCACCTGCACTTTCCTCTCCTCCCCGCCCCCCCTTTTCCCACCCGGAGAGCAGTGGCCGGGCCGCGGGGAGGACCCGGCCGGGGCAGCCCCGCTCCCCCCGCACCGTGGGGCCGCCCGACCCAGGCGCGGTTCCTGCGCGCACCCGCGAGGTGTCACCCCTGCCCCGGCAACGGGAACCGCACCGGGAACAGCCCCGGACACAGCCCGTGCCCCGGGAACGGCGACGGCAACCGGCCCGGGCACAGCCCCTGGAACAGCCCCGGGAACCTCCCCGTCCCGTCCCGGCCCCCCGCTCCCCCGGCGCGGGCAGCGGTTCCGCGGACGCCGGTGCCACCCGCACCCGGCAGAGCGCTCGGCTGCCGCTGTTGGAGCGCAACTCGCAGCTGCTGCCCCGGGACTCTCAGCCACGGGGGCTGGAGGAGGAAAAGCAGTGCGGGGCTGGCTCCGCGAGCGCTGGTTCTCAGCACAGAAACAGCCAGAGAGAAAAAAATAATCAAAAAGCAGCAGCATTAAAAGCACTTCAAAAATCACTTCAGAGCTATTTGGGGGGGGGGGGTGGGGGGGCTCCACAAACTGATAACACCAAACTAGTTTTCTTCACTGTAGTAAAGAAAATTATTTTGACTCCCTTCGTTTCCGATTTTATGCTCTGTTTAGATTTCCCAAATAATGACCTATAATGAATACCAAAAATGTCCCATCCAATACATTTCTATAATAAATATTTTCCCTATTCTGCATTATACAAGTCCAGTAAGCAGCACCCTTCCAATTAGGCATTTTTCCTTTAGCAGAATTAAAATTTTGGCAGCATGGCCCCAGATAGGCACCGATACGTCAGCCATGCTGGTGCTGAGGTGTCAGTAGCAATAAAACAGAAAGGAAGTGTCCAGGAAAGAGAGTGGCTGAAGCACCGCTCCCACATGACACGAGCACGCTGCCAGACAGCTTCGCTCTGGCCCAGCAAGAAGGAGCAGGCAGCTGCTGCCGTCCCTGCATGCACAAGACTGTGAGGCCTCGGTGATGAGGAGCACTGAGCTCCATCCTGCTGCAGGAGCCTTCAGGAACTGGGAAAGGATGCAGCTTCTACAAGCAACATTATTCATCACCATGTCAGGCATGGCAAGGCTTTTTCTTCCTTCTCATCTATTATTTTCTTTTTTTTTTATGCAATGCAATTGGAGCAGCACATTCCAAATCTTTATTTAGATGAAAAATCAAAGCAGCAGGCTTTCCATGGTTTGAAGGGTATGTAGATCAAAGTCCTCCTGTCTTCTCAGCGCTCAGCACTTTTGTTTCCCGCTGCTGACCCCGAGGTCAGGCAGTGCCATCACACACGTGTCCCGTGGTCGCTCAGTCCTCTTCTGCTTGCTCCTGACACTTCGCTGGTCACAGCATCAAACACACCGAGTGGGACATTGGCAGCCATCTGTGAGCACCCTCAGGGTACAGAAACTAAGCGACAGCCGTGGAAGGAGGGTGGTGGGCCTTGATGTCTCGACCCCAGCTGGGTTTTTAGGCTGTTTTTGTTTCTACCACTCCTTCCTTTTCCTCTTACTCCTCAAGCTCTTCTGGCCTCCAAAGCATTGCGCTTTTTTTTCCCCTCATTAAAAGACACAAAGTGCTCAAAGCCATCCTGTCTAGTCCACGCTGTTGGTGGAAAGAGGTTGCCTTCAAAAGCTTTCTAAAGACAGCAGTGCACTGCCAGCACATGGTGTGGTCTGGGGCAGGAGGAGTTTAAACCATTAAAAAAACCCCACCAAACCAAAACACCCAGCCCCCACCCACTCATACTGAACAGGTCCCACAGCTGACAGCTGGCTAGCAAGCACAACCATGCCCGCTGAGCAAAGGGTAAGTAGGCTGTAAAGTCAGCCTTACTGGTTTCACAGCTCTGGTTTCAGTGGAAGTATGCTGGGAGTTTGCGGCAGGAAGAAATGGTGGGAGATGCCAGCAGAAGCCCCGAGCGGCTCAGTGCTCCTGGCAGATGGGAATCCTGAAGCGCAGTTTGAACACAGCAATGGGCTTCGAGCAGAGGTCAATTTGTTTGTTGTTCCATTCAGCTCTGATAAACAGCAAAGGAAACATCTAAAATTCAGATCTTCTGTGGTGTTTGTGTGTGTGTGTGTTTGATTTTGTTATTTTTCCCCCCCCAGTAAAATGCCTCAATGTTGATAAACACAAGTACATAGAAAAAAGTGGATGATAGGAGTCTGTGTGACTGGAATTGCACTGGGCAGAAGCTGTTTGGAACAAAATGAAAGTCTGACATATCAAGTGTTCTCATTACAGAAGGAAAATAAAGACAGAAGTGAAAATCCCCCCTGCACACAAAGGGGATTTGTGTGCATTGCTGGGGGAGCAGCTGCAGTTACTGCCTCATGCCTGGGGTTTCCAACAGTGACAGAAAAGGATCAGGAGAACGATTGCGAAGGAAAGCAAGGGAAGAGAGATTAGCAAGGCATTACTAGCCAGGGACCCAGCAAGATTGCTGAAGTACTTCAGGTGGGGTGGATGAAGGAGAAATGGAGCAATTCAAATTGTCTTAGGCATTGCAAACTTAACTGTTCCCTAAAACCAACTTTCCGGAGACCAATTCCCTCATTAATTGAGCATTATTATCTAACTGTCTACTCTATCTTCAGCAGTTTACTTTGCTGCTAGTATCTCCTTTTAAAACACCAGAATATTTAAAATAAAGTCTACCCATTGATGAAATTCCACATTTATGCCCACTCCTGCAAAAAGCTTTATCTGTGGTTTGGGTACAACATGAGCTTCCACAAGTCCGTTCATTGGCTTCACTGGAACTACCTCCCTGACCAGTACAAACCAGGACGTAGAAATATTTCCTGGTCTTGGGCTTTAACCTTCCTGCCTGCCTCCCACAGCCACTTTCTTTGGTAAGAGACCAAGATGCTCTGCATCGCTCTGTGCGCCCCCTCAGCTCACTGTTGCTGTGACAGAAACTCAAGCTCCCCATTTAGTTTGAACTGCAATGTCTGGACTGAATGACACCAGTACCTGCCCCTTTCCTCCCCCCAGCCCCTGGCAGCAGGGGAGTCACACAGCCAGGCTTCCTTTCACCTATCTCCATTCAGTGCACCTAAGGAAATAAATAACTGACCATCCTCCTGCCTCCTGAGGTCCCCAGCACCTCCTGACCAGGTGAGGAGGGACACACTGCCGCATAGCAGCGCCCTTACATGGGCACCCCTCCTCCCCAGGGCATCAGCCCTGGCCTCTTCTCCATCAGGCTGGAGCTGCTCAGCAGTTGCAATTTGAGTTAAGATGGACAAAAAATATTGCAATACACCCATATCAATTAATTGTCAACAGCTCACCTCTCACTGCATCTGTTACGGGTCACCGGTTCTCCCACTTGTCTCAGTTACGTTGGGCACCAGTTGTCACAGTCAGAGTCCAGCTCAGTTGGCCTCACACAGGGCACCAATTGTTGCAACACAAACAAGCTATCAAGCTGCAACAAAGCTTTTGCCATCAGTCAGATTCTACTGCCCACACTGTTTCTCCTGCCTCCAGAAGTCAGACCACACAGCTCCCCCTCCACCCAACCCCCTCTCCCACCATCCTCAGGGCTATTTAACCACTTAGCGGAATGAGCTACAGCTGCACATCATCCATGTCAATCAACCCGCTGCCCCTGAGGCAAGGCCACAGCTGCATGTTATCAATGCTGATCAGCCCACTGCCTTCATGCCTCTACACTCAGCCACCTCTCATCACCCCCCCGTGAGCCTGCCCTGGTCACATACGACATTCATTTGCTGTTTACCAATGTTAGCTTGGGCACTGGAGCTAGGTTTATTTGGGAGGGAAGAAAGGAAAGGTGGGATGCTCCAGGTGTCCATTACTCTTTTGGCAGGCTCATGCTCCTGCGCATAGAGCCCGGGGGGTCCCAGGAGGAGCGGGACCCTGGCTTTATGGAGAGACTCGGGGAACAGTTTAACCAAAGCTCCAACCTCACTAACAGCCACTCCGTGACCTGCTGCCACACGCGGCATGCCAGGCTAGCTTTTGAACAGCTGCTTAACCTGGCTGCCACAGTCAAGGTTTTGTGAAGAGAGGGGCTGATGCGCAGAGGAGCTTCAGGAAGGACTTTAGGTGTTTAAAAATGCCTCGGTGGGGTTTTGTCTGAGTCCCCACCGCTATCTCAAAGAGATGGGAGTTTGGGGCAGCAGTGGCTGGAGGAGGAGCGGGGAGCTGGTGGGAGCAGGGAACGGGTGGATAAGGGGCACCCATCTTCTGCATATGCCTCAGCCCCAGCCCTAGCACTGGCCTGCCTCTCCTGCAATGCTTTCCCTTTTTTCTCTTGCAATTTCCTTCCATTCTAGACAGATAAAACAGAGGAGGTAAGCATGAAGAGCATTAGAGGGCACCGCAGGAGCGTGCGGGAGGGATCAATGGAGCAAGGATCAGAGGAACAAAGGAAAAGTACTGGAAAAAATGGAGAATCTTAAAAGAAAAATTTTACTGGGGGTGAAGGGGGGAGAAGAAAGAGAGTCTAAAAGAAGAAAAGATGAGCTGTATAAAGAACAGTGCATCAGAAAAGATAAGCTCAAAAAAGGTCATAGATTCCAGGTTATACGTTCCTCTCAACGAAAATGTAGAAAAGTAAGTCACAGTAAATATGCCATTGCCACACATCTTTTAAAAAGGAAAGGAGGAAAGGAATAAAGAGGTGGATAGAAAAGTTACATGCATAACGAAATGCCTCATCTATGTGATACACGTGCAAAGGAAGGAGCCGTGAGGTTAAGAGGAAGGGTGGTAAACAGTAACTCTTTCAAAAGCTGACATCTGCGATGAATCTAATGAGAGATTTCAAAATCTAGTCAAATCAAAAAGAGAGCCAATGAAGGTGACTGCAGCAGAATATATTTTGGGAATGAAGAAAAAGTACAATAAAAATTGTGCAAATCCCACTAACAAGGTAACATTTACAAATGTGTCTTAATATTGTTTGATATTTACTGTCCATGTCCACACTTGTAAATAAGGACTATCATCTAGCATTTGAGCAGGTTCTCAGAGTTTATTGTCGCGACAATTTCTCTGAACAATTTACACATACAGATCCCTTATGGCACATAGGGATAATGGCACTCACTCTCATTCATGCGTTTGTGTTAAAGAATCAGGCCAGCAGAATCCTCACTCTCACCCACACATATAGATACTCGCAGGTAAAAGGACTACAAGGATTTCACAGATTAGAATCAAAAAGGAAACCAACCTCAGGAAAAGAGAAAGATGGCTGAAAAACGAGGATGCTACTCAATGGAAAACTGAAGATGCCTCACTGACCCAAAAAGAGTCAGATATTCACACAGGGGAGCAACCATCTACATTTCATCGCAAAGGATCTGGGCATCACCGTGCCACCTAAGCTGGCACAGTTCAGTAGTGGCCATCCCCTGGCGAAAGGGCGAGCCCCATAGCTGTGGGTACGGACAGCAGTACAATAGTAATCCTCAGCTCTCCTCCTGTAAACCTGGGTGGGAGCCCTGCAGCCTGCTCTGGCCACTGTCCTCCAAGAAAGCTGTAACACCCCCCAGCCCGGGGGAGAGCCGTGAAGCCACTCAATGCTTCAGGAAACACCAGTAAGAAACCCAAAGGAGGTTGTAGCATCGCAATGGCCATTTACGTATTTGAGCAAAAAGGTAGGCGACATTTCACTATAGCGATTACAGCAGCCTAGTCAAAAATAAAGCGGTAAATTGAATCAAAGATGTAGTTTAGATATTAGGAAAAACCCATAGTAGTGGCAGAGATAATGACCGTCTGGACAAACTCTGCAGCCCTCAAGCTGGTGTCTGTACAAAAAAAAAACCAACTATTTATTTGTACACATGTCACTTGAGGACTCCACAGCCTGGAAGAGCATGAGGAGGGGGAGCCTGGCCTCAGAGATCATCCTCTCTTCTCTGCCGCTTTGATATCGGGGCTTCAGCCTATCTGCAACGCACAGCAGACAAAAACATTAATCTGTTCAGCACCGTCAGATCAAAAGGCAGATTGTTATAATTCACAACCACTTGGTAAAGTGGTTAAATGAATTGTGGACACAATGTGTTCAAAGAAATTGTCAATCATCTCCCTTGAACATCTTGGGATTAAAACCTTATTTTATATATGTCCCTATAGCTATTAACTTTCTTTTAGCAAAATTACTGTGTTTTATGCACCTAAGTTAATAGGTCCAGTGTTAGTTCTATGCACAACATCTCCAGCTAGCAGGGACATTAAAACTACGTTAATTTTAAAATCTAAATTCAAATAACTGTTAATCACTTGGCAGAAAGCTAAATAACTGGAAGAGCCACAAATAAATTACTGGTCATTCCTGGCTTCTCATTCTAGTTACCTAAAGAAAACAGCTTTCCTTCACTTTAGTTGTCAGCTTTGGCTTCTCTCTCTCTCTTTTTCAAAACAAACAAATAAAGAAATGCTTTCCTATATGTCTTATTTTCTGGAACTGGCTTTTGACCTTCTATTTGTTATATCTCAGGGGACTATTTGCCATTTAGGTTTCAAGATTTCAAATGATACTAGAGGAGCAATATTTGGTATGAATTGCTTTCTAGCTGAAAAAAAAAAGGCATTGTTTGGTTTTAAAGACGAAGCCACAGCTGATCTCATCTGATTTTGGGGGTTTTTGATTCCAGCTCTGCACAGGTCGTGGCCCACAGGCTGGCAATCCACCAGCTGCATTCAGCCTCCCTTGCTCGTAATTACTCAGTTTCCCAGTTCTCCTCCCTTGTTGGTTCTGTTCTGGTCACCACAATTAATTCCCATTTCTTACTCCTGTGTTCACCTTCTGTTCATTAATTTTTGGCCAGTCTCCACTACTGTTTCAACTCAGCATTTTGCAGTTTCTGTTAGAGAAATTCTCTGCTTATTAGGCCTTTTTCCTTCCTCTTTGGTTTTTTTAGGGTTGAAGGACAGTTTTTAATTGCACCTTCCAGAAGAATGGGTGAATATTTTGCTGTTGTCAGGTAGGTGCCAGGGAAACTCCCATCTCTCCCACCAGCCGTTTTCCTTCACAGGCTGGTTTGGGTGCACAAAACCACCTCAAGGGTGCAGCAGTACCAGCAATCCCTTCTCTTCCCTGTAGGCTTAAGAGCTGTTTTATCACAAGGATGCATGAGGAAAGGCACTGTCTGATGAACTCCATCTCTCAGATGGAAGTTCCCAGCTCCAAGTGGTTACTTTAACGACTATTACAATTAATATCCCCCAAACAGAGCATGTTTTCTGCTTCCTGGGCAGAGCCAGGAGGCACTGGTTGGTGGCTCTTCCCCAGCAGACACGAGATGCCCTCCCTTCAGATTGGGTTTCTCTCTCCATCCTTTTTTCCTCAGCAAACTTGTGGCCTCCCTGAAATTTGCAACTCGTATATCATTGCATAACCAAAGTCATCCTTCAGCTGTCTGGTGGTTGTACAAACATGCCTTAATCTGAGTTAATCTTAATTCTTGGAAATGGATCTTCATAGAATTTTGGAAGCAAACATTTAGCTTTTCTCTGGGGGTGGGGGGGCGGAGTAAAAAGAAGCTTGTGCCTACTTGCACTTTCCAGTCCCAGTATTGTATCCCTGGCAGATGGTAGTGATCAGGTCAAAAGATTGCAGACAAACCCTGCAAAAATCAGCTGGTTGTAGGACAGATTTTGTTTAGGCCAGATTCACTCAAGTGTAACAGTGGAGTTGCATCAGTTGAAACTAAGCTCAAATGAAACCTTAATAGAGCTCCTTGACTGTTTTGAAATCCTTATTAGTAATGCATATTTTTGCTTTACAGACACTGTGCTAAATCCTGTGCAAATACAGGGAAGACAGCTACTCAATAGAGATTTCATATTTATTGAAAGGAAAGAACTAGAATAAGTACAAAATGGGTTTGGGAATACAAATGCTGCACATCCTTTTATTGGCCAGTTGGTGTTGCAAACCAATTTGCAGAAAAAAAAACCCCAAACATTTCTTATGTAAAGTTGCAAGAAATACCTAATGCATGAATTTGAAGTATCCGTTATTTGAAGGGAGTGATTCTTCAAAGCAGACACTGGTATCTAATCAGTTAACTCCTAAGGCAAAGCAGGCAATATACCAGCTGATGCAATTGGTGGCAGCAGGAGTTTGGAAATAAATATCTCTATTTGGCACTGAGAAGTGAAACAGAGCTCAAATTTCTGTGGATTGCCTGGCCCCAAGTTCATGCCTCAGAGCTCGCATTTCTGTGGTAAAGGAAAATTAAATCTCAGGGTTTAAGATCTGGGGTTCAGTGTGGCTGTTTATTAAAATTCATCCAGCCTCCCTAGACTGCGAATATTTTGCGTTGACCTAGATGGAGCTCTTGATAAAATCAAGCTCTCATGGGGCATTTACAGTGTTTTCTGATAAAAGCTTAGTTGAACTGTGCTAACAAAAACTGAGACACTTGAAAGCAGTGATTATCATCCTCGCTAGGAACCAGAAACACAGTGGCATGTGGAAACAAAGAACAAACAAAAATCCCAAACCTTCAGAAACCACAACTGAGCCATCCACGGTGATTTATAATGCAGTTTGTCCTGGGTTCATTCAGCCTGCCTCTTTAGAGATGCTGCCGTCAGGGCTACAGCAGGCTCCTGACAGAGCCAGGGGAGAAGCCAGCGCTCCCGGCAGCCGGCAGCTCAGCACCATCCTGCCTGCAGCTGCTCCCTGCGGGAGCCCTGGCCCTAGCGGCAACAGCTCAGGTGGGTACCCGTGTTTAATGAGATGACTCCAGCATTAACACATTCAGATGTATTGTCTGATTGTGTCTATGACTGTCCTGCTTTGGGGTGGGGTGGGGTGGGGGGGGGTGCATCATTAGGTTTGGTAGTCCCCTTGAAACAAGATTCCCATTTCTCGGTCTCGGCCCCAGGTCAGTATGGCAGATGGTGCTGGAGCTGGCTGTCCTGAGCCTGTCCTGGGCGTAGCTAAAGGGGCTTGTTTGTCCTATGCACCCTACCATGCCCTGGAGGTGTCAGTGTTTTGTCTGTTGACTTAATTCCCATCTTTGCTTTTCTACTCGGAGATTCTGTGTCCTTACATCACCTCTATCAGCCCAAAGTGCTGTTTCTCAGGTCAAACAGCGAGTTCTGGTTCTGGCTCAGCCTAGCTTGAGAAGCTCCGTATCTGCTGTCTCACAGGCAACACCTACACGCTCTCGTAAACCTGTCAGTAGGTCTCTGTGTGAGTAACCTCAGCAGTCGACACATAACGGCACACCTGAATAGAGCCCTTGAATGAAAACGACAGCCTCCTGCATTCCTACCCACCGCTTGCTCTACAGACAGCATCCTTAGTGCTCCCAAACCGCTGCCTTTTCAGCTTAAAATGTTGCACTGGGTCACAAGCAACAGCAAGGAGAGAGAAACACTGTCCTTCCTACGTAGCGTGTCTGCAGTATATACATCTGTGTTTCCAGCCAGCTTAGGTCATGGCCGTTCCTAAGGAAATTCAGTTCAATCCATGCGGTCTCGGGTAGCGACTGGATCGCTGCGCAGGCTGCACTATTACAGAACGGGTCTAGCTTAAAGAAAGGTTTGCTTATGTGATGATGAGCAAGCTGGAAAGGTCTCTCTGCTGCTAGCTTGATAAAAAGAAAAGAAAAAGTAAATGATTATCAGTAAAGTGTGTTTGATTAGGTGTCACTGAGAGAAAGAAAATGCCATCTCATGTCACTTTTTAGAAAGCACAAGGTGTGTAACTTTTGGGGATGATTTTGCTCTTGGCTAATCTTCAGATTCAATATTAAAATCTCAAACTTCCCAAAGGAAAGAGATTCTGCATCTTTTAATGAAAGATAAAACAACAATATAAACATACACAAATTTACAGAGAAAGGATCAACTTTAATACATCTGGAGTAAAAGGTGTTCTTTTTTAAATATGGTATAAAAATAAATGCAAGAAACATTAACAGAGAATATACAGACAACAGACAAAGACACAGGCTTTCTTTCTCAATGTGAATACATCAGTGAAATGAAACCTTCTGTGCTAATTTATTGTGCAATAAATGTGATGCCATATGTATATTTATTAATATATGCATTTTTTACATTTCTTCCAGTTTTTGATTGACGTATTTTTTTTAATAAACTGTGCCTAGCAGAAGCTTTTTTTTCACTGTACTTGAGCTTGCAGAAAATAAAAAGACACAGATCCAGCTTGATATGAAGGAGGAAGTGAGCAGACAGTTTTCGAAATGGAGGCATCGAAAGGCTAGAGAGTCCCTCGGAGTCTGTAATGCCTTAGTATACACAAAAGAAAACAAGTCAGGTCCTTGCTCATGCAACATCTTGTTCTACTGTCCTCTGAGTCAGGCAATCAGTGAGCTACAAAGTATGTATAATGATTTGAGTCTGCTTCCATGCTACAAGGTGATCCTTTTAGTAGGACTGCACTAGACTGGTTAACCTCTTTGATGTGAGCGATTTCCCCTGAGGAAAAGATAAAAACAAAAAACAAAAACAGAAAACAGAGGCATGATCACCGCAAACCTGTTCATCAGCAACCACTTAGCGTTGCCACATCACTGTCAAATAACTAGGGGCACCAACTGGAGTCTGTCAAATCTTAAATCACAGGAAGCCCTTACACTTAAACACCTACACTGCCAGCCAGCCAGATTGTTTCACAGAATAAGCCAGCAAATTTAAAGGCCATTTTTGAATGAGATTGGGTTTGGCTGAGGAGAAGCTAATGCTGAGGGTTTTGCTGTCAGTCATACCCAGAACTCAAAGAAGGCTACTACAAGCGAGAGTGCCTTGTGCTACGAAGAAGAACGTGCAAACTGTGACAGTACAGAAGAGAAAAAGCTGCTTTATAGTTAAGGTAAGAAGCTAAGAGGCAGATTGCACATAGGCGGGAAAGCTGCTTTTGCATCGACGCAGCTACGGGTTTGCTGAGACCATGTTTACTGTTTGTAAGGAACATTGGACGGGTCTATTACATGAGACTGCATAACACTGCTTTGAAGGTGTTTGGATTTCCAGGTTGTTATTTTCCCCATCATTCCTCCTGCTGCAAGGATGCGGTTTCAGTTCCTTTAGCAAGTTCTTTTAATAAGGTGTAATAACTGTCCCACAAGAGTTAGAGCTACGGCGTGAAAAGGCTGGTGTAGGGTATGTCACCACGGTATATTTCAGGCAGATTTGAGCTTTATCTGAGCCAGACAAAAGCCGTGAAGCCACATAACAGGAATTAGCTTTCCCAAGGCCACATAAAAGGAGTTAGCCCTCCTAGGGCCATCCTACCATGGCTCAGATCCAACAGAGGCAGAGCTGGCACAGCAAGCTTACATCACTCCTCAAAATACCACAGGCATACCCTGGTAAATGTAACACAAATAGATCATAAAACATTAAATAGAAGGTGGCTCTGTCTAACTCTCCACTTAGATATTTAGTATTCACATTTATTTACATTATTGCATTGCTCTTTTTAAGTGCACAACTCAGAAGAATCATACTGGTTTCAAGGAGTCTACAGTAAGAAATACTGTGACTATAGAGAGATGCTACATTTTCTGCAGTAAATGGTAAATGAACTTATTCTGCCATATCAATGAGTTGTTAAGTCATCTGCTGTATTATAACTCAGTGGAATTATGCAATTTAACATCTATTGCCATTATCAATTAAATTTATGCTCACAGGGATCTGCAAGTTGGTTTTGAGCATTTGCTCAAATGCAATGTATCAGAGTGGGTCTGCACAAAAGGAAAAATAACGGGTTTATTCTTTGTGCTCCGAAATACAAGTTGAACAAATTATGGTGAATACTTCACCTACAATAGGATTTTGAAGGGAACTCATGGTCTGCACTGTTGGGTTAGACTGCTCATCCATCAGGTTCACCGTGTCACTCCTTGCTTCTTTGCAAGGCGAAAAGCATCCTTCCTGGCACGCTGTCTTCCCTGCATCCAGCTGTAACTCTGCTGCTTTCTACCTACATTAAATTCACAGCTTCTTGACACTTTTTAAGCCTTAAATTACATTTTCTTCTAATGTAACAGGTAAGCTGTTACAGTAAGGTATCTTTTCTTTTTAAATAGTCAAGAAAGTCTCAACAGCTGTGTGGCACTGGAATAGAATTTAAAACAGCATGTCCAAAATTCAGTGTTTTGTGAGGCAATTCATGATCATCAGCCTTGGACATACTCTCAGAAAATATTGAGCATATGCTTATCTTTGCTTTTCATTAACTTATTTGTGCTTAATTATACAGGTCTACAGGCTTGGCTACTTTCCATAAATATGTATGAGTTCCCTTTAGTACTGAACTGCATAAACCAGTTAATTAAAACAATTAAACCAGGAGTTCTCTATTAGTTATTAAATCAATTTGCTGAATACCACACTGGAAGGCTGTGCAAGCTCTTGTTGTGGGAAAAAATCGGTGAAATGTTTTTTTATTCTTATCTGCAACAATTGTTTATTTAGGAATTGTAAATTTGTAGATGAACCATAACCAGATTCTAGCATCTTGGGAATTAATTGTGGTATCAAATAAATTAGGAAGTTTTGACCTAAAAGCAGGCCAAAAACTGTTAGTTGATCTGACTTGTATAATCTTATCGCACACATTATTTCAATTCTCTCCTATAGAGCCAGTGAGCTGTTGTGGCAACTTTTCTGTGTTCCACATCACTTGTTCCGTGGATATTGCCTGTCTTTGGGTCATCTTTTTTCTCCTAAGCCCTACAGTGATCAGGATTTCTCTGGGTGGTCCTGCCCCTCCACCTCCCCTCCCTGCCTTTGCAGAATATTACACTTCTTAGAGCTACAAAGTCTCCATGTGAACAACAACAAGGTAGGCTCTTTTCCCAGGTATTAGAAGTTCTAATTTATCTTATTGTTGGAAAAGTGACATCTTAGAAGATACACCCTCTTAACAGATCTTCTTCCATATTTATTCTGAATCATACGTAGTTCTCTAATTGGGAAAATAAGCTTTTAATACACAGAATCCATAGCAGCCCCAAATACAGAATTACCCCGCCTTCTTATTGAGATCTGCAGGGATTTGTTATTTTCCCATTTACAGAATATTTATTTCAAACTCTGTTCCGGAGTATACTTTACTTTATCTCTGTATGGTAGGGTTTCATAATTATCACTTCTAGGAGATTTCCAGATTTACAGACTGATGTAAGGATCATCCCTTGTGGGTCATAATTTAAGAGCTGAGCCTAGCTATTCCTTTCAGATACAGTGTTAATAGCATTTCCATGATTTGGGAAACTACATCTAACAGGCCAGTTTTGTTATGAGTCATCACACATAGGAAAATGTTTCCTGCACTAATGAGATTAAAAAAACAATTGGAAGAAAACTCAGAAGAAGTAGTAGATGTTTGACTGAAGAATGAAAAGGAGATCCTCAATATTTTCAATATATTCTTCCTGTCAACATTTAGAAGAACACGGCCAAATTCTAAACAACATTAGAATTTTTGGCTGTACTGGTGAACTTTGGACGTATGGATTGAAGCTGTCTAACAATTTTACTAATAATACACAGGCCAAAATGAAACCCTGTGCACATACCTGACCAGGGAGTCGGAGTAGGAGGAGGCAGTGCAGCAGCTGGAGCAAACAAGCACATCTAAGAATATTAAATCAATTGGCCTCTGTGTTCAATCCCTGCCTTAATGTATTAACTGTTTAACACAGAGTTGTCCTTCCAACTGTACTTTTAGAGAACTTAGGGGGAAAATTACAAAACCATGTGCAGACATCCGAGCTGCTAAATACAAACGTGCTGACTGACCTGTTTATGCGGCATGACACTAACACCCCAATAAGGCAAACAAGCCAGCAACAACCTCAGTACACGTGTGGCTTATACAAAATCATTATCAAATTTTTATAGGGGCTGGAGCTGAAACATATGGTAGAGGAAGATTAAATCTTTTCCTTTTAGAAGACTAATTCTCTAACTTTCTGCTAAGCAGCCTCAGTCGCTCCTTTCTCATGTTTGTTGCCCGTGCAGATGCTACTCCCCAGGACTGATACCAGTAGAACTAGAAATGAGAACTCCATGCATCTGCCCAGGAAACAGAAACAGTGTGAACCCCACTGAGAGCAAAATGAGACACAGAGTGAGAATCGACCTTCCTTGCTCTCACTGTTCCCCATCTGCTCATGTGCGACACACCTGCCGCACGCCAGCAGCTCGGCCGGCACCAGCAGCTCCATGGCAGCGTACCACACACAGAGCCGGGACATAAGCAGCTCCTGAAGAGGCACATCTGGAGAGGCACAGGAGCAGAAACATTAAGTCCCTTTCCAAGATTAGGCAGCCTTTGCTCCTCTAGCCCAGGGGAGCTGCTTTAGCCCCACTCAGGGGGTCAGGACGCTGCTTCGATCTCCACAGCAGCAAAAGATGCTGCTGTCAGCCACTGGTGCAGGTGTATTTCTCTTTCAGACATGCGAGGAAGGGGAGGCAGTTAGCATTTACTGGATTTGAGGCATGAGTTGTCAGCACAGCTGCAGCGCTAAGTGGTTGCATGTGCAGGAAAATTCTTCTGCCTGTGGTGGGGATTTGCAGTGCTCTGTTCACTTCTTGTTAGGGCCATACCGGTTCCTGGTGTGGTCCATAGGTGGGAGGCAGCTGCTGAGCGACTGCGTTCCTGCTTTGGCTCGTTCCAAATCAGGGGACACTCATGAATTCTTTCTCCTTTCGTACTAATCTTTACATTTACTGATGAGCTGCTCTCATTTGTGATTAACCTACAAACTCTTGCCGGATAGGGTAGTTTGAACTTGAATAACCATCTGAAGTGTGAGGTAACACATAAGATTTTCCAAGACACCGATGCAGTAGAAAAGTATTTTTTAGTATGTTTGTCCTAGCCCTGAAACCTCAAGTTTATATACCTCTCTGCAGTTCTCATTCCTGCAAGTAGCTTAAGACTCAGGTAAATGTTTGTCAGGACAGGACAAGGAGGCTAGCCCTCACTGGCATGTCCTAGAGATGCTGGTTTTGATTTTCCTCGTTAGCCTGGGCATCATTCTGGAAAAAAAAAAAACCAACCAAACAAAAAACAAACAAACCAAACAAAAAACCAAAACCCAAAACCAGATTTTTGGACTAATTATTAGTCCAAATTTTTTTTTTTTTCAATTATTCCTTCATTTCTTTTTAGTCAACCATCAATAACCTTTCTCTTTCCTGAAATGGAAAAAGCCCTCATTTCTACAAATACTTATTATTTTCATTATTGTTTTGTATTTGTCAAATATGAAGCTTTGTGATTACTTTTTTTCCCTGACTAGCTATTTTTTGGTTTAAATTTTAGGAATAACCTGCAAGTAAATTCAAAAGTCTAATCAGGATTTCTTTGATGACTGTACATTGAACATGAGATCTCACAGTTGATACTGCATTGGTGCTCCTTCACAGTGCTATGCTTGAGAAAAGTAGAGCCCTGGGCAGGATTTCAGGGCTAGATGGCCTTTGATCTGTCACAGCAGGGCCTTGCGTACATAAATTTTACCTGTTCATATAGAAAAAATTCTTGATTAACAGATGAAATTGATATATTTTCTGTCTTTTTTCTTTAACATGACAGGAGATTACACTGGTTTAAGCATTTAGAAAGTCTATCTCCCACTGGCAAGAACTGAGGAAGCTATTTTCATGAGTTTAATTTCCATCTTTAGACAATAATTTGCTGTCATGTTACGTGACATTGGACTGAGTCTCCGTGAAAATGTGCTATGTTCAATGGCCTTCACACTTCACATCTCATGTACAAAATGACCTGATGTTAGTGGTTTGGAGGGGGAAAATATCAAAGGACTCTGGTCAGTAAGTTCTTCCAGCTAAGTGGGAGAAGGCAGCTGGAAAGATTATGGGTAATATAATGGTTTTAAACTCAGAGTTATTAGATGGGGTCTTGGTTATGAGTGAAGATCATTATCATCTGATGGCTCTCTGGTTTAATATATGAACTGAATTTCATCTGTTTTAATATATGAACTGAGTTTCATCTGTTTTGTACTGGCTGCATTTCCATAAAATGTCACAAACTTGAAACAAGCATGAGTGGGTTTTTTTGGCGTTATCTATAATTGGGCAGCAGCAGATGAGACTGTAACACTGATGGTGGTGTCTGAAGCCATGACACCAACAGGTGAGGATGGAGTGTCTCCCCCCAGGCAGCTCTGAGGGGCAAGACTGCACCTTCTTGCCCTGCTAACTTGTTTCCTGGTGGGACAAGAAAATTTCCATGGGGTGAAAATGAAATTGGCCCACTCCCCTGTAAATGAGATCCCTTTGCTTCACAGCTGGTCACAGCTAAGCACCAGGCTAGTGCTCACCAAGGTGTCCTGCTCAGACTCCCAGTCTGCCACTGTCACAAATCCCGCAGGCACAGGAGAAATTAAAGACAAAAGTTTTCCTTAAAGGGCCTCTTTGTCCCCATCAACATTATCAGTGCATATTCAACTGGGGTTTTGTTCTCCGTAATGTAGATGTTAGTATTTGAGGCAAAGGAAGTTTCCTGGTTTGTTTGTTGTTTGTTTGGGTTTTGTGTTTGGTTTTTTTTTTTTTTAAATATGGATTTCCCCCCCCTGTGAATTCCTCAAAATAATTTCAGTTTTGAAATGCCACAAAACCAGCTGATTTCCTTCTCTCTAGTACTGTAGCCAGCAATAAGATTATCCTGCTCCCTGACTTACATCTTTCCCTTCCCTACTCACTTCCTTGGGGAGCTTCAGTATTCCCAAAGAGAAGCCGGAGGGGCTGAGCTGGCCAGGGGCGAGCACAGGGCGCCCTGCCACCGTTCCTCGTGCCTCTGTGTCAGAGCTGGGACACTGGGGGTTGCTGCTGTTACTCCCAGGCAATGCACTTCTCCCACAGCATCATTCCAGTAGTGCCAAAGTGTACGTGCTCTCTGTTTTCACACAATACCTGGCACCGTGAATAACTGCGGCAAACCAAGAATAGCCGTGCTTGCTACTCAGAGGCAAACTATGAAGTGTCACATAACTATTACATATAGCAAATGCCAGTTTGCTATTACTTTATCTGTATTGTACCTGAATGCAGACCTATTTTTAACACTATTCATATCATCTGTTGCAGACTGCCAAAGGCATTAGCAGTTTTGCAATATAAAATCTACAGAGCAAGCTAAGTAGCCAGCGTTTTTAAGCTGAGCGTTTAGGGCTTTCATAAAGCACACCAACTTACTGAAAGTTTTCTGGAAAACAAACTCTCTAATGTCAAAGAAATGCAAAGCTGAGCTTAGGTTTTTTGGTTTTAAGCTGAGCATTTAGGGCTTTCATAAAGCATACCAACTTATTGAAAGTTTTCTGGAAAATAAACTCTCCAACGTCAAAGAAATGCAAAGCTGAGCTTAGAGTTTTTGTGTGTATATAGCTCGACTTTTATTTTTTCCCCATCAGACTAGAATAACAGCTCATTATATTGTTATTTCCACTTAAATCAAGGAATAGTACAGAGGGTTGCCCTTACAAAGTTTCTAAAGTTTCTAGTCTAACAAACGCTTTCTGTAGCAAGTATAACCCACTTCCAGTTATCACTGTTCAGGAGCTTCTTACAATCTCCATCTTAAAAAATCAGGTTATGAATACAAGGTCATCTTCTCACGTTCAGTCCCTAGACATAACCAAGGTTACTGGGTTTTTTTAAACCCTTCAAATGGAAAAAAATTAGGTCTAATTTAGCTCAATACAAACCCACTTTGATATAAAGTGAGAAAAAACCCAGTGAAAATTAGTCTAAATTTTCTAACTAACAGAGGAGAAGAGAAACTGTAATTTTCATCTTACTGGATCATTCAGAGATGATAGCATTTGTCCAGGTTGAAGACCTGTTTCACACCTATTTTATGTATTAATCAGAAGAACAGATCTATACCACAGTCCCTCACTTCACAGCTGAACAAGTTAATCCGTACACTGTCAGAAATCCTGAGAAATGCTTCCCTCATCCCTGCTGGTTGGAACCACTGTACCAAGGTAGATAATTACATATTATGAACTCATCATAACCGAGAACAAGAATGGAAGAACAAAGACGCCTGTGGTAAGGGGTCCTGGGGCAGCGGGTGATGTGCATTCAAGTTGTCTTGGAGGAAAGGTTTGCACTTGAGCATCCTGACATTCTGGATTAATTTGCAAGCTCAGAGCTGCCGATCTAATAGAGAATATAGATCCAGCAGTGGCATGTTTTATTTTCATACCTGACCTGACTTGACAGACTCCACCCGGATTCACAGGTAGTAGTTTGAGGAAAAGCAAAACCACAGTTTTTATTTTATAGCTTGTTCCATGAAAAAAGATTCTCCTTCTTCTACTGAAGAAGTGCTAATGCTTCACATCCAGAAATCCTCATTCCCATTTCTAGCTCACAGCTGGTTTATTGGGCCTGCCTTGCATCTCTGGCATCCTGCTATTCTGGTACTTCTGCCCTGAGATTAGCAGGATGAAAATCGGGCACGCCTGCAGGGCACAGTGCTCCAGTGTTTGTGCACAGAACTGCTGGTTTATCAGTCACTGCGCTCAGGGGATTATCACAAGTCCTCTCTGTGCCTCCCAGGCTGTCTGCACTTTTTCCCCTTTTGTGCTGCATTCTTCTCACATCTGCCTGCAGCTTGCTATTTCTCTCCTTATAGCCACCTGTTTACATATTCTTTACCATAACCGGTTCCTGATCTGTGGGCTGTTTAAAATCCCCTGAATAAATGTAGTTATTGCAGCTTGCCAGGCACTGCGTCTGGGAAAAAGCCCGGCTCTCAGAGAGGTCCCAGATGCACTACCTACTCTTTACACTCTCCTTTACTAACATAGGCTCTTTCATTAATATGGAACTTCCTACAGAATTATCGTGGAATTATCATGTCAAATGTTATCATGTACAATGTGGGTTTGTAGATCAACCTGCTTAGACACCACACAAATCACACTGCAACATGCTATGGCAACACCACCATGCAAAATAGAGGGGTTTTTGTTTCAAACATTGGGATAGTTTCCTTTGTGGCTGTTTACTTTTTAGTGTCCTTTACTGACTGTCCCATTGAATCCGAATTTCTTCCTGATTACAGTGGATTCAAAACATATTACAGGAAGTCTTTACCTATAAGAAAGTAGTTAAAGAATTACAGTTTTGTTTTAACATGTGAGATATTCCCACAGCCTCAAAAAACGTTATTCTTTCACTGCATTTGTTTCTTTTCTTTTAATTACTGGAAAGTATACATATATATATATGACTTTTAAATACTTGAGGAAATACTCTTGAGCCTTATTATACAGGAGGCAGTTTCTGAGAACTGCTCCTCTTTCCCTAGAAACTAAAAAAAACAAAAACCATGATCTTTGCTGAAAGCTGTCATATTTTTCATTTCAACGCACACAGCTCCACTAACCAGGTCACAGAAAAAGCCACGGACACACACACACACGCACAGCAGCATCACCTGCACAATTCAACAGACAATGCAGACAAACTTGAGTATAATCCAAGATCTTTCTACCTCTTTTCATAACAGGTTAGTGCTCGCCCTCAGTGTTGGCGTACAGTTTTTATGGCATGGGAAAATAGGGATGTTTCTGCCCTATAAAAATAAATGCGTTGAATGCTTTAGTTCGAACTTATACAATATTAAAAAAAAGAATCCAAAGAAACTGGATAAGTAAAAAGAATCCCACATATCAGGAAATCAGTGGATCTTTTGGCAGGTGGCAAGAGAATGCCCACAGCAAATTTACCAGCCTTCATTTTTACCTTTGTGAAATAGCTTTTGAAAATTAGATATTAAAAAAAATATCAGTTCTTGTAGTCCATTATCAAAACAAAATCCCAATCAAACCCTTGCACAACATCAGCATGAATTCTTTGGTCCCGAAGAAGCTGTACTAAACATTAAGGAAGATGGGGAAATCTATTTTTCCCTGTGCCCAATGAAAAAAAAATGGAACAAACTTTTTCATAAAATAAAAAGGAGGCAGGATGGAAAGCCAATGTATTCAAACTGTGTTAGACTTAGTATTTTGGGAGGCACAGAAAAAAGAACATCAAGCAGGTTTTCAAATTCTTTACTACAAGAAAAAAAAAAAAAAAGTGAATAATTTCATGCTTTCTAATGCAAAAAGCATGGCTCCCAAAGGTCCATTCCTCCATGTGTGACTATTGAGGTCAGTGGGAAAGGGACTAGGGAGGAGGGGTTGTAAGGAAAGCACATTATAAAGCTGTTATTCCTAGGAAAATTCTCAAACTGTGATGAATACACTTTTAACTGTCAGGTTAGAGAAGCAAAACGGGAAAGTAGGGATCAGTGAGGGGGAGGGGAGAAGGATGTCCCATCAGGTTTACTAGTCTTCCGAGGCAACAAACTTACCACATTGCGTGTGAATTTCTCAAAAGATGTTCGACGATCCAGAGTGTTTTCCAACTTAAATTTGAAATAATAATAATAAAAATAATAATAATAATAAAACAAAAAAACCAAAAAGGAAAAGGAGGGGGAAAAGAAAAGCAAGAAAAAATGGAGTAGAAAAGAAGGACTGATGAAACAATGGACTGCAAACCAAAGTTTGTATAAATCAGGAAGCAAACACAGGTATGAAGCTGTAATGGGACTCTGCAAAACAGGGGATTGGCAAAGCAGATATAGTATTCGACAAAAATAAATTTTCATGGAAATCAAACTGGTTTGATTTAAAAGAAAAACTGAAACCAAAAAGAAATAATGAAGTGCACATCTTGTGTTAATGAACTGACATTCACAAACTTAAGGACTTCACACGGACAGTTGTAGCTTTCTGGTATTTTCAACATCTCTCTCTCTATTGGATCTTCAGAAATCAATGTTTGAACAAAAAACAAAATCACACAGTACTTTCATATAATTTTAGGTTGTCATTATAAACAATAGAATGCTATGGTGTTAATAACTACCTTATTCCAGTAATGATCGGGGCCCTGATTCTTCAAGGTGCAGGGCTCCTGGCTGTTTCTAGGAGATTACTGTTTAGAGCCCACGAGTAAAGTTATTTATCATTGTAGAAATCTACATTGCACAAGCTGCTCCATGTACTCTGGGCTGTGTCTGTTCAGAACTCATTCCGTAATCTGGACTTTTCTAAGCAAATATTACATACCAAGACATGAGCCTCTGTTTGCCGAAGTGTGACATGATCACTCTTTCAATTCAGATTCCTAGCCTACTCAAAACTATTCATTAATAATAGGGAAAGAAACAGAATTAGGAAGCCCCTATATTTATAGTTGAAATTAGAAGTTATTCATATGAATAAGATTGTTTCTAAACACATTCTGTAGCTTTCATAGATGGAATAAAGAGAACAACAATTATTACATAAGCAAACTTGCAAACATGAAAGACTATTCTTCTGGGATTTTATTTTATTTTTTTAATGTATTCGGAAAGCACTTTGCAATTTAAGGTGCTTCATAACAGAGAAAACAGTACAATATGGGATGTAAAAATAAAAATAAGTTTTGCTAGATTAACTTATTGAAACATGCCCGCATGCAGGATATATACACATATATGTATATTGAACTCCTGTGTGTATGTGACCCTCGAAACACGCCAAGCTGGTCACCTACCAGATATCCAGTTGCACTGGCACAGGGGAGAGAAGACTGAGTATTGTTGCAAACATAACCACCGCTTTGCACAGTGGCAAGACAAAGGCAAGATGGACCAATACCTTTTTCTTGGCCTGTAGCAGCTCCTGGTAGGCACTGGATCGTATAAAACGAGGATAAGAATCACTTTTCATCAGTTTGTAAATGTGCTCCTGAAAGGGAAAGAAGGAGCTGTTAGTCCCATAAAAGAAGACGTATGTAAAATGGGAGGCACTCGTATATGTTTTAGTTGTGGAACATATAGCACCTAGCGCTTTTTGGAATGGGAAGCCTTATAGGATAGCAGGTTGCAGTTCTGAAGCTAAGGCTGAATTGCTCTCGGTTCTCAAAGCAGAAATCCCACCTATTTTATGTATAAAGGACACAACACACCTTTCTTAAATTTATAGTCCCTATTTCCACTATGTAACTCTTTTTCTAAGAATCTACAACCGAGACCTAGCTTAAAGCCCAGTTTCAAACCTGCCTTACATCAGTCAGTTTAGTTAAGTGATTAAATGAGGAGCTGCGGATCCCTCCTCATCAGATTTTTCAGAATTAGTTTCTGGAGATGCTTTTCTAACTTCATAGCCTGGGAAATGGTACTAGGTTTCTAATTCAGGACCACAAATAAGTGCTTAAGTTAGGGAAGATTTTCCCTGGCTACTCTCGAAAACATTATTTGACAGATGTTTAGTCTCCTGTGCAGCTGACAATATAAACAGGAAAATATATATGCAAATTGAGAAACAGTTCCAGACTAATCTAATTTCCAAGATACTTATTCTTCAGAGGCATATGAAACTTTGGAAACCCTTATTCAGAAAACAAATGTCACAGGCAGTTTATGAAGCCTTTCTTTCTGGAGCATTCTCATTTCTGTAAAATATGAAAACTAAACATTTATGATGTATGACACTTTATAATTCTAATTATAATATTAGTTAGGAAAGAGATTTGTGGAAAAATCCATCAGAATAGGAAATACTCTCAAAAAATATTTTTTTAAATCCATGGACTTGTCTTAGCTATTTTTTGTTTATTTTTTACTCAAACCCTACTTTTTACTCTAGGAAATTTGTAGCACAGAAACCAGGAAACAGCAAATAAACTGTAAAGTAAATACTGTTTCTCAGCTTGGTTCTGCATAAAATTAGTGAATAAAATAATAATTAAAAAAACCAAACAACAAACCACCTTGCTTAAAAACTATGGCAAGGTAAAATTAAAGCTCATTATTATTTTTTGTTGTATTACAAACTCTAGAAATGATTCTGAGTGCCTTTGATTGTATTTCTTGCACTAAGCAGAGAAATTCTGGTGTATATCCAGAACTTTGACTGGTACATTTGGGGAGTTTTTATTTCACTCAGTTTCTATGAAAGCAGCCGATTCAGCCAACAGAAAGCAGGAAGGACTCTGCTCCGGTTGTGCCTATCAATGGTGATAGGCATTAAAATGTTGGGTATGTGCAAAAACCAGCCCTGTAAAAGCAAGGCTAAATTAGGCTGTATTAGTATTGTTAATGCACACATTAGTCAGGAACTGAGGCTGGAAATTATTTAGCAAAACTGGTCTATTTTTTCTTCTGACTTGCATTTGACCCAGAGTTCTGTGGTGCCACCTTTCAAGCCCAGAAATGCTTTTCAACACATATTTAACTGCAATTAAATGACCTGCTGACCACCAGAATGACTTTGAAGTGGTTTCTTTCCCAAGTAGCTGGCCATAAAGAGCCTGTTGCAGAGGCAGAGCCCGACTCCCGACAAAACCCAGCCACTCCAGGTGGGGCACCTTGTAAAGGTCCTAAAGCTTCGAGGCAGAACTGGGCAGGTACAGACTGCCTCTTCCCAGAGAAACGGAGGCTCCCAGGCTCAACTTGTATGCTAAACTGGCTCAGATAAGCAGAGGTCTGACAGGAGGAGAAGTCCTACTTGCATAAAGATTGAATACTCTACGTCTTTCATAATGAAGAAAAAAAATAAGAGAGATCTAGAAGTAAAATGGGGCTGAAATTTTACATGCATTTTAATAAATAAAATAAATTTATTACTGGCAAGGAATTCAATTGTCCTTTACTGATTCAGCTGCAAAGAGATGTTTTTTTTTTAAACCTTTAATCTTGCTGGATTGTTTATTTGCATAATTTATGTCTTTGCTATACACTGCATTCCTAAATCTCCAGGGGATCAACCCATGCAAGGAAAAACTGCGTGTCTGGCTTAATGCAAAGTACTTCATAACAGTGGGTACGATACAGTGTCTAATGAAAACTTTATTGTTGCACCACAGATTGCTATTCTCATAATAGCAAAATGAAAAGGTGGTAGAATTATTCTCCCTCCTATTTAGCGCACAGGCGCTTTCCCGAAAGTAGAAAGCCTCGATTCAATTCCCTTCTCTCCTCTGTGAGACTTGCAGCAGCATCTCCTGACTCCCAGGATGATGACCTAATAATCAAGCTGTAGAAAATCCTGCAGGGATATGATCTCAATCTCTCCTTTTGACACCATTTCACTTTGCATTAATAATTAAATTTTCATCACTGGGCTGCTGATGAAAAAGGGGGGATGGTACTGATTCTACTACTTCTACTGCGAATCCAATTCTTTTCTATTGCTTTTCACAGAAGTCTACAAAGACGAAATATTAAGTTATAAGTGACATGAAGTGTTGCATTTAACACAGAAGTATTTGTTTTTTCTTCTGATAGAAAAGATTTGCATTTTACTATTTTGGTCTTTTAACTTTTACTTCCAATCTCAAAAATATAAATAGTTATACAAATCTAGCTCTTGTCAAAATTATCTTTTGATGATGGCATGCAAATTGTGATCAAATAAGACCCCAAAAAGCCAAATAAGACATTTACAGACTGTTCTTTACTGCTGTAATACTGACTATTGAAAAGCAGATCTTTAGGACCTCTGCCCAATGTTCCGTAGATAGTAGTTTAATAAGGTATAGAATACACATCATACAGGGAATATGATACTTCTATACAAGGTGTTACAAAATGTTATTTCTCATATGGGTCATATTCTTTTCATGATGGGAACCTATGACTCCTGTAAACGACAGCAACACTTTTGGACAGGCATTGAGAGAATACATATTGAGCCTGTATCAAGAGAAGCCTTACAGAGACACATCTTAAGAACTAAAAATCAACGTTTGTGTGGGGGCAACTTTTCTCCTACTGTAACTGAATAAGAAAATTAAGAACATGGGAACATGAAAATATCATTTTCACTGTACTATATGCTTTGCTCTATTTCAAGTCCACTTGTAATAATTTCAAGTCCACTTGTGTAAGCCACAAGTACCAGGCACAGAAGTTTCAGGAAGAGCTTTAGTAATGCACAGGTCTCATGAAAGAAAGATTGTTACCATTTGCGTTGCCAAAATGGCATTTTAGTCAACAAAGCGTTATCATTTAATTCCCAAATACATGTCATTTTTTTGTGTATAGATTTCACTACCCAATATTCTATTTCAAATGGACCTAAATAGCATTGCAAACTGACCTGAGCATCTTCAAATGTGTATCTTCCAGGGTCCTTTACATTCTGCGTGGTTTTGTCATAACTTTTTGAATCTAGATTGATAGCACTGGGTGCACCTGGAGCAAGAAATTCTTGCCAGATTTCTTGGACGCGAGCAGGAACTTCACGGATAGGCCTCTTCTTCAGGTCTTCTACTGCTAACCAGAACCTACGGCACAATATAGCATCTTGATTTCCAGTTCAGAGCAATCATTAATGAAGTGCTTGCACTCTCCTTTGCTTTTAAAAACATATATGAAGCAACTGAAAGCCATGCAACTCATATTAAAATAAGTAAAATCTGTGATTTTATATTGGGATCAGCATTCTTATATACTGTCTCAGGTGATTGATCCACCTTAATAAGCAATTACTACAAGCCTTTTCATGAGATGGGTGGGAAATGCTTCATTTTTTTATGCATAGTAACTTGCTTACAGGAAGGTTTCCATTTACCTGGAATTAAACTGAAATTTCAGTTCACCTGAACCACGGGGGCTTATATTGCTTATAAACCCATTGCTTTTTGACATTCCTTCAAAAAATAGTAACTTACCTTCTTGCTATCTACATGAATCTCTTGGAGTCCTGCTAAACTATAAACTTTGTAACTGTAATTTTGTGACTATTACTTCACAGATAATGTATAAACTGGAAAAAAACATTTGTTTTGCTTGCTATAATTTAATTTATCTCTCCAGCACTGCATTTCTATGCATATTTTTACTAAAATGCTGAAGTACCCATTCTCTCTGCTGCTGCATAGCCATATATATATATATATATATATATATATATATATATTCATAGACAGCATACAGTGCAGGCCAGTTCACTGTATTCTTAGTCTGGAGCAGGATCACTGAGGTCTTGAGCACTTTGTGATCACAGCTAGCTACCTATAAGCTTTGATAGTCACTTTTTATTTGCTATTATGATTATTACTTCTTCTATTGGTGTTCAGAATCTCTCACTGCACCACACAGTTCTAAATTCAGTTAGGATCCCATGTTTAGACATGGTGCAGACCACTTAGTTCTCCATCCCTCCCAAGAGCCTAACTAAGGTTTGACTTTGTTAAATACGTAATATGTACCATCGCAACTTTTCATTATTGTTTTGACACAGCTCTACTATGAAACAGATAAGCTAAATCCTGTAATATGTTAACTGAAGTAAGTTGGATTTTACAAGGCTGACAAATAATTTGGGTGCACCTTTAACATGTAGTTCTACCCTGCTTACACTGTGAGATCAAACCGAGCTCTCTTAGCTTAGTTAAACAAGGATGGGATAGGGGATAGGAACAGTGGAACTGTACTCAGACCCCCAAGAAAGCAAAATGATGCCTCCATCCATCCAAATTCTACTATAGTCATTGCAAAAACTCTTAAGAGAGGATAGTATAGCATAGCAAAAAACCCCTAACACTTTACCATATTCTTCCTATAAGACATTCTTCACTTGACATGATTTACCTTCCAGGAAGCAATTAGTCCTTCATAGTCCTGTCTTGAAATTCCTTTGTAGCAGAGACGGAATGAGCCTGTGCTCATCACTCACAAGCCATTATGGTCAGCTTCACTCTACTGGAATGATTATTTTAGGTATTTCTACACCCTTCAGTTTCTTTAGTACCTAAGCACAACCATTCTGTCTATTGATCTCTTAAGATTCTCCAAAAGACAGAGAAGTAGTATTGTCCCAGTTTTGCAAATATATTAATAATGTAATAATGTACAGTGGTTTCTCCAAGGTCACAAAGGGAGCCTGTGCCAACAGAACATCATTTTAAAAGTGCTGGGTAGTGTCACTTATCTCTATGAACTGCAATGTGAATTGAGAGTAGATCTGCACAGAGCCTGGGGATGTATCCTGAGAAGCTGATGGCACTGCAGTAAGGATAGAGGCCTCATAACTCAAGTTTAAAAACTGCACAGCTCACAAACTAATTCAGTTCAGTTTGTCAAATTTGGCCAACCTACTTCGGTTTCCTTAAGCTGCTTTTGATATTTGCATTTAAAAGTGTATATCCTGCAGCGCTAACCCCTTCAAATGCATCTTCTGGGACTGACTGATTACTCATGTGTATCAAAGTCAGGTAAGGAACAGAAAAATGAAAGGAAAGGATGTTCTTTGTAAACACACATTTTCTGTCACCCTGCAGATATCCTAAGGATCTAGCTCAAAGCTGTCACATTCTTGTTTGTTCCATTATATCACTGCCAAAGCTTCTGGAAGTCACCACAAAGATGCTTTAGGATACTATTTTCTTTTGCAAGTAACCCCCTTCCATATAGTAGGCTATACTCAATTATGGGGAAAATAGATTGGAGATAGATACTTTGAGGAAACATTCAGCTTCCAGAATAGAATAGGCAGGTTGTGTAGAAACATCCTTACAGGCTGAACACCAGCTCTTTGATAGATTAATTTTATTTTACCTTTCTAATATTAGCATTCAAAAACCCTGTTGAAAATGTGAGGTTCTAAATACAGAAACCTCTGTAAAAGTGGGAAGAAAATGCTGATTTCTGTGATGTGTTATGTCTAGGGTGCTTACTTCACAGTCAACACACATTTTAACATTTTAATCTACTTACTGATCTTTCAAGAAAAAATGCCTGCCCTCCTCCCACAGAGAGTTAAAGTCAAATATGCAAAGTTAGGAAATGCCAAAATTAAGGCTGCTACCTCTTGCATTCTCAAAAATAACTTTTCTGAATATCCCATGGGAACAAATAGCACAGATGAAGTTCAAATGAAGTCTGCAAGATCTCAGCACAGGACCTCAAGTCAGAAAAGCTCCCTGTCCCCTTTTACAGCTCTCTGCCTCGAGAGCTGTGCCAAGCGCAAGGGAAGACTGCCGCAAACAGCACGCAGTGTGCAACAGTAAATATGTGCAAGGGCAGGAGAAGGGAGAGGGAGAACCCGACCACATTTTCTGGACTATGATATACACAGACTTAATGCTACTTCGTGGAAGGGACTAGAGCTCAAACTCTGCCATTCGATAAAACATCCCATCTCCTGTTGGTGAAGGTTTGCTTTTGCCATGGAGACCTTCTCTGGAAGATGCTCAGTGCCCTTGGAACAGAGACTTGAGTAGCTGGGTGTAAACCTTATTGCTGCTTTCTGTCCCAGCATCTGGGCTGCCACTTGCTGGGTCACATGCCAGACATACAGCTGAGAGTGTATACTGTATGATAGTCATACATCCAGCCACTTGACATGGTAAGACACATGTTGCAAGATATTTGGGGATTACTTTCAAAGTGAGGATGGCCTTGCTAGCTAAATAGCACAGCTGCAACATGGCTTCTGTCCCATTAACTGACCTAAATGTCAGATGAAGCCATCAGCAGATCCCAGAAGAAGCTAATCAGTTAAATTCAGCACAGAGGAACTCAGAGCGAGGGAAAGGCTGCAGTGATTCTCCACAAAATGTGTGAGGTTTAGGCAGTGTGGAGAATTAATGTGAGCTTTGCACCCAGTGCATGTACACAACAGTTTGGAGGACAGACCTTTCAGCGTTTTCAGCAAAAGCAAACAGAAACCTTAACAAACTCCATGGAGAAAATCACCTAACATTTGTCTAGGGGCAGGAAAGACTACTCTCTGTTTCCTGGAGTCCACCCTCTTGCCAAATACAAGTTCAAGCTTCAAGACATAGTAGTGCTGAAGGTCTTCAAGAAAATGAAAGAGAAAATCACTGAATCTTGCAACTAATTTCTTCTCATCTAATAGACATGAATGGCAACATTGCTGGGACTTGTAGTTTTAGCTTGAGTCTGAATGAGAACTAAAGCACAGGCAATTTTGGCCTTGAGGATTAAATTTTGGTCAAGTTATTTGCCCACAAAACAGGGTGTCATAATCAAGTGTGAAGGATAAATATTACCAGTGCCCATCCTGTGTGGGAGCATGTCATTACCAACATTTCTGTTCAGACTTGCAGGACAGACATCAAGGACAGTTAATCGGTCTTCATACTCTGTAACATGCAGAACGCACTCTTCCACCACCAGTGCAGAGAGAAATGCCTTGCATTTACAGTCATCAAGAGTGGAGATCAGTAATAAAGAGCAAAAAAAATGAAAGTGAAACAGGCTGGATTAAAAGGAAAACGTAACCTCTTGCACCATTTTCCCTCTTCTCTAGTAAAAGCACTGTTATGCAGTTATTAAAAGAATAAGCAGAAACACTGAAGGAAGTTAAACACAAAATTAATCACTATGACTGAAACAGTTTTTAGGGAACACTGCAGATTTTTAGTAGTGTATATGTGGGGGTTTATTCATTTTTTCAACAGGAAATTATTGAAGTCTTTATCTCCAGTACAGAACATTTCTACAACTTAAATGGATGAATCCAAAATAAACACCTCACAAAATCTCAGTTTGCTGGAGGATGGTCAGAGAAAACGTATCAAGAACAAATGGCTAAATCTAGCTAAGTTCTCAGTCCTTCTCTTCTTTTTCTGGACAACCAGAACTCAAAACCCCTTTTCCCTATTTACTCACACATTACAGAAGCTAATAGGGCAGGAAGGAAGGGGCAAGGGGTCCACAAGCTTTTGCTTCTGTGCATCATGGAAGAGGTCTGGTCACCACCTTCCCTTCACTAATCTAGGAGGCTTTTGCAGCCTTAGCACTGCCTTGGAGATCACACCTACTGTAATACTGCATAATGACTTGGACAGGCTTTCAGGTTGACCTGAAACCATCTAGATCTTTACAGGCTGCAATTCCTACAAAAGAACCACTTGGGAGCAAACATACAGTCAGTGTATGCATATTATTTTTCTAAAGAATTCTGCTGTACTACAGACAAAGGAAGGATATGAAGAGGAATAGGGATTTTCTACAGAGGTGAAAGAAATTAGGTCTCCAGGTGCCACATTGCAATAAGATTCATTTCACTTTGAAAAGTCCTTTTTCAGTGCTTAGAAAGCCTTGTGACCAAGCTCAGTAGGACTGGATCATGCTCAAACTTAAGTCTTGTGAATTTTAAACAATGGCCACCATTTTTGTAGCAGGCAGTGGGAATTTTATAAATCTATTATCCAAATCATATGTTACTTTAGCTATTTGTTCTGTGTAGTGAGCAGCAAGCCAAGCGATCTTTCAAAAAAATCTGCATGGTAACAAGAGCTTACAAATCACAGCCTCTGTTAGGTGAATGCAGAATCCAGCTTGGGTGTTAGCAGACTGCAATCACACTGTAATGAAGCTACCACACTGACAGAACTGCTTAGACAGTTTTATTCCTTTGCTATGCTTTGCAACACCCCTTTAGAGAGTGAAATACTATTAATCCCAATTTACGAGCAAAGAAAAAAATCAGAGAAAAAATACAGAGTAAAAAGGCGAAACCTGGTTGCATTCCTAATTGCACAGTTCTTGGTTTTAACTCTCAGCTCAAGTTTCTTCATCCCTGTTCTGCTTAAAACAGGACCTACATCCACCAAGAGTGAGATGCTCAGTCACCTTAGACAGTCTCGGTCCAGGTTGATGAAACACTAACACTGGGACTTTTAGCTACAAAAGATAATCTCATTTGAATAGGAATGGTGCATCTGGTAGAGTTATTTCACAATTTTAGTATTTCTTTCACCAAAGCAAGGTGTAAGAATTCTAATCAACTAATACTGAATGTCTCTGCATTGTCTGCTCTCCCCTGCTGTATCCTGTGCACTGCACTTGGTAGCTAGAATCCAGGGTCCCAGCATCTATCCCACTGTAGGTTTGGTGGTGCTTGTTGTAAATTTTCTTAGTATTAGATCAGTAAATGAGCAAAAGCCAGCTACTGACTTACATTCACTTTCTTGCAGTGGGAAGATGTGAATGGAAATAAATATTTTTCTCAAGGTGGCTTTCAAACACTACTACTAATAAAAAAAAAACAAAACCACTCCAAAAACCCAAATTGCCACAGTGGGGTTAACAGGTGAGCAAAGGAATTGCTGGTCTTTTAAACTTAAGGCTTATTCACCAGTAAGGCTTCAAACCAGGAAGCTTTTCATTTCAGTTACTGAGATCTATAGCATTTTGACTCCCATATGCAATGAGTGTTACAAATTCATGCTTTCTATCCTGACTTTACTGTGTGAGCCTAATGGTGGATTGATTTCTCTACAGTTTGAGAATTCATAAACATAATTCTAAGCTTGTGAGACAGTTTTCCTTCAGTTAATCATCACAGAAAGCACCTTTTCAGTGCAAGTTTGATCCCCTGCCTGATCCTTCCCAGGGACAGCTTTTAAGCTCATAGTTGCTGTTGCTCAGATACTGTATTTTATAATGCCAATATAAGAATCTGGAGAGGGAGACAGAAAAGTAGATGGCATGTTAAGGAATCAGCTCTGAAAAAATTTCTCTAGGGAATTTTTCTGGATCAGTCACTTGCAGTTTGCCTGTGGTTAGTGTTGTAAATAGGATTAGAAGAAAGAGCTAGGGATTATGCGGGTAACAGTCTAGCTGGCCGAGAGACAAATTAATCACAGAAAAGCAGAGAAACTGCAGCACACACTGGGCTGGATAGGTTCATATTTGAACAGCTGCTTTGCATAAGGAGTTACTAGGATGCTCTTTAAATAAAAAAAAACAAAACCAAAACCCCCCACCTTTCCTTTTCTTGATATTATTCAGATTTTAAAACCTGATTTTGCCACTATTTTTAATACAAGAAGTCTGTATCTGACACTAATGAACTTAGCAACATACACATGCAGGTCAGGCCATATTTCCATGGGGGTAATGGCAAACAAATCGTTTGGAAAATATCATAAGGTCTAGAGTATGTAGCATACATCTATGATGCAAAGTTCAATGTTTGAATATGAACACGGTCAGAAACCATGTTCAAAGACCATCTTTAATTATTCTGCTGACAAACTTCAATTAGCAACAAGGAGGTCTGGGCAATTATTCAGCATTTATGAGTCAACACCACAAAATGCTAAATGCCTCTTTGAAAATGCTGTGTGGATGTAACTCTAGTATGAATGGCTACGCTGCACCACTTCAGAGTGAGAAGTGGCATAGATAAGAATGTAGTTTAGGATTTTTCTGACTTCTAGAATGTGTGCAAATCGGATTTTATACTCCTTATGCTAGCAGTGAATGGGAAATTATACAGATGACACCTGAAAATAAGGTTGAATAAAGAGAAAAATATGTTGTCTATGCTTTTGTACTATGTACAATTTGACTTACCTATAGAAAGGCTGTTGTTCCTAATCCCTCTGAAATAACTTTTACTGAAATATGACTTCCTTAGAACAATAAAACATGCTGTTAACCAATGGATGGACTATCATTGTTTAAAATCCAGTAATTGCTCTCTCTCACATAAAAATAAATCTGTACATATACTTTTTTTAAAAAAGAAAGCTGCATACCCTAGCAGTACCTTTCTACGTTGTAATTAGTGGCATTTGAGAGCTAGCCGTCATACTACTTCTGTTCTGTCAGATCCATGAGTACTAGAATGGTGGAGATTTTCAAAAGACCAATGACCCTCAGAAGCTTGACCAACACTGCAAGTCTGTTGATTTTACTTTTAAATCCTTCATTTATTTTTTTAACAAATTCTCTTCCTTAATTTTACTGTTCTCATAATATTGGACTTAATAAAATATACTGAACAGGCTTTAAATGAGTCAATGTTTTAAACCTGTTTAATTAAATCAGCTGAGAGAAAAGCTCTTGCATGGGTAGTTTGACCAGAAGTTGGACATGAATGGGAAAATATGCTTCATGTGAGTCTCTGCTAACTGTAATAATCTTGTCCATCAGCCTGAATGTGGGAGCAGGTGGCAACCTGCATGAATGGATTCTGAAAGGTAAGACACAGGAAAAATTTTGAAGGGGTCAAAAAATTGAAAAGAAATGTATTAGACGGAAAAAACCCCCACCAACGAATCTTATAGGCTATTAAAAAATAAAGTCCCTCTAGTTTACCTTAAATTTTCTGAACTGAATTCCGACTCCAGGAATTTGAGAAACTGCTCTCTTCCCACAGGGTCTTTCAAAGCTTCATCCATGCCAAACCCCCATCGTTTCACCCTCTGCTGTCCTGGCTCTTTGCTACAGAAATGAAAACAACAGAACACACAATCAGCAATACTTCAGTATTATAGTACTCCATGTCCATAATTTAGACTAAGCTCTAAAGTTCAGCTGCAGATTTCTCACCTTCCAGATTGCTCGTATCTGTGCAGTTTTCAGAGATGAGCAACCAGGCTGTTCTTGCACAGGGTAAATGTAATACATATGCATTTACACAGAAGAATAAGGAATTCCAACTAGGAAATGTTACCAGATTTTAAAAGGTGTCTTTTTCACCCACATTGGAACCCTGGAAACTGGTTACTGTAATTTTTTAATTTTTTTTACACAGGTTAATTAATCCATAGCTTTTCCCATCTTAAGAAACTCTAAAGTTTATTTTTTAGATATATATATAAATCTATTAAACATTATATATTTTATAGATATAAAAGTCTATATAGAGAGGTGATAGGATATTGCATTGCCCTTCTGCCTCAGTTTTTTCCTGCAATACCTCTGTCTGAAATATTCACATTTCAAGGAAAACCTTGAATAATACCCCCTTACCCCAAGAAAGAAGAAATAGAATTATATACCTTGCCTCCAGTTCCCAGAAAGTAGTGTCATCTGATATCCAAGGGTTTGAGGGATCAGGGGGCACAAGAAAGGGATCATATTCCAAATACTGCTCTGTATAAGCTAATAGACTAGGAAAACAAAACCATCAAATATTGTCATGTCAGGAGGGGGGGAAACCTGATCAGGTTACCCCAGTTAACAAGTTACCTTGCATCAACTGACCCATGGTAACCAGGTGTGCACACGCGCAGAAGGCAGCTAACAGGTTTGCTCAAGCCCTTTAAAAGGGGACCCCCGAAGAAAGAGGGATGGCTCAGGTCTTATCAAGAGCTAAAATAAGATAAACTACAAAGATCCCTAATACTACCACATAGCTCCTTTTAGGGCTCCTTTAGGCACTAATAAATTAAATCAAGCAACCTCTTCCACACACATTTGCTTTCATAAAGGAATGTTTTCTACCCCTATGGTTTTAATTATCAGTTCCTGTAAAATCTGTTCTAAAACACTGCATGATATTCAGGTCATATTTATTGGCCCTGCAGCTGCTAGGATTCCTTTTTTCCTCTTTTAAATACAGTTAATATTTTTATTATCTTATAATCAAAAGGCACTACTCCCACATTTATTGCTTTCAGAACACCCCAAAGTTTTTTTTCAAATTCTCCAGTATTCATGGACTGATCTAACTCAGCTGAACACACCAAAAACTTTGCTTCTATTCTCCTAATTTACATCTCCCATGCCCTTTTTCCTGTTTTCCATTCCCTTTTGCCTCATAATTACTGAAAATTTATTGACAAGTGAAGAAAAATATTCTTTCTTTTCATTCCTATTTATCTTCCGACGGTATTCCATTTTTACTGTTCAGCAAACACAAACTCTTAACCTGTTCTCTTTGTAAATACATGTTTGTATGTGTGTGCATATGTACACATGTATAAGTAAAAACACATGCAGAAATGTATGAGAGGATGAAGAACCATTTGTATATGGATTAATTTCCTTTACCAAGCCTTATGCAGCTCAATTTTCCGCAGTCTTTACTATCTCTGCATTTGATGTGTAAGATCGAGCATTCCTTTTTTGTATGTCTTTTTTATCTAAGCTGTAGTTAGTCTTTCTGAAGGGATTTTTGTTTTGCTTTCTAGACCCTTCCTGACAAATTTTGGTCTTATTTGGAGAAAGATTCCTGCTAGTGTTACATCCTCTGACCTGAAGTAAGCTCCTCACCCACCAGCTAGCTCTGCCGATCAGGTCCCTGCTTTACCGGTGACTGCCCTTTTGAAAAAGCCAAACAGTAACCCCAGACCCATTTCCATTTGGCCTCCCTGCCAATGCAAGGTGAAACTTGTGCCCACTTGATCACAGGCTCTTCCAGTGACTCTTGGCTTTATCAGAAATATATCATGGGATATCTGGGCCCCCTTTTATCAGTAAAAGATCCTAATACCTCCTACATAAAGTAAACTCTCATTAGTTATTTCTATGACACCTGAGCTCCCTTGTCTGTCTGTCTTTGAAGCTATTTCACACCGACATTTTCCCAATAGTTATCAGTCTAATTGAAAAAAACCAGAAGATGTGACAATATACTTACCTCTCTGCAACTTTTGACATTTTTAATCTATGTCTGTCTAATTGCATTTGCCAGTGCTTAATCTGCAAGAAAGGAAGGCAAAGAGTTTTCTGAGTAATTCATAGCTTGACTTTATTTCCATAGCTTTTTTTATTAGGGCTGTAATTTAACCTTAATTTATCCTAGGGCACAGAAGAGAAATATATCCGAGTTAAAACAACATTTCACCAATGTAGTTCTAAAATAAATGGAATTTTCCATCGAAGAGAAAAGATGTTACATGGACAAAAAAAGGACCCAATATAACATTTTCCCTACAGGATCATCAACAGAAACCCAATTAGCCTTTTTTTTTGATTTTTGAAGAGAACTACTAATTCTTCAGACGTTTATCTTCTCCCAATCCTAACAACTCAGGGGAGATTAATGAAGCATTACCAGTAGATAAATGTGTGAACCCCTATGTGCACACATGGAGAGGGAAGGATACCCTCAAACCTTAAATCAGTGTTGAAAGGAAGAGCAAACTGCCTACTGCTAAAGGGGCTAATGGGCTCAGCTATGCAAAGAGCCCACTAACTGGCCTGCTGCTAACTGCCTTCGACTGTTTAATGCAAGATACAACAAATGTCAGGTTGTGTCTGATTAGTATTAATAAAAATTACATACCTAAATCCATATATCCTGAAACAAGGAAAAGGTTTACTAAATGTTTGCTAGAACAGTTCTGAATAACTTCCCAGTCACTATAATTTTTATTATAATACCTACTTTCCTAAAAAGTTCATTTAGAAGAACATGTTTGTAGTTATTTTTCAAACCTCTTGGTGTAGTTCGTCTTCCGTGGGCGGCTTAGTCTCTGGTACTGGTGTGTGGGTAGGGCTGTGACTTCGAATGTCATTTTGTAAGCCGTAGACAGACTACATAAAAAATACGGAACAATGATAGTTGCTTTCAGACAATGCTTTCTACGCATACCTGTAACTGTGATGTTTTAGTATAGTGCGCTCAATATGTTAGCCAAGAACATCTTTTCCTAAAGGTACTGCAAATAAGCCATGCACTCAGATAAAACTGTGTTTCTACACCATGGTGTAAAATAGAGTCCCAAACCCTCACAACTTTTTAATATCATAGAATACAGGATCTACATTTAAGTCTCTGCACTATCAGCATAGTAAACATAGGGGGTGACGCTAAAAGGCAGCTATTACAATTCCAGTAAGTGGAGACAACTGGTAGGAAAAGAAGAAACAGAATCCTGAAATGTGGACTAACACAATGGAATACTTGGATGACTCCTAAATTTGCAATTGCTGCTTGGTAAATTACGCTAATCTGGACCTTTCACTTTATGGTAGATAAGCTACAACTTTCTCTAAATCTACTTTTCTTTTTCAAACATATTTTTCCATGAGTTGACATGAAATATATATGTTGAAGTACTTTAAAGTTGCAGTCAATCTACATTACTATGATACAAAGGACGTGAAAGAAAATGTTGCTCTGATCCATCTATATATCCCTAGAGAATGTACATTGTTCATGTCTGGATCCTAATTTAGATGAAGCCAATTTCCATTTAGGGCATAATTGTAAACTACAGACACTCTTCCATATAGAAGAACGGTTGTTATAGTTTACACCGCAGCTTTAATTTATTTTTCCTTAATTACTGACAGAAACCTTTTAACGTGCTTTATTCAAGCTACAAAATAGCATGAATAGAGCATGCAAAAACTATTTTTATTTTTATATTTTCTGTGTATTTCTTCAAGGCCTTTCTTATGTGATAACATGTACTTAGTATTGCAAAATTTGTAAGTACTAATTCATTTAAGAGCTGATGAAATAATCATGTACATTTATGCATTTGTTCTTTGCAGCCGTAAGAAGTTGTTTTAAGAAACTATAGAACTTCATGCTATAAATTACCTCCACCTTCTGCTTCTGATATAGTAACAGTACTTACCTTTCTTGTTTTATGTGGATTTCTCATTCTTGAAGATTTTTTTATATCCACTTCAGTAGTGTTTACACATCCAGGCTGTTAAAAGAAAGGAAAGCACGAGGATAAAATCTGCAAGGGAACTCCATAACATTTTCATTGAGGTACTCCTTTTCAGTCTGTAAGGCTAAGAAAATAAATAACCAGAGGCATATAATAACTTGATGTCCATCTGCAATAGTTCCTAAAACCTAAACAAAATGTAGTCTAAGGAAACATCTCAAGTACCATTTTCTTTGGCTTATTGTAAGAGAGAATGTTCTGCTCTTCAGCCTTGTTTTCTGCACCCTATCGTGGCTTTTAGGACAAGTTTAATTGTTTATCTTTATGCTAAAAGTACTGAAAGCAATGTATAGAGAAGCAGAAAGCACCTAAATGCATATCATAAGACACCTGCAGCACAGACCAGGTACTAACTCGAATTGCTGTTGGCAGTATTTGGGAATTTTGGACTGAGACACTGAAGACCATTTGCTGAGAGCTCATGACATCATGAATTTGAAATAAATTCTCAAGATAAGAGAAACAAATCACATGTTTCTGCTTTGCTTTTGCCAAGGAAGCTATACAATGTGCATTCCAGCTATCTCTTTAAAAAGCATGGTTGACCTAACAATAAAAAATAAATAGAATAATGCAATATCCACTTGAGCTCTGAACACCAGCTCCCTTCAGAAGCATCGGGTTTGGGTCACCTTTATAAAGATGATCTTTCTTAAAAAAAGATTAAAAAGAATGTGTGAAATGGGATTTATTTCTTCAGAAAAGAAACAACAACTGCCACAAAACAGGTTTCAGCAACCTAACCAGAAGACGGGCAACCTGAACAGAATGGCTCTCAACACGTCTGATTTGGCCTTCAAAGATTCATGCTCACAGCTCTGTAGCATCCCAAAGGACACAAGTCCTCTAGTTTCTCCCAATTCATCTTCTTTTGACACTTCCCTCTAAGTACAAGCTCTGCAGAAATCTGTTCTTTACCCACTACAGGAATGGGTAGGAATTGTTAGGAAACAACTAATAGTAAGTGTTATGCTCTCAGGTGAGGCATTTTTTTCGGTTATTTTAGAGGGATTACATTTGCCATTGTCAGTGCTACTCTCTAGCAGGAGAGATTTTTAGGGAGAGTAGGTTGCCTTGTTTTAATGGGAGTAATTAGATGTAGAATTTACTTGCCAGACAACCAAGTTGACTTTATTATCACACTAATGATACAAGCTTTGTCTTCTTATCATAATGTAAAATGCTTGATGGGGCTGTAAATCTTCACAGACAAAAATTTTAAACATTTCCTACGTAGGCAGAGCCAAGAAATATTTCATTAAACAAGCCAATGGTACTTTGACTCTGGAAAATATTTTAAATAACAGACTCATTTTTTTTAATTCAGTATGAGTTATTAAATCAATAAGTATTTATTTAAAAATAATACAATAAAGTGCATTTGATCATACTGCATTTGCAATATAGATATTTCCTTATCACTAAGAATATAAAAAGACACTTGGATAGTGTTCTCAAGACTGCACCTGAGATGCCTGTTGAGCTAAATTATGGAAGGTACACTTTGTGCTTGTGAACAAAAATGGTAGCTTTTCAACTCAAAATAACGTGTAACTCTCAAAGATAATGGCAGGCTGAGAAATACAAAATTCTGCACGATGGTCAATTTAAAGGCAGAAAGCACTGGGCAGTACACAGATAGAAAGTTAAAAAAGAAACAATGCATCTACTTTAGGATTATGGCAGCAGCTGGCAGTGAAGAAGACATGGGCTTTTAACAATATCTACAGCCTTTGAACGCAACCATTTCAATAGCAGGCACACTTACATAAGGCACAAACTGTTATTTGTTCAGTTTTCAGTTGTGGTTTGTTAAAAGCATGTCCTAAAAATGGAGGGGGAGGGGAAGTTAAAAAAAAAAGAGAAAAAAAAAAAGGCATACACCTCATCCGAAACCTTTTATTTTCAAAGATTTCAAGTCTACCAGCAGTAAATTGGTATATACGGATTTTGTACCTTGCTCGGGTAACTTACATGCCAGAGCTGTGCAGAGTCACGTGAGGGACGTAACAAGAAATTCTGGGAGGTTTTTGGGAATGACTTAAACGTGAAGCTTTTACTGGTTGGAAAGAGACCCAGCCCAGTACTGACCTTGTATAGCATCTAGTGGGTCCTTATTGGCATTTGGCTGTTTAAAACCCCTCGGTGGCATATTTCAGCAGGGGTGCTCACAAGAGGCTGTGAGGGCAGAAAGTGGGCCGAGGTGGGACTGAAGGGCAGGCGGCAGGAGAGCAGCAGCAGGAAGGCACAGGCAGGGGAGCATCAGGAAGCTTCAGTGCAAAAGGGAGGGCAGCTACAGAGTGTATCACTCCTCTGACAGTCTGGGGTACCAATAGGAGTTTCAGACATGTACCACTACCACTCTACAATACTGTCCTCATAATTTGAATTAAATTATATCACTGGAAGTACCTAATGTAATCTGGGCCATGGTTCATGTTTTTGTCTCAACTGAGCAATATTTATTAAAATGATACTTAACATGAGATGGGCTTTATTGTTTCTCTGGTGCTGCCAAACTTCATCTGTCAATTTTTAGGAATAATTATCAAACATCTTTTCAATTAAACACAAAAGCTTGCGTTACTTAAACATTTTGCTCAGAGTCTTTGTGGGAAAACCTTTGCCGGACAACAATTCATTTTATTCATATGCCCCCATTAACATAATAAGTATGTGTTTGGATACAATTGCATCCAGCTGTGTTTTCTTTTTGTGTTGCTTTTTTAACTGGACTACCATAGTTCAAATAGCGAGATGCCTGTCAGAGTACTCTGCTGCAAGATTCCATTTAGTGTGTAGTATATAATTTGCATACTAATACTGTAAATAGTTTTCAAACAGATTTCCTAGAAGACTTGAAACCTCTTCTATACGTGTAAATAAAATGCTTATTTCTTTCAAGACTAATATTCTGTATGAAAACGATTCCCCCTCCACATACACAGGAAAATCTTGTGACCTTGTTGAAATTATCATATAGCACGATCATAACAGGGTAGAATTTAGGCCTCATCTGTTTTTAAATAGCTGGTTGGAAAACTGTCATATATTCAAAGGAAACTTAGTCTCTTTTCATCCATCTATTAGCATGCCCTTATCTCAAAGTAAAAATGTCATTGCATTAATTTACAGCAACAGACATGTCAGTGCAGTCCTGATAAATGCACTGCTGAGATAAATGGAGGCAGATAAATCATATAAACCACCACATATAGAAGATTTTTTTAATCCCTACTTCAATTATTAAATAATCACATTAGTCTGAATTCCAAGCAGCACAACTTTCTATTGATGCTGTCTAGGAGGCTGCATAATAGGATTCTGCCAAGAAACAGTGGGAGGAAGAAGCCTCCTCTGCAAAGAGAGGAGGTCCAAGAACTTACGTGCTTGGATCTGGCTACAGACAACATTTGAACACAGCAACCACCTGAGAGTATGTTTAGTTAAAAGAAAATCTACTTGCTATTCACAATGCTTCCCTAATAACCGTGGCAACAGTGAATTAATTAATTAAGCCCTTGTAATAGTGCTAACAGTGAATTAATTTTATGATACCTGTAGCAACTCTTTGGAAGGAATCATTGTTTACATCAAATGGAATGCTTTAGCTGTGGCACATTTCCATCCAAATAGTGCAGAATACCTAATATTTGGTCTGCTGTACAAAGTGTCAAACTCCAAGGGCCCTCTTTATTGCCTTGCCACACAGCCAAAATTAATTGCTATCAACTCCTTTTTGTATAAAAATCTCTTTGCTATCATGTACTTGTAATTCTAGTTAAGTGTGAAATCCTCAACAGAAAGTACACAGTTTATAATGATGTCAGTTTTATAATAATGTCAGCACAGAGTTTTGGCTTTTTTTTTTTTTTTTCTTTCTTAAAGAATATGGCAATTTCCTAGTGAATCACCTTAAGCCAGAGCAACCAGAAGTATTCTTGTACCTGAGACAAATACCCCCGTGTATGTGGGAGGGAATAAGCTCATGCATTGCAATAGGCTGGGAACCGTCTGTATTGCTGCTCGGTAGAAAATGATCTGAGGGAGAAGTTGAACATGAGTCAGCAGTCTGTCCTTGCAGCAATGCAGAAAAACCACATCCCCAGCTGCATTAGCAACAGCATTGCCAGCAGGCAAAGGAAAGTGCTTTTTTCTTTCTACTCTGCACCATGAGGGTACATCTGGAACACCAAGACTAGTTTGGGGCCACACAAACAACACAAGAAATATATTCCAAAAGGAGAAGTCCAGTGAACGAACACACTTTTTTCTGCTTGCAAAAGGGGAGAGTTAACTGTCCTCTTCTGCTGCCTAAAGAGACTTGCAGAGCTAGACCTGTTCCAGAGGTACACCATGAAAGGGCAAGGAGGCAATAGCCAGAAATTGCAGTAGAGGAATTTTCAGTTTGCCGTAAAGAGATATTCTTCATAATAAAAGGGAAAGGTTGCTTAGGAGAGGCTGTGGAATCTCCATCCTTGGTGATTTTCCACACTTGTTTAACCAAGGGCCTGGATGATCTTACTTGACTCAGAAGTTAGCACTGCTTTGAACAGGACCTCCAGAGGTCCCTCTCAGCCTACATTTCTGTGGTGCAGCCTGTGATCTTCACAAGCTGCAGGGGCTGAAATTTCAAGAAGCCACTTTACAGAACATTCCAATCAAGCATTCACGGCAGTGTGAAATTCATCACCCTGCCTTCCCCTCCCCAGGACAGCAGAAAGGAAAGACAAGACGTATTCGCTACCTTACTGCTGCCTCTGTCCTCTGGCAGCCTGTGGTGTGTACTCAACCCATACAAACAAACCCGGTGACAATGTACAGAAATGTCATTTCACGGCCTCTTTAGCTAAAAACACATAGGTGCTATTTAAAATAATTACCTCACTTCAATACACACACTTAGAAATTCAGGGTGCATTAAAGCAGTAAATATTTAGGCAGATTGATTCAAAATCTTACACAATTTCATTGCATTTCAGTGTCAATACACTGTGAAATAGATCTTTTTATTTGTTTTACAAGCCTATGCTAACTTGTTACATTTAACTGCAAAAATACTAAATTTCAATTTCTCCAAGCTTTCAAAATTTAAATGCTATGAATTCAAATCATGGACATGGATACAAACATGACAGATCTTCACTTCTGCTTGGAAAAGATATAGTCACACAGACTTAAAGACAAGGCAGAGACTGAAAGTTGTCTTTTACATTATTTGCAATATCAGAATATTGCAAACATAGTAAGCTTAAAATTTGAAATTTCCTGAGCGTCAAATGTTAGTGTTGTCTTCTGCAACAATCTATTCTGCTATTTTTCTGTCATTTTTCCAGGAAAGAAGTCTTCTAACCCTCGACAGTCACTATTCATACCACTCACTTCTAAAGCAGGGAAAGGAACCTAATTAGACTGCAAGTGATAAGCAGAATACCAACGTTCATTTTAGTTTGTGGCTTTTATATTCTAGTTTATTTGTGTAGCTAGCTGAACTGCATGTAGTTAAAAATCAAGGGGAGAATAAGGGCATGAAAGATTATAAAAAAAGAAATGAGGCAACGAAAAAAATCCCAGTGGTACTCAGCTGAAAAAAAACAAAGGAGTTATTAGCTGGAGGAATACCCAGTTTGACTCTGGTTATGTAGGAAAGTTTATATTTTCTCATACAAAGCCTAGCATCAAAGGAGACATTAAAATCCTACATTGAGTAAGTTGTCAGTAATGGATAAAACTGAGGCTTTCAAAGAAAAACACCAGCTATATTTTCCTGCAATGCACCAGTTTTTCGTTTCCCAGAGATGGAAGTTATTTGAGTGCACAGAACCCACTAAGGCTTATAAGGAAAGGTTGAGGTTTAGGTACGGATAATTTGGGTATTTTTGTGTTTTACCTCATCTTACACACTTCAGGGTCAATGAGTAAAAAGGCTTTGCAGTGGAAGAGCTGCACTATTAATGATTTTGCTGATGCAATGGACAGTCTCAGAGAAACATTTCAAATTGCTGAGTATAAATGGTCAGCTCTTTTAGCAGGATTTGGAAAACAAGGTGTTATCTTAAGGTCCAGTCAAAGGAAGGCTGCAGATTTCCAACCCTTTATAAATTTCAGTAAACTCTTTATTCCGTTGGTTGCCTGATAGGATTTGAAAGCTGTTTAAAATGGTGTTCACTTTATAACTATTAGATCAACCGACCTCAACTAAGTGATGAAAACATAAACCCAATAGCCATAGTTGCCAGAACCTGTAAACATGTAGGAATGTGTATTGGTACAGCTGCTGGAGGGGATCTCACCCCCTTCTGTTACACCACCCAAGGCAGTAAAGCCAAATCAGTGATTACAGGGACTGGGCTACAGGAACCAGTTCCTTTTGATCGGGAAAAAATATTGTTACTTACAACTGAAGCACTTAATCATGGGTTTAATTTACAATCAGCTAGGTGCAACTAATCTGACACACCATTATGAATGTTATTAGCCTCTGCAAAAGTCTATGGCTTGATTACAATTTCCATTCGGTTCAACAGTTCTTTGAAAATAATTCTGAGAAATCAAGTGTGTAAGCACTGGGACTTTTTTTGACAACATCTCTAGTCACAAGATCATCAGTAAATTAGCAGATGTCTGAAGAAAGAGGAAAAATGTTATGGTAAGTCAAATTATTAGGTTACAAGTGATGGTTTGTTTTTGTTTTTTTTTTTTTAAATATTGGAACTTATGCCCTATCACAAACATAGCATAATCCAGTAGTTACAAACTCTGAAGTAATTCGGGTGAGTAACCCTGCTGCAGGGTCTGTCTAGCTACTTAATGAATAGTCTTTGTACCACAGCTGAAATTGATAATGTCAGATCATTTATTTTCTTCCATATCTGTAGTGGCACTGTAAGTTTTACAAACATATCAAGACACTATCATGTAACTTTTCTCCTCTCTACTTGGATTTCCAAAAGTATGTCTGTGTGTCATAAACACTTCATTTATTTTATTATTTTTTTTTTCTAACAGTATCGTATTCCCAGCTTCTGCACACTTACTTTTAGCACAACTATCTCTTTGGAAACATGCTTTTTTGATTCAGGTGTGTGACTGACATACAAGCACTGTGACTGTACTTTTGATACCTGCTGTTAAGTTACAGTGCCTTTACAGCGGTCCCACTCACATTACATTTCTAAGAAGAAGCAAAAACTGAAAGACAAATACTTGGATTACAGTCCATTATGGCCATAGTAACTTCATATATAAATTGTAATAAGGACATGTTTGATGATGACTTTGTGCACAGCTTTTATCAAGTTTTCACCTCCCTAGAATTCCATACCAAACTTCTGTAAAATTAGCTCACAATTTTTCTAGTTTTTCCTATCAACTCTCTCTTCGGTTAGAAATTATCTCACCTGGGAAGTACAGCTATACCTTCCAATTAACACCTATAAATCATATTTAATGATTAGGAAGCAAACCCCAAGATTGTTTTCAGTATAAATTCTGCAGCAGCACATTTCAGATTTCACTCCCAGATGCCTCATAAATTTGGCAGATAATCAGGGAAGAATTATTAAAATCGGCTTGTTCTACTAAAGCATTAGATAATTTCCCAATTTCTACAAACTTTTCATTATTTATCTCAAAAAAAAAAAGTGTGTTATGCTACTAAATACTATATTTATGGACCACAAGATAGGGTAAATAATTACTATGTATGGATTCAGTGTGACACTGAAATAAGTGAATACAACTTGGAACTGGACTTGCATGGAATATCCTCAGATTTGGTTGTATTCATTAATATGAATCTATTTTTTAAAAATTATATATCTGACAATATGCTGCAAATAGCTCTGAATATAGTGATCTACAGTCAAGTAGTATTATGGAAACAAATTGTACACAGCTTAACTGCTAAAACCTGTCTATATCAGCAGATAATGATGTACAACCTATTGGCCTTTAATTAAGTAAATATAGCTTTTTATTTTTTCTTATTCACTCATTGAACTGCTATTTCAGGCCACAGAATGTTCAATATCAAATCTTATTGAACTGCTTCCTTCAAATGAAGGGATTGTCTTAATTGGTAAGAATTAATAAAAGCTTTGTTAGGATTAAGAGTTCTCTTCTGTTGAAGGTTTTAGTAGAGAATAATGTAGGCAGCATGGAATGAATTTAAATAGTCAATACATGTCCTCATCAGCTAATTTCATTTTGACTTATTAAAGAACAGAGACAAATAATATAAAGTTTGAGACTTATTTCTTAAATAGAAATGAATGAGCAATGAACCTGATTGTGTCATCCACTAGAAATATACTGATGCTGAAATAATGAATTCTTGATAAACTGCAGAGAAAGGCATAAGCACTTAAATATAAATTAAACCCACTATAGACAGCTCCATATGAAGGACAGAAAACTTGCCATTTGGACCAATTAGTAAAATCAATACGTGCTTTGTTCAAGGATTTATTTGGAAGATCACTGACTACTACCAAAGTAAGAGTAGTTCCATTGTTATTCTGCAGTGTACTTAATCAAAACATCACAAGTTGTTCAATTAATGGATAAAAGTTTAACTATGATTTGTTTCTCTTGTTTGGACAAGACAAATGTGGTTCAAAGACCATCAGTCAAAGGAGAAACATTCAATCAATTAGTTTGATCAAGCTTTAATTATGTTTGCAGCATCGTAAACTTATTCCGCATGAAACTTAGGATCACTTAAAATTTCAAAGACTTTCAGCATCCTTCCAAAAAAAAGGAACCTGCACTGTACCAGTTTATACCTATTTGTCTTCTCAAACCAAAGTTCAGATCTTTTCCCTGAGTAGTATCAGACACACAAAGAATTCCAGTGGCTGTGCAAACCAAGGACCTGCTTGGAACAGGATAAAAAGAGATACAGAGAGATTTTCAAGAAATGTAATACTAATAAATTAAACCATAAAATTAATCCATAGGAGACAGAGCATCTTGAATCTTTACAGGGATTCTCACATTCTCACATACTTGCTTGTTTAAGGACAGATTTAGCACAAAGCCGGACTTTCACCTTGAAAGGATTTTATCATATTGTGTTTTGTTTTTTTTTTAATCTTTTAGTGATCTGTGTGTCAGAGAAACACATACTATGCCGAATGCATATGGAAAGATTATTGAAATCTAATTTTTGAGACAGGCCATATGAAAGTAAACTAGAAGCTTACTAAAGAGTATACTACCACATAGAAGTTATGTGCTTAATTCTTTTTGAAAGTTAACTTAATTTCTAATTACTCTTAATTTACAGTAGACTTTTTTAGGTTTGTAGTGGCTGGTTTTCAGAACCAGAAATTATTGTACTGGAATTAGATTCATTGTATTTATTCAAACAGAATTTTAAATACTGCTGTATTAATGTGATTGTGTATGTGAAGATTCCCATCTTTGCAACACTGTTGCTTAAGGAAACATGTTAAATTTATCTGGTTTGTTGCCCCTATGCTAAATACTCAGAGATGTTATTGCTTCTTCAAATTTTTTCATCCCAAAAAGCAGGGAACTACTATTTTACAGATTCCATGCATAAGAATTTAGGTTTTTCACTTGAAAAGAAATGACAACAGGGAAGTCAAACCACACATCTCTGAAAATGTTGATGGCAAATATAGGAGACGTTTAGAAATTGATTATCTGTTTTTGGACTTATATGAAGATCCTTGAAAGAATGTTTTCGATTAAAGCAGCAAATTTAATTCACAGAGAAACAAAAATCAAGGTAGAAACCTTGCACTTATTCAAAAAACTCCTTATCCTTACTACTTCAGCTCATTTTCTTAGTTGCTACTAGAACTAAAAACCATGATATTTCATTTTTCTGTGACCTTCTACCAAGTCATCAGCTACTGTTCCACAACTTCTGACCTCTTCATAATCCTCAGTTTTAACCTGAACACTTTGTTTGTTGCACTGTTGCAAGAAAGCTGTCTTCTTTTTCCCTATCTGTCCCACCCTTACTCAAGCATCAGACTAAATAAAAATGCTAAATAATGTGAGTAGGAATTCTTCCATCAAGGTCTTAGCAGGCTAGCTATAAGGTTTATAAATATCTGCCTCAAACAGATGCGAGCATGGATCATACACATTGTAACCATCTTTTGAAAATAAGACATTATACAAGGGTTTGTTTCATTACCAGAATTGAAATTATCTAAGACTCACAGTTGCTGCTTTGGCTGCATTCCCTGTCTACTGGAGGGGTAACTCCCTTGTAGGGATATACGGGGAAACAGGTGCAAAAAGAAGACATGAACATTGTATGTGGATATATCACCAGAGAAGTTGGATGGCATGATTCACATTCATTTCCTGGAGATGTTTAAAAACTTTCTGAAAATATTATGATAAAGTAGACAGAAGTGTTCTCTGGCTGAACAAGTGTCTGGCCCAGAAAAGTCTTGGATTTGTAGCACGCAAAGTGTGAAATGAAGGATTGCACCACCTTAGCCAAGTTAAATTCAGTCTTTTGCCGAGTCTTTGAGGCTGATCTTGAAGGACAGGATGGAAAAGTCATTAAAAACAAAAGCAATGAAGGAAAAGAAAAGAAAACCTAGAACAAATAACCACAAATATCTGTTACATGACCCTAGACACCCAGTAATATTACCTACTGGCTCAGATGCTGAGGGTCATGTTCAGACCACGTAAAATATAATTTTAAAATATAAACAGAGAAAATTATATTAATGGAGATAGAATCTAATTTTAAATAAAAAAACAACAAACTAAATAGAGAAAGAAGAAAAAGGTGTGGGATGAGTGACAAGTTTTTAAAATTTAAAGATTACTGTTTTCCTAGTTTGCTACTAGGAAACAATGGCATGAAACCCCCAAACTCAGAAATTGCACGTATTTCTGAATTTTACATCATCAGTATATTATCTTAAACCCACATTTGACCTTAATGTTGCTGCTGTCCTTACAAGACATACCCACCCTGGATACTTTGTCTTAATGTATTAAATCACACAAATACTGGGTTTCTTTTTCATAGAATCATTTAGGTTTGAAAAGACCTTTAAGATCATTGAGTCTACCCTTATCACTATGTGATACTCAGTTTTTTCACAGAGAAACAAGATGATCGTCATCATTTAGCAAACCAGTAGTAGCAAAGGGAATAGAAGTCCTGCAGACTGGATTTACACAAGCTATGAATGGCACAATGGAAGAACTGGATAACACCTTGACTCATGCTCATGCTTTATTAATCACAGGGTACCTAAACCATAGCCACAGTTTAAATTTTGGAAAGGGACACACACCAGTGTGGTTTTCTGGCACATCTTAGCTGTTGCGGATTTCCCATCTTCCTTTTAAAAACAACTGCACACAACCCTGCTAGATATGACTGCAGTACAACCATCATTCTGACCGATGACAAAGGGCAGAAATTGGAGAAAATAAAACATTTTTTTTCCAACTTATAATAGTTAAGAACTATACAGATGACTTTCAGGAGGAAAGGATACTTCCTCCATTATCATCTTACTTAATCTGAACCTCAACAAGTAGCCAACAGGCCTTTATTATGCATTTCATTTAAATTATATTAATGTGTATCTCAGGAAGAAAAGTGAATCTTTTGTACCTGCAAGTCATCAGCTGTCCTTGCTTGCTACCTAAAAGAGTTACTTCTACAGCAAGCCACAGCTACTCTGCTTCTGTTCTATTTGACGTGGGTTTGAGAATGGTTTTACTGGTTTAGTATCTGTTTGTCTCCTTTTAACAAGTGTAAGTTTATGGGTTTTAAACAGAGATAATAATTCAGGAAAGCTATGAATTCTTTTATGAAGACTTTAATCAGGAGCATGACATTTCTTTTCAAATATGAGCAGCTTCTTAATTTATTTTGCTTGGAACTGACTTCCCGAATTTAACTTGATTTGTAACAGGTTTTTCACTAACACCCTAATCCTCCTAACCAATTTTCACTCGGTTCCATAGTCTGTTATCAATAGAAGTTTCAAAATTATGGAAATGATACACTTCCTAGGCAGGCAGAAAGAAAAGGAAGACTTTTAAGATACGTTTGCTCTGCCATAAAAAAGAGAAATGTGTCACTGTATGTGAATAATACTAATCTCAGACCTGTGTTAGGTACTGCCTCTACCTTAGAAATAATGGCATGGACTTAGATCTGCTGCTCAGGATCTCAAGGGATTTCATCCAGCTGTCCCTGTCACACATTTCCATGCTTTCGTTGTGACTGGTATCTGAACTGGTAAGATTTAAAGTTGTGCAGGAATGTCTCTGCAGGCTGCCATACCTAGAGTTGAAGCTCAGTCATGCTCTTTCTAGCTGTAAGCTAAGGTCTTTCTGCATAAAGCAGCAACTGGAAACCACAGAAATTACAGAGATTACATTCCACATTACACTAAAGCACACACCAAAATAAAAAATAAAATACGTAGTGAACCTGGAATTAAATAAATATTGGAATGGAAACTGATAAGTGAGCTATCTAAACTGTTCTCTTAACTGTCTCTCAAAAGAAGTGAAGAACAGGCGATAATTTGAAAAAAAAAAATCCTCTCCAAATCTACTTTCTCTAGCTCATCTCCCAGCATCATCTCAGTCTGAAAACCTAGGAAAAATTCTGGGCACTAGCCAGTCAACTGATCAGAAGTAACAGCCTTGATAACTTCAAGCATTTGTCTGTCCCTCAGACTATGGCATCAGTCTTCTAGGGCCTCTGTAACCACCTGCAGATTGACTTTGACTTGGGACCCAAAGTTGCTTTTTGAGGCAAATGCGTTTTATACATCAAACCTTGATCCATTTCCTTTAAACTTATCAGTCACAGTGACAAATCTGATACCCAAATCATGCTCTTTTTCTGCAGCTACACTTTCCTGCTTTCACTGTCATATAGTTGTTCTTTTTTCACGTCTCCCACTCCTGTAGTGCACTGCTGCACTGTCCTTTTGGCTGACGGCTTGCTTTCCTCTTCTATCCCTTTCATCAGCCTAAAGTATCTCTTTTTTTTTTGAAATAAAATGCAGATGTAACATTCATAGATTATATTCTATATCTAAAGGTTTGGTACCAGTACCGTAGTCAGGTAGGTAAGAAATAAAGCAATTACAGACCAGGACAGCTGCAAAAAGCCCCTGAAAACCACTTATTTACTCACCTAAACAAAAAAGCCCCAAACAAATAATGACATATTTGGTTCTCAAAATTCATTTTTAAAAGCCAAAAAATTAAACTGGTGTGAATTTTCTACAATATAGTCATCACGCCTCGCATCTGAATTTTTATCAAAAGATGAAAACGTGTAAATAAAAATAAGCATTAACCCCAGGTTCTTATCCAAACATTACTGAATTTTTCAAAATTAGATGGTTACAGCAACATTTCTGTGAGCTTTTGGTGGACTTTTGGGGGTCTTGAAAAGCCATTAGAAATTGCAATTAGCTCTAGCATCACCTTTCTCTTTTCAGTGTGTTCCTCTTCTGTTTTTTTATTCTTTTTCATAGAAGCTTCTGGCTTATACTGTGACAGTAAATTCAAAACAATGTTTTCAAAATTAGTATTTCAGTAACTAGTGAGAGGAGCTGGTTAAGCAAAGTAGCAACCTCTCCATTCTTCTATTTATATCTCCTAAAATCAGGAGCCTACATTGCTGACTGTAAGCCAGTCTTTTGCCTCTGTTATTTCCTAGGTATGTCTACAGCCAGATTAAAAACATCTGCTGGACCAGGCAGATTTACCCACAGTTCAGCCAAAGCTCTTAATCAGATTCAATTTCCTCTTGTTCTGGTCCCTTTGATTCTCTCTTTATTGTCTGCCTATATCTTAACTTGAAACTTTAACAATTCGTCTTCTCTTCCAAACTGGAAATAGCATCTCTTTCCCAGATTCAAAACCCTTAGATCCATTTCTGCAGTGAATATAAAAGCTGTCTGCACTTTCAAAGTTCTCATAAGTTCTCACAGAAACTTGCTGTGTCTATTCTGTATGTATCTCCCATCAACATCAGATGGCAGATTGTATTCTGTCCTCCTTCCCTACTTTATGGCAGTGACGAAACAATAATGTCTTCTTGCATCTAATGCCTGTGGTTTGACTCTTTCACTTCAAAATATTTTCTCTACCTGGTGTTCTAAATCTTACCTAAAAATCAATTTCTTCTACCACTTTTTCAATTCCACAGTCACAATGAAAGCTGACCATGTCCAAGTTTATTATTTTTTATCTGAAATTTTCTCACTGTATTCACTTCTACTGGTATAATCACCTAACTTCCCCAGAATTAGAATTAGTTAAGTCCCTTTTCCCAGTGTCACAGTGGAAGATATAGCCCAGGTTTGGTTTCATTGGTAATGGTACCAAACTCTGTACACAGAAAATGGAAGTTTAATTCTAAGTAAGGGAAACATATAATTCTGTATTAAAGCATAAAAATGTGATTATTGAGTTCTTACAGTTTAACTGGAAGTCTTGTGTTGTTTGACATTCTTTCACAATGCTTAAGATCTCAAAGATAGTTGATTATCTACATTCTTTTTTTAAATTTTGTTTCAGATGGACTTTGACAAGGGACTCAGACAAATCTTTTTGACAGTGTATGACTCCCACAGCTCAAAGCTAACAATATTTAACTTTTATGTACATTAAAAATAGCTTGGAAATGTGACCAGAGTGAAGCTGAAAGACTTAGAAAGCAAAAAACCCCAGATTTTTTAAAAAAGTCAGATTTATTTAAAAGTATTTTTAGCTATGCTGATAATTTTGGTTGTGTGACTCATACCATGGGAAACATTTGAGCTGGTCATAGCCAAAGACAGGTATCTTCTGACTGAAGAAATCAGAAACCACAAATCTATTCCCTGAAAACCCTAAACTCAGAGTACACATATCTGCAGTCTTCAATAGTAATTTGATATAAACTCTAGATCCTGCAAAAAGGGAGGTGGGCCCCAGACCTTCAGTCCTTTTACTGACTCCCAGGCTACCCCAGTGCTCCCCAGAAGCTGATGTCCATCAGTGGTCCTGCTCACAGGTAGAGCAGCCCCACCGGCACTCACCACCGGCCGGTGCACATCCCAGAATGCTCGCTCCTGGCTGTCAAGAATCTTCCTCTCTATCTTGTCTCTCTTCTTGTCAACTCTGTCAATGTTACAGGATATTTAAAAGAAACAGTGTTAATGACAGTAATTTGAAACATAAGAAGGGTCCAATCAGTTTTCCCTCCCCTTCTCCCTTCACCAAACACACAAACCCAAAACTCTTCCTCTTCAAAGGAACTTACTTTGCTTGTGCTTCAGCTTGCATAAAAATAAACTCCCATTTCCGAGCAAATGCTCGCTGTAGCCTGGCCAAACTCTCCTGAAAATACATTACAATTTTAGTGGGTTAGGTTGTAAGCTATTTACTACTTAATAGATTTTAGTTTATCTTTCCGTCCTCCCCTCACCCACCTCCCCCAAGATGTAATACAAGTCATATCTGTGCCCATGTAAATGTACCTTACCTATCTGATATAAAGTCTTTCCTTGACACCATAGGGGTTGGAATACTAGGTCTACCTACTTTTGAACACCCTGATTATTTCAGTTTTGAAACTCTGATGACAAGGCTGGATGCAGCTTTCAGCAGAACATGTGATTGCTGAAGCATCTTTATATACTGGGTGCTGGCTGAGTAATTTTGCAATAATACAAAGAAACATTCTTGTTTTGAAAGTACCTAATACTGAAAGAGAAGAGCATTACTTCCCATACTGGATGATCCACATGGTAATTCCCACCAGTCATCTATACAAACAGTTTACATTGAACAGTGTGGGCTGCCTATCAATTTATTTGGAATAAAATAATAAGAAGCTATCAGTATTTTGGCAGTATAGGAATCTTGCCAAAGCACCACATCTATCCTCATTTTACAAAAATGCAGACTATAGTTCTTCACCACTGTGCAGGAATTGTGTATATCCTACAGCCTACTAACAATAGGAGGAAGATTTGTAACATCTTAGCAAAATTCTTTCCTCCAGTGATGCCGGAACAGCTTCACTGTCTGTAACAGAGCTTTTCCAATCTCCCCCCAGCTTAAATGGCAGCAGTATGCAGTCTGTTAACACGGAGAAGGCTGAGGCTTTTATCTTCCTCCAAAATGACCCCTGTTACCTTCATGCACTGCTTTTACTAAGTGAAAAATTGTCTGTAAACTCCCTAACAAAAAGGGTTGCTTTAACTGTATTTGTATGCATTGCAAATATATCTCTGAGACATAGTTACTGAAAATAAAGACTGCAGGGAGTGAAGAGCAGGCTTTCTGGAGATCTTGTCAATACCAGTAAAGGCTCTTGTGTATTGTATACTGGAGGCGAATTTTCTAAGGCATGTAAGTATAAAATTATGCATACCCCACAGTGCAGTACACTGAAAAGCAAGCCTGTGCCAGAAGAAGCAATAAAGTGTGTCAGCATGGTGCTGCGGCTGGAGCACTTGGCATGTTGAGAAGCCTGGCTGACCAGCCTGCTATCATGTCACGGCAGCGCCGCTGGACAGCTTGCAGCACAGAGCCAGCGTGGGTCATCAATTTTATGGTGACATTTTCCTGAAAAATTCATGAATTTTTTGGGGGGGATAGGGATGGAATTCAAGACTTCTCTCTCCTTAGCGAGTGTTGTCCTCATCAACTGATCAAACTTTTTCTGGCTCTTCTTGGCCCCGATTATCTCACCTTGCCTGGGGCACAGCCCAACTTTCAAGCAGTGGTAAATGCCTCTAGCCTGTTCTTTGCCTCTTGCCTAACTGATGGGATAAAGGCTCAAGCACCAGCATCACTTTAAAGAATGAGATTTATATTTCTGCAGCTACCAAGTGCTTTTGAAAACACTGCCAGATATCCTTCATTCAAACCTTACACGGCGTAGAGTAAAAATGCTTTCAAACACTTGTGGTGTATCTGGGATTTGTGAATGGTTATTTCTGATCCTGGCACGGTGATCTGAGCAGGGTAAGATTGGAGATGGACCAAAATCTCAACTTTTGCCCAGTTAGTCTTCACTACAGTCTCTCAAACAGCGCTTATGACCGTTGAGCACTCTCATACCCACATGCTGGCAAAAGAGGGTAACTAATAAATTTTCACACATTATGCCTGCAGTTCTCATACTTAACATTATTTCACATGCTCATTAGACCCAGCGGAGAAATTTGTCCTTCCCCATGTACTTACAGCTTCATAGTCTGCTAGCTCTAGCCTTGCTTTGTTTTGCATTGTCCGCTTGCAGAGGTAAACGGCTGGAACAGAATAAAATAACAGAATTTGATACTATCTCACAAACACAGCAGACCAGAAATATAGAGACTTCATGTCTGTTTTACTGCTAGCTTTTTCTGGTTTGATTTCTCCCCCTGTTCTAAAAGTCTTTAAATACAGGGTCAATGCTAACAGCATTGTAACTAAAATGATGGGTCAGATACAGAGATTCATTAAATAATTATAAAATCTGCTTTATGCAAGACATCATATACAAAATGTATGAGATACTTGGGTGAAGTGCTTTAACTGCCAGGCAACTAGCACATTAAAGAAAAAATGGCAAAAACATTTTTGAAACTGTGAGTATAACTCAAAATGCATAAGAGTTTTATCAGGAGCTGCTGCTATATTACTCAAATAGGTTTTTAAGAATGCATATACATGGTTTTATGTATTTTTACTCTATATTTAGAAATCACAAAATGTCAGTCTAAGAAGATTTTAGCTAAAAATTAAATCTAGATAAAATTCAAGTCTTATACAGATTAGTCTGCTATAACCAATATTTAAAACAGAAAACAAGAGGCTAAAAATGAAAAAAAATCTATCATGTATTAGATATAATGGGAAAAACATTCTTTCATTTTTTTCTGGATCCAAAATCCTTCAGCAGAGCTGTTCTGCCTCCACCTCATTCAAACAGAGGAGAATCTTAATAAAGTAGAATACTGACAGCTAAATACTGAAAGGACACAGGGATGAAAATGAAACTCCAAGACTACATAAACAGCACAGGGGCTTGCATCACGTTGCTCGCTCCTGAATTCTTTATGCACTCCGTTACACTTGAACAACATACATTTCCATTAGACTTTATTTAGCAACAAATACTTCACATCAACTCTGAATATCGTGCAGCTTCCTCCACCAGCAAGAGAATGAGTGCGGCACAATTCCTTATTGCGCAATATTTACCCACTTCATTACTTCAGAGCACTTTCTTATATGTGAGATGCAGTAATCTTTTGATCAGTGTAGGTAAGAAAACCTTAACTTATGCATGGTTTTTATGACCAGCGAAAACACCCACATTTACTGGCTGTGGTTTACTGTTCCTGCTTCCTGACTGCCAGTTGGTCAACTACAGGAGCAGAGAGGAATAACTTCACAGAGGAGCTAAACTGTTGAAATCCCTAGGAAGAGGGAAGTGCTCATCTTATATATAGCTTTGATTTTTAAGGTAGTCAAACCAATTATGTTTTACGACTCCATGGAAACATTTATTTCTGACAAGTCACCTGCAAACGTATGCAAACCCACTCCAGTGGATGCTCTTTCAGTGGAACTGATGACAAGCACTTCTAATAACTCCAGCTGCAGTTACAGTTGCTACTTGATGTAAAATGAAGTTACATGTTAATGCAGTTTTTGTCATCTCCTCCCCCTCCCCTTCCCGCCTTTTTTTTTGTGTGTGATATGGTCTGTGTTCTTTCATACTTTTTCACTTTCCACCCCCATAAGCAGCCACTTTCTCTATTCCCTGCACTCCCATATCCTCTCTGGTTCCAATGCAATTTCTGTGTCTACAAAATCTATAAATACAGGTACAAATCCACATCACAAACCAAGCATAGAGACAAACAGTTTCTATAGCCTCCGTTTCTATGCATTTTAATATTAATATACACTTACACTAATGCATTGGCATGCATGCTGAAATGTCACAAAAAGATGAAGGGATGAATTCTGGACCCTTTGTACCTAGGTTGCATCCACAATCAGTACAGTGGTAAGACAATACTGAGGAGAGAGATGGTCTTTGTTATTTAGCTTCTTTTACAGTTAAACATTTTCCTCTCTTGTCCTTCACAATCAGTTATTTCATTGAACAAGAAAAAAATAATCCTTAAACCCCTTTAAAATATTAATTTTAAAATTCATGTTTATGAATTAAATACATATTCAATAAAATACATATTTAATAGAAATGTGCAGACAGTTCTGAGAACTCCAGGGGTCAAATTTTGTGTAATCCAACCACTCTAATACCATCTGAACAGAAACAAAACAAACTCCCTGTTCTCTGCACTTGTTTAAGCTGTTGTAAACCACATTCTCATGGTCCCTGTATAGGCACCTTTAGTTAGCATAGCACTTCCTTGAGTCCCATTGGGGGTATATTTTGTGATTAGCATCTCCTGCTATCTCCAACAAAAAATGTTGCTGCAGAGGTGGCTGACTGTCCATGTTTCCGTCAGGATCAATTTTAACAAAAAAACATCGTCAGATCACAAAGTTCTCAACAGTGGCAAAACAACAACCAGGTCACCAGGAGCAGGCAAGAGGAATTAGTTTGCCACACTATTAATCTGATACTGGGTCTAAGAACAGTCTTGTCTTCACTGGGTGACTGGACTACAGTATTTTCCCTGCAGGGTTTTTTTTAATGGCCTTTTTTGCTCCAACTCCATAGCAAATTTGTTTTTCATTATGAGCATATCTTAGACAAGACTCAAAAAATCATGTTCATCCCCCAAAACTTTTTTCTCTGGATACTCTCCCCTTCAGGAGCTTAAAGTTTTTAACACCCGTGGCTTGGATTCTTTAAGTCAGAAATGGTTTTATGTGCCAGTGCGGGTAAGGCAGTATATGCTCAATTAAGATTTAGTTATTTGGGAAATACAACATATCCACTAGTGTAGAAGAAAGTAGTCCTCCAGGGCATTCCTACTCTTTGACTCAATTTACTGCCATTGCTACATGCTAACAATTACATCCTTATTATAGAAATGCATGTCTGAGGATCTGTTTAAGTCTGCTCATAGTCACACGAGAAGCTGGCATCAGCTCAGAAATTTGAGTTCACCAGTTCACGCTCTCATTATCGTATTCTTTGGCTTGTCTGTAACAAAATTCACTAGCACATTGGAAAGCAAGAAAAATGTGAACGTCACTCTCATTTCCAGCCAGAAAGTTTGAAGACAGAGAAATGAGGATTTTGTTCTTCTGGCTTGTAAAGCAATAAGATATGAAATATGGATATTTCCATCTTTCGCAGGTACTGCTCCTTTCTGCACCAAAACACATGTGAAGTAACTGTGTGTCCAGTAACCTGACCTTGAGCACGTGGGGATGGTGTCAGTCACTTTCCCTCTCCAAGCAGAGTGATGACCCTCAGCATTTCAGAGAACAACAGTGTCTGCTTTTCTAATCCTGTGGTTTGTACAAGTTGCCAGTGATCTTACAGCTTCAAACAGAAGTACAATCTGCAGGAAGGGTCTCCAGCTAAACTCCTCTATTTTTCTGTATACTTCTCTAATTATCTGCCCCGCAAAGGTCCTGGTCAGGGTCCTCAGTCCACCAATTGCCCTGAGCAGCCCATCCAGGTCCGTGCTGAGGCTCCCTGTGCCCAGGAGCTGCGCTTAAGCCCAGCTACTTCGCCTGGCCCCAGCTTGAGCTACATTGTAGACATGCCTCTAACCAGCCCTGTGACCTACCGACTCTGCTCTGGCTTCTTGGCTGGACCTTGGACCTCCCTGATCACTTGAGACTTTGTCAGAGAGAACATTGCTCCCACCTGCACTATTGCCACCCTCGGTTCTTGCTTACCTTCCCTTGCAGAGCTGCCTGCTCTTGCCACTCCCTGACAAGGGTGCTAAAAAATGCTTAACGTATGGATGAATTATATGCAAGGAACAGGGTCTGATTAATAACCTCAATTTGCTAAATATGGACTGCCACATACACTCTTATTTTTAGAGCCAGTGTATTCTGATGGATTTTGCAATCAACATAATTGCCTCCACTAAACTGAATTATATATTAGATGCTATAACTTGTGCTTTAGAAGTGATAGATTATCATGAGAAAACAGATTTGCCAAAAATTTTAAAGGCAATATTAATACGCAATATTTCATAATGAAAGACAGCCACTGATGTTTATAAATGGGCATTTGAACCACAAACCAGTCCTAAAACACACTTTGGTAGCTGTGCAATAAATACAGACTACTCGCTGTTGAAAATTCTATTCAGGCATTCAAAAACATGAGCAACATGAGACTTAAAGTCAGATTGCAGAGTGTTCTAGAGAGAGCTGCATGAAAAAGGTGCCTGGGCTTTCCCTCTTGCAAGTTTTTAAACTGTTAATAACCCATTTTCACAGTTAGCTACCTTGGTATCTCATTCTTGACTGTTTATTTGTACCTGAAAGGTCCTAAGAAACCTCTTTAGATTTTTTTTCTTTAAATGAGATCATAGCTATAATGACAGGTTTCACTCTAGAATCAAGAACCTGGACTGAGTCCACATTATATTACACACACTTACTGAAAAAAATCCAGAGCTTTCACCCAAAAGTTAAACTGAGGAATTTAAGCTTGTTGCGAAACAGAGGCTAAACCCTCCCTCTCACTACAGCAGAGAAAAAGCCTCAGCTAAATTCAGTGCAAGTACAACTGGGCCTCTGAAGCTCATGGATAACACCACCTACACATCCACCACCATGTACACAAACTTAAAGTCCTTACATAATTGTCCCAGTGCCAGTGGTGTTACAGCTTGATTCAGCCCCGATGGTGGGCGTTAACTTTCAGGGAACACTCATTATCTCCGCTGAGGCCAGATTCACTTCATACTCTCTGTGAGTCAAAATTCTTGTTTCAGAGTCAGTGTGTACATGCTTAGTCAGTATTTAAAGAGCAAAGAAAATAAAATGTATTGCAAGGTCTGAGGGTTTCAAAGTGCCCTGTGGGCAGGCAGAAGTTCTCTCTCCGTATGCGAGCGCCAGCATCAGATGGAGAATTACAGGACAATCGGCACAGAACATGACTGCAGGATGGAGAAAATGAAATCAACGATCTCATTTAATCAGTGGGATTTCTAGGGCTGTTTATACTTTCTCTAGGTCACCTCTGCTTTTATTCAATAAAAAAAATATATTTTTTTCTCTTTGCAACAGCTATTGAGTTTCACTTAGTCTTAACAAAAAGATAACTTTTAGGCGATCAAATGGGTCACCCATCAGTCTTGTGTACCTATAAAAAAGCCTATGTTCTTTAGTATAAGCTAATACTATTAAGTTAGAAGGAAGACCATAATTGCTTGTGTGCACTAAATTGCCAAATGGTCAAAAATGTAACTCCTGAAACACTCTTCCCTTTCTCTACTTTATATTCTTTGATCACACTGTTTCTATAACATTTAAGGAATGCAATTTTATTATAGATTTAGATGGGTAGAGGTTTTTCTAACATAAGCCAAGGGCAAGAACGAAACCAAATCTCAAACTATCAGAGAGCTCAAGAATTAGAAAAAGGCAAATTCATCTTCAACACACAAAAGTCCCCAGATGATGTTGGCTTGGGAAAATCCTGCAGGGTAACCAAAAGAGGTATGAAAGAGTCGTCACTACTACATGAACTATAGGATCAGATGAAAAATATCCTGTTGTCAAATCTAATTTAAAATTGCATCCATTGAATTATTTTATACTTCTTGATGTTATCATAATGCTCTCAATTTGCATTCAAGAATTTAATACCCTGCTTTGGCACAAAAAAAAAAAAAAAAGCTTTCTACCACCTCTTAAGGCACTCAGATTTAAGGGGGACCCAAATGCACTTGCTGAAAAGCTGCTAAGAAAAGGAGGCACAACAAATCCAAATACAGTGGTTTTGCAAAGAAACCACTTAGGGCATGTGCAATCCAAGGCAAGGCTGCTGATGTTGGAGGATGAAAAGAATTTTCTTCTAAACTGCAAAAATCAGCTACAGGGAGGGCATCAGAAGGTAATCATTACTTGACAAAGCGGTCAATTACTCAGTGCCCACCTGACAGAGGGCTATCAGTGGCATGATAGTGCACGACTAGAGAAAAACACTGTTTGTTGTCACTGCTGCCTTCATGACCTGAAAGTCCCAGTTTCCATACTGGTAATGAAACACACAAATCAACACAGAAATTTGAAAGCAATTCTGAAAATTACAAGTTATGTTTATAAATCTTGGAACTTATTCTGACACGAAATTTTATCTCTCTTTATAAGGGACCTAGATTCAGATTACCAATGCATTTAAAGTAAAGCTTTACTTTACTTTAAATTTTACATTACTGCAGAAAACCTGTACTTGGGTCAGCTACCTTTTCATATGCGTGCATACAAATGTATTGGCCAAACACATTTTCCGTGCTCCACAGATTACGGAAATAAATTACACATTTATGGAACAAAAAAAAGAATCAGTAAGTATATCTAAGTTTACAAGTAAGTAAAACTCTAAAGTGGTGAACTGGCTGGAAAGCGTTTTCAGGAAATGCCTCCTGCTTACAGAGCCCTCGCTGCAGTGGTTGTCAATGTCAGAATTAGCAAGAAGCAGAAAAAAATTCGGGACATGCTTGTTGAAGTGAGACTTTCTTTTCATCATTTATATGACAGAGATAGCTCCTAATGAGTGAATTATGTAGCTCTGCAGAGAAATATAATGGGATATGAATTCAGAGTGGAAAAAAATCTTGTAGGTCACCTCTTCCATCTTTCTGCTAAGTCTCTTTCCTACAGCTCATTCGATTCGGTTCTGCCCACATTAAATTTCATGCCTAGCAAGCACTGGCCCTTTTTCTTCAGGGACCATTCTCCTTTATAGACTGGTCTTCTCACTTAGTCCTGCCACCAAGATCTTAGTTAATATATTCTGTACATGTAGTTTCTCAAAGCAAAGGCACACACGTAAGGAGCCACAATGCAGTCTTGGCAGCAATTTAGTGCATTACTTGAGTCTGGTGGAAAGAGTCTGCTCCTTACTACACCTAGAGATCCAGCAGTATTTGAGGCACTTTGGGACAGATCCTTAAAGGAGGGATCTCTGTTAAGGACCTAAGAGGATTGCTTGCAGGAGTCATTGCTGATGTACTTTGGCTGGCATCAGCTGTTGAAAAAATGGGAACTGGACATCAAGATGCAAGATTACAGAACTGCAGAGCTCTCCAGAAACTATTGACACTGGTAAATTTCTCCTCATTCTCATGGCATAAATTTTAACAAATATATTTTTAATTCATGTCTGACAATTTATATCAAAGAAAATTCTACTCTGCTACCAGTTTTGCCCCAAGCTACTAACTCATAATTATGGACTGACTTCCAGAGATGCTGAGCACATACAGTTTTCCAGCAGAGTTCAGGTAAGAAATAGGGCTTAATATTTCTCAAACACAAATCGCTTACTAATAAGCTGTTGCCAAGGGAATCTTGCCTGATCATTCGGGCAAAGAAACAATATTTAGCATCCTCTGTGCATTTCTCCTTCTAGTCAGTTACTCCACAGGAAAGGATGCAGCCAGATGAATGAGAGATTAAATTCCTGAACTAATCAAACGTTCATAGAGGGATTTGAAGCTAGGCATGTAAAATAAGTAGGCAACAAACTCTAGAGAGAAAACAATATGAGAATTTTCAAGATGTGAAAAACTTGATACATGATTGTAATTACTTTCTGTGTACTATATATTCTTTAGCACGACGGCAAGTTTGGCAGAGCAGAGGCGGATGAGCCAGGTGCAATGACTCCTGTTCAGAACGGAGCAGCAGAGGCTCTACATGAACACAGAGAGGTCTGTCATTTCACTCTTAAGCTATAAGAAGGTATCATTAGGAAGGGAGCTTTGTACAGACTGAGTTGTTAGCTGATTATCAAGAAAAATTAAATAGGACAGACTTTTGCTTTCATAAAAATGCTGGCAAACAACAGCTATGAGACGACAACTTTCACATAGCAAAAGTAGATGGTTTCCTTATTTTACTGTAACTCAGCCTGGATAACAGAGTCCTAAATGTCCGTAGAACTGTCACAGAAGTTTAGAGGTAGCACTTATCCAGACAGGGTGCTCACACTTTTAAAAGGAGCAATTAATTAAGCCTTTTGTTTTTCCTGCAAGTGCTCTAATTTCCTAGAAGACTGCCTTCATGGCACGACTTTATCTGGAAGGCTATTGAAAATATGTACCTTTTCATAACTTGCCCTTTTTCATAGTAGCAGAATTTAAAAATTTACTTTGAATATACAGAAAAACAGTCGAATTTAGCATCATTTACAGATCACATGTTTTGTGCTCTTAAACTCATGTTGCATTATCAGTTATTTATGGTGTTCTCCATAACCTACCCAAGATTCTGCAGTCCTCCTCCATTTTTAACTCACTTGGGAGAAATGCACACACATAAAATTACAAGGCTCAAACAGCAGCCTCTTGCAACTATATAGATGTAGCAGACTGTTGTCTTCCAGTATTGGTCCAAACCTCCTTAACACTGTAAGTGACTGTGGTACTTGTGAAATTTTATTCTGTCTCTCCTTTCAACATTTTTTTTTTAATATGCAGCTAACTGTAAGAAAAGGTCTGTGTATCACAAACACTTTTGAGTCTAACCATCGACAAAATGTGCACTAGAGAAAATAAGTAAAAGTTACTAATTCTTCTTAATATCTTATACGTTTGAAATTCTTATAAGCCTCTTACATTGTCACAGCTGTGTTCATTTGTTTGCTTAGGCTTAGGCTTGAGCTTTCCAAACACAGAAATAATTGCTATTTTGTTGTGAATGGAATTTTCCCCTAACCTTCTGTATTTCTTATTTATCTTGCTCAAAAACAGTAAGGAACTGAATTCCTCAAATTGGCAATACCTGTGAGTCACAAAAACTCCAAGAGAACCTGACGGGTCCCATAAGAACTGAGGCCAAATGCATATGGAATAACAATTTCATATGTGGCTTTATATTTCCCCTTTCTGAGATGCAACAGACATAAAAAATCTCCATATTTAATCAGTTCTTAATGACATGAACTGTTTTTAATCTGAGAGAAATAAATTATGTCAGTTAAAAAAATTACATCTGTAAGGAAAGAGATTACAGGTAGGTCACACGCTCAGCCATTACTTGTGTTCCTTTCCAGAGCCAGTTTTCTGAACTGAGATCCAATTCTATTTGTCACAAAGCCAAATCATAATTCAGAAACATGACTTAACTCAAGAAACGTGAAAGGATTTGAAATACACTGGGCTTAAAGAAAAAAATATTATAAATGTGCATACTTGTTTTCGTTAATAAAACCCCACTGAAACCAATGGGATTCTACACAGAACAATGTGTCCTGCATGGTGGACTCCAAGACATACAGCATTAAAATGGGTATCTTCAACAGACAGAACCTAAGAACCTATATTTTTAAAAATTATTTGTAGTTTGAGGTATCTCTCTTGAGATCTCTTATAGCATGATTTTCATTAAAAAGGGAGGGAGACTTTAAGCACTTTGTAAAAATTAGTGGTTCCTTAGTAACCACAGAATGATCAGGTGGTTGATATTTTGATAGTTACAATCAAAATCAAAGGCTACACGATTCCACTTTGACATACAATAAATTAATCCAAGCCCACCTTTTGTCACCAAGACATAGCACTACGCTATATCTTTATTATGAGAATGGGTCTGCAGTTTCTTGACATATTGGAAGATTCTGTTTCCATGTCTTTTTTCTTCAAAAATTCTTCAGATAAATCTTTATTAAAGAAAATATTTGATATTACAATCTGATGTGGAATTAGAAATAACATAGATGTAAAGATTATTTGTTTTTGAGTTAGCTCTCGTAATAAATTAACACATGCCGTATCTCAATCTCATTTAATTTCTAGTGTAAGATTAATTATTTTCTCGGCAGTATGCTACATTCTGGACAGTAGCCCAGCTATGGGTGAGTAATGGTAAGTGGTTGGGAGTAATATTTAAATTAAAATAAAATTGTAGTTTGTTCTCAAAGACTTGTAAATTTAGGTCAATGCCAAAGAAAGTGGTTTGTTAATCATTTTGATAAAGGAAGATTACAGAGAAAGCTTACTTCTTGCTGGCCTTGAGAGACTTCTAATGCCTACCACAGTCATTAGTTTTAGGAGCACAGTTTCAAGCTTCTTCAGGAAAAGTCCATGAAAACGGATGCACTGCACAGCACCATAATACATTAGAAGTGCAAAATTATTTGCATAACTGTAATAGCATAAATTCTATTTACTATGTTTTCTAGGAAGTAACAGAATTACTGTGAACATCTGCAGGATCTCTTTGGAGTGTATTTGAGGTGGAATCTATCTTTTAACATCCTCAAATTCTTTCAATCCTATTTTACATTTGTTTTGGATTCTTGATTATCTGTTTGATTTTTCTGTATTCCTCTGATGACCACTGTTTGTAACATTTATAATGTGATGCTTTTTTGCAAGCAGCTGTATTCACTTCTCCCCTTATCTGCCTTCTCTTTACATTCATAGAAAGATATTGGAAAAAAATCCACAGGCCACAAGGCAAAGGCTAATTTCTGGGACTGGGAAGATGATAAGCTAATAAGAACACTATTGAAAAGTTGTCTCAAAAATTTAGTTTTCCTGTGAATTTTCCACTAGCGTTAGCCAATTCTGGTGACACACAGCCACCTTAGGTAGGTCTTCTGCAATGCTCTGACCCTGCTGTATGAGGGAGCTGTGGGTGGGTTTCTGAACAGGCGTGTTAAGAACACCTTTGTTAAGATAACCTTTGGCTCATGACTCAGAAGGAGCAATGAGATGGAAGGATTGGGGCTTTCCCTTCATTCACCCCTCTGCTACAGAAGAGTGTAAATTCACCAACTGGAACATATTTTACAGGTCTTATATTTAAATCACAAAAGGTCTGTAACAAGTATGTCTACTGTGCAACACTGGCACCTCCCTGCATGATGAAGAAACTGATCCCAAGTTTAATTCTGTATTTTTGGCATGCAAATATTGGACAGATTATATAAGATTTCTGTTTACTGACTAGAGTCTGTAATTCATTCCCCAATCCAATGGGTCAGCTCTGACTAGAAAGTTAGTCTCTCCTAATTTAGATTAATGGATATTAATAGAAACTTTCTCAGCCTGATCTCAAGTTCAAACCTGTTAAGCCTATATTTATTTATTAAAATCCCCCTGGTAATGTAATACACATTACAGCTAAACAACTCAGTCTCTTAAAACCGTAATAAATTACTTTCTGATCTTTGACATACTAGGAGACTATACTGAAGTGTGCCTCTGAGAAAAGCAAGTAACACTTTCAAGGAAAGGAAAAAAACACATTGAAATAAGTGGTAAGCTTTTCTCCTTCAGCAACTAATTTCCTCATATGGAGTGGTTAATCACTCAGGTGTGGTATGAATCACTTCTCCTTTGTAGCTTTCAATAACTATTTGCTGGACAACTTCAAATCTCAGTTTTTTTACAAATTTTACAGAAAGATAAACATTTTCCTCCTTCTATAGGATGAGGAAACTTTTACCATTTTCAAACTCTACCTTGAAGGCCCTCAGCTCTGCTGAGAGCCTCATCTTGAAATTCTTTTAGTTAGCGATGTATTTGAAATTAAACAGTTTCTGTTGCAGAAAGGAAGCAAGCATCTATTGGAACCATCCATCCCTGTGGTCTTCAGCTCCCAAAGGCTGAGACTGAATCCACTACAGGTATTTAAATTTCCAAAAAGCTATAAATAGAGACTTCCAAAGTCTGAGTTTTTGAAAAGTTAAGCTATCACGTACATGCTTGGTTACCTAAAAAAGTGACCTGGTCTTCAGATGAGCTTAGTACTTACAGTCTAGATTAGAATGAACAGGAGAGTCATATGTTCATAGATAAACCATTTTCTTTAAAAATCATGTCACTATTTGGTGTACAGAGGCACCTGATTTATCATTTTTATGAGTTATTTGTAAAATGTTACTACCCATTATCTTCAGATTTTCCTGTCTAAGCACACATCAGCAATTACAATGTGTAACTTATGAATAGAAACCCAAGAAACAGGCAAAGAAACAAGGTATTTTCTAATACAGTACCTATTAGAACCACATAAGTTTCCATAATAAACAATTTTCCACACCGTGTATTCAGAAATAAGAGGTCTAAACTAGGCACATTTTCAGGTCTGAATCTGAGAATAACTATTGCACAACCATCAACAAAGCGTCCTCTGCTTCGCTGAGACTGTCACTGTAAATAATTACACTTCCTGAAGCAAACAGAAGTTGTAGATGGCAAGGTAGGTTTTGAGTTTTGACACTTTTTTTTCCCCTCTGATCAACTCCAAATCTGACTTTAACGAACTTTTAATAAACTTTGGAAAAGGTAACAGCACATTCATTTCAGTACCAGCAATTCTTGCACAAAATGACTACATGAAACATAATTATGTTTTTAACAGTGGGATGATTGAACAAGACTGACTGTAATGATGTGTTCATTCATATAATGCATAATTCCCAAAAGAAAGAGGAAAAATTTCTACACTGACCATAGTCTGTGTTTTCCGGCTCCCAACAATTTGATGGCCAAAAATAGGGTGTCTATAGACAAAACAAAGAAGTAGGGAACTCAAGTTAGACAATGCAAGTATTATACAGTCCTTGGATTGATACTGGTTTTCAAAGTCATCATACATTTTTGATAGATCTATTATATTGTTAACTTGACAATTTTTAAATAGTCATCAAAACAGAAAATTAATTTTGTACGCTTGTTTACTGCAGTAGTGTCAGAATGGCACTGAAACAGAAGAACAAAGTGTTCTTTTTATTCTTAAAGTTAAGGGAACAAAACCCCCAAGGTTAGGTAGTGAGGTTTTCTTTTTCATCTTCCCTAGCAACATACCTCTCATGTCCTGAAGAATCAGTTTTAGAAGGTGAAAAGACAAGATACTTTGGAATACATTCAATTCTTGATTTTGGAGAGTTTTCATTATTATATATTAATATTCAATACTCTTCCATAGGAGTTATTTGTTTAAAAATGCCACTAAACACAACCTGTTTTCACAAAGTTATTACAGTTCTTTTCATTTGTTGGGGTCTTTATTTTTTCCTAATTGTTTACCAATTGTGTTTTAAAATGTGGGAGTTTTTAATGGAAAGCCAAAAACAGTATCGATAACTAGTTCAATACTATGCTATTTAAAACTGTGCTAAATGTATTGTTTAAAATAATCCACTCCTACCAAAGGAGGAACATAAGACCATATAGGCATTTATCATACAAATAACTTAATTTTTTTAAATGGTAAGTTTTTATCAAAATGCAAAGGTTTCTAATATGTTATACATAACACATTCATATATAGGTACACATACGCACATAGACAGAGAATTATATATTATTTGATTAGTTGAACTAATGTCATTAAATGTATGGACTGCTCTGAGTGGTATTTCAGAACACAGGTACTCCCTTAGGAAAAACTTATGCTTTACTTCCTTCCTTATTGGTTTTTCTCAAAGATCTCCCAGCTGCAAAAACTGAAACCTCTGTTGTTGCCCACTTCCACAAAATTGTTTTAATGTTAACCTGGAAACCAACAGGGCTGAAGGGTGACACATTCACACGTACTGTCAGGTTAAATATATATATTGTGAAAAATCTCTCTCCATTGCAACAATGACCCATCAACTTTAACAGCAGCAATTTAGAACTTGCTGTTTATCAAGCATCAGCAATGAGTTAAAGGGTAAAAAAGAAACTATCACAAGCTGACTTCGAAGGCTGAGATGAGTTTCTTGGAAGCTGTTTCATGCCCTGTAATGGAGCAGCAGTAAGACATTCTCCTATCGGCTATGCCTTTGCAGTGCCACTGAAAGCAAAGCAGCCAGTATAAGCACAAATGGAAAGAAGAGGAATCCCTAAACAATGAATGGTAGCACTCAGAGAATCCTGGAGAAGAAAGATGTAAAAGTCATTTAACCATGTCAATCATATAAAGCATAAGGTCACCATCATTTAAATATACAGTTTTCAAACTCGGGGAGGGAGAACAGTTCTTCCTTAGAGGTGTGAAATGTATCTTGGGACAGGCATAAGAAGAAAAGCAACACTACATCATTTTCCTGCTAACACTTATTTTAAGGCTGAGCTTCTGGAAAAAGGATGCAGTGAGGATTACTAAATACACAGAAACCGTATCTGCTCAGGCAGCTTCTGAGCTGAAATTGGCTGGGGCTCAGATTTTGTTTACGGGGGGGATAGCAGTTACAGTGGAGGGTGGTTGGAGAAAGGTGCAGAGGAAGAGCCCTTTCAGAAGTAAAGAGCCAGAGATTCTTCCAATTGTCAGTGTACTTGCTGCAAACTCAGTATTAAAACTTTTTATATATACTTAGGATTTCTCTTGCCAAATTACATATACTCCCATCCCAGCTGAGATTAAAAAATAAATCCTGTCTTGTGATTTTGAGCAAACCTCAAAACTGCTTTTGGCATTTATTTCACATCAGGCTCTAAGAAAATACTACATATTCATGACTATATGTGTGTGATGTAAGAGAAGGACTCTGTTGTCTCATGCATAAATGAAAAGCTACCCCCAACCACCAAGAACACTGCAAGAAATAGTTCTGAGAGGCACTCAGGGACATATCAATCAAGGATAAATGTGATATTCCTGTTTTCAGTCTTTAGTTAAAATAACATATTCAACTTTTATTGGGATTTGCACATCAGTGGTGGAGTGAGTACGGGGCTAAATAGAATATGGGAAAGGGGGCAGGATCTTCAATGTTGTGAAATGTCACTAGCTCGCTAGGAGACAGAGGTGGCCAAGGCTTTTCTGAAGGACAAAATGGTGCACCCCAATGGCAAGAACTGCTTCTTACAGAGGGACTAAGCTTAGACCTATGCTAAAGAGCATGAAAATGCACTGAGGGTGCTTTCTCCTTTTCAAAGCTGAGCGAAACTTTTGAGGGAACACATGAAATAGATTTTGTTCCATTAGAAAATACCTGACCAAGACTTTGCAGGTGTGTAGTACTAGGATTGAAAGCAATTGCAGGATGAGACTGGTATTCTGCAAAGATGAGTACAGCAGTGTGAGGGCCAGCAGGTTCAGAGAACAGGCAGAGGAGGTCTCTCAGGAAAGTAAACCAAGGGACAAAGAGATGGAAGGGAGATGGCAGCTACTGAAAGAGCCAGTACTAAATGCCCAACTACCTTTAGAGAGAAAATATAGTGACAGGCCAGTGTAACCATACTGCAATCTCCAGTCAACTAAACATGAAAAAGAGATCAAGGAAAAAGCACAAAATAATGCATACACTACTAAGAATGAGTCTATGCCTCCCTGCGCCAGGGAGATAAAAGCAGAAAAGTTAAAACAGAATGTAAGTTTTAATTAGCAAAGCACATGATAAGTCATAATAAAAGGTTTCAATAATGTGTTACAAGGTAAGCTAAAAAGAAACCCCAGCAAAAGGTAAGCATTACAATATGAGAAGGGGGTTCAAACAACAGTTAGCACAGACAAGTACAGAAGATTATTAAATGCCTTCCTTGGAATGCCAGGAGGAGGGGGACTGCAGTCAGATAAAGGTCTTTCTGCTCAGGGGATGACACACAGGCGTGAGCTTTCCTTGCTGATGGTTTGAACTGGGCAGGCACAAGCTGCCGCTGAACTGCAAGCTGTGACCCTGCCGGTGTGGTGCTCAGATGCATTTAATGGGACCTGCTGAGAAGTACAGCTCATCAGCTCAAGCACTGCAACGTGGCCAGAGTTGGCCTTCAGCCAGCTGGCTCCCAGCGGGAACAAAGTTCAAGTCTGTCTGCAATCAGCTCTGTGAACATGCCCAAAATTAATTTGGACATGAAGATAAGACTACAGGACAAAGCACAGGAGAAAAAAACAAAAACAAACAAAAAACAACAGGAAGAGAAATATTTGTATGAGGTCAGACAGTTCAGGTTAGAGGCCTGATGAAATTCAGCACAGAATACTTCAGGGATTATTGTGTTTTCATGTGTAGAAACGTGTAGAAAAAATTTGTAGAAAACAAAAATCCCTCATGAAACTAAAGAATGACTTCTGGTTTGTCAGCACTGTCAATTATATGGAGGTGTAAATATTATGATGAAACTTTTGCTCTGGTACTTCTCTTTTTCCTCTCTCTCTAACACTCTATAGCATCTAAGCGGCAGAAGTTATCAAAAATATTGGATTATCTGCATGATGTTTAAAGGGGTGAAAGTTACCTGAAGGACAAGTTATACATGGGAAAAATTCTCATTCAAGTAACATTTGAAACGTAGGCAGTTATTTAAAAAACATCACATAAGGCAGAGAGGCTTCAGAAGACTACAGCAAGGGGAAGATCTACCTTTTCCAGAAAAGGGAAAGAGATGGAATTTTCCACATTCTTATCTTTCTTGATTTCATGTCTAGATTGAACAATTGCAACACATGATTTATTTCTGAATCCTTAAAAAATAAAGGTTACTAAAATTTGAATTTTTCAAAAACATATCAGGTCACTAAATAAGCAGTAGATGTTATGTATTTTGAGTAAGGCAAAGACCTACAACAAGTAAAGAATTACAGAATCACCATACATGGATGGCTACAAACTCTTCAGAAGAAAGGTGATGCCGGAGTACCTCTGTATGTCAGGGAGTGTTTTGACTGCCTAGAGCTTAATGATGGTGACATTAGGGTTGAGTGTGGATGGGTAGGAATCAGGGGGAGAGCCAACAAGGCAGATACCCTGGTGGGAGTCCATTATAGACCACCCAACCTGGATGAAGAGACAGATGAAACATTCTACAAGCAGCTGGGAGAAGTCTCAAGATTGCTAGCCTTTGTCCTCCTGGGGGACTTCAACCTACCAGATGTCCGCTGGACACACAACACAGCAGAGAGGAAACAACAGTCTGGGAGGTTCCTGGAGTGTGTGGAAGATAATTCCCTGGCACAGCTGGTCGGTGAGCCAGCCAGGGGAGATGTCCTGCTGGACCTGCTGTTTTCAAACAGCAAAGGACTGGTGGTCGTCGTCGGATGTCTCGGGCATAGTGATCATGAGATGATAAGAGTTTTCTACACCCAAAAAAGTAAGGAGGGGGTCAGCAGAAGTGCTACCTTGGACTTCCAGAGGGCCAGCATTGCCTGTTTAAGAGCCTGGTTGACAGAGTCCCTTGGGAGTTTGTCCTGGAGGGCCAAGGGGTCCAGGAAGGCTGGACATTCTTCAAGAAGGTAGTCTTAAAAGGGTGTAAGAGCAGGCTGTCCCCATGTGCTGAAAGACGAGCTGGTGGGGAAGAAGACCGGCCTGGCTGAACAGAGAGCTTTGGCTGGAACTCAGGGAAAAAGGAGAGCTTACCAGCTTTGGAAGAAGGGGCAGGCAACTCTGGAGGACTGTAAGGATGTCACGAGGTTATGCAGGGTGAAGATTAGAGAGCCAAAAGCCCAGCTAAAACTCAGGCTGGCCACTGCCGTAAAAGATAACAAAAAACCATGTTAGAAACAAACGGATGCCCAAGAATAACCTCCATCCTTTATTGGATGTGGTGGGGAACATTGCCACAAAGGATGAGGAAAAGGCCGAGGTACTTTAACGCTTTCTTTGCCTCATTCTTTAATAGCAAGACCCGTTACTCTCAGGGCACTCAGCTCCCTCAGCTGGAAGCCAGGGACGAGGAGGAGCAGAATGGAGTCCCCACAGTCCAGGAGGAAACTGTTAGTGACCTGCTGCTCCACTTAAACATGCAGAAGTCTGTGGGACTGGATGGGATCCACTGAGGGTACTGAGGGAGCTGGACAAACCACTCCATTGTTTATCGGCAGGCCTGGCAAACTGGAGAGGTCCCAGAAGAATGGAAATTAGCTAATGTAATGCTCATCTACAGGAAGGGCAGGAAGGAGGAGCTGGGGAACTGCAGGCCTGTCAGCCTGACCTCGGTGCTGGGGAAGGTGATGGCACTCAGGTTGATCTGCTCCATAATGTGGCATGTGCAGGACAACTGGGAGATCAGGCCCAGCCAGCATGGGGTTATGAAAGGAAGGTCCTGCTGGAAAAAAACCTGATCTCCTTCTAGCACAAGATAACCTACGTAGTGGATGAGGGAAAGGCTGTGGATGTTGTCTGTTGGACCTTAGTAAAGCCTCGGACACCGTCTCCCACAGCATCTCCTGGAGAAACTGGCTGCCCATGGCTTGGGCAGGTGTACTCTACACTGGGCAAAAAGCTGTCTGGATGGCCAAGCCCAAAGAGTGGTGGTGAATGGAGTTACATCCCGCTGATGGCCAGTCACAAGTGGTGTTCCCCAGGGCTCAGTGCTGGGGCCAGACCTGTTTAATGTCTTTATCAACAATCTAGACAAGAGGATCAAGTGCACCCCAGTAAGTTTGCAGACACCACCAAGTCGGGCAGGAGTGATGATCTGCTTGAGGACAGAAGGCTCTGCAGAGGGATCTGGGCAGGCTGGACTGATGAAAGGAGGCCAACTGCATGAGGGTCAGCCAGGCTCAGTGCCGGGTCCTGCACGTGGGTCACAGCAACCCCACACAGCGCTACAGGCTGGGGCAGGGGGCTGGGAACCGCCTGGTGGGAAAGGGCCTGGGGGTGCTGGTCAGGAGCCGGCTGAACAGGAGCCAGCAGTGTGCCCAGGTGGCCAAGGCGGCCAGCAGCATCCTGGCTTGTAGCAGACACGGCGTGGCCAGCAGGACCAGGGCAGTGCCCGTCCCCCTGCGCTGGGCACCGGTGAGGCCGCCCCTGGACCCCTGTGTTCAGCTTTGGGCCCCTCACTGCAGGGGGACGTGGAGGGGCTGGAGCGTGTCCAGAGCCGGGCAGGGGGCTGGGGCAGGGGCTGGGGCACCAGCCTTGTGAGGGGCGGCTGAGGGACCTGGGGGGGTTGGCCTGGAGAGGAGGGGTCTCAGGGGGGACCTGATCGCTCTCCGCAGCCACGTGACAGGGCCTATAGGCAGGGGGGGTCGGTCTCTTCTCCCAGATGAAGAGCCATAGGATAAGAGCAAACGGCCTCAAGTTATGCCAGGGGAGGTTTACATTGGGTATCAGGAGAGATTTCTTCACAGGAAGGGTGGTGAAGCATTGGAACAGGCTGCCCAGGGAGGTGGTGCAGTCGCCATCCGTGGGGGTGTTTAAAGAACACATAGATGCGGTGCTTAGGGGCATGGTTTAGTGGTGGGCTTGGCAGTCCTGGGTTAATGGTTGGACCTGATGATCTCAAAGGTCTTTTCCAACCTAAATGACTCTATGATATGTACTCAAAAGCTACAGCTGCAGATAAAGTTGTATTCAAGGAGTAGATAACTATTATTCACTTCCAAATCAAGAAATAGCATTGGTGGGTGCAGACACAATGAAAATTCTAAAACCAGGCACAAAAATTATTGGTAAGGGGACAGGATTAAGACTTAAACAGAAAGTCAAGAAAAATGTTTTAAAAAACCTAGGCACTGAAAACTGAACATTATAAAAAAATCAGCTTCTGATGAAAGAAGTTTTGCGATGCTGTGATTGTATGGGAAAAAATCCATCAACAATAAACCTGTGTAGTTAAAATGACTGACATTTTCTCAAGGAGGTATTCTGCATTTTCTTGCCTAATTCTTTGGTATTAACAGCCATAAAGTTCTGGTCTTAATCTACCTCGCCATGTGTCACGCACACTTGATAAATTGGAATACCCCTTGATAAATTGCAGCAATAAAAATAAATCTCAAGCAATCTCATTCCTGGCTGAGAAACAACCTAGGGAGAAACCTCATCACAAAGCTCCCCAAATAGTACAATTCAGTTATCAGAATGATACATTAAGATCTCAGGGAAATGTGTATCAAGGCCCCCTGTTCAGGCTGGCCCTCAAGTGCCCCGAACAGTGCCTTGCCTGCCTCTGTTCTTCAGGGGCATGCTCTGCGTGCATCCCCACCACCCCTGGCTGCAGTCCTACTCAGCCCCAGCACCTCATGGTTTCCTTCCACCTGCACAGACATCTGTTGCCCTAACCTTTGCAATCAGGCAAGTTAAAGTTGAGCTTGCACAAGGTCTCAGACAGAAATTCATGGAACCTTTGACTCCCAAAATCTGATTTTCCTATAAATGAAGCCTGGTTTGCTTTGTCCCTTAGATGTTACAGACCTCAAATCACATGATTATAAGGTATGGGTTGAGTTTACATCTTTCCACTTCTATTTCAAAAGTCTCCACACAATTTCACAGTCCAGGTATTTAATAATCCCTTAGAAGATTTTGCTAGAAAGGTTATCCATGAAGACTGAGGTAAATGATCTGCCTTGTTCAACAAGGAAAGATTAGAAAGTATGAGGAGTTTGCTAAGAAGATCCCTAGTCTCACAGAATGAACTCAGGAGAGAGAATAGGAGGTGTGTGCAAAGGAGAAAGCTGCCTGCTCTCTTTTGTTCTATTTAAAAAAACTCCCACAGCAATGCAAGGAGACTCTGCCCATGTAAATGACCTTTTCTTTACCTGGTCTATGCAAAAAAAGGCTTTGTTTAACTATTTGTTACAACTCATATATCCCAAGTACACTATAGAAGAAGTATAATGTCCCTTGCAATATCACATATTCCTATAGCACAAACGTTACACAATCTATGTGCTCTGTTTCATGATCTAGAAACCCTGCGTAAGTGAGTATTTGCCCCAGGAGAGTTGTGGACGTGGTGTAACATGCTGTACCTCAACGCTACCATTTTAAAAAAGAAGATTATGAAATGTCAAGGGTTTTTTGTGAAATACAGAAAACCTGAAAAAATTCTCATACTTCAGACTTCTGCTTTTCCTCAGAAGGAAATGTGAAGCAGTTTGTCATGAACAAGTATTAAGTAGGGAACATTTGTCACTTTGCCATGGCATCCCACTTAGAGCCGGAAGGAAAGTGGGTGGTAGAATGGTTTGGGGAAAGTCAAGTACTGTTTATCAGCCCAGGCAGAAATAATGCTGCCAGTTTTGATCAGTACACTTTGAAGGCACTTTGTTTAATTGTGTCTTTAATTTGAATAAGCAGCCAATACAAGTCACCAGCTGAAGAAATAAGGCTTACCTGGCACTGCACATACAATGGTAGAGTCATTTCAGCATTCAGAACAAACCAGGCTGTTACAAGGATCTTCATCCCATTGACAGAAAAATGGTTTTGCGCACACAAACACATATGGGTTCTTTCGCATTTATAGCCTAATATCATTAGGTAAACCTAACCACAGAAATCCATAATCCTCCTGTTAATAAAGTAATATGAAACAAAATCCTGTAAATATAGAACATGTTCCACACTAAACAAACTGGAAGTAATGGCTGCTATGCACCGTGAGCAGTCCTGTGATAAAACAAAGAGATCTGCTTTGGCCCTACCATAAAATTAATCAATAATAATATCTAAGCTAATGAAACAGACACTTGTAAAAATTAGTGCTGCCCATCAGCTTTTATAAAACTTGATTAACTTCTATGCATTAAACCATACTACTGAGTAGGGAAATCATTAAGCATCTTTTCAGCTACCCCTTGTTGATAGTAATAAGAAAAGGATTGCTGTTTCTGAAGCTGCTCCACTCCATGAAATCTTTAAAAATCTAATTACCGGGATGGGGAAGGAATATCCAAATCCCTCATAAACCTTCCTTTGCATATTACTACTATTCTTCTCATAGGCATCGGTCTTTATAAACAGCAGAAATCAAGTCTTTGCTGAAAAGTAGTTATACACAATCTCAAATACCTTGCACGGTGGATGGCAGAATTCACAGGTTTTCAGTTGACACATTCACTACAATTGACTCAAATGATCTCATGGTATAGGAAAAGGTAAGATCACTGGTCTACCACTTTCAAGCCCATAGAGGAAGGATGTAAGTAATGCTCCACAGTTAGCTCAGGATTAGTAAAAAAGAAGTTAAGGAAATTAGAAGCAATAAAGATGCTCTGTAACTCATCTTTTCTCATCTGGAAAGGGGATGAGCATGGAAAGATGGGGGTAGTGGTGGTAAGGGGGTGCGGGAGGAGCATGTCTGAGTAGGGAGTTAAAAAAGAAAAAAGGGCACTGATAAGGCAGTCAGAAAGACAGGTTTGAAATTATTTTTCCCTCTTGAAAACCTGAACAGAACTTGTATATGCTGAGCCTGAGCTGAAAAGACAATGAATTAGTCCTTGCATCTGCAATTGCCAAAGAATATCTGCCCAATGCTGGATAATATAACCTGCTTTTTTTTTCTTCTTTTTTTTTCTTTTTTTCCTTCCTAAAATCTGACTTCCAATAAAATCCTTCCCTGAAGGCATGGTAGGTGATCCAGCAAGGCTGTGGAGAGTGGCTGGAGAGCTGTGATGTTCAGCCACAGCCTCAGTGTTCAGAACGCCCAGGGGCTGGTTGAGGACTGAGCCAAGAGGTAGCTAGCCAAGCAGGGCTGAGTCAAAGAGATGTTGTGGGAAGCAATGTAATTCCACCTGAGACACAAGGTGGAATTAGCACAATACTTCATGCTCTACACTATTTTGTAGATATTTGGAAGAGATTCCAAGATCCTTACACTGATTCCTATCTATTTTTATCTCCGGTTCAGGCACGGCAAAACAAAGCCAGAGAGGTTAAATGCATTTGCCATGAAAGTGTTCCCAGGGGCAGAAGAGGAAAAGACATCACAGGTGAAATCATCTTGGCAAAATCCATGAGCTTTGCTGTTATCTTCACCAGATTCATGCTTTCACAAGATACTGTTCCCATTTTCATACTTTTTCTCAGCTACTTATGCCTTCCACCTTAAAAGTTACAAAACAACAGCAGACTCTAAACTTCATCTCTGAAAATCAATTTACATTAAATCATTAATCTTATAAAAAAATAGAAGTGTGATTATCACTAGCCTCAAGAATCCTAGGAATCTGTTTAAAAGACAAAAGATACTAGGAAACATTATTCCCCCCCCCCCCCCCCCCCCCCCCCCGAACATTAAGACACTCGGTATGCATCTGAAACTTGCAGAAGAAATCAACACATCTTTCCCTGGAAGGCTATTATAGAAGTTTACTAGCTGACAGGGCAGCTCAGGCATTTCTCACCAGGACAGAATATTACCACTTCTGTGGACACAAATGAAAGGTCTCAGTGAGTAATCCCTGGACCCAGGAAGATCTGCTTTCTAAGGTGCACCTTGTTTTTCTTATTTGGGCCCCTCTTACCTATTTGCTCTCAGGTACAGGAGTGTAGTTAGCAGATATTCAGCTTCTTCCATGGTCCCAAGCTTAAATTACCAGGAAAAGGCAAAGTAGCTGTTCAGGACAATTCAGGAAGTATTGCACTATCCCTGGATTTTTAATTTTTGCAGAAATTTCCTCTCCAAGTAAGGCAATTAATATTTAGATCCAGACCCTTTGAATTAAATTCTTATCATAAAAACTAACCTAATTAAACTTGAGTAGGTCAAAGAATGATCTGGATTTTTTTATTTTTTTTTTTATTTTCCCTAAGGCCACATTATTTAAAAAAGCAGATATAACTATGATTTTAAAGCTGTCCTGATGGCAAGAGTAATAACTGAAAAAGTATAATTTTGACTGGAAAAGGGCACTTGTACAAATGAAGCACAATCTCCACTGCTTTTAAATATTTCTATACAACAGAAGGTTGTTTAAAACAAACTGGAAATAATTTTACTGTCAGGAGGGAATGGATCACACTTTGGAAAACAAAAAATGAAGTGTGTAGAGAATATTACTGTAGCTAGCCTGTTTTTTGTAGGTCAGGTCTCTGTATTACAGAGAAGAGATTTCTCTACAGGCATGGCTTTTGAACTTTTCAGTGCTGGCAGGTGTATGGTTTTCTCTTTCTATTAAAATATCCATAAATTTGTGAATTCTGTCCAATACTCAGGGCGTCCTATTTCCAAAGCACCTGAACAACTATTCTAGTGATAAATCGACACACTTGCAGTCAGACTTTCCTCCCTATTAAGTGTGTTGTCTTCATTTTCCAATTTAACAGCTTCAGTAACAGATTTTATATTAGCTTTACTTTGGTGAGGAATGTGGAATTGTAATGACATAACTTTTGCATGTATGATACCACTGATTTTTTCTGATGTTAATGCATTAACAGCTAAAATCACATTGTTTTAACATTGTTAGCATAGCAAAAGCAATGCAAAAGGTACCACAGCAGCAACCAACAGCAATATTTCACATATATACTGAGCAACAGTTGAGGAAATGATCTTATTTCATATCCATATGTCAAATAGGTGCCAAATCCTTAACTTACGTAAATCAGCTGATATAATTTTACAATCTAACCCTCACCGAAGCTTCATATCCAAACATGTAGGCTGTAGACCTCTCAGAGGAAGGTCCATTGCAGGGTAGCTGCAGTACTTCCATTGCAGGGTAGCTGCAGTACTCTGAGTTGTTCGCAGCTAATTCTACTCTATAAGTCCCTTCAGCTGATTTATCATGCTAGCAGAGGTGCTCATTTCCCATGTTTGAGATAGAAGACCAGCAGCTGTGCAGAATTCAATGACCAGCACTCTTATAAATAAGTCCAATTCTCTGCAAAATGAAGTCCAAAACCAGCACAAGTCCTCAGATCTTTTGTCCTTCTAGCCACTGTTTATGCAGAGACAAGCCAAGAACTGGAACCTCAACCACTCCACGATTTCTTTCCACTTTTCACTCTCCTCATAATGACATCAGTGCATTTCCCTCAGCAGTAAGGGACTTTCTTTCGCCCACATGCCATCCCTCCTTTATACTGAACACTGAGGAGAATGAAGCACCATGAGAAGGAAACCTTGTCCTTCAGTTCCTCTCTCCAGGATCAAAGGTAACTGTGGATCTGGGGAAGAAGGCTTGAAGTGACCAGTTTTTATTACCCATACACACATGTAACTTACTGTCCTGTTGAAGGGCAATTTTTTTGCACAGTATGACCCACAGGATCTACTTGTGAAAATATGAAAATACTGTCTGTAGGTATGCAATAATCATTCTCTGTATTGCCAGGCTATGCTGTAGTTATTTAATTCTATTCACTCTAAGATTTTGTTTTAGACCAAATATTTTATGATCCTTTCTCTTCCCTAATGAGGGTCTATAGAATTTAAGCCAAAATATTGATGAAAGTATTGTACAGCAATTAATGTAATACAATGTTTGAGACCATGTTTGGTCTCCAACATATCACAGTTTTCCTCTGCATTTTAAAGCCTATAATCCCAGTTTTATTTTTTTTGTTGATGGCTTCTTACTTAAACAATGTTTAAAACAAAGCTTAGACTTAAATTTCTTGAAGATACTAGATTTTGTTCTACCAGATATTATTTTTTTCTAAGTATTTAACACAGAACTAACAGAACAGGATTACCAAGCTATGATATTCATATCATCAATTTCATAGTGATAATCTTCATATAATTTTAAAGCAACAAATATCTAGTGAAGATCTTGAAGCAGCTATCAATGATACCTACCAGGAAGACCACCTAATAGGAAGCGCAATACAGAACACATCCACCATTGTCAAAGGTAGCACATGGCAAACAAAGTTAATTCCTTCTCTGGAATACATAATCAGATACTATGCAATCACACTTGTTTCAAGTCATAGGTGGTATTGCTCTGCAAACTTCTAGCCTGCTATTCATTATTAGAAAAACAACACTCCTGCTTCCCAAGCCCTTAGTTTGAAATCTAATATAATAAAATGCAACCATGTAGGTATCTGAATAATATATGTGTAGGTATAGGTATACATATACATACATATATATCCAGCTTGTTCTGAAGCATCTGCATATTTGTTGTATGCAATGGGACTAACAGATCAATGTAGAAACATGTCTGCATTTGTATGAAGAGTACACACTACTTCAATACTACTCTTTTAACAACGAGATCCTCACATACAAAAGAATAAATACTACCCTCAATTTTTTATCAGGTTTCTGCCACACGATTAATAAGAAAAAAGCCGCCCCCTTTCGAAATTAGACTATGTTAGGAATAAAAGTCAAAGGGGTAATCTTATTTCCTTTACTACATTTCCAAAATACTGGATTAATTTCAGGAGAGGTACTTCCAATTTAGCATTATTACACTTTTTCCAGGGATCAAAATGGTCACTATCATCTTCACACTTTGGTGACTTAATTTCTAAATAAAATCTTTTTACCAATTTTTACTTTAAGGAGAATTGCCACCATTTACTATGTTACATAAGAGACAAAGTAAGGTTAAAATTTGATATGAAGCTTTATGTAAGGCCTTTAATATAAGCCTTCATTTGCATGAGTCAAGAACATATTGCAGTTACCTGGAATCGATAAAAGGTGCCATCATCCTTTAGTGTTAGGACATGGTCTGAGATCGGAAAGAAATAGCCATGTGCTGCCATCAGTGTTCCCAAATGTAGAGCTTCCACTGTTTGAAGAACAAAAGAAAGATAAATTTTAAAAATTAAATAACTTCTTTCCAGCAGTTTAGTTTTCTTGTTCAGATTCACATTATCTCCTGCAGACAGTCACTTCACTCTCAGTCAAGCTCCTGCCATTATGAAAGCACTGTCTTTTCTGTATAAGATAATGATGCAACCAAAAAGAAACCTTTAGTCTCTTAACAAATGGGTATTAGATGTCCCATTTGTAGCTACAAATCCACAATCAGCACCAGCAGGTAGCCACCATGATTATTTGAAGCTGAAAGCAGCCATCATTTTTACCCTGATGGTGCAGCCTGCTCTTCCTCTTCAGAACAGTTTCAGATTAGATGATGTTAAAATAATTGATTCCAATTGCATGATATCTTCCTCATTGGCTTTATCAGAACTACAGTAAAGGGCAGAAATTTCCTTAACAGTTTCTCATTTCTGGGAAAAATAACAAAGGATCACAGAATCACAGAACGGTTGACATTGGAAGGGACCTCTGGAGGTCTTCCAGTCCAGCCCCCATGCTCAATCAGGGACACCTAGAGCCAGTTCCCCAGGACCACCTCCAGACAGCTTTTGAGTATTTCCAAGGATGAAGACTCCTCAGGCTCTCTGGGCAACCTGTGTCAGTGCTTGGTCACCCTCACAGTAAAAAAGCATTTCCCAATGTTCAGAGGAAACCTCCTGTGTTTCAGTTTGTGCCCATTGACTCTGGTCCTGTCACAAGGCACCACTGAAAAGAGCCTGGCTCCAACTTCTTTATACCCTCCCACCAGGTATTATACACACAGATGAGCTTCCACGTGAGCTTTCTCTTCTCCAGACTGAACAGCATCTTCTCTCAAAGGAGAGATGCTCCAGGCCCTTAATCACCTTCATGGCCCTCTGTTAGACTCTCCCCAGTGTGTTCATGTCTCTCTTGCAGTGAGGAGTCCAGAGCTGGACACACACAGGATGAATCCAGTTCATTTTAATGAACAAAACTATAATATGGAACAGTCAGGTTCCTATATGTTATTGTGTTTTTGTGGATCGCTGTCCAGTATCAGTCCCTGAAGTCTCTTACTCAGTGTTGTCATTATTTGGCTGACAAGAACACAATGTTGTAGGAAGAGAATGGCATTAGTTACGAGTCGCTCTCTTGTTGAGGTACTTAAGTCCTGCTATCTCTTTATTGTATCTCTTTACCAACGTTGTGACAACTCCAGTATATATCCCTAAAATAGCTGCACAGCAATTTCTGCTGTAACATTAAAAAATTCCTAGTATAACCGCTAATATCAGATCACACCCACTGAAGCATCCCAATTCTAAAAGATGGGCTCTGGAAAGGAGTGCACAGGTTTCTGAGCTATATGACAAAGCCACCAGTTATAGAGGCTGGTGCTAGAGAGGACAATGCTGCTGCAGGACAACATCAGGGTTGAAAAAAAGAAAAAAGATCAATATAAAGGACATATTGGACACCTGAGGAGTAAGGGGAAGGTGGAAAAAGGGAGGAAAAGAAAGAGAAGAAACAGCAAAACTTGCCTAAAAAATAAGGGGTCTTTGATCTAATATATGAATTCAGTATGAATCCATGAAGTATGCAGAATCTGTAAGGATGAATATTTGCACTATGGAAAACACGTTACATCACCACAACATACACAGATTCATATTCATCCTCTAAGAGCTCATTTGTTCCTATTGCCTGTAATTTGGCTTCCAGCAATAGCAAGCATAAATGTTGCAGCACAGATCTGTCTTGTCCTGCCTCTTTACTGCGGCATCTGACCAGCAGTCACAGCATCATCATGCAGAAAGAAATACATGTCCTTATATCTCTGTTGTTGCTAACAAACACAGAAAGAGGGATTCACTAATGCTTCATGCATTATTATTTTGGATAAAGAAGGAAACACAGGCTTATTTATTCACCTGTAGTTCATCAGTGTCACAGAAAATTCTTTCTTTTATCCTTTTGCTCACCTGGAGACATCCAGTAGTATAGGAGATAAAGGAGGTGGAGCAGACCATTTTTAAGCTAACCTAAAGCCAGCAAGCATGTGAAAGGCACAAGAAAGGGTATCTGGACAGTACTTAATAGAGAGCACACACCTCTGCTAGGGTTGATTTGATACCAAACAATCCTTGTGATCTCTGTGTTTAGCAGACTGGTTTCTGTCCCTCCAGCAGAGCCATTATCTAAGAAAATGTAACACACCCTCTCCAGCAGTGAGCTCTCTGCTACTGAAAAATGCCACAATACTCCCAGTCTTAAGCCTAGAAGAAGTGTCTCTAACAGAAGGTAGGTAGTTGCTTTGCTCCTTGTGTTTGAGATGTCTGCAAATCCCCACCTGAACTTTATCCTAATTAATCTAAGTCCATATATTTTTGTTATTCATTTATTTCAAGTCAGTAAATTCTATTATCCCCCAGATCAGAAATTTTGAGTCAATGCTTTTGGTAGCAAGACAGTTGCTGAGGTTCTTTTCATTTTGGTTCACTTTTTCCACCCTTTAATTTTATTAAGCTTTTATTTGTTCACACTGCAACTCATTGCCAATTCCAAAACCTGTATTTTTTCAGGTATTATGTATCTTTATGGAATGAGAGAAAAACAAAGGAAGAAATGTGCTGACCTTTTTTAGAGAAAGGATTCCTTAGATAAGTGTAGCAGGGCTTGCCAGGGAGCTCTGACACAGACAAGAACACATTCTCTTCAGATTTACCAGAAACTAAATAGGCTCCAGATTTGTTTCATGTTCTTCCTGGATTCTGAATTGTAATATTTTTCAAGACCACAAGCAGATTACATTATTCGCCTTTACTGAGCAATCTTTAGACCATATCTGGACTACTATGTTCAGTTGGGAACAATATGTCCACTCCAATAAAAGAAAGACATCAACAAACTTGAGTGAATCCAGTGGAGGGTCACCAAGAGGGTTGGGGCTGAAGAACACATTCTGTAAGGAGAGGCTGGGGGAGCTGGGCTTGGTCTGACTAAAAAATAAGGTTTTCAGGGTGCCTAGCAGCACCTTTCCAATGGCCAAAATGAGATTACCAAATGAGGGAACCCAGACCTTTATGGAGTTGCATGGCAATTTAAAAAAAAAAAATATATATATCTTTCAACAAAGAAACAATGGTAGTAAACTAAATCAGGGATGGTTCTGACTTCAGCCAAGAAGCAGAAGAGGCCACCCAGAGAGGCTGTGCAGTCTGCATCCTTGGAAGGTTTCAAGACCTGAACAGATAAAGCCCTGGGCAACGTTTGACCTTTCAGCTGACCCTACTTTGAGCAAGGGGTTAGACTAGAGTCCTCCTGAGGTCCCTCTCAACCTGAATTACATTACAGCTTTGTGTCTACAGGTTGGTAAAGCAGAAGGGGAACAAGGAGTGGAAAAAAGAAATATAGACAGCTGGAGAAGAAATAATTTGAAAGCTTCTGCCAGAACAGCCTATAATCCTGGCAAGGTCAGTTACAGTAGGAGTAAGAGCTTATATTTCTCTCACTGACCACCAAGTCATATACACAAGTATAAAGTCCCTACTAGTTCTCTATGCAAAAAATGGACAGAGCAACATGGCCTTCCCCAGAAGCCAGGTAAGGTTATTTAAGATCTGAATAATTCTCAAAAGGACCCCATATCTCTTCTTCAGTTATGTATGGAAATTAAGGTGGTTTTACTCTCACCTCAGGCAATCTTACTCAGTTAGGATGAATTTACACAAACTCAATGTTAAGGTATCTGTCTGTCCCTTTAGCTATTAAGAGTTAATAGGGACATATAAATTGTAACTTCTTGTTTTTCTTTCAGCTAATAGACCATTGATTTTCATTTTTTTATGGCTATCGATCCAGCAACTTATTCCAGTCTTGCATAGATACAAATGCACAAATATATCTTTTAATATCAACCTAATATCCACTGTAGCTCACACTTGGGAATGTGAGCAGTATCTGCTTTATTAAAAGAAGAAAATAAAGAAAAGGAAAAAAACCCATGTGTGTAATAAGAGTAAAGACATTCACTTGAAAGTATATCATCTTTCCCATTGGTATCATCTGACCATGGGGCAACTGCATAACCAAAGCATTATGAATAGACTTTGCACAGAGACTGAATAACCTATAAATAAAAAATGGCTTAAACAGGTGAACAACATCCACAAAATTGTAACTGGAGAATAATGTCCACAAAATTGTAACCCTGCCTCACACCGGGCTGGTAGGGAACGAACGCTGCTGCTTCCTGCACAGAAAGAAAACTCAGCAAGAAGCTATCCACTGTATTTTAGACACAACAAAAACAATGCTCTGATATACATCTCAATTTATGAATCAGACTGAAGAATAAATACTGTAAGAAGCAAATGAAGTAGAACAGTAGGATTTAGGAAACAAACCCAGGAGCCTGAAAAGGGAAATGCAGCCAGCCACAGACTAGTCCTATATGCCTAAACGCCTAAAAGTTCAATTCAGGCAGCTTCTGCATCCCTCAGCTATTTCTGCATGTGAAGTTAGGGGATTCTCACTTAAAGAAACTTTATCTGGAAGAATGGCAGATGGAAATTAGGAACATCAAAAACTTCTTTGAAGTGCATTAGTTAAGGAAAAAAAAAAAAAAAAAGAACCCTGGAAAAAATACTTTTAAACATAAAGATTTCTAGGTAGAAAGAGGAATGTTTATACATATTGAGAACACAAACTGAAAAAAACCTGGAGCAACACAGACTAAAAGCAAGAAAATACTGGGGTTTTAGATGGCAAGTGTACACAGACACACATAGAAATGTGGCATCTACACAGCTTTTAATTCCCAATCTTCAGCCACTGCATGAAAGACTATGCAATGTAAACTAAATTCTCAGTTACACCCATGCAACCTCACTGAGAAGGCATAATTCAAATTGCAGCCAGCTCCTATACAATGAATAAAAACCGCAGCCAGTGGCATCACACAAAAAAATCTGAAGGAGAAAAAGCTCGTGGAGGTGTAACTGGCAGAACAGAGTAGACTTCAGCTTCCTCTGCTCTTGGCTGCTTGTTTTGGAGACATCAGTTATCTGAACCAAGGTTCTAGGTATACTTCTTAGCAGTGATACTGCTGAAAAGTGGAATGGCATATTCAAGAAACAAATTTACCCAAACCACAGTTTCAATTTTTCATAGCTAAAATAGGACAGCATTGTAAGTTGTAACAGCTAATGGAAAAGAAAAGCCTCAGGTGAAAGACAGAAATATGTCTTTATGAGCCTGTTGCATTTCAGCAGGATATGAAATATTTTATATAAATTCAAAATGTTGCTGTGGGTGTAGTTTTGATTCTTAATGTGTATGCTTCTGCTGAGCTAAAAGCTCAGAAAAAGCTGAAAATTCCATGGTTCACTCTGCTGTTGAACTTTATTTTGCTGAGTGGGTGAAGTGAACAAGACATGCACATAGATTGATTAGAAATCATTTTTGTGAGGAGTAACATTGCCCAGCCATCTGCTGTGCCATTAGAAAGAGAGTGATCTTGATGGATTAAATGCTAGTGACTTCTGATATATTTTGTTATAGAAGAGAGTCAGACACTTTCAATGCTTTGGGACAATACTGATGAAATCCAAAAAATGAAAAACATACCCTGGTTGTTGAGTTTTCATTTTATTTTCTTTTTAGACATAGTGCAGTTTTCTCCTTACAGTAGAAACTATTGTGTGGACTGATGACAGTTTGTTCAGCTTAAATTGCAAGGTACATTAATATCAGTGGAACAGGTTATTTCTTATGATAACATCCAGAGAAGGGGATTAAAAAGGATGGGTATTTCTTGTCTTTCTTTGGAATAAACATGTTTCTGTGTTTTGAAACACTTTAAAGGATAGATTTTCAGTGATTAGTGTGGATTCCACTTTTCCTTATGCATCTCAGGGCTTCAGGTGATGTGGGCTTTATATTTACATTTACTCTGAAGTCCATAAAACACTTTACAGTATCACACTATTATAGTTACAGTCTCACAACATCTAAAGTGGCTTGCAGTAATCTCCAAGGAAAGGAAAATGGGGTGTTTCCCAATTGTCTCCCACTTTAAAATGACATTTCTCAGTCTGTTTTATGTTTTGTGCAGCTCAGTCCCAGAGAAAGATTTCCTACAAGGAATGTGGCTCGGGACACTTTGTGTCCTTGTGATAGTTATATGATGTAAATGACAGCGCAAAACCCAAACTTGCAAGTTTTTCATATACTTTTTGACACAAAAAGTCAAACAAATGAAAGCCTCCCTTTTCATCAAACAATACAGCGCTAGTTATTCTGGGTTATTTGTCTAATGTAACACCCATCGCAGTACTGAAGTGAATTGCTAAGCCACACGGCTGCTTGGAAAAAGAATTAATGAGTCAGAACTTCACAAGCACATACTCATTTTAAGTGTCAAATGCCAAGACATTATCACTTACTCTCACCTCACTCCTGCTGTCATTTTGTTGCCAGTGTGAACACAAGCTGCAAAGGATTAACTTTAACTTAAAGTAATAAAATACAACCTGCTTCTTACGCTCACACAAAGCGTAGGAGAGGCTCACTCTCTGGGCCTGACTGTGGCATTTAAAGAGGGGAAAATAAAACAGCTAGAAAAGTTACTGAACACCCACGTCACTATAAACCTCTCTCTTTTGTCCCATCTGAAGGACTGAATTTGTGAAGAGAGCAGCACTCAGTGACAGTCATTTCAGGGAGGGCAGCAGAGTTGTTGAAGGAAGAGGCACTGTTTACCTAAACACAGGTAAAATGAGATTCATGCTTGATTCCAGGATACCCATCATAAACTAAGTTAGCGGTCACCACAGCTGCCTACCTAAATAGGTCTGATTCTGCCTGGGCTGTGTGTTAGACAGTGGCTGCTGATGCCATCAGCAGGCCAGAGGCATCCTTAGGAACATCACTCCTCAGATAAGTCACGTGTAAGGCACATGTCAGACATGTGCCAGGAATCCTCATCTGCCCAAGGAATGGTAACGTTCAGTCCTACAATCTGAGCTGATCTATAGCATAGGGTGTCACTTATACAATATCCCAAGTCTAGAGACAATGTTGTATACCTGAAACATCTACTGCTTTGTTCACAAAAACATCCAGCAAACCACGGACGCCAGTCTTGCCTCATCTGGGTGAATCAGGAATGACCGAAATGACTGACATAATTCTGGAAAGATTCTGTGCAGGCAAGATCAACAGAAGTCATGCCACCATGAAAGAGTGAATGAAAAATCAAGCTGACCTACAGCTTCTTGAAAGAAAACAAACAAACAAACAAAAAAAACCCACAACAAACAAAGCAAAAGACTTTTCTTCACTCACAGAAGAAAAAAAAAAGGAAAACAAGAAAAAAAGGAGTCATCAAATAGGACAAAAAAATAAGTTAGTTCTTGAAAGAGAAGTTGCATCTCACTGCTAGCAACACACAAACTCTGCTCTTGAAAACTTCTGAAGTATTGCCTGTTAAATTTTTTATGCAATTGTTTTGCACTGGGTTTCAGCTGTTTCACACACACTGACTGTTGCTAACTCCTACTAAAGTTTTGCTTTTATTCTTTTAAAATTGTATCTTGAAAGGCAGGCCACTAAAACCTCAAAACGTAGTAACTTGGGATGAACACCAGAGCTTTCATGTTGAAAAAGAAGAAAAAAAAAAAAGGGGAGTTGCAACTTGAGGTACTAGGAAGCAGACAAATGGGGAGTGAGGTGCTGTCATTGAACAGTGCTATAATTTCACCTCCAAAATATTTGTTTGGTGTGTTTGTTTGGCATACTGGAAATGTGCAGCTACACAGGGTGAAAGAAAACCATCCAAGCTGCATGGATTGGGTACACTAATCTACCATGGAAAACAGAACACGGCACAATATGGTCACTAGATAACCAGCTCATTCAGCATGTGGAGATGAAAAGTGGCCTGAATGTGTCTAAAATCACTTTTAGTTTCCCTGTCATTTCTCTTCTTAATTTGTTAAAGTACCTATCAATATCACACCAGCAATCAGGCCTTCCAGTGGTGGAATTTAGCTCTGTATCCACAAACCCAAGTCAGCATTTATAAAACATTTCTTCTAATTTCACTATTACTACTCAAATGTTTCTATTTTCAATTTTGCAGAAAAAACTGACTTTCTGCAGTTTTATTTCTGGTATCTCTTGTCTCTTAAAATTAAAATGATAGAAGGATGAAATCCAGGCTCCTTTGAAGTATAGGTTTCCTGGTTTTCCCACTGGCACTTCCTCTGAAACGACAACTTCTTAGTTTGAGCTTTGATTCCCTTGCTTCTTCAGGGCAAAATACAGAGAATCAAAACCTTTGTGTCTTATTTTCCCTAATGACAGTGTGAACCTTTCTTCAGAAGATATTTCCTTACACTTCATTCAACCCCCCCGCCTCCCCAGTAAGAAACTGTGCTAATATATAAATCATATGTGCACCCTTTTGAGCAAACTTGCTAAAGACAAAAAAACATAAAAATAAAATAAATAGAAAAAAAATACTGCAAATACTATACTTTTGAAAATTCTCTCAGATGAAATCTTGTTCCACAATTTCAAACATACGTAAAAGACCCATAATATTGGGCATGAACTACTTCTAGACAGTAGTAGATTATTATGCTATTATTTCATATTTTCTTGTATACTGCTTGCTAGCTGCTGCTAGCACACCAGATCCTGCTCTCTCCTCCTCCAGTGGCTGTGTCTGCTGATGGGTGATCAAATTGTTTGGCTGCAGACATTTTGGAGGGAGCTATGCTATACATTCTCCATGACACATGGCACCCAAGAATTTACGTAAGCGTCAGCCAGGAAATGTTTTACATGCCATGGTTCCTCAGACGTGGTGCCCTGTACGTCAGTGTGCTGCCCTTGGAACAGTACAGTGTCACTGCTTTTCCCTTTCTTTGTCACACTCAAGGCAAGGCAGGGTGGCCACCTGCCAGCTCCCATCTCAGCAGCTGTTTGGACATCACTGGCCCAGGAGCAGTCAGAACAGCATCCTCCAAGCACCTGGTCAACAGGCACTGGAACGGCTAGGTATGTGTCTGGGGCAGGGTTTCAAAGGAGGAGACCCACGTTTAAGGGTTGGCAGAGGCAGGACATGTGAATAATTGGTGCGGGTGATGTACCACTTGGATTTGTGGCCAGCAAAAAGCAGGCTTTTTTCAGGGCACAAAATATTTCTTCTTGAAGAAACTACAGAAGAAAACATTTTTGAATCAAGAGGGATGTCAGCTAACGTGAAGTTTCTGAAGTTGGGTGAGGTTAAGCAATAGGTAGCACTAAACTTTTGCTATGATTACTGCTGGTTAAAGATGAATCATGACACATTTTTAGTCTCTAAGTCTGTTTTGCTATCAATTGCTACTGTATCAACCGTTAATTTTATATCATTGCCATGCATTGCTATCATAACCACAGAACACCCACTTATGACCAGGCAGTTCAGATAACACAAAGAACATACAGCAGTAACAGCTAGAAAAATAACTGCCTCTCTCACTGCAGTCAATACAGTAAAGAAGAATACAATCTTCTTTATAACAATTTTCATACCTCCAGCAAACTGAGAGCATAAAATGCTGAAAATAATGTATTTCTTTCAATGGGAAGAATGCCGTGCTTTTAAAATCCAGCAGGAGTTAAAAGCTGTATAAGAAAACTGGTGTCATTGAGACACACATCGGGGAAAAATACCATCAAACCTCAGGCAAGGTAACAATGAAGAGTGTAGAAGTATCTTTCCAGAGAATAACATAGGAATGTGATACCCCATGTGATCAGATACAGTTATGTGGGATGCATATATACCGAAAAACAAGGCAGTTGTTACAAACAGGATCACTTTTAGACAGTTTTCTCCCATCCATTATTTATAATTCATTTCTTTGACTGGCAAGTAAGATATATTTCACTGTACACATCAAAATGAAGCGGGAGAGAGTAAACTTTCTAGGTGTTGCAAGACTCCGTCTTATGCCATCACATGTTCCCACTGTCACAACTCTTGCCCCCTGGTACTCACTTTCCCATTGCAAAGGATTTACACAGGTAATTGTACAGGACTGTCCATTCAGCCAGATAAACTCCACTATTAAAAATATAGAAATACTGACAGATACTAACTAGCAAAAATAGCTCAATGAAAACTCTTTCATAAGGGCTTCCTTCCTCCCCGCCCCCCCCCAAAAAAAGAGAAGTCTCATTGAATTTCTCTATTTTCTCTCTAGTAGCAGAATTTAAATGTAGAAGGAAGAGAGAGCACTGATGACAACAGCAGCAGAAAAAATATCAAAGGCTTTAAAATAAATTGATAAAATCAATGAAAGCATCTAGCTGGGTCAACGTAATGGTCATTCTGTGTTTTAAGGGAAGTCAAATATTAAATTGCTGAACTGTTAGCCATAGTGTTTAATTTATCACTTAAATCATCCTTAGTATTAAAATAAAAAAAAGTGGAAAACGTGTCCTCAAGTCTTAGAAATACATTCAGGGGAAATCTGGGGAAAAAAGATGAATACAACAGATGCCCATACAGACAACATGATAGGAACTATAATAAAGGGTTGAATGAATGAAAATAAAGACAAATGCAACAGAAAAGGAAAAGTCAGCACTACTTTTGTTGGTGGATGCAATGCCTCACAACTCTGTGTATTCCTATGTGGAATCAGTGATCTTATAAGGTCATGAAAATCTGGTTAACATATTATCTTGGATTTCTAAGAAGCTTTTGGCATGATTCCCCAAAATGTTTTCTAAAGGAACTAAGCCGATCTAGGATAGAAAGTAACGGAAAAAGCAATACATAGAAAAATGGAAATAAAGGTCAGGCCCAGGAGATCAGCTATTACACTGAAAGGGGGTAACCACTGTAGCTGTGTTTAGTAGATCCAGAACTGTTCAGTATCATCCTAAATAATCTACAGAAGGGTGTGATGGATGATATAACAAAATTTGCTGAAAGTATAGCATTACCAAGTAAAGTTAGGAGTGAGTTGTGAGGAGATGTAGAATGACTTCAGGGTGCTGATTCACTAAACAATACAACAGCAGATGGAATTGAATTTTGATAAATGCTAAACATTTCAAATATGATCTCTCCCTCCCCAAGGCCACATGCCCAGTAAGTAACTGCAAGTGAGCTGCTGCTGCTCAAGAAAAACTAGAGGCACTATGTATGATTCTGTGAAAGTGTCTGCTCAAATCTCAAACAGAACATATGGAATTATTAGGAAAGAAATAGAAAACAAACCAGAACACATTGTTAGTATACAGTATAGCACATCCACATCATAAATTCCGAACAGACTTTGGGTCATTGTATATATGTGTGTATGTAAAAACAGAGGAAGAAGGAGGATAAGGATTGTAAGAGATCTATGAAGACTTCCATACAACAAGAGATAACAAAAATCACAAAGCAGTCCACGAAGGACAGCTATTATAGCAGTCTATAAAATCATGACTAGCCAAGAGATGGTGAATGAATAAGAAATATTATTTGCTGCTTTTCAGAACTGAAGAACTTGGAGTCAACCAATATGATTATCAGGCAGACCTTTCAAAAGAAAAAACCCAACATCATCTATAATGCTTGATCAACCTGTATTACATATTGTCATGGAGTGGTGTAAAAGCAATGAAAGAAAGGTCATTCGGGAACTATTAAACAAGAAACTGGAAATACCTGCAGGTCAGGGGTTTCCCAAAGGTTCAGACTGTCAGGAGCTGAACAGGCAAAGCAAAGGACCACTACACTACCTTCCTCCTACAGTGCAAGTCTCTTCCCAGCATTTGTGACTGACCACTGCCAGAAACAGCTCATGGTCCAGATGGTCTGACTGCAGTTCTGTCTGTCCTCTGTTCTTACTGACGTTGTTGTGCAAAATGCACTTAATTTCTAGGATTTTGGAGGATGCATTGGCTATAACCTAATTTGCATTTCCACCTATGTATTTTCTTGCTGTACAGAAGAGGATGTATTGGCTATAACCTAATTTGCATTTCCACCTATGTATTTTCTTGCTGTACAGAAGATTTTTACTTGCTAACTAAAAAAAAAATAAATCTAACTATCCCATCTAAACACTTACTTACTTTTTTGCTTACATTCCCTAAGAGTGCAGAGTCTCTTTTAATATTAAAACTGAAATTGCAATGTATTGATTTGTTAATTGTTCTTCCTGGACATAGTTTGGCATGTCAGAATATCTTCCAAATATACCATGAAGAAAATTAAACACATTTTTTTTAATTTATAATTTATTCTCACTCAGCCATAATTACTATGGTAAAAGTTATTTTGAATAACTGATTTTTTTCTGATCTATTTCTTGTAGGCATAAGTTTTCAACTGCTCTGGATCAGAGCATATGTTTGCAAAAGTTCATTAATGTGAACTTTAAACCCCTGGGAATTTACAGTTGAAACTCTCTAGATAGTTGTCTGCACATTAAATTTTATTATGCAATTATAGTGGGAGTCAGTATTACTAAAATTCATGTCAGGTTTAGCTATGAAACTCTACATCCCCATCTCTAACTTCCTCAAACCAACCTACTTGAAAATATCCTTAAGTTAGGTGACAAATATATGAAGCTACCTCAAGAAATAACAGTTTCCACTCACGTTATATATATATATAAAAAAGTTATAAATGTTTATGTTATAAAAATAAATAAATCAGCCATTTATTATTTCTCTGAAGGACCTTAACCAAAACATGTAAATTTTATTTACCTCACAGTTACTATGATACAGTAGTTTATTATTATATTTTTGCTTTTTTTATTCATGCTAGTGAATATATTTGAAGATGTAAATAACTCTACAGTGTCAAGATGCAAATATTCCACACTTACAGTTCTTCACAACCTTTCTAATAAGCTTAAAAGCTATTAAAAAGTTAAGTTTTCCAGTTTATCTAAGGTATTGTCTTACATTAGATAGTAATGAAGAAAAAAGCTTTCAAAACAAAATGTAAATTAACAAAATGTAATTTCTGCATGCCTAACTGAGGTTAATAGAACCTTTTTATAGTTTGGATTTTTTTTTTCTAATTAATTTGAGCTCCAACTTTAGTGAGAACAGTAATTTTTTAGCACCTCTAAAAATTAGCTTCTGTTGCCACTAGATAATTTACACTTCGTGGATCCAAGTGTTCCGAAGCCAAATGAGGTCTTTCAGGTACAAAACTATGTTAGATGAGGCTTTTGTCACCCACCCTGCCACACACACAGTGAAAATTCTGAAAAACTTCAAAATTTGAGTAGGTGGCTGAGTGCAACTAGTGAAGTTAGAAGAATGGAGAAATATCAGAGGGAAAACGAATGGAGAACATGTGAATTAGATCCAACAAGCAGCCATACGCAAATGAGAACCAGAGGACATTCTATGCAATTAAACTGGGGAATGTACCATGGAGATGGAGAGGAGAGGAAAAAGGGAAGAAAAAGAAGGAAATATTGAAAAGTGTGAGAGCACCTAAGAAGTATTAATCTTTCCAAGATGAAATGGCAAGGAATGTCCTTTGCATAGTAAACTAAAGCACTCAGCAGTTCCATTAATCCTGAACTGTCACTATGCTCTTGCGTGGACAGCAGCAGTTCTCTACACATGCTAAGGGAAAACTGAAAACCCGTCTAAGGACAATTACTAACAAAATCAAAAGAAGGCCTTACATTAACCTTCCAGTCATCAGATACTACATATAGCAGGTAAATATCCAAACATTTTTGTTTACTTGACTATATATAGCTGCAGCAGCTGTTAGCAAGATGAAAGAGGATTTCAACTTTTTATTCAATTAAGTTGTCTAAAATCTCACTTCCACCTACTTGTGCTTTCCATTACTATATAGCAGTTCTCTGAGAAACAAGGAAGAAGAAAGCTAATGAAGTCTCTAGACAATTATTTAGCTGCTTTTAATTAATTATGCCAGTATGAATTGGGAATTAGTAAATGCTCTTCCTCTTAAACCTCCAAAACTTGGTACGATCCCAAAGGTTCACAAGAGGGCTGTCAAACAGTAAGAAAAGCACAACGTTTCCTAGTAACTTTAACAAAAATGAGATCAAATATTTTTTTAGGAAGGTCATTATAATTTAATTTATGCAATTAATGAATAAGCTTTCTTTCTAAAAGTTGAGTTGCTCCTCAAAGAGCATAAGAGCATACCTTTTGTATGATTCTTCAGTTGTACTTTTGTCCTTAGCTAAGTGTATATGTGTGTATATATATATATATATGTTTTATTGTTGTTAAAGAAGACAGTAGCATAATAGTCTCTGACCCTGCTGAATAATCAAAAAGAGGCAGCTACTCATGTAGAGACTTAGCATGTAAGCAGAAAAGACAGGGAAAAGATAATATTTTTGAATCAGCAGGATCTGGTATCTGAAGCCAGTTATTTTGAAAATCTGATGCATCAGTAGGAAGTTAATATTGGTTTTACATACATTTGCCTTATGCCAAGATATTGATTCCATATTCTGAGTGATGGCATCAAGGAAAAGAGATTGGTACAACACTGGGAGAGACCCAGTTTAGGAACACCAGTTCCTTAGAAGAACAATGTGGAGAATTTTCAATGAAAGCTAAGCAACAAAAATTGCCCAATTTGTGATTTCGTTATAAAGCTTTCCAGACTTTATAAATCACCAGGAAGGAGCCAGAATCAGTTTTGAATAGCTCATCATATATATAGCTTTATGATGAAGCTGTATACTTTAAGGTAACTTCATGGGTAAAGATTTCAATTGTGTAATTTAGATTGCTCATAGGTTAATTTGTTCTGTGACAGAAAGGAAATACATTCTTTAAATTGGTGCAACAGAGCATATGAAGTTCTTTCCAATGAAATCACTTGAAAGTAATGCTTACTGATTTTTCAGCTTTTATTTTCTGGATCTGGTAATGGTTTTAACATTAACTTTTTATCTGTGTAGGCTTCTTCAGACTTACTTTTCTAATCAGTATTTTGTATTCTATCCAGCACTACTTTCCTACTCTACACTCAATAAGACTCTCAAAGACTTCAGTGAAATAAACCTATAATGCCTACTGAATTCTAAAGAAAATGCAGATTGTTGGTTTGTTTCAATTTTTAAAACTGAACTATCAGACACTTTTTGTAAACCAGCTCTTGGAGTGTAGCCTAAGATATAGATTAAAGGCCATGTTACATCTTATTCTACTTTAAAAGGCATCTAGTTAAATCTTGTTTCTTTTGGAGTTAATGAGAAAACCTTCAGCCTTCTGTGGGGTTGGATTTTCACTATTAATGATTAAAACAAAGGAGGAAGAAGGAGATGTCATGTGACGGTATTACACTTACCACTGAAAATAATTTTGAGTAGAATTTGGAGACTTTAATATTAAAGGCATGAATTATTTCATATTAAAAATAAATAGTTTTGAAGATATGGCAATGGAATCAGGGCTAGTATTAAGAAAAATTCAATTTAAAAGCTTTCAGTAGAGTTCTGGTTTATATAGGAAATGTGTTGGACACGCAAGTTATGGTTGAATCATAGAATGGTTTGGGTTGGAAGGGACCTTAAAGATCATCCAGTTCCAACCCCACTGCCATGGGCAGGGATACCACCCACTAGATCAGGTTGCTTAAAATCTGATTTGAAACAAGAGAGATCTATTTTGAATTAGTATGCTATTGACAATAGCAAACAAGTTGGTCACAGAAACAGTGTTATAGAACATGTGTATTTTGTCATACCAATAGGAGTAATAAAATTTTATTCTTACCATTATACAGCAAATTATCCTAGAAGGCAGCAAATTCCATACTCGTGATGTTTACCCATTACTCCAACATGGAAATTTATTTGTAAATTAAACAGATACTTTATAGGTAATGCAGAAGTTTATAAATTTACTTTAATGATAAATAATATTAGGTATTTTTTACCTGGCAAATATAATCTGTTATATTTATAAATATTTTAAGATAATATCTTTTATTGTTTATTAAGTGGTTTCTAAAGGGATTTTCAGCGTTTACAATGTTGTATTATACATAAATCCTGGTATCTACAAGCAAAGTGTATTAATTACTAGGATAAAAAAAATGCAAGTTATTTTATATAGTCTCTTGTTAAATAATGCCGTCTTAAGGCAACCAGGGAGGAGGAGTTTTGTTTAGACATAGTATGATGAAGCAAATTGCGATAGCTTGACCTATCTGCCTATGTAATGGGAGTGATTTGTTGACAATACCATCAACTCTTTGCATCTTGACAAGTCACAAATTCCATTTCTTCCCTGCAAGTGTAAAAAACTGTTCATTTTTAACCAGCTGCCACACTATTAAACATATCAGAAGAAATGACTGCTCCTTGAAAGGAAATTGGAAATGAGCACTGATGTAGCCTACCACCTCTCTGCAAGCGAGAAAATAAACTGGCCAACTTAGGAACATGTTCATCACCTTCAAGAGTGACTACATGGGACTGAGGCTGCCCAAAGAGTACCAGCACATGTGTAGAGTAAAAGCTCACTCCAGGCTGGCCCTGCTGCTCGCTGTGCTCTTGGGAGACACTCCTAACACAGGCAGTCTGCACAGGGTAACAGGTTATACCAAACCAGAAAAACTTCAGTGGAGAAACACAAATTCCATTACATCTGATTTATCCTGTCACAACTGAATTACAGCAACACACCTCTGTTCACCATGTCCAAAATTTGCCTAAAGGCTTTGGGCAAATAAAATAACCACTGCACGTGAACATTTACCATTGCAGTTCTGAGACGACAGCAGTGGCTAGAAGCCTATCGATTGCCACACACAGGTATGTGCCACCCATGCTACACATAACTAAAGGAAAACTGACCCATACTTATTTTGCTTTAGTATCAGAACATTACTACTATTGGTGCTAAAGTGTCTGTAAGTGTTGACATTTTCTATTCCCAAGCAGGACTGGAGCTTTACTTTCTGTTCATCTGAAATTAAAGTCATTATTCCATTTAAATGTTACAGGACCTGAAAAGCTCAGATCAAATTCACTCATTAGAATAAAGTTAGAAAGTTATTTACACCAGATTCAACAAAGTTTCATGTCGTTTGCCTCCTTGAATAAAATGTATGCAAGTTTCTGTTAGACATGAAAAAAATGAGTGTCTTGGTGTTCCTGGGTTCCTAGTATGAGGGTTATGGTATGTGTGCAGGCAATGTCATGACATTTATCAACTTTTTTTTTTTTTTTCCAGTTAAGTTGATAAATGGGAGGTATTCTGTTCCTGCTGTATTTCCACAAGTTTTGATTAATGCAAACACTGCAAACATAAGCATGACCTTTCCACTCCCTTCTTTCTTCCTTTTCATAAGAGGCTCTTTTCTCTGTTAGCAAACTCTGCAAGAACCTCCCTTAGCTTGCAGCTGTCTAGTGCTGTCTCCCAAATGGCAATTGTTTAGAACATCTCGTCTGGCATCTGCTCTTTGCTGCTACCTTACTGCATATGCATGGGGAATGGGGCAGAAATAACTTAGAGCTGATCAATTTTTCAAGTACGCTTTCGTAAACTCAAGTAAAAACCCTAGTATTTTTCCTTTAACTCTTTAGAGGAAGTACTGTCTATTATCAATGTCACTATTAATACAGTAGCTGCTGGAGAGAGATTTTACTACAAAAGAAAGGAGGGAAAGGTGGAAGAAACACAAACAGATGTGCTACTGAGTCCTCCCTTGTTATTGCACTGGATTAGTGACCACAGTTTACATGGTTGCTGGTGGGCATCAAGTTAGCTGCAGCAGTTAAGTGAAAAGACTATTAATGGCAAGAACAGAAGTTCAAAAACCACAGGAGGATGTCTATTTCAAGGTACAGTCTCGGTTTTGGTTTGTAACTTTAAAAGCTTGATTTAGTCTATATATGACACAGCTTTTAGTGTAGTTCTTGATGTCCAAGAGCAGTAGAAAACTCCTTCAACAGAGCATCAGCTGCACCTGGATGCAAAGTCTGCACGTTCTGGAGCTGGCCACAGTACTGTGGCTCTGCTAGTGTAACCATCCAATAACTAAATGCCTTTAGCCAAATTCAATTGGCTTTGCAGATATGAGAAAACTAAATGAGCAACATTCAAGAGTAAAGGAACAAGGAGGTGACAGCTAAACATACTATCAATTCTTCCAGGCTTTTTCTGAGCCACCTAGGTAGAAATTCTTTGTGGGCTGGCTTAAGGAAGAAAGGCGTGTTTGTGTATTACACACATTTCACTATGAAAATACTTGTAAACTGACACTGTTTTCTTTTTCCTTAAATGTACAACAGCATGATTTACCATTAGCTGTTGGAATGCTTGGGAATAGAGAAATCAAGTGTCTGCCCAAAGGGTATCAAAGAAATCAGTGCAGGAACCAAATACAGAATTAGTCTCTTTGCAATTTCAGCTGACACCGTTAAATCAGCTCATGTACCCTTTCTGGTTTTTTGTTGTTTGGTTTTTTTTTTTCCCCACAAAGGATTAAAAGGACTTCAGTCTCTAGTGTGGTCAGTCTGGTACGTTTCACAATACTAATTATCATTTTGAAAAAGAAAAATACAACATAGAAAAACAAACTAGATTTTTCCGCATTAAGAGTAATTGGCACCATCAGCGAAGAGTCAGCACTTACCCTGTAATGGTCAATTCAACAAACATGTCTAAGTGCCAAACCACAAGCCCTCACAATTCTGTAAACCCAGTTAATTGCTTCTTTTCAGGTTGGGAGTAGGCTTTTTTTTATGATTGAATTAAACACATTAAAAATAACTTTGATAAATTCTGTTCCTTAAAATTTTACAGATGAGTTGTAGGCTGAAACAAACATTTTTAAGTACATATTGAAAAGCAAACAATATAACAGCAACTGTATGTTGTACACAGCTATTCTGGGCAAAAGGTCTACTCTGCTCCACTGAAATAACTTCAAATCTGGTATAATTTAGCAGAATCCACCCATCATCCCCAGTTTATTTTCTTGATGGAGATTTACTGAAGCAAGCCAAAATCTTTCAAATCTTCCACAGAAAATTATTTTCCATTTATGAAAAATGTGCAGGATTTTTTTGACTGGCAATTTATACTTGCAAATATTTTTTACTTGAAATTGCTGTTTCCAGATAATAGCTTTACACTCATTAATGCAGTGAAAACAAATGTTGCTGCCAGACCTTCTCCTGCCCTTTGTTTTCCCATTATCCATAAAGCAGCCTTCTTCATTCCCATTGAAATGGTGTTGGAGTTGTATTCCCAATGCAAAGCAAAGCAGAAAGATTGCAGTACAAAATGACCTTTTTTTTTTTTTTAATATAATGTACAGTAATGTCACTTCCCTCTTACCAGTTCTTTGTTTTACCAAAGAACAAGTTGTCTGAAGGATTTAGGTGTTTTCACCCTGGAGAACAGAAGGCTTGGGGGAAACCTCATCACAGTATTCCAGTACTTAAAGAGCAACTACAAAGAAGACAGACTCTTCTCACAAGGGGCCACATGGAGAGGACAAGGGGCAATGGGTACAAGTTGTACAGGGAGATGTTTCATCTCAATATAAGAAAGATATTTTTTTTTCCAATGAGAACAATCAATCACTAGAACAACCTCCCCAGGGACGTGGTGCAGTGCCCACCACTACAGGTGTTCAAGATGTGACTGGACAGGGAGCATGCTAAATAATCTCATCTAAGCTCCCTTTCCCATGAAAGTTGGGACCAGATGGTTTTTTGAGGTCCTTTCTAACCTGGGCTGTTCTATGATTCTGCGAATCTAACTGTCTGCTTACCCTTTAAATCACAATTTGCATGCCTTGCTCACAAGAGTAGTTCACAGCACTGGTAGATGATGCGCAAATTGTCCTTAATTTTTTTTCTTTTTTTCCAGTAGTAGAGTACACTCTTAAAATATATGAAGCAAGGTCTGCTTTATGTTGCTTTTACAGGTATGATGTTGGTATCAGAATTAGATGGAGATGATAATTTTCATTGCAAACACAGGCGTTGTTTCTGCATCACAAAATTGCATAGCTTCACAAAAGCTTTGCAACAGGGCTGTACAGGGGAGTTTTAAAAAGCAGCCATAGTAAAAGTCTGACACACTGCTGATAACCATTCATAAAAATTTAGGGCTTTTCCACAAGAAATTCTGGATTTTCTTGTCTAGAACTGGAACAGCTCACATACTGAAAAGATTTTACCAAGAAGGATATTTTCAGAAGTCTTGCATGTGAATATCTCTTGCTCACCATCTTCCAGGTACTCTGCTACCTGGCAATTCAGAGCACTACCCAAAGGCAGCATTTAGGGTGACTGGCTTTCTGAAGGTTTGCATCCAGCCAGCTCCAGATAGCTGACTTTGGGCTAGGACTAATGCATAAGACATTTTTGTCATTGTGGATAGTTTTCTCCACCCATGCAATCTGAGAAGATAAAACCCAGCTTAAATTAAATTTCTGTGGTGTTCTGGTAACATATGTTAGTAGTTTGTGCGTTTGTTTAATTTTAATTGGATATCAACATAGGGATGTTTTCCATTTAGTTTCAGGTTTCTTCTGTTCCAATTTCCCAACAACCAGATAATCTGAATGACAGCCTATCCCAATATTGCAGTTTGGGTTTGACAAATAAAGGCTAAGCTTCCATATCAAATAAACATACAATGGCAATCTTTCAAACTGATAAATATAGATAGGTGAGTGTTTCGTAGCTGACAACTGAGAAATACAATATCACACATATTGTGGTTCAACCTCCACTTTATCTTCAGGAAGCAAACATATAACACTCTGTGTAAAGTTAAACAAAACTGGAAGCAATTAGTTATCCCTTTCATGTAACATATCAGTAAGTTGTGAACTGGCTACTTCCAAATATTGAATGATGTATTTATAATAGTTCCTCATTATACAAGTCACAATTTTAAACAGTTTTAAACACATTTTCTTTTTTCTAGAATTAAAAAATTATCATACTTCCATTTCTAATACGGCAGAAAAACATTTATTTAAAATTAAAAAAAAAAGAAAACAAAATAAAACATAAATTCAATTTCCAAAAGTCTGAAATGGAGAGAGGAAAAATAAGTATTTTTGACCACGCATTAAAGAAGGAAGATTATCTTTCCCCTAACCAAAAGATAATAGGAACTTCCACAAAATATTTTATTTCTGCCATTCAGCATTTTATACTAGAAATCATTCCTTTCCAGAAAATTTCAGATCATGTAACAAGATCCCTGCAAATCAGGCATATAAATATCAGCATCAGACTGTCTTTTTTGCTGGACACACAGGAAACCTGTGGCAGAGCCTGGAACCAAATCTTTACTTCCACGTTCCAACCCAGCTGATCAAGCCATGAACTGTTCCTCCTCATCACACTGATTTTATTTACAGTTCACTTTCCCTTTAGGATGCTATAAAAGTGTCCAAACTTAAGAACAGAAGTGCAGCTCTTGGTTACAGTGCAAAAGCATATTTTATTAATTCTGTTTATGTTTTATATATTGAAAAATTCTGTTTTGAAAACAGCACATTTAACAAACTATTTAGCATGACACCGAGTAAATTTCACATGGCGTAGAACTTAAACTAATTTTCTACTAATTAAAACAGCCAACATTTTCATTCTTGGCCATCATGTTGTTTCCTGGTACCTGCTCCAGACAAATAAGAAACCAAAATCCTCAGATTCTTAGCATAGGTTTCTAAGGTTTGATGCTATCTGTTTTACTTTTGAAATTATATTGTTCAAATGCTGCCTGGCTTCCCCCATTGCAACAGAAGACAAAGTCAAGTCCAATCCCTTAAAAAGAAAGACTAGAATTTTCAGACATTTAAAAAAAAAAAGATAAATTACCTGGATCTTCTATAGATAAGTTCTTCGTTAACCATTGAACAATGTCTGAACCTAGGAACAAAACAAAAGGCATTTTTAGATTAATAAGTTTCCTCTTCCTATTCTTCATTTCCCTGAGCCAATTAATATTGTTCTACCATGTAAGGAGTATCTAATTTTTTTGCTCAGTTTGATTAGAAAGAAATAGAACTTTCTATTTTTTATTTTTAGTTTTGGGTTTGGGTTTTTGAGGGTTTTTTTTAGTTATATAAAATAAAACTAAATATTATATTAGCAAATATAATTAGCAAATGTTATTAGCAAAGAAAAAACACTCCTTTCTTTAGGCCAAGACTCATGAAACGTAATGGAAGTGCATTAAGGGTATGATAATAGCCTGCATTTCAAAAAACACATTACTGAAAAATTTACATAGAAAACCCAACATTTTATTAACTTAGTAAGTTTTCCCCACCCTCCAAATTACTGTACAAATGAAACCTGGAAAATGTAAATGCAATACACATTGTGATTACGCAGTCTATGGAGTATATGCTCCAGGCAATGCTGGAGGCTTAAAAACCTCCTTGGGACTGAAACATGGCATTATGAGCTGCTTGTAGGAGCTGCACTTTGTGTTCAACTTTACCTTCTGGATTTTACTATCTAATTATTTAACTATCATTTGATTTATTTACTATGTAACTAGATTATTTAAGTATCACTTCTGCTGTAGTTATTTTCAACCCATTCTGCTGGCTACCAGTAATGGCATATTTGGTTACCTAAATGTGTACTAACAATTTTTCAAACTCCGCCTCATGGCTAAGCTCTTGACAGAACTCATTTTTCCACTGGTGCTAAAGCTCTTCCCTTACCACTCTGATCTCTCTTCTTCCGTATCCCTTCATTTACTGCCTATCCATTTCTTTCTATTGAATTTCCTGTCCTTATTTTAAGGTGCCATATGATGCTCGCCTCTTAACACCTTCCATACCAGACTCCCTGCTGTCTTTCGCACCGAGTATTCTTCCAAGCCCACCTCCATGCTCCTCTTGGCCATGCGCCTCCTATCACACTTTGCACAATATGTGCCAAGTCACAAGCTGGTCAGTCTTGTTTTTCAGACTGAAAGCTACAGTTGGACTTCACCCACTGTGAGCATGAATTACCAAATAAATTATGAAGCAGTTCTGCAGACAAAAAAAGACAGACACATTCATGATTTAAGCAACTTTCAATAACCAAATTGGCTTAAGGGGAAAAATATACTGAAACACTGAGGAAAGTTATGTGCATAGTCTCCATGTTTCATGATGATTGCATCATGCTTCCAGTTCAGACAAGTGACATACTAGAGAGACATGTCACCTAAGACTTCCTTATAGAAACAATATTTTAATTGCTCATCCATTCCTCAGCAGACATAATAACATGATTCCTTTTTAAACCTTAGATTTAAAAATATAATAAAAATCTACACAATCTACATACATATAATACAAGTCAGAACAATAAAATCTCATGACTCGGCAGTAACACATAACGTTAGAATGTGGAGGGTATTTCCCGTCACTCCCTAGATTGAGATTCCTTCTTGTACTTCCCATAGTGCATTATTTCCTTTGGTCTTCTTAAGAAAATTAATATTAAAAAATAAATAAATCAGAGAATAAAGAACATTTCTTTCTCCTTACTTTCATAATTTTAAAATAAGAGCTGCAAAAATATAATCTTTGCTGCACTTATTGAATAGCTTTATCACAGATTTGCAAAGCCTGGTTGAATGTATCATAACTTTGGAAGTGTGTATGCATTACTAAATTGATGACATGCCAATGAAAACTGTGGAGATTTTATAACCATGTCCAAAGCAGAGATTTTCATTACTATGTTACAAGTCTAAATTTTGATAAACTCCAGTGGCACAATTTTTCATAGCATTTACACAGAATTATTCTTTAAGTGAGGCACTTTATGTTTGCATGCTGTTGGATGTGTACAAGATGTTTCAGACACATTCCTACTTCAAAATAGTCTATTTGTATGCATTGTTATAAATACAATTTGTCCTTTATTTATACATATGAACTTAACAAGGCTGACACTGAAGGAAGAATTTTAGCTTAGAATAAGATGAAACTTCATAGATTTCAATGACACAGTTCCAAGCCTAGCTCTATTTTTATGTCAGCTGACTAGAGAAGTTAGTAATCCCTAAATATTTTCCTAAATCTTCAGAAGTCAGAGACAAAAAGTAATCAGAAAAGCAACATGACATTTTTGAATATTGATTCTCAGCTTTGGTTTCCTTCAAATCTCTCAGGTATCATATGGGAATTAATTTTCTATTCTTTTTACCTCACCTTAAAATACTTCTTTCCAATTTACCTCTCTTGAAAACTCTCCTACAGTGGCACGCTATATTCCTCAGTCCTCAGCTCCTGGCATCACATTTGCACATGTGGTCTACACATCAGAAATTTCACCTCCATGTATTATACTGTCTTCTGGCTTATTATAAATAATAGTGGGAAATGGGATTTCTTGACAATTGCATCATCTGATTTTGAAAGTTCATTACTGCTCTATTCACATTTTACACCGAAGCTATTCCCCTGGTACCCAAAAGCCTGAACAGCAGTTTAAGCCAGCTATCACATTTGAACACTCCAATGATTTCAGCTGCATGGCTTCAATGACAAAAGCCCAGATGAATAAATATTAACATGAACACCCTCCCTCTAGTGTGAAGGCTATTCAAGTAAAACAAAGTTGCAAGCAATCTGTCATAGAACAAGTGAGAAATTTATCCATTGATATTCTTTTGGGAGATTGTGGCCACCTCTAGTCCTAAAAAGAATCATAAAAGTATTATCTTCACAGCTTGCTGTGTGTTTTTTTAGCTGCATCTTTTAAAGTCTAATCAACAAGATTATTTCATTCAATCATTTCTGTGCCCTTTTCTAGGTTTATTACTTATGCAAATGTGTTTCTGAAAAAGAAAACCATTACTCTAATGTCTTACCTCAGGAAAAGGACAAGGTAGCAAAACAGGCGAATGCTTTACAGGAAAACAATATTTCCTATGAGTCCTAGCTTTGAAAATTGGATGACCAGTAAATTCATGTCATTTTTCATACACCACATCTCACATCTACAGGAAATATGATCCAAGAATTAGGATGAAAGAGATTACAGACTTCATTATTTGTAAAAGGGAACTAATATGGGATAAAACATCTTTAACCTTCAAACCTGAATCTGCCTTATCACCAGGAATCTATCAAAAAGACATTTTAGGGAACCTGCTACCTTGGTGTTGGACTCCTCTGAAAAGGAAAACTTCAGCACTCCAAAATAGAAAATGTTTACCGTGTCAGAACAATACTCAGTTTTTGTGTACTGTTAAATGTGCCAGTCACTGGTAACATGATAACAAAGCCCCAACAATAACATATCCAAAGTAGATTCTCAAGCTAAGTTCTCCAGTTCTCACTGCCTCCTTCCCAGAATGCAGCTAAAAGGCAAGCTGGCTATTAAATCTCTAAGGTGGAAAAGACTGAAGTTAAGTTGCCAACTGAAATTTGAAATCCCAGGAAAAGCCTCAATTTTCATGCCAATTTCTATAGCAAAACTGGACAAGGCAAAGTGATAATTTGTAATAATAAATTAAAGCTAGCACAAACACAAAACAGAAAAAAAAGGGTTTTTTACACTCAGAGCCTGAGAGCCAACCATGAGATTCTTTAAATGCCAGCACCTATCCAGATAAAGGCAGCAAAATTTACAAGATCTTACTCAAGCGGGAAAATATGAGAAACTTTCAACTTCTTTAAAGAAAGAGGGAAAAATTATGTCTGTGCTCATATATAAGCAAAAAAAGACTCAGGCATGTTCTTTGTAAAATCTACTTCCTGAAAACTCCACAAGAGATTAATTTTAAATGAAATGGACCAAAAATAGCAGTTGCTGAACCCATCCAGCATCTTAAGAAAATATTTTTGAAGAAAGTGTGCTCTCTGAACACTGCAATGCTAATTTCCAAGTCAAAGTCATAAAGGCCAGAGCAATGCTAAGGTTAGCTTTCAAGAACAAAACTCTTACTTTAAACAGGTCTTCACAGAGTGCATTTCAAAAAGGTCTTGATTCTGAACTGTAGAAAATTTCACAGGAATCATAGACCTATCTTTTCTTATGCATAGATGCAGTAAGCCATGTAAGTCTTGATCTGACAACAAAAAGATATGAATAGTAGTTCAACAAAATAAAATAAAAAGTTCACAATGCCCTATCTTTTTAACAATTCAAAAACATATTTAGCTGAAGAAGATTCAAGCTGTGAAAAAGTGTATTTTATTAACTGGAATCACAAACCATAAGACCACTGAGAAACTTAATGATTTCTTATTTCATAAGGAGACATAGTCTTTCAAAAAAATACTCTTTTACTGCTAATATATTAGTTTAGAAACTAAAATCTATTCTTATTTTCACTTGTAGACCTCAAGGTATTTACAGATGACGAAGAGAGACAGGGAGACAGGGAGCTCCCCTGCGTTACTGATACCAAGAGAGGGGTTTGTTGTTGACAATCCAGCAAACACTCTATCTTCATCAAGACTTTTGCCATCTGAACTCTCTACAGCAACACAACCACCCTGTGCTGGGAAAGCTGGCAAGCTGGGCCTGTTGGGTAGTTGCTTTTTTGCTGAAAGGCAGCAGCAGATCATCTGGGAGCTCCCTTGAGGGAACCCCTTGGTCAGCTGGGTCACCTTCAGCACTTCACCACCACCCCCCGGACTTGAGAACCTGGAGAACTTTACGCGGGGCAACTCACAGTAGGGAAAACTTAATAAACATTACTCTAGAAAGTACCAGTTTCTAAATTTAAGACAACAAGACTGTTACTGAATTAGTAAGGAAAGAGCTCTGCATTTCCACTGGTTTGGGGTTCTGGTTTGGTTTTGTTTGTTTGTTTCATTGGGGGAGGAGGAAATTGTGTCATTTTTGACTTCCATCTTCAACACCATTGCTTTGTCACACTACTTCATGGTGATACAACAGGAAATTAATTTTAGTTACTGATGCACATTTCAAAATCCTTCGTCATGAGTGTCTGAAAAAAATACAATATGCAATTGCGTTTCTCACCGCTGATTCAGATACTGGAAACACAGAAACTAGATCAGATGAGCAGGGAGACTGTAGAGGCTGGTGGCCTGTCAGGTTCTCAGCCCTAGTTGTTTTCTCACAAAAATTGCCCTCCAGGAGCTGAACTCTGCAAGAATGGGCTTTCACTGAATGGGTGAATGGGACAAGATGATCTGCATTCTCCCTGAAGTTTTCACGGGCACAAACCCGAGCATATGTTGTTACTCTGTTATAGCAAAATGGATATTTTACAATTTCTTTTCTTTCTCTGAGAAGTATAGTTTCTGTATGAATTCTGTATGCATGTAACTGAAAGAAATCACGTAACTTATTTCAGGGCAGAGGGAAGAAAAGCAATGGTTATATTATCTTTTGGTATACTTATGGAAAAAACATAATTGTATCCATACTGGATTATTCAGGTTATTTTTCCCCTATATCTATTATAACAGAGCAAGGAGGAGGTTTGCATCACTTTGATAGTGCTGTGCACAGAAAAGTGAAAGACAGAAGGGTGTAAGGGTCTCCTCTCTGAGGCTGGGGTTGCAATAGTACTTAAAGGAACAAGTGGTTATTTCCCAATAAATTTGGGCTATAATCAGTACTAAACCGCATCGGATTTCAGTCTAACAGAAAATGTATTTAGAAGTGCTTTGATTGCCCGGTTCTTTCTTAGTTTAAGAAGTAAGCTGGTAACAAATGTTTAGATGGTAAAAAAGAGAGATAAGGGGGAAAAAAAGAAAGATAAGGATACAAAGAAGATGTGTGACTAAATTTGGATTTATTTTATACTAATTTAAAATCATTCCACCTTGTATTTTTATTTAACAGTTTTCTCTTTCTTTTCTCTGTTCTTTTGGATTATTGTAAAATGAATGTATAGACCTAATCAGGTATAATTCTTTACCAGGAGTGGCAACAGAGATGACACTGTGATAATTTTAATACGTTGCTGATTGCAATTACAGATTTAGCCTACTGACCTTTACTATTTAAATGGGTTGACTTTTGAAAGAAAGACATCATTGACCAAAGTGCAGTTTGATTAAGGAAATTTGCACCTCAACTTTCACACACTTATTTCTGCCACTTGCTTTTTAAAATTATTGATGAAAATCAATGCATAAACTTATTCTTTTGACTTCTTATAGTTGGAGGTGCACCACACATTTATTAGTACCCTTACACCTCAAGGGAGCTTGTACCAGTTGCAGATTTAAAATATCTCGTCTATACTAACTGTACAAAGAATATGACATATTTTAATGAAACTACTCAGGCATGGAAGTAATTATGGTCTTCTAGTTCTAGAATAATATAAACTGCGATATGCTTTTTTTTTTTTTTTTTTCAAGTGAAGACGGACACAGTGATCCGCAGAAATAAAACCCTCAAATGAATCATCGTACTGCTTTTGAGTTGGACCCTTTAATTCCAGACTGTAAAAGTAGCCCTCAACAATACTCAAGCCTAGAAGGGCAGAAAGGTTCCATACTTCTGGCTAGCATAACCCTGTGTTGCTTCAGATTTTTAAATTAACTGAATCTCTGCCTTAGAGAGGAAAATTAATCTACTTTCATATTGTGACAAAGCTAACACAGGATGTGAAAAGTCTCTTCCGCTTCCATACTTGCATGAAATCATTTAACAGAGGTGACAAACAAATTCCAGTAATGTAAATTCTGCAGTCAGGCCCTGCCTCATAACCAAGCTTCAGAACAGAAATCTGGTTCTTAAAGACTATGAGGGCTCACTCTATCCTAGAAGTGCTAATCCACACCGGGCCCGTCTTCTCCAGCAAAAGGAATGGCTGCTTCATTCCAGCAACATTTATCTCTAAAGTTTCTCAAAAGATATCATCTACTTAGATCTCTTCAACAGTCACAAGTGACTGTTTTACAGATGACACTAGCTGTACGTGATTAGCAATACACCAGTAACCACAGATGGGACCCCTGTAATCCCAAGGCTGTTATAACAAGCACTAGAGTTTAGCATCTTGCTGAAGGATATTGCTTCATGCTAAACATTTGCAAGACATGAGTGATGCTGTTTAGAAAAACTAAGCGGTATGAAAACCCAGCTCATTCATTCTATCATAAAGGAATTTTTATGCTTTTCTTCAAAATGCTGTAAAGTCACATGATCTTGTTTGACTATAATAAAGTATCAGTGTTCAGGTGGCATGGAGAAATAACAGACTATTTTGTACATTCCCCAGGCAACAAAATCTTAACAACTTCTTTTATGTAAAAGGTATTTGTGGGGGGAAAGAAGCAGGAAATACAAGCAGAATTCTGAACGCCATAAAGTGTCCCTGAAGAAATTTAATTTATCAGAAATCTTCATCTCCAAACAGGGAAACAAAAAAAAAAAACCACTTCATTTTTAAATTCTGTATGAATACTCCAGGTAAAACTTCTAAAGTCTGATATGAGCAAGGAGCCAAAGAGGCTTATCTTGAGACCTACTTGATTTCCCATCCATCAAAAATCTTCAATAATGGTAAAAGCAGATTAGAAGCTAAGTGACTTTCAGTTTTTCTCATCATTATGACCTATCCTTCTCCTCTCAATCGATCCGTCTCTTCACCCTTCAAACACAAGCAAACATATTTGGGTCTATTAAGAGAGAAATAGCTAAGAATTCAGCAGCTCATCATGTTTTCCTTCCCTGATTATCTTTGGGAGCTCTCGAGCTAACTCCTATCCTCTATAGGTTTGGATTCATCTCCAAGTGGAGAGCAGGAACCCTCCAAACACCAAGCATAACTGTGTCCGTGTTCTTCACAATGCTAGTGTGTACTGCGTAAATCAATAGGGAATAAAGCTGTTCCGCGATATTGATGTACCACCTCGTAGGTGAGTGCCTAGCTACCAGCCTAAAGAACAGATTTTTCTCCCTCTCTCAGTGACGGTATAACTTCTTTATACAAAAGAATGAGAAACTCCATGTGGAAGAGAACATCCTCTACCGTCTGCTAATTGTATTCTCTAAAGCACGAGGTAACTTAGTCCAAATTTCTGCTCAGACACCAGCTGTTACAGGCATTCGAACCTGAGAGTCTTCACCTCAGTCTTTAAGCATTCTGGCCAGAGGTCCTTTTAAATCCTTTTGCCGGAGCTTTTGTGTTAAATAGTTTGGGAGATAACAGGAGAAAATAAATTTTTTGCTACCCTGTAGGACACCCGTTATGGGGAGCTGAGCACCCGGAATCCCCTCCCTACTGCCGTGAAGGCTGGTTTATGGGAAGTAGAACAGCATCAGCAAGTGCATGCTGGTGTCGCACAAAGCAGTGTATGAGCTTGGAAGCAGCCTCCCTCAAGAAAAGCCCAGAAGGAAATGGGTATGTGACTCCTATCCCAAGTTTGTCCTCTGGTCCCTGAAATAACATGGAAAAGGGCAACAATAACATCACTGTTGCTGAAATATCTTGAACTCTCACTCTGAAAATTCATCAACGATTACTTCAGGAAAACTGACAATACATCTTTGAGGGACAAATTTGCTACTTGGCATAAATAACTCACCTGGCTTTCTTTTTAAGTCTACAAGCTGTTTCACTGTATCTTGCTGACAACTTGGTATAGAAAACAGGTAGATCGATAAGCACAATATTTTGGAGTTCACTGCTAAGGAACCACTACATAATTTCACAGATCATATCCTAAGTCTTCGTTTTTAATGAGCAAGCAAATTTCAGAACTTAACATACGAACAATTATTATTAGTTTCATGATGGAGTGATCCTCAGTGGAAAGCAACACCAAGGCAGGTGTTTTGTTTTTTTTTCCTTTATCCTAGGTATTTGTATTCAATTACTGAAATGAAACTTTTTTTCAGTAATTCAGCAGTGGCTGAAATTTCTAAATGAAGGCATTTCCTCAGTCATTTGAATGGCTTTCTTCCTCCGGGGAAGTAAAAACGACACACTTACGCTAGGACTATACTGAGAGTACATGCTAAATATTCCAGGGGAATATGGACACGTGAGACCCAGAGTTAAAGGGCTGCCAAGCAGAAATGGTGTTGGGGTGGTCAGAGGGAAACAGACAACATTATTTCATGCAGTGTTTGTAGATAGGAGCAACCACTGTAAAGAGTTTTATTCCCCTCCTTAACTATACTAAGTGTCCATAAATTGTAAGGTCATCTTATTTTATGATTTGCATAAATCTCAATTACCCTAGTTTATACTTGTTTAAAATATAAAACCAGACTACTTAATTTGGGATTTTTTTTAAAGAACACATACAATACAACACATCATACCTAGCTGGAAATACTACTTACAGTGTTTCTGCAGATTTCACAATTACAATGTCTAAAAGAAAGCCAAGGTAGGAAAAAAAAAAAAATCATCAAAGTAGCAGTGCAACTATTCAAAGCAACCTTATTAACGTTCTGTAGCATTGCCATCACATACAGCAACTTCTACCCTCTTAGTTTTTCCAAAATCAGGTATCGCTATTAGTCAAATGTGTTCTTTCTCTCACACACACATCAGTAAGTGTCTGCAAGTTGCACTTTGGTAATCTTTATAACACAGTAAAAGCTGCCTAAAATTATCCCTGCCACAATAAACAGTTTTGCTTTATTTTTTTTTCACATCAGCAGTCTGAAAATAGCATGTAAAAACAGCCAGTCTCCAAGTTCAACAAACAGGCTTTGTGAAAGTCCTCACAGCGCTATTGCTTCAAACAATTCTGTAATTTTTTTTCACATTTCCACTTCAATATCTTCAAGAAATATTATATTTTCCTTCTGAAATGATTCTTCTAATTCTTGCCATACTGCCCCCCAAAGACACCCACACACAGATGGCAATGGAAGGAAGTGAGGCACCAATGTAATTTTTGCTAGGCACTTCACATTCACAGAGGATTTTCACAGGGGAATATCCTGAAGTCCTAATTCAGGGATAACAGGAATAAATATATAAATGACATGATTTGACTTGTGACTTTGATTCCAGGAAGTAAGTCAGTGGAGACACAGTGACTTACATTTTTGACATTTGCCCAGAAACAATGTCAACATGCTTTCTTCCTCACAAAGCGTTCCTAGACAATAATAGTTAATTTATACAGCTGGTTTGAAAATGCGTTTTTCCACCGTTGCTATTTCAAAGCACTTTTTCGATGACTCATGCTCTTGCTGTTCTTTATGCTTAAGACTCTGAAAACTGATGTCCAAAACACCCTTTTGATCGTCACAGATTTCCTGAATAACCCCAGCTATTCAATTTAGTTATTTTGACTATTTTCACTTCAGAAAGATTTAGCGATGCTAAGTACAGTATGTGATGCTCTGCAGAAATTCCTGATAAAAGTTGCAGGATTGCATATAAAGAACCCAGAAGTTCCCCAAGAATTGGCTCATTAGCCAGCCATTCTCACACCTACAGAAACATCTGCAATGGGAAACCTCATCTCAAAAAAAGAAATTCTACAACATGGCAGTTGCACAAAATACTTAACTTCAGAGATACCAGCCAGTGTGGGGGCACAGGCTCTAAAGAAAGCCCCAAAATACGAGTTTCCTGACAAAATGCCAAGGAGTTGTAGAATAAAAGTACTTTGGCCAAAGTAATTATCTGGGCTTTTTAGTGCTTTTATTTTTAACACATAGGTCCCACTCTCCTGCAGCCTCTAGCACAGACCAGCTATTTTTCAGCTAACAACAATAAATACAAGATATAAGTTTGCTGAAGCTCAGTGGAAACTTTCTTCCTTAATCCTAATATTCAAGTGTTACACCAGAAATGTCATTGACTATGATCAGAACTTCGCTCAAGGCTTCTTTTTTCCTATTTGAAATATGAAATGTTTTAATATTCAATAGACCACAGAAAGTTCAAATGAATTTCTATTTTTGATTAAGCTGTGCTGGATGTTTTTCTGCCACTTCCTCCAGATCCATGATTATTTTAATACTGCTATGTCTCAGAGTCTACACTTCAAAGATCAGCTGCAGGGCTACATTTTCAAAAAGGAAAAGAAATTAAGTTATTCAAATTGTAAGTACCTATACTGGAGCATTAGTCTGACTGAAAATCTAATCCCATTCAGCTTTTACCAAAATATGGGATTGTTTCAAGACTTTATTATGCTCAATTGCTTGGCATAATAAAAATCACTTACATCATACACCATGGAACGAACTGTGTTAGAAATAAAACTGATCTTTGCTCCAACTTGATAATTCCAACAAATTCAGCATATTTTTCATTTGCAGTCTTTCATTGCTATTCAGAGATTATGAATTAATTTATTCTAAATGTCAATAATTGTGCTGCACAGCTGTCTTAAGCAGATATGACTGGGTCTGTTCTCAAAGAAATAAAAACTCATGGTTCATCTCATGGTAGTTCTCTACATATGCACCTCAAGCACTTTGTCATAATAAAGGCAAAATCTATTAGCTCTTGAGGATAATTCCCAAAGATTAATTGAAATGTAAGTTGTGCTGACAATTGAAATTCTCTACCATGATTTATCTATCAATGGAGACTTATCAAAAATTTAAATAGACATGAACTACCATTTTACTATGCAATCAACAGCTCTTCAGTTTAAAATAAACTTAATCTTACCATCCATAATAAGTACTGTATTTCTGTCTAAAACTGGAAATTGAGGTATGGTATACGCCCATATATGTGAGCATATATGCCAGCCGTTGTATAAACTATGCTCCCACTAATCACAGTAAACTTAACAAATCAAGAAGTAAAACAGAAAATAAATCCCTCTACATTTTGGTTTACCAAGTTCATTCCTTTGCTGCTCAGTTTCCCCAGGGACATTCACATGAGCATTTGTGAGACATTAATTGCAGCCTTGTAGCTAGCATTGGCTTTTTGTCTATGACATTTTTATAGGAACCCAAAAACAGTGTTTCTGCTTTTACAAGTAACTTGGTACCATTTTAATGCAATGCGTCTTAGAAGCAAAGTAACTTGCTTTTCATCAGTATCAGCTTCTGGCAATGACCATAGAGACATGACTAAGGTCTCCATTTTAGGAATGTCTCATGGAGCCTGGACAAAGTAACGACCTCTGAAAAAACCTCCTGTCTTCCCCCATCCCTACCCTTCCATTCATTATGTCCAGAGCTACCATTTGATACACTAATCTGCTGGCTCTTGGGAAGCACTCGGAAATTTATGTGAGCAAGCAGCAGAGAGTCATTTTCAGCCATCCATTATCAGGTAGAAGAATAACAAAAAAGATGATATTCTGAACAATGCTGGACCACTAGCACATGATGCGACCTTTAGTAGGTCACAGGGCTTGTATTTATCTGAACAGAGAAGCATTTTGAAAAGATCAAACTGTAGGTATTAGTGTAATAAATAATACTACATGCCCTGGAGTCTAGATTCTATTCTTCACGGTTTTTTACTGTACATTTCAGTGTTTTATTTCATTTGGATGAAACAGCTGAGAACGGATGGTGTCTTACTGTGAACACAGGATGGATCTTTTATAACTTAGACTCATGAATACAGAAGCTTTTTGTGAGGATGAGGCTGTAGCTTATTATTTTTTTCATTTTTCACAAGATGCAGAGAAAAATTAAGTTCATACTGTTGCCTAGGAATACTCAGTGACGTGAATACTACTTTTAGCACCTGTTGCACCTGTCTTTGCTGTTTACATTGTCAGAGTAAGAATAAATAGTGGCAAGATGTAAAAAAAGCCTTGGTAAGGGAACATGTATACACAACCATTCACGTACCTCTCCAAACCAGTTCTGCCCCTCTCCTTCCCAGCCTCTGTAAACAACAATTTATTTGTATTTTGGCCTTTCCATGTAATATTTTAAGATCTGTAAGTATTTTATGTAAAACAGTGTATGGCCACCATTTCTTCCTTAACCATTGATTACAGACTCCAGAACAGATGGTATACCTTCTTTTGGGAAAATAAAGTCAGGATCAGTAAATAAATGTAAAGAAAATAGGTATCCAGTACCAGGACTGCTGTTTACTGGTGGAAGATGAGAGCAGAAAACTCCTGTGTTGAGGCCCTGGAGAGAATAAAGATCAGTCTGTCTGCTAAGGAGTTGTGTTGTTAAAATGTGATATGGCCCCAAGGTTGAGATGGAGGGGAAAGGAGAGATGTGGGAAAAACATATTCTTGCTGAATCTTCTTACATCCTGAAAAGAGCTAAAATGAATTAATCAATAGATTCAAAAATACAGCTAGTAGCCCTCTACTACAACATGAATTAAAAGACATCGAAGCCCAACATTAAAAAAAAAATTGAAGTATTTTTCCATTAAATGATTATACTGTTCAATCTGGCAACAGGAATTAATGCAATTCTCTTGGTACCCTAATGACAGGTAAGAAATCGATGGAGAGCAGCAATGGGTACCTGTGCCTGGACTAGCAAATAACCTGATGTTGGCAGTAGGTACATCACTTCCCATGGCTTCATAGCCTGGGAATGGAGCTACTGTCCTCTCCAAAATACAGAGAAAAGGAAGTACTGTTAATATGACAGGTAAGAGTCTTTCTTGATGCAAAAGAGGATGGATATAGGTCACCTAGGAGGGAAGACTTAAGTAGATTATCCCCTTCCAATTTCTGCTTCACTTTGCATGGATCAAGTTTATACTTGGAAAGTAAGTATATACTAGGCTGGTTTAGTCCTCCTTTCTGTTATGCCAATTCTATTTGACCCTGTATAGAAATGAGCCCCTATCAAATACCAATAGACAAATAAATACCTGCCATAGCACTATTTTCAACAAGTCACGTCCAATGGATGGGAATAGGGGCTCCTGCTTACACATAACCTCCTTTGTTTCCTCATACCTGCCATGTTGCTGCCTTTACCGCTGCCAAACTGGCATTATTGATCCTTTCCATAGCTTCAGCAGAGCATATTGCTGTGGATGGCATAGCATTCTCGGCAAAAATTTGCAACAGTATGAATTCTCCTCTGTAAAGGTTTTGGGCTAGCAAATGCTTCCACTGGCCATTGTGCCTCTTGAGAGCTCACCAGCCTCTAGCCGAGAGTCCGCCCTAAGCCTGCCTGACCTTGTTTGCACGGCATGGTTGCCCTCATTGAATGGGACTGGGAAATGTAGCAGTTTAAGCTCCACTGTGTCTTCCATACACTCACAGGAGAGCGGTATCTCAGGTCAGCAGGATCTTTTTTGCTAGTCACATCAGCAGCCAGTAAAACATCTTGCTTAAATGAGAGATGACCAGTCAGTTTGTCACGCAGCACACAAACACAGCAGCAATTTAAACCAGCCAGGAAGATTCAGAACACTTTGTTCATTTAAAATACACTAGCTTTCATCTTTTACTGACTTTGCAAAGAGTATGTCTTTGAACATTGCTATTTCTAGAACACAGACATTCCATGGTTTTAAGTAATTGCTGTTGGAATATTTTTATATGCTTCCCCTTCTTTATAATAGAAAGTGATTGTTTATTAGTTTAGGCGAGCATAAAAGATCTATAGTTTCAGCTTTAAAACTCTGATTTCCATATTTCTTAATGATAGGAATGAGGCTTCCCTCCCAGTTACACTTCTAGAAATGACTGGCACTCAGTGAAAAAAGGCAACAAGATCCTATCATCATCAATATACCTTTAAGTTTCAATAACTTTTCCTTATGTGTTTAAAAATCACCATTTAGCCTGCCTTATGAGAGATGTACTTGCTACTTAGTGTTTTATTCTTTTGAGCAAGTGAGGTAACAAAGATAGACAACTTATCAAACAAGAACATGTGTGCACTGAGAAAATAGAGGAAAATTACAGATCTGAACACAGGTTCTAAAGATGAAGCACTTGCAAGTAACTCTTGCTACATACAAAGCAAATACATATATGTAATCTTTTAGCACTACCTAAACTTGCTATACTCTAATCTTAGTAAAGATGATGATCATCAAGCCAAGTGTATCAGGCAAGGCAGAAGATCTGACAGAGGCAGAAGCTACTCCACAGTTTGGTGTTGCAGAGATCAATCAGTAATATTAGTATGGAAACGTTTTATACTAATTGCTATTCAAACACATTGGAACAGCAAGTCACTCTGCTAAGGACCCTACAATCAGCATTTCTGATGTGACAATTTAACAGGATAATGAAAACAGATCATATTCTGTGGTTCTCAGTGTAGCCCCTGACTTCTCCATTATTCTCTGAGCTTCCCTGCCATCCTTCAAAAAATGCTTCTCAAATCACAACAGAACTCACAAGACACCAGAGTTGCTACCCTGCAGCAAATTCTGAGGCTTTCAAATTTCATTTTGTTGTGAAGTGGAAACCCTACACCAAACATCCACCCTTAGCAAAAACTGAAAAAATCCAAAATATTTCCCTTTAATGCTATCAAAATGTTTAATTCAATAGGGTGAAGCCTTTTTCTAGTATAAAACAAACAGAATGTTTCATCTTCATCCTTCTGTCTTGTAAGATAGCTTCTAACAGAATATAATAATAAAACAACAAAACCAAAAAGTATTATTTCAGTACTTCCACTTAACAACAATATCAACAATTTTCTCATGAAACAGCGTGGCTGTAAAAACACTTCACAGTGGAAAACTGATCTGCCACATAGAGCCTCAGAAAGGCTCTTAACAGATAATTTTTATAAATGAAGCAGATGTAGAAGTCTTGAACAGAACTAAGAGGGATGTGCTTCATTACACTGTGATGGCCTCACCTTTTTGGCAAGACCAGAGCACAGTGCTGTAGGATCTGCTACACTGAGCAGTCAGGGAAAGTCAAGTGATAGTTCTAGATGTAAGAGCAAAAATAAAAAGATAATAAAAGGCAATCTCATCTACCTTTTTCTCTTAAGGTTTCACCTTGTCCATGACAAACTCTATCAGAATTAGTCAAAAATCTTTATTCCACTGTATATCTTCAATAACGTGTTGCTTCCATTTTAACTTAACTAAATTCAAAGATATTCTTGTCATGCAATATAAACACTACAACTATAGCAGTGTTAGCTCTGCTTAGCTCATACCATGCCTCTCTAGTGATGATGAGTCATCTCTCCTCCTACCATGTAGTAAAGAAAATGGATGAGCTTTGAAAAGCTAACACTTTTTGCAATTTTATATATCAAATACCATTTGGAAAATGTATTTGTAAAATCAGAGGTCCTGTAACTACTATATTGGTTTCCAGACAGTGAGTTATATAGAGTGGAGTTAAAAATATTTGGGAACTCACTAGAATTTAGTTTCTAAAATATGTTCTTTTTGAAAATAAGAATAAGATTGAACTTAGTATTTTGGCAGTTTTGACTCATGTCTTCTTAATCTTTAATTTCAGGTATATTTTTCATTCTGGTGCCACGCTTAAAAGTAATTGCTATTTATTCAAGGTGGAATCAGAGGGAATATTATAAAACCATTCTCTTAGTTGCAATGGGAAAATCCATAGTAACTTCTCTATGGTCACTAAAAATGTTTCAAATTTTTTGAATAAACAGTTTCAGGAAGTTGTTGACCAAAATATCGAAATATGTCTCAGATTCTTCTCAACTATGACATATGCTGAGACAAACAAATTGTGATTCAAAGTTGCTTAAAAACTTAGTGTATTTCTTTATTCTCTCTAAGATCGCTATGCATGCAAAATTGTACTGAAACCATAACCATCTAGAGATATTTTACTTTGAACAGAAAAAGAACTTCACTGCACAGTACTGTACATTTTTATACTCAATTACACTTTTTCTACCTGGACAGGTGGCATGGATATACAAAAACCAAGGCTCCAACTCCTCATTTTGTTCAGGATGATGACCTGAATATCTTTCAAACAGTTCCCTGTGCTATGCAAACTGAAGCAGCCATGCTTTAAAATGGACATTATCACATCTTTCACTACCTGTAAAGAAGCATTCAAGCTATTCTGACACGAAACATGTTTGCTTTACTGGAGGCATTAGAAATGTGATTATATTCCCTCCCTTCATCAAAAAAACCTTCTTTGCTTGAGGTACAATTGATGCCTTCAAAAGGAAACCTAGACAAATGATTGTACCTCAAGTCTTGCAGGTAAAAACCAGGAGAACTATCTAGCAGCTGTGCTCCCTCCTCCCTGCCCACAGGAAACCCAATGAGGGACAGGCCTCTACAGCATCAGGCAGAGAGTATCTTAGATGCTGATTAGGTGACTGTGCTAAAAAAAACACAGGAAAAAGAAAGAAAAGTGAGTATGTACACACAGGTAGTTACAACAAGTTGTTGAAGGATGTGTTATTTGAAGGGCCTGCTGTTGTCTTGGTTTTGACTGATGCGGTCACCTGCTCCAAGCCTGGTTACCTATATTTGGCACAAGGGACATGATTCACCAGAAGAATGGTCACTGATTAAAAAAGCCTTTTAGCAAGGGAAACAGTTAAGGAATGATTCTCAGTTTGTCCCAGAAGATGTACTGTTTAAAGTGACTGTATCTCCTAAAGATATAAAACTTACAAAGTGCCCAGCAAAGAATTCCAGAGAATCATTTATTTAGTTTACAATTTGCAAAACAGTATGTGAAGGAACCTTAGCAACATTAACTTCCCTAGTACTACACTGATGAAGGCATGGTTCACTTTATAGGTATGGGAGTGGTGACCAGAGAGGCCAAACAAATAGCCTGCTGCCGCAAAGACAGAATGGCCAACTCAGCCATGAAAACCCAAAAGACCAAATTCCAAGCCCTACTTACGAGCCCTAGGTTATGCCCTAGACAATACTAGAAAGACTAAATGTACTTTTCTTTTTTCTTTTTTTTTTTTGTGTGTGTGTGCATTTATAAGAGGAGTGTTTTACTTAAAATATTAAATAAATGCACTTAAAGAATGACAGGCAAATTTTCATGTCACTTCAAATGGGCAAGACTTAGTCTTAATAACATACTCATTTTTAAAGTGCTGAACTAGCTATCACAAGTATTTATTTAATAGTGAATTAGCCTGACTGTATTTATAAAAGCCATGCAAGATACAGGAAACATACAGATAAAGGTCAGTGTTTAACATGCTGAATCCAGGCAGGTCTTCTAAGCATATCAGGCTTGTTCCCAGTTTTATTTCATATGAAAACTCTTTATATTATTTGCATTAATCTTAGTATTCTGTTTGGGTTTGATTCATCACATTTTATATGGTGTCTTCCTTAAAGGAAAGAGATTTAAGATACTTGTTAGGCTGTCTTCCTTTCAAATAGTAGCTTGAAAGCATTTGCAAATAAATTTGCCCATTTGCGCTACAAAGCATGAAGCAATTATATTTGTCATGAAAGCCTATATATATGATAAATTTTTTTTGCAGACTGCTATTGTCTGTTATGGCAACTTAAAAGACATTTTTCTTAGAAATTGTTTACCTGCCCTCCTAGATTTCACATGCATTGCAAATTAATATATATTCATATTATACAGCACTAATTTAAAGTTCTGCTCTTCCATAACTCATTTTCTTCTTATAAATTCAGCACTATGTTGTTAATAGCTACTGCTGTCTTAAATGCTTCAGCTAAGAATGGCTTGTAGCTGCCTTGTGTAGCTAATTCTTTATTCTTTTCTCTATGCAGGTTGGTATTTTATTAACCCCAATAAGACTGTCCAGTTTTTGGTACTGCAAGGTAACATGCTTCCTAGGTTTCAATGCCCTTGAGCTATGTATTATCTTACAGTAACATGTTTTCTTCTGTCTTACTGGTTAATTGTATCACTCTTCTTAAAATGTACATTTCTGAGTTTGTTTCCTTAAGGCAGCATTTTGAGCAGTAATGCCTGATTTATTTTGATTCAAAACAGAGCCTGTGTTGATGAAATAGAACTGAATAGTTTGCACCCACTAGTCCTCATACTTTTTACTCATTTTTAAATATGCTGATGTCAAATACTGTGCTACTCCATAAAATATTGATTCTACTTTGTGTAAAAGTTACTTTCATTGCACTGTTTTGCTGCATTTTCCTTTTAGTGGTGTGACTTAAGCAGATGAGGAGAAATATAAACTGTACATTTGAGCCATGAAAAGAGCTTAACATCAGGCTTTCTCTCTTTTTTTTTGTGCTATAACCATATATTACCCAAGTATCTGCCATATACAAAGGTCATGAGAAAAATATAGTGTGTATATAATACTGATCACTCTTTGCTTATACTTTCATTCTTACCACTTCCTTTCCATTTTTCAAAGTGCTAAATACACTCAGTTTATGTACTAAATATGTCTGTTGTGTTATACAAAAACTGGTTTTCAAAAAAATTTTGCAGTTACGTACAATCATGAAAAGAAAAGCTTGTGCAGCAGCACCACAGGTCCAGACCTGGTGACAGGCGTGGATGGCTGTTTTCTTGGTTTTCTCTGATCCTGCTGGGTGCTGTCTTATCTGTAGTCAATTAATAGTTTCCGATTCTTTAGCCATAATCATAAAAACTGGATTAGTTGTTAAGAGCTGCTGAGACACATGCCTCCTATTTCAGTGCTGAGGTGTATATTTAGTGCAGTGCTTTACTTAGTTCTGAGTAAAGAAAGATCTAGTTAAATCTGTATGGATTTTACTAAAGTTTTTCTTCGTGTAAAAGGTATTTAAGTATTTTTGGGGGTACACAAATCTTTCAAATATTTTCATTTCATAGGAAAAAATCAAGCATTGGAAATAGTAATGCCAAAGAAAAAAGAATTAAAAAAGAAAAAGAGAGAGAGAAAAAACCCACACTTGATTTAAAGGCAGAATTTATTACTTAGGATTTCTCTGTTGCTGCTTCTTTCTTTCCAAGTCAATACTAATCACAGATGAAAAGCATATTTTATTTTTAAAATTATGTCAGCAGGAACTTTTTCCTTCCCAAAACAATAGAAAAATAGTTCCAACAAGGTTTCCAACACTGATCCAAATCTTTATTAGATCTGAGACACAGGGCTATAATCTCTTTTATTTGACAGATATGTTGATTTGAGAAGAGTTTCAGCTGACTGAGGACATCTACTGCATATATTACAAGTAGTATATTACATTTTTCTTTTTGCTACATATTCTCCCTGTTTATATGCTTGCTTTAGCTAATGCGAAACTTAGGAAACCTTGCTTATGTTCCATAGTGTCCCGTTCTCTTTCTGTTTGATATATTTTTATAAATTAAATGTCCTGTTTTGTTAGCCCATTATAAAAACCCAGCATTTAAATTCAGTGATTTCCTTGTTAAACTGCAAATGACATTTCATTTTTTTCAAAAAAATAATTACCTGTAATCTCTACCTGGTGTCTTGTACAGAAGACTGTAAATTATCATTCATGAAATGATATTTTACTTATTCCTCTTATTCCTAGCCTTCTAAATCTCTCACTACATCTACCTGCACATCAGCAGTCCATTTTAAGTACAGATAGTACAGACAGTTTCTATCTTGTCTTGACTAGTAATAAACCGAGCATAGACTCAGCAAATATTGATGTCTAAGTTTGATGATGTGGACTGAATAGTCAGGCTGCAGAGGTGTGCCAGAAGAACATTCCACAAACACCAAATTACAGATTTTATCTCATCTTTTATAACAAAAGATCCAGGAATATTTGACACAAAACCTTTAGGCAGGGGGCCACTTTTCAGAAGAACAGTTATGATTTGATTTAAAATAGGTGTTTCATATATAGGACTAAATTGCTATTTCACTCTCACTTCAACACTTATTTTTTCTGTTCTGCTTTAAGAAAATTAAATTGGAAGGAAATTCGGATTTTCAAACCCTTCAGCTATCAATCAGTGACTTTTCAGCTGAAATTAATTAGAATATTACATTTTAAAACACAAGTGTAAATGGATAATAGTATGCATGTGTTGGATTCTTTTCCAAAGCAATTCAAGGAGATAGGACATTCTTAAAATCTAGTAAGATTATCACAGAGAATGCAATGTCTAGACACACACCTCATTCTGGATCGTCATAATTCAAATAGCCTAATTTAGAACACCAAAGCCCTCCAAAACTCACATCACTGAGAAGTTAAGGCACACTTTCCCTATAAAATTCTGCTTCTTCCACAAGAAGTCATTCCGCATTAAATAATTTATGTTCTTTGAGGATGGCTTTTCCTTTTTTCTGATCCTAAATTAATAGTTACTCCTCCCAAATAATCCAAACAGATACTGTTTCCAAAAACATGCAATGTCTTTGATCAAAAAGCAAGTATCTTTAAGCAGTTTGGAGCCTTTAAGCTAGTAGTGCCTGGTAATGCTTTTCCTTCTGTCATTAAAAAGCTTTAATTTTGCCTTCCATCTTCCCAAGTCCCTTCCTGTTCAGGAGTCTCGCAATTCTTCCCTGACACTGACATCTCACAAGTCCTGTTCCCTTTCCTAAAATGTAGGTGGTCACCTGTTTCTCAGTTGGGACTTTCCAGTTAGCCAGGTAGCTTAAGTTTATTATTCTATACATTTATCTCGGCTCTACTAAAATACATTTCCAAGAGGTATTTGATATTCACTTTATTCTCAGTTTTAGTGTTTCTCTAAAAGTGGTACGTATACCTCTAGCCTGCTACAATAACGTGTTTCATAGCTCATCAGCTGCCCTATAAGATTTTCTTCTGCCTAATATAGAATTCCATTTTAATATAGCTGCTTTTGAATGCAGTTCTTCAGATTATTTTTTTATATTTTTATTTCTGTTTTACATGCCATCATTAATGATCAGAAATAACAGGCTCAAGCATCATCCAAAAAGTGTAGTTTTATCAGACTAGATCCAAAACCAATTAGGTGACTGGCTGGATTAAACATGGCACATCATCTCTCAGAATAAAAGTTTTGCTAACTGAGACTAAATCACAGAAATCATTTAACGCATTGCAGAGGTAACTTATAAGCAGTGTCCTAAATCTCCGGTGCATCACATGAAATTAAGCAATATATTAGACCATCCAACTCATGCATACATTACCTTCGTGCTAGTCTGACAGAGCTCGGGACACCACTGCTGAATGGTACCTGCTCAGCAGTTGTACAGCACACCACCGCCTTGCGGAAGCTGCCTTCCCTGTCCCTTGCATGGCCGCCCAAATGAGGAAAGAGCTATGACAAAAACATGAAGATGGACATCCCACTCGTTCTGTTTTTTTGGGTTGGGGCATTTTGTTGGGGTTTTTGTGTTTGTTTGTAGGTGGTGGGTTTATATATATATATGAAGAAATGTGTTTTTAAGACCTAGAGAAAAAAAAAATTGAGACAAGCCATGGTCTCCTATTTACTTTCAGGAACTGTCCTAGAGGAGTGAATTGCTAGAATGACCAATTGTCCATGCATTTTCTGGAACAATAGACTCAATTACTGACCTTTAAATGGTTCAGAATTTGGAGACATCATGCCTGCCAGAAGCTTCCAAGTAAGGATGACACAAAATCAAGGTTAGCCTCCTAAATCCTACTAGAACAACATTATGTTCCTTGTAACACAACCATATATTTACCTACTTCCGGTCCAAGGCAACCAATCCATAGCACAAGCAGGACAGTTGAGGTCCATCTGCAAATGTTTGACCATTGTAACTATGTCTTTGTAGCATGTCATTTTTGAACACATGATAAAAGTTTTAGAGGATATATCAACAGTCTGAAAAGATGTAGTTAATATGAGTAGCCTAAAGAATTTCTGTAAAACTGTATTTGACCCCAGGCACAAAAACAAAAGAGATGAGTCATTCCACCTCCACCTTTTATTAAGACAGAATTCTGATTTTTTTATTTTTTTCTATTGAATAGATGCCTTTGCAAGTATGAAAGGACTTGATAAAATTGTATAAAAGTGCCCACTTCTAGAATTCAGATAGTAGGAACACAAAAATAGTACTACTCAGAAAACAAGGAGTTTTTTTGGTAGTGTGTTGTTTTTTGGTTTTTTTTTTTTTACATTGAAGAGTATGGAAGCAAGGAGAATTTAGCTTGAAATGATTACTGATGAAAGCAATTAGAAAAATCAGGAGAGGATAAAGGAGTGGGAAGAGAGGCAGAAGGTAGAATTTATGCAAACAAACCATTAACAGGCAGGTTTGGCCCATTGCCTTTTCTCTATTCATAAAATATTCCCTGTTCTAGAAAGAAAGTAGTTCATGCAACAGCTGGGCATTTTAGTATATATTTAAGATCTGCAATCCTTTCCTTCCATAAGTCCTAAACTTACAGGAAGATAGCTCTGACAAGATGGTAGAGTCTACAGAGGTCTACAGGTCCATAAAGTATTTCCACATTTTAGCCACCTCACAGTCGATTACAAAAGCTTAAAGGGCAAAAATTCTGGCATCAGACAAGCACATAGGGGGCTGCTATCCATGAGACCTCCACATGCAAATATTAATTTGGTATTTGGCTCTGAAGAGAAAGAAAAATAGAACCTAATTGTCAACCACCTTCTCAACATTTTCCACAAGCCTGTTACATATTCAGAACCCAAGTTAGCTGTGCAGCAGTTTTAAATGGCTAACTCTCATGCAATTTGTGACAATTTAATGCATAAAAAGAATATTTGCATGCATTGATGGCTAAATTGAGATCCAAACAGGCATATTGAAATACCTGAAATGCATATACCTTGCTGGTTATATATCAAAACTACATGTATAGCTGTTGTAGCAAAAAAGGTTACAAACTGTTCTGTAAGTCTCTAAGAAATAATATATACTATTTTAAGAACAGGTTTTTTGGGTTTTTTTCCCCCCCCAAAGCACTTTTTAAAAATCCTTCAAAAGCTAAATATTCCAGGAAGGGCTGAGGTGGTTGAATTGTCTGCTGCAAATACCCCATGACAGGCGTTTTCCGTATGATGCAATGGAACCAAATTCTCAGCAACAACTCAAACTCTTCACAGACATTAAATATTCAAACAGTGAAACATTCACCAAACACCCATCATTCCCACTTTCTTGCTTCTACACTGTAGCACTACCAGGCCTTATAATAAAAAATACCAAGCCATTGTTCAGGAAAAAAATTCCAGACAATCCAGATGTACACTAGCACCTAGTAAAGCAGTTAGGCTGAGTGCATCTTACTTGCAGTGAAATGGGGGTCATCAAATGGCATCCCACTAACACAAAATCCTGGTGTTATGGTGACATTTGTTATTACAAAGTGTACATATACTGTTTGATAATGGCATCATGCAAAACTACTCTGTGGATAACTTCAGCAGCAACAGAAATAAACATTTATTAGAATTTATTCCTTGCTGTCCTTTTGCAAAGACAAGCGTGCAGTCCCCTGATGCAACTGCAACAACAAAGTCTTTTTCCTCATAGCTGGAACTAACAGAATTAGGAGCTAAATCACAAGTCATCTTGTAAACCCTGCTAACTTGATTTCTTGCTTAAGGGGCATATTCTCCAGGGGATTATTTTAATTAGTTTGATTATTTTCACTGCTGGCCAACTGTACTTATCGGGCTGTAAAAATGGCAGATTGAAATCTGCAAATACAGCACCACTTCTTCTTTACATGCAGTTCATTTGAATATTTTGGATCCCTTTAAAACAGTAGATTTAAAGACAATAAGATATAATTTAATGTAGTGAAATGGTAAAACTGGAGCAGAAAGAAATTGCATTGCTTCAAATGTCAAAAAATGAGTCAATGTTAGATGCCATTTAAGAGGAATATCCCAGATGTATTTGTACCATCTTAAAAAGAAAAGCAAATGTATATGTTTACACTCTATTACACCTAGCAGGATGCCTTTAAATAAATTATTTGTATCTGTATCAGCAATACTTATCACATCTACATTGCTTCCTATACACATATAATAAATAACAACCAGTCAACCAAAGACTTGCCACCAGACAACAGCATACAATGACACATAAATTGAAAAGCTGGGTATTTTTCAATGCTTACTCCACAATGTAGTTGTATTAATATCTATTGTCTCTACTTATAAAACAATTACAGTACCTGCATAACTACAGCCGTGTACACAGATATTCTCTGTAACTATTCTGTTCCATTCTAATTTGGCCATATAGTCATGACCCAAACCAACTAACATGTATTCCCAGTTTTCAGATTACATTATGCTCATACAAAATCACATGTACAAATCTTATTGCAAAGGTTTGATTTTTGTTAAGACAGTGGGTAGTTTCTGGACTCAAGGGTTATGACCTTAGAGGAACCAGATTGGGTTTCTTTTCTTTTTAAGTGGATTCTTTACTGGGACAGTTTCCAGAGACTACTTAACAAGTGTATCATGAAACAAATTTCACATTGTGCTAAGACCACTACTAACACCCAACAAGGATTTCATTCTGAGACTTCATTTCTCTTCAGCTATATACTTCCTCTCCTCATTCTTAACATGAGCAGCAATTTTCCCTCCTGTCTCAGAAATTAGTGACAGCAAACACAACAGCAACTCTTTCTTCTCAGAAAACACTTCTTTTCTGTGTACCTTGAATTGCCCTGTGAAAAAATTTCAATGTGATTTAAACAGACAGCTTTGCTATCACAGAAGTACCTCATAAACTGATTAAGTCAAGTAGTATACTTTGCTGTGCTTCCTAATTAAAACAATTACTTAAAATACAGGTGCCTGGAAAACTCTAACTGATCTTTATTTAACTAGTTCTAATTGTTGCTATAAAACATCTTTCTAGGAAAGCTTTCGAAGCTATACAACTTCTTTCTAAGAGATTTCCAAGAGATAGCCAGGAAGAAAAACCATTTTCATAGAACCCCTAAATATATTTCTGTATGGGCGCTTTTCCTTAGACATATTCTCATCTTGTCTGCCTACAAGGCTTTATGCACATAAGAGATTTCAGTGAACCTATGTTACTAATCACTACTACAGATGCTGCTTATATCAGCTTAAAAGTTGGTTTTGGTTTAAGCTGATATTATGCACTGTCTCCATGGGCAAATATATATGGCATAAATATGCATGCTATTTATACGTGTGTACATTTGTGTGTTGGAGGGGGTTATTTTCTCTGTTTTCTGTTAAGTACTACTCATTGTTGCTGCTATAAAAACAGCGTACAAAACCACAATTTTTAACTGGTGTTATGCCAGGAAAAATGGCAAACAACCTAAAGTGAAGCTGTGATAGATCGCAGAAGTCCCGCTAGTTTCAGAATGATGCAAGGCTGATTCAGGGCTCCCTTTTCACCTCACATTTTCTATGATTGTTACATGCCCAGTGTCCAGAGACTGGGTGTCAAGGGCAGCAAACCAGGTAAATTTTTGGTCATAGCGAAGGCAGCGGGTTTCCCCAGACTCCACTAAAAACACTGGTAAAATCTTACATGCCATAGGAAGAAGAAAGTGTAGAAAAGGGAGGGAAGTGTTTTCATGACAAAAGCAACATAGTAGGAACAGTTAGGAACAAATTTGTTTCCATAATCAACAAGCCCCAGAGCTATTTCTCTGGAAACATGCTGATCTGTAAAGGCCTTACACCACGTTTGGGAAAGAGGGGATCATCTAATTCAAACTGTGCACTTTATGTGGACGAACAACAAACAAGATGAATATTCCCAGCACTCTTCCATCTCCCAAGAGAAGAAGTATTAAGATATTCTGCCCATCAATGCATGACTTCCAGACCTATTTCTTTTGCAAATGTCTGTGAAAATAAGCTTGCCATATCTACTGATTTTAAGGGAAGTGTTATTTATGGTGACTGTTTTGCACACAGATTACTTTAAAAGACTTTTCAATGGGTTTTCAAGATATTTTAGTTTCCCAGAAAAATCTTCCAAAATTGCCTCAGACACTCTTCATTGTATTTTCTGCTTTTTACTAATGCTTCCAACGGCAATCACCACTGAATTAAAAGGTAAACATATGAATACCTTTTTTTTGTTGTTTGTTTAGGAAACAATATCTTTTAAATGAGAATTTGTTGTTCTGTTTAAAATAAACAATGAAAATACTTTCACATTTTGAAAAGCTTTTAATTCTGATGGTGATTTTCTAAAGGTCTGATATTAACACATGCCTTAAAATGAAAATGGAGAGCACAATCATCTTGGATCATTAAAGTTATTGGAAACAGTTCTTAATTTCTTCCATTCACTTTTCATTTCAAGTGAGTAAGAGCATTCGGGGTTTATTTGATCCCAGCCCACCACAACTTGTCATATAGCCATTCTGAGCTACACAACGGCAATGCTGTCACTAAGCTGATTTTCCATAAAATACAAAAGTTCGATCGAGTTTTAAGCAGCTTAAGAGCACCCTTCTCTGGCCATAGTTACAATCCCAGTGATGTGGCCAAGACAGCAAACAAACAGAAACAGGAGGTGAAGGTATGCAGACAGCACTCAAATGTCTACTTTGGTTTCCTGAAATGGTAAAGCATACAAAGCACCACTCATTAACCAGTTAATTATCTCAGTACTTTGAAATGACTGTATATCCCATCTTACCGTGCCACTTAGTCAATCTTTTCTACTCATGACTCTAAAAATCATGACCATGGTATCAATAAATAAGAGAGCCAGCTCTCTTAAAAAATATCCACTCCCAAAAGATCACGAACATTTGAATGCAAATCCATCACTGACAAAGTGATGAATGGAAACGACACACAAGAGAGATTGGTGCTTTAACTTCTAACCAACTATTCATTTGGGGATAGAGGATTATTAACTTTTTATTCTCAAAAGTTCTGCTTTGAGAAGTGAAACTATAAAGATAGCAAGTCCCTGCTCGTATTTGCCCTTCTGAATGGGTGGAGGAGAGGGAATGAGCCGGCTTCTGTCCTTCAGGTACCAATAGAAACCTTTTCATCAAAGCATTACTCATTTTCATCAAAGCATTTACTAAGACTGGAACCTCAAGGCAGTGAGCTTGCAGTTTTAGCACTAGAGGCTCTGTTTGCAAATAACAAGAGGGTGATCTGGCATAAAGAAACCAGCAATGAGTCTACTATTAAATAATACCTGTAGGAGAATGCAAGAAAAGGTAGATGAAGGAATGGAGAGATCAAGAAATTAGGAATCTGTCTTCAGCACTGGAGACACCAAAAGGGGTTAAAAAAAGGGTCCATAAAATTAGAGTTTAGGAGATTGGAATCCTGGCTTCTCTCACATAGTTGATTTATTCTGGAAAAAGTATAAAAAATGGAAATTCCCAAATTCTTGTATTTACCCATAATGCAACATTACTTTGCTTCAAAGGTACCAGATGATTGAGATGTTATGCTTTTGTGGTTTTTTTCTGTCAATCCAAGTAGTAAAGCTTTCTCTTTTATCTAGTATTTCAGGTAGGTAATCTCCAGTACTGAAGTGGATAAACCTATCAACTCATTTCACATGCAGCACTGAAAAATCATCCCATGCTAACAGCTCATTACTCAGCTGGGAAAGATCAAAACTAATGACAGATGAAATGCTCCTTTTCTTATTATTAGTCCCCTGAGTCAGCCAGTTCCCACTGCACTGTTTTTTGGGGTTTGCTGCCTGCCTCTATGTAACAAACAATACTGTTGCTGCAGGTAGCTCCTGTGAGTCATTCCTTGGGCTCACCCACCTATGATTTGTGAGTGAGACGAGCTACTAAGACACTGCTCTCCTCTGGGGTCCCTCACCACATCTGACCCGGCTACTGAGACTGCCAGACGGCTTTTCAGAAAAATATTTTTTTGTTTAAACACACAAATTCTCCATTTTTACCAAGCATACTACTACTACTATGCTTAAATAAATACTAGCAGTTAATGATTATATTAATACATTTGCAAAGTGCAACATCTCATTATCTTAACAATCACCTAGCTAGAGAGAAATAAGCATTTTATGAGATCAAGAAAAATTATGAATAAAAATGGCATATGATGGCAATAATCTTTCCAAAAAAAGGGAAAATGCAATGTCTATATGGAAGAGGCACAATATCAATTTCACATCTAGGAATGAAAAAAACCTCAAGACTTCACATGATTTATATTTTCCTTGGAAAGTTAATTGAATCTTTTCACTTTCTCTTTAACTCACCAACACTAATGAACTTATACCATAAATAAATTTGCTTCATAAAGTCAATCTGACACACTCCTAAATGTGGATACAAATATGAATAGTACCTCTATGGGTTTGTATTCTTTTTCATAAAATAGCTTGTAAACTCATTTGAATCATATTTTAATCAGGTAAAGACAACTAAATGACTAACTTTTGAAAGATTTCAGAAAAGGACGTGAATAAAAATGGTTTTTTTGAATGCAAGGAGATTGCTCACAAAACTAAATGTCCAAATAACAAAGTAACTTATTTGCTCTTTATGAATATATGAAATATAAAGCAATATGATTCATCATTTTTTCAAAATTTCAAAAGTGAAATAATCTTTAACTTAGCATTCTTTTTCTTCATGTTTTTCTGTAGCACAACAATATGCACAGCCTATAGATAAATTATCTGTATTTGAAATGTTTCCCTGTGTGGATATTTTACTTGTAAAAACATTTAAGGAATGACTTAGTAAATGAAATAATATTATCACATCATCCTATTTATTATAATCACAACATTATATTAAAAGGTTAACTTCAGATACCATTCCCCAGGCTGATTTCGCTAATGTAGTCATCCTTTAAATAGATATGGTCAGTAATTCTGCATTAAAAAGTGGCTGCTCTTTCAACTACCTTTTCACTTGCTGTTTTTAGAAGCAAAACTATGGAATAAAAGTAAACAAAAATAAAAATACCTCTCGTGCTTTTATAACAACATAATTAAAGTGCTAGCCCATAAGACCCTATTCCTACAGACAATTTATGGACATACTTAATTTTTACAAGTTCTTTAAAGGACTCTTACAGATCTTTTCTAAGAGCTTGCAGGAACATGATTTAATTGTGGTAGACCTACCTATCTGAGTTCTTCCCACAAATAAACAATAGCAAAGTTCCAGTTTTTATGGGATGTAATCCTAGACAGATGGATGGGTATAATACATGCTTTTATGCATAGACACACAGAAATATCTATATAAGCATATAGATATATATCTATTTTTTAACTGGAGAGCATCTGCTGTTAACTTGATCATTTTCATATGGATGCTTTTACAGGTAATAACAGTACTATAAGCTGTTATTATATACATTTTCATGATTAGCATTACAACTCTTAGACAAAAATATTCCCATACTTCCTACCAATCAATAGTTTTGAGTTTAAGATGAGATTTGTTTGCTACATATATATAAACTCCTAGGACATTAAAGGAAACCCTCTATTCTCAACACAAAGGTTTGAAGAGTTCAGATTCCATCTAGAATAGAGAACTGACAGGACAGTAGATTAATTAAACTAAAGTGACAGTTATGCTGTTCTGGTGGGTTTTTTATTAATGTGTAGCAAAAACTACTGCCATGGTATTTGAGGGAGAAAATCTACAAAGTGAAAAAAATGAACTCTCCTATGCTTTTCCCCACCCTGCAGCTGATAAAGTTTATGCTTCAATCCAAAAGTTGTATGAGTGACTCCTGTGTACTACTGTATATATATTCCAACATAGCCTTTAAATGTATGGCAACTATCCCAGTTTAAAAAGAAAAATAAAACCACTAATATTTTAGTAAATAATGTCTCTTGCTATATAACCATAGTCTGTCTAATTTGAAATCTATAGCACACAGATAAGGCAGAGAATAATAATTAATATGGATCATTTAATAGAATGCCATTCTGTACTAACTTATGGAAAATAAAGGACCATTCTTCAGAGGCTAGTTTTTGTACAAGAAGTTTCTCAAATCATGAATGCATTTTGTTCACTCAGAACTCATTCCTTTGTGCCACAATTATTCACTAGCAAAAATATTCCAAAGGTTGAAAATGAATATATAGAATTCTTCTTGCTGTTCTGGACAGCACAAACTACTAGAAATATTTTCAGTGTAAGGATTACCTTTTCCATTTCAAAACCTGCAACTGTTACCAGAGTATGGAAAAGAAGGTTCAAAAACAGCATCTATTTCAAAAGAACTCCATAAACATTGGTAGCACAAAAAGATACATATCCACATATATAAATACATACAATGATATGAAATGCAGAAACTCTGCAAAAAAAAATATTGCTGTCTTCAGATAACTGACTTTTTGTAGCAAATTAAACATTCCCTTCACTTAATTTACTGGCAAAAACATCTCTGTGTAAGCCCACTCCAAAGTGAGAGAAATGTAAAAGAATTCTAATTAAAGCATTAAAAGGATAGTCAATGTCTCCTCCAGACCAGATGACTGTGAATTCCCCACAGAATTCAATTTAAAGTGTTTTCTGTTTGAGCATCACATTACATGAGGTAGAGAGGAAACTTTAAAAAACTATAAAATTCACTTTGACTCTTACCAGAAAAGACACTGGGGATCTTGGAAAGAAAACTTTTGACTGTACGAATAGGAATCCCATTTTTCTCATCTTGCATGCGGGCTATGACGTCTTCCATCTGAACACAGAGAAAAAAAAATAAAAGAAAGAAAGAATGAAGAAATCCAGAATTATTTCCAAAAATAAATCATCCAAGAAATCCAAGATCAATCTCTCAGAATGATAGGTGCAGTCTGGCTATTTCTTTTTTTAACTTACAACTTCTGTATTTTTATTGAACAGGCTAAAAAACTGTGAAGAATTTATTTGTGGATAGCAGTAAAAAAAAATGTACATGCTTAAAGTCTTTTGAGAAAGAAATACCAACACAAACCAAAGTTAATCTAGCTAAAAGTAGTTAAAAACTACTGCTGGGTATAGAGCTTCAGGTTTTGATTGTATTGCTGGTATTTTACCACGTATAACAGCAAAATAGACTTATACAGCCTTCTAGGGGACCGATACATTTCTCAAAAAGGCTGTTAAAAAAAAATAGAGAGCTTTTATGTTCAAAGCAAAACCTCCTTGTTTCTTTTGAGAAGAGGGAAAAAATACATCATGTTGCAATTTTGCATCCCTGGGGAATGCAGAGCCAGAAACATAAGATTTTTTTGTAGGTATAATGTTTAAAATCACTTTGCTGTCATTTTTTTTTTTTACTATTTGTACATGTGCTCATTTTTTCCGACTCATGTTTTAGACAAATTTGGCCCATAAATATTATAAATTATGCCCAACACAAAGGTTCACTTTCATGTGAACTATGAACAGCAAGCACTTTTACTGGAAAATGCAAAGAATAGAGTCAGTAATTAGGCTGACAATGCTGACCTTTATTCTTGCATATTTCATAATTGAAGTATATACATTAGATAACTTCCATCTTTCTTTCTTTGAATACCTAACTTCTCAAAATATTAAATGATATTGTGATAAAATGAATTACAACTATCCTTCCTTTCTCCTTAAATCAACAACACTCTCCCTATGAAAAACTCTGTGTGACAGAATATTTTATATTATTTTATTAGTCAAATCATAAAAAAAAAAAAAAATGCCTCTCACCTCTGCCCCCCACAGCAGGTTCCCAAACAATTCATGAAAAGTTTGCGGCTGGGTTGTGTTGAGAAAAGAGACCAACAGACAAAATCCTTTTGCACAGCTTTTTTCCACAGAAGTCAGATGACCCAAATCAACAAATAGCAAATCAGCAGCAGTTGCAGCTGTGCATTAATTGGCCCAGCAGGGGAGTTGTATAGAGCCAGGAAAGGGAGCTGCAGTGAACAGTGGCTTGTGTAGGGAGAAAGAACCAAAATCCATACCAAAAATTAAACCAAAATCAATTAGTCTGACTGCTCATGGAAAACCTGTTTATGTACAGAGTGTCTGGAGGTTCACGTGTGCCATGTACTTATGGATCATTCTTTAAAAACCCAAGGAACACAAATCCAGTGGCGCTGTCCAAAGCAGAAAGAATACACAAGAAGTACATACTGTTAGCAAGAAGTGGAAGACCGAGTCTATTGCTCAGAATTATGGAATGTACAAATGTAAAAGAAGAAAAGAACCAATGTTCATTGTAATGACTTTCATCTGACATAGAATTTAATTATTTAAATAGAAAAAGTTACTGATAATTTTCTGAAGAAATTGTCAGGTAGACAAATCGTTGTCTATGAAATGGAATCTGTCCCTGTATTTATTATGCATATAAGTGAAGGCTTGTTTCTACCCCTTCCAAATTCAGTTGGTAAACTGTCCTATTGAACCTTTAAATGAATAAGAAGTCATTGAAATTCAAGTTAATATCTCTGCTTTAAACAATAAAATAAATAATAATCATAGGTCCATGGTCTTCTATGGAAATGAATGGAAGTAAATTTGATTATGAATTCCACATATGCAGCGTAAGCTTTCAAGAATACTGCAAGAACTGCAGAGAGCATAATAACGTATGTTACACTAGGACAAAGTCTAGAAGATAATTCATACACAAGGCAACATGACAAAGGTATATCTGCACTATAATGATTACTATAAATGTAGGACAAACCTGGAACATAATATGCAGTTACCTCTTTCTCAGGAACACACAAAAAGAGTGCAAATGGTTAATGCCTAGAATTTCTAGTGCTGTCAGTAATCAATCTTTTGAGGGTATATCGAATAAATTGTTAACTGACATTCACATATGCTTTCCTAAACTTGCTTCATGGAGAAGATCTAATCTAAACTGTATTAAAACTAACGGATAGGGACTGCAGCTTAGCTCTAGGGCAGTTTTCTTGTTTTGATTAGTGAAGGAAGCTCTAGGATGTCTGCGTTGCAAAATTACACCTTTCCCTGCACGTCTAGCTTAGATTATTGTTCCATGTCAGAAGTATACACCCTCTGTATAAAAGGCAGCTCACACTCCAGACAGCATCACTGTGAACTGCCTGGTTATTTCAGTATACCAAGATTACTGCATAAGTGAGTGGGAATGTTCTGAAACAGGATACAGCACAACAGACTCCTTATTAGTTACAGTTGACTTGAGATTCTGTGTTATCTTTTAGACTACAAAATTATCATTTTCCTTTTTGTCCCTTTTTGCACAGAAATCTAAAAGATCACTTGTGTTTTGTGATCATCTCAAATCTTAAACATAAGAACTCCAGAAAATGAAAGGCAAATTTAAAAAGAAAATGCTTCAATTAAAGATTCAAAGACATCTAATCCAACACATGCAGGTGCACAATTTACTTTTGATATATGTAGTCCCTATTTCTGTTGTAGCTGCTTTAAATTCAGCTAATGTATAATCTCTTTCACAGAAAAACATCTCATTTAATCATATTTGGGAAGCAGCACTCAAGGCACTTCTCTGTCATTCATCAACAATAACCTAAGACAATGAAAAGGGCAGAATAGTTTAATTAGAATGATGAAAGAAAATCTTAATGTAATTCTGCTCAAGAAGTCTAATCTAGGAAACACAAGCTGCTACCTGATATAATAATTTTCCTTCTTGACGTTTCGTTGTTTGCTTCGGAGTCACCTGACCCGACACTCAGAAGTGAAATATAAGCTCCTTCACTTCACCTCAGAATTAGGCTGTCACAGTTCTTTTCTTATGTGCTTACCTAGCTAAACCTGGCTGGCTCTGTCCATGCAACGGGATCTTTTTTAGCCTTAAGCCTTCTCAAGGAACTCAAGAAAAGAACTCCACAAACAACAGCTGCCTCCAGATCACTCTGCAAATGAAGCTCAATGTGCTAGAGAAAAGGAAGTTATATAAGCACATCTTTTAGCCTTTTCAGTCATCATTATTTACTATTAACAGGGAAAGTGTAGCTAGAAGGAAATTTACAGGGCAGCAAGGATTCTACAAGAGCATTTCTAAATGAATGTACAATTCAAAAAATGTGCCATTTGTTTGCCAGTGAGGCAATTTTAACTGTGACAAAAACTCACTAACCTGCTGATGCATAGGCAACTCAGACCAAACGTACAATATTAATATTTAATACTTCACTTGTCTCCTTATGAAGATAATTTGCAGGTTTCATCTTCACATGCAAGAACTCTCTGAAATCTATTTAAAAGACTAACTCTATGACAACACTGACAATGCATCTTATATGAATAATAATAATTTTTTAAAAAATTATAGCGAGAGCCTGTAATAGAAAGGTTACAGGATACAGGAGCCATTGTCTAATAATGACTACAGACTGCTCCAAATGCACTAGGAGCTAGACATGGAGACAAGCATGGCTTATCCCGGGGCAGAACCCACAGAGAACTAACATGTCCACGGAGTCTGTAGTATCTGGCCATGGAGAAGAGAGATTAAAAGTTATCAAATGGGAAGTGAAGGTAATGGTTCTCAGCCGTGTGTATTTCTAAAAGTCCACTGAAGGGCTATGATTACTATTACTATGCTTCTCTTCTTCTCTGATACAACCATAACAGGTTTCTGCCATAGAGGCTACGATTCACCTTTTCTGTCTTTAATCAGTCACTAGCCAAAGGTATCTCTCTTTCTCCATTATTGACAGTGAAAGTCTTGACAACAAACCAGGATTAGTATCCTTTAGCTATTTACTGCTAGGTGAAATGAACTCAGCTCCTAGGAGCAAAAGGTTTATGGTTCCTTAGATTTCAGTACCATGTAGATTGGAAAGACCCTGATCTTTACATTTCTAAATCTAAACATGAATTTCAATGCTAATCATTCACACATCTTGCAAAAATCATCCCTTTGCACCATAATTCAGCATCACTGCTTCCTAAGAAGTGGTTGTTTGCTTGGTTTTTAATTAATTCAAATACAACAAGGTTGAAAACTCAAAAAGTTTGTCAGTGCAGGACAATATTTTTTTCTTCCCTTAAAAGCAAGCCTAAATCAACTCCACATAAAGATGGTCACTAGATACATGGATTCCAAGGCTAGAAAAGGAAAGCAGTGGTCTGGAACTAACTGAAGTTCAACAGATGGCAAAAGCTTGAAGCCTTGACCTACTTAAATGTTCACAGTTATCTCAGTTTGATTTCGGTTACTAAAATAAATGTCAATGCCAGGGAATTGAAAGTATAATAAGGAATACTAGAATGAAACTAAGCATAATTTTGTACTCAGTTATTGTACCCCAGAACAGGGGATTGCTCTTACATTGAGTGTACTGGGGTCCACCCACACTGCAGCCTCGTTAACTTTGTTAAAATCTTTCTTCCTCATTTTACCCAAATGCAGGGGTGGAATAACCTGGCAGAACTAACTACAAAACTCACCCAAACATGTTAACAAAGTACAAGAAGTTACAATATATAATAATTTCTTACACTATGCAACAAGTTTCCCTAGATTTTTTTTTCCCACTCCCTACTTAAACATGTTACGGAGTCTGAGGTCCTTAGTGCAGCCGGCCAGCAGGCTGCAGGAGGCTTTCCTTAGCCAGCCCGCCCCATGCAGAGATGTACATGAAGCAATGTGGGCTGAACAAAACCAGCAGGGTAGGAGAAAGCTGCAAGGTTTCTGACAAGGTAATGGCCATTTTTTCTGTTTTCTAACATATGCTAACCATACAGAATAGATAGATATATTCTTATCTTGCTAATATGTTCATGCTTTTGCAGTAATCCTCTCTTAAAACTGCATTGTACTACATATGCTCTGTCTCTCACACTGCCAACTGTACTACAAATTTTCTGTTGAGACCTCCACCAGCTAAACAACTTGTAATTGCAGGATGCAGAAAATTTTTTAAGAAAATATTTTGTTGTGGTTTACTGGGGCAAAAAATCTGTATATTTACATGAATGGCTAAACTATGCCATCAGAGTTACATTTTAGGAGCCTCAGAATCTCTGTCTTCCCACGTGAGCTGCTCTTTGCCTGACCATGTATGCCAACAATCGTTGCAATATCCTTCTTTAATTGAACCATCAAAGTGCCACCTGAGAGCTGCCCAACTCAGTGAACCAGGGGGCTTTGTTCAGCTAGTCAAGCTGCATCACAGAGAAGAAAAGAGCACAAAATACAGGACCTACAGATCCCGGGAGGCTGCACTGACAAGCACAAATACAGGCAAACTGATTGCCAGATAAAGTATTTCAGTGTTGCTCAACAGACTAAAGCAAATCATCTCAGGTCAGGAGTGCTGACAACTCTTTTTAATTCAAGTGTGTAGAAACGGGATTGTTTGACATCTCTGTATCAAAGATTTTAGCATTTTTCATTTAATGCAGAATTGGGTTATTTCAACTCTTCATTCCTACTTGGGATGAAAATAAATATTAAGACATTCACAAGTCCAGAAAAGTACATTTAGATTTTTGACAGAAGTACAACACTGAAAGATGGCTTAAAACATGCAGGATTAACCAAGCTGTTAATGACAGTCATGCAGGAACTATCTGAGCTTACTGGAACAAAAGCAGTCAGTCAGGCATTCCTCTAAGTCAGCAATATTGCTTCTCCAATCAATCAATACAGAGAGCTGCCCTAAGTACTCTCTGATGAGCATCAAATTAAAGAATAACTTACTCAATGAAAAGAATACCAGAACCACTGGTCTCATTCTTTTCAGAACATCTATTTGTTGAAGTAATTATTTGAGACTGTAAAAATCAAATGACAAATCAACACAAAAGTTTCCCATCATATTAAATGGATGCAATGGAGATACTTTGAGGAGCCTAATTCACTTGACGCCTCTGCCTCATGTTCTGTTCCTTCTGCAGTACAAAGTCACTGGTGTGAACAAGTAGTTCATGCTCTGTCCTCAAAGAGAATACTTGAGGAGAGTCAAAGGTGTTCTGACTCCACAGGGAGCACAAAATTCTGTACTGAAGAATTATCTGTTATCACTCTATGTTTGCATTAGTAATTGTCAATTTCTGAGTTTATAATTAAGATTGAAATTTGTCCTATTTATCCGTACTGTGTCAGATACAACAAGCAGGTATTGTTCCAAACTGGCTGTAAAACCATATTACCATATATACTAGTAGCCTGTGCTTATATGAAATGCGTGCAGGGCAAGCTTCCTTCATTTGTTAAGAATAATTTAGATTATTTTGAATTTATTTGAAAATCAATTCCAGTTTTATGCAATTATTGTTGAGATCTGAGTTTGTTCTAATTAGATTAACAGTCCCACTAGGCTTGTCCCTGCCATCTACTCTGTGTTCACCACCGAACTTGCATCAATATGATAGACTGCACACTTTGTTGATTTAGAACAGTCCTTTTGGAATGATAATTTTAAGCATATTTTCATGTTACTTATGCATCCAAGATGCTTAATCAACAAAACCAGAATTTCATTAAAATAGTGCTTGTAGATTAATACAAATCACAGAAGTCGTTATTTTGATTTTTATTTCTGTCTTGCCCATTTTGAGCAGTTATACCAAATTCTGTATATCAGTACCAGGAGAAGCAGAGTCCTAGGGACAATGAATGAACATGCACTCACAGAGTCACAGCTAGGCTGCTATAAAAGCAGCAGTATCTACCTTTCAATAGTACTGAACTATCTAATAGAGTTAATGAAAATAAATCCCTTCTTACATACATTCTCTCAAAGGGGAAAAAAAGCACAATCTTCATGTAAAGTTTACTGAAATCATACAGAATATGCAAAATCAGTTAAGTTATTGGCAACTCAGATATTGATAACTACTACATATCAAAGAATTTTCAATGAAGTTACTTAAAAATGTATTATTTGGAAAAGAGAGTATCTGAGGAAGAAATACAGTTTCAGAATTAAAAATGCTGAAAAAAAAATTATCTGCTAAAACAGAGTTTAGTTGACCTCTTTTTAATATTTTTAGAAGAAGGATAACTTGATAGCATGCTTTGCACCTGTGATTAACCTGTAATCATGTGGCCTATTTGGAATCTACAGCTGTCAGTGATCCCTAGATAAAGAATGGATGAAGGTTAATCCCCATCATATAAATATGTAGAGTATTTAATGGAAAATCTTGAAAAGATCATATAGTACATTCTGTAGATGTTTATTTATGCCAAGAAGTTATTCTCTCTTCTCCCATGGACTTCTAATGTTGATCTACTGCTCTGATGCACCAACGTTTCACACTATATGACTTTTTTCTCTGCCTCATACACTGGATAAACTGGAGATCTCCCAGTAACCTTCCATTTCCACCACTATTCTACAGCTACTTCTTGTTGTGCCTTCTTTGAATAAGTCAAACTGAAAACATGTAATTAATACTGCATTTCACCAGGAAAAAAAAGGGCTTTTTAAATTCTAATTCAGAAAAACAGTGTGTTTCCTTCTGTCAGTATATTTTTTGAAGAATTCAGCAAGTTAGAACTATGCCAACAAACCCATAACACAGCATGGACTATTGCTTCCTTTTTTTTCAATTAGATTAATTTTTTTTCACCTGAGTCCTACATCTAAATATATAGGTCATACGTCCAGTTCACTGCATGTACATTACTGTTATATGGCTGGACAACGAACAACAAACTGAAGTAGTTTCTAAAAGCTACTCAACTAATATTACAGAAAAAAACATATAACTTTGGGGGAATATATCATACTGACTCAGCTTCGGAATCAAGAAAAAATTTATAGAAAACACTATACTAACTATATGAAAAATCAGGTGGCAATTTTACCTCCCTGGACTTCATTAAAATGCATCAAACAGACAGACAAACAAACATACTAAGTTAAGGCAAAGGTTGTATTTTTGAAATTAACCAAGAGAAAAATAATTAAAATATTCTTTAAAACTGTTTCACACTGTTAATACTTCATAATTATTTTTACTCTGGTCTTTCAAGCCAAGCAGCATTCCCATATTTAGGAAATGTTATAATCAGACATGGAAAATATAAAAATCAATGCAGTCATGCAAAAGTTATCAATTTAAATGCATGGATTTCACATTTAAGTTTCAGATAGGTAAATAAAAGCATTTCAAACAAAATAAAAGTTTAACTCTTTTTCTCGGAACTTGGAAATTTTTGAATAAAAATAGTTAGAAATACAACCTTCTCAAACCTTGAACTCTAGTGTTGCACCACCAAACCGGAAGAGGCTTATCCAAAGGAGTTAAAACACACATCCAGATGGTGAAATTTCAAAACCACTGAAGTCAACAATAATTTTGGAAATTGCATCTTTGCTTTCAATAAAATCATTATTTCCATCACAAGTGTGAAACATTGGTTAGAATGGCAAAAGAAAAGGAAGCATCACTATGGGTACTCGAGAAGGAAACAGCTTGATGAAGGAAGTCTTGGTGAAAGAGTATTTAAACTAGTAGAGGGATTTCTGTAAGAATACTTCATTCAGAATAAAACATAATTTTTTTAAAGCAGCTAAAAATATAAATACTATTTATTAATTTGTCAGGCCATGACTTGAGCTTCTAAACTGTGCTACCAGAGATAGAAATCATGTTTCTTAGTCAAGGTACATATTTTTAAAATATGGTCTTTCAAAGCCAAGATGTTTCCTGAGTTGTACTGATCATTTGTGGTATCACAGTCCTGACATGAAAAATGGGGTCTTCTGTATATTTCTGAAACTGACAAGCTCAACTGGAAACCTGGACTCTGAGATCCCAAATGGACTTCTCAAAACATTATTATAAAAATATTCAAAAGGTTTGGATTTTTTTCCAAGGAGGAACAAGAGCAAATTGTCAAAATTCAACAGGAAAAAAAAAAAAAAAAAAAAAAGAACTGAACAGATTCTGGTACCCTCATCAGTATACAGGCTAAGATTTTAAAGAAAACACAAACACACATTTTTGTAGGAAATGCAAAACAAGGACTAAACTAGCTGATACATAGTTAATTCAGATACAAAAGTGCAAAGTAGCTAAATGGTGCATTATTGCTTTCCCAAAAAACACTCAAAAATAGTAGTTATGGGATATAGCAGAGTCATGATGTATATGCATCTACCTAAAAAAAAAAAAAAAAAAAAAAAAAAAAGGGGACATTTTCCAGAATATTTACATTTACTCCAAAAGAATGTCATTTAATTCTGAAGTCCACAAAAACAGATGTTTTTGAAATTGGTACAGCTTTATTACATCATCTGTTACTGATGGGTTTAAATCTAAATTTAGCTGGTTGGAATCTCTTTTCCTCGCTTGTCAGATGATTCCAAACATTACAAAGTCACATCACCACAGCAGATCATTTTAGAAGTATCTATTGCTGAGCAAGGAGAAGACCTTTTTTAAAAACATGCAATTTAATTAGCCTTCAAATGCTGAAGAAGGAAGAAGTAATTACAAGAAATGTTCAAAATTACATGGACAGAAATAACACTTCAGGGTAAACAATGATATGAAAAGAGAATATGAATTTGAAAACGAGCCTGCATATATTTCAAGGTTTTCTTCTGACCTGCTCTAGACAACAGCTGATGAGGAAGCTGATCAACGCACAAGATTTCTTCTCCATTCACAATGAAACTGCAAGAAGGAACACTTACAGAAACATAGAACAGTTTGGGTTGGAAGGGACCTCCAAAGAGCCAACTCCCCTGCAATGAATAGGAACATGTTCAACTAGATCAGGTTGTTCAGAGCTTTGTCTGACATAACCCTGAATGTTTCCAGGGATGGGGCATCTGGGCAACCTGTTCCAGTGTTCCACCAACGTATGGAAAAGATAAAGCCTAAGCAGTTTGGTAATTTCAGCATTGCTTTCTGCCCTGTGGCAGGGGAAGACTGAAGGAGGCAAGCTGGTCTTCTGCTAATATTTCAGCATCTAGGGAATTGAGATACTGTATAAAACTAAATTTCTAGCTCTCTTGGTCTTTTAAATTGCTCCGAGGCATTAAACTCTATGAAATACATAAATACAACTGCTACCACCAAAACATATTTTTACCAGTAACTTTTAAATTATGCTTTTGTAAGATTTTTTTTTCTTAAGAATTGTATTACAGTATAGTAAGCTTTCAGTATCAGTATGGTCTGCTGATGTAATACGGTAACATAGCATTATATGACAGATGGATTGGTTTCACAGTAGTCTGTTCACCCTCTGTTACACAACTTAATTGAAAACAAACATTTTATTTTACCTAATCTGAACAGACAGAAACTAGACAGTTGTGCATATTCTGGCTGTGTCAGTTCTTAAAGCATACCTAATTCACCCATTTTCACTTTACGAACAACATAAAAGAAAGGAAAACAAATCATTTATTGAAGTAATGATCTGCCAAGTGAACAATACAAAACATGAATGGATAAAGTCTACAGGAAATACAATCATGGAACATTCTCTATGCAAAAAACATATCAAGAAGAGTACTGAAATATATTAAACAGAGCATTTAAACAGTTTTCCATTTAAAAATTGGCTATCATAATTCCAGTATAACCAGTATGTTTTCCCTCCTCATTAAAAATTTTACCATCACCTCCTTTGAGCCAGTAGAAGTTCCAGGCCTGTTCATCTTTTTAGTACTTTTGAAAACATCACACACAGACCAGTAATTTTCATGTTAAAAATCAAACTTTCCTAATATAGCTCTTGCTAGTAGTAACAATTTGGGAACTGTAGGTTCTATAGGTTTATGTAAGACAAGCAAAGCATACAGATATTAGCCTGCCCTTCAGTGATGAAATAAGTTATTCCTCCATGTCAAGCAACAGTCTTTCATCTCTCATTAACTATATAAATTAGTCAAGCTTCTCATCAGAATGTGAAAAAAAATTAACAAAAATAAGTCATAAGTGTACTTATTCAGCAAGGAGTAATAAAGTTCTTACATGTGTTTTTTGAAAAAATATTGGGGGAATCTATGTGGAAGGTGAAAGCTTTTTTTCTTTTTTTTTTTTTTTTTTTTTTTTTTTTTACGATGGGTTTTACAGTTTTGAAATGTATATTAATTTGAATGGGGGAAAAAACCCCAAAATGTGAGTATTTGCTATGAAAAAAAGTATGAAAAGAAATATTTCATAAGTTTCTTAATTTGAAAGAAGGTATTTCTATCATCTATTACTGCAGAACTGCAGAGTACAATTAAATAGAAGAGTAATTAAAACAATGAAAGGTATTTTGCAGAGTGTCAAAATTGCCACCATTTGATTTTTAATTTCTCAACATTACCAGAATTATTCCAGTATGGAATTCTAGCTATATCAGTCTTATTCTAATTGGGATTATTAAGATTATTTTCCTAAAACAGAGTAGATGTTTTTGTGGTATTCACAAAATCCTGGAATTGCCCTAAAAACTCATAAAATTATAGCAAAAGTCAATTGATTGACAGAACATAGCCCATTGCTTCTTTTAGCATTTATTTGGAAGAAAAGGATTAGTCAAAATTTTGGTAAGGGTTGATTCTATACAATGAATACACAAAAGAGAAATGAAAATTCCTTGTTTAAAAATGAAATCTAAGTTAGCCACACTCTTTTATCAAAGCAAGCTTTCCCAAGAGCTTTTTTAAAAGGAATCTCTGATAAAATGCAGTAACACCAGTCCATCAAACTCTATTAGAGCATCTAATTCCTTCATATATAGTTACCTCACACACACACACAGACTGACTTCTTGGCTTCACCTCCTAAAATTAAAGTTATCTGATTTCCAGAAGCCCTGCTCTTCTCCATCCACTGAAAAAGGATCTAGGTTTTTCTCACTTGCACTCTACATTGCTGTATTTTCACAAGGATCCTCTACCATGTGTTGGTACTGAAGCAATTTCAATAAAGCCTTATTCATCAAACCACTTAAACAGTGTGTAAACTTTAAGGCTGAAATTTTCTAAGAAAATGAAAGTAACTAAATACTTAACTCACATTAAAAACCTGACATATCAAGACAGCAGCTGACACAGTGAAGAGTGGGTATGTTCTAGTGCTTTGTGGAATAGGAGCTCATTCCAACGTGACATTTCCTAGTTTATAATTTCACTGGTTGCAGTGTAATTAGCAAAAGTAGAACAAATTTTGTGGTGCTTCCTTTCAGTTGTGTGTAGCAACTACATTAGCTCTACCACCCCACTGGACTTGTTCTGAAAGAATTAAGGAAATTAGAAACTGACTGTCTCCCTCTGTCTTAATTAATTTTGCTCTGTTTTTAAAAACATGAATATGTTTTATGAGTTTATGTTATTTTTTTTACAGAAAATCCAACTATACTTTAATTTCCTTGGGGATAAAGAAAGTAATTTCATTTTAAAAGGCTATTTTGCCATCAAAACACTAGCTTTTGAATTCTGATGATGGAGACACATTAAAGCAAATCAGGTCTGAATATTCTGTGCTTGTCCAATTCAGTCATAGTTTGACATTCACTGTATCTACATTTTATTTTCCTTTGCAGTCCTATTCCTTTTGATTAGAAACATTCTGTGTTTTTATTGTCAAATCATTTTTATGCCACAAAAGAAAGTAGAGCACCAGTCAGTAACAGATTTGAAATACGTGAGCTCTGAAAAGTGTGAAAGATGGTTATAAACCCATTTGTTTTGTCTGTTACACAGTCAGAAAATGATCTTTTGTTATAAATCAGCTTCAGTATTCACATACTATTATATGTATAAAATGAAATGAGAATAATATTAAAATTAGAGACTTTAATTTATAACCAAAAACTGAAAATGGATTTGAGTGAATTAAAAATAAGAAAATACTCGGGATTTAAGCCCACCAATGTACTTGTGCAACGTTTTACTGTGGAAAATTTTAGTCAAAACCCTGCATGAAATAATTAAGTGAGAAGTGGTATTTTTCGGCCAAATTTTATTTTGCCAGAAGGTCAGACTTGTTCTGGGTATTAGTTATGATGAACAGAGTATATGACACAATGCACAGTGGAAGTCTTTATGCCTTACACACTTTTCTATCAGCCATAGGGTTGGAAAAAACATGCGAACTCAACCTTAAGTCTCTCAGCTGATGGGTACTTGGTTAATTTGAAGAGTTGGAAGAATCAGAATCTCTGTACTAAATCCAGCTGGATTAGTGGTGGCCTGAATGTGGGTCTTGAAAGCCTTGGATCACAAGTTTCATAGAAAATTACTCTCAGAACAGAGAAGCTTGATTGTAATAAAGCCATTTATCTCTTGAAAAATCCGAGCTCTTTTTGAAGAGCATTTTTTTCCATCACCAGTTTATCTGTTTTACCAGTTTAAAGGATGGAAAGTAACAGAGTTTAACAATCAAAGCACTACTTCAGATAATCCTATATCTGGGAGCATTTAGAAGGACCAATCTCACACTCTAAATATATTAGAGATGAATGTTTGCTAGAAGAATTGGGATGCTTACTGGAAAAAACATATGTGCCTATACAGAGGGATTACCCTGCAAGAGAGATCTAGACTAATAAATTAAAATATAACAAATAGAGGTAATTTGCAAGCACCTACCCCTTCCAAGCAAAAAACACAGATTCCTACTTTTGGCTGAAAACAGACAAAACATCACACAACTAGTCTTTACCTGGGCAAAATTAAGGGGTTGCAGATGACGTACAAATACAGTAAACCATAATTCTCTTCAGATGGATTGTTTCAAACAAGGTGGGAGAAAAGTAAAATACCTAAACACATCAACAGTGGTAAGACTCCTCTGGCATTTGGAAAAAACAGAGCATGTTGCATTTAACAGAGGAATCACTCTGCTACAATTTGGGAATTGTTAGTTTTCTTCTCTGTCTTGCCGCTTGGGCAAGTCACTGTAATCTCCCGTGGCTGAGAAATCTGAGACACAACTAAGGAAAACACCATTAAGTAAACTACTTCCTAAATACTTTTGATGTGTTGGAGCACTGCAATGCTAGATAAAACTAAAGCATTCTGATTTTCAACAGATTCAGTTCCAGAAACTGCAGAATAATGACTTTTTTTTTTTTTTTGGCCACCTTATCTCTTCTCAGAGGCATGAATGAAAGCCTACTGTAGTCAGTGAAGGCATTTCCTTTGATATTTTGGAAATAAATCCTAGTATCTCTAGGCACTGGGCTTCTAAATATTAACTACTTCATTGTCACAGCATATCTCCTCTTTTCCTATCAAAAACTTAACTATTTATAAAGTTACAGAAAATAAATTTAAGATGTTGCATGCCATCTAAAAATCCACAACACTGGAGCACTTCTGTATGTCCTCCCTGACAACTAACTTAACATCTTGGATGTTAGATATCTCAAATGCATTTAATATATTAAACATGACTAAGAAGTTCATTATTCTGAAGAAGCATGTTTAAAGACATTTGTTCAATCTTTATTTTAACGCATCTAGTTGCACTACATCCTGTCTCAGGAAAAACATGAGAATGAACTCACACCCTGACATCATTTCAAATGGCTTTGATGTGTTAGCAAAGCAGAAAGGGAGGAGGAAATAGTGAGGAGAACAAAGGAAAGATCCATATTCATTACCTTTTTATCTCTTTTGAAACTTTAAAATGCAATCCCGTTCTTTGTATATTTGCATTCTAGTTTACGATCATCATATACATACTTACCAGGATTTATGTATTGGTACATAATCTATTTAAAGATAATCAGATATAATCTTTGAGGTCTAATATTGAGAACTACAGTTACAAAAATATTCACTGTCTTACAACATTTGGCAATCTCCCCAAATTCTTCATCCATACTAGACAGGTTTCAAGAATACAATGCTGTTATCTGACCTATTTTGAAATAAATATTTATTTAAAGATTAAAAATTCCCCTTTGGGCATGAGTTCTAAACGTGGTATCTAGGGAAGTCTTCTGACAGCAAGGATCTCTGTCAAAACCCCACATCTGATTGTTATGACAAAACTCGACAAATCCTGACAAACACAGGCATTACCTTTCAATCATTTCTTTCTCTGAAGTAGTTTCCACCACATACTGACCACGGTGCTTCTATTATTATCTCAAATATTTTATACAACCGTTTTAAAAAGAACTATTTTTGCAATTTAAGAGTTAATATAAGAAGATGCTGACCAAAAAGGCTGGAGACTCTGGAAATTCAGAGTAAATCTGTTGAGAATAAATCTGTTGAGATTAGACTGAAGACAGCAATGACCTCTAACCCAGTATAAATGGCTAAAAGTAATAAAAATAGTAACTGGAATAACCTCTGACTGCTATTTATCCAGCACAGGTAAGCATATCAGGCCACCCATGATCCACTCTGTTCAAGAAAACTGTCTTGAACAGAGTAATAACTGTACACCTCTTGAGTCCAGCCTAACGCAAACTGAATTGAAGGGACTTTTGCTTCAGAAGGAGATCAGGTTCCATTTTGAGCTGGTTTTTCCCTTGGTAACTTTTGTAAGCTTCCAGAAGTGACCTTAAACCTTGGCATGGCTTTAGAAACAAAGTGAAATAAAAGGTATATGTATAAATTCTATTAGAAAGAGTAGCCAGGCTGCTAATTTGTCTTTCTGCGGTCATCAATCATTACGGCATTCTCAGGTGACTGTTCTGAAATTAGTAGCAATATCAGCCAAACTGAAATAAACTGAGACATACCTACTTTTTATTTCTTACTCAATTCACTGAATTTGGTACAGTGTAACTGAAGGTCCATTTCTCAAATCAAATTTACCTTTTCAACAAGTACCATTTGATAAACTACCTTTAAGGCCAATTGCAATGGACTGTACAGTATTTCCCTTTTGTGGGAAGTTTGCTTTAAGTCCTTCCTGTACAACTGCCCAGAAGAATGTGCTTTACTATTGTTTACCAGTCATATCCAGCACCCAATCAGAGGTATGACAGGTGGGTAGGTTTGGGACTACATGATGGTTTCTAATTATTTTAAATCTAGTCAAATATGTTATACCACTAGCTTTGCTTAACTTATTTTATAGAAACAGCAGCACTATTTTTCACATCATACATTCCTACAGTACTTCAGCTTTGACATTCATTCCAATGCATTAGTCCATTTTCCATATTCAAGTAGTTCTGGACCTGTCTTGATGATACTAATAAGTGTATCATCAGGGTTCACTAAGCACTGTGCTTTTTGGACCAGTAGAAATAGGTCTTCTGCACAGACAGCATATTTGAAATTTTCCACACAGAACAGTTCATAATGAATTCTGCTCTCTGCATACCATCAATGTCATGCAGTCTTTCAACATGGAACCAAATTGCAGTCCTGCTTTTACAGAACAGATCTTTATCCCAGTGTGTTGATACAGTACAGGTACAGATATAGATAGATAGATAGATAGATAGATAGATATACACACACACACAAATGCATCAAAGTGTGATTTTTATTCTTTATTATTAAAAAAATAATAATCTTATAAACTTTGATGTAAACAGGCTTGCTTGGGGATATTGAAATATTGGTTTAGACTTCTTATCAAACTATCAGTTTAACATTCTAGATTCTAAGTTACATTCATGAATTCATGCAGTGATCACTTGCACATTTAACTGTACTTTCCAAATCAAATGTATGCAAGAAATACCCAGAGAGAGAAGGCTCATTAGAAATAAACAGGAGATCAATTTGCACCTTGTCCCAAAAGGGAGGCAGTGAACATTCACTTTATTTCCTTTTCCTTGTTATGTCAGTTAGGCTTACTATCCTGTCAGAGCATCCCACTGTGTGCTCCAAAGCATCTGAAGGAGTTATAACAACCAACTGGAAAGTGTGAATCAAAATTTGTTCAACAGCATGCCTAGTGAAATGAATTACTACTACCAAGGAACTAGCAAGAATGACAGTTCTTAATCTAAGAATCTAAACTTTATTCTAGTGACTAAGTCATTCCAATGACTAAATACTCCAAAACAGATGCTAAAACTGTAATTGCTAACTAAGAGCTTAAAAGCAGCACATTGCACGGCCTTTCACAGCCCTCAGGGCCACAGAAAAAAAAAAAGTTAAACCAGGTGCCAATGGATAGAAGAATACATGATAATTCCCACAGTTAGTTACCACTAAATATTGTTGCTCTCATACCAATAATCCTAGAAGATTACTGCACCAAAACACCTCACTTATAACAGCAAGTTATTCTTTGTGCTGGTAAAGCAGAGCAATACTGTTAGATGCTAGACAATACAACACTAACAAGTTAAATTTTAGTCCATACAAAAGTGAACATTATCAGTGATATAATGCATAAAGAAAGGAATCCCCACCTTGAAAAGTCATCATGCTTTGTAGGTATAATCAGGTAAAAACTTCAACTGGCAAGAGAAGTTAATATTCAGTATTTAACAGCAGTGAGTTTTTCTGCTTTACTGAACAGTTGTGATGCATATGGGCATGTACTTCCATGTAGAAGGAGTCAGGGGGTAAAACACAATAGTGAAATAGCTTAAGTAGGTTCAGTAAATACATGGAAGATAAATATGCCTAAGGAGAGATGCAGGCAAACATAAAAAGGACACAGAGATCACTGAAGCAGATAGAGAAAAGAATCATAGAACCATTTAAGCTGAAAAAGACCTCTGAAATCATCAAGTCCAACTGTTGACGCAGAACAATTAACTTTTGCAGATGAAGTGTGAATAGAAGGGAACAGCTATGGAACTGAGAATATAATGTTAGAAATCAAATTTGAAAAAAGCTACAGACCTTCCTTGAATTTATTTTTTCTTAAAAGCTGACCAGATCATAAAAGAAATTCTGACAAACACTGACATTTCTCAAGAACTCTGATATTTTCATTCAGTACTGTATTACTTCAAAAATAATTTCAAAGATTTCACATCCATTATTAACACTGAAATAAAAACTAAGTGCATTTAAAGTTATGTGATTTATGTAATTTCTTCTTACATTAAAACTACTATCCTTTGTAATTTTGAGATTATATTTCCTGAAGGCGTACTTTTAATATAACATTTTGAAATGTAATTATATTTAAAAATGGAATCTCTGTAGTAAAAAAAAAAAATCTTTCCATCTTTTCCTGTTATTTGTCTGCAGTTTGATATAATTTTTTTCCTCAAAGCTTCTACTTTGTTCAGGGCACAATGACTAACTTTTAATAAACCCAAATCTAATGAACTGGGGTCCTCAGGGTTCCACACTGTGTAATAGTACAGTGATAATAAGTCTCAAAAAAACCCAAACAAACAAGCAAAAAAAGAACCAAAACCAACCAAAAAACCACTGGTAGGGAGGGCTTTCCACTCACTTGGTATTTCCTGCGGCATATCACAAACACATGCTCCAGCCTGTCACTTGTGCTGCTGTGTATGTGACTAGATAAACACTGCTTGCCCTGTTTGCCTGAGTAAGTAGCCAGAAATTGCATGTTAGACACGCTACCAGCAGAAGGTCACCTCCCATTGTAGTAGCAGCAGCAGCCAGAGAAGCATGTTGTGTGCACAGCATATGGGACTACACAGCTTTGATACCAAATACATGGAATTAAACCATCTAGACTGGATTCCTCTTGCTGTTGAATTGTTGCTGTACCACCAGAGGTGAATGAAACATCCATTTGTTCATACATATAGAAAGATTTAATGAACAAGGCACTGGAAAGAGTCCTACCTCCGTAAGCAGTTCTACAAGGAGTCTGCAAAGATGTGGCACAAGCCAATTCCTTACCCTGGTGTTCAGTTCAACCCCCAGTGCCAGCTCTGTTTGCCAAAAATGGTCCCTGAGCACTCCCATTCCAGGATCGGTTGCTACAAGACAGTGAATGCTGTGGCATTTCTCATCAGCAAGGGAAACTTCACTCCCTCACAAGGGAGTCCTTCTTCCCCTTCACTCTTCCATTTCAATTTAAATTTAAAACTACAGTAGGAGTTTCTGTTCCATTTCCTAAGGTATCTGATGTACCTCCAAAAATACATACTATTTCCCTGAATTCACCATAGGAGAATGTGAGATTCTCCACGTAGCACCTTACACCTAGATAAGGGCCCAATATCTGAGCCAAAATGTTCTTCATAGTCACAATTTTTAAACCCGTTAACACAGGGCTGAGGCCCTGCCCTGAAAGCTGACTGACAGTTCAGCACTGGGATGGTTCTACCTCAGTTCCTTCCACTGCAATTCACGTGTAGGCAACTGGGACAGCACCGTACCCCAAGGACTCCTGCTCTGAAGCAATAGTAAACTGCCTTTGCTGCATTTTCTCTTGCATCCTTTCCAAGCACATACATAAATTGATAATTAGTCCTCAGCCTCACTAATGCTCACCTAATGTCATCTCAGGAGTTGTCAAATTCCTGACTCCAGCATGAAAAATCAAATAGGTGCTTAAAGGGAAGTTTGCTTCAGACATACAGACTGAAAACATTCACGGTACTTTTCATACATTGACTACAAACCTAACAGCACTTAAAACATTCAACTTGTCTAGAATTTTAAATCTAACTGCTAGAAGGCAAATTAAAGTCAACAGTAGCATTTTCTCTTGACTATACAGAAGACAGAAAGAATTCATATTTATGCCTAGAGAAGATACAGTGAAGAAAAAGTGAAGGCTGGGCAGGAATGATGTCAAACATCTGGACTGAAAAAATCAGAATCGAGATGACCAAATGGGGAGAAGAGAGATGTGAAAGACATGGACAGGCCTTTGATCTACTGAAAGATGCCCATATCCGTGGCAGCAGGGTTGGACTAGATTCTCTTTAGAGGTCCCTTCCATCCGAAACCATCCTGTGATTCTACTGGTCTATGGAATGCAGAAAAAGTTAATATGGGAGAATTATTATTTCTCATGACACATGAACTAAGGACATAAAGTTAATCTATATTAGGCAAAAGGCTTAAGATGAAGAAGGAAATGTATACATAAATAAGCTGTCTCACAAGTTCAATTTGGCTAAATAAAACTGATGGTAATTGAGTATCCGCAGCACATGGGAAACAAAACTGAACTGAGCTCTGAGCTATACTGGGAGAAAAGCACAGCATCCATTGCTGTTGTGAGAACCTCACTCACCAATTTTAAAGATGCATAAACAACACTATACTGTTTTAAATGCATTACTCAAATCTAGGTTATGCTTCCTCAACCCTGGTATCTTCAAAACTTTGCTGGAAAAGGTTGGCAGGGTGGGACTGTTTGCTTCTGAGAACCTTGATAACCATTTAATGCCTCAGGATGATGCATGACAGCGGAGTGTTATATATATTGTCTTTTTTGTGCACAAGACTGAAAGCAGTTCATATGTGGAAGAAGGAAGACAGTGAAGTAGGAAAAAAATGAGGTAGTGGCTTTATGCTGAATTCAAATCATAGTGGAGTGAATCAATAAAAAATGTAGAAACATTTTTAAAAGGAACCTACAGACCTATGCATGCTGACACATAGAAGTGCACAGACACAAACACGTTTTGAATATTTGCTTCCCAGAAATTTATCACGTGTTCCTCCTTTCCCCGTCCCTATCAAAATCTCTCAGAACCAGATAATTGGTTGATTTTCAAAAGCTGTTTTATGTAACACTATTTACAAAATGTATCATTTTATTTAAATCTTTACCCGTAATTCCACTTTAAATTACTAAAATTGAAAAACTTTCTAAAACAACATTTTAGTTGCAAATCTACTGTTCAGACTTTTTCTGGACATAGCAATATAATTAAGTTATTTCTGACAAAATGGGGGGGAAATCTTTGCTTTAAAGTAAGACCAACGGAGGATGGAAAGGATGAACAACAACAAAGTAAGGAAGTGGTGGACCAGGTTGCCAAGCAAAAGGTGGAGGGGTTTATTAGTCACAAGAGTCCTCGTAATGAACAGCACAGGACTGAAAAGACTCTACCTCAAACGTACGCACATAAGTAAGGATGTGCCTACAGGACAGCATTGTGAGGAAACCTCTCCTACCTTTCCTGGGAAACCAGCACAGCTGGGTGGTTTTCTGAAGTGCCTGTATGCCAACACATGCAGAAGGAGGAACAAGCAGGAGGAATCAGAGATCTGCTTGCAGCTGCAGGGCTACAGCTTACTGGGATATTGGAGATCTGGTGGGACAGCTCACACAGTGGGTGTACAGCAATGTGTGGATACGGGCTCTTTGGGAAGGACAGGCTGTAAGGGGAAGAGGAGGCCTGTTATGCATGGAGCTCTACCCTAGATGGGTGTGGAGCCAGTGAAGGACATATGGGTCAGGAACAATGGATAGACCAACGTGGGTGATGTTACGGTGTGTCGGCTACAGACCACGTGACAAGGAAGCAGATGATGCCTTCTTCGGACAACTGGAAGAAGCCTCACATTCACAGGCCATGGTCCTCATGGGGGCTTTAACTACCCTGACGTCTTCTGGAAGTGCAACACAGCACAGCACAAACAGTCCAGGAGGTTTCTGGAGTGCATTGATGTTAACTTCCTGACAGAGGTGACTGACCAGCTTGAGAAGGGAAGGTGCCCTGTTGAACTTCACATCCTTTCAAGAACAAACTGGTTGGAAGCAGCCTTGGCAGCAGTGACTAAAAGCTGGTGGCGTTCATGGATGAAGAAGAATCTCCTGGAAAAAACTCAGGTGTAAAAAGGAAGAAAACAAAAGGTGGAAGCAGAGTCAGGTCGTGCAAGAACTTGCACAGATGGTCAGGTTAGAAAGCCCATCTGGAGTGAATCTGGTCAGGAACATGAAGGGCAACATTTCTCCAGGTGTTTCAAAAGCAAAAGGAAGACAAGTAAAAATGTGAGCCTGCTGCTGATGTTGCAAGGGACTTGGTGGCAAAGGATGTGGAAGAACTCAAGGTACTCAATGCTTTCTTTGCCTCAGTCTTTACAAGGAATCCCAGAAAAAAACGAAAAAAAAACTTTTTTCTTAATTTAAAGGTGATTGAACATGAGAACATGCTGCTCAGGGAGCTTGTAAAGTCTCCAGCCTTGCTGATATTCAAAACACCTGACCAGGCACAATCCTGAGCAACCTGATCTAGTTAGCTCTATTTCTTCACTGCTTTGAGCAATGCAGTTGAAACTACATGACCTCCAGAGGTCTCTTCCTGCCTCAAATGTTCTGTGATTTCACCAGGCATTTGATTAGGCTACTACTTAATAGTAATCCCATGGTTATCTGATGCATAAGCATGAAGATACATAAGTAGCCTAGGATTTGATTATATGTGTAAAATTACTATTTTACTGCTCTAAATTTTAGCTCACTTCTTTTGTTTTTTTCTCACAAAATTACAGTCTTTCAATCCTGAAGACAACAGAGAAACGGCAACTGCCTTATTTATTATATTTTATAGGGAAGTAGAAAGATGTTAAGTACAAACCAGCTTTGCCATTCAACCTTTTCTGGTGGTTCAGGAAGCTGAATGGCATTCTTACTTTCAAACATCACATACAATACCCTTTCTTGCTAACAGGTACTTCTGAATGAAGTATCTGTACACATTGAGGAATGGCAACAAAATGTGAGCTAAGGGATTAACAATGGCTGAACAAAAGCTCAGTATGCTCTGGATAAAAGCTTTTATGAAAAGTGGGCTCCGAATTCTACAAAACGATGGATCCCTTCATCTTTCATGGTCTCTCTAAGATGACAAAGGTGCTCAGCACTTAAATACTTGGCTTCCTTACTGACAAAATAAAGGCTTCCAAGCAACTAACAGGTGAAAGCTTTTCAGCAACTAATTAAGTATTTTGATTATAATTTCAGGCACAGAATGAAAAATTTATTCAGATTATTCTGTTAGTGTCATCAGCAATGAAAATATTTCATAATATGTATGGTACGTAGTTTTTTGGATGCTGTGTGCAGACTTTTTAAAAATACTCTTCTAATGAGTATTTTAGAATGTTTCAGCTAAAATAGAAGGACTTTCTGGTGGAAATATTATTTTTTTCAGCCTAGATAAGCAGCAAGAAACCAAAGCCAATATGAACACAGATATAAACTATAGAAACACATCTACATAGTCTCAAACTCAAGTATAATGATGAATTAAAAAAAAAAAATAGAAAAGAAAAAAAAGTAGTAAAAAGGGCAATCTGATTGAATGATAAAAAACATCCAGATGATACCTGAAAAGATCTGTTCAGGCTGCTATTTTCTTTCACACATTGATGTCTTAGCTATACAATGGGTTTCATAAGTGCACTTATTTTTTACTGCTGACTTTGTGCTCATCTGTAACTGCTCAGCTTGGATTTTTTCCAGAGAAAAACAGTTTCCCTGAGAAAAGAAAAAAATTCCCTTCCCCTCAGCCTCTTTGATTCAAAGTTCACATATATTTAAAATTTAAGGCTGAAAAAGTGAGGGGACAATGTATGAAAGGGACACTATCCTGAACACAGCAGTATATGTCAGTAAAGGCATTATTCTTTGCTACAGTTCTTGGGTCTAAGATACAATTTAGCAATATTATTTAATTTTCATACTCTCATATATTTACAGGGCAAACACAAGAAAACCTGATCAGCTCATAATACAGCCTTTCTCTTTTCTCACAGTAAGTTTTTTATGGAGAAATGATATATTGACTTTACATGTAGGACACTGAAGAGAGAATGTACTTATGCAAATTTACACGTGCAAATACAAGCAGGCCCTGTCTGTGCTCTGCACTAACGAGAAGCCAAGTAGCCACATGAGCACGAAGGCAACAACCTGACACAGCCAGACTCACAGCTTTTTCAGCACATGATTAGGTCTGTGCTCTGTGCAGCCCCCAGGCAGCGTGGGCACAACTCACATTCATCTACAAAGGACAATATATCTCTGCTATTAATGACTTGGTAAAGGTCATTAAATAAATACAAAACCCCAATAAATTTAATCCACGCTTCACAAGGATAGACTATAAGTAAGTTAACCATCCTTCCCTTCTTGTGGTGTCAATACTTGTGTCCACTATCTTACACCACATGCTGAAGCAATCTGTAATTGTTGGGCCTAGGGCACATGGACACAAAGACTGAGATAATCACTTTAAATTCTAAAAAGTTCTGCCATAAATTAAAAGATACAGAATAAATAAAAATGTAGAAACATCTCTGCTACTTACGTTTTTCATCATTCTTCCACTTCTAACTGGACAAGAGGTATCTCCAACATCAGCCTCAATAGCTCAAGTGACAAAAGAACTTTTTAAAATTTAATAGTCCTTCTCCCAAGACATACACACAAATGTCACATTAAAAAAGGACTCTGTTTGGAATCGATTCTAGCCGCCATCCCAATATTCAGGAACAAACAGCCCCAGGCCATGAAATGTTCATTAGTTTAACCATTAGTAGTAGGATCATGGACTTGTGGGCAAAGTTACAAAACTACAGCACATTTATTTGTGAATACTGGTTGCAGTGGTGTTGTGATTAAGCCCTTACTACCACTTTTCAGGACTAATGAAGATCATTTCAGCTGTAATACAAATAAGATGCTGATAGTGTACTGAGAAGTTCAGCTGCCCATGGCCATCGTTCCATGCCCATTCAAGCCATTCTATATCAAGCTGAAGACCAGGTCATTACAACAGAACAGGTGAAATAAATGGCATATGAAGGATTTTCTCATTAAAGGGAAATTATTTTCTGGTTGACAATTAAGCATTATTACATATATGTCAAAGCCTAATTTAAACATTTAGTCGGCTTTATATTTCTGTTTGACTTGAAGCCAACCCCAGAAGTTGATGGTATTCTCTTTTGCTTATTTTTCATTTGCCTATTTCTCATTTGATTTTTTGCTTGTTTGCTTATATCAACTCTTATCTGATGTTCCATGTTAAAAATCTATTTGTAGAACAGTACTTGAGGGACAAAACTATGCCCTTGAATAGTTTGTCTGAAAACTACACAAGGAAGCTTTCTATGAACTCCATCAGCATTATTTGTACCTTATTACTTTCTGTACACTCTCTGAGATTTCCTTTACTGTTGTTTAAAGCTGCAAGATAGTGAAACTTTCCTCTGCACATCCTTGAGCAATTGCTGCTCAAGACTCCTACCATTTCTCCTGGCTTTGAATCTCCAAATTTGACTCCTGTTTTTTTTCTGCATATACTGCAATAATTGCTTTTTATGCATGTATTATGCTTGTAGGTTATCAGCTAAAAAGCTAATACCTCTTAATCTGAGGCTCTTGGGAAACCATCATCTCAATTCTGGCCTCAAACTAAAAGTTTTCCATTTTCTTTGTGTTAATTCAGGCCTCTCTATAAATGCTTGAAGACATTGTTGCCCCTCCTTCCACAGCTGAACCATGCCATCACCTTCTTCTACCCAAATTATTTAAGACACTAGCTTTAAAAGAAAAAGGATCAGAAAAGGAGTGGGGGAAGAAATGGCAAGTTGGTACAGCTGGACAAAAAATCAGGCATTTAGTACATTTCACTCACAAAACCTGCAAATATATATTAAAAATATCTTCAGATCATTTGTGCTTAGTTACAGAACAATCATCTTTCTTAATGTGATCACATCAAAAGACTAAAATACCATATGCACTTACTGGTTTAAAGTCAGACTCACAAAGATATTTAACAAATTTCATAGTTTAATATTTCTCTAGTGTAAGATAAATATGTGTCATGATGCATAATCTCAAAGAAACCCATCATAAACATCAGAATGCAGTTGTCAGGCAATGAGTTTTCATAAACTTGTATTTCAATGAAAATTTAAACTCTTATCTAGAGCCGAGAACCTGCTTTTATTAATTTCCCATTTCCTGTTCCTTCCATTGTAAAAGGATTCCTTCTTGGTTTTTTTGAACTTAAATTTCAATTCTGATTTTTCATATTTTGAATTCTACTTTACTTAAAGTAAATCAGTAGATCCTAATATAAATATAAAGTATTTGATAATTTATATACTTTACAAACTCACAATGTGTTTCCCTTAATTTAATTTGGAATTACAGAGATGGGAGAGAAGAATTATTTCAAGTTTAACTTTGGTTTGTAATGGTTAAATTGTTTTAGGGAATTCTGAACTTCAACCGTTTACAATCACTTAATGTGTCAACGGTCATTTGCAACATTTGCAGGAACACAGGCAGCATCTCCACTCAGAAGTGAAATACTGTAGTAGGACAATAAGCTCTGTGAGTAATTCTGCATACTGAAAATCTGACTATTGCAAATTCTCTTTAATGCTTTTTCCAAACAGACACCACCCAAATATTAAGGAACCTAAGTGCTACTTCTGCTGCTGCCAGATAGAGACAGACCTAGGATGCCCTGCCTTCCTTCCATTGGCTCACAAGGTGACTGCAGGTACTCCAGAGCTCTCAAAGAATAATAAAATTATCAGTGTTGTGGCTGCAAGCATCATAGGTACCATCAATATTGATGGAAAAATGGTATTTCACTTCTGACTTTATTCCAAGTTTTCCAAACAATGAAAAAATCACCAACCAGGAAGCTGATTTGGCAGCTGGCTAAACCAAGAGGTGGAACCCTTCAGTGCATAAGAATCAGCTACATAAGTAGGGCTACCACTGATGGAGACCATTTCTATACTTTTATTATTTTATCTATTTAGAAGGATTAGAAGGATTCCAAAGTAACAGATACTTTTTTATCATGCACCCTTTCTATACTGCTGGTGATTTTAACTCACCTAAAAAACCCAGAAATATTTTTCTTCTATTATAACACTATTAGCTTTAATTTTCAATTTACTATCCCCAGGAAAAATCTCAAAAGTAAAAGCAGATTTAATGAGAGATGGCTATATCTAGTTATCAGTCCTTTCATAATCTGCTAAAGAAAATCCAAAGCATGGTGTCATTTGTAATTTCAACATCAAGCTCTCAAAAGATCAGATGGTAATAGAGAACACCTTGCTATGGCTATGAAAATAGCAATATACTAATACAACTGCTTCTTGCAATTTCCACAGCCACTAAGTTTATACAGTAGCAAATATTTTACTAGTACACTTGCATTTTCTATGCAAACAAGACTGAAATAAATAGTATTTTAGTCAGAGAACCAATGTGATAAAAAGATTTCTAGTGTAAGCCAGTGGCAATATCGTGTCATCTGTCTATTCTTACAATCACATTAGAAAATTACCTATTTTCATATATGGAAATGGTTTATTCACAATAGCCAGGGTTTGGTTATGATTTGACTTTTAAGATTTCTCTCTTACATACTTAAATGGGACTGTAGTCCATCACCATGTATGGAATTTCCTACATTTTTAAATATTGAGAAGCAAGACAACAGGAACATCAATATGTTTAGTTCTTTGCTAACCTATCAACATGGTAGGGAATTTTGCTGCATTAAATCATGTGTCTGAAGTCTTTGCTGTAACTAATTAATAGAAAGATAAGGCGCTCCCTCTCAAACATCCAAAGGTATATAAAAATATATGAGCAAGGCAGAATCCTTAAAAAATTACATTTCTTTGTACAAGTCTAAGTTACAAAAAGTTAGGAAAGCTTTCAGAATTTTTTTAATAAACAATGACCTCTTTTCACTGGGTCTCTAGAATAAAATTCACAATCACTCTGGCTCTTTGGAAAATTTCAGGGTTTCATCCTAAACTACCAAGATACAATAGTGGTTCAAAGTAAAATTATTTTAATAATAAAATAACATTTTCCTGACTGACTTTCAAAAAATGAATGAATTGCGCTAACATGTGCAAACAGCAGCTGCATATTATTCAAAAGCAAGTAGGCGAAATTTAAGATCCAAAAGCAAAGAATTAGAAAAAAGGATGATAAGCCATTAATAGTCCTGAAGGAGGGAACAAGTGTGAAACTCCTGTTATAGGTACCAATGCTGACAGCATAAAGAAATGACAGGGGTATTGCAGCACACAAGTGCTTTTTCAGCCTTTCCAAGGTTTTGGTGAACCCATTCAAGGGGCATAATTCATAATGCCTTTGCACTTACTCTTAAGCAGAAAAAATATTATGCTTTTATTTTTTTAGAAGTCTTTCACAGGAGAATGGATGAGAAAGTTAACTGATGAGACTTACATTTAACAAAATGTCTCTCCTAAAATTTTATTCAGCTTTCTCAGACCCAGAGGTAATTCTTGAACTAAACCCAGTGCTGTGTGAGAACCAGCCACACAGGAATGTTCATTTTCAAATTTCTCAAAACCTCCTGGTCTTTACCTCACTACAAGAAGCCCTTCACCAGAAGCCCTTCAAGCCAAGACCTCAATCTGGCTGCCTGTCCATTTCAAACTTGGCCACGGCTTTCTACTTGAGTGTAATCTTAAATTTTATGAAATTATGATGTACACCAGTTCTATTAACTGAAAACTGTCTTTGCTTTACTTGGAAAGTTGTAACTTGGAAATGTTTCAACCACTGATTGTTCTAAGGTGTTACCAGCTTCTTAGTAACTGCCATAACCAGGCACGGTGCTTCATACAGATAGGGGTGTGGGTTTTTTTCAGTTTAAGTATTTGTAGTTTGGCTGACATAAATGAGACATGAGTCTGTCAAATAAGAGAAAGCAAAAACAGTGCGTAAGAATATCTCATTTTTCAAGGCTTTTGGAGGTCATGTTATCAGTGGGATATGAATTTTAAAAAGAAGCATCATTTTGGTAGAAAAATTCATTCATCTTTTCTAAAGCAGTCTCAAGATCAAGAAACAATTACCTGGTGCTGTAGCCACATATGTATTAACAACTGCTGACCACAGTAGATGCCCAGGCTAAATGGAGCCAAGGCTGAGGATGGCGTTTAGAGCCCCACGCCACACACCAGCCATTGCCAACAGCCTGCAGCGGCCACAGGCCCATGTCCTTGCCCAGGGCACCCTCCCCACTCTTGAGCTCCAGCAGCAGAACCCATGCTCTCCACATCCTGCCTCTGTTTTAACTCTGAAAGATTTCTGTGGTTTGGTGTTGCTCAGTGCAATACAGAGCCTAAGGGAAATCTCCTCAGGTGCAGCGAGCGCAGCGGAGAGCACGGGCACCTCACCTTCGGCTGGCAACACCGTCGCTCCCAGCCTGGCATCTGTTGACATGACTGAAACGGCCAGTTCCTTTTCCGGCGCTGTTCGTTTAGGAGAATCACAGGATATAAGTGGATGTTTTATCTGTTGTAAGGACACTTCTGCTGTGGGTGTGTGTGCCCAGGTGCCAGCGGGGGCTCTGTGAGGAGCGGCAGGGGCTGCCCCGGCTCCAGCGGCTCTGAGGTGCCACCGCAGGGCATGGCGGGGCCCGCAGCCGCACCTGGCTGCCTCACGGGAAGGGCAGCTCAGGAAGGCCAAAAAATGCCAGAAAAGCATAGAGGAATGAGGGAAAAAGTGTAAGGGACAGCCCTGCAAACACCCAGGTCTGCCCAGGAGAAGGTGGGAAGGGGTGCCCCAGGCCCCAGCCGGAGCCAGTAGATATTGCTGCATATTTACACTGTCTTAAAGCAAAAAAAAGTGTGAGCCCCATTAAAAGGAAAACAGTTTCAGTTGGGTTGAACTTCAGTGGTCTGGAAATTAATTAATTAATATTGTTATTTTATTGCTAACCCATCTAAAACTGTCAAAGGAGAAGAAAAGATACTGCCTTTAAGACGATGAAGGATACCTCATATGCAAAACTACTTCTGTTTCTAATTGTGCCACTTTTAGTGATAACTGGTTACTTTGTACATCTCACAGATCTGTTGGTGACACAGGATAAAAAGACAAGTGCTCATCAAACAGAAAGACCCTGATATCACACCTTTTCCTTTCCTTCTTTCTTTCCCTTGCATGATGGAATCACCTAGAAAACCATTCACATCCACAGGAATTATTTCTGTGTAAATACAGGCCTCAGCAGCAGAGCACCACATTTGAAAAACCCTCCTCCTCCAGTTCCCTGAGCTGCTTTCTTTTTTTATGGTCAAATGGTTCCCCAAAAGTCACTTTTTATAAACTCGGAATTGAGCTGCTGTTTAGTCAGAGGTCAGAGTAGAGCAGTGCCTGATCTACAGAAGGCAGAAGAGCTGATATTTAACTGAATAAGGAATCTGACTTTGACTTTTGAAAAAATACATGAAGGCATTTTGATTTAATGTGATTTGCATACTAATTCCATCATCTCGGTGACAAAGCAAAAATTATGTCATTTGGAGTATTCCAAGTATTTTGACAAATCTTTAGATACTTATACTATTCTCGATTGTTTTGTCTCTTCAGTTTATTCACTACTTTGAATGCCCACCAATTTAGAATATCATCACTGTTTTGATACAAGATTATCTTAGAGAATGCAAATTAAATATTTAAAAGACATAGTAAATTCACATTTATATCAGTAGTTCCAGGGTGGGTGGGTGGGTGTGTTACCAGTGATTTAATCACTTTTTGATTTCTCTATGAAAATAATCACAGATTCAAGGGCTGGTATGTAACAAATGCACCCAGCCATTGCTTCATTAAAATACAGCAATTGCTGTGCTTTTAACAAAAAGGATTAGTGGCAGATTTTGTGCTGAAGATGATGTGGTTGAGGAATCAAAACCTTTTTAATGGTTTAGTTCCTTTTAATAGGTTATCTCAAGGATTCCTATATAATTCAGTATACACAGGCTCTTGATATTTATAAAGTTTATAGCACCTTTGATCTAGTCATATGAATGGCACATGTGTCAACTGTGTGTGTAGTGTGCAAGCAGATGATGCAGTATTGGGTGGGGTGTTTTGCCAAAGTTTGGAATGGTGGTATTATTCATAAAAGTGAAACCTGTAAATACTTGATGCTTGTCACCCAAAATAACCACAGAAACTCCTTTTAAAAATCTTAAAATGCATGATTGAGAACACCAGCAATGAGCAATGCTTTCCTGTCATAGCTATGTTACTGTTTTTCAGCACTACAAAGTAGCAGATACTGTGGTTTTATTATTATCTTATGTGTAGCTATACCTGAAGTTTAACATCTGTACTCTGTACATGGTCTATTAACAGAAACTATGCATGAAATGCTACAGACTTTGTTTTAAGGTAGATACAAAAGTGACAGAAATGGAAGTTCCTTTTTAAATTCTGCTGTAAACTTGATTTTCTCATATTAACATTCCAATAATATTCGTCCCTATTATGAAAAAAAAAAGCCTTCTTCAGCAAATGTTCTCCTTGTGAATTATTAAAAGTCACTTACCAAAACACATTTCAAACAAATAAATGACATCTAATTTCTTCCAGCTTATATTGCCATCTGAAAGACACCAGTATTTATGTATGAGATTATAAATTGTCTACTTTGTTTTTCAATTTCTTTGGAAGAATTCTAATGCCAGTTTTTTGAGGATTCAGAAACACCATGTTCACCTTCTCAAGATGAAGGAATATCTAAAATACAAATAATGAATATTTTAAAATCTCTTAGGCTACACTAAGTATAAAGATAAATTGAACAGTGTAAAATTAAAATAGTGCTGTAATATGTTTCACAAACAAGGCATTGATTATTATTATTTGGGTTTCATCTACTTATGATTATTATATCATACAACTGTATCTTCGCATATATATTTAAAAACTGGTAATAATAATGTGAACTGTCATTCAATCATTAAAAAAACCCAGAAAAATCCAAAATTAGGGTTGTCAGCACAGCACTGCCTAGCTGCACTCATGATCTCCCTTTCAGACACTAACATGACATTGTACAGTTTCTGCCTCACCTCAGAAGATGAAAGACTAACTGAAAACAGTGAGGCACAGCTGACAACTCCATAGGTTTTTTGCAGCCTACTGCTCTTGGTAGTACTGAGGCTTTGTCCAGGGCACTGGATGTCTAGGAGTCCAAGTTAAACACCTTTTTTCAACAATGAATTTCAGAGAGCTTTTCAAAACAGTCAAAATGTGCCCTTTAACTTCAAAAGGCATCTTCAATTTTTTAGAACTTTGGACAACACAGCCATAAATAGAGAGATTTCATAAATCAAAATGGAATAACATTAATGTATTATTGAAATGAAATAGATTTTTTAAATGAGAAAAGCTATATTGCAACTCTACTTTTACAAATTATAGTACATATACATAAATCTAAGGATTGATACATTCCTGCTTCTTAATTTGCTGTTGTTATTAAACAAAATTACAATACTGTTAGATGTGGTTATACAGTCTTCTGTGAGTCCTAAAGAAGACAGAAGTCTGGGCTGCAGGAAAAGTAATTAAGTCTATCCAATATCACACTAAATCTAGCAAGTTTCAATACCTGCAAAAAGTGTCTTGAAGCTTTTAGATACGCTGTTAATAGCTCAATTTTTCATATCTACTACAAATTATGAAACACAAAATGCAATAGGGGGAAAAATTCAGTTTGATTTGATCACTTCAGTCAAAATGCTTATACATATCAGGCTAGCTAGCTCTTAGGCATTTAGTTGACGATTTTATTTGTGGTCATTTGCTTAAAGAAAACTCAAAATAAAGTTCAACAAAAATTACACAAAATATAAAGAACTTTGCACAGACCTGGCATCTCCCATCACCAGAGAACAAACAACTGCTGTCATAAGGTTGCTCTCTGACAGATATGAGAAAAGGCACGCTTCCAGCTTCCACTGGCTACTGATCATTATTTAGTATAACAGTCACTTCAGATTAGGTAGTGGAATCGGTTGAGTAGAAGGCAATCTCCCTCTTCTTCCACTGCACAGAAAGGGAGGAGGCCATGAGAAATTTCATAGCTGACCTGCTTAAAGCAGATCTGTTCAGAGTACATGTTGTGATTTAACCCCAGCCAGCAACTAAGTACCACACAGCCGCTTGCTCACTTGCCATCCCCGTCGTGGGATGGGGAGGGGAATTGGAAAAAGGTAAAATGTGGGCTGAGATAAGAACAGTTCAATAATTGTAAAAACTTAAATATAATAATAACATTAATAATAATCATAACTGTAATGAAAAGGAAAAAGAGGGAGATGAATAAAACCCAAGATAGACAAGTGATGCACAATACAGTGGCTCACCACCTGCTGACTGACACCCAGCCAGTCCCCAGGCAGCAACCAGTGGCCCCTGGCCAACTCCCCCAGTTTATATACTGGGCATGATGCTCTATGGTATGGAATAGCCCTTTGGCTAGTTCCTGGAAAGCTGAGAAGTTCTTGACTTAATGCTAAGCATGACTTAGCAACTACTAAATCACTAAATCACTAAATCACTAATCCGTAATTACTGATGTGTTAACAACATTATTCTCATACTAAATCCAAAACACTGTACCAGCTACAAGGAAAAAAATAACTCTATCCCAGCCAAAACCAGGACAATACAGAAACATGGTAAGAGCTTTTAGATACTCTGCCTGTGGAGAAACAGGTGACTTCTGCTACCACAGCTAGAAATGCATCCAAAGCACTTAACCTAACACTTACTTGCAGGCTTTTGCCAAAGCAGAAATGGCATGAGGCGGGAGATGCACAGGCAGCTGCTAATGAGTGTTGCTTTCATTAAAGGCTGAGGGGAGTTGTCTGTTTGCCATTGTAAACATAAATATAGAAACAAAGCGGGCTCCTTGGAGACTTACCTAATTAAGTGTTTTATTAATTGGTACTAAAGCAGTAAAAGTATGATAGCACATGTAATGACTTTCCTTTGACATACAAAAGGATGTATGGTCTGATGGGGCTATAAAGCAATAAAAAGTTGTAATGTGTATAGAGTGGGTAATTACAAAGTATTATAGTCCAGTGTCATACAAAGACATTCACAGCATACAGTTGTTTCATCACAAACTCCTTTAAAATACTTGTGAGGATAGGCTTGGAGACTACTGTGATTTTATTGTAGTCGTGCAAATGTAATGGTTAATCAGAACAATAAAATTAGCTTGATATGGAGTATCTTTTGCAGCTTACTATTTGTACTTTGAGACATCAGCACGTTTAAGACAGAATTTTGCATGTTGTATTTTAGCTGAAATCCATGATAGCTATCACAACAAAGTGTGTTGCATGAAAAGACAAAACGCTAATACATTCTGCTTGCGAAAATGAACATTTTCATTAGTGCACAGGTATCAAAACGTCAGGGTACAGAGGCTGATGCTTTCTTCATATAATTACATAGAACTGCTTATAGCTGAAAAACAGCAGCTGTTATAAGTGGAACAATTGTTTTGTATTTTCAGACAGTATTCTTCTGGAGTTATTGAAAAACATGAAAAAGCATTTTGAACTTCACTATGATTTTCTTAAGATCATCATAAAATAGATGAATTGAGTATGTGTTATTCACCATTATCCTGAAAATAAGATTTCTTTCTGCTGACCGTTTCGGTTTACCCTCCCTTTTGTTTCTTCAAGGAGAATGAAATATGCATTCCTTCTGTTTACACACAGGAATGATGCAAGAGGAATAAATAAGGCTTAGAAATGTGCTCATAACATATAAACGAGAGTGCCCTATATCCTCCTGTAATATTTTCCCTTTGCCAGAGACTCATACTATGTGTTGGGGCTCTTTACTGAAATGAGGCATCATTAGCCCTTATCAACAGAGTGTTGCAGACAGGAATTGATATTTGGATCTAAGTTAATCTCATGCGTAAACTGGAGACAATTTGTATGGTTATTTTGGAAGGAAGAAAAAGAAGCTTGGGCCTTTAGACTTTCCGTTCCACTAAGAACAAACAGCTCCCATGTGAAGAGGATTTGGTGAGATAAGCACTACATAAAGCACTGCCTCAGAGTAGTCCAAGCTGCTGTTGACTCCACAGCCCGCTGACTGAGAAGTTCACAGCTATTTCTTTGATTATACTCTTCCTTGATAGCAATGAGAATAACCATGGTTAGCCAAGCAGCAGAAGCACTAGAAGCAGCTGTAGTCAATACTAGAGGTTAAGAGGCGCCACCACCTAGTTACATTTTTGCCCCTGCTCCTCATACCAAATACGAGGAATCCCTGCATAAAACACAAGTGCAGCTCCCCTAGTTCTATTGGAAAGGGTTTTTTAGAAAGTTCATATATCACAACAGTACAGTAAATGTAAACACAGCAATATCGACTTGAATCTGCAGGTAGCCTGGAGCAGTACTTCTAAGAAGGTGGACTACTCACCCAGCTCACATTAATCACCGTTCTCATGAATCTGATTATCACCTTTCTCAAGGACACATACCACCATTTCTACTGCAAGACTACCACTCCACTGCAATAATCAAAGTAGTATTTTGTTTTCCTTTCCCCCCGCCTGACAGAACCTGCACTTGCTCTCTTTTTCATAAAAAATAAACCATGTTCCCTGCACTCCTCTTTGCAGATCACCTTTATGGGGTGAAAACAACAGATTGCAAAGCTTTCTACAGACACCTGCTCTAGCACAGTGCAGCTAGGAAGCTGGAGCCAACTGATTCCATAGTAATAGCCAAGTAGAGATCATAGCAGAATCCTCCTCCCTTATAAAAAAAAAATAAATGAAAAACTCAAAAATAACCCAGGAAAACTACATTCAAGAACATTTTGAAATGGGAAAACTATCTGGTATGTCTTGGGAGGGGATATAAGGCATAAATAGCACAGGATAATGAAGAACAAGGTATCTTGAAAAAGGCGTTTCAAATGAACAACACTGAACACCTTGTAAACCTGCTATGCACCACTGAGTGGCTCGTGAATTTTAACAGCTGCAGTGTCCTAATGGAAGTGATGCAAATTAGAAAAATAATTGCAATTGGATAGAAACAACAAAAGATTCAGGCAAAGCATCCATCATTCAGTCTCATTAAAAAGTTCTCTGCTGCACTTTGCCTTTACTTATGAGCTGTTCTAGGCAACAAGACAAGGAAGGAAAAAGCAACAACAAAGGACAGGGACAGGGCTGCCTTATGAAATACTAATGCAAGATATTCTTAATGGCCTGGAAACAGATTCTCTGAATTAATTGCCTTTTTCTCTTCAGTAGCAGTTCAGTAACATAAACAAACAGTATATTTAAAGAAGAAGAAAAAAAGTGCATAGATATCTAATTGTATCTGATCATTTTACTTACAAATAAAGGAAATACTATTCCCTCACCAAGTCTTTGTGGTTTGGGGTTTTTTTGTCACACCACAAAAGAATGCAATGAAGTTTTCAGATGCTAGTAGCCATGGTCATTTTAAGAAAAATTATAGTATAGTATAAGTAACAGGAATTATAGTTAGATCAACAGTTTTAAAAGCAAAGGCAATATACTCATCTTTTGAAAGTAGATAATTGACTGTCATTAAAAGCACATGCTGCGTAGCTCTAAGAACTGAAGTTAGGTGTTGTTTTTTTTAAAAAAACAAACCACAAAACACCCAATCAGCTGCACATATTTAACACATCAGCAAAGAAAGTGAAAGATTATATTCTAAATAAACTCACATGCAATATTCTGATCAAACAGGAGCAGGCAACTGAACAGTCCATCTTGACCCCAGATATATCTTTTTTTCTGCTTCCCTTGGAGAAAGTAATCATGTGTTATTTCTTGCCAGTTATATATTCAGAAGATTTTCCTTTATACTTTAAAGTGAGAAAACTTCCGTTCCTTTGTTTATAAGCTTCCACTAGAAGAAAGTATTTCTAAAAACCTGCTACACTTCCTTAATTCTAGGATCCTCAGAACCTTAGATTAACCAAGAATTTTTTGAAAAAACATGAAGGCTGTAAAGCAAACTATCAATTTAAAGATATTCAGTAACTTCTGTGATCAACCCAGTATTCTGGACCTAAATCAAAATTGCACAAACCACCTATTTAACAAATAAGATTTTTACTTACATAAGCAGCACTTTTCAGAGGTAAGATTTCTGTTCCATGAGCTGTCAGTCTGAATCAGGTTAGATATGGTGTGGTGACAATGAAACACAAGGCTGGGCTTAAGGGAAAGAAAGGTCCAAAATAATCTTATCGCTGTTATGCTAACTGAGGAATATTCTATAGGCACAATATAAGGGCAGGAAGACAACCTTTGTCATTTTATGGAATTTTCTATCATTTTAGGACTTTCTTTTAGCAGACAGAAGAAACTCTGTGCAGCAAGCTTGTATTACCTCAGATCCTGCAATGCAGCACTGTGTCAATCACTGAGCCTTTGGTTTAGAGCTGGCTCAGCATCCAGCTCATGTCTATCTCATCTTGCTTACGTTGGGTCTTTTTGAAGCGTCAGAAAACCATTTTGTAAGAATAGGTTCAATAATAAAAAAATTGTCTAAGAGTTTACCTCAGGGATGGTATACCAATAAGCTAAGGCACTGCAGATCACCTTTCCTCCTCTTCCAAATAGGTTTGCAAAGAAGCGTGGAGACAGAACCTTCCTATGTCAACTCCTACTTGACTTCCAGTAAATTTCTAAAGCATCCTTCAAATACCTTCACTTGGTTGTTTCTCACTTGTATGATGACACAGAATCAGCATCACTGAGATGGGAAGGGACCTCTGTTGATCATCTAGTCCAATGTCCTGCTCAAAAGAGGGTCATTTAAATTGCAATTGAATCCAAACAGCTCAGACAGCTGCAAAACCTCAGTGGTCTACTCAATAATTATAAAGAACTTGCAAGTAGCAACAATACAAATTCCATGGTGTTGTCTAAAGCTAATAGCATAAATCCTTATGTTGTTCCAGCAAATGTTTGCATTATTAGCAACTGGAGCATCATGAACTTACAGTTAAAACTGTTACATTTCTGGAGGAAAAGTGAAGGTATTTTATAAGACGTTAATAGTTTTGCTTGGTTTAAATAATATTTGCTGTTAATTAGACAGAAAAATAAGTGCTATGGCATAAGTACAATACATTATTTAAGTTTTTACCTCTTTCACTGATGAAAGAAAACCCTAATTAAACAATGGTAAACATAAAATACACTGTGGAGTGAAAAATATGTTTACTGATGAAAATTAGGCAACCAAACATTAAACAGATGTTTAATGAACAAGACAGAGTTTTGGTTTCATGCCTGTAGGAGCTAAGCTCTGAAGAAAAATAAAATCACACTGACACAAATATGTTTTACTTCTTGCACAGAAGTTTATCATATAAAGAACAAAGTTTTTTCAAACTCACTTCAAAATTATATGAAGTGTTGACATAGCTGGTATTTATTTTATTTTCTGTCCACACCCAATGCCCAGAAGCTGTACAGAAGAAATGCATTGGTTCTATATAATAAAGGTAATGCAAATCATACCACTAACATTTTTATACATTGCTATTTCCCTGATGTCGAAGGGCCTGTAGGTCTTTAGCCATCTCAGTGATAGCTCAATCTTTCTGCTGTTCCACTTGAAGACTAAGTTTACCCAGAAAACTTAACTAGAGTAAAATGACATCAAATAGAAAGTTTGTAAAATGTCAGGAAGCACTCCTTGAGGCAGGCAAGCTGGAATTTGTTTCAAGAAAGGACAGGGACAAAAAACAAAAACAAAAACAAAAGCGTTAATTCCCAGTTCTGCAAATACTTCACATAAAAGATGTCCAGTTGATTAACAAAAACCAGTGCATAAAAAATGCTGCTAATTTATCTGTTGTTTCCTTTTTTACACATATTTAATAAAGACTCTTGGTGTCCTTTCTTGCCATTTGTTTGAGACTCTGCGACTCTTTGTTGCTTTGGTGATTACACACATTTTTTCTTTTCAATCCCTTGAAGTATAAAGGGAGAAAAAGCGTTGATTGACTGTGAAAAGCACACTGATGCTGTACCCTCAGAAAAATGTTAAGACCTTAGATTTCACTTCCTATGAGACATACAGTTTATATAAATTTGAAGGGTATATCCACAAGCAAAACCAGCAGGAACTAGTAACTGCTATGATGCAGATCTTTGTACAGCACTTCAGCAAACTTAAACCCCTTCAACACTTGCGGTCTGACAGCATACATGCAAAGTATTTGTATATTCCTGCATAATCTACGCGCTCTGGCAGCAAATCAGAAGCTTTTAGTCTGGGGTTATGCACTGTACCCTCTATATCTCTATACAAAGCTTTTGCTTGTGCTAGCAATCACCTTCTATTACATACTGTCATTCTCAAGAAAAGTTCCCTGTAAAGTCACTGTTATTGCTATGGAGAAACTTCTACAGTAAGTTCTTAAAACTGTCTTCATTAGTGCTGTCATGACAAACATTATTAACTATTTCTGCTATTTGACTAGGGGAAATAAAACTTCAGGAGGTTTACATGCAATCGAGAATACGAAAGTATTGCAAGAGAACAAAAGGCGATTTTACATAAACACAGCAACGCTGTCTGTTCACATCTAGTTTATTCCTAAAAGAAGACAATAAGCCAGTTGATTGCTTTAGGCTTAATTGAACTGATATTCAAACATTTTTACCAGCTTTTTAGTCCAGATCTTGATGTGAAGCTTTGCCAATATTCTGCTTGTTGACTTTCAAAAAGTGTGATTAATGAAAGGAGAACTCTGTGCTACCGTACTTCAGCACTATGCCTTACACGTAAACACAGTCATTCACTGCCATTAAGAGGACTGAGAACTGCAGTGCTTACAGGACTCTTCAGTTCCTGGTCAAGAAATTAACTTTCTTTTCCTTCTTTTTCTTTCCCCGAAGGTCACTGTTCTTGCCTGAATGCTCTGTTTCACCTTACTTTAATTAAAATTGTAGGAGCAGAGGCTGCTTACAAAGAGCCAGAGACAGGAATTAGATTGTGGCAGTGTAGGGAACAAATAACAGTTGCACTCAGTCACCTTTATGTTTTCATTACGCTCATCTGAACTTTTAATGTTGTCTATGTCCAATGACAGCTACTGACTTGGAAAATACATTTCTTGCTTGCCAACAGCTGCAATTCTGCTATATTTACTGTTTTTGAGAATACAGTACCCATCATTGTAGATATGCACCTCTTCCTCATTTTGTCCAAACCTTCCATTTCTGCTTCAACAGAAATCACAGCAAAAAGAAAATAATCAGACACTTACCCACGCCAACTTGTATGACACGGAGATTAATAACTTTTCAAATACTTTGAGTGATACTGTTTCTAGTTAAATGATTAAATCTACCACTCAAGAAAGCATGTAATATGACATTCTTTCTCAATTAGCATTTCTTCTTGTGGAAATATTAATCATTAGATAATCTAGTTTTCAAAAATATATTTGGAATACAGATTATAAAATTATGAACACGGTCTGTTTAGAAAAAATGAGTGCATACTTCAAACTGAACTGCCTGGGTAAGACAGAATTATGGAACCATGGCAGTTTTGAGATAGTACCCAAGAGAAAAACCCAGAATGATACAGCATCGAAGGAAGAGGTGTTACAGATGTTAAATGACAAGTGGATGAACACAGGCAAAACAGAGCGTAAAAGGCTAAAGATGATGCTGGGAATCCAAGTATCCAAATGTTAACTGAGATCAAACAAGTTCTTCCAAACAAGCACTCATTTTGAAATTTATTAAAAGGGAAACAAGATCTAACACCATTAACCAGCCAGAGGAATGAAGCAACACTGTGCTGGGACTGATAGACCAAAAAATAAACTATTTTGAAACTTGGAGACAAAAGGGTTTGTGAATGTGAAGCATTTGAGGAACTTAGACTGTGAGAGGTAAAGAAAGAAACAGCCATAGTGAAAGTGACAGGCAGAATAAAGAAAACATTTGAAAGGTATGAATAGGACTAGCTTGCACCTTCTCAAGGCAGAGGGGAAAGCATTTCAACAACTGAAATAATTTGGCAAAGTCTGGATTAATGCTGTGTGACTGGAGAGGAAAAGTAACAAATGAAATACTGAGCAAGAGGTGGCCAGATTCACTTATTCTGAACTGAAGATGTTTGTATTTGTCAGCCTGAGGTCTCTAGCAGCCAAGAAAAGAAATAATAATAATAAAAAAAAAAAAAAAAAAGTTTTAGGAGACAAATCTGTTTGCTAGCTAAGCTTGCAGCTGAATATATAGGTTAGACAAACAGATTTAGTTTGGACAGAAGATTTAGTTTTAAACAGAAAAACAGATTATCAATTTGGCATAGTAATTGTAGCTAAAGTCGTATCACAAATAAAATTATTCTATGACTTTATCACTGAAGAACAGAATCAAGAATGGCGGCCTGTAGCTCTGCAGGCAGAGAGTGATGAAGGAAGATCATATAAATGAAGAAGGATGAGTCACTGGAGCTAAATAAAAGCAATTATTACAATGAACACAGATTAATTTTTGAACTGAATGCTAGATTTAGAGCCCAAGGTATGTCCCATTTCTGCACTTCGGCCAGTGGGAAACCATTAGAGACTTTACTGACAGCAGAGAACTGAAGTGCTATTTCAGAGTCTATGGAAAAGAATGGAGAAACTGCTTTAGACTGCTGCTGCTTTTTAGCTTTGACAGCAAGCGAGAGAGACTGTACTTGGTTTCCAAAGGACATCAGGTTTATGAAGTTAATATCATGCATTTGACAGTTTTGTGCCATTTCATCCAGCCTGAGTAGTTTCTAGATCCCAGGGCTAATTTCAGCCCATTCTAGCTAATGGTAAAGTTCCTAAGCATTAAATTCCTGCAAACTTTATGAGAACAAGCTGCTAAAGGAAAAGAGTCCTTTGAGAAAAAGGCTTAGCTTAGCTATCATTCAATTCCCTGGGCTGGCCACTTAGTACTCATTAAGCCCCAGACATTAAAGGAAATTTTTGCATCAATAAGATTAATATATGGAGATGACACTGTTCTGTAAGGCTGGAGGATAGCAGTTCCTACATTTTTTTTCTCTGGCTCCCAAGTTTCAACAGAATGTGTTAATAAACATATGTACTGCTAGGAAATCACACAAGTTCAGTCCCTAACAGCTGATAAACTAAACTGAATTGTTTATTTTGCATGGGCAAGGAGATGATCAGAGAAGTCTGAGTTCAAAATTAGTAGGAAAAAAGTCTACAAAGGAAAACCAATAAAAGAAATACAGTTCTTAAAGTGTGCTTCTTTTAGTCAAAATGCCAGGATGGTAATTCATTAAATCGTAAACGCCAAAAATTTTAAAACTAGAAGCAGCTCATACTGTTTAACTTTTACCTAAAATACAAGTACATGTAAATGAGATAGGAGCTGTTCTTTCAGAATTTACTGGCACCACAATCAAATGTAAGCCCTAACTATGTTAGAGTTTGAAGATATTTGGATTGAGGACTTTAATGGACTTGGAATGTATCATTCCAAGACTAAGATCTAAATGCACAATCAATTTGAGGAGCTCAACCCTATTTAAAATGTGTGGTGCAGGCCTCTAATAAATACATGTATGTAACAACATACTGATACAACTTCTTTTTTTTTTTTTTTTAAATGAAATTCAGTTTAAAGTGCTGCATTAATCCTCTGCCACAAGACAGCTGAGGTCTGCCACTGCCCATTAAAAGAAACTGATGAGCCTGAAGTCAGAAGCCATATTATGGAGAGAGCAGGCAGTAAAGGCAGCAGAATGAGACCTGGATGGGGAAAGAAGGCTGGCAAGCAGCTTGCTGCTGACAAGAGGAACAGCAACAAATCTGGCAGATGGCTGCAAAGCAGGGACCTATGTGGAAGCCATGTGAACAGGTACAAAAAGGTGAACGCTCGCCGGGACAACTGCTGGCTGCACGTGGTCAGCTCCAGAAGAGGTTATAACCTGAGAGTATTCCTGGCATTAAAGTGAATAAATCTATACTCTCATACTAAATTGCTCTTGGGAACTGAAATGATACCTGTTCCATTTACATCACTAAGCTTTTAAGTTCAGAAGCAATGGCTGAGGTGCCATTCTTTCTTCCTATCATTAGTGAAGGAATTCTCTTGCATTCAAAAAACAAACGTCTGTGAACCTGCCACAAGCTGAAATAGAAGGAATCTAGTGTAGAGACGTAAAGAAACTCAAATTCCATTTTTCAGAGAATTCCATCATATGCTTATACTATGAATCAGACTTTCAAAATTGTTTTTAAAGGAAGCAAGCAAAAGGGACTTCAAAGCTAGAAAAAAACCCCAAAACAAAACAAAACCCCCACAAGCTATTCCAAACTGTTAGGAAACTATTTGTTTCTGACTGGCTTTGATGGTATCATCATCTCATATTTCATATGCATACTTCCATCCTAAGTCTTAAGAGCATGAGCTCAACTAAATGTACATTTAATGAAAAGCATTTCCTAAAAACTCATCCTAACCTTCATCTTTCACAATAAACAAGACTCCACCTTACTACTTCTTGCTCATCATTAAAGGAGGGAGTATATATTTTTAGGTTCTACTAAAGAATTATTTGAGAACATTAAAATAATTAAATACTATAAAAGAAATATTTAAATTTTTGGCTTACTTCTCTTTCTGAGTATCTTAACCACTGACAGCACTGAGAACATACACATGAATTATAGCCTTTATTCTGAAAAGTAAAAACTTAATGTAATCCTTACAAGAGTCCTGAATACAACAGAATTGAGATGTGGTAGTAAATCATACACATGCACATACCTTATACACAAATTCCAAACAAAACAATGTAGTCAAAGCAAAAAATTACTATTTGAAAAGTCAAGAACTAGAAAAGCAACCAAAATGCTTCTTAGAAGTCAACCAGAGTCCAATAAAAACAGTTCTGTTTTATTGAGACAATACTGTTTGTAAAATCAGTAAAAAAAGGCTCATTTAATATCACAAATTCTCTGTAGATATCATAGTTGATTGAATATTGCATACCATTCAAATTTTGGGGGATGTGCTCTTTCTGTGCTCTATTATTTTCTTACTTTTAAGTATTACTGTTGACTCCCAATGGGAATATTAAGCCTAGCTTTCCTACAGAATTGATATCCAAATGAAAAGAAGAAAGAAGCTAAGACTAAAATACCTTGAAATTTAAATCCAAGTTTAGAGAGTTTAAAACACCAGAGATAAATGGAACTCTTACGTTCATATAGCATTTTTATAAATATATATATTTAAATGTAAAAGCAAACAGGCTTCCCAGGGAAGTGGTTGAATCACCATCACTGGAGGCATTTAAAAGACGTGTAGATGTAGTGCTTAGGGATATGGTTCAGTAGTGAACGTGGTAGCATTAGGTTAATTGTTGGATTCAATGATCTCAAGGGTCTTTTCCAGCAATCTATGATTTTCAAGTACTTTTCAATATAACTGCAAGCATAAATAAACACATACATAAACTATAATAAAACTTATGAGATTTTTTAAAGAAATTGACTGCAGCATGCACCAGTTGTGTAATCACTGATCATCTGAATATTCAGATGGAAAGTGCGAATATTAACTAATATTGTATTTTTAAAACTGGTGATTGGTAATGGAAAAATATCTGTAACACATTATGAAAACTAACAACTCATAAAGACTTTGCTTACATTCTACATATTTTTAAAATGTAAGTAAGCCTCACCTAGCATTCCCTTTCTATGGCAAAACAGGCAGCATTTTTTCAGGAAAAGCTGCAGTAACTCACTGTGACCAGATACAGCCCATGTCTTTGTTAACTAATGCACATGTCAAAAAAACTGTTAAAGTGATGAATAAGTAAAGCAGATTTCAATTTGTATGAGTCATAGCATCTTTGGTTTGCTGCCATAAAACTGTTTCATAAATCCACATCTGTGAAGATTCTTCCAACATCTGAGCACAGCTGTCCCTCAGATCCAACTTCCTCCATATTTTCTGATCATCTTTTTCCCTGTTTGGCAAAATCAAGCCCCCAATTAATATGTACAAATTATTCTGTCACATGGCTAGCATCGTTTTCCTCCTCTAAACATCTGTTACAGAAGTTCAGTATTTGTGTGCAAATTTTACTTCCTTTCAAACATAATCTTTTAAGATTATGTTATTAGATAAATTCCTTATATTTAACATGGGAAGTATTAAATTGCCTCAAGAACAAATTAGTTCAATTTATCAATGGCCAACTCTTCTACAGTACTTACTTCAAAAGCAGTTTTACATACCAGAGAATGTTTGTGGCCAAACACCAGTTCGAAAACAAATTCCAGCCTAGAATTTGCTAAATATTTTGAGCATTCCTCTCACTGCCACATGATTTATGGACCCAACAAAATTTTATTTCCAGGTTTCAGTTAATCCTTAATCAAACTTAGGTAGGGATGTGAGATTTGCAAGCTATATCCTCAGGGGCCTGACATGCAATTCTCACCACCTGGTTTCCATTTTTAAGCATTCTGAACCTACAGTCACAGCACACAGCCTCCAGCACATTAGACACACCTACACAGCAAGCAGTTCTTCGATATCAAGAAAATTTTAATAATTAACACAGGCAGTCATATTAAGTCCAGCAAAACAACGCTGCTTCCACTAAATGGGGAAAACGTTTCCACAGCTGTCATATTCCGACAGCTCCAATAACATTAAACAACTGCTTTTAGAACTTTTTTTACCAAATCACTTAAAATACATTTTACTTTGTATTTCCTGTTCCATGCTTCAGGCCTTTGAGACCACTGATAATACAAAGATAATTGACTAGTAGGCTTTTCAGCAAGTTCAGGAGGACGCTAAATTCTTGGCTTTCCTGGTCACTGTACGCTCATTTACCTTTAATTGCAAGGAGAATGAACTACAACCTCCTGCTCATTGGTGGCTTTGCAAACCCAACAGTGAAAATAAAGTTTGGAAAGTCAATGACTTTTCCTTTTGTAGGCACTCCTACTTGGAGGAGTAAGTTATCAATAAATGGAAAGCTAGAAATGAAAAAATCGAACAGATCTACCAAAACAAAGTTAGAAGACTCGATACTTTAAACTTCATTTGAAGTACCAGCATGTCTGTTTACACTGCTTACGCTTCGAGATTATTCTGCAAGGATGTGTTTAGGAGATATTCTTGTTAAGGATCAAATAGTAATTGTTGTATCTGTGCAGTATGATGAGGACAGTTGAAACTCCAATCACAAGGACTGGGTCACTGTACCAGTCTAGAATACAAGCTTTATTTAAGCTGAAAACACTTGCCTATGTACTCAGAATACTTTGAAGGTCTCCTTGGAGCAAGGCAGCAGACCGAACCATCTAGGCAGACACAGACATATTGTACTAACACACTGTAGGACAAGTCAGGGGGTTGGCTATAGATGGCATAGGGCCAGGTGGAACATGTGGCAGGGACAAGGTCACACTTAATATGCTCAACCTGCCCATGTTCTCATGGGCATGTTCTTCAGCTTATATTAAGGGCTTTCTTCACAATTTTCAAAGTTCTCTAAGCTGGAGTAAAGGTAGGCATTCAAATAATAGTTTAATATGGATGCAGCCTAGATGAATCAACTATATTTTTGAAGTAATGCGTGAAGTAGAGAACAATTTTAACGCATGATCAAATATGCTTACTACTGCAACTTTTATATGTGGCATTTTCCCTGGTATAAGCATAGCCCAAGGGATTTTCACACTTTTTTTAGTTCTAAGAACATGATTTTCCTCCTACATAAGGCTTCATGAACCATGTCACTGCCACTGAGTCTTTGTATTTCCTGCATGAAAATACATATGACTTCATATTCTATCTATAAAATTATTCTTTCCACTGCTATATTTTCCCCATAAAAACTGTATTTTCCATTGTGCTGCCGCTTACAGGACTTTAAAATAAAATATATACCTCTGACATACTACAGATTTACATTACTAAAGGGAATGTACAAGTGCTTCTCTACTCTTAATCTCTGTTGACTTGCAAAGTTCTTTGAGCAAAGCAATGAATAAAAACTTCCTGAGTCTAATCTGTAACAATTGGTAGTTTAGTTTTGTGTTTGTTTTTAGAGAAAGGACAAAAATCCTAATAGCTTCAGGTCATACTATTCCAATCAGCTAATTCAAGTGAGTTTCCAACAGAAGGCACTGGAGTAGAGGAGAGCTTATTCTGAATTTCTTTCTCATTCTAAAATAAGCAAGAGATGCATTCTAGACAGATGGGTTCAGTGGATTTTTATTTTATCACCAGCATTCTAGAAATTAGATTTTTTAACACTATATTTATAGTTAAGTTTGTTTCCACGCTAAACAGCCCAAGGAAATGAAAAAGCCACTATTTTTTATCTGGGGTCAAGAGAAAGTCAAGACTTATCCCAGGGGAAAGATTACTGCTTTTAATATCATACACTTTGGCAGCACAGTCTGAACAATAGAAACAAAATGCTAGCATTTGATCTGTACCTGCTATAACCAATAAGCTCTGCTATTTTGTAATTCATGAGCACAAATTCTCTTCATGACAAAGAAGTAGAAAACAGCTTTGGCAGAATTTAACAATGGGCTGATAGCCCATAATTCATTGCATACTTTTAAGCATTCTTGCCATCTACCTTTGAACCTTTTTTAGCTCTGAATATAACCTTTCTGAGATAAGGGAACAAAACTGCAGAGGGTATTCATGGTTTAGATTAACCATGGATTTATCTCAAGGTATAATGATTTAGATGATATAATAGATAACATTTGAACAGGCAGAATGTCAGAGTCCACATCACCTGCTCGTCTCAGTCTTAGGACAGTCAGGGTTAGATGTCTTAATGACTACAAAATCTACACTATCAAAAAAATGAACAGATGTTACTACCCACATAGTCACAAAATGAACATCCAGAAAGAGCATTGTAAACTCAAGAATTACACTTGTTAACCTACATGCGCGACTGAATTGGTTTAGGTTTGTCTTTAAACGCAGCTCCACATCCTGAGAAGTGTGAAATTCTCTTCCCCTCATCTTCTGGGTGTCACAATGTACTTAGATAAACAAAAAGCAATTATTTATTAACCATTTCACTGCTGATTTCTTCAGAAAAAACATCTGATGCTGGGACTGAAGCAGCAGCACCACTCAGGACAAAAACTGAGTAGGCAATTTTTTGTTTATTAACAAAAATATTGACAAAAATTTTACAAATATCACTCCTTATTTATTTTGAGCTTTAGAGTATTGGTACCATGGCCTTATAATTGTGCAGAGCTCCTTAGAAGAGAGAAATATCATCACAATCAATTGAGATTAAAATTTGCCCTATATATTTTTTCTTACTTTGGTTAAACACAACTGCTGTATTGCACAGGGAGTTAAACAATTCCAGAGACAGTCAAAACAAATTACTGAATCTAAATCCATAATGTATGAGTACAAGATTTTGAGCCATTCTGTTACATCTCACACATCTCCAGTTCTGGTGAAGAACATCAGTTGAACCAGTCAGTCGTGAGTTGCAGGGCAAGGGGCAAGCGCTTCACTGCTCTGAGTCTGCACCTGACCTTTGTTTAACTCCATGTATTCATTTCTACATGATGAAGAACATAAGAAACATTGTCTACAGAAACACAGATCGGCATGAGAAAGCTAAATATATTTAGAGATGTTAAATATATTTCAGTCAGCAGGACTGATTAATTCATTGAGAGTATTTTAAGAGTCAGCTAAAGCAGTGTCTTTGACACTTCAAGGAAGACTGATGAAATCCCAAAGGGTTTGTGAAATGCAAACATGATACTTTCCATTAAAGTCAGAGAGAGCAACCTACAAACAGTCTTGCAGACTAGACAGATTTTGGCACTCAGGAAAATACCGGGCAATATTAAACTACTTTAGAGGTATATATAAGATAACATTATTTTCAGTATAGGGTTTGTGAAAACACCACCCACACCATCTCAATAATTAAACTAATCCATTTTTCCTCAATGTTTCCCCATTTCCTTTTACATGAGGTGACTCAAGAAAGAAGGGGGAAATAACAGATAACAGGTTTAAGACAGGCTTTGATGCTGCTTATGCAACTGTTTGATTCTCGGAGAGTAACAGTCTCATTCCCAACATTTAGGAATGAACTACCTCTAAAAATAAGAAGGTGGCTTAGAAAAGAACAGTTAAGCATTGGAACAAGAGTGTCAAGAGTCTGCAAAGCCCCTCTGGGAGGAAGGTTCTAGCCACGGGGTTGGCCTAGGATTATATCTGACCTTGCTTCCACACTTTTGGGAGGAATTAGAACTCCGGAAGTCCCTTTCAGTTTCCATTTCTATGACACCACAGTATATCATAAACAAGTAGGGAAATCAGGATAAAATTACTGAAGGAAAAATATGCAACTATGTTAAACATTCAAGGAAGAGTTATTCGCAGCCAAGGTGGAAGTCTTCCTGGGATCTTCCTGCAGAAGACTTTACTATATTAGCTAATGTTATTTTCAATATTCAAAGGATAATGGAGAAAACATAGATACACGGCACTTGCAGATGGTTTGAAACTCAGAGCAAGCCCTTTAAAGATCAGAATTAGAACTCTAATATATATATATATAAAAAAAATCAGTTCACACTGAATCCAATGATTAAAAAAGCAAAGTGCTACAATGTTCAAAGGGAACAGCAACCTCAAAACATGAAAACACAGAATGCAAACAAGAAAAGGTTTAAAAACAAAAAATCATTTCTATCATGTAATTTCAGATTTCCTGGCAACAAGGTGAAACAAAAAATGTAAACAAAATTCTACATTGTTTCAGAAGAAACTGTCTCAAACAAAAAAGCAGTCACTCTTGCCACTGTAGTCATCAGATGCCACCTGGCTGCAGCAAAAAAAAAACTAGAAGAAAAAGAAGTCTGATATTATCTCTGGTGGGTAAATTAACTATTTTATTTGAATGAATCCAAATTTTCAAAATGCACTAAGGTGGTCTTGAAAAATTATTTTCATTGTCATTTAGCTCTAGCACCATCATGTCATTATTCCCCTCATTTGCCCACCGAAGTTGCCTCTTATTGGGTTTATTATCAGTAAATACTGATATTTAGTCTTGGAACATTATATACTTGGAATCCTCAACTGAAAGAGTAATTTTCCCATTTTTGGGAAGAAATTGGTACAGTTTCCAAATGTATTAATGTTCTAAATGACACTGAAAATGCTAAAGTACTAAATATAACTTCCAGTTAGAACATACTGAAACTGCACAGAAGCATTCAAGGTAATATCTGAGAGAATATAAATTTTCTGTATCAGTTTTTTGAATAATTTTTTAAGACATAATCTTCTTGTTCCTCTTATAAAAAGTCTTCCCACAAAATTGCACGGAGGATTTTCTTTGCCTGTACTCTGTTCTGGATCAGTACAAGTCTTTCACAGTTTAAAAACTTCCCCCATAATCCAAGCCTTTCTAATATTAGTAGTTAATAAATAAAAAATAAAACAAAGACGTATTTTTCCCCCTAAATCAAAGCTTTTAGGCATTAATTCAGTAAAGAAGCATATTCCTAAATGTTTTTAAATTAATTTTAACACAAAGATCATCATTCTTAATCCTACCAATAGCCCCATTGTCTCCAGCTAGGTTAAAGTCCTGTTAAAAGCACATTTACATCAAGCCTCAAAGATTATGCCTATTCAGTCTTTTTAGACTCCACACTTTCTAGGGACTTTCAAAATAATAAAGCAAAATGCATCGCAGTCATAGGCCAGATGTACAACCTCTGTTTGTCATGTTCAAAGTCACATACCTCACAGTATTCAAGATGCCTGATGATCAAAAAGCCACTGAAGTTGCCAATAGGTGATTCCATGGACCATGGTGGATTTTGCTAAGTTCCATTACATTTTAAAATGTGTAAAATTCACAGTCCACAGATGGGAGGGAAGTTGATTTTGGTTTAATGTACACACTTTGTATTGAATATTATCTGAGAAGAACTGAGAACCTTGGAGAAATGCACCTTCATATTTCCCAATTAATGCAAGTAGGAATGCCACAAAAAAAAAAAAAAAAAAAGAGTATGTGGAGAATTCAAACATTACACATGCAATATATTAATTTACTGTCAATGCACACAAATCCATCATCTAGGTCAACCTGAAAGTCAGTGACATTTCACAAAGGGTATCTCAAAATCTCTTCATTGTGGTGCTGCAAGAACAGACTGAAAATTCGTTGAAGAAATATGAAAATTAAAATATGATAAAGGACAGCAAAATCCTGGAGAATAGCCCACCTTAAATAACAAATAAAATTCTATAAACTATGTCCAGAAATATGTAGCAGTTTCAATTGTATTGTCTGATTACAGATAACACTACAGGATAAAGGCTAAAAGAAGTTAAGAAACAAAGCTACGTGCACAACTTGCAGACGCTGAAGTATAGCATAAGGCACAGAGACAAAGATGGTGATCAAAAGCTTTGATGAATCACCAGTACTGCTGGTGATGCTCAAGCACATGGGCATTTGAGGTATGCCAGGATCCCATATGATGTTTTCAATTTATATCTCCTCAAAGTAGTATTTTAAGGATGCTTCTCAAATTCAGTCCACTTGTAATTTACTTCTGTCTAATGTGAGCTAGTTCCTGTCATGCGCCTGGTCTTTCAAGAAATCACAGACACAGATTAAGCTATGAGTTATCCTTGCTTAATGAGTCAGTGTTAGCAAGTACGCTGGTACAATTTGTGTTAATGATGCTAGTTTTCAAAGCGACAAGGCATAATATCCAGTTAAATAACCCTTCCACAAATAAAATTTTGCACACATTAACTATACCAGCATGTCATTTATTAACACATGAAAACCCATCACTTTACTAAAGCACCAAATTTTGCCCTTCTTGTCAACATCTCACCTATGCTTTACATGTTACGCAAATATTTTATTAAAAAACAGTTTCAAATCAGGCAGGTCTATTCACGATTTGTATTATTTTAATTTATCATTCAGGTTAACTATTCATAACTGGCTCTAAGCAAGGATCAAATTACTAAATTCTTAAAAACAGTAAACCACATATATTTGCTAAAAAACGTCAATTGCAGGTTTTACACATATAATGTTAAAAGCTCAATAGGGACTCAATTTTACTTGACACTGATGAGGTAAATTTAAAGACTTGCTCTCTAATTACTATAAATACTGAATGCCCTAGCGTCTGTGTATAAAAAGGATTGACTATACTTCAACAAAACATGCCAACAGACTATGAAAATGCAAACAGGAAGCATGGCTATACTTTCATGAGCGAGTTTTATGCCCATCACTGCATCAACTTGCAATCACACTATAACTGAAAATCTGTTTCCCTGCATTCGCTAGAAGTATTCTGAGAAGAGCGGGTCCAAATTCAGAGACAGCATAAGTGATTAAATATCCAATTGAGTAAACTATCACTTCTCCATTCATGGCTTGCCGATGTTTGGCACAACAGGATGGTTTGTTTGATTTGTTTTAAAAAAGGACAAACAACAAATTAATTCTTTTCCAAAGAACTTATTTTGCTACCACAAAACATAACAGGATTACAGCATAAAGAAAAACTATCAAATGTTTATCCAACCTGCAGCTGCTGGTGTAAGCAAACTCTAAGATGCAACCTTCAGAGGATTTCCGAAGGAAAAAACCAGCATGTTCTTCTGTCACGCACAGCAGAGCAGTGCAGATCCTGACTGAGGCGATCCAAGCAACCATTGAGATTTAATTCTAAACAGTGTACATAGGAGAAAAGTAAAGATATAAAGGGAGAGGGAAGAAGGGTACCAGGAGAAGCCCAGATAAAGCAAAAAGAATGCACGATTTTAAGTAAATATTAAGTAAGTTTCAATTATTTCAAAAGGCATCATTAATCACAATGGACTCAGTGGGATCAGACTATTTATAATACCAGTGACATCTGACCTTCAGTAACATGGACTAAGAATAAAGTCAGCTTCAAATCAGTCTCAAAATTAAACAAAAACACACGATGATCTGTGGAATCTAACTATTCCTCAAGGAGTTCCTCTGAAAACCACGTAAAAAGATGGGCACTTCCTAAACAGATATAGTCCTGTATCAGTTAATGATAAAACATCTTAGTAAACTAAGGAGCAAAAAAACATACCCCAAATTGACTACAGTCTTCAAGGATGGGTATATTGAAGCTACAACTGATTTTTCATCATTACACCACCATCTCAAAAAATCCGGAGTAATTTCCAAAAGAAATGTTTTGGATTTTAATCGGATGTTTACTCTAAGGGGAAGAAAAGGAGAAAGGAAAAAAGAAAAAAAGGAAAAAAAAAAGAAAAAAAAGGAAAAAATGAAAGGAGGAAAGGGCTGCAGAATTTTTTACAATATAAGATATCCAGAAGAAGCTGTAAACAGTAGGAAAAACCGTTGAGAATACATCATATTAAATGCAGAGAAGTGTCTAAAATTCTGGCTGCATTCTATTTTCTTGAATTCTATTCCATATTTTTTGAATGTCATAGTCCATCTAGCCTGCCAATTAGTCCTCAGGACAAAAAGCTTGCCATGCAACTGTGACAAACAGTGCTTACTTAAGGTAAGGAGCCTCAGCAGGCAAAAACATTAATTAGTAAATCATCTTTTTCTTTTTTCCTCTCACATTAAATTTGCCAAAAGCAAGAGAAGGCATCTGCTTATACTTATTAAAAATAACCTCTCCTGCCAGTGATTGAACTACAAGTTTAAATTGCAAATAATAGAAAAATGGAGAAACTACCCTGTTTGTAAATGAGAACCTGCAGAATGAGATTTGCAAAAGCATTTATTGCAGCTAACACTGGTTTAATACAAGATAATGTTTTTTAATATATCTCTTTTCTGCATTTCAAGATGCTGCAATGTTTTCTCACATAAAGAACTACCAAAAATCTTCTCAGTCTTACTCTATTAGATATTTCACCACTACATTCTCTTACACGCAGTATCTCATGCAGATGTTGGCAAGAGCAACCTAGTGTGTAAATAAAGTTTTTAGAAAGGCTTTTTTTTTTTTCCCCCCTTATGAAACATGATGCAGGCATAAAGAATTATTTTTAGGGGAGAGAGCATTCAGTGGAATTTTAGCAAAACTGCCCACTGCTTATGTTTTGCTGCTTTGTTACGTAAGAAACCAAATGCTAGCCCAGCCATAATGATGTATTCCATCACTGAACATCATGTTTCACAAATTATATGTGGAATACATATGGAAAAAGGTAGAGAAAATACAGCTCCAGTCCTCCTCCAATACAACCGTGTTCACCAAATTCTAACAGCATGCTCTTCGTTTGCTCTGGGATGCCCGAATCCAGGTCCACTGCAGTTCACTGGAACCTGTCCAGCTGATGTCATTAAGCTCTGATTCAGCTGCATCTTGAAAAATTGCTTAGAAAATATTTTAACATTAAAAGAATTCCTGTTGGAATTTCTACCAAATTAGGATACTTTGGATGTAGTAGTTTGAATTCCTATCTGTAAGAGAGTGAACGCTGGGTGAAATATTGTGGTTTCATCTTATGGAACACATAAGCAACACCTTCCTGATAAGAAAGTTGTTCTGTTGTTATTGTTACTTGTTTTGTATTTTCGCCACTTCTTCCTCGCTGTTTCTGAGGAGAGAAGGGCAGAAACATGCGGAGGATTCAGAATGCTGACAGACCATGGATTTCTGCAACACTGCACTGATGTTCTGCTGTGCTCTCCATTTTCTTCCTAATAAGTCTTAGCATTTTATTTCCTTTTTTGACTGCTATTTAAGTTGATGTTTTCATAACTACATATATGTAATGACAAACTGGTATCTGTCCTTGTTACACAGTAACTCATTATAGTGTGGCAAGGACCAACTACAAAGCCATCAATTAATATATGAAGTAAAGGAAGAAAAAATTCCTAATATTTCTCTATGAGAATTTCGCCTGCAATTTTGTTGCCCACTCAGTGTCTTAAGGTACCTCTGCCATTTTTCATAGTCAGCCATAGCCCTGTTTCCCCATAATAATTTGCAGTTGTGAATAAACTTTCTGTGTCATTAGACTATCCCCTTTCCCAGGTCACTTAAAAATATACTGGATAGCTCAGAACCCAGACCAAGCTCCTGTAAGGCTTCTCTCCCTCTCTCCATCACCAAACCAATTTATTACTATTTTCAGTTTTTGTCTTTCCATTGATTATTTATCAAGGAAAGATGTTCCCTCTTAGGTCTTGGCTGACTTGTTTTCATAAAAGCCTCTGGTGACAAATTTTGTCAATAGACATTGGGATGCTCAAGTACAGCAGATCGTTCAGGTCACCCTCATCAACAAGGTATGCCAAGTCCTTCAGAGTACTCCAAAAGGACTGTTATGCAAGACTTCCTTTCACAAAAGCCATGCTGACTATTCCCAAGTGTATCTACTGCACCTACATCATCTTTATCCACTTGTTCACAAAGTCTAAAATAATTTTTACTATTTTATACAGCACAGAGACTAACAGGCTTGCAGTTCTTTAGATTTCACATCAAGCCCTTTCTAAAAATTGGCATTGTATTTGTCATCCTCTAATCCTAGGTGCCAAGACAATTTGAAATGAAAAGTTACACATCACCAATAGTAATACACCCATTTCCCCCTTGAGTTCCTGGAGCACTCCTGGGTGAACACCATCTGTTCCACATAGTTCGCTACCAAGGCAGTTGGTACTTTCCAGACATACCAAAAGACTCCTCCTGTTCCATATTTTGATGCAGTATAGCAGTCAGATACAATTAAATATTTCAAATTAGCAATTCAATAAACTGCATGAATCAAATTCACCTGCTGTATGTCATTGTTATTGTCTGGCTTTTGAAATCATCAGCATAAATTACTTGACTGCCTTGTGACACCAGGAACCCCAGTGAAATATTGGGTAGAAGCAGAATTTATGGAGAACTCTATGTTTTATTTATCAAGTTAAAATAACAGTTATGAGGTCCACCGAGGTACAGAAATGCACAAACTCACACTTGCGTTATTTCAATAGAAATACACAGAATTGAAATGTGCTGCTTATAGCAGACACCTAGGAATTGGGGTTCTTAGATTTCCTTCTACATAACAGAACCCTCCTGAGCCCAACAAGTGCACACAGGAAAATAAACAGCAAATGTTAGGTAACAGTAACCCATATTTGCATATTTAAGATTCTCAGATGATCTCATAATATTATTTTGGCCTTTTATATAACAGCAGCAAAACAGAAAATGCAGGCATTGCTTTGAAGACTTTCTTTGCTAGCTTTCTCCACCCACAAACACACACAGATGAGGACACGCATTTTGACTGCTAGTGTACATGGGCAGAAAAATTTCTACAACAGATGCTAGAACCAAGCCATTTTGCTCCCTAATAACGTGACCTTGACTAAAATTGAAATCCAATTGTCTCCATTACCTGAACTATTGTTTCACTTATTTGTCATTATGAAAGACAGGGGGTTTTAAAATTTCTTGCTAGTGGAACTGCCATAATACACAATGCTATTGCTTCAAGATCTGTGTTTGTTACGCTAAAACATTTATTATCAGTCTTCAGGTAATACTGCGTGCTTTCAGCAAACTTTTTGGCACAGCATGAAAACTGTAGCTGCTTTGTAAGACACAACAATCATATTAGATATGTAATAACAAGTATTGTCAGTGATATAAGTGAATCAAAAATAAAAATTTGTAACATTTTTTTTTCCTAGAATTGCCTGTTTATTTCTGCTCAAACTTTTTGATTCCATTTTCTAAGTTTCTTCAGGTGTGTGAATTTACTTCCTAGCATTTGCTATTTTAATAACACACATTAATAGGACACTATTGTTTTATCAGGGGGAGGTTTTCAAAGGACAAAAGGTAGTCAGGCATGAAATTGATATTCATGAGTACTTTATTCTGGCTTTGTGTCTGAAAATCCACGTCTCAGTTCCAATTTTTTAGGATATGTTTGAGAAATGTTCTTGTACAATTCCAGGAATATTTTTTTACGCTTTATCTATGAAACTCAAAAGGTATCTGGCATCCTGAAAGACACATTAATTCAAATGAGTACTTTCTAAAACCTGTTGTCTCCTGCAGAAGAATGAGGACAAAGAAGTGCACCTCCTCCTGCCAGAAGCCTTCCTTCAACACATTCTGGGCTCTGCACAGTTTTATCAAACACAAAAGGTTTCAGGTGAAACAAAGAAGTCAGGCATATATGCCAAGCAGACTGTTCATGCCATGGGATATTCAAAACTGAAATTTGTGGGTCGTGAGAAAGTGTGCCAGGTGTGTCTAACAGAGGACACCAGCACCCTAGGTTTGCCAGATACTGAAGGAAAGTTATGCCAGAATTTCTGTCACAGAGCTGGCAGTCTGGAAGTCCTAGGAGGCTCAGCTTGCAATAAGGCATGCTAGGGAAGTCTGGTAAGGATTTTGGCACCCTGTTGCAGAGCTGTGACTCAAAACCTCAGGAACCCTTGGCTGCTGTCTTGATAATGTCACTGAGTAACTGTAGCACACAGAGGGAATGCTAAAATTTAGAAACATTACATTTCAGTGTTTCTAGGAAAAATTAAAAAAGAGTCTCTAGACAGAAAATAATCATAAATAGTATTAGCTATTTAAGACCAAAGCTCACCAAAAATTATGAAAAATACATTGCTTTTTATGGACAATGATCCCTACAGTTTTGACATCTGTACTCCCCACTTACATTTAGGAATAAGAGACTTCCATTTTCATGCAGGCATCACAATATCCCACTGTCATAAGCTGGTGACCTGGTTAGACGCAGATTGAGCCCAGAAGGTCTGTAACCTAAACTCTTTGAACTGTGCTTGCTGAGCAGCAGAAACCATGCTGCAATCGGTACAGCTCACGTCTATGTTTTAGGTACCCTTCTAAGCCATTTGGACCACGCGTGGTGGAAGGAGGGAGGGGTAGCAAAAAAGTCAGCAACAATATTTACAACGTAAAAATTTTAAAAACACCTACTAGGCTTCATGTTTTAGAGACAGATTTCAAACATTTGCAACATTAACCTTTTAGATGTCTGCTCTGTGCATTCACTGCTGGTTTGACAGTCCTTTCTATCAGCCTCCATTCATTTCATTTCATTTCAAGGCAGAAACTCAGAACCCCAATCAGATTTCCTTTATACTTACATTAAGATTTAATTTCTGAAAAGACCTTGTCCTATGTTTTCTATTTCATTAGATCAGATAATTGTTCAGATATCAGAAGAAAGAACACAAAGGAGCCAATGTCTTTCCATGTTCCCCCCAAAAGGCAGCCACAATATCCAAAATAGTTACAATCAATTAGGCAGTTCTGCATTAAGACAAATGTGTGTTCAGGGAAAAGAACACATACTAAATATACCTTTTAAATGTAATCTATTAGTTACTTCCAGTCTTTCCTAAAATAAGTCATGCTGGTTTTCTAGTGAAGACAGAGCTCTGAAATGCTTTTGGTAGCCTTGTTTGAGCCCTTCTTCAAATTCCATTTCTTTCTGGAAAAATGCGTTACACTGCCAGAACAAATGGTAAAGTAAACACTGTCTCCTTCCTGCCTGGCCTAGCTGATAGTTGGACAACCTTTTGTATCCTAATTATCTCAGCTGGATTTAAAACAGGACAAACCAGTTCCACGTAGTGGAAGCATTTTTAGACATCTGAGAGAGACTTCCCATGAAGGTAGATTAATACCTGGAAGAAGTTAACATGCAGAAATTAAGGTAAATGACATCTGTTCTCCCCCAAAACCTGCTCACAAAAGAAGGCTTTTTGCCTTTCTTATTTTCTTCCAGTATGATCCATCTGAAAGATGGGTGACTTTATTACAGAAAACAAACAACCCCAAGAAAGACAGTAAAAAACCACCACAAATTATCGTTTCCCAGAGCAGCATCTTCCATCTAATCTGTTAATAGCCACCAACAGCTCTTGGAAAGTTCCACCTTGCAGAGAGACAGAGCTCAGAGAGCCAACCCTAGTGATGAAACTGTACAGCGGAGCAAGGGGAGGACACCGTTGTCATTCAGCAGAAGCAGAGAGAAGATAAAGCTTTACAACTGACAAAAATATTCCCATTGCTCAATGGAAGACTGTTTTGTAAGTACAAAACTGTCTAAAACCTACATAAATCTTATATGCTTCAGTTCCTAATATTTAAAACTGATGGAACTTAAGTAAACTGTTACTCAAGCAACTATAGATAAGACACACAGAGCTTCCATTAAATCAAATACAAGATAAGCTGACATTAAATTTTAGAACCACAGAAACAGAACAGCCCAGGTTATAAGGGATCTCAAAAGATCCCTTTCATGGGAAAGTGAGCTTGAATGAGATTATCTAGCACTCTGTCCAGTTGCATCTTGAAAACCTCCAGCGATGGGGACTCCACCTCATCCCTGGGGAGGTTGTGCCAGCGAATGCTTGTTCTCATTGCAAAAAAAAAATTATTTCTTCTATCTGGATGATAATTGTCTTTGTCAAGACAAATCACAATTGCAATTGCCCAAAGATATCTTACAGTGGGGTAATGAAAAGGAAATAAAAAAAATAATAAAATAAAAGACAACAACAAAAAATCAAACCCTCACAGAATCCTCCTGTCCAGTAACAGCACTCATCACAAAGTTACAAAAATACATTAAATAAAGAACCTTTTGCAATGGTTAATTTAATAATTTACTAAATCCACTTAAAGTAATTCATAGTTTTTTATTCTTTTTCAGTGATGCCAGATAAAGTTTCTTTAACAGATATGCTTAAAATTTCAACATTGCCCAAAAGGACCTTTTTTTGCAGAAGACTTCTTATTAGGCATGGTTTTAAAAGGTACAGCTTCACATCTGGACGTTATTCATACTTAGGTGATTCCAAGCACTGTCCTTAAGTAGGCTAGGGGCTTGGTTAGGGACTTCAAAAAAGATTTCAGTTCTTCGAAAGAATAAAATATCATTACTTAGATAAATATAATACTGTTCCATAAAACCTGAAAAAAATGATTCAGCTACAAAATATAACTTAGTATTATTTGTTAGCTGGGAATTTGCAGGAGCAAAACTGGAACAGTACATTAGGATTCCAAAAATCTGCCCTTCAATGCCTCCAACAAATCTGTAGTTGTAAACAGTCTGCTCCATGTGGTATGTACCACGCCCAAGGCTTGACTTAGATTAGATATCTGCAGCAAAATGCTACTGGTTGGCATTTCCAAACAGGATGACTACCTTCCCTGTGAACTCATCTACATTAGCACGTCAATTCAGATGACAAATCCACTTCCAAGGCAAGCTTTCCACTTAACTGTGCTTTGGTTCACATTATGGAGTGGTCTCAGAGGATGTCGGGTAGATCTTTTTTGCATTAATGTCAACAAGAAAATATGCTCCTAATCATTAATGGCACCATGGGACCAGCAAGAGGTAGGCTGAAATAACACCCCTGAAGTGTGCATGATGTGGACCACACCAACCATTTCATTTCACAGATCTGCTCCCATTGACCCCAGTACCCTGTGTGAAGATCCTGAGTCACTCAAAGCTTTTATCATCCCTGGCTGAGAGAAGCGTTTTGTCTCATGGAATCAAGTTTCTTCTGCATTCCATGTGCTCCTGCAGGGACACATGGACACACACACACACCAGGGTGATCCCATGGGACCAGCACTGCCTACCCTAGAAAATAAACCTTTACAGACAGTCCAAGTCCTCCAGATAGTATCCATGTAGTAATGTATCTAAAAGCAACCAGTAGGACAAAATTCACGCACATTGCAAGGATTTGCTTACACTCAAACAGTGATTCGACAGTCTACATTTAATGCCACAGAAGGAAAATAAATAATATTATAAATAAATACTGTTAGGAGAATAGATGACTGTCAAGACAGCACGGCAATATGGACTAGCTGTTTCAAGTAAACAGCAGAAGATATGTTCAGCTTTTACTGGCAGTTTAAGAATCTTGATGCTTCCTACTGTTACAATAATAAGAATAATAATGTTTAGACTAAACCTATTAGTTATAAAAAAAGTGGTGTCATTGCTACCTGGAATGTTAGTTAAATAAGACTGCCTTACAAAAATATCTCAACTCTCCTCCCATGCTAATGCTGCTATTTAGCTTTATAAAACCAACACACTGAGTATAAACAAAGTGGAACAATTTTTGAGTGTAGGCAAGCTCAAAGAACAATGAAGATTTAATAGAACCCAGCAGATTTCATGACAAACAAGCTATCAGAAGGCAGAAATTCAAAAATAAACTCTTTTGTCACATGCCAAAAGAGTAAGATTGTTGTCTAATGTACTGAAGATGGCTGTTCCTGTCAGGTCATATAGAATGTACATGAGTTAATAATGTATTTTTTTCTTCTCCTCTGCCTTTTTTCGATTGAGGAAGAACAGGCTACCGGTGGTTCAGAATCTCAGAAAGAATATTTTGTTTCTGATCCTTCATAACACAAAGTATATTTTTAATTGAAAAAGAATAAAAAGATCATTTTATTTTTTCAGTCACCAGGAAGTTCCCCAAAACCCACAGTGCCACTCGGCAAATACCGTGTCATCCGATACAACAATGACGAGTTAGAAATACATTTAAGTGAAACATGAGTAGGCTGCCCATTATCTGCAGTTTTCAGAGTATAACTGAGTTTCCCTCGGTAGCATTTTAGGTTTCATTTCTCCATAATCAAATGAAAGACTTATGCACCTTGGAACGCTTAAAGGAAAGGAAAAAAAAAAAAAAAAAAAAGGAGAGGAAAAAAAAAGGCAAAAAAAAGCTTGTCAAGCAGTTCTTATACCTTAATTTAAAATCTCACAGAACAAACTGCCCAGAAGCAGCATTGTTTCCCTGAGAAGTTTTACCTATAAAACAAACTCCATTTGAGGTTTAGCTTTCTCTTTATTCCATATTATGGAAAATCCCCAAGGATATTATAAATTTCTTAGAAATAAGGGCAAAAGAATTCCATTCTGCATGTATGAAATTCCACCAGCTTTTATAAAAGCTCAATGCTTAGCTGTATAGCTCATGTTAAAAATTGTAAGTTAATGAGGGCTAACAGAAATATCACTGACTGGAGTCACCAGAAGCAAAAGTGTTCCCTTGGCATCCTCCAACCAGCCAACATATTTTTAACTTTTTTTTTCTATTTCATAAGAAAATGGATTGATCAGCTGAAAAATGCACTCTTCTACATATATCTGAATTCTTTTTATGAGAGACAGCCCACATAAAGCACTATGCCAGGAGGAGAGGGATGCCTGGTAAGAACTGGAGGCATGGGTCCTGTCAGCTCACCTTACACAAGTCAGCACGAAGTTCTGTGGCTCTGCAGGCTGCTCTGACACCTTTCAGTTAGGAAAATATTTTGATGTTACAATGTGTAATGAATATGCCAGCCAGACTTCTGCTTCCATAAAAATACACGTTTACCAGATTTTTAAAACAGGGTTTTTAAACAGATACATTGATGATGACTCTTTTGCTAGAAAACTCCCTTTTTTCTTAAGGTACCTTCTCTGAAGAAGGAAAACTAATGCACAAACCCAAATAAAATTTCACTTGACAAGATGCAATTCCTCATGAAAGAATAAGGATATGGTAGACTACTACTACACAGTTAGTATCACCTCCCAGATCCAAACCCAAGCAATCCATATCTCACACATCTCTGTGCAAGCAGCCGGAGACTGAAGGAAACGAGCTATACAGATTTTCCTTGCCAGCTATAAGGTACCTGTAACAAAAGTTCATATGAAAACTACAAAATAAACCCTTTAAAATTTCTCTTAATTAAACTAACCCTTCTGGCAAATGAGTCCCTAATTAAAGCATGAGATATGAAGAAACACACAGGGAAACATTTATTTGAGAAGCTGTAAGAACTGCGTAGCATGTGGTTTTGTATGGTTCATGCATGGTACTAGCATGAGAGAAAGCCTCAACTTTTGCATAAGATTAATTGATTGGTGCATAAACACTTCCCTCCACTCAAAAGGAAGTTGGCATAAATTGCATTTCTTAAAGTTAACACAGCTTGGCTTAAAGCTTTTAGAATGCCACTACGCACAAATTAAAATTTGCTGCCTCACATTTGGTTGTTCAGGATTGAACCAATGCTAGAATTCGGGTTCTCTTTGTAACCACCAGGCACAGAACACAGTGTTTTTCCCTGTGAAGCGGCACAGAAAACAGTGAGGTTTTGCATGCACAAACAGTGCACAGCACCTTTCAGGTATAATCCTACCCTGAAAACAGTTTTGTTTTGGTTTGGTTTTTTTAATATATGATGTTGGGTTGGGGTTCACATCTTACTCAATTTCACTAACCTCACAGACCTTTTCTGTACCTTGCAGACTGAACTTCCAACCCCAGCCTTGCCAAAGATTGGACAAGTCGTGCTCATTTACATGTCATGTCTCAAAACCATCAGCAGAGATTATTTTCACCATCTGTGCAGTTCCACTTATCTTTAAATGATACAGCTTGTGAAGTAGGTTATTTTGGCATTCCTCAAAAGCAGGAAAGGTGGCATTGCAGATCCCGTTAGATTATAACAACAAAGACTATACAGCTGGCAACAGCAACAATGCACTTTTTAAAAGTTCACACCATCTCATAGGATATAAAAAGGTCCATTCTGGATGTGGTGTGCATTTTATTAGATAAAAACTACTCTTCAGCCTCTGAGCTAAAATTCAGTTGGAAAATGGAATTGGCATCAAGAGTGAAATTACCCACTCCTCTTTCCAAAGTTAATGCCAGCTTAAAATTCTTCAGTCTATATTCTTATCACTTTATTTAGTTTTATTATTATCCCACAGGTCTGTGAAATACAATGTTTTCAGCTGTCAAAAGAAGACAAATCTGTCTTTCCCTATCATCAGCCTTGAGCTATTTTACCAGCCCATTAACACTTTGAGGACTCTCGTGACAAATTTAACTTTCTTTGGTTCTTTAAAAGCATCTTTAGAAAAGTGACACAGCACTCCTTTCACTCCTTTGCAAGGCTGCCATCTAGACTGTGGGGCTCGAGTGGCTTTGTTGACCCCTTTATTTCCAATGTCTTCTGTATTTCTGGAACCGTGTAACTGAAGACTGAGGCATGTGATTTATTTCATTCTGTAAACAGGCTCTGCGTAAAAGACTTGCTCAGGAAGTTACAGATTCTCAAAGCCTTGAAATACACGTCTCATGTGAAAGCACTTCAGTCTGATAACAGATTTCTTCTCTGGATCCTCGTGTCAGGCTCCTGTTGCACAGTCTCTTGCCTCCAACAAGTTCAGCTACAGCAACAGGGCAAAACAGGGTTTAGGCTGGATCAGGGAAATGCAGCGGGGGTAAAAAGGCTAGGAACCTTTTGGCAGTCTCATATGAGGGCTGCTTGAAGAAATACATTCATCTGGGATTTCCTGACTTCTAAATAGACTTCAGCAGGCAATGCAGACATCTGCCTGTGAGCTACTCCTCCTGAGCTCTCTTTTTAGCCCATCAGTCTTCTCTAGGGTGTGATTTCCCTATTCTGAAAAGAACATCTACATTTGGCTGGAAAAAAATCATATCCCACAAAGTATCCGTTTATCCTCACTGACCGTAAAAATAATCTGAGGGGACTAGATTAGCTGCACGTCTATAGTATTTTGAGGAGAGTCTGTAGCATTCTAGCAAATCCAGGATAACTCTGGCTACTGAGTGCAGTCTAGATGCTGCATTCACCGAGTATACATAGTGGGTGGATCCCCAAGAAACTCTTTTTACATCATATGTGCTCTAAAACAGATCCATCTGCATGTCTGCCTAGGTTTCCGCAGGCAAAAATCCAGTAGTCCTAAATGTATGATTCTGAAATACACAACACGCTCAAGAGAACATCTTGTTTGAACGAGGGCTTCACACAGCCTTCATCTGGCCAAGGGAGAGGGACACTGGTCACGAAGGTAGGAACAAGGAGAATCAGGTAGCTAGTCCTTCGCATTCACACTGAAAGACTCCAGCTCCTGCTCAAGGTTACACACAGATCCCAGCTCTTACACACGCAGTAAGGTTAAACAGAAAGCCAGAGAGTTGCTGCTAGAGCTAGACCAAGGCTGCTTCTGTTTCATGGAGAGACAAGATTTCAAGCATATTTTCAGTCCTAAAATGGGAGGAAAAACACATGACATTTCTGTTATGTAGAAATATAAAAGCAATTTGGGAAAAGTCTAAGAGATTTTGGGTTTACCTACATCATTGTTGAAGTTCAAAGCCAAATTAAACCCCTTCAGACTAGACTTTTAGGTGTTGTGCTGGATTATTCAACAGTTTTGAAGTACTTGAATGAGCTGAAATGAAACAATGCTTTCTGTCATCATTTATGCTTGCTGATTAAAATTTCCATAGAAAAATGAATCTCAAAACGTATCCCTTCAACTCCAAAGGCCAATGGTGCATTTAAAGCTACTTCAGTTACACTGAAATCTGCTCCTTTGTACGGCAGAGACCTGAATTCGCCATCATCTTGAGATGAGATGACACCGAAGGGTTCTGCTCCCACCCCTGGTCAGGTGTTTGCCTCCATGGGAGCGAGTCTCTCTAAGTTGAGCTATGCTTAGGTCTTCATTTCTGAGGGCTCAGATGGCAGTCTGCAGCTACAGGAAGAAATTTATGCTATAAATTGGTAAAAGATCACTGAACGAATGGATATATGCCAATTAATACGAAATAGAAAACAAATATTCACAAGATACAGCAGCTGCATGGCAGAACACTAGAACGTGGAGGGGGATTATCTTCAAGGCATTTTATTCCTCACTGCAGCTCAATCATCCCTTAAAAAAAAAAGGGGGGGGGGGAGGGGATTTGATACATTCCCCATTGAATTGAATGGGTTTCCCCTGTGTTTCCCAATACCCCTTTCTCAAAGGATAACTCACACTCCCCAGAACGCCTGGAGGTCCACAAGTCTGACACAGAGATGTGTACATCAGACTGGCAAAAGTTTGCATGTGCTGCATCAAACGAATAAAAACAGGGTTTGTGGTGGGGAGATGAGAAAACTGGAGACCTGAGTGAGGTGCTTTATATTGCAAAAATATAACGAGGGAAAACCAAAGCTTAAGAAGTTAATTCAAAACAAAGCAAATGCATTTCAGGTCTCTTGAAATTAGAACTGATTTTAGTTGGTAAGGAAGTACAAACAGACGAAGGCAGAGCAAGTAAGCTGTGACAGGTACATTTAAAGAAGTGGTCTTTTAGCCTTTCAAATCTTTTCCTGAAAACTGCATCTGCTATCCATATTAAGATACAGAACTGCTTTGATTTTAGCAATAAATATATTACACCATCTTACATAAGCATAAAGCAAAAACTGATGAATTTTTGTTATGATTTAAGTGCCACTGGACGCAAACGAAACTAAGGAAGGTGCCAAGTGTTAACTGCACTCCTCTAGTTTCTCGCTAAACTGACAATTCATGAAGAAGCTTATAAAGACAAATTGGAAGCAGGGTTCCAATGTCAGATTAAAAACGTAGGAAAAAAATTAAAGCTTTAAAATTAGGAGAGTGGCAAACAGCCAGAGAGAAAGAAAGAAGCAGAGAATGGAATTAAAGAGCTGGAGGAGCAATGGAAGCAGCTGGGTGAAGGGGTGGGAAAAGAAGAATCGGTGCTGGAGAGTGAAGTCATGAAAGTATGGGGGAAGGTGTGGGAAAGAAGTGAGCAAGAACCTGAAGGGAGAAGAAAAATAAGGGAGAAAGGAGATAGCATACATTTTAAACTATACATCTGAAGAAGCTTTGCATTTTTGCCATCTGGCAGCCTATGCAGTTTATTATGAAGTGCTGGAACGTGTTTTGTGGTGCAGGGAGAACTGTTTCATGAGCTAATCTGAGCTAGATACCTACCATGTAGTTACCTTCTGAAGGTGGGAGAGGGCCCAATGACAACTTGAATGATCACGTCTAATGCCTTCATCAGTAAAAAATTAAAAATGGGATAAAGGCAAAGCAAATACTCATGATGATGCAAACCTCCCTGCTCAGCTAAACGCCCCCCTGAATGACAGAGCAAGTTCTACCTCTAAATAATGCGTAACACTAGCATCTAGGCCAAGTAACGTTTTCCAGGGAACACGTTATCTGTTAGTCAGCATAGTGTTGCATGGAGTGCACTATGCCTGAAGGAAAATGCCCGATTCTATCATTCTTTCAGGGATAATTTTACCCAATAATTATTCTACTTTTAAGCTCACAATGTTGCTAAAAATAAAACTTAAAAAAAAAAAAGAAAAAAGAAAAAAAAAAGAAGAAGAAAATAGAAATCTCTTCTCTTACAACTGAATTGTAGCTGCCTCTTTACAGCCAGCCACACCTAGTAGTGATATTTGGGAGCAGAAGCTGGCAGTCCCTATCTCATCTCAATTAAAACTGAGCATACTTCACAGGTCTTCGAGGTCAGTTCCATTATCAGATGTGAACTCATGTTTCTATTTACTCTGACTCAGCAGCACCTACATACACAGCACTCAAAGTCAAGTCCTAGTGGAAAGAATATGAGTTTTCCACCCAGGGTGCTTGGAGCCAAATCACGAAACAAAATATTCTGAGGAATAGACTTGCCCTTTTCAAAGATTCCTCCCTGCTTGCAGGCATTAATCTGTTATTGAAAATATGCCAGGTCATATAACCAAAGGCAGAAGAACAGACTGACACAGGTAAAGTTATGCTAAAATTATGTTAAGACTCTCAATCATCTGTCATGCTGTATGCAGCCTTCACTTTCCTGAGTTCGTAAAACAGCTACAATTATGAGGCAGGGCGTAAGAGAGGTAGAACTCATCCTGTGCAACTAGACTGCAACGCTTACACCTGTAGGTAGGGACAGGACTGCTGAAAAGATTTGCATAAAAACTAGAGGGGAAAAAAAAAAAAAAAAAGTCGTTTGTTGTCTACCAAACTATGCTAAAAGAAATATGTATAATGTACCTAGGAATGTATTCCAGACTTTATAAAAATATAGGTGTAATTAGTAAACTACCTGAACTGAATAACAAACCATATTAAAGCCTGTATGGTTTTAAATTCTGCAGCTGCAGTTTGTCACACAATCTCTGTGAAAAATCAAGATCCTGTAGCATTTTAAAAAAAAAAAAAAGAAGAAAAAAAAAGAAAAAGAAAAAAGATTCTAGTGTAGCTTTTTGGTAGGAAATAAAACTCTAAAAACCTAAACTGCAATTAAGCTGCTGAAGTCATGTTTGCCTGAATTTGCAGAAAGCCTGACATAAGAGACTAAGAATTATGAATTCGGCAGTTTCATTTCAGCATCACCATTAACTATCTCATGGTTAATCAAAAATGCTTTTCAGACAAACCAATGTGTCTCCTACATCTTCTTGCACAGAATAAGCCTCAGTTACTTCTAACTAACTCCAAGCCATTATGAAGATCTGCTTTGGAAAACTTTATCACCAAGAAGGACATAACACCACACTATTCATATTCATATTCAAAGCTTTCAGTACAGAACTCAATTTCACATTTTAGCCTGAAATCAATGAAAAAACTCCAGCTGCAGAACTCACTGTCTTCCAGGGAACACATAAGACTTAGTTCTCAGTATTCAACACAGCATGTTCTCACAATGTATATTTTTTCAGATATGTATCATTTTAAAAAAGCTTCTTGTTTCCCAACTGCAATTCAAAATTTTCACAACAACTATAAAAAACATGCCATAATCCCTGACAAACTGGTGCCAGCAGCCACTTAGCAGTCTTGGCCAAATTCAGAAGAGCCTTACATACCCACTGCAATCTTAGTATGATTGTGGAACAAATATAACTTTGACTCTAAATCTTATTGGAGCTGGTGTTAAAAATGATTGGAGAACTGAGGCAAAATTGGCAGGAATTGGACGTTTGTACTCAATGCAGATCACTTTCAATTTAATCTTCAAACAAACAGAAGCCTGATCTTGAGTTACAGTTTAAAGTGATCTGGCCATTATTCTCCAAGGCTCTCAAGGTAGATGTACACCATGTTTGCTCAAATGCCTCAGTGATGCCAAAAAGCAAAGTAGCTCCTAAAAGGAATTAAAAAAAAAAAATCCAGAAAGTTGAACATATGCTTTAAATTCAGCTCTGTGTTAACAGGAACATTCATACCTCTCTATTTACTTGGCTCTTGGTATAGAGGATAAGTCTAAAGCAAAAAATCTCAGTCTCTGGGTTTCATGCCAACAAGAAGAACTGTGGGAAGACAGAGATGCCTGTTTGTATTCTCCTAAGCATTCTAGGGATTTAGGGACAAATTTTGCATGCCTTATGCATGCAAGCTCTCTCAAAACTGAAGGAGATTTCCACTGGGGGGAAAAAAAAATAGATAAAGAGCATAGGATTTAGTCAAGTAGAGTTCCTAATGCCTTCAACAAGAAGACCAGAGGTCTCCTCAACTATATAGTCATGATCACTTCCTTTAATAAAGGATTTGTTAACAGTTGCTGTAAGTAGACAACCTGTAGATATCAGAAAATCTAAACTGAAGTTACAAATAGGCTAGACACATTATGAAGTTCATGTTATGGATGATGGAAGCTTAGAGCCAGATTAATCGCTGAACTAGTTCTACTGATATTTCTGGAAGTCCAGATTTACCCAGTTTCGCCCTCTGCAGAGTAAGACTCTACAGCATCTAACAAACTACGGTGAACCTCTAAGGGGCTCTAGGATTTGGCTTCTTGAACACAAACCTGAGTTCACAGGTTTTTATGACATAATGAATTTGCTGCAGTATCAAATTAGTATCAAATTTGTATCTTTGACAAGAGACAGAACTTTACTTTCCCTTGGCAAACAGAGAGCAGCTTCAGGGCTACACCGTTCACTTATTTATTAGACAGACACTGCTTTTAAGAGATAACAAGGTTTGATCATAGAAGGTGTGTCAAATCCAGGTACACAACGTTGGGGCGGGGTGATGGTGAGATTCAGATTAGCAACACGTCCTAAAATGTCATTACCAGACACCGTAACCAAATAAAGAATCTTAACTATTAGCAGAATGTGCTGATAACCAAAAATAACAATCTGGCTTCAGGTGTCATTATGGTGAAAGTCTAGAAATGGTACTAGAATAAGCCTGAGGCAGGTCCAGATGTTCTGAAAAGTTTCACCTAATTAACAATGAAATTGAAAGCCACTGTGAATTCCCAGTAACTTGCATCCTTGTTATCAAGTCATTATCCCATTTACATTGGGAATTTAAAGGATTCTGCCACACAAGGGAGAATAACGTTGACTGCCTGCAAAGAGGAGATGGGGAAGAGAGGAGAACTGGAGAAAGTAGTCAAAAAGAGTATCATGGTATACCCAAAGTATTTTGTCTCCAGAGCTGTGTTGAGGCAGAGACAACACAAGTCTGGAGATACAGAGAACAATGCTATGCTTGTAAATGAACATTCACTGATCAGTGAATTAAAAAACAAAAGAAAAAAATTAATATAACAAAAAATATCACCTCGGGGCACAATTTCTATTCTCTGAAGTTGATATACGCCCATGTCCTACAGTAAAACTTGCCTAACAGAGGATGGGGGTGAGAGCACCATTTATTAAGACTGACCAATATTTCCTAGAATAAGAAGCTTTTTCTGGTTGTTCATAAAATGATACAAAATAAACCAATGAACTAAAAGAACCACATACTTGACGTACGCTAAAAGGGGGGGAGGGGGGCAGTTTGGTTGGTTGGTTGAGGCTTTTTCACTATTTCAGACAAACAAAGACAAATCAAAATTAAAGGAGAAAATATTCTGTCCGTAGAAAAAAGAATTCCTGTAACATTTTACAGCAGAGGTCTGAATTTGGCCAGCTACAGAGGCCATTTTACTCTGGAATTCCATTGGCTGTATCGGACACCTCTGTTCAGAACTGAAGCTGAATCCTTTGGAATTCAAACTAGAGAGTTCTGTTCACATTTACACTCTGCAGCTCGGACCGATTTTTGCCATAGATCTGTTTCAGGACCATCAATCTTGAAACTGTGCAGACACTAGAAAATTCTGTATTTGAATAACGACATGAATACTTAAGCCTCATTCCTGTCTGTATCTCTCTATTCATATGAATGAGAAATAAGTACAGAAATAACAAATTCTTATTCAACAAGCACCTTTTCTTTACCACATTACTGTTTATTTCTTTTGGAGAAAAAAACAGTAAAGGTTAAAGAAAAAAATTTGGAATGCTACACTACAGAATGTTAAATGCTATAATAACAGCAGTAAATCTCAAATTTGGAATGCTACACTACAGAATGTTAAATGCTATAATAACAGCAGCAAATCTCAATACCTGAACTGGGATGCTTGACTCTTAGGCATCCTTGAAAAACCCAAACTGCAAACTCACTCAAAGTATGAAAATTAAGCTACAATATCAACGTAATTACCCAGACAGTGTCATGCTGACACCTTGTAATTTTCTAGCTGTTGGAGCAAGGGTTGTTGGAGCTCTGCTACGTCTGCCATTTTGCAATAATTACTACCTACTACAGTTGTGGAAGCCAGAGATGAGAATATTAAACTGTTTCTTATGCATTTGAAAATTATATATTAGGACAAGGGAAACAAGGAGGGAGGAGAAGAGGGAAAAGACAGAACATGGGCCGTATGTCATGGTTTGCATTGGGATGAATGAAGCCCCTGCACTATTATGCAATAACGCATCTTTGTGAAGGTGTTTGGATGTTTATCACCCCTGTGAGTTATCATTAATATAAAAAGCAATACAAAATTGTAGAGGTTTGACTCACTCTGCTTCCCCTTTCCTTGCTGACAGGAGCAGCATTTATCAGCACTCAGGAGGAGCAGGGTATCAAGCATGTTGGATCTAACTGAGGAAGCTTGGTCCCAGGTGTCCCTGAAGATCCTTCATGCTCAAGTGTTCCAAAAGGCAGAGTTATGCTGCTCCTCCTTTGGGGTCAGGTGGGTAAGTTTTAGGAGGTGGAGAGCACTTTCCAGAACTTCTGATCTTTACTGGTCAGTGGACTGCTCTGAGCTGTCACTTGAGTGAGTTGCCCCCAGCAAATATTCATGTACAAATGTAATTCTGTTATTCCTGCCAGTTATGCGGGGGACCCACTGCTGGTGGTGTTAATAAAAATTACCTAATTGTACTTGTCTAACCAGAGGCACTTACCTAAAGAGTGGAAGTCTTGTTTCTGACAATAAGCTTTAACAAGCAAAATAAAAATCCTTTAATAACTTAATACAGCTTCACAATAAAATCTCCAGATTTTTCAGATGTTGCATTTCATATAACTTCAACATTATTCAATTAGAACAAACAACATCAGAATACAGAGGCACATCCAATTTAGGCTGGAAAGTCACCAGGGCCACAGACATTACATCCATTTTAGTTTCTTCTCTACTGCTTTGGAGATATTTCAATTTTTTCTACCAGTAATCACAGATGAAAGTAAGTACTTTTGTAAATGTAGCAACTAATTTAAAGAATGTCCCCATGATTAGTGCAGCCCTCTTCTTCGCTCTGCAACAAAGCAAGTCTCCACCATGTGATAACAGTGGCATAATTTAGGTCAGATTTTTGGTTCAGATTGCTACAGATGAGAGAAACAGTGGATGTCAGCCACCTATTATTCTCCTCAAATCAGTAGGTGTATTACAGGACAATTTAAACCCTTCTATGGTTCAGGACAGATTTAAGGATCCTCTTGATTTTGCCAGTTACAATACACAGCTGAGATGCAGTAGCCATCATACACTGAAAACTCTAATCACCCATTCCTTTCCCAGCCATATCCGTCATTTGGAGAACAAAGCATAGCGGCATTTATAGCAGGGTTCTCCCTCACCAAAAACCCCAGCCACACGACTCTAAGTTTGCACAAAGAAATGCAGGGAAATGTTTAGATCAGAATTAGCACTTGCTCGCAAAGACAAGCGTGTCATTTCTCACATCTCACCTGATCAGCTAGTTCAAGACTCTTCAAGCTTACTGCAGACAATGAAAAATTCCTTGAGGTAAGAAAATTATTAGACCTACAAAACACGGTTAGAGTCCTGCTTAAAATGAATTATTCAATTCTTCTGAATGCAGGAAAACACATTAAAAAAAAACAACCAATCATTTCTTTGATCAGTTGTTCAGCTGGAACACTGTTATTCTGCATCAGCTCCTCTATCTCCAGCTGTCTCATCAGCTTTAATCTTTGACTCTTTCATCAACACACAAAACTTTCACTAAACAAAATACTCTCCAGGGACAAGGACCAGGAAAAAGAGAGGGGTGGTATTTTCTATGTATTGTTTTGGGGCTCCATTTGATTTAACTTCCTGGTTGATTCAGAAAAGTAAGTACTTTATACATTTACCTCCAGTAACTAGATGGTTATGTCATGTCAATTACGTCCAATCTGACACAAAACATTTTTTTCCATGGAAGACCAATAACAAGGAATGTGTGAGACTGCTCCACAAAGCTAACAGTGTCAGTGGGGAATGACGAAGAGCATGGCCCAGGAGTATAATGACCTAAACAATACAGTTTTCTTTTTTCAGGGTGACAGTCCTTTCCATTCCATTACTAATTTTACTCCAAGCCAGTGTTCATGCACGCTACTCTAAAAGTTCTTAAAAAAAAAAAATAATCTATAAACAGCAAAGATCAATTCTTTCAAAGTCGTTAAATATTTTACTTTCTAGTAACCATTATTACCCCTCTGTTCCATTCTGTAGTGAAACAACAAAGATGATAAAACTACTTTACAGGTAGATTATTTAGATCTGAAGTTTCCCCTGCTCCTGATTATTTTCCTGTAAAAAGAACTGCAAAGCCAAAACAAGCTGCAGGAAACTACAGGTTGCATACCTTCAGTTGTGTGCATAGAGAAAGATGGTAAAAAGTGCTTATGAGAAGGTGAAATACATGAAGACTTACAGAAGATTTTTTTTTATTTAGTTAAAATATAAAGCAAACAGAACTACATGATCACGTTCATTCTCAAGCACAAATACAATTGTATATAGGAAGTTGCAACTTCTGGCCCCAACTAAGTACAAATACATTCTCATTCTTAAATACATACCGAAACATAATTAGATTTTATAGTCAGGCTTGATTAAGTTACAGTTTCTTTTATGAACAAAGCTTTAACCGGGTCATCTATAGCTTAGGCAAGAGTTAATCACAGCTTCTCTCTGCTTTTAGGATAAAAATTAGGATTTTCTGGAATGGATCACTTCTTATCTTTAGCCTTTTCTGGTATCATCATCATACTCTGCACAGTTTGCTATTTTTCTTGCCCTCAACATACAGTTACACACGATAAGCACAGAAATTCGTATTTCAGAAAAAGTAATTTCTACCTCCATAGTACTATTTAAGAAAGTCTCAGCCTATGCCTTTCTTTTTTTCCATCTCTTCCAATATTTTTTTTTTCAGGAATTTTGTGAAATGTTATTGAAATTGCAAGTCAGTACTTATTCTATGTGTGGTTTTGGTGTATAAAACCACTTCAAAGGCATTGAGAGCTGTTAAAAAATTTCGTTTGAAATGGAGTTTCATAATGTTGCATGTTCTGGACAAGGTCAGACATCTTTTTTTTTTCATCCATTACATACAACAGCCTACATCAGAGGTAACCTCAGGACAAATTGGCCTTACGTGGTTACTCAGACTTACAGTGACTGCAGAAGAGTAGCATGGAATTTTTGGCCCCCGCAAGTTTACTCTTAACTGATTAATGATGAGAAGGACATGATGCATCCAAAATGCTTAACAAGCAGAAGCCATCTATGTCCATTAACCCAATGGATTACAGAGGCTGAAGAAATATATGTCTCAGGAGAAGGCAGATAAACAGCACTGAGATTATTTGGTAAAATATTTAGTATTTAGCCTATTTGCTCTGGTGTGCTGTGGCTTCGTTCTAATCTTCTGTCTCATAAAGCTTCTCTGCCTTACAGCACTCAAAGATACGTAATTCTCAAAGATCAACAGAAACGGCTGCCTTTGAAGTCAGCCAAATTCAGCTAAAAAGGCTTTATGAGAATGCTGATGCAAGTTGCCATTTTGAATGTATGAAGTCTAATTTTCAACACAAAAAATGCAAGCTTATTTCAATAAAGAACATATCTCATTAGCATTCAGTGACTTGAACTGAACTGTATATGACTGATACATATGGCCTGAACTATGTAAGCTACAAATGAAAAAATTCTGCTTAGTAAGCTACCATCAACAAATTTCTCCAACAGTTACTATCATCATCTTGATTGTATTTTCAGTAAGGTACAGCGGGGAACTTCAGAGTTCATTGAAATTTGCAAGATGACTTGATTACATAAAAAGGATGTTAGCTGTTCCCTGCCCGAAGGAATATATCCTTCCCAGAAACATATTTTTGTCAAAACTACATACCAGCAACACTGAACTTTTTCCAGCCTATAAACTCTGCAGTGGTCTCATTTACATAATTGCATAATTATTGTAAAGTATACATGACTTCTAGCACTGTTTTCTTTTTAAAAGCAGTTTTTAAAATTATTAGAGAATTTATATGTATTAAAATCCTTATTCATAAAAGAATGTTTCACTAGGTAAAGGCATTTAAAATGCTAAATCTATGCATCTGGTCAAAATTTTCTAGTTAAGGTCTATTTTGTAATCAGTTTTTTTTAAAGTTTACTAAGAATTGTAACATCTCTTTCTTACATTCTTTCCTTACATCATAGTCTCCTCTAAAGTCAATCTGGATTGACAACCTAACTTCAGAAACACATCTCTGCCTTTCCAAGCTGGACATGTGAAAATGAAAAGTTTTGATGAGACAGCGGCCATCTCCTAGTTCCATAGGGCTTCCCATACTCCAGTCACCAAAGTCATGCCTGCATCTTTTTTGTTCCCTGCAGGAACAGTAAAAAACATTTGCAATATCAGCATCAAGTTGCCCAAAAGCCTGCCTGTTTCACCACTAGCTCATCTATTTCCTACAGTAGAATTTTTATTTGGGAGACCATTTCAGCATGGCTGAAAAAAAAATAAATAACTTTTAATCTGCATAGCAAGTGGAACAGGCTTTGAAATCTTTGTCAAAAGTACATAGAAGACATACTAGAAGCAAACCCAGAACCCCATGAAAAGGGTGTGGGGGTGGGTGTTACTATTATTGTATATGAGACTCAAACTTTATAATTGGCTGAATTGAAAGAAAAGTAAAAGGGGCACACAGTACCTTTAACAGCGATACTTCAAGGGCAGGAAGGGTGAAGAGTGACCCTACAAATATCACCACACCATGTTTTTAAGCTCCTTGCCAAGCACAGAAAGTCAAGATCTGCTTAAGTAGAACTGTCAAAAGGATCAGTAATTCACAAGCTTTCAGGAACTTTTTAGAGTCAGTATTTTTTTGTCACAGTGTAAAATCTGACATGTCAGACTATGAGCTTCCTTGATATTAATATTAAGGTAAACTAACTTTTCAGATGGCTTCTGCTTCAACCCTAGCTGGGGTTCTAGCCCAGCTGGTCTGCTGTCACCGGCAAAATGGCTTCAGCCTTGACATCCTTCCTTTTTCCCACTTCCCTACTGCCCCTACAGGAAAGACGAAAAAGAAATAACAGAAACCTCAGTAGCAATGTAGACATTCATTTACAAAATTAAAAGAAAACCCAGTCATTCAGCTTTAAAAAAAAAAACAAAAACAAAAACAGAGAGGTGCGGGCAGACACCATGACAAAAGCTATGGAAAAAACACTATCAGAAGATCTCCGAGCAGCTTGTTAGAAGAGAAATGTCAGATTTCACCGTAATTATGCTCAGGAAAATACCAACCCTCAATGCCAATCTCAGCACGCATCTTCGATCATCTATGTTTCCCATCATCGCTGTTTCCAAGCAATTTAATGATGGTGACAATGAATTTTGAAAATTCTACACATAAGTAGGCCAATAAAGCCAATAATGCTTAAAAACAGGGAGAGAAGGCAGATGGCAAGAAGCAAGAGGTTTTGAAGCTTGCAAGTTTACAGAAACAATTGTTTGTATGCAACATTTACTCCATTATCTGTTTTTTCATGAACTTCTGCTTCAGCTACACAGGCTAGAGGAAAGTCTGTCTAAGACTAATGTCAGACCCCTGCCAAGACATGAGGACCTAGGACACGGTCTCTTTGGCACGGCATTACCCTCCTTCATCTGCTCTTCCATTCCCAGCCAAAACCAGGTACCAAAGTAGCATCCACCAAATTCATCCCATCCTACCAAGACTCTTCTGGATTTATCCTTTTCATTTTAGGTATAGTATACCGACAGGTTTCACAGGAAAGTAGTCTGAAATATCTATATACCCATAACAACAACAGGGAGCATAATTAGACGTTCATCAAGACTTTTGCAAGAAGGCATTTGTATTTGCCATGCAATACTTAGTTATCCAAGTAAGTAGCTTCATTATCAAAACCCATAAAGCATCAGACTATATTCACTTCATTTTGTGATTCATTACTTCATGAATAATTACTTGTGAATTTAAATATTTTAAGACATTTTCTCTTGTGTAAAGGTATGTCACCTCTCTATTACATCTCATTACTTCTACATAACAAAGAATTTCTCAAACTAACAGCTTATATACAAGTTTAACAAACTTCAGGTACTCCTTAATTCAGTAACAGCCATATAACTTGCTTTTTTCCAGACTTAGAGATGATTGACACTCTGAGCTTGCTGTGCCGTTTTATGGTGTAACATGTCAACACACAAGGAAGCTTCCTTGTGGGAAGGAAAGCACTGAAATTTTTCAAGGCTTGTATAGTTTCCCCATTTACCTCTAAGGAAGTAGTTTGTACATACAGCTTTTCCATATTAGAAGAAAAAAAAAAGTTTATGAATGCACTGGTTTTTCACTTGCACTTTCCGTTCAGCCCCGTGGATATACTGCTGTTTGTTGCAGAAGATTTCACAGGGAAACGCATTTTTAAGATTCACATCCTGCTTCAAGGTCTCCAACTAAAGCTGTACGTACTCCATTTGTATTTTAATAGTTCTCTGTTTTACATTCTATAACACAGATCTAAGAATACAATTAGTATTGGTTTTCTGCCAGCATAAAGTTGTGTAATGCTTGATTTTGTGTATGCCAAGCTCAAAGAACATTGTTTTGTTAGAACAAACATTCATAACTAGCTATCTTGATATTCAGTGTGCATGCAGTCGTTGCATTTATTTCCAGAAGCATATAAAATGCAGTAACAACTTAATCCCGTTCTTGAAAGTATAGTATGTGTTACTCCCCACTCTGTAAAGTTAACCGCACTGACAGTCACAGACAGATTTTAAATAGATTCAGAAGCACAGCATACAGTGTGGATATCTGAAATTATTTTTTTCCTTTTCTTGAATATGTGATTATTTAAGGTATGTCAACTGAATGGGGAGCAAAGATGGACAGGCAACAAGGAAAAAGAAAGAAAAATCTCAAATCTTTGTGAACAAGCACAGGAAATAAGAATGCCCAAACTATTTCAGGAGCTTGACTATATGCTGTGTAATTTCCCAAAGCTATCTGGATTATGTGATTTGTATTTTTTTTTTTTCAGAATCCAACAAAACCAGGAGATTTTTATCATATGGACTTTGGTTTTCAGTTTTAAGTCAAAATTAAATTTCAAATCATCCCAGTGTACTACCTGTAATTAAAATTCAAGAAAAAGTCAGTTGGCTTTTGAAGTTGATTTTTATTCCAAAGCTTGTGGAATAGCTAAAATTTTGCTTAGTTCAAGAAAAGACTGATTAAGGGATAAATAAAATAGTAGATGTGATCTACATTTATTTGCTCTAGTCTTGTATCACATCAAGAAAAAAAGGAATGTTTACTTCCTCACTGAAGAACATGACCTTTTTTTTTTTTTTTTTGCATTCATATAAAAAGGGCCAATAAACTATTTAAACTGGGGAAAATGAAGTGTATCTGATGCTAACTCATGTTTTAGTGCAATGAACGTTAACACTCGCCTTGGCCAGGGCACCATGGGCTTTGAAGCTCCTGGCAGAGAAGGTAGATTGATACCCTTAATCAGCTGCTGAGTGAAGCTGATTTTTTCCATAGCTCAAGCAACATCACCCTACAGACACTTCTTGACCACAGCTTCTAAACTTCTGGACTCCATCCTTATAGATGGAGATTCTATATGAACTACAGGAACAGAGAATTGCTCACTGATCAGCAACCTGTCCCACCCCCGTAATGCAATTGATGGAACAAACAATGAGGGGAGAATGGTAAAAGCTTCTGGTTACGGAACAGACTAAAATAGCTCAGCTTTCTTCCTTGTTCTGGTGTAGATTCCAACAAACTATTTTGATGTATGTATCTGCCATATGTGCCATATGACACATGTATTTCTCCAAATCCACAGTAGAAAGAAAAATGCCCACTTCACAGATACTGTACAGGGTTAAATTGATTACTGGCTGAACACCTCAAAAAGTGAAGCAAAGAATGTCAAAGAAAAAGAAAATAAGTTTTAGCTATTAAGAACCATAAAAACCTTTTAATTTGTATATCAGCTCTTCAAATCCATCATTTCATTTCATCATGAACTTTCAACAGCTGTTGTACAACTTTACTTCTCCTAGAGTCAAAATTGCAACGTTCACTACCACTACTCTGAAAAAAATTATAATCTCACCACAAGCTTTCAGAGGAAGAGGAAAATGTACCCAACCTTTTCAGCTGGCCACATTCCCTTCAGCCTCCATCCAAAACGGCTCCTGGAAGTGAAATGAATGTGGCAATGCTTAGGCTTCTCCTCAGCTAGCACGTCTCAGAGTAGGAGTTTAGAAGTCCTACAGTACTTTCAAAAGCAATGTTAGAATAGTCTAAACATTTGTATATTAGTATAGACTTCATGTCTAAAAGAACAAAGAAAGCTGTTTTCCTGAAGAGTGCAGCTTTAATTTGTAAGCAAAATCACAAAATGATGTTGCACTTAATTATTTGGTGGTGAGAAACACCAGAGAACTTGTTCCTATACCGTAGCAAACACCATCCTGCAAGGGTTAAACAAACCAGCCACGACCCTCTACTAGATGGCTTGGGCCTTTCTTCCTGCTCTATTACATTGCTAGCTGTGCAGTCATAACAGATCTTCTGGTTTCTAGCAAAAAGATGCATAATGAACTGCTCTGTGGGTGGGCTATAAAAATGCTGACAAACTTGACCATTTTCAATGACTTTTCTGTAAATTTCCTCACTGGAGTGCTTTGCATGTAAATTCCAGCAGCAGCAGTTGCTGCCATAGCAACAGAGTTATTTAGGAAATTTTAAAGTGAGTACCACATCATATTCAGTCTCTCATGAAAGAAATCAGACTTGGCAGGAGGATGGGAAGTGGAAGAAGAGATATCAGGTCTATGACTTTCAACTGACAAATGAGTTTATGTGTTTCCCATCTATTTACCAATTCAGGGGAACTTCTATAAATTAATACTTACCTTAGGGTGGTGCTTTGTCACTTGTATTGTTATAAAGATCAATGAAACACTCATGAACAAGTTCACAGCCACAACTTCAGAACGTTCTAGTCAGCCCATTTCTCCAGCCTGTTGAGGTCCCTCTGGATTGCAGTATGACTTTCGGGTGAGTCAGCCACTCCTCCCAGTTTTGTGTCATCAGCAAACTTGCTGAGGGTGTGCTCTGGCCCATCATTCAGACCACTAATTAAACCACATGTTAAACAGGATCAGACTCCGCAACAGTTCGTGGGGCACATCATTAGTTACTGGCCTCCAACTAGACTCTGTGCCACTGATCACCACCCTCTGGTCCTGGCCATTCAGTCAGTATCTAATCTACCTCACTGTCTTCTCATCCAGCTCATACTTCACCAGCTGCTCGACGAGAATCCTACAGAAGACAGTGTAGAAGCCTCAGTGAAGTCAAGGCAGACAATATTCACTGCTCTCCCCAAGTCTAGGAACCCAGTTATTGCACTATAGAAGTTAATCACATTGGTCAAGCATGACTTCCCCTTGGTGAACCCACGCTGACTACTCCTGACGACCGTCTTGCCTTTCATGTGCCTCAAAAGACTTCCCAGTGTTAGTTGTTCTATGACCTTCCCAGGGTTCAAAGTGAGGTTGACTTGCCTGTAGTCCCCCGGGTCCTGTTTGTCCTTTTCGAAGACAGCAGTGACATTTGCTTTCCTGCAGTTATCAGGCACATCTCCCAGTCGCCACGATCATTCAAAGATAATCAAGTGGCCTCACAGTGACACCATCGAGCTCCCTCAGCACTTGCAGGTGCACTCCATCAGGGCCCAGGGACCTACATATGTCTGGTTTGCTTGATCCTCTTTCACCAAGCATACATCTTCCTTGCTCCAGATCTTACCCCCAATCCCTGGAGCCTTGGATTCCTGAAGGCCAGTTTTGCTAGTAAAGACTAAGGAAAAGAAGGAATTGAGTACCTCAGCCTTTTCTACGTCTTCTGCCACCAGGTCCCTTGCCCCATTCAGCAGCAGGCCCACAATTCCACTTCTCTTCCTTTTGCCACCTACATACCTAGCATCACCTTCAACATTGCTCACCAGACTCAATTCCCAGTTGGGCTTTGGCTTTCCTAATTCCATGTCTGCATGTTCAGTGTTTCCGTGTTCCTCCCAGGTCACCTGTGGTTTTGTGTTGTGTGTGTTCTTTTTTGTGTTTCAGCTTTGACAGGAGCTTCTTGTTCATCCATGTAGGCCTCCTGCATTTTTTCCTGACTTCTTACTTGTTCAGATGGACTGCTCTTAAGTTTGGAGAAGGTGATCTTTGCATATTAACCAGCTTTCTTGGGCCCGTCTTCCCTCAGGGCCTTATCCCATGGGACTCTACTAAGCAGTTCTTTGCAGTCAGAGAGCCAGAGCCTGCTCTCCTGAAGTCCAGCCTTGTGGCCTTGCTTTTTGCCCTGTTCTCTGAGGATCCCGAACTCCACCATCAAACCGTCACTGCAGCCAGGCTTGCCTTGGACCTCCACATTCCCAATGAGCCCCTCCATGCCTGTGCGTGCGAGGCCCAGAAGAGCACTTCTCTTCATTGGCGCTTCTGTCGTTTACATCGGAAAGTTGCCAGCTGTAAAGATTCTCATTCACTCCTACATTCCTTTCAAGAAGCTTATGTGATGCTTTCTTCCAAAGGGGGGAAATAGGGGAGAATTATTTAATAAATTAACAAGCCTCCTAGCTTGTTAACTCACAGGAGGAGAATAAAACAGAATACATTTCTAAATATCTTCTAAATAATGCTGAATCTTCTAAATAAAATACAAATATCACAGTCAAATATGTCATACTTATATAAATGAATAATACCTTTATGATATAAAAATCCACGTGACTTGCCACTGAATGCAGAACAGACACACAGATTTCTACCTTTATCATATTCAAAGACGAAACATTTATACTTGAAGTGGAGAGACCAAGCTAAGTATCGTGATCACCACTGAAGAAGAGAGAAAACCTTTTTTTTTTTCTTAAGAGAAAAAACTTTTGTGTGAAGTGAATGTTTTTTTCACTAGCCACAAGCCCCCGCTCAGTGCAAGGAGGCTGCATGGGTTGGAACCAAATCCCACCAGAAGGAACTAGCTAAAGTCTGTCTCGATTCCACAGCAAGCTTCCAGCATAGAGAGGATTCCCACCCACTATAAAATATAACTTCATTCTAACTGGAAAAGAGAATTATAGGAAGGATGAGAGAAATGTATTGTTATTAGTACAAATACTTCAACAGTGAACATCAAGAAATTTTAAGTTTCTAACAAGCAATGTCAGTTACTGCATATCATAATTCTGAATTCTTCTTTATTTGCTACACTGATATAAGGTGAATTTCCACATACATGCCTTCGTTGTTTTTATTCCATACCTGTATTATACACAGAGAAACGAGTAACAGAACTTGTTGCTAGACAGTGTTATGGCAGCTACATCCATGCAAGTCAGTAGAGACTCATTTGCCTGCTTATCATCATGTTCTCTGTCAAAATATTCTGTACTTCTTTCAAGGCGTGATTGTTTGCAATAATAATAACATGTGTTCCTCTCAAATCTATTATTACATCACTTACCCTTTTATACATACATATATATATATTAAAAAAAAAGTAATATCTGTGTGTGTACACATGGCTCTAAAACCAGCCATATCAGTGTTTGATCACCTGCTGTAGCGCTAGTGTAAACCAATACTATTGAAAAATATACTATTGTCTGGGATAGTCTTGACAATACTCTCCTGGGTTAGCTAGAAATGCAATGACAGAGCTGGCCACGTCTCTCATCTTTCCAGCTGTACCACCTTCACAATCTGGTACAAGTAATGAACTGGATGAACTCAAAAATACTATGTAAGCCAAAACTATCTTTCAAGACAAAATTCTATTATATTAAATATGTCAGAGTACCACAGCTATAAGTCAGTATGAACTATTTGTATCAGTTGAGTCATATACTGAAGGACTGCAAGCAAAAAAAACCTTAAATGTGTATCACGCTCTTAAAGGATGCATGCATTATATACCTCTTTCTGGTTGCTCATCCATCTTCCTATAAAAGTTATGCCCTCAGCTTGTGAAAAATCAGTTCATAATAGAGAGATATTACTGCATATTAGAATATTCCGGGACTAGGGTGGGCAGCTGGGACACAATATGAATATCAGAGAGTGCAATTAGGACTCTTCCTCGCAGACATGTGCTGTTCATGTGTAATATTACACAGGCTAGTTTCTTGTACTTCTGTCCCTATCTGTGCCTGAATGATCCAGCTCTCACAATCCTTCTTTTAAATGGTATTTTAACCAAAAACTACACTGCAATGCTTTTGAGGATATATTATTAGACATTACCTAAACTGGAAATTTCTGGTATCTCAGAGAGCAAACTGGTATCTCCAACCCTTGATTTAAATTTTCCAGAGATTCACTGTGTCTACAAGTGTCATTGCCAATGGACACTGACATTCCTAAAACATGTGCTTGGAATAAGTTCAAGTTAACTTCTCCTGTTGGACTGACACACTTTCCTATAAATCCCTGCCCTCCCTTCAAAGAAGTCCCATCAATTAATTGCACTCCTTTTCAACAGAATATTCTCCAAGTATTGCTGCCAAAATTTGCTGTTATATACTAGTATCAAAGACGAAGGGGATTTTTTTTTTCTTCACATCATGAGGCATCATTGCCTTCTGAGACACAGAACCTAGTTTACAGTTTTAGTAGCAGAATTACTTGATTGACCACATATTGCAGTATGGGCTGTGTCCATTCTTACTGCTTATTACAGCTTTAAAGTATTTTTTCCCATTTGTAACATTAGAAGCTACAAAGGGAAGGGAGTGCATTTAACTTGCTACTAGACCAGAACACCATGTATTGTTGTTATTTTAAACTGATTTTTTTTTTTTCCCCACTGTATTATTTCCCCACCACCACTCGCTACAGCAGGTAAGCTGTCTTTGGCATACCAGCATTGTTTTGTTTGGAATATGTGAGCAGAAAAAGGCAAAGAGGAGGAAATACTTTCTACAAGTGAAGAGATGTTTCAAATTAATTTACTTCAGCCATGGTTTTGTACCTTTTCTGTATTCAGATGTCTTTACAAAGTAATTTAGGTTTGCTGTTAAGAAATAAATGCAGAAGTTTCTTCTCAAGTTCCATTAACTAGTTTCATCTACACTGCATTTCTAGTTTCTAGATGTGACACAAAAATTCAAATATCATTTAATTGAAGCATACAGACCATGTTTAGTGGTAACATCAACTCTAACAAGGAGGCCAGGTTTCTTAGTTGTTTATAGAATCTGGTGTTGTTGGGTTTTTTTTAATTCAATGCTCCATGGCATGTCTATATTAATTCAGAACATTAGTTTCTATCTTACCAGCTAATAAGGGAGTTCATCATCATCTTAGAACAGTGACAGTATCCCCAAAGTGAAGGTACTATGGTGATGGGAAAATTCATCATGATTTTCTTCTACAGCTGATATTCTTCAAAAAATCTCTGCTTCTGGTTAGAACTTCCATTACAACTCTAATTCAACATCCAATATCAGACATGTCCCTCCTCTATCAGCACCAATTTTCCATATGAACTTCTGACAAAGAACTAGAATTAGGGGATAAGTTTATTACAATTACAGATCAAACTTCTACTTTATCTGTTGAAAGGCACTGTAAACAAACCTGAACCAAAGCCTCAGTCTCATATTTCTAGGTTAATCCATCTACAAAATCGGAACACTTCCAACAAAGCACTACCGCATGCCACTAGTGAATGGCCTGCCAGTATGGATAGGACAGGCAGAATTGATGGGAATGGAGAGAGCAAGCACATAAACGATGAGAACACTTGAAAAGAGGCAACAGAAACATCAAATCAAAAAGTGATTGTTTAGAGGGGGAAAAAAAGAAAAAAAAGAGATGCACAACAGTAGAATCAAGGACCAGTTTTAACCTCAGAATATACAGAGAGAATAACTGTACAGCAAGGCTATTGCTTACTCTGTGTTTAATGAAATTGTCTTACTTTTTAAAAAAAAAACAACCAACCATACAAATATAATATTCCCGGAAAAAAAAGAAAAGGGAGATTGTGAGGATAAATATTTAAAATGGTTCTCAATGCTGAAATTTAAGACTGAATGATATCTGTGACAAGCTATTCTACTGCCAACCCAGGACAAACATTTGTACAAGGGACAACAAATCATTTCCCATTCACCTCAGCGGAGGCTGTGGAGGTACACAAAACTGACCCTGTCAGCTAGGATCCAGGTGAGCAGGTAGATATAAAAATTTGTCAAGCTGGAGTTACTGTACAGCAGCCTTTGTGCACTTAAAAAACCCCAAAACACAAGGACAACCAACAGTGGAAGGCAGGTAGGTACACCTTCCCCCAAACTGTGGGGCACAAAGGCCAGTGACAAGTGCGTGGCCATCTCACCAGCTAAAGCTCATTAGCACTAGCCTTTAAAATAATGCTAGTATCCACCACGGACTGGGACCTCTTGATCCCTGTCTCAAGTGCCATTTGCAGGGACATGCAGCCCCAGACAAGGAAAAGTGAGGACTGATAGAAAATATTTATTTAAGTTTAAATATATATATTTCATTGTGTACATTTTATGTATTATTTTTTATATATACATATATACAAATAAAAGAAGAAAAATGAGGACGTTGTACTGGCAAAGCTGCCAAGTCATTCTGAAACAAAAGGAAACTTCTTTACCTTGGGTAACCTAGGTCTTACACTTTCACAGGAAAGCATATTTTTGTTCGACTGGTTTACTACAAAGTTCCGAGAGACCATGATGACAGTCTAATCTGACTTTATGTATAACAGCACAAAAGAACCTCCTCTCACGAATTCTGCAGCAAGCTTAGGACTTCCAGCTGGGTTGGAAAGGAAAACACAAGCCTGCATCCATCAAAAACCCTTCTCTTCCCCAAGGAATCTCATCTTTCTACATACGTCAGCACTGGTACGACCACTTTCACTGTCAAACAGGAAGGAACCCAAAATACCCTGAGTTCCCCCATTTGGGGAAGGTGAGCAATGTACTTCAGTACTTTCAGACCCTGGTTAAAGCATTGTTTACAGGTTTCCACACCGAAGTCAGAGTGTTTTAACTGATTTCACGAAACAGAGTAACTCCATATGTATTATACCTTTTTTCCTCTCAAAAGAGTAAGGCATATTCTAGTTAAACAGTGGTACCAACCTCACCTTGCCAGTGTATCTATCCTAACATGAGCAGAGGTAACAAAGACCACTCCAGTTACCTAAATCAGTTAAGTCATGTGCTACTGTGAATGCGCATTTAGGGAAGAAATTATTCAGGAGTATTTAGGTCACAAATCCTTTCCATCACTGGCATCTGGTATTAGAATTGTGGGCATCTGCCATTTAATGTTTGTTCTAAAAGTAGAAACAGCTTATCCTTAATAAGTATTTAGTATACTGCATATGACTTTGCCAAGAGATTAAATTTCAGAGTTGTTTATAGAATCTGGTGTTGTTGGGGTTTTTTTTTTAATTCAATGCTCCATGGCATGTGTATATTAATTCAGAACATTAGTTTCTATTTTACCAGCTAATAAGGGAGTTCATCATCAACTTAGAACAGTGACAGTACCTCCGAAATGAAGGTATTGTGGTGGTGGGGAAAACTCCAGCAGTAAAAATTTCACCACGGACAAAGCTTGGACTTCAAAAGTGTCTATTATGGGGTATTTTGCAAGACACAGCCCCATTTTTGGGTACAGGGAAAGCACAGGTGGTGTTGCCAAGCAAAGTGCTTTACCATCACATCCCCACAGCCTCCCTAAGTAGAGCACAGATTAAGAAGTGACCAGCACAACTTCCACAGACGGCTCCTGGCAGCACTGCTGGAAGCTCACTCGTCAGAAGCACCATGAGAGCCCAGCAGCCTCATACTTCTTTGTACAAAACAGGGAATACAGCAGAACGTTTCTCAGCCTATGAAAGAGCTGGCATTAATTTTCCCAAAGATCTTATCACCGATATAAAAGACCAGGGGAATAAGCCAACCAAGGTTTGTCAGCATTTTAGTGCAAAGTAGAGAATGTGCCAAAAGATAAATGCGGATAATCTGTACGCAGCACTGCGGCACTCTTCAAAGCATGTTCCACGGGATGTGTAACAGGAGCAGTTCCATCAGCTGGAGGAGACTTAAACATGCTCCACAAGCCAAAGACAATCATGAGACACTGCAAGAGAATATTACCTAATCAAATAGATAATAAATTATTGTTTGCCTTCCCTAAGAGTATATAGATTATGAGTTTCAGAGTTCTCTAGAGACTAGGTCTGTTTCATAAGTAACTGTCCGCAGTTTTTCCTATCATCTTAGCATGTTTTGTATATAACATATTCAGAGAGTGTGTGTGGGAGGTCTGCCACTTTGAAATTCTTGACAACAGCTTAGATTTTACAAAAGAAGAAGTTCCATCCTAGCAGCCTTTTGTTGTGACTGTGGATGACCAATTATTGTGATGCTCTGACAGACTTTTTCTTGTGTCACCCAAGAATTGGTGAGGAAAGAGTTAGTAAAAGAAGCTGCTACTGGTCTTCCACTAGTTTATGCAGATGTAACTCTGTTGGCTCAAAATGAACTTAGGCTGGCTGGAGCTTCTCACTTCATTAAGCAGACAAGACCGTTAGACCTACTTTGCTAGACCACCAGATTTGCAAGGCATAGATGCTTAACCAGTCACTTCATCCACCCTGATGAATAACCAGAAACAGAAGGCTGTGAAACAGAACTGCTTTTGGATTACTTTAAGCAAAGTTAAGCAGGGAAAGAAAGAGTAATGCAAGTTCTACTAATAGCAGTCCATATTTGCAACTAATTTTGTAATTCACTACTATGTGGACACACATACATACATCAGCTCTTCAATAACAACTAAAATTGGCCACTTTGTGGCTGCAGCTACTTTCACATTTTACGAAGGTGACCTGATTCCAAGTTCTGCACCCAAGGAGTGCATACACTCCTAATAAAAAGTTGTTTCCAAGAAGGTTTAGAGTACATTGTTATTTATCAGCTGATTTAGGAGAACCCTGCTCACATACTGAGAAATTCAGACATAAGGCTTCTTTGACTGAATGGAGCTTATCTCTTTGGAATGTGGCAAGATAGAGCAAGATAAAAAAAGCAGGAAAATTAAGTACAGGGAAGAAGGATAAGGAAAAAACTAAAACATTTTGGATGAAAGATGTCCCAAGACATCAGAGGTCTTACAGGAGTTCCATTTCACAGGAAGGAAGGTGATTAGAAGTCAAAAATTTAGTCACTTCCCAGAAACCTACCAGTAGCTTTTACTAAAAAACCTTTTCAAGTAGCATCACAAAAATTGGAGTTGTGAGTTATCTCTGGGCCTGCAATTTAAATCATCTAATTAAAAAGCATTCTATCCTCCTCTTGCCTCCTGGAGCAATGCAGACAAGTTTGCTGAAGAACTATTTCCAAGTCTGCAAAATGACACCATCAGTCCTCCAGCCACGTACCCCCTACCTCACACAGATCTCAAAAGCTCCCCATTTCCATTAATCTTCAGCTGCTTTTGAGGAAATCGTTCAGCTCTGCCATGTTGAACAATGGCTGGATGACTGAATATAGTGTAAATCAGTTTGACAAATCACCATGAAACAGAAAAAACAAACTTTTGAAGAAACAATGTTATGAGTGAGAGAATGCTACAGAGGGAGTTGCACAACACTGAAAGTACAAGAGAAGGGTAAATCAAAGGCTGAGGGTAGCTTCCACATATGCATTCTGCAACTTGAATGTAAAGGTGAAGCACGATAAAGAGAAACTTAATTTCAGAAGGACCTGGGTTTCGACCCCTTTCTGATATGCCACAAAATAGACTATTTAAGAGCCCACAAACCCAGAAAACTTAGCCATCTGCCCATATCCCCAAAAGAGCACCCAAAAAGAATTCTCATTATCACTTACTGCTTAAAAAATAAATAATAATAATCAACCTATCCAGAGATGTTTTGAAAACAGAGGATAAAAACTTTTTATTGTCCCTCTAAATATAAAGCTCGCCTCTTCAAATCCATCTCTATCTGCAGATAGATTTTAATCATGTACCTCACAGGCTTTATGCTGGTTTTGGCTGGAATAGAGTTAATTTTCTTCACAGTAGCTACTATGGGGTTGTTTTGGATTTGTGCTGGAAACTGTGTTGATAACTCAGGATGTTTTCATTATTGCTGAGCAGTACCTGCACAGAGTTGTGGTGGGTTGACCTTGGCTGGACAACAAGTGCCCACCGAGCCGCTCTATCACTCCCCTCCTCAGCAGAACAGGGGCAAGAAAATAAGATGAAAAAAACTTGTGGGTCAAGATAAAGGCAGTTTTATGAAGCAGCAGCAGAAGTCACATGCATGGAAGCAAAGCAAAACGAAAGATGTGATTCTCTGCTTCCCATCAGCAGGCAATGTTCGGCCACTTCCCAGGAAGCAGGGCTTCAGTACATGTCGTGGTTGCTCCAGAAGACAAATAACAAATGCCCACCAGTTCCTCTTAGCCTTTATACCTGAACAGACATCATACAGTATGGAATATCCCATTGGTCACTTTGGGTCAGCTGCCCTGGCTATGTCCCCTCCCAAGAACACCACTGGTGGGGGAGGGGAATGGGGGAAAGGTCAGAGAGTGCTGACGCTATGGGAGCACTGCTCAGCAGCAGTCAAAACACTAGTGCATCATTACCACCTTTCTAGCTACCAACACAAGCACAGCACTGTGAGGGGCTCAGCCAGTCCCAAAACAAGAGCCAAGGGCTTTTCTGCTCCTCATCCCACCAGCAAGCAGGCTCTGGGTGCACAAGAAGCTGGGAGGGGACAAAGCTGGGACAGCTGACCCCACCTGACCCCAGGGATATCCCGTACCATATGATGTTGTTCTCAGCGTATAAAGATGGGGGAAGAAGAAGGAAGGGGAGGATGTTCAGAGTGATGACGCTTGTCTTCCCAAGCCACCATCAGGTATGATGGAGCCCTGCTGTCCTGGGGATGGCTGAACACCTCCCTGCTGATGGGGAGGGGTGAATGAATTCCTTATTTTTCTTTGCTTGCGTGCATGGCTTTTGCTTTACCTATTAAACTGCCTTTATCTCAACCCACGAGTCTTCTCACTTTTACTCTTCTGATTTGCTCCCCCATCTGACTGGGGGTGGGGGACAGCAAGCAAGAAGCTGTGTGGTGCTTAGTTGCTGGCTGGGGTTAAACCACAACAATCCTTTTATAAAAATTGACAATAAAACTATCAGCAGGATAATCTTCCTGCCCTGTGTTTAAATGACTTGAGAAGTACTCTGTGTCCTTGGAATAAATTGACTCAAATACAAGAGTACAAGATGCAAGATAAGAAGAGAGATCAATAGAGTAATGTGCAGGTAAGCAGGCGAGCCAATAGATACATATCAGTGGTAAAGCAGGTAGTTAAATACAAATACAATGCAGCCCAAGATCACTATACCAACAAATTAGAATGTTATCAGCCACTAATTTAATGTCAATCAGTACACCTGCAAGAAAGTAATGAAATAAATGTTGCTATATGTAAAGCAGCATTAATGAAAATCCCTATCCACAAAACTGGGTTCATATCCAATAAACAAAGCACAATTTTATTAAAATTCCTTTAAAAAGTCAATTTGAAAATATTGATTCAGAGTAAGATTTATATTGTCTAGTTTATAAAACACAGACAATTAACAGCTGGAATAAATTCAAAGATACTTTATTATAGTTAGGCCGTTGCATGATGGACCCTCCAGGGGAAAGCAACCAACCAACCAACCAACCAACATCCCTGCCCCCAAAAAAGAAAAAAATAAAGGAAACAGAAAATAGAGGTCTGAACAGCTTTGTACTCTCTTAGAACAAAACAAAAACCTCTGCCTCTGGTGCACTCCAATTTCACCACCTCCTTGCATGCTGAGATTATTTCAGAAGGAAACTAATGAATCTCCAAATCCACCCCTTTAGCTGTTGTGACTATCAGCTTAAGCCCTGCATTCTTCAGCTGGGAAACCTTGTCCTGTGCTTTGCTCCTAAGCCTAACATTCTGCAATGCAGGAAGAGGTATGAAACCAGATCATGCTAAAAATCAGCTCAGCAGCACAGTAAATTCCATCTGCTGTTGCATCAAAGACGAATTACATACCGTTTGCCTTCACTGAACTACAGGAAGGTTCTAAAAATATGTAGCCACATAGTCCTACTAAGGAATAGCTCTGCCTTATCGTTTTGGCATCATAAATGTTCTGCAACAGTAACGTCTGCTAAGATGTAGAGACCCAGCCTTGTTAAAAAAAAAAAAAAAAAAAAACAACCCCAAACCAAACAAAAAAACCAAAACACCTTCAGATGACTTCCCAGAATACTAGAATAGTTTAGATTGGAAGGAACCTTTAAAGATCATCTAATTTACTCTGACCTGACCAAAGTTATTCATATTTGTCCAACTTCATAGTCATGGCTATGCAGTCCAAAAAATATTTTATGATTTTCTACTAACTGTACTTCAGAATACTCCCCATACATATAGTACCAAAACATTTTCTAGGAGTTTTAGAACTTGACCACTGTATCAGGACCTTGTGCTTTTGAGCTGCCATTATTTATTAAAGTTTTTTTATTTTATTCTGCAACTGGGATACTTTTGAATAGTAGATCTCTTTCAAGCATACACTGGCCTGTGTTTACTGTGACCAGTCACCAGAATCCCAGGAATGCTTGTTCCAGCAAGTACCTACAGGTAATAGTTACAACATCAGGCTTATGATGACCAAGAATTGAAAGGGTGATTGCAAATGGTTATACAGAGTCAGATGAGAAAGAATAGAGTTTGGAAAGTGAAGACCCTCCCAAAGAGAACAACAGTCAAGTTCTTTATGGCAACTGCAAATAAGAATAACAACCAGTTCATGTATTTGATCCCTTAAATCTGCGTAACAAAAGCCAAAAGCTCTTTTGGTAATTTATTTCCCTGAACATGTTCCTCTCCAGCAAGATAATTTCACATAATAAAATAATATGATAATATTGCCAAATAATTTTTTTTTCATGCTGTTTGACATGCTTTAGCTTGCATATGGATGTCCATCCATTCATCCACCAGCTTAGTGCTTGTAAAAATCACATCACATCTACACTGATGAGAACCACATTTGAGCATGTATTTCAAAGGAAAATCAAGGCTCTACAGCTTAGTTTTCAATCACCTACATGGCTCCTCTAAATCAATTTTAAAAAATTTTTTTTTTAAAAAAAAAGATGTACTAAAGTAATAGAAACCATTTCAAAACTTTGTGTAATATTGCAACTCAATTTTAAAACTGGAATTAAAAGTACTTCAAAAGGAAAAGAAAACAAACGCACCTCCTTTGAGGAAGTACGGTTGCAGGTAGTCATGAAATAATGTATCAGATGTTCTCCTTGTCTTTGTGTGTATTACAAAAAGTCTCCTTCCTTTCAAAAAGATTCCAAAAAAGACAAAATTCAGAAACTGCAAATTCCATTTGAGGAACAGTGAATGGAAATAGATCTGGGCCATTACCACATCACTTTTAAGTTGTAAGATCTAATACTACTCTGGAGGGGGAAAAAAAAATCAATTTGTCAGGCTGCGAGATAAAAAGCATTTTCCCTTGCCTTCTTAGCGAAGCACAGACAATCAAATACTGTGTTCATCTGAACTACAAAGCCTGGTGAGCACTTCAAGATATGAAAAAATATGAATAGCCAAACCTGAAAAAGGTCCTTGTAGATTATTATTAAAATAAAACGATAAGAGCTTTTCTTGTTTAAAGTTTCCGTTTCTATTGCCTAAAAAGTAACAAACAGAAGTCATTGATTGCAGTGGTTAAAAAGATATTTGGTTCCAGCAGAACTTCTATAAATATCACTTGCAATTGTTAGCTGATTTACTGAGTTGTAGCTTTCATAGCAATACTGCTTGATTAATATAAAAAACTATGTATATTTCTGCACCCTCACAATGGAATTGGAATTCTTGGCCTTTTTTAAAAATAGTCAGTGATGATGGACTGCACTTGGAAACACAAGAAGAATTATGTGCAAAATAAACTGCCTTTCACATACATTGCAATTCAAGAGCATCAACACCGACAGCTGAGATGCTTCAACTATTCCGGGCATCAACAACTGTGATTTGCAGGGTCTCTGATTAATACTGTAAATGTCATTAATCCAAGAGGATGTTCAAATTATGTCCAAAATCATTTTGCTTGTGCCTTTTATTTAATAAGGTCTTTCACCTGCATTCATTTAAGATTGCAAAGTTCAAACTGCTGCAGAGTCAGGCATCAGTTGTAAGACTTGAGTGGAAGACAGGCGTAATCATCACTTGTTTGCTAAAGGTCATGGTTTTTAATGGGGCCTCTTAGATTACACTCACTAACGGTCCCAGTCTGCCCAAGTGACTATTTTCGGACAATGGCCATGGACAGAATTTCTTCCGCAGCAGATTTGACCTGTTATATTTACCTCTGGTTTCCTGGTATGTGGTGGTCCACAGCTTGTAGACTATGTAAGATTTATAAGACAAATCTTGTGGCTGTCTCGTTACTTTAGAAAAGGCAAAAATCAGTCCTTCATATCTACAACCAGACTAATTTGACTTTTACTGTGAAAACTTTTATAAGGCAATTTTGGTAACATACCAGCAAAATTAACAGCAAGTAATTACCAAAACATTGTATCTATGTTTGTATGTTGTGTATGCAGATAGTAGATACACGGATTTTCTAATGGATCATTGTTTCTGTACAGTGAGCAATTCAATGACCCTAATACAAGGTGATAAGAACTTGCTAATAAAATATTAGATATGTTAAAGAAGTCTGAAGGCTGTTGAAGAAAAATAGGGGTCTTTAACAAGCCCCCAGAAATTCAAGCAGCAGACGATAGTGGAGACTTTTGACAGTACTGGTGCAGGATGCTACCTGGGCTGCAGAGCTAAAAATACAAATGGTATATTGTCAAATTCCTAGTAAAGGAATGCAACCTTGGGAGCTGGGTAAAACATACCACATGTAGCAAAACTCGGATAAAATAGAATTTTGGGAGCAACAAACAAAAAGCAAGAAAGATGACTGTGTTAGCAAACACAAAACAATAAATGCATGCAGATCCAAGAGCAACAAGGAAGAAATATTCAATATCAATGTAATTCTCTTTCTCTCAGGATGTAGATGTAAACCTTCATCAACCTTCTAGAAGATAACTTACCACTACAGACCCTAGGACCCTAAGGAGCCTAGAGCAGTTGAGCCTAACACCAGAGGAAGAAATAGATACTAAACAGCATGTGTATACCATTTTAATTATACTAATATTTGAAATTAGCAAGAATTGGATAATTAGAGATACTGATGTGAGTGTCTATCTGTGTGGAGTATTCTAACTGGACAAATAACAACTCTGGTTAGATTGCTAATTCTTTAATTAGACTAAGAAAAAGATCTTGGCTCTGCATATAAGGTGCATTTCTTTAGTCCACATAAACTGCATGGGCTGTTTAGTTTGGTTCCTTGCTCAGGGAACTTGGCTAAAATTTCAGTTCAATAAAATTAGGCTAATAAAAAGTTTTTTATTATATTTCCATACTGAACTGAAGCAGTGAAAATTGAACTGAAGATGCAAAAATAAACATATAAAAATTTTTTGTGGTTGCAGAAGGAAAAGCCTGGTCAGTCTTAAACTGTAATTTGCCATACGCCTCTCAGCCACAGCCAGAAACAGCACAAAACCCAACAAGCATCAGACTTAAAATCATCCACTGTCTAGGACCATGACTCAACCCCATTAGCAGACAGCAACATTCTAAAAAAACAATTTAAAGTGATATTGATTCTAGTGTTACAGCTCCAGAGCTGCCATTTATAATCGAAAAAACTTACAGCTGCTGAGAGGTGAAAAATATTTCTGACAACTCTGACAAATAAATTGGGCTAGTATCAGGGATTTTAGAAGTAACATGCTAAGGTTACTTGATAAAAGTTTATGAAAAGTGGAAAAGAAATTGGACACTAATCCAAAGTGAGGAAAATATTTTCCAGCATTAGCAAAGCCAACCATTCCAGAGCACACAGTTCTGTTAGTAGGAGAGGCAAATGAAGAGAGACTTCAAAAAAGAAATGCTGCAGAGTTTTAAGAGGGGACACATGGGAGCTGCTAGTTCAGAAGTAATACTTGTCAGAAATCTGAACATATTTGAATCTCTTCAACAAAATATTACATGAAAAAAATGACCCAGCTGAGAAATAACAGTTATTAAATGCCCAAACCTGCTGATGCAGTTCTACAGAGAACACATACTTCTAATAGCATAGTCCTTCCTCCACCTGATTCTCTCCCTTTGCTCAAAGGCAAATCATTTCAATGCATGGATGTAAAAAGTAATAATAAAGGAGAGGATCACACTGATAAAGCAAGGAACTATTTAAGCTGGGTGGGAAAACTTAGTCATAGCTAGAATACCAGCTGCAAACATGGTACACGTGCACACACACAGTTTGGGGAATTGCATCATGCTGGTGATGGCACAGGTGCGGTATCAGCCTTAGTAGGTGTGTGTGTGTGGGGGGGGGGAACAGAAAAAAAACCAACCAAAGAAAAAAAAATAAAATAAAAACCACAACAAACCAGCACACAACCATGACTGCTAAGCAAAAGAAACTGATCAGCCAGTTGTTTTGCAGGCCTGCTGATGTTCCACAGGAATACTGTGTATGGATCCGCAGCGGTTCATTCAGACCATCACTAGTCACACTACACTCATGCTGCCCACATGAACGCAGATTGAAAGACTGGACTTTCTGCTTCAGCACAGCGAACAACAGGATATATTGCCGAGAGGCACAATTACAATATCTGTTACAAAAATTAAAGTTTGGGGGAAATACAGTGTGGATTAATGTCCCTTTAGTTACACTTGCCGCAACACTTCAGTGTTCTGACTAGTTTTAAACTGCTGGAAAACAAAATCTCACAAATGTGGCTACCACACACCAGTTTAGTTACAGGCACCCTCTGTTCTATTAGTGGCACGAAAAATCCCCACGTTTGGATTCCATAGAATTACATATTATTTCAAACCCAGCATTTATCGGCATTACAGAAGGAAGATTAGGCTGCGGTGGTTAGAAAGCAGAAAATGCCATCCTGTCAATAAAGGTCAGCACTTCCATTATTGTTGCTTGTTTCAGCACATGAGTTTCCCCTAGACAATTTACAGGAAATGGAAAGGAAAATAACCAAATCATTGGAAAAATTGTTACAGATGCCATCTGGTCTTCACAGATGGGCCTGTACTGTAGGTCACGCACATCTTTCCCTCTGCCATCACTCACTGAAGAACTCCAAGCAGGTAAAGAAACAAAAGCAGTGACTTTAAAAAGTATACTAGCAGCACACCAAGTAGAAATTTAGCCACTGTATCTCCACTTCACACTCCGCTGGGAGTCAGGAGTCTCCAGGCTGATGAAACCTCACTCCAAAGGGATACAAAACCTGTTAGTCAGGAAGTCAAAGGCTAGATCTGTAATGAATCACAGAGGAATTGTGAAAAACAACTGGGAAAAAAGGTGTACCAGAAAAAAAAGGCAACATTCATTATTACAATCCTGCCATCGCTACACTACACACTGTTCAAAAATGTAATTAACCTTATTCTCAGTGTCTTTTCCTAATCCACCCAAATTACCTCCAAATTACAAATGGGAAACAGAGGCACAAAATTACTAATGTTTTGTCAAACAGGGCAGCAGAACTATGATTCATATCCACGTTCCCACTGCCCAATTTTCTAAATGCAGAATTTGATTTTGGATACTCTCCTTGCTCTTAAGCAAGCCACACTCTGGTAATACTAAAAAAAAATCTCCACCCATGAGGAATTTACAGTTTTTACAGCATTGCACAAATAAAGAGCTTCTGCGGTTCCAGTTTTCCTGCTCAGAGGAGTGGGGAGGGGTTGTTTACTTTTAAGATAAATGCCGTTTCATGTATTATTTAAAATAATACCTACCTCTTACTTATTTACATCCTAAGGGGTTAAGCACAAAGTGGCTGTGTGCCTTTCAGCTTGCTTGATACAAACTGATTTATTCAAACGCATTCTGCAGCACAACCTAGACTTAACCTTCCTTCTCTCAGACTCAGCCTCCCTCTGCCTGATCACACTCAGGCCTGAAGGGAGGCAATCAGCGGAGATCTGACAGATGAGAAGCGATATAACAGACCACTCATCACAAATCACCCTAGCATGAGCAAAAATCACAGCTCCTGTTGCATTTCAGCATAACTTGCTATCCACCACTGCTTTCCCACTGTGTTCTAATGCAGATTATATCCTCAAGACACCATCCATTTCTTCCTTCAGGAAAAAGGTGTTATACTGGCTAATGACTATTATCTCATTTAATCCCATGTGTCAGAAGTCATTCACTGCATTAATAGCTAATGCTACAATTGATATGTCAATTACAAAAACTTATTTAGCTTGTAGAAGGGCGACTCATTCAAAAGTCATCGCTACATTTACTTTGAAGGGAAAATGGAAAATATAAACAAAACATAATGTTTCATCTAATTCGTTCTACAATACAGCCTACTTCAGTGGGAAAAAGCTGGAATTCACACCTCTAGCGTGCTACCAGCAGGACACACTGCACAAGAACTTCCGTAGTACCGCATGGTTCCTGTGTTGGTGAAATGCTACTTTTCAAGGAATTAACCTTAATAACCCAAGTGAGAACAGCAGTTACCCTGCACTTAGAGCCACACAAATAAAGTAAAATTTCACTTTAGTTCTACAAGGCAAATGGGAAAGAATTAAGCCTAGTTTTGGTGAAGTTTTTTTTTTAAAAGGAGGAGAAGGAGGGGCGCATTTTCCCATTTTTCCCTTCAACTGCATCTACTATATGCTTCAAATGTTCAAGAAGGTGCCCGTTCCAAGGACAGGTAACAATGCAATAACACAGCACATCGAACGTTTCTAATACGGTCATGTCAACTGTGGACTACTCAGCTAAAATCCATTTACCCTGTCTTTATGGATGACATGAAAAGGTCAAAAAGGTGGGATAAGGGAGAAAAGCAAGAACGTACAGAAACATATTTCTTCTTGCTAAAGCCTGCCAAGATAACAAAAAACAAAAACTCTGACACATGGATCAAATCAGGTGAATGGTTGAATTTCTAGCAAGCTTCACTTCCATTTTGGTGACCCTGAAATTCTATTCTGAAGGTGATGCAAAGACCGTTCCATGCACCGAGGGGAAAAAATGGAAATTACCTAGTCTCAGAGCCTTTTCTGAATAGTCCCCCCAAATCACTTCATCACCTCTTATTTTATAATTAGACTGTAAATTTTATGGACAGAAATTATCTTTTCAGTTTGCCAACAGAGCACTAAGCCCAGCGGCCTCCTTTGTGTAACACAAGTGCAGGTAACAAACACCAGCATTTAGGCTGGCTGATGAACACACCATGACAGTAGACACTTTCCACTCTGGAAACTGCAGAACAAGCATTAATGAATTAAAACCACCATTAAAAGACTTGATCAACAATTTGACCAGGGCACCAACATCAACACTTCGCATGAAAAATCCTGTTCATGAGACCAGCACTCATTCCTCCCTCCCTCTCTCTCAGCATCCCTGCGGAGTGTTTGTTCACAACCCACGGGAAAGAGCACATCCTAGTGGAACTCTGGCACCATTTCCAGAAGCATCTGCACAGCCCTGGTGGTCTCCTTCAACTCTGCCTATTTTTCCACACTCACCAGACAGCAATCGGTGGTACAGCTCACACGAAGACAACCATATGGCAAGTGACAGAATGAAGCGATGCTAAATATCGTTCTTTCAGTGCCTCACATGCAGCGTTTTACCCTTGAACCTACTCTCCATGTCCTTTAATATTGCTGAAAGTGACTAAGAATAACCCCGTAAAACGGTCTACTTAAAGAAACCATTTCACAGGACCCAACGGGTAGGATTCCTGTTTGAAGGGGAAGCAAGAAGTAGAGTTCTTCAATACCATTAAAGAAAAAAAAAAGAAGGAGAAAAAAAAAAAAAAAAAGGATGGCAAGTCAAAGTCCTGTGCTAACACCCTTTCAGACAACATAAACTGACATCTCAGCATCTGCATCTTCATTTATACAACAGAAATCAGTGAGCTGGAAGGAAATGTAGAAACTTTGGAGGCAATCCATGGTTACACATTAATACCTGTACACCATGTCTTATCCTCCATCATTTAAGGTGAGAGCTCCTAAATTTTGGAATACAGTAGAAAAGATTGTTAAGTCCAGTGTCCTGGAACCAAAACTTAGTTGTCCATTTCTAGACACACAAAAAAAAAAAACAACCCAAAAACCACACCCATAAACCAAAAGAATTGCAGAGACAATAGTATTGGCTGTGGCCTGTCTGGCCAACTACGGACCAAAGCTGCTGCTAAAAGGTTAACAGCGTGACTGCTACAGATAAATACCAACACAACTATGGAAACAGAACACAGCCACACGCTTTTCTTCTGAAAGGACCTCAAAACAGGTTAAAAAAATATAATTTTATACCTCAGTATAAAAGCAGGACTGTGTCTTTAGTAAACAGCTGGACATGAACTTCAACATCCAAAAGTAATGCTATGGAAGCAGAGGTGATGATAAACAGAAAGCCAGATCAGAGCTGTTTTTTTCCACTATAAATGAACCTAAGTGCTTCAGGTAACAGCTGGCTGTGGAACAGAACGTGCTGAAACTTTGTAAAGATTTTTCCTATAGTGAAAGTATTGCTCTCGTACTACAGGTTCTTAAGAAATAGGCACAGATAAAGCACAATATCATTTATCCCTGTTTTAACCAAGCCAAAGGCATTTCTCCTCTCTCTTGGAAACCAAACCAGTGCGTTAACTTTACTGGGAATTAGTTTGGCTCTTCTCTCATGGACACTGCTGTTCCCTCCAGACCACAGGAGCCAGAACCTAAACATTTCATTCAGGTCGTGTGATGATTCCACAGCTTAATAGACATGATGTATGAAAAGGTACTAAAAACCTTTAGCTCCTAGTGACTTGAATGAGATTTGTCGTTGCTTAGTAACTCTTAGAAAAAAACAGAGACAATTGAAAGCTAGTAATACTGTGAGCAGCTGGGTAGAACTCTTGTTATTTATAAAATTCCAGCTGTTTAAACCTGCATTCCTACGACTGTAGTACTTTACCATCTGATGTAATACTTTGTACAGACTGCCTTAAATTTATCAGGGTAAAGAGCAGATCACAGAATTTCACTAAGTGACCAGACCACCTATTTTACAGATGACACAGCTAAAGTTATACAGAAATCTTAGTAAAGCCCTGTAAGACAGCGTTATTCATACACTAAGTTTTCCATTTGCTACTAAGCCATCCTGTTTTACAATTTTGAACTTGTTCTTCAGCTTACACTTACACGCCTGCAGCATCAAACATGCTGACATCAGGGATTTTGTGGTAAAGCCACGCAATGTTCTATATTTGCCTCCTCCATACAGATAAGGGTGTACAACATAAAGAGAATTCTTGTCATAAAACACCTGTCTCAAGTTTTGTGTAATTTTGAAGGTTGATTAAGCTTTGCCATTCTTCTTGTTGATATTGGCTCTATATCAAATGCAATTGTGTGTGTCCTGGTGAATCTACATCTGAGGGCAGAATCTATCTCACAGAAGACAAATACCTCTTACAGCCTGTAGTTCAGAGAAGTGTAGGTGTTAAGAAGCACTAATATGTCTTTCTTTCAGAAGGCATTCAGTAAACTGCTTATTCATCCTGACGTAAGAGTAGATCAGAAAAAATGTGGTATTTCACCAGAATTCAGGGCACTTAAATAACAGCTATTCAAAATACTTCAGTGCAGTTCATGTTTACAATGTGGAAGGCAAAGTACAACACTGTAACATCATATACATGAGATACTGTCAAAAACTATTGCATATTTAAATGCCCTCTAATAACACCTTTTTTTCATGTTTACTCAGTTACGATCAGTTATGAATCAATAATCAGATTACAATAAAAGCGGGTCTGACTGGCATAATACTCTTTCCAAAATAAATTCCATGGGAGCTGTAAGTAGATATTTTTTTAAAAAAATTATTTATTTATTACTGTGGATTGCTATTTAATCAACAATGAAGAACGGTCACAAAAGCGTACAGCTACAAAGGCAACGTGCCAGGAAGGGTCCTGACCCCGCAGCCTCCCACGAAAGCAGAGCCACCCTACTGCTGCTGCTTGTCCTCCAGCAGCAGGACTCTGCAGCGCTGAGGGGGTATTTATAACTGCCAATCCATTTGTTAGGCTACTAAGTGCATATGCATGTACGTACATACATGTACGTTCACATTATACAACCATCTACGTCACCGAGAATAACTGGAACAGAAAGAAAAAAAATCCTTTGGTGTTATAGGGGGTGATTTTTGCTTTCAGCCAGATAATCCTTGTACCTCTGAACGGCATTGTGAGGAGATCGGTCCTCTGTGTGTGCTGTCACTTCCTCGGTGGCACCATCCTCCCTAGAACTTCACACCATGTTAGTCCAATAGGATTCCACACAGGTCAAAGGAAGGAGAAAACAATCACGCAACTCCAGCAGAAGTGATGCAGAAGAGTTAATACAGTTTCAACATTCCCATTTTACCCAGATTCAGTAAAAATGGTACAAGAGTGCCAGGAGAACTATAATTTCACTGTGATGGGTAAATTTCTATGTGGATGGTCCTTGGGGTCTATTCAGCTCTTGCTTAAGGTTTTTCAGAATTAAACCAGCACACCTTTGACATGAATACTACATAATAAATTCTTAGAGACTTCCCCAAAAGGGTTTCTCATTTGAATGACGCTGTGGATCTAATATGTTTCAAATTTCATTTAATGGCTATCAAAGATGTCCTCAATTGAGTAGTAATAGCACAATTTTAAAAATCTTGAAAAACAGGCATCTTCGTTGGAAAAAGGTAGATAAAGTATACATTACAGGGTCATCTCTACAGTTCCTGTTCATCAGCAATAAACTTCTAGCCGGAAGTACATTTGAAGGAAGAGCAGATAACAACTGTAAGAAAAAGCAAGAACGTTGTCTCTGGCTTTTGACACCCTGATCACTTACACAGACAAAGGAGCTCCTCTGAAACTCAGCTTATAAAGCTGTCTTCTCAGAGATACACAGACCATTACAAACAAATTGAGAGAGATCCACAACAGTATATGACCAAGGAAGCTTTCAAACATATATATATATATATATATACACACCCACAGAGGAACACAAAACAGGCTCCAAATTTTAGGAGGCTAAATAGTCCAAATGCCAAGCTTCCATCCGTGTCAGTTACGACGTCTTTAGGTTATCTAGTAAAAGCTTCACTGACAGTTATGACAGTTTTATGAGATGCTCCTATACCATTCCTACAGCTCCATTTCTCGGCCAGCCTGCCTTCCTGCACTAACCCCAGGCAGTCCTCGCTCTCCAGATGTGTCCGCACTTCCCAGCTCTGCTTCTCAGACAGTTCAGCTCCAAGGACTCGTGTCCCCTGTGGCTTCCCAGCCAACCTCATTCCCACTGTACCCGTTCCAGTTACTCTTATAACTAGCATGTACTTTAATAACTAGCTCAATCTTTTTCTCTCCAACCTTTTTTCTTTATAGCTGGTGGCAATCAAGAGCAGAAATCAAAATTCGCAACTGATCCTTTCACCACAGAAAACTGTATGTGTACTTTTCCTTCACAGCACCATCATCTCAAAGTTTCATCTGAAGATGTTTTCCTGAAGTAGCTGATCTCTTCCTACTATTACTAATCTTACCCTCAAGCTTTTCTTCCCTTACTCATTTTTATGAAGTTCTTATTAACACTATTAAAATCCAGACTTTTCTTGACTTGATCACACTTGGCAAAAGGTATCCTTCTACATTTCCAGCTTCTTCCCCCTACTATTGCAATCTGTTTCCATAAAAAAAAAAAAGAGAATCCATTCTGGGTAGTATTTTGCAAGCTCAGCCCTAATGGCTCCCTCTTCTGTAGAAAACAGTTTGCTCTGTTTCACCAAAAGGAGGATTTTTAGCTTTTCCACTGCTCTGATATTCACTGTCATGCCTCAGTTTACCCATATTTAACCCAGAGATTAATTATATGCACCTCTTTTACAAAAGCTTTATTTGTTTAGAGATATAGCTGAAAACCAGCTATTGTTCACACTCCATATTATTATATATCTGTAGTCTCCACCTTCCCAAATGCTTTGTCAGAAAAGTTTTACAGCACGTAAAAAAACATTAAACATATTCTGCTAGTGACTTTATTCTGTTCTTTCTAGGTTTGATCTCAGATTTAGGTTTGTAAATGAACTGCACAAGCCAAATTTCTTCTTTTAGCAGCTTTTACAGACTGATTTGAAGAAGCTGGTGTAGTGTTTCCTATACAAAAAATCACAATTATGCTTCAATTGCTTTGTGATTCCTGAATTGAGAAAATAGCCACATTTTCACAAGTTGTATTTACATGCAAGTAATTTAATATGGCCTCATTATAGTTCATGTAAGCTTTACCATGAAGCTGTTAATTTATGCTAGAAGTTACTATAAAAATTCCTGCAGTCCACAAAGAACATTGTAAGTCTGAAGTAAAACAAAACAAAACTCAAAAGTCCAAAACAATTTCTGACTCGATATTGAACGTCACTATCAATAGCATCATTGTTTCCATAGCTACAAATGTAGACCGCTTCAAAGGAAAGAAGCAGAGAAACTGAAAATGACAATGTACAATAAAAACAGGCACAGACAGTTTTCAAACGGCACACGTGGGATGAAGAAATTAAGTAATATGGTGGCACAGAGTTCTGTGGGGTTTGGGGATTTGACAGTAATGCCAGCGATCCAAGCGCATCCAGCTCGGAATGGTAAGCAGCAGTAAACCTCTCTCTGCAGTATCACTTGATACATTTCTACACCTAGTGGAAGGAAGAGGAGAACAGAAAAGGATGGAAAATACCAGCAGAAATCACCAAAGCAAACGCATAGGGCAGGCGCCCCTCTCACAAATCTAGCCACCTGCAGACTCAAATAGATATGTTTTTAATCAGGTTTCCTTGGCATTTTCAGTGGTTCTGTATAGTTGTGGAGACAATCAAAACCTTCACACTGCTCTTATCACAAACGATGCCAAAACATGCACGTTAGACCTAGTAATAACAATAACCATTCCAGGAGAGGACACAGCAAAGTGAATCACTGCACAGGGGGGAGATACAAAACACGAGGATGAGAGGTGCAGGGAAACATGCAGTCTCACCACACGAATGGTACTCCCCAGCATCTAGCAACCACTCGATGCTTCAGTCTTAAGTTCCTGCTCTCTAAATATTACCTATGAATAGCTTACTTTGCTATCAACCAACTACTCTGGAACTATGACAGCCTCATAACACTCACACTGGATAGGGAGGTAAACTCCATTGATTCTGGAGCTGGAATTCTGAGGTCCACAAATGTGGACCTTTCGCTGTCAATTCTATTATGACAAGTGTTGGAAGAAAACCAAAACCAGCATCCAAGACTTGCAATGGTAGCACTCCTCTTCCGGGAAGAAGAAACTGCATAATGTAGAGGTATACTGTAATTTAATAAAGAAAAAAAACCCAACCCAAAACCAAAACCAAAAAAGCCCAACACTTCTCTAGTACCTGAGTACCTGAGAGTACCCTGAAATCTGCAATAAAGTAACAAACTCAGTGGTTTATACTGGGAGCAAGACGCCTCCACAGGCTGTGATGGCATACTCAGAAATGCACGGTATCAGACAAATTCTTCCCTTATGAAAGGGAGTGACAGCACTTCAAAAAATCCCACCTACCAAGTCTTTCCTTAGGCTCACTGGCTTTAAATCGTATCTGCAGTATCATTTTCTTCCAACAATCTTTTTTAAGGGAGCAGTTGCTGAAAGCCACGTGAGAACACAGTATTCTCTGCACATATACCCTATACACTGGAAGTCACCTCTGGTCCAAGCAGAGGAGAAGGAGAAGGGTTAGTAGAAGATGGTGGTCACTGTTTCCTCAAATGTTGCCACCGCACAGCTATCACAATTGTAAAATATCCTTTACAACAACATTCGCTAGGTATCGTGCTTCGGAGGTGTAGTTTCTATGAAGAACTTCGGATCACAGTAAACTAAGAAGTAGCTTGAGATTTCAAATTCAGCCCGTGCTATACAGGAGTACTGGCACATATAACCTTCAACAATTGTCACCAGAACACACCACCTCATTATCTTCATTACAGCACTGAAAGCCCCAACTGTCAGTAATTCTAATCAGCTTTGGCAAAAGCTTTTAACACTGGGGGCAGTGAGGAAGGTAGAGAATCAAAGTCTCAGTCACAAGAATATTACTATTCAGACAAGGCTAATCTTGTTGCTACAAAATAAAGCTATCATCTCCCAAATCAAGCTAGTCCAGACAGCAATACAATAACCATTAAACTTACAAATTAGAACTCCTAATCCTTGCAGCGTATGTTTGACTAAGAAAGTAAGCAAAGCACAGACCAGAAAGATAAACAAAGCTTTAGCAAGGCTAGCAATAGGTCTGAAATGGAAGTTCCTCAAAGACAATTCTTGTTCTTTTAATTATTACTGCCATGTGTGAGATTGGGGAACAAAAAACAAAAACAAAAACAAACAAACAAACAAAAAAAGGTAGGTCAGGCTCTAAAACTTAGAGAAGCTGCACAATATGGACCTTATATTACATCTTGAGATTCTTCTTTAAGACCTAGCTTGCAGCAGTAAGTTAGTTTTGCTGAAACCCCAGATTAATGTATGAGCAGCTCGTGATATTAAAATACTACGGATTCTAGTGTCTTAATTGCTGACTGGAATGGACTCCATTGGAGAGGAAGTAAAAGCAGAGGGTTTACATTTTTCATGTTTGCCTCAGGCTACTAGCAAAAAAACCCAGGACTTATTTCTAAGTTATGTCAGTACCAACGGTATGTCACATGCCATTACTTTAAAATTAGGCTGATAGCCAAAAAGAATATCGCAGCTGATGTTCTATTAAAATAAAAAGTATTCCCCAAAGCATAAGAAACACTGACACTAGCATCTTAAAAGGCAGTGTAAAAACTATATAAGTAACTATTTATTGGCACCGCTGTCTTTTTCATTACAGATTCAAATAAGTAATTCTAAGTTTTGTATGCATTGAATATTTAATTATCCTATGCCGATTTAAAAAAAAATTAAACCCACATTTCATATGTGAAAGCAAAATGCAGTTAAACCCTTCTTTGTCTGTGAACACAAGCTACTTTGTGAATAACAGGCTATCTACACTGTATTACTCCAGATCACAATTTGAGAATTCATCTTTCTTCAACCCTTCAAATAACTAATCACAAACCAAATATATTTAAGAAAAAAGAACAACCACCTTTTCTGTCAAGACTTAAAGTGCAATAGCAATTCTATAATGATTCAAACCTTAATTACTGAATTTGTCAACACCAGAACTTCACTCTGTATAGAAATTTCTATAAAATACTCCCGATAGAACCAGGATTTTGGAAACCCAGGGCTATAACTCCAGGTAGTTTAGAACATACTTAGTTCAGATTGTGTCTAAAAGTTAGACAGACTAGGAGAATTTATAGCCAAAGCAATGGTCTTCACTCTGCACAGCCAAATTTTAGTTCTTCATTAACACAAGTAGTAAGACGTCCTGTCTATTCCTTGCAGGTACGCATATCACAAAACGTGCTATTCCATGTGTTGACGTTGTATAAACTTCTGGAAGAAGGCATTTCCACATGGGTGGATTTCAGCAAAATTTCAGCAAAAATAAAATATAAGACTTCAAATTCCGTTTCCTTCTGAAGGCAGCCAACAGCACATGTACATTACTTGGCAGTGTCCAAGGCCAGGCTGGACGGGCTTTGAGCAACCTGGTCTAGTGGCAGGTGTCCCTGCCCATGGCAGTGGGGCTGGAACTAGATCATCTTTAAGGTCCCTCCCAACCCAAACTATTCTAGGATTCTATGGTTATTTTTTTTTCCAACAACTATTAATACTTTTCAGTTAAAAAAAAAAAAAAGTCTCCTTCATGAAGCTGGCAGCTCTAGCTCTTTGTTCACTCTGCAGAGTGCTTTCATTTCCAACACAATCACAGACAGAGAAGTATTGTGTTTTCAAATGTATTACAAGGAATCCTGTCATTTAGTTGTTGTTATTAAAGAATTATATTCAGGTATGATATATGCTGAAATGAAATGATTTCCACCTAACCATCCTCCTCATGTTCTAGACACAGAATTTATAACATTTGATTACAGCAATATCATACTGCAGAAAAAGGCAGGTGACTTTTTAAAAGCTATCTATTATTTTGTTGCCTATTCCTTGATTGCTGCCAAAGGAAGGACAAGTTAGTTTTCTCTGTGTACTCTAACAGCAGTGTGCACAATCTTAAATGATCTTTTGGTCACCGTGCTACAAAAATAAGTTGACACGTACAAAAATAAATATGGCAGGTAATGCTGTAGAAGGCCAGTGTTCTTTGGAAGTTTAATACTCAGTGCACCACTTGCACTCTAGTGACAACAAGGGAAGGACCACTGCTGCACTGGAAGGCACAACCTGTTATCATCCCTTTACCACCTATTCACAGAGAACTGAAAAGGTGTTTGATGCTTTGATATGCTGAGTACACTCCTGAGGTTGTGTGTCCTGTCCCCACTCCCAATTTTCAAATTTCCCCTGCATCACCAGGGTTCTTGTCACTTGCCTCAGCAGTTGCATATCAATCTGGAGGCTGCTCAGAATACTAAATTCTGACATGAGGTCACACCAAATATAATGGGTCACAAGCTTGACCAGTTCCTCAGAGTCACTACGTGAGAAGAGAAACTGTTTTCCTGTGTTCCCCCTCCGTGTACTAAATAAGCTGAGAAAAGACTTCTTCCTCAGCATGAAGTACATGACAAATGTGGAAAGATTCTGTCTAGAAAGATCAAGAACCTGTAAAGAATAATATAAGCTTTGGTATACTGCTTTTAAAATATGCGACAAATTTTCACATATAAATCCATGCATAGAATTGCATTTTGAAACACACTTGTAGTGTTGTTGGCAAGGTAATCCTGTATTTTTCTAGATGTGCATTCTTACATAGATGGATAACTAAGGTTAAGTTCCTAAATTCATTCACTTGTGTAAAAAAAGCGTGATTTTTCAAAATAGCGAATACAACCAACTAACTGAAATCAGCAACATCTTTGAAAATAGGAAGCGAAAAAAAGCAGACTTCAATTTGAGACTACTTTTTAATTTCTGGGAGAAGAACACTTACCACAGTTACAGATGATACCTCAGTTCACCTCAAAGACTAAACTGAGTATATCTCAGATGTTTTCTATTACAGTTAACTTGCAAAAGGAAAAGTCAATGCCTCTAACAAAGTAAAAATATTGATTTTTTTTTTCACCTGATAAAAACCACCACAAACAAGTTAGAAAGCACTGTGTTCTAGGAATGAACAAGTAGTTGCATAATTACATATTCCAGTTTGTGACAGCAAAGTTATTTTTCTCTATTATTATTATCAGAATTTATTTTATTATCTTGTTTTGATAAATGGAATTAAAGCTTTATAAAAAAATAAACGTGTAAACGCATCTCAGAGTCCCCAAGCATTTACTGTCACTTAAATGAAAGCACGGTGGCTAAACAAGCCCCACTACTGGAGTACAATGTCTGGAAAATTGTATATTGATGCCATTAGAATAACTACATAAGAAATTCTTCCCAGAGAGAATCTCTGGAGTGTATGTGTTTGGGTTGGTGGTTTTTTTCCTACATTGTGGTGATTGCAGAAAAGTAGTATCTTTAATCAGGTTTTCCCCTCATATGAAATAAGTTAATGGTTCTGACTTTCCTGCACTCTGAAAATCTTTGCCCAGAGACAGTAATAGAAAATAGTTTATACTTAGCTTTAAAATATGTGAAATCATTTTACCAATAGATTTTACAAGTGAACGCCTGAACTCAAAACATGGTCCAGTCTCTGGCACATCACCACCATCACACATCATATGTATCAATGCAGAAAGTGAATTAAATACATCAAGTACTTCAAATTGAAAACCAACTGTTTCTGAACATGATGCAAAGTTGACATACGTCTGTATTTTACCATTTAAAACAACCGACCCAGCCATTTCTCAAAACAGGAGTCACTAGCAGTACCTGGGATACAGATCTACTTTGCACATGCCATTTAAACTGCATTAGGCAGCACAAATGTCAACAGACACAAAACACTTCAAATGAGTGCCAGGTGACCGTGTTCTGAAATCAGACTACTCCATTCAACGCAAAGCACAGCAGCAGCATCTACTCATGAAATTGGAAAGAAACAGCAAAAATAACAGCCTCACTTGCTAGGTAAAAGAGCTCAGGACTTCACCGTTCCCTGAAGCCCCCTCTCAGTTTTTGCAAAACACCAGAGGCTTACCTTTCTGTACACCAGCATGTTTGGGGATTCATCAGCCACCCCGTTGCTGCTTTGCCCATAATTATTTCCTTGTGCCATGTCCCACAAATCTGATCCGCTTTTGACTGTAGCACTGTAAAAGGCAGAAGTGGTTTCAGTAAGACATCGCCTCTGGTCTCCCTCCTGCCCAGATGATTAATGGACCCGACTTTCTACCAGCGCCTTATCAGAATCGGTGTACGCTCTCACTCCAACAGATATTTACATGGGAGCAAAGCTGCTAATTCACCATTTACTGTCATTACTCTCTTTTGCCTGTAAATAATGAATGTAATATGTTAATCCAATTTAGACCTTAATGAATTGTCACTCCGAACTGCTCCCTGACATACCACTAACCACCATCTCAAGCAGACACCTCCTGACAGAGCTCTCCTCCCTCCCCTGTCCAGGCTGCACCAAGGGATGCTCCACACCTTCCAGACCAGTTTCAGGGGAATGGATTTTGCCGGCCGCCGTGTATTTGGCAGCACCCGCTCCTCACGGCTCGGGCCACATCGAACTTGCACAACCCTCGAACGCACAAAGAGTAAACCGGGCGCGTTAAACTTCTCGCTAATTCGCCAGCATGTGTGTGCCCCGACACATATGCCGGGGAGGGAAGCAGCTGATGGGGGGCAGGAAAGCAAGAATCGAGCTGGAAAACCTTTCCGTTCGTTTTCACCGACTTTCAGCGTAATTCACCGCAAACCACCGGCTCCGCCGCTCCCCACCCCCCCCGCTCACACGGGAGCCGCACGAAGCAAGAGCTCGGATCATGCCGTAGCTCCAGCTTTGCACGCAGGTGTAAGAATGTGCTCCATCTAGAGACCGCACCGGTGGCTGCGGGGAGCGCGGGGGGCTGAGCTCCGCTCCAGACACTTACCTCCAAAGCCCTCCCCTGCCCCCCCCGCCCCCCCCAGACCTCCCCCGCGTGGGCTTCACCGCACCTCGCCCGCGGCCCCCGCCCGGCCCCGCAGCGCCCGCCCCGCGGTGCAAATGGCCGGGAGGAGCGGGGAGCGCGGGGGGAGCCCGGCGCTTCAGCACCGCGGACAGCGGCACCGCCCGCCCGGCGGCTGCGGGGGCGCGCAGGGGCGGCAGCGCGGCCCCCCCGGCTCCGTTACCTCCTGCGCCAAGGTCACTGCGCGGTGGCCGCGGCTCCTCGCCGCGGAGGGCGGTCGGTGTCAGCCGGCAGCGGGCGGAGGGACGCGGTGATGGCTCATCACACACAGACACGCGCGCGCTGCGGGCGGAGGCGCTGCCGCCGCTGAAGCTGCGGCTCTGCCCTGCTCTGCCGGAGCGGCGGCAGCTCAGCGCCCTCCCGCAATGGAGCGGCGGCAGCTCAGCGCCCTCCCCGCAATGGAGCGGCCGTCACGTGGGGAACGGGCACGTCAAAGGTGCTGCTGCTGCCGCTGCTGCTGCTCCGCCACACAGCAGCCCTCCTCCTCCTCCTCCTCCTCCTCCTGCTGCCGCGGCCGCCGCTGCTGCGGCGGCTCGGCGCTCTCGGCTCGCTCGCCCAAAACACCGGCCAAGGCACTGCAGCTTGCCAGCGGATCTGGCAGCAGCCCCGGCAATGCGATTAGGCAGCGCCGGAGGGCTGGGCAGGCGGAGAATGGGGCGAATGGCAGCGGGAAGGAAGGGGGGGGGGGGGGGGGGGGGGCGGTGGTGAAAGACTCTGGTGGGCAACGCGTGTCGCTGCCCTCTTACTCCTTTACCCACAGCAACAGGGAACGTGCCTGTTCCTCTGACTTAAGCTGGACACTTGGTGGGTATTCGTTTTTCAGTGACAGCTAGGGAGAGCTTGTGCCGTGTCGGCACTGCAGACCTCCGGGGGGGACGGAGAGGGCAGGGAGCGAGTCTGTTCTAGCCGGGTAGGAAGGAGCCCTGAGGACATCTCAGGACACCCTCAGGGTGTTTTGCTGTGTCCCAGGCAACTGTCTAATTTGTGAAGGCCCAACACTGGCCACGATAAAAGAAAAGGATCAGGTCTGAAAGTTTTACTTCCTCATCACGTATAGGTAAGAATGCTTTGATTTTCCAAAAGAGCTGAAATGCCCAGACTCGACATCCAGAAGAACACAAAATACTGAAGTGGTTAAGCTTTGAGATATTCCCATTTGAAAGCATCTTTTCTGGAAACAGTCACTCTTACTACAAGGATGATCTTGCAGAAGAAGTCATCATCTACTGTGCGCTGCACCCTGTGGGGCGAGTACGGGTAAATCAAGCCGCTCAGGCACCGAGGTTTCCATGCATCCTGCATCATCCCCACTCTTCCTTTCTTAACCTTTCTTGCGTCTCAAAGAGACTCAAATTAACACTACCCCGCTAGAAGTTTGCTATTATTCAACTACTACAACTACTTTTATCTACTCTTCCAAACTTTGCAGAAGCCTTCACATCTTTTAACAGAGAACATGATAAATTAGCTAAGGTGACAACAGGGAGTCACAACAGCCACAATGAAATAAAGGAGAAAGGACAGGGCTGGTCTGGGCTTCTTGGAGAGCTGAGGAAAGGAAGACATGGGTTTCATAACAGTCCTAGAATGAACACCAGAGTAAAGAAAGATGATGTTCAATATGAATAGGAATGTTCTTCAGAGACAGAAGTAGTAAAAGGTGAAATAACAACATAGAATACAAATCAACAACTCAGTTCAATGAGATATATTGGCAGGAAAGGAGAGGAGCTCTGCAGACAGACAGACACTGATAGCTCTACTTGTACAGAGCAGAATAATTTAGGATGTCACAAGGACAAGGCAATGTGGAAGCAAACGCTGTGGACAAGAGAAATCAAGAGAGATCGACACAAGTGAAAGAATTCAGCAGCACAAGAGGAAAGTGAAGAAGTTATCAATAGTGAAAACAGCGGGTAGGGAAAATTAAGCTAAAGAATAAACAAAGAACTGAGAAAGGACTTGTTTCCCATTAAAAGCCACTTGACATACAATAGCGTCTTGATGAGGCTAAGAAATGAAATCTGAATCAAAATATTAATCTTCCAAGAAACCTTGTGATTCAGTCCAGCCAACTGTTGAGAAATGTGTACCAGCAATAAAGATCTCAGTCTGTAATTTCCCTAGCTTTCACAGACGTCCTAAATGAGTGGCACTGCAGTGTTCAAATCTCACAGATTATAATATGTAGGACTGACAGGTGTACTGAAAGTCAAGGGAAACGTCTCCCAAGAGATGTTAAGAACACCAGTCACACCCTTGTGGTTGTATGGCATCAAAATAAAGTCAAAATCTTATTTATCAGACTGGTGTCTAAATTTCTTTTTGAGAGTAAACAAGGGAACTGCAAAAATATATTTTAAATGTAGTTTGACCCTAAAAGATAGAAGGAAAATCATAACAAATATTGATAATACACATATTCCCTCCATTTGTTCTGCCAGCCAACATTTAAAATAGTAATTGTGTTAAAGGGCACAAAAAATCAAACACTAGCAAGTTTCCAATGAAGTCATACATTTGTTTTCCTACTCTGCCTCTTCTTGTTACTAATCCAAGTTAAAAAACCCAGAGAAAATTAAACCCCTTTGTACTGTAATTCTTGGACTACATACATGAAGTTGTTTACAAGTTGACTCAAATCTACCTATTTAGTATAAGCTATTTAGCAAATGAATTTTGGCAGGGGTTATGTGCCTTTGAAAAACTCCCCAAAGCTGACTAACATAGACAGCAATATTTCCAAGATTTTCTGAGAGTATCTTCAAGGCAGAGGTATCCCAAATGAGTTGGGAGGCTGTACTGCCTCCAATCTTGTCTTTGTTTTAGTCATTCTGATTAATTTCACAAATAAAGTAAAATGCAAAATGCTATACTAGTTAGGTGTGCTTTACACGATTTCTTTGAAAATTCAACCAAATTTCATTACCGCAAATGAAGTTCTAAAGCAAGTATGTAGACAGAGCAATGACTTGGACCTACTGAAGTCAACAGGTGTTTGTTCAGTAACATCAAAAGTATTTCACACAGTCTTTAATCTTGTCCTCAGAACCAGAGTAATACCTCAAACATCCCAGTGATTCATCTCTTAACTACAGACCTGCTACACTGAAGCACACCAAAAACTTTTCACTTGTCCAGCATGGCCACTATCAAAACAAAATAGAAGCTCTAAGCCCTGAAAGGGTCAAACAGAAGACCAGAAATAACCCAACAGAATTTCCTTTTTGTCACTGTTCTGTGGTGAAAGAGACCCTTGCTGGGGTCTTACTCAGTAGTCCCTTACTGGACTAACATAAATTCAAGTAAAAAGAAAATAATTCCTTTTAAAGATATGTAACTGGATAATCTCATTCTAATGCAGTTGGATGTGTATGTTCAATAGCCTACAAAAGGCTTTAATTCATAAATTACTTACACATCTTTCCCATGTTAGGAGTCATCACTTATCTCATACACAACCAGAATTAGCATCCCCAGAAAGCATGGGCTGCCAGAAGAGGAATGGCCTGTTTCAAAATGCAAGGCAAAACTACTCATTAATAAAACAAAGATGAGAGGAAAGGCTGCCAAGGGGCAGCTTTATCTAACAAGGCAATAAAGCACACATGATTTAGCAAGGTGGTGACTACATTTTCTGTGTTTAGTTTGCATTGTCAGTACAACTCAAGCATTCCAATAACAGCATGTGCACGTGGCATACAGAACACACAGGCATTTTTAAGTCAAAATATTACGTCAGGGTGTATATGGCTATCTGGATGTGAAACATCAGGAATTTTGTTGTCTGTCCTGCGGTGCTGTAGCATTATGTCAGTGTGCTACCTATATCCATCAATTTCTCTCATCTTATGCCTAGACTGAATGTTCCTTGGAGTAAAGACATGCTGTGCTAAGGCTTTGCACAGCATGATCTTGTTCCATGACCAAGTCTTTAAAACATCACAGCATTATAAACAATCACATTCAAACTTACTGAAATAACACAAACATCCTACTTAACTAGGCTCTAAACAAGAGTTAATATTATGCTACCTTAAAGTATAAACCACAGATATTTATTTTTTTTTCCACTAGCCTGGTTAAGCAGAGAGATGGTCCATCTGCTTTAATTGAAGTAATATATTTGCAGCCCTACAGAACCACAAGGGTTTCAATGCCAGGCTCTGAACTGGTAGCTAGTGATTCCAGGCCCAGTCCTTGGCCTTTTGGATGAGATTTGAACATCTGCTCCTTCAGGAGAGAATTGCAATCAATCCATTTAATGTAGGTCTTCAAACGTCATTTAGATGATTGCAGGTTACAGTATATATTTGCTCGAACTGAATGCAGGACTGTCAGAAATTTCACCAATTCCTTCATAGCACTTACTCTTAAGCCCTAAGTATCTGGTTTATCACCTGCTAACCTTATTGAAACTTTAATTGCCTCTTTCAAATTATGATGCTGAAGATCAAAGCTTTTTGTACTCTGTTGGTTAGGGCAAGAGTCAAAAAACAACAAAAAGAGGACTTTTAAAACAGAAAAGAAGGTAACTAAACATCAATCTAGATTTAAGAAGAAAAAATGAACTGATAGAACAATAACGAGAAAAAAGCTAGTCATGTACAGACGTAATTTCATAGGAATGGAAAATTATTAGAAATAACAAAAGCCCATCTTTCCATACTTTTTAAAAGTATGAGATATATATAGACATATAGACACACATAAACGCACACTACAGATTACAGTACAATTTACATGCATTTAAAGCTTTAATGCAACTTTTTCATACCCTACTGAAAATGTCGATTACTAATGTCATAAAATAAATCCACAGCTACACAGAATTCGGTATTAATATGGTGCCCCACCACAGCTGTCCGTGGAAATTCAACAGCATCCACAGACGAAGCAAAACGACCTCAACCCCAAGTACTTGCGTTGCAGCCTTGGCAATTAAGTCAGTTCTAATTACATCCAAAAGAGGGCAGCCTGCCTCAGCAAAGAGAAGGCGGTAACATGAGCTGATACACAAGTAGTATGGATCAACATTAATTTCCTTTCCGGAAAAAGAACTACCACAACCACATTTGCTCAAAAAGCAAGAGCATTTACAGAAATGAGATGTATTACAATGTATTCCTTAAAAATTGCCTAGAAGACTCAAGATTAATTACTCCTGATGTAATTAATCCTGATGTACGCCTGATGCAAGGTTCTGAATCCTGGTCTCCCAACCCCCAAAACAGCTCTTGGGGAGGCTGACATTTTGTGTAAGAACATTTTCAACACAGAAAAAACCTGGAGTTTCAGGAATGGCACACCTGGTCTCTCATTCAGATAAAGTATTTAAGATAAGGACATATTGCTCTCAGCACCTCTTATCACTTGACTTTTATGATGGTCTCATGAGAGGCATTTTCTCTACATACCTCACACCGGAGTGTCCAACTACTGAGCAACTTCATATGAAGTAGAGAAAGCAAACACAATGACTGTGGTTTTGTAAATTTAGCTACAATTCTTTTAGCCCAAGTATTAGCTTAATTTAACCTGACAGTAGATTCAAGTAAAAAACAAAAACAAAACAAAACAAAAAAAAACCACAAAAAAACCAAAAAACCAAAAAACAAAACAGCAAAAAAACCCCAACACCCAAACCAAACAAAGCAAACAGACCCATAGTATTTTGGGGGGAGTGGAGGGGGTTGTGGCTAAAACAACAAACTCCAACCAACCAAGTGACTGGTCCTTCCCCTTTATTCCTCAAGAAAATCTTTCAGGCCTGATTCATAGGACTATATTTGCCCAGATCAAAGAATAAGCCACTTACTAAGGATTAAATAGAAGTAAGTCACTGATTTAGAATCCTTTGGCATGAAAGGACTAGAGAAAGGAGGACTCAGAAGCCCTATAAAGGGAGGGGGGAAAGTGCATCATGTATGAGAATGCCATGGTTACAGACCAAAAGAGATAAATTGTTTGAAGACGTCGTAACAGAATTAACAGGAGACACCAAGAACGAGCTGGAGGAGTAATTTGTGTGGCAGAGAATTGAGCTGATGAATAAAAATAACGCGGAAGAAACGCAGAAGGAAGAAACGCAGAAGGAACCCAGAAGAGATGGCTGAAAGCCCAGAATGAGACATGGTCACAGTTAGCAGGGGGCAGTCCTTGCAAGCTGATGAAATGTTCTTTGTGGAACTGGCAGATGCATTTAAGAAGTTTCTAAGGACAGTTTAGGGAGAAACTGAGAAGTTTTCAAAAGTAAAAATTAGTGTATTTGATCTCCTCCTGTTTACACAGACAGAATTTCTAGAAGCTTCTGACAAATAGGCAAATGCCAAAAATACAGAGTGCGTGCCGAAGTCTGTACGTTTTTGTCAGCTGTCACAGGTGTTTTATTAAAAAATAATTTTTCTTCAACATACGTTTAACTGCAAGCTAAATTGACACATACCACAGAAATAATAAAGCCTGTGGCAGCTATCAAGTCAGGAAATAGCTTCCAACGGCAATACCACGCCATCACAGGCAGCCTGCGAGTGCCAGACTCGGCTCTGCAAGCTACTACTGAAATCCCCCACTTTGCTCAGTCCTTCCAGCAGTCAGGGCTGATGTGACTTAATCTTATTAATTCACTGAGCTGAATACACTGGAGATAAAAAAAAAAAAAAAAAAAAAAGAGTTCAGCAGTTCACCAAGCTTCGGTCATCATTTTTCTTTCCTTCCCCCCCCCATTTTGAAGTTCTCTGTATCATTCATGAGTTCCCTGCCCCACACTCACAAATAATCTAATCAAACAGCTTTTTTGCCCCCAAGGTTGCTTTGTTTTTCTAAAGGTTTAAATTAGCCAGAATCAATTAGCTAATCGTGCATTACAAACTGGACCAAGCTACAGCCATTTATATCCAAGTGCACACAATATATAGTTATTTGCTTACAGAAATAAATGGAGTTTTCATTCTTTTAAAACCTTACATAGCATTCAAAGGAGGGCTTTTTTAAAAATAAATTCAGAAACTCAAGGGACTAAAAATTACAAAAAGAAGGTGTCTATGTTGGCTAAAGATTCCCATTTAAAAAAAAAAAAATTAAAAATTTAAAAAATGACCAAACATTAGAACCATAAGCTCAGGGTGTGGGATGTTTGTTTTTTTTCAAACCACAGTACAAACTCGAGTCCTTCCCAGAACTCACCCCTTATGACAAAGATTTTCCTTTCAGACTACATGATTATTAGCAGACATTGAACTTTTATACAGTTTCTCAACTATTACAGGAAACTTACTTTAAACCTCTGAAGTGCAGGTGTAGAGTTCAAAACAATTGGCTGAGAAAGCAAATTATATTTATGAAAAAATTCCTTGCTATATTTTCTCTAAAATCATAAGAAGAGGTTAGGAATAAGAGTTCAAACAGCAATAAATCTAGATGTTTAAAGTAGTCAGCCAAAACAGTTTAGACAGTCAAAAAAAGTCTCACAAAACCTTTAATACCGTAAAACTTGCCTCAGCTTCCAATATTTGGGAGTCAGTCAGTAAACCCACATCTTTACTTAAACATCAAGCCACTTGGCAAGCAAGGAAAACTAAGTAACCCTGACCTAGGGCTCCCAGTCCAACATAGGCAGGCAGTGAGGTAAAACGAGAAGAAGGAAATTAAAAGACGCAAGACACATAAGAAAAGCAATCTAATTTTGTGTACTTTCTTTCCAAAACGTCTGTCTTTGTTACTGTGCAGTGTCCTTTTTAGTTAAAGAACTGCTGAACACCAGGATATATGCAGTTGGCTTTGTCAGTAGCTTCTACTTCAGTACTAGAAGCAGACAGTGACACCTGATATGAAGAATCCAACAGATAAAATGCCAAGCATGGAAAAAAATTCTTTTCCGCCTAAAATAATGGTTCAAACCTGATTTTTTGTCAAGAGAATGGAGATAGAAAGGAGCAGTAAAATAAACAGGGGCTAACGAAAGCAGAGCTTTGCTGTGCCTGGACAGGGAACTAAAATTTTAAGCAAGGGAATCAGTCACCCAGCATAGGATTTGCACAGTATAAAGACTTGCCCTGTATGGGAGAAGAGAAAAATATTTAGTCATGGGCCTTCGGATAACAAAAGAGAGAAAGATGGAGACAAGTGAATAAAGAGGTCATGTCATGATAGTCAAGGCAGGAAGGTGGCATGAATACATCCGGACTGAAAAATGTTCCTCAGTGGGGGAGGACAGTACTACTTATTAAATAAGGAAGCAGATTGAAATCAGATTCCACAATCTCAATGACTGTATGCCAAAGGAAACTTGTGCAGCTGCCAATGGTAAAGGAAGTGCATGGACCAGGATGTGAGAGAGGGAGTTCATAAAGCAAGGATAGATCCCATTTTCTCTGCAAATGGGTTAGATTATCAGGAGAGTTAACAAAAACTAAACCCAAGTATATACAAGAGAAACAAAAATTGAGCACTATATAAAAGACGTCTGCATTTGGCTTTTCATTTCAACAAAGAAAAGAGAATGAAGATAAGGTTCAGAGAGTCATAGGGAACCAAAATACTTGGAGCATGGACAAAAAAAAAAGCAAAAAGCATTACAGGTACAGAGCAAAAAGAGTCCACTCTCACTGGCCAAGGATAACCGGTCTTTAAAATGAATTGGTACCATCTACTTCCCGACCAGCAAAAATGAAGGAACAAGTTCTGAGCAAGTTTAAAACAGGGAGAGCATGGCTTTGTATCCATGAATAACTTTAGCTAGTAAGGAAAAAGGCTGGCTGCAAAATATGAAAAACTTATTTATCAGACTAAGCTGCAGTAGTTCCCAGGGATTTCTCTAAAGGCACAGAAAGCCACAATAGGGACTGCAAAACCCGAAGTACATGGTTGTTATGTGGCAGAGGGAACTGAACTTTACAGTCATGAACTCACAGTGATGTTCAGAGTTCCTTTCACTCTATCCCCGCCCCCCCCCCCCCCCCCCGCCCTTCCCATGCAGCAGTTGTTTATCTGATAGTGCTGCAGGGTGCTAATGCAAAGGTTATCCAACTTGCCTGTTTGGCCTCATGGTACGACTTATTCAGCATTCATAACTGTGGCTATGTAATATGTGCAATAGATAACTTTAAGTCATTATAATGCAGTTTTATCTAGCACACATTCATCAGAGAAACTGGTTTCACCTTGGCTCAGATTGTTTCAAATCAGTTGATAGTGGAAGAATAAACAGAAGTGAAATCTGACTTTAGCTCAGTTAGCTCACCTTAGCCCAAAAGCTCACCTAGTAAAAAGCAGCAATCAAGACACTTCCTTTGGCATGCAGCAGATGTTCAGAAGTGACCAGCAGTTAGGCCCACAGATTCAGCCACAGCTCTTCTCACTGACTTCGTATTTCATTTCTGAGTTGTCAGGAGGTTATTTCCGTGGCCATATTACCGTTTCAGTTCTCATAAGTGGAAGTATTTTTCATTCTCCTAAAACATCAAACTTTGCAAACACATTAAGAGGAAGGACCTTGAAATATGGAACCAACCTTGCAATCTAGACTGATAATATCTTGAAAATTAACAATCACAGCAAGAACCATCAGGCATGAGACTCACACCCAGGAAGCAAATCGCAGATATGGAACTGCAGGTACACATCCCTGCCTAACCACTTCTCCAGCCAACTAAATGTCACTTTAGTTTGGTGAAGCATGTTCCAGCACGTTGTTACTGACATCATAAACACCTATTTGCCAGCTTCCAATTGTCCTTCCCAATGATATCCCAGACAGTACGCACAATATCCCAATCGTTTGTATGCAGGCACCTGTGGCAATGGAAGGCCAGCGCTCGTTAATCAGAGCGGGAAGAGGATAAAGTCACGAGCTTCAACTGATGATGGGCACATGTACACAGTAACATGAAAATATTTCAGTTCTAAACGTTACTGGGTAATAACACTGTCATCATCAGGATACCAGTGCTGCATCCACAGTAATCATCCTCACTCCGGCCTCTCTCCATTTCACTGCCTAGCGCTTGGGCAATGCTACCTGGGTAACCTCTCCATGCCCGTAATTCAGAGGGAAATGAACAGGCCAGAAGTCACACTCCCCCCTCCTTGTACACAACGCCGAGTCCTGCTGCCTGCAGAAAAGCAAAGGATTGCCACTCAGCAGCGCGGTGCGTGGGTGCGGAGAGGAGACTGCTCTGAGGCAAAGATGCCACACGTCAAAGCAGCCCAACTGACACCGCAGTAGTCATTCTGGGACAAAAATTCTCTAAGTCCTACAACTCCAAAGAAATGAGGTATTGTCAGCAGCAAAAACTTACCGAAGTAACAGAAATGCCCACCTCACAGGCCCTTCCTTCCTCCTCAAACCACCACTGTCCTTCCTACATCCATCAGCAGTGAGAATGCTGCCACAGTATTTATCGATATCAAATATTCATGGCTTCATCCATCAGTACAAGCACAAGGAAGTGAAGGGTTTTGCTATTTCAACGTACTATTTTTTCTGCCATAATCCAAGATCCTTCTTTGCCCAGCTCTCTTGCCAAAAAAAGACATTTATTAATTTATTTTCATAGTAAAAGCCAAGTAGCTCTAACACATCTCTAAACCAGCCTTACAGAAACCATTTTGGGGCGGGGGGTGGGAGGGAAGCACCATAATTAAGAGGCAGAAACCATGTATGATCTTCAAAAGTTCCAACAGGCCATTTAAAAGGTGCTATCTCTTCCCTTTAAAGAGACATTAAAAAAAAAAAAAAATCACTTAAACGCAACACAGATGTCTGAGCCCAATAAAGCACCCCTACCAATAAGGCAACCTGAGCACATGATAAAGTCTGACTTGGCTTCATTTAATGTTGATAAAGTATTTTTGTGGATTTTCTTGGAACAGTATCTAAAACATTACAATTAAACATGTGAATCAGCAAAAAGAGAACGGAAAAAGGAGTCTTCTAGGGCATCACAAGTGGGACATAATGCATGACTAATTTTTTTTCAGATCCTTATTTTTAAATTGTGTTGAATTAAAAGATACATAGTTACATTACTCTCACAAGGGTTAAATGTTGCTCTAGCCACCAAACACTTTGTGATTTGTAATTATTATCAGTTTTAACTGTACCGCTTTAGTATTTCACCTCTGTAAATTAAATTAGATGACTTGGAAAAAAATTAATCAAGCAACTCCACCATTTACTTGTCAAGCGAACACCATTTACTGCATCCACCTTTAGGCAACAATCTTACATGGTTCTTATTATCTGTATCAGTGTGATATAATACAAGGGTTTGGGTGCAGGGTCTTGTTTGGCTGTGTCTTGTTCTAAATAAAGTACTTTACTTTCCAGAACTGCCAGAGGCTGTGGCAAAAACACCTCTTTCAGGAAGGCAAAATAGGAAAAATATTCCTTTTTTATTTGCTCTACTGTACTGCAATTACGTTATATTGAGGACAAGCAGAAAAACTATAGTGTCCTCCTGATGTATCTATCAAAGAGATGGTGAAAAGATTGCAAGTAGTCCTGATTACCAGAGGAACACCTCGATTACAGAGCCCCGGAGGGCTCTAACTCCTGGCTATGATGCTAGCAGCATGAGTCAGTTCAGGGTTGCCGAGAAACTACCCTCTTCCTTTCCTGTGTTGTTTTCCCTCGTTAGGAACACACTGGCTTCAGAAACTGAGATGCTAACTGACCTGGAAAACTCATTTCTTGTATAGTGAATTCAAAGTCCAACCTGCTCATTGGGGCCTGAACTTCACCCTTCAGCTACAGTGTTCCTGTGCTGAGACAGCAACAAACCTTTCCTTCTTCTGTCTAGTTTTCTTTCAATCTTGAACTTTTTTTTTTCCACTTTTTTTTTTTTTTCCTTAAGTATTTTACATACAGGCATACTGATTCAGGCAGGAGGTCAGGAGCAGTCAGAGCATAGGCACAGGGCTCCAAACAAGGCACACCTTCCCAAAGTGCAGAAAAAAACAGAAGCCTTTCCCAGGAGAGCCACAGCTTCCTGACATGTACAGCAGGATGTCCAAGGAGCGAGAACAGGCCTGGTAATTCTGCAGCTTTCAAAATCCCATCTTCATGGCAAAGACCTTTGAAACGCAGCTCCCCGAGGTACCTAGGGAAGAGGGGCTTTGGTCTCCTGACCCTGAGGAATCCCACCTGACAAGGGTTCTTTGAAACCTTGTCCCAGCAGCATCCTAAGAACCCAGGGAGCTTGTTTTTTACAGGTAACAGAACAGAGATGTTTAATATGAACACAGGAGATAACTATGGGAGAGAAGGGTGCAATGACCCCAGGTCACAAATGGGAGCAGACTTGGTATGGTACTTGATGAACAGCACCAAGACAGGCACTCTGGCATAGGGAACAAAATAAGACTGAGAAATTTGCAGGTTTGAAGCAAGCAGGTGAAGGACTAGAAACAAAATCAGGACCATGAATTTAAAGGAGAGACACAGCAGCAAACAAACATTTCTGACCCATGGCAAATTAAGTACACTTAGACCAAAAGTTGAATCAAAGGACATAAAATAGGATTTTATTGCCAAAGAGGAGGTGGGGGGCGCATTAACAGAAAAACAGCTTTAGCATGCAGAAAGGCATTTCTCTCTGGAGACATTAATGTTTGCAGAAAAGCTAGGTGTGGTATTTCTAGGATCACAGAAATATGTTTTGCATGAGGGAAAGAAATGAGAAAGGGCTTGTAAGAGACCCAAACGCAGAAAAACATGAGCAATTTCAAAAAGATGATATATCTGAAGCCAAAAATCGCACTTGCTTTGTATTTTGAGACACGTAGTATGTAAGGTAAGGGCTTTCATACATTCCACAGGCTATCCAGACCTTGATATTCCATAGGCTGTCAGGAAAATGCTATCTGGATGGAGGCTGGAGCAACCTGGTCTAAACAGAAGGTGTCCCTGCCCATGGCAGGGGGGCTGGAAGCAGATGACCTTTAAGATCCCATCCAACCTAAAACATTGCGATTCTATGATTTCTACAAGAAAATAGTATTAGCTTTTCAAAAATCAGTGTTCAATACAACCCTACAAAAGTATCAGTAAGCACTGTTTCAGTAAGAGGAGTGTTTAGGAAAAGGATGTTTGATATTTTAACTTAACAATTCTCTTCATTTAATTTTGGACTTTAAGTAAGATTGAAAAAGATCCCGAGGCTCTGACTAAATTCAAGTGCAGATAATTACTGTACTTTCTGGGGAAAACCAAAACTCTAAGGAATAAGTTATTTTCTGGTACTTCAGAACACTGACCAGCACAGTGCTAGGTGAAGGTGGTTTTATATATACAGCTGCTTCTCAAGTTGTGTCAGCAACTTCAGGCAAAATTTCCACTGACTTCCCTGAGATTTACGAGTTCAAAAGCTACAGACAACAGTCCATTCTTTGTTTGCAGGCCATTTAGCTTAAAAGAAAAACTTAAAAAGTATAAATAAAAGAGACTGTCTCATGATCATTATTACTCCAGGTGAACTCAATCATTTGTTTCCTACAGCATTTGGATACTGCTACAGACGCAACATATCAGCCATCGCCTCCACAATGCTTCTGCTGAGGCTTCACTTGCTGAAAATAATTCAATTTTTTGTCATACTTGCATCCTTTAAGAGCTCAGTCCTATCATCAAGTCCTTGACTTACTGGGCTGTAGAACTGCATTTCTATGCAAAATGAAAGAGGAATGAAATGAGAAAGTGTGGCACAACAGCCTGCATCCATATGGCTAACCTGTTCTCCCTCAAAACATGGGGGGCTCCTTCCCTGCTACCTGTGGGAAATGGTCACTAGCCCACACCGTCCACCACAAGGGATTGTCAGAAAGAACAACGATTGCCTCGGGTGAAAATCACACCACAAAACTCACCAAATATGCGATCACTGGACAGTGCTGAAACACAACTCCTAGCCCAGCTAGGTTTCCTAACCATGGACACAGTCTTAAGGCCTAAACTCATCATTGGTCCCTCCCCCACTCCTATTCCACGTGGTGTACAAGGAGAAATACAATCACGTCACACGGGTTGTCAAACATCTGCCTTGTGGTCCTCTAGGCAAGCTCTTTTGAAAAAGTCTGCCCTTTCAACTTTTTCTGAGCTCTCCCTGAGAGTGATCTCATCTCTTGTAATGTAGCAGTACAAAAGTAACAAGGTTTAAGATAACAGCATCTTTATTCATTACAGTTACTGTGAATATTCCACTTAGAATTATTTTCAGACTATCATATTAAAGATGCATTAAAGATGTGCGACTCCTTCCCACTCCTTTAAAAAAGGATGGGGGGAGAAAGAAGCTGAACTAGAACAGTTCGTGAAAATAACACATTCAGTACTGAAAAATCACAAAGGCAAGAGCTACACACTTAAAATAACGTTTTTTAGTTTAGTACAGATACTCTTCCCCATTTCCAGATTTAAGCAGGTATCCCTCCTACTGATTGTGTGGCAAGTATTGTCACGTTGAGAAGTCCTTGGCTCTCTAGAAGTGTACATGCTCGATGTCTTGTAAAAATAGTTCTTGGTTGATTTTGCTGCAAGAATTGTTTCAGACTACAATTTCTCCCTTCCATGAACCCAGACCCAGTTCTGTTTCAGTTAAATTCTAACATGTTAGCAAACTTTCTGACTTGTACAGCATGATGTAATTGTACTGACAAGATTCACTTGCCAAGGTAAACCATGCAATAATAAGCAAGCATACAAAAGGCTGGTAATAGCATCCATTAAATCTAACACTTCTCTTAAAAGTGTTGAAGTTGCTTAGAACTCTACCAAAAACTGTCAGGCTAAATTTATTCCCACAGATGGCTGGTCCTAGGCTGAATCTTCCTGAAGGCTTCACCAGGATGAAGGCTGCCATGATCAGGCATTTTCCTGCATTTGATGTTTTGGACTCCTACGAACCAAGCGGGAAGCCAGAGATCCTACATTTTGAACCACTACCTTCTTGGAAGGAGGAAATTGTGAATTTCTAAGGAAGGGTCCACAAGAGATGGAGACAAACGCATCTGGATGAAAAGCAAAGACTTTGCTCCTGGAAAGGGCAACTCAAAACCACTAGGGAGTTTTAAGAGGAAAGTGATACTAGAACTCTCTGGTCTTAACAAAAGGATGTGAACTGACAATCCAAGGCAGTAGTCACTGGAACAGGGAAAGAAGCTAGTAGGAAAGTGAGAGCTGGTGTGTAGGCAGAGAGACAGATTGTACATGGATCTGAAGGAGGGACAGAGGCTGTTTTACACTGCTGAGTAATCCTGGAGTCACTTGTCCACAGAGGTACCTCTCTCAGCTGTACAATCGACATAGGGCATACGGATAAAATATGACAAGTCTAAGAACAAGGAAGACAGAGTGGTGAATTTCTACATGCCTGGACTGCCTGACTTAAGCAAAATCTTCAACCTGTTGCAGACTCCTACAGGCCCTCCTAGTGCATTTTGGTGGGGGGTAGCATCTCACATTTGCCAGTAACCTCTCAGCCCACAAGCTGAAGAGAATGGGAGAGAAAAAAAGAAAAGGTAATCTAAGAAAATAAATTGGAACTATTTATCTGAAGAAGAAATACATTCTTCCTGGGGAAAAAAAAAATAGGCAAATTCTAAAGGCTGTTTTCCCACTCTGGACAGGAAAAACTGCTTTATTATATACCACATATCACTGAAGAAAAAATTAAAGACTGATAAAAGTCTTAGAGTTACTTACATGAACAATCAAAACATTTCAGATAGATGTCACTATTCGAAAGTTTTGGCTTTCCGAATTACTGAAATGATTTACCGGTTAGGGACTCTTTCTTCATATCTCATCTACATATATTCAGAACTGGCCACAAAAAAACCAAAAACAAAAAACCCCAGTGGTTTGGGACTACAAGGGCGAGGGAAAAACTATGGGGGTTTCTGTGTGGATTGGCAGGCTGAACTAGAATGGCACAAACTTTATCACTAATCAAAACAACACTTGTTTTCCTCACCCCTCTTAAGTACAGCCTCTAAATACAGGGCCTCCAGTCAGTAAAACTTTGTAACAGAACCTAACAGTACACTAACATTGTGTTACCGTCTTTCCCCCCCACATTTGGGCCCTTCGTTTCTACCCATCGTAAAGGAGTAAATTTAGCTTGTATCATTAGCTCATAAGCTGAACTGAACACTCAGTCCCCTGGCAATATTCTGCGGCAAAGCAAACACGCAATTGCAACGGCCTTCTTCCTATTGCTCCCGAACAAAATTCTTTACATGCCCCTCTCATTTTACCTGGGATCTCCTAAAGAAATTAGAGGCTGTCTTTTTTTTCTTTTTTGATTAATTACTTTCAGCTAAGATCACAGGTTGCAGCTAAGACCTAATTCACAAAGTAACGCTCCTGAGTTTAGTGAGGTTTATTACTAAAAATATCCATAATAGGTCATATTTAAGAACTCCAGTTTAATAAGTATAACTTGAAGATCAAGTCTTAAAGCTGACTAAAAACAGAGGAACCTCATTACTAACTAGAATGCTAGAAATACTTGAAAACATCATGGAAGAAGATCCTTATAGGAAATCTTTACTTTCTTTCAGCAGGTTATTTGTTTGCAGGTACTTCTACCCAGTTCTAATACAACAGTATCTATAACAATGTTTTAAATTAAGTAGGAAAGATAGGTGACAGGATTAAGCACCATCATCTTAAAGTTTGTGGGACAGAATTATCAGTGCCATGCCCTGCAAGATCCAAGCAAGGAAAATTTCATACCTAATGACTCACTGTAAGAATACATGACAGACACAAAGAAATGAAGTATTTCTCTCATCTACCTTTTCCTGTCAGTCGCATTTTGCTGGACTCGCTCCAGCTCTGTGGAGGTACCTACTTCTTTCCATTAATTACAGAGGGAAGGCAGAGTGCTAGCTTAGGCTAGACAACTAACGGTTAGACAGCAAATATTCTGTAAATTAAACCCAGGCCACTTTCAGTTCTATACTGTGTAAGTATTTCTAGGCCCTTGCTAAAGGGACAGCGTGCTGAAAGCCACTCAGTTCTCAAATCTTCCCAAGGCCAGCTTGCTATTGACTGAGATACTGCTACGAACTGGCTACACATCCAAAAACTCCATATCCTACATTATCTTGTTCTAAAAAGAATATAGATACATTATTGTGCTGAATCAGATTTCGTGCTGATGAACCAAAGACTAGTTTTAATGCTTCCTCACCTATACAGATTTAAATTTTTAAAGGTAGTCTGCAAAGGTTGAAAGAATGAAGGCTTAAGTTTACACAGGAACAGAATTAAGTAGCTCATGAAATTCAATACTTCTTACAATTCTTTGTTACAAATTAACCTCTAAAAGCTAGTAAGTCAAGCCTGTAAGACATTAGAGTTAACCCTTCCCCCACCATATTTCCCTCTCTATTGCTATTATTCTTTAACTCAGTATCACCTTCAAATAGATTCGCCTAGGCCTTTTGGGAAAAGAGGTTGGAGACAATCTTCAATGGCATTCAAATCAAACTGACTCTCACATGGAATTACTAATGCTGACCCAAAGTCTTTTCATGCTAACTCTAAAAAAAAAACCCTAAAGGTAAGACTTCCAGCATTACTATTTTTTCAGTCTTCTCTCCAAACATTTTCTTTGAAGCAATTTAAACTAGCAACTGCCTACCAAGTTTAATTGCATTTCCTTCAATTTCATATGCCTCTGCATATAAGCAAAAAACGTCATGGAAAAACTGAGTGATTCACATCGTAATTGTTCATTGGACTTTCAGAGAACTACAGTAGCAACATCACTACAAATGTTGATATGTAATCACAGATACATTATGACGTACATGGAGTAGTTTAAAAAAAAATCAATGCAATCAGAAATCATTGAGAAGATTTATAATCAAGATTTTGCCTCACATTGGTGCTGACATTTGTCTCTTAGATATTAATCCTTTTTCCCCATCCCCCACATATAACAAAATATTTACCTTTAGAAAATAAAAACCCCTTCAGAGCAGGCTTATTAGGTGTGCTTTCATCGTACATTAGGGGAGCGTGCTCCACTGTATAAGTAAATATTGTCTCAAAGTAAACACCTCACACAAGTGTACTGACTGTATTTCACTTCTGCTTTATGATTTGTTCCGAACATGGAGGCCCATTTGCTGCCTCCTCTACAAGGATTAAGCTGCAATCAAGGTGAGACAGCAGGTTGGGGGTGGTAAGTGCCACAAGCCTTCCTCGTTTCTCATAAAAAAAAAAATAATCAAAAGTGGACAAGAATGCTATAGTGAGCACATTACCACATGCACAACCCATTCTACAGTAACATCTCTGGCTTAATTTATATTAAAAAAACACTTTCATACTTCAAGAAACAGGAAATATTTCAGTTCTGAACTTGACTTTCCATTTTATAGGAAATGGCTTATTCTTTCACTTTCTCCACTGCTTTTTGGTAACCCCCAAAGCAGCATCCTGAAGACCAAGACACACTGATCTGTTCCTGAAGTTATTACAGGTGCTACTGCGAGCACATTCCCAATTCCGCACATAGCGTGATGGCTTTTCTTAAATAACCTAACAAAACCCTATGATGTCTGATCCTTTTGGTACCACTGTCACCCACCAGCATGAAACATACACCTACAAAATATTTAGCACCACCACCTGCAGGCAGCTCTTTTCAGCAGCTCTCCTCCCAAACCACCTCTCTCGTCACACTAGTGGTACCTACAGCAAGGACAGATGTCCCAGGCCTACAACAGGCAGGAAGGGAATGAACCTGATTGTTTAGGTTGGACTCAATGATCTTAAAGGTCTTTTCCAACCTAAATGATTCCATGTTTCCTCTACATCATCACTACAATGTTGATTATAATTGTTCTGAGCAAGGTAGAAGAGTGCTCAAAACACTCCAGGTTCCTTGCTTACTCACCCGTGGCCACATCTCCCAGTCAGATGGCAGCACCTGTTATTTTTTCAATATATCCACAGAATCAAAACCTCAGTGACACGGTACTGTTCAACCCCCAGAGAGCACTGCAAAGATTACATTAATAAATATCCACAGAAACTTGCTTTGCTCTTCCTGCCCTCCAAAGAGAAGAGGAGACAAGTTATTTTAGTTTTAAATAGATCTCCAAAATTGAAGAAGCGTGGCCAGAAGCTCTAAAGACCCACAAATAAAACTGTCAATTTTTATCACTCTGGTAATTAAAAAAAAATATATATATATAGTTTACAGCATTTGTTTCATCAGTGTTTCTAAGTTGTTAGGGTTGGAGAAACAGTACACAAAATATGTTAATATTTGCCTATAAATCAAAACCAATGACCTAGATTAGAATTATCTATTAGAACTTCCACTAGTTTATGTGAAAACTTGCTTAATTTTCTTATTTTAAAAACCATTCACACAGAAATGCATGATGCTCCTGTGATTACTATGTCACATGGAAAGCCACAACCACGGCAAGTCTGTGAGGTGTAGGGAGAAACAGATGAAATATTTCAGACATAGGCTTAAAGATTACTTTCTATCATGCATTTTTAAAGTTCTTTAGACTTCTCCAAGGGGTCAGGTTGATAGGCTGATTTATTTCAATCAGAAAATATACACAGTTTCACATTCAAAGGATATCAAAGGATACATGGAACTCAAATCTCAGCATGGTCTCTCTTTCCACTTGAGATACTTTATTTCATTGAAGACTGAACTTTCAAGTTCAGAAAATTGTCAAAAGGGACACTGAATAAATGAATCTTTCTGGTGTTGATGGTGCTAAGGGAGGAGCGTAGCAATGTCCCTTGGGCAAATTCTGTTCATTCTTTTTTTTCCCCCCTACACAATTCTACAGATAGTCTGGCTCTCAGAAAGGAAAACTGTCTTTATACATCAGTTGTAAAGCAGCCAGCAACTCAACAAATACAATGTAAAACCAGGAAAAACATTCTTGATTTTTCTAGCCATTTGACAAGAAGAACTGCTGCATCTTTTAAAGATAAAAGTGATTTTAACAGGAATTAAAACCTGACAGAGCAGTCCCCTCAAAGAAGGCCACAGGTTCACTGATGCAGAAGTTTCATTTTTCAAATTACTCTTATGCTAGCTAAAAATTACTACAGCATGATTTATACTGGAATTAGAAAAGTTTTATTTTCTTCTAATTCTCAGGAAATACACAGTTATCCCAGAAAGCACTTAAATAGTAGATTCATTGTGAATGATTTATGTACTTTGTAGAAGCACGACACGGAGTTCACCACAATGCTAACTTTGCACGGTTCCAGTCTGGGCTGTTCAAGGAACTCTGAAGATTTCCATCACCCTTGAACAGCGTGGCTCCTTGGTAAGTATCAAGTGCTGACTGACCTGTTATTTTTACAGAAATAATTAGCTTACAGTTTGTACAAATACAAAGCAATTAAATAAGAAAAACTACTGTTACTTTTCATTGCATCAACATTTCAACTTAATATACACCTTACCCAGGGGATATTTTTGTGCTGTATTTTTTGGCACAATCAACTCTGAAAGATCCACCAAATATCAGATATAGCTGTCCTCTTTCTCTCAAAAGCCAGCCTCTCCTAATCTTCTGCTACACAGAAACAAAGCAGGATCTGCTCTGACACAGGGTAATCACCGGCTGAATCTCTACTTATACATATGCAAAGTTCATATCAGCAGACTCAAATTCTGGCAACAAAGCGTCAAACTCAACAATGTGGCAGTCAGCAAGGACAAATACTGAAATTCAACACTAATCGGAAGGAAGAAAGCCAAACAATACTGAAACAAGTGGCGGTGCCTGTTGCCAATTACACGGCAGAGACAGAACACTACATATGAATTGTTGTCCCAAGTCTACAAACACGGCTTGCCCCAACTCTCTACCATGGGTTTACTTTCCTGTAGTAGGAGTTTTACTGCTGAAACACTGAGCGCTCACACCAACGGAGTCTGCCTTCAATTTTTGATCCAGGTGCAGCTAACCTGCAGGGCACAAGGGGCCAGACAGCATCCTCGAGCGCATGTGGGAAGGAGAGAATATTCCAGCACACCAAATGGGGGAAAGTTGACAGGTTGATGGCGCAGCTGTCACTTTGAATCAACAGTGAATGGAGAAGCTCTGTCAGTTGAGTTAATAGGCACATGTACATACAGTATCAACCTATATAACAAGGAGGTGAGAGAAGTAGGGACAAAACTGTAACTGCTAAAGACAGCACCAAAGACAGTATGAACTTTGCTACCAGGTAATTATACTCTGCAGAAGCACCACCACCTGAGATCGTTAACAGAGTAAGAGGCCGAGCTCAAACCTAAAGTGAGCATAAGCAACTAATCCAGCCAAGTAACTGTCACACTTTGAATGAAGAGCAGCTAAATAAATATTTAGGGGACAGAAAACACTAGTCACCAAAGAAAAGTGCGTTTCCACAGACAGCTATTGAAGAATAATATATCCTCTACATCTAAGTCTCTGGAACCATCTCTCTTTAGCTTACAATTCCATAGTGTCAAGCACAATACCATCTTGGCCACTATGTACAATAGAATAGGATATCGCAGAAGGAATAATAAGGTAGAATTATTACTCAGGGACATTTTTCAAGGAGATCTCCCTGGCAAGCTATTAAAAAAAAGAAAGAAAAAAAAAAAAAAAAAAAAAAAAAAAAAGGAAGACAGCATTAAAAAGACTGATTCTTATTTTCCTATAAATGCACTTAAAACTTTTTTCAAAAAATTGAGGATTCTTCCCAAAAGAAATGTTCAGAAGACCACGCCATCCCTAGAAAACAGAAGAGGGGAAAAGTTTAACAATAGTAATACACCCTTTAAGTTCAAAAGATACTTAACCAGTTTAAAATCATTCATAAGGCAGGGAAACCCTTTATTAGTTAAGGCCACTACAAGCAGCTAAAAAAAAAATGTTTTGTTCCCTTTCCACAGGGAGTACTTGAAATTTTATGCAACAGAGAACAACTGTTTTTTGCAAAACCTCTGGAGGACGTGGAAACCCAGAGAATGTTCATCCACATTTTTCCACACACACTGTATATCTGGCTAGCGGTACCAACCATTACCCAGAGCACTGCTGTGAGCAAAGCAAACAGATGATTTATTTTTTCAGCCAAGGCCTTTCCTACTTAAATAGATAAGAGCTTAGACACACTTGGAAACAGAGTGTAAAACAGCTTTGGGAAGACCAGAGGGTTACCCATGTCTCTACAGACTAGAGCTCCCTAACAGCTGCTTGCCTCTCCTACAGGCTGTTCCTTCTTTCCAGGCAATGGGAGCCAGGAAACCCCACCTGCACTTTCATTTAGACATTCCCATTCAAGAACTGGAGATGGAACAAGAGAGCTATTCCCTCTTCTCTTTCACCAGTCCCACAGGAGAAGACAGTCCCACGTTCTCCACACACACACACTTGCTGTAGCTCCTCACAAACTGCAGCTCTGGAGCCCTGCCAGCACAGTTAGCTCTAGCAGCTGGGCGCTGCCTTTTCCAACAGCTGCTTCTAAACAGCTGCACAAACACAACTGGAAAACAGTGAGGCTGCACCATATTACCATGGGGTAAAAGGAAGCCCCATAATAATCCCAAAGCCTTACATTTATTGTGCAATACAGTGCTTACAGGCCTGAATTTTTCATAACTTACTGCTTCACTCTTTATTTCTGTGAACAGCTCCCCAAGGCATTATGTCAGCATAAAAAAGTAGGTGGTAGGACAAGAACCACTTGTCTAAGCGTGTGAGATTTCCTCAATGAAAGCTAAAATCATTCAAAGGGAAGCAGGTACTCCCACTGACCCCCCTAGCTGCTCTAAACTATGCCCTGTCTTCCCTTGGTTTTCACTGTGACCAGATCAAAACACCACCAAGAAAGAAGGGGGGAAGGTTAAAAGACTTTTTTTACCGTTTTCGCTGCTTGGTACCTGGTATTGAAAGTAAGTGCAACAATGTCATCAGGATTATTGATAGAAGAAACATTAAGATGTTTAATGTTGAGAAGGAATGGCAACTTTGTTGGGTGGGGTGGTTGGGTTTTTTGGTCACACAACATAGAAGAAAGTAAGATGTTAACATCTCTGAACCATTGATTAGCTTTGACCATGAAGACAAAAGCAGGAAACTGCATCACTGATTTTATTAAGTAATTTTAGAAACCTTTTAGTGCTACATAAAATAACTGCTCTGTCTGTGGCAGAGACTTACAACTCGATTTTGTATCTACTGGGGAAAAAAAAAAAAAAAGCGCAAGCTTGGAAATCCATGTGATGACCAAAAGCATAAGAAACAGAGTGGGTGAGGATAGTCCCTACTGTCCATCTCAGCCAACTCCGTGAGATTTAGTTCAAGACTACATCTGTAAGTGGTGTTTACCTGTTCTTATCTTCTTACCTCATTAACAGCAAAGATGAACACGGCACAGAACAGCGAAGCCTGGTACACCACAGCTCTGTAGCACGTCTGGCCCACTGCACCTTCTGGAAGAAGGCGCAGTTTCTGAGCACAACACTTAGGAGCGATGCTCAGAGTAACATGCATTCCCTGGTGTCTTGAATACCTGCTGCAGTTCTTCCTCTTGCAGGGGCAGTACAAGTATCCCTATTAGACTCAGTCAACTTTCTCTCAAAACTTGCTGAAGCACTTGAGAGCTCTACTCCTCTGGCAAGTGTCCAGAATTCCCAACAGCTACTCAATATAATTGCACAAACTACGTTTTTGTTTTTGGGTGTTTTTTTTTTTTCTTAAACTAAGCCAAAAAACCCAAACACACACCAGACAAAAAACTACAGTGATTTGGCTCAAACCATCAGTTAAGAGCTGGCTCTGCCCCCTGTTGTTGTTCTTCCTCCAGAGTTTACAAAACTCTGTCGCACAGTACCTCCAGGGATGAAGAAAACTTCCTTAAACCTTTCCAAATCCAGGCGTCCTACATCTCAGGCAAATCACCTAACACTCACTCTGAAGGACTGAATATGTTTTCTTAGCAGTTGTGTAACCAAACCCTTTCCAGCATCTCCAACCATTTTTTCCAGCAGAAACTCTTCAGAAATGGAATCTGAACTTGGTAATGAAAAGCTGTAGTTTTTAACAAACTTGTATGCTCAATCTTATTGCTTGTTCTATAGTTACACTAAGCACAACATACTAAGCGATATACAGAAATCCATTATGGCTATACAGTTATTTATATTGACCAAACAAATCACATTTTACCTTTTTCCACAGAACATATTGTTTATTAGAGAGAATTATACTAAAGGCAAATAAAAAAATAGTATCTTTCATCCCTGTGCCTTCCATTAAAGGTATTTTATTTACTATGTGTTGGTATAACACTAGTTCTTATTTTCATCCCCTTAACCAAGGGATCAAGACAAGAGAGCACAGCATGGAAAGACACTCAACTGGCTGGAAATGGAGCTGTGGCAAGTTGCGGCCCTCTGCTAGACGTTCAAGGACCCAGTCAGAATCGTTTCCTTATACTTGGGGCACAGTAAGTCCATAAAACCTGAGCCCATCCCTCCCCCCTCCACAACAGTAGCATAATAGTGAAAAATATTCAGATTAAATTCCCACCAACTTTACACAAAAATAGGCATTCAATTTAAATAGAATTTCCCTACTACGGGGGAAGCAGCAACACAAACAGGCTCTTAACCAGAAAATGAAGTCCAAGGAAGAGGATGGGAAAGACTAAGAGAAGCTATGGCTGCTTCTTCCTCAGGAAAATGTTTGATCAAAACTCCCATGTTCTTGGATCCCACGGAGCCCAACTCACCTAAGCTAGAAGAGGCCAAGTCTCCCTAGTTTAGCTACCCACGGAAGCGGTTTCTGTTCCAGTACCAGCTCGTATTGTTTCAAGGGATGATGATAAACTTGTGGCCTCAACCACAGCTCCTGTAACTTGTGAGTTACAGCCCACAATTCCGCACCTAAAATGTTAGTCTTGCTGACAAACCTGCCACATGTCTTTTCTCAGACGTAGCCTTTTTTTGGTGAAATAGTAATTTTTAACAGGTTTCCTTGCAGAGTAATTTTTATCCAGTACTTATTTTGCCTGAAGGGCTAGCATTTTACCTAATACACCAACACACAATCAGCATAACCACTGCAAGCAGAACTCTGCAAACACCACTTAAAGCAAATTGTGCAAAATCATAATGTGGTGGAAAAAGGAAAAATCCTTTACAAGTCAAATCACATTCTCCAAATAGCCACATCTTTAGCACAATGTGTGAATAAGGGTATAGATTTATCAAGCGGTTTTAAGTAAACATATTAACAGAAAAAGCTTAAGGGAATAGTGGTAACCTTATATTTATAAGAGTGGTTTTCTTCTGTGAAGAGTTCCAGTGGTTTTTTTTTACCTTATTTTTGCAAAACCTGCTGTATTATTCATTCCAGTATTAAAGCACAAACAAACGTTTCATTACATAATCTGAATTATACCTCCCTTTTCCCAATAATATCTGAAGTTCAACACACTACAAATACTTGAAAGGCAACATATTTGCAAAAAAAATTATTTTTATCAAGCCCAAAATATCCAACATAAGTGTTGTCACTTTTTTAATCAAATTTCATGTGCTACAAGAAACAGATTGTACTAATCGCCTTATCAAAAATTTACTGTCAGTTTATAAGTATATTGAGCAGGAGTATTTCTCATGTAAGAAAACATTCTGGGTTGAAAACCCAAGAAAATTAAAAGGCACCTCTAATGAATCACAGCACAGCAGTCTCCCCTTTCAGAAGTCTGAAGACCACACACCAGCTATTGTCTAAGACATTCCTTCCTACATATCTTTAATACTCAGCTTTCCTACCACCTTTTACATATATAGACTCATATCACAGCACACATACAGTAAGACAATTTACAAAAAAGTATTAGCCATTACGATCAAATTTTATCTCTTAACAACAAAAACTCTAAGTGTAGCTAACCATTAACAATTAGGTAACTGCAGCAGAGACCTGCACAAAAAACGCCTCACCCCAAGGTCTCAGCATAATGAGCTAAAGAAACCTGCTTGCCTTCCTCCTGTGAAGCCTCTTGCTGCTCACTCTTCCATAACTTTTCAGATATTTAAGCTTGTTTAACCTCCTAGGCCACTTGAATCTTAGTAAGGCTCTCACCACTGCGACCCAACACTTGTTGGTAGCAGTGCAAAGAGAGGGAACCACTGTGTCTCCCTTAATGTTACTTCAGAGCACTGCTACCAGAATCATCCTCTAATTCATTGTCAACTTCTTCACACCCCTTTAGTAGCCTCCTTTTTCTCCTCTGAGTTCTCAAAGGTAATCTGTTAGTCTCTCCAATATATAGCCCTACTGTATCTGTCAGTATAGTAGCTATAGTAGATATAGTTTTTAGCCATTTGTTCATCTTTGTTCATCCACGAAAGTAGCCTCGCCTTATTCCTCCTCAAAACTAACCTTCTACCATAGTGTGGAGAGTAAACTCCAAAAGGCAAATAAATAAACAAGCAAGTGTGATGGCCGCTCCTGACTGACCAGGAACCTGCTAGTCACTCTCTCCCTCACTCACCAGCTGTCACCCTCCAGCTGCACCTTGGTCTTCAGATGATAAAAACTTCCACTAGGTCTTAACATCATTTGCATAACAAGGCCCATTGCATTGTCCTTGCACTGCTACAACTGCCCTGTAAGCCTAAAGTAATGACTGGGCACTTGAGGTAGTTTCTGCATTATATGTCCCAGTGCTGCTGAAGTAGGGTCTGTCACAGACAATGACAACATGAGAAGTTAACGTTAGGGATCAGGCTTATCACCCCCCATCATGAGCATGCAACAGAAGCACACATAGATGTGACCCCAGTTTATAATCTGATGGCACCATCTTTGAGACTGTGTAAACCAAATGCATGGTAGGCAATGGGGAAAACACATATGTGCACATATATGTATATATGCATTTCTGTTTAGTCAATATTTTATGCGTGGTTATGGCTGACTCCACACTTTTCTTGATACTCTTTGCATCTTCATGTGCACTGGAATCAGTCACTTTCAGTCCCAGCAGTTCTATTAGTTTTTATCTCCTAGCATTTCCTAAAAGTGGTTCCTGGTGGCTTGTATAAATAAAAGCAGCATTTTACAGGAACAACAGCTTTATAACTTTAATAAGACTGCCCTCCTTCCTGCATTAAAGTCTACAGGACATGACAAATCAGGTTAAGCGAGCTGGTATCAAATCTGAAGCCAAACCCATTTTTGAGCCAAACCTTAATTCTCTGAAGAGCTTCAAGCTTATTTTCAAGATGTTAAATTACTGATAAGGAAAATAAATTATTTTTCTAGCTCAGGCAATGCCATATAGTCACGGCACACGCAACAATAGCTAAGGTACCTTTTCTGTTTTACTAACTTCAAAACCCTTTAGAATTAAATTACCTACCTTTTCCTCTTTAGAATCCAGATAAACAGTCACTATGGACAGCTTCACAACCCCTATTAACTTCAGATAAGAATAAAAGATTTGTCTGAAAACAGACTGTCAGAAACAGACAAACATTTGAGACACCTGCAAACTCCTAAGTGTTTATTAAACTAGGATTATTTAATCAATACCATTAAATTTAGGCACTTCAGCAGATAAACAACAATGCATTCTGTTCTGACAATGAACCGTTTCCTCAAAGGATCTGAAATAACAAAGCATATTCCAACCAAAGAGGCAACAGAAGAACTGCAAACAATCCGGGGAGAAAGCAGGCAGATGGCAGGAATACTTCATGAGCAGCAACCTTCCTGAAACAAACAAACACAAAAATAGGTCTCTACATGCATATTTTTGCTTAGACCTGCAGTTCCACAAACTATCAAGTGATCTCAGTCTCAGTGATTTTATTAAGTTTCTATCTCCTAGCATTTCCAGAGGATATCCCGGGCACAACAAAGGATAAGTGATATAACCTTCTGTAAAAGTATCCCAGCCATCAGAGTCTAAGATGAAAAAAGGAAGGTGATAAAATGATGTTACCAACCTTTCCTGTTCTAAAGTAGAACAGCAGTAATGAGTAAACAATTAATTATGAAGAATCCACAACCACCCTCATGCCCTATCCCAAAAAAGCCCTAATCATCAGTTATAGGATTTCATGATGTCATATGGTGAGTTAATGGAGAAGTCTCTTGAGCCTTCCTGTTGAAGATGTGGGGTTTAGTACACAATATGTAAATATCTGGGGACTTAGACAGACAGAGGAAAAACTGGTTCTCCAGGTTACTTGGTTACTATGCTTCTCCCATTGGACATCTCAGCCTATATGTGATTGCATTATGCAAAGTGCAGCAGTCTAAGGGATAAAAATGAATAGCTGCGTGTGCACAAACAGAAATATCTTTTTGTCCCCTGAATAACCTACCAGTTAGGACAGCCTCCAAGACTTCTGTGCCAAATGCAACGTGCCTGCTCCCAGTCCTCTGATGAGTGTCCCCAGAACAGAGAAAAAAACAGATGATTTTCTTTAAGCAACATGAGCCAGCAACACTGCAGCTCCCACAGCGTTCCCAAATTAAACCATTCGGCAAAAATAATGCAGTTGCAATTAACTACTAAACAAGCAAGTGCACGTTTTTTTGATTAATAAAACGCCTCTAAAAAAGCCCTACGCAGTTCTAGCATGAAACCTGTAATACTGCTAAGTAATAAATACCTGTTTTTAAATCAGACACAATTCCAATGCAAGATACAATCTAGAGCAAATAGTTTCCTGTCTGGGTTATCTGAAAAACGTATAACCCCCCCTCAAAATACAGTGGAATTAATTTCTTTCTAAGCTCTGCTTTTCACGGTACTGTTTCTGATCTAATTAAATGAGAAAATTGCTGTGGAAGGAAGCTCACCTAAGTGCTCTAGAGAGAGCTCATCCGTCTAGGCAAAACACAGCCATTTGCAGAAAGTAAATAACAGATGTTATTTTTCCTTCTTCTTCTTATTGAACCACTGTCACATACGCTGCCTCCCTGCCCACGGAGCCCCGCAGACCCACGCCGCAGGGCGCCCCCCGCCCCTGAGGGTGAAGGAGCGGCGGCAGCGCGGCCCGCGGCGCCCCCTCCCCCCTCGCCAAGGGGGCCCGTCCCCCGCCAGACCCTCAGCCAGCGGCCGCAGCGGCGAGCAGCCAGGCCCCGCGGCCCGTCGGAACACACACAGGCCGCCGGCAGCGCAGCCACGCCGCCCCGACGCCAACGCGGCGAGGGCACACAGCTCCGCGGGCTCTCCGCAGAGCCCGGCGCCGCCCGGCCCGCAGCCGGGGGAGGGGAGCGGCGGCGGCTGAAGGGAGGGACGCCCGGCTCCCCTCAGGCAGCCCTGCCGGCGCCTCAGGGGGCGGAGGGCACCTGGTCTCGCAGCGGCAGCCGCAGAGGGGAGGCATGACCGGCTCCCCTCAGGCAGCCCTGCCGGCGCCTCAGGGGGCAGGGGGCTCCCGGGCCCGCGGGAGGGGAGGGGAGGGGAGGGGAGGGGAGGCCAGGCCAGGCCCGGCTCCCCGCGGCCCGCGCACAACCCGCCACGGCTTCATGGCGCGCCGCGCATGCGCGGTCCCGCCCTCCGCCCCGCCGCCGCTACGGGCGCAGGAGCGCGCGCAGCCGGGGTCGCGCCCCCGTGGCCGCCGCGAGCTGTGCGCGGGGCCGCCGGTGCCTACCCCTCCCCCCCCGCCCCCCCCGGTTGCGGACGCGGCGGTGCCATGGCGCTGGGCACGGTGCTGCTGGCGGCGCTGCTGGCGCGGCTGGGCCTGCTGCTGTACGGCCTGCACCAGGACGGGGCCATGCGGGTGCGTTACACCGACGTTGACTACCGGGTGTTCACCGACGCGGCGCGGCTGGTGACCGAGGGGCGGTCGCCCTACCGCCGGGCCACCTACCGCTACACCCCGCTGCTGGCCTGGCTCCTGACGCCCAACGTCTACCTGGCTGAGGCCTGCGGGAAGCTGCTCTTCGTGGCGGGGGACTTGGCGGCTGCTGTTGTCGCCTACCGGGCCCTGCGGCGCCGAGGGGTCACCGGCGGCCGGGCCTGCGGGTGCTGTGCCGCCGCCTGGCTCCTCAACCCGCTGCCCATGGCCGTGTCCAGCCGGGGCAACGCAGAGGCCCTGGTGGCCCTGATGGTGCTGGCCACCCTCGACTTCTTGGCGGTGGGGAGCATCGGGAAGGCCGCGGCCTGCTACGGGCTGGCTGTGCACCTGAAAATATACCCGCTGACCTACGCGCTGCCCATAGCGCTCCACCTGCGGGGCAAAGGGCGGGGCGGGGAGGGGGCGGGGGGGACCAGGAGTTGCGAAAAAGCAAAGTTTACCTCCATAGGTGACCTCTGGCAGCTTTTTCTAAAGGTGCTGAACCGCGATGTGTTGCTTTTTGGAACGGTTGCGGGCTCCATGCTGGCTGCCTTGACTTTTGCTTTTTATTACCTCTATGGCTGGGAGTTTTTGGAGCATGCCTACCTCTACCACCTGACCAGGAGGGATATCCGTCATAACTTCTCTCCCTATTTCTACATGTTGTACTTAACTGCGGAGAGCAAATGGAGTTTTGCCCTGGGGCTCGCAGCTTTCCTGCCCCAGCTGCTTTTACTCCTGGTTGTGTCCGTAGCCTTTTACAGAGACCTTGCCTTCTGTTGTTTCCTACACACCGCTATTTTTGTGACTTTTAACAAAGTATGCACATCCCAGTACTTTGTCTGGTACCTCTGCCTTTTGCCCCTCATAATGCCCAGTGTTAAGATGCCCTGGCGTCGTGCTGTGGTGCTTCTCTTTCTGTGGCTTGTTGGACAGGGCCTGTGGCTCGCTCCTGCGTACTTTCTGGAGTTCAAAGGATATAACACCTTTTTGCTTATATGGTTGGCAGGCTTGCTTTTCCTTTTTATTAATAGCCTCATAATTGTTCAGATAATTGCACATTACCAAAAAGAAGCACAAGCTGCAAAAAACCTCAAACAACACTAAAGGCCAAAATCCAAAAGCAGCCCTACTGTTCTTGATTAGGCTTGTCCTGTCACCAGGACTTTGTTTCGTGTTAAATGCATGTACATTGTACTACAGCGTGTTTTATGTAAATGGTACTGTTTCAGGGCCATGAGGGCACTGATCGGTCTTAATTGCCCTGAGCAGTCCCACTCCTGCCCTGATCAGCGTCTGTGTCTGTGGGTGTACCTGTCTCCCATGTGGACCTCAGAACCGCATCCTAACTGCCTCTCCAGAACTGTCTCCAGCCCTGTCTCCTGCTGCCCCTGGCTGGACTCCCTGGAAGGACCCCAGACCAGTTCATGACTTCCCATGTCTGGGGCTGTGGCTGAACTCTTACCAGCGCCTGTCTTCAGACACAGTGTGACTGCACCCTGCTCAGTGAGGGTATGGCCTGTGCTGGGGTCACCCTCGGCTCCTGCTCGTACCCCGTCATGGAGCAGCCCCAGTCTTACTCCCTGGCACCCTTTTAGTGAGGATGTAGTCTCTGTCTAGAAAAACACGTAAATGGATGTTGCGGTTTGACAGTCTTGTACATTCCATCAAGTCGGTGGTGGGGTTTGTAAGGGCTAAGCTAATGAACGAATGTAAGACAACAGTTATTGTGGGCGTTAACAGTACAAATGCAAAGAGTCAAATGTACAACTCTACTTGTGTCCCAAAAGCACTAGTGTTTATACCAAAAGTAACTGGAAATGTAGTCTCTCGGTATTTCAATATCTCTACTATTAAAAATAAATTAAAAAGAAAGTGAAAAGAGTTGAGGAAGTGGAGCAATTGCCAGAAGCAAAGGGAAGTTTTAAAATAGGAAGCTCTACAACCTGTCAAAATGAGGTATTTATTCCCAGATGAGACACGAGAAGATGTGGAACTGGGTGTCCGTGGAATTGAATGAGAGGTGTTCAGAGCCGTTTCGGAGTCAGTACTCTCAAGATCATCCTGCAAGAGGTCTGGTGTACACAGCCCTTGTCTGAGGTGGAAGCTGGCGATGTGTTTTTAATAAAATCTTGCATGTGCCAAGATTAAGAATTTTCACATTTGCCTCAGCTTTTAGTTACATCCTACAGAAAATGAAACCCTTACTGTATAACATGGAGCAGAGCTTGAAGGCAAAATAATTTCAGCCACTCCATGGGATTCCCAGTGTTGTCAGCAGGAAAGGATGTGGCCAGGCGGGCTCCCTTCCAGGTTTACGCATGTCGTGCTGCCTCTCTGAATCCTGCGATCTCCTGAGGCAGCCCTCCTCCCCAGGACTGCGGGGGCTCCCGGCTTTCTTACGTACAGGGTTTTCTTTCCTGGTTGTAGTTCCACCTCATGAGGCTGAATTGCAGTGTTTTGGCTGTGAATTTTTCCCATTGCTTCTCAGGCCCGTTGAGGCAGTCATGTGAAAAGAGAGGAACCCCCTGCGCCCCAACAGCCCAGAGCCAAAGGGTGTGCTACCCGGAGGAGTGACAATGTCCTTACACCACTCTGGCCCAATTCAGCTGATCTGGTGTGTTAGGAGGAAGGCTGATTTCCCTGCTCAGAGCAGTGCCAGGTGGTTCTGCTCCCTGCAAAAGGCATCCTGGTTTCCCCAACCGGTCTGCGCTCACGCTCGCCTTCACATTGTGAAGATCCTGCCAGCCTCTCTGTAAATCCAGAATTTGGATGAGGCAAGGAATATTCTTTTGACAAACTGGCTTGGTTTTTCAGGCAGGTCTTATGGGTATGGCACTGATTTCCTTCCCCTGGCCTTGCCTGGGATGAAGGAAGACTTCTAGCATCAGCTTGTCCATGTCTTCCGCAAGAGGTTTATCAGTCAAAAGACTGGTGGCGCAAGGTGCTTTCACACACTGTTTAGTTTTATGTAAATCTCCAAAAGATTTTCTATGTGCTGTGAGTGTGTGAAGAGAAAGTGTCCCACATGTGGTTTTATTTTCTGAGGTGGAGTTTGACATGCCCAGTTAGTGTTTCACCAGAAGACCGAAGAAGCTCTTCTGTGCGAGTAACTCTTCACCCCATCCCAACATGCAGGCAATAGCTTGTTTTCCCTTGCAGCTGATCTGTTACCAGTTACAGATGTTTCTGTTGCAGATAGCATGGTTTCTTCCACTAAAGCGACGTTTCGTATCTCTTCAACAGACCTAATTATGCTCTTTTCAGACCTTTCCACTCCCTTATGTTTCCCCTCCTGTTGGCAGAGAAAGGAAATGAAAGCCAAAAGGCATTTCCAGCTTCAATAACCTTTCAAAATAAAAAGACATTTTGAGTTGCTGTGTTCATGACAGAATTGTAATGTTGTTTTTTGGGTGAGATGAGAAGCAATTTCCTTATGACAAACACAGTCCTGATTCATTAATAACTAAATCATTTTGAGGCCTTCAGAAGGCCAAGTGTTTTGGCAACAGGGACCAAAGAGTACCTTCCCTTTGTAGGTCAGTACCAGCCTTTCAGCAGTGATCTGAGAAAGTCGTGCATAAATGAGATATAAAAAGGCTTTTATACAAACTTAGGTTTACAGTCATCAATTTAATAATCCAGTATGACTCTCTCTTTTTACAGTACTTGTTTTGTAAGTAAGCTAGTCACCCAAATGTGTTTGGGATTCAGTGACTCATAAAAAGCTGCATGAGAGAAATGAACTGAAAGAGACGAACAGGAGAGATATCCGAGAGTTTAGGTCGTGCAAATTGCTTTAGATGGTTAAATGGAGTTGAATAACTTCATTCACTGATAAAAAGCATTAAATCAAAATAATTGTAGCCAAGTGCAGAACAAGTTCTAATTCATGAACAAGTCATGGTGATTAATCATAATGCCCTTAAAATTTACCAAATTCATTTCCTATGGAGCATTCATTGCTTTTGATAGTGTTCAGATTCTTTTGCTTAATAATTTTATGTCCATTTATCTTTTGGTAATTGAGAACTGAAGTGTCTGAATGCTAGCTTTCATTCCCTACCATGGGTTGCAAAATTGTAATGCTGTCCATTTTCTAAAAAAAAATCTTGAAGTCTCCAATGGCATCTGTCTCATTTCCAGAAATTTTCCACATTGCACTGCAACCAGCCCTGAAATGCAAAGTACAAGATGTGAAAGATTAAGTAAAAAGAAGAAAATAATTATAAAGGCAAATAACATTTTTGCCTTGCTTTTTACACCATGGCCTATAGTCCAAAGGCTCATGACTTTATTCACGGGTGACTTTAGTCAAAGCTTCAGTGTTAAAAATAGTTCACTGTAAAATTTATAAATGGAATTACTGAAATAGCATGGTAAACAAAAATATGGTAATAAATGTTTCATTAAGTTTCAGTATGAGCATGCTAAAAATTACCATCTCTGACACGAAAACCGTGTACTTGGTCCTTATTAAGTAACTGCCCTGTCTGTGTAACTGGCATTGCATTGACTCCTGTAATAGCAAAGGCAGCATTTACATGCTCTGAACTGAGCTCGTCAGATTTGTTTTCCCAAGAAACATTGAAGCTTTTATATTTAACAGCAAGGGGAAACTCCAACATTTTTCATAAGGTTTTATAGAGAAAGCAAATGTTAAAAGGCAGGAAATCATGAGCAAATTGCTCCCTTTTTTTTAGCTGACAATAAGGCATGTATTTTAAAAGGGCTGCAGAAATACAGAAGTGAACACATGGAGCTCAAAAAGTACGTTCTTCACTTACTTCCCAAAGGCAGCTGCAGAGTGCATATACTAATGATAGTAGCATTATGGAATACGATTATCCTGAATTTAGGACAAACCCTTTACTCAGACTGAAACTCAACCACTCATGCAACTTTCTTCCTTAAGGCCATGTTTATGTGCACCGTACGCACAAACCTAAACATTTACCTGCATGTAGAGAAGCAAAAAGAAAAGTCCCAGTCAAGACTCCTTTGAATAACTTAATTTTTCTGAGCTGCCCTCTGTACAACAGGTTTCATAAAAGTTTCTTACATTCAGCACTCAAAAGCGCTAGTGACTCTAAGGTTTGAATTACATAAATCTGGGTGCATATGGAGAGTAAAGCATAACGCAGCAGCGATCTTGAGTTGTAACAGATTATGTTCAAGAACCAACTAATTCTGACTATATTTGAAGGTGCACATTCCACCAGTATCCCGATGTTCTTCATTACAACAATCTGCACTGGTTGCATTACTTGTATAGGAGGATTGCTTCAGTCTTTGTGCATGATGAATGAGGTCAGAAGCCTACATTTTGTATTACCAGAAGTATCAGAAAGTTAAACATTTCTCTTGATGAAGCAGTACCATTGTTAATAACAACGATAAAAAAATTGCATTGCTTTTCTGTAAGGACCTTAATAAATCCATGCAGTCCATGCGTTTTTAAGTAACTTTTAAGTCTCTTTGTCATTGGACACTGCCAGTATATGCAAAGAAGACCAAAACTTGTCACTTTTTAACAGTGTAAATCAGTAGGATTTTGTTTCAGCAGAATTCCTCATGACTGTCGTTTCTGGCACGTGCTGGGGCAGGCATGCACTTCTGCAGGAACAAGACATTGCTTATTAGAGGCAATCTTACTTAATGTGTAAATAAAGCATTAGCTTCAGCCTCTTCTTGACTTTGAGCCTTTAACATTCCCTTCAGATAAAACATTGCATAGCTTGCACGTAAAGAAATGACAGATAAAAGACCCTCACTGTTTCCTGTGGAAATTGTTGGGAGAGCAAGCTAGAACATCTGTGGAAGAAATATCTAAAGGAAATGTCTGTATCCAATTATATATGAAGACAGAATTTCAGCCTTGGACATCAGCTGAAATGCAAACAAATTGAGCACTAAGCCCATACTGTGAAACCTGTATTAGGTATATGAAGGATATTCTGTCAAGTGCGCTTTCCCTTTTTACGGGAGGAAGATGGCACCTTGATAGCAGTTGTCAGGCTGGGTGAACATTATTTTGCTTCCTTCACATTATCATAAGGGGGTCTATAGGATGTAACATCCTGTAGTAGCACTTTTGGAGTTGTACAGGTGCAACCTGTGTAAGCTGTTAAATAGGCAATATTGTTGGTGTAGCAAGAGAGTATTAGTGAGCACTCCCTCTGAAACGGCTTTTTGAAGGTTAACTCAAGTAAAATCTGATTCCTGCTTCACAAGTCAGCAGCTGTGTTAATAGAGATGGTACTGTTTTGACAGTAATTTTCCAAGGAGAGCTTCACTCTGTGGCCCATATGCTTCCATTCTGTGCAAAAGAACATTAATTCACGTCCCCTGGTGATCTGACAGTCAACATTTTTTTAATCTATCCCATGTCCCTCCCACTGATCCAATAGATTGAATTAGCCAGGAAGCCGGCTTAGAAAATGAAGTGGAAAACAAAGTATGATTATCCTTCCTTTATTTTCCACACTGTATGGTATGAATATGTTGAATAATCAAGATTACCTTTTGGAACACAGTCCCATTTGGGCTAGGTGTTAGGGTACTTTGTTAATACAAGGTATTTTACTCAAATGCACCTGAGGAAAAATTGAGTGAATGGGCTACATGGACTTTTGTCAAATGGTAGTAAAGCTACTAACAGTTGATTTCAGCTTCAATATTAGCACTATTTTGCCATATCTTTCTGCTGTAACAACAATATAACAACTAAAAAGTTAACCAAAAATAGCAATGCTTGTAAATTCTGGTTCCAAGCTTCTCTTACTCAGAGTTTGGAGAACACACATAGCCATAAACTCACTAAAGGAGAACAAATGCTATATCACCCAACATAAATAATTCATTAATAATTATTTCTTTCCCACAGCTGACATCTTCCTGAAGAAAGTAGCACCTTTTTTTTTTTTTTTTTTTTCTTACACAGTCTGGAAATTCACATGAGTAACAAGTACTTATTCACCTTAAAACTGTCAGATGTGTTTGAAAATAGATTTTAATTACCATTAGCACTTCCAAGTTTAGTGCTGGCAACAGCCAGCTTGTTAATTCCAGCAGTACAGGAACTGAAGTCATGACCAATTTTCCTTCATGCTCTAATAAACTGGTTGATAAGTATAAGAAAGTTTGTTGCTGGAAGTGAATCAGATGTTGTTTGTTCACTGGAAAGAAATCCTGCATGGCTAGGGCCAAAATTTACATGTACAGGCTGGAGCAAAGTGATCAAGAAACAAGGGCAAAACTGAGGCCCCAGAGACCTTGACTATTGTCTTGCCCCTGCCTCTAATTCATCATTAACAAGTGAATTCAGCTCACTGTGCTTTTTGCCTCTGCCACTTTTGGTTGCTTGATCCATTTAAATCACAACTTATTCAAGCCAAGAGGGGTCTCCTGACCCATTCCTGTAACATGCTGCCGTGAAGTGATTGCAGTCTTGTTTGAAACAGTTATAAGCCTGATCGTTAGTAAACCATAAGCACTTAACTAAAGACATTTTGATTAAAAAATATTCAGAATCCTTTTTTTTGTGTGTGTTTATTCAATTTTTTAATGTTTTATTTATTTATTTAAATATTTGTTTATTTAAACCTTTTCTGCAGGATATGTTAGGTTCTCAGGTGCATTCCAGCATTGCATTTCTATGAGAGGGTGGACTACTGCTGAAGCTAAATAAAGATCTGGAAGCAGATTAATAGCGTTCATGGTAAAAAGCTAGACAAATGAGAAAAAACTTTTAGAAAAATCGTAGTGTAGTTGATACCACAAGTAATTAAGCTTTTATTATTAGTGGTCTGCCAACATTGTGTTGGAAGTTCATTTTGAAAATGTATTAGGGAAATGAAACCGCAGATAGCTTTGCAGCTGTTGCCTCAGATGTGAGAGAGAATGGCTGAATAAGTGTTTCTGTGTATTCGTAAAACATCCTATATATTATGATGTCATCCAAGGAAAAGTTACTAGTTGAGCACCACTGTGAGGGAAAATTACAGCTCTGTGCTCAGATACAGGTGAAACAATGAATTCTTTCACCTCGGTTTTTCTCCAAAGCTTTCATTCAAAGATGCACAGACTACCAAAATGAAATCTGGACCAGATGTGCCAGAAGCAGTTACAGGGAGCTCTAAATTTGTTTCAGCCTTCTAAGCTTCTGGAACAAGTGCATGCTCAGTGCTGGAGGCCGTAGGTGGTGGGAATGCACAGATGCAAACTTCCCCGTAGCGCGCCCAGAATAGATTTTTCCATGGTTCTTAAGGCACCCAGATGTTGCCTTAATCTTTATTAGGATAGCTATATATATCTCCTCATATATCTAAAGATATGTATATGTACTATATGACTATATAAGTCCTCATCTGTAATAGTACAGCAGCAAATTCCAGGACTTCATGCCCACCCTGACTGGATAAGCATCTGCTTAGGATATGGGAAGAGGCCCCTTTCAGGTTACAGGGCCAAGCCTGCCCCTTTATCAGGCCTTTATCAATAGCCTGGGACTGGGAGGGTAGATCTGCCTCAGTAAAATGATGACAGCCACCAATGTGTTACTTTATCATGTGGAATTCCAATTGTTTTTTAGCAGTGGAGGCAGGCATGATGGGATATGCAAAATGAGAAGCATGCAAATAAATATGACTCAGAGCAAAAAGTCATTTCTGTTACACTTATTTCATCTATAACGTGAGGTCTAGAAAGGTTAGAAAATCTAGAATTGTCGGTAGAGAAAACTGATGCAAAGACTGAACAGTGGTTGATCCTTCAGTAAGAAGTAACTTCGACACCAGCCCGTTTCCTCGTTACATGCATTCAGAGAAAAAGCTCACACATGAAGTACTTTGTGAATTGCATTATACTCAGAATACTCTTGCATCAGCTGAAGGCTTGAGGTTGTTGGATTGAACTCCCTCTGGAAGGAAGGGGTGAAGTCCTCGGCTGTCCCCTGAAGAGAACTGGGCCTTTGCAGATTCCTTAGGAATGGAAATGGTGACCAAATATTCTGATTTTGGAGACACAGGACGCTTAGGGTGCTATGTTACATGGCTATGAAAACAACTGGACAAATACATAGAAGAAAAAATTGTCAAGGGCTATTAAATAATAATAAAAAAGAAATGTCTTCTCCAGTCTTGGGAATTTACCAAGCTGCAAATCATGGTAAAATAGGGAAGTATTTCTGGGGAAATCTCTCCTCTGTCTAGTCTAGCATCTGTTGCTGACCACATTTGGAGAAGGATACTGGTCCAATCAACGATGGTTGTTCCTGGGTTGTTAACCACACAAGTGTCCCCAGCAGAGCACTCCCATAACCAAGTATGCTCTGTTATTTGGTTATGCCCTTTCTTTTACACCACTTGAAGTCATATGTCAGATAACATCTCAGGTGTGGGCCTGTGCATCTCTGCTTGCTCTTTTTTCCCAGAGTGGATGCCACCAGATTGTGCCAGTAAAACCACCACTGTGACTTGTTTTGTTGGCATTTCACAGATGACAGTTAGCAGCTGGTGACAGATTGATAGGTGAGAAGGGGAGAAAAAAGAAATCAAAGCTGACATCTGTATGATCAAAGAGAGGTGTTTTTAGCTGGCTAAGCAATTAGAAACCAGAAACTGTAGATTCAGACAGTTTATTAGGTCAGGTTAATTCAAGCATACCAAGCACCTGGAACTTAGCTGCCTTCTCTCCCAAAAGTAAACCACAGCTTTCTTACAGGACTTCATGTGTTTTCAGTGGGATGGGGGAAAGAAAGAGTGGGGGAAGACCCAGACAAATTGGCACAACTCTAGTCACCTGTACTGATAAAGTCTTGTGTCATTGCAAAATAAAATAAAGATCTAGCCCTTAGCCAAATCTGTCTTGACTAACGTCTTCTGTTTTAGTAATAATTTACCTTTAGCTCTGGAATGATATGTACTGCCGTTTAGGATGATTAACTTAGTCCGTCGGTAAGAGAAAAGAGTGATGGCTGCAGAAAACAAGTGTGATTTTTTTTAATCAGAAAATAAACCCTTTCTACAAAGTACTGCAATCGACAGGGCACAAAGTTAAAGAGTTTGGCAAATTTTGCATCTGAAACACCATTTAAGTAAGTAAAGAGGAATGGGCAACATTCCAGGCATGGCCTGGACTGACCCATGCTGAGAAATTATCTCAGAAATTCAAGCCAGGCTGAAAACAGCTGCTGTGTTGGAGAGGCTGGAGGTCTCATCACACCTGGGCAGGTGGCAGCTGTCTTTGGTAGGTCCGGGCTCTTCGAAGAGACATTTTCTCCAGGCGTCGTGCACCTGCCTCGTTGCGCTCCTTCCCTCTGCCTACCTGGGTATGGCACCTGCTGTCTCGGAGGGAAAGCAGCAGCCACATTTTGGGCTGCTTCTCCCCGTTGCTTCCCTGCCAGAGCAGCTGAGCACGCCGTTGAAATGGGACTTTGGACGAAAGGAATTCCCTCGTGTTTCCAGTGTTTTAATTGTAAGGGTTAAAAGAAAGCTCACTACACATGGTATAGATAGAACTGCTCATCTATTACAGGCTGCTTGTGTGACCACAGTCACTAGGGCGATGGCTTACCAGTGATGCAACTCCTATATACGTCCTGTGCAGGTAGATGTATAGGCATGTCTTGCATCCAATGGTTCCACTTAGTTGTGGTCCCGAGGTCTTTGAACCTGACAGCTAATGTTAATCCAGTGTGAAAAATTGTCCTGTATTTCTGTCATTCATTGGTTCTGATGCTACAATGGTCCCCTGAGAATTCAAAGAAGGCAAAAGCTATTGAAAGCTTCCTTGCAATCTGGAATAGATTAGTGTTGGGAAAGTTTCTGCTTTTGTCTAAACCAGATTTGTCCATTTAATTATTCTCATACTAGCACATTTTCTAGCATTTCCTTGCGGGCAGGCTGACTCCGACAGCATATGGGTGCCATGCTTGAGTCTTTCATCACAACGGGAGCAGAGTTTGTTCTGCACTTCTGAGAGCTGCCTCGTCCCAGGTCCTGCACGAGCAGGTTAGAAGCCCAGCAAGAGGCATCAAAGGTAAACACTGTGGCTCACAAGATGTTTGAAAATGCTTTCTTTAAAGCCACTAGTCATCAGTGACATTTGCTGCACTTTGTCTCTTCACTTCACACTTGCATATTTATGGCTTTGATTATGCCTCTGCAGAAAGAGAAGTGAACTTTTGTTACAGAGGCATTACAGACAATTTACAGTACCATATAAAAATATAACTTTGTTGCAGTTCATCAAGGCTAACACCGTATTAATTTAGCAGTCTGGAAAAAGTACAAGTAATTTGATCCTTAGTGTTGATTAGTAGCTGACATTCTGTCTAAAATTAATCCTCAGGATGATTTAGGAGGTCTCAGCTGGGGACTTAGCTGCTTGAAATTTCAGCATTATTTCAACCTGCATTAAAGTATAGTTGCAAAAACTGAGAAACTAATACAATTACATCTTCTTGTCAAGCCAAGGTGTTAGAAGTAATTCAGGTGCTTTGACTGCAGGCCAAATTGAAACACTTTACAAAGGAATCATGCTGCATTAGTCACTGAACATGCATAGGTTCAGCAACTTAAAGGTCAAATGTATTCATGAGAACATGTAATCTTATGTATGTTTGGTGAATGAATATGAAGAAAGTATCTGTTAGAGAAAAGGAGCATCAGAATATTGAAGAAAAAAACCCATGGCTCACATTTAGATGGGCAGTGCGGATGTTATTCCAATGCCAGATTTCTGCAAAGCAGTTTCAAGAACACTCATGAAAACTAAATGATATACTTCAGCCCTGAGAATCTAAATAGGTACTATGCTGCCATATGGCAGAGCTGCTTTCAAAGCAAATGCAGGGGTTTTGCTCTTCTGAGAGACCAGATGGCAAAGAGGTTGGTATCTAGAAGCTGTCACACCTAGATCATCAGTAGCAGTCAGTTGTATGGGACAGAAAGTAATTTTAATCTGATAGCTTTTCAGTAGTTTGAACACAAACAGTGCGTGCATTTATTTCCTAAACAGAGAAATATATAGTCAGATCCTTGGGATAAATTATACTTGTTCTTGTGCAGTATTGACAAGTCAAAATTTGATGCACCAGAAACATAATTGTCCCTTTTCACAAGAAGTGATCCACCCGTCTTCAGGGACTTATCAGTAGCATGTGTGTACTGTGCAAACCTTCCTGAGCCTAGGAAAACTCAGACTCTAGCACTGCTGACCAAACACCTCCCAAAAGCATCACAACTACTTAAGTACTTTTTATGTTGCTAGAGAATGTGAGGAAGAATTGATAGTAACATAGATTATCACCCTAACCAGATGATAAAGGCTGTATTTCTGAGTTGACTCTTAATAAAGGCTCCAGAACAAGCTCCCACAGAAATTCCATGACACGGTGTAACGAGACCTCAGTCAAGTTGTTAAAGCACATCTACATGTGTATTTTAGTTCAGAGCATCAGTGAACTGAAGCTGTGTTGGTCTGCATCACAGTGTGCTGTCGATATAAAGATCTGAATTTCTTTTGGATGAAGACCTGCTCCACATGCCCACCTAATGAACGCCAAGGCTTTGTGGGAGTAGGAGTCTCTGAACCAGCGGGTAAATGCACTGCCATGGAATTCTGTGGCATGTGTGGAACATGCATGCACCAGTACGGTGCTCTTCCACCAGGTTGAGCCGTGTCGTGCTAACACTGAGTCCTCCTTGTGCTATGATGTACAGCCATCTGCACCTTCACACTTGCTGTCAGCTACCAGACCTCAGCTCTCTTGTTTCTCCCATTGAGGCACCCCCTCATCAGTATCTTTTCCCATCTTTCTGCTCCGTTGCCATCCCTGTCCTAGTGAACTCTTCTGAAGGACTTGTCTCACCCTATTCTTTTTCACTGTCCCCCTCTTCCCAGCTGCTGCCTTGCCTGTTGGTGACGGAAGCCTCTTCCACTTCTCTTCAGATACCTTCTACCACACACAAACTGTAGTAACGCAGCAGAGGGGGGCAAAACCAAATTGCTCCGCAGGGACCCCCCTCAATGTGTTCGGGGCCTCAGCTCCGACTGCTCCAGCCAGCTTATCTGTTGGTATTACACTGCACGGCGTGCTAATGGTGCCGTAGCCTGAAGTGGCTGAAAACACTTCTTTTTTGAAAAAAGTCTTTGGCTATCTATTCCATTATTGAACAGCAAACGGATGTGAGACATTTCAGCATTCAAAACACAGGCTTTCCAAGCCCTGTGGAAATCGGTGCAGGTACAGCAGGGTAATTATGGGCAAACTTTAGCAGATACATTGGAGCTTTTTCAGGATATCTTTGCTGTGCATCAGTGTAAGGGGAATTTTCTTTAGCCCAGTAGCGCGAAGCACGACATTTCAAGTCTAGACCAAAGGCAACTGAGCCAAGGAAACGCCTATGGTTACATTGTGACAATTTTGTGTTTCCAGATGAAGATCTATCACTACAAGAATTAAGCAGAACCTCTAGATATTCATCAATTCTAAAGAACGAGAAAAAATGAAATCAATAGTAAACACAGTAATTCTGAAAACCATCAGTCCAAAATCTCAATTCCTTTTTCCTTCTTGAAGCAAAATGTGTTTTTTGAGGTTTCCTTTTCAGTTTTGGATTAGGGTTTCCTGGTTTGGCCTTTCTACATGAGAAAAAATTATGCAAGAAAAAAGAACAACACACCGTGAAACGTAGAAAAGAAAACAGTCATCTTGGTCTTCCTTTTCTGGACTAAAACAAAACCATCCAATTTGCTTCTGACGGTCTTAGCTGCTAACTTTCCTTTTGCTTAATTTAATTTAATTCCTCTCAGTTCTTCACAGGGCTACATGTTATTTGCATCTTGGAGAAGTTTCAGGGCTTCCAATTTTGTGTCCTACTTAAAATCCACGCAGACAGTATATAGTTTCGCGCAAGAACTGGGGATGGGACAATTTTTTATCAGTTCCTAGCTCACCTTTGTGATTGCCATGGTACAGTAATCATGTCAGTGCTCACGTTGCCAGCTGGTCACATTACTACAAAAGCTAACGAGAGTTAGAGGTTCCCATCTGAAAAAGCACACTTAATACATTGTTATTGCCAGAATGTATTTGATTGCAAGTATTACAATTACAACTAACCAGAATACAGAGAAAAAAGAAGAAAAAAAAAAGTGATATGGCAAACCCAACACTTGTGCCTTTTACTCAGCAGCCATTCAGAAAGAGAAAGGTTAATCAAGTGCTTCTGAGGAAGAGTTTTACCAGCTCCTTGTATTCACTTATACTTTTGCTTTACCCACCACAATGCATCCTTAAAAAATCCTTCATCTTTTCATTTTTGTTGTGTTCCCCGTTATTTCCTGTAATTTTGTTTTCTGGTGGTCTATTTATAAATTTAATTAAATGCACACAAATAGTTGCTCTAGATAATGTAGTTGAACTTCATTAAAAAACTGCAGGAAAATGATAATAGGATTGTAGTGCACCAGGGTAGAAAGACATTCACTGCTGTTCTGTATCGCTGCTTTTCTGTAAACATACTTATTATCCAAAAGTACATCTTAAAATATCATATCCATTTTTTATATATGGGTTTATGTCACATTGGCAATTAATTTGTTTACATCTTTAAAATCAGCCTTGTACTCAGACTAAGCTCTGCATCTAAATTAATCATCTTTGGGCCTCTCAGCAGCTGTTTTGCTCCCTTTAATTCAGATTATTGTGAAACTTCAATATCACCTACAGAATTTTATCCAAGAATTGTTCAAGATTCTGAATAGAGGCTAAAAGGTATAGTACTTGTAAAACACTTTTCTGGCCTTACAAAGACATTTAATACACTTCATCTAAATATTTTGTGTATTTACTATACATTCACTTGATGAGAGCCTTATGTTCTAGCCTTTTGAGGTAGATACTCTGTAGAAAGTGGCAAGAGTGTTCAGCAGCGGTCTGTGTGGGTCAGGCACAAACAAAGAGTACAAGGTAACGGTAACATCGTGAGAGGGGTAACACTCGCTGGAGCTGCAGGACAGAGCAGCAGTTGCTGTCACTTTATTCCCCAATACTATAACCTCTGTCAGTGATGTTCAACCTTTCCAGCAGATGATACAAGTACATTTACACCATCACTCCCTCCCACCCTGCCTTCCTGACAAGACCTCTGTCTGGCCAAAGGAGCATACTTTCAGATGCTCTGTCCTGCTGGGTCCAGTTCCATCGGTTTCAAAGTTTTGCAGTTTGTATCAAAGGCTGTCTTGCTAGATGTATCACCTACGACACTGTTGTCCAAGCAATCATGCAAAATATCCTTTCCTGCAGGTAATTTGCTTGAAGGAGGCCTACAGGATGCCTACATTTGCTGCGATTAAAAATCTGTCTAAAATATTGTCCAAGGCAGGATACATGACCCTGCTAAGGTGAAGGAACATGGTACAGCCACAGTGCAGCCTGACACTGGTGTGGTCCTAGGGAAGAGAGTGCCAACCCGAATCAGGACAAAGAGGCATGAAGATGCAGTCACCATCCCTGTGTGTGACGTTTGCTTTGTGACACTGACAGGGCTACTATGGCTTGGTGGACTGACCGCAATATCTATAATTCCCTGGGGTTCAGACTGTGAGACGAGCCCCCAACAGCTGTACGTAAAGCCAGCTGTGGACAGTTGGGAAGCTATAACAAATAAGCCTATAGATTAGCTCAAATTTGTATTTATATTTGCCATGTAGAACCATAAGATCCACTTTGATGGTTGCTAAAAACTGATCATCTGTTGAGCAATAAGAGGGAGGGGTTGGCTGTCCACAAAGGTCTAGCAAACGCGGGGCTCTAGCAGTGACACACAGGGACTGGGACATGGGTGCCAAGTCCTAGCAAGTGGTTATTCTCATGCAGAAATTTGGGATGCTCTATCTCCTCTCCTAGGCAGGAGAGACAATGCAGTGCTGCCAAAATAATGCTGGTCTGTCTTTGTGCCTTCATCTAAGCAAATGTGCTGAGATATCCTAGATCTGTGTGGTCACAGCATGGAATGCTGCTAGCAAAGCCTGATGTGGGAGAGTGTGAGGACACGTGCGTAACTGGGGAGCCCCAGTGCCCCCAGTGAGCTGTGCTGCTCCAGCACTGGGAACAAACATTGGCCATGGGCTCCGGTGTTCTTGAAATACCTGACTGAGCAAGTGCCAGCCTGGATGCTAGCACAAACCCCATGGGAATGGCTGTCACTTGTGGGCAGACAGACGAGGGATAGGGAGGAGAGTGTGCTTAAATAAAGCCTTGTCGCTGCCCTGCCACTGTGCACAGGCGTAGGCTGTGAAACCAGACTACTTCTTAGACCGAACTGTGGGGAGGAGATTTTACCTCTGCCTCCTCGAGTTCATTTGCTTGGAAAAGAGTTAGGTCCAGCTGTGGACGAGATCTCTGTCCATGGAACAAAGTCCGAGTTCACAAATGTCTAAGTGGCCGTTTACTCTGCTTGCCCTCAAGGCTGCTGTGCAGAGAATGAGCACACGGTGCATTGGGACAAACAGACGATGTCTGTAACAGTGCAAAGCAACCGAGCCAAGCTGAGAACTTCACAGCCATTTCAACACGATTCTTCTCTGAAAAACTCAAACCTCTTCCACAATACAGGAAAACAAAAAAACCCCAAACAACCAACAAGAACAACAACAAAAAAACCCCACCCCAAAACCAAACCAAACCAAACCAAAAAAAAAAACCCCAAAAAACCAACCAAAAAACACCCAGGTTTGCTTGATGGGAAAAGCAAAAGATGACACCTGTCTGTGAATGACCAGATTACACGGGTGCAGGACTGTTGTCCCTGTTAGATGACAGTATAGTCCTGCCCAGAACCTCCCTGCTGCAGCCGATCCTTAAAGGGGCTGAATCTATCTCAGAAGCTAGCTAGGGGCTCTATTCTTTCATTTCAGAAAAAAATGGCCGTGTTTGTAGTGCTGTTTAAACCAGTGGATTTCTACTTTATTGCTATGTCCCCTATTTGATCCTCAAGACATTACTTACGTGGTACAAATACAGAACCTCCATCTATAACACCTTAAAACTCCCTGGAGGATGCTAGCAAATATCTACCTCCTTCTTCAAATTTCAGTACTACCTAATTTCTGACTTTAAAAAAATAAATAAATACAAACCCAAAGCTATTGGAAATCATTGATTACTGCACATTCATTCGAGCCCTTTCATAATCTGGTCTAGCTTTTGTATTATGCCTGAAATATGAAATTAGCTTTTGCTGGTATAAGTAGCTGGCACCTACCTTTGTGGGTTTGGGATTATTTTTTTTTAAACTGGTTTAATGTAGATGTTAATTCAACAGCTTTCTATAAAAGGTTGCTCTTCCTTGTTGCTCTCCCTAAAAGTAAGCAGCATGGCTGTACAGGGAAGAATTATTCTTCAAAACATATTCAGCCACATACTTACAGTATGCCAGGAAATGGGCATATGCCACAGCTTCCCAAACATTTAGTGCTCTCCCAGAAATTCAAGGTTCAGGCATCCTCACAGCCTCTCTGGGCGTGCTTCTGTCAAGGCAGCGAAGTTCAGATGCCACTGTGATTCCCATGGCTTAGTCTTGAAGGTTGCGTTAAGGGGTATTTATTTCTCCATTTTCCACACAGGGCAAAGCAGGAGGCAGCAGAAAGGTAACTGCAACCGGCTCAGCCTCCCCTGCAGCCAGCGGAGCCGAGACCCTGCGAGCGGGCAGGGCAAGCAATGCAACCGCGACATCCCTCCATCCAGAAGAATCGATGGTGTTGGTGTCTGTGGGGGCAAAGGTGAAGCTGTCAGCTCAGCTGGGACCTGAAGTATCATGAAACCTACAAATCTGCTGAGCATCGCTGGTAGTAGCTATTTTAACTGCACAAGCCGACTGGAGAAGTGGGAGTTATTTATAACGGAGCCCTGTGCAAATTGCATGAGGCAGATCACAGTGACTGATGCAGCCCTGGAGGCTTCTCACCTGCAGCCCAGGAGCTTGGGAAGACTCCAAAACTCCCTCGCATTTGTACCAACACGAGGGGCCACTTCTGTGCTAAATATTCAGAAAACACAATATTGCTTTGCCCTGAATTTTGACCTTTGTCCCTCAAATATTGATTTTTTTCAGGGTCACCACTGAATACTGTCTCTTTCTTCAGGAGAAGTAACAAGGGTAAGAGTGACTGACTGTCTTCCCTGGCTCTCTCCAAATAAAATCTCACTTGCGGTAGTAATATCACTGGATATCTTTTTTCCATTTTATATAGGGCTTTGGTGTACTAGAATGTTCAAGTGAAATGTTAGAAGATAAATCTGAAGCATACCTTTCAGTAAACAGTATCAGTGCATTATTCATTTAAATTTATCAAACTAGACAGTGAGATGACAATTTTTTACAGAAGTTAAATACATGGTCAAGAGTGTCTGTAAATTATCAGCCATTCATCCTTATTCTTCAGTGCACTGTGCAATGCATAAAATTAGAAGACTGCACTTTCAGAGAGATCCAACTGTTTGATTTACTTTATAAAATGGTTTCAAGGAGACAAAATTTACAATGCTTTACCATAATTTTTGATCCAATCAAGGGAAAAAGCATTATTTTTGGAGTCTATAATATCTATTTCATGTATATATATTGCTCCGGTTGGGTCTGGCAAGAAAAGATCTCTATAAATCATCAATAAAAGAGTGACATTTAGAAACTGCAAATCTGAAAGAGAAATATGTTGCTGTTCTATTAAGGAGCTATACTCGCTGCCAACTCCTGCAAAAACTGGAAGGTTGCCACTCCACACACTTAGTGTCATACAAGCGTTGAAACAACATATATTGCTGTTAGAAAGATCACTGAAAGTGCCTTCTCTGTATGTGTTTAACTGTGTATGAGACCACCAAGACCTTAGGCAATGAGACCACAGCAATCCCTCGAGATCCTTTAGAAATACAAAACAGATATCAAAGGTAAAAACTGAAAGGGTGAACAAATCATAGAGGTAAAGCTCGACCAAATAAATTAGGGAGTCCAGTCCTGAACCAAGTGGCAAATTTTCCGTAATGAAGAGGCTGATCAAGCCTTTACATGCCCCTGCTTTCATCTGCCATGGGAATAATTCTCCTTTTCAGTTGGCTGTGCATTCAAAGTACCAAAGGTACTCATGGCTTTGTCATGAGGTAGCAGCCTTCTCAATGTGAGCAATATTCTTTCAGCATTTGGTAAATATCTTACTTGTGTTTATCATATTGGGCATCTCCTCGAGGTGATGGACATGGAAAAACTCTACTCCACAATTAAGTAGATGGCTATGCAGAGCAAAATTAAACAGGCAGCAAAATAATTTATAGCTCTCTCTCACTGTTCTCCCCCTCCTGTTTTCTGTTCCCCATGGTACTTGAGAAAGTGACTCAAAGCCAAATATTTCTTTGGGCTTTGATGCTGATCAGACTGTTCCTATCTAAGGAATCCAAACTGGACAGCTGCTTTTGGTGCCATCCCTTCATTTGGTCTCTTGGCAATCTGCTCTGCCTTGTAATATCCTGTGGAAGAAAGAAGGAAGGAAACAAGGGATTACTCATGACTGTGGGCTAGAAAAGCAGTAGCAATCGTACAGTGCTTTTGCATGATCAATCTACTAGACACTTCTGTTAGCAGATTTCACTTGATAGAAAGTCTTCTTGGGTCAGGTCTTCTCCCAGCCAGTCTCGTGAAAGTCTTCTGAAGACAGAAAGGGTGCAGAGATGTGATTCTGGTCAGAAAGGAGCCCTTTCTTTCTTGATCGTGAGGTTTTTTTACTACTTCTCTGAGTTCTTAAATTACTGAAGTGTACTTTGAAAAATAGTTTCACATTGAGGTGACACAGATCACCTGTTCGTCACATTTTCATTCTCATTAGCATTAGCCAGAGCATAATAATTCTGTTTCATGACAAATGCAGAGATTTTGATCCTAGAGTGAAACCAAAAGAAAATATATGTCTGGAGATATGCTTGGAGTACTGGGGGGGAGTGGGAAGAAAGGCAGGATAGTGAAAGCGATCATTAGTGCTGTCTGGGGGTATTCATTGATGGTGAAACCAGAGAAGTCTCTTGGATATCAGAGTCAGAATTCAGAGTTAAAAAAATCCTTAGCTCTTGCATATGGGAGGGAAGAAGGGGACATGCCTGTTCTCACCACGGGACATTGATGGCATACCATCTCCTCATGGTCCTGTCCTCAAAATAACCACTCTGAGACCCATTGGTCTCCTGCTCTCCCCAGGGAAATCTTCTCCTTGGAAGATTTTGTTGAAAAGCTCCCTATCATTTCTAGTCGTTCCTGATGTAATTTCTTCCATGCCATATCCTGATCTGGCACTGGCATGAATGTTGCCAGGTCATATCTTTGTCATCAGGAAAACACAGACAGTCTTATAAAATCTCAGGCCAACATCATATTGGCTATTTTCAGCTCTGCTATTAAGAAAAGCACAGAGGAGTCAGTGCTGTCACTTCTGCGAGATTCATGCATGGTCACCAGTTTAACAACTTTTATTTTTACCTACCCAGGGAATCACATGAAATCATGACGAAATCGTTTTTCCTCCCTCTCCTTCTGTTATTTAGAGGCGAGAGCTCTATGCTGCAAAAGATGTACAGGCAGGAGAGGAAAGAGGCAAAGAGAGGACAGGTGCGTGCTAAAAGACACAGCCTCGTGGGCACTGCTCTATATAGTACTTATCCTCAGCTTCCCCCTCCCAATGCTGCACGCAAGATCTGCCCCAGTGAAGTTCATTTTTAGAGGAACCATGCCTGATTTCCACTTCCATGGAGGCTGCCATGCCTCTCTTTGGTACTCTGGCAATAAAAAGGGCCCTTGAAGTGTGTGTGAATGTCGGTGACACCCTTTAAGGCCCCTGTACACTGTGTAAAAAGGGCTTGTGTGTAAATCGGAATCAGATCTAACAGTTTTCAAACAGATACAGTATAACCTGCAGTGATGGAAGTGAAAATTCCTTCCACCCATTTTTGTTGCCTAGGTTCAGAGCAGTGGAAAAACGGATGACAAAAGTGAGGGGTTTATTTAATGCTTAATAATTTACAGAAGGATGTGCTCAGCGCAACTCAAGGAAGCTTCTTGCTGATAATACTTCAGGCTACCAATTTTTGTGTTCTCCAGACCACCATTTTATTAATGTGAGGTTAACATCTAAGCAAGACTCTCTGCTGTAGGCACACATTCTGCTCAAAATGAAAGTGCTTCTCTTCGAGGATAAGAAGATAAGCCAGACAATGCTGCAGAGGAGCCATTCGATCCCCGACCTGTGTAGCCTCTGCCCCATCAATTCAGGACTCACTCTCCGTCCCCAGCATCATCATCGGAGCTTCCTCGGGCATCCCCAGAATAACAGCCTAGCACAAGCTCCCTGTTCCTCTTGGGAGCAGCCACAACTCCCCAGCAATATGTCCTCAGCATCTTTCCCCTGGCTGGGATGTTCAGCAGCAGGGTATTGCTGCCTCTGTGGCATTTCCAAGCAGGTTTGTCTGCACGCTGACCCTGCTGATGTTTCTGTGGGTGCCTCTGGCACGGTGCTGCTCCCCACCGGGGAGGGGCTGTCCTCAGCCTTGCTCCTGGGGCCCCACTGGATTATAAACCCATGATTTTAGGCACAGCTCTTATAACAGAGACTCTTTTCAAACCCCAGACATTTTCTTTCATGTTTTTTCGCTATGAAGCTTTCTAGTGTGGGGCATGGACACTTACTGCTGTCATTGTTGTGTTCCTCCGGTGTGTGTTCTTCCTCAGAGTATCTTTTCACTGAGGTATTTTCTGAAAACTGTCCGAGTTTTTAGTCTGACTCTGTTCCAGTTCAGTGATAAATCATGTACTTTCTGGGACAGAAAGATACTTTTCTGAAACATAGCTCTAGGACATGTCTTTTTATCCATGTCAAGTAGCCGTGGGTAGCATTTACCTTGTTCCCAGCTCAAAGACAACTAACCACTGTCAGCTCTTTGGTTTATCTGTTTCACTTTGGTTCAGATGGATCCTACCTTTGCTTCCTCCGGGTTCACTTATTAATGTCCTTTTCCAGCGTTCTGGTGTCCTAGCTTTGTGTGTGGAAATGGAATTCCAAATAAAAGTAATCTGGGTTCCAGCCAACACTTTCAGAGTAATCTGAAAACTCCACTTCTGCAGATTTTCGTGAAAACCTCTCTGTATCTTTGCCAAATTAGCTTGCTTTGCAATGTCCTTACAAGCTTTATCTGTCACTAAGTCCTTCTGCTTATCTGGTTCAGCAGCTCTGACCTCAAAATGCTGCACTTGACTTCAGATCCGTAAACTCTGTGTACAAAGCAAACAGTCAAACGCATAGCACCTTCACTGGTAAACTAAATAGCTGCGCAAACTGGAAATGTTTTTACACCTACACAGTTAAACTGAATGTTTTTTAGCTCACCCTGTATCCTCAACAGAACTAGGTTTGAGGCAAACGTTTGAAAGCAGTGTGGCAATCCAGGAGATTTAAAATCCCATTTGCCAAGCAAACCCAAGTCCCACCGGCTCCTTAATTCCTAAGTTGCTTTTGAGAACTGGCTTGAAAGTCTCCCAAACCATCTGTTTGGCATCTCCACTGGATCCCAGTGCACATCACTGTCTAGAGATCCCAAGCTGTTTCAGAGACTGGGTGGGGAAAGCTTATACTCTGTGATCTTTTGTCTTGGCTGATGTAGGAGGCCAGATGCAGGTAGGACCTGTTTGGAAGTAAACAGCCTTTCTGGGCCAACAGAACTAGACATGTCTACCCATGGGAAAAGCAGCTCTCCTCTCCTCTTCCAGATCTTCAGATTTCACTGGTCATATTAAGCAACAGTCTATGCAACTTTTTTATTCTTTCAGTTCAATTGTTGAAATACATGCTACTGCAAAAGGAGATTCATGACATCATTGCCTTTTTATTCACTACATCGAATGGATCCCAAGGTATTTTGTTACATAGTGAAATAAGGCTTTTTGTGTGGCTGACTTCCAGTTTTCAGCCGTGACATCTTGAGGGGTGTACTTTTTAATCAAGGATGACAGGCATCCAACAGAATTATCTAATTAATTTATTATTTTCTTTGAACAAGTGACTTTTGTTGATTGATCTCCATTAGTACCCACTGGCATTCGGGTGAAACTTAGGTAGTTGCCACTTTTTTATTATACTTGCCATGAAAACATTTTCATTTGGCTACTTTCCCAGTCACAGAAAGGAAATTGTATATAGGAAAGTATATGTGAGTTTTCCAGTTTGCCCTGGGAGAAAACAAAATCTCCCACCTGCCACCGGCCTGTTTTTCAAATTCTATACTGTTTTCCACCTAAATGACTGCAGCGAGTTCAGGGCAGTACACCTAATCCAAAACTAAACATTATTTTGTCTACTAATACATCTACTCACGTGTTTCCTCACAGAATAAGGTTAGCTTGCTCCCACTGATCCTGGTTATTTTATTTTGCTGATCCTTCCACCTATTAGCTGCTGAATATTCTGCCTGACATTTTGATTCCCTGACAGTGAATCAGGAAAGAAAGGGGGAGGCAGGATTAAGGGAGGAGGGACAGATTTTCAGCTGCATCAATGTTCTCAAAGTAAGTAACCCTCCTGACTTGGGTGCTGGCTGGCTTTCATGCCCGCTGGTTCAGATGGTACAGAACAGCTGAATTTAGTGAGAAATCTGAGGGTGTTTTTGAATGACATTGGCTTTCTACATGGTCCTGACCTTCTGTCAGCCCAGGAGTGGGGAGAGCAGAGATTCTGCGCTGGAGCTGCAATGCACCCTAAATTAGATTCTAAGTGAGGGAGAAGGTGGCTGGTGATGCCAGCACTCCACATGTGCACTGGAGGAGTCACTCTCTGGAAAAGCCCAGTCTCTTCACAAGTGACATCCTGGAGGGTTACACTGGGAGCCTGGCATAGCGTTAGCTCTTGGACACAAGGAGGCTCTTTCTTCATGAAGGCGAATCCCAAATTTCCTGCCTCCGGGGCTAGAATTTAAAGGAAACTCATATATACGTAAATTGTTCAGGCTGCTGAAGAAGATGCAAGAACGAAAAATCAGTGGCAGTGCTTCTGGAGCTCTTCCATCTTCCTTGCTCCAATGTGCTCCTCTGGTCCACCAGCTGTGGCCAGAAAGGGTGGTGGCAGCTGGCCAGAAGGGCAGGCAGGGGTGAGCACTGATGGACCCACACACACAGGTACAGGCTTACTATAACCGTGTAATTTTAAGTACTGATGGACACAAATCTTAGTCTGAGAGTATTTAATTAATTACACCCTCTTCTTGCCCCCATGAAACAATTCAACGCCATTGATTATGTAGCCTGAAAGCAAGACACTGAAGCCATCCTCTCAGAAGAGAAATACTGGAAAAGTGCATGATTCACTTTTCAAAATTATACAAAACAAAGGGCATTGTTACTGTCAGATCTAGCCCCAGTGCAACGTTTGACATGTTTACTAGTGATAGAGTGATATTTAACACACTACAAGCAACGGAGCAGTCAGCATGCAGGAATTATGGGGCGTAAGAAAAACATGAACCAGACCTCCTCAGCATTTTAGAAATAGATGTTGCAGTATGCCAGCTGGGTATTTTTATCCCCACCTCATCATGAAGTGAAATCTTCCTCTTCCTCTGCATAATATCTCTAGGAGCAGCCCTCTGTGAAAGATTTCACTTTGCTGTCAGGTGAAGGACATTGCTGAAAGAAACCAGCAGACCCTGAAAAACACTCACCGCTTAGCTTCTTACCTGGAAATGCTTTTACATCTTTGACATTTGCCTGCATTTCTACTCTGAACAAGAATAAAGAAAGGTAACTGGACAAGAAAGGACGGTCAGCATTCAAGCCGCATGTTCATGCAAGCAAGGAGGTGATTGAAAAAGGTTTCCCTGAGGACTTATTGTTCACGAGCCAAAATGATGAGTACAACAGAGTGTTTGGTACAATACAACCTTGACAAAGAGCACCCTAGCTGAGTTGTATGGAAGAACAAGCAGATATCTGCACAAGAAACCAAAATCGTGATCTGTATGATTTCGACATGCAATATTATTCATTATCCTGACTGTCCTAATTTAACATTCCTCTGATTTTGTTCCATTAGCTTAACCAGTGAATAGATGTCTCACATCCTCAAGAAGCTGGACCCATGGGTCTCTTCAAGCTCCTACCCACACTGATGGCATTCTTCACCCTCTAGTTTGTACAGAGCAGGATTTGTTTTTTCTGTACTGTAAGTCAGCATTTGAGATCTTCAACAAGAAAGGAAGCAGTTAGCCTGTTAATTAAAATTAGAGAAATTCACCATTCCCTTTGTGGTCTAACTTCTTTCTTAATATGGTCAGACTAATCACTGGGTCAAGAATCCCCTATACAAATAAATGCAACACATGGGGGGCGGGGGGTGGGGAGTAGGGGGTGGGGGAGAGCGGAGAGGAGAAGGAGAAAGGAGGAGAGGAGAAAAGGGTTGTGAAAAAGGCCAGTTTTGAAGCAATTAGTAATTTAGCTTACTTGTGGTATGCCTTGTCTTTGAAATAGATGCCTTCTGTGTGCTCAGACTAACAGGCACGTGCCTCAGGCTTCTGCCTACGTGGGTGTTCAGCTCTGCCACCTCCACCAAAGGACTTGCTCCTTAGTTTGTTGATGCCATGTTAGCTCAGGTCCTGACCACACAGCTGTCAGTGAGGGAGGTGCAGGAGAGGGATCGCAGGGCAGCAGGAGAGCACCTGCAGAGCAGCACAAAGGAATTCCAGCCACCCCAGCCACTGTCAGCTTCACTGGGGGCCCAACTTAAATGCCTCTATGCAAACACACATAGCGTGGGGAACAAACAAGAGGAGTTAGAGACATGCGCACACCTGCGGGGCCATGATCTTGTAGGCACCAGGAAGGCACAGTGGGACGGCTCCTGTGACTGGAGTGTTGGGATGGAAGGATACCAGCTCTTTAGGAAGGACAGGCAGGGGAGACAAGCAGGGGATGTTGCCCTCTATGTCAGTGACCAGCTGGAGCGCATGGAGCTCCATCTGGGGATGGATGAGGAGCTGACTGAGAGCTTATGTGTCAGGATTAAAGAAAGGGCAGGGACAAGTGACATTATAGTGAGGGTCTGCTACAGGCCAGCTCCCAGGAATACAAAGCGGATAAGGCCTTCTCTAGAGATAGAAACAGCCTCACATTCAGAAGCTCTGGTCCTCATGGGGGTCTTCAACCACCCTGATATTTGTAGGAGGGACAACATAGCAGGGCATAGGCAATCCAGGAGGTTCCTGGAATGCATTAACAATAACTTCCTTCTCCAAGTAATAGAGAGGCCAGCAAGGAGAGGTGCTATGCTGGACTTTGTTATCACCACCAAGGAAGGACTGGTGGGAAATGTGAAGCTCAAGGGAAGCCTTGGCTGCAGTGACCGTGAAATGGTGGAGTTCAGGATCCTTAGGGCAGCATGGAAGGCGCACATCAAAATCACTGCCCTGGTCTTCAGGAGACCTGACTTTGGCCTCTTCAGGGATCTGCTTGGTAGAGTACCACGGGATAAAGCCCTGGAGGGAAGAGGGGCCCAAGAAAGCTGGTTAATATTCAAGGATCACCTCCCCCAAGCTCAGGAGCTATGCACCCCAACAAAGGCGAGGTCGGGCAAAAATACTGGGAGGCCTGCATGGATGAACAAGGAGCTCCCGGACAAGTTCAAACACAAATAGAAAAATTACAGAGGGTGGAAGCAAGGACAAGTAACATGGGAGGAATACAGAGAAATTGTCTGAGCAGCCAGGGATCAGGTTAGGAAGGCTAAAGCCCTGATAGAATTCAGTCTGGCCAGGGACATCGAGGGCAACAAGAAAAGCTTCTGTAGGTACACTGGTGAAACAAGGAAGACTAGGGAAAATGTGGGCCCTATCTGGATGGAAACAAGAGACCTGGTTACCCGGGACATGGAGAATGCTGAGGTACTCAACGACTTTTTTGCCTTGGTCTTCACTGGCAAGTGCTCCAGTCACACCACCGAAGTCACAGAAGGCAAAGGCAGGGACTGGCAGAATGAATAACCACTTGGTGTAGGAAAAGATCAGGTTCAAAAACATCTAAGGAACCTGAAGGTGCACAAGTCCATGGGACCTGATGAGATGCATCTGCGGGTCCTGAGGGAACTGGCAGATGAAGTGGCTAAGCCACTATCCACCACATGTGAGAAGCTGTGGCAGCCCAGTAAAGCTCCCACTGACTGGAAAAGGAGAAATATAATTCCCATTTTTAAAACTGGAGTTAAGGAAGACCCTGGAAGCTACAAGCCAGTCAGTCTCACCTCTGTGCCCAGCAAGATCATGGAGCAGATCCTCCTGGAAACTATGCTGAGGCACATGGAAAATAAGAAGGTGATTGGTGACAGCCAGCATGGCTTCACTAAGGACAAATTATGCTTGACAGATGCGATGGCCTTCTGTGACAGGGTTACATCATTGGTGGATGAGGGAAGAGCAACTGACATCATCTACCTGGACTTGTGCAAAGCATTTGACACTGTCCCGCACAACATCCTTGTCTCTAAACTGGAAAGATGTGGATTTGATGGGTGCACCACTCCGTGGATAAGGAATCAGCTGGATGGTTACACTCAAAGAGTTGCATTCAATGGCCTGGTGTCCAAGTGGAGACCAGTGACAAGTAGCATTTCTCAGGGTTCTATGCTGGGACTGGCAGTGTTTTACGTCTTTGTCAGCCATATGGACATTGGGCTTGAGTGTATCCTCAGCAGGTTCGCTGATGACACCAACCTGTGTGGTGCAGTTGACACGCTGGACAGAAGGGATGCCATCCAGAGGGACATTGACAGGCTTGAGAGGTCAGCCCATGCAAACCTCATGAAGTTCAACAAGGCTAAGTGCAAGGTTCTGCACCTAGGTCAGGGCAATCCCAAGCACAAACACAGGCTGGGTGGAGAATGGGTTGAGAGCAAACCTAAGGAGAAGGACTTGGGGGTGTTGGCAGCTGAGAAGCTCAACGTGGCCTGACAATATGCACTGGCATCCCAGAAAGCCAACCATATCCTGGGCTGCATCAAAAGAAGTGTGACCAGTAGGTCGAGGGATGTGATTGTCCCCCTCTACCCCAGTTTCATGAGACCCCCACCTGGAGTACTGCATTAAGCTCTAGGGTCCCAAACATAAGAAGGACACGGACCTGTTGGAGCGAGTCCAGAGGAGGGCCACAAAGATGATCAGAGGGCTCGAGGACCTCTCCTAGGAAGACAGGCTGAGAGAGTTGGGGTGTTCGTTCTGGAGAAGGCTGCAGGAGACCTTATAGCAGCCTTCCAGTACCTACAGGGGCTGACAAGAAAGCTTGGAGAAGGACTTTTTACAAGGGCAGGTAGTGACAGGACAAGGGGGGATGGCTTTAAACTGAAAGAGGGTAGATTTAGATTAGATATTAGGAAGAAATTCTTCACTATGAGAGTGGTGAGGCACTGGGACACATTTCCCAGAGAAGCTGAGGGTGCCCCATCCCTGGAAGTGTTCATGGTTGGGCTGGATGGGGCTTGGAGAAACCCGGTCTAGTGGAAGGTGTCCCTGCCCATGGCAGGGGGGGTTGGAGCTTGAGGATCTTTACGGTCCCTTCCAAACCAAACCATTCTATGATCTCCCTCAAATGATTCTATGATATCCTAAGAGCTTTTAGGAGTTTAATGTGGTTTTGGTCTAAAGAACACATGTATGCTCTCAGAAGCAACAAGCATTTTCCAAAACATGAATTCTTATGTAAAATACCTAATATAGTACAGTAACTCAACAGATACGACTCCTTAATTAAGGCTTATGCTGTACTCCAGCAGTTTTCCTTTGCTTTCTGTGTGCATGTCTGTGTTTGTTCGTTCTGCACATACACACATATTCAGATGTACATACTCACTGATATTTACCATCCGATTTGAAACTGAGCCATACCAAAGCCTAAAGAAATTTTAATAGTATAGCTATCCAGATCAGTGCACACTAGAGTATTTTATGGACTATTCTGAGCCCTCAGCATAGAAATACTCCTTCAGTATGCTGTTAGCATCACATTTGCTAATCAAATTGAGGATTTTGTGAATGATACGCAGGTAACATGCCGCTAGAAGGTATTTAATATTATGTGGCTTCACAATTAATAAACTCTTAGTACAACCTGACTACAATATGCAGCTGATCACAATACAGCAAAAATCAAAGATTTCTGCAAAACTAGACATTTTCATCTCCTGTTGGGAATATGATTATGCCTTTTCAATATGCTAATCTGACTCACACAAAGTTAATCTTGCCAAAGGCTTTTAAGAAGCTTCTTTAGTCATTTAGAAATATGCCTTTGCTAGTTCTGCTTAGGTTATGCAAAAACAACCAGTACAGGTTCATTAAAGCTTTTACTTGAAAGGTATTTGTTGCCAACTTTTTTAAACAATTTGCTAAAACTGCAACAGTATTGGAAGTATTATCTACCACCTGAAGAAAAGTTTGGGACAAAATCTTGCTTAACCTTATGCATTCCCTAACTGTTCATATCTCTGTCTGCTATTTTCTATCATAAATATGCCAATCTGTGTGAGAATTTTCACTTGAAAATCACATTGCTTCAATTTTTTTCTCATGTCCTCTATTGTGTTGATGGTCTCCTGCCATTGAATGTTCTGTTCTGTTTTTATCTCTTTCCCTGCCTTTCTGCAGCCAGTTCTCCCTTTCCCCATTATCACTTACTATTACGGATATATAGATTTGCTACGCAGCACCAGAATTAGTTATGAGGTGGGAAAAGCAGGGTTCATATGGAAGGGAAGTTGGAAGGCAGGGAGATCTGCTTTTATTGTCTCTTTTCCTTTTCTCTCCCAATTTTACTCAAAAAAAATGGTGCCAGAAAACTCCCAATAACAGATCAGTCTATTGAAAAAGAGGTTTGCCAGTCAGCCTGCACAATCATTTGTTAGTTGTCAAGATGGAAAATGCATCTTCAGAGGATCTGAGTGAAGTCTTCCAGCAGTGACCCAGCACTGAAGGGAGTCTGATCCTTCTCCTCCTTTGAAATCCAGAAGTGGTATCATTAAAGTGTTTGCCATACTTTTTTAATTTCTTTTTCTCTCATCCTCTGATTCTCTAGCTTTCACACTTGCCTTTTTCTCTGACCTCTGCTTCTCTCCTTTGATCGTTATCCTCAAACCAATCTTTCCCAAGACCCTTTCATTCTTCAGTGCCTACTGAAGCAAATTCCCTTTCTCCTTACTGCCTGCTGAAAGTAATTTTCCCACTTTCCCACTAAGCTTTGTCTATGCCAGGGCATGGTGCTGTAGATATAAAGCCCAGAGGATGTCTCTATTGGAGCAACAAGAGTCACCTGCTGAGAAACAGATTTCTTAATGGCTCTACTGGAGATGTGACTGGTCTCTCTGCAGCAAGTCTTCATGCTGGTGATGTCTCCAGGATGCACAAACAAGGCCATGGCCTTCTGTAAAACCAATAAGGAAGTTTGGGATCAGACACTCTGATTTTAAAAGGGAACCTTTTGATATTATATACAAAAAGCACGCATCCCACTGAGGAAAACATGCAGCATGCCTGCCAGTGGCAGTGAGTAGAATTCCTGGTATTGCTAGATTTTGAAGGTTACATTTGAAGTTGTGTATTGCTTTCTCTTATTTCCTGTGAATTCCAATTGGATGTGCATTACTGTGGAGGTTAGATCTATGGGGCAACCTCCATCGAAAACAAGCAGGAACAGCAGCTTGTATATATGTCACTCTCTTACCTGGCATTACAAGGACAAGTGTTTTTAATTTTACTGTGGTTATTTAGCACAGCATAGGTTACAAAATGTTTTTTTTAATCAAAGTGCTGCTATGAAACAAGCTTTCTGTTTCTAGAGTCCAACCCAGCTTTTCTTGATGTAATTATAAAGAGCAACAGAGGTCCCAAGTTAAGCACACAGTTCCTAACAGTTGTAACATTTTAATATAACAATGAACATTTCTTTTGTGTTGCAGGTTTATGGTGCTATCACTGATATACACTTCGGGGTACATTAATCTTAATTAAAAACATTCAAAAAAACAGTTTGGCTCAATGTCTGTCATTTCCCCATAACTGTCCCAGTGTACCAAACAGCTGTGGCCTTATAGAGCACTTACCTTAAACATAAGAAAGGATCAGTTCAACCAGTTGTACCCCATAATTATGGGTATACTACATACTTTTTTTTCCTGCAAAATGGAAAATGCACACTCCAGCCTGCTTTATTTATGCAATAATGCTCAGCAAAACCTTTGAAGACTGACTGAAGCAAGCCTGAGGAGCCACGCAGGAGATGACTTTTTCATGGGTATTAGCCTGCAACCAGCTCCCACTGTGGGTGCAGAGAGGGTGTACCCACAAGCACTGAGTTATGCTGTGCTTGCCTGTGGCACGAACCAGAGCAAGCTGCCAGCTGCCAGATCAGGGCCCTTCAACTCCTTCCATGTCTGGGAGTCCCTCCAACCACTAAAGAGAAGCAGCATGTGTTTTAGGGCCATGTGCATCAATGATTAAAGTGGCCATGCCTGCACAGCTTGGCAGGGCACTGTGGGAGCTGTGGGGGCAACTGATGCAGGATCAGGAATGCTCTGAGCCTGGGGTTGAAAACCGTGCTTCCCAGTGATAGCTTTGACATAGATTTTTCTCTCCAGCTTTAGGCAAGAGAGCTGACCTTGCTGGATCAGTATCTGTGCTGGCCTCTTTCCAAGGCGATAATGAGAGTTAGCTCACTGTAAAGAACTTGAGAGACTTACAATGCCCCGTAAGTACTATGGCCTGAATTCCTGGTTACGTTCAGGCTCTTTTTCAATGCTTCAAGGTTCCTTTATCCAGCTGATGATGTAAAGATCCTTTTTCTAAGTAACAGCTGGCCCCCATATATCTAGGACACTCTGTTGTATCCCTGACACCTGTTATTGGAAAATGTCATTGAGGATTGGGCTTTCTTCTAACAAATGCAAGTATCCCTCAGCTCTCTGGTTGGTGTGGCCCAATTACCAAAGGTGGTCTCTTCCCATTGACATCTTTTCTGTGAGAAATATAGTAGTGCAATCCATCTTCAAAGTCAAAGCCTATTAAATGAAAATGCCTCAAGCTCCCAGTCGTGAGCTTGAAAACGTTCAGCTCAGAGTGTCCATTTTAACCTCCTACTGTAAAAGCAGCATCATTTTTTTTTCCCCAGTGACTACATTTGCTGCCATGGTTACAGCTTCACGCAGAGTAGGGTCACCTTCCCTTTCAAGAAAAATCAATGAAAGATTTCATTTTCACTAGCTCCATTATTCCCCATACCAGTCACTTTTTACACCAGTTTTTATCGCCTTAATGTTCCATTCTCCAAAATGAAGAAGTAAACATGATGTCAACAAACAGTGGGATGGAGACGAGGGAAGCAGCTGTCAGGCTGACAAATAGATACGAGCACTGATTTATTAATAAGCTCTGCATATTAATGAAACCTTCAAGCAACATTTCCTATTCTCCCCTTCCTTTCCCTTGCACTTGTAAGCTTGCAGCTATTATGGAGTTTAGTATTTCCAAGAGGAGGAGCTTTTTTGATAATGAAACTGGAAGTTTTTATTTTAAGACAAACCTTTCAAAATCTGTCACTGAAATCTACCTCTTATGTCCTTGACAGCTCTGTGCCTCCCACCACACTTAAATTACAGAGGACAAACGTGCAAGCCCTAAACCTCTCTTTTTCTAGCTCTTTTTACTGAAACACATTTTCCTAACACACCAGGATTGCCCACAACAGTGACCATAAAATCACTTTTTGTAGAACTTCTGTCTGACTCGATGGAAAGAAGAGGGCAAAGCGTGGAGGTGACAGAGAAGCCATGCTTTAAAGTGTGTTTGCAAATGCTATTAAGCTGAGGATGGCATTAGAGACTTCCAACACCATCAAGACTATACCAGCTTTTTTTTCACCTAAGAATTCATTACTGAAGTGGCATCATTTCACTACAGGTCTCAGGTGGGTTTATGTTATCTCAGCCACACAAAATGACAAAATTAGTAAGGACCTCATTGTGATAAGCTTAGTGACTCTATTCCCAAGGTGACATTTCTGAGTAAACCTTCGTATCATCAAGGCAGTCACCAATTATTGCATAAATACTGCAGAGGAGGTTGCTACCCTGGGACAGGCTGCAAAGTATTGGACATTTTGGGAAACCTGTCTATTTTTAAGTATGTCTCACATGGAAGGTGCCACACAGGCACTAACAGGTTCTTTCTGCAACAGTGAAGAGCGAGCAGGTCCCCCACATCAGCAGCACCATTCCGGATTGAGGTAAACAGGGATGTGGAGAATGGTAGAACTGCTTGTAGGCACTAAATTGCCTGTGAACCTGGTGCATATTTTGTCCTGCAGAAGTCCTAGAAAGCCACCAAGGGCACGTACTACTTGCTGCCAAAGGGTAACATAGGCTGGGAGGTATTGAAGGGAGCAGGGGAAGGACAGGGAAAGGAGGAGGTGAAGGAAAAGAGAGAGAACCCAAGACACATCAGTTGCTGTTGACTCACTTCCTGATACCCAGCAGTGGCAGGAGAGGTAAAATGGTCTCTCCCTGCCCTTCCCCCTATCTCTGTCCCTTCTGCCACCTTCACTTCTCATGACATGAGCAGGTGTTGCTTACAATACCTCGTGCTTCGGATTTCAAAATTTGAGTTTAGCCATGCTGCTGAACAGCACCGAGTTAGCTCAGTGAGGAAAATTCACTCTGCAGGCCTCTGCAATTTGTGACACCTCTGATGCAGCTGACAGCAAAATCCTACCCGTGAAGCCTTTATAACTTCTCTCCACTGACAGCTGCCAGCCCATTCGTCTTGGTTTAGCTGCCACATCTGCTTGACAGACAAGAGTTGAGGGAATACCACTCTACCACAGATTAAAAGCATTAAAAAGTGGAAAAAACACAGTTTCTTAATACCATAACCTCAAGTAAGGTAGCGCTTTCTCCCCAAAGGATAATTTCACAGTTGGGAGTGAAGAAACGGGTTAAACTTCCAGATGTTTTGTCACTGAAACTGAAGTGTGTTCCCTGAACTAAATGCTGGCCTCTTCATTAGTCTTTTGTAGCTGAAGATGACCCTATAGAGCACAATGCAGAGTGACTGTAGGTTGATGTTGAGATGAAAAAGAACATTACATTCCCTCAGATTTGAAGAATCAGATTTTTTGATTGATCTTCCAGCAGACATTTTTTAAACACTAAGTTCAGCACTGGTATATCTTTAAAGAATGACATCAGGTAGGAGCCTGCCCCAATTTTTACCTCTGCAAAATCTGTATTCCACTTGGAAGAATATCTTCTTATATCTAACAAGCTGAACTCCCAGCATGAGCCCAGAGGCAAATCTGGCATTAAAGACAAGATGTTTCATTTATGGCTTTTGCAGGTTAGCAAGAGGCAATCAAGATTGCAAAAAGTTGTTTAAGTTTTCTAACTGAAGACACTCCTCAGTTATTATATTCCTTTTCAGGTTAAACCTTGCTTTGTCTCTGCCCAAGGTAACTATGATTTGAGAGTAAAGTCTTTCCTGACATTTTGCAGTTTGGGAAAGAAATCCAGGACAGCATACACTACCACTACTGCCAAAGAGATAGCATTGACACAGATATAAATGCAGACGGAATGGAGGTACTGGAAAGAGCTGGGAGCATTACACCAAGAAGCTAAAAACTCAACATGCATCTTTCCTAGTGTGTTACGAAGAGCACATGCCAGGAAAGTGCTCCCATTGCCAGTCACAAGCCACACACTTTACAGTGTGTTTGCAAAGCCTCACAACTGAGGACTGTCAGGCTTGCTCTGTCTGAACTTCTCTTGACCTGCTTGCAGCCTATTTTTCACTTGGTCAACTTGGATTTTTCCAATTACCAAGTCACTGGTTAATTTGGTTTACTTTTGCTTTTCTTTGCATGTCATAACCAAAGTTTTCATATTGATAATAGTTACAAGTAAAAAAGGAACATCTTATGTAGAATAAGATATTTATGAATCTAACATAATCATAGAATCATTTAGGTTGGAAAAGACCTTTGAGATCATCAAGTGCAACCATTAACCCAGGACTGCCAAGCCCACCACTAAACCATGCCCCTAAGCACCGCATCTATGCATTTTTGCATAGTTTTGTGAGGTGATTCCACCACCTCCCTGGGCAGCCTGTTCCAATGCTTGGCCACCCTTTCTGTGAAAAAATATTTTCTAATACCCAATGTAAACCTCCCCTGGCATAACTTGAGGCCGTTTCCTCTTATCCTATGGCTCTTCATCCGGGAGAAGAGACCGACCCCCGCTGCCTACGGCCCCTGTCAGGTGGCTGCGGAGAGCGATCAGGCCCCCCCTGAGCCCCCTCCTCTCCAGGCCAACCCCCCCAGGTCCCTCAGCCGCCCCTCACAAGGCTGGTGCCCCAGCCCCTGCCCCAGCCCCCTGCCCGGCTCTGGACACGCTCCAGCCCCTCCACGTCCCCCTGCAGTGAGGGGCCCAAAGCTGAACACAGGGGTCCAGGGGCGGCCTCACCGGTGCCCAGCGCAGGGGGACGGGCACTGCCCTGGTCCTGCTGGCCACGCCGTGTCTGCTACAAGCCAGGATGCTGCTGGCCGCCTTGGCCACCTGGGCACACTGCTGGCTCCTGTTCAGCCGGCTCCTGACCAGCACCCCCAGGCCCTTTCCCACCGGGCAGTTCCCAGCCCCCTGCCCCAGCCTGTAGCGCTGTGTGGGGTCGTTGTGACCCACATGCAGGATCCAGCACTGAGCCTGGCTGACCCTCATGCAGTTGGCCTCCTTTCATCAGTCCAGCCTGCCCAGATCCCTCTGCAGAGCCTTCTGTCCTCAAGCAGATCATCACTCCTGCCCGACTTGGTGGTGTCTGCAAACTTACTGGGGTGCACTTGATCCTCTTGTCTAGATTGTTGATAAAGACATTAAACAGGTCTGGCCCCAGCACTGAGCCCTGGGGAACACCACTTGTGACTGGCCATCAGCGGGATGTAACTCCATTCACCACCACTCTTTGAGCTTGGCCATCCAGACAGCTTTTTGCCCAGTGTAGAGTACACCTGCCCAAGCCATGGGCAGCCAGTTTCTCCAGGAGATGCTGTGGGAGACGGTGTCCGAGGCTTTACTAAGGTCCAACAGACAACATCCACAGCCTTTCCCTCATCCACTACGTAGGTTATCTTGTGCTAGAAGGGGATCAGGCTTTTCAAGCAGGACCTGCCTTTCATAGCCCCATGCTGGCTGGGCCTGATCTCCCGGTTGTCCTGCACATGCCACGTGATGGCTCAGGCTGATCTGCTCCTGGCACCGAGGTCAGGCTGACAGGCCTGCAGTTCCCCAGCTCCTCCTTCCTGCCCTTCCTGTAGATGGGCATCACGTTGGCTAACATCCATTCTTCTGGGACCTCTCCAGTTTGCCAGGCCTGCCGATAAACAATGGAGTGGTTTGTCCAGCTCCCTCAGTACCCTCAGTGGATCCCATCCAGTCCCACAGACTTCTGCATGTTTAAGTGGAGCAGCAGGTCACTAACAGTTTCCTCCTGGACTGTGGGGACTCCATTCTGCTCCTCCTCGTCCCTGGCTTCCAGCTGAGGGAGCTGAGTGCCCTGAGAGTAACGGGTCTTGCTATTAAAGAATGCGGCAAAGAAAGCGTTAAAGTACCTCGGCCTTTTCCTCATCCTTTGTGGCAATGTTCCCCACCACATCCAATAAAGGATGGAGGTTATTCTTGGGCTTCTGTTTGTTTCTAACGTGTCTGTAAAAACATTTTTTGTTATCTTTTACAGCAGTGGCCAGCCTGAGTTCTAGCTGGGCTTTCACCTCTCTAATCTTCACCCTGCATAACCTCGTGACATCCTTACAGTCCTCCAGAGTTGCCTGCCCCTTCTTCCAAAGCTGGTAAGCTCTCCTTTTTCCCTGAGTTCCAGCCAAAGCTCTCTGTTCAGCCAGGCCGGTCTTCTTCCCCACCAGCTCGTCTTTCAGCACATGGGGACAGCCTGCTCTTACACCCTTTTAAGACTACCTTCTTGAAGAATGTCCAGCCTTCCTGGACCCCTTGGCCCTCCAGGACAAACTCCCAAGGGACTCTGTCAACCAGGCTCTTAAACAGGCCAATGCTGGCCCTCTGGAAGTCCAAGGTAGCACTTCTGCTGACCCCCTCCTTACTTTTTTGGGTATAGAAAACTCTTATCATCTCATGATCACTATGCCCAAGACATCCGACGACGACCACCAGTCCTTTGCTGTTTGAAAACAGCAGGTCCAGCAGGACATCTCCCCTGGCTGGCTCACCGACCAGCTGTGCCAGGGAATTATCTTCCACACACTCCAGGAACCTCCCAGACTGTTTCCTCTCTGCTGTGTTGTGTTTCCAGCGGACATCTGGTAGGTTGAAGTCCCCCAGGAGGACAAAGGCTAGCAATCTTGAGACTTCTCCCAGCTGCTTGTAGAATGTTTCATCTGTCTCTTCATCCAGGTTGGGTGGTCTATAATGGACTCCCACCAGGGTATCTGCCTTGTTGGCTCTCCCCCTGATTCCTACCCATCCACACTCAACCCTACTGTCACCATCATTAAGCTCTAGGCAGTCAAAACACTCCCTGACATACAGAGGTACTCCGGCATCACCTCCTTCCTTGCCTATCCCTTCTGAAGAGTTTGTTGCCATCCATTGCAGCACTCCAGTCATGTGAGTTATCCCACCATGTTTCCATTATGGTGATTATGTCATGGTCTTCCTGCTGCATGATGGCTTCCAGCTCCTCCTGTTTGTTGCCCATGCTTCGGGCATTGGCATAGATGCACTTTAGCTGTGCTATCGATCTCACCTCCAACCCTGGAATGCCTGCTTCAGGCTCACCTCTAACAAGCTTGGTTTTATTCCCTTCCCTCTTCGAATCTAGTTTAAAGCTCTCTCAGTGAGCCTTGCTAACTCCTGACCTAGGATCCTTTTCCCCTTTGAGACAGATGAACCCCATCTGTTGCCAGCATAATGATGTAGTATAGAGAAATACAGGTGCAATATGACAGGAGAGGGCTTGAGCGATGGTAACTCCAGATGCAGTGTAGAGGAGTGCAGGCACAGGATGAGAAGAGTCAGGACACAGGCCTGGAACTGGAGACCCTGCAGCTATAAGCAACTCATCTGTCTTCACTTAAAGAAATGCAGATCTTGAACTGGCCAAAATTTTGTTTAGGGATAGCAAAGAGATCTAAGATCCTCCAGATCTCAGATGCTGCAGGCTCAACTGTGCAAACATTTTACGTTGTTCACAGGCAACTCCATGGGCCCAATATGCCTGTGCAGAAAGCTGCTGGTTTCTTGATAGGAAAACAAACAAACAAACCAACAACTCAAGCTTTTCCAGGTTCATTACTGCCTAAGGACTGTGACCAGGAAAGGAAAGGAAAGGCCCATGTGCAGAGCCAGAAGCTAACACAGAGCACTGGTAGCTTAGCTTTTCCTTGTCAGTGAATTACACACGTGCTAAGGATGCATAGAGACCCGGACAGATGGACACCTGTTGACACTTGCAGTTTTTCTTCTGTCTCCTGTGTCATCACTCTGGCACCGATTTAGCATTTCCAAGTGAGACTGTAGCATCAGGATTAGGCCTGGGGTTGCCCTGTGACCAGATCTGCTCAGCACTAGAGGGTACAGGAAAGGGCAACCCTGCTTAATGTTAATGCAAAATGATACCAGCTGGGGCCTGAGCTTGCTGTTACAGATGGCTTTGAGGAGTTTAATCTTATTTTAATTTGTTCTACTGAGAGGGTCACAGACAGCCCACAGTATTTCACATATTCTTATTGGGTTTAACTGCTGTTGTGTTTAAATCCTTAAAATACATGTATTCCTTTTCCTGTGCTGTAGTTTTTCTGCCCTTGAATTCCAGTGTTCCTTTGCGATATCCAAGCATCTTTAAGCATTAATATGAAACACACACTAACTGCTTCTCAATGCTCATGCAAACCAAAGGCAGTAGGAGAAGTGAAGCTCTGATTCAGTGGCTTGATATACCATAAGGCCCTGATTTACTTCCCAATTACCACTAACAGAAAATGGCAGTTGCTAGGAATGAAAAGCCCGTGGACCTTGACAGCATATGCACAATGCTGTTTATAGACAACAGCTACGTAATAGCTGACCTTGAGGAACTCTGCTGGGTCTGTAGCTTAGCTTCTCTCCTAATGCTTCCTGTAAACAACAGCAGCTGACAAAACCAATGCAAAGAGAGAGAGGAGGAATGGTATAACTTCGTTTTTAAAAAATCCACAGACAGTCAAGGCAGTTTAATCTGTTAAACAATTGTGCTTAACTCTGAAGAGCTCTGCCTACACCCATCTCCCACTGACTTTAATCTCTTCTGTGGTGAGCAAGCACTGCTGATATCAACCAACTGATCTCTGAGATGTATTCTCTGACTCAGCAAACTCAAATGTAACAAATAATTTTCATTCAGCCCATGTTAAATAGAGTTTCTTATTTATTTTTGGTAGAGATTTCAGGGTTTTCTGAGTGACATCTCTGGCAAATCAGCAGCTAAAGCACAGCTTCTACATATCAACAACAATGGAGCTATGCTATCAGCAGCTATCCTATTTTCAGAAGAATAGCCTGAGGAAGGAGAAGACAGCTATTTCTATGGGGATCAGATTCCTGCCGGATTCTTTAATCTTCCTCTGCTTTCAGCTCCTGTCCAGCTCTCTGTCACTGAACTGCCTCCCCAGTCCCTGGGTAGCACTTTTATTGCTGTGTCCCTTCTGCCCCACCATAGCTATGGCTCTGATGCTTCATAATTCATTAACCAGTAGCCTTGCCTGGGCCAAAACCGTTTCTACAGCTACTAACTGATTTTGCTCTCTCATCCTGTTTTCTGAGTGTTGCTTAATCCCAGTGCTTGCACCACATTTTTTCAAGCTACACTTATTTTTCTGCTTAACTACATGCTTGCTTACCCACCCTGCTTGGGCTGAAGCACTGCTATTATTATTAAATAGCATTGCCATTGTTGGGATGTGGAGAGGCCGTTTTGCCTCTCCTGCCACTGCTGGGCGACCAGGTGAGTCAACACCACACAAGGCATTCCACAATGGATTCATGTCTATGAAGATGATATGGTATTTTATTATCTGAGGTTAGTCTTAGGCCATCTGAACAGTCTCTGTGGAGATCTGTCTTACCCATTTGAAGCTATGACTCCACATGCCAAAATTTCCTTCAGCTAGATTTCTTGCATAATGAATGAGAGTGCCAATGTTTCTATCCATTTGAGACATCGTGGTTTGTAACGTAAGCTGTTAAATACCTAGGCTCAGTATTTACCAGGATGGGCACAATATGAAAACAAAACAAAAAGTTCATCCCCGAAGAACTTACATTTGTTCTCTTGCTAATAATTTTCCAAATCTTACTGCTGTTAGGGGCGCAGTATAATACCGAGATCCAAGTGTGAGAGTGACTGTAGGGAAATCTGACAGATGATGAAGTCTGACTAAGACAACAAGCTGGGAAGGCACTCAACCCCTGTGCTCTGTTTTCAGAAAATTAAGGGAATATCTGTCTCCAAGACAGACAAAGCTAGCTTTTATCTGTTCAGCATTTTAAAGGTTTGAACTTCTGGTAATGACTTACTTTGTGCTGCACTATGGAAAAAGATAGCCACGATGTCTACCAGTGTCCCCTGAAACTTAAATCATTAGCTGATAAAAAGAAATATCTAGCATTGCTAGTACTGCTTACAACTGTATTTGAAAGGGATTCTTATATTAACCCAGTGTTGAGCAAGCCATGGAAAAATGTCTGCTAAATCATTATGTCTTGTGATCTTCATGTTTGCTAGGATAGTAGGAGTAAAAACATATTCTAGGATATTTAATCCATATTTTAGTCATAACTGTTGCTCATTGTAGCAACAGCCACTGAAAGGCAGTGACCTGAGAAATACATAGTTTGCATTTTGTGACCTTTATTTCAACAGCTTTTTAAAATGAAGATTTAAAAAATAATTAGACATTGGAATTAAACATAACTTTCAAATGTTCTTGAATCCCAAAACAGCTGCTAAGGAAAGCAGTGTTGAAGTCTGGGATTGCACATTATTTAATGAAAGACAATTACTTTCACCATCAGAAAAATCACCCCCTGTGGTCCTCTGTGCAGGAACTGCTTTCTTCTCTTTCCTTGTTAGCAGCAGTAAATATGTCTTCTTGTCTGGCAAGAAAAGTGGTTCAAATCTCTGTCGGAGGGGTTGTCTGTTCAAGAGGAGAGCTCACAGAGCACTAGACTACAGGCAAGCATTCCTACTGCTGCTACAGACTTTCCTATAGGGCCGGTCTTCAGCTTGGTTACTTGTATGAGATATAGTACTGTCCCACTGTAGAGAAATGGGAGGATAATTTGGGAGGATCAGGTAGTGAAGGAGAAGGCATATAGAGATGCCCACTGTTTCAGGATACAAAGTAGGTTCTACTGGAGAAGTTTTATGTCGGGGTCCTTTTTGCCTTGTATCTCATGCAGTTATTTTCCCCACAATATTAAATGCATGTAAATCCCTGCAAACTTGATTTGGCAGCATTTTGCATCTCCTTTCCACTGGTTGCCAACAAACTGATAAAAACAAGTTGAAAACTATTTTAGATTCAGAACACTGCCACAAGTATGAAGGAACAAACAGCATTGGACTTGAAAGACTCTCATGAACATAAATTTGTCAGTTGATGGTGCTTCACTCTGTGGAAAAGTCAAAATTGTCTTTTTCAGGCTAATGATCTTTTCCCAAGGAAAGCTCTTTCGGTTAGAACATAGTTCTATTACTATAGAATAATATTCTCAACAGTTTCCCTCCATCACTTCTGCTGCTTTTAAAGTAGCATTAACTATCTCCGGTTGAAGCCCATAATACTTCAGCAGCTGCTCACTTTGAAATGACAAAAAACCCTACAGACTTGGGATGGCATAAACATGTTTGAAGACTTTTTATTTATAGAAAAGACAGAAAGACCTTTGTTTGTCTCATTCTTCCCAAGCACTGCTAGCGAAAAATCTTTCAATGCAATGCTTTTCAGTCAGAAAACACTATTCCAAGGAAATTACACCGTTCAGTGGAATTGCGTTCATTAGTGTCAAACTCATATGAGAAATTAGCAGTGATCATGATACACACACAGAGTATAGTCCAGACAACAGCTTGTCTCAAACTGCCAGCCACCTGACATAATTGTAAAAAAACTGGGCCAGATCATTCATCTGGATAAAGCATTATTACATCTGACAGCCTGGATGCTAGGTGGTTAGCTGCCAGGGAACTAAGCTGTTCAGGTAAAGTTCATCGTATTATGCTCCAGATGGAAAGAGAGGGACATGAAAGATAGAAAGAAAGAGAGGAGAAGGAAACAGGAGCCCTCAACTAATTTACGAAGTGAAGTGGCAGAGTCATGTTAAAAAGCCCAGAGGGGGAAGATTCAAGCCCACATTCAAACATGCCTATTTGGACATACAAAGTTTAGATGATTAGGTATGAACTAAATGCGTAGGTTTCCATGGTAGTCAGTGAAGATCTAAGTTTCCATACTTTTGCACCCATGTAGCTGCCTATTGCCCCTTGAGACGCCCTAGGGTATTCAAGATATCTACAGCTGGCTGATAAATTTGATATAGGACTAACAGGAGACTTGCACCCTTGCGGAGCAGCAACTCAAGGCCATGCAGTTGGGATGAGCAGGCATCACCGTCAATACAGTTTTCAGTCAATACAGGCAGTGGAATCCACAAAACTTGCCATTTAATCAAACACATGTATCTGCTTCAAGATAAGCTGAGTAACCCTCTAGATTCCAAAAACCATGAAGCATCCTCCTTAAGTTTGAAAAGGTCCGTGCACACACAGAGCTATCTGTTTACTGGTAGCCAAGGCAGCCTCGGTGTCTGTTTGAAGAAGCATTCCTCTTTCAGGAATTTGCCACTCCCTTCACTCAGCATTATGCATGTCAGGCTGGAGGAATGGATGCCCATTTTAGCAAGGGTCTCATGCATCTCATCTTTTTCAGCACTCACCAGGCAGTAACTTCTCTGCCATGAGGCACAAGATCTGAGCACCCAGTCACCTGGAGATGTAAAAATGTTATCCTCTTTGCAGCAACAATGTCTTTGAGATATTTTGTCAAGATAGGCTCCCAAGCTATTCTCCATTTTTACATGATCTCATAGTTATGGTTCTCAATTTTGGTGAAGGAACTGAGAATAGGTAGGTCTATTTTCATTCTCTCACTTCAAAATGTTAGGAGATCCAAAGGACCTCTATAAACTCACGTGTAACCCCGTGGACACTGCTGTCTACAAAATAATCCAGACTTGTAACCATGGAGCTCCTGCGCACCAGCGTTCAAATGCATACTTTCAGCGACACTGAAGGGTAGGAAGATGTAATGATGCCTCCTCTAGCCTTGCTTTCTGGGAGCAGTTTCATATAACAGCACAAAGACGTGCTTCTTCCAGCTTACAGCTGATGATACTTATTCCAGACAGTCCGTCCCTAGGGGTCAGTCAGATGCTGGTTTTTACACTCTCTGGCCAGTGTTGCAGGACCCAACTGCACTGACTACTCACAAAAGAGCAAGCTGTCCCCTTGGCTCCTTAGCCCTACTTAGCTTCACAAGCCCAGGTCTTAGTGACTCTTTTCCTTGCAACCCGCACTGAAGTTGCTTCATCTAGCCTGACTTTCCTTTGCCAAAGACCGGAATCTATCTCATGCCTGCTGCATCTTCTCGATGCTGTTCTGCAGTGATTGTGGAGTGCTAGTTTGGTTGGGCATTACCTAACCAGCAGGCTGGTTCCTTCCAGTCATTCCCATGGGTTTTGCCTCATTTTACTCTGTCCACATTTTAGTGCAATGTTAAAATCTTGACTTTAACTTTCTCAGACAGAAAAGAGGGTGAGCATTCATTCTGCAACTTTAATTGTCTTGCAGGTGATTGACTAAGGGCAGCTATGGAATAGCTTGGTAATCTCAGTGCAAATGTATTTTACATAAATACATACATATATATATATATATATATACACACACACATATGCACAAACTACAAAATCAAAAAACAAGGCAGAAAATAGTAGAAACCAACCAAAAGCAGTTCATCTTATCCTGCAGTACCCTCTGGTACAATAAGAAGATAACTAAGGAGAAAAACGTAGCATGAATGTTATCTACATACATACCCATTTGTCTGGAAGAGACCAGAGAAGAGTCTAGAGATCAGTGCAATACCTACACTGATCACTGCATTTTGGACAGTCACACTACGTGTATGATACTAACCCATCTTTCTCTAGTGTGTTGCAGAATGTGCCTTTGAACCCCACCTGTGACGGCCAGGGCCTATCCTGTAGAGAGGGTGACTGATTGACTTGGCAAAAGTCATGAGTTTCAGCTACTTCAGAAACAGCTCTGAAACCGATTACCAACCACAATCAGCAGGACCCTGGCTCTCTAGTCTTTGGTCATGCTGTACCACAGCACCATGTTTGCAATGGAGGGATCAGCAGTGCATTGCACTGATATTATGGTGGATATAAACGTGGAGAGGATTAGATTTGGGGGTTTGTTTTGTTTTCAAGAATGACATTGTAGAGACAAAGTGAGCCAATACTTCTGTTTAATAATACTGCTACTTTACAAGAATACTGTGTAGAAGTTCAATAATGGAGTCTTCAGGTGGGAACTAAGCATCACCAGAGCTTTGTTCTGCTCTTGCTGCCAGCCCCCTGGCTAACAATGAATTGAGTACAATCATTGCCTGTACTGCACAGATTTGCCTGAACAACAGCGTAACATCACTCAAATCAGGCAGTGTAACAGCCTGTTTCTATCAATCTAGCAGATCTGTCAGGAAAATATTGCTGTTACTTTCAGGACTTCCACACATGCAGTGGAAAGGAGCATCATTATGGGCTCATGTGGAATCCCCCAAGAAAAGAAACTTAGCTTGCATGGCCCTATCTTTTCCAAGGCCACTCAGGGTAGCAATAAGATGACTGAGCTACAAAGACATATGTGGACTAGGGAAAAACTAAAGCCAAAACCTAACAGAGGAACTAGCACAGAGTTTTACAGGAGTGTGAAATTGCTGTGAAAGACTCCCATGTTTACACAGCAAATTAAAGTACGGTCCAAGGAGCATGTACTGTATTGAATCCATTAGGGATGTGGGGGAAAAAGTACCCTGCCTTTATGAATTATTAATTTTAACTGGGACAGCAAGTGACTCAGTGGAGAAGGGGAAGCAGGAAAAGTGTGTGCTTCACTCAGTGGGAAGGGAATAGGGAGAACAGTTTGCAGCACTGATATTGCTTCCTGGCCTCCTCATCCCACTAGTATTTTCTCCTTCCCCAGCATATTTTTCAGACCTTTGATGTATATTCTTCAGCTTGAGAAAACATTTACAATCTTTGTCCTTAATTATAAGCAAGTTAGATTTGGGAAAGCATCACTGGGAAAGATGTTATAAGCTAGTAAGTCTCATTATGAATTGACCAAAATTTAGCCACATTTGAGAACTTTGGACTGAAAATATAACCTGCTAGGGAAAAACTAACAGGTTTTAAAATTAAAGCATGCTCCTCTCTCCTTTAGAAGGAAAAAATGCGATAAGGAGGTAAGTCTCCAATATTATCTAAACTGAGGCGTAGAACAGCCAGAGGAGACCTATTTCAGAAAGGATAATGGCAACTTTAGGAGGACTGGGAAAGAAGAAGGGTAAGCCAGAAAATATAGGAAAATTATTTCTAAGCAACACAAATTTACAGTTGACTAAAGCAACTGATGTTTGGACCTGGGAAAGAACAGCAGCTCTCCTTGGACTCACACTGACACCAAGGCAGACACTGTGGGTCTCTCATTACACAGGAAACCCTGCAGATCACAGATACACCCTTGCTCATAGGAGCTAAATGGCCCCAAAATAAAGGGAAAAGTGCCACAAACACTATGGAAATGGACTGCATGGTTTGGTGAAAATTACTTTTTATGTTCTTCAGACTTGTACTGTTCTGAAATGAGTGGAGTTCCCAATCTGGTAGCACATTTACTTATGAAGAAAGTAAAATACTTACCTTAATTGAACAGGGAATATCTGACAGTAAGAGGTAGGATGTTCACTCACAATGAATATGATACTGTAGCACAGAAGAACTTTTGAAGCTCTATTTTCAATTAGGAATCTCCTAGAATAGGTCTATGTCTTCCAGTTGAGTCCACATATAATACAAATGGAACAGCTTCAGCTTCCCAAGAGAAGCTGTCAGTTTGACATAATCACAATTCAGCATGTGTCTACTGCCAAAATCTGAGACAATGCCAGACACAGCCACCTCAGTAGACTGGGAAAGAACAATGAGGAGAACATCTTTCCAGTTTTGGGGAAGTCTAGCAACAACAGTGGGGTACAGAAACAGCAACAAATAGAATCCTTTTAAGTAAAGAACAACACTTCTCTGTACATGTGTAAGCCTTTCCCATGCAAGTAGCTCACTTCTTTCCTCAGTCACAGCAGAATGCCGCTCCCATCTGCACAGAGCACTCTATACCCACATACAACGCTTGGACAGCTTGTACCCTTGTGAGATCTGCTGCATTTTATACAAATTAAGCATTGTCCTTGGTACTCTGAAACAGGATGGACTTTTTTTCCTATCTTGTTTCGTTTGTAAAGAAAGCACTAAGCATGTAATTGTCACCTCCAGGAAGGATAAACAGTTTAAGAGATGAGTCTCAGCGAAATGTTGCAGAGCCTGAAGAAAACTAAATCTGTAAGCATTCGTGCAAGCTCACTGTCAAAGAAAAGCAGAACAAACTAACAACGAAAACTGAAAACGCAACAAACTAAGAACACACACACAAAAAAGTCGAACTCCAGCAATAAAAACACAATAGTCATGTTTGGCTTGATAACCCGACAGCTCCCTCTGCAGGGTGACACCTACTTGGATAAAAAATGGTCTTGCTGCGCAAATGATGCACGTTTCAAGCCGTTTCCAACTGAAGGTGACATATTCTTAAGACCAATTAATTCCTTATGCTCAGATATAACCGTGTATTATGTGCAAAATATATGTATGGATTTATTAGCTTTAAAGTACATGCCAATGCTGCCTCACTTGACATCATTCTTTTTAAAATTTCTGTAGGTATCAGTTCAGTCCCTTTCCCCACTGCCAAGCTGATGCTGTCTTCACTAACCTCCTTGCAATAAGGTAGAGATCACAAGTTATGTTGTGCTTCTCTTTACTCACCGGAATCCGTACATTTGAGCCTTTCTGTTAGAAAAGAACACAATCTTGAAAGAATATGATAACTAGTTGAAAACCAGGGGGAAAAAAAGGAATGTGGAAGGGTCTTCACTCAGAAAAAGCAATGCTTTGTTCATCTAAAAATTCAATTTCAAAGAAGAATAAATGCTTAAAGAAAGGAAGACAGGGTTACCAAATTTTCCTATATATGATGTTTTAGGCGTAATTTCTGTTGTTCATTATCTTTCTGAGAAAGACATGTTCATTTATACTCTTCTGTAGTGTTTCAAGGACCAGTTATTAGGAGGTGATGTTCAAAAGGTAAGGCTTGAGACATACTGTTCCTGGGAAATGTTCTGTCTGCTTCAGGCAGCATCATGTCCATTTGTAATCACTGATTTCTCATTTCACCTTGGAAATTGGCAGCATATGATCTCCCACATTTCTTTTAAAAGCTGAGTGTCTTTTACCACAATACTCTGATCTGGATGTATAAAACGTAGTTAGAGAAAACTCAAAGTAAATATGATTATTATTCTATCACACAGTTTTGCAGCAATAGGTACCAATAAGCCATTTCAATAGTTATCAAAGCAAATGCTCCCCACTGTCAGTACATTTCATAACAATTCTCTGGAAACCAGATGCACTATTAACTTTACTAGAAGTATCTTCAGGGCAGGAGAGAGACAACTATAGCTAAGCTTTTACTTAAAATTTTAAATACGTCTAATATCATTGAGTCAGGCTGTTTTGTGTAGCCATAGCTATGTTACTTGAACTACTTATTTACTGAGCATCTCTAGACACTGTTACATACTCTTAAACATCCTGAGTGTGTACTAGTCATATGGCTACCATCATCTCCTCACAGTAGAAGAAACATCAGGTATTGTTGTAGTGTTTTTGAAAATAAAATAATGTCTTCCTACACCTTCTTTTTTCCTCTTTTGTCCCGCTATCCCCCATTAAGAAGATTTCAGGCAACTTAAATACTGAAAACCATACATAGTTCTGTGATTTGTAAACTTTGTTTTTTCTGATGGGTTCGAAGAAAATGCTTATTTTACAGCTATCTCTACAAAGTCATGAGTCATGGCTAATAGGAGCTGTCATGGGAAATGGAGGTGTAGACTGGTATTGTGTGATGTATGTAGATGCTGTGCTAACACTACCTACCCAAAATCTCTTTTAAGCTCAGTGCTGAAAGAGGTTTGAGAAGTGGACAAAAATCCTTTTCGGTATTTTACCTCTAGGGGAATAATTAGAATTCATGTTAACAGCCCATCAAGCATAATTTTAAGTTCCAAATGGCATACATGTTACTAAAAGAGTGCCAAAAAACCCATGTATTTGGCATAAGGAAAGAAAATACTGTCTGATTGTATAAGTGCCTCTTTCTGAAGGCTTTAGCATGCCTTAGAAAAGAGTAATTGCAGACGAAATTTGCACAGACACTATTCAGAATATCACTTCTGGCCCATCTCATGTACTTAATAGACACCTCACACAAGCACAGCAAACCACATGAAAAATACAGTATATTGAGGGTGTATTGATGCAAGTCAATTAGATAAACTATGAAGACAATAGGATACGTGAAGATGAAGAGTATTTTCTCATTGTTTCTATGATGGATGGATTCGAGACAGCAATATCCCATTACAGCTACACCTGGAAGCTCAGTAATGTAATAGAAATTCGGTTAATGCAAATAGAGGGTGGCAGCAAGCCTATTAAATACGTTTTAACAATTCTACACTATACCCTGACCTCGGCGTCAATCATTTGTCTATAGACTGGTGAAAACTAGCATGGCTAACCGGTATGTGTACACTTCCATCTCCCTCAGAGCAGACCTCAGGCTGCTTTGAGAAGTAACAGTACCTTCAATTGGAGAAAGTTTCAGCAAGGCAAAAAAAAATAATTTAGAAGCACTTCAGTATGCTGCTCCAACACCATGCCTACACAATCTATATAACCAGCCTCCTAATCTGGCTGCGTTCTCTAGAAACATGCAAACACATAAACTCCTCAAATTATCACTGTGGCAGGCCAGATTTTTTATTATTTACAGATATCTATTTCCCATAATTTTTCAAAGACAGAAGTATATGACTATAAACAAAATATAATATACATGAAACAGTGAATCTTCGATATGCAGGGGGAAATATTATAATGAAACCAGGTTTTTAGGAGGCTGGGCTCATTCTCCTATCAGCAGGCTGAACAAGCCACAAGATGGAGCGCAAACACTGTGGAAAATGCAACAAAACAAGAGGCAGAAGAGCCAGGACCAGGCAGTATTTGGTACAAAGTCTGTTGCTAATAACCTGCATTCTAATTTGTACTGAAAATCGATTTCATTTCCTCTTAAGTTTTAACGCACTACAAGTAATTATTCAATACTAATTTGGTAAGGGGGTGGGGCAGGGGAGGGGGCGTGCAGGGAAATTCAAAACATTCAGCTTGAGCTGGATAAATGAAATGCAGAGCCAGGTCAGAGCAGCAGGCAAAGTGGCCTTGGGTGTCAGACAACTGAGACTAAAAGGCTGCAGCACTTGCCTGCAGCAGAAGAAGGGGAGATCAGCTGTGCATTCCGTGCGTTTCTTTCTCCTGTTTGTTATCCTGCTTTTGCTGTCACTGAGGCAGGGACTGGGGCACGTGCAAGTACCAGTCCAACTCAAAAGGGGCAGCTACTGCCAACCTTTAACAGCAGCAGGAACAGGCATCCCCACCCTCTGGGACTGTTCCTGCCTCACCCCCTTGCTCCTCTTTTCTTTTATGCGAAACAAAAAAATAAGGTGCCTTAACTATGGTGAAATAGACGGACAACAGAAATACCTGACAACAGATATTTTCAATCTGAGGTGTTTATACGTGGGTCAAATATGAGTTTGTGATACTTTCCACCATCATAGTCAGATTTTTCTCAGCTCTTACCTCTGAATGTTATACAGTCAAATTTCATTCTTGAGCTGAGGGTTGTTTATATAAGCCAAGGATAAATGTATTCTTAAAGGCTGTTCTTTCTAGGCAGTTTAGCACAATATAGTGCTCAGGTATGCATTTCACTCTGCTGTTGCAGTATTTTAGCAAGAAACAGCAGCAGGAGACTGCTCTTACACAAAGGATAATGTTTGTGAATACTGATCTCCTGACTGATGCAAACACTGTGATGAAAGATAATGTTTTAGCAGTATAAGACCTCACTCTTCTGCACGAAGTCAGAAGCATCCAGCATAAATCTAGTTTATTCTGGGAGCTGAAAAAGGAGGAAGGTCAGAAGGCTGTGGAGCAGATCTGCACCACACATCAGTTTCTTGCCTTCATGAGAACCACGGCAACAGCAGAAGACCTCGCACTGCAGGTCCCTGGAGACAGCTTCAGGATTCATGACTACCTCAAAAATATGTGGTGAGAGGGGATCCTGTCCTCAGCATGAAAAGGATGTGGAACCTCCCAACAGTCTTGACACGTCAGCTGCTGGGAAGCAATTTAACTGAGGCTCCTGCATTTGCAGGTTACAAACGTCATTCTAGCTAAATCATTGTATGTATTTTTCCACTAACATATGAGATCAATGAAACCTCATTAAGAGAATTCATTAGCTCTGAGGCTATCACGGTACTCACCACACCTGCCACTTCCCTTTCATGACAGGATCATGAAAGTTCTTGACAATTAGTTAATTTAAAATCTATATAAATAATGTACCCTGCTCATCTCTTCTTATCTTTTTGCCCTTCACACTTTCTCCTTCTCTTTCTTAGTCTGCATTTCTGTTACTTTAGGAAAAGCTAATGGCCCAGATGTTAATGCTAACCATCTTGCTCTTCCATTCCCTATAATGGGAGAGAAAGGTCCCACATAAGTTTCTGCATCTCCACTGTAATAAACTAGCCAGTTGTGACATCCTCAGAACAAAGACAGAATTGAAATTTTTAAAAAAATGTAACGAATCTGTATATAATCTGGTGATACTTAAAAGACTGACCACTAAAATACTTAAATTCTGCAGCAGGATGTGAATTTTGCATCAGTGCTGCGGTTATCCCCAGAAAATAGTTAAGTTTAAAAAGACGAGCAAATAGGACTGCAGTATGCTAACACTGGATGGCCGCACTTAAAAAACTAGTGACACTTCACAAGCTATACAAACAATTTAACTCAAACAGTTCACAAAAAATATCATTTTAGGCCACCAATTTACACAAAGTAGCCAAGATAACAAATTTACAACAGTTTTCAGTGTTTAGTTGCCATATACTGTTACATAATTGTTAGTGTGCTATGTATTGTGGTAAATACGTTGTTCATCAGTTATTTAAAAAGATACCGTTATTGTTAATTTACCTTAATAAATCTGAACAGTGGATAGTTTCTCTTTACAGACCCTAGACTTGTTCTTTACAAAGGTCAAGTGGAATCCTGAAATGCTATGGTTTTCTCAGGGCCTAATGCTACCCTTCAAGCTGTATCCAACAAGTGATAATGCCAAACCATCTCCCTCCCTCTCAGCGGGGAAAGAAATATTGAACCCAGAACACATTGATATAAATAAGGTACATTTAATCACTCATTGAAGGCTCAATACACAGAAAATACTAAAATGCCAAATGTTTTGTTAAAAGGATAGACTCATTACATGGAATGCTAATTTACATCTTTCTCCTTTTGTAAATATAAACGTGCATAGATGTAGTAGTGATCACTGGCTGAAAACTTAGTTCTTGATGTTGTAATGAACATGCTTTAGTAAGGGCAGATCATTGACATGGTAAGACAACTTACCTATGCATTTGTAGCAAAACAAAAATAAAAAATATGAAAGAAACAACAACAAGTATTGTCTGTTTTCTCTGAGATTATATGATTTAATCTAGACACCAGAGCAGACTCCAGATGCACTTTTAAACACGACACACAGCCAGTTTACCAGTGCTAAAGCTCTAGAGGTGCACGTATAAGGAATTTGCCTCTTTAAAAACACAGGCACAAGGACAAAGTCAGTCACTTGTTCTGAGATGAGGTCACTCCCTACTCCTAGGGACTAGCTCAAAGTTTCTACATTTAGACCCTGTTTCTATTTACTTTTCAATTTTTAATCTTGACTGCAGGGCCAATGGCTACAGTGGCAACAGTTACATGTTCCTTTTATACCTCACAGAAGATTTGTCCCCAGTAGTTTCTTAATTGTTTTTCTTACAGCTTTCACAAAGATGGACAATCTGCATCTAGCAGATCCACACTGCCCATTTAGCAGACTGAGGCAGAGAAGTTAACACTGGTGCAATGGATGTGGTAGAGAACTACTTTCCACAATTCAAAATCAGTTCTCTAACTTACTCACCAAATGCTGACAGCAAGCCATGTCTGGGGCACAATCCTGTTGCTATTTTGTACCAGCAAGGCTTACAAAGTATGTGTGTGTGTGTGTGTGTTGGGGGATATAAAAATCTGTATCTGTTCTGTTTACTGAGCTGGAAGTAAGACAATCATTACTCACACTACAACTCGGGCAAAAGTTACCCTGCTCTTCTCTAATCACTACGTTCACCAGTGCCAGAGAAGGTTCAGGATTGTTATAGGAAGACACTCTTCATCCATGTAAAGAATAAATGGATGCCACATAAAGATGCAGAAAGCACATATAAAAAAAGAAAAATTCTGATTCTCCCTTTTCACTGACCTTTTTTCACTGGTGCTTTGATTTACATGATTTTCTTCACTATGTAGCTCAGGGGTCCTACCAGGTAGCACCAAGAAAATGTTTTGCTGAGTACACAGGGACAGCTTTCTGGAGGCTTCTGGTTTAACCGTAACCCCAGTCATCATTTACATCACTTTTACCAGCCCTGACCCTGCAAAGTAGCAATTCAGACCAACTAAACTGCAGCCAACTTCAAACATTCCTCCTTCCCTGATAACTCTGAGAGCTGGGAATGTTGGCAGTTCAGGGATCACAGGATAACTGAAGCTGAAAGGAACCTCAGGAAATCTCTCATCTGACTTGTTCCACTGCTTGACTGTACTCAGGGTGAAAAAGCTTCTCCTTATATCCCATCCAAATCTCTCTTGTTTCAGTTCATACTCATTGCCCGTGATCTTTCACTATGAATTGCCCTGAAGGGCCTGGCTGCATCTCATTGACAACCTCCCCATCTCTCACTGGGGTCCCAAAACTGCATGTAGTATCTAGATGTGGTCTAATGTGTGCTGAGCTGAGGGCATAATCCCTTCAGACCACTGGCTCTGATCCTGTCAGTACAGCCTGGAATGCTGGTGCCCTTCCTTACTGCCAGGGCACACTGCAGGCTCATGTCCTGCTCACTGAGCAACAGGACTCCACATCCTTTTCCACAGAGCTGTGTCCCAGGCAGCCAGGTCCAGCCTGCTGTGCTGCAGCATCATTCTTCCTTCCCAAGAATGGGACTTTGCACTTGCCCTTGCTGAACTTTATAACATTTCTGTCAACACATTCCTCCAGCCTGATCAAGTTCTCCTGAATGACAATCCTACAATATGCTTTAAGGAAATCCAAGGTAAAGACATCCACCAGCAATTTTGGCACGGATGCAGAGATTTCAGTACTGTGACCAAAACCAAACTACCTGCAGAGCTTCAGATGCAGAATCCCTTCAGTATTTCACAGCTTAAGAATGTGGTTTCCTTTGGCAGCCCACAGACACTGCCACTAAAACCAGTCTCTAACCTAAGCAGTCTACTGGCTGAAGTCCATCTCATTCTCACGTCTCTTTAGCTCAGCCCTATAGTGGCTTGACTTGGATGACATTTACTTTTGTTCCATTGTGTTTACTGTTGTCATCTATTTCCTGAGTGTCATCGCTGGTGATAATAAAAATGATAGAGGAAGAGCTGAAAGTCACTTTCTTCTTTGGCCTGTCCCCTGCTTTCTGAGACATAACTATTGGTCGTATTGGTTTGTCATTCCCTGTTGCTGGTGTCTCTTTCACGGTCTTCTGGAATCTCATCAAGCGAAAGCACAGGAGTTGCAAAAGGCATCGTCGAAACTGCAAGAGAAAATAAATAGAATGAATTTACAGCTTCCTAAGCATGCACTTCCTAAGCGTTCACTATCATGTACAACCCAGGGAAAACAACAGTACAGTAAATGACTCAACATAACAGATTTCTGTGTATCTTCACCATTCCGTTAGTTTCAGTGCTGTAACATGGTGGCTTTTTAGTGGGTACTTTTCTCTCTATGCCAAAGAGCTGAATAGAATCACGTAGCCAGTAGAGGGCAATGAAATGCAATTTAATATTCTACCAGCAGCAACATCTGCAATTCACAATCTGCAAAGAACAAGAAGACTGAACTGTGCTATAGGTATTGTTCCCATATTCAAAAAAAAATCACACATTTGATCTAGCAGGGGAAGACTATTCTCAGAAACACTCCACAAAGGATGCAGAGGAAAGGAACAAGGGGATGAAGGGGATACAAAGTGATGTTTTCGTTCTCTTAAGTAACTGCAGGTTCTGGAATTTTAACAAAAGCATTGAATGTCACAGATGTAAAATGAAATTTAAGTGATTAGTAAATAGAACTAAAATGTTGCTATTCAATATGGAAGGAACAGAAGTCTTTCAGTTAATTAGAAGCCATTTATGATACAGTAAGTCTGTCCTGCCTTGTGATTGGATAATGCAAGGTATTCAGTGAAAGCTTGCATCAGTGTATAGAACAATAAACGCAGTAGTAGCACCGTTTAAAATGTTTCAGTTATGGTCTCCTCTTCACAAAGCAAAGCATTCAGGTATGTGGGTTAGAGGATGCACCATTCAGTAGTTCCATGTCCGCACACATCTGAAGCTCAAATATGTTCCTCTAGGGAAATTCTCTGGTTTTACAAGAAATAAGTGGGCAGCTCCCTCTTTTACTAAACCATAAGAAGACATGCCTGGAAGGTATGAAGAGGATTTAAAAAAAACAAAAACAAACAAACAAACAAAAAACCCCAACAAAAAACCAAAAACACAACAACAAATGAGGGGTGGGGGGTGGAGGGGAACAACCACACACTGTTCTCTGTAAAGGGAGTAGACATCTTTCTCAACAACCTTCCATTTAGCTGTATTAAGGATTATTCTGTATTATCCTGCATGGCCAGTGACTGTTTTTCCAGCTATTATGCAAGAAGCTCTCTGACACGCCACTTTGGAAAAAGGTTTTGTTATCGGAAATTAATCCTACTCTGACAGAGGGGAAGCAATAAGTCCTGTTGGGAAGGGGACCTAGAAAGTTTTAAGATCATATAGAAAGATAATATGTAAGAGAATGATCATGTGAAGGTCTCGGAGATTTCAGAGATAATGTGGCACCTCTGAGTAGCACAGTAGAGTGAAGGCACAAGCAAGTTAGAACAAGTCAGACAGATGAAGAATACTATAGAGAAGACGTGGCTTTAGGATTCCTTCTGAGGGCAAAATAAACCTGAAGATAAGCACAAATATTATCGTTTTGGTCTTATTCTGGAATTAGAGGTGAGTAAGAAGTACTCCACAAGGGGTGTCAAATAAGCACATTCAACTGATTCATTCTTATCCTGGCTATGACTTCCCTGGCACTGTGCCTGGTACCAGTTTGATTTGCTTCTGGGTATCAGAACCTAGGAAATCTTTTTCAGATAAACTACTCAGCCTGTCATCTAGGGTACAGCATCAGTGCCACTGTATTAAAAAGTCACTCTATTGTAAAATACTCTTTCTGAACACGATTGTTGTTAGCTCCCCATATCCAGGACAGCTCTGATATTGTGCAGCTGCATGGTCTTGGACCAGCTTGCCGTGAAAACTAGCTATGGGTGAAAAGCTGCAAGACACCACATTGGGGGCCTCCTTCCCTCACTCAGGAACAGCATTTAAGCTCGCCCTCGGTCCTGGCCTGAGTGGCACCACAGCCTTTGCCTGGCTGCCCACTTGGCTGATCCAACCCACTAACTTGGCTGCCTTGTGCTTACAGACTGCTGGCTGGCCCAGGCTGCTACCTGGCAATTGCAAACCAGTGTAGGAAATCACAGAAAATTCCATATCTGTAATGAGCTAAAAGGTAATTAAAACCCTGGGAAATCCTTCTAGGAATCATTCATGTTTTTTTACCTCTTCTCAAGTGATTCTATTACACTCCAGATATATTTAGATCTATACAAACTTGGTTTCAGAAGTTTACACTGTGCATGTTACACTTCCAGTTAGCATTCTGGGTTAAAGTGAAGCTATTTTAATGTCTAAATAAATTCACCAACACTGCTTAACTGCATCCAGCAGTTATCTTCACAGTACTGATGATTTACAGAAAGATGTATAGTTCTCTAGTTTCTACATATTTGACATGCCACTGATAACTCCAAATACTTCCATTCTCTCTTTGCTCTATAAAGCACTAAAATGAGCAGTTACCACCATTAAATCAGCAGTCTACTTTTCATAATGAAGACTACAAAAGCAGAAAAAAAACAAACTTGTTTCTCATCGATAAGTATGTCTTCTTAACATTATATAATTTGTCTCCAAAAAAACATTTCACTGTCATCCACATGCGATTTCGGCTTTGAATACAATGAAGCTCTGACAAATGTTACCAGAGTAACATTGGAAATACTATGCTGAGTTGTTCAGTCCTTATATAGCCATAACAGAGAAGTCAAAGGCAAGTTTTTTCTTCCTAAAAACAAGACACCAGATATTCTGAATTTTCTCTGATGGAGTTCTGTTGTGGTAAGGCAGTGATTTAGATGAGGTTTTCTAGTTGTAATCCATTTCATGGGTAAACTGCCAAAACTAGACACTTAAATTTTGACACTCCCCCCTCCCTTTCATGTGAGTGCTCACGTGTGAACCGAGACATTTAAAATCCAATTTCTGATAAGGTAGTACTTTAAGCAACATCAGGGATTTTAATTCTACTAGATCTTTACCATTTATCCTAGCTGTTCAAATTTTGTTGAAAATCTAAGCTTTAGAGATTAAAATAAATCAGATCTAAACTCCACATCTGTAGTACTGGCTACTAATTATTAAACAAAAGAAAAACTTTAATGTACCTACCTTTCTACTCATGAAGATATAGATGACTGGATTATAAGCAGTGCTTGATTTGGCAAAGAATGATGGAATGACAGCTACTGTTGGAGTTACAAGGTTGCTATAGCCATATGTTACCAGGAGGGAGACCACCGCATAGGGCATCCAACAAATAAGGAACGTGGAGATCATTAAGAAACACATTTTAGCCACCTTCTTTTCATATTTGAGAAGTTTGATCACTTGAACTGTCTGGAAATCTTCCACACAGCGAAGCTGTAGAAGAAGAAGATAAAATGGCAAAGTAAAATAGCTCTGCATTTTACTTGTAACTGAATAGTTCTACATTTATTCATAAATAACTAATTCGCTAATTTAGTTTTAGGCACAGGTACTACATGCCATACCTTGTGAACTACAATTCTTCTGGAAGTTTACATCATGCTTCCCAGACTTTTATTGTGTAATTAAATGTAAAGATACAATCTGAGGAAAAGCAGAATAGCAAATCCACTGGAAAACTGCAAATCCAGTGATGTTACAAAACATGCTGCACTGATTATAAATATTTTAGAAAACTGATTTGCTCTCATCCACTGGCATAAGCAAGTTCAGTTTACATTCAATGGTCCCTAGCCTGACTTTGTTAGACAATCCTGTAGATTTATGTGATTCGCAGTCTTTAGAGAGAAGAAAATATCACAAATAGAGTTTTCTGTACTGCTCTGCCACCTTGTAACCCTAAAATTATGAAACCTCTATTTAAAGCAGAACACTAAGCAGCAGGTTCCCAGTGTTATCTAAGTCAAAAAATAAGGAGAAGATGGGTCACATAGGTGAGCGTTCTCCATAACAGTTATCAGTTGTCCAATATCATTGACCACAAACCCGAACAGGTCCAAACTAATTACACACAGAATATGAAACATTAACACTTTCTGACACTAAAGATCTGGACTGAATTAAAATGCATTGCCTTAACATGGAAAATTGTTTTAACAAGGCTTAATCTCCACTTGGAAGAGTTTTACAGCATTATCTTCTCAAGAGTAGCAAGTAGGGGAAAGAGTTGTTTAATCAGAACTGCAAACAGTTTTCTTTTTCCATTTTTTCCAAGGGAGGATCTGCTGTGGATTAGAAATCATGAGCACTTCCCTAACCTGCTTCCCAGTGAAACTATACAACAAGTAGACATTGGTAGCTCTAGGATGGTTCTCCTCCAACCCTACATCCTTTCTAGCGGTACCTGACGTAGATGAAAATTAAACGTTCAAAAGTTTGAATTGGAAGCAAGAGTGCAAATTTAGCCTCTGATCCAAGCTTAATATAGAGCATCAACATTTTTAACTGAAAATATTACATTAAAAGAAGTCTTATTTGAATTAACTTACCATTCTTACTGCATATAGAATATGGCCATAGCAATAGGCCATGATCCCAACAGGTGCTACTAGACAGCCAAGGAAAAAAAGGAGCACAAAGGAGGTATCATTGGGGTCTTTTGATTTCCAGTCCACCGAGCAGCCTAATCCATGAATTTCCAGTGTATATCTGTTCCAGCCCAAAAGAGGTGCTCCAGTCCAGGCTAATGAGTAGAGCCAGATGTATGTGATAGCCCGCCAAGACCAAGAGAAGTCAATCACTTTTGCATGGACTACTCGAATGTAGCGTTCATAGGCAAGAACAGTGAGAGTCATAATTGAAACAATTCCTGTAAGAAAAATAAAAAAGGTCAATTAAATCACTAGCCAACATTGCAAATTGGTCTGAAGTCCTTCTGATAAGTGTTACCTTTGCTAGCAGGTTAACTCAAAATTAGCTAGCTCATATTATGAATCTAACACCAATAAGCTTTTTAGGTGATGTCCCATTGCTCACCAGCTACTAACCCAAACTTAGTATCACTAACTTCAAAACTACTCAGAGTAGGGTGCTAGCATCTGACCCATGATGCCCAATGGCCAAGAAGTAGGGCAAGGGGAAAAAAAAAAGAAAGAGACCAAGCTAATACTTGTTCCTAAGTGTTACTTCATTAAGTGAGAGATCATACTCCAAAGGGTTTTTTTCTGTTGGCAATTGTTGTGGCATTTTTGTTGTTCTTGGGGTGAGGTTTTTTTGGGGGGTGGGGTTTTTTTCTGGTTTTGGTGGGTTTTTTTGTTTGGGTGGGGTTTTTTGTGTTTTGTGTTTTGGTTGTGGTTTTTTTTTTCTAAAGGAGAAGCTGCCAAATAAAACTGATATAATCAGCGACAACAAAATCTGTTAAAAACCTAGGGAATTAAGAGTAGAGACTAATATGCACCTTTAACATGAACAAAATGACTAGCAGAATTCCAACTTCTTTTCGGATTTCCTGGAAGTCTTTGCATTGCAAAGAACAACCGGGAAAGCACAGGGTTGCACTGCTGAAGAAGTCCCATCTGGAAGACATTGGATTATTTTGAGTGTCCTTACCTATCTTGCTGCTATCATAAAAATACCAGTCTGTTTCAATTAGTTGTGCGCTCTTTTCCTTTTCTGTCCACCTCAAACCCACTACAAACTTATTAACGTGTTATGACATGAATCACAGATTAATTTTCAGCATTCAGCACTACCCTATCCATACACTTTGATAATTTAGTGACGTCAAGGCAATTCTGTCTTGCTCAGGATATAATGATTTCTGTTTCAATGGTCTGTGAAATTTGATGATCAAAACCCAAACTGCCCATCAGGCATGTGTCAGTCACCTGAAATCTGTTAAATTCAGTCATTGAGCTTATATATACAACCTCTTTAACAACAAAAGGGTGTATTTTCACAGCAGTTTGTGAGGTTAGATAAGTATCTGTGTCTCAGTTGGTGTACATATGATCTAATATGAAGCACAAGTATTTTGTCATGCATATACACAGCAGTTAATTTCAAGGACATTCATATTTGTCATAATGTGCATTTATATAACTGTATGAAGGTTAAACATGCAGATTTCACTGTAAAAGAATAATCATTAGATCCAGCAGAAACCTTCAAAGGTTTTCACAGATATCTGATCTCACTTTAGAAAAAGGATAAGCATTTCAGGAAGACAAATTAACAATACCACTCTAAAGCACCAGCAACATTGATTTTAGGAAGGCAACTAAGAATAACAAAATCTAGAGCAACACAGCCTCTGTGTCAAGGCATTCAACAGCAAACCCATGATATTATTAACCAAATATCTCACAGTGGGATATGCTTTAAGATTTCTAAGAAAGTTTCTTTACCCTGCAAGTATTAGAGCATCCCTTTTTACAGGTGATGAATTTAGAAAGCTTTCTTGATTAACAGGAAGGATTTCCCACTCTAAAGGAAAACATGCCACATTCTTGTCATGGCTCTCTTCGAAGTGAAACAATGAATTTTTGTTTTTATTGTTAAGTACATTTTTTGCCAGTGTTATCTTTAAACTTTCATCACAAAGAGAAGCAAATATCACTGGGCATGCAGAATGCAAGGTATACTGTTTTCACAATTAGTTTTGTGTAGTTTTTTGGGGTTTTTTCTTGTATAAGTCATCACTATAGAATTTTGTTTTCATGGCTTGCAAGAGAAATTGAACTAGAAAATGTGGACCAGAGGGTTTCCAAAAGACATAAGGTTTGGTTGGTTGGTTGTTGGTTTTTTTAAATGAAGTTGATGAGAAGTCCTTCAGGCCATTTTTCAGGACCTAACATGCTGGAAATACATTGAAGGATGTGGATCTAATCAAGACCTTAGCAGGAATTAGAAAATAATTGCAGAACTACATAGGTACTGTTCTACTTCGATTAGCTCAGGTAGATGCTTAGTACAAACAAATGCAGTCTACTTCCTGAACACAAGGTAAAGCAAGAAGTTCCCCTCCCACTTCGCTGTGTCCAAACATTAGGAGATAGAAAATTTTACCGGACAGTTACTAAAATCATCCACAGACATGTTTATGGAGGAAAATTCATGTCAATCACCTTAGGCTCAGTTTGCTTATATAGTGCACAGAGACTTTGTCTGTGAACAGCAAGTGGAAAGTGCAGCTTTTCAGGATGGTGAATCAGGATTCCCAAATTAACCGCTTGCTCTTCAACACCTTCCTTCTCCCTACAATGATATCCAATGACTAATGTCCCTGTGTACTCTTAGTATTTCCCCATTAATTTTTATATAAGAGTTTTGAATTCTGGCCATGACATAGTAATCAAAAGCACACATGCTTGGTTGAAAGAACAGGTGTTCAGAAGCAATAATTTATTGAGTCCTTGACATTCTCAAGGAAGCCATTGGAAGCTCAACATCTCTAAAAATTGGTACTTACACAGAGACCTTTGAGCAGGTTTAGATCAAGACCCTTTCAGTCTGAAACCAGTGCTCTTTACAGGAATACTTCAGTTTTCGACCTGAACCATCAAAAGGGATGTTGGTTAGCCCATTGGGCAGCATGTGCTAAAATGCAAATCCCCATTCTGTTGGTATTCAAGAAGTGTCTGGCAGCATGCAGGCATGAGGCAAGAAATGCAGGTCACAGCATATTACAGTAAATTCCTCTTTAATGCAGTAACAAGGTCATAGCTGTAAGAGTAGAGGTTGAAGCGGTTAACCATAAAAACAGAAACTGGAAACAAAACACCCTTGCAAGATAAGATAAAATGCAGGGAATTTTGTCCAGAAAAGCTCCTCATTTACTATGGAGCCAAAGCTGCTCGTTTCTTTGTGGTAGACGGCATGCAGAAACCTATGAAAACAGGAATACTGAGATCTGCCCTAATATATCCGACATCCACAAGAAGAATGGTTTTCATAGAGAGCAATCAGCCATTGGAATAATCTCCCCAAGTAAGTGAGGGATTCTCCTATATTGGACACTTAAGATTCAGCTGGACAAGGTGCTGGACCATCTTGTCCAGACCGTGATTTTGCAAAGAAAGGTTGGATCAGATGATCCCAGAGGTCCCTTCCAACTTGGTGTTCTATGTTTCTATTAATATCTTTATCAGTGTACTGTATGACTTGATGCCTTTTTCAAAAAAGAAATAAAGCTTGCAAAACTCTGTACAAGATAAAACTTATTTTGATTTTACTGTGTAAAATCTGTGCAACTTGAAGGTTAAGCTTGTGATTTCAAGGTTTCAAATGTTATTACCACTATTTGTTTAAGCCCATAAAAAACAAGCAGCTGCACAACTCTTCGTTACACCACAAGAGCTCTTGCTTTTAATAGAAATAACAACTATAATTCTTGGCAAAAGTTTTCCAGCTTGTAAAAGTTTCAACTACTTATTTTATTCCTAACTCTAAAGTATATAAAAAAAAAAAAAATCCTTGAGAGGTAGAATCGTCAGAACTGTCAAAAATTACATAGGATCTTATGTTCCACTAAAAGTCAGTGAAGGTCCACTTTTGCACTGGGAGGCAGGGAAGGTCTTTTTTGTTATAACATGACTTCAGTACAGGCAAGGGCAAGACTAGAACAGAAAATAATTTAATATCTGTCCCCTCCCCCCACCAGTTACGCATCTTTTCCGTTCTGCATCAATATGCAACCAAAACACATTTGGTATTTCTAACAAAAACTTTGAGAAAGCAGCACCACCGGTTAGCTTGTGTAACTATAATAGCCTCATGGATAGACCAATAAAGTATGAACTGACTTTCATATCTGTGAATGATCTGCAGCAGCAACTTGAGACCTTGTATGTTACTTGAGTTTCCCAACTGTTGGGAATTTCAGCTATTCTATGTGTGCACTTTATAACAACAAATTCCATTATGAAGCTGCAAAGCCATAAAAGCAGAAAATGCCCAAGGGTCTCATACAACTCTAAGCAGCAAAAGCTGGAATATTTCTGCCACCTCCACACATAATGATACAAACTAGTAACACTCACAGTAGCACAAATCTTTAAAAAGTCTGTTCAAACTCAATGCGCTACCGTCAACATGAAACATGCATTTTGACATTCTATAGTTTCTCTCCATATGCTAATAGCACTGTCAAGTTTCAAGCAAATTTCTACACAGGACAAAATTAAAAAAATAGTATTTAACAAGTCACTTATAGATTATTTGAGTAATTACCTATACCTCTACCACACTGATCCCAAGGATGGAAAATGTGTTCTCAAACGAGGAAATTATAATTAAATGAGAAGGGGAGAAGGAAGAATTTATACATTTTGGTAGGGGAAACTAATTCAATTGGAGATTAGCTCTGGTGACAAGGATGGTTTCAAGCAGCATTCGCGATATAGTCAACATGCTAGAGAGCACTGCTGGGACTTTACAGCTCTTGGTTATGATTAACAAATGAAAGAGTTGCATTTCCTTTTGAGGTTATTTTAAGTTCATTACTTTTTTTTTTCCCCATGGCAATCCAGGATTCTATTAAATTTGCTCTATTACCCTATTATTGCCAACAAGAAGATAGCCAACAAATATGACATCTAAAGATACAGCTACAGAGCAATTGCTAAATCTACATATAAAGTCATAGCTTTCATGAAGCAAAGCAGAGCTTTTCACAAGACTTATCTAGTTGCATAGTTCAAAGGGTTCAGTAAAATTTGCTCATTTTAAAGTCACCCACAAATGGATATAATAAGGACTCATTTCTTAAAGGGCCCGCTTCTAATACATTTCTGCCCCTAGCAGACTTATTTGCAGCGGTCTAGAAGTCAGTCTTTAATCAGACTTTCCATCTTCAAAAAAAATAGTTTTTGAATCAATAATAACTATCAAATAAGATTTTAATATACATGCTTATCAGTTTGCCCTTGAAGCCAAAGCTGTTATATCAAAATAACTTCTATAAAAGCTAATCCTCTCGATTGACATGTTCTGCAAGATAACTAACAGAAGTGTAAAAGTGGTTTCAGACACAGTTAAAGCTTGAAACAAATAAATAAAAATTTACCTTTGCATCCTAGTTTTATTAGATGTAGTGTATATTTGCTTGCAGTCCAGGTTTTTCCCAGAAAACGTCAATAAAGCTACAGAGAAGGCTGAGTGAAGTTTATTATGGTTCACTGCAGAGTTCACAAGTGAATCCTGAAGCCTTCATTCAAGCAAAATTCATATTAAATGTTAATGAAGCCACTGTACACACAGACTTCATCCATTAGTCACTTTGGATTTTAACCCAAAGCTTTCAGAATTATTTCTTTCTAGAGATCTACCTTTTGTATATTAGACTTCAACATCTTTCAATCAGCTTTCCACTGTTAGCGATCTCTTCTGTCAAAACATTATTTTATCATGAAGTTTCTCTTATGTCCTAACAGGTCACTTTTTCTGGCCAGTTCACAGTGCTGTATTTTTGCCCAATATTAACACTAAATACCTATGGCAGGAAGGATGGAGGGAATAGTTAGATGATCACAGTTAAAAGGTTTAAATGCAGGATGCTGTACAAAGCATTGGTCATTTGTGGTTTGGATAAACCTATTAAATTCATCTCCATAAGACATACATCTGAAATATGATGTATTTGGTGGATCTCATGGGGTATCTATGCTGGACATTAAAGATTCTCTGCTTTTTCTGTGGTCATTAAGTCTTCCTGGCATAGCCTACATTTAAAAGCAATTAGGGATAACATACACCTATAGCCACCTTGATTTTCAAAGACTACGCAAGCCTCCATAAAGACCATAATTTTGTTTGGATGACATTCATGTTTAAGTTAGAGGAAAAAAAAGGGCTATGCCCTTCCTTTGTCTACTCATTGATCTTCTAGGCAAACGTGCACAGTAGCAGTACGGTATTAATTTCTCTACTTCCAGTCATACTTGCATATTCAGGTCGAAATATTGCAGAGAAACTTGAGTTTGCTTCTACTGTAAAAAAATAATTAATTCACGATGCTATCCTGAGTTAGTTAATTCAGGTTCAAACAGAAGAAAACTCAAGATTTTAATTTCTATCAGCAACTGGATGTATCAGTAACTGGAATGCCACACTACAGACAAGTGTCGAAAACAACATACTAACAAGAGCGATAAATATAACCTTCTTGTTATGGATTTCATGGAGCAAAATATTTATTTTTATTTCACCCCAGTATAGATTAATTCTTAACATTGATTTCTCCACGTTGACTCCAGCTGTGACATCAAGCATCAAAAATATCCCAGAACTTTAACACTAAAGAACAGGTGTAAGTGTTCTTTATCAACTCATATGCCAAATAAAGCGCTGGTAAAGAGGCTGGTAAGCATGTACCTGGTGACACTGTAGTAACTATCCCTAGTATAATTGGGATCATGCTATGAAATGAAGCAATTTGTGAGATTCCATATCCTGTGAGGTTGAGGTTCTCTGAGGCAGGGGAGGAGGGGGAAGGCCGTGGTTGTGTGTTACTTTCAATATTATCTCATGATCAATGGTTGCATGTATCTGGTATTTAGCTTTATGCTGTCGAAGCCAGCAGACTTCAGGGTCCTTTCAATATGTGACACTCTAGATCATCTTGCAAGGCTAGGTCCTGCGGTATTTCATGTGATAAGCAGATGGAATATCCTTCAGGTATGTAACATGTCTGGCCTGATGCCACAATTCCCCCATAGCATTGAGCTGGCATTTTCCAAGTGGAGCCATAGGAGCTGACTCCCAAAATTTTTTATCTTATATGACAGGAATAAAAAAAGAAACCCTACACAGTGTTATATAGAGCAGACACACATATACTAAAAAAATAATCTCATGTAAGTAGAATATTTTTCAGTCTCTCAAAGATTCTCTTAAGTCTGTTTTCAGAGCTGTTCCTGTCATCTCTCCCTACTTATAAACATAATCCTTTCCCATCCTCTATATTCCACCTTCTTTGGTATTTCTTTTTCAATCCTGCTGTCTATGAACACATTCTTTCGTATCACACATTTTAGTAGGCAAGGATGGGAATACATGGCAGTAGCAAGTACAGCTACAGGGGTTTTGTCTTTGCATGCTCAGAAATCAAATTGAAAGGCAAATCTATGACCATAAAGGATCTCCAGTCACAGCTAATATTAAAGAAGTGAGAATACAGTCCCTTTGTCCAAGGATAATGAAACTTGAAGATCCAATACATATGCCGATTGAGATACCTGCCACTACTCCTACATGCCACTTTCTGATGCCAGTTCTTTCAATAAATTGGTATTACAACTCCTGTGAAGCAACCATGAATCTTTTGTTTCAATACAGACACACACAGACACACACAGACACACACACAGACACACACACAGACACACACACAGACACACACACAGACACACACACAGACACACACACAGACACACACACAGACACACACACAGACACACACACAGACACACACACAGACACACACACAGACACACACACAGACACACACACAGACACACACAGACACACACAGACACACACAGACACACACAGACACACACAGACACACACAGACACACACAGACACACACAGACACACACAGACACACACAGACACACACAGACACACACAGACACACAGACACACAGACACACAGACACACAGACACACAGACACACAGACACACAGACACACAGACACACAGACACACAGACACACAGACACACAGAGAGAGAGAGAGACAGAGCAACTTTTCTGGAAATTATTTAGATTTTATTCTGAGAAAGCTGCAAATTTTAATATGATGAAATATATGCTGATTTAAAAAAAAAAAAAATTACGGAAAGCCAATATGGTTATTGTTTGGATATTAGCCCCTGAAATGGGAACCTATACTTCTCTTCAAGCAAGGGAGAGACAAATACAGGAATTCATTACTTTGAGCAAAACTATGCACTTTAAAACAATTTAGTTTTTACCTGAAAGATATTTTTTTTTTAATGCTTAAAGCTTCCAGAGATACTCGAGACCTATCCATTTTGATTCAAGACTAAGGCCTAAGATTCTGAGGGTTCATTTACTCTAACAGCAAATCAGGCTTTCTAACTCTTCCTGAAAGACTTGACTGCTCAGTGTTCACAGATAATGCTTGTCTGAGCTACAGATTTTAATCTCAGAAAATACTCCTATCAGTAGGTACTGATTACAAACATAAAGACTTTCTCTGTAGGAACTACAGATGCTAGTTTTAGCTCCGATTTAAACCGGGGCAATTACCCTACCATGAATGGGGTCATTCCCATATAAGCTGTGTAGATAAATGTAGCAAAAGAAATGTGTCTTCCTGTTCAAGCCACTAGCATTCAATTTCTATGTTGCAACTCTTCCTCTTCTCCAGTACCCAGCCACTCAGAATCAGGGAAGAATGATAAACTGTTCCTTGTTGTCTGGAGTCTTTTGAAGAAAATTCCATTTTTTTGCCATTTGATTGTGTCTCATGTGATAATTATTTCTTCTGTACTCTGGGTTTTCCAGGAGTCATATTAGTCTGGATACATCACTAAATGCTTCAAGCTGTACAGTGTAGGTCATGGAGAAGAGTGCAAAAGACGCACTGCACCTCAGACATTGTCCCATGCGATGTGTGTATTCTGATTTCTATAATCCTTAATTAGAACAAAAATACTGCAATACTTTCAGAATAGAAGTGTTAGTTTCAACTAATTCTAACAACTACAATTGCTTCTGCCCTCTCCATGCAATATACAACTTACTTGCATGGTTTGCTATATTGCCTCCCCAAAACGTGGTAATTTGGACAGAGGGGGTATCAGATACGCATTCCTGAAGGCTGGGCATCTCTACAGAGCAACTGCAGCACAATGTAAAAACAAGATTCAGCTCTGAGACAGACCTTGACTTCTGTTAAAGGACATAATATTTTCTATATCAATTAATCCTTGACCTACATCCAAGTGCTGAATTACTATTTGGCATACCTAATCAGAGAGGAAAGCCATTCTCCTGCAATCCCTCCTCACCTCCTTCATGTTTGAAAAGCCAGAAAGCAGCAACTAACTAGAAGGAACTTCTTGTCCACGGCAAGACAAAGTACTATGGCGCTCTGTAGTTTTGCATTACAAAATACATTACAGACTATTTAAATTCAGCAGTTAGGTGTTACAGTATGTCTTAGACAACAGTTATGTATCAGTTCTGATTTTTCAACAAACTTTAGCATCCACAGTCAGATCTAGGTAAATGAAAATCACTGCTTCTAGACATAACGCACTTCAAGTATATTTTATATACAACTCATCTATAAAACTATAGGGAAATTAATGACCTCTCCCATGTTCAATCCTGCAAGTGATTAAATCACTTCAAAAAAACAACTGCTAAAGCTGAAAGCATGCCGATTGAGTCCCCAGCTGTCTGTAACACAAGATCCTAAAACTGTCTGCCGAGTAACCACAGAAAACGCTTTTAGTGAGATTAAATCAGTGCATATAACATACATTGGTAATGCAAAAGGGTGGCAGAGGGCACCATTCTTTCAGTGTGCAGAGCCTTAGATGCAGTAGCTAACAATTATATACAGATGGTTTTGCTTTGTTTTAAAATAGGCTGGAACTGAAGCCAGGTCCACAGGACAATCTCTGGCAATTAATCCTTACTTCATTATTGTGTGTGTATGAGAAGGGGGAGGAGGGAAATCAGCTTGCCTTAAAACAAATTTATAAAATAGCCTAAGATGTACACTCTGCAGCTTTTCACAGGAAAGTGCAGTTTGTAAAACTGCTTACAAATTTTCCCATCCTCCTGTTCACATTACTGGATGGGAATATACAGATGGATTTCAGCGTTTACTTGGTAGCTCACCAAGATCTAGTGGTTCTATACCAATGGTAACTTGTCCAAAAGGGTCATAATACTTTCAATGGCTTTGACATTAAAAGCTGGCAATGTTTATTTACCCTCACAAGAGCAGCTTACAGTTAGGAAAGAGAGAGGTCTCTAATCACACTTCAGTAACACTAGCCTTTCAATCACAAACAATTAAGGTTTAATAATTGAAAGCCTACCCCAGAGTATACCCTTACTATGCCATCTTCTGTCAAGAGACTGCCTCAGATTTTGGTTCCTGTTCCTCAAGACATTCCTATTATCCACCATTTTTTTCACTCCTCTCTTCCCTCGCTCAGTTAAATGCATCAGAAATTGTTAGAAGAACAATTAGAAGAAGAAACCAAAGTGGCAGATGGTTTAGTTTCCATTACTTGTAGCTGAAGTGATTTATGTTCAAGAGGTACGTATGTATGCTCCATGTGATCAGACTAGCTAACTTCTAAACCCTCAAAGCTTATTCCTATGCACAGGAGGCATTAAAGCAGACACCTACTGCCTGTGGATGGGCAGGATACAGATTTCTCTTCACACATTCAGTTCTGCAACAACCACTGTTATTTTAAAAATTCTTGTCTGTTTGTGAAAAAACAGTAGATGCACATAAAGATTATTATGCCCTGAGCCTGTATTCCACAATTCAACAAATTCTTGCTTCGGGTAAGAGGGTGCCCATATCTGTTATCAAAGACATTTGGGTATGTTTAGCTGTCCTCTCCACCAATTATAACCAAAAACCTACGCTCTCAGTGACAGACAGCAAACCTCTCAGGTATGAACTGTATTACTAAATCAGATAAAGAGATTACACAGATCTCTACTACTTGTGTCTTGGTTAACTACAGATAGGGAAAGAGGGAAAGAGTTACAAGCTTTTAAGTAAGGAGAGTGTGGTAGACTCAGTGGGACCAGCAGAGTTGACTGCACACCACCATGGAAAGAGATGGCCCTCATGGTTTAAATACATCACTTAATTGAAGTAGCTACCATATTCCATCAGGATACATCACCTGTTCAAAAATAGATACTGGAATTCAATATAACTAAATTAAATGGGGATTACTGTCTAGGACAGACAACCACGTCATTGAAGCTTAGACTAAGAGTTGTCTGTTAGTCATCTGATCTATGTTGTTTTCCCCACACTAGTACATGGGGCACTAAGAATGGCTTTGTAATATCAAAAGGCTCTTTTCATGGCCTCTGTTGTGAAGACATATGTGCCTTAATTGTATCTTGACTTTAGAATCTAACTGTAAAAGAAAATTGGGATTGTTACTTGTGTGACAAGGACAGAGGTTCAGTAGTCAAAATGATCAGTTTTGCTCTGCAGCAAACAGATCTCTGCATGCTCTAAAGGTGCAATGAAAAGCTTTCAAAAAATAGAAATTTTCCCAGAAAAAAATATCTAGCAGGAGAGTGAACAGCAGGTTCTAAGTTGTTCAATGCAACACAAGCAGCATATAATACTACTACATGGGCTTGCCTAATGATAAAGTTACAATAATGCAGAAGCAGACAATTACAAAGAACGCAAAAATTAGCCATTTACTCCTAGACAATCTGTAGTTCTGTTGACACTTTCTCAACTGAAAAGCTTCAGAACATGGACATGTGCTTACAGCGTCTTAAGTTCTGGATCTCATGTGCCTCCAAACTGCTAGACTGGCTGGTAAAATTGGTAAAATGAGAAGCCCTTTTGCAAAGGAGATTTTCAGATTCTCCAATCCAAAATTCTTTGGAGAAGTGTAGGGAGGGCCTCCTTGTTGTGTGTGTTGGGGGAAGTTGTTGTTGCCATTATGTAACAAATATTTCTGAAAATTTGGATACTACCAGTTTATTTTAAGCACACATTCCACCTACGAATATCAGTATAATTAAATACATAGAGGAACACAGAAATATCTTGGTCTTGGTTTTCAAAACAGTATGAGCAAAAACCTCGTAACAACTGTCATGGTTTAACTCTGGCCAGCAACTCAGCATCACACAGCTACTTGCTCATTCTCCCCGAAGAGTAAAAGTAAGAAAATGTATGGGTTGAGATAAAGACCATTTAGTAGGGAAAGCAAAAGCCGCACATACAAACAAAGCAGAACAAGGAATTCTTTCACCCCTTCCCACCGGCAGGCAGGTATTCAGCCAGCTCTAGGAAAGCAGGGCTTTATCACACATAAGGATTACTTGAGAAGACAAACGCCATTGCTTTGACCATCCCCCCCTTCCTTCTTCTTCCCCCCTGCTTTATATGCTGAGCATGACATCATATAGTATGGGCTACCCCTTGGGTCAGTTGTCCTGGCAGCATCCCCCCCCAGCTTCTTGTGCTCGCTGGTGGGGTGGGGCGGGAAGCAGAAAAGCCCTCGCCTCTGTGTAAGCCCTGCTCAGCAATAATGAAAACATCCCTGCATTATCAACACTGTTTCCAGCACAAATTCAAAACACAGACCCATACTAGCTACAATGAAGAAAATTAACTCTATCCCTGCCAAAACCAGCACATAACATGTGACAATTTAAAATAAAGCTGCATAGTGATGATTTTCAAAGTGATTCCTGATTATCAACTACAATAATTGGAAAGAATCTGATTTTTAAAACTTGTTGAGAATTAACTCTGAATTCAAAGTGAGAATCGTATTTATTTTTTTCTAAAGCAGCTTTAATCATGTGTCCCAAACTTGTTTACTGTCAGGGGAACATCTCATTTATAGGTCAACAAATGCAGAAGACAACTTAACACCAAGTATTTGGGCTTAGGGGCTGTTCTTCCAAGGAAAAAAAAAAACCACCTACATAAGGATTTTCTTATTTGAACTGAAGATTGAACAGCCTTTGGACCTGAAGGGCTGGTACAGAAAGCTCACATAGCAATGTCCGCGTTCATACTCAAGAATGTGATCACATATCTGTAAATAAACAGGTTTTGGTCACCTAACGTAAAATGAGCTGGACTAGGTCCAGTCCCAGGACAGATCCACAGCAGTAAAGTAACCTCACAGTATCTGTTACTATTTAATAGACTCTATATCCACGATATCACAGCTACCACCACTTTATTCTAGAAACATCATTATTGGGCCACTCCAGTTTACTGAGCAATTGAAAACTGCAAAGCTGTAACTACTCTGCTTAGTTAATGAGAACTTTACTTTTAACAGCTGCCAGTTGTGTGTGTCTTCTGATCAATGAATGTACTTTTCATTCCCAAATGTTCCTGGGGGGAGGGGTTGAGGGGAGTGTTATGCCTTACAAAGCACTGCTGTATTACCCAGCAGTAACACACACACAAGACTTCCATTACAATACCTTCCCCCTCCACCACCCCCCCAAGATAACAGCTGAATTGGGCTTTTATGTACAAGAGAAGTGTTACTGTTCTCTTCTTAGACATATTACAAAATGAAAATAGAAGCTGTGGTGGCGATAGTCCAGATGGCAAACACAGTGTGATGCTACCTGCAGGGCATGAGTTCGTTTGGGATTTTTTTGCCTCAGTATTGACATGCCCTTGCTATCCTACTCAGGTGGGGAGCCACTTATCTCAAAAAACAGAAAAGAATAACCTTTCTATTTCCAGGTGATAATATAAATTATAATATATATATTTCCAGGTGAGAATATGAAAACAATAATATGTACAAAAGGAAAGCTTAAGATTAAACATAACTTTATTAGGTTAGCATCAAATTATAATAGCCAAGATAAATATTTTCTAAGCTTTACGTGACAGCTGAACCAAGTAAATTCAGGGATCACACACTCCTGAACATCCAAGTTATGCATTTATTCTGCACTCCAGTACGACAAACTACACACAGACACACGCTTTTCTAATACATCATAAAAGAAATAAATTCTTCCCATTGAAACACACTATGGAAGAGGAAAACGTAACCAAACACAGGAAGATGTAATTTTGCAAACCAGTGATGCTAGTTTGACTACCCTGTAGATAGGGCCCATGAATTTGCCTGCATTTTTTTTTTTTGGAACAAATAAATTACATAAAGGGATACAGGAAAGCATCAACACGGAATACATTTATGATGACAAATCATGTAGCACACCACAAAATAGACAGAAATTAAAAATCATGAATGATCAAGCAATTTACTTGCCAATTTATACCTCATTGTTTCTATTTGTCCTATCTGGAAGATGGTAAGATATTATTATAGTCTGTTTTTTTATCATTACCCCTACTATGCATCTTATTTTTTGACCCTATATGGAAAATGCCTTCATCAAAAATAGTAAGTATAATATATGAGGGACAATGATAGGAACAGAACCATACTTCACTTCTCCGGTGTAAGCTTAATGTTCAGCTGCCTGGCAGAATCTGGTTGGCAGACACTTGAGTTCCTCAAGCCTTTGAACCAGCTGAGTGATGTAGACAGCCTTATGCTAGCTAGGTTCTCTAGTACGTTCCCTGATAACACCAGCAAACAAGTGTCTGAGAGCTGTGCACCATAGAAATCACCCAATACCAAACGTTGCACATGTGGCTAACTACATCCTGCATCTACCACAGCTTCTAAGATTTTTGCTGCACTACGCAGCAGCAGTCAAATCAATCATCAGCAACCATGCACCTTCGTCCCAGCAGCCCAAAGGCAGACTAAATGCCATGTAAAACAAGGATTATGCAGGAAGCTACAAAGCTTACTAAAGACTTTAATTTGCCTTATTACAGTCAATTTTCAGTGCACACATGTCGCATGGGTGCACTATGATCCATCTCTAACTTATACAGCTCTGCCAGAAAAAAAGGATCTGGCATGAGCTTCAGATTTGGTTATTGACAAGCCAAACACTTTCACCCTTAGAAACACAACCTGTTCTTTTACCAGTAAAAACAAAGCTATATTCCTTTTAACAGGTATGTAGCCAGATTGCAACCTATTCTGCAGGCTTCTCTGAAGGGTATGTATGAATTTCAGGGATGAAAGCAGTAAAGAGATGACAGGTTTGGAAAACGGGGTTTTTAGCACTTCCACTATATCCATTTCACAGGAATCAGTGGTTTCCCAAAACCCAGCTGTGACACCGTTATGACTGAAGGGTAGCACCTGAATTCCACAGATGGATAAAGAAACCGGAGGAGGCATTGCCAAACGCTGGGGAGCCTCACACCTTGTTGGGACTCACCTGCCCCACCGAGGCGGAACGCTGCTGGCCCCACAGCCGGCCTCCTGCCTCCTCCTTACGCAGCGTTCCCTCACATAAAATACAGTATTTTATGCGCATGAGTCTGCGCAACACTCGGCCAACTCGAAGACCCCTTTAACCACGCTGCTGTCTATCCCCCTAAGTCTTCCCGTCACACCAGCAAGGGCGGGAGGTCGAGGAACAGGTTCCCGGTGAACGTACCGTTCGCTCCGGCTCGTTTTACCTCAGCGCTACCGACTCGCGTAACGAAACTCCGCCGGGAGCGGGGCGCCCACCCCCGGCCCGGCTGCCCCGGCACGGAACGGCCCCCCCGGCCCCAGGCCGGCCAAAGGAAGAAACGTCCCGCAGCGAGGGACGCGGCCAGGCGACCTGGGGACAGCTGGGGACGGGGCGCCCGGAAAGCGGGCACGGACAGCGAGGGCAGCCGCGGGTGGGGGGGACAGGGAGAGACACGAGGCGACCGCGGGCCCCGCCACCCACCGAAAAGGCTGTTGCTGAAGCCGTCCCAGACGCAGCCGGCGGCATCCCAGACCCAGCGGCTCCTCAGGCAGGACATGAAGGTAAGGCTGACGCCGAAGACGGACACCAGCAGGTCGCTGAGGCTGATGTTGACGAGGAAGAGGTTGGTGGGCGTGCGGAGCCGCTTGAACTTGTAGTAAAGCACCAGCACCAGCAAGTTGTTGCACAAGCCCAGCATGCCGATGGTGGCGACGAGCAGCGCCAGCAGCTCGTAAGTGCCGGCGCTGAAGAGGGGCCGCTCGCCCGGCACCTCCTGCTCCGCCGCGGCGGGCTCGGGCCGGCTGGTCGTGCCCGTGCTGTTCCCCGAGTGCATAGCTCACGGCTCGCCGCTCATAGCCCGTCCGGCGCGGGGCTAAGCCTCCCTGTCCGCCCCCGGCCCCACCGCGCTCCGCGGCTGAGGCGGGGGCAGGAGGAGGGGCCCCCGCCGCCTTCCCGCCCACGGAGGGCGCGCCCTCGGGTGGCCTCGCCCTCGCCTGCCCTCGGGTGGGCCGCGGCCTGCCCCCGCGCTCCGCGGCAGATGCCTCACCTCGCCCTGTCGCGGGTGGCGACAGCCGGGTCGTGGCGGGGATGTGGCCGCCTCCTCCTCTCCCTCCAAGCCGCTGGCCGTCCTGGCTCGGCGGGGCTGCCAGCAGCAGCGCTGCCCTCTGGGGAGCCGCACTTGGGTAGGCCTCCTCTGTGCCCCCCTCCGGGAAGGGGCAGAAACTGCTGAGCTGGAATTTAGACTTCTTTCCCTGATAATCTGCCAGTGACAGCTCCTACGATGGCGGTATTTTCTTCTGAGGTGCTCCACCACAGTGCTGTAGTTGCATCCTCCCAAGGCCACCAGCAGCGTCTTGGCCCGGGCAAACTTGTGGTGCAAGCCACCACCTTTTTGTCAGCCACGGAGCAAGTAAGGTACCAAAACTGCTATGAAGTCACCTCATTTCATACCTTTGTCTCCAGCATGTGTTGTGTGAAAATGATACAGGAATGCACAAGCTGCCTGTGCACAGCTCTAGCTGTTTTTAGGCAGGGTGCTGTCCCAAATCCCAGCTATGCTGTCTCCAAAGGAACCTGTCCCTGAGTGTATCACAGGGATTTTTGCTCAGCACAGCTTTAGGCCTAAAACACCTCGTGAAGCCAAACATCAGGCTCACAGGATGACCTCTAGCTTGCTTTGCTAGCTGACCCACGTCTGATGTGTGACAGCCTTCACAAAGGCCCAGAAGAAACTTTCAGTTTAGGTCTATTCTTAGTTTAGTTGAAGAAAAAAAGATGTCTGCTATGGAAGCAACAGAATTTTCAGGGAAATGTGTCTTGGCAAACAGTACCTGGTTGGTTTGGGTTTTTTTCTTCTCTTAAATACATAGTGGTGTTAAAAGGGCTAGACTGAGGCTGTAATTCCTTGCGGACTGAAACTGAAAACACAGATAGCTGAGGTAGGTTTGATGTCTTTCAAAACACATATCTATATACAAATTATGGGTATGTCATGGCAATTTTATATGACAAATTGCTGCTGTAACCCAAGGATAGGAATTGAGAAAGTCATGGGTCAGAAAAATAAAACACTGATTAAAGTAGCTATTCTAAGCAATGTTATCTTTATTTACAATCTGTGTTTTCAAATCCATCAAATAGGATCGATAACTGAAACCTAGTTAGAAAAGATGCTTCAGTCTGTTTCTTCATCACTGGTCTGGGTTTTTTCTCATTACAAAGACAGCGGGAGCAAGCGCTGCCTGTCTCAAATCAATTATATTTTGTCCCCCAAAAAGCTCAACATATAGAACACATGACCTTCCAAAATTTCCAGTAACAGACCACTAACACTTCAGCATGGGCTTTAGGGAAGACATAATTATTTATTTTTACTTGTCCATAAAAGAGATTTACCTGTGCATGACAGACTGTGTTCAAAAATACTATGTCCATACACAGTCACGGGTTGGTTTAGGACCAGTTGCTGCGTGGTAAGAGTCTAATGATGAGACATAGCTTGGCCAAATCAATGATACACTTTGTTGAGAGGAAGACATCTCTGTCTTCTGCCTTTAAAAAGGAAAATCTTGAATTGTGTACCTTTTTTATCGCTGCAAAATGAAAGGAGAAAAAAGCTGGTAAGGAAGAACAGGGGAGAAATGTAATTTAGCAAGTAGTATATGTTAGAGAACATACTGTCCATTGGCAGATTCCATTATATACTCAGGATTTCTAAGTAGTTTTTCACTACAGCACCTGTGAAAAATACTCCCTCTAGATATCTTTTGGATTTTAGAAAACAAGAGAAAGAGAACCCATAAATTACATTTTACAAAGATTTTACCTCAGAATTCCTGGTTTGGGATTTTTCATAGCAAAATTAAATATATCCATAAATATGGAGTCTCTTCAGTGCTTGATTTGACAGTGGTCATACGATTAATACTGTAAAATTGCTAACATTATTCAAGTGATCTTGAATGCTTCATAAGCAGACTTCCATTTGTCTTCCATGCAGTGTCACTATTCATATGAGGCACAACAAAAAGAAATGCTGTGTTATTCTATCATCAGGTCAAAGGCAAAGCTAGAAACAGAACCTTGACTCCTAATTCTAGTCCAGCACCTGTTTTACCTAACACTGTCTAGATCCAATGCAGCTATGGTTTTAATAATGTAATTAATGCATTAGCCAATCCTTTTCTAAATTTTCATGCAATTAAAAAGCTGAAATATTCTAAGAAACACAGGCATCTGCTTTGCAGTGTTTCATGTTAACACTATTTTATATTTGGACCAGACTGTTCATCAAACATGCATGCATATTAATGGCAATGCTGCAAAAAGGATTTTACCTTTACTTTTACAGTTGCATGAAAGGAGAAACCACAATCCAGTATCTGCATTTCTGGAAGTGTATGTGTGTGGTTTACTGGAGGTGTGTCTCAGCTCAAAGTACTAAATATATATGTAGCTGAGCTCATGGGATTAAAGCAGTACAACAAGAAGCTAGAATAGAAGGTCCCCAGTCCTGTACTGTACAAACAGTCCTTGAAACTCCCAAGGACTTCCTAGATCACTTTGGCAACGGTCCTTTTAATATGTTATCTGTTAACGCACAATTTACATGGGATGGGAGAATGCATTGGCTGTAAATTTGCAGATGGGCTATATGTATGTGTGTGGAGATATATGCTTACACATGTATAAGAAAAAAACTTAAAAGCCAGCTGTGGAAATAATCATTCAAAACTGGGAAGTCTACCAATGTCTGGGACTGTCTTCAAAAGTTCCCTGCCTTTGCTGTATTTAGCAATTTGAAATGTTTCAGGACGTCAGAGCAGTGAGTGTCACCCACATGTTAGAGCTGAAGAATCTGAAGCGGAATAAATAAAGTGCCAAGGTTGCTGCCACACTCCAACCTTGTGTAGAAATACAAACCACAAACCATGACTCCCAGTTCTAACTATACCCTCAAAAATGTCAGGGCTTTTGCAGTGAGAACATTGTTGAGTGGAAAAAGTGTGTTTTAAGGCATTCAAGAGACCTATTTCATTTCCTGTTTGTTCATTCATTTGTATGTTGCTTTCACTCATTTTCTGTCTTTATCTTCTGCTAGCATACTTTCAAGTGGCAGGCTCTTCCCTGACAAGCAGAAAGTGAGCAGAAAAGAGAAGGGGTTTTTTCCATACTCAGTGTTTCAGGAATCAGATGATGCTGGGGTTTTGCTGTCTGTTTTGAACTTTGTAAAGCTTATTATTTCAAAGGGCATGGTAGACAGCCAGACTGCAGTCCTCTGAAAGGAAACAAAACACCACCACCACCACCCCCCTCCCCCAAACCCTGCCTACCTGGCTTCTGCTTTTTAATTTGGATTTTAAAGACTTCTCCTGGCATTTGTTTCCTTGCACGTTCTCTTTGCTATTCTTTAGCCTTAAAGATTAGCCAAAAAAAAAAAATCATTTAGCCAAGTTATTATTCGCTGTATCTATATATAGCTGCAGTGTATATCTATAGAGCAAGGGTGAGTTTTTAGACAGAAGAAACCTTTCATCTGTTCCTAAGCACTTGGCATTAAAACAAGGTTATTAATATAGATCTACATCTGTTGATAGTGAAATATGTAAGAAAAAAATGCACAAGCCTAATGACAAAAGTTCAGAATTAGGGCTTGATTCTACAGAATTTGTAATCCTAGCTATACAATCTAGTCCATGTTGGGATGTGAATTTTAAATCAAAAAGCAAGCAAAGTGGAAAAGTTGCAAGAATCTGAGAACAGTCTGGACTGAGTAAAGTGTTTGGCTCAAACATGGTTCACTGAAGCAAGCACAAGTGTTTGCAGCAGGGAGGAGACCCAAATGGGCAATCCCAGGAGGTGAGGAGATGCTGTCAGAACATCTGTGCTACAGCTGGAAATTACACTGGTATACCTGGCATGTGTACAAATAGCTGTACTAGCTGCAGGTGTGGTTCATCTCACCTACAGAATGTACTGAAAAGTTAAGCACCCAAGACCAGGTGCTTAAGGTGCTCCTGAAGGTGTTTTATTTTTATTGACTGGCATATACAGTGGCTTCAATAATTAACTTCTAGATGCTTAAATTAGGTGAGATGAACTTCATCTTGTCTATACAAACCTGTGTGGAACTGTGGTGGCAGATGCATATTGATGCTTCTGTGACACCTGTTTCTTGCTAAGTAGATTAAAACAAGTGGTGATACATACTTGTATCTGCTGACGTCATACCTGCCTTGGTTGTATAGACACAGCTCATAGGGCAGCTTGAACCCTAAACACTAACGTTGTAAAGACCAGTTACACTAGGTTTGGCAACAGTAATCCTGTGAATTTCAGCTGTGATATAAACGGTTTATTTTAAAGGAATAGCCTTCCATAGGAGTTCATCCCTATGCTGCAGCTTCTTGTTACTGTGACAGACATGAAGTGAAAATAATTGCAAACTCACTGGCCTGTTGTCATTTTCCAGAGTCCAACATACAAATCAATAAATATTGCATAGGCAATAATGATTTTTAAAGTTATTACCTGGTCATTTCAACTGTTGTTAGTGACACGGAATGCAAATGCTCTTCATAGCAAGGAACGTGGTGCTGCTCATGGGGCAATAATATGGCAAAAGCAAAGTGAAGAATGAAGTCAGTAGAAAAGATAGTGAGCTCATGTAAATGTGAACTTGATAGCACCACTTCGATCTAGTTTCAAGGGAAAACTTTAATTTTTACATTGCTAAAATTAATGAAGAGTTGACTGCCCAACCCCATACTACTCGGAGAAGAGTTTAGCTGCTCTGAACTCAAGCAACGAAAATCAGAGTCAGAACCAAAGTCTCTTATGTGCCAGAGCCTCTTTAAGAACAACTAAGGCCATTTTAGATCTACTGTGTTTTCTTTGGGCTATTCTGAGCCATCATTTTACTTGGGGACAATTTGTCTTTGAATGAGACTACCAGAAAGAGTGACTGGCAACCTGGTAGAGGCAGGAAAGGAGATATATCGCCTTTTGCTGGCTTGTCTTCTGCAGTAGCTTTGGGTTATTTGTTATGTGCTGTCAAATGACATGGTCAGAATTTTAAAACTTGCACAGAATTTCATAGACTCATAACAGTTTCTTGAGATAAAGACTGAAAACGATTTTTCAAACGAGCTGCTAATCTTGCAATGGGCTTGCTGTAGCTGTTCTTTGCACCCATTACAGACATACATATCATCAACTTTGTACTGGTCTGAGAATTTCCAATAGTGGAGACTAAGAGGATTACATGGTAAGAAGAGGAGAGTTGGGAGTTTTGAATTCTGAGTAAACATTACCATATTCCATATCCAGCGCTTTCCACAGTATCTGTAAAGGAGAGAGGAAGGAAAATGCTTTTCATTCAGTTAATGCTCCTGTAGACTTACATGTAGACTTAATGCAAGGAATTCCTGTTACTCATCAATTTAATATTGACTTACCTTTTTAGACTTTGCTTATCTTCTAATGCAGTTCCTGTGTCAGTCCACTTAGTCATCACATCTTATTTTGTACTGTACATTTTTTTTGAGTCTAAACATCAAAGACAACAGAATCAGCTGGTACTGAAAGCAATGGTTCCTTACTTGGGGGTTCCATGTATTTTCATTATGCTATATAACATGAGGTTTCTTCATGGGTGATTGGAAGACAACAAAACATAGCTTTCTGTTCTTTACTGTTCTGTTCCAAGGGTGGATGTTTAATACCTTTCATAAACCTTAAACTGCTGCTATTAATTTGGAAATGAGAATGCAGCCTGATGTCGAACAAGCTTAGATGACACAGACTGGAAAAATTAATCAGCAGGAAACACTGCATAACCAGGATTCAGCTGGAAGCAATATACCAAATACACCATAACTCTGACCAAGATACAGTATCCGGACCAACCACTGAGTGCTTTGACACACCAGGGGAACATTTTCCTGGAGAATTACTTTTGGAACTAGCAAAAATGCATCCTCAAGCTACTTCTCCGTTTTCCAGAAATCAGTGCTGCTTTTCTCTGCCAAACTGTTTTCCTTATTCTAATTGAAAGACATACTCATTGCTGTTGAGCAGTAGTACCCAGAGACTTTTGTTCTCTTCCCAGTGGAAATAATAGAACTTCATGCAGTTGGATTGCTCATGTTAGGTAGCATATCTTGAAACACCACTTTCCCTGAAGGACTATTTCATACAGACACTTCCCTGCATTATTTTTAGTAATATTGTTTGATACCAAGTTGCTGTCTTCCCTATGTTTCAAAAATGTTGTTCATCTGATTTTCTCATGTGTGTGTGACGAATATGGTCTTTATCTGTTTTTTCAAATAAGCAATTTTGATAGTCTTAAACCATGTATAATTAATATCAATCCTTTAGATAGCCACAAATAGATGTAAAATATAATTTCTCCTTTCCTTTCAACTACAGAATATCCATAATGCAAAGACTCCATGCACAGCAATTCAGGAAAGCCTTGACCAAGAGCTTGTCGTCAGCCTTCAGTGAACTAATAGAAAAGCTGATCTGGAGATCAATAGCTAAAGAAGAATACAAAGAGATTGATCTGTGTGGTCTAGTGAAAAGTGATTTTAACAAATAGACTGAAACTCACTATTTGACCAGAGTACCGATTTTCATATTATGGTATAGCACAGCAACATGGCATCAGCATTCTTTAAAAACACTGAAAAGCTGAAAAATGTGAAAAAGAATCACAAACATTATTTTGAGGCCTGAAGGAGAGTGTTGCAGTGGGAAGCAGAGAGTTCAGTCTTCTTTAATTAACAAGAGGGAAAAAAGGTGGAGAAGTAATTCAGGTACAAAGGCCCCTAGTAAGAGAATATAACAACTATTACTCTAAATCAGTGAAGACATTCTAACAACTGCTGAACGGAAACTGAAGTCACACAATTTCAATCAGGAGGCTTAAATTTTAGCAATGTGAGCAGTTAACCTTTGGAACAAATATGATGGATTCTCTCTATCTCTTAGCATCTGCAGATTAAACCTTGATACCTTCCCGCAAGTTATGCTTTAGAACAGAGTTGTGTTTGGCTCATTATAGTGATAAATGGCTGATAGTTAATGATCTGTAACATAGAAGAGGTGAAAGTAGAAGATGTCAAGGTCTCTTCTGGATTTAAACTTTATGAATTCATGAAGCCTTTGTTAAATTTGGGAGCAAGGACACTAATTAGGGTCAAAGGGGATGTTTTGGCCTGCCTGTTCTAGTCAGATTTTCTCATCTAAGACTTAATCATCTGCTTAATAGAGCACTAACGTCTGCACTGGTATAAAAATGAAAATCATGTAGGATTATGTAAGTTACTTTGGTGAGGTGAATAAAAAGAGGGACAACTTTCCTTGTGATTTCTTCATAAGCTCCATTTTTTATGAATGGCAGAAGACGCCAGCGCTTACTTGTTATCACTGATGTGCTTCTCTGAAGTACTTAATTTTGTTGATCACAAAAATATGTGATTGTGTTAATGAGTTTGAATTAATGACTTCACAAACTGGAAGATCAGAGAACAAATGTAAATGCATGTTTGCTTAAGCATAGCTAACACCATGAACAATTTTGTTCACATTCAGTTACAGTTCAGTTATATTTATTATGCTAATAATATTTATGTAAATGTGCAGTGGACATGGGAGTAGTGTGATAAGCAGAAAGGTGCCAGAATTTTATGTCAGCATAGTGTAGTGATACAAAGGGAACGACGGATACCACACACATAAAAGGTGGGCATTAACTTACAAGGATTAATAATACTTTAAAGGAACTAATTCAAGGTTGGGATGTTGTTCCTGGTTTATAGGTAGATTTTAGCAACCTAATAAGGTTACTGAGAAAGAAAAAAATGGCAGAGCCAAGACAAGAACACAGTTCTGACTTCACGGTAGAACACACTGCCTCACATGGCAGTGTCAAGAAATGGTAAACCTTTACAACTTGCAAAATGTTTTCAGGCGTAAGGGATCAGATTCAGTAAGTGGTTGTGGGAACTGAAAGTGGTTCATCTGAGGTGCAGCACAGAATCCAGAACCCTGAGAAAGATAACTAGCTTCCACATGCAGAGAATCTTGATCATAGCATGATCCAAATTAACTAACATATTAATTACCAATACATATAGCTTTTTTTTTAAACTGTGACTGCTACTCAATAGAAGACTACTGTTGGTCACAGGTGCAAACTGTAAAATTCCTTTTTCAAACACCTGGTTTTTCATGAAAATGTTTCCTCCTTAAAATTCACTGCACTGAACCTTTCTTTGAGGGCAGCTTTTTACATCATTCCTTTCTAATTAAATAATGAAACTTGATTCTTTAGCTCTTTCTTCAGTAGCCACTATATTACACATGCAGAGGATAGTTTTATATTTAATTCTCTTTCAGCTAGAGGAAAAATAAATTCACTTTTCCACCACTCCAGTAGGATACCCTAGGGTTCTTCTGTTCAGTAAAGAATTTAAGATCCGGTAGGATGGAAAGATAACGCAGATATAACAGAGAGACTGGTGCTCTCGCAGGGCAAAAATTATGTCTGATCTCAAGACATCGGGTAGCATTTCGAACAATTTTGGTTAGTTAGTGGATGTTCTGAGCTGCCACTTTCAAAAGAAAGCGGTAGCTGCAGGTTTGCTTTCTGAATAGCCCTATCCTGCTTTTTTTTAAAGTATGTCTCAAGAACAAAAACCAGAATGGTCCTTGGGGTACCTTGGTATAGGAATAGTCTGACTTTAAGATCCTGGCTGAACTTCAGTGCGAGTTAAATGCAGACCCTTTTCAAAACAGTAACCATTTAAGACATACAGCTGAGCCTTGGCCCAGCACACATATACGTTAAGAGCCAGTGCTTAATCTCTGAGTTTATTAGTTGTATGTTAGGGAAAAAGAAAGAAACAGTAACTTGACTGGAAATTAAGTAAGGCAAGTAAAGGGAGTTTGAATGGCTGTGAGAGTTTAAGGGAGAGGCAGCTGAACAGTTCAAAATAACTAAAACTCCACCACTCCATCACTGGATTTTCTGCAGTCTTAATCATAATGATTTATGCAATTAAAAAAATATTTCTGCAGGCTAATTGGGTTTCTAGGACAGAAGTTCTAGTTCAAAGACTAGGGATTTTGAATAAAATAAAGAGGATGACAAGGTATATATATATTGAATATATTTATTCAAGAAATAGAGAGAGATTTAGTAAGGAAGCAAACATTCCGTGTTACTTCCAAAAACTGTCACAAGTGCCTTTCTAGTTCTTTTGGGATTGAATTGTATGTCTTTGGCCTCTTTGTACTATGTGAACAATGATTCATAATTTAACATCCCTGGTAAAATGCTCTTATTGCTACTGTAAAACCAGGTATCCCCACCCAGACTGAGATCCCTGGTCGAGCCTTGCAGGGTTAGCACATGGTAGAATATCATCATGCTGGTCTCAGTTCTCCTGTCACAAAGCTAATATAGATGGAGAACTGGCTCTGTTGTTCTTTACCAAATAATGTGTGCATCCAAGGGAATCCACAATTTCAGCTGTTCCTAACTGTGTTAGTTGGTGTGCAGCCTCTGGCAGAAAACTTGAAAATAATCCAAAGCATAAGAAGACAATACGAAATTTAGAGATGACTGATATAATCACCTCACTCCATACAAAAGTCTGAAAGATATAATAAACTTGCAACAGCTAGTCTCAAAGGTGTATTCTTACTGGAGAATGTGATCTCATATTGCTAAAGCAGTGCCAGCTGTAGCAGAATTGAACCCTGACGAAATCCTTGTCTGGCTCTGGAACTGAGAAAGTTCATGTCTGTTCAACCACCAGCGGCACGGGATACCATGAAATAATCTCACATGCCAGGTTGTTAGTGATCCTCATTCATGACCTAGGGCTGCTCAGCAAGTAGCATTCTGTGATGTAATAGGGTTGTGACATCAACAGTTTACTACCTATGCTTGCCAGCTTGAGATGCTAAGCCAGTGTCACCTCTTCTTTGTTATGTAGTGCTTGGTATACCTATCATGCAGCTGCATCTCATATGAATTTATGTGGGAATTCAAGATTTAAGGAGCGAAACAGGGCTTGGACCAGGCTATAAGGAAGAGCTCTTCCTTTTCACTTGTCCTCTGTCAATAAAGGATGTCTGAAAAGAAGGGTTGTGATAAGGATAGTTACTCTGCTCTTGAATTGCTGGATTTCAAGAATGCTTTGAAGCAGTTCCAGAAACTAGTTGAAGAAATAGTAATCCAGACAACAAAGGAGAGATTAGGCTTGTGTATGAAAGATGATGTTAAGAGTTACTCTTTCTGATGGGAAGGTGTAATTATTCATATGGAGAGAAGGTGTCAGAGAGACAAGACTATTAAAAAAATCAAATTAATGTTCAGACTGTAACTTCTTAATTTGTACAGGAAATAGGCAGATTGCACTATAAGAGTGTTTTTCTCCTCCTGGTAGGACTTCTGGTCAAATTACAATGCTGACAAACAGAATTGGTGGGGTTGCCACATATACAAGTTAGCATAAGCACAAACTCAATGATTTATATAAATCCAGTTGCTTACTTGTAAATAATGAGGGCAGAGGTTTGCTTTTCTCAGTGCAAGTGGCTACTGTTGCATGACAGGATAACCTTTATATCAGACTGATATCAGATTCATATCCAACAAACCAGAATGGTGGTATGAAAGTAGGGGAAGAAAGAAGAGGTGAGAATTTTTCACCTGTTCTTTTACCTGTTTCCTGTTATGCATTGCAAATCAGCTAGTTTTGAAAAGACTAAACATGAAGATACAACTTTTTTTTTTTTTTTTAAATGCTTTGGTGTGAGAAGCTAGAACTTGCATGCTATTGATATTGAAGAAATAAAACAGGAAATAGTGGGGATAAGAAAGGAAGCTGTAGCTTGCCAGGTTTTAATTCTGGATGGTTTTCCTCCCATAGAGATGAGATAGACTATGGTAAGTTCTGTAAAACCACAGACACTTTTTGGTCCAGAAGTCAAGGATCATAATATTAAGGCCTTTTCAGGAAGATTAGCAGCAATCCTGATGGCAGGCCAGAGTAGTGTAAGGTAAGGATTTCTAAAACTTGTATTAAATATAAATAACTAATTAAAATCTTTAAAAGTAACAGTATTTAGCTGTTGATTGTGTGTTGTTCATGAGTCTGTTGTTCATGAGCTCTGTAGCATAATGAGGCACTCTCATGTGGTTATTTATCCTGCCATTCATTTCCTAAAAAAAAAAAAAAAATCATAATAAAAAAATTTGCAAAACCATTATGCCTTTGAAGCTAGAAAATTAAATAAAATTTCTTTTTTTCATTGATCTAGACAAAGCTAGATTGAAAACTGGCTTACAGTAACCGACTTGTTGCTGTTATCCTATTCAGGAAGTGATGTTTAATCCTAACAAGCTGAGAAAGGAGTTCCATACTTAGTTTGATAGTAAACAATTTAGAAACTTGCATGTCTTCGTTTGTTGATTAAATGCAAGTTTCCAGGGAAGACATTTGAAGATAAGAGGGTAAAATCTGTCTTTGGTATTTCTCTTGTAGAATTTGAGTGGTGACAGACATTCTGGTATGTGTCTTGAGAGCTGAAGGAGTTTGTAATATTATAAAAGTTTAGCTCTTTCTAGCTTGTGTTATTCTGTGCCTTATGCTATTATAATTTTAGTTTAAGTAAGAAAAATCCTATGCTCCTAGTGTTAAAACCTGGAATGTGAAGCTTAAGCGTCAGAAGATCAGTAGTCAGTGTAAATTGTAAATATGAAAATAATCCCTAGAGGCATGCCTAACGTATTTCACTAGACTGAAGACTAGCTCTTTCAGGCTGTCGTGTCTGTGAAAGATTAAGCATGGAAGACCTTTGCTAAGCCCTGCCTTTTCCCCCTTTTTTCACATGAGTGAACAGGGCGGTATTTTGCAAATGACAGCATTGTCTCTACAAGATTTTTGCTAAGAAATTCCCTGGATAGGATTTTCTGCTGACTATCTCTGGCTAATTTCAGACTTCTAAATATATCATACAAAACGGCTTAACACATGAGAGAATCCACACTGCTAATTCTAGCAGATTCTTAAGAGCAAGATTTGCTTATACTGTGCTGGCGACAAAATGAGTCCAGTAATTTCAGCAAGCAGGACTATTTTTTATTCCAAATATGTATAATTTTCCTTATTCAACTCTTTCCAACCCTGAGAGGTATCCATCCTTATAAAGTCACGCCACTGGAGGTCTGAGAAGAAAGATTAATTAGAATGAATTAAATAAAGCCTAGGTAGGTTACATTTTTATTTGTAGGTGAACTGCTTTTCTTTCCTGCCCCTACATGTTTGGCACACCAGCTGAATTTGCAAATCAAAATTCTTATTAAACATTAATTATGCTCTACTGGTTTACCTGAGTTGAGGAAGTTGGTCCCTGTTCTCTCTGAACCAAGATCCTGGAGCCTATTATGCAGATGCACAAGAATACATGGTAAAGTATGACCTAACTAAATAAAAACATTTTTTCTGCTTCTTTTGTGAAAGAGCAGTGATGTCTACCAGAACTGCTTATCATCAAACAAAGTTTGATATACTAGATTCCTGACAAGGCAGTAGGATCTGGAGCGTGGAGCCTGAGTATGTCCAGATCTTCTTCTGAACTACTTCAGTGGTATGCATTGGCCTCAGGCTTCTTGACAAAACGCAAAATTCTTATGACTACAGCATGCAATTTTTGCTCTGAGGAGAAGTCTATCTTTAGCTAAGCCATCAAAAATGCTTCTTCTCCTTCCTCTCCTTCCTCTTCCCCTTTTCACAGGGATAAATCTGGCCTTTACTTAAATGTGAAGCATTAGAGCTATGGCAGTATTTTAGCAGAGAGGTTTTTTACCCAGAGGATTCTGTATCTATTTTTTGAGTCTGTAGATGGGTGAGAACCATTTTTCTGTCTCTACTGGTGGTAAATAGCAAATCTTTGGAAAAAGTGTGTAAGAATGAAGTAACTATGAAATAGTAGATCTGGTTTACCCCTCCTAGCTTCTGACTGCACATTGCTTAAGGATTTCCTGTGCCAGAGTTGCAGCTGCGCTCTACGTTTAGTATCTCTTGATGGACTTTTAATCTATATATTTGTAAATTACTTCTGAAACCACCAAAAAAGGATACTCACATAGCATCCACAGCTTTACAGGTTTTGTGAAAAAGTACTTTGTCTTGTTTCTTTTAAACACGGTGCTCTTTTTGCATGTGTTATAAGAAATGAACATTTGCTTTAAGGAAAGCGTCTTTTATTAAGGTGTTTCTCATGGACAGTGTTTCAAGCAACTGTTCTGTAAGACTGACTGGTTTTTACATTGTTTGAGCCAATCTGTATTAGAAGCATCTGTCATCATATGCTACTACAAAATTTTGTTTGTTTTTTACCTGAAGGCAGAATTGGGCCGAGGGGACATAACTTCCAGCACACAATAACTTTCCTATCGATAGCATTGGTGGAATTGCATATATGGCAAGCCCTTGCTGGGCTTAAAGCCACAAGGCAAGGCATGAACTATAAATTCAGTAGCCTAGTTCCAGTTTAGATTACACTGGAACACCACTTTGTTTGAACCTTGAAGATACCCAACACCTGTTCTTTACATGTTATTGACAATTGCCACCAAGTAATTTCCTAATACTATTCTAGAAACAGTTTGTTCGGTCCTTTCAATTTAATAAGGTTCTGTATGAGAACCTTTCTGGTTAATACCTCTCTTAACATTGTTTTTACTTACAATGTCACATTACTCACAAACTTTGCTTAAGTCAGGCATTAAAGATTTTCTTCAAGGAAGGCCTGGGGGAAATAGCTGTAGAGAACATCAAACATTATATAACTGCCTTCTAGTGAATGTGCCTTACAAGCCCTCTTTAACAGATAGAACTTTAGACCACATCCAGTTCCTCTGTTATTAAGTTCACCTTGCGAGAGGTAAATTTGAAATCTTTTATCTTTGCATGTCTCCTACTTGCACGTCATCCCTTCTTCCTTCCCTCCTTTTTTCAACACGAAAGAATGCATAAAGGTGAAGCCCTGGCTTTGCTCAGCATTTCTTTGAATCTGTCTAAAAATAGGGGCAGGGATGGGGGGAAGATTTCTGGTTCTGCTGGCGCACGATACACAAGCTAAGCTCTTGAAATGGCCAGCTGCCATCAGACATGCTGAAGTACTGCGTGATTACAACACCAGTTAAACCCTTGTGCTAGTCAAAATTTTCTAGTTCTTCTCAAACTTCTTACTGCTTTCTGTGTGGGATTGGAGAGAGGTGACATAACCTCTTGTATAGATGTGGCAAGCTAGACCCAGATCCTAGATAGAGTCATGCACTAGGGGTATGATGCAGGGACCAATTCATGGTGACTGTCAGAATGACAGTCCTTTGTTTAGGGAAGCAGAGTAGTAGCAAACTATGTTCAGGCTCACTAGTTTATAAAAGAACTGAAGGAAGCTCTGTTTGTTTACTGGAGTATCTTTTACTCCAAAACCTTACTTGAGTTTCCAGTGCAATCAGACTAGTTACCTGGGCTATATAATTACACAAACAAGTACAGTATGGGGGTCAAATAAAAGACGTGAAGCCCCTTTAGTTTCCTTATGAAATGTGTGGGATTTGCCTGAGAAAAACTTCCCCAGAACCCTTTCTATGATCATCCCTCAAATTTTCCAAGTGTGAGCTGACTAATGACAGCTTTTTAAAATGTCCTGTGAATAAACTTTCTTGAAAAAAGAGGAGTGTGGTGTTCAATGAATCTTCAGTATCTCACAGCATAAATTTCATGTAGGATGGATATCAATGAGACTGTACAAGTGCCGCAGGTAGTGAAATGGAAATACTTGTTATTTCTCTGTTCAAAAGAGTCTTGATTAAAGTGTTAATGTGGTTTTTTATTTATTTTCTCTTGTGGGGAGAAATATTTAACATAAGTAACTGGCAATCCATCTATGATGGAAGTAATAATTCAGTTATGAAATAGAAAAAGATCAGACTGTTTGAATCAGCTTCAATCTGACACTGATTTCTTCACCTTGACATGGCCTTATCCAGCACAGTTTGAAATATATGGCATAAAAAAAGCTGCAGTGAATTTTTTGCCTTTTTTTCCCTTTCTGTTTAGCGGGAAGTCTAATGGTGATATGCATTAAAGCTATCTACATTTAGGAACATAAAGCTTAACTCAGGAAAAAAGGGATAAGATTTGTTTTATATTTTTGGCATAGAGTAAGAAATGAAATCTGAATTAAGAAAATTGCTGACTCCTGATCTAGCTTACAGTGAAACAGAATAATCATTGCATTGATCATTTGATTGTTGTCTAAGCCCAATTTACATCAACCATAACTTCAGCATCAGCTTTTGATCTACTGTAATTATGTTAACATCCTGTCTGTGATGATTAGATCAAAGCAGTAATTTCCAGGCTTATTTGAATGAGTTCTAATAAAATAAAATGGGATTGGTTTGTATCCTACATATCACATGGTGGTGGCCTTTTTAAATTTTGTTTCTCTGACAAACTACAGTTTCAAAATGGTTCAGGTAGTCCTGGAGAGTTACTAATGTCAGGACTGAACCCAGTGTTCTTTGTTCTTCTAACTGCCACAGGCTTATGAATGTTCTAAAGTCTCCTCATCTCTTTTTCACCTCTTGACATTCAGAGATGTACACATTTACTTACTGGTGAGGATCATAGACCATTTGTTTTTTTTCCTTCCACCCATATCTGCAGCTCTTTCTCTTTTTTTATTTTTTTTTAAGTTGATTCTATTTAACACTTGACCAGTCTAAGTCCCACTTGCTTTTCTCATCCTCCTTAGCCTATTCATTCCTTCTAAGGGCAACTTTTCTTGTTCTGAAACAAACAACAAAAAAGCAAATCTGCTTCTTTACATGCTTGAAAACTCTATTGAAATGGTTGGCCTTTTAAGACTGGGGAGTATTCTGTGTATTCTAGTTGAGACCAGCTGTTGTTTGAGAGAATGGTGAAAGGGACAGATATGCCTCCCTTACCTGATAATTTGTTCTTATAATGTTCATTAACCTACTAGTTACGTTAGACAAATTACATTTATAAACTGCAGCTTGGACATCCCATTAATTACTCCATGTGAGCAATGTAAGTAGTCTTGATCTTGCTTCAGCTTCCTTTTTATCACTTAATTTTTCAAATGTTTCATTGCTAACAGATACTTTCTGTAACATCCTGAATAGCTATTATGGTTTCTGCTGCTCCAGAGTTTTAATGATTTTTTTTCTTTCTAAAGGGACTGTATTTCATCCCTGTTCTTCTGAGTTCCCCTGCTGCTTTTGGCACTGCTGAGCATGCCCTCAATCTTGAAAGTCAAAGAAGAGGGATACACTTCCTTTGTTCCTTTGATATTTCTCTTTTATGACCTCTGTCTCACCCACCTTTCCCAGAACTCTATCCCTGACCCTTTGTTCCTCTCTTCCTACTCTCACAGATCTAGTTTTCAATTTTACCTCTCCATATCTGGCTTCTCTTCAGCTTGACAAAATCATCCAAATATATTTCCATGACCTAAAAGATCATGGCCTTGTATAAGTGTTCCTATTTCTTTATCTTCCTGATGTTTCTCTTTATCAAGTATCTCCCTGTTCAAGGGTTTCCTGTTTCCAGCAGTCTGCACCATAGTATACCCCTACTCAGAGGACACTTCTTTATTAAAAAGACACTACAGTAATTTTAAATCTTTTTAGTTAGATTAGAATCCCCCCTTAGTTATTCACTGGCTTGAAGATTTATAAGACTTATCCTGGACAGTCTAACAGCTATCATTTATTAATGACTGAGGAAACTGACCTCTGCATCTCTTTCCCAAGTGCAGTTGGCACTTTGAAAGCTCTATTTTTTTTAGTGACAACCATCTGAAAGATGTATAAATTGCATTGTGCTTCATCTTTTATTGTCTTTGTCAACCTCTGGTAGACGTTATGGGGTTATGGGGCTTGTTAGGATCCCCTGTCTCCATGTTAAGAGTCAGCAGAAGTAGTTTATGCAGCTGTAAGGGATTTCTAAGATGCCCTTTCTTTGGGCAGTGTTCTTTAGTAAGGTTTTTAACATTATCCCCCATAACATACTCATATACATGGTGACAATGTATGGGTTAAATAAGTTGGCAGTGAGGTGGAAAGAATACTGGCTGAACCCGTAAGTGATAAAAATCCAGCTGGAGGCAAGTCACTAGTGGCATATACCAGGGGTTGATTCTGAAGCCAATATGTAACATCTTCATTAATGACCTAGACAATGAGAGAGAGTGTACCCTCAGCAATTTGCAAATACAAAACTGGGAGCAGTGGATGATACACCCAGAGGGTTGTGCTGCTGCCATTCAGAGGGACCTCAACAGGCTGGGGAAACGGGCTGACAGGAACCTTATGACATTCAACAAGGGAAGTGCAAAGCTCTGCACCTGGGGAGGAACAAGCTCATGCACCAGTATACACTGGTGACAGACCAGCTGAGAAGCAGCCCTGCACGAAAGACCTTTGGTCCTTTGAACATGAGCCAGTAATATGCTCTTATAGCAAAGCAGGCCAACAGCATCCTAGGCTGGTTTAGGAAAAGGATTGCCAGCAGGTCAGATGCGGTCATCCTCTCTATTCAGGACTTGAGACCATACCTGGGGTACTGTGTCCAGATCTGGGTTCCCCAGTGCAAGAGAGATATGGAGCTACTAGAGTGAAGGGCTATGAAGATGATTAAGGGGCTGGAGCACCTCTCATATGAGGAAAAACTGAGAGAACTGAGACTGTTCAGTCTGGAGAAGACTATTAACATTGTCTGTAAATACCTAATAGGTGGGGAATGAAGAAGAGAGAGACAGACTCTTCTGCATAGTGCCCACAGACCTGACAGGTTGGACAGGGCTCTGAGCAACCTGATCTAGTTGAAGATGTCCGGGCTCATTGCAGAGGGATTGGACTAGATGACCTTTAAAGGTCCCTTCCAACCCAAAGTATTCTGTGATTCTGTTCTGTTCTACGATTCTAGGACAAGAGGCGATGGACAAAAATTCAAAAGTGGAATTCAATTTGAACACAAGAAAACACTTTTTTTACCATGAGGGTGATCAAACACTGGAACAATTTGTGGAGTCTTCATCCTTAGAGACACTCAAAACCCAACTTGACATGGTTCTGAGCAACTTCGTGTCACTGACCTCACTGGACAGGGGAGTTGGACTAAATGATCCCAAGAAGTCCCTTTCAACCTCATGACTTTGTGATTTTGTGATTCTATAACACTGTTTTTATACGTATTAGAGGTGGAAACCTGCTGTAAGAATATTAATTGATGATAGCAGAAAGCGTACATCCTTGATTTTTTGGAGAAAACATTCCATTATAATGGTCTAGCTATACCAATTCTTTCAGAACCTTTCTATTTAATATTAAACAATTGGGGTATTTAGGTGGAACTTAAAACAGTGAGAATCAACTGTGAAAATGCTGTGACATGAAAACCAACCATATGTATTTATTAGTAGTATCGCCCACTTTTTGATTCACACTGGGTATCATGAAGATTATGTTATTATGACTTTGTTGAAGGAGCGTGGACCTGGAATTTGGCATAGTAAATCCTGTATCCTGTTTGAATGAAGGATGGAAAGACAAGGTTATATGACAAGAAACTAGAAAGAGGAATGTAAGGGGCTATAATAGACAGATGATGTATTGACTGATGACGTATGATTAATAACTGTGTGCATTGTAAGGAGGGAGCTGTAAAGTGAAAGATGAAGAGTAATGTGTAAGAATATTTTTTTTGAAAGATGTACACCTGAATCTCTCAAAGTAGAAAAATGGGAGTTATGTTGTATAACATGAAAAGTACTAAACTAGAAAAAAGTGCAAAGTTTTGTATTGCATCCAAAGGGGCATTGCTTTTAGAATTCATGGAAGTGAGTATATATAACATTCATAATATGAGAAAAGAGTTTAAAAAACCTGTACTGCGGAATGGGGCTGAACTAATTTCCTGAGGAAATTACTAACCTGCGCTTGGGTACAGAGCTTGAGGTTTGGAAAGCATTTCAGCTAAGTATCATCACAACCTGGAACAGAAATGAGCTACTTACCTGCATATCCTGTGTAGGGATCTCCATCACGACCAATACAAACGGAACATTGCCAGGCTTAGGGAGGTGGCTGAAAAATAGTTTTAAAAATGAACTTTATATTCAGTGCTTTTCAGGCAAATGGGAATCTACATATCTTTATGGAAAAGCTCTTCTTCTGTGTAGGCTAAACCACTATGCTACTTTAAACCTCTCCATTTATAAATACAGATAATTCTGTTTTGTCTGCCTTTTACTGTTTTTTCTTCTAGCTGAGGAAGCACAAGTATGTAAAACTGCAAAAAGGAAATTGAAGATGATTGTTTACAAAAAAATTATTACAAGGCAAAACTGTACTAAGAGCTTTATCAATTAGATGGCTTTCATTCCTAGAAGCCCTGTGCATGCTGGCTTCTTTCCTAACACTGAAGAAAGATTGTGCCTGAGTAGCAGGTCTCAGCAATTTAAAGTCATATTGACAGTGGGTGGTTAAGGCAAGTAACACTAGGAAACTTACTCAAAGTATATTAAATGATAAATATGTGAGATAAATATTGGACTTTATACATACAAACATATATTCCAAAATCAGTTCTGTTATAAATTGCTTGTTTGATTCACTTTTGTTTTGCTTAGATTTTTGGCTGTTTCATAGGAGAAAGTGATGCCGTGTCTTCCCAGCTGAAAGAAAACATGGGTTTCCTTGTATCCAAAAACCCACAGATTACTCATGCAGGTGACATAGTTCATCCTAATTTTTTTTAATGCTGTCTGTTACACACTTTATTGAAAGGACAGTAATAAGATCGCATGTCTGTCTGTGCTTATTATTCATGATGCCTCTTCTTCTTATGTGTTCCAGAATATATGTTTTTTCACTAAACTCTTTGCATCTGAATACTCCACTGCTGCCTTTTCTCCATTTTCCTAAATTATTCTGAAATTATGAATTCTTCTGACTCAGACTGTTTATTTATGCAGTTATTCTTTGCCTTTCTGTATTTTTAAATAATGTAGGAATAACTAGCACATCCATAATGCATTAATGACATTTAAAAATGCAACATGATTATTTAAATCAAGTATAGGATGATCCATGATATAATGCATTACTGCCTTGGAGTTGGTAGCAGTATGCATTTCAGGAAGAGAAAATTTTCTTGATATTATGGTTCTATTTGTTTAGATTTTCTGTGTCTGTAAGATGAAGAGTAATGTTTACTCATTGAAAGGTGCCCCATCTGGATTTCACAGTACTGTCCTCTTGGAAACGGGTGCTAACTGTTTTTAACAACCAGCTAATTCTGACTCAAACTTTTTCATTACTCCATTAGGCAGTATACATGGGAACTGAGTGAACTGTGATCCAGCATGTAAACTTACCCGTAAAAAAAAGCTAGATTTTTTTTTTATCAAAGTTAAATTTGTCTGTATTTTTAAAGTACAGTAGGAAATACTAATTGTTGTTTTCAACTATAAATCTACTGAACCATCAATAGAAATTGACAGAAAATAGAGATGGCTAATAGAAGACCTTCTTAACAGAAGTTAGTTTAATAGAAAATAATATGCATTTCTTTTTAGAAAACGTTTCCCTTAATACAAAATATGCTATTGGAATTATATATATATATTGCATATATAGTGAAAACCAGATAATTATCTATTTGCTACGGCTACTGAGAATATGTAGAATGGGCAGAAACATTTTTTGGTTCTTTGCAAAGAATTATTAAATACAGCAAGATCTAGAAGCTTGAAAGTCTTGAATTTTCTGACAGTCTGCATGACACAGCTTCACAGTTACTCCCTTCATCAGCAAACTCTAAGGAGACCTGTACCATTTTAAGTAGAAGTTCAGGCTCAAGATGCTGTTAAAGTAGAATTTGTAAATGGCTCTCCCAGATGATTATGTTACTATTTCGAGGTATGCACTTCTAGATGCTGTGAGATACATCACACATCTATGCTCATTGGCGCTTTACATTGGTACAATTTTAATACAACCAGTTTATTAAAAATTGTTTCAAACGATGCAGTAAAGCTTTATAGTAGCACTAATGCTTTCTAGGGGTTTTAGCTAATTAGTGTGTAATGTTTATGACAGGAGTGTGCAAAGCAAGAAGTGATTCCTGTGGATGATTAAACAACAAAGCAGTGCTGCAGTTTTCATAAATGCTGAAATAATTTATTTGAAAGCCTAGTATTTTGTCCTCCAGAGCATTATCCCTCTTACGTACCTACAAAAAATAATTTCACAAAGTATAATGTTAAAAATAGCTCTCTTCCCCACCCCCAACCTCCCCATGCTGTTTTCAAGTTGAATTGCTGCCTTCTCATAGACTGGACAGACGTCACTCTGACATCAGTGACTGCAGTGTAAATGATTGTACACCCAGCTGCTTAATGCAGTGAATTAGAGACCTCAAATCCCACTTATAAAACTGTATGTTCTGAAAACTACTAAGGCATTACGACAGCAGTCATTTACTGATGCTATGATCTCTGATCTCAGTTGATCTAAGCAAATGACTTTTGACTTCATTAGAATTGTTCTGATATATGTTGATGCAAGCAAGGGAAAACTAGTTCTTCAGCATTGCTATCATTTGAGTCCTGTTGCTAGATTATGACTTCACATCACAAAGGCAAATATGGAGTTAGCAACTTTTGCATCATTCTTCTTCTCTCAAAGACTAAGGATTTAAAGAGTCCTGGCTTTAAAATCTCAGCTAGTGAGCTGTTTTGCCTAATTTGGCTTTGCAGCATATTGGTAAAGGGAGTATGTAGAAGCTTGCCCTGAAGGTGCTGCTTGGTGGATCTTGTGCTCTGAATGGAGGGGCCAAAATATAGATTCATGAGCAGTGCATTGACAAATAGACAGGGAAGCTATTTTCATATTATGGTTGCATTTTTAAGATTATTAAAATGTATGGTGTTCTTGGATGCACATATATGCCACAGAACTCAGTGTGTTCCATGTAAATGAATGAATAATACTTGAGCAGACATAATTAGTGAATCTGATATTATAGAGATTTTAACTGTGCCACTCCTGGGGCATTTGAAAAAAAATATACATGTGGAGGAAGAGACAAGGCCATATTCTGTTCATTTACCCTGGTGCAAACTGACGTCCAGTGCAACCAAGTTTTCCACAACATCAGCTTAGTATTATTCTCATTGCTTTTTGGAAAGCAACTGTAACTTGACAATCTCTTTAACGGTTATGTTATATTCTTGGAGTCAGCTGACAATCTAGACAAGAAGTTTTTATTTGATACTGGGTAGAGAATTTCTGCCATAAAAAGTGTGACAGGAGGATATGTTTGACATAATGGTATCTCTCACTATTATGGTGCAATACCATAATTGTTAGGATTGTGATTCCAAAGAAGTACAATACAAAACCTGGTAGCTTTAGTGTCGACAGATAACTCCATTTAGTATCTGTGAGCACCCACCTCTGTTCAGCTCTGCACCTGATCTGTGTGCCCCTGTCTTGTGCCACTTTCCCGTCCTTTCCCAGCTGTTCCCACTTTTCCAGCCTTCCCTAGGGAAAGAAAGAAGTAGGTTAGAAATACTTTGGATTCCTCCCCTTTAGGATGGAGGATCATTACTGCTGGGGATCACTGGTCAGTTGGGATCATTACTGCTGAGCATGTCAGTCTCTACCATAGGGTGTAGAGGGTTTCAGGGGAAAATCTTTGGCTTCCCCAGGACATTTATTTGTCTGGGGAGCTGATGGTTAGTGAAAAGAGAAGAGAAACCCATGCCCACAACTCCATGAAAGCATTCTGGATCAGAAAAAATTAATGGTATTTGATGATGTCATGTTACTTCTGTTGTTGTCATTATAGTCACTCTTTTGGTACCAGAATTGTGACTTTTTCAGGTACTTTAGTTACAAGTGACCCACTTCTGCTTCGTGCTCTACCTAGTCTTAGGGAATAGTTGATTGTATATAACATTCTTATTTAAGTGTTTGCACTGAATGGCCCTGGCTTTGGCCAATTCACTTTCTTCTCATCCTTCCTCTAACTACTGCACTGGAAATAGAATTAAAGTGGCTGTTACTGGGCTTGACATTCCTGAACTTTCTGATGGTTGTTAAAGATTTTCATGCTTTCAGAACACAATATTTTAAGCTATTTTGTTTGTAAAATTGATATTCTATATCCTTATCCCAAAATGCAATGAAATCAAATTCTGGATTTTTTTAAAGACAGTAAATCCCAATTTCAAGACAGTTTAAATGTATGTTGCTATTAAATTTATTAACTTGGGGATTTTGGGGGAGACATAACTCTAGAACTGGGTCACAGTTTTTCTATTATAAAGCATGGTTATTAAAACTGAAGGTTTGCATTTTAATAGCTTTTATCTAAAAAATTGTAAAAAATAAAAGGACAATATCTTATGTGAGTGTAAATCATCACCTAGTATTTATCTATTAAAGGTATGGTGAATTATACTAGTTGAAGACCTCAGCACCAAATGGTTATAATGCACAACTATGAATAATACCTTATGATTAATTTCTGAATAGCTGAAGAGAGAAAGCTGCGTTTACCTTGCATAGCTTACATTTCTCCTTTTCATATCTGCAGAAATAACAGTCGATTCTTTTTTCACCACAGTTGTTATGCCATTTTCATCTGTTTTAACATCATCATCAATACTGGCATTAGCTAACTGATCAAGCTATATATTTGTATGCATCTTTGTGCAAATGAAGTAAGGTCCTGAATTCAGAGATGAGTTATCAGACTTAAAACCTTCCACCCACCGATAAACCAATGATGAACAGAGGGTGGCTGACAAACTGCAGAACAGTCCCTAGGTTCCTCTACCTTCTTCCATTCAGTGTTCTCATTCTTAAGATTTCAGAGCAGAGGCTTATTCAACCACAGTAACAGAGGTCTTGACCCTGAAGATATTGAGCCAGGAAGGCTGTGAAACATAGTAGTTCTAGAAATAAAATCCAGTCGACTGCAGCCATCAGAACTTTCCCAGCATCATGATGGTATAAATGGAAAATGAACTATGAGTACAGATCATTTACTGTTTTTTTCCAGGGATGTTATGAGAAAAGGTCACTTCAAGAAAACCTGATTTCATTTCTTGATGAGGTATGTGCCTAAGTGAAAATAATAGAAGCATAAATATAATGCACTTAAAACTCTGTAAAGTATTCCACTTAGTACCATATGACTTTCTGTTTTAAAATATGATCACTGAAAAGACCTCTAGAGTGCATGGATTAAAAATTGTTCAGCTGACAGGTCCCAAAAACAGCAGTCAGCCTAGAATCATCATTGAATGATGTTGGCAATACTGGCAGTGAACAAGTCACTTCTCTTGAAGAATGGAAATGAAATGTCTTTTAAGTGTAGTATTAGAAAAACATCAACAGACCCAGTGGATGAGCCAGACAAGCTGAAACAGAAACTACTGGAAATGAGGGAGTGACGACAGAGCCCTTGAATGAGGGGATGGAACAAGGATGTAATGAAAACGTTTATCTAGTGCAACTGCCTCATTTGTCAAGTACGGCAGTGCCAAAATAAATTCTTATAGCCCTTGCTCTAAAGCTGGAACTAGGCAGCATGTTTTGCTTATAGTCTCTGGCAAACTGTTCTCTTCTATCAGCCACTTCTCAGTATATCAAATTAATTACTAATTTGTGAATTGCTCTCTTGAGGACTTCCATACTAGCAGTTTCTGACTAGTCTCAAGCTCCATGCTAGGAGGCTGTTTGGGTCAAGAACTTTCATTTTGGATCTTAAGGATAGAGCACCATGCTCTGCTGTTCACACACACAGCCGGTTCACTCCACAGGCTGAGGCCCCTGAACAAGAACTGGCCTGGAAGGCGCTGCTGGCTAACTTGAATGATCTCTGTCTCTGTTGGGCTCTAAACTTCTCAGTGGACATTCTCTGGAGCATGCTATGCAGGAAGCCAAACTGTTCTTATAGAAGTCTCTCCAGGCCTATATAACCACTGATCTTTGGTGTAATTAGTGTAATTTAAGTAACTTCACTGGAATTATTAAAGGCAAGTTTAGTGCAATTTGTTTTAAGATGAGAATGATGCAGTTACATACATGAAAACAGTTCTATTGCTGCCTATTTCAGGAAACCTGAATTCTTCTACACTGGATCTTTCCCTGACTGGCAGCATCTATTAAACTGGTGCAACAAATGCATTTTTTTCTACTTTTTCTGTTATATTATCAAATATGACTGCGTCTGTAAATGTAAAATGAAAGAAGAGGATAAATCTGGAGTTTGTTTTACTGATTCTTGCTTTTTGCTGGCATATACAAAATGCACATCATGTGTTGAAACCTGATTGTTTTCAGACACTTTTTTAGACTGCCAATCACTAATTAGAAGTATTTATCTTCTATAGAGAGGAGAATCTTACAAGATAAATTCTGTATTGGGGAACCTTTTCCTCCTGTTGGAGTGTTCATTGCTTCTCTACTTATGTCTTTCTGCTTTCACTCAAAGTTCCTTGCACTTTGGATGCTGTAAGGAAAATCTGATTGTGTAAACCATATGGGGTTTTTTGTACGTTTATTAGACATAAGTTGATGTACGCAGCCTTTGTATAAATCTTGTAAAAAAAACAACTTCATATGAACATGCATTCTTATTTACTCTTCAAACCAAAAGTGTTTTTAATGCTTCTTAGGTTGTAATTTCTGTTAGTTTTTCTCTACTTTTTAGTGAAATAGTAACTTAATGATAATCATGTCTCTAAGCCAGGGGATGCTACAAGACAATGGCTAGGATGCTTCACTTTAAAAGAAAAGTCAAGCTCAATCTTACTTGGCTGGGTTTAAAATGTTTACTTAACTGCAAGCAGGCCTTGCCCTCGATGAATTAGAGGATAGAGTTGTTCCTATCTGGAGTAAAACCAGTCAGATCAGAAGGCATATATTATTCCAACATCTGTTTCCCTTTCACTGCTAATTCTTTAGGGGAGTAATAGCCCTCAACCCTATTGTGGAGTGAAGCATTTTTCCTGAGAACATGTTAAGCCTTAAGGTAGCTTTACATAGCAGTGCATAGGTGCGTGTTCCTTGTTTCATTTGCGTAGGGACTAACTGTTGCCAAATTCTTGTTTGACTGTCTGATTTTCCAGTCACAAATATTGTGACAAGAGAGAGACGCTGAAGCCCGTGCTCATACTTCGTTTGGTGGTTCAGCATCATTAGCTACATGGAGAGAATAGTGAGGGAGAAACTGATGTCCAGAATTGCCTAATAAGACTGGAACCAAAGACTGGTAGGAAGTAGAGAGCACTAAAGCCCTGTAGAGTGTAAGTATATAACTAACTCTGACGCCAACGTAATTAAGAAACTAACTACATTTTTTAAAGTTTAGTGGCTTAGTTGTGGAAAGTTAAATGTTTCTCACTTTTCCTGGGCGTGGAAGGTTCAACCTTATTTATCTGTGCATATGAAGAGCTAAAATAAATTGACTCCAGTGGCTATATCAGTTTTTCAAAGGGGCAAAGGGTCCCTGGCATCTATCATCAGTGTGAAAGGCTCTGGCTTTTTCTCTTCCGTTACTCTATCGTGTGGAAAGGGCTCTGACCTCAGCTGCAGGAAAAACTTGAAAGTCTGTGTCAAGTGCCAGCACCCAGTAAACACCAAGTGCATTTTTACCTGCAGGTAGACATGGGGTAAGAGGAAAAAGATAAGACTTCACAGAATGTGGAGGAGGTGACCTATAGGTGCTTTAGAAGGAAGCTTCAGGAAAGTAGACTTTGACAGTTGGCCTTGAGGCAGAGGTTAAAGGAAAACATTTGCTCTTTGAGACATTTAAAGAAACACATCTGGATGGAAACTGTATCTCACTGCTGGACATATGAACATAATTGTTCTAATATTTTGCTTAATTCCTTTGTTAGAATTAGTAAATTGTGCCCCGAGAGGAGAATATCCCCTGCCAGCCCAAATGACAACAGCTGTTTTCACTCTGTTCTAGGTTCTCGCAGCATTTGAATTTGACCTTCAGTATAGGAAAACAGAATAGCAGCCTTGGGCTAACATGCCTAAAATATTTAAGTATGATGAAGATGTTTCCCTTGAATTGCCAAGCTAATCTTTAGCGTTTCCCACTCATTCTTCCTTAACTGTTATCAGATACCTGGCTTTCTTCTGTCTTCCAAGATTATCCTCACAGGTTAACTGGGTTTTTTCTCCCAAATAGGTGAGAAATACTTTGTGTTCAGCTGGGATAAGTCCCCTCTCAAGGCATGTACTGACTGACTTGGAAAGATTCAGCTACCAGCACAGCATATATGAGGGACAGACCTTGTCATGGAAAGAGGGCACTTGATCTGTAAATAAGGACTAGTCATGCTTTCTCAGATCACTGCCCTGTAGTGTGGTTTGTTTTGTTTAATTGTTTCAAAATAATATTAGAGGTTCTGGGCTGTATATCTAGGCAAGTATATGAAATAAAGTTTTTGGTATCAATGTTTTAAGTCCTTTCATCAGGGCTTGTTTTATTGCCTAAAATTCAACTAGAGCACAGAAAGAAAGCAAAGGGACATCTCTTTAGACGTCTTTTTAAGCAGTTAAGTGCAAAGATTCTCCTTGGTGCTTGGTTTTGATCCTCCTTTTGCCTCTGTACCATGTCACTACATGTGATAGCCTGCAAAACCTTTCCAAGATGCAGCTTTGTTACTTTGGCTACATCATCAAGAGCCAGCACTACAAAGCAGTGGCTTAATCACCAATGTAAAATGAACTGGGTTTACACCAGCTACTCGTTGTTATCTGACACTATTGTAAGGACCAAAAAACCCCATAGTTAACAAAGTCTTCCATAAAAATTACCAAGCAATCCATAAGGCCTCTGCAGGACTGATATTTTCCATGTGTTTATCGTAGAAAACAACACAAGGAATCCTTGCATATGTAATACCACTTGCCCACAGGCCATTAGGAAGGAAAGAAGCTTTCTCCCACAATAGAGTGTTGACATCACTCTGGCAGGATTTTGGACCCTGTACACTAACAGCAAAATCAATATGGTGTATGACAACAGAAATAAAAGCAGAAGCACCAGCAGCTGCCTTCAGTTCGCTGTGGGTTTCATATTGTGCTTTTTGCTTCCTAACTCACTTCGTGGATATAAACTGTTTCTTTAGCAACACAGGTCCCTGTTTTAGCTGTTTTTCAAGTACTTCCACTGGAACTAGTTTTTTAGAGGTTACAGGTAGGTACAGCTTACTTTAAGAACTGCAATAACAGCCTTGTTTAAGTCTGTGTCAAATGCTTCTGTGTCATATTAATCTACAAAAGAAAGCTGCTTCAGTCAGTGTTATTTTATAGATGTTCTGAATTATTTTAAAGTAATAGATGATTGTGCCATTGCAGACATAACAAATGGGGCAATTCCATTTCAAACCTCTGGTTTAGGAAGGCACATTACACTTTTGGGGAAAAAATCAAACGGCTATTAATGTTTCAACAAAAACCAAAATTCTGGCCGTGTGGTAGTGAGTTTGAGTCTCTAATCTTACACTTTGCAAGAGAAATTATTTTACATTAAGACCTGTATAATTGGAGGTATACATGAAAGATGGCTTAATATGGGCAGATGTATATCTTTGTAAATATTTGATCTACCTGTTGGGAGAATTAAAATTATTTAACACAAATGACTTATTTTTACAAACACTCATTTCAGTAGGGCTTGTGCTATTATAGCTGAAATTTCATCTGCCTTTAACTTTCTTTTCTTTTGAACTAAACTGTATCCAAGTACAAATTTGATCTGCTTTACTGTGAATGTTTTAGCTGAAGTTTCCTCTGCTCAGAGTGTTTTATTCAGGGTGTAATTACAGTTCAACTAACAGTATATATGTATTGCATCCTCTCATTTGCAACATCTGTGCATCTGAGGCAAGTCCCTGATAACAGAGGCTGGCTGTGACACCTCTACAACTTCATGTATGAGCTAGTCCTGGAGTTAGAAGTCTCAGTGCTGTTAGCTGGGGCTGGACCTAGCAGCTGCTAGTGCAGTGTGTATGGGATTTTTATGAAGATGGTTTAAAATATTTACTTAAATGACAGACATTTATATATTTACAGAGGCAATCCTTCTTTAGCTACCCTTTTTATTTTCATCAGGATACTGCTCAGATCAATGGGTGTGATTTCCTACTTCAGCCGAAATGTGTCATGGCCATAACTGAAAAGACAGTCATCATCTGGGACTATAAATCAAAAGGGAGTCAGGTATTTTGTTGGATCAGGCAATGCTAAAGCAGAAGCCTGAAAAAGATTAATCTTTGTTTTCCATATACATTCACATTCCTTTGATCTAACAGAATGAAGGCATTAACTTTTGTCTTTGCAAGAACTCAGTAAAACAGTGGAATTTAGACTAAAGAAGGAATAACCTTTCCACACCAAATGGGTTTATTAGTGTGTTTTAAAAACTTGGAAGAAAGAGGAAAATTTTGTACTATGTTGCAAACAAACCCCCAAAGAATTGATTTTCTAAGTATATCAAATGCATATGTGTGCACGTGTATATCTAATCGTGTGTGCATGTGGATATGTATAATTTGGAAGCGATTAAGAATTAAGGGACAGGTTTACTGGGGAATTTAACATAGACCCCTTTGAGGTAACTTCTTGACTTAAAATATTTCTGCATATCCTGTACTTTGTTCTGGTCTTTTCGAGAGCCAAAACATCTTGACGTTGCCAGTGTATGTTCAAACTGTTAAAGTTTTCTTGAATGCCTTATTACAAAATACAATTTATGTAAGGATTTCTGACCCATACCTGAACTTTTTCCTCCTGTTCCTGGGGCTCTTCTCAGCAACCGAATTGACTGAGAAGATGAGAAGAAGCAAAGTAAATATTTTTAGGATAAGATCAAGTCTTAGGATTTTGTTGTTGTTGTTGTTGATATTAAAATTCCACTCCCCAAGTTCAGGCTGATCAATGGAATAATTTCTGTCAATTCAATTGGACTTCTGGGAAGGAAGGCTCAAAATTTTATTCTCCACTCATTATTCCCCAGGTTTCCTCCAGTCAGTGAGAGCTGAAAGTATCCTGTGACTAAATAGGAGCAGTTCTCTTTTAAGACCACAGAAATAATACAGAGACAGTTCTATATCTGGTGTTATGTCTCTTTAACGTTTCTGTGCTACATGGAAAACATTGAAGCAGTTAATTCCTATGGCATGTGAACAGTTGCCAGTTTAGGTTGGCAAGGATGCTTTAATCAAATAACAGATGGAGTCAGGCAGTAGAACCAATAAGCAGCACAATGGAAATGACCCCAAATCTCATTCACAGGCCTTCTCAGTCTAGCAAAATACCACAATGGCTTGCAGCTGTATTCATTCCCCCTATCTCAATTCCTGAAAATTGAAACACCTGTCCCTATAAGTACAGTTGGTACTCCCAGGCTGTATTAATAATTAGGACCATGATATAATTTCCCTCTGTGTGTTACTGCTGCATTTTGAGGTTTGAATAAGGCTTTAATTTGTCTATTTCCTATTTTCTTCTAGACAGCATCCTATTTTTCAACAGGAAACCGCATACAGTCTTAGGAAATATACCATCCCACTTAGCACAGTGAAATCCTTCCTAAAATTTGTAATTCACATTTCCTCACTGAAATGGAAAAGGCTACCTATGAAATAAAGCCTCACTGAAACCCTTACAGTTTGCATGAACTTCATTTGATGATGTTCTTCCATGTATTTCTAATACCAGGAAAAGGCTGTCACAGGGGGAGCTTGAAAAAACAAAGAATTTATTGCAGATATAAGTTCATAAGCATGATATGTTCAGGCAACTTAAGGGCTTGTGTGCTATATCTAATAATCTACCATATTTCACAGAATAATTGCTTTATCATCAAGCCAATGGGAAATGGTCTGCTCTGTGTTTGCACAGTGACTACATCAGATCACCTGGCTGAGGATGGGAGATGGTAAGGGTTTGTTCACCTGCTTACTGTGACCAGTGATCACCTTGGCTTGAAACAATGTGAAGGCAAAAAAGAATCACAACCGCAGGTCTTGGACTCCAAAACTCTTAACATGTAAGTTGCTTATGGTAAAATGTCATCAGTCAAGCAATTATCTTTTTAATTTGAGTTTTCTCTGGACTAAATGGAGGACTAGCTTTTGTGTATAAATTAACCCCCCTTTTTCCAAACTGGAGTCAAGTATGATTTGCTTGTTGTTTTGTGAAGGAAATGCCATCATTCCCAGTAGGAGATCTTACAAGAGATCTTACAACAGAGAGGCTGCAGAGTGAAATTCCAGGGAAGATTTCACAATTGCTGTTAATACAGTTTGACATAGAAACGGCTTTATTTTTCCCAATTAGATGGAAGCACATTTGCAACTGCAGAAGTGCATGATTCAACCCTTTTTACCTATGCTTGCTTCTGAGCTGGAAGAGTAGTTCTGTATCTGCCCTGGATATTAAATGTTAGCGTTGGTTGTGTATTATCTCACTGACAAAACCCCCATCAACCTATGGGCATATTACAGTAGATGCTAATATATCATAATAACATCTCAATTTACACCCCTAGTCTTAAACACAAGCTACATGATGACTGTGTTATGAAAGTTAAGTATATTTCTGACCTAAATTGTTTTGGATCCTGCTCCTCAGACAGCATTCATTTATTTGTTTTGGGTGACAAAGCAACTAGAGGAAAACTTGTAAGTATATAACATCTGAAAAAAACAGACCTTCTGCTTTATAACTCTGCCATAAGATCAGTGCCTTGCAAGATGCCATCCTGTTGTATCGAAGCTGTCTTTTCAATAAGCATTGCTAATACCAACAAAAATACAATTAAATACTTGAACATTTTTGTTAGCTTTTGATGTAGATAGGACTGTCCATGTATGTTCAATTACTCACAACCCTTAAAAATAAGATATGTTGGCAGTGTCATCTGCTCCAGCTTCTCAGCAGGCAAATTTTACTTGGAAAATCAATTGCTTCTTTAAATGTATATCAGGTATCCATTTATTTTAAACTTATGTCCACACAAAAATATATTCAACTAGGTTTCATTTACAGTTTCAGTTTCACGAGCTTAAACCAAAAAAACCAAATTATTCTGAGGTCTGCAAAATGGATTTACTGTGCAGTAGGAAAGAGCCTATGGGCCATCAGTACTATAGCTGATTCCAAGCCTTACTAGACTGTGATTTTGGAAGAGTTTATAGCCCAATTAAAAAATACAATAAATTTGATGTAAAAGGAACTATAAATAAAATAGAGCTAGAACTTTTCATTCAAATATCTCAAAGCATTGTAAACATTAGATCAACTTCACAGTTCCTCTGTAAGATACTTCCAGAGATTAATAGATTTTTAAAGCTAGTAGCAACAATTATGATAATCTGTTTTGTCTCTTGTATAGCACAGGCCATAAATATTCACATACTAATTCTTGCATCAATCCAATAACTTTAGGTTTTATGAGTATACATGTGTGTTGTGGGGGAAAGTGAAATATGAAATAATTACAGCTTGTCCAAGGTCACATACTATGTCAGAAGAAAAGCTGAGAAATCCTGTTTAATTTTGTTGGAAGTTTAGGAAAAATAGAATCAATTTAAGGAGAAAGAAAACAAAGACTGCAGAGCCAAAAGTATATTCAAAAGAGTATATGCTACCACCATACACTGTTTGTAATTCAGAACGTTATCTGCAAATATCTTGTTAGGTCTTTTTCATTTAACACTGACTAGAATTGTGTCTCTAATTGCAATAAATACATTTCTCTAAGCGATCTCATGCACTAGCTAAATGAAATTATATTTAGACAACTGAAAAATTACACAGCTGTTAAAATGAAATTAATAGCCCTAAAATAGCTATGGACCAAATCACTTCAAAATGCCCATTCCATAAATAATTATGGTTGAAATATGTGATTTATTCATGCTAATAAAATAAATTTCCCCAATTAACTTTGCAGCAAGCAATTGTTACTGTGCTTGATGAGGGATGCAATGTATCTTGTCTCCTACGTGACTGTTAATTTTCTTTGTTGAATGAAAATTGTTGATGAGCAAGCAGTTACAATCTTTTATTGTAAAGTATCTAAAAAAAGAGGGAGGTGCGCATGGGATCACAGGGTGCTTCTGCTGCAAGGCCATGATATGAGCAGGACTTCACACTGCTGGAACCTTATTCACACTGATGTCAGAAGAGTACCAAAACCATTAAAGAGCCATTAGACAGTTGTAGAGAAGTATTAAATTTAAGAATTAAAGGAAAAAAGACGAAAAATCCTGAGGAAATCTGTCAGTCACATTTGAATCAATTAGTTGCTGTTTTATACCATCAAGAGAATGAAGTCTCCTCTATTAGAGCTCTGGAAAGAAAGCTTTGCTCCCTCTAAGTAACAGGGAGCAAACAGCCTTTTATTTACACCTGCCTAAAAAGAACAAGCTCTTTCAACATTCCCCAAAGTTTCTGGAATCCTTTGTCAAATTTACTGTCATCCCCAGTTATCATTTTCAACATTAATGGCTACTTTTTAGCCTGGAATAAATGAACTACCTACTTGTTTGGATTTCAAAGAAAAAAATTTAGGTGTATACTTATTTAATTCTGTAGAGTTTATTTACACTGACATGGCTTCCTGGGAGAGACAGGTGTTAGCCATGCTATTGCCAAATCACAAAATTAAGAAAATATTCACTTATTAGTAGCAATGTATGAAACATGGAGGGACAAGCAGAAGTTGCTCGAAGGATGGGTTTAGAAGGGTCACCAAGTCAGTTTCACTCTGTGAAATTCCTGTGCTTTAGCAATGAATACAATAGAAAAATTCAGTTGAATTTCAGAAACTTTCAGTCTCTTCATGTTGTTATACAATACAAAATAGTTAAAATAGAGACTATGCTTTCTACAATGTATTATATGTAAGCAGCAGAAAAGTAACTGCATTTTCTTTATGCAAAAAAAAATTATAAGCTGCAATAGACCTCCATGTCCAACATCAGCAAAGGCATTTGGTTTGATACTTTTCCTCAGTGATTAACTGCTTTAAGCACACAGACATGTGTTAAGGCTTATTTTTGGCAACAGCTACAATTTTAGGATTGTCTTTGGAGTATGACTGAAAGGATTCAGGTGTTCAAATCAGAGATTTATTACTTTAATGGAAAGTGCACCCTGTTCCTTTTTTATTGATGCTAGTGTCACTGTAAGTCTATGTAACTATACATCACTTATAAATCAATTTGCTTATAACAAGAGATTGTAGCCATTATGCAAAGAGCTATTCTATATACTACAAAAAAGTAAAGTGGGATGACTGTAGACTGTATTTCCCCTGTGTTTCTTACCCGATTAACTGTTTTATTAACGTTTACAGACCTGTAAAGGAGTTTTTTGTCCCTAGAAGAGTCAATGCCTTCACATACTGTGGGAAAGCAAAAGCTATTGTCACCAGGGGTAAGTACCAGGGGTTCTTCCAAGAGAGTGTTCTGTTGTGAATTTTCTCCCCCCCCTTAAATAAGACCAAACAAAGCTGAGTTAGTATCTTAAGCATATAGGTAATGAATTCTGCCCTAAATGAGAGGAATCAGAGGTTTTGCTTTTAATTGCTGGGAACCTTACTCTTAAAAGGTGTATTTCTTGACAGGAACCTATCAAGGGCTTAGACTGGGTTTGATTCAAGTAGTATCATGTTTATATAATAAAACAGTTCAAACAGTATGTTAAACTACTCTAAGGCACCTTTCCAAGTCACAGTGGTGACTGTCTTGGCGAGGTGGTACACTACTCCTTGCAGTATCAGCAAGGCTTCTATCCCTTCCTATTACTCTTTGGCCATCCTTTTCCACCTTAAGCAATCTCATTGGCCCATCTTAATACCTTCTGTTGCTCTTCTCTCTGATCACATTTCCTCAAAGCTTTACTGTTCATTCTTTCTCCCAAAGCAGACTGCAGAAATAGCACTCTGACATCCATTTTTTCCCCTGTTATCCAATAATTTTATGAGCCTTTCTATTGCAGTGGTCATATTTCATGCTGCAGAAATGTGGCTGGAATATTGCAGCAGTCTTGTTTGTATATTCTGACAGGGTGGTGCCCTGGAAGTGACATTGATGCTGCCAGTCTCCAAGTCTTCAGTATGAGAGTCTCACTTAAAACTTTATTAAAAATTGCAATAGCAAACATAGCAATTTTTATGTCTATTTAACAAGAAAAAAAATGGCCAAGGATCTGCTGTCCAGTCTTGATAATATACAAGCCAGTAAAATAAATCGGGGCAGCGGGGAGACCTAGATGTGGGAAATAGTGCAATTCAAGCTGACTTGTAGCAGTTGACCAAAGGGAAAACTGCGACAGATATCAATATAAATATCAGACAGTTTATTGATTTTCTAGACACAAGATTTAACTTTCTATAGCCCTATTGCTTTCCCTTTATCAGCGAAAATTCTGAATTTCAGCCTTGGAGGAGATCTTATTTACATTGATTACCTTGTCACAAAAAGTAGTCCGGATAGATTTACTGATGACAAAGCAGGAAGGCCCCATAAAACAGTGTGGTTAGTATTTCCTACAGGTAGAACTGGAGGATTTTACTGTAGTAATAAAACTAGAGTGAAGTGTCTGAATAGGACAGAAGGTCAATTACACATGAACTATAAAAGTTTCTCTTACACACCGAAAATTCTTCTTACAGAAATAATAGAGGAAGAGAAAAAAATGGATAAACTTCCTAAGAAATAATAGCTACGGTAGGGCAGACCAAAGCTCTGCTTAACCCACCGTCCCCTCATTGACACTGACCAGCAATAAATACTTATGGCAGAGTATAGAAGTAGGGCAATTATGCAGCAATACTTGCCCCAGGTACCTGTGTTCATTGAAATATCTGTTCTGCGGGTAACAAAGCATTAACTGCCCTGAATTTAACACTGCTAAAACCTCATGTTCCACTGGAATCTGATCTATAGTTGATGAGCCATGTTTGAGAAAGATCAGCTGAATATGGAAAAGAGGTGGGGGAAACCTACCACATAGTCACTAAATCTATCAGAGAGTCTAAAAAGTGTATTTTCTATAGCTTAGCATAGTGTCAATTAACAAGATATATCAGTGCTCTCCATAAAAATATCAGGAGAACAAAATTAGAGCAGTGATGTTCTGGAAGAGTCTTCTGAATAGTGGCAGTTGCAGAAAGAAATACCCTCCTCAGTTTAAAACAGAGCTTGAAATTTTTGAAAATGTTAGATTGCATATTTGTCTGTGATGGCTGGAGGCTAGACTTGAAATGCAGGACCTCCTATCCCATCTAAACAACTGCATAATCAGAATATGTTAGGAGATTAACTTTCTCAATACTGCATTTTAGTTTCTCTTGACTTTCACTGCACAAAAGTACAGAAAGTATGGGCAACATGACAAAAATTGAATAATATTGTATTCAAGGATGCTGTAATTATGATTTTGAAAAAGTGTAAGAACTGTACTTACTTCTAACAATCTTCCAATGTATTCCTGGATCATAAAATTTACATGCCCTTGAGCTGGAATCCCGTCTCACTTGCTCACCCACCAGCCTTCATCTTGATGTTAACAAGCATCCTCCTGCCTCTCATCCTCATTCTCAGTCCTGCCGATTCCCTTGAATACAAAAGGAAATTATTCCTGACCTGGATTACTAACAGTCACGGGAGTAAGCAGGGATGCAAGGCCAAAGAAAGTCAGGGTGGGATCATCTCTTTCAATTTCACTGTGAAGTTTAGATCGGCCAGGGGCTACTATGATGCTGCACCCAGAATTAAGAGAACTGCTGCAGCACTTGAGAGCTCCATCTATTAAAGTCTTCAAACTTTGAACTCTGTCATTCAGTACTCTATTAATAAAACACAGTGCTCACAATGGCACAGCAGTCAGACTAGAACACACTGTATTTGCCTCGATCTTGAAACCCATCTGTCTCTTGTCTGCCTGAGAACCGTGTGTTGATGATCCAGTTAGTGAAAGAATTAAACTGTTTAAAATGAAGATAGGCTGGTCTTCTTGATTAGGAAGCCTGCCATTTTACCTGTAATATACCCTGAAAATCAAAGGCCAGAACAGGGGAAAAAAAAAATCAGGAATCATAATACATAGATTTCTTGGTGACATGCAAATATTTGCAAAAGCTATGTTTATATGTCATATTCAGTAATTAAAAGAAATATTCAGCCTTTGATAACAGGATAACTTCTAAAGTATTCAGTGGGGATAAACATGCTATCCACTTTACTAAGACCTAACCTATTGTTATTTAGCTGGGTATTTACAGCACAAATGGTATGCTAAATACTACACTGGGAAGTGGACAAATTAAAAGAAGTCATGTTTTAACACCTTTAGTCTTCCATCATTTATTTAGTTGTACCACCATATATCTAGTCGTATTTGAACATGCTCATCAGTTTTCCAGTACTGTGATGCAACCTAATTTTGCCTTCCAGATATTTGATAATTGTATTAATGGATTAAAAAAATAAAAAACCTGGTACAAAGTTCATTTTTCATGCTAAAAGCTAGACTTCAACCACTAAAATGATAAGAGCTTCATAGTGGCCTAAGATATGGAGCCCACAGTAGTTTAGAATAACTTTTCTGTTTAGCATTTTACATTATTATGTTGAGTTGTAAAGCAATAGGGTTTTCTTATTCTGTATCCATTTCAATTCCAACTATGTCTTAATCAGCAACTTGGGGAACAGCTACAATTAAGATCAAGTTATGTATGTGTATAAAAGCTGGAGATTATCAGTTTTAAATGATATATCTACTTCTAACCCCATTAGTTCTTCAAATCCAGATATTGTTCTCCTGTGAGCAATAAAGTAGAAGAAAAACTATTACTGATTTCTAAATCCAGCAGTAGCAGCTTAAGACTGATAAAAGCCCTCTGTGCTTGCTCAGTATCCTTTATGTATTCCTGGCATGAGCAAACATGGCAACATGTTATATCTTTCTTTTACTGGCACTATACATTGCTATTGAAATTTTCAGGCATTCCCAGGAATCCTAGTTATAGAAATCGCATCCCAGGACTCCACTAATATTAGCCCTCAGAAGCACAGCAGAATCTTTTCTATGATGCAGTCTAAATTTAAGAAGAACACATGAAGGCAGACAAGGCAGCACAAAGTAAAAAAAGAGACATTGGTCAATATGATGAACAGATGAACTTGTGTTAGTTTGCCAGATGTCTAACTGTTCTGAAGCAGTTTTGCAGACATTTTAATCCAAGATTATTTAAAAGGCAGGCTTAAAGGAATGATAAACTGTTTTAGAGAATAAGGGCACCTCAGCACTCTCAAAACTAACCAGCTGCAACAAGACTTTCACCATCCAATATGAGGTTGACTTCAATAAGCAGCTCCCACACCTTGCCCTGGCACAGCCACCAATCCCCCACAAGGTTTCACAGGTTCATCTACTGTCTGTGCTGTTTCTTCATCTTCAGACCAGTCCACCCTGCTTCTTGCCTCTGCTGCATCCAAAGTCTCCCTTCTCCAGTCAACCTCTCCTCATCCAGGCTCCCTGCTTCTCCTGGGGGCCCTCTCCTACCTCTGGAGTGCTCTCTCTGTTTCTTCTAGATGTCTCTTCATCCAGTCCATCTCTCCCCTACCCCTTAGGGCTATTTAACTACTTAGCAGGACCCAGCCACAGCTGCACCTTATCCACATCAGCCCACCCACCGCCCCTGAAGCCAGCCCACCGCTGTATATTATCAATGTTAATTAACCTGCCCTCATTCCTCTATAATTCCTCTACATAAGCGATCCTTCTGTGTGAGAGGAGCAATATAGAAACCAGGGGTTATGGGTTTTTGTTTCTAGTTTATCAAAGAATGCTAAGCTAAGCCTAGCATTTTTCCATTCAAAAATGCTGTTGTGCTCAAGGAGGTTTCAATGCCACTGAAATGCAGGCATCTCAGCAGGTTTGTAATATCACACAAACTGCAAAACTGTGTAAGCAGGGGAGGCACTTTGACAAAGCATCACATGTTCAAAGACGGTATTGGAATCCATAACATCCTAGCTAGAATAAAGCTGTGGTCATAGAATCTGACTCTTAAAAAGAACCCTAAACATGCTTTCAGAATTATTTGTCTTGGTAGAGAGAACATGGAATTGAGCCCATTATTATTCAAACCATTGATTTCACAGACTCTTAAAAATTTTCTCTCAAATTTCTAGACAGATAATTCATCTTATTCAAGCTTGTCTTGCATGTGCTTAGTACCCCTGCCTTCTGTGTCAGGATTCTGAATCCCAGAGGCATATTTGGAGCACAGAGAGAATAAATGTTCCAGCCAATGTTCCAGTGAAGCAGTAAATGTTAGAGCCAATCTGGTGTTAGTCCAGAAAGAGCAAGCATGTCTTCTATAACCAAATCCACCATTATCTCCACATCAGTAAAAGGATTGAAACTAATTCACTATTTCTCATGGGAAGCAAACAGTATTTTTAATATAGGGAAAGGTTTTCTTTCCTAATGACTTTTGTTCCTCCTGTTAATATCTTAAGTAAATAACATGAATTAGTGATTCTATTCTTAAAAGAAACTCTCTGTGCCACAATTGAAGGGCACTATCCTCCTCTTCATTTGTCTGCCATCACCTCAGGAATATAAAGAACAGGGCAATTAGAAAGAGTAAGAAAGAACCTGTTCCTCAAAAGTGCAGCAAGTAGGTCGGATGAGTTGGGCAGATACTGCCAACAACTTCTACCTAGTTCACCATTGTTTTAAGACATGACATTTTCCATTTGGTGCTGCTAAGGGGCATGTTGTTGAAGCAGTGTCTATTCCCTCTGACATTATAACTGATCTCACCAGTCTTACTGGAGTCTTCTGTCTGCCATTTTTTGTGTCCTTCTGTCAACCTCATGGAAGGTCTGCAAGCTGAGTTTTACTCCCATGGTCTTATTTTTCAGTAACATATACTGGCCTGATGACAAGGTTTCTGCTAACCTGCCAGGCACGTCTGTGATGGCCTAAGGCAACATCTGAGGAAGTGAGCACGGGCCCGCTGTGTTCTGCTCCCCAATTCAAAGAGGCTTTGCAAACCACTTGTGCAATTACAGCCCTTGTAAGATACCTCCTGCCACGGTTACAGCACAGACAGCTCATCTCTAGGGCAGTTTTGCCTGAAAGTCACTGAATAACTGAAGTTACTGCCAGTCAGCTACTTATCCATGGCTCCCCTTTTCTGTGCAGAAGTTATCCCTCCACTCTGCCAGTATAACTGTTTGCATGGTTGCATTCTCAATCACACTTGTGAAATGAGTAAGACATAAACCAAAATTACTTTCTGTTGTAGCTGTTTTAAGAGCAGATCCTTCCTCCAGCGAGCCTCTCTCATTTAGAGAGAAGCTACATAAACAGTGGAACCAATTTAACTGAGAGGGCAATAACGTTTAATGGAGGAAAAGGGAGATGGGGTGCTCCTAGATGAATCACCTATTGCTGTATTAAGAAGGAAAGGACTAGATTTCTGGAGACAGAGAGAGAGAGGGAAGGAGGGACTGACCAATGACCATCAGCTGAACAACCTTAGGGAAGATCCCTGGAGAGCAGACAGTTTTCTTTGCTAACAAAACTGAACTGAGCATTGTAGCCTTGAGGTTGAGTGAATGTCCTCCTGAGGCATGTACTTCCCAGTCGCTGTTTTTTTGGCTTTATGCACTTCACTTTAAGCTGAGAGAAAACTAAAATTCAAACTGAAGTCTAGGTGTAATGGGCTGTTTCGTATATTGTGTGCCAAAATAGTGTTCAGCTAACTGCATACTATTCATACAATTGCACTGTTTGCCAGGAATTGAAAGCTAACATATAAGTCAATTAATGTCAAATTTAAACTGGGCTCATGTTCTCTTAAACTCCTGTGAAAAATATGAAATATTTCAGTGCATTAGGTACAGCTGTGTTTACATCAGTATGTAAACCCAGTTTGCTAATACATTCTTAACATCTTTCTGTTTTGAAATATTTATGGAAACTATTACAAAAATTGTCCCCAAAAAATCACCTGTAATGCAGTCAAGGATTATTTCCTAAATTGTAGGTACACTTAATGTTTGAAAATACAAATAAATATGAAAGGCCTAATTCTAATTTACTTCAAGACACAAAATCACTCAACAGCACTTACTGTTTCTTAACTGCCCTCAACTTTCCTGCCTGTTCCCCTTCCTGTTCTGCATGCCCACCCTCTTCCACAGAGACAGTCATCCCTTCATTTCCTGGCTAAGTGGACCCAAAAATTGTTTTGACATTTTTCTAGATTAGGTCTTTGAAACAAAAAAAACCCCGAGCCCCAGCTCTATTTCTAATAAAGTGATCTGCTCCTATGGGACTAGCACAGGTAGTCACATCCAGTGTCCTTGACATTGCCCAAGCAAAATAAAAAGACTTCAAAAGGCGAATCAGTTATGTACTTTTAATACAAGTTAGGGGATAAGCGATGAAAACATAAGCTGGAATCCAGCCCTTGGAATAAAAAATTCACATCCTTATGTGGGAGTTGCCTATATGCAGAAAGCAGAGACTTATCAACACTAAGCTTTCCATTAGGAAGCTTATTTGTAATACCAGTGACTATTCAGTCGTTCTGACTACTGTTTTTTTTCCTTTTGCTTTCAGGTCATGACAAACTCCTTCATTTGTGACATCCTGCTATAAATAGTAGGCCTACAGAGGAGCTATCAGGACACCAATATAGTGTTGTGGACATTGTGACAAATAGAAAAGATCAACATGTTACGAGTCTCTCCTCTGCAAAAGTAAAACACTTTTCTAACTACATGGAAATCAGTGCTTTAAATGCAAGTAGGAATCCGGTTTTGAGTGAATACCTCTGATAGTGTCTAGTCCTAATCTTATTGCTTCTCAGTTTGTTTATTTTAATAAAAAGGTGGAGTTTATCTTAAAATTTCCAAATTATTTTACATTGAGAAGCAAGAATAGAATGGAACTATTTGACATACTTTCTCTCTAAATGTGACAAAAGAATACTTACAATGGTAGATATTAACATTCCAGTAATTTCCATATTACTTTGGCAACTGCCAGAATTATAACATTACCTGTACCTGAATGCTTCATTCAGTAGCGATCACCTGCAAAAACTTCCTACAGCTTCATTTATCCTTCTCTCTGCCTGTCTGCCTACTAAATCCATAGGTGGAATTTTTCTTAAACTAGTGACTTTATATATCATGTTCAAATATTGACCTATTTCTGAATAATGTCTTTTACAAAGCTTACTGATCCAAAACTTTGTCCATGAACAGGATACTATCAAAATCAATACTAAAACTTCTTCAACCAAATACTGCAAGATTCTGCTGGAAATGGATGGGTTTCTTTTAAGTTATTGGTGGAATCATGGCATAAGTGGTTTATCTCATTTGTAAAAATGACACTGTTCAGGAGGGAATAAAAACTAAAAATATGTGCAAAAGTAAATGAGAAGGCCCTGAAGGAGTATTATGAATGGCTGTGGAGCTCTTTCAAGAGTGTTCTTATGCAATATTTTCAATATTCAGCAGTATCCAATATTTTCATTAAAATTTACAATGATGGAATAGAGAGCATACATACTAAATTAGCTAGTTGCCCCAAACTGGTTAAGGCTGCAGGCCCTGCGCAGAAATATTAGAGCTCAGAATGGTCATTAAAATTGAAGGTATGTTCTGTGAAAAATACCTCCTATAAAGCAATAAGGACTTAATATAGTTAGTGTACTAAGATACCCATTTTTCTCAAAGGTTTCCACCTTTTTGTTGTGTTATGTAGGAAAGAGTATTGAGCTATTTATTCTGTCCATGCTGCTCCTCTGCCATAACTGTTTACCACTGCTCATTGAGGTGCCAGGAAAATGACACGTTTTCATGTCATTAACCCTATTCTTAAAATAACCCACACCCTTCTAAAAGTACTACTAGCTGAAAATAAGTCATCAGAAATCTCCCATCTTCACATAATCCTGGAGCCATAACCATTCCCCCTTCCTCACTTCTATAAATCTATACATGTGTGTTCTATAGACAGCTCTGTACGTTGCTACAGGCATACCATTATTGCTGAATTAAGGAGGGGTTTGACAGATAGCCTGAAAGCTATACATGTAGGAAAAATGGAATAAAACATAAGACATGTCTTAAGGGGAATGAGTGTACACAAATATATTTATAGAAAAGCAACTAAGTATGAAGTCCCTAGGGCAGTTAATGACCAGAAGATCTCTTTAGGTCCCTTCTGGATCTTTCTGTGATTCAATACAATGACTCAGAGGGAAGCAAAATCTGCTTTACAAGTCTCCAAGTATGTGGACACCTGATCTTAACTAGAAGTAGCCAATGACATCAGTAAGATCACTCATGCCTGAAAATGAATACGTTTTAATTAAAAGCTATATGTCTTTAAACAGCAATGTGAGTTATATAACAGAAATTACACTTAAAAAAAAAAAAAAGATAGATAAATTCCTAGACTTTCAAAAGTCAGGTAAGTCTTGCAGTATTAGCTGAAAACTGTGTCAAAAAAAAAAAAAAGGGGATCCCTCACAGAGAAATCTAAAGGACTTTACAAATAAAGTGACGATCACTCTGTGCCTCAGAGAATCTACAATCTGTAGCTGATATGTGATATACACAATAGCAGAGGAAGCTCAGCTGTAAGAGGATTGCTTCCAACACAGTTAAAGCACATTTGTGTTTGTATATACAAGAACCAGGTATTATACAAAAGTGTGCAACTTCCCAGGGAAATTTTAATGTTATGTCAAACACATAATTTGTTTCCACCTAAAAAACAAAGACCAATTTGCTTTCCAATCTGCCTAGCATAAGAAAAACCAAAATAGTTTTCTCTGTTTTCATCTTTTAGTGACTGTGATATAGGAGGTTGCTAAAGCAAAACAAGGAGAGCCTATCTATCTTCACTGAAAAGAAGTTAGAGATAGCAATGATCTCATGGAAGCGTTGCAACCAAGGGAAACAAAATGTCTTTATATTCAACAGATTTTGCATTAGCTATTTGACGGAATAGCAGAACCAGGGAAAAGCTTAGCAAAATTAAATTAATACTTTTTCTGGTCATTCCTAAAATTATATTTGACGTAAAACATGTCAGATATTCATATTAAAATAAAAACTTTGTTATCATGCCATTTGTCAGCTAAAAATACAGAACAAGGTGAAAAGTGGAGACTACTCTTTTTTTAAAATAAGATTTGTAATTGTTATATTACCACATTTGAAGGCTCCGACTGACTTTATACTTTATACCCATATTTCTTGAACATTTCTTTAAACTTTTCTTAACATACTGTAAAGACATTTTAATGCTATATACGTTGTAAAGCTTCAAAACAGCATCGTAAAGATAAACCTAGGTCTAATGCACTAGGGAAATGTTGTCCTCTGATGACAGAAACTGAAAGAATGTTGTAGTATTTCTCCTGTCACTGTTGGGTTAAACACTATGTTTCTTAATTCTCACCAGGCATAGATGGTCCTTATTTTCTGATGTAAGTGGCTGTAGTGAGAAAGTTATAGTTTCACATGGTGGACCATCGTAACTTCTGTCAGAGAACCAGAGGAAGTTAAAGAAAGATGGGAAATTTTTATACATCATAGAAGAAGAACACAAAAAACTTTATGTGTCACAGTAGATAAACTTCTCACTACTTTTAGCTGTTCTTTAAAGGGCTTAAGAAGCAGGTGGTAGACAGATGATTTACTGAACTTTCACTACATTTGCTCTGTACTCACGAGACCTGGCCTTGGCATGAGCCATTGCTGTATTTTGTGGAATAATATGCATGTCAGAATTAAGGAACTATTTTGTATCTGTCCTTCTCTACCTCCAACACTTCTCTTCTAAGCAGACACGTGCTGATGATGTTCAGTTCTGTGGGCTCGTGGGCATCCCACATCTTTTCTGCTGCAAGCAGAGACTTTAATTGCTACAGAGATAGATTATGTCTGTCTGTTAAAATAAATTCTTAAAATGTTTTAAGATTAGGGTGATATGTTAACTGTCTTTGCCTTTGTTACTGGCGCAAGGATCAGACAATGGGAAGGGCTTGACAGTGGGAATAGGGGATATTCCTGTGAAATATATTTAGGAACTTTTTAGAGAAAAAAACTTCCCAAACCGTTTTCTTGTTTAAGTTAGATTGCATATATTGCACTTCTGGCTTTCGCTCCCTAGAATTGTAACATGTAATTTCCTATGATCTGTTACATATTACTTTATGAAGAACAAGAGTTAGTGTTGGACAGATGGCTTTTAAGATATTATGTGAGCTACATTTGTGAGGACTAATACCCATGGAGGTAGAAAGCTAGAAAGTATATTCTTCCTGACTGTGTTTAAGAAAATCAAGTTGTCAATCTTTTGATACATTTTGTACATAATATTAACTTTCTGTATTAACAAAATGTAAAAATGTTTTAAAACAAGCATTCAAATAAAGAATTTTACTACCTTGCTTTGTGCTCATTTGACTCCAAAGGACTTTTAAGACTGAAAAGACATACACAGTTGTACTCACAAGAATATCACCACAGCCTATATACAATTTATTTATGCTGCAGAATTCAAAAGTAAAGGATCACATTGCCTTTTGGTTTCAGATCTGTGCTGCAGCAAAGGTTTGCAGCCTGAAGAAGTAACAGCTGAGTTAGGGCATTCCAAAACTCTGGTGAATGGTTTTAAAGGTACCACAAATGTTACACATCTTTTACAAAAGTACTAGGGGATTCAGTTGATGGTATTAACCTTAATCCCATGATATAAAGCATTAATGTATGCTTTAGTTTATACAGAAATCTAAAAATGAACGAAACCTACACCATGGTTTCACAGCACTAGTGCAAAAAATTAGAAATCACAGGGGATTTGTATTACAGTGGAAGATGATATACAAGATTATTAGCTCTAACAGTTTTAGCATCCAGAGCATGGAAAACAAAGAGTAGAGCCCAGGCGAAGGGGAGGGAGGTCAGAGTGTTAAGGAAGTATCAAAAGAAACATCTCGTGTGACACAATGGCCAAGGTCCAAAACAGATGTCTGTATGAAGAGAACAGCATGGTCACGCAGACCCGAAATCAAAAACTAAACCTCCATAAAGGAAAAGGTTTCTCTTTGTTTCTGAAGTGCAAGTGTTCCTCAGAACGAGTAAATTACTTGTAACTGCATGCTAGATTAAAGGCAATATTGCAGTTACGCAAGAAATGTAGGAAAGTATACATACATAAAAACTGTTTTGTATTGTGCCCATTTTTAAGACCTTCTCTTTAACCGTATGTCAAAAATTGTAAATAGAAATAAGTGAAAGATTTTTAAGAAAGGGTCAGTTTTAGGCACTGAAGGAGATTGTCCCAGTGCCGTGACTCAAATGAAGCAGTGCGTTGTTGCCTCCTTTTTTTAAGGCCTTCTAGCATATGTTCTATCTGCACTGTGTGCAAACAAGTGGTTTGACCATTGCCAATACTTCAGGTGTCTTCTGTGGCTGCATTTTTGCTTCTGAAATCTTCTTTTAATTTCATTTCCATGAGTTAGTCTTCTTCTTATGAAATAGAACTATGCAACTGTTTAAGCTTTTTGATCTGTGATGACTCGCAACAGTAAAAAAAAAAAGAAAGAAGGAAAGAAAAAAATATCTGATTGTCTGGAAGTCCAGTTCTGGAATACGCCAAGGATCAAGCAGACCTACAGAATACTTGTTTTATTCAGGTTATTTTTGAGATGCATGTGCTTTATTTTTGAGGACTGTTCTGCTTGCGTTTCATGTGTTGCTGGATGGTCTGACTGGATTTCGGTTGACCTCTTCTGACGCTGCCCAAGTCTGTTCACGTGACTTCACCTTGTGAGTTAGGCGTTTCCAAAATTACAGAATACTCAGCAGGTCACTTGTGTCTACAGAGAAGTCCCATGTGTGTGTGGTAGGGGGAGGATGGAGGGAGGGACAGAGAGAGCGAGGAGAAAGGTGGAGCAGAGCTGTGAAAGGGCTGGGTCTGATGGGTTTGGGCAGGCCTTGGTAAATGCAGATCTCCAGCATAAAGAGGCTTACCATCTCAGACAATCTACTTTAAAAACCCACTTTTCTAAGTAGAAGAATCTCTATGTGCACTGAACCCATGCTCAGTCCCACTGAAAGTTACACAAGCTGAAAGCCCCTGATTCTGTAAATTAGTAACCACATAAACAAAGATTAAAAATACCGCGGAAACTGCATGAGGCACATTCATTCAGCAGAGTACAGTTTAACCTTTATTTATTATGCTAAATGTGCAACCCACCTCCTGAACGAACAGGAGAATTTGACTGACAATTGTTTTAACATAGGCCTTGCTATACTGTGTGTTGCCATTAAATTGCTGAAAAGGAAATGTGAGGAGTATGTGGATTATTCTCTTTAAATTAGATTTTTATGCACTGCAGTCTTTATTATGATAGCTCATAACTTCAGGCTGTCTAACCTGCGAATTTCAAGAACTCTGTCCAGCTCTCTCATTCTGGTGCAAAACCTGGCTGCATCCCTACTTGGTGTTAGTGTAAGGACCAATGTGCACACCATTCTCTTGCACCTTAAATCCCAGCATGTAATCTCCACTGAAATGGACCCAGGCATGAACAAAACAGCGATTCACAGCACTGTTGGTCCAGGTTGCCATCCAGATTATCAGGGAGCAAGGACTCTGGAATGAACTGCATCACACTATTGCTTCGGAGTACTATACAGTTGGAATATAATGGTAAAATCTACAGGTACCATTGGGGCACTTGATCTGAGTACTCTGGTCAAGGTTAGTTCTAGGGATTGTGCTCTCAGCACTGCCTGCTGTAAAACAAAAATAATCGGACACTCACATATTTGAAATCAATTAATCTTGTTTCTGCCGGTCCCCCTGTATATAAGGTAATCTTAAAGGAGATCATTGTTTGTCTAATGCTGTAAACTAAGTATAAAAGTCAGAATTACAGCTGTACTATTATAAAATTAATCTGGATGATATTGGTATAGCTATTCTTCAGGAAACAAACAACAAGATCACTTTGGCCATCCTTCATTCTTAACCAGTCAAAATGGTGTTATGCAATCTAATGCATAGGCAGCTGGAGGTAGGTCTGGATCTTTCTACAGTCTCTTCTAAAAGGAGAGCTGGTGGCAAAATCTGGTATGTATATGCGTGGCTTCTTGGTTTGCAAGGAGGAAAATAGTCACTGCCAGTGCTGAATTAGACACCAGCTCTCAAACCTTTCTAGAATCATGAGTTGATGATGTAAAATGATCATCAGTCAAACACATCCAGGGAAAGAAAAATAGGATCAAGGGTTTGGCTTATTCTTCCCTAGATCAGTTCTTCTTGTCAGCATGGGAAACATCTGCTGCCTGAGCAGTGCTGTCTTCTTGCAGCACTTTGGGGTTTTTTGTGGTAGACCTCAATAGATCTGCAGAGGGAGTGCACTCACCTGGGTGTTCAAAATCCGTACCATATTTGGTGGCAGACAAGCCCAGGACATATTGCACCAAAACTTGGAACTTGTGTGAATTGTTTTGAGCAGACTTCTTTGTTTACACTGGGGCATCTGGGACAGCGTGCAATGCAGTTTTCTGGAAAACACTGAAGAAATCTTCTCCGATATTTATTTTAAGTGAAAACAGATTGCCCTGAGCCAGTAATAGCAAAACAAATATTATTATGGCAACAATTGAGAAACTATTTTGGAATTTGAATTCAAATGATAGTTCCATTTAAGAAAATTAAGATTCCTTAAACTAGTCTAGCACATAAGCACTTTGTTTGCGCCAATACTATAAAGACTTTTTGGTGGAACAAATTATCAGCAGGCTGCTGTCAGGCAGCTATTTTAAAATGATGTATATATTGAATCCTTTTATCACAGAAGTTAAACTTGCTTTCTTGGTTTTATAATGTAAGAATATCTACAAATTAGGCACAAATTAGGCAAAGTCGTAGATTTGTAAATGGTTTCTATATGTCCTTTCGTCATTTGAATTAGTATTTCCATAGCAGTGACACTGAAGAAGAGGTGAGGGCCAAGGCAGGGATTGTCATAATCCCATGCGCTGGACTTGCTTCAGAATATATTATTCCTGGAAATTAATTTGTTCCTGATCTTCCAGGTTGTGAAGACCTTAAAGGTGACAGTGTGCATAGGTGCAATTACAGTTGTAGTCCACAGCTGTGTCTTTTTCTTCCGCTGTTCAGTTAAGTGACTTTACTAGAAGATCTGAAATACTGTTGTGTCCTATTTGTTCCTCATCATAGGAACATGTTTCAAATCGTGTGTTGAGATTTCCCACAAACACAAACTATTCTGTGTTAAATTATATGCCACAGACCAACAGGAACCACATTCATGACAACTACACTTACAGTGTGTCTGTCCTGACTTACGTTTTGGTGGAAAATATTTCCTAAAAGGAAATACCGTTAAATTTGTTTGAAAGTATTAACTTGTCCTGTGTGTCATTGCACTAAAATACAGACTCAGGTGTTCACACAGTACGTGGATTCTTTGATAAAGGGTCAGCATGTTGCAGTTATAAATTAGGTTATTGGCATGGAAGTGAAAGTGTATGTATTTAACTGTAAATACAAATGTATGTAACTCTTTGATGGGAATTATTCTGCAGACACCAGTGACCCAGTTTTCAGGAAACATTTTTTCCAAACTGGCCGCAACAGCCTATTCCCTTGTTTTATGGCTGTAATTTCATTAATACATATAATTTGGGAGTTATAAAAAGAGGAATGAGTGATGCATTTCCCACTGTTACTGTTTTACACCTTTTCCGTAGGTCTGAGGGAGTGCAAAGTAAAATAATATCGCTTATTCTAGCACTGAAGCAATATCTTTTTTATTGACAAGAAATGCTTGTAGAATATGTAAGTCCTTTAAAAAGTGATATCCTTGGACTTGGAATTACAGCTAAGCAGCATCCTTGGATGTTTCAGGATACACTAGATAGACAGTGACCCATGACACGAGTTGGATGTTTAAAGCCAGGCAAGGCAAGAGTGCTCTGTATAAAGGCACTTGATCTGGCTGGTTACTACGTTGGCACTACAGCATTTTTCTAAAAATACCAATAAGGTAATTTAATAGAAATTGCTAGCCTTTTTGTAAAACAGGCCCAATCAGCTGAAGAATTACTTCTATGGAATGTATGGTACTATGAAAGCGATCTGTGGGGTAGAGAAATAATGGAAAACTGACCTGACACTCCAGCCTAGATAGAAGCCTGCTGCATAGGATATCTCCCTGGGTTTATTTTTTTCCTCTCCTTCATGTCACTCATCCCTTCATTGCCCTTTCCTCTCTATAGTTAGTTTGCCCATTCTTATTCTTGTCCTGCAGCCTGAAGCATTTATTGCTTCATTTTTTCCATGTGACAGAACTCTTTGAATGCATTCAGGAAACATCAAGGAAAAAAAAACCCAACCCACCCACTCTTGGTGACAGAGGCTATTAAACATGGAGCTGTGGCAGGAAGCAGGTCATTATCTGAAAGATGATCTCACACTCATAGCACTCCGTGGAAACCAGATTAAGGCCAGTGGCAGAAACCAGAGCAGCCTGCGTAGCCCTTGTACCGAAAGGCTGTGAAGCAGTGACAGCTGCTCGCTCTGCCTTCGTGCCTGGTGGGAATTCACAGCTGGAACAGTGGAGGCTACAACTTCATGTCTTGCCTGTTGGAGTTGTCAATGGAAGTCAGTAAGCCAAAATTTGCAACACCGGTCGTTCCATTGATGTTACCAGAACACTTCCAGTGGTGGGGTTGGTTGAATTAGACCACTTAAGTGAGTCAAGTGAGCAAGGTATAAGCCTGTAGGCTTCAATGCATAAAAACAGCCTCAGCTTTGTTTGATGATCAGGAGGGCTAGGGTAAGGAGTATATTCCCAGCCTTTATACCGCTGCACAGTATCATTTGTAAAAGCACAAACCCTTTAATTTAAACCAGTGAAGGGAATGTTCTTTGGTCTTTTTCTCTTTAAAAGTAATTTCTTTTTTTGGCAGCTAATACCAAAAGAGCAATGCACACATTTACACGTGGCAGGAGAGTAGTGCAATGACCTGGGTGATTTCTCACACCTCCATTTTGGGGCATGCCCGAGTTTCATTCCATTCATAATTTCTTCAAAATCTGATGCAGCCAATTTGATGCAAACATATAAAAACCTCCTTCCTGAAATCTGTCCATACTAAACTTTGTTATATGTATGTTAGTTTTATTCCTACAGAACCCAAGTGCAGATTTTTAGTGTTTCAGGGAGAATAAAGGGAGGTAAGGTACGTTATTATTCTGACTTTTGCAAATGTACTCAGACCTTAATGTTATCAGTCTCCGGTCCTCTCTCTCCAGATCTACTTAAAGGCAAACTGGCTATGCGATATTCCAGTGGGAAGTCATAAATATCTTTTGCCTGTCTGGAACTGAGCAGGTGATTGTATCAATGCCTGTGTAGGTTGGTGTGGATGTTTATCAGACCTATTTTGAAAGCACAAGACATTGCTTTGAGGACATGTTTGTAATACAGTCATTTGTCTTCCCAAAAAATGAGAGCAGCTGCTCTGGAAGCTCAATGTTTAATTTATGTCAAACCATTGCTAATCACGGCTGTTACTGGAATGTATTGTATATCAACAATATTAAATTTAATCTAGATAATTTGAAAAAGAAGCATTTGGGAAATCTACTCCAGTCATCCGTCACAGAAATTATGTGGCCATGTCTGTATCAGATACATTTTTATTATGCTGCTTTGAAAGTCAAAGTTAATCCTTCCCTTGCTGCTGTGCTTTTATTCTCTTTGTTTTATTTGCTAGTCCCAGATATGAAAAATTTTATTCTCCTCTTATACTACATAATTCTTCAAGAACATTGAATAACCTTCTTCAGGCTTTTCATGTAACAACCAATTTTCTGTATTTCCTGTCCCATTTCCCATTATTCAAATTACTTTGTGTCTCAGGTAGTTCGCAAAAAAACTCCTACAAAATTAGCCTACAGAAGAGAAGACTCAAGGGAGAGCTCATCAATGTATATAAATACCAGAAGGGAGGGTATAAAGAACATAGTGCCAGGCTCTTTTCAGTGGTGCCCAGTGACAGGACCAGAGCGATGAAAACTGAAACAGTGGAGGTTCTGTCAGGAAAACTTCTTTTACTGTGAGGGAGACCCAGCACTAGCACAGGCTGCCCAGAGAGGCTGTGGAATCTCCATCTTTGGAGATACTCCAAATCCATCTGGACATGGTCCTGGGCAACCTGCTTTAGGTGGCACTACTTGAACAGTGGGGTTAGACAGATGCTCTCCAGACATCCCTTCCAACCTCAGCTGCTCTGTAATTCTGTGATTCTGTGGAAAAGCAAAATTACTTCAAATGCGAGGTCTAAGGTGAGAGCATCATTCGAAGATTGGTTGAAGATTGACAGGAGGAACCTCACTTTTTTTTGAGCTCTTCTGATGCAGGTGTTCATGGGCAGTCACTTCTGTCCTACACCTCTACCTTCCTGTTCCTGACCCACACACCATCTCAGTGTCCACTGAAACTGTTCTCCAGAGGTGTTGAGGGGTTATTTTATCATTGCATAGGAGGTCAAGTAGGTCTCTTGTCAGCATACCCAGCACACCATGCAGAGACAGATATATGCTCTCCGTCATTGCACAGCACCCAGTAAATACCCCTCAGGCTCACTGCTATATAATTAGACTCACTATTGCATATAACCCCGTTTGATTTCTTTCCAGCATTCCTCCATGTCTGGAAAAAGGAAAGTAACCTTATATATTACCAGGTTAATGGTACTGTCTGAGGAAGTGATTTGAAATGTTCATAATTTTGAACTTCGCCGAATTACTCTCTCAATAAGGCACTAGTTATAGTACCATCTGCTGCACCACGTTGCATTAATATGCTTAGAGTTAAATCCTCCTTGCCTTAGCCTCACAAGTAATCCCATTGACATCAATTTGTTCCTAAGTCTTCTAATAACTACAGGGAGTTGTACTTTGCAGGATCACCTTCAGGGATCACAAGACACACAACGGCACTCTCTGCAGATAACTTTATTAAATAACGCAGCAAGCAGAACTGCAGTTTGACCTCTACTTCATGCCTGGGGATTTTTGTCTTTGAGGGCTAGAATGTTCTGTATGAATTTGTAAATTTTTTCACTTAGACCATAGAGCCTTCAGTGACCCCCTGAAAAAAATTGAGCAGCGTAGCAAATAAGGGCAGATAAACTAAACACTTCAACAGAAAATCAGCTTTAGTTGTTGCTTACTCTTCCTGTCTATGCCTACAGCAAATGCTGTGGCTAGTGCGACTTCTCTCTGCTCCAAGAGTGGTTGGATTTTGGATATCCCTGCATGAGTATCTTCTCATAAATTGTTTTAAAGACTTGCAGCATCACAATTTTGTGAAACTGAGGAAAGTTGTGTGTCCTTTTTAAAAAACAAATTTTCCTTAGCGTACAAAAAGTATCAGGAGTGTGTGAGAGTCTGGAAGTGCTAAAAGGAAGCTACTGTTTTCTCTTGAGAGTTCTTCAGATATTTTCTTTAGAGCAGTGTTTTAAGGTCACTTTCTTATTCTCAACTAGGGATAATTTAATGGAATTATCCTTTGCCGGGGGCAGGAAGGTATCAGCAAATCCTAGACTTCTTTAGTCCTTTTCTATCCCAGTTAATTACAGACAGAAAGGGGCAGAAGAGGATTCGCTTCATCCAAAGTCAAAACATGTTTCCACAGTGGCCTCCTCATAACAACCTAGCAGGAGAGAACTGTTCCCAAATCTGAACTTTACTGCACTGAGAGCATGTAAAAGATTTATTTATCAGTTTTGTCTTGCCCTATTTCCCATCTTTGTTCTGTCTCCCTCTGCTGCTCCCATTTTAGTTGGTAAGGTGAATCTTTTGCTCTTTGTCTGTCTCTGTGTGTGAATTAAGAAAAATACAACAGAAGGGTGTTGCTGGTTTTACATGTTCATTAAACATTGGGTTTAGACCAGATGGCAAATATAGTTCAGGCTTTTTTTTGTGTTCTGAGTTTTAGGGCTTGAAGGTGCTTGAGAGAGGTGTTTAAGTATGCAAATATGCACATTTAAATTTTTTAAGGGATCTCAGAAGGCTTTAGCAAGAACTCCCACTGAATTCTGAGGGATTTGGTTCCCAGTTTTGCTTACTGTCTGTGGAAATCCCATCTGTAACTATGTGGTTTTGCCATTGGGTTGAAAAATAAAAGACACAAGGAAGAGCATCCCGGAACAGAGGGAACTGATGCAGGTTGAGGTCCCGGAGGGGATAACAGGGTAGTTTGCTGAAGCTGTTGCAGCCGAGGTAGGGAAGAGAGGCAGCGTGCATTCCTCCAGTGCCCCTCTGTCCCTCTTCCCAGCTATGTGGAGGAGGCTGGCCACCATGTGGGAGCACAGGCAAGAATCCCTGCCCTGCTAACTCTTTAAAAAGGCATATCTGTGGGCTAAGGCCAAGTCTGCTAGCACCCAAACTGAATCAACAAGTCCTTCAAGAATAATGTAAGCCAGTGTGGTAGATACAATGTTGCTGTAAGTATAGCTCATCTTCTGCAAGGTGGAAATATCGGGAAGGAAAGAATTTGTTTCCAAAAGCACTTGAAGCTCCTTCTCTCCGCACTCAGCCTCCTCCATAATACATTGTTTTTGCTTGTGTATAGTCTGTGTTCCGTGAGTTCGGAATACGCGGTCTAGAAGCATTTTGCCATAAAGAACGCTTTCAGAGGGCTTTAGGGTTTCCTGCCATTTGCCAGGCTGCTGTGGGAAGTTCTTCAATAAATAAGTAGAACAATAAAGTTACTGTGAACAAAACATTCCCCAGGCAACTCCCCCTGATCTGCAAATGAGCGCGCCTTCTGTTGCCGCTCCTCGCGCATGAATTCACGCACAGCCATGTGTGCTGATGCAGATGAACAGCGGTGACATCCTATCTCGCGGCCACGCTGGTGATGTCTTGTGGGGGGGTTACTCAGGCGGAACAGTGGTTTATGTCGTGTCCCCATCCCTGCCCACAGGCTGGGCAAGGAAGAAGGCCAGGAGGAAGGGAAGGGAGCTATGAATGCTGTGACATCTCCGGGGTTTTGCTGTCGCTTTAAGCACCTGCATTTTCTTTAATGTGGTACTGGCGTTAATAGCTAAACAAGCAGCAAGAAGTAGTGCAAGAGGCTCTTACTTATATTCACTTGTGCTGTAAACCCATCTCCTTATTGTTTTGAAAAAATGTCAGATTTATGTTTCAGTTGTTGACCAATTTCACTTGAATAGCCCGTGAGATTATTAGAATTGTCCGGTTTCAGTTTTGTTTTGTACAATTTCACTAACTTTATAACAGATCTGGGTGTTGTTTATGAAAGCATCATTATACCTCTGTTCACTGACTTACTTTTTTCACCTGACCAGAGTATCTCCATAGGTACCTATCCCTGATTAACCTGCAGCTCTTACAGCTGTCTGTAGACGCTAATTGTGCCTGTGCCAGAGCTGAGCTGCAACATCGCCCTAACTTTCTCACCTTTCATCACCAATTCTTTCTATTTTTGCTGGTCTACTGTCAGCTGGATGAAGCTTTCATCATTTCTTCTATCCAACCGGATTTCCTTTTTCAAGCCTTCTCACTGCCTATTTCTTTCTTTGTGTGCTTTAGAAATTGCATGTCTGAGTAAACTCCTGAAACGTAATCAGAAGGCTATCACAGGAACATGACGGAACGGTTCCTCTGACTCCGCACTGGCTCAGAGAAGAAGCTCTTTAGAGCCTTTTCCTTTTGAATTTTCCTGAAGATAAATATTCAGGAGACATTTTCTTCTACTTAAAATTCTGAAACAGTCATATTAACTTCTCTTTGGTGCCAGAGGTGGTCTGTTTAAACACTGGTTGATGCATCTGTTTCTTCCCGTCCTTTTCAGAATTTTGCTGGATCCCCTGTAACTTCCTTTAAAATCAGGTTCATGAAGGAAATTTCAATAATCTCAAAACCTGTGTATCTCCCTGAATAATTTCCACCCATTAATGTCTCCCTTATTTTTATTCTGCAGACAGTAAACAATTTTCTATTTGTTGGAGGCTTTTTTTGGACAACAATGTTTTTTCTAAGCTGAGATCTTCTTTTAAGTGGAAAAAAGAGACTTCCACATTTTATAACATCCAGAGTCACAAACGTTCATTCTCAATTGTACACTGTGTGTCTTTGGAGGAAATAATTCCTGGCAATTGCAATCAACTTGTCATAACATGAACATATGCACAAGTGAAGTCTTGCTCGTTATCAAAAGCATTTTTAAGGACATGACATACTGCCTATGAATTCTGATGGGCACACGCTCTATTCAATGGAAAAACACATACATTTTATAATGAAGGGAACAGGCTATGATGAGGAAAGTTGAAACAGTCAAAACCAGTTCGTTATGTTTCAGACTATGATTTGCTGTGTGTCATTTGGGAAACAACTTGCTTTCTCTGTTTATAGGTGTGAAATAATTTTTTTGTCCTGAAATAGTTATATTTTAAAAAAAGAAAAAGTTTGAGTTTTACATGATCAAGTGGACAAGACACAAGTGACACTCTGCAGATGTAAAATTATCTAATCCCAGACTTGCAGAGACAGTTATTTCTCAGGGATGTTCTAGGTTTTCAAAGATATTTTTTTTTATTAAAGGTGAGTAACATTATGGAACTGAATTTTCTGAGTTTTCAGCAGTGAATTTGATTGTAGCTGGTTTTTTTATGAGGCTGACAGATTGTTCCTGTTCTTTCCTCAGAGTTCTTCCCGTCAGATTTCTAGCTTGGCGTTAGGCAAGATGTGCTAAAAGCAAATCAAGTGTCTTTAACAATAATATAATCCATCTCTATTCTACCAGTCACCAGCATTTCTAGGTCAGTAGCACCCTGACTGTGCTGAATTTGAGTTACGCATCAGACAGTAGTTTCTAGCATTTCTGATATAAGACTGGCTGTAAAGTAATTTCCTGAGGCATAACTTGTTAATGGCCTTATAAGTAGCTCATGTCGTTAAAAATGTTATTAAATCCTATGACAGTGTCCGAGAGAGCTCTACAGTCTTTGTTCTGGCTAATCTCTTTTAAGTTTTTCTAAGGTGCTGCTATCTAATGTATCGGTCAGAAATGAAAACCAGGTAATTTTTTTTCAGAGATTTCAGAAACTTCCAGTCTTGCTCTTCCAATTCTACATGCTTTTTTCTGTCGCAATGGTCATCAGTTATGAACAGATGCTCATGCCGGTTTCAAGAGGCTTACTGGATGGTCTTTCCACAACGGGCAAGTGAATGTACCAACACAGCCGCTTTTACCTGTGGGCAAATTAAGTAGGTCTTCAGGAATATAATGGAAGAATCTGCCCCGAGTCTGTCAGCTGCAGACCTCTCTGGACTTGGACCTGCCTTTACCGTAACGTTTGTCATCGCACAAGAGATCCTGGGATGAATCAGAGAAATGGCAGTGGATTTCCCGAGGATTTCCCCCGCCACCTCCCCTCTTCAGATCTCCCAAAATTATCGCTCTTTCAGAGAAACAGCAGCCCAGCCCCAGTCAGGGCGGGCTGGCTGCCTCATGCTTCCTGGACAAGGCTGTGATCCTGCGTCAGGATCACCTAAGAAAAGCCACTGAGATCTCAGCTGAGTGACAAATTAAGAAAAAAAACTGGGAGAGGAAGACCTCCAGGGACGAGCACAAGAAGCAGAATTATTCATGTGAAATTTGTCTGAGACACAGGTCGGTTATCCAATCCAGCTGAATATTTCACAGGGTTGTCCTGACATGTTTTATGGACTTACATTATATGGAGCATTTCATCCAAAGATTCAATGGTTTTTGTCAATGCCCACAACACTCCTGGTACTGATGGCAGCATTGTACTGACAAGCATCTTTGTGTCAAAAAGCCTAATTAAAAATCCAGCCCCACCTTTTAATAACACAGCTGAATGGATACAAATAACTTGCACAATTGCCTGTATAAAATTCACCACGGTTTTGGCAGCTGAATAAAAATTGCAGGCAGATGCGATGAGAGAATAACTTTTGAGAGCACAGTAAGATTATCTTCCAGAAAAATACACTGCACTAAAAGCCATGGGACCTGAGAAATTAAATCATGATTTCTTGCAGGATTAAGAGCAGTTTGCATCGGATAGCAGTAAGTTCAACACAGCTTTTGATCAGGCAGGACACGTAAGTGTTGCTAACATATATTTATTGATGAGTAATTCTAGAGTTTAAAGCACGTGCTGTATTTTCCATTGAAACTGAAAGTAAGAGCAAATATATCTAATATATCTAGTGCTCCTTACAAGATAGTACCTCAGCTGTGGTCAGCAAGATTTGCTTTTGGAGAGTACAAGAACCATATATGCATAAAAGTGATTTTCTGCAGTGTCCTGATCCTGATTTGCTCCAACATCTGCTGTCAGTCAAAGATTTCAGGAATTCCTTTATCCAGAACCCTCTGGAATTTATCTTTGTCCTGTTGCACACCATTTGATAGTCTAGTTCAAATGCAAACTTTTAGACTATTATGTGACTGAAAAGTATGACACAATGGAGTCATCTTTTCATTACGGAGTAGAACCAGTTCCCAGTAGATCTTGTTCCGCTGTAGACTTGTCAGGTCAAGCTTACAAAACTCAGACTTTCTGTGCTTTTTCTTCTTAGTAAAATGGGGATAAAGATACCTTTGATATTTGTCTTGCTTATTTTGGGGTGTACAATGTATAACAAGGTGATTGTCCTTGGAGGCTATAATATTACTGTCAGAGAAACAAAAAGTAGTTGAAAATCCAATCACAACAACACAGTACTAGATTTTCTCCCCTCTCTCTCCTAGATTTTTAGAGTGTGGATATACAGCCCCTTTCACTGCTGCAGGTATTCCGTGACAATCAAGGGAGTCCTGGAGACCTTTGCCGTGGTATTTGACAGTGCTCGTGGCACACTTATCACTGGCATGTTATTGCAGTTGGTGTCTGACAGCATGCCCCATCTCCTAGAATGCAATTTCCTTTATGATTACATATGGCTGAAGTTGAGTACAGGAATAATGTATATGAGATGTACAGAATACTGGAAGGTAAGGGTATTTGCACATTAAGACCATTTTAAAACGGGTCTTCTTATATATGGTGCTAATTTCAATGTATGCTGCATGGGAGTTAACAGCAGGAGCCAGGGGAAATGGGAAAGGCTTCTCTGAAGGCAAGTGGAGCTTTCCTTAGAAAAATTAAACTACAGATATTGTTCTGTAGCCTTGTCATTTCTTGAAAGCTACTAAGCTGCTGATCTTCCCCTAACTATTCCTCTAGCACCCTCCTCCCATTTGGGGGGCAAAGCAGCGAAGCATAGCCTCTGTGGAGCCCTCACGAGTGTATTCAAACCCCTTATTTAACTCAGTAGCTGCAGAGAGCCCCACAAACTGTGGTGACAACAGACATGCTGCCCAATTGATCAGGAACAAAATATGGTGGGAACTCATCCCGAGGTTTCTAGGCTCCTTTTCCTGACTGGCAGCTGGGACCCTGGAACCTCTGAGGGACAAGAGCTTTGCAGGTGTCACTGAGGACATTAACCTTCTGTATCTAAGGCAGAGACTGGAAATTGGCAGGGTTTGTCTGCCCCAGAGACATGGTGACTGAAAAAAATGAGCTTTGAACCTGTTCTGGGGCTACAGAGGCCTGAGAAATACCAGGCAAATAAGGTCTTTGGAGACAGCTTTTTCTGTCCTTGGATTAGGAACAAGAAACAAAGCTTGTCACATTTGAGAAGATGAATGTGAAACATTTTGTTTTCAGTGACCTGGTAGTTTCTGCCGAATCTTTGTGCCAACAAACTTATGCTAGAAGCCTAAATATATACACTGGACTGGAGTCCACAAATCATTACATGTATTTAGGCATTTGGTAAGCGCTGCAAAGCTTAAGAAACTTCAGCTTCTAGGTCTTACTTAAAAAATGCCAAGAATATTAACCAGTCTAGTTTTTAAAGATTTTTAATCACTAAAGGATACAGATACAATCTTCAGTTCAAATTTAAGTCAGTGAGATTTTTAAGGCTTAGTAATATAGGGATTTTACACGGATAAATCCTTGACAAAATGAGGTAACTTTGCCCTTATAAACAATGATTGGAGCAGCGCCTAAATATCTGTAAAAATCTGGTCCTGGACCCTGTTAATGATTCCATTAAAAGGCTAAGTGAGTGTCTTCTTGCCCCTGAAAAGGGCAACAGACTGTGGCTATATGTAGGCAAATTCATTCTCATTGCTATGTACCCGGCTTTACAGAGGAGATTTTCAGTTATTAGTTCACTAACATCCTATAAATCACGGCTCACCTTCATGCTTCATTTGAATATTGCCGTAGCTTTCCTTCCGTGCCTTTTTCCAAGCTGCTGCTGGCCTCTGTGCCTGGACTTACGCCAAGTGTTAGGCAATTTCATCCTTAGCTGCAGACTCACTGCTGGCTGCCGCTCCTCTGCTGGTAGAGCTGTAGTAATATTGGAGCCGCAGTAGGAGGCCGCGTGTGTAGTCTGGCTGGTGAGCCGGCGCTGTGCAAACCCTGTCCTCTCTTTTGCCTTGTCGCCCCCATCTCCCTTTCCATCTTTGCAACCCTTCCGATCCGAGAGCCCTGGAAGGTGCCTGGAAAACACCATCCAAACCTGCAGTGCTGTATGAAGGAAAGTACTGGAAAGACATCATCATTGCCTGCAGCTGGAATTGCTTTCTCTCTAAGAAAGCAGATAGGAGATTTTATTTCAGTGATATATATGACAATTAGAGTTTTATTTGTTTGGGTTCATTCCAGTCCATGCTAACCCACTCTGGGACTGGGGGATTTGGATTTGGAGTCAGGGTACCAAGCCCTAAAAGGTGGGCAGCTGGTTGTTTAAGGCAGGTAAATACTTAGCTGTTGTTTAACTAATGCCTTATGAGGAGCATGTGTGAATGTTTTCTGGCTTAGGGAACAGATATTCTCCAAAACCAGACAGTATTGCTTATCTTCTTCAGAAGAACTCAAATGAACCCTATGGTTTACATAAAATCTTCTTATATCCAGGGAAATTAACCGGTACTATACACAAAATGTATATATTCTCACTCCTCTCACCCTGTGCAGGTTCAGCTGTTATTGGTATTTATTCCCCAAGTCATGTGATACAAGACATGAGACAAGTGCCATAGACACGTGAGCAAAGCGTCAATGTTCTGGCTTACAACAGGGATTTTCACCAGATTCTCACTCTCCGCTCTGGTTCAATACTGAAGGTGACTCTAAGTTGCTACCATAAGAAAAGTTTCCTTTTTTTATTACAAATAAGTTACTGGGTAAGTAGATAAGCGATTAGTGTTTATTATTCAAAGTGTTGCTTTTGTGGCTATATCTGTGCTCATATTCTCCAGGGAAGCGATAACCATGATGAATTAACTATTTGGGTTCAGGAGGATTACTTCTCTTAGGTAACTACTTGCCTGATCTGCACTGACATAATTGCACTGCGAGCACCAGGCAGATCGAGCCAGGCTTTGGAGGTACTGCATTTAGCTGTAATTTTATTTCCTTTGGCTGAACAGGTACACTTCAGCTGTTCCTGCAATGGATTCTTGCAAGTATAGCAATACTAGTGAAAGTCCATTGGCTATCTACTAGGAAACGCGTTAACTGCCATGATGTCAGGCTCTGCATCCAATCAATCATTTGTGCAAGCACTATTATATATTATTTTTCAATTCAGAAGGCATACCTGATAAGCTTCTCTTTAAAGTTTAGGAAGTGCTGGAGTCCCGGTCAACTTATTAGAATATAAATGTGTACTTTAGACATTCCATGGATTGGTATAAAACACAGAAAAAGTCACTTTGTAAAAACAGAACTGTGTAAAAGATGCTGCTTTTAGATAAAAAAGATTCCTTCACTAACACTGAGAAGTTTCATTGGCACATACAGCGTGCCTAAACCATAAACCCTGACTTTTTATCCTCCTGTTTCGCTTCTTATTCTTTTGTCTAATCTGCTTCTCTTTGGCTAGCAGTTCTGGAGCCAATTAGCTGACCTCCTGCAGATCCTTTCCTCTTCCCAGTAATTTCCCAGAACATGTTGTTCTGAGTCTTAAGGATTTCAGGTCATACCGTGAGGGAGTAGGGTTGCATGTAATAGCCAATTAACAAGAAAAATGAAGTGATGGAGATCACTTTTCTGTCACTTTATCGCAGCTCTGTTCATGTTGAAACATTAATGAAAAGATTAAACCTGCCTATTAACTTTTCCATTTGCATTTGAACCACTAAAAAGTAGCTGCCATGCGAGTGTCAGAAAACCCACAGATGAATAAAATGAATTACTGGTGTAATTAACAGTGTGACAATGATCATCAGAGGCACTGAGGACCTGCAGTTTTCATCAGCCGTTGATGGGGTTGAATGGCAAGATCTGTAGGGAGAGACAGCACCTCTTACCGGGCCAGATGGTGATGCGTGCCGTTCCGGCGGAGAAAGGGTGGTTTGTGTAAAGGTTTATTCATTTTATACACTCGGTAAAGGTGTCATTTCTCACTGTAAAAGGTGTAATACTCACCCTGCCTTCCTTAGATCACAGTGGCTACAACACCATTACGGTTTCAAGATAGTTTTGGGCGCTTGGTGCTGCAGAAAGTCAGATCCAGACAGTGCACATGACAGGAGTGGATACTTCGTAAATCCAGCTGAATCTCAGCTGCCCCATCACAGAGACCAAACTTTGTGCTGGTACATCATTATAAGGCGTTGCTTAAATTCCCAAAAGGATTAGGTAATGATTGGATAAGGTTGTTCCTGTGATTTTGGACTAAATTTTTGTGAAAAGCCGCATTTTGATATTCAGCATAGAAATTATAGCTCAAACCATTTTGTCTAGTTGGATTTCTTTGCTTTTTTCACTGTAGAAACTCATTATATTTAACAACAGTCTCTCCGACTTAACAAGGGTCTTTCTCATAGCATACTAAATAGAGCCTCCCCTTGCCAGAACGGCTTCTCTGGGGAGAGGGACATTCTCAGGGAAATTACACTAGGATTTCATTAAAAGAACATGGTAGAGTGCTATTTTAACAGAGAACCTATTTCACGGGATGTGAAAATTTGCTTTTGGAGATATCAGTGTTTCTCCGATTACACTGGAACACATTGTGTGATGAGTTTTAGAGGATGTAGTATGAATAATTGTCATCTTATTTTTTTCAGGTCCGGGACCTAGAAACGGGATATCCAATATATCAGACTGAAGATGTCAATGGGCTGAAGACTGGAGTGACCTGTGCAGCCACTGAAATAAATGGGGTTTGTCTTCTACTGGGGCATGTGATGGTAAAGCAGTTAAATAATTGCCTCATTTTTATTATATTTATTTAAGATGACATATTACATGAGCAGACAGAACTCTTTGCCTTGACTGTCTCAGTGACAGAAGAATGAATTTTGGCTTTCTTCCACGGGGGGGGAAGTATGCACAGCTGTCAGTCTGAAGGAAAGGGGGGACGTATCTCAGCTGGGTTTTATTTGATAGGTGATTCATAGAAAGGTGAATTTTGCCTGCTTGGGCTCTGGTAATTTGCTAGGTATTGCTCTCTGGAAGACTATCTTCAAAGCTTTTGGTCTGAAAAGGCATTTCCTTATAGGATTTAGGACCTAGATCTGTAACTAAATAGCTGCAGATGGAGAATGGTAGGTTTTCAGTTTTGTATCTAAGTATCTAAGCTGAATTTTATAGTGTCGACAGGCTGTGCACACTATGTGTGTGTGTGTATATATATATATATATGCATGTTTCCTGATTTTTTCACGTGTTATTTTCGGTGCATCAGTTTTAGGTAATGTGACAAGACCTCTTCAATACACAAGTGCTACACTGAATTCTGCAACAAATTTTAATATTTTTGTAATTTGTTAACGTAACGGAATAATTCTTCTCACATTCAGATGTTCAAGAGTGTACACCTCTGAAGTGTTAAAATATATAAAATATGTGAAAGCTACCTCATGTAAAAAGGAGATGGCCTTTTCCACGCAGCATACTGGCTAATGTTTCTTGTTTGTACGTGGGAGCAGAGACCACACCCTTTATAGATCTTAAGAGGATGACAGGTGAATCAAGTCCTACAAACTGAAGTCATATGTAATAACTGCTTCACTTCAGGTAATGCTGTAGCTCCTTCCCTCCACTAGTTGCGTGGACAAGTCCAGCCACCAGGTCCCTCTGCCCCTTGCTGTAGCTCAGCACCTGAAGTCTCCTGTCTGACAGCTCCCACTCATCTTGCTCTCCGACTCCTTTAAAGTAAAAGATTTAAAATATTGTTGTTGTTATTGACGGTGTTTACCCTGTTTAAAGAGTCCAGAAACAGAAGATGGGTAGTGGTCTATTGTCCTGGGCTGCAGCATAAAATAGACATGGAAAAAAGATGGAAAAATGGTGGGGCTAATGGTGAAGATGTTTTCTGCTAAGTTCTGTGCCCCTAAGGGTGCTGTTACAGCTTTTGAAAGACCAGTGACCTAGCTCTGAACCTTCAACTGGATTTTCTTTTTTCTCCATTCCCTATTTGATCCAGTTCAAGTTTCTGACTCTGAAGCACAGGTTACTGCTGAAAGTTCATTCCCTTTTGTTTATCTTTCTCATTTGTGTGTAGGAACAGTGAAAATCTGGAAGTTTGAAAGTGAGCAGGACTTTAAAGCCTTGCCTTTGGCCCAGCACAGCAAAAATGAGTGTCATCTGCTGAAGACAGTTTCCCTGAAGGCTAATGAGAGCCGACATGCACTTCTGGTTTTGGAGCAGAGTGGGAAGATGAAAGTCATTCAGGTTTTTCAAATATACTTTATTTTTTTTTCTGATTTCATTTGGTAGCTCCTAATTTTTTGTGGCAAAATAGGACTTTTTCATTAATTAGTAGATAAACGAGAAACTGTCAAGGAGCAATCCACTTTCTGCATGTCATCAAATCAGCTTTCTGCCTTTCCATCTACGTGCCAGTATGTTCATTAGTCCATTGCTGGTTTTCAGCATTCTGATCATTTCTTTCCTTGCATTTGCTTTTCTGTTTGTGATGTTCCAGTAGTTACAGATCCTTTAAAGTAAAAGCTTTAAAATATTGTTGTTATAGGGAGTGTTTACCCTGTTTAAAGAGTTTCTAGTTCACCAGCAGCTGAGACTGGTTAGAACTATTCCTACAAATCCTGTTGATGTATTTAGTGCCTGCGCACTGGTTAGAGCCCTGCTTGGTAACAGCACTCGGGTCTAGGGCCGTGTTCTCCTGAGGCAGCTGTACCTTCTGCTCCTTCACCACTGCTTTGCAGCTGTAGCACGCTCCTCGGGCAGTGGCAGGCACAGCATCACCTTCCCAGGTTCCGGACACTGTCCTTCGCTGCAATCACTGCCCCAGCCCAGCAGCTGAGCCCTCGCTCGGGAATTGCTGACCCGGGTGTCCCGTCACTCGCATGCCATAGAGGATGCACGGAACATTCACTAGCAGGAGGCTCCCATGGCTCAGAATTCAGTTTCACAAACCTCAGAGGCCTCAGACTTACACAAGTCTGTTATTCTGAAGGTTTTTGACTGCAGCCTAATATCCCTCTTGGTATATTTTCCTTCTGTGGAGGGTAGGTGACTATGGTATTGTCCTGCAAAAACCCTTCAGTATGGGAGAATTTTTTGGCTGAAGGATTTTATTTTTTTTCCCCAAAAAATACTAATTAAGACAGTGGCTGCTTAAGAACTGATACAAAGAAACAAGACAGTAATAAATCAGATTTATTTGCACGGCTTGATTTTTAGAGTCTACTCTCTGTTCCCTTCAGCTAAAATTAACAGGATGCATTTGGAATTCACAATAATTATGGTTTCATTTCTCAGACAAACTGTGTTTCTGAAGCATTTTCTTCCTCAAATTGGAATGTTCTACTTGGGACAAAATTCTCCTTCTGAAACTTTAAATTCACTATGTGCAAGGGACAAAGGTTGTGGGGGGAAGTATTAAGTTTAACTAGACAGATGATACCTCTAAGAGAAAAAAACACACAAGCTCTCATCTTGGTAAATAATTTATTACCTTTGAGCATCCTGCTCATAAAAAGCTTTTTTATACAGGGTTTGCTTTTGATATTTAGATTTTTCTGAAATGCTAGTCACACCAATTGCCCCCCATGTTATTACTGAAATTGTTAGATCATTCACTCAGTGTAAATATATCCCTTGCCAAACAGGTTGGTGAGGAGTTGAATCTCCTCCAAGTCTCTCTGAAACTAAGTATATCAATACTGTTTCATGTAGTTGCAGAACTACTTTTTTATACAGATGTTTCAGTGATGGTGAGAAATGCAGGTAGTTGTTGTTATTATTATTTTTAGCTTTTTTAAGAGGCTCTGGATATAGTAGCTAGCAAGGTGAACTTGAGTAGCACCCCAAAACCGGTTCATCCTTTGCAGGAATCTACTACAGATCTCTCAATTTTTAGTCCTTCCTCCGAGGTATTTCTTGTTTGATACACTTAACATCATAAGATTTACTAAAATCTTAATCATTGCTTCGTTCTGGAGTTCAAGACATCTATGAAAACAGTAGAAAACCTCAGGAGCTGATTTCAGTAACACTTCCCAAAATGGACAGAAATACCAAAGTTAAAGCAGAAACTAGATACTGAAGTGAATTTCTTTCAGTCGGGAAAACAATGAAGGTAACTCCTGGTAGCCTCTAGGCACATGGAATCAGTTCTAGGGGAGGAATCAATGACTCAAGGCCACGGCTGAACTGTGGCGGCTTCTTCTCGCGCAGTTGGAACAGGCACCAGTTTTGCTGGTATGTTAGGTATGAACTGGGGGCGAGCAACGTTAATAAAACAAGCAGCTATAACTAAAGAGACAACTTACTTTAAGGGGGTAGTTAGAGGGAATGAAGCCAAGAGCTCACTCTGAACTCCTCAGCTGGACAGCTTCTAATATCACGGTAGGTAATTTAAAGTGAGCTGCAGGATCTCTGGCTGGCTCTTCAGTTTGCAGGGTAGGCATATCCTAGGTGATACCTGCAACAGTTTTTGTGGTTTGGCACAGAAAACAAGCTTTTGACACACACACTTGCAGATAATTTCCTTATTAATAGAGAAATCCTTTCCTCTTTCATTAAGTCAATTATTTTAACAGAGTAACCCAGTCCAGACCTATCTATATGTCACATGGGTGCTTCCTGAGGCACTGTCGTTTCCATGAAGGAATCCAGTTGTGTCTCTGTCACTGAAGCCTGACACCTTATAAACACATGATTTTTTTTCTGAATATTCAGCTGCTGTCTGACACCAGTTCTCTGGAGAGTGACACAGAGAAGCACTTCAAAATTCCACATCTTTTGCAGAAGATTAGAAAGTAAAATGTTTACTGCGCCCTCAATGATTTCATCTTTTAGCCACAGGATAGGAACCAATTAAGTATTCCAAACTTTTCTGTACATTGAAGGTCTAAGATAAGTCATGCCAGAAAGTGATAGTTTCTAAGGGCTATATCTACTTAATATTCTGTTTCACGGTTGTTGCCATGATTAAGCAGCTGCTGTGAACACACACTTCACATTCCTGCACAAAACAGTAAGTTGATGTTCTTGTATAAAGCCTGGAAATGAAATGTCATTCGCCGCTACAGCTGGAGTGACCTTCCGTGGTGGTGGCACACAGACATCAAGCTGACTGTTACAGTGATTCCATTTTCTCTTCTAACTGCTTTGGTAAAATACAATGTTAAATTTCTCTTTCAGTGTTGACCAATTTAACTTGAATATTCCATGAGACCTGGGTGGTGTTTCGTATAATTTACCTAGATCTGTAACAGATCTGGGTGATGCTTCTGGAAGGCCATTCTCTCTCTGTTCAGCAACTTATTCCTTTAACCTGATTCCAGCATCTCCACTGATACCTGCTCCTGATTAATCTTCAGTTCTTGCAGCTGTTTTTACATGCTCTAATTGCAACTGTGCTGTAGGGAGCAGGTCAGGATGGCAGGTGGAGGGCCCTGTCCCGGGCAGCAGGGAGTCTCCCAGTACTATCCATCACTCCCTGCTTCCTTCTGGTGCTTCCGTGAAGAGCAAATACAACAGTATCAGTTGTTGTAGACACTGTTAATTTAGGCATTTTGTTAAATCAACAGTTCAAATATTTCACACTGTAGTGTCCACAGTGTTCCTACTCTTTTTTTTTTTTTTTAATGTTTTTTTGTAGATTTTTGTACCATCTGTGAGGATGAAGCATTTTGATGTTTTAAAAGTAGAAGGATGCAGTTTGATAGCTACAGGAAGTGCAAATGGTGCAATAATTTTGTGGGATTTTGCATCCGCCTCTGTGAGATGCCTATAAATATTGCTTTCATGGGGGCGTTTTGATCTCCAGTATTCATACAAACTTTTCAAATGGCACAGCAGAAATCCTGAGATACCTGGCTATAAAGGGTGATGGATGGACAAACAGGATTTAAAGTAGCAGTTTACGTGCCCCCCACTCCCTCCCATTTCAGATGGCTTTGCTGCCTCGTCCTGACATTGCAGGTAGAAGTGATCATTTGGGGAAGGGATGATGCAATTAAGAATAATGTGTTAGCATAACTCAGCACTGCCACTCTCACTATGTAAGTCACCCTGTCACTGACTAGAGGCTGCTACTGAGCTGTAGGCACATCCTTATTTTGGATGTTTCATGTTTGGGAGGACACCTGGAAATAACGCTACTTCAGATGATAACGGCAGATGAGTGTCGGTATCAGTGGCTGTACCCACAAGACTACAAGCCACATTCAGCAAGGAGAAATCTCAAGTGATGTTGGAGGTTTGGGAGTAAAAATCTTTCACAGAAAGAAACAAGAAGTGAGCATAGGATGGTTCCAGATTTCTCATGCGGATTAGGCTGCTACACCAGGGAAGTGAACAATGACATGTCTGGTTAGACCGAGTGGAGCAGCACGGCAGTATTTCTGTGTTGGTGATGGAACACATGCCTCTGAAGTGTCCTACCCCATAGTCTCACAGCATCCTTCATGTGTAAAATTGGCATGTTTGTGAGAAAGTGAGCTGAGTTTTTCTGTACCAAGGGAAATAATCAAAACTGAAATGCAGTTCTGGCTGTGACTCCTCCTTTGCTTTTGTCTCCCCATATATGAGGGAGGTAATTCACGTGGAGGCATGGAGGACAGGAAAGTCAGTGCTTTGTAAGTAGACACTTAAGGTTTGTAAGAACCAGGGTTCACACGACTGGTTTGAATGCCAGAAGCAAGGCACTTTTCTAACATTAACTTAGCTAGGTAACTTCAACAGAAGTTACTTTACTTTTCTCTTAAATGCTAATTCTTAAGAAAATACTTGGCTGAATGAAATGTTCATCATTCCATGAGGCTTCTGTATTTCCTGGTACAGGCACGTTCTGTACCTACTCCTCACTGGCATTTATCCACTAGAACTGATTAACTGATTCTGAAAAACTGTGTCTAAAACTTTCAGGTGACATGCATTCTGGGAAATGAAATGTTTAAATTTTTAGATTACAAATAAAGTCTGCAATTTTGGGGGGGAATAATACGCAACCCATCTGACACATCCTGTACAAACATCTTTCGTTTCAGGTGTCAAATTAATGAAGACAGCCAGGCTTTGGTTCTTCAAGCACCTGGAGTCAATGCCGTGTTATTCCTTGTACATGGTGCTTTGTCTTTGAGGTAACTGTGCATTTTATCTTCCCTCATGACAGGCACAGTGATTTGGAATTCTGTTGTAGTAAACTGATGTAATCTTTGTCCAAGATACCTGATATAATTGAGATGTTCTTTGTATTTCATCAAGTCAAGTTCAAACAGTTAATTGGCTTTCCCATCCTTAAACTTTTGTAATGCTTATCAATCCATATATGCTCTTTTTTTACCACTCCACTGAGTTAACCTTTTATCCTCTGAATGACCTCATAAGTCGCAATTTTGTTGAAGAATTCACCTTTTGTCAGGTATCAGTTTTCCTGTGTACTGTACCTTCTCTTCTTTGATTCTTATCTCTGTGAGATAACTGTGGCAGCATGCATTTTTTTTGTTTCAAACCTGATCCAATCCTCAAGCTATTAATACTCTCAGCAAAGAAAGAGAGGCAAGCTCACTGAAGCGTGCAGCCTCAAGTCATCTTAAAGCAAACTAGAAGCTGGCATAGGTTGGTAGTGTTGGGTGGAGAACAGAATTCTGGACAAATTGCTCATTTTGAGAGAAAGTCATTGCACCTGTAACATAAGTTACAGAAGTTACATGTAGCATAAGTTAAGAAGTGCCTCTCTTCCAATGGATATGCAAAGGCAATGGCAGCCAAAAGGACTCAGTATGGCTTAAATACTTACGCGGATTTAAAGTCTTAAGCAATTAGGCAGGTTTTTTGCTCTCCTGAATCGTAAGAATGGTTAATGGTCTTACGTTGCTTTAAAACCTCCAAGTAGCTTATGCATTTACCGCACTCCTACACGTAGCAGTGCCATTTAATTGAACATAAATTTACTTTTTGATGTTATAGTTTAATGATTAGTTTAAGAAATCCTAGATAAATTAAAAATGTGGTGGTTCCAATTAAAAAATAGAATTTTTAATAAATCAAGAAAAGTTCTGATTATGCTCAAGCAGGAGGATCCTACAATGACTTCGAATCATATAATGTTAGAAAGTTTTGGATGTACTGGTAAGGCACCTGAATGAATTTGACTGTGATCATATATACACACACAGTGTCCAAGAACGCTAACAAGTTTTTCAAATCAAACACTGAAAAATTATGAAGTCATGGCCACCTGTCCAAATTTAAGTGGGTTACTCCAGCTGCATACTTTCTATATGGGTTCTACGTTATCCCAGTTATTCAGATACTCTTACCCAAAACAGAGCAGCTGTGACCTTGGTGTAAGTTATGTGGCAAGACCCTCTCACGAGCACAGTCAGAACTCTCCTTGACTCAGAAACACAAACATTGAAGACCACATCCAAATAATTTTCCTGAGTTTCTTCCACAGAATCCCATTTCTGAGAATTTTCTTAACAGATTGAAAATGAGTTTCTATAATTAACTGAAAACTACTTGCAGAGCAAAATGCTGTGTAAAGTGAAATGGAATAAGCCACTGGCGTGTACTGAATTCTTCCCCTTCATTTCCTGAGGGTGAACACCAGTGTTAATTTTGATTGACTATGGATTTAATTTGCTCAAAACTCCTAACAGGAGAGGTTGGCTGTGTAATATGCAAATACCTCCTAGTTACTTGGATAAATTTCTAAAACACTAGAAGTCTAAAAGTCTGACCACTACAGGCACTATTTTATTATGCTTTATTACACTGGATGATGTTGATTTCCAGATAGCAAACAGTATCTTCAAGAATGTCAGTGATCTCCAACAATTTCTTTCACACAGGAAAATTAGTTCCCTGCCCTCTACTACTGCAAGGAGCGACGGCAGTGCCATCCCAGAGCATGAGGGCAGTTCTTTGAACCTACATAAGGTGGGTACAGTGGCTTCATGGATTCAGTAGCATTCAAAACAAATTTCTGGTTTCCTTTTGGTTTCTGTTTTAAAATCCCGTAGCTTACTAAAATCCCTTCGTAAAGCCATGCACAAAATTAAATAGCAAGAGTTACAGAGAAATGAACTTCGTTCACCTAAGCTGAATGAGGCGGGGAATTAAGAATACATTCTGTCAGTCAGCTGGCTCTGGATACATGGAATAGCTGACTATCGAAGTGTTCATCGGGTGCTTATGACTAGCAATTCTGACTTTGAAATGGGGTATAGAAGAACTCAAAGGGGAAGGTAAAATAGATAAATCATGAAGTACTTGAAGAAAAGTGGAACCACATCTACCTTGCAGCCACACTTGCTTAGATACATCTCTCAAATGACAATGATAATATTATTTTTTTTTTAATTTACCATCAAGATGCTAGTGTCTCTGTGTATTTTTACTAAGGATAGCATTATGATTTTTATGACACTTTTTTCCCCTTTTATGGCAGAGGAACATGCTGTATTTGCAGAGTAACAAATCGCAAGTAGGCAAAAAGAGGAAAATCCTGCTACCTCTCAAATTCTTTCCGTCATGTTGTTTCAGCAGAGCATGGCACTTCCATAGATTCCCAAGTAGACACAGGCCTGTCATCCACAAAATAAATTATATAATACCTTGTGCTATGCAGTTGTCAGAATAACAAAATGGATAGGCATCTGCAGCTCAAAAAGATCCCTAGAAGCCCAACACATCACACCTTGTACAAATCAATAGATAGGATAGATTGAAGTGGCTTGTCCTCTTCTAAGATACCTCAGACACTCGTGGCTGCATAGTTTTTCCTGCCTTAATTGACTTGGCAATTTTTGAGTCCAGTATACTGATTGCTGTCAGCCTCGGGGATCCTCACAAGCCTATATAGCAAGGCACATATGAAGGACTGTGACAATTCTCATGCTGAAGATGCAGATGGGAGTAACTGCTGTTGCTATTTATGCGTTTTGTCCGTCTTTGATCAAGGCAGTCACAAGACTCAGTTCTGAGTTAAACTGAGATCTAGGTTACATTCACGTGGCTGTAAGTGATCACTTTGCTTCTTCTAATAAATCAGTGCCATTCAGCCAAATTTGCCTTTAGCATGCTCCTAAATTCCAATTAATTTCATTTGTGATTTGTTCTTCTGTGATTTTGATTCTCTTCAGATGAAATATTTCTTGTTTTCACTCAGTGCTTCCAAAACTGAATGGAAATTGGGGCAATATTTAAATCCTTCAACTAAAACCAATTAAGTTCTTAAAATAATTTCAACTAGAGAACTGTTCTATACTTAGACCCAAGTTCAGTTTTCTAATTCTGTTACATTTTATTCCTTGCTTTTAGGAAGATTTAGAAAGTGAGGAAATTAATACTCAGATAAAAAAAGGTATGGAAGGATGTTTTTCATTCTCTTTCTTGTTGATCCACGAGTTCTGCCCAGATTACTATAGAAACTGAGTTTGTCAGTTTGTCTTGCAAACTGTCTTTTGAATAATTGGGATACCATTGGTATGTGGATAACACACCTAAACATCTGCACCCTCCTGATCTGCAGTTATATCCCAAAAGCCAGGCCAGGATGCAGGATATGCAAGGGCTTCATTGCTGGTTTTCCTAAATAGATACGACACTGAAAAAATGAAAACCTTGAAGGATGCGGGAATGACAACTTTACACACTTTCCATAAATATTTGAACAATGGATTATTAAAATGGTATAGCAAGAGCCAACTTGAGATAAGTATGAGTGAATGGCCTCACAGGCATAATCTTCAAACGCAGGTGAAATTTTAGAAGGAAAAATCTTCCCTATAGTACAAAAACAACAGAACAAGAGAGCGCCAAGTGCTTAAGAGTTAAAGCTGTGCAAATGGAGTCAGTGAATTTGCAAGAAGCCAATTCTCTAGAGTCTTTTGAACCCTTTAGACATCCTCTGCTGGAAAGCAGACTTTTTCAATAACAAGAAATTTGATTATCTGAAACGTGGATTTAAGCTGAATTTCTTTGGCAAAGAAAAAATGCCCCAAAACCAGAATATCCCTAAGCCTTGTAGCTGCCCAATGAAACAGACACTCATGTTAGATCCTGCATCCACTGAATGCCTATTTCACCGAGGACCTTCATGGGACCCCCCAGCATCTCCGACTCTGGGGAAGCCACAGCAGGAATTCAAACAAAGGTTCTCTGTGACCACCACCTTGTGTTTAACAAAAGTTTTGAAGTAAGTATACAAATCTCTGATCCCAGAATTATTAAGTGTCATCCAATTACTAAACCTCACCTTATTGCTGAATTTATAGTAATCTCCAGAAGCCTCCTGCAGAGACTGCAGAACTGCCTCTCAGCCACCCTGGTGACCATTGCCTTGCACTCCTCCACTCTCACTGGTGCTTGCTGTTTCGGTAAAATCTGTTGCTCTGCTCTAAATAACGTTCCCCCACACCATGGAGCAATAGTTCAGGCTGGTTTAGATAAGATCATGAAGATTGTTCTGATTTCTTTTCAGCTGTCTCTTATCCATATCTGTAATGTTTTCAGAGTAATGCCATCTCAATGAAGGAGTTTATTTTCAAATTTACTTTTTTTCCTAGTGTTATGCGATTTCTGTGCATTCAAAAGCAATACTAAAAATTGTTGAGAAAACGTATGATCATTTGTGTTCCAAAGCAGAAGGCACAACTAGGTCTAAGAATATCCAGTACTTGAAGGTGAATGTACAGTTATCCAAAGCTGTAGCAGGACACTCACCAGTACTGGCTTCTGCTCATGAACATGGTTGTATCTGCCTAGGGAATATTTGGGTAGCTATTTGAATGTCTTTGGGATGGGGTAGGACCATTAAGAAGATAATTCTACTAGTCTTCAGAAACATGCTTTTTAACTAGCAATTGCAGCAGCAGATATTTTATTGCATTTTTGGGTTAATAGGTTCTTCCATGGATGTAAATTAGTTCTGCTTTAATAACTGTAGCAGGGAGTAATGACAAGTGGAAAAATGGAAGAATCATGATTTGAAAAAATGATAACGAAAATTCACTATAAATTTACGTTAAAGTCTAGAACTTAATTTTTCACACACAACATTTACCTTCTAAGAAAGGATGATGATAAGCAAGTGTCCTACTCTCAGAAGAGGAAGAATATGTCTGGAACATTGCACAAGCCAGCTAGCACTAGTAGGGTAACAAATCAGGAGAGAATAATATCCTAACACACAGTGTCTACAGCTGTAATCAGCTTGTAAAGCCAGGCATGCAACAGAATGCTGATGACTTAGCTGTCCTATCACCTCAGATCTGTAAGGCTCTATTCCAGAAAACTTTACTCTAACCAAGAGATACAGAGTAAATACAGCAAGAAGGGGGAGTACTGTGATATGGCTGGGTAATGTTGGTCCTTGTGGCAGGCAGTGCCCACAACACATCAGCCATGTAAGGCTTTAACAGGAATCCCAGCAGAAGCAAGTCATAGGGAGAATTTTTCAGAAAGGTGGTGATGCAGCTTTGATGTTTTATGCAAAAATAGAACACGATGGTGAATGTCCCCAGGCGCAGTAGGTGTGGGCTTTGCTGGGTTTTGTTGTCTTTACAGTTGATGTATTAGTGTGCTTAGATTCCTGTAAGGACCTCCAAATTCAGCTGACGGTGATGTCAACGTGGGCATGATTGGCATGCATTACATGGATGACACAGTCAAGAATCTCCTCATCACTCTCCCTTACTTCCTCCCAGACCTAAAGAGGCAGTAAGGCAGAGTCTACTGGTGCTTACTTGAAAAATAGAAGTTGGTGAAGGAGACTTCATGGGCCCATTTGCAGCAAGAAACAACATCTCAGTAGCAAATGAGATGCATACTGGTGATATTCCACAGCAAATGAGAGGTAAATGGTGAAGCAGGGATAGGTACAGCTAGACTGAATTGCCTGGAAAGTGAAACAGCTTGTTCTTTTGATGCAGGAGAGAGAGCAGTCCAGAAGAATACACCCCAGCTACCTTGGTCATTCAGTCATTTAGCAGCTTTCTGAATACATGAGCCGAGTAATATTGAATAGATCAAATAGATCAAGTGGCACTCAGCTTCTGATGCATCGATTATTTTTTTTTATGTTATTATAAAGAGAAATATGTGTTTATTTATTTGTTTGTTTATTTTATGGAAACAGTGAAAGGACTTGTGCCATATTCAAAATATCCTTCCATTCCTCTGACAGCACTATGTACAGGCATCTCCACTAAAATGCTTTTGGCAGGCAGTAAGAGTGAGTAACGTGTTAAGTCATTCTGTTCAGGACAGTCTGTAGGGCCACAAAATATCATGCTGTAAATGTGCCAGAAATATGGAAATGAAGGTCCAAATGCTGCCAAACTTTCTGCATTAAAGCTATAACTAAATAATTGAAAAGGGTATTTTCTAATATGAAAGGATGGTAGATTAAAGCTTTGTGTTAATAGCATTATCAGTAGAATTCTTTTCATAAAAGACATTACAATTTTCTTCACTCACAAGCCTTGCATATACTTTCCATCTGAATTACTGTATTAATACCAAGGGCAAAGATTACTGCTAAGAACAAGCAAAAATTTCATATCTGTGGTAAAAAAACTAAAAAAAAAACCCTGCAGCTTCCACTGGACCATGATTCAGACCCTGATATGGAGTGTGCAGTAATGGCTTCAGCAGTTTGCTGCTATATAAGGGAGGAAAGCACATGTGGTCTCTGCAAGCAGTTCGTTGTTAGACTTTTAAATTCACACCAAATCTGACTTTCAATTGGCAGAAAGTCCAAGAGTTTATCTGCTGTCTAATTCTTCTCCAAACCTTTAGAATCAGCCTGGCAATTTTCCTCTTCTGCATCTCTCATATGAGATTGCTGTCTGTTACTGTGTCACTTTGCTTCTAAAATACCTGTTAGAACTCTTTCCTGCCACCTTCCTGCTCTTATGCGGTCAGACGCTGGATGGAGTAAGTTGGGGGGTTTCCCCCATTTACTTCAAAACTGAGCTGTAGCTTGACGTTGATGCTGAAAATGAGGAGGAATTTCCACTCCCCACTGACTCAAAGCAGTAAATGGGTCCAGGAAGGCAGCATGCACTGAACAGGACTTTAATTAGTTGTGGAAAAGTATCTACCCTATTACCAATCATCTGATACTCTCCCTTTGTCCTTTCGTGCCTGTGCCGCTGTGTATTTGCTTTTCATGTTTTCCTCACTCTTCTCTTTTATCTGCAGTGCTACTGCCAATTCCGTGTTCCCGTTACAGATTTTTCCTTGTTACGAAAAGGTCAACTTCTCTGTCAGCCTCCTTGCTGGCTTGCAAATGTACAGCCCAAGAAGCCAGTGACCACTATAGAAGGTGGAATTACACAAAAGATTCCTCTGTCTAGTAGTGGAAACGAGAGATAAGAGGCAACTTCATCAGGAAAGAGGAAGCCTAGGCAGGAAACTGAGCAGTTGTGGGTCACAAGGAAAATGGCTCTTCGGTTCTAGCGTCACGTGAATGCACTAAAAGGTTGTAAAACATTAAGCTTTCACTATGTATGAAATTAATCCAACTTTGTTTTACCAGGACTGAAAACCAGTTTAACCCCCGGGAAGCTCTCATACCTAGTTCGTGCATCTTGACAGGATGACTCTTAGTTTTCACTCATGTCATTTAAGAAAAAACTGTTTTTTCCATTTCAAACCTATCCAGGCAACATCACATTGTCCACAAAGAGTATATATATATTTCTTTGCATATTAATGAATTGTCCATTATATTCTACTCTGTGCTTGACAATGAGATACTGACATTCACCTTAAAGTAACTTTCACTGACTTGTAATCTTTGCTTCATCCTGCCCAGTGCCTACCAAGAGCATGTCGTAGCAATGACTGCAATGGTTTAATTGTGAATGTGTACCATTAATGAAATATATTGATGTTTTTGCTTTTTTCTTTCTTAACCAGAGGGACATATTATGATATCATGCACTAGAGCATTGCCTCATTCTTAGAGGATCAACAAAACAGTAAAAATGTAAAGAAAAATCTGACATATTTTCTTTACTTGAACAGTGTACCAAGATAAGACAAACAGAGAAAAATGGATTCAGAGCTCTACAGGGACTAAAAGTGTTTCCTGCACATAAAGGTCATGTCTTCAGCTTGAAATAATAACTTGATGCTGTGAAAAATGAGACAAACAGAAGTAAAATATTGTTAGCATTATTCCCTTGTGTTCAAAGAGGCTACATTAAGAATTAATTTATCCATGTCCCCTGAGTGGTGTTTCTGCCACATACCATTCGCAGGCTGTTTTGTGGCGGGATTGCTTTCACACTTCTTTTAATTTTCTAAAAGCCATGCTGATAAATCCAGTAAACTAACAACCATGGTGGCACACAGAACTGCCCGAAACGTGGCAGTGTTGCTTTTTGCCTCAGAAAATAAAGGAGGAGCTATACTGGAGGGCACACGCTACTAAGTGGTTGACTTATTCCATGAAGAGGAGAAAAATGTGGTAGTGACAGCACATATTGATGGTCCAGTCAGGTACAAAGATGACTAATATTTCTTACAGCTATGGTAAATCAGTTGAACTGCCTCCAAAGTCCCTCTTCTTGCTGGACTTGTATATAGGCTAGAGCAAATAAAACACAACATTGGGTGTATTTTCTGTTCTAATTTTTCAATGCAACACTTCCAGGTTTTTCAGGAAGTCAGACTGTTGCAGACTGTCATTTTCTTTCAGCAAGGTGATCTTGAATGCATAGGTAACAGCCCCATCATTTAAGAAATGACCTCCTGTTCTAATCCTGTCTCAGCTTTCAATACTTGTTAAATTGACACGGGTCCTAAGCATTGCATCTACTCGATGCTTATGCAATTAAACCATTGCAGTCTGAAGATGCTTTGTAGACAACTGTAATTCTCTCTTGGCTAACAAGTACATTTGAAGGGGTTTCTTTTGGTTTTTTGGGAGAATCAATGAGCAAATTTTGTGTAAATCCTGCTCTGGTGGCAGCACCTTACTGTTAAGAGCAATTCAGAATAATGGTGCTTTTACTCCTCAGTTTTGTAATTATAAAGATGAACTGTTTGTTTTCTGATTTTTATGACATCCTTCTAAGATTTTTTACTCTCAACTTCAATCTCATGGATTTTTGTCTGACAACTAGCATACTGAACTCTGGAACAGTGCTGCAGAAGTTGGTAACGTAGACAGATATTCTCCCACTTTCGTACCCCTTCTATAAGTATCCGTTTTTCCTTTCTGTCCTTTGGCGCTGCTTCTACTGTGTCTGTAGGCTCTGGCTTGCCACAAATAGATACTATCTTCGTTACTTTGGACAACCCAGGAAGTCTGAATTATCAGATACCAGTTGGTTGATTTTACCTTGTGATGTTAATAACTTTCCTACTATAATTAAAGAGAAAGGGAATCCCATGGAAAAGAAGTCTGAATATTCTATCATGCTGGACAGGGACAAGTAAGATCTCATACTTGTACATACATGGATGACAGGGGGAGCAGTTCTAAAAACATTTTAAAAGTACCTTTCACCTGAAGGTCAGAAAAAATATTAGTATTTCCTATGAGTTATTTAGAAAAATCCTTTTTAAAAAATGTTTTTACACAGCATGAATAAATCTCTTCTTTGTTATGACTAGGTGACAGGATTAGGTGATACTCGGGATTTGAATCTGATGACTAGATAACTGTCTCAGATTTTAGCCTAATTAGGGTCTGTATGTGATGTACACTGTTCAGGTTAGCAGCCTATTCCCCTTCCAGTTCCACAAGCTGATATACTTCTGGGATGCCAAAAAAAATATTGAAAAAAGTTTCATGTGAATAATTTCAACCAAAACCCAAATCCTTCTGTAAGAATAAACCCAATTTAATCTTTCAGTTTTAAAAATGGTCTTTTTAAATTTGCTGGGATGTTATGGATATATTCACCTACCTCTGACCATGACGTTCTGTCACTGGCATAACTGTTGTGTGTTTAATAGCAGTACTGGACCCCTCTCCTCCTGGACAGAGTTCTCAAGTGATGTGGGCTAGTTACAAATCACGCCAGAGAGCCTTGGCCCTCTACCTTAAGTCATATTTCTAGTCCTGGAGCTCCCTGGTTCATCAGTTAGCGGGTTGACCAAATGAACATAAATACTGCAGCAGGAATCTTCAGAGGCAACATACATGGTGTTTTTAGTAATAAAGCAGTCCAAATCTGGGAAAAATTACTTTGGGGCTTAAAAAGTCATGCATGCTTTAGTGGTAAGATCTCATATACCATGTACATTCTTAGGTTGCCTTTTCACCAAAGCACTTTGGGACAATGGGAAATCTCTAAAGTGCTCTACTGTTACCCCATTTAGGTTGGTATCCTGCTAACACTTATTATTCCATAGAGTTCTTACTAATGTGAGTAGTCCCATTGAAGTTGAAACAGTAACTCATTAATATAGAGAAGTGCTTGGCTGTGTTTCAAGGACTAACCCTTGTAGTCCATTTGAACAGCAGCTAGTTTGAAAACTCTGAAATCAAAGATACTATGAGTAATCCAGCTGACCTTAAAGACACTTTCCACAAATTACGTGTCTGTGTCAAACTGTGACTGCTTTTTGAGGACTTCAAATATTTCAGTAAAAGAGAATGGCTATCATACATTTACAACATTAATTAAACAGACTGGAAGCAAACGAGAAGCCTGCTTAACTGTGCAGAGAACTGGTGGCCACACTCTGCACAATAGTCTTACCATTCTATATACTCTGTGTGCTGTCACCTCCAGAGTAACTTGATTCCTCTGGATTTATTGTACCAAATAGTGTAATGGATAGCTAGCCAAGCATCCTCCAAAAGGCTGTGTTACTTATGGATGCTAGGCTCTGTTCTTTACAGGATACAGCAGCTTCTCTTGGGTCAAGTCAGTCATCTTCATGATGCTACTACAGTTCACTTAGTGGATAACCGTCATATAAGTCCCTAAGATAAGATCTTAGAACTTTAATTAACAAATCAAGTTATAAGTGCTATTAACAGATGTTCCCCAAACGTGCATATACCTGAAAAGTCCTTCATGCAGAGAAAAAATTATAACGAAGCCAGTGTATGATTATAACAAGATACCGAAAAGCCCACCTCCCTCCACTTTTTGATGGTTAAGAAGGAAAAGCACCTTACTGTGATTAACTGCTAAAAGATTCAGAGCCATAAAATTCTTCTTTTGCTAGGCATACTGACTTCTCTGAAGAACAATAAATGTTATTCCAGAGGTACTGCTCTAACCTTTCTCTCATGTTTCAGGAGCTTTGGTGTCCTTGGATAAGCAAAGAGTTGGTGGTGTGTTCCACAGGTAGCACATATATGCCACAGTATCCTAGTCAAATGTCTTCTTCCAGAAACATTTAGATTTCCCTGTTAATCAGCTGGAGAGAAGACAGAAGGAAGATTGAGAACTAGCTTCAAATAGTGAGAAACACCCTTTTTTAAAGGTACCTGGATTTAGGTCACAGCAGCACGGAACATGCTATCTGTAACTTTAAAGTTAACACTATTTTCAGCTGAGCTAACTTTATACTAATTAAACACAGTTACAGAAACAGAAAAAGCAAAAACCAAGCAAAGCTCCTTGCGATTGTTTTGTTAATGCTATGCAGACAAGTCTTCAGAATTATCGTTCTAATACTTTTAGTGCCAATATTTTTGTTTGACCAGAACGATTAACAGAATGAAATGCCCATATTACCCCCAAAATCCATTTTTAACAGCACAGATTACTTCTGGTTTATGCTACTTTGTTTTAGAAATACAGTAGCATGTCACAGTAGGGAAAAACTGTTTAGATAAGATATTTTTAAATTAGGTTTTCTGATCAATTTACTGCCTGTCAGTTCAGGTTTATGGGCAAAATCCTGATTTCTTGTTGCACCAATTTAAATCTTAGCTATGGAGGTTTAAAACAGTAAAAAGCACTGTAGGTCAACTCAATTGACCCCAATTATTTTCATAATTTTTATTATACAGTACAAACCAAGCCCAGGGCGTGGTAGATATGTTTAAAGGAAGGTCTATGCATATGAATCAGGGTGTAATGAAGGTGAAAATATAAAAGTATTATTTTATCATTATTGTGATTCAATATGAACTCCTTACACTGAACAGTTGCAAAAAAGACCAAAATTTGTAAAAGATATTCAGCATAACTTAGGGTGATCAGAAATCATACTCCTTTTCAGCAGTTTCCAGTGGCTGTTTACTTAATGATGGGGTTAGTAACAACGTTGTTCTGGTGGATTTTGTGTTAATTGAAAGTCTCAAACTGTTCTGCCCCAGGATGTGCTAAAATCCACTTAACATCTTCCCTATTTTTATGAATGGACCCTGAACCCTTACTCTAAATCTGAACTTTTGGATAGCACTGAAAGAGAACTGGCAAATGTTGGAAACTGATCTCCTCACCAACATTTAAGAAACCAATACATAGTTTTGTCCCTTCTTCCATAGCACAGCAACTAAACTTCAGTCTTCTTATGCTTTATTCTCTATTTTCATCTAAATAGGAAATCCAAATCTTTAACTAGCACAGTTAATAATAGCATCATAGTGAACAGCACCTATCATCCCATGCTGCATAATGAGCCACCCTTCTGCTTGGGAAAGCACATGGCAAAAGGGGAAGGGATCTTGGCTTTATGTAAAATCGTTCCTTCAGGACCCAGCCGGGGTTGGGGAGCAGTGTGTTACACTAACTGGTCTGAACTAAGAATCCCTGGCAGCTCCAATAGGCTCTGCACAGGTCTGGCTCCACATCCCTGCAGGTGCTCCCCAGGGCCTCTGGTTCTGTTCCCCCCAAAAGCCCCTATGAAACAGAAACTCAGGTGAGTGTGATACAGAGGAATTACACCCCGCGCTCTGTGAGCTGTTTTGATGGCAGAAGCAAAACACAAACAGTGTTCTCCCTTACCCAGGTTCTATGAGCGTCCCAATTACTCTTGGTAGCAAAGTTAACTGTAATAGGAGCTTTGTGAGTCTCTCACTGCAAGGCAGAGTTCTGTAGCCTTTTTATCTCTTGCCATCACAGTGGTTATTTTTACTTTAAGTGTTTGCCTCAGAACTCCATTTTATATTCACAATCTCATAAGCATCAGATACACAGCAAGGAGTTAATGCGCCCTGCTGTTTCTGCCTGTTCGTTCCTTGCTTGTGCTTTCAAAGAGCATGTTCATCCTCTAAGCCAGAAGAGTGCATGCTGAGCTCATATTCAATTAATTACCTGTCATGATTCTCTGAATCCTTCCTGGCATTTTAGCATTCCAGGACAATGTCACAGTATGGCACAGGTCACAGAATACATATTCTATCATCTGTTGTCTGGCTAAAGGTACAAATCTTTGCCAAGTGTGTCACTTTAATGACTATTTAGGATAATCCTTGTAACCAGTGCCATTGTTACCCACTATTTTGGGGAAAGTAGTGGTTTTCCTACATTACTGGTAATGAACAGTGCTTGATCTGCCGGCCTCCTTGGACAGACTGTCTTCTGATAAGCTGACTATACAATGGCTTGCAACAATTTACCTGTCTTCAACTTGTTGTAGGGCTATGGTGGATTTTGGGGTAATACTGCTTCTTTTTTTAGCAAAATATCCTGTGGGAGTATATTTAAAAATACTATGATCAAATGTACCAGGTCTGGCTGGGATGAACCTTATTTTGTTCACAGCAGCCTATATGGTGGCTGTGTTCTGGATTTCAAAGTGTTTTTTTCCCACCCCCAGCAAGTAAACTGGACATGCACAAGAACCTGGGAGAGGACACAGCCAGGACACCTGATCTGAACTGGCCAGAGATATTCCATACCATATAATGTCCTTCTCAGCAACAGGAGCTCATGGAATGGAGGAGGAAAGCAAGATATTCATGGTTATGGTGTTTATCTTCCCAAGTAACCATTATGCGTTCTGAGGCCCTGCTTCCCAGGAAGCGGATAAACATCTGCCTGCTGATGGGAAGTAGTGGATTAATCCCTTATCTTGCTTTGCTTGCACATGCAGTTTTGCTTCACCTATTAAAACTGTCTTTATCTTGACCCATGAGTTTTCTCACTTTTACTCTTCCAAATCTCTCCCCCATCCCACTGGGACAAGTAAGCAAGCAACTGGGTGAGCACTTAGTGTCTGCCAGGGTCAACCCACCACACTAACCAACCTTGTGGTTAAAACTAAACCTGAACTTGTCTGACAAACCAAGCAGCACCAGAAAAAGTGTAATCTCCATTTGTTACTTGTGTTCCCTTCATGCACCCCGTGATTTAGCAGTTAGCATGCGAAAGGTAACCCCCCCTGCAGTTCCCCGAGTCCTGTTTGCCTTTGTAAGACAGCTACATCAGCCCTCTTCCAGTTACCTGAAAATTGCCTAGTCTTCAAAGATTATTTAAGATGAACAGTTCAGGTTCAGAGATCCTTACCCATTTCTTTTGATGCTTTTACACATTATGCTTTGTAATTGCATAAGATTTTCTCTTTGGTATTGTCCCTGTTTATAGTTAAAACTAAAATATTTTACTGTGTTTGCAACATGCAGATATCCCACTTCGGTTTATTAACTGACTATTTACTTACCTAGAACTGACTGTTTACTCAGAACTATTTACTCATTCTTTTCTTTTTACCAAACCTTTAGGCACTGCTGGGACTTCATAGGTTCTTAATTTTTGAATTTCACTCTTTTCAGTCTTGCTGCCTGCTCCCTTCGCTTTTCTTATTAATTGCCTGTTTTCCAAGAGCTGATTTGTACTCATGTCTGCTTATGCCACTATACTCTCCACTGTGCAGAACAACCCATCCATAATGTAATACTGTTCCCAGTAACAACCAATTCTTTAATCCTATGCTGAATGAAATCAATGAACCAGCTCTCAGGAGGGAACCACACTGCAAGGAAAACTGTCAAAAATGCATGACTTGTGTTATCTTTAACAGCCTTCCATTCAGTTACTACCTTACTGTTGTGTTATTTAAACTGTGACAAAATTATAGTGCTATAATGCTCTCTGACTTCTTTTTCCATAATTCATTAAATTAACGAAACCTGAAGTGTGTTCAGACTGCGTGTCATTCCTCAGCATTACTGTTTACTTGAGAAGTTCCAACTCCTGGGGGTTTATAAATACCAAATGGAAACTGGTCCTAGCCCCAAACATTTTACACAATGATACTATCCAATTGTTTTTCTTAACTGTCACAGGAAAAAGCAGAGACACTTCATTTCTTTCAAAAGATAATCTACTAAGGCACTGCACTGCAAGGAATTAATTAGAAGAATACTTGTTTATTGTGTGCTAAAGAAAAAAGGATGCTACCGGAAAGAAATTGAGCACAGAGAAGCATACCAGGCAAGTGATACTTCCAAATACATCCACCCATCTTCAAGCAGTCTTTTCGATGCTGTATTGAGCACAACGCTGTGTGTTAAATGATTTGTTGGTATTAGCTGTGGATTTTCTCTATGTCGATGGCTCTGTATTTCTTTGCAGGTTAGTGTCTTTCCACCAGCATCCACAGTTATATTGCAGGCTTACATGTTCCAGGTGTATCAGTTGTTCCAGATCATAGCTGTATTACGGAAAGGTATCTTAACCAAACAGCCTCTTTCAGCACGGCAGAAATTCATGGTTGTACTGGCTGCAGTAGTTAGTTTGCCAGAATTTCATTACAGCCCTTGCCAGTGCTTTACAAAATCTGTGACGTTCTTCAGCTGCCCTCACCCACTGGGGTAGTTCAAGCTGAATGGCATCAACAGTACCAGAACTACGGGAACCAAAAGTCTTTGTTATATATCCACCACTATAATAGCTCCCGTTATTTGGGCTAGGATTGGACGGAGAAGGCACGCAAACATAACTGTTATTTTGTTCTTCAATATATTTACCCAAACTTCTGTTCCCTGCAACTAAATTCTCAGAAGACACATTGACTAGCTGACTGGCTAGATAGCTAATTGAGGAACTTGATGCAGAAAAGACACCTGAGTTAAGGGAAGTTTTTGGAAGTGTGTAACCTAGTTCTATCCACCGTTCAGGATGTGCTTGTCCATGGATATCCAGAATCAGGCCCCCTGTCATCTGTGATTTTGCAGTGGTCAAAAATCCCATATACTCTTCCCAGGACTGTTCTGCTTGGGGAATTCCAAAGGAGGCTTCTTCCTTTTCCCTGTTAGCATCCATCTTGAACCTCTGTAGGTGGTTTATAACAATATGTGGGAAGAAGCCATCAGTAATTTCATTAATTTCTTCAGCAAGAGCCTGAGCCACTTCTATAGTATACCTGTCTTGGTTGGTAGACACTTTGCATTTCTTATAATTTTGATTACTTCCAGGCGGACACTTATGAGAGAAGATACAAGAGGATGTGTTTGCATCCAAACAGGCAGCTTCTCGATCAGGGATGTCTTTGGGTTCCATTGACCCACCATGTGGGACAGAGAGAATCAGGTTCATGTTACCCACTTGATATTCTGTGAAATTATTGTGACCAAATATAACCTCTTTGGTGCCAGTGGCTTTCAAAAGCAAATATATAATGGAAATGAAGAACAAAGTCATATTCTTCATTTGCTGCTGGAAGGCTTGGCAATATGGAATATATCAGTACCTACATAAAAGCAAAAGACAGATTTTAGATTACTTACAGCTGGGAACACATAAGAGACTGTTCAGCTGCTGCTGGAATAACCAGTAACTGATTAACCTGTTTTTATTCCCTGTCACACAAAGAAGAAAGTAGTTATATGAGAAACAAAAATGAACAGGGCACTTAGTATGGTTAGATGTAACTGATGCAGTGTTTCCAAAAGAGAAGATTCTCCCAGAATAACAGAGCAAGGGAAATGGGAGGTTACTGGGCCTCCTTCATTTTCGCAGAAAGCACAAACACTATTTGATCATTCTATCTGATCCCAGAGAATCACTAGATCCCAGAAAAATACTTGATATAATTTTCTCCCACCAAAGCCTCCCTTTTTTCCACCTCTGAAATGTAAGAAAATTTTAACAAAATTTGCTGTAACATCTGTATCTCATTGACCTTTGTGAAATATCCACATGTTTATAGAAACTAGAGGCTATAGCAGCTCAGGCTAGCACTGGGCTTCTCTAGCAGACAACAAAAACTGAGTGCTTCCAAGCTCTGTCTCTAGCTATGCTCCAGGCCGAGTTAATCTAATAGCATTACAGATAGGTACCAGTGAGTGCAATAAGGAGTGACTATTCTCTTCAACAGAACTATGATATTTTTAAGCCTCGGCTAACTCTGCCATTTTTTGGAAAGCTGGAATTCAGCAAGATGCTGACAGTGCTTTCTGGTTTGAAGATATTACATCCCTAGAAAGATCAGAGTCTTGAGTGTAACTGTGTTGGACAGATGTAAAATGGGTGAATAAAGTCAATGAAGAGCAGAATCATAAAAGGATACTTTTAACTTCCAACCCCTTAATATAGGCCAGATGAGGAATATGTAAACAGATGCACTTGCAGGTGAGGCAGGCTGCCCTGTTGTCTGTCCTGCCCCTAACATTACATCACCTGCAGAAATGCAGAGGATAGGAGGAGCAGACAAGGGGGAAGAGTAAGAAAGAACTGAAGATCTGCAAGAATCTGTCCACAACATCTGGCCTGAGAGCAGGCAGTAAGACTGAGAAGGCAAGGTGCCGTACGGAAGCACCCTCCCATCAGCCACCTACTCTAAGAAAAGAAGAGGGCAATTTCACCCAAATAATGTAGCAAGATATTCTTTTCCCACTACGAGGGAATCCTGCTGGCTTTTTAGAGGCAACCTCTGCTGTCTACTGAGCTGATCCGCACTGAGGAACCTGTGCATGAAAAGCAAACATCTATCTTCCTGACTTCTTTCTGGGGTGAAAGTCCTGCAAAAGTCTGTGAACTGGAATCTGATCCCTGAGAATCTAATCTACAGTTTTCCTGCAGAGCATGACTAACAGCTTTTTTAGTTTCTTTTTGACCTTTCAGTTAAGGGGTCCTTTTACTTGAGCTACTGGTTTAAAACAAGCTTTTCTCCAAGTCCTTGGTTAGTTCATGCTTCCCTAGGTTTCCCTGAGGCACAAATATTCATCTGCTAGTTCTCCATTTGCATTACCAGAAATGTGGGGGAAAGGACGATTTTCAAGCATTATTCAAAATCCCTTTTCTTGGAAAAGCAGACTGCACACACAGAGTGTCTAAGTCAAGGAACAAGGCCCAGCACCAAGTTATATAAATCAACAGCACCAACTCCCAGGTGCTCCTCACCTGCCTCAGCAGGACTCAGGTTTCCTTTGCCTCAGGCTCTCCCCTTAAATACAAGGACACAGCTGTCCCTTTCCACCCTACCAAATTGATTGCTGTCACCTGCAGCAGTTGGCTTGGCTTTTTGCAATTTTTTGTTAATGACTGAATCAAGCTGTTAACACTACTAGAGCACGCTTTAAAGATATATGGACAGAGAGCTTTGTGTAATTGCCAAACTGGCACAGCTCAGGCTCTGGGCAGACTTGGGAGAGTCTGGAGGAGCTCGATGACCCCCAGGCTGGTTTAAAGAGTTTTGGGGACACAGAGGAAAAATGTTAAGTCACAGTAATACAGGCTAGAACTGCTATTCTGGGCTTCATCATGGTGAAACGGACTTTTCCAAAGGATTTTAGCTCAAAGGGATAGTGTTCAGAAAAGCACAGAAGCACCTGCAGCTAGAAGGAAAGTACTAGAAAATCTACCTGTCTTCTTCAGCACAAGGGTGAGGTCCACGTGCATACGGCACAAAGTAACTGTAACAGGCTCCAAGCTCACTGTTGATTGTAGATAACTCCACAATGGTTTAAACTGGTAGTAATCCTGCAGGACTATTTGAAGATTTGCCTGCAAAGAAAGGGAGAGAGAGTTCCTCCTGCCTCTGCCCGTTCGAAACTGAAACTGAACTGACCATGTCACTTGGCCTGGAGGTCTCTAGAGGCCAGGCTCAGCCAAACAGCCACGTGGCACCGAGCCTTAATCTGCACCTGTATAATTTCACAATGAAGGATCACAAATGGGAAAAAAAATATTCACTGGTATGGTAGAAGCTTATCATGCTTTTGTTCTGTAAACTGACGTATGTTTCTAGAGATTAAAAAAACTTGACACAAGCAGCAAGCACCAAAGGTAAGCTTCAAATAGTAACATAATCAGTAAAGGCAGCAAAACTGGTAATGCAGAGGGGTTTGAGGCCTAATGGCAAAAATGAGTGCTGTAATTCTGGTTTTGTTTTTTGGGGTCTTCTGGGGGAAGTCTAGGAATTCTTCTGACAGTTCACTGTAGGAAAGGTGATAGGATACAAGAGGTAACAGTTTCAAACTGAAAGAGGGTACATTTAGATTAGATGCTAGGAAGAAGTTCTTTACTGTGAGGGTGGTGAGGCGCTGGCACAGGCTGCCCAGAGCAGCCGTGGATGCCCCATCCCTGGCAGTGTCCAAGGCCAGGCTGGACAGGGCTGGGAGCAACCTGGTCTAGTGGCAGGTGTCCCTGCCCATGGCAGGGGGTGGGAGCTAGATGGTCTTTAAGGTCCCTTCCAACCCAAACCATTCTATGGTTCTACGATCTGTTTGTGTGCACAGCCATCTAAGCATTTGAAGCCATCTCTTATCTCTTCCTGGCTAAGAAAATGTGGATAACTGGCTAGCTGAAAAAAGGTCTCATAGACATAGTCCAGCTGGCTGGACAAAAATGCACATCACTCTCAGCTTATCTGAAGTAAAGAAAAATACACTGTCTTTGGCTGTTTTTGTTACACAATAACAGGAAGATTTCGGTGGGAAAAGAATGTTGCAGGTGGGAACAGAAAACTACAGAAGAGAAACTAGGGGTGGGCTTGGTATTTAGGCAACTAACCAATAATGAGCTTAACTTTTGTAATATGTATGAGCTAATTATAACAAGGCATAAAAAGTGACTGTAAGGTACAATAAACGAAGTCTGCTGATCACTCATATTGAGTGACTGTGTCTTCCCTCCGTCGCGACAAGAAAATACATTCTTTCAACTCAGAATCATTCCAAGCTATGCCTGGCAGAGAAAAGGACTGAAACAACTGGAGACTGCAAACTGAAAAGACCTCCGAGTTGAAAAATAAAGACTAAAGGACAGATTGGCAGGGTGGGGACAGGGGTGTCCTTTGGAATACAGGAAGGAGGTGAAGGATCTCAATGTGAAGAATGGAGGGAATATGGCAATTTCTAATAAGGAACAAAGGCATGAAAGAAAGGTAGAGGGAGATGGGGCAGACTACTGGATTTTTTTTCACAATGAATGAACCAAGTAGAGTCAAATGCAAAAGTCAAACAAAATCCAGACTTCCATGATGCTTATTCAGTTTTGCACCCATGTCCCAGCATAGCATGATCTCTTTTCCTGATGTTCTCGCTTACTTTGGTACTGATCTGCAGCAGCTCACAGCTACACGTCACTGACTGGCAGGATCCCATTCTGCTTCTCACTATGTATCACTTTGCATTATTTTCAGTAAGGAGTGCAGAACAGGCTGTGAAAATTGGATGTACTGTCTGTCTGTTTCAATATTTTCTTAAAGATCAAATAGGCAATACATGGGTATTAATCACTGTAAACTGGTTCAGCTGATTTTAAAAATGCACCTCTTTTCCACATCTTATTTCAGGCTTCTCATTGTAGAGTAAATTATGAACTAGGTTCCTATTAAGCTTCTACAGATAGTTATGCAAAAATATCATAAAATAATTACTTCTATGTGTTTTTTTTATAAAAGGGTATTCCTTCTAAAAATTAAAACATTTACACACAACCCCAATTAAAAAAAAAATATTGGGACCTTACATGCAGACAGAGGGGTTAACATTCTAGTACCTCTAGAAACACACTGAACCCGCAGGATTCTGTGAATGTTACAGGTAATATTCCTGCATGCATGTACCACTTGTCAGTATGCAGTTGCTGTAGCTGCAAACTATTGCTGCAAATATACATACCTAGATCTTTGCATATGAACTGAGGAAAATGCTTTTTGATGACACGTATGTGGTAAATTTTGAAAAAAGAAGTAAAAATTGCCGCTAGGCCCTGAGCTACTTAGTCTTGCTTTGACAAATCTCACAAACCTCAGCGGTGCTTTGTGTGGATTTGGGATTGTACTACAAATAACCATAACACTCCTCCCTAGCTTAATTCTCCCATACATCCCTACCTTAGCACTGACAAACCTCTGATGAGTAACAAGACTGTCAAGGGAGATTTCACAGCATGAATGCATTATACAAACGTTGTGTCCATATGCTGTTAGCCCCAGGAAGACATTGGGGTTTATGGCTACTCAAAATTAATGCAATCAGAGCTGGGTGATTAGAGAAGCATTTAAAGTTTCAGGGAGACAGTTAGTCACTGGTTGTTATGTCTGTGGCTCACACATCCTCATAATGACAATGCATACAAGAAAAGTCTGCTATGAAGGTAAATAGCAATTTGAACTAGAACTTGTTCATGCCTCTTCTGTATCATAAAGACCAAGGAAGACTGCATTTTCCTCTGTTTTCATACATCCATAACAGCCCAAGCTATCAAGACAAGGCACTGTAGTGGACTTGTGTGAGGATCTGAGGCTACTGACAAACACAGGAATAGATTAGACTGACATAGCTGAAGCAGTAACTGCCTCAGGCATTTGCTTTTCTGCCTTCCTGGAAATTGTTGTTCTCTGAAGGAGAATAACATGGCTGGTGAATCAGCTGCTAGTTAATAACAAGAACTGGAGTAGATGTGTTACATACCCCTTAGCACTCTGGAAGGTAGACTGGTTACTGAATCATTATGCTGATCCATACTATTGACTGGAAGCTTCCATGGCTTGTTTCATTCTGTTACAGCTGGTCATCTGCTTTAACTTCTTTGATATAATTTATGATCCCTGTTTAGGCTACCTGAGTTTTGGTAAGCTACAGATTAGTAAGAAAGGAGGAACACATCAATATACACTGTCAAATAAATAAAACTAATACAGCTGAGCTTCACAAAGATTTTCAATAACTAGCAACAATTAACTCTGTTAGCTAATATAATTCTTACACATCAGAGTGAATGCTGCTCAGCATACTTCTCATGGTACCACTTATGAATCCAGATAATACAAATCTTTTACCAAACCTACATCCTGTCACTAACACATCTGTTTATAAATGGGTAAGACTAGTCCCTAAGTGGAAAATTTGTGAATTTTGTGGAGCCTATGCAAAAGCAGCAAACAGCTAAACATGGCAATTTAAATGGTAACTGTAGGAGCAGACCCCAGGTCTGTAGCTTAAAGGCCTCCTTGTAGCCCTAGAGAGAGAAATTAAATATATTACCAAAACCACCTGAAAATCGTCTTTATGATTATGGAAAAGAAACTCATTAGGTGCAAGATAGCAATATGTGATTATTCCACAACCTCTTTTCTTGCCACCACTTATATCCTATTTCTTCTGAAGAGAAAATCATTAGGTAAAGTGTAAATAATCACTGTACCATTATTCTGCTTGCAATCTACACAGGCTAATGGTTCCACCTTAAAAAAATCTGTTACCTGGATATGAGAACAACATTCTTTTAATTCAGATTATGTGTTGGTTGATTAATAAGCAGGCAGGACTGCCACTTACTGAGCCACCTGTGCTGCATCCATGCACAGCTGAATTTCCCTTAGAGGCCTGCAAGACTGTTCTTTACTGGACATAGTTTGATTTAATCACGGGTTACAGCTGTAGACAGAAAATACCACTGGAGGGCAAAATGCATTTATGTAACAGGCAAGCAGGGGCAGGAGAAAAGTAGTTCTGTTAGCAACAGAGTTAATGAAGGCTCATTTCTTGACACACACACACATACCTTTCCCCCCTGTATCTTCCTGATTCCCAGGTGAGAGGGAAACCATTTCCTTTAGTAGGAGAAAAACAGACAACAGCCTGCTTCCAAAAAGCAGGTTTTACAGGTCTAGGTATATTCCCTGCACACATGTCAACCTTACAGCTAGAGGAGACCAAAGAGTGCCCCAGGATCACCCCTTTCTGCAGCTTTCATTCAAAGGAAAGCTTGCACTGACAGGGATCTGTAAATTGCGGTACATACGTTTGCATGATCAGGGCAGCAAGACCCAGGGCACTCCATGGCATGAACCAAAGGCTAAGCTCTATATGCTGCCATGGAGTAATGCTGGGCACCAGCACAAACTGGGAGAGGAGTGGCTGGCAAGCAGCCCACAGAAAAGGGTCTGGGGGTGCTGGTTGACAGCAGGCTCAGCATGGGTCAGCAGAGAGGGCAAACTGCACCCTGGGGTGCATGAACGCAGCATCACAGCTGGTCAGAAGAGGTGATTATCCGGCTGTATTCAGCGTCGGTGCAGCCTCACCTTGAGTCCTGTGTGCAGTCCTGGGCCCTGCAATTTAAGAAGAGTGTGAAGGTCCTTGAATGCATCCAGAGGAGGGCAACAAAGCTGGTGGAAGAGCTGGAAGGAATATCTTGTGAGGAGCAGCTAGGGACTTTGGGCTTGCCTGGTTTGAAGCAAAGGAGGCTGAGGGGCGACCTCACTGTTCTCTCCAGCTTCCTGAGGAGGGGAGGTGGAGAGGGAGCTACTGAGCGATTCTCCCTGGTATCCAGTGATAGGACCCATGGGAATGGTTCCAAGCTACATCAGGGGAGGTTTAGACTGGACATCAGGAATTATTTCTTTAGAGAGAGTGTGGTCAAACACTGGAACAGGCTTCCTAGAGAGCTGGTTGACACCCTAAGCCTGTCAGTGTTTCGGAGACATTTGGACAATGCCCTTAACAACACACTTTAACTTTCAGTCAGCCCTGAATTGGTCAGGCAGAGGGAATAGATTATTGTTGTAGGTCCTTTCCAACTGAAATGTTCTACTCTATTCCACTCTACTCCTCTCCACACTTTCATGAATTGGACAGAGTATCTTCAAGGCTTCTAGCCCTTTGTCAAAATACATGAAAATAACTCCACAGCTTCAACATTTATTGCAGATACACATTCAGGAAAGAGGCATAAGCATGTAAGTCTTCTCTCCTTAGAAGTACAGACTGAAAAAAGGCAAGTCCCAAACGCGTTATCTGTTAAGAAACAAGTGGAGATTGAAGCAGAAAAGCATGTGCCCTCAGCCAGGAGAGCCAGCCATGACCCCCTCATGTCCCTGCCCCCTTGGGCATGGTGACTCTGTCCTTTGTGCATCCCACTATGTTGGAGGTCCCTGTGGACTCACTGGGATGGGAGAAGACCCTGTATTTTAGGGTAGGGAGCACAGCCGGAGGAGTCAAGAGAGGATCTCCCACCTGCTCCCTCCCTTCAGCCATTAATAATTTGGAAGCAGGGATTGTAATGAAATTCCAGCAGGGGGCTGATAAATTTTTGGGGAAAAAAATCTAAGCAGACCATCCATCCTTCTGCAAAATGGGTTGGAAAGCATTTTATCTTCAATATCTTTCAAATGGTTTTGTCCTCTGTTCTGTTTTCAGTCTCACCTACTGTCCTGTAGTGAAAACCAATCCTGAAGCAAGCCGAAGGGATGGGGACATAAGCAGGACACAGCTTTATTCTCCTTTTCTGGCAAAATGGCCCAAAGCAGAGCAGTGTCAGGTGCAGATGAGAGCGCACTTTCTGGTTACCATATTACTGCAATGCTATTTCTCAGTGACTAGCAACTAAAGAGGGTTGTCACTTCTTACTAAGGAGAAGTCTCCAGAATGAGTCTGTGCCTGGCACTACAGCAATTTAAACATTCTTACATAAATTACCCACTTATTCAGGATTTTTGGAACATGAACAAGTGGACAGCCTTCCCCCTAGACACTGATACACACATTTGTTTTTTATGACGAGTATCAGGAGGACTGGCTGTGGGTGCTCCTTCTCATAGCTGAGAATTACTGCTTGAGCACTCAAAGCAAACTCAGAGAACTCATAGCAAAGCAGCAGACCACCCAATCAAAACGCTGGCAACACACCATGATTGCAGAGAGGAGGTTTTCACTGGCAGTAGGAGCGGAGGGTGTCACATAAACTATGCCTACACCCATTTCCATTTAGGTGACTTATGAGCAGCCTGTTCTTGCTGTTCACTGGCAACACATAATGGTTCTTTGCCATCACTGGAAAAACCCAGGACACAAAGAGAAGGTCAGATGATCATGGCATCTCCAGACAGGCATGTTATTGACAGGCATTCGTTTCAAACATTACTCAGCTCAATGAGCTTCACAAGGTATTATCTGGCAGAGCTGTGCTCCCTTCACTACCACATTCTCATGAAGCTGATAGGCACACACCTTACCAAAGCAGTAAGGTCTGCACAGGAGGGGAATGCCAGAATCACCCTCACAGATCTCTTCCCTGGAAAATGAATCCAAGAGCTGTGTTCACTCAGCAGCAAACAGATCGGAACTGTGATCAGCCTAATGAGGTTACCTGGGATTCTGATGCTGGAAATTAATATGGCTTTTCTTCTGTTCCCTTCCACAACTGTCAGGGGCTGAAGCCTGCAAAAAGCATTACCAGTTTAACTGAATTAGTTGATAAGTGAGGCACCACTCACATAAATCATGCTCTTGGCCTGGACTGACTGAAGCAGATGGCAGTTGCAATATTGACTAAATAATCCAGGTTTTTAATGACTTTACTAACATTATTGCTACAATATTTTCCTGATAAATGAGGAGCTTTTAAAAACATTTCCTCTGCTACTGTATATAGCTTTAAGAATGTTTTGCTCTAGACCTCTCTCAAGTGTGCACATGAGTTTGCATGTGCTATTAAGGCCTGGCTTCTTAGCTAAGCTAAAAGAAGTGTGAAAATTTGCTGACCATAAGTGGGAATTTCAATAAAAGGCAGATAAAGGGTGCAGTAAATGTAACACCGCTTCCCATCAGAAAGAAATCAGATCTCTAACAAATTGATTAAATGGTCCAACTAACTCCCAGAGAGACTTTCTCAAATAAAAGTGATCACATTCTTAGGCAGTGAAGACAATATAGTAGCAATACTAGGGAATTCACTGAAATTTTGGAAAAAATATTATAAACCAGACATCTGATCTACTATTATCATAGAAGATGCTCTGATTGTGAGCATCAGCAAAGTGCCATTTTTTTTTTATTTTAAAGTATTTTAGTTATTTTAATTTATATTTTTAAATATAAGTATTTTAATCTATCCCATGAAACCAATTCCAGCTGTACCAGACAATGTAGGGAAGGAAGTTTTCTAAAAACCTGTAAGATGTCCTTGTCCATTTCAGTGAGTAGGGAGGACAAGATTTATTTTGCTTTACCCTGGCTGTGTAAAGTTTAGTTGTCTACATCAGACCTAGTGATCCCATTTCCTCTCTACAGTCAGCATGGAGAAAGAAGCAGTTCTAGAGGTATTTCAGCACACTTATCTTGGGCACCTACCTTACATTTCCATTAGGGGTCAACAGGGCTATACTCTGTACAGCTCTTCTTTTTTATTACGATTCAAAACAATTGTAAAGGAAACAAAGTGTTTCTGCTACACTTTATATTTGCAGGTCTATTGAAATGTATTCAGCCAGTCACTACGACAAAACTGCCCAGGAAAATGGAAAACATACAACAGAGATTTGGCACAGTAATTTCTAGTCTTAGCAAATTCTCCAGACACATAAGGTACTTGTGAAAAAAAAAGGATTACATATATTATTATTAGTCCTGTAACTAACCACAGTGCTGTGCTACTTCCCAGTTTCACCTGGTGTCTATGGGAAACAAAACTGCAAAACTACAGTTTTCTTTAAAGGAATAACTCACCTAAGTATTATAGAATGATAGAATCATTTAGTTTGGAAAAGACCTTTAGGATCATCAAGCCCAACCATTAACCTAGCACTGCCAGGTCCACCATTAGGCATTATCATCTGACTACTTCCTTCCAAGAGACACTGTTGAGCTTAAAGACCAGTATCTTTAGCCAGTTTTAGGTCAAGATAGCTCTGCTGAAACCAACAAAGCCATTATATAGAACTTCTATGATCTTACAAAAGTTATGAGATGTAACGAAGGTGGGTCATAGATAATCAGGCTGAAGACATTTGTAACAAACTGAATGTTAATGCATATCATGCTAAGTCTTCAGCTCCAAGGTATCCACCCACCCTTACAGATTAAGGAATCAAAGAGGAAGATCTGAGCTGGGCAAGAATTCTGTAGCTGTCTTCCTTCAATACAAGCTCCTTGGCTCCAATGCTTCTGATTTGGAGGCTCACCTTATGACTGTTTTTAATGTAATCTATGGAAAACTGTCAAAAGCAGATTTAATTGAATTGCATATGACACTTTGAATGATATGAATATATAAGATTGTCTACCCTGATTATCTGTTCTCCCCATGAACACAGCAGTTTGAGGGGAAAAAAAAGTCAGAATTTATGTAAGAACATAGTCTTAAGATAAGTGATCCTAATCCAAATAGAATTCTAATTGCAATTGAATTTAAAACTTCTGGAGCATGTGAAATATAGGTAGAATCATGGAGGGAAATAAGATTCACTAAAGAGGAATTTAATCAATATTTTCAGCTTTAAAACATCTTATGCTGTCACTACGGCCAAATTATTTCTATGCATTTCTCAGTGCACACACAATATTTTAAGAAGTTACAATTGAGATGTGCTTTTTTCAAAATGCATTGAATTTAAGCCTGACTGTCCACTGTCTGGAAACATTGCTTTTCTGCCTGGCTGACTGAGTCAACTGTGTAACGGAGTCAAAGAACTATACAGATGGCAACCATAAAAATTAACTGTTATGTGTAGATATTGGCCTAGCTACATTTCTCGCTGCTAACTTTGTTTTAATTTAAGCAAGCATACCTTTGCATTAACTAACAAGAAGCAGCAGCTTTATCACATCTTGCAAACTGAAAACTCGTCAGTTGTTGGTCATTTTACTCCAGACAATCTGTTGTTCAGTTGTAACTTGGAATCTTTGCAGTGGAACTGCAGTACTAACGTCTCAGGTGGCTTGTGCTGTGGCTAACGTGAGTGGTGCTGGCCCCGATGTGGGAAATGTACCTGTGTGCTCTGACCAGCCCACTGCTGGAGAGCTGTTTTCTTCACTTCCAGGTCTGGCTGGGCCTTTCGGAGTGAGAGAGCAGGATCTCATCAGGACACGTCAGACACATCACACAAGGGTAAGCTCATCTGATGGTTCCTACTTGTGTAGGAAACAGAGGAGAAAAAAAAAAAAAAAGCTTTTCATGGTACTCTAAAGTGAATTTGTGCTATTGTATTCATACTAGTTGTTTCATTTATGCAATATTGATTTATTTATGTTATTTATGGTGTTTATGCTATTCTATGAGGCCTGGAGGGGCATGTACAATTACGTTGCTCAGGAACAAAAAAGTTTATACATAGAAATAAGTTGTTTCCTTTTTGCAATTACAAACATATCAGATATTCAAATTCTGTGAAATTTCAAGTGAAGTACTGCACTTGATTCCTCTTTATTTCTATGACTTTTCCTCTGTCCCAAGACAATATCATGATTTCTCAAACTCTCTTCATAGAGACAGACATGTCCCCTAATCAGGATTCAATAACCAGCTTCACAGATCTCCACTAAAAGCAGCATAATAAAGCAGTTAAACATCACACTTCCTTTTTTAATTTCAGAAAATCAGTAAATAAAAACACTGACTCCAGTGCAGTAGTAATTTTTATTTTATTTTTATTTTAGAGTGTTGGCAAGACTTCTGGTCCAGTGATCTCACTACTTGCAGCTGGAAACTTGCAGACACCCTTGTATTTTTTCCAGTCTTACCTGAGTACTAGCTCAACAAATGAACCAGACATGCAGGGGTTTATGAGTGCAGAGAAAATCTGCATAATTCAGTATTGCATGCATAGTCTGTCTTATGTTCTAATTCTCCTCCCATTCTTTACAGTGTCTAGACTGCATTTGTTCTCTTTAGCAATACATGAAGACATATTTCCTGAGGAAAAGAAACATTAGGCGTAAGCTCAGTCTGAGACACTTCTACATGTGCATTGCCAATAGGAAGAAATTAAGGTTGGCACTGTAGAATCCCTTGTTGTCCAAGCCTGTGGTATGTGTAAACCATGTGTTGGCTACCAGACTATGGTTTACTGTGTTTAATGTGTCAAATAGGCAGAATGAGATAGTGCAAGAGATGGTTAAATAGGAACTCAATCCCATGCATGAGATGTCCCAAAACATTAACTAGATCTGTGAAGCAAAAATGTTACTTGTATGCCTTTTTGTGTGTAGCTGGGAGATTCTTGTAAAATTCCCTTGTGCGCCACTTGAAATTTCAGCATGTGATATGGATGTTCAGGGTTTTTTTTAAATGAAAGTAGTTATACTGGTATGTAAATACAGATTTAAATTTCTAACTTTGACTATCAATCCTTACATTAACCCTAGAGTTTCATTGCTGTAACATGTCGCTCACCTCTTCCTTTGTAGTAAGTGACCTGCATGCACTCTCTCTCTCCCCACTCGCTGGGTTAGCTGCACAACTCAGTCCTTTGTCCAGCCAAAATTCTGTGGTGCCTTTTGATCCCAGTATACTTAACGTTTATACTTTTCATGTTCATTGTGGTTATCCATATGCTGTCTGCAACAGCATGTCATGGCTGCTCTGCTCTATCTGAACCGATCTGGAGCAATCATTGTGATGTTGTCAAAAATAGGTTTTTCAGTATGACTTTCATCTCAAAATGAGTCATTCGGAACACGAGCTACAGCAATAGTATGAACTAATGGTTACTGGATTTAAGCTCCTTACTCATATCCCTACATAGACCAGACACACAGGTGTTTAGCTTCTTTACACATAAACATTGTCACAAAGTAACAGACACAAATACATTCTTACTCCTATGTGGTGTTTTCTCTGCTGGTTTTGTTGGGTTTTGGTGGGGTTTTTTTTGTTAACAACTAAGTGAAAAACTTCTCTGTATACTGTGACCAGACAGCAAGGATAAAAACAAAGAACTGAAAATAAACACTGAATGCTAAGATGACAGATTCTTTCCAGGATATTGACCGTCATTTTCTGCACTAGCAACTTAGTGGTTATAGAAAATTGGTATTAAGAAGTATTGCCAAAACTAAGCTTTCAAACACACCCATGTCAGTTCCAACGTGAGGAAGCAACGTTTTCCCATTTTCCTACAAGTTACAGAGACAGCAGAACTGAAATTTGGCACGGGATGTGCCAACTCAGTGCTACAGCACTGAATCTACTGCCGTGTATGACATGTGTTGTAATGTTTTTGCAGATGCTCGAACTGGCTGCACGCCCTCTGCTAGTAGCCGGCGGCACGGTTTAGCCTTGAACGCCACGTCCCCTCAGCAGTCCTTTCCCCAGCATCTGTGGCTGGGGAAACGCTCTCCTGAAACCCTTACCTTTCCTGCAGGGCTTCAAATGCAAACAGGGTTCTGTGAAACTCCCGGTAACCGACACGAGAGCGGTGCCCAAACGACCGGGATTCAGAATCCGTTTGGCCGGGGAGCCAAACACCCGCCCCCACCGCTCCCCGGGCCCGCCCCCACGGCGGCACCAAAGGCCAGGCCGGGCCGGGCCGGGAGAAGGGGCCGGGCAAAGGGAACAGGCCAGGCCGGGCCGGGCCGGGAGAAGGGGCCGGGCCGAACAGGGCCAAGCCGCCTCACAGGGGCGGGGCTCGCGCCCTAGCGGGCTGCCTGCCCGCCCGCGCGGAGCATGCTGGGACTTGTAGTCCCCCGCCGGGGCGGAGCCAGTGCCCTGAGCGCGCGCTGCTTGAAAACCCTGAGCGGCTGCCGCGTGCCGCGGTTGAGCCGAGCGGAGCCGAGTCGGGCCGGGCCGGGCCGGGCCTCGCCTCGCCTCTCGTCGCTCCCCCAGCGAGGTACGGGCTGCCCAGCGCGCTGCGGCTGTTGGTGACCGTGTTCCCCCAGCCCGCCTCTCTCACTCTCTTCTCCGGGCGATGGCCCGCGTTGAGGGAGAGGGGCCGGCGGCGCCATGTGGGAGGCGGCCCCGAGCTGGGAGAGCTGCCGGAGACCCCTTCTCCCCCGGGCGGGTACAGGTCGCGGTGTGGCGCGGGGGGCATCGCTGAGGGCCCCTGAGGGGAACGGGGGATGGGAATGGGGGTGGGGAGGTGGGGCGTCGCTGCGGGCCCCTGAGGGGGGGAGGGGGGTGGCTGCGGGCCCCTGAGGGGAGCAGGGGAGAGGCGGCCCGCGGTCACGGCCGGCGGAAAGTGGGGGCGCCCCCCATGTCCCCGCTTCAGCCCAGCGCTCCGCCTGCAGCCTGACCTGAGGCTCCTCCACCTCTTCCGTGCCCACGCTTTTCGCTTTCCCCACTGCAGTTTAAGCCGCACCATGGGGATCCAGGGCCTGCTCCAGTTCATCAAGGAGGCTGCTGAGCCTGCTCACGTGAAGAAATACAAAGGGCAGGCGGTAGCGGTGGACACCTACTGCTGGCTGCACAAGGGCGCCTATACGTGTGCTGAAAAGCTGGCCCGAGGAGAGCCGACAGATCTGTAAGTCCTTCTTTCGGTCTCGGCCCTCTTATGAACCCAACTTTTCATAGCTTGATGCCTCTTAAACTAAAGACTAGTTACAGGAGTTGTACTTCTTACTGTTGCTTCCAAATTCTCAGTCCCGGTTGAATTTTTTATGGAAATGAAAATGTTGGCTGTAAGTAAATAGCTTTCCAACTGTGCAAAATAAACATTAGAAGTATGTCATGGAAGAACAAACTGTAAAATATTTTCCATTAAAACACCAACGGTTAAGTGAGTTAGGTTTTTTCCAGCATTTCTTGCTTTCAGTTATGATATAATCTGATGAGATTCTATCGATGCTACTCATACTTCGCATTTAATACTATTTTCAGGACCCTTACTTGTAAGAAGTGGTACTTTATAAATACTGCTGTGACAAAAGTTGTAATGATACCGAGGAATTCCAATAGATATGTTGTGCTCTGAATAAGGTGTAGAATTTTTTTTTCTTAACATACTATTCTTTGTAAGACTAGCTTTTTAAATAACATGGATTTTTCACTTAGTTATATTTCTAAGGAAGGAAATTAACAGAAATTTTGGTCATATTTCAAGTTCAGCTTTGGAGCTTAGATTAGACTTGCAGAAGTTCTTACCCATCTGAAATACCAGGTTGAACTTTTTTTTTTCTTAAGTTTGACTATAGTCTTAGATGAAGATTAATCTTTATCTTTTCAGAAATAAAGCTGCACTGATTAGTCAAGATAAAACTTCACTTATGAAATTTTGATTAAATGTTTGATTTGAGGAGAGTTAGTGGTTTGCAAATGAATTAGTCTTCTAACTCCGGCTTCTGTTGATATGAAGAATGGTAGCATTTCATCCAACCCTGCTACCTGCTTTTGAAGATAGTAGAGATCCTTCAGAATCCTGAGACTAGGATACACTTCAGTTGAGAAAGAAATTGACTGGCAGGAGATACATTAATAGTCATAGGAAACTTGGAAATATTTGAATTTAACTACATGACTATTTTATGACCAGATCTTGTTTCTATGAATGTATTATTGCTGATCTTAGACGAGAGCTTTACCTATAGCAGAGAGTCCTTTCACGCTTTAAAATTTATCTGAATTGAGGTATTATATAGGTGCAATCCTGTCTTTCAAAAATCATAGTTATTTTTCAGTTTGTTTTGTAGCTCTAAAGCCAATTGCTTCAGTGCACATATCCTTAGATTCTGAGGGCTTGTAAGTCCCACTCTCCATCCCCTCCCTGTTCCCTGCTGGAAAGGTTGCTCTTGCTGTTTTAAGCAGCGTCCTTAAAAAACAAATTTGATTTTTTTTTTCCCCCCATTGAGTGTTATTGTAACGCACTTGATGTTTACATCAGCTATTAGATTTTAGTTCTGAGCTGCTGCTGAAATGATCTCATATGGATCTGTAGAAACAGGTAATGATATAAGAGGTCTGATGGAATACACAAAGTCTTGAATTCCCTACAAATATTTTGCTAAGGGTCAGGCTTGGAAGGCAGTGGAGGATTGGCTCCTGGACCATGCATCATCTTCACTGTTAGTAAAATCTGAGCAACTGTCCTGTCTTTCGGAATATTTTCAGTACTGTGCCTGTATTTTTAGTATGGGAAGAGGTTTGCCCATCTCCATAGCATGTACCCACCATCTGGAGAGAAGAGTGGATAGCTACACAAAGTTTTAGTATCCTATCACTCCTCCCATTCTATAAAAGTTAATTTAGTCTGCCTTTCACAAGGCTTTGGGGAAAGACAACGTACTGTGCTCATTTGCCTCCTGTTTCCCTGGCCATTGTGAATTGAGTTGCTGAAACTAAAAAGATCCATGTTTTAAGTTGCAAAGTTTTTGGCAGTGTTTGATTTTCTACATTAGGATCCAATGGAATTGTACTTGAGTTCTAATTTCATTTTGTGTAGGAGTAGGAAGCAGTCAGCCCAGTTCTGAGTTGGGAGATGGAGCGTTTATAATTAAAAAAAAAAAACAAACCAAAAAACCCCAAACAAACAAAAAAAACCCACCAAAAAACGAAGCATGGAAGTGTTTTTACTCGTTTTTGGTCCTGGGGAAATACTTGGCCTATGAAGTTCCTTGAACAGTAGTTAGCCCTAAACTTACAGCTCTCCTTTCCTGCAAACAGAAAATATGCAGTAGACTTTTACTTAACAATAAAGTTTATCTTTCTTTTCTTACTTTTGTTACTGTTGATGCAGTTATGTGGCTTTCTGTATGAAACTTGTTGATATGCTCCTCTCATTTGGAATTAAACCTATTTTGGTGTTTGATGGATGCACCCTACCTTCGAAGAAGGAAGTGGAAAAGGCCCGACGAGAGTGAGTACTGAAATGTATTGATTTGCAATCAAAACAGTATCTTTAATGCTACAATTTATTTTCAAAATTGAAAAACCTTGAACTTCAGCTAAGTAGTAATCTCTGGTAAACTTTCCTGCAATGTAGTACTATTTCACTTAATTTACATTTCAAAATCATACAAACCTCTTCTTAGAGGTTTTATTCCAAAAATAGAAATGCATTTCATAAATGAAAGCACTTTTATAAAGGAAGGAAGTAAACCTCAACGTTAGTTCCTGTAATGTATTAAAGTCTTTTAGTTTACCCACTCTTGTGATCTCGGGACAAAAATATTTCTTCCCAATATAATTGTATTTAAAAATAACACCACCTTCTTCATCTTTCTCTACAAATACTCAGATAAACCTTTTCAGTCTAGGAGTCGGGTCCTTATATAATGGGACTTCTCACTGAAGCGGGTGGGGTTTTTTAGTGGCTTTTATTTATAAATTCTCATGGGACATCTGATTCCTTCAGTGTGGAGAAAACAATTTCCAATACTTGAAGTAAATGATACCATCTGTCCTCTAAACCAATCCCAAATTCTATTAAATCTTTTTTACTGCCACCTGAGAGTGGGTGCATCTCTTTTACACTGCTGATTTCAGTTCCTGAGTTGTTGCTGTTTTCTGAGAAAACAATATAAATTTCAATATGCCAATCTAATCATCCTTGTCAATAAAATGACTTTGTTATTCTTATGTTTTAAAAAGTTATGTAGTAGGACAGATTTGGGAAGGGTTTATTTGCAAAACATCCCCCTCCCCCCCCCCCCCGCCCCCCTTTTTCTACCTATCTTTCATAGCCCTTTCTGCTACTTGTTCTTTTAAGTGGAAAAATAACCTGATTGGTGGATATTTTTCTTTCAGGAAGCGTCAAGCCAGTCTTCTGAAGGGCAAACAATTGTTGCAGGAAGGGAGACTGTCGGAAGCTAGGGAGTGTTTTGGGCGCAGTATAAATGTTACCCATTTTATGGCTCATGAAGTTATTAAAGTAAGTTGTCAGTGCTGTTGATAGCAACAGTTTGTAAAAAATCTGTGCAGTAGGTAGCATGTCTTACTCCTGCTTCATATGGTTGCCTCACTACCTCTTCTATGTAAGCAAGAAAAATATTTCCCCCTTAGCCTTTAATTGCCCTGCGTACATTGGATTGTTAGGTGCAATTAACAAACTTTAACTTCACTCAAGTTTATTATGTCCAGTTGCATAAACAATGATGATATGTCAATAGAAATACATCTCTTCCTACTGCTATGAACTGACTTTGATAATACCAACTGTTCTCATTTTTCTGCACAAAGACTAAACACAACTATTCTTTTTATTTTTTCCCTCCCAGTTAGTTCCTGAGAATAGACAACAGAAAAAATTTTGGCTGCTTAAAAACCTTTTCAGTAGATTTTTGCCATCCTTCCACTGCAACCATAGGATCTTTATCAAAATAGTATTACATTTGTTTCAGTGCTGTTTTCCTTGGTCCAGAATATAACTTGCATGAGTTTGAAGCTGGTGCCTGTGGTCAGGTGCCAGTAAGCATAGTTACAGGCCACACAGGAAAGGTTGGATTTGTAAACTTGTCGTTGTAGGTTTAAGCTACTCGAAACTTCAGTTTTGAATACTAAATACCAGGCTTTGAGGGTGATGCATGTATTGTTTAAAAAGATTGCGGTTTTAGTTTAAGGTAGATGTTCTTATGCTTTCAGATATCTTAAGGTAATTACTGAAAATTGATGCAAAGTACTTGTATGCTTCTTGTTTATATATAGGCTGCTCGAGCCCGGGGAGTTGATTGTATTGTTGCTCCGTATGAAGCTGATGCTCAGTTGGCTTATCTTAATAAGAGTGGCATGGTTCAAGCCATAATTACAGAAGACTCTGATCTTCTAGCTTTTGGGTGTAAAAAGGTATGGAAGAGAATACTAATAGCCTTTACCTCTCACTGATATCTTAAAAGCAGAGTTTGAAGTCGCCAAATATGTTTGATATATGGATTTACTATTCTACAGTAAATTGGGGATATGGAAGAGATGAGAATAGCACTTAGCCTCTGCTGTCTCTACCAAGTGCCACAAGCTAGTTTATATGAGTGAATATAAATATATATTATATATTTATATATAGTTTATATGAGTGAATATATATATATTGTTTTCAATTCCTCTTAATTTCAGGTGTTTCTGAAAATTGACAAGTTTGGAAATGGACTAGAAATCGATCAAGCTCGACTAGGAAATTGCAAGCAGCTTGGAAACGTATTTACAGAAGAGAAATTCCGCTACATGTGTATTCTTTCTGGTTGTGACTACCTCCCATCAATTCATGGAATTGGGTTAGGCAAAGCATGCAAGTTACTAAAATTAGCCAACAATCCAGATATTACAAAGGTGAAGTTGGTTTTGCTTTGTGTTGTTCTGGGAACCTATAGCAGTACACAGGAAATGAACACTGAATTCAAAATAAGAGGGGTTCTTGACTTTCTCCATTTTGAGGAGAATGCGAAAAGAAGTATTTTTTTTTACCTGTGCTTTCGAAGGATGCTGAGCTAAACTTACTAAAGTGATGAATCTATTATATATTTAATGAAATACGCCAAAGTTAACTTAATTGTTCTTATCCTTCAAGGGCGTATTCTATTTGAGGAGATAATTAAATTTTTGTAATGTTCTGAATATTTCCACCCCCCCTTGTTACCTGTTCTTTCTTCTGTTTTTGCAGATCATTATTAGAACTGTTAATTGAACTGTTACTTTAGCATAAGGGTGCTTTTATCTGTGTGTGGAATGGGCAGGGATTGGGAATATTATTTGTTTCCAATTTTTCATTTAATTACATATGGATACAGATATTTATATAGTAAAAACATTATGGAAGAAAAGTTTCATATGGTGCAAAAAAAAGAAATAAGGTAAGCTTGGTGTTGGGGGTTTTTTTCCTATCCAATGTATGAAATGAAAACAAATCTAGTATTAGGAAATACAGAGACTAAGAGAGTAGGAATAACTTCTGTGTAGATAGTAAGGAGGAAGAGAGATTTTTAAGAGCTATTAAGAAAAATATCTTACATAGCTGTCCTGGAGGCATGTAAATCTAATCCAGAAAAGTGTTTAAATATGCACTCTAACTTACTGTATCTTCTTTAAGTTACTTTTATGCTTTAGCCTTTTTTTTTTCTCTCACAGGCTGTACTCAAAGAACTACAGTTTTGAGTTAAAAATATTTTGTATTGTGTAAAGCAGGCATTGAAGCACTAGTTTGGTTGCCTTTTGTTGGAAGTAAAAGGAGAATTTTGAACTTTTTCCATACAAATCATTATTTACTTTTAAAGATATCTCTTTTTGAGCAAAATGCTAGTATTTAATAATTTAAAAAGCTTTTCACTTAATTTGTCATGTAATTTGTCACTGCAATTTTCTATTTATTTATTGGACAAGAGAGTTAAATGCTGTTATTCATGTGATTGCAAGTAACTTGAGAGTGGGAAAATAATGTACAACACTTTTTCCTCTTCCCTTTCCCTGTTGAAGTTGAATCTGCCTTTTGTAACAGGATACATACTTCATTTAATTACAAGTCAAGACATTTTGAAATGTATTTAACCTTTTGTGTAATGTGTTTAAATGAAACCGACCAGCATTTTTTTTTTACAGGTTATTAAGAAAATGGGGCAATACTTGAAGATGAATATAACAGTACCAGAAGAATACATACAGGGTTTTATGCGAGCCAATAATACGTTCCTTTATCAGTTAGTTTTTGATCCTGTCAACAGAAAATTAGTTCCTCTGAATCCATATGGGGATGATATTGATCCAGAAACGCTAATTTATGCAGGACGGTATCCTTTGTGTTGAAACAGCAGAGTGAGGAAAGAAGGATGAGCAGATGTGGTGTCTTATACTTTTCATTGTGTCTGTGGTGTACTTTACGGGTTTTTTTCATTGTATGTCAGCAGTTGACTACAGCCTGGCTTTGTTGCAATCTTAGGAAGTTGGGGGTTTACTTCTTTTCTTTTGCTCTGATTTTAATTTTAAAAACTGCAGGGGGTAACAGAGTGACCTATCATTGATACAGTGTTTTAAGCAGAAGTTACTGCTGCTCTTTGGTGTGTTTGTTTTGAGTTTTTTATAGAAAACAACTCATTAAATACAGGCTACATTTAACCTTTTTTAATCACTTTATGACAGTCTTTTAGTTTCTGCCTGTGTTAAGTGTGTTATTTCTGCTATTTTAATTCTTGCAATCTGTGTTTTACTCACTCCCTAATCTAAGCACATCCTGTTTTACTGGATGTGTCTTCCTATAGAATATATGAAGTAGCATTTTGTTGCACTCATGCAGCATAAACTCAGCACGGAAGATCAGGAAAATGAAGAGAAGGGGGACTGCTGAAGTAGTTACTAGCTTTGTATGTTCCTCAAGCCACCTAATCTCTGGCATTTCTGAAATTAGGAAGGAGAAAGATGGTAACTTTCCTGCTGCTGATTGACAGTTTTCCTTTTGACTTTTGTTATTTGCCAAGCACTGCAGATCTATTACAATTGCTGTTGGATCAGATTGAGCCGTGAGTAGTAGTATTAATGCTTTTAGTTGATATTCTAACAATGCTTTTTAGCAAAATGGGAAACAGCTAGTCTAACTTTCATGCTACAGTGCTTGAGATTTAATGTAATATTCAGATATTTTCCTTTAATATGATGGAAACAGACATTTTGGTGATGATACTGCTTTTCAGATTGCCGTTGGCAACATTGATATTGATACAATGGAACAAATTGATAATTATAACCCTGACACTGCACAGGTAACGGCTTTGTTCTGAAGTTATGTATTAAGGTTTTGATGTGGGTCTGCACGTTCATGGAGAAACATGATTGAATGTTATCCACAACTGACTTGGCAGTGAAAGATACTCTGCTATTATAGAAACTGTATGTTCCTATGCACATATTTCTCATTCCTTGTACAGGTAAAATCTTACTTTCATGACATCTGACTTTGTCTGTTTTACTTTCAGACTTTTTTGATAAGTCCTTAATACTATTGACAGAAGTAACTGATTTAAAAATAAAATTCTCAGAGACTTGGATTCTTCCAAGTATGTAACTCTGAAGAAAGTATTTTCCCAAATGAAGTTTTCAGAGTAGATATAAAATTAAAACTTTGAATTTTGTTTGAGATGAGTTGTTAGTCACTTGCACCATATGGGGATGTCATGGCAGTGCAAAAAGAAAATAATTTGTATAAAAAGCATGAAAAATGTGGGAATACGAAATAAAATGTTTGTGTAGAGTATGTCACTAGTTGTGCAAATGTCAAAATGTCCTTATATGCTAAATCAGGAAATGATATATAGAAAACAAAACTACAAACCTATGCCTTGTTTTTTAATAATTTTTTTTTTTAGTCTGTGCAGCAGAGAAGTAGTGGCTGGAATGACAGATGTGCTAATCATGTAAATAGCATTTGGAGCAGAGACTACAAGTTTGGCTGTAATGCAGATACCGTTCCTCATAAAATACATTTGCTAGAGAAACCAACAACCAAAGGCATGGAGAAGATAATTAGTGTGAAAGGGCTAAAACTTCCAGGCAAAGAGCTCTTGGCAAAAAGGCTGAGGAGTGGTATGTTTTTATTAAAATAAGTATATAAATAACATAGAAGGCCGCGGGGAAAGAAATTATTTTTGTCTTGGACTTGATGGCATGAGATTTCAGAGGCCTGACTCTGATTGTATTCTGTTTCAGAAAGTTACAAGCCTAACAAGCCATAATATTAAAACATACATAATGATTAAAGATGGCAGTAAACTTTCAGCAGGAGTTGATTTTAACTGTCTTTAATTTCTAGAAAACTTTGTTGTTTTCCATTTTAAGTTGACATATTTAATACCATCTAGTATATTTTTAGATATTTGTGGTTTTCATTTCCATCTTAAAATGGCTTGTGAAGAAATGAAAATAGCCTGTTTTTCTTAGAGCCAGTATTTGGCTAAACAGAAGATTTAAGAATGTATTCTGTAATCTTCTAACACAGTGCTGCCTGTATCCCCTGCCCTGTATAGGTATTCTTTACTCCAACTTTCTCACTTTTTGTAGTAAATCTATGCTATCTTGTCTTCTACACCATTAAGTTACATGTGTTGAAATAAACCGTGGGCTTGTAATAGACAGGGTACTATGCTCTTTTACTTCCTTTTCTGATTATGCTACTAAGGCTCTTTTTTTGCCTCTGTTACTACTGATGTCTTCCTGCTCCCTGCCTCATCAAAATTTGTAGTTAGTTTAGAAACCTGCCTTTAAATCAAATCTAGTTTTGCTTTCAAATGGTTTAAAAAAAACCAAACAAGACAAAACACAGACCCAAACAATCATCGCGTTTCATTTCAGCCATTCTGCCTTCACTCCATCTATCTTTTCACAGAAAGTTTCTTTTAAGACTATGTACTAGAAAACAACTTTGTTAAAGGCTTCTGAACTGTAATGTCAAGAATGCTCCTACCAGACCTTACTAAGATTAAGTTTGTGAGCATAAATATGTAATGCTCAATAGTCTCATAACTGGTTAATTCTAGAACATGCTTCTACAGTGATGCTTAAACTGTCTTTATATTTAGAAGAAATCACGGATGGAGATCTGTTGAGCCAATACTCATTTTCAACAGCAAAAAAAGTCAAGAAGGAAAGTGATCATGACAGTCAAGCCCAGAAGAGTGTCTCAGCAATACAAAGCCTTGATTCTTCAGGGGATTCTGTCACTCAAAGCTCTGACTCCCTGCCCAGAGTTAGAAATAAATTTGCTTCCTTTCTACAAAGGAAAAACAAGGAGAAGGATGCTGTAGTTGTTCCAGGAACAAGAAGCAGGTATGCTTGTGTCACATACTAAGTAGCAAAATAACTATTCACTGCCCTGGTTGCCGACATAGCATTTTTCTCATTTTTAGTATTCAGGTTATGTCAGACTTGTTTTATGCAACTTTATTAATACACCTGAGCTGAGATGGAGACCCCTTTGTGCTAGGCATGATATCTATGTGTGACATAGATTAAATAATGTAAAATTTTTTACTGCAGAAATGAAGACTGTAGGACTATTCAATACAGTCTAGCTTCTGGGTATTAAAATTAATTGGGAATTAGCCATATTTCCTTTCCAGGTAAAGACCATATGATAATTCTTAAAAAAAAAAAAAGTAGCTGCTTTGTGCCAAGTATGTAAGCAGTTAGTGAATGTGTTGCATACTGTACAACAGCTATCTATTCTTATCCCCTCCTATTCAGCTGATGCTCCTTATCTCTGCACCAGCACTTTGAGAAGAGGGACTTCAGGTCTGTTAGGGTTTTTTTTGGCTGTGTTTTGTTGGCTATGTAGGCTTTTTGGTGGCATTTGGCCACAGCTACTTGAATTTTGTTTTACAAAACGTTATCACAATTATGGCTCTTACTTTGTAATTTTTATCTAAAATAATTTGAATGTTTTAGAGCAGTATAATTTTACAGAACAGTCTTCAAACTGATGTTCTTTAGCATTAAGGCACGCCTTCCTGAGCTGAAAGTTGTTATGTTGCATCAAAAATTAAGAGTTTTTCAGTGATGGTAGGTTATGCTCAGTTTCTTAAAACACTCTGACTTGCACTTACTCTTAGGAGTTGCTGCTATAGCATGGAAGAACTAGATGGGTTCTAGCTTCCTTGAAAAGAGGTGCTTAACTACTATTTAGCTTTGTGATAATTCATGAATATTTTTAAATTTCATAAGATTCCTAGGTGTTTCTCCTCAGATGAAGAACCTTGTTATTTTTTCAGTCAATGAATGATGTGTTTACAGATGCTTTTTTCTTTTTTTTTTTTTTTTTGTTACCAGTTAAATGCCTCTCTGAGGGACTAGGACTTTGCCCATTGTTAAAATAATTTGTGTCTAAGTGCACTTAAAAACAAAAAAAAAGTTGATGGGCAGAGACAACTATTGTTTTTTCAAGTTTATATACTTAATTGCAGTAACTTTCTTCTCCTTTGCCTTTACCTTTTTTTTTTTTTTAGGTTTTTCTTCAATGATGCAATTATCTTTGATGTTAGAGCAGAGAAGGATGATCGTGATGTAATTCGAGATGTTGAACAGGATTGCCAGGAACAGGAAGTAAAACATGTAGCAGATGATGTTTCTCAGTTTTCAGAAACTGAAAAATCAACAAGGACTGTCTTTACACCTCCTGGAGAAATGCAGAAAAACTGCTTTCAGTGGTTGAGCAGCCCTGTAAATAATTCAGAAAACCCTGGTCCATCTCATACTGTATGTTCACAGCAGTTTCACCAACAGAGAAGCAACTGTGTGGTATCCCAGGAAGATCAGAGTAATGGGGTACAAGTGGAGAGTGAGGCAGTGTGTGGCAAATTAGAGGAAGAATCCTCCACCTTAACAGAACTGGAACAGTCATCAGAGTCTCAAAGGTCTCGGGAGCCGTCAAAATGCAGTTTGGAGTCTTCAGAAAGACTGCAAGTCCAACTGAACAACAGTTCAGATAGAGAAGTAAGAAAACTAGGCACTGTTTCAGCATTTGCTTTCATTTTAAATTATAAAAGAAATCAGGCAGCGAAGTCTTTTCTTCAAAGTGATAACCTACAGATTATGTAGGTTGTGCTAACAAAACTTGTCAGTGCTTAACATAGTTAGCCATTCCATTCTACACAACTTGCGTAAATCAAATCTGTTCTCTGGGTTTTGTTTGTCTTCAGTCTTTTCACTGCTATCACTACAGGGAGTCATAAAAAACCAAAATCAACCAAACAAAAAAGCACCAAAACCCCAAAACTGGTTGGTGTTCTCGGCTTTTGTTAGTCCCTGAAGAGGTCCTTTCAGAAAGCATGCGTGTGGCACCATTAGTGTTGCCTGCTGAAAATAAGCCCAGGTTTTTGTGTAAGTTCCTAGAACTGTTGAAAACTTTATACCTTATAAAGAATATATGTGTAGATATAAAAATATGCATGGGGAGGGGAAACCCAAACTGTTTTAAACCAAATGAATTTTCTCTTGATGAAGGTATCTGACTCCAGTTTAAAACTGGCTGATGATCAATGTGCTTGGTCTCCAGTATTTTCTGCTGTTCAAACTGACAGAAAAAATACAGTCATAAAGACGAAGGTAAGAATTCTTTTTACTATAAGCTTTATTAAACTCTGAAAATCAGTTTTTGCTTTCTGTTAGTTCATTCTGGAACTCTTAATGAGAGAGTCTTGAGCAATGCACATGCTGGCAAGAGAAAACTTTATTCTTGGTCATCTATACCAGAGCTGAGATTAACTATTACCATGCCACTTATAAGTGATATCACAGCTACAACTTATTTGGGCATTTTAAACACTTCAGTATAAAATCGGAAGCCCCACTATGGCAAAAAACTGATTTTTCTTCAGGCATGCTAAATATACAGGGTTTATGACGTGAATTGTAGTCATGTTCATAATTGAGATACAGTCACAAGATACAACATCATTTCATTGCTTGTCAATAAATCTGCTAGTTTAGCAGTCTCCTTCCACTTTGGCTAGAAAAAGCATGTTCAGATTTCAAAATCTGGAAAGGTTTTAGTCAACTGTTCTTGTTTAATTGTTTTAGTTAAAAGCTTTTTTAGACACTAATGAATCAGTATGGAGGGACAGTCAGTTTTCCTTCAGGGCCTGCATTTCAGTTACTTTTCCTGTTGGCTGGGCACCTGTATATAGATGTATGTGGCTGCTTAGACATCTAAGATTAGACTTATGTCCCTTGTCTTTGTGACATTTCTAAGAGCTTTGCCTGTTGGCCTAGCTTACAAAACTTCTAAGATCTTAACAGCTAAAAGTGTTCTAACTCCTTAAGTGTTATCACTAGAATTAGCCAAAAGATTAGTGAGTCAAAGGAAGATGCTTTCATCCTTTCTTGTACACCCCTACTAACTTCTTTCTCGCAGTCACAGTAAAAATCGTCTCTGTTCAAGAATGGCGTGTGTTTTGTGTAATAGTGGCATCTTGTGGTTATTGTTAGTAACTGATGTTTTAAGCTGGAATTCAAACATTTTTATTTCAGAAGACTCAAATATAAAAACTGATGCTTTTTCATTAGATCAGCATTTTGCCTGCTTCTCCTGAGCAAAACTGAGCAATAAAACGAAATCAGCCTGGGTTTGAGAATTTTATTACTTTGTTTTTAAGAATGTAGTTAATATGTTTTACTTACTGTTTTGCTCACCCTAAAGGTATATTGGGAGAATTAATAGATTAAATATTGGGGATACGCAGAACGGAAGTACTGAGACAATATAAGCATTGTATAAAAACGAATTTTCAGGATGCTTGGAGTTCTTCAGACAATAAGAATCTGCTGAAAAATCTGTAAGAACAGTAGGGTTAGTTACTAGCAAATGGCTAGTAGGAGAGCTTCTGTCACTTATTTTCTTGGCCCTGCATTCCCCCTACTTCCTTTATGTGCTGGTAGTAATACTTACAATGAGTTGGACCGGAAAACTGTCACGTTAGTTTTCAGCCAGGTCAACAATAACCGAAAGGATCATATTGGAATTCAAGCCCACACAGATTCTCAGGCTCACATGAGTTGTAGCACCAACGAGACTGTTGGAACAAGTAGCCAGAATTGAAGAGGGAGGAGGTGGAGAGAGAGAGAGTACCACTTTTGGCTAAATTTTCCCTTAGGATTGCTTATTGCAAGTGCAAAACAAGAGAAATCTTTACTGGTGTTACATACAGTAAAAGATACTGAAGAGAATGAGTTCCAGATCTAGGAAAGAAGCAGTCAATCACTTCAAACACTAGTTATTCTGATTTTGGTAAGCTGAATAACATAGCTGATCTGCACAGAAATTTAATAATTGGGGGAGGCAATGTGGGGAAGCTGCAACTCTTACAATGGTTCTAATCCAAAATACGAAGTGCTTAGTTAGTCAATTCTAATATCAAAGTGAATAGAAGTTTTTCTCTAACAGAGGCCTATAATGAGCCCTCAGGGACCTTGTAGTTTTTCCTGTGATAGGATGCTAGCTGTGGTTTTCACTGCTAATTATTTTCCATAATTGCTATGAGCCCAGCAAAGAGGCTAATTTTGACAAAATAAACGAGCAATCTGCTCTGGTTTTAAAGTTTCTTAGTGGGCGTTCAACGTGCAGCTTTGCCTACTTTGGGATTAGTTAAGTTATAACTCTGTAATTCAGTACCACAAAGAAATATAGGTTATGGGTGACTTCACATATGTTGCAAAATGGCTGAAGCAATAAATAAACAGCAAAACACTACAAAGCAGGGAGTTCCAGGATTTTATTTTTATTCTTCCCAGTATTCTTGTTTAAAGTGTAGGCTAAAAGATGAAACTTTTCTTCCCGAAGTTTTACTTGTGATTCTGAGACCTGCTTAGTCTATTTGGGTAGAAACAATGTCATTTCAATAAAAAACTATATAACAAGTGTGTGGTGTGTGTGGTAGGGAGATGACAAAATGCCATGTTTTGGAAAGAACAGAGGTAAGAGTTCTTTTTGAAGAACAGGTTGCCAATATCTTTTATACCAAGATAAAAGTCTTGGGTGATCAATAGCAAATACTTCGATGAGGAAGAGCTATTTGCATTAGTTAAGTGAGGCACCTGAAGTAGGCAGAGCTGTGCCATCTTCTAAAGATGATCCAGCAAAACAGGGAAGATTATTCATTTAAGTAAAATGCTTCATTTTAACATTATCTAAATAGGTTGTAAGTAATACTTATATTTCCTAGTTGTCCTAAACTAATCTTAAGTAGCCAACTGTAAAATAAGAGCTTCTTACAACTGTAGACAGTCACCATCTCTTCTGCAGGTATTTTGATAATTATGTTTTGGTCCTCATAACAGAAAAAAGCTAATATAGCAGGCTAGAAGTGAGGGATCACTTAAAAGCTGGTCATTGCGAGTAGTTCATGTTCTGCAACAAAGTGACAGAATGGCTCAAATAGTAAAACATTCTAGTGCTTCTGAACTGCTGCTTCCCACAAAACTGGGGAAAGCGATAAGTGTATGTAATAGAGAAAAAAAAGTAATGGAAAATATGAATGGGGCATTTGTGGCTTTTTGCCACTAGTGAACTTACTTGGCAAAGAAAGCTTTAATTTTGTTTAAAAGTGCATTTCATGTATTTAATTATTGTGCTACGATTATGCACGTATAGTACAAACAGGAATTGTACTGATTAAGTAGTACAGAATTAAATAGAAAAATAGAATTGTAGTGATTAAATAGCAATAGGTACAACTTCTGGTTTATGAAATGTGTTAGGCTACTCGCAGGAAACAATCTTGCAGACTGGGCTTCAGTGTTTTTCTTCTGTTAGGATAAACTTACTACTTTCTGTGCATGAAGTTGGAGAAGGTAAAAATTAACAACATTGTATCCATATTAGGAAGTGTGATAGCAGTCTGAACAGCTGGCAGCCAGTTAGCGTGATATTGACCCCAGAAAAATGACAGAAATACAAATGACTGTGGTTAGGGATGAGAATGTGACGTATAGAAGTCACACTGACTGACCTAATTATATTAATTTGGTCATGTCAATTTGAGTTTTATGTACTTGTAAATATGAAAAAAACCCAACAGATTCAGTGCTTGAAACTGATAAGTGAATTAAAAATGAGGCACACATTTTTTTTAATAACAGGGGTGGTGAAGAGCTAGAATAAATTATATGATGAAGTAATGTATTTTTCTTTTAATTGACGTGGTCAAACTTAAGACTGGTTGCATTTGAGAGAGAGATTCTGGCCAAGAACAGCAGGTTTGAGTTTCAGGTACTGAAACTGGTTCAGCTAGAGGTCTGATGATCCTTGGAATAAGCAGAGCACAGATATCAGTATGTTTATGACTCCATTTTTTGTGAAATCTAAGTATCACAAAGTGATACCCGAGTAGCTTCTCTTAAAAATCTGAAAGTTGATATTAAAGAGTTTTTGTTGTGCTCTCATATAAACAGATGAGAAAATAAATATTCAATGACTTTAAAAACTGCATTCAAAACAAATGTGTATTTGCCTTCTCTTAGAATACAAATACCTATGGAAACCAGTTTGCCAGTCCTTACAGCTGCATTATGTCTAATATATTCGAGATGCTACTTTTTAGATTAGTGAAGCTATCTAAATATACCTTGTTGTGGCAATTCAGATTGCATTATCTCACCATAACGTAAAGCACTTTATTTCTTTATTATAAGCTTTGCAGCATAATATCTGTTACGTACAGGTTGTTGTTTTAACCATTTGTACTGTAATATTAAAATCTCACAGGTTCCTGGCTTACGTAAATCCAGTTGTATAGGGTCACATATTGTAACAAAGCTCAAGCCATTGATACCAGCTAAGGTAAGCGGATTAAGCAGGAAGCTGTCACCTGTGCAGAAGAGAAATCACTGCGATGCTGAAAATAAGCTGGGACTGCAAGATGCCATTAGCGAACTCCGCAAGAACTTCCAGTTTAAAAGGTGAGTTGCTTTAACACCGTGCTTGGTACCATGTATACCTTTTTCCCAAAGAAACAAATTTCAAAGCAGATTGTACATGTCTCCACACAATTCAATAAAGATAACAGCTTAAGATGGATATTTTCTACATAGAATTTTTAATTTTCTAGGCTTGATATAACCATGAAGTACGATTTGTGGTAAATATGCTCTTCCAATTACTTTTTTTCTTTCTAACTAGGAAAACCTCTCTGCTAAAATACATTTACTGAAGTAGTGCATTTAGTTTAACATAATTTAGATGAAAATTATCATCGTTTGACGTCAAATACCAAAAGGCATTTCTTGGTCTAAATGCAAAAGCTGCATAAAAGTTGCCACACTTAACTGAATACAAGGTTGTTCCTACTTAATTTGGTGCCTCTCACATTTTGCGGTGACTGTCAGAACTGTTCTCTTTTCAAGATGATGGCGAATTAATGGAATATTTCTGTTCGCTGAAGTCTCTGGTTACAAGAGACATTTTTGTGCATTATAAAATGCTGCTGTTTTCCCTTGGGCAGATGACTTGGCTAACTTGACATTTCTGCAAATATCTTCAAGGTTTGAACTTGAAGGACAATGATATTAAAAAAACAACCAAACGAAAAAATAAACACCCCCCAAAAGTCTAGATATTCTAAATTAACACTATTTCCATGGGCTCAGGTAAAAACTTCTGGTGGCAAAGCTTTCCCGCCTCCAAGTAGCAACCTCAACTTAAAATTTATTATTTAAATAAGACCTAGTTATTTAAAACTGAAACCAAATGTGAGTAGGAGAAAAATATTCTTTTTGTACTAAGTAGTAAATGTGAGGCTGGTAAGCACGTGTTAAGTCAGATGAATATATTTTAGTAAGTTTGGGCCTTATAGTAGGTTATTACAAATATAGAACTGATTTCTATTTAAAAAATATTACTTGCTCTATTAACATTTCTCAAATTATATTATGCTCTCAATGCAGGTTAAAAATGACAGTTTCAAAGAGGAATTGAAAGTGCTTGTGTATGTATTGCTTGATCCCTATTTGGGAATGTCTGACCAGGGTTGTTCACAGGGAGAAAATTCATGTATTTTGTTTTATCAGAATACAGGCAGAAAGAACAGAGTGAGCCTAGATGGCACTCTGTTACTTTTCTCTGCTAATTATTGCAGGAGTTAGCTCCCAACATCCACATTTTATTCATCCAGTTTTGGCTGGACTGTAACTTCTGTGTATATACTGGGGATATATATTTTTGTATATATTATTTATGTAAGTGAAGTACTTTTAATATTAGCTTTTAAGGGATTCTTCATTTATTTCACAAAAAGTTTTTTTTCTCACTACCAGGACTCGCTTAGCTCTGAGTATTGTTTATGGTTTTTTCAGATATTAAGATGTTTCTAAATTAGCCTTGTCTCGAGAATTACATTGTCTGATGGCAAATAAATCATGTGGGACACTAATCTGTTCTAATGTCAAGACTTGGGGGATATATATGAAACTAGTTACTCGGAAGACTTCGATGTTTAATGAAGCACGTACAATCCAGAGTGGAATGGGGGTACATATGGTCTTTCAAATATGAAGCTAATAGCTATCATTCTGTCACAGGATAACTGGAACAGTTGAAACCAATTTAGCGAAGTTGTGCAGTTGTAGTGAAATCGAAATTAAACCCTTCCATTACAGATTTTTATCTTGGGTTTATTTATAGGTGAGGGGATAGTTAGGTGAGATGTCTTGCTTTGTTTTAACCCTTGTGTTCTTACAGGCCTGTGATTAGAAACATATAATATCATAACATTCTTGGGGTTTGTTTTGTCTTTGTTTTTTTGTGCAGAGAGTATGAAAAACTTCCTTCTTGTAAAAAGTCAGATCCGTTATCTCCAATCAAAGATAATATACAGCTCACTCCAGAAACAGAAGACATCTTTAATCATCTGGAACACAGTCATGTTCAGAGAGCTATATTCCAATGAACTGCATGCTGTGCACAATGGGATGCATTTTTAATCGTTGTCAAAACTTACCTTCTGGATATTTCATCAATATAGAAAAGATGCTTTGAAAACCACCTATGTATTTTAGTCTGACTAGTGATTTATCATCTTTTATAAAAGCTTGAATAGAAAGGTACAGGTCTATACTGACTGAAATAAAATCTTTTAGATACCTGTGTTCTCTCATTCAAAGTTCTCATGCCAAACCTTTGTCCAAACCTTTTTCAGCTGCCCCTGGGCACCTTATGTAGGTCACAGGCAATCTAGACTTCTACAATAGCTATGGCTTTGCCTTTGCACAACAGCAGCAGAGCAGGTTTGTGTCTTAATTTTTAATAGTTGATTTTTATTTTTTTTTTGCCTTGTCCTTCTTTCTCTTTGGGCCTAATCTAGCTCCAAGACAGGAGTGAAACTGCTATTCAGTGTTCATAACATCCTTCACTATACTTCCAGCACTGATAACTATTTCTTTTCCCTACAAGGTAAGATCTGCTCTCTAAACAATTAGCTGTTTAATACAGTCATGTTATTGGTGGGAATAACTTGGGGACTGCAGAAAGGAATATCACAAATATTTGGTCTGCAGATTCTCTGAAAAAATACAATGGTTCCTCTGTTTTGCCTGCTCTTTCCATCTTTGTAGTCTTATCCAGTAATAGACACAAAGTATCAGTCCTCAGAGCTAAGAGTTACAAAATAACTTTGTCCTCACAATAAACCAAGCTTCAGTCTTCAACAGCCAGTCAACTACAGGGAAAGACTAGGGTCCTTGCTTTGGATGACTGAATTATGAAATAATGTGATGGGATTTCAGATTTCTACCTTTAAAATGAGGATTTGAGTCTATATTGACTCATATGTCTATATGATAAATGATATAAATAAAAAAAATGATAAAATCAAGATATGTCTAAATTTTTTCCCCTTTTTTAGGAAAGGATAGTATCTCTGCAGCAGATGAAGGTACAAAAGGATATCTTAACCTGTGAAATGTATCCTTTCCATTCCTGAGAGCGCTGAGCTTTAAGCAAAAAATTAAAGTTGGAAATCGACTTATGAGAGGCAGATTTTTTAACTGCAATGGACTTGTTTCTCTTAAATAGAAACTACAGTGACTGGCTGTGTTAAATTACAAAGAAGCTGCTTACAAGAGTAGGCTGTGTGTACGTTTGTGGGAGCAGTCCCCTTGCCTTCAAACAAATGTTGAAGTAATGGGACATAAAGAACTGAAGCAATGATACTCTAGCACAGGCTTTTACTGAAAAGCAGGGGTTTTAACATTGATCTTCAGTAAGAGTTATCATCTCTGGTATGATGTGACAAAGGCCAGGGATAAATATTTCTGTTTCCAGTCATAGATTGATTGCCTAGAATTAATTTTTGTGTTGCTACAAACACAATAAGGACCAAATGAAGTTTTGAAGAGAAAACAAAAATAACTATTGTCCTCCATTGTTTATCACTGTGGGAGTTGCAAGGTTATTTTGTACATTTCATCCTTGCCTGTTGTCTGCCTGTTCAGTCAAAAAGCCACTTGTTTCTTGCTTTAGTGGATCACCAGAAGAAACAAACTATTGGTGTTTGTATTTTCAAGGACGGGTAATTTTAAGGGGATATAGGACATCTTACATGTAAGCTACATGTGTGAAAGCAGTACTGCCTCTTCTAATTCTGTTGCCTGCAAATACCACCTTACCTGTTCTTGTAGTTCATTTATTGAGAATACTATCACTTCCTTTACTCTAGCTTCTTTGAAGAGAGAATCGGGAAATAAAGCAAGTGTTATACATACCTCCATAGTGACGCTTATTTTGTCATAAATTAGTGCCTTGCTTCTTTTGCTGTATACTTCTGTATGAACAGGAGAGTAAAAACGTAGTTGATGATGCCTTAAAAGACATGGATCATGTAGTAAATTGCTGGAGTGCTATTTCAGTGGTAAGAGTGGAATTATCCATGCAAAGTGTTTCTTGGTTATATTACATTGTATAGTCTTAAAGTAGATTTCTTTAAAATACTTCTGCATAGCTTCTGGTCTGTGCTTTGGAGGTCTTGGGTTCTGACTTCACGTTATAGGGGATTTTCTTCAGAAAACTGCTAGCAGAGGCCTATTACATGTAAGTATATAATACATGTAAGCATGTATTTAAGTTTTATATGTAAGTGGAATTCTTGGGTTGCTGTTTGTTTTGTGAAAGACACAGTAACATATGCAAATGAACTTGTGCAAGGCTTTATTCTTAAGTTAAAATTGACTTAGTAGTGTAATGTTCCATAGTAAAAATTATTCAGTGTCAAAATGGGAGAAACTGTTACAGGCTATGATGCAGTGAGGGAGAAAGATAAAATAAAACATGCCTGAATTTAAAAAAAAAAAATAGGGTAGAAAAAAAATGGAGAGAAGGAGGGAGAGTTTCATTGTTTTTAAACCCAGGCATTTGAAAGCTGGAGGATATGAGGGTGGCTGGAAAACAAGAAATGAGTAGGAGGAAATGAAAGCAGATGGCAACTTGGAGACATATGTCTTTGTGTGTTTGATTTTTAATCTAATAATCTTAACTTCTTTAGTTTCTATAACTAATTCTCTAATTTTATCAGCATGACTTCAAAGTATTCTTACCAATATATCCTATTAAAAGGGTGAATCTGGCTGGGAAAAACGAAATTTACTAGTAGTAATCGAGCTTCAGTTTTGAAAGTGCTGACTAGCCATTCCTTCAGCAGAGTGGTCATACGAACTGCAAATGTTCAGTGTCGCAGAGAATGTGAAAGTGTGATCATCTCAATCAAGTTATGGTTTTGAAACTGTAGGTAAGTGACTTGTCCAAATTCAACTAAGTCTTTCTGCTTAAATAATTTTGTCCTATTTACAACAGTGGTTATTAACCACATGTTCCTTCTCACATGAATCAATACAGTGGTTAATAATTTCTATAGGACTGAAGAATATTGAAAGAACAGGGCTTTGCAAACAGGTTGTAAAAACAGTCACTCATTTAAATGATAGTATTTTGATAGAATTTGCAACACTGGTGTTTTTTTGTATATTATTGACTTAACTTACTTTATGAAGTACTAGAAGCTCAGGGTATTCAGACCTTAGGTATTGAGTAACATCTTTTAATTAAGTTGTTAACAAGGAAGGTTACAGTTCTGAAGTGGTAAAGTTAAGAGACAATTATTTGCTTTTACTACTTGCATCAAAGAATAACTACCAGCTGATTGTTACAACAATGTCTTGTTCTAGGAATGATAGGGTACCAAGTTAAAATTGTCAGCCTAAAAGGGAAGAAAAAGGGTGGAATCCCTTTCTGAACAGTAGAGGTCATTTTATACTGATAACCGGCCTGAATCTAGCAGCAGCAACCTGGGATTTGGTTGTACCAGTTATTTATTTTTTTTTTATATGTTGCTTTCTTACATTATTACATAGCTTTGAGTTTGGCAATGAAATGATAGGGTGTCTGAATACTTATGCTAGCTGGGTAGGTAAGGCATTAACCAGGCAATATAGTTTAAAGAGAGGTTTTTAAGTTGATTATTTTTTTTAAGATTTAAATTTAAATTTTTTTTAAAATAGTTATAATTTATTTTTTTATATAAAAATAAATAAATAAAAAAATCTAAAGATTTAAAGATTAATCTTTAAGATTAAGAGCTTTAAAATGACAGCAAAAGTATAGGAGAGGAAATATATAGGGCGAGGAAGGCAAGACTGAAAACGATTTAGTAGCTGAATTTGTTAGCTCAGAAGTGCTATGCAGTTAGGATGAGCTACTGTTGAATTACTGTTTTTCACTGGAATATGTAGGTTTAAGTACCCTTGAACAACCATCACAAATACAGGCTTCAAACCTCTGTTGTAAAATACAGATGACATAGAAAAAAATAGGAATGATGGATGGCAAAACCAAATCATATCGAGGCTATTAGAAAGGGCTTTAGATTATGAGATTCTGGGTCTGATAAGGCCTTTATCTACTGTTTTTGGTGGTATCTGGTAAGTCACACCAGTTTTCATATCTGCAGGATAGCCCATATGGCATAGTCCTTTGAATACCTACAACAGTGGACAGGGAATAAAAGACAGGCTATGACTTTACAGAGACCAAGTGTCTGCACTGTGCCAGAAATAGAATGAATTATGCAGAAAAAGTTGTGCTGGATGATGAAAACTTTAGAGGTGACAGAGAAAAGGTGAAGAAAAATGGTATGATAAAACTGCATAAAAAGGAAAAACAGCAGGGAGAGTTAATAACAAAACAACTATTCTAGGGAACAGGACTGAGGGAGTGTTGGAATTTGGAAGAGGTGGAGAATACTTTCAGCAGGAGGTAACTATGCTGTAGAAATGCACATTTAAACATCTATAAAAATATAGATATGTAACTTCTAGCCTTCAAGCTGGGGTAGAAAAGTAGCTTTTCAGAAGTACTCAGAGGTTTAAGAGAATTCTTTTAGGCTGATGTGGCAATATTTGCTTTGAATGAAAGATGGACTTTAGAAAGGGTTACCTCTCCTGACATGTTTGCACAGCAAAGTCATAAGTATAGGGAGGGTTCCTCTGGTACTATGGCAGGAGAGGTATCAAGTAGGTATTTTTCTTAATATTACACATTCTATAAACAGTCTTTTCCATTCAAGAATAGTCTAGTAGAGACAGGATTTCCGTGCTTAAGGCATGTATTTAAAGCTGTTTACATCCTCTTCAGAATATGCATTCTGCAGACATAGGCATGGAGTGAATTTTGTCAGATTTTACAAGAACACAAGTTAAATTGAGGTACGGTTTATGATTTCTTTAAGAAACAAGTTGGGACACCTCTACTGTGCTCTGCATAGCTTATGTAATGCAGTGAAATAGACCATTCCATCTGTTTAACATCTGATGCTTTATGTATATGCTGCATCTAAATTACTTCTGCTATGATTTTTTGTTCATCTATGATCACTTACTACTTAAAACTAAAATTTCACCTTCACATTAGGCTGAAGAATAATGTTCTGCAGTGAATGAAATGAGTTACTGCCCCATTTGGAGTAGGACCTCCTTCCTTGCTTTCATTGCAGAGTTCAGCTTATGCATCCTGAAACGCACCATCTGAGAGTACTGTTGATCTCCGGTTCTTCTCTGTGGAAAGTGGGACTACAAATTTTCTTCCCTTATACAGGAGACTCTAGGAAACATTAGGTCAGTAGGATAAAAATGCTTGTCAGGGAGCCTTGCCTTGTGTGAAGCATTATAGTTTCTGTTCCAATAGCTCTCATTCTCCCCAGACTTTTCTGCTCCAGGCAAAATCTTACTTTTAACAGATGTAAAATTCTGGATTTGGAACATGGCATGTACCTGTGTGAGGTCCTGTTTTGGGAAGGATTCTTTAATGGCTTCAAAGTAACTGTTCAGTGTTAGAAAAGTCCATGTGACTTGGAGCAAGGTGGTTTAAATGTTTGAGGCACAGTCAGTGTACCCTTAGATCAATAAGATTGAATCTAGGAAGATTAGAAGTTTTATTCTTTGCATTACTTTAAAAAACCTGAAGTTAATATGAACGACTCTACAGCCTGTGTCAAACAGGAAATTAGGGTTTTGTTTAGCTTGTTTCAAGGCCAGTATCTCGGACAGCACCAGAGTTTGTTTTTTAGAAAGCATCAAGTTTAAGTATTTGCAGTGAAGGAGAAATTATTGCAACACTTGTAAGAGCATAAGTACTCAAAAGATGGATTTACTTTTTAGTTTAAATCTAGCTTGTCTTTCGTCTGTTGGCTTGTGTTATTTTTGTCTGCTGTATTAAAGGATGCCAGTTCAACATGATTGATTTTGTTTTTCTAAAATGAGGTAGCTGACAGATAAAGGGAGTGACTAAATGTAATTATTCTAACCTGATACTAATTGGACTTAATTTATTGATTTCTCAGAAATGATTATTATCTTTCCTCATTAACGATTTCTGTTAGTATTTGGCAGAACTCAGTATTAAACTCTGAGTGAGAAAGCTTCCAGAAATATAGTAGAGTTTACCACTTTGAAGCTAAATTAATTTTTTTTTGGCAGTTCTTTGCAGCTGGAAGTGGATCAGAAGCTCTTGTCTGACCACCGCACTGCCAGAAGGTGTCATTACCTCTGTAGCAGCAAGGGGAAGAAACATGGCTTACATCTTAAGATATTTCAGGGGGGTTTTTTGGTTGCTTCCATTGGTTGGTATTTGTTTCTTTAAAATAAATTCCTTATTTGATAGTAACAACAAATAACAACTGTGCAGCTTGCCCCTTGTTCCTACGGTGAACTTATTTATGCCAATTCAGAGCTGCTTATGAATGAGATTAACGAATCAATTTTACCCAGACCACTAAATTTTTGGGCTTCAACAGCAAAGAAATTTCCTACTTTCTCACTTTTAAACTACGTTTTCAAACATTAATAATATCCTTTCTTTCCAATTAGCACTCCAAACAATTTTAAAATTTGGCCAAATGGGAGGAAAACAGTTCCATTGCACTTGAAAATGCATGTGATACATTATTTTGTTTAATAGGGCTTTAAAACTTAAGGCTGATAAGATTGATACTTAGAAACTTAAAAGTCTAGATGGTATATCTTTAATTCCTGCAGTGCTTGCAGGTAACTGTCACAGCATTATGGTAGTATTTTTTAAGAAACGATTACCCTTCCTGCTCCCTGTATTTGAAAACACTTGTTTAATCTTGGTTTTAGAAAAGGAGATATTCAATACTCTAAAGTGAAAGGATTGCAAGCAGTAAACAGAAAATAAATTGCATCCTAACAGTATTTCATGGTTAGTTAACCAAGTTATCAAGAATAGCATTGGCTAGGGCATTTTTTCAAATGTTTACTCCAGATGTTTACTGCTTCTCTTCAAGCTGGATAAATTGGAACAATTTTGTATACCAGCATATTTAAGTTGCTTGCGTGTCTGAGAATTCCATTGAAATTCCTGCTTTGCTTGCTGTCACTGAAGTAATCTTGGGCAAGCTTCTTAATTTCCCATGCTTTGTTTTGCAGTTTGTGTAGTTAGAAAATAAATGTTCCAGTCCTACTCTCTAAGGATAAGTCTGCAGAGATTTGAAGAGTGTTTGCATCTAGAGATGGAAACAAAGGATTTGATGCATATTCCAAATACTAGCCTGATTACTTGGTTACTTGTTTGTAACTCTCTATAAAACGGATTCTAAATCTGTTATCCAAAAGTGACCCAGTTTTGAACTGCAATGAAGTGTTATTCTGGTAGGTGAGTTATCCTTGTGTATACTACAAGCAGTTGAGTTGAAGGGATGCAAAAAACCCAGAATCTAAATTGTCCTCATGATATCTCTGATGTATCTATCTCAAAGAGAAGCTGCAAGAATTAGGATAAATACATATGCAATGTACTAAAATACAGCCATGCAACTGGGAGAATACCAGTTCAACACTAATGCAAAGAAAATTTAAGAACTATACATTTAGTGGCATGATTATATGCTGCTGTGAGTTATGTTAAAGTATATGAAGAGAATTAATACATCTAAATTTGTATAGGATACAGTGGAACACACAAGGCAACTCACTGTGGTCATTTAATGGAGGGGCCCCCATTTCAGGAGGTCCTGTTGTGGCTCACCACAAATCTCAGGACAAGGATGATTCACTTCTCTTATGGCTTTCCTTCTCATTAGCTAAGGAGCTGAGAGCCCAGTTGTAGTGAAATAATTACTCTTTTCTTAAAAAGAAAAAGGTTTTGGTACCATTGTATTTTTACGGTAGTTAAGGACTTGCTTAAATGCTTGTTTATATTAATGACAGTATTTCCTATATAGCTAGTAAAATGTTGGTGCAAAGCCGAGTGGTAGACGAGGAGATTCTGCTCTATTGTACTTGGATTAACAATCCTCCTGTTCACTTCTGCGTGCGAGTGCTCAAAATGAGGGCTGTGGAATACTGCTGCTCAGAAAGCTAAGAACTGGCACCTTAGGGAGGCTCAGCACCTTCTAGTATTGATTCCCTACAATTCATTCAATTGCAGATTACACATATATTTATTGTGTAATAATAATTTCGTTAGTGATTGTTAATTCTTTATAGTCAAGGAAAATATTTATATCACACTTGTATTTATACTCATCAGGCAAAGAGGGAACTCTGTCAATATGTATAAACTTGCTATGTATAGAGTTGTAGTGCCTTCATCTGGGAAGATTCTGAGAATCAAGAATGCAGTACTGGCTTCTTAATTTGCTTAATTGGCATTGTTGTCATACCTGGAAGTCCTGAAACAGTTGTTGCTATATAGAGGCTAGTAACACTGGCTAAAAATAATACTAAATTTTATACAGAAGGTAATGTTACTGAAAATCAAGACTGTAGATGTCTTGTTCATTATTCTCTTGCTTGGAATTTGACCAAACTGGGAAAAATGTCTGTCACAGAAACCATAAATGTGACACAAATAGAAATAATTGTAAGTAGAATAGTTGGCAAATGCTTTCAGCAGATAATAGTTCAGTTAAGGCATACAGTTAATGTGTGCAAATGGGGATGTTTTGAGATCAATTAGCAGCCACGTTTATATCATTATCATCACTTTTTCAACAATTAGGTAATTTGGCTAAACTAGATACTAATTTTAGTTCATCTTTCAATTTTTTCTCCAATCAAGAGCATTTAAAATTAGTTAATGCTAACTTTAGTATATTAAAACTTTTTTATTAGCAAATATGATGACCTCCAATGTTCATTGGAATTACAATGAACATTTTAAAAAACTTTTTAGCTAGAACTAAATAACCTAAGTATTTATCTATAAATAATTTCTAGAGAAAATATAGAAAACTGACTTCTGAGATCATGGTTGCTAAGTCTAAGAAACCATTGAATTATTTATTTTACAAGGTAGTTGGTATAATTTTTTTTTCAAAACTGTTCTCCTGATCTGGAGTTGCTAAGTAAAGTAAAGGCTGGATAATGGTCTAAAAAGCTGATCAAAACTAAGCTGGATTGTCCTGTCCTTCATGTTATATGAATGTTCAGAGACTTAAAAAAATAAGCTAATATTTGTATTGGCTTAAAAAAATCCAGTTCTTGGAGGTCAGTCACAGTGAGAACATCCATCTTCTCACTAAACTATAAAAATGATACAATTTTGGAGGCTTCTGTGGTTTGTCTTATTTTTCTTGGTTTCCTGTGTCTGGCATGCAGAGTTTGCCAGTGCCAGAGTCCTGGAATGATATCACCCATAACTTACCACTGGAAGATGTGTGCTCACAGGGAGCTGAACTCTGTCTTCTCTGTTACCACTTTGACAGGCTTCTCACAGATCCGAGAGCAGAACTTGGTCTTGGTGAGACAATTGCAACCTCAGTTTTTAACATAGAAAGAGAGAGCTTATATTCAACTGGAATGTAAATTGCAGAGGACACTTTCAGTCTTTCCAAAGTGTCAGTAGGAGAATGTTCCAGGTACATGGATTCTTCGACTGCATTTAAGTGCATTTACGTCCACTGGTGTATATTGCAACTAAGTAATATATGCATTAATTTCAGTATAGTAACAGATAAAACCAGGGTATGGTTAGAAAAAAAGATTTTTCAATCTAATCTATCTTTCAGGGACCATCAGAGCTGCTGTCACCAGGGTGTGTTGAGGGGCAAAGCACAATTCAAGTCTTTTACCATCTCCTCACCCCCAGTCCCTGCACAATGACCACATTAAAAAGAGAGATGTATTTTAGAAGATGTTTCATATTCTCAAACCATAAGATGGCAGATGGTGACATGGGTCTGGCTCCTTCATTAAAACGGACTCATCTGCAGTTTTTCTGACCAGGCCACCTTACCCTGCAGCCACTCCATAGGTCTTCCTCTGACTTTTTAAAATTCTCTCAAGATACAGCAAGGGAAAGGCCATGGGTAACTTTAGTGGATCAAACCATGGATCCCCTGCAATGATGTCATGACTCGTTTTCTTCTGCACTGCTCTTATGTAGTCAAGGATGAGATAGATGGGAAATAAGTGAAAGAAAGCAATGAACAGCACCATTGTGAAGAGACTCTTCTGTGGAAAATTGAAAGTTTCTACCTTTAATTTTAGAAAGCCAGATGTCTGTGGATCTGAAGCTAATTTTTCCCCTGTGAATGAATAGGGTTCATCACAAAGATTGTCAGACCTTTACAGCACTCCCAACCTCCTCACATTATCTAATGCTTGTTACAATGAGTTTCTTGAGGTTTAGTCCCGCTTTGTGTACTTTATGACAGATGGTCTCAATTTGCCTAAAACCACATTACTTTTTCACAGCAGCCCAATGTTTTCTTGTGGCTTGACTTGCCACTTCCCCACCCCCAAACTCTAATCCTCTTTTGTAAATCTGCTGTTATAGCCAAGGAACATCCTTGTCAAAGGCATTAAGGGTTAAATGATACAAAGCTATAAATGGAACAACCAGGGTTTCTGTTTGTCAGACCTTTTGGCACTAGGTCTAAGCTGCTTCAGGTTCAAAATACAGTTCATTGTATTCTGAGAAAATTCTGTTTCAGAGTGCATTGTGTTAGAGTTGATTGCTAATTCAACTTAGCCATTCTAACGTTCAAGTAGTCTCCTTATTTTGTGTTCCAGCATAAATGAGCTGCAGTCTCTGCCTTTTTCCATCCCTATAAAATTAGTGCAAAGCAACATCAGGATGAGAAAAGAATTTGAATGGAATAGAGCACTTGTGAACTTTCTTCCATGGGGAAGGTGGGTGGCCAGGAGACTGAATATGTTTTCAGGCAGGTACTGCTGCTTGAATGGCACAGGAAATTGTGACCCTAGATTAACAAACACTTAAGTTTGGGATCATTGCAATTGTCCTGTCAGTGTTGCATGACTAGGCAGGCTTCTAGTGTGTGACCCCTAACATGTGCTCTGCCACAATCAGCTGTCTTCTAGGAAGAGATTTAAACCATATGGAACTGGAATTACACAAATCTGTATTCAAGAGATAATTAATTTGTGACATGGGCAAACTAGTGTTTAAAAACTTGTGCTTAGGGTTGGGGAGAGGGAGGGTGGGTGCAATCACTTTGGCTGAGAGGTACAGCATGCAAATCAAGGCGTGACCAGAGCTAAGCTATGGTATACCCTGGTTTATTCACAACTTTGCTCTGAATTTGCTGATGCTGCATTACTGAATGCACACTATAGCACACAAAATTTCATGTGTGTGTTATGTAACAAAATAGTGGCAGTTAAATGAAGAAAGAAAAAAAATAAAACACCCAGATTTGGGGGTTTTGGCTTTTTCTGGTTTGGTTGTGTCATTGGAGCTTTAATGTGGACTTAAAAAAAAAGAAACCATACCTGCAAATGGATTTGTAGGGACAGAGGAGGCCAGCTTAATGGCAACCCTGTGTGTCCAGCCATGTCTGGGGACTAAAGCCCCTTATCCCTCATCCTATTCAGGTGCATAAAGGATAGCAACAACTTAGGAAATAAACTATTACTTATGTCTGTTGGCATAAAATGAAAAGCAATGTTTTTAAGCTACATCGAGAACAATTTGCATTAGGTGACATAAAGAGATGTTTGGAGGATGCTGAGAAAGCTTGTGGATCCTCAAAAATTGTTAGCAGATACAGTCCTGTATCTATGACACATCCTGAGTGACTTCCAGTGATTGCTTCTGGTTCTGTGGTATTCAACTATGCAAGTCTGAAGTATATGAAACACAAATAAGGAAATAGATGAGAAGAAAACCTTTCATTGTTAACTTTTCTGTCCTTGAAATGTTGCATGTAATATTTAATACAGAAGAGTTAATAGTATTTATTGCTGTTCCTCAAATATTATCCAGAGGTCAAAGACCTATTACACTTGGTACTGGGCAAACATGAAACAAATTCGGTGTGTTGGACTGGTGTTCTTAAACCCCTATGTTGATTCACAGAAGGCAGTGAGTCTTGAGTACAATGGAACTTTCTCTGGCATCTGGTCTGGGAGTCTCTTAGTGTTTATTATAGCTGTATGACTCTGCACGCGAAAATAAATGTGGGACTGCAGACAAATTTTATTCTTTTTCTATAACAGAGGAAAGCTAGAATAAGTATATCTGAAATTATTATTACAATTTTGGACCAGCACTACTAAGCAAGTCTACAACTTGAAAGAAAAGAGTGAATGAAAACAGAAATTAATAGCTGTAGAGTTCAATAGGCAGTGTTTTTGCTTTGGATACAATTACATTAGTGAATGAACTTCAAGGCTGGGTAAATAAGATTAGAATAATAATCTATACCCTAGGAAATTACAAAAATCTTCTGTGGACTGCATTGAAGACATGCCAAACAATCCTTCATTTCTGGAAAATTGCTACTGCAGACTGTTTTAACTTTTCCAGAAATTTCACAAAATTCCTTCTTTCCACTTGTCACTGCTGGCTTAAAAAGCAGATAAGAAACAAAACAAATTTTGGTGGTTTAATATAGGAATAAATTTAAAATGGAGGGCTAGGGCAACAAAGGGAAGCCTTACATGTTATTTCTGCTGAGGAAATACCAGAATGGCAGCCAAATCACTAAAAAAGATAAATTATCTGTACTTGTCTTAAAACTTTGACTACCATAACTTATCTGTTACCCAAAGCTTTAAAAGCTTTGTGTTTTAAACCATATTTTAACAACAGAAACTGAGTATGCAAAACTCACACTGGTACAGATATGGTGGTATTTATTTGTGCTTTTTATTGATTCAGCTAAGCGCTGCCAGTGGGTGTGCTTTTACTTTTTTTTTCTTCTTTAAAGTTAATTGAAATTTGGTTTAAAAATACTGACCAGAGCATAGGATTTTAATGTTACTGCAACCCTGAATTTAATGAATTCTTGAAACCAAAGTGGGTATAATCTACTTTAACGTGAAGATAACCAACAGAGTTGCTTGGTCTTTATTGTCGGACAGAAATTTGTCCAACAATAAACAAAAAAAAAAGTTTACTTTGGAAGGAATATAAGAATGTTTCTCTTAACTAGCTCATGAAAAACAAGGAGACGTATGATAGTTAAGTCACTCGCTCATACCGTGCAAGAAAACTGTGGAAGAATAAGGAGTAAGTTATCTACAATTGGAGCATTAGTACTGTTCTACATCCTTCCTACCTTCTCTCAGACCAGGGATTAACCCTCATGTTTTGTTAGCAAGTCCCAATAAGATTTGTACCAAATTCTCTTTGTTAATTATTATGCAATTTAAGGAAACACAATGAAGTAATGGGGGGGGTAATCAGTTATTGAAAAATTATTAGGATACACATTTACACATTAGTGTCTACAGAGTGTTAACTAAGACTCTTTTTTTAGACTTGTAGTAAACAACAAATTGCTACCTAGAAAGCCTTACCGCTAATGGTGAAATCTGAGTTAACTCTAATGCAATTAACTTTAATGAAACAGCGTTTCAGCTCAAAGGTACATAAAGGTAACAAGGCTTTATACTTTGTAATAGTGTGCATATCCCTGATACTCATAGGCAAAGCTCTTCTCAACTCCCTACCTGTGTCTGTCTAGAAAGCTAGGTAGTATTTGTTGCTATTTTATTAAAGCACAAAATAGGACAGTTGCCATACATCTCTGAAAACCATGTAAATAGGGAGCATTTTTTACAGTAAATCAGAGCTAACTCCTGGTTTTCTAGTGTGCCCTGTAATAAAGTAAAACAAATTTTTACAACTTTCTGGCCTTAAGACCCTGATCACAACACTATACCTGAAACCTAGCTTTCACAAAGAAAGATTGTCTCCAAATATACCTTTTCAGTTTAATAAATAAAGAAGCTCCCTGTACTAACCAAGTATTGCCAAACTGAAACAAAACAGTGATCCTGGAGTACAAATATTCTGTGCAAGGTGTGTAAAGTAATTGTGCTCTCCATGACATTGGTGAGTGTCAAGGAGTACTGTTTTGGGCACCATACTTTAAGAAAAACGTAGATGTGCTGGAGACAATCCAGAAAGGGCTAAAAAGAATGAGCAACAGTCTAGAAGGGAGCATGAGGTAGGGTGGAAGGAATTGGCATTGTTTAGTCTAAAGAGAAGGCTAAGGGAAGATGGGATGTCAGCCCATAACCACGAGCAATGTTTCTGCAAAGAAGAAAATAGAAACTATAGATTGGAAAAGAAGTAATGAAAGTGCTGCAGCAGGGGAGATTCAATGTTATTGCTAAAAGTAACTTTCCTTGAATAGATTGATTAAGGACTCGGTAAAGTTTTCTGGCGAAATTTCATTTTCAGTTTAAAAATTAAATGCCACTATCTGGCAAAGATGTGAAGCGCAAGTAAACTCTGTACGTTAGTTGTAACTTCTAGGTCTGTTCTGAAAACTTAGCAATGAATTCTAGAATCTCCTCAAGATTTTATATTAAACAAATATCTGCAGTAGGTCGTGCCCACTTGGGATCATAGGATGCTAGTTGCTGAATGCAACTGAGTTGAAGCTCAGCATATTTAGCATCAACATTATAAGTAGCAGCATTCTATTTTCATTCAGGTTTTCATTTCACTCTTCAGACCAGCAAGAAAATCTCGCAGGGTGGTAATGGCTCAATCCCAATTTTTCATTGCATATTGTCTTTGTGTGGGCCACTGAATAGAAGCATTAGTTTTGCTCACAGTCATAGCTGTCAATTCTTTGTAAGGTCTGGGCCTCTTCCTATCCCTGCTCTATTAATATTTCCAGAATTGTAATGTGGTTTTAGAGAATTTCAAATCAGTTATTCTTTCTATGTTTATGAGGAAATTGATTTTTCCTTTTTATATCAATCATCTTTAAATAATTTCGAATACTTTGAAGTTGAGTTTTCAGCCCTATCTTTCTGATCCATTCCTACTCCTTTCTAGAGATCTAAATAACAAATCCACTGAAGAGTACCTACTGTAGCTGTACACAAGCTATAAGCAATCAGGGAGATTATGATTAGATATGCACATTAAAAGTACATAAAGATTAAAGGGCATTTTAAACTTATATCCTTCTGAGCTGAAATTTGGAACTTTATACTTCCGGTGTGCTGATGAGTTCATAGTATTTGTGTTACTCGCATTTACTTTGTGCTTCTAGAGACCTGGTATCTAGGAAGAGACCACTTACCAGTCAGTCACAAATACATTTAGTCAGAAAAGATGAATGAGCTGGACTTGCCTACTCAGGGTGCTACTAGAAGCCTTCAGACATGGCAGGTAGATGAAGTTATCGCATCACGATCGTATTTCGCCTAATGTGTTGTATTATGCCATACCTTCTTATCTCCTTAAGGATGCAAGTTTTCTGGAGTATTTACCAGCTTGACAGAATATGGTAACTGTGACACATACAATTGTAATGGAAGTAACTTCTGAGTTGCAGTCAGTTCAATTCTAGCTGTTATAGTTTTCAGCAGCAGATCTCAAAGCAACGGAGGTCAGCAGTACTGTCTTCATCCTCATTTAAAAACAAGCATAAAACAATTGTAAGATTGGGGCTGAAAGGATTAGCTGCTGCTCTCTTGTTAACCAGTGTCAGAGTCAAAAATAGCACTTGGGTACCTTGAATCCAAATCCTGCACTGTAACAAGGAGACAGCATTCCTGAAATCATCTGAAAGCACCTTGAAAATTACTTTCCAATGGGTCACAGATGGTCAGAAAGGAATGGCATAAACACATAAACCCCAAAAATTCAGTTTGTAAGGATGACTATAAACTTACCATTACTCATCTTTTAGGAGGTCTAGGAACATCACTGTCTCTCTTGATGTATTTTAGGTTCAGCAGCAGAAAAGCTAAACAGGGGGATAGAATAACAGAGATGTGTGAAAGCCAGCAGGAAGGATGTCCAACCAGTTAGAACTCACCCCAGCCCTAACTCCAGGAACAAACATTCATCTCATTACCCCTCTCTCCTGGCCCTGAAAGTTCTGCTTGCCTCTAGCTTTGGGTGATAAAACAATATTCTTGGAAAACAGTTGCATTTCAGCAGGAGACCAAAGATGCATGTTTATTCTGTACAATACTAAATGAATGGACGACGCACAAGAATGCATCAGCTCAGTGAGTTATATGTCTACGCCTCCATTGTCTGGAGTATAACTTATAAAGCTGCTTCTGCAATTGAGACGTGTACCTAATGCTATCCTAATATGGCTGTGGTTGAGATCGTCTGAACATTCCTCAGCTGCCCCTGCAGGAGAATGAGCACAAAAATGTTAAACATACCACATTTATATCTGTTGTGAAATGCTGGCACGCTCTAGCAATCAGCATTAATTCTTGATTTGGTTTTGTGGGTTTCTTATTTAAATGCCACTAATTTCAGTTTGGAAGGCTTCAGTCTCCCATATGTGATATTGATTTCAGATGTGAATGTGTGTATGCTTGTATGTGTGTTGGAGATGAAGAGGTTGAAATAGCCTTAGGCATCTTCTATAATTCCTAAATACCTGTCGGTCAACCTCTAAATATTGCATATATATAATTATCTTCTGCAGTGCTGGGCAACTACATGAGTATGTAGGTACAAAAAGAGTTATTTCCAATGGTTTCTATGATGCCACTGAAGTCACACATACTGAAGTTTAAACATCAAGGAAAATACTATAACTTAATTAAAAAGAAAACAAAGATGACTTCTGAAGTGATGTAATGCAGTGTATTTTCATGTATGTGATAAAGTATTTCAAAGAAATTACTAGCCAGTGAGATCACTCAATTGGCTCCATCTGTGATTTTCCAAAAATAGATGTGGCATTGTACATTGAGTAGTCTATTCCAGTTGTGCTGCAGGAGAATCCATTACTTATCATAGAACTCTTCTGAAAGAACACACTTTCTGTTGGTTTTTTTTCAGGGCAGATTTAATGTTTGGACTTCAGGACTGTGGGAAACCAGGCATCAGCCAGCTGTTCTTTAATCAAGGGGCTGGCCTGCATCCTGAGCAGTTGCAGCACCTGGGGACTTTGAGTGTCATTCAAACCTACCCTGGCTCTACCCACCAGGCTTGCCTAGAACCTGGCTTGAATGGACCAGAGATTCTGGCTCACAAAGCATCTGTTGCAGCTACTCTGAGGTAAAACAACCCCTGAAAAACATGGTAAGAATGACAGATTGTGGGGTGTGTGCGTATGTCTTTTTTGTTTGTGTGCAAGTGGCCTGCTGAAAGTGGACTCATTTTGCTGGAAAATGGTTAAGTCTCGCAGATTTGTTTTCAGTCAGAAATATATCTTCTTTTCTTTTTTTCCTTAGTGACTGTATTTTTTCAAACAAAACATTATTTGTAATTGTTCGGTGTTTGAAATTCACAAGCTGTCTTTCTTTGAATACATTGCATTAAAGCTGGGCATTCCAAAAATGTCTAGGAAAGGTGACATTTCTTGGATAAAGAGGCAGGTAAAGGATCAAACCAATGCATTCTAGTGATGTTGTCTAGCACTCACAACATATGAAGGAGAGATCTAGAAAAGGACCTTTTGCCTTAGCTTGACCAGACTTTAAATCCAGCCTTATTAATCCAGAATGCTAGGTTAGCCTTTGTTCTAAACTTCCTAGACTGCATAAGAAGGCATCCTAGGCCATTGTTATGAGGTTACTTTAATCAAGCAGATGTCTGCACTGCTGCCAGAAAAGATTGGCCTTGTCTTTTCTCCTCCTCTCCAGTAAGTCACTGCCTTTTCCCTGCTGCTTTCTGTGTCCTGCTTCTAGTGTGTACACAGCAATCCTTTGAATCAGGCCAAAGAACGTTATCTGTCTGAAAACTAGTATTGAGGAAGCAAAAAGAGTGAGTGTTCTTACAAAGAAGCAGCAATGTCCAAGGGTGCAAAGGTGGGTAGGATTGCCCCTTCATGGAGCATTGTATATTTATAGTGAACTGAAGTAACTGCATAACCATGTTCTCAGAAATTCAGAGAAAAAAGCACCTAGAGCTGGAGAGCACCTTATCAGGAAATGGGAGGAGCTGTCATACATCCCAAGTTCTGCATGAAGATCGCTTATGATCTCTCTTTCAAAGTTTCACAGTTAGAAGTGGAGATGGATACCTATCATATATGCTACATCAGTAATCATAGCCCACAAAAAAAGATCAGGATACACATCTGCCACCTTTGTTGAAAGTGCTTTTGCCACCAGCCCAGAGACCATCTTGGAGTTGATGTAGGGAAGTCCTTCCACTGTGGCTGAACATGCAGTAGCCCCTTGAAGGAAGGCATTCCAGATTGCCTGGGACAGACCTAGGTGTGAGGAGGAGCATGATGCTCTTGTCAGCTGATTTGGATGCTTATGTTGGAAGAGAAGCTGGAGTTCTGCTCTGGCATAAAGTTTACATCTTTCATAGTAAGTAAGATGTGGTGAGAGCAAGAATAAAAGGTAGACATGAAGAAAATAGAAATCTATTCGTACAAATCGGTTCATACTGCCAAAGGACAAGCATGCATAAAAGCTTCTTTACTATAAACTGCACTGGAGATGTTCTAAAATCCTTTGTAGGTAACAGTTAAATTGAATAAGAGATCTTCAGGAAAAGCCATCTTGAATGAGGGATTGAGATAAAGTTTTTATGGTTATTTCCCCCTAAGCCAGCAAAATTGGCATTATTGGAGCAGGAAGAGAAACAATAGTTCAGAATCTTGTAGACATCAGCAGTTAAATCCAGAGATGTGTTTGACACTGCCTCTGCAATTAATATGCACAAACCCAGCCTAATTCTATTGTAGTTTAAAGATACATCTTCCCTGCCTCTTAGGTAATCCGGGCTGGGAAAGCTTATTCCACATCAGTTAGGATTTCTTTTAATTTGCATCACGTTTTCTATCACAGCAATGCACAACTGACATGTATGATTTTATTTATGCTATGTAACCAAGTTAATGTTCTTATTACTCTGCTGCATATCCCACGACACCTTTGCAGGAGGGATGATTCATCTCAACAGGCTTAGCTAGCGAAACTCTTTAAATAACTATATGTGAAACATATGGTTCAAGACAGAAAACATTTTGAGAGTGGAATAAGGCCAGGAATAGCAGCTGTCGCTAATACAGTATAGTGAGATTTGATGTCTCATAGAGGGCAAACCAAAGCAAACTTTAATACCCAAGATTCTTTGAGCTTACAGAGTAGTTCAAAAATACAGGGCTACAAAGCGTCTGCTACTTTTAGGTTAAAACTGACTTGTCTTTTCTACCATGGCTCCATTAAACGTTTTGCTTTCTACGTAGGGCAAAGTTTCCATGTGTAGGCAGGCAGAGACAGCTGCTGGGAGTTATCTGGAAGATTCAGAAAAGAGGAAAGCTGGAAGGGAGGAGCTGGGGGGGATGACAGCAGATCAGCTTCAGGACTCAGAGGGGCAGGGGGTATTCTGCTGATTCATTACTGGGGCTTAGCTTGGAAGTCAGAGCAGTGAGATTTGTGTTTGTTCCACTCTAGCTACAACAAGATTCTGTGCGCCTCACTACACTTTGGTGAATCCAGTGCCATCAGGGAGGATATGTGTTTGAAAGTAGCAAGAATATTATAAAGAGAAATCTGTGGATAGGAACAAAACAGATGTTAAGGTGAACATGTGAAGAATTACAGTTGTAGTTGAAGAGAATTTATATCTGAGAGTGATGGACCAGAACTTCAAGGGAATAGCTGTTTCAGGAGGCTTTCTTTCTTTTTTTCTGGTTCCACTTGTAGGGAGAATTTTCATCTTGACCATTATTCAGTTTTGTGTGTCTTCTAAATGTTAGTGTCTGTGAGACAACCAGACTAGTTGAGTGGTCTTTTCTAGGGATGCAAGAGATAGTCTTGCATCATGAGCATCAAAGCATGGTACCTGTCTTTTAATTCCTTCCCTAATCTTCCTTCTGTGAAAGGATGTTAATGCTTCTGTATTTCAGCTAATGGTTCTGTGGCTTGTGAGGAGTTCACGCAATGCAACTGCAAAACTGCCACACTGAAGCTGTCAGAGAAAAGGAACAGAGCATATGGCTGTGGCTGTGTGTGGACTTGTGTGTTTAAAAGGTGATAAACAGGATTGTCATGAATGGAAAAAGACTACATTTTCCCCTGGACAGCTTATATTTGCTGGTTTTGTCTGAAAGAGAAATAGTCTTACACAAAACAAACGTGTTTTGCTCTTTGTATGAAATCAACACTTGTACCATCTTTCATATTTGAGTAGCCACAGGCTGTTAAGTAGGAAAGACATAGAACTTCTCCCTTCAGTTTGTCTGTCCAACCCATGTATTTTCACACGCCAGGCCAGCCTCAGTCTCTGCAGCTGGCATGAGAAAATCGAAATGTTAAATGATGTATGTCCAGTTCTGGATGATCCCAAGGTCATTCTAATACGTGAAGGCAAAACATTCTTTGTTTCCTCTCAGCTTTCAGACGTGAGTGTATCTGGGCAGTAGGAGAGTGATAGTCTCCCTCTGGAGCCATGACTGGGAGAGAATGCCAAATCACACCTCAGATTATACCAGCAGGGCACAAGTGGCGAGCCCATCTAATGCAGCTAGCTGTGTGCTTGAACTCTTTCTGCTCTTTGACGTGTATAACAATGTTGCATGTTGGCTCAAGAAAGGGAATGGAAGATACCATCAAAACTGTAGTAGATAGAGAGACCTTTATCAAAACAAGGTCTTTATGCAATAAAACTCTGTATTTCTTTTCATTCTTCCTTTTTTTTCTCCTTTCTTCCATCTCTTTCTTCCATTTTCTTCTTGCTAGATTTCAAATAGGTGAAGTTATCTTACCATAGAACAGCTGTGAAGATTTCATTGACACTAAGGGGTTGAACTAAAGATCACTTTTCAAAAACCATACAATCTTGATTTGAAAACTCCTGGAGAGAGAAAATCCACTGTTGCATTTAACAAATTCTTGTTCTGTTTCTGAATTCATTACCTTCACCTTCAAGAAATCCTGCATGCGTTACCTTCACCAAACAAAAAAATATCTTTGTGTATAGTGTTGCTTCATTTAGTTCCAATAACTACCTATCAGACTTTGTCATACATTTATCTACTGGACTGAAGAACCCTTTATCAACAATTCCTGCCTAAATTATGAAGGATTTAAAAAGAGTAGTTTAGTTATCTATTATCCGTGTCCTAAGTAAGATATATAAGCTGAGTTCTTGGAATATACCTCTCTCTCTCCACCCCCACCCTCCAATACTTGACTCATTTTCTTGGCAATTCTTTGAACTTCCTCCAAGATGCAACATAATCCTGAACTGTATGCATTAAGCTGAACATAAAAGCAGCCATTCCAGTGCCAGGTGCAGAAGTCAGATGAAAATTATTTTCCCTGTACACATGTCCAAGGATTGTATTAACCTTTTTTGATGACTGGCCACACACGGTGGCTACCATAATATGATTATTCTCATGTTCTTCTACAAGACAAGGCCCAGGATCATCTCCTGTAATTATAGCTCTAGTCGGGCTTTATACGTGGCTGTTATGTTACCACTGTATGTTCTCACCTTCACATCACCAAGTACCAGTGACCTGCCCTTCACTTTTTATCACTGTTCCCTGAGAAATCTGCAGGCTTTCTCAGTGATAAATTTATGGTGGGGAAGATGGATGTTTTTCTTCTAGATTGTTGGTTAAAATGCTGTGCTAAAAATAGCACAGGCCTAGACACATGGCTATACAGAACTGAATTAGAAGTACAATTCCTTGGTGGTGATTTCCCAATTTTCAAGAGCTTTTTTGAGATCTGCTTATAAGCTAGTGCATTTTTCTAGCTCCTATAGTCAAAATGCTGTGTAACCAAGGCAGACATCTGACAGATTAAGTGGAAGCTTTAACATGTTAATAACAATACCTGTTTAATCCTGAATGGTAATCATATTAAACACTCTGATAGACAAGATATATTTTCAGCAAATGCGTTAGCATCAATATTAATCTCCTTTTAAGCTCCGTTAATCAAGTTCTTGGTATGTCCTACCATTACTGATGTCAGGTTGGAAGGTGTGTGTTTACCTTTGTTAATTCATTTACTCTTTCAAAATACTGTCAGAATATTAGCTTTTGGTTAGTCCTTTTTGAGTTTCCAAGTGTCTTAAGTGATACCAACAATGCCTTTTTCATGGTCCAGCAATCGTAGTTGCCATTTGACTCTTGGAAAGTCAGAGCATAACTTTGTTCTTCAACTTTACTTCTTCAACAAAGTTATAAAATTTGCCTTAATCATAGGATTCACTTGCATGTGTGGCCAAGTGATCAGAGATGTTTCCCCAGTTGTAGGGGCTCTGCTGACCTCCTGGGAGATCAGCTGGATCGTGGACCTGGGGTCTGTCAGGTTAGTTTCAGGCATTAACACTGCCAGCAGCAGCATGGATTTAAACCACCTCATGCTGTTTTGAAACCACACCCACACACTTGCATCCGTATAAACTTTTTGAAAGCAGACCTATGAAAGTAACTGCATGAAAGTAAGGTAGCCTGTACATCTTTTGTGTGTGGTAAGTAGCGACATGTGAAGAAAACCTGGTTTCAGTTAACCTGCGTGTTTTCAGCCTAGTGATTGTAAAGAGATTTTAGGCATTAGATGCACACGCAGGCAAACACACATGGCAATAAAACTTAACCCACAGTGTCTCTACTTTATAGCAAGTAACAGAGGATGAAATTCCTCTTAGAAATAGAAAAGTGGGGAAAAAATATTATGATATATAATATAGCTGAGGAACTAGGCAGATACCAAACCAGAAGCCAGACAGAGAGTTGTAGAGGTCTGGGGTGACTGTGGAAAAGGTTGAGTTTTTGATAGAGCTGCTGGAAACCATTTAGATAATCTGCACTGCTCATGAATTCATTCCCTGTTTGTTGCTCTGTAAAATATTAACTAGTCTGGTACATCTCAGCCATAGTTAATCTGATAACAGTTGTGTTGTTGTGTTTCTTTCTGAATAATTCAAGAATCCAAATAGAGAGGCTCCATATTTCAGATGAAGCACATTATGAGGTGGTGGGCAGGGTCTAGAAAGCCCCTGTCTAATACTTAAGTATTCTGTGGCACATTGGCATTAATATTCTGTTTTAAAGACGGTTTGTCGGTTTGGCATAGAGGGGCTGGACATGACAGTAGGAGTTGAGCATATGGTGTCACAAACCTTTTCTCAGGTACCCCTCACAACTTTTGCTCCACTCATGCACACATGTAGAAGTATTTGAGTGGTAAACTTGATTGAGGCACTGTTGCAAATGAAAAACATAGGAAGCTGAGCACAGAGACAGGACGGGAGAAGCAGTGGGGCTAGCGCACCCCAGTGTTGAAGTCCCAGCGTGGTGACGACTGTCAGTATTCGGGAAGCTTTCCTGGAACACATCTCACCCTATGTTACAATGATCTATTGGGCTTATCTTTTTCTTCAGAGAAAAGAAGAATATAAGAAGATCCCATATGCCCTCCACAGATTTGCATCACCTTCACTGTGATTACACAAGTGTGTGCGGTTCAGCAGTATAATCTAAGAACTTTCACTACCAAGGAAAATGTTTCCATGTCTAAGGAACAAAGATGTTTTAATAGAAAACATAGAACCAAAGGAAACAAGGACTGGGAAAGGGCCTCCAGAAATCTTCCCCTTGCCTCATGGCAGGGTTAATTTAGACTCATCTTCCAGAGATGGACACTCCAGAACTTTCCAGGCAAGTTATCACAGCATTTTATCATCTTTTTCATATAGGAAGCTTTCCTAGTGTTTTCTTGCTGTAATTTAAGCCCATTACCTCTCATAATAGCCAATGTAAACAAGCAAAGATTCTTCCCTCTCCTTTTCAAAGAGCCTTTTGTATGTCAGGGATATCATGTCCCTTTTCCAGCCTTTTTTTCTTGAGGCTAAACCGCCTCAATTCTTGCATCTTTTGTCATAGGGCACAGTCTAAACCTTTGCTCATCGTCATTACTCTCTGAATTCTCATCTAGTTCATATTCTTCTTGGAGTGCAGTGCCTGAACTACACACACTACTGCAGCTGAAGCCATACCATTGTTGAGTACGGCAGACGGCTTGTTTCACACATCTTGCAAGCTCTGCTCCTGTTTAGAAACCCCAATGTGGTGTTTGCTTTTTTCACAACAGCATGATAGTGTTGACTCATGTTTAGCTTGTGATTCAGTATATCTCATAGATTCCTGTAAGAAGAAATGCCACCAGCCACTTGTTTTCTGTCCTGTATTTGTGCAGCTGATTATTGCTGTTCAAACGGAGTATTCTGCATTTATCCCTCTTGAACAATGCTCAGGCACTCATGAGAGCCCTCTTCACTCTTCCTGAAAAAACCTGGCCAACGTTTTGGTTTGTTTTTTTTTTTAATGTTTCTTATTCCAAAACCCACAAGATACACAGGACTAGCTATTACATGGAAATTTTTTGCCTTTGGTTTTATGTCTTTATTTGTTTAGAGGGCATAGGGAATAAGGGTGATAGATGAGCACCAGCTCTATTAGCAAATACTTCATATGCAGACAAGGAGATAAGAGAAGAAGCTTCTCAATTCGTGTGGTAAGCTCCATAAATTCTGATTTGTTTAACCAGAGATTAAACCCAGATGTGAAGCAAACAGGGTTAAGAAGAAAAAGGCAGGAGCTGACATTGATTAAACCTTTGTAAAGTTCCATGACGTCAAGAAGATGATTAAAATTTTAGTCAGGAGAAAGACCTCCAACATGTATAATTTCCTTTGTGTTCTCTTGCAATGCAATCATGACTTCTGGTGCAAAGTAATCAAGGAGTTAGTTATGAAGAAAACATCTCTTTCCAGTATTTTATAAAAATAGGTTTTTATAAAATGCTGAGTTCCCACTTGATAGTCCAAATTAAATAAAGAGATCTTCAGCAATTTATTCTGGAGCCAAAACTGGTGCTAAGCACTCCTGAGAATATGACAGAAATAAGAAAATGTGTATAAATAAAAGTATTATTAAGTGTGATTCTGAGCATGATTTTTATATCACTGATTCCTTTACTGGTAGACATAAGTATTCAGGTGTACTAGCAACCATGACACAAGATGCTTAGGCTGATTAAATTTAGCATGTTCCCTTCAAATCCCACAAAGCACCAGGATTTGTTCGAACTTCACTTCTACAGTTTTGGAATCACTGTTCAATTATTCTCTTGTTTAAAATTAGTAAAACAGAAACGGGGCCAGATTCATTAGCTGGAAAGACACTTATATTTTGAGCACTGAGATCTGTCTGAGCCTTGAATTCTGGCCTGCTGTAGATGTTTTTTTGTTAATCATCTCATTTATTTCCTCTAATGTCCCAGAACTAGACCAAGAATAACTTTGAAGCACCTATTTTTATTATTTGAATAATCCAGCATTGCTCAAAAAAATCTCATACAGTTATTGATTAAGGTAGTGTTGCAGACTTCAGTGTGACACTAACTTTGATAACTACATAAATACAATGAAGAGTACTCATGGACCTAGTTGAAGGGTCAGAAAATACATGTGTAGAGAAAAATACTGGCCTGTCCAAAGGATTTTCTTTTCAAATGTCCTGAATATAGGTGCTGTCACTGCTATCTGTGCTCCTTATTGTATTAATCTCAGAACCCAAAGGTTTCTTAACAGATAGATAACACATACAGCATAAAAGAATCAGTCTGCAGCATGACTCTCTCACCTCTTACCTTGACTGTTACATCCTCTGAAGAGTTTACCAGCAATAACCTACTGAGCTTCACAGCTCGTGCATAGACAAGTTATGTTGTACTCTTGCTCTTCTGTCTGCAAACATACTGAAGGAAACCTTGATTTAGTATTTTCTTACTTACTTCAGTAAAATTCTGCTGTGATTCATAGATAAATCTGCTGATGGGTAAGTAATTCTCAAAACTATTTTTTGTGACTCTACAAAATTGGCTAGTGGCTTGGTGCTGTGTCTTTTCCTAGTTTGAGTTTGCCAAAGTGCTTTCAAAGAAACTATTCAACCCTTCCCTAATACTGCATTTTAAGCTTTGGCTCCAGTTACACAGAAAAGATGGAGTAGGACACAGTTTCTGTGTCTCTGTATAAGTACAAGGAGAACTAAGAAGTAATTACCTATTAAAGAAGTATTTGCTTTAGCTACCAAGCTGTGGATTGCTGCACCAAGAAAATAATTATCAACAAGCAGTCAGGATGTGTGGTTTCTGTTGCACATGTTGAGGTGGATTTTTTCCTATAACTGTGTTTCAGCCATTCGTCCTCATTCTCCTCTGTCCCACCTCATGCTAAGTGTTGAAGGATGCCTTGAAGCACGGTCACGTGGCACTTTTAATAACAAGAGCCTCACTCCATTGCCATGTATCACTTTCTTCCCTTTTTCTCCCTTTGTTTTAGAAACTGTGTAGTTTTGGCTCTTCCCCTCCTCACTGGAGGCTGTGTTTCAGCAGCATATGGTGTGTGTGTGTGTGTGTATAGGTTTTGTGTGTTTCATAAACAGAGTGCTTTGGAAACAGTTGTGGAAGGAGCAGAGGAGCTTACTGCTGGAGTCTTCTTCCACAGTTTTTCCTGAATTACCAAATGAGGTCATCACCTAATGACTCAATAGACAAGTTAGACAGGAAATGCAGGAAGTCAAGACTAACTTTAAGACAGGCTTATTCCTCCAAATGAGAATCCAAACACATTTCTTGAGCTCTGTGTGAGTAATAAGCCATAATCCTAAAGCCACTACTGTTTCAAGACAGGCTTTAATGGGAAGAGAAGGCTCTGAAAAAGGCATCACAGCCTCAGCCTGCAGGAACTCTGCTGGCTTATTTACAGCACTTTTGGAGAGACGTTTTGATAAATTACATCTTTTCTAACTACTCACCTTCTTCATTTTCTCACTTCTTGTTCTCTTTGATGAAAATACATGTAGGGTGTCCACTCTGCATATTACCATTGGCCAGCTCTGGATCTTGTGCATAAAAAAATATTATGAATTATTACAGATTTACTTTCTCCATGCGCTGGCAAAGTGCTCCCTGCTGCACCTCCATGCTCCGTTTTTTGTAACGTGCCATAAGGTGCTGTATTATAGCTTGTCACACAGTATTGCAATTAACATATAATTCACTAATAGAAGATCATAAATCATAGCCTTACCAAAAGTGTGTGGATCTCATTTATATGGAACTGAAATGCATCCAAAAAACCCCAAAACACAAAACTTCCTATGCTAAGAATTAGCAGAAAGTGCCACCTGATTTTAAAATTAGGAGATATATCTAGCATAGAATAACCCCTGTTTTGGCTTTTCTGTGTTACCCGAGCACGTTTTCCATACCTATTGCAAATTTTTATGGCTGTCGCACAGGTGTAACTGTATAGTCAACAGCATTTTCTTTAATTCATCTTTTCCCTCATATAAAAATAAGTTGAGATTTGGATTTTCCCTCCTGACAAACCAGCATAAGTGAAATTAATTTGATGGGAAAAAAATAACAGCAGTTTGAATTGGGAAACAAGATACTTGGCAAAACCATATTTTGAAGAAAATCTTTCCAGAAAATTAAACATAAAACCTTTCATGTCTGCTACAGTGCTTGACCCTTCCTTCTTCTCTCCACCTCCTGTGGATAAGTGCTTCCTCCCATGATTTGTGACTGGTAAGCTTGACATGGTAGCCTTAGCTCCACAGCCTCTATGGCTCCAGGCAGTAATTTCAGTGCATGCTCCAGCCTCTGCTGGAATTGCTTCATTTATTTTATAGGGTTTTGCCAAAATTTTCCACTAGTAAAACTGAAGCCTCTCACAGATCTTGCAGTTGGGTAGTTATTTTCAGAAAGGAAAAGTAGGCTGGGGGTCTAGTTTGGGGGCTGGATACAAGCCCCTTAGCCACACGCCTCCACTGTTGCTCTGGGCTTTACCTACAAAAGCCCAAGCTTCTAGCAAGCACAATGTTCATTTTCTGTGCTGGGTCCAGGGAGGTGGGAGCTACTGGGGTTGCACAGTGTGGGGCTCAGCCTCTTCAGGGACGGGGAGAAAAGGGAATTGTAGCAGGGTCTTCCCCTCTCTTTATTCACCGAGTTATAAAGGAGGCTCCTCTGTCAAGCACATGACAGTAATCTTGCTCAGCACTTGCCTAATGGGCCAGCTGCCTTGGATGTCAGAGCCAAAGAAAACCTTCCTTGAAGGTCCTGATATGGCCCAGCCTGCAGACCCACATAACCTTCAACATCCACCTATACCAGCAGCAATTTCCCCCCCTCAGTTTCTTGTAACAACCCCCCTCTGCACCAACCCCCTCCTGGAGATTGTCACCCCTTACCAGCCTGCCACCAGATGAGCTCATGTGAGGCATCCTCCTCCTCCTCCTCCCATGGCAAAATCAGCTGGATGAGCTGTGGCATGAAATTAAGCTGCTCCATTAACCTACCTTGTTGTGCCTGTAGCAAAAATAGTTCACTCTGGTGAGCAAGGCTAAAACGCACAGCTGTTCTTCAGCTGATTCATGGAGGGATGTGACACCTTTTTTGTCTCAACCAAATTCACTGGAAGGGGGGGAGCTACCTAAACAGCAGTAACAGCCTCAGCCATCCCATTTAAACTGCTGCTCCAGAGCTGACAGAGGGCTAGATGCCTGGGAGAGACTGAGGCACAGCCAAATTTTGTGGCTCCAACACAGGCTGAATTACAATAACAGAACAGCTGTGAATTCTCATACAAGTTTGTTACATGGCAACTAAGGGCATATTATTTATAGTTTTCAGCAATCTTGGAATTTGTACCCAGGTTCTGCAAACACAGAAGGCCTGGTCCCTTTCCAAAAAAAGAATGGGAACAAAAGTCAGTGAGCATGAGGATGGCTGGGAAGAGCTGAGGGTTAAACCAAATCCAGCTGCCTCCTAGGAAAATGCAGCATTTCGCCTGAGGCCTCTCTTGACAGTTCTGACAGGTTTATAACAGAGCCAATATAGTTTTGAACAGCAAAATTATCTTCATAACCCCTGCAATGGTTGAGTTACCCTGACAGTCTAGACAGCACAGATGCCTCTGCACTAAGCTGGTGATCCTGCCCTCACCTGTAGCACAGCAGCTGTTTTTCCTATTGATGGCTGTTTTATTTTGTTGGTGACTAATGTATCAAGCTGCTGGAAAATGAGTTACTCTTCCTCAGCCGGTCAGCATTCAAGTATGCAGTGCATATCGCTATCTGACTTTAATTTTTGACCATAGATGCAGCATTTTAGGGGAGGAGGGTCAGACAGAGACCATGCTCATACCCATCACTTGACATTAAGTTTTTAAGTTCTCAGAATAAGGGCCAAGTCGCCTTGTGAAGTAGTGCCAGCGCCAAGAATAGAATTCCTTTACTTGCCATGTCTTCCTTTCAGCACCCTCCCGTGTGGTTTTTTCCATTGACGGAATTCGCTTTTTATTCAGGAAAAGGCTATATCCACCCTCCATCTGTGAGCATGTGCGTGCGTGTTTTCTTTCTCATAACTTCTCTTTGTGAGCTAATGGTGTAAGAGTTGCCTTAGTGAGGTCACACTGAGGCTCAGGCTTTCCAAGCTGTCACAGGCAGGCTTGGGAAGAATACGTGGCTGCAGCTGCTTTGGGTGGAAGCACTGATGCACACGCTTAACCCCCTGGCCCTCCATCCCCTCTTCTCACCCACCAGTTAGCTGACCTAAAGATTTCCCTGCAAATCCATCTGGCAGGCTGTAAAGTCTTGGCTCTGTTCTTGAGAACGGGAAATAAGCTTCAGGTCTACCTGGGATGTCTCGATCGACAGCAGATGAACCCAGTTCTTTTTGCTTCACCCAAGGACTGTAATGGAAAGCCTTCCCACCTTTCTGACGTGTAACAGGCTTGGGCTGAAGGCCTGATGAAGATCCAGACCGTGCTTTTGTTACAGAAAGAAAGCGAAGCCAGGGTCTTGGAGTATTGCAAAAATAAACGCCATGGACCAAGCCCACCCTGCAACAAATCACAGGCATACTCATAAAGGCCCTTTACAGTCTCTGTCGGACATGATGTAAGTGTTGAGTGGCCTGAGCAGCCCCTCCTCAGCCCCAGCCTGCTCTGGAAACTCCACGTGCACCCAGCCAGGCACACCCCCTCCCCACTGAGTCTGCTGCTGCAGGGGCAGGGACAGCACTGCTTTTCACTCTGGCATCGATGCTTGCTATATGTTCTTCAAAACCCACCCAGGCTATGCTGCTATAGCCGTGTGCCACAGGAACATTATGGCCACAAGAGAAGTGTTAGGCAGAAAAGAAGAGGCAGGGAGCGATGATGACTTTCTGGAGGTGAGCCTTAAGGGCATTACCCACCTTCATTAAAATTATATTCATGTTCCTCTAAACTAGGGCCAGGCCATTATTTATTACACGACCTAACTGCTTTTCCTTGTTGTGGACTGTATAGGAACAAGTAGCAGATAACTAGGAAACTTGTGCTCTTAAGGAGCAACCTAAAAACATCGGGGCAGGGGGTGGGGGGGGGGCAGGAAGTGGCTACAGCTGCCATTATACCATTACAAAACATCTTTGGAAGGTTAAAGAATCTAAGCACATCTCAGTAGGCAGAATTTTTTTTTTTCCCCTCTAAAGTTTGAAAATGATCCAAAACCACAGAAAAAGAATAGGATATTTTACAATTCAGGAGAGCTGTCTAGAAATCTTTCTGGAACAGTGATCCTTAAGGGGAGCGTCTGTGCCATTAGAAGTTTTGTACATAGGTTGTACTGTAGCATATATGACACTGCGTTTCTCAACCACCTTTCAAGGATCCCTGGAAGTTTTCCACAAAAACGCTTCTACTGTTCCCCTCCACTTCATAGTCCGTAAGTTAAAAACCAGCATTCTGAAGATAGTTTCTCTCTCTGTTAGGTCTTTTGGTTTTCTTCCCCTAGTTTTTATATGGACTTTCTTGAAAAGGGAATACAGCAATGCAATTTTAAGCTGAAAGTTATATTCTGTCCTATTATTTCATTTGACCTTCTTAATATATTGTATTTTACATAAGCGAAACAAAAGCCTCATTTGAAGAGGGGGACACAGTCTGTCACTTAGTGTGTTTAACAGTGTATCATTTTAAATATTTTTACCCTGAAGCTGCCACCATCTGGAAGTAGTTAGCATGGGGAAAACAATAAATAGCCCATCTATGTTCACAAGACTTGTTGCCTGCAGTATTTGGGCGAGAAGATTAGTATCCCCATTCATTAGTTTATTTATTCTACCCACACACAATGTGAAGTCATTTTTAAATTCAAACAGTTTGGAAAGCTCCTGCTGTTGCTTATGTGCTAAAGCCCAAGCTGAGGTTATCATGTTTGCCTTGCAGCAACAAACGTCAATTTGCACTCCATAAAGCATGGTACACAGCTTGTAGCTGTGTTTGTAGATGGCTGTAGGACATCAGCTGTAGCAAGGAAAGTACAGACAGATGAATCTCTAGTCTTAGCAGGCACACACACACAAAAAAATTATTCTACCCACTTGAAATTCAAATGCATTGCTAAGACATTTTTTTAAAAACTAAACCCAAGAGCTTATAAGTGGTTTTTCTGAATTGCTACTGTGTTCTTCTCCAGTTGCCCTGATGAGCATTCAGAGCTCACGCAGCCCACAGCATGCCCCTCAGGACTGAAGTTTGCTCAAGTCTTGAAAACAAGAAGGTGATCGTGTTCCCAGAGCCGCCACTGTGCAGGCATACATTACAGAACGGAATGGCATGTTTCATTAAAATATCATTTTTGTGCAGCAAGGTTACAGCCTCAGATTTTAGTTGCTTTCCTACTTCCCTTTCAATAACTCCAGCAGTATTTGTGGTTATTAACATAACTTTTTTAGTACCTTGGTGAACTCACAAAAAACAGAGCTTATTTTTTTTTCTTTCCTGTATGATTCCACTTGGCTATGTCAAAGTCACAACTCCCCCAGTACTCTATTTTAGACAATACTCAAAAAAACCCAAAAAATCCCCAAACCAAAACAAAAATAACCCAAACCACAGGACTTCAACAGCAAGGGCAATTTCAGTCCTCATCCCACACTTATATTCAGTATCCTTTTAGTTTCATCGGGTTTATATTTGAAAATGGGGCTGAGTGCTGTGGACCCAATCCAACGAGTTACTTCAGCAGAACACGTACATACGTAAGGACTTTGAAGCCAAAGCACCAAGTACCTTCCAGGATTCAGTCGGTAGTCTATGGCAGAAACAGAAGTATCCTCAGAATGTTTCCTTTTCTCTGTTAGATTTTTTGGATATTAAAGAACACACGTCCATATCGTAATTCAGAAATCAAGATACTTTTACAAACAAGTGGCATCTCTGCCATGTTTTTTTACATCGGGGGTATGTTGGGAAGAACTATAGAATTTACTTACCAGAGTATGGTGTCCTTTGTTGCAAAAAAATATGTACCTGTCTCTAATCAATAGGTATTTGCTCGAGCAAATATTAGGTCTTCAACAGCAGCTACATTGGAAGTAGCTGCAGTTATCTCAGTTGCTTATGTTACTCAGAGCAAAGTTTTTCTGTTTGCTTCTTTTCTAATCCTTGTTCCCTGCACTTCAAGGGATGATAGGCTGAATCCAAAGCCTCTAGTGATACTAAAGCAACTCCACGAGCAGGGTAACTAATTTATTTGGACAATCTAATTCGTAGTTTATTATTTTAAGGCTTTTTGAAAACTGTCTTCAAAGGTTAGTCCTATCTGCTTTAACACCTGGTAGAATGGCAACTCTGTTACTATTACCCAATGGTGAAGTTTTCCCAGTTCACGGGACTTCTTTCTAGGTTCAGCAGGCCAGTTTAAACAGGCTTATAATGATGCTCTTTACCTGCAACTGACCTTCTCCTTGTGTAACTTTTTTGGCTGGTCCTTGACTCAGCCTGTTAGACATCATAGCCTAATGTCAGTAAATGCTGGAGGGATCAACACTTACACCTCAGCCACTACATTACAAACCAAAGAAAGTTGGCCGTTAGACATAAAATTGCTCCAGCCAAGAATCTGTAGTGCTTTTCATGTACCAAGTATCACACAAGACAGGAAAACAGAGAAGCCAATGAAGCAAAATAGAAGCCCAGCCCTTAGAGAAGCAAAAGAGCCTGAACACAGTGAGGTGTCCCCATGCTCCCCCTACCCCAAGGTTCCCACAGCTGTTCAGCATTGCTGTGTGGTGCTCCTGCCAAGCAGGTGTCTCTGCTTCCCTGAGGGCTGGTAACAAATGACTATTTGAGTTCAATTTGTGCAATGGAAACTGTTTCCATTACAAGCATAAGTGAAATCTATCCAAGCAACTGATTCTGGGATCCCAAAGCCCACGTGTTTTCATAACCTATACCGACATAGCCTTAGCCTTTCCACAGAGTCAGTCAGGTCAATGATTTCTTTGTTCCTCAGCTCATGAAACATGAGTTGGCAAACACTGTCTTCACTAAAGAGGGTACTCCTCTAAAACCCCTGGTTTAGAGGCTTGAACCCAGGTCTGCTCAGAGCTTTAAGTTCAAGAGATTGTTACTGCAAGAGACCCACTGCAAAGAGCTTACACACACATTCCTTCCTTATGCATAATTTAAATACTGTCAACACTTCTTTCTTTGCAGTCTAGTAATTCCTACATTAATCATCCTGCAGATCAGTTTGGTACTGCACAGAAGGATTGCATCATATTGTAACAATTTGACCAATCCTAAACTAAGGCTGCCAGATGTTGATTAATTAACTGCCTACTGTGACAGATTTTTAAGTGACCTGGTGTTTTAAGTTGATCATGCACAATCAGAACACTTACAACTTCCCAATACATTCCTCACATATGAGAAAACCAGGAAAGATAGCTTGAGCTATACTTCAGACTAAGCCTCTTGTCAAGTGTTCCTTTAATAGGTGTTTAGGAACCAAGTCTGTATGTTGAGATGAATCAGTATCTCACTACATGACAGTTTTGACATTTTCTAGAGGCACTGGAACACCTCTTAATCACCAGGTATGTGACATAGCTCTATCCATCCTTGGAAGAAGGCTCACTGAAGTCCTTCAGGGGAACTGACAAGCAGGTGGCTTTAGCGGATGGATATGACAGTTTATCTACAGCAGCCAGACTGGCAGAATTTAGTAGTAAGAACAGATGAGCACTTGATTAAACTACAGTTCAAGTCATGCTATCTGCATTTAGGTTATGCTGACGACTAGTTGGTTTTGCTTATTTAAACAAGTAGTTACCTGTATCACAGATATTCAGTGTTTTCTGCAACAGCTGACAGTAGTTTACCCAGGTGTTAAACCTAACACTGCATTTGAACCCTGCTCTAGCACAGTCTGCTTAATCTTGCAGCTCAGGTATCTAACTTAAGAACCATTTATAGGTATGGTTTTGCTCCTCTATGACCTCTTGTTATTGGCATTGAGAAACTCAAGAGCTGTGCAAGCAATGCTTCATTCAAGAGGTATTGAGTTCAAATTCCCAGAATCATTCTAGGACCTTCTCCTAGACAGACTTTTACAGTCTTTCCCCAGATTAAAACTAACATACAACTTAATACTTAAAAGTTTCTTTATTTTACTCTTAGACTTAGGCTTTAAGGACACCTTAAAAATCAGTTACATAACAAGGACTGATATTGCCAAAAAGTGGAGATACAATTCCAAAAAAACCCTGTAGTGTCTTCAAATATAAAAATATATATCCAAATTATTAACTAGGAAAAGTGTACCACCATTTCTGCCTTGAGCTGGTCCTGCCAGCTTTTGGGTCATAACTCCCCACTACAGAGCTCAAGAGCTCCCATTGGAAGGAGCATCTCCAAGGTTCATGTCACAGGCATGATTCATAGCAAACTGTTTCGCTGCAGCACATGGACCAAGCCTTAAGTTTTTTGAAGGCATTCTGTAGTTTTCCCTTGAGCAGCGAGTAAAGAGCATCCAAACATCTCCTGGGAAGCATATGTCATATACACAAAGCCGTCTTCATCTCTGTAGTCCCTGTACACTTCTGCCATTGTCAAGGACATACTGGCTAGGCTTTTGTTGTTCACCAGCAGGTAGAAAGCTTGTGTAGCAGTTAGAGCCATCCTGCTTCTAATTGAAGAAGGGAGGAGAAACAAAGGATTAAGCCTTAGCAAATCTAGTAAGATTTCAACTTTAGTTTATGAAAGACGTAAGGCTGAGCAGCTGCATGAACTGTGTACAAGAAATGCTGTGTAAAGTCATGATGTGGTTTAACGTTTTCGTTAGCATGTATGTTTGGAAGCTGAAAGGCTTGTGCTTGGAGGAAAGGCTTACATTGTTAGACCATGAGTGCTACTGAGGCTGGGCTTTGGGCTCCCAATTAGCAGGGTGAAAGTGCTGAGTAGAAACAAAAAGCTTCTGCAGTACAGCTGTAGTAAAGGATTCCAGCATGGTCTGTTACACTTATTATAAAGTCTATCTTCAAAAAAAAAGAGTCCTTTTCAGAGATGTCACATATGGGGATCAGGACCCAAGTTGTCCAAGAGCCAAAAGCATCTTTTACACAACATCTAGAGAAATCTTTTCCATACTCTAAAAAACATGCTGAAAGCACATAGCTTTCATGCTTTCTCAGAGAACATCACTAAGCACTTTGGGAGACTTTTCCCTGTAGTGTTTTTACAAAAGAAAACTTCAGAAGCACATTTCATGTCACTCACACCTAAGAGTTACTTTGAACCTGAGCAAATTCAGCAAGGCACAGTAAGAGAGCAAGGCAGTGACAGCTGTAAGCAGAACAGAAGCACAGAGCCCCAGCAGCAAGTTCATCAGGCACAAAGAAAGCAGAACAGGAGCCTAGTATACACTCACTACGGTTAGGGGAAGAGACTTTATGGATCCAAAAAAGCATAAATCACATTTCCCCCTCCTCCCCCCAAATGCACCTGTGAAAACATCTGTTGATTTTCTTTAAAGCCTTACAAGAGAGGGAAGCCGGTGCTAACACCTTTATCCTCCTCCCCACCAGATAAGACAGATGCTCCAGCACAGCACCAGAAAGTACCTGCCGGGAGGGCAGCACCAGCCCCACTGCAACACTGCATACCTGATGATGGTTATGAACTGTGTCATGGTCAGCTCCTCGGGAACCAGAAACTTGGTTTTGTCCAGGAGAGGAAGGTATTTCTCTTTATGGTATCTCTCAACAATTACCTGGGTTTTATTAGAAACACAATTAGTAAAACAGAAAACATCCAGGTCCCCCCCTTCCACTCCCGCACTTTAGAGAGTCGCTCCAAACGTTTGTCAAGAGCGGCAGCAACCCCCAGAACAAAACTCAGATTTACCGGGATTTTTGTTGGGAACTTCGCCCGGATTCCTGCTACTTCTTCCAGCCGGGTGGCTGCGCGGGAGAGAGAACAAGAGTTACGCGTGCGCGCAGCCCCCCCCTACCAGCACCGCGCAGCCCACCAGCACCGCTCAGCCCCGCCGCCGCCGCGCAGCCCCTACCGAAACTCTTGCGCAGCTTGAAGGGCCTGGCCGCCGGCGCCCCGGGCATCGCTTGCATCCTCCCGCCGCCGTGCTACGGGGATGCCGCTGCTGCCCTGCGCCTCTTATGGTGCCGGCGCAGGCTCCGCCCCGGCGTGCTGCGCCGTGCCTTCAGCCGTGCCGTGCCGTGCCGAGCCGGCCCCTGCCGGCAGCAGGCAGCCCCCGGGCGCTCCGGTCTCCCCTCGCCCCTTTTCTCCTGCCCGCTCGCCGCCGCCAAGGGGAGGCGCGGTGTGCTGCTGCTGCGCCCGCCGCCCTCTATCCTAGCAGCATCCTTCTCCTGCGCTGCTCCCGCGGGTGGCGATGACCCCAGCTGCGGGATGGTTTGCGTGCAAGGCAATGTGATGCTTTCTGAGAGGTCTTTGGCTACCCTGTGGGGTGGTTGGAGGGTGCAGCTCAAGGCTGGACCGTCTCCATCTGTCTACCCTTTCCAGATGGACGGTTCAGAAGGCCAGTTACCTTCTTCCTACTTATAAACTGCTTTCAAACTACTTCTTTGGTTTTAGAAAAATAAAAAGTAAAAAATTTACATTTTTCATATCCTCAGGCTACCGGATTGCTTATTTTCTGAATGACTTGGGAGGTGAGTTTTAACTCTGTTTTTGTCTCTAAGGCACAGTTGTGATTTTCCAAGCAGACTTCAGGTCCATCTAGATGCCAAATATGATGAGACAGATTCCCTGCCTTTTGGATTGCTTGTTCACCTGCTTTTACTTTAGCTGTCAGGATGGCTTTGCGGCCAAACAAGGCTCAGCAAGGAGTCAAGTTAACTCAAGGCTGGTTGCTGTGTGTAAAAATCATCTCGTTGGGTGGCTGGAATTGATCCCCAATACTCATTTGCTTTGCTCATCCCTTTAAAATAGAGTGGGTTTCATTTTACTTGATCTGCCAGGCTAAGGGCAACTGGAAGTTGCTAAGGTTTGAGAGTTATATTTTATGAGCTATGGGTTTGGCTGCTTTTTCAAGGCAAAACCGATGGCTGTCACCTACGATCACTTTGGAAAGGATCACCTTTATTAAAGTGCATGTGCACTATGCATCCATGTGTCAGGATTTTCAACCAGTCTTTCCAAAACAGCCTTCCCAGTGGCTGAAGTGCTGCTGAGCTGTCCTCTCTTGATCTGGAAGTGATGAGCTTTAGTCACAGCACAAGCTCCCCCACGTGGCACTACGAATTTAATTGCAGAGAAGACAAGATCTTTGCTTTTGAGGGGATCAGGAGCAAGAGCTCTGAACTTGGAGAGGGGACTTGAGCCTGTGCTGGAATGGTTTGGATACAACCCCTTCTCAAAAGCAGACCTTTGCATCAGGGCAGGTAAGCCCAGGGGGTCTGCTTGTGAGGCAGAGGTGGGGTGACAGATTGGGGAAGCTGTAGAAGAATTATAGAGGAATGAAGCTGAGTTAATTAACATTGATAATATACAGCTGTGGGCTGGCTTCAGGGGTGGTGGGTTGGCTGACGTGGATAATGTGCAGCTGTGGCTGGGTCCTGCTAAGTAGCTCTAAGGGGATGAAGAGAGACCTGGAAGAAGCAGAGGAAGGAGAGATAGTACCCTGGATGTAGAAGAGACAAGGAGAGGCCCCAGGAGACAAAGGGAGCCCGGATGAGGAGAGGCTGGCTGGAAGAGGAGCCTGGAGAAGGAAGACTCTGGATGCAGGAGAGGGAAGAAGCAGGGTGGACTGGCCTGAAGAGGAATAGAAGAATAACTTGAAGGGGAAAGAAACGGTACAGACCTAACGTCCAGCACATGAACAAAGCCTGAAGGAGCCAGAAGGATCACAGTGTGTGTCTTTGGAGTTGTGGTCAGCCTGGGGCTTCCCAAAGCTGTTCAGGAAGTGGACCAGTTCTTGCACTGGTTTCTGCCCAGTAGATCCAGTAGAAAGCTCTATGACCTGCTGGTACGTGCCACACCAGTGCTCTGCTCTCTGTGTCACCTATCGCTGCACATGAAGTACAAAAGTGTGGCTCTGTACAGACATCAGCAGCCCTACTCCCAGAGTAAGAGGGTTTCTTTTCGTAACCATAAGCTTCTACAGCAGCTGCTAGAGAGAAAAATGAAAACCTGATAAGAGGATCAGCCAAAGAAAAAGAATTCCCAGCAGACCCAGTGATCAGCCCTAACATCTGTGAGAGCTAAGAGTGAGCACAAACCCAGGCTTCAGTTAGCATGTGCTAACTAATAATGTAAATGTGTGACATTTTCTGGAGGCAGAGAATGGGATGTCTAATGTGCTAAGCATTTGCACTTGCTCTTGCATGGAAGTACCCAGTTTCAGATCTAAATGTGGAATTTATTCCTTCTTTCCTTTCCCTTGGAAGGTTTTCTCACATAATTAATGAACTTGTAGAGCAATTTTGTGTAAAGAATGGAGTACTCGGAGAACTCTGCTGAAATAGAAATGGAAGCACCAAAGGGAATTTTTAGCCTATTTTTACCTGCTTGAATGTCCACAGACTACACTCATAGGAGTCCTGGAGTCCCGCGAGTCCCTGAACGTTAAAGCACAAGCTTGGACTTGCATATCTTATTGGGTCCAGCTTCACTGCCACATTCGTAGCCTCTTCCAAAGCCCCGGGTCTGCAGCCGTGTCACTGAATGCTGGTATATCCACTGCCTCTACACTGAGATGATCCCAGCCTCACAGATCTAATCATACAGAGTCTGGCTCAAAAGAAGTTCATGTAAAAGCAGCAAAGAAACAGCATGTCCTTCACGTCCTCCTGTTCCACCCGAAGACATTAAAAATCTTGTCTTGTAGCCTCAAGGTGGTTTAGGAAGGGAATTGTTTTCCCTGGACAGGAGGGTATAGAGTGTCCAAAAACCGAGGATTCTGTGGAGTTTTAGTTTCAGTAGGAAGGAGGGAACTCCTGTGAAAGACAGAAGTACAGTACATGAAGAGAGTCTGAAATAAGCTGGTAGGAACTTCTTGGGAAAGGACAAACAATTTGGTTTATCCCAGGAATATTGCTGAAGTCGGAATGCGTGATGCTGCCACAGGGGAGAAGGGACTCTGGTCATAACCGAGGGCTTTGCTTCCTGAGTAGGTGAGGGGCTGCTTCTCTCATAGATTTTCTAGCACATGTGAGTTGTCCATTCTAAAATCTGACTGCTCTGCCTGCCAATTCATTTTAGGCTTTCAGGAGTTTTCACTGCTTACTCTGTTTCTTGCATATTTATTTTTTCTCATCCCAAATTCCTGCATTTTTTGGAAGTTGGGTAGGGAATTAGGGAGAGTGATGAAAGGGCTCTAATGTAAGGCTTTTTTCTTACTGTTCTGTTTCATTTATGGCCACGTTGCTCAGAAAAAAGTCTTTATCAGTGTTACAGAAAAGATCTGAAGAGCTAGAAAAAGTACATTTCCTCAAATTGTTCTGGTTTGGTAGTTATTTGTCATTCAAATCGTCCAGGTCTGTATGCATAAGCAAGTCGCCCCATGTTAAGCAAAATACAAGCAGGTCAGAAAAAAACCAAGCCTGCTCTGAAGAACTTGAAATCTGAATTTCCCCGACAAGATAAAAGGAGGTAGAAGTAGTCACAGCAGCTGCAGAAAGCCAAAATGCAGAGAATGTGTGCAACATTTTGAACACAGTTTCATGAGGGAGACTATGACATGAATGACACTGGTTCCACATTTTTGGAGCACAAACGCGTTGAGTTAATCACAGGACCACCCTGCCTCTTACCGAATTAAAAAATAATAAAAAAAAAAAGGTAGACAAATAAACACCAATATATTATATGTGATTGTATTTAAAAACAAGAGAATCCCTATTCAGCTACCTTTACACAGCTGAATGCTGCATACTTAAAGCACATTTTCAAAGCTGTCCAGCAACTGTTGCAAGAAGAAAAATAAGTTATAAAAGGCAGAGTGCTTGAGCAGAGAGGGATAAGCGCTCCGGTGCTCCCATACCCTCATGGTTAGAAGCCCTGTCAGGTTTAAGGAGTAAGACTGACCCGGTAGCTCTGACTCCCAAGCCGGTGGAATTTAAGCCATGACAGTTACAGCGAACCGCCCCCTCACAGCTGGGGGCTGCCCCCCCAGCAGGGGCAACTCGTGCCAGCGCCCCAGAGCTGATCCCCGGCTTGGTTAATGCACAGCGCATTAAGGACCAAGGTGTCCACGCCTGCTGTGACACCCAGCACATCGGTAGGGTTGGAGCAGGGGCATTTTAAATTGCCAAAGCTTTATCTGCCAGAGAGCAGGAGGCAGGGCTCCCAGCCTGAAGCTGGGCTGCAGCTTGTTGGTCTGTTCTGCCAAGCTAGCTGAACAGTGCGACGCCTCACGAAGGCAAACCCGAGGGTCAGACTTAGTCAAGAGAAAAACTCAGTAAATGTAAAAATGTGGATGGCATTAGGAGTGATTCACGTTCCAGTGGAAGAGATTTGCTCCACTTGTTACATGGTGAAAAGCACTCCAGTATGCCATAAACTGAGCTCAGCTTTTCTTCACGTCGGTATGCAGGTGCTACTGAGTATAATTCCAGTGCAGCAAAACTTGGATGACAAGCAGGGCTTTGCTCTGGTTATAGATTCCATCCAGCACTTAATAAGCCTGAACACAAGTGGATATGTGAGGAAGAGAGGCTGAAAGATTAAGTGCAGAAGGCACAAAACAGTTATGTGTAGACTAACAATTTAAATATGAATGATACAGTGCTAGAGGGACTGAGATTTATTTATTTAAGCAGCCAAACTTAATAGGAAGTGAAACTGCAGGATGATGTTCTAGGGAAAAAATGTGACTTGGCAAAATGAAGGTTTATTTGTCACACTGAGAAAGCCCATGAAGTTCTGCACTATTATGCACAGTTATCTTGAATATGTGCTTTCATGAGGGTTGTCTATAAGTGAAAATAAAATAGGCAAGTCAAAGGGTTTGAAAATCCCTCAAGCAGTCAGACTCAGCCAGCCAATTTAATGGCTTTTAAAAAAGCCATCCTGGATATTTGCACGCTCCCTGAACATGGCTAGTTACAGACAGGGAATCCTTTGCATCCTCCTTCCCTTCTGCGTCTCTGAACCTGTCTGTTCGCCCTCCAGTGACGCAGATACAAACCCACACTCATGGTTGAGCCTGAAGTAGTTGTGTGCCAGTAACTAGCTTTCTGAATTTGTAAGTCTTTATACCAACAAGCTAGCTGCAGTATTCTTACGTTTTAGGGGACGCTTCGTCCTGTATCTCAGACTCATGGTCCAAACTCATCTGCTAATAGGACTCAGATCACAAACTAAGCCTCTCTCAAAATGCTGAGATAAGTTTAAAAGTTACCAGTGGTATTTCTGGGTTGACTGGCTAGTGTTTATTTGTACTTTTGGTTCTTTTTCTTTGTCTCCTGATTTTTTAACTCTTATCTTCAACGTAGATCATACCTCTGATAGCTTTTTGGTGTAGCCACAAGGATTAGAAATGAGTTCTGTTGCTTTTACATGAGAGATTATGTGGCTGTTTTGTACCAGAGCTTGGGATTCTGAGCTTAAAATATCTCTTCCGCAAAAGGAACAGACTCCTTTGATCTCTCTTTCTTACCTTTAACTGTCCTGCTGGTGTTCAGCTCATTATGATGGAGTAGTTTCTTTATGCTAGTTTTTGGTTTCCAGTGCACTAATTTGCTTTTCTTGAGTGCTTTATCTTCCATTTAAAGATTTTAAGACCTCTCCCAAAGTTAATTCATTAAATTTTCAACCATATTGAGAGCACTGAGTAGGCTGAGCTATAGTGAGGTAGCCTCCGCAGTTTTGAAGTTGTTCCACATGGTTCTTTTTTAGCATTTTAAATTTGAGAATAATTTGATACCTGGATTCCCAGTAATTTTCTGCAAGTGTTACTCAACTTGGAGATCCTAACTAGATGTGAAAAAAAAAATAATAAAAAAATCAGTGCCTCTTTTTAAGGAAAGCTGGCATAAGCTGGCAATCTGTTGGTCAAGGACCCTGCAAGTGCATCTTTGATTTTCTATTTGCTGCTATACCAGCAGTTTGCCAGCTTTCTGTCCCGCAGGGGCTGAGCTCAAAGTCTAGAAAGATGCTAAAAAGGGGAAAAAAATATTTGGATGCTCCTTTCCCATCATCTGCTCTCTTGTTATTGTTGCTAGGATGCAATGTATTATGTTTTTTATCTACAGATGAAACAGAATTGATGATGTTCTTGCTATGCAGTTTCCTTGGTCACTTTTTTGAGAAACTGAAGAAAAGTTCCTCTGCATGGACAAGAAAGTTTTTTCAAGAGGTATAGTGCTTCAGGTAATGAATTTCCCTTTGTAAAATATCGTAGCTATCCATAGTCATGGCTGCTTTACAGCTAGCAATAACTGAATAACACTGCTCAGAGCTTCTCTAAAACAAGGTCCTTCTGTGGGATTGGGCCTGGTTAATGATGGTTAATGAGCGCTGTCGCTGAATCAGCATTTTTAGGAGAGTGCGCATGTTTGCTCATTATAAGGGACTGCTGGTACTTCACATGCGTAACAGCAACAGTTAATGCAAAGGCATGATAAAAAGGGAAAAGCTCCAAATTTAACTCTGATTAGAATTTACTGAGCATCTGTTTGAATAAATCTCTTTTTGACGTCTGTTATGGGCTGGAATTCTGGGAACACAATTTTCCTCTTCTGTTAATGTGTCTGCTGTTTGACTTGGTAGCACATTTGCATTCTATCTTGCTGGTTTTAGTGTAGTGCTCCTGCTATGAGTACAGATCTCAGTGCTTGTGCCTTGGTGAGAGGCAACAGCATCCCGTGCTCTGCAAAAATTGGTTTAAAAGTTACATTTTGTCCATATATGATGATAAACTTGTTCAAAGAGGTTTTCCTTTTATATAGCATTTTAAAGCATTTTTTTCAGTATGGCTGAGTTGTTTTCAGATAGGGTGTCAGTGGCTTTATGTCCAGCCTGTTCCTGCCCTCCCTGTTGAGTCTGCCAAGAATGTGTCAGATGGTGCCAAAAGTAACTATTGGGTTTTGGTTTGTAGATGCTGGAAACTGGTTTCTATTTTAACCTTCAAAAAGGGTGTTATAACTGACAGAGAGCAGAGGATTTTAAAAATAGGTTTAGCATGTCCTTATGAAGCTGGCAGCTTTGTTGTCATCTTGCTGGAATGCCTGACAGAAGGGTCAAGAGACTGGAGCTCCTTTGGGGTCGAAAGTATGCCTCACCAGGAGAGCAATGCACAGAGTTTCCAGGAGCGGCTGGGACCCTTGGATACCTCCCTTTCCAGGTGCAGGTTAAAGAGACCTGAGCCCTACTGGGAAGTTGTCCTGCACTTAATGAAAAGCTTCAGGTGCTCACATTAGGTACTCAGAAACTGTGGTCTCGGGACTTGAAGTCCTTCTAGATGCTTGCAGCAGAAATGTCGAAGACTTAAGAGAGGTCCAAAATGATAGAAAAAAATGTGTAAGTATAAGGGAAAGACAAAGTTCCTGCTCTACAAATTCAAGACTTACTTTGTCTTAGAAATCCTTTTTTCGGGATTTTTGTAAGATGTTAGGAAAAATACCAAAATTAGTGGATGTAAGAGGGATGCTGCTCAGCTATTTTAGAACAGGGCTGCCTAGATAACTATTCCTAATGCCTCTACTGAATAGTGTGATCTTAAACAAGTCCTGGAACCATGGCCAAGCCCCTGAGCCATATCATATACTTAGCTGTGTAACAAATGTGTGGTGGAGCTCAGTGATTACTCGTGTGCCTGAACAAAATCATGTAGAAACGCTAACAATTTATTGAATACAAAAATGCTGCTATGTCCTTTGGACTGATAGGAGATTGCTGCAAGTCATAGCCTGGACGTCTACATTAGCAGATGCTCAAAATAATCCACTTCAGAAATCTAAGTGGAGATGACTGAGTCCAGAGTCCAGCCTTCTCAGGTTCTGTATGTGGTCAATGGAGAGAGAAACTCTTTCAGAAGGTCCGTTCAGTGTCAGTGCTCTGAGCTGTCTTCTGCGTGAGTCCTTCCCTTTGTGTTGGCCATGCTGAGTGCTTGATTTGTGTACCTGAAGTAGGCACTGTGAATACTCTCCAAGGAGCTCAGCCACATAGGAACAGGCTTGAGTTCTGCCCCAGTTCTCTTGCAGCCAGATTTCCTCTGCCCAAAACCACATACGTTTGCTCAGTTCCTTAGTGCTGTCAAGTAAAATTGTCACAATAGGTCATACCAATGTAATCCAGCCTATCTTGCATCTTTAACCTGAGTTTGGATTAAAACTGTTATACAGAATGTGCTTGTATAGCTTAGTCAGCAGTACAAGGCTATTTTTATTTTTTTTTTCTCTATGGGAAATGGACTTATAATGAAGCACTGAGGAACAGTATGCGTAAGATACAGGTGGGATGGGAGAGAGTTAACAGGGGTCAGAGTGGTGAACCCGAAAGTGCAAAACACTGGCTTGTTGCACAATCCATAGGCTTTAGTGTGACTAATATGTGTGCAGTAGACAAGCCCATTCTTCCCGGCCTTTGCAGTACTGTGGTTGCGGTGAGCAATGTTTACAACAGGATGAATCGTTCTTAAACCACAAATGGAGTATGCAGGAGGGGGCTTTTGACTGTGTTGACAATGCAAAGCTCATGCCACTGTCTTGCCTTTTGTCTTCTTGAGCAGACCTAGCTGCTTTGGAAGGCAGAAGGCTTTCATTACCTATTTGCTTTCAGGTTCTCTATCCTCTTTCAAACAGTGACTTGAAAAGCAGTGCTATGCTAGTTTCACAGTATAGCAGGCAAAAGCTGAAGGCACAAATAGATCTACAACTGTGATTGTTGGTGACTGTGGCCATACAGCTGTTGCCAGCAACAGAGACTGGCCTTTGCCCAGACACCCCTGTCTTTGTAAGGGGAGACTCTCGGCAGAATAAGAATCCTGCATAGGAAATACTATCAAGAGGATTTTTTCCATGTTTTAAATGAAAGATTAAGTGCAGCAGATCTGAGACCTAGTGAAAGTCCCAGCCTATATAAACGCACAGGTAAATGGAATAGATGGCAATTGGGGAGTATCGAATGGCTCCTCTTGGTAACCTCAGGGAGCCCATACTTAAGGATCAAATGACTCACAGAACTTGTATCTGGACTGTTCAGCACTAGGTTCCTGATATGGATCTTCCTTATTGTCAATATTTCATATCAATTTGTCTGTAATGAAGACTATTGGCACAAATGCATAGGATAGTGCCACCTTAGTTCTGCTGTGCAGTTTCCCCCAGGCAGCATTATTTTTGATAGAGAGGGCCAGCACCAGCTGTAATTTTTTTCTCTAGCTTTTAAAAGTATCTCTCAAACATAAGGTTGGACCACACTTAGAAAACAGTGATCCTTCGCAGGGGACAACCTTATCCTAAATTTCAAGAGGGGACCACTGGACTAGCCCACTAGTGGTTGCGGGCAGGCATGAAGCCTTCTGGCAAATGTAAATCCTCTCCCCTCATATGCACACTTGGCTGCTTGCAGGAGTATGATGGATGTTTTATGCTGCTACCTAAAAGACTTGGCATCTCTTGGGCTCAGTAGCCAGAGGCGTTCATCTTTAAAATTGGCTCTGCTTATAGGCTGTGATTTTCCCTTCAAATCAAACAGCTTCAAGGCTGTGATCTGACTGTAGAAGGACACACTGAACTTTTAGAAAGAAAATGCAAGAGTTGTTCTCCTTATTCTGTTTCAATAAATCCTTAAATATTTCATCAAGTGCATTTCTATGTTATAGTATTCTCTCCTGCAAATAGCTTTACCTTTTCCTTTAGTTCTTCATGTGCTGGCTTACTTACCTTTATTTGTGTGGGCAGTATCGTGCTACGCTGAATTATGTTGAATACTATATTCCTGAAATTCTGAATTCTAATACTGAAGTGTATTTACAAATATCATTAAGAGCTTACTGGGAAACCAAGCTAGCTTTGTAACAGCTGAGGCATTCATTTGCATCATCTTTTTACTGTGGACAATCAAAACAATTTAGTCAGACTCACTCTTGACAATCATCCCTGTCCCTTATGTAGCATTAGCTCCATGCAATTGCTAAGTGCAAAAGCTGAAAAGAAATGTTTTATTAACATAAGAACTCTTCTTGTCTTTGAAATCTCTGTATCCTCAGTGAACTGAGTCAAAAAATGGTGTTGTATTTTCTTTATTGTAAGATGAGATGCTGTAATCATATCAGACACTGCAGCTCTTTGTGTGTATAGTAGTTTATATAAACATATATTAATACATACAATTATAGTATCTACTTATACACAGAGACATGTATATATGTATGTTATTTCTTCTTTTTCACTGAAGGTTTGTAGTCAGATATACACAGTGGATTAAATCAGTTGCTATGGATGTAAATGATACTAAATGATTAAACAGCCCAGCTGTCTGTGGTCAAATGTAGCATCTCACCAAACGCTTCTCCAAAATAAAACTTCTTCCAAGGAATCATTTATAATTTAGACCTGTAAAAAGGTTTCCTGGATAGCATTTGTTTCCCTTGTGTAACGTGGTTTGAAATCTGCTTTCTGACCTAACTTTCTGCAGTTGTCTCTGCAATGGGCTTGGTGAAGGATGGTGGCAAACCGCCTAAAGATGACTGGATATTTTGCCTCTCGAACATATGTCCCCAGAGCGGTGAGTTAGCATCTAGCACCATGTTAATGTCACAAAGTAAACGAAGTGGGGCGAGAGAGTCACTAACTAAAATTACTTGAGCTGGATTCACAGAAGAAGAGCTAGGGAGCCAACTGCCCAGTCTGGATCCTCTTCTTCCATAAAGCCTTAAGTCTCTTCTCAGGAGAGATCTTGATCAAGCAGAACTACCTTTGAGGGCATTTTTTTCCTGAACAGGAGCAGAATCAAAACGTGTAGAAAGCTGCGATGAAAACAGACATGTGTTGAGAAAATCAAAATGTCAGGGCGGGTCACCGTGATGTAGATCGTCAGCGTGGTGGTGGGACACTTGGTCCAGGGTATAGACGGTGCCGGAGCAAGCCTCTGCCCAGAGGAACAAAAGCAGAATGTTTCACCCTTTATTGTTTTCAGTGTCACTTTTTCAGTGCCTCGGTGTCCTTTGCAGAGTTAAGTCCCATCATCAGGATACGAGTACATGAAACCTCCTCTCCTCTCCCATGCCAACACAGCCTCCAATGCAGTGCAGTTTGGTAAATGCTGGTGAAAATACTCTTACCATTAAACCCCACGAGCTGGGCATTTTGCCATTTTTGTGTGGCTCTTTTTTGTTTATTTCTAATTTTCCCAGAACTGAAAGTACAGGTAACTAACCTGGGCCAGTCCCAGGCAGCCTGCTGGCTGTGAGCTGGCTTTACTGTTCTGGCACTATGCAGTGATAGTTACAAAATCACACTTTTTCTACCAGTGGAGAATTACTCTAAGAAAGGTTTGCTTGTGTAAATGCTCCACTCTGAGACTCTGGGTTAATTTCCTAGATGTGTTGCAGCCTTCCTGGGTGCCTTTGGAGCCTCTTTCTCTTCTGGTGGGATTTTTAACCTGTCCACAGGAGAGAGGTGCCAAATGCTTCATTTGCACTTTGGGCAGTGTTTAGCACAATACTACTTTGTTCTCATTTGGAATATGCTTGATATCTTGAAATACTATTGCTTATAATGCTTAGAATTGGGGAAATCCTATGAATATTCTCTACGGAAAACTGATTTTGAGAAGGCTATCTCTCCATTAAAAACCAGAATTGCACACGGTGACTTGTGCATGTACCTTTTGCATTATGGACTAGGTATTTTGCTTTGAATAATGAATAAATCAAGGAGACTGATATCTGTTCAGACACCTAGCAAAAGAGTAAAGAGCAAAACTCATCAAGTTAAGGGTTTACTTTGCATTGCGTTTTGTGTTTCAGCCCAATGTTTAATTTACATCCCTGTTGGTCAGAACGTCTTCCACTGTGATACCAGAGCTGCGTAAATCACGCACATCAGTGATGCTCCTGGCTGACCTACATGCCGTTCAGTGCTGATGGCAGGTCCGTTCCTCTCTCTTTCCTCTCCCCCAACTGTGCTGCTGTGGTAGCAGTAGCCTTCATGCAGCAAGGCCTGAACCTCAGCCCAGCCTCCCTATTCTCTTTCTGGTTGTGGCCAGTTAAATGGCCATACGTAGCTAGTATAAATGCACTGTATTTAAATTATGCATCCATTACTGACCAAAGTCAAGAAGAGACTATGGGGCTAAACGATACTTGTTCATCCTCTGTCGTTTGAGGTGCAATAATTTCCCAAGCTGGGAATAATGTTTGATACCCTTAGATGTACTTCCATTAAACTGTCCAACAGCCTTTTGAATTTGTGCTGCTATATACTTAAGTATCTACAACAAGATGCTAACAATGTTTCCTACAATTTAGCTACACGTGGTGTGAGAAACCACCTCTATGTCATTATTCTGAACCTTCTGGCTGTTAGTAGTTTCAGGCAACGATCCTCCATTCCGGTACCGTGGGAAAGGACAACCATCCTCTCTTCACCCAGTCTGACATACCACTCATCTTTATAAATGCCTCTGCAGTGTGAAAAAAACCCCACTAATCTTATCTTTTCTACTTTGGATGATCAAATTAAGCAACAGAAAGTGGCCTGCCTCTTCACAGCATGCCCTGCTGTTCTGCAGCTCCCAGATACAACTGTTGATTTAGGTAAGGGTATTGCCTCTGTTTTCTAAATCTGAGTGCCCAAGTGAAAAGATTTTTGTGCACTCTTTGATTAGCCTTTCAGGGTTATTTAAAAAAAAATGGGGGTGGTATTGAGGTTTCCATAACATTAGCAGCGCTGACTCAGACACCCAAGGAGCACATCTGCAGAGGGAGATGGTGTAGTTTTTCGTAATTCTGTTTTCTCACCATAACCACACCGTGAAGAGAATGTAAACTCCAAAAGCTTCAGTCACCCTCTGGCTTGGTGCAGAAAGTCTTGCCCTGTCAAACTTCCAGGGGACGTTGGTTTGTTTGCCTCATAGGCAGAAGACATTTTAGAAGCTGGAAGTTTATTCTCTGTGATCATTGCACCTCCAGAAAGATATGAACAAAATGCAAAAGTGCTCCAGACTGATCTGGGTTCCAAACATGCAGTGAGTAATATTTTTTTCTATCAGCTGACAGTAGAAAGTAGGGCCGTAGAAGGTCTGCCTAGCAGAAGGTTATATGAAGGTCTTTAAGAGACATAGCGCAAAATGATTTTTGCCCAGTACGGCATGTCAGATCCAAGTTGAAACAGCACAGGATGAATGTGCTGCAGCCTAAGGTTCAGGCATGGTTTATTTAGGATAATTACCCAGCAGGGTAGTTGTCCCTTTCCAGAGAACACTGGAAAGTCCAAAAGCACTAGAAGTATCATCTTGCAATATTTCTGAGTCCCTCGATCAAGATAACAAATGCCTTTGATTTTCCCTGGCTTCATTTCTGTGTTGGGAGAAGTCAGCAATGTGCAGGACGTTATTCTGATACTAAAGGGTAATGTTCTTACCACAGAGCACATGGACTGCTAATTAAACAAAAAAAAATCGTTTACATCTCAAAAAATAATATAGCTGAATTATATTCAAATAGATAATTTTAAATTATATACATTTTAATAGAACAGCTGAAACCTGTTAGAGAATTATATATTTTGGTAATTGTTTTAATGAGGGGAGGGGATATTATTTGTATTTTCTTCTTGTTTGCATCAGCTGAGTGCGAGAGAGCCCACTTGTTCGTACGCACACCGTACAGAAGGAGCATCTTGCCACAGTTTCCAGCCTGAGCAGTGGAGAAGATGCTTGTGTTTGTGAAGGGGCAAAAGAAACAGTACGATGTCTATGTGCAGTACGAGGGGCAGTGGTTCTGGAGTGCATCCCCCTGAAGCTCAGCCACCCTCTCTAGACGTCACGCTGGAAGGGAGACCAGGAAAAGGTTCCCGATACTCAGGCACGTTGTGGGAGTTCCTGTGAGTTGAACCTTCCGTTCCCGTTGCTGTCAGTGCTACTGCAACTGCAGGACACGGGTCCTGTACCCACCGTCCTTCTCCTTCATGTTGTGAGAACCGACGCCTTAGGCAGAGCTTCCAGATGAAGAGATTATCTTTAAGATTCTCGCTCACAACAAGTTTTATTTGATAGATTCCCCATCTTAGAGACTAAAATTTCTTGCACTCGGTGAACTTTCGCTAAATGTCTAGAGTCCTGAGGCAACCCCCTCTCCCTCTCCACAGCTGCCTGCCAGCCCCTGGGAGACTGGCCAGGGATTCAGGGAGTCTGGGAAGCCCCAGCCTTCAGTGACACCGATACCTGCCTTTGCTGTTGGTATTAGGATGGAGGCTGAGCTGTTCCAGTGTCTGAGCAGCTTCCTGCTGACTGGACGACCGGGAAGAAAAAAAGATTTTATCTGATTCAAACTGAAACCAAATTCTGAAAAAGATGAAGTTTCACTTTAGCAGGAAACCCCCTTTCCTGGCTGTCCTCCGCTCTAACGGGAACCTTGGATCCTCTCCTCTGAACTCAGGATGTTTGTGCTTCTTGACTTTGGTAGTTTCAGTACACAAAAGAGTTTGACTATAGTGATTGATGTTAATGGGAAGTGCAGAAGGGAATTATCTGCATTAAATTACTAATGTGTCTCCTAACACTGTTTTTCTCTAAATCGCTGGGAAAGTCAGACTAGATTTTAACAGATGGTGTTATATAGTTCCAGAAACAAATAGTCTGACTACTGTGGTTGGAAGGGAATTTATTCTGTCAAAAGCCTAGATAGATTTTTAAGTCCACAAAATACATATATGGCAATTTTACAGATTTATACAGTGTGTAGGCTAGAAGCAAAGATTAGGTCTTTCACTCTCACATCACATGTAACACAGGCAATAAACATTCACCTGGTTTCTCCTGTCTTAAGCCTCTTCTTACATGACAGCAGATTCTACCACATTACCAGGTAGCTCTTCAGGTCTGTCTTCTCCCTCACCAAACTTTCAGGTGGTCTTGTTTATTATACACCGTGTGTATTTTAAATGTCACCATAGAGAATGCAGTATAATATTAGCTAGTGCAAGTTTCAAGGAAACAATTCACTCATTCTTCCCAGCACTGCTAATGAGGGTATTAAAGGAGTTTATCTTCCACCTCCAAACTTCAGACTGGCTGTCAGCTGTTTTACTGTGCTTAGTTGGGTTTGAGAAAGTAATTCAGTTAAATTTTTGTAACTGTAGCTTACAAGTCCGTTCTGTTGTGCCTATTAAATGAGTGATGAAGGGGTGTCTGTAGTATACTTTCCCATTAACATTTAACGCACCTAAATTTGAGAACAAAATTGGGAAGCTGGTATGAATAAAATTTGTTATGTAGCTTTTAACTGCCTGGATGCTACTAATTCTCATTCACTTGGACTTTTGTGCCCTAAGTCCTAGGATCTTTGCACAGGAAAATCGAGAGGAGAGTTGTCCCCCCAGTGCCCTCCCTGCACCACGCAGAAGGCTCCAGACAGGGTTTTATCCAGGGACGCTTCTTAAGCCCACTGTCTACTGTGGCCCATGCCCATGGCTCCCTGTGCCAGCACTCCAGCTCAGGTAAGCATTCTGCATTTTCATACCTGTCTTCGGGGTGGGATCTGAGAGGGATGAGTGAGCCTTCTGGTAGAATTTGGATTCTTCATGCCACCAGTCTGACTGCAAGGTGTCACAAATCTTCAAAGGGAACAGCCTTTGAGCTATGAGTTGCAGAAGAAATCTTCCTCAGAACATCTCATTGCATCATAAACTGTCCTCCCAGTCCCCCTTAAATGCACATAAACCAATGATCAAAGTTGTGGTCTAAAGGTGCTCTTTGGCTTCAAAATACTCAGCAGGTCAGAGGGCAGACCTTGGCTCTCCTTGACACCACATCAGCAATTCTTAGAGCAAGATCCTGAAAAATGATGATGGTAGCTCCTGTGGGAGAGGACAGAGGACATAGGACAAAGTCCCATAGGACAAAGTTCAGCTTGCTGGCTATATTAGATCCTCCCCATTCCTAGCATATTTCTATTCCACAGTTCATGATTTGTAAAGTTTTTGATGGGTCCCTGAGATCCTATCCCTGTGTATGTTCTCACAAAGTATCAGCCATCTTGTGCTCATCAAGTAATAAAATTGTGTTGTCTCAACACTTCAGCTCACTGGCAGACGGTTCAGCTGGAGGCATTCCTGCCATTCAAACTCAAAGCCTTTAACTGAACCTACAAACCCCCTTGTGTGTGTCTGTCTTTTCTATGGGGTAGCAAACCATTGGTGTGCTGAGGTGTTGATGGCCTATCAGGAAAGTGGAAGGGCACCAGTCACCCTGAACTGTTCTTAGTCTTCCCACAGGTGATAGTCATGTAGAGAACTTGGCCTTTAAGTGCTTCGCACCTGGAGAACAAAGATATTCTCTGGGACAGAAAAGGTCTAGCTGCGAGCACTACCTGGTGAAGAGGTCATGGGCTGTGGGGTGCTGACTGCCCATCATGAGGCAGGAATTTGGCAGACCTCACCCAACGGTTTCAGCCAGAGATGAGAAGAGGTGTGTGGGTGGTGGTACAGAAGCTCTCATCTCACTTGAGAGAGGTAGGCATCTTTCAGTCTTCCATGGCCAAATCAGTCTTTTCCTAACCCCTGTCAAACTTCCCACCCCCAATGGGGACGCTGTCAGCTTCCAAGGAAAGGACTGAAGAGCCCACCTACTGAGCTGCTCCTCACCTTGGGCATCCTCCCAGGCACGGCCAAGATTTCATGGGTTTCCTGAAGCAGGTCATCAGCATGGGCTCACAGCAGTACATATGAAGGCCAAAAAGGGCCCTGAGCTGAAGCCCAGAGAAGAGATTCAGAATAACCATGCTTGTTTAAAGGACAATAGGCTGAATGACGCACATGGAGACCGAGTGGAGCAGACAAGCACTAAGGCTGCAGGAGGGCATCCCTCAACCCACCTTCTAAAGCAGGGAAAGATGACACAGAGGAATGTTGGAAACATGTTCCCCTTTAGTGAAGCCCTTGCGTTCACCCAGTGGAAAAGGCGTTGCTGTTTAAGCACATTCTCCTTCAGCCCACTTCTGGATCTGAATGCACAGCATGTTTGAACACCCATCTGTGAGGAGATGTAGCATCTCAGACACAGTTACCATCCCAGCCACTTGTATGGGGGTAAAGGGCAGTTTTCACAGTGCAAACAGACATGAAAATGCCAAGAACGGCTATTTCTGTTTTGAAAGAAGATATTAACATCCTCAAGTCTGAGGCTACGGCTGCAGGAGCCATGGACATCAAGCATCCTTCTGGTGAAGCTTATTAAGATCAATGATGATAATAAAATCAATAATGATAAATCAACCATGTGCTAAAACAAGCAATGGCAGTGGAGAGGTTGTAGTTGTCATAGTTGCCCAGAGATGGGCACTGAGCACATGGAGAAACATCGCTGACCCCACTGCAGTTTGGGTAGCCATAGAACTCAAAGGCTTGGGTGCCTTCGTGAATGGCTCCCAAGTGCTGTTTGGATGAAAAAAGTTTGGAGAATAGCCATGGAGACCTAAAATACTGCTCCACTTACGAGAGACTTGACCACCCCAAACCGATTAGTAACCATCTGGGCTTCACGTGGCACCTCCAGGTGAGAGCCACTGCCTGACTGCAGTAATGGCAAAGTCCTGATGACAGCTCATGGCAGAAGGCAGTAATGCTGTCCCTGCGCATTGGAAAAATTGGCATCCAACTCTGTTCATGACAGATCCTGGTGGCAATGCAGTGGTTCAAATCCAAACTCATGTCCTGCAGCCAAGGCCACCCATTGCCCTTGGGCAAAGTAGGCACAGTGGGAAGGATACCAGGCACATACAGACGAAGAGTTCCTGCACTGTGATGGAGGAGAGGCAGCCTGCAGGGTACTGAGATGCTGGGGCACAGAACAACCACATGTGAGCAAGTTAGCACCAAGAGGTGGTGAACATCAGCTCTAGTAGTTGGCTGGCTAATCAGAGGTAACTGTTTACGTGGAAGAACTTACTTAATGTCTCATTTTGAATCACCGGTAACTCCCCAAATATGGAGGTCTCGGGAGTGATTCAGACGCTTTTTGACTTGGGAATATTTGTGACTGGAGTCATAAACACAGGCAAGTAAATGAAAGCAGATACATGAGACGTTACCACGGCACATTACGAATTTTTGATTTAACGACATTTTGATTTAAGAAATCCACAGAGTTAATCTTGATTTTACGCAGTGTAAATGCTTCATTTATTATGTACTTGACTGGAAACTTAAGCTGTCAACGTAAAAATTCTAGAAAGCTTCCTTTCACTTTTGTTCCTCCTACTCTTGTAATTATTTTATTATAAATCCTTCCACTGATGCATACACCATCTTATCTGGAAGCTTAATGGCAGAGACAGCACAGTGGAAAACATTCTAACTAGAGGCTTCTGAGAAGCAGAAGAGAGTAGCAGGAGCATGAGTGCTGGTCTTTGTTTACTGGAAGCAAATAAAACCCTGGTGAAGGTGCCCCTGCCACTGCTCTGCCACTCCTGGAAGCAAACAGAATAGTTGTTGGTGGAGTGCACATTTCCTTTGAAAATGTAAAAGGCCAAATACTGAGCACAGTACATAAGATGTCAGTGATTCACCTTCCTCTGTCATGTACGTGATTTTTTTTTTTTTTTCCATACAACTTCGCCCCCTATTACTCATCAGGCTTTGAACTCTCTTGTTTTCCCAAGCTGGCAAGCTCCTAACATTTCTCTGGCTGCAAATTATATCAGAATTGTGGTGTCAGGATAATCAGCACATTATTTCAAACCTCTCGAACAGAACAAAAGTATTTCTCAGTCTTAAAACACTTCTTTTTTGCAATTATTTTTTCTGCCAGCATTTTCGACTTTGTCACCATGTGAATGAAAATGAAGGACTCTTGCCCCCAGGATGCCTGTTAGGCTCCCAGCAAAGGTATGTGACTACATCTGCCGTTAGCTCCTGTGTATTTTGGCAATGGGACTGAGCATAAGCCTTTTGATGAAACACACTACCACCCACTAAAATTAGTAATGTACTGGATACCAAAATCAGGTAAACAATTTAGGTACTGGTTTTGTGTTACAGTATGATTTCTGGATCATCATTTGTTTGTGCCATTCATGGTATGTTGTAGTTCTCACTCCCCTATCTCGACTATCCGCAGTCTTCCAATATCTGTCATTCTCTTTCTCTCTGGAAATAACCTACTCACCATGTTTCTCTTGCACCAGCAACCCCTTTGCTCTTTGAAAACTAACTATTTTTTATACATTGAATCATCTAGGTAATATATATTTAATTATATCCTTACCAATTGTACTTACTTTGCATTCAACTTTGAGATACAATGCTTGTCTGTTTTTCTAGATATTCTAGTTACTCTGATAAAAGCTATTACCCATCTTGTAAATCTTGCGTATAAACCAAAAACATTTTGCACAGATGTTCCCTTTAGCAAGAGGCACTTGCATTTTAAGGGCCTTCAGCAAGATTCGACCATTGTAGGTTAATCCCACTGCCATAACCTCTTTTAAATCATAAATCTACTTTTCATGAAAGGAATGCAAACCAGAGAAAGACAGAAATAAGGAACAACACTTTAGAGAAGATACTGCATATTTTTATTACTTGAATAACTCTAACTGCAAAAACACTGAGTGTATAAAATGACAGAATGTAACAAAGTGAATGTAATCTGCAAAGAAAAAGACACGGTAGCAGAAAACATCACAAAGGCAGTCACAATAACAACATTAATAAGATCTACCAATAATACAGTTGGTAGCTGAAGTCTAGCAAGTGGAAGCATCTGTGTAGAACAGTTGTAGGGTAAATCCAAATGTGAAATGTTTCCATAGGTATTCGATCCTATTTTATTTTTGGGACACATGTTGAGAAATGGCAATGTGGATAGGTGAAGAAGCACCATCAAAATTTGATTGCCATAAGCATCTGCCTTGGTATATTTACTGGGAAAGAAACTTTAGAAAAATGACAACTAATTTTCTTACAATGGATGTTTCATTGAAAGAAAGAAGAAAAAAAGAATAGTTATTACCTGTGCTCTTTCATCATATTCTTTGGCCAATTTTGCTTTACCTGGCCTTGAAATATTTCACAAAAAGATATAGTATATTTTCATGAATGCTGAGAGCACGCCGATCATGTTCCCATTCAGGGACAACAAAAGCAGACCTTCCTCAGAGATCATGGGAAGGTGGGGTGATGCTGGTTTAACATTTAGTTGACAGAATTGGAAGTTTAGTGCTACAGGCTGACCAAGAGAGAACAGACAGATCTAGGAGAAATACTAGTTTATTAATGATTACTAATTTATCTGCAGAATAAGAACAGACATCTTCCCCTTTATCAAAGAGGTAGTGTGAAATAACCTTGAACTGCCAAGGTTCAACGTACCAAGAACATCAGCTTTGAGAAACAAGCACAGAATGGGGCAGACTGACAGGCCAAGAGGACGCTATAAAACTACTTCCAGTGGTATATCCTGGAATTCTGAAATGGTCTGCCCGGATTTGCGCATTGTATGCTTCCATACAGTATTGTTGCTCTTAGAGAATTTCTGTTGGCTTAAATTGATGTTGGATGCAGTTAAGTTTCCTCCACTTTTAAAGGGACACAAGTTTGGGACTTTTCCACATTATGTTATATAACAATACTTATTCGAGCCTTAAAGCAAATGTGAAGATCTCTGTCACCAGGCATGTGTAACATATTACTAGCAGCAAATAATCTGGGGCAGCAGCCAAGTAAGAAACAAACTCAGAATCATGCATTAGCAACTGCCTACTTTACAACCCAGGCATTCAAGCAAAATAATTTATTTTTAGTGAGTATCCCTGACTCAGTGCTTTTGGAAGTCTTTTGTAGGTAGATGGTTATTAGTTGAAATTTATTTCAATTGCAGATTGAGACTGTCTGGTCAGATGGCCAGCTGTCCCCAAGAGAGAAGAGCTCTGACTCCATTCTCTGCTGTTATTTTCCTACTGAGGTGGTCCTCACAGCCTCCACACGGGCAAACTCCCACCGAAGGAGGGCTGTTCCTCTGTCTGTTCATGGTACACTCTCTTAGGCAACTGCCCGTATGTCAGATTTTAATGATATCACATTTAAAGACTTATGTTAGAAAGATTGTTGCCAATTTCTTCATTGTGCCACAAGATATGAATATTGGAGGCAAAGCTTTTGATGAGGAATAAACTAGCAGGCTTAGGTTTTTATTATACTGGGATTTTGTTAGCCACAATAAAAATAAGAAGGAAGGTTTAGCTTTGTAAAATTCCTGCCACTTAAACATCAACTTTCTGAAATTATAATATAACACATAATAAGCTATAGTGTCACTTAATGCAATAAGTAATCCAGAGGCATCTATGTAAAGACTTCTGGTGAGTGGTCTTTAAACAACAAACAGCTGTAAGTACTGGGGGCCTGTTTCTCTGTATCTACCAGGTGATGCTTCTCCCACAAGTGTGGAAGCCTGCTAACTCCATCACTTTTCCACTAGTGAAGAGAACACAGTCAGGCCGTAAGAAGGGACCCACTCAATAGAAAAAGTTCTGAGAGAAGAAATGACCAGTGTTTTCAAACTACTAAATGCAAAACTAATGACTGAGATGATTTTTTAAAATTCAATGAACAGAAGCACAGTACAAAGCACAACAAACAACCACTCCCACAAATACTGATTTGAAGTTTTGTAACTTAAGAGCAGTGAGAACCATTTTTCACTTCTGCTGCTTGCGTTTATGTATTGCTTCCACTGACATTTCTCATTCTTCAAGGATTTTGAAAGCTTGTTTACATTCCTTTTTCATCTTGATGTTTCATTTACAACTGGTGTATCTGCAGATAAGGCTTGTCACTAAACAGAAAGTAAAGTTTTGCTCTGGGAAAATTCATCTGGGACATCTTAAATGCACAGGATTTTTTCAGTGCTGTTCCCAAAAGAAGGTCTGGCAGGATGTGTGGCGTTCTTTAGACTCTCACACTGAATGCATAGAATAACTCTTCCCCCCTTTTCCATGGTCTGTGCAGTGTTGCATCTCTGGTTTGAATGTACTTATTCTTCTCCTTTGAGATTGCTCCAGTTACTGTTCTTCTCTTTGGCAAAACTGGCTGAAGTGGCAGTTTGCTGTTGAACAAAAAGGATCCAGTGTGTGACAATTAATGCCTACACCCTCAGCCAACTATCACTTAATCCATAATTTATTTGCTTTCCAAAAAGAATCATCTAGGTTGGACAGTGTAGGAGAAAAACAAAAATGTGCTTTACACTGAGACTTTGTTGTTCCTGTCCACAAGGAGATTCTGGTGCTGTTCACGCAATGGCCTCACATTGGCCAGGTAGGCAAATATATTACAGCAAATAGTACTGAGATCATAAAAAGAACCCATCATGTTCAATATCAATATAAACACGAGCTCATCACATTACTGAATTGGAGATTTTAAGATAAGCTCCAAAATCAGTGTCTTTGTCAAATGAGTAGATTAAATAAATATTACTTAAAACAGGTCTGGGCTTGACTACTTTCACATCTAGGGAAAATGTGAATATATATAGTAGTTTCATTTCTTACCCCCACTTCAATTGTGATGACTCTGCGTGCTGTTGAAAGGGACACAACTGTATATATACAGAGATATATAGAAATTCTGATGTGCCATTATATTTATCTAGGATGCCATAAATTAAATGTGTGTTATTTCAGAGCATTTAGACATATTTTTTTAAACAGTTATCAGAAATAATTTTAAACATACATATTAAAAAGATGCACTTCATTAGGGCATGGTGCAACTAGAGAGATGTGATCTATAGATGAAAAGAGCAGAGATCTCCCTCTCCCTGAATGAAGAACTGCTTTCCCATTTGAAATCTTACTTACTATGGTAAAAACTACCTTTAGTGAGATCCGCTATTCTTGCCAGAGGATTTAGTTAAAACCTGCAGAAAATAACAGAATGTAATGGAGCAAATGTAGACTGCAAAGACAGTCAGTTTCCAGACTCCACCAATAGCCCCAACATAAAAAATATCAGCATAAGTGATTCTTTATAAACATCACAAGCTTCTCAAATAGAAAATGTTTTATGATGGGGGCTTAAACACTTAAAACTTATGAAAAGTGTGCTAATGATGCGTAATGAACACTTCAAGGTGATGCATACTTTACATTCCTTTATGGACAGTTAAGTACCTTTGGCATGTTTCCCCATTCCTTTGTCCTGCTGGTTAACTTCCATTTAAGTGCAGATGGCTCTGTAAGTTCAGGGAGACTTACCCTGTTCAGACAGACTCTTACATCTCTAACAATACCAAATTTCTTTCTTAGTTCTTTGTCTTCTTCCTGACGTGCATCTTTCTCTTTTCTTTTCTGCAAGCCTTCTTTGGACGAGAATGCAATCTTGCTGAGGAGCTGAAATAAGAACGAGTAGAACTTGACCATCTGAAAGTGAGTGTTGGATAGCCATTTTCCTCCCACACCAGATTAATTTCACAGCTTGTTTCTACTTTCTCCTCTACTTCAGCGATGTGGCTTTGCAAGGAGAATTTAATTAAGGAGGGACCTTGCAAGCAGCCCTTCTCTTTTCTTTCACTGTTACTTTAAAATTTGATCATGATGGCACTCATCAGCTGTTTTCAGAACCCCCACCTCCTCACCTGGGAAATATCTCACCATTGTAATAAACCCAGTTCTGCTATTTCCTAAATAGAAACAGGCTGCTCCCATTAAGTGCAGTGCTTTTGTCCTTTTCAAAGACTCAAAGAATCTTCATATATCACAAGATGGATTTTTTTCTCAGCATTATTTAATTATATTTTCCTTTTAAATGGTAAAGTCTTAAAGACCTGCAAGCCTTATTTTGATTTACTCTACAGTGATTGTGTCCACTGGAGTTGTGTTTGGCCTCTCCACAAAAGTGAAATCAAAACTGGGTTACTCATCTTTCACAGCACTTGTCCTGTTATAAGTAGGCTGAAGAAGGCACTTTGCCTTCAGCTATATCTAAGAGGAAAGTAATTTACTATCCATACATAGGCACTCAACTGATCATCAGAGGTTACTACCTGTTGTCTTTTCCCAGTTGAAGGGGAGCATTGCTTGGGCTGAGAGATGGTAGTCACCCCGTCTGAAGAGAAATGTGTTCCATGTGAAGTTTTACCTTGGTGTGGAAGGGGAGCAAAGGTTGTAAGACATTTGATGTTCTCTTTTACAACATACTGTCTTGAAAGCAGCGGATGTAGAACTTTGGTCGTTACGTCATGCATAGCACTACATGTAATGAGCCAAACCGTGGTCTTCCTAAGCAACATATCATGGCCATGTATTTCCATTTTTTGTGACAGAGCTTCACGCCTCCTTACATAGAGAAGGTAGGCTTGCCTATTATATATCACTACCGCGTTTTCCTTAAAGAGAGAAATTTCCAGTTGCTCTCCAATAGGACTGACAGATGAAAATGATAACATATTCTTGTAATCCTCCCTCTTGATATTGGTCAGTGATTTTAAAATTCCTGAAACAACACTGTTAGATGACTTTACAACAAGAGGATATGTTCGTGCTATCTCTAGCTTTTCTTGTGCAAGCTGTTTCACTGGGGTTATTTGGGAACACTTCATATCTTCAGTTACTACACCAGGCCTAGAACAGTGTCTTGTTAAGTTTGGGCTGGTTAGTACTGAAGACTTTGGAAAATTGTCCCAAAAGGGGCTGGAAGCCTCTTCCACCTTGAGTACTGGCCATACATAAGTTACAGTTGGTAGTTCTGTAGCTTGCCTTACTTCAGAGACATTTTTAGCTCTGTCTGACATTATTTGCTGCATCTTATGTGGGAAAGAAGAAAGTGGTATTGATGTGATTTTGGCTTGAGGTGGTATCTCTAGATCATGTTTTAAAATCTGTGCTTGAGGTTCTTCAGTAGCCTTAAGAAGTTCAGAGATTCCTGAAACTGATGCTGTGTCTTCCTGGTCAGCATGAGTTAGCGAGAGGCGTGTTTGCAGAGAGTGCTTTTCAACTAAGCTTTCATTACTCCAAGCATTAGAAACTGTTGAGAACTTTCCTCTCTCAGCAGAGGTCGCACAACCATTTTCTAGCATGTCAAAACTTCTGGTAGAAAAATCTTCGCTCTTCAGTTCCTGATACTCTAGCATCACAGCAGGTGTAGTACTGGCTTCTGTCTTCAGAAAAAGCATTACGGTTTGACTTAACGTGTTCTGTTTAGACAGGTAAGTACTATGATCAGGCAGCTGTAAACATGGGCAAGGCTTCCAGAGGAAAGACAATGCAGAAGGAGTTTCAGTAGGTCTTATCTATCTTGATCTCTTTCCTGGTGGGCTTCATTTATGCAGCCTGACACACTTAAAATAAAAGTTGATACAAATGAAAATGTGATTATATATTTGTAAATGCACAGAAAGTGATCTTTTTCTAGTTAACTCAAAAAAAATAAAACCTATGAATATATTTGTGATTTAAGTATTAACAAAAGCTTATCTAGCCAGTTGGATTTTTCTGCAATAATAATTTGTTGTGAGATACTTCCAGTCTTGAATTAAATTGGCAGTGAGTTTCTGCCCACTTCAGTAGGAATTTGCCCAATAGTGCAAACTGCTGGTGGACAGGATCTATTTTGTTTAGATGCAGTATCCTCTCACGTAAGAAGATGTAATCTTAGATACAATGCCATTAAAATCAATGCAGATTTCTAATAAAAAATGGGCTTGATCAAAGACCCTTATAATAAATTTTGTACTTTGCTTGCAGAATTACTTGACTTCAGCAATCACTCCTAGATTTAACTATTCTCAGCTGGAGTAGAATCAAACCCAGTAGCTTTGTCATGGCTTTTAATAACGATGTTCAAAATACCAATTTCAGTATCTTACCTAATACATATCAAGACCTTCCAAGCAAAGTGTCATTGTGAAATGCTAACAACTATAAGTACACAGCTGAATTTACAGAAGGAAACGGGAAATTTAAACTTGTATCATGAGGAAGGCAAAGGCTCTGAAACGGATTAAAACCAAATTAATTTTGAATTAACGGATCCTATTTCAATGGTTATGTTCTCCTACTTACCTTAGCACTACAGACTTGATTTTGTAGTCACATTACTTGCATGTCAATCACACAACTCTAAAGTGTTTCTTAGCCCTCCTAAATATCAAAACCCACAGTGAATTCTTGTCTCCATAACTGAAGATTTAAGTTCTACTACTTACAAAAAGAAATGTAATAAAGGCAAGTTCAGTGAGCCTCTGTTTAGGATCATGTAAATTAACCTTCCTGAGTCCTTTTAACTAGCACAAATGAATAAATTGAAAAACAAGATGACATTTCCTCCTCATCTAGGTTGCACCTCCTGCATTTATGATGCATGCATCTAGATGTAATCACATAATTCCAGCAGTCTAATCAAGATTAATTAGAAATAATTATATAAATTGTCAACAAATTATTTGAATAATTGATTGCACATATAGGATGAGTGAGACCTTCTGTAAAAGCAGAATGTAAATCCAGATTTTTCCTTTGCTTTCTCTCATGAATGGGGTTTTTTTGGCCTTTCACTTCTGGTTTTAGGGATTCTATCTACATCCAGCATTGCCATGTGATAAAGCTAGGACAGGGTTCCTGCCCCATAAAGTCTCTTACTGGCCTCTGCATTAGCCTTTGCACTCTTTTCATTAGGCCTTAGCACTGGACCATCAAATATTCAACTTCTGGTGCACAATCAAAAGAATGGTTCTTCCAGAGTGATTGCTGAGTAATAAGGATTTTGCTATTATTTTTACAGCATTGGGAGAGTTTCCACAATATCCTTAAACAAAATCAAAAAAAGAATCCCAAGGATATGAATTGTTGACACATATCTCAAAAAATGGAAAGCCTCAGAAATCCAGAGAGCAATTAAACTGAAATAAAAAAGGGAAGAAGAAAAGCTTGTGGCTTTGAGGCAAAGAAATCCTGCTTAACTGTGAAACCACCTGAAAAAGAGACAAATACAGCTGCAGAAGAGAAAACTACTTGATTCTCAGAAGCCATAACTCTCTACTGTGAAGGCTCGGAATTGACTGATGTAGGAAAAGGGCTTATTGCCATAGTCTCAAATGTTGCTCTCTACAGTTCTATGTGCCATTTAAAGACATCCTAGCTAGCTGTCACTGCCAAACAAATTCCACTGAAAGCACAAAAAAGCAAACAAAATTTGCTTTACAAATCTGAACTGTTGTATTCACTGTTGTAGGCAAGCTCTGAGTTCACAGACTGTCGAGGTGACTCAGAGAAGTGCGACCTGCCCCATTCCTCTTGCACATACCCAAAAGCTTTGTGAGTATCAGCACTGTTAAAGCAGCTTAGTTTCTCCTGCCAGTAGACACAGACGAGCACACTTTGTGCCGCTACCACTGAATAGTGCAGAGGATGTATTTTTTGCTATGTCCATCATAGCGGTGCCAAGACCCCTTTACGGACTGCAACTCGGAGAGCAGGGAACGCAGCCTAGACCTCTGACAAATTTTCACTGTACTGATGGGCTAGACTTGTGGCCTGTGAGCTTGTTATCACTCCCTGGAATAATTATTTTGGCCTATAACCTGCTCCTGGCACCTTTAGTCCTGGGAATAATGAAGGAGCCGGTAGCAGGTCTAGTAAAATATCTGTTAGTGGCAGCACGCTCCCAGCCACCATCTTCCCAGGGCAATTCAGGAGCACTCCAGGACATGTGCGTAGGTACATGCAGCACACACTGCACATGAATTAACCCTGCTAGTCAGGCATGTCTGCAAGCATCCTTTTTTAAGTCATCTTGGGCACATTCATCTCCTCCTTTGCCTTCTGTTTCTTGTTTGGCTCAAAAATTTGGGCATCAGTTCTCTATGCTGCCCCTCAGAATTAAAAAAAGCAAAAGCTTTGGTTCTTGACTGTGGTGAATCCAAAATAAGACCATTCTAATGATCCCATGCATGACTGGGGACTGTGTTAATGCAAGTAATTAATAGTGTCTTCAGTCCTGACACTTTGCCACGCACAGCGACTAGTAGACGGACCTTATCTATCACCACTGGAAGAACCAAGGAGCCTCAATTCCAGCATTGTGTTGTCTGTAAATAGCAGCAATTCACACTGATAAAAGAGGTATTGTACCTTATAGTTCTGGTAACGCACATCTTACTGTACAGCACTGACTGCAGTTGTATAATTTTGTTAGTTCTTGAGTTTGAGAGAACCACTTCTGTCATGGATCTCAAGGTCCCCAATGCAATTTAAAAAAGAAAGATATATTCACATACCTTAAAATGTCCTTGTTCACGCACGCACACACAAATCTATAAAAAACCCCTTTCTTCTTCCACCTTAAAACAGACTGCAAAGCAGAGCCTCAGACTTAGAAAATAAGCAGCACAGATTCCCTTATTACTTCTAGTTTATGTAAACAAATCTTTTCCTTCTGAAGTGATCTTACAATCTAAATTTTATGACTGTGACTCACTGTTGCCCGGCTTCATCAGAGATGAAGACAGCAAAGAAAATTAAGTCTTAAAAGAACATACAAAAATACTAAAATTCAATTTTTCCCTTATTTTTTATAAAAATGTACATATGAATATTGCAACCGTGGGAGGTTTTATGTTCTAATTAGCTTTTCACTTGTAAAACTTTGGTTTGGCACTGTAGTTTGGTTATGTTTCTCATACAGTAACAATTCAGGGGGAATTCCAAGGCTATCTCTGAAAAAAACTGGATTTCCTGATATACAGGCATGACAGCTGCTAGTGTGGCATAGACTATTTTTGCCTGGTCTTGATCTCACGTATATCCAAAGTGCTTTCAGCTGTTTTATCAGAAAGCTCTTAAGAGACAGCATCTGCTTGGTTAAGTATCCTTATTTTAACACTACTTCTACATGGAAGGGTCACACAGGTCTATGAAGTGTCTATAAAGTGGCATATGTTACAAAACACAGGTATGACACAGCTCACTAGATGTGCTATATGGTTTAACATACATAGTTCCTTCCCTTTTGCAATAGATAGTATCCACACAGGCTATTAAAAATGCTGTAGTGTTCAGGGAGAGAACAGTTTGGAGAGCTACTAAAATGGAAAAATATTTTGGTGTTAGTACAGTGTTGTAACAGTTCTCTTGCTTAGTTTCTCAAATTATGGGCAAACTGTTTGGGTGAAACGCTGTTTTCTGAGAAGCAAGTGTTAGTATACAACTTCTTGAAGGTTAGCAGCCTCTAAAGGGAGCGTGTTTTGCTGATGGCAATCCCTCCTCCAGGAACTGAACATGAAAGCTGTATGTAAATCATAATGCAAAACACCCTGTGAGTCAAGGCCTGAACTGGCCTTCTGCTCTACCTCCGAAGGCTATGAGGACTCTCTTTCATGGTTTTTGTATCTCCCACAGCCCTGCTGCCCTCTTGTAGCTGAGGTTCCTCTCGCTGTCTCTTTAAGCAAGGCTATGACTCTGGCGCAGAAATTTGTATTATCTTCACAGCACAAGTGCATGTGGCAGAGAAGGGGGGACATCCAACATGATTTACTTACAGCTCAGTGGTGCTTGTGAATGTTTACAAGAGCTGAATAATCACCTCATCAAATGCACCGCTCTACTGCAGGCAGTTCACTGCCTTGCACCAGTCATGCTGGAGAAGACTAATCACGTACAGCGTGTGCCAAAGGTCCTTCTAGCCCAGTCCCTGCATCTGACAGTGGCCAAAAGTGGAGGCCCAGCAATAATTTCAGAAGAAGTTATGCACACGGTGATACTTTCTTGAATACACCCCAGTCTCCAACAGCCAGAGACACAGGGCCTTCCTGAGCCAGTGATGATCTCTCAGTGGATTTTCTGCTAGCACCGTACCCTGCTGTGTACCACCACCCACGTCCACAGCAGCTTCTACCCCACAGCAGTGCCTGGCTGGGTCACGTACAGCTGCAAAACTTCCTCAAACCCACAGTTTGCAGACAAACTCCAGCCTTCCCAGTAAGGCTAGTGTGTGCTGGGCCAGGCTGGGAATTGTAGGAGGGGGTGCGGTTAGTTACCATTACATTTGGAGCGCAGGTGCCAAGTTAGAGGAGTATTGTGGACTGCTGTGACAACTGCTAAATGCAGAGAACCTTCCAGAACCAGAGGTCCATGAGTGCCAGTGCCAGACACCACTCACGGCCAGGCACACATGGGGCTGGGCTTTTCATGGGGTCTGTACCGTGGCACAAACACTTGCATCCTGGTAGCTGGGTCCATGCGGCCACCACAGGGTCACAGCAGAGGGGTACCCACCACCCTGGGCTGGCAGCTGCCCCTTGGCTCACTGGCCTAACACACCAGGTCCCTACCCTGTGTGCAGGAGGGGGTCCCCTGAGCCCCAGAGCCCCCCTCCGGCCTGCAGGAGGGGGTCCCCTGACCCCCAGGGCTCTCCTCCGGCCTGCAGGAGGGGTCCCTGAGCCCCAGAGCCCCCCTCCGGCCTGCAGGAGGGGGTCCCCTGACCCCCAGGGCTCTCCTCCGGCCTGCAGGAGGGGTCCCTGGCCCCAGAGCCCCCCTCCGGCCTGCCCCGCTGCCCCGCCAGGCTGCAGCTCCCCTCAGGCCCAGGGCACCTCACCGCGCCCTTCAGAGGCCCTCGCCCCCCAGCCAGGCCCTCACCGGCTGCGGAGGGGAGACTGTACCTGGCCCAAACCTCCTTCTTGACCTTTCCTCAAAGCTGCTTTCCCACCACCACCAGGCAGTGTTCAGGAGACAGAGCAAAAGCAAACTTTCCCCACTGCAGCAGAGGCGAACACTGAGGCCTCCATCCCGGGCACGCCTGCGCTGCAGAGGGGTGGCCAGCAGCCAGCTGCCGCTCCAGCGGGTGCCAGCCCTTCTGCCCTGCTGAAGCCCTCGGGGCCATGGGCGCTGCTTGCCTGAGCCCCGGCTATTTCTCCTCAGCTGCCAGGCCCTGGGCAAGGAGTCACTGCCACGGAGGGGCTGTGACATAGGATGGCCACGCACCAGGGCCTCCCTCCAGGGCCGGCCAGGCACTGCCATGGGGCAACTCCCCCAACCCACCGAGGAGAGGGGTCTGTGCTCTCCGCCGCTTTACCACGCTGGGAACAGCACCTGAAAGCATTTGAGTGAGCAGCCAATTTAATGTGAAATACCTTAATCAGGTATTCACAGAAGCACAGAATCATTTGGGGCCTCTTGCAATCATCTTGTCCCACCCTGCTACAGCACAAGCGGTTGTGCAGTGGGTTGTGGCCTGGTTCACTCCCAGCACGATAGGCTTTGAAATAGTCTACAGCTTCATAAAACGCTAGAAATAAGCAAGCTGCTTTATTGTTCCCATCCAGTTAGTAGCTCCTCTTGGAAAACTGCTCAGAGCAGTCAGACATTTTATTTTACACTAATGAGTGAAATAAAGCTAGAGAAATATAAACCACAGATATAAAGTGGCTGGTGAGATGCATCATGAAGAAAACCACCTGGTGCTCCAAGTTTGAAAGTCTTGGCACCTTCACTGCATTTCTCCAGGAGTCATTAGGTTAAATTCCACCTGAAACTAATTTCCTGGGATCATTTGCCATCAGCTACCTCCTGCCAAGGAATTTTACTTTTGGTCAGAGGACACGTTTCATACCTGTCATGTGAGGTGAACATCTGCTGTCTCTGGCTGCCCACAGCTGTAAGGTTGCCAATGTTCAGTATTTGCTCTTAGTGTCTAAGGATGCCTGAGAAATCAAGGCCACTTCCTCCCAGTCAGGTAATGAAAAAGATAGTCCTTGCCCCAGTGAGCTTTTGAAGCAAAAACTTCAGAAAGATAATAAGGACTTTCTTCCCTGTTCCTGCTGACCTACAGAGTTTTACTGAAATGATATCCTGCTGTGATACAGGCAGGAGCAAGGAGCATAAAGCAACATACGTGGCTTTAGCACATATAACTGCTTCATTGTGGGCAACCCCAGGAATGACCGTGACCTTCAGTACCATTTCTGAGCATGACAGGACATTCAGCCTTGGCCACTGACGTGCCTATTAGTAGATGGGGGTGAGAAACAGAAGATGGAAAGGAAGGAATGGGCTGAAAGACAAGGTAAAGAACAAAGATGTGAACTGCTGACAAATTTGCTCTTCCCTCTCACCTCCTCTTTGCCACCAGCTTTTTTGTGTGAGCTGAGAGACAGTGAAAGTAAAGGAGAAGAAACACTCTGGCTGGCTGTGTTCTGCCCACCTACAGCTTTCAAAGGCTAAGAAGTATTTTAAGGAAGATGGGAGCTACAGTGCAGCCGATGGGGGAGAAAAGGATGCAGAGATGTTAACCCTAGCTAGTGGCATCTAACTGAGGACCAAAAGGGCAGTGGGTGTTCAGGTTTTGTGTCTGTGTATGTGTGTGTAGGGAGGGAGGAATGTAATGTGGGGCAAAATTATCCGTACATAATCCCTTCTTTAAAAAAAAAATAAAAAGAGTAGCTTGGCTCTTCACTGTACCAGAATTTCTGCTACCTCTCAGGTGGTGCATATTCCTTCAATTTAAGTAGAAACCTGGTACCCTTCCTCTGACATTGCCTCTTCTTATATCCTGTAAAGCTGAATTTTGCCTTTCGGTGCTACTCAAAGCTCAGTTCAGTCAGTCACAAATCAGAAAGGGAGACGTGGCAGAAGGATATTTGAAAGCCATTTTGCAATAACCCTTGGAAACACTACTTGCTACAATCTTGCTCATGGATCCTCTCTCCTCACTCACAGCACTTAGTACCTATCCCCTTGTAATCACTCATGATCTTATGTCTTTGCCAAAAAATTACTTTAAGAAGAAGGAAGAGCAAAGAAATGTCAGTTTTCTCTGATGAGTTCCTATGACTAGGTCCTTCTGGTAAGAGGGCTGCAAACCAGAAGGCTGTGTTCCTTACCAGCTCACAGCTTGGAGAGGGAGGAGAAGGTTCCAATAGCAACCCTCTATCTGCCTTTTTCACATTGATTTGTGAACTTGCTCATCAGTTAGGACACAGTTCAGTGGCAGAATATGTCACAGACACTGAGCAGATGTTAGACTTAATCTTGATTTTTATTTATTTTTTTTTTCTGTACAACCATTTTTAAAATTCCTAGGGAAAAATTACAATTTTGGTGGGTTCTGGACCAAGTCCTAGCATATCAAGCACTTGCTAATAATACACCCTTGTTTATTTATCTGTTTCAGATGCTGATCTGTGACACATAAGTACGATATACTGCACAGATTATGAAAAGAGGTGGCCTCCTTCAGCTTGTGATAAATCCTGGCTGGGAATGCTGCATAACCTCAAAACAGAAACACGAAAAATGGGAAAAGGCAAGCAACCCTCCACGCTGTACAGCTGAAGGGTAAGCCCTGATCCCTTGCAGCACCAGAACAAAGAACACCACACAGACATGATTGTGGGCCTGAAAGGAATCAAAGTCTGCAAAGGCCTCAGAAAATTCTGGGTTTTGTAGTGTTTCATATGAGCAACTAAATCCTGCCAGCATGCTGCAGAGCAGAGTGTAGACACTGGAGTGGATAAGCTCTGCTGGATGTGAGCTCTGCTGGATGCAGGGTCTCTGCACAGCTCGGTGTGTCAGCACATTCTTCCGTACCTCTGCTGTCAGGGTTTTTCCAGCACCTGAGCACCTGAGCTCCGTATTCCAGCCAAGAGCCGACACCGTCCCCGTTCTTGGGAAGCTGTAATTCGCGGTGCTTGCCAGCAGGTGGCACAAGAGACTTCACGGTCCGTCCATACTGCCGCGCATAAAATGGACTGCTTTCCTATAAAATGTCTGGCTAGCTTCTGCTTGGTCTGTGTCACCGTCAGCTGTCTGCTCCATAATGAACGAAGGCTCTCCACTTTTCTCATGGCACAGTAGTAATGCTTCTTTACACACACACCCCCAAATAATTACATACGGATCAGATTGGGTCTGGCTAGCAGAAGGTGCAAAGAAAAAGGTATTGAAGTGCCAGCTCTTTTGAAAGAAGTAATAGAGTGATGGAGGAACTCCTGCTCGTGTCAGAAAGAGTAATTATCAAAAGCCAGGATCTCATGCACAGAAAAGGCACCCCTCTAGCAACTAAAGAGGGAACAGTTAGTGACATATCGAATAAGGGCTCTTAAATGTATAAATGCATTAATACAGCTGTGCGTGCAACCTAGCAGGGTACCAAAGCAAAGCAGAGGCTGAAGAAGCTCTACCTAGTGAACCACAATTAACTTCATCTCAATCCTTCTATGCATCTTCCACAGTTGAACAGATTCATTACAGTCAAATATCTTCCTTTTTAAGTGGTTCTGTTTATTCCAGTCCTCTGCTGATGCCTGCTCCTCATTGATTTTACTTGGCTACAGTCACTAGGGAGCTAGTTGCTTCATGGTCAGCAGCTCTGTAATAAAGATGAGGGAATTACATGTCACACTGGCAGGTCCTTGGGTCTGTGTATGGCCTCAAGCTATCGGGTCACAGGAGTTATCACCAGCTTTTCATAGTAGCAAGTCCAGCTTCTTGTGCTTGGCCACAACAGTGCAGCATGATTAAGCAGCATACAAGAGCTTGGACTGGGCTAAGGACTGCTGTTGTAACCTTCACTGTGGCTTCGGACACAGCAGGGCTTTGCTCCATCTGCATGATATGATTTCTAGTCTTAGGAACAAAGACGGCCATTCAGAAGTCCTGTAGACTAAGAAAAGCTGGAACAGCAGGGAACTAGAAAAGGGAGCGAAGCTGTGACAGTTCTGTGGGGCTGCTGGATCTGCACCCCCAGCTCTCATTACAAAGGTCGGGAAAGCCCCAGGGTCTGGGTCTGCTGCTCTGGATTATTTCTCACTGAGCTATAGACAACTGCACTCACATACTTGTGCTTAAACCTTTTATGTCTCACTGGCATCTGAATTCAGAGGTGTTTCAGCACTGAATTTACTCTTGCCTTAGTTGTCTGGCTCCTAGAAAAGACAGACCACAGCATACCAGGAGAGACAACAACTATTATCAGCCTGTTGTATCAGCAGTGCCAGTGCTGACATCTGGATTATTCTAGCCTCAGGGAGCACAGGGAGGTAAGGGATTTTGAAACAGTGCTAAGGGAAGGAATGAAGATAAAAGTCACATAAAGCTTTTGTCTCTTTCTTTGTTTCTCCATACTTGTTTGTATGGAGATATACATACAAAGAAAATAACTCTTTGTTATTATCTTCGTTTCTTCATACTTGCACCCAGCTGAAATTTAATGACTGTATGCAAGGCTTGGAAAAACCACAGAAGCAAGAAGGTAAGGTTGTGCCCAAGCATAGAGAAGTCTGAGACTCCCCTCTGAACTTGTAGAGCTGAGGGAACATCAACTGGCACCAGGGTAATGTTTCATGGTAATATAATGCAATCTGCTGGGACTTGCTATTAGCAGATGAGGTAGTTCAAACAAACTTGGGATAAATGAGTCCAATAGGGCTAGAAAACACACGCTGCCTCAGAGCCATGTTAGCACAGCCTTAATGCGATCACATTTTCAGTTGGCAACAATGTATGATTTATTAGAAGGAGTTTTTAAAGATTTTTCATTCCTTACTGCCTAATCCATTGCCACGGAGTATGACAGTGTATATACATCCTATGCTATGTTCAGACTGGCTATTCCTGTTGCAAGCTTTTCCCCTTGGAGTGAAAAAACAAAGATGTGTCATGATGAAATGATAGGCAATGGAACTTGCACGGTGATGCTGCATGAAGTACCAAATGTTGCCTAACAACTTGCTTCCCCGAGGACTAACAGAAGCAAAAACAGAGACCACAGCACCTGCATTCAACTATGTTTCTGGAATAAAACAGCTGCCTGTTGCATAGGGACATGAATGGGCACATGGCTTTGTCACTGCTGGTGCGGTCCCAGAACAGGGACACTGAGACATGGCTTTAGGTCCTCCGCACTCCTACTGGTGCGGGGAAGTGCAGCACAGGCTCTTCAGACCTGGCTGTCTACCTTGTCAGAGCACCTGACACGCTCAAAAGAGGGGTGAGGATAGATTTGCCCATGAAATTGATGTTCTGACTAGCAAGGCAGATTTCCTACTCACCGTGACTCCCTGGGGAGGCATAGTTGTAGACAACATGGATGCCTGGGGTTCTGGGGGTTTCTTGAGTGTCCAACTGTTTCAGGTAGGCTGACTGATTTATACCAGTGTGCAGCTTGCTTCTGAGGCTTGGTTTGTGCCCCACTCCTTATGTGCGGTACTTACACAGTGATGCATGGGCTGGAAATCTCTCTGCAATGGGCACATTATGCTGGAACCTGTTTGATAAAAGCACTTTGGAAAAACGAGCTTTACTTGTCTCACCGGCCTCTTTCCTCTTTCGAATGCATGTGTGTCGGCTGAAGACTTAAATTCTGCTTCATGTGTCGAGGTAGCAGGCACCTTTGCAAATACACATCTGAGTCTTACTTATCTCTTTTTGGTACCTGCTGTAGTGGGGTATACAAATCTGACTTGAAATGGTAATGGACACGCTGAGATAAATGTTTTTTGACAATGGTCCTTGTGAAAGAAATTGTCTTGTTCTGAATATCTATGTGATATATTCTTTTTCCTATTTTGGAATATTCTTTCACATTGGTGTGCCCCATGAGATTCATATCAGCGGTGACCTGAGTGATGCCGAGTGCCTCAGAGGCATTAACTTGATTGCGAGAGGGTGACTGAATAGTCTAATATGCCCTGTAGAGGTTTCAGCCTCTTTCAAAAATAGGGCTTTGAATCCTCTTCCTGCCATGTGATGCCTATCATATTGGGCTATAACAGTATGTGCTAGAAATTGTTTCAGTCCTGTAATGGCATTAACATTGAATGTGAAGATGACTGTTCTCTAAAAAGAAACTCAGGATGACTGTGCATCTTCCTTGTTTTGAAATATCTTCCTAGCCTGCAAATCCCACGGGAAGCACACATTTTAGTGACATGCTGAATGCTTCTGGTTGATTAGATTTATCGTTTCAGGATGGCTAATAGAATAGGTTGCTTAATGACAACCTCATTGAGGTTGAAATCATGAAGACAGAAAATACTCCTATAGCATCTTGTCTGGACCATCTACATTTCTGTGGCATGGTTACAGTGTCCCTACAGGTGTGCATTTGAATTCCTTCATCCTCACCAATGTTAAATTAAGAGACTCGCTAAACTTATTTATGGAGAACTGATGTTGAACTGATCCAAAATACTGTTTAACCCATAAAAGCATTCAGTGATAGAATATTATTGGAGGCATGACTACATCTGGCTCACGAGTGAAGACTTAAGGTACTTTAGTGAACTAAACTGAGATTTTTTGCTCTGCAGCATTTATTCCCCAAGAATGGTGAGATCTACCATACACCTTGCTCCTGCTTAGACAAATATATTTTGAGTATGCTAAGACACAGACAGAGCAGTTTATTTGTTTGGAATGCCTCATTTTTTGGCCAAGGTGCCTGGTGAATGTGTACCTTGCTTACTTCTGTTTTGTGATCATGCAGGGATAAAGCAATTAATAAATGGCATTTACTTGGCCTAACAGCTAACAGTCAATGTTAACATATGACAGTGTGTGAAACTGCATTCACGACAGTGCCAGTTTGTTTAAGATTTCCAAGCTCTAGGTAAGGTTTCTGAGTCATAGCAAAGAATCTCAAAGATCTTTCTTTAAACAATGCTGGTTTAATCCTACTGTCAAGTACGGCAGGTAGCAGCAAAGCTCAGGGCCTAATATACAGGTGTTCCCCTCCAAACAAGCATATTTCTCCAGTATTTGGGATCATTATAGTTTTCCTTAGGTCCTTATGAAAGGCACCTCTTCCCCACTTCATTTAGGCAGTACCAGCAAGTGGTGGGATAGTATCTACCAAAGGACATAGGTGCTAAAATGTTGGATTCTCATACAAATTTTGTGTGGTCAGAAGTACTTGTAGAAGCACAGAAGTAAGTCATACCCCTGAGTTACTTCTCACTGTCCCCCAACTACGAAATGAGCAGGGATAAAGCTGAGCTGTTTTATATGCCCTGAAACAGCCAGCAGAGCACGGCTGAGGGCTGAAGGCACAGCAGTTTTATAAACTGTTTAATTTCTTGGTTTAAGGAACAGTTTGTTCCTAGAATATGACCCTCAAAATTCTGGCACACACACTCTGAAAACACCTATGAAGTTTTCTTGGATTATAAACGTTTTGATTATAAATGCTTTTTGTTGCCTCAAGCTGCCTGGGTTTTTTTTAGGAAGGAATAGCTTAGTCATTACTGCAGGTCTGCAAACATCTCAAACAAGGTATTCTTCCTCCTCAGAGGTCTGAGTGAGAAAGGATGCTCAGAGCGCACCAAGCACGCGTGGCTTCATTCAGAACACGGCTCCCACTGCTCCTGTTAACAGCTGCTGGAAGGGTAATGGTGCCTTCCCTCTCACGCTGTAATTCAGTAGCCTGTTGTCCAGAACCCTAGCAGCAGACATCTGGCTGTGCTTCTTGCCCTTGCTTGCAAGGATTCAAGTGACAGCTCCTGCCTCCCAGCTATAGCTGGACGCCCAAGCTGATATATTATGAAGATAAAATCAGCTTAGTGTTCATTCTTCACCAAGAAGGGAAAGGAGGCAACGCCCAACAGCACACTGCCTTGACTAGCAACAAAAGCAAGAAGCACAGTGTTTGCCCACCTGCAGCATAAGCTTCCTGTGGCCATAGGAAATGTGGGAAGGGATTATGGGCAGCACGTTGCATGTGGTTTAGCGACGCTCGCTCCAGAGGTTCCAGCCATCGTGATTATATTGGGTCTGAAATGGCAGACAGCATGCTACCTTAGCTGTGCTGGGCCTGCCAGCGCTGGAAGTTCTCCAAGAAGTCTTTTGGGGTCCTTACTGCGACACATTTGCTACCTTCTTAGTAACAGCCATACCTGTCATTAGGAGACAGTTTCCAAAAAATACCAGCCTTCGATTGTGTGCTACTTCAGGTACGATATCCAAATTACTCAGATAAAGGGCAGGCAGGCAGCCTTACTTAACTGCAGTATCTGTTACTCTTGGCATTTATTTCCTGCAGTTAACTGTTAAACAACAGCTGTCCCACTTTAATGAGCTTTAAAAAAAAGGTACAATGGCTCATTACTTCTGTCTTTCCTAACAGGTCCATTTTAGAGGCCCTCACTTAGCAGCTCTTATGATTCATGCCAAATGGAACTCATTTCCATGACTATTAGGATCATTTGCAGAGTGTTACACATAACACAACACAGGTTTGCAATGAACCCTCTCTGAAAGCTCGGGTTTTCTGCCATGGATTGCCTGTATCACAGCAGCACTGTGACCATCTGTGGATCTCTGTGCGTTAAAACCTAAAAGGTTAAATGAAAAGATCTACTGCCAAGAGAAACCTCTTATTTCTTGCGAACAGCTTTCTTCTTTTTAATATGTTAACTGAAATTGCATAATGGTAGGTGCCTTTGTTTTGCCCCTTATAGGACATGCTTACAATACATCTCAAATAGAAAAGCCATTTCAGATGCTCGAGGAAGAGGAAATGCAAGTCTGCTGGGTTAGTCACAGAATTTTGCTCTCAAGTTTTAAAATGGCACAATCTCAACCAAATACGCTAACACATAACTATTTTCAAGGCAGGCCAAGGCAAACACACAGAAAAAAAAAGCATTCAGGGCTTCTGGGCTTCCCTCTTAGGATGGGGAAGAGGGCATTCAGCTCAGTGTAGGTTCTTGCACAGGGCAGAACTGCCCTGATCCTGTAACTGTCCCCAATCAGCTGGGGTGCATGTGACGGAAGGTTGTAACTAGTCAATACCGATGTGTGAGGAGTCGTCATTTTTTTCAGCCCTCATTCTTTGGTTTGGGGCAGCACAGCGCAGACTTTAACTTCACCTAGAGGTAAGACACACTGTGCATTTAAATTGTAAGCAAAGCCAGGATTGCAAGTCAACACAGACAGCAATAAGGAGGTGATTAGCATCATTAAAGGGGTTTACAAACTCAGGCTGAACTTTCTGCAATTACTTAATGAAACAAATTCACTCGTTTCTGTGAAATCTTTCAGATTGCCTCAATTAAGACTGAGGGGTGTGAATAAACAGCAAGTTGTGGGAAAAGGAGTAGTGAACTCTGACGCTGCACATCTGAATTAGACACTTTTAATCCTGCAAAGGATGTCCTAGATAACCTGTGGAGTTCCCTTCCAGACTTATTATGATGTTATCTCCCATGGTACTGGGACGGAATACAGGCTGCAGATTTATAGGTGAAAATGAAATACAGCGTTATCTTGGCCAACAAAGATTTTTTTCCCTTCAGTGTTTTTCCTGTGCTCTGTTAGCTTTTCACTGTGTTCCCCCAGAGCCTCCTGCTTGTTGTAACAGCCCTCACCAACGAGAGCTTTTCATTACACTCTTTCCCATAGACTGATCCGTTGCCCAGAGCAATAGCCTAAGCAAGTCAGGGGACTGAAGAGAGATCTAAAATTAAATCCCCGCGGAGAAACTGCCTTTGTTCTTTCCCAGAGAAATGAAATACGAGTATATGCTTTCCAGAAACAAAGGAACCTGTCCCACAGAGAAATGACATTGCTGCTGTCCCTCGCCAAGGGGACAGAGGACAGAACGCTGCTCCAGACTGCAAGAGACCCTGCTATGAAAGGCAAAGCGACAGTGCCTCACTCTGTTCCTCGCTGGGACCCGATGGCAGCGCAAGAGCCAAGTGGCCATTTTCCTTATTCTCAGGACATCAAGCAGAAAGCACGACTGCCATTTTGAAGCTCAGGTTTATTTAGGTTTCTCCTTTCTTTAAATTTCTGATTCAGATCCCATGCTTTCCCCACACAGATTGCTACATTACCGTGAAGCCTGCAACCTAGGCTAGTGGACTGCACAGGCCACTCTTCTGTGTGGCAAATAACCATGCTAGGAGAACCGTTCCTTTTCCACACAACATTTCTGGCAGAAGAGCCATTTTCCAGCAGCTTGCCAGGGGAAGGAAAGGGCCAGCAGAAGGGTGAGACCAGCCAATTTTTCCCTCTGGTTTAAGAACTACTTTTCTGAAGACCTGCATTTGTTGACAGGAAATAACTGAGAAGCCAAACAAAACACATACACCCCTCTCCCTCCCAGAGACGGCGACCAAAAAGCGCCCGTGCGCAAGGACACAGCTACCGACCCTCCTGCCGCCATTTTGGCGCCCCTGCCGTGGCTGTAGAACCTTCCAGAGCGCGGTGAGGTGCGGGGCCGGCCGGCTGGCCCGCTCCGTGCCCAGCAATGGGGAGCAGGCCGGGCAGGCCTGGGCCCCCTCGGGCGGCGCTTGTCTGGGCGGCGGGGCAGGCACCTGGGGAGGGCGGCTGGCTGCCCTCGGGCGGCTGAGGGGCTGCGGCTGCTTAATTCTCCGCTGGGGCGTTGGTGCTTTGCGCTTCATTTGCACCGATGTGAGCAGTCAGGCCTGTCCTAGGAGAGGTTGCTTGCCTCCTAAACCCGTGGGTTTAATATTCTGAGTATGTTTGTGGTAGTAGAGTTGATCATTCAGGGTGGAAGATACTTTTCAGGGACACTGCAGATTTTGATGAGTAATTAGCACAAATCTGTGCAAGGAATTAGCATTGTCTTAACTAAAAATATTGAATCCCTTGAACTGGACCCCTCAGGCTTCTGATGTTAAATTCTGTAGCGAAGTCAACTGCTGGCGCTGCTGAGTTTGCTTCCTTCATTTTGCCACCTGGCTTTCAGCTGGGTAGAACCAGCTTCTCACTTTTTATTTGAGAAGTGAGAAAACTGGATTGGGCTCCGTTTTTAAACCAGTAACTGACCTCTGCACAAGAATAAGCCTAGGTCTCTGTGGCTGAAATTCAGCTTGGTGCTTGTGGTTATTTTCTCTGTTCCAGGTGGTTGTGGGCTGAGCAGAACAGCAGCGTTGAAAACACGTGCAAGTCTGAGGGGCACCTCCAGGTAAGAGTTTACGTGGCACTCGGCAGAGGCAGTACTGGGATCCAGCGGTGCTGATCTGGTCAGTGCCAAAACTGTAGCTGTTGGTCCTAGCTTGGTAATGTTGCAAGTGATTTGATATTCTTTCTGTCATTGTCCAGAAACAACATCACCTTTACTCCTGGATGTTTCAGAATAATTAGTGATGTATTGCTGATGTCCAGGAACCGGGGCATTTCAAATGAAAGCAAAATAGGGTTATGTGTTCCCTCCAGTTTCATCCTCCACCCCCAAGATTGTACATAATGTTTGGCAATTTAAATTGTGTAGGAGAACCAGGTATGTCTATGAAACCTAAAGTGAGTAAACTGTTGTGAATATGGGTTATGTTTCCTGCAAAGATACCCATGTGGTTGCTTTCTTAATAGTACAAGTTACCTTCCTGGAGGCTTACCTTGTGATAGGAATGTGGTTGCCATGCGGTAGTGGGAAATTGAAAAATCCCATTTTTTTTCTCATTTGGCCTCACTGCTTTACTTCTGAAGTCTTCTGCTACTTCTGCTGCCTCTGATTCCAGGTTAATTCTCTGTTGCCCTTACTGATTGTTATATACCAGAAAGTAAGGGAGAACCTTAATCTGTACAAGGACAGGCTGTAATGCAAATTAAAAGTTGCCAAGGGTTGCACAATGTTTTATAGAGAACTTGTTGAGGAACTGAGACCTGGATATTCGCCTTTGTTTAGAACAGGGTCATAATTCCTTTATTTTGGACTGTTATTTTGTGACAGTGGCTTCTTTGTAGAGTGAGGTTGGTTGGTTGGTTGTTTTTTTAAATGGGTTTGAAACCAATTAATGGAAACAGGCAAAAAAGACTGCCCCGTGGACTGCCTTCCAGCCTTTTTTCTTTTGTAGGCACATTCTGCTTTCTGTAACGTGGTAAATGTGATCAGAAAACATCTTAAAGCAAAGGAGGTTTTCACTGCCTTAGTGCTACCTTCCCTTGGTTTTGGAGCTAACAGGTGTCAAACTTGGAGGGAGAGCAGTTATGAGGACTGGTTCTTTGTGATACTGGCCCTTAACAGCAGGTGTGGAAGTGCGCTGACAGTCGAGCTGCTTAGCAGCTGGAAAGTACTGTACAATGCCGACTTCTTTGCTGAAGTTGGATGTCATGTACGATGAAGCAATATGAAAATACATGGTGCCAGGCTTAGTCGTAATGTTATTCTTCCCAAATTGGCAGGTTTCTTTATGTCAGATTTCCCATAATTTCCCAGTGTTGTTCCAGGGAGGGGAAACATGTTGGAGCAGGACAGTCAAAAGAATGTGTTAGGAACCTAAAAGTGTCTTAGTGGATGTAGTGGAATGAAGCTGGGTTAATTAGCATTGATAATATACAACTGTGGGCTGGCTTCAGGGGCGGGGGCTGGCCGATGTAGATAAGGTGCAGCTGTGGTGGTTCTGTTAAGTGGTTGAGAGCCAGCGAAGAGGGAGCAGCCAAGGAAGAAGCAGAGAGAAGAGAGAGAGTGGGCCCTGGATGAGGCGAGACAAGGAGAAGGCAGCAGAGGGACTGTATGAAGAGTGTGCTGGATGAGATGGTAACAGACCTTGTTGCAGTGTGATAGTTTGGAGAGTGCTGTGACAAGTGGATCCTGTGGGATTTCAATTGGAGCTCTGGCGAGGCAGGAGGTAGTCATTCTGTCCCATGGAGCAAAGCAAAAAGACCTGTTAAAAGCTACCTGACACATTAGATGCTTTGTACTTCATCAGTTTATTGGGTTTTGTACTTTTTTTACTCATCACCCATGATGCTGCTTGTACAAAGTAATTCTGGTTAGCTGTAGGTTTGCTCCTGCTGGGAACACCAGCAAATTTGAGGAAAAGAGCTTTACTAGCTATGTGTAAGTCTAGAACAGCTGGCAGAAAATTGGCACATCTTGTTATGGGAAGATCAGGAGAGATTGAAATGAGGTGAACCCCTTCGTGTAGTTTCAGGCAAGACTAAGTATGTAAGAATATCTTTGTGCCACCTGGGAGTACCTGAGTACTTTATCATGCTAGACTGCTCTGTTTGTGCTGGACATGACATCTCGGTAATTCTTACATGCACTATTGCTACAACAAAACTTGTTTCTTTTTCTGGTGGTGCTGTTTTCCAATTCCTTTTTCACAGTGTACAAGCATTTGAAAGAAGAGATTTCTTGAAGTATTCTTGAGAGAGCGGAAACAAGCAATAAAAGCTTGCTTTCTGCTTCCATCTGTCTAATTACAGTCAGATCTCTAATGACTGGTACCATGAGATGTAGTCATTTTTGTTTGGGTTCTGATCTCATGCTTCTTATGACCTACTGTAGCCCAGAACTGGCACAGATACATACATTAAAGGATGTGCTGTGAATTTGTTCAGACTTTTGTCAGTGGGTATTCCTGTGGTGGCAACCAGCCTACAAATTCCTGATATGAGCTGTTGCTTCTTTGAGCTGTGACAGTACAGATCTTTGGCAATCTCTCAAATGTTACTCCTCAAAGCAAACAATTCCTCATCTAGCAGGATGGGTATACAGTCTCACTGGGGCTTGGAGTTACTGTGCACATTGCCTAGGCATTTTGGGCAACTGGGACTTGGTTTTGATTGACTCGTGCTCCCAAGATCTTTGGCTGGGCCTCAGAGCTCAGTTAAAATGGTTACTTTTGGTAATAAACTACTAGCCACGAGGTCAGACTGGCCAACTTATGGGGACAATACCTGTAAAGTCAGGAAGCCTATATGCAGTTCTGAGGAAAAAAACGTCACAAATTGAGACAAACGGAGGGATATTAAGTTTATGTGGAGTATACTACTTGTTTCAGGCGATGTTACCAGGTACCTTCAATGCAGGAGGATAGGATTCTGCCTCTGGAGGGGGCCAATACTGACTTGTACTTTTCCTCCAGCCACTGCCTCTGAGGAGATGGATCTAAACAGGGCTTTGGCCACTTTACACTAGTCTTTTGGCCATTGGCCAGACTGCAACCCATATCTCGTGGGGCCCTTTGCCACAATATGTGGTTATTTTTAAGTGCCCATCCAGAACAGCACTGTGATACCTGACCGTGGCAAGTGGAACCTTTCTGGTCCTTTCAGAGAATTTCATTTACTGCTTGTAAACATTTATGGGTCCTGTGGAAACATTAATCAGTGTCAGGCCTAATCTGTGCACTTCTTTCCTCAGGTCTTGGCTTTGTTAGAGAATCTGCTTTATTTTGAAGGAGACTTTTGTGTACAACAGGTGCACAGTGTCAGGTGGGGAGAAGACTAAGAGGGATCGCTTGGGCAGTATCGTTATATTAATACTTCTCACTTCCAGATGGGAGCTCCTTGTTCTCTCATTAGTTTCTTTGCTATTAATACCATTCCTGTTCAATTTCTGTACACATTCCAGAAGCCAATAATGATAGTAAACCACACTTCCACGTTATTCACCTGACCAAATGCAAAACAGGCTAACAAAACTTGGTGGAATTGCAAATAAGCAGTTTTACACTGTATATAAATAAAACCTGTGAGAACTGACTCTTCTGTTTCTTCGTTATAGAAAGGGCAATGGAACAAGTTCCATCTTGTTTGACCTTATAGTCCTGGCATTTATTATTAATGTGATGTTTCTGGCCACAGTGTGCCAAAGGCAGCAATGTGCATCCCTGACAATATGGACTCAAAGTACTAAAGATCATAATTTTGACATTTTGTTCCTTGTTATGTTTTATTTTTCGATTATTCTGATATATTTTACCTTAGGTTCAAAGGAAAAACAGGCCATTTACAAATGTTCCTGTAAAGCATGCATTTCAGTGGCTGTTCTGAGCCTTTCTTTTGACTCTGAAAGGTAAATAAGCCAATGTCTTCAGAATGCTTCATCCTTATAAAAAATTCATATCTCTAGTTCATCTTCTGTTGTATTGCAGATATGGTTGTAGTCAAAATGGAAAAGTAATTGCCTTTTGTAGCCTGTTTCTTACTTGGCTTATTCCATCAAGCGTTTTAGTTAAAGAGCTTTCAGGAAATTTGGAGAAGGCTTGGGACTCCAAGCATGCTGAGACTTAAACTTAGTGGCAGAGCAGCTACCTGGAAGTGATTGCTGAAGGCTGCCAAAGCAGCATTGCCAGGGTGGGAGTTGCTGCTGTCAGTCCATTAAGCACAATGTTACTGTTACTGTTCTGTGGTTGTGGGGCCTCATCTTGCAGTATTTAGTCCTTTGCTGCTGTTTCTGCTATATGGGAATTCACCAAGAAGAGGGTTTTAAGAATCTCTGTCCTTCTAAAACTTGCTGGGAGATCAGTCAGACTGGGGCTAGGAATATTAATGATTCAACTTTCTCCTCTGAGTTTATTATTTTTTCCACTTTCCTGTTTGTCCTAGTCTGCCATACCCTTTGCACTTACGATGCAGCTTAGGATTCAAGTTATTTTCTTGGATTGCTCTCTCACTAAAGTGTAATGGGTTCATTGCCCTATAACATACAGGTTTTTCACTTGTCCTGTGTGAGTGACATTCATCAGGTCACTACAAATAAGGATGCATGTCAAGCAGTTCCCTCTATAATATATACAGAAAACATTGTGAAGGCATTTTAACAGCAAAAAATGCAAGATGCAGAGATAAATTTCACCTTTTAGTATGAAAACTGACTTCTGCTGTACAGACTTAGGTCAGAGTATAGACCAGTGATGGGGTATGGGCTTTTACTCTTTTGCACCATTTCCTTGCAAGCACTGAAGTACAGATATAAAGAGGTCAGGTTGGAGCATCTGGCTGTTTTGGGGGTCCCATGACACCGCTGAATACATTGTATTGATTTAGAACGACTTTTTCCTCCAAGTCAGGTAATCAAGAAAACAATGTTGTTAAAAGTTGATTCTGCTGACAGTTTGGTACTTCAAAACAAAGTTGAGGACCAGATTTTACAGGGTATTGTGGTAGCCACAGCTTGGAATGCTGTTTTGATTGCCGGTATAATTTTTCTTCCTTAAGCTGGTCCCACAGCCTTACCCATTTCAGTTTTGTGTCTTGTAGACCAAAAAGACATTTTTGTAAAACTGAAGGGGTTCAAGAATATATTCTTGGACTGAAAAATCACTCTATGTAGACTTTGCTGCTTTACTTGTCTGTAAAGTATTTACTGTGCTGCTAATATAACCATTGTCCATTTTGAAAAGGCCATCCCACAAGTTTTGAGTACTTGCAACTCTCTAAATACTGTTTCAATATGAACAAGAACAATGTGCTGGTCCTTTGGTGCTCCCTGGAATTATCTCATTGATTTAAATGGCACTTCTGGTTAGAAATGAATTTGTATGACCAGGTCTGTAACTTTTAAGCATGGCCCTGCAGATATTCGTGGACTGTACTGTTATGCCAGTTCTACATAAGCTGAGATGTTCTAAGCATTTATAAGCCAATAAAATGAGCTCGTTAAGCTGGTTCTGGTACAGAAGACATGGCCTTTCTGGTAGCTCGTAAACCCCTTGGAGATGTTGTGTTAACATTCTGTTTGCAGGCTGAACACAGCCTTTGGGAGTATTACATTACACCAGCAGTACAATCCATCTAAGGACTTACTGCCATACTGGTTTGATAGTGGCTATAGTCATAAAAAGGATACAGGATAGTGACTGGAACATGACTCTTTGGTACTGAACAGGGATTTGTGGTTTCATCTTTGCATTATCTAGCGTATGTATGTTGAAAGCATTTTAAACTGCAGGCCGATCGAGGCTACACAGGGGCTGAAGAAGGCTATCCCTCTTCTGTCTCCAAATAGTGCTTTGTTCAGAGGAAAAAGTTAAGATGTGAGCACCCTGCGAAGTGGGTTATTGCTGTATTGATGATTTCTTTGCACTCTTTCAAACTTCCTAGGTATCATATTAGAGGTACTGTTGTGACACTGTAGGAGTAAAGTGATTTGGAAGATTTGCTGCAATGAGCCAAACACTTGTTCTGAGTGTTTTCTGGCTCTCCTGTTGAAGTCCGTAATACAGTTTCATTGACCTCGATTACTTCAGTCTGAAGAAGCAGCTTAAAAACCTGGACTACATTTAGCAGAGTTCTCCAGGTGGACCAGGGTTTTGTCTTGGGGAACAGGTGTATGCCGTTCAGCAGTCATGTAATCAGGGACAGACTATCCCAGCACGTTGTTAGTGTGTTACGCCTTTCAGCCACTTTAAAGAGTGTACTGTTAGGAAACCAGTATGTGCAAGAAAATGGCACTTTTTTGTTTACACTATTAACGACAAAGGTGTTAGCAAAGTCCAAGAGCATACCGTAGCAGATCTGCTGTTACTCTTGCTCTGTTACATATGATGTCACTTGCAGGGTTCTTTCAGTGCAGTGTATTGCTTGAATACATGTAGCACTCGGTGAGAAATGAGTACTGGTACTGAAAAATTAATCGGAGGTTAGCAAAGGGCTCTCCTTCTGGAAGAAACTGCCGAATTCTGAGTTGGAGATGTCAATACCTTTGTCGATCAGTGTCCTACTTTAATTGGCAAAAGGTATATGCTACTTTGGAGGCGGAGGTCAGGTCTAAAAAGATTGTACCCTTTTAAAAACAGTATTATAAGGAAGCATCATCTGTTAACCCTTGAGATGTGGCCTGTTAAAGGACTAGGCAGTCTAGTAAAAAGCAGTTTTTCATTATATCCTATTACATATGATTCTGAGTGGAGAGGTGATCCACCCATGTCACCAGTATAATCTCATTCCACTGAAGCACAAACCCTGTTGGATGCTATCGGAGATGGGGAATGGGATAAAATCTGTTTCTGCTCAGTAGATCAGTCCAGTGGTAGTGGTCTGCACTGTACTGGGACACTGCAGCTGTTTTCTTTTCAGCTGCTGGGATTGAAATTTTTTTGGGTCGTCTTATGGAATGGATCTGAACACTTCCATGCATATCTCTAGAGAGAATGTGTATTTGGAAAGGAAATACAAGATGGAAATAGATGTCACCAGCTGGATTTAAATTTTGTGTATTTTGCGAACTACTTTCTTTGTGATACAGTGTACAGTAAGCAATTAAAGTTGCTCATTGTCTGTAAACAGGACTAAGATTTTGTGTCCTGCTTCATAGGATTGTTATGAAGCTGTGTATGTGAAAAGAATACTGAGTTCCTGGTTCTTAGATGCAGATTTTTGATATTGTGTACTTTATTTTCCATGAAAATGGGGACTAAAATTACAATAAAGTAGAATAATCGTTCTGCAAAAAAACATGAGAAATGTGAAAGTGAGGTGCTCTGACACTGTTGGAATAAAACGGGGACATAATAGCTTTGGAATTAAGGTAAAGCTTCTCTGCGTGGGGAACTGGTTCTTTCTCCTTGTTCTGGACCCATCACTCCTGTTGCATTTACTGAAGAAATCTGTTCAGGTGTTGTATATGAAACTGTGTGTCACAGTCTGGCCAGCTATTGCTTACTTCGTGATCTGTACAGTTTTCAAAAGCTGCCTTTCTGGCAAAACATAAACCAGCTTTTATAAAAGGACATGCTACTGAGAGCAGTTGTTATCTTGGGAGTTTCTGCTTTCTTTCATCTCCTGCCAGTCTTTACCTTTTCTGTTTAAATGTTATCTGCTGCTTAGTGTTCTCATTTTCAAACTACAGGGAACACTAGTCTCTCTCCATAAGGCAAATGAACTTAGCAGTAGACTTGGTTAGAGTTTTTTGAGATGGAAATCGGAGGGCAATTTGTGCTCTTCTGTTTAGAACTCCTGTAGTTTTAAGAGCATGTGAGAGCAGTCACTGCAGCAGAAAATCCCAGTGTCGGTGGCAGTCTCCTGGGAAATCAGAAATCCAGGCTAGTGCCTGCTTTCCCAGATTCAAACTCAGATGTTAATTTGAATTTGCACAGGTCACAGTGATCTGGGTAAGTGTTGGTTGTTGATCATTCTTGTTAGGACAACTGGAAGTTACAGCCTTCTGCAAATTAAAAGGGTGCCTACTGGAAATGGAGATTAGTATAATAAGTTATGGACACTTTGAAATTTATTTACAGGATCCTGGTTTTTTTCTGTCCCCATTTAATTTTTTTTTTTTTTTTCCATAGCCTGGGTTCTGTTTTCTTCAGACCCCATTTCAGGTTTTTTCCATAGTCTCTGTATCCTGCACTTTGGTGGAAAGCAGGCTAGGCTGTTACACAACACCCGTTTCCACAGCCAGTATCATTCTGCCTATGTCCTTTCTGTCCTTCGTGGTAGACTGCGTCATCCACAACAGCATCACCTTCTGGAAAAGGTTTTCCCCTCCTAAGCATCAGGGGTTTTAGATTTGTTAGTGCCATTGTTAGTTCTGCAACTCGCTTCTTGGGACATGCGAGGGGACCTGGGCTATCGTATGTTACAGATCTTTTCCTTTTTGTACATTAAGTTTTCAGAGTCTGTGCTGCAATTCAGATCTGGTGGGAGGTTGGAAACCTTACTTTATGTTGTGTTTGAAGAGCACATAAAATTCTGGGCCATATAGTGTACCACTGCATACGTTAACTCAGGCTGTGCTTTCATTTACGGCTATATCCAGAGCAAACTACTTGGGGGCTGAGGAGAACAACCAGCGTGGGGCATTGGAACTGGAAGCATGAGAGAGGGAAGAAAGAGACACCCCCACCCCCACCCCACCCCCAAGGTGGAACAGGCCAACAGGCCTCTCTATTTGGTAATAGACATGAAGGGAGAAGAAACTGCTCTTCCTCTTAAATCATTCTGTACAAATGTCCAAGTACGAAAATATTCTGTATGTTTTTACAGTTGGTGTTTCTTGCCTGTGTCACAAGTCAGTTTAGGCATACATGTTTTTGTAGGTTAGGAATTATTCTGTACAAGAATAATTACTTGTTAACATAGAAACTGTATCACTGCTGCGTTACAGAAGCAGCTACTTTCAAATGAATTGTGTAGTGTCCAAGAAATAAATCAGAAGACTTTAAGCTGTGTGAATGTCTCCTTTATTGGTATCAGCTGATAAGCTGAGCTGCTCAAGTAACTTGCTGCAGCATCTTGGAATCGCAGAATCCTGGAATGGTTTGGATGAGACCTTTAAAGATCGTTTAGACCAAACCCCTTGCCATGGGCAGGGATGTTTTTTGCTAGATCAGGTTGTTCAAATCCTGTCCAACCTGGCTGTGAACACTTTTTGGCATTCAGAGCTTCTCTGGGCAACCTGTTCAGTATCTTGCCACCCTCATCATAAAAATTTTCTTTTAATGCAGTCCAGGATATCATTAGCTCTCTGGGCTGCAAGAGTACATTGCCAGCTAATGCCCTATTTTTCATCCACCAGTATCCACAAGTCCTCCTCAGCAGGGTTACTCTCAATCCCTTCATCCTCCAGTCTGCTTTGGTCTTGGGCATTGTCCCAGCCTACGTGCAGTACCTTGCACTTGGCCTTGTTGAACTTCATGAGGTTTGCATGGGCCCACTCCTCAAGCCTGCCAAGGGCCCTCTGCGTGTGGCCTCCCTTCCCTTTAGCAAATCGCCTGTACCCCTCAGCTTGCTGTCATCTGCAAACTTGCTGAGAGTGCACTTGATCCCACTCTATGTTGTTGATGAAGATACTAACTAGTACTGGTCCCAGTATGTACCCTTGAGTGATATTACTTGTTACTGGTTTGCACTTGGACTGTAACTCTTTGGACATGATCATCCAGCAATTCCATATCCATCAGTCGTCCATCAAACCCATATCTCACCAGTTTAGTGGTAAGAATGTTGTGGAGGATCATACCAAGGGCCTTACCAGAAGTCCAGGTAGATGACATCCTCTTCCTGTCTATTGATGTGCTCCATTGTAGAAGGTCACCTGATTAGTCAGGCTTCAGGTGCTTCAATTTTATTCCTGTACATAAAAATCTTTTTTTTTTTCTTCCATGTTTCTACTTTGCCTCCTGCCTACAACCCAAGGAAAAGGTTGGGACTCAAAGTGCTGTGTGAGGCTTTATAGCCTTGATTTTGGCAGAGCTCAGATTATACAGTTTTTAATTAGCTCTTCTAGAGTTTGAGAGACACTGGTAAGCTCTCTTGTCGTCTTTTCTTTTAGGTTTTTCCCTAGTAATACAAGATCTGCTCTGGTCAATACTGTTTTCTCTGGTCTGAATAATACGACAGTGTTTCCAGTAGCAATTGGTCCTATTCAGTCAGGGAAGAAGTGAAATGAGGAGATGGACGGAGTTCCCTGCTGGGTTCAAGTGTTCACAGGCAAGCTGTAGCTCAGAGAATATCGTGCTTTTGTCTGACACCAAAACTTGCTGCAAGGTTCAGATTTGGAGTGTGACAATTTTAGGCGTGTGAATAGTTGCATCTAAACAACGAAAAAAGTTGGGAGCATTTCCTTAACTATATAGCTAAGTGATGCCGCATGCTTGACATCCAAGTGCCTAACTTGTCCTTTTCCTCTTTTTCTACAGGGTAGCTGTGGCCAGATGGTAGAGATCTTGCCCCATAACGCTGCACCTGGGCACTGTCTGTGAGAGTGCTAGTTGTGGTGGGCCAATGTGAAGGACAACTGTGCTAAGAGAGAATCTGGAAGCTACTAGGTACTGTTCCAGCTTGTACCATGCCCCTGTTTCGTGTATGGATGTGGTCAGCAAGACTGCTTTGTAGCCTGAGTCTGTTTAATGTGAACATGTGCTGGTTTCGGCTGGGATAGAGTTGATTTTCTTTATGGTAGCTAGTATGGGTCTGTGTTTTGGATTTGTGCTGGAAACAGTGTTGTTAATGCAGGGATGTTTTCATTATTGCTGAGCAGTGCTGACACAGTCAAGGCCTTTTGGGCTTCCCACCCCACTGTGAGTACGCTGGGAGAGGGGATGCAGCTTGGGACAGCTAAACCCAGCTGACCAAAGGGATATTCCAAACTGTGTGATGCTGTGCTCGGCATATAAAGCTGGAGGGAAGAAGGAGGCAGGGGGCTGTAGGGAGCTACAGCGTTTGTCTTCCCAAGTAACTGTTAAGCATGATGGAGCCCTGCTTTCCTGGAGGTGGCTGAACACCTGCCTGCCGATGGGAAGGGATGAACGAATTCCTTATTTTGTTTTGCTTGTGCATGCAACTTTTGCTTTCTCTGCTAAACTGTATATCATCCCACGAATTTTCTCACTTTTACTCTTCTGATTTGGTCCCCCATGCTACCCGGGGGAGTGAGCAAGTGGCTGTGTGGTGCTTAGTTGCTGGCTGGGGTTAAACTGTGACAACATTCAGGATGTATCCATCCTGAGCCATGGAGACTGATGTGTCCGAGAGCGGGATTTAAGCTTATTGCGTCTGAAGCCTAAAACAGGGATACAGAAGACCTGTGTTCAAATAGCTGTGAAGTTCACTAGATGTTCACAGTCACTCGGTGCTACCACTGCTCAGACTTCACAGAGCCTTAGTTAGAGGCACCAGGGTGTCTGTGTTGCTGGGTATGCCTTAGGTATGTGTATGCACAGAAGACTGGGAGCTAGAGGCTAGTATCTATGATACAGAGCTTATAGAAACACTGATGGAGACAGACCAGAAAGAGTAAGAAAAGCTTTATGTACTGAAACAAGATTCTTTTATTTCGGTGCAGTACAAAGAAATAGGGCTTACTTTGCTTTGAAAGTACTGAAACTGAAAAATGATGCAGATGAAATACATTTGTGTAGTACTAGGAATCCTTGGATATCAAAGCAGTGAAAAATGGTTGCTATGATGCTGCAGCATTAAAATAAATATTTACATAGCTTTAAATACTGGATTACTTCCTTGATTTAGTGTTATATCATTGATAACTCTGTTTCCAGCAGTGTAAGATTTTACCACTGATGGTGCTGTCTTAGCAGTCTTTCAGCCAGTGATTTCATTACATCTTAAAATGCACTGGTACAGCAGCAGCACTCTGCATCAAGCCGCTGCTCCAAAACCTCAGCAAAACTGAAGTTGGCCTCTTCTTATTTTCTGAAGAATTAATCTGATCCATTTTGTTGATTATATTGAACTTTGGTTACGTGTAGTAACACTGTAAGCAGTGGGCCCAGTTCACAATCAGATAACATGAACTCATTGTATTAAGGTCATGAGAAAGCATTAAGGAAAAAAAAAAAAAAAAACCAACCAAAAAAACCACTGCTACATTGTCATCCTGCAGCACCAAACAACAGCAGCTCAGGTTTTGATGTTTTCAGTTAGAGTACTATTTTTCAACTTGAACCAGGACAGGTCACCTGTTTTCCTAGTAAATGTAGATGAGTTACATTTTCGAAGGTATCAAAACATACTGACATAGTGGTTTGCAGCGGAGTCGATAGCCTCATTTACAGACTCAGTGATTTTTTTAAAAAATAAGTAAACATTCATTACACAGATATTGCTGTGAACCAAGCCCATTGTCTAAAGGAAGCACATTTCTTGCCAAATTAGAAGTCTTTACGTAAGAACATGTTTTTATTATGGATTGGAATAGCTGCTGTGTAAGTTATTAAAATCATGTGTCTTCCTGCCTGCACTTTGTACCAACACAAAAAATGGATAAACATGCAGTAAAATGTAGCATCATTTAGAAAATAATGTGTAAAAAAACCATTCAGTATCTTATATTAAAGCATTTACACTGCATAGGCATCATATAAGGATATAGTATAATAAAACTCATCAAATATACAAGCATGCAGCAGTTGCCTTATATTCATAGTTCTAGAAATGACCACACTGATTTCCTCAAATATAAATTGGATTATCCAAAATAGAGTTTGCAGCCACTCTCCTTTACAGTGGCAAACTATGTTCTGGTGTGCATTGCAGATACTGACCTATATAACAGGCCTAAGCTATGCCGCTGTATTGTACACATCTGTGATAAATACGGTGTTCTGAAATAGGAAGGGTAGTGAGAAGTTATCCATACTTCTCATGGTAGATCTTGGAGACTACGCAGTGCTTGAATTGAACAAAATATATAAGCATATTTATTGTATTCTCCTTAGAGAGTAACACTGCACCTTGCCACATATCTAGCTACTGCATAAGCTGGCCATGCAGTTTTCAAAATAAGTTTAGACAGATTTTTCTACTTGATATTTTATTCCATCAGAAGAGGTAATAGTAGTAAAAATTATATAGTACATATCCTTTTTACTCTGCAAACTTCACAAAGGACTCCTGCCACTTTTAGGTTGTGTAGGAAAATACAATGCAGCGCCGAAGTCACACTCAGAGATTTAAAATATGTTTGCAGAGAGGTCTTCTTTCTTCATTTACTCTTTTGAAGGTGGTGGTGTTATACATGATGGTAAGCTTGGACCATCTGACTGTCTCAAGATGACAATACCCAGATTACATCCCCTCTGTGGCCGAATGCCACTTGGAGGGTGGAGTTGAGGTCTTGTGGCTTTGAAGTTGTCTGTGGTTTTGACTTGCTCATTATTGCCTGGCTTGGCAGGTTAACCTGGTATGTAACTCTAGAACAATCGCGAACAAAATACCTGGAGGCGAGGCTTGTGTTGTGCAAGGTTTGCAAAATCGGGCTCTAGAGCCCGGTACAGGTTTCAGACGTGCCAAGGCGATACCGGATTGAGGAGTATGATTTAAACCCCTTTCCCCGTCCAGGTATTTTTCCAGTAGTGCCTGTATTCTGCTTTTGCCCTGACTGCCCTTGTCTTCGTACGTAGTAATTTGTGTGTCTTTGAACAACATGTGCATGTACTTCCATCTTCTGAGCACTTTGGGTAAAGCTAGTGGAGATAACCTTGTAGGGTGTTAGAGCACCAACAATGCAAGTTGCAGGGATTCATCCCTGTGTATGAAGCCGCAAGGGATTCAGAAACAGCATGTTGGACATAGCTTGACAAAGAAAAAGACAAGAGGCAGAGGGGGAGATAATGGAAACATTTGCCAAAGAAAAAGGGGAGTGAGGAAAGGGAAGAGAGAATTGGGGCAGTGGTTGCTGCTTTTTTTTTTTTTTTTTTTTTTTTTTTTTTAAATTATAATCCTCTCTGGAATGTTTAGTTCAGAGAGAAACATTGCCCTTTGTTAAATAGTGAGTTTTGGCACACATGTAACATGGGAATGAAAAGGAGATGGCTTTGGTATGTGCTATCAGAAAATGTTACATTAATAATGTACTTCTGTGCTGTGGCCAGGAGTTTGCTTTTGTAGTTCCTTATTCCGAGACTCTGTGTGTGCATGTTCCTATTTTCTAGTAAAGGATATGTGGCCCTTTCCAGAAAGAGCTGTACTATTTCCTCAGTCTCATTTAAGAGTAGAACAGCAGTGGAGCAAGTATTAGAGATGTTCCAAGCTATTCTGGCACAGATACTCATTTTTCCTTTGAAAATGTGTCTCTGCATGTACATGTGTGTGGAACATCAGCTCTGTATTTGGAATCTGATACAAGGCCACTTGGAATCTGAGATGGATATGGGGCCATTTGAATTCTTTTATTGTATCAGCTGGTACTTGGAAAATGGGTTTACAGTTTATTTTAGTTGGCTCGCTTGCTGCCACAGATGTCGCTTTTCTGTCTGTCTCCAGACTTGTTCACTAAGATCTCTGTGGTGACATCTGAAGAAACAAATGCTGTAAGAAGTGACTTTTTTAAATGATTATTTGGCAATGGGGTCTGTATAAATGCTCACAGAACCCCATTTTTTTGGCCAGCCTTTTGAGCTGTATACATCCATAGATGGATATAAAGACTTTGAATGCTGAAACCTTTGTACAACATACCAAAGCTAGTGGTTCACAGATTCTTCACTGCATCTCTGTCATATTAAGAGCAGCAGTTTAGATGTGGGGACTGTCCACAAACATAACAGCATTTTGGTTCATAAATTTCAACTTCATTTTTTCATTGGCAAAAGTAAGAACGCATTCTGGGTTTGATGCTGATTTCTTACGCGTTTTAATATTTGTACTAGGTTCTTTGGGTTCCTCACTGATCTGCTATTCATTTTTCCTTTCACAGGGAAAGTTCTTACCTAGTTTGGAAATGTCTTTGAAGAGCCTGAAGATTGTTAAAAGCAGATGGCACAGCTGTCTTGAGTATATTGAGGACGAGGAAAAGGAGCTCTCCTGAGAAGCATAAGTTTGCCACAAATAAGTTGGTTCTAAGCTGTGATCCCCAAGTTCCCACAGGTATGCACCACTTTTGAGAATTAATAGAAGTTGGATGAGTAAGACCTTTGCTTTCTTTAGATACAGCTCTATTTCTAGTAGCAACCTGGGCTATTCCTTGAAAAGAGGAGACAGTGTATTTCCCATTTTTACCTGCCTTTTCTACCCTCAAAGTGAAGAAATTAATTCAGTTGCTAGACACATGGGGCATTAGGCACGCATTTCTGTCATTACAAATCTGGTTGTATGATAAAGAATGGTTTACACTTGAATAAAGTGAGGCCGCCAAAAGAAGTATTCATATCACCAAAAGAACCTCTCTACCTGATTAAAAGTTGGTCGATTGTGCCTCCCGCCCGCCCAAGTCTTGTTTTCTTCCAGATTTTGCATATATCTCTCCAAGTGAAGAATTATGTGAGACACCTGGAATTATGTGTTTGACCTCATTTATACTTTTTTTTTCTAGTATTGCATTAGGTGAGGGATCTCTCAAAGGGCAAAAGTGTGTTGAGAAGCCCTCAGTCTTCAAAAGCAGCAGGTAACTAAAAATACTTTATTTTCTTTGCTCCTCAGGCAACAGCAAGTGAAAACCTGGAGGGGGCTGATGAAGAAGCAGGAGGCAGAAGTGAGGGGACAAGTCAGATTAGGAGAACAGCTGTTTGACCTTTTGAAAGAAACAGCTGTCACTTCCAGAAGCATCCTGTTTTTCTGTCAAGTTTCAAGAAAAACATTGAATACAGGTACAGTGTCATTTGGAGAAATACAAATAAGGAATAAAGTGGAATAATTGAATACTGAGCATATCCACTTGCAAACATTTGTTAGCAAGTCGGTCAATAAAATGTTGTTCCACACACTTCCCTTTTGAAGAGCTTCTCATTTTATGTGTTATATGCTGTCTTGCATGTTACAAAAATGGGTGCATACCTTTAACATGAAGATTCCTTCCCCATTAAGTCCCTCAACATTACACTTGAAAATAATTCCAGATTCTAAGTCATTTATGAACTTCACATAGTTAGCACTTTTGAGTGGATTTTTTTTTTCATTTCAACATGGATAACTTTTCAAATTTGATTGCTTGATACTTGTGCTTGCTTTTCACCAGTTTATTTAGTTCAGAATGGTATCTGTCTGACTTGAGGATATTTGAATATCGAGAGAATATATGCAAATGCTGCATATGATGTGAAATTTGCAGGCATGTGCTATGTTGTAAATCCTTCCTTATGTAGCACTAGACACTTGAAATGTGCAAGGAAGAGTCCCATTTCACATACTGTGTTACTTCTCAGTATCTGCTACACAGAAATTGATGGGCTCTTATTCATGCCAATTTCTTTTTTATTAAGCATAAACTTGTAATTGTTACAAGTTCTCTCCTCATTCTGAAAACAATCATGGGATTTGACTCATATGAAGAAAAGCAAAGTGGATGCTTAAGAAATTGTTTGGATTTTTGGAGGGAAAGGCAGAATGAGAACACAGCCCAGAGCTTTAAGGCCAGCACCCAGTCCATTAACTCAGTCTGATTCAAGCTGGTTTTCCTCTGCAGCTATTTTTGCCGCCTCCTCTCTACCTTTGTTTCATTTTATGATGTTGCGGGAGGGATGGATATTACTATGTGAGATGCAATGCCCACTATATGTTCATGCAACACCGTGGCAAAACATATAATTTGTAGTATTTGTGTGTGTGGCCATGCAACATAAAGGAGCAAAAATAATCCACTGGAATGCAATAGTGGTGGGCCATTTTATTATATCTTGTTCTATTCTGTAGCCCGAATCAGCCATCAACCTTATTTCTGTTCGTAAAGGGAAAATTATCATGTTCGTTTTACAGGATTACAAAGATTTATTGAGTCTTCCTGTAAAATTGCACTGTCGAATTTGTTGTCAAGAAAATAAAGCTGACTCCATTGACTGTAGCAGAATAATTTGCAGCCATAATTGAACTGCGCTCTTAAAGTCTACTTTTAACAAGGTTTTCAGAAATAGGCTGCAGTAGCTTGACTTTGGTTCTAAGTCTATTTTGAATTTTAGCTAATGTTAGTGTGTTAATGCAGTAGTAGCATATGGATATGGAATAGAAATGTTGTTTTCATGAAAACCCAATTTTATATTACTGTGTTGAACCACTCAATACATCCGGACTCTTCATTCATATTCTCTGTAAATTCCTGATCTTAAGATAATTCAAACACCATTCTCACAGACTCTTTCTTTGAAGCCCACACAGGGCTAATCCAAACAGGAGGTACAATAGAAAGCTCCACTGCATTGTAAGACTGGAGTTTTATCTACTGACTTCAGCATTCAGAGAGTGTAAAGCACATGAGTTCTTTTCTTGTCTAAACTATTTTGAACGAGGTCTCTTTTACATGCTAGTTCGGCAAGCTTCTAAGGCATTTGTGCAAAGTGATGATGCAAGAGCAACCTGATTCAACACTGAGAAATTCATAAATAACATCCAGCAGTAATTACAGTGAAAAACTACAGATAAGAAAAGCAAACACTCCACAGTATCAGTTGAGCTACTTATACACTGCAGTGTTAAAAGTGGCATATGTTTACTGGTGCCTTCAACTCAGGAGGTATCATTGTGAATTTTAAATATACCAAGGATTCATTCTGGTTTTTACATGGATTGTGATTAAAAAAACCAATAACCATGAATATATATGGAGAGAAAGGATAAGAGTGGAAGAAAACACAGTGCCAGAAATTACTATCTGGAAACATACTATACATGTAGTCAGTATTTCTGTATCAAAATGAAGAGTTAATTTTGAAGTCCAAAATGGTTTTAAGATAACTTAGCACTCTATAAGGCTATTCTCAGGAGTCAAGTGCATGATACTCAAGATGGGGATATTTGTAAAGGACTTCAGTTTGAAGAACTGGAATAGCCAACTGATGTCTTTACCATCTTGATGAGAAAGTCTGCGCTATTTTCAGTAAGTACACACTAGAGTCACAAAAACCCTCTAAATTCTTTGTCTGGATTTCTCCTTAGGTTAGGGTTAAGTGGCAGGTAACATTCACACAGAGCTTAGTTATTTCTATGCATGAAAACTCAACATAGTAGTAGAATTTAGGTAGCTAGTAGCATATAATGGGTACGTCTTAAACCTTAAAAGCATTGTGAGGCTTTTTTACTGTTTCTCTCTCCTCTGAATCACCCACAGAGCCTGGATTTCATACTAGCCCTGTGTTCCTGTATGGTGTAGAACTTTGTACAGCATAGTCTCAAACTCGATTCAAAGATGTGGGGGTTTGGTTTTGGGGTTTTTTTGTTTGTTTTTGCTTTTTTATTATTTTTGGTTTGTTTGTTTGCTTTTCTCAGAAAAAAAAAAAACCCAACAAAAAAAGACAGAAACTTGTTCCTGTCAAGGTACAGCTATGGCTGTTGTGCAGTGGCACATAAAACATACTTTTTTGGTCTTCCAAGGCAAGGTGAGAGTAGTTGTGGATATTAGTTGATGCTTCAGGCAGAACTAAGGGGTAGCTGGCCCAAAGCAACTTGAGACTTAATATGCAAGATTTGTAAAGTAGCTGCTGGGTGAGTTTTGGACTTCACCCTGTGCTTACAGGAATTTCTGTGGTTATGCTTTTGATGTCAGCCAGGTGTTGGGGGAATCCAAATTTTATTTATTTTTACACCTTTGAATTACTCTGTCATGCCATCGTGTTGTACATTAGTTGATAATGAAGACGTGAGTGATTTGTGAAATTTGGTTCTAGAACTGGGCTTGGATAAAAATGCTCAAGTGTAGACATGCTTGTGGTTTGGACCAACATCTCGCATTCATTTTTTGTCTTTTTGTGACTCTAGTTTTAGGTACTAACCTGTAAACATTACAGTATGTAGTCTTCTTACACTGGAAGTTCGTTGTATGCCTCTGTACTAGATACAAGATCTTTAGCAGGACTTCATGTGAGGAACAGTTAAACAAAAGCTTGTATGAATAAGGCACTAGTAAATGTTTGCAGCAAACAATTACAGTCTATATTCTTTAAGAATAAAGCCATTCTGTTTAGGAAATTGCCTTTAATATGACAGAGTTACCAATGCCAGTTAGAAGGGGGTTAGAGAAAGTGCATCGTTTGGATTTTGGCTATGAGGTCTGTGAGAAACCACTGAATGCAAATCCCTCTTAAATTTGGAAATAGCATGTGCAATGGTGATGCTCAGGAGAGCTAAAGCAAGAGGAAACTGTTCTAGATTCTGATCCCTGCTCAACCAATGTGAAATCACAGATTTCACATTGTTCCAGATTTATTTACAGTGGTAGAAGGATCTGAAGCCAGAATCGAGGCTGCTGTAGCAAATCTAGTTAAACGGTAACAGTACTAACCCAAAACAAATAATTGGCTGTAATCCCCTTAAACAGCTTCAAAACAGAATCTGATATTTTTAATTTCCTACTTGCTGAAGTCCAAGGATGCACTTTGTCTTTTGGCTAATATTACAGACCAAAGCCTTCTATACTACTTTGGAGCTGCTGCCATTCTAAACAGTTACTAAAATATCAATCCATACTTTATACCAAATGAAACTTGAGCCTGCCAGTCCATTTGTAGGATGGCTGACCACTATTTCACATTAAAATTTGTTAGAAATACCCCAAACTTTTCCATTCATAAAATCAGAACATACTGCCACTTTCAAATATACTTTTAGGTACCTGCTCTTTAGTTGGGGGGGGGGGGTGGGGGTGGGGTCGCTGAAGCACCAGCATTTTAAAAGCCAAGTAAACGAATGGATCTGGTTAATATACATGATTATATTGCCCCAGGAACTGTCCAGTAAAACTACTCCATCTGAATCGTTCATTTGGTATACTAAATGGAAGGTCAGTGGTAACTCCACAGTCTGATTTAATCACCAATTCCTGCTTTGTAAACAGCTTAGCTTTATCATCTGACAAATTTCTGTTCCACTCAGATCCTCCATTATTTGCACAAGATGTCATTTAGAAAACTTAACACATTTCTAGTATCTGTAATGCAAAAGGGAAAAAAAAATACATTGATTCATATTTGTGTATTATTGCCATCAGGTGCTACAATTAACAACTCTGGACAGTGGGGTTTTTTTGTTTGCTTGGGTTTTTTTGTGTCTCAAGGTATTAAGTTTATCTCAAGCTCTAAAAGCACCCATCCATGGGGACCTCAGAAGCTTTACAAATATCTCAACCAGCTTTTAAAAGGTTGTGGGTTTTGTTAGGTTGGGTTTTGCTTGTTTCGCTTTGAGTCATAAGACTAAATTCATTGGTGGTATAACTTGAAATTTTCACTAGAAATTAATCTGAACGAATATTTATTTCTTAAACAAAAAAACCCCAACAACTAAAAAGTGCTGGGGATCTTTCTCCCAAACTTGCTATACATACTCTAAATTATATACAGAAGGAAGAAAATACAGAAATTTCTCTTCACAAAGATCTTTCCTTCATAGCAATTCAAGAACCTTTTTCTTTGTAGATATTTGTGTCTTATAGGAATGTCAGAATATATGCTTTTCTGTGTGTGTGTAGGCTAATAAATGGCATGTGTTTATTTGAATATTAGAAAATGTTATTGAGCGTTAGAGCTGCACAGAATCTTTTCTGTAAAAGTTGACAACTTGATTTTTTTGTTGTTACGTCATTATTTTCAGTAAGACAATGTAAAACTTGGCAATTGCAAAAGAAACATTCTTCGTCAAAAAGTGTGCCTTTTGCAGTCATAACTAGTTTTGTGGTGTGTCTCTAGCTGGCAATTTGAAGTTGTGCATATGTCACCTTATTAGAATTTCCTAAGCTGTGCTTGCTTTAATGTTTTTTTTAACCTTGTAAATGAAATCTGTGTTTTGAAAGTCAAGGTGGGTTTTTAACTTGGTCTTCAGATTAAAACAGTACCTTGGGGACATGGTTGATTTTCCTTCTCGTTTTTGCCCACTGCTGTTGAAGTGTGCCTTCAGTAACATACAGCCAGCTGACAAAAAGTCCGCATTTTGGAAAAAGTTCTGTGAATATTTAACAAAATGCAGAATGCATTTTGCTTTCATTGGCCGTGTGTCTTCAACAGAAGCAGAGGGATAGCAATGAAACATTTTTTTTTTTATTACAAAACTAAGCTATTACAGCTCTGAGTAGAGAAAAATCTGTTGTCAAGCATTTATCTTTTTGTAAAGAGCAAATTCACACTTTTACACAACAGGTGCTTCTTGATGCAACTGAGTTGTGTTTGTAGAGGCACACTATTAACACCAACTGAAACAGTGGCCTAAATGAAGGCATCACGTCTCTGTTTGTGCTGATGTATCCACCTATATGAATGATGACATTGTAACAGAAATTGCTGTTTCCTAACTTTTACTAAAAAAAAAAAAAAATAATTGTGAAAGAAAAAAACTTTCAGGTGTAAAATGAAACAAAATGACTGTGATCACATAACAACAATTATTGCATGATTTTGCATAACCCTTGACCTTCTTAAAAAGCAGTATTTGACTTTTATATATGCGTTGGTTTGATAATGAGTCATCACACAACTGCTGGCTCACATGATAAATATTTAACTTGGGGAAGAAATACTCTTGAGAACAACAACAAAAAAAAAGTCCTAGGTCTTTGCTATTAATCCAGAGATTTTTTCAGTGTTAGATGAAACATGTATAATTGGAAATAACTATTATGTTGAAAGGAATCCACATTACTTTACTTTTGATAAAAAATCCATTCATCTGAGCAGCTGTAGGGATTATGACAAATTTGATGAGGCCAACCCCAATCCCTGAAAACCTTTTCATACTTCTACGAGATGAGTGAATTACCAGTCATGTAACTCTAATGTATTTTAAGGCTAGTTAGAAGACAAGGAAGGACGATACCCAAACTAAATTTGTAGAACTAGGAATTATTTGTGTGACCGGGTATTTATTTAAAGCAAACAATTTAAATGGGTGAAAGGTTGCTTATTCCTTCATGTTTTCTAAGACAGTAAACCTACCATCTACCTGTAATAACTGATCTTAGAATGCCATTTCATAGCTTGAATCTTGGTTTTGCCTCAAGGCTCGTTCTAGCCAGGTTGGCAATTAGGGAAAGTCCTAAAACTAAAACAGAAAAATTGACACATGCTGTTAAATGCAAACTCAGAACATTAAAATTAATATGGAAGCAGAAGTGACATTCAGTGTCAGAAGTAACAAATTTGAAAGTCTTAAATAATTCAATATAGAGAATATAGTTTTGAGTTTTTTATATAAGTGTGCTTTTTCCTAAAAACATCCCCCCGAAACCAAACTTTTTTTTTTTGCTTTTTATTTAAGTCTCTTGTCTGTAAATATGAAAGAGGGCTATATATTCCAACGTAATTCTTCATTGCCATACTAAACAGTAAAATAGTCTTTCTAATTCACATTGCTCATGGCAGTCTTATTTGATGTTGCTTTATTAAGTTTGTGATTAAAGCAGTTTGGGATTTTTGTTGGTTGTAAACTTTTGGCATAATGTGAATACCAGTCCCTTTCAAAAACAGCCTTGAGTTGCTTAATGATGCTTGTGCTGTTCCCCGTGTCTGCTTGGTTGATAACAAGGCCGGCTCCAGCATTCTGCGTAAAAGCATTTCCTACCCAATCAAAATTACCTACAAGTAAAGGCAGGAATATACAATGAGTTTTGAACGTTTAAATAATATTAAAAAAACAAGGCCATCTCCCTAAAGGCAATCCAGCATATTACAGTGTCATTTTCCCCGGTGCCTACCCAGGCAGAGATGAAAATAAGTTTTCTATAGTAGTGGGAAAGAAAAAACTCCATTACATACCCGTGTGTAGTATAGATTGTTTCTGGAAGTATAGCAGCTCTAATACTTCGTAAGTGAAAATACATTTTTGCCATATAAACACATAGATGCTGTGGAGAATAGTTGCTCCATAATGCTGAGCCAAACCAGTAGATCTTTTACAGGTTATCCGTTGATAGATAATATTTCAGAAAAGAAAACCAGGTTTTACTGGTTTATGCCAGTTATCACCACCTTTGTTGGAATCTAAGGTCATGAACGAGCATTTCACATCCTGGTTATTGCAAGGCAAAGTGGATAGTTGGATTAATGGAAAACAGGTAAACCATGTGTTTCAGTTATTTCTTTTTTATTTCACTAGAACTATAACTATTTAAGTTGTACATTTATAAAACATGCAGTATTTTGGAGAAAGAGTTTGGAGGGGTCATTTTGAAAACTATCTGAACATACATAAAACATGAAGGTATATGAAATTTTTACCCTCTTTTTTTTCAGTGTCATTTCAACTACTTTAGCAGGAAATGTTAAGAATTCTGAAGTTGTGAAGGATGGCAAATTGAAGCCTTATCATAAGGGCCATTTCTTCCTATATGCTTTCAAGTAAAAGATACATCAGATCATATATTAGCATCCATTTACATTTACTTTCACACCGCTTTGATTCTTTCTTTCTTTTACTTGTGTGTATCTAAGGATGTAAGGACAGTGGGAAAGAAAAAAACCCAACTCAGCCAAGAATCCATACTGTGTGGACAAGTTATGACTTACTGAAATTTGATCTGGCTATTGGAAGGAATTTAAAATGGAATAAAGGAAAAAGATTCATAAAACATTTGGGAGATGAGAGAGGGCTAAGCTGCACTAGTTGAAGGGAAAAATAAGATTTGGATAGGTTAAGAGAGGTGTGTGTATTTTGAGCTTTTCCAAGTAGCTCTTGGTTGTATCCCAGCACTGCTTTGGGTTCTCCATTGGTGCACGGGCATGCTGCGGGGCGGCAGCGCTTGCTCCCCCTCCCTGCCCCTGCGGTTACTGGCTTTAAGCCCTTCACAGTAAGTCAGGGTGAGGAAGGAAGCATCGAGCTGCAGCGTGTTAGAAGGCCAGTTTTCTCTCTTGACTTGATAAAATCTTAGGAGTTACTTTTTAATTCAGTAGCAGTTCTCTGATCCTGCAGCTCACGCATAGCTCAAGCAGTCAGATTTTTTCAAAAGGTAGTTTTTACTCTGCATTCAATGAGCATTTGACTGATAATGAATTTTTACTAGGTGCCACACAGGGACTTGACTTAAATACACCTTTAACCCAGAACACCAATTAGATATGTACTTAACGTTGAGAGGGCACCTGAAATGTCATTACAGTAAATGGAATAAGACTTCAGGAGATGAGGATGAAAGGTGTTCGTACAGTATTTACCAGGACTGACCATAGCTTTAATAGTAACGTTGGAAACTGAGAACAGTCCATCTTCGTTGGGTTGCAGAAACAAGAGAATTTGTTAATAATGCAATTTATGCCTCCTTCATACAGTATATTGTATTTGTGCTTTCAGTCTGTTTTTAAATACTGAAAGCAGAATGTTGCTTTTGGAGAAACTGGTTCATAGGGGCAAAGAGTGTTTAAATGAGAAAAGGCTCAAAGCTCAGTCTTTATCCAGGTTCCCAAAGAAATGAACTATTACTTTAACTTAACAAGCATGTCAACTGTAGACTTCTCATTTACAAATGGGTGTTACTTCAGGCTTCTGGCTACAAACTAGAATTTCTTGAGATGTGGTTACTTACCAATGTATGCAGCTCCATCAGTCACCATGTATTTGTTACGATTTAATTTGGGAAAGGAAGTGTTCTTCTGTTCTTTAAGAAAGCATGCACTCTCTTCCTCAAGGTCAAAGAATTTCTGCCATAAAATAGAATGGAGTGCATGTTAATAAGAACTGTTCTATAATGGACAGAAAAAATATGGTCTGTTCTCTACTCTTTATTGAAAATGAGTTAGCACTACAGAACAGCTTGAGTTTTTATAGCCAAACATTAATTTTAATAAAACACTGCACACTATATTTCTTACTAAATTCTCAGTTTGTGATATTCACTATCCCTTGGCATTCTGAACTATACAAAGTATATGGCTACCGCATACTAAAAGCAATACAGTGCCAGGTAGGAAAGGCTACGGAATGCACAACTCATCCCCCCTTCCCCCTTTATGTTCTGCATGATAAGACCCAGAAACTTTTCTATAGCTCGTTTCCTCGTTCATCAAGGGACACTGGGGTTTGAAGTCTGCTTCAGGATCTGAATTGGCAGACACAGCAACAATTGAATTAATACCCTTATATTACACATTCATAGTTCCCAACAGGAAACTTGCTGATTCCAGAAACCTAGAAGCTTCTCAGGATTAAATCTGATATGGAGAGATTTACCCGACAACAAGAGGAAAATGCATCTGTTTTACCCTAAAGAGTGAAGTCTAAGATGTATTTTTTTTCTTTTTAAATTCTGGAGCTATATGTACTTCTTGCCTGCATCAGTGCCAGACAAAAATGAGATTTCCACTACAAAGCTAAATATTGTTTGTTTCATCAAGGAAACTAATACCTAGACACAGATTCCAAAACTAGAAGTAGAGAATAGCACGATGAAGGAGAAATTGCATATTTACTGCAGGACTGAGAAACTTTGAGGTGATGGTGTAGATCTTCAGAACAAATCTAATTTACAGTACGTTGCTGATGAAAATAAATGGCTATACATTGTACCCACTTAAGACACTGAAAAACAGTATTACAAAACTCCGGCCCCAAAACTCCTTGATCTTTCTTGGGGGTCTGTTTTCCATAATACAAAATTCCTCTTTTGAACCAGTGCTCCTTCTGATAAAAAACTGGAATGAATCCTTTTAGGTCAGGAAGATGTCCTTCAGAATAATCTTACTACTTTGAAAACCCAACTGTAAAATACTAAATTCATTATTGAAATGCAGTTATCTCTGTGGTAGACTACATCATCAGTTTGATTAAATCAGATAAGGGCGTATGCATAGTACACTGGCAGTTTAGTTTTATAAGGCATTCTTTACCCAGCTGATGTAGGTAGGTTTCAAGCTGGTTTGCATTAAACTGCTCAACTATTGCAAAATGTGTTACTGACTGCCAGGAACAGCACCTTTAGGTTTTATACCACTGGTTGCTTCAGAACAGCATATAAGTATTCATTCAAAAAATCTCTTCTTAATCATCAGTCTTGATCATTACAGTTTGGCTTTCCTTGGAGAACACTAGAAGTTCTGTACAGGCTTATCTGTAATTAATAAGACACAGAATTGTGTCCTTCAACAGTCTCTGAATTTTGTGTGTTACCGTGTGCTTACTTCCCTGTACAAGGCATTGTTATCTTCCACAGCTTAATTTTTGTAATAAGTTCCAAGACGAGCAAAAATCCAAAGATAGTTTTTTGCATTTAAAAGCGAGCACAACCACCCAAACTGAGCGACTGCTTTTTAAAAAGCAATTTAAAAACCATTAAAAAAAGATTATTCTATGTAAAACTGTAGTTATCTGCCCTTTAAATGAGATTTATATTGTATATTCACTTCTAACTAAGCTGCATGGGGAAATCATACTTTTAATTACAGATATTTAACACTACTAACAATTACATTTAAAAAAAAAAACCTAGAACAAAGCATCTCAGCAGCTGTAAAGGCAAGTTTACTAGACATTAGGGTTTAGTTCTTCGACAACATCAAGACTGCAATTGTGCGCCTGAGGAACAAACACGCACCCATCACAGAAAGTATGTATGTAGCCAGCCAGAGATGAATCTGAATCTTTCTGAAAGGATCTTGAATTTTTGGATAAAGCCAGAAAAAAAGGGTCATGTTTTTCCTGATGCAACGAAACAGGAATGGAGACAGTTAGCAGCAACAGGGTGTCCATCAAGGGTGCTCGCAGTAACTCTTTGCAGGGATGTGGAAGATACTGTGCGATTAATACTAATGTTGTAGGGAATAGTCTAAAACCAGCAAATGGGTAAAACCAAAACAAAGCTGTCTTCTTCCCCTTATTACAGGATTTAGCAAAAAGCTACATACCTTGATTTAAAAATAGTCAAGCACAATAATCATATCAGCTTAGAGTTGGCAAATTAAGAGATTTCAGTAGATGTGCTGTACAGAAAAATCCTGCGTTAGTGTGCTCTTTGTATAATAACTTTGTAAGAAAGGAAATTTCAGATTCAGGCAGGAATAGACAGAAGGCTTGAAAGTGTAATGTGTTCTCCAGCAAGGGTATAGAAGCCATTATAACTCCTTGACAATACAGATTACAATTGTCCTTGACAATACAAAACAAGTAGGGAAACTCATCTGCCCTCAGAAACAGAATACAAAACTGCAGCTCAGGTGAGCAAGTGAACCAGCACTGACATTCAGTAGCACAGCCTAACATTCTCCCGACACACGCCTGCAGCCGAAGTACTGTGTTAATAATCCACCACCTTCTGCTAACAGTTAATTAGTCTTTTCCATCCTTATTTTAGGAGTTTAGAGCTTTAAGTTAGTGCTTAGGAGCAAAGGTTTCATAGTTCATTCATAACGCTTTGTTTACTTGTAGGACATGGCTGGCTTTCTGAGAAGTACGGAAAGTTGTGGTTCTTCCTTCCTCTCACCTGAGCAGGGATCCACCTGTACAATGCAGAAACAGATTCATGTGGAAGCTCAAGAACAGCGCGTGCTGTAGCTACACGTCTGTTCCATGCCACTCCTTCCCGGTCTCCAGTTATCTGAAGACACTTTCATCTAGTTCATACTCTCTGGGCCCTTCAAAACCACGGGCCTTTCTCAGTTCAGCACTGCGCCCAGCAGGGCTGGCCCCATTTTACTGCTTCTTTGAGAGTTAGACTGAGCAATCTTGCACATAAGATGTATTTAAAGGGTCAGGCACACAAAATGTAAGGAGTACTGGAATTAAGGCCTCAAGAAGCGTGATGGTGAGCTCAGTTTATCCTTTAATTTCATGACCACATGGTTCCGTGCATAGAACAGAGCTCCTTGACATCTGGCTGCATGCTTACAGCACTTATTTAGTCCTCAAGCAAAGCCCTTTTCCTCAGGAATTCTTCCTAGTGATGACTTTTTTCACAGTACTTGTATTGAGTTTGCAGTCTCAAAGCAGTTCAGTTGAATCCAATAATTATTGATGCTTATGTGAACCGGACTCCCAAGTGAGATGCTGAGGAATGCATAATGAGGGATTAAGCATTTTCTAACTGCATTGATGATGTTAATTGCCTAGCATTATCAAAGTTTTGTGGCAAAAGAAAAAAAACGAAAAAACAACCACCCACCTGCTTCTAGATAGAGCACACTGTTAGCAGTTCAGTGTTTGCAGCTAGGAAATCATGTCTTGCAGTCCCTGCCTTCCTGACCTCCACAGCAGACTGGAAAATTACCTGCCCAGCGGTAATTTTTGTATTTGGTATTGATCAGGACACTGCTGGGCATAGCAGGTTTGCAGTGTCCCGTTTCTAACGATAAACCTGCAGTTAGGCAATACCACACCTTCTGTTAGCCTGGTCAGGAGACCAGGGGAAATCAGTAAGAGATTCTCACCTAACAGAGAAATTATGTCTGTACAGCCTTCCCCAAGGTGACCGTGTACCTGGCGCTGCTGCCATTGGCAGAACAGCGTACCCTGCAGCTGCAGCAAGCCATGGGCACGCGCTGGGAATGTCCTAGCCAAACTGGTCCTTCCACAGGCACAAAAGAAAACGATCACAACAAGGCATAACACAGGGATCAAAAGCTAAACAGAAGAAAAAAGCTGAATATGCTTCGTAGGACTCAGATACATGATCCCTGAGAGAACAGAAGAACGGGGCGGGGGGGTGTGCCATTTCTGCCAGAGCAATATTAAGGTATTTGGGACAGCTTAGCAAATAAATAAATAAAAAAATAAAATTGAAATTACAAATTTCAATCAAAATTTGTACCTTAAGTTTCCCTTAAAATTTCAGTGTTCTCGTGTATAAACTCATACAATACATGTCTGCATGACAGTATTTTCTCTACAGAGTTTAATTTGACTTGATTTTTTTCATATTCAAAGCTGAACCAAAAGGGAAAAGCAGCATTTTCTATTAATTCAAAAGGTTTGTTTAGTTTTTACCCTGTTAGCCTACTCTTTCTCGCCCATACACACACATCATTTTGTTCCACTTTGATCCCAGCTAGAACAGATGAATACAAAAGAAACACAGTTAAAAGAAAGCAGCAGTGCTCATCTGACGTGTTCGGTGAAGTAAAAGAGTGTCGTGATAGAGCCTACAGCACGGTTTCAGCCAGAGCCAAAGAGGTACCAGTAAACTCTGAGCCTTGGGCTGTTACTCATGCCAAGGCTTATTAAGGCAGTGACTTAGCCAGGGTGTGGAACACGTGATGCACAGCACAGAGGCACCTTTACAGCTATTTAAAACTGGGGCCGTCTCATTTTTTGTACTGTAAGTTGTATTTGTATTTTCTAACTGCAGAGATAGCTAGACTACCCACCTAGAATGGATGTCTAGAAATATTTTTTTTTTTCCTTTTAGCATTTGACAAGATACATTCTGTACTAAAGAATTTACCTGCTGTAAGTAGGTGTAAATGCATAGAAGTACGTAAAGCATTAGGTGCCACTTAATTAAAATGATTTTGAATACAAAACCAGAACTCTGATGATAAAAATGGAACAAGCTAGAAGTTACTTGAAATTGAAGCAGCTTAAGCAGTACCAGCCGAGTATTGGAGTTTTTGACTTAAACTCACACTTGTAAGCTGCTTCTTACCTAGGAAACTTGTAATAACAGTCTACATTACAACAAAAATCCCTATTTCAAGATATGCATAAATACCACTTAGTGTGCATAACACAAACAGTACTTGTTTCTTTACAACTCAATTTTAAAAAGACAAAATGATTTCATGGATTATCAATTTAAGCAGTCAAAATAATTCAGCAGATGATTTAAGACAGACATTGCAAAAAAACCAAAAAGTGATCCAAGATGGCTGATTTCCAGTGTGCCTCAATTTCATAAAAATGAACTGTACCAAACTGAAAGTAGTAGTTGCCATACACTCTGTTCTCTAATATAAATGCAACACACATAGTATTTCTCACTTTCCTGTACTGCATGTCTAATGGGGTCACGTAATGGTTGTTCTAGTCTTCACAATTCTGAATTTGTAGCCTGAATTTAAAAATCTTCGTTATTTTTTCTTGTACTTTGTACTTGACTAAAGCAAAAGTAGATGCTTATGCAGCTGAACAGTAAGATTACATGAATCCAGACTAAATCGCATTTTTGTGCTGTCACATTTACTCTTCCCAGCCAGTATAAACAAGACATATGATTACGGTTCATTTCGTTAGCTTTGCTGTAAAAGACCACATGTAGTGTTTTACACGGGCTGTCCGCCACACAGATTGCCTTTTGGCATCATTCTATTTTTCTGTCTTAATTTCTACATCTCTTAGTACAAGGAATAAATTCAGTTCATTATGTTACATTTCCTGTGTTATTTAATGAAATTTATAGTCTTTGAAACTAACAGAAAACAGTTCTTAGTTGAGAAGTTTTCTTAATTGTTTTTGAGGGGTGGGAAATACCATAGATTTCAAAGCAATATGGATTATACTTACAACTTTCAAACTACAGCTTGGAACTTCAGTGCAAATAGCTTTCAGAGATGAAACAAAGTTAAAAGTAAGGGGATCTGTGTCTCTTGAGAAACTTATGAGAAGTCGTACTTTAATACTTCGTAAAACTAATGCTTCTCTTATCTTCCCGTCTAAATACGGCCAGTACCTGCGGAGAAAGAATACAGTATATTCAGAGAACTTAATAAAATTCTGGATTTTTATGCAGTCAAGCCTAGACATCACAGAGAAAACTAACCATATGTGAATTTAATTTTCTAGCCATTGAAGGAATGCTGTGCTTGTTTAACAGATCTGCCAGCATCCTCTTTTGTGTCATTGAGCCCTGCACCAAAACTGTCACAGTGGGGACAGTGAAGTTGTGGATGGTTGGGCACATCTTCCATCTATGTAGGCGCATGGAGAGCTGCCAAAACACTTGCACAAAATACAGGTACCTTGTCCACCCGCAGCTGGGCGAGTTACTCCTGTGTCACTCATTACTCCTGTGTCACTCACTGCCTGTGGTGAGAGCAGCGGAGAGCTTGCGGTGGCCAGAGAACCACCAGAATGAGCTACAGCTTACCCAGGTGCTGCTTCCCCGGCCCAGACCGGGGGACTGGAAGGATTTTCTGTTGGTTACACAAGTAAGAGGACAGGAACACTGGATCCCTCCCTGATTGCCACCTTTTTTTTCCCTCTGTGCTGGAACCACACAGGCTGGGGACTGGAATGCTTTCTGCCGTTTCGTGCTTTGGAAGAGGAGAGCTGCTGCCATGCAGGGTACCTGCATCCTTCAGTACCAGATGAAGATGGGTCTTTTAAGGAGGATGCTACCTTTTTTCCTGAAATTCTGCCATGAATGGGATGTGGTTTCCATGGTGCTAGTCTCACAACTGCTAGTTAGTTTTGTGTTCCTGACCTTCGGTGGGAGCAGGTCAGGACAGGGAGAATTAGATAAAACCCAAAACAAAACAAAACCAAAAACCAAACCAAACCAAACCAAACCCAAACCAAACCCAAACCAAAACCAAAACCAAAACCAAACCAAAGCCTCAACAAAAACCACCCCAAACAAAACCAACCCCAAATCCCCATGTTTACTCTATTCGAGCAGCATAAAGGCATTCAGCCTAATGAAATTGGAGCTCTACAATGCCAGAAAATAACTCACCAGTGGGAACTGGGAGCTTACAAGGTAGAGAAGCTGTGGCAGTGCCTCAGACACAAAACCATACTGTAGGAAAAACGTGGAATTCAGACAGGTGGCTTCCCTGGATGTCCCTAATCCAGTAGATTTCTGAATTCTTCAGGCATGAGAACAAAGAAGTATAGGAGGTAACATCAACTGCAAGCCTATAATGGCTCTACATACTAAGATCCTTCCCAACACAAAGGGGAAACGACAGGGATGCATATCGTGAAACGGAGCCTCCTACAGTACTACCCGTGATTCCTTTGCTGTGATAGAGGCTGTATGTAGCGAGTTTATTGGAAAAAACCCTCTTGTAGACTTGAAATAGCTTATGCTTGATATCAGGTAAAATCATAGTTGGTTGTTTTTTTTTTTAATTAAGCAAAACCTTTAATTATGCAAAACTGGAAAAAAGCACATAATCAGATTTTTAGTTTGGCTTAACTGTGTTCACATAAAGTGCATGAATGGAACAGCGAGCATAGCTAAATGCTGGATTCATTGCGTTACGGAGAGTCAGAGGGACCACTGGATACTTGCCTTCTGAGTTGGATGGTTTTATTATGCTGTGGCTCCAGTTTTGGGTCACGAGTGCTTTTCAATGGTCCATACAAACAGGGTATTTAAAAATGACCTGGGCTTGTTTGTTTTTAACAACTTTCAATTTACCAAAATGTGATATAATTCAAAGGTAACCTATGCTGAATTTGGAATTTTCATGTAATTTTCAATAAAATAATGACATCTCCCATATTGTGTATGAGAACTCACAACATGTTAATTCTCGCTTAACACACACACTCTCTCACTCAGTTTGAATATCTGTATCATATTCATAAAATGCCAGTAGCTGCGGTATCAAGATAGTGAATGTAATAATGTAAGAAATAGGATTAATGTACAAGCAGGTTATTGTATTCCTGGGTGCAGTCACTTGCAGGTGGTCAGACTAGACAATTTCTAATCTCCTTCGATAGGCAGATCCAAAGCTTAGGACCCAGAACTGGAAATGTCTTCTCAGGTCCCAATTCTGCTCCCATTTAAGTCAATGGCAGAACTCTCACTGATTTCAATAAGAGCAGAATTGGGCCCCAAGAAATTGGTCCACAGTAGTAACTAATCTCCTGTGGGTTCATTTTCTCCAGCAGACTGTACTGGCATTACAATAACCTGGACACGGACACTCACCGTTTAGCATTGGTGTCAATGACGATCGGCAAGTAGTCCATGACAGCTATGTACACAAACTGCTTTGCATCATCGATAACACTGTATATAGCTTCAATATCCAGGACTCTGTCCTTTGGGCAGAAGAGCTTAGGTGAATTCTGTGAAAGGAAAAGTTCAAATATGGCATTTAAAATACGTGATTTATTTTCTCTTCCCCTATTCTTCTTGAGATGGCAAGTAGTAGCCTTTATTTCGGCAGAGAATATTAACTGGTACCTTCAACTGTCCTGCTAGAATACTCAGAGGTACAAAGGAGAGGCATTTGCTCGATTTGCCCTTGAAAGCCTCACCATTTAGCGCAACTGTGGGTAAAATGCAGAAGACACAAACTTCAAAACATCCACTGTCATCAAAGATGCTCTAATTTAAGTTAGATTTCAGAGATTTTTTTGTTCCAGGGAGTCCCAGGGCTGGTTACTATTAAATGGAGTGCTTTCTGTCTTCTTGCCACATCAGCCTGATCCCTCACTTGCAACCAGGAGTTAATGTGTATTAAGTCAGTTTGGTTTAAAGTTCCACGCAGTCCCCATTGGCTCCATCACTGTCTTGGGGAGATGCTGCAGTTTTGCAGGAAATTTACCTTTAAAACCTAGCTTCAGCGATAAATAAAGCTCTTCACCTGGTACTGAGCTGGTGCGCGGCAAAGCCCAGGCGTCAGCTTCTCTGCCTCGTGTCTAGGGCTGTCGAATGCGTCAGGCAACAAGGTGAAGCCAGCGGGAATTGCCCGCCTGTAGCAGAGGCGCCCAGGACTCGCTGCTCGTCAGGAGAGAGAAGTGGAGCTGCCTGCCAAGCTCTCGCAGGCAACAGCACAGTTCCTGGGAGCAGAGGTTATTCAAGGCACTTTGAGCAGGTGTCACTTGTCCTTCCCATAACGGCTGGCCCTGCAGACCACTGCCTTCCCGCTGCTTCTCACCCCTGTCACCTGCTTGGGTTGCAGCTGCACATTTTCTTTAGGGGACCGGCTCCCGCCGTGGGCTTTCGGTTGTTCTTTTTTTCTTTCAGGGCAATGCCTATCACAGTGGTTTCTTAACCACTGGTCTTAAGGATTTACTACAACCAAGTGCGGAAAATACTAGAAAATTAACTAGCAAGATCTCAAGACCGGTATTCCAGATCCATTCCTGAACACTTAAGAAAAACAACCAGAACCTCTTACACTTTATCAGGCAGGCTGGAAGACAATTTTGTTGCTAAGCAGCGCTAAGCTGTGATTCCTGAGCATAACAAAAAAATTCAATGACTGTGCGCTATGCTTGTTGTTTTCTATTGCACAAACATGGGAAGGGAAATACGTTTTCAAAGAATGAGGTTTGACTCAAGAAAAAGAATGAAGTGATTTTGTTACATATAATTTATGTCTATTATCTGAAAGTTTTAGAAGGCTATTGCACTGAGAGTTTACTCTTACACTTTTATTATGTTGAATAGAAGTTTTAAGTTAACCAAGCAGCTAAAGAAAGGAATTGTTACGCATTATCTTTTTCAGATGTGCTCAATATAAAGACCAGAAGGTGAAAGACATTTAGAAGATAATTAGAAGAAAAATTTCAGGTAAAGCTCTCACTGCAACACTTATTTGGGCATTCCACGTGTTACCCTGTGGCGCAGCTGACCCCCTCTGTGGTCATACAGCTATTTTAGTACTTTTCTCCGGATTAGTTGTATTAGCGCTTGCTGTTCTGATCAAATACTCTTTTGATACTTCACCTACCAGAAACAGGCCTTTATTCCCACTGGCAGCGGTGGCTGGCCGTGCCCCGGCGGGAAGGGGGTCAACGCAGGGCTGGGGAGCGCAGCACCCACACCCCAGCCCACAGACAGCACCATGGCAGTAAGAACTGCCGGGCTTGTGGAGACTTTCCTCTTCTCACGAGTTCAGGACCAGACAGTGATGCTAACCCTTGGTCCACCAAACCAGCCCAGAGCAACTTCAGGAGTAGCTTGTGGAGGGGCATGCTGGCCAACATTGAGGATTTGCTAGTAGGGGAGAAATGTATGGAAGAGCCTGTTTTCAGGAAGGAAGAACCAGCCCAACTGGCTGCGGCTACAGATTCGTGTGGCTCCTGGAGCTGGACTTCACTGATCTGAGCTTCTGAGTACCAGTGACTCTTTCGTTTTGTTTTCTGAAGCGGAATTTCAAGAGAGGAGGCTTTTGTTGCCCGCACAAAAGGGAAATACAGGGGGGAAGTGAACATCCCACAAACTGCAGAGGAGCAGCTTTTGCAGAGCCTCTCTCCACCTGCCTGTCTGTGATCCCAGTTTCCTTAAAGCTGGCCTTACCCAGCTTTCCTTCCTGAGTGCCCCTCCAGGACTGCCTTTCAGCACGATTTCTCCCTTTCTAACAGATTGCTTAGAAGGGCATAGGAGTTCATTTCATGTTCACAGCTCCTTAGCTAACTGCCCGAGTCAGTCTCTAATTTAAGCTAATCCTTAAGACTGTCCAGACCCGAATCAGTGGAAGCTCATTTTACTTTCAGATGGCTATTAATTCTGCTTGGCTTAGGCACTTCCAGATTTTCAGTCCAAAATAGTTCTCTGTCCCTTCACGGGTTGTAGGAGTGTGAAAAATCCTGGACAGCTGAATGTTGCCTGGCTCCCAGCAGGTGAAGGTAAACGCTGCACTGGAACCACTCATCTGCACAAGCATCCTGTGCCAGTGCCTCTACGGCTTAATAGCGTGCTATGTGCATTGTGGTTTAGGCACTACTGGCTGTAAAGCAATGTGGTTTTGCCCCTTTTTTTTTTAGACAGAATGGTAAATAACTCTTAACAGCTTCATTACCTTCCTGATTTTGAAGGGGTTGGTTTTATTCACGTAATTACCTTGAAAATGAAAGACACGCCGCATCTTTCATCATCTCTATCGCTCTGTTTACTTTTTTCCAGTTTTGCTACATCACTGCTGAGACTGAAAACTTCTCCATTAAAAATACACACACCGACAGTGCTTCCATGGGGACTGCTGCTTGAATTTTAGAAGTTTTAAAGTGTCATTTTAAAATAAAGCTAAAGTAGATAACGTTCTACAGATGTATGCATGCTTTCAATGGAACAAGGTGAAGAGGATTAATCCTTACAAGTTACATTGAAAAAACGGCGAGCTCTGATAACAAGCTTATTCTGTATCATTTTAGATTTCTGATTAACAGTCCATTTATTCCCAAGTCATTCACCTTCTGTCCACTACTGTAAATAATTTGAAGGGCCTCCCTATCATTTTTTTGAACGCAAGTGAAGAAGTGGTGAACATTGCAGAGAACAGGAAAAAGAATAATGCTCAAATGAAATCCTGCAGCATGTTCACTTCTGGCAAATTGCATGTACAAACAATGTCACAGAATCCGAATGAAAAAAAGAAATAGCAATACTGTGTTTAGTCTGTTCTACACCACAGGAAAAGGCAAGTAACTTTTAAAAAACCTTTCAATTTCAGACTTCCCCACAAAAGCATACCTGTTGGAATAACCGTGTTCCTAGACAACAGAATGATTTGGTTTTCCAGCATTACTATCAGACTATCAGACAAGTTCTGTCTTCTGCAGGTGACAGCTGTAGTGGTCTTACCTCTACAGTTGAGTTTTCAGTCACTCAATTTTAGTAGCTGCTTTTGGTTAAGGACACAGCAATAATATGCATCTTTTTCAGTTAGGGTCACTTTAGAGAAATACTTAAGTATGGCTTTAATTTACATCTTACATGTTCTATTCATGGAAGTTACTTTCCATAGTAATTTCTCCATGACAGTCTCTGTCAGAGGGAACACAGCATTATGACAGACTTACTGCAGGGAACTGTGAACATCTCTGTATCAGTGAGAAGACACTTGAGATTCTTTAATACATGCTACTAACACTTACCTAACCTGGTCTCGCTACTCTGTAGTTCATAAAGGGCAGTTTCAGAGAGTAAGCAGATGTTAAATTTCCAGGTCTTCCAAAAAATCTGGTGGGTTAAACAAGTTTCTTCCCTTCCCTCCCTCTTTGCAACTCATTTCAGAACTTACCGACACAAAAGCTTCTGATTTTGTCTCGTTCAGCTGCAGCGTCAGTTTATTCTGAGTATCGTACACTCCGTATAGTCTCTTAGACCAGCTCGGTGGTATTTTATTCTTATATCTTAATGAGCTATACAGCGCAAATATCCTCTGTAAATCCAGGACCAGGCAGCTACAGTTGTATACGATGACACCAAGTTCCTTCATCTGTGAAATTAAAGGTTCATATCATTAGTGACATTTTGGCTGATGGACCTGCAGACGTAAGCAGCGAGAACATAGGAGTGTCTGGGGGGTGTTTGTTTCCCAGAAGTTGCCTTCCGCTCAGCCGGAGTACGGATGACTAAAGAACATTCCCAACGATGCTTGTTTAAAGGCAAACACATAAGCTAAATCATCAAAAGTCAGGAGCGGGCAAAAGCTGTAGCAAGGTTTGTACGTTCAGTGTCTATCAGAGCTGCGTGTCCTGATGGAATTCCACACACCTTACGGATGGACACAGCTTAGGAGCGATGCCCGTTTCTCATAGACACCATTTTTGTTATAGGTCTTGTCCCAGGTTTACTACTCTTGGCTAGAATGGGTTTTATTTATGATTTTTGTATTATTTTGTTTACAAGAAAGGCATCCTTTCTGCTGGATGATGTAGCAGCACTTTCTTACTTCAGAAACAATTTGTTTTCTCTGAGTTCTGGAAAAGGTGAAAGAAATGCACTTCAGTTATTTCTGTGATGGAGAAGGAATGTGATGCTCCACCTTCAAATAAAATGGATGAAAAAACAGGTGTTTAATACTATCCGTAGCTAAATTTACTGTGCTATTAAACCCAACATGATCTAGCATAACTTGTTAGGACACAAAAAACTTGGGTTCTTAACTCTCCCATTGCTGTGGTATGGTCCTTCACCCAGGGTAGTCTACATTTCTGGGTGTCAGTTTCTTCAGATGTAAAAATGGAGATAATGATGCTCTTCTGTCATGAAAAGTACGCAGTAAACATGAACATTCTCACAAAGTATGGGAAAGAATAGCCCAAGTAAATACAGACGTCACAGTACAAGTAAATGCTTTAACCTTCTATGGACACAGTCTCACCTCCCCATTTAAATAAAGGCACATCTCCTGGGCATAATAAATATTGGCTTGTCACAGATGTCATTAATTGCACGTCACTAGTACTGAAGTTGTCAACAGAATTTAATTTATAAACATATTCCCTGGCTTCTGTAATCAAAGTAAGCTGCACTCTCCCCCTCCCTTCGAGCACATACAGTGCTCAGGGAAGCTGTGCTGTGTGCACAGCTGCTGTTGACCTCTCATTATCTGCATGTCACACGAGTTCAGCCATCTCTAAAACTAAAGCGAGAAGAAAACCCGCATCTGTCTGTTGGAAAACGATGTGTAGGATAAATATTTAAAGGATCCATGCTGGTTTTCTGCAAGCAGACTCTCTTGGTAGCATGTCTCAAAAGTCTGCCTGGCATGATGAAGAGCATAAGGGGCGTATGGACTCTCCAGCATGTGCATCCTGTGACACCAAAAAAAAAAAAAAAAACCACTGGTTTTTATTCCCTTAGATGAGCTCTCCACAGGCACATGGAGGAGTTTCTGGTAGAAGTGTATGTATCTTTTTGTAAAGCCTGCGGGAGCTCTGAACCCCACACTATCATCATCTCGGAGCCCTGCCTGCAGATGAGAACCACTCTGCCAGAGTGGGCAGGGGAAGGGAGCGAAGGATGGGATGGAACCTTCGCTCTCTTGCTATGGTGGCTGAGAGGAAACACCACACCCCAATACTGCCATGACAAAGAAACTGGACGGGTGACACCTTCTTCAGGTCCCTGACCTGTAAATACTGCATACATAAGAAGCATTATGCAACACTAAGCTTTCCCATTCCCGACTATTTACTGAATAGTCGCAACCACAGCAACATTACCTCATATTCTTACTGCCTCAGTCAGAGTATTTCTGCAAGCTTCTTTAGTTCAGGAAAAATACAGATTTCCTCCATCAGCCTGCACGACCTGAAATTTGTGGGTAGTTGGAAAATACAGATTACTTGCTGCACTGCAGCCTTTTATTTATGGATAAGCCAGTAAATTCCCTTTGATGATAAATATAAATTATTCCAAGCTATGCCCAACATCCTAGTCAAGCAGCCTATCTGTTTCCCCTCAGTGCCGGTATCTTTGAGGATGCTCCTGTATTCAGTTCTAGGCTGTCCCTGTACTCTATGCACCGTTTGTCTCCAAACATTTTTAACTATACACTGTCACTGTTGTCACTGTGTGCTGCCAATACCGCTCTCCTAATTGCCAGGCATGCCATTGCAAAGGACTAACTAATAGTATTCTGTTACATGTATCTGCATAATGTGGTTTAATCGGCTTTTCATGGCTGTTAGTTGATTCTGACATAATTATGTGGTTACAGTTTTCCTTTCATTTATCAGTCCCATTATTACCATTCCAGTTTATCCCTTCCATTAAAAGTGAGGATAAAATAGTGTCCTCACAGCACGCCAGAAGCGGTCAGGATTGCGTCTGCGGGAGCAGCTCTCCTTGGAGCAGGAACGCTTGCAGTATGTCCTCTCCCTGTGAATTCAAGGATTGCCCTTCTGCCTAAGTGCTTGCTCGTGTACAGTGATAGGGAGGAAGCCAGGGGCACTAATGGGTTTTTTAAAGTGCAGTTTTTACAGATCACCACCTAGCCTGACCGTAAAATTAACCATTAGCCATGCCTTACCGCCAGCCTCTTCCCGTGCAACAGAACCACACGAGGACCAGCCAGCTGGATGCTCCCGTGGGAGCGGGTGAGGCTGGGCACCACCTCGGCTCCTGCAGGCACCCGCTCCCAGCGGTTACACTCACATCGCAGACTGGAACCAAGCCACTTCAAGCGATGTATTTACAGCGCAGTAATGAACCCTGCCTTCCCACGGCGTTGCGTCTTGCAGCCAGCTTCTCCGGCTGCAAGCACTGATCAAAGCTTTTCCTGCTCTTGCAGCCGTGGTAAGAGCTCTGCCCCATGGGGATTCCCTGGTGCACCATACAGACTGGGCTCCTCCTTTCCCTCTCTGGCAAACACAGTTATCCTCTTTAGCCAGCTGCCTGCTTGCGTTAAGCTTTTATGAACTTCAGTTCAAATTTGACTGAACCAGACAAGTAGATTCAAAGCTGCTGGAAGAGAGCGGACGCAACTGCCGTGCTCACTGTGCAGCCCTTATTTTCTTAGGAAACCAGGTAACTGTCAGCCTGACACATCATGACCACCTTGGTTTGCACACAACACATCCCCCTGAAATGGAAACAATGCAAAGAGCGCACACGTGTGCAGAAAACCCCAGCTGTCTCCTGTCTTAGCAAAGCCCCAATAAGTTTGGAGACTAAAAAAATAATCTGTTTCGCAAGTATCTTCCACACTGAGCCTATTTTTCCTCCCACACTCTGAGGCGGGGGGAGACTGCTCGTTTTCCAGTTAAGCACAAAGCCTGTCATCCTGGAGGCATTGCAGAGGGGGCAGCAAGGATGCGCTAGTGACAGATTTAGCATGAGGTGGTAGGTCACCTAGATACGGGGAAAGACTTTCTCTTTGGTTTGAGAGCTGCTGTTATTACAGACTTTTCTTTTTTAATAGTCTCAGGGGAGAAGCAGAAAAAAAAGATTTATATTGATTGAAAGAATCAAAATCTAAGCCCTGTTCTCTGGCTGAAACATGCAGCTAAGCATCATCTGAGGTACCTGTTAAGGTAAAATCCTTCTGGGGTAAAGGCTTTTAAGGCAAGGGAAGTGTTTCTTCATCCTGAGTTTTAAAAACAACTCATGCGGTAATGAAAACATCACTAAAAAATTAAAGTGAATAAGGTTTCAAGAAATCAAAATCTTAATAAAACGAAGGAAAATAAAAATGCACAAATTTGATTGCCTTTATAAAATGGAACTGAAATATTTGGACGTTGAAGTCGTAGAGTTGAATGTGAGTGACATTTTTAGGGCATGTACTGGGGCTGGGGACAGGAATGATTTTCTGGATAGGGAATTTTGTGTCCTCTCACGAGCAGGTCTCTTTCCCTCTTTGTTAAAAGCCACCATGAGTGCTGTTCTCAAAGTATGAAAACCACAGGAGCTGGGTTTCCTTCTGCCCCATGCCATTTACATTGGTGCAGAGCAACTACTAAAGGCTACCAAATCGCCGTTTGTCTGTCTTGCCAACAAGAGCTTTCTTTAAGCACCAGAGAAGTGAATGACTACACAAGACTCAAGAAATAGTGGCTCAAAACCCACTGTACAGTGATACTCTACAGAAATCAGTTAAGCTACAAAAAGTAACAAATATGGCCTAGCTAGAGAAATAGTGATTTTTATAACTAGAGGAGAAATTCCTTTCTAGACTGGACAAAGAGCAGGATTTCACAGACAGGATTTTTTGCTTATTTTTGTCCTTTGGATATTTGTAGGCATCATATTTGAAACAAATAAAACAGGAAAAGAACTAAACAATACAGGTTGTGGACCCACAACACTGTAAGCTTCCTACTCTGAGGAACAGTGTTAGGAAAACTTTTCAAATACATTTGGATCATGGGTTAGACAGGGTGCACGGCGTGTCCTTAACCTGCCCCGGGCAGACCAGACAGTGCGTTTTATATTTACCTTGAGCTACGCTGTAAGAGCCAACCCACTGTGCAGGCGAGGTACTATTTGACCTACATAAGAGTGGCACAATCTGGTTCACAGCTTGCAATATCTGAGTTGTGGCAAACGTTAACAGGAGGCTTTAGAAAACTCCTTGTTAGTTTCTTTTAAAGAAAAAGTTTTTAGTAATTGCTCACGCTCGAGCCTGATCCTGAAAACACAGACATTAAATGCCACTTGCTGGGCATCCACTTGCCTGTGCTACAGGAATGCTGGATTCACTATATATGTTATATAGTTAATACGGTATATTGCACACTAAATTTACTAAGTAGACATTTTCTATAGAGGACTGTGTGTGCATTTGCCATTTGCCTGTGTTTGAAAATGTATTTAATTATGCTTTCAAGCCTGTGTTGTTTTTTTTAAATGACCAATTTCCAAATGAATGACTGAGCAAAACCAAAAGCACAACAGAGCAATGGGCTAGCAGAAGGCATGCTATACTGATAAATCAGTTACTAAGGCCTAAAAGGACCTAAGATTTTCAATAGCTTCTAAAGAAAAATAATATACCATGTATTCATTACCACCTTAAAGCAGATATTTACAGTGGCAAACGCATCTTTTCATTAAATATGCTCTAATTTTTTGGTTAGCCTGCACTCCAAACATATGTTCTTTTTCCCTTGGTTGTTAGTCTTACATGACCCCTACTGCAAACCTCCCTTATGTTTTCATCTGGTATCATTTATGATGCCATCAATACCATGATGATCATGATATCCTCAATAAATCTTTTCCAATCATACATAAGCATCACCTGAAGGCTGCATTCTGTGCAGCTGCTCTGTACCTCTCACCAAAACCTGCGGAGCAGATAGGCAGGCCAGTCCCATGGCAGTCCCAGGTAGCAGCCGGGGGGTGGCCGGTGGCAGCAGGGGAAGGGCTTTCTGATGGGAGTGACCATCACCAACAGTGACAGAGAGAGACAAAGAGACATGAGAAAGGTAAATGCTTCTTTTTGCAGTACTGTTTGATGTGGCTGTTGCAGCAGACTTTGCTATGACAGGATTACGGGGGTAGTGCTCCTCACAAATTCATTCAGTGTGACATCCCCATTCAGATGGCCGTCACTTTGTTGTAAACCAAAAGTGCAGCCTGATGCTGAAGAAGGCTGCAACGCTGCCTGGCTCTTCTCTCCCAAAACCTGTGCAGGTATTGTGCATTATGGCCACCAAAACAGCAAAAGCACCTATCTCAGCTAATGCTTCGCTAGAAATTGCAACCTATCCTTATGCATCCCAAGCCAAAACTTCCCCTCCGTGCTTGGCTAGCAATACAGTGCTGAGGCATCACAGCTTTGCCAAATTAGAAGTAACTTGGTGCAACCCAAATCCAGCACAGTCCTGCTTCTGCTCCGAGTTGCACTTTTTCCTTCCATGTTGGTAAGAACATGGGAGCTACACTACCGTTCGGAAATACTAAGTAGAAAAGATAAATACAAATGGTAAAGCAATGCATCCTCAGGAAGTTAGTAAAATTCTGTCTAGCTTAAACTATCTGAAAATGAATAAATGCAATATTTAACAGCATCTTTGGATGTCAGAAATCACCTAGGGTATAATAAATGTTCTTACTTGAATCCCCTGTTATTTTGAAACCCACAAACTTCTTTTGAACATTACTTAAAGGACTCAAACAGATCAAATTTTGAGATTAACTGTTTCATTGTAACTATTGCTTCTGTTTTCCATAGACACTTTTTATGAATAAATGTTATTTTGAAATTTTTAGGTGCAACTTTTAACCAAATTCTCTGGTGAATCAGGTTGTGAGTCTTGCGCTTGGATCTCTCTCTCTATGGCCCATGGTTGTGTGGGTTTTACATTGCTGTTATCTAAGGCCAAAGGTTAATTTTGTATCATCTTAGCTTTAAGTAATTTGAAAATAATCAGCAGGCAGAATTTCTACTGAAATAGAAAAAAAATAGTCCCTTCCACTTGATAGAAGAATGCAGTCTCAACCTGAGCTGGGAACTTGATCCCATCACTGAAAATGGAAAATTGTAACTCAGGCCACTGTGCTGGAAATAAATCTGAGCATGTGACCAAGAAGAGGTGACGAATTCGATAGAGTGTGCACCCAGCACTGGCACTGAATGTCAGTGTGAAGCTGTGACATGCTGGTCTCGCTAAGGGAAGGGACGTAAGTGAACTGACTACCCCATTGGAACTGATAAAGTACATTTGAATCGGCAGCCACCAGCAAGTCCCTTAATTCTCACCTTTAGAAAGTAACTTAATAGATTTGGGTCTGTGGTTCTGGCAGGATAAAAGTCCCAGGGAAGTTACAAGGTCATACATTATTTTTACTTTTATTACCTAATGGCAAAAAGCTGTCATGATAAGGCAGAGGAGATACTTTAGGAGCTGATATTTTTGTGTCCCATTCCTTTTTCTGCTGTTTCACAGGTCAAAAACCGCACAGTGATGCTCTCCTAATTTCCACTTCACCTTACATTCAGTAGATAGCCCCACCATTATTTTGCATAATCTTAAGAAAACCACGCTGAAAAAAATAATTAGGTTCAGCATTTCACTTCTGCTGAAAAGTACTGTCACCAAGATGCAAAGCCAGATATCGAGGCAGAAGGGGTGCTTGTTTTAAAATGGCATAGTTTAAAAAAAGTGGAGGAAGAGGTAGCAATGCATCTTCAAAGCAGAAAACGGAAATCCCTCGTGTCCTTGTTGCATTAGGAAAAAAAAAAAACATCACGATTTTTCTTTTTCAGCCATCTGCTCTACTATATGGAAAGCTCAGCAAAAATGTATCGGTTTGTACAAACAACACAAATACAAATGTTTAAACCATGGACTACTCTGTGATGACGTACATGTAGAACCTAACGCAGAACAGACAGCACTAGTTTGGGCTTTCTTGCTGCTGCAGCTGCAGGTCACTACCCAACCAAGCCTGACGCATCGCTCCTTCGCAGAGCAAGCCAGAAGGCAGAACTGAATCAGTTAAAAATTCCTTGCTATATAGTCTATCAGCATAATTAATATCACTTTGCATAATCACAGCCTAATTTATCATTTCGAAATGTCTTTTCAGTTTACAGTTTCATTACCCCCTCTAAGCAGGCACAAGTGTCTCTTTAGAGGAAAAGCAAGCTTGCAACTGCAAGAAACCATTTTTCCAGGATCATGTTTGATTTATTTCTTGTTTTAATGCAGGAAATCTAATTGATGTGAATTCTACTTTGACTCTATTGCTCTTTTGAAACAGTTTTTGTCCCTTATATCAAAGAAAAGTGCAGGCTGGGAAGAAAAGGGCCATGCAGTGCTGGCCTGCATCTTGCTGCTGGCACACTGCATCACATTTCAGTACTGGTGTCATTCATATGGCATTAAACAATTCCCTACCTTAGTGCAATCGTAAAAAGAAAAAAAAAATAAATATTAAAAGGTGAAGTGAATGATCCTGCTAGCTTCTGGAAAGGCCTGGACTCTCCTTTACCATGCGCACACGCATACCTCCCGCTGCCTCTTTCCATCTTTCCTGCATCACAGCCTGTCCTGTCAGCCCTTATCTCGCATCCTCCTCACGCAGCTGGAAATCACAGCACGAGCTCTTAGTATTTGTTCTCATCCTATGTAATGCTGCAAGGGGCAGCCTCCGTACGTCTTCTGCTGTACAACACAGAGAGAAGAGTGCAAAGGACTGATCTCAGAATCAGGGCAATATTTAAGTCTAAACATTTCTCTCAAAGTGCACAGTTTCTTTGGGGCTTTCAGCTTCGTGGGCTTCAGGGAAATGCAACAGCACGTAGTTGACTAATTGGATGCATTATTTATAACATTACTGACATACACAGTGGGTTTTCCTTTTGCAAACCAAATACGGATTGGTGGCAGGCATGCTGTGGACACAAACTGGGACCATGACATTGCATATGAATTATTGCTGTAACAGTTGAGCCTTGCCAGACTACCTGATCAGAATTAGAAACCTCTTCTCTTGATGTAAGCAGAGGACCAGAGGCTCTAATTAAATTTTGACTAAGCCTTGATTAAATTCAGCGTACAGGACCTTGAGGTAAGATAGGAATCCAAGCAGTTTAGACAGGTAAGGTAATTTAGTGAAACAGTACACGGGCAGTGCCAGGAGAATGCCTAGCCTATACAAAAAATCTGTTTCAGAAATCCATACTTGCTCTTTGTCCTATTCTTCTGAGCAGCCACCTGAGATATTTTCAGGGTTTCTGGCTGCTTCAACATGGAAGCAATGCCTCCTGCAAGGATGTGGTCCTGGTGTATATGCTCCTAGGAAGAAAACCTGGAATTAAATTAATACACCAGATTCATCCCTCCTGTCCCTAACAGTAAAATTGGGAACACATTGACTCATGTTTCCTTAATTCCCTCTTTCTGCTAAAGCACTATGTTGCACGTACAGGAAAGGTCATTTGGGTCACGCAAAAAGCCTCTTGATGAAATAGCAGATTCAGTTGAGGTGTCAGCTGGCTGTTGCTACGTGAACAAATTGTAATAATGCATGCTATTATCATCACAAGACAGAGAAATATAAATCTGTTTACTGCATAAGGTCATGACCTGCGTGTTTTCTCCTATCTCAAATCACGGTAGATGCTGCCCCTGTGGATGTAAAAATTGCTTATGTCCAAATAACGTGTAATGCTCCTTGTGCAAGAAAGAGAAGTTCTGTGTGCCAAAGATGTCAGAGATTTAATATGCTATTAAAGGTCAGCATAGCTCTTATATAAGTTAACACTGAACAGAATGAAGAGGGAAAAAATCCACATAAAACAAGTGTGAGACAATTCTAAGGCCTGGTGCCATTTCTGTCTGCAATATTGGGTAATAATCACTTTAACTTTCTAGGAGAAGGAAAGAAATATCTGAAAAGATACCTGAAAACCTGTTCTTCCAGTTCAGTTCAGACACTAACTTCCAGTCTCAAAGCTAGAAGTTCAAATTTATTTCTCACAATTTCTGTTTAAACTGAATTCTTTGCTACAGCACATACGGAGTTCAACGTAATAAAATGTAAGTCTCACAGATGATAAAAATGTTTTCAATACATTTAAGCAGAACATACATCACCAAAACCATAGAATATGTTCATGGGGTGGGTGGGTGTATATATATGGCAAATGTAGGTGCTGTACCTATGCTGCAGATCTACTTACAGAATGATTTGCTACCCAGTCACAGAAATCTACCATACCGTTACACCTGAAAGGAATGCTTAGTACGTCATCATACTGATCAGAAAAACTTGCCTGCCCAATACAGGGATTCTCATGACTTCTGCAGTTTTCTGAAGCCCCCCGTCACGTTCCTGCGTGCCCCATACGCCTCCCTCCAGCAAGGATGAGCACTTTGCCATGGAGCAGGTCCAGGCAAGGATCAATGATTTTGCTATTTTGGTGACCACCGTTTACTCAAAGTGAAGAAAGGTGACTGCACAAAGACTTCCAACCCAGGCCCTGATGCTTAAGACTACAACATCAAAATCTAAAAAGGTTTAGCGGTGCCATTAATTCTGCACATTTGTATGGAAGGAATGCTTTGTCTGAACCTGTTTCATTGTTTGATGACTTCTGGATATAGAAAGATGAGATTTTATACTGAACTGGAGAACCATTATTCTTTTTGTAGAATGACTGAAACGATTGTCCTTCCTTGCCCTGACTCACAGCGATTTACGGCATGGTACCTCAGCCTGATTTATTGTGTGTCTTTGTCACAGCACAATACTGAATCCATTTTTCCACGAAAGGATTCAACTGTTTAAGTGGAAGGTGACTGGGCTGCTGCATTTGGGAACCTTTTGGAGTTGAGGCAGTTCTGAGTGAAGATAGTTATCTAGAAGGGAACTATCATCTGTGCAGTATCAAAGTGCGTGTGCGGAACCACTTATTGGGAATGCACTTTCATTGATCATTGCAATGTTGTTATTTTAATTGCTTAGTTGAACAAGACTGATCTGATGAGTTATGCTAATAACTAAATCCCTCTGAGAGGGATCTGCTGCCATCCAATAACATCACTGACCAAGATTAGTTGCCAGCAAGTTCTTGCGGAGATGAGAGAATAGACTGGTGCATTAGCTCCCCTACAGAGATTCAGCTGAGTTTTAATGAACAAGTTCTCTTTCAGCACAAGATAAATCACATTTTTGGGAAAGCGGTGGATTTACTGCCCTTCTTACATCCATGTAAGTCTACTGATTGTTTAAGATTCTACCACCAGCTGCTGACGCAGATACATGCTGGAACCCCCGGATCTGACTGTATGGCCTGTATTGTTATCTAGGACAAACAAAATGATTAAAGGTTGGACTCTATGACCTTAAGGGTCTTTTCCCACCTCAATTATTTTATGATCGTAAAAGGCCACAGTGCTTTGGAGAGCTCTGAGTTGCAGGCATGCCCACCCCTCAGCTGCGGCACTCCAGCAGCAGCTCCGGCACACAAGTGCGGCACCAAGGCTTTCGCCCTGTCCATGCGGCCTGGCTGGGCCTCCAGCACAGCAGCGGGCAGGGCCGAGAGGTGCGGGCAGGCCGGGTTCAGCTGCCTGCAGGCCTGCCCTCCTGAAGGAACCACAACACCGTTCTAGAGCAGCACCTGCACTAACACGCGCTGCTGTCTCAGCGTATCTTACTATTTCAGGGTTTCTTAATGAGCGTGACACAAATGAATCTACAGGACGGAGAAGTGCAATTGGTTGGAGGATCTATAAATTCAAACCGAGCCCTTCTGCCTTACTGCAGCCTGGCCTTATAGAGGCGTGCCTGGAAACCCTTCTCATCATATGACCAAGGCCTCTTTTTTACTTTCTTTTTTTCCAAAGGCAAGAGAACTGCTCACTGCACTATCTGTGAGGCAGTTTCTGGGAGATCCTCCCAAATGGTTTTTGCAAATTTCAGTAGCTTAACTCATAGGCTACTGAGTCTTCTCTCCAGGCCATGGGCTCATGCAAGCATATCTCACCAGTGCTGTCTATTTACCACGCTGCCTGCCCATTAGCATCAAGATAGCAGTAGGGGTCTTTAAAGCTGTCTCTGCTTTTGCACACACTCGTACAGATGATTTTTAAAGCTGTCTCTGCTTTTGCACACACTCGTACGGATGATTTTTAAAGCTGTCTCTGCTTTTGCACACACTCGTACGGATGATTTTTAAAGCTGTCTCTGCTTTTGCACACACTCGTACGGATGATTTTTAAAGCTGTCTCTGCTTTTGCACACACTCGTACGGATGATTTTTAAAGCTGTCTCTGCTTTTGCACACACTCGTACGGATGATTTTTAAAGCTGTCTCTGCTTTTGCACACACTCGTACGGATGATTTTTAAAGCTGTCTCTGCTTTTGCACACACTCGTACGGATGATTTTTAAAGCTGTCTCTGCTTTTGCACACACTCGTACGGATGATTTTTAAAGCTGTCTCTGCTTTTGCACACACTCGTATGGATGATTTTTAAAGCTGTCTCTGCTTTTGCACACACTCATATGATTTCCTGTCCTCTGTACAGTGGTCAGAGTGTGTGTTCTGCCACCAAATTCCTGCATGTCTCCAGTTCCCTAAACACTTCTAGAACCCATCCAAAACTCTCGAGTCCGATAATCCTAATGCACTGATATTATTTGTCAGGTATCTGAGGGACCACTCATAAACCAGAACCACACACACTCTCTTTGCAACACCTTCTATGACTGTGAATTATTTTAAGATTTAGTGATGCAAGGCAAGTCTTAAAAAGCAACCAAATGATTACAAGGTTAGTTTTACTGGAGAAAGAACTTTCTCTTTTCCTTTGGATCATGCAGATCCAACTAGCTGAATATCCCTTGCTACTCTGGAAAGAAGTGAGTTTGTTCAAACTGGATATTCCATCCTTTTGCTCTGCAGGTTTATTTATTGATTCAAAATTTAATATTGATTCCTCCAATGGTAGGCAAATCTGTTCTACAGAACTTTCAGAGCAACTGAAAAAAAAATAATGATGAGCCAAAAATAGATATGTAATTTCAGAGGTCGGACATACAGTCAACAGAAATAAAGAAATAAAAAAAATATGCAGCAGGCTGTATTTTGCTCTCACACTAAATACAAATTATACACACAATGCGGATGATGCCTGTGGGAATAGAGCACAACAGTGGGACAATGAAGGTAAACAGGGATAGCTTCCTAGGCACCACAGAGCTGAGAATGGGCTCTGCAGCTAGAGAAACTGGGCATGATAAGTCCTTTTGGCTCCAAGTGCAAGGTGAATATACAGCCCTACGCTGTTTTCAATCACTAGGTCACAAAGAAGCCCACAGAAGTCAGGAAGAACCAACTACCAGGCAGTATCAAGTACACGAAGAACACGAGCAGAACAGCCATGTTACCCACGTTCCTGCCCAGCTTTAAGCAGCCCTCTGTCAGCAGTGACAGCAGCGCTGGCAAGAGACAAACAGCCCATCTGCTTCACTGAGATTCATTTGTAAATACTGGATGGTCAGATAATAAATTTCAAGCAGAATAAGCCTAATGGGCAATACTGACTGTCCTGATTTACAGAATGTAACAGAGAAAAAGTCACGTGTCTCAGTTAAAGGATAAAACAAAACATCAGGCTTCCAAAAATACAAACTTTACACCATGATAACACATACTGCAAGTTCAGCACATTTCCAAGAGCAACATATCCTCCCTACCCCCCACCCTCCTCCCCACCACCACCAAAAAAAGGGGAAAGAAAAAAGAGAAGCTGCTATTTTGGAGATAGGTAACAGTCATCAGACTGCTCTGGGTTTGGTCAAAGATGACAACCCTAGCCAAAAGATCTTACCGAAAATAATAAATAGATTTTCAGCCTGTTTGAAAAACAAGTTATAATAGCATCACAGCAGAGTTTCTGTGATTTCTACGCAGCAAGAAATAAAAACACAAAAAAGGTATTTCATTTTCAATACAGCTCTATAGTATCTACTTAGACCTGTTTTCTTCACATCTTGACTCATTCACCTATGCTTGAAGACCTGGGTTGCACTTTTATGTTAACTTTATAATATTAGCTCGTTCTGGAAATAATCCCATTTAAATAAATCAGATTAGCAGCATGACTTTTCTTAAGGATTGCCTCACATGGCTAACAATATAGCAAAGCTTTTTAGAAGCAGATACTCACTGTTATATGTAAGAGATATTATTATATCATACAAAAATACGGATTTTGATAGAATATACTGGTATTATGTTGCACGCACTCTCAGCCCAACACTTACTCATCTGAGCTGGACTGAACCTTGGTGGATGACGAAGCTGAAAGAGCCTTGCTTCATGTTATAGGACACTTGAGACTGTGCTCAATTTAATAATAGTGATATGATACCGTACACCACTGGGACAGTAAGAAAATTAAGCACATTATTAGAAGAAGATGGCAAGGACTGGCAATGGTCTAAAGTGCACATTAGGGACATCACTGTAGTTCATACTAGAAGACATTATATCAAATAGAAACTCTCAATATAACTTTTCCTTGAGTGGAAAGATGTAATTCCACTGTCAAAGTATCTTATCTCAAAAGGACCAGATGCACTCTTACATAACTTCAAGAGACTCATTTAGATAAAAGTTCAAAAAAATGACTGACTGATTATAGCAGGCTTTTTTGCTCTATGCAGTTCCGTAAAGATCGCGGCAACCGTCATTAACAGAAAATGCAAATGCGCAGATCCCATCCCAGTGATCAGTTTGGAGAGGTGGATCCACTATGGCAAGACATTGGGGAAAATGGAAACAAATGAGATTTATATTCCTAAAACAACATCATGACAAAGTCCAGTAGTTATTACATATGTTTTTATGGGAGGACAATTTTGATCACACAAATAAATAGAAACTACACCATTCCAGGATATACTTTGAGGAAATGAAAATTCCCCTTTCCCCGAGAGAGATACATAAAAAGAAGCACGGGTTGCATTTGCTCCCGTGCGGAATTTGGGGGAAATTTTGATTTGGATCTATATCCACAGAAATGGAGACAGAAAGATGAAGGAATAAATCCCACGATAAATTTTGTCACTCTGAAGTGCAGCCTTTGAGCTGTGACTCCTCCTCACAAGTCTCCACAATGTAATTGGGATGAGACTTCCTAGTAAAGAACCACATTGATTGCTTCCAATTGATTTTAGCTCCCACAGGCAATCAAAAGGTTTCTCTTCCAGTGCTCCCACAATCCCAAATTCCCCCAAACCCACTCTTTTAGATGCATGCACCATACCTGAGATACCATATTCATCACCCAGCTTTTGTCATCTCAGAGTAGGAAAAAAAGAGGTTAGATTTTATCAGGTTGGGTGTGGGGTTTTTTTTTCCACAGAAGACAAGAGGAGGAGAAGGTGGTAGGGAAGGATTCTAACCGCTACTTTTGTCTCCTTTTTTCTGTATTATAAAGAGGAGAGCCTGAACAACTATATTTAACCCCCAGTACCTCTCAGTCCAGTTCTGTCCTGTCTGGTGATAGCAGGCAAGACACGCAGCAACATTCCAAGACCCCCTGGCACCATCCCGCTGCAAGCCTTCCTATAGCAAAGTCCAAAAAACTAAATCATACTAAAACAAATAAAATATTGGGTCATCAGTTTTTACTTAAAGTTGACACATACAAAAAGTGTATCTTTTGACTGGCTGTTTCTTTTCATGTTTTTTGTTGTCGGTGTTTTTTTCCCTAGTAACTATAGGGTTCTTAATTTCAGAAAATTCAGAATCCAATATACTTTCACAGTAACTATGCATTACATTATTCATATTTATCATAAAAAGTGTAACGTTGTTTATCTACTGTATCTACAGATGCTTAATAAACCTTTTTTGAATAATTAATACTCCTAGCTCTCAGCATCTCAGCTGCTTTGTCTGTTGATTCAACAGAATTAATAACAGAATAAATGAATTGGGCAATTTATTTCTTATTCTTCAAATGTAATTGATAATTTATAATTGCTACAACTTTCATGTCCTGTAGGAGTCAACCCTAAAGAGACAAGTACACTTTACATAATAATAATCATAATGAAAGAGTAGCCCATAGAGAGTTTCTCATTCACGCGCTGTCACACGTCGCAACTTCTACCGTATTCTGTTCCTCTTGTGTATTTATTTAACATCTTAGGCACATCAAGTGAAAACCTAACTCCTCAGATAAAACAGGGCACCGTTTCCAACTTGATAAACAACGTGACCGTTTATCTAATTTCCTAATTACCTTAAATTATGTAGATACAATCAGCAGTTTCTAGCTTTTAACAACCAGAGACTACAAGGGGATGGAGAGAAAACTGCCTGGAAAGAAAATCCTGTTGTTTAGTAGTCCTGTCAGATACCCAGCTGTCACACAGGACACTTTAGCAAGTGCCCCACAGCACTGCTGAGAGTCAGCCAGAACAAATCATTGATCCTTTGCAACACAGATGATGAGATAAACTGCGATTCAAAACACGGCCCAGACTCATTTCATGAAAGAAGCAAGGTCAAAAAATTCTACTCATAAGACCAAGCCTAATTTACCAAGAATTAACATGTCTTCATAAATAAATACATAGATGAAGACATCAGGTATTATGTTTCAAGTCCTCCTCCTGATGGATTTTTAAGATGAAGAGAAATGAAATGCCTTTCTGAAGTCTTGCTTTGCATCAGTGAAACAAATCACACAAAGAATCCAACAGAGACATAAAATAAATGGGAAAATGAGAGCAAGTTCACATGGTTGTTTTTTTTTGTCCTCCAAAAAAGCATGTTTTACAGTCTGGTGAGTTTTTTCTTCTCTCTATGAAAAAATTACATCTTACAACCATTCAACTTAAACTGGTCTGAATTTAAAGCAATCAGAAGAATGAACAATCCAGAAAATACATGGACTTGAGAGGCATCTTAAAAAGAAAAATCCTCTGCTAGCAGTTTTTACACAGCTAAGACAGAAAATCATGAGGAACTTTTCCTCAACACCAGCTGAGCCAAAATTTAAGTAGGTCTATTTGAGATAATGCTTTTAAGATGTCACAGGCAGTATAAATTACTATCCACAGTGGATCTGGATATTAGGGCTTTTTTAAAAACCCAACAAGACAAGAGCTTTTGCAACTACTCGATTACCCTTGACACCTTCCGTCCCTGCAGGGAGGTGGCTGCTGACCCAGGATGCTCAGGCAGAAAGTCGGGCCCGTCCCTGCCGCGTGGCTGCCCGCCACTACCTGTCTCAGGCATCACCAGCCAGTGTCCCTGGTGCATCCCCTGGCTTCCATCTCCCCACAGCTCCCTGATCATCAGGATCTTTCCTCCAGCCAGGAACTTCCCCTTCTTCCGTTTGGGTCCCCTTCTTTGTTCCAAGACCACTTCTTTCCAGCACCCCTTATTTTCTGGCACATCAAGACTCACTTTCCCCCCAGTCTAAACAGTTTCCTAGAATAAGCACCAGGCGTGCGCAGCCCCTCACTGCTGGTTCTGCCCCATTTCTCTTCGGTAACTGGAACATTCCAAACATGCCACTTCCATTTAGTCCAGGTGTTACAGTCAGATCCACCAATTACCAGGAGCAAGAAGCAGGCTTCTGCTTGAGACCCTGAACGTTCAATTTCGGACACCAACGCCCCCACATACACCCAACTACTTGCTACCTGCTGGTATTCATAATTTAAGTTATTTTTTGCCTACAGGAGTATTTAATACTAGCCCAATCCCACTTCCAGTGAAGACAATCGGATTAATTTTACTTGTTTCAATAATTTTCAATAATAGAATTTTCCAAGGGCTGATTATTTGTTGCACATAAATGTATTTTTTTTTGAAGTGGTTCAGCTAATCCATTACAGTTGTTTGCCCACAGGATTCAATTATTCATGTGTGAATAAAACTTTTACAAAAATGTTGTTAGCATGAAGAGCTCCAGAAGCGTTTCTTCAGCTGATTAAAGGTTTTTGTGTATTACAAACCTCACAGTTCTTAACAGAATTAAGGAACTAAATGCATTTTCAAGCTTTGCTGGAACTACTGGAGGGAGTCATGGAACAAAAGAAATAGATGACACTTTTTGTTAGCTCTTGCTCTACATTAATATGAGGAATTATAACATTTTTTATATAACAGATTTCTTGGTTTTTAAAGTACATTAATAAGTGACTTGGTCAAAGAACTAGAAGCTAGAATATAGCACCATGGCCAGTTATTAGTTCAAACCGCAGGCAAAGATTAACCAGTATGTGTACCTAATTTGAGGCATGTTTGACTGAATCCTTTTCAGCCAAACATTTTAACATAGATGCACATATTCTGCTGCATAAAAATAGCCTCCTACATGTTGTTATCTTAAATGTATACTTAAGTAGGTTGCGCAGCTACGTCCCAAAGATGTTGCTTGGCTCGTTCGATGATTACAAGACCATCTTAGAAGGTGAGAGCTACTAGAGAGAGTCGGAACTCTGGGAAAATACTTCATTTACTAGATGCATGTTAATGAAGTGGAAGATGGAAGTTGTACAGCTGATCACATAGATCTCCTCTATGAAATAAAAAGTCCAAAACGTGATTTAAAATTTTATCTTCATCATTCACCTCTTCTAGCACTCCCCCAAAATCACATTTTGAAGGCAGAATGGCACCACAAAGAACAAGAGACCGTGTCTGCAGGTGCCTTCCATCAAGCTGGTAAACCTGTAACACTCGTTTATACAGGGTTTGCACCATTTTATCTGTTCATAAAAATGTACCAGAAAGAAACTTGATTGGTAGAAATATTTCACTATAAAATCTTACACAGCTTACTGTATCTAAGAAAGTGATACCTGTCTAAGAAATCAATAAAATCTTTGGTTGTTCATAACCCAGAATTTTTAAGGGGTTAGGCAACTGGGCAATATTTGCCGTATATTGATAACAAAAGAAAAAAAAATGCACCTCTGACACAAATTCTAGATCTGTTTGAAGAAAAGATCAAAATATTTCACTATGACTGAAAACCCCCCTAATTTTTGTAAACTCCTGTTTTCAGGGAGTCTAAAGAGTATTTTTCATTTGCCTGTGGGGTTTGATCTCAGGCTGAAGCAGATAGTTGGCACAGATGACTTCAGCCAAAATTATTAGAGTTTTTGCAGACTTGCAACCTAATCGAAACGTAGGTTTTTTTAAAAGTAATGATGTGCTGACAGCCTTGCCCATAATTTCAAAGCTGAGACTCTGGCAAATATTAAAACTTTAACAGTGAAGGCACAAGGATATATGGCACTTTAAAGGTTATTCCCTAAGAAATATATGCAGCATATGAAAATCTGTCCTCTGTGCAGAAGATTTACTTTTAAAGGAAATACTTGTATTGCTTCTTGTCAGTGTTGCAAGTCAAGAAAACAGCAACAACACTCAGTAAGCCTCATATGGGGTTCATTTCTAGCGTCCAGCTTATAAATGTAGGGAAGAATTCTCCCCAAAAATTGTAAAAAGAAAGCCGACATCTTTGGACATCTAAGTCCTGGTGGTGTTTTCTAAGGAGCTGTTAAAAGTTAAATTACTACTTCAGCTTTAGACTCAGGCTCCCAAGAGAAGAATGATGCTAACAGACTTCTTAAAAAAAAAAAAATATCTCACAGCAAAGGGACAAAACAGCAATAAAATCCAGTTATATCTACCACAGTAATCTTGCATAACTATTCTCTACTCTGCTGAGCTGTTATATGTTATGTATATAATGCTCTGTACTGCTATGTCACAAATGTGTTTCTACCTCTTTAGGCTCTGATCAAGCAAGAGGCAGGAAGGCTGTAGCCCAGGGTGAAATTCCAGAGACCTGCTGCATCTCTTGTGGCAGTTGCACTAGCGAAGCAGGTAGGTGCTCCTATATGAATTATGTAGTGTACTGGCCTGAATGTATGCAGAGGTTCGGTACAGAGGAGGCAATAAACATGCACACAGAAAATACAGGGGAAGGCGTGTGAAAAGATATGACGACCATGCACAGTTCAAATCTTCAGCTTTTCATTGCATTTTAGATGCAATGAAATAATTAACAAACAATTCAATTGCACAATAGAGGCAAAACTGAATGCACCCACATAATTTACATTGGAACTGTGCTGCTGAATAACAAGACATTGTCAGCTACAAGGTGACTGAGTCATAGGGGATGCTGTGTTTAAGCAGAAGCCAACTGCTGCACCCAACAGCCCACAGTACCGTGTGTTTCCAGCATGGCACAGACCTGCTTTATTCTGTGATTTGCTGTCAAGATCTAGTAATACTGGCCAAAGTGGTTTGCTGATTCAATAGCCGCGAGTCCTGTTACTCTAAAAGTGGGATGAGCTTTTCAAGAGACCATATGTGACTAATCAACAGCCCGGTCTGCCTCTTCACGGTCCTTTCCCTGCAGGTCAACCAGGATGTCACAGGGAAGGCGCAGCGAGCTCCCTGCCTGCTGCTGCCAAGTTGCAGAAGCTGAGAGCATGGCTCTGGACAGGCCAGGCACTACCTGCTCCACAATTTCCCAGGGAAACTCAGTCCTTACTCATTTAGGCTGCTTGGAGAAGAGAGAGGAGAGGGACCTGATCCCTCACTTGCAGCTACACCAGGGCTCTGATAATGAGAACCTGTGGGGGATGTTTTCCCAGCAAGGGCTCAGCTCACGGGGGTTCTAAGTTTAGGTCCCACGCGTGTGCAAAGCATTTTCCTCCATGAAAGTACTCGGAATAAAATGACAAGAGTTCTGTGCTTGTTTTGCCTCTTATGTGAAAACAGAAGTTCAAGACAGATTATTATCTTAGGACGGCACATCAGATCTCTCTGACAGTTACCCTGATTTATTAACCTGTAACTCTGGGGGTAAGGGAATTGGATACTTATATCTGGTGTCAACAGGAACCACGCATCTTATTTCCTTCGGCTCCTCTAAAATCCCAGTGCACATTTCTCAACTAATTGAAAGCAGATTCTCTTTAACTGCAATTCAGAGAGAGTTCTTTTTGCTCTGTACAAATATTCTTCTGAGCTTCATCTTACCACCACATATAAAAATCTACTGTCGTATGACAATAAGATTTAAAAAAAAAATATGTCCAAATGCATGCAGAAAAGAGTGATAAAATTAACGGTGAGGAATCACATTTGATATGCTGGCCCACAAAGAACCGGCATCAAAGTTTAATGCGGGTATATAACAAGAGTTAAGATTTCCTCCACCATGAGAAGGCCAAACCTGTAAGGAATTGTAGCATCTATGATGAAGATGTTATCATTAATATAATGAATTTATGATTCATATCATATTCATATATCATTAATATGATGAAGATGCAATCAGCAAATATAATAATCTGTGTGGTAGATGTTCTTCTTTTCTCCACATCTATTATTATTTTCACTAACACTCAAAACCCCCATTAGAAGAGGCTTCAAAACGAAACTACTTATAAGATAAATAGTTCTGCAAAGAGCTATTTTGTTATGACACACAGACAGTTTGGCTCACAAGGCACAGACAACGTATATACACTTAATTTCTAAACTGTCCAAAAGCCCAAACTGTATGTTCTTACATTGACTAAAAATACAACATCCCCTTGGTCAAGTTTTTCTCTGGTTCGCTAACAACATCCTCTTCTTTACCATTTTGTAGATGCCTTTGTAAACGTTCAAAAAGTTACCTTTTAAATAGGTTAATACACATAGGAACAGAAAAAATGTATTTATTTACTCTTTCTTTACTAAAATGGTTGTTTTGGTTTTATTCAGGCTTGCAGTCTCTTAGCTCAAAACAAACAACACACGCCGCCTTCTTTCAAAAATCATTAGAACCCATGTTCAAAATTATTCATGTGCTTCTGAGATTCAGCTCATAGTTAGAAAGTAAAGGATTTTAGTGCAACCTAGGACTGCTTCTTTTCCCCCTCTGTTGTGTATTTCAGTTAGGGAGATCTAAAAGCACAGGGTCCACTCCCTAAATACAACCAAGAGCAGCCTCACACAGTCAGTGTACATAGCAAAAATGAACACAACAGCTGCTCCTGGGTGAATCCTAAGGCTGTTGCAGAAAGAAAAAAGCTACAGATACCTACAAGAAGGCAAATAAGCTGCATTACTAACAAATTACTTATTCAAAATGGTCATAGAATGTAGAGAGCCCTCAGCACTGGTTGCTGGCAGGGGACTTGGTGTACATTCTGCAACTCTCATGTTTATAAGAAATCAAAATAAGGATTTCTCTCTAGTATGTATGACCTTCAAAGACATTATGCTATTTGACTTTCTGTACCTATAAATCTCTCCCTCCCCAAAGGTGGTAAGTATTTCAGGATAGTACCCACTATCTATTTGGAAGTCTTTCCAAATTTTGCTTTTCCGTATTTAAATGGAATAGGTCATGCTCACAACATTATTACGGAGTTTCCTAACAGTTTGTTTTCCAACAAGCTGGCTCACTTGTTGTTTTTTTGGTTTGGTTTTGTTTTTTTTGTTTTTTTTGTTTTTTTTTTTTAAATGAGTAAACTAGAACTTACATTTTCAAACAACAAAATCATGACAGAAGTCAATGAAGGCAATTTTTTTTTAAAAAAAAAAAAATTTAGCCCAAAGCATAACTGCTGAGGATAACTATTCCAATGAAAATAAGATTTCTAGTAAGATACTTTGCCAACACTAAAGAGTCATCAAAACCATAGCAGCACAGTTTTTGATGCTAGCACTTTTGCCAGCAAACTATCAGAAAAAGAAAGCTCTCCATTTCCACTTGCTGGCCTCAGAACATTACTTTTTTTTTTCTCCTCATTATACTCTCAAAGGGTATAGGATTACTTTGTCAATTAAGTTACCTGTCCCAGTGATCTCCAGTCTAGGCTGGCACTTCCAATGTACACGTGCTGTTTGTCAACAATCCAGAAAGATGACTGAAGCCGCCCTTCGTTATATGCTGACATGTTCATATACAACACTTCAGCACCTAGAGATTTAAGGATAAAATAATAAATAGCATTGTTTACAATAATGTAATTTACATGATTAAAGAAAAAACCAAAAAACTTCGTATTTCAGGGCCTCAGCTTCCAAAACGAGTGAGGGATGTAATTAAACATATCATTAAGGTTTAAAATCAATGATAAATAGTGTTACTGTCCCACCATTTAAGACCTTAATTAACATATATTCCAGAAAAGCAGGAATAGGGAGCATTCCCATGTATTATACTGTTCACATAATTTTCTTCCATTTTAGAACAAATAATTGCTATTTTTTTCCAGCACTGTATGCTCCCAAAAAACTTTTTGTTTTAAAGTTCTTTTTTATTTTAAATAAGCTCACTATTTTAAAGGTCTATTTTGTAATTCAAACCTGCTACATATTTATAATAATGACCTTTAAAATACCACCCTAGTTACAACCCCTTCCCGAAAAGCAGCCTTTGCTCCTTTGTCCTGTACCATGGATGGTTGGAGCAGGTAGCCTACAGTGCCTATCGCGTGGCAAGACCCCGATAAGAAGAACATCAGTAGAGAATTAAGGAATAACAAAGTAAGCAAAAGGCCTAAAGGATGCTGAAACCGCACCTAATCCTGCTAATACGTGACATTCAACCCACTATGAACCACACAGCTTTAATAAGGATCACAGACCGCTGAAATCAAAGGAACTACTTGTTAGGTAAGAGCACGCTGGGTCCATCACGTCAGTAGGAATGTCTGACCTGGCCCAGCAGTATGTTTGCAGACTAAATCCAGAATATACACAATATTATGTAAGTTTATGGGATTTCTTACATCGTTACTATTCTTTCAGTGCTCCAGTGTTTGGAAGAGGGGATGAATAACCTGAATTAATCATTGCTGAAGGTAATTTACAGTAACCGACTCATCTTCACATTTTAGTCATGACAGTAGCTGGGGAAGAGCAGTGACAGTAAACAGCAGCCTGGAGGCAGTAACGGAACCAGCCATCTCCCATTAAACATTCACGGGATCTTCAGTACCATGAATTCCAGTGATGGTTGGATATGAGTCACAACTTCAAAAGAATCCCAGGATACCTAGAGAACTGAAATATATTTCTTTTCATCTAAATTCCCATTACTGACCTCCTAAGAAACACTTGATTTGCAATTTTAAGCAACAGTTAGCGGTCTAAGTATTTCTTTTTTATTATGAAAACTGTAATTCTCACTTGAATAAATTACTCCAGAAGTTCAGACATCAAGAAAAGAAGAAAAATCAGGTAAGGTGCCACTCTTCATGAAGCACCAAAGAATGCAACACAGGATTTTGAGCAAGTTACAGAATTCAGTTCTCGGTACAATTACATTTGCTGCAACTCAGCTACCTTTCCAATTTTTTCTGGGTATCACCCATCCACATTCATCTATGCTTAGAAGCAAAGGTATTTTCCAATTTTCCTTGGAACGTGTTACTGCTGACTTTCAATCCACACATTAATGAGCAGAATTGTGCTAATTAATGAGATACTATGTGTAAAACTGAAAAGAAATAATAATAAAAACCACTATAGCAGGGGTGTTCAATGGTTTATATTGTTTTCTGACAAATAAAACAAAAGCAACTCCTACTAGCTAAGGAAAACAATTCTGCAAGGTGCTAAACTTCTAGCTGCTTATCTGAAAACTGTGTTTAAAATGAAGTTTAACATAGTAGTTTGCCTTGATTGTATTTTCTTTCCATACATCCAATTTGCAATATTTAATAGCGGTATGAATGTAACACCCACAACACACCTACGCCACATAGGTTATAAATTAATTGTTAGGATTTTTGAGTAGGAAAGGTAAAACAGTCAGAAACAATGAGCTTCCTTCTTGTATCTGAGAGCCTAAAATAAACACAGTTTAAAAACATGTTTGAACTAGCCAATGCTGAACAGAAATACTGATTGCCAAAGGTAGAACAAGAGACTATTTAACCAGTAACACTAACATTAAAAATAGCAGATGTTGTCAGTACTTTGACACAAAATTCAAAAGTTGTAAAACATCAGGATCTGTGGGCATGGGGCAGTTTAGACATGGGCATAAGCGGTGGGATGCAACTATCACTCCAAAATGTGATCTAGGCTTCAATTACCAAAGTAGCCAATATAGCAGTGCAGGAGACACCGTTATCACACATACCATTAAAACCAAAACCTGAAACCTGTTTTCTTTTCCTTCCAGAAATAGCCAACTCATAAGGCTGAGGCAACAGTATCTCCAAGTTAATTAAACAAAGCCATGTGTTGCAAACAGCAGCTGCTGTGCCGCCTTTTAATGAGCCCTTAACTTTTGATGAAAGGAAACATGTATCACTATTGATAATTGCCTCTGTTCTAGAAGCCCTTGAGATGTTTTGTTAAAACAGGCTTATCAGGCCTTCAACACAATCCATCAAGCCCAGCGTGCTCCAGGTCCCACAAGGAAATTAAAGTGGACTGATCAATACGTGAAGCCGTCACAGAACTCCTTATCCTGCTGCAGCCTCAATTACACAAAGCTGGGGGCTACCGAGTTCAACCAGAAGGCACAATTTGTGGGCTTGATTGCTAATATAGGTGCCAGATTCTTAAGAAATAAATCTAATTTTGTTTCACTGAAGATTAAACAGCAGGGTAAGATCTCAGAGAAAACCAGCGCTGTCACTTAAAACTCAAGTGGATTTGCTCGTTCAATAAAATCGTGCATTCTGAAGGCTGAGCCAGGTTGCCCTCTCTCCGCAGGAAAAAAAAGACCACTGAAGGGATCAAAGCATGCTTTACGTAACAGACATTTCTCAGAGTACTTTTTCGACTAGGTGGGGAGGTTTTGCACTCTGTTTAAGGGAGAGGACTGCTGCAGTCTGGGATGCACAGAGAGGGCACTGCCGTTGAGAGCCCGGACCTTCTCCATGTGGTGGGAACACAACCCCTTGGAGGTGCCAGGCTGTCATTTAGCCTCCTGCTTTGTCTCATCACGGAGGAAACAAACAGAAGACATTAGCAGTATGGCCAAAAGCCTGACTTTTCATCCATTTCCAAAAGAAATCCAGTTCCCAAAGTAATCCCAAAGAAGAAGGATGGCACAAACAAGCGCCATTTACCATTTCAAGCACTGCAACATCCCGTTCAGTCTAGCTGCTTGCTCCCAGATACCCCACTAACCATGGCATGGAGGCTACAGGGCAAACTGGACTTCAAGCCCAGGAGCTTAAGGCTAGGCTGTTTCCTATGTATTTGAGTCAAAACACTAAGCTGTTGGTGGAAAACGTTAACCAAGGGCTCATCACATACATGCTCTATCATGAAAAACCGTATGGCATCCAGGGGCGCATCTTGGTGCGCCTGTGTTGCAGCTCATGCTAGCTGCGAGTTTCACTGCTGCTCGAGGAAGATAACCAGGTAGCTACACAACATGGAAGACTCTTCTTCGTGGGAGACTGGAGGAGGCCAGGGCTCACAGGGCTGCCACTTGGCCTCCACATCCAGGTTTATGCAATCATCTCGAGAAGGTGCACCAGGAGGCTTTGGATCCAACTTCTTTGAGCAGTCTAGGATATTACCAGGTTGCCTGGGTACAGAGGCAACATCACTGAGCCAAATCACCCCTCTGGTGGGTACGGTAAAAAGACAACACAGAAAGAGCAACTGTTTAGGCTGCTGTTATCATAGCTGCCTTGAAATCAAACATGCAAATTCTGCCTGCGACAGTTTTCAACAGCACCAGTTACAAGCTAAACTGACTCCGGAGTTAGCAAACATAACGCCCAAGAAACAGAAGCTGCATTTGCTTGTACCACGGCTAAAATTGGCCTTCTGCCTTCACAACTTTCTTACTTTCGCTATAGTGTTTCTAAAACCAGAGGGAAAGAAAAAATGGGAAAGGGGAAGGACTTAAGGACTGAGAGGAGAGCCAGGCAGAGGTTATCTGGGAAACTGCAGCAACAGCGACGGGTGATTCACAAGAGGCAGAGCAAGGATGAGAAAAGCACCAAGGGCCCTGACCTCATTAGCCCTGCCTGTAGGAAGCAGTGCTGCAGCAGAAAAGAGGGTGGAGAGAAATGGAGCTACATGACCTGATGGCACGTGTTGGGCCCATGCATCACGCAGAACCCCAGGAGAAAGAGTTGTGGAGTCAGGCTGGGCTCTGGTACCCCCTGCTAGGAACGGGAGCGGTGTAAAGGCAGAGAAGATGAACAGCTTCTGAACGCCTCTCCCTCCCCATTTGGGGAAAACAGAGCTTGTCAAGTGCAGGCTGCAGAGGCAGCAGGCGATGGAGGGGGGTGCGCGCTGGGCAGGGGGAGCTGCACAGGGCTGTTGGTTAGGATGGGGGAGGTTGTAGAAGGATCACAAAGGAGAAGGGAGAGTGGGATACAAAGAAGCACTAGCACATGAAATCAGTTTGGCTGGGGAAAGCAACACTACTACTTACAGCTCTCACATATATTTGCAGTTTGAACCTGACACATGCTCCTGCTGCGCACCCCATCCACTGCGCATCTTCCAGCCACCGTTCCCCACGTCATGACCGGGCTGGCTGCAGCAGGTACAGCTGCCCTCCTCTGCTTACCTCCTTCTTGCCATCCCTCCACTCTCCTCATCACCATGTCCACACGCTTTGCTCACAGCCATCCCTCCCGCCCCCCTCCTAATTCTGTGCGTTCCCAAGCAGATACTCTAAATAATGAGACCTTTAAAAAGGAGCCTGAGAACATGAGCTGTGGCCGCTTTGTTTCACCCCACTGCTGACAGTCTCTTGGCTCACAGAGATACACGTTTTGATCTATACCTTTTGGAGGGTGGCCTCAAGCCCGTGTCAAGAGCAGATTTAATTGCCCGTACCATGAATCCTGGAGCGGAGGAGCACACGCACACTGGAGTGCAGCTGGTGCTCAAGCAGCCAGCACGGCACCTTGCACGGCCTCTCTGGGGGCTAGCACAGGGCTGGGAGGGACCTGCTGTATTCTGCCAGCTAGACAGAGGTTTCAGATCGGTATAGAGGCAGTTAATCATGTGCTAACTCAGAAAGATCAACAAAAGCTCCTTTATTACCCCATGGTCCCAAACTTATTTTTTAAAATACTATTTGCTCACTAGGATATGGGTGTACACACATATAGATAAACAAACAGAATGTCTCCTTCCCTACAGTTTGCAATAGACATTTTCATTTTATGTATTTGCTTTCAATTACAAGCCTTAGCACAGAGTGCACCCATAAATAAAATTTTTATTCCACAAAAGAAAAAGATCCAGAGCTTTCCATACCCTGCTCACAAGGGGCAGAGTAGCTGTCTCATATTGGGCAGACACAAGTGACACAGGCAGAGGATCATCTCCCCAGGAATTGTCATGCTTTCGTCTCGACTGATTGCAAAAAGTCTGGAGTTGTTCCAGAAGCCCCATTAGAGTGACCTGCCAGCGCTCAGAGGAGGACAAGTACAAACGCAGAGGAATGCACAACTTGACAAAGTTATTTTTACTATGTCTCTGAATGATTAAAAGACAAACTAGACTATTTACTGTTTCTGTGCTCTTTATGGAATATTAGATTTGAAATGCAATTTAAAAGTCTGCCTGGCCCCAGAAGGATTAAGGATTCAGACTTATTTAAAGAGAGAACACTCAAGGACTTTTAGGGAAATCTCTGATGGTAATACCTTAACTTGGAATCAGCTGTGTTGCTTACGTTGCCCTCCACTCCTCACACACAGACCCCTCTCCTTTTTCAAAACCTGCCAGGACTGAATCCTGCCACTCTGTGCTGCTCATCAGCCTAAACCCATAGTAATTTTTTTTTAAAAAAAACAGTGTACAAGAAAAACCTTGCTGCTTCTTCTTTAGCAGCTCCATATGCAACTGCCAGACACACACAAAATTAAAACATAGTTACCCAAAGAAATTACATCCTAGTACAAGCCCAAGCAATGCCCAGAAAGTCTTTGCAATTCAATTTATGTTCACACCACTCAAACCACCTGCATGACAAACATCTCTGCTTCTGAATGAAATTTCCACTCGCACCCAATGCACCATCAGCCATAACCTGGGGGTACGTGCAGCTTCTCCAGACACCACCGGCCCCCAAAGGTAATGCTGTCTGTAGTAAAATTAGGCTGTTTCTGATATAGATATTGTTCATGAAAAATCACTGTAATGCTTACTACCTTATTTGATCGCATCTGAGGTCACTGACACAAAGATATGTTGAGGATATCGGTGCAGAGGAGAGGAATCTGTGCCTGCAGCTCCATGGGCCCCGCTGGTCCGTCTCTGGAAAGACATGGGTGCCTGCAGCACCCACTGGAACTGCAATGGATGGGCTCACGTGCCTGGGTCTGTGGCATTGGTGATTCAGGGAAAACACACAGGAGCACACAGAAAACTGCATGCTGCCACTGCTCATCTCCACCAACGTGCTCCTCAGCTGGCTCATGTGTCCATGCCTGGCTGGGACTTGGGAGAAAGACTGCTACAGGAGAGCTTCCCTGAGCGGCCAGGCTGCAGTCAAGGATCTCCCTGCGGAGTTGTGGGTGTGAGGAGAGACAGGCCTCCTTTGCTGCCCGCCGGCTTCCCAGCCCCCTTGCCAGGCAGCGAGCCAGCATCTGGGCTGGTTCCCTTCCTGCCCCATCAGACTGTAACACACCGTCAGGCTCTGTCCTGCATGATCAGGGAGAACAAATATCCTCTACGCTCACCATTGGTTTTTTTTGCTTTGGTTTTCACTCATTCAGTGGTTTAAAATAATTTCTGTGAGCCAGCATACCCCAGAAACTGCTCTATCCACACAGCTGAGGAAGCCAGGAGTGTGGGGACAGGAGAGAGCAGGAAGAAAAAGAAACAATGAGAAATGAGCGTTACAGAACCCAGCTCTCTGAAAACCAATTATTCCAGAATTACGGCTGGCATGGTTAAAACAATCCACCCCACCCCAGTAACAGAGGCATGAACAAATCCCATTTTCAGCAACTGTTCTCCTTTCCTCCACCACTTCCTCAGCTGTGCCCGAGGTACTTTTTCAGAGTCCAAGAATCAACTGGATCAGAAAATGGATCCAGGTTAAAAATAACTACAAATAAAATGGTTGTTTCAAATGCAGAACAATTTGCTAGCCCAGCTCACCGCGTGGCAGTAAACCATTTTTCTGACACAGCTGATGGCGCAGCGCAAGCGTGGGAATGGGCGGCTTGTGGCTGGGTCTGTGAGGACGCAGGACCCGCTCGTGCCAGTGCTGCCGTTTAAAGGCCCGTCCATGTAACCACAGCCTCCATTCCTCTCCAGCCCAGGCCTCTCGGGAATTCCGGGTGGCAAGCCCCGGTATTTGATTGCCTTTGACCTTGCACAGCCGTTTGCCTGGTGCAAACAAAGCAGATGGGAGGGCAATGCTGGCTTGGGAGGGCATTTCCCATGTGCTGACACAGGTGTCCACCGTGAAGCAGAAGACCCAAAAAAGCCCCATAGGGGATCCTCATCTGTGCAGAGTTTGCTCACTGCATACAGGATAGCAGATTCTTGAGAACAAAGGAAAGGTCAGAATTAATTTCTTTCAATTGCTTGTGTAACTTCAATGACATCTTGGGAGCTAGTTAGTTCCCAAGGTAGCATTTATCTATATAACGCCCTTACAGTGGCTTTGAAAATGTCAAATGTTGGCATTTGTTGCTAGTCCAAGTAATCAAAATACTGATTTCTCAGCTAAGTATCCTGCTGTAGACAGTAACTACTCAGCGTAGGAGCGTTACAGCTCTCACCCACGTGAACGCATTTTGCGCTGCCTGCTGGGCCCTTTTGATTCACCCAGCAGAAATAAACGGACACATAATCAAAACACTTCCCACCCCATGCCACAGGAGAGATGAGAGAGAGGCCTGATGACACTGCTTTGCCATACTCACCCACCCAGCTACGCCTAATTCCTGATTCACCAACAAAAAGCCAGAGGTCCGTCTTAACTGCAGGGTGGACAAACCATGACAAATACGACAGCACCGAGACAACAGGTCTCCTCTTTACCCACAGAACAGATCCAGCACAGGCACACCCTGCAAACAGCGGGTAGCTTGGTTGATTAATCACATGTGGGCACATTTAATTAACCTATGCACAGGTTTTTAGACTGCAAACAAGGAAGAAACTCATACAACTACAGACCTCTGGTCTTTCCAAAGACGGAAAACCAGTTTCCAGAGCAAACTCGTGGCTTCCTCATTTTCACTCCCAAGACACAGGGCTTCTATAAATCCATACAGCACTGAGATTCCATAAGGAAAAAAACAAAATACAGTGCAGCCCATGCTACCCCCCCCCCCCCCCCCCCCCCCCAGTATTTAGTAATAGGATTTCAAGCCTAATAAGTCTTTCTCTAATCCAGAATATATAATAACATGCTTTTTAAAAGTGAATTAACCTGGTTAACCCCATGGGGTTTCATTATTTGCACTGTAATAGTTCTTCCTTCCCACTTCTGTTTCATAAACCCTGCAGTGTGTACTTGACATTTTATTTAATATCTTTAGTTGTTACTTTAGAATTTTACATTCTACATTTTTCCACCAGAAAAACATCTACTCCATTCTTAACAGAGACACACCCGTGTCACCGCGTACTTGGGAGGCATATGCTGCAAGAGGCATACGACGAGCAAGAACCCCACAAACGCAAGCACCCAATGCTACAGTTACCTGGAACCAGTCAGGGAAGCAGGCATGCTTCCACTCTATACCTTCCCACCTGGATCTGGCCTCTGAAGGCAGTGATGTCTGTACCATATTTGCTATAGAAACCCTTACTGTTTGGGACAAAGTTTAGGACTCCCATTCCCGACTGTCTGAGACAAAAACCTGAGTCTGTGCACAAGAATGTAATGGAACTTAAAAAGATCAAACCAGCTTTTCCTTTCCCTCTAATAGTTTTATTGAAAGTAGCAAGTGTTTCATGCGTCTTAACAGGTTTTACTGCCTGATGCAGCAAACATGAGAGAAATGCTCATTTTGCACTGACTTGACTCTGATATCAGTATTTTTCAATCAGATTTTTACTTTATTTTGGGTTATTTAATGTATTTCATATCAATAGCCATAAATTATACTGAATAAAACTTTGAATAATAAGAGCAATGATGATGATGAGTTCAATTCTTTCCCCTTAATAGAACTCAGCATTCCTCTAAATAGCATTTTCTGGGTACAAATCTGTTTTGTGGGACTGATGATTCAGTAGAGTCTGTAAGATAACTAGCGTACAACAAAGCTTATAGAATATTTTTTAAAAAATTCCACATCTTTTTTGGCTGTTCATTATTGGAGAGTAGGCTGCTCATTTACTAGATGAAGCTATAAAACTGATTGCTTCAGAGATTGGGAAAAGTAATTTTCTTACTTGATTCAGGCAACAAAGTATATTACCACTTAAAGGAAGACTATAATACTATCAGTAAAAGCATTACTAAAGTTGGATTGTGGCTTTCTTTCTCTGCCTAATTATAATTGCATATATTTTTACTACAAAAGCAATCTATTTTAAATATAATAGAGAGATTTGTAAACTCCCAGACTGCTTACCCCACCTCCCTTCAAAAACTCCTTTCTTCACTTGGGTTAGCATTATGAAGCACTAGATTTGTTTATATACTTCCTAGATGAAACATCCAGGAATTCAGGGACAGTTTTTTTCATCTTAACACATGAGGAATTAGATCACAAGCTTCTATGAATGAACAAGGCAAAATCCCTACCAAAAAAAAACCCCCAAAAACAAAAAACGCAGTGATTATTTATTTCCGTCTCTCTTTTTAACTTACCAGTGCAATTTCATTCTGCTATTTATACATTCTAAGCCCATCAGTATTGCAACAGCCACTTCTCAATGTGCTGACAAGCAATAACAACACTGGTGCGATCACTCCCAGAATGCGGTCCTCGGGCACCCGTTGCTCTGCTGGGGGCTCTGGCAGTTTCCTTGCCATGCAGGAGAACTCCCCAGCCTGGCAGGTGGGACATTAAGTGATGCTCTGAGCGGCCCTAGAGACTTGTCTCCAGGCTACCACAAGCCAAGAGCACGAGCTGACCTGGTTGTGGCCACGCAAGGCAGAGGCACAGCCCCAAATAACCCAGGGCTGCCAGCAGTGCAGCCCTGTTCCCTTTTACTAATTCTTCTCATTTGTCTCTCAGCATCTTTCCCTACCTCTTTCCTTGGACCCTATTACCCTGCCAAGCCAGCCTTTGACTTTTCTAACTTTTTTCCAGATCATTCCTATCTCAATTCCAATTATTTTTCTCTCTTTTCACCTATGTTGGCAAAAGGCGAAGCATGCTCTTGTGACAGCATTCTTGTCTGACCTTTTCCTAAATTAATTACTCACTTTTCTGTGTCTGCCCTTCTCTTTCATCTGATTCATTCCTCCTTTTTATTTCATTTCCCCCACTACTTTCCCTCCACGTCATTCTTCCTCCCTCTCCTTCACTCTCTTCCATTTCATCCTTAGTTCATTATTTCACTCTTGCCTTTGCCCACTCATTCATTGTTTCATTTATCCGTATATTCATTCAGCTATTCATGCACTCCCCCACTCTCCAATTACTTGAGGAATGTATTTTATTCTCTGACTACAGAAGCAGCACAATATATCCTCCAAGCCTTTACAAACCAATTTGTGGAAAGTAAAATATTTTTTTTCTTAAGAGTTGTAAGGCTAAGCACAGTTTTGGGGTGCCCAGTTTTTTCCTAATCTTATTTTACGCCTTCTTAGTCCAAACAACAACTGAAGCTGAGCTTTTTTTCCTTACCATGGGTCTAAGGTTCTTAGAAGAACAAGGCACTTTTCAGCCTGCTCCAGCAGAGCTGCATTGTCTATTCTTCGTGCTTACTTTTAGAAAAGACTGTAAAGAGTCTCATGCTTGATTTACTACTGTTTTGACCAGCCTGTCGGATGCATTTTTGAGGGCTTCAGCATTCTGGTTTGGTCACCCACATACTTCATAGATTAAAATGGAGAGGTTTTAAAGAGACAGATGGGCATGCTCCAAAGTCAAAAGCAGAAAAATTCTGACAGTGCATTGAGGAAAAATAAAAAGCACATGAGGAAAAAATGCTTCGTCTTTGAGGAAACACATAGGGGATTCAAATCAATAGCTTGCCAGTTAGTAGCTTTTTAACACAGATTGAGTTTCATCCAAACAGCCTATTTGAAATGTAGAAAGCAAAATAAAAGGAAGCCACAACTCCACAGATTCTATGTTACTAGCCAGGTGAAGGACACGTGCAATATAGTCAATAAAAGTGACAGCACGCTGAAATCACAGAGGGTTGGCACCAGACCACAAATATCATCTCATCTCCAGTGTAAATATCAGTAACTGTCTGCGAAGGACAGAAATACAGCTGTAGTACTCCCCTGTGACATTTTGAACCAGTGAAGAACAAGGTCTGTAGGACTTCTCAAAACCACACAGGACAGCCAGAATTAGCGCAAGGACACCGAGATGGAGATGGGCCAGTTGGGCACCATCTGGGATAGCAGGAGAGTCCAGGATAGGGGCTGCGTAGCTGACTGCTTGCAGCTGCACGCCGGGGTCCCTACGAAAGCCAGGCCAGAAGGCAGCATATGCACTTCTCTTCCCAATAATCATGTTGTGGGCACGGTGCCAAGCCCTCCAAGGCACTCACTCCAGGCTGCAGGAGAAAACGCTGCCGTGACTCCAGAAGCCTGCCCAAAGCAGGTAGCTGGACACACACCCAGGGATGCTTGAGGCATGAGAGTGTGGGGCAGCACAACAAGACAGAAAGGGAAAGCGATTAAGTTTGCACTATAAAACGCATGGAAACTGGAAATCGTAAAGATTTGGTGGTGAATGTGGCTGAATATTGATAGAAAGTAGAGGGACTGCACAGGCAAGCAGGTGCCTCCTGCATGGAAACCATGAAAGGTCAGACTGAAAGCAGTACAAGACATTAACAGGAAAAAGTTCTGCTGGGGGGAAGGATCAGGTCTTTGGGACAAAGACTGCTGCTGTACAACCTCTCTCTTGGGTATTACAAAAGACAAAATGAACCGAGCAAATAAGAAGAAAAATCCAAGAGAAAAAAGAGAGTCTCATATTTGAAGTTGCCTGGAACTACCCAGAATATCTGGATCCCACGGCTGCTGTTCCACAAAGTCGCTCTGCACGAGAGGGCAGGGCAGCTCTGGTGCACACGGTGTTTTCCGAGGACTTAGTCTGAGCCCCTGGGGTCTAATCCTGTTCACAGTGATGCACATTAAGCGCTACATAGCGATAAGTACTCCTTAAATAAACACCCAAAGCAAGACACAGACTGTGTGAGCCACAAACTGATATCGAAATACGTGGATGTCTACGCTCTTACCTGTGCCTGATTTCTTTGCCTATGAAAAAGGAACTCCATTTCCTGAGAGCATCATGAATGTTTATTCTTGAATATTCATGAAGCACTCTTATTTCAGTGTTAAAAAAAAAAACGAAAAAGGAAACTGTTTGTCTCCAGATGACACCTCGACTAGTGTTCAGTAAGCGAAAGAAGAAACAACACAATGAAAATGATAGTGAAATAAAATATTCTACACATGCTTACATGAGCATAAGAATCCCTGCGCGCTAAATTTAATAGGGTCAGTGGGAAGAAGATTATGTTATACTCAACCACAGCCCATCACTGCTGCAAACAGCTTGATGGTACAAAAAGACATGATACAGAGAATATCTTTTCACATACCATAAACGATTGCTTCATTGACCAATTAGTGAATGCCCAAGCTTCTCAAAGCTACTCTTGAATTATTTTGAGCAATGTGTAGTACTGATTCAACCTGCAACTACCAAAAAGCCCCCGTAAGGACAACTACACACTGTACTCCAGCTCATTATCTTTGTGACAACAACATCTACACCCCACAAGCCTGTTCTGCTAATGTTTGATTTCAGGAAGACCACCGTCATACCGCAAGGATGTATGCCAAGAGAAAAACAAAAGGCCAAAGAGAAAAAGCTTTACTGTTTTCCTGACAATACTTGTAAACATTTTCGTAGAGGCTCGGCCTAAATGTGTATGATTACCAAAACCAAATACCCCTCTCCCAAGAGATGGTGCAAGGACAATTAAAAGAGAATGTAAAGAAGAATGTTAAAGATAAAATGGTGTACTTCAGTAAGTAGATTTGAGTCCTTGTGAAAAAAAGAAAAGAGGGGGAAGGAAAGAGAGAAAAGTATAATTAAACTCAGGCAAGCTAAATGTAAAACTGTATAACGTGAATCAAAAAGATATTGAGGAAATATGGATACAGATGCTACAGAACACTTTGCTACTGTTTCTAGTGTTTTGTGGATGACAAAAATACAAATAGATTCAAAAGTGATTGCACAAATTAAAGGAAGAAATCACAACAGATTGCTGGACTCCATGAAAAGGCAGTTCCTAACCTACAAATTACTAAAGGATATACAGAGTAAGGGGAATATCAACCTCCACTTGTTTGGGTTGTTACATTCCTTCTGTAAGCGTGCGGCTCTGCTGACCCCAGCGCAGCAGACCGACCTTCCGTTCGTTTCCAGCCTTATGGCTGGGAACAGTTGCTCTGTGACCTTTTGCTTAGGAACTGTTATTTTTGAAGCCTTGACATTACAACCATCATAATGTTCTTTCAACATGGTTTTGAAGCTTGCTAGAGATATTATTTAGTCCTATAACCCTGCTAATATTTTTCCCCATCAATTTTTGCAAACTTGACTACTGAGATTAAAAGCATCAAAGCAGGGATCTGTTTTGTTTGGAGTCACTGAAGCGACTGTCAGTTTCTGCACTACATAATTACTGGTATTTGCACACTATAGCTAGTTAATATTCTGTCCAAAGGGAGGAAAAGATGCTGAATGCACTCTGTTCTCAGGTGTGAGCATTAGAGACAATCATTCTACAAGGATACGCAATAAGAGATGGAAATGATGGAGAGTAGCATAGAGATATTCTGGGAAATTTTCTTCCAGCTGAATTACTTTAGGACAAGCTTAATGGAATTTACTTTCCAACCATTAGGCTAAGTGAAAAATCGGTAATACACCAAAGTGCTGTAGAAGCCTAAGGTTAATTTGAAAATCAATATAGATTACCAGAAAGACCAGTGTTAGCATGACGATGGCACCTCTTTGTTACAAAGCTAAAGCTTGGTAACTAACGCTGAATAAACTGGCAAGATTTGATCACATGGGTTTACTTTATGGTACAATTGTGCTCTATGTGCCAACCCAAGGGCAGGCACAGTTGAGTAGCCTTTCCAAAGTATTCATCAAATGAAAAGCAAATGGTGTCAGTGAAACAGGGTCAGCTTGGTTTGGACATTTGTTAACGCCTTTAGATGCTTTTGACAACTTCTTATATAACTTTGAGCACACGATCCTTTAATTGCAGGTTTGAAGCAGAAGTGTTACATGGATTGAGCTAAGCAGCAAAGAAGTTAGAAGGATGCAAAAACATGTATACAGCTGTAGAGATCCAAGCGTCGGTGTCATGTCACTTCAGATGATGGTCTTCTCAGAGCTTCCAGGTTTGTAGTTGCATTTCAGTCCAGACGACATGAAAGACTTGAACAAGGTGAGAGAACAAAGACTCACCATCACCAGGAAGGCTGAAACCTGGTTGCAAACAGTAGCAATCAAAAATATACCAAGTCATACAAGCAAGACTGCTGTGACTGACCAAGGCATGGTTCTAGGAAGACAGTCAGGCTTCCACTGGACATGAAACATGTGGGAACCACATGAATGGACAAGACAAACTTCACCAACAATAAATTAACCTGCTTTCTTTGGACCTCTCCGTAGGGCCATCAGCCTTCATCTCTTTTCAGGATGGGACAGCATCGGTGCTTTTGCATACAAGAGAAAGCACGGGGTGCCAAAATTTCTTCAAAGGGAGCACAGCTACCTAACAAATGTTTCCTGAGCTCAGATGGCCCTGGCAGCTCTTACCAGCTCCTCCAGTAACTGTAGGTAGGAACTTGCATGCTATTCACTATGTTTTAAAAATGTCACAACTAATTTCTGCTAATGCCATCCATTATTGGTTCCTCTGTATGAAAAAGTGTCAGCGACTCAAACCAGCTACTGCCACACAAGAAGAATCCATTCCAGCATGTAAACTATCAAGCAAGAATTGGAGATGATCCCTGTGCTACGAAGCTGCCGCATTGGACCTGACTAGTTACTACCAGACAAAAGCAATTTGGCTGTTCACAAGATGGTTGGATTACCAACACTCATAGTTGTGCTGGAGCTTATGAAATATAAAAGTGCCCGTTTCTGCCAAATCCATGGATATACACACATTAATAACAGACTCATGAGCAAGGACATTTGCAAACTGAAATTATGTACTAAAATACTGATCAATCTACCATAAAGGCCTTTTCAATTACAAATTTCAAGGCAGAAGGATTAAGTTATTGTTTCTACTAAACACCTATCATCTTAAAAGTACCTGACAATATACATAGCCTTAAGTCATCAAGGAAAAAAATAATATTATTTACCTATGGGCCTTTGAAACAATGACTACAAATACTGGAAAGCATGTGCCTGATTTTAAAATGCAAAGTACACATTATCAATGGGAGGGTACTGTCCCTGGGAACACAGCCATTCCTCTCAGAAAAAGTATTCATTTCTAAATAAAATCTACACACACAGATGCTGTAGAGCTTAGAATTAGAATTTATTGCTTGCATATCTGGCTCGGATGGGCACAGTTTTTGGCTTAAGTGAACCTTTTTCCCCCCTCTCCATCTTTGCAAAACAAGCCAGTACAACCCAAGGTCCTGGTTGCCTTCAGAATTTAAATTATAGTGAGGATTTTTTGTCTCTATTGGTTGCAGATGCGGCAGCCTCATACTGCTAATTATCTCATGCTAGAGAACTCGGTAAGGCAGGCCACGCTTAAATGTTCTTAAAGTTGGTGAGCTTCATCTACATAAGAGAAAATAAGCTGTTTCACATTGTGATTGATTACGATGCCTAATTTTAGTATATTTGTATGTCCAGTGCAAGTTTTATTTCCAGATTAGCCATCTAGTTTCCTACAGAACCTATAATAAAAACTAGACTATCAGCAGCTTTTTTTTTTCCTTTTTTCTAAGCTAAAGGACATCTGAACTAGGTAGCAGGCAATGCCTAAATGTTTACACCAGGTATGTTTTCTACTCCAGCCACTCATTTGGAATTGCACAGAAGGACTGATTCTCCAATAAAATTTCAAAATCCTGTCCTACAGTTGGAAGCTTAAAATAATTCTTTCACAAATAAGGGCAAAATATTTCTTTCAAAATATATCTAGGGACAGTAGAAGAAGCAGAAACAGAGCAGGGACTGGAAGCCAGGTTTCTTCCATCCCAAATGAATGTGTGACTACCAGAGTCATCTTTAAATGCAGGTGGAGATTAGATTTTCTGCACACTGTTAGAGCTCGAATAGGAGGGACCGAAGAAGTGCCACTACAGAATACCCTCTGCACTTCCCAATTCTTTGTGATTGCAAACACTGGTTTACCAAGTTTAAGATTTTCAATACTAGCTTGAACAATTTGCTTTCTGTCAGGTGCCTGGTAAGGTAGACAGCTCTTCTTTACAGTTAACAATTTAGAAACCTTCAGACAGAGCGGGATTTTTAACCTGATCTTCTGCAGCTCAGGCAGATGTTCTGTGTCAAACACATTCCGTGTACCTATACGGGTGTTTAAGATGTAACAAAAAAGCCACCCACCTGCTCCTCTCAGCCACGATTCATAGGGTGGAGATGGCTTACCTTATACTGCAGCATCTAACTCCCCAGCTGAAACAAGTGAGAAACATGGCACATGTCTTCTCACTCAATTTGGGCATAAACCCAAAGCTGAACGCTTCCTTGCTATCAAGACATTAGCGGATGTGTGCACACGTAGTAACATAAACTGAGGTAAAAGAGTTTAGGTGCCTAAGCAGAAATATGCTTACCCCAAACCAGCCAAGCACGAGTTCCTGCCTGTTAGTGTTGCCCAGATGTTAGGTAGATACTCAAATGCTTGAATCTCTGATGCAAAACTGGCACCTGCATCTTTCTTTCAAGATGGGATGTGACTAGTTTTGGAAATTCTGCTTGGCATTTCTCATTATGCAGAACCCTGTCAAAGTTATTATGCAGTTCTAAGATGTAGAGATCATAATGAGGTCTTTCATCTTGGCACTGGCTTTAAGATTGCTTGTCACCGGCTGAAAGCCATTAAGAAAATACCAGGAAACACTCTCCAGCAGTAACTAATAAAATCTAAATCAAATCACGGATCTACTCTGCTGTGGGTACCCAAGGAATATAAAATAATAATAAAAAAGGAACAAGGTCTGATTCATATTAAATCAAAATTTAGAAATGAATTTTAAATCAGGTGTCAAAAGCCTCACCAGTACAATTTTCATTAGCTGCCTTTTGAACACTGTCATATTTTAAGGTAAGGCTTAGGCAGAGTTTTAGAAAAATATCAACACTTAAAATCTGAAAGGAATGGAAGAAGGGATTTCTCCTCCTCCATTCACATCCACCTTTGTTTAATTCTCTGAAACTCAGATCCAAACTACTTGCTTCCTTCAAGAAGACTCTCACCCCTTTGTCTACTGGTCCTCACAAAGGATTCTGCTTACTTGTTCCTGAAAAATCATAGGGGAAAATTAGTCTATTTTTGGTAGTGCTGAATTTTAGAAGAGCAGGAACTTATCCTATCTTCAACACCCTTCCCTCTCACGGGGTCATGCAGAATCCAGCCTAGGAAAGGCTGATGAAGCAAACAATGGAGCAACAAATCCATGTAATGCCTTACATAAAATGATCAACTGAACTTCAGCTATCAAGAGCACTCCTTGCACTCCTATGGAGCATGCATCAGAAGATGTTATTTGTGCGGTTCATTGTACAAAAACTGGCCATCTGGAGAGGCACAAATCTCTTCAAGACCCACCTTTGGGATTCCAGCTTCCCACTGTATAAATGGAGTCTATTTTCTTCTTAGTCTTTGCAGTGTTTTTACTTCAATTCTTGACAATTCCTCTTCATGTGAAGATAATAAAGGCCTACTTTCAATCATAGAAAAGCCCATTAGAAGCATCCTCAGAAGGTCATCTGGCCGAATCTTTAGTGGGAAAGGGAGCCTCTATGAAATTATCTAGCACCCTGTGCAGTCACATCTTGAACACCTCCAGCGACAGGGACTCTACCACATCCTTGGGAGGTTGTGCCAGTCCATGATTATTCTTACTGGAAAAAAAATATTTCTTTCTTATGTTGAGATGAAAGCACTAAACACATAAGTTTATGTTCTCCTTCCAAATCATTATGAAACTATTAAAACCAGCTTTGAAACCAATCTAGACCTTCCCCATACACCAGAGATAAATACTCACGAGGCCACTCCTCTCAGCGTCTCATTTACTTTCTTGTTAGAATTACCAGTGAGAGCTCTTTCATAATCTGCTCACAGCCCACTGTCCCCATATTTGGAACATTTTCTCTAATACTGAACCTCAATATTCTGGGCTGAATGTAAATCAGTATCATCGTGGTTTACCCTTCCAATGGCTTTCACAAAACCCCAGGCTGCCCACAACACAAAAGTCTTTTAGGCCCAGAGAAATTTAACCTTGTTCTCTCTTACTCCTATAGCTTTATCTTTTTCACAGAAAACGGCGGTTTCTCCCAAATGGTGAACTCCACATCCCTAGGGTTTAGGTTTTGCAGTACACAAATTGTCTAAGTTAAAAAAAAAAAGTGCTTAACTTACAGCTTGTTTGATAAGGAGACATTGGACTGATGTTCCCAGGTGATTTCCACTTTTTCTATGGCATAACACAAGATTTTCAGTTCTTCTATAATATGTTAAAAATATGACATCATCTTCCCTCTCCTCCACATTTAGATGGGGAAAGGGAACATGACTGTGGCCAAAGGTAAGAACAACTCATGTGCCACAAGCATCACAGCTCTGAAACTATGCAGCAACTTACGTGTACCAGCCAACAGCAGCAGAGAGAATATGGGACTTAACACCTTTCAACTGATATATAAATTATATTTACTGTTGCTGTCCATCATACAATACTGTCATTAAAACAGAAGTACAGGAAAACCCCAAACCACTAAAATTCCCTAGGCATTACACGAATCCTGAGCTTTCTGGTGCCATGGCAGATGAAGCCTATCTAAACCAGGTTCCAGTGGCCGGTCCTACCTCCCTTGCCAACCCCAGCTTCATTCTATCTCTGTGTTGTACTCACCATTTATGTCTGTGAAACCACACACTGAGTAATTCAGAAATCTAATGCAAACTACACCTAAGCCAGCGGGAAAAAAAACCAAACTCAAAACCCCCCAGTCTGTAACCAAATCAGCCCCCTGAACTGTTTTACCACATCATCGCTGGTGCAAGGAAGGAGGCAGGGACGGCAAAGGAGAGGCTGAGATCATGCAGCTGCCCAGATACAATCTGATGTAATTTGTCATGGAAAGGTATCTGCTACCAGTTGCAAACTAAAGTGTACAAATAAAAGCACAAAAAGCTGCTAGAGGTCCGCTTCCTACTCATTTCTCTGTCTCCCTGCAATAATATAACTTCTTAGTTTCTCTGGTTTGGTTGTGTCAAGTTAAGAGAGAGTGTAAATCCTGGGCAAATGTGCCCAGACTGCTCAGTGAGGAACAGCTGCACCTGTGATATAGTGATTAGACCCTGCCCTAGCACAACGACTTTATCATATTTTCCGGTTTCATTACTAACATTCATTAGCTATTCGTTGAGCTAGCTGATTTATTTCGTAAAAAAATCACATTATGACACAGACAGACTCCTCTTTTCATATCTACTTCAGCCAGCATTGACAAAACAAAAAGCCTTCCTTGCAAATAAATGAAAAATGATTCATGAAAAGGCAGTATTTGGGGAAAAAAGCGAGTAGAGAAGGCACAAAGCAATGCCATTTGAAGAAAGGGAAATCCATTGGCATGACAGCATTAACACTGTCAGCTAAAATAAAATCATAATTAGTAAGGGATTTAGATTCTGTACACGTAAGAAATGATACAACAATCTGCTAATTGGAGACAATGCTATTCAAACGTTACTGAGGAACAAAGGCTGGTACATAATTATGTGCAAGGAGTGGGAGGGTTCTAAGAAGTGTTTCAATCTAGTAGACTGAACCACAGCTGAGAAAAGGCTAAAACAATAGCCTTGAAAACAAGCATTAATAAGCTACTGTCACAGCACAGTGAGGATAAAGAAGAACATGTTTGTTGACACAGTGAGCCACATTTTGCCTACAGGCAGACCTTTCACAAGAGAGTCATATACATATATGCATAGTTTTTGTATACACGTGTGATAGCAAAATACAGCTGTACCATTAACTACAGAGAAGCAAGACTTCACAGCCTAGGACCGTGTATTATAAAAGGTCCTACAAAAATAAAATCACTGTTTACAGCCTGTTTAGTAATAATTTTGACAATGTGCTGGGACAACTTACATGTAGTTGATACTCCTATACATTTTTTAATTACAACTACAGAAAACAAATGGTCAGACCTGGTTTCTGGTACCTGTGCTGCCATTAATAATTGCTAGTTTCCCCTTGGAAACAGAAGCAGCAAGCGACCTCATCTAACAGCGATGTTGTAAAAAGTAATTAATTAATACTGTATTTGTGGAGCACTCGCAAACCACAGTGAGAAGCGGCAGGGAAAAGCCTATGAAGAAATTAATCATTCTGCATTCAGTGCAGGATCTGGCAGATGTGCAATAAAGAAAGCCTGGAGACATACATTAAATATGAAGACAAAAAAAGGGTTCTAGCCACTACCAGCAGAAATAATATCTCCTGAATGAGCATCATCCGCCTTAGGCATTAAATGTTTGATGTATTCTCATTCAATTCAAGGGGAAAAGTTCTGATTAATGTGGTAAGATTATAGCAAGTACCAGCCAGGTATTCTATGCAAAATATAGAAGCTGATAATGTAATTAAAGTCTATAATAAATATACATTCTGGGACTGGTATTTCCTCATTTCTGCATGCTTCATCTTGCAACTAAATAACACTCCCACAGTGCAGCAATTATTAGCAAATGTACATTATCTCAGCACTTGGAGGCTCCTGCCACCACAGCTCTAGATGTGCCATGTGTTAGCGCAGTAAATCAGCCCATGTTTCCGCTGCAGCTGCTAAACTGCTTCTGTAACCAAGCTACCCTGTTTTACAGCTAGCCCAAGTGAGTCAGGGTAGCAAAGACATGACAAAAAAAGGCCTAGCAGTGGTGAAAGCCTGCAGGTTCACAGCTAGCGCAGGTATCTGTACAAGCAACGCAGTTGTAAATCACTGATTTTATTTTACTGTACATCAGTTCAGTCCTGCTCTCCTGTCCACATAAGTTATGCTTTATCTTACCCCATCGGCTCAAATCTGAAGTCATTTCAACTTTCTCCTCTGTTAATCAGCAGGGACGGCTGCTGGAGAGGAAGGATGTGTAAGGAGTTCTCTAGGATGCACCCCTGGGTTGGAAAAGGTCTATCAAAGCTGCTTTCTACAGTACTTCAGAAATGGGGAGAAGAGGCAAGGGGGATCCATGCATGCCTGTCTAGAAAAATGGAAGATGTGCTAGAATAATCTGGCTGGCAGAAATAGTCTCAACATCTGTGCTGAGATGCAGCAGTGCTGTATTCCTAGTACCAAACCAACCCACTGCATGAGACAATATGGATGACCAAGTATAGTTCTTCAAGCAACCGCATATAAATCCACACCACCGTGTCCAGAACAAGACTTTTACCTGGGCTACTGAAGTCAGAAAGGGCACGCTGCCTGAAGGTGCAGCATGCGGTAGGTGACCATGGGCTGAGGAACGGCAGCATCCCTACGGGTTCCTGCGCAGCGTATCAACGGGTCCATCCTGGGGCTGACCCCCAAGTTATCCCTCATCCAGGCCCCAGGAGCCAGCCCCCACAGCACAGGGGCACAGCTCCAGGGTTCTGATCACCCAGTCTGCTCAAAAGAAAGGCAAGGTTCTTCCACCTTCTCCATGCAATAGCAGCTGTCTCTCATGGACAGCCTACCACCCAAGGTTGCATACAACCTGCCTCAGAAAGATGAGGCTAGCCTATGCTTACCTAGCAAGGTGAAGGCAGGCTCAGGAATGCATGAAACTCCTAGAGACCCACAGGCTATGTACGTGCCTTCTCTCCATGCTACTGCCCATGGCCTAGGCTCCAAGCATATTCACTGTTTAGGAGCAGTCAGCTCGGTTTACTAGCTGGTGAACCACCGAGTAGTGCTTGGACTCTCTGCCTGATTCAGACACCACAAGTAGGAGTCTGGGTCTGTTCAGCCAAATGCATTCTGGTTCTCCATCTTGAGAAGCTTCAAAGGTAGCTGAGGTATCGATGTACTCACTGCCTTCTTTCCCGCAAGAGGGACATTTCTATTAAAAAAGGTGCATGGCATACTTTCTAAGGCAAATCTGAGCAGTTGCAGGGGAAAAAAAATACATTAGTTATCTTCATGAATATGCGTGTCCAAATGATGATGCACAGTTCCCTTTCAAGGGTCAACCTAACTGATTTCTGAGGATGCAGGTGGCCAATGCCTCATGAGCAAAGAGATTAATAATTTTAGTAGACAGATCTTCCAGGATAGCATAGCAAAGCTGAATATGTTTGTCCTCAGCTAAGATAATGGTAGTACGTAACAGTGTTTTTGCTTTCTCCAGCAGACATGAAAAAGGCTTATATAGATACATCTTCCATTTACTGTATTTATTAGTATTATTGAACTAATAGAAATTGGGGTAGATTTTTTTTTTTTTAAGCCAGCTCACCAGTTAGCTTCTATTTGACACCAGCAGGACATAGCATGAATCTGTTGTTCACACAAGATCTGCTCATTTCAAAATGAAATCCAGATAACTAAATCTGACTGAATGTTAAAACTAACCTATCTCTTTGCAGGAATGCAGAACCAACTGAAGATATGCCTAGCTTTCCCAAAGATAAAAACCAAACGACAAACCTAAGTGCAGGTGAAAGTCTTGCAACAGAGCTGGCAATCACCATGCCGTAATCGAGACATTCTAACAAAAATATCAGAATTTGTAGAATTAACCAAATGAAAACATGAAATAAGAAAAACCCCACAGCTCAGAGTGATAAAATCAAGAAGTTATAATACTGATAGTTGAAAAAGGCTAGCAGTACACAACGTTATCTACAATTACAGGGTTCAAAGACGATGACAGCAAAACTCACAATTACTACATACAAGCAACTTTCTCCAATCCTTTGTAGCGCAGAGCACTCAAATATATTCATTACTTCATTTGAACACTCTAAAATTTCCTGTCTTAAAAGTCTGAACAAGGCATAAGGTTAACTAAAGCTAGTAAAACTGTAAAGGCCAATGTTCTGTTTCCTTGTTCAAAAAGCTCTGAGGTCAGATTGATTCCCACATACACTGAAGAGTTCATGACAAACATGGCTCCCTTTTCCAGCTAAAGTTTTTGCTGACCTTTTCTTGAAAAATGATAGGTTTTCATACTGGGTATTCTCAATAAACGATAGCTAAAATATAAAAATAAAAAATTGCCAGGTACATCAATATTAATGTACAGGTCCTGCCTCTCCCGTCTTCTGACTCATGGGAGCTTGGGACATTAGAATCACAGGGAAAAGAAATCACTTTTTCAAAGGCAGTTTCACTGACGTTGATATTAAAATACCTATTTCTTTTTCAACACCTGAGAACAAGGTAATTCCTCACTTCACAGGTGTCTGACAAAGCTGATGCACTCTTGCTGGTTATCAAAGGATTTGTACCGCTTTTGGTTACATACCAGAAACAGCCAAAGCCCTGGAACAGGCAGTGTTGTGAAACGACAAGTGTCTGTAGTTAGCACATTTAAATATAATTAACAGATGACCTCTTTAAGGGACTAGTTCTTCCATCAGTAATGTTCTTTTACTTGCCTGGTGAGGAGATGACAAGGAATTTAAACAAACAAAGACTGACTATTGTTGGAAAAGAGTTGTTTTGGTTTTTTTCCATACCACAGACAGGCATGCTGTGTTAGGGTGCTGCTACACAAAGTGACTGCTTTCCTTCATTCATTTTTTAGAACTCCCTTTGCGCTCCATATAGTAATTTGTGTCAAAAGTGATCACCATCAAAACACATAGGTTCTTTTTGCCCTGTAAAAAACGTATCCTACCCTTAGAATCATAATTTATCAGATTTTATAGATAATTAACATATTATTATTCAGGAGAATTGTGTATAGGATGGCTAATACTCCCAAGAGAGTCTAATTTCTTCCAGCATTTCTTAAACTCTCTTTGCTATTTGTTCACAGTTTCATATAAAGCAAATTCATTGATGTAGTGTCAGTTTGTAATCCCTCTTTGAACAGAGATTTTAAGCCACAAAACAATGATTAGGAAAGCAGGGACCTAAGAAATACAGGTAGCAGAGAAAACCTTGTCAGCTGGCTAAATCTGACTGATGGTCTATTTTGTAGTGCCTCAGAATCATCAGCAACATAGACAAGTTTTTTTTATTAATTTATCTTGCTACTGCTCAAAGAGGAAACTATCTTGTCCCACAAGGTATTATAGCAGTTTCGCAGGTCATGCTGCCTTACTGTTCAAGTGGCTATAGTGAACGTAAACATTTACCTAATAGCCTTTTTAAGTGCTTGCAAACTGCAAACACCAACTCCAGTAACACAGTTTCAGATTTTTGATTGCTATGAACCAGAGAAAGCTGAAGGATTACAGGGTAACAGTGCTAAACCGATAATGGGCACCTCATACCCCAGCTGAGCCTGCATTTTAACTACAAGGAACATGACATCGCAGTCAATGGCATAACAACATAAAGACCTTGGTCTTACCCTTTGTTTTCAAGTCGTTTAATACCTTGGATTCCACGGGCAGTATATCGCTCACTAGTTTTATCTCAATATTTCGGGACGCCAGTTCAAGCAATTTTTCAAAAAGGCGCTGACCCTGGGAAGAACATTAAAGGACAGCAGAAGCTGTAAGACACAGAACTGCTCAAACGGCATATCAACAAAATAAAGACACATGTTAAATCAAAAACATATTGCACAACAGCGGAGTAAATACTTGCCTAGATATAGTTAAGTCTACCCTAAAGGGTAGCAACTCAAACAACATTTTTTTGGAGAAATACTGCTTTGAAGGCCAAACTTGCTTCCTCCTTTTCCCAGATTGTGCGATACTATTGCTAAGAGGTGACACACAGAGAATGAAGTGTCCAGATTTTTTATGCTGTATAAACATATTTTAAAATTAATTTTCTTCTAAATAATTGCATTCTGTTAAATCAGAATAAAAAGGGCAAGGAAAAGAGTTTATTACAGTTCTTCTGTATTGAATTATTTTTATGTAAGTGGTTCTAACCATAGTATAACATATTTTCAAGGGGTTGTGTGCTCATCTTTAGATGAGCTATACCAGGAAAGAAAAAAATGATCAACATGTATTTCATATGCTTCTACTTACACTGTTATAACTTCACTATTTATACCTTATTTCTAACAAAGAACAAAAAAAGGAATTGTCAGACTAAGCTAGATGCATGTTAAAACAGAAATCAAGACATTTGTTTCACATGAAAAACAACACTTCAAATCACCATGTTTCTATATCCAAGAAATAAAGAAAAAGTAGATCTCCTGATCGCGTAAGTTTTAGATTGAATAACTTCATGAAAAATGCTTAGAAGCATCTAACTACACAATGTCCAGCATAAAATATCCAGTGTATCGCCACTGTGCTGTGTTACTACAACCGCAGTTAGAGGTTATTTCCTCGCTGCCATCCTGGCTTACTCCAGCAGACACCACAGCTAGCAGCTGAACACACAAAAACTTTGGGTTTTAGACAGCTGACAAAGTGCCTGCCCTACCCACCCAGTTCACTCTTGGTTTAATACAAAGCTGGCCCCAAGGCACAGCTACAACCAAAAAGCACCAGCCATACTAACTAAAAACAGGTAGAAGGTCAAGCTTCCCACAGAACCACATCGGATAGTTTTCTGTACAGACTTACTCTAAAAATCTTAGAAAGATCTTTCTGTTCAACAAAAAACAGAGAAAGCAAAAGCATTTTGGGATGATGCGATCTGACATAGCGTGGACTAAAAAACCCTGAGGCAGCAGCCCTCCTCCCACACGTAACCCTGAAGCAGCAGCCGGTGGAAAGCCACCCTCTGCTGTCACTGCCTGCACAGGCTGACACTTCCCAGCCTTGCTGGGCCGTCAGCATTAAGCAGTCACAGAAAGTAGCCTGTCTACAGTACAGACCTGGTTTTTAACATCCACTTCTTTTGAATAGACGTGGCAAAATAAGAATACCCAGCCCCCTAAAAACTTGCTTTCTCAAAATTACAGAGCAGCCAGAGGCTGCAAAGGAAACACAGAACTACTTTTTTGTTGTTGTTGTTTAATATCTTTTTTTAATATTTATTTTTTTAATTTTTACTTTATTTTATTTTTAATTTTAATATACTGTTTATATTTTACTTTTGTGATATCTGCCCTTCTTGCTGGCTCAAATCCACTGCACAGCTCCCTGCTCGCCCCAGGGTTCCTAGTCAAGCTAGTGCCATAACAGAAGCATCAGACAACAGCTAACTGAGCAGGAGAACAAAAATACGCTTTGCCTGAAGCTCCAAATGTTTCTGGAGGTGACAAAGCAGTTCCATATGTCAGAAATAACACCTATGATTTAACTCACACCCCCAAAAGCCCTTACTGAGTTGCTGTGCAAGTCAACGAGTGGTTTTCCCTCACATTCCTCACAATGCTAAAAGGAGCCTTAATTCTTACATCAGTGATTGTGTTGGGATTTTTTTAAGAGGGGCAGATGTTACCAGAGGTAAGAATTCATGAGATAACAGTGTGGAGGGGATAGATGCTGCAGATGGAGTTACGCAGCAGCTCCATCGTGATCCTAGGGAGCAGGCAGGCACTAACCGATATTCCCAGGTGCCATGCTCCCCCCCAGGAGGGTCTCTCCTGCCCCTGCTGCTGACTGACAGTGCTAAACTCTAACCGAATCCGGGAAAAACAATCACTGTGCTGTTGCCTGCCCAGTTCCCAGCCCATGCCTTGCCCCGTCCCCCAGCTCTCCCAGGGGGACAGGCTCCCGATGTGCCAGAGCTCAGGCAGCCTTTGGACCCGCTTCTTCTGGGTCCACCGACTGGAGACATCAGCAGTTTTGATTTTCATTAGTTATATTTTTGCAAGAAGTAAGCAGGGAAAATCAAGGACTAAAAGGCTTGCATGACGTAAATTAATGAAATATTTATATACACATAGAAACAGCTACTCAGTTTCCATGTGTTGATTTAATTTACTAGGTAGAAAGACAGACACACACTGGTTTTGCTGGTTATCTGTAAAAACTAATTTTGACTGGAAGCATAGTAGAAAGCTCTAGCATAGAAAAATAAACATGGAAAAAGCATTCATAAATTTGATGGAAAGTGATTTGCATTATCAGTAAGAATTAATGCATTAACTGTTCTGCTAAAGAAATACTTAGAAAGTTAATGTCTGAAGCTGTTAAAGTTAATTGTTTCAGGGGATGGTTCTTTATGTTTGTTTTTTCCCCATAGAAATTGTTTATGGACATTATTGCCACTTCTACCTTCCCCAGATTTTATTTGCATATGATTTACAAAAGCTTTGATAAACAAGGCTGGAATTTCTGTATTCATTTTAGCTTGGACAAAAAAGAACATGGCAGATTTCCTGAGTTTTACCTGATCTTAGTCTGCCCTGATGTGCCCAACACAGCATCCTTGATGGACCACCTGGCTGTCTCCCACAGGCCATGCTGCCAGCTGAACGGCCCATCCTACGGGTGAATAGATCACTTGCAGTGCAGCCCTGCATCCCAATGAAGACATCTCCTCTGAAAATACATCTAATCAGGGACACCACAAGCTATGCATTTATAATATCCTTTTTTATCCAATTATGTTTATAAACGGTAAAACCTCAAATTGAGAAAACACTTAAAGCATCTCTAAGTAGTGATGGTTAAGACTAGGAGTGCACTCACCACAAGTATGCGTGTTCATACAGGTATACCAAAACCCACTACCCGGTGCCCGAATTGGAAAGAATTCCTTCCCTCTAATCTCTCGTGTCATCGTCTTTCAGCAGGCATTCGTACGCTTACCAAGGCTTAAGCTAGATACTCTAAAAAACTATGTAAAATCCACAACTTGCTTTTAAAAATCTGTATGTACTATAGTAAAGTAGGGTAGTAGAAATTCTTCCTTCATTGTTGAAGAACCTGGCCTTCTTCCCTATTAGTATTAATTTTAATATTAAAATTTCAGTTTCTATACTTTCTGACATGTTTACTTGCAATTTTATACTGTTCTGTTCTACGAAAAGGAAAAAACAGACAGGACAGAAGGTCTGAAGAGTTTTGCCACTGCTGTCATCACATCTGAAATGCTTCTGCTGAATACAAACCCTCCTGCTGTCATTCAGACCACAATCCCTTTGTGAGACAACACCAGGCTGCTGCGCAGCTACGTGACAGCCATAGGAATAACTCCCAGACACCCAGCTTGTGAGGCCTGAGAAACAGCACAGCCAAGTGCTGTGAAACCGCAGCCTGCTGCCTTATACCAGGCCTGCATTTCATCAGCCGATACCACCAGCAACCTGCCTCGCCTGATAAAACAGCGTCTTGCATTTTTCACTGGGCTGTTTCGAAAAACCTACTGAAATAAGACAACGTAGGATGTAAAAAAGTATTTATCACATCAACAAATGACATTCCGATGGTAGTTTTAAACTGCCAGATACCTGAAACATCAATCCCAACTGTACCTGCCGTAGCCACCTGGTGATTTTTTTTTTTTAAAAAGAAAGTTATCATTAACAAAAGGCCCTGAAATAGCTTCCAAAGCAATTTCTTAGAAGTCACTAAGTAGGCTGATTCTAGCCTGGCTGATTTCCCTTGCCTGCTGTTGTCTTTATCAGCATGCATTTCTCATTAAAAATTAAATAGGGCAGATACGAACATAAAAATGCTGTATTTATTAAAGTACTCTAAAACTGAATTATTGTGCTCTTCAGTAACTTAGATTCCTACAGTTTAGACAATGCTTAGCTTTTTCTTTCCACAGAAATAAAAGTAGTTACTTCTAGAATTTTCTTCTGGATTTATTCTGTATAGTTCTACTAATATTTTTTTTAATTTGTATTATGATCAAGCCTCTGGGTGCATCTATAAAACATCACTAAAAATCATAGCACAGTGGCAGAAATCAATAGAGCAAATAAATCAAGAAATCCTAACTTTGACTTCTGATGTTTACCACAGAGCAGAGAAGCTCAAATGCTCTCCTCAAATTCCTCTAGCAAAACAGATAATGAAAAGGCAGACAATGTGGTTTCCTTTTAAAAACTCCCTTTTTTTTTAATTTCTTTTTTATGCCTTAGTCTGTACTAGCTGCATCTAGGAGATGTCATCACCTGGAAAGGAGAAATGCTTGTGTACAGGTGAGCTTACACAAAAGAAAACACACTGCAATCTCTACACCTGATGGTAGCTGATTTCTGCTGGGAGCTGTTAGGCTTGGAGATGTGCTTTTCTTTGTAATTATTGGTGTTGTTTAATTACTGTCAAGGATGGGTACTTAAGCTCTGGCACTAACATTTGTTCTACCAAAGGAATCACTTAAGATCTTTGGGCAATGCATGTCTGAGTGACACATGAGTTGTCAGGTTCGTTAGGAAGCTGGACAGCCGGCTTGCAGGTCACCATCAGATGGAGTGGGAGACTTCTCCCATCAAGCCATTTGGGAGCTGCACAATAAGCAGGTAAACTGAGATAAAGTCAGAACCATCTTCTTTTTTTATGTGATCATTGTAACAATCAGATGCAGATCTACCCTTCAATCACCTTATTGTCATCCAAATAGCCATCCAGGGAGAACTGTGCCATGATTATGGCAATATCAATAAACCATAATGTCATGACATCTTATTTGTGAAACATGAAATGAAATTCGTGAGGAAGGACTTGCTGGAACTATAAAAGGTCACTCTAAATGAAAGTTTCTAAACATGAGATGAGCCAGAGGAAATGAATTATGAAAACCACGGAACTGGCACGATCTTATGTTCTTCTCTCTCTTCACTGGAAATGAATCACAAGCTATCCTCAAAAATTGTGTTTCCATTGTCCTCTGATATCTCTAAACATCAGACTGCCACAGGAGTCGTCACATGTTCACATTCAGAAAAAACCGCAAAGCCTCTATATGACAACCACCCTGCTATCTTGGAAATGCATGCATGAAGATGACAACCCAGTGTCGCCAAAACACAGTTTTATTCTGAATGAGAAAAGCTGGAGGAAGCCTACTCAGTATTTTGCCAAATGCATATTTGTTTACGTGATGGCTTAAGCTGTAGAAGCACATCAGATGCACTGCAGCATCACGAGCGTTTGGAGACTCCCAGTTTAGCAGGAGTGATGAACTCAGATGGCTGAGCACAGCAGTTGTGACCTGGAGAGCTCAGGCAGCAACGACTGCTTATTTAGATTTATAACAACAAACCGCTGACAGGCAGCTGTCAAGGACACTAGGTACCATACTCGCGAACAAAAATGAAGAAAAATAAAGCAGGAAGTTCTGCAATTTTTATATATATATATATATATATACACACACACATATATGTATATGTGTACATAAAATTGCTGAATTTCCTGCTGTATTTTTCTTCAATATGTATATTGGACATACATGTGGGTATATATGTGCATGCATGTGTGCCTAAAAGTACACAAACACATATACAGAGAATGCAGCTAATCCTTGTAACTAATTAAGAGCAAGCAATCTAGCCTACTCAGCTTTTCTCCTTCAAAAATCCATGTCTGCTGAAGTGTTCCTGTAGAGAGCCTTGCTTTGCAATATGCCTCGCATGTTCATAAAATGGAAATTGCTAGTTATACGGCAGGACACAGGTCCGTATGGAAAATGGATATGTCCTTAGTTTCTCATAAAACAAGAATTGTTCAAGGAATGACTAGGACTTACTAAGCACCGTGCTACCTGGAAGTTTTGCAACTCATCCCCTTCCATTTCGTAACGCTTCTGCTATTTTGGGGCAAATTTCCCTGAACTCAAATTGTAGACTTGAGGACATTCAACTTCTACTTTAGAAAATCACCAGATTACAAGGATTGAAGCTCCTCTGAAATTTGACTTTCATTTTACAGGTGGAGAAAGCAGATGTAACGATTCAAGTTTTTCCCTTTCCCTTTCACATGCTGAGCTTCGTATACGTTCTCTGGGACAGCGATTTGCTAAGAATCGCTGCCTCTTGGCAATTTCTTTAGCAATGAGACTGGCCAATAACAGTATCGTGGTTTAGCATGAATAGACAAGCCCGACAGAAAGATCTATCAGCTGTTCAAGCCCACACTGCAGTGCAAATGAGGAAATGACTGGAATATTAATTGCCTTTAAATAGAAGTAATTACTCACTTTTGTAAGACTACTAGCAGGCAGAAACAGATAACTAGAATAGAATATTATGAAAAACATTTCATTTTTCTGGCTTTAACAGTCCATTTGAGGATGAAAGAGCAAATCCACTTACATGTCTCTTCTTCCTTTTCCTTCTCTGACATTTGGCAATACCTGAGTTTTTACTTTGCATAAGAATGTGGAACAATGAATGGATTTGACGCTTAACTACTCAAATCCCAACTTCCAGTTTGCTATTTTTGTCCTCTGTTTGGGCTTTGTTAGGCTCTGCTGGTTTTGAGGAAAATGACATGTTGATTTTTTTTTTTTTCCCCAGACAAAACACCTTTAAAAGATTCATGCACATGCCAATTCATGCACATCCTAAAAACATCTAAGGCACTATACCTTTGAATTCCTCTGCTTGAATGACAGTACATGGGTTTGAGGTTTCTTAGATGATAAATTTAAATAAAGCTTAGCTGCATAATTACATTGTGAAAAATCTCAATATTTTGATACTTAATAAATGCATTCACAAACTACATTCCAGTATTTGTAAGCGTGCTAAAAGGAAGGCTTTACACTGCATTTTCCATTTGGCTGCGCACCTCAGATTCTCCCTCTTTTAAACGGACATGCGGCAAATTTATTCTGAAAAGTTAATATATGCCATTCAACTAGGCTACAGCCTCTTTCAAAAGAAGAGAACCCAGTTCATACTTGAAGACACAGGCTATTTGCAGTACTACCTTTGTTGCTCGGAATACCCGTCTTTGCCTATCATTTACCAAAAGGCATTTTTTTTTACTGCACAGCATCAACAGAACTAGAGAGGAAAGTGAAATGTTCATGGAATAGTATAATAGATTCCTTACAGTTACCTGGCTGTCATTTCTAAACCCATTTCATGTTAGCTGAGTGGCTGCTTTCAGCAAAGAATCCGTTTGGTGTAAAAGAGGAGATACTGTCAGCCTATCGATTCTTTGATACCTTAGTTTCACAAGCGATACTAAGTGGAAACCTGCCTTTACCATATTTCTAAGATGACTGCTCTCAAGATGGAAGCGTTTGTTGGCACAGCATTATTGTAACGCATGTCTACCTCTTTTGCTATGATTTATGATTTTTCCTATTGCTCTTAATTGCAGAAGTCTTGAATATGGCTCCCTCCCAAGATTCATCTTGAAAAGGTATGATAAATCATCTGATACTACATCGTTCTTTGTAAGAGCGATTCTGTCCATCTATTTGGCTGCAGACTTAATCCACATGCTTGCTCTTTTACTTCATCAGTTGCACCAAACAGAAAATAGGTGTATAGAATTCTGGATCGCCCCAAATTATGGATGTGTTAATACAGGTACAATTTTGCAGGTTTCTTAAGATTACCCAATGAAATCCTTTCCTAAGATGGAAGTGATATGAATAGGTGTTCAATGTGTTATCTAGTCCAAGTGTTCCACCACTCCCAGAAAGCTACTGTGTTAGCAGGAAAATCCCCATAAGAAAATGGTTTTTTGGACTACCCAGAGAGGTCTGCTACAGGGAAGGGCTGTAGGTCTAAAAAATTAATCGTGAAACAAGAAGAACAGATTGTTAAAGTCCCACCCTTTTGTTAGGCTAGAACATACCTGGCATGCTGATGGATGACTGTGATTGAGGTCCCACTGGGAAGATACTATGTCAACAGACTTTTCAGCCATATTAAGCAAATTCATCCAGCCTTGGAAAAGAGACAAATGGGATGGTGCACTGTCTGAATAGTTGATCCCTTCAGGAATATTTTCCACAAGAGCAACCCTGAGAATAGATAAGGAAAAAATAACCACTTAACAAAAGCACTTTTCTTTATTCAAGAGTTCCAAATTGTAAAGAATGTCAGGTTTTGGAGCTGTGGTTCAACATCTGCTCCCAGAGGCTCTCAGCAGTGTGCCACCCCGCAACTCGCTCGGAGGTTGCTGACTGTCATGCTCTGCACTTCCCAAAACAATAAAATGTGGAAATGACCTCCTGTTAATGCAGCAAAGCCAATTAAGCTTTTGAAGCTCTGCAAAATTAGCTTAAACATGGAAAAGCTTGCTTTGTGTTACACAATAGGTGGGAAACAGTCCTTAAGGTGAGGATGGGAGGAATGAAATGATCTTTTCTTGCTTTGCCACTCTCATCTTGGCATTTAATTTCTTTTTCTCTCTAAGCAATGTGCCAAGACACACACTCCTTGGCATTCCCTTAGGCCTGCTTTTACAGCTGACGTTTTAATACATCACAGTCTCTAGATATGAATCCTCCCTTTCCAACTGCTCTAAGCTACCTGTTTTTTCTATTTTTGTTTACCTGTGTAAGGCTGTAACTGGGATCCAGTGGTTAAGAAAGAAGAACTGCGCCCTTTTAATTTCTTGTTCTTTTTGGAAGGCTCCTTGATCTTATTGTCCGTTTTATACAAAATGCATGCATTGCATACATTCACGAGAAGCTAAAACACCATTGCAGTAAGCTGACAGTTCAAAGCATGCCCCTCTGCTTCAGGGCAATGGCACGTTTCGTTCAGCTTACTGCCTCATCGCTACGTTTCCTTAAATTGCAGCAGGTAAAGCTTCTCTCTACACTCCATAGGGAAATCTTAAAAATAAACGAAAGTCAAACGAGTTACCCAATTCTGTCTATGCAAACAGATGAAATTTTCAACTTATCCAAGTGGCACTTCTATAAGTGCCCCCAACATCTGCCACTTTTACTGTGAATTGTACAAACCAGATTTAGGAAAGCTGTAGTAGGGACTTGGAGAATATTGCTTTTCATCGTATCCAAGTACCTCAAGTATTCCCAGACTGCTTCTGTACTCATTAATAGCATTAATTATCAACTCCAGCAATACGAATATATTTTGTAAACTTTTTAAAAGTAAATCATTAATACAAACCTCTAGTGTAAATGGGAATTGTATACTTTTTGACTGTTGGAAAAACAGATTAGTGCAGTATCTTCTATTAACTCAGTTAATCCTACAGGGTCACATGGAAACTTTTACAGCTATTTCAGAATATGACATTCGTGAAATTAACCCATTAAAACCCTGAAGATTAGAACTCTAACAGTGTAAAGAAAACCCAGCAAGAATAGTGATAAAGTAAACCTGTGGTGACCATCACTTTTTTACTCTCCTAGCCTGGCAAAAAAATCCCCCCCGACACTAGAACAGGCACAGCTCCTCCTTTAAACTTTCAAGTATGTTCTCTTATTCCCTAAAATCTGTCAAGCAACATACATGTCACTAAGCTACAATTGCTGATAACATTCTCCACAACAAACTTTGAACACTATTGTATTGACTAATAATAAACTTAACTGCATTACAGTAACAGCTATAACACCAGTAAATTAACTTTAAAAAGTTAAAAACACAACTTGATTTCTAATCTCTTCAAAGTATATTGTATTCTAAAACATTCTACCTACCTTGTTTACAAACTTTTAAAAGTAAGTAGTGCCCTAAAAATTTGGTGCCCTTATAAGTCTATTAGCAATGCCACACTTTTTAAAAGAAACTACTAACACTCAAGGTTTTAGGCTTACTTCTGCTGCATCTAATCCTGTTACAGAACTTAATAAAACTTTTATTAGATCCCTTGAAAGCCTGGTTAGTTCTTTTTCAGTAGTTAACATTACTAATCACATTTTAGCTCTTAACACCCCCCATGTTCCCGGAGGTGTTTTATGGAGAACTGTAGGATGGTCACATTCAAAGAGCAAGAAATCAAAGCACAGATGACAAAGTGATCTCTCCAAGGACATAAAAAAAACCCGACCCAACAATCCGGTGGCAAAGATAAGAAATGAATCTATGTCTTTCTGTCCTCTTACATCTCCTACATGATCACACATAGATACAGGACAGTTATTTTGAATATTCTCCAAATACATATTTCCTATTGAATGAATACTCAAAAAATAATCTATCAAATACGGTTCCGATTTAGCTAGAATTTAAAAGTGCATAGAACTCCCTTAACACGAAAATGACCAAAATTTCTCAACATTAGAATATTGCCCAACATGCACAGCGTTTTATGGTTGAACCTACGCAAATGAACACACAGGAGCCCACAAAACAGCTGATGGGACTGAATGTGTCACAGTCCCTTCCCGTGGCTTGTAGCGGTGCTTCCCACGTGCCATACTGACTTGCTGTCTCGCTGGAAAGCATCAGCTCAACTTCCATTCTTCCGATCTCAGTCTTTGGCAAGCTGAGAGCTGCCAAACAGGTAACCCTGTCACAGTCACAGAAGGGCTGAGATGAGCTGGAGACCACGTAGCTCAACCCACCTTGTTACAACAGGGTCAACGACATTGCCCAGTCAGGTTCTGACTATCTCAAGTATCTCCAAGTCCAAGAAGCTTACCGTACTATATTTGAGATTAGGGCCCTGAGCCAGATAAACACATCCATGCTTATTTCTGATGTGTTGACTTCACGCTGTTGAGCTCCAAAGTAGGGGGAAATGTAATATCTATATGTTATAAAGCCAGATTTCAGAAGTTGCTGGAAGCTATACCTCAAAGTGTAATGCAGGAAGAGCTGCAGATGTAGGCCATTGCTCTATATATACATTTGGGTGCAGATACCATCAAGATAGGCAAAATAAGTTGGGCTCTTCCTCCTGTTCCACAGATTAAAACCATTTACTTAGTCAAAGGAAGGAGCAAGGCAAATTTGCTGGGCAATTCTCTTCCCTCTTACAAGGGCCCTTCTCAGGGACAAGGTGCATCTTGGTAAGGAAGTTTGTCCTGACTGCTGGGCTGAACTTGCCCATCACCAGGAGATCAGCTTCCAGCTTTTCAACCTGCAATACCACTCAGCAGGCTCCAGCACCAGCACTGAACAAGGAATGTGGCTACACAACTCCTGCCATTTTATAATTGGGGTTTGGTTGTGTAATAGAAGCCAAATGCTTTCCAGTTAGCGAACCTGTTATTCAGAACAGATATTATCTATTAATATATTTCCCAGTCTTTTGTTTAACCACATACTAAGTACTACATGTTCTTTAGCAGACAAAGACATTTCATCTAGCTAGGACACTATAAAATATTGTTTTCAGAGTACAGGCTTCCCTTTAATAATGAACTGATTCTGCCAAAAAACCGCAATCTATTCCCCTACCCACTCAAAAACTCAACATCAAGCTCTGAAGTTTAAAAAAGTCAACCTTCAAGTTTCTAAACTAAGTGATTTTGCCTTCATAATCTTCCCTGTTCCTTTGGCACAATAGCAAATTTCCAGTTTATCATCAAGAAGAGCTTTGTTAAAACCTCTGTGCAAAAGTTTAAGTTCGCAAGCCCCAATTCCATCAATAAAAGCTAAATTTAGCTCTCATTTTTGTTCCAATATGACCCACAAAGAGGTTTTTAAAATATGGTCTAACAAAAACTTCCAGGAGAGAAGTCATTCACAGACCTTGAGAGAGATCAGACATTGTGACATAATTTATTCTGCAAAAATGGCATAATAACAAAGCAAAACAGAACAAACGTAGTGTGGTGATTAAAACAGACTTTTCCTATGCTCAAAATCATTAGCAGATAACCTTACACTTGTCGGATGAGATGGCCTTCCCTTCCCTGATTTCATGGTGCTCCAAGTATTTAATCCGATTGATGCCAGCACAGGCTATACAGCTGAATATTCTCAAGGCTACCTCACACAGGCTGAGGAACCTGAAAGTAATGTTACGTGATTTCTGTGAAGTTATAGAGAGGGGCAGGGTCAGAGCTGAGATGCAAGCTCCTCTAAGCTAACAGAAATGTGCTAAGCAGTATAATGGCATTTAATACCTACCAAAGAACAGACCTTGACCTCAATAATAAGATGCTCCTGAGCTCCGCTACATGACTTGCATTTTGCAATTCCAAGTCAACTCTGTCCCAGGCTAAGGATTCTTCTTCATCTTTGACAGTTCTTTGGTCAGAAAGCAAGAAGTTTTGTTTCTGATCTTGCACCAATTTTTTCCTCTGAAGGAAACAGAGATACTCTTAATTGAGCATCTGGAGTAGAGTAGAGAGAGGGCTATGTCAGTGAAAACAGGCAGAGGCTGTAAGTCCGCCCCTTGAATAAGCTTGGCGTTATTAGCAAAAAAATTATAGCTCTGTCTGTTGAAAAGTTCAGCTGTAACTGTTACACAAGTATAAAAGTTCTTTTGATCCAACTTCACATCGTATTAAAATGGTAAGCTGTGGAACATTATTCACTCCAGTTTGTCTCAGTGCAGAATCATATACAGCAAAGAAAATCTGGTCACGTGCACTTCAGTGTCTCTACAACACCTGAATTTACTCACCATTAAAGGGAAGAAACATGGTAAGAAAACATTGCAATGATTTGTATGAGACAAAGAAATAAAAGATAAGCAAATGCTATCTTTTTTCATAAACCTGCTATAGTTCAGACAAAGGGGGGGGGGGGGGACGGGACAGGGGGAGAGGACTGGGCAAGATGCACGAGTCCTGTCTCTACAACAGGGTCCAAGTTACAGTACCCTCTTTAGCCCCTCTTCTTTCTTCAGCCAGAAACCCTGGAACCACCAACTGAAGGACCTCAGCATCTTAATATCCATTCAAAACCTTGCAGCTTTCTCAGCCCAGTGCTTTCCATTGAGGTGTTCACCACGTCAAGCCCTCCACTTCCCTCTCCATCATGTCACTCCTACCATTCTTCTCCCTCAGATCTACTCATCAGCTGTCATCCTGGCCAAGACCATCATCACTTTACCTCCTCAACAGAACCACAGCTCCTGCTCGTTTCTGAAAGGGATTAAGAAATATCCTTCTAGACAGGGTATAATTACTGTTTCAAGAACATGCAGAACAAGCCTCTTTTCTGTGCCTGTAAGAAGTGTCCATAAAAAAAAAAATAAATAGAAAATACAGCACAACTTATGACTATATTGGATATTCCCCTTACAGTCAGTGGTTTGCAGGATTTGGAAGATCAAGTGCTATAATTCCACTTGAGATCAGACTCCAGAAAATAAAGGTATGCAGGGTATTTGGATATTTACATGGTATAGCCAGTAAAAAAAAAAATTTAAACTGTGCATTGTATGTAATATTTACCTAAATTCTTGCAGTATGAGAAGTTACAAAATCTGCTAGCTACCACATACATATGCTCTTGATTTCAATTGTAAATAAAAGTTCTGACCCACTAAACTCACGAAAGAACACAACGGTTAAAAGTGAAATGGAGAGCAGATAGGATTGAATTTTAAACGGACTGTGAACTCCAACTAAGCACCCAGGTTATCAGCATCTAACGGAGAAGATCACAAGCTCTCTAACAGTCCACTGACACCAGTGGTCTCAACTGGCAAGGCACATGGCCAGTGTTTGTACGCCTGCATGCTCCCAAGTATATGCGCTACAAAAACTCAGCTGACATTTACTCGTCTGCTTTTTGAATTTCAGTCGTGAAGACTGATCTCCAGAGACAAAATCTTGGGATGCCGAGTGCCTGGTTTAAGACTACACTTTGAATTAGATCTGCAGCGAAGGCAGGTAAGTTCCTATTTATGGTGTTACATATATTTTTCTGCAGGCATACAGCACCGCGCTCCAGTACAGAGCTTTACCTGCACATTTCTGGGTACGGGATAGAGCAGAATTGTGTGATGTTTAAACTGAAAAGCTGCTCTCAGTGCCTCCCTGGTGAGTACAAATTTTCCACATGATTCCATGCACTCAATGATGAAACACTGCAATAAGCACATTAACTGTTATTATTTTAAGAAATCAAACTCTGCTGGAATTTGAGAGACTATGGCGCCAGTCTGTTTCGAAGGAGGATTCATCTCTTGATCGTCTTTAGATTCAGAACCTGGTGACCACAAGATACAAGGGTAAAAAGGTAAAAACCTCCCAGCTAGATGGTCTAAAGCGGATTTCCTACCTTCCCTGTCCCTGGACATGTGAATTGCAACCCGGTGAGATAAATGGGAAGTGGTTTAACAGGCTCAGTGATAGTACACGTATAGATGGGACTACTTGACTGCCGTGTGGGATCCTGTAACGGACAAGGGCTACAGCTAAAGGGTGCACCAGGCAGTGCTCCTTCCAGCTGTGCTGCCTAAAGCCAGGGAGGCACATGCTGGTCCTGGGCTGCTGCTCTTCAGCACAGCAGTCTGTCAGCCACTCGTCAGTCACACTGCTCTCACCTGGGCCAGCGTGGATGCCACCAGGGCACGCTGACACAAGAAAGGCCCACAGCATTTTACATTACAAATGCAGGACATGCAGATAATTTGCTAGGTAATATGTAGCCAGAGTCGGTTAAGCCATCCTGCACCTACTGCAAACAGTTTGACAGATCTAACTGGTGGCCTAAATTCTGCACATACCATCTGTGACTGGACTCAGAAGACACAGTTTCCTTCAGCCAAGTGAGTGGCCTGACCCTATTAAACATGCAGCTGCAGGAGGTGGCTGTGGCTCAAGAGTGGCAATAAACAGCCCTGCCAACTTCAAGTGTTCACTGAACTCCAGCCTTAAGCTCTTCAGCTAATGCCTCAGATTAGAAGTTGCCTTTCATCTTTCCCCTTCTAGGGCTGCCCCTTCTTTGCACTTAGTCTCTTTTCAATTTTTCTTATCAGTCCACAGAAGCAACTGAAGTATGCTAACTATATATCAACACATATTTTAACTCCTCGCCACTTCAGGCTTTTAATATTTGCTGCAATCAACTTGGAGATCACTTTGTTACTGCTATTCCCATGTAATTGTTTTTGTGCCTACTCACCACGATGTCTACAAGACAAATACAGCATGCAGACGTGCACAATGCATCCATCAAGCTTGGCAGATCTTACCTGCCAGATTCTTGGTTGGTACAGTATAAAACGGAAGAATTTCAGTCAGCAGTTAAGTCAGTGGAACAACATTGGGTTTTACCAGTTGAAGATTAAACTCAATTCTCTGGGCCTCCAGAATAAGTAACTAGAAGTACTCCAGTAATACCTCCTCTCTTTGGACTGCCCCATGGATTGTTATGTAAGAAAATTATTATTTCCTCTTTCTCATACCATCAACTTCAGAAAGAGCACACCGACAATAAAATCCTACTGTTTCAGCTTCCCTCAAGTGACAAGCAGAACAATATTTATGTTGTAACATACCACAGGCACATACGTTTCAAGTGAAGCACCCACTATATAAAAACCCGTAAGGTTAAACCTCTGAATGATTTCTATTTCAACGTATTTTAGGTGATAAAATGAAATTTACACAGTTGTATTTCAGATGTGACTTTCAGTTCTCAAAGGCAAAACTGCATCCAAAAGAGGGAAAGAACTGACCAGGTGGTTTCCAGTGTCTTTTCAACCTACCGGGGATGGTATTTCCCCTGTGCCAGAGCAAGTCTGAACCTTAGTCAGAAATTCAATCCAGCCTGCCACGACCGTTTTAATACTGGAGCTAAGACAGCAGTCATAGAAAGTATCAAATGGCAAAGGAGCACAGACATAGGAAGGAAAGAAAAACACACAAAAAAATAGCAAACATTAAAGATCGTAACTTGTTTGTATGGACGTGACTGATATTTGCCTCAGTTCAAAACAACATTTAAGTGCAACTTAGCATTGAGACTGTATGTAGCCTTATTGATTTCCTTAGGAATTCTCATATCTTTAATGCAAACATAGGGATTTTCTACCATTGCAGCAGGTCAGTCCAGCTCAATGCTGATCTTTTCCCTCCACTATTACATATGCAGGCTTGTAACAAAAGAATCCTTATCAACTGCCCCTTGCTCCATAAATAGGATGCTGAAATGAAGGTTGTTTATTCCATTGTAAAATTATTTAATAAATAAATAAAACAAAAATAAAATTAAAATTGGTGCGATAGAGGTATTGTACTACTTCTAATTTCAATTTTGTATATGAATTTGGCCCATGAAAAGAACCCAATACGGAAATTAACAGCAGATTAACCAGAGACTTAATTAAGGCCAGAAAACCAATACACTATTCCCAATGAAAATCCTATGTTTTATGGTTCCAGCTTTTTTATCTTCATCCATGAGAATTAGTGCTTTATTCCAGGAGGAAAGAATTACTTGCTAGAGGGAAGGGCTGCAATGGTGACACCTACGTCTGAGTTTCCAAGAGACAGAACAAAGTTCTATTTTAGGAAACACTATCTCATTTAATCATTTCACTTCAGGTGAAATCTTGCAAGAACCAATGAGCACTAGATCATCAGTATCTAAATCCAGCCTGTGTCAGCAGCTCTTGAAGTTCCCCTATGTTGTCTAGGTAGTAATCAGAACTGACATGTACCACAGCATTCGTACTAATGTAAAAGTTCACTACTCAGATAAATACATTTACTATTTAAAGTAATGCAAAAATGTGCCTGCATTTTTTGATAAGGCCACTACAGATGTCAAAACCACATTATTTGAACCAAATTCACATAGCACTCTTCTGGCTTTCCCCACGTTCTGATGGGAGCTGACATTTCAATACTCATGATCAATAGAAAAAGGCATCATACTCCACATTTTTGGATTCTTGCAGTTCTTTGCTTGCTGTGAGAACTTTTTGCACCCTTTTTTAACAGGATAATTCCTATGTTTTGATCAGAAACAAGTTCCTTCAGGTTCAAGTAAATTTTATTCACTGAACAATCACTTGTTTGAAATACTCAAAAATTGCTTTCAAATGAAACACGGAGGCACTTTTATGTCAAAAAACCAACAGTATCTCTAGACACTAATTATTATTCATTTCAGAGTACACTAGCTGAATTTCATATCCAAGAAGGCACAAGAATACAGAGGTCAAATGTTGCAGTTCTGCTCATGGCTCTCTTTATCCACAACAGATAAAAGCCTTGGAGATGTGTGTGAAATCTATTTAATGGACACAGGCTAAGAACGGCAATTGCTATCTGTTCCTTGTTTATATTTGGGCTTTCTTAAGACGCTTCCATTAGGCTATCGTTAGGGTACAATGAGCCGTGACAGGAAGCTCTAAAATTTGGCTGTGACATGCCTCTGTCGTCAACATGTCTAAAACATGCTACAAAACTTTTTAGCACCTTATCACCTGCCAGAATAACTTCCTTTTAGACTGTGATTTCACAATAGTGTTTAAAGACAATGTAGGGAAAACATTGTGCCTTGAGATCTTATTGAAAAAATACACCGATGGAGAAGGATGGCATATCAATGTTGGCATATGGCTGAAATTTATTTGAGGTCAAAACAGCACTTCAAAAGCTCACATCTCCTCTGCCTAAGTTCAGGTACTATAACAAGTTTGTCCCGTCAAAGCTTCTCTTTGACTGCCACAACCTCATTCTTCATTTCCCTTAGTTCTCAGCATTTCCCTCCCTCGTTTTCTCCCCAGATGCTCATTCTCCCAGATACCTTCATTCCAGCTCATTGCAGAGCACTTTGTGACAGGGAACAAAAATAATTTCTCTCACAATTACCCTTCATTTTGATGATGTTTTATACAATGGAACTTAAACTTTGCTGGTAAGTCCTCCAACTGCATTGTTTTCAATGAACAGTTCATTCTTGGGAGATTTTTTTTCCTCCTTGTTCTTGAGAAAAGAAATACCAGGAAGAAGCCAGAGAGTGGAGTCAGCACAGTCCTTTTATGGGGATCATTAGGCTTTCTAAAGACAAAGGCCTGAATCTTGTATTTTTTTCCTGGGCATTCTCTGCAACAGAACAGCTTGCTCTAGCCATGTGCCATCTTCCCCCCCCCCCCATCTTTTGCTCTAGTTATTCTCTAATTTGGATTCTTCCATTCCCCTGGCTCCTTCTCCCCTTGCCCTCTTCTGCTGTATATTACATCCCAGATGACCTTTTTTGCTTTGTTTTTGCTCCTTCTGGTCAGTCTTATACTCATTAAATCTCTTCCAAATGACTTCATTGGCAGAAAATACAGTATTGTTATTGAACTTGCATGACAATTCTGTGCATGCTGTCCTGTTCCTCCACCATATCTGAATTGTATAGGTAGACTGAAAGCTCTTCATTAGTGGGACTCCCTGTTACTCTAACAGTAGCAACAAACACAGTGGGATCCACGTTTGGTAAATTACCAGGAATTACTGCATTAGGACGTAGCAGCACGGGCCTCTCAAATTCTCCTCTGACAGTATACAGTATCTAGGGAAAGACTTTTAAGTACTGCTGCCTAAATTGTTGTCATCATTCAAACTCTTTACAGAGGCATGAGGCAAGCTTAATTTGGCTGTTTTGCATGGGCCTGTTTTGGTTTGTGGGGGGGGTTTTTTGTTTGTTTGTTTGTTTTTAAGGGGGTTTATGGATCTCTTGGTAGCTTCCCAATAACAAGCAGCACAGCAGTAACAACTAAAACTTCTAATTACTATTTCTAATGATAATTCTTTGAAAGTCTGCTGCAGCTTAACTTTAGCTTAGTAGACAGAAAACCAGATATATTGTTTTAAAAACGTGGTTACCTTACCTTCAAGCAGCTTACGTGGTAACACAGTAAGCCATGAACAGCACGTAGGAACTTCAGTAGAACTTCCGAACTCAAAGGGAAAAGGTTTCCTGGGTGATCAAGTCCCTCTCCTTGTTACTTCAGGCAACATTTTGTACGGTTTTATTCTTAAATTATCCAGATGAGGAGAAGGTAATAGAACAAGAAACGGTTTTTACCACCGCTTGCCACACTGGAATACTTTTTATCTTGCTGCTTTTGTATGCAGAAACCTGCTTCACTTGATATCCTTTTACCTGCTCTATCCTTTATCCTCAGCAACCGAGATCCCACCTTGGAATTTCTCTCTCCTGTGATATTTTTATGGATGACAATCATTTCCCTTTTTAGCTTTCACCCTGCACAGCCAAGTTTTTTCTTATTAAACAGATTCCTAGAACCGTCTCACACTCAACATGAGTTCAACCTTCTTGACTATTGATGGTCAGTTACACAGAGTATTCCAGATTAAAAACTTACCAATGCCCTTCACAATGGCATTAATACTCCCTTTGTGCTCCTGTTTATATCTTGCCTGATGGAAATAATGCATCTATCTCTAAGCAATTTTGTCTTCTTTTATTACAGTTACCCTAAGGAACTGCTTCTCTTAAACAGTATAAAGATAGAAAATCTAGTTAAATTACAGTTGGAATACTGCCTAGGAGTGACTAAAATCAAATGTTAACCAAAATGGTATGTATATCCCCATGAGAAACCAAAATATGTATTTAAAAATCCAGTATAATCTCACAAATTTGAAAAAGGGTTTTCCCATTCTCAGTCTGAGGAAAGGGCATTTCTGGATCACTTATATTTATTTTCTGCCTTCAGATCATATATTTTCTGGTTCAAATTAAATTCTAGTGATGTCTGCTTCAGGAGGCTCTAAAGTCAGCGGTTACTTTATTCACATATTAAGTCAGAAAACTGACTAAACTAGACCTTTGTCATTCCTTGCTTCTGCTTGACTGCTGTAATTTGTGAAGTTCAAAGAGTAAAACAAAACAAAAAGACACCAAGACTAAAGAAACAGACCAATTAAAAGCCAAAATGTGTAACAGGCTCAAGAGAAATCTTTTCACAACCCTTTTCTGAAACTGTAAACAACACATTCCAACAAAACAGCTGACAGTTGAGGTAGTTTTACTTCTCTCGAAGCTGCTTCTGAGGATCTTTTATTATTATTTTCAACTAATCCAAGAACAGATTAACCACAGAATCTGAGGAGTGATAAACTCAATGAAATATGAAACATGAGAAATGTTGTGAAGCAGAGAGGACAAAAAGGTGAAAATACTGCAAGTCTGCAAAAAGCAATTTTGAGGCGTTAAACCAGTCCCTGATAAGACCTTGTATCATGATTGGGATCTGCAGAAAAAAACCAAAAAACAAACAACTTGAAGAAATCCTACTGAAAGACCCAGAATTAAACTTAGAAAAGATATTGGAGATTGCAAGAACCATCTATGCCATACTGAATTCTAGGGAAGGCAGACACAGGTGTGTCTCAGTAATAAGTTTGCAGACAACACCAAGCTGGAGTGGAACACTGATCTGCTGGAGGGCAGGAGGCTCTGCAGAGGGAGCTGGACAGGCTGTACCGAAGGGCCGAGGCCAGTTGTATGAGGGTCAACCAGGCTCAGTGCCAGGTCCTGCACGTGGGTCACAACGACCCCACACAGCGCTACAGGCTGGGGCAGGGGGCTGGGAACTGCCCGGTGGGGGAAAGGGCCTGGGGGTGCTGGTCAGGAGCCGGCTGAACAGGAGCCAGCAGTGTGCCCAGGTGGCCAAGGCGGCCAGCAGCACCCTGGCTTGTAGCAGACACGGCGTGGCCAGCAGGACCAGGGCAGTGCCCGTCCCCCTGCGCTGGGCACCGGTGAGGCCGCCCCTGGACCCCTGTGTTCAGCTTTGGGCCCCTCACTGCAGGGGGACGTGGAGGGGCTGGAGCGTGTCCAGAGCCGGGCAGGGGGCTGGGGCAGGGGCTGGGGCACCAGCCTTGTGAGGGGCGGCTGAGGGACCTGGGGGGGTTGGCCTGGAGAGGAGGGGGCTCAGGGGGGGCCTGATCGCTCTCCGCAGCCACCTGACAGGGGCCGTAGGCAGCGGGGGTCGGTCTCTTCTCCCGGATAACGAGCGACAGGACGAGAGGAAACGGCTCCAAGTTGTGCCAGGGGAGGTTTAGGTTGGGTATTGGGAAAATTTCTTTATGGAAAGGGTTGTCAGGCGCTGGAACAGACTGCCCAGGGAGGTGGTGGAATCACCATCCCTGGAGGTGTTTAAAAACCACATAGATGCATTGCTTAGAGACATGGTTTAGTGGTGGGCTTGGCAGTCCTGTGTTAACAGTTGGGCTTGATAATCTCAAAGGTCTTTTCCAACATAAACTACTATGATAAACTCTCATAAGTATAAGGAAGAACACCACTGTAAAAAGAAATAAGGAGCTTCAACTGGCATTCCAGCAAACAAAACCAGCAGACAGCAATATCAAATAATTCAGGTTAGAAGATACCCCTAGAGGTCATCTAGTCTAACCTCCTGCTCAGAGCAGGTCCTCTTAGATCAAGATGCTCAGCACTTTGTCTGGCAAAGTATTCAGTATCTCCAAGGATGGAGATTACAGAATCCTTTCCAGGTGCCTGTTTTAATATTTGATCACTCTCACAATGGAGAAAACTAATCCCAAGCCATGTACTGAAATTGCCTGTGCTGCAATTTGTATCTGTGGCATCTTGTCACTGTGCACTCTAAAGACGACTCTGGTTCTGTTGTCTCTGTAACCACCATAAGTTAGTTATAGACAGCACTAAGATCTCTCCTTCTCCAGGCTAAACAGTTCTCTCAGCCTCTGCTTGTACTCTGTGCCCTCAAGGGAACTGTTTATTAGATCTGCTCTAGCGTCCTTCTGGTCTTGGAGGACCCAAAACTGGGCACAGTACTCTAAATGTAGTCTCACAGATGTTGAACAAATGGGAAGAGTAATTTCTCTTGCCCTGCTGGCTACACCCTTGCCAATAAAGCCCAGCATGCAGTTGCCCTCCTCTGATTCATACTCAAGCTTGTTGTCTACAAAGCACCCCAATCCTTTTCTGCAAAGCTGCCTTTTAACTGCGCGCACAGGGTTATTCCAACCCAGGTGCAAGACTTCACATTTGCCCACATTGAATTGGTACTGATGATCACAACTCTCTGAGCCCAAGAGTGGGTATCCCACCCAGTTCATGCTCTTCCCTGATGAAATAACAATGATGAAATAACCAAAGCACGAGCTGAAGCAAGCAGAAGAAACTGCCTGTCAATAAAGTATGAATGCAAAAGGTTTTATGTCTTTATATAAGGGACATCAACATTGCCCGAATACTTGTTGCTACCTAACATCAAACATAGTCTATCTCAACAACTTTTCAAGATTATTTTCCCATTTATAACGGTAGGATTTGCAAACTACGATCCTTGAAGAGGTTTGCTGGTTGCACACACTGTCTCTGAGTAAGTGACAAAAACACAGTGCCATTTCCTTAAGTCATTAAAGAATTTTCATGTTCTGTAGTAAAGGCAACAAGAAAACTGCTGTGAAGGAAAAATTAAATTTAGGAATAAAGATTCCATGACAAAGGCTAGTGATATTTTACAACACGTTCAAATGAACAGTAACCTGAGAAACCTGACAGAGCTTTTCATTTAATCCTAGTCCATTAAATGTCAAACAGCCTATGTTAATGATAAAGTTCCCTGCCCTAGTACCCAGGCTCCACCAGTTCTTCATCTGTAGTACCCATTCTTGCTTTTCATCTGCAAACGAATGATTTTTGTGCTTTGCAATATTAAGTAACTTTTCTGTAAATCCAGACCGTAAGATCACCTCTTGTCTTTACATTACCCTTTTTTTTTTTTTGCAGAATTACCATATTCTTCCTATTAATGGCAGTATTTCTTAAATTAGTTTTTGAGCACAAAATACACTAGTTAAAATATTGAATGGTGATCTTGAGGATCCGTTAAAATATTGAATGGTGATCTTGAGGATCAGTGGTTCTTGAAAAACACTGCTATACCGTACCTGTTCATGATTTTACAGTACTCACTATTGCCTTCCCTTGTGGAAATTTCTCATCCACCAAATGGTTTGCTCAGACTGATACAGGGCAGACCAACTGCCTTACCTTGATAAAGTAGTACGTTACCTTACTGTGGGAAATATATTAGTCTGATACAACCTATCACCTTATCATTGGAATTATATGAGTCTGGTACGACCTATCATTTACAAAATCATGAGAAATTTTTATCCCTTTTTCCAACATCTTGGTGCTAAAACTTTATATAACACTGAAGTTAAATTTACAGGCTTGGATTATTTTTTATTTATTAATTTTTAAGGTATAGTAGCTATTAACTTACAAACTCTACCCAGGAAAGCATAAAACTTCAAGTAACCTATCCCAAAGAGACCATGCTTTCATCACAACAGATGAAAAGAATTTTACTTGACTTAATCATACATTATAATGAGTAAATTATTTTTTTTTAAAGAAGGCAATATAGATGGGATGTGGAAAACTCGCTACATCAAATGATATAATGGAATTTATTAATTAAATTATTACAGAACAAAAACAACTGTAAGACAAGAAAGGTAGATTACATAAAACCAAAAGTAAAGCAAAAACATTTCCTACTGTACTCCAGTTCAACACCAGTGCTTATAAAAGGGCTTGGACATTTGCAGCTAGAAATCTCTACATAAAAATAAGTTAAAGGACAGAGAAATATAAAGTGTTCTATTTTCTTAATTTACACAGAGTGATTGGATATGAAGCCATCTTATCTTAATCCAAAATAGGGAAGCCCCCCCAACATTTATTGTTTACTTAGTAGTCAGAAAAAACCTCAAAATTATTTCATTTTCCCCATCTCCAGTATTTTCTGGACCAGTACTTTCTCAGTTAATGTAACCAAAGGTAAGTTAATTGAGGGTGCCTGCAGCACCCATACAGGCTAAACTACCACTCATTCTTTTCTTATTCTGTTTCTAATACTTATCATAGACTGTCCTATAGCATCTTAGGGTAAATAATTTACCTAAGCTTACTAAAGGAAAAGGATTGAGAGGTCTACACTGCTGAGATTTTATTTTCCCATTGCAGGATAGAAACATCTGATTTAAACTCGGCAATATCTGGAGATAGGAATTGCTTTGCTCTATGCCAGTCTTCTCAGGAGTTCCACCCACCCTAGCATAATTCCTCTGTTTTAGAGATAGGGTGGAAGGTTATCACAACTTTCTTAGAAGTTCCAGACTAAGATCTTTAGGGTACATATTGCATCATCTCATGTTTATCACATGCATCATCATATGTTAAATGTACCACATCTAACGTTATAAATGTTTTTATAAAAATCTCTCCTGGAAGAATTTCTGTGACCTATTTCTCTTTAACCAAATTATGCGTATCAACGGAGATGCTATGGCAGGACAAAAGTCTTCAAGTATGTCTCTGTCTCTTGGCCCCAGTGATTCCTAATAAATGACAGGAGTAACTGCTGAGCTGCACAGCATCTTCAAAACAAAGCTCCCATCACTGATGCTCCAAAGACAGAAGTGGGGACAAAGCTACAGATAACAAGTGACTATAAAAAAGGTTTATATTAATGGTGATGGGGGAGGGAAAGGCAGTGACAAAGTATCAGCTTTGTCTCTCCTATTCGTCCACCAACAAGCAAAGGCTTCTCACAAAATTGATGGGTTTCCTCTTGCCTTGCAAGGTGCAAGCCAACTCTTTATGGAAACTGTACGCCTCCATGGATGCCCACGTGGCCCTCACCTGAGCAGGCACATGGTGGACTGTGGTGAAGCAAAAGAAAGAAAAAACTGGCCTCCTTAAAGTGAATAACAAAATTTCTAAACGTTCAGTTGGAACAGAACTGAGCTCTAACTTAATCATTTTAAATAACCTCCAACACAGCTTGCATATAAAGGATTCTACAGTAGTTCACTTCTCAAACCCATTAACTGTCTATTTGATCTCATTAATACCCAACTTTAGTTAATTTTGGCCCAGCAATTTTTTGTGCCTCCTGATTTTATGCATATAAAAAAAGAACAAATAATTAGTATGTAGAAGAATCGCAACTGTTTTAATTTGCAAGGAATGAAAATTGCAAGGGAACGTTTTTAACAGTCAAGTTTAAATATTTATTGATGATCAAAAGTATTGTAGAAAAAAGCCATTCAAAGCTGTTTAAGATCTGCTGTAAGGGCCAGGATCCACTGGGAGTACCCTCAGCAGTGGATGCACACACACACAATTTTTTTTTTTTTTAATCATGTTTTCTCTTTACAGAGTTGCTCATTCTATGGGCTCTCTCAGCTTTGCATTCTTTCCTGTCACAGTCTCCACAGACAGCACAAAACACACACCTGGCCATGTGCTTGATATGGTGATTAAGACAGATGCAAAGAAAAGCTTCCAGCTCAGCTCTGCTGCTTTCCCTCTACTGCTCACCCTAGAAAAGCAGGTATCAACATCCTTACCTGGCACAGCTATGAGCTGTGCTGTGAGCTTTGCTTGGTTTGGTGTGACTGTATCTCCCAGATCTGTAATTACCCACAGAAACATTCTAATTGTGAATCCCAATTTTGCTGAAGGACAAGATGGGGAACTCCGCTAAAAGGGTAGCAGTGTTAGAAATGTGGAGTAGGAGAAACTCTGCCTGACTGGGGTGGATTTTTAATTGAGGTACTTTTAAAATTTTAATTTTTAATATATTCTTAAAAAATATTTTTTATGGATAAATTTCTGCACGTCAGCTCTCAATTTCTGCTTAACTTGCATTTCAGTACACAAGGTGAGGTTTGGGATACCTACATGATATTTAAAGGATGCCATTTCCAGTAAAAGTTACAACAAGACAAAGTGAGAGGACAGAACTATCACAAGCAATTTTGAGTTCTCAAAATAATTTTAAAAACATGCTGATACAACAACACAGGCATATTGTCTGGTCTGTTCTAATGCTAGCACAACTACGTGGTGAAGAACAACTTGGCCACAGGAGTAACCTCGTGCAAAACCAAGACTGAAAGAATTTCTTTTAATTTAGCTAAAACAGTTGTTTAGGAACAGGACTTAACTTTTCTGTCTGGGGAAATTTATAACAAAATTTCACTTACTTTAAAGGGTCAAGAGCAAGTCTGTGGTAAACAGGGTTCTCCCTGCTTTTCTGAGTACTGAACAGATGAGAAATAAATCATTTACAATATTCTTTTGACTGGATAGTTTCCATTCTATTAGCCCTTTCCTTGTTAAGCTGTTTTCTGACAATTCGTCACAATTTTTTTGATGAATACTTGTCCATACCTCATTTACCTTAATTACCTTCCAATGCATTCCTAAAAGTCTTTCAATCTGAAGGCAGCATCCCTTTGCCAATTAATGGATTTGCCATTCCTGCCAAAATATGTTGCAATGTAACTCCCTTTCCTAGTTTTCCTTAATCCTTCAGGCCTTGGCTGACATTCCTCCAAATATACATGAAGTCACCGATCCAAATAAGGAGTTTATGCCGTCACATCCTCACTGCTGTATTAAATTACCCAGTTTTGGGAAGTTCATTCTGGAAATCTCCCGGACAAAAAGTGCACTTTACTGGGATAACAGCATAGGCATTACTACGATTTAAAGCAAACAAATAAATAATTTAAATAATTCTTATTTTATAGTCTCTATATTCCTTTCCTATCATCTAGTTTGAAATACTAAGCAGATGAATAAAATCACTGTTTTATTTGCCACTAGCTGAAATACAAGAAGAAAAATACAATTTGTCAAACAAGCCTGTTTCTAACAGCAAGGGGTTTTATACAGCTTATTGTGACAGTGTGCTCACCCGGCACCCATCCTGACCCGGCACTGAGTGACTGTAGTTGGTTCTGAGAGGATTTGGGGGTCTGACTGGAGCAGTGTGCCTATCTCACTGAACAGATAACGGGTGCAGCCTAACAAGCAAACCAACTGAGTGATTTTGGGGAAGACCCCAGTGCACATCTGTAAGCGTAAATCTGTATCATAAATCCATCTGTACTGAACCCTGCCTGCTCCGTGCCAAACCGTGGGGCCCAACTGACCTTCTGGAACTGATACCTTGTGAAGGGGCAACCAGCACACAATAATCTACTTAGTCCCACCTTGCCATGGGTGGTATAAAATCTGGCATTTTAGAATCCTGTTTTATTTTGAGGACAAGAACCCTACCTACTGGATGGGTTGACAGGCCTGGACCTCTCTCCTCCCCAGGCAGGGACACCTCTTTGGTAAGGCTTGCACCTCCAACTGAGTCAGATGTTACCCAGGAAAACATTGTTAACAAAAGTGCTGAACTCTTTAACTCAAGCTCAGTTTTTGCATTAAGTGCATGTATCAATGGCAATTCATATCTGTCACCCTAGTAAACCATCTATTTGTCCAACTTTACAAAACCGTTTCGGTGGCAGTCCTTCAACTGGGCTCCAGCAGGCAGATGCTGACTCGAATGAGTGGCTGCACGTACAATCCTTTAGACCTAAAGCCACTGACCGAGCCTGTTTTTTTTATTTATTTTTTTTTGATCTGGCTGCACCTAGACTCCTCTCTGAGAAGTTCAGAAGGCAAGGGGAGCCTTTCCAAACCTTGGGACTCAACGGGATGGCTGTCTAGCTCCCTGCCCCGGCCTCTCGTCAGACTTCTAATGCGACACAAACATACACAACAAAATAAGTATCGATCTACAAATTGCATGTATGGAAAATAACTACATCTTTGGGAAACTAGACCGATCCCTGGAAGAACAAACTGAAAGTAAACAGGAAATTCAAAAGGGTTCACCAAATAGTATGTCTACTCAAGAGTATCAATGAAAAAACTACACAATGATAAATTCTGATGGAGGTTACCAAAATAAAAAGGGCAAGAAGGACAGGCATAAGACTACCACCAGCTCCCTTCCATCCCCCCCCAAAAGCCCCCCCAACGCAAAGAGGCAGAAGGTATGTAAGCAATACGTAAGGAGCCAGATGTGCCATGTACATTCAAGCTTTCAAGTTTAGGACAGACCTTTTAGGTACTGATACTTGTAAATAGATTTGGCTTATTCTTTCTGCAGTGTCAGTGTAAACAAGCTGAAAGCAGAGAAATATGAGATATAGACTCAAGACAATAGTACTGTGAATGGCTTGATACAGTGGGGCACATTTTGTCCAAAATCTGCTTTTAAAAATAAATTGCGCTCTTTCAACAGCAAATAGATTAAAAAAAAAAACACAACAAAAACCAAAAACACCAAAACAAAACAACAAACACAACACAAACCAGAGATGGTCTTAAGTAATGTGAAAGTCATCTTTGCATTGTAGCCATAACTACCTGACAGAGGGCAGGACCATAACAGCCTGGCACAGACCCTGAACACCCCCAGAGTTGCTTGAATTCTCATTAAGTAAAGCCAGTGCGGTACCGCAACATAGAACAGCACATCTATGTTGTAGCAAACATAAGAGTATAACATAATACTACACAATCTCAGAATAAACAGAATAAAACAGTTCAGAGGCAATTTAATTTTGCTATGTATATTACTCATGACTAGTTTGCCAATTTTAAGAAATCCCATTAATTTTGCACTTGGATGCAAAGAAAATGTAGTGTGCTTAGTAAGACTTTCTGTAAGCCTCATGCACAAAGCTAAAGCAGAATTTTATATACTTTAATCAATTTAATTCCAAATATTTGGGGTATATTTGACTTTTTTTAAAAATATATGACACTTAAACCAAGAAGAAATTAAATAATAGAAGTGAGGTGCAGCACTGCTGGCCAATTAAAATTAAATGAAAAAAATCAGAAAGTGTTTTGATTTGTTTCTTTTAATTTATTTTTACATTTTAATGAACCCTTCCCCTGCTCCCAATATAAAATAGTACTTTTCAGTATCAACTATAAGTTCATAATACTATTTTTCATTTATGCACTCTATGTATTCTTCTAGACAGTCCTTCTTCCTTATTTCCTTCATAAATACTGAATTAAAATTCAGCGATAAATAATGGCACTGCAATTATAATTTTGAGAACTTTGGTAGAAGTAGTCATACATTTGTTATTTAAAATAACAATATATCTTTCACATCTTATAATTTAGAGATAAGTTCCAGTCAAGTTTCCAGCCCTAGAGTCTGTGAACTGGCATACCTGAGAATCAACTCGTTAGTGTAAATCCATCTCTGTTAAAACATGGGAACTTGAAAAATTTACCCGTTATTATATTCTGCCATTTCATTTAATAAAAACAAGAAGTAATAGCCACATAACTTACAATTACAGCAAAGTTATAAAATACATCAGTGAGCCATAACAATATGAGGTCATGAAAAAGAAATTACTTCTGCTTTAAAGCATACAAAAGCTGAAAAAATGCACTGCTGTCTTCTCCTGAGCGCATAAACAGACTGCCTGATGAGGGGGGGACTGTTTATGAAAATCAAACACCTTCTGTGATCGCAAGCTTTCTGTTATAAGTCAACTAACTAAAAGACAGCAGCTAAAATGAAGATTAGAACAACAAAGTCGTTTGCTGTAAAAAACCCCCAAACCCTAACATGTTCAATTTTGAAATATTTTTTTTAAAAAAACACTAAGGAGCTTTGTTGACATAACTATCAACCTCCACTTAATATTCCCCCACCTGCCCACCCCACAAAACAACCAAGTTAAGGATGGGGACGTTTCCCAGTTTTCACACAGTTTAATTCTATAGCTGGTGAGATGTCAAGACAGCGTTGGGCTGCGCTTGGCTGGCTGACTGACCTACTGCTTTTCACTGACCCAGTGGTTTTCAGTGCCTTCCCTTCCAACCATTCCAGAAGGATTTTTTTTTTCCTTTTTTTCTTTTTTTTTTTCTTTTTTTAAATAAATAGTTTTAGGTCAAAGACATCAACTAATTATGAAAAACTATCAAAGGCCACAAATCCAGAAACCCCCTACACAAAGTACCTTCTTGTACAAACCCTGAGAACTAAGTGGCTGAATTACCAACTGCTTGAAATTTGGGCCTTCTATTGTGCTACAAGGAGCAACAAGAACATGAATGAACCCACTTCATGAAAGAAAATTAATGTAAGTTTTCAAATATTGCTAAGCGTTAGTAGAAACGTTTTGCTCCTAGTAGTAGCCATACACAAAATAATGGCATTTGTAATGAAAAATCACTCAAAGTTTTGCTACTACTTTTGACCTTGAATGAAGAAGACAAATACAGAGTATTTCCTAGGGACTGAGAAACAATAACCACAGGTTTGTTGTTTTTCCACTATACCTCCAGCTATCTTTTACTCCCAGCCTGTCACTGATGTCTAGGAAGAGTGTTCCACATTACAGTCCTTATTAATAAAAGGCTAATCAGCATTATTGCCTCACTAGATGATGAGAGGCATAGGGAGCCCATTAAGCTTGAAATAATGTGTGAAACAAATGTCCCTCTTTGCTGCCACATTATTAATAACAGTATGAGTTCAATGAATTCATATTACCTGAAATCTGGAAGAGAGGGGAAAAAAGCTACATACATTATCGTGACAGATTGCTGGAGAGCAAAGGAGAGAGGGAAAGAGAAGATGCGTCAAAGAACTGATTGTTATGAAGACCACCTACTTCCACTGGGGAATAAGATAGTTTTAAATAAAAGGTAACATTTAGAAAACAGCTGTTTACTCTTCAATCTTTGCTACCAATTAAACATCACATCTATGTACCTCCCAAAGAAATTAAGAGCAAACCTTTAACTGATTGAGGATAAATTTGTGAACTTAATTCAAAGCTTTTGTTATCTTTGGTGGATTTTTTAAATAAATTCAGGATTTGTGAGTTAAGACTCTAAACATGACAGTTCCATTTTATTTCCAGATGAAAGCTACAAAACAAACAATTATAATCCCAGTTTTCAGTAAAGAATCTACAACTAACTCTCTTACAGCTGCTACATATAGGTTAGTTATCTAATAGCAAACTAGGCTAATATAATCAGGGCAAGTGTAAAACTTAAAGAAATGTATTTTTCATTATAACAGAAAAATATTCCACAAATATATTAGGGCAATAATTAAGCTAATACATACAACTTTAACACCATAGTAAGAGCTAACTAGTCTTCAGTCAGCTCCACTGATAACCCCTTTATCTTGCGATATAATTTCTCACATATAGCTTAAGAACGAACAAATTTGGTACAGCAACAGATGATCCAGCTGACAGGCCTTTGATTACCACAGGATTACAAAAAAGCAGTCTGTGGTTGCCGAGATCTCAAAGTGTAAACCTACTACTTTGTAATTTGTGCCACCTTTAGGGTACATTTGTGCCACTGCCACTAAAGCCTCTCAAACAGGGTTAAATACCCCACTGGAGTGTTTAGGCTCCGCTCCCCTGGGTGTGTGTGTGTATGATTTCTGCTGCCTTCTTTATATTTTTTTTGTATTAATGGGGCTTTCACACGTTGCACTGAGCACTGCAGACAGCTCTGCCACCCAGATTCTTCTCAGAATAAGTTGTGAGAATCTTCAAATACATTTGTATGCCCCTTTCCTGGCTACTCTAACTAAAATTAGACAATATCTTCGTATACGTATTAATTCCACATTTGTGTACTGTTGAAATCCCTACGGAAACTTGACTACAATGAGCTACTACCTCTTGAAACTGCTGAACCAAGCAACGCTCATGAAACACTCGGTACGCACTTCAGTAGCGTTATGAGAAAGTACCTGGGAAAGATGTATTCTTTTGGCTTATTATTTATACTTGTGCAAAACATCCTGAAGATGGTAGTGACGATCCTCACAGATCCTCACAGAAAGGGCTAAGCCTACCTGTCCTTGTTATGTATCATCTGATGTAAAACTGACAGCTAAAATGAAATATACCAACACAAATCCAGTAGTTCAACACAGGTGACCACTTCAGAGAATGTATCACGCGCATTATAATGCCTGAACACCCTATACGGGGCAAAGGAGGACCAACAAAGGATGAAAGTATTGCAAATGAAAGTTGATGCAGGAAATACATCATTCCAGTAGGAAAAAGTGGAAATATAATCAACTCCTCCCTTTTTTTCCAGCCTCTAGATAAGGGAAGAAAATAACATCCTTCAAAAGAGTCTTGAACACTAACTGTTATGCAGCCACTATATTATTTCAGCTAAGAGATGAAAGAAAAATAATTTTTAAATTTCCTGATCAAAGGTCACAGCCTGTTCCAAAATCTGGACAAAGCGCTCACCGTCTATGTCTTCTGCAACAGAAAACACCGTTATTTTCATTAAATCTTCTTGCTTTTAAAGAAAAAACAAAATCTCTCCAGCTCAGTACTCCACTGACAGAGTCAAGGGCACAACTCTGTGCATTCCACTTGGCCACAACTCTACAGAGGATCAATGTGCACAAGAAGTTAAAATATCTGCTGAATGAAAGCTGACCCTTCTATCCTGGGCTTTTCTATAGAGCTTCTAAGTATAGTATTCAGTCTGGAGCCTACAAAGCAGTCCTGCCTTTGTGCACCAGCAGAGCAGAACACCACCTCCTTGCCCATTATTTTCTGTTAAAAATATGGAAGTCCAGAAAGCAAGCATGCTGTGCCAAAGTCCTGAAGTGACTAAAGAGCCAGAATACTAGTGATCTTATTGATGGTATATGCTTCTCTACCATTGCCTAAAACTCAGCATTCCAGCTGTATGAACTCCCCTAAACCCTTATTCAGCAATGAAATGTTTTAAAAAGCATTTCTGGGCATCTTGCCCTTCAGCAGAAGAAAATTTGCATTTTTGCAGCATTTCTGCCTGTCAGCACTACAACATTCTAATGGGTTTTGCAGCTGTGCAGGGAAAATTGAGAGATGGTCAGCGGATTCTTACAGCAGACTGCTGGGAGACAAGTGCCTGAGGGTGCTGAAGCAGGAGAAACCAGCTGATCTGACCAGTCTTTACACTCCACAGAAAATTCAAACAGCACCTTTCGCCTCCAGTGAGCATGCCAAAACAAAGGCACTTTGTGATCTGTGGGCTCAGTGCAACAAGGAACAGTAAAATCCTTATTATTTTTTTTCCTTGATCTTAACTAAAGAAGTAGCTTTCTGTAAGAATACATAAAAGAGCAAACATATACCTACTAGCAGCTTCAACTTCCATAAGCTGTACCTAGTCTGTGGGTTGTAAAGTCACAGATGTTCATCTTGTAACAGCCACATGCACTGTGAGAAAGTAATCGAGCAAAATCAGAGAAACACAGTGCCCCAGGTTTCTACTTGGAGGCAAGGACAGCAATCTGTCCGATTTGATGGTGCTTCTTCAAAGGACATTACTTAAACGTATGAGTAAGGGGCAAGGTGAGAGGTAGCAGTAATGCCAGGAGCGAGTCAGCACGGGCAGTCTCCCCAAGGGCTTCAGGCTGAGGTGGCTGGCGTAAGAGGATGGCACTGCCACCGCTGCTGCTCCTCGGGGGAGCCATCCAGCACTTGGACACCCAGTTTCAAAGGGTGAATTAATTCCAGGAATCCAAGTCCAAGTAAAGGGTTAAATGCACTTTCCCCCCTGCTAAAAGCAGGATAGCAATCCTTCTCCATAGTCCAACGCAAACTCTACGTATTTCCCCCAAAAGACACCCCCTGGGCAACCCAAGAAGTTTGCTGTTTGGGCACACTTTAGGAAACTCAGTCAGTTAATTGCAGTCAGAAAAAAATATAATCCTTCACAGGAGTAGAACAGCTTAAGTATTTTGATTTCACGTCTAATAAAACTGAGATCACATAAGCATACCCACCAGATTAACTGGTGAGTTAATTATAATGTAATTATTCTTCTAATAATTACACCAAAACAGGTTTTTTTACTAATTAGCCAAATTCTTCTCTTAGATATACTAATACATAAAACTGTGAATTTGTTTGATATTTGCAGCACTGTGGCCAACACAGATTTATCCTCAAGACACACTCTGTCTCCAAATATAGACTCGAGATAGTTCATCTAGGCAGGGAACATGCACGTGTGTAGGAGGGAGTCTGAAAAATCTTCCAAGGAATGGCATTTCTGCCACTTCCTAACCCACTGGGGGACAGGGGAAGACCACAAAAAGGCCTGTAAGGAAAAGCCCAAGTACACTGTCAGAACCTTACAGAGCCAAACCTAAATGACAAGGAAAAAGAGACGGAAAATAAAGTTACAGATGTCAGGAACTGGGCAAATGGGAACGGGGAAAAAATTAAACTAAGAAAGCAATGAAGAAACACCTTTACTGCGTGACAATGTCTTAAGAGTGTAAGCCAAGAGAAAACCAAGTCCGCACAGACCACACAAGCAGTAACACCAGCTACATCACATCAGAGTTTATGGCAAAATATTAACAATTTAACACACCACCACTCGTTATTCAAAACATTCATGCTCACATAGAAACTTCTTGAGATCTGTCTTGCTTCTCAGGTTTGGGTTTGCCTGCCAGTGTCCTGCCCATGTGACACAGCCACAGCACCTCTGCCCTTTCCTACCATCAAGGGACTGCATCACTTGGTGCCATAAAAAATTAGAAACTCACCTTTGTGAAAAGCAGATCTGTAGCTCACATTATGACATCGCAGACAGCTAGATGCTATGTTGAAGGGTGAAGTAGGGAAACATGAGGATCCTGAGGATATGAGGTGAATTGAAATGAAGAATGATAAGGTAACCATTACAAAGCCCCTACCAAAAAAAGAAACAGTGTGACCCAATTTTGTTGATTTTAGAATAATAAATTTATCTGGCATTGCTGTTTATTATCTAGAATGCCATATATACTATTAACCATGAGATACTAAATCATTTACTTTTCTCTGTTCGCTACCATACTGTAATTGAAGATCTACAGGATACGCTTATCGAAAAGCTCACACAATTACCTTGTCTACGTATTTCAAAAGCTCAGGCTTAATCTCTAGACATGAAAGGACATGACACCATCAGAAGAGAAACATTTTTTAAACCAGAGTTTTAGTTACCAAAAGTACTATTTTTCCCCTCCCACTTTCTCCTTAGTTTTGAGAAAAGGTCTGACAATTTTGTTTTTATTTAATCACTTTTTGCCCGTTAGATTTCTGCCCCCTCCCCAGGAAGATTCAAAGGTGGTGCTTGTTTTTATTTCTGTTCTTCTAAATATCTCCATTGCCACTGGATGCCACAGTACTTCTATACTCAAAATTTACACAGAAAAAAATGTCCGAATTTGTTTTCTTCACAGCTTATTTGTTTATACATTCTTATTTCTGAGCTAATGTTTTCCAGAGTCACTATCTATATATGTTGTTAGAAAAAGTCTTCCAAAGACAGTAATGCACAACAGTTTGTCTTTTATCAAGTGCCTGTTTCCCAACAGTGACTCCAGAGGATACACTGAAGGGCAGCTGGAGAAGTTCTGCACCCTGGTCCCTGCGGGCAGTTCCCTTTCTGACAGAGATGAGGACCAGAAGGCACACACAGCTGGGACATGGCTGTCGTTAGGTGAAGCCATTCTTGTCCCTGTCATGCATAAGGAAAATCCAGCTGGTGTTCTCTGTGTTAACATGGCATTTTAAAATTTAAATCTGCAATTTCCCACTCTTATATTTTACAGTACGCATACTGCAGGGAGCCCCCTGAATATCCATCCATCCGTCAGGAATCAGGAGCTCAGACTGCCCAACGTTAACATAGTAAGCACTGACTGGGTACCTGTTGTAGCCACTGTAAAGAATCTCAGCCACTTTCCGTTGTTTGCACCAAATTGTAAGTCTCAGGTAAGTACCATTACCCTGATTTTCAAATTATCTAAAATTTAACAGCTGAGGACTGAGTCAGATTCCTAAAAAGCTGCACAACAGCCGCGCAAGCCCCCTCAGCAGCTGGGTTATGTCTATTCAGCTCTTTTGAGCAGCAAACCATTCACTGCTCACCCATCTGTAAAACCAACTTCATGGAGCCTAGCAAAGGATCAACAGATATTGTATAAACAGCCACTGTCATAAACTTTAAGTAGTTGGTGAGATGTTTTTATTTTATTTCTACATTCACCTTGTGACCATGTAAGTTCATACGAAACCTTTTTAATAAGGCCTGAATATCACAAAAAAAAAAAAAAAAAGATTACAGGGACATTTAGACTTTTTTTTTTTTTAAATGACAAAATATATGTTGTCTTTTTATTTCCTTCCACACAACCCCCAACCTTCTTATATGAACACTTTGTAACTATAAATAGCAACATTAATTTGGACGGAATACTCCTATATCAATACTCCATAAGTGGGAATCAGATTGCTACCCTTCTTTCCTTGGCCCGGGCTTCTTTCTAAAAGGCCCCGATTATCCTGGTACGACTTGGGATGGGTAAATGCATCAGCTCACAGTTGTAGAGCGAGTCCAGAATCAAAATATTGTTTTTCTTCATAAACTAACATGATTTAATGGCGTTAACAATAATTTAATGAGAATCTTCTAAGTAAGAGCTCTCTGCCCTGGCATAAGAACAAAAGGATATGCTATGATGTTGACATTTACACAGTCCAACAATCCCTTAAACTTAATTAATGCCCTTCCTGCCCAACAGGAACAAAAAAAACCTACTTTGCAAAACAATGAAGGAAAAGTCAAGGTAAAACCTTTAGTCAGCAACTATTTGAAATCAGCACTGCAAATTCAGCAGGTATAGTCAAGGTAGGAACAGTAATAAAAATCCACAGATGAAAAGAATAAAGTACTCAAAGTATCCATTCCCAAAGGGCATTGCCAGCACTCAAATTAGAGGCAAAATGCTACGGAAATTTTCCAGGACACCTTAGAAGCACTAAAATAGGTTCGACAGTTGTCTGTTGCTTTTAGGTATCTTTTTTTATTTCTTGTTTTGTTTTTTAAAAACAGGTAATTAAGTTCAGTCCATGCAGAATTGCATCTGGTTAAAACGGCATCTCTTAAAACTTGTTGCATCCAAGTTACAGTTGGGGTGGGGGGGAACTGACGGGTAACTATCTGGCCAAAATGAAGAAAGCAAAGGGACCTCTTTCCAAAACGACACAAGCTATGTAGCTTGGTAAAGTAGTATTTATAGTTCTACTAAAAGAATGGTTTAGTCTGATGCACTTAAGAGTAGGAAAAAAAACAAAACAATAAACACAACCAAACCAATCCAACAAAACCCAGAACAAAACAAAACTAAAAAAGCGCCACCCTTTCAGATTTTAGTAGAAAGCATTAACTGAGTTATTGGTAATTACTCTGTACAGAGAACTCTATGGAATATATTTTAATAGCAACACCTCGACTCTCAAAAAAGCCCTGAAAAAATACAATATCCTCAGATATTAAACATATATATCTAGCTGGAGCACTGCCACGTGCACATGCCCGGAGCAGTACCTCTGACACAGAATCACCCGGCTGCCCATCCCCAGATATTTGAGTGACTCTTCTCAAGAGCAGCTTCGAGCACCTCACCGTTTTCCCCTTTCCAGTCCGTCCTGCACAACTCTTTTTCACATGCAAACAGACAAGTCACTAGGGAAAAGAACAGTTTGTCTGATGTCATATAGAGGTTACATCTCTCCTGCTCTCCCACACCATTCCCCAAAGCTGCTATAGCGATGCACTGACTCCAGGCTGTGGCAGTGTGTCTTTGCCCAAAGCTGGAAGGTGTTTAGGATATTTTTAAAGTGGTTCATATACATCTATAAAACGCACCAGATGGGGCAGCTCTTAGAGACTGTCACCATCCCAGTAGTGCTGGCTGCACGCTTGACAGGACACTTCTAGTCCAGCAATTAGCCTCCATTGCCCAAAATGCATCACCCCTAGCATCCTCTAGCACCTTTATGGAGCCATAAGTCTGCCTACTCTCCACTAGCATCTGCGACGAACTGCAAAAAATGCACTGCCAAGCTGATATAAGTGACCCAAAACTGGGTGAAAAAAGGACTAGCAGTTTTGACAGTGTTTGAACAAAAATCACATGGTGGCTGCCCTCCTCATGCTGGTGGCACATTCATTCCTTCATGTTTTGTGATTAGTTATGAAACTTACGCATATTCGGTTTTTACTAAGCTATTAGTAAAACGGCATTTTTCTCCAATACTCAGTCAGTAGAGGCTGAGCTCTAAAATTCATTATTTTAAAGTCTGATTCAAGTCCAGATGATTAAGAAGGTATTTCATAAATAACAACAAAAAACCCTAGAAATTCATTTTATTTTCCCAACAGGCTTTTAAAAGAAGTATTTTGGCAGATTAATGAAGATCAACTAGCTACATACCTGCCAAATTGACAAAAGATATCAGATCATCATCTGTGGTCCTATGTATGAGTGCAACATATTTATTCCAAACAGACCTAGAAAAACAGTAAGGAGTCAAAGCCAACACGTCTAGTGTGTCATTAAATATTCAGCAGAAGTTTAGTCTGAGGCAAGATGAATCCTCCCCCTCATATTAGAAGGCATGCAAAACACTGATGGCTCTTAGAAGAGCCATTTCAACACTTAGTATGTGAAGAAACCAGATTTAACCACACCAAATTATGATGCTGTCAGTCATGAAAACTCCCTTTGAGCTGTATGATAATTTTGCAACAGACTTATTTGCAAAGGACTGGTCATTAAATGGAGTGTAAATGAGAGGTAAGGAATTGCATCTGACAGATGCCAAGGTTGGTATTTCTGCATTATTTTTCTGTTTTCTAGTGAGGTTGATAGGAAACAAATTCATCATGGAAAAAAAACCTAGTATGTAACATGAAAAATATTATTATTATTAATAATAATAACAATAACAACAACAACGATAATAATATAATGGGATCGAGTCTTCCAATGCATCTTTTTCCTCTTGGCCAAGACAATTGCACATGGGTAAATTGAATAAAGGAAGCAAACTCATACTTTCCTGACTAAGGCCATCAACAGAGAGGTTCAGCTGCTCAACACAGAAGAGTACCTTGCATCCAAAGGGTTATTTGCAGACAGTGATGCTCTTTCTAACTAGAGAGATGTGGACATAGGGAGAGTGAGAGATGACAGAGGAGCCTCTGGTTCCATCTGTATCAGAACCCATGTATTAACATGAGGAAAACAAATCAGGAAGAAAAACCTTCAGAATAACAAAGAAAATCCCAAACGTTTCACCCAAGTCCATCTTCCTGAAACACATACAGAGCACCTGTAAAAAAAACCAGTCCTAACAAACCTCAACCATCAATCCTCCTCCATGCCTCCCAGCAGGGCATTAACACCAAGAACCACTCCTAAGACCTCGGTGCTACAACCAGCAGTGTGCTGCACGTGGCTGGAAAAGTCCCCTCCAGCCCACCCAGCCAGACAGTACCAACAGCTTTGGCACAATGCTGAGGCCACTGCCCTGGTGCTCTGGCAGGCAAACCCAGCCGTACATTCAGCAGGTGACCAAAGGCAGCGTCGAGCGAGTTATACTTGTACTCCTGAGGAGTACCCAGTCACACTAGCTGAGAGAACACTCACAGTACCTCACAGGATTAGACGCAGAACTCAACGCATCTACTAGAAGCTGACAGGATAATAACTATCTTTTTTATACACTGCTTTGAGGGTGGAGAAGCAATTAAAAATAAACGGTGTCACTGGAACAGGCGCTTGCTAGGATCTGATGAAAAGTCAGCCCTGGCTGAATGAACAAGTCACCATGAAATGGAGCATGAATTCAGACAGATTCTACTACGCTTTTTACCCACTATTAATGCCTTTCCCACAGAGGAAAGGAAGAACGATTTATCAGGGAGCTTAAGTTGGATCACTAGTCTCACCAGGCAGAATAAAAACCTTTCTGAAATGTCGCAAATTAGTCTTCAAGAGCACAAGAATGACCAGTAGTCTTAGATTTAACAACTCTGTTTAGAGCAGGCTTACAGTCTGGTAGCGAAAATTACCTTGGGAATCTTATAAGTCCTGCCGGGATGAAGTCATTTCAGTTTTCTGAACTCCTTAAGTAGGAGAGGCGAGGGGAGGGAGGGAGGGAGGAGGGAAAGGAGAGATTAGGTCACAGCGAAATACTAGCAAACTACACAGGAGAGCTACTCTAGCACATGAACTGTTCCTTTATCCCACTTGCATTACCCAGGAACATTAAAGTAATTGGCATTCGATTTCTATTAAGGTTGGAACATTTTCCCTGATGTGAGTTCACAAATTCCAAGTCATGAAAGGAGAAACGAACACATACTTATATATATATAATGTCCAAGAATAAAAAACATGTCCCTGTATTACATCCTAAACAATGCTTAGCATGACAGGAAAAGCTGCCTTAAGGAGACCCCAAAGCACTTTGTCCTAAACGTCACGGGAAACCATTAGACTCAACTGGACAAAGGGTAGGAGGAAAAAGAATGGTTTGTGCATTTGGACAAAATGCATTGAAGCCCAGACCCATTCAGTATGATGTAATTAATGATGAACTACCTACCGGCAGTAACGGAAACAGAACAAGATCTAAACAGAACATGAGTTTTGGCACTCCTTTTTTAATTTGTGAAAACATTCCTTACAGCTGAAAGTAAATGAAAAACAAACAAATTGATCCCTTTTTTTCCTATCAGTACAGGAACAGAGGAAAAAAAATTAATCGTACTCTGCACAGATACCAAGGAACTGTTAATATGGTATCTTTTTCCATTGAAATACATTTTTAAAAATGGAAATAAAAGGTAGGAAAGGTACAGATTCCCCTTGTGCAAGTTTGTTGGATTACGGATTTCCCTCCCTGGCTCAGAATGCTGAATGCCTTTGCAGGAGACCCACCAGAACTTTGCAGTGTCCAGCCACAGAAACTTGAACTGAAAGAATATTCTTTCCCTGGATGCAAAGATACTGTAAATAGGGATCAACTTAAAAAAATTAAACTGGTTTATAGTTCAAGCTCTCCATCACCCCAAAACAAGAGGACAACAGTCATCATACAACCATTTATGTTGGAAAAGACCTTTGAGATCATCAAGTCCCACTGTTAACACAGGACTGCCAAGCCCACCACTAAACCATGCCCCTAAGCACCGCATCTACGTGTTTTTTAAACACCCCCAGGGATGGTGATTCCACCACCTCCCTGGGCAGCCTGTTCCCATGCTGGACACCCCTTTAAACCTCCCCTGGCACAACTTGGAGCCGTTTCCTCTTGTCCTGTCGCTCGTTATCCGGGAGAAGAGACCGACCCCCGCTGCCTACGGCCCCTGTCAGGCGGCTGCGGAGAGCGATCAGGCCCCCCCTGAGCCCCCTCCTCTCCAGGCCAACCCCCCCAGGTCCCTCAGCCGCCCCTCACAAGGCTGGTGCCCCAGCCCCTGCCCCAGCCCCCTGCCCGGCTCTGGACACGCTCCAGCCCCTCCACGTCCCCCTGCAGTGAGGGGCCCAAAGCTGAACACAGGGGTCCAGGGGCGGCCTCACCGGTGCCCAGCGCAGGGGGACGGGCACTGCCCTGGTCCTGCTGGCCACGCCGTGTCTGCTACAAGCCAGGATGCTGCTGGCCGCCTTGGCCACCTGGGCACACTGCTGGCTCCTGTTCAGCCGGCTCCTGACCAGCACCCCCAGGCCCTTTCCCACCAGGCAGTTCCCAGCCCCCTGCCCCAGCCTGTAGCGCTGTGTGGGGTTGCTGTGACCCACGTGCAGGACCTGGCACTGAGCCTGGTTGACCCTCATACAACTGGCCTCGGCCCTTCGGTACAGTCTGTCCAGCTCCCTCTGCAGAGCCTCCTGCCCTCCAGCAGATCAGTGTTCCACTCCAGCTTGGTGTTGTCTGCAAACTCACTGAGGGTGCACTCGATCCCCTCGTCCATCATGTTAACAGAAGGCATTTTTATGCCAAGTGGCGTAAGTGTTTTGTAAATACAGATCTTCAGTTGCTCTTTAACAGGCTTATTTTCAAAATCTGAGCATCTTGTTCTGTTTAGACATTTAATTATTATGCCTGTCATAGTTTGTTTATTAAATAGAAATCAGTCAATATAAACCTTGCTATGTTCAGAACCCACGCAGCACAGAGAAAATCTCCCCCACAATCAGCCAGGGGCAAAGCACTTCCAAGGTAAAGCAATGAAAGCATGTGCTGCAGTCTGCTTACTTAATAGTGCTGCAAAACCCTACTTGGTGAAATAGCAAAAAAGAGTTGTAGGAAAGATTTCTAAAGCAACAGAAAAAAGCAACTGTGGGCTCCTATTGCATGCCCTCTCACACAATCTGAGAATAAAGAAAAAGCTAATGAAATTGAAAGCAATGCGCGCAACACATAGTAAGTGATCAATATCAATAATTACATACAACTAGATTTAATCTCCGGAACTCAGTGCTGCAGGGTACTGTTGAGATCTGAACCTTGGCATTTCAGGCATTTCAACAGCTAAGAAGACAGCTCCTCTGCAGGATACCAAAACGATACCCAAACCAACCCAAAATTTCAAAAGCAGAAACACCACTTAAGTATCACCACCTGCTTGCTATAGGGCAGAACTGGTCAGTGTCCTACAATCACCAAGTGAACTAAATAGCTTTGCCACTCACGTCATACAGAAAAGCAAAGTCCTCCGACACAAATCCAAACACAAAAGAACACACGCCTTCATTATGTATTATTACGAGGAGAACAGAAATGATCAAAATAGCAAAATTATGTCACTGGAACAAAATTAAAGACAGAATCTGCCTTGAACACACAAAGAACAAGAAAATCCCCCGATTATCTTCAGAGAAAGGCAAAAAATGCCAATAAAAAAAATAATCATTATGACAACAGTGTTAGTAAACCTTCAACTTATGAACCATGGAAAATAGCCACCATTGCTTCCTTTTCCACCTTACTGTTCCTTAGTCCCTCCCGGAGACAGGGCCAATCCCACAGCCAGCGGCAGGAGCTATGCCAGCTGCTACTACCTCTTCAATGGATATTGGAAAAGCTGGTGAGACAAGGGTAATTAAGGACATGTGCAAGCTAAGTAGGAACCCTACCAAGACAATCAACAGCAACAAGCAGGAGAAGAGCCATATTGAACAGCTGAGGTTACTGGTAATAAATCAAAATGACCTTGGTTCAAACACTCCAGATAACAGAGACCATCTCTTAACAGCTGTAATTTCTTCTCGTTCCCAGATCGCCATTTTTAGAGTTTACCAGCCAGTTTCAACAAAGTCAAGTAAATTTTGACTGATGTTACGTAAGAGGCTAGCCGAGATTTATCCACAATACATCAGCCATTAAAAAATGCCATTTTCAAACTACAGTAATCTAATTTTACAGATGCAATGTCTGATGGACCCATAGCAAGACAGGCAAACCCCCAGCCTGCTAAGCACATCCTCTTAACCAGTTTCATCCATCAGGGCTGCCTAACAACATCAATGTGGATGTCTCAAGAAAATTATTTGTATCCCATACCAAGCCCAAACTGCAAAACCTCAACCTTTCAGCCATTACTACTTTTTTTATTCCTTCAGCTTCAATCAGTTGACATTTCTTTTAACAGTAAAGGTCTAAAAGCATTTGTATTTTTTAAGCCCAGCATTCCAAAATCAAATTTTGTGGAATGAAGCCAAGAGCGTACAGCACCCTTTGAAGGAAAATCTGCCTCTTAGCAGACCCGGTACAGTTGTAAAATAATAAAAGAAGTCATCTACTTTCAGTCACCCAGTCTCTTCACATATAATTCACCGTATGAAAGTTATATGGGACAGTGTAAATTAGTACAAACAGCATTATTTCATCTAAAGCAACACATTTTTCCAGTGAATAGAGTTCAGATTCTAATTTCAATTCTGAAGCCAGAATTGGTCTGCCTCAAAATCTTACAGGCTTTCCCCCATCTTCCCCCAGCTCTTTTTTTGAATTGCAATGTATGTATCAGCAGAAGACACAGTAATTTTTACAGTGGTGCTTGGTAATTACTCTGATAAGAACATTTATTTGCCCTAATATTTGCCCTCATTTATTAGGACAGGGTTGGAAATTCCTTTAAATTACCTATTTGTATTTTTGGATTACAACATGCAAAGCAGGCTACAAAAAATAAGTTCCTGTATCTACGTGTCAAAAGACAATGAAATTAATTTCAGCAACTTCCCAGTTAAATCTCACATATTCAATTTCTTCTTGATAATACTCAGTATTATTGAATATCAAGTTCCTCTGTCTGTGTAACAAAGAAAATGGGAATGGTTTGCAGCCTACATCAATCTGACCTCATGTAGTGGCAGTCACAAATGACCTGTAAGGCAAGATCCATTTCAGTTCTAAACCATAAGATGAGCTTTTTGGCAAGAATCTCAAAGATTACAAATCATAATTCATAATTTCAAACATATTTTCATTTCTTCAAAAAGTGCTACTTCCTACCCACCCTTATAGATGGGTGGCAACAACTCCTTCAGCAATCAGTGAAGACATGCAAAAAAGTCTCCTTGTCCAATTCCCTGACTTGGTTTTGTTACAAAGCCCCCAAAAGAAATAAATGCATCAGTAAAGAGAAAGGTCTTTTTGGCAACATACGGAGTAAGTACTCCTTATGTACTAAGAGTTTAAGGAATGATTAACAGAAGAGGAACCTCATGGTGAACTACGATAAGCAGAACAGAAAGGCTGCAGGTTTATTCGTGAACAACAATACAAGCACAACAACCAAAAAAAATGTAGGCTTTACTGGAAAATACTGCTTACAACAGAACTCAATGATTCCTCTTCTCAGGCTACAAAAAGCTCTAGACTTCTAAAACTGTCTGCCTTTTTCTTTCTCTTTCTCTCTCTTTCTTTAAAAATTTGCACTTGCTATTTTTTGGCACAAGCTCCAAAAATTCATAGCCAAAGAACTACTCTAGACTACAACTCTATTTCGGACATATTTTCCTTTAAAATAAAAAGACAGAAACAAAATTGATTTTCAAAAGATTAAAGCCTTCAACAAACTATCAGTCAAGTTCCATTCAAATCAACAGCATCCTTTCCCATCCAGCTTCCTCATAAATGCAATCAATTAAAAACAGAAAAGAATTCTAGGATCATATATGTAAACTTGCATTTGACAATCATTTAATCTAAAAATAAACAACCATCTATTACCATTCTGCCTTGGCACATCCTGCAAACGTAAGCGGCTGTTCCTAAATTTCAGTGAAAGTACTCACACAGCAGAAATACAAGAATTCAATAATTCTTGTCTTACTTATTAAAAGTGCTTACCCCAAGTATAAATATATGCCACAGGCAGCAATTGATCTTATAGCACTTCAGTTAAGTCTGCAATAAATTTAACACATAAAGGAGCCCAGTTTCATCGTGTAGAGAAGGATTCAATGTTAGCAGGTAGCGGCTGCCAGCACTTGCATCCTGTTTATTAGAAATGGTTTAGGCAGTTTATACACACAGCATCGATGTGCCTTCTGGTTCAGGCATTAGCAGCTAGATCACGCACTTGAATCGCTCTGTGAAAGGCACCTTAAAATAGAGCTGGGGTCCGAGATCACTTTTATCACTGTAAATGCAGAGCAGTTGCATTGACTCTTATGTTTAAAGTCAACGTGCTGGATTTACTCCCAGGCTCTTCTAACACAGTCCAGGAGAGACAAGACTGACATACACCAACCAACAAAAAAATGAGCAAAGGTGAGTTTGGAAAGGCAGATTGGTATAACCCCTACAAAGAGACAAAAGCAATTAATCCCTTACACATGGAAAAAAAGTAATATCCTGGTTTTCCATAGCACTGTACATCACTCTCACTCTGAATTTTTTTATTTAAAGAATAGAAAGTGAAGAAGATTAAGTTCTTCCTTGGCTAAGTCTATGCAGCTACCCAGAACAAAATGGAAACCATTGGTTGATACAACTAAGAGTAAAACATGATGCAGTAGTTGTGTGTGTTGAAGTCATGTGCAGCACATTGAAGCCAATGAGCAGAAAAACTTTCCCCTCATCTGACCTAGTTCTGTCAAAGATTCACACATGGAGATAGTGGGTGTAGAGGTGACACATGAAGTATCTTTAAAAATTTTGGAAGGCAACAACTCACAGTGAAGAATACCTAAGACCCTAATAGGGAAAGGAAAGCTAGCTGAACTCTAGAAAATTCAGACAATTAGAAGGCTGCCCAGAACTGTAAGCATGCAAGAAAAGTGAACAGATTAGGGACAAACCATTTTACAAAAACAATGACAAAACCAAAAAAAAAAATTACAAGAACAATGCTGGAAAAAAGTGTCAGAAGGACGGCTGCCTGCTTTCAGTACAAAGCTACCTGATGCTGCAGGTATGTCCTATTCAAAAAAAGCTACAAATTATAAGAATCTTCTTTTCCTTTTCTAAGCAACACATAAAAAACATTATACAAATCCAGTCCAATTACAAAAATATAATCCAGTTTGCTGGATTGTGAATTGCTGCTGACTTCACTGTGACAGGTACAGCATAAAACTGCAGCTCCCCAAAGAGTTTTCACCCCAAATCAACAAAGAATAGCAGAACTAAGGAGAAAAGGCTCAAAGAAACATTAATTTTTCATTAGCTTCTTCTAAAAAAAATCAATACCAGTTATGCCCAACACACTACATACCCAGCCATTGGTAGCTCGGTAGCTCCTGTACTAACAGGGGACCAGGCTGCCCAGGAAGGCTGTGGAGTCCATCCCTGGAGCTACAGGGAGCTTGACTGTGCACGTCCCTGAGCAGCCTGCCGTAGGTGACCCCGCTCTGAGCAGTGTCACAGACCGGAGGGTGCCCATGGGCCCCTTCCTACTACAGCAATTCCCTGGTCAGATTAGAATGGATTTCTGAGAAGTTTGTTAAGGATGGCTTTTTCCACAAAATGAATCCGAGCGCGTGCTCTACATACAAGTTAAAGCCTTGGAAAAAAGCAGAATACAGTTGTGAATGAAGTCTACAAATGTTTCCTAAATCAGCTTTACTGGTGGACAGAAGAGGACGTTGGACTACACCGAGCAGGCAAAGCGTTAGTCATCACCGATGAGTAGATTCATGGAGGAACCTGACAGTGAGGAGTGGCAAAATGAAATTCACTGTCTGGAAAGGCCCCCAAAAATCTAATCACCTACTAAGTCTAAAGTTAAAAGATACACACAACCGTGGCAGGTGTCTGAGGCAAGTCTTAATCCAACATAGTCAACACTCCAGTCTTTCTGACCGTATCACTGATTTTCCTGATGGTTCCTAGCAAGCCACTGTGTTTATTAGGGGAGCACAACAGACAGGAATATGTAAAAGGTCCCCCTGTATAAAAGGGACAGCAGTCTTAAGTTAAAAGTAACCCTGGAGAAAGCAAAAAAAGCTCTTGATGAAAGACAGACATGACAGAATTGGGAACTATGTGAGCCACGTCAGCACCCATTTACTGAAATTTAATGGGCTTTGACCCAGGCTTAGAAAATAACTGGACGAACACAAGGGTCTTGCTCAAAACATATCACCAAAAATAACTTCAAAAAGTGTGCTTTACTTTGTCAAACCAACCTCCAAAACCAGAAATCCAAAACAAGAAGCCATTTCTTCCCATGGTGCCTATTCTTTCCAATTACACCACAGGATTACGGTAATTACTACATGCTATTATATAACATATATATGGTCTTGTCCACCCCAAAAGAGAAGTTTTGTTTGTTACCTCTTACCGACAGTTATTTTGACAGTTCTTTTCTGAGAGTCCATCCTCATCTTCTCCCATAATATCCACTGCCGAAAATATCAGTGCAACCAGAATTGCAAAGCAGCATACCAGTGCAAAGATCACAATGCATCTTTGCTGGGACTGAAAGAGATTAAGATTGAAAAAGTTTTAATGGCATGAGCACATTCCAGTCAATGACCTGAGACTCTAAAACTTTTACACAAGATCTAAAATTCTTTGAAGATCTTACTGCCATAGCTGTCAACATGAAACACACCTCAGGATGAAAACACTCTCAAAATTGTCCTTCAGGTATCACCTTGAGATGTATCTTAAATCTCTCAGGCATTGTTAAATAATTCATGTCACAAACAATATTCAGGATTTAAACTGTTCTCTGTACCACAAGGAAAGAATTATGCATTAAAAGAACGATTCTCACATTAACTACATATTTTCTGACTGTGCCTCACAGGTAAAGTACACACTTAGGATGGCACTCAAAAGTCTTGAGAGTTTTGTTGTGTTTGGCTGAAATAAAACATGCCATTGCGAGGAGACTGAAGAGCAAAGTCTTTTTTTATTGCTACACAAAGTAACTGACATTGTTACTATGATGTCACAGCAACTGAGACACTTTGGTGAGTCCTTGCCCCACAGTACTTATAATGTAAGGAAAACAAATTTACAAATGATAGACGGGATTAAGGAAACAATGGGAGACTTGCTCAGTGTGATAGGCAATGCCCTCTGCATCCAGATTAACTATTAAGACATGGTGCAGCACTACTTTATTCTACAATATGAAATCCTACAGTACTAGATCAGATATAACTGTGTACATCCCTAGATAAATGTGAAACCTCCTAAAGATAATCTCCTGATGTGCAATTTACATAGCTGCAGGAAAGTAAAGTGCATTTTATTCTGAAATCCAATGTTCAAACTAATATAATCTGTATTTTTTTACTGAAGAAAATATGTACAAAACTACACATACATATAAAAATATAAAAGTCTAACTTCTGTTGCCATAGTTATTGTCTTAATTTTCATTATTGCCCTGTAATTAAAATGTCACATAAAGAAAAAAAGCTTCATAAAGGAATGGGAAAGTGGGAAAGTATATGGGAATGCAGGAAAAGTATACAGGAAAGGAAGCAACGTCATGCTTGCAGCTGAAAACCAACTTCATAGTATCTCTATTGCTCCTGACATTTTGTTTAAGAGATAGTAAGTTCCAAAGTAATAAGAACATCTTCCCATATGCATAAAGAAAAGGCCTGACTTTTTTTTTGTTTGTTTTAAATAAGCTTCCAAAACATTCAAACTACTACATAACCTAGAAGAAACAAGCTCGTATATTGCAGAACAAATCAGACAGAAGCATTTTAATTTCAGTTTTTGAAAATCTAAAACACAGCCAACAACTTCTTCAGACAAACAGGCACAACTTTTCTGAAATTTAGTGAGAAATGTATCCCTTTACCTAACAGTAACACTGAATGCGCTGCTTAGATTATACGCATATTTTAAATATAATGCATATTAGACAGTTTTATATATTTCAAATATCTGTTTAAATCTGTGTTTTCTTTTATATGATGTAAAATATCACAAGAATGCAGCATAAGAAAATCTTCTTTAACCTTTACAAATCTTTCCAAAGACTACTACTGAAATAAATAAAATTTGGAGCTTTTTTCCTGCTGCTGAGTATATTCATGTTTATACATGTATATATTTAAGTTAATGCATTTGGGTGTCCAGACCTAAGGCTGCAGACAGGTGCACAGTAGGGCTCAAGAGAAAAAGATTAAACCATTGTCTCATACTACTGGCAAGAAAAACTAAGGAGTGCCCAAGACGGAGAGGTGTTCAGCTCTGGGACGCTGCCTTACGCCATTTCTTCATCAGGCTCACGCTCTTGCTAAGGTGACCATTGCCTCCTGCAGCTTTTTCAAGTTCTGTAACTGGATTTGCAGAACTCGTTTGATGCAGCTTCTTCCAGGCACTGAGCGTATCACCGCGGCAGCAAGGCAGCCCAGCTACGGCGGTACAGCGAGCCCAGCGGCACAGGGGCTCGTGCTGGAGGCCCCAAGAGCAGCAGGTGTGGCCCAGCATGGCTCACACCACCAGCATTTTTGCCTCACAAACTGGGTAACCGCAGCCACTCCACCCACTGGGAACAGCCCTGAGATGATATTTTGGGCAAATTTGTAACAGGCATCCTAGCTACCACACGGTATACATGACTTCATGCCATTGCTCCAGGGACTAACTCCCATCTTGCTGCATTGCCACGCCAGGAGCAGAGCAACCACAGGGACTTGCAGGGTCACTGGACCAGCATGGACCACAGTAGCCGTCAAGAGAGGTTTCATCTAAAGGAGTCCACAGCACCTCTATGACACAGAAACTGGCCCAAAACTTACAAGGCCAAAACCCATATGAAATCTACAGTGTATCAAAAATTATATGATACCACAAGGACAGGGAAAAGAAGAATAAAAAAAAGTTGGGTGCAACAGATGCCTTACATTCATTCAATACCAGGAAATTTTATGGCAGCAATTTCTAGGTGGTTATGTTCAAGGAACGCTGAAAGAGGAGACCAAAACAATTCTGAGTGTTAATTCCCATGCCACATAAATTTTAGGACTAAATTCAAGGTTCCTTGACTTCTGTGATGTAGCTGAACTTTGCATGCAGTTTCAATCCTTGCTGTTTCAGTTGTGCATGCGTACAGCTCGTCAAGCTCTGCAGTTTGACTGCTTCTCACTACGAGCAACACAAATTAGCATCACTAGTAAGACCACTGCTGTCCTGAACAGTAAAGACTGAACTGCACAGATTAATGTACTGCTCTTATTTACACGGATCCTTTATATTATGCACTTGTCTCTGACAATTACAATGGGTTAATTATTTCACTTTTTCTTACGTACCAGCTTAACAATATGCTTACAAATGGTGTAGAGGACCTTTTAAATCCACACACAAAAAAAGAACCATCTTATCAAACTGTGACAATAATGTTTTTAGTCTGAATTGAGGGTAGCACAAATATTAAATAAAAGAAAACAAAAATTCTATGTCTGTGATTCTCCTAACCCTGCATTTGTAGTCAGAGGTCTGACGGATCAGGTAAAGGTTATTATAAAAAAATCCACACAGTAAGTAAGGAGGATTTTGGATTGTTTTACAGTTCATCTTGAAATTGTTCCTGCTGAATTGGGATTTTTGATTGCTTTTAAATCTGTTACATTAGAAATTAATATTTGACTTTTGCTTCAATTCAAATTGGTGTTTATATTAGAAAACAAAGAATAAAAAATAGCTAGTGGCACCAAACAAGTCTTTCTTTTGAAAATGGTAAAATTCTTAATTTTCATGCACTAATGCCATACTGCAGCTAAATTTTTAATAGGCTTTTTTGAATTAAAATAGATTAGAACAGACCATATCACTGTTCTATTACACCATCCGTGTGGGCCTCTGTAATAGCAGGCTTCTTGAAGGAATTCAGAATAGAAGAGGTCATGCCACAGACAGACTAGAAGCAATCTGTTAGATTTGCTCTTCAGACTCTTGCATCGGTGGGTTGGGCTGGCAGTTTGCCTGACGCTATGTTGTTGTGTATCTCCTTGGCAAATGGGATCCCTCAGAGCTCAGACCAATCCTCCTGCTTCCTTCAGTAAAAGCCTAATAACTCTGTGTTTAAGCTTTCAGTCTTCAAGACTTAATTATGGAACACAGGGTCGGGAGGGGTCTCTAAAGCTTATGTAGTCCATCTGACCATATAACATGGTTAATTTATACAAATACTACTTCTAACAGATATTTGTCTAACCTGTCCCTAAAAATTTCCAGTTGAGAGAGGTCCTAGAGTTTCTTCAGGCAACCCACCCCATGTGTCAGTACCTTACTGGTACCTAACTTAAATTTCTTATGCCGCAATGTATTTTTTTTCCCTTCCATACATGCTGAAAATGGAGAACAGAGCATTTCATTCTTTCCTGCTGCAGTCTCTTACATATTTGAAAACTTCTAGAGATGCTGAGAGGCCTGGTTCCAGAGCATCTACTAGCTTGACTGGACCTGTGAGAGGACAACCATAGCTGAGATTTCACTCTTAACAGTGTGGAGAGATCTCTACTGTAAGCCCAGACATCCCGTTGCATGAAAGATTTCTTCAGAGCTTACGGAAGATTGGGAAAGAAACTCTTGCAGGAACGAGGACTATAAAAAAATGCTGATATTTTCCATTTTATGAGCAAAATGCATTTCTTTCACCTGCCTCATCTAGCTTAAATGACACCTACATTAAAATAAATGCACCAAAACATTGCAGTTACTAAAACAAAGCATGGTGTTTGCCATGCTGTTACACTTCTAGGTAGAGTGAGAAAAAGAGCAAAAGCTGCACAATGGGTATGCAGTACACTACTAGTCAGGCTAGATTTGAATTTGAGAAGGGCCCTCTCTGTTTGGGTATTATTAAGAAAAAGGATAGTCTATGTCAAATAAGGTTGCACCAGAACCTGTGACACCCAAGCAGAATTGAAAATGAGAGCAAGAAAGAAAAAGGCCTCCATCTCTACTGCACTCCTGTTGCTCAAAAGCTGTTGAGAGCACTTCAATGGCCCATAAAGCTTGCATTTTCCTCACACACAATAGCTATCTCTGTAACACACTACATTTAATCAGGAGTTTACTTTTCCCTCAATACAGTACAAAAATGTCCTTCTCTCCCCAAGCAGGAGCCACAGAATTGTAATGCTGCATCTACTGGGAAAACTGAGCACGTCACAACAAAACATGTCATGGCTTTGAACTACTGCTTCATTTTTATACCTATTTAAAGAGTAAAGGAGGTAAAATTTATACTGCATACTAATACAGAGTTCATATCTGCTTGTCAGAAGCACAGAGGCTCAGAGAGGCAGGTTTTCACACCTGCTGTCATATCATCCTGCAACATGTCTGAACACCAGTGCGAGAACAAAAGCGCTCGTCTTCAACACTAGTGACCTGTTCAACAGCCCTTAAAATTCTGCTTACACGTGGGGGTTTATGGCATGCTACAGCACATTCGCAAAAGATAGCAAGGAAATGGACTTCAAGAACTAGCTAAATCATTCCTGGCTTAACCTCAGCTCTTAAAATAATTGTGTGTGTTTATTAGAGAAAAACATTACTATAAAGTGTTTTTCATTAATCTGGAATCCATATACGGCAATAATCCTCATTGCAGCCTTAAATCTCCCAACTAGTAGGATTAATATCAATCAAAACTTAAGTTCCTATTAAACAAAACCAGGAAGGAACTGATCCAAGAGTGCTAAGATAAGTTAAACATTTTCAAATTTTCTGGGCCTAGTGAGTTTCATCTTTGGATGAGATACTGGCTGAGGCTAATGGAGAACTTTTAGCACTTGCCTCTGAAAATTCACTAGCATGAGCAAAGGATCAGAAGGCTGGAAAAAGCAAAAATATTATCCATATTCAACAAAAAAAGGTGGGCAGGCAATAGAAGCTGGGAAATAATAAACTAGTTATTTTAAACTCAATCTCTAGAAAATACTTGAACAAGTCAGTAATGAAGCTATTATACATAAACACCTAGAAGATAAGAAATTTTATTAAGAAGTCACATCAAACAATTTTGATCTCCATCTTTCCCAGTCACAAGGCTTGTTATCATGCTGGAGAAGCTGAAAAGAACATATACTTTGATCTTTAATAAAAACTTTCTTACACACAACAGCAACTATGTCCAGATTATTATCAGAGAAGTATAAAGCTAGTTAGAATATCATGCTCACTAAAAAAAAGGGGAGGACATTTTAGAAAAGATTCAGAGGATTCTGCTGTGTATCTGTTTTTGCTCACATCTTCATTAACAGTCTAAATTATGGACTAGAAATTAAACGTGCTTATTAAGTTTTCAATCAAAACCAAAGCAGCACAAATTGAAAGCATGCTGAAGACTAGATTAAAATTTCAAAACGTTCTTGACAATTTAGGGGGTACGTTGAGAAAAATAGGTTAAAATTAAATTAAGGAAAAGAGCTACTAGCAGGTAGGAGCAATCAGTTGCACAGGTACAGGAACTGAGAAACCATTAGGAAAAGGGATAATCAAAATGAGTAAGAGGCTGGAGCAGATGCTTTAGGAAGATAAAGCAAAAAAGGGTAGGACTTCATAGTTTGGAAAGGAGAAGAAATATGACCAAGGGGTACAAAATCATCACAAAAGTATCAGGTATAGTGAAGGCAGAATTATTATTGACCAAGTGTCACCAACAGCAGGAATAGGGGATGATTACTGAAACTTGAAGGAGTTTAGTTTCCAAAAGATGAAGTACTTTCTTATGAAGTGGATACTTAGCATCTGGAATTTGTTGCCACGGGAGACTGTGAAAGCAAACAGCAGCAGCAGGTTTGAAAACAGATTAGACAAAGCCTTCAAAAACCTGTCCAGAGCAGATGCTAAAGAAATCGGCAGGGATGTGCTCTCAGAGATGATGGGGGACATGCTGTTGCCACCGTTAGACAGAGTACAGGACTAGACATGCCATGAGTCTGAGCTGTAGAATATATATTTCTGTACTCTTAAACAGTTTCCTTTTTCCACAGAAGGACCCACAAGTTATAGATTAATACAACCTCAACATGAATCAATTATGTCACATTGCTGTGTTGACTTATATCTCTGCATCCTGGTACGATGTTTGTACCGCATACAAAGCAAAAATAATCCTTACCCTCTACTTCAAGTTGGCATATTTTTTTCACCTTTCAAGACTGCATAGAGACAGTTTAGAGACAAATCAACAATAAATATTTAGTCCTATAGTTAGCCGCAGAAAGAAGAGAATCAAGAGTCAATTCTCCAAACAACATTCTTTAATGTCAGTGTTTTCCAAGCAAACAAGGCAAATGAAGTTACACTGTGCCCAGCAGTCTCTGTCTACCCAGTTTCTTTTGAATCTATATTTGAAAGAAAGACGCATAGAAATGTAATTATCTCAGACATTTTACAAAATCCAGTATGTAGCTAGACTTGGCTGAGAAAGACCCAAATTAGTGCCTCTACCAAGGGAAAGATGGTCCAAAGTTTGGCCTTCCAGCACACACGGCGCTCAGCACCCCGCAGCCTCAGGGAGACAGGGATAGGGGGACCCCCTGCCGCGGTGGGGTACACGGACCTGCAGCGAGGCAGCTGCCTTGGTTTCCCTGCTCACTGAACAAGCGGCTGATCCAACAGGTCAGGCAGAGAACACATGGCCAGACACGTTACTATAAATAGAAAACCAATAAACTACTTTGGAAGAAATCCAAGGCTTTAGGCGTTGCTTATCTGAACCTCGTCCATACAAAGTGCTATATTACAGAAAGCTATTAACATTCAGAATATGAGCTGTATAAGAAAAAAGGGTTTGCTGCGCATGACCAGCTAACCTCGAATGCATTTTGTTGACCAGAATTGGCACAAGAGAAGGACTGACCAGCCTGAATACATTTAAGCATTCAGGTGCCATTTTCCTGAAACTGGGCCCTGATTTCTCAACTCGATGTATCAACTCAGTCTACAGCATAATGTAAGACAGTATTATACTTCAGCAATGCCAAAAAAAGGTCGTTGTCTACCCTAAAAACGACAATCTACTCAAATCCAGTGTCTCCTGCAAGGAAGGGGGTGGGGGAAATAGAGTATTGAAATTGAAAAATCTGAACCTGGCCTGAACAACCAATTAATACTATTAACACCCCATTAGTAAAACCGACTGTAAATAGGGTTTCTATATCCTGATATCTCTTTAAACATCTTTAAATCTGGACCCTCTTAGTAAGGACTCTTGCCACCACTAGCACTAGGCCTATTACTGCACCAGGAATTTTGCAAATAAGAATTGCTGGGCTACAGAAAGGTATAATCGATTTCTTTTTGGATCAGCACTCAACTGTATAATAAAAAGACAAATTACTATTAGAAAAACCAAACCAAAAAGCCAAACCCAAATACCAGAACTGATAGCAACAGTATTGGATTAACATTTTGGAACGACCCAAGAAAGAAAAGTCTTAAAAGTACACTGTAAGGAAGTATGGAGAGAAGAAAACAAATAAATAAAATAGGAACGGGCTGGGGGCAAGGATTATGTCCAATACAGGGTGGGGGGAAACCCAAAACCAGAAGTCCATCATTAGAAAGGAAGAGTTGGGGGGAAAAAAAGAAAAAAAAAAAAAGCAGCAGAAAGGTAAGAAAGAACAAAGGAAAAAAATTCTAAAAGAAGCAACAGGTAGAAAGAAAAACTGAGAGGACTGGGAATAAATAAAACATTGAAAAGATACAAAAAGGTAAAAGAAAAAAGGTAAGAAATTCAGATTAGCACTTGAGTCTACAAACTAGAACACTGCAGCTAAAAATAGTGTTACTTACACATGTACATGCGCAGTGCTTAAATTTATATATTAGACCTTGTATGTACAGATAAGAGACCTTCTATATACAACTTTAGTTCACAAATGTAATTAAAAACCGAACTCAGCTCCCTTCAGACATCAGATGAAACACAGCAAATAATCACTGAGCAGATGAATGTTTAAAATTCCACTATTTCCCATCAAGAACTGGATCCTGTAAGACAGCATTCTGAGAAAGAATGAAATTAATAAACACATCAAGACGCAAGCTACTTGGTATATTCCAGAACAGTCCATTTAGGATCAGTTATAATCATCGGCTGCCAGCTGGCTGGGGGGATCTAGCAGATGATACAAAGACTGGCACACAGTCTACAAGTCCAGGTATCAGCAGGTGCTGTGGTTGCCTGATGGCTAGCAAAAAACGCGCTTTGCAATTTTACACCCTTTATGTGTCACTCTGGAGTCTAGAGCATAGCAGGGCAAGCAGTTAAAAAGCTCCAAGTGGTAGCTCTACTTCTCTCCACAATTTGTAAGTGTAAATTTGTAAATGTAAATTTGATGTAGATAATCTGAATTCTTAATGGAAAACTGGACTGAAATACCAGAATCTCTACAAATCAGAAACTTCTGTGGACACTGAAAAAGAAACTGCAGTAACTTGCCACATTGTGTCTGCCTCTAGCCAGCAATTCTCAATTTCATAATCAACAGGGGGAAAAAAAAAAAATAAATTCTACATTACTACTACCGTTTCCACACTTTGCATTCACCATCATTCCATTTTTCTACTGACACTGACCCATGAATTTCTTAAATCTCTCTGGAATTAAGTGTTCATTGCACACTTTCAACTTTTAATCTAAAGATTAATAATGTTTCTACTAAAGTGAAATGGAACATTTCTAATTATATAGCGGGAAATTAAGCTTTTCTTCTTAGTTGCTGGTGAAACATACTCAAAACTTTTCCCTTAGACATTTCAGACTCGTTTTAAACATCTCACCAAGAAAGGAAGGACAGCCCACATTTGAAGGACTTGAAGTCAAGCATTTATTTCACATATTTCAGGTTTTATTTCCATTTGGTCACCTTTGAGCACCAGCTGGAGTACTGTAGTGTCCATTTGGCTACAGTGACTCCAGAGTGAGTCCATCCCACTCCACCGGGTCAGTCTAATACAGGTTGCTCTGGCAGCCCAATTCTGCCCCAAACTAGGCAGGACTACAGCAACTATAGGACAGATCTACCTCTTCAGGTAAAGCTCCTAAAGGAGCAAAATATAACAGCTGTAAAGATTCTAAATTTCAGCATCAAGCCTGTCACGCTACTCAGGCATGTTCCAGCCTAAGGCCAGTCTGCTGAGATGGTAACATCCAGCCATACAAAACACTTTTAACAGTTTGAACCCAGGACAAGAAGCATTGGGGGACAGAGCAGGATGGGTGTGCTGTGGCTAGCTGGTATGTAGCATTGCAGCATCCAAGGATTTGAGGCTGCCTGGCAGAGGGGATCAGCAAAACGTTGGGCAGCTATTCTGTGTGCACACAATAAACAAACTTTTATGTGCGAAGGACCTTTTAAGAGAAAATACAGTAAGCCTAACAGTATCAGCGCAAGTATGTCCGTGAACAATCATTCCATATCACTTTGGCATCCAAAAAGCACCTAAACGTCTTTGCAGGTCTTACCCATATCGGTGCCATGTCCCCTGATATCAGTGGGTGTTTGGAACGTAGATTTTAGTTCCGAGACAGTTACTAAATGCACAATTTATTTTTGTGTGTGCATATATTCTTAAATATGTATATTTAAACACCCCATATAGATAATAATGCCCATTAACAGCTAACACAAACCTCTTTCTAAATCACAAAGAAAAATTAGTAGTATGTTAGATTCAGTTATATATGTTTATTTCTGAAGGCAGACCAGACTGTATACAGATAAATATACTGATTTCATACTTGTGATCTCTAATCTACAAACAGGAATACCTCTGTGATGTTTAAAAGTAGCTATAATTTATTTTAGTACTTCAGCAACTGTGGAAAAAAAATACTAGTGACATAGTTAAGTAACCTAAAACTTGCTGACAGCACAGCATCAACTGCAAAAGTCACATTTCTTTTAAGAAAGTATTTTATCTAACAATGCTGATAATAAGGCTTTAAGATGAACTAAATGAAATCTAAAAGTCACGATAAATTTTTTTCCCAGTGTTTCCATATGTCATTTTTGGCACATGAAATGATCATATGTACAGATAGCTCAAGCTTCTTGCACACAGGCTTTCATTGTTTTTCTAAGATACTTTCAAAAAGAGATGACCAAAAAAAAAAAAAAAAAAAAAAAAAAAGGATGAAATGTAAAAAATTGTGGCTATGTGGCTACTGCCACATAAATACCATCAGGGAGGCTGCTAGATAGAAATCTCAAGTGCAGTTCTGCAGCATAACAAGCTCACCATTACCTGGACCATGTTTTTTTCTTAGCCAAATTAACAAGGCAAAATACATTACCTTACACTTTTTCCACAGAGGTTTAAGCGTTTAATCCCATGATTGGGACAGGCTAAGAGTGCACAAGCCATTAATTACAGCAATATCACTTTCATTCCCAATAAAGCATTCATTCCACAATGAAAGGCAGGTGGTGCAACTGAACCTGGAAGTACTAACTTAGTGTATTAGATGAACCATAAATTGTCAATTTCCTTTCCATAAAGAGTAAAAAGCAAATTAGGAAGTTTTCAAAATTTTTTCAAGGGTTTGCTTTTACTTATCCTGATGAGACACGCTTAAGAAAAAAGTTTTATTAACACTATTGACACAAGTTCATGAAATGTAATTATCTCATATGGGAAGCATCTATTTTTAGCTCATTTGGAATATCTAACTACACCAGGAGTACATGTTGAACTAATGGATTTGCCATTCGGCCAAGCAAGTTAATTCCATTGTCACAGAGAACACAACCAATGTGACATTCACAGTAGGAATTACATTCTACTGTAAAGACAGATAAAGGAAAATAAAGAGAAGCTTATGATCCATACCTAATCAGAGATACAAAGGTAAACTAGATAATTACAGTGATTATGTGTATCTGATCCATGCTTTCTTTCTTATGACAGACTTGAGCGGTAATTTAGTTACCATGGTTTTTTATGCTATAGAATTCTGTATTTGAATTAAATGAAAGCATTTGTAACTTTTATATCTTAAGTAATTCTACTTGATGGATAATTCCTTTACTGGCTGGAAAATATGTAACATGACTAAAGATGGGACAGCTGTACTGCCTGTGGCTTCTGGGAATGTAAAATTATATACAGAAAACCGATCCCTACTATCATTTTTGGAAATAGGAACCAAAGATATTTGGTCCAGGTCATTCCTTGCCTACCCAATGCTTTCAAGAAGTTCTCTATGTCAAGACCCCTGAATTTCTGCAGAAAAGGAACAAGACACAAAAATGTCCCTCCTTGGCATCCGACACTTTTCTGTGATTCTTAATGACACTTTTTATGGCAAACAGAGGACTGAAGGGGGGGATGTACACCATCCAGGTGCAGCACCATCCAGGACCCTGCATGCAAAGCTCCAACAGGAGAAAGCCAACTGGAAGTATCCACTTCCATATGCATTCTACAAAGGCAGCTGCCTCTCCCTGGAGGGGGCCCCAGGGGCTCTGCTTTGCTCAGTTTTCTCTGACCAAGAGGAATGTTCCAGTTCTTCCGGTTTGGGGTTTTGTTGTTGTTGTCGTTGTTGTTTTGTTTAGGGTTTTGGGTGTTTGCTTTTTGTTTTGTTATTGGTTGGGTGGTTGTTTTTTTGTTGGGGGTGTGTGTGTGTGTGTGTGTGTATTTTGGTTTGGGTTGTGATTTTTTTTTTTGTTTCGTTTGTGTTTTATTTTGGTTTTTGATTAAAGCACTTCGCAATGTGCTTCAATGATTTAGGAATGATTTAGGTAAGGAAAGAATGAATTCTTCAAAGTTTTCAATGACCAGAATGTCTGCGGCTAGTTATTTACAATAATTGTTAACAATAAATCTTATTATTCAAATACTCAAAAATATTTGGTCAGAAAGACTTCCTCTGAATCACAGCAGAAGAAAAAAGATTTGAATATTTACGATGAGAGTAAGTTCAGAAGTACACATGCATATACAACGGGCAAAGAAACAAAGAGCACCAAGAGAAAAAAAAAGTCATGAAACAAACAGCAACAGGCCCTTAAGACCTCCCATCTTCTACTTCCCTTTACAAAATCTCTTTATGTATGAGATCTGTTCCAGTGGCCTCAGTACACCTCATGGCTGTAGGAGTATTTTTCCTACCCCTAGTTGAGCTGACACACATCATTATGCGTGGAGGCGATAGAGAAGAGAATCAAGCAAACTGGCCAAAGTAAATTGTTCCTGGATGTCCTCTTCTTCCACTTTCCAACTTTATTTAGCCTTTGCTCCTTCCCTGCTCCACCAAACAGCAAAATAATCCGTCATCATCATGGTGTCACTCCCACTAACAAGCCTCCACTCTATTCTGCCATCTTATGTGTTTCTCTCGTCATACAGTGCAGAAAATAGTCCACAGAAAGGACAACAGGTTTTGAAACCAGAAGGAGATAACAGGTATCTTGAGGGGAGGACAAAAAAAAATCAGCATCAGCAGGATGTAGTTTTGGTAGGACCAAAGAAATTGATTTTCTAGAGAGTGCTGCAACCTTCCTACAGCAGCAGAGTGCAGAACCACTCTACTCTGATTAACTTTTTACCTTTCACTGGAATTACTGGATACCTCTTCCACCAGCAGGAATGCTCCCTCCATCACCCCTTCCTGTGCTGCCTTATCTCCATGTTAATAACGTCAGAATCCTTCTGGTATGTTGGGATATTAGCGTCCCATTTTACAGCCTTTTGTCAGGTTTTGTTTCTCTGCCTTCTTTTTCTCATTTATTACCTTTGTGGAAAATGCTTTGTCCTACTCTTTCCTTAGTCTACTAATACTACTATATTATAGTATATTATCTAAGCAAAATATTTATTTTTATTTTCTTACTCTGTCTATATAAGAAATAAATTAAGAAAATATATAAGAAAAACATTACACATAAGGATAATCTATCAATATCATAACTGACTGAACATACATTAAAAAAAGTTAGCTTAACTTCCTATATTTTCTCTTTTGTCTTTGACTGGTTTTTGCATCTAAGTAATTGAAGATCCTGATAAAACAGAGCCCCAGTTATGTAAAAGTTTGACCTTACTAGGCGGCAGAGAATCTGCTCTTTCCCTCAACTCATCATCAATTTTCATGACACATGACTTGAAAATCTCTTGAAACCTTCACCTTTCTATTACATATCCGTTAAGTCAACCAATGGATTTAGAAGCCACTGAGATAACAAAAAGATGCACACACATGAATATAAATATTTACACAAACAGCCCTGACCACACAGGTCTCAGCTTAATAGGAAAACAATCTTAAAGATTAAATATGATATCAAATATATGATTGTTACGGTTAAAAATAAAAAAATAATCCATAGAGTTAATGTCGGTTGTCATTAAAACCATCAAGTGTTCTAGCCTACCTGAGTTTGTGTCTAGTTTTATTGTTTTAAATCAGGTAACCACCATAGATATTTTTATCATTGCCAGTCTGGAATTGTATTCATTCTGTAAAATAAAACACGGCATGAAGCTACTGTGAAGTTCTGGCTTCTTATTCTCAGTTCTGTAGCACAAGTTCTCGATAAAGTAGAAAACTTCACAGAGGTGAGGACGAACCTTGAACAGAAGAAGCCAGACAGCAATCTGACACGGTGGGGGCACACACCCCTCACTGATGCTTCAACGTTCCTGAAAGGAGAGGAGGTGTATTGCACCTCACCAATGGAGGTGATGATGCATCAGAGAAAGTTCCAGGAAAGAGTAACTGCATGCCAAAGAGTGTCACTAAGCATTGCCACCTTTCATCCTACGGTGAAGCCCAATACTTTCCTGGAGCATCTTTTTTTCTCCCCCTCTCCCTTCTCATTTCTGACAAACTTCATTGCGAACACTCTCTTCAGAGGAAAAGAAATTAAGTTATTTGAAATAAAAGCCTATTATGGCAGACTATCAACTGAGGAAAATTGTTTTGGGCACAGGTTTGTGCTCACAATACCTTACAAGCCCTTTCTAAATTGCAAAATAAAGAGCAGCTTAAGCTTTCAGTTAAAAATCAAGGCCCTAACACAGCAAAATGGTAAAGAGATTGAACTGCAAAATCGCAGTCTCAAGATGAAAGTCTCATGCCCAATCTGTATTTATTAATATAATAAAATTATATTAAAATACAATTTTAGTAATTAGTATTAATAAAAAATAATTTATTAAAAGCTGTCTCCAAAAAGTAGCCATTTTGTTAAGTTCTATAAAATTCACACAGACATTCACATTTCATCTGCCACATTGTCCAAAATTTTCATACAATAAGATGCCAGGGGCCTCAAAATATGGAATTTTGTTTATTTCTGAGAAAACAGCAAAATGCTAAATAATTGCTAGCATTTTGGAATTTGAGCTATCTAGATCTTACACTGTCGGATTATGTTGACTTGCATTTTAACTTTTCTCCTGAAAGCAATGGCTGTAACACACATGCACACTGCACTTACGAAAACAAGCTTAGTCTAAATAATTTTTGTATGCCCTGCTTAAGGCTGAAATGTATTTCACACAAATAAAAACCACTACAGTGTTTATTGTGTATTCTGGGGAAATAATAAATGAAATTCAAGTAAAAGTAGGTACACATTTGCTTTCTAAATGTGTGACATTTTAACAACTATAATTTTAAGCAATGCGCCTGGATACTCTATGACTCACAAACAGCAAACTCAGATAATACAAGCTGATAACATTTCCAGATTGTACTGCATCACCATGTGTCCCTGTACCTACTTGTTGAGATGATTCCCTCTGTATAGGAAAAGAAAGCCTGATGGCAACAGGCTTGCTTTTCTTAATTTCCTAGCCATTTATAAAGAAAATCAATAAAACATCCAGTGGTATAAATATACTATGTATGCGCTTCTTCCAGAGCCCATTCAAAACAAACTGTTTTGATTCTTTCTGAGATAATATGCATTATCAGACCAAGACAAAAGAGACTTACTGCAGAGGCTGTACAAAAGGCTGTGCATGTGCTCATACCATCAGCTGATTGATGCTCCACACTCACATCTACGTACATTTTATTTTTTAAATTGCAGGTATTTATTCCCGTATTAATCTCTTCAGAGACTTCCATGAAAATAATTACAGAAAGTATTGCTCCACAAACTAAAAAAAGGTTAAATTTGTTGATTGACATGCATTGAATGAATTAACGGTAGCCAAGCAAATTAATAGTTATCTTTGCTGGCATTTGTAAGATATGCACATATACACATATATCTGTCCCCTAAAGTTTATTTCTGGGCAAATGCCATTGTATATCAAAAGCACAGAACAGTAATTCCCAGACTTTCTGGGTCACTGAAAACACTGCCAGACCTCAAGAGCTGTAGTAGAAAACCACAACTATTTATCAAAATATCACAATTGCAATCAAAGCAAACAGTAGTATTTAATAGAGATCCATGGGTTAGCTACAGATCACCTACCATAATTTTTGTAGGTCATCAGTGCTGTCCAGAGTACATCCTATAAAGTTTCACAGCCAGAGAGAGCTTAACCATCTGGGGTTAGTTACCTTTTCCTGTAGTGGAGAGAAATGGGGAAGATGCACAAACCCCACTCAACCCTAACTCTCCAAATGTATAGAGAGATGGTCAGAATATGCATTCCCAAAAGGTAGCAAAGGACAAACCTTTGTAGCAGCTTTGAGCTAAAGATGTACGTATGCATGTATTATCGACATAAATGTCTGTGAACACACCGAGATGTTGTATCACTAAAACCAACAAATGCTTTACAGTAAGCTGACCAAAGGAGCCACGCTTGTTGCTGTTTACTGAGGAGTTACTGGGGAGAGGGTTGCTCTAAAATGCTATCCTTATGCACTAAAGAGCCACCAAGCTCACTGCCACACTCCCAAGGCAGATTTAAGTCATGGTATGAGTCATGATCTACATCATTTCTCATGTTCCCCATCGCTATACTGATGGCAAACTTCCCATCTGCTCCTGCCTTTGCTATCCCCCACCTTTCTTCTGTACTGAATTTACTACTGGCTTTGAACAAGCCACCATGTATAATAGCAATGTCGCCACTGTCCCTAAAAGGAGAAAGGCTTAACTCTATCTTCAAGAATACAATTGGTTTTGTATTGCAAAAGCCAAAAATCTACTTTGAATAAAAAGACGATAAACTTCTTTCAAATCATAAAACTGTAGGCTTTCTCTTTCAAGGGGCATTAACATGCAGACTATAATCACATAACAGTCACTTGTTCAAAACAACCTTTTCCAGGGACAATATGCACTTTATTGTTTAACACCTTTGCCTTTTCTACAGTTCATACTGTCTATGAAAACCCCAGTTCCCTACGGACCTAAAGGCATAATTAGATACGTGCCTAAGCAAAAGCTCATTCACTTCACTAAGCTCAAATTCATATTTTGCCAAGGACGTGAAACTGAGGCTAAAATCTACCACATTCGTTTGCCATGTTCAGAATGTACAGCCAAGTAGCAACCTCATAGCTCAAACACTTCTGTTTGACAAGGCTTTCTGCTAGACAGACCTCTTGATCTCATTTTGAGATTAGTTTAAATATATAAAGAAACACTATCAGATATGGTGTAGTCATCAGCTTGATTTATACTTTCAGTACAAAAGGCTCGATCAAAATTTAATAGACAATTCAAACCATCTGGCACCTTATTAAGTATTCACATATTGCCCTATTACATATTACCAAGAAAAGATGGCATTTTGATTTTCCTTTGTTGCAAAGACTTTTTGACAGATTATCTTCTTTGTCCCTTTCTTCTGTGCCATTCCTTAAAGGCCCTTCCACAACATGCAAGAGTTCCAGATTTTGTCCCTCTTATGGCAATTATGCTCCTCTAAGGGACATACCAAATGGCAAGGCAGCTCACTTTGCCTGCTAGGATTGCAAGGCTGGATTTGTTTCTGAAAATGTAGCTTTGTGCTCAGCTGCTGAGCATTTTACTGAGACAAAGTGAACAACCTGAAAATGAAGCATGACAGTAAATTCTTTTTCTGTCTGCAGCTGCACTATTATATACATACTGCTAACATCTTACTAAGTTTACCAACTTCAAAATTTGCACTAATATAACATGAACAGAATTTGGCTGTTGTTCTTAGCTTATGTTCTTAGCTTAGTCTGTAGTTCTCAATGGCTGACAACTTCTACAAAGCTATTTAGTAAAGATGAAATTGTTTAAGTACATGTCATTCTGATAGATCTGTTTCTTGCACAGCTTTCAGCTTAGTTCTTACATTAAAAAAACCAACAATGGGAATACTGGAAACTAACTAAGCTTACTATCTCAACTACATACTAATAATTTTGTAATAAACTGAGATACTTTGCAAAAACTTATTATAAAGCTCAACAATTTTACCCCAGAAGCATAGAAACTATGTTTTTAAACACGAGAGGGGAAAAAATTATTAGTTTCTATGGAAGCCACATTAGTTCAATCTGAAAGAAATTACCTACCAATTTATAAATTCAATAAATATGCTTGCACATATCCAGAGATCCTTCCAAGGGCATTGAATCTATTTGCTATATCTGCAGAAATTAATATATTCCCTTTCTGATGTTTTGTAGCTGTGCAAATTACTTTGTAGATGGCAACATTGGCAGTTTATCTCTTTACTATATAAGAATAGGATCATAGGCACTAAAAGATTATTTGACAAAGCACAAAGATCTTTGGCTCAATGCAGAATTTTCCAGTGCTCTGTTCTCTCCTAGACGATCACAATGCTTCCCATAGAAAGCTGAAAGTACCCAGACAAACTTCTTGACTGAAATGAAGATCTACAAGTTTGAAAGAAGCAAGAAATTATCTGAAGATTAAAAAAAAAAAAAAAAAGCACACCCAGAAAACAGTTTGAAAAAATTTGCTGTCATCTTATCTTTATTTTACCATAGATAAGCACAGGGCAGAACACAGCATGTGAACTAATAGTTGTTTAAAATGCTGTAACTAATGGTTTGGATGGTATCCTTTTTGAAAATCAAGCTCTGTCTCCTGTTCTCTCCAGCCTCTGTGCTGTCATCCCTCAGCTAGGCGGCCACTCGGCTGTGGCAAGACAGGGGAAGTGAACAGCTCTTCCCCATCGTTCGCCTAAGAGCTGGAATGGCTATAGGGCAACACCAATGCCATCAATGTGTCAACATGAATTAATGCTCACTAGATGACACCGTTCCAAAGGCAGACGAGGATAATGAGGTTGCAGAAGTTGTTTAAGGCCACTTTTCTCAACAGCAATCTTGGCATACTGTACAAGGTGATTAAAACTGAGTTGGCAGATAGTGGGCTGTCTGTAACAGGCAGTGCTGCTATGAAAATTTTTTTTTACATCTTTATTATTTCTCCAAGGTACATGCAGAGTCATAAAAATCAGGAATGTGGTTCTGTTAATGCAGTATTACAGGATCCAAACTGCCCTTTTCAGCCTCCCTGACAGAAGAAAGCTCTATGGACTAGAATGCGACAGGTCTATGGGATGACAGAGGACACAAAAAGAAGACTAAACTTGGAAATCACCAAACAGAGTGATAAGACGGTGAAATTTAAAGAACTACTTTTAGAAATGTGAAAAGACAAATACCACAAAAATGCTACTGGTATTTGATACTGAATTGTCCTGAAAAACGATACATTGACTCACAGGCAAACCTAGCAGACTTAAAGAGAGTCATGGTTGCATCCGTAACGCCACCCAGGGTGAGTGCTCCAGCACAATCGTAGTTAACTACAGCACTTGTGCTCACCCTCTGTGGCCCTGATGTTGGAGCAAAGACCATAATGAAGAAAGAACCTTGTCATGGTGCATCTGATATTCAGAAACCCCTTCCATAACGTCGTTATGTTCAAATTCCTTCTATCTTTTTTCCCCCCGTTTACCATCTATAGTGTCTGGTATACCCAAGGAATAAAACCCAGTCTTTTCATATAAAGTATATTTTGCTTTTCCTTCTGCAATAAGAATATATTTTTGCTATAACTCACTCATTCTCCCTCAGTTTCAGCATGTACCCTGTCTCATCCTTGAAAAGATATCTTTGGACTGGAGAGTAAAGATGCATTTAGACTTTGTAGCATGCCCTAACACCTTCACTCAAAAAGCCAGGGAGGCTTCAGTATGTTCTACAAAAATCTTTTGACTGCTGTCAGAAGTGTCAGAAAACAACATCAAAGTCCCCTGAGAATATGGGAGGGTGCCAAAAACAGAAGGAGCGGCAGAAGCAATTTCCATCTACCATTTCAGGTTGTCTTCATTTTCAATACGCGCTTGGAAACTTTCAATAGTTTCAGCTTGCCCCAGCCCATGCCCACAGCAAATAGCTATGGCTCTTCTCACGACTTACAACACCTATACCACCACAGGAAAAAAATCTGTGCAACCGTGACACCTCATTCTAAAATACCAGTCCAATATTAAGACACGACATGCTGGCTGCCAAGAATTCCCTCCCTTCTTCTACCTGAAGTGTTTTTCCTTGGCTTTGTTTATGAAGGTACAGAGAATTTTACCTCCTCTTTAAATGGTACACTGAGTCCTCCCTCTGCTGTGAGAATCTCCTTACACCACCAGTTGTATTTAAATTTTATTAAATAATATTTCAGATGGACTTTAGTTAATAAATGCATTGCAGATATACATAGATAGTATAGAAACTTAACATACCAGGACTATGGAGGAATTCCCCCTTTCATTTTAGCCTCCTGGCACTAAGCCCTCCAAATATTATAATTTCTGTTCTTAATCTCAATCCAAAAAAATGCAGAGATCTGGGGAGTTTGTTAAGGGAAGAAGAAAGGCTTTTAATTCAGGGGTTTGTGAAGATTGTAAGCTAACAAAAGCACTGTTAAGCCAAACATCCAAAAAGTGGTACCCAGCTAAAACCATTTCTATACTCCTTTTATCTTTTTTAAAATATGTCAGAAAATCTGTAAAATCACATCAGTGCCTCGCTGAAGAATCTAACACAGTAGCAACTTACTAAAGGTAAGATTTCCTCCCCCAACATCAGCAACGTTCATTACTGCCTTCATTGATCATTTTCTCAGTTACGTGACAAAATCTATCCCAGTGGGCAGCCAGTTAGGTGACAACAGTTAGTCACAGATTAGTAAAGGAGGCATCCAAGGGCAAGAAATTGCAGTAGGACCTACTGATGCTGAGTGATGGATGGTACTAGAATATTATGCAACTGCATATAATATAGTGCACATGACATTCTAACTTTATTTGCCTCAAAATTATTTTTAAATTAAGTAATACCATCTATACGCAAGATCCTAGTTAGAGAACATAACCTTATGGAAACATCAACTTAGTGTCTGGAGGTCAAACAGGCAAACTGAATTACCAGAAAGGGAACAGAAGACCAAAGAAAATTTCTTCACGTTGTGAAATTTTATACATTTGCGTACCCACAACCTGAGTGTCACATACAATTCTGGTCCACTCGTTTCAAAAATCAAAGAACTGGAAGAGGTATGGAAAAAGGTAAAAAGGACAATCACAGTCTAGAATGTTTCTGTATAAAGAAAGATTAAATAAACTGGTAGTCTTCAGCCTGGAAGAAGATATGAGTAAGAGAGGAATGTGACAGAACTATAAATTTCTAAGCGGCATGGAAAAGATGACTAAGAAACAGTTATTCACCATCTCTTCCAATAAAAACATTCGAGGGCATTAATTATGTTGGCAAGTTCAAAATCAACAGAGACACGTACTGTTCCACACAAGGCATTGTTAAGCTGTGGAAACCTTGCCATGGGACACCAGAGATGCTAGAAGCTTACACAGGCTTGAAAACAGAATTTTTAGGGTTTTCTTCATGAATGAAGAGAAGCCCAGGGAGCTAGTAAAGACAGACACCAACTCCCATAACTGGAGATTACAGTGTTTGGGTGTTTTCTTCCCTCCTTGCCAGGCTCCCATCAGAAAGGGGACACCAGGCTGGATGGATGTTCAGCCCCAACAGTGCGGCCACTCTCGCGCCCTTGGTACGCCTTCCTGGGGAACGACCAGCCAACACTCCGGGGCTGTATTTCAGGGCATTGCTGTTGTAAGACACACTGCCCACTCAACGTTAGTAACATATTCACTTCTAAGACAAAATACCATACTGAATGAATGGCCACCACCTGTGTTTTCTTTTGAGTTCCAGAGCTTCAAGGAACATCTCAGGTGACAGTCACACAGCGCTAAGGAAATAGCCATAGCACATGGCCCTGCCATGGGCCCCACTGAGCTGAGGGGCTACCTGTGGCCCAATGCCTAGTGCCAGGGCTGCCCCCAGCCGCCCTCCTCCCTGGCTGGGGTGGTGGGACAGACCCAGGCCACCAGGCCCTGCCCTGGAAGAGCCCACAGGGACCCCCCGCCCACATGGTGCCCAGGCCAATGGTGCCCACTGCACAAAACAGCCTGCATCTCCCCCACCCAGCAAGGCAAACACATTCCTGGAGAAAGAGAGGGAAAATAATTTTACTGCTCTTGTTGATCCCTCAAAATCTGCACCAAAGGACAAGCTCACTGATCGCAAATCTCAGGGGCACGCCTTGCAGAGATGAGCAGGTTACCGTGTTGCACACAGGCTCTCACCGGTGGCAGGGGGGGTCTGCGCTGCGCCTGCTGAGGGACCCAGAGTTGTCACTTCTGAGCAACTGCACACAAGCCGTCCTACTATTTCAAGCAAAGAACGATCATACAACCCGATTCTGCAGCTATTGAGCTTAAAACATCAACAAAGTCATTCTATCTGTATGCCTTTAGATCACCATAAATCGCATGTTTAGCCAAGCTACCTTGCATTTACCATCATTTCAGAGCGCATACGTTTAGTAATCCGTTTGGCTTTTCATAAGCCTGAACTCTCACCATCCCGGAGACTTCCACTGGAGTATCTATTCCGAAGGACTTTTCAAGGTTTCTTTCTTCTTGCACATCAGTGTAGAATGAACATCAACACTCATCTGTCAGATGTATCCAGTCATCATTACAAAGGAGACTTATTACTTGACAAAACTTAAATCTTTGTGCCTTTCAGTAAGATTTATTCATGGCATAAGAACAGGAGGAAGACTGACATACCCCTTTACATAAATCTTGAAAAATTTAAGCCCATTTGTACTTGGATTTATGACAGTAATAAGCAACACAAGTGTAGGTTGGGTTTATTAAAATTAATAACCTCAATAAAAACAACAGCACCAGCTACATATAAACAGCACCAACATAAACACAGAAAACTGGCTCTGATGTTAAAAAAAATGAAGCTAGCTTTAACACCGTCTGTCATGATGCTAACTACATCCAGTTCAATCTCTCAGAAAGTAACACAATTAATCAAAGCCCCACGCTAGCAAGGTGTTAGTCCTAGCCTTCAGAGGCATTCACTTTTTATTATTGTACGAGACCTTGGAGCTCCCCACTCCCACGTGTTCTGTGTCAAAGCTCAGCTTCCAGATAGCAGCACACTAGATTGATGAAGACAGTAATTTGATGAGAACAGTAGTTTGATCTTCTACTTACTTTTCATCTTAAAAATTAAGTTTATTGAGAAAAAGTAGTGCTTGTCTAGCCTAAGAACAGCTCTCATATCTACGGATTTATGTGCTTTCATACATGTATATTCCATATTAAAAAAAAGCAGCAATGCAAATGAGTCTCCGTAACTGCATACATAAAGGTACTGTACACTTTGGCTATACAGCCTGCTCCTCTTTCCCAAACAATAATGGAAGAAAAATTAATCTAGCAGTGCCTCACAGCCACCTGAAAAGCCTAGTCCTCAGAATTATCTCTATTTTGCCTTTCACACACGTTTTACTAAGTTGGTTTTTGCTTGTTTTGAATAGACTCTGATTGTAACAAAAGGTAGAAATACTCATCACCACCGGAAAAAAAAAAAAAAATGTAAAAAGGATAGATTTCAAGCTCCCTGAGTTGGCATAATTATGGAAGATTTGTATGACACTCAGTAAATAGGATGAATCATAAACTCAATGTCACTGACTGAAGCAAGATTTATAGAATTTAATGGAATTGGCATAAAATTCACTATGTTGATATCATTAAAGTGAATGAAAAGTTCTTCTAGTCCCACTGGAAACTTGACAAGGCTGTAATTGATTGAGGTTTCTACTAAACAGAATTAGCAACTAATAAACCACATAGGGAAGGTTAACTGTCATCTCCATCTTACGGTTAGGTAAAATGCATCTGTCTGTGGCTGGCCACTACAGGGGGATATCAAATACAGGCAGCCCACTGCAGCCTGGCAATTCTTGCCTATTTCTTTGGCCATTCTCAACAGAGTAAACAAGCATCTAGTCTCTTCTGCAATTTGACAGCGCTCTCAGGCTCTAAATCTAGTCTCTTTCTTCCTTATTCAGGTTAGAGGGGTGGGCAAAGCACCCAGCAGTAAAAGAACACAACCTACATCAATTCTGTGAATAACGCAGAGTTTACCAGGCCACGAGCATAGGACCACAGAACCAACTATGTGAAAAATGAAATTATTCAAATGGGGGAAGGGGGAAGTTGACACTGGTAAAATAAGGTTCATTAAGTTTCAAAAATGATAATTTTTACAGTGTTATGAAGCAGGATCTCAATCCTAATTTATAAATACATTCTAACATCTCCATAACAGACCCACGTTCCTTACACCTACAAATGCAAATCCACTACAGATTTTTTTTTCTGGATTACTGGTTTCTTAAACTTAAGAACCCCTAATAGGCATCAAGGCAGCAAAACATAGTGCTCCTTGCCTTCTACAATATTGATTCTTCAGGCTGAAAGAATACGTTCTAATTCTGGTGACAAGTGAGATGTATTCCATTTTCTGCTATGCACTGTCCCTGCTTCTCTTCATTTAAAGGAGATGCAACATGTACAAGACCAGTGCTGATAGCACAATTAGAGTTACATTAACAGACTATGAATTTCTTAGAGCAACATTAAAAGCAGCAATGAATCTTGAATTCAGATACTGAAAAGGTTCATAACTTTAGAGCACCAGTAGTGTGAGCATCTTTGTATTATATAGCCTGCAGGAGGAAAACCAGGAGAATTTACAGCTCTTTCTCAGAACACCACGAACTTGAAAGTACAAACTGATAGAAAAAATTATGAAAAATGATTTGGTAATTCAAAACAGCATTCAAAGAACAAGGTCCCCCGAGTGACTTTCATGACCAGAGAGTAAATTCCAGTGTTTTCTTTTGTGCTCTCACAGTCTTAACACACTGACTTTTTCATTTATGCTTAGCAATACCCTTGCCTTTATGAGCCAAAACACAGGCTCCTTGCCAAATCGAAGTCTGCAAAACTCTCCCCTGCAGCAGATAACGTCTTCCACCCCAGAAGTCCAAAACTCTTAGTTTTCAAGCAAGCAGCTCCCGGAACTGATTCATGACAAGTGAGGGCACTGCCTGGATGAACAGGATGGGGCTGCGTGGCCTGAGGCATGGCAGCAACATGCAGCCCGTTCTGGATCCTTCCAGCTGCTATAGAAGCACATCCTGAAGAGGGACGACTTACTGGATAACCTTGCTCATAACCACACAGGCTGCACAGAGCAACAGTGACCATGAAGCACTGTAGCTATTTAAGCCAGATGCTTGAAATGGGATGATGTGAATGTTCCTTCTATATTTCAATTTTCAGTCATAATAGAGCAAAGATTTGTGAAATTAAAAAGATGTCATGGATATGCTCCATTCTTATCGCCTTGTTATTTTTGTTGAAGCGTTTTTAATTCACAATGATTGCTAAAGAACAGCAGTATGATTCTGTCAATGATCTGCCATGATATTTAGGCTACTAACTGAAGTAGAAGGCCTGTAAACCAATTGGAAGGCAAATACAGACCTTGTTAAAAAGACCAAGTGCTTTCTGGATGATTTTTTTAGGAATGCTTGGTGATTTGCAGCTATCAGGATTCCTGTTACACATTTATCTCAGCAAAATTCATCACCAAGACAAACTGAAGTAATAAACTTGCATATTCTGATCGGCATTTGGAAAGTGAAGCACAACAGGCAGCAATTTTAACATTTTAGAGTAAACTCCCAGATTTCCCACTTCCACTTCTGATTTGTGAGTATCACCCCAGGACTTCCCACTGAAGGGTTCAGTGCCAGAACTCTTTGAAAATGCTTTTGTCTCAGCACTGAGCATGGAAAACTCTGTTTAGCTCATGAGATCATCTGTCACCAGTACCAACTGCAACATAGCAGCAGGATCAAGGCTGCGATCTTGATGATGCTTTGCAGACCGAATATAGGTTTCCAGAGCCTGAATTAATCCAATTTATAGCTGCACTGTTTTCTGTGCTGGAAGGAAAATACAGGTCATTTTTCTGGACAACGCTTACACGTTTTGTTGGCAAAGGACTTGATGGTACAAGGACCCTACCTCCTCCTCCAACTGTTCCACTCTCCACCCCCCACCAAGAAAAGTTGTAGCACACTGACAAAACAGCATGAGGAAGTTTGGACTGCCACTGTCTAGGGAGCACATATTCCGTGGGCAGGCAGACTATTTCATTTGCCAGAGCTGTCAAGCCAGCCCTTTCCACAAACACTAGCTTAAGACAAAATAAAAGAAAAATTATAATAAAATGTTTTAAAAGCTGAGTGCAGAGTGCGGAAGCAAGTGCATAGTAATTAACTTGTTTCCTGGGTAACCAAGGGCAAAATGATCAAATCTGCCTGCTTAAAATTGGATTCTTAAATTTACATTTAGACATTTAAGAGTTGTACAACTTCCAGGTGTTCTGAGATGCAGCCGTTTGGCTTAACTGCACCTCTAGCAAAGTATGCAAGAGTCAGTCCACAGTTTTGGGAACATAAGTCAGTAAGATTCCTTTTTTCCTGTTGTGACTTCAGTATAAAGTGTAGAAAGGGCTTGATTTGCCCATGTGTCAACACCCACAACCTGTCAGACTCAAGCAGAAGTGACTTTTCAAAAATCTGAACAAGGTAAGACTCTAAGCATTAAGACTCGAAACGCCTGCCTATCTAAACACAGGTATTAATCCAGTCCGCTGTACTAGAGTACATAACATGAAAGGACAGCTTAAAATCCAAGTGCCGGATTTGGAGAGGAAATTAGTGGCACAAACCCAACAAGAAAGCTTGGAAAATTGCCTCTCTCATCCCTCTGCGTATGTATCTGCATTTTTTGAAAGGGACAACAGGGAAATAACACAGGTGAAGTCATCAATACCCGGCATAAACCCACTGAACAATTCCCCTCTCCATGATGAGGTCCCTGCCTTGCAAGCCTAGTATGGGTGCCCTGCATGCTTTGCCGGTCCTTTTGCCTTCCATTTGTTAGTATTAGCAAGCATGAGATCTCTGTAACGAGCTGTGCAGCAATGATATAAAGAATTCCTTAGAAATTTTATTTACCACATAAAAAATGAAATGCACACCCTGGCAGATGGGCAATCATGGAAGAGGTTTTGGACTATCTAAATCATTTTTCTTTCAGGAATAGATTAGCTCTCGTGCAGTTTTCTAAACCAAGGAATCAGACATCTGGAGACCTAGTTGTTGTAGCTTAAAACTTATTTTTATACTATTTTTTTGCATCCTTCTGTGTGTGGGAGGCTGTACGCACGAGAGGAAAAAAAATGGTATTAACTGGCTAATCTGTGATTTCACATTCCAAACAAAACCAATTACACATGCTTTTCTCTGGTTTGTACAACAATACCGGCCAGTTCCTGGTGTACCTTAATGAAAGGATTGGACCCCCACTAGGTATGCATTCGTCCTGGTGAGTTACAACATTATAACAGGAGTAGTACGTGTGTGTAGTTCACTAACTAGGATTCAGAAAACAACCTGCTGGGTAAAAAAGGAAATAAGAGGTTCTCCCTGCAGTTCACTCCTTTTTATTTATTTCTGAGAGAGAGAAAATACTTGCTCTAAAAATGAAAAAAGAAAAATAAATGACAGGTGGTAAAGAAGCATCTGAATTATGTTTCAACTCTTTAAGGAACTGAGTCATGGGAATTCTCATCTTTCAAAAGAATTGAAATCTTCAGAATGTTATTCTATATGGCATTTCCTAGAAGCTTTTCTTCACTAATTTAAGCAAGAACAAACAACGCTGAATTTTAATTAACTGTCAGGTACATCAGTTTATATTCCAAGCCTCCTCCAGGAAACAACTATTTTAGAATTTAAGATAGAAGACTGTTTGTAAAACAATAAATAATATGCTTCTCACTGCAGCTGAGTGTCAGGCCCTAAAGGTAGTAAAAATCTTAAACTAAGCACGGTCCTTTATGTCCTACATCCATTTCCCTAGAGTATATTGTCCATTCATAAATTATGCTTTTGTTTAAAAAAAACCCACATACACGTTTAGAGAACATAGCCTGAGATCACAGACAGAGCAGAAAACATACATGCCACTACTGAAAATACAAGAGACCTACGCAAGCTCAGGACAGGGTCTCCCTATCTAGGTTCTGCAAATTTACCATATTCAACTGTATGTCTCACTCTAACCATTAAAACCAACACCACCTGCCTTTTTTAAAGTCAGACAGTTATATCGGTTTAAGTTATGAAATCTCTTAAACCTGACAGCAATTTGTCTTCATGGTTTCGGTTGGGATTTCTCTTTGAAGTGAATGCTTACTGAATGCCCCCTCCTTCCCCCAGCTGCTAAGATGCAGTCTAGGTCAAAATCTCTGCCCTGTTTCTTGTGCAAATACATATATATAAATATACATATTTTTTTTGCACAATGATAGCAAAACATATAGCAGAACTCGCAAGAACACTCAATTCCAGTTACTATAACATCTCTGTATAGGGCAGACAGCTGCAATATCCTAACAATTAGTCGCAAAGTTTACAGTAAAGCAAACTGGAAAGAGCCTGTCTTTAAAACAGAGAACAATTGATTAACTCCCATTTTGCAGTTACAGCAACATGGATTGCACTGGGCTTTGTTTTTTAAATAATGGTTGAGGAAAGTTATATAATAGCTTCGACCGAACCTTCCCCAAAGGTAAACTGCTGCGCCAATTCGTTTTCACCACATCCTTTCCACCGCACTTCTTCAGTCAGGCCTGGAAGCAAAATGTTACGCAGGAGCCACTTAGCAAAGCAAAACATTCCAGCAGCCACAGGCACAGGCAGGGGCAGGGTGGTGAGCACCAGTCTGGGTCCTGGCTCTCCCACCAGGGCTCCCAGCTGAGGACCAAGGCACTGAGCATCCTCAGGAGACCTGATGAATGTTCCTTCGGGCAACGCTAAGAGCATAGCCCGCAACGTGTGTTTTTAACCGAGAGTTTCCAGATGCATCTAGGCTGTCCACTCTTGCAAACAGGTGTTATCACACACGCTACCCACAGCTTTGTTTAGAGACAGTTAAACCAAAACCCACTAAAGCCTTTTTCCTTTCACGGAAAATGGGGTAGTAGGGAGGAAGAGGAGGAACTGGAATATTTTTTTGTCTGTTTAGGATGTGATTAATCCCAGGAAAGTCACAACACACCATACGCAGTAGTAAGCACTTGGAAGATTTAGCCCTAAGCAACTGACTCTGTTTTCATTTCTGATGTCTGAGTCACTTCTGAATTACTTTCTAAGTAGTATTTAGCAGCAGGTGAATTAATATCATCCCCTCTTCTGGACACCTTTAAAGAAACACAGGTATGATCCACAACAGTGGCAAACATGTACACAATTTAAATTGTAGTAAATAGACCAAAAAAATCCTATGTCTCCAGGAGATTTTAATAGTTCCCATACTTCTGCAAGAGCAAATAATTTTTAAGCTATGAAACAAATCTTCACAACAGTGGCTTGTATTAGTTCTGTATTAAATTCCAGTATAATATGTCAACTAACAATTTTAATAGAAAATTTCTTTCTGAAGACACAAAGATTATTAGAAAAAAACTGTGTTGCAAATGGGAAACAAACTACTCAGAAAACCTTTAAACCACTGGTAAATGAATAACATGTACTACCATTCAGAGATGTAATTTTTCCCTGTAATTATCTATTTCTATACAGTACTTTCTCAAGCAGCATCTTGCAGGTATCTTTTACATACATGCATTTAATTATATTGTTCATGAAAAATCCTCCTACTCTCTCTCCATCACTGACTGGAAGCATATATTTTATGTGCTTCCCCACCACCGCTAACACAGATCAGAGTGAATATTTCACTAGTTTTGGACCATTAAAACGATCCACAGCAAACACACTACCTCCATAAGCTTGCACTAGGAAATCCATAAGGCTGCTACAATTGGTAAGACTATTAAGGTCATTCTACATTAACAGGAATTAGCAATCTTTTAGCCTTTATTCACCCTTTAGGTTCTTTTACAAACATTTTTACATTTCCTTTAACTAAAAAGGGACTCTAATCAACAGTGAGGGCAACTTCATTAGTAATTTTATGGAAGAGGTATAGCATTTTGGGGACCTCTGATACGCTAACTGAAAATTACTACAGACATTAATGTAACACAAAGTCATATATATTCTAAAGTATTATATAATGAACTTCCTTCTATAACACAGTCAAAATTTTGCATGCTCTCTCTTATGATGCATGGCATCAAAACTAGTTTCTTTAGTTAGATTGTTTGCATTTGCCATGACTTCAAGGAGTTTTTGGGGGTTTTTTTTGAGATTGATACAGCAGAAAGTTTCATGTTTATCCTGCTACACTCTTCAGATTTGTTTTTTTCCAAGCACTTAACTATATATGCATGTGCTATATTAGATTGCAGTACTGCTCCCTATATGAAGTAAAATACCTAAATACACATTTGGTAGAAGTTATAAATATTAACCCTGTAGAGATGGTGTTGGTTCGTTGGAGTTGTTTTCTTCAAAGGGAAGAACAAACAGTGCGTTTGTGCAATGGCCCACTCCGCAAACGCTGTTATTGCCAGCATCAGGGGGATGAACTGCTGTCACCTTAGAGCATGTGTTCTTAATCTGTCCAAAACTACATCCATAATAACAGCCTTCTAATATTTTTTTTTTTTTTTTTTTTTTTACCTTTCAACTAAAATTGACTGCCTCCTTTCTTGACACCTAGCAATACAGCAATTACCTGTCAACTCCAAACCCATCAAATCCACTAAGACAAAAGATTCTTTCAGGACTCAATCTTTCAAGCTCTTCTGCGACATCCTAGGAGCCCAAACTGAGCAATTAGCTTTGGATGATGAATACACAAATGACCTTGAAACAGAAGATATACACGAGGCACGGCCAGAGATGAGGGAGCTCCCCATCACTTGCTGGCTACAGGACCACACCAGCAGCAAGGGGCAGAGGAAACACAGGCCGCAGCCAGCCCAAGTGCACAAAGAGGATGCAGCTAACTGCAAGCATCATTTCACGACAGTCCCTGCAGCAAACAGATACTAGCAGAGACCTTAATATATTCTGCCTATACCGTTCCTAGTGTGTTGCATTCGTCTCTCACACAGAACTCATTTTCTCATGCTCTGCATGTGCAAGGAAACCAATTTTGTCTCTACCTGTGCTGTAGTGGAAGAATTAGTAGATGCAAGTGCTGCTTTTGTGATCAATCCTCTGTAACAGCAGAATGAAGAGTAGGACAAAAAAAAGATTTCTTTTTAACTTGCCTATCAGTTTTGAGAATCCTACAAAGAGAAAAATAAGAAAATGAACAGTAGTGCATGCAAGTTTAGTAGAGTCAGAAAAGAACCTAACAGTTTAACAGGACCTTTTGATCATGGAGTTTTTCAGCACTCCCTAAAATGAGTCCCTTCTATTTCTCCAATTAAAAGAAAAAAAAAGAGAAAGAAAAAATATGATAAACATTTCTTTTTCTGGCATAAATTTTGCAGGCCAGTTTGAGTCAATGTAAGATACTTCACTCTTACCTGAATGGGCCAGAGGTCCACAGAGTAGTAGCTCTTTGATTATTCAAAACCCAAGGGCTCAGACAGCGTGCTTGGGCCAAATCAAGTATATATTCTTCCAAAACTTTCTCTCCAGAACTAATGCTGATAATTACACAGATTTTTCCTTTCTGCACAGAAAGGATCACAACAAAAACTAATAAAAGTATTGCCAGGGAAAAAGTTAAATCAGAAGCGTAGTCCTGCAGCAGCATCCTCCTTGCCATTTTTCCCAAATGAACGTTCGGTCTCAGCCATGACCTGGCCAAATAAATACCCATTGTATGGCCAAATGGGAGTTGTCCCTGCTGCTGGATATCTGCATGTCCAGTCAGAGGAAGGGACAGGTCAACAGCCTCCAGCCTGCTAACCTGACATGTGCACCCCTCCTACCCTGTGACAGGAAGAGTTATCACACTATGGGATCAAAGACACATCCCACTGCAAAAGTGGGGAAAAGGCTGCAACACGTGGTCTGGGAACACCTCTGAGCTACCCAAAAGGTTAGCACTATTGAGTTAAAGCCATGACTACTAAGTAAGCCATCCTGCTATGGCAATGGGGGAAGAAGTGCTGTGGGTTTCAACACAGGATTTATCTACCCTTGTCAACTGAATAAGAATCTACACCAGAGGCTGCCAACCTTCTGCTGCAAGTCTCATTCCAAAACCTTAGATCCAAAAAAGCTTTAGTCATATACCTGAGGTGTATGTTGGTAAGCAGAGGGGAAGCGGAGCCTCTGGCACAGTTCCAGGGGAGCAGACAGCACTCACCTCTGAGTTTTCCAATTCATTATTAGATGATACAATAGGGCTGACGAGGCAGCTGTATCCCCAGGTGGCACAGCAACATTGGAAATAAGATGTTCTTGACCACACATTTACAATAGTCTGAAAACTCAGGTGCAAGATCTAGAGAATTCCTTTAGAGATGGTAGCTTCCCATCTCCACTCTATGTAGAGGAGCAAGTTTGGAAATCCAGCCAAACCGTGCATCATGTCTCCCATCACATATTAAGCAGCCTTAGTTCTGACCAGAGCACGCTCCTTGTACAAGCACTAGAAACACATCCTTCACGGCACAGCTCCATAACCGGCTCTTCTTACATCTGCACACTATCAACTGGTTGTAAAGTTGTCAGTACCCTGTTGTCTTCTCAAAACCTTTTTTTGTGTACAAGGTCCACAGTAAGCCTCAACCTTAATTTTCAGTATTCTCCATATGGTCATGAAGTGTAAGATGACTTACGTGTGGCAAAACATCACGTTCCTACGACAGTCATAAGATACATGGGCAACAGAATTTTGTCCCGGTATTTCAAAACACTGCAAATCCCGCAATACAAACATTAACCAGATGCAGAAAAATATATATTATCCAGCCACCTTCTCACTTTAGCTGTGTTTCCCAGGAAGCTGCTCTCATCAATTATTTCACCTAAAGACCAGACTGACCTTTTTCCCCTGCCTTCATTTTCCCCAGCCTTCGCTTCTGATGGCATGGCAGGGTAAAAGCCAGAAGGACAGACTAATGCTAACAGCATCCCTTTTTAATAAATACTTTCTTTGTATATCACATGGGTGAAGGAATAAAACCCTGTCTTGAACACAGATGCAGCAGGCATGCTAATACATTATGTAAACTACAGCAAATAATTTATAACTTCCTGACAGCAACTCATTTGAAGTTATACTGGCAGCGTAATGGTACCATTTACAAGATGGATTTCAGTGAGCAAAACATGAGCTACAGAGTATATTGACGATGAATCAGAAGGAAAATGGCTTAAAACCCAATAATCCTCCACCACCAAAAAACTACTCCAGTTTAGGAATCCTTGCATAAACCTTGCTTGCTGATCATTTTTTGTTCACTGAAAGTATTTAGGCTCCATAAACATGGATACTGAGATTTCAAAACACAAGCCTACTTCATTATGAATAAACTCTAATATATATCTGGAATTATTCCAGCACTACATTTCAATTAAAGGTCAAAGGGGTTATCTTTGTCCTTCACAAACAATATTTCTGGAGCACGCAGGAGTGGATTTCACTCTGGACTGGTGCACAGACTCACTGGTGTGGTAAACAGCCTGTCACACAGCCATGACACGTCACGAGATGCCAAAAGTTAGTTGAGACATACAAGTCGGTACCAAACAAAGACACAAACCCCATAATTTCACTGAAGTTGTACTGCATCAGATTTCTGCTGACTAAACCCTTCAATACTTTTTCAGCAGCAGTATTATGAGAACCAGCATGACTACAACCGAGTGTAAAAACTCTATGTTTTGCCAAATAATCGGCAGGAAAACAAAGGAACAAACTAAAAAAGTAAAATTTGAGAATATTATTAAGTCTTGAATAAACTTCATAGCAGATAGAAAGCTATTTTTCCTTTCCCTAAACATACTTTATATTACAGATAAACTACATAGCTTACATATTTATATACCTTTTTAAATACAGGATTACATTATCAGACTTCTATTTAGTCACTGGGATTAAAAAAAAAAAAAAGTCTTTAAACTAAATTCTTTTGGATGAATCATGTATCCTATTGTTGAATAGGCTTTTTTAAATTTTGCACCAGAAAGACACTTAAAACAAACTTTGCCATACCCAGCATCTCTTGCACTAATCCTAGATGATACTTTATTAGAATTTAGCACTACAATACTCATGTTTACAACTTTTCAGTTTTTCAGGTAAGGCTGGTACGCTATTTGTAATATTACTTTTGTTCCTTTAGACTTATTAAAAAAAAAAATCACTTTGAATAATAAAACCTGGGTATCTAAAGTATTTTAGAGCTTGAAATTCTGACCTCTTTAAGACCATTTAGTATTTACATTCTGAAAGAAACTGTATCCGTTTAAGATGGTAAGAGACTCTGCCATTTATTACATAGCTGATTACCACTAAGGTAGTCTAGAGGTGGCTCTCTTTTTTTATGCCCCCTCCCCCCCCCCCCCCCCCTTTTTTTCCTCCCTTCAACAACACATGCAAGACCTTGCCCAGGCAATCAAAATTGAAATTGTGACCTTGTCTTGGCAGCTTGTGACCTGTCTGCACTAGTTACCTAACTAATCCATGTCAAGCAGGACACAACACAAGTTTAGTTTGGCTTAAACTCTATCAAGATCAAGTATGTGGCAGACATAAATGTTATGTTTCTAGAAGGAAATGTTTCCTTAGTTCCTATAAAAGCAAGTTAAGGAAATCGCACACCTGGAAATACATATAAGCTCATTTGTTATTAGTTAAGTGCTGTGTTTACAATAGGGAAAAGCAGTCAATCTCCAATAGTTTTCTGTATTAAAATTTAGATACAGGATAATACTAACTGTGAACACATTATTTTCTTACAAGAAACAACAACATATTGAAGTCTTTTCAGTACCACAGTAGTGTTTAATGGATATCAACATTGGGGGTTTTTTGTCAAGAAAATAGTAATAACAACAAACAACAACAACACTACTAATAACCACCATGCTATAGATTCATACTAAACATCTTTCAAAGAACCTTACAGCCTGGTTGCCTTCAATTATTGATTTTGTCATCTGTGCTGCATGTTGAGAAGGAAAACAGAAATCTTTAACACATCAAAGTGTGTTTACAGTTATAACCTGGAATATATAGGTCAAGATAACACATTTTACTATCTACTGTACTTCAGTATCTTATTTCTTGCCAATCAGTGAAAACATTTAGAAAAGATCAGAAAGCATTCAGTGATAGTTTTAGTTCTTGCATTCTAATTCTCATACTGCTGAGCAACAACAAATACACAAGATAGATAAAAAAATACCAAATCAGACGCAGTTTCACATCTGCAGTACACTTTTCAAACTCCCATAGTTGCTCTTTTAAAAATCTCCTCTTCCATTTGAATTACAAAGAGAATAATTTCCCACACATCAGCTGGGCTGTCAAGTAAGCATATTTCAGTACTCAGACTTATTTAGTAATTTGTTTTCCTTTCACTCTGATGTACTGTAATTTCATAATCAATGTATTCCTGGACTTGGTATGCACTTAAAATGAATGGCTGAGTTCCCACAAAGAAGACTGAAATATGTATCAAGCCCAATTAAAAAAAAAAAAAAAAAAAAAAAAAGTCCTGACAATGAGTCTTGGGAGTAAACACTAAGATTTGCATTCCACACGCCCTCCCCCCCAATTCTTTCATAGGTAGAAAACTGCCAACAAGGATATTTTTATTGTATCTTCAGGCAGTGTGTAAACTACTAATAGCATTGGTATCAATATACAGTAATTTCAGATGTTATATTTATGTGGTTTATATTCTACTTCTATTGTTTTAATAGTTAGGTCAGAACATTTGAATCGTTACAAAGAATAAAATCACTATCCTAAAAAGTTTTCCTTGGTTATTTTTCCTGTTGAACAACTACACTAGGGAAACACAATGTGACTAACAGGTCTTGATGGATTGAAAATCCAGAAAAATAAAAACTTCATAGCTCCCTAAAAGTCAAAGGTATGTACTAAGCATCTCTGCTGCTTTCTACAAAACAAAACCCCAAAGCCCCAAGAAAAACCAACAAAAGAAAAAATATAAGCATACAGCCTGCATAAATGATCAGCACAGGTTTATTTATATTTATTTGTATTAAGTCTGTGTTGGTGGTTATTACTGCAAAATTATTTTAAAAGCCCATGCAGCTGTCCTTCTGCAATAAAACAAGTAGACAAGCTTACATTTCATATCAAATTCTCATCAGCAGCGTTTCCGAATTTTAAAAGATTTTATATAAGCTGCACATGTTCAGAGCCAAAGATATTTGTCACCAACTTGCTTTGCTGATCTCTTCCAGCAAAACATTGATAATGCCACTGTGTCTTACACAGATTTCTTGGTTTAAATGCTGATCCCTACTCATTTCATCATCATCTTTTAAACAGCCTTTTCAAAGTAATAATTTAGATCTGGTAAAAAGTAAAGAGCATCTTACCATTCTGATCCAATATTTTCCCCGTCTCTGGAGTCCAGCAGCAAGGAGCTGTTGCTGTTGTACTGCTTACTAGAGACACTGGAGGCTTTGGAAGCAGAGAATGTTTTATGTGGTTAAAATGTATCACCACTGATTATATTTCAGTCCCTCAGTTCCTAGCCTTGATGCTCTGGAAATCAGCCAATCCAAGCGATAAAGAGGTTTGCAACAAGAAGTTGCAGAATTTTCACAGCAAATGCTTCATGGAAATGTTTTGCTTCTTGATACTTGGTTTTTATATCCACTAAACGTTAAAATAAATCCTGGCTCCCTCTTCCCTCCTCCTCCTTTTTTTTTTTTTTTTTTTTTTTCTCCTTCTTTTCCCCAAAATGAGATTCATATATTGTTCACAAGGGACTTTAGCACTTGCTACAGCTAGGCACAGTGCAGAAAGGCATCATGCCAGATTACGCGTACATCTCTGCCAAGGTACCTGAATTTTGTCTTGCAACACACCCTGTTATTCCAAACATGGATCTTACTAAGCCAAAGCTCCTAACTTTGCCAAAATACACAGTGTTTATGTGAGGCAGCCAAATGCCCCTTCAGATTAAGTAACAGCATCTTTTAGTTGCAACGTGGTTGCTCTCCACTTTAAAAAGAAAAAAAAAAAACCAAAAAAACCAAAAAAACCCACAACACAGAAAAAACCCACAAAAAAAACCAAAACACAAAAAAACCACACCAACCCTCAAAAACCACCTTTTTCCTCATGAAGACAAGGTGGTATGTTCCAAAAGGGATGAAATGATCAACTGGCACTTCTACATGCTTCTACCCCCACCCCTCTCAAAAATACACACCACAGAAAATCTCTCTGCAATGCCCTAACTATCATTAATTAGTTAATATTATAACTGTCTTAATGTTCTCAGTGACAACCCAGCATGCTGCTGTGCTGCGTGTAATACAAAAATAAAATTAAAAAAAAAAGCACAAAGAAAATCCTGACTCAATAGACCTTCCCATCATAGAACAGTAAGAGATGACAAAGAAGGGGGCAGAAGGAACCAAATCAGACAATACTGGCTAGTTTGACAGGTACTTAGAGTAATAACCCAGAAACCTGATTATTTCCAAGCTTTTGGGGCAACACAATAAAGCAGTTTTAAAGAAAGGGTCATCAGGTAGCCATGCAGAATACCTTGGAGATGCTTTCAAAGAGAAAGCATATTATTGTACTAAGACAGCACAAGACTGAGCCTGAAATTTTAATGAATGAGTTAAAGAGGACAGAATGATGCTTCTGTAACGACTGAGAGTTTGCAAAGGTCTAGAAAAAAGTTAAGACCATGTTCTGTGCAAGGAAGGAAAAGAAATTCAGAAGAGATGCTCATAGTTTGCTTCTGTTTGCAACAGGATACAGTAAAGATCTTCAGCGAACCTATTTGAAAGGGTATGAGAGTGCAGGACTGACCTGAAGAAAGCAAAGGAAAGGACGTTGGACTAATTGGCAAGCTTGTTTAAAAGGTGAAGAAGAGTTGGAACAAAGTTTTGATTGTTCGTTAAAACAGCAATGAACTGATTTTAAGAAACTATACAGAGAAATAAGATCTAGTCATCCATAACACTATGTTGTTTCTGAACTTAGAGGAAGAACAAAGCAATAAAGGAGGCACACACGTTATGGACATCATGGCAAGATTACATTGTTTTCCAGAGTGCCAAGGAAGCAGCAGTAGCGGAGCCTACAGGAGGTCTGGTTTAGCCATGCTGAGCTGTTGATACCTAGTTGAATAGCCACAAGAAGTTATTTTTAGTTCTGGTTGAAGAAGAAAGGCCTGCAATAAAGAAATTCATTTGCAAGCCATCATGGCAAAGATTAATGTGATTTGTATTTACAGATGAGATTCTCTGATGTAAATAAAAGAAACGGACCACAGTTCAACAATAACAAATGCAGCAAGATGGAGTGGAAAGGCATTGAAAGAGTGATATCGAAGGTAGGAGGGAAAAATGAAGCAAAACAGGTTCTATGAAACCAAGCGAGAAAAAATTCCAGGAAGAAAACGGACAATGGTATACAAGGTAGCTTACAGGATAAGGACAATCAGTACAGAGCCCTGGTTTCGCTGTTGACCAGAAAGCTGTCTGCAGAGCCTTTGCCTGGAGCAGTTTCAGCATCATGGAGGAGCAGGACACTTGGGAGGTCCCCAGGGCCACACCAGAACTAGCAGGGACAGTAAACAAGTCACACAGCCACTTTAGCCAGGCTGCTGATGGGATTCTCATCAGAGAGGCTCCGCGGGTAATATCACTGAGACACAACTGGCAAGTCCGTGACACAGTTCAATTGCAATGAATCAGGCTTCGGAGGACTGGCTCTTTCTAAGAGGTAGAAAAACATTTCCATCGGAATGTTTTCAGCCATCCTGCTAGTCTGTACAAACCTTTCCTGCAATCCCTGAATTTTCTGGAACCCTTATATTCACAAAAAGATACCTGCTGGGATAGTGATCAGGTGCTGAATATGAAGACATGCAGTCAAGTGTTACCCCTGTATGTTTCTACACAAAGTGTGTATGGAATGGGGTGATATGGCCCTATGCATCCATGAAACAACTTTCCACTCTGCCTTTCAGTCAGTGAAGCCAGGATGCTGCTATTTTTGACCGAACAGCTAAGAATTAATTGAACGTATACAAATTTCAGATTGAATTCTGACACGGTCTTCTCATATTTTAAATACACACCTCCCAAATTCAAGTGTAAATATCACCTCCTAAATTCAACTAAAAAACATCTCTAAACAGAACAAGTGCTATCAATACAACCGTAGAGTCAGAAAAAAATAATCATTCAAGTTAACTGACCAACTTTAGCATTAGCACTCTTGCTTCAAAAGAAGTCCACCTTTTTCATTTACTTTCAACTCATTCCAGCAGACACAGGTGCACACACACAGAAAAAGTAGTGACACTAAGGGAAAGAATTGACTGCCGGTATAACTGCAATAGTTGAAATGTGAACTTCAACTTTTACATCTACGTAAGACTTAAAGATTAAATCCTTTTTTTTTTTTTTTTTTTTTGTCTTCAAATCTTAAAGCATTCACAGGCAAACAGAACTTAAATCTTCTTGACAGGTCTAGGATCTCTCCTCTTTATAGGAGGAAACCATCTTCCCATCTTCCTCCCAGTTTTGAGCTAAAGCACTTAATGTAATCCTTGCTGACTGCTACAACCCTCTCATGCAGGGGCAGGTATACATTGCCAGACAGGTTAACTGCCATCAGAAGCCCCATGCTTCACAGGGTATTTCAAAAATAAAAAGCAAGCTCTCAAAGCCATCTGGTCCTATTCTTTAGGCACCTGTAAAAATGTAGCTAGCAGGCCACTACTTTAAATGCTTATTTAGTTTTTCTTAAGCAATGACATAAGGAAGTCTTTGAATGCTCTAAGTGATCAAGGAACACACAACAAGGCTGAAAAACTGAAGTTGGATTAAAAGTAACCTATTTTTGTGATGAAAATAACTTGCATTGCCAGATCTACTCAGTTTCACACATGCATGTTCTTTGCAGCACGGAAACTCTTCACACTAGAGCCCTCAATCTGCAACAGTTGAACAGCTGCATTAAGAGGTACCAAACGTAAAGCTATTGATCAAAGAACTGGATTTTTGCCCTGGTAGGTTTTCTTTTATTTTGGCATTCAATTGCTGCCTGAAAAGAGGATCAAAAAATAAGGTATTTCAATTTTTCATTAAATGAAAAGTCCTAACACATTTAAAAGCAGAGCTGTTGAGTCATTTTGGATTTGCTTGAGCTGCCACAAAGCCCAAAGGATATGCAGTTATGGCTTTCTTGGGGCAATCCATAAGTCTACCCAAATTGTCCCTAGCATTATGAAGCGCAATCTCTCCCCATAGGCTGTAATAAATAATGAAAAGATACATGAACAGCTTGCTATAAATAGTTAAAAATAAATCACAGCTCTAATGAGTAATAAGACAAAAGCATGCAATGTTATTTGACTTCACAGAACAAAGAGGTGACGTATGTCTGCAGGAATTTAAAAGTCAGCAAACCAAAACAGACACAAAACCTCAGACACCTACACAAAATAGCAAATTTACCAACAAAAAAATTTGAATTTTTTAATAAACTGATATTTCATAAAGTACATATTTTTTCTGTTCCTTCTCCAAAATTTTCACTTTCAGAAAAGGTCTAAATCCATCATGATAGTTGGGATCTATACACAAAAATAACATGCACTTTCTCATTTTAAGAACATCAGAAATGGGAAAGCAGTAAACCAGGACAGAACACAGTAAGATTTTTCAAGGTCTTAAGGCACCCAAGTAGCTTAAAAGCCAAGACTGGATACTTTCAGTATGGAGTTTAACCTCCCTTGGCCACGTGAACTTGAACAACAAAATTCTGAATTTTATTGTTACAGGCTTAGAGCAAACAGAAACGCTCTTGAAAAGTACCGTGATAACAGACAGCTGGCTATGCAGGACAGGAGGATGGGAACGGCAGTGAGTCTTGCTGTGCTTTCTGTCTTTCCATGTAGACATCTGGCATGTGACCAGAGCCACAAGACCTACTACTCTGTGGGAGCCAGAACTGTATTCCTGTTCTATTTTACTGTGGCATTATTTTCATACAACAAATGTCAAGGCTACACCTCAGAGAGCATCTCCGCCATTCGCTTGTGTCTTTTCACCAGGCCCATTATTCCAAGATAACCTTTCTCTAACATCCTGTCAGCTTTGTTTATATTTCAGCTGCTATTATCCCAACTTTTTTTTCAGCATCAAGTTGTTGTCTCCTTGAAAAAGTAAGACCCTTTCCAGCACAGTCATGAAGAAGTATGTCTGAAGTGCAGTCTCAGCATAAAGTGTTGTGCTTCTTCATGCTAAAAAAGTCAACTGAATACATGCTGAGGAACAGAAAAATTCTCCATTCCTTCAAAAATCTAACTAGCACAGGAACTCCAAAGCCAAATGACACAACTAAAAATGTCAGTATTATTTTTTCAGTGCTCATCAGTTCCATTGGTGACATGGGAAAGCAACTAAATTGGCAGGAAAAAAAGATGTTGCTGGAAAGAGGGGTGGGGGAAGAGGGGAATAAGGCGGTGGGGGGCAGGGGGCAGAAGAGCAAGGTATCTCAGTCTGGACCCTCTTCAAGGCTCACTGGTTCTACAAATCAATAGCTAGCACAAAAAACAACCACCAGCACCACCAAAAAGATATCACCACCTAGTCTATTACTCTTCCATACATACAGCAGTATTTCACCTTGCAAGGAGCTTTACCAAAATCTTACGTGTAAGTTACATCCTGACCCTCCTCTCACTCATACGATTCATACACTACTGTCAGTGAGACTTTCCAGTGGTAAAATCCTGTTCTGTAAGAGGACTGATACAAAAGCACAGCCTCAAATACTTCAAATGATGTTCTGAAGCAAAAATAGCGGATTAAAAAGTTCTACTGGCCTTGCAGGAAAGAAAACTTACGGAAAATTCTGCTTGTAGAGATTAGAACCTCACATCAGAAGGAATGTAATTTCAAATCAGTGGAAATACATTCAGATGTTACAAAACTGGTACAGCATGTACAGAATAGAAGAGGCTACTCAGCAATTAAGACTCCACTCAGGAGTAGCCAAAGGTTGAAACAAGGCCCTGAATGTTCAGCTCTCTTGTAAAGACTGCGGGCATCACCCAGAACCTAAATTGATGTGCCAGCTCACAGATCATAACTGGAGCATGACATTGTCCATGGCAGGTGCCAGCTATTTAAATGGGCAATACCAATACACAAAGGATGACAGGATCGCACTGCCATTAAGACCAAACATTGCTTACCAGTTTGAAAGAAATATTTCAGTATTATTTTGTGAAGGGCCGAAAGTGTGAGTTACAGGTAAGAATACTTGCAAAAGAAATGCCATCACACTAAAGACTTTTTTTTTTTTTTTTTTTTTTTTTAAAAAAAAGGGGGGGGGAAGGGCAACAAAGCCTTCTTATCTATTAGATGCAGCTGAAAAAACATTTGAGTGCTGCCTCCCAGAGTCCAGCTGCCTGGAAACAATTTTTTCTGTTTTGCTGCACTACACCGATCCAGTGTCCAAGGAAACAATCTCCAAGGGCTGGGAAGCAATAACTAGATTCTCTGCTTCTGCCAACCATTGTACCGAGGGCGTCACACGGGATCACCCCAGCTCGAGCTACACACAACAGCACGGCCAGCTAACAGCTTCAAAGCAGCCCTGCCTCCGTCTCTCTCTCTCATACGCATCCAAATGCCTGCCCGCACAACTCCGTGAAGGAAAGCAGTTCATAAGCCCCTCTTTCCCCACAGGCCCCCGGACTGCTGCACAGAGCCTACACCTCCCACCACTCCTCCACCTGGAGCAGTCAGGTGGGCTACAAGCGCCTCTCGGGCACCCTGGGGAGACGGCTGGGGGAGGAGAGGCACAGGGGAGCGGGGGCAGAGCTGCACCGAGCGGGTGGGCAACTTCCACCGCCTGTCATCAACAGAGGCGATGGCGGTGCTGCTGCGCAAGCCGAGACCAGCACAGCATTTCTTGGTCTAACCACTGAAATGAGCACACAACTCTAATCATATTCTAAGGCAAGAAGCAGATGTTTAAGGAGTCCCATTTAAAGAAGTTTAGGGTTTAGCCTTGTATTTTGAGCACTAATCATAGATCACTATTTTGCAAGCTTACAGACTACCCACAGCAAGCATCCTTCCATCACAAAGTAACTCGAGGTGTTTCTAAAAAAGCCAGAAACAAAGAGTATGATCTACTTTTTTAGCCAAAAGGGGGGGGGGGGGGGGGGGGGGGCGGGGAAAGATTGCCTCTTTAGATATGCATTAGCGAAGATGGGACACAGCCTTTTAATACTGCAATTGCTATCAGTGTAATACCTCACCAGCAAACAAACTGTTTCTGTCACTGAGCGGTACGGTTAACAGAACAGTCTTTTCCCCAGTAACTTCCATTGCTAAAGAAATACTTGCCCATGCTCAAAATGGGAAGAAGAGCCGTAAGAGTCGATATAAATCGGCACATCTCGTGTTCGCGTGGCTTTCGTGCGACGCCTGCCAGGCGCCCGCTCTTCCCCTGCCTGTCGCCACGAGGGGGAAGTACAGCATTGCTGCGCAGCCCAGCAACATCATCCCAGAAATAGGGCATGCAGCGGCGTATCGTCATCTTAGAACAGCCGCCTGAATTAACTTCTTCAAGCTAAGCAAGAAGGATCTCAATATACGCTAGTGAGTACTTAATAAGGCAGATTTTTATACAAAAAGCCTATGTAACGTATACACTGAAAACTAGCCAATTTTCAAAACAGCTAATCATTACACATACATTAGTATTTGGCCTCCTACACAACATTAGCTGTGTTGATGTAATTCAGTTTCGTTTCCACGTGAAATTACACTTAATATAATTTTCCTAGATTATAAAAGACTTTTAATTCTGCTGCAGTACTCTGCTTAACCCAGTTTCAAACCTGCATAGAAAAGGAAAGAAATGGCAGAAAGATCAAAGTTGCTACCACTAAGCTGAAAACGGTTTGAAGCAAAAGTGGAGAAATGGAGCAGCACCCAAGATCTTCAGGGCTTGGAGCGACTGACCTCAGGGCTACTTTAGGTAAGGGTGACCTACATCTAATGGCCTTCCTTGATCATGATGCCCACCTCCAAAACTGTCCTCAGAAAGCCGGTGCCCGATACAGAGATACACACTGGAGAGGGACAGCTCTGGAAAACTCCAGACGAAATACAGAGGCACAGCAGAGTATGTTACACGGACAAAGTCATATGGACAAGAAAATGCTCAGAAAGGCACTGGACAGCCAAGGCTCATATTCCTGGGTGACACAGCACCCGGCAGACGTGGTAGCACAATCCCAAGCAACAAGGCCAGGAGAGTGCCAAACTATTCCAATGTAACTAGCTCAATGAGCAACACAACTTACATTAAAAATCAACACGTGAGCCTCACCAACTGATTCTCAGGTAAAGGACTGATCCTAAGAAAGGACTGAAAAGTAGCTGAGCAGCACCAGCATTGACTCAGGTACTAAACACCGTGAAGCAGGCGATGCTGATTAAACCCACCTCCAAATGAGAAGAGTCACGAGCAAGAAATTAAGCAGGCAAGTGACCACAACAAATTTGTGAAAACTTGAGAAGCATAGGTGTAGGCAATACGCATCTCCAGCACAAGCAGAGTAAGAAATGGACCTGCACAGTGCTGAGACATATGTGAGGCCAGGATTCCTTGTACCATGAAACAGAAAGCAGCTGCAAGGAATACCTTCATGTCAACACATACCTGGACTTCCAAACCATGAGCTACCATTCTGCCCACCGTAAGCTCTGTGAGAAAGATGAACTATGAAAATACAACATGGAGACAGTGATAGGCTTCGAAAAACACAGAAATAAAATGCTGTGGGATTTGGCCCAGGAATTAATCCTAAAGGACAGTCACCTGAGGTACACTAGAGAGTTAACAAAGAAGCCCTAGATATCACACCCACTCTCCATCCATTCAAAGCGAAAACAAGAGCAACAGCAAACAGATGCCATTAATTACCCATACACTATCGTATAGGCGTACTGCAGACACTGCAAAAAGTCAAGAAAGTGAGAATGACACAAAAATAACTGCCTCAAAAAAAACCCCAACAAAACACCAAAACCCAAACCTAACAAAAAAACAAAAGAACCCCCGAAACTTTGCCAGTATTGCAGCAAAGATTAACAGGGACACTCAAAATAGTAAAGACAGCAGGGAAAAACAGTCCCATACTCCAAAGGCTTTCTTGATGCTCTGAGAAACTTACTTTCTGAAAAAGTGGTTGGAGGTTTACTAGAACTTTTATCAAAACAATGGACTGCAAGACCTGATAGCATTTAGTGAAAAGACACAGCAAGTGGTCAGACAGTTGAACAGAAATCGTCTCTGGAAATGACAGAGCTTCTGAAAAACTGATGACAGCAGCAGATGATAGTCTGGCTCACTTGCAGCTAAGCATACGAGAAAGAAGAATATGGAAGAGTTGATTTTAGTGACAGGGTCTTTGAAAGGTTTCTCAAAAAAACTACCCAAGCTTCTGAACTAAATTCTTTAATCAAAATCCTATTCATGTTGGAAAAAAAGGACAAAACTGATATAAGGGATGGGCTGTTTCTTTAAAAGACAGAGGGACAGTGCAGCTGAGGCTTTGCCCCGTAGTAGTTTTGGGTAAATACAATAGTGAGATCAACAGAAAAAGTATTTCACTCATTTTACTAAGCTTAAAAAAGTCCATTTAACAAAGGATCACAAGGTAGACTATTCCTTGTCCTGAGTGGTATGAGGTTCCTACCTATGAAAGGGTAAAGTCAAGAGTTTCACAATGAACTCTGCAAATTGATGGTTTTAAAATAAAAATAAAGTAGTTGAGGAAGAATACATTATCACTGGAGACTGATGGGCAGAGCTGCTACTCCAATGGCCAAAAGCTTCAAAGCAAATATACATGCAAATCAGGTGACAACCTGCTGTCCTACAGCTAATTTTGACCTAAAGGGCACACAAAACAGGTGCCTGGAGAGCAACACCGCTTCTAACCACAGGTCTGCGATGCTTACTGCTGCGGTGGGATGAGCCTGGTCAGGGGCCAGCACCCATACAGCCGCTCACTCCCCTCCCCCTCAGTGGCACATGGGAGAGAACAGGGAGAACAAAGCAAGGAAACTTGTGGATCAAATAAAGACAGCTTAACAGCTGAAGGAAAGGGGGGGCACCCCACCCCCAAACGGGCAAGTAACTCAAAGCTATCACTCACTACCTCCCATAAGCAGACCAACGGCCGGACAGTCTTTGAGTAACCACACCAAGCCACTCACATACACCCACCCCTCTTCTTCCTCTACCTCCAGTTTTTACTGTCAAGTATGACATCACATGGCATGGAATACCCCTCTGGCCAATTCAAGTAAGCCATTCCAGCTGTATCCCCCTCCCAACCTCTTTCCACTGCAGCCTACTCAAGCTGAGGGACAAGCAAGAAACAAGGCAGGCCTTTGTGTCGTGCCAGCACTGCTCAGCAAGGGCCAAAACACCAGCGCACGCTCAACGCTGGTTTAGCCATGCATCCAGAACACAGCGCCACACAGTACTGTGAAGAAAATTAACTACATCCCAGTTGGACACAGTACGACTATCTTGCAACCAAGCGGACTGTCATGCCAGGACACAGGAAGAAGGGAGCAACCTGGATAACATGGACAGCTTCGTGTACTTGCGAGGTCTTAACATGAGAATGTTGCTATCTGCCTGAAGACATCATAGAGAGAGTTGTTGTTAACTCAAAAGACACTATGGAGAAGTCAACTATTAAAATCAGATACAACTGAACACATGAATATTCTCAGCTTTGCTGTTTGTAGCCAAAGCGTTGCTTGCTTTTGTAATGAAAGGTTTCTAAAGGTTGCTGGGAGTCAGCTGGTCAAATTACATCAACAGCTGTAATGCAGAAAAAAAGAGTGAGAAAGAACTGATTAAAAGCCCCAAACAAAGCAGTCTGACTTCTCTGAACACATCTTCCACATGACAGATGATCATCTGCTTGTAAGGCTGTGTTCTTCAGGCTAGCAGGAGGCGACTGGACACTGGAACAGTGGTTGAGCAGCAAATTTGAAAACACTGTACAGTGATGCATGAAACAGAACAGGAATATATTGTGTGCCTGGTGCCTACAGTCATTATACTGCACTGTCAGAAGAAGAAAGGAATAATATACATTTATAGTAATTTAGATTAATACCCACATTTTTGCAGTGTAGCTGAAAGCTACTGTTCAGAAATTTAATGTCAGGTAATGAGTAATTTAATGAACTTATTACTGGTCAAGCTGAAATGAAGGCACAGCTTAAGTTCATTAATGGCTTAATCATCTAATGATTTTAAGAAATCAAGTTAGTTCCAGGATGCAATTAAGGCCTCTGTATTCTTCCTGGCAAAATTCTTTGCTGCTGTAGAACACATACAGCCTCAGAAGTTTCAGCTGTTTCACTTGTTGATGTGCCCCACTTGTTTACACAACTGAAAAATATGACCTTGATGAGACTGAGGGTGACTTCAGGTTGACCTGTCAGGAAAACAAAAACAATTTCTGAAAAGCTAAGGGCTGAGGAATATAGAGAGAGAATCCCACACATCGCAGAATGAAGTCTTGATCTGACCTTTCTTCCTTTGGGAAACAGCTCTTCAGATGACAAAAGCAGCACCCCCCACATTAAAGAAGCTCTGATGCCATTTGCACTAAGAACATGCTCTCCCAGGTGATGCACAAAACTCTGCAGAGCAATGGCCAACTCGTCTCTGAAATTGTACAGCTAAATCACAGTGCTACTCCTTCCGCTATTGACTCACATATCTAGTGCTTTCCCGATGAGGCTGTTTAATCCTGTTGTTAAGAATTATTGGATTTCAAAATGCAGGGAAAGGAAAACCACACCTGAACATGAAGAAGGAATGACTTGCAAAATATTACGTAGCAAATATACATCAGCCATGTTGAATGCTTATTTTTGCCAGAAAAAAAGTGTTGACTGGAGCTAGGAAAAGTGAACAAATTTCACCTGTATATAAAACAGGAGTCACAAAATACCCTTAAACCAGAAAACTAATCAGGAATGAAAAAAAAAACCACACAGGTAAAGCATTGGAAGATTCTGCCCTGACAACGTGCAAGAACTACAACTACTAAACATGAGCGTGCTAAAGAGCAAGATTAGAATCCAGCAGTGCTTTTCCACGTTACATTTGTTGAGTCCTTTATCTTTCAGCCTACCTGGATAAGCTTCAGTAGGAACTGACCCAAATAACTCACACAAGGAGTTCAGGAATCTCTACACCAGACATCTGAATAGCTGAGAACATGGCTGGAACCACCTCCACATTGCAGCTCCTTGCTGCACACTCGTTGCTTTACAGCACAAAGCAGCTTGTCCCAAAAAGCATCATTGTGTCCTCAGACACACATCTCCTTCAGAACAAAGAATCTGAAAGATCCAGTGCTCAGGTTAAATTGGTAAATCAATTAAAATCCTTTGTATATTATACAAAACACTTCCTATCTTGACAATTCTTTTTTCTGGGGTAGAGTGGGAAATGTAACTATTCCCATGACTTACAAGGATTACACATGACATTTCTGTAGCCAACAGAATAATGCTTCCTGAATATATAAATTTCCTTGAGGTAGTATCAGTCTTTGAATCCGCTATAAATAATTTGACCACTAACTGGAGACAAAGCCACAACATGTCCACACAGTTTACAGGGACTATTAAAAACCACCAATCAGCCTTGACCAAGCTACAAATTTCTTTCCACAGATCTAAATATTTGATTTTTTTTTTTGCTTTATTTAGTCTTCACAATTAAATAAATTACATTATATTCTGATCTCTTAATATCTGGAGGTAGTTGTTGACACCTCTTTTACATTCTATCTCTTCCTTTAGTGCTACATTATGCTGGTTTTCAGGAACCTAAAGCTTTTCCAGAGAACAGATTGCAGCTATCAGTAGCACATCTTTTAATCTCTCTTCCTAGGGCCACATTCCACAGTAGATGCAATGTTGTCTAAAAGGACCTCTAAATTTCCCTTCTCTGCAATAGAAAAAGAAAAACAAACAAAAAAACCCAAACAAAACTACAGCTTGGGTTTGCTCTTGGTCTCAAAACAAAGTTAATTCCTTCCTGAAAAACAGGATTTCTGAAAATTCTCTCAGAAAAAGAATTTTTAATTGGTTATACTCCCCCTGGAAATCTCCTCTGACCGCTTTTCAGTAGGCTATTTTCAAAGCTTTATTGAGCTTTCTGAACACTGGAGAACCTGCAGCTAATTCAGTCCTGCTTTGAAAAGAAAATTGAATATATTTGTGTAGAAGAAAAAAAACAAAAGACCCTCCTCAACCCAACAACCAGAACTTCAAACCCATGAAGTAAAACTGTTACGATCTATTGTGCAAATGTAAGCCCTACTTTGTTTTCCTGAAGAGCATATTGTTTTGGCTATTATGATGGATATATCAAATTAGCATTTCAGGTTGCTTCAAGGGTGTATTTCTGTAAATACACAAGTCTCCTTGACCAGTCCTCTTTTGCCCTGGACCCCCACAAGCAGGAACAAACTCTTTCAAGATGGGTAACTATTCTATTCCAAAAAAAAAAAAAAAAAAAAAAAAAAAAAAGTGACAGCAAGTTAAAAGAAGTCTCAAGTCTCTTCTGATGCTAGGAACCTGAGATGATACAGCATTGGATGGACCGCTGTTCAGGGCACAGCACAATGCCCCACCTTCGCCATGGTGAGGCTGACCAGTTTGAGGGTCACTTGCATTCCTATAGGGTCTCACAATGCAGATTCATCTGTCGCTGACAGCAATGAAGTCTGGAATATAAATTTAGTTTTGAAGAGCACCTCAGTGGTAGACCATAATACTCTTAGCTCACTAATAAACCAACAGTTCCTGGGAACAGGTATATGTATTTTCACCTTGATCAAATGCACATCTCTTAGGTAGCTAGCAGTCACGCTGCATTTATGGCTGGGAGGCATACACCTGGATTTGCTATCATACATCTTACCAACTCCCCCTGCAACAGCCTTCTGGGCCAGCCACCATAATCCCCACTTAAAGTTTGTTTCACAGAGAGATCCAGGAATATGCAGATGGATTTACCTGGATTAACCCTGCTCGTGCATTTCAGAAGCGCAGCTAATACTCAAAAACTGCTAAGAGGTGTTCAGTCAGTACAACCAGGCTAGACCCATCCTACTTAAATCTCCCATATGTGTACAGCATGGCCACTCAGCCTTAGCACCAAATATTTTGTTTTAAAGATCTGCTTATATTGCTCTGTGCTATTTGCTACTCTAGACACGGTCTATGCAAGTGCCAGAGACAGATGAAAACTGAGCCCAGAGTGTCTCATCTTACAGACACTTGCAATAAGGAAAGACAAGCCAAAAAGTGAAATACAGTGGCTAGGACACCAATCTAGGAGTCAGAGAACTCATTTAAAACCCAAACCAACAAACTGAGCAAGTCGAATTGCCGTTCTGTGCCTTTGCTTCATCTCCTTAGCCTTCACGACAAGCCCTGTCTCTCGCTGCATTTGCAGACTGCACTGCATAAAAGGCCTTAATCTTGGTACAGAACACTAACCCCTATTATATTATACAGCACGCTATTAAAAATATAAAAGTGACCTCCAACTTTCTCTATATGCTCTCAGACAAGTAATTTAATTTCTGTGGTATTAGGATACACCCCCGTTCTGTTTATGAAGTATGGCTGTGTCACACAGCTTTGTCCCTATAATCTGTGAAGCCAGTCCAAATATCCAAATACTCATTCATGAGGTAACCCCATAGCCAAGTCTCTGCTTCATTGCTGCCAGAACTGAAAAATTGATGATAAGATGCCTACATGTCTTCAAAGGTGGACTAAGTTCACCACGTGTTGACTATTCAGTTTGAACCAGAACAACTTTTTCAGTTGGATAGAAAACACACAACTTCACCTGAATAAACAGATGCTCTAATGTTAATATTTCATATTTTCCTACCACTGAATACATACTAAATATTATATAAAGTGGCTATTATGGTCTCCTGAGCCAAGGGGATTTTTTTTTTTTTACTGTGGAGATAAAGTGAATCATCTGGAACTGTTTATTTGGATTCTTCTTCTATCCAAAGAAAAAAACATGGGTTTCATACTTTTCTACATATATTTGTAACGTTATCCTTTGGACATCTTGTCACAAAATGGACAGATCTGTAGCTGTGTAAAAGACTCTGTATTATAGACACTTATATTTTACACACATTAAAAAAAAAAAAAAAAAAAAGAGAGAGAGAAACAAAGAAGCTGCCTGCAACCTGAAGTAGTCTGAAGGCATTACGAGAAAAGAATGGTTGGTTTTCTTTTAACTTGCATATGTACCTGCACAGAGGTGTACAACAAATTGCTATTCTTCAAGTAAAAAAATGAAAACAAAAATTAAACGGCAACAAAAGTTAAAACTAAACCTTTCTGTACTAGAAGTCTGACAAGCAGGAATATAAAGCAGGTGGTGTCTGGTATACTTTCTAAGCAAAGCATACCTGTTGCAATCTATCACCCAGGACAGTCCGTTATTCTATGAATCACTGTATTCATACATTCTGCCTAGTCTCCATCTTACTTCAACAAAATTCACAATTGCTGATGGATAACAATAAATTCGCACCAACAAAGTTGCTTTTCCAGCCTCTATATTACTGAAGAATGTTGACCCAATAACTGATTTTCTGAAAAACAGAAACAATAGAATGATCTGGCTGAAGAACAGAGTGCAGCCATCACAATGGTTTTGCAAAACCAGCCTGATTTATACTGTCCCTCAGCTGCTGCACGACTGCCTGTTCCACAGCGCTCCAAGTCTCCAGGCACTGCAAACATGGGGACCCCAGGTGGCAAGCTGTGCAGAACCTGAACAGGTTCTAAATCGCCCCATGAGCTCAAGGTAGGTGGTGGGAAGGCAGGACAGTTAATCTTTGTGACTTTTTATAATTTCTTTTTAAAAACATGAACCAGTACTTGCTTGCTTCAGCATGCGCTCACAGAAGCATAAAAATACTTAAAACTATATGCTGAACTTGCACCAACATTTATTTTTTGATGGAAAAAAGATAACATTCATTTTCTGCAAAAGCATCACGTAATTAATTATGTGAGGTTTCTGGTTTACAGCCTTATGTAAAAGACAGCTTGCTGTTATTGCAGAGTGCTTCCTTTTACTAGAGGGGATAAAAGGTATACTGTAGAGTACAGGGTTACCCATTCACGTTTAAATAGAAAGAAAAAAGCGAAACACCAAACCCCACACCCAAAACACCAACCCCTCAAGTAGCCGTAATACAATACGCTTAATAAAGGAAAGGTCTCCATTTAAAACCATGCCAGACTAAAGGACTTTAAAACAAGTCGGTATCGGTGCGGAATATACTATTAGAAATGAAGCACAGCCCAAACCCCTCAAAACAAGGGCTTCCCGGTAATCAGCACTACATAAGCCATCAACATTTCCTTCCTGCAGAGCTTCAAGTTGAGAATTTTAAGACCGTGATCACAAACAAGTTCATTGGAATTAACAGAGAGTCTTGAACGGCTTTTGGATTACGTCCCAGAGAAATAACCAGGCACAAGCAGACAGGAAGATCAGGTAAGTGAGCAGAAAAACACATTAACAGTAAGGGTGAGCTTACTTTATGTTCTGAGAAACAATTTGTACACCTGCTTTATTTCAAAATTCGAACATAATTACACTGCAGGCTACATTTGCATATGAGAGTCAGCAGTTTCTTTGAACTTCTTATTTCAAGATAAAAACAGTAAAACCAAGCATTAAAAAAAATAATAAATGTATTAATCACCCACAGGGACTTGGTAAATTTATAAGAAAAGAACATTATGTCATAATTTTTATATGAACTGTAATGAAAAAGACTAGATGCGTTGGTCATAATTCCAGACAGCAAAAATTCAAGAATAGCAAGTTCTAAATATTTCCTTACCAGAAGCCACTGTTTTCATTCTTTATCCTCATGCTTAAAAAACTTCATCTACAATTAGAGTATTGCATTTAGTTATATAAGGCAGTCCTTTCAGCCTTGTTTTTTGTGATTTACTTGAGAGGGATGTATTTCATGGGCATGCTTCCAGTGATCCAATTATGAAACGTATATTGCTGTAAGAGCTGATAGCAAGTATGTACACTATCTTATCACACCATTTCTTTTGCACATTTCCCAGCAAAGCAACCTTTACATTCTGAGAAAATGTTGTATAAAATACACCTATTACATGTGGTTTTGTTAAGTGATCTTTCACCAGTGCAATAGCTGTTAGGTAATTGGTCTCTATGCTACATTGTTTGCGTATGTATATAATATTAATGTATATATAATTAAAGAAAAGAAAGTATTTTATAAAGTTACATAGAAATGTAACCAAATGTGTTAATAACTATCTGTCAAAGACTGCCTGTTGATTTGAATAATCACTCCAGTAACTCTAGAAAGATGAAATGAGGTGGTAATTTGTTTATATAGATTTGTTCAAGTATAAATGTGGTTTTGTACTTTACCTTTCACAGTCTCCCCTAAGATCCTCATAGGGAATCTGAAGCAAGGGCTTCATGAGTAGACAGTGAGGTGGATTGAAATCTGGCTAAAGGGCCAAGCCCAGAGGGTGGTGATCAGTGGCACAAAGTCTAGTTGGAGGCCAGTAATTAGTGATGTGCTCCAGTGATAGATACTGGGTGCAGCTCTATTCAACAGCTTCGTTAATGATCTGGATGATGGGGCAGAGTATACCTTCAGCAAGATTGTGGATGACACAAAACTGGGAGGACCAGTTGATATGCCTGAGGGTTGTGTTGCCATCCAGAGGGACCCCGACAGACTGGAGAAAGGAGCTGACTGGAACCTAATGACATTCAAAAAAGGGAAGCTCTGCACCTGGAGAGGAACGACCCCACCAGTACATGTACCGGTACATGCTGAGGGCACACAGCTGGAAAGCAGCTTTGCAGAAGAGGGCCTGGGGATCCTGGTGGACACCAAGCTGAACATGAGCCAGCAGTGTGCCCTTGTGACGAAGACTGTTAAGGGACTGGAGCATCTCTCCTATTAGGAAAGGCTGAGACAGCTGGGGCTGTTCAGCCTGGAGAAGACAAGATTTGGGGGGAAGCCCAGCAACGTGTACAAATATCTGAAGGGAGGGTGTAAACAAGATGGAGCCAGACTCTTCTCAGCGGTGCCCAGTGACAAGCCAAGAGGCAATGAGGACAAATTGAAACACAGGAGGTTCCATCTGAACATCAGGAAACACTGCTTTACTGTGAGGGTGACCGAGCACAGACTGGCACAGGTTGCCCAGAGAGGTTGTGGAGTCTCCATCCCTGGAGATACTAATAAGTCATCTGGACATAGTCCTGAACAGCCTGTTCCGGGTGGTCTGGCTTGAGTACGGGGGTTGGCCAAGGTGGTCTCCAGAGGTCCCTTCCAACCTCAACCGTTCTGTGATTCTGTGAAGGCGCAGCAGTGAGTTTACCTGCAGGTTTTCTTCCCAAATTGGCCTTGAGCTTCTTGACCCCCTGATCTGTCTGGGTTTTCCTTATCCTTTCTTCTTCAGGTATTTCTGTGAATGATATCTAGCAAAAACTAGGATATCTTACACTGTATATTCTGAGAGCAGAACCCATGTACAGAGCTTGACTACGTTCAGCATTTTCCTAATCTGATATTAAAATACAGAACAGCTCAGAAGTTAGGGTTGGTTTTTTTTTCACTCAGGAATAAGAAAGAACAAGAATTACAGTGTTTCTGGATCTTTCCCTTTTTTGGGGATTCTACTTGTTTTAAAAACAGAAGTTGCATGAATTTTTTCTTAATAGTTACAGCGAGCAGATCAGGATAGATCAATTTATGGTTTTTCATCTTTACATCATCTTGTCCATCTAATATTATGAAGACTATACACCATGGAAGCAATTTTTAGAACATCCACTGTGACTGCAGAGCCACATATCTTGACATAATTCTTTCATTCCAGTGTCTCAAATAACGTCTTGGACTTTTTATCCAAATATTTGAGGATAAATCTCCTAACTTGCTGTGAGAAGCTGAGGCCACACACAGTACGCAAAATATAAATGCTATAAAAGTTATTGCAATGTATGTGTCACATGTGACCATGGTTTAATAAATACACTCCTTAAAGGAGCCAGATAAGAAGCACTTTATGTGGGAAATGAAGTGACTGGTAAGTAACATTAGGAATTTGTACTAGCAATACAAGTTTAACCAAAAAAAGTTCAACACATGCCTCAAAGTTTCACTGCTCCTGAGAGGAAACAACAGCTAAATCAGCGTACTAGAAGACTGAAAACAAAACAAAACAAAAAAAAATAATCTGAAGTTGCATAAAGTGATTTTAAGGTTCTCTGAAGCAGGTTTTATTGTTAATTGTTCATATTAAAATTGGTTTTCAAAACCAGGACCCAGACTGTCCTTGGGCTCAAATTCACCTTGCAGCCAAACAAAAGCCACTGTTCAGACAAACAAATCTAAGGAGACCCAGCAAAACGCTAACATGTGATATGATAGCATTTAATCTTCCACCTGTCAAAAGCTGATATGCTTCAATTTACACTTGGCCCCATGTTCTGCAAGGCAGTGAGGACACACGGTCTAAATCCAAGTACTTCCAAGGAAGTCAGAGCCCCACCTCAGAAACGAGAAGGCAGGTCTACAGAAATAACTTAGCCTTGTCATTTTGGGAAATATTTTCTCTGTAATGCTTTGGATTTGAGTAAGTAGAATTTTACTTTCTAAAAGCTATGTGGATAATGGTTAATGTTGATATTAACACGGAACAAACAGGTAATTGAAGTAATCTCTCCTCAAATATCACAGTGTGTTGCAATAGCCTGCAACCTTGGTTTGCGGCCATCTAGATTTCTACTCTGAAAAAGACAGAGCTACACAGCTTACTTGGTAAGAGGCCATGAAGTCAAACACACCCCTAAAGCTTCTATTTTGCAGCTTTATTTATATTTCAACCAACTCAAGCACATCAACTGTCAAAAGGGAGGTTTCTTGTCATCTCCCCTCCCCTCCTCACATTCCTGCTCCTTCCTCTACATCAAATCTGGCTCACCCTGCAACAACATGACTGCTAGATCAGCTCACCTATCTGAAAGAAAGTTAGCAATTTCATTGGGAAGAAAGGTAAGTAAATTTTCTGTAAAAACCTGCAAGTTGATTGGCTTAGCCTCTGGCCATATGATCGCTAAGAGCAATACAAGGAAGATGGCAGATGCTGCAATTCAGGAAGCTGGCCATCATTTCTTACCATCAACCTGCCACTTGACCAGATGAGACATGCATAGAACTGCATCTAAAATTGCCAGTGTACCACCTTTTCTGGACAGCTGAAATGAAAAATGTTACACTATCATTTATCTAAAGTATTCATATGGTTCAGAACTTGCCTGTATGCATCATCTTCACCGGATATATCCTCAGAAACTTTATAAAAAGCTGAGTAATGCTATTAGCCCATTATACATGCAGAGAAACATGTTGCAGTGAGAATATGGTATCTTGCCCAAGGTCACACCAAAAGCAAAGCATGTTTTCACTCTATATTTCAAAGGAGTAGTAAGTCAAACACTGTCATGAGATCTTATTCCCTGCCTATGCCCAAAACATTTCTTTGGGTTAGGCCAGCTTCAGAAGACTCAATCTAGAAACTGAACATAAACTCATAATGAAATGAAAATTCAACAGCGTTTCCTCTGCTCAGCTCAGCTCCGTCACTCTTTCAAAGAGTGGCTCTTTTCCTGGAGCCAGGCAAACTTCAAGGAAGTTAAGTCAAGCTAACATTGCAACAGAAGAAACTTCTGGCAGATGAGGAAACAGTCAACATCTTGAGTCTCAAAGTAGCACTGCTACTGTGAGATATTCCATTCTCTAATGCAAAAAAAAAAAAAAAAAATCACAAATATGTTCTCAAATCTCTTAATCAGAGTAACAGTGAGTCTAACTGCAGACAGCTTGTTTTGGGAGTCATCCTGTGAAGGTAACAGCCAGGTGTGCTAAAGAGCAGGTACAGCAGAGGAATTTACATCTACTTCTTTCTTAGAGTCGGAAATGGCAAACATTTCCCACTGTCAAAATGAGACCGAGCTCAGGAATCCAGTCACTGAGAGGCCAAATGGTCAAACTTTTTGTACTTTAAGAGGGAAGGTAGCAAGTGAAGAAGATGATGTGGACATAACTTGGATCTACCAAGAGCAAGTTGCATTCAACTAACCTGAGTGTCTTCTGTGTGAGATGACTCTGGATTCTGTAGACCAGAGGAAAGCAGAACATACTGCATGTCTTGCCATTAGCAAGGCTTCCAACAGCCTCTCATACAATCCTTACAGAGAAGCTGGCAAGATGTGCAGGGGAAAACCATATGAAATAGGTTGGAAACAGGATGACATTGGGCTAAGAGGGTTGTGTTCAGCATACAGAGTCCAACTGGTGGCCAGATACTACTTGAGTATCTCAGGGATCCCTACCGGGTCAGTACTGATTAAGGTCTCATTAATGACCAGAACAATTGGACAGAGGACTTGCAGCACGTTCATGGGCAGTACCAGGCTACTATTTGGACAGATTTCAACAGTCTCAAGAAATGGACTGAAATGAGCCCTGAGACGGTCAAAGGCAAATGTAAAGTGCCACACTGGAGGGGAGAAAACCAACATTACTGAAGAATACGCTTCCTTTTGAATCAGTAATCAAAATTAGTCCACAGCAAAAGCAAATGGATTAATTAGTTGGCATTGATTAAGGGTTACACAGTCAGTCATGGAAAAGATTATGTTATCTCGTCTAGAAATCCAGAGGAAAAAAAAAAAAAATCTCAAAACTTTTCAGCTAAATCCTTAGCTAAAGAATTTAGGGATTTTATTTTTCCTCTAACTAAGAGTAAAAAAGGGTGTGGTGGTGAAAAAAATTTAAAACAAAGATCCTTAAAACCACACCAAATCAAATCAACTAACAACAAAAAAAACAACAACAAAAAAAGGCAGCTCAGAAACAGAGTTTCCAAGTGGTATTTAACTTCTCTCAAGATCTATGAGAGCAAGGTATCTATTATTGCCTCTAGAAAAGGAAAGAAAAAAAATTAAGTCCTATGTTTGGGATCCCAAAAGTTAAGATAAAATGAAAAGGCAATTTTAAATCCACCTCTACCCCTGGAAACTGAATAAACAGGGAAAAAGCAGCTTCTTAGGACTGTTAGAGAACTTTCTGCAGACTTTGAACTTTAAGTAATATTTTCTCTTCCCCTTAAAATTAGTCCAGTTTGGATTTTCCATTAGATAGTATACATAGTCATGAATTTAGGATTGAAACTTGAAAGAACCAGTATTATTTCAAGTCCCCATCAGTTCAGTGCTTTTTCTCTACAACTGAAAAATAATTTTACCAACAAGGAAAACCTAGGGGAAGTCATTTAAGAATTGAAACTGTTGGTATTGCTATACCTGGTATTAATAATGTACTTGGAGGAAACTCCAGGTCATAAAACACTTGTCTTCATTGAGCCTGGTGATCTTATCCATACTCTTTATATCTTTCTGTTCCACAACATAAAGGATAGGAAAGAAGAAAAATAAAGCTTCCTCATTATCTGAAATATCCACACCAAATCGTGTTTCCCATATCAAGTGAAACTGTTCACGGAACACCATGGAAAGGAAAGAATTTCAACTGTCTGGAAAATGCTGTCACCCAGATGACAAATGGGGACTAGTCATAGCATGCAACGGGTTATTCACATGGAAAAATGATGACTGAAGTGACTGCCTTGTTCTCCCTACGTTTCAAGTAGTATAACAACCTTACACATTATATAGTAGCCAATAACTAAGAAAAAACATTATTTCATTTCTGCAGTCTTGGTTTACAGTCCTCAGGAAAGTATGCCACTTTTAATGCAGTTTTTCTTTGCAAAGCAGTATGAAAACTGCTTAAATCTTTACATAAATCAATGGCAATTTACCTGACAAAGACTGAAGAAAGAAACTAAAACTCCTGCATCTCAGAATAAGTATGTTTAAACAAATCAGGTAAGACCATTGCGTATGAAAATCAACATTTGAAAAAAAAAAAAAAAAAAAAAAAGAGCCCCATTGTTATTTTACCTCGGTTTTCAGGGGGCGTTCATACACAAAGGCATTTGGAGTGGGCTTTGGTGGGGTTAAGAAAAGCTCACCTGAATTATTTGTGCAAGCATACACTTGAAAACGCTTATGTCAGAAGTGTTAGAATGGCCATCCAGAAATTACTTATGTGCCTTCTCTGCAGATAGCAAACATGAGGAAAAAGAAAAAAGAAAAAGCAAGTTGGACACAGCATTATTTGCATTGAGTCACACCCAGTGAATAACAAATAAATAAAAAAAAAATTAAACCAATAAAAACTACCAAAGAACTTGTCAGCTTCATGAGGGCTTTGATAAAATTAAGTCACAGTTAGAATACCTCTACCTTTCGGAAAGCAAGAATGGCCCCCTGTTCAGTTTAAATACTTCATATTGTCCTTTTCAGTGGGTCTGTGTAGTTTCCACATTCGTCACTTAAGGCTTTGTGACCGAAGCTAGTTCAATGAGCCAGTGACTCCACCTGGAGTCTGTGGCTCAAATAAACATGCATTTATTACTCTACCAAAACAAAGAAATGTCAAATCTCTGCAGCAACATTCATGTATGTTTTCAGAGCACACTACACCAAGGAGTCAACCACAAAAGTTGCTTTTTCTGCTCTCATCTTGCTACAACATTTGGACAGTTTGTGTGAGGACATTCATGAGGGAGCTTCATTTCACCCAGAGCCTCCAGGTGAAATCACCGAGTATACTAGCATGAACATACGAAAGAACAGACAAAACCAAACAGCAAAAAAAAAATGAACAGCCTCCCTGCACACATCTCTGTTCCTAATTACTAGCACAAAAATACTAAGCTAATACAGAACCCGAACTCAAATCTGCTACATGGAAAAATCTGGAAAACAAATTTTTTGGCACTATCATCTTGCAGGGTAGGTCTTTTCCTCTGATTTGGCTATCTGATCTGAAAGCTTTCAAAGGCAGAGTTGAACAGTCCTCGTGTTTTGCCTCCAGAGCCCTAAAAGAGCTTCTCTCTCTCTACCATCATACTACTAAAAGCAAGTTCTCTGCTCCTTTCAGGAATCTTCCACCCGCAGTTTCCTTCAAGCGCTCCAGTTCCTCTCCTTCTTTGCTTGTCCCACCTTCACCCTAGACGCTTCTCCAGCCCTCATGGCTCAGTTGCTCTAAAAAATCACCCATCTTCCCCTTCCTGCAAAGCACAGCAGCCAGGACAGTATAAGACAACCCTCCTGTCTGCTGCCAAGCCTTTTTATTTTTAAAGCCAAAAAGGGAAATAAACAACATAATGCACAGTAAACATGCAATAAATACAACTAAACAAACCTAACTGTTACAGTATCAATCTCAACAATTAAAAGCATACACATACATAGACATGCAATTAAAGTTAATTATGTAGAGCTAAAACAAGCTACTATAAAAATCCAATATAACTCTCAGAAGAGAGGCCACTACCAGCAGTTTTGTTGTTTTCAGATTACATTGTCCTGATGTCTCTAATTAGACATGCAACTATTATCTAGAATGGTAACTTGGGAAGGTGTTTCCATCACAGTGGTAACAGTCAAATGCCAGTCAGTAGCTGGTTCCTCTCAACCTATTCTGCTCAAAGTCTGAGCTTCCATGCTCAGAGCCATAATAAATTAGCCAGATACATTATCAAAAATTAATGAGGTCTAGAAATAAACTGAGAACATCTGATGACAAACAGAATCAAAAACTGAATAAACAAAGCAACAAGTATTTGCAAAGGTTCTCATTTTAAAAAAAAAAAGCTAAGTTTTTAAATACTGGAGACACAAGGACTGGGGGTGGGGAAATCATAATTACCTATTGGGGAAAGACTTTTATCGAAAAAGAAATCATAGACAGCAACAGCTCAAATACAGTCACCAGATTAGTCCAAACAAGAAAGGATCTTACAGCCTTTTGAAAATACTCCACCACCAACCACCCCTTATTTAAGCAATATATTAAAAAACCCAAACCAACACAAACACAGCACACAGTGGTAACAGAGCTAAAACATACACAACTTTCAAATACTTCATGTGTGTCTTATGTACCTGGCCTGTAAATCAGAAAGTATTACTATACAGTGGTGCTCCTATAATAAACATTTCTACATCTGCTGCAACTTTCTCCCTAGATCAGAGAAAATCCTATTTACTACCTGCACAAACCAACTTCAAAAGATGCACTTTTCCAGTTGTCTGTTTCTGAAACATAAAAGTAAACGTGCAATCTCTTGGCAAACAGATTCCATAACACTGAGAAACAGTTGTCGCATCCCTTTCAAGGCACAATGGTACAGTTGCTTGTATTTCTTTGCACTGAAAACATCCGAGCTCTCATTTAATTACAAGGAGAGAAGATTCTGGAAAAACATGCTGTTGGCTGACACCGGTGGCAAAAACATTTGCCGTTCTTAATGTAATCATTGCCTTTTCTATTACTAGACCTATCAACCGCACTTGCAATGCTGTTGCCCAACTCAAACTGTCGTGCAACTCAGAAACCTTCCATTTTCATTGTAACTTTAGCATTTTCAAAAGTGCATACTACAGGACTTAAGAGTTTAAATCACTTGAGAACTTCAAAAAGTGTCACACTGCCAGTACAACAGTTATGTAAAAACCTTGTAAGAGAGCTGTATTTTTGCAAATCCTACATAGATTTCACTCACCATATTTTCCCTGGGAGTTCCGCACAAGGTGCATCATAGGAGGTGGGATGCAATACCAAAATAGGGCTGTGGATTTGTCAGAGAAGTTCAGGGGGACAAGGCAGCAGGGTGGGGACAAGGGAATAAAGAAAAACAATTTAAAAATTAAGCATCATAAAAGAAGCGATGCAATGAAATTACAGAAAAAAGGAAAAATTAAAGGCCTTGGTTTGGGTAGGTAAATCCAACCTTGGAGAATTAAAAAGGGAAACGGTTGTGCAATACAGTAGCTTTTAAAAATTGGATATGAAGCAACAGTTACTTAAAACCAGACAGAATGCTTGGAACAGCCCCAGCGCAGACAGACTAAGGGAACAAAGTGCACAAACTGAAGAAAAAATATGTTTTAAAAATTGAAATTTCCAGCAGTCTAAGGTTTTAGCTGTCATCTGGTCGCAGAAACAAACTGATTTAAGCTGATGTGCATAAAGACCATACAGCACACAGCCAGAGAAACCAGGCTGGCACATTCCAGCTTTCCGCAGCAGGAGTTTGATGCAACTAAGCCATGACAACAAAGCTCAGACAGAACAATACAGCATAAAATGGGATAAAATAACACAGCAAGACTTAGGTGCTATCTGCCTGCCACATGCCCAACAGGGAACAGACAGAAAACTCTGCAGGGACAGCAGCTCACATTGACAAAGGAAATTGCTTTGTTCAAGAGGGTAACATTTTCCTAAACACTTAAGTGACTTTGTTTCATGCTGGACCCAAAGGAATTATTATTCAGACAATAAATCATGCTCACTTGTAAGGGCCTGAAACAGCATTTGGTGTCCTGGCATCTTTTGATGCTCGCAATATCCCAAATAAGCACTGATCAGTCTTTAGCATCATAGATTTGGTATAAGTAACATTCTACAAACTAATCTCTCCAAAAATAGTTTCAAATTGCAAATAACTTCAAAATTGTAGGGCTTTTATTCATTTCCATTTCAACAGTGGGTTTTTTTTCTGGTTTGTTTTGTTTTTGTTTTTTCTTGGTTTAAGCCATTCATTTCCAAGTTGCGTTTCCTTAGACCCATCCCATCCGCTGCACCAGCCAGGCTGACTGTGCCATCTTCATTTATGTAACAAGACTTACTCAAAAGATGCATCTCCTCAGGGATCTAAAAATCACACATCCAAAAGAGGCAGCATTGAATATACTTCATCCCATACTGTTTTAAGCAGCACTTACGCACAGGGCTGTACATACGACTCCAAATGACTTTTTTGTCTAGCAAGTGTTGACTGTTCACAAAATATACTGGTTTTCCGTTAAAACATACACGTAGAAATAGCATTGTTTAGCAAACACTTCAAACTGTGACTGACGCCATGCCTAAATGACGTGACTAAATGCTTAGTGTCCTAACAGAACTTAGCATCATGAACCCCGCTGAAAACTTAGGGAAACTACTTTTCCATAAGCCACCAAAGACCACAAAGGTCAGTAAATAGCACACCTTCAATATTAAAGTTTACAGGACTAAACACACTGCTGCAGGCTGTAAGACAACCCTTTAAGAAGCAAGAAGAAGTTATTGAATGAACTGATTTAGGGGAAGAAAGGAAAAAGTGTGATCACTGCCTCAGCCAACCCACCGGCTTGCAGCTTTTGAACCACCTTATTCCCGAAGATAAGAGTGAATGGGCAGCGCAGGGTTAAAAACTCACATCACCTTCTGTTTATGAAGATGGAAAATCCCTACCCATAGTACCACATAGGCTCTTACAGCTGTTCAGGTCCTAAAGCAAAGTGACTGTGCTTTAGCCCTAACTTATTCCATTCCACTCCTCTTCCTAACCCAATTTCTGCTGGCCATTTTATCACTGCCCATGAAGGGACTAAACCAACCCGCTTCTGTCAGCGGCCACCAGAAAGCCACAGGAAAGATGCTGTTTCAGAATTTTTATACATTCTCTAATCACTTGGGTTTTAGTGTTCCAGGAACACAAGCCTTCCTAGATGCTCATGGGTCCTCGCCAACAAACAGCTATGCGGAAATAGCAAGAACTTGGCAAGAATCTCCGTCTTTATTGTAGCCACCGGTCACATCTATGCACACTCTGCTTTGCTCACCTAATTAATTTTCCACAAGAGGCAACAGGTTCATTTCTTTCTCCCAATTATTATATTAAAGCAAGTGCACATTTCTGCTTAAATGACCACAAACATGAAAACAGCTGATGCCTGCTATCATTAAACTGAGATCATCTTCCAGATAAGTTTGATTTGTTTCTTAACGTGATGGGTATTGACTTTCACCTACACCTTCTAATGAGGAACAGAAGTATTCTAATTGGTAGCAAAGAAATAATTTCACAGGTAACTTGGTTTCTCTGAGTTTTCTTTAAGCATCCACTCATTAGTCTTGGCAGATAATTGAAGTTTCAAATGCACCTAACTTCCTTCCTTCTGTACTCTCCATTCTGAAACACTTCAGAATTTTCAGAATTCAGAATTTCTTAATTCTGAAACATTAAGGTGGACTTAAATTGTGGACAACTGGATATATATAATTTTTTGCATGTGCACATAAACCTTACAGTTTCTTACATCCCATCTGTTATATTAGGATGCCTTCTGTCCTTTCCATAGCCTGTCAAGGATCTTTGCCCGTGCTAACTGCAAAGTATTCTCAAATCACGTATCCAGCAATGAGCTTGATGATCCAGATTTAAAGCTCAAAAACAAGTGAGGACTCTGACATAGATTTTTCCTCCATCTGCTTAGCATGATGTATTGAACTTGCTTTTTTGCCCCAAACCCACGACAAGAGAGATGATACACCACTATCTCTCAAGGAGCTCATATACAACTTAAATCCATAGTAGTGAAGTCAATGGAGACTGTACCACGGCTTCGGAACAAGGTCAAACAAAAGCACACAAACTTTTTAAAAAGCATTGAAGAAGTCTGGTTCAAATCAGTGTGACCATTGACACCATTCCCATACGTAAGCAGGTAGCCTCAGCTGAGGTAATGCCCAAAGTTTGTTCAGTACAGATAATGCACATTCCCTTATCAAAAAACTGTCCAGAAAGGATCAGTCATGGAAATTAATAGGCAGCTGTACAATTTCTGTCACCCCAAAAGCACTAGCGAGACATGTGTTTACTGTGGCTGAAAGTGCAGAAGATGTTGCTAACTTTTACTCATTCCCGTGTTTCAAAAAAAACACATATCTGCTCATTATCATAGGGGTTTTTTTACAGCATATACTAGCTTTTAGAGATTCAAATTAGAGTATAACACAGAGTAAATATGCCTTTATTGTAGTAAGAACAGGATCATTAAAGTTAAACTGGTCACAATTGCCGTTTCAGCATTGCTCCACGTTCTGCTAAGAACAGTTTAAAATTCCTTTGGGAAATCCAGCCTATTTAATGTATCAGAATGGCAGGGATATCTGAATCACTCTTTGTTTTATTAGTAGCAATTCTCAAATACATTAGCTGTTTTTTATTCCATTAAACATTTCATTACAACTGTAAATAGTGAAATACAAATAGCAACAAAAATGAAAATAGGATGACTGGTATTTATGTGCTGCAACAACTATATACATTGTAAAACAAGCTGCTGATTATGTTGACATGCAGTCAGCAATGCAACTTACCAAGTTTGTTGGTTTTTTTTTTCTTTTTAATTCTTGGTTTTAAAAAGAAAAATTAATGAAATGCATAACTCTCTCCACCTACAAATACTGCACACAGAAAATAGTTCACAAGTTGTGCAAAAGTGGAAAAAATACATAAATTTTTTTCTATCTTCAGGAAGCAAGCCAATGAAGTACTGCTAAAAATGCCACTCTGATATTTCTGTTCAGGGCTAGATATTATCTACACAGTCAAATTACACAATGCATTGATCAAAACAAAAGAAGCCAAACCCCTATAAAAATACTCAAATACTATGCTATATTTGGAAAGCCTTTATAAAAGTTAAAAGAATTCCGAGGAGCAACCCTTAAAACAAATCAGCCTAAGTTTGATGGATAAGCATCCAAAAAATGTAGAAATAAGTTTGTGACCCAATAAAAAATAATTTCTGGTTAAATTCACTTAATTGGCACCGCTGTGTCATGTGTACCCTTACTTTCTGAACTTCTGAGGTCCTCCGAAGTCCCCTCACATGTTTATTCCCTTTTAGCTACGTGGCACTTCTGCCCGCTAAGGCACAGCAGACAGTCAGACTGTCACAAGCAGCCCAGCATCTCAGTCGCTTTGAGGGAACAGTTGGCTAACTGGCTTCATTTATAATATTATCGGCCTGTGAACCTGGGAGTGCCTCAGTTCTCAATAAACAGCTCGGCTGCATCCCCACCAGGTAAGAGAACACCTAGGAACACGTGCAGTTCATTGTTCCCCCATTCTGGAAACCTGGCCATAGAGGTCATGGGCAAGCAGCTGCACAGGTCCCCAATTTCACTGATTAGGGAATATGGGTCCCAGCACGTACCTATTGCCCCTAATCTACATATATCCTCAAATAATCTACTCTAGCTCCCAAGAACTAAAAAGGATAGACCGCAAGCAACTTGATTGTCCACTCAGATAACATAACGTTAGAGATGCCAGAGGAGCGTCATCGCACTGGAAAATTGATGTTATACTTTTTCCACTCTAACAGCTGTCAAGCAAAATCTAGTAATGCAAAAAAAAAAAAAAAAAAAAAATCAGAAAAAGCATCCAAAACTCATTTAAGAAACCTTTCAGATTCTGAAATATGATGGAGGGAAAATTCAGTTTGATAGGATACATGGATTTTCCAAGACATTAGCTGGGCACCTTTTCCCCCCCCCCCCCCTCTCAGCAATGAAACTACATAAAAGGCCTGGGAATCAGACCTTGAATAACGTTACAAAAAGAGGAAGGCAAGAGGCGGGCAGTCATAAGCATGTCCCTCAAGAAAGGGCTTATCAGGAGAGAGAGATCCAGGGAGTTCATTGCCAGCACAGGATTTTTTTTTTTTTTTTTTTTTTTTTTTTTATGAACAACTCTGATCATACAGGTTGCCATCTTGAAGGACAGTGAAGTGGGGTTTATTAATGATTTATTTATGAATAGGTCTGTTGATTCGGTCTTTGGGTAGTCTGGTAAAGAGATTTCCACTGCAGTATTTTAGCATTCCTTGCTCTGGAATGGAAGAAGGCCTAAGCTAAACATACACTCAGCCACAGAGACAGTGATGGGGCTGGAGCATCTCCCTTACGAGGAAAGGTTGAGAGAACTGGGCCTGTTTAAACTGCAGAAGGCTGAAAAGGGATCTTATCAATGTCTACAAATCTCTCAAGGGTGAGTGCCATGAGGCTGGGCCCAGGCTCTTTTCAGTGGTGCCCAGCAACAGGACAAGGGGCGGTTGGCACAAACTGCAACACAAGAAGTTCCACCTGAATATGAGGGAAAGCTTCTGTACTTTCAGGGTGCCAGAGCGCTGTCACAGGCTGCCCAGAGAGGCTGTGCAGTCTCCTTCTCTGGAGACAATCAGAACCCACCTGGACATGATTCTGCGGGGGGTTGGACTAGACAGTCTCCAGAGGTCCCTTCCAACCCTGACAATTCTGTCATTCTTTGGGCATCCTCTGCAAACATTGAAGTGATTGCATTTGTAAGGAGATATTCATTAAGCATCATTTTTCTAGTATCTTAAGTACTCCTGCTATGTTTAAAAGTGTTACTGTCAACGGTCTGCTACAAGACCAAACCACACCCCATTGCAGAGTATTTGTTTGTATAATAGACAAGGAGATTAAGTTGCAAGTTTCTGAAGCTGCTATTTCAAAATCCTTACACAAGGATGGCCAACACTGATAAAAAGGAGGGATGAAAGCAGCAAAAAACTGGTTTGGATCTCTCTTAATGCTGGTAGTGCTAGGAAAGGCACGCAGTGCAAACCACTTTTCCCGTATCTTCACTGAAGTTAGGCTATGTTTGTTCCAGGTGCTAAGATTTAGGTCTTTTGTTCAGAAACTAGAAAACTCCGTATCTAAAAAGCCTTGAATAGGTTGAGTTAAATTTATGCATGTATATATAAATCAATTTCAAGTATGGCTTTGAAACTTCAAGTTGTTTGGTTTTCTTATGCAACAACATGAAGCCAAACACTGTAAGCCTGTTGCAGTGACTCTGCCTCTCAAACGTTTTAATTTTAGCTTTAGAGATTTGCCCTTTCAAAGTAACTGATGCCAAAATCATCAGAACTATGCATTAGATTAATGCAACGTTGAAAGTTTTTCGCACATACCACAGAAAGAAGAGTAGCTTCTAAGACTAGTGTATCGGGTTTACAGGGCTAGGTTTCGGTAGAGCAGGGGCACTGCAGAGGTGGCCTCCGGGGGACCAGGGGCTCCCCCCATGTTGGACACAGCCTGTTCCAGCTAGCTGCACGACAGTCCCATCATGTGCCAAAGCTCGGCTCATCAACAATGCTGGTGGTGCCTCTGTCAGTAACATACGTAAGAAAGGGTAAAAAACACTGCACAGCAGCTACATGACAGGAACAAGAGAAACGTGAGATAAATAGCCCTGCAGACACCAAGGTCAGTGAAGGAGAAGGAGGTGCTCCAGGTGCAGAGCAGATTCCCCTGCCACCCATGAAGACCATGATGAAGTAGGCTGTCCCCCTGCAGCCCACGGAGTTCCCCATACCAGAGCATGTGGATGTGCCCGAAGGAAGCTGCAGCCCACGGAGAGCCCAGGCAGGAGCCGGCTCTGGCAGGAACTGTGGGGGACCCATGCTGGAGCAGTTTGACAAGGGCCATGTCCTGCCGGAGGGACTCCGCACCACAGCGGGGGAACAGCATTAGGAGGAAGGAGCGGCAGAGGCAAAGCATTATAGAGTGACTGCAACCCCCGTTCCCCATCCCCCGGTGCTACTCAGGGAATTAGGGGGAAGGAGGTAGAATAGACAGGAACAAAGGACTGAAGTTGAGCCTGGAAAGAAGGGGGGAGGGGGGAAGGTAGTTTTAATCTTTTCCTTGTTTCTATCTCACCCTATTCTGAACTGGCAATGGGTGAAATTAATTTTCTCCAGGTTGAGTCTGTTTTGCCTGTGACTGTGATGGGTGAGCGATCTCCCTGTCTTTAGCTCAAACTACAAGACATTTTATCTCATTTTCTCCCTCTGTCCCATTGAGGAGGGGGAGGGAGAGAGTGGCTTGGTGGGCAGCTGGCAGACAACCAAAGTTAACCCACCACAAATAGAAAGAGAAAAATGAAATATTAGGTATCATATTTTCACTACTTAGCAATACAAAATCACTTTTACGCATGGTAACTACTGAAATAAAGCATTCTTTCCCCTCCAATTGTCAAGATTTCAAATTCTCCATATTATTTTCAAAATAAACCGTTTTACATTTCCTGCCCTAAAATGCTATTCGGTATTTTCCCAACACTGTCCAATGATTTTGGTCCCCTTCTTCCACTTCCCTGAACATTTGTATCCTCTAATCATGTTTGTCTGCAAAATATTACTAGAGAAAGACACCTTCAAGGAAAGCAGCAGCAGCATTCTTCCACACACAGTCTGTCAGCAGTGAAGCAAACCGCACGCTAGCACTTCAGCAAGAATCGCAACGTGTGCTAGTACCACTGTTGCAGCCAGGCAATTCCACATGTCAGTTGTCTGTTGAGAAAAAGCCAAAGTCCCTCTGCCTAATGGAGTTTGTTCCCTCGATTTGAATGACTGATTCTAAATATAGATATATATCTCCAGGACCAGGTAGACATTAGGAATTAAAATGTGCAACCACGCCATCAAAACACTCCAAATGCTGGAAATCAACTCCTTAGAACCCTCCAAACTGTCCCCACTTAGTTACCATCATGCATGGTGCACCCCATGAACTCATCTTGGTAACCGACATTATTTTAGATGACAAATCATTTATACCTGCTTAATGCAAAAGACTCTGTCAAGTCATTTAACTCAAAAAAGCAATGTGTTAGCATTTACTGCAAGACAGGGCTGCTTCGAGAATGTGTGCAATGATTTTCTGCATTCTGATTTAGACCTTTTTATTATCCTCCCTTAAGCTGAAGTTGTTGGCTCTGTCCAGCAACCAATCTGGCCTCACCCAGTTCTGCTCCTGCTACATCCACCTCCTTTGTTTACATTGTACCTGTTATAACTATGCACGTGGTATCTTCTGCCATTCCTAGGGCGTCAAATTCTGAAGCCTATAAATCTGTCCTCTGACTTTTAACACTTGTTCTAATGTACCTGCAAAAGCAGAAATGCAGTTTTAAATTGTCCAACAATGTTTTCATTAAGAATTTCCTGCATCATAAGGAGAGGAAAAAAAAAAATAGACTGCCCAAAAGAACTACTAGGTTTTGGATAATAAAAATTAACTGACAGAACTGGATTTGATATTTCAAGTTTTATAAAGAAGTTATGACAGCTGATTTAAAGTTACATTGTATTTCTGATTGGGTCACGAGGCTTTGAGAAGTACAACACCATGATTGTCGGGCAGTGTTGTAAATGGTCTTTGACCTCACATATGCACGTTAGGTATCTGCCTGTTACCACAGGACACTGCCCTCCCTCTGCCTCACCACCTCTTCTCTCTCCCGGTAGCAATGCCGCCGCAGGAATAGCGGTAAGCTGATCAACTGCGTCACATCAACCGGTCAACTCAACTCTCATAACAGCAGCAGTACTCAGAATCTGAAAACCCCAATATTGCCTTTGCTACTACTCGTCAGAACATAAGTAAAAATAAGAGATGATGAAAGAATTATCAATAACTTCTCCTAATTTTGATAATACTAAAGGTAACAGACTGATCTCCAGGAAATAAAACTGTCCTGATACCAGGTTTCCCAAAAAATTATAGTCTTGAAGTACTTTCTTAAAAGACCATCTAAAAAAAGTTTTAACATATAAATTTGAAAGTTATTACTGGAAGACTATGGCTACACCTTGGAGAATGAATACCTGCATTTGTCATAAAAAAAAAATATATGCTTGAGGCATATCTGTTGTAGCTTAAAAAGGAATCTGTTCTGCTTTTAAGTTTTGATTATTTAAAATTAAGTTCTGTAGAATTCCTTGCTGAGTTACTAGGAAAGAAGCTACACAGTACTTGTCATTACTGAAGGATACACAGACATGATGGAGCGCTGCTGTAAATTAAACCAGACATCAGTAACTCCCACTGGCTAAAGGTTATCAGGTTAGGTACTCTTCCTCCCCATCCCTACTTCCTCCTCCTTTTTCTCTTAACCAATTCACATGTCATTAAAAAGGGAACACCAGACAAACAAACAAGCAAAAAAAAAAAAAACCAAACCACTAGAAGACTTTAAGAATATCTCCCGCAACAGTTCCAGTACCAAGCAAACAACTTCACAAAAAGGCACAAGGAACCAGCTAAAGCAGCTACATAGACTCTGAACAATCTCAGCTCCACAGGAATTTCAGCCAAAGGTTTGCAACATCATTGTCAGCACATCTGCAACGTCCGAGTTCCTCACACCTCTCGTAATTTAGTAATTTCCTCCATTAGAGGTATGGCTTTGACGCATTAGCTACCGCACACATAAAAACCGAGCAAAAACTCCGCGTTGGCTTATCTTTAAACATGTTACAGCAGATCCATTTAATCTTAAATACAGTCAGACCTTGTATGGTACAAATTGCTTTACTGCCACTTGGAAAAATATAACCCACATAAACAATTAGCCAATGAGGGGACACACTATATTAAGATCCATTTGAAGAACAATCAATTAGCAATATGTTCCAGATTTTTAGTTCCTCTACGGTCAGTCAAAATTGTCCCAATACTTGATGACTAAAGAAACTATCATAGTTGTGCATCTGAACTTGTTCTGTGCTTTCAGGAGAGGCATGGCAACAGATGAATTTTGACCCCCTTTACCACTTCTCCAAACTGAGATCTGTTTTAAAAACAAAAAAAACCCCACCAAACCCCACAACTTTGTTACAGTTCTGAAATCTAGAAACAAACTGTGTAGTTGAGATCATATATTAAAATATGAACAATTTGCTAAAATTTGGCTTCAGAACATGGTTTTTAAGTCTCTCAAACTGCATATGGATTAATAAGAAGCACTGCACATGAATAAGTCATGCTACTCACTTTAACGAAAGTCGATGTAATATATCTAATGTGGTCTACAAGGATTTACTGGAAGTATGGTACAAAATATACTGGCCCAATTTTATCCCCATTACAATCACACTGAAATCAATTTGATAAGTAATTTCGATGAAGCAAAAAACAACCTTCAAAAACTCTTCATGCGTATCTTGACTTACACTTACTATATATACCCTTCCTCTGCCTATATCTGTCATTACATAGCATCAAATTTGGGACAACATACTTTCAAAATCAGTGCCTCCACAGACGCTCGTTCCTTGTATTTTGATTTGCTTTGTAGGTATCAAGTAACATGATTATCTCGGAGGGAGCTGCAATGAGATGTTATTCATGTCCTCCATCCACCTCGTGAAGTTTGTGTATCTTCATTACCCAACACTGGCCATAAGCTATCCTATGTCAATGACTATACCACTCAGAATGATGCATCTCAGATTTATTGGTCTGTCTTTTGGAATGGAAGAGTGGAGTGTAGGAAATAAGTTCTTTGGCAAGGAAACACTCAAAACCCTTAAAGATGTATCTGAAAATAGAAAATAACAACCTTGCTCCAAAACTGTATAAGCAAAAGACAATCTAGAAATTAAAACATATTTTATTTACACTCATTAAGGGGAGCTATGCAATAGCCTGTCTGTTACAACACTCCTGAGTAATGCAGTTACCTTAAATCTGATAAAAAGTAGGTTCACATATATACTGTTGGCATGTCTAATATACTGCAGGGTATTCACAATAAGTGTCAATGAAAAATATTTCATGGCAAGCAAGAAATAGCAATGCTCCAATGTTTTTCCTTTACATTGTTCAAATAGCCTTTGGGAATAAAAATAACTGGATCAAATGAGGGAAACCCCCAGAAGAACACGCATTCATACCAAACTGATTACAGAAAAAGGTTTTCACATCAATTCTGCAGCATTATTGAAGATTACTATTGTGACAAAATAGTGACTTCATCTAGAAAAGCAACAAACCACCACAAAACACCAACCAACCACACGCAAAACAAAGGTTTTGCACTTGTAATCTTCGAGCAAGTTAATGTCCGTTTTCCTTTTCCATGCTAATATTGTGGTATGATTTAAAGTACAGATACCTAAACATGCTAATATTCAGCTACCAGAATGGTACTTAGCTATCAAACTATTGGCAGATTATTCCCCCACCTCCCCCTCCCCCTTAATAATCATTCATGTGATGAAACATATCAACATGTAAGCACATGTAGCAAAAACCTGTTACAAAAGCCAGAGCTCAGATTTCTGTGCTTTCCATGTTTTAGCTGTACTGAGATAAAGCACTGACCTTTCTTCTTGATTCACAATGGAAGAATACTCTGCTTACAAGCTTACTACTGTGAAGCCTTGTTGTTAGTGTGAAGAATCACAAAAACATGTGTAAGAAGGCAGACAGGATTCAATACCTTCCTCAACATTCGAAAGGTGATATTTCCAACAGTTTGTCAGTTCTTGCAATTTCCCCGAAAGTGCAAACAACTCAAGTTTAAGATTTCACTAAAAGGGATAAAATACTCTGCAGGTTAGTGGAGAGAGGGGGTAATACTCCATGAACTAGTTGACAGAGGAGCTTTTTTCAGGTTTCATCTTTAAAGGACTCTACTATGCCATCTAGGATTTTCATGTAATAAAGGCAATTTATCCTTGAAATGCGACCGTTTCTATCCAAAGAGACTTCAGGTGGCTGTACCACACACAAGAAATATTTTTCTCTGCATCTTGAAGTCAATGTGACTGTGATTGCAAATTACTCACTAATGAAAAGAATGGCAGACTGTTGCATTATGCAAACCCATCCACATTCTTTTGCATCCCTGTAAATGCAGCTACTTTCCTGGTTTGATTGTACTTACACTGTAACAATGGGTTGCACCTAATAAGCTATTCAGGAAACTCTTACATAGTATGCAGGTCACCTCAACCCATTTTCTTGCTGTTAGAAACAACATGAAAAATGCTTTCAAACATCATCTGAGACAGGAACACTTAGCACCACCTTAAATTCTCATAAAATATTCACTAGAGCCATCCACAGTATCAGTTCTATTGTGGTCCCAAACACACTTGGTTAAGTCATGTACTACTGCTGCAGGAATAGATGCCTTGAAGGAAATCTCCTCTACCCCACACAGATTGAATATTTTCAAAGTCCCATGCATGAAGAACAAAAAGAAAGGGGGTGGGGTGGGGAAATCACAGCTAGACTTAAAAAAAAAAAAAAGCTGTTTTCTTTTAGCAATTCATTATATACATTATAAATCACCGTGAGATAAATGCTCTAACCTCCATCTGCACCATCCCAATCTTTCTCCTCCCACATCAGTGCTGAATTTGTGGGAATAGAAGAATGAATAAACTGAGAACATTAAAAAATATTTCCAGATAGGAAGAGACTTGCATGTGGCTTGGGAACAGTACTGACATCCTATTTACCCCAGATTTGACCAGCCTGGGACCTCGAAGTAGCTCCTTTCTCTACCGTTTAGGAAACATCATGCCCAACTGCTGGAGCAACACTTTTCTTCTGGAGTCCAAGCCGGTAGAGAGGTAGGCTAACAAGAGTACCTAGACAGAGGTATAGAAAGAAAAATAAAGAGAAGGGGGGGTAATAGAAGCTGGCTTACGTGCTCCAATTTGTCTTTCCTCCTCAGCCAGACACTGGCACTGTAGTCCTGCTGCTTGACGGTGCTGTAGAAGTTCGCACCTACTCTGGTGAGGCTTGGGGAAGGCTCCCTGGGTCTGCTCTTCAGCCTCATCTGCTCGAAGCCCTCATGGGGGGATGAGGAGAGCCAGTCATGCCTGACTTCCATCTTGACATGACAAGGCAAAGTCCAAGGAAAAAAATCAGAAGAAATCAAGACATTAAGAGGCACCAGACGAAGAGGGTCCAGAAAAGAACAGGAGGAGGGAAGAAGAGAAGAAAAGCAACAACACGCCCAAAAACAGAAAATGGGAAGAGAAGGGAGGGGAGAAGGAGAACCAGCAAGGTGGGAGGAGTGGAGGGAGAGAAAGGCTGCAGGTGCGGGAGAGGAGCGGGCTGAGGGATGCGAAGGGGACCGGGGAAGGCGGCGCTCCGGAGCCGCTGCCCTCGCCGCCAGCTGCACCGCGGAGCCAGCCGCGGCCGCCTGCGGCTCTGCCCGGGACGGCGGGGGGCGGCGGGGGGCGGCGGGGGGCGGCGCGGCCCCGGCAGCGGGGGCCGGGCGGGGCTCAGCCTCCAGCCGCCTGCAGGTTGGCGCAGTGGAGGGGCCGCCGCGCCCGGGGATGGAGCCGGCTCCGCCCCCGCAGCCACCTTCGGGGAAGCAGAGAGCGGCGCGGCACAGCCCCGCTCCCGCCGCCGCCCCTCCCCGCCTCCCGGGGGGCTGGGGGCTCCGGGCTCCCCGCACCCCTGGGCAACTTCACCCGCCCCGTCCCGGCGCACACCGGCCCGCCGCGGGGCTCGGTGCCGGCTGCCGCTCCCGCTCCGGGCAGCCTTTGTCCGAGCCCCCCCGCCGGGGGCTCCGGCGCCGCCCTGCCCGGCCCTGCGCGTCCCTCCCCGCAGCGGCTCCCCCCCGGGCAGGGGCTCCCGGGGCTCCCCAGCGTCACCGGTGCCAGCTGCCGGCCCCCCCGAACACCTCAGCACGGGTGCGGGTCCTGCCTGCAAGCCCTCGCCCCCCCCCCCCCCCCCCGCAGCGGCTCGGCCAGCGCCAGATCTGGGGAAATCAAAGCGCTTCCCGGGTCCTCCCCAGAGAGCATCGCTGGCATGCCCACACCCCTGGGTACCTGACACACCCCAGTCTGTGTCTCATCGAATAAAAGATTTATTTTTTTTGGGGGGGGGGGGGTGGGGGTGTGTGTCTATAGTCCACGCATCTCTTTTAGTAGAAGTTGGTATGTGTTGCTATTTAGCTCAAACTTGTTTCAGCAGAAAAAAAAGGACTTTCCTTTTTCACACTATGAAAAGCCACCTCGCTAATTGCCCACACACTCTGCAAAGCTATATTAGGCACAGACAAGAAAACTTTCTCACATAGCACCAAGAAATAATTATTGGAGCTCAGAACAGCATTTCGGTTACTGGTGAATATTTGCTGGCAAGACAATTTGTAGCTTGCCAGAGAGCTAAACTGATGCAGCTATTCAGTAAAGCAATATTGAACTAAAAGTCCACACTTGAATGCAGTTAAGTGAAAACAGCCTTTGAATGGCAAAACAGTTCATTTGGACTAGAAGGTGAGAACAGTGAAGAGCTCTCTGCCAGCCACTTGATCTGGAGTGGACTCTCCTTCCATCTGATCAAGACAGACTTAAAATGATGGGGCTCAAGGTGTGTTACTGCAAAATATCATTCAGAAACCAGACGGATAATGAAGTTTTTCCTTTCAAAATGTAAAGGATAAAGGCAAAACTCACATCACACTTCATACTTAAGAACTATTATTAACAGGTAACACTAGTATCTTTATGAAATACTAGAAGAATAAACTGAGCAGTAGCAGGGGTTGGTAGGAACATAAAGTACAGCATTTTACTCTAAATTTTACTCTAAAACTAGAAAGGCATTTTTGTAATACCAAATATTAAAAAAAGAGAAGTAACAAAATAGCAACAATCTGAGCCATCAATGTTATATATAAATGATTTTTACTCACCAGTATAAAGACTTGCAGCTTGCCTTCTAACAACTTCTTCCTTAATTTCTTCAGTTAGTAAATCCAGGTGTTTGTTTCCAAGATAATCGATATACTCTTGTAACACGTCGAGCAAAAATTAGGACCATGTGACTCTACTGCATGCAGGACACACCTGAGGGCACTGAGATTTAATGTGCGACATATCACAGCTGCAGTAGTTTTAAGCTCACACAGAATAACTCAATTAAAAACCTGCTGAACTGAACTTTAGCTGCAGGTACCCGTTTATGGATTGTGTATGTTCGTAGATGCACCTACAGCCAAAGGACTGGAATACATGCAAACGTTCAGTCAACAAAAAAAAAAAAAAAAAAAAAAAAGAAATAAGCCTCTGCATTTCTTCAAATACACCATCAGGCTGATGTTCTTTAGAAAAAGTTTGCATGTGCTATAAATAAGGACAGCCTATGCTGGTTTTATGCATGAGAAGTTCCACATTGTTTCTACAACAGTGTATAAAGCACTTCAGCATTTTCCTTGTTCCTCCAGGTTTTTTTTTCTTCATGCTGCTTGCAACGTAAAGGGTGGTGGGGTTAGTTTATCTTTCCTTCCCTAGCTACACGACCAGCATCCTTCTCAACTGCCAGATGAACTTCTTTCTGCCTATCCACAACAGGCACAAAATGGAGTGCTGAAGGTGCTTTTAACCCCTGGGCTAGAAAGTAAGTTTGCTCATCTTTCCACAGCTATCTTGTTTGGCACCTAGGTGAGTTGCATGCGCCTTTCACCGCTCCTGCTGCTGACATCACTATTACCCTAGTCCTATTCTCATTAGGAATGAGAGACAAAAGGGAAAAAAAGAAGCCTGGAATAAGCCTGTTAAAATCACAAGAGCAAGCTATGCTTACAAAGCCTCTGTTACCTGCTAACCCCAAGCAGGAAAGAAGATTTGGAGTGGGAAAGCATAGTTTAACAACTATAAATTTTTGCATTTTTGCCAAAATTATACTCAGGCAAAGTAACAAGCTGAAAGTCAGCCCGTAGTGAATACATGGCCATTAATCTAATCTGAAAATAGTTAAAGAGCTATTTCCCAGATTTTCTCTTCCATTTTATTTCTAGTTTGGACCTATGCAAAAAGACAAGTTTGTTCAAACCACAACCACAAGCATATCAACCAGCTTAACTCAGAGATAATTCAACTCACTGAAATTCAATCAGTTCTGTAGAAGGTCAGCAATTCCAATTCGCTGTATGAGCTACACTGAATTTCTGTCTTTCTTTTCCATGCAATTTTCATAATTACCCAAACACCTGCTGTTGTCGAGGCCCTTTGCTTCCATAGCCAGATGACTACTGTGGCAAGGATGACTGAAACTACAAACATTATACTTACATAATTTGTAATAGATGCAGGTCAGGCATATCATCATGTGATTTGACTTTACTGTGGTTTATGCTACAATTTTCTCTCATTTGCTGCCCACCTTAACATCAAGACTCAGAAAAACTCCTAGGCAGTCTACAGAACTTTCCATTTTCTATACCAACAGGACAAATGCTGTAGGGGGCAGAGTTAACTCAGGCCAATGCAAAGAAAATAATCAGGATATTAGTGGAAACATGTAGGTAGGGCTACAATATATTTACTTTTTTTAAAAGACAGCTTCTTTTTCTTCCAGAAATCAAGTGCAGAGAAGCTGCTCCCTGTGCTCTGCTCCAGCTTTCTAAACACTTTTTTTTCTCAGGGGTTCTAGTAATACTGCACATATACAGCAGCATTAGACTTTTTATCAGTAAATGGCATATACCTAGAAATATAAAACCTCCTATAGTAAAAATTTATTATGGCTGGATAGCTAACATACATACATGTATGCACCTGTAATAGAGTCAAAGGCGCTTTACAAAGGACTAATTTATGCTGCAGAGCTGGACTGCACACAAGCCCTGGCCCAGTTTTTGGAATTTACCACACCTGACCAAAACAGCAGGCAGCAATTGCCTGCAGCGGGTGTCAAAGGGCTGTGATGGACACCAGCTTCTATAGCAGCACTGCGCTGGGCAGGGAGGTAACTGCCCCCTTCCTACCCAGCTCAGCTGAACTTGCTTTCTCATTAGGAATTGCCAACAAGACTCACCTGGGGAGATCTTTGTAACCTCCTATGCCAACAAGACTCACCTGGGGAGATCTTTGTAACCTCCTAATAACCCTGGCACACCCCCAATTCAATTTCTAGTCTTTCAAACAATTGTAGAATTAGCAAACCACCAGCTCCTGCCTCGCCGCCCAAGTTCTAGCAGAACTACAAAGAAAAAACTCACAAAGAAAAATCGCAGTGGTCTGTTTCCTCTGTGCTGACAGGCTTGTTATGCATGGCTTTCAGCCTGTCTGCTCCTGCCTCCTGGAAGCAGCTGCCAATCACCGAAACATTGGCTTGCCATAGGGAAGGACCAGAGAGGGGGAATAAAAAAAAAAATTAAAAAAAAAAAAAAGAAGCTTCTTTCCTTTAGTGTGATCTCCTACTTTAGTGTGATCTGCAGTATCATGCACAGGGTCATAATAAAACTAATTGGATGCAAAGTAGGACAACAATAAGAAAAAAGCTAGAGTGCCACAGGGAGAATTGTAAATAATTTTTGCATCATTTCTTTCCTAAATCCAATGCAGCATAACCTGCACACTTTGTACAGAATATCTGTGTCCACTCATGGACGGGAATTGAAGTTACAAGTATGTAATGGTAGAGTCAAAGCTAAGGTTACAGTGAAGGTTTGGAGCTGGAGGTGCTTTGGATTTCAGGTTATGAACATATCAGACACCTACCTCAGGAATAACATGGAAACATTGTCCAATACTGATATGTTTCCCGCTTTAGCCTCCCCATGTCTTTCTGGATTCAGCTATTAACCAAACTCTTCACTGTTTCTTGCCTCAAATTTTAACACTTTTCTTCTTTGCATAATAGCTAATTAAAAAAAAAATCCTCCCCAAAACCCTACACAAAACACGCACCTGTTAGAAACATCATTACTCTTGAGATGTCTCCCCTCTGTCAGATTTGCTTGAAATCAACCATACGTTTCAGAACACATCAATCTGGGACTGACAGACAAATAGTACAATCATAAAAGCTTTATTTCCTTTAGAAACCAAATAAAAATATCTGAGAGATCAACTAGTCCATCTCCCATTTGAAAGAAAAGATTATACTGTAAATACCGTCAAAGTTTCCAATAAGCTAGAACTCCAGGGCTAGAATTTTTCTCCTTTTGCATCCTTTACACCTCCATATAATCTAAGAGGGTGCTAAACTGGCCCCTTGGGAGGCCATGCTGAATGCATACCAGTGTGGATTGGGATGCTCTCACTTTCACCAGGGGTTGTGACAGAATATATTATATCTTCCATCCCAAATCCAGCTCTGCCTTCTTTCTTTCCCCTCTCTTTCACCCCTCCCTCCACACCCATCCACACATTGCCAAAGAACATATTCAGTTCGGGGACTCAATAATCTTGTCCAGACAAAATTTCATCCTGCACCTTAAAATAACATTCATTAGTGGCACATACTAATGGGGCCAAATTCTGTCCTTCATTGCACCTCTATGTCCCCACTGGAGTCACGAGAAAAAAAATAATTGTATAATGAAGGTGTAACCAGGGGGCAAAATTTGGCCTACATTTTTTTAAAATAAATCTGCATCAAGTAAAGCCTGTACACCTCCCCTGAGAATGAGACCCTTTATGTCTGTGTGAAAGGCGCTGGCTTTTCTTTTGTTTACTGGCTAGGTTCACGTCTGTCTCAGCTTGGGTTCTTCATGCTGAATTTATGTGGCTGGTGCAGCTAAGTGCAATAGGCACACTGCTGACAAGATCTAAGCTCTCGAGTACTCTTGCTCTGAAGTGAGTAGTTAAAATTGTTCCAGAGGAGTAGTAGTCAGCAGAGGAAAAATACTGTAAGAGACGTTTTTTCCAATGAACTGGAACTGAAAGCACAGCAGGTGAGGGATCTGTACCAGCAGAAGGAGGGATCTCCAGGGATGGGGGAAGGCTTTTACACTTTTATTTTCAACACATCCATAAATTATGGTAGATAACAAGGGATATATTCTTTACATCTGCACAATGTGAAGCGTAAGGAGGGAGAAGAGAGAAAAATTGAACAACCTTTCATGAATGTTACTACGTAAACAACAAAGAATGTAAAGACAAGAAAATCCAGTTAGAGGGTGAGAGAAGTAAAACAGAGAAGAAAATGTTTGTGAAAGCTTTTTTGGAGCTGGATTGGTAGGGCCATATTGGGAAAGAACAGGCTGTAAGATTAGCACTCTGAAACTTATTCTCACAGTGCATAAATATAGGACAAAGGAAGAAATATATTCCAAAAAAAGATAAAACAGCATGGAGTGTTTTATTTTTAGTTTTTAAAATAACTGAGTACCTCCGTAGTGTACATTTGCACTTACTCAGGAAAATTTCCAGTTTAAAAAAGTATTAGATCAAGATGTGTCCAAAGAGCTCTCTGACATGTAAGACTTTTTTTTCCTATAAAACCTTGTTCATACCATAGAAAAGAATATACTTTAAAATAATCCAAATCCAATTAAAAAAACTTTTAACACAGAAATTTGTGTGCCTCCAAATTATTCTTCAATATATTCTACCTAATTTCATAGCAGATAAATATATTTGAAGCCATTTCTCTGAACCATATAAAAATGCCCTAAATTATAACTGCCCTTTGGAAATTAGCTCAAAACTTCCTGCTCAATAGCGTCAAGCTGCAAGCTACAGTATAAGAAACCTTAATACAAACTGTTTTCTAGTTGCAAAAAAACTTAGAAGTAACAGTGATTAATCTGTATTTGTGATATCCTGTGTACTATAGACACAGCTGATTTAAAACATTTTGCACTGAAGTGTTTATAAGCATTTGGATGCTGGCTTCCAGTGACATACAGGTGAAGGGTCGTTATTTACTGAGATATTTCCTACTGAGAGCAAGCAGAAAGTTACATCACAGAAGTCATAACTTTTTCCCTCAAAAAGAGATATGTCATGTTACGTCAGACATCAGACTTAACTTGTGTGACCAGAAAGATGTTTACTGATGTGACAGCACATGAAAGAAGATTAAATATGATTCATGAGACAATATGACATGAGGTCTTCAATTTCATGCTTATCTCTGTACTCTGATCCAACCGATGGGACAGCATTTAGGGTGACTGCCTTTCAGTCAGCCCAGCTACACATGGAAGAGTGGAGTGGGAGGACCGTGTTGGCATATGGTGCAGGAGAGAACAAGGACAGGTTGTAGCAGCCTGGATTTAGAGTGGTTTGACTTATGGGGAACCACGTCCTTACAATTATGTGTACCTTATGTAAAGCTTGACTGACCTATAAGGATTACATACATAATTAACATTTCAGGATAAGCTTTCTCAGGGTTATTAATCGTCAGTGACTAGCACACATTATAGCACAGATACAGTATAAATAAATCACAGGCACTGTCACATTCAGTTTTGCTGTGACAGAGATCTTGGGACTCCTTGTGCAAGGTTTTTCACAGATGTGTTATAAGTGATAATCTCTGCTGCTCAAGCTCTGTATCAAAACAAACAAGACAGAGATTGGAAAAAGAAAGGAAGCAATGTTATTCCAATTTAGCGGGTATAATCTGAGATACAAAGAATGTAAATGACATGCCAAAAGATGAGAAGTGCTGGAATTCATTCCACTATTTAGCCAGAAAATGCACCATGATTTTGTGTTGATCATTAAACAAGTTTTAATGGTGAAATTTTGACACACTGGTTGTGTAGTAAAGGATTTCACTGTGTTTCTCTACAAGGGCTTTACTACTATACCAGTGAGGGTGCTGTCAAACTAGTATGTCCTCAACTGGACTTGGCGATGTTCACTACACCATTTTGACAGCTGCATTACAGACTTCCTCAGACTCTGGATTAATTTACAGCGCTGATGCTATTTCACAAAGAAGTCTGAAAACAAAGTAATACAGAGTGAAGCAGCAGTAAGGTACAGAAAAACAAGAATGTGTCACGTATTATCTGTAAGGAGGGGAAGAGGTGGGAAGGAATAGCTATTGGTGTCAAATGCTAACAGGAAAAAACAGCTTATAATAGGATGGTGATAAAAAGCAGGCAATATGGACCGGTTTGTGAGCTGTAACAATACAAGGCAAAAATAAAAATGGTGTTCAGATACCAGGAAGGTGCATCTACCTTGACAACAATCTGAAAACAACGAGACTGAAGCACATTCCTAGTACAAAAGATTTACTGTTAGAAGGCTAGGGTAGTTTTCTGCTGAGATAAACTAGTTTAAAGAAGGGGAAAATTGCAAATATCAAAACTCAGTGTTAGGTTTTTCTTTGGTGTAGATCACCTCAGCTGGCTCAGCTGTGTTGCTTGCTGTATCAGGGGCCAAGAGTCAAAGCTGCCAACAACAGACTGTTTTCCACCCCGAGCAGCAGTAGTTGCTTTGAAGATTAAAACATATATGTATATAGCATCTCACGTCTCAGAAAAATGGGGAAGAATGAATGATGTGGTCTTTTTCCCTGTCCTAAAATAAATCTTTTTTTTTCAATACATATCTTTCTGTTGCATTTAACATATTCAAAAGGGGACATACTGAGACAGAAAAGCAGTTAGTTCATACTTAATTTTATGCATTTGCATATGCTCACTGATGTGCAGTTGTGTTAAAGTCATGTGACCAATACTTTGCTACTTTGCTGAACCATTGATGGCTATCATTCAGAAAGACTGAATCTGTCCGAGCTCCACGGGACATATAATGGTCTTACTTTTTATGAACTTCTGGGGTGAGATTAACATAATTAAACACCATACGTATTGCCTTTAGAGCCACAGCTTTAAAGCAACAGTCTTAGTTCATCCTCACTTAGCTGCATCCTCACTTGGAGGATATAGTGGCAGACCAAGGCTAAATGAAGAAGCATGGATTTATATCCCTGCAAGCTGTGCTTCTTAAATTGAATCATATGGTTAGGCCCTTGTAGGTAGCGTTGGGCGCATTGCCATAGCTCCACCCTGTCACAGCCACATCTGAGACATGCTCCTGTTGAACTTCGCTGACTTTTGTACAAAATGTTTCATTCTAATAAAATCCACAGGAAATGTATTCTAAGGGAAGAGTTATTTTTCCTTATGAATGCTCTCAATGGCTTAAACCAAGTCTTCTTTAAACGAAAAATTAAAACTCCTGTGAAATTGGAAAACTTCATTCCTTAAATCACCAGAACTGCTGTAAACAGCCGAGGGAGGAATTGCAGTCATCACACGCTTTGCATACTCAAATCTAGAAAGGAAAAATTCCAACCTTTTTGGGGGGGACTGAAAAATAAAAGATGCTTAAAACTTTTTTCAAAGTGAAATACTGATCATCTGCAAGGCCTAGAAATTATTATGAGTGTTCAAGATATACTACATTACCCTTCCCTGAAAATTGGTTGTGGTGCATATGATCCCTTTTTATACTGCACAAGAAGGGTTAGATTAATTCCTGAGATGTGTAGCAAGTAGTTCACTGACGCATTCCCTTGTTTTAAAGATGAGCATATGAGATAGACATCTTATCTACATATTTTGCTTTCTTCTGTCAGTAAGACTTTTTCATGCAGAAAACATTTGCAATTGTGATAGTCCTGAAGAAAAGGTAGGCAAGAATGATCCAGTAAAAGGTATCTTAGTGTTTAGTAGGTACACTGGGTTATTTTTGTCTGTTTTCCAGTGAATCTGCAGCATTCTACTTCCCTTCTATAAAATATTCAATTATCTTCACATAATGAAAATGCGCTACTATACGTATGTTCAGCATATATAAAATTAGAAGCTGAAAAACCTGAAGCAGTTACATAAATGCTCAAACCCTTCAACCAAGTTTCTCAGGAGTTCTAGAATTTACAAACCCAGGTGCAAATTCTTGAAATGTTAAAAAGAAAAACAACTTAAGGCCAAATTGTGTACTGACAGAACTGCACAATGGCAATTAAATTACACCAGTTTTACACTTGGGCCACAAAAATCTCATTTCCTTTTGAGAAAGTAGAAATAGTGGAAAGAGCATAGTGGAAAGAGCAAACAAACCATTCAAATGCTGCAACCAGTCATTAGGGGCTCTAGTGAAACCACCACAGAATCATGAAAGTGCAGGACAGGGAAGACCTTAAGTGAACATTCCCCAGTAATGACACCAGACAATTGCCTTAGATTGTCTCTAATGTAGAGTTCTCTGGCCTTCTGTTGGTGGAAGGAGATTCCATAGCCTCTCTCAGCTGCCTTTGCCAGTGCTTTTACTTTGGATGAGTGTATTATTATCTAGCCTGAATCTGCTTTATGTATTTGCCTTTTTTTTTTTTTTTTTTCCCAGCAAGTGCATGACAGTGAAAGTGAGTAACTGGTCATTGTCCTTTTCCTAATACTCCTTCTGCATTGAAAGAATGTTTGCATGTCTCCTGACCACTGCCTTCAGTTCTCTCTTTTAAACAAAATGGATTTTAGTTTTTTTCTCAAAGCAGATGTCTTCTAAACCTTATGTTCTTCTTGCTTTCTTTTTTAGTTACTTCAGTTGGTCTATTTTTTCCCTAATTTATGGTGTCAACGACCTGATGTGATCCTCCAGCTGAGACCTTGCAGAGGCCAATTACAATAGAATTTTTTTGTCTTATTACTCGTATACAGTGCTTCTTTTTCTATAACCAACATTGAGCTTCATCTTGCTTGCACCAGGATCGCCTTGTCAGGTTATATTTCAGTCATGGTTTCTTATAAACTGCCTGTCATTCTCTGCAGGATGATAGCATAACCAGTTACCACTTACATTTTGTATGTGGACTTTGGGTTTTTTCCGAATACAAAGCCTTATTAATTTCAATTTGTTCGCCCCTCCAATTTATCAAGACCATTTTGAATGTTGATCCTGTCTCCCACATCAAATACAAATCTTGTATCTTCCATGAGCTTGGCGGTGGTAATGTACGCTCATTATTCTTAACATTAAAGGAAATACCGGATAGGACCGGGCATAAGGCAGACTGCTGCAAGATACTTGACATATCCACTCAGTCCAACACCAAAACATTAGTATCTGCTTTTCCAATATATTTTTTCATTCAGTTGGATGCCAATTCTATTTTATCTATCCGTCTCATTTTGCAGATGATTGTATGTCCTGTGAGAACCTAGAACAAGCAAACATATTCTTATCAAGCATGCATTTGCCTTACAAGCAATCTGCTCCTTCCCTGCTCAGGCACCTGGCCAAGGCCCCTGGTGTGTATGAACCTTACAGATCATGAGACACTGCATGCCTGCACTTAGCATAAATGTAAAAGTTTACATACACTCGGTATGTAAACTGGTTTTTGTTTTTCACCGAGTATAAAGGTGGGCAAGCTCTGGGACTGGGCCAGAAGCCTCAGCTATGGGTGGATGCACCACACAGGGATTCTCCCAGTTACCGAGAGACTCCTGGTGCTGGCTGCAGTGGGGCTTCCCAGCCAAAGAGTTGGCCTGGATGGTGTTAAGGTGGTAATAGGCGATGTATCCTTTCTTATTCTCTGAAACACTTTGCAGTAACGATTTGATGCTTCACTCCTATTGCTCTTTTCTCATATTGTGCATAATAACGAGTACTGTTTCCTTTTATCATATTGCATGCTATTTTCCTTTATTGTATTATAATATAATAAACAGCATTTATTCTTGTATTTGATTTGGAATTAATTTTTGCTTGGTATTCAGTCAATCAGCAAAACAAGCACCTCAGCTAAAACATATTTCTTAGAGCAATATTAGGAAAGCAGATTGTGCAATGTACATTAGGAATATTTTTTGAAAGGTTTTAGTATGCTCCATGCTTTGGAAGAGAAGTAGAATTTACAAGGAGTTGATTTTGTACCAGGAATGTGCTGCTTCATTACTTGTAAAAATTAACAATATTGTACTTTTAATTCATACAGTTTGCTGTGAGATAGAAGAGTCCATTCAGAAAGGAAGAGGTTAGAAATGGGTTATTGTCTCTGAGAATGGGAAGTTCAAAGTGGGAGTTAATTAAAACTGGCTTTCAGACTTTTTGCCTAAAGAGACAAGAGTTTGTTTTTAGAGAAGTGCAAGGCTTGTCTTTGTGTGAGTCAGTACATTGTGTTAGGGGCTCCTGAGACTGTTCCAGAAATACTACATCCCTACAATCACAGTGTTGATCAGCCACAAGTTCCTTCTCCTGGTTCAATGGATACTTCTTCAAGAGCTTTCCCTGTAATTCTGACTTTAGGCAAATGTGGTACTGCCTGGCTAGCAACATCATAAAAACAATAAACTAATCTCAGTATTACACAGAATCATAGAATAGCTTGAGTTGGAAGGGACCCATAAGGATCATCGAGTCCAACTCCCTGGTCCTCACAAGACTGCCTAAAACTAAACTGTATGACTAAAAGCATTGTCCAGACACTCCTTGAACGCTGACAGGCTTGGTATCGTGACAACTTCCCCGTGGAGCCTGTTCCAGTGACCAACCTCCCTCTTACTGAAAAGCCTTTTCCTAATGTCCAATCTGAACTTCCCCGGATGCAGCTTCATTCCATTTCCTTGTGTCCTATCGCTGGTCACCAAAGGACATCAGCACCTCCCCCTCTGCTGCCCTTCTTGAGGATATATCCTATCTAAAGTGGGCATGGAGTCTTTATCAAGCTATATCCTATTAATGACTGTGGGACCACAGTCTGAGAATGGCAGACAAAGAGGATGGACTAGCCTGGTGAGGACTGAGCAACATTAAGGAACCTGGTAATGGAGCAGGGCAAAAGAGTGAACTGAGAGGCTGGGGAGAATAATGTAGCATTTAGCTGTGTGTCTGCAGTGTAAAGATCTTCCTGTGTGGAGTTTTCTCCATTCAAACTATAATTAATCTTTCTCAGTCTGCTGTGAGGGATCCACAATTCAAGAGGAGAATGTCATTACTTACATTTGATTGTAGAGTAGAGATGCATCCTTCAACACTGTTTTAATATACTTAAGTTTTATAATCTAAAAAGAAAGGAGAAAAAATTATGTAAGAATTTTATATTTAGTTTTCTGTACCAGTAATGTAGTGAAGCCAACTTTAATATTTATGAATATGTTAAGGGAATCCATTTTCGAACAATTCTTCACAGAATAATTTCTTCAAAGACTAGGTTATTAATAATGAATATGTCTTGCAAATCTACTAAAGTAGTCAACCTATATAATTTCTTCTATAACACAAGCTGTAAAGTAGTTCAAAATGGAGATGAGGAAAGCATGTTAAACAGTTAAAAATTATGGTCATATTACAGTTAGTTTAATTCTAACGTTGAATCTTTGTATTTTTATATTAATCTGATTAACATTTTGGTAGGCAACTCAGCACATTTTCAAAATTTGACACAATTCTTCTCCTTGTTATTCTGGTATTCTTTTACCTTCTCACTTTTAGCTGGACGTTTCCTGATGTTGTCCCTGCCTTCTCCCTAAGCCATAGGTAGGCACAGGACCTTTCTAGCAGGGTGAAATGCCCTTCCAGTTCACTGTGTCTTTCTAGCATGGTTCATATTGGTTTTAGCCGAAGTTTAGCTGTAAATGAGTCACTTTTCTTTACCTTCAGTGTGGAGTCACTTCTCCATACAGAATAACCTATGACCTAGATGTAGAAGGGCTTTTTAGCCAAGACCTGCTTGTTACTTAACTGGTAGGATGGGAGAACCCTAGACTCTAACAGCCTAACGTGCTGCTTATGAGCAAAGAGGCAGAGTCACTGAGAGCTGATATTCCCCCAGTGTTCTTCCCAAATATGTCTGTCTCAGAACTGAAATAACTGGCTGGTAGAGACATCTGATGTGCCTCATCTGAAAGAGCAGCGGAATGTGCTTCCAGATATTTTCACAAGCAAAAGGAGAAACACAGATACGGGTAGGGCTTTGCAGAGAGGAAACTCACATCAGGATAAACCAATCCAGATACTAGTTACCTGAACAGATTGGGAAATAGAGATTTGCATTCTAATATAGAAGTATTTTTTTTTATCATTCTCTTCTGCATTAGTACGGCTTGTGCTTTCCTTTGTTCTGGACAATATAAGTTGAAATATTGTCGTGATAAACTGTATGATGCAGTAAGAAAGAATTAACCACAAACAATGAGAAAAGTAATGCAAGGGAAGAACAGGTTGGGGCTTTTCCCTACATTTGAGTTGTAAAAGAATCACGGGGAGTGCACCCATTAAAATGATTTGGGGATAGGATACTAGAATAATAGGCTTGTAATAAAAGCACAAACAAAACTAATGAAGTTCTTAATATTGTCTCAGATTCTCATTCCCTATCAGTTTTATTCCTTGAAGTAAGGTGCTGTAGACAGTGACTGCCTGACCCTTGAAGCCTCAGGACCTGAGGTATTATGACACTAATTCTTATGATCCTAACATTTCAGAGGAGCTGGCTATTAAATGGAGAGTATTTACAACAGCCAACATGTGTGTAGAGTACTATCTTTCTTTTAATGTGCCTTCCCTACTACAAGAAGCAGCTGGGTGGGAAAGGGAATGTGGCAGAGAGAGCTGGGACTGTGGTAGGAGGATGAATTCTCCATGTTATCTTCCTTAGCTACTCCCTGAGGAAAAAAAAATGTTGACATATTTGGGGGAAAGAGAGTTGAACAGAGAGAAATAGCTAGCTCAGGCAACATACAAAAGCACGTGGGAGAAATGGTATCCTGAGGAATGTAAAAAGGAGAAAGATGTCCAGAGTTGAGGGAGGAGGTATCTAAAACCCTATGGAAAATACAATCAATTCAGAAAATTTCCTTATGTGTCAAAGGGATCCTTGGAGGAAGTAAGTTTTGGAATCATTACTATGTAAGACTGGTCACTACATCCTAACAAACCTCCAGGCTTGCTTTATCAGAAAAATAGAAATCGCTAAGATAGTAATTAATAATTAAGCTCAAGTCCTTTATTTCACTACCCCAGAAATCAAATTCTGGTGTTCTGCCACAGGCTTCTGGCAAAATGGCTGCAACCTAAAATCTCTAAAATGCCCTTGAGTGGCAGGTCCTAACAACAAGTTCTGTAGACTGTAAACAGAGAAAACCCTGAAGAAATAAAAATGCATTGGTTTGTCTTTCTGAAAGAGGAGAATTGAGAAAATGGATCCTAAAGAGACTTGCTATGCTGCAAACAAGTACATCCGTTTCTAATCTACTAATACCTATTGCTGGCCAGATTGTTGCTTGCTTTATTCATTCATAGAGTCCAGCTAACTGCTCATATGAGAAAAGTGAGTAAGATCTGGAGCATTTTCGATTCCCTTCAGGCCAAATTACACAGAAATATCAAGAAATGTCAAGATCTAAAGTCTAACTACTGGACCTGAACTGCAGGATGCCAGATTGTCTCCTTACCTTGTGAGGACAGCTGCTCTACCCAGCTGTCTCATGTAGAACCATCTTTCACTATGTAGTTTAGAAAATCAAATATAAAAACTTCAAAATTAATTTAAACAGGCCTGGAATGGCTTGTCCTTTATCTCTAGAGCATACTACAGGTGACACTATACCTCACACAAGCATATCCCATTAGCCATGGGATGTGTCTGTCATGTTTTTATTGCCCCACCTAAGGAGGCTGATCATTGAACAGCTGGTTGATCCCATGACAGTTTGGATGACCATCTAATGGAATTCACAATATTACCTAAAAAAGAACAACCAAGCAAAGAGTCCAATCCAAAATAGTTTCTGCAAACAAATGAGAATTTTCTATGTTGCATATTTGAGGGAGGGAAGGGAGTAACCTCCTAGGTTTGTAGAAGAAACCCTGAAATTATGACTCAGTTGCACTTCACAGTTTTAGAAAAACAGAAAACAGATATAAAAGTCAATTTTATCACGACTTTTTGCAATTGGGGCTATATTATTATTCATCCTCTTTAAATTATCGTATTTGTCAATAATACTACACAAAATTTTTTTTTTTCCTGGATAGCATACAGACTTCTTAAGCTGCTTGCTTTTGTCTTACTAATTAGGCCATTGACAGCAGTTCTACAGGTGATCTGTGGTTTCCCAGAGTGTCTGTTTTAGGAGTGAGAAATAGTATTGTTACTTTTGTAGTTCATGGAATGCCTTGTCATTAGGGCTTGGAAATCAGTATTTGTGGCTGAAAAAAAACCCAAACCAAAAAGACCCCAAAAAACCAAACTGTTGTTCCTGCAGTTTTTTAGTGTGGGATAAAAACATAGCAGCTTGTTACAGAGCCAGCCTTAAAAGCTCAAACTTTTGCTGATCTGCTTGGCATTAATTAGACATTTGGTATCAGACAGGAAAAACAGTACACTGAAAAACAAAGAGAAAGGACCTGAAAATAGAGAAGAAACTAGGCAGGAAAGCTTGGAAGTAGAGATGCTGATAGCAAACTGCTGTCTGGGACAGCAATAACTTTATTAAGAATATCTCACGTTTCTATATTGTACAGTTCATTCCGTATAGAGGGGAAGGCAAGGCAAGGCAAGGAAGGGGAAAGGAGAGGAGAGGAGGGGAGAGAAAGAGGAAAGAAGGGGAGACAAGGCAAGAACGCATGAATTTGCTGGATTCTTCTATGTTTCTAGGCAAGTAGAAAGAGCAGAGATGATTCTTTAATAGCCCAGAGGACAGAAGCAGTAACTGCATTGTATGCTTGTTTTCTCCTATATATAGAAAAATAGCACTATATATTGTAGTTCTGTCTACCTTCTATATTCCCAGTGAGAAAGATGACACAAATGTGGAAACAAGGGAGCAAATGCAAGGAGCATAAGTGGTTTATTTATTTGGTATTGAAAGGAAAAGTCTGTGAGAGTGTTTGACTTTCACAAATAGTTTAGCTAAAGGGCGAGAACATCATAGACTTGACTACTTCGGTGGTGCTGGTACATCATTAAATGCACATGGATCATGTGAAATGATTGTAGGTGCATGGCTTTCTGTCAAATTGCAAGAGGATTTTCAGTCAGTATTATACTAGAAATTTCCCCAGATAACTACAGCTGCACAGTGCTCAGCAATTCTAAGGCAGTTTCCTCCGGGTTTTAGTGTCGTTGTTTTCACAGGAGGTAAATCACGCACTATCACATACTCTGCTGCTTGCTAAGAGTCAAGCTGTGTTTTGGTGCTAGTGGTGGTTTTGCTTTCGTTTTTCTTTTTACCTGACCAAAGTAAAGAGACGTGGCATAGCTAAAGAAGGTATTTTTGTAGGAGTCAGTGGAGAGACAGGCTATTCTGCAGCAGTGAAAAGCAAGCCATCTGCAACAACCTCTTACAGTAATATAGATGGGCTCACATCTATGCACAGAGTAAGCATTCTCCTTGAACTCCTGGTGTGTCGCCTGTACTTTGGAACAACATTCTACCTATTGTCCATTGGGCCTCCCACACAGGAGAGGGACAAAGAAAGAAAAAAGAAAGAAGGATATAAAGAAAAACAGCGGCAGCACATTTTTTTATGCTGCTGAGCTTTTCTTCCTGCAAAAGGAAAGCAAATGGCCTTTTATTCACATTGCTGCCTATGGAACTTTCCTCTCTGTGGATCCCATTAATTTTAACACACTGGTCTTGCCACATACATCCAAGCTCCTGTCTCATTTTTGGTGCCTTTTGGTGCACTGAAGACTCATAAGAGGAGGCAGGACATAGCTTCACAGGACAGAAGAGGGCAAAAGCTCAAAGTAAGTGAGAATTTTCTGCAGAAATGATAGATTGCTGACAATCTTGGAAAACAAGGCAATATTTTCCCCTTCTCTCTTCATTCATCATCATTCAATTTACAGTCAGAAAGGGGAAAGTGTTTTCTGCAGAAGTTGAGCTTCTATCCACTTCCTAAATAGTCAGAACTTGTAATGATACAAGTGATCATTTCTGGACTGAAATAAATTCAATTCTTATTCAAGCAAATAAAATGTAATTCACAATTATAATGCAATAAAAAAGGTGCAGATGTTTCTTTGCAGTTCTCTTCACTGACTTTCTCCGTGTTAGATGTTACTCTTTTTATGCTTAATAAATTCCACAAAAAAAACGTTTAAATAGGTAGTCTATTAGCTAGCATTAATGATCAATGACTAATAATCACACTACACTGCAGTTCAAGAAAGCCTAGAGAGTTTTATAATACAAACGCACAATTACATGTTAGTTGGAATGGCTGAGTTTTAAGCGATCTCTTTTTTCTGGGTGAAAAGTCTCTTGTCTACTCCTGGTTCCTGATATACAAATTAAAATGACATTTTCAATGATAACAACTCTGAACAGTTGAGATTTTAATCCCAGATTTTTTTTTAACTGTCTTTCCCTGAGATTGCACAGGACTATAACTTATACTGAGTAGAAAAAAAAGGGAGAAAATGATGCAATTTTATTCTGTATCAAACTTCAGATTATTTTTTTTCGGATTTGATTAACAGTATTCTCTCCTAGTTCACAAGAGAAGACCTCCCATACAGAATGGAGCACAATTCTGTTTTTATGGAGATCAGTACAAACAGGCACTTGCTGCTTTTCTGTATTGTCCTCAGTCTTTGAAGATGTGATTTTTGAATGTCAAATACCTTTCCTATAATCAGAAAGTAACATATGCAATAAAAAAGACAGATATATTCATTATTTAAACAGAAGTTAAACATGAATATTTTACAAACTATTTTGCATTATGATAACCACATCTCTTAATTTTCTGAAAGAATATGCCTGTATTTTCCTTGAACTTCTGGGCAGCATCAGGATTTAATCTATACAATTCCAAAGAGAGATAAAAAGGCCCACAAAATCTGCCTCCCCCAAGATTAATTAACAGGGAACATACAAAGTCAAAGTTAACTCTCCCCTCTCTTTTCTTCCTGTCATTTTCCATCTAGCAGAGCTGATTTAACGCTTCAGGAAGTAAGGACATCTCTAGCTATAGGGAAAGAATAGTGCTTTTGAGAGAACCATGAAAACTGCAATTGATCCATCACCTCTTATGATGGAAAATTGTTGTAACTCTAGCACATGGTGATTTTTCTATATCCATTAAAAAAAAAAAAAAAAAAAAAAAAGGAAAAAATAACCAAGAGTGGATTTCTCACACTTATAGAAAATGTGCTGAAGAAGTGATGGAAGTAGGGTTTGCTGACATGCCCATAGCCTCCACATTATCGTTGTCCCATATAATACATATGTTTCTGGTCACATGGACTGAAGGGTTTATGCAGTCCCTTATGTTCCCCTCCATCACCATCACAACATGCATATTGCATCTGTACCTACTATGGCACAGGCAACAGTTTTAAGTTCCCCAGTATAAAAAAAAAAACAACCACAACTGAAATGATCATGGAAAAGTAATTTGCAAAGCTAGTAATTTTTTTCCTATTCTATATGGGACTGGGTAAAGCTCAATATCCACTCCAGCTAGCTAAACCAATATTACTAAGCTATATTCAAGTTAATCTTTCAGTATTGCTGGCCTCATAAACATAGTTGAATTAAAATGCCAATGAATGTATCATTGATATTTCTTTCACGCATAGCATACTACAGCTCAATAGGTTTTTGCGCATTTCCTTTGCCAAATAAAAGAAGATGGTAGGAAAATATTCACTGAAGTGGTATGTTAGTTAATTTAGGATGCTGACAGTACTGAGGTTCTTCAAAAATTTCTTTACTGGCTTGCGTTTAATCACCAATTTGTAATAACCCTGATTTCATTGCTGACTTGTGAGGCTTATGAGGAATTAACAGCAGCAAATGAGAAGAAGCTGGAATCCTTATGATGTGATGTTATTGCCTGTTATTAAAGCTAGGTCCACTTTAGTGAACTGCTTCTTATAAATTCATATATAATAGAAATTATGCACAGTTACAGAGCATTTTCAATGTACCTCAGGAGCAAAATTCCAAATGTTTTCTCCCTTCTCATTAATGATTATTGTGCAACTTTTATAAAATGCACTCAAAAAGCCAGTTGGTTTCTCCAAGTCAGTAGAAATGCTGAGAATTCTTCCCTATCAGGTGTCTCAAGCACAGCAAGCACCTACATTAGAAAAGTCATGGATAATTCTTTGGTATTTTCCCTAACTTCTGCCTAACAGTGATGATTATCCTGGTTTACCACACACCTGCACATAGTCAAGAACATAGCAGCTATGTAACAAGCTCAAAACCAACCACTATAGATGCTTCAAAGAACAGATCCTCAGCCTTACTGCCTGGGGGTTTCCATGGCACTCAGAAACACCACTAGCACTGAAGTCCATTCTTGGATTCACAGAAAAGAAGGGAACTCTAAAGCTATAGCACATTTTTCCTTGGATGGATTTTATGCAAAATGCTGAACTAAACCATTTAAATATGCATTTAATGATAGCCTTGTTTTTTAAACTCTTTCGCCTGATATCCAATCAGACCTAAACATAATCAGCACATAAACATCTTTCACAGTAAAATGAATCCTTTGTTTCTCTTGACCAAGAGAAAAGAGCATGTTTCAAATGATGTTGGAACAGGTTTGCTGAAAATGGAACCAACAGCAGTGAGGTAAAGAGAATTTCTCTCAGTGAGAAACTTTTCTCTCCTACATTCTGGTGATTATGTACATAGATGTTCATACATTTTTGTTAAAGAAAAAACAATTTGCTTAGAACTGAATACAAATTTCAAGGCTTTGCTTTTTTATGATATTACTGTTGTTGGGTTTGGTTTTTTTTTGGCAATAAAAATGAACGCAAAAAAACCCAAACAAACAAAACCCCAGAACATCAAGGCAATATGCCAGTTTCCTCACTGCTTCTGTCCTCTATGGTCAGCTACAGCAACTCTTGTTCTGAGGCTCATCCTTTTTTAAAAAAGATCTCAGTATATATTGCAATGTTACTTTCATTTTTCAAAAGCCTTATGGTATTATCATCACAAGCCAAGCCTTAGGGCATTATCACAAGCTAGAAATGAGGCAGTAAGAACTGTAGTTGTACAACACAGTACTTCAGGAATACCCTAAAAGGCACTCTTAGTTAAATGCAGTTCTAGTATCCAACTTTTTGAGCTGCTGGGTGCAAAATAAGCAACACAATGGAAAGCACAGGCCACTTCAAACAGAAAAAATGTGCCTTTTGTCAGGAAAAGCACGCAGGCTGTAGAATATAAAAGCATCAGCAACAGAGTGGCACCTATGTTTGAAAAGTAGTATGAAATACATTCTTAAATGTGCTTCATACAGAGAAGGTAGAACATATAATTATTATCTGATACTGCTGGGTTTTCTCCTTAGTTGTAAGTGGTGGCCGAAACATTGGCAGTCTTAGTTATCACTTTGGTTAGGAGGGAAGGCTCTCTCTCAGGGCTTCAACCCTGTATTTAAATGAGAGAACATAATGAATACCTGTATTCTGGTCCTTAAATTTATCTTCCTTACAATTTTTAAAATTCATGATCAAAGTATCAGTTGTCATTATGACAATCAGTTAAAAGGAATTACTTTGATGACCCAGAGGCATTGTAGATGTGCATTTTTACATTAAGTAGTAATATGTAATTTATTAGTAATATCTGGAGTAAACCCCAAAAGCATATCTTAATTTTCATCTCATGTAAACCCAGAAGAGTTGCAGACATAGCAAAAAAAAAAAAATCTTGCCGCTGACAATGCATTAACAGCGAGATGTTCCTGTTTTCTTGACACAGGCTTGACTACTACTTTACCTCTGTTTAGTAACCTAATAATCTTTCCAAATTCCACAGGGGATATGAATTCTTTATCAGGCTTAAGTCATACTGGAGTAAATTCACAAAAAAAATCCAAGCTGCTGTTTGTACTAATGCCAGCAGCCCCATCGATCTAGTAATGCTATACAGAGCAAAAAGATACATAACAGAATCAGTCTGGGGATTAAGTGAGAAGTTTCTTGTTGTTTCTGTGGACATTGCTAGTTTGTAAAACTCTGTAATGGGCTAGATTTTTCATTTTTGCAAGGCTATTTCTACATCTTCTTTCTACAGAAGGGAAATAAGCAGCCTAATAACTCTCAAGTCTGTTAATTTCTTATTCTGGACTCCAAGTACACTCACTGTACATGCACAGAAAATTTCAAGATTATTCTTTGTTTTTCTGCAATCTTTTTCATTAAAGAAAGTCAGGAGAACCAACAGGCTTCATAGCTGAGAGGCACTCAGGCGCTTGGGGAAAGCTGTGCAAGCTTCCTGGGTAGTTCTTCGTCCTTGTGTAGCCAAACAAATTTTTACTACATTTGTCGTATCACAAATTTTGGGATTGCCAGAAAAATAAATAAAAACATTAGGAATTCTTTTAAAATGTACTCAGGAAACATCTAAAACAACACAAATCCATGTACAAAAAATCTAGGTATGGCTACATTGAACTGCTCCATGATCCTAGCTAGGATCAGGAGAAATAGCTTGAAAGAGTTTACATTAATCAGTCCAGCTGATGGGAGTTCCTATAAACTGATGCTACTTATAGTTAATACGAACATTACTTTCAAAAATAGATGCCAAAACATATGACATCAGTTTTTATCCATAGTATAATGCCATTGACTTTGACATGACTGCAACAAAGATATGTACCATTATTTAAACTGAGAGTACTAAGCTGCCATCATAGATAAATCTCTTACAGAGTATTCTTGATACATTTTTTTCTTGCCTAGAACTGATCAATATAGAAATGTTCCTGACTATGATTAATGATGTCCCATAGGTAATGGATTGTTTGCCCGGTGTCTTCTAAGCATACATAAGAATTAATATGTCTGAGTCAATACAATATGGTTTGCTCTCTGACAAAGGAATAATTTTATCAATGTATTTTACTTTCTGTTATGTGGAGAATGAGTTGAATTTGCTTTGTATACCCATCTGAGATGGCCACCAGCAGTACTGTACAGAAACAAGAACAAGGCTTAAAAAACATATCCCGTAATCTCCCATTGGCACTCATCGCCTTTACAATGAGGGTGTTTCATTTCTTATCAGTAGCAAATCCCTTCACAGCAATAACTGCAGAATATGTGCTAAGCTGGGATACAATACCACAAATGGAATTTTGACTGGAGAAAAAACACATAGTACAATTTATTTGAAAGACCAAAGTTGTCAGAAAAAGAAGTAGCATTTTAAACTGAGAAGTCGCCTCAGCTGTACTATTTAAACCTCAAAAGAGATCTATTCAATATTGCAATTGTAAATTTAAGCATGGCCAGAAGGCCCGAAAGAAGAAAAGAAGTATATTTCTGCAGCTCTTTCCAAAACAAGTAATAAAAAAGTGCCTTTATTCTCTTTCTCTCATTGCTTTTAGAGCAACAAAGAAAACTGAAGTATGAAAGAGTGCTGCAGAAAGTGCAAGAGCAAAGGTAAATTTGAGAGTAGTTTTCAAAAACAGAGGCTTAGCAGGGAGAAAGCAGAGAAATAGAGTTCTCATTATTATATTAAGACATGCTCAAAAAATATTATGCTTATCGCCTTATTGGTCCGTTGGTTATGCTCAGGTACAGCATCAGGATAATATCTGATATACTGTCTCCTGAGACCATTTCCCCACTGGTCTTTAGGCTGTTTCTTAGGTTGTCAACTACAATATTTTTTCTTGCTCTATTTTCATCCTGTAGCCTCACTGTTGCATTTCGCTCTTATCAAAGTTATCAAGAGAAAAGCAGAAGGAAGTTATCAGAAGAAAATGTGTATGCACTGGGAGTTATGAAAATCACATATTGATATACCATTTTCATTGATAATTATTTATCTGAATTTATCTTTCACTTAAAAAAAATAAGACTGTGAGAAGTCGATGTGTGTGAGTGTCTATGTGTATGTAAATGGTATATGAGATTTTCTAAATAAGAAAAAAGAAAAAGAAATCCATAGTTATACAGCCATAGTGTAATTTAGGTGAGATGGCATGTTTCCTTACCTTGCAATGCTGAAACTACTTTGTCCTCCATGGACTCCTTGTCCATGAGGAGTCATTCAGCGAGTTCCGACCACTCCTTCTGTAAGACACTTGCTCCCTCCATGCCTCAGCTCTTGCCCTGTCTGTCTTGCCTTGATTACCTAATCCATGGCCAAATGAGATGCAATGATTTACAAATGTGCATTTGTATAGAAAGATGGTATTTGGATAGTGACATCCAAACCAATGTGCAGAAGATATGGATAATGTAAACTGAAAACAAGTCTTCTGATTCTTTTTTTGTACTGAAGTGGCTTAACAAGAGCAGCTGAATTCATCAAGGCTGGATCATCAAAGGATAAGCATAAGAATAAGAGAACTAAGCTAAGAAGCTGACAGCTAAGAAGCTGGTGCTCAGCTGTGTGAAGATGCTCATTACTGCACAGTAGTTTATATTTAGATATGCCTATTATAAATATCTATATCTACCCAAAATGAAAAATAGGAGGTTGCTCTCCACCCCCAGGAATGCCTTTACTGCAGTTTCACCAAAGGAGATGATATACCAAAAAAATAGAACTTCACCAAATTCTTCTGAAAGGAGATAGATAGTTCTGCTACTATATCAAGCTGGTAACTACTTAAAGAAGTTTGTTTTAAAGGCAAAACCAGTGAGATAACAACCTGAAGGCATACTCCAAAGCCAGGAGACAGAGCCACACAGATTCTGGCCTGAGGAGAACATGCACCGTTCAAGGCACCTAGTTTAAAAGGATCTGTCTTGATTCTCGGAAAATCCCAGAACCAAAATATGAATGTTGACACGCAAGTATCTCATTTCCCATCATGCTCTTTTCAATCACTCCTGCTGAAGGTGCAACATTATTCTGTACTTCACCCTTTCTTGACATAAGCCCCATTCAGTTTTCCCTTGGAACAGTTATATCTTAGTTGAGGGTAGGTAAGTTAGCTACCCTCAGCTTCTCTGTAAACACCACAGAGCTCAGTATGTTATCACAAGACACTCTTTCTATAGAGATTCATCTTTACTCCAACAGAATTTAGAAGTTAGATAAATGCTTATCAACAAACTATCAGCTCTTTTGCCTGTGTTAGTACAGCAACAGAAAGTTGTTACTATCATATGGCCTTTATCAGATGATAAAATGTTCATGTGGTGTAATTGACACCTTTTTGAATAGTAGAACATAAGTGCTGTTTTTCTGATTTCTGTTTTTTTAAACAGATGGGCTTCATATACTTTAAAATGCCGAAGTAAAATTTAATGTCCCATACACTGGGTATGTGAGCATAAATGGTCAATTGTTTGAGATTATTTTCAAATGGAGTTTAGGTGTAGAAAAATAAGAGTCATTTGGATTTTGTATTTTAGGATCTGATTTTGAACAGTTGTACATCCACGTGAGAGTTATCACTATTTTTGTTCATCTAATTCAGTTAAATAATGTTTTTGTGGCAGAGAATAAAATTCACTCTATATTTTGCTTGCAGCCCAGGAAGCCAACTGTATTGTGGGTGAGCAGCAGGTCAAGGGAGTCCCCTCTGTTCCATTCTCAGGAGACCCCACCTAGAGTACTGCATTCAGCTCTGGGGCCCCCAACATAAGGACATGGACCTGTTGGAGTGAGTCGAGGAGGGCGAAAAAGATGACCAGAGGGCTGGGGAACCTCTCCTGTGAAGACAGGCTGAGTGAGCTCAGGTTTTCAGCCTGGAGAAGAGAAGGCTCCAGGGACACCTTATGGGAGTCTTCCAACACCTAAAGGGGGCCTACAAGAAAGCTGGAGAGGGACTTTTTACAAGGGTATGTAGTGACAGGACAAGGGGAATGGCTTTAAACTGAAAGAGGGTAGATTTAGATTAGATTCTCGGAAGGAATTCTTCCCTGTGAGAGTGGTGAGGCGCTGGCACAGGCTGCCCAGAGCAGCTGTGGATGCCCCATCCCTGAAGTGTTCAAGGCCAGGATGGATGGAGATTTGAGCAACCTGGTCTAGTGGCAGGTGTCCCTGCCCATGGCAGGGGGAATTGGAACTAGATGACCTTTAAAGGTCCCTTCCAATCCAAACCATTCTATGATTGCATCTACCCCCATGAGAAGAAGAATTAAATGACAACGGGATAAACTTTTCCCTGGCCTCAAAACTGCACAAATACCTGGGGGGGGAAAAAAGACGTTTCAATGACCTTTTCTTTCCTTCAACTGCTCTCACCTTAAAAAAAAAAAGTGTCAAGCTCATGAGGTCAAAAGGAGGATTAAGGGATTTTACAGATAACCAGAATTTGAATCAACAGCTGAAATCTGAAGTTAGCAGGGTTCAAACTGGAAAAATGACACCATATGTAATAGCGAGACAGTGAGGGTGATCATCATGGAACATGAAAAATTTTTCATTACCTGCAGTTAAGATTGATGTTCTTCTAAAGATGCACTGAAATGGAGCTTATGAAGTCAGATGTTGCAATCACTTTCAGGAATTCTATAGTAATATTATCTAAGACGTAAACAGACATTTAAAATATTTCTCTGACTTCTAATTTTATGAATATTATTTATATATATCAGAAAAATCTGATATATACAACAGGATAATTATGAATAGGTAAAAGATTAAATCAACTTTTACTCCAAAGAATCTGATTTTCTTTTTTATACTTATTCTAAGAAATAAAAAAACTGTATAATTATATTGGATAATTGTCATTAAAAGTAATTAATGTTGTAAAATAGACATATGCTAAAAATATCTATACAAATCATAATTGCAGTAAACATGCTTTAGAGGGTAAGAAGAAAAGTCTGTTAAGCTTGTTGAATCACCTATTTAAGAAAGTATGGAGAGAACAGCAGAGGTAATTTGAAATGCGTTTATCAAATTATATCAGTTCAAGCCATCTTCTCCCTGGAAAACGCTGAGGGACAGGTGAACTATTACGATGACACAGGTCACAGCATTCACTCACACTGAGCTGGAAGGCTCCTTAAAAATCCCTTTGGATCAAGCTTCAGGAAAAGGCAGCATATATGTGGCATTCCCCGTCTGGAGGGTGTGATCAAAATGGGTCCATCAAAAAGTGGCTGCAGCCTTAAGTGCTTTCACCATAGTCATGGCTGGAAGCTGAGAAGTGATTTGTAGGTCAAGCTTTTACACTTACAGCTGATAACTATTAGAAGCTCTGTAGACTGCTGACAGACTTCTCAGGCACTGACCTAGATTTAGCCTGATTCAGTTCAAAGGCCTTTTTACAGGGAGAAAACCCTGTCCTTCCTTATATTCTGTTTAATTTATGCAACTCATTTGGTATAGAAGACTCTACAGCCAGTAGAATAATAAGACAATTTAAAGAAAGCATCAGGGGAATCCACTAAATATGAGCATACTCCAATTTCATCACCTCTGTGTGACTGACTGCAACAAAGATTATTCTATAGCATTATAAAATCGTGTTTCCTGTGAGCTATTCCCAAAGGACATCAATCAAAGGTTCAATCTCATTATAGACTTGAGAGCTTTTATCTTCATTGACAAGTTCAAGTTCAGGATGATGACTTTGACCTTCTCAGAGCACTTCTAAATCCACAGAAATGTGGGTCTTTTATCATGAGCACTTATTTCTGTGTATCCAGCAGAGCAGCTTACAGAAATTTTCTACTATATTCACCATAAGCTTAGATTTCACTTTTCCATGGTACTCCTTATAAAATTCTTTTCCACATCTAGAATCTCAAACAGAGGTAGGTCATTTACCATTTCTCTCATTTTAATAATTTTCTAGTAAAAATCTACCAATCCTTAACATATCAGTATCACATTCTAATGAGTACCTTTCTACTTAAATCCTTACATCTAAACAAAAATACCCTGTGCTTTTCTCACTAAAAAGGCTGAGCACGACCTTAGATGACTTCAAAGATAAGAAAGATATTCCCAGTTACACAGGGAGTTTGTGACATTCTGTACATTGGTATTCCTTCAACCTTAACCTTTCCCAAAATATAAGAATTTTCTGAAACTCTTCGGATTGCTGATACCACATAGTGTTCTTACCTTTAAAATCTCTTAGTAGCTATCTAGCAGAGTGCACCATCAAAAGCAAGCACATATATTAATTTTCAAGACTGACAACGACTGAATCCATGCATTATTTTTTTAAAAAATCAGGATACTTTTACATCTTCCTAAACTATCACAGTGCAGTGGGACAGCTTCCCAGAATAACTGCTGAGCCCAAAATTTTTAAAATTCCTGTTCTTTCTGTAGCAACATGTCATTTACAGAATGAAGCACTAATTTAGGTTGACTGACAATCACCAGATAAGGGCTTTTGTGCAAACCCTGTTGCATATCAATATATTAGGACTCAATTTTATAAAGATAATGCTAAAAATTCCTTTTAGCACACTGAGGATCAGTCCAAATTTCTATGCCAAGATGCATCCTATTTTTCAACACGGTACATTGGTCAACTCATTGCACATGTTAGCTCATCTTCACAGTGAAAATAGTGCATTTGCTGCTGATCTACACAGGACATTTCATCTTACACTAATTCCTCTAGATATTCAATAGCCCTGGAAGCCATCAAAATGGCTTTCCAACGCTATTTCCAGAATCTTTTCAGGGGTTTCTATGCTTGCTTTGTATTACAACTAGAAATGAATATCTGAAATAGCAAGTATACACAGGAAAATAAATCAGTTGATCTCTGGTTTTGGCTCTCTTGGAAGATACTTGCATTAGAACTGGAAGATAGCTGAAACTATTGGAGTTGGGCAATCCTTAGATTTGGAACGTCTGAGTTTTAAATATGCATTGCAGCCCCATTGCTATTTTTCGTGCTTAATATCATGTTCTTGTTCTTTCTTAGTTTTGGTCGTTGTGTTCTAGGCACCTTGTATTCCATAAGTGCTCATTAATCAGCAGTGTATTCTGCTCATTATTGGCTTAATTTCAAGCCAATCTCTAACTACCTGAAATTCAATTCAGCTTTATAGGACACGTAAACCACATCAAATGAAGCACTTTTCCCCCCCTATTCTACTCTGGTTTTTTGACAATTCTAAAGATATAAAAGATCATAAAACCTGTTTACTTTTTCTGTTTAACTGAACCCTCATGTACTACTTTTCAGAACTGAGGGTGGGGTGGGGTTGTATTTTTTGTATACAGCCTAAAAGTTTGCATTTATTTTCTTATTGGTAACATCACTGAAGTGTTTTTTTGCTTTTTAAGAAAAAACATGATGAGCATTGGAAAGCAGGAAAGGAAACACACTGCACTTCCTTCACTCTGGAACTGTAGTTAATTTTACCTATTTAAAGAGAAAACAGAATATCTAAAAAATATATAAGCTACTGCTCTGCTTTTTTCAGTTATTAATACCTGTAATAAAATCTGTATTTTGGTACGTAAGCCTTTAAACTATCCAGAGTTCCTGTTCCTTGAATTCTGCTTGTCACACTGCCAATTTATGTAATTTCTTTAAGTGTTTTTGAATCCAGCCCTTTCTAGTTATAAGTACTATAAATGGCATGTACATGTTCAACCAGCTTAATTAGTATGCAATACATTCCTGCTTCTTAGATTGTCACCAATGCATACAGTGAAAATAAGGGCAGAGGAATTTGCTATGAGTAATTTGTAAATATCTAACTGCAATGCTAAATCTAGTCTTTGGTTTTCTTTTGTGGTCAGTAGTGAGCAAGAGGACAGTTCGAAGTGCCCAAAAGTTGGCTTCTCCTTGGATTTGCCTGGTGCAGGTTAGCTATGTAGGGTGCCTAAAGGTCAGATTTGTCTGACCAAAAGCAGATATGAAGAACTGAGCTGGTCATGTGAGGCTTCTTTTCAAGGTCAGTGGGAGAAATAGGGAGTAAATCTCCTCCTTCTAAACTGCGTGTCTATAATATGCCTAATGGATCACTTTTTCTTTCTCCCACTGACCTTGAAGAGAAGCCTCAAGTGACTTGGTTAAGTGTATATACCTAGAGTCTATGTTGTAAATGGCTGAAGCTGGATGAGACGAAATCCACATTAACCTCCTAATTTAGATTATTAAATTTAGCTATCAACTTCATGCATAGCTCCAGGGTATTCAGTAATTAATCTTTTTTTCCAGGTGTTGAAAAGTGTTTCACTTTATTTGTTACCTCTTCGTCAGTTTGTCTTTAGTTTTTTAATTCAGCAAAAATAATTTAGCAGATATATTTCATCCCAAAACTCACCCCACCTACTCCTTCCAGACCTGTAGCTCCCATTCCATACCCATATCAGATAGCTATCCAGATTCATGTCACTAAAGGTCTTTATCAGAAGTTGCAGTTTCTGTTTAATGATTGCACAAGATTCATGGCCTGCCTGACAACACAGGTGCATAGCTCTTGTTCAGAGGTTACACCCAGTCATTTAATCTCACCACACCATCCAGAAATATTTTAATTCTATCAAGCTTTGAGTTTGAATAGGTCAACCGGACCATTTGGAAGTGAGGCTCTCAAGTGAACAGTATGTCCTGTTATAAGAGCCACCCTGGGACCAACAGGGAGACAATGAGCAGGGCTCAGTGGTGAAACAAAAGGAAGGATGAACCAGGTAGGAAAAGTAAGACCAAGCGAAAATAGAAGCTCGCTTGGCCAGGCCTAAGGAAAAAGAAAGAAGAGCTGTGTAGAGAGACTACAGCCTGAAGCCTGAAAGGCCGGTGATCTAGCAGCTTTTGACATATTCTCCAGTTTTTTGAGATACAGCAAGGCCTGATGGCTGTGCAGTTTACTTGCAATGTCATGTGGGCAGAACCACCATCTCTTGCGAGGTCCCTAGGACCACAGACCCTTAGCTTCTTCTGAACGGTTGGCTCTAGGACATTGGAGAGATTTTTGGATGCAATAGGAAGAGGCTAGTGCGTAAAAGGTATGTAAGTACTACGACTACACATCCCTTTGTCTGGAAACAAGATCCATGAAGACATTCAGCTGAGATCAGTTTACAATAGTTTATGAAATTGGACAATCACCCAGACACTAGTGGTGGCAAACAAAATAGGAACAGAAGCAGAGGAGTCTGACCTGGACATTAGGGGAGAATGTGTCATCCGTCTCAGCTCCAAATTTGTAAATTTGGGCTTGAAGATCCTTCCATTGCACAGCTAGGATAGCAGAATACTGAAAAAATGAAATCAAAGTGTGAATAAATGCAAATTATATATTTTTGTTACACATTTATAATAATCTACTTCTAACATTTCCAAAGAATTTTGACAAATAAGAGATCATTGTTGATCAATACAACTTTTGGTGGCTCCTGCTTGGCAATATATATCAACAATCTCTTCACTGATTTTTAATTTTTTTTCTTCTTTCAATTATTCATAATACTCTACAAATTATGAATATTCTTTTCTTTGTAGAACTACCTCTTATAAAGCAAGACAGGACTCAAAATGTATACATGGCTCTTAAATGGTTACTACTTCTAGTAATAATGTGAGCTTTATGCCTGGTTGGAATTTTACATAAGCAAATGGCACCCCATTAAAGTAAACTTCATATTCCAAACAAACTTCATATGTCTGAAGGAAAAATCCCTCAGCAGCTGGCAGCATATGTGGAAGCAAGGCACGCTTGTCCTTTGTGTCTGAGAAAGGGGAAAATGAAAATGTGAATTCTGCCACTACTATTTAACTGCCATCGTACCAGGGCTGTCCAAGCAAGGGGAGCACAATCCACCTGTGTGTATCACAGTACCTTTTGGGGTTGTAACTTCTACGGGTATTGGCAATGAAACCCTGTGGGGCAGTGGCAGCAAACCGCTTCCATTGAGAAGCAGGAAGGGCTGCAAAACTGCAGCTACCCTGTATGCAAAGCTCCCACCTAGTAATAACCCACATCTCATTGATGTGGCTAAGTCAAACTGTTTGCTTCTTTCACTGCATAAGAAAATATTCTTATATTTCTTATCTATTCTTATATGCTGGGATGATGTGAAAATCAGTCATTGTAAGGACCAGAAATCTTAAAACTGTTCATGGCTGCAGTGATAATGTAGCTGTTGCTCTGGACCACCTCCTTTAAGGGGCTAGAAGGGTTGCTTCTGCAATACAAGCAGCTCAGAAATTGTCTTGCTGGTTCAAGACGTAGGAAGAGGGTAAGGGTGATGTACATGCCACAGGGCTGTTGAGATACATTGTGCTTTAAGTAGCTGAAGGACTTGAGGTGCAGGTCTCAGTTTGGAGAAGGAGAGCAGGGATGTAGGATAGGAGTAAAGGGAAACGTCACCAGCTATGGGCTATGGACTGGAAACACTGACCTTGAAGGAAAATAGTTAAAGAGATAGAAGATGGGATGCTGGAATGGTGGATGAGCAAGCGGAGTCTGCACAGAGGAGATAGATATATATATATATACACACACACACACACACATACACACATACATATACATACATATATGTATACATACATGTATGTCTAATTTTTTTCTTCGTTTTTGCTATGGAATATTATTTCCTTTCACTAGATTTGTCAATAGTTGTTAGAACCATTTAGCGACATGAATATACCCCTACTTACATTCAGGCTTATTTATCACACAAATTAAACATCGTATCACCACTCTCCTTTTAATTACTATCCCTATTGAAAGCTGCTGACCTGATTTACAGAACAGTACAGAAAATGCAAACTTACACAGGCTTCATTATGAGCTGTAAGCACCTATGAAAATGAGGCCAGCTTTGTACTGGGGTATTGCACAACCCAGAGCTAATGAACCAACCCTGCTGCCAAACATCTCCTGTATAAAACATTCATGATGACAACTGCACATTGCTGTGTGGAGGCTGGTACTTTGAGAGTATGGGGTTTTTAAATCACCTACTTTTTCCTGACCTTTGCAATATATCGATGATCATAGAAAGATGGCAAAAGACAATGGCATTGATTTTTGGTGGCTGTAAGCATACAACTGTTTAATTTTAAATGGTATTTAATGTATCGGTTTATTTTAATACCAAAAATATTGGCACAATTTGCTAAGACACAAATCATGAAGACAGAAAAAATTCTAAATACAGACACACTAAGCCAAATATAATAATAAAACAAAATATGTTTGACAAGAAAGCTATGTCGTTACTGTTTCAAGGTTTTTACTTTGATTTTTGATGGTAAAAAAATGTTTATGTATATTTTCTGAATTTCATAATTTCAGATGTCATAATGAAGTCTGCTCTGATTACTTACCTGGCTTATATTGTGAACTTTGCCAGCCTGCCACTTCATCCTGCTTAAATTGCTGTGGGGCTTGCACAGCTTCAGCACAACTTTCCAAACTCCAGCCATGCTGGCATTTTTAAAACTAACATCTTAGAAGAGATAAGAAAAATACCACTTTGCACAACATTCAGCCCTAGTCTGAAATATTTGAATTATTGTGAAGTCGGTGAAGTTTAGACTATAGTCTGGCTAAACTGATCCCATTGTTTTTGTAGAAACAAAGGTGATTTGGGTAGCAAGTGTGTTAGAAGTTATTCAGAGCTTACAGATCTGTTCTAGTGTTTGGAAGTCTTACTGTTCATGTCATGTTTGCTGTTTGACATTGAGGAACCAGAAATTTAGAGTAAAAATTGCCAGATGTTCTGTATTATAGTATTTATGGAACAAGATTATTTTTTTTCCAAAATCTAATCCAATGATGCTTGCAGGATCTTTGGGAACGGCACCGAGGGATTTATAAATGCAGCTGCAGTTCATACATGCCCAGGATAACTTAGTGCCAAGCAGTGATTAGACTATTCCTGTAATCTAATGACCTCCCTGACACTGGCCATGGATGTATTAATAGCAGCAATGTTAATTATGTGTAATGGACTGTACCTCCTCTTTGCTAAATTCAAAGCATTACAGAGAACTGATATATTAAAAAGTGTTAGGAAGTAATTCATCCATAATTGCATGATGGAAAATAACTAATATAAATTGTGAAGGAAGGGAAAACGTTACCAGAATATTAATGTTCTGCTTTTTAAATATAATATAGCAGTTTAATCCACTGGACAGCATCTTTGCTGGCATCAATGAGAATTTACAGTAGATTTCAATTAATAAGAGACCTTTTTTCTTGTTCAACATTGTCAATTAAAACACAAGAAGTACATTAAAAAAGTCTAAACCCACAGAGCTTCAGAGTTTAAATAAACTCCATCTCCTTCATTCATACCGGCATATTTGCACGCTGCAGTATTTTATGTAAATCAGGCTGTATTTGCATCTTCAAAAAAGCCAAAAATTAGACCAGGCTTTGAGCCTAATTGGTTGCAATAAAAGATCTGATTATGTAAACACTTGAGCATAATTCACAGAAGCCTGAGTAGGGGCACTCTATCCGCATCCAACTGCTGAAACATGGAAACATGTTATAATCTAAATTGTGATTCCTTTGTAGCATCTGTAGAAAAATATGCCTAGAATCTTTCTGTTTTAAAAAATTATTGAGACCTGTGTTTCCCTTTTAAGAAGACCTCGGTCTCTGGTTAACCTCAAATTACTGGCATAATCCAACACTTGTCCTTCATCAAAAATGACCCAATTACATTAGGTATTTTTAAACTGAAGATTACCCTTACAGAAAAGATCAGGCTGAAATGTTTTAATTGCATCAACTATCTTAAGTAATTCATTAAAATGTCACAACACTGACAGATGATGCTCTCCAGAGTTCATGTATATGTGATCTTGGCTGCTTTAATGTTTTTTTTTGTATCACCCATAATCATTTTACTCAGCAAAGACGCTTCTGTGTTTATGTAAGAAGAACAATGAAAAAGTCATTGTTTCAGAGGATGTAAAATCTGGAGAACTTGTGCACAGACCTGAAAACACATTTTTTCTTTTTTATTTTTGTTTTTTATGAAAATAAAAATCTCCTAAATAAATCACTGAGAAGTCATGAGCTATGTAATAATGTAATCTCTCACTCTGCTGTGTATTTATCAGTCTTCACAGGGAATGTGTTTTAACTGGTTATTCAGTACTCCATTAGTTATTTCAGATCCAACTAAAGCTGGTTTGAGCTTTAGAGGACCTAAGAAAAAAAAGCAGCGACCTGATTTCCTGGTCTCACCAAAAACAGACAGACGTTCATTAACTAATTTAAATTTCCCATTGCCTACACAAACAGTGTAAAGAATAAAAGAGCTGCCTGGGTGATTACTATATCAAAGCTATTCTTAGGCAGGTTAGAAGAAATAACTTCAGTTAAACTAAATAGGCATCTTGTGTATTAAGAAGGTCATAAGGTTAGCAGATAGAGGTATAGGCGAGACTTGTTAAAGAGTTGCACTTTGACTAAAAGCAAAGTTAGTAAACTAAATCAATACAATATTAACACTGCATATGTTAAGTAGATCGAAATCCAGCGGTAGGTTTTGAAATGTAGTGCTAACTTAGATGCAGAGATCATCAGGCACGATTCCCATAGGCCCTATGAGAATCAAATCAATTGATTTTATTGGAACTCCTTCCTACAGGAATCAAATCTTGCTCCAAAGCTACTTCACATTTTTACTATTGACCTGTTTTCCAATGACAAGAAAATGAAGAAAGTGGTAAAAAAATGAGGGCAGTCTGCTTCTACAGTGACACTCATTTGGTTAACAGGGCACAGCCCTTACCTCCACAGAGAAAATTGTGTGTCTAAGACAAGAATGGAGGGAAATGCGTACTGGAGAGATACCTCTGTCCTTGGAAGAAGCGACCAGAAAAGCCTCCTGTGATCAGTGGATGATCAGATAAACATGTGCTTGTAGTGTTTTACTCAGTGGTCAAAAGAATTACTACATGTACCAATAGTTTGTGAAGAAATGAAAACATGAAAGAGGGAAACATAAGAACAGAGAGATTACATAGATGCAGCTGAGGTTAGAATACAGTTTCACAGAATCACAGAACCACAGAATCATAGAATGGTTTGGGTTGGAAGGGATCTTTAAAGGTCTCTAGTACAACTCCCCCTGCAACCAGCAGGGACATCTTCAACTAGATCAGGTTGCTCAGAGACCTGTCCAGCCTGACCTTGAATGTTTCCAGGGATGGGGCATCTACCACCTCTCTGGGCAACCTGATCCTGTGTTTCATCACCCTCATCATAAAAAATATCTTCCTCATATCTAGAGTGAATCTACCCTCTTTCAGTTTAAAACAATTAGCCCTTGTCTAATTGCTACAGGCCCTACTAGAAAGTCTGTCCCTATCTTTCTTATAAGCTCCCTTTAAGTACTGAAAGGCTGCAATAAGATGTCCCTGGAGCTTTCTCTTCTCCAGGCTGAACAACCCCAACTCTCTCAGCCTGTCCTGTGTTCCATTCGTTAGATCACTTTTTTGGCCCTCCTCTGGACTGGCTCCAACAGGCCCATGTCTTTACTGTGCTGAGGACCCCAGAGCTGGATGCAGCACTCCAGGCGGGCTCTCACCACAGCAGAGCACAGGGGCAGAATCCCCTCCCTCAACCTGCTGGCCACGCTTCTTGTGATGCCGCCCAGGATACGGTTGGCTCTCTGGGATGCGAGCACATATTGTTGGCTCATGTCCAGCTTTTCATCCACCAGTACCCCCAAGTCCTTCTCCTCAGGGCTGCTCTCAATCCCTTCACCCCCCAGCCTATACTGATACTGGGAGTTTCCCAGGTCCAGATGCAGGACCTTGCACTTGGCCTTGCTGAACTTCATGAGGATCACATAAGCCCAGATCTCAAGGTTGTCCAGGTCCCTCTGAATAGCATCCAGTCCCTCACGTGTCAACTGCACCACTCAGCTTGGTGCCATCTGCAAACTTGCTGTGGGTGCACTCAATCCCACTGTCTACGTATTGATGAAGATATTAAGCAGTACTGGTCCTGAAACAGACCCCTGAGGGACACCACTCACCACTGATCTCCATCTCCACAGTTTCCACCTCTTACGTACATACGTGAAGAACTATGGGGCATGGAAATAGAGGGGGATCAGCATCGCTCAGTCTTTGGGATTAAATGTCATGGATGCCTCTTAGAAATTCCTTAACTTCTGTCTTGCAGCTGCTTGCTTATTACCACAATTGGGTGGTTTTAAATCCTACTTCTCCAATCCACAGGACAAGTCCTACTACAGAAAAATGAAGGTACTGAGGGATTGTGAGGATTTGATCTTTTCAGCTTAATCAAAAGATGACATGATTACAAAGTATACAAATATTTTTCTGAGAAATATTTTTTAAAACAACACCATTAGCCTTGTAGATGAAAGCGTAAGAATGTTCAAAGGCTGAAAGATAAAGCTGGACAACACCAAGCACAAAACTACTTATTTTCAATAGTCAAAATAAGTAATATTTGGAGCACTTTAGCAAATATTTACTTTTCCCTTCAGGGATCATGCTTCAGGGTTCACAGTCCAGTTACATTATATAGAAATCTATATTTTATATATATATATATATATAATGTGGAGCTACTGAAACACAGAAGATAGAAGAGAAACAAATGCCAAGGCATGCAAAGGCTCTGAGGCTGAACCAGAAGGATGAGGGAGAGTTCAGAACAACCTTTACCCTGTGAATTTTCCACAGAGCTTAGAATATATGGACAATAAGTGAAAAATATATGTGAAATAAGTAGCAAGCTCAGGGGGGTTAGATTTGCTTTAACAATTCATCCACATTAATGAAATCCTAGATATATTACATCATTAGTGAACTACAAGGAGAGCAGATTTTTTGCACCATCTTAGATAATACTATATCAATGCACCTTCAAAAAAAACTTCTAGTATAACTAGAGTGTCAGATGAGACTATGCATGCAACTTTTATCTCCAAAAGCAGAAGACACTCTTGCTTTACAATTACAGAAGGATGGAACCAGAAGAAACCAAAGCATCGAATCAGAAATGGTTGGATATTTTGCTATACACAATCTTTAATTCATTCAGATAGTACAAATATCAGTATTGGAAATATTATGTAATCTAAATTGTTAATTCTCATTAACTGTAACAAGTCTATGCCCCTCAGAAAACCTGGGCTATGTTATTTATTGAAAGTGATATTTTGATTATATTGGCCAAGATTTGGAAAGTTATGTTATTTAAGGATTCAGGCAGATCCTAGGTTTCAGAAAGCAATAATCATCAGTTTATAGCCATGTTAAGTCATCTTAACCTGTCCAAATTGTTAACATAAAGAACAAAACAGATCAGTGATCATTTGAATTTATCATTCAACCGTGCACTTCTTACAATCAGGAGCAAACTATTTTTGTTTTTATTACATTTCTGCTACTACAGTTAATGAATATAAGCAGTCATTAGTCTAATCATGCTCCAATTGTAAATACAATACATGCAGTCATTCACGAAGTACCATATGGCAACTCGGCATCTAACTAACCCTTTGGACTCAAAGTGTACTAATTATACATTGCTTTGTAAAGCAAAATGGTGCTTTGGTTGAATTCAAAACTGCCTGCTGGAAAACTGAAAAAGCTACTGGCAGTGGATCTAGACTATTTACTTACATATATGTGATAAAAAATAAAGAAGAAAGGAAAGAAGAGTGATGCAACTAGGAGGAACTTCTTATCACCTACGAATAACCATCAGCAGTTCAGGGATTAGAAAAGGCAATCTGAGCCTTACATATGACAAACATTGCACTTTTGCTCAGACAAAAAGGCTGGATCATGTTTGCAAAACAATTACTTGCCTCAGACAAGCATTAGCAAACTGTTCATGACATCCTTATAGAAAGGGGTTTTGATATTAGAAATCTCTTACATGACAATGAAGATTAATAAAAGCTATGGCAAACTATTATGGTTTTGTGCCAATTCAATGCAGTCTTATCAGAAGTCTTGTAACATAATATTGGTCTCATATAAAGGACCACCATATTTCATAGACTGACAAAAAGAAGCTTTGGTTCTCCAAAGCAAGCTAAAGAGTTCAGGAAAAACTCTGAAAATCACTGATGCTATTGAAATGACAGGTGTAAAAAAAATGTAATGGCTGAGTTATCTAGAAAATTAAATTAAATTTTATTTTAACATTATTTAAAGGAGTTACTATGCTTTTTCATGATCAAAAAGCAACAAAGATATTTGGCCACTAAGAACTCTGACCTTAGATTAATGGAGAAGAGAAACAGGAATGAACAAATAAAATATATACTCAGAAAGAGCAGTTTTCCCTCTCTTATGTGCTACTTCACAAAAAAGCAGGCTTTGAAGTTTCCAGGTGGAGTACAGTTATATACATACTTACTCCTGAGAGCAAAAATAAATTAAAAATGGAAAATTATATTACAGTTTCATAAAAGAGGTTTCATGACAGCTGTGGAAAGTTGTCTCTTAATGTTCTCACTAGATATTGCTCAGCAGCACACTAAACTTTTTTTTGGCATTTGAAAAGGCAACGGTTAAGTTATGTCCCTTGTATTAAAAAGCTTACTAAAATATAGTGACATAACTGTTTCTTCTGGTCATAAAAGTTATATAGAAGTCCATATATTTTCACAATGACTGATTGGGGTGACCTGTGTGTGTAATGTAAGTATAAAAGGCACATTATGATCTCAGAAAGAAAATAACCAAAAAGGAATTTTAAATTTAGTTGGTATCATCAGCTGTATGCAGAATTCTAAAAGTCCAGGATTTTGGCACATGCAAAACAAAATGATAAAGCGAATTAAATACATTCTTAAACACCAGAAAAGTTAAATAAAACAGTGAATGGTTCTGATTTCAGTCATAGAACTGTAACTAACATTTTCACTAATTTCCAATAATTACTTCTGGTCTACATCGCAGCTTCCTTCATGAGTTCTATCCTCATGTTGTAAATATGTTCACTGGAAGAATGTATTTGTGCCTACAATCTGTGCATTATGAAATCTGGAATGCTGGTTTGAAGAGCCAGAAACACATTCAAATGATATTAAAAAATAAAGTTTAATTTCATGTGGTATTTTTATATACTGTAAACAGATTAAGACGTCCCTTCAGAGTATCTCCTAACTAAAAACCACACAGACAGAAGGTAGAGATGCTGACATTAACATGAAGACATTTTTAGATATGTTGTCTCATATAACAATAAAAACCAGGAAAACATCCATCAGAGCCAAGGGATTCATAGTCCTGCAAAAGTGATTTGAAAAAAGAATATAGACCATTAACTCTTTGGCATTGTTCCATATAGAATTATTTTATTCTAGACCATTGCTCAATGTATGCTACAGATTGAGAGATCCTCCTTCACGCTTCCAACATATATTGAGAAGATGCACAAGAAAATAACAGCAGACTATGTAAAAGAATATCTGCTGCCACAGGCAAAATTTTCTATCATGTGTCAGACAGCTGATCTTTTATACTGTCTTCTCCCTGTCTTCAGTTGCCTATACCCCATTTTTACATTTGTTCTTGCACCATGTGAATTCATTGGCATTTGTGAAGTCACTCAGCTTACACAGGGACTGTTTACATCAGCATTTGAGTTTGGCTCAAGAGTGTGCTTTTGAAGTAAATCTCCTGTTCATGTTTTATGTATCGTGCTTTGGTTCACATCACAGAGCAGCTGTGCTATATACAAGAGACTTCTCATACGAAACTGAACTGAAAGATGCCTTACAGGGCTGCCCCTCCAGCACACTGGACATTAGGTCCTCAGCATCAGCTGTTTCTCCCTACACACCCACTCCTATTGGATTGCACTGCTTGCTGATACCCACAGCCATGTACAAGCAGCAACAGGCCAAAAGTATCTCCTGCTTACCAAAATAAACTATTTCTCAGTTTTAAAATTATTTGGACACATAGCTGAATCCTTTTGTAATAAAAGTATGCGATAAAGAGTGCAGTCTCTTGACACAGGAGTCAGAGAGGAAGCAATTTGGGAGCATGGTGTGAGATAGCAACAGATCTTTCCCAAATTAGGGTGACAAATGCACATGGGGAGTAAAACATGCAAGATGTGCATTGTACCAGTGATAGGAAGGGCAGGGTGAATCTTACCAATACCTGGAAATATTTCCTCGTGTCTCCCCTCTCCCTATATATGCCTTACTTCACCATCCTTTCATATTAATTTTTAATAGTAGTTTTCAAAATGAACTAGTAGTAATAAAATTGGGGTAGAGTTCTTCTATATCACCAACTGAAGCAGAGTGTCTATTTTTGTTCCAAGTTCTAATTTGGAAGAAGAGGCTAGAGAATGCGGATCCTCTTCCCAACTGTGGTTGACATGTTGAAATAAAGAGATGAATTGACCGTATGATTGCTAATTCTGACCGAAGAGACTGTCATCAAGTAATGTATCTAGCTAAAAGTAATCTAAACCACTTTTACACTGCTCATTTCCTGTGCTAAACAGTGTTTCCCTAAGATTGCACTGAGGTTGGGACTTCAGCACTATTTCTGAAGGCAGTTTTACACTGAGTCATCCATCCATCCTGATGCCCTCACCTTTCTTGGAGATTCTTTTTAGTAGAAGCTTTATTTTCTTTTCATTCGCTTGAAGATCAGGTGTTGTTTTGAACTAACTGCAAGGATGTTAGCAAATGGTGCAGGGTCAGCTGGAGTGATTAGAGGTTGATTCTGAGGAGCAGCAGAGCTATCCAAGTGGTAGAGATCTCCAGGTTGAATCAGAAAATTCCAGTTTGAGCTCATCTACAACCTGAATTTTTGATGTTTATGATTAAAGACAACATGCCTACCCTTGCTCTTTCAATGGCCTCAACTCAGGTTTCAGACACCAGCTATCATACTGAGAGTAGCGGGCTCTTGCATCGGGGTACTGTCAGCATCAATGTAAAGCTGTGCCTAGGCTCATACATCAAGTATAGCTTGAATTCAGTTGGCAAAGTAAATCCAGTAAGAGAGGAACAAAGCCATCAGAGTATAGATCAGGTACATCAGAGGCCTGTTAGTACTGAGACCAAGTGAGGCCAATAGCTAGTTACAGCTAACTAGCAACACTTTCACTTAGCCCACTTCAAGCCCAAGATACCTTTTAAAATTATTATTAAAAAATAACATAGGAGCTCCTCCTATGTTACTGTTCCTGAACACACCACTTTCCCTCTATCCCTGTGCTCCTGCGGACTAAATTCTCATCTTCCTCCAGCTGTCTACAACTCTGCAAAGCGAACCACCTGCCTCCTTTAAAACCTCATCAAATCCCATGAGCATGCCTTGCTGAGACCTTTCATAGCATCTTCCATTTTGCTCCCAGATTGATTAATTTTGTCTGGTTTTCCTTCTCCTGTGCTTTTCTTATTAGCAGACATTTCTCTCTTACACAACCTATTTGGCCTTATCTTCTATTTACCTTTGTCTCTTTCTCCAGCTCTCTGCATCCTGCCTTCTATTTACACTCTTTCAAAAGGAATAGGGCTCTTCTTCTTGTGTTCCAAACATTCTTTCTTCCTTCTAATACAGCTCTTTGACTGTCCTCTTTTGCAAAGCCTTGCTACAATAGATTTCCCCAACAGCTTTCCTGACCATTTATTTTCTGAAAAGTTAGTCTGTAAAATTACTTAGCAAAGAAACCTCAAGGATGCCTGCAATGGTGACATGAAAAGGATCAAACCTGACTGTGTATGATGCTTAGCTGTTCTTCCCCAGATGGAAGACTTTGTGTGGACTGTTCAGACCAGTTTTCTCCAGAGCATCCCCACTTGAATTGAGAATAATTCATATCAGAGATCACACCGAAAAAGAGCGAGCATAAGGCTGCACCAGTTTTGGCTCTCTCCACCCTATACAATTCTCCACCACCCCACCCTCATCAACCAAAGCATCTCAGGGCCTGTCATAAACAACGTCTCTACCAGGTGATAAAACCACAATTTTGGTGGAATGTAGACCACCTCTCACATTTTTTCAGACACTTTGAACATACAAGTAATTGTGTTTCAGGGCTACAGGAATATCATGTAGGCCAGGTGCTAAATAATTATTGTGCTTCAGAAGGAACCAGCCTGAAGCAATGCAGCCATAGGCCCATGCACACAATTTAGCTTTAGGGACAGGGAAATTTTCCTGTCCCTTTTTATGTCATTGTGTAGAACTACTGTTTTTTCCCCCTGTGGAATACACCAGGCACATATCACAGCGCTTTATAGACATAATCTAATCCACCATGATGGTATCTTCTCCGTCATCACAGTTGTGGCACCTCGAAGCCACAACTAATACTCAAGACAGACACTTCCTTCTTTTATTCAACACCTTTGCTATTAAGGCAGGCCATGCTATATTCATACTCAAACACACAAGCACAATATGTGGGTGGAAGAAAGAGGGTGCTGAGTTTTCCAGCTGCCTAATTTCCAGTTAGGCTTCCTTCTGCAGCTAAAAGAAGTAATGGCTGGGTGCTGCTGCTTCATCCCAGTGCCCATAAGACTTGTCTCCCCTGTTGTTAGGTCATGGTCTTACTCTAAGATCCACAGAATGCAGGACTGCTCAGTTTATTACAAACTGGATTCCAATAGTTTATTCATTAGCCAGATGGTGAGTAAATCTTTAGAGGTTATATACAAGTACTACTAGAAGAAGAGAGACCACATGGAATTGTCTTGCTGACCTCCAATTGAATAGTCCTGGTTTATATGGTCATAATTAGATTAGGGGAAAAAAATTCGTCTTATTTTTACCAAATTCAGTGAAGGTCTCTCCATTAGGAGAGGATATATGGCAGTCAGAGTTTGAATGGAGAACTGTATGTTTTTTAGACCTCCTGATACAGATGATAAAAACAGACAAGGATTTTTGCACAGACTTTGTTTTTCAGGTCAGAAAACAGAAACAACAAACTTCAAGTAGCTTGTGAAAAATTGCTTTCAGTTTAATTTAATTACATTTATCGGTCTGAAAATAAAAGAGGCAGGAGTTAGTAGTCGTAAGACAGAGTGATATGTTAGCAAAGGGGGAAGGAGAGAGGTTCAATAGCTCCTGTGAGAATACAGAAAAAGAAGTAATTATCACCTATGGAGCAATGAGGTATGAGTGATGTTTGGCACAAAGGAAATTCTAAAACCTTGATCTAGGTATGTGATTTTTTGTGTCTAAAAATTAAGAACTTCAGTTCTTAGGCTTGCCTTTTAATGACATTTTGAAAGTCTTCTTTGAGGTCAAAGACGTAACAGTTGTTTTGTGAATGTTTTGCCACTGGTAACAAAACTTCTCTAACAGCTGTATTTACATACCTTGCATGGAGTCTATTTGAAGTTTCCAGTTAGGTGGAAGTTGTGAATCTAAGAAGCTGTATGTACATTGAATATTCCGCTGGATATGTGATAAAGTTTATTGCACATTCAAAGGGTGATAAACAAGATAAAATTTAAAGAACTAAAGCAATATTAAGAAAGGCAAAGAAGGGAACAGTCCATTCCTACAGAATAGTGGTAAAGGGAAGAGAACTCTAACTTCTGCTCTCTCCCATCAGAGAAGGAAAAAAAACACCCAAAACAACCAAAAAAAACCCCACCAAAAAAACCCCAAAAATGGAAGTTAGACCAAGGGAAAAGATGAAATAGCCAAATTCTTGATCTATAAATGATCCTTGACTAATGTTAAAGATACTGTAATTTTAAGCCTGGGACTTGGCAAAGTGAAGAATTTAAGGAAATAAATTCTTAAGAGCGCTCATTAATTACTACCTTCCAACAAGCAGCAGGGAAAGTGAAGCAGCATATAACTTGGAAAAAATCGCCCCATTGTCACATAAGGCAAATAAAACAGAAGGAGCAACTTCATTATTTTGATGAGAGTGGACACTTTGTCAAAGTTTACTGAAAATTTGTCCATTTGAAAGTGTATGTATGCAGCGCATGCAGACTAGTGGAAATGTACTGCAAAAAAAGGATTTTTCCTTCCTTAGTAGTCTACAAGATTATATTGAAAATTTGTATTAAGCACTCTGTATTGCTCACTCATGTTTTTGTAGATGATTACTTGTTTACTTTCTTTTTTAATCCCTCATTCTAAGGCAGGTCACAGAGTAACTTCTATCAGTAGCACAGGAATGTGATAACCAGGTGGGGAGTGAATTTAAGTGGGGAGAAAAAAAAAAAGGACAAGCATTTATTGTGCTTAGTTTGCAACAGCATCTAGGATTTAAGCTTCCTGAGAACATAGTGTCCCTTATGCATAGAAAAACAGGTCCTTCCTCTCTGTTTTCTCTCCTCACCAAAACTGAGGATTGGTATAGCTTGTGTTTTTCCCTTCAAATATTGTTTATGAGGGACTTCTGTGCTTTTGAGGCTAGAAATATAGAGAAGCATTGGCTACCTAGAGAGAACATTCCAGAGGGTTATGAAAGCCCACTTGAACTGGATGCAATGTTCGGTGTAAATGAGGGGAGAACTGAGATTTGTTAATACTCCCCCAAAAAAGTACCCTGGATATCACAGAGTATGGGGAAACCCAATTGCTGTACTGGCTTGATGAGTGCAAACTGGATCCCTGCCGTTCTTATTCCCTGTGAAACTGTCAACAAGCAATTTTTACTCTCTCATCAAGTATGAGTCTGAATTCAGAGTAAAAAAATGAGAGAGAGGGAGAGCATGGCATTAGACTAATCAAAATAATGTCCTTATTATGATGAGCTTAATAAGACAGAAAATCATCTTAATTAATTAGCTTTAAATCAGATTCTAAAAAAAGGATTTTGGTTTTAAGTGGGACCTCAGATTAACTAATTAGTTAATGTTTGCAAAGTGTGGTGAATACGTGGAAAGAGGGAGTTTGTTCTGTAGTGCAGGATCTGTACTTATTCTGGGGGAGTGCGGTCTCAGCTGAAGCTCTGTTTGGAGCGTAGGTTTGCATATAGGAGAGAATATATAACCTTATGGTTATAGTCAGCTGTTGCCAAAACATTGTGGTTCTAAGCTGTTCTGTGCTATTGACACATTGTCAATGGAAGCAAGTCCGTTTTGTTCCTCTAAACGACAGGGACAGTCAAAACAGACGACTTTGGTAGGGCAGGAAGATTCGGTTAGTTGATGTGTGTGATGCTTTTGGAAGGCCATGGAGTGATATAAAGTGTGAATTGAACTTCTTCACATCAGTTGTGATCAAATGCAGTCCTACGGACTGGGCTGGTAGAGGGGGAGAAAGTGACAAGAGTTATCTGTGGCTTTCACAGTGCTAACTGAGGTGAAGTGACCACAGTGTATACAGGGAATGACAGAAAAGATTAAAAGCAGAACAGATTGAGGGGGCAGCTCTCAGTGAGGGCCAAGAAGCACAACAGACTGAAAAATGAAGAAGGCATGAGGTGGGCTGTGACATGGGAAAGGGCAAAGTGGGGGACAGGTACTTAATATTAGAATAATAATTAATTCCTTGACAAACAAGAAAACATTCAAAGAAATTGTATTGTCTCTGGGAACTACTTAGAAGTAGGGAGGGCAAAATTCATTGATTTCTTACTCTTATGGAGTAATCTTTGAGCACTTGTAAAGGATGGCAGAAAGAAATTACTCGATGCTGCTGTACAGACCAAAGGCATCATAAAAAAGTAGGTGTGCTCATGTGCCACCAAATTAACTAATTAGTTAATGTTTGCGAAGTGTGGTGAATATGTGGAAAGAGGGAGTTTGTTCTGTAGTGCAGGATCTGTACTTATTCTGGGGGAGTGCAGTCTCAGCTGAAGCTCTGTTTGGAGCATCTGTGTCTTGCTCACACACAGATGAAAGAAGATGACATTTACTGTATTTTGTATAAAAATTTATGGCTGCTTGTTCTAGCTGCTTTCCCTTAGACAATCTTCCTCTCCTTCTATCCACTCTTAGGCAAGCAGCAAACTTGAGTCACCATTGACTGTTCCAGGACTGACCATCCCCCAGGTGTCAGGATTCACAGTGACTGTCTCGGAGTTTGTGTCTCTGCCCAGCGGGGGACACCTGTTCTTCATTAGCTTTATCTATAGAGCTGGAAACTAGCCAGGTCTTAGGATCCCTCATGAAACTATGAAGCATAACATGAAATACTGCTGTCAAAACAGCATTCTGTGATGTCCAACTGCCAGTAGCTTGAATTCAAAGAATCCAAGCCACAGCTCCTTTCCATATCCATTTACTCACTTCCTCGAATGCAGTATCAGGCATTTCTCATGATGAATCTTATTTTCCGCTGTAAGTTTGATTTTCATTATTGCTCAGTTTCATTAAAATGAAGAAAAATTTCATTTCCCCTCTACAAAATACTGTTCTACAATGTTCATTATTTTGAATTCTTACTATGTATTTCATTTATTAATCATTTCTCCAGACTAAACAGCTTCAATTTTTATACGCCCCATGCAAAAATGAAACTTCCATTACATTTTACCTATTTATGACAACGTCATACAATATTCCAGATGACAGCACACAATTTATTAAGCACAATTACTAATAAATTAATTTCAGTATTATTTCTCTTTCATTCTTAACATAATCTGTGCCTCAGTAAGTGCTGCTGTGTGCCACTAGAGGTTTTCCTTCATTTGGAAACAATCATTCCTGTGTCTATACTTCAGTATGTTGTTATTTAGTGGGCAACAATGTCTACAAATAGTGTATAATGTGCATGAACTTGGATTTTTCAGCAATTAATTTCATCTTTTTTCATATTGATGATTTATCTACTTTTTCTTCTCAATTTATCTGTAGACTTGACAAATCTAATTACTCCTTTGTCCTTCAGAGCTGAGAACAACTGGACTCATCTGGGAAAAAGAGGGCCACTGAAATGGAAACGTAGAATTAAGCTGGGTTACAGCCAAAATAAATTCAAGTAACCAGTATCGTTTCCTTGAAATTCTGCCCTCTTATATTTTTTGTTTTGTATTTTAGCAATGTCTGGCATATACTCAAAAGGAAGAATATGTCATACTCACAGTACGTAGTAATTTAGAATTCATAATCATGATGATTCACACTAGAAGCATCAGCCAACTAGAGTTACAAGAAAGTACAGCAACATCAGGGATCCTTACTCTTCCATGACCTAAAAAATGAAACACATGAATATTGTAGCGGTTTGATGCGAGAGTCACATTGAAGTTTGACTGTCTCCTTGTGCGGATAGAGACTGAGTACTTCTCATAGTGCAGATAGAGATTGAGTACTTCTCATAGTGCGGATAGAGACTGAGCCTGCCCAGACTTCTAATTATGGTCAAGGTAAATCTGCAACGGGTACCCTGCAGAGTGAAGGGCTCAGACTATCCTGAAGGCCACACGTCCCCAGATCCCAAGTTCCACATGGCTGTCAAAGAGGATCAAACACTCACATAAGGGCAAAACTGCATCCCCACAGTTCCCACCACAGATACAGGAGACGACCAATGTTATGGCCTCACCCCTGTTACTCTTTTTCTCCTGGAATTAGCTCTTCAATCCCTACCCATTTACTGTCAGTATCTCCATTTATTTCTTTGCCTCAGCATTTGTACCCTGCCTATAATCTCGGGTTTTTTCTCAGTTCACCATGAAAATATTTACATGCACCCTCTACACACTTTTCTAAAAGGGGGCATACTTCCCTATCTTTCCTTTAAAGAGTGTATCAGTCCTCTGTTGTGTGGCCCCCAGTAACACCTAGAAGATGCAAAGAATCTAGCAAATGCAAAGAAAAACATACTGCATATCAATGACAGATTTTTTCTTTTGGTTATCTCCTTTTCAACAATATTAGGCATTGTCTGGAACTAAGAATAATTTTTCAAATTGAGAAAATACACAGATTTTTAATTTGGCAATGCCCCTTTAAGTGATTCCAGCTTTCCTTTAAAAGACAGTAAAAAATCTGATAGAATGCTGCTAGCATGAGGTGTGCTGTCAGGGGACATGACAGTGATAAGTTTTGAAGAGAAAGCTCAGATAAAGAGGTTTGATGAAGTAGAGCACATTTTCTTTGTTTCTGCTTAATTTGATTCAGCAGGGGATATAAATACAACTCTTGGTATCCGCATTCAAAGAAAAAGAGCATAGCAATTTCTTCTCCCACAAATTAAAACTGAGCTGAGGCAGTACTACCAAGCACATCTGGAAGTTTTGATAACTGCCTACTTTTTATCTGAGGTATGCTTGCCAACCCCACACACTTAGATCAATTTCATCCATTTTAGTTTAATGTGATAAGCAAGAGATGTTTTTTTAGGAGAAACAGAAATCAGGTTCAAGGCAGTTTATTTTTTTATCACAACTGGGCAGTTGGTAGCTAATCTCCCGGACATTTTGTCCACAATACAACCACACATGATTTTTTTTAAGTGCCTTCTCAGGGCAGACCCAAGGATAGAACTACAAGAGAACAGTAAGTCAATACACGTGTTCAAAGCTGTCAGATGCATAGTGAAGAAGCCTTGTACAGGCTGGAGGTTGTAGAATTGTTTTGTTTCCTCTAATACAGAAATGTAATGTTATCTTTTGTCTCCCATGATACAAGTTTGGTTTAGGGAGTGAAGAATTCATTCTCACTAGCAATCATATTAAAGGGAAGATTGTCAACAATTCTCAAGACAATGCCTGGGCAAGAGTAATAATGATATGTGTTTCACTCTAGATGATGTAATTTAAAACACAGGTTACAAGAGAAAGTAGAAGCATTCAATGAATTTTTTTTAATCTACTGAAAATATCCACTGGAGCCTGAGGAGTTTATGAAAATTAGCTATCATTCTTTATTACCACCAACATTACTAATAAACTCTTGATTAAAAAAAATCTATGTAACTAGTAAAACCAAAACACTTTGCAGTCCTGTCAGATATCAGAAACAAGAAAAAAGATCAGTGACTATCTAAACCACATAGTTCACAGACCATCTGTAATTCAATTTTTTTTCACATACACTATTTGTTTGTGGAAACATGGAGGAGTAGCAAAATGAAAAATACAAAAAAAGGCTAAATTTATCTTTAGTTATACATGGTCTGCATGCTGGGGACGATCTTTATGCTTCTCAGTGTTTGCTTCCATTAGTTCCCTTTCTTCCTTGTAAAGATTTTAGAGATTTCCTGAGCTAATGCCATGTCTGATTTTTCCAAAAGGCCATTTTCACTTCTCAGCAGAAAGCTAACAGCCGACTATTGGTACCCTGCTTCTTTAATCATGTTATTTTCAGGGAATCGCTGCTTTCAAAACTTAGCAGGTTTGAGCTGAAGATGTGTTTATTCATGGAAGAGAGAAAACGAAAACACAGCAGCCACATAAATTTCTCCTCTACATCCTGTGCTTGAGGATTCAGTGCAGGAATGAGATGGCATTTTAAGCTCCACACCTCCTTTGCTGAGGCTGCCAACAAGTGTGCCTATTAATGTTAGAGGTGAGAGGATAACCTATCCTCTAGAAACTAGAAACAGACAGGCAAACATAATTTCATAAAGTCAAATATCACCCTAGCAAACTGTGCATCTATGATGACCGAGTATTCACATATCAAGGCCACCTCCAAGGAAAGAAATTATCTTCTAGAAGAATGCCGTTGCAATGGCACAAAGCAGGTGCAAAAAATCCCCTGTACCACTTCTTTCATATGTAGGAACAATTTATGCATGAAATAGAAATTGAGAATAATTTGAAACATTCTTCAGATACTCTCAGCCTGTTACTTAATCCCAGCTAAAAAGCCCTGAAGCTCCGCTTTACCTGCTAGGATCTGTCCTACTGGGAATCCATCTTCCAGTGCTGGCTGCAGCCTTCCAGGGGAACAGCCACTACAACAACCAAGCCTGTGAAGTTTCTTTGAGACATCTCTTCAGATATGTGAACTGGGGAACTTAGACTGGCCAGGGCAATGTTTAACAACACCACAGAAGGTGTCTGCAATAACTCATACTGGCTTCACCTACGGGTTTGGAAAGAGAAACTGTTCAAAGACTGTTCGCTGCTTCTTGCTACCTTAGATCCTTAGACCCCCTGGAAAAAGGCAAAGACAGATATGTGAAAGTGGTGACCTTTTTCTACCCACAAAAGGGAGAATTTCCCTAAATGTCCTCTGGCTATACAGAAGCATCCATAGCAGATGAACAAAATAGTAGAAAGAATTCAAAAGCAGATGCACAGAAGAAGGATTATGTCCTCTTAGATATTAATTGTCTTCTGCTTAAAAAGTGGACCCTGAATAAGGAAGACCTGTGATGACAACTGCTGAAGAACACACACTTCTTTATACCATTGTTTGTCTTACACACCTGTTTCTGTACTGTTAATTGTAGCATCAGGCTTTGAGGCAAGGTGAAATGAGGTCTTTTTACAAGGCTAAGTTTTGCTCTAGCAGCTTCTAGCAGGAAGAGATAAGAGTTTGTTTCAGAATTGGATAAAAATCAAATTTAAAGTTAAATTAGTATCTTAATAACACACAATGTGCCAGCTAGGGAGCTAAAAGGCCTGATTCAGCCAGGTACAAATTCAGAGTGCCTCGTCAACAAGTCAGTGTCCAAAATACCAACTATTATCACAGTACAGTTTGACATTGCTTTAGCTCACAAACCTCGGTTCCATGGGACCTTTCAGAATTGCTTATGAACTAAATGAAAGATACCATGTCTTTATGTCACAAAGGGAATAAAAATGTGAAAACAATGACAAATTATTAATATAATTCATAATCCTGCAGAGACAAAGTGCATTTCTGGTAGAAGCTAACAGAATAAAAGAAGACCTAGAAATATTTTCCTGTGTATAGGGCAGTTATGAGAGCTCTTTTTCTCAGCAAACTTAATTTTTTCTACCAGAAATTCATGTTCCACTATTCTGTCTTGGGGGAAAACCTGAATACAAAGAGCTTCAGAAATCACAATACATTAACACAGATATTTTTTCAATAATAGAAATTGTATCAGTTTCCCACAAGACTTGCAACAGGTATACAGTTTTGGGTATTTTTTGGAGTGTGGCTTCATGAAACCTTTTTGCACTAAATTTAAATGCTACATGTCCATTTCCTAAAGCAATATGCATTTCATATATTTAGTTGCAAGTTTTCTTGATGCTATTTTTAAAACTGATTTTGGTTTAATCTGTTCTTTTTTGTCTTTGCTGGGTAGCCCTAACCAAACTTATTTCTTTCTCTTTTGCACCTCTTCCCTTCAAGTATTCTGTCATTCTGGTACTCTTTTCTCTACAAATACCTTCAGGTCTTGGAAGAGAAACCTTTTCTCAGCATTCTGGTCTCTATCATTATAAATTTAAATAGTGGTATCCATATCTTGTTCCTTATCTTCGGCAATTTCCCAGACTTTCACTGCATTTTACTTCAGCCCTCTTGAAATTTGAGTTTCTATTCTTTATCTGAATGCTCCTTCTCTTTCTGTTGTAGCTGTTTGCAGAATACAACTTTTGTTCCTGTGCAATAAAGCACTGGAGCAATAAAATCTGGAGCAATTAAATCTATACACAGAAGGAACATGTATTTTTATTACAACTTAATGTTATATGAATTATAGAACTGCTGTGTTATTTTGTAAGAATTTTGTGTATTCTTCTGTCTGGCACAAGCATATGCAGAATCACAGATTCTTAGACACCTCTGCCAAAGGGATAATGAGCCTCAGTAAAATTCAGACTCTGTAGTCCTTCTCGTCCTTCCCACAACTCTCATTCCTACCAGTGAATTCAAAGTACTACAGAATTATATATATATTTAGACTGGACATTACGAAGCATTTCTGTGCCGAGAGGGTGGTCAAAACACTGGAACAGGCTTCTTTGAGAGCTGGTAGATATCCCAAGCCTGTCAGTGTTTAGGAGGCATTTGACAATGACATTAACAACATGCTTTAACTTGGTCAGCCCTGAATTGGTCAGGCAGCTGGACTAGATGATTGTTGTAGGTCCCTGTTCTGTTCTGTTCTATTCCATCCTAATCTATTCTATGCTATGTTATTCATGTTAAAACAACAGTTGTCCACACACACACACACACACACACACACCCCTTCTCAAATGGAAAAGGATGATTAAGGTGAGTAAGCCCTCAAATGAACAAATCCATGCTAATTCAGATGGGATGATGAGAAAAAGGCTGAGTAAGTTTAAAAGCTTAGCACTCTGGAAGGAAAATGCAATTTTGCCAGCATCCTTAGTTCTACGCTAAGAAGATAACAGCTGTTATGCTTACCCCAGCCTTTGCAGGATGACAGGAGGATGTACATTGTCTGTTAAAGAGCTAAGGTGTGGTTTGTGAATATCTTGTACTTGGAAATAAAACACTGGCAGACACTGCAGATTTTATCAGCATGGAGGTTGGATGCACTTTACTTTAAATGTAGCTGTCCCTTATGTGTCCAGGCTAGTCTAGCCATCCTAGTTTTGTCAAAAATGAATGAAGAGAGAGAAGCACCTTCAGAAAGTAATTTATCTCTTTCTGAAATAACTGAGATAGATGTGATGAATCACTTTCCAGGGGAATCTTCTCCCTTCACTGATTTTAGAAGTCTACTTGGGTAGCTGAAATTGCTTTAGATGGTAACAATAAGGCAAGATGAATCTTGTTTACCAGGCCTGTGCTCTTGGAAGATGTACTGCTCTGTAAGTGGATATTACAGTCTTTTAAGTGCACCGCATCTACTTTGGGCTCCTCAACCACCCAGAAAGACATTGACAAACCAGAAGGAATCCAGTGGATTGCTACCATGGTGGCTAAGGGGCTTAAGCACATGACAATATGACATATGGGAAGAAGTGAAGGCAGTTGCATCTGTTCAGTCTGAAGAAGTTGAGGTTAAGGGGGGAATCTAATTGTAGTCTTCCATTACCAAGTGGATGGCTGTGGAGAAAACGTATCTTCTTGAAAGTGCACAGTGAAAGGAGTAGAGGGCAACACTCACAAGCTGCAGAAACAGAAATCCAGATAGAAGTAAAAAAAATTCCCCACAAGGAGTGTTATTAAACACTGGACCTGGCTGCCCAGAAAGGTTGTGGAATCCCATGGAATCCCTGCCAGTGGACTCAAAACTCCTGGGCACAAGGTCCAGAACTGTTCTGTCTGAGTAGTTAGCTGCACTGCAAGCAGGAGGTTTATGATGCCCTCCAAAAGTCTCTTCCAAAAAATTCTCTAAATAGTATTTAGAATAACTTCATAGTAGCTGAATGTCATACTAAGTATAGGTGAAATGGCTGCATTAATGAAAAGCAAGGTCAAAAGGTACTACAAATGCATAGAGCTATGTAATCACACACTCTGTCATTTCAGCATGAAAAATTAATTGAATTTACTTTGAAAACTGGGTCAGAGACAAATTCCTTCATGAATAAGGCCCAATTTATTCTTTACCACATCAAAATCAGAAGTTCAGTTTATCTAAAAATAGTTTGGGAAAAAAAAATTTTGCAAACACCACAATGAATAAAGTTTGAATGTTCTAGAAAGCAAAAATATTCTCTGACATGTACTTATACATAAGAACATTTACCGAACCGATAAAATGTTGTTTCAGCCTACACTGAGAAGCTGCAATTAAAATAACAATAATGCAAAATTAATTATCATTTAATGACCTGAACCTACATCATTTGTCCAATCAATATTTTAATTAAAATTAACATGCATGAGCAGTAGTACCGATAGACTTAAATATAATTCAATTTTTGCCTGTTAAACCATAGCATTTACTACAGAATTGGCTGACTGAAGAAACACTATAGACAATCATGATTGATATATATATATATATATACAGGGGTGTGTGTATATATAGTGTACATATATATAGTGAAAGATAAATATATATATATATATATTTGGCCTAAAGATATTTAAGGTATTTGTCTTATACAGTTGCTGTAGTGCAGACTCATGTAAGGTAACATAATCAGATAAAGTTTAGTCACACAGAAATTCTTTTTTAATATCCTATTCTGCGACTAAGCAAAATTCTACACTAGTTTGTGTACATTATGTCTGCCACTGACTATTGTGACAATAGAATCTGGTCCTATTAGTTTCTGAAAACTAGCTGAGCTGTATGGTCCATTTTCTCTGGGTCATCTGTGTCCTTCTCTCTAGGAACTCTAGAAATAGAAACGCAGCATCGTACAGTGTTACTGTGCCACTTTTGCCTGTGTCCCTTTATAGATCATTTTGCTGAGAACCTGACATTTTATTGCAAAACCTTCTGTATATATTGTGCTACAGCTCCTATTCCTGACAAATCTTTTCTGCAAGATTCATTAGCATTCAAAATCATTTTTCTACATGTCCTGATTTCAGCTGGGCTAGAGTTAGTTTTCTTCCTAGTAGCTGGTACAGGGCTGTGTTTTGGATATAGTAGGAGAATAATGTTAATAGCACACTGATGATTTAGTTGTTGCTAAGTAGTGCTTACTCTAAATCCAGGACTATCCAGTTTCCCAGGCTCTGCCAGTGAGCAGGCGCGCAAGAAGCCAGGAGGGGACACAGCCAGGACAGGTGACCTGAACTAGCCACAGGGATATTCCATCCCATAGAATGTCATGCACAGCATATAAACTGGGGGGAGTTGGCCAGGAGGGGCTGACTTCTGCTTGAAGACTGGCTGAGCATCAGTCATTCAATTATTAACCTGTTCTGGACTCATGGGTTTTACTTTTTTCCACTTCTACTCCCCATCCCACCAGGGGCAAGGTGGGGCAGCGAGCGAGCAGCTGTGTGGTACTTAGTTGCCAGCTGGGTTTAAACCACGACACTGCACCTTAGAGTTCCTTTTCCCTTTGTAATCACCATGTTTCATGTTCAAGAGAAAAACACATGAATTATTTATTCCTTGATTTAATGCAATGCTGGAAAAAAAATAGCCAAATGGCTTCGACTTACACTTTGAATTACAGAAAACACTGAAAGAGCATTCATTTGTTACTGTGATTCTCCAGTGTGAATTCTCCACAGCAGTTGCATTAAAACATTTTATCTAAACCTTCTTTTCAATCTATTTTTTGCACCAATTACATTTTCTGAGATCAAGAAGAAAAGAGGTGTAGTTTGAGCAGGATGAAAAATGAGTTACTCTTACCCAAGATTTATCTTTTCTGTATAGATTAAGGTCCTCTCTTACTAACCCAACAATACGTCACAGCAGCAGAAAACAATCCCTCAAAGATAGCCAAGAAATACTCAGAGGAGCTTTCGTTGTTTGTATTGTTGATGAATGTCTTTCAAAAACACTAGATAAACCTCAAAAAGAAGTGTATTTTAAGGAGAAAGATTTACTTTAAAACATTAACAGCAAGTATGTAGAAACTTCTTGGTAAGTAGTTTTTACTTCTTATTGCAAGAACACATCACACTTGCAACAGTGTAAGACTAGAAGTAAATCATAGATCATCATTTTTTAAATAGTTCAGTGACACAGAGCTAGGTTCCAACCTTAAAGTATTTCAGGTTTTTGTTATTTAGAACAAGTTTTAAAGTTATAAAGAGTAACACATTTTACAGGAGGAATAAAAGTGTCTTCTCTAGACAACACAAAACCAAACAAAACCTGTAGTCAGCCTAGAGAGGGAAGCTGGGAAAAGAAGAAACAAGTGTACCACCAAAAAGATTCCTGAGAAGTAGAAAAAAAAAAATATTTCTTTCTCATTCTAGGTGATAAACACACTTTTCACTGTAATGAATTAAGTCATCTAAATGCTTTGCATGGTAAGTCCAAAGGACAGTTTTGGTCTTAAGTGAAGTGGATTCAATTCCTTGGCCTTCCTGTTCTCAGCATCCATAAGTTCTATACCCTCTAAAGTTCTATAGCCCCACCTAACTTAATGAGCTCTAAGGACCAAGATTGCCAGCTTTAACCTATATAGCCTGAAAATTTTAAATGCCATGCATTAGAATTTGCGTATTATTTCCTTGGCAAGTAAAACCTTACACACCTAAATATTAATGAGATTGTCACTAATCCACTTAATTTAAAAACTAAACAGCTTTTCAATGACTTTTAGCTTTCTGAGGATAAGAAATTGAACCAGAGTCAATATTATAACGTAAAACCTAACACTTGTTTCAAGCAGCTCATTTATTATAGAAAACATATCATGATTGTTATTCCCACTCCAGTGTGTTCCCCAAATGGCAGGATATATTTCATTCAAGGTGGTATTTGCAGAAGAAATACCACATACTGTAGAGAAAAGGTTGGGGAAGGCGTAAGCATTTCAGTCAGTTGTTTTCCTGTGAGAAGCTTACTACCCTTGCCCCACTGTAAAAAATACCAAACCTCACGGTAGACTTCAGCTATTCCTTGTCTCTCTTGCAGCCATTTGCAAAGTGAAAAAGGTAACAGAGCAAATATTTGTAATCATGTTTCTGAAAATATTTAGACAGATGGTATGGTGACAAGACCTGCAGATCTGAAAGAAAGCGTACTTTCAAAATTATCTTAGTCCACCCATTTACCACAGCACCTTATCAGAAACAATATTGCAGAAATATACGAAAATTGCAGAAAAAATTTCACTTAAAAAAAACTTCAGAGATTTCTCTGGCATAGTTGAGAGCAGACATTGTTAGGCAGTTAAATCAGCCAATATAGGAATTAATGGATGGTTAAATTAGCCAAAGAAAAGCTATGAGATACCCATATTCTTCTAAAAATAGATTAATATTGCAACAGTGTGTAATTGTTACATTCCAAAATGTAGTATTTATGTAGTATTTAGTAACACTGAATTTCATGTAATTTTTATCCATTTCACACATATTAAGAGATATCAGTCTATCCTAATCAAAATCTATGATAAAATTTCTCAAGCTATTGAGAAAAGATAGGATTTCAATAATACTTGTTTGGGAAAGGGTCACTGCTGGAAGTGTTTGCCATGGAGCCAAAAACACTAAGAAGTCTGAGAGATTTTAAAAAGCTAAATTCTTAGGGAACAGAAAAGATGACCTGTAGAAAGGAAAAAGAACTGAGCTCAATCAAAACCCACTTCAAAACATTTGCAATACCCCTATGACTGGAAGAAAATATTTGTAGTATAAATAGAAATTTTTTACTGAGGTATTAACGTAATTCTAAATGTATTTCTTTTCAAAATTGTCTTATATTTTATTTATTTGCCACTTAAAGTTATTGTACAATGTCAGCATACTTACGCTGTTATATCTGCAATTCCATATTCATGGTAATGAAAATATTTGAACTTAGTAACTCATACATCTGAGTTCCACCATAGATGCTCATCAATTTGAACTGAGGTTTTGTGAGTTGGAGGTATATGGACAAACCAGTTATCTTGTGTTTGTTCAGTCATATGGCTCAAAAGCTCTCTTTGCCTAGTGGAAGATCTCTGGAATCTTATGAAATAATTGTGCAATAACTACATCACTCAGTGCAGCTCTGAGTTCATTGTAAAGACTGCAACTCTAAGCGGAATAATTGTAAAACCAGGAAACAGAACAGTAAATATTAGTTAATAAAGTAAGCATGGATATACAGTATTTCTATTCAGGAGATCACCTCATGTTTCATAACTCTATAGAACTTTATATTTGAAGTTTATTTTATTCATGGTAATATTCAAATTAGGAAAGTGTGTTTCTGATGCTCTAATTCCAGAGAATAACGTTTCTAGGATGGATGCCAGGAACATGATTTTGCCTGTGCAGTTTCAAGCAGAAGCTAAGTCAGGCAGATAGATTAATATCAAATAAATCTGCAGGTCAATGAGTACAAATGAAACGGATACTCCTGGAGACAGAAGTTCTGTCCAGAGTGGCATGATTCAATTTGAAAGTGACAACTCTTTGCTTCTTTGCTCCTTACCAGGCATGTAGCTGTGCTGTCATCAGTTTCAGTGATAAGAAAATTGCATTTCTGTATCTAATTCCTCCACTTCTTTTCAGTGCTGCCAGAAAGTGTCTTATACCTGCCATGCTGGTGACAGTGCTTTGGTGACAGCAGCAGTAAGGAATTTAATAGAATCATGGAATCATTTACGTTGGAAAAGACCTTTGAGATTATCAAGTGCAACTGTTAACCCAACACTGCCAAAGTCCGTCATTAAACCACATCACTAAGCACCGCATCTACACATTTTTTTAAACACCTCCAGGGATGGTTGATTCCACGTCCTCCCTGGGCAGCCTGTTCCAATGCTTGACCACCCTTTCCGTGAAGATTTTTTTCCCTAATATCCAATCTAAACCTCCCCTGGTGCAACCTGAGGCCGTTTCCTCTTGTCCTGTCACTCATTATCCGGGAGAAGAGACCGACCCCCCCTGCCTACAGCCCCTGTCAGACAGTTGTAGAGAGCAATAAGGTCTCCCCTCAGCCTCCTCCTCTCCAGACGAAACACCTCCAGTTCCCTCAGCCGCTCCTTGTACGATTTGTTCTCTAGACCCTTTCCCAGCTTTGTTGCCCTTCTCTGGGCATGCTCCAGAACCTCTATGTCCCTCTTGTAGCTAGGGGCCCAAAACTGAACACAGGATTTTATAGCTGGCCACACTATACCTTCTACAAGCCAGGATGCTGTTGGCTGCCTTGGCCACCTGGGCACACTGCTGGTTCATGTTCATGTGGCTCTCGTCCAGCACCCCCAGACCTTTTCCCACCAGGCAGCTTCCCAGCCGCTCTGCCCCAGCCTGTAGCGCTGTGTGGGGTTGCTGTGACCCACGTGCAGGATCTGGCACTTCTTGTTGAGCCTAAATGTTATGATGTTATAGACTCTGGTACAATAGGAATTTCAGAGCTGTTTTTCTTTAGACACCCAAGCAAAACAAAAAGCATCTTCTAGATTGCACACGTATATTTGCAGGCATAGTGGCTCATTCACACAATGTAGACACTACTATGAACAATTTCATTTAGGGCTCGTGAACACAAATAAACATGTCCTCAAAGAGGGGGCAATCAAGGAAAAAGATTAATTGAAAACATAAAAGATTAATTGAAAACATATATTTACAAATATACTTTGTACTTTAGAAGAGTGTAAGTCAAAAAAGAAATCATTAACCATCTTCAGTCTGAATCTTAAGGAAGATTTACTTTTGCTTTTTGAAGCTCTGAAAATTCTTTTTCCTTCTGCATTTGTTTATCCATTCCTAGTGAATTTATTCCAGTTCTGAGTTCCCTAAAATCTTCTCAGCAGGCCTACAACATCATCTTCACCTCTCACACTTCAATTAAATAGAGCTCATCACTTTGTTGTGAATAGATATGCAGCATGCTAAGTACGGGAAGAAAAAGACTTCTCAACTCACTGTCTGATCAGTTGGAAAACGTTCTCTCGATCTAAACTTTACACCAGGGAAGATCTGCCAGATATAACAGAAGAGCCAGTTCAGTCTCACAAAACAGTTTGGTACAGAGTGCTGACTTAATGGCATCTAAAAGTGGAAAGTACAGTGCCAGCAGGGATGGAAAAGTAAACAGGTGTTGTCACTGCAGGAGAGAGTGATATGCAATGTTATCAGGATTCTTACTGCCTCCATTTCAGGTGGTATAAGCTGACTTATGAAAGCCCATTGTAAGGAAGAAAATCAGCAAGTCGGGAAGCAGAAAGACCTGCTACTCCCTGCTAAGTCTGAATATTAAGATATAACCACTGTGTCACTCTTAGCGAAGGCAGACAAGTGTCAAGGTCAGACAAGTGAAAGTGCCATGTTATTAATTGCTGGAATGGAGCTTGGAAGTCAAACTCTCTTTGCACAAGGCTAGGCAATCTGTATTCTAATATTCCTGACTCATGAAAGCTTGATTTTGCATTTCGTTTCAGATGATTTGTGTTTATAATTATTATCTATGTTATTTTGTCAAATAGTGATTGATTTTCCTTGAATTTTAAACAAAATGTGTTTAATTGTTGACAAGTTGGGAACACCAAGTTGTGTAACAGCAGAAGATAAAATCAATGCCTCTGATTCTATGGAAGACTACGTTCTTCTGCAATGTAACTGGGTTTATTTCAAAGATATGCCTATTTTCTTCATTGATTAGATCAATAGATTGCCTATGATATTTTCTAGCTAAATTATTGCTTCCCAACATACATCATAAATGCAATTAAGAACTGCCTACTGTTCCAAAACTGTTGTAGGTTAGGGACTATCAGCACTTGCAGTGGTAGAAAACACAATGCTACTTTAAATCTGTGCACAGTTTTATCTTCATCTGTACATGGAGCAATGATTATTATTTTCAGCTTGCATTAGTCTGTATCAGGTAAATCGGCATAGATTATTCTGATTCAAACACCTTCCTGAGATAGACAGGTGTTTGCTTTCTTTTTGCTTTCTTTTAAGGACACCTCATTTTCTGTATCAGCCAGTAGCTAATCTATCCATTTAGAGACTTTGCCTAGGGAAAACAATTAAAACAATAACTTCTCTATCAGTTGAAAGTCTTCTTTACTGAAGTTCTGACTGAGGCCTTGATGTAAAATTCCAACAATAAAAAGCTGTATTAAGGTCAAAACTACAATGCTAGAAAGTTCTTTAAAGTAAATACCTAGCATTAGGAAGAGGGGAGGGAGACAGACAGGAAGAAAAAGTGAGAAGGCAATACTCAGAACACATCCAAAGACACAGACACCCTGACTTTGAACAAAGTAATTCTGCAATACATTATTAATGCAGAAATGCAAATACATAGTGCAACTGAGGTAATACAGTCCAATAATTTCCTTCTTCAGTTATTTGAATATTATTCCACAAGTTCTGAAGAAGGAAAACCATGTAAACGACATTCCTTGAACATAAGGTAGTTCAGAAACTGAACATATGTCAACAGCAATGTGATGCCATGAACAAAAAAAATATTGCGTTCATTTATTATCAGTTATTGTCTGTAATACTCATAAATCACTGATTCCATTCCTCTTAACAATGGTAAAGCCCCACTTGGATTATGAGGTTGAGTGTTGAGCACTATAATGCACAGAAGATGCAGAACAACTGAAAAGACTGCAGAAAAAAAAGTATCATCTAGGGTGTCAAAATGATCTACAAGCTATAGCGGAAAGAAATGAGCCTTTTTGGTCTACAGAGCAAATATAAAACTATTTATCAATTTTAGAAAAGAAAGGAACAAATATTCTGCAAGTTTACTCTGAATATGATTTACAGAAATAATCAGTTTAAATTACAGCAAGAAATACTCAGAATAGGTGTTAGAAACCTCCTAATAGGAGAGCCAGAGTCTAAACAATTGCATAGTTGAGGAAACCCTATCATTTCAAAAATGGTTGATTAATCATTCAGGAATTATGTCAGGCTGGGGAAGATCAATGACACAATACCTTGTTCCTCTTCCAACCTTATATTTATATTTTCCAATGAATATACATGTGGACATATGTACAACTATGTATCACTTCTTCACATTTTCATGAGAGGCTTTTCTTATTCAAAGAACAAAACAGCAAAAGCATGAATACAGTGATAACTGCAAAACCCTAGAGTCCCCAATTCCTGACTTTATCTGATTAGTGCACTTTATAAGTTTTACAGTCATGACATGAGATAGTCATTTCATAATTGCTTTTCAAAATATAGGTATAAAATTCCAATTATCTGTTTCATTGTTAACATTCATACCACAGTACATTTAACAACTGCAATACTAACATAAAACTAATTATACTCACATATGATGTGCTAGTCTAACTTTTTGCTAGTTTCTCCAAGTGATATTATGTCATCTATGTTTAAGTACGCTCCCTATTGATTTCAATCAGAAGTTCTGCTTAAAGTCTGATGACACATTATGGTCTACTGATATTAAATAGCATGTGCATACATTTTAAGAAGGAAGATAAGCACAGAAAATGATCAAAATCAGGAGTTTTGTCATGCTGCTTTATTTTAAAGTGGCTAAAACAGGAGAATCATATAAAATATTTTAACTGGTGATAAAACAGATTGTAGAGCTATGTAAAATGGAGTATAGAATACAAATGGAACACTTCAGTCACATAAATATTAATTTCAAAAGAGAAACTAGATACTGTCCGCCCTCTAATATCCTTGGAAGGCACAAATTATCATGTTGATATCACAATTTAAACTGGGCAAAAACTTACTTGTTTCAGGATATTCGCTTTTATGTAAACACACTACATTGTCCACAATATATGATCCTCACATATTTGCATTCTAATTCTGCAAACCTTGCAAAATTCATTACTTCAATCCTGTAGTCATAAAGAAGCCTATGGCTCTTTAGCTTTTGACCCAAGATTGCCCATAACTGGCTTTAGTTCACCACAATATCAACTAAGGTCCTGAGTGTTATTAACTTCAAATTAGTAGTTGCATCCTGCTTGACTGAAAAGTGGAGTCATGGCTGTGTGATAAAATCAAAGGTCATCTCCAATTTCAAAACGCAACACTGGACAACCGTTGTCAGTTAATGGTATTTGTATCATCTGTCAAGAAAATAAAACAAGCTGGATCTGCTGTTTGCCCTTGGGAAGCAAACACGGTGTGTGCTGTGACCCTCCATATCTGTCGCCTGGAGCGGTGACACTCCCACGTGGCCTGTGTGCCTGCCTTTCCTTTCTGTGGATACTGGGAGCAGAGAAGAAGCTCATGGGCACTGGGACGGCACCCCACTTTGTACTTAAACGCAGGTGTTCAAAAGCACATATGGGTACAGGCATAACCAAGACACAGATGGAACTACCAAACTAGGGATAAAATTTCAAGGGAAGTTAACAGTGAAAAATGTTGAAAGGTCAGTTTCTCACTATACCTAGGCATTTTTACATTTCACAGGACTTGACTTTTGTTGTTTTGTACCTTACACTTTTCATTAGCACCAGTGAAAAACTGAATGGAATTCTGCTTCAGACCTACAACTGTAAAGATGTCCATTCAACTTGTTTAAAATTGTTAGTAAGAGGTGATATAACCAAGAGTCTATAAGAATCTACACAGGGCTTAAAACTTTAAAAACTCAAATACTCTAAAAGAGGGAGAAAGGCAAAACATCTGCCAAAATATACAAGCAAATAATTGAGAGATTCAGACTGCTGTTAAGATGCAAGTTTTTAACAATGAGGGACTACTAAGCCATTGCCTCTATAATCTCAGAAAATCTAAAAGCTTAAGTGAGTGTAAAATTCAACCATTCTGTTTCAATAGTATTCAGCATTCAGTCTGTCCTTATGAGGATGATAACTTATCCCACACAACTGATCACATCCTTTGTGGAACAGGGCCCACACTCTCCTAAACTTACTTTTAAAGAAATCTTTTTCCACATAAAATATTCAAAAAGAATAAGGAAATTATATGTACCTTAGACAGGGAAATCCCACTGATTGGGAAATTCAATCTGAAAGCCCATCTACTGAAACCTCTTCTAACAACAAATGATCAACTTTGATCAATTATTGCTTTGAAGAATAGGTAGACAGAAGGAGGTAGACATTACTTTAAACTTGAGTTGCAGTGCTTGTATTTATTGGCAGACACTGCCTTTCTGATAGCCATTACTGTGATTCTTAAGTTCTCTGGCTGCTTTTGTTTCTATTAACCAAGCATTACTCAGCACAGACAAGCAATGTTTTTAAGAGCTGATTTATCCCTGCAAGTCTAGAGGCTTTGGTACTAGGAATCTTCAAGGTCATCCAGGCCTAATTGAGCACAGGTGGAGCTACAAAATGAGTAATGCACCAACAGGGATGGTAGACCTGGAAAGCGCAACCTGACTGGTAATTAAATATAAGTGCTTGTCACAAAAAAACCCTCTTTTTGCTGAGTGTTGTGAGGTAACAGTCACAGCTCTTGTTTTATCAGTACTTGTTCCTGATACCCCTCTGCTTTGCAGTGTTGAAAAAGCAAGGATCCTGAGGTCACCTAATTGAGAGACTAGGTCTCTTATGTTGTTAACATGCATTTTCTGAAGCATGGAAACTTCTTGTCTTTTAGAGGACTACATCTGTGCAGAATTGTCTCTGACAAGACATCATATGTGTATCTATTAAAAGAAATGTACTTCCCTAATACGATTCTGATCTGATAGAAATCCACCCTACTTCCATAATTTATTCTCAATAAACCTTTGCAGACAGCATAAGACAAACAGTGTGCATGTGAGACAAGACTACTTATCCATGTGGTATTTAAATATCTATAGGCATTAAACAAAATAATGAGTGTTAGCAGAGACATACCAAAGATAAAAGATACCTATTTTTTCAGTTTCTATTACACCAATCAGCAAAGCTATTAATTTCCCAAAGTGCCTAAATGCGTAAGGCAGAACTGAATTAAGTAAATCACTGTGATTAATTGTTAAGATACTTCTCAAACTGTATTTTGGCTGACCTTCATGATTTAATTGGCAGTGCTGTAGAATATCCAGTGTCAGATACAGAACTGGTTGAATAGTTGACTGTAAGTGTTAGACGAAATTTTCAAATGTATGCAATTAAGATGGGAATCAAACACTTGCATTCATATTTACTCACATAAAGGACTGCACCTCTGACATTTGGATCATATATTTCAGCTCCCAAACATGGATTTTGGTGCCTTCAGTTAGGCATCAACATATAAAAAGTAGCACTAATGTTTTCTGATTTTCTTGTGTTTTTCTTCTAGAATGTATTTTCTTTCACACGATCAGATCTCTAGCTAACAAAGAAGTTACAAGAATTTGACTGAGTTGCTATCAAGGATGTGGATATTAATGTGCTCTCTAGCAAAGCTGGTACTTCTCATTATAATGCCATTATCATCTTAGAAAAGCTCATCTGGCTTTTCAAAGAAAAGATGACTGTTTTAATTGAATTTAACCCAAAGGTGCATATCTGTTTCATGACTTGAGATAAGAAAAGAGTGTAAATGTACCAAACCTTTTCAGACATAAAAAAGAATCTAAATAAAGAGGTTGGTGAGAATTATGCATATCTACAATTTTATGTTGACCTTTGTGCCTTTCATTTTTAGTAATAGCCACCCTAAAAGCCATAGAAAAATGTCAAGTAAAAGTGCTGTACGAAGTACTTGTAGCTTTTGCAACAACAAATAAATAATCAACATTTATGAAGTGAATTAGACACATTATACCACTAACTGATTCTAAGAATTATCTCTTTGCTGTTATTCTTCCCTAAGTCAAAAAAATACAAACCTGTGTTAATGTTCCTGCATCACCCTGAGGTTATTTTGAGGCCACAAATCTCTGAAGTGAAAATTTCTTCATTCCTTGAAGAAGAGCTACGTGAGAAAAAGCACTGTTCTGAAAATGACCTTCTGTCAAGGATATATTCAGAAAGATTTCTGTACTTGCCTATAAGGTAATGGGGTCTTTTACTTCTCAAAAGCCATTATATATGGAGAGCTTTAGATGAACTATCACTTCAGAGTGAGTCACAATTCTAGATTAAAATTTCCCTTCCACATCTCAGAAGAGATGGATTCTAAGACCATCTTCCTGTTCTGTTCCCCCCACCCTCAATGCTTGCTTTGTCTCAGTAAACTTTGGCTGATGCTTTCATTTTCTTACTTCCTCGACTTACTAGCCAAAACGGGGGGGGGGGGGGGGGGGGGGGGGGAGGGGGCGGGGGGAGGGGGAAAGGAACTCTACAAAGCCCAAAAAGGTAAGTCCAGGAAAAGAGTTCTAATAGTTCTAATATTCCTGCCTACACTGAATAGTCTTCTCTGGTTACCAGTGAGACGGAGAAACAAGGTCTCACCATCATTCATTAGACTGACAGGTGAAGGTGGACACTTCATCATGACACATCTGAATGATGTGATAGTGTATCTGTGCTTTGCTTACTCTGACATCACAGGGTAAAAATTCTATCACAAATTCAAGCCTGCATATATTGCAGTTAGGCAATGGCAACACATCTTAACACAAATAAGACTTCCAAGCCACTTCCTACTTGTGAAGAAGCAGCAGCTCATAATACTAATTACATTTCATGGATTCTCAAGGGTTCAGATATGATGCTGGTATTCTTCTTAGTGAAAATGGTGAGGACAGAGACTAATAATTGCTGTGGGTTACTGCTGTGTATATTGATGTTTATCTCTCTCCAGGGAGACCTTATTGCAGCCTTTCAATACTTAAAGGAGGCTTACAAGAAGGATGGGGACAGACTTTTGAGTAGGGCCTGTAGCAACAGGACAAGGGGTAACAGTTCTAAACTAAAAGAAGGTAGATTCAGATGAGATATAAGAAGGAAATTTTTTATGGTGAGAGTGGTGAAACACTGGAACAGGTTGCCCAGAGAGGTGGTAGATGTCCCATCTCTGGAGAGATTCAAGGTCAGGCTGGACAGGTCTCTGAGCGACCTGATCTAATTGAAGATTTCCCTGCTCTTTATGGGGGGTGGGGGTGGTGGTGGTGGTGGTAGACTAGGTGACCTTTAAAGGTCCCTTCCAGCCCAAACCATTATATGATTATACAATTTATTTTTAATTTTAAAATACAAAGATTTTAACATTCAAAAACATATTTTAATTCTCTCTGTATGTTTGTGAGACAGCAAGAGACCGATCTTTGTAGGAATGGTAAGTCACTGCCTCATCATCAGTTCTAACCTGAATTCCACTGGAAATTCAACACTGGCAAAGAAAAACACAGTGTTTGATTTTTTGTTGCCCAAACTATAGGGAAGAGAGCTTCTGCATCATGACTTACATCATTTGAAGTCTCTTTTTTCATAGTGAGGGTCACAGTAAGTAAATATGGTAAAAAAAATCCTTGATTCAAGGTCTTTTCTATTAGTTGGCTCTAAAGGTGACTTAGCATAAAATGAGTTCCAGTTAGGATGTAGATAAAGTATGTCATCATGGATTTTATGAAGATAACTAGACAAGACACTAAGAACTGAATTTATTTTCTCCTACAGAAACCATAAGTATGCTCATGCATCAGTTAGAAATGCATGGGTCTATGATCATGAAACCTTGCACTCTTTGATTGCCAATGCATCTGGTTTACTCAACATCTTCCGAAAAAGGCAGGAAACTCTTGCAAGTGCTATTTGGTGGTGTGAAAAACAATTTATCCAATTTTCTCACAAAAAGTAGGGTTCTGTATAAGAGTGTTAAGGTGATTAGGCAGTTAGAGCACATCACTTGTGAAAGGAGGCTGAGAAAACTGGATTTGTTGAGTACATGAAAGATGAAGGGGAAGATTTAATTGCTGTCTTCATCTACTTAAAGGAGTGTTGCAGAAAAGACAGAGCCAGTCTCTTCTCACTGGTACACACTAAAATATATGTCTTCCACTTTCTTGACATTTAAAGGATACTGCAAGAAAAGCTGGTTTGATTTTATCTCTGATCTTCTAGCAGACTGCAGTCAGGAGGTCCAGGCAAAAACTGTCTTATAAAGAACATCTTTAGAAGAAAAGAGTAGTATTTGTAAGGCCTAATTAATACCTGTCCCTTTTTACTAGATTTCTAGAACATAGGGAGGTATTTTGTTAAGAAATATCACACAGAGCAAAACACACAGTTATGCCTTTTACATTTTATTTGGTCTATGCTGCAGACTGTAAGCAGTTCTGAACCACATCAACTAATGCATTAAAATGGATTTGCAAATCACTTTCAATAAACTTACAACAGACTTATTACCATTTTACTTATTACTACGATCTAACTTCATCAGTATCTATGCACAAATTTCACAACCAAAAAGATGCTCTAAATTAACAGCCCTTTATCTTCATTAACCAACAAATAAGGTCACTAAAAGCTTTCTGAATAGTAAGAACATTTCTTTATAAGAACATCAATGGCAATCAACTTACATCAAAGTTCCTAGGTTTAGTATTTCATCCATAAAGTTCTGCAAAGCTTTTCAACAGGGTCAATGGTACATAATTTGAGGGAGTACCTGGTACCATAAACTGGTACTACAAAGGTATGAAAAATAGATGGAACTCCTGAAGAGTGGTTTTAATATTCCTCACTATGTTAAGAAATAGCTAGCTAGGTGTTCTCCTACTGTACTTTTAAATTACACTGTAATTCCCAGCAGTAGACAGCAGCTGTTCGGGACGGCATCCTTATGATGGGACTGGACGCTCTCATGCAATTTTTACCCAAGGCTTCTACGTGAGCTACCTGTGCTTATACTCTGTATGGTCAAGACCAGGATGACCTGAGATGGTCTCATATTTCCAGTACAATCTAATTCTGTCTCATGTCTCTATACCTACATCCCCTATGCCTTGTCAGTTTAGTGCAAGCTAAGTTCCAATCATGTGTGGCCTTTTTTTTTGCAAGAACTTAAAACTTGCCTTGACTGGATCATTTACTGTCTGCCTGCTTATTTAGTGGCTCTCCAAAATAGCTGCTATATTTCACTTAGCGCTATCGCCTTTAGTATTGATAATGCCTGTCTCTCTTTGTTTCCACTGTGTAAATACCTCTACTACAGTAAATGTCATCTCAATAAAAGCACTTCTAGATCCTTCTGCGTGAACTGCTACAAATAAATATAGATTTTTACCAAGGGGATCAAATTCAAAACACGTCATAATTGGGCCCATCTACCAGTGCACACTGCAAATATAATTTCTTTTATCATATCTCATAATGACCTCATGGCTCAAAGGGAGTCTCACAGATTGTGAAATTTTTGTATGGCTCAACACTTGGGTGGAGCTGATACACATAACATATTTCCAGCAGTTCTTCAACTGAGGGCAAAAATACTGCTATGGCTAAAGAATAAAATGGAGAACTAGATCTTGAAAGAAAAATGAAACTGTGAAAAAGAATGTTATCAGTTTTATTGCAGGATATATTTTCAGTTAGAAATAATCACAAAAAAAGACCAACAATTAGGGGAAAAAACCCTAGGCTTTATCAATGCAGCCAGTGACCCTGCACTGAGTTTAAATTATTTAGAAAATTGAAGATACCGGATGTTTCTAATGAAATCAATTGGAATGATAAAAAGCCTAGCAAAATATGTTAAGTTTCTTCAAAAATATACTTTAAAAAGAAATACGAATCTAATAAACAGTTTTCCTTGTAAAATCATCACTTACTCAGAGAAGAGGTAAAGTTTGCAGCAGTTTTACACAGTAATACATAATTTTCTTCACATCTAATCTAAAGAAGGAAATCTTGACAATCAAATAGAGCACAGTTCAGCCTTAACTACAGAGCTAAAACTGTTGCTCCATGGCATATCTACACACCCAGCCATTCAAAGGGAAGATTTCAGTCTTCTTGAAAATCCTAACACTGAGATTGCACATGTGTAGACTTTTTTTTTTCTCATTTCTAGAATTCCATGCTGTTCAGCTAAGCAATGATAAGGTGGACATCTAGTAGTTGTACAATACATTGTGAATGAAGCAGCACAAGTAACAGACAGCAGGCACTAAGCTCAAATCAGCCACTTTGAAAAGGCTCACTAGAATATCTCCTAGACCAGAAAGGAACAGCAAAATGTACCGAGGAAGTCAAAACACTGTTCCCAACTCATTATCAGGCTTAGAAATCTTTAAGAGTATTAAAGCCATACAGACTGACCACACTTTGTTGAATAGTATGGCACTCACTACTGCCAAATTTGTTGATATGCTCTGCTTTTATTTTTTAATATTCTTGTAACATTATATTAGCTAGTTACCAAGTACAAAGAAAAAAAAAAAAAGCTAACCAAATGCATATTAGTATTTGGACTCTTCTTAAAGCAATTCCATATTCATTCTTTGGGTTGATTAACTTTATGTCCTTGGTTAAAAGCTTTGCTAAAAATAGGAGTGGGAAGTAGCAGGAAAGTTATTCAGGAAAATTACACACACACACAGGGACACAGACACAGAGACACAGACACACCCACAAACACACACGCACACACCCAAGCTCCCCCACCCCCCCCCCCCCAACTCCCCCCACCACCCACCCCCTTGAAAAAAAGCTGAAAAAACCACCAGTGTCCCACGATTCAGTGAATTCAGATCTGCCTAGTCCTGGTCCTTTCCTCTGTCATCTACCAATCCTTTCTGAGTCTATCCAAGCCTCAGGATTTCTATTAAGATTTCCTTATTATGCCTCTGCCCTCCCCCTGCCACTGCACTGATGCTGTATCTTTCATACTTCCTTGAGCATTATGGCTTCACTGTGTAATACTGTAATTAAAACTGAAGTAGAAAAAACTATATGGGCTATTGTGAACTGCTATAATAATTTCCATTTATCAGAAAAATTGTTAAATTTTAAATATTGCATTGTTTGTGTTTTCTCCCAGTCTGCGGTTTGTTAGTTTGCATAAAAATGTGCATTTGAACATTACAGGTTACCTAAAGAAGTTTTAAGGAATGCAGGTCACCCATGTGTTATGCTCTGAGAAATACCATCTGGAGGACTGGACACTCCATGTGAGCCCCTCACTGGAAGGACTCTTTAGAAGCTCTGGTGGCAGCTGCTTCTCACAGTTCTCCTTACACACTGTTTTTGCTCTTTCTCTGCCTGTACTTTCTCCAGGCTTTCCCCACATAAGAACCATGCAAGAATAGTTGAGCTACTCTTGAAAAACCCTCTGAATTTGTCTGAGGTGAGCATGGTGAGTCCTGATAAATGCAAACAATTTGGTCTGAAAGCAATTTCTTCAGCTTCCAATGCAAATATGGATTAATTTCGTTTTTCTCAGGTGAAAGTTCTGGCACACACAGATGCACAGAAATATATTCTGTAATATGCGTTTTAGAGCAATCCTTTTATAGCTGATTCTCCTCATAATTATCAATGCTCCACAAGTCTCATGCCACTGCATAATTTAAAGGAAACCTCAGTGATTACTTTAAGCAATACAGGAGGGAGAGCACTTTCTAAAGCTGAGGTGTGGCTTATCTGGTTATGTATTAACATCTTTATCAGGCAACTGAGATGTCCACATTCTGAACTAGTTGTAAATATTCCAGTATTCAGTTCTGTTTCCACATAAGTAAGGAAAGCCACCATGGAAATTAAGCTAAGTACCCCATTTGGGAAGCATAGTCTAAGGAAAAAGCTGACATGCAAACATTTGATGTACACTTTTCAATGTGCTTAAAAAGTCAGTCAAAATTACTGTCATCATTTTATATCTGGAGAAACTGAAGTGGACAAGTTAGCCTGTACGTGTTCTATCTTTTGACACACTGTCTGCTAGTTCAGGGGTTCTCATCCCTTTGGTAGCCAAGCTTCAACTGAAAAAACTACCAGGTGAATCCAGGTCTGCCTAGTCCCCAAGCCCTCCTCTGACATCTGCCAATCCTTCCTGAGTCTACTTGAGCCTCAGAATTTCTGTTGTAATTTCCTCAACTATGCTACTGCCCTCCTCTTGCCATGGCATGGTTGCTGCCTTTTCCTTCTCTTTGCTCTCAGTTGTGTCCACACTGGGTGCTGAAACCAGAATAATGGACCCATTGGGATGTGTCTGATTGTGTCCAGGGTCATTTTGACACCTCTGCACTGGAGCAGAGGCCCTGACACCAGCCCTGCACAGAACCAGCACCAATCCGTGCAGCTCGTTGCTTGGAGTGGCTCAGGGGAAGGCTCTACTCAGCAGAAATCACTTTCCTAGATCACATTATCTTCTTTTGTGGGCTTTCACATTTATGCAGAGACAGTAACTGCAAGAAGCTGTGCAGAGTAGGCAGTATATTTTCCAGTAAAATATCTGCTACATGTGAAGAGAATGATTTTTCTCCAGTTGGTTCACTGGGGAAACAAAATTCATTAGTGATATCTAAAGACACTAGCATTTGATGAATGTATGCCACATTAAAACAGTATTGAGAGTATGAGCTTTTTGGTGGACTTCTAATACAGTTCAGCTTACAATATAATTATTTGCCTCTAAGGATGTAGCTTTCTGTACAAAGACTTTAAGAATCTTAAATAATCGATCAATAAAAACCTAAAGAAAAAGAGATGTTTCCTTTTGCTGCTTGCCTGTTGTAAAACACTATTTTACAAAGAAGTACCTGACCTTGTCATGCAAATGAAAAATGTAATCAGTGCAACTGTAGAAATCTATATAACTTTTAAAAACTAAATTGTGTAAATTCAGACAAAAACAATAGCTTCCAGAATAGATGTTTTCAAGCTATGAAGTTATAGGTAATTAAAACTCCAAATATCTAACAGCTACTCCCCTCCCACAAGGTACCGCATATAAGACTATACACCAAGTTTATACCACAAACCTGTTTTATCTACTTGCAAGCATGAGACAGAAAATACCATATATTCTACATAACTCTGTATGATTGATATCAAGTGATCCACTACTATAATACTCCAAAAGATGAAAAGGAGTAGCAACTATGTCATCCTTTCCACCCACCAGCCTGCTTCAGATGAGTGTTATCAATCTTTTCAAGGTATCTGGAAACTAAATGAAACTGAGCATGGAATAGATACCCGATGAGTGACTTACCTGGCACTAATGCTTTTTTCTTGATAGGGGGAAACAAGCTTAGCTCCAGGGCTCAATGGGAAACATAAAGATTGACTGAGTGGGATAATGAGCGCTACCTGCAGGAGAGGATGGGGGAACTGTTAAGAATTTGTGGACTCAGTCAGCAGAGAAGGGTGGAACAATAAAACAGATGATTTGGGGGCAACAGTGGGAGACCAGCCTGTTTTATTCAGAAGGCAAAATTAGGCTCACTGAGCCATTCACACCGAGAACAGAGAGCAGATGGCTTATTGACACATTTATCAGGCACTCCAGTGACAGTAGCAGCATTCATGCAGTGGTAAGATTTATGTTTCTGAAAAGCATTTCAGTAAGGATCTATTTATTTTTTACCAAAATCACCCACAAATGTGTGCACGCAAGTCTCAATTCCTTCGGTTAGCATGGCTGAAGGCAGATGAGGACCTCTAAGCCATACTTCGCTAAAAACTGAAATATTAATTAAAAAAAAATCTTATTGCTTCCCACCATCACTGTAACTGCCATTACTGGAAGTTTTGCAAATAAAGAATAAAAGACTATTTGACAGGCAGAAATTCTTTCATTATTCCAGCTCTTTGCAACACACAAAAAAGAACAGAATAAAGTGATAATTGTCAACCCAGTTGGGATGAACTAGTAAAGAAATTATATTTTTGTCAAAAACAGGTAAGATAGTGCTGGACAAACTGATCAAGAGGCTTGCTAGAGCTTTGTGTGATATGACAGAAAGCACATTCTTTTTAAATAGTCATTATCATCACCTCTACTTACACAAAACCTTCTCATTTTCAATGCTGCAGTTTCTTTACTATGAAGCCTGACTGTACATTGAGAAAATGAAGGAAAATTAGCTTTCTAGAAGAGGTCACCTCTGGGGTAAGCTGTAGTTTATGTGAAACTAGTGATTATGCAAAGTAGTTTCTTTCTAATTCTTAGTCAAACTGCCAAACAATTGTGCATTGCAATGTCGAAGAATGTAGCACAACAGAAGGCTGAAACAAGAGGAGAATAGCAAGGAGCAATGCTGTACTGCAGCACCTTGCTGATCAGCTCATACTCAGCCTTTGTTCTGACATAAAATTCTAATCCAACTTTTTCTTAATCCTGGTGATTCACAGAGGTTTACAAAATAAAATAGCCTTTGGAGAGGAGATCCACTTCTTTTACTTTGCGAGTTGAAAGACTAATTTGCAAGATATTGATTTTTTCTCTTATTTCCAGATTCTTCAGAACCGATCACATATTTTTCATGTTTACTCTGTATTTGAATACTTTTTCCACAGGGAATTGGTCACAAATATTCAAAACCTGTAATATACTGCATAAATATTATATGTCAGTAGTTCACTGTTTCTCAACTGAATGAACATTTGAAGCAGCTAAAACATCAGCTTTTACAAATTTAAACATTCTGCAAATATTCCTCATGTAGTGTTAACATTTACTTTCTGTGAGTTTTTCCGCCAGCAAAACTCTATTCTTCAAATGCCAGTATAAACCAAATGCAAATGAAGTGCAAGCTCAGCTTAAACTAGCTTGCCATAAACACTCTAATGAGATCTACAGAGTATGTAATTTAAAAAAATTTCAACTTTGTCTATTTGATATAGCTTCTGGTACCCGCAGTGAGATGTAAACATACATGCCAATAGAAGAACGCACTTCAGGATATGTAATATCTGAAAACAACACTTTTTCAATAAGAATAAGGAAAAAGATGTCAAATAGAAATAATATAGTCATTGCTGCTGATCAAAGCAAGAGAATATGTATGATAAAATTGACTGTTCAAACAGCAAATACATGATGCAAGGAAAGTAGGTTTCTTATTTTTAGATTTTATTCCATCTAAAATACCAAAAGTGTTATGGTAAGTTGAAATAATAAAAACCTATATCCTTCACAGATAAAGGTTCTATAGACTGAATCCACAGCAATGACTATTTAAATGCTGTTCCCTAGATCAGATGGAACAACTAAGATCAGGAACAGGCGTCTCTTCCTTACGCTTAGTCCTGTATTTTGACTGTCTTAATGTGATTCACTGAAAATATCTTCCTCTTACACAGTTGTTTTTTCTGGGTTTGGTTGTTGTTAATCTGAATCCTACACAGGTAATTGCTCAGTTTTAAAAGAAAAAAATACCACATCTTACATTGAGCATCTTTATAGGCCTTGTTCTTTCAGGAAAGAAGTGCCAGTACCCTACCAGAAATTATTCTGTCCAAATAGGAAATAAACTGTTTCCAGCATATGGGCCCATAGGACTCTTCAAGACAAAAAATGCTGCCAAGATTCTCTCAAAGGCATCATGCTCTTTGTGAGTGGATGTACAACAGCTAAAGCATGCATGATAAACTTCTGGGATACCACCAGTCCTTGGAAGACAATAACCAATTCTATCTGGTTTTCAAGAGATATTTGTCAGGAGACTTGGTAAATCCAGGGACTAGTAATGGACATAGATTTCCTCTCTGACACCACATCAAATGGTACTGATTATCAAAATGATGGTTGGGCAGTCTTGGACTGATTTCTGGCCAGCATTTATGGTAAGAGAATTCCTATCCAAGACAGGAATTGAATAGTCTCATCAAAGCCATCCCAGCACATAAAGTCTGAAACAAGTGTAGCTAATAAGATGTATTCTGTTCACTTGAATGTGGATGAGGAGAATTACCATTACCCAGAAGTGCCTATACCAGTAAATAGTTTAATCCTAACAATCTTGTTCTTCCATTCCTATGAAAGCATGACAAAATATGGCTGATGAATAAAATATGTGGCATTTTCACATGGTCTAGCACAAGCTGAGGCAATACGTAGTACTCTGCTCCCTTTGCCTTTGTTTAGCCCACAATATGAGGGAGTGTATGGTGACATAAGGTACTTTGCTAAAAATTTGAGTCCACTTAAAAGCAGGAATTGTATGCTAAAAGAAAGAAAAAATGTCCTTGGCACTAGAGGGGACTGCCAAGTTCATGGAGTCTACTTTCACAGACAATTACCTCATGCAATGTTTTTCATGAGGCAATGACATACCACTTTTAAGTAGTTAGGGGTTTCTGCCACTACTGTAACTATTATTGTGAAGCTGTCTCCAGCTCTCTCCACTCTGACTGTTACACTGGTGGAGTGCACTCATGGCTATTTTGTTTAATTTTTCTAGTAGTAAGAATGACTTGTAATTTCAATATCTTATTTTCCTCACTGGAACCACACACTGAAGAAATCCTCCCTATTTCCTCTAATATTATAGTAGACATTTTAAAGTAGCCGTTTATGTTTTTTTTAACAAAACATTCAGTGTTAGCTTATCACAGGAATTAATTTTCTGTGAACTTAAAGCTTTGGATATTACTCTAACCCCCAATACAAATCAGGGATTTGTCCATTCATGTTAACAATGCTACCGCTTTCCTCTGCAGGGCACTTCTCTCTCCAGACAAATTATATGTGCAGAGAATATATTGGTCTACAAGCTAGAATTGGCATTTGTCTGTTGCTGGGTATCTTAGTTAATAAGACACACCAATTTGCAAGCTTTTTAAGACTAACTTATTAGTTACTTTATTTCCAAAGCATGTGTTTATATTAACCTAAAGCCATTCTGATTCACTGTGCTGCAATCCCAATCCAAGACAGTCCTACCATCATGCCGAGCTGTTATAACTGTTACTACAACATCACATTCTAGAACACAGGTCACATTCATGCAAAAGCTAAACCAGCCCATATTAAAATAGGAAAGCACTCAAGTGTGCCAATGGCAAAAAACAGGCCCTCTGGTTCTGACAATTTGCAGTTAACCAGAGCTTTTTTTACTCCTTTGCTCCAAGCAGAAGTCACAGCATAGATACGGCTTATCAGCTACCTAACTGAATCTTTCTATTGACTGGATGCTTGCTTCTATAAAAGTTTTGCCTTTTGTGAAAGTCACATTTTCGGTGTGAAATTCTGGCTGTGAGGAGTTATAGCACATAGAGCTAGACCTACATACCACAGGTAAGCTTTGTTTGTAGAACTGTAAAAGACTTAAGTAGTACCTAAGACATTTTTCATGCAGACTGAATTTAATCCTAAGGGGAAAAAAAAATCATCTCATCCTCATTGCTTGCAGAGAGGAAGTGAACAATTTTTTGACAGCAAATAGCATCTACACAAAAGGGTCCAGTTTCAGTGTGGGGCCTCTTGACACACAACATGAGTATTAACTGTAAATCATGTTAGTTAAAATATTGTTAAGTGACTTAGAATAACACCAATTAGTCATATTACTTTCAAATCCAAAATAATTTTATATTCTAGTGGTTTTCAACCGCAGAATCAAGTTGCATGCCTAGATCCAAGGAATTACTGTGTAAACAGGATTTGTTAGAACAGGGTAACATTCAAATAGCCCTAGAATACGTGTTGTTTGACTGGAGATAAACCTTTTCTGAGTTAACAAGGAAGTAGCACATTCACAGTGTAAATGCTTTTTCGGAAAACTCTAGTACAGTTTGAAAGAGACACAGCCTATGGAATGTGCCCAGCGTATGTAATATAGTCCAATAATACTGTTTATATACTGTTCAGTTATAGTTTATAATGCTCTATTAAATAATATCCAAGAAGCACTGAAACATTCCTGAAACACTTCTCGTATCAAAGGCTTAGAGCTGTTAATTTTACTATTTTCATTAATATTTCTTAAGCAAATTCTGCTGTATTCTATAGCAATTAGTGGGAAAATCTCATTTAAAAAATCACGTTTATGCAAACAAGTAGTTTATTATATCACTAAAGCTGCAATATAGAAAAGTATGTTTCCTTATGCCTACTACTCTTCAAAAGTTCAGCTCAAATTAATGGCAGCTATCATTAAAAGAAAAAACAATTATGAATCCCAAAGTGTAGTTTCATAAAGGACATAGGAACAAGAGAAAAATGAGGGAAGGCAGACAGAAGTGACATATAAAAGAGCCCTAAATATTCTTGACCTGACATTTAGTCTGACACTTTTCAGCCTCTAGTAAATATTTATCGAGAACAGATATGAACATAGGTAAAACATTTTGAATAGAAGCTTTACAGTCTATCAACTTCCTTAACTCCTGTATTCCACTAAGGAGTCACTCTGAGCCCTTTAGTGTATCTGGTACAGTGTTTCCAGTCCACTCTCTGCGGAATGGATGTGACTGGAACAGTACCATTGGAGCGGCAGAGGAACTCCCATGTATCCCCTGTCACTTCTAGCCAAGGTCTTTGCAGCATCAATCTTCTGTTTAAGAAGATAAATGCTTTTGGCAGCATTTTTCTTGCACAACAGATACCCCGTCGTTGGGCCAACAGAACTTCCACATTGCTGGTATTCACATCAGGCAGAACTCAGAACATCCACAGCATCTGACCTCCAAGACTTTCCTATAACATTACTGTGCCTGTATAGGAAAAATTGATGCTGTCATTAGCAGTGGTATTTTTGAGTCTCTGTAATTTATTTGTGTACATGCTAATAAAGAGATGATTGGGCAATTTCTACATTCACTGCACACAGCAGCAGAAGTCATCTGTTGCCATAGAACCTTAAGATCAACTGAGGAACAAGCCTGCCTGCAGGATATAGCATTGGGCCTGAGCTATGCAATCAGAGAATGAGGTTGCTTTTACGGTTATGCAGTTGGCAGTCAGAGGTAGCCCAAATCAAAACAGTGGTTTCACAGTTTACGAAGTTTCTGTGAGAAAAGAATCTAACTTGATAGTGCCTGAACACCACAGACCCTTGTGCTTTCTTACATAACTCAGCTGCCAGATCGTCAAATATAATATGACCTTTTTTAGCCATCAGGAGTAAGTAAAGCATTTAGCAATTGTTACATTCAGATATTCAAAGAAATCTCTTATGCTTTGTAGGTGTGTTTACAGATTTATTTCTAAATTGACATAGCAGGTGGCAGGAACAAAGATGGTATTCACCCTTGCTGCAGCTGCTTGCTCATCCATCTGCACTCTCAGTTCTTATACACAGTACCCTTGCAGAGACTTACAATCTTTGATCATGAGGACATGGTTTCGTCTTTCAGGATATCTGCCTCCCCAGAACATCCAGTTTGGGATATATAAAACCAGATGATGTGCTGCCTTCCCAGCAAGTTATGCAAAACAATATGGATCACAGAGAGATGCAGACTCCAATACCTTGTCAATATGAAGAATCACACTACACCAATGGCAGAAAGACCCATAAAAGCATAGTAGCTCCGTTCAGAAGTAGAAGTAACATGCACCAATGTCAGATGCTCCATGGGAAGGTCAGATCCGACAAGAATCAATCTGGCATTGGTGGCTGTCTATAACCAGCCTGATCCTGTTACCTTTCATATAAAACTGTTACCTTTCACATAAATACTTTCATTTAAATACTTTCAACTTCAGCGTCCCTGTTTTGCTCAAACGCTGAAAGAAACGGGCAAACAGCAGAAATTTCTGGGCAATCCTGCTGACTGCTGTAGTGAAAACAACATACCTCTTATATTCAAATTGACTAAATCTTTCATGATAACAGCTACTTATACATCTAGGAATTAATGCTTTACTCTTTGAAGGTGTCTGCAATACCTTGGGGTTTAAGATATTTGTAAAACCACATGTATCCAAAGATAGTTTAAAAGTTTCCTTCTAAGTTCATAAGTGCTGTAATGTATGTACAAATCTCTCTAAGACTGTTATGCAGATCAGAAACTTGTTCCAATGAAACACAGAAAAAACATTCAAAACTCAAGTACAGTTCTAGGTGTTGGAAAGGGAAGAAAATACAGCTAAGATTTAATTGTTTGCTTCAATGATATCAGGAGGCTGAGGAACTATGATCAGCTAATAACTGCTCTATATTAATGGATTCTCCACTTGATATAGCCACAAAGGAACCACTGTTTGTTTTTTCCTGTTGTTTCATTTATGTACTATCATTTTCATTCTCTCATTTGTTTTAAATAAAATGCTCAAACAAAGGCTCTCGCAAGAGGTGGAACAGGACAATCTGCTAAATAAGTTTAAACTATTATTTTTTAAGGTCTTTTTCTATCTTCAGAACAAATGGACATAATAGATTAACTTCATAACCTTCAATGGGAGCTTCCAACATTCTAATAAAATTACAGCTGTAGGAAAATAAATACCTCCAAAGTGACCTAAATAGCTTTTTCCCTTGTGTATGCTGTGTCAGTTTAGCCTTGTGACACAGAACAAGAGCACATTTAACATGAAAGCAATTATTTCTTCCCCTGAGCAGAGCTTCTATTATTTTAGAGTTCGCTTGTTCCAAGTTGCCTTCCTTATTCCTTCTATTGCTTATACTATGTGTCTATCCCCTCGCAAAAACTTGCAACGCAAGCAAAAACCTGAAAGTTAGGATCAAATTTTCAAAAAGTAGCAATAAGATTTTCAATGCCGCAGTTGTGGAATATCCAGCTTAAGACTTACAGACTGAAAGCCCATGGATTTTGAATTGAGTTACAGTTTTCAGCATCTCTGGAGAATTAGGGAGAAGTTATCTTGAGCTAAGTACACAAAAATTTAGACATCTTAGATCTGTGACTCAAATGAAAGTGATAAGGTACAATAATTTTTTTAGAGGCTATCTATATTATTATTGAACAATAAAACAAATGAGCCATATTTATAGTAAGTGTAATTCTATTGAACCAAGTGCCATTATATCAGCTCTGTATTTGACAAATAACCTCACATGCCACTTAAAAACCCAAAATTTAAGTATTGGAACTTTTGCAACATGTGATGACTGTGAACTGTTCAAAGTCATGTGTGTAATAAGACGTTTCTCCAAACCCCACAAATGTTTTGAAACGTAACATGCCCTAACCAGGGTCTTTATAACGGAAATACTGGCAAAGTGTCATAACAAAATAGGATTTTACCACACAGAAAAGGAAAATAAATGCTAAAGAAAAGACTTACTAGTCTAAGGAATGGCCAAACTATTTGCTCCACTTGTGTATTAAGAAAGTGGGATATCTATACATATGTACTGTACAGGTAGAACTACTTCAGGCAGGAATTTCGCAGAGGAAGTAGTGTGATCATAAATAAACAGTTTCCAATTTTTTTCTTTTCTTTAGTTTGAACTAAAAGCTGTTAAATGATCAAGTTGTGAAGATCAGACATAGATTTTTTCATAACTTCATAACTTTCATAACTTTTCATAACACGAGTTTATAAAAGGTTACCTCATTTACCTCATTTCTTCCTTACTTAATGAACATTAACAGTTAGGTGTACTTGGGATTCTAAGGCCAAGTGTTCTTGTTGATACTGATTTTAATGCAGTGACACAATCATGTTAGCTTCATTATAATTAGACAAATCAGTATAAATTCCTCTATTAAAACTGATTTTGTTTTCTACTTAAAAGAAGACTGTGTCACTTCTGGTGTGAAGAACTTGTATCATTTTCCAGCTGACAGCACAAATCTGTCAATAGAAATGTAATTTCTTGGGGATCTTCAGGTAAGTTTGCTACAGTTTCTAAGCCAAAATTATTATAACAATTAAATTCTTGAAGCATACTCTCAGCATACATCTGTACAGATCTTAACAATTTTTTCTCATTATTTTTCATATTGTATTAAATTTCTGATTGCTCAAAATTAATTGCTATTTTTCACTACATATATTACGGTAACATTAGCCAATGGGACTTAGCTCCTTTTGTCCTCTATAAACACAATGGCAAAATCCCAGTCTTGGAGTTAATGGAATTTTTGCTTATCTAAGGAAAGAAGAAGTTGACTGATAAATGCCTGCTTCTGGTGATACAGAAGGCAGCTTGCTTTCTTGGCAACAAAAGTTTGTCAATATTTAAAAAAAAAATTCTTATCTGCTGTAACTCTTGGCCTCTTCTAAAATATGAAATGTACATCCTCTGCTTGGTTCATCATCACAGATTACACCTATTTTTCATATATAGAAAGAAAGACCACAATGTATTGTTTCTTTGTGCTCAATATTAAAATTATGGAAATCTCCAAGAACTAAAAAACAGGTAACTGTGAAATCCTGTCATACTTCCAAATTTCTATCCTGTGCTGCTATGAAGTCATTTCCAGTATGGCTTAAACATTCAAGCTGAAAGTTACTGCCTTTTTAATGACCAACATCTACAGGCACATAGTGTGTATTTATTTATGTGGGTACAAGCCTGTTCATTTTTATTCAACTGTAGATTACAAGGAAACAAAAATCCTGATTTCAAATTCCAGTTCCTGGAGAAGTGTTGCATAGGAACTACAGATGATTTAATTAGGCACATGGGTTTGGCTGATATTCCTTTGGAGATAACTGGGATGAGTTAATTATGCAGAATGTTGCAGACTAAAAAATATCAGGTGGAACATTTTTATTCCCTGGTTCCTGGTTTAATGCATGCTCCTATACGTTAAAGAGTATTTATTTTCCACATAAACCAGTAGCAATTTTAGCTGTGTGTTTTTTCTATGAGACGTTGGAAAGCATTACCTGTTTTGATGCAGTGGCTGGCATCAGGTAGGAGAGACCTAATATTGTTTCTGTGCAGGTCCTGTGACTGGAGGCTAGATTATTTCAGTGTGCAATCTTTGGTTTTGGAATTTGTCACCTTGGGAGTTTGAACTATGAAGGTAATTCAAGGTCCATCTTTTTAGCCAAATCCATCTCAAATGTGCCATTCTTCTAATAGATTTATAAAATCTATTTCCTTTTAATTTTTGTAATAGTACAAGTCCCATAAATCCCAAAGTCGGTCATGTCGTTTAGACAATAACTGTGCAAGGAGCTCAGACTTTTAGGATTTGATTCTGCCATTTCCTGTTTAAACAGATAGTGTTTTGCAAAAAGATTCTTCCTTACAAAGCACTGATCAAGAAGTCAAATCATTTTCCTCCAAGACTGAAACAATAATAGGGCGTTGCTTGTTCTTCAGTGAAATCTTGGACCTGAAGACCAATAGAGACCTTCAGAAAGTGGTCACAATATTTTACTATGCCTCAAAATATTGTTTTACATTTTGAGTCTGCAGGCAACAGGCTTCACTGCTGACAGTACACAGCTGGTATTCCAAGCAAAGGCAGAGATTACAGCATCTGCAGTAAACACATCAGAGGTTTTAAGATACTAATTGGATCTGCTGCAATTTGGAAATTCCTATATGACTGCGAAGATGCCATGAATCATGTTCAGCCTTCTCTGCTGTTAGCACTCAGCAGGAATATTTATGACAGCAGCTGGAAGTAGAATCATGAAGGGCATGCCATGATCCTATCCCTGGATAATATATGTGTATACATACTGGGAAATGTAATACAGTAGTGTATTTATCACCTCCTATAGCTTTGCATAGGCTCTTGTCACTTATAAAGGTAATAAAAATTGATGTGTGTATTTAAATAAGGCCTCCTACAAGTTTTCAGTCACATAAAAAATGGTGCAATTAGGCAACTAGATTTATATAATGCTCAGTATATATGCTGAGGTGATTTTAGCACAACATTTTCAATGAATGTTTTAAGAGTTCATTTCCCCTTCACTGTTGTTTTATTAAGCTGAAGATTCAGTATATTTTTATCTGCATTGTAATGGAAACCTTACCTACCAAACACTAGGTGCTGTCTTGATCATAGCTTTTAATCTAAAAGTTAAAAGCCTGCTGCCAGTAGCTCTAGCTTCCATTAATTAGGTTTAATGTCTTCCACTGATCCCAGAGAAGTGAAGATCATTATTCAATTACAATATATAGAGGAGCCTACTGTTTTCCACAGGCTTTGTTTCTTCCTTTACTTGGAAGCTTTGTTCTTATAACACAACTGGTTTTGGAATCAAGCCTATAAAAACACAGAAAGGTTTTTCTGTTCACTCCAGGCCAGGTTTTTGAACTGGCAGAAAAAAGGATGCTTATCCTGTATTCGTTTTCAGTGAATTCTCTTCAAGACTTCAGGCAATTTAAAGAAGGCTGAGTGAGAGAACAGTATACTGGGAAAGCAAGAGTAGAGCCTACAGCCAGAATTTGAGCCACCTGATTGAAGATACTTGTCCATTTAGGAGTACAGTTGCTGCAGGCTCCTTATACGATCAAAGATCTGCAAGTATTCTTAGATTATCTAAATCATCCTCTGGAGATGTCTCTCATTCTCTAGTGATTAAACAGAGAAGAGTTCAAGCTGATTACACTCTTAAGTCTGGCACCTGTGCTGTACACCTAAAGATGGGCCTGGATGTATTCCATCTGAGAAATATTTACCATGCTGGGAGGATGATTACTGGACAGGAAGACTGGGACCGGCATCAGGTGTCTGAGAAGTGAAAATTATATTCTCCAAGCGGGTAGACTATTGGGGTTTGACTAGCAAATGTGGGCTCAAAAATTAGGAAAGAAACAAGCTACTAGAGATCAAAGCTGAACATGAAGTGCAACTGCAATACATTAAGAACATGAAAACAAAATTTCTAGTTCTGACCTGCAAAGATCTGTTAGTTAGCATGCCAGAGCACATGTCCTATACCACTTTCTGGTCTACATGAAAGATGACACCCAACTGCTGCTTTTAATACTTCATTAACTAAAGCGGCAACTGTTGGTTTGAAAAGGTTTCAGCCCTGCTGATGGTAGTTGTTAAAATGATGCTGTGTCAAACAGCTCGGTTCAGTTTTGCATGTTTGTTTGGTCAGCCTGGAAATTACATGTCTGAAAGCTGGTATTAAAACAACAAGGTTAAGATTGAAAAGTGCAGTTCTCTGGGAAACTAATGCCAGAATTACACAGAAGTTTCCTGCCGAGCAATTCATCTGGGGTGGCAGTCCAACTGGGCACATGCAACAACAAAACTACATGTTCCTGGTGAAGATTCAGGTGCCTGTTGCCTAAACATTAGGAGGTTCCCTGAACATTAGACAGGGGTTTTGTGAAGCACCTTGCTAGAGTCAGAAGTCTATTTAGGTCCTCGTGTCCATCTCTATAGCTGGGTCTCTGATTCTTCAAACAGGTAGTTTTAAAAAGTGGTGAAATGGACAGAAGCAGTTTCTAAAGTCTTTTCTGGAAGTGCGGTATATGCTCTCTTCCAGTAGAAGGTCATACTTATGCTCCATTAGCAGACTGTCAGTTGCTTGAAGATGAGGATAAGGACATACGCTTTTTCAGGTTATCTACCAACGGTGGATGTGCTAGTAAGCAACTTCATATATCCACACTAGAATTGTTTCTGTGCTTTCCCTCCTTGTGGGGCACACACGAAAGCACAAAGTAAATTAGGAGTTAGAGATTTACTCTCTAATCTGTGAACAGAGGATGCATACATTTTTGAACTGGCAAAGGTAATGACTACAACCTTGTACATATGAGATATTCCCTGTCATTTTAAGTGCAGTTGTGTAACAGTAGTATTGATAGGCCCAGATTATATTAGGCTCCATGACACAGACTGTACAAGCCACCAATTGCTCCAGCAGAACCTGTGGGAAAACCTGCTGAGAAAACACAATCTTGACAGTAATACCAAGTAACCTTTTTCTTTTCCCCTACAGTATCTCATAGCAGATACTATGATCTCTCCTAGGTATAGATTCAGGAATATCACAACAGCTACTGCTGCTGTCTGGGTACCTTTAGGCTCGTATCTTGCTACTTGTTATTTTTTGTGAGTGTTTAACTTACAAATCCTAATGAACTGTAGTTCATTTTCTACCAAAGTAAAATGGAAACATCACATTCATTTCTCATGAGAGATACATTCTGCAAGTTCTACAGAATAATTTCATTTAATTAGGCTGTTTCTGCAGTTGCTAACCTAAATAAGACGTATACATGTAGAAGACCTTTTAATATTACGTTGTAAAGAAATGTGTACTTCAAATTAGAAACGCTTCAACATTTCTAAAAATTCAAAATCCTTTGGAGAAATGATTTATCAAATATTTCTGCTCCTCAAATTTCAACTACAGATTAATATATAGTTTATATGTGAGAAAAAGAGAGAGAGAGTAGCTAAAAAATTTTTCAAGTAAAATTTAGAGTATTTATTTGGCATTATTTTCCCAGGTTTCCTTAGTAGAAGCATGCCACTATTCAAAAACAATGGTTGCTGACAAGAAGGTTGGCAAGATCCCAGATGGAGCTGATAAATATTTTTCAAACGGATAGATGAGGAGCAGGGGGACTCTTAAAACTGCTATTCAAATTCAATTCATTAAGCTTAATGGAGGAAAGTCAAGCTAAGACATGAGCTTCCAGACATCATGCATACAAAAGTCCAATTACATTCCCACTTGCTCTTGTGCTAGGAGCTTTCTTTAGAAATGAGTAAGCAGAAGATATAGCTGAAATCCTAGGCTTGATTTGATTGTTTTTATATAACAGCAACTTTTAATATGGTACATGTTTGACTTTAAAATGAAAAAAAGAAAAAATTGCCAGGGGCAAAAAGGGTGAGAAAAGAGAAGCAAGCCAAAGGACTGCTGTGTCAAATTTCTAAAGCTATTTTCTCTTTTTCTCCTCTGATTTATCCTCCACCTTTGAATTGCTAATAGTTTTCCTAAGCCTGCAATGAATCAGACACAAACATTCTTAGCACTGTAACTTAAAGTTGTAGGTGCTGAATCCACACGTGCCAGCTAAGCACAGTCTACAATGCTTTCTTTGCCACCCCATCTCTCCATGAGCGTTTGCACAAACAACTTTGCATATTAGCAACTGCAAAGTATAAAACTGAGAGCTACAGAGTTGATATTAAAGACATTGCTTCAAAGAATTTCCTTTCTCAACAGGTGGCAGTATTTGAAATAAAAAATAAGCTGCACAAATGATTTTGACAGAAAACAAAATATTTCAGTAAAAAGATAAAAGTGAGGATTTCATTCCCTAACATGTTTTGGTATGGAATCAATGAGAAATTTTATCCTCAATCACAGTAACAGTAATTATTACGTGGACTTTTCTTTTAATATCAGACAGAAATAAAGAGAAAAAAATGCAGATAGTTATTTGTTGTCAAAAGTAATTCTCTCATAACCTTATTTTTGAAATCACAGTGGGTTATTAGTAGTTACGTACTTGTAGTTAGTCTCCAATAATAAAGTAATGGCACAAGAACTGATGACAGTTATCCATTATGCTTAATAAGGCCTCACATGCTGAGCAATGCCTGTATGCTGTTGCACTAATCTAAATGGTCATTTTACAGTTTAAGGTATCATTCAACATGAGTGAAATTCTTAAATCATTCTCTAAATAAACAGGAAAACTCAATCTATAAACAATAGAAGCAATGACAGACTTTTCATCTTAGTAATAAATACAGAGTTTGGCTGTTCAGACCAAAAATTTCTGTTAATCGTATCAGAATTCACTTACTGATAGGAACCCACAAATTTTTGCAGTTACAAACAACAGAGAAGTTTCACCCACCTATAGTGACATGTGTCATTACTCTAGGAATACTTTGGAAGTTCTCAGTCCTTTAGTTTTATTTTGATTTTTTTTCTTTTCCTTTATGACGACTGAAGCACACTTCAATTAGTGGTTTTTCATTTTGACTACTCCCCATTGAAAGTAGGGCAAATGTTGCTTTTCTTCTCTGATTCGCTGTTTGGGGCAGGGGAGGAGAGATCTTTCTGAGGGACAAATAAATAGCTATTCTCATATTTGGAAACTCTTTTTCATTTACTATAACATTGTGTTGATGACTGTGGAGAGAGACTTCTCAGGTATTCTGAAGACTTGCACCCATCCTCCTTACAACATGAGTGAAAATCTATCCTGTTCTAACAGGAGCTGTATTAACATTTTAATTTTGCCTACTGCACAAAAGGCATTCAAAGGAAATGTAACAAAAGCACACAATTACCATGCACTAAAGACTGGTTGCGTCCTAAACTAAAACTGTAGCTTTATACTGAACACAGTCCTCATGGCTGAGAATAAACTTCATTAGTCAGGGAAAGCACACAAATTTTGGTCCAGGCCTTACAGAATAGTTGTTTATCTGCTCTGAGGTTTTCCCAGAAAAGTACATTCTAGATGATGCATTTATCAATTTTTTCTTTGGTTGGTTGTCATTTAAATGTGAAAATGAATTGCATATTTTGACATGATACAAAAACTAAGGTAAAATCAATATTACACAACACATTTGGAGTTTCTATGTGTATAATTCTGTTGGTCAACACAGTGCATCAACTTGTAAAAAAATTGCATGCTTTGGGACAAAGAATTAAGACTGCACATTTGCCTTTCTAGAGTTGCAGCACTGTTGCCATGATTATATGTCTAGCTGTCATTAAGTTGCAGTTGCAGAGATGCTCTTTCCTTTGTGGAGAGACTGTATGATCTAATAGGTCATTTTCTATTCCCAACTTCTATGGCTTGATGAACAATAAATAATATTACCGTGTTTATGTAATGTCTTGTTCCAGCAATAAAATATTGCCCACAAGACACAAGCATTACAGAGATTGTGATATAATGCCTCAAATGTCCAGACGTAAGAACAATATATCAAACAGTATAATTTTTCTGTACCGCGGGCCATATTTAACACTGTTGTTGCTCAACAAATCAATTTGGTTTCCCCTACAAATTAAAAAAAAAGGAAACACAGGAGTTATAAATCCTACAAAGATAATCTTATGAACTAAGATTCTGTTTTCCTTCAGAAAGTATGTAACAGATAAGCATCTGCAACAATATCTGTTCTATACCAAAGAAAATTATTTGGCCCTAGCATGTATGCAGCATTAAGGACAGAATATATATATTCACAGCTGCCCAATATGCAACTAAAATTTTATCTCTTATGTTCCACAGTTGCAGTTTGAGTTTGGATAGGTGCCTAGAGAAAATAAATGTTTTCCCCAGTGCTGATAAGCTGGAGCAGAAGCAAAGAATAAAAATTGCATATCTGAGAACAGAGAGCCCAATTAGATGCCTACATTTGTCAGATCTGTCTTTATGAGGATATTGGTTTTTTGTTTTCACAACCCTTACTTAAACAGTCCCTCAGATAAATAGAAATCTAATATATGGAGTGTTTTTCTATAATAGAGAACAAAAAGAGAAATAATCACAGCAGTTCATACTGATTAGCAGTTAAACCAAGTCTCTGAATCCTGCTGGACATAAGGCAAATAAAATACTATCTCTATTTTTAAAGATGCAAAAAACATAAGAGTTTATATGGTTTCCACTATTAAGGCAGTCACCAAAGCCTTTATAGCAATTCCTGGATGAAGTCCAAGGAAAATCTGTACTATGTCTTCCACCTCACTGTACCAGAATATAATGTATATCTAGCATCCTATCAGCCATGTAATCAAAAGGGAGTAATGTAACAGAAGCTCTTTGTAGCTTTGGGTGTAAGAAAAAAAGTGAATTACGTTCCAGCTTTCCAAAGAGCCAAGATTCCCAGAAAAAAAGCTTCTTCATTTTTTAATGAAATATACAATAGCAAAAGTTTAAAGCCATAGAAAGCAATGTACTAGTATGCCAGTATTTTGTCAGGATTCTTTCATGCCACAGCTGAGAGAAAATAGCTACTTCCAGAGAAGGACAAGCAATTTTCTAAGAATATAATCAGAAAATGTTACTTTTTCCTGTTTAAGATTTCCCGTAAGGAAGCAATTTCAGCCAACTGATTTATTTGCTTTGCCAAATGAATTTCAGAGTATGGGTTGCAATACCCAGGGTGTTCTGCATATTGCCATAAATGTGTGCTATTTGAAAAGCAAGCTATGTAATTATCTGTCTAAATTACATGATATTTCCATATTTTGAACAGAAAATTGCTGCATCATCCTTCCCCAAGCAAAATCTAAATCAAAGAAATGTCATTCAATGATTAACCAAATATCAGACAATGAGCTGAAACAGGAAAACCAACAATAAATCTCATGAATTTACATTAAAAATAGTGAAAGAGATTAAAAAATAAAGTAGAATATTTTAATAATTTACCCCATTCCTAACACACCTCCAATAATTTCCCAGTCCAAATAGAATAACGTTCTGTTTCAAATGGTATAACTGTTGATGAACGTTACATTTTTTCATGTGCTGAACATTGCATTTTGATTATCTCCCTTTTACTTCTATGGCCCACATCATTTGTACACACTGTAGGTCTCTAAAATAATGAGATGAAATTTTCTCTGCCCCATTTCCTCCAGATGAAGTTTTTCCGAATGGTAGAAATATTATGTCTCTTGGAACAATGACATAAAATTATGGCCATGCTGAGTAACTGCACCAAACCAGAGCTCAAAACCTCATTCTCAGCTCTGCTACAAACTTCAGCTTGGAAGCAGATCAGTTTTGATCCATGCACTACAGGTTCCCCACCTCTAGAATGGACTAATATCATGGCCTACATCTGGGTAATGTACTGTAAGGTACTGTAATTAAAAAATGATTGGATTCAGCCTACCTTAAGATTGACCTAGGCTTGGACTTTTGAGTAGCCTACCTATGTCAAAATTCAATACACTCACTACATAGCCTAAAAGTTCCATCAATAAAGTAGCTGATCAGAAGTTCTTCTGCTCTGTGGATATAACTGCTTATCTCCCATTTCAACCTCCATCATAATCCAAAATAATGATTAATAAAATGGAAATGGCTAAAAAAGGCTAAATGAATAGAAATACTGAATTATCCTTAGATAAGCAGGATAAATTGTGAGTTGCGGATGGCAAAAACGTATAGTTATATCTTCTACTTTTATTTATATTTGTTTTATATTTCATTGACTTATTTCAAATTGAATGTTTCTTTAAATTGAATAAAAATCCTATTAAGAAAATGAATAAAGTTTATGCCAGTTTTCAAAAAGAGTACACTACTTATAGGTTACACTGATGGATTTGGTAAATCAAGTCAGACAGCTCCTTTATTAAGTATGTCCTTGTCTTCAAGCCAAGGGATTTTCCCTGAATTTTTTGTAGGAATCCATGAACTGAAGTTAATCTTATAGCATCTGTTTCAATACTTTGTTATGAGCTGTAAAGATGCCAATATTCTTCAGTGACAGTATACTGACAGTCAATATCACAAAAAAATCATTTTACAGTATTCCCAGTCTTCATGAGCGAAAAACATCAGGCTGAATGAAGTTTGACAGAAAATCAAGGGACGTGCATGGCAATACAAACCTCATATGGAAAGAATTATAGTGGGAATGTAAAGGACAGTTTTCACAACAAAGAGAACTTGAGGAAGCTTATAAAAACCATCTACAACCAACAGGTTAGTAAAAAAATCAGAGTAATTCTTGGACTTGACTGTCAAATGTGATGACTGAAATGTTTTTATTTTCTCTTTAAAATTTATCTGGGCATTTATTTGACAAAATTAGCAGTAACACATGAGGTGACTGGCAATATAACTGTGTGAAAATATTAACAGAAACAAAAATATTGAAAAGGGGTTCATAAAAACCTGCATTGTACAGCTATATGTATATACATATATGTGATATATGTATAACTGGCACACCATTTTGGGGGGGGGGAACCAAAAAAAAAGAAAGAAATAATAAACCTAACTCTTCCTGGAGGGACTCCTTGTCAAAGGTGCTGACTATAAAATCTTAAGCACCACCCACAGCAGTTGTACTATTTACCCCTTCCAGCCAAACTTACTAAGCCGACATTGGTAACTTTGCAAAAATGAGTATTGCTCCTACAGATGACCAAAATGTTCACATCCAGATTCAAAACATACTATCACAAGCAAAATAACTTGTATCAGACTGTCTTTGGAGGCAAGATATTTCCATTTCAGTCTTGCCTTGGCCTGTAGTATTGATATCTTTATTTCCTTTCCGAAAGCTCCATGGAGACTGTGGTAAGGTAAGGAAAAAAAAAAGAAAAAAAAAAAGAGGTTAAAAAAAAAAGTGATTAACATCCTGGAAACAGTAAGTGCAGAAGAAAATCAGAACAAGGAGCATGCTTCGGTTTCATGGCAGATTCATCATTTTCAGGGTAAAGAAAATATGGAGGGGGAAAGATGCTACTCCATACAACTTCTATTAATGTACATATTATAGAGTGCATTCCAATCCTGTATACCACGCAACATGACTAGCACCTCTTTTCTAAGGAAATTTTATACACTGCAGTGTTGCGGTAGGGTTTTGCACTGTTTTGAGAGGGAATTCTTTGTTGGGGGTGTTAAGTTTTCCCCCAGAGATACCACTTGCTGTTTCTTTGCTTTAGAGAAGGCAGTATCAAAGTAACATCTTTATACCTGAGGCAGAAGTTAATGAGATTTGTTGTAATCTCAGTTCCCAGGAGGAATTTCATTCCAGTCACAGGCCAGCTCCTGCTTGAATTCTATCCCTCAGAGGCAATTTTTTACACCTGCAGCTCTACCCTTGCTGCAAACATAGTCAAGGATACATAGGCAGAAAGAAATTATCACTGCAGTTGCCATCCCAGTCAGGTACTAATTTGAAGATAAGGAGTGAGAAAGTTTAATTTGAAATTCCATGAGAAGCCAGAAACAACAGAAACAACTACTGTTGTAATGTGCTTTCAGAAATAAGCACAGTTCACTCACTCTTAGGGGTTTGGCTTCAGAACCAGAATACAAGTCAGTGGTAGGAACCACTGGAAAGCAGCAGAGCACCAGGAGCCAAAGGTTCACACCACAATCCTTAGCTAACAGGTAGGAGAGAACTGTTCAGTGGCTGCATGTATCAGTTGTTGATCAAGAGAGAGCAACCTGCAAGGAGCATGATGACTCCCAATGGCCCCATAGGCTGTTGTGCCTCTGTAAGATTTCATATCAGGAAGGCACCCATAAGTCCCCTTTAAATACGAACTGATTTGTAGATGTGTGCCTTCAAACAAAGAAGACCATGCTGTGGCTTCAGATTTTTCAGTAGTTCATCCTACTGTTCTTCACCAAGAAACAGATCTTTTTGAGTACATGCTCCAAACACTGAAGCATTCACAAAGTGAAGGCAGTAGTAATTTGTATCATCTGTGCTGTTTTGGTACCTGAGCCTTGATCATCTGCACAGTTTACCTAAAGAATGCAAGTGCTTGTTGAAAAGCTTAGAGCAACCAGGATTCTACTACAAGTTAGAGATCTTGTTTCCCACCACTGCTTCCTGGCTGCCCCTCTTTGCAGAATGAGTCAGAGGACTTTACTACACAGTCCCAGACTACTTCCATTTGTCTCAAATACGAGAACAGTATTTCATTGTCAGTGTTAAATGTGCAGTGGTCCTCAGGATCTGAGTGCAAGTATCTGCCTACAGAGCACAGAAAAGAAGAAATAATTCATCAGTGCCACTAACTTCCACATCCTGGCTCGTATCTAAATTCCTCACCCGAGATTGTGAGAGTTCAGCCCAGAACCTGAGCAGAAACACGATCAATACACTAAAATAGAAAAAAGAAATAGCCACGGCTGAAATTGTGTATGTGAAAAATACATAGGGATTGAAGGTAAGTATCTTGCAATATAGTACCCACAGTGCATACCTAGGGGGGGAAAAAATAAAACGATAATAAAAAAAAAAAAGACTCCTCAAAAGAATCATAAAGCCTTTGGCCAGGATAATGCTTGACTTCAGGCTGGGGAAATCCTCCTCCTAAAAGTTCCACAGGCTTAAAAATTTTTGTTGTAAATATCCTCAGTATCTCATGGAATAAGTGCTTTCCCCAGAAATATTAATGCTACATTCAATCACATACTACTCCTTTTTTCTGTTTATTGCCAACATACCTGCCCATGGTGATGTTAAGAAAGCAGAATACATTGTTGTACTTGTTATCTCAAATTCTGAATTAGGACAGAAACACATTACAGCAAAACCAGAAAGTTATTTTCTTTTCTATTGCTATTTTTATAAACCTCTTCCTGTCTGGGATTTAAACTAACCTGTTTCCTACATTTTACTGAAACAGACAAAACATCAGTCATGGAAAATGAACACCTGTCATGAAAGGAGTTGAAGACAAGACATACTTTAGTGGACTAGCAGATAATAGCTATGATAAATTAAGCTAGGTAAGGAAAAATTTGCTTATACTGTACACAGAGACATACAGCTAGAGGATCTGTGCTGAAAAATATTTTTTCAAAAAATAGATTGCCTCCCCTTTTTAAAAGGTCATCTACAGATGAATAACAGAATCATTTAGGTTGGAAAAGACCTTGAAGATCATTGAGTGCAACCATAAACCTAACACTGCCACGTCCACCACTAAATCATGTTGCTAAGTGCCACATCTATATGTCTTTTAAATACCTCCAGGGATCATGACTCCACCACCTCCCTGGGCAGCCTGTTCCAATGCTCGGCCACCCTTTCTGTGAAAAAAAATTTCCTAATACCCAATGTAAACCTCCCCTGGCATAACTTGGAGCCGTTTCCTCTTACCCTATGGCTCTTCATCTGGGAGAAGAGACTGACCCCCGCTGCCTACGGCCCCTGTCAGGCGGCTGCGGAGAGCGATCAGGCCCCCCCTGAGCCCCCTCCTCTCCAGGCCAACCCCCCCAGGTCCCTCAGCCGCCCCTCACAAGGCTGGTGCCCCAGCCCCTGCCCCAGCCCCCTGCCCGGCTCTGGACACGCTCCAGCCCCTCCACGCCCCCCTGCAGTGAGGGGCCCAAAGCTGAACACAGGGGTCCAGGGGCGGCCTCACCGGTGCCCAGCGCAGGGGGACGGGCACTGCCCTGGTCCTGCTGGCCGCGCTGTGTCTGCTACAAGCCAGGGTGCTGTTGGCCGCCTTGGCCACCTGGGCACACTGCTGGCTCATACTCTGCCAGGAACTAATGTCCACTAGGGTAAAGAAACAGATGTTCTAAGAAACTGCTTTGCAGATTATTTTTTTACATATTGGAATTAGCATAACACTTTGATAGAAAAGCTGAATCCTGCTGCTGATATAAAGTGAAATTGTCTAGCTGCCTCAGGGGAGGAGATTTGTTCTTTGAAATCAAACTAGCAATGGTAGTAGCTACCCATTATTCTAAACATAGTAAAATGATTACACAACTATTTTACTGAGGTTTTCAGTCAGCCACTCATGGTTCTTGAATATCCCACAAAAACTGTTAGCAGATGCAGAGCTGCTAACGCTTGGGATTTACAACACATTAACTAGTCCAGATTAAGTTCTGTGGGGAATATGAATAGAATCTGTATATAAAGAAGACAGAATTTCTAACTCTGTAGGTAAAACTGTCAATTATCTTCTAACTGATTTTGAAAATCTTGAAACAATGGAATGTAAGGTAGGTGACATGAGCTGCAGATGTCCTATTAGATATGAATTCTGTGAGGTCTCTGTTGGTATCCCCAAGTTCCAGAACCTCTTTAACAAGCTGATTCTCAGTCTCTTTGAAAACAGAGCTGAAATATTGCCAAAAAATAAGCTATTAAATCCAAACTTCTATTTAAATAAACTGGCCTGGTTTTCACAAGCTCCAGTAGAAAAACAATGAAAAATTCCTGGTAACACCAAAAAGCAAGAAAAAAAAGAAAATATTTTATTACAATTCACCATTCATCTTTATAACCTGACATAAATAGGTCTGTAATATTTTTGTTTATTGCTCTTTTTCAGGCATTGAAGCCTCATGTGAAGATCTTTCCTAAGAGAAACAGACACATGAGAAACAATCTCACAGACTGAAGACTGATCACTCTAATCCAGTTACCAAGGAGATGCTCAATGCATATAGTATAGTTAAAGTTACAACTCTCCAGTGTTAAATTCTTCCAAGATTAATTCCAAAGGTAAATTTATTCTTATTTGCCAAGAGTTAGGTGGGTATTTTTCCAGAACAGTTACTGGTGATTAAGGAATTAATGCTGTTGCAAAAATTGAATAGTTATATGAGAAGACTGTTTCACCTTCATCATTTTTCAGATGAATTAACTTTGAGAACTGACTCCTTATACTAAATGCACTTATTAATCACAGGTTTTTATCTCTTATCAGACATGTCTTCAATTTTCTGTATTTAAAAGCATCACTCAGGCTTCAGTCATTTAGCTTTCTCATAATTTTAGATCTTACCAGAAACAAGATTACTGCCCTACCATGAGAGATAACTAATTTATAGTAAAAAAACCCCACCTACTTCCAAGAAATGTTTCTTTTTCTGTTTTGTTTTATCCATATATAAAACAGTAAAAAATAAAAATCTGGCAAAATATTGAAGTCAGGAAAGACCTTAAAATTGTAATCAGTGTTTCTGAATTTATTATCTCACTCAAATGTCTTTATAGCAACTGTCAATTATGGAAATGACGGAGGCTAAAATCTCACATTTTTCCACTCTAGGTAGATTCTCTGGAGTACAGGATGAAAATGAAGTCGCTTTACAGCCAGAAGTGCTCATATGCATTATTTTGTTCTATTTAAATATCTGCAAATAATTAAAAATGGCAGAAATTCAACCAGAACTGCACCCGATCTTATCAGCCTGGTATCTACCTCGACAATGCTGGAAGCATGATTAAGACAAGTGTGATAAACTGGACTTCATATGTAGCTATTCCATAGAACTCTTAAGGCAGTCTTAGCAAACCTAGAGGGTAAAGGTGCTATTTCTAGAGCCAAATCTTGGCTATCAACTTGTGCATGACTTCAGTGGCCTATTCAGTCTCACTGAATCACAACAGCAATCAGAGTTCTTCATACAAATGTAATGAAATGCAATGACAGGTTGTCATCACTGGCTTTTGACATTTTTTAATATATCATCGACAGCCTTCTCATTTGATATACAAATCGAGAAGATTTGGTAATGACTTTTCACTCACATTAGTAATATTAAATACCATGAACTAAGAATTGGATCATTAGTCACAAAGGTTATCTGTTCTTTTAAGCTATATGAAATGGTCAAATGAAAGGTATTATTTCTATCAATATATACATGTAATACTTTCATACTTATATTCCAAATAGTTATGACAATGTTACTAAAATAAATATTTAGAACACTACCACAAATATCTATTACTAAACTTTGTAGCTGCTGTACTGATAGGATGTATCTACCACTCAGGCCAGAGGACTTCATGAGTATAAACTTTGAGTATCTTTTTTACAAACTTGCAAAATTCAGGGCTGTTCCACTATGCCCAGAGCAAACACATTTTGCAACTGAACTTAACAGTTCCTGACATGTAACCCACCCTTACCAGCAAAGAGAAGGAGGAATCTCACTGACTGCAATTATCTACAAAACACTGAATTACTTTTTATTCAGTGCACAAAGAATCATGTGGTCATGGATGGAGAAGGAAGAAAACAGGGCTAAAGAGTTCATTTCTGATCAGGGAGTTAGGGTGTTTCTGGGGAGCAGGCCAAGGAAGGATGAACTGGGAAGAGTTAAACATTGCTTCTTTGAATATGCAGTCCTCCTAAAGAAACATACACTCCCAACCTGAGTGAGACCTAACTGAGTTAGTGAACTGCGTCAAGCAGCTGGGTTCCCAGAGAATGGACGCAGACACCTGCCCTGCCAGTGAGAGGTTGACCATAGCACACCAGGAATGCACGAGACGTGTCAAAGAACGAATTTCACGCACAATGCATAAAATGGAACAGATGTGCATTTTCACATGAATTAAAGTTGACACATCTGTTCTTTCCCAGACAAATTATAACCTACTTAGGAGTAAATTACAAACATTTTGAAAACAGAAACTAAGGAGAGAACAGGATAATATTTGCAATTAAGGAAACCATTCACCCTTTGCATGTAGGCTTTAAAAAACATAATTCCACAGCATAAAAGCATTAATCTTCCTGAAGAGGTAACATTTCATTTTATATCCAAGAGATCTTACAGAATAATTACACAAAGAACCAAATGAAAGTCAGGTATATGCATGGTATCACTCTTTTGGAGCTGGTGAAACTACTTTGACTTGAAATACCTTTTACCATATTCAAGATTCTGCCACGCAGGTTTATCAACAAAAGAGACATTTTGCACATATCCACAAAGTCAGTGGACAACAAGTGTTTTAACTGGTCTATAACTCTTCCAGATTGTAATTGAACTGTCTAGTGTAATGAATGAAGCATGGAATAATGTGCATTCAGTTTGCATTTGTTTATTCAGGCTGTCAGCCTGGTTTTGGTTCACTTAATGTTAAAGAACTGTTTACAGGCAGATTTCTCTGTTAATGTCCATATAGTTTCTTTCAAGTTTAACTTCCCAATGCTTAGCACTCCTTCAGGCACAAGACTCATTACAGTTCTAGATTAATAATTAAAGTGGTTTTCTTTCTGTCATTGTTCTATCTAAATAAATAACTGGAGTATTTTTAGAATGCCATGCATTAGATTTATCATGGTCTTATATATATGACTGTTTTCTCCTCACAGTAACTTAGTGTCTTCACTAAGTTTAAGAATGACATATCAGCTAACTGCTACTAAAATTTGCTTTGAAAAACAGTCTTACCAAGTTCTTTGATATCTGAGAAAAAAAGGGAGAACTGGGGTCTTTTTCACTCCAAAGCATTCACTTAAAATGTTTTTCCATGCAATAATGTTATTCCACTGTGTGATTTATTTCATATAAATACACGGAAAATTCAACCATAAGTAAATATTTGTAAACAAATATTTTGCAATTAAAACATATGCAGACACATGCAGGTTTATTAAAGATATTCCTGGAGTCCCAATTTGTTCTATGTAAACAGAAATTCCACTAAAACTGAAATATATGGCCATTTTATCCTTTGAACATGAACCAAACCTCACCAAAGTCAAGAGGAAGCTTCTGTGGGCTTTCAATCATTCTCCCGAAATTTAATTGAGTTTGTAGAGATTCATTTGGGGCTTACAGGGATAGAAATCTATCACTCCTGCTCGAAAATATGTATGCCCCTAGAGCAATACAAATTTTCTGCACATTCACAGTTCTGGTCTTCCAGACAAATATTATATTGTCTGGCAGTTTTTATGTACAGACATAAAAGAGTGGAGACAGTTTTATAGCATGAGCAACCTCACCGAGAAACCTAAAAATGGACCGGGACTATTCCCCTCATTAAATACTGCTGCAACTGAACATCCAGCAGCTCCATACTTGCAAGCATTCAGTCAAGGGTCCTGCTTTGTACCAATTTAAAAAACATATATCTAAGGAAAAAAACCTAAAACACCACCGAGTATCCTTTCATTAAAAAACTTGGGTTATTGCTTCATTACTGGCTTTGATAAGCTTTAGCTGATAAAAATGAATGGAAAAAATATTTGTATATGTCTACCTGTCTATGTATCTAGCTGCATTCATATCTATAAATTGCTTCTAGTTTACACTTCAGATCAATGACTGAGATTTCTAAACAGGAGGGCTAGATTCCCAGTCTCCATTATTTCTGATGAAATAAGGCATCTAGATGATTAGGTCATATTCCTGTAGCTAAAGAAAAAAATGCATGCTTTTTCCTGACAGCATGGACTATAAAGTCAATGAGTGAAATGTCTTGCAGTTTGTGAAGAAACTTGCCCTCTGTGGACTCCTATATCACCCACCAGTTCTGTCAATTAGAGCAATATCCAGGAATGCTTGAAGTTTTATCAAACTGTATGTGAGGTTCAGGTTATTCATAGTCTTCTGCAAATATATGGTGAAGGGAGAGCAGTTTCTAACAGTGTTTCACCTTCACCTCTTACTTTCCCAAAGCAGAGCTCCAGAATTTCATGGACATTCATGGACAGGTGTAAAGGAAAGAAATTAATCCCTGACACAAATGTGTCATTCGATCAAAATTCTACAAGAAAGATCTTCCAGAGTTAATGGGCTGATTCCTAGACGGCCAAGTAAATCTGTAGTAAACATGATTGCTTACACATGGAGCAGTCAGTTTAACATGGAAGAGGCTGGGTGCTGACTCCACAGACAATTGCAATGTACATATCTCCCAGGAAAGGTCAGGGTGCACTCTAAAATGATCCAACAAAAAGATATGAGACAACAGCCCCTTTACCCTGGGACAGAAAAGATCTTACATTTGGTAAGTCACTTCGGTCAGAAGAAGACGGCAGAATACATGACTGTCTTAGACCATGCACAGAGTTTCATCCTTTATAGGAAGAGTGCCTGTGGTTCATGATGGATGAGGAGCACAGCTTGCAACTTGCCAGCTCCAGGGAAAGCACAGAAGGAAAATAAAATAAAAAAGAAGACCAGGAAGAAGTGCCCCCTAAAACAAACATCAGTAAGTATAAAACTTTCTTAAAAGAAGAAAGACGAGGACAAAAGCTGTAGAAGAATATGCCACTGCCTGTGTAAGGCACAGAGGAAAGATTTTAAATTATCCCAAAGACTGAAAGGAGCTGGAGGCTTTGGAGCTACATCTTAACATTTTATTCCATGCATACTTGGCAGGAAGGAAGTAAAATACAAATATGTGCCTGTAGGCACTACAAAGGCTAGAAATTGATATGAATGCTTGTATGCATATGCTACTAACAAGGTAAATGCAAACATGTAGTATCACTTCAAGAAAAATATCTTCATACTTGATGAGGATGTTGAGAAAATAACTGGGCTGGAAAATATTCATCTACTTTTAAAATACCTGCGATTGACAGCTCATGCTCAAACCTGGAAGAAAATTTCCAATAATGTTTCATGCTAATGATTTGGTATATGACACTATTACCACTGAATACCTGGAAGCAGCAGGACTACCAACTCCGCTTGGTGCTAAATACATTATACTGCTAAAGATGACACCTCTGTAGTACAGTGACCCCAATTTTGGTTTTGCAAGAACAGAAATACTACTTAATACAATTAGCAAAAGGAAGTATAAAATGAAGGAAGGCAATAAGCCCTGCGGAACCCGAATGGGGCAGGGAGAATGGGCTCAAACTTCTGCAACTGGAGTTGTTAAAAAGTTACAGACCAACAGGTATATTACTTTATTCTCAACTGTATACATAGTGCCCTTGCTCCTACAATTGGACTCTGATAAAAATAATTAAGCAGTGACTTCTTCTGTGCCTACAGGTGCTAACACATTTTGTCCCTGCCACATACTCCCCCCACTTAGTATTCTTAGTGACGTGGCCTGGATAGCAATAGCTGGCAAGGTAGGAGCGTGGGTGTAAACAGTTACAGAAGAAGCACGAATATTTGTAACAGTGGGCAGAGGCAGAGATACATGTGAAAAAGCTGTAGTCAAAACTTGTATCTGTGTCAGAAGTCATCACACCTGCACTGCACCCTCCATGTAGGTCTGACAGATGCCAATCATTCCCATTGGATGCTGTCAGCAGCCAGCATTCAGATAATGGACAGACAATACAGGGTGCAATTGGTAGAGATCCGCACCTCAAGTGTTCATATGTGCACCTGCAGCATACTCCTTCACCAGCCTGTGTGTTAGGGAATTGTAGGAAGTGACACAAGTTCATATGAAGCTGGAGTACCCACACCTCCAACAGAATGTCTGTGTAAAGAGGGGACCTGCACTCCAGTGGGTCCAGGTTCACACCACGGTGAATGTGGCAGGTATTAAAATTTTCCAGGGTTCAATGTAGAAGGATGCTTAGAAAATTGTACCTGTTTTTTCATATTTTTAAGTATCTAGTATTGTGGTTTATCTCCTTCACAACTGATCCTGATCCTAAAGATACAGTTCATAAATTGTTTGTTAATTACGTACTGCTAATAAATCAGTAAACCGCTTCAGTCCTTATTTAAAACCTGTGAATCAAGCAGATTCTCACTTAAAAGTTTAAGTGCTACTGCTTTCATTCTGACTTCATAGTATTTCTGATGTAAATAAGTGCAAAGTGCAGAACAGAGACCCAGGCCAAAAGTTTTGGAGCAGCAGCAGAACCTTATTCCAGACTTGCTGGTATCTTACTATGGGTTCTGAATTGCAAAGAACATGAGGTTTTAAAGAACAGTTTTCATTCCAGACAGCTGGGGAAAGCAACTAAGTTTTTACAACTTGGTAAGTTCAGTAAAGCAAAAAGCTGGAAAAAAACTGCTACTGTTAACATATGATGATACCTGAATCTGACGTATCATCTTTAGTTATAAATGGCAAACAACTTTACAGAGCTAGTTGATTTCACAATTTTCTTTTAAGCATGGAACACTACATAAATTTGGGATTGCTTCAGTCTCCTATGAAACATACTAATGCAACATCTAAAGGAAAATTTGTCATTATACCTTGTTCTTTGCTCCAAAAACAAGGCCAGAAGACACATGAATTCAGGAAATCAAATCAACTGATTTATCATGTCAGTCATTCTGTTCATTGTTACAGAACTGGAATAAACATGTTGCATTAGTTCTTCCCTTGATGCTTATATCTGCAGCAGCACACAATTGGTGTTTTTATTAGGTAAGTAAGTTTTCTAAGAGCTAGTGAAACTGTCAGAATGCAAGAAGTATGCTGAATTGCTGCTGTCAGTTCCAAGGTTCAGTAGAGCTCTAATCAGTTATTAATCAATTATATATTGGAATAATAGTAAGTGCACTACATTTTAGACATTTACGGAACTCGTCATCTCCTCCTTCTGTGGACACATAGATATAATTTTAATTGATAATTCAAACTCTGCTACTAATTGATGGAACCTACTGAAAACTTTTGTGATTAACTTCTTATGCAAGCCACAGTAACTGAGCTGTGCTGAGCTGTTCATTCAGACCTAGATGAAAATTACAAACAAAATGCATACTTGGGAAAAACATTATAAAAAAAACTTATGCTTGGGCAAAAAAAAATTAGAGCCCCTAGCAGAAATTTTGTTGGTGACTGAATTAAAAGGAGCACAGTATTCAATCTGTGGCTAATGCATTACTTGGTACAACTCCACAAAGCAGTTGAGCATAGTAGAAAGGTTTCTTGGAATAATGTATATGTACGTAACAGTTACTTATCATGAAAGACAGTGGGCATAAACAGAACAATTAGGAGTAGAAATACATTCAATTAAATAAGACTGAGTAAATGTTTGTAAAACATTTGCATCATGACTAACTTAAATATGTGTCTTCATACAAAGCTATTTAAAACAGTGGGAAGATTCCTCTCAACTTCCACGAGCTCTGATTCAAGATTGTTTTCTACAACCTTGCTGCTATGAAACACACAAAAAAGGGCAACCATAAACCACAAATCTTTTTACTCATTACCATAACACAAAACAGTGATTTTCTGTTGCACCAACCTTTGTTTTATTCCATCTGTTCCATTATACCTGCAAATATGGAGCCAGCACAGGGAGAAAGGCTTGCTCAGTCACAAAAATAGCAAGAGAAAAAGAAGAAACATGAAAGAATTGTGTAAGAATAAAAGTTGTCAGCATACAGCTTTGATCCAAAATAGTCCTGGACAGCAAGGGAATCTACAGAAGACCTGACAGCACCTGATGATAGTGATACCTTCAGCAAGGGAAAAACTGACAAAACTCAGAGCCTGTTGATGCTTGTACCCTTTGTACTGTCAATCACTACCATTAATGTTACATCATGCCCCGCTTTTACACAACTACATTCAAAAACAAACATGTCATGTAGTTGCTTTGTTTGTTCGTTAGGTTTTTGGGTTAAATAACAAAGATATCACTTTAGAGTAATAAAATCAAATATACTATTTTCTACCCGAAGTGATATTGAAAGTGCCATAATAGAAAAAATTATTCTTCTTATCACAGTATATCATGTACAAAGCAAAAAAACACATCGTTTTGAACTGGTTTTGGAGATGACCAGTTGTAACACACAGAACTGGTCTGCTACAAGTACATGCTACCAGTTACACACAACATTGGCAAGGAGTATATCTTTGCTTGTTCATACTCTTCCCTTATAACTCTTATATTGATTTCTAGTGATGTGTCTAAAGCTATTTTCATAAGATATGCTGTGGAATCATTAGGACAGAACAATATAATCAGACGAACTGGAGTGACAAATTGCTGGAATTGCTGTGAAAACCATTGTGAAATGTCTTTCCTTTCACTTGTCATTGCAGGAGTCTGTAGGAATCAACAGGAGTAGACTTTTCCCAAAAAATTTTAGTATGGAGTGCCAGACAGAAGGAGAAAGACAGGTACTATGTATCCTTGCATAATTCAGCAAAAGGGTATTTGTTATAAAGAATAAGGTGGAAAAAGAATTAGTTAGAAGGCTGTGAATCCCATCCCAACCTTGAGTAGAAGCACGAGCAGGCTGGAGTTTCTATGACAAAACTGAATAGAAAAAGGGACTGGCTTTGTACATCACACGATCCACTTTTTATTTTTCTGAGTGTTAAGAAATCCCCACCTGTTCTGTCAAAGACAATAATATATTACCTAGAATTGGGGAAAGGAACTGAAAAAAAGCACAACTTGGGAGAAGAAATACTGTTCCATTATCAGGACTGTTCTTTGACATTCCCACAGAAGGAAGCTCATAGAGTAGATTCATAAGATGCCTTCAGAGTGGCAGGTAGGTCCTTTATCAAATAAATATGGAGGTTGTATATTTTGGACACACTTTCCCCTGTTTCTTTTTAGGAGAGTACTGGTTCTTTTGACTCCATTCTTAGAATACTTATGTCAGAGGCACCTGACATTTTCTCAAGGTGAAGCAACTCAGTTTTCCCTCTTGCTCCTGTCCCAGGGGAATAAATGAGGTTAGCGTTGCACTGGAAATGAGATTCAGAGTTTGCAGAATATTTCCTCAGTTTAGCAGGCAATACAGAAAATTATTAACCAGGACAGATGAGACATGACTCCTTTTGCTGCTGATTTATCTTCTTACTCTCTCATGGCAGACAATTATTTTTACAAATACATTTCTGAGTTGCAATTTGTTGGCCTGATCCTACAGACATTTCAGATGTCATCTGACAAAGTTAGCGAGACTATCCACAGGGATAAGAAGCTGCCCTTAACAATTCATCTGCAAGTCTTGGATCTGTATTTGGAAACAGCTGGAACAACAGAAACAAATGTATAGATAAAGGTTTGCTTAATTTGCTGCCTATCTCTCAACAACGGCATGGCAAATCATGCCAAGCAATCTCAAATTCTACTGATACAGAGGGGAACTCCAACTGAAAATCTGTGAGTGCTTGGTTGAAAATTAGGGAGGGTGTTGGAAAAGAATAATCCATGGGTAAAAATCTGCAAAATCTAGTTTTCAAATAACATGCCCAAAGCTACTGAAAATCACAAGCTGACTATCAAAGGATGTCTGATTAAACTTGCATAACAGGCATTTGCAAATCATCAATTTTTTTGTCTCTTTCACACTGCAGGCTGACTAGCTGAGCAGCAGAGATGGACAATTACTGCTTGCATGCCTTCCTTACCAAGCTTAATTCTTTATTCCCTGATTAGAAAAAAATAATCATACTGAAGTATTCAGCCATTGTCATTAATTTTGCTTCCTGATTGCAAGATATGTTGCTGAAGAAAAATTTTGATCACCCATGTCAAGGTCACCCGATCAATCAGGTCAAGAAATAAATAAGTAGGGCTTGGAATGATGTGAATTTTCACATGAAAAGTGCGCCTTCAACCATATCTTGTTTAACATTACAGTTTGTAATAGAATTATTATTATTAATTATTATTATTATCATTATTGAAGTACAAGAATATTATTAGCATTATTGAAGCACAGTGTTTCTAATGAAACTTTTTATTCTTTCAGAGGATGAGTTTTCTCAATAATAAATTAAATGTACCTGACAGATGTGTGTAGTAATTATAACAGATTTCTTTAAACCAGACAACCACCATCAACAACAGAGGCTTCACCTGACTGAGCAAGCAGTCTGCAAGCATGGAGAATGAATCGTAACAAACAGAAAAAAAATAATGGTGGACAGTAATGCTGGAATATTGGTTCCCTCAGCATGGCCACTTAGATGACATTAATGCTCTTAGCAAAAAAACATACAATGTTTATTAGAGATATCTGTTTATAATGCCTGGAACAGATCCACCCTTCAGATCTTACAACAAATTTAGAATCTATTCACATCAGAATGTAAGAGAAGAGATAAAGTAAAGGTAAACAAAAACTATAGTACAGAAAGAGGTCAGTATTGGAGAAGGAAGTTCGCTGTTAAGGTAGCAATGTTAAAGGGACAATAAAATAAAACTTCATAATGTATCACCTGGCAAAATGAGGTGACAGCAACATATATATTCCAAAGACAGCAAGATTTACAGATACAGTCAGCAAAGAAGAATAAAGGGAAAGGTCAGAATAAAATAAGATTCTAAGTCAGGGTATCTACAAGAGTGACTCGTTGCAGATTCTACTGTTTTTAAAATTAGGATTGAAACATCTAGTACCCAGCTGGCAGCATCACATTGACTTCTGCTGCAGGGGACCACAGGGCATGGCAGTGACCCACAGCAGCTTCTGTGCAACTGGCTGGAGCCACAGCTGTGGGAGTGTGCAGCAGGAGGAGAGTCTCCACAAAATCACCAAGCTTACAGTCTGGGTGGTATGAGCCACAAATATGAGATCACTTGGTTTCACTATCACAGCACCTTGCTGATGTACCCAGGAAAGAAAAATTCCATGAGCACCCTTTCAGTTTTTCCCAGAAGAGCAGGGCATCCTTGTCTTAAGTCCTTCCCATATCAAATCAGTAGATTCAAACGGACCAGAGTGGAAAAAAATCAGCTTCATCTCTTTACACAGGCACATTCAGATGCCTTTCCACACAGTTGTCCTTGAGCTCTTACACCTGGAAAAGCTATGTTTGGTGTAAGTCACCCTCAGGTTTCACCAGAGAGATCACAACCAAGACAGATTCTCTTACAGGTAATAAAAGAGATCATTGCACCATGCTACCCAATAGTTGGGTCCAGCAGGTTGCTATCTGCACTACCAACTGCATCCATTAGATTTGTTAGTACCATAATATGAGCTGCTGGCAGTCAGAGAGTGGGTTGAAATACCACGCTCTCCATCCGGCTACTGAGAAGGGAAGTAAGCTATTACACAGCATAGAGACTCTATCTGCCACAGACAAACATTCTCTAAGAATAAAACTTCAAGAAGAAATCTAAAAGCAACACAGGGAAAGCTGATTAAAAAACAGCAAAGAAGAAATTAGTTCAGGAGCAAAAGCAGGGAAGAGATAAAAGAACAATTAGTGAAATGGGTACCAGATTCTACAAGGAAGCAAGTTTGGAAAACAGAAATGGCTGTGGCTAGGTCCCTCTGTCATCCACAGTGTTCCCCAATTTTCTCTGCCATTGCTTCATGCCCTCCCAGACCTAGTTTACAGTATTTCCAGCTGGAGATGCACAATAAGAAATATAAATGCTGTTCACACATTTGTAGTGAGAAATTACTCTAATACTGCCCAGGTCATGATAAAAGAAGGGACCAGCACGCCTATGAATATGATTCTGAGGAAATAAGGTTTCCATGTGCCGTACGCCTCAAACTCTGGACTATGCTTCATGCAGTAGTGATTAAAAAAATACATATTTTTCAGAATCTGTACAATACATATTTTTCTGGAATTGTTCAGGTAACAGCAGAAAAAAGCCCACTGTTCTCAGCACTGGGCTGGCTTTGCAAAAAGTGCCTCCTCAGGGCTTGAAGAGCAAGTTCACTGAAGCTAAACACAGTTCCACAGCTGGAAGAAGAGAAGCCTGTCTTCCTGCTCTCCTCTGTGTACATGGTTATTTGTAGGCATATTCATTTAATGAATAAACAAAACATTGCTGAAGGAAACCTAGAGAGGGACTGGGAGAAGAAAGGAGGGGGACAGAGAGAATAGCATTTTCACAGAGATATGCTAGATCATAATCATATTTTTAGCTTTGTATTCCTAACATTCATGTGGGATATCTACAATATTGGTTTGACTTCTTCAACTGTCTGATTCAGAAAGCTATGAGATGGAATGTGCCTGAAATAGAGGTGAAACTTTAATGTGAGTTTTCTCCCTCTCTCTCACTCACCACACACACGCAACTAAAATCCACACTAAATATTTTACATAATTACTTATTGCAGGGCAAAACGCGTATTACCAGATGTACATATAACAGACTTGTTTTTGAATAAATGACTATTCAGCGCAGTTTCTATTCCAACACAAACAAAAAAAAAGCCATTGAAAACTTGAATATTGTTTTATACAATAAAGCCAGCATCTTCTAATCTCAAGAAAGAAAGAAAAACATCAAAAAGGAGTAAAAATCATGACAGAGATAAAAGGGAAAATTTGTGTGAGCTATGTTTATATCAGAACCAGATTTATACTACGATGTTTTTAAGAACAGCTAAATAAAGCAAGGCAATCTCAAAAAATGCCAGTAGAACAGAAACAATCAAAATACAATGAGGTGGTTTGTTATATACCAAACAGTGGAATCTATTTGCCAACAACAAAGCCCTGTAGCTACCAATTACCTGCCAAAACTACAAGATGAATTCACTGAAGTACCAAAAAAAACCCCAAACCCTGTGTCTTTCGAAGGTTTTGAGCCTTGCCTCTCTCACCTTCTAGAGGGACCAAACTATTATCCAGACCCAGAGCACTCTCATCTGATTTTGGATTTTGAGTATGTAACACAATGGGCCCCACAACACTCTCTGAACGTTTCTAATGGAAGTCCCAGTCTAGTTAGGCAAAAGAATCCAGCATTTGGAACCCATCTATAGTCACTATTGTGAATTACCGTACCAGAAAGCAATTCAGTCTGTGATAATACACAATATAATAAATGAGTTATTACCATTGTTGTGGGGTGATAAACCACTTTAATGAAGTATTTTTAAGGCGAAAAGATAAACACGCTAATCAAAATAACTAAAAAATGTTGAAAGATTCAAATATATTGTTTGATATAATTTGTGGTACCACAATAAAAAGGATGGCATATATTAGATATCCCAGAATAAAGCATTAATGCAAGACTGAGGGGATTGAAAGAGAAAAGTTTAATAAAATGCAACTATTGTATTCTGTATTGATGGACAACACAAGGAAATAGGAAAAGAAATCACTAGCTTATTAGGAAAAATCACTAGCTTACTCCAAATATTAAAGGTTTTGTCATCCATTTCATATGAAACCTTGAGTCCTGTGGAAGTCACACGTGATGTTATGACCAATTTTTGTTAAAGCCGTATATCTCAGCAACTTTAAAATGAGTGCAATGCAAACGCTGACCAAACTGATTCTGAGCACTGAACTTTCCCACTTGTTCTACTGGAAACAGGGAAGCCGCTTCCCTTTTCACAGTACTTCATCCAATCTAAACAAAATGAGAAGAATGACAGTATATCAAAAAGAAAATGCAATGTTTAAAGTCCAGTAGTTAGCGATAAGTTGAACCTAGAATTGCAGAGTTCTGACATATTGCTCTTTCACAGTTGCATTCTCTGCTGTTTAGAAAGGTGTGAGATCCAGCTGAAGCTTTCCTTGTGGTAGGAAAATTCATTAATCTCTCCCCACATACAGGCTTTGTTATAAAGCCCAGGTTAACAATCTTCCTACCTGGAATACACTTACTGGCTTCCACTATCCAGATGCCTAATTCTAATAAAATGCTAACAAAATATAGTCTCATATACCTACCACTGTTAGATTTGGTATTAATTATCCAGTAATTCAAGAAGATCTAAGATGAGGACTACAAGACTGACAAATGGAAAGTATGATACTTATATCTTGTTACTTGGTGAAACCACTTTCAAAAAAGAACCCCCTCAAAAGCAGATTTTTTTAAAAAAGATCTTCCTATGTAAGCATAGCTAAGAAAGATATGTATTTAATGATTTTCTATGAATGTGTTCTGATGTTAAAGCAGTACAACTTTCTCTGCTCCTGATAACCAGAGTGTTTCTATTTGTTTAATCTATTTTTGCCCTTCATATATCCAGGTGCCACAGGTCAGTCTATCCACACTAAGACAGAATCATATCTGTTGCAGGGTTTTCATATAAAGCAATATTGGGGGATTAGCTTTATATTTCCTATTTAGAAAGAAAGTCAATAGGTCTGTTTTTCCAGATCTATTTTAGCAAGGTCTATTACAGCAGCAACAGAAACATTCAAGTAATATAAATTGTTGAGATGGGATGAAAAACTCAAATTGCAGACTACAAAACTCCCTCTTCATCTTCTAATGGCATGGCAGTGCCATTACTTTGTTTCTGTAATAATGAAAATTAGTGAATAATATCTTGAAAATTGTCTGTGAAATTCTCATTGGGATAAAGCAGATTTGTGCACCTGACATTCATTGGGCTGACCAGTGCAGGCAGTTTAGAGGCTGTGAATACTACACCACACAGCTGGACCAAATTACTATTAAGTGTCTTCTGGCAGCAGAATAATGTGCTCTGAGGTCTTTGTGTAAGCCGCTTCCTTTTTCTAGTGAGTAATGCCTTCAAAAAGTGGATTTCCCTCTTTTTTTGTTGTTTGTAGAATGGTACGTTTTATCCATCCATGGAAAGTGTAAAATAATTTTTAGAAATTTCCCACATAGGCTGTGTAGTGCTGTGTGCTACATACAGACTTAAGTTTTCTTAAATACTTCCTGTGACCCTTCGGAATTAGTTTACAGACCTCCACAATTCCATAAAAAGATACTTATCTGAAACATTGTTGACACTTTCAAATAATGTATGAGACAAAAGGGTTAACTACTGAGCCCAAACTGCTATATAAGAAACCTGAGGCAGGACAGAAGCAGGGTGCCCTAAGGAGAAGAGGAATAAACAATTACTTATGTTTGGCAAGTGAAGAGGAACATCTGAACCTTACGTTGTGTGTTAACAACCAGACTGCACGGTCAGCACAACGCTGGATAACTAAGAACACTTCAAAGGAACTGAACGTGAGCGGACTAAAGTGTGTCTGTGTACTATTGGACAATTATGCTTAGCATTTTATTTCAAGCTGTATATTCCTAGAAAATTCCTGTGGATACCTTCCTCCCCTTTTGGTGGTGGCAGGGGACATCTCATGAGCATGAAATAAACCTTTTGTAATTCTGCCCTTGTGTCCCTTTCCTCCTTGTCAACAAAAGTTCCAAATCGCTTTTGAAAAAATATATCAAACAATTGTTTTAAAAGCTTATATTCTGTAACTTCTCTTCAGGCTGCAGTGACTATCATAGCTCCAAGTGTAAGCAGTAATCCCCATTTGCAAGTAGATGGCACATTATCACAGCATATTTATAAAGAAGATATACTTGAAATGTATGTCTCAGTCACACAATAAGAAGTCTGAGATCATTCTTTACTGCTAATTAACTATAGCTCAGTTTTATATCAGCTATAGTTTATAGTTCAATGATAAGATACAGTTTAATAGTGCTAGCTGTTACTAGTAGAGTAGCTAGGCTTAGTATTTGAACACTGAGTTGAAAGCAAATTGATCCCGCCTCCTTTTACACTGTAAAATAAAATCAGGATTAACTTCATTAAAAACAGAGCATTCAGGAATGCATAATCAAATAATTTACTCCCTATCACATTGTTTAACTCATACAAAAGCTAGATCATCTCAAAATACTGCCACTGTATCTTAGTAACATCCATTGCATTTCAGTTACACAAACCTAAAACATTGGGGTTTTTTTCCTAACTAGATTCCAATCAATGTGTGCAAGAATAATTGGAAAGGTTGTTATATCGACTATTTGAAAGACAGAGAAGCAACTGGGAGGAGAAAATACATTAAAATTATCAAGAACCAGTCTTATGTATAGAATAAAATCATAGAATCATAAAATCATTTAGGTTGGAAAAGACCATTAAGATCACCAAGTCCAACCATTAACCTAACACTGCCGAGTCCACTATATATTATATAAGCAGAATCACCATAAACGTCAAAAATGCCAGTACATTTGCTAGTCAAGGAAAACAGTGCAATAGTGAATGTTTCCACCTTTATAGATGCTTCCCTACAGTTTTCCTGAGTGGGAATATCGTTCAGTATATCTTTTTACTTAAACGGATTCTTGTAGATTTAGTTTTCTCTAACATTCTGTTAGCTAATCACGTAAAGACAAAAGTCTCTCCATCATAAAGATTATAATCACCTCACAACTTTTCTCTCCACGCCTCCTAACAAAGGTTTTTATAACCCACCCAAAGTAAGCAGGATTAGTCTGTCAGGTGACAGCCATAATGAACACAGTTCCCATGGCCTATGGGACTAGAATAACCTATTTCAACTTTTCCCTTTAATAAGAGCAGATTAATATTACTTAAAGTGTAGGAAATAATTTCTTTGTTGGGCACCAATTGGACCATTAAAAAACCTTCACTGTACACAATATTTTTGGATAACTCCAAGATGGTGTGCATTAAAAATGAAAATATCTGTGCCCCAACCACATAGAGTATCATTAGATAAGTAACCTCTCAGGTTTTTACTGTATTTCAAACATTCTTCTGGTTCTAGGATATACTATACTAAAGTAAATTCCAGATCTAAAATTAAATACGTACACTTCTATGAACCCATGAAAACACTGTACAATCAATATACCGGCAACATCTAATTAAAACAGAAAGTATTAGGACATTTCCCTAACTTGATGTGGAACACTTCACGGTCACTGTACAAAAGGCAATCCCATTATTCAGTTCATAGTTTCCTGCATTCCACATAATTTGTTTCCACATTATACTTTTTATGACCTAGTCATTCAATATTTAATTACATTCTTCATGTAGACGTGACATTATGACACCATAACCTTTTTTTTTGATGGTTTTCAAAATTATTAATTAGGAATGGGTGTTGCAAGATATTTCATAACCTCAGCCATCTCTGAAGTTAATGGAGAGTCTATCATCTTGCAGAAAAGAGCCCAAGGCAGTGATTTCTTTGCTAAACAAAGTAGTCAAAAAGACAATGAAGAGCAGAGTAGAAGAAACAGACAATGACCCTACCTGAAAGAGAATACCTTCATTTTATTATTCCTAGTCAGCCACTGGACTTTGAAGAGTTCATATTTGGCTAACATGAAAGACCAGTCAAGCTGGTAAGCATAAATAAAAATATACATATACATATGTTAAGTAGTATAAACTGGGTATACGTTTGTATGTGTGCTTTCTTCGGCCTTATTATTTACTTTTGGGGTTATATACATTCCAAGATCAACAAGGATATTATTATTATTATTGTTGTTGTTATCATCATCATCATCATCATCTTGTTGCTGTTGTTGTCCACTATTAGAATCATTCTCCCTAGCTGAAATGTACATTTATGTCCCACTTAATCTCTTTCGCTTCTAGCTATTTGCTCTGACATGGCTTTGGGCCACCTCCTTTGCAACTGTTACTTTATTTCTGCACAAGTTCTTGCCCAGCATAACTTAGACAAATTTCAGTCTTTCTTTTGAGAAACTAAGCAGACAAAGCTCCAAATTCCCCATTTTAAAACACTTTCTCTGATCCTAAGAACATGTTAGATTTATTTCTGTATTCACTAGTTTTTTTTAAAAAAAATTCTACATTACAATTTGGAAACAAAGACCAGATTAAGTATTCTATCACCAAAGCCATATATAGAAGTAAGATCACTTCCCTTTTGTTTTCTCTGCTTCTGTGTTCTATTAGGTCTTTTTGCCACTAGAGCACATGGGAGAGCTCAGAGTTGGGCATTTCTTTTGAGTTCATAGATCCTTTCAGCCACAGTTTCCATGTGCTTCATGCTTAGACAGATACCCTAGCACTTCATACTACAAAACCAACTCTCTGAGTGGGATCTGGTTGAAAAGCTCCAGACTGTTGTCTGTAACAAGAAATAGAGCGTAACTGAAGAAGTCATACAGATAATTGCCTCTCCTCTCTGTCATCACCAAAAAGCTTTCCACCCCTTCCATTATCCTGTCATTACTGTTCTCTTGTGCCTTCTTTGCTTTTATTAAAGATAGCTCCACTCAAAAGGAGTGGATACAACAGGATGTTGACAAAGGGATGCATAGCTTTTCTCTTGCACCATGTCATGAAGACCGTATGTAGTTCCAGATAGTGCTAACAGCATAAGATCGCTGGGCTATAGCTTTCTAAGTCCTGCTGCCCACTCCAATAAATACATACCTTATTTAACATGCAGTACACAGCAAATAATTTATTTCTTATAAAAATAAGCAACTGGGGAAACTTTAGCAAGAGGTAGATTCAGGGAGTCATCTACAATCACACATGATGCTTGATCAAAGATTAAACACAACACTGCTGAATACCCATGATCAATTAGTTACACTATGTAATCCTAACACTTTGCACCATAAACAGCATTTGTGGGTTTTTGTGAGACAGAACGAACACCACATAAATAATATGTCATGATCCTCACCCTAGCCATTTGTACAGAATTACTGAGAATGTAAAGACCCCATCTTTCTCTTTTGCCAGAATGGTTTTCTTTTAACCTAACTCACTTTTAGGAACGTGTATGTATTCTAGAATGGGGTAGTTCAGCCGTTTCCCTTGGGCTTTTGTTTTATGGCCTAAAAGTTCAAGATACAAATAAGCATCACAATGTAGTTATTCTGCCTATGACAGAAGGTAGCATTGTAAGGCAGAAATTTGATATTTCCACTTGAAAATTTAACTTTAAAATGCTTCCAGTAAATCAGGTTTATTGTCAACAGCACTTATTAAAAATGCTGTTCTGCCTGCTTCTACCTTACTCTGTAGAACAGAGAACTGCAACTCCTTCATACATCAATTTAGTCTGTCTCTGAAAGGATGACACTGATGTTTAACACCTTTGGGGTTTTTAGATCTGTTATTGAAAACACATCTGTAAGAACCTGAAGCATTGCTACATCCTAATGGGATTCTGGCTATCGCACTATGAAACTCCATCTATCATTTCAGAAATCACTCTGGCTTGGATGAAAAGATTCCTGGTTTCAAAAGTGGCATTAAAAAAACAGCCAAAACTGAAAACAAGATTTATCAAGTTTATATCCAGGGTTTGCTGAAGTACTTCAGAATCTGCTTATTTTTAGAGAATGTTTGAATGATGTGCGTAAGTGCCTAATGGATCGGGACCATTGTTAATATATTTTCCCAAGGATAAGGGAAAAGAGACAAAGAAATTTTTTACATGCATCTTGTGATTTCTGCTTTTTTTTTTGTATTGACAGAGTAAGGGCATCATAACTGCTCCTTACTACTTGGTTGAAGTATGTGTTTGTTTGCCCTCTGTCATCTCTTCCAATGTCTAATGTTAAATAGGTTCTGTTTCCATCATTGAGCAAAATCTCCTGAGTTCATTTGAAATAGCAGATGTCACAGCCCCTTCATTTAGGAGATAATGAGCATTTGGGGCAGGGGAGTTGGACAAGGTCAGTTCTAGTAGAGTTGGGAACAGAGCCCAGATTCTCATCATGACAGACAATTGTTTTATTCTATCATGCTTTCCCAACTAGCTCCCAGTTGATATCCCAGAATATCTCAGAATACAGTGTTTGTGATGGATAAAATGGAGCTATTCCAATGACTTTACTTCAAAAAGACAATTAAAATAAGGAACAAAGAAATGCACACAGCGGTCCAGATCCTGATAGTACTGGGTGGTTAACACATAATCAAAAGCAAGAGAAGTACCAAAATACCCCTAAATGTATGGTTTAAGAGAGATTCAGATAAAACATTTTAACAGTCTTGTTTTATAGCCTATATCATTTTCTTTACCAGAAAAAAAGAAACAGAATCCAAAAATCTTGGTTTAGGTTAGAAAGAATATATGCAACCCAGGAGTCCAAATACTGTGGCTACCTCTAGTGATTTGTAAGCAGCCAGAACTGGAGCATTTTACTTCATAGAATGACTGTACAAAACAGACGTTTGAGCTGAAATTCTGAAAACCCCAAATAAAGATTTTATAACTGGGCTTATAGACTTGCCATTTAGGAAAACTACATTTTCTAAAAGACAAACCAAGTTTAAAAACAATCACACCAAACAATATAAAACTAAGCAAAATTCCAGAAAGAAAAATACTGCACTGGAGGCTGCCACCACAAATACAGTTGGAAATAGTTAACATACGCAGGGTCCCCTTGTTAGGGATAAATAAATATACCTGTATTGAAAAACTCATTAGTCAGCAATGACAGTAAAGGAGAAAAAGTTGGCTGTGATAGTCAACCACAGCATGAACTGAGCCAGAGAGAAGATGCACAGCTTAATGTGAACATGTGCTATCTCTGGCAAGGTCTTTCCAATAAAGATCTAAGGAATTAATGGTATATAGTATAAGGTGCAGGTTTAGAGCATATCTGTGTATAATTCTGGTTACCCTTATTCAAAGCAGATAAAATCTAAATAAAAGTGGTACAGAGGAAACCCATTACTTTTAATCAAAAGATCTGGAATTTTATACTGTAAGTACAGACAGAAGGAGCTTGGGAATTTGGTTAGCTGTGGTAGTGTCTGTGTATACTCAGAGATCAAACATCAATAAACGTTTAGGATAAAGTGTGCAAGAAAAAATCCAGGTGGGCATTAGTTAACACCTAAACCAGAAATCAGTAAGGTGCCAGCCATCAGGGAGGAGAGGTTTAGAGCAGAACACATCTGCTGGCCAGGATCCTCTACAGAAACAGGAAAGTAACAGGGAAAGGGAAGGCATAACTGACTAATTTGAAGATGGAAGCAAATCATTTTATGAAACAGATTTCATAATGAGATAATCTAATGTAGAAGCATGCATTGATCACTTAAGATTCTGTCCAGTCTTACATCTTAAGACAGGATGCTCTTGTGACTAATGCACTAGCCAGAAAGCTATGCTTTACCTGGAGCTTTCTGTATTGCTCAACTCAGAACGCAACCTTATTTTCAAAACTTCCAAATGACTAATAGATCTATAAACAAGAGCAGGATGTGTTCTAAAGTTTCTCAAGCACAGACAAAAATTAGCAATTTTCTCTCTCTGCTTTAAGTCCTGTTGTGGTTTAAACTCAACCAACAACTAAGTACCACAAAGCTGCTCGTTCACTGCCCTCCCCTCGTCCCCCTGCCAGTGTGACGGGGAGGAGAATTAGGAAAAAGGTAAATAAAACTCATGGGTTGAGATAAGAAGAATTTAATAGCTGACATAAAACGAAATATAATAACAAAAATAACAATCATAAAAACAACTGTAATGGAAAGGAGAGAGAGAGAGGAATAAAACTCAAAGGAAAAAAAACAAAAACAAAACAAAACAAGAAAACCCTGCAAATGATGCACAAATACAGTTGCTCACCACCCGCTGTCCAATGCCCAGCCAGTCCCTGAGCAGCAATTGGTGGCCCTCAGCCAGCTCCCCCCAGTTTATATACTGAGCATGAGCATTCTATGGTATGGAATAACCCTTTGGCTAGTTGGGGTCAGCTGTCCCGGCTGTGTCCCCTCCCAGCTTCTTGTGCACCCCCAGCTTTCTCCCTGGCAGGGCTTAAGAAACTGAAAAGTCCTTGACTTACAGTAAGCACTACTTAGCAACAACTAAAACCTTCACGTGTTATCAACATTATTCTCATACCAAATCCAAAACACAGCATTGCACCAGCTACTGAGAAGAAAATTAACCCTATCCCAGCCAAAACCAGGATGGTCCTTATCTGTACTGCAGAAGCAGTAACTCACTGTTTCAGAAATGTGTTGTAAAGCACTAATATGTTTGATACTTGGCTGTTGCTGGGATTAACTCAAATTGAAAATGCTGTTCTTTAGCTATGATAAACCTGTATGTGACTAAAAGAAAATTTTAAATCAACTATTTCTCAGCAGGAAAGGAAATCAAAAGCAAAACCCATCCAGATGGGAGGCTAGGTTACCTGACATGACCTTATAAACAGCAAGATGCCAAGACCCTCCCGGACAACAAAGAACGCAGTAAGAACAAGCCTTGACCTGTAAAAATTAACTGGTAACTTTAACACTAAAAGCAACAGGCCCAAGTGTATACTTAAGAGAATCATTTGCTCTAAACTTTTTTTCCTTTAAGCCTTTGTGCCAAAGCAAACAATTAGGACTGCTACTTTAATTTCCCCATTGAGAGTTAAATTAGGAAAAATTTCTAGAGGATTCAAAGATAAATGTACCACAAAGACAGTACTCATTTATCTGATTACCAACTTGCTTATGTGAACAACCAGGCCCCGGTATATAGTCTGTAAGCCTTATTGAGACACAGTAAGTTTTATTCTCAGTGGTTATGCCTACTTCTACCTCCTATGATACCAGCATCCATTTGTTTTCTGACTTCCAAGAGGGTAGGTTAAGGAAGGGAAATAGAAACAACAATAGTCAAAAAAAAAGAAGGATTCATACTGGAATGTTTCTCAGTCATATAAAGTGGGTGTGACTGTTTCTACACTGGACTTTTCTACCCATCATAAACAGGAGGGTGTTAGGGTAATACTACTGTATCTTGGTACTGTTGACTCTCAAATGGAGTTCATTAACCGGTGTGCAAAGAGCCAATCTCACACACAGAGCCAAGATATCATTTATTGCACGTCTGTGCAGAGATGGGTGCTAGGTGGTAAATCCACAAAGCTAGAAGCACCTCTTAACACACAGTAAAACACTTTATATACTTTGATCAATTATTTAGCATTGTGTTTAGTCACACAATTCTCATTGGTTCTTACAAGTTTCATTTCTATTTAGAAGTATGCTTAGACACACAGAAGTCTATGGGGCCAGAGGGGATACACCTGGGGGTACTGAGGGAGCTGGCAGAGCAGCTCACCAAACCATTCTGCACCGTTTATCAACAGTCCTGTCAAACTGGAGAGGTCCCAGCAGACTGGAGGTTAGCCAATGTGATGCCCAGCTACAAGAAGGGCAGGAAGGAGGATCCCTGGAACTACAGGCTTGTCACCCTGACCCCTTAGTGCCAGGGAAGGTTATGGAGCAGATCATCCTGAGCGGCATCATGTGGCACATGCAGGACAACCAGGGGATCAGGTCCAGCCAGCATGGGGTTATGAAAGGCAGGTCCTGCTTGATGAACCTGATCTCCTTCTATGACAAGATGTCCCACCTAGGAGATGAGGGAAAAGCTGTGAGTGTTGTCTGTCTGGACCTTAGTAAAGCTTGACACCATCTCCCACAGCATCTCCTGGAGAAACTGGCTGCTGGTGGCTTGGCTGGGTGTACTGTTTGCTGGGTAAAAAGCTGGCTTGGTTATAAACAACCAAGCCTAAAGAGTGGTGGTGAATGGAGTTACATCCTACTGGTGGCCAGTCACAAGTGGTGTTCCCCAGGGCTCACTGCTAGGGCCAGTCCTGTTTAATGTCTTTATCGATGATCTGGAGAAGGAGGTTGAGTGCACCCTCAGTAAGTGTGCAGGTGACACCATGTTGGGCAGGAGTGTTGATCTGCCTGAGGGCAGGAGGCTCTGCAGAGGGGTCTGGGCAGGCTGGTCCAATGGGCCAAGGCACACTGTATGAGGTTCAACAGGGCTCAGTGTTGGATCACTTGGGTCACAGCAACCCCACACAGCGCTACAGGCTGGGGCAGGGGGCTGGGAAGCTGCCTGGCAGAGAAGGGCCTGGGGGTGCTGGTTGATAGCCAGCTGAACATAAGCAGCAGTGTGCCCAGGTGGCCAAGAAGGCCAATGTTTTCCTAGCCTCTAACATGAGGGGCAATGGAAGGTGCCCAGCACCCTGCCTGACTGAGGAGGAACCAAGTCCACCCTGCCTATAGCTTGAAGCTGACAAAGCAGAACGAAGACACTTTCTAGAAGCCCTTTAGTTTGTCAACTGAAATGTCTTCCTTTTTTTTTTTTCTGCAAAAGTGGCCAGTTTTCAGTTTTACATCATCACTAAAAAACTGAAGCACTAGAAACAAATTCTCAGCTTCAGAATTTCCACTGAAAATGGAAATATTCTGCCAGGTGTCTTTTTTATTTGGTAAACAAAGGACATGTAACCTACAATTACACTAATAGAATATTAGCTAATAAAGAATGTAATAAATATATTTCTCTAAAAAGGTCTGAACCATGGAGGTTTGTACAAAATAAAAACTGTACTCTATTCAGTAGTATGCACAGTCTTACTATAAATGTGGAGAAAATAGAGAAGTGACTAGCTAAAGGAATCATCCTTTCTTTACTCATGAGAGCAACTAAGTAACTAGAAAAATGAACAGAAAAGGTTGAAAGATTTAAAATGTTTATTAAAAATAAAATCAGGTCTCACAGCAATGTAATACATTGCAACCCTTAATGAAAAGCTTTGTGGCAAAATTGCATCTCTGGCCATCTGTATGTAAGCAGTAGCAAAACAAGTGGTGAATAACACTCTGTGTGCCTCAGTACTACAGCCAACTGGCCACAGATGCACCACAGCACCTTTGTGATACTCTCCTGCTGACCAAGAGCCTCCACCTCCAGCTCTCCCCACTATTTTGAGATCAGTTGCAGCATAAAAGTCATAGCTGTTTACACTGTGCACACATCTAGGAAGAGAAAATCATACTCATAAACAGGACCCTTAAAAGGCTATTTTTTGACCTTACAGGAAACCTATGTGTCCTGGTTTCTTTTCCTTAGTAGCTGGTGCAGTGCTGTGTTTTGGAATTCGTGTGAGAGAAATGTTGATAGCACACTGATGTTTTTAGTTGTTGCTGGGTGATGTTTATACTAAGTCAAGGACTTTTCAGTTCCTTGGGCCCTGCCAGCCAGAGGGCTGGAGGGGCACAGGAATTTGGGAGGGGACACAGCCAGGACAGGTGACCCAAACTAGCCAAAGAGGTATTCCATACCATGGGGCATCATGCTGAGTATATAAACTGGGCAAAGAAGAAGGAGGGCAGGACAGCCAGCATTATGGCATTTGTCTTCCTGAGTAATTATTACATGTGATGGAGCCCTGCTTTCCTGGAGATGGCTGAACATCTGCCTACCAATGGAAAGTAGTGAATGAATCCCTTGGTTTGCTTTGCTTGCACGTGCAGCTTTTTTTTTTTTTTACATGTAAGATTGTTCTTAGCTCAGCCCTGGAGTTTTACATTCCTTTCTGATTCTCCTCCCCATCCCTCGGGGGTGGGGGGGTGGGAGTGGAGTGAGCGAGTCACTGTGTGGTGTTTGGTTGCCAGCTGGGGTTAAACCATGACACTATGTTACGGAGTCTCTTGTAGATAAGATATTATTATTAGTATCAATAATGTTTCTGCATCCCTGGCTTAAAGCAATATTCTGACATATATCACTATTTCAACAAAGTAGGGACTGAACAGTCTTTAAAAATAATCTAAATGAAAAATATGAGTTTGCAATCTTTTAAATATTGGTCTTTTAACCTCTTGAAAGAGAAGGTCTGATTTTTTCCTCAGTTTTTACCTCTTGGATTTTCCATTAGAACTCTGATTCTTTTATCTCTTTGTTTTCCGTTTTGTCTCCTGTCACTATAACTTTCCCAGAGAGCTTCATCTATGACTCCCGAAGAAAGGTGATCTATACTTTCATTTTAGAGGGGGAAATAGGATCACAGGTCTCAGATCATGCAGCAGGCCAGTGGCAGAGCTAGAAATAGAATCCATGTTCCCTGTGCCACAGAATACTACTTCATATGGACTTTTAAAATATGATACAGTAGGGAAATGCTTACAAGTACAAGGAAAATAATTTGAGACCCTAACACTCTGAAGGAAAGAAAAAAAACACGCATCAAGAGTTAAACAGGTAAACCAGCAAGACAAAGCTGACAGCAAATTAGACACAAGCAGGCAAGAATGTATGAGAGACAGATTGTATCTGATTTCATACTGAAACCAATCTCAATAAGGAAGACACTTGTCTTTTTTTATTATGGATCTTTTGCAAGTGCAGATAGAAAAATGAGGAGGAGGCAGGGAAAAGCAAAGATAGTGACATTTGTTTTAATAGAAGGAATTCAACAACACACAGCTGAAATGATTGCTAATCTGAAATGTGATATGAGCAAATACTAAACTAAGAATGTTTACATTAAATGATTAATTAAAATCAAGCATAATGACTATAAATATGTTATAACACACTATGAAAGAGGAAAATTATCAATGTGGTACAAAGAAGAATGTGTCTAGGAGTTAAAGGATTGAATAAGATAAAGAATATTTAAGTATTCATGTCAGAAACAAATTTCTAATGTTCAGACCTCTCAGGCAGTATAAGTCTCCCAAAGGAAGGAGTTTCACTGCATGAGTCTCTTACCTGGAATATTAAACTAATTCTATAATGGTCTTTCAGAATAACTTAGTACACATACTCTATTTCTTCTGCCCCCTTAGGGTAATGAAGCTACAGCAGCATTTATATCATCTTGCAGAATACATCCTGCAGATACAGCAATGACATTTTTTCTCTTCACTGAGTAAAGATATTAAATTACTTACAGATCTAAAGTGCACAACCTTTTACAGTGAAAGACAGGAAAATAATAGTGAAAGAGAAGTGAAACCAAACCTGTCATACAAGGATTTTTTACCTTAGCCACAGCCCCTTGGTACGGCTGTTTCTAGAGTTGTGGAAAAATTACTTTGGGGAGGAATTAGAGAAAACTGGGACCTAACAGAAGCATAGTATTACAGAAAGCTTTTTAGGGTCAAATACAACTATCACTTTCAGCATGGAATCTGCTTTACCACAGCTCCCTAAGCAACACGTCCTGCCATCTCAGCACATGTTGATAGCAGTAACAGGGGGTGGAGCAGAGAGGAGACCCTGTGGCCAGGCTCTGTTGTACTCCCTGCAGGAAGGGGAATCTGATGGTCTGATAACCTGCATAGCAGTTGTAACATGAAGAATATATGAAAGGATGCCCACTGCTGAGCCGACCATTGTGGCAAAATTACTTGCCTCAGATGAAATAATCTCATTGTCATACTAACGCACACCTCCATCCCCAAGTTATCCGCTTTATGTGTAATATGTTATTATGTGTAATAAATTACATTAGAAGCGAGAAACTTTTAATCAGTCCTGTGTATGATAATGAATATGCAATGTATTATGAAGTATAAAAAGTGAAAAAATGAGAGGAGAAGTTAGGGAAGAGTCCATCATGGGGAGGGGAAGAGGCCCCCATAGGGACGCCTATTGGGTAAGAACTTTATTCTATGACTAACTCATGCTAGCTGTTACTAAGTGTATTATTTTAAGCTCGCTTTGCAGTCAGTGTATTACCACCAGCAATCTTTGAACCTTATTCTGTCACAGACTTGCATTTTGTATAATCAAAATCTTCAGCTCCGGAGGTTGAGTAGTTGTTATAAGGGATTTGACTCAGTGACACTGTCAGCAGGTGTCCCTGAATAGGGTTAGTTGAATCACCCTCCGATAGAGTGGGCTGTCAAAATGCAGGTAGCAGATGGGCTGGTTGGCCATGAGGGCCTTGCCTTTTTTGGCAAACTGACAGGCTGCTCAAATACAAAATGTTCAAGGAAACTCCCCTTCTTAATGTGACAAGATGCTAAACTTTCATGAGGATATTGCAAGATTTCCTTATTGTAACAGCACTAGCTTTTGGCAATGGAGAGCTGTAAATAAAACAGATCTTTCTCAGCAACTACCCTATGGCTTCTAGCTTCACTAAAGAAGACTCACTGCCTCCAGGTGGGCTTTTAGCACTAAAGCATTAAACACACATTGAAATCTTGGCTTTGTATTTCTGGTTCTAATCTGTAAATGGATGATACAGTTCCTCAAAAAGTAAACACAAAACCAAGATAGATAATACTATCTTTAGTGTGTATTTCAGGCACTCCAATATTTAAAATAATTTATGGTTCAAATTTCTCAGTAATCATTTAATAAATGTGCTCATGTGTGGATGTCTAGCTCACCAGCCTTTCATTGGGCCAGCTACGAAGCTTGTATGTTGTCACAAGGGATAATTAATGCAGCTTGAAACACTGGCTTAAGGCAGCTTTAAGCTCTGGAGATACAGTTGTATTATTGAGACTCAGCGGAGACACTAGGGAGGAATACTTAGTGAATAATGTGCACAATGTAAGCACCTGTAATGGAATCAGTGGAGTAAGACGAGGAAGCTACATGGCCTGTTCCTAGCTAGTGCATTGTTGTAACACTCCATGTTTAACTGCAACCTTTGTTATTATTTCCTGCCATTTCATTACCATTCTGTGACAAATCTAAATCTTTGAGAAAACAGAACCACTATAGTTTTAAGAAGGAATGTGGTAGATTTTGACATTACACCACATTTTCCATCGCGAAACCTCAGCTTGGATTAGTGGATTAGCCATATGCTTTGATTATTTCCCTACTCGGTGAGGCTGAGGGTTCACAAAATGACTCCATAACATAAGAAAAACTCATTCCCTTACAGCATCAAGAGTTGCTGTGGGCCATCTTTTCTAGTCCTACCCAAGTCCATTTCAGAGCATAGTAGTATGCTCTCAATTAAATAGAGAGATCTAGGGTCCTATTTACTTCACTTCTTTGCATACTAACTAGACTTTCACTGCTATGGTAGCTACACTTTTGTGTCCCCTCTGTGGCATGAACATTCATATCCCATGTCATTCACCTTCGGCTACCCAGGCACAGACAGCCCCAAATCAATCAAACAGTCCTTTGGAAAGCTTTCCAGTGAATTTCATTCTCATCAGCAAATTAAAGGAAAAATCTGTGCCCTCATACTCATGTAATGAAAGATTAATAACAATCTCACCCCAGGATTACAGATTAATTTTAATATAATGATCTATTTAAAATTTTTCTCTTAATTGCCACATATTTAATACATCTGTTGAAAGAAACAGTCATTAGAATAATTATTTTGTGTATTCCATTACTCATAAATTTCATTACTCAAGAGTCATGAGATAGCAGATTCACTTACAGAAGGTTAATTAGCTAAAATGCTCCATTTACGAAACTGTTTCCAACTCATGGGCAGCTACCCAGAATGGAAATATTTATTGTAAGATTTCATTTAATTATATAATACAGGAAAAGCAGATATGGATGGCAGCTTGCCATGGAAGACTATTATTCCATTACTTGTTTAGCTGACACACTTAAAGAGAATTATCAGTGTAACTTAAGGTACATGCAGAGCTTTACATTACTACCTGATGGTGCTCTGAACCCTAGATGCCAATGTCATCCTAAGTACTTCTAAGCATGGTATTCTGTTATTTCTGTTGCATCTTGCATTAAGCCTATCTTAAGCAGGACTCCAAGAGTTTGATTTTACTTGAAGGTATTCATAGAAAAATTTCATGATTTATCAACCTTTTTGCCATAGTAGCTTTTGTTACCCTTAGCAAGAACACCTATATTTCTGTAGCTATTACTATTACATATTCTTATTTCCAGCTGTTTTCTGTTCTGACTGCTATCAGGAGATAAACTCAGAACAGCTAAGGATTAACCACGAGATGTGGAGGTTTCTACCAGATGACCACTGGGTTCTGCCTGTTCAATGACCTATAGAAAATAAGTTTGTCTCAGTTCAGACTCCAGGGGACAAGCATTCTCACCACAAAACACAATGCTACGATTCTTTTTTATTTGCCTCCTTACTTGTAGGTTTCAGAAAGCATGAGTTTTAGAAGGACAAAGGCACCAAGCTAACTTCCCCAAGTCCCTCAAGGTCCAAGACGTAATAGTGCAACTTTACAGAAAACTTGCAATACACTTACCTCCGCTGTTCTTTTTCTTTGCAATGTCCATGAATACTAATTCTGTCACTCATTTTTTTAAGAATGCAGAATGTAGTTTTCAAAAAGATATCATCAGTATTGGCATGGACACTGTGTACAAGAAGTGACTATAAACCTGGCTGATAATCCATACAATCAGCTGTTTGATCCTTCTACAGATCAAAATGTAGATTTACACGTAACAGTGACTCTAAGTGGTGATAAGCAGGCAGCCTCCTCCCAGACTCTTATTCAAAATGAATCTTTCTTAGTTTTTAATCTTTGTTTCTTTTCTTTTCAAGTTAGTTGCTCAAGTCAAGTTGCTCAAGTCAAGTTGCTCATGAGAAAGTGGTACAATTTTTCTAGTATATGAGAAATCTACTCAGTCACATATACATTGGCATCCTGGAACAGAGAAGCAAGTAAGTTCTTTGCTGTGGCTCAGGGTTTATACTGAAGGAGTTAATGGTGTCTCTGTGACAAACCAGAAAAGAGATAATAGTTGTCCAGGCAATCGCGTATATTCTGCCATGAACAAATTCAAAGCCAGCCACTGTTTATTAAAAGCTGAAAGTGTGCAATCCATCCCTGCTCGCACTAATGCTTGCCAAAGCTGCTAGAGGTTAATGTGTTATTTTTGGAGACAAGATATTTCTCTTACATTTCAATGAGTCTTCCTATCAGAGTTTTATAGCATAAAGAGACAAGAAGTAACTTTATGGAACATTTCTAGAATATGAAGCACAGTATTGCTAGCCTATTTAATGTAAGAATTCTTGTACTTCTGAATACCTTTTCTTCCTATGACTAACCCACATCAACTGGAATCAAGTGAGATGGGAAATCGCCAAGAATAAGCCACCTAGTTACAGGCTCTGGTCCTGAGTCACTGCTAAAAAACATGGAATGGTGTCTGGAGAAAGTAACTTCATTTCTCACTGTAATTTTAAGTAACTTTTCATTTAAAAGAAGCAACAATGGAAAACCCATGGCTTTCTGGAATCAATAGCTGCTTTTTGTCATTTTTTGAATGTCAGCTGAAGCCAAGCATACTCTAACAGCTCTGAGAGACAGAAGAGAGGTCACATTTGTGACTTGCCACCAGATGGACAAAATGAGTGGTGAAGCAAGGCTGGTCCGTATGATTGCAGAGGATGCTAACTGCAGTATCTCCTGTCACTTCCCAAACAGATGAAACGATGTGCTTTCAATCCTTTAAAATGTGTCTTCAAAGTGATACAGTTTTAGATGAACACAGTAAGTGAAGAATTAAAAAAAAAGAAGTAGGCAACACCAGCTTTACTCTTTGACAGTTATGGGTAGAAATGGAACCAGGGAATCATTTGGACCTTTTAAAAGATAAGGATGATGCATTGACACGTCAAAATTGCTGCTCACTAAGCTAATGATCAGTTCATACTTGCTTGATGTTCTTTTCAGTTTTCTTGCTGTTGTTAAATCTATTAGTTTTGGGTTGTTGATTGGCTAGGGGGTCGTAATATACTTTGAATATACACTTTCTTTTGTGGTTACTGTCCTCCAATTGCATCACTGAGTTGTATGTTTAACATATAGCACATCTCTCAAATTCTTTCCAGTTCACAAGGCAGGAGTCTACCCACATGTTAGATCACAGGACAGGACAGCGGGATTCTTCCCTCCCTCTGGAAACTTGTCTCACCACTATAATACTCCTTAATAAGTGTATTTGGTATTCCTTAATAAGAGCATTCTTTCTACTCTGAGCGACATAATAATACAGAAGAGATTTCACATTTTGATAACTTTCCTCTCACCATTTTTTCTCAGTATGGTAGCTTATACTATCTTAACTAATACTTGTTTTTCAGCTGCCCCAAACAAGTCCCAGACTCTTGAATATGTTCTTGCAAGGACCCTCCCAATAGGCTTTCCATGTAGAAATCTGATGTTGAACAAGAGAAGGGCAGCGCTGAGAGAGGAATTTGCAGGAAAAATCTGTAACCTATATAAACATTTTTCTGAAAAACAGTTTAGGCTAATAAGACATAAGAGTACTCAGTGCAGAACTAGTATTCCCTTCTTGCATCTCAAAAGACAGCAGGCAAATCTATGCCTTCAGTCATCATTGAACAAGTGTTCTGGATCTGTTTGGATATGGAATCCTTAGAGAAGATTGCCATTTGTTCACAGACTGGAGACTTTGTGCTGGAAGCAAATAAATAGTCTGCAATTCACAGCCAGAAGCAAAATCAGCTGGTAAAATTCCACATAGCCATATTGTTCTGAACACGCAAACTCTGTTGTTTCAGGATTATTTTTTTTTTCTATTCTGCATTCTGTAGCCTCTCAATGAATAGTGCTGACCTTTGAGAAAAAAGAACCAGGTTACCTGAAGTAATTGTAACTATCTAGTCAACATTGAAAAGTGAAATAGGCAGTGGTAGTTTTAGATTCCTTACAGCTTTCTTGCTATTCTGTATGCCATTCTTTCAGAATTCTCAAATACCAACATAATTCACAATTGACTGCTGACGTGGTCTGTAAACCTCCTGCAGTGAGCAATGAATATTTGTGCAATGGAAGCTGCTAGTAATATGAAAAGCCTGGTGAGGCCCTGTGCAGAGCCTCCTAAGCAACAGGAAGCAGAGAGGCATTTGAAGGACAATTGTGAGCATGTACAGCAATCTACAGGGCTCCCTCGTAACAAGGACCAAGTCTGCAGTGTAAAATGCCAGGTTTTACTTTATATTTCTGGGTCTGAAATCTGCTGGGCTGTTGATCCTTTCTTTGAAGCTAGAAGGGTACAAATTTAAACATGTTAGCATGGTAACTCCTGGCTGCCAAGATGTAATCTATGACCTGAAACCATTTTCTCATTGATTAGATGTTACATCATAACTACTAGGAGACACAGTGGCTGTGCCTACCACCAGAAGAAAAGAGAAAGCCTTTAAAATTATTGAAATTTTAAAGCTCTAAGTTTTCCACAGGGGAATGACTTCCATATTCACAGAACAAGTTATCTTACTTAAAGAGACTGACACCCACCAGAGCCCTGTGTTCAACCACTAACAGTAATTTCTAATACTTTCTCTTGAATACACACTCTAAGGTAGGTAACAGCATCAAAATGCATAGTTGTAGATACAGTATTCACCGCCGTATCAATATGATGAAGCCAAACATTTATGGTTCTTTATTTTTTAGAGGACACAACACTAAGTATAAAGCATTTTTGTTATTTCAAGTGAAAAGCAGAAAGATTTTAATTTCTCTTTTTGAAACTGTGCATGAATTCAAAATATTTGCCATATCTTGTAAGGATAAAATTTTCCACTACAGTTTTCAGCTGTTCAAAACTTTTTTCTAGATCTCAAAAATACAGGTTAATGCACTCTAGTCACAGAGTTTATGTTCTCCTGGCTAAAATTTTTCATTCTAGTGAGATTTTTTAATATATATAAATATATATATTAAAAATATTTTTATATATAAATATTTATATATAAATATATAAATAAAGTAACTTTGTTTTATTTCTAACTGTGTTTTAAGTTTCTAGTTATGAGATTCTGTGGTGGGAGCTTGGAGGCTACAGGATGTTTTGTATTTTTGGGGTTAGGTTTTGTCAGAAATAGCCTATTTTCAGTTATGGTACAGATGTTTTAGTTCATATACATCTTGTGTAGCTATAGCTTCAGGATAGATAATACAATAGTATAATATTACTATTAAGTGTTACCAATTGCAAAATAATCATTACAACTAGTATATTTAAAAAGAAATAAAGCTGAGGAAAACAACAATTGATTAGTACTCAGTGAGCTGAACAATTGAAACTACCCTAAAAATAGCACTTTTGTTTATGAAAGTACAAAAGAACATGTGTCCTTAAAACCTATTACATTCTAATGCTTGTTGAAAGTAAGCTCTGTTGGATGTGTAGAAAAACTGTCCTACAAACTTAGGAACATACAAGAAGTGTGCAACAGTATGAGTAACTAATTTAGTGAAGTATCTATGTGAGATACTGTGTTTCTTTTTGGGAGGAACAGAAATAGCTATAAATTTTGTCATCCGTTTTGAATAGTATTAAAATCTGTAGGCTTACATAACTGTAAACAAAGACTCCCTCCAAAAGCTAAATAAGCTGAATCAAACTGTAACACATTTTACGAAGTGAAAAAAACTGTTCCAAGTGAAAAACAGGCAACAAGAGATGCTACAGAACCAGCCTCTGGCAGGATACTCAGACTGGGTACAGCTGCCCTCAGGTTCAACTGATACCGTTCTAGCTCATACCTCCCTTCTTCACAGTATGTCACTCACATTTGCTCCCCAACAGCTTCGCCTTTGCTCCACAGCAATCTTAGTCTCCCCATCTTTCCACCCACAAAGCTGTGGAAACAATTTGCTGTTCATTTTACCCATTCTGCTTATGCTCCCCTGTGCCTTTTTAGTCTAAGCAGATGGTTTCTCCTTCAAGACAGGAACCCTAACCTTTTCTCTGCTTTCAAAATACTCAGGTACTGAAGGGATTTGAGTGGAGGAGGAAGCAGCCCTAACATGGCTTTGGTTTCTTAAGGGAAGACATGGTGAGTACTCCTGCCTCATGTTCTGGCCACGTAGCTGCTGCAGCCCTTCCATTAATATTAGGGCTGTATCTCCACTGACTGCCTAACACCAGACAGACAAGTTCTTCATCAGCCCTTAAGTACTACAATAAAAAGCACCATTATAAATATGATTCCATATAAAATGGCACTTTGTTGTAAAATTACAGCACAAATAAAAGGAAAGCCAGTTTCTGAAGCACATCTAGAAAATGTTTCTTTCCCTGCTGATGGATTTCCTTGGGCTGCCACAAATACTGACTTGACTGAAGCTCCTGTAAAGTATTGACTTTTTAAAATTGAAATGAAGGAATATCATCATCATCATCACCATCACAATCACACAAGTAAGTCCACTGACACTTGCTTTCATTCAGAAACCCCAGAATGCTCAGCACTTTCATGAGATAGGCCATGATAACAACATATTTTGAAAGTGGCCAAACAGGGGAAGTCAAACGAAGGTTTATTGGAACAAGACTGTTCTTTTACAACATCTCATGGAGGAACACTTACTGTGTGGTGCCCTCCAGTTCACAGCTTCCAGCAAACTCTGCCATTACATCTGAGTCAGCTAGTCTGCTGTAGTCTGAGAAAACAATCCTGCCCACAAAAGCATTTATGACTTCTAGGTTCTTCCAACGTTCAGCTTTCTTTTCCTTGCTGACCAGAGGGGAGGGCAAAGCCTCCCCAGTTACATCCAAGCTTTTCTGGCAGTAAGTTCCAGTCTACCTCTTACATTTCCTTCACAGGCTTTTTGCGTACTCTACACATGTTACCCAACAAGTCTTCAAGGAATACTTAAAGACTAGATAAATAGTACTACCAACCTTGTTAATAGCTGGATAAAACTGGGACAAAGAGGTTCTGAGTTCACAGTGACTCAGAGCTAAAATTAAAACTACCCTTTCTCCCAATGTCGTCCTTCCTCCAGATTACACTAACTAGAACTAATGGCAAAGGATGTTCCAGTAAAGAAGGTTCAAAACCTACCTTACATTTAAGAATAACACGTAAAATTTCACCACAGGTCAGAAGAATTATGACATTCCAAATCTGGCTGATTTATGCATACCTTTAGAGTCCAGATTATTTTTTAATTGAAAATACCTACTTCAAAATATTTTCAAGTGTTTGTTAGAAAATGATTCTAAACAATTAAAAATCTTTCTTCCTAATTAAAAATTTTAAAATATTTTGGCAGAATCTTCCAGCGTAGTAAATATTTTAGGTTATTTTACCAATGTCTTGAATTACATCATCTTCCAGAAGATTGTGTAGTATTTAAAACCCAGTGCAAAGGTATACCATACCACTAGGAAAACCCCAAGACTAGAATGGGGTAAAATGGCAGAACCAGATTCCAGTTCCAAATATAATCCCTAGAATACAGCAGCATCTGTCCACTGATTCACACCTGATACTTGCAGGCGCTTATTCTGTATCTATTTCTGAGCCAAATTCCCCAAAGGCCCATTATTTAAGTACTACTGATAGCTCACTGTACAGCTTTGTAAGAATAAAAATCAGTGTGTGGCAGTTTATAAGCTGGCCTAGATCTCAAGCTTTTTACAGCACAACTTTAAAACTATGTGCAGAACCGGCACCTGATTTCAGACACCACTTAAACAGAGGTCCTACACATCTAAGAAATTTAATCAGTTTGTCACCAGTCTGCTCTTCCATGCACTGCAGGACTGAACCACAGGTGCTGGAGTTGGCTAGAATTTAGAAGGTATAAAATGGTAAATAATTTAAAACAAGAATGGTGAAAAGACATCTAAAAGAGAATATAAACCATTTCCCTTCCAGCTGTGTAACATCACACACTGATTTGGCATACGTGGGTTCTCAGTAAGTAGGTCCAATCAGCTGGAAGAATGCCAGGAAAGAATCCTGGAACTGAATTCTGAACTGGAAGAAATGGGAGAGAAAGAAACCCAGATAGATCTCCACCTCTCACTGCTATGATATCATTCAATTAAAAGATTTTTCAATAAAACATTACATATATGAGGTCATACAAACTTCTGAAACTTTCTTAACTTCAAAAGGAGCATGTATTTCTAGAAGAGATGAAATTTTGTTTTAGCATTTAGGTGAAAAGTTCAGGATCAACCTGGGAATTGGCTATCACTATGGGATGATAACTGGTTAAAGCTCATGATACACATCTTTTACTGACACCCCTACTCTAAAGAACTTGAGTGGATGCTGACTGCTGCATTGAAAACATCCAATTTTCCATTGACTGCTGCAATGGAAATATCCATTCATCCCCTTTAAAACCATTCATATTCCCTGAGGTAAGTCAGTGTCTGGAGAACTGGCTCATCATGATAAACAGTAAAGACCTGAGTCCACTCTGTGGAGAAATCTGAGGATATTTCTATGCCAAGCTTCTTAGCAGTAACACTTGATACCATTTGTTGCAAAAGTCTTATGCTGGCCTTAATTATAATGTGACCCCAATGCATCTAATTCTGCTGAATAACAACCTTATTCTGACAGAAAACTTCTCAGGGGCTTTCTGACAATGCAGGAAACTTCTTTAAAAAAGAAGCACATATTTATTAAACTACTTCATGATCTAAAGAGTCCAATGAAATATTAGCTTTACCATCTGAAGAAAACAATTTATTTAAATGCAAGCCACACAAAAGACCTTAATGCTGCAAACAGGCAGAACATAAAATCACTGATGAAATGTAGAGGTACATATCACATTCAAGAGTGGTGCCTCTTCAGAATAGATTATTCTTACTGTAACTTTTTAATAACTAAAAGTATATCATAGGCTATAGGAGGAATGAGACCTTGTTCCATTGTACAACATGCTGGTTTTAGTAAAAATGGAGACTGAAAATTCACTACTAGCGATCCACCCATCTTCCGCCCTCTGAATTTAGATGCTTTATTTGCCATCAAAGATTCTTAATAAATTATCTTTGCACACTTTTTCTAATACTCAATCAGTCTATATTAAAAACTATTTAATAATACTTTACTAGGACCTAGTAAAAGGTACTACCTATTAAGCAGATGATAGTAGCATACATTAATAGCTTGTTTCACAATCAGCAAACAATGAATTCTTCACATTTAACCTTTAAAAGCTGTTTCAACAGGGTTTCTCTTATTACTCACTAGCTGAAAAACAAACTCCTTATAGGAAAAGATGAGAATTCTCTGGCTTAGACTTAAAACAATTCAGTTCAATTGCAACTGTCTCCACTTGCACATCCTCACAGGGGCTATTCCGCTATGTTGCACTGTAAACAATGCATCTATGCATCCATGCATGTTCAAAATAGCCTATTTTTTATTTACATTCAGAGATGAGGTCAACTAGGCACTAAAAACATCGACAAACTGAATACAAACTGGACTGTAAAGCTGAGAATTTACCATAACATCTGTGAGAAAAAATTAAACACAGAAAAGTAAAAAGGCATAAAATAATTTAGATGAATGCTGCTGCCAAAAGGGTAACTCACATGTGATGGGACCTTATTCATAATTTTGCCTGGGAAGTTTATCCAACACCTCCTAGAGCAAACATATCTCAAAATCTAAACCTTTTGCAGAAAGCTCATAAGGTCTATGCCAACTCAGCCTCAAGCCATCAAGATTATCTTATCACTTAAGAATAAATTGAGACAACTTCTTGTTAAGGAGAGGCTATCTAGTTAAAGGCAACATCACAAAATCTCAAAAACCGTGCCAACTATGAGACCAAAGTTTGAAGGTGACATCTTTGTACACAGACCCTTTCAAACTGTAGTTCATTCACAGATCATGGAAACGACATAGATGCATAGATTTCAGAACTGACCTGAACAGGCTGAAAATTGCCACAAGCCCTGAATGTTTAAAGCAGGAAAAAAGAGTGACAGTGATGAAAATCAAGAACACAAATTTCAGTGTACTTACTTTGTTTTTCACCAGACAACAGAAAACCTGTTGAAAACACCAGTAACACAGATGGGTTTGGCTAATACAAGGTGATTGGCTTGCAGCTGCTTTGCTCAGGTGATTCCGTTTTTTCTTACTCAAGTTCTATTTGTTACGTGTAGTAGAAGTTGTGTGTAGTACTGCCAACCCTATTCTTGCACTAAAGGTAACATAGCTGTGTGAAAATATTTTAGAATTCAGAGCATATTTTTTAAAATTATTTTAAGCCTGTCTTTTTTTTTGCTACAATTTAGTGCTATTTGAGTATATATAACTCATTTCAGACTGGACTGGTATGAAGTAGCCTCTCTACGGTAAAGAGGACAATCATACAGTATGTGTCCATGCTCCTGTTTCCTCATGGTTACTACCACTGTTTTACTTCTTTGTAACTTCATGCATTCAACTTCATGGAATTCAGTCCCATTCCATAGTTAAAGAACTTCCTTTTAAATTTACTTTCTGAATCAACTTGGTTCCTGCCACAAGGAAGACGTGAATTTGGCAACAACCTACTTCAGCAAAGCTTTTTGGTCCACGAAATGGTTTTGACTTTGCCTCAAAGATAATTTTGCTTTGTGATATTTTGCACTCAAGACATTCAGATGGTATTCAAGGAAATACTACTAAACTGCTTAACAGAGAGTCATCTGAGTTTTTGATTGAGATGGGTCACGACATGTGAATTTAATGTCATAAAAAAAAATTGAACTGCATAACTTTCTATTATTTCTAAGGTCTTCTGTGTTCCACTTCTCTATTCTGGGAGTTGTCTCTTTTTATTCTCATTGCTATTTAATATATTCCATCAATCCATGATGTATGAAACAATGAAGTGCACACGCAGGTTCAAAGCCAGCCTGAGAAGGAAGGGGTGTAAAATGTTTTAAGAAACACCTGGACTCACTGCAGGAAAAATCTATTTCAAGGACTTGTAGAAGCAATGCTAGAAAATTAAGCTAACCCTAATATTCACCAGGAAAATATTGCACCCAGCACACCAAAGTCCCACAATAAACTAATATTTTAACATGAACCTCCAGATACTCTTATGAAAGTTCTGATAATAGCTAACATTAGAGATATATTCAGAAATACAATTTGACATCTAAAGGTCATAACACACAAACTGCACCAAAAGCTTTCAAATACCAGAGTAGGCCAGTAGAGGTAGGCAAAAGGATGAGCACAGGAGCTAATACACATTCCTACCTCTGTCTTCTTAAAGTATATACCTAAGATACATTCAAGAGAACTAGACCGTAGGAGCCTAAATTTTAGATAAAATACAATGGAAAGAGATAAGTACCTTGAAAGAGTGATTCAGTTGCTAAATTGGAATCTTAAACAGTATAAATATTACCTTCACAGAACATTGAAACTGATCATAAGAGTCTCCTTATATATGGAGGCTGTATGGAGAAAGCACATCGATCACTTAACTGAGTTGCCATTTTATGTTCTCCCTGCCTTTGAGCAGAACTCCATTCCAGTGCTGAGATGGTCTGTCTGCAGAAATGCCCCAGATAACACAGCTGAGAGAAAGTTAGCAGGGTGAGAAGAAAAACCAGAGATTCCATTTGGATTATAACTGCCTGCTTCAGAATTCAGCTTTATCAATCAGGGCTGCAAAGAAGCTGTCAGGTGGAAAAGAAGAGTAAATCCACAAGGGAAAATGCCAGGAAAAATCTGATTTTGATTAAAATCTCTTCACATAAAGCAACACCAGAGGTTCAGAGAAAAAAATTGAAACTGAACTCTGAATTTCCTCACTCAATCTCTCTTTTGTTTTTTCCCCACATTCTCTTTTTATACATTCTCTATAAAATGGCTTTTTCAAGGAACCAAAAGTCAAATGTCAGCTGCTTTTACATGGTTTAGGTTTCAGATCGTTCATGAACCACAGAAATCCTAGAGCTTTTATAACTTTATTCACTTTTGAACAGGGATAAAGAAAGCATGTTTCTAAAAAACACAATGCATAGAACTATAGCCCTCATATTCAATTCCAGTGTGGTGTTCAACATACACTCACTTCAAGATCACCACACTCTTTTATCCTCATAATCTTTTTCTGAATTATTCTGTAATATTTACAGACTGAAAAAGTCAGTAGATATTTACCAGTAAAAATGTTTTACATCAATTTAAATTAAGATTTGAGTATGGTTAGGTCAGATAACGTTAATAAAAATAATCAAATCGAAACACTCATTTGGTTTCAATTATGTCATCTTGATTTTCAGCAGAACGATAAAGATGCACACAGTTGAATTCCCCAAAAGGAGACAAAGAGGGTGAACTGGAGAGAAGAATCATAGAATAGTTTGGGTTGGAAAGGGCTTTTAAGTGTCATCTGTTTCACTCTACAGATCTAGCCCTACTTCACAGCAGTGCTTGCTGATGAAGACATATCTCCTATAAGATAAAGGAGAAAAACTTTCCAAGTTGTCCAGTTACTTGACTGGTTCTTGAAGATAGGAGTTTTGGTACAGAAAGCATCAACACCCTACATTCACCAGAACATGGTGAATATTAGGTATTCACCTAATGGTGAAAATTAGGTATTCACCCTTTTATATTGACAGAAAAAAATAATCTTCCACAGTAAGAACTGTCTCTATATTAAGGCCAGAAGTTTGGTTAGGAGAGATACTGGATTCTTACAGATTATAATCCAGTTAATAAGGATTTTTCTCATCTCTTTGTTAATTTGCTTTTAAAAGGGAAGGTGGTCACCAAAAATCATATATAACTGTTATACATTCAGTATGAGAACAGTAATACCTATAACGTAGCATGGGGGTAGGTCCAGCAAAAGCAGTTACAAGTTGTCATGCCTAAACGCACCATTCTGTGGTGTTAATGAGAGAGAGGAGAGCAGATTTCAGCTCTTTTATTACTCATCTGTCCTATTAGCAATGAATGTGCCCCTGGAGATTTCTGGGGATACAGGCTCATGGTATCATTTTAGGAAAACATAAATCAGATCTGCTGTTTTGGAAACTATCAAAAGTACTTATACTATTGCATAGAACCCTAAGGCATCATTGGCATACATTATCTGCTATTTTTAAAGTATTAAGTTATTTCCATTTCCCATATACCATTTTAAAACCTGTAGATTATAACTTCAGCAGCTTCACAATAGCTAAGTGAAAAAGCAAATGAGTGGTGATCTGCACTGAGAAAAGAAAAAGATATATTGGGACATGCAGCTTGCTTTGGCATTTGGAATACTTTTTATCTGTGACTGCAAATTTACTTGGATTCCTAAGAAGCTGACCTTTCTTTCTTCTGCAGTCTCACTAAATTGGTTTTACCTTTTTTAATGAGTTAGCCAACCATTTTGCTCAAACCAGTGAAACTCTAGCTATCATGTCATTTCTTCCTTGACAAAGTCCTTTCAAAAATGAGTCAAACAGAAGATATGTTTCATATCATGTCTTTCCATTTCCAGATATCCCTAAGGCAATGAGAAAATGCTTACAATGCAACAACTCTGTATGCAACTATGGCAGTCATTACACACCTTGCAATAGCTCACACACAAATTTGGATAAGGCATTACAGTGTATGTCAGAGGGAAATAAAGTCAGTTAAGACAACGGTTCTTAAACAATTATTCTACCTGGTGATTCTGAGCACCCTTTTTGGTTGTAGAATAAATGATATGTTCAGATATGCCAAGCATGATTGTAAAGCCATTGCTACATGGACAGATACAGCTGGAAAAAGCCTAGTGAAACAGTATTAAATCTTCAGGAAGAATAGTTTCCAAAATTGTCTTCATTACATTAGGTATTCTACAACAAATATAAAGGAATTTTCTCTCTACTTCTTTTATAAGAGATTGTGCCATGTTTAGATTTTCACTTTTGTCAGGCAATGGCTTCTGTAACAATACTTGAGCATCCTGTTAGGATAACAGATCTAACCCTGCAGCTGGTGCCTAATAGTGCACGAACACAGCAGCAAGGCAGAGGACTACTGTGTGAGTTCTGACTCTCAAAAATGTTCTGATCAGTTCACTGGGTCTGATTTAGATACGGTCAAAGTAGTCATTTGGGAAATGTTAATGAGGGCAAATTGTAACTTGCACATTTGTGCAAGCAAGCGCTACTGTGTCACCCGAAAACGGAGAGGAAATGGAAGGCAGAGAAAGAGAAGCAGGGGGGATGTACACACCTTTGAACAGTTACAGCTGAGAAGCGCTATCATATCTGTGTACAAGGAAAGTCAAACAAGTTCTAAATGTGATTAAATATTCCCCTCCATCTCAAATTTGTCTGTGGCATACTGCAGACTTCTGGGTATTGCCTAGTGTCTGCACCAGCTCAGGCATAGAGAGCTGCAGCTGACAATAATAGAATACTGATCTCTCAGCAATCATTACAGAATGAGGAGACAGCTCCTTTAAGAATAATCTTTTTATCCTGAAAACATGTCCAATGACACCATGTTACAAACAGCCATACTTCCACAGGGTATGCCATATGTCTACCAGAATAACCTGCAGCACGATCATTTCCATTTGGTCTCTTAAAATACCACCTATTAAGCTGCACTGCTCTTGCACAGCTGTTTGGCTGCTGTCTCATGCTGAGAAGTGTTCTCCAAACACGCTAGTGCTGCATTGGCACATCACTCAAATCAGGCTCCTCCTATCTATAGATACAACACTGTTGTGCCTAGCTCATTTCACATAAACTACATCATTTGCCATCTGTAATCTCTCTGCTGTTTTGAACTGAATATAGTCTAAGCATGAATTTACTAGCAGGGACAGGTGCTTGTTTCACTTTCATAAGCCCTGTCCTGTACAGCACATGCTCCTGTATTACGAGACCTATTTGAAAAACTGTAACTGCACAATACCTCTTTTTATTTCCTCCTCCCTAGATTATGGCTGAAACACCCATTAAGCCATATACTTTATGCTTCAGACAGACTGTGACTCAATTGCTCAAATATAAACTAAACAGTACTATATCCTTCAGGTTCATGGTAGCTGTAATATAATTCACATTCTGTTTAACATGACATATATCATACATGCATGCTCTGATGTTACAGCTTCTGTAGTGCCACTCCCAAATCTTAGCAACTTCAAAGCATTCTTGCCAGACAGAGCTCTTTGTTTCACATATCCTGCTCTCTCCTGTTGTTTTCCTTGTAATCTACTACCAGATGTTACATGCAATTTCTTACAGATGTTTGTGCCAAAACGTTTAATTGCCTTCTTTTCTTCACTTTTGGGAGTAAAAATTTACAATAAACTGCAACAGCAGATAGCAGAAAATATATTTTTTTTTTGTCACGTGAAAAATAACCAAATGAGGATTGTAACATTTTCTAGCATCATAAAAAGAAAAAAAAAAAAAGACCTAAAAATCTGAATGCAAAGATAGTGGTCCTGAAAAGATTGTGTGCATACATGTTTGTATTTCTTTTGTTGTGTGTTACAAATAGTAATAACAAGAACTGAAAAGAGCTGCACATGGAATAAAGCTGATGCCATATATTTATTATCATTAAAAGAGACATAAACACTAAAATCCACATTTATTACAGGAAAATGTAAGCCTATTAAACTTTTTTCCCCATGTTAGATAGCTCATAAGATAAACTGATACCAAAAACGTAAGTACAGGCATTTGTAACGACTTCTTGGAGTTACAAAAACTTCTATAACTATCGCTCTTCATTCCATATGTATGAAGATAATAAATGATTGGTCTAATTAAAAGCACAGAAAGGTATATTTAAGTATGCTTCTTCTAGGAAATGAGCTTGCAGAACTAAAATTGCATTCAATCAGAATAGAGAAAGAAATTCTGAGAGAGATTGTAAATCAGATCTTGTCAGTCTGCCTGCTCTGTGACTTGTGTAACATTTAGCAAAGAATGGCTCTGGTTTTCCAAAAATGCTTGTTTTCATATGGTAATAATTACACTACTTTTTATTATAATTACAGCTACATACTCAATATGAAGGTTTCCCAGATATAAATAATTTAGATGTCTTCCCTCATCAGTTGTGCCACTCTCTTTTTCTCAATATAAACGCTGGAAAAGGACAACAAACCCAGTAGCTCCCTCAATTAAGGACAAGGTTAAGAACCTCAGGGAGAACAAAGTCAAGGGAAACCCATGTTAATATTGCTATATATATGATTTTAAAGTTAGATGAAGAAAAGCACTCCTCCCTGTTTGGAGCTTTCCACTCCAAAGACCTTTCTGTTACAGGTAAGAAAACTAAAATTCCATTAGAAATGGTATATTTGTGTCATCCGCCATTGTCAACAAATAAACAAAAGTACCCTAAAATACACTGGCTGGGCAAAAATAGTAACTCCTAAATAAACCATTTCAGACAATGCTTTTGCTCAAGATTGTCAAGAATTTGGAGAAATCTCCAACACTAATATGCCTATTAATATGCTTATCAGAGAGTATAATGATAGGTACAATTTTTCAGTTCTAATAAAGATATATGGAGAAAGGACTTAAAGCTAGTTCTGTACATTTTGGTATTAATTTGATTATTTCTGTAGTTATGCTTGTTAATAGAGATATAGAAGCACAGACCTTAGCAAGGATGCAGGTCTCCTGTGTAGAGATGCTTATACTAGTGCAGATCAACCCTCTCCTAAAACAAAAGAGCACTAGCAGTGTAAGCACTCGGTTCTGCCAACCCTGCGACCACAGTGGGGAGGAACACATAGGACAAGAAAGAGCATTTGCTTGTGCTGCATCAAACATGCAATATCAATTTCAATGGAAGAACTTGTGCCTGAAAGCAAAACCTCACATTTCTTGTGAATATAAAATCCATCTTGGCTGTAGTGACCATGAAATGGTGGAGTTCCAGATCCTTAGGGCAGCAAGGAGGGCACACAGCAAGCTCCCTACCTTGAACTTCAGGAGACCTGACTTTGGCCTCTTCAGGGATCTGCTTGGTAGAGTACCACGGGATAAAGCCTGGAGGGAAGAGGGACCCAAGATGGCTGGTTAATATTCAAGGATCACCTCCCCCAAGCTCAGGAGCAATGCACCCCAACAAAGAGGAAGTTGGGCAAAACCACCAGGATTCCTGCGTGGATGAACAAGTTGCTCCTGGACAAAATAAAACACAGCCTACAGAGGGTGGAAGCAAGGACAAGTAGCCTGGGAGGAATACAGAGCAGCCGGGATCAGGTTTGGAAGGCTAAAGCCCTGATAGAATTCAGTCTGGCCAGGGACATCGAGGGCAACAAGAAAAGCTTCCGTAGGTTTGTTGGTGATAAAAGGAAGACTATGGAAAACATGGGCCCTCTCTGTAAGGAAACAGGGGACCTAGTTACCTGGGACATGGAAAAGGCTGAGATACTCAGCGACTTTGGGTCTTCACCAGCAAGTGCTCCAGTCACACTGCCCAAGTCACAGAAGGCAAAGGCAGGGACTGGGAGAATTAAGAACCACCTGCTGTAGGAAAAGTTCAGGTTCAAAAACATCTAAGGAACTTGAAGGTGCATAAGTCCATGGGACCCGATGAGATGCATCCACAGGTCCTGAGGGAATTGGCAGGTGAAGTGACTGAGCCACTATCCACCATATGTGAGAAGTCATGGCAGTCCAGTGAAGTTCACACTGGCTGCAAAAGGGGAAACTTAACCCCCATTTTTAAAAAGGGGCATAAGGAAGACCTTATGTAAGAACCCCTATATAAGGAACCCATATAATGAGGGTCTACAAAAAAGCTGAAGAGAGAATTTTTACAAGGGCATGTGATAATAGGACAAGGGGGAATGGCTTTAAAGTGAAAGAGGGTGAAAGATTAGATATTAAGAAGAAATTTTTTACTGTGAGAGGGTGAGAAACCAGAACCGGCTGCTCAACAAAGCTGTGGATGCCCCATCCCTAGAAGTATTCAAGGCCAGGTTGGATGGAGCTTTGAGCAAGCTGGTGTAGTGGAAGGTGTCCCTGCCCATGGCAGGGGGATTGGAGCTAAATGATCTTTAAGGTCCCTTGCAACTCAAGCCATTCAGATTCTGGGATCTTTCCTCTGAGCCATGAGGTCTCTCCCTCCTGCTTTTTACATTATTGAGCTAGGAATCAGCAACTTAGGAACAGGAGATGCAGAATAACTGAGGCCTATTCTAACTCTGTCTGCCTTCTTGTAAACTAATCTAATATGCCTTCTTTTTTTCATTTAAACTCTGATTAGAATCCTCACCTTTCATAACAAACACAATTTTTTGAGGCTTCTGATAGCTGATAAGACTACCTTGAATTCAACAATTCTGCAGCAAGACTCCACTCACTACAGAACTAAAATTCTCATCAGTGACAGAGGTAGGGGGAGAACTCAGAAGTCATCATCTCAACCCTCCTGTATCATACACTCAGCCACTATACTTTATATAATTTCTCACCAGGGAATAAATATTATGGATACAAATGAGCAAAGTACTGAAAACATGCTTAATTTGAGGCATGTCTTGGTATCACTAACTCACATGCTTAGAAACAAACATTTGTTACAGCACATATTGAAGAGTTTCGCCTACAGAGGTCCTCTACAGGAAAAAAAACACCAACCTTTATTCCCTGAGCCAGGGAATGAGGGCCCAAGCTAGGCTACAAAACTGCATGCTCTTGAGAAACAAGTGGAATCAAATGATTCTTTAAATGATGACCTCATTCAATATTCCTACTTTCCAGAGGTTTTTAATAGTGAAAAATCAATGTCCTGATTGATTTTCCAATCATCTTTCATTTACATCTGTAGGCAAATGGCATTAATATTGAACTGCTCTACAGAAAGGCTTTGATCTATTAGTGTGCTACATTGTAGTACAATTAGAGGCTTCTTCACTCTCCTCTTAACTTCATGACCTATTATGTTCTGGACAGTTAAAAATGTCTATTTTTCCAAAGATGGAATTAATTTTTTATTTTAAATGAGGGTCATGCCCATTTCATACTTTTATCATACCAACCATGTAATTTTTATTTATTTTTATATTGCTATCTAATTGCATTTAAGAAGATGGAGCAAGTTCAGAGCTAAGTCTAAAGGAAAAAAAAAAATCACCATCAATGACCTCTTTTTCTGACCTTTCTTATTTTTTTCTTCCATGTACTCCCTGCACTAAATTAGCCTTTGCTGTAACAACATGGAAATAAAACAGGATTGTACCTGGATGAAGATGACAGACACAGTGTTTAATTCTTTCACTCCATGAGCACTAGACGCAAGTAAAGAGAGACCAAAAGGGACGTATCCATAACTACTCCCTCTCAAACAGGCTTGTGCTGCTTTTGTCCCCAGTGTAACTTAAGCAATCTCACAGCAGTCTAAATTATGCTGAACAGTATCCTGAAAGCAATCTCAGCAGTGAGATACCTTTTTGACTGTGCCATAAAAGCATGGTGGAGAGAAGTAAGTTCAAAAGCATGAAGCAGCCTAGGGATTCTCTATGCTGAAGGGATGTCTTACTGAACTGCTATTTTAAAATATTCTATTAGAAAAACTGGCACAAATTTGGAGGCTTAATAATTCACTTGAAACTATTTATTGATAAGCAATGAGCATGCATATCCCTTAGCTCTCTGAGCATTATACTAGAGTTCTTATACAGTACTCTTTAAACTGCACTTTATTAGCATCTCATTAGAATATTGTTAAGCTCTTCAAAAAATATGTAAGAAATCAAACAGTCCTTTTTTCATTCTTTGACACCATACTTGCATAACTGTGAGGAAAAGGATAGAAAAGCAAAACAGCAAAAGCACTAACTCAGCCCTTAGGCCAAGCATCCCATCTCAGGCAGTATATATCAGAGCAAGGTTGGTTATGTGACCAATTTCTTTAAATACTGTGAGGTACCAAACATGTGCAGACATTGCTGATACTGTCCCAAATTATATAATGTGGTATTATTTTTGTGGAGCTTGTCCTCTTGTGACAAGATAAAGTGTGCCAACATTAATGCATGCACCAATACTCTATGTTCTCTTCCCCATAAAATAAAAGACATTTTAAAAGAATGAATGAAAGATCAGCATAAAAAAAATGGGGCAGTCTTAGCATGTTTTGCATTGAAGTCATCAATGGATTTTTCTCTTCAGGTATGTTCATATTCTTATGAAGTAAGCTATCACTGCAAAATCAAATCTTTGACAATACATTCATATTTTTTCATTTACTGACTCCTCTCAGCAGCAGAATATAGTGTCACATCTCACCATTTAATACCCTTTTGTACAAATAAAGGGCTCTTGGAAATCACAGAGGTGCTTCAAATGTTTTATTTTTGAGGGATCTTTATGTGCACACGGGTATTATAAAATGCTGCTTTGACTAAAGACTAACATTGATGTCAGTATTTGAAAAGAAATCAACTTTTTTTCCCTGAAATATGGTGCTGAATCTAGCTTCAGTCTAGTCCTTCATGAAATGAGATTTATAGAACACATTGGTGTTTTTTCCCTCCCAGGTAACTTTAAAACCCATGGGTTAAATTTTCAACAGAATGGTAAGGTTTGCAGAAGGAAATTTCTGACAAGTTCTAGAAAAATGAAGGAAAATAAATGGTTAGAAAGCAATTTTCTGAATGAAAGATGAGGATACATCAGCTTTTTTTTCCACTCGGCAGTAGAAAGCTGCTCGCTCAGTGCCTGTATGATAGCTGACTTTTAGGCATGTATCAAATTATGACAGCCACTGTACCTACTCTTTTTGCCTAGCGAATAAGTATGCACACAAAAGAAGGTAGGAGTATTGGTACAACCTGGTGTTGTTGTAGGTGTTAATGGGGAGAAGGTTACAGACGATATGAATGAGACAGAAATCATGATTTGCCAGTGCCATAACTTATCTGCTTATTGCAAATCTAAGATAGAAAAGTTATTTACTCTAGCACAAAGAATGTATTAGCACCCAATTCATTATAAAGCCTAAATGTATGTTTTTGTATATATACGTATAAGATGATATATACGTATGCACATAGTTTGATTGGCAACAATGGCACCAAACAAACCTTGGCTTAAATCTGTGCCTTTATATTTTAATGGACCTGTTACACCATGGATTAAGTCAGAGAAAAATTAAATGTATGGCCAGTATTGTTCAACATCACCATAGACTACTCATAGTGTTATTCTCAGTTTCAAAACAGAGGTTCTAGTATTTCCAAATTACTAATTTCTTTTCTTGTCTGAGGTTTTTTTGCCACAAAATTCAAACATCTGAAAGGGATTAGATATTAAGGATCAGGTTAGGACATACTTAGGATCAGTTGAACATACAAAGCAGGGGAAACTGCTCCTCCTCTCATTTTCTCTTTACAAGGAAGATCTTATTAACCCTTCCCCGGTTAATCTTGTCTTCTGTCCTCTCCCTCTGAGTCTGCTGCTCTTGTGTTTTTCACCCATTATTGGTTATGACCACTTATTAACAGTTGGAATAACCTGCCAGGAAACATACAAGATCCCATGTAAATTCCTCCTTCAATAACTCTTAACAAAGCACATATATTTCAAATTATTCCAGTTCTAAAGTCCACATACAATGTAGAAGGTTTCACTGTTCTTGCAGGAATATATGGTTCTCATATTAGAAGTGGTAGAAGCATTTTTGAAGACTTCTTGGGAACCAAGGAAGGGAGTTTAGTTTAAGGCATTACAGGGGTAACAGTTGTTCCAATAGTTGATGGAACCCCCCAGTTAATATGTGGGGGTCTAAATTAAACATAAGCAAAAGCAATGATTATCCAAGATAAAACTAGGAAGTGTTAATGCTGGATAGAAGTCATTCTCATTCCTCATATGCTGAGCACAAGGTGTTGTGTCATATCAGGCATATAAAGAAAAAAAAAAAGACAGAGAAGGACTGAAAATAGAAGGCAGAAATAGGTGAAGTGTCAAAAGAAAAGAAAGGAGAGAGGAAAGAGAATAGAAAAGCAGATAAAAGATGAGATATTATTTCACACATCAAAATAATGGATCATGACAGGTAAAGATATTTGCATTTGGTGGAGTGTGCTCTCCAAGTCTCTGATACTCAGATAATATCCTTCTAGTAATCTGGCACTGTGCCCCTCCTGCAGAACCAGATCACCTACTGTGTCCTGAGTCTGCTGAAAACCACAGCTACAGTCTGTCACAAATATAGATTCCTTAACAGATTGTCATTTTTAAAAAGTGTCCATGAGCAGCTGGGGAGGGAGCCACACCCTTCTTCAAGATGTTCCAATCATCCAAGCCCATGGAGTATGCCTCCAAATCATAAAAATAGCCCTTAAGAGTAACCCTGTATATTAACATAAAACTACATAATAGATAACAAAAAGAAAAACTTCTCTATGATGCCTTGCACTTTCTGATGGTGGAAAGCCTGAAAGGTCAATGGGTAGATAAAAATCTATTCCCATTCAGTTCTTGACCTAGTTCTACCAAACACCAGCATAGTTTATTATTTAGCTAAGCTAGCAGAAAAAGGTCTTAAGAGAACAGTAATATAAAACCAGTCTCACTTCTTAAATTATAATTATTAAATTTTTAAAGGAGTTTTTGGGAAAAAACTACTGTAATGATTTCTTTTTGACATTCAGGCCCTCCTTCTGTAACAAACATGAACACGCACTTATGTCAGTCAGAAAGTAACCTCTGATGGGTAAATTCTTGAAGGACAAGTCCCCTTCAAATTTTAGCCAGCCTAATTTACCAATATATTTAAATATATTATGTAGGACAACAGTTACTTGTAATGCCTATCTCCATGTCTCTGTGCTCACGCTTTTCTTTCCCATTCTTCTTTTTTCTTTTAAGGTAAATAGAAAGTGTCCCTTCAATGAATGCTTTTCTGAGGGTTTTTTATAGCTGGTTTATACTTTGGTTCTACCAGAAAAGATAATGAGTGAATCAAAAAATGTTTTTTCTACATGCAGTGAAGCATAACTCTATAAACCATAATTTATGCCTAGTATAAACACAGATTATTTTATTTTCCCACTCTGCTAAGAACAAATCTTTGAAACGATCAGGTCAAGGTCTGCATTTTCATATCAATTATGTCTAGACTTACCAAACATTTTACTTCTAAACTTTTACTTAGTTGTTTGATTTTGTACTTTGTGCATAATCTGGATAGACAGACAAATAATACTTCAATAGTCAAAGGTACATACTTATCGGCCATTTTTATACTCTGTTCAGGTCCTGGGGGCACTGTATGTACAGACGCTTTGATGTGTGAGAAAATAATTCTATTTAAATCAGCTCTAGGTTTGCCTTTGCTTTTTAAGAAGCTTTCCTCACACAAAAATGTTACTGGCAGGCATGCCTTTTAACATTTTAGCAGTAAATAATAGCTGAGGTCTTATATCAGAATCTACTTACATATTCCAATATATAGTCTTTGTGTTAATCCAAAGGCTGTAGATTGGCTTTATGGTTATTGCTGTTCTGCTTCACGTGCTAAGGCCATTGTTATGCTATTTCAGAGAAGAAATATTTAATTTCAAAAAAGTGTGCAGCAAGTTAAAACTGACATTCTGCTTTCCCAAAGCAATCTGTGTCAAATGTATTAGCCTTTTATATTTTTAACCAAGACTCAACAATATTTTTAATGTGTAACTTTCCCTTTCCTACACAGTTCACTGGAAGCCAAAATAAAACTCTGAACGGAGTTTTTACCTTTATGAACATTTGTGTATCCAGTGACAAAAGTTCCCCTCTGGACCAGGCAGATGTTAACACACACCACCTACATTTATGGCTTATCGTATATAAGGCTTCTAACGAGGAATTTAGTGGGAATTACAAAGGCAGCTGCACCCTCCACAGCACACAGCCTCTTCGCCCAGCCCCTCACGCAGCGGAGGCCTGGTAGCTGCATTCAGCTCACACCTGCAGCTCGCCCGGCCCCTTTGCAACGGCTCCTACGCGTGTTAACAGCGAAAAGGGGCTAAAGGCTTCCCAGGCTGCCTGTTTACCTCATGTCCCGTGCGAGGGAAAACATTTCTGCAGAACCATCTGCCTCACCAGCCCTCCCTTCGCTCGCCCTTCAACCCCAAATAAATAGACAATACGAGTGTGCGAGTGACTGGAAAGCAGAGGACGAGCACAAAGGAACGCCGCCCGCCCCCCCCTCGGCGGCGGGACGGGACGGGACGGGACGGGACGGGACGGGAAGGGAAGGGAAGGGAAGGGAAGGGAAGGGAAGGGAAGGGAAGGGAAGGGAAGGGGGGGAGGGGGCGGAAGGGAAGGCAAGGGAAGGGGGGGGCGGCGGCCGTTGGGCGCGAGGCGGAGGCGGGAGGCGCGAGCGGCCCCGCGCTGGAGACGTGGCGGCGCCGCGTTGCTCCTCCGAGCTGAAGCGGCGGAGGCCGCGGCCGGCCGGCGGCACCGAACCCCTCCGGTTTTACGCTGAAATGCCTTAAGCGTTGGAGGTCTGCCGTTACAGACTCGTATCGGCTGCCTGGGCCCCTAGGCGGGGTAATTCTGAGTCTGCGTCAGGGGATTTAATATGAGCAGTGTCCCGTGGTAAAGATCCCCGAGAGAAAGACTGAATAAAGGTAACAGGACAGTGTCAACAAGCATTAATAATAATAAAAAAATAAATTCTCTGGGTGTAGCCTTCCAACTTTCTGTGCTAGGTCTTAAGCCTCAAGGATCTCCTGGAGGCTGGAGTGGTTTTGTTGCAGTTTCAGGATTGCACGGCTGAGGGAAGCCAACCTCACCCACAAGGTCCTCGAAAAAATGACCAATTTCTGTGCTGTGAACCCAAAAGGGAATCCATGCATCTAGTGGTGAACCTATCTATCTGTGCCTGTAGCTGGAGGCGATGGAGGGTAAAGCTATACCTCAGAGATCTGCAGATATCACATGATAGTACTCACTTGCTTCAGAAGGTTGTTGACAGGTTATGTTCATTAATTTTTGTATGAGTCACGCTGTTACTAAATTGATAGAGCTACATAAAAGCCTACCAGTGAACAAAAATAAATAAGAACATTTCTTCTCCCTAACTCACCATCTGCCACAAGCTTATGATACCTTCAAATTACTTCAGGTAGTTAAGGCATGTTTCTATAGACTAGCCTCCCTGTTTCCATGAATTTCCCCAGAAACTGCAAGCAATTAACATCCCGTTATTGCAGTCCTGGGGAATCATCCTGTATTTGGTCCAGTTAACCACTTCTGTGAGGTTTTCTAAATGCATTTTTTAAAAAACCCACAAACACTAATTCCACAGCTCCATGGACTTGCTAGCAAAAATTAGTTAGATACGAGTACTACCGGTCGTTTTTTTCTGAGTTGGTACATAGTATGAATAGCATGGCTGCGTAAAGTCTGACCAAAACCAACACTAACTCCAACAAAGACCAAGAGTAGGAGTCTCAGGATCAGCGGAAGAACAAAGCAGGTCAATATGCTACTTCTCAACAATGCTTCTCCACCCAGCAGACACTTTCAGCTGAGGGACAACACGTTTGTAGTAAGCATTAATAGATTTCTCATCCATGAACTTGACCAATACTCCTATAAATCCACACAGACTTTTAGTACCAAAATAACCTCTAACCCAACAGCTCAGATACTCACTGCACAAAAAGTCACCTTTTGTGTTTGGAAACAGATTGCTATATATTTCTTTTCATGTCCTTAGTTTTTGTACACAAGTGATATGTACTTATATAATGTTTCCATGCTGCTCATGACTTTACAGTTGCATTATTTAGCTGTTTCCAGTATGTAGTTCTTCCATATGTTGTTCTTTCTTGTTGCCTTTCTTCAGATTTCTGCTATTGCATCCTTTCTGAGATGGGAGGAAAGACAGGAATGCCTTACAGGATTAGAGATGTAAGCACACCATGGATGTACACCATGTCAGGGACACATTACTAAAAATTCCTAGTGTTTGATTTGCAGATTTGATTCACAAGAGCACCGATCAGACATTTTCTTGGAACCTTCTATCATAATACCCCTAGATATTGTTCCTGAAAGTCAAAGGTTAGCTCAGAGCCCATCACTTTATATGCGAAATAGGAATTTTGAACCAATTTGTATTTATTACCACTGAATTTTATCTGATGTGCTGTAGCAACTGCAAGAAGATTAAGCTAACCACAGTTCTGAAACCTAGAAACCTAAATTAATACAAAAACAATTTCTCGCAATAGCAGTGAAAAGGATGGTGCCGTATTCTCTTACTTTTGAAGTGCTGATTCAGCTTTTACATTCCAAATGCAGTAACACCCCACCACTGAGGTTTGTCCTCATCACATCACTTTGTCCAGGCTGTTTTTGCTGATACAAAAGGGGTACACTGTGTCCAGACTGATACTGGTTTCCAAACTAAGCTATTTAATTTGTAGTTTCAGGAAAAATTGTGTCATGTACGTATTTAATGTAAAAAATGAAACTTCACTTATGCAATAGCAAATACTGGACTTATACTTGGAGTCTGTGGAATTTTTTATAACTGCATAAAGCCACTATCAGTAGAGTATAAAAATAAAAGCAGATTATTTTTACAGATTTTCATTTGATTTAAATGCAACTAAAACACGTATGGCCTAGATTCCCCAAACTTGTTGAGCTGGAGTATGTGTGAGGAACATTACAAGATATGAGGCTCAACAATTGTAAAGTCCAGTGTTTGGGAAATACACTGTTGTTGAGTTGACCAATAAAAATCTAAATAAACCAGATTACAAACTGCAAAAGAAATGTGAATTGCCAGCTGTATGTAACCTGCATTTTTTTAATTTTAGACTTGTTCCGACACAAATAAATAGGTTGAATCGCTTTTCTGTAATATTAGCCAAGCTTTTAAATTGGTTTTATTTAAATATTTAATCAGTTGGATGTAAGTAGATTTGCTGAGGATTATGCAAGTTTGCATGAATCAAACTTAGCATTTTACATTTTAGCTTTTATTCCTTCTTCCTTTGCAATAAATTCATAATATATTTGGCCCAGTCCTATCTACTTTATTGCACCTTTTTCAATTATACTCTCTTTAGCTGCCATGTTCCTTGTTCTCTTGAGTTTCAACATGGGCAGTCCATTTTGTGGCAGCTTCCCATTTTAGCAGTCAGTTACAGTAAATGAGACAGCTATTTAGAATTATAGTAGTTTTAAGCCAAATGTTTTTTTCCCATTCTATTATATCAGCAGTGAACTTGGACCCAAAATATTTGCAGTATTTGGGTACACAGAAAGAAGGAAATCCTTAGGTTTGTCTAGGTGCTGAAACAAATCTACAAATTACCTATTACTTCATTCTTAATAAATTATTGCTTATTTGTAGTTTTCCTGCATACGTAAAAATTTTGCTTATTTAAAAAAAAAAAAAGCTATATAGATTATTTAACATGATTACAAAACTAGATGTTTTTTCACTTTTTAGAAATACTGTCAAGTGAAATAGAAAAAAATAGTTGAACTAAGGTTGCTTTATGGATTCCCATATTAAATAAATGATGAAAGATGTCATTCAGTCTTTTCTGATTCCTATGTCTGGGCTTCTCTCAACAGAAACTAACACCATTTGTCCTACCTTTACAGTACTATCGCCTATATTAATAAATTGATTTGCTGGATTATGTGAGATCCACAGTGTAGGATGCTAGCTGGTAATGGCTTTGGCGTGCAATTTGTAATTAGCAGTTGTACTGGTGCCAGTTGCTGAATTATGCCTGAGGTGGTGCAAAGGTTCAAAACTAAGTGGGATTGGGAGTTTGGTTTATTGCTGCCCTTCAGGAGCAGGAGAAAAAATGATGTGACATGAACAAATAGCTTCTGATTAGCTGCAGGTTGTTACAGTTCACTGCATTTTGGCCAAATCCACACCTAGGCATAGGACTGTAACTAATCATTTTAAGATGAACGTAAAGAATCAAAACAGAACAAGGGGCTTGCTTTAGTTTTGGTTCCTGAAAGACCTGCAATAGCAGGATACTGTCTGTTAACAAATGAATTAAGGTTAGTTCCCAAATAGTTAGAAAGTTCTCAGTGGGCAATGTTAGGATTTGAATTTGGATCCTGGAACAGAAAAAAGGCTTACATGAGGAATGGTACTAGCATCATCATGCTAGCAGCAGTAATTCATACCCAGTCTTCACCTCATATGATGCCCTGAAGAAACCAGGGGTTCAGCTCTTTTATCCATACCTAACCCCATCTGCAGTCGTCATCCTAATGGCTCAGATGAACGTGGCAACCTGTATGGCCAAATGACTTGTTGCTATTTCTGAAGTACTGCCAAGCTGCCGTTCAAGTTGAGGTTAGACTAGACTTGGGATTAGTAGAAAGATGATAAAGATTCAGTTTATGATTATATGAAAAAAAACAACAAAGATGAGGGCTGATACTGACTTGGGCAACTTTTCACAGGGATTTCTGGAGCAGATATGGGATACTAGGCTCTGGCTGGATGGTAGGTTAGCAGCTAGAATTCGAGTAACAGGCAGCAAAGCGCAAAACTGTTGTTGCATGTTGCAGTATTTGTGAGGCAAGAGGTAGACTGCAGTAGAACAAGGATGTGACTCATGATCTGTGGAAGTCAGGACTGCGTTCATTTAGGCCTCAGTTTTCAAGGATGCATATACTCACGGACCCACTGAGAGGACCGTTGTTCCACAACCTACCTGCCCTCATCTCAGCACTTGGGTGTTTTTCAGAATTCATCAGAAAAGCAAGCTTTTCATTCCCTACTGTTGTGCATGTCAACTCAAACCCAATGCCGCAACTAAGTCTAATTGCTACTGTATATGCAGCAAGCAACTAAATGTAAAAAACATTGGCAATTTTTTGCTAATCCTTATCCTACTGATGGGGATTTTGCATGACCTGGCAATCAACCTAAAACTTCATTCACTCCTACTTCTATCCATAACTGAACTCTTAACATGAGACCCAACTGTAAACATAGTCCTCAGATTTGGTTTGTACCTCACCATGCTGTTGGCAGGGAATGTACCCATTCTGTCACTGCTCCTAAACTTAGCCATCTAGGTCTTGCTGGAACCTGGAACAAAATGCAAGTCTTAGGACAAAGATCAGGCAAAACCTTTCCCTCAACCAAAATCCAGAAATAGGCAGCTGCCACAGCGCATGGTACATCGCTGGCAACAGCTGACAGTCTAGTTCAATGAGCCTTGAAGAAACGTGAAACAATCCTTATCAGTTGCACTAAGCACATACCTGGATGTAGCATGGACTTCCACACCTGTCTGATGAGTAACTACCCACTGTTTTCTCACTACCATGCTTCTGCCCTGGAGGATCTGGTAGGTTCTCCAGTACGACCCTTCCTCTGCCTTCTTCAATCTCGTCCTGACTTAGACACAGTGTTACCTCAGAACAGAAAGCTTTTGCCCATGCAGTTACAGTACCATTTCTCATTGTTTTCCTATGTGTCTTGAAGGATTTAATGACTAGTCTTAACCTTACCCTCAGAATTAATCAGGAAGCAATTGTCTTGCTGGCTTCAGTATCTTTATGTCTTGCAGTGTTCAGCCATAATCATAAATTCTTCAGTGCGTGCTGTCCTAAACTCCAGCCCTTAGCCTTGGACATAACCTACTGTATACCTGTCCTGCATAGAAACAGAATTACTGCTGCTGGAAAACTACCATCCTTTCAGAGAGCATTTAACTTTTAATTACTTGTCCAGCTCATGCTGTAAGAAGCATGTGCTCTTTAGGTTGTCCTACAGACAAAATTCAGGCTAGAACAAAATGCTGTCATCAGATTTAAGTGCTGCCATCCTGAATATTACAGCATCTGCCTAGGATATATTTATACTGTGTACAGGGCAGCTGAAGGCAGTATCATGTAGAAATACTAGATCTGGATGAACTGATATTTGCAGTCTTACAGCCTGCAACTTAAGGCCACGGAAAAGTTATTTCTACATTATTTGGGTACCTAAATATAAGGTATGTGACAGTGCCTCCAAGCACATGACTGTGAAGCCATGATCTCACTTCCAGACTTAAGTATTGTCAGATAATTTGTGCAGAAATGGGTCTCCTGAACACAGCAGCAAAATAAGTCAGTGATAACACTCAGATATTATAGTAGCTTAGTAGCAGGAGATAAATACTTTTCTGGCTGCCTGTCAGATCTCCAAAGCACACCAACCATCAAGCTATGTGGATTTCTGCAGTGGAGAGCACCAAGATCCACTAGTGAAACTGCTCTGCTTTTTTAAAACTAATTGAAGAACTACTTGGAAAACACAGTGGGTATGGCTTTGCAAATAAATGCTGCGGATTAGAAGAATTGATCAAAGGAGGAAGACCTGAGCTCCAGTCCTTTTTCTAAAGACTGTTCATGCATTTAATCCTACCACTTTTTCATATATAAGCTGTTGGAACAAACACCAGGACTCATATCTTCCCCTCATCAAGAAAGTGTGAGGTTAGAGGAACATGCACAAATTACTTCCTCCTACACTTGAAAGAAGCCAGTGCACATCTTTCTTTACTAACAGCATTGATATTGCTAGTTCTCTAAAATATTGCTAGATTTTCAATGAAATGAACCATGCAGAATTGGTCAAACAGGGTGATTAGCTCTCATAACAGCCCCCCAAAAAGAATGAGTATATTATATATCTTTAAGCTATATATAAACAATACAGAATATAGTGAAACTGAGTGATGTGTTCAGTCATGGACAGAAGCCAGTTCACAGCTAGGTTTTTCATGGAGTGCAAGCAGTTAATTTGTGCAGGTTATCCTGGAAAATTCTAGTAAGCGTGAGGAGGAGGACAGGTATGATTTGGAATCCAAAGTGAATGACAAGCCTTGCTGTGGCCAGTGGATGCCATGAGCACCTTCTGGCTCAGCTGGAGCAATCCAGTCCCATTCTATAGTAAAGACAACAAATGGGAGCTACAGCCCAAATGCCCTGCACTGCATAACCAGTGCAGAGAAGAACCACCTGTGTCAGCAGCGGGTTTGCTTTGCAAGGGTTTTGGGCCACTGTTTGCAGCCTGTGCAGCAGCTTGAAGGAGAAAGCCAGCAGCATTAATTGCAGGCATGACTAATTGAGAGCATAGATGCAAGTTGTAGATGTCAGGGTACAAGATGTGTGGATTTTGAAATAAAACAGTTGCACACTGTTTAAAGAAACATGACTTTATGCAAGTAAACAAGATTAGACCAGAGACTATGCCAGACTTTAGAGTCTGCTTTTTAATTCTAATGGAACAACTGAAGTCATTAGGTTTGAAACATATATGCTAAAAGCAGGTACCACATGCAAGTATTTTGCAGATTTATGATCTTTTCTTTTTAAATGAGAAGTCATATTAGTCAAAGCACTGAAAGAACTGAGGGGGAAAAAAAGAAAATCAATGGCTGCCTGCAGGCCTCCGTTTCTTGTCCATCAATAGCAGCTCTGAAACTTGTGGCCTAGACACTATAAACATTGTACTGAGGCTTAGGTTTATGCACATTAGTTATACTGAAGACAATGGAATTTTGTTTGAATAGTTCCTGTACTATTTAAGAGACCAATGTGTAAAAATGACTGCAATCCCGAAGTCAGGGAAAGCCATTTATTTTCATACTTCTGTTTCTTCCTCTGCAAAGAAAAGGAACATGCATGAAGCAGAGTAGAATTTAACTGAGGAAAACAGGCTTTTCAGTCTTAGCAATGAATTAGCTGAAAGAATTCTGGCAAGTTCCATGTTGCCAATGCAGACATTCAAAAGCAAAAGGTAGTATTGTGCTCCTGATGTCAGGTTAAAAATAACTATTATAAGCTTCCAGTGAACACAAAGGCATTTCTCTCAGTATTGGTTTTCCAGAAGATTAATACAGAGACTTTCATTCTACAAAGACCTGTATTTTTTCATTTATGAGAACAAGCAGTTCAAGTAAATCTACTGAAATAAGATACAATATTAGGATTTTGCCTTGTTTGATAGCAAACTTGATATAATGATCATAAAGAGTTTTAAATCAAAGGAATGTGAAGATATATTTTAACTGGATATGTAGCAAAAGGAACAACATTATGACATAAAGAGATGATGGGTTTTGTATCAGTGAGTGATGTTATGTGAGTATTTAATATAAAAATGGTTTATCAGCACCAGTCAGTAAAAATCTGTCCATTGTATCTTAACGTCTTGCAAAGGAACAAGCAACTTATTAGATCTGTTTATACTATTCTTCCATTAGCAGAACAAGTGACTTAAATTGTGTTTCTTTTATTTCAGAACTGAAAGGATGAAGGGTCAGTCTGTCTAGCTTTTAATACTGTATTTGACAAAAAAAAAAATCAGATGTGCATACTGGGAGAGGTTAATATGAGTCACACTGTTTATGAATCTAGAAGATTGTCTTCAGAAATTGTGCTCAGTCAAAACATGTTCCATCAAAGTGATAATGAAGGTGCCACAACTAATCAAATAAGGAATAAAACCACTTTACAGGACAACACAAAACAATAACATCCTAAGCAACCAGAATTCTTCTGGTTAATTTGGATATGAGGCTTAAAAAAGATCCCAGTCTTACTGAAGATTTCTAGTCCTTTTCCACTAATCAGTTGAAAGAAAAAGTAATGGATATTCTGCCTCTGTCAGGCAAACGGAATTCTGTAAAACTCATGGCTTTGATAGAAAGCAACACTGACTGAGATCATGGTGAACAAAAAAAATCTCTACCCAGTTTTTCACCTTTGCTGAGAGGCGTATGGATCCAGGAGATAGAGAACAAAACAGGGACATTGCAAACCTGAATTCTGTTCCAAGCTCTCACACAAATCTCCTGTATGACTTTGGACAACTCACACCATATGCCTTTCATTCCCTTACAAACATTTTGCCTGTTGTATGTAGTTAGATAGCAGTCCCTGTGAGACAAAGGCTCTTGTTGAATGTTTGTTTACAGCACACAGCGTAACAATGTCAGGGCTTAAACTGAAGTCTCTAGATACGATAAATAACTATGGGCATGTTCAGCAAAAATAAAATGAAGAACAAATGAGATTGACAATATAATAAAACAAAGAAAATGGACTGTTTGGATTTGACACCACCTGGGTGTTAAATGTATCAGTGGGTAGAGGTACATAGCATAGTTCTGATTCTTGCTATTGACACCAAAATGAAGCTAGAGGGCAAGTTCAGGAATTTTGTAAGACGAGTTCTGCCTTGCAAAACTTAGTTGAATCTGTTGTAGCAATTACTCTTAAACGGAGAGTCACAATTTTCCCTTTGATAATTACATTACGAGGTTTGGAAGAGATTTGAATAACAATGCACCTAATTGTCCTTTCACACAAGTGACAGTTCCCAGTAAAGCTGGTAGAATTATATGAATGAAAGCTGAAAACTCAGGCCATGTGAGTTACGATGGTTCCAGCAGTTAGTTAGCTGCTACTCATCCTCTTAGACTTGCCTGGTTTATTACAGTGTCCTTTTACAAACAGTGGGGATATCACTCCTCACACAGCACAAGAAGAATAAGCTTCAACTTTTTTGAAGACAGCTTCATCGCATCAGAGGAGTAAACTTCTTAGTCTTGTTTTTTATCATTGTTAGTTGATCTCTCAGATTTCCTGGGCTCTAGTTAACAAGTGCTTGGAGATAAGAATCTGGCCTTGTTTTTTCCCCTTGGAGGGAAGTATGTGCAATGAACAACAGATCTGAAGAGTTTGTGATAAGCTGTGTTGCTAAACAGAAATAGTGCATCATGCTGCAACAGATGAATTTTCCTCAGTACTTAAGGGTTTTTGCCCTTTTGTAATGTCTCATTATACCTCAGAAGGTGTAACAGAGACACGAATAACTGAAGCCAGGTAATTACTTCAGTGTGAGAAAAGTCTCCTAGCCCTAAAGAATTCCCAGAAAGTGTTACTCACCACTGCTCAGGGTTCTGGATGCTTGCTGGGACTCATAATTCAAAGACAAATAGTTTAAGTGTGGGTGTAAACCTTTCGCCAAAGCAGACTGCATTCCGGCTTCTCCCAAATGGATTCCTACAAGCTTCATCATCACCTCTCTTTTGCTCAGATTTGCAATAAGGTATTTGCTCTATAAAGACAGAGCTTTGTCAAGCACAGAGCCATGTGCAGTGTGTATATACGTGGTTTGACACAGGAAGCATAGCACGGAAACATTTGCTTATTGATGATGTTCAAGATCATGTCACCTATTTCATTTACTGGAAGCATGTAGGTGTTGCCTAGGACCAGGAGACAAGTGATCATTGTGAGATTTCTTAATGAAAACGTTTGTTAGTGAAGAAGCACTTTCTCATTATTATTCTTCAGATGTGTCCATCCAGGAAAGATTCAGATTATTTATGGGCACCATATATCGTAGTAATTGCTATTACTGTGTATATCCAAATCAGTTACACTTAAATATAAGTATCTTTTAGATGATGAAACACTTTTAATTCCATCAATAAGCAATCCAGAAAAATAATCAACAATAAGTACTATAGTTAGGGGGGGGTCTCATATCTGGCTAATGATCTGGCCAAGAAATCTGTAAGTTCCGAGGGGGTTAGCAGAGGGAAGCTGCTTTAAAGAAAAAGACCTATGAGTCCTGGTGGGCACCAAGTTGAACATGAGCCAGCAATGTGCCCTTGCCCTTGTGACAATGGTGGCCAACAGTGTCCTGGGCTCCATTAGAAGGAGCACTGCCAGAAGGTCAAGGGAGGTGATCTTTCCCCTCTGCTCTGCAGTGCCAAGACCACAGCTGGAGTACTGTGTTCAGCTCTGGGCTGCCCAGTACAAGAGAAATATGGAGCTACTGGGGAGAGTCAAGCAAAGGGCCATGAAGATGGTTAAGGGACTGGAGCATTTCTCCTATGAGGACAGGCTGAGAGAGCTGGGGCTGTTCAGCCTGGAGAAGGTTTGGGAGGCAGCTTCTCAGTGTGTACAAACATCTGAAAGGACAGTGTAAAGAAGGCGGAGCCAGACTACTTCCAGTGGCGCCCAGTGACAGGCCAAAAGGCAATGGGCACAAACTGAAACACAGGAGATTCTGTTTGAACATGAGGAAACACATTTTTACTGTGAGGGTGACAGCACTGGCACAGGTTGCCCAGAGAGTTTGTGGAGTCTCCATCCTTGGTGGATGTTCCAAAGACATCTGCACATGGTCCTGGGCAGACTGCTCTAGGTGGTCCTGCTTGAGCACGGGTGTCAGACAAGATGACCTCCAAAGGTCCCTTCCAACCTCAACTGTTCTGGGATTCTGTGGTTCTATGAATGCTCTGAATCATTAATGCTGATGTTTGGTAATTCTTGGAACACTGGCAAAATTCTAGATAATGGAAGAAAATTTATGCTATGACAATATTAAAAACACCTATTAGAGACTATCCGTCTGACATCAGCCTTGGCCAAGAGACTAGAATGGCTGGAAAGGACTCCGTGAGGAAATAAGTATGGTAGTGTAATTACAGCTAAGCTAAATACAAATGATGGATATTTTCATTAACTTGATTGTTTAATAGCATTACAAATTAGTGTGCAAATACACCTCCCACACAAAAACAAAAAAAAAAAAAGAAAGAAAATGTTGGTTAAATAAATTGCTTTGTGACATTTTTATTTATAAAAACAAACTTTGACAGAAATTAAATTACAGGTATAGAATCTTCGCATTTAAGCCAGGATACAGCAGTTATATTTGTAATTAATTTCTTCAGGGTTTCATTCCTCACTCTGAACCTAAAAGAAGATTTAAAATCACTAGTAAGATTTACAGGTGAGGCTGGAGAGCTAGAAAGTAATTAAAAGGACGGATTACTGACAAAAGTCAAATCACGTAGTAACCTGGGTAAACTGTTCATAAGCAGTGAGAAAAAAAGTAAGCAACCAAGTAAACAGCCCCTACTCACCAAGAGGATACGGGATGCTTTACTTAAGGGACAGGAGACTACTTGCTATGTCTTAAAAACTTGTGTCCTGCACTATATGGTCAGATCAATGTGAGCAGACTCTTTGTGAAGCTGTGACCAAGAGTAATAAGGACACGATCCCTGTACATCTGGGAACTCAAGGTTGCATAGGTTAAAACTATGCTACTTTTTGTATCCATGCTAATGCCACTGGAGCCATGTGTCCAGCTCTAATGGCTAAACCCCAAGAAGAGTGGGAAATAAATTACAGAATATTAAAGAAAATAAATCACAGGGATAACTAAGATGTGGAAAATGTTCCTTACAATGGAGGACTTTCAACTGCTTCCAAAAAAAGACTAACTTCTTTAAAATGAGCGTAAATCTCTCTGCATTGCATGGTGGTGAAAATGTCATCATATCTCTGAGGTAACAGTATCTTCAATCCAGCAAAGTCTCGCTGAATGCTGGAACATGCTGAAGTATAGCATCAACTACATTTAATTAGGTTTTATGTTTCTCTAATTCTCCAGCCCACCCTTTCAAGAAAAAACCTGCTAGAGATGTTCTTGAGACCTCCCAGTGGCTGATGACTCACACAGTAAAAGGACTTTGTGCAGCAGGAACATAATATATGCAGATAGCTTTTTCAGTTACCTCAGAGAGCCCCTTTGGCTCATCTTACTAATTCAATGCACATATTTGAAACTACATGCTTTGAATTACAACTCTCTTTTTTCCCTTCAGAATGAAAATATTACTAATTATACAGTGGAAGTCCTGACATTTAACCTCTCTAAATTGTTCATAACTTTAAACTTCACCAGCCTCTCATGAATTTGTCTCAAAGTGCTGCTTATCTGTATTTTATTGTGCTGCTTTTTCAATTGTTGTAGCAACGTTCAGGTCATGACTTCGGGCAGGAAATATCCATGAGGATTTGCTGAATGCTAATAAGATGATCACATAGACAGTAAATTTCTTTAGTAATAACACATGTGGAAGGAGATACAGATAATAAGGCATGGTATTGCGGCAGAACCGTTCTAGTTTGTGTCTTTTATAATGCTTCTTGAAGCCTGAGGCATTCAAACCGTAAATGACACCAGCAAACAGTATCAAGTTCTTTTGTGCAGAAAGCAGTGAACAGCCCACTAACAATACTATTCAGCAATATACCTTTGAAGTTAACAAAAGAAACTACCACTGAGATTAAACAATTAGCCGAAAATCTGTATATGATAAGAAAAGATGAATGAAGCAACTGTCTCTTTGATTTATAGTTGCACAGCTAAATCCACCGAATGTCAAGGCCTCAGTAAGAATCAGATTTCTGATACAGCCTTTGGTTATATGTCTGAGTGAAGCCAGAGACGAAGTTACAAGGTCAACACCATAACTCAAAAACTCAGTGTAAACACGATCATCATTTAATGAAGCCAAGTAAGATCTTTTAAAGCCAATGATCTAGTCAAAGTATTCTGAAACTATAACCCCACAAAAGGCATAATCCAAGTGTTTGAATCCATGGTCACTAAACAAAAAGCTCTACTTCCAAACTGCAACCTCCCTTAACTAATGTTTTTTTTTTAACAGAACCAGAACAGTTCCTCCAAATTCTTGCCCTTTTGTCAGCTCATTTGCTTCCTTCAGCATCAGTCATAGGTGGCTGGTTCCGACAGATAGCCTTGTGATAAACGCACAGACTTAATTCATCATCAGGGAAGAGGTCGAGTCATCATCCGTGGAGGTGCTTAAAAGGTGTGTAGATGTGGCACTTAGGGACATAGTTTAGTGGAGGACTTGGCAGTCTTTGCTTTACGGTTGGACTCCGAGTGGTCTTAAAGGTGTTTTCCAACCGAAATGATTCTATGATCTTAGATCAGTTGTACTTATCTATCCCAATGCAAAGTGAAGTAGGTGATAAAGTTCTGATTGAATAGCAGCTTTTAAACTTTCCTACCATAGATATAAATGAGAATGCAGGCTTATGTACTTTTTTGTAGCTTTATTGATAAAAGCAAGTTACTTTAGAGAATTAATTAGTATGGATTCTTATTTAAAATATGTTTGTTTGCTACCATATTGTAAAGAGATATGTGTCATTTGCATGTGTCTCAAGGTGTTAATGCATCTGATTGCTTCTTAGCACTGAGGTATATCAGAGACAACTCCTAAGTTTGTAAACACCAGCAAATTGATGTCAGTCCCTCATGTAGGAGTCAACTGCATTTTCAGAATAGCCATGAGTTGCATCTGTTTTCCATAGAGAAATTAAAACATTGTTTAGAAACAGTCTCTTGGAAGGGAAATACATTTATCACTTTCCATAGGATGACAGCCACTGATCTCAGACTTGTTTTCTGTCGCACTCTTTGAATTTAGACCAGTGATGGCTGTAACTAAGTTGTTTGCATATACAGACAGCAGAAACATGCCAGCCTGCATCTAAGTGGTATTAAATTCTGTGAATGGTGTGACCATTTGCAATCATTGTTTATAAAGTATGCACCCTTTAACGTTTTATAGCAAACCGTGCCATGTTTTATGGCTTTTCTTAATGGCTTGTGAATCTTCAGCAGCAATGGGAAACACTACCAGCCTTGTCACTGCCACTTGGCTCAGCAGCTTCTCTGTAATTAGCCGTGACTGGGCCCATCCTCAGACTTTTCAGTTGGGTCCCACCTAAAGCTTTAATAGGTCTTGTTTAATAATATCTGAGACAAAGTCTTTCCACTTCTGACCACCCACGCAGGCCTTCATCATCTTCTGTTTCACCCACTGCAGCCTCCTCTTTCATGGCTTTCACAAATACATTTTACTCCACTCTTGCGTATTCAAAATGCTGAGGGAAGCTCAGTTACTTGTATCCCTGCTGGTTCCTCCTCCTTCCCCAGACTAAAGAACTTTATTTTTCTTTTGGGTAGCAGAAGGATGAATCTCTATGCTGCTCATTTCCACCACATAGACTTCTGCCAATAATGCCGGTCCACCTGTTAAATGTTCACACAAGTAGCAGAAAGCTTTCTACCATGCCCGATATTACATGTGTAAAGATGTCTTCAGGCATAGGTGTCAGAGGCCTGAGAACATCCCCCCTCCAGGAGGCTTGGCTCCCAGGGCTAAGGGCCAACGTAGAGCCGCCACAGCTGAGGGCAGCCCCCTGCCTCTGGTGCCCTTGGAGGAGGGCTCCCAGGTGGCACTTTGAGGGGACCTTGGGCCCAAGCCCCTTTCACTTGATTTGAAGCTGAGGGTCTACCAATACATCACCTGAGCTACTTACTGCTCCTGCTGCATCACAGCCATAGATGTGGCTGGCCATGAATCCCATTCACTCAGACTCCGTCCCATGGACCGATTTCCTGGTCTGGCCTCAGCCTGACCCTGTCACCAACCTGAGGCTGTGTCTGACCCTGGTTGCCCTCACCAGCCCTGATGCTGGCCCCCACCCATGGGCCAATGGCCCAAACTGGCCTCAGTCCATCCCCAGGGAGTTGCCTATTGCCCAGGGCTGGGGGCTGCCCCTGCCTGCCCCCCAGCCTGCCCCGCTCTCTGGCTGGGCAGTGGCACAGGCGCTGGCTGGTGATGCCCTGCCAGCCGAGAAAGCCCCCTGCGGGTCCTGGTTCCCTGGGATGTCAGGGAGCAGCTGGCCCACACTGTGCCCAGACAGTAAGCAAACCTACCTGGTAACCTTCCTTCAAAGCCCTCCCTGTGAACTTGATCTGTGGTGAAAATAAAAGCTAAACCAAGTCTGGTTTCGTTTTGTTTGGCTTAGTGTATTCATAGTGCTTTGTGCGGACCAGTACACAGTTACGTGTTATCATTCTCACTTTTTCTTTATGTTCTTAGCTGTTTGTACAGAGCCATGTAGAGGAAGGTATCTATTCATGGCACATTCCGTCACTGGGAAATATTACTGGCATTAGAAAAGTCAATAGTTTGGAAACTTAACCATTCTTATCTGGAAACCTAGGGATGAAGTGCTGGATTATTTTACTCTAAATCAAGTCACTGCACTAAAATTATTTATTTTCATCTCTCTACAAGCTATATGGTTTTGAAAAGCCAAACTAGAAATAGAAGGGATTTGAATATTTTGCTTTTTGAGTTCTTGTTATGGTTTGGTGATAATTAATGCTTCCCACGTGGAGCTAGAGGTCCTTTTTGAAATCTTGGTTGTCTGTACAGTGAACAACAGTCCCTCAGCCTGGGGAAAAGGACTTAACTCTACAGCCTGATGTATTTGGTATCTCTGAAAATGAAACATTTTCTCTGCATATACTTCCTATAAAATTAGGTCAAATTCTAATATCAATTTTGAAGTGTAAGTTAGAGTAACTTCACTGACTTCATAATGGAGACCAGGACAGTTCTAGTACTTACATAATTTCATGTTTTCTGCTGTCATCAAGATGGCAGCCTTCCCAAAATTTGTATGGATGACAAAATTTTATCCCCTGTTACTTCCTCCAAAATGATATTGATTAGTTTAATACCTTTTGGCACGATACCTGGAATTGTCTTTAATAAGTAATTTTCCTACTCTCTAAAGATTTTTTTCTGTTTTGAATTTACATAGTTTTTATAACAAGTCTCTTTGATTAAGAGCACTATTAAGTATGGTTAAGAATGAACGGAACCGAATTTGAGCAATTCATCATTTCCAATTCCACAAGCCAATATTGGTAAGTATGGAGTAGTCCTGGCTGTCCTTCACTGAGACAGGAGTAATTTTTCAAAGTGTAATACCTGTCCAACCTGGAAAACAGCCACAGGGTATCTTACAAAAAATCCATTCAACAGCATTGTTGCAGCTGTGATGCTCAATAAAACCCTGCAGAGGTTGTTGACTGGTCTCTGTAGAGTTTACAGTTCTTCCAGACCGTAAGTGAAAAGTTTACTGTGACTCCCTTGTTATACTAACATTCTTCTCAGTAGTAGTGACTGGATTTTCTTTTTCTGGGTTGGTGTTCCTAAACTCAGACACAAAATGGAACCACAAGCTTTAGGGACAAGCATTTGCATATTCATGCGTGTGGTCTGCACTACCAAAGGAGTTAATCACTGTTCTTTCATCCTCACTGTTTTGTCTGCTGTACCCAAGTGATGTTCACCTGTGTCCATTCTGTGCTTCTGGGTATTCTCAGAATGCTGTTGGTATTCAAAACTAAAAGATTTCTGAGATGGACAGACAGACAGAGACTGTGGTGGGCTGACCCCAGCTGGCAGGTAAGCCTCCATCCAGTCCTTTGCTGACTTCCCCCAGCCAGGGCGGGGCGGGGGGACACGGACGGACAGAAGTCACAAGTGGAGAAAAAAACCTCACAGGTCAAGGTAAAGACACTTTTACTTTACTGAGTGAAGAGGAGGGGGGAAGCAAAAGCCCAAGTGATACAAAAGCAATCACTCACCACCAGCAGACCAATGCCCAGTCACCAAGAAACAGCTATTTTGGAAAACCTCCCCCTGTGTTTTACTGCTGAGCACGATGTTATATGGTCTGGAAGATCCCTTTGGTCAGCTGGGGTCGGCTGTCCTGGGGCTGTGCCCCCCTCCCAGCCTCTCGCTCACCCCCAGCCTGCTCACTGGGATGGCAGAATAAGAAACAGTGAAGGCCTTGGCACTGTGTGAACACTCTTCAGCAACAGCTAAAACAATGTGTTGGTCAACCATCTGAAACACAGCACCAAATGGGTTGCTGTGAAGAAAATGATCTCCTTCCCAGCCAAACTCAGTACAGTGCTTCTCGGAAAACGGGTGTGTATACTCTTTCCTGAACAACCCCCAGGGCAGAAGTTATTTCAGGCAACCATCAGCGGTGTGGAGCTTGTTTGGCTTAATACCCTGAGGGTATTACCCTGGCCAGAACCAGGGGTCTTTTGGTGACACTCTGCTTAAGCACAGCCTTAAAACTGCGGTTTGCGGGAGTAATCATTCAGACAGATAAGAGGATTCTTTAGTATTACAGAATAGAAACAAAATTGACACAGTGGTCATTAAAGTACTTTGCAAACAGAGCTGAAAAATACAAGTACTACTACCTGCCAGGTCAGTCTGCCTGTTCACTGAAGAACTGCAGCATAGTGGAATGATGCTCACTTGCAGACACAGCCTGGCTAAAAGTAGCTTCTTCTTCCAAGAAAGCAGATGTGCAGGCTATCTTCTATACTCTTAGATAAAACAAAGCCAGTGAATGGTTCACTGGCTTAAAGCCAAGTGGCCTGGGCTACATCCCCACTGACGGGCACCTGACCCACATTCTCCTCTGGGTTTGACGTGGAGTTTGATTTTCAGTCCTCAGAGGCTGTGCCGCCATACCTTAGAGAAGTGGTTTTGTAGGATGAAACAAAATGCATCTCTTCTTGCCTCTCTGAGTGTGACACGAGGGCAGGCAGGAGCATCTGAGCATGCAAAGCTTGCTGGACGGTGCTGAAGGACGGGGAGGGCTGAAGGAAGCAAGCCTAGTGCAGCGCTGTTCACACGGTGTATCAGAAATGCCCTCTGGCACATGCTTTTCCCTGGGCTTCCCCTGGGCATCGTCTCAGAGTGCTGGTTGGCACAGACCAAAATGGTGTCAGGAGCTAAAGGGTGAAGGCTTAATGATACCTCACTCAATCTCATGCCTTAACCCAGATCTATTTTGCAACATAGACACAGCCGCAGGGACCTTTTGCACCACAGCACACAGATAAAGGCGACAATGGTCTTATGGATGTGGGCTTGTGTTGCTGTATATTAAGATAAATGTTCCCCAGACCGCTATAGTTGCATGGCTAATCAACCATTGGCAAGCAACTGTTTTGTTGCTAGTGATGAAGCAGTATTGTATTGCCAACTGGGAACTCTTATTTTAAGAATGCACCTGAAATTAAGTGTGGTTTCCAGGTAAAGTAGTTTTCCAACTGTAGCATATAGTTTCCAATTCAGATGTATATAGTTTGTGCTCAGACAAAAGCCGACACCCATGTTAACCAAGAGGGGTAATGTGTCGTGGATTTGGAAAACTACATGAACATCACTGCAAAGCACTGGTAAGACACAGCACAGGATTCTCAGAATATCCAGCATTCATATTCTTTGACTGCCAGTGATGAAGAAATCACGAGGATGCTTTTGACCACCTTCGTTTGGGACTTTCTGTCTTTTCTTTCCCAGCTGATGGCAAAACCTCACATGCAAACCATGTGACTGCAAAGAAATTCAGATATACTTTCAGCATTTGGTGCTGGAACACCTATTTAAGACACTGAAGGAAAAGCGGCACTTGATTCAGAAGCACAAAATGCAAAAATTACAAACATTGCACAGAACTGCAAGTTCACACCAGGATACTGTATCTCCAAAACTAAAGAGAAGTATTTTGCATGCCAGAGTTCACTGTGGTTTGAAGGACTCTTTCACCAGTTCACACAAGTACGCTTTTGCAGGCAATATCGAGCTAGGGTCAAGGAAAATTAAGAACCTGTACAAGTTAGTATCTTTGCCATATGTGGTGGTTGTAATGAGTAATCAATTGCTGATGCTTGTACTGTTTTATGGATTGTGAAATACCTTGGGACACATTTTAATGATGTTACAGGCTACTGAAATGCCTGTTGTGCTTATTTTTTTAGACTTCTGGTGTGAATGGACTGCCAGCCTGCAAGGGTTACAGTATGCCAAATTAATTTTATAGATTGTGTTGGTAAAGGTCGATTCATTTAGCAAATAAAATACCAGTCAATTGTATCCCTGTGCTTGCTCATTAGAGACATGGGGTGCCATTTAATTGGGTCATGTAAATTGCTTGAGCTTTTGTGTGTGTGCACGCACATTTTAATAAAAACTTTTTTGCAGATCAGTGGCTTCCTCTTTCTTGCATTTAAAGCACTGAGAATGTGTGCTTGAACATGGTAACTTAGAAAAATACTGACAAGTAAATATAGTTCAATTGCTAAATAAATTCAACTTGTCCTGTAAGCAGGTCCGTTACCCAGTGCACAGCACCAATTCACACACCCAGATGAGGTATTTCTCTTTTTATTCTCGTTTGTGCAAAGTAGAGAGCTAGGTGGTAACCCACAAAAACTAGCTCAGCTCTCAACACATAGTAAAACATTTTATACACTTTGAACAATCATTTACACTTGCGTTTAGTCTTGTTACTATCCTGTTACTTCTTACCCTGTGATATTTATGGTGTCTATTCCTTCTCCCAAGGCCAGCTGTTTGTCAGGATTTACTAACATCCTCTGTTTTTCATTGTAGATATTTATACATATTTTGTCTAAATTTCAAGTTAAATAAGACTGGCCTTCAATTAATCATGTCTTTGTGAGCCAGTCGACTACAAACTTGTAATTAAAAAGGGGATGGGAAGACATCTGTGGTAGGAAGACAAAAAGATTTCCTGGTAGATCAGTACTGAATTCAGTAGAAAGGGAAATTTTGTGTTTTGCCTGGTGTGTTTGGCTTAATTATTTTGCATCTCTTTCCCAACTCAGGATTTTCTGCATCATCACACCAAGGTGGTCACTCCCCACATAGAAAGAAACTGAAAAAAAGCACAATACAGGCACTAAATGTAGTACTGCTTCATAGATGTAACAACCATAAAGCATCATAGGCCAGCTGGGAGCTGTTGCCCAAGATCAGATGCTGGGAGGACTGTCAATCACATCTTCAAATTGCACAAATAGGAGGCTTTGCTGGACTGCAGACACTGGTTTGCTGGACACTGGTCAGTGTCTTTTGTCTTTTATGCTTGTTCATTTGGCATTGCTACCCAAAGCTACCAATGCCCAGCTTAGTGAGATTGCATTATGAAGATTAATTGTCCTGTTACCGAAGCCAAAATTATGGTGCTTGGCCTATGCTCTTCATCTGTTCACCAAAATATAAGTATCCCTCTCTGTGCAAATAGCTGCACAGGAACACATCCTTAGCTTCCTATAATGGGTGTTAGCTGGCCGTCGGGTATCAGCAGGTCTCTAGTGGTACCCTGTAGGAAAAATGAGGGGTTTCACACTGAGTAAGGTTTTCTAAAACACCATCCCTCTTCCAGTAAGTAGATGGACAGAATGGTCAGAAGACACAGAAGCAAGGAGTTGTAGGGATAACAGGGGCTGGGGCAGGGGTCATCTGTACTGGAGGCTGTCACTTGCATCTTCGTGACAATCTTATTGCAAGCTGGACACAGAGAGAGGCCAGGAGCAAGAGAGCAGCATGTACTCGAGGCTTGGGAAAAATCCTCAGGACAGAGCCTGAAACATCAGTGCTGCATCACTGGCATACTTTAAGTGGAATCCAGGCTGTTCCTGTGAGAACTGACTTTGAGGAGGAAAGTAACCTCATAAAAACTTACAGATACATTCTGTAGAGAAATAACTGTAGCAGCTCCCAGGTCTTTGGCCATGTTAATTTGATGGGGGTGAAGAGATGCATGCTGTGAAAAAATATATATTTTAAATAGAAGAAGAGTTAACTCTTATGACATTGGAAGTATTTTTTACTCTCTTTGTGGTAAACAATTTGAATGCCCTTCTGATTTGGTGAATGTTATTTTGTCTACAGTTCTGTGGGGTACAACTGGAAGTCAGTTCACTTAAGGGCATCTCTCCATCCTACACCCCAATCTTCTGTTACTTGTCAACTGTATATAGGAAGAGCCTTAGTGGAGCAAGGTACTTCGGGGTGAAGGGGACCCCTAATTTGTATTTGTGAGAGTAACTTGATGGCTCAGAGCTGAAGCAAGGTAAACTACTGTGAGCAAGAGCCAAATCAGTACAGGTATCGCTTATTTCACGCTGGTGAGAGACCCTACGTCATCTGATCCCCAGTTGCACTGCCCTCATATTTAGCATGGCATTGCAACTGTTCTAATATCCCACAGACAGAAGGGGGATGACTAATTCAAGAACCTTCTTTTATTAACCACCTAGATATTTAATCAGCAGCTGTTTACTTCATCCACCTTCAGCTATTTAAAGATACTCTGCTTGCTTATCTTTGAAGTTACTTGTTTACCCCTCATTGAGTGTGTGATGGGTTTTGACGTACTGTGTTAATTTAATTTTGTTTTTCAAGTCTGTGGCAGAAGAATAAATCTTAAAGCTGGTTTTCATTGTATTTTTATATTCGCATAGCTGAGAGAGAATCAGCTAGACTCTTCCAGAAGCTCTGGAGGTTGTAGTACTGTCAGCAGAAAGAAGATGGAGCACTGCTGCGTCCCAGAGCATGCAGAGCCCGCACATGGGCTCCACCATGACAGTCTATAAATAGATGCTGCATGAAACAGCTTGATAATCCCTCCACCTCACTCTCCTGATGTGAATTGCCTTGTTAGGAGCTTGAAACAGAGCCATGATCTCACCAAAGAACACTGCATGTATACCAAGACATCTTAATAAACCTTATGTTAAGCTAGTCACTGGGGGCAAGGAGACCTTCAGCCTGATGGTTTAACGGCATTATTTGGCAAGGAGTAATTAATTACTGTTGCTATGGAGCATGAATATTTTATGGCTGGTGATATTTATTAATAAATGAGTGTTTGGAAGATTTGGAGTAGCAAGGGGAGAGTTAATGCCAGGCTCTGTAGCGCTGAAACACATATCAGGTATTTCTTGACATAAATAGATAGGATAACTCCAGCTTTCCCTGGTGGAATGAATCTTACTGACAGTACGATGCTTCTGCTGGTGTTCATTATGCTCTGGGACAAAAATGTAGCTGTTTTATTAAAAAACAAAAACCCAAAAAACTTGAAAACTGAAACCCAGGTATTTTGCTCATTATAACAAATTACCAGTTATGTAGATGAGTGACAGATTTTAATAGTGCTGATGTCTGGATTATGTTAATTAGACATATAGCAGCAGTACCCTTATAACAGCAGCACAACATTTGTTTCTTTCTATCTTGTGTGGCAGTGGAATATGCTTGAACACAGAAATATTTTTCAATTTTAGAAGAATGCATTCAAGCATTAACCTTCAGGGTATCAGTCATAATCTGTGATTAATGACCAACTGGTAATAAACAGCTCAAAGCAATGATAAAATTAATGCTGTAGCCAAACATCAGCAGATAAAATTTGGCTGAGCAGCTGTGCTTCTAAATCAGCTGTTACCTAAAATGTCACATAATCCATGTCATATTATGAAGTAGGTGTTTTGCTCAAAAGAGGATTGACGGATAAACATGCTATATTGTTAAACTGGAACTGGGCTTCACCAGTGAGGACTTATTTCTTATCCTGCCAAGTAGCCAGCCTGCTGTTGAACCTTTGTTGGAGTGTTTTCTTTGTTCCGTGGATGATGGTTCAGACACTGGACATTCCTGAAAGACAGAAGGAAACCTAGGATGCAAAGCCCTCATTGCTTATATGACAGTTCAAATGAGATAAGCATGCTGATACAGAATACTGCCATGGGTTTTTTTCTAAGAAAACAAGGAGCAGGAAAGTAAATTTGACATGATTTCACTGTTACAATTTCCCCAAGAATCAGATTAAGCAGAAAGAATCTGACGCAACTGAAGAACATGCAAAATTTCCCAAATCCTGCATTTGACACTATTCCAACTCCTTCTCTAAACCTCAACTAATACATTTGAGCTCATTTTCATGGCGAAAAAACCACAGCAGATCATTTTCTTAGGTACAGAAGGAAAGCTGCCAGCACTTTGAGTGCTGTCACTGATACTAAGATTTTAGAAAATTGTCTTCAAAAGCTAAGAAATGTAAGTTTGTTTCCAGAACTCCTGATTTCTATGAATGCCACCGTCAGGGAATGCACATCATAAATCACACACGCGCAGGCACACATGGTAGGAGAGCTACTAAGCTGGGCTACTGCCTAGAAATGAGCTCCAGCAGCACCTTGGTACAAGCTGCTGCCTAAGCCACACACTGCCTGTGTGTTATTCATACTGAAGACCATGAGAGAAGGTGTTACAGGGAGTAAGTTTGGCGTTCAGAATAAGCAGCCTTTTGCCCTCCAGTCTGAACCTTCTTGGAGATATTTGAGTTAAAGGTTCAGAGTTACTTCCACAAGCACAGAGATGGCAAACGTTTTCCTCGTTATAAAATCGGTGTGGTCCATACTGGTAACATCATGCCACAGGCTGCAAATTAAATAAGGCATGTTGGCAACAAAGCCTGTGTTGTAGTACGACACATAGTGTGAAAGGTACTGCTGAGGCTGTGTTACCTAAAACAGGAGTGCCTATACCAGCCAGGTGCTTCCTCATGGGTAGTTAACCGCTGTGTGCTACTATTACGCACAGTTAATTTGTATGGCTTGAACCACCAATCAATATTTTTTCCATTAACTTTGCAGTAATGAAAGGTACTGGAGTGAAACTGTTGATACATTCAATAGCTAATTCCCAAATAATAGTTTTGGAAAGGATTTGGGCTGACATTATTTATCATCTCTGAGAAAGGTTTAAGTGTCCAATGCCTATAGAAGTTACAAAACAAAACAAGTCCCTTACCCTTTAGTGCACATTCAGGCACACTGGTTTCTGTGCTGGCCCTGAGTCTTCCCTTCACCGTGCTTCTCATCTGCCTGGGTGCTCCCTTCAACTTTTCTGATTTTTCTTTACTGGTGAAGGTGTAGCTTTTGAATTTGTGTGAGCCAGAGTAAAAATACCATTACTTAAGAGTAATCACAGCAAAACCACAAGCATGCCATTTCTCAGATTCCTGAAAAGGGATCAGATGAATGTCTCTTAGAAGAGATCTAAGACCTGATTCTGGATTCCTTGTCCAACTCTTCCACCGACTTCAGTGAGAGTTTGAGGGAGGACTCTAAGAAAAAAAGTGGCTGAACAGCCCTAAAAAGACAAAGTATCTCCATGTTGTCAGGGTTCCTAGTGTTTTATTCACAAAAGACTTGACTTCTCTTTCTGGCTACTAGTTTTGTTTTACCAAACAGAGCAAGAAGTCTCACTTATCCAAGACACACAAATTTTTCATCCCATGCAGAAGCAGCCTGTAAAACACAAACCAACAAGCCTTAACCCTTTCCCATGGTCAGGTACGGATGACAAGCAAGGCTCATCTTTGGTTTCTGTCCCACAACTCTCCACTGATCCAAAAAAGGGAAACGGACACATCCTTCTGTTTACCCCAAACTGCACATGAGGTCACATCTATCTTTTTTGACTTTTCTCCTGAGTATATCAACTGAGAGAATCACCCTCAGCAAGACACAGCCCATCTTAAAAAAATCTCTGGTAAAACGACACTACAAATGGTGGCAGCTTTTCTCTGCTTCAAGGACTGGGAGAGTCCTTTAATTCCTACCTAAAGGTCACAGCAGAACTGTTAGCTCATTCCTGAAGGTTAAAAATTCAAGACTTTCCCAGACTTGGTAAAATCTAATTATGTTTCAGAATTGGGATTGAACCTCAAGAGAAGGATGAATCCGATTGCAAAGATGCACCACTAATTTTAAAATGGCTCCAATTGTACAGGTCTTTTACCAAAATCAATTTCTGTAATGCAAAAGAAAAAAACTCAGTTGTTGAGTTAATAGCCTTTTCCCTGGATTTTAGCAGAATCTGAATTTCTATTTAATATATCTGCTATTATAAATGGCCAGTCCCCCATTTCAGGACAAAAATACTTAATGCATAACAATGCATAATACATAAAGGAAAAAAAAAATAATGGGGGTGGGGGCTAGGGTGGAATGGGACACAGAAAGCCACTTAAAGCGTCTAAGTTCAGGATCAGTTTTACTGCACAGTAGAATTCAAAATGAACCTGATTTACTGATTCTCCCATGGATTCCCTGCTTCATTACCGAACAGCCTTACCAAGACTGAAAAGAATTACTATACTTCAGTAAGATTGCAAATCTGCCTGGCCTTTTCCAGTCAGTCAAGGAAAATTAGGGTAACTTGAACGCTTATGCAATTAATAAAAGAAATGCAGCACCTTCTCCACAGATAGGCCTCAGCCCTATATTTTTACTATTTATTACCCTTCTGTCTTCTTTTGAGAATCCAGAACTTAAAGTTCTGATAATGAAAGCTCCTAGAAGTCTCAAATCCCATACTCAGGCATTTTCTGAGTATATGAATACCAGTCCCACAGGGTAAACCCCAGCAGAAAACAAGGAAAGAGAAAGATAATCATAAGCATCAGGCAAGGTAATCTCTGCATGTATCTTCCTCAAGAAGGCACAAAAATGTTGGAAAATAAGGTGGCTGGGCTGGAAATTGTTGGAGAAGACAGTGCTTCCCACAAATGAGAAAACCAAACCCTGAACGGTGCTGCTAGTCACAGTGCATCGCAGCCAGCCATGTCCAGCTTGCCCGTGGCACCAGGCTGCGGTGGGCTACTCATAGCTGGCAACTGGTTTCTTCAGAAAGAACAAGGGGGAGCAGGGGGAAGGGCAGTAGTTAAGAATATAAGGCATTTAATTTTGGCTTAAAATAAAGACAACACACAATACAGTTGCTGGACTCTGATTCCTTGCCCTTTTTCAAATTTCAGGAACAGACATCTAAAATGACATCTGAAAGCACCTTATTGAGATACGGGAGGGAGCCTGCACCTCTCCGTCTGCAAACTAATATAAAAATCCTTGTTATCTGTCCTCTACAGGCCACTTACTTTTACTTAACAAAGTAGAGTTCCTAAGGTCCTTTGCATGTTCTATTAAATATGAAGTCCCAGATAACAAAAGCTGCCCAAGGAGACACTGATGTGTACAGTCTGACCTGACCTTCACCTACCTCAAGGACGGAACAGACCGCTATGTACAGATGGTAGTCAGACAGACATCTTGATTTCTTTTCTCCCCATCCCTATCTTGGACGCCAGTACCTAAACATCAAGCGTCTGTGTCTAATGTAACAGTATTACACACAGAGCAGCAGCCTCAGAAGGAGCATCCCCACAACTGTATTCCTATAGACCATACTGGGGCTTGTACACACCGGCGTGTGTACACACAGGTGTGCATACACAGCGATTACGTATATAATTACTAGGTGTTTCCCATCTATAACTTGCTGTTTGTACATGCAGTTGCTGTCACTGGGAGCAGCACCACAGCGATGGTTCCGAAACTTTAGACCGATGTGCCATCTAGTGACAATGCAGATGATCCTAAAAACCAAACTCGGATTCTTTCTACCTTTTTATCTGAAATAGAAATCACTGGCTCTTGCCACATGAGCCCAGCTGAGTTTGAAAGAGATTTGTGTTTTCAGGTTTTTATTTTGTGCTGCAGGAGAAGCTTTGGGTTCTGTAATCAGGAGTTTCTGTTCAAAGCTGTGAGCTTGTTCTGAAACTGTGCTTTGCCTGCAATGGACAGCTTTGTAGCTGCTTTTTCCAGCATCTCAAGCTCTGTTTAATGCCCACAGTCTTAGAAAATCCTCTTTTATAGTGGTGCAAGATCCTACCAGGTATTCCAGATGATGGAATACATACTGGATGTTATAGTCCTTTCCTTTTTTTCTCTTTTTCCTGTCTGCAGTCAGAGCAGCTTGATTAGTTTATAATGGGGTTCATTTATATTTGAAAATGTCCAATTGCCGGGAAATTGGTGTAGGAAAAGCAGATGAGGGGAGAGAGATTAACATTTTATTCTGAAAGATGCCCTTAATTTAAATATTAGCAAGAGGTGATCACTCAGCAGATCATCTGCACTGCAAGCACACCTGAAAGACAGTGAAAAGATACCAGGAAGCTGACAGAAAACCTGGAGTTTAATTGTGCATTTTTATGACCTGCATGGGACTTTGTTTTAAATAATAAAATTATTGACCTAGATGTAGATACATTAAATATATATACATCTCAACATATATCTATGTGTGTGTTTAAAAATAGGCACCTGTAAGATAATATCTAAATAAATATGAATTACTCCCAGGAATTATCGAGTGGAGGTTTCTAATGTGAATTAATAAAGTGAATGCAAGAGAGAGAGGCAGAAAACAGTAATACAAGGTACATACCTGTACAAACCAGATGACGTGGGTCAGAACTGGGATGATAAAACACTAACACAGTCTACCAACAGAGGACTTGACTAAAAGTCATTCATAAGACACACCTAAGTACAAATAAAGGTCAAAAAAAGGAATCGGCTGTTCTCAACCATTTTATAAAGAGAAGATAACAATTGTTGAAACTTTTGGAACTGAATTTACTCACTCAGCTGCTACAAAAGTAGAATGAGATCAGAAGAGCTGATCCAAGCTGGAAAGTACTTAAGGATCTCAAAGGAGAAGCAGGCAGTTAATGAGAGAAACAGCTCACCGAAAAATGGACAGTTAGCTCTGGCAATACAAGGGGCCACTATCGTAGAAATGCAGTTGTCTTTCTAGATGCTGTTTTGCCTAAAGAATAAATTCATTCATCTCAGCTAATGTCAAAGTCACATTCTAGAGCCCAGACATGCACAGCAGTGACCATTATAACAGTTCCCACTGGCACAAAGGTTTTAAAGTGACTAGTGAGTTTGGTTCCCTCTAATGTTGGCATCCAAAGACTCCAGCTCACAGGATGCATGGTACAGCTGACACCTGAATGTACCTTAGCCTTGTCATTTCTGAAAATTTCACTATAGAATTATATAGCTACCTTTTTTTTTTTTTTTTTTATTGGGTTTGGTTTGTTTGTTAAACTAGACCCAGTAATTACTTCTGTTCCCACTAAGTCTTGGTAATTGATTTCAGAAATCAGAATTAGGCCAAGTGTCCATCCTAAACAGCCCACAGGTTAAGATTCAGGAGGGTAGTATACTGATCAGCTCCATAGGCCAGTTTTCTCCACAACCAAAATTTAGCTTTGAATACCCTAAACAACCCCATCTTTCTAAATACATTAGTCAAGGATCCAGTACAACCCGCAAGAGAATTTGAAGGTGCCAAGTTATTCTAAAAAAAATAACGTATGTAGCTTTTAAAAACAGACCCGATGAATTGATGTGTCTCTATGACAAACTTTGTGGGCCACATGAGCCTGTTTGTTGCCTTTTCTGCTGCCTTTTGCTATCAGTTCTCAGTTGGAACTATCAAACTTAAAAAAAAAAGAAGAAGGTGCAGAGTGGTGTTTGAGACAACAAGTGATGCCACTTCCAAGCCTGCAATTAGACAAGCAATAGATCAGAAGCAAAACTGCTCTCTAACAAGCTTTCATGGGTACAATATTCATGAAAGAAGAAGAAATACTGCTTCATCTTCTGAGCCGAAGTCTCTACACAGAGGTTGTTTAGCAGTGAAGATAAAGATATCTATAGCCTGCAGAGGCACAGTGTTCCCTTCCCAAGGATGACTCGGGTACTGACAGGGCACTGTCTAAATATTTCAGTCTCTGGTCTGCACACTGCGGTCACAGGATACACAGCTTTACAGACAGACCCACAGAAATTCACCTCCAGAGCCATGAGCAAGAAAATAGGTGCAAATGGTCATGGCAGCACTCTTTTACCAAGTATGTGGTGCACCAGGGCTTCCTGGAGGGCTGTGAAAGTCCAGGTTGGCATGCCATACTCCCTGCCCTGTCCCAGCCTAGAGCCAGCAGGCAGCCAGACTTCATGGTCTCCCAGGTCTTTTGGTGGGACTCGGGACCAGTGGTGGCCCACTCACCAGCCTCCGCTCACTGTCATCACTGAACCTTCTCTCGAGGACTGATAGGATGGGACTGAAGACAGCAAGTTACTAAACATGCAGTTTAAGTTAAGCAGCATGCGGCTGGTGTACTCATCATAGCTGGTATCTCCTGTAAAGTATGTCGAGCTTGTGGCGCTGCATCTCGCCCCCTCCCCTGAGCTGCCCTACGATCACAGGGGTCCCCGCCAGGCCTCAGCCCCTGGGCAGTGACGGGCGGGTAAGCATCCCTCGGCCGTGCTAGCAAGCCTGGCACAGCTGGGATGGGAAACGGCACTGGCTGTATCAGAAACATCCCTTATCTGAACAACAACACCACCGGGCAGCCTTGAACATCCCTTAACAAGCCGGGGACACTCTTTATTATGACTCCGAGTGGTACGATACCACCGTCAATGGAATGTTAGAAAAACTCCATTAATTACCAACTCGGATTGCGGCCAGGATGGAAAATTACTGATGACTTTAGCTAATCATCTCTGAAGCTATAAAGAGCGGCCCGAAGTGAGGCCCTTGGAGCTCCCCTGGAGCACAGCGGGTACCACCAGCATCCCCCTCGGAGCAGGAAGCGTCTGGAGGGGGACAGCTGCTGAAAGCTGACCATCACCTGGGCTGATTCTCCTACTTCTCGAGGCTCAACCCTTCGCCTGCTGAGAAATATGAAGACATTCAATGTGAGTATTTCACTGAACTCGAGAATTTTTAACAGGTACATACCTTTGTACATACATATCTCTGTACATCAGTTCCTTTATATCTATGTGCATATGTGTGTGCATTGGTTTATGTACCTCAGAATAATTATAGTAAAAATATTAGAATCTGGGATCCATAATTAAGTTGGTGATGTGATTGTAGCAAATCCTGTTTGATTCATTTAGTAAAAGCTAAATTAGTTGATGATTAACTGCTGCTAAAATCCTATGATCAGCTTTTGACTGTGAACAAAATCTTTTGCATCCTATAGATATAAACTGTTGTCCAAGTCTGAGCCTAAGTTTGGATCCAGCTGCACTGAAATTCTGTTAAGGGTTTAGAGAGTAAGGGGGTCCTCTCTGAACCTTGTGCCTCCTCAGGAGGGTCCCTCTTACCCTTTTACTCCTTTAATCACTGTATAAATCATTCCAGCTTCATTGTAATTTGATTCTTCTTTGTGATTTATCTATATATTAAGTAAAAGAGTGAATCTTGCCATCAAAGTTTGTCAAGTTGCACTCCCACAAATTGCTATTAATACTATTTCGCTCATACCTTTGATGGTGATTCTTTAAGTGACTTAACCAAACCACTCATTCGTGACAATAGCGGGATGGCAAGTGATATCACTGATTACTTAAAAAAACATAGCATAAATCCAAGTCCTAAATTCTCAGAAGAATGGGCTCATGATAACTGGCATGACTGGCCGAGAAGCTGGGTATATGACCCACATGGCAAAGAGTTAAAATCACTGGGATAAACGGAGCAAGTAGGATTTGTCAAACAGCCAAAGTTAATTTATGGCGAGGAGTGCATGGCGTCTGCTCCATTTATGATTAAAGATCACAAGGAAAACATCTGGGGTTTTAATGTTTTGTACAGGCATACCCGGCGCCTGCCAGACAGCAGCGTATGGTCCTTCAGTTTAAATATCGACCCTAACCCTGATAAATACCGGGAGGCTACGGTGCATGTGCTCTGCCCAGCACCTGCACTCCCTGACTCAAAAGTTACTAATGTACTACAATACCCAATTTCTGCTGCAGCGCAAAAGGGAATTTCTGAAGTCACAGCTGATTTAGAAAATCTACAAATCATCTCCAGAACTCACTCCCCATATATTGGCCAGTCGGAAAAAGGGACGGGAGATGGTGTCTTACAATTGGTTACTGGTGCTTGAATGCCAGTACAGCCCCACTAACAGCTGCAGTACCTAACACTGCACCCCTAACAGCCATTCCACAAGCAGCTGCACACCCATGGGTGGCAGCACTAGATACATTCTTTATGGTCTCCTTACAAGACGAGGATAAAAAGAGATTTGCTTTTGCTTGGGAAGGTATACGATATACTTTTAACAGACTCCCAGGGGGTATAAATGCTCACCCACAATTGCTCATGCTATGCTTGCTGAACTTTTACAGTCTCACTTCCTCAGAATGTGAAACTGTACTAATATAGAGATGATTTCCTAATCAGAGGAGATTCCCCTGAACAGGTCAGGGAAGCAGTGATGGCAATGTGGCAAGTGCTGCGTGAAGCAAAAGTTGAGATCCCACCTGAAAAATGCCAGGGACCAAGCAGAGAAGTGAAGGTTTTGCGTACTTGGTGGATAGCAGGCAGTGCATTGATCCCTCCAGATACCTTCAGAAAAATAGAACAATTGCAGATGCCCCAATCTAGGAAAGAATGACGATTAGGATATGGGAGAAAATGTGTACCTGGGTTTTCTATTGTTGTATACCCACTACACTCACTTTTACAAAAAGAAATGCCATGGAAATGGAGTCCAGATCATGAAAAATCGGTTAAAACTCTAATACAGGAATTAAAAACATATCAGTCATTGGGACCAGCAGAGCCCCATGACCCTATTATAGCAGAATGGGGTTTTGTTGAACATGGTACTCGCTGTAATCTATTCCAAATTTTACAATATTAAAATTTACATTATTAATAAATATTAATAAAATTAATAATATTAATAAAAATAAAGAATCTTTACTATTCAGCCCGACTGCATTTAAAGAGACAGAACAGAGATATTCCCAGTGGGAAAAGGACTTCTGTCTTTAGTCCAATAACATTACAACTAGGAGAACCTGTTACGGCAAATTTACCACAAATTGGAACTGTGACTCTAATGAAACCTCAAGGGCCACTTGCTTGGAAAGCTGCTGATAGCAGTGGAGCAAAACATAAAACCAGTACTAGATGGATTTATCCTGGATCATGAAAGGGGTAACCCATTCGGCCTTCCCCACCCAGACCTTTCTTTTCTCCTACAGGAGAAAATTAAATGTTGCCAGCAACAATGGCATTGTATTCCCAACCTAGTTTCATTTTTCCTCTCAATTGTGATAAATCTAATCCTTCCAATTCAAATACAACATTTTTGGGACCATGCACTACTAAATTTTACTGGAAGTGTTGGGATCTCGCCAAAAGATGGGGAAACTTGAATCTTGTTACTTTGGTTATACATGGAAATGAAGCATATCTAAAGGATGAATGGAGATGGGAGACCCTATATGAAAAGGGAATCGGAGATATTTCACAATAGTAATAACATCAATCAAATACGATCACTTCAAGTCACACTACGGGAAGAAATAAAAATAGGATGCTGGGCAATCAATGGATCTACCCACAAAACCCCCGCTGAAATTAAAACATGCTATACTGATTTTTCTATACCAAGAAACAAGATACCAGAACCAGATCGCTGGTACAATTTCACCTTTATAAAACCCACACTTGCATTTGCCTTTGCAGTAATCATGGTGTGTAGAACTATTGTTTGATTTTATGATTATCGAATATGAAACGTGGCATTTGTGTACAACAGGGTGGCCATGGGTTGATGCATACATACATACATACTTCTTGATGTACACATAGCTGTAAATTTATCTGTAGTAGCACCATATAATAACGTAACCTTTCTCAGGCAGGAATGGATTATTAAAAATGAAAGTGGCAATCAAAAAATCCCATATTTAAAGGGAACCAAACAAGACACCATTTTGGTAGGATGTTGAACTGAAAATCACCTTAAATGTATGACAGCAACCTTACACACTGTTGTAAACTATATTAAAGAAACACACTACACATATACCTGTCCTTTCAAACATGAATGCTGCTATATCTTTACTATATCCCATCCAGCACACATAACGTGTCTTTGGATAGACCCCAACTCTCATTCCAGCTTAGGTTTTCAATTCCAGGTTGACAACAAAGACCCAGATCCACAAACTCAGCGTCTTGTTGAACTGTGCCCTTACATTTACAACACTGGTCCCCACCTCATTAAAAAATAGGGCGACAGTGAATGTCGCTTAGCCTGTCACGTTCTCTGAAACGAGTGGGACTATCAACGCAGGTTGATACATCTACAATTAAACCTACCTGCTCATAGGTCCTAACACAGCTTATACAGGGTGGTTAGCATGGCTGCATGGACAAACCCTCACCTCTCCGAAACAATCAAGGAGAAATGTGACAGGTATCCTGGGAGCAGGGCTAAGAGTGTTAAACAGCATAGATGCTGAAATTTTAACAACTTGGCAAGAAGCGATTTACATAAACTAAAACACCAATTACAATCTTTTTTAATGGCACTAGGAACCAGTCAATGGCTCTTATCTGATATATTACCTAAGTGGGAAAGGATTAATGAAAAACCATCAATTAATTACAGGTGCATTTGGCGTCACCCAAAATAATGTTTCCCTAGCTCTCAGCTGCACGCGAGCTCGGTTATGGATACAATTTGCCATGGCAGCAATTATAAGAGAAGGTGATGAGGGCACCTTACCCACTGAAATCCGACAGGTAATTTGGGATAATGCAACTGAACTAGAAACAGAATTCCAGTCTTGGTGGCATCTAATGAATTTCACGGACAGTAAAGCCAGAGCTTTTATCATAACAGTACGCAACGCTTTGGTATACACCATATAACCAGTCATTGCACTGGGATCAAACCGCAGGGGAGCTGTACTCTATCCATTAGAACGCAGAAAATGGGAACAAATGGCAAACTGTTGATGTTTATACAGGAACAACAGGGGTTTATTTGTAAAAGTAATACCATGAAGGCCCAAGGCATTTGTCTTGACACCGAACAAAATGTTGGGAATTGATGTGTTTGTATCAGAACACTTTATGGTTTTATACTTGCAGACAACCACACTGAGGAGATATAGTCACTCAAATGTCTGTATTAGTGATTTTGCCAAGATTATGGGATGCAACTTTTAACTGTTCAGCTCCCATCACAACCTAGCAATTGCTACAACTGAACGACACAACCTACCAAGATGTGCTACCTGCCCCCACTGGAATGAATTTTATTACTTTGGCAAAAAAACTGTTGCAACATGATGACCTGAAACAATTGCTAGAAAAAAAATCTGAAAAAATGGACAAAGAACTCTGATTACTGTCCATTATGATGCACAAAAGATAGCAGGCCCTAGAAGGAGTGAAGAAGGGTGGAGAACATCAGTGGTGGGATACTTTATTTGGATGGTCACCAATAGCAACAGAGACTTTAAATCATATGTTACATCCCATTGTAATTTTATTGATATCTGTCACATTATGCTCATTGTTGAACATCATTTTAATACATTAGAGAATGGAGGATAGCCAGACAGATGGCACTGTTACAAAAACCTGTCTGCACATATAACATTTCTTGATCACATTTAAAGGAAGGCAGACGAACCAAAGGTTTCCCACAAATGACATGTGGCATTTCTCTGTTCATAGCCGCAGAGGCAAGCAAGACCACATCGCCGCGCTGTGAGAGAGATGGGTTGACTTCCATGACAGGGTGGATTGTGGTGCTGCATCTCGCCCCCTCCCCTGAGCTGCCCTACGATCACAGGGGTCCCTGCCAGGCCTCAGCCCCTGGGCAGTGACGGGCGGGTAAGCATCCCTCGGCCGTGCTAGCAAGCCTGGCACAGCTGGGATGGGAAACGGCACTGGCTGTATCAGAAACATCCCTTATCTGAACAACAACACCACCGGGCAGCCTTGAACATCCCTTAACAAGCCGGGGACACTCTTTATTATGACTCCGAGTGGTACGATACCACCGTCAATGGAATGTTAGAAAAACTCCATTAATTACCAACTCGGATTGCGGCCAGGATGGAAAATTACTGATGACTTTAGCTAATCATCTCTGAAGCTATAAAGAGCGGCCCGAAGTGAGGCCCTTGGAGCTCCCCTGGAGCACAGTGGGTACCACCAGCATCCCCCTCGGAGCAGGAAGCGTCTGGAGGGGGACAGCTGCTGAAAGCTGACCATCACCTGGGCTGATTCTCCTACTTCTCGAGGCTCAACCCTTCACCTGCTGAGAAATATGAAGACATTCAATGTGAGTATTTCACTGAACTCGAGGAGAATTTTTAACAGGTACATACCTTTGGATAAATATTAGAATCTGGGATCCATAATGAAGCTGTTGATATGAAAATAGTAAATCCTGTTTGATTAATTTAGTAAAAGCTAAATTGGTTGACGATTATGCGCTGCTAAAATCCTATGATCAACTTTTGACTGTGAACAAAACCTTTTACATGCTTCACGAGTATTCTCCAAGTCTGAGCCTAAGTTTGAATCCAGATGCATCTAAATTCCATCAAGTGTTTAGAAAGCAAGGGATCCACTATGAACCTTGTGACTCGATGAGAAGTGAGGCTCCCCCCCCCGCTGCCCCCCCCCCCAGCCCGCCCCCCCATTTTTACTCTTTAGATATCAACCGTTGCCCAAGTCTGAGACTAGGTTTGGATCCAGCCGCACCTAAGCTCTACGAAGAGTTTAGAGAGCAAGGGGGTCCACTCTGAACCTCATGACTCAACGGAAGGTCTCTTCCTTTATTCCTTTTACACTCCTTTCATACCAACCGTTGCCCAAGTCTGAGACTAAGTTTGGATCCAGCCGCACCTAGACTCTACAAAGGGTTTAGAGAGCAAGGGGGTCCACTCTGAACCTCGTGACTCAACGGAAGGCCTCTTCCTTTATTCCTTTTACACTCCTTTCACACCAACCGTTGCCCAAGTCTGAGACTAAGTTTGGATCCAGCCGCACCTAGACTCTACAAAGGGTTTAGAGAGCAAGGGGGTCCACTTTGAACCTCGTGACTCAACGGAAGGTCTCTTCCTTTATTCCTTTTACACTCCTTTCATACCAACCATTGCCCAAGTCTGAGACTAAGTTTGGATCCAGCCGCACCTAGACTCTACAAAGGGTTTAGAGAGCAAGGGGGTCCACTCTGAACCTCATGACTCAACGGAAGGTCTCTTCCTTTATTCCTTTTACATTCCTTTGATACCAACCGTTGTCCAAGTCTGAGACTAAGTTTGGATCCAGCCGCACCTAGACTCTACAAAGGGTTTAGAGAGCAAGGGGGTCCACTCTGAACCTCATGACTCAACGGAAGGTCTCTTCCTTTATTCCTTTCACACTCCTTTCATACCAACCGTTGCCCAAGTCTGAGACTAAGTTTGGATCCAGCCGCACCTAGACTCTACAAAGGGTTTAGAGAGCAAGGGGGTCCACTCTGAACCTCATGACTCAACGGGAGGATTTTTCCCTAATTCCATTTATATTCTCTAGACATGAACCGTTGCCCAAGTCTGAGACTAAGTTTGGATCCAGCTGCACCTAGACTCTACAAAGGGTTTAGAGAGCAAGAGGGTCCACTCTGAACCTCGTGACTCAACGGGAAGTGAAGCTTTCCTTCCCCCCACCCCCCCCACCCCCCCATTTCTATTCTTTAGATATCAACCGTTGCCCAAGTCTGAGACTAGGTTTGGATCCAGCCGCACCTAAGCTTTATGAAGAGTTTAGAGAGCAAGGGGGTCCACTCTGAACCTCGTGACTCAACGGGAGGATTTTTCCCAAATTCTATTTATATTCTTTAGACATGAACCGTTGTCCAAGTCTGAGACTAAGTTTGGATCCAGCCGCACCTAGACTCTACAAAGAGTTTAGAGAGCAAGGGGGTCCACTCTGAACCTCGTGACTCAGCGGGAGGTTCTCCCTTACCCTTTAACAACTTTAATCTGTATGTAAATCGATCCAATCAATTTTCATTTGATTATTCCTGCTGTGTTTTATCTACATATTAAGTAACACAGTGAACCTTGCCATCAAACCTTCTGAAGTCGCTGTCCCACCGCAGACAGGGCATCCTGGACGAGGCTGCAGGGGTTTGGTATGATCCTGCTCAGGATGCCCACCACGATTTCTCTTACCTCAATCTATGAAGCTACCAATGCTGTACAGAGGAAGAGCCGAGCTCCCTCTGAGTTCAGCTGGAATCTAGTGGTGTTTGGAGTCATTTCCATGCCTGATGGGTTTTGGAGAGCTTCCTGGTAGCACAGGGAGAGGTAGCACTGACACCTTCCAACCGAGCCAGGGCAAGTGCTTCAGTAAGGGAAAGGGAAAGGCACACAGCGGAGGGCCCCAGCTCCACTCAGTCGCAGGGGATTGGAGTATCCCTGAAGGATATCTCACACTGTTACGCTGGGAGGCAGCAACCCGCGGGGCAGAGACTCCAGGCAGCAGGCAGACACGGGAAACTTGGAGGATTATCAACCTCCTGCTGCTGCTTCTGCCCACAGGGGTTGGTGAAAGGGGCTTAGCAGGGCAGGCAGAGAAGGGCTCGTACACCAGCTGGGGGGGAAGCAGCAGCTCCAGCCACACACCATCCAGTTCACTCTGCTTTTACATCCCTTGTATTGCTCCATCTTCTCCTCCTCAATTTCCTACATTAAGTAGGGAGGGCAACGGAAGGGGCTTCCTGCATTGTATATGGCTCCTGCCAGAGCCTCAAGTGGCTGAGGGAAATGACACGTGAGTTTTACTGGACATTGCTACACACACAGCAGCTTCAATGGCTTTTAAATCCAAGACCTGTTTTTAAGAATTGTGATGCCTATTTGAGTCAAGCAAAGCGATTTTATGGCTTCTAAATGCACAGAACAATCCAGCCACCACCTGCAAAACCAGGCTGAGTCACTCACTACATCAGGTTTGATATTTATAAAAAATTCTGTGTCGATGTATATAGGACAAAGCACAGCTCAGCCATCTGCTACACAGCTGGATGGCTTGTGTCACACACTGATTTGAAGGTTAACAGGTGTAGCTTTCCTGCAAGAAAGAGAAAGAGAGACAGGGAGAAGGGGACACGTACCAGCGCAGAGACATAAATTCTCCACAGTCTTTTCTAGCTGATGTTTGCTCCTCTATCTCCCCCCACTACGTGCTATTTCTGCACCTCCCAGGTGACCACTGAGTGACATAGCTGGTCTGTTTCATGTGTGTGAGACTTGTGTTACGGCTTCTTTGAGCTCTTTGGTGAGAAACAAGAGCCCGTGCTGGTGAGATGCACATAGTGGCGGGGACAGAGCCCTGCCAGATACCACCGCAGTCTGCTGACTCCCTCGTTTGAGTTACAAGGAATATTTGAGTTCTGGATATGTTTGTGTCGCAAAGAAAGTAAGTGCCAAAACACTTCCACCAATATACATGTATTAAAGAATCGGGTCTGACCTTTTTATTCTCTCCCAAGAACCTTAGTCTGCCATCTGGTGATGCGCAGAAGATGAGCAGAAGGGTTACTTGTGTGAGTTGAGACAGAAAAGCCTCCAGAAGAAACAGGTGCTGAACAGCAGTCGTAGATGGCATAGAAAACAGAAAAACTGAGCATTTGCTTCTGCTTTTCTAAGGCTTCTCCTCTTGCTAGACTGGGAATGATCGAGAAGCAAGGCAGCCAAGTGTCTGTGCCAGGAACCACAGCAATCGCCTCAGAGCCCGTACGTGGTAAATAGCCACAATAACCTTACAAATGTTTGGAAAAAGCTGGGTGTGAATGTGGGCTGGCATGGGTAACATTTTGAGCTGATGGCATCTAGTGCAGGCACTCAGTCTAGAATAATCAACCTGATTTTCACCAGTTCTAATTACCTGTACGCCTTGTAATGGAGTGAGTGTCAGGGAAGGGTAAACAGCCGAAATGGGGCAGTGTGAACCCTTGGTCTAAGTACTAGACAGCAAATCAATATAATACAAATCTTTCTAATCACTTTGTACTTCAGCTCTGTGTCTCAGCACAGTCTCCGGAGATGAGCAGGGCTTAAAGGGAAACAAAGAAGGCAAACCGAAAAATTGCAAGTTCTTTGCATCTGAAAAATCTAAACCCATGATTTCATATCATATCTGTAAACACTTTAGACATTATTTCACAGGTTTCCTCTTAACGATATATGCCATATTCCAAATGTCTATAGAGTAAAAATCTAAAGCTTTAAATCACTAACTCAGAAGTCCGGCGAACTCATTTCATCTCCAGATGCCAGTCATGTGTGAAATAAGTCTGGTATGTTCAATTTCTTTTCACAGCTAGCAGAAGCCTTGGTTTCTTCCTTATCACCAGAAATATGCATGTATATATAGTTTGCAATTCCAGCTCACATTACATATGATCACCAAAGTTCACTGGCAAAGCTGCGGGCAGTTGCGTGCAAGTAGCTCACAAAATGTAATCTGCCTGGTTTAAGTGTTTCACTACAAATTCCTCTTATTAATGAAAAAAAGCCATCAAGATAAGGTAAATAGCTATATACATGATAAAAAAAAAAAAAAAAACCACACGGGGTGAAAGTTGAGAGAGGTTTCCCATTCCTCAAGAGATTGACTCTTGTTTGCACAAACCTGGGGAAACTGGCAGAAATTCACTGTGGGAAGGAGGACCGAATACAAAGTAAATGAATGTTTTTGTCAGTTTACCTTGCATGCCCAAAGGAATACCATTGCCAAAACCTGCAGCCACAGGTGCCAGTTATTTTTCATGCCAGGCATTTACATAGCCTCACCATTAATTATCTTTGTCTGATTTGCTGTATTTGGCTGTGCAGTTGAGACAGGAGAGCTGAAACGTAGCAGGAGCTATTGCATATTGAACTGCGAATCAGGAGGTGGGTTTAATGCCATTTGAGAAAAGCCATGTTGTAGTTTGAACTTTAATTGGATCATATTAACTGTATTCCATGACTAATACAGAAATCCTAAGGGCTCTTTCTCATGGCCTCAACCTTAATTCCCTCATGACCAACTATCACGTTGTCGTCTCTGTCTGCTGTGTCTCAAATGTGCATGGGAAATATAAAGGTTACAAAGGCAGATTTAATCCTTCTGTTACAGGATGGGAAATGTCTAAGGAGTTATAACCACAAAATCACACAGCTTTCTTACCAACCACTTTATGAGAGTCTTTTTCTCCAAGTTCAGTGAAGTGTCACGAGATAGATGAGACAAAGAATAACGTGCCCTGCTGACGATAAGAACACAACAGCCAAAACCAGACAGTGAACTTACTTGTGTCGCATTGTTCTGAAGCGTAAATACAAACAGCAGGAATCAAAGGCCGCTGATATCAAGGTTATAACATTCAGCATCAAATAGGAGACAGATGTAACTGTCTTGGTTTCATTCCTCTGGCAGCAAAGGAGCCCCTTGTAGGTGAAGGAAAGCCAGGCCAGGAGACTGCCCCAGTACTCTCATCCCCTCATATAAAATGATCTCCCTCATTCGCAGACCACTCAGACCAGACAGCCTTGCTGAACAAGCCACAGCATATCTAGCACCATTCTAGGTATGCTGAAATGTGAAAGAAATGCCAGGGCTTAAGGTTCAACTGAGTTTAAAAAGCAAGCAGTGGAGGCAGAGCGAGAAAACCAGCAGTGAAAGCTGGTGCTTTGTGCAGTCTCAGGGTCGGAGGTGTTTTATGTTTTTTACCTTTTCATTTCATGGACAGCAAGTATCCTGCCTGCCTGCAGCAGGCACTTTTTCAAGACCTTCCAGTTCAAATCCTCCACTTCTCTAACGTGCAAAACAGCAGAGCAGCCTGCAGTGTTATGTGACCTGGCTGGTGATGGCCAGCCTTCCTCCCGGCCACGGCAAAGCTGCTCCTCCTGGGCGAGCCAGGCTTGCCTCAGTCCTTACCAGCTCTCCACAGCTCCACTGCAATCAAGAAGAGCTGTTGTTGTAGTTCAGCCCTTGTAAGCATGTGGCTGTAGCAAGAATAATGCCGCTATTTAAGTACTTAATGCATAATGCCTTCATGCGGTCCACTGCTGCGATTACATAGCACAAGTTGCTTATTTATAGCAGTTTATTAAAGCTATCTCGAGCTCATTTAAATTAATTCTGCTTGGTCATTCCTCAGCTAATAGCTATTGCTCGTCACTGCTCAGGTAACTCACGCTCCTGGAAACAGTCGAAGATGGTAGCCTACCCTTTTCATCGACTTAAGTTTTGAAAGCTCGGCTATAGGTCATTGATCCACCTTTTGATGTCAGCAATAATACATGTTGCTGAGAGCATGACAAATCTGGAAGCCCAGATAAGTCCCAAATGGCATTTTGCAGAAAAGGGTTAGCTCCTCAACACGAGCGTTTAATTACATTGCTCAGCACAGCTGACATGTATTAATTCTTATTGATGATCCCCTGGCAAACACAGGGAATTAGGGAATAAGTACAGGCACAAAAATACCAAGCTGAAATATTGCTTTTGCTTCTGGTGTGCTGTCAGTGGGACGGAGTCTCTGCCGGTGCCTGGGTCACGGACGCAGTGGCAGAGGGCATGCTTTGAGCCTGCAGGAGAAGCCGTGACCCTGAGGAGCCCCCTCGCAGGCTCTCTCCAAAGTGACCAACTACAGAAGCTGCCAGCAACCAGAAACACAGTGAGAAATACGGATGGTAAATCGCAAGAAAACACAGAACCTGAGCTGCTGGCAAATGTGTCACACAGGCAAACCCTGCAAACAGATGATGTGTCAAATAAGAGAGGCTTGCAGTTACCCACCTCTGTCTTCTTCTGTCCAAACATCCCATTTCCATTGCTGTTGTGGTCGACTCCATAAGCAGGTTTGCTTCACCCACCAGACGGCAAAGTCAGGAAAGCCCTGGATGCTTCCGACTGATCTCAGACTCATAACAAAATAGTAAAATTTCACATTTTTTTGGTCATGTTGAGCGACAGCAGATGCAGGAGAGGGTGTCCAATGGACCTTGCACTCCCCTTGCTCGCACAGCCCTTTGTGACCTTCTTTAGGAGCGGGTGGCATATCCCAGAAGCCATCTGCCTCACTGGGACAGACACCTTTTTGGCTTCTGTTCTGTGTGAACGAAACCAAGACCAGTGGGTTCTTCAGTTTCAGTTTCTTGATATGTCTCTGTCATTTATTTATTTAGTATAGGAGCAAAAAAATAATCCCTGACGCATTAGATTTCATGTATGAGTGTAGTGGCCAGCCTGGCAAATGCACTCTCTGCTGTCAATAGGTGACTCAGATTTGAGATGCACTGAACTTACAGGATTCATTTTACAGGATACAGGAATTCTTGGTTTGTTAAACAATTCTAAAAAGTTAAATGCTGTTGACAAGAGGAGCCACTTTTCTGACTCCACAGAAAGGCTTCAGGGCCCACCACGCAGCTGGCAGACGCACCCAGAATCTGAGGGCTGCAGAATTAAGTGACATCCATCTCTATCCTGGGGATAAGAATTGAGGTATCTTGGAGTTTGCTTTTAGAAAGAGGTCTTTAAAAACCCAAATGGAAATATGTGGTCCTGTTTTGTTCTTCAGAAAGCTGCTTGATTAAATGACTAATCCATGTTATGCTAAGCTATGGTTTAAAACAACACAAAGAAAATCAGCCAAGGAGAGTTCTCTTGACTCTTTGAAGACAGGTTTTGCTTTTAGTCGTAAGTTCCTCCCATTACAAAAGACAAGAATTGTTAATTATTTCAGAGCTAGGTAAAAGCAGACGTTGAGGAAGATATAGATTCAGATATCAGTGGAAATCTGGTCAAACTCCTTTCACTTCAGCGTAACGAAGATGGGAAGTTCTGCTGACGCACTTTCTGTCTCTGCAGCTACTGCGCTCCATCACAGGAGAGCGGCTGCTGGATCTTCCTTGCTCCTGAGCTATCGCATCTCCTCTACGGAGAGACCATTTGTGTCCACATCCTGCACAGCCGGTGGTGCTGCGCTGCACCCCCCCAGCGCATCACTGTCCTGCTTCACTGCCCTTACGTGCAGCACCGTACAGTCGGCGTGTGCTGCTCGCTTCTTTGCAACAAGGCGATCCAAAATTGTTAGTGTTTGGGGAAAAAAAGAGCGCAGAGCACGGGAGGACCATGAAGGTGCTGAAAGGCCCGTGAAGTGGTCTTCAAACAGCTCTCAAGGTGGTGAAATGCCCTTCCATGCAGGGATGGTCAGAACTGGAATGTCATGGTTAACTGGGCAGGAACAGTAATTTTTTGAATAATCCTATGATGGATAAGGACCAGAGAAATCAGTCTAATCCAGATTTGTGTGGGCTATGGAAAACTTTTTATTTGCTCAGTTGTGATGTTAATATTAGGGTTTTGATAGCCAGATTATCAGCTTTATTTTGACTTGAATTCTCTGCAAAGCACTTTAGGATCTTTTTAGCAGCCCAGAAGAGAAACTGTAAAATACAAATATGTCTCTTTCTCCCTTGCTCATGAGAATTTGGCAGTAATAAATCCCTATAATCCCATTTTCTGGAGGAAATAAGCGGCTACTTATTTCCACCATGTTAAATCTTGCTGGCCAGGCCAGCAAGGATGTGAGGTGGTGATGAGCACCCGTCAATCATGCAAGCACTGGAAACACATCACTGTTGGGGTGGCCCCGTTGGCTTTCACAGGCTGCTTCAGTGGCAGTGGCTCTTCAAAACTCTTCCCATATGTTTTTTATCTTCTTAAACTCAGCTGGAGAATGAGTAGTATGCTCCACAGAGTGACCTTGGAAGCTTTAATCCCTCAGCGTACTGGGGCAGGTATGTAAAGGCACCAACTGATCAGGCAATCCCCCACCTGCACTTGTAACAGCTCACACGGGAGTCTTTCCAGGTAGTAAAAAACTGGAAACTGTTCATCCATACATCGTTGATTTTTCTTCTGACTATCTGTCAGCAGGCAAAAAAAAAAAAAAAAAAAAAACTTACAAAAAGTAAGCAATGGCCAAAGTCATTCTCTTTATTATGCGTGTATAGGTCATGTGCTGACACGAAGGGGATAAAAATACTCCAGTTGTCCAAGTTCCCAGTAAGTCAAAATCAGACATAGAAATGATAAGCTAGAAAATGTGTAAGTTTAGCCAGAATGATTTACATTATAATTTTGACATGAGAACTTCACTGCTAAAAAACCAAAATCGAGAACCTTTGTAAAGCAGAAGGATTTTAAATTTGAGGAATACAATTGGGTTTGCCTGGACCACATAGAAAGAGAAATGTCCATGCAGGGAATACTCAAGATACCTTTTCATTAATTTTTCTCCAATTACTTGGCATAATTGATTTCTGACTGCTTGTTAGCACCCTACCAGCTCAGTTAATAATACTTCTTGCCCAGTGTTCAGGGTCCAGCTTTATGATTTTTAATAACCCGACTTCCCAGCCATTTTCCCTGTTTGATCCCAAGCAGTAACACCCTGGCTTTGGCTTTTGTCAGCATTATTTGGACAACAGGGCAAACCGCTCCTGTGTCTGAGCCGACCCCCTGCTTTTCTTGAGTCTGGGGGTCCTATCCACTTGTCAAACACCTTTTATTTTTTAGTACCCCAGATTTAGGAGCAACGTCTGACTCATTCTGGTATCTCAGTGTAGCCATGACCCTTTCCTCCCCTCTTTTATGGTTTTGGGTTTTTTTTATCAGGTCAAGGCATTTCATAAAGCCCCTGAAGTTTTTCCTTTAGTTGCTTCGAGCAAGCCCATGTAAGAACGCCCGTCCCACAGCTCTGTCACATACCTGAACATCTGCCCTCACTCTTGCATTACTGAAAGTTTCGCTCGTTCGAGGAAACAGATGTAAATATTTACTTGTTTTCAAAAGTGTTCAAAATGTAATGAACGAATCCATCACCCTCTTTTGATCCGATAAATTAGACCTAGAGGATATCTTGCTTTCCAGAGCCCTTGCTGACACTTCCCTCTTCTTCTTCGGTGTGGGCTGGGAGGGCTGGGAGGGCTGGGAGGGCTGGGAGGGCTGTCCCTATCCCACCGGCGACACAGCCCAGAGCTGCTCTGGCTGCCTCCACTGCTGCGGTGCCCAAGGTCTGCTGAACCACAGAGATCCCTCTGCCAGCTGCTGGCTCCTCTTTCTTTCCAGCACTGACCTGTTTCTCCTTCTGCTATTTTATTTTTGTTTGTTATTTTGTGTTGACTTTGACTGTCCCTGGCATGTTTTCCAGTCTAAAGTAAAACAAGAGTCTCGCTTAATATTCTGTATGTTCAAGATAGCAAACTGTTCTTCATTTAGAAAGATGAAATTCTTTATCACAAGTCCTTTTAAAAAGAGTAAAATTATCTTGTCAGAGGTATATTCGATACTTTTAGGCTTAAGCACCGCTCAGAAGAAATTAATCTGGCCAGTTTCTCCATAACACTTTCGATGTCATACACTGACCTTTTGGGGTCTCCATTAAGAGTAGCTGTTGTGATTGTCTAACAGTGGCTACCGTATTATTATCATCATCAAAAAAGTGCTGGAAAGAACTCGCTGTTCCCCAGTTAGAAAATTAATGTTAGCAAAGTGCAGCGTGTGAGTCCTCCAGGGTGAGGAGAGAGCCTCCCTGGGCTAGCCTGATTTTCCATCCAGGCAATCAACTTCCACAGAAATTGCCAACACTTTAAATTTCTTTGCAGCGTGACCTCTTAGTTGTCCAAATCCAGGTTGGGAAAGTTGTAGCTAGATTTGCAGGTTTCCCTGAAAATTTGATAGGGGTTGGTCCAATCAAAACTTTGTTTTCCTCAATTCTTTCTGGGAAAATTAATAGCTTGAAAAAAATGATTTCTGGGAATTTTCTTCCCCCACCCCCCTTTATTTATTTGAGGCATTTCTGGTCCTGATGGTAATGCAGTTTGCAAAGCTTTGATTCCGGTGAGACCATGTGTTATTTGTTGTAGCTCGGTTCTATTTGTTGTAGCCTGGTTCAAGCAGGAGTGCCAGGCAGCAGTTCCCCTCCCCAGTAGCTCTGCTACTACGAGTAGCAGCGCCGCTTTGTCTCTGTTACTCCTCGTCGGGCTCCAGCGCACTGGTTTCTATCGGAGAGAAAATCAGTCAGAGAAATCTAGTCTGTTCCTTGGTGACGCTGCCTTACGGGAAAGCCAGGGAGAGGCACAGAACCTCTGCTTTCTCCTCTGAAAGCGACACCGAACCCACGCGTACGGCACGTGGGATTATCCCCTTCGCTCTCTCCGTCCAAACCCCTCGGTAAAATGAAAGCTGGATCCGCAGTCCCTTCTGGTCTGTCATTAACTTTGTGTCATTCAGTGGCAGCTGTGACAAAGAAACTGGAAACTTGATCATTTTTCAAAGGAAGGCAGATTTAATGGGCCATGTGGCTTTTCTCAGATAATTTTAACACTTGAATTCCTGGTGAATTGGCAGCATAATTAGAAAATTTTGGAGGCTTCCGATTTATTTTTTTCCCTTCCAGATATGCTCAACAAGGTACATCACCATGTTTTTCTTTTTCCCTGAAAAGCTGACAGGCAGGTGAATGGCTTCACATTTTTGCTGAGCCACATATACTCTAAACATCACTATTATTTTTTTGGTATCATGATCCTGTGGACATTGAACAGACCTGAACACACGCGCCATTGGTACGCCAGGCTCCAGACCCTCCAGACCCCTCTCAGAGACCCCTGGGGTCTGTGGCTGTGCCCCATCCCACAGGGAAAGTGCTGTGCCAAAGGTACGGAGGCACAAAATACCAGCCTTCAGATATTGCTGATAATCTTTGCCCAATTGAACAAAACCCACTTGTGTAGATGCCTTTCACTTCAGGCTTCTGCACGCATTTAGAAATTGAATCCTTACATTCAAAAACTAAAATAAATGGCGACATCGGCACCTCTGCAGTGCTGCAAATCTAAAGCCCCAAGTATCAGTGGCTGAAAACCTCTACTGATACGATCTGTGTTCATCCATTAAATCTTCAGATCTAAAAAATAGGACGCTTTCAAATATATGCATATAAACCAAGATAATTTGCATAGAGAATTAGAGCCCTTCAAGCATCGGCAGACAATATTAATTTAAATAAAATCGATAACACATCACTGCAGTCCGTGTTGTCTAATAGACAGAAATACGGATAAACCTGAAAAAGAAAAATTTCAGGAGACCTGTGGAATGCCGAGATACGCACAGCACTGGGGGTGACCCGTGTGACATCGCTGTGTTTAGCAGAAGGGAGCAGCCGTCCCCAAAGGCTGTTAGCTTCCCGTTCCAGCCAGCTATCGCGGCGCGCTGCGGTACATCCCTGCCGCTCAGCAGCTGCAAGTACGCCAGCAAGGAGCACCGCTAGAAACCCCCCCAGGGAGAGGAGAGGGAGAAGTGAGCAAAACTGATCTGGCTGGAAAGACACGGGTTGGGTTGTGAGCTCTGTCACAGCCACCCCGGAGCCAGGAGTAACTTTGGTGTTAACAACTGGGCACTGTCAGATCAATGGTTCATTACTGGTACCAGCAGGCTGTACGCTGGCATGGACCGAGGTTTCAGCCTTGCCCCAGCACTTTCTAGAAAGCAAATGCAGTAAGATTTTGCTTAGTCTATTTGCCCATCAGTAAGGATGCAGCTATTTCCTCACAGAAATCTCATAACGGAATGAATGTTTGTCAAGTGCTCGATAGATTTACGATGGAAAGCACCACTGGGGGATCAAATCTTGTAACTGGTTCTTTGGCTTCAGCACCGCTGTGCAAGCCTACAAGCAATATCGACGTGTATAAAATGATCCAAGCCAGCCTCAGCGCTACTGCCTGGGAGGCTCCAGAAAGTGGCAAGACCAGTTCATTGATCTGCAGTGACTCTCCAAAACTCATTTAGCTTCAAGCTTTTCATTGTGTCTCCCTGGAGAAAACCCTTAATTAGAAATTCCCTTCAGCTATGCTTTTAATCATATCTATTGCTTTATAGATTATTTTTTCCCTGCTCTCCTATGCTTTCCAGTTTTTGGCTCACGGCATTTTAAGCAGCAGGACAAATTCCAACATGTTTCCTCATCTGGAGGAATTTAAATATCAAGTAAAAGAAACCATTGATGTCAGTCAGGATGAATTTCTTCCAACTAATTTTAAAATCACTGCTTTTGCAACCAACATCAGGTTAAAGCTTATAATCAGCTCATTTCAAAATGCTTTCAAAAATGCTTGTGCTGAGGGGCAGCTTTTCTGAATTTTACAAAACTGAAGCTCACGATGCCAGGATGTAATTTTGCACTCAGTTAAGCAAGTACGTAACTGCAGTGACATGAACCTTCCACTGACCTCTCAGAGAGGAGCTCTGCTTAACTTGTAGTTCAGTGCTGGAGCATCAGGGGACAAAGGCAAGATTTTATTGGACACATTTCTTCCAATTACATAAAATCCACATATTTTCCAATTAAAATCACTTCATCGTTAAAAAGGAAACAATGGCTTTCTATGTTAACGTCACCTTGAACTTTGAAACTTACTTAAATTGGCCAAAGATAGAAACTTAGGTACTCGAAAAGCTTGGAAGCCTTAAAACACAGTCTCAAAAACTCCCAGCAACCAACGCTGGTTACACCAAGGAGCAAACTCTGCTGGTGTAGAATGAGAGGCTGCCCTTCTCCCAAGCTCAGCATCCCTGGTGCCAGCGTCAGCACCCCAATAAGCCACTGAGCTGTCCTTTCAAATTTGTATTTGAACTTCTGCTGCCCACGGAATAATAACTTCAGTAAAGCCACAGATGTGATTTCCAGTAAAATACAGCATTTTTTTTAATGTCCAAAGGTGTTGGAGAGGAGCTGTCTTTGAGGAGGTTGTCCATTTAGAAAATCAGCTCAAGAAATCACTAAAGCAACATTTTTAACCTCAGATTTACAATGGGAAGAAAGCAACTTGCGTTCAGAACATCGCATTAAATCACATTTAAAAAAGCTGCTTTTTGTAAATGACCATTTTACCAGCCATCCATCATACTGACAGCAGCGACGACACCAGGAACTTGGTTTGCATAAATCCTTGCCCATTTGGAAACAAAGAATGAACAGGGTTGTGCGGCAGCGTTTTGCTAACACTTGAATTCCCAAGTGTGCAGGTAATAAGGTTACAATCCTATACACCTGCATCTTTAGCCAAATAAATTTCATCTGCGACTTGCAAAAATTCTTTTAGGAAACCAGCAGCAAACAACCTGCACTGGAGGATATGTATTTGGTGGGGTTTATTCCACTGTACGGAAAGAGCCTTCTATTGCTTCAGTCAGTTTGTTTGAGAAGCTCCAGCTGTTCCACAGAGTGGAAAATGGTGCCACTACTAACACACAGCGTAACTCCGGAGTATTTCCAGCTGCTATCCTCTGCCACGGTGCAGGGAGGCTGCAGCCTCCCTCGCACATCCCGGAGCAGGAGCCGTGTATCCCGGCACTGCTGGCCGGCTCTGAGAGCACCGCTCTCCTGGCCAGGTTTATGCGCCACCCGCATCCCTCACTCTCCTGTGCACGAAAGTTGCCTCGGATGAACTGCAGCGCTCAGCAACGCGTGGTACCCGGCCCGGGCTCGGCATCCCTCCCCACGGCCACCCGCTGCTGCTTAACTGGCATTTCATTTCTTCCTCAAGTTTTTACAAAAGTCTGCTTAGCCTTTCGTACTTTATTGAGTCTCCTAATCCAATAACGCCTGCTGAGAACACGGTATTTTGCCTGCTCATTTATTAATCAGTTTTCATCCTGGGAAATATCATTTCTGTCATTTTCTCCAATATCTTTTATTAAGGTATTTCACTTCTTAATACTTTTAAGCCCTCCTGAATTACCTGTAGTCATCTCTCAACAGAATCAGCCACGGATAACCTGAACCACAAATCACATCCATGTCCGTATCACTTGTTCAACGGATTTTTCTTTACTTAGAAATAACATTGCCTCAGAGGTGATGCTGTGACTGAAACATGAAGTCACCCGTTAACTTTTTAGAAGTTTATATATAATCCTCGGGTTTTGTGCCTATCTTCATGTAGGTCCGTGTGCGCATGGGCAGACATACAGAGCTTAGAAACCTCATGTTGCACATTTTTTAAGAAATCCTTAATATAATTCAGCTTTTTCTGATTTTTTTTTAAGAAATTTTTTTAAGAACCTTTTTTAAAGAAGAAACAGTTTGCTTGAAAGGGAAGCCATGCTGCTGCTAAACTGTTATTTTGTAACGTAGCATAAAGACCTCTAGACTCCTGATAGTGCTTTTAGCTACTCCATAGGAGAAGAAAGCCTTATAAATGATAAACATGTGTATTAATTTTTAAAACAAAGTCTAAAAATGCCAGACCTAAGGAACTGATGGACTGGAACAACAGAATTTAATGCGGACATGTGTTAATTGGAAAGTGAAAATGTAGGATTTATCTCTGAAATGAGCAAATCTCTGTCCCCTCACTCCACCCTAGTGTTTGACTAATTTTGCAAGCACTGCTTGAAACCCCGTAAGGGTACTCAGTAAGTACAAACTCCTGTTTTAATACAGCCTCCCCGGCGAGGGCATTCTGTAATATTCTGCTGTTTTGGGGGTCCTCCTCAGACGCAAGGTCAGGACGTGAACCTGCCTCCTGCACCGGTGACCCTGCCCGAGGCTGTCAGCATGACACCAGCACGGCGTTTAGCTCCTCACTACCAACTCTGTGAATATGGTGTTAGTTGGAATAGTATTGTTAGTATAAGACAGTGTAAAATAGTATTGTTGGAACAGATCAAGATCTTTGACAGCAGGCCTCCAGTGACCTTACCCTGCTTTAGGCTATTTCCAGGGCTGTATAATCCCGCTTGTTTGCTAACTACTTTTCCTCCAGAAACACGTGAATTGTGAGAGAAGAAGGTGAGAAGGGAACACCTTGCTCCCCAGGAAGCTCTGTGGGCCGTCACTTGCAGGAGCAGCATTGGGTAGGGCTTACCAAGTTAAAAATAAGTTTTTACAAGATTACTGAGCCGGTGCAGCTGGAAATGCTGTTCTCCAGCACTAGGCCGCAGCCCCCGGGCCCTGCTGCCAGGCCCGACACTGTGGGATGCGCTTGGTTACAGATGTGCTCTACTTGAATGTCAAAGGTGACATTCCTGTGCTTTTAAAAACCTGATTATCCATCAAGATGAAGCTAAGCAACTTGTGTGGCGAGCGGCCAAGTTTCTTCCTTGTATTTCTCGTCAATACAAAAGATGTTGGTATGAAAGCTCCCTGGCATGCAGCCAGCGGCCTCCTTTCCTGCACACCCCACTTCACAGAACGCTCCCCGCATTCCCTCTCTTTTCAGGGCTGCGTGTCAAAGCAGTAATTGTAGACCCTTTCAGTGCTTGAAACCTTTCCAGTTAAAATTACAAAGGCTTTCCAAAGGGCTTTAACTGAAACTCACTTTTCGGTGAAGCAGCATTCTCTTCCGATGATGCTTCGGGTGTAACGTACGTGCTGTAGTACCAGCTACTTTTGGTACAACGTACGTGCCACAGCGAAACACCACCTTGCTGTTCACCAGGTCAGGCACCCAAATAATACTCTCAGCTTTATTTCTGTACGCTACAACTAGATGCGAGCATCATTAAAAGTACACCGTGTGTCAGCCCACTTGCTGATGTCGAAAGGCAGCAGAGGACTGATGGGATCTGGCTGGATTTCCTAGGGGCTTCTGAAAAACATCCCTGCATAACCTCGGCTCAGAGCGGCTGGGTGAAAATATGAACGTGGGAAGAAATCGCAAAGTGCTACCCTATCGCTTCCACAAACGGGGCTCTCCGCACGAGGGTGTTCATGCAGCAGCACAGACCGAGGGGTACTGGCAACAAGCGAGGGAACAACCACAGCCAGTGAAGTTGGGGAATATGAAAAAGTCCTGAGCACCAGGAAAGACCTTCCAACTTTGTCTTGTCTTTGACTACACCAAACTGGCACCTCTGAACTTCAGTAAAAACTCCTGCCCTGCTAGACCCGAGCACTACCGTGTCCCATCAGTGCGGCCTTAACGCCGTCGGGCTGGGGACGCGGAGGACATCGGTGCATGGAAGCAGGATGAGAGCAGGCTGCCGCCAAGCCACAGCAAAGCTTGGCAAAACTAAAATGCACACACTGGGAAGGAGATCTTGGAGCTTCACGCTAAACTCAAAGTTTTGTTCTCGCGTGATGTTAGCTAAGAGGAGGAAATTTAGTGTTTTGCAGGAAAAGGGCATACAGAGTTGAAGCTGGGACAGATGAAGAAAAGGCACCGGCCCGGAGCAAACCCAGAAGGTTCAATAAAGCTTTCCAATATATCAAGCAGCAGGGAAGCAGTCAGAAAACCATCTACTGGTGCACCTGGCAGATGCATTAAAACTCCTTTACTTCCATTCTACAACAGGAAACATGGTCACTATTTGATGACTGGCATACTGGATTGTTGTTGCCTCTAGCTTTGCACACAAAAATCAATTCCAGTGTGGAAACGAACCCCAGTACGGCAAAGAGAGCCAGTGCTGTCAGCACAGAATAAATGATGCAGCAGCAGCAATAATACAACTTTTTTTTTTCTGGAGAAAAGATGCTTATGAAAAAATGTCATTTCCTATTTCAGTACCGGTAGGTTAGACTGCAGGGAGACTGAATTTCCCAGCGCTCAATTACAAACTAACACGCTTATAAAGTTCCAGAAACACTTTATTTAAAAATGGAGTTGTAAATGCATATAACAAAATAACATACATAATAAATGTAACAAAAATAAATAAGGAGAACATGTTCATACAAAATAAGAACATAGTAATGCAAAATGCTTATTACAGAATGTAAAGGTATAAACGCCTGAAAGAACACAAAGAGAACCTCGCATGAAGAGCCTGCACTTTTCATCAATCCTTCCAGCCACTTCCCGCGTTCCACTTGAGTCTGCAGAAAAATTATGTTCCCAAGCATTAAACAAAAGAAGAATTATGGCGATGGTTTGGTACACTCGCTTTTCAACACCTAGCTCTAGTTTCAATTTATTTTTGCCCTTCCGCGCCTTCTAAAACTTTTCTTGTAGCCTCTGTAAACTAGTGTAGTTCAGGCTCCCACAGTTAGCTGGAGCAGAGCATATCGAGTCACACATGAAGGCTGCTTGCTTTTAATTTTTTTAAAGAAAATACGAAATCCATTATACAACAGATTAGTGGTTTTGTTTTTACATCTCTACAAAAAAAGTTTTTGCATTTTTATTAACTGGTCCAACTTCTACCGACTTCTGAAAGCCTGTACAATTTAAAAGTGTACAGAAAGTAGTTTTTTTTAAAACAAATGTCATATAGGATTATTGCTGAAATATTACAAGACCATTTCATAAAAGCTGCAAAACTGTATCTTTAACCTTAATATATAGAGACTGATGCAAACATAGGAAAATTCCAGTCTATTAGTTACATTTAACAGAAATAACATTCCTCCAAATTACAGTGTTCTGGAAATACAAAGTAATTTACTTTTACTTTTTATTATTATTTCCAAATGTTAAGTTACTGGGACAACTTATAAGGAAAATAGGCTTATATAGGAAACTTTAAATAGACTTGCTTTTCAGTGGTATAAGCAAAATGTCTACGTTAGCAGTTGTCTTCCAGAATCCTTTTAAATATGTAAGACAGAGACAGCTTTACTAGCAAGACTACAGGAAAATATACAGAAGCAAATCAAATCATTTGCTTGGGAGTGCATCTATTGATCAAGCAAATTATGACAACTCTATTTCCAAGTCCCCTAAAGAAAATCTTACATCTCGTGATGATTCCAAGGAACAGTAATTTCTTCTGTAAGCTTATGCTGCATTTGAATTGGTGAGAGCCCATTTGCCTCAATATGCTTTAAAATGTCCCACACTGCTGTATGTTTCAATTTGTTCCCTCGTTTCAACAAACATTTGGACAGAAATGATATGAAATACTTCTACTTTCATTAACATCAAAAAGACATTTGAAGAAGATCAAAAAGTGCCAAATAGTCCTTTCAGAAAGTGGATTAAAACACTGCAGTGATAATACAAGCACAGTATTATCAGTTTTCTATGTACACCAAAACACTGCTTGCTGTTTATGGATATCGATATGTTCATCTATCACTCCCAGCAAATCTTAGTGCAAACATAATATGTGAACTTTGTAAACCCCAAGACAATTTACGCAGCAACAAGTTTATATAAATCACAGAACTGTTGTGGAGATTTTCCGCACACAAGAACAAATGCTTTCTGAAATCTGTCTTACCTTTTGCAGTAATTTGTCATTGCAGTCACGGATAATGTTTCCTATATAAATCATCTAATTCAGAATCAAGTGTTCCAACAGTTCTGTACAAACTTTAGTGGAGGAAGTCCATTCATTAGAGCAGCTTGGCAAAGAGATTTGGGGTTTCAGTAACATTAAATTTTAGACTGCTTGCATGGCTTTTTAAAAGAAATAAATCTATTAAGGGAAAACTGCTGATATAAATCTTTTGCAAAGCACACAACCACAAAGGGCAAACCTGCCACAATCTGCTTTCCTACACTGGTATCTATGCATAACTTTATGATTTTAAAAGGATTTGTGTGACAATCAAAGCATCACAGTTAAAGAAAACTGGTTTAATAAAACAACTGCTGTTTGACCAAGCCTTTTTTTTTTTTTTTTTTTTTTTACATTATAAAACCAGTATTATAATTTTTCCTTTTTTTTCCTAAACATTCCACATGAACGGTTTTTGTATCAACCACGTGATGTCACTCATGCAGGGTGGCATCTTCCTCTTCCCCATCCGGGTTAAATCTGTTGAAATGTATGCTGAAATCCGACTCTGATTCAGCATTTTCAAATTCACCTGCGACAGGGGCGGCGGGGCGGAGAGCCTGAGCTTCGGGCGGGCAGTTTGGCTGCACTTGAGGGCGGCTACTTTGGGTAACGGGACTCGACTTCGGCTTCGGCTGAGCTGGCAAGATGGGGCTGGCAAATCCCAAGTTGCTCAAAGCATCCAGGGTACCATCAGGGTCGATCATAGCATTAATTGCTAAGCAATTAAGAAAAGATGAAAGGCATAGGGAAGAAACCATAAAAAATACAATTTTTTTTTGTTACTATAAAATACACAAAAATCCCATTCTCAAACTTATTTTTATGATGACAGTCATGAGCTTTTACATGTGTTGCCATTGCAAATGAGTGGTGTATCCAACATGTATGTAGCTGATACATATATTTTAAAGCATTTACATATACTGAAACTTTAGATGAAATGAAACTGCACAAAATAAACCTTGCCTCATGTTAGAACAGAAAACAGTGATGACAAGCAGTCTACAATGAGCTTATAAGGACTGAAAGCTAGGATTTTTAGTCATGTGTGAAAGGGGCTTTCTCTCTAATGTTACTGTTATATTATGCTTCATTCCTCTCCCCCACCCCCCAAATATCCGTAGCTGCTAATTCCATGATTGAATGAAATCTGTATACAACAGCAGTCATTTATCCTTTTAAATGCATAACACTTACTGTCCTCCCTCTATACAGTGAGGGCAAACTGAAGCACCTGGCACATTTTCATTTTACTACACCATTAACACATTTGTCACATTTAACAGAGCCTCTCTCTTTTTTATTTCCCAAAATGTACTAACACCTATTTGAACACCACTGTGTACACAAGGAAATGATTCAGCCTCTTTCTCTGGGCCTTATTTCTTTGTTATGTTCTCTAAACACAATATAATTTGTAATAAATTAACATTTTTAAATTATAGCTGAGCATGAAACTAATACAAGTTTGTCTCTAAAGGTGGCTAATGATTCCTTCTGAAACATTCTATTGTAAGGTGTTTTGTTGTATGATTAAAACTGAATACTAAAAATAACAAATGAGGAAATTTACAACAAATACAATAATGATTATATATAAGCATGGACCAGTAATCCATTCAACCACACCAAATTAAACAATGAACTAATGCTAAACAATACAGAAATAAGACTGCAACTTCTTTTAAAAATATACTCAGTTTTTAAGTTGATTCTGAGAGATGGAATATATGTCTAAATAGCAGTCTTTGTGAGCACAACATAATTCTTTCCATTTTATACACAGATAAATTTTTAGATGACACAAAGTAACTTGTCAATTTTGTAGTCTGTGGGCTGCACCGTATCAAACAGTGGATTTACTCGTGTGAAAGGACAGTGTCAAGGGCTAATTCTAAATTTTCACGTTACTGTATCAGATATAGTTTGGGGTTTTTTTTTGAGATTTCCTATAGATTATGGTCCCAGTGCATTCCTTATACTGAATTGTGCTACACATGAGGGTTTTACTGATGTGCAAAGACTGCTTAATAAATCTCAGGATTCACTGTGACCTACTCATCAATATTTACCCACAAAACCAGTTATAATAAGAATGTTTCACAAATAATTCCTTTGGGATTCTCTGGGCTATTTTAGTTTTAGTTGAGCCTTTTCTCACTTTTATAAAAAATATCATCGTGCTTTGGTTTTAAAATAATTCAGTGTTGTTTCTTTACCAAATGTGTCAGGTATGTTATGATATTATATATATTACTGATTCCGTGAATATATTTTATTAAAATGTGAAAACTTTGTTTCATGATATAGATATATACAGAGAGATATATGTTAAAAAAAATTTAAAGCAAGCAAACGCAGAAGAGAAAAGTGAAAAAAGATTTGTACCTTGCAGCTGTTTCTCAACTCGTTTCAGTTCCTGTAAGATTGACGATATCTCCTAGGAAAGAAACAAACATGTTCATTAAGGAAAAAGAGACTCGAACTACACATCAGTAGTAAATGATCCCTGTCCCCAGCCTTTGCCATCAGCTATTTGCATTGTCCTCCCAGCGTCACGGTGGTGGCCCAGCCACGGTCCACCACAGGTCCCGGGTGGTAGCGCTGAGGCTGGACGGCCCCGGCGCCCTCAGCTCGCCCCTCCAGCCGATGGCTGGGGTTAACACACCTCGCTCTGCCCCAGCTCACCTGCCTGCCCTGCTTCTTCTCAAGCACAGACCTACCGACACCACGGTTCTGTAGAAATGGGGCACAGTAACAGCAAAGCTTTAAAGACAAGTTATGGTACAAACCCAGGACCGATGAATTAGGGTGCTTCACAACTGCGTTCAGATGTGAGAACAGTAAGGTGACTGCACTGGGGTTTTGTCTGCAGCCCTTGGTGCCTTGTGCCCACGGGACCTTGCACAGCACACCAGCGCTGGGTCCTCAGCACTCCTTTGCCTGACCGATTATTCTTCTCTGTGCTGCACTACTTCCTAACACTGATGAACCCACGGCAACACACCCAGAAACACAGCAAACATTAAATGCACCACATCTTAAATGGTAAACGTGTAAATCCTACAACTGAAGGATCCTACGCTGAAGAATACTGTTAATCCAGCTGTGGAGGAGAGCTATCAGTGGTCTTCAAAAAATGGAGAATTTTCAAAGGCACTGATTTCAGAAACCCGTTTAACCCTTTTCACAACCCCCTTCTGTACCAAGTAATGTGATTTTTGTGGGTGGCAAAGAGTTCGATTACCCTGGATTTTACAAAATCATTCTCTTCAAGCAGATTTCACATCTGAACTGGACATAAATGTCCCAAGGACAAAACAAACATCAGTTACAACTGTCCTCTGTTAACTTTAGTAACATCCTGTGGTAAAAACAAACACTGCGTCTGAACAGTATGTTGCTCTGAAAACTGAGCAGAAAACTTGAAAATCCACGCATAGACAAAAATAGCCCGCAGATTTTCAAACAATGCAAGATGCTTTAATGCACTGAAAAAAATATTTCTAAAATGCTAGACTTAAGAAGAAATGTACAACTAATCATTTTCTTTTTAAATGAATGCCTTAAACACCCATATTCGTGGCATTTAGAATATGAAACACTAAATTCTGATCTTATTCTGGAAATGGAAAAACTCCTTATATTATACTTCTAAAATCAGAAACTTCTATGAGTAACTTGCTTAATTTAACTTAAAAAAAAACCCCAACAACTGTCAGTGTATCTATTAAATTGTAACACTCAGTTAAAAACGGTTGCTCTTAAAAAAATATCCCATTTTGCAGAAATGATGGGCCAAGTTTTTAATACTTCCAGGAAAAATCAGTCTGGATGATTTAATAACTCATGATGAGGTAACAGAGAAATGTTAGTCAGTTCAATGCCAGAGGAAACATGTTCACATTTTGTTTCTGAGCAGCCCTGTACAAAGTACGTGAGATTTCTTTCCCTCAGCAAAGAAAACTGCCTCTGCAAGTTGACATTCTTAACAGCACAATACCCCAGACAGGATAATGAAGCTAGAATCTCTCTCTGCTCCCACAGGCAGAGATGTTTTTCAAACTATGCTCTGTGTTTAGAAGCAGAGAAGCAAACTAGGAACCAACATGTGTGCTCTGCTCCTTCACACCGTCACACAGCCTGGCCATGAAATGGCCCTAATTAGGCAGGGGTAGAAGGCTACATGGATCAGCTGTAGTGGTCGCTGGTATCTTACAGTTATAACTTCCACACAAAATCAACATTATTATTTTTCACTGAAGAGTGCTTTTATTGCAATGTCTCTACAGATCATTTTCATTCACATATAGCAAAATACAACTGTTTCTCTAAATAATCAGCACTAATAGTAAAGTATAAATAATCAGTAGGTAAAGCAGTCTTTAGATTGTAAAACAAGCTCATTTAAAAGTAATTCCACATTCAACGGTTGTTATCTTTTGGTTAACAAAATTACTGATGGTCTATATATAGTCTGAACCCCTTTTAATGCCAGAAAAAAACCTTTTAAATAATTTTGCCTTTACATCATTGACAATAACACATTCCTCTGCTGTTTATTTAGAAATTAGGTAAGAGGAACAATCAATCCCAGAAAAGATAACTATTCATACCATGCTTGATGTTTTCACAATAGGAACTTCACTTTCCGCTCGCAACTTATTTTCAATTTCTTCCCAATTTCTGTCTTTGTCCTTAAATAATATTCTAGAAGAAAGAAATTCAAAACCACTGTTTAAAATAGACAGAAATGAACAAACTAAAACTGAAAGATTGGGTAACACAATACATGAAAGCAGCATAGGGAGAACTGAAAAAAAAAGTAAAATCTGAAATACTGAAAACTGACAGAAGCCAACCACACAGTTTAAATTTTCAGAGAACCAGACAGGGTTTCAGCAGTATCATCATTATTGACATTAAAATGGCAATTCTGTAGCTAAATATTTGCTTATGGTGTTGAAAAGACACAGCTGATTCTTTCCTCCAGTAATGAGAGGGGTTTTTTTGTTTGTTTTTAAACATCCAGCTACTTTACAGTAGTCAGAGAATTTCCTATTAAACACTGCATTTTACTAAAATCGCAAAGTGTAAGAGAAAAATTAAGTGGTAAATAAATGCAACTCTTTTACATTTGTGTTTTATATCAAATTAATGAAAAATAAAACCCTTCAGGAAACAAAAGAAAAATGCATTTCACGGAAGAAGCTCTCATTGAAAAGTCTCAACATGTAAATTGTATATACATGGATTAATTATATTAGTAAAGAAGTCACTTCTATTATTTGTACAACCCCAAAGCATACAATGAGATTCTCCTTTTTTTATGTTTTGGTTCCCCGCTGTGATAAAGCTTTTGTTTTCATTGTCTTATCATAAACATAATTTAAACTGCCTACATTTGCACAACTGGGAAAAAAAAAAGGCATGTGCAGATATTTAAGGTCTGGGTATTAATTTTTTAAAAAATTGACAGCATGATGATATAGAGAAGTCCAAATTTACTTGTTCTTTAATTGGTATTTCAGAGTTAGAAGTACCAAAATAGCTGCAGTAAAACTGCTAATCAAACAAACAAACCAATTTAAAATCACGAGTGAAAAGTAGTACATTTAAACACGTTTTTAGTGCAGGTAGGTCTCTTGAGAAAATAATTTTTAAGGTGGGAATTCATGATACCTCGCTTATAAAAACTGAGAATTTGAAAGCAAGCTGGGAGACTTAGACTGCATTTCTGTTCGTCTTTGCTCAGTTATTTATACCCTACGGAAAATTCCACTCTCTACTATTACCCTGTCAAGAAAGCCTAGTTTTTCAAGACATGTACCCTGTCTTATCAGTACATAGATGTTCACAGACAGCCCATCCAGAAGCTGCTTTAACTCTTCTGTCCTTGAAGTCCTCACTTGCTGCTGCTTCAGAACATGTTTTTGTTGTGTATTTCTCTAAGAGGGGGAGCGCTGCTCTCATGACACAATGTCAAGGGATTGAGGCAAATGACCATTTCTGCAAGCGACTTTAGTGTAGTCATGTACAAAGCATGCAAAGACTGAACATTAATACATACATACTCTTCTTGGAAAAGGAAAAAAAAAATAAATCAAAAGTAATTAAACCAGTGAACAAAACACAAAACACTTCGTGGCTCCAAGTCCTGTCATAATCCTGTAACAAACTGGATCGTCAGAGGTCTGTTGTTCTGGAAGGGAGTGCAAAAGCTTGCAAAGCCATACAACTGCACATTTGGATACCAGAAAGTCCAATTACCATGGAAAAATTAAGATTTGCCTAACACTGCTGATTTAATTTTATTTATTAAATAAATAAAAAGCAGAGCCACTTAAAGCCTCCACAGGATCACACACTGAACACCAGGCAACTCCTGGAAATATTTGGATTCAGTATACAGGGAATCATATGCAGCCATACTTTCTGTATTTTAATAAAACTTATCACACTGGAAATCAGCAGGAACTAGAAAACAAGGCTTTGTTTAGCAGTAAATATCACTAGTAGGGAAAATATAAAAGTTGTCACATTGTGTGGTTTTTTTCATCTACCTTCTTGCTCACATTATACTAAAATACTTCTGTCTATGCATGTGATTAATGCCTTCGCTTGTGTATGTGTTTTCAGTCTTAAAGACTCTTTTAGAGATAATTTTTTACTTCTCTTTTACAATTTGAAATCTTTCCATTTCATAGGTCATTTTATTTAAAAAAAAAAAAAAAGGAGGAAAAAAATGAAAGCAGTAATTTAAACAATGTTATTATTTCCACTATAAAGTGGACAGGCCAATTTGGTTTTGCTATATTTTTAGGAAGCCTATTTCCTTTTTACATATTTTTTTTTCAATTCTTAATTTAGTACATTTTTACCTCCTGGGGGGTGTTCATCTCTGCCTCCTTTGCTCTTCTCCCTTGTAACCATACTCTTTATATTAAAAGAACATATTTTTAAATGCCTGCCACCTTGTGCTCTTGCCTTTCCCTGCTTTCTGGGGCAACCTTGCCTGAACTTTCTTATTTGGTTGTGCTCAGTCCCCATTTTTTTTTCATTGCACATTGCAGGATACACAGCGAAACACACAGACTGACAAGTAGTGCCTGCACTGACCTAAATGCTTTGCCTACATTTTGTCTGACTGCAGAGGTACTTGCCTGCTACAAAGCAAGGCCATAACAGTGCATTCACATCACAGAGTACTGATAAAACCATGTAGGTCTTCTCACTGCAAAACTTACTTACCTCTTCCCCCCATAATCTCTGAAAATCCCTGCAAACTCATTGTAACATATGAAAGACAGAAAAGCAAACAAAACTGCGTATCTGCTTCCTACAAAGCCACTACAGTAATTTGTTAGCAAAGAACAGGTTACAGGATACATGGCAAGGATGCTGCAGGATTTTTTAATATAACGTAGTTTCTGTATACCAGCAGGTAGGAACCTGACTGATTATTCAAAATCATGAATAAAAATAAATCATAATAAAGGAACTTAGCAATACTTAAGCTATGACCTTATCCTGAAGCAAACTGCACATAGGATTTGGTGAAAGGAAAGAACCAGGCATTTGAATCTGGTTCAAATTTGAACACTGTGCTAGGACTCGGGGGAAAGAAAACCAGTTTGGCCAGCACTGGGAGAATCTAGCCAAGGAATACAGCATCAAAGGTTCTCTCAATCCTATTTCTTAAAAACGATGACAGAATTCAGTGGAATTAGGAACATTATCTATAAATTAGAAAACAGAGATGGCAGTGGGGAGGTGGGGAAGAAACTGGTCAAGCATAGAAGTTATATATTTCCTTTTGTCCTCATACTAATTCATTTTCATGGCTGATTTCAGCATATTTTAATCGCTGATCTGCTTGTCAAGAATGACTGAGAATATTTATGTGCTTAATATTTTAGCCAAAGCAAAACCAGTCTTTTTGCAAAGCTAGTTACTGCAACTGAAGTATTACAGACAGAAGAGTGCTCACAGTCACAGCAAGCACATCCTTCTCCATGTGGACCCAGACAGCAAGGATACCATTTGTAGCATGTATGATGTAATTTGTAAGGGCCATCATTGCCCTATACTGTCTGTGCTCTTGGGGGAGAGGTTTACATTGGTCAACAAGACAGTCAGGCTTACTTTTATTGGTGCCTCTAAAAATTTCTCCTCTCCTTTCATGTTCAAGTACTGTGGGGAAAAATACGCAACTGCTAGCTGGAAAAACCCCGACTGAGTCTCACTGCATCTGCTCTGGGCACAAATTTTAACTGGCTTAACTCCAGTAAAAGGAATAGAAGTACACCAGTTGGCTGAACTCATGTACATCAAAACAAAGCTGAAAAAAAGTCTCTAACAGGTCCTAGCTGCCTTATATGCTCTCTAAAATGCAGTTCTAAAACGATTGTTGTGTTTCTGATTGAAAATACTAATGACATTATGAATAACATCCTATTATTCAAATCCATTCTGAGCAGCAGGAAAAGGGAGTTTTGATCACAGCTCTGGGGAATATGTAAGTAATTACTTATTAATGAAAGCTTCTCCGCTGTATTTTTGTAGAAATAAGCAATGACACTTTCTTTAAATGTATATAAAATGTTTATAGGTATGCTTATGTTTATAATACCATACATGATCACATCGTCATTACATTCATTACAATGTAGCTGACTTACCTTTTAAGCTCAGAAAATCAAGCAGAAGAGCGTAAGACTTGATTTTATAGTTACCTGCTTTTCTCAGAATGAATTCGCATACATACCTTTGTTTTAACTCACTGTACTGAACTCAGTTTTTTTATGTTAAGTAAACTACAGCTGCACTAGCAACACATTTACAGATTGGAAACTACAGATCCAAGAAAAATCAGCATGATGAAAAAAGTAGAATATCTATTATCTACTGCTTCTGAGGCATTTTAAGACACATATTATCCTAGATGCCTACCACAAATAAGTCAGTCAATAAGCAAGATTCTTGCTCCAATGATGCAGCTTTAAAAGGAAAAAAAATATTGGTAAGCAGAGTTCCTTACGCATGTCACTGTATTTTCCTGAAGAATTATGCTCAAAACAAAACTTAAAGTAATATTACGTTTCTATTTCCAAATTTCAAATGCCTTTTAGAATGACTTTCAAAGACTGGTCATGCTTAACTACCTCTTTGCATCTATTTATTTTCTCATTTTTTGAGATCAGCTATTAAAGTAAATGACAGCATGCATGCAGATGTTGATTAAACTTGAACAAACTTTTGCATAATTTGTAATAAATTTTGCATAATGAAGCTGTTCTCTGTTAATTTGGCACAGCTTTTGAGAGCAACCATATTGTACACCTGCATTTCACAAACTCATTTGTATCTGAAATTTACATAGCAAAAGACATTTATGTCTTTTGTTTAATGACATTTAAATAAATAGTATGATACATAAAAGAATGTATCTGGGGAAACCAAAGAGGGAGAGGCAGCAAACAGCGTATTTCCAATCCTGCAGCCCCAAAATGGTGAGCTGGAAAACCAGAAGTGAGATGAATGTCAGTGCAGGACTATGTCCCAGGGTACCAGAAATAAGGTACTGACAAATGTTACCTGTACCCCACCGGTAAAAACAACACACAAAAAGCTTAGAACAGAAATAATAAGACTGGGCTTAAGGCTTTTAAAGACTTGATCCTTCACATGAAACTCTTCCTACTAGCAATAGCAGGGCTAGGAAATGAAGATAACTTACAGTTTTTACCGATTGATATAGATAATTTTTTCTTCTTGATTTCTACGGTCAAGTCTTTTTTGGTACTCCTATGAGAACACAATCTTCAGAAATGTTAGTATTTTGGTTACACTAGTTGCATCACCCTATGCTGAAATAAATTTGTGATTTGGTGATTAATGTGTCACTCATCTAGGATTTCAATATCTGACACTTCCTAGACAAGCTGATCAATTACAGACCTAATATTTTCTCACATTCAGAAAATTATACATGAAGTGCAGCCAGATTATTTTTAATGGACTCAATTTTCAAGTTTAACTGCACAAAGTCATTAAAAAGGACATGTGAATTATTACAGCCTTGAACTTTGTATTTAGAATTTTCATTTATTCCTGTCAACCAAAGCGGTCACCAAATGGTTGTATACTCGCTCATTCAAGTTAAATGGAACTGCTGGTAGAGCAATATGTTAGAATTTTTGACATGCTTGCACTTCCTGTTAGCTACTATGACATTTTATGCAGGAACATCTCTATCTAATCTAACTAAACTATTTAGTTTTCCATAAAAAAACCCAGATGGTTACATCTGTTATTTTAGATTTAAAACTCAATAGTGACCACCTCGTCTCTAGAGCAAGTTCTTTTTCAGAAACTGCTCTCCTCTGTCCCATTTGTTTTTCTTCCTAAAATGGGGGATGCCCACAACAACTTGGCAAGCATACAGGACTCAGTTTTACAGTTCAGCAACATTTCAAATATATATTTTAAGGAAGGGAGTTTTACAAGACTTGCATAGAGGTCATGTAGATTTTGCACAGCATTTGCATGTGTTGGAACAGCTCCTCTGCTGGAAGTATGATGGACGTTTTTCTGTCCATGTAAACTTTGTCGATATAATCATGGAATCGTTTAGGTTGGAAAAGAACTTGAGATCATCAAGTCCGTTAACCCAGCACTGCCAAGTCCACCACAAAACCATGTCCCTAAGCACCGCATCTACGAGTTTTTTAAAAACCTCCAGGGATGGCGATTCCACCACCCCCTGGGCAGCCTATTTCAATGCTTCACCACCCTTTCTGTGAAGTTATTTTTCCTAATATCCAATCTACTTATCTTCTTATAATGCGAAATACACACAAGCAAGAATGGAAAAATTATTCATCCCAAACCTTTCTGAATGCTAAAAAAGCCATAGGTAACATTGCTTTTTTAAAACACAGGTTTCTACTAAATACACAAGCTCTATCTGTATTGTACAGATCTCTTCTATGAGTAGGAATGCTGATGAGAGCAGACATTTTCAGCAATAACAATGATTTTTAAAAGCCCACCTGATTTTGCCAGCTGTTTTGTCTATGGATTGTCTTATCTTGCGAGAAAATTGGAAGACTGAAGACAACAGCAAACTGTCCCCCATAACCTGCAATATTTTTTTAATACAAAAGCGTATTATTAGTTTAATGGAAATTAAATACAAACAATTCCATATATTTTGAAATCATGCTTGTGTTCTAATTAGCATCACATATAAACAATCATATTTGAAATTTTTGCAAATTTAATAGTATACAAATAATCTTTTCCAGTATTAATGTCACCTGCTACAGGTAAGAAAGTTAGTGTCTAGAATATAAAGTGGGGAGACAACTGTAAAAGCTTAATATATACACGTTACTATAGAGAATCCTATTGTGTACTCACTTCATCTCTGCTCCAAGTCCTTCTCCGGGTAATTGTAGGGGGATCGAGGGCATCTGTTAGCTGAGGTCTAGCATCATTAGGGCGACCATTCCCCTCTGGTGGTTTGGCATGCACTAATGGAGGAATTTTTCTAAAATTGAGACTTTCATCAAATACTCTGTCAACCAACTGGGGGTGTAAAAGAAAAATGCAATTTATGAAACCTACTGGATACATGCAAAAATGAGATTCACATTTTTTCCTTCTGAAACAGTTTACAAGAAGTCTATCAAATAGAAATCGTTCTGTTGCCTTGTATAGTATAAAATGATGCATCTCTTATGTAAGATTACCTTGTAAAAAGGAATATATTTTTTTCCAAATACCAGACATACGTAGCAAAATTAGAACACTCCACGGAAATTTTGCTTATAGGCAGCTAACATAATAGTTACCTATAAACTGGTACCGAGTAATTTATTCCTTTGATTAATGGAATATATCTGTGGAATTAAGTACAGTACTATCAAATTTAGGTTTTTTTCCAGATTAATCATAGTGTTACAGAAACACCTATATGTAAAGGAGATACTGCCACCTGCAGTATGTACATGCTGTGCAATATTTCTTTTTAAAGAAGAAAATAATTGTTTAGAAATATAAAGAGTGACCTAACTGGATCTGAGAAAATGAGCACTTCATTAAAGTTCAGCCCTAAGTCCATGAGAATTAAACGCAAAATCTATGTCAGAGCAGTTATAATTTTTTCTGAGTACCCAACTCACAGATTTCTTAGCACTGTATATATCTTTTTTTCCACAGAAAAAGACAGTATTATACTAAACACAGTAAGATAATGTATTAACCAAACTTTATGCACAAAAAAATGAATAAACACATTTTGAAAGAAATACTATGAAGAAAAAAATGCAGTAAACATTTACAACGTATTAGGGTGAATTTTAATATGGTAGAAAGTGATGATTTAAATTCGGATTAATGTGTTTACCAGCATTAGACCTGTGATGGTTACTAGAACAAGTTAGTCAATATATTCATAGAACAGCACACCAGAGAGAGTCAAAGAAAATAAGAATTATTAGAAGCACAAGGCAAACTTATTTCAAGGCAGTTTTTGACAACGTGGTTAAGAAAATCTGAAGTTATTGTTAACTGACGGTACCTAAGTATTTCAGTGTTCAGAAGATGAAACTTTTACGTCACCTGTGAAAAGAGGGACTTTTTTGTTTTTAATAGCTATGCAAAGTGTTAAATGTATACATTTATATATACTGTGCATACACACTAGTACCTTTAAGTGCACTTAGATACTATCCAACTGTATCTAAGGCTACAGGCAAGCAAGAAACAAATAACTATCTTGTCCTATGTTTCGTGGAAAAAAAGAGACAGACAGAGAGTATGCATTCTCTTGACAAGCTGTGTTCATAGAATAATTTGTGTTGTGTGTTGAAATGTAAAGGAACTTTAAATCAAAAAACAATGTAGAGATCATGCACACGGGTTGAGTGAAAATAACTAAAAAAGGCTATGCAAAATGCTAAAAGCAAAAGAAATAAAGAAAAGGAAGAACCTTATGCATTTCTCCATGAAGATCTCCTACCTCTTCTCTAGTGTCTATGGCAGAGCCAGGGGTGGTGGCAGCAGTGCTTACTGTGGTACTGGGGGCAGTGCCTGATGAAGTCACTGAATCTATCTCTCCTGCTACATCGTTGATCTCCCGTGCGATGAGAGCCAGATCTTGACTGATCCTAGTAATAAAGAGAGAGTTACGTTCTCCTCTACAAAAACTGCTGGAGCAGTAGAGCCCAACCTGAAGCCTTTGAGCTTTTAAGTTCTAGTTCCTGGTAACTGTGCTATGAAAATATGTATACCCTTTCCAAACGGAAAGTTTATTTGTAGAACCATAAAAGCAGATTTTTAACTGGAGTTTTTAATAACATGCCTTTCTTTTTAGAGGAATAAGGTAGGCAACCTCAAAAGACAGAGCATCCTGTTTTCTTTCTATCCCAGGCAGAGATGGGTGCAACATGCAGTAAATCCAACACATGGGATGCACTGGAAAGATGCTGAAAACACTGCACAGAGTGTACATGCAGTAGATCTGAAATGTCCAGAACCCATTTATTTTATACCTCAGTTTATTGACTTGCAAAGAACTTTTTCAGGACTTCGTATTATCTAGCAGCCCTGCAGCTTGCTCAGATCAAGCTGCTTTTGTGCCTGAAATTCTAGACCAGTATGTTAAATCCTCAAATCTAATCAAGACAAGCTTTCTAGTTGGAAAAATAGAATGTGCCTGTAAACCTGGATATGACAGCACTACACAAATGCAGCTGAACTGTCAGCTGAAGATTCTTTTTTCTTTCTTCCGATCTGCCACATCAAAAAATATCTCTGCTCTGTACTCTGCTCAGCATAGGGAGAAACCTTGCCTAGCTCTGCTTGTGCTACTTCTCCCCAGGACACCCCAAAAGGAGGAGGGAAAAAAAAAAACCCAAACCAAAAGCAAAAGCTGTAAGCCCCTACGACTAACTATGGCACCCTGAACCTCCAGCTTGGATCAAGCAGTTCAGCAGACCTAGAGTTCAGAGCAACCCACCGAGTGGTCCCTTTTCATACTTCTGTCTGAGAGGACTGAAGGCAGAGAAGTCAACAGCACTAATTCTGCACCACCAAGGACTCTGTCAGCAGCACCACCTGCCACTTAAGTGGAAAGCAGCTGCACAGCCATCTGACAGTGATGTGCTGGCCAGCGCTTGTTAAAGGTGAGCTTCTTTCTGCTCCTCATTCGCTTTGCCATTAAGTCAGAAAAAAGGGACGCTGTTCACCTAGACATCATTTCAGACCAAGTGAGCAGAATTTAAACTAGAAAGGCAAACGGAGACATTTCCAGTCAAATTCCAACACTAGACTTTGTGGCTAACCATCAGCAACCTGCAACAATGTGCAAGCTTGTGCAGCTTGGACACGTGTAATTGGGATACAGCTGTAGAATAATCATGCAGCAACTAGCTGTGACTACTCAAGACAGTACTCCCGAATTCAAGCTATCAAAGACTGGAATACTAAAGCAGAAACCAAGTCAACTGCTCATTTTAATTAAAATATGGCAAGTACCTATTACTACATTAATTAACCTGATTACTACATCTTTGGGGTCAATTTTAGTTTATATTTTGTGTTCTTTTATATACAGATACACCGTTAAAACTCCAAGGTTTGAGCTAATATTCTAAGCAGTAGAGACACCAGAGCACCTACTTCCTTTATCTCACACAACCATATCGCATTTTTTCTTGAACAGAGAAGTTGCTAATGATCCCGTTTGAATTTCTGGGACAAATTTTGGTATTTTATGAATATTTGTGAAGAAAAAGAAACCCAAGAAATTTCAATTATCAGTAAACCCTCCAGAAGACAAATGTCATCAAACACCATAATCAAAAGTTGTATCAATCAATTGAGACTTAACTCTCTATAAAAATCAGCAGTGCTTCAGCATGCCACAGCCACTTCAAATGAGTTCTTACAAAGCAATCAAACTTACATAAAATGTCAAATGTCTACAGAAAAATGAATTCAAATGAATCCTGAAAATATCATAATAAACAGCTCTAACATGGATGGCAAGCAATTTGTCAAGACGATCACCACAGTCAAATGCTAGTCAAGTGAACAAAATCTGGAATTAGTTTCAATGTAGCAATGACAGTAAGCTATAGTCAGTACCAACAGGAGTTTCTGTATAGAAACAACATAGAGCACTAAACAAAAAGCACTATGAAAAAGAAAATTAGAAACCAGCTGGGAGTTGGGCCTGACTTTTCATAAATAAAACTTTAAGCTCATTCTATATTAATTTTTAGAAACACAAAGTATTGCTTAAGTATAAGGAGTATGTTTTGTATAACCAAGGACAAAAGACATAGGCTTTAGGTACACACGAGTTACTCTATTGCAGCTGTAGGTTGCCTTGCTGATTTCTATCGCTTCCTGCATCAAAACTAGCAATCACACAAGGCAAATAAATTCAGGGAGGCAAAACTAAAATAAACCTCAAATTCCTTAACCCCCTCAACCTGTTGCAGGAAATGTCACTACTACATTGACTCAGTGAGCAGAGTCCTGCAGCTACACAGTCACGTAAGGGACAGGCAGCTTCCAATGCAAGGGAAGAGGTGAGAACACTGGGCTTGGGATGGGGAGAGCATGACCATCTCTTTCAACAGCCTGGAACTCTAGTTCTTATTTACCTGTAGTGAAAGGATACCCATAGCATTAGGAAGAAAACCACAGCAAAATAAGAAATACTTCTAAGATATCTGTAATAGCTCTGAACCGCTGGATTACCAAACAGATTTTTATGCTTATTCTACTATGTTGCACTTCCTGCAATGAGTGAGTTTATTTTGTAATACTTTAAAATCCTTCAATAAAATATATGTGAAGCTCCTGTTATTCTGAGGGTGTACATTCCCTCCAGGGAAAGTGGTTTTAAATTATATTTAGTTATTTCATAAAGTTTTTTTTAAACATCTCTTTCCAATTTTCAAGTTTATTAACATCTGTAAATTGTAGAGTCTGTGAAAAGAGCAAACTGGGTCAGTCTTGGAAGACCTGTTGAAAGACAGTATGATGGTAACACGGATGCAATGAAAAGTTTGCCATATGGTCTCTACGCTACTTGCAGCTGCACAAATATTTTACGAAAAACCTGCCTTTACCGCTGCCTAATCTAAGCAGTTATTAAAAAAAAAAAAAAAAAAGTCAAACCATTTTAATGAGAACTTATAACTATCCTTGTTGTAACAGCTCTAATCACAGTTGAAGGGACTCTTGATCATAGAGGCTGGACTAAGGGCTGGGAAAAAACCCAACAGGGTAGACAATGACAGAGGGGTGACTATGGCTGGTAAGGTAAAGGGAGCAGAGACACAAATTATTAAGGACAGATGCTACACTTGAAGCCAGGGGAGCAATACTGTGCATCAGTACAACGAGATATGGAAGCACAGGGAAGATCAACTAGTGACTGGAGCAGGGGGATTCAGTCCGAGAAGCAGTGACGACAGATGACAGCACTCTGGCATTTCGCAGCTGCTGAGTGCTAGCCTTCTTAGTCTTAAAGACGCTCATCTAATGCAGCTTGTGTGAAATTTTACACACAGATTTGGCAATACCCACTTAGGCCTCTCACCACTGGAAATAAAGAAGCTGAAAAAGGTAGGGTAAGTATCTAGCCTTCAAAACAAATATAAAACCAGTGTCTAAATGAAGAAAATGGTAAGAAGCCCAAAGGAAGAAAAAATTCTGCAAACCTAACTACATCAAATAAGTTTAGAGTGAATTGTTAATTACTTCCAGTGTTGGTTTCTCCTACATGAGCAAAATGTACCAAGAAATTTCGCTTAAGTAGAGGCTCAAGCTGCACTTCTTACAAGGACGAAGTAATATAATACGGCTATCGATTTTTTTTTTTCACATAGACCAACGTTCCTCCCTATACCCACCTCTAACTTTACATTTATTATTCTTGAAATAATTATGTCATGATTTATCAAGATGCTATGAGATTTCTTAAAGCATTATCCTTTTGCACAGACCACACATAGAAAAACAAATGTGGAATAATATTATCAAAAAGAGGAAAACAAAAAAATAATTATGCACACTAAGCAAAACACAATGCTTTGCATCTCTGAGACCACAGTGTTAAGATTGATTTCACAAGGAAAACACTCTTCTTGTTTAGGCTTCCAACTTTAAGTTCTGTGAAAATGTTCAGAACCTGAACACTGGCATCTACGTTTTAAATAACATTTATAAACTTACATAGTTTCACTTATTTAGTGCAAGCTATTTGAAGTTTTCACTGCTTGGGTATTGAATGATATGGGAGTAACTGGTTACCAGAATGCAGAACTGACTACCTTTTCCTTGGTTCATTTGAAGCAGGGTGCTATTGGCAATAACGGAGGAATTGCTGTATTAATCTCAGGGGCTCACAACAAAAGAAATTATTTTTTTGATAGATATACATGATTTAAATCAGAAAACACCTAACATGAAAAAATGTCTAGGTAAACCGAAAATTAACAAGAGAACACAGTCTCTCACATTGCCAAAATCCTTTTTGCGCTGTCACCTATGCATTGATCTGAAACTTTACCTCAGTATGAACGTACAGGTAGTACAAAACCAGACCTACTTCAGCCTCAGCAAACAAAGCAACTAAAAGTGCTACACAGAGAGTATCTCTGCAAGTCTCGCTAATGGAACCAAAAGTTCATATTCTGGGATCTGGCTTTCAAAAGCCAGAAACGACTATCATTTTCCATCAGAAAGAGATGTGCTGGTAACCTGAGTGTTCTGTCGGCCAGTCTCATAAGAAGAATCTTCAATTACCCATTCAGTCAGAGAATGAAAACACTCGGTAAAGTGCTACTGAAATTCCATTAGCTCTCTTTCTTCTATATATGTACCTGTGCAACTGGTTGGGTACAAATTTTTGTTATTTTAGAGGTTGTCTTTAACACCAACCTTGCTATTTCTTCTCGGTGAGCAGTCCAGTCACGAATGTAATCCTCCTGTTCCTTTATTCTGTGCTTGAATGTATTGCTACTTTGAACTGCTGTCCCAGTGCTCTGCAGTCGCGTGGTTTTCAGGGCTGGAGAGGTACGTAGACGGGTATGTTTAGGGGAATTACGGTTTGATCCGAATTCATCTTCTGAGGTGGAAGCATAATCTGTAGGAAAGCGCCTCCATCTTGCACTTACTAAATTAGTTTAATTATTAAAAAAGAAATATTATTGCATCTTTAATAAGAACAAGCATTTCAGTAACATCACAAAAATACACAGCTATTCATTATCAATCCCCAGATACCTCACAAAAGGTTTATTTACTACATCTTAAAAAGAAAGCTACAAAATTTGTGTTAAATAAAAATATTAATAAAAACATAAACCGGATGCTCTTTGTATAATGATGAGTGAAATAAGACATAAAAGCCAGTAATTGTATGAGAGCTCAAGCAAACTGTATTACAAAACAAGGGCCCAATTCATTAACATTTAAGTATATAGTCAGACGGCACTTTTTCTGCAGATTTTTTTCCCAAGTTTCATTCAAGTTTTACGTGACACAAAAAAAAAAAAAAAGAAGAGATGTGAAGGAAGGACGGAGCTGGCACCAAGCCTGGAATGCATGCTTACATAAGGAAAGCATAAAAATCCTAGATGATGCATTATGTATTTAGTTCGGGAAAAAATACGTTAAAATTAATACTGTGTTACAAAAATCAGCAGCACATCTACAAAAACAGCAGCCTCAGAGCAAAAAGCACATATTCATATATTCTCACATGTAGCACATAAAGCATATACAGCCATGTTGCTGAAGACAGCCTGAGGTATAAGAGAAGTGAAACTAAGTAGGAGGCTCGCATCCCCCTATGAACAACCAAACTCTAGAAAATACATAACAGATACGCTCTCCTGAAACATTCCCAGCAGGAAGAGATAATCACTAAGTGTGAAGGAATGCTCATCATGAAAACCTGCTAAATTTGTGCAGGGGATTTAGTCCCCTAAACTCATGGACATTCATGAGGCTCTGTAATTACTGCAGAAATTTTAAGAAGTGTGTGATCACCGCTTGGTAATTTAAAATAATACATTCAAGTAAAGTATTTATTTTCTTTAGTAGAAAAAAAATGCAAGAAGTAATTAATGATTTCTCCTGAAACACTGAAAAAAAATTACAAATGAAGTATCAATATGAATGTAAAAAATAATGAAAGTAATTTTTAGTTGAGAAAAGATTTGTGTAATGCTCTCAAAGATTACAGTATGTAGAATATGACATTGGTGTATAAGCTTACATCCCTTCCCTCACAATAATGCATTTTTAATCAATGAAAACAAAAATGTGCTTGTGTAATTTTTTCCAGGTTTAAATGTGGGCTTCAAATATTATTTTTTCTTAAGGTTCTAACTTTATTGAAGCAAATCAAAACGTCTCTCCAGTCACTTACTGTTCTCTTTTTAGAGGTTTCAAACTTGTTTTGATCTTAGGGAAGTAGAACATAAGCAGAAAAAGCACATTTCCCCACCAACAGCATGCAAGCAATGTGTGACTGACGTCCAAATAGCTTTATGAGTTGGGCCCACATTTTATCATCAATTTTTGTTTAAGTTCTTTGTCCCAGTTCAAATTATATGCATCAAAATAAATATAAAATTTATCTTAAAATCTCTCAAATGAGTTAGTCCAGCAACTCAGCACTGTACAATGAGCATATGTAATCATATATTTAAAAACTAAAAACTGAATGAGAAGTGAAATATCAGAAACAGATTTGATTTCTAGTACTCTACCACTGTAAGTTTCAACATCAGGATCTGGGTCTGGGAGAAGCTTGGATTTCTCTGTGTACAAAATAGTGTTTTATCATGTTAATTCGTATTAAAACATTCAGATTAGAAGCATTTGTTGAAATAAAATAGACTGATGAGATTAGTCTTAGGTCCTCTTTTCCACTCACACTTTTTAGGAAAAGATTCTTACATTATACATTCAATCAAAAATACTGGATTTTGTAAAAGCTTAAACATTTCAGAGATACTAACTGAAATGACATCAATAATTGTCTACACAGTACCATAAAACCCCTCTATATTTTTAAAGACCATTCAATATTAAGGGCTTAATATGTTGTTTATATTATCAGTGGGTTTCTCATTAATATGAGGAAAAAGTTGTTGTAGGATTAACAGTAAGAATCTCTGTTGTATGGTTCATGACAAGCAATATCCAAGCACGTTTCGTATTAAGCTAGCTGTACATTTGCACGTTTTCAATACTGTTTATAAATTATGTAAATTGTCATTACAGTTTATGTAGATTTCAGAAAGCTTTGTGCAATTAATTATCTCTGCCACCAAAGACTGTGAATATCAGTACCGGTAACTAGAAAATCCTCCAAAACACTGGCTGAAATAATCAGCAGATAAACCCAAATCGGTGACTACTCTGCAAGTGTAATGGGTTGACAACACCTTAAACTGGTAAGTGTCATCATTTGGACACCATAATCTCACTTTATCTCACATAATCTCAGATCACTTAAGATCTGAGGACAGACTTCATTAATTATATGCCTTATAAATTAAATCTACTCTCATTGATACATTTCCTTCTCAAGGTTCACCCATTTCAGAGATCCTGAAATTTGGTGCTCAGTAGTGTGACAATACTAAAGTGCAGTTAATAAGGGTTGCTGGGTTTTGGTGTTTTTTTTCCAGAGATACTTCAACAGCTTTGATCACCCTGTCTTGCTAGTTATTTGCAATGACAGCTAGGTCAGCAAGCCAGCAGAGCTGCTGAATACAACGGATCGTTCAAGGTCTCTCTGTTCTGACTCAATGCTTAATTTTACAGTTGCAGTTTAGCACTTTTGCAGTAGGTCTGGTCCTGTTCATTTTCCAAATACTTATCTCCTTCTGTAACATCATCTTCAATTTTCCTCCGCAATTGTGAAAAAAGGTCTCCAGTCTCCTCTGTTTTTATTGATGACACTTTACTCTTTGATGATTCAATGCCTTGATTAAATCTTTCATTGCTTGTACTACAAAATTACTAATTCTGCTTCACAGTGTTGCCAGTTATCAAGCCTCCCACCACAGAAACACTCTAGTAATTACTTTAATGTTGGTAATTTTCATCCAAGATGTTCCATTTATCTCCTTGCCCTTTCATTTAAAGGTAAGCAAAACTTAACAGTATCTTGAAATTATGGACTTGCTAATCATTCTGAAAATTTTAGTGCTATTATGTTGCAATTCATCCCCATGAAGTACAAGACAATAAAAAAAAGACAGTCACTACATCTTTTTTTGCCCCCTTTTTACAGGCATGTATATGTGAACATCCAAAACGATCGGGGAAATGCGGTGATAATTTTCTCTTTGGTAGACTGGATTTAAGAAGCAAGATTTTGCTGCCAATGTTTAGTGATCTACAGTGCGGTAAGGTTAACTAAACCTTGATGAGAAGACCCATGGAACATTTTCAACACTTCAATAGCAGCCAGTCTTCTGGTAAAAGAAAAAAAAAAAAAAAACCAAACCAAACTCTGTATTGGTAATGGTCATTAATTTTCCAGTCATTCTAGTCCAGGGACAGAAGAAAATGTATCGCTGTTAAGCCTTGATCAAATGTGCCTGAAGTAAAACACATTCAAAGAGTTGAGGCACTTTTGTCAGGCACTTCATTAGTAATTTCACAAGTGCTACAAGTGAATTGTTGACTTTTCTAGAAACAAAATTAAATTCAGAAATTATATGCTTTGTATCTGAAAGCTTCTGCTACGTTCCATTTTTATACACTGCATAGGAGTAACACATTTCTATTCAAAGATGTTTTAAATACCTTTAAGGATAAAATAATAAATAATATCGTTAATAACTTGATATGTTGGGTAGTTATTAGCATGATTTCATAAAATGCTAATGGAAAAATGGCAATGTACTGAGTAGTGGCCTATATATAATAGGAGATATAGACAGATTTATATATGCACACACTTTTATATATACACTAGAAGATTATACAATTTTTAAAGCAATTTAGATTTACCTGAAGTATACTCTACGTATTCCAGTAAAAAAAAAAAATGCAATAAGCTTACTGATACAGACGAAATCTGGAATTCCAAATCCTAAACAGCAGTAATAATTTTCTTTACTTACATAGTAACAAGACTTGGTTGATAATATTATTAAGCTATGATTTTGTTTTGAAAATACCTGACTTTTATTAATTTCTTTCAGATTTTTGCCTTTACATCGATACAGGCTTCTCCCTGGTTTTGATACATACACTGATAAAAGCTTTTTTTATGACAGAAGCAATTTCTAATGTAGATTTTTCTAACAATGGTCTTTTTAAAAATCCCTAGCTTATTATGTTGGATTAGCTCATGAGAGGATGGCATTTTTTCTTTCTTGAAAACAGGGTATTTTATACAAGCTACAGTAAACTCTGACTGTATAATGCAGGTAAATGAAATGACCATTAAACAGAGATGACCATGACAGACTAGTTGACTTGAGAAGAGAAAGATAGCCAGCACCCCTGCACAGAAGCAACAAACCACTTCAGTGCAGCAATGTGGGGCAAGTTTAGGAAGCATGCAATAGTTCACATGGACACAAAGCTCAAAATGCATATATAGTTTTGTGCAAAACACAAAAAGTAGTGAAGTGACAAATAACCTGGGGTTTACCTTTTCAGAAACCAGCAATATCATGATGTGAACTAATGTTAATTATTAAAGTAAAAATATAGAAGCAGTCTTAATTGATACTCTTCCTTGACCCAATGTTGCCACCTTTCAGGCTGCACACATCAGTTTAAAACTTTGATTAAAATTGAAGACATGCTACTTTTCCAATGATATTTTACAAGGCAAGACTGATTTTTTTATTTGAAGTTTTACCTTTTATTTGTATCTTTGTAGACACCTGTCATACTATCAAACATACTCAAGTTTATAGTTCAGTGAACACCTCATTTGTATCCCTCAGAAATTTCTATTCAGCTAAATATATGACACAGCCAAAAGATACCTGTCTGGGGAAGAATCTAAGAATGCTAAGAATCCTAAGAAGGTATACTTATGATATAGAAGCAACAGAAGAGCAGTAGGACTGTGGACTGTGAGAGATTTAAGTATCACAGGTGTTTATATCAACTCTGAATGGGAGACAGTACAGGAGAATATATAATCTTAGTACAACATACAGTACTGGAGGCTATTCTATTAATTTTTTTTTTTTTTTTTTTTTTTAGATTGTGGATTGGCTTCAAATATGGTCCAGCTGGTAACACGACAGTTCAAAAAGCAACACAGACATCAATTTTAAATATTCAGTCTACACGAAAGTTCACTTATTTAGAATTACCACATTGTAATTCTGGTTGATTTACTATTGCTGCTGGAAAAAACTATCAGCCTTTTTCACTGCTTGCATTTAAAAGTGTTGTGTTATGTTACACTTCTAACAGAATAGGTTAAAATTAATCAATTGTATGGACTTTTCCCTCCATACATAGGAAAATAGTATATGAAGGAACTACCACACAAAAGATGATCAACATGATTTGGAAATCATGAAGAAATCATAAATTGTCATGATTTGGCACAGAGAATAGAAACCATTCCATTGCAAGGCAAACATTTTAATACAAATTACTTAACTTTATGATATTTAGTTAGGTAGTTTGTGTTTAATTTTTCCATTTTTTACTTCATTGTTATTATTCTTACCAAATCTCATTTTTGTAGTTCTGGAAGCTAATCTTAAATTATAATTACCCTACAGAGGGCTCAGGGTATACCTTGGGGCACACCTGCTGTTCAGCATATTTAAGCCTACCCTACAAATCAGTATCGTATCTTCTATGTAGTAAAAAGTGCTGCTGACCTTCTGGACTTCCACTATGACTTGAGCAAAGAGATGATCTCTGCTCTGTTTCTGTACTAATGCAAATCAGTGCTGTCACATCTGAATGCTTCAATGCAATTCTCTGTTATTGGTTTTAAATTAAAAAAAATATCCAGTGTTAATGCATTACAATTTCTTGTCTATATGATTTCAAGTGAGAAACATCCACAAGCCCTGCGCCAAGGAAGACTCTTACTCCTGAAAGAAAGACTGCATCAACTAAAACTCAAGAAATGCTTCATAAGAACAGGTACTTAAAAAAAAATAAAAATAAATTCCTCATATTAAAAACATCTAGTACTGCATAAAATTAGTTCAAATAACATCACATACCTGAGGGAGAATTGTGAGCTGAAGCCAAAGATTTGGATTTTGAATCTGAAAGTCGAGAAATGCTATTGGCTCGAGTTCTAGCAGAAATTTTACTATCTCCTGCTGATGTTAATCTTGCACCACTTCTGATAATAGCTTCTGGGGTACGAGATGGGGCAGTGCTTCTAGTTATTGTTGCTTCAGAATCACTACGTGCTGATAAGGAGCCAAGTCGAGTTCTGCGAGGTTGAGCAAGTAAGTCTATTCTGGAAATACTTCTCCTCCCTGATGGAGGTTTTGACGTAGAACTTGTAGTGGACACTTCCGAAGCCACTGAAGCCTTATCGGCATCAGCAAGCTCACTATCTGAGGCTTCACCAAGCCGTGCTCTGCGCAAGAGAGAAGTTCTTGTAGGCCGAGGTCTTGGAAGAGTGGTAGATTTACTAGATTGCCCAAGTGCAACAGGAGAGGTTTTTGATTTAGCTGACTTGCCTTCCATCTTGGAATGTAAAAGTTCATCTGCTGAGGCAAAAGGAACTCTTCCATGTGATTTACCAGAGTAGGTTTCCTGGTCAGATGATAAGATATCAGAAATGGCAGAATGAGGTACACTGGATGTTTGGTCATCATCCGTCAAATCTACTGATGGTTGTCTCATTCTTCCACTGGACTGCACAGTTTTGCGAGCATCAGCTCTAGACCCACCATCTGAAGATCGACTTTTAGTCTTCTTTTCCATTTTTTCTCTGGCACTTGTTGCAGAAGATTTTAGAACATCCTTTGAAGGGGAACCAGAGGAACATCTATCTTTATATAAGGTTGTAAAGCTTTTCCGCTTCTGCGTGGATTTTCTTTCACTGTCACCAGTAACGAGACTGATTGTGCTGGCTGTATCTACATCTGATTCTGGTGATATGGAATTATCTCTGTTATAGCTAGGAGTCTCAGGACCTTCATCAGTTTTATTTTCTTCACGCAATTTAGCTTCAAGGAAAGCCATTACAGCTTCTGTGTCTTTTAAAATGAGTGTTGTATCTAGACTGGAATCAGTGTCCATTGAGTCACTTCTGTCACGTATCCTGTTCGCAGACACCAAAGGGGCAGCAGATCCACTTTGTTTATTAATGTGAGGAATAAGTTCTATAGGTATATTTGTGCTAGGCTTATCTATAGTAAAGCTACCTTGCCTCACCAATGGTTTTGAAGATTCCTTTTTTTCTCCCCCAGATACTTTAGGACTTTGTCCTTTAATAGTTTCCTCATTTTTTCTTCTTTTTCCCTCACTGTGCGCCAACTTCATTTCTGCTTTATCTGTAACATGTCCAGGAGCTTTGTCTTGATTATCCAACATTTTGGGTGACACAGCAATGTCCTCCCTCCCTTTCTCTGCCTGGTTTGCAGCAGGTTTTGTAGAGGAGAATTTGGAGGGTGTCCAGTGCCCTTGCTCCTTTCTTTCTTGTTGTTGAATTTTTGCTAAAGCTTGTTTCACCACTGAAGTTTCTCTGCCAGTTTCAACCCTCTCTTTACTGGAAGAGCTGGGGAAAGAGAAAACTTTGTCTACAGTAGCTTTGGGCGAAAGACCATTCACTGTTCTGCTTGACTTAGCTGTACTTCTGCTGTCGGTGTCCGAGGCACGAGGTGGCGTTTCTTTCTCCTGAAGTTCAGTGTCTTGCTTTTCACCAATTTCTGATCTCTGATGAGATGCAGTTTTTGCTTTTGAGCTTTCATTCACTTTCTCCTCTTTGGGAAGCTGTGGAAGTGTCCTCCTCTTTCGCTCACCTTGGCTGGTCATAGAAGCAGCCGAACCAGTGCTTCTAATGGAAATAGCAGACTCACTGATGTCCACGTCTAAAAATTAAAAGGAGAAAAACGGATCTGAGAAGTCATTCAATAGCAAGGTAAATAGAATCATTAAGTTCTTAAGACTGCATAAGACTAATATAACAACATAAAACAGAACTGAAAAAAAAGTAATTAGTCCATCCCTCTGTTCTATGGCAGGATCAATTATACTTAGACAAATGTATGTCTAAAAACATGTAACGAGTTCCTAAAAATCTCGATTGATGGAGATTTGACTATCCTATAAGCTGTTTGGGTAGACAACTCTTAAAATAATTTTCTTATTCTTTAACATGAGCTGGACTTTCTCCAATTTAGCCCGTTACTTCTCGTCCTATTCTCATTAGGCATCATTTCCTCTTTACAGGAAAGAGTGGAAACAGTCCACTTACTACAGACTGGAAACAGTTAGTGAATTACATTAACTACCTCTAAACTATAATAAGTAAGTTGTACATAACTAGCTGTACTATTTCATTCCACACTGTTGCAATACATTTTGTAATAAAACCCCAACAAAACCAAATGCTAACATAATTTAGAATGGGTATTGCCTGATTAAACAGATCACATATATCAAAAAAGTACTTCTGTGTTACCAGAAGCAGAATGTTGAGTGTCATACAAAAGAATAGTTCACTCTATGCAATCACAAGTGCTGATGAGCAAGTGTCTATGAAAGCAATGTCTCAAATGTTGCAATGGAATTACTGCAATGAGCCATTTCTGGTTTATCACAGAGACATGATCATGACAGAAAGTCACCTTCCAAATCAGCGTACTGCAGGGAAAGGGAAGGAGTCATTTCAGAAGGCAGGTAAGAGTGCAAAGACAGAACAATCAACATCCTTTCCTCCTGCTCTGCTACGGACAGGCAGAATTTCTTCCCAACATGGATAATTTTGGTTGTGACTGAACAATCACCTGTTTGTGTGGCATCTTGGGCTACCACCTTGCTGACACTCTGTGACTGTGTACTGGGGAAGGGAACAGTTCATGAACATTTGTGTTGTTCTTCAGAGGGTCTACGGTATTTTTTCCTGCTTCATTGTAATTTCAGTATATATATTTCATAACATGGGCTAGGATTGCTCTCATATAAAAAGAAAAGTTTTCATAGATAGCAGAATTTGAGCTACAAAGATATGCTCTCCCTGAAATCAAACTCTTTTAGCCAGCCGTATATACTGGGACCGTATATGCGCACGTAAAGTTTTTATGTTCTCAGAGTACGTTAAAATAGCTACATAGCAAATCACCGTGATATCAGTATGCTATTACAGCAAGGAGTGGAAAGCTGGAAAGCAAGTCTTACATTCCCAAACACATTCAGCACCAGATCTCAAAGCTACTGGACGGAGTACCATCTCCCTCCTTCCTCCCTACCTGCCTGTCCCACAGCTCAAGCTCTTGTCTCACCAAGGGGGTACAGCCACCCCCTGCGAGCCTCCCACCAAAGAAGTGGTTGCAGTGTTGGGAGATACGTTCAGCAGTATCGAAAAGCCCTACTCATGAAGAAAGAACATACTATGGCTCAGAGAGCATAAAGAATGTTTTTAACCCAAACAAGGCACTGTAGTATAGAGATACATAGAAAACATATAAAAAGCATCAAAAGAATGCAGTAATACTGCTAGAGCACTGTCATTGAATTCTTAGTGGATACAGAACGTTCTTCGAGCAGCAAAATACAGCGGTGCCATGAACTGTTGCCAGGAATAATTGATGCTGAATACCCCCATTTTAGAAATCAAACTTTATTTTTCCAGTGATGACTGTTCCCTCCTTGCCCGTTTAACAAACGTAGCAGTTCTGCTGTCAGAAACAAACCTTTATTACTCAGAGATAATACACATTGCTCTCCTGAGTTGTTCTAACTTTGTATATTTGGATAGAAAAATAATTCTTTTTGCAAGTTCATTTCCCAGTTGTTGCAATACAATGTGACACACTAACATGCACATCTCTCAATTCACTTTTCACCACAGGAGGTCTATAAACAACTGCTCTGCATACCCTGTTGGGATCTTACTATCAAGGCTTTCCACCAGCATCAGCTGTTCCAGGAATATAAACTGGAGTACCGCCTCCCTCTCTGTAAGAATTCTCTAAGCACTTAAATGAACATCTACAACCACGCTGTATGTACACAATTGTACATTTGTACAACTGTACATAACTGTTGCTTTCTGAGCTCCTCACAGTCTTTCTTTTCCCTTTGCACAGTGTCACACCTTTGATAAAGAATGCAAAATGACTCACACCTTTTTTTGTATAATCCGTGTTAAGACACTCATTGAGAAGCAGGAGGTATCTCTGAAACCTGAGCAAATTTTTCTAATTCGTGGACTATTTTGCTTGGAAATTATAAAAAAAATGGGAGGTTCAATGAAAATCAGTATGATTGCTATCTGTGAAGATTTGACTTCTCTCAAACACATCTACCAGATCAAATTTTTTATACACATTTAGGCATGTAACTTTCTTCTTGGTAAATTTCAAGCAGTCTTTAGTAGAAAAAAAGGTGTGGAGTTGTTCAGCACTGTCTTTGGCTATACATGTTATGTAAAGTTTAACTACTAAGAATTCTAAAGAAAATGCAGGCATCTAACCCAACAAGACAGATTTTGTGAATTGGTCTTTGGACATATGTATCAAACTGTATTTTACATTACAGCTTTGCTGCTTGAATGCTTTCTGGGTTTCTCCTTAAGTATTTTAGAATTCTTGCAGTATTGGCATGCGCTACACAGTAGTTGCTTCACTTAAATTGTAAAGTTCTTATAATGGTTAAGGAAGTGTTAACCTCTCCAAAGATCCTAGTTAGTGTCCCATCTGAAAGTGACAATTTAAAACAATACCAAAACCAAAGACCATCCCTCATTAACCACCCAAAGGATCAGTCTCAAGAGCTATGTTTTTAAGTGTCCTACATGTACACCTGATCCTTCCAAGTCATGCATAATTTGCTCTTGATTTCCGTTATTCTATGTACAAGGTATACCAGATAATTTATTTTTTCCCCTTTCCATCTTCTTTGAATTTTAGTATCCCGTGCAAAGTTCAACTGCTATGAGGTGTGGAAAAGCTACCGTAGAAGCAGCAGTTAACTGGTAAGAATTCTTCCATCCATTAATACAGAAGTTTGCATTATGTAAGATCAAAATAAAAATTTCTTTGTAAACTTTCCCAAAAAGGAAAATGCAACTATGAAGGTGGGATGTATTTTATTGCTTGCTTCAATAAAGGGACTCGCCTTCTATGATTTTAAGATCATGAAAACTTATTTGAGAAAGCAAAATGTCAGAAAAATAACTCTACCTGATGAAACAATTAAACATGCTTACATATACTTTCATCTGCTGAATATAAACCTGAATAGAAATTCAGTTACTATTCCATACATCACAGCAGCTTCATTTTGGAAGAAATTCCCAATATTTCAGTTTGACCTTTTTTATTTTTTAAAGTAGTCAAATTATTTATTCAACTTCAGAATTAAAAGTCATGTTCTTTCTCTTCCTTTCACTGTGCCAGAATAATACACAGAATTAAAAGCTAACTCTTTTGTGAGGAAGCTAACTGGCTTTTTTTCCAGTAAAGAATAAATTGTACAGGTAAGACCTCTATAAAGAACATAGAAAGTATCTGAATTAATTTATTAGTTTTATCTGAAATCTGAGGGTAGTAAAGTAAATCTATTGCAAATCCACTTAGGAAATGCATATATTATTTACATCTACGTTAAGGTGGTGTAGGAGAAACAGAGGGTATATGAAAGAAAAAAAATGTATTTATCATCTATGGGAGTCAAGATTGAGCAGTTCAGACAATGGTTCAGTTCATCTAACTTAGGCCAGGAACAAAGAGAGTTATCTAAACTTAGCAAGCACCTTAAAATTTGGGCAGAAAAATATGGACAACATAATTACTGTGGGTTTTGCCCTCTTTTTTTGTTTTTCTTTTATATGTCATGTGCAATAGATGAACATTTTAGAGAAATCTCTGTCACTGGTCTGAAGACCGAAGAAGGTGGTGAGGGAAAAAAAACAAAAGAACTTGGTAATAGACATTTTTTTTTTCTGCAGTAGGCTTGAAAGCTGAACAGAGGGCTGGGACCAGGTTTGCAGTCTAAGCAGGGAACAAACCACATGGTTCTGCTCTGAAAGCAGGAAAGACCTGGTTTTAATCAGCTGAAAATGAAGTCTTCTCAGAAACTAACTTATAGGTCAAAGATGTAGCTTGCTTTGAAATTGTAACAGACACGGATTCTTGAAAATCTGAAGAAAGCCAGCAGCTATAACAAAAAAGTAGAGAATACACATTACACTTGTGAATGTAACTACGGGGAAAAAAAAGAAGTAAAAACCCCAAACAACAAACCCCCCTATAAAAACACTCAAAACTACAGAAAGAAATATTATTCTACTCACCACCATCTAACAAGAGGTTATTGGACATGTTCTGTAGATGGCAGTACATCTTCAGAAGTACTGTGCACAGAAAAGCATTTCTACCTCTAAACCACATTTTTTCCCCTAACCTTTTAAACTTTTTTTTGATGCTGAAACCTTCTAAGTCAGCTGGAATAAGAGGAAATGCTGGAATTGCAGGACAAAAACATACCTGAAGTAGTAGAGTGACAATGAGTTACTTCTTAATGACTAAACAGCACATCAGCTTCAGAACAGGAAGCACTCATTAACATGACATCCCTTCATAGCTACCAGTCAGTTTTGAAATTGAGAGCTACATTCACTCCACCTCAATACACATGTATCAGCATAAAAATTACTCTAGAGTTCTGTGTTAAATCATCATCTCTAAAGTGAAACAGAGGAAGAAAACAGCAGAGAAGTAAAGTACGGTAAGCAACTTCTTTACAGTCAAGAGTGTAGATCTTGAAGAACAAACCATTTAAAAGAAGAAATGTGAATAGTTTAACTAAGGACAGGCATAGCCTGAACATCAGGCACTCAAAAGAAAGGGAGGTAAAGTTGTTCATTACTCAGGAGAAGATTTCTATGGTTTTCAAGAAACATGGACAGTCTTATATGTTTACAAGATAAGGAAGTATGCTATGCTTCAGCTGAATGACAACTGCATAACGAAGTCTCAGGTTGGACTATTTAACAACCAATCCATTACAGTCCAATTTGGGGCCAGCACTGAGAAAGATGTAAGGAAAGAAACCTACTATGCAGGCCAACCCAAACTGCATTCAAGTGAAACTTTCTTTAATTTTAAACAGTTTTTGTATTTTTTCTTTTAGTAACATTCACTTTAATATTGGCACTCTTCTGCCACGCCAAACGCTACTGTTGAGCTCATTTTTATGCTGTTTCTTCTCAATGAGACAAAAAAATTTCAGATGAAGATGAGGTACTAACAGTAAGAAAGCTACTTATGTAGGTACATAATCACTCTTTTCATAGGTTTCTTCAGCAGAAATTATGACAAGACCAGCTTTTAATACCGTTTTCTAATGGAGCAGGCACGGATGACTCCAATCTGATGTCATCTTGGTCATGACGTGTGTGATTAGCAGCCAAACTGGCCCACTGTGATACCCAACGTTTACTTCCAGGGGCAGTAGAACCTTCCTAAGGAAGAAAGGAAGAAGAAGAAAAATTACAATTGTTTGATAAATAGCATATCCTCTTTGCAGTTTTTTCCTGAATATGTATGTCAGGCAGTATTTTCCTGGAGGAAGTTGAGAAAGTTCACCTCAATAAAGTTACCAGCTCTAGAATAGCAAACAAACAAGCGAACAAAAAAAACCTATATAGCTGCAGAGTTGGTACAGAATAAAGAATGTTTTCTAGTGCGGTGAACTTGTAAGCATCAGAACCTATATAAAACATATTAGAACATATGCTAGTTTTGAAACTGGGTTATTTCAGTCCTCAGCTCCGAAGAGCAGGAAAAAACCACATGGTGTAGAGGGGGTGTGTGTTCAAAAATTAAAAACATGCTTCAGGAAGACACGAAAGTGGAATTTTACCAGTTTAAAAGACCCTCTTGTCAGATGAAAGATTTTATTTCCTTCATTACAGAAAGACTATCTTAAGGACTGAAAGAGTAAGATAAGCTATGATGGAAAGGAAAGGAAGATCAGGGTATTTGTCTAGCCTAAAATAAAAGGAGCAAAGATTAGTTTTAAACCATCCTACTGACTAACAGTGAAGTCAACGTAATCAGTGTCTGACCTTTTTTTTGCAGGTGACCTAGAAAGGAAATTTACTTTCTTGACGATAAGCCTTTTGAAAGCTTGAACATTTTTAACATGTAAAAAACCCCAAATATAAAATTAAAACATCTTATGTTCTGCTGTTATAGTATCTTAAAGATCTTTTTTTTTCCAAAAACTGATTCCTAAATATAATGTAGTATTACTTTTTTTTCGCAATATATTAAAAGTCTTTCTTGCTCACATCTCCAAAAAAAAGGCATCAGGCAAATGTTGATACATATATATGTGCACATGCACGCACACACACGGGCTGTACACTATCAAAGGCTTTACAAAGTTTACGTAGTCTAATTTATTGGACTCAAAAGACAAAGGACTGCAAATGACAGATGTCATTATTCACAGGTCTAAAGGAATTACAAAACCATAGGCCAGTCAAACGAGAAAAGACAATTCAAGATCAACAAAAGAGATGGGAAGGACACGGAGATACCAGGAACTTGCTTAATAAGGAAATCTGTAGGACCTGTTTCAAACGGAAGCTGAAGCTCTGCCGCCTGTTCAAATATTGGCACTTCTAATCAAAACACTGCTTTCTGCCTAATGCCCTGGCCACTCTGGGATTCTAGGCTTTGACCAGGAACCAACTCTATAACTTTTATAAAAATTTTTGGCAGAAACGGTATGGTGAACAATGTCATCTGATGTATGACTTCCTTCCAACATTTGAGAAGACTTGGATTTATGATCTTTAATTTCTCCTGATTAAATGAATAACCCTAATTAATGCAAGCAAGTCCAACATCAGAAATCTTTCAGAATATTAATGCAGTAAGCCAGAGACACACCAACTAATTTGTTTGAACTGTTACACAGATTTCCACATTGTGAATTCATTTCTTAGAATCAAAATGTTATAAAATTAAAGTCTAATAACAGCAAAGGAAGGGAATTCATTGTTTCTGTTATTTACGGGCATTTCTGAACACAATGCAAGGAAAAGGGTGCCAGAAAGAATATTACAAAAACCCCATGCAAAAATGTGCAGCATTTATGCATTGAGAACTCCTGCTGAAGCCTCATTTTTCTTTCGTATCTCCATACTTCCTTTTCTCTACTTTCTGTCCATACTTGTGAACGTCCATCTTTAACAAAATAATTAATTACAGCCAAACCCAAATCTGATAGATGTCCCAATTATCTTTGCTACAGAAAACTCCAACTAGTTCCTTGTGTACCACTTAAACAACTTCAGAGATACAGGCATGACATGAATCAGAAATCTGAATTCCATTTTACAATAAATATATTAAGACTTTGCAGATTAACTGTACTACAGCAATGTGCGCTTTGACAACTCTCTATATGTACAAGCACAAACAACAAAGCTATGAAAAGCAGTTTAATAGTAGTTTCATCACATCCAAAAGGTGAAAGGTTTATAAAACACACATTAAAAAGTCACATCCAGTTATCTTAATGTTCTTCCTACAAAACCACATCAATTTGCATTTTACAGGCCCTCAAGTAAGCAATCCTCCAAATCTCTTGAATACCAAAAGGAATTTCAGAGCCTTTCAGAAAACCTGGGTTTACATAGGAGATACCAGCCTTTTAACGTCATGTTAAATCTGCTTTTCCTTATGCTTATTGCATATACAAACTCAACTGGAGCAACAGATCTTCAGAAAATGTACCAATGGATATATGTAGACTTATTATTCAGACTGAGGGCTTCAAGCTCTACCTCTGAAAAAAACCCACAGCACACGCACACAACAGCTGGAAGCATCTCCAATACTTGACATTTCAGAGCAGAATAATAGTTTTTTAAAAAAGAAATTTCAACAAGCTGGATTGAAAAAAAAAAAAAAAGTCTTTTCAGACACATACTGAAGTCATCTCATGTTGTAAGAATCACATTACGCTATCTTTTCATAAATTGCAGTACCTCTTGAAGGCTGATCTTTCAGTCCTTCTCCACTCTACCTGCTTCAGAACCATATTCTTCCAGGGGTGATGATATTTTTTCAGTGTCCATACTCACTTTATTTGCAGTCAATGCCTTCACATTCGGTCCTGGAACAACACTGACATCTATCCCAGATAGTTCTTTTTCCTTCCGTTGCATTACCCTACTTGTACAGCAAAACCCAGCAATTCCACCCATCTCAGCTACTACTTTGTTAGGCTAAATGGATTCTATCAATCTGTTCTTGTAAAGCAAATCTCCATCCCCTCAGTAATCTGAGCAGACCTCCTTGTGCCTTCTCTAGTCTCATATTCTCCCTTCTTAACCAAGAATGGAAATGATTCTAATGCCAGTATCTCAAAGGAAGTTTCACCAACACTTTCTATCATGGCTACAACACTGCCCTTTTCTGCCAATGCATTTTCCAATGTATCTAAGGGTCGTATTTGCTTTTTCACAGCCATATGACATCGGTGACACAATCACCCTACTTTTCAGCATAACATGTAAGTTCAAACAAAAAGTAACTAACAAGCTTCAGACAGAATGGTTTGCTCTCTAGGACGGGAAATTAGTGTAATTAGAGAAGACAAACAAAAGAAAATACAGCTCTAAATACACACAGCAGTTCTCCACTTCTAAAGAAGCAATATAGCAAATATTAAATGATTGAAGTTATTCAGTATTCACAACATCAGCAGCATTATTTGTTTTACCTTCATTGGGAAAGACATGAAATGGGCATTCAAAACCGGAAAAGGAACATTGTAGGGAATGGTACTGATAACCCTCCCTGTAGGGGCAGAACCAGGTTTCTAACTGTGCTGCAGTCTTAACAAAGAATTAAAAAAAACCCCACAAACTGAACAAAAACCAGTATGTCCTTAAGATGCACATCAAAGACAATGTTGATAAACCATGTACATTATTTAAGAACTGTGATTAGCACAGACAACTGGCCACTGCACATTACTTAAGAACTGTGGTTAGCATAGATAAATGGCCACTGAAAATTAAATGGAAGCTGGATGGATAAATCATAGCCCAAATATCTGCACTATTTTTATTAATCAAGTTCACACAGTAAGAATAAATAACAATGACAACAACAACAATAATATTCTCTTTGTTCTCGATCTTATTTAAATTTTGTTCTTAAATCACACTTACCTTGGTTGGCAAGTGGCAGCTTATAATATAGAAAATAAAAACATTTAAATATTTTTAATAGATGGATTTAGTATTTTTACTGCCTATCTCTACTTATTGAAAAGGCAAGAACCAGTGCATGCAGGCTCAATCCAACTGTGTCAGACATTCACTCTGCATTTTATTTAGTACCATGACATACACTATTCCAAAGTTCCCAAGCTTGTTACATCAAAGGAAAAGCCGAGAATTACTTTACAAGAAAAGCAGGGGTTTAAGTCCTTTCCAAGCATGTTATTCATGATATTTCACAAGCTATGTCAAGTTAAGGTATTTAAGTTCAGAATAATCTTTCAAGCCCAAAATAATTTTTATAAAATCTTCCTAATTTCCCAAGCCATCTTTTCCATCTTACTGAATCGACATATCTTAATTTTTTATTCTCTGCTTTTTCTATGTCAACCATGTTTTCAATTAATCTCATTCTGCTAAATCATCTATCGGTACAACTATGATGGGCAGCTGGAACAAGGTCCACCCACAATCTGAGTGGATGCAAGCCTGGAACACAGGTAACTGAGGTTACCTATTCAGCCAAGATCTTCAATAGGGTTTATTAACTTACAATTTTCAGCTCAGTAACACAGCAAGTCTTCCAAAACCCATGAGCAGAAAAGTTTCTATATAATGAGAACCTGACATCCACATACTTTATAAATCAAACAAATTTACCTCTCCCTTTCCTAACGATAAAACAAACTCAGTATAAGTTTTGATAATAAGACTTTAACTATTACAGTCTTCTCTCAATGGTTACCCTCATGATTGTTTTCCCATTATGATACTACATAACACACCTCTATTTTTCTGAATTAGCTTCTTTTTCACTTCTACATACGTATCAACCAACTTCTATTTTTAAGCTCCCCTGGTAAGCTTTTTTCCATCTTCATCTGTCTTCAACTCTTCTTACACTAATTCTTGCTCTATCCACATCGCTTATGTCAGTTTTGCTCCGTTAACTACTGAACATTTTTCATTTTTCCCCTATCATACCTTGTAATAATCTTGTAAATTAAGACTATGCCAAATAATCCATTCCCTCCCCGATATATGAAGGCCTTTTTATTCAGCAAAGTATCCCCAGTAATAAAACTGCTTCACTGTTGTTTTTTCAACCTAAATCAAAGTGAGTTTTAGTATGCCATTGCCAGAATGATTCTTAAACCTGCCCTATAACTGCAGATGTCATCTCAGTCTTCTAAAATCAAACCCTATTATTTGCAAAATATGATACCTGGAAAGCTCAATTACATTGATAAAATAAACCATATATTCTCCTATTGCTTATGAAATTATAGGAATGGAAAAATATAGATACTTCTAATAATCTTGAAAACTGACATGGCCCAAAAGAGCTGAATGCTGCAAAAGGCATGAAAAAGAAAAGAAAGATTGTTGTTATAGATTCATGCAGAACAGCAAGGTTTGTCAAATTCTCCCACAGGATATGCCCATGGCACTAATTTACTCAAAGCAGTAACCTTCGAGAAACTATTCAAAGATACTAGTCTAGTTACAATATCATAACTGTATCAAGACTGCACAGCAGCTAAAATACAACCAGGATAAAGCACACCTTCTCTAGCAGAAAAGAGTCCTAGATACCAAAACCTATGTATTTGCATGGCAGGCACACAAAATCATACTGTAAGCTCCTGATATATTACAGAAAATTTCCTTAGTTACAAAGTTTCCTAATTTACAGGACCATACTTCAAAAACATTTTGCCATGGCAAGTAGAAGTAAGCATGGTGTGCTTCGTTACAGTTACCAAATTAATTCTGCTCCAGTGTGAGCCGTTCTGCTCCCAACACTTTTCAAGTTACAGTTTATCCATCACAACGGTATCATAAAGTCTCCCAAGATTTCAATATGAAATATGATTAACATCTAGCTTGTGTGCATATTCCAAATCTTGTATAAAGAACAGGCATTTTCCTTTGCACAATCTTTCACCAACTGATTAAATTATACTGCTGCTGAGGCAACTAATGTTAAATGATTTCTCATGAGCAGCTTCTCACTTGAGAGCTCAAACCGTGCATGTAAAAACTTGCAAGTCCTCTGGCTTCAGAAAAAAACCCTCAAATGTACTATCCACCCTTTTTTTCCTAGCTGACTTTGTATCATACATTAAATGCATACATATTATTTCTCAGTTTTAATATAGTTACTTGCTTTGGGCTACAAAGCATAATCTGCTTTTCCTCAGTTCTGCTGCATAACTTACAAGAAGTGTACACTGTGCAAATGTATGTTGCAAACATAATGTTGCAAGGAAGCTCCTGCTGCATTTCCAGTACACTGGTGGTTAGTGCACACAGAAAGGTAGCAAAGTTTTAAAACCTTCACCATGTAACGTGCGGGTCCCTGACAGAGATGTCTTGATAATGCATTAAAAGCCTAAGAAAAAGAAAATACTTAAAGATCTGAGCTAATGTTTTCTAGGCAAGGTTTTGTTTGCTGTTTAACACTTACTGGTCCGTTATTAGTGCTCTCTCTTATTGGAAGAAAAAAGAAGACCATTCAAAAATTAAATTCTACCTCTGTGTCAAGAAATCCAGTTGTACTCAGTGGTCTTTTTTCTTCCAGCACTACTGTAGCAGAATTTATAGCCCAATCTTTTACTAAATCTTTCTGGTTCTCGTTGATAACAGGCCTATTATAATCCTGGCTGTCATCCACTCCAAATACCTGAAAATGAAACAAACCATTATATACATTAACCCAATACCATCCTGATACAATGTTCAATGTTAATGGATGGATGGTGGCATGCTGGAAAGTGAGTTTAACTAGGCTTTGTTGTATTATGCTTATCTGTCAGCTTGGTGAAATCTACCAATTAAATGGAAGAAATATCTACGGCAATTAAAAAAAGAGCAGAAGTTTATGTCAACACTGGAAATTCAAGGAATTGCTGGTTGGAATGGTCACATATGAAAAAAAATGACATTTTGATGAAAGAAACAAAAGGTAAAGGCAAAATCATTACAAAAAACATTTTACAGTCTACTTCCCGATTAAGGAAAAAAGCGATAACTGGAATCACCAAATCTTCAGATTTTTGCCATTATCTAGTGAAAACAAGAAATATAAATGCTTACATCTGCTACTAATATGTTTATTGAATTACTCCTCTAACACAAACAAAATTCCAGTATTTCATTGGTTAGGGACTCAGCAGATGTCAGAAGTCCACCAGGTCTCACAAACTGCGTAGACTCATCTCATTCCAGATGTGATTTGCCATAGTTTTTCTACTACACTGTTTCTTACTGATGCTTATACTAATTGCTTTCACTTAGGATAGAATAATTTTCTCATGACATTTAAAAGCCATTGCTCAGAGAAAAATGCTAGAGAAATCTTATTATCAAGACAATTTAATAAGGACTTAAGCAGGAGAGCCAGCATGCTGCCTGGCAAATTCCTAATGAGTCATAGATACTAAGGAGTAAGAATGGCTCTTCGAATTTGTGTATACTTCAAAGATATTTTAGAGAGTATTTTGTAGCTTGGAAACATATAATCTATAAAATTTGTAAATTTCTGCCTAAGAAATAAATTCACTACTTTACTAGTAAGGACTTGGACATAAAGAAAAATTACAGACTAAAAATGGAAAACCCCCAAACATTAAAACTGACTGCTAAAAAGAAATGGTTAACATCAAAATTTGTTTTGTCTTAGAGAAAGACAAAGGATAGAAGAAAATGACCTTCACAGATGTTATCCTCCAGTAAAAAAACACTACTGAGTGCAAAACAGAGAAAGATATACAGAATTATTTTTTTCCCCCAAAAGTGTTTTATGATTCAGTTTTGCACAGCAAATCTAGAGAACTGGTTTATTAAAATTCTGAACAAGGTTAGTGTATTTAAAATGGGTTCACCACTAGATGGCCACCAACCATAATGTTTTTTTAGTGTCTGAACAGCAGAAGAAGGAAAAAAAAAATAGGCACCCTGTCATTCAACTCCTCCTTATGCTCTTCTAAATGTCCAGAAAGATGGTGCTATAACATTTATAACTGAGGAAGAAGCTTTTTCACATGCATTTGATTTGTATTTTGCTCTTGTGCGAAAGCCTGCTTTCTGCAATTCTAAATTCAGGCAATGCTCCCCGATTTTTCATTTATACATAAATCATGTTTTGACTTATGCACCAGCTGCTTAAGAATATTTCATAAATATTTCTTTTCTTTAAAAAGTGTGATTTAAATAAAAATTTCTCTTTAATGATATACTTTTGATTTGTACAGTTGTAGCAATTTTTGCAGAATCAAACCAGTTCTTGTCCACCATCTCCTTTCTTTGAACAGATCACTATTCTGCAGCCACTTCTTCCCTTGTTTAAGATCATTCCATTGATTACAGAGCTTCACATGTTCTTTTAAATTAAAGGAAATTCTGATTTTATCACATAAGCATCTAAAGGAAAATATTAATTCAACACTTCCAATTCTAATCAGGACTACAGGAGTAAATTGCTGCCTGTAAATTGTTTCATATTATCTGGTGGCATATTCATCTCCTATGTCAAATTTCTTTACTTGTATCACAAGCAACAGCACCTAAGTCTTCTCTTTCAGTCTTACCTTTTCTAGAATCGAAGTCCTATTTAAGCAAATTTTGTTAACTCTTTATTCTATTACTGACATAACTGCAAAACCAAATTTGAATATGGCCTGTTTTTTCTGTGAAGAGTAGTATGGGTAGCAATAAGACCCAAGTAGTAAATTTACCTCCTAATACTACTCCTAATGCTTCCTCTGTATATATAGAGGGGATATCACAGGCCAGAAAAGATAAGCAAAATATTTGGGAACATTATTATTAGAAAGAAAGCAAAAGCACCTTCTTCAATAAATGTGCATTTTTGCTCTACACATTCGTTGTACATCTAGAAGCCCTGGTATGTGCATGCACCTGCCTTAAGTTCCACGGCTAAACAACTGCAAAGCTCCTCTTCTCAGCACGAAAGAAGAGATTCACACAAGCGTGATCTAGCCCACTTCAGAAGCATGATACATAACCCCCCTTTGAAAACAATGCCATTAATACGTAATTTCGACTTTAAACATGAAAACTATGCAAAAGATAAAACAACTCATGCTTAGTATTTGACAAAATTTAGAACATCACTGACACACCGATCACACATCTACCAAAAATGAATACTACCAGAATTTCAAGATCCACTTACACTGTTCACCAAATAATGAGAATATACCCTCAACATAAAAAGCCCTGGAATAACCTGAAGATTGCTACTGGAAATAATTTTTCTACCTTTTAGAAAAATGCAGTTTGTACTATATGGGTTGTTATGATACGGTATCTGTGCAAAGAGTGGGCTGTTGTGATTGAAGCCTGAACAGATGAAGACCTGTATCTTCCTACAAAGACTGAATGACATTCTTCAAGGCTTCTAATTCTTCAGACGTTTCTGTTCTTTAAATACCTTCACGATTTCAAAGTCAGTTAAGGGAAGCCTAGGAGATAACTTAACCAAACCAACCAAACAAACAAAAAAAAAATCCCGAGGAAATGCTGATGACATCCATTGCTGCACCTCTTACCTATTTATGCAAAAAGACTGAATTTTCTTTCTGTAAAGCTTGTATTTTGCAGCAGCAGCAGCTACAGCTTTAAACAGATGCAACTACCATATGTATTTTGATTAACTGTGTTTTGGGGAAGAAAAAGATGAAGCCAGATTCCATACTACAGGTTTGGACATGACAAGCTGTTTGAAAAATGAGAAGAATTTTGGTTTATTGTTGATAAAGGAGGTAAAGGGATTCTATGCATTCATTTATGAGTTCCAGAACTTTTCTAGCCATCTCAAATCACACCTATCCAGCACACAGCTGTCAATGAAAAAAGAAGTTTACTACATCTTTTACACTTTTTTGTATCACTGTAAAGAATAAGGACTTTCACAAAATCATGATCCTGCATTTTTTGAGAGTCTGGGGGATGGGGAGTAATAAGTTTATTTTTTTAACTTAGGTAGCTGTGTGTATCATGAAGAAGACAATTCCTAGAAATCTTTTTTTTTAAAAAAACCAAACCAGATATTAATGCTGTTGTTTAAACAGATGTTATTTAAAAATGAAACCATGACAGCTTCCTATAACTAATCATTCTATAAAGTTAAAGAGTTTTCTGCCCGCCTCTGCCTTATTAGTTTATTTTTACAAAATATTTTAGCAGAAAGACTACATTATTTCATCCTGAAAGTTTCCAGTTTCATAAAGTTACAAAACAAAAATCACGGTAATAATTTTCACAGAATCCCTGAAAATTGATTGAGGGTGAAAAACACAGGCACTGTACCACTCAGCACCGCTACATGGGGTTCCTGCAGGGTCTCTGCCACACAACTGTAATGGTAGAACCGTCAGAAACAGTGTATAAACTGTGGAGGTTAAAAACAACTGCTTTATTGTTCTGAAGCATGAAACAATTTCCATTGCAAATCAGAATATTTTGAATGGCAAGGGAATGACGACAACATTGCTGTAAAAAGTCAAGCCCCATTTATGAAACACAGTCAACGTAACTTAGTTTAACCTGCTAATCCAGTTGACCTCGTAAGCAAATGGATTAACAGGGGACAGACTGCATCCAGTTTTGGTCCCCCTGAGACATGAGAGACACTGTCTAACTGGAGGGAGCTCAGCAGGGGCCACCAAGATGGTCAAGGCTGGAGCACTTTCCCTGTGGGGAGAGTCTAGGGAAGCTGGGTTTCATCAGTTTGGAGACGGGACGGCTCTGGGGGTGCCTAGCAGCCCCCCAGTACCTCTGGGAAGCGTATCGAGGTGACAGCCAGGCTCTTCACAGTGGTGCACAGCAGGAGGACAAGGGAGAACTCACGGAAGTTGAAAACAGATTGATTCAGACAAGACAGAAAGAAAAGCTTTTTCACTGAGGACAGCCAAGCAAGGTTGCCTGGTCTCTGTCCTCATAGGGTGTGAAGACCCAAATAGATGAAGTCCTGGGCAACCTGTCGGACCTCAAGGCTGACCCTGCTTTGAGCACAGGGCTGGCCTAGAGACCTCCTAGGGTCCTTTCTAGCTTATGTCATCCTGTGATCCCTATACAACAGTGATCCTAGATAATAACTCTAGCATCTCAGATCAGCCTTCTAGCTCAAAGGGTCAGTCTTGAGCAAGCCTAAAAGGAAATCCAGTAATTTCTCAGCTGGGGAACTGCTAACACTATGGTTGACATATAATGAAGTCTCCTAAATCAGCAGGAAAAAAGGGAGTTCCTGACACATACTTTTCAATTTCAAAGCAATGAATGAATGGTAAGCTCTCCAAAGATCTCCCCGTGACACTCCGTTTACATTCTGTGGTTTGACCAGTAAAACAAAGGGACAAAACAGCAGGCTAATAAAAAATACAGCAAGTTCCAAAGCATCATGCTGCTACTTGCTGGAATGCAAACTCAGCCTGCAGAATACAAAATAACTGATGGCAAAACAACTGCACCTTGATGTAGACATGAATAAAGTACATCACTTTATCTCAGTCACAGTTTTTCCAATACTAACTGAGAATATTACTTTATCTACCTAAAACTCAATTTTAAAAATTCTTTATCCAATAGCAAACAAGAATTAACAAAATGTCTGTAGCACAACAGAAGCGAGATGCAATCACTGCAAGTACTGGTGTATTTTTGGAGACTGCATGAGTTGCAGGACCAAGTCTAAGCACGTGCCTTGTCCTCTTCTGCAAGGGCTAATCTCGTAGAAAGCAGAGCAATCTGTTCTGGCAGGCCACACGCATTTCCATGTGAAAATGGCTCATGACTCAGTGCACACCTGCTTGTCACCATAGCTGAAACACAGCTTTAACACAAGCTAGCTTCAGGGATAGGGAATCGGTCTTCTTCACTCTCCTCTCCCCTCTTCCCCTGCTCCCCAGCAGATGAATTAGTATCTTTTCTACCACACTAGAGGTCAGTATAACGACTTTAGGAATAATCATCAGAAGTGATGATTCTTTACAACAACAGAAACCATTTTTCTTTATTGATATATGTGACACAGTCTAAAAATTGTAATAAAAACTGGTCAGAAAAATTAATGGCAACAGGAACCATTTTTCTGAATCAAAAGGAAAAAAATGCATTATCTGAAAAAACCCGCAAACCTCACTTGATATTTTCCTTCTATGCTTTTTATGAAGTTCTTGAGTAAAAAGAACCCTTTTCCAGTTGTATCTCATTTACATGCCTTTCAGAGTTCCTAAATTGGGACTTTATATTTAAACTATTTTATGGTTTATGAAGATCACACTGCAGTTCCAAAATATTAAATTGCTTAGTACTTAACATTCACAGAGCTAGTTCCTCACCCAAATCATTACTGAAGATACTGACATCAGTGGAAAAAAGATCTGATTTGAGGCTCCTAGTAGATAAGTTCACTCAATTTTATAGCAGATTAATTATGTATATTAGAGCAGGAACTCTACTGTTCTGCACACATACTACACAAAGCATTAGAAAGCATTTCTAAGAGCACTAATACAAAATGGGAACATAAATTTTATTCAAAATACAAAACTAGAAAATTCTATCTAGTTCTAAAATTTTGCATTTCTAAAGTTTCCCCAGCTGTTGTACTGCTAGAGTCTTAACATAAAGCATATGCAGTAGTTACTAATACTATTAATGAGATTAACAGAAAAATCAACAAACAAATAGTAAGAATTCTCATTGCAATTCAGAGAGCTATAACTAGGAACCTATTCATCAATGATGGTATTTGTAAACTAAAAGTATCCGAGTAATCCTTCTATTCTTTCAGATCTTAGCAACAGTTACAGCCACAATCTGGAGATGTGCTTGAAAAGGATGATGATTTAAATGCTGTTAATTTCAGTGCAGGCAATCTGTATATAAGGAGCAGAATAAAATCCAAAAGACAGAAAGTGTGTAAAAGGGAATTCAAAGATGAACGTTTAAAAAGGCAAACTAAAGCAAAGCAGAGCACAGGTAAGGGACAAGGGGCTGTACTGTACAGTGTATCAAAGACAGGACCATGGCAAAATAAAACAAGGAGCAAGTGATTAAATTTGAAATAAGGTATTTGCCATTGTAAAGTGACGGGAATGTTAAGTTATAATAGCAATTATGTTTCATAACGTTTCAGGGGAAAAAAAGATGATGACTATATTTGATTGTCAGGGAAGTCAAATAAAAGTAGATTTTAGAAACTGAGCTGTGAACTGATACAGTCAGAGCAGCAAGAAAGAAAAAGAAAAAAAAAAGAGGGAAAAGACACAAATTTGGAAACACAAGGAGGATTTGGACACAGTTTGCATGTACTAAGCAAGAAGAAGAAAGTGTAAACAAGCCACACTCAGAGGATGCTTGACTGACGGGAAGAGAGGATTCCAGAGAGCAGGGAAATAGAAGAAGCTTCAGATCCATATCACAGATCATCTTGGCAATGCTGCGCTTAGCATTCAGACTGAGCTCTTCATAATTCTTCCAAAGAAGGTAGTCCAGACATTCGTAATATATAGTAAATGGGCTCTTAAGTCACAGAGTTGCTGATCAGACAGACAAGACAAAAGGCAAACATTTTCCTCCCACCTTTGAGAAAGTGTGATGAGCCAGAGTACAAAGCCTAAGCCCCCTTGGAGTTTAGCTACTGCATGAACTCTGTTTAACCAAGCCGCTGCTGAGAAGCTGGATTTTAATAGTTTTTGCTTGTTTGTTCTTGGCAGTTATCCTAGCCATCCCAGGCGAACAGACTGCGTTCTGTGCAGGGCACATCTCATGAATAGCCATGGATTTTCACAGACACTGTTTATGTCATTTTAACTATATATTGAAGATATAGAATCAGATGCAAGACACTCTGGTATAAAAAAAGCTACGTAAGCAAATGAAAAGGATCAATGTGCCAAGTCTAATAACTTCCTCTTACCGGACACCAGTTACATATTTACATGCATACATATTTTGTACCTGTTTGTGACACTGAAGAATTTTCTTTAGAATTCCAAATTCAAAACAGTAAGCTTAGAGACTGTAAGATTAATCCCCCCAGGAAAAAAAAAAAAAAAAAAAAGGCAAACATCCTCTGACCTCTTGACAAAATTTATAGGCTTGATGATTTGACAGTCTTTTTCTGTTCTACTGCTTTTTCAGCACTGTACTCATAGATTACGGTCATTCTGCAACCAAGACACCCTGTGGAGCCAAGAGGCATTCTTTCTAGAAGAAATTGCTGAAGCAATGGTAAAAGCAATTAAACCAAGAGGGCGTGAAAAGACGAAGACCTGAAAGTCATTCTCTGAAAATAGATATATCTGTCTCAATTCCTTAAATAGTCACTGAAACATGCTTTCCATTCCCCAACTTAATCTCTGCCCGCTCATTCTTTTCAGGTAGTTTGCCATTTATAATACTGCACAAATTTGCCAAGAGGAGCCTCATAACATGTTTGTTAACTCTATAATAAGAGGAATTATAATAACATGCATGTTAAGTATTGTAATGAAAAGATTTCCCCTCTCTTCTCCACTTGCACTGTAAATATAAGTTTTTGGATGAACACAGTTTTAGTAAAAGAGTTCAGAATATACATTTTCCAATCAACCTCGCAGATCTTAAAAAAATGGTTTGATTTGGTATATGGCTCCATGTTTTAAGATCAATCCCTGGCATGCATTGCACACTATTTACAAATGATGGAAAACAACTGAACTAGTCTATACTTCTCACAGAACCAGACTGATATATAAAAATTTAACAATGTCATAAAACACCTACTTATGATTTTGTCACTATTACTTTCAAAATATTTAGCATAACATTAATCTTAAACTTGTCAGTCTACAAGTCTTCATTTAGCAGTTTTTTCATATTTGATACAATGTTTCATGCTATCTGCAAGATTACCCATAAAACTTTAACACAGGAAAGACAAGCTTTATGAACACTTAAAGTGGTAGCAACAAAAAATAATACAAAAGTACACAGTCCTTGAAGAACAGGTTAGCCAGTAAACATAATATGGTATGAACAGACATACCCAGGGAGCAAAAAGAGTAAAGAGATTCCATTTTATTACAAACACCTTTCAGAATAGATTCCCATTCATACACATACTCAAAAAAAAAGAAAGGTCAAAACAAATGGAAATGTAACTACCATTGTGAGCAGAAAGACAGAGAAAATTAAAATGGAAAACCTGCTGTCTATAGGAACACCAACACAGCTTTCCTTCCAAAATTACTAGTTATTCCAAATTTTTAAGGAGGAAAAAAAAATCTCTCTCGCTATTGTGTCAATAGAACAGTATTATATGTATACTCTGCAAAGTATACAATCAAGATGACAGCTTGACACTAAAAACATGGTCATTACTTTTATGGCCTTTCTATATAAACAAAGACTTTAAAAGAGCATCCTTTTCCAATTCAAAATAAATTCCAACATGATCTAAAATATGAACTTTGCATTGAAAACAAAATCATTAAATGGTCACAATAATTCTTTTTGAAGATAGCAGAAGGATGGATTGAGGTTTGATTTTGGTACTTTTTTTCAAGTTTTACTTCTGGTTAGGAATCAGTATGTTGAACTGGATATCTAAAATTACTTTGCTGATGAAAAAAAAAGTCAATTATTTACCAGGAAATTTAAATGAACGTAATGGAATAAAACAATTTTGGGACCAAAGAAAACTTTATCCAAGGCCAGTGTTACCATATGCATATGAGCTGCATTCTAGATTCCCTGGTTAGCTAGGCTGATGAGAACTGAAACATACATATATCTTCACTATGTTCCTTCCCTTCCCACACACACATAGGAGAGTTTAACTCTGCTATGGTAACTTCTACGAAGTCTTTCCATTCAGAGATACCCTGAAATGAAATTGGCTGAAGAAGAAAAACAACAACAAACCCTGCACAAAACAAACGAAAAAAAGACACCCTTACAAAAAACCCCCAAAACCACCCTCAAGAGCTTGCAAAAAACTCACTGAGTTGCTTTTTATTTATTGCAATAACCGCAAAGTACTTCATATTCCAAACACATCCCACATTATTTGCATATTCATTTATTAAAATTTATAACTGATAGTATTCTGCTTTATTGAAAAAAGGAAACTCATTAGACTGATAATTTGCAGTCTTCCTATATCAACAAAAAGGAAGATGAACTGCAGAAACATCATTTTGAATTCTTCCATCCACTGACAGACTTACCTTCTCTGTGGCCTAGGAAGATTTTTTTAACCCAATACAACTGCTGAGAACAACTTCCTTCTATTAGAACAAATTTGACTTATTTAAAAAATGTGAAACAGTAAATTTAAACTCAGTGCAAAATAGAGAGCAATTGCTAAGCGTTAAGAAAGTGCTGAAGATATCTAAAGGGCAGACTGGCTGGATGTAAAACAAATCCTATGGCTATGCCCCATTTACTCATGTATTTTATGTGTTAGAAAACATGTTCTAAATCAAATCAAGATCCTGAATTTGGTTTATTTTGTAGTTAGCCGTAACAACAGGAGTAGTATTCTGCTATAAAGACTTGTGGCTTTCTGAAGCTATTGGAACAGAGAATATTATATGCCTGGTACGTTCAAGGTGGTCTTTGTAATTATCTAAGAGCAGCTTTCCTTATTTACAGATTGATGAAATTGCGCTCAACGGTAATTTTAAGAAGAGCTCTAAAAGTACAAAGAGCCAGCATCTATTATTCAATCATAACTTTCTTTCATGTTATTCATGTATTTATTTACTAAAGCTGTTTTTGCCTACTGAACAGTTCATACTTCTCTATGAATTTTAAGTGACGTTTGAACACCTGGATGCAAAAATATCCTTGGGCTAATGAAAGTACTTTTAAGAAGCAAGGTTTAATGCTATTTTTCATGTGTTCTCTATTTGTAGAGAACATTAAGACACAATCACGCATCTATAATATAGAGAACAAGTGAAAAAAACATGTGAGTTTGCAAAGAACAGCACCAATCTTGCTTTGAATTTGTATTTTATGAATTAAAGGTGAAAGAGGACCATATGGAAACCCATGATAGAATAAAAATTCAACTAAACTGGGACCAGAAGAGGGAAATGTACAACTCATTTCCATATCAGTAATACTGGCAGTATTCACTCAGTCTCTATGTAAAAAACCTAACAGGATTATGAAAGAAATAGTAATAATGTCAAGTTACCCACAAATAAAATGAGTCAGAAGTCCTAGAATAGGTGTGTCAGAGGAAATGTCAATAAAACCAGATGGAGCCTGTGTGCATGGGTTTGTGTTACTTGTGAAAAGCACAGCTGGATCCTATGTGAACAGAGGATCACCGCGGAGACAGCATCCTCACCATGGACCGATGAAGGAGAGAACGGCAGTTACAGTGGGTACATCTGGGGACGGCAACTGTTGCCAAATTATAACCACTATCTCTACAATGGGAACTCTGATTAATCTTTCCGTCAGAAATATCACAAAATTAAATTCTCTTACGCAAAAACAAACAGACCCCCCACCTAAACCATACCCATTTTCCTTCTATGATAGTTTCATGTTTCGGTATTTGTCCTGGACACATATATACGTCTATATGTATCACATTTTAAAATAGAAACAACTATGAAATCTTATGATGACTGCTTCACTGTCTCTGCCTAATAACATAGCTTAAGATTTCTCCTAACTTCTACAAAATTTTATTTTATTTTATTGTATTAACTTATTATTTAACTTTTAAACTTTTTTTTTTTAGTTATTCTCCAATGTTTGTTTTGTTCTAAGAGACATGACACACCAACTCTAAACATAACTAATCTGTTCAAAGCTGGCCACAAGGCTGTGATATTTACTTCCTCTGAGAATATCTTTTAAGATTTACAAATAAAATTCAAGTAACAGCACAAAAGAAATAATTATTAGTATTCCTGAAAAACTAAGTAATTACATCAGTTCCTATCATGGCTGATCTCAGCACAGAAGATTTTAAAATACAAAAAAAAAAAGTCCAAATGATTAGCTGACATATAATGTGAAACCAGAAGAATCTTTGGAGGACTCCAAGCGTGTACAGGTCTTGGATCTTTGTTTTTATGTTTACAAAACATAACTATATGCTTACTGTTTTTACGATGTACTTTATTTTTTCACTCTAAAATAAAATCTTTTTTTTTCCATCTTGCAAATTTGAAATCAATTTAACAAATGTCTCTTTTCCTACTCAGTTCAGTCTCTGTGGGCATTTATATAAATTGCTTTTACTCCAATGACCTTGCCTGTCAGCTCTTGATATTTTGTCTGATTTTTCATTTCATTGGCTCAGCAAATTATCAAGTTGGAAGTTGTGTAAGACACAAGCTTCAATGTTTTTTCATTTCACATAAGCATCTATTTTCCTTGAGTAAAAGTCTGTATTAATCAAAAAGGCTACTTGTGAAGGAAACAAAATAAATCAACATTAGGGTCTTCCCTCCCCCCCCCCCCCCCCTTTTTTTTTTTAATATATAATTTCCATCCCCATTTTTCTGAGAATTATAACTTTGATTTCCTGCATGCCTCTCTTGGATACCTAACTTAATGAAGCATTATTAATTATGCCCTAATATCCAACAAGTTAATGCCACTCTTGCATTTGTGGTTTGCTCTTCTGTTCCTTTCCCGAGAAAATGGTAGACTCCGCCTACTGGAGTAAGGCTAAGGCTAAAGTTTGCTACCTGACTGTGTCATGCTTAAAGTAATCTTTGGCTATTTTTGTTTTTCTTACCCTTTCCTCCAGTAAAAGGGAAAATATACCCAAACAGAAGGATTTTATACCATAGGAAATTCTATGGTATAAAACAGATCCTAGCACCATTCTTACCTGAATCGTTACTGACAAGACTGCATTATTGGTGCAAACATTTCAGGAAGTTATCCTTGCTATTTGTAGTACATTTTCATCCTAAACCTAGCAAATGCAGCCCTAGAATTTCAGTTAATCTTTTGACCTAACAGACACTCTTAAATGAGACTTGAGCAAGCATCATAACTGCTCAGAAAAGAAGACTGACTTGCCAACAAATAAAGAGAGGTTATACCGGAATTATTGATAAAATGCATACCAATAATTCCCTTAAACCATCAGTAAAGCAGCACAGCAGTCAACAGGCTAACAAAAGTCCTTGTCTTATTCCTCACTTACCCACCTTTAGCAAAGTAACTGACTCCACAGCATTAGCAATTTAAAATAGGAGGGAAGCAAAGCTGCGCTCAGCTGGAGGAAATTTTGGCTTCCACTTGGTTTTGATTTTCTTCACTGGCTGTTTTTCTGCACTTCATAAAAATAGTATCATACTTCTTTCATATTACCAAATCAAGTAAGAACTGTGCAGCAGGACTCTTTGAACTGGGTGTGAAATATACTGTTCATACTTCAGTACAGATACTAAAGTGAAAAGATACAGGAAAATCTCAAAGAAAAAAATATCTGCTTTACTTCCTAGTAAATCTTTAATTTCTAGTGGTGATACCTTTTTAGGTTAGCAGTAAGGGGTATTCATGGTATCCAAAAGTTTTTAATACAACATTAAGAATATTAACCAATACTTTAGTAATTTCCCTAATACCTACATTAACCTTCTGTTTCTGAACCTCAGAGATTTGTTTAAAATAAAACACTGACTGTGCATATCCTGAATGGATATTAAAGACCACAAATAATCTTAAATCTTATTAAACATTAGTAGTATTACCATTCTTATAAAGTACATCAACAGTCTAGTTCCAAATATTATTTTTCTTCTGGGTTCAAAAAAAATCCTGTTGCACAACTATACCAAGCAAACAGGACTTACACACTTTCTGATGCAGTTTATTTGAAGATTAATAAGAATTAAATGTAAATATTTGTAGCCACTAAGTCAAAGCAGTAACATTCTTTAACGTTCACTTGCTTCATTTGGAATGCTGTTAGTTCCCAGAAGTTCTTTGAATAATTGCTCAAAGTCATCAAAACTCTTCTTTACAGAATCCATAAGGGGCGAATCCATTATCTTTATGATTTATTGAAGTCAACTCTCTTCATTTTAATCTCCCCACACCACCGTTCCATAAACACCTTTTATAAAATAAAAATATCTGTAATAAAATTTCCTATTCCCCCACTACGTCAGCATTTTTCAACAAAATCAAACCAGTGAAGCTAGCTTGTCTTTCAAAAAATATTTTCCCATGTTTAGCCAAAATTAATTCTAAATATATGTATTTCTTCAGGTAGGTCTGAAAAAGTTGTATACATATAAAATCAATCCTTAGACAATTCTATAAGAAGTGAGAGAATCTTCTTTGAAATTGGACAAAAAACTACCTAGAATTGGATGCCAGCACTCTACCACAATGGACTTTTAAAACACCACAATTGCAGGGGAAAAAAAATCCCCTTCAAGAGTCAGTTAAGCCAAATGATTAAACGGAGCTTCTCCTACCCGTATCTTCCTGTCGAACCCAAAGAAAAGAGTTATTTGCAGTTATGTAACTGCAAATACGGTTTGTATTGTTATTCATTTTTTATTGGTATTGTTACCAAAAAGCTAATGTTACTTGGCCATTATAAGATTCCTAAATCTAATGAAGCCTGTATCTATATTCAAACTAGGAGAATGATGTTGCTATCACATAAACAGTTTTGGAAAATGAACGCATTTTTATACTTACTCTTTATAATGGACGTTGAAACTTAAGTTACTGTTATAGAATACAGCTTATTTGTAAGTATAGAAAACATTTACAATACTCTTCTGTATGATAATTTGGATGGAACCAATTTACATACTGAAAACTAGACAAGCCATAGGATTTTAAGAACAGGTTAGTATATCCACAGGGACATAAAAATTCAAATCTAACGACTCTCATAAAAATACCAGTCAACTGAATTCTCTTGCCTAGTATCCTTACAGTACTTTAATCTTTTGAAAACATTAGAACCACCAAACTAAAAGAACGGCAGTATCAAGCAGGAATAATTTTTAGCCAGATGCCTGCTGCTGCTTTTATGACATTCCACATTCCATCATTACAGACTAGCACAAAATCTTGTATGATTGCAGCAGCTTTAATAAGTAGAGCTGAAGTGTTGAAGGCAACACTGCTGCCTGCACATCATACACCACTTCAGCACCAGTATGCATTTTAGGTTTCTCACCTTGTCAATCATTTTACGGGCTTCCATTTCTTCAGAATTGGGATTTTCCAACTCGATAGTGTAAGTACCTTTGTCACTCTGGTCATCTTCATTGTCCTTTTCAGTAGCAGCAGAAATATGTTGGCTTTTCAACTTTTTGTCCATCTCCTGGTTCTGACTAGGTCTATGGCCGAGGCTTCCCGAACTCTTTAACAATGCAGCTTGTAAAACGGGTAATGCAGCAGAAGGTTCTTCTGATTTTTGTTTTAGAAGTTTTGCATGAACACCATGTACTGCTCTGTGATGAGATGAGCTAGTTTGCACAGATGAAGGGACTGCTTTCTCTCCTGACATAGGTTTCATTCTTTCAGCTCGTGCATGAGGTGTTGGAGATGGAGACTCTGGGCACGGGGCTCCTGCATTTTGAGAAAAAGAGTAAGAACGTCTCTTTCGAGGATGGTCTTCATCAAAGAACTCAATCATAAAGGCAGTCTGACTCAAGCTGGCTTGCTCTTGCTGCTTTTCTGTGGAATGGACTTTCTGGTGTGACTTTTTCAGCTCTGCGTGATGATGCCTTAAGTGTTCTTCAAGTGCTGCCCTCTTAATGTAATGCCGGTGTGCACCAGCATTTTCTGAATCACTTTGTGTACCATCATCATGCTTATTCCCTACAAGCAAAGCAAAAGAATATATAGCACAATGAAACAAACAAAAAAAACCCACCCCAACCCAAAGACTGGCAAACCAAGAAAGAATTTCAAATTTGTTTTCTGATTGGACTCCAACAGCTTTCAGTACCTGGCTCTGCACGTTCTGTACAGCTCCTTGTAATGCATTCAACTCGCTACAAAATACCTTACAAGCTGATCGGTAGCAGCAGTGCAATTAAATCACCCTTTTTCACTGATATTCTCATCTGTGAATACTTATCAGTGACTTACAAAAGCTGGTATTTTATCAGCTGTACTACAGTATATTTCCAAATTACCTTAATTTTGTTACACAGCCAGTTGGTTATAAATGACTACTGAAACATTCCAGGCAGGGTTAAGCAGAAAAAAAACCACCTTAAAATAGTCCTTCCGGTAGCTGAAACGACCCACTGAGAGCCACCGTTCATATTGTTGGATTCCTCACACATTTACAACAGTTCATCATGAGAAACGTCTACTGAAAATTGGAATCAATTCTTTATTACTCTTTCCAATAAGTACAATGACTTTTTCCATCATTCACTCCCCTCAGCTTCTGATGTATGCATGTAAACTGGTTGCTATTACTTATTCATTCCAGAAACTACTTTGAGATCTATGAATAAGGATTATGTATTTAATGAATCACATGCACACATATATATGTATATACATATGTATATGTATACATACATAATGAACCGTATATATACCTATAAATATACTTTGTAATGATACCTGAAGATGCATGGAAGGCTGGATATTCATCCACAGTAAGTCACATTTAACACAGAGCAACTTGAAGTACAATGAAAGTGTCTAGACTTCTAAGTTTGAGCTCAGCCTGGGAAGGCACAGTTTAACCTTCTTTGAACTCTTTTGGATAAAGTCTTACTCATGTATACATAGAGTGTACATTTTTTTTTTTTTTAATAATTCTCAAGAGAATAGCTTTTTTAACATTTTCTCACTTACACAGGATATGCAGCAACTATTCAGTTAAATAGTAATCACATATTGGGAAATCTTATTTATCAGACTCATAGCACAGAATATACAGCTGAAATCCTTATTTACATTCCTGTTTTCTATTCATTTGGACAGTGCCTAAGAAAATGATGTGATGGTTCATATAATCCAAATAATAACAATAAATATCAACACCACAGTGAAAGTCATGTAACATATTTTTAGCAGTGTGACTTCAGTACAGAATATTGTAAGAAAAAGCTGAGGAAAAAAAACAAAGAGGTCTTGTTTTGTTTTTTTAAAAATCAAACTTCTAAAGCGGCTAGGTATCTTCCCTACTATGATTTGAAAAAGTACAATGAGTGAGAAAATACAAAATTCAGGTATTCATTATGCCCATATGCACCCCATAGTTTACACCTCTTTCAGGTGAAAATTTACCAAACTTTGATGTCTTTCTACCAGGAAAAGGCTAAGGCCTTGTAAACAAAGTCCTTCCTATTTATCAAAGTGACACAGCTAATATTTTAAAGAATGTTCATAAATGTAATACAGCATCATGAAGACCAAAGAATCCTCAGTGATACACTCTAGAAGAAATATTATACTATTATCTTAATGGCACTACATTGATGTAATTATTTTTCCAGAATTTTACTTTTTAGCTGAATTTGGAAGAGTCAGCCTTAAAAAGCAGACTTTTGATCAGTAACACAAAGCTCGTTGTACCCAGTCCCTGCTGGTTTAAGAGCTATACATGATAATGTTGCAGAATCAAGAAAAATGAGAATTGCAGGGTTAACATGCTGTAATTAGAAACAGAAAATAAGACAGACTTGAAAAAGTTCTTCAGAAGTTTTCATTCTGAAAGTCTGAATGTCACTGGAATCTTCATCTGAACATCAAAACTATTTTCTTCTCTATTCTGCTAAGAGACATCCAAAAGAAAGTACTTACCATGATCAACGCTTGATTTAATTTTATTCTAAGTGTCACTGTCTGCAGTAAATCAACATCTATAATCACCTACAACTCCACTCAACAGCAGCATTCTTACAAATACAATATTCTGTAAGCTTAGTATAAAAATTGAAGCTCTTGGTCTATTTCAGATTTGTGACTCAAACGTGATCCATCAAACACGATCCATTTAAGCAGAGTAACTATATGATGTATTCTTTGCCATAAATGTTTTTCTTAGAGCACATGAATATTCACAGAACATATGCTATTGGAAGAGCTGCTAAAAGCATAAATTGAGCTTCAGAGCTTTGATTCTAAAAAGCAATTCAGCTTTTTAAAGTAATGCATGGGAAAAAGTTAAATATATAAAATTTAACTAAGGTTTGGGTTTTTTCCTGTTCCCTTTCAGTATCAATGTTTCAAATACCTGATGTTTTCAGCTGTACTAGAGTATCTCCAATTAGTATACACATTGTAAGATGATTTAGGATTCGGTTTCCTGTCCTCTTTTTAAGACTTAACACTACAATAAAATTTCCCAGTGTGGATCCTCGTGCACATGTGGAGTACCTGCCGTTTCAACTGAACTCTGCAAGAGCTCAGGGATCCCCTCACTGGATGCTGGTGAGGAATCGTTGCTTTCAGAAATAAGCATAGCTGGAATTATTCACTTTACCTTTCAGTCTCTTCAAGTACACTGGAACATCACTCTTAATACTTTTGGAATCCTCCTCTGTTGGTTCCCATATCATTCTAGGAGGATTGTTCTGTGCTAGCCAATCTGCTACTTTGCTCTCTGCAGCCATCATCACCGTTTGAAGCCCAGGCAGGTCCTGGCCACTGGAGGAAGAAGGCTTTTTTGACTTGTGACGCTGTTCCGACGTGAATTTTGTCACGTGATCTTTGATCGTTACTTTTCCTGGAGTGTTGTCATCAAATTCAATGGTAAAGGAAGCATGACCTGCACCTGTTGCATGGGAGGTTTGGGTGTCTTTTGTTGGAATTTCATGAATAGTACTTTCGGCTACCTGTGAAGGCTGCTGGAATTCTTTTGTAGGGATTTCAAAATAACTTGGCTCCCTACAGAAAGGATAAAGTTCTTCACTTGCAGCTGCAGATTGCTCCTCAGCTTGCTTGGCATCTGTGCTGCATCCTATTAAGAAAAATAAAACACAGATTTCACAATACTTGGGAACTTCAGGTTCTTCAAGAAGTTTCTGCACTCCTGTAAAGGCCACTTGAGTAATTTCTGGAATAAACAGTAAGATTGTGGAGAAGATTGAGCAGCGTAGTGCTGGAAAGGTAATCCCAGAATTACATGTAAAAAGTATTACTGAAAAGACAGCACGAGCTTTGGCTGTAAGGAACGTAAAGTGGAAAAAAACTCACTTCGAATTTGTCAAAGGAAATTTGCATTCCAAATATTTTTAGATGATATAAAGGTCAGATGCGTTATTAGCATATGGAGAAAAGGTAAACCACATTAGAGAACTAGTTGAGCTGATCATTATTGCAATTCCAATTCACTGCAATAACATCAAATCAAGGTGCCCCCAAAACAAGTGCTAGTGATCTGGCTTTCATCTCCTGCAGTCGATAGCTAATATAATTTTGTTTGGTAGAACCCTTTGGAAAAACAATTCACACATTAATGCAAGATAAACATTAATTCTGGCTTGAAAAAGTTTCATACTGATAAGCACTGGAAAGTGTTTTGGAATTCAAACACTTCGTTTCCACAAAAGATAAAACCAAAGCATCAAGCTAAATCCTACTGTCATCTGCTCTTATCTTACTTGCTTCCATACTTTGTAGATGAACAGGAAAAGTAACAATAGCTGCAAGCACGCAGAACGTTACCATGCTCTAACTGGGTAAAAAAAGCACCATGTGGAAGAAGCACGAGGTAGTAATTGAAAGTCCCAGTGTATAGTCTGAACGAAGGTTAAAAGCTTCTTGTGGTTGCCAGCAAAGCTACCAACGTGCCTTTAAGAAAACAAACCTTCTGGTTGCATTTCATGAACTAGTAAGCTAGCCAAAATATCTGGTGTAGAGATCTGCTATAATCAACAGATGCTTGAGGTGTTAGCAGCAATGGCAAGTTACAGTCCAGCAAAAGAATTCTGAAGAGTTCCTACATGATTTATCATGAACCCCATTAAGATGTTGAAGAAATCATTTCAGGTTGCCAGGTAAAGGAATAAGAATGCAATTAATAGAGTTCTGGTGCTAAAAATAGCCACGCTGTATTAGCTGAGACAATATTTCTATATGAAACTACTATGCAACAAGGTGGAAACAGAAACATTTATAATGGAGTCAGGAATTTAAGGGGTGAAGGATGCAGGACAGCTTAACACGCCGATGCTGTTCTTCACAAACACATGCTTTTTGTGAAGATTTAGGAAAAAGTTAAAAACCAAAAAATAAAAAGGATGGTAATTTGATACAGAGACACAGAACTAATTAACAGACAGCATAAGAGCTGGAAAAGTTAAAACCAAGAATGCTGTTAAGGAGTGATAACAAAAATAGTACACATTTTTTATTATTGCCATGCTTGGATACCAACACGATAAAATAACTGATGCAGGTAACACAGCTATTTAATTTATTTTATTTAAAAGTAGCTGTTGCAAACACAAAAGACGTTCATATACTTTTTCTACTGTGCTGTTGCATTCCAAGAATACCCTAGCTAACGCTTTTCACTGTAGTGTCAGCTAACTCACCTCTGTGGGGTAGTTTTCAGGCACTACAACAGCAACTCACCACTCCCCTCCCTGGGAAGCAGAATGCCTTTTTACTCCCCTTCCTGAAAACATTTATGCTGGCAGACAAACAAAATGGGATGAATTCATTTTACTGATGCAAAGATCATTAAAAAGGCTTTTATGTTTATAGAGAAAATGCACAGAAATAAGCAAAAGTCACACTTTGCAGCTAATAAATTTCAAGTAAAATACCATCAGTCTCCATTTGTTTCGGTCAGCTAACAAGCTGGAAGAGATCAAGCTCTAGCAGGATCCATTCTAGAGCCAGGACCCTTACAGTACGCAACACTGTCACTGGACAGGAGAGTAATCCACCAGGGAGCCAATTCATATGTATCTTTTTTTTTTTTCCTACAATCCTGTTCAGAGCTTCAAGACTACAATTCCATGCAATTACTGTAACCAAAAATTAAGCAAGATACAGTGCTCAATGCTCCTTCAAAAGACAACTGGCTAATACAGTGTGTTTTGAGAGATACTTCTACTTCTGGGCCAGGGGCAAGAGCAATCTGCTGGCCAAAAAAAAATTATATTTTTTCAGCAAATATGAAATAACTGGTTCATCACCATCTTTTGGAAACTGTAAGAATGTAGCCAAACTGCATCAGATGTATGGTAGGCTTAAAATGAAGGGATCTATTAATACTGGCTTGTCAACCTTGATGGACAACTTCACAAAACAAATGTTCCCTGTGAAACTTGCCTGCACCAAATTTAACATGTGAAATCAACAGTTTATACTATAATGATATGTGCAGTATTTGATTCTAGTATTTTTGATTAAACAGATGCTAATATGGTTTGAATCTAAATTATGACAGAGTGAGTTTAATCAAAAGAAGAAACTGAACTACAATTAAATTTTAATTTTTTCTAAACTAGGAAAATTCTTAGAAATTATAAAATAAAAATATCTGCAGTACAAGTTAATTTTAATTACTTAAAAATCCTATTCTCAGTCTGAAGTACTTGCATTTTTAGAATACTTAAATACATCACAACTGATTACACAAGGAATTGAAAACAATGAAAAAACAAAAAATATAGAACCTGATCTGAACCACCCTTCAGAATTTTTCACCCAAATTCTAAATGCAAGTCCTTACAGTTTTCTAAATATTGCAAAAAGTGATCTATAAAACAGCCTTACCTTTGAAATCCTATTATAAAAGTCATCTGCCAAGATGAAGGAAATTACGTATCAGACTAAATACAGACAGCTTTAAGAGAAAATCCTCAAGCAAATACTGAAGATAGCGGTCACCATGGCTCTATAATTTTTAAACAAAAGCAGCATAGTATCTGTACAGCAAAAGAGGCAGTTGTGTGGAACTGAAAGTGTGTTTTGGGAAAATGGGGGGATGGATGGGTTGTGAACTGCAATCTCTTCAGGGACTAAAGTGATTTCTGAACTGGCAAGAGTGAAAGGAAAGGAGTAGAAAAAGAACCGGGTATCTGCAAAGAATGAGCTCTCATTCTACAAAGGTCTAGAGCTACAAAAGACAACTGTGCAACAGTTTCTACAAGGCAAGTAAGGAAGCAGTGACTGTAGATGCTACACAGGTGTAGTGAGACTATTAGCAAAATAAATGAGGCTAGGAGAGACTAAGAAACTAATATTTGGGAAATCATAGGCTTAATCAAATGGAGATTCAGGGAGATCCTTTACTAGAACAGTCTCAGAGATGACCATCAGAAAAGCAACATTCACTTTTTGACATTAGCAGAATTGATTACACCTTCTAGGGCTTTTGTTTTTTTAAACTTTATTTCTTAAGTTACAGACCAAATACTCAGAATCTTAATATCTTACTTGCCCAACTGGACAAGAAATGTCATAGGTGTTCTGTGCTATTCAATACAATACACAATCACAAGAAATTGCCTGTGTATATGAATATATTATCATCTGCAATGACTGAATGAAACCTCAGAAAATATTTTGCAGTCTTCAGATTTTTAGAAATGTTCTTTTTTTTCTGCCTTAAAAATACAATTTTAAGAATAAAACTTGTGAAAGAAAATGATCTGGAATTTCCAAGCCCTTCTTGAAAAAATGTCTGTCAACCTGGAGCAAAATATTTAGTTCGCAGAAGGTATTAGAAGCAGCCAAAATAGCGTATTTACACAATACCCCAAAATACTTTTTGTATGTTATTATTGCACAGTACCAAATATAAAGCCATGTTTAATGAAAAAAAAGCTGAAGTTAGCGGTTTTGAACGTGTAATTAAATTTTTTTTTCCTTTCTCTTTCTCTCCATATTACTAATTGTTCTTTCCCACTTACCGTTTAGGTTCTTTTTTTGCTTTATAGCTGAAGCATATTTTTCATTTGTTATTTAAAGACGAGATTGTAAAAAAATACATGTAGTGATTCACCTAGTATTAAATAAGATCATCTTTGTCTTCTAATGTTATTACAACCTGTCCTATGAAATAATACCAAAATTTTCTCTCAAAATAAATGTATAAAAATCCCTACCTCTCATAATAAAATGTTTAACTGCATGCTTTAAAGGTGTTAAAGTGGAAAAAGTGCAAAACTAATCTTACTTTAACGTATTGCTGTCACGGCTCTAAAAAGTTTTGTAATCTCCCTGTGACATACTGTGTACATTCGCTGCTACAACTTTGCAAAGCAAGCCTTACACACGCAGCACTTGCATGTATGTATTCCAGGCAGCTGACTTCTGCCTTTTCTCAGATCTCTGGTAAAGGCATTAATGATGTAAACTTTTCTAAGTACTACCATACCATGAGCAGAGAACGCAGTTTTTGCTCTTCCAGGAAATGGGAGTGTAACACATACCAATAACAGTAATTACACACCTGGTAAACTTGCCAATATCATGTAAGTTTAACAGCTGGGGCACAGATAGTCACACTGTAGTTGTATATGCAAATGTTCATTTTAATACGGACTAGTAGATTGATGGAACATTAGAGCAACATGCATGTTCAAAAAAAAGCAGAAAGATTTTTTTTCTTTTTAAGGTTTTTGAGGCTATTCTGCTGTTTGCAAATAATTTCCATTAGTGAGTTTCTGATGTGATAGAAAGACAGTAACATCAAAATAATCTTATTAACTTGAGACTGTAAAGACTAATTGTCTATAGTTGGCTTAGCAGAAACAAATTACCCATTTCAATCTCCTCATTAAACCTTGCCCCATCTGTTATAATTCATGCCTTCTTTTCTATTCGGTGAATAATCAGTACCAAACCATTAAAGCATGAAGCAGATTCTTCATAGGATTGATTTGTTAAAATGTTATCAAGCTTTCTTGATTTGAGATACTGAACAAAAAGTTCAAGATCTTACATAGGTGAATTCACCTTTAATGTACTTACTTTTAGGCAGTTTATGTTAGGAAGCATGTTCCAAATCAGTGTTTTAGATAGTTAATACAATTTGCCCCATGAAAGAACAAATAACTGCATCAGTCTTGAACCCTTTTTTTTCAGTTTGCTTTTATTAAAAAGTGTCTAAACATGACAGTTTGTAATGTTTCAAATTTCCTTTCATTAAAGTGTTTCTTTATATTGATTTCCAATCATTGAATTAATCTCTATTATAAAACCTATGTGCCTGAATAAAACATTACTTGTTGAAAATTAACTTAATGTTTTCATGGAATGTAACTGTGGGCCAAAGAAGCCCCAAAAGCTTGTCTTTATTTTATTATTGTGTGAAAACATTCAGGATTTTTTTTTTTTTTTTTACACACTTCTACATGGACATAGTGTTCTGAGATTGAAGAAATGTGTAAGAAATGTGTCCAGAGAGGCAAATATCAACTCTCATCTGGTCTGTCTTCTCAGGCTCCCTGCCAACACTACTAAAACCCACCTACAACAGTCAAAAACATAGGACTAATGTCTACTCAGAGATTAAGTGATCAAGATAAATAAATCACTTGTCTATAGAAGGGATTTTAGTTCCACATCCTCCCAAATTAAATTGTTTTGCAATAATGTCAGGTTTTGTTTTTTTCCCAACAGTCTCTTCCTGTAACATTTCACATAAGTTTTTGTTTAGTGTGTGCTTATTCAAAATAAATTCCATTCTTGCAGATTTATTAGTATTTCAGTTTGAAGGAAACAGAAGCTATTCGTATTTTCTACTTAGACTAATTCCATCTGTAGGTGATAAATTAATGATTAAACAGCAGCAACATAAACAAAAGAGATTTCTAATATATGTTGGACATTTTTAAAAAACAGAAATGTATTTGCCAAGAATGCTCTGGACAGAAATTTTATTTTATTTAGTGTATATATATGGAAAACATACAAAATCAGCTAAACACGGTGGAAAATATTAGCCCATTTTCTCTACTCATAATTTATTTACTTTATGATGAATTCACTAAGGCAAACCATGTCAAAAATATCCCCATTACTGAAGGCCTGCCTCGAACAAACTTACTTTTGTCTATTACTGAAACAGACTGCACCTCCCTGGTTAGTTTGAGAGGAAGCTGGAATCTTACTTTTCTTTGAGCTCAGGAACTAAGACAGAGACACTGACCACTTGCTGAAAAATTGCTTGATAAAATAAATACCAGAGCATGTAAACCATTCCAATATTGCTTCTGAAAAACCGATTCAAAATGACGAAAAAATAAGTACAGGCATACTATTAAACAGAAGCCTTGTTAATGGCATGGCATCAGAACGACAGATTTTGGGATATTACTTTTTAATAATCCTATATTTAATAAGGGAAAATAACATGCATGTTTTAAAAATTAATGTAGATAGATACACATGAGTATTGAATGCTTCATGAATTCTTTTTTTTTTTTGTTTGCTACAGACACTGGCATCTAAGCAATGAAAACACAGATACTAGAGACAGTACCACCCCTGTTTTGGCATATACAGCCAGACACAGAGTCACAGGTTTCCAAGCCAACAATTAATATTTCCTGTAACCTGGAAAGCAAGGAGAATCATGTGGCTAGCAAGTCTGTCAATGGCATGACTCAAAGTCAAGGACTTAATTCTTCTTCATTGTAAATGATGACATACGTGCTTTCCCTTTTTGTTGAGAAAAATGGATGTGGAACAATGTCTTAACAGTCATTGTCTCTCATTATTATTGCCACTGGGAAAAAAACTTATATTCTTTAGGAATGCTTAAAAATATTTGAAGAACACGTTTCTAGACAAGATTTGAACTGTAGAGTTATAGATTGCTAATGTAGGATATTAAACCTCTAGTTAGTTAAAAAGCCTCCATAGGAGCACACGACAGCGTACTCCTCCTGTGCTCTGTACAGTAGTTTTTTCACCATAAACCCAACCAAATAAGAAAGTGTTCTGTAACTGGTACTGAATTATTTTATATGCAACAAAGTTCTTTAAGTTGCACAAAAAGACAGTGACTTCATTGCATCAAAGAGTTAGTTTAGTTTGATTTTACATGCTTTTTCTCCAATTCCAGAAAAATACCTGTGCGATAACCAAAGCAACTACTATTACAGGAAGAGAGAATTCCCCACCTCAGTTGAAGTACTCTAAAAAAACTATAAATTAAAAACTGTTGAGCCTCAAATACATGTCTAAACAACTAAACAAACATGGCTGAATATTGTCCTAATTTAAGTTTTACAGCTATTCTCTTTATTAGAGTAGCAGTCACTTTATTTATATGCCTCGTGATAGCTCTAGAAGCCTAATTATAGACACTGAGCTTTAAGTTTTGGCAATACATACTGTGTGTAGACAAGCTAACTGATCCCCTCCCTGTATTATGGGGAAATAAACTTTACCAGTTTAGACTATGCAAATCTTTACTGCAAGAACTGTGAAATGCAATTCCCACAAAGCAGCTTTATTGAATTACAGGAGAGAATGCTAGCATAGATCACCTTATATAGCTAAAAATCTAGTACAGATATAATATAGCACCATTTATTTTCAGAAATTATTTTGTTGAAATAGCCCTATACAATCTCTAATTTTAAGCATACAAAATGGTAGATATGGGAGGAATTGATAAATAAGACACACTGGTTCAGGTAACATTATTTTCTATATTTACTGATAACAAATTGTATTAAATACCAGGAAAGTGATACATTACATGTGAAATTGGTCTTTGGAAATACATGGTTTCTCACAGAATAAATTTTTTAAACTAACTTAATTTTAATAGGCTTTCACCTTGCAAACTGTCTAGGAACTTCCAAACATTAATATCTGTATAGTTCCCTGGTTAAGAATATATGGACTTACTAAAGAGGAAAAACCCACAAAAATAAGACAACAGACTTACCTGAAGCCCCCTTCTCATTCATTTTTTCGTCGTGCTTGCTATCTGGCTTGCAACCATTCTTTTCATCAGCTTCATCATCACCCCACCAGGCTGGCTGTCCATACAAAGGTGTCCCACGAGGCATGGCAGAAAGATCTATAAAACCAGCCCAAAGCGGAGGAAATTACTTTTCTGTTTAGTTGTGATATTTAGGTTAAAATAACATGAAGAGAAAGTCATTTGCTTGGGTCATTTCTCCTGGAAGCTGAAGGGAATCAGCTGCATGTATTTGCCTAAATACAAAACAAACTTGGAGGCTGGGTAAGTGATCTGCTTCTAAATATAAAAGCTTACTAACAACCTGATCAAAACTTCTGACACAAATGTTTATGCAAAGACAGCTGACATCTCTTATTGTTACCCTGATGTATCCGTAAACATTACTTTCTGCTTTCAGTTTGAGGTCATCCGCACAGCAGTACATTTGTAAAAGCTGTCCACTGCTATTTCTGTGAGAAGATTCTCGTTTTTACCCACACTGACCTTTCAATGAAATCTGAACTCCCTGTGTGAAAAACTGATCAAATTTTGCAATGTAGCCACGGTTCCAAATCACTGACAGCTACTACAGAGTGCTTAAAGTTACCTTGCGTAAAACGTTACTAAGCACAGCCTTTTTTTTTTTTTTTAATGTAATAGTTAAATTACAGTACAATTAAAAATGCTATTTCTTATATAGGATGTACACATGATTAAACACATTCAAACATAAAAATTAACTAAGAAACTCCCCCACTGATACAATTAAGATTTGTACCTTGATAATAAATTGACTGGATTAGTTGTCAACTGATCTCTTGGAACAATACTTCACCCTACTGAGATTTAGCCCAGTAAAAAAGGCAGAAATTCAATTCCAAAATTTATTAATTACACTTTAAGTATGTTTAAAATGTCACATTATGTGGAGTTTTTACTATCCACAGAAGTTCAGAAGCATGCTAAAAAAGCAAATGAATATCATTTTCCAAGTTTTTGTGCTTCTGCAGCAAAAAAGAACCTTACCCATTGATTTCTCTTCAGATTTCAGTGCTTCTGTAGTTTTGTGGTGCGCTTCAGCTGTGTAGTCTGTTACCTTGGACTCTGAGCTTTTCGAGTTGGTTTGCTTCACACCTTCTGCCTCTGAAGATTTTTGGGATAATTGGAGTTGGCTTGTGAATTTTTCATGCTACATATCATTGAATAGGGGGGAAAAAAAAAAAAGCTCAATGAGTGGAAAACCCCCCTACGTCACCAATAATTACACAATGACAGAAGAACATCTAGGAACTGCATGTTGTTACCTTAAGGGCTTCTTCCGGGACTCTCATCTCTCCCCTGACAACAGTAAAAAGATTAGTATGTAGGAAATGCTAAGGAAAATACTGGAAAGATTTCTCAAGTCATAAAAGGATTTTACAGAAATCAAAAGTTCTGCAGCCTATTCTGCCACTGGAATGGTAACACTTCTACAGATATGTCACTGTTAGGATGAGCATGTACAATCATATTCATCAAAACAATCGCACAATACAATTACTTACTATTTATTAACAAAACATGAGTAGACACTTTAAGGTTGTAACAATACAAGTTGTTTTTTCATTCAGTAGTTTGCTGAGTTTGTAATCTTCTCTACTTGTAAACAATCTCATATGATGCAAATAGTTGTGTATTTGCCTCAAAGTAATGTTTCTTAGCAACACAGGAGTTACACATTAGGTTTTAAGTTGTAATTGGAAGTTGAGGGTTCCTCAGTGAGAAGAAATGGAATGTACTTTATTGATAGTTCTGATCAAGGTACAGTATTCTAAAATGTGTCATTTTCTCTAATACAGGAATTTTTGTAATAATGAGAAAGAAATATTTCAAAGTTGCTTCTCATATAGTATGAGCCCCCTTAATTTAACATAACCATACTTAACAACAAAAGAATGTCCCAACACTTTGCATTTTTATGACAAGGATATCATATCCAAATCTCAGTTTATCTTCTAACTTCAGAGTGATGTATGTCTGTTCTGGAATCCTCACATCATTCACAAATGTCTACAGAAATAAATGAGGACAGATACTGTTATATTCCCAAATAATAAAATGACAAATCACTTCAGTAACTTTATAAGAAAGTTTTCAGCACTGCAAGTTTTCTACTGGTGATCAACTGGGGAATTAAACTATAAGCTCAAATTGCCACCTGTTTTACAAAATATTTCAAAAGAAAGGTTAAACACCAGTCACTAACCAGGCTGCTGACACCACGCTGGCCTTGAAAAGTTTCTTACAAGTTTACTCTTGCTAGCAGCATTTACTGAATTGTTGATTACCAGTCCCTCAAATTAGCACCTCCATTCATTATTTTTCTTGTCGTTTGCTTTTTCAATCCTAATTAGGTGTCAGAATTGATTTATCATCACATTTGTACATCATTTAACACTGGATATGAGAGTTCTGAGGTAGCTTATAATTTCCAAGCATTATCAAAGGACTAAAAGGAAAAATGGATCAAGCTACTGCATCTGAGTAACTCCAAATAGCAGTGATAAAAAAATCAATATATTGCGACTCTTTCAAGAGTAGGTATAACGACATTTGTAAGCAGAAAGAGCATTATTATACCAGCTAGCAGCAAGACAGAGGAAATTCCGTAGGTTTCACAATGTCTTTTGAAAATTCAGTTACTATTACAATAAGTAATCCTCTTGTCTTTGAAATCACTGGTGGAAATATAGTTGGAGAAATCAGACAAGCTTTCAGTGATTTGGAAAACAACTTGTGTACCTGAAAGTTTTCTCAGTATCAGTTGGCCAGTACAGATTAAAAACCACTTTTATTTCAAGGTCTTGATTAAACCGAACAGCAAAAAATTACATGGAATTTGCAAAACCATGCTGGTATAAATTTCAAAAGAACACCTAATATATATACAATAACTAATTACAGAAGCAGCAAGGAGGAAGAATAGCACATGTTCAAGTCAAAATGGATCTGAGATGTAATTTGGAAAAGCTGGAAAATATTTTCTCTCATCTCTGTGGGAAAATAATTAAATGAATATAAATAGGTCTTGAAGTTAGATTATTCAAGCCCTAAGAAAATTTTAAACCAGACACAAGCCCTTGTAAGAATGGGGGTGGGGTGGGGGGGGTGGGGGGGGTGGGGAGAGCAGGGAAGAGTTTATTCCGTCATTGGAACTGATCTGTATCTTTAAAGACTGATGGATAGTCTTAGCAAGGTAGACTGTCAGCGTCAAGCAAACTGCCCTGGTTACTAATGTCAGCAAGACTTGAAGTTGCATGTGGTGACTTCAGGCAGCAGAAATCAAGGACAATTACACACTAAGGGAGGAGTGGATGTTAAAGAGCTGAGACTGTTCTTCTCACAACTTGCCCTTCTGCGGTGGAAGAATATGCTTAAACCTTCAGGTAGAGACTTCTCCCAGAACCTGCCATCTCCCAAAGACAGTTCTCAGACTGACCCTTCTGGTCATCCTGAGTCATATCACCACCCTTAGAACTCTCTAAATTACACTGAACCTCTTAACTGCAAAAGTGAAGTGTTTCTTAAACTGAATTTTCTACCTTCAGAGAAAACTCTATATTGTCAGTATCTTCTGAATTCACTCAGTGATAGAGAAACACAGAAGGGTGAAGGCATGTTTATGTTTTGCCTAGCAGAACAGAATATGAAGCTCTCAGTTACAAGAACTACAGATCAGGCTACAGAGAAAAAACAGTTCATGTAACTCTGTATACTATTTAAAACACTTTCAGAATTACAGAACCTTGAAGAGTTTGAGCTGACAGAAAACTGCACAGCATCTTGCCTTAAACTGTTCCTGAAAGCTCAATTCAAATCTGCATTAAGAAGAAATAATTCACACTCTAAGTTCTTCTCCCCTATACTCTCCCCTAGCATGAAATCTTCCCTCTCCTTAATAGCTGAAAAGAACACAACATCTGGACTTACAAGATGGTAGCATCTTCCTTGTAAGAAGTATGAATAATCAGCTATAGGTGAAAAGTATCTTGTTCCTTGGCGTTGCTTACTTCATTTTCTTTTAAAATACAAAATGAAGCCTTAATTTAGGGCAAATTCAAGGCAAATAAAATATTTATGGACTAGCTAGTCTAAGACTGTTGCATTACTTTATGAATTATTTATCAGTTGTATATTTTCCCATTAAAATATACAACTTAAAAAATTTACAGCTGCTTGATCATTTTTACTTTTAATAACAAATGCATGGTAATACTACAGATAGGAGATTAAACATCCAGGGTGCCTTTCTGAAACAGATTTATTACTGGTGTGTGCTGGTTTTGGGAACTCAGAATACTGCAACCCCACAGGATCATCCCACTTAAAAGAATTAACAGTTACTTAAAAACCACTAAACTTAAAAGAATTCTACAACAATATGTACATGTTTCTAAGGAATGCAGCAACTGAAATATGCCATTTTTTAAGCACTTTGAAGTCAGGGGCAGACACACACAAAAAATACACTTAATTATTCAATTAAGCCAAAACGTGAGTCTTTTAACATGGTGTTGCTTATCTAAATCTAGTAGTAGATGAAGTCTGGAAAGACAGAAACAATGTACTTCCCCAAAATAGTAAAGGGATCTTCTTTTTTTGTTTTTTTTGGGTTTTTTTCTTTGCCTAAATGAAAACAATGTTTATTTCATTATCTAAGGAAATTGCTTATCTACTTCATAGAAAATATCTTCCATGAGAAGTAAGAATTAAAGGTACAAGTATTTACTGGTTTGTAAGCATGAAACTTCAAGTGGTGTTTAATGCATATTTATTCCACTTTAACGCTGTGTGAGACCATGTGAAGAATATCCTCAAGGCAGCCTAAATGTTAGTGAATCAGCAAAATTCAAGCCACCTTGTGGACATACATTTAGGTATGTATATGTGTGTGTGTGTGTGTATATATATATACACACATACACATACATACATATATACACACACACATATTTTTCCTCCCAGGTCATCAGAACTCTGAAATTCGTGTGCATGCAGGATACTCAACCCAGAGAACTCTGAAGGCAGTATGTGCAGTCTACATATATCCTCACAACTGAACTGATGGCATACAACCACCAAGCCTCAGTTGCTTTGCCACTGGAGAGTTAAAATGCCACCACAGGTTTGGGATGCAAGACAAAGCTAGCTTGAAAAAACTAGTTACTATGTAAATAAGGAATCCTTCCACCCCTTTAAATGACTCTATGCACATTTTTATATATTCATGATTTCCAAAGCTTTATTCTTCAAATAGTGAGAGAAAACTCTCTTTGAGCCTTCACAAAGTTTACTGAGCATTTCACAATCCAGGCCTAAAACATCAGTGTCAATGGACTTTCACTATCTTGTAAATATTCCTGAGAAGAATGCTATTCAGCAAGGCCATGAATGTTTGATAATTTTTCTGCTGGGGTTTTGAGGTCAGAAGTCAAAGGAGAAAATACAACTGAATTCTGTTGATATTGGTGAAATAATAGATTATATCTTCACACCCATACACATTTTCTTCAGATTTTGAGAAATGTCTTAAACCTATTTTGTATGAAATAAAAAGACAAGCAGGAATGATCAGGAGGAGTCACGATGGATTATTACATATAAAACTTTACACTGTGTAAATTGCCTTTTGCTTTACTTTCAGATGTAGATGTATAATATCCAGGATGAAGAGCGCTGTAACCCTTTCAATGAACTGAGTGGGAATCAACCACACAGGTAAGAATATTCAGGTACTGGGGAATCAGGTGCGATTAAAGTTCATCTCATGAAATTATTTAAGACTCACAAAACTCAAAATAAAAGCCCTACATACTCATAGTAGCCATCTCCCCTTAAACACTGAATTATCTTTTGTGGTTAAAGTGTGTTACAGCAAGAATGGAGTGGTCCTGTATACTAAGAAAAGTATGCATCTGTTCTCCAAAGAAATGGGTCTAGCTGGGGAGGCTCAAAATAAACATTTGCTCTTGATGAAGCAAGCAAAACAAGAACTTGTAGAAGCTGATGAAGCACTAAGAGGAACTTGTCCGTTAGGGTGGTGGTGTTCTCAGTGGAAGCAGTAGCGAGACTAAAAGAATTACTTGCCCAGTTAGTAGTTCACCACATAGCACAGAGGCACTGCATATAGTGTTTTGCCACAGAATTTAAGTATGGTGTTATAAAATTATGTTTCCTATTTTGACCTGAAACCAGGTAAGCAGAGGGATGTAAGAAAAGCAAAGTTGGAAAGAGACAGTAAGGGAAGCACAAAGAGCAAAGACTGAACATCTGAGATTTAATATTCTCTGTCCCAAAACTGTGGAAAGAAAGAGCTCCTTTGATGTCTCTGGGTAAACAGCTATAGAGCAACTGACACCTCAAACTTGGGAATGAATCAGATCAAGCGAAGCAAGTAACTGAAAGCTCAGAGGCAAAGAAAGGAATAGAATGAAGGCCTTTTAACATGTATCTTCATTAAATGAAGTTTTGTGACAAGGCAATGAAAATCTGAAAGTATGCCTATTGACTACAGGAGTAACATAGAATTAGGGAATAAAAATAAATGGCTCAGCAAAAAATTACTATGCGCTGAGTTAATTTTTGATCACTGACTTGAAAACAGTGCATTGACTTTCAATATACAGAGGTATATTAAATATTTAAGGAGTAAAGTTCTTACACGTCTACAACTGTTCAAAGGATATAACCCTTCAGGTTACAATGGCTTCATATAGACTTGAGACTCTGACTCTTTAGAAGGCGAAGTTAGTTACCTTAAAATACAGAAAACCTAATACAGACAGACTAACAGAGGTTTTCTTTTGAAATGCACTTGAAGATCAAACACAAAAACCTAACTCAATGCTAACAGGCAGTAACTTCAGATTTCTTCTTCATCTTCTTTTTTTCTCTAAACATTTGAAAAGCTGTTCACTACCAGTAGCTTTCTAAATACTGATTCAAATAAGCAATCACAGATGGACTTATGATTTTATTCTGTATGCACCCATGACACAGTCAAACATTCAAAGTTATATAAAACAAGAACTGTAACTAGTGTGTATAAACAGATCATAAAGAAATATCTAAAAGGCTACAAAAATATGACAAAGTTACTGTTTTTAATAATCTATTATGTTATTAAGAACACTTATGAAAGGTGAGGCTTACTGGTAATACCGTATACACAATTCCTAGAAAAGCCTTAAAACTTAAAATGTCATATGAAACTCTTATTTTGCTCATAACTTTGCATTTTTCCTATAATAGTTTGTAATAACTTGATATGTATTATTGCTAATGCAAATATTGAATTAAACAGGTTTACATATAACACGGTTATTGCATACTTTGTCATATATGGAATAGTTTAACATTCTTTTCTGTATGAAAAAGGGAGAAAGAATAGCATATGAAACAAAAAATCTATTTCTTAACCAGATATTTTAGAGATTGAAATACCTTTTTTTTAATAATATACTCTAGATTTTTTCCTACATTTCTGAAATACAGAAGAGTAGCATATTTCTTTTTATTCGAGTTTTTTCCTACTGCTAAGGCCCTCTTATTATTGGCATTTACTGCAGCCCTTTAAATAACATGCAGTAGAAAACTCCCAGAAAAAAATACATTCTCCTTTTGAATGTGCCCCCATTTCCGATCTTGCATTAAAGAGGTATTAATGTACACTTGTTAAGTCATACCCTCCTTGCTCAAACAAAACCCCAAAGCCAACATACAAAAGACTATGGGTAGCTATCCACTTCTGATGTTAACTTACCCCATTCAAGCTGCCCAAATCCTTCACCAAGTGTTCATCCGTAGAGGCATCATAGTTAAGGACAGCATGTTGCTTGTCCACACTTCGTGACTAAAATAGATATACAAAAATTATATAAAATAAGGTAGATTAAGATAGCATTAATGGCTATTTCTTAAAGGAGTGTTATTATTTTCTTTCTACATGACATATTTATTGAAATTATATTAAAAAGTTAGTCTCACATATGAGAAAACTCAGTCCCTAACCTTACCCAACTCTGGTCCCAGGTGCCCATAGCAGTATCTTAAAAGAAGAATTATTTTCTTAATGTTTTCCCAAATGTGATTGTACGTCAGATCAAGCCATAACTTATGCAAAGATATTTTTTTTTTCCAGTTCACCACAGTATCACTGATGTTTAATTTAATATCATCAACTTCACCTTTCTCTCTCTCTCCCCTTAACTACATGCATTCAAGACTGTGGTGTCCTGGCCAGCAGTCAAGCACCACACAGCTGCTCGCTCACTCCCCCCTGCCCCAGTGGGATGGCGGATAGAAGAGGAAGAGCAAAAGCAAGAAAACTCATGGGTCAAGTTAAAGATAGTCTAAACAGCGAAGGAAAGAGGAAGAAGAAATAAAACAAATCAAGTGATGCAAAGGCAATCGCCACCTCCCACAAGGAGACCAATGCCCACCAATTTATAAGCAGTGGTTACCTTCACCAAAGCCCCCTCCCTCAGTTTTTATTGCTGAGCATGACATTATATGGCACGGAATATCCCTTTGGTCAGTTTTAGTCAGCTGCCCCGGTTGTGTTGCCTCTCAACTTATTGTGCATCCCCACAGTCACGTGTGTGTAGGAGGAGCAGACTGAGAGAGTGCCTTAAAACTGTGCACACACTGTTCAGCTACAGCTAAAATACTGGAGTGTTATCAACAGTGTTTTGATCACAAATCCAAAGCATAGTACCATAGGGTTTCTATAAAGAAAATTAACTCCAACTCAGCCAGACCCAGTACAAAGATTTATATATGACTGCATAAATAATAAAAATCACAAAATAACTATGCTAAGAGCTGTACAAATATAAGAGGAAAACTCCACCCTCAGTTAAAATAAATCTGTTACTGGCATTACTTTAGACAAAGATGCTTAATTTCCATCCAGACTAAGAAAATGTTCAGAATACAGAAAATGAGAATAGTCTTATTTAAAAATAATTCTGGTATTATGAATAATGTATATTTTTTTTTCCTTGGGGATGATTTCCTTATCAAGATTCCAGAAGTTTTCTTAACATAATGGTGAAAGAAGGGAAAATGTGGTATTTATCCAGAAGCAGGGTGATGCATTGGAGCAGCCAGCTAAATACAAAGCCTGCACTCTATGTTTGAGCATATTTACAAAATAATACATTTAAAGCAAATCTGTATTCCCAGACATGAACAAAACCTCTTAGAAGAACAGTGTTAGGTACAGATCTGAGGTCAAATTCCATCAAACATGCAACACAGTTGAAATGCTTTTTAATGAGGCCTTTATAACATGTTTTCTGTCAAGAGATTATGAATAAAGCATTAAATTCTGCCTTCTTTATCATGCATTGTCCACATGCTTTGCAGTAAGAGAACCACCAAGTTGTCAAGAGTGGAAAGGGAGGTCCTACACAAAGAGCTACACATACAGAACAAGAACACATTATTAGCTTCTCTTTTGGTGGGTTCCTCCTCCTGAAGCTGTATGTGCTGGTACAATCATGCTGGCATGTAGACCAAACATAACAGCAGGCTAAAGAGAATATTCTTGAAAATCACCTCGATTCTTTTTACTAACTCTGAAGTCAATACATAACAAATAACATTTGTACGTAAGTGGAATTTATTCACAATATTAATCAGAGGCAGCTGCTTTCAAAGGCAATGATGACTGAAGTTTTGTAAGCCAAACTAATAAATGCTTGGGTATTCAGCTTCACTCTAAGGACTGATCAACCATGGACAGGAGAAAGCATAAGGGAGAGAGAAAGAAGAAAAGGCTCCCTCTTTTGAGAAACAATAAGCCATTACAACAAGCTAGTAGTAAAATAAAAGCACTTTTTTATTATAATCTTCTGGCCTGGAACCAACAGGGTGGGGTTTTGTAGTTTCCCTTTTTTTTTTTTTTTTTGGTTTTTTTTTGGTTTTTTTTGGTTTTGGTTTTTGGTGTTGGGGTCTTTCTATGTGTGTTTGGGGGTTTTTGTTTGTTTTTTAATACTTCCACAAATCATCAAGATATCATACTGCCTGTCTTTAAAAGAGTATTTTCAATTACTTTCTAACAGGACAAAGTATTTCCATCAGCAATAAAACCTTTGGGTGCCTTCTGAGGTCGTGAGCTAAACACAGTTTTCTAGAGGTAATACATTCTCAATAAAACACATAAAGATAAGTTTCTAGGCACTTCCTTTGCAAGTGAGATTCTAATTTCGCCATTATTGGCTGCACACACAATTCCTGGGAACAAAAAATCCAAAAGCAAATATTTTATTGATGGTAGAAAGGGTTGAGAATATTAGTTTTGAAGTTCAATCTTCTTAAGAGCTCTACACTAAACAAAGATTTCAAGAACAAACGCCCAAAATACTACCATTATGCATTCAAAAAATGTATGTACTAGAAAGAAGCAGCTCAGAAGACTACAGCTTTGATATTACAAGGTGCACGCAGTATGGCTACATAACGATACATTTACGCACCTTTAAGAGTTCCACATCGGGATCCTCAAAGTTGAGGAAGCTACCAAAGTATCAAACTATTTTGTCTAAGACTTGTATTTTCAGTTCTACTGAAACCATTACTGAGACTGAGTCATTCAACTTCCTTAGAAATAGAGAAATACTCTTCTCCACTAACTTCATTTGCCTTTGTACAATAAGATCAGGACATGGGGATAGAGTTACATCAAATCACGTGGCTAAACTGGGTTACAAGTTGCAGAAAAAAAGCAAGCTCTTTTCAAAAGCATCCAGTGCACTTAGCATTATGACATTTTATGGAGCACAGAGTCTACTGATCATACTGCAAAATCTATGTCACCTATTTTTGCATTCTGTTTGTATTTTATATGAAGAAAATGTGATCCTTTGCACTTCGATGGCAACTGTATGACTGATGGCAATACATTTAAACTAACTTTTTTCTATGAACACGAAAGATTAATCAAAACAATCGTTCCTCCAACATCTGGGGAATTTAATTTTCAAAAGGAATCTGAAACTGGTGCATTAAGTTCATGATTTGAGCAGTTGCACATGGAAGGCTGATGCAATTAATTACCTGTAACATCAGCTCACAGTCATCTCTTCCAACAAAAATCATTTCTCGTGGCAGCCTATGGCGGGTGCCTCCACTGCTCACCAAAAACCAGGATGTTAAGCTCATTTTCTGCTTAGCTGATAAATCCTTGGCAAAGCTACGTCATCCTGCAGCGAGGAAGAAAGAGAGACAGAGAAATTCATTTTAGTTATTTTTAGCTACAGTTCCTGCTCAGCAAACACCGTGAGAAGACTACAAAAAGGCTCTGAAAATACGGCATTCTCAACAGCATTTACTGAATCCAGCAATCACAGGAAGTGACAGGCTCCAGATTTACATAGTCTGAGGCTCTGCTTCGTGCAACTAGGCAAACCTAATGGGAGGTAAGGTTCTTCAAAATGAACAAGCAGCTAGTTAATGCCAAAGCTGTATGTCAAGTTGTCAGAAAGCTTCTAACATTTGACCGCTTATTATCAAGATAATTGCTACATTAATGCATTTTCACTATCACAACCAATAAACAACGTGGCAAACATACACAGAATACAGCAAGTGATTTGCATGTCTGTCGTTACATTTTACTGCAAAAAAAAGAACTACCTCATTTGGTTTTAAGCTCGGGTCCTCTGTACAGCACCAAGTGAAAGTTTTAATTTAAGGAAGTTTTGCTTCTTATTTAACCTTAGATTATCTCAATAAAACTTATATCTTGGAAATTCAACAGTGTACATTTAGAATTGTAAACAAAAAATGCAAAATGAACAATTTAGAAGTTATTGATAAGTAATAAACCTGAAAGTAGTATTTCTTCAAAACTTAACCTTAACTTTCCAATAAACAATCACATACTGCATACTTGCACAGGAAAAAACCAAAACCAATAGCTATTTAAAATGTCACAAAATACAGAACAAAACAAAAATTGAAAACTAGTTAAAATCTTCTATGGAAAATTTCTTCACATAATATGGCCTACTTGAAACTGGACAAAAATATGATTAAAAGCACTGTCCACAGCAAATCAATGGTTGACACTTAGAAAAGCCTTTAAAAAGTATTCCAAATCTCTCTTTTAAGAAAAAGGAAGCCAAAGCAATAATTTCATTAATTTATTACCACTCTATATTCACTAAAAGAGAAGGTAAAGAAAATAAAAATCAACCAGTCTGCATTCATCTCAGTACCAAACAGCTGGCATTTCTCTCCTCTTTATACATCATTTAGTGAAATTATGCAAGGAGAGCAAATGTACTGTAAGCAGACTGCAGTGGACTTGAGCATAATCTGCAACGTAACAAGAATGCAGCGAGGTTGTGAAAGCCAAGAGTAACACATAAACACTAAGACCACAATGCCAGCACTGCCCCATTAGGCAAACTACACTTGAGAAAAGGCACCACAACTGATGAAAGCTTAACAAAGAGGACTGAGGTAAGTCAAAACTGCACCTGAAAATGACAAAACAGGTATCTACAAAGCTAAGTCAAAAGCATACCATCACAGATGCTAAAATGAATGAGCCAAGCTGTCAACCAAGTTTAAAGTAATTAATGTAACTCAAATAGAAGAAATTAGAAAGATTTAATGTGCTAAAGATTTACTTAATAAAAAAGTAAACACGTATTTCAACGAAGTGTTCTCTTATATAGTGATACCTACAATAAGATTATCTTACCACAGCTGGTAAGTAATCACAACACATTCTTCACATAAAACTTACATCTACTTAATGTTCTCCAAGTCAATGGAAGAAGTGATACAGCATCTCTATTACACTTTATTCATTGAAAATATGAAGATTACAAATTACATCTAGAATGATAACTTGCTGAAAATGTAAAGACATCTATTTACCAAATAAGTGTTTTAATAATTAAAAGTTTATTCTGCACCTTTGAAGGAAATTAACATTTGTATTTTTAATTTAACCCAGTTTAAAACTAAAAGATAAACTAGGTCAATCAAATGACATTTTCCCATTCCTTTTAAGAAAGGAAAGGGAGTATCAAAAATCACCAGCCTAGGTTCCAGCTTTTAACAAGTAAATTAAATTAATGTTTGACAGCAAGCATGCTATTCACTATCAAATCTCCTCATTCTTTTTATATTATACTGCCTTTTAAATCTCCCATCTGCTTATCATAACATTTACACCACTTGGCCCTCCTGCTCTAATTGGAAATTCCTTATGAAAACCTTCAAGAGGATATAAACTATTAGAAAAAGTTCTTAGTCAAAGACTATGTTTCAGTTTACATAGGTAGACTGTCAATAAAGGAGAAAAACTGTTTTTATTTATAAAACAGACAAGTAGGTTAACAACTAGAGCTAGAAAAAAAACCCCCAAACCTCCCACAAATGATAAAGCCTGACAACAAACAGATTCAATTAAGCTATCTGAAATAATTTTTTAAAAAATGTATTATACAGAGCAATCATTGCCACATGGCTTGGAAGCACATTTGTAGTTAAAAGCTCATCACCATTTCTGTTGAACTTAATAACGCAGTTCTTTTCAAACAGTCCTGTCTCAACTGTGACGAATCATCAACCCAGATACATATTTTATTTTAAAGTAGTCTTTAGAATAAACCAATGCCTTTGATCAAAGCTATGCTGAAATTCTGCATAGCAAAACTGGTTGAGAACAGGATACAGTAGCAATGATTACCAAAAAAAGTGCACTAAATTTGATAGGAAACTGCACACTTATTAGTTATATAGACAGTATATGGACAATTCCAACAGACACTGAAAACTTCATGAAAGCTAACGATATTTTGAATACACTGCTGTGTTAGGTACTCTAGTTGTAGTACTCTGAACAATACAAGGATGAAAGACTCTCACTGCCTAACAGATACAAAATTAAATTATTCTACGACGGGTGCAAAATCATCAGAAGTGGCTCTTTACACAGTGTAAATTTAAGTCATGACAATTCTTGTCATGAAATGTTATGGATACTAAAAGGTTACACAGGGTTCAAAAAACAATAAGCATTCACAAAAAAAAATATCATGTCTGTTAAACACAATGACCTCACTTATAGCTCAGGAACTGCACATGCTGTACATTTTGGGAGGCTGGGAGTGTGCTCTAGCGAGGCTTCACTTGCTATCGTCCTACTTAATAACCTCTCTTCCTTACTTACCCTTTGTTTATGCATAACAGGATACTCGCCCAGATGGACCTGTTTTTCTCCAGTACAGACTACACTTTATAACTGAAGTATTCACAAAAAAACATTATGATTTCTACTCTAGAAAAATGAATTTTAAATGCTTTACTGAAGCGTTTTGTTTTACTTGTCTTCCTAATAGGGCAGTATTGTGTTGTAACCTTCAAACAAACTAGCAAACATTTCAGCATTAAGACCTGATTGTTCAAAGCAATACTTCATTCTCTATACCTGGAAGTTGGTTGCTGAGACATCTACTGCAACTGCAAAATATTTCCTTGTCTGCAGAAGAAACAGCATTTCATGGTGAAGGACCATGAATATCAAAAGGCAGCAATCAGTGTGTAAGAATGAACACATGGGTAACAAGTCATTTGAAACAGATGACAGAGCAACAGGGATATTGGCTGCATCAGCCCAGTAAATATAATTCAGTCCTAAGAACTAAAGCCCTGCATTACGTAGCCAAAAGATGGGTGTAACCAATTTCAAATATGTTTAGACAAACACTGCCAAGATTATAGTTCTTACAATGTTACTGTAAGCAAAAATCCTTAATAATCTCACACTTGTGCAATCTAGTCTACATTTTTATCTTTGCCTGTAACTGTTCTCCAACTAAACCATTAGTGAGTACTGAGACACTGATCCTACAGAGAAACAAAAAGCTACGTTTAAAATTTAAACTAAACCAAATATATGCCTGAAATTCCAACTTTAAAGCATCACAGTCCTTCATAGTAAGAATAAAAATAGCATAACTTTAACGGTACACAATTATTCTATTACTGTAAATAAGATCAGATTTAAGAATATTTTAAAATAACATTACAAAAACCCTGCACCAAGCTGAAACACAGTACTGACAAAGCTGCAAGCCCTGTGTTTCCCATTACTTGGCCTTGTAAGTTCCTGTTTCCAGCTGCTGATTTTTTTGCTGAAATTTAAGTTTACCTTCTCATGAATATCCTCAAATATACTAGTCCCTAGTATATTTGGGGAATCTTCAGAAGAAATGACCTAAACTTTCTGAAACAAGGTTAGAAGAAAATACTCTATGTTACAATCTTTCAACATAACTTAAACAGTAGCACCTTATACATACAAATAGGTAACTGAAATGTGACAGGACACCTCAGTATCAGTTTCTACCTTTTAATATCACTCTTGAACGAATCTATCCAAATGCAGACAAGCAATAAGCTTTTGATAAATTTCCATGTGTATATTACTTCAACAAGTACACAGATACATTCTTTCAACACATCTGTCTACACAGATCATGCTTTACAATTTGCTTAACTAGCCATTTTTGATGTGCCAGTTAGCACCAAAAGTACGGCATCTTTGCCTGGCACTCTCAATTATAAGGGCAGACGACCCAGAAGGAGAGACCACCACCACACCTGGACAGGACACTTGAGCTGGAGCTAGGCAGACTGCAATGAGGAATCAAGAAAGGTAAACATAAGGTGTAAGCCATGACAATGGGAGAAATCAGAATTAAGAGAGCACAAATGGAGCCAGTAATGACTGGAGAAGACCTGAAGTTTAAGCTGATTCCCAAGTCACAAATAAATGCTGTCAGCAAGCAATACCCACTGGAAAAGTGTCTACCATGACTGCTTTACTGACTACCCAATGTAATTAAGGATACTAGTGCCAGCAGTTCTATTTTTGACTGAAATGGAGAAATCTATGTTGCAGAAAGAAAAGAGCAAAGTGAAGGTAATTCCAACCACGAGGGGATCGCTGTATCAATATAACCGATACTAAAAAGTAATCTATAAAGATAACTGATTTAAGTCTAGGAAGTTATAAATGGAAAACACCAGAATAATATTGTCTCCTCTCTAAAGCACTCTGAAGTTGGGCAGTATCACAATCAGTGTTCCATGTGCAATCATAATTAACCTACTTACATACATGCATTATAAAATAACCTTTAACAACATCCACACTTAACATTTTAACCAGGACTCTACCATACTCAGGCGAAAACGACAAACTTAGCAGTCAGTTAATCAGTATTATTTTTCCTCCTCTCTTCATAAATTGATTAGCCTGTGCCTTATTTATTGCACATCACTAAAAAACTTCTGTGAATTATTATCTTCCTACTGACTTCAAGTGCCATGCTCATCACCACAGCATAAGAAATTCATTAATACTTACAGTAAAATCTTCACAAGTTATCTCTATAGAGGGTTTATCATAAATAGGGAACTGTAGAGAGCACTTTCTAACACTAAAGTATCTTAATCTTGAGTATTTAAGTTCCAAAGCCATTAGCATTTCATCTTAAAGTACCTAGTTTTACACAACACTACAGGTGTTCAAATGGTCTCACTTTCTCTTGTAACACTGAATGCCTAATTCTTTTGCAAGTAAAGCCACACGTAGGGTAGCTAGAAAATTAAGACCACTTTTTCCAAGATATGGGTAGGTGGCTAATCTGCCATCATAGGGCCATACAAGAAAATAATTCATACCCTACGGTAGCTTCTAAACGTTTTAGTCATGAAACTATCCTTGGTGCTTTCATAATCCCCTGCTGCTTTCACTACTCACATTACTGTCACCCCTAAAGGGGACCCAAACAGGCTCTTGGCTGAAACTGTTCTCACCAATTCCTAGGGCTAGTCCATCAAGTGAATTTATTAATGAAGCAAGTACCTCGTACAGGGAATGAAAAATGAAAAAAGATGTACACCTGAAGAACTTTTCATTGGGAACTGGAATTCAATTTATGTAAGCCATCCTTCATGTCACAGTAGTGTGCAACGCTGCTCCTTACAAGCCTTAAGCAAACAAATACCCATCTATATAAAAACTGTTTAGGCTAATGATCAATAAAAATATTTCTGGACAAATTTATGGACCTTCTGAATTCTGTGTACTTCATAAGGGGAAGCAAGAAAGTGTCAGTGCTGGCCACTGCTTGCCAAGCAACATGGGATACAGGTATAAAGGTTTAGCACAGTGAAAAGACACTACCCAAGTAATGCTTTTTGGTCAGGTCAAACCGGATCAAGTTGTCAAGCGACAATACTTTTCACTATGAGACTTGTGTTAGTGTCATGACAATATCCATAAAGGTTAATCAAAATATACCCTTAAAAGGCTGTAAAAAAAAATAAAACAATAAAATCAATGAAAGCACAAATAATGTAAATTATGCTTAAAAACACTGAAAGTCTTCATCAACATCCCCCAGACAAGATGCATTCACATACTTGGGAAAGCTAACCAAAACAATCCTAGATTTTTAGCAGTTTGGACAACAAGCTAGAATTGCTATTACTGACTATTTCACTGACTGGAAAATTCATTCTGAACACATCCCTCTAGAACCATTCAAATGCAATGTACAGCCCTGAACAAGAAGCTGTTCCCATTCACACTGATATAAAAAAATACTGCTATTAGTTACAAAGTTCATGAAAATTTTACACAATTACTTGTGAGTTAACACTGACATCAGTCACACTGATGAAGCTGGAGGGTACAGTCTGGAACCCTAGGGTCAGACCTGGCTTCAGGATCAGATTATCACAGCAGACTCAGTGGTCTTTGTGGGAAGAAGCATTTATTCCTCGTATTTTAATTACAAAAAGGTATAAAAGCCACCTAGCTGGGAATGCCTCTAAGGACAGAAAAATGTTTTTCTCCTCCATTCAAGGAGTTTGAGATCTCTGCAGAAGCAACCCAGATACTCTTCTTGCCCTGCAGGTCATCCCGTGTGTCTGATGTAGTAAGGACAAGAAAGCAGCTCAGGAGGCTGTTGCCCTCTGTCAATCAGCAAATCTGTCCTCTAACGTGGCTACAGCTGTGGGACTGCACAAGCACCCCCTCCAGTCCAGGTCAGAATTAGATCTACGTCTATTTTATTGCTCTGACACACAGGAATAGCTGTCAGAACAGCAACTGAAATAAACCTCTTTTCCTGCCAACAGTGCAGCTGCACTGAAAGTTGCCTAGGGTTTTGATTTTGAGGGACAATGACTTAAAGGACCATATCCTACTCTGTTTTTTGATGTAACAATGACTAAAACCAAAACAACCCTGAGATCATAATTTCCTCTGCTGTTATATCAACAAATACTGCAAACAAATGTACAAGAATAAGGCTTACCCGACAGCTATCTTTGAGTGTCACAGTATGCAAAAATACATGATTTGCATGAATAGAGTCAGGATGTCTGTAACAAATTTGAAGTCCAACATTAAAAACTTCTACCAAAGCCAGTGCTATTTCCTTTCAGGAAAGGACTGATCCGTAAAGTAAGAGCATCTTTGCACAGGAGACCTGCATCCTTGCTACAGTCTATGCTTCCGTATCTCTAGTAACAAGCGCAACTACAGAAATAATGAAAATAATACCAAAATGTACGTAACTGGGTTTAAGTTCTTTCTCCATATAACTTTATTATAACTGAAAAAAAAAAATCTACCTATCATTACACTCTCTGATAGGCATGTTAATAGGCATATTAGTGTTGGAGATTTCTCCAAACTCTTGACAACTCTTGAGCAAAAACCATTGTCTGAAATGGTTTATTTGGGACTTACTGTTTTTGCCCATTCAGTGTATTTTAGGGAACTTTTGTTTATTTGTTCACAAAGTCAGATGACACAAATATATGACTTCTAATGGAATTTTAGTTTTCTTAACTTTTAACAGAAAGGTCTCTGGAATTGAAAACTCCTAACAGGGAGGAGTGCTTTTCTTCATCTAACTAAAATCAAATTATATAGCAATATTAACATGGTTTTCCCTTGACTTTGTTCTCCCTGAGATTGCTAACCTTGTCCTTAATTGAAGGAGCTACTGGGTTCTGTCATCCTTTTTTCAGCTTTTTATTGAAAAAAAGAGAGTGGCACAACTCTTCAGTCTCCATGGCTGGTGAGGACAATGTTTTCTTAACTTTTATAGAAGAGCATTCAGATAGCTAGTGTTTGGTGGGTTTTGGGTTTTTTTTGAAAATACAGAAAAACTATCGAAAATCTCACTGGAGTCTATTGTTAGGGTTTTGAACTGAAGTTGCTGGGAAAGGGGAACCTCAATTTTTCCCACTTCTATCAGTTTGATGCCAGTGCCAGCAAGAGATGCCCAGAGCCTGGACAGAGATTGCACGTTAACAGGAGAGCACCTGAAGAGCCGCACAAAGGAATTCCAGCCACTCCAGGCAGTAAGTCAGCTTCGTCCGGGGCCCAACTTAAATGCCTCTACTGAAACACAGGTAGCACAGGGAATAAACAGGAGGAGTTACGGATGCGCACACACCTGCGGGGCCATGATCTTATTGGCACCAGGGAGAGATGGTGGGATGGCTCCTATGACTGGAGTGTTGGGATCGAAGGATACAAGCTCTTTAGGAAGGACAGGCAGGGGAGATGTCGCCCTCTAGGTCAGTGACCAGCTGGAGTGCATGGAGCTCTGCCTGGGGATGGATGAGGAGCTGATGGAGTACTGAAGGTACATGAGTCCACGGGACCTGATGAGATGCATCCACGGGTCCTGAGGGAACTGGCAGATGAAGTGGCTAAGCCACTATCCACCACATGTGAGAAGCTGTGGCAGCCCAGTAAAGCTCCCTGGAGCTTTCCTGACTGGAAAAGGAGAAATGTAATTCCCATTTTTAAAACTGGAATTACGGAACACCCTGGAAACTACAGGCCAGTCAGTCTCACCTCTGTGCCCAGCAAGATCATGGAGCAGATCCTCCTGGAAACTATGCTGAGGCACATGGAAAATAAGAAGGTGACTGGTGACAGCCAGCATGGCTTCACTAAGGACAAATTGTGCCTGACAAATGTGGTAGCCTTCTACAACCGTGTTACAGCACTGGTGGATGAGGGAAGAGTAACTGACATCATCTACCTGGACTTGTGCAAAGCATCTGACACTGTCCCACATGACATCCTTGTCTTTAAACTGGAGAGACATGGATTTGATGGGTGCAACACTCCATGGATAAGGAATCAGCTGGATCACTCAAAGCGCTGCAGTCAATGGCTTGATGTCTAAGTGAAGGCCAGTGACAAGTGGTGTTCCTCAGGGTTCCATACTGGGACTGGAAGTGTTTTACATCTTTGTCAGCCATATGGACACTGGGCTTGAGTGCAACCTCAGCAAGTTTGCTGATGACGCCAAGCTGTGTGGTGGTGTTGACATGCTGGAGGGAAGGGATGCCATTCAGAGGGGCCTTAACAGGCTTGAGATTTGGGCCCGTGCAAACCTCATGAAGTTCAACAAGGCCAACTGCAAGGTTCTACACATGGGCCAGAGCAATCCCAAGGATAAACAGAGGACGGGCAGAGAACGGCTTGAGAGCAGGCTTCAGGAGAAAGCCTTGGGGTGCTGTTGTACGAGAAGGTCAACATGAGCCAACAATGTGTGCCTGCAGCCCAGAAAGCCAACTGTATCCTGGGCTGCATCAAAAGAAGCATGACCAGCAGGTTAAGGGAGGAAATTCTCCCCCTCTACTCCACTCTTGTGAGACACCACCTGGAGTACTGTGTTCAGCTCTGGGGTCCCCAGCATAAGAAGGACATGGACCTGTTGGTGTGAGTCCAGAGGAGGACCACAAAGATGACCAGAGGGCTGGAGCACCTCTCCTGTGAAGTCAGGTTGAGTGAGTTGAGAGTGTTCAGCCTGGAGAAAAGAAGGGTCCGGGGGCACCTTATAGCAGCCTTCCAGTACCTACAGAGACTGACAAAGCTGGAGAGTCACTTTTCACAAGGGCAGGTAGTGACAGGACAAGGGGGGAAACTACTGAAAGAGAGTAGATTCAGATTAGGTATTATGAAGAAATTTTTTACTGTGAGGGTGGTGAGGCGCTGGCACAGGCTGCCCAGAGCAGCCGTGGATGCCCCATCCCTGGCAGCGTCCAAGGCCAGGCTGGATGGGGCTTGGAGCAACCTGGTCTAGTGGCAGGTGTCCCTGCCCATGGCGGGGGGTGGGAGCTGGGTGAGTTTTACAGTACCTTGCAACCCAATCCATTCTATGATTCTACAACACCAAATTTAAGCAAACTCACAGATTTGAAACTAAATAATATCCCATTAAGACATCTATAGAAGAGAAATTAAATGTTACTTGAACTATGAAGACAATCATGTCTTTCCCTACCACAGAAGTCCCTATTTTTTTTTTTTTTTAAATCATAAAGCTACCAAGGAAAAAAAAAAAAACCAACAACCAAACATCACAATTCCTAGTAGAAGCTAAGAGATCAAATTGTATTAAGAAAAGCATATTGAAACAAAGACTTCAGCAACTTGACAAAAAATAAAATACTAGGTTATCTTTACAGAGAATACTGGTAAAAATGCAAACTCTTAAAAGACTGATCATAAAACTTTGAACGACGCTGGTACTGTACATGGACATAGTCTTACACAACAGTTGTAAGCCTTTTCATTCACATGTTTTTTTATAATAATCAGGTGTACCTGACATTAAAAGTTTTGTTTTGGTTTTAAAGTATTCTCAGTCTAAACATTAGATTTGAAACTGTTAAAAGCATACTCAGTTATTAGCCGCTAGGATAAAGTTATTAAAACTTCAAAAAAGCAATTCTATTTTACCCTTTGGTAACAGACAAAAAGAATATTTTGCATTTATTAAAGAAAATGGACAGCTCATTTTGCATTCCTAATCTTTACATTCAGAAGCACAAAATCATTTCTCATGAATGTTGTTCTTTGTAGCCTTCCTACACTGAAAAGCAACACTTTTCAAAAGCTGCTTTGAATGAATAGTTAAAATAAAGGGTAATGTCTGCTTGTAAGAGTAGGTTAACTTACGATCAAAGCAGCAAGCGTTCATTTTTTGTCCATCATTCTCACTCAGATTAAGAAACCGCATAAAAAGAATTATTTTGAAGTTTTCCTATTTCACCATGATCAAACAAGGTCATCTATACAGAGATTAGCATACCCAGTATGCTAGTAAAATAGCACATCTGATAAGTAGCCTTTAGAAATAACTGCAGCAAGAAGGACAAAGAAACTGTAACCAAATTGTCTTTGGCAAAAAGCTTCCTTTAATGAAAGCTACAGAAATACTTACTTCAGCCCCCCCCCACACACACACTTAATATCAGACTATACTGTTGCCAAGATAAGCAAACAGGAAAATAAATAAATAAATACGAATCAGGCATTGTTGCATTCAGGCAGAATGAAATCTTAAAAGCAGCAGGCAAGTCCTCCTCCTCCTCCACTTCCTATTCTTACTGCCTCCATCGTGGTGTATTCCAAGTTATTTTGTAGGCTGTGTTTGATGAGGAGGTTTTATTTGCATTGGCCAAGTACTGACCACAGCCCTGAGCACTACTGAAAAGACAAATACCACTTTGCAAATAAAATTGGACCTCTTAACCTCCCAAGGGTGGTGATTTCACTTTCCCCAAAATTGTGAAATATATGGGGTTTATTCCATGTCCCAAGATACTTAGCAAGATTAAATTACATTCAAGGCAATGCAAATTTTTTCTTCTTTAACACAGAGAATTATTTACTTTGGGAGTATGCAGATTAAGTATACTCGCCAAAGAAAAACATGTAATTCAGTACTTTTAACATCTATTTTTCAGTTTTCAGTTCCATTTTACTTCTTGACACGATGCATAAGTACACAGAACATGAAAGTCGAACTGGTAGAGGACAATCATTGAAATCAATGTTACTGATCTCCACATGCATTCATAGTTTTATAGATATACAACACGATAAATGTATTCCATTATTATTTTTTGCTACAACTCCACTGTAATACGAAAAACATATTTATCATTCCTAGGTAGGTTCCATACAAAATACTTGATATATTCTACCCTCTCCCTTATGGAATGCTTTGGAGCTTTTTACAATTATTCTCAACAGCCAAGTCCACAGATGTATTTTTCTTGGAAATACACTAAGTTGTTTGTTCCAAGACCAGCAACATAGGCCCTACATGAAACAAAAAAAAAAAAAAAAAAAAAAAAAAAAAAAGTTGGATGTACTTATTTTACAAAACAACCAACAGCTCAAAATTTTGCCTTCAAGTTGTAAGCAATGTTTGCTCTAGGCAATATTCACTGTCTCAAGACAGGGAGAGTGTGTGTGCATGGACAAGCATAATAAAAGCTCCTTGATTCTGTGTCATAATTATGTTGTGCTACATGGGCATTCTGCAGAGTATTAACATCAAGACAAGCTTAAAACCAAAACCCAAAATTCCTTAAAAATGAGCATGGTAGCTGTGATGTAAAGAGAGCGGTTTTCTTCATGTTCAGCATTTTCCAATCTCAAAATCAAGTCCCGTGTTTTTACCTGAGATCTTTCCCTGATGGGAAGTCCTCTTCTTGGAGAGTCATATAAAAAGACAGTAGAATAGGGTTTGGAACACCTTATATTTTCATTACTTGTTCAGTTCTTTATTCACACCTCAAATCATTCCATAGAAACCTAGTCTTGCAGTTTGGAGTATAGCATTTCTTTAGTTTGCTATGTCATATGTTTAATGTCTTCCCACCTCTCTCCTTACCATGAAATGAAACTGAAAGGTAACAAGTACAACACACGCATTTTCTCAATGTACAATCACATGAAAACAGCCGCCGAAAAGACAGTATTAACAATTTAGCAAGACACAAAATAGGGTAAGATGTTTTCACAGGCAAGAATAGCGATGGTTTTAATGATTAATATTACTTATGGCAAAGATCTGAAACCAGTCTGTAATTAGTACCTAGCAAATGGCTTCCCTGGAGAGAAGCTATTCCACATTCGCTTGCAGTCCCTACTCTCTCCTTTCTTGTATGCAGCCAAACGGGAATACAGCTACCAGCATGTTCAGTCTTAATTCTATTTCTCATACTAGCTCTTATCTACTAAACGTGATCAAACAGATACATGTGAAATTGTCACTATAACACTCAGAATTAACACATACAGTTAGTATTCAGCTTGATGTTTTTACGCAAGGACTTGTTTGACCAGGTATGTTACAACCCCTCAACTAAATCACAATAAGAAGACCCCATTGCTATGTCAGCAGAATATTTTCAGGTGGACCTTTATAAGCTGGTTGAAGAATGACTGGTGATTTAAACTTGATCTGGTACAATACTAGCATATGTTTTGCAGAATACTACAATGAAAATCTAGTTAACTTCAGAACACTTAGAGACCATTGGAAAATGCTTTTATTAGTAACACACTATAAATATTTTCAAAGACTATTAAATGAATGCAAGTGTGTCTTTCAGTAGACAGAAATCTGGAATTGAAGTAGTTCTACAGGAGGAAACCTATATAGATTTTCCTTTCTAAGTGCAATAATTTTGCTGCCAAAAAAAAAAAAAAAAGAAAAGAAAAAAGAAAAAGTGAAGGCTAAATGGGAAGAGCTCTGAACTCCACGCACACTTCTCCAGGCATCAAACCAAACAAGAGGAAGTGGTTACAATAAACCCATCCACAAAAAGGGATTGAGTCATCCCTTCCATTGGCACTTTAGTGAACAAGTTTGGGGGTCTGTTTTTTGTTCTTTTAAGGACTACCCACAGTTACTACAGAAGTTACTCATTTTGTGTCTCCAACAAAAAGATTTGACTGGAAACTTAGGTTATGTTCAGCTACATAAAAAGTAAAAGGTATATTAAGCAACACTAAGCATGCTGCTGCAACAGAGAAAGTCTTCTGGTTTACCAAAAATATTTTAAATCATTTTAACATGGAACTAAATATGTACAAAACCATAAGAAGTTGATTAAGATAAATCATCACCAGTTGCCTTTTTAAAGGCTGAAACAATTCACATCCTCTGTTCTTTAAACTATGTTTCCATGGTATGAAAGTTAGTATCAATAGTGGTACCCACTGAGCAACACTTCTTATACTTTAATTAAATAACAGCTAACTGCAAATTTTTGCTGCATTTCTGTGTTTGTTTATTTTGCCTTGGCTCTTCCTGGACTTTATTTCTTGTGTATTTTCCTACTGAAAAGCTGGCAGTTATTTATTTGGTATATCTGTTACACACAAGACTAATACTATCTTGTGCTTAATCTAAAATAGCTCAGTTATAAGTTTCATTTTATTTCCTCAGACATATTTTTAAAAGGCGTATTTCTTACTTCAAGCAAAAGTGTGTGTTTTTTAAACAAATCATTTACATCTTTTAACTGTGTTCTCCTACCACACAGTTAGTAATTAAAACTCTTACTGAAACCATTTTAGTTACCCGAGGAAGCGGAACTTTTAGTAGTCACTTTTTTCCACCAATCACTCCTCCCACCAGTAAGCTTTAGGAGAGCTGGAGATTTCACAGATACAAACCTTCTAAACATTTTGGGAGAATAGAGGGCTGAGCAGAACAAGTTCAATAGAAAAAGTCCATCACCCCACTGGCAGAAACACTGTGCTACAAGTTTGACAGTTCCCAGCTCCTCCCAGCCTGCTGGCGGACCTGTGCTCACACGGCTCCTCTGTGCTCTGCTTCTGCAGGTTATTTCCCCAACAGAATATCGATGGTTCCCAACCAAGCGGGCAAGAGAGAGCACATGTGCATGTTGAGGTTCAGCACAGTTTGGGACACAGAACAATTCCCTGAGAAACCAGGCTACTTGGTCTCCTGCATTTGTTTTTCTCTCCATTTTATCTTAACAGGATTGCTTAACTTTGAATTAAAAGCACAGTGCTTTCCTAATGTTGCCAGAAATTTGGAAGTGATTTTTTCCCTTTAGCCTTGGAGGTACATGTGCTATTGCACGTTAGAGGGAGGGGGACAGAACACAGAAACATATTTCCTGTACTTGGTCCACAAGATGAACAGGCTGATGGTCATCCCATCCAGGCACACAAGCATTTTCAACAGAATGAGCGTGTTCTCACGGTATTGCGAGAATAAACACACACACATCATAACAGCTTAAACAGAAGATGTTTCAATAATAGAGGTCCATCCACATCAGCCAATGCATCCATAAAAGTCAAGCTCTAGAGCTAGGAACAACTGCTCTAAAATATACCAGTGACTACAGATCTGCAACCTTCTGCAGATAGAAAGACAGTTGACATTTAAAAGAATACTGAATAAACATGACAGAACGATTCTCCTTCATTATTTGTGTTTTAACTCTGAGTAGTAAAAAACCCTCTACACATAATGTAGCTCTAAAGACGTTATTCCCAGTTTCTCCTAAAGTTCAACGTGATTTTCAGATGTTTTTGCAAATTTGGTTCAGAGAGAAAGAAAACATATTTTATGTTCAAATCCTCCACAATTTTTAATATCTGAAAAGGTGATAAAATTCCAGTGTATACATTATATTCAGAATTTATAATGAGACAGGAGCACCCTCTGCCCAAGTTTTACTGGCTGAACTGGAGAAGTTAGCAGCTTAATTAAATGTAAAAAGCTAAATATAGGAACAGTTTACTGGGCAGCTGTATGTGATGTGAATTTATACTGTGGCACCGCTTCCTCATTAGCAGCTCCTGTATACACACGTCCACTGCAGCAAATCTCAAGTATGCTACTTGGTGTGAACTGCCTTGTGTTCCTGGCACATGCCACACAGTAGGAGTTACTATGGAAATTTAACACATACAAAGCTAATATATAGACTACCCTGTCATAAATTGCTTGCATGTCCAGAACTTCACTGTATTGACTATTTTTCAACCTTAGTGTTGAAGACTCAACTGGCAGGCAAATGAGCAGTTTTAACCCTTATCATATAAATGCTGAACTGAAGAAGTTGTGGTTCCACATTGGCCAAATTGAGTCTCGCTGCTGTCAGGATCCCAGCCCTCTAGGCCCTGTCCCAGTTGCCAAGTGTCACAGCTTCTCCCCTTGCCCTGGCCGCAGGACTTGCATGGCTCTGCAGCTGAGCTCAGCTATTGCAGCACGTTCCACTAGTGACAGACTAACCCTTGCACTCTTCTCCCCTCCCACAAACAAATGAATGGTTCCCCGACGGTACGCACAGCAATCTAGCACCAAAGCAAAAGGAGCGGGGCTGTGTGGCTAGGGGTGGGAGAACAGGGAAGGGCAGGGCAGGACCAGGACAGCCAGCAGTCAGTTCTGCTCAGGCTCCTACGAGAGCACGGGTCACTTACACCAAATCCACCTAAGTCTTGCAGGACTACTTCTATTTAGACAGGTCTATAGTAACCATAAGAAGCATTAATAATTAATCAAATTTAAGTTAGTTTTTTATATTTCTCCATTAAAAAATAAAACTATACACTTTTTAAAAAGTTTTGGTGCGTATTTTTCCCCCACTTGCCTCAACCTTTTCTTTAATGCACCACAATCCAATGATCAAATCTTTAGTCTCCCACCTCATGATACACTAATGCAGTCATCCTTCTAAATCTGCCTTAGATCAGTGACCCCAAGTGTGAACAAGTACCTTGAAAAGAAAGAAAGGAAGCATTCCTATGCAAGTAGCTATACAAATAAAACAATACACAGACATCTTTGCATAGAAATTTTTGAAGGCAATGGCATTGCCCGCTAAAAAGCACAATATATAAAAATAGAAAGGCATAATGCTTTTCTTGGTTTTGGAATGAAAGCGCACCAAGGGAAAGACCCACAAAGTCTGAGAACTCAAGGATCTTAATCTGGTAAACGTAGTCTTCTCCCAAAGCACTCCTTGAAGTAATTTTATGAATTGCACTAAAAATAACAGTATGTTTGTGTATTTTTTTTTTTTTTTACTAAATCAAAGGTTTCAATTTGCTTCAACTGGGCAAGGAATGACTCGTGACTTCCTAGTTCACTGTCATGTCCTGGTATTGATGCTTCAACTCTTCTTTTTTTATTTTGCTGCTACTTTACAAAAGTCTATACTAGGTGCTACAGGCTGCCCAGACAATACAAAAATGAAAATTAATTCACCTTATCAGACATTTAAGTAAATAACTGAAATGGTTACTGTGTAAGGCACATAAAATATGTAAACAGAATGGCAGACCATGAAGGCAACATTAGAAGCTCTAGCAGAAAAAATCTTCTTGCTTCTTAACAAACTAGAGCTCAGGGCATGATGAATAAAAACTTCAAAACATTTCTACTATGTGCAGGTACTGACATGTGATTCAAACATCAGGAACTGAGGCTGTTGAATATAGTTCTTAGTTCTGTCACAAACACTGACCTCAAAGCAAGTAACCAGGCAGCACTTTGAAACGATCAATCCACCTGCAGGGATAATCCTGCAAGAGAACCATTATCAGTTTGCCCTAAAGGAGGAAGTTGACTGTTGCTATTTGCACTTTCAGCAGTGTTGCCCCCTGAACATGTTATCTTCATCTGCTGCAGTTAGTGATACAGTATGCTCAAAGACAATGCAATGAGGCCACAAAAATGGAAAAGAGCAAGGGTGTGTGTTCATTTAAGAAAAGCCAGATAAATATATACATGCAGTATGTAAGACAATTATATGTGATTTGTAAGTTGCAAATACTGAAGAAATGTTTGTTCCAGGAAAAAAGAGAAAGACACTACTACTGGACAATGCCAAGCAATAAAGTTCCCATAGCAAGTTAAAGAATATAATGCAATAGCATTATATTGGGCCCTGCACTATTGTGTAAAAAGAGACCCTGCCATACACAGCAGTCATCGGCAGTACTTGAGGATTCACTGACTTCACCAAGACCTGGGGCAGACAGACAACTTATCCATTCTCAAGGAAGTCAAAAACAATTTTTTGAATGAGAAAAAGAGCCAACGAAACAGAAAATAAACTCCGTCATGGCAAACAACAATTAATGGAAGCAACAATACATTTTTTGCGATGGCAATCTTGTTTCAAATATTGTCATTGCTAAACTGTAAAAAAACATAACACCAAACTCAACGAAAACAAGTTCGTGACATCTCTGGACTTTCAAGTGACTGGCTCAAGCCATGCTCAAACTTAAGTTCACCCTGGCATTTTTTTTGCATATTTTTTGATTGCTCATTCTTGGGTGGGTTTTTTTTGAAATATTTATTCTACTGACTATATCCAGCTACTAATTTTCACTAATTCCACTTCTGCGCCAGCAACATTACCTTTCTCGCTGTTGTCCAACTAGGCAGAAAACTAAAGAGAACAAAGCCATGCAGTATCATACACGTAAAAGGAAGAAAAAAATAAAAAGTAGAAAAAAAATCAGCATGTTTATCAGAAGTTTCTCTGCAGCTCCCCATAAGAGGGTGGACACAATTCCCTAAATCAGGAATCTGTTTTCAGCAGATGAAAAGCAGTCTAATGCTTCCATTCTTCAGACTGGCATTTCAGGCCTTTATAGATTTACACGTCTTTTTGATATGCTGCATAAGATAAGATTTGTAGGATTGATATTGGACATGCAATTGCACCTCTCAGAAGAGCACTCAGCAAGAAAATTACATACAGGTTTCTTTGCAATATATTAGGACCGCAACTGGTCTAAAAAATAGATCACAAGGTATATTTAGAAGCTGATGGATTAAGATTTGATTAATTAAAAATATGGTACAGAATTTGTGATCCAAGTGGTAATAGTTAAAACTGAAACTTTTTTTTTTTTTTTTTTTTTTTTTTACAAACAGGCATGATTTATGACGGACTTGGAACTAATTAATTTCCCTAAGGTTGCTAAAGATTCAAGTTAGTATAGATTTTGTCAAAATAAAGGCACTACCCCATTAACTCCTGTATGGCCCAATAAAATAATTAGCGTGATGCTTAAAGGACTACTAGAGTATGATGACTGAATTGAGCAGCAATTAGAAGAAAAACAGCTTTTGAACAGTATCTTTTATTATGTTTATCAGCAAGAACTGTAAAACAAACACAAAGTGAGCAGAGGGCAATATCACCTCTAACATGAAGATACTGTAGCAGCTCCATAACTCTCAGATCAACCAGTTGCAATCATTCTTCAAAACTCTCTGCTAGTTCGAAAGCTAAAAAAAAAAAATGTTCTGGATTCTCAGTGGTTCCTCAACGGCTCTCTGAATAATATCTGCTTACAATTAAAAAAAGATTTATAATGGTCAGTTTTACAGTCAACCTAAAGCTAAAATTTAAGCTGTGCTTTTGACTTGTGAATTATCTCAACAAGCAGAATTACCAGAATGGTCTGACCCTCATATGAAACGACTATCCCCTTTAAAAACCAAGTACAATAAAAAGAAAACAATGATCCCTTAAAGAAATGGTAAATGGATGAGCAGAAGTGAAACCTTCACTGACCTCTTTTTAGTAATTACAAATTTGTAGTATCAAAAATATGTAGGAGATCAAGATTTCAATTATTAAATTAAGCTGGCTGGTATACAGCTGAAAATGTGTAAGAAACAAAGGCTGAAAAATATAGAAGGCCATTTTTATTGAACTGCCTGTTCAAGACATAGCAGAAGAAATACAGATCAAGTGGAAGGAACAATTCTTAATGGAAACTACACCTGGTCTCAAAAGTTCCGAGCAGAAAATAGATGGAGACCAGCAATGCCTTAGCAGAAAATACCATATATGCTTGCACCTTTCTTATCTCTCCCTTGGCACAAGGTTATAGCTATTCTTGGAGAAAAGATGCTGGGTTTGAGTCAGACCAAAGGCCCATCTACGTGGCCATTCTTACATTTTTAGGAAAATTTCATTATAAAATTAGGTAGAATGATTCCTGTCATCAAGGTTCCTGCAATGATACAGTTCTACAGGACTAAACAATCAGTTAAGTAATGGGGGGCAGAGGGGGAGAAGGCAAGATTAATGAAAGCAAGAAAAATATACATTCATGAGAAAACAGAAAAGATACCATGACATTTCAACTTCCTGCATTCTTCTTCCTAATCTTGAAATGTAATCCACAATGAGAAGACAAGTAAGAGATAACTGAAAAGACTTTGGTTTTAAACACCGAGCAGAATGCATATTTAGACAGGCAAATATTTGCAATTCAATAGAAAGATCATCAACAAAATTATTTAAGCATGTAATTTTGAGGGAAAAGTCATAAGTACATTTGATTTAATGTATTCAGTGTATTGCTACTTTCAGACCATAATGGTTAGCTAATGGATTGATCAAAAATTCTTTACACTACCACAGCTGAAGCCTAACAAAATACCCCGTGCACAAAGAAACAACTTGGAAACACCAGGGAGGGGCACAACTTCTGTTGTTATTGCTCTGAAAAGCTCAATAATTGCAATCTTTGTGGGAAGAAATGAGAAGGAACAGAATCAGAATCTCATTTTGAATGAGGTACAAAATGGGATGCGATCTGACAGAGATCATACAGACTTTAGACAATTCAGCTATTTGTCAAGGAAGATACTCTCTTAATTTTGTGGGAAAGATCAGAATATAAAACATTTCAGTTACAAGAATGGGAACAAGTAAACAGAGGCCTCTATTACAAAAATGCCAATCCTTGCAATAAACACAGCAGAACAAACCAAAGAAGCCAGACTTCACCAGGGCTGCAGTTGTTGAACCTAAATCAGATCACCAGGCCCATCAGTGGATGACAGAGCTCTAAAAAGCACCTAGCTAAGGAGGAGTCTATTTTTCAGTAACAATATCTAAGTGAGAGAAGAAGCAAAGTTGACACATATGTTGGGCTCACATGGAAAAAATTATCATGTTTTATTCAGTGTTCTATTCAGGGGATGAAAAAAAGAGAAGACGCTTCATTATCTCTGTTTTGAATGGATAAAAACAATTTCTCTAAATGTATGCCAAATAGCACTTTTCTACAATTCACAAAAATCACACACTTCAAAACTAGTAAGTAGGCAAGAAAACACTATGAAAATATTTGAAAACTTCCAGCCCTGAATTCTGTGAAAGAGAAGATAATAATATTAGCTTGGCACAAAAATCCTGCTTTCCTTGTACAAAGGCCACACCACTTCACAACTGCTTCTCCTCCCTCTTTTCCTATCTACTTTGCAGAGAGACATTTTTTTCATCCAGAGAGATTCTCTGAACATTTAGTCTGTGGCTGTGGACACATTACATATCCAGGACAGTAAGAACAAACCCAGTATCTTAATTATTTTGTTTTCTTTGATTTATACATAACCCACAACCTTTATGACTGCGACATTCTACACTGGCACAGGAGACAGCCAGATAGGACAGCAGAAAAGACCAAATGTGTCTTTGCTACCGGAAAAGGGAATATTCCCTTCTTCCAGGCTTGAGACTGCTGTCCTCATTCTGTGTACTTGCTCTGGCACTCATCTGACCACACAATAAGTTAATTCAATTTGCTGAGCCAAAGGAGGAGGGGGTGGTGGTAGAAATCAAGCTAAACAAAAAGAAAAGGAATAGTTTTCTGCTAGGTTAGTCGAGTGAATTAAACTTCGCATGTACTTAGGAAAGTACCAGAGCCACTGTGACAGAGCAGTACAGCCATGCTGTACCAAAAACGGAGGATAGTGAGGAACTGGAACTACTCCACGCAGATGCATTAATAAAGAGACTGAGTAGCAATTCTCATGTAACATTCACCTACTCCCAGACTTACTTCCGATCCATAAGAGCCTGTACGACACACTTTAGTGATGCAGCATTCAGTACTTCCCCAAACACGGTTTTCCCTCTCTGAAATCTAATTATGTCAGCATTCTACTAAAACATCTCTGTGGGTTTTCTTTTGAACTTTTAGGGCAAGGTGCTTTTGACATAACATGTGGAAAAAAATACATATATTAATTTAAAATATATGTGGTATTTTTGAAGGTCAAACAAAATTTTAATTAAAAAAGTCATTCTAACTGTAAATGCACCTGTAAAATAAAAATGGCCTCCCAGCTTTTTGTGGTAGAGTTGGAGAAACTAAACTACAACAGCAAACCAAGTATATACAGTTTATTTAAATATTTTTAAGCATGTGTAACTGTACAACAGACAGATACACAAAGCTGTTTAAACAAGTAGTTTGTACTCTCTTCCCACCCTAATTTGCATGCGTTATGTTACAGTTTGAGTCATGTGACCACATACTATTTTTCCGCAGGACATCTGCTTCATTCAGCACACTGGATGGACTCTAATCCAGGGAAACGTTTGCATTGTGCACTGAAGGAAGCTGCTCTTCGTAGACCAGCCCATTTAGAAAATGCATAGATACACAATGATCAATATTAGAACGGAAGCAATGCAGGCACTGGGTAGGAGCATTATAAACCTAATAGACAATAAAAGACCCCCCACAGGCGCACTTAGCACAGTGAAGTTGTGTACCTCAGAAAAGATGTATGTATCAAACCCTAGCTCCCAGCTGGCAAATCTGAAGCTCCATCCCCCAGTAACAAAGAACTTCCTCTTCTCAGATTTCAAGCAGGCTTTTGGTCACAATCGTATCAATTTTTACTACATTATGTAGCATGTCCTTTAAAGATGAGAAGTGCATGCTATCTACAACCTCACAAGTGCTAGAAGCAGATAGGAGAATTTCTGCAAGTAAATTCTGCTGTCTGCATAGATTCAATGCCTGACATTCCTGTTCAAAATCTTCTAAATGAAAACAAGAATTTCACAGATATTCTTGGCTTTCTAGCTAAAGCAAAAGAAACCCACATCTGTTTTACCTCAGTTCTATTCTGCCTGCAAAGCTAAGAAATGCAGTACTAATTGTCTTTCTGACCACAATGGCAATTGTCTTTCTAGGAGACTCAAGGAGATACTGTGGTATCAATATACATTAAATACCCTTTTTTTTTTTTTTTTCTGTTTGCAAGAACTGGAAATGGTACTCCAAAATCAATTTCTGCAGGTGCTCGTGGCTCCGGTTCCATTCCAGTCATTCAAGGAAGCTTCCTAGCTCCCACCTACAAGTGAACACAAGACTCTTCCAGTTTATTTTCATAACCTGGTTCTTTTTCTGGCTTGTGTGTTATCACCAGAATTGTTAAAAAATTCTGCCTGCCAAGTCTGTTACAGCTGATGAAACACAATATAGCAAGAACCCATTCTTCTTTGCAAAAATCACAACAGATCTGGGAAGCAGTCACCTGTCAAAAAAAATATGTGGTCCCATGATAAAAGTAAGTTTGGTAACAACTTTTATGCCAGAATGTTTCTGTATAAAAGAATTAAAGGAAACATTTTGATCTGATCTATTACAAATAGCTTTCAGATTCTTGAGATTTTGACAAAATTCCATGTATTCTCAGCTACACTATTCTACCTGTTCAGCCAGCCTTTCTGACCACCTTCAGAGAAAAAAAAAAGTTTTAAAAAAAACAAACAAGGACAAAAAAATTACGTGAAAGTGACAAGAACTGACAAAGTGTTTAAATAAAATAATAAGCAAAGAGTGAGCGGAGATTCTTTCTGGTATTTATGTTTAACTTTTTTCCCCATTTAATGAAATGTAATGTTGAGGAGCTTCCATAATAAGAGAGTTCGGCTCCAGTAAGACGGACTCCTCAGCATCTGGACATAGAAGTGATTCCCAGAGGAGATTAATCATAGGAAATCACAGCATATTTAATCATGTCTTAGTTGAGTTTACAAAAACTGTCCTGTCCCACATATGGTTTTACACTGGCAATCCCAGAGCCAAGAACACTCTCACAATGTCTTGAATGGCATTCCAAAGGAGGAAAGATAATAAAGCCTGTTCTAGCACTGCAATGATCCTTCCAAAGCAGTTGAATATTTTATGAGTACCTTTGCTTTCACAAGGAAGAAAATAATTTCCTCAAAGTGCAGATCAGTGGATGCCATTTGCATGCTCTTGTCATAAAAACACAATTCTCGATTATCTTCAACTCGTCAGCACAGCATCTACAGTTTTCTTTTTTTTTTTTTTTTTCCTCCCATGAAGCCGTCAGAACAGATGGGCTAATTGTCAGCTCATTTTAAAAATGCCGAAAATAACGCCCCAAACGCTGACAACCGGGGCGCATCATCCGCACCGCTCCTGTCACCGGAGGGCTGCCCCGGGCCGGTGCCCACACGAGACGGCACCCAACGGGCCAGCGCGCGCTTCGCCCACCGCCCGCGCGACGGGGGCAACGCGCAAGCCCCGCCCGAGGGCGCCCCGGGCTGCGGCGGGAAGGCGGCCTAAAGCGCGCGCCGCCCCGCCCCTCCCGCCTGCCGCTGAGGAGAGCCCTCCGCCGCCCGCCTCGACGCCAGCTTCCTCTGCTGCAACACGCTTTCTGCTCGAAAAATCGCCATCGGATTTTTTTTTTTTTTTCTCCTCTTGGTTGTTGTTGGCTCGGTAACCCGTTCGTTTCCAACGCCAGAAAGACAAAGTGGGCCCCGGCACTGCTTCTCGCCACCAAGGAACAAAAAGCATTATTTGATGTTTTCCCTGGGAAAAGCTTCAAGAAAGAAAAGCTCACGCCTTCAGGAGAATATTTTTGAATGCTGAAGATCCGCCTCGCTGGGTGAAAATACGCAATACAAGAAAATGCAAAACCAACAGATTTCCTCCATCATCCTCCTCAGAAGACATTACTTTAAGGGGACGAGGGAAACACCTCGTCTCAAACGAACGCTATCACTGGTTTTGAAATCTGGAGAAACACACCGCCCTCAGCCCCGGGGCAATTTGTGAAACGGGAGCAACCGAAAATTGAAAATAATAAAAAAAACCATTAAACCTCTGGAAATGCACGCTCGAGTCACGCAAACGCGCGGGAGGGGAGGGCAGGCTGCGAAGCCCCGCTGCCCGCGGCCGGGTGGGTGTGCCGGCGGCGGCGTCCCCGGCTGGGCGCCCATCGGGCGGCAAGGGGCAAAGGGGCAGGGAGAGGCGGGCAGCGGGGTCCCGCAGCGCCGGCCACCGCCGGCCGCAGCGCCCCGCGGCTGGCCTGGCCGCGCTTACAAGGGGAAAGGAAGGCGGGGGCGCGGAGCTGCCTCCGGACCCAGCGGGAACGGGGGAGGGGGATGTGCCCAGACCGCGCTACCGCCCCCTCCGCCGACTGCAGCCCCCGTCGCGCGGCGCCAGGTCCCGGTGGGCGAGGGCCTGACACAATAGGCACTGGGCGGATGGCGGGGCGGACAACCGGCGCGACCCCGGCCCCTCTCCCCGTCACGGCTCCCGCCCGACCCGCGCCCGGGGCGGCAGCATCCTCTCACTCACCCACCCCTTCCAGGAGGTTCGCGCGCCGAGCAGGGGCCGTCCCTAGCAGCGCCGCCGGTGCTCACTGCGCCGGCATCCCGGCGGGGCGGGGGCGGGGCGCTCCAGTCGGTGTCCCTCTGGCAACGGCTCCAACGTTATTCCCTGCACATAGCGGCTAACGGGCAGAGCGGGGCACGGCGCTGCGCAGGCGCCGCCCGAGCTCACACAATGCGGGGGGGGGCGTGCGCAGGCCGAGCGGCGGAGGGGCCGGGTGCGCCTGCGCCAGCTGCAGACAATAGCCACCTCCGCTCCCACCGCCGCGCATGCGCCGGAGGCCGCGGCGGCAACACTGCTTCTAGCTCCTACCCCCCCTCCTCCGCCATGACCGGACCTGCGCTACACCCAGCCGCTGCGGCCCGGAGGACGTAGGCGGAAGAGCTGTGCCCTGCGCAGGCGCGCCTGCAGCCGCAACCCACAACAAAGGGGAAAGCAGAGGCTGCCAGCTTCCCCCTCCCGCCGGCGGCTTGCGGGGAGGCGGCCGGCCGGTGGGGACTCCACCTCCCAGGGTGCGCAGCGCGGCGCGCTGCATGCTGGGACTTGTGGTTTGGCGGGCGGCAGCCCCGCACGGCGCGCGGCCGGGAGGCGGGTCCCGAGCGCCGCCGCGCGCAGCTGTGGCGGGTAGCGACGGGCAGCGCTGAGGGGAGCTCCACCGGGGCGGCGGAACGGGGGGATCTACCGCTACCCGGCAGCGCTCGCCGCTGTCCCGGGAACCGGCGGCGCCCTCATGCGGGCGCCCCGGGGGGAGCCCGCCCTGGAAGAGCCCCTGGAGCGGTACCAGAGGCGGCTCCGAGGTGAGCGGGCAGAGCGGCGCGGGGTGAGGGCGGGCAGCGTCCCCCGCCGGCCGGTTCTGCTGCCGGGCTCCGCTGTGCCCGGCTGTCCCCAAGCCGGCTGAGCGGCGGCGGGCAGCGTGCGCGCCCGTTGGCGCTGCTGGGGCCGGGGAAACCCGGGGGGCTGTCCCGTCCCGCCGCGCCGCGGGGCGGCCGGGCTGAGGTCACGCTGGCTCTGGTCCTTCCCGCAGCCGGTGCCGTTAATGTGACCGCACGAAGCTGTCTGATCAAAACTTGGCTCTGATGAGGCCGCTGCCTCTTTCGGTGGGGTTTTCTTCGGTTCTGTAAGGGTTTTAGCTGCTGTTGCCACATCCCATTCTAGGCATGGTAAAGAAGGGGGTGCAAATTGATTCTAACGAGACTGGTTACTTCCCATGTCAGAAACTGTTTACATACTTGCCACCTACCTACTCAAGAAGCATTAGGTATAGCCTGACAGAGAGCACCTAAATCTTTCAGCTGCAACACCTGGGCTTTACCAACCTTTACAGTGTCTCTGACTAGCCAAAGTGTCTACACCCTAAAGAAAACTGGTAGATAATTTGTGGGTATGTCACCCGGCTTGGTGCAAAAAGCTGGGTTCCGGACACGGTGCCCACACATCATGTGTTGTGACACAAGTAAATTAAATGTGTAGTTGCTATATAGGAGATGTCATTGCAAAAAGTTTAAACAATGGAAATATTTTTAAATAGCTGCTTTATACTTGATTCTCAGCAAGTATTTTATATTTCTTTTTCAAAGAGCATCAGTTCTTTGCACAGAGGATGGCTTTTATTTGTTCCAGAAGGTAGAATTTTGAAGAATCACCTCTGTTTATTTCTCCTGTAGATTAAGTGGGCTTGTTTGGCACTTGCAGGTAGAACAGTTAAAATGACAGATAGCAGCACATCTCTTGATGTTTAAAGTTCCTTTTGTGATATATAAAAACAATGAATAAACCCCAATGATTGCCACACATAGACATGGGTAATCTTAATACTATGTCATGTTTCCTTTTGTTGTGGATGAGTATGGAAAACCACTAGTTTCCCTGTACTGTATTCGGACTTTCATGGAGGCAAAGGGTTTCTGCTGTGACTGTTATTGCAAAGGAGGAGCCATAAGTGAGGATTTTAAAACCGTAGTTGAACACGTATGATTTTGCTGCTTAGTAAATCTTATAATGGCATTACATTTCTGCTTCAAGACAGTATTGTAACTTACAGAGACATAGCTTTGTTTAGAAAGGCCACACTTTAATGAGTTTTGTCCATTTCTGCTGCAGTATTGTAGGCATAAGTACAACCTCAGCCTATATGTTGAAAATCTGGTGTATTTCACAAGACATTCATTTTAAAAGTGCTTATGATTATCTTTTACCTAGAATACCTTTTGAATCTTGTTTGCCTGCTTTTATGCAGATCTGGGAAGGGGTTATGTTGTTAGTGAAACATTTTATAAATTCATGTTCCTTTTCTGTGATAGCTCAGTGGTTGACCTGCCTTTTCATTTTAGGCAATGAAGGCCGGTCAGTGCTGGCGTTTTGGATTACTGGCAAGTCCAAAAGGTGGCATGCGGGCAGTGGAGAAGGCAGATTTCTTCTGTTCATCCTCATCTAAGGAGATATGGAGATGTATCTGTGTCTAAATTCTGGAGTGCGCAGGCAGCATGTTGTGCTTGACATCCATCTTGCTGGGGCATCCAGCCACTGTTGGATACAGTGGTTACGTTGAGCTGCCTCGACTCCCCGCAGAATGCAATGTCCTCAGCTTCCTCAGGCAGCAACAGCAGGGAAAGCCAAAGACCTTTGGTCTCCACGTTTACAATGTAGTCCATAATTTCAGGATGCTTAATGCTTTTTATATAAATGTTCCTCTGTGTGTGTAGTTTGGTAAGCTTGGTAGAGGACTTTATAGTTGATTTAGACCAGATTTGTCATGAAAATATGCTTTGTAGCATTTTCTTTCTGATACTTGTCTGTCCTGGTTTTGGCTGGGATAGAGTTAATTTGCTTCTCAGTAGCTGGTGCAGTGCTGTGTTTTGGATTTGGTGTGAGAACAATGTTGATAACACACCCATGTTTTTAGTTGTTGCTAGGTAATGTTTATACTAAGTCAAGGGCTTTTCAATTTCTCAGGCCCTGCCAGCTAGAAGGCTGGAGGGGCACAGGAAACTGGGAAGGGGCACAGCCAGGACAGCTGACCCAAACTAGCCAAAGGGATATTCATACCATAGAACATCATGCTTGGTATGTAAACTGGGGGGAGTTGGCTGGGGCTGCTGATCACTGCTCAGGGACTGACTGGGCATCAGTCAGTGGGTAGTGAGCAATTGTGTTGCACAACACTTGGGGTTTTTTTCCCCCTTCCCTTTGGATTTTATTCCTTTCCCCTTCTCTCTTCTTTTCATTACAGTTGTTGTTGTTGTTATTATTGTTATTTTATTAAGATTATTGAATTATTCTTGTATCAGTCCTCAAGTTTTACCTTTTTCCTGATTTTCTTCCCCATCCTGCTGGAGGTGGGGAGTGAGCAAGTGGCTGCGTAGTACTCAGTTGTTGGCAGAGGTTAAACCACGACATTGGCCTGGGCTTTTTGTGCATTTGAAATGTTCCAATGTGATTTCTCATTCAACTCAAATTCTGTTGGAGTGCTCTTCAGAGTTGTGATGAGCTTTTAGGCTTTTGATATGTGAACTTCTGAAGCGTGCCTTTGTACAAAGTTACCTGGACATTGCAAGCGACCTCTTAAACTCTCTCATATGTTCAAAGGGCCTTTCTCAAGAATTTTGCATCTTGGGCTGTTTAACTGTGTATAAGTCTACTATTAGATCTCACTGTATTTAATGATTGTATGAACAGAATACATGCATCCAATTTAGTTTCATTTTGTCTGTTTCTGACTGAATTGCCTTACACTGGATCCATTATTATTATTTTTTTTAAAAGATTTCAGAATGTGACCTTCTGGTAGCTGTTTCTCTTTCTTTCCATTCTGGGAAACATGGGGTTTTTTCCTTACAGTGCCAAGATAGCTTTGATTTCATAGCTCCAGGGGTGCCTCTCAGCGAGCAGATAGGGTATTATCTCACAAACATAGCCCCAGTGCAGGGTGATATGGCATAAGTTCCACTGTGTTTCTCATTTAACTTCTTTATTTCTCAGTGATGTACAGTTTTGAAGTCCTTTGACCTGTACAGCATTCTCAGATCATTACCGCTGCAATTAGGAATTCACTGTAGGACAAACAGATCACTGTTACTCCTGAAGTTGTTAAAACTAAATCTTTACCTGTTTTTCTTATATATTTATACAGCTTGAGATTCTTCTCAAAATTCAGATCATTCCTGTCATGTGGATTCTGGAATTTCAGGTGGCATGCTTCGGGTGTTGTTTGACACTTTTGCAGTACAGCATTCCTAAACTGCTTGTAGTGCTATCTGGACCAAGGCTAACATGTGGCAACAGATTATCACTACCCATGCTGGAGATCAGAAGAATCATTTTACAGCCTTATTCTGTTTGATGGAAGGGTGTATAACTTCTCAGAATAATTGATTATTCCAGTGCAGTGTCCTTTGTTGTAAAGGTAAATCCCTCGGAAGACTAGTACACCGGGAGCCCAGGTGCTCAATAAACTGAGGCTGGTGGCCAAAGGACAGAAAGCTGGACCTGAAAACCTAAGACATAAATGGTCTTAGAGCCCAACATAGAGATTCTGGTGAAATCACAAAGGTCCTTGTAACAGGGCTTTTCCAGAATTTTGTAGACTTTGTATAATGAAGGTCTTTAATGATGTGTCTAATACAGGTTTACGAGGGTGGTGTTTGTTTAGTTTGGATAATTAGGTTACTGTGTAATTGAGACCATTTCAAATGAACCCCAAAGTCTTTAGGAGATAATAACATTTCCAATTAAAAGTTATTCTCAAGGGAATAGAGGTATTTTGTAAAGGAGACTAAGTGCTGTGCTATTGTATTCGTGTTAATAACTAAAAATTGCTAGGCATAATGTGACTGTCTAATGGGCCTTCTACTACACCAGTGCTAACAGCAGTATGTGATGGCTTCCTGCTACTTTACCCTTTTCTTCCAACAGCAGTAAATGTATGGAAAAGACTATTTAGAGCCCACTTCTTTGTTTGTAGCATTGACCTGGTTCGTTGAACAGAGAACTATTAAATTATGTTTTTATATTAAGCTTTCAGCCTGTTTACTAAACAGCACTGGCTTACTTGTGGGCCAGAGGCAGTGTAAGAGGAGGAGTGATGGAGGGGGAGACCATCCTTTTTGGGTACAGTGCCTGATACAGGCATCTTGTAAGCCTACCCTAAGAAAATGTGGAAGTTATGTTCTGTATTCCACTGCATTACTGAGTCCTACGTTGTTTCAGAGAATGATAATGCAAGCTGCAAGAGGAACAGATGAAAATATAAGACTGCTGCAACTTCAGTTTCACTTTGTGGCTACTTCATGTGACTCCAAAAATAAAGTAGCAGACATGTGAAGTCAAAGCTGTCCTTGGAAAAATGAGTATGTGGTCCAATTACCAGCTAAGTTAGCTGTGACACTGAAGCAGCTGAGAATTAAATTGTAGATGGTAATCTACAATTGTAAATTTTTTTGCCTTAGGCTTTTTATTTCTGTTTGACAATTATTTCTAAGTATTGTCCCAAACAGCACATAACGTTCATTTAAGGGTGAAGAATCAGTCAGAAGGAACCAGGAAATGCTCATAGTTGCTCCTCACACGTTGAGGGTCTCTAGAACCTTAGCCATGTGCTTTATGCCCTGCAGAAAGGGCTTGTTTAGGAATTCCTGGTGATGAACGCTGCAGCTCCAGAGAACAGTTTCCTCTTAAAGACGGTGATTTGGTAAAAGTTGTGTTGAACCCTCCCTATTTCTCATATAATAGGAAGCAACTATGAAGATGAGGAAACCAAATCAAGTGGATTCTGAGTGTTAAACACAGCTTAGGACTTTTTCAGGCCCGGCTAATGAACAGCCTGGTATCACTTGTTATTATTGAATGTTTACATGTAAAATCCTATCAGCATAAGTAGTAATTAATAGGATACTTTCAGTCTCAAAACAGCCATGTAGTATGGTAGCATACCTGTGTTTGTCAGCCAGTAAAGAAGAATAGCTGCATATCAGAATGGTAAGTAAAGTCAAGTCCAAGACTATGCAAACCACAATAAAAACTTAAAAGAATGCTACCTCAGAAGAGGTACATGACTTACTGTTTTAGATTTCTAAGTGTCAATAGAAACAAAGTCAAAGCTGGTAATACTTTTTGGACAGCAAAGTTTTCTTTAAATAGGCATCATTTTTTCTGTTTTCACTAACTGGTCTAATTGTATGTTTTATCAGTTATTATTCTGCATAAATTCTATAGTGTTAGTTGTTTTTAAGAGCTGAAGAATCAGTGCAATTCCTTCTTTAACTTTCTAGGGCATTTTTCTCGTTGGGAACCATGGGATGTCAGAAAGTGACTGGTTTGTTGACTTTCTAGCCACTTCTGGTCAACTTTCTATAAACATTATTAGAACTGGACCATTACCTTTAGATGACAGACTTATGGGAAGCTTTTCATATAGCTGTGGTTTGTTTTCTTCAATTTATGTTGCTTAACACTTACACCAGCTGGAGTTATTTTCAGTGTCTTTTCAGGCAAGTCTGTTGTTTTGGTTGGTTGGTTCCCTTGCTAAGCTCTCCATTAGCTCCCAGAGTACTTTCTATGGCATTTCTGAGTTCATGAATGAGGTAGCTTTGGTGCTTTCATTTAAAGGAGTGCTCTTTATAGACAGTCTTGGGCAGTGTCTGAAAAAAACATCTTTTGTTTAGGCAGTGCAAACACGGTTCAATGCCTTCTCTGTTTTTTTCAGTTTTTTTCACTTCAGTGGCAAATTGTTCTTAAATATTTTTTTATTTTTTTTTAATTACACCACCTTACCACCACCCCCAAGCTGATTACTACTTTGGAAATACAGCTATCTCTTTCGTGTTGTGTTCAGAGTGTCCTGATGCTAGACTTTGTCTTTCTTTTTTTTTTTTTTTGACAAGTTCAACAGATCTCTAATGTGTCTTCAACATAAAAAAATATGTTGTTGCTCAGCAGTAGTACTGACATTCCCATATAACCCCCCCCCCCCCCAGTTATATGAAGGTAATTCTCTGGAAAAACCGTACCTCGCCACATTTTCAAGGAGTAATACTTAGATTTTGTAGTTGCAATGAGTACAGAAAATAACCACAGCTACCAATGCTTCTTTCAGGAGCAGTATATTAATTCAGCACGTAGAATGTATGACATGCTTTTTGAACATTAATTAATGTTTTGGGCAGGTTTTTGTCTTAAAGCATTATGCTTAATGGAACTCAATCTAGTCCAAAGTTGCAGTCATGTGTAGATGAGTTGAGGAGTAGGAATATCTCTGTACCAAGAATGTTATGGTTTTGATCCTGGGTTAGGATCACTGGGTGCTTCAGTCTCTGAAATAATAAGCCGTAATGTATTTCTTTCTTTTAGGTGTTTGGTCAGCTATGTCATTGCTAAGGCATTAGATAAGTTATATGCCTGTCCCTTGCAAGGACTGCCTGTGATTATCTATGATAGTTGACAGCTTGTCAGCATTTTTCTGGAGCAGTTGGTTGTATTTTGGGGTTTTTTATGTATCAGTTTTGATCCATCAGGTTTTGTTGCTATCTTGCCATTTTTCATAATCATCTCGGATCCTTTAAACACTGAAAACCAATGAGCTTTATAGTAAATAAAAATTTTTTTTTTAAGTTTTAATCCAGATAAGTCCAATTTAATTTATATCCTCAGCTGTTCCTATAGGAAGTAACACATCAATGATGTCTTATCATACAACAGAAATGTATGTTGGGCTTTTTATTCATAGAGTCTTGTTAAGATTTAGAACAGAAAAATGCTGATTGGATTTTAGATAGGCAAATAGTGCTGCATGCAAGCAGTTTTCTGCAGTATTTTTTTTACTGAGGCTAAGTTAGGTTGAATGTGTGTGCACTTAAAAATTAATGACTTCTAAATTAAGTACAAAATTATCACATTGTCTTTAAGCAAAGATTCCTTGTTGTCCAATAGTTTGCATCCACAGAGGTACTTTCAACTTCTTTCATATTTAAAAAGAATACTTCTACACTGGCAGGAACAACAAATGTAATCTTTCCACTTGGTAGTGTGTTGTCTTTTATACTAATGCCCACAATTATGCCCCTTATTTAGGAAAAAAAAAAATACAACTTTCTTATTCCCTGTTACACATCCAGTTCAACTTTCACTGAAGTAAATGTTAGCTCTTTGGTGTCTAATGAGTATAAAGATGGACCATTGGAAACTCCTAACTCCCAGTTTCCCAGTGGTGAGTGTTTTGCTTGTGACAGCAACTTTTGTAATTTGAAATGGGCATGCTTTTAAGAAGCTTGGCAAATATGTGATAAAGCTTTCAAAAATGTAGTGATATTATTCCAGAGGCAGGGAAGTGTAATCAAGAGAAGTAGACATCAGTGTGCCATTGATAATGATTTCAATGTGTTTCACTACTACTGCCTGGTATGTTTATGGAAGAAGATGACATAGCGTAAGATCTCTGTTACCTTTGAGGCTAAAGTAGTAGCTTGGAGTTTAGAAGCTGTAATATTATGAAGAGAGAGAAGTTCTGGGAAAAATTGTATATGGGTCTGTTTGGTTTGGGTTTATTTTAGTTTGTTGTTCTTCGCTGGCTATGAAGCAAATATTGATACTCTGGGGTTCTCTGACAGAGGTCTGCAGTGAATAGGGAAATGAAGGAATTTTATTGCTATCAGATGACACACCACATAACAACTGATACTGAGCACTTCTTGGCAACAAATAGTTGCAACATAGTTTGCTAAATATTTAAGCCATTGCATCAGTGAGATACTTCTACCACTTCTCAATTAGTTCTCCCACCCTCATAGCATCCTGGAATGCTCAAGAATAGATGAATAGCTTGAGTATGCCAATAGAGAAATATGTGACCTAACCCCTTTTTTTTTTTTTTTTTTTTGAGTCATTGCCTTGTGAGTTTTATTTGGTATTATTATAATAAATTATGAGTAATTAAAATGTGCTTTTTATGTCTTCTTTTATGTTAACTTCTTCAAGGGATGGAGTACCTGAAAACTAAAAGAGGTAATGGGAGCCATAAGATAACTGGGCTTTAAAAATAAGTGCTGAGAGAAGGTTAATAGGTCAGAAACGGGTTAGGTTTTTATTAAAAACTAGCATTGTAAAGAAGGGAGCGATGGCTGGCATACTGGACTGAGAACCATGTTCATAAATATAGTGCTTTTTTGGGGGTTATTTATACTTTATAAGCTATTGGTAGGTTACAACCAAGCGAAGAAAAAGGCTGAAAAGGGCTGTGAAAACCATTACAGTGGGGAAAAAAAATCTATTTCCCAATATCAGTCAAGATGATGTGAACTTGAAAAAGATAAAGTTAAGGCAGAAATACATATTTAGCTTTTTTTCCTCTGACTTGAACTGCCTTTCACCCTTCCATTTGGAAGAAAGGAGCTATTAACATTTGTAACCATCAGTATATATTATACTCTGAGGCATGTCTTCTGAATTCTACCTAGTAGATGCTTAACTGTGATTATATCTGAAGCTTTTTTTGTCTATGAGGAAAAAAAAATATTTTCAGTTATTTATTTATGCATAATATCAATTTACAGATTGCAAACTTGTAAAAATGAATGGAGGACATGTATGCTGGAAAGCTTGCCATTTTTCTAGTTGTAGCAGTTGGTCCAATAAAAGATGCCTCCTTACAAGTTTTGTCTCACAAGAGTGAAATTCCTATTCTGTTTCATATGCAGTCATCCTAGGGGAGAATAACCCTACAAAGAATTCAGGGCTAAATAAAGAAAACTGCTAACGTTTCACATTTCTGACAGTCAAGTAAGGTTTTGAGAGTGTGGGATTTTTTTCTGTTTTAAATCATTAATAACTGTTAACTATTAAGGAAACTTTTCTAATTCAGAGTAGTTTTGACTGGTAAGTAGAAATGACTGTGGCATTATTTTAGAAAATTGTAAAAGAAACATGTTGTCTTATATTCCTGATAAAATGGCTGTGAAGCAAGATGGAGAGCTGTCTCATTTTCTTGGTTCACTTAGTATTGCAGTAGATCCTGCTTTGAAGATTCCATAAAGCCATACTACTTAGGTTACTACTCTGTCTTTTCTAGTTAATATATACATTGCTTAAAGGGATGAGAGATTAAATACTCATCTCCCCTTGTACACTGGCAATTGAAGGAATGAATCAGAATCACAGAATAGTTCAGGTTGGAAGGGACCTGCAAGGATCATCAAGTCCAACTCCCTGCTCCCCACAGGACTACCTAAATCTAGATTGTATGACTAGGAGCATCATCCAGACGCTCCATGGCCTCGGTCATGGCCTCAAGCCCATCAGCTTCCCTGGGGAGCCTGTTCCAGTGACTGACCATCTCCTCAGTGGAGAACCTTTTCCTAGTACTACGTGTCTTTGCTCCAAAGCTTACAGGTTTTTTTCAGGAAAGCTGAAACATTCCTATCCTTATTTTATTCTGTTAACTTTGGTATTGTGATGGCTGTAATTTGTTAATAACTTTGTCCTAGAAAGATGTGCTCTGAACCAGTAAAGATGGTAAAAGACTGGGGATATTCGCTCACTGGAAGAAATATTTGTTGATCTAACCCAAGAACTGCACTACCAGCTACCATACTACCACTGTGGGTACAGCATGCCCTGTCTTTGGGTGATCATCTAAAACGCCCTGAGGAGGAACCATTCACACCTGTTCAGGGACATGAGCCAGGGTAACATTTATACTATGCCCACAGAAGCTCATTTCTTCAGGCCTCTGCACCAAACTGATCCTCCCTGCGTTCCACTATGTCTTTCAGAGTTCTTAATCACAATTTAACTGCCTGTCCTGTCATCACACATCAAGTAAAAGTACTGATGTGACTAAATACTTTCAGCAGCATCTAATGAAATCTTTGCTTTTTAAAGCATGGGAACTATGAAGTCCATCATTAGGGACATGCATAGGCCAAGGGGACAGGATCATGGAATCCTAGAATAATTTGGGTTGGAAGGGACCTTTAAAGGTCATCTACTACAACTGCCCCTGCAGTAAGCAGTTATCTTCTACTAGATCAGATTGCTCAAAGCCCCATCCAACCTGACCTTAAATCTTTCCAGGGATGGGACATCTACCACCTCTCTGGGCAACTTGTTCCAGTGTTTTATCACCCTCACCATAAAAAATTTCTTCCTTTTATCAGTCTGAATCGACCCTCTTGTAGTTTAAAACCGTTCCCCCTTGTCCTGTTGCTTGTTCCCTGTCCCCATCTTTCTTATAAGCCCCTTTTAAGTATTGAAAGCCTGCAATAAGGTCTCTGCAGACCCTTCTCTTCTCCAGGTTGAACAACCTCAACTCTCAGCCTGTCCTCATGAGAGGTGTTTCATCCCTCTGATCATTTTTGTGGCCCTCCCCTGGACCTGCTTCAATAGGTCTATGCCTTTCTTGTACTCCAGAGGTGCATGCAGTACTCGAGGTGGAGTCTTACCAGTGTGTAGATCTTGACCTGCTGGCCACACTTCTTTTGATGCTGCCCAGGACACAGTTGTCTTTCTGGGCTGTGAGTGCACATTGATGGCTCATGTCCAGCTTTCCGTCCACCAGTACACCCAGGTTCTTCTCCTCAGGGCTGCTGTCAATCCCTTCGTGCCTCAGCCTGTATTGATACTGGGGTTGCCCTGACCTAGGTGCATCCTGTGCCTTGCATTTGGCCTTATTGAACCTCATGAGGTTCACGTGGGCCCAGTTCTTGAGCTTGTCTAGTCCTTCTGGATGGCATATCAACCGTACCACTCAGCCTGGTATCATCTGCAAACATGCTGAGCGTGCACTCAATCCCACTGTCTATGTCATTGCTGAAGATACTAAACAGTACATGTCCCAGCACAGACCCCTGAGAGATGCTGGACATCGCTGATCTCCATCCGGACTGGAGCCATTGACTACTACTGTCTGGATGTGACCATCTAGCCAATTCCTTATCCACTGAGTAGTCCACCCATCAATCTGTATCTCTGCGATTTAGAGAGAAGGATGTTGTGAGGAACCGCGTCAAAGGCCTTAAGGAAGTCCAGATAGCTCATCCCTTGTTCACTGAGGTAGTCACTCCATCATAGAAGGCCAATAGGTTGGTCAGGCAAGACTTGCCCTTGGTAAAGCCATTCTGGCTTTCTTGACTCACCTCCCTGTCCTCTGTGTGCCTCAGCATAGCTTCTTTGGAAGAAGAATTGAGTTGCCTGGCATCCTGTGGTATGAACCAGAAGTATTGTTATCTAAAACCAGGCCCGTATTTTTTGTTTCCCAATCCATTCGGCATCTCTCAGATTCAAATCTCTCAAGTTTCTTTTCTGGCATAATGCAAATATTCAGCTGTATCTTAGTGATACTGCATTTATGATTGGAACATTTTTGATTTTTATGAAGTGAGCTAAATGAAAAAATTTTGAAAAAGGGAATGTAAGAAAAAAATATATTGAAAATGAGAGAAGACCATTACTGTATCACCTTCTAGTAAGTCATTGATCTCTTGGAAGGGTTCATAAAAATATCTGTATTTTTATGGAAAGAGTTTCATTGCGGTTTTTCTTTCCAGAACGATGCGTGTTATTATTTAGTTTTCACGCTTGTTAAAAAATGATTGTTCTTTATTTAACCACTATCTTATGTTGGTTCAGTTTGCTGAGTTTTTACTTCATTTACTCAGATATTTTTTTAGTTGTGCTGTGCATTGCTTTGTCACATGTTGTGACATAATTTGAATTAAAAAAATATTTTTATTGGTGCTCAGTCCTGCACTTTATATGAAATACAGCATGAGCTTTAGGCTCATTGAAAAATATCACAGCTGCGTATGCTAGGAAATATTTTAGGGTCAAGTATACTATTACTCGTCCTGATGTATTGATAGGCAAAGATACTACTTACAGCTGCTTCTTTGAAAATGTAGTAAATAGTTCTGCAAATTGTGACATAAAGTAGTTGTTTTGGCTGTTTGCATTAGGTAATTCCTTCCAGTGGCTGAGTTTAGATAAAGTAGTCAAGCTAGACAGATGCTGAATGCTTTTAGTTCTCTCACTTTTTTTTTTTTTTTTTTCAAATTTAAAATATCAGTCAGTAAATGTTTTCTTGTATGTTGTTTATTGTGGCTAATGTGATCTTTTTCAGAGCGTGCTAGTGATAGCATTCATCAACTGAAATATACCTTGGAGGAAAGACAGTTTGCAAAGGGTGAGGGTGAAGTTGGATTTGACGTGTCCTCGGTGGACGACGAGGGCAGTGATGATGAAGACAGGGGCGATGATAACAGTGGGAATACAGCCTGGCAGGAACGGCAGCACCATCACGCAGGTAAGATTACTTGAAAGCAAACAGCTTAAAAATTGTTTAAAATTATTTCAATGCAATATTTCAATGAAAAAAATAAATATTTTTGTTATTTTTTTTTGATCTCTTCATAGTTAATCAACTTAAAACTTTGTTGCAACATCAAGAAAGAGTGGAAAGTGAAGGCTCTCCATCAGGGAGGAAGATGTCCTTCTCTGTATGTTGCTTCTTGTTTCTTTTGTGTTTGAATGAATGGCATGCATGATGAGATCAATTTTCTCTTATCCAGGAAGAAAAAGAAATATCAAATCATTTTTGTGTTCTGAAATATAGGAAACTCCTGAGGCTATGGCCAGAATTTGGTATGCTTATGACCATAGCAGAAGTAAAAGAAATCTATAATACGGGATTTAGACTTTTGTCCTGTTTTGTTGACTATGCAGTATGGTTAACAACCTGTATTGCTTTCAGGTTTCTCTTTTTTTTCTTTACACCAAAAGTTCATCCTTTTTGTTTTGGAAACAGTCGGGGTCAAGTACGTGGACAAAATTCTGTAAAAGCAGCCTCTGCTTCCCTTTGACTGTACTTTAGGGATTCTCAAAGGCCTTCTCATGCTGTAACTATGTTTTTTCTTTAGAGGATTAGAGATGTTCATGGAACAGCAGATTTTTGTTGCTCTCTGCCAAAATACAGTGCTGCCTGTCAGAGTTAGTTTACACCCTTACACAGGCTTCTCAGATTTAGCCTTCTGGCAGAAGAAGTGCACCAAAGTACGTCCAATGGACAGTTCAGTTACAGAGCAACTGCTGGATACTAGTGTCACTATAGGAAAATAATTCAAAGGCGTTTTCTAGTTTTATCTTTTGATGGCCTGCACTGACTACTTTTGGTTTACACTAAGCAAGACAAGCAGCATTTTGCTGTTAGGGTTGAGGTAGCAGCAGAATAATCTAAAGCCCATATTCCTGCTGTGTTGCTTTGAAGTGTGTAATGAACCTAGCTCTACTGTTCTGACATTGAGAAATTTCACTTAAAGTTAACTTTCCCAAGTGTTCTAAAATCCATGAGTTCAGTCTGATTGTTCTGCTGGGTACTTTTGCCTCATAATGGTGCAGGATACACTTTTGTATACATTACACCAGTGTTTCTCAAGTTTCTCAGGTTAAACATTAAACACTGTTTTTCAGTGAAAAATAATTTGAATAGAAAGGGAGTTTTTCGTGTTTTCAAATACTGCTGTGGTGTAATTTTTTCAGGGATGCAGCTGGAGGTCTCAGCTGCAAGGTGTTTATTAAACTTTCAGAAAAGAGGGAGGGATTAACAGGAGCCAGAGGAACAGAATGATGAGTTACAAATATTATTGGTGCTATATTATATATATTTAAACAAGTGCGATTAATTTTTTTAAACTTTATGAAGTAGTTGAGTTTAACAGACCTTAAGCAAGGTGAATTCTGAGTCAATGGAACACGGAACTTAGGTGCACTGAGCCAGGTGGAATACATTGCAAATTTGGAGTCCTTTCTCTAAATGTTTTTCTAGATCATTCTGGAAAACCCTCCCTTTGTCTCTGCAATTGTAGTTCCGTTCCAGATTTATCAAGAGTGCCACCTTTAATATGGCCAATACTTATATCGGGTATAATTTAACAGGAAGGCATTCGTTGCTATAAATCTACCCTTCATCCTGGTTAGTGGATTTCATCTTTGCCTTTAAAGGTTGGACAGTGAACCTTAATACTTCATTGGCAGAAAGTGTACATAAAATTAACTAGTCGATGTAATAGCTAGCTATTAGTAGCTTGGTTTGGGTTTTTAGGTTTTTTTTGAATGGTGAATGTTTCAAAAATAATATTTTAAAAGAAAGATTACGTTTCTGAATCTTTTAGGAGATTTAGGAGTCAAACTGTTCAGTTCCTGAAAATGAGTTCTATAATCTTTAAGACTTTATGTATATTTGAGAAGCATATCACAAAATATTTTTGCTTTTTGATGCAAAAGTGTGTTTCTGACCTGAGATCACAAATGTCTGAATTGTATCAGTTTCAAAACTAGCTAGGGATCAGTAAAGATGCTTTTTTTTCATCCAGAATAGTGAACTAATGCTAGAAATGCACCTGTTCCTTTGAGAGGACCCCGTTAACAACTCTGTGTGTATTTTGTATCAGAAAAGAATAAAAACAAGGGAGATTTAATGTTTTACAAATGTAAAACTGTTCAGAAAATTGGTGAAAAACACAGACATCTTTTGTATAAGATGATATATGTTCTACTCCAAGACCTGTCCCAGCTTGATTGTCTTAATTTGAATTATTTAAAAAAAAAAACCTAACAAACAAAATCCCAAACCAAAACATTGTAGCTTGCTTTGATACACTTTCTTTTAGGTTCAGGAATTCAGATAGCTCATATATGTCAACTAGTGTTCTTTCAATATACTTTCAACAATACTTAGTTCTTTCAGAGAATGCAATTTGCAATAGTGGAGTATCAAACTAAGGGAGGAAACCAATATTCAAATACATAAAGATGACGACTGAGGATCTGATAGTGGCTTATTTCAATTTGAAAGTAGAGACGATTAAATTTTTTTGTGAATATTCAAAGGCAGTTTCATTGCAGACTAACATATTTATGCTTAATACTGTTACTCCATTAAAATTACTTCAAAGTATATTATACTTCATTAGAACTAAGTAAATTATTATACTATAAGAAAATGTTTCTTACATCCACTCTAAATAAGTCCTTTTTATTAGACTGATGAGGACTGTTGCTAGTAGGATCAAAGAGAGGCTGTAGTTTTCAGGAAGCTAATTAATTCATGTTTTTAAGAGCATTTTAGTAATTTTTACTTACATTCTTTATCTGTACTGCATTCTTAGAGTAAATGCTGTAAAGTTATAGTGATTGCATTTTTCACATTTTACAAAAAGTTTAATCCCTGTTTAAATCTTGCTGAGCAAGGCAGAGATAGAATTGCTTCTGTTGAATTGGCAAGGATTCCTTTCATTACCTTTTTCAACTAGCTATTTGTGAAGCTATCAAAAATATTACCTACTTATAGGTCTTCAGAATTTTTGTTTAGAATTTTATTTTAAAATATTGATAACCAAGTTCTTTGATAAATGTAATATCTATTACACATTTTCCTGTGTTTCTGTGGAGGTACTGACATTGCAGACGTAGTTGTGTTTCTGTAGTAGTTGTTAATGAACATTTAGAAGAGTTGCTTTTGCACATCCACAACTCATTAACGTTCAAGGTATTTTTATATTCATTTCACAGAAGAAAATACCTCCTTACATTTGTCTAAAATGGATGATACACCTAAATAGCAGCATGAATTTCATTTACAGATTGGTTTGTGGTTATGATTTAATCCTGCTTTATAGATGTGCTTAATCAAGTAACTGAACATTTTGACAGAAATGTTATATTTACTTTTTGTATTGAAGAATTTAAGTTCTTACTGATTCTTCCTTCCTCATGATGTAGTACTTGGTGACTTTTTATTATATGTATTCTGTGTGCAAACAACATCTTATTGCAATAGCTGGAAAACTGGAAAATAATGCCTGCTATTCTTTACTTCCTTCAGAAACCCCCAGAAGCTGCAACCGGAGACTTACCAGCCCTTTCTGATCTCGTTCCTATAATTAATGATCAGTCACAGTACATTAATCATTTAGAAGCAGAAGTGAAGTTTTGCAAGGTATTAGACAACATATTTCACCTACTAAAACCCTGGTCCCCTAAATATGAAGAATTGCTTTAAAAACAGCTTATTCTTAGTCTTGAGATTGATTGTTGCCATAAACAAACGGAGCCAAACGCACTTCAGTAGATACTGAGCCTTACCATGCATCTTGGGCTGTGTTTAAGGATCTTCAAAGACGTTTTTATGTCCTATCACAAATATAAGTAAGCAATTTTTTTAAGAAGTTATATGGAAATTCAAGCTAGAAAAATACAAAATCTGTCTTTTGGTATTCTTATTCTCTGTAAAAGATTTAAAATAGTTGAGAATGTTAATCTAGACTTTTGGTCTCAAAATGTATTTCGATGTTGGTGGCTGTCTTAAGGAACCTTTTACATGCAGTTCCTGTATCCTGTAGGAGGAATTGTCTGGGATGAAAGATCGAGTACAAGTAGTTGTACTTGAAAATGAGGAGCTCCATCAGAAACTGAAATTCTTAACTGCAGAACATATGTGGAGAGAACAAACTCTTCTAGATGCCTCGGTGAGTTTTTACTTTTCTGTTGTTTTAATGTGTTCAGGGACCCGATTCTCTTTCAGGTAGGCTATATAAATGGTTATTCGCAAGCTGAATTTTAGTCAAAATATAATGAGAGTTTGTAAACATGGATTTTGGTGGATAACGTCATTATCGTAGCTTGCCAACCTAATTGACTTGTTTATTGGTCCTTGTAGTCTGCTGTAATGAAAATTGTAAGGTTCAATACTTGTATAATTAACATTTCTTAAAAAAAAAAAGCCTACATAATTACAACTGAAACATGACTATTTTTATTTTAGGCAAATACTCAGAACTCCTGGCTTGCAGGTGGTAATGACTTTAGCATGTTTCAGCCTGTCACCTCATCACCAGCACGTAACAAAGATCAGGCTTTTGTTACAGCAGCTTCTGGAGACATCGAAAAATGGCCAGTAGAACTGGTTGGTATTCACTTTCTTTGCAGTCATACCTTCACAAAACCTTTCGGTGCTTTGTTGTTGCTGTACTTCTGATGCTTAATTTTGTTACAGACATATAGGAGGAGTTTTAGTTGACTGAACCTTAATCTGAGGTCAAATTTTATTCTCTTAAACCTCATCTTCTTGTTATACCCTAATTAATATTATTATCCAGTTAGACACAGATGGCAGGTTGTATCTGAAGATGTTGAATTCCCAGAGACAAGTCTTGTTTTAAGAATGTCCTTTCAGTGATGGCTCCACTGTACTTTGGAGATTCTTAGCTTTAACACAACACACAAGCAGGTGGGAACTAGCGGGTGTGATTCAGATAGCTCTCCAGGCAAGCTCTTTTGCCATGAGCCTTTCTGCTCCTAGAGCAGCGCAGGACTTAAGGTACAACAGTAGCTTTGTGCAGTCTGTTTTCCCTAAGCTGAATTACACATTTTGTGCTTTTAGAGATACAGAGCAGCCCTAGTGATTCAGAGATGATGTTGCCTCTGTCCCGTATTTTTTAGTTTGGGAAGATATTCTTATTTTTTTTGCTCTAAATTAAATGGGGTAGCATTGCTGTCTTTTGAGAAAAGCAAGGTTTAACTGAAAGTTTTGATGTTTTCAATCCATGTGCATATGTGTAATGTGGAATTTAAAGGTTACTTTGATTCTTAAAGATAATTATATGTATTCATTGTTTCCCACTAAAGTATTTTTGTTGATTTTGTTCATCATCTAGAGCTGAAACCCTCTTCATTGATCCCTAACACCTGCAGTTGTTTGAAAGCTAGTTTTTACAGTAATTGCACTTTAACTTCATCTGCCATATTTAAAGAATCCTACTGATTGTGATTTATTTCTAAAGCATCATAGTGAGCTAAATTTCTGGTGCTTTATCTGGTTTGTTACCACCGTTAGTTTGTTACACCATAGTGGTGTGGTTGATTTATGTACCTAGTTCTTCACCACCTAATGAGAATAACTCACTGTATTATAAATAAATAGCCTGTCTACTTGAAGTTCTTCAGAATTCCTCTTTTGTTTCTGCTAACTTGTGGGAGAGTAAGATCAAATTTGAGACAAGATCATCAACTTGTGTAAATCGTTGTAGAGGGCTGCAGTTGGAGCTGAAGCCATTTACCATGTGAGGATCTGGCAAGATGTATAGAAATGAGAAAATGGGAGGGTTGTTCATTTTGTGGACTTTCCCAAGGGCGAAATATTTAGGTTTTTCTGACACTAGTGTTTCAACAAGTTTATATCTTCAGGGGAAAAGAATGAGTGTGGCTGATGTCTAGGTGTATTTGTGAAGATGATTATGAAGAAAACAAATGACACTACTTTTCTCCCATCTGTTCTAAAGGAGAAACTAAAACTTCTTTATCAAGAAAAAGTCAATATCCTTGAAGCTCAAATACAGTCTCTAAGGTAAAGTTAAATGTTTTTTTTTCTCAAAATTATTGTTAATAAATTATCACTTCATAACAACACAAAACATTCTTAATTTGAATTTAAGTAAGAGAATGCCTGAGTGTCTAAATGTTGTGTTTTCTGATAGTGTCCCTGAATGCTGGTTCTACATGAATTTTTTGCAAATATAAATGTAGTAAAATTGAATGTACTGCTACTATATAGCAACATCAGCAATATATACATTTTATAAATTCAATTGAATTGTGTTTATAGAAATTACAACTTGATATAAAATGTCTTTATCCTTTTTATCCTTTCTTCTTATAGAAGCACCATGTCAATTAAAGAAAAAAAGAGAAGTTAAATTTTTAACTTATGTGAGCCCATCCATATCTAGCTTTCTTGTACTAATATTTTATGTTGCAAATTTTAGAAATCTTAAGCATTGAACTAGTTTAGGCCACATAATGACTTTGAAGCAGGAAAACCTAGTTTTGAAGCATTCAGGCAGTGTTTCCAGTCATGTAACCTGCATATCTTTTAAGCACAAAAATATTTGAAAATAAGTCCTCATATAATCCTTCAAAATATTGAAGTTTTGAATAGGTAGCAAACTATGGAAAAACAGAGGTAGAGGCAACCACTTTAGGATTTGTTTTTCAGGACTGAACTTGCCCCTGTATGCCTGCATTTGTGATACTGCTGCTGAACCTATTTAATTATGGTTTTCCCTAAATGAATTGCGGTTTCATATATCTGAAAATTCTACACTCTTGTGTGTGTGTTAAAAGAGTTACTGTTAGGTAGACAAATTTAAATATGCCCTCTGCAGTGGTGAAATCTTAAATGTGCAAAACCAGTTGTGCTAATGAAAGTAAAGGAGGATCTTACATTTCAGCTATGTAATCTCAATTGATTATTTTTTCCCCCCACTTGGCTTGAAGTGTTAGATATACTCAGAAACAAATACTGAAGGCTAAAATAGCCTGAAAATTTCCACAAGTACATTATTCACCCTCTTGATTTCTCCTAAGGGGCATGATCTTTCAAGCTGTAAGTTCTGCAAAGCACTTGAGCATTTACTAAATTTTAATTAAAGTGAGAAATTATATCCCTTTCAGTGGGACTATCCTTATTTCTAACTTTAAGCAGGAATTTCCTTAGGACTCACTGATTTCTGTCCAAGTTTTCCCAACAATAGGTCTGTTGTACCACGACTGTGTAAGGGTATATGCAGACCAAATTCTGTTCAGTTTATGGTGGATTATATTTAATAGACCAACTACTAAAATTGGAAAAAGTGCACAGAAGATTTCCCAGATGGAAAAAAGCATGCATGCAGTGTATATATTATGTGCACAGTAAATCCAATGCAACCAGAATGTGTCAGACTTACTATGTGTGTGCTGCCCAGATGGCCTGCATAACAAACCAAAAGCTTTGGATTCATTGCGCAATTTGTCAAATTGATCTATATGTGCATAGTGTGCATTTGTCTGGAACTTCCTGATGTCAGCATTCCTACTGCTTGCACTCTCCCTGGCCTGACAGATGCTTGGAAATTCTGGAGAAAATTCTTCAGAGCACCTGGTAAAAATTTCAGAGACGAGTATAAAAACTTACCCTGTTTTTCTGGAGATGTAGTTGACCTGGAGTCTTGTGTGTATCGCTGGATCGGAGGGAATGTGCTGAATACATCTGGATTTTTGTCAGGGAGCATGGGAAACTTTTACTTTATATTGCAACTTTACAGTTAATTTAAGAGCAGAGGAGAAATGTGAAGTTAGTGATATTAAGAAAACTAGAAAACATGTTAGACTGGGTATTGAAATATACAGCTGGTAGTGTTTCTTGTAAATGAATCTTTTACTCTGTTCAGAAAATATGTAAGCCTTTGTACCTAACAATATTTAAGTTTTGTATCCAATAATCTTCTGTGTAAGTTCACCATTTTCTGATACTACAGAGGGAAGGAACAAATTAATTTTATTTTGTCTATTGATAATTTTGATTGAGCAGTTCAACTATTATTTCTCTGTTAAAGTCTTCCTTAGCCTACTGAAATGTGTCAAATAATGTTCATTACAGGGATACACACAGTTCTTTTCAGGTTACATCTGTAATTATATATTGCCCATAAATATAACTGGTAGAAATGTTTGATTGCACAAGTAATATTTTTTTATTTCTTCTTTCTAGGAAAGACCTTTCAGAATCTCAGAAGACGTGCAAAGATTTGGAAGGAAGGCTAAAACACCAGAAGGCACTTGTTTCAGCTGCGAATTCTAGCCGGGTTGGTGGTCTGTGTCTGAAATGTGCACAATATGAGGCAGTTCTTGCACAGACTCATTCTAATGTTCACATGCAGACCATCGAGAGGGTAACAAAGTAGGTCTAAGGGGGATATTTACTTGCTCACTAAAAGCATGGTTAATTACATTAAACTGTGTAAGTCTCCATGTGCTGGGTTGCATAGAGAGATTGCTTGTGGGACAATGGACTCCCAGGTTGAAGTTATAATGCTAAAATCAATGGCAGAATATGAGTGTAGGTCCCAACCACCTTGAAATCCATGGTAGTTTTGCTACTGATTTCAACTGGGAAAGAATGTTAGTTGTTATCTTGTAATTATGATACCTTGGGCTGGCCAGATAATCAGACTGTTGATAGTCTGTTTCCCACACTTTTTGTTCAAAGAAACCCTTGACTCTGTCAGAACAAATATTGTGGAAGTCTGTGTGTTTTGATTGATTATTTCCTGCAAAAGTTTCTTATCTTTCTGTCGTTGGAAGTTTTAATGGCTTCACTTAATTCTCCTTACATTTGGATACTTCTAGGATACATGAGCAGTGTAATCCTTCTTTTGCCACTTGAATTTGCTTAGGAGGTCAGGTGTTTGGGACAGGATGCATTGTTCCTCCCTAACTACAGTAAGTCAGGGAAAAAAGTTTGTTTGGATAAAAATAAATGAAATTATTTGCTTCAGCCTTTTTTTAATTGTAGCTTTTATTTAAATGATTTTCAAAAAACAATTTTTTTTGTGAGTGTAATATATGTGATTCAGAAATCCCAACGGCATTAAAATGTGTTTTTCTTAAGAAATTCTGCTAGTCAACCATTTTCAAAAATTTCTCCCTTTCTACTTGCTAGTAATAATGACAGGGTACTGCAGCTTTCTCAAAGTTTGTTAAACAGGCATCTATTAATTGTCAGATATCGGAAGCTTCTTAGGACTTCTGAAGTTTTAGATTGAGCTAGCTGGAGATGAGGTAGTGGGTCAATTGGAAGCAAGAACACTAAAGGAACATAATATATATAGCCTATCAAATGGATATTATCTCTACACATTAGAGGACTGTTTTTGTATGAGTTTATTTTTCTATTGTGAAGTCCAAGAATTTGCTGGGAAAGCTCTCTGTTGCTGAAAACTCATGTTTCAAAATCTACTTTCATAAGAGAATTAATTATTTGTCACAGACACTGGAAAATATGAACAACCTAACTATAAATCAGTACATTCTTGTCATCTAGCATTACAGTGCAGTTTGAAATAAAAGATTTGAGCTGACCTATTTATCTTTCATAAACCATTATTTGAATTTGAGATTTAACGAAATCTGAAAGCTATATCTTCTTGTGATGCAACTTATTAAAACCAAAGCTATTTCAGTAAGGATTTTCAAAAGGACATAATCCAAATCTTGTTGAAATGAAATGTCAGAATATGACTGTTAGTTCTCCGGCAAATAAAACTGTGTTATTTTTCCACACAACACGAAAGAAAAAAACAAAAAAAAAATTAAAAAAAAATCAAAAAATTAAAAAACCAGTTTTCAGTCAGAATCTCTAGTTGCACTTAAAACATAAACAATTATACTCTTCATTTAAAAGCTTTCAACTTATCAAAGTAATGAAAAGGTTAAGTATTATAGTTTTACTGGCTGTGCATCACCATTTGGTATAGAGCTCAGTTTCTTAGTTAGCAGAAGTTCAGAGGGGATGTAGAATCCAGAAGTCATATTGTTTAGTTCCAGTTTGCAGCAAAGGGCTATTGATTATCATTTGATGTACTTAGTGATCGTGATCAGAATTACTTGTTGAATCTTATCCTTCCTTTTGGTTTTTTTCCTTCCTATTTTACATTTAATGGCAATGTAATTTCATATTGCTTTGATTTTATGTTTTTTTTTTTAAAGAAACATGCCTTTTTTGGGGTTGGTTTTGTTTGGTTTTGGTTTTTTAGCACAGTTCCCCATTTTGTAATGCCAACAGAATGTTGGTCATCTTCAGTATATTTCTGACTTGACCTCTGCTGTCATTACTGGCAGGTTTGCTAGTGGTCCATCTTTCTGAAGTGAAGGACTGGTCATCAAGCAAATTATATTTTTAATATCTGCCAATCTAGCAGTGTGCTGTATTTCACTCTTAACCCATGCAAATTTTAATCTTGCTTCTCTTACAACCCTGATGTCTTTTATCTATTAACATTTTATATTTGATATACATGTTGTTGTTTTTTTCTCTTGGGAAAAGCTATAGAAGAAATACCTGTGTTTTCTTTATATGCAGAGAAAGAGATGACTTGATGGATGCACTTGTTTCACTGAGACGAAACATGAAAGAGATGCAACAAAGAGAATCTAATGCTTGTGAGCAAGTTAAACAAGCTGTGCAAATGGCAGAAGAGGCCAATTTAGAAAAAACAAAGGTAAATTAATCAAGAAATGAGAGCTTTCAGTATTCAGATTCACTGTAGATGTTAATTAGGTTTAATGCTAATGAGAGAATACCTGCATAAGACCTTTATTCCATGTTGATATGACGTAGTAGATTTATGACTGTTTTTGAGCAGTAATGTGAACTCTCTGAGTTCTTAAATTCTCATCAGGGCTGTAGGGTGTATTGCATTCGTTGGCCATCATTTAAATTCTGAGGTAGTTTCACAGCTGGGTGACAGAAGTTGAATGGTATTGAATGGTAGAATTTTCAAAAGCATTTGTGATGTAGGAAGATAATTCTCATATCACATTTCTGAGCTGTTCTTGAAAGAATACTTAAAGTGCTTACAAACAGCTTTTTTGCATCAGATGAACATGGTGCAAGAACTGGTTACCTAACAGAACTCTTTGAAGATGAAAGTCCTGTCTGATGCTACTTACAGGAAGCATTTGGTGCTATGTAAATAATAATGATAAAACCAGTTTTCATGTAATGTTTGTGTTAACCCTTGTTACTGTATAGAATCAACCAATATTGACCAAAATTATTTCCTTGATATTTAGTGACATCTACTGTATTAGTAGTGAATTACTATGGAATCGAGAGAGGGGGGTGGTGGTGGTCGTTGTTGTTTAACGAAATACTGTTGTTTTTAATAGTGAACAGGATTGATATAATTGTTCTATTGATCAAATCAGTATTATTCATCCAATGCTGTAAGAGTGTGTGTGTGTAGGGTCTTTAAATATAAACAGTGGGGAAAAAGATAATGAGAGTGGGATTCCTATGTACTTGTTAAATTTAACTTCGGAGTGGTACAGCTCCTTGTATTTTAATGAACAAAGAGAGAACGAATCCTTCTGAGCCCACTGTTTGCCTGTCGCATTCTGTCCCTGGGGGGTTAAATTTTTTAATTGCTTACTTGTTCACTGTTTTTGGGATGGGTTCTACAGTTGTCTCATAGAAATGTTACTCACTTCTACATAAAACTGCACAAAACACTTTTCCTTTTCCATGCAATAAAGTGAAACTATCTGATCTTCCTATTTTTTTCATTTGATGTTGGAAATGTTTATTTTAATATTTAAACAGAAAATCCCTATAAACTCTTACTCCGTTTAGCTCGTGTTAGAAATGTGGCCCGAGAATAAAACTAGTAAGACAAATTAGTAGAGCCTTTAATAAAATAGGTCTTTGTACATATACCATTTCTGCCACATGAAGAAGGGAGCTCTGTAGGGTCTCTGCTGGCCTCCCTCTTCACTGCAGCAAGGAAATGTGAAGTGCTATCTGCTCGTATGTAAGACTGAATAGTAGCCTTGTTTTTTGCATGCTCAAAACCTGTTCTAATAGGAAGGAATAAGAAGAAATCTTTTACTTATGCTGCATTAATTCAGCATTTTTACATGTACTGGTATTTCTCTTGGTAAGTACAAGCCATCCTTTATTTCCCTAGTCCAATTCTACTCTGGAGGTGAAGTGCTGTTTTTCTTTATAATTATCATGGAATTCAATAGAACAGTCCACATAAGAAAAGTGAGGAATGAACACATTGGGCTTCCAAATGCTATAATTGCAGTTTCATCATCCTGTTGACAGAAAGTCTAACCCCAAGTGCTTATCATTTAAAACCACCATTTTTTTCTTGTCTTTTGCTTGTCTCTGTAGTTTGTGGCCTCTTGCCTATTACACAGAGCAAGGAGGAGATCTGGTAAGGTTAAACTTGCATAGTTGAAGCAAATCCAGGAATGTATTTTCCGCATAAATGTCACAGAAGAACAATTGTTTGAACTGCTCATTATGTAGTCAAAACAGTGGAGTTAACAAAATACACATTTCTTCTTGCAACTTATTTTTTCTGGAGTTGCATTTGTTTTACATGTGTACCAAACTACAGCAGCCTTACGCAGACAGTTTGCTGATGCTCCATTCCTACAGAAAAGGTTTCAAGGCAACAACAGAGGGATTCTCTCACCAGGGTAGACTTGTGATAGGAAAGAGGCCCTAAGGAGGCTCCCACAGAATCGACATAAACTTAATGGAGATTGTTAGAGTGTTCTCTAAAAATTACGGTGTAATTTGCTTCTTTCATGAACAGCTCAACACCAAGGAAATTGTATATACGGGATTGGCTTTGAGTAAAAGAAAAATGGGCAGTTTAAAAAACTGATTTAAAAATAAAGGGTAATAAGGTAAAATTCCTAAAAGGAGGTTTCTTTAGCTTCCTTGATGTAGGATATGCTGAATATCAATGATCGGATAAAATGAAACCTAGTTTACTCATGGGCTAGCAAGCTGCTTTTAGTGGGCTTTGAATACTTTGATCTACTTTTAATGGGGTAGTGTATTTCTGATTTAAACTGACATAACATTCAACTTCTATCCCTTTAGCAGGGATACACCAGAATAAATTGATAATATTTTTTTTTCCTAGCTCTTTTAGAATGTAGTGTCTACTGTGCTTCTTGTATATAAACTTATGTTTCTTCTATTTTGGTAGAAAACACATCTATAACTGGTGTTATAGCACTTCAAATTAAGCAGGACATTTATGAGTTTTCAGAAAAATGAATCTTACTTGACAAACATGAAACTAAAAAAACCCCAAACATTGTTTCGTTGTATCTTTCCATACTTCTTCCAGGTTTCTCATTAGCCTGCACTCAGTAATTCACTTCAGGGGGAGAGCAAGTGGAAGTGCATACATTATTTGTTTATTTATTTTACCTTCAGCTATGCAGTTAGGCAGTAATCACAGTGTTTGGAAGGAGTCAAATACTGGAGGCTGGTTCTGGTGATGTACATTCAGGAATTTTAAATGCAAGGCAAGTAATCATCTTGGTTTTAGAAGAGCAGCTACTTCTTTGGAAAATGTACTTGGGAGAGACGCATCCATCTTTGCCATGACTCCTAAAAGCAATTGGATTTCTAAATTATAGTAGGGCATGTATATACTTACAAACATACGTATGTGTTCAGTTTCTTAGTTCTGTTCCAGTTGTTAACACAGTAGGGTATGTATAAACATAACTATGTAAAAGAACAAAAGATACCGTTTCTAATAGCAATTCGGTTTCTCTGATGGCATTAGATAAATGGCATGTTTGTTTAGAATTTTAAGCTTCTTCCACTTAAAAAGCCATTTTTCCCCTAGGCTCTAGTTCAGTGTGAGCAGCTGAAAAGTGAGATAGAACGGCAGAAGAATCGTCTTGAAAGGGAGTTAGCTGCCCAGCTAAATAAGCGGACTGATGAAAAGGAAGCACTGCGTGAAGAAATGAAGAAGGAAAGGGAGGACTTGGCAGCAATGGTATGAGTTGCTGGGTATTTTTTTCTTCTATTTGTGTATTACAATGAGCATATTGTCCTCTTTAAACTTTCTGTTAGCTTGCCTTTCAGTTTGTTTCAGTTTCAGATTTGAGAACTCAGTACATCACTTCACCATTGCTTTAAAGTGCTTCAAAGCAATGGTAGATAAGTGATCCTTTAGGTCTGAATAATTGGGGTTTCTCCTGTGTTATTAGATAAATACTAAGTTGTTGATGTTATACATTTTATTTTCGTTTGTATATTTTCTAATGCACTTTGTCAAAGTACGAAAGAGTTAATACAATGCAAGGTTTGTACCTAGCTTCTTATAAAGATTATTATTTAGGTTGCCAACTCAAGCATTCAGAAGTTGGCACATGTGGAATTTGGGATGCTTTGCTACTTTGAGCTGGGATATACAAATATATTAATGTTACAATATTGTGAATGCATTCTAATATGCATTTTCAGGGTGATCTTATCATATACTTAATTTGCCCACCTGCAGAAATGTGTTGGAATCTCTTTTCTCAGTTTTACTGATGTTTGTAAACTGTCGCAGAAAGAATCTGTCTCATCGTTTATACTGTGACCATTGCAACAGAGCCTTGATAACCTTGTTTCAGACTTCTAGATGCTAGTGTAATTTAAGCGTAAAACGTAAGAGGTTTCTGCCCAATAGAATGTGCAGAGGAAACCTCGGCCTAGCAGCAGTAAGTCTGTGACACATGACAGAGGCGGCACTTCTGAGGCGACTGGAGAAAGAAATGGGAAGAAGAGTAGAGAGAAATGCTTCATAAATTAGTAGTTTTCATGCTTTTTTGATGTGCACCCCCTTCAACCATTTTTTGGTGGAGGTTTGGAAACAATATAGTGAATTTCTCTTCTGATTGTAGGCTTTTTCCATATTTTTGATCTCTTTTTACAAATAAGCCATTCAGTTTATAGAACCTGGAGAGCAAAAACTGAACCATTTAAGTGTTTAAAAAAGAAGAGGTTCTTTTAGTAGTGTTGTTGCTTATGAAATGTCTGGAAAGCTACTAATATGAACAGGCAACCAAGGTGATATGGTTGTATTTCTGGTATTACGATATGGTGGGATAGTGTTCTGAAGCTGCTACAAGAAGGCAAAGCCTTTGACTCCAGTTCCAGATGTTAAAACAGGAATTAAGTGCAGTGATAAGGGCTAAGTGATATTTAAGAAAGTGAACTGTTGTAAGTGATCATAAGAAGTCTATTGCCAGGGAAACTGAAATAAAAAAAACACACCTTACACTGGAGGCAGCGAGACATTATTAAACAATTCCTTATTTGAGTCCCTGCTATCTACTGGAAGTTATCCCTCACGCATTTAGTTGTTTGTTACAGATTTGCTTTAAAGCAGAGTATGCACTCTGAAATACAGCCTATTAGATGAGCATTTCATACTTTTTTTTTTCATAGAATAATTCACTCCTTCATGTCATCACATTACTTGGTATTTCATCACCCACTGGGATGTGTTTTACTGGAACCTATTCTGACTTCAAGTAGTTGTACTGTTTGTAAATCCTACATACATGCTGAACATAGTACAGTGACACCATAACAATTTCACACTTGGTAATTAAAGATATGGGTTGACTTTGTAGAAAACTGATCTTATATGCATGATTTATGCCTACCTGTGATTAACTGCTTCTATGTTTCAGGATTATGAGATGGTAGAAATGGTATACTGTGCATCAAGTCAACCTCCATATGAATATTTTATGGCTTACTTTATGAACTGATTTGTTTGAAGGCGAGAATTGGCATGATACATAAATCAGGTGGATGTGTAATGAGTGAAAAATAGTTATGAATATATAATCCTCTAGGTTTGGAGTTAAATTCCTGTAAGTTAACCTAGAACTGTCAGACACCATTATTTCCACTTATATTAGTAAGCTTCAGGGCTAAATAGCTGAAGGGTCACTGTCTCTGTTTTATTGTTACATTTTTAACCATTCAGCAAAAATTTATCTGAATTACATTAGAATTTTAACGTACTGTTTCTATATGATTTTTGTACAACATCATGCTTTGATCTCTAGTGCTGAAATGTTTTCTGAACTTGAAAGTTAATTTAAGATCTGTGGTTACAATGACATTTTTCTTTAGCTGGAGGAATGTGATTTAGTTTAAATCAATCTACATAATGATGGATAAGTTGGTGATAAATAGAACTCTTACAGCTGCAAGACTGATGCAACCAGCTTCTTCTGACACTGTCCATACTTACAAGTCCTGGAGACTACTCCAGTTGATGAAAAGTTTCAAATAAACTGCTGTATGATAAATTAATTTAAAATAATGAACTTATTGTTAAAATAATTTAGACATGTTATATTGTAATTCATATTTTCATTATATATTTCATCATATATATTTATTATTATCTTTTTAATGCAATGTATTTTTGCTACATACAGTTGTTTCAAGGAGGAAGTCTCACAAGATTTAGATCTGTAGTTGGACAAATCACGTCATTACAGTGCTCTTGGGCTTTTTGCAGGTGATGGCCATGTCTGAGAAAGTGGCCGTGTTGGAGGCTCAGGTAGAGAGAATTACAAGGGAAAAAAACTCCCTAGTTAACCAGTTAGAAGAATCACAGCATCAGCTTTCATCTCGGGAAATGGAGATGAATAAGGTAGGCACATTTATAAATGAGTATCTTTATAACTGTGACCTGAAAGATGAGATTTTTTTTTTCTTTCTGTTTCCCTCTGTATTGGCAGAGAATGTGTGATAAATGCAAACTTCGTCTCGATATCCCAGAGGCACAGTTTTATGAGTTAGAAAGATAACTTTTTAAGACTGCCAAGTCACCTTGTGATGCAAAAGCTAACCTTTCTACCTTGCAGACTGTGCAGATCACTATTTAAAACTGCAATCTAGTGTTTCATTAAAAATTGCATTTTATCTGAATGAGAGAACGTAGTATTCAACCCTGTCCTATAATTGCTACCTCTGGGAGATGCAGTGCTGAAATAAAGGCAGCTGTATCAAATCACTGTTTTTCAAGTACTTGCCTGTGGAATTTTTATATGGTGTACTGCTTTATTTGTTAATATTGATGGTATGCCTTTTACAAAGAGATCTTTCTTCCGGTTAAGAATTATAGCTTAACATCTATCTGTGTATCACTTCTGAGTGCTTTATTTTGCATGTTTCTCGATCTGTTAGATCCTTAGTGTGAGTCATAACATGAGAAAAAAACCAACCAATTGTAATCCAAAATTTATGCTGGGAGATTTCACATTGTTAAAATTATTTGGTTTATTACCTTAGTTTCATCATTCACTTGTTACAGAACATGAAGATAAGGGGGTGCGAAATTTCTGTAGAATAGAAAATCTGAGAATTCAATTTTATTCAATTTACAGTATTTCAAAATACAAAGTTACAGCCTCTTGAAATGTCTGTATACCTTACCAATAATCCTAAGGCAAATTCTACCTCCTCAGTTGTTAATTGCAAGGGTTTTTTGGGAGCAATTAATTCCTTAGGCCTCTAGAGACTCCTGGCGAGGTTTTCAACAGTTCCTGTCTTCCTCTGCTGCCCCTGCTGGTAGAAATAAGTGAAAGTATTGCAGAAAATTTACACCAAAAAAGTCATCCAAACTTATTAGAAAATGTATTTCAATTTCAGCTGAAAGACAAATGAAAGAGCATTTTAAGAATGTCATGAGGGTTTGGTTTACCCTTTCTGAGACACCCTTTTGGTTTTTCAGACTGGGTTCACAGATGACTAGCACCACTTGTGGGGCGGGGGTGGGGGGAAGGAGGTAGCAGGTATAAATATCCATTGGTCCGGAAAGAACAATTTTATAGCCTACCGGTCTGAAGCGCTCTCTCCGAAGAGCGACACTGTGGATCCAGTCCCTGCTTTGGTTCATGTTAATCAATACAAAGTTGAATAGGTAACCACCTTACCGTAGTTTGTGCCGTGGTTTTATTGCACTGTCTTGAGAGACTGGAGAACTGCATTTGTGTCCCTGTACTGAACTGAGAAGTCTCAAATACCTGGAGGAATGTCCTGACCATTGAGCGTTCGGGATCATGTGCAGGATCCTGACCTTTTTTGTTGGCTATGAAGTGACGTCTATGTCTACTCGTGAGTCTGACTACTTGTTTCCCAGTTTGTCACTATTAAAAATGGAAAACAGCAATATTTTTCCTTCTGAGTTTTATCTGAAATTTTTTTTTCTGCATGCACCAGAAGTCAGGGAAAAAAGTTTGGAATGAGAATCTCCTGCCTTCATTCTGAACTGAAAAATCCATTATTAGGACAGCACCATCTGCTGATTCTTCTGTGTTATTCACTTTGTAGATGTATGGGGGAGCTGAAGGCGAGGATGGCTGGATTTTTTTTTTTTATTTTGCTTGGAGGAAGTGACATATTGGACTTTGTTACATCCTTCGTATAGGGGAAGGAGGAGAGAGAAAGAATAGGCAATCTATGCAGTTTCATCATAGGTTTTTTTAGTTGCATATGATATTTCAGTATTAAAAGAAAAAAATGCTTCAGAACTTTGCCATTCTTCAGAGTATTTGTTACCGTGCATTATTTGCAGTAGGGCTCAATTCACAAGCTGTCCTTTTAATTTATAAGTGACACTGTTTTTTAAAGTTTTGCAGTTGGTTTGGTTTTTTTTTTTTTCCAAAGGAGGTTTGATTTACTTTTACCCTACCTTCTTTTAAGAAGAAGGGGAAAAAAAAAAAGCCGTGAAAATGAGAAGAGGTATGAAGCTGAAAAATAGAATTCATTTGACATGTAGAATGTATGTGAGGAGATCATTGAGAGGCATAGAGGGCTGTAGCAGCAAATTAAAAGTTTGCACATTTAGGAAGCAAGTCGTGAAAATGTAAGTGGGGCAGGGAAGCAGCGTGAGTGAGTTGGAAAGAAAGTTCTCTAAGATTAGCTGCGAGTAAACACATTTATGTTCTCATTAGGGAATGTGCATATAATTAAGGTGAAATGAACAGTCACAAATTGGAGGTGATTGCACAGGATAAGGACAAAAAGGGGGCAGCTTGTCCACCATCCTTCTCCGTTCCCAACAGATAAGTTCAGATAGAATCATTTTGAAGTCTTAGATTGGGAATTGGGAGAAAAACATCCCTGCACAGCAGTATGAAAGTTATCTGAGAGGGATTGGTTTGGTTTTGGTGGGTTTTTTTCTTTTTCTTCATTTCTTCTAACCCCTCCACAGACCCTCAGAAGTTGAGCTGCCTTCAGGTGGAAAGGAATGAGGAGGTAACATAACAAACATCCCAACAGCAGAGAATAATCGTTCCCTTTGTGGAAGTGATACTAGATTTCTTTAAATGTTGCTTTGATCCCTTTCTTCTGGGCCATGCATATATCTGAATTAGGCATTGTTTTTAAAGAATTTATCTTCGGTTTATAGTAAGTCTATAATGCTAAAAACCACCGTATTAATATCTAAATGTTTTCTTTCTTAACAGTGTGAAATTGGCAAGATAAGAAACTACGCCCTTATGCAGGAGTGTGATAGATCATTTACTTCTAGGTTTTGGAATTGTTGACATAGACTTTCTTGGGAATTTAGAGAGAATGGGAGAAGAATATAAAACCAGCAACTGTAGTTTAACTGTATTTAGTAGCACATGTATTTACAACATAAATATTTATAATTAGCAAAATCTTGATCCAGATAGGATTGAATCTAGAAGGCACTGCATATTTCAAAGTTAATGACTATATAGAGAATTCAGATCCACCTTTTTATATAAAAACATTTATCATATGTAGTCTTAAAATATCTGTAAATTAAAATATGTTGCATTTAAATGTCCTGTAGAGGGCACCAAAAGATCTAATTGCAAACCCTGGGCTATGGATTCTTCAAGCTGCAGATCATGTTGTCTGTATAATCTAACAGGTGTGTGAAGAAATGCGCTATCAGTTGAATCAAACCAAAATGAAGAAGGATGAGGCAGAAAAGGAGCTCAGAGAGTACAGAACAAAAACTATAAGGGAGCTTGAAGTTAAGGACCAGGTAAGAGATAATACTGCTATAACTTTGCAGTTATTAGAAGCCTAAGTAGGGTTATTTCAGAAGCTGGAATGACTCATTTTTCTAATAGTGGTCATTTATTACTGTTAAATGGTTTCTAAATTAATGGCAACAAGCCAGCTATTACTGTTAAATAAATACCTCTTGATTATCTTATTCTTGTTTTCAGCCCTAGTATGTTCAGTTTTACATAACAGTCATCCCATGCTTTCATATCGAATTACTCTATCGTATGTATTCATACAATGTACTTAAATTGTATGTAATGTATACGTATGTTTATACACTTTTTCTCACAAATAAATCCACACAAAATTACTTATACATGCAGCCTGACAAAACATTAAAGACTATAAGTGTAACCTAATGATACCAAAAATTAAAGTAATTTATCTTCCAGTTTCTTTAAAGATTCAAGGTTAATGAATGCTCAGATTCATAGAAAAGTTTTTTTTAAAAAAAACCCAAACCAAACCAAAAATAACCTTCTAGAAAAAAAAAAAAAATTCCACTAGGCATGAATTGCTGATTATCTAAAACTGTGTTTTGGAATAATACAAAAGACAGTATATAGGTAGTCTGTGAGAAAACAACCCATGCAGTAGGAAAGATTATTAGAGTAACCTGCGACATACTTGGCAAACAGTTTGAACAGGTGTAGTCTGCGTCTTTGGAAGTGCCCTTTTTGTTGAGGTTCTATCTGTTTTTCTCTAGGTATTCAAACTTCCAGCTATTCCTTCCTAAGTTGTGATCTATACATGAGAGTGAATGTCTTCTGAGTACACAGATGTATAAGATGCACATGAGGATATTTTTTTTATTATGCATTTTTTTTATTAGCGCAGTGTATCCGATACGTTTTAAATCATTCTTTTCCTTGTAAATAAGTGAACAAATCGGGCCCTGTGTTAAGAGTATTTGTAGGCAAAAATGCAGTATTTCTAAACTTGTATTTTTATTTACCAGTTCCCCAAAATTTTCATGTAGGACAGTAAGTTTATTAAATGACATGAGCTTAGGCTGGAAGCAGTATTAATTCAAATTATAATCAACATATGTAAAATCCAAAAGAGAACTTGCTAGATAAAATAACTATTCAATACGTATAAAAAAAAAATCACACAGAGAAGGAAAACAGGGGCCTTTAAAGCATTTTGGTTTTGGGGTTGGCTTTTTTTTTTTTTAACTCCTGCATCCTTTAGGCCTAAGGACACTTAGAAAAACAAAAAACAGGCTTGTCGTCTGTGTCTTGACAGATATCACAGATAAGAGAGTTGGCATAATCTTGGCATACAAATAAAACAGGATGTGTTTAATAAGATATTTGAAGTAGTATCTTGGATTTTAAATCCTGTTCTTCAACTTGCTTCAGGATTGCCTTTTGAACAAATTGCAAAATTTAACAAAATACTTTAACCTCATGTATCGACATACTGGTATTTTATTCAGTGTGGGAATGAATACTCCAAAATGTGATGATTTATAATTTGATATAATTAAAGTGAAGTGATGGGAGGGGGAGTTCCTATCAGCAAAGGTTATTAGAGCAATTCGGTAATTATGTAAAGTAATTATATTGTTCAAATATGATTGTAGGTTCCTCAAAAAAAAAAAAAAAAAGGAAAACAAACCATTTTGAAATTCTAACACTCAGCATCTAGCAGCTGTTTTATAGCTGTGGCTTTGGTAACTTAGAAAGTTCCATGTAGGTCCCAATATTATTTAACATGCTAAAAGGCAACCAAAAAGAGTGTATGTTTTGGGGTTTTGTTTTTTGGTGCAATTTTTTGTTGGTTTTAAATCAAATTTTAACAAATGTTAATGTCATTGCAGATTATTTCATTTAAATGAAAACAGCTCAATTGCATCTAGTTTTGTTTTTAAAGAAAAACCTGAAATGTTTCATCTTACATGGCAATGAATAGCAAACAGTAATTGTTCTTTGGTCTCTCAGCCATGACCTGACCTTCTGGCTAAGAGACAGAGTTGATACTTTCCTTGGCCACCATCTGTTCATAATAAATACATATTTATTTTTTAAAAGTAGAAAGACAATAATGTATGAGTATTTTTGTGCTATTCCATATTAAATAGTGCATTTTTCTGTTTTAAAAGCAAATAATTGTGTTTCAGATGGCCTTTGGTATTTTGAAAGTGAGTTTATTGCTTCTTGAGGTATAATTGTATTTTTAATTGTGCTGTGGATAAATTCTAGTTTTGAAGATGTATTTTAGTTTATATATAGTTACTTTTAGAAAGGGATTTAAGTTATTCAGGTGTGTCAGAATAGGCAGGAATCCTGGTATGTACAATTTAGGATCATCAGATACATATACTTATATGTCAGTAAATACAGACATATGTTTATCATACACTTATAGATACAAATTTCTTCAAAACTGAATTTGTGTCATTTAGGAAAATGAAAGGGAGTACATATCTTTGGTCTTATTCTCTTTTATTTTAACATATCTTTTCCTATCCTTATTGCTCTATTAGGACAAATAACAAATATTGGCACCTTGGCAGATTACCTGTTCTTAATATTTGACGTGAATATGTCTTACAAATGAAGAAGCAACGAGCAATGTTAAGACTGAAATTGAATACGTGTTTTGTGATATCATCCATCATGATCCTGATTAACATTAGGATTATGGAGGGAGGGGGCGAAAGACATACACCACACAGTTTCTCTACACAAAAACTGCATCTGTTCATCTGGCCCAGTATGTTGTGAAGCAGCATAACCTACTGCCCTCTCTTCTTCTCTCTCAGCCCTCCCATTGTGGATGTAGCTGTGCCGAAATAACAGTGCCTTACTTAATACTTTTCCTTCTTAGGAACAAGCTTCGTAAGTTATAAGAGTATAATGCTTTCATGGCAGTAAACTCTGTCCACACTAGGGGTTGTACTAGCACAGCTATATCTCAGAAAAGTCACACCCTAACCTAAATAGCTGTTATCAGAACAAAAATTGTGTGGCATATTTGACACAGCAGGACTGCACTTTTATAATACTTTTTTCTGTGAATTTGGAAGCACTGCATGGCATAATTTGTGCATTTCTAATAGAAATCATACTTCTGACACACTATGGAATCGTTTCCTCAGATTAGCATCACTTGCTAATTTCTGCTCTGCATTATAAAAATAAAAATGAAGTACACTTAATCATTTGCTTTGTGTTTGTCTGTAAATAGTTTTTATTTGGTTTATAAAATCTTGTAAGCTTCAGCATGTAGAAGTGAAAATAGTTTTGTACTATTGGTTTATGCAGTCCCAGCCAATTTGAGCATCATCCTTATTAGACAGTTCTTACCGGTAGCATTGCACCACTGGGAGTTGTGGTGGTCTTGTAATAAAGCAATAGGACTGTTAAATCCAACTTCAGAAACTTACTGAAGCTTTTAAATTTTATTTTACCATGTTTTGAGGAATCAAATAAATACTTCGTATAGAAATAAATCTGAGCTGGTAATCTTGGCCTGTAAAAAGCCATTCTTTTAATACTGTCTTTTAAATTGGGCAAACATAGCTTGAAGCAGGGAATTACAGAATTCGGTTGCCTACCTTGTAGGTGACAGAATTAAAAGCTCCAGAAATACTTTATGAAAACCCTCAGATTTTTAAGAGTTGCCTGTATGGAAGTTCATGACCCCAAATAAAAAGAAGTTTGAGAGTCACTGATATGCACAACCTCTATACAAATGGAAAGAGCTACACATCAAAGCATTTTTGTGTAGTGTGACAGAACCTAAATGATGTCTCTGTACACTATAGACTGACAATTTTGCAGACAAATAAAAATCTGGCAAAATTGCAGTCCAAAAGCATTTTGCCAAAAGGTATTTTGGGAATGTTTATCTCATTTGTCATAAATCCGTGATATATAGTAACCTAATTTAGACATTATAAGTGGAGAAATTACTGACTCTGTCTTCATCAGAAGTAATGCAGGCCAAGGATTTAGGTGTATATCCTGGGAATGCTGCAGAGTGCCCGATGCAAGACCAATACAACCTTCCAAAGACACTGATTCACTGAAGTGGCTTTCTATGAACAGGTACTAGGCTTCTGTGAGTCAGGCTATAAAATACTAAATTTTTCACAAGCTGGAACATTCAGGATGCCACCAGACTTTGTAAAACTTGCAAGTTTTAATAATGTTGGTGAAGATAGGTTAGGATTATGTGTTATGTGTATGCTTGTACCAGGCCTATCCCTAAGATTTTGTGACCTCATTAGTTAAAAAGATGCTCTGGGGGTTTTACTTTGGAAAGAAATTCTGTTAACTCAGTTAAGCATACTTAAATACTATTTGGCAGGGAGGCAAAGCCCAAAACCTAGCAGACAGCTTAAGAAAATTTGATGCTAAGAGTTTTACTTGGTCTGACCTTGAGTATAGTGGCTTTCAAAGTAGGAACACCAAATTGCTTTTGGACAAGAAAGCATTAAGAAAACGTGATGGCCTTTGCTGTAACAACTCTTTTTTAATGTATCATTTTCCATTTGGGGCATTTAATGCATTAATTTGATAATGAGTAAATAAGGAGGGAGTAAAATGATGGTACTTCATGCCATGCTTTGATAAAAATTTTCTGACCTGTTCAGGAGGAACATTATTGTTTTTTATAACTGAACTTACTCGCTCATCTCAAGAATTCTGAGGAAAAACATTGCTCTACAACCCTGCAATATGTAATAAAATAGATGTTTAATTCCAATTACGTTATGGCTGCTGCTGCTCTGCTATGACATTACTTTCCTCTGTCAGCCATCGTTCCATAAAGATCACTGGTATGAGCACCCTTCATTACATTTTTTGTCATGTTTCTGTAGGAAGAATTCTTGGGATTCCCAGTAGTAAAATTTTCTGTACTGACTGGTCTAGGTTTTCTGTACTGATGTACTTCTCCTAAGCAGCTGGCCTGCTAAGAGGAATGACCCAGCTGGTAGTGAGATTTTTATTGTTCGTAGGTGTAGTTGGCCCATGTAACCTTGGTCCGTGTTCTGTCATTCAGTGTGATGTCACCCCAATAGTATATGGAAAGAGAAAATCATTTATGTGCATTAAACATTATTCGAAGTAGGAAAAGAATTGCATAGCTCTTGGTATAGTGTGTATATGCATTATATTTAAAGAAATGCTCTTTTCTTCTTAGACTAGAAAAATGGTTGCTTTATCAATAGTTATTGTGCCAACAATCAGAAGAAAGAGTGTAAAAGTCCCTGACTATGACTTGTCGGTTGTTACTGCATAGGTTTTCTTTCCAGCTATTCCTTAATACTGTCCAGGAAAAAAGAGCCAATCCCACATCAGTAATCTCAAATATGTGTTTGAAAGGATAAAAGGAGTAAGTTTTGTTCTCTCCTGTTTTTCAATAATGAGGTAGGAGTAATCTTCCCCTTCCTTTTTTCTATATTCATCCCTCCTCTGAAATTCCTTTATCAGCAAGCAAACCATCTATTTTGCACCACCCCACCCTCCCCCCTGTCCCCGTCCCCCCCACAGTGCAATCCATTAAAAAAAGAAAAAATTAAATCTTGTTCCACTGTGGAACAAAATCACTTTCTTATCTCTGCTGGTGGCTGCTGAGCTAATCTCTGGTACAGCACTGTTGTCTGTTGAAATGTGACTGCAGTAATCTCTATGGGTTTGGAAGTTTTGTTCCTGAAATAGTATTGCAGTTCAAATATTTTGGCAAGTTGAAAGCAAATATTTTCAGGGAAATAATGAGGTAAAATCCTTGTATAACATGTTTCAGCCATTCACTCTTGTCTCTTTCCCAGGGTATTTATCCACAGTATCCAGGGGCCATGTTGCTCTTTGAGAGTTTGTGCAAGGACAGGCACCTCAGATTATTGCTTAATTAAAAAACTCTCTGTGTGTATTTGTGAATATATACTTAGCAGTATTAATTTTTTCTTGCCTCAGCTAACAATTACAGGTAAAAAGTTTGCTTCAACGGGATTTAAAGATGTGTGCATTTAAGAGCATCTCCCTTCCATGCCATTCCCAGGCATTTCTTCCAGCACCCCTGCTCTTCCTAGCAAACTGCACGGTTCTGTTTCTGTTAATTCTCAGGTTTTTTGGAAGCAGAGGGTTTGCGGTGGCTGACCTTTGCTTAGGTAATGGTTCTCATCTAGAGGCTCTGCATTTTTAGTGGATCACATGGGGTGCCACAGCACTGCCAGGTGCCGTTACATTTCTGTGCAGTCCAAGTGAGAAGGTGGTCACAAAGCTGCTTCTTTTTGAGGAATTCAAGAGTCCCAGCAGATCAGGCTAGAATTATAGCCGTCCAACAAATTACAGCCTGCATTGCTTACCTAGGTTATGTCTTCACTTGTCCCTCTGGTCCTTCAACATCAACTGATTAGTGACCCAGCCCCAGGGAGAACCTTTCAAAAAGGAAGGAACCAGGTGTGTTTGTTTATTGGGGTTACTTCTCTTCTTGTGTTTCGACTCGCATTAGTTGCCTGTCATGTCATGAGGGGTTTTCAGATTTCTATTTTGGGCTAAATGATTTATAGAATATGCAGTTGGTTTATGGTTTTTGGAATTGGCCTCTTCGAAAGAGGTGGTCTTTGTGGATTCTTTTAGGCCTTGCGTGCATTGTATTTCTTGCTATTGATTTGTATATTCTCACAGCTTTATAATAAATTACTTCCAGAAAGGAGGTTTCTCCTTTAAAACTAAATTTAGTTTTCCTAACTGCTTTGTATCCTCATTCAGATTTGAAAGGGAAGTAGCAATAATCCATATAGAGTGCAAAAGGAAGAAAAAAAAATTGTTGGGACATGGCGGGGGTTAACTTCATGATGGCCTTAACTCTCTTTACAAAGTTGGATAGTTCTTCAGGTGCAATATGCTATGTCAGATGGCCATGCCTGGGAGGTCTGAGGTTTAGAGACCACTCAGAACCTAGAGCTGCTTGATTGATATCAGGATTAGGACAGAAATGACTGCAAGCGACCCCTGCTGCATACGGACAGATAGTCATCCTTCCTCCAAGTGAAACGCCTCAAAATCTTGCTACAAACCCAGTCTTGTTTAGTTGGGCTTTTTAAAAAATAATAAAAAACAATTAGTGTTATCGTAGGGTATGATGGCTCTGTCCCTGATTAATTTGTATATTAATAAATAAAGAAGGCAACATGGGTTGACATCAGTGTTAAACAGTGCAAAAACGTCCTGTCACTGTTACATACGATATCTAAGTGTATGTGAATGGCCATAGTGGTGGCACCTCTTAGAAAGGCCTTAACTGTAGCCTCAGTCCTCTGCACTATCACTGAGCTCGTTGCTTTGAAGTGCTATTTAGTAAACGAAACTAAGCACGTGAGCATCAGGGCCTGTGAAATTTTACTGTGTATTAATATGAAGTGTATGTGGTTTTGTAGATGCTGACTGCCTTTTGGGGACGTACCTACAAATAGCAACCACCACAGTTATTATATTTCACTTTTTATTATTTTATATATTTTTGGTTCTATTTTATTCCCCTTTAATCTTCTAATAATGGTGGAGAAAGAAGTACGAAGCGAAAAGAAAGTACTGTAAATTCGCTGAAATATTTTCCCCTCCAGAATTATTTTACTGCAGAGTTTGTGCAATGGTATAGTCAGTGCAGAATTTATTTTTCAGGTTATTGTGTATTTTCTTACCTGATGTGTTGAGCATACTGATACAACACTGAATGTCGTAAATCACTTAGGAATACATTTAGGTTTAGTCTATCTTTTGTTTAAAGTCTTCTAAAGTTGTTTTTGCATTTACTTCAGAGTGTGAGTTCTTCTATCACTGCTTAATCATTCTCATTTGTTTTTTAAAAAAATTGTCTTTTCTGTCAGTTTACTGCTATTTAAAATTCTATGAAAAACATCTGCTAGCTTGGAATTTAAAGTTGCATTTTTCTGCATACAATAGAATCAGCATCAGTATGACAAAAAGCAATTATTTTAATCTTTAATTTGGCTTGTTTTGAATGAAAATATTTCATTTTATAAGATTTTGTAGAGATAAAGAGGCATCTAGTTAATTAAACAGCACATTTTTTAAAAAAACAGAAGTATTGTTAGGTGAAGATAATTTCAGATAATTTACAAAGAGGATATTTAAAGATTCATCTAGTGTTTGAGAAATCATCTTTTAGGTTTTCCCGTAAGTTGCATTTACGTCACTGAAGAGCATCTCCAGTGTGTTCACCTAAAAATGCATTGTGAAATCAGAAGATAATTTGTAAACACATCACAAAGTAATGAATGAGAAGTGAAACACTTAAAATTTAATTGTTTCAAGAAAAATACATGGAAGGGTTCCATGCGCTTCAAAGTGGAAAACTTAAAATAAAAATGGTGGTTTGGTTAGTGGTAATACTGAAAAAAAGTATAATTGATATAGAATAAAATTTTACTGCAGTGATAATTCACCAATGCTTTAATTTTTATGTAGTACAACTTCTTTCTTGTAACTGAATTGGATATGCATGCGGAATGGTGTTAATGTGTTTCGACTTACTAATAATGCTGTTTCTTTACTGAGGTTTAGCTTGCCATCTTTCAGTGGCAAAGCGCCTGTTGATTTTCCTGGGAGTATAGGCCACTGCAGTGCAAGACAGATTAAACAGTACTTTTAAAATTATGTGCAGAAGTAATAAGAATATTAAAGTTGCAGAGTTAAGCACCAGAAGTTGCCTGTTCCAGCCTTAATGTAGTCTTGTTGTACGTATACATTATGATAATTCTGTTCCTTGTTATACTGAAAATCTGTTTCAGATTTTCTTAAATGTAAGATTGTCATCTGTCTTTTTGCAGTTCTGTGCTCCATCTCTTGTCTCTCACATACATTGAAAAGTTAAGTACTGAAGTACTTAAGTTACTTGAAGTAACAAAAGTTAAGTATTGAAGAAATACTCCAACCATGTTGAAAAAGCTGTATTACAGGTGATAGGCACTGAGGGATCAAATTAATGCTGTATGTGAAACATGCAGTCAGCAAAATACTTGAGTTGGTGGCTTGTTTCTGTCCCTGCAACTACACTGGAGCCCAGATAGTACCTACAGAACTGCTTGCAACTTCCCAGTAGAAGAAATGGGAACTAAAAGTAACATGAAAACTTCTGTTTGAGTCTGAGTAGTTTTGGAAAGATGCTGCCTGATAAGGTCCCTGCAGGAACAGTGAAGAAGAACATGTGTTCTGTATTTTCTCTGTATTTTAAATTCTGATTTTATTGTGATCACCTAGTGATGGACTGGACTTGACATATTTCAGGATAGAGTGTGTTTGTGAGAATATTGTTTGCAGGAGAGAGGTGAGGGTTTGGGGGTTTTTTTATATGAACAAGTCTTGTACGTTTCAACCTATTACCTGAGTTTTAAATCAAAGTAACGCGTAGCATTCAGAATAGGGGCTGTCTGTTTTCAGCGTGATGACTCCTACTAATTTTTTTTCAAAGAACGTTTTCTGGTGTTGCAAAAATAATTTAGTTTATATCTTTAAATATACCTGGATTAGATGCTTCTGGTTTCTGAGTCGCTGTTAGCATGTTCTCTTAGGTGGCATTTTCCTGCTGTCCCTTTCTCTGAGGTTTTTCTGCTGTTTCTGCCATGGTCATTGCCAGAATTCTTGTGTAGAATTCCTACTCTTCATATGGCTCATGCTGTGAGTACCTCTAAATACTGATATTTAAAATACATTTATATAAATCTACATACACCCACACACATGCACAAACAGACATGTACATGTACATATATGTAAAGAAGCTGATTCTGAATTTTGGAATTACTGATGAAAGTAGCAGAATTAAAATTGTTCTTCAAAACCTATGTTTGCTTTCTTGATACTTTTTGTAGAAATCATAAGACTCCTGTGGATCTTTAAAGATCTTGTCATGGAGTCATTGTCTGGGAATTTCCCTCTGCACTTTCATGACAACTGAAATCTATGGATGTGTTCTTGGGTTCAGCCCTGCAGGTTCAACATCTGCCTGATGGAAGCAGAACATTTCCACCAGAGGTTCCTGCACTTGGAATCTGCTTCCTTCTGTGGGTCTGTGTCAAAACCTGACTGAGCCTGTTTAACTTGAGGCAACGGTATAAAGCCCATCTGTTCCTTGAAACTTTTCCCTGAAGGAGTGATCTAGAGTGTGTTTATGTTCTCAGCTGTGGTTGTGCTTTTTCAAATACTTAGTTGATGCTTTTCAACTGACTTGTGCTTTGGGTTTTTTAAAAAAGATATGCTGAATGGATGTATTCTTAAAGCAAATTAAGACTGTTGCAGAATTTCTCAAACTTGTAAAGACAGTGAAGAACTCGTGTCCCTGTTTAGTATGAATAGAGAAATAACATTAATGTACTGCTGTTGTTAAGAAGAATAGAGCATAGAGAACCCACTGAGACTTCTGTTGTTCTATTTAAAACATGCAAAAGTCTCTGGAAATAAGTGAAAATGCGAAGCATATGTAACTGAATACCTTTGCACACCTGGTTTTAAAATATTCTGACAGTATAATAGGTTGTTACATTCTTTAGAGGGGAAGAGTACTAACGATTTTGCAGATAGTTTTGCTATCTTTGCGTTTGAACTTGGACTTACTGATTTAATCTGGTAGGTGGTCTATGTGATAAAGCAAGGTGACATTGAAAGTCTAATGAAAATTTCCTTCATGAACCTTTGCTGAGTGCTCTTGGGAGAAAAAAAGTGTACAGTTAAGTAATTAGGAAAATTAAAAATTAAAAGAAAGAACATTACAAAACCTTCTTCTGGATGAAGAGATTGTGTTTGCGACTAAGTGGTTTAGGTTAACATTTTCATAGCAGAAAAAGACAGTATTATTGTGAAGGTGCTTCAAGTGCAAATATTAGGACTGAATTACATTCATTCGTTTGTGTAGGATGTTTGAATGAATAATTTCATTAACTAAAGAAGATATTGAGTCTTATCTACATGAAGAAGCTATCACAAAATAAGTTATGGTATGAATTTAAAGTATAATAGCTATTCACCACTAACTCGTTCTATGAACAATTTTTTTCTGTACTACAAATGACCTTTCACAGTTTAGTTGATTGAAAAACATGCAACTTCCCTCCAGCCCCAACGATGAATAAATATTTATGTAGGGAGTTAGTGCAGAATTTTTAGCATTTTTACTACATGTTAAAATTACATTGTTAGCTTACTCTGTACTTCACTGGCCTCCTTAAAAGCATACTTAGGACAAAGTATAGTATTAGTTACAGATGTGTTCCTGCAGGTACTTGTATGTTGTATATGGAGCAAACTGTATTCCTTCTGAGAATATTTGTGAGAAGTGTTTAAAGTGTTGACAGTGTGGTTCAATTACAGATCATAAGTCTAGTACGCTTCACTGGAATCAAAGGTGCTGGTCATGCATATTTACCTATTGTTATTTGTAAAATGAACTAATAGACTCATCGACTAAGATTTACTTGCTAGGTTTAGTTGATATATAAGGACTGTAAAGAAAATGCAGCTGGTATGTTTAGGATTTAGTTGTAAGTCATAAATAACTTATTTTCAATGATGGTAAAATCACAACATGACCTTTATTCTCTTGCATAATATTAGGTGAATATGACAAAGCCAAATTCCCATGTGTCATTGCTTATGTAATAGATAAGGAAAATAAATGACCTCAAGAACTATCCTGTATCCAGCAGTTTCTGAAGATGGCCACTGCTCTGCTGCCTTCTGGCTTTTTAACACAGTGAATTCGGGACACAAATACGGAAGCCTTCACATGAGAAAAACAGGAAATGATTGAATGTGTGTATCTCTTAAACCATCTGAAGACAATAACTTTGATTGTTTGTTATTGTCTTTTAAATATTATATGCATTTTGGCTTTCCATAAGAATGTAATTTCAAATACTTTGATTTGCAGTTTTCATCAAGTCATTACTTTTGTTCTAAATAAAAGTGTGCATTGTTTTTCAGGAGCTTTGATCACATTACAATTTATTGTTTTAACATTTTTATGCATTTCTTAAATATACTTTCTTTGGTTCTACAATTTTCTTAAGAAAATAGAAAAACTGGGATTAGAGCTGAATGGAAACAAACAGCGTTTGGAACAAGCCCAGCAGGATGTGACAGGAGCCAGAGAGGAGTGCCTAAAACTGACAGAACTGCTGAGTAAATCTGAGCACCAACTGCACCTCACCAGGTACCCCTTATCCTATTACATGCTGTAGTACCGATTTCATTCTGCTAATTTTTTGCCACAGGCTTCCCCACAGTTGTTATAGATACTTGCAGTCATTGACTGCATGGGCAGCCCTCAGTCATGTTAGAAGTGGAGATTTAAATGACTAAATTATGAACTACAAAGAGAGTTATGAACTATAATTTGTGAAAGTGACTAGTGTGAAGAAAAGATGATGTTCAACTCTGGTGATGAGATGGCATGTTTTTGGGTGGGAAAAAGAACAGGGGAGAGTGCAGACGCATTCTTTTTGTTGTTGCTTTTTTTGGTACGTCAAAAATACTTCAAATATTGTTTGAGACTGTAGTATACAGCAGTACCTTTAAGCATAGGAGTTCTCAGATTAATAATCTGAAGTTTCTGTAGCAGAATGACCAGCAATGTGTAAATGAACATCATCGTGTTAAGCTTCATTGAAGATTAAACAATTAAAAGGTAAATTACTGTCTATGTGTAGGAGGTAAGGTTGAGTATGCGAAAAGAGTGTTTAAGTCACTTGTTCAGTGATGTGGTACAGTGCAAACCCTGTGTGATGAGAGACTTTACCTGAGTTATTCTAGCCTGGTGTATAGCTCCCACACCGTTTACCGGACTGTTCATTACACATTTCTAGAAAACACCAGAAGGTTAATATGCCAGTTTTTCATTGCAGCTTGAGTTTTGGTAACTGCAAGAATTTTTCCTTTCGCCACAGAAAATGCTGTTGTTTGACTGCAAGGTTTTGACTCTGTGTGTGGTTTTTGTTTTGTTCTGTTGCCCCGCTCCCCGCAAGAGTGAACATCCAGAAGCAAATCTGGTGGCGTTTATTCAGTCCTTAAGGAAAAAAGTTAAGTTCCTTTAAGTTTTACATGGGGGGAAAAAAACCCCTCAGACTTTTAACACTTAGCAGAAGTCTGCATGTTTATCCAAGTCTTGTACTCTTTGAGCTTTGTGAGAATTCTGCCATTGAGTAAATGGAAATAAAATAGAGCCTCGTCTAAACTATTAAATTCAATGAATCATTTTTTTATTCAGCTACATTTCTGTGTAATTCAGAGCACGGTTGTTTAACAGATGGAAGAAAGTACCACTCTAACAGCCTGTATTTAGAGAAAAAATATGCTAGAGGTTAATGAACTTGAAAAAAGTTTTGGGTGAGTTGTTAAGATATCTAAAGTTTGGATTTAGCAGAACTTTATTAATAATGATTTGTTGTGATAGTTAACCAAATGGCTTACCACGCTCCTTTTAGCAAAAGGCTGATTATATGCAATAAAGCTCTGGATATCTTGGTGGAAATCTGACTAGCCAGTGTTGGGGTATTTTTTGTGAAAATACTAAACTTGTAAAAAATGAAGACTATTGCCTACTTTTACATAGCAAGGTACCTGAAGCTGGATACCTAACATACAGATGATTCAGGTAGATTTTCAGTCTGTGGTCACTGACTTCAGGAAGTTTCTGAGATGCAGATCACTGGAGGCTGGGAACAGTATTTTGGGCAAGTAATGCTCTGTGCTGGCCCTGTTCTCATGTAGTTTCACAGACGTCTGCTTTTTGAGACAGATGCTGAACTGCCACAGTTTCTTTGCCTGACCTAGTGCAGATATCCTAATCTTTATTTTATTTTTTCTATGTTTTATATGTTACGGCCTCTGCTTGTAAGTATGCTTAGAAGTATTGAAATGTTTTCTATGCTGACATTTAATTCTTGGGGAAATGTATACGTTGAAGCACAGGAAATAGATTCAGATCTTTCTCCTTGATATTCTCCAAATTCTATAATACTTTATAGGTTTCTGTGTCCTTCTTATCTTTGGAGTCTGCTTTCCATGAAAACATTAGGTGATGTTGCTGTCATTGATGAAGAAGGTGAGGGGCGAAGAGATGAGAGATTCGTTGCTCCTGAACTTTTAGCCACAGTCCCTGTGTACTTTGATGGGTAGGGCATGCGTGCAGATGTTCTCGCCTCTTTTCCGTGAGTCGCAGAGGAAAAGATCCCCTACTGAAACGAAGCTTTTCCTTACCCTGTACTCCTTTTCTTCCTCTCAGATCACTCCCTGCCAGTGCAGGTTTTCTATTTTAGCGAAGGTATAAAAGTTACATGTCTCTTGGGGCGCTAGTTTTGCATTTTGAACTCAGTAATGTTTTTAATGGATTGGTGCTTTCATAGTTGTTGCCCGTGAACTTCATTTGCTTGCGGTCTGCCTTCTTTCATTCTTTATTCCCTTCGCCTCAAATGGCAGCTGTGCCAGTGAAAATACTCACTGGAAGGGTAGTGGTAGTAGCAATCCTATGGGGGTTAGAAACTCATTCACTGTGGCACTTGCCAAGGAAAACAGATTTTAAGCTCAAGAGTCCTGCCTGTGGGAGGTTGCTGCAGAAAGTGCACTGATTTAGCGCATCTCTTGGGTATTCTGGCCTTGGCCCCATCTTGCTGATTCCCCTCTTTCCAGGAGAGGACCAGCTGGTCCACTCCAAGTCTTCTCACAACACTGGACTTGTGGGAGGCCTGAACTGCTGTTACACGGCTGTAGATAGTCTTTCTGTTGCCTTGCATGACCCGTCTATGTTGTTCTGGCAAAAATCGGAGGTAGCTGAGGAGATACAGAAAGAATTGTTTGTTTTATATGAATTAGTATATTACTGAGGAGAAAAGTTTTTCACTAGTCCACTAATTCTGTGTTTGGATATTGTAAATAAATAGAATAATAAAACAAATATGAGAACTTCAGATTTTAATATATGAAAATGAGTTGGTAAATATATGAGCAAATTAAACGAGAAAGAGCTTGCAGCCTATGTCTTAATGAGAGAAAAAAAGTGCTCTGCAGAGCCGCACTCTTCAGGAGACCCACTTCTTTGCTGCATCCTAGTTTTCAGACACCAATGATTGATTACCAGCTAAACAGCTTCTAAGTTAACAAAATGTACTTGTTAAAAATCAAGAAAAAAGGTTACAATTAGCTATTCCAAACCATTGCCACAGAGTTTAAAATTGCCTTTTCCTGTCACCTTTCTTCCTGGAGCAATATGTTGCTTAGAAATCCTTGCTATTAACATGCATTTCCGGCTATTGAATCTAGTTAGTAATTCTAATTTGTATGTCTTCAAATGACTGGGAAAATACAGAACTTTTGCTGTGTGGTTTTGCTTGTCAGTCGTGTAACTTTGCAGATGTCACCATGCTATGAGACGGACCATGCTTGTTTAACTTTATTTTTTTTACCCTAGTTTCAGCTTTGTGGTTATTTGTAGTAGAGTCACTGTAGTAGGAGAATCTTATGAAATTACTTCTGAAGTCAATGTTAAATTGCCGTTACTTTGGCAAGGTTGGGTCTTGCTAACGAAGCTTATCTGAATCCATTTTTCAGCTGGTAGAAAACATACGGATCTTTTGTTCTTAGTTTATGAGAGAATAATTGTTAAAAATCATGTCATTATGCTAGTGGAAAAGATCACATAAAGGATGCAAGATGTGAACAACTTGCCCAGATCTTGGCATGTCATCTAATTTAATAACATTTTTCACTATTCTTGTGTAATGGAATCATCATTAAAAATCTTTCTTCTTTTTGTTTCAAAACAAATGTGAAGTTATTATTTGTTTCGGTTGCAGTCAGATATAGTTCCTGTTTGCATGTGCCAGAGCAGTTAGAAAAATCTTAAGTAGTGAGGGAATCACTGAATTTCAAAATTCAACTTTTTTCTATGCCATCATGCATTTTCTCAGGCACGGAGATAGGTAGATGGCTCGAGGTATTTTTGTCTGAAATGTCATCTAAAATTTGCTAGGAGTTGTAATTGAGTGGAACTGAAGCAGATTTAGTTTAATTTCATACTATTCTCGTTTGCTTATATGAAACATTGCAAGCAGTACTGAATGTCAACTTGTAGGTGGGGAAAAATTACTTAGACAGTAGAAGAACTCATGCTTCCAGGTTCAGGTGACCCACCAAGCTACCCTGAATCCCTGCGTCACTCCCTTGAAGGATTAAAATTTATATTACAGTGAGTCACTGGGTGTTGTAGTTCTTGATTATTTTTTTTCCTCCGTTATGTGATATTTATTTTCTGTCTTATTTTTGAAAAACGATTGGATGTCTAGAAAGTAGCGTATCTAAGAAAGTGGCATTTGTGGAGGACAGTGGGTTTTAGCAGTGCTATAGCCTTCCTACTGTGCATCGGTCCTTGCTAGTTTCAGCAACTCCATTAACAGTAATTTGTATTACAGGTATAATAAATAAAACACATAAATCTATCATTTCACCTCCAGGTTCCTGTAGCATTATTTAGTCACTGAAACTTCGGTGTTGAGCTATACGTTGTCACCAGCGTTCCTTGTTAGAATTGCACCATGCCTCGTACCTTGTTTCCCTATTTAAGCTATGCTACTGAATGATGAAATGTCAACTAACTTCTCGGTAGTTATACATAGTCTGCTAGGGAGTTGTACAGTATTTAGTATTATCTATTCTTTATTTTCTAGTAGCATCTATTAGTTAGCGGCACACTCACTGTTGTCCTCTTTCCAGTAATTTTAGCATGTCAGAAAGTCCATCATCTCTTCTGGAGAGGCAGTAACATTTGAAGAAATGGTGTTACTAATATTCAATGACTGAGATATGTTTTATCTTTCCAGACTGACTGACTGATGAAATCACCAATAACACTTGAATTGAGGAGCGGGGAGGGGGGAGAAGGGAGAAGCAGAAATGAGGTGCAAGGAGTGATTGATTTCTAATTTTTTTTTTTATATTCTGCTCATCTTGTACAAAACCATTATTTTAAAGTGCTGGGAGGAGTGATAACATGAAACAACTCTGACAACTAATAAACTTTTTAGATTCTGCTTCATATGTTTACTTTTCATTAAATTTAGGGACGGTTGCGACTATGTTGTTGTGATTCAGTCAACATTTATTTCTATCTGGTTTTCATATACAAAGGCATTGGGATGCCAGAAAATAAACTGTTAACGGAGAATTAACTTCTTTGGCACGCTTTCATACTTATCTTCCAAATTAAAGAAAATGAAATGGGCAGAAGCAGAGTGTAGATTACCTCCTTTTTGTCAAAAATGGTGGGAATTTGAAAATTAATAATAAAAAAGGGAACAGATGCAGTAACATGCCAGAGGGAGATTAATGTGGAGAGTAAAATCTGTGAGCAACAAAACTGAAGCAAACTGAATCAGTGGGAGGTGGTTGTACAATCAAAATCAGGATAAAAGAGAAATTACAAACAACCCTGCACTTGTCAAAGTAGTAGTAATGAAATCCTGACTCTGCCAGCAGCGAGAACCTGTGTTAGCACTTTGGGGTAAGGCCGGGAGCCGGGTGCCAGGTAGGAGGGCAGCGCGAGGCTGCTGGGCGGCAGCCATCGCGTGTGGAACAGATGGCGGGGAAAGCTGGCCGGGGAGGGGCTCCTTCGCAGAGCTAATCAGACAGTAACGGATAGGGCAGCTGGGAGGACTGACCACCGAGAGGCAAGCGGCGGGGTAGCCGCAGCCTTCCACGATGTGTGCAGTGGTGTGCCCGGCGGCCGGAGAGAAGACCTTGCAACGTCTTTTCCGACCGCACAAAGTTTGGAGGCGAGCGGCAGCGCTCGCCCCAGCTCAGGGCAGAGGGGAGGCACGGGCCGGCCGCAGGCTCCCCGGTGGCCTGCTGGCCTCCGAGCATCCCGCCTAGGTGTGTCCTGCCCCCTCCCACTTCACAGATACGTGGCTTTGCTCTGGTCCTGTCGCGTAGTAAGGTTATGCGTGTGTTTGTATTTTATTGTAGGAGCTCACTGAACGCAGAATTTGGCAATTGACAGAAATACAAAAGCACGTGGGTCCGGGGACCGATCCAGCAAAGCGATAAGAAAACTTTGCTCCTGTCGAAAGCGGGGAGAGCTGTAGGTCGGCACCTTCCCACAGGGTTGGGCCTCTCCGATGAATGAGACCAGTTTTCTGATGCTTTATTTTTGCTCCGAGGAGGCACTTCCCTCTTCATAAACAAGAGGAATGAATGGAGGTCCGAGCCTTCTGATCTTGAGTCACATGAATAATTTGACTCACGTAAGAAGTAAAGATCAATAGGATTTCTTGCGCAAGTAAGAGGTAGTCATGTGCGAGAGGATTACAAGGTCGTGCCCCGTATTGATGACTGTCAGCTTGAAAGAGAAATGCAAACAAAATTTTATCAAGGAAAGGGGGAAATAAAATCCTGAAGTGCAGCAAGGGAGACCTAACCTATTGCTGCCCAGAGTTGTGTGGTTGGGATATGTGACACTTTTTTTAGACAGTCTCAACAAAGAAATCTACATCTCCCCGCATCTGCTTTTTGAACTTGTATATCTCTCGTCTGCAGAAGGTTTATAGCTTGGCTCAATTATTCATTTTGAGCAGGGAGGGGAGGAAACATTACAGGGATTTGAAATAGGTGGTATAACATAGCCATATGCTATTTATGCAGCAGTTTCTGCAATAAATCTAATTTGGTGCTGTCAAAGAAAATTAGACTTATTTGGTATAGCAGCACATTAGTAAATGATTGTGGTAGCTTTGAAAGTTGTCATTCACTCTGCTTTACTTGCAATGGAATCTTGAAAAGCCTCTTTCCCCCTTCCTTTTCCCCTGAGCAACTCTGTGAAAATGTCTTAGTTCTTTGTCCTGCAGCTGTAGAAACTGCAAATATTTCCACAACTGGAAAAAAAAAAAAAAAGTCTGGCTTTAAGGTAATTGAAGAAGGGGATGGAAGAAAGAATAACCTCTGTTGTTAGCGATTATATGAATGTATAAGTGGAAAAATCAATAAAGTGGTGGGGGATAAATTTCTCTTTTGCCTACAGGTTTTCATAGTGCAGCTGAAATTGTTTATCTGATTATACAGCATGTAGATAAATTAGCCGCTCTGCGTTATTATAGAAGGTAAAATATTTTACCTGCCATGATAAGACCATATGCTGCTTTATGAAGACTGATACTGAATGATTTGAAATAAATCGGCTCTGTCGTCTTCTGGCAGAGCCTTGTAGAAATTTTGAAGCTGATACACTTTGTGTCGAGATAATACACAATTATTTAAATATATTTCTATTTAAACATATCTAAGATGATTGTACAAATGTGTAAAGTCCATTGATGAAGTTTGAAAGGGAAAGAAAGAAAACAGAAGGGAAGGAGTAAAGAATAAATCCAAAATCGTGTGTTGAATTTGTATATGAAAGAATTTATAAATCACCCTTTTTTTTTTTTTTTTTTTCATTTTTAAACATGGTTGACAATTTAATTTATTGTCTGACACCACACAATTTCTCAAGGAAAAGGCATTAATAAATTTAATAAATTTTCAGATTTTAGTTTTAGATTCATCTAAATTTTTCTCCATGGCATTTAAACTGCAACTGCTCACATCAAATTTCTCTAATGATTTCATCTTTTATACATCACATCAGGTTGTTGAGGCAGCCAAATTGCTACTGCATGTAGAGTGTGGTTCAGGAGCAGTGACAATACTTAAAGCGCTTTGGAGCGAGCAGTGAATTGAGATGAAATACAGAAGAGCCTAACTGCTGTAGAAAACAAACATCTTTATAAGGTCTTTGTTTTGAGCAGTTATTATTCAGCACTAACAGTAATAAGTTTATGTGTGTGTATCAAATATTTGCTTTGATCTCATTCAAATTAGGTTTTCTATTTGTGTGACTAATAACAACAGGATAATGATTTTTTTATTATTTTTTTTTTTGAAGCACAAAAATCTTTCAGACACACATATTGAAGGCTGCTGGATTTTTTGCTGAATTTGCTACTGGAAAAATGGTTCTGATTTTTATCTTTATTTTTTACTTTTTTTTAGGGCTTTTTTCTCAAGTACATCTGAAGGCTTGTTTTTGGAATAAACTAAAATGTACTTTTTTTTATTTGCGCTTGGTATTTGTGAGCTTAAACAATTTTAAAAGCTGCCTTGTGCCTTCAAAAGTATATTCAAAGTTGTTTACTTTGTGCAGTCATAGTGGTTGTTGGTTTGTTTTGTTGTTTGGGTTTTTTTTCTTCTGTGCCAAGATTGAGCTGTTGGATTTCTTGTCTAGAAAAAAAAAAAATCAGCAGAGAACCCAAAGGGTGCTCGTCTAAGGGACTTAATCACACTTGACACAGAAGAGCTTCAGCTTGTAGGTTGTCATCTCCAGAGAAGGTAGCTGGTGGAGGGAGGGAGGAAGGAAGGAAGGAAGAAAAAAAAATAAATCACCTGAGCCAGCTTTGGCTGCCTGGCTGCTCTGCTCACCCCTTGCTCAGTGCCCTTGTGGCCGGGGCTTGGTCAGGGGGACAGCGTGAGCCGGGAGATGCCCGTCCTGAGCAAGCAGATGAGCGCAGCCTCGGCTGTCGGCTACTTGACAGGGCTGACCTTCTTCCCCTGGCCGTGCTGGCAGCCTGGCAAGCTGAATAGCGTGCCGCTGCTGGTTGCCCCTGTGTTCCTGGTGGACTGCTTTTTTTCTAGAAATAGGAGCAACTGTTCTTGATTAGCTTCTCCTTCTTGTTCAGTTGCCTTCTATAGGGCTTAAATCGAACGGTGGAATAAAAGTTTCTCTGTAGTTAGGTGGGACACTGCTGCATATTCCTTTTGTTGCAGAGCTCCTCCTCTGTGGAGACAGAAGTGCTTTTGTTCACCTGCGTGTAGTTTCCTACGGAAGAAGATCGTAGCATCAAAAAAATAAAAAAATAATAATAAAAAAATCCCTTGCAAATGCAGGGACTAATCCCCATATAAGGGATCTATCAGTATTAAGTTTTTATTCAGCTAAACTTGTGCAGTATTTGTCAATGCAATTTTCATTAGAGGCAAATTCAGACCTAACATAAGTATAACTGCATTTCTGCTAATGAGATTGGATTACCTCCTGGATTTGCTCCCAGAAAGCTTTACTTTAAATTCATTTTTTGGTAAAAGGGTAATAAAATGGGTGGTTCATTATAATTGCTTACAAAACTTAAAATATGTATTTTATATTTTGGTATTGTATTTAGTCTGGGTGAAAGATTTTAATTTTTTTAAAGGATACCCAAGGTATGCAGTGAAACTGAAAGGTGTTTCTTATTTTAGAAGAGTGAGGTGTCAAGGAGGTTAGTTAATAATTCAGGAGCTTGTGGTTATCAGAATGTATTCCTGAAAAGAAATATGGGCACAGGAATTGCTAAAAATAATGCATCCTGTCGGCAACATGAATTTAGTCTCAGCCCTGACAAAGAATCTTTACAATTTGTCTCAACGTGGAAGGCAGTATTTTAACAGAGTTGCATATGTGTGTTTTACAAGGCTTGAAAACAAGAAAAAATATTCAGGATTTTTTTCCCCTTAAATAGTGTTGCATTTGAAACATCAGTAGGTAAGTTTAAAAAAAAAATGCTGCAGATGAAATAATTTACAGTGAATGTTGTTGGCCGCTTTAAGGCTTTACTGTAAACTTACTCATTCAGCTGTTCTCATTTTCTCTTTGCATTTTTAGTCAGTATCTTTGTTACATGGTGTTAAAATGTGAGTCAAAAGCTTTCATTTATTATTTCATTTGTAATATTTTTATTAGCCTTTTCCACTTCTCTGCATAGCTCTGCAAGTTTTTCTGAGATTCTGCTAGTCTTTGCAAGAAGGTACAGATATATGTATATGAAGAAAATCACCCTAGCTGTTGGAGTTAACAAACGGTGATAAAAATCTATTCTCTTGCTTCTGCATTATTTCTCCTATACCCCAAACCGATCTTCACAAATACAGGACTGCAAAGAACTTCATCTTCTGCTGGTTAGCAGAAGTGGATTTAAATCCACACCGACAGTTCATTTGACAATGACCTTGAGGGGCTTTGCTTCTTGAAGAAGAAAGCAGAAGCTTGCGGTAAACAAAGTTCACTTCTGACAGATGGATTGAATGACAGAAAGGTTGCGAGTGCCAGAATAGCCCTGGCAGAGGAGGAAATGTTCAGTGGAATCCAACAGGAGAGGAGGTGTGAACAGGTGCAGGGTTGCTGACGGAAGGGGAACCAGATGGAAGGAGCCAGAGCCAGTTTATTTAAAGGAAAAGGCAGAAAACACTGAAAGGCTGTGCGATCAGTGGCTAAAAGTGTGCATGGAAGAAGGTAAAAATTCACAAAGCAAAACTGCACAGTGGGATATCTAGCACTTAACATAATGGTAGTAATTTGTGAGTTTCGTTTTAAAGTTGCTATTGAAATATGTTTCTCCCTTACTCTTGACAGCATAGAGATTTATAACCTGACCAAAAAAAAAAAAAAAAAAACCCCACACAAAAAAAAAAAAGAAAAAACCCACCAAAACCCTGAACTGTTATACCGCCTGTCCATTATTTCTAATACTAATGTGCAGACAGTTACAATCAGGATAATACAAAAATTATGCCACGATTGGCCAAACCAATAAAGGGCATATAAGGCTGGATGTTTATTTTTTAACTCACCTGTTAATAACTAGCTCCTGTGATATGTGTGTAGATAAACATGTCTTTTATTGGGATGTTTCTGTGATATCTAGAGCAAGTCAGCAACAGTCAAGTATAATGTAATGTTAGCACGGTATTTCTCGTCTCTTTTGCTTTTGGTCACAAGTTTGTCAGTTTGCTGGAATACGTGGTATCTTGCTGTAGGATGGGGTAGAAGTCTAGCTTACCCTAGATCAGGTTCCCTCAGAATGAAATACTGCCTTTCAAATTGTCATCCTGAAGGATGCTTTGTTCTGTCAAATTTTTCTGCTTCTTCCCAAGCTGTTCCTGTGAGGCTTGGTCCTTTGGAGACCAAGAGAACTTTTCCTCACTTCTCAACTTCAGCAATAGTTGGGGAGAGTTAACAACTTCAAAGTATCGAGCCTGTGGTAACTTAACTGCAGGTTGTGTTTCCAAATCTAATGTCTGTGAAAAATGTAGGTGACTGTTCAGCAGTCATTCATAGTGCATCTGTGATCTACTGGATCATTCAGCTGTGCTTGATTTGATCCGGATCAGGTGTGAGCACAGTCACTTTCCTTTTGAATTAGTTAGAGCATGCAATGCAGTGTTTATGCTGACTTTATGCCAGCTGCAGTAGGACAGATGATACCTGATTCAGCATAAAGCTTGCTGGTACAAAGTTAACGTACCAAAAACATTGGGTTTTTGAACAAATTTAAATTGGCAGAGCGAGTTCATAGCAGATCAGGTCTCTGCATCATTTAGCTGCATCATTTTTTGATTCAATGGTAGGAGCCTGACGTTTGGATTTACTGTATTAACAAGCTGAGCCTTGGAATACAGTCACAAGTGTTTGAAGTTGCTCTGAGTCGACGCTTCTGCTGAAAAGGCAAATCCCTAGAGCGGTGATATGTGGCTACGTCTGGCCACAAATTGCTGGGCCCTTGCTTGTGTTGACACTGGAAGACAAGCACCTGTATGAGAGAGATAATCAGATTGAGAAAGAATCATTTGTTCTTGCAGAATATGTTGCATGAGTGCCAGTTATAGGAGAATGAAAAGAGGGACCGCACCTTATACTGGCACCTTATATCTTGCCTTAGACTGGCTTAATCCTGTCCTGAAGCTGTGTCTTAAGAGGCTGCTCGTGCCAAACTCAAGAGTCACCCTGGCAAGAAAATTACTCCTTTACTTTAAATCCTAGTTTCAATAACTTTGTTTTGTGCATACAGAGTAACTATCTGTAAAAATCTTCTATGGAAGGCAAACATTTCAACATTCAGCCATCTCTAAAAGTGGTTTGTGGAACAAAGATAGAAAGAATAGTCCAGAGAAAGGGGTACATTCCTGTGAAGTGCTTAGGGCTATGCACTAAGACTTCCCAAAAAACACTTCTCATGTTGCATCTTCCCATGCAACTTCTGTTCTGTACTTGATTTTCTGTTTCTAGAGGGACTCAGCCAAATAGTTCACAAGCTGATGGTAATAACCGCTGCAGGATGGGTGTTTGTTTGCAAGGTACATATCTTGCTGGCAAGGCTAACAGATGTGCCAGAAAAATCAGATTTTGGTTCTAAGTCAGTATATTTGACCTAATATGAGACGTTAGTTACTGTTAGAGACACTTTTTTCTTCTCTAACAATGAAATACGGGGCAGTTAATCCTAATATTTAGCTGTGATTTGGTGTACAGAGAACTATCCAGATTGAAAAGTAGTTCTAGTCTACGTTGAGGAACTATATATATATATCATGAAGGCATAACACCAAAAGAAAATCATGTTACAGACTAGGTGTTTTCCATTTTGCTGAATTTAAAGTAAGAAATCAAATCCTTTCATTTTGTTAATAGACTTAATAGGTAGAAGTAGAGATGGAATATACCACCAGGTATGTATATATTTAAGTTAACTGTATTCAGGCTTCTTTATATCATACAAACTTTCACAGGAGCAATGCTCTGTGTCTCTCAGTTCCTATGACCTTGCAACCTTTCATCTTTCTTATGCCCGTCAATGTCTCCAGTTAGTGATAATTTTGAAGTAGTTTTCAAGTACTCAAAAATAGAGTAGGAATCTCTTTCATGCACAGCCATTAATATATAATATCTTCTGATGCCTCTAGTAGGGTGTAAAGGGCCAAGTGGAAGTTTTAAATTTAGTATTTTGTTGTTTCTGTAGACCTCCTAATATTATCCAAAGTGCAAAAAACAAATGATATGATAGTTCCAACACTGTCGCTGCATTGTAAATAGAGAAAGTTGGGAAAAAATTCAGTGGAAAGTCGTATGCACTAATTTGTGTTTCAGGAAAACTGGAATTCTCAGAAAGAATAGAACGTAGTACAACAAGTTGTTGTTATTTGGATTCTGGGAATGGGGATAGAGTTGGGTAATTATTTGCATTGTGGGAAAACAGTTTTAAGTTGATTGTCAATAATTGTAGTTAGTGTCTTGACAAAATTGGAAATGTGCACAGAGCTTAATCTTCTCTTGTTTTCTCCCCCGAAAACTGTTTCTTGTTTTTTGAGGTGTTTTTGTGAAGTGGTAGTAGCCTGGCAGGGCTGTTTTTTCCAGTCTTTTATCTCAGGTAGGGAAGTAAAAGGTTTTGCTTGGTTAGTTGATTAACATAATATAAGGGGGGTATTTCCACTTTAAAGTTATTTCTGTACCTTCTTCTAACTTTCCAGATTCATATTTAAAGAGCTGAATCAATTTGAATGCTTGATTTTTTTTACCACTTTTAAACCCTTAACCTTTACATAATTTTTCTAATTGCTTGTATTAGTTTCTGCTTCACATAGTTATGAGAAGAAAACTGACATTTCTTTACTTTAGGAACTCTGTATCTCTCAACTAATGTAACTAGGCAGCTTACACTGTAAAAAGAAAAATTAAGATTACTTTTTTTTTAAGCCTCACAAATAAGAGCACAAGTATCCTCAACAATGACACAGTCCTCCAGTTCTACCAATTAAATTAATAATTAGATCTCTGCAAAATTTGACCGTGCAAATGTAGATTTTTACTGAAGCTCACCAAACACAGTGTGCTGGCTGGGGCAGTTTCCAGGAACTTGAGGTTTCTGCTGAGAAGACCTGGCAGCCTGCTGCAGGATCAGCGTCCAGTCAGCTCCCACAAACAGCCATAAAGAGCAACTCAGTGGGTAATTCCCACAATGGGATACAGGAAGGGCAATTTTTCAACTCCTTGGAGAGGTTTAAAGAAATTACCTGATCATGACGCTTTTAAAAGGTGTCTCTACATAATTCTTGCACAAGCATGCACATTAGTGTCTTTTTTTTATTGAGTTAGTTTTTGACATATAAGAACATTTGTTTCATGCTTCTCTTTCTGCCCTGTGAAAGCACCAAGAGCCCTAAAATGTAGCTAGTCCAAACATGCTGTGGTGGATTTACACATGCACTGAAAAAATAAAAACCTTTATTACAAAAAATCAGATGGCAAAGATCTACAGTGTTTTATAAGAGGAAACCAGGAAACACTGTCCAGCTATACCCTCAGACATAGCAATCCTAGGTATTAATAAGGACCTATTAGATGAAAATACATAGGCCTTAAAAAGGACGGTGACCAAAAAAATCAATGCTAAACAAAAGGTTCCAGAAGCCTGGCTTAAAGGAAGGGGAGAAATCTTGTGACCTGAGTCATCTTATTGAGTTGATCCAAACATATGAGCAAGATACATGCTTTAGAGCCGTGTTAATTTAGAAGGTGTGGAAATTAATAATTTTGGATCATAGCTACACTTAAAATGAGCATTTACTTATTTACTGGCAGAATTTGGGGTCTTACTGTGTTGTATTTCCTTACCTAAATGTTTGGAAATACTAAGACTGCAGATAGCAGAAGATAAAACCCTGTAAACACATTCTCCATTATAAATAGCTGAATAGATACTAGCTGAATAGGATAGTGCTTTTAAATTGAAAAGCAGGTCTGAAAGCAATTTTAAGAATTGTATATTAATAGATAAAATTATTTAAGACCGTTCCTGGGGAGAATGACATCTTGGTAAATTGTACTTTTCTCATATTTGCAAACCAACCTTTAGGCTTGTCTGCTGACCTGAAAAAAAACAAAACACCCAAGCCCTTATCCTTCTGTGTATGACATAGTTATTAAGATACATATGGAGGACAAAGGAGAGAAATTTGTGAAGTGTTCTGACCCCAGCATGTGATCTTATTCTATATACATTCTTTTATGACCTTTATCATTGTAGAATTTGAATACTTTTTGATAGTAAAGTAAGAGACTGCAAACATTTTTCTCATGTTTCCCCTTAGAGAGTAGGGTAAGTATTCTGACCTCTTATTTCAGTTTGTTTGTTTTGTTTTGTTTTGTTTTTTACTGTGAATGTTCCTGTGTGTTTGGTGGGGGTTTTGGTAGTGGGTGGGTTTTTTTTTTTCCTTTTTCCTGTAGCCTGAGAAAAGAGCAAGGATATACTCTTGATTTTCCATTCTTCCCTTGGCGCTTGTAGCTGAAGTAATAATATGAAATAACCTGCAAGAAGGTGGTTCAGAAAGCTGCTTGTAATGGACACTAGACCTATATTGTGGAAAGCTTGCAAAGTAGACTGCATAAAACATTGCTGAGCCTTTGTATCCAAAGCTATTGGCTAAAATCTTTAGGGTTCCTAATACATGTAGGCTTTCAAGTTCTATTTTCAAAAGTGTTCTAAATGATTGAGTGCCTTTAGGCCAGATTTTGTTAAAGTACTGGGAAGTAAATGCTTGGGTACTTTCTCAAAACTGTTTTTGGTTTGGTATAGAGAAGCTTGTGCTACACATTTATTTTCAAAAATACTGGGAGAGAAAGCCTGTTTCCTCTGGAAGAGCTGAGGGAGCGCTCAGTGGAGTGCTTTGCCTCCTCTGAGGTGGTTTTTTTTTGGTGCTTTGCCTCTTCTGAGGTGATCTGTTGTACGTTAGTTCCCATGCTGGCCCACTCGGCTACAGTTGGCCCAGGTAAGAGGTCTGTGCTCGACCGCTGAGGCATGTCGGAGAAGCAGCGGTGTTAGGCTTTGCTGGTCCTCTTGCTACCCAAGTACCAGTGTTGGTGCTGAGTTCCAGGACTGGTCATTACACCAAGAATCTTGTTCGTTCAGATGCCTGCAATGTTTGGAACACTAAATGCCAGCTACTCCTTAATAATTTAGGAAGTCCAGTTTAAGTATATATGAAAGCCTAAAATATTTTATGATTAAATTTTTAATTATCATTAATAATGAATGAAGTGTCAGAAATAAGGTTGTGATAACCTCCTGTATGCCACTGAACTGAGATTACTGCAGAAGTATTTTAATTTGTCCAGTTAAATTCATAGTCCTTACTAATGGATCCATTAGCTTTTTACAAAATGCCACGTGTTGATTTCATGGAAAAATCCAGTAGTGAGCATAGGAAGCATGATTGCTTCACACCATAGTTGCTTTGTCAGAAGACTTACTGGCAGCCTCCAGTCAGATGCCTAATTCTACATTAAAACTCATGCTCTCTTTTTCATTTTGTATTTTTACTGTTATGAAAGCAAAAAAGATTCTTGCAGAAATACCTACTATTGAACCATGTTGTGAAATTCAAAATTTTATGAATCTAAGTTATTATTTTACAGTCAAAAACCTGACGAGCTATTATTTATGTCAAACATGACTTTCACATCGCTAGTCTTTACATCATTCCTTTTTCTTTACTGCAAAGCCATTTGTCAGAGAACCGTCTTCTATTGAAAATGGATCTGTGATTTTGGTTTTGTTTGTTAATGGTGGGAAAGAGTTTTGGTGGTTTGGGTTTTTTTCATTAAATTTGGTGGCTCAAATTCAGCCAGCATACTTTTATGTTAGCTTTGAGGTCAAAGTTAATTTTCACTTCATTTTCAGCAAGGATTTTTTGTAAGGTTGGCAAGTGATAGCAATTTAGCTCTTCTTCCTTTGCTATAAGCTAGTTTACTCTTGCCTTTGCTTTTGTCAAGAATACTTAGAAAGCATAGCTTTTAGTCACTGCAAACAGATACCCAGTTCATTGAGAGATGTGGACATGTTAGAGATGTTAAGTAGGCTGCTCTTAGCAGCTGTAGCTGAGGCTCAGGACAATCAGTGTTTAGAACTAAAATCACTGCGGAAAACTTGCACTTCAGAACAGGGCTTAAGGAGAGCTTGAACTTGCCTCCATGTGAATGAGTCTCTGGTTGCTTCTGACTTTATGGCACAAAAATGAAAGTCACCATGAGTTCAGTGCTTCTGCTTTAGTAAAACTGATCAATGTGATGGTCAAATCCAGGCTTGTTTTCAGATAAGCATTTATTTAGTTGTTTACAATGGATGTATGTGAAGGAACTATTAATTTTTGCTACTGGCTGCAATTTTCATCCAGTGTTTGCTTTCTAGTAGAGAACAGGCTCTGCAGTGTGACCACTCTGTCCTTTTTTTTTTTTTTTTTTTTTTTTTTTTTGGATACCTATGCTTTAAAAAGTTCTGGTACAACTAATCTTTTCCTTTCATTCCTGATTCAGATCTTACCTGTTTTATCAAAATTAGGCAGGTTTTGCTTTGCTTTACATTGTCTCTGGGCTTTTCTTTAGTCAATGAGATTTTCTGAATTTTTTTGTAGGAGGAAACTTCTGATGTTTTCACACTGATGCTGGAGGGATGTAACTATTTCCTTTTCTTCATAGTCCATAGTTTTTTTTATTCTTAAATCAAGCTCCCCTTCTGTCACAATTCAGAGTAATTGCAAATAAGCAGCCAGTGTCAAACCTTCTAAAACTCCTGCAGTATTTCCCGGTTATAGCAGGAATGTTACCAGTAGTTCTTGAAATCTCTTGGGCTTCTGCATGTTTTATCCATGGGGTTTTTCTATATTTTTTTTCTGTATATGTAAAATGTGTTGGGAAGATTTTTCTGTAGGAGGGCAGAGAGATTGAACTTAGAGAGCAGGAAAGGTGTCAACTCAAGGTGTGGGTGAAAGACTTGCCACTTCACTTAGCTTTGGCTCCAGGAATTTTTTTGGTTCCTCAGCAGCTTTAGGCACCTCAGATACTGCTGTTTATGTGTTACTGGATGGGTCTCAATCCCAAAATTTTCCAGGTGCTAAGACTGAGACTAGTAAGATACCCTTCTGCATAAGACGGACCTGTGTTTTCCTAGTCTTACAGTTGAGCAATTATCCACTGTATAAACGGAACTGTTTTTACTCACCCCGTATGCACTTCACCCATAGGGACCTTGCCGTGCACCCATGGTTTCTGACTTCCTTCTAGTTTGCTCTGTAAAGTAGCACAGGTGAGTGGCTTTTTTAGTTGGGTCCCCTTAGGAGTGTTTCTGGCAGCAGTAGATTCTCCATTTATTTTGAACTTGCCCCGTAAGCACGTGTTTGACAGGCGGGACCCTAGTAATGGGGAATGGACCTTTACAGACTTGCCTTGGTAGCTTGAGCTGTGCAGCTGGATAGGCTACCCCCAGCAGAAGGCTACCCCGCCAGCTGTGTGCCAGATGACAGCACAGCACCCAATTGCGTACAGCCGTCTCACCTGAGACAGTATTAAATTAAAGACTGTGCTACAGCCTCTTGCTTTAGCAGAAAGCGTCTGGAGGATGCGTTAGGTTCTGTTGTGGGGGTTTTTTCAGCAGTCCGGTGCTCATGACAACTGTCTGAAGGTAAAAAGATGTTTGGAAGGGGTTTAACTAGGCTGGTTCCCAGCAAATATGGAAAGATGTTTCACTGTAATGTTTTGCATATTTGGAGCTTACACTTAAGAAGTGATGCAAACATCAATCCTTAGGATAGCCCCAGTGTGGTTATGAAGCAATGCCGAGAATGATGTGATGAAGTGCAGTTCAATGTATGAAATTTCCTTGAAAAATGTGCTTTGTTTCCTTAACCCTACAATATTCTTGCTATTTAAATGTATTCTGTGTGTCGAATCGTTCTCAGTCTTACCTCAGAAAAAAATGCCTGTGATTTCAAAGGGAGTTTTGCCTAAGGTAAGGCTTGCAACATCAGGACCAGGAATTAGTGTAATGTGACCCACCATTTGTATTGCTTTGGGGTAAATTTAAGAGAGAAGATTTAACATTGTGTGTGTCATGCTGAGATATTGCAATATCTCGGATGGGTTATTAGGCACCAATCCAAAGGTTAAGTGCAGCAACCACATGAGATGTGGCTTTATCCTTACATGATCTATGCCCGTGTTCTGTTTTGTAGTCCCCTGAAATAGGTATTATCTCTAGAATAAAGCAACATATTTATAAGACTTTATTGAAACCCATCCCAAGCTATTAAATGTAGTTTCAGTAGAAAAGTGTGTGCATATGTGTCATTTGAAATCTAGAAATCAATCCCTGTATGTGTGACCTCACTGAAACTTTGAATCTGGATCCTAGTGTGCACCAGCTAAATATTCACGACCTTTGGGAAAGTCTAGGTATCAATTTGCAGTTTAGGACCTTTTCTAATTTATATGCATATCCCTTTTTGGGGTTTTATTTTCCACGCTGTTTTTGCTTGGCTTGCATTAAATAAAATGCTTCAATGGAGTGTGGTAGTCTGGCATTTGTTTTGCCTGAGGAGTAGATTGCCCCATCTTGCATATCTGGTCAAGTAAATTGCTCTCTTGCCTGCACACTTCGATAATAGTGCTGGGCTGTAGACCTTTCTGTACAACCCCCCAGTGAGCAGAACCACGAGGGGCCAGGCCTGTGTGGTGCTAACAGTCCTCTTTATTGTAACGGATGCATTCATCTCCTGTTTACATAAATTAATAGTTAAAACTTGTTTGGTTGCTTAAGAAAACTCATTAAGCTCTCAGAGTAGCTGTATTATGAGCACTGTGGCAGTCACTCCCATTGACTTATCTCCTGCTGGTTCACTGGGAACCAGTCCATCTCAGGGTCAGGTCCCTAAGCTTCACTGCAGAATTCAATAAATAGCATTTAAAAGAAAATGCAAATAATCTCTTCAATACAAAGTGGATGCTGGGGAGCTTCCTTATGCAAAAGAAGTTGTGTTTGAAATTTTTACAAATATGATCATATTTTTTTCTGAAAGGCTAAGTTTTACTCAGGGAATAGATCATATTTTTAATCCATTTTCTAATAGTCACTGGAGAATGTTTGACATTGTAAGAGAAAGGTCAGTTTGTATAACCTGAAGTGGGAAAGAAAGGTTTAATGTGAAAAGCGTGGCCAGATTTTTTGTTCCTCTTAATTGAATGTTCTGCTTTGCCTTTTTAATTTATCATCTTCGGTATATGCTTTTTATTTTTGCTTTATCTCATGTTTGGTTGTTTTTTTTACAGATTGGAGAAAGAGAGCATTCAGCACAGCATTAGCAATGAAGCAAAGGCCCGAGCCCTTCAGGCCCAGCAAAGAGAGCAGGAGCTGACACAGAAGATGCAGCAAATGGAGGCCCAGCATGAGAAAACTGGTAGGTGGTAGGGAAAGATTAGAGCCTGGGCACTCACTCACAAGCCAGGCCCACGCCTTACTGTGAAATGACATCAGGAACACCTGTAACCTTTGGCTGGCCGAAGGGAGCAGATGCTAACTACACCGGAGATTCCGAATTACATATTAGTTAGCGTTTAAAAGAGAAAATGGAAAGTATTGCCCACTGTCTGTTGATTTCAGAGTGCTGCTCTCACATCTGTTGCACCATCTGGATTATGAGTTTATTTACCTGTGTTCAAGAAACGTAAAGCTGAGAGAGACCACAACAAAGTAGAAAAACAAAGGGCTTGTTTTTGGCTGGATTTTCAGGCACACATGTTATATAAAGAAAATAGCATCAGAAGCTCTGCGGGAAATGCTCCGAGCTTACAGTTAAAGTCTCCTGAATAGCATTGAACAGTTCCCACAGTACACACATTATAGCTACTCTAAAAGCTTAATGAGTTTGCTTCGGCATCCAAACTGGAGAAAAGCTTTAGCCATTAATCGGTTCTTAATTCACTGTCGCAGCTGGATGTAATTCACTGGCTCCAAATTGATATGTTCCTTTATTTAATCTTTGCAGCCTCAAACATTTTTAGCATTACCATGTGTGTCCCCCCCCTCGCCCCACACTCTCAATCTAGAAGAAGGATGTTTAATCCCTTGCATACTTCAGGTTCTCATAATAGGAGACTTCATTGCATTGACTTAGCTGATCAATAACTTCAGACCTTTAATCTGGAAGTAAAATGGGTTTTCCAAACAAACAAAAAAAGCCTTTTGTTATTGTGAACTACTATGCCAACAACATTAATAAAGGTTCATATTATAAACCAAAAAAGGAGTGTTTAGAGAGGAAATCTCTAACCCTTGAGCATGGAAAGGAGGAGGAGCTTCAGCTCTTACAGAACATGGTATATTCATGCATTTAATAAAATGCCATCATTACCCACCAGTCCTACAATACCTTTAGAAAAATTATGTAGCGTGTATTAATTCTAAGCAGTGTCACATAATACCTGAGGTTGCAGGTACATTTAAATCTCCTGTCTGATCTTCTGCCTTTTTTTGCAGCGTTATCACAGTACTAGAGGACCTTTCCGTGTGTGCAGGGAATGCAGACAGCTACATTATGGCTGCTGTCTACACAGCAGGAAAAGAAAAGAAGCTCTCAGAATAATTTTTCCCTACTCCAGCCAGCACATCTGCATATGACCAGTATAATTTTGCACAAGAGATGTGTAATTTACCCTCCCAGTGCATAAATTGTCCCAGTATACAAAAATTAAACAACACCAAGACTGAGTTTGGTTTTCTATATCTCTAGTAGGATTAGGAAGAGTTGAAAATGATAGTAATTTATTGTGTACATAAAGAAATCCTTGTGTATTATGACCCTACACACATACAAGAAATGTGGGTAACTGATCTCTCTGATTTTAAAAGCAGAAATCCAGAAACATAATTTTGCAATATCTTCCTTTTGAAACAATAAATTTGCTTGATTTCTAGGTCACAAGTTTTTGTGCAGCCCAGATTGAAGGGTAACTGAAAATTAATTTATAAAATGGTTTCACTGCAGCTCTCACTGGACAATAAGTCTATATCTTACCATTAAAGAGAAAAAAATACATGAATCATAGTAAATAAAGGACCCAGTAAATAAAAGAACTGCTTTTTTAGGATAGAATTAAATGAGTCTACAGTGTAAGTGTTTGTGTTGCCAGTGTATCCTCTGCACCAGTTGAGCAAGCAAAAGGCTGCTAAGGCATGGCTTGCCAATTTCATTCCTCCCAGAAATGTCAATGAACTTCCAGCTGAAAAGCAAAACCACCAGATTAAATATGTAGTCTTTATGGTGATTCTTCTCATAAAGACCCGATTCAGTGGCAACATCGCTATAATGCTTTAGGTTAGCTTGTTCTGACATTGAGCCTTTATTTGGTGAACGATGATATCATAATTCCATGTCCAAGTAGCTGAAGTTTGATAATCATACCAAAACCAGAAGGATCTAGAGGAAAGAAATTAATAATAAATAAAATTGTTTCTAAATTATATATAACTTTTTATAATTGTAAAATAAATTTCGAGTTTTATAATTTTATAATTTCTAGTAAATGAACAGGATTCATTGCTGACCTCCCAGAACAAATTCATAGCAAAATTAAAAGAAGAATGTTGTATGTTGGCAAGGAAGTTGGAACAAATGTCAGAAAAATACAGGTTAGTATATGTTTCTCATCCTGTCCCTTTTATTACTAGGACATGCTTCTTTCTTTTTATTTGTATTTTAATATTTATTATTATTAATCTTGTCCTGGGCATGACACAACATCCCAATATAATATATGCCACTTAAGAAAAAGGAATGGATTTTTATCCAGGGTAATTCTAATTTTCAGCTTTTCACATTATGTTTCTGTCTATTACTTCAAATTTCTTAGACAATTCCAAAGTAAAAATTGCTTACTGTTTTCTTCTTGATGTTCATATTCTTAATATGAAGAGTGGGAAATTGTTAACAGAGATACAATTCAAGTCTATCTGAACTTATAAGAAAAATACTAAATATTTGAAGTTCTCAAAACTGTAGTCTGTTGGTTTAATTATTTACTTAAAGCTCCATTCACAATAGTGCACACTGAATAATTATCTCTGACATAATTGTCGTCAAATTTGCTTGTTATTTAAGCTGATTCTGCTGCCGCTTGTGTGGTGCTCCTGTTAAAATCAATAGCAGGTCTAGATACAAAGCCATTAAAAACTCAGGATTAGAATAAAACCTGGAAGCTATAACTGGTTTAAATAAATACAAAAGTGTAAAGGTATCCATTTAAAAGTTCTATAGGACAGGACTATCCTGGAAAAAAGAAGATTATGAATTTTGTAGGTCTGTAGCAGTAAATCATTTGATTTTCCATTTGTAAGTGTTGAAACTTTCTGCAGGGTTCATATTCAATATAATAAACAGGACTTAACTGGTGAGTTGGCATTCTGCAACTTCTGATTTTGTGCAAAGTGAATTTGGTAGTTAAGGCTAGGATTCATCTCACATGGCTTACGTGAAGTAAAGAAAACACTCAGGAAAGATAAAATTGGTTTTCAAGATATGATTCTTCTGCTGGGCGGATTTAATCATCCTGCTGAGGTAACATAACAGGGGCAACACTCACTCGGGGAGAGAGCTCATTTATCCCAGTATCCTGTTTCTGGGAATGGTCAAAGGGGAATGATATAAGTAGATGACAGACATACATATATAAAAAAATAGATGATGCTTCCCACAGGTACTGCCTCCACTGCCCATCCTACTTTCCACTGAATATAAAGTGTTGACTAGCTGTTAAGTGGCTGAAGTTGGGGGATGAATCCCATCCAGAGTGTTTGGGGAAAAAATGAGAAACTTGAGGAAATGTAATCCATCTTCCCTTGCAAGTGTTGAGATGGGTACTTGAGGGAGAAACAAACAGCATTTTTCTCCCGAAAAATCAGGACCTCTCTGCTAAAGTAATACAAAATCTAAATAGATTCAAATCGTATTATTATTCCAGCAATAAAAATGCACACAGACTTTGTTGCTAGAGCTCACAGTCACAGACTAGTAACTGTAAAAGGATGAAGGAAAGACAGAAAACATACTGTGAAAACACATTATTCTCTGAAAATAAATACCAGAGATTGCCAAGTGTTTTTCCACCTAGCAGCATTAACTGACTATGTCAAGAACCTGAAAAAAGGAAAAGGAGCCCTCTTGGATCTCCAGAAAGTGGTATATTTTGTGCAAGAAACAGTATGGAAGAATGTATGAAAGCGGTTCTCATTCTCAGAAGTGGCCCTAAAATAGCTTGAGCTTGCCTTCTTTGGAGTGGGAGCTGCTGCAGTGAATGGAGAAATCGGTAGGGACAAAGAAAAGCATGTGGAAATGAGAACAGAAAGGTGGAACTGGAGATGGTGGAAAATGGGAAATGAAAAGATGGCTTCTAAAAAGTAGGTGATCTGGAGATCAGATGCAGAAAATGATCTGGGCAAAGTTAGAAGTGCATGATCAGTGTATCTCTTTCAGTAGCATCTCTCCGAAAGGCAATCTTCATCCTCATTGTCACTGGATGTAGGCTAAAACTACAATTCTGGGATAGAGTGGTGGAGCTTTGCCTTCTGAAAAATAGTAATCATTTCTGGAAGGTTTTATAACTTAGTTCTCGTGTACATTAATAAAAGCAGATCATGAAGCAGCAGTGTGCCCTATTTATGTGATTTTTTTTTTATCCCAGTTTTTTTTCTATGTTTTTGGCATTATCATAAACTGAATTTTGGACCTGGATGTGTATTTTCTTGCTGTACTTCTAGAATCTTTGTGCCTTCGTTTCCCTGGGGTTAAGAAATAACTGTATACTGGCAATACCATTGGTAAAACACTTAAGCTTTTTAATAACAGATGCAAGAATAAGTTTATATAAAATTTTTGTGGTTTGATAGGAAGTAAAGGGCCCATTTGTAATAAGAGGCATTTCAAACAGATCTGTGGCAACTACATATTTGCGCAATTCCAGTGGCACACCTCTGAATTGCACAGATATTTTTATATTTAATACAAGTTTTTTGAGAAACCTAAACTGAAGTTTCTTGTTTATATGTAAACTTGAACCATTTTTGTGAGCTAGCCCCTACACAGGATTAGAAAAGCTTTAGAAAGACAATGTCAGACAAATTATAAACCCCTCAAGCTGTGCAGAAAGAAGATAGTGTCTGTGAAGTTTTTTGTATGCATAGGCATGTTTAAAAATATAGTCCTTTGTTGCTTTCTCCTCCGTTGTTTTGGTCTTTTTTTTTTTTTCTCTCTGATTGTCACTGTCTGAGTTTCTAGGTTGTAGATTAATGCTTAACACTACCCACTGTGTATTTGTGATTTGCGTTTTGTAATTAAGGGGAACAATGGGAGTCCATTGGGTCTCGTTATATATAATGGTTGGTTTAATTTGTTTCACTTCTATCTTGTTAATTGTAAATTGATCATTAAGATTTGAATTCTAATCTGTCACCAGGGTTGTGAGTATTGAAGCTAGAGCAATGATCCTGGTTTTAATCACTGATGATGAGAAACAAATTTTATAATTTTAGTACATATTGCAGTTCATATATTTTAACACTGTATTTTATGGTGTTATAAATATTGTTAAATGACTTTTAGTGTAGTTTTACTGTTTGGACTATAATGTATAAATTATATTACTGGTTTGGCAACAGTAGGCATCCAACTGTGTGAGTTTAATTGAAGTAAAGAACACACACCCGGCTGAACTATTTTTCTCCATGTTTGGTTGACTGCAGTCATTGCGCTCAATACCAGGAGTGAAATGTTTGTTGAAGGTAGCCATACAAAGATGTGAAACAGTCTGTCTGAAGGATCAGTCGTTAAAATTATATGCAACAATACTGTGTCAGTAGAAGGTATTTTAGAGCATGTATTTAATTGCTGTATAAGTAAACAGTTGGTTTTAAGAGTAAGAAAAGGCAGTGCTTAAAAAGCACTGCAGTGCCAAAGGTAGTTCAGAGGAGCAAATGCAGCATTTGCTACCTTTGCGTTCAAAAATCAGCTCATCCTAAAAATATCCTAAGACTGACTTTGAATATTGGCTATTTCACATTTGCTAGTTCTTTGCCTCCAGTATTTAAATGTTTTCCAGGAACCTGGGATTTTTCTTCCAAGACTCTTCTAGCAAGAATGGTTGTTAAATTTGGTTTTAGATAGAAGTTGAGGCTTTCTTGGTAGTTGAATGGATCCAGAAGTATAGAGGGGTTCTTTTGTTGTTGTCCCTGTCCTCCCGAGTCAGCATCAATTATTTTTGATGTAGTGACAGGTAAATGAAATTTGGCAAAATCTATTACCCATCTGCTTACAACCATGTATTTTTCGTTTTCATTTTCATGTGATGATGTAGCTTTGCGCTGTGCAGTTTTGAAATAATACTGATTTCAATACAAGTCTTTTGGGTCTATCGGATCTCGGAAGCACATGGAGATACATTAACATGAATACACCACTTGTGGGGCCAGCCTGAGTCTGCAGAAGAGCAACTCCATACAGAGTTCATCTCAGATGGCTACGCTCCATAACATCTGCACCCTTCAGTTTCTTCTGAGTCCACCATGGCTTACTACTTGGTCTGTCAGACCCAGAGTAGCTCTGGTGGAGCAACATCAGCATGTCCATGCTGTCTCCTGTAGTTGTTCTGGATCCATCAGACATAACACTTGATGCGTAGATTTTTCTAGATTGACCTCTGTCCCTGGCGTTACGTCTGGGCTCTCTCTGAAGTTCAGGACTGTGTACTTGGGCACCTGCCCCGCTCTCTCTTCGTGTCCCTGCTGTGGCAGCTTGTGAGCTGTGACTCAGGAGCATTTACACAGACCTGGTCCTGCCCCCGGCTGGGTGGAATTGGTACTCCTAGTACAAATGTGCTGTCATGTTCAGTGCAGTTGGTGAGGCATATTACAATGATGGTTAGGTTTGTGGGGTTTTTTAACCCAACAATTTTTGAAGTTATTTAAATATCACATAGAATTAACTGAACTATCTTAATCTTTGGAAACTGAGGTGAATGAATGGTATATTTAGAGATGCAGACGGAATCTTTGGCAGGTGATAATGAAGGCTCTTGGCATGCAGTCTTGTATTGAGACTGGTGTTCTCTCTTTAATGCTGACACACATGAACCTTTTAACATTGACCTTAATAGACATTCTTCCCATCATGTGTGCTGTCCTCCAAAATTTCAGTGTAATGAAATACTCAGACCTGTGTGGTCGGACTCTTATGTATTTACTTGGAAGGGACATTGTGCAAATAGTGTTTTAACTGGAATGATTTTAATATTTTTGCTGAGGTCAACTGTAATTACAAAAGGAGAAGAGAATTCATGAAAGATGGTTCAAAGCATCAGACATTTAGGGCTGTATTTTAGAGATTAGAGATCATGCTACTCATGTTTTTAATTAATTCAGTACTTCTTTTGTTTCATTGATTATAATTTTCAGTAGCTTTTTTTTGTGTGTGTTAAGTTTTTTTAGTGTGGGTTTTTTGTTTTGTTTTGCTTTGGTTTTGGGGTGTTTTTTTTTGGTTTTTTGTCGGTTTGAATCCATTGATCTTTCCAGAAAGACTTTGGGCACCTTCAAATGTACTGGAGATTAAGTCCTTTTACAACTTTGAGATTTGTATCAGTTTGAAAGTTGCTTTTGCTGTTGCTGTGAATGAGACAGCCACATACAAATCCAGAAAAATGAGCAGGATCCCGTAGTTGGGAAACCCTACCAACATAATAATCTACAGTATTCCCACATGACAAATGCTGTTGTTGCATTTTGCTGGAAAAAATGGAATGCACTCCAGAGTTTAGACCATGTTACGGCATGGTTGGGCTTTGTTACATCAGGTCTCTGTTGAGCTGCTCTGCAGTGGACTTTTGCTTTTATCCACTGATTGACTTTCTTACAGTATCAAGTGCGGGCTGCATTTGTGCTGTGTAATAACACTTGGTCCAACTGGCACTGCTTTGGTAATGCTGACATTAGAGTTACTGGTATTTCTGTTAAGTGATTGGTGTGAAAATTTGACTTCAGTTACCTTGCTGTAACATCCTGCCTGCTGTTACGTACCTGTCCAGGAAACTCATGTGCATTTAAGTTTGATGTACAAATGCATCAGTGCAATTCTGATGTGTTTGTCAGATTCTGATGTATTTGGCAGTGATGTTCCTTAATAGAGCTGTAACTCCCTGTCTAAATTCAATTACATACAGTCTTCTTCCAAAGTTTCCCTTGCTAAGTTCTTTTAGATTCACAGATGATATCATGTATTGTTCTCTATTTAAACATGAAAAGACTATGTTGTCATTTCCAGATTTGACTTGTCAGTGTAACAACATGTTTTTGAGGGAGGAGTATTCCTTCCCCCCTGCACTTTGTTGTATTTTTCAGAATGTCAGTTGTTGTTGCATTCTGTAACAGCCAGGAAGGTAAAGTATCTTTCTGCTGTAACTGCAGCATATTTAAGCTTATGATTTAAAGATATATCTGAAGCTTTTTAACCTCAAGATCTGGAGTGGCAGATGCCATAAAACAAATTTGCTTGCTTTTGATTCTTACTTTCTGATGGTATAGCAGATTCTGACATGTTCTCATTAACCTTTTCCGAAGAGTTAAACTGTACAAGTGCATAATGTATATTTTATCACAATTTAATCTGAGCTCTTTTCCTGATATTAAGAAACAGCTCATGCCTGTTTCTCCATGGGCTGATGGTTAGAGATGTAGCAAGTAGCAGTCCCAGGTCATTCATGGATCTGGTGTTTCTGCTCACCCGTGAAGAATAAGAATCGCTTAGAAGTGACTGATTTTCTTAAAGGCTGTGCTGAGTTTTATGTAGCTTAGGGTGTGCCTGTATGGTTTTTCCCTTGTTTCTTAAGGTTCTATTCATTTTCCTCTTAATGCGGTGTTGGTGCTTTTTAAAATCTGTGTAAGAGTATTTTGGGCATATTAGGTTAATAAAGTTTCTAAAACAGTACCACTACGGAGTTCAACCTGAACAGTGCAGTAAATGTTAAACAAGTTGTTAGTAGCCATTTTTTAAACTAGATGTTAGCTTTTACTAATAAAGAACTTGAAATATGTTTTCAAAATGCTGGTCAAATTCTTGCTTAACAAGTATGAATTTACATTTATTGATCTTATTTAACATAAATGCATAATGCCAAATGACATGCCTGTTTAAATTAGGCTGAAATTAGCATAGCCAACCTATGACTGAATGATTGCCATTGGCATATTTACCAGATACCCTTCAGCATCGTGTTCTTTTGTCTTAAGATTATTTGAAACAGTGTTTTGTTTCTGTAAGTTCTAGTAATAGCCTGTTTATGCATTACATATACATGTATGAAATTTTATAAATGCTGAAGCCACATATTGATGGCACACTGCAGGATGAAATCTGACAACATCCATCATCACTGTGTTTTACTTTTGTAGATCTGAAGTCAACCAGCTTAGTCAGGAAAAAGAGTATCTTCATGGCAGATTGGAGAAGATGCAGAAACGGAATGATGAATTGGACCAACAATGCATCCAGCATGGGAGAATGCATGAGAGGATGAAGTCAAGGTAGGAGGTCCTGTTAATCTGTCAGTATGTGGTCTGCTGTACTGTACCCGTTGTGTAAACATAAAACCGACACTAAGTTGTTTGAAAGTAATATTCTTCCTTTATGAAAATGACCACCCCTTCCCCAAGCATTCTGTCAAGTTTTTTTATAACATCTTTTGCTTGTGCCATTTTGGATAAATAAAAGGAAAGCTTGAACAACATAGCCTTCCAAGGAATTTAAGCCTAGTACATATGTGTGTGGGCTGCTTCGGCTGTTCTCTGCTCTAACTTGGATGAATTGTCTTACCATATTAAAAGAAAAAAAAAAGGGGGGGGGGGGGGAGGAGAGAGGAGGTTATTCATATTCTAATATGAATGTAGAGTACAGATGTGGATTCCGTTATGCCATGTAATAGGTGTATTTTGGGGGTTTACCGTGTTATCTTTCTCACTAATATTTAACTTGGATAAACAGGCAAATCTTGCTGAAGACCTTAGTAACCAGGGAACTATTACCAGCTCCCAGGCAACACTAGCCTGACTTCCTCTGGAGCTGCTGGGAGCAGCTAAGGCAAAACTTACAGTGGGAAATATCCCACAATACCAACTGACCGTTCTGCCCAGACTGGTGAGACTGAGACCACCTGATTGTGCTGTGATTTGGATTAGATGTCCTTAAAGATCACTGGAGACTTTTCATTTTTGGTACCAAGAAGTTCCTTTACGCTCTCTGTTTCCACGCCACGTGCAGTGTAACAGGCACTGGGAAGAGCTGGGGAGGCAGAAGATCAAGCAGGGTGAGAAGCAACTCTGCAAACCCAGCCAGCCAAGCTACCTCGTGTCAGCAGAGAAAGGCAAAGTGCGGTTTAACTTCACTGGGACTAGATAGACCTGGCTGGGAAAAATTCTGATTGCTTTTTTTGACCACTGACCACCTGATATGTACAGAGCTTGCATGTATTGAAGCAGCCAGTCTTGTATGCTCAGGGGTTTTTTTCCAACTATTGATTTTCTAAATTTGTTGTTGTTGTTTTTGCTGCCATCTCTGCATTCTCTTGTCTGTCCCTGTTAGCTTGTTTCTTGCAAGCTCTCTGTGCATCCTTTTCAGTCATCCAGACCGCCTATTTTCCTCTTCCTTTTCAGAGTTCTGTCTGTACCTCATCCTGTTCTTCTGTAACCCAGGATTGTCATCATCTTTTATAGCTCAGAGAACAAAGAAACTCAGAATGCTACAACTGTATCCCTAATCTATGTGACCACATAATCTTCCTGTTTATTTCACCTCCGTGTTGGTTTCTTTACTTGTGGTGGATTCTTAGCATATGGGGGACATGCAGTGAGGACCCAGGGTTACTTTCAGGAGGAAAAAAAATAAATATCTATTTTTTTTTCTATTTTTTTTCCTTCCTCCCCGCCCCCTTCTTTCCTCCTAGCAGTTCTTCTGTAGAATTATTAGTATCTAGTTGAATTTAAGACTTATTTTTTAAGTTTTTAGGACAACTTTTCCACTGTCAGATCCAAATAAAGTAGATTTATTTGAATATGTTGCTCATTCTCTGCTGCAGCAGCAATGATTATACAGCAGAAAAGATTGAAAGCATTAATCCAGAACAGAAAAGTGGTTTGAAAGCAGAGTGGTCATGCTGCAGGCAGTGCCTTACCTTCTGCTGCTGTTCTAATGACAACAAGGAGAGAAAACAGGACAGTAATAGCATTTGTCTCATTTAATATTTTAGCATATTTAAATATGACAGGGATTATCAGGTATTTGAATGATGGCCAGTATACTTTGCCAGCATTTTAAAAGGGGACTCTTTTTAACATATTTTTAATCATGATCTTGCACTATATTCATTTAATATCCAGGTAATAAATGACAAGGCAGATATAATAAACTGCTTTAAAAATTCAGTGTGTTCTAATTTTAGTTTTCATGTGAAAACTGTAATAAATTTTCAGTGTCAGTTTCTTAATGCTATAAATTGGCTATGAAGTATTCAGATCTAGGGGATTAGAACTACTGCAAGAAATAAATCTCCCAGTTCCTTATAGTAGTGTTGAAGGACTTCCACCAAATAAAAATACTGATTTTTCTCTGCTGATTTTGAAATTAGAGATCCGACTATGTCATTTAGTAAAGGCAGAAGAGCAAATAATAATAATAATAATAAATGCATTTTGCCTCAGATTTTCATCCATCACTCAGATTCTAATAATCACAGCAAAATATGTTAAGGATGATTACTTCTTTACACAAAATGTTTCCCCTTTGTATGCAGCTACAAATAGCACTGGTCTTTTTGCAACACAGTCCCGCAAAGTGTTTTCATACCTAACTTTCTAGCTGTTGTTATTCTGGCTCTCCTTACAAAGTTTCTTATATCAAAATGATTTTGTTTTAACTGGGGACCTAACATTTCCATTTGAATAACAAGGAATTGTGGTATTTGTTTAAGAGGAAATCTCTGTCACTACTTCTGTTCTCCTAGGAGAATATGGCAGGCCCTGATACTTTGAGGAAAGAGCAAAATCTAATTGATCAGTCAGAATTTCTTTTGGAGCAGCAATGTTTTGGCTATTGTGACAGTTGCATTCCTGAAAGTGAACAAGATAACTCTTTCTCCGCCATTCCTATCTTTCTGTCTGAGTATGTGCTGCAAATGAATGTAGTCCAAAATGCTATATGCAGGTTTTAAGGAAAGAGATTACTTTAAATTGCAGTTATTAAAGACTATTTTGAATCAGCTTTTTCAATGTAATGCAAATATCCATCACTTTCAGTGTGTTTTTGCTCAGTGAAATATTGCACAAAAAGAAGTAATGTCCACCTGAAGTTATACAGTTGTCACATGCTGTTGGGGCATACTTGAACTGAAAGATGTATGGTTTGAAGGGCTAGGGTGACGTGTTAGAATTGCAGTGGAGCTTATAAAGAGATGTTCATTTAATTTTGTTGATCTGGCAGCACTCTGGATCTTTGCTTTAGATGTATGTTTAATTATTTTTTTATATTATTTGGTTTTAATTTTTTTTTGCAGCTGTGTACTTTTCATTTTAGACAACGATGTGTTTAGCTGAGTAGATTATCTCAGAAGTATTAATTAATGTGACATAGGGTCACTTGACGGGCCACTAGAAGTATGCTGGTCAGCATGTGTGACTTTATGGATCTGAATCTTGGAGAAAGAAATTCTTGTCTGTTATGTGGCAAAGAACACATTGGTATAAATTTTCAACCTCAAAGCAAATTTTATTATTCTTCAGATTCCCATTCTGTAGGTACATGTTCAGGGTAGAAGTTATCAACTAGCAGAAAGTACAGAATTTCTTATAAGGCAGCTATAAAGATAGAAACTACCCAAGAATAAAAAGAATATGTAGCAAAAATAAAAGGTTAAACTACCTTTCTGGTTTCTTTCCTGTGTTGCACTCCACAAAAAAATAAATAGATTCCAGAGGAGGGAAAATCCAAAATCAAATTAATTGCATAACTGCATGCATAATGTTGGTTCATCCTCTCCTTTATCTGTTTTCAAACTGAATTTGAAGGCATGTGTTTTCACCTCTGTAGTTAGACCAGTTCTGTAAATGCAGATCCACTTTCTCGCAAGCTTTATTCTCTTCCAGTTTGGGGATCAAGAAGAAAAAGACAAGAATCTGCCCAGGTCTATTATTGATGGAACATATTTATGAATACATAAAATTTTCCCAAGCTGCCATGGGTCAGGATTTCATCATGCTATTTAAGCTTTCACTGAACTTAGTTAACAGCTCTTGTAGGTACCAGGTTCAGTTATGGCTTTGCTTTTCTGCATCTGTTCTTCTGAATAAAGCAAGCATTAGATTGTAAGTCATCCACTTAGAGAATTTCTGCTGTGGACAGCCAGGGTCCAAAATGGGAAGCATTTAACTTAATATAGCGAGCTCTTTTCTGTGTACATTTCCTGTTAAATACCCAGATGATGTGTGGAAATACAGCAAATATGGAGCAGTGTCTTCAAGCAGAAGAAAATCCTAGGCAATTGCCTGCCTTTTTTCAAAACGAGACGGACATGCCTTTACTTTTTATCAAGCAGCACAGAAAAGCATATAGACAATAGCTTGTATGAGGTATGAGGCTCTTCTGGAATCTTTTTAATAAAACTTAAATTTAGAAACTTCTAAATAGGTTTTTGCAAACGTTTTTCCAAACTAAGATCAGTATATGGGATCTGGGGCTATGAGTTTTCTCTAAAACTTCAGGTTTGGTGATTAGGGTTGGTATTACTGCTATTTTTCCTGTAATGTGTGTGCGATCACTGTCCAATCTGTGTAACATTAACAATAATAATACATTTTATGTAAATGTTTATGGGGCTTTTTGTTGTAGTAGCTTTTTGGGGGTGACAATGTTACATGTATTTTAATTCTATTTTTGGTAGCTAAAGTTAAAAAGAAGAGCCTACAGGACTGGCAGTTTGGGGCAGATGTGTGTCTATTCCTCAGGCATCAGTGGTTGTAAGTTAACTATAAAAATGTTACAACCATCTGTGTAACAAGACGGCAGAGATCTGCTCTTGCCTGTTACTATAAATAAGAAGGAGATTTGTTTGACTTCATAGACATTGGATTTATAAAGACTATATGTGTCAAATTGTAACTACATGCCATGTTGCTGAGATGTGTCTGCAGCCAACTACCTGGGGTGTCTTCCCCTTCAGACATGCTAGTGTAGTGCAGCAACTGTGCAGAAATGTCTGTATAGCACAACATGTGACAAATTATATTTGTTTTCTACCTATGGGAAAATCCATGCTTCTTACGGATAAGCTTATCTGGAAAAGGAGCTAAAACGGATTCTTAAATGGACCACTCAAGGGCTTAAAGAGAAAATGGGATATTTAGTTGGACAATGATTTTAAAGGTTTTTCCCACCATTACATTTACTTGCTGTTGGTTTTACTAAGTGATAGTGTAGAGATCAGGTATGCATGAGAGAACACATATATATGAGAATTAAGACATATATATATATTGAGGATATACCAGCAGTTTCAAGTAACTGATACATAAAATCACAATAGCTCATTTGCTCTCACTGTTACGCTTCTGAATAGAGATCTTGGATTTCTTTGGCAAATCTTCAGTAGAACAATTGGTTAAAATTATTTCTTGAAAACTGGAGCAATCAGTTTGCATTTAAAATTTTTAATTTTCTGTCTAAAGTTCTTGTACATTTTTTGTGTCTGTTTTCAAGAAATAATGATGTGTGGAAGAACTTCGTTTTGATCACTGCCTAAAAGACCTTTACTGTTTTCCAGTCCAGTTTGTTCTTTGTTGAATATATTGTCTTCCTTATTTTTATTGTACTGATAGGGTAGTATTTTTTTAAGTAACAGTGAGGCAATTGTTACTATCTTTTTACTAAACTAACCATCTATTTGGAAAATGCAATTATAGAATGAAAATGCACTATGTTGTGGTTTATTTTAGTTTAATATGCATTCATTTTTATATTGAAGATAGAGATTATCGTATGTAAGTGCCCGTAACTACTTTGATATAAAAATTGCCTCAATGTTGAAAGAGCAATATGCTCCACTTTTTCCTGAGCATCGTTATTGATACCCACATACCTCTGGTGTGGTTTCGCTGTAACAGGATTGCTGTAACAATCTAGAGACAGGCTGGTTTGTGTAGCCTGCCATGCACGGAGTCGTAACAAGTTTTGTGGCCACAATGTGCAGCATTGCGGTGCAGCCAGATAAAGCTCTCAGCTCTGTCCAGAATTTGGGGTTACCAGTATTACTTAATTTTTTATTACTATTTAATAGACTCACAGTTTAGGTTGAGAAATACACACTCCGGAGAAGTACTATTAGGAACTAATCAATGGATGATGTGTAAACATCCACACATGTATATATTTGTTGCAAATCCTGACAGAGTCTTAAAGTGTATTTGGCTTTTGTTTAATGTTCAGGTGTTTGCACACAGTTCACATGCTCTGGAATAGAAACTGGATGTTCAAAATCTCCCCTTCCCTCTTCTTCTCCAGTTCATTATTTGTCTACTTACTGCGTATATGTTTGTCTGTCTTTTTTCCCCTCTCTCATTTTAAATATATGTCTCTATATATTGTATATATAAAAATGTATACTATTAATGTTGTTATGTATATAATATTCCCAGTCTAAATAGTTAGTAAGTGGCATAAGATTATACAAGCCCCCAAATACTGTTTTTAAAGATCTATTCCCCAACTACTTGAACAGTAGACACACAAAGCAAAAATTACCTTAGTTGTTAGGAAACTTGAAAATGTACTAAGAGTGAAATACAGAGTCTTCAGAAAATGAAGCAGAGTAGTATGGAAATAAGTTGCTAGCCTTCTGAAGAAGGAAATGACAAGCAGAAGGAAATGTCACATCCAATTTTCAGGTAGATGCTTAGGGAACTTAATAATGTTCTGTAAGATGTATTCTAGGTCACGGAGTACTTTTTTCCTTTACTGCAGCTATCACTAAGTGTAGGTGTATATAACATATATACATATATAGAGAGAGAGGGAGAGAGAAGGGGTTTATATTTTTTTTATTCCCCTTTGAGAATGTATTGAGCTCCTTTGTAAAAATCATTAGGCCTTGCTGCTCCAATTTGGACAACTGTTCCCAGTACCACTGATCTTCTGATTGGGATCCTTCTTATTTTTGGTTTGAATTTATTTGTGTTCGGCTTGTACCTACTTGTCTTTGAGCCAAAATTGGGGTAAGTAGTTCTTCTGTTCTGCTTTTATTTTACCTGCACTGACAATGCAGATAATTATAGACAATGATTGTGTCTAATCAGTCCTATGTCTGATTAATAAGTAAAGCTTTCCTCTTTTGTCCTTTTTTTGCAGTAAGCTCTCCAAACCCCTCAGTTTTCTGATTGTTGATCTGTTTTGAATATAGGCAATCAGAACTGTCTACAGGGTTTTGAATGAGGGCATATGAACATCTCAGATGATGGATTAATGTATTTACTGGAAATTCCTTGAGTGATGGATCCTACGATCACGTTTGCCTTTTTGACAGCTGCATAATATTGGCAGCTGATAATCCTTCTCTATCCAAGAAATGAATCCGTGACCTCTTCCTCCCAAGTAAATTCAAGTTGTTAGCAGAGCCTTTTGCTATGAACTGAGAATGTGTTAGGTCCCTGGTATAAGACTTTGCATCATAAAATTCCACCCCATATCTGCTGTTCCAGTTTTCTGAGTCATCCATTTCTTTCTGTGCAGTATCCCAGACCTTCTCTAAGTTGATGACATCTCTTAAATTTTTCAGCCCACTCCTACTTTTTGTGCTGAGTCATAATTCAAATTATTCAAAAATCTGTTTAAACTCCAAGAAATCTGCTTATAATTCTTCCTCACCTTCAATTGTTCCTCTTGGCTGTGCTCTTTATTTTAGGCGGTTACTTTTCAGTAACAGCTTAGTTAACAAGTGCTGATGCAGCATGATATTTAATGTTTGGCTGAAGTTAATGTAGGTAAGATTTATTGCATTCCCTTTATCAGAGAATCAGCTTTCAAAGAATTTAGAATTCACATGAAAGAATCTGCTTGGTCTAACTTATGTTTCAGTTTGTCATGTTTTCCGTTTACCTTCACGTCCTTATATATTCTTTTTCGTTCAGAATTTGTTGTAGGCTTTTCATGTTTGAAGTCAGGTTAATGGGCTGGTAATTGCCTGAATTACCTTCTTTTAAGGGATTAGTTAACGCTGTCTGTTCTAGTTGCATAACAATATAGTCGAGGAAGAAGGTGTAGAGGGTAAAGTAACAGCATCTGTGTTCACATTTCAGGTTAAGACAGCTGGCCACCACAATTTTATTGTTTTTTATTAAAAATTGGAGAATAACGTCTGGGAAAGTGATGCAATAAACTGGGGAATAGTCGATGCCTCAAAGAAAGGCTAGGTGGCAAGACAGCCAGGTTTTCTTGCTTCTGTGTTGACCAGCTATCAGCACTCTGACTAACACCCCCTCTGCTAAGAGTCTGGTAACTGTCCACTCCGGAGAATATCTTCTACTGCTTTGATGTACTCTGCCTTCTCCAAAACAGACACGGCGATAGTTCTTATTCATGCCATCAACTTCGGGGAGTCAAAGCCTTCAGCTCACTAATAGTAAGCTTGTGTGCTTGTCTACCAGGAATGTAAAAAGCCCTGAAATATGTGTGACATAAAACAGCACAACATAAGGTTCCAGGCTGTTCTTGTTACTTTCTGTTGTCAGCACAGTTGTTGGTTTTCAAATTTAAATGTTAATTTAGCATTAACGAAGAATTCTTGATTCTCTCCTCTAAAATGGAGGTGGATAAAGGTGATGTCTTTGACAGCTCAGCCCAGACTGTTCTTGATATGGCAAGATCTAGAAATGCTTGGCCCTCTGGAGATCGTAACACTGATGCTAAAAAAGATGTGCATCGTTGGACAACAGTGTGCCCATTTTATTTTCCCACATTTGCTACAAACATGTTAATTTTGGTTGGAGGTTGCTTCTGGTGGTGATATATGATTCTTCTTGTGTTAATCCACCGATTACCCCTTCACCACCACTGTATCTTCTTTGAAACACTTTGACTGCAGTTCCTGGTAGTGGCACCTCTGGTCCATTTAGTAGTCATAGACCAGGCTTCCTCACCACTTCCCCAGAGATACGGAATAAAAAGTGAGCAGGCTAGATCGAACTGCTTCTTTACTGGATTGTTCATAAAAATGTAGATGTTTAATGGCAAGAAATAGCACCGAAGAGCATGTCACAGTTGAAGTTATCTGCTAAATTGTATCCAGAGCTACAGAGTAAGGGCTTCTACCCAGGATAATAGCCTTTCTAATGTAGTACAAACTGTGAAGGACAACCCTCCCCGTGTTCCTCCTAGAAGTATGCACCATTTAACAATCTTTAGCAAGTCTTGATTGTTTAGTCCATCTAAAATATGAAATTGTTTAAATCCCTATTTTCTTTCTTCCATATTGTGTTGCATCTGCATTTTTAAAGTTCATTTTTCTGTACTGTGTTTCTGTGATATCCTTGTGATATGTCAGAACATTAAAATAAATAAATAAATGGTTTCAAATAGGCACTGTGCGACTAACACTATGCAGTAGTTAGCAGCAAATACCTAGTTGGGATATTTAACGGTAATTGGGATCTTCCTATTGAGCCTTAAATGTACTCACAATAATAGTAAAATCTGACAATCTGACTATTAACTCATTTGGCAAAATACTTTAAGGAGTAGCAGATTTCCTTCCAGTTTTGATCTGTGTGTACAACGGAAATTTTCAGATTAAGGTGTTTTAAAACCTTCCACTCCCCTGTAGTGGGGGCCTGAAAATGAAGACCGATGAGTAACATTTGAACAGCTTTGTAAGTGTGTCATGAAAATTGACCAGCTCTGAAGCAAAATCTGTGCACCTGCTGGCTTTCAAGGTTATTGTTACAAAGAGAAGGAGACCCAAAACTAATGACGATTTATGTTTAATATAATGAGCAAGTAGATTTTTTGCAAGGCTGTTGGAAGGCTGCTTTTTCCTGATAACTTCAGTGTTTTGATTGCTTCCGCAGGGTCCAGTCCTGCTCCTGCAGAAGTTGGTGCGATTGTAGATGCTCTCTTTCTCTCTATATAAAATTAACCTGCTTTTAAGTCTTTTGAGTGTTAAGCCCTGATGTGTCTTGTGCCAGCAGTTCCATAACTAACATTGCACTTAAAGGTGTATGTTTTTTGCCTTCATGCTTTTTGTTTTCCGTCTTTCAAACTAATTGGAAGTGCTGCTGTTTATGCATTATAAGACTGAAGACTTCGTTTTCCAGTGGTTTTGTTCTCTAAAACACAGATAGAATCTTCTTTTGCCTATTTCTTGTCTAACTTAACTATCATTTTTTTCTGGAGCTCTAGTCATATCCATTATCAGTTTCTGAGGGCACTCCAAAAAAATTGCCATCCTAAAAAATTAAATGCTAAAAAGTTTATTGTGCCTTGCAATTCTGCTTATCAGTAGTAGTCTAATAGTAACAGGCACTATACTAGTTATCTTAAATATGTTATCCCTCAACTGCTAATTGTAGGAGTTGCCATGAAATAGAGATTATGGAAGTGGCTATAAGGAAGGACAGTGTGATAAGACCTACTTAGCATCTGCATTTCTAGTGTACTCAAGACAGCATTATTTGTGCTCAGGGCTTTCAGTTTTGTTCTGAAATAAAATAGTGACGATGGAAAGTATGAAGGAAAAGAGTAAAAGATTAAGCTCTGTTTAACTTGTTTTTTGTAAACAGTAAATTCATATATGGAGGGAAAGGGGAAATTAGATACTTTTAATTTTTTTAAGTTCTTTTTAACCTCAGACAGACAACCTTTAGTTACATATATGGAAATACATCCCTGTCCCAGATACCATATCTCATTACTTGGGACTTGATCCTGAACGGTCTTTAGAATTCTGATTTGATTCAAGTTAAAGTTGCTAAATACTTCCAGGTCTCCAGTTTCAAAAGGTTGTCTCAGTAGCATGGCTGAAATTACAGTAATCTTTTCTCCGCTTATGTAGAGCGGTATAATCTTTTGGAGTGCTATACTAGCACTTCCCACACTGCTGGGGATTTAGCCTTAGTTTTAGCTATGTGACTTGCATGTAGTCAAAAACAACTTTCAGGTTTTTGGGTTGGGTTGGTTTCCCCCCCCCCGCCCCCCCCCCCCCCCCTTTGCTTGGATTACTTGATTGGCTGACCTTTTATATATATTTTTTAAAAAGTGTGTATGTGTATATATGCATATATATATATACACACACACAGTTTCAGAACTTTAGAAATGCTTGTCTGTAAAGTGACACCAAGCATGGACATTTGCCCAGAATAAATGTTTGGAAACATGTGACTTAAAAGCACTTTAACTTTCACCATCCTGAAGGCTCCTTTAACCTGCAGTGCCTTAGCACACGTGTTAGATGATGCAAATACTTTTGCTTCCCAAATCAGTTTTATGAATAAGATGCACAAACAAGCTGAGCAGAGACATACATATCCTTGGGAGGGGGCTTTCCTAGCCTGGGCAGAAATGGAATTTCTTCATTGACTTTCTGTAATGTTAACCCGTGTCAATAAAATCCACAGGAAAGATGTATAACATTTTGTCCTTTTTAAATTTCCATTTTTAATAGCAAGAAGACACTCCAGGCAGTGCATTTCTGGGGGATTATTACATTTCTCGGGTGGCTGAAGTCACTTACCCTTCAGCTTTGTGCCTCACAACACACCCGAGGCAAGCAATAATCCCCAGCAAGGCACTGTCTGTCTTATCTTATTGCTTAATTATTATACCTATTTAATGCTGCTTAGAACATTGTCAGCTGTTGAGAAAAGGTAATTATCACTAGTCAAATGAAAAACACTTTTTTGGCTGCCTTACGGATACACATTTTACTGGTACCTTGATACATAATGAAGCCTGATAGCAAAACTTTTGCTTGTCTCTTCTTCAAGCCACAGCTGTTTCCCTGCTAAATTCATCCCATCTGTCTCCCCTTCCGTAAGGCTGTAGGCAGTATAGCATAAGTACAGAAGCAGTTCAGTGCTATTTTGGATAAACATAGCTGAAATTTGAATCTTTGCCATTTGCAATGCACACATTTTGTTTTACTGCTGTAAAGAGAGCTGTCAAAATAAAAACTACATGGATAATTTACTGAAATACAGTCAAATAAAGGGATGATCAAAGGGGAAAAATGAAGATATGATACAGGGTCACTCTTACTTTCATGCTGTATTCTGAACAATGTAATTGTTGACCCCTTGACATTGCTGGGTTCAGAGAAGCTGGTGGTGAATAACAAAAGTAGAAGGCACTGAATTAGAGTAAAGCATGAAGAAGTCTAGACTTCATGCCAAAAAGGTTAATTGCAGCAGGCAATTATTTCTGAGAGTGCCCTGTGAGATATCTGACCAAGGTATAATTCTTTGCTCATTTTATAAGGAACATATAATTGTGTAAGACAGTACAGCTTGGAAATTAAAACCAACATTTCTATATGTGACACTTTGCATCTGAAAATGAAAGGACACCATAATGATCGCTGTGGGGCAACAGTTACGTACACCCTCCTTTACTCTTTGCAGTTTTAGTTGACATGGAAAAATGTATGTTAAAGCTGGATACAGTCATCTGCATTGAGTTTGTTATTCTAAGTTGGATTCATGTTTAGTTACCCAAGGCTCGTGTTTGAAATTCTAGACTTTCTGGTACAAAGGATCCAAATCCCAGTAAGGTCTGATTGATAATTCATCTTTGACTTGATTAAACTGAGTACTGTGCAATATACAACGTTTGGGAGTCTTTCGGACAAAACCCTATTTGAAAAAATCCTTTATTCTGCTGAAGCATTATAAATCCTATGACACCTCTAGTAAGGGAAGGGCTTTGACCACTACATCTTGGATACGTGGGGTTTTTCACTGTGTTACTGTGTTCTGTGTGGCCCATCTCAAATACTATTTCATCAGCACCCTTGTCTGTATGGCTGGTAGATGCTTACAAGTTTTTTGCAGGAGAACCTTGGAAGCTGTTTGTAGGTTAACCCTGATGTGTATTTGGGATACTTCTGTGTTCTGTGGAAGTTAATTCTTGGTGCTTCCAAATTCATATTGTGTTGGGTAAAGGTGAACAAAGCCATGTTTGTCCTAACCTAGAAGATGCTCTCATTGACAAAGAAATAGATGAAGTTAATGTTAGTGGACAATGAAACAATCTCAATAGAAAATTAATCTAAATATTACAAGCAGAAAGTTCCTTTAGGAAAAAGCACTTTGTGGAGTTCACTACTACCAAAATACTGATTTCAGTGTTATGTTTTGAGGTAGAGAAGGGGAAAAAAGGATGTTAGAGTCATTAATTTCTTCAGTATTTGCAGGATTGTTTTCAAGCTGTATCAAAAGAAACAAAGCCTTTTGAAATACTACTAAGAAAGGTACTGCTACATGAAAAGCTTACACAGTGATTTTCATGTAGATATATGAAAAATCAATACTCTGGCAAGAACCAAGACAGCATTACTCCTTCACATTTACAGGAATGTTAGAATTTCTCTCTCTTTGTAGATACTAAATTGAAATATATTCAAAGGTGGTGAAATATTATTTTTAGTTTTGTTCAGTCATATGAATATAAATAAGGATGTTATAATCTGGGAGATGGAATGTTGGTATTTAGTTCTCCTGTAACTAATACAGGAGCTGGTAGCACAGCTACTGCACCAGAACTGGTATCTTTATTTTCAGTTCAAAGGAAGAAAGACTCCACCAGTTTTAAAGGAAGCCCAATTCTTTAAGGACTCTGCCATATGTAAAGGTGTCTCCCCTCTGCCTCCCTTCAGGCTTGGCTGAAATAGTTGTATAGACTTCTCTGAACACTTAACTAGGTCGCAAAAGTACTGCAGTAAACATCTAGATACTGGGACCATCCTGGAACAATTGCTTTTATGGGAAATAGTTTGTGATATTCTTGAAAGTCTTACTGATGTCTGAGCTTACCTTTTACAAATCGTGCCTATGGCTTGGTCATCCCGTTTTGTATACGAGTGTGTAAATCCCTTGCAGTAAAAGGAGAATGTTTAACATCTGATGGAACATGTACGTGTACCAACTTAATGTTTCATGAAACTTAATAAGCTCCCCTAAAAAAAAAAAAAAAAAGATTTATTTTTGTGCTGCGTTACATATTGGAAATGGTTAGCTTCTGTTAGAAACATTTAGGTAGCTGCTCTAAGTTCACATCAGAGGTCTGTACCTTCATGCGTAACAGATTTGACAGATCCACTGCATTTTTTCCAGACATGACTCCAAAGCTGCAAATATCTCAAGAAACTTAAGTTTTACAAAGGCTTTTACCCTTTTACAAGGTTAGTGAAATGAGAATTAGGGATGGAGGAGGGGACAGGATCAAGAGCAAAACAAGTTTAGTGGTTTTCTTTCCCATGTGCAAGTATTAAGAAGGCTGTCAGTCTTATGCTTTTCACGTATTTATTACACTTTATTCTTGCAGTTTAGAGTTCCTTACCATAAATATGTGCATTTGTTGATGCTGTGATCAAAAATCCAAGATGATGTGAATTCCAGGTGATCCTTCACCTAGTGTTGAGTGTGCTCCCGCTGGTGGAACTGTTTATGGTGATCTGGATCTAATAAGGAGACTTCCTTTTGGTGAATTTAGGGCTTCAAATACTCATTTGTTTTTGTCTTGCCACCATCTTTTTACTTATGTCCATGACATTTTTTTTCTGCCTATGTGTTTTTAGATCAGACAGAAGGCCCTATATTTCCACCCTTTCCTTCTGCAGGTTAGCATAAGGACAAAAAGAAAAGAAGGAATGGGTCAGAGGGGATTACATGCTACTAGACAAAAGATCCATTAAGTAATATGGAAGAAGAAAAATGCCTCTTTAAAGATAAAAGAAGAAGAAAAAGTACTGTTTTCTGTTCTTTTCCCTTTACCTTTTCGTGCTTTTCTTGGTTTAAGGTAATTTTAGGTATTCCATCTCTGCATGTGGAAGGAGTGTTTCCAAATAAAAATGTTCTGAAGATTTTTGGATGTTCTGAAAAAAAAAAAGTATTTTTTTAATGTACACAGTGAACAAAAACCTATGTTCAGAATTTTTCCTGCAACTTGTTTGCTCACTTGCCTTGTGAGTTACGTGATCCAAACCAAAAGCCAATACAATCTTTACAGACTATTATTACTTTTCACTCTACTTTAGCTGTCTGCTCCCAATTTGAATTGCATCTATTTTGGCAAATTTTAGATGTAGTTGTTCTTGCTGTTATTATTATTAATGATTAGACATTCTAATTAGATATAATTTGCAAGCTCCACTATTTGAAAGTTGTTTGTTTGGGTTTTTTTAAGTAACATAACAAACTGAATAATACATTCCACCTATATGGTACATAAACATTTTTCTTCTTTTTGCCTAGGTTCTCCCAAACAAATTATAGTAACTATTATAAGTGAGTGCAGGTCATGTAGAAAACAAAATTAGAATCCCTTTAATTCAGCAATAGTCCAGGTTTTGGGGTTTTTTCAGTGCATGTGCAAAGCTTACCTTATGCTGTAGTGTCAAAATGTTTCCCTCTGCACTGTTCTTCTCTGAATTGTATCTGGACCCAGCACTGCTCTGTTCTGTTTCAGCCCCACCTGATGCACAGAAGCTACCCCAAACAAAGTTTCAAACAACAGGGACTGTTTATGCAAAAGCAGAGGTAAAATTAATTTTGTTAAAAACCAGAACTGATTAGATGCCTGGTAGTTAAATTCGTTAGTGGGGCTCCCAGTTGCTGGGTTGCTCCCAGGTGTTGCAAGATAAATGAGTGATCCTTCCCATGCTACTTTCTTTCCATTCAATAATCAGTGGAACTTTGGTTGCTGGAAATGTCTGAATTCATTCAGTCCCTTAAACACAACAGATAACTGTAGATCAGAATTGAAAATTAGGATGACCTGAGCTGTTTGTGCTATTTGTGTGAAAATATCTTAAAAATTCTGTTGCACTTAAATTTATTCTTTCCTGTTCAGCTAATTTCTATTCATATTTTCAAATAGCACGTTTGGGGATTCTTTCTTTTGTAATCTTTATGGGAAAGATTTTTTTCCTAATACTTCAGTGACTTTCTGCATCAGATTGGAGGGTAATGTTACAGTCAGTAATGTTTACATCAACAAATGTAAATTCAAATTAAATCTATTTTTTAAATAGCATAATGGAAACACATGGTGCTTTGTAGTCATGTAATTAAAGAAGATCTGTGCCTCCAGGAGTTTATGATCTAAAGATCAAAAACAGTTCCACATGCAACAGACCTCTTCTAAATCTCTGTACAATTTGAGGATTTTTGTCTTGCACCTACTTCAGCATAAATTTTATTCCTGAGCAGAGATTTCACCCAGGCGGTGCAGTACTGTTTGAGATGTAAGGCATAAGTATTGTACTTGAGACTTTGTGCAGGGGCAATTAACTCTTAGCACAGAAAAGCCTGGTGTTTTGATATCGAGATTTATACCTCGCTTATTTAACAGTAACACTGTGAACTAAACTTTGTGGATGATAGTAGTTTAGTTAGGCGGGGCAGGGGGGGGATCAAATTTTTTAACAGTCTGACTAGCCATGCTTTTTGTTTTTCTTTTTTTCTTCCAGTTGTGAAAGTAACTTTGTGCAAAATTGCATTTGAGTTAAATTATTCACTCATCCTGGGGCAATAGCCTGTATGCACTTTCCAGCTGAGCCAACTAAAAATATGGGAAACAGACCAGCCTAGTATTCCATTGTTGCCTTATATAATGTGGTGTTTTGGAAATGATGATGAAGGCAACCTGGATATTTCATGGATGAAATAGTGGATTCATAAACTGAAAGCTTTGCTTGCTATTTGTAATGGTGTTTTCTCCCTTCCTTTAAAAACTCTGTGCTCACAAATCAGAGATGTTGCTTTTATTTAAAAAGAAAAGAGGAGGACAAAGAAAAAGAAAAATCAAGCCTCTTTATCCTTTGAAGAAATCTTTGCCTGAATTGCTGGCTGAGTTCCCTCAAAAGGCCTGGACTCCTTCAAAACTTGGAACCAAGTTCATATCCCAACTAGGTAAGGTAGAGTACTTTGTTTAGTATACTTTAAGTCTTAGTTTTCTCCCCACAATATGCTACAAAAGAGTCTGAGAGTAAACACGTGGTTTGTTATTGTCAAGTATGATGGTTTGGGATTTCTTCCAATTATCATCCTAATTAGGACCCTGAATTAAAAAGAATTTTTCATTTCTTTTGGACATGGGGAGCCAAAGGAAGACCTGTGCATGAACCCTGTGACTCATAGGTAGCTGCAAACTATTAAGCACCTTTGTGGCTGCAATGACTTAGCTACAGAATAATTTAGCAGTTCTGTGAGTCAACTTTCGCCTTTAACCTCCTTGCCAGAGGATTTTCCCTAAGTTAAAGTAAGCTCAGACAGCACCTCACACATTGGCGTGTTTTGTTCTTTATTCCAGAGCTTTTTTTTCTCAGTCGATGCAGTTGCTTAGGATTGCACAGCTCAGAGGTGCTACTGTGTTTGCTTTTCCTCAGTTATTTAAATCCATAAAACATGAGTTCTGGTCATTTCCTGATCCTCCAAATGCTTTGAGTTCTGGCAGGTATCAGAGACCTCTGAGCTTTTTGTTTTGAACTATGGCAATTCTTCTCCGAGTGGTGTGTTTCAGTCTTACATGTACGGTGGGACAGACCCCAACGTTGCTGGTTTCAGGTAGTCGGTGTGCTGCATGGAAGTGATGCGCTACCGATCTTATCTAACATCTTCTGAGGTAAAGCTGTGAAATGGTTGCATGTTATGAAGCAGGTATTAATGAATGTTGGCACTTTTCTTCCAGCCCTCTCTGAGCCAAATTTTTGTGCTTCAGCTGTAGCTGGACACTAATCAGGGTGAGGTAATAGATTTTTCCACAACGAGCGATAGTACAAGTCCTACCTTCTCCATGTTTGCAACTCTATTTCCTTTCTACTGCACTCTTTTTTTTTTTTTTTTTTTTTTTAACTAAACTGTAGCTTTCTGGGCAAAATGAGCCTTTGGGTCATATGGTATGTGGCTTCACACAAACTTTTACTACATGACAGGCTAACTTAGCAACCAAGATTTGTTTTCCACTTCTTCCTACTCATTGCTTTTGTCTTGTGCTGACATACTGGGTTCTGTGCTGTACAAAAGGAAGCCCTAAATGACAACTAGTGTAGCATTGTGTCTGGGACCTGTGTATTTGGATCTAGGCTCAGATGAAAGATTTGTGCTCAAAAACATTCAGTACTTGGCAATCCCAAATACCGCATTTATTTTGTAACACTTGAATCAGTGGTGATCTCATGGTTCTAATGCAACACTGGGAAAAAAATAATAATTCCTTATCAGTTGGGGTACCTCACTAATTTCAGGGTGCTTTGGGTGGAAGAATAAGCCAGAAGAGTAAGATTTTGTAAGAGGGTGTAGCTTTGGTAGTCTTAAACAAACACCCACCCCCCAAAAAAACCACAAAACAACAACAAAACAAAAACCTCAAACTACAGAGGTCCTGTGAAAAGAGACAATAATTCTGACATCAGGCAGTTAAATAACCGGTTGACTCTGATGCGGAAAACTGTCCCAGATTCCAGCATTCCTTTCAGCTGACATTAGAAAACAAGGTAGACTTAGCATGAGAAATAGTGTCTTTATATGAAGAGATTGCTCTTGTTAGGCCCATATGTGAACCATATATCCAGATTCTCGCTACATCCGCTCACATGTCTCCCTGTCAGCATCTGAAGAGAGATCCCCAAATGTTCAAATGTACCTTTCAGATCAGAGTTTAATTTTAGAAGACTATTCTGGCCTATTAATTTTGATTATAACAGTGCTGTGGTGGAGGAGACATCAGATTGCAAGTGAAATTTCAGAAGCCAAAATGCTACAAAGCTGTAGAAATAAATGCAAGTGCAGCTTGTAGTATATAGGTCACAATACTTGCATATGGTAAAATGTGTATATGTAAAGTATGTCATTATTGAATAAGTAATAACTCATTAGGGAGTGTGTTGTTAATGTGCACTTTACATATTACAAACTGTAACATGGATACTGAATACTTGCATGATTTGTGTGTGTCAGATGAGTGTAAAAGCTGAAATAATATTTCCAGACCTGATACTTGTAGAAATTTGGAACTTCAGTACTGCAGAACATCTTGGATGTTTTTGGATTTTCTGTGTTTTCTCATATTTAATCTCTAAACACTCTTTTCAATTTAATGTCAAGCTTTAGGATATACAAGCAAAAGCCAGACTTCTTGGGCTGCTTTAAAAAAAAAAAAAAAAAGAAGGGCAAAAAACTTACTACTTGGCATTGTTAAATTCACATAAGCAAAGTAAGCTCCTAGGCAATTCAGAGGAATCACTTGGATTATTAAAATGTGATGGAGTGATACCTAAGCATTAGAATACTAAAAACTGATAGCATAAGAATAGTTTGAATACTGTAAATGTTGTAGAAATGTTAATCGAAGTCTTTCAGATACCTTATTGATTACTTAATTTCTCTGTAAGATGTATTTTCTTATTGTAGCCTTAAAATTAAGTACATGAAGTCACCATCCAGAGCTAGAAATTATACTAAACCAGGAGTTGCAAAATTAAAAATGCCAGTATGAAGTGCAGTCATTTTCAGTGCAGTGGTTCTGTGTTTTCTGTTTTGATAGTGGATGTCTAAGGGCATTCATGTGGTTATGAAGGAAGAAAATTAATGCCCTTGCTAACATCTCCACTTCCCCATGTAGTCCTTTTCAAATTGGAACAGTTTTTCTTTCAATTCCCCATTTCTCTTTATCTCAGAAGAGGAAAAGCATTCTGTTATTTCCATAAATTGCTGTAGAAATTCTGTCGTTTCTACAAGTTACGAATTAAGTGCCCAGTAAAGCTGGGTAAATGATTTATAATCATTACATCCCACATTCCAGGTATATCTAGAATGTTATAACCACAAGCTTTAAAATTATTTTTATAATCTTGATTATGCCATATAATAAGAACCATCTTTTCTTTAAAAAGTTTTTAAAACCTCACCCTACCCACCCACCTGCCCCACCCCCCCAAAAAATGCCCACAAAAAACCCAGCCCAAACCCACTTGTTTTGCATTTGTAGCTATGATCAAGAATGATAGTGGATTCTTCATCAGACCCGATCTTTTTCTTAGGTGGTCCGAACTGCAATCCAGTGAACTCCCTGGCACTTTTGATCAGAAATCGTTAAAGGTGAGCATGTGTAAGAAGCAGTGCAATTACACTCTGCAGTCAAGAGAGAAGGACTTGACGTACACTACACAGTCATAACATTCCATTGCTTGTCCCAGGAATAATGTATATTATTTTTTTCTTTGCCTGCAAGCAATAAGAAACCATGCAGCATTTACATTATTTCTCCAGTATTCAGTTTGCAGTGGGTCTTGGCCAAGACTTCACAGAGGGTTTCTTTTCATCACCTGTTCAGGGACAAGAAGATATAGCACATATACAAAGTTCATTTTCTCTTCCATACCTAAATTTAGGACCATACCTTTTGCCTAAACAGTAGAGTTAAATTCTGAAATGCTTAATCCAGTGCATGTTTCATGTATGCAAATGACCTCTGTTGGCCAGCCCCTCTCTTTCTGAAGTTCTGTTTCTGATGTTTGTACAGGCTTTTATTGAAGGGAGGGCAGTACTGGAACTTGCTGGTGAGGGACTGGGATGGGGTGACAGCTCACCAAGCACGTCTTCCTCTGGAATGTCACTCCTAGCTGATCTTCAGAGACGTTCCGAATGTGGTCATAGACAGTTGGATTTGACCTGCTCAGTTCAGAAGCCATCCTGCTGGGTTCATTATTGCTTTGCTATCCAAAACAACTCGGTGGATGAAATGGGCATTCTGGAAACCATTAAGTGCTATGGAGTTTATTGAGAATCTTGAAAATGCAAAGCTTCTTCCATCTAGGAAAGTAAAGGAAGTGAATGTGTACAGTCAGGTGATGGGAAAAAAATTCTCTCTGATGTCTCAGAGTCCTCTAAGGAGTTTGGGGCAGGTGGGCCAAGCCTGGGCAATAACACCTGAAACAAAAATTGATTCATGATCAGAAATGTGTGCAAAACACACATGATCTGAAAGAGATTCATCCAAGAGGTCAGGGAGGTTTTTTGTTGATTCTCTCTTCCCCATTCCCCCCCCCTCCTCCTATAATTTCATAATTTCTGAGTTTTGAAGAGTATGCATAGAACTAATTGAAATCGTAATCTGTACTTATTTATAAACATGTCTTGTTACCGTAAACACCCTCTATATAGTCCTTTATTTACTATAGCTGGTAAATCAAGCCCTATAAAATTTCAGCTGAGCTAAATGCTACATCATTGAATACATTTCTACATTTCACATTTTGAAATTCAAGTGTTTTGAACTTCTGTCGTCTTTTTCTTAAGCAAAAGAGGAAGAAAGAGTGGAATTATGGGAGGATAATTCTGGGAGGAGAAAGTGGCTTTTTAATTTTTTTTTTTATATAAAACTATCCAAAGCAATTTTGAGGAAACTTAAAATAGCCTTGAGACAGAGAGAGGGGGAATAGGAAAGTACTAGCCATAAACAAACAGATTAAAATCTTAGTGCAGTGCCCTCAAAAGTGCTGGTTTGAACCAAAGCCTCAGCGTTGGTCTGCTCTTTCTGTGAGGGTGGGACACGGTCTCCCCGTCATTTGTTTAGGAGCTCTAACTCCTAACTAGCCGAGGGGAAAAAACTATTTTTTGTTTTATGCATTATCTACGTTATCAAACACAAGCATTCCCATATTGTAAGGAAAGTTGTTTCTGTGGAGGGCGGAGGAATGTTCTGTGCTCATTGCAATGGAGGGTTGGTGTGAGGAATCTTTGGAGCAAATACCTGTCTAGTTTCTGTTCTTCTTGAAAAATGCTAGCACACACGTGTGCTTCGCGGTCCCTATGCTACCTGCTGCCTCTCTCTGTACAGATAATCACACAAACGATACATGTGAGCAGCATTTGAGGTAGAGCTGTTATCTTTTATCTCTTTGATGTCTTATTTTACTGGTGCATGAAAAGTTGAATGAGGAAATAGTGTTTCTGAACAAAAGGTGCTGCAAATCCTCAGCAGACAGAATTGCAAAATTGTGCCGTCTGTCCTTCGTTAACTGAGATGGTTATTCCTCACAGAGTGGTCGATGAGTTTTATCAGAGCATTCATTTGTAATTTCTATGTTCTAGGTATTTATTTTTTAAAAATTTCAGGCTCCAAAGTGTGTATTTTCTTTTCCGTTACAGTCAATTATGTCGTAAATGGTCAAATCATAAGTCACCACAAACAAAATTATTTTTGCAGCCTGTCTTCCTAGCGTCTGGGTTCTAAAGAGACAACCTGGATGCCTGCATGCCAGTGCAACCAGGATTTCAACAGTGTCAATAATCTTTGCTCATCACACCAAAAAAAATCAGTGTGTCAGTGTATTCCTGCAGAGTCATTAGCATACAGACTCACTCTGCTTGCTTAACAAAGCGTGGTTTGGTGTATTATAGTTTCCTAGTCTGCTTGTCTGATCCACCTCTGACAAAAGCAGAGAGAAAATTCAGTCCCTTCTTCAGTGGCACGCTAATGTGGGAAATAAATCTTTGGGCATAAGGTCTGAAATGGCAGTCATTTAAATAATTCAAATGCAGCAATCATTTTGCCCATGTGCCTTTCATTTCTTTGTTTTGTTTCTCTGTATTTCTCAAATCACTGAGAGACAAACGATCTTCTGTGACAATCTATATTTTTAAAAATATCTAGAGCTAAATAATCCCCATCCTCTTTAAATGCAGTTTAACTGGTTACATGTTAAATAATTATTTGCTCTCTCTTTTGTGGTGTGGAGGGGGGAGTTGGAGGGGAGAAGTAACATACAAGCAGATGTGCTGCTAGATCTACAGGCTTCTGCCAACCATATGGCATCTTAAAGAAAGATGGTTGGAGCGTCTGGATTAGCAAAGAGTCGGGATGGAAAGCCATGTGTCGTGTTGGTACAGGCAGTTGTTTTAGCTCTCTGTAAAAGGCTTCAGGAGATTGTGTAATGGAACAAATGGTACTGCAAGCCTAGTAACAGCCTTACCGCTGCTGGAGAGGCAATTGGCCCCCAGGCGGGTACTGCTTCATCCTTGCTTGTTGGTTTTTTGTGAAGGATTTTTAGATCGTTATTCTGTGTTCTTCTTTTAACGTACAGGAAACTTGGGAGATCTAATTCTGAACTTTATACTTGAAAGAGAGCTATTGTGTGGTTAGGATTTTTTCGCACTCTCGTTTTTTATAATGAAAACATACAGTTTCCCTCTCTTTGAAATGAGAAGCTCGTGCCCTTTTGCAAATTTCCTGCATCCTTCGTGAACACTTTGAGACACCAGTTCGTTGAATTTGGAGCCTGTGCCCAGATTTTGGGGGGAAACTGCTCTCTCTGGGATTTGCTTAGTTAAAAACAAGACTGGGGCTATTGCGCTTGTGGCTGTAACATACCAGCTTGGCATTTGTATTCTGTTTGAGAAGTTGCTCTTTATGCAAACAAGGGGCCTTCTCCTATTAAAGGCAAAATTCCTTTTTACAGCAGCACAGGATTGGGCTCTTGGTGGGGTTTTGTGTGCTTTACAGGAGTCTCTGTAGTTCACATGATAGCTCATGGGAGTTATTCTGGATCAGGATGAAAGCTTTTGTGTCCAGTTCTGTAACAGAAATAGGTTTCAGTCATTTCTCTGCTGTCACACAATAGAACTCAAAATTCCTGCATATGTCTCAATGAAATCAGGCCCCTTAGTACACCTGTAAACGCCGTTTTACCTCCCCGATCCTGTTTGTTCCAAAGGAAATTAAAAATCTGATGTTGCAGTAAGGGAGTTCAATAAAATCAGGATTATTTTATTTGAAGAGACTCTAAGTAGATTATGATCCCATATCACAATTTTTATGTAAGGAGATAACATGAAGGACACCCAGATATTCATTCATAGGTAAATACTTGCTGACCAGGTAACGCTATGGTTTCAGAGACATTAGAAACAAACCATTAACTACGGAAGCATCTTCCCTACAGAGGATCTTTCCTGAAAAATACGCTGTCTTAAACTGAGACAAATGCTGCTGTAATACAACCTAAATTCACAATAATTTACAAGTAAAGGTACGATTACTGCCTTTTTTTTTTTTTCCTTTAATTTTTTTCTTACTTTCCAGAAGGCTCCTTATCTGGAGCTTAGTAAACAGCAGTCCTCAGCTTAATCTGCAGTTTAGTTACAGCAGCGCACGCTTTTTCCTGAGCTGCCTGCGTGCCCCCCTGCTCAAGCCCGCATATGTTGCTCAACACTGATCAAAAGTAGCCTCCCTCGGGAGGGGGGCTTGGGTTCGTTCTGTTGGCCTGTTCATTAGCTCGCCTCAGCCGAGGCTGAGCCAGGTGTGAGGTGGACAGTTGTCCACCAGGAGCGGTGCCAAGACCACCAGCCTCTCTGCAAGGCTTTTGCGGCAGTGGCTGAGGAGGAGTGGAGTCGGACCAGTGAGCCCCAGTGGGGAGCTGGGGCTCTCTCAGGGCATCTGCTGAGCTTTCGCTGGCTTTGGGAAACCCAGGGGATTGTTCTGTGCCACGTTAGCCTGTGAGTTCACCGACGTCCTGGTGCGCGTTAGCAAAAGTGTGCATCCCATTCAGAAATGAGTGTTCCTCTCTGCAGGTTTCCCAGTATTCCCAATGTGTGAGTAATGGTGTATTTGTGCTGCAGCAGCGGTGTCAGAGGTTAGCAAGGCTACAGAGACAAGTAATTGATTGAGAGTGGGTGGATCTCTTGGTTCTCATTTTGCAAATGTGGTTGTCTTCCGTATCCCTACTTAGAAGAACAAGAAACATGGTTGTATTTAAACAGAGACACAGCTTTGTTTTCTTAATTTACTACTAGTGATTTCAGGCACTTAATTTTAATTGTCCAACTACTTATGTGACTGAGAATGTTCAGCTCCCAAAAGCATATCAGGGCTTCTCAGCTTTCTTGTTTAAACATTTGTTTCATAAAACTGTTAACATTGCTTAGCACTGAAAAAACAGAACATGGAGAAGTAATATGAGAAAAGCATGATTTGCCTAACAAAACTCAGCAAGACCTTTTGATGGTAATCTAAGGGGGAAAGTACTCTTCTCTTACCCTTGCAGTGCAGATGTGTCAAGAAAATGAGTAACATTTAGGCCAACTTGTAGCAAGGAAAAGGCTGATAGTTTTGCTAGAATGTTTGAGGATAATTAAAATACAGTGGAAACAGAAGAGTCTGTGCGTGCATATGGACAGTTGTGGACAGGATGAACTCTGCTGCTGGAAGGTGCTGGTAGTTTGCCAGGGTGGGCTGCCTGCGCAGGGTCCTGTGACTGCTGGCTGATGTGCCGAGCCGTGACATGGGAGAGCCGGGCTGCAGCCACCTCTGTGCTCGTTTTGTGTGCTCCTGACAGCCCTGTGCTGCTACTGCAGAGCCGCTAGAGCTGCCGTTCTCGTCCACAAGCTAAACTGCCGTCACGAGAAGGGCATCAATGACCCTTCCCGCTGGCCATGATCTGGGTGTGTTGATACTCATCCCCACGCTGCCTGGTTGCAGTTGTATCCCTTATTGTAGAAGGATTAATGGTTATTCTGAAGATAACTGTAATGATATTTGCCTCTAAAGCAGCAATAAAATTCCTCTATTTCATAGCAATGATTGAGTTCAGCCTTTAGGCTCCATGCAGTAAATTCAGAGCACAATTGGACTAATATATACATGATGAAATAACCACTCTCTTAGAGTGTAATACCGTCTGTAATGTAGTAATACATTTTAAGATGCGTTTGCCGTTAAATGCTTCCCTGCTTTCTCTCAGTGTTCTAAGCAATTGCAGGTTTCACTAACTTCACATGCAAATCCACTGTGTTTATAATATAATCCAAATAAAGCACCAAGCGGACTCCGTATTCGCAAGAGCTGAGCTCCGTGAAGGTGGGCTGACGGTACTGCTCAGCTCCTCCAGCTTTTCTCATTTTCTGGGAAACCTCTGGTTTCTTAGGATGAAACTCCTTTCCTCTCAGCCCTTCCCAATGCAAAAACCTTTCTTTGTAGCTCTCGCCATCTCGCCTATGTTTGGTCTTCCATGTTACATTTCCCGCAGCTGGTGTTGCCTGGATGCTGTGTCTCTCCCTTTGTTTTAGGGTGTACCAGGGAGCCTGGGAAGATGGGCTGGTCCCAAGTGCGGTGTTGTGTGACAGCAGCAGCTCCCTGTGAGGTGGGAGCACGCTCCAAAGATAACGGAGAAACAGAGGCTGAAACCTCCTCAGATCCCTTGGGTGTATCTGTGCACATCTGAGCACCGACCTTCCCTCCCTCCCACGCACAGCCTAGGCTCCTCTGCCCACCTGGACCTGCTTCCCAGCCATTTAGCTAGAACCTCATTCAGTCTGTGCCCCCCATTCTCATTTTTGTTTCCTAGGTAGAGTAAGTTCGGAAGAGACATACGTGATCGAGCTGGATTTGCAGGGGAGGAGGCCAGGCTTGGGGCAGGTTCACAAGTGGAAGCAATCTGGTCTGTGTGGAGAGAGCAACGGGGGCTTGTACAGAGAGCATCTCTCTGAATGTGCTGCATGGAAAAATTGTCTCTGTCACCAATATAAAGCCATATTCCTCCTTTTGTGTGTCACAAGCACAAAGCTACGCTCCGTACAAATCTCACATCTATCATTACTTTCGCTGTCATTTATGAAAACCACAATAACCCTGTGTGAGCCCTGAAAATAAGCAGACGTGTATCACCCGCCAGAGCTTACAGGCCAGATCACTTCTTTGAAATGAACAGGAGAGAGGGGCGTATGGGCACCTCTGGTGTGGTAAATACGGGTGGTGGGGTTCAAGCAGGAGAGCTAATGAGTGACGCCTGCATAGATACTTAACGCTTTGTGTTTGGTATTTTTAGAGCCTATTTTCATAGTGGTCAAACTATACAGTACAGCAGCCTTATTTTTTATGCTGAGGAATATTTTTGAAGGACTATGATAGATCATTATTAAACTGGAAAGACTTCCTTGCAGATAACCAAATTGGAAGGACCGTACCCGATGCTGCGGAGCTCCCGTTCACAAGGTCACAAGGGAGAAACATTCCCTCTTTCAAACACAGGTGCTAATAGCTACGAACATCAACAGCAGCTTTCCGCTCTGCAACACGGAGCCTGCAGTCCTTGCTGGTGGCAGGCAGAGCCCGGGCTCAGTGCGGACAGCGGGACTGAACCTGACCCGTTGTGTTAGCCTGCGCTGGCAACTGTCAGAAACAACCGAAGCAGGTGTAGCTCAGCTGCACTACCCTTTCTAGCAGGAGTATTTTTTTAATTACGACAATGTCTGATAAATTAACAGAAGCTGATGCTTTTAGCGGTTTTTTTTGCTTCAAATGCCTGATGTCAGCTTGGGCCACATGTACATTCTGCACATGCCATGGGATAGAAAAAGTGAAGGCTTCTTTTTCAATTCTCTGCTGCCTGCCCAAACACCACATGTACTGTCTGTTACATGTCGCTTCTGATGAGGTTCATGCTGGGAATTTCTTTTTAAAGGCAAAGTGTTTCTGAAGGAAAGAGTTCAGATTGGGCAGATTGCATGAAAAAATTTGCAGTGTCTCTGACTCAAATGCAGTGATTGTTTTGTGTGGACACCACCTAGCAGTTTGTAAAGCTTCAGGTTTGTCTGGTAGTAAAAGAAATGGGGAAGCATTGGATAAGCAGTGGGGGAAGTGGAGTACACGTTGAGAAAAAGTAAACCAACCACAAAAATGTTTGTAACTAGTAAGACAAGCACAGGAAAAATTCAGTAATGCACGTATGTACCTTGCAGAATGATCCTTATAAACATGAGGGGGGGCAGTTTTGAAACCTTGATAGGATATGCGTCTCTTAACATTATCAGGAATCTGTTTCCTTATTCAGAAATCGTGCAAAATCTGTTCTGTCTGGCACATAACAAAACCAGAGAGAGGTGAACATCTTTAAAAAAAAAAATAAAAAATTAGAGTCTGATTATAAGATTCATTGTATTCCTGTGACATTATCTGCTGCAAGCCCGGCCCCGTTTTTGTTTTTTTTTTTCCCCTAAGATGTTTTACAGTGTTCTGAATTAAGAGTCAGTCTAAGTGATTTGAAGAATTGTTTTGTTAAACACTTTTCAACTATAGGCAGAAAATAGTAACCGGAACTATTTTTCCTCTAATGTGAACCTTATCCAGAGTTCATATACTGATCATAGATTGTATTATTTCAAATTCCTTTAAAGGAGGAAAATCCTTATCTTCAGCCTAGGCATTCAGACACAAATAGATGCCGGTGCAGCTTTCCCCGGTATCTTTTCCGGCCTGCCGTCCATTCTCTTTCATTGTTTCCTTCCTGTCAAAACCCAGGAGGGCTAAAAGTGGCCATCGTACCAGCTGAGCCCAGCTGCTACACCCCCTGCTGAAGAGCAGGCTGGTAATGTTCTCCCTTCAGCACGTTCCACATGAGCTATTAGAAGCCCAGGAATAGACCCAGGCTCAGGTTTCCGACGTGATCTATTTGTTTAACCTGTTGGACCAGCTGTGGAAGTGAAGATCTATTCTAATAGTCAGCGATGACACCTGAAACAAAGGGGAAGCTACTGTTCCTATGTAAACTTTTAATTAAGCCCTATTCATAATTGTTGTTATGGCATGTGAAGATCATTACCTTACTGGAGAATGACGTACTGTAGGCACTTCTTTACAAGTATGTTGAAAAATTAAGAGTGCCTTTAGTAAAATGGAATTCAGAGGTTATCCAATACACATTAAAAAAAAAAAAAAAAATTAAGTGATAAAGAACCACCTGGGTCAAGGGTTTGGTTTCCTGCTGAAATGTGGACATTTTCTTCTTAGGTGTCTGATTCCAAACTGTGCCAGGGATATTAACCTCTAGTTACCATCTGTTAGTGCAAGTTGGATGAGTTTGTTTTGCCTCTAGTGTAGGCAAGGGCTCACCTTCCGCAGCTGGCAGCGGTATAGATTGCATTCCTCCTCTGCCTCACAAATGACAGGCTGGGCCTTTGATGTGGCAACAGGATTTTGATAGGGATTTCAGAGGGTGGGAGATGCCACAGAAACATGTTTTAACGTGCCCTAAACTGTTTCCCTGTGTCCAGGGCTTCCCGTGTGACCGAAGTGTGAAGTGAGGAGGCTTGTTCACTGCCCTTAGTTCCTCCTCACTGTTACGGCGGTGGGCTTTTTTTTGGTCTGTGTGTGTTCTCTTACAAGAACACGAGAGAGGTGTTCTTTAATTAACGTGGGAAGGGCGGATCATAGTGTTTTGCTTTTGAACCCAGATGGGAGAATGGAGTTCAATTAAAAGATCATATAGATGTACCTGTTTAAATTTCTGGAGCATGTGGAGACTTCTCCAAGATGCTCATCACTCAAGGGTGTCTCAAGGTCCTGACCTGTGGGTCAAGATCTTAAGTAAATAGCAATTTAGGACACTAGTGAAACTTTGGGGGGTAATTTGCTATTTGTGTGCATTCCTAAACTTACAGACTCTTATTAACCTCAAAACTTACCATGTGAATTTGTCAGTGCTGCAAACCACAGGGAAGATGCAGGTTGCTCATACAAGAACTAATTTTATCGCTGCTTTAAATGTCCTAGTTACCCCTAGAGCTGATCCAAGGTATGAAAAGGTGGTGGCTATGAATTTTTCTGCCTCCATGAAAAACACAACATCACTTCTGCTATGAAAAGGGAAGACAGAAGCGTAGCAGAGTTGAGGTGGAAAGCAGAGAGGACCTGCGCTGCCACCCCTGCAAGAGGGGTGGGGAGTGACAGCAGCTGGGGCAGTTGTGGCTGCAGAAAACAAGCTCACCATGAGCACCAGCCGAACACCGTAACTCTTTGCATGGCAGCAAGCCTGGCTTTCCGAGATCCTCATCGAGGCAAAGCAAGCCAGATGACTGATTTGTGTGTAGCAGGGGATCACTTTAGGCAGCGCCTGCTCCGTGTCAGGAATGAGCTGCAGTCACCAGAGTTTGTATTTCATGTTGTACAAATCTTTGTCTTATGGGGCACTGCGGAAGTTCTTTGTGATTTCATTAGGCTTGCCAAAAATTGTGGTTTAGACCAAAGTTCTTCAGCAGGGTTGTGGTGGGTGATTGCCTCAGGAACAGACCCGTGGAGGTGGGAGCCAGGTGGGAAGGAGCTGTGCAGAAAACCTTTGCTGTGGTATTTCCTAACTCTTGACTATTTGAATATACAAATTTAACATCCTTCGAGGGTTTGTAGTATACTGTCTGTTGAGTACCACAACTTAGACGTTTCCTATCACAATTTGGTAGGATGTCCAGAAAAAAAATGATAAAAGCAGGCGGTGGAAAGTTTGCTGGGTTCTGCTTTCTTTTCTAATTGGCTTGCTCCATCTTTTTGTAACAAGCTTGTTCTTAAACCTGCGTTTATTTTTAAATTCCCAGGCTGATTACCACATCTGGCACTGCCTGCATGTTGGGGCAAAAGCCCCCTCCAGTTGCGTCCCTGCAGCGTGGCGGGGGTCTGCAACATTGCCCTCGATTTTCCCCCTTGTAACCAGAAGCAGCCTCTGATCGCTGCGTCCACCTACAGGCAGAGGAGCGATGCGAGAGGAACCTTAGGAAGAAGTAGCTTACGCTCTTCTCCGGGCAAGAGAAATGTTTTTAAAGGCAGGTTGCTGCACAGCGACGTATTCTCATCATTTTGGGTTCTGGTCGTTTTGGGGGGCAGCAGGAGCCGTGCCTCGGCACCCCCTCGCCCATGGAGTGTCAGCCCCGGTGCTGGTGGTGGCCCCCACGGGTGACCGGCACCCCAGGTCTCGCCGTGGGGTACGGGGTGGCAGCGGCCGCGGGCGCTGCTGGGCGCCATGGGCTGGCCTCCGTTACCACAGCAACCGGCAGATGGGGGGCTTGGGCAGGGGCAGCGGGGAGGCAGCCGCAGCAGCATGCCGGACGAGCCGCTCAATAACAGCCCTTTCAGCTCTGACAGCTCTGCTCTGGCTGGCCAGAAGTAGTTATCAGATTACTTGTATTAAAACCTAATTAAGATGTGTGCCAGTAAATGCAGCATGATTATTGGATTTGGTGATTTAGCTGCTGCAGGTTGCTGCAATCCCATCACGCCATTTCAGCAAATTCAGCTTTGCGGAGTAGAGTGAAAACGTTTTACATGAGTAACCTGACTGTGCTGAAGGAGTAAATAACCTTTTAATACCTCTGCTTTGTCAAGGACTGGTCCCCACTGCAGGGTGCGTGGACACTGCCCGCAGATCCTGGCGTATTAATTTCTTTCGAATCAACTTTAGACCCAGAGGAGGGCTGACAGGTTGTATCAGCGTTTTCCCCCGCTGCGGATTGCCTGCAGGTGAAGGGACCTGTGAGCCCCCAGGGCTGGCAGCTTGCAGCGAGAGCCTTGTGGGTGCCCCTGGTTTAGCGATGCGCCTCTGCAGACAAGAGGGAAGCTTTTGTTCTTGTCTGTAGGCCGCAGACAAAAGGCAGTCTAGTAGTAATGCTAGTACTACTAACACGGTAGTGCTAGTCCAGCTTTGTGGTGTTGGATGCAATGGAAGTTGATTCTGCTGGCTGGAGTTCACCTTGGTGCCAAAGCTCTGCTCTGTGTTTGATGTTTCACCTCGTTTTTGCAGGGTCTTGCAGTGGTCGTCTACCCACCGCTGTCAAAATGTAACGAAATCTGTCTGTGATGCCTTTGCGTGCGTTCCATCTCTGGAGGGGCTGGGGTATAGCCCGGTCGGACCCACCTAGGGAGTGACAGGTGCAGCCTTCTGCAGCTTGGAGCTGCGCACAGTAGCAAGGTAGCGTGGAGCCGTTCTACCGTAAAGCTGTGCACGAGCTCCAAGGACTGAGAATCGGAGCAAAACGTTTACCTTGAAGCGTTCATTCCTTACAGCTTGTGACGCCTCGGTTTTGTTCTCCTCCTGTGGAACCACTTGTTTCACGGAGCTGCCTCTTCCCTGCTGCCATATAGAAAGAGGAATTTTGCTTTAGACTGGTTAATGGAAAATTCCCTGAAGGCTATTATTATTACTGCTTCTAAATGGGAGCTTACTCCTTAGCGCCAGGTTGTCCTGTAAGCGGTGCAAACGTAATGTGGTTCAAGAGCTACATGCCTTCCCCTCGTGCCTCGAGGTAACATGACAGAGCACGGAGGCAGTCCCTGTCCTTCAGCACTCCCAGGCCAAGCAGGAGCAGCCGCCTGACATCCCAGCTGGACAGATCCTGCCACTATGGTGGAAAAACGATCTCATTTGGAGCGGAGGGTGAGGATGCCGTGGTCACTCGGATGCTCAGGACACAGTCCACATTTGCCTGGTCGGTGGTGTTGCCAAAGTGAACGTGGCGACCGTGCAACCTCACTCGCTCATATTAGCAAAATGTGCAGAAGGTTCTGTCACCCAGTTGTAAAAATGATGGCAGGCATCGATGTGCAGTTGTAACATATGGGAAGTACAGTGAATGTGGGTGGAGCTGTTCATTTCTCATCTTGAATCATTTACGAGATCAGCAAGCAGGCCAGATACAATGCATATGGGAATGTGTGGCTGTGCTGCACATGTCACACATAATAGCAGATACTGTGAGAGGGCCCAGAGCCTGTCCTCAGGAGCTAAACGCACCAGCGTGGGCCAGTAGTCCCAGTGTGCGGACCAGGGGCCAGCTTGGCAGCAGTTTTGGGAGAGCAGACTGGTAGACAGAATTTGGGAATTCATGCACTGAGATCTGCAGTGACTAGGACTACTCACTCTATCCAGCATGACCCAGCACTGTAGAAAGGAGTGTTACTAACCCTGTACTCGAGCCCTGGAGATGGACATGGATGATCAAAGCAAAGCGGTGGCCTGCTGGGCAAACCCAGCTCAGTGCCTGCATCGTCTTTCTCCCTCTGCTCAAGGGGACCGGCTACATGGAACGCGGTGGGTGGTGGGTACAAACCAGAAAGCATAATTGGGTACTATTGCCATAATTAAAGACTTTTCCTAGTTACAGTAGTTTATTTGAATCGCCCTTTGCATGATCCGAGGGGATACAGAACTTTACAAGACAGCATGCTAAGGCCTGTTAGCCGGTAATGCTTTTGAAATCTGCACGGGCTGCCTGTGAGTATCTAGTAGAACGTGTTGTTTGGATGTAAAACTCACACGAGCTGGAAATGACATCTCTCTGCGTGCCAGAAGTGGAGGAAGTTCCTCGCACTGACGCGGTGGCTCATCAGCTGGAGCCTCCTCGCTGCAAGAGGAGCAGCACACAGAGGAGGCTCCGCGGGCTGCAGCAGCGGCGGGCGCTCGTGCAGCTGGGATGGGCAACGCTCGTCGTGTTGCTGCGGGGATGGGGGTCACGGAGCTTGTGTGTTACCCATGTCTTTACCTGCCAGGAACGATAAGTTTGTGCAAGAGGGTCTCTCAAAGACCATGTGAGTGTTCTTAAATAGGCTGAGACACTGGCAGAATGGGAAAATTATTAATTAAATGTAGATACCAGCAGAAACTTTTAAGTTGTAAGGACCTGAATCCTGCCTGTAGTTGGTAGTTGTTGAGTAGGGCTGTGGTGCATGAGGAGGATTCCACAGCCTCCAGGCTTTCCATAGGTGGGGCAGCACTGGGGTTCTGCCTCTGGCTGGCTGAAGACATCCCGTCCCAGTTCCACCTCCCTTACCAGTACTGCTAGTAATAAGTACACTAGAAGTAAAGGACTGGCAGATGTCTTTATTACAGATGAAGAAGTGCAGTAAGGTCACGTATCCTCCTCGAGTGAAAGGAAATCAATGGCAGAGTAGTGAGCAGAACTCAGCTTTCCAGTCTGAACCTGCGGGGTCGCCTCCAGTAAGCACCGCCGTCTCTTGCACTCCCTGGGAGCAGGATGCTCGTGGAGAAGCTGCTGTCTTTAAAAACAAACCAAAGGACAGTATGACGGTAGGGGGTTGGGGCGGGGCAGTGGATTTTGCTTTGGGTTTTGAAGTCCAATGCCCCTGCAAACCACCTTTAGGAAAGGAATGAAAGGTAAACAGCGCCTGTGCCAGCATGGTATGGTTTGGAAGGAACAGGGAGTGTGACATTAGATACAGAGCGTCTAAGTGTGTATTTAGTAGAATATCCTGTGCTATCAAAGTGGTGGGTTTCGTTCCTTCATCGGACGTTTGCAACCAGCTGTCGCTGTTTGCAGCTAGCTGCATTTAGTTTTGTTCTGATCCCCAGGAGATGGTCCTGCAGCTCCTCAAAGCTCTTTTGCAAGGAAATACGAGCAGAGTAACAGGACACTATGAAATATGGGCGCTCAGCGTTCGCCACGTGATTGTTGCAGTTTGATTTCAAGGAAGTTGGCTGGCAGATACACATGAGGCAATACGGGTTTTGACATAGATTTGCGGGGTTTTCTTTCAGCTAGATTTTCCTAGCTTTTGATCAAGAAATTTGGGGCTGTGTACTAATGCAGTTATTTGAACAATCCTGATGAAGGATGTGGCTATTCAGAGTGATTAGCTCAGCTGAGTTGTGACAGCTGTACAAGTCAAAACTACCGCATGGAGCTGCAAGTAAAAAGGTTCTGAAAATCACATGTCTTATTGTAAGTGTATAACTAATTCCATCCAAAGCGAGCCTGTACGAGATACAGCCTAAACCCTTGTTCAGCTGAAGCTGTATTTGTGTGTTGAGCAAGAAACAGTTTACAAAAGCAAGTGCAAAGCTTAGATCCAGAAATAAATTGACAAAAAGAGTTCATGTTCCCTTAGTGCATAGTGTTCAGTTGTGTACGTTTTTCTCCAGAGCACTGTTATTTAAAGACAAGAAGCTTCTAAGATATCCGAAAGGACTTCTAATTAAAGATGTTTTTGTATAAAGAGTGAAATGCATTTAATGTAAAAACACAGTTTCCATCTTCTTGCTGTTTACGTCCCGTGCTACAGGTGCCAAGCAGAATTTTTGCATTTTTTTCGTGGCAGAGGCAATGAACAGTTACTGGGGACTTGACAAGCCACACCGGCTTTTGTGGTTAAAGAAGCAAAGGTGCGGTTGCCCTGTCTACAGCAGCGCTGTCCCAACTCGGGCACTTGTTTCTCAAGCGTAAGCAAAAGGCCTGTGTGTGTTCCTTCCGATCCCTGCCAGCTTGTTCCCTCTGTCTTGCAGCCCCTGGTGAGGAGGATCTTTGGAGTGATGGGCTCCTTACATCCCTCCCCAGGAACCCCCGTTACTGCTACTCAAGGAGCGATGCTCACGTGCTTCATTAACACTAAGCTTACTTGAAATAAATGTTGCTGTAACAAATGTTGGACGTTGACCGGCTTGCAAAGAGCAGTGGGCAGAAACCAAAAGTTTTTGTCACTTCCCGTCCAGTTTGTCAGGGGGTTGGGGTATTTGGGTTTATAATTTGGGATGGCGCATGTGTTCCAGGAAGACGGTTACTGAAGCAGCTCCAGCGTGTGCAGCTTGCTTAGCTGCAGGGATCGGGATGCAGTCCTGCGGTCTTTACCGATGTCACTTAATGGCAAAGCAAATGTGCTGTCATGTCATGATAAAGCTTCTAAATCAGAAGTGCAAACCTTTAAAAGCGCTCGTGTAAAGTGTGAAGGTAAAATATACCGAATGCCCACCCGAGGAGCAGTCTCAGCCCAACCACCAGACTGAGCTCTGTCATCTGGGAGCTGCAACCGCCAGTGCGAACATCAAAGCTTCTACCATGAACTCCGACTTCAGATGCTCTGCAACCCTTTTATCTATTTTTTTTTCCCAGGTTACAGCAGCTTGACAAGCACTGCCAGGCCACTGCCCAGCAGTTAGTGGAGTTGCTCAACAAACAGAATCAGCTCTTCAAAGAGAAGCAGCTGCTTACAGAAGAGGTGCAGTTTCTGCGAACACAGGTACTGTGCCAAAAGGAAGGCAAGTCTGAGGGGAATATTCTGCAGCTTTAGCAGGAAAATCTGCCAGCAGTCTCATTTCAGCTGTTGGATTTTGTTGCTGTTGTTTAAAATAAGGCATTACCTTATGAAAAAAAAAAAATAAAAAATCCATGCAATTGGAAAGAGACTGGCAGCTGGACCTGAGTCTCACTTAAACCTAAACTAAATGAAGAAAGTGTTCTGAAGTGGCTATAAAACAGCAGAAGTTCCTCTTGGTGACAGTTCCTAGCTTTGTTATCAGAAGATTTTGTGTTCCTTTTTCAGAGATAAGGGAAATTGTTCTTTAACAGCAATAATGTTTAAACGGTAGCTTGGTGTTGATAATCTCTCTGAGCTTTTTGCTGACATTTGTGCTGACATTTGTCAGCCTTCAGTCCTCCTACCACTTTGTGGTGTTTTTTCCGCCCTTTTTTTTTAAAAAAAAGTCACTTATCTTTCCTGCTACTCCATGACCACTCACCCTAATGTGGGATGGTGCACATGCTCGTGCCTGAGCACTGTCCACTGCCCTGCATCTCTAGCAGGACTGACTCTTGTTCCCAGTGGTCCCTAGGAAGCTGTGGCTGCTTGTGGACTGTTGGGGTGGGGTTTTTTATGTTTTTGGCCACTGCTCTTCAGTCAGTCAGCGCTTTGGAAATAAAGGAGAGGGCTGCATGGGTGGGGGGTTGGTTTGTCATTCTTGTTTCACAAAAAGAAGAGGGAGAACTAGCAAGCACAGAATGAGGTTTTCAGTAAAACCATTAACAAATCAAACCCTCGTTTTGTGACTAAGTAGATGAACTAATTTAACAATATCACGATGCTTTCTAACTCGTGAACTAGTGAGTTTGCCCGGGATAACTGGAGTCCTGTTAACGAGGTAACGAAAGACATTCAGTGTAGGAACTGAGTCCAGGAGCACACCTAGCAGTAAATAGAACATGAATTGGCCAAAATACTTAACTCATACTATTAAATCCATACTTTGTTAAGTCGTTAATCATGTCAGTGTGTTTGGTTTCATGGGATTTTCTGTTGTTGTAGGCAAACTTGGTAGCTCAAGGTGGGGTGAGGTTATCAGCATGTAGTAACTACTGGCAAATTTCAGGGCAACCATAGTGTTCTCTCTGTAAGATAGTTTAAGAAGGGGGTTGTTCAGAAAAGCAAATTAAGATTTCTGTTTGAAGGGAAGCACTCGTGGTAGCGTGAACCGATTTTACATGGTCCACAGGGATTTTGTTATTGATAATCTATTTTATCTGGAAGCAAGCGTGCTTTTATGAAGTTGGGCAGAAGCACAAAAATCATTCGGATGCCGTACTGCTAGCAAGACCTGACTGGCAAAAGCTTCCTTCTTTATGTTCATTACAAGTTAATTGTGCTCCAGAGGATACTTTTTAACTTGAGAACACTCAGAAGAGAAGAATGATATAAAAAATTATTACAAAATGAGTCCTAAAAATCTATTTGCAGCTATTTAAAGCAACAGTGGTTCTCTGGGAATTGGAATTCAGCCAAAAAAAGCAGCCTGCAATATCAGACACTTGTTTTAAGAAAACTGAAGAGCAGCTCACCATAAATGGGAGCCTTTAACTACAGAAAGATGTATGTAGTTAGTGTAGAAATACATTTTTTTAAAATCCATTGCAGAATTGGTGTCAATTGAAGGGGAAAGTGATATCATATTCCACATTTTACCGTATTGTTCAACAGTTCTCCTTTGTAATAATTTAACTTTTTATTATCATTATTTGATGGGGGGAAGAGGGAGAAACCAGTCATACCTAATCTTTTAAAAATTATGTAAAATACACTAACCCAAATGTGCTATTGTATCTTGGAACATAAGCCACTAGTAACTGCAGTTGCATATTTCAGGAAAAAAAATGGGATGCAGATCTCAAACAGGACACAGATGGAATCAAGTAAAAACCTGGATGGATAAAGAGAAGTGAGCAGAAGTAGGTATTTTTTCTATATCCTATATATAGAGAGAGGGGAGGGAGAGGAAAGGAGGACTAAAACTATTTGCAGATGTGGGTTGAATCTGGCAAACACTTCAAGACAAAAGGGAGAAGGAAGTGTTTGAAACATTTTTGGGTTTGAAATTGTTAGAGCTTTTTGTGTTTGTTTTTCTTAAGCACTAAAAAATTTAGGACAAGCACTCCACAGCAAAGACAGGTTTACCTGACAGAATTAAAAAAAAACCAACAAAAAAACCAACAAAAAAACCACAAAAACCCACAAAACCCCAAAACTTAAAAAATTTAAATTGGTGGGAAAGGGGAACATAAAACTTTTAGCAAGGTAGGAAGTTCTAGAACTCCGATCTTACCATAGGTACTTTTTGGTCTGGATAATCACTGAGTGTTTGTCTTTTGATTTGGAATTGGTTAGTTTTGTCATTTCCAGTAGTATTTTCCTCACAAGGAAGCTGAACTCTCTCTCTTTGTTCAGACAGGCTACAATTTGTTTTGTAATGAATTATAAAAGTTACTGTCTTGTTGAAAGAAACATGATTTATATAATCGTACTCGAAGCGGTTCTGTTGGAGTTACAGCTGTTAGAGCTGCTCCTATTGCCTTTAAGAGTTACTTTAATTTAAAAGTCCCAGATTTTAAACTAGCTGAAACAAACGCTGACGAACCTGTAACCTTCATAGGATTTGTTTTCAAAACTCTGGTTACTTCCTCTGCAGTTTTTATTTCTAGTGTTAGTGTTTGGTATAGGCAGTGGGGAGATGGAGAAGAGAAAGAAAAAGAGAGAGGAAGAAGGATGTCTTTAAATCCCACCGCATTCTGGTGTTTTGAGAGTCTGGTTTTCATGGAAAACTCATTTGATGCTATAAGGAAAATTCTGGGGTTTAAAGTGAATGCAAAAAAAATCACCATAAAAGAAATACCTGATCCTGCGACATGCTGAATTCCCTTACAGGCAACGTTGAGTTAAGAGGCTTTTAGCATCCTTCTGAAGGAGTGACCAAGACAAGTACTACAGTTTTCGAAAACATCTTTTTCATTCTCAGCAGTGAATTACGTGCTTTTAAAATAGTTATGTTTAATCTCCTATTACGGCAAGAAGCTCGGTATTATTTCAGAATAGCCACCTGCTACAACAGGAAGATGCTCGCACTGTAATTTTCATGTTCATAGAGCTGAAAAGGACCAGGATGAAAATGTGGCCCGATCTTACAGGCCATTAAGCAAACACTTAATAGATGGCACTAATGTTTATTAACGGTCTGCCCAGCATAACATACTCAGGTCCACATAAAAAGTCAGCAGTTTAATTATGGGATGTATACCTCTCACTGTGAAAGTTTTCAAAAGGTTCAAGTTTTGAGTTTCTACCTTTGACCGTCTCTTATACTGCAACTTGCTGCAAGTCAGAGGATGAGAAATACTTCGCTCCCCTCCCACGCAGGTACTAACCCCAAGTGTGTAGCGTGGCCCACAACCCCCTGAGCTGCGATTACCGAGTGCTGCCCAGCCGGCGTGAGCACGTTTCTGAAAGCTGGGATGCTCCTCACTCCAGGATCTGCCTTGGTGTGTCCCTCAGCTTGACAGAAAAGCGTTTGTGCCGGTTGCTAACCCCCCGGCAGCCGCCGGCTGCTGGAAGGGGGTGCTGGCCGGCCTGGCGGTGTTTGGGCCGGGGGGGGTCACCTCCAGCCAGGGTGCCCGTCCCGTGGTGCTGCTCTGCTTCCCCTCAAACGGCTCCTCCGGCCAGCCAGCCCCTCCCTGGCTTGAACCCCGCTGTCCCTATGGCGCAGCCACTAAAACCATCTCCTCCCTCATTACAGATGTCTCTCCACAGCGAGCACGCCTGCCAAGAGACGGCCCTTCTCCTGAACAGAAGTTAGAATATACCCACCCGTGACTATAGGCCCGTCCTGGCCCCTCTGGTGGCTCCGTGGGAGGTGCTGCCGAGTTCCAGCTGTTCCCCAGGGCTGGTTTGCTTTGGTTTCTTGTCAGCAGGAATTTTCAGTGAGGTTCCAGCAGGGATGCAGCAGGTGACGTGCCCCCGAACACCCCATTTGCACTGGTTTTCACGATGTGTTACAGAAGGGGAGCTTTATGTCCAGCAAAAAAGCAGCTCGTCCATCTCTGATGTCAGAAGTGATTCAGGCTGATCCTTACGCAGCCCTCAAGTGTTCTTCGGGAGACCTGAAGGCTGCTGAGGTTACGGGGGGGAGGGCTGCGGGGCTGCGGGGGTTTTAGTGTCTTAATGTGCCTCTGCCAGGCATTGGTACCAGCCAGAGCCATTCCACAGACAGGTTGGTGTTGGTTTTTTGGTTCGGTTTGGGGTTTTTTTTAAGCAGCTGAAAGCAAAGTCTTCATTACTGCTTGGATGGAGTTTAGTCAGAGGTGATGAGAATGAAACTGTGACAGGAGGGGATAAAGAGAGCCTGCTGCTTGGTACCTGGCTGCCCTGGTGGGACACTTCAAGTGCTGCATCACCTAGTGTTTAGCTCTTCAGTCTGTGAATCTGCAGCCGTAGGAGGCCCGGACCGCTTGTGCGGTGCCTGGCCAGTGGGCAGAGCTGAGCAGAGCTCAGGAGCGAAACCTGGCCTCCCCGGCGCTCCACCTTGGGGTCTGCAGCTGTGCCGGGGCGGACTGAGGCACCTGCGCCACCCGAGCGCTTCCTCGCCGAGAGGCAGCTGGCGGCTCCTCTCCCCCCTTCACGCGTACAGCAGCCGCAGCCAAACCGCTCGGCGTGACGTGGTTCTGCTCCTACCCAAACGCCCAGCCTGCGCCCTCTGCATACCCCAGCACCCAGATAAAGGGGTGCCCCTGAGGGAGGCGGGGGTGTGGGCAGGAGCCTGGGCAGGCCGTGCCGTGCCGCAGGGGCTCACTGGGTCCCAGCGTGCCGCTGGGAGGAGCGGAAACTTCAAGACTGGTAAGAGGCGTGCGCTGGCACCACCCCAGTCACCTGGGCATGCGGAGTGACGGATGCGTGGCCATCTCGTTAAGAGACCTGCGCATCTTAAACGACTGCTTTGGCATCCAGGCTGCCGTACAGGGGGCACACAGGGGCTCGGCCGGTGTCGGCGCGGTATTTTCAAAGCGGTTAAGGCCAGGCTGTGGTCAGGTGGAGAAACGCCCGCTTGAGGACGGTCAGCATCTCGCAGAGCGTTAACACTGGGTGGCAGGAGGCCCCCCAAGGCTTTGGGCTGGAAGTACTGGTACCTGACTGGTGTGCAAGCACACGGGCAGGGCAGTGGAATGCTTTCTGTGGCTGTAGGGGATGAGAAGAGGGAAAGGCTAAGCTATTGAGTTAGAGGCATATATGACAGCGTGACAATTCCTGGGTAGGAAGGTTTGGAAGTTGGCAAAGGGGTGCCTGGAGAGGGGCGAGTCTCTGCCTCGGGGTGCAGCTGGGCACGCTCGCTTTGGCAGCGCAGGGGGCGAGCAGCGAGCCAAGGCGCAGGGCTACCGCCTGGGCCACGATGGGCAGCTGCGCAGCAGGGGAGGGGGCTGCTCGGGGACACTGTGAGCCACCCACAACGGCACCTGCTGCCAGGAGGCTTCGGCGGGAGCTGATTGTTTGCGGGGGTTTTGCCTTTCTCAAGCTTCTGCCCATGCACTAACCCCGGCCGTAACGCTGGGGCTTACAGCAGCAGGGTGGGTGTCCTCTGGCTGTCCCTAGCCCGCCACTGATGGAATTCAAGCCCCAGGGTGCTCGGTGGCTGTAGTTCGTTTTGCCTCACCCTGGTTGCAGGCACAACTTTAGCCAGTTGGTGTTAGTGCGTGTATTTTGGGGGGGGAAAGTACCATGTTATTAATTCGTTCTTTAGTGAACTGCAGCTTCATCAATTCTCCTTTTCTCCACTTTAATTGCCTTACCAACTAAGGGGGAAAAAAACCACCAAAACCCTTTAGTCCTCTAATGCAAAACCAGCCAAAGTAGAAAGTTTATTTTTATTTCTGAGGTCATTTACATCTCTTAAATTCAAACTTTGGAACTCCAGCGGCTTCATTCTAGGTAGCTCCCCAGCTCCAATCGAGTTTGAGGTTTCGCTTGTAACTCAGCCCTGAAGTGCTACCGCGGAAGCAAAACCAACAGCTCCGCAAGAGCTTCGGCACTGCGCGTCACCCTTCCCACAGCGGGGGAAGTTTCCTACTGGCCCCCTGGGCGGCGGCGCCTCATGTCGCTGCAGCTGCCCACCCCGCGCATGGGCTGGCACCCACCTGCCACCCTCCTGGGAAGGAGAAGGGGCAGGACCTCAGACGTGCCCCAAAACAAGGGCTCAGCTCTTCACTGCTAAGTACGAGCCGTGTCTAAAGCTCACGGAGATCCTGGGGTTTTTCCGAAATCAAATAGCTCCTGTTCTTGCTACCTGTAAGACTTGTGATTGCAGGGAGGCGAGGGCAGCAGGGCTGCGGGAAGCGCAGGCTTGGAGCGGCGCCTGTTTACACCGTGGTGCATTACCGGGCTGTAACCAGGTCTGCGTTTCTCTTCTGAGAACTCACCCACAGGCTGAAGTGACGCAAATGAGAACCAGCGGCCAGGCAATACAGGCTACTTACTTACCCGCCCGCCGCCTCCTTTTATCTTTCAGGTCTGCTCTGCACCTGGCTGACCCCTGGCCGAGGCTCACCCAGAGACACCCCTGCAGCCACCAGGCACGCTGCTGGCCGATTTCACCTGCTCTCTATTTGGTTTTAACTCCAGACTCACCCATATCCCGCAGCCTTGCCAGCCTACCGCGCTTCCCAGGGGACAGCCCAGCCTTTTCCGAACAGACGAGGCTCGCGAGCCAGCTTTAACAGCTATTTTTTATAGCGTGGACTTAATTTGTAATTTGTACAAGTCTTTATAAAATCTTTTTATCTATTTTTGTAATTGAACATAGCTGTCTTATTTACAGACTGGTACCAATAAACTTAAATTAGGTTCTTGTTTTCCTAGTTCTGTCCTTGTGAACTCCAGGGAAGGCGTGCGCACGGGGAGGAGGGAGAAGGGGGCTGTTCCCAAGTCCCGCGCAAGCACGCTGCGCTCCTGCTTCTAACATTCATGACCAGAATCTACCTGGGAACTTGATTTGTACAGGGCACTTGTCGCTTTTTATACCGAAGCGAGAGTCTCAACAACTACTCAGCCAGCAGAAAAGCATTACGAACAACGGAGAAGGATTCCATATAATGTGGAAGAATTTCCACGGGGCAGGTTTCCCTTCGTAAAACATTTCCCTGGCTAAAGCCTTTAAGGGAACCCTCGGTCCGTCCGGATCAGCCTTCACGCGAGGTACCCAGCTCTCGGCACCGATGTGGCGATGCCGGATTTTTCCACCGGCAAAGATGTGGCAGTCTCACTGCTGGGCACCAGCTGAACCCGGCTTCAAAACTCACAACATTTGGAGGCCTGCTTGCTGGTTAACTGCACGCTTCTCTTTTTAAAAGTTACTTTCCAAATAGGAGACTGTTTCTGAAAGAATTTATCTCAATCTTCTGCTAACTAGTGTAGGATAAACCAAGTGCATAAGAAAAATAGTTTCTACACCTATTACCTTCAGTGTAGTTGTAGAATTGCACTAGTAAAGGGGGGGGGGGAAAGTGCAAAGAACAGGTCCCTGTTCATAAAGCTACCTCAGCCAGCACGAACGCATAAACCGTAACAAAAATGGGAGTAACACCACATGCGGTAAGTTACCGTTTGCGGTGGGACACAATCTTTCCTTCCCTTGTATTTGAAGAATTATTAGTGGTTCGGCCCCTAACATCAAAGTGGTTTTTCCTCCCTATTTCAATTTCCTGCCATATTAAACTGCCAAACACATCTGATCGCCTCGCTGAACTGCTTCACCAATCTGACGCTCATCAGGCTTAGAACGGCCTCAGGTCTGAGCAAGCCTGATGACAGAAAGTTCTCTCTACTCGAACTCTAGGTGTTTTCCGTAGAAACGAGGCTGACAATTTTTTAAGTGTCACTACTTTATAGATGGTTACACAGGTAAGAATATACATTTATAAATGTAGGAATATGCAAACTTTTTTTTTTTAAATTTATTTTTTATTACTCCACAGCATAAATCTGTGTTTAAAATAGGAGAAAGTGCGTATAGGCTACGCGCGCAAAGGAACTCTGGCACCTCGTCCCAACACGTAGGCTTCACTGAGATCCAGGAGCTGCCGTGCCCCAGCCCACGGCACAACTGGACCCTCAACCTTTCTGGCCCTGCCTCACCTGCCAGGTGGCTGCTGGTGGCCGCACACTGCTGCCTGCTAGCCACCCACCCACCCGTACCGGCCTGACTTGACCAACGCATCCTGGGCTGCCAGGATATGCAGCTGGAAGGAGGTTTTCATACTCATCCCAGGCGTCGGCACAACCCGTTACGGTGCTGGGAGCCTAGAAGGAATCAATTTCCCTGCAGCAGCTACTCTGCTTCATAGCAATTAATTAGCCGTTAGGCGCAGACAGCACCAGGTCTGCCTGTCTCATGGTTCTCCCCCCGCCCCCACTTCTACTTGGGCACAAAATGTTTCGTTTTACAAAGCTTACGCGTGTCAGACCAGGCGATCAAATCCAGGCAATCCCACCTCCGCAGCCAGAGCGCAACCCCGCGCCGCAGGACGCAGCCTGCCCGGTCCTGCCGCTGCCGCATCCTGACCTCCCAGTACCGCCGCTCCAGCGGCCGGCCGCCTGCCCCTGCCGGAGGTGAGGGAAGCAAAAAGGAGAAAAGAGGAAAGAACCTGAGACCTGGATGAGGCACCTCTATTCCAGGGCAGCATTCGCAACCGAGCGCCGAGCTACAACCCGAGCGCCGCAGGGACACTCCGCCCTCCTGCCGGGCTGGCCCCAAGGGCCCGGCGCCAGCCTGCGGGCTTCAACGAGTCCCACTCCGAGGTGCCCTGCAAATCCCACCTTCCCGCTGGTTCCTCTCCTCACCCTAACGCGCTGTGCTATGGGATGTGAGGCTACACGAATTTCATCAGATGGCAAATCCGTTGTGGGTGTTCTGATAGGAACGTAGCCCTGTGCAAGCGTTACTTCACAAGTGTAACCCAAATTTGCTTTTACAAGTGACATACACCTCGTAGAGTAAACATGAACCACCTGTGTGGAAACAGCCTCGGTCCAAAGCACAGATACATCTTGCTTAGTCATAAAAACTTTTTTTTTTTTTAACAATACTGTAACTTAGTAATTTACAAGCTGAAACTGATCACCCAGTATTTGAAATACGTCACAGCGAGTTACAGTTATCACTAGGACTTCTCACAGCAAATAAAACTTGTAACTAAACATGCACAGATCATTATATATACAGTGATAAAAAAATAACGATGTACATTTTCTTGTAAGAAGAAATTAAGTAAATTCTTTGTGCATTTCAGGATTGAAACATCTAACCTATATAAAATTACTTTAAAATATGAAGTAAATATTTAACCCAAAACTTGAGAAATCTTTTGTAATCTGCAATATAGCCTTCTCATTTCGGTTTTTCTTTCTCTGACACAGACCAACTTAGGAATTTTATCCTCTAAGATATTTAATAGTAATGTGCAGATATAAAAAAATACGTCCTTTGTGGCAAGCTTGAACATATATATATATATATATTTACAAACCTCCAGAACAAGTTAGCATTAAAAAACACAGAAGTAGCAGATTGACATAGTGCTTTATTTAAGCTGTCTGTACGAAGGAAAATAATGTGCATCCCTATCATATACGTGTAAAAATACTAAGGATGTACAGTGTACAAAAACAGTTTCTTGTAGTTATTTCACATCCTTGTGGGTCATATACTTAAGGAAATAAACAGTTTAAGTATGACCAACAGTAATACGGTTTCTTGGGTTCATAATCGTGTCTGCTTAATATCCTTAACCATATGACTAGATCTTGCATGGATCTAATGAAAGAACTAGCAAGGTCAAGAAATGTCACAAACTCTAAAGCTACAGGGAGGTAATTCAATTACCAATTTAGAGGTTTTTATTTAAATAAATACTTTACATTTCATGCTTGCCTGTAATGCACTACCAGGAGCAAGATAAGGAAATTCTACTGTAGACAGTACAAACAGTAGCAGCAAAGTGTGTACATTGAGGTGTAATATATAGACCCTGCAGTTAGTAAGGAAAGACCTTACTTTTGTACTCTAGGAGAAGCACATGGCCCCTGCAAGAACAGTCAGCTTTAAGAAGCCGCAAGTAAAGATGGAAGAAGAACGTAAAACAATACTGGAATAAATGTTCTTTAAGCAACAGGAATGTACTGGAAGATGGATTAGTGTGAAAAGCGAAGCCGTGTGCAAAACTGCCAAAATCCAAACAGAAATGACCTATTTCCTCCGAGATGGCTGCAGTACAAGAGGGCATAGTATGTCATGGAAGGCAGTACAAGCTGGACTCAGGTCTGAAACGTACTGTGCTCAAAAGGCTCGCCAAGGTAACCAGCCTCCGCCTCCTGTCCAAATCCAACCGCAACCGCGCACAGCAAAAGAAGAGCTTCAAAAGTTTCCCCGGGCACCGCTTGCCCATTTGTCTTTCACCCGTTTCTAACACTGGTAAGAGAGAGAACCCGCCAACCCCCGGCAGCACCAGCGGCCGCTGGCTCTCTCCGTAGCATAAACTTGATCAGTGATGTTTTGGAAGGCAGACAATACAAACGCAAAGTGAAGTCTTAGAAGGTTTTCAAATTATTCACTGACAAATATTTACCGCAAACCGCGTTCTAACTAGCTGCGCGATGGAGAGCTAACCACAGGGCTGCTTCTGCAGGCAAGGAACAGCTGGCCAGAGGTGCGGCACCCGTTGTCATTAGCTTGAGGTGCCTCATGTCAAGAAACTTATTGCTATTACAAGCTGAAAACATAGGGAAAAAACACAGGCATGTAACACGGAGTTTTGAGTCGCCGTAGTTTTAGTCTCTAAGCACGAGGCCTTTGCAGAGAACTAATTAATGCCCATCTATCTATTAGGTACTCGGTTATTTCAGTCACTCACTCGCTGTGTCAGTGTAGACACCTCCACACTACCAGCGCAGAACAGACCTGCAACGCGTTTGCTGTGCTCCTCTCTTGCCGTAGAGGGATAATCTCTGCACGTGTTTAGTGTTACAAGGTGACAGCAGGAGATCCTACATAGTTAAATATACATCGTGATATATTTCTGACTGATTATCCATCCGTTACTAAAGATAAAACACGAAACACGAAAAATTGTCTAAATTAGTCTGCGTCTTTAGCTGCCTTGCTAAAATGCCCGTCTACCCCTTGACCGTCCCAGCACGTGCACTGCCAGCAGTGGGCTTCATGCCGGGGCACTCGGCGTTCCACGTCAAGAGGCTGAGGCATCTGCGTAGGAACATCTCGCCTTTCAGACTCAGCTACTCATTCACACAACGCAACCAGTAACACTCTGCGATATCACAGTCTTCGTGGGAGCTAACAGGACCCGAACGCAGAGATACTTCCAATGATAATCCCATGGAGTCCGGCTTTTCAGGTGTCGTTAGCAAGGGCAGGCGCGCGCTATCGCGGCACTGCGCTGTGTCCCGACTCCTAGCACCAAGGGGTTTATTATTAAGATTATCATTGCTGAAGATCAAAGCTAAAGTTTATGCACATGTGCTGTTAGATACAGATCTTCGGAAATGGAAAGACGTTTTCCTATCAGTGGAGCGTTTCTTGCGATGTTTTAAACTCAGTCAATCAGGTACCACAGTTACATGTAACGTGCTGGGGTCTGAGACTTTTGGTTGAGGGCAAACCTTTCTCGAGAACGGCTGATCCCAGAAATTTACTCTTTTACTTATTAAAATAAAGTGCTTTTCTTGTAATCACTGTGGTCTCATTGTTCAAATGCAATTCCTTCATACAGAACCGAAATTTTCTATTGTGCTGTCAGGCTCTTACATTACATTTATCCTCAATGGAGCACAAAGACGTAGCTTTTTCGTCTGTTTGTTTTTAACCCTTTGGCACATGAGGTTGGAATTCCTCACCTCTATTGCCAAACAATTAAAAAACAGTATTTCATTCACAAAAATCTGATTCTAAGCAGTATGTACAATTTCAGAGCCGTGTTAGAATTTCCACGTGGGAGAAAAGTGCATCATTCCCTTCAGCTTGTACAGTCCTTCCATATATTACAAAATTAACTGCTATAAGCCTGTTCTATCTAAGACGTAGCAGCATTTGCAAACATGACACATACAATCCTTATCTCTAAAAATAAATACTACTGCAGTATAACAAAAAAAAAAAAAAAAAACCAACCCACCAAACCAACAAAAAAAGGAAAAAAAGGAGAATATTCAGAGTGAAACACCTGGAGAAGAAGCTAATTCACAAACCCAAAATCAAAACGAGTAAGGCAAACACCTGTTTACCTTGGTGCACACATTTTGGTGAAAAGCAATACCATTATGCCTGTCTACATTCTTCAGCCATCAGAGGTGACGTATATCATGAAAGAAAAAGAAAAGCATGAGAAAGATGTTATCTGGTGCAAATTGTAAGACCCCTAAACAACTTCAACTGCTGCTTTTACGCCTTCATTTCTTGCATGTATAATGTTCGATTCTCCGTGATTGCACATGAACCTGGAAGTTCTAAGTGGCAGGCTGGGTGAGCCCAGCCCTTCTGCTTCTTCTGTAGTATCCAACAGTAATTAAAAAATAATATATATATATATTTATATATATCAACAGTTTAAGTCCTTCTCTCAAACGTTTCCCAAACAAATTCCAGCCAGATGTTAATGACAGAGACCTGCTTCAAGTAATGATATGCCTAACAAAAACCTTGCATATGTACATCACCACCCCTATGTTTCCTCGTTCTAACCAGCACAAACAGATGCAAGAAAATGTTATAGACTAGTCTTTTCAGACTAATTACAATTTTGATTCACCTTCTGGAAGAAGATAAGCTAGACCAACACGTTTTTTGTTTAGCCTCCACTGTGAGGGAAAATAGATGACCGCTTGCGCACAAGGTGTACAACGCCGAAGTCAAGTCATCTACCTTCAAAGAAACTGTTAGTAACTTCTTGACATTGCTGTTCTGCTGAGACTGTGGGCAGCAGCCACAGCAGGAGAGCGTAGTAGAGAAAAATCTCGTATTTCATGCAAAACCAAACTGGATTTTGGGTAGGTCTGGGAAAGACACTTGTTCAATTTGGAATGGTCTCTGAAGGTGCCCCTGCTATCTTAAGTAGGATCTAGTACTGGTGGTGATGTTCAGGAATCATTTTCAGTGAGAAACCTAAGATGACAGTGAAGCAGCAGAACAAAAAAGTTATTCTCGTCCACTTGCAGAGTAGGAAAACTGGGGGAAATGCGGCCGCCTCTCATTGTCCATGCAGTCCATACCATCCTCATCATCTGTATTAAGGGAGAAGTTCAAAATGTCATTATATTTGCAACAAAATGTTATTATTCACCTGATATGCAGTACATCTTTCAGGGTTCAATGCTGAAGTCGAAGGCTCAAGTTAAAGGGAGACTTGAGTCACATACGCTTACCCTCGTAGAGGAGAATGATGCTCCCATCCTTTCAGTAAGTCACCGCTTATTTCAGGGTGGTTTGGTTCGTTCGTTTCTCTATGACTATCACCTCAGAACTTCAGTCATTACTGCCCCTTCTAGGCTAATTAAAACACACCAGCACATCCAGCTCCTGGTAGCACAGAAGCCGATTGCTGATTGAACCAGCCAGTTCCCATGTTTCTTAAGGTGAGTTCAGGAAATTATAATCTTAGCATAGTTACATTTAAGTATTCCTCCATTTCTAACAGAGAGTTAGAAGGAAAACCAAAATGAACAGTTCATGCAGGTTCTATGTGTTTCAATTCTTACATATTATTTTTTTAGTAAACTATTTATTTCTACAGTATTTACTGGGATCAGAGGAAACACGGACTAAGCCAAATTCATAAATATTTTTATTTACAAAATTCCTGCAGTGCCAATGGAAACCAGGCACCAGATGTTGCCTAACTGAGAATTTGGATCTACATTCTCACATGGATTTTTTTAACAGTGCTTATTATTAAAGACTCCTACTGAAACTGTTATTCTAATGATGTATTTACATGCAAACTTTCAGAATTACACATCGTTTGTACCTTTGTATATTCTACATATAAAAACTAGAGTTAATGGAGGTTTGGGCAATCGCTGTGATGAGGCTGCTTGACTTCAACAGTGCCTCTCAGTTCTGTAACTTCAAATACAATCTCCCTTTTACACTGTCAATTTAAATTAGGCTAATGTACAGAGCCTGTTTGTTTTGCTATCAGTTTAATTACTGTAGATACAAGATATAGTTTCAATATTCACTTAGCATGATTTCCAAAACTTTGATATTTAAATAACTGGCCTAGATGTTATAAAAACCATTTATGTAACTATAAAAGATCTTTAGCTCAGCAGAAACCTTTTGATACACAGTTACCAACCTTCCACCCCTAAAACCCATTTTAACCCCCTCACATCAGGCAGAGGTGATACCAAGTTGTAGATAACACGATTACTTGTAGATTTTACAAGATAAATAATTACAAATCATTTCCTGTGGCAATACCCAGAAAAGGCAAAAGCCCACGTGGTCCCTGAACCCCTGCAGTTTGCTGAAAGATCTACCTGGCACAAGAGAAAATTCACCTTTGTGATGCTGGCGATGCTACTGACCACAGCCTCTGGCGAGGCAGCCCTGCCAGGTCTGTGGGAGGGCTTTCCCACATCACAGCTGATCTCTGCCCTGCTGCTGGTCATCACCCCCCATTTTATTATTCTTACGATTGGGGTGGGGTTGCAGCTCATGCTAAAGTTGCTGCAGCAGCCAGATGCTTACCAGAGGCCAAGATATGTACTTCAGGTAGGCAGGTTGTTTCCCTGCATTGGTACTGATCCCTTGCTCTGGATTTAATAAATTTAAAGCTGAAGTCTTAGTAGCATAGAGATATTTTGTACTGCTTCAACCTTCGATGGATAAATAGCCATTCTCATTTCATATTTGGAGTTTCAAGGGATCAGGACTTTATGATACTGAATCACAGACTCCAAGGTAATCCAAATGTTAGCAAAATATTTTCAAATTCTTATCATGATAGATGGGAGAAGAAAGGGTGGGTTTTTTTCACAGCAGGAAGATTTAAAAGCCCTTAAATGACTGTGTTCAAACACTAAAAATGCAAAATCCAGAAAATACTCCAGATCTACATACCAACAGAAAACTGTAGATAAACCTAGGAATCCTAAAACACCAAAAATGAGCTAGCTCTATGAAAGGGTAATCAACCTTAACTATAGCCTTTATTGTCTACCTTTGTGATCCTCCTTCCCCATCCTCCAATTAAAAAAGAAAAATCATTCAAGAACTCAGCACCAAGATTTTAACTGCTCTGGCTTGGTAAATTAATCCAGACCTTCTTAAGCCCTGGCTGGGCTGATCAGATCATGATTCTTGTGTGTGTACCAGATGACAAAAAATAAAGACGACAAAAATAAAAACTGTGGCGAAATTACATTCACTCCAACAAAGAAACTCTGTGCAATGCCCAGTGCAGCAGTTACATCTATATTAATAACTTCTTTAAGAGCTCTGCTGAAGCACAGGACTCAATAGGAAATTTCACTTTCAAGTAATTGATATCTACACAAGAGACACGCACTTATCTCTGGCAGCTCTTCTCTCTCTTTTTTTTTTTTTTTTCCTTTTGGTCTTCAAAGTATTTTAAAATACACCTAACTGACTAAACCTAGACAACATACTAGCAATATCCACATGCTTAAAGTAGGGTCCATGTTCCAAGTACTTTTTCTTGAACTGGGACCTTGACTGTCAACCAGCAAACATTTGAAGCTGGTGTTTTGTCTTATTTAAAAATAAAACAAAACAAAACAAACCCATAAAAGCCCAAACAAAACAAAAAACCACACCAAAAATACCCTCAAACCCCAACCCAGAATGTTCTAATATTTTAAGTTTTGTAATTACTCCTTCTTTAAAAACACTGTCATTGAGAGTTACTCTTACACACTTCCATATGAACACTTTTATCAGTAACAGTGAGAATAGCTCTTCCGTTCAAAACAACAAAGTGCTTTATTATAAACTGATTATTTTTGAGTTATGCATAATTTCTGACTTACATTTTTCAGGCGGCGTTATTGTAATAGTCTGAGCTGTGAATTCTTCATCAAAATACCTGGTGTCTGTCTCAGATGTCACTTGAGGTTTAAAAGGAGGTACAAGCTGAAAGGGACCAAGAAATAAAATGAATGACTATACCTGAAACCAGCTAAATTACTATCAGGAAAACACATAAGTTCTTCTTTTCCCCTACACCCCTGATCGAATGAGTAGGTCTGTGGAGAAGCAGACGAGTCTCTTAACTTCTATTAAGAGCTAGAAGCCTTTAGAGTCAATCCTAAAAATACCTAGCTCCAAATCTAGCTACTAGCACAACACGGCTAAATTCCAGGTATCACTCTCACACAACTTGCAGATAAATTGAGCTGCATAAAGATAATTACCTAGAAACTCCTCAGGCCATTCTTCTAATTACCCACATAGGCATCAGGCAAAGGCACCTCTAGGTACTTCACCACAACTGAGTGGTATCAACAGCTAAGGCCAAAAGGACTATACAGAAAGCATAGTAAGCACCATGGTTTGGGGTTTTTTTTTGCAGGGTTGAGGCCTCCATGTGAACTTACCTTGAGAAGAAATTATGTGAATGTGAAAATAAATGTTAGATTTGAAAAAAAGGCCAGTTGATCTTATATGAGTTGCTGGATCTAATCCTGCCTACTGCTTTCATGGTGCAGTGCAGGATTTCCCAGCAGCAGATCACCAGTGTTTGCTGACTTCCCTGCCCCTCTTTTGAACCAGCCATGCTATCCACCTTCTCTCCAGAATAACTGCCTATAGGCCAAAGATTTGAAGGCAGGCATAGTCGGTACAGAGCATCATGCCACCAGTCCAAAACGCTACAGCAGGTTAGTACGTATGCTATTGGAAAAGGGGGGGCGGGGGAGCGACAATGTTTTGGGTTGTATCTTGGAGCCCTTTAGTGTTCTCACCTCATATGCAATTTAAAATACACACCCTGAAGATAGTGTATTGACCTCCGTTTCTATATACCAGGTGACATTATGGTTCACTGCTATTATCAGAGCTTGCGTGTGGTTTTCCCACGTATCATGAACACTAACACCAAACAATTAAATCTGTTCATTTACCCCACAGCAAAAGAAGCTGAACTGCTGTTAAATCCCCTCCCAAGTTCAATGCACTTGGCACAATTTATGATACACAAGGTACACTGCAGAAACTCTTCTTTTTGACGTCATTTTTCACAGTAGTAAGATGTTTGTGATTTTGCTATGTTCAATGCAGAACTTGTTTTTGTTTGGTTTTGGGTTGGATTTTTTTGTTGGGGTTTTTTGGGTTTTGGGGGTTTTGATTTGTTTGATTTTTGGTTTTGTTTTGGTTTGGTTTTTTTATAGCTTGGAAAGGTCTGCATGAGCTGGTGAATGTTAGAATCAGCTCTGGATCCCAGCACTAACCAAAGGACACTACACAATAGACAGACAGAGCCATCCAAAACCCCAAAGAGCTAGGCTGCCCTGTGAGGACTAGGCTGTGTAAGCGTGTAGTGCTGCACAACCAGCCAAAGGAGCAAGGTTTTCAACAAGATACTCTTCACAGTAGATCTCTATCCAGAAAATTACCATGAATTCATTCCTTCACAGCTTAGGATGAGGCATAAAAGATTAAAATGTGTTAAAGCACCTAAAGAGGGCACTTAAACCGCGAGACAACAGCAAAAAAAGCTAAACAAAAGTACGCATAGGTGCATACACTCACGTAAAACCTCTCTCCATTTTTATATCACCATTACGAATGCACACGCAAACTCCCATTGTTTCCAAATCCAGGCTGAAAACGGCCACCCAGTTCTTTTCACGTTTTCCCTCTCACACAGGACATATTACACTGACAGCTGGTAATGTGAAAGTCATGTTAGCTGGAGCAAGATACCTTCACTGTACTTTGCAATAAGAGAACCACCACAATGCTGGGTAGTTCTTTTGATGTAGGACCAGATTCTGCTGCCATCCCTCCCAGGATACACTTAAAAGTCCTTCAGCATCACCCTTCATTCAACAATTTGACTCTTTTTCTCCCTGCAACGGTATGTTTGTTCTTTTTATCACATACTAGAGCTCTACTTTGTCTGATCCAAATGTTCAGTAACAGTGCAAGCAACTGTTAAGCAAAAATAAATCTATCACTTGCATATACTTAAACAGTACAATAAATCTGATTAATACTTTTACAAAGTACATTCAGTTTTCCCTTACATTTTCCTGAACAGAAAACATGCAAACAGCAGAGGGGTATTTGATGTAAAGGTTTTGGGGATTGTAGGATAAATGCTTAAGCAGCAAACAGAAGAATCTTCCAGGTATAAATCTAATTTCATACATTGTTTAAAAATATTCTTTTTTATTGTACTTTTATGCACTTTTATGAATATTATTTCTGTATGCATCCGGGCCATCCAAATCAATTCCGCACTGTTAAAATATATTTCCAAAGTTGTACGTCCCTCCAGTAAAGCAATCACACAATTCCTAAGCACAGAGTTACTCCAGTGGAACATCCCATGTCACTGTTTTTCTCAGTTTTCTGTCTCAGCGAATACTCAAAAAGTAAAAAAAAATAAAAAATAAAAAAAATAAAAACCCAGAAAGATTACATGAAGCCAAGTAACATACTCTACTCAAGGCCAAGTGACCACCAATGCACATCCTTTTAAAAGACACTTTCACAGTTCTCTAGCAACTGAAGTAAACATCAGATAAACTCATGATGAAAAAAAAAACCATTAGATAATAGGTTTATAATAAATCTACTATTTCCCCAACTGGGATTGTTCTTCCAGATCAGAAACAGAAAAAGCCATTTCACAAGAATTAAAACTTTTCATATGAAAGACAAGCTTAAGAGAAATTTTCTTGTTTCTTGGGCCAAGGACAAGAAACAATGTCTTTCCAATGGCGCTACACACATCACCAGAAGAACAAACCACTCTTGCTATGAAGTAAACCAGAGACCTTTCATGCTACAACTACTATGTGAAGAGAAGGAGAAAACACTGCAGTCTTCAACAACTGTGATTTAGGTCAAAGTAGTTAATGAAAAACAAAAAGGAGGGTAGGGTAAGATCATAATAGATAGCAATGCATGGATCTGCATCCAGAGAGGAAAAAGATAATGCATTAGTTGACAAGTTTCTTCCTTCAAAAACTTACTGGCTAATTCCTGGTTTAATCAGGGCTTTTTTCCCCACCCCCTTTTTATTTGTCCACTGAAATGAACAGGCCTCACTATGACTTTAGATCATCCCCTTGTTCTTTCCATCTATCTGAACTACTAATGGTTAAGAAAAAATTTTGAAAACTGTATATTAGGAAAAGAAGCACAGTACTAAATAACTCATAAGGAACAAATAATTACAATAATAATTTCAATGAAAAACACCATTAAAACAAAACTCATCAATCACATGTGATGGGAGGAAGTTGGGGCTCCAATTCAATGCTCTGTAGCTAGGGTTAATAAAAGACTCTTTATCAATAATATCCAGTAAGGCAGCTGATGAAATTTCCAGTTATGGCAAAAGTTTAGCTGTCTGGGGGAGTGAAACTAGCAAAACACACGGAACTCCAGGCTGTAGCCAGAAGGGATGAACCCGATGCAAATTTATGCCACTAGTGCTTTAGGATTCATCCATCTTACAGTAGTACCTCTCATATCCTGGACATTAAAGGCAGTTGGAAACTTCAGTGACTGCAAAACCAAACCATGCAATCGTGTGGCTCTGCACAACAGCTTACGCTGGCATTTATACGAGCTATACCCTTGCATACGCCAGCCATCCCCTACAGCCTATGGAAAAGAGGAAACAGTAGCTGAGATTTAAGACGCACAGATACAACTCAACAGAGAGCAGCAGGAAGGTTTCTCAATTCTTTCCATACTCTTTGCCTCCTTCCCTCAATATCAATTTCCACTGGCACAGCTGTGAGGCCAGCCAGCCCTGGGGATCCTTTCAATCTGCTCTACCCCACCTACACCAAACCAACTGTGAATGGAGTCTTGTGGACATCCCACTCCAGACTCCTGATCTGCCACCAAAGGCACACCTCCCCCTCCGCCAAGTAAATTCTTCCTCTGACCTTCCTGTAATTGTTGGGATATTTGCAAGATACTCCCCCAGTTCTAATGGGAGAACCTCTAAAATAATTCTTGTCAAGAAATACGGAACCGGCACACAGAGCTCGGGCATCACCTCCGGAAGCAAATGAAAGATGCAGTAAGAAATCCTTTCCCAACCACTTTTCAGACAACGCAGAAGCACAAAGTACGGTACAACCAGCACACACAAGCGTACGCAGAGGGACACAGTGCTTCAGCGTCACATTCAGAAGGCCGAGGACAGAACCAGTCACAACAGGTTTTGTAAGCTGTGTCACCAATGTGCCAGGCCATGCTACAGAAACTTGGTAATCATCTTTCTGGAGGGGTCTCACCTTTGTTCAGATTTCTGTCAGATTTTATTTTAAAACACGAAGTAAAATCTCCACAAATTTCAGCTGTAATGAAACACCTAGGAAGACAAATAAGGCACAACTGCTGCAGAGAAAACGGCTTAGATTGACACGGAGCCTGAATAAGAACTGAGAAGCTTCTTCCTATGTCCCACAGGAGACTGAAGCTGAGGTTTAATGACAAAAAACCAAACCACCCAACATTAACTACAGCTGTGACAATCACAACGTGAAGACGTCACGTGCCACAAGGAAATGGCATCCAGCCAACCTCACCACAACTTCTCCCCACTTCTGACCTGAAAAGCCAGAGCGATGTGAGCAGTACGAGGCACACCCAGCAACCTGTGTCCAGGAGTGAGAGGAGCTTTTGTTAACCACAGCCCTTGTTTGTCTGCAAGAGAATCACACTCTTTGGTCCTGGCTGCCAAGCTCTAGTACGAGATGACTTTCCTCCTCGAGCAGTCTGTGCAAATTCAGGCAGAACGCGCTCGAACCAGACAGGAGACTGCACAGAACTACGGATCTTCGGCATTTATGTATTACACACACACATACACATAGATATGTATGCGTGTGTACAAATAAAGAAATTAAAGTCTAAACTCAGTGTGAGTTAAGTGACTATAAGAGTTGATGTTCAAGACAAAAATCCAATTTCACATCCATCTGTCAAGCTGAATCTGCCCCAGTGATTTCCAAGGCTTGATGTTAGAAATGACAGCAGAAGCAATATCACATTCTTAGTGTCTTTATTATCTGCAGTGAATGGCATTTCTATTTGGCATCCATCGAGAGCAGCGTGTGAGAAACACCATGGTTTTTCCACAGATCAAGACCTGGGAAACCTGCCCCCCATCTCTCAGGGGAAGGAAAGGGGCAGGTACAGTACCTGACCGTTACAGCCACACAGAGATGAACAGACAGGCTCTGTACTACACCTTACTGAACAACTACACAAATACTTCGAGTAAGAGACAAAATATATAACGTTATTTGCTCAAAAGATAATCTGACAGGAATAATTTGTCTTGCTGTTGTATAGGAAGTGGCTAAAACTACTTCAAAGTAACTGTGATGCATTCGATTTGCCAAATGAAAAACATGATGCTTAAGAACAGCACTCTGATCTTCCTTCTCCTTTTAAAGTGAATTTTCTTTCCAATGAAGTCAAAATTAACACTACCGTAAGAATCTCATCCACCAACAGACTGCAGCTGAATAGTACCCTGAGATAAGTGTGAAAGGAATAAGAGAAGCTATACACCACCCCCACTGAATTACACATTTACATAAATGATAGAAATAGATTATAATCTCAAAACTGCCAAACACACTAATTCTTTACCTATCATATAAATACAAAAAAAAGTGAGCACTGTTGTTCATATTCAGGTTTTATTCATAAGAAATAACTATTTGAATCTTACTTATGGTTCAACTTCAGTATGACTTTTCAAGTTGTCCAATTAAAAAAAAAAAAAATATCACTGCCACACCTCAATATATATGCTGCTTCTTTATTAATAAATTACAATGTATGAGATGGATTCTGCTTTTCTCACAGCTTATGTATTTTGAAAATTTATTATGAAAGTTAAGTACACAACAGGTATTTCAATAACGCCTTGAACTGTCATCATGCTGTATTTCAGCAATTTCCATCTAGTTTATTATTCAAGTCTGACATATGTCAAAAACTGTGTCAAATGTTACCGTTCTTTCTGACTATGAAAGTTAATTAAGTATTGGTAATCAAGTGTTCATGATTTGATGTCCAGAAATCAAACTTTCATCTACACTAAACTGTCCTGAGAACCAAAGCTGCAAAGTTGTTATCTTCAAGAATCAAACAGAAGAGACAGATTAGCCAAATCAGAATGGTGGAAAAAATAAATGACACTGTGAGAAGAGAATGGGGTCATATCACTGAAATACACCTTTGTGTTTCATCACAAGCATGCTCAGCGGGAAGGGCTGAAAATATGTTCAACTCAAAAAAACCCAAAAGTACCTGGACTAACAAACTAGCTAACTTACTAAATGATAGTCCAAGTAAACAGTATTTGCGCGACCTGAACGTCATTAACTTACAAAATACCATAAAGCATTCTGAAAGGACAGTAGCAAAGCTTGTCTCAAAATTTTATATTTCTGTGATCTGTATCTGTTAATACATGTTCCTTCATTTGTACATCTTTTAAGCTCCCGTCAAAACAAATGCTTACTGACCCTAAAAATCATGCAGAGATGCTAACAACACAAAACCTTAGTTCAGCCTTTCAACATTAGATCATCAGCAACAGTATTTTAATTAAAAATATCTAAGTCCTGCGGCTGTGTGGTACTTAGTTGCCAGCTGGAGTTAAACCATGAAAAGTTCTTTAAAATACTGATTTTTCCTTCCCTAGCAATAATTTTTCTATCCTTTTTCTGATCCTAGCTCAGTTACCAAAGGAAATGGGAGCTGATGACATTATGCACTCTGTCAGTCTGCATGTCCTTCCCTAATAAATTTCAAATGGCTCCGCAATGGCACCATGATGGAGAAAAGGCCAGGCACATAGACACTTCCCACAGAACTACTTAATCTAGTTTACTGAATTGAAAAAAGACATCCCCCATCCATCCCGCCAAAACTAGATTTTCCACTGATGGAAAGACAGTAATTTGAGCTGAGGTTCAAGCTGTTCGGTAAGCATTCATATAGGGACTGGTTCTTCCCCATCCCCGGAAAAGAAGCGGGCATGCCCAGCCAGCAGCCGCAGCATGGCCGGGAGCTGGAAATACCCCGTGGACACTGCTAGGGCACTGCGCCCGGTGGTCCTAGGCAGGGGGAGAAGAGCTGGGATTTCAGCGTTGGAAAGACACACATGCTTCTGCGAGGGGGTTTGCCCACAGACAAACTCTGTTTTCCCAGTGATACAATGCTGACACAACAGACAGAGAGAAACCACAACCCCCAGGACTACAGCAACGAATTAAGTTTAAGAACCAGACATAATTATGTATATTTTCCTCCCTGTACATTCAAGGCAGCCAGGGGAAGGAGTGGTAATCACCACTAGGGCTGCCCGTATAAAGTATTGCTGGAAACACAATAAAAAGATCAGACCGGTTAGTCATTTTCAGATCTTTTTAGTACTTTGCATAGCAACAACACAAAAGCAAGTAACGGGGGTCACTTCTACAGGATTTGTTGCACTGCAGATAACTGTACAAAAATAGTACGACTCAAATAGCAACAGCCTACAGCCAGATGTTGGTGTTTTCCTATTTCCCTTCTGCCCTTTCCCTTAAAATCTGATACACAAAAGTACTTAAACATGCATTTAAGATTATAGTCATATTGCAGATTTTGCCAGGCCTGAACCCAGAGCATCAATTGTGCAATTTTATCATCTGCTACTGTGTCTTAAGTAAACACAGGTAGTCAAAGCTGAAGGGTAAGGAACTGCTCCTTGGAGCGGTCAGACTTCATGCCGAAAGCCATCACCTCCACACCAAGGTAGGTGCCTTCGCAAGTGCTGCGCCTGCAGCAGTCACACCCCCCAGCTTTACCCACTGCCACTCGCCCCTACTCCCTTCCCAGTACTAACAAATAAATTTGTTAGCACTCCCTGATCTGCTTCAGGAACAGCTGAAGGTATTACCAGAAATCAGAAGATACACGTATCTCAGCCCAAATTCCCATACGGTTTCGATCTTCTTTCATCCATGTTACATGCCGGAGGAAACCCAGTCTTTGCGAAAATGTCTGGATCTCCTTAGCTATGAGGCTACCTGAGTGCTCCAAGCTGCAAGCCTAAAGACATACCCAAATTCCTACCTTTAAATTAATGCCCATGTGGGTTTTGTTCAGTGAAAGACCCCAGACAGAATATCTGACCACTTAAGATTATTTCTGCAACCAACCCAAAAAAATAAATATACTAAAACAATTCTTAAATGAGGAACAGAGAAATTTCAAAAAGCTTCCTGATTGTAGCTAAAAATAAAACAAATATTTTATTTACAAGTATATGGGCTTTTGAAGTCTTTGGAGTTTGCCAAACTATTCAATTTCTCATACTCAGGCACAGAGATAAAAACTCATCAGGGCTGAGATGATCACAGGAAGAACCTGGCACAGGCTGCTCTCTTTCATATGCCCTCATGGTTTTTCTGCCAAAAATAAATACATCTGGTCACAAATGCTAACTACTATACATTTTTCATTTAAAGGCAACGACCTTCTCTGCTCCAGTGTGCCATACAACATTTTATTATCGTTGTGTAGTACCAAATCAGTTTAACTAGTTAGCAGTATCAGAGAGCTAATAATTCCATTTGACCATTTGGATTCATTTGACCTGACAGAGCTACTGTTTGTTCCACAAAACTCTAAGTTTGCAGATACATAATTCTGTCTCTAACCACACCAGTGAAGTGATAACTGAGTAAGTACCGATGTACTTAATCTCTAGTGAAAATGATAAAATAAGTAGCACAGGAGCATAGCGTGCACATGCACAAAACTATCCCCCAGTAACGACTCGGAATACACATGATTTTTTGGTTTCCATTACTCTGAATGTGAACTTTAGTTCTTCTTTCATTTCTAACCGAAACACACTCTTGAAATGCAGCCAGAAAATGACAGTTTCATGGTGCATAAACCTCAAGCAAGAATACTGTGAAATATTTTTACTATGCAAATAATTATATCAACTATCAATTTTATCAAGTGACCCTACTGCTGAGGACTATACTGCTAATAATAAACAGCAACAGAAGCAAGCATAGAATAAATCTATTTGAAAATCAAATTTGTTTGATGCACATTCCTCCTGACTTTAGAATACTAAACCCTCTAAAAATATTCATATAAGTGTTCTAATAAACATACTCAGCGAAAGTTCATTTAACCTTATGATTATGTTTGAAGTTTGCATTTCAGAGCACAGTCTTACACTCTGCATGCTTCACAACTGATAAGATTGTGTGTGCAGAAGGAACAACTGGATATTTTAACCAACCAGACAAATGGCTTTGTAATAGGAACAAAACTATTTTTTAATTAAACAGAAAAACATACTGTCAAAAGTTGGGTTTTTTTGAGTTATTTTTCCATAAAGAACACACTGTGTGCCAATACCGCACAAAAGCAATTCCTGTGATCCTTGAAGTTAACTGTTCAACTGAGGAAATTCAGTTATTTTTTACTGGTAAATGTAGTTATTCAAAGCCACAGTCAACAGAGTAAACAAGAAATGACTACAATTTCCCCAGTTATAATACTCCAATAAGCCATACCCACCTCCATGAGCATAAAAGCAAAATACCCGAATTTCTATATTTTACATTTCTCTAAGTATGTTTGTATAAATTTTATATATATATATATATATATACACACACACATACACACACCCCACTGCAAAACACCTCCTTTTATTTTAACAGCTCAGATTAAGATCTTGACTGAAAGAAATTTCCCATGTTGATTTGGCAAGACTTAAACAGATGCTTATAAATTAAGAGTATATTTTCTTAACTAAGTATGATGTTGAACACAGTCTGGAATAGAGACCTCTATTTCTAATGTAAAATAACTAAGAAATCTTTTTCAACAGAGAAAGAGTAATGTAACAGATTTTTGTTTCTCACCCACTCCTAGCACATTGCAATCCAACTGATTTTAGTGGGTTTTTCCAAACTCCAGAAAGGTCCTCAACTAGTATTTTTAGATTTTATCCTCAAAGTGCTTTCCTACAGAGTCCTTACATAACCAACCAGTGGTCGAGCTCATAAAGTAACCTGATTAATGTACTTGCTCTGATTATTTATTGTAGAGTTTCTTGGAACCTCATGATACTGCCAGGGAAAAATCACACTTTTATCAAGTAACTTCAGAGTACCATATTTTGTATCATCATATACAGGCTCTTATTTCAATTTTGGTATTTGTCAAGAGAAGTACCACACCAACAACCACACATTTTTAAAATTCCAGTTCAACAACAACTGAAAAAACAGTTTGTATCATTGACATTGTAGCATAAACATATTCTGCTCATTCGTATGTCTTCCATTTTCCTTTTATTTGAACAAAGCAAAAAAAGGAGAAAAATCTATCTTTTAAAATTACGCAGCTCAACTGGCAGATTAACAATGTAAAACAGTTGGGGGAAAAAGACAACTTTATCAAAATAGAAAGGGTTTATAGCAACAAGTAAATTCTTACACAAGTACTGAGATAAAAATCAGCTTCTGTATGTAAAACAACTGAAGTCAAATTGAGTTTCACTACTGAGTAAGATAAACTCATTTCCTAAAATCATCCCCAAAGTGTTGATCATTACAGGAACAGGACTGAGTTTAGAGAAAACTGTTCCAATTGAATTCCCAGTAGTTGCTTTCTCCACAAGATGTTTTGGCTCAGTGTTTTAATGCTATTTTAATTTTCTTAGCTATCTCTTTAAAAAAGTAAGTTTGAAAAAGACTTCTACTTAAACACCAACAATCAGAAAGTAGTTTTTTATTATGAGTCCCTTCCCATCACTTCATTTGCCTATTTCCATAAAAAAAACCCTTTTCAATAAAAGGCAGAAATAACAATAAGACAATTCAGGATAAACTTCCATTACATTTTCTCACATTATCTTGGGCCATACACCTGCTTTTCTCTTGAAGGCCCAGGAAGAAAAAAGGCAAGGAAAAGATTTGGACATTTACGTAATTGAAGAAAAAAAAATCTTTGCAGAGCTTAGGTTGGTTTGCAAAATTTTTTTTTGGTCCACTGACAAACTGTTACTGAAAAAAGATTAAGTAAGGACACCTAGTTCAGAATAATCATTCATTTGTATTAACACTAAAAGCTGCAAAGAAAACCATGATTAACTTCAGTGGCAGCAGTCCCATAACTATCAGTAGAACCCACCTTGCAGAAGCCAGATTATTCAATGGCATATAAAGACATACCTTTTTATCGTATACATCTTGCCAGTTTACTCCAGCAAAGAAACTATGGCGCATGATTTCTTTTGCATCATCTGGGCCTCCACCAAGCCTAAAGAGAGTGGGAAGAAGATCTTATTAAACAAGCATTACTCTTAAAGGGAGATTACATTATTGTAGTGGTTGGAAAAGTGACCATTTGTTTTTGACTACGTAGGAACAATTCTCACCTGCTTAATACGAATACAGGTGATCTTGAGAGAAAATGCGATAGCAGAAGTATCCATGCCATGGTCTATTCTGTTTGATTATTCCAACTACAATGTTCATTACTGTCAATGAGCTTTTTGAATAATTCATTCACTTTAAAAACACATTTAAGTTTAGCTTTCTTGAAAGACAAAGTAACATTCTGGCACTATTAAAAACCAAAACCAACCAACCAATGCTGACATAAAATTTTGCCAAGGAGGTGCCAGGCACTGAATCAGTAATGACTCACACATCTTTTTTATACAGCGTTCACTGCTGTTGCATCTGGGTGCTGTAACAATTAACCAATTACAATAAAATAGTCTCAATCTGAGCCAATTAGTATAAATTAATAAATTGTAGGCCATTGTAAATAACCACACTATTCACTGTGGCCCATAGCTTGCCAAAGCCAGACTGTCTGGCAAATCATCTTAGGACGTGAATTCCACCTATTTTGGGTGAACTTGCCCAAGGTGATTTGAGCTCACGGAAGTGGTCACTGCTGCCAAGAGGAGGGTCCTACCCCTGCCCATACCTCTCCGCTCTCCCATCCACAGCATCATTCTCACTGATGACTGCGAGCCGAGTCAGCTCACTAACCTGGAAGAAAACTAACTCCACAATGAGAAAATGAGGAAGAACTGGCCGTTTTTGTTGCATTAGCAAGTCAGATTTGACTCAAGAAGTTTAGTGAGCTGCCTTGAGCTGCTGCTGTTGGTAGAGAAAGAACTACACACCCAGTGAAGGGAACCTCTGCTTGTTTCAACAGCACGTGGACTTTCAGGACTGCTCAGCCCTCATCTAACTTCTTCCTGAGACTGGCTATCCTACTGGTCTAACAGAAAGAAGCTGCAACAGAAAAAAGCTAATCTTAACTGAACAAGCAGCCCATACATGTTAAACATTGACAAGCAAAGTGGTACAAGCAGTTTCTTTCATTAAAAGGAACTGCTAAAAATATAAAGAGAAATTTTAAAAGCAACCTTTTCAGTAAGATAATTTCCTCTCTAAAGCATTTATTGTAAGGAGCCCTAATTCTCACAACCAAGAAAAAGATCTGTATTGGTACTACCCTGGCTGACAAATTACAAAAATCTTTATTCTGGACTATGCAGTAACTGGGTGTACAGTTAATTCTCATTTCCAAGCTGTGTTCCTCTTTGTTTCTCAACTACTCACTGTAAAATTCTCTACATCTCTGCAAAGCATCACAGTTAGCCTGCAGCCTCGACTTCTCTCAGTATTTTCCCATCCAGTTGCTCAGGGAAAAGTTGAGTTGCAGTTAATCTCTGTGCTCCCACCCTATTTCGCATTAGCGATCACCAGAACTTGAATATGAATAAGCTTGTAAACCTAAGTCTGTAAGAAACACTACTCTCTGCAAAGATTAATTACAAGAAAGTATCTTTTCAATTCTAAGGTTTAATAGATTTGATGGGTCAGATTGTTTGGAGAGTAAAATGCAGCAGAGGATGCTACAGGAACGAATTTTCACTTTATTCTCCATGTATTTGTCTAGTTGGTCACAGTTTGCTTTTACTGCACGCAGTGAATTCAGTTACGCGGGCATTGCTGGGCAGCATCAGAAAGGCTGACCACTTGTGTTGTCCTGGCTGTTGCACTTGGCTGTGTGCCCACAAATCCTTCAGAGAGACACAGCAACCAGCCCTTCCCTGAGTGCCAGTGAGCAATGCCCACTACTGAAAACTTCTGGAAAACAGACTGAAGATGAAGGAGGACTAGAGAAGAGAGACAGACAGACAGAGAGAAGAATGCCTGCAGCCTTAAAACATGCCAAGAGACTCACCAGAATAACAGAGAGATTAAGGAAAAGAGGGAACCTACAGACAAATCTCACTGATTTACAAAGACAGAGGTTTGGTTTAGAAACACAGAGGACTTGACACTACCGGAAAATGTCCCTCTCTCCTAGGCAACAATCCGAGAGGGAAAAGCCCACCACAAAAGGGCACAGACAGCAGCTGGGTGATACTTGCTTTCAAACTACTGTATTTAAATTTAACTTTGAAGATGTATTCTTTAAGGAGTTACTAGTTTACATGGTCTAATATGTGATTTATTTACATGCCCTAATAAGATTTAGCTGTGGCCATCTATACATGTCTCCGGGCATGATCACTTCCAAAAAAAAGTGCTGTAGTACCCCCCCATAAGACCCTAGAGCCAACTCAGGGTTAACACTCTAAAAAACAATTGAGAGCTTTCCCTTTATTCCAGTACACAATCTAAACCTGAAAAGATCCCTGTGTCTGCTGTGAATGATTAAAAAAATGTTCTCTTCCATATGCTTTTTCCCCTTCTGCTTGTTAAACTCACTTTATGTACCATTGCTGTATTGAAAAAGTGCAAATCTGAGATTGTATGGTTGCATATAGCCCTTTCCTGTGACTGACAGGTCCTCTGGCCAGGAAGACCAGACACCACCAGCCTATTTCTACATTACCTTGTATAATTACAGTACTTATTACGCCTGTATAGCCAAGTAATCTCACTTACCGCTTATTTGGATCCTTTATCAGTAGGCCTGATAGTAATGATTTTGCATCTGCAGACAGAGTTCGAGGAAATTTTATGTCCTCCATTAGTATCAGTTCAAATAGTTTCTCATGATCTTGGTTGTAGAACGGTAATCTTCCACACATCATTTCATACATGACAACTCCTAATCCCCACCAGTCCACTGCACGACCATAGTCATTATCTTCCAACACCTAAGACAGAAACCAAAACCAGCTGTAAGACATGATCACTTCAATCTCTTTGTTGCATGTCTATGTGAATGTTTCCAAGACTTTATTTTCAGTGTGCTACAAGGATTCCCAGAACCTGGCTCAATAGATTCAACTGCATACTGAGTCACATCCCTGAGCTCACAGAAATTCCGGGCATACTGGGCACCGTACAGCTAAAAGCAAAATAAAAAAGCTGAGAATGACCTGCTGAAAATGATCAGGACTGCATTTCCCCCTTTCCTATGCCCTCCACCACTCCATTTATAACGTAGGCAGCTTTAGGAAGAGACACTATCTATGGGCACTACTGCCTTGGTTAGAGCATCCTTCTGCGGGAAGAAATAAGGCTTCTCCTTGCTCAATCACTTCCTCTCTCCTTGATCCCACCTGTAAGAATAATGCCTCAAATTTAGAAACACCTTAATCTTACTAAGACAAGCTTAGCTTCTTTAAGAGCCTTTTTTGTATTAAAAGTCCTCAAGGCGTTTCTCCTGACAGTTCCATTACGTTCCATGAAATAGTCCAAATACCTGAACTGTGCTCATGCAAAGAAATATGTTTCTATGATACTGTATGATCACAGAAATACGGTGAAATTTATATAACTTGTTAACCTAATACTTCCAATGTTGTATACCTAAGAACAACCTACTCCCACAGCCCTTCTCCCAGCAGCCCCAGAGAATTAGAATAAGGAGTCTAAGCAGTGTGTCTTGACCTTAACACACCTTCATAATAAACTGTAGAAATGGAGACAACATAGCAGCCTACATCCATAATGAAATCATAAGCAATAAGGAAATGGAAGGCTACTGAATATATACATATATAATTCCAATTTCTGTGAATTTTTAGAAGATCATACACTTTCATTCAAAAAAGATGCGACAGCTAGAAGTTAATAAATTGTAATACAGAAGGCAATACAACTGTATGTACCAAATTGCCAGTATTTGTTGCAGAAAGATCTATTAAAGAGGCAAAAACCTTATAATATTAAATTAGACTTAAATAATAAACAGAAAGTTCAAAGAAATGCAACTAATAGTTGGAATATATTTACAAATAATTAAATTATTATTTATCAATAATTGTTTCTGTACCACTAAAAGGCAGATTCTGAAACGCAGCACATATGACTGATTAAAAAAGAAACAACCCACAACTGATCCACCGGAAACAAAATAGTTTTTGCAAAGACACATGCAATCACCACCCCAAAGAGCTCACCCAGATTCAAACTGTAAGGATGTAAGTGGACTGTAAGTCATTTAGACTATATATAGTAGTGAAAATCTGGTGATGTGTAGTAAAGCCTTCAGGCTTTAATGAATATGGTAACCTCTAACAGATCAGAAATAACCTTACTCCATGAGTACATTATCTTGTGATTGTCTAAAAAGTGTAAGATGACTTCCAATAATTTCCTCTGAAGCAAGGGCAGATATAGTCAGTCCTCATCCATCTGGGGACACGAAGTGGCCAGACCACATCACAGAACACATGCACAACCCTAACCACTCCTAACAAGGGGTGTCAAGCGTGTTTATCTGCCTCTCCTTTTTCTCCCCCAGTAAATCAGAGCCTGCTCTGAAGTATCTGGTACATGCTATTAGCAAAAACAAAATGCAATCTGATCCAGCATGGCAATTTTGACAATCCCAAAGTAATTAATGTATTCGTATTCCTTGTTTTCACTGTCCTTAAGGATTATTAGTAGAAGCATGATGAAAAGAAGTATATTAAAAAAACCTCTTGTGTATATAAGATTTAAAATCATAAATATTAACACATTAACACATACTATTTACAACTGTGCCAAAACAAACTGCCTCATTACATCATTGATATTTCCAAACAGAGGGTGAAATTTTAGAAAGTGTATAATACAAAAAATTATCTGAATAAGTACATATGACAAAACTAACTAAAATAACTCCCGCATTTTAAAACCGATTAAATGGTTTATGAATTTGAGCATATTGCAAGCTATTTGCTGAAAAACTGTGCACGAAATCGGTAACAATTGTCTTGAAATCACCATTCTTCTGCCACAGAATAAAAGCATTATACATTTTTCTACTGTATCTATTAGCACTGTTACTATTTCTCCTATCTGTACAGTTACCTACTCCTTTTTTTGAAGCTAGTAAAATACACAAAATTGCAAGGCAGCAGTAGATTCTTTTTACAGGAAGTTGAGGTGTGGTTTGCATGTGTGATTTATAAAAGAAGGCAACTGGAAGATAAAACGTATCATTCTCTGAACAAGGCAAATCACATGGCCAATCACTAATGCAAACTGTATCTGGGGCTTTACCTAATTTATGCAGGACTTTACCTAATAATAATAAAAAGTATGAGCAACCTTTTGCTGCATTCCCACAACAGCAACAAAACAGTGGTACAAAGAAAGAGCCAAATGTGATTTTTAACCTCTTTTTACATAAAATCATAAAAAAGCATAAAAGCTGGATTAACTGCCTCCCGAACCCGCATATCACCAGCCGGGTTCTCATCCCCAGCTGGCAAAACTGGCAACTCTTTATTTTTGTTTAAATACCTGGTTTACAGCCAGCCAGACAAGCAAGAGCATCAAAAGGGTTTCATTTAGGCAAAAGGAAAACAGCCTGAAAACAGTGTAAATAAAGCAAAATGCATCTCAACTTATTTTAATAGAAATGTAATAAAATTGTGCGTAATGTATTCACAGTAAATACACGCAATTATTTTCTTTAAGTCATTTCTACTCCTCACAGGGTTAAGAAACTCCAGGATTTGTAGACTGTGACAAATCAGTGGAAGTGCGGGAGTCCAGCAGCTCCTACAACAACCAAATCCATACAATCGGGGCAGGCATGAGAACATGTCTATACACACTGCCCTAGCATTACAGAAGCCTTTCCAAACAATTCTTGGATTTGAGGGATTTGCTTTTAATGACACTGAACATAGGTCAAGAAAGCTTCAACTCAGTGCTAAAATGAACATGACAGACAGCTGCAGGCTTTGTACCTACGAATAATTCCAGTTTTTGCCTACGATGAGGTAGGTAGCTGCTTTTAGAAATGCCTCCTTTGGCTGCCAGGGCTGGTAACTGCTGTCCCTCCAGAATTTGTGGGCTATCCCTGTAACAAGTGGGGTACCAGCCCAAGCACCTGGCCAGACACAGACACAGTGGAAAGTTTGATCTCTTGGACTTTGTACACCGCCCTTAAAAGCTGCCTCCATCATCTCCAGCCAATCCTTGTCCCCCTGCTTGTAAGGACCCACAAATCTGTCTTTAAGCAAATACACTGTCCAGACAACCCAGTCTCTTCAAGGTCACAGCAGGAAAAGCAGCAGGCTCCCCAAAACCATCATAAAGGGCACAAGCTCAACCACTCTTGTATCCGTTGTAAAGTAATATATTAATATTTTCTAGGAGTGTCACACAGAAGGACCACATGCAACTTAGAAGCTACAGAAACAGCAGCTATACTTAGTATGCACTCAGGTCAGGTGCATTTTTATGAAGTTAAGATGAAGTTACATGCCTTCTTCCACAAAATTTGGTTAAACAGTCAAATCATACATGACTTCCATTCCTTCATCCACTTCACACACATGGGGTGCCAAAACCCCGAGACACCTCATCAAGGTCTAGGGGAGGTTTTAAGAGATGAGAGCTCCAGCATGATGTGAAAATTTATAGTCGCTCATCCCTATTTTATACCTCACATCAGCACTGTACCCAAGTGATTTCCCAGTCTTGGGTAAAGCTGTGTGCTGACTGTAGTTCAGTCTGGAAGATACCACAGATTATGGGAAATAAAACTCAAAAATTACCATGATTTTTATGACTTGAGGGAACCTTACTCCATTTGTTTTTAGGACTCTAGTTCAACAACTGTTTTTTTCAGAGGCAGTGCCAGCCCAGCTCACACTCTTGTTTCTGTGCCCTCACCACAGCTTTCCTTACCTTACCAAAACTACGCAACACATTACATTAGAGCGTAGACCAGTACTAAGAAGGAAGGAAAAAAGTTTCATCCTCAGTTATTTTTCACCTGAATCAAGTTTTCTGACCTAAGCCCCTCAACTGCTGTGTGAACAGTTGTAGCAGCCCAGGTGAGAACCCAAGGCCAGGCAGCACTGGATGCGGCATTGCTGCAGAAAGAAATCCTTGGCAAACTCTGCCCCAAAGTTAGACCACAGAAGTTACACTGACACAAACAGCTGCAACAGCTGTGCTCACCCTCATGGGAACATTAAGGGCCTGATTCTCATCCCAACCTCCATTTCTCTAAAGCACTCCAGCAGTATAACAGGGTTCCAAAGCAGGCATAAACTCATTGCTGCACTGAAACAACTGCAGTTTTTACAGGCATTGATGCTCCTCTAAAACGTACACCTACACCTGCAGTTGAAGGATACAGCTTGGGTTTATCCAGATGCTTTTAAAAAAAGCTGCAGAGGTGCTACTGAAGTTTGTAATTTTCCAGCCTTACATATACATGCAAGAGGTTAAGTAACACACCTTCCAACAAGCAAGAAACATTAGCCAGGCATCTGCTTCCAGGCATCTGCAGGTACTTCAGTGCTTTTATGAATGTTTTAGAGGCACTGGACAGTATGATAGTTTCAGCTGAGGGAATGCTATTGATTTACCTTAAAACTTTCATTTGTACTGTGGCCAAAACACAACTCAACTCTTCTTTAAATTTACTGAGATAGCAGGAATGGCCAACTGTAACAAGCGAAAACAAAGCATTCTTTAGTGACTCCACTGTTTCTGCACACTTGGGTTACTGGAGAGTATTATCAGCAATGACCACGTATACGATGGGCTAGTGCTTCATACATAGAGCAAAGACCATCAAGCCCTACACACAAAATAAAAAAAAATCAGTTCACAGCCTGAACTTTGCCTCTGTGATGACTAAGACAACACAAACACACTGCAGGGCCGCTAAGATCACAGTAATGCAATTGTGTTTGCCCCTCACACATAACAATTCATTTTGCTGACAAATAACTACAAATCCAAAAAGAAAAATATTCTTATATTTGCATTTATTGACAAAAAAAGGCAATCTTCTAATACTATTTCTCACTGCTGAAAAGTCCAGTTTTTAGGACTTGAAAATATTGATACAAATTGTTAGTACCACTGGAAGTTTTCTCTTTCTGAAAAAATAAAATCCATCAAAAATAATTCCTCCTCTATTTCAACAGTGGTTGTAGATTTTAATCTTTATCAGCCAGTACATCTCCAGGTGTCCTTTGCTTTAGGTATGTCACTCTTTTAAGAGTCCACAAAATTTGACGTCCATTTAATTTTTATAGTGAAAAACAGTAAAAGATAGCCTTTATTTTCTCTTTATTTCTTCAGTAACAAGAGCTGAAATTTTTTTGGGAGGCAGCAGCTTGAGACACATCTGCAAACTCTTATTTACAAGGGCTTCAGGCAGAGACTTTGGAAGCAAGCAATTAAATGAGTCAGCCAAAGAGAAGTCAATAGATACACATGCAATGCTTTTACAAGATTCTGTGAAAATAATTTTTTTAAGAGGGTTAGCCAGCAGTATAACAGGTGAAGTGTGTGAGCATCTTAAGTCAGTCACGTATTTCCCTTTGCCTTCAGTGAAACTAGGATTCCCTGATACTTCACTCATTACAGAATACTGGACAAGGTATGACTGCCTCCGACACAAACTGAGCGAATGGAGAAAATCCCTTAATTGTGTTTTTACTGCATTTTGTTGAAACAAAACACCCCTGATGAACAGCCTCTGCAATGTTTTTGGTTACACAGCAGAAATTCACACAATGAAGAAACGCACTTCCCACAGACCTCTAATCGGTAGGTAGCTGCTGTAACTTCTGGACTCTGCAAACAGAGACAAACTTAACAATAATCTTGAGCACGAAAGGCTTCATAAAATTGTCAGTCTTCTACAAAGGGTTGTCAGCGCTGGGTTTTATCTTTAAAAGAACAATATCAAAGTATTGGTTTTGTACTTTGTGGTAGATAACCAAGGCAACTTACGGGAAAAGCAGCTACATTTTTGACTGAGTTATGGTTTCTCTTAATACATTAGATAAAGATTTTCTGATAGGACATTACAAGTAGCTTGTTGCTCAATCAATAATTTTGACAGAACAGATGGGAAAGTATTTAAACATCTAAACAAACTGTCTGCACACCTATGTTGTGAAAGAAAACTGAGAACTTGGATACACCAATGTACTGTTAATTTAAGGGGAAAAAACTGTTTTCAATTAACCTTACAGTTCAGGTGCAGTGTATGTTCCTTAAGCATTCCTGGTAACCCTTCACACATTTTTATTGCTACAGTTGTTGGTCTGCTAACAAATATTCACCCACGTATCATTCAACAAAAGTTAAAAAGTATATTTGCTAGAAGTTTCTATCAACTGTGCTAACAACTACGAGAAGTTTATAATCTAACACTAATGAGCAAAGGTAATACCCATTTCTTTACAGAACCAGACTTCTATCCAAGTATATGAAAATCCTTCCTGCAGAAAAGTACGTTCGCCAAGCATTATAGAAATTTAGTTACTATAACCATATCTTGGTATGAACAGTGAAACTTTTGCTGCGTCAATAGCAAAATAAACCACTTGAATGAATACTCGTCGCTTTTATTATACAGAGATGGAAAGACAAAACATCAAGGTTAGAGATGCCCTGGGAAATGGATACCAGAGAATTAAGTCAAGGAAGAAAGTTTTCTATTACTGCTCTAATTTTCTACAGCTAATTTTTGCAGGTAGTTTTTCTCCATTTTCTATCTGGCTTGCACTGCTGTTATACTTCTGGTCCTAATGTCGACTATCTTCCTAACACATTTTTGTACTAGAGATTTTCCCCCATCTTACCTAGATTTTTGTTATGTAACCTTTAAAAAAAAAAACCAAACTAAAGTCTTTTTCGTTTGCTGGCACACAATGTTCTGCATCAGAAATAGTACATTCTGATATAAATGTGAATTAAGCAGAGCCTCCTAGACTAAAGAGCATGTAATACTAATTAATGCATTAAACCTCCTACAAGGGACTCTGACTTCAGTAGAATTGAAAATCTAAAAAAGTTAAGCTATTGCACATGAAAAAAGTATTCTAACAGAAGACTGCAAGAAGTCAATGGCAACTCTGACAATAAAAAAAAAGTAATAAAAAAAACCAAAAACAAACAAACAAAAAAAACCCAAACCCCACCACACACCAAAATCAAAAGCCCACTGAAAAAAATATCATCACATGAAAAAGACCCCTCACTGGGCCTATTCAATAGACACAACGACAACAACAACAACAAACAAATAAACAAACAAACAAAAAACCAACAAACCCACAATCAAAACAAAACAAAAAAAACCCATAAAAACAGAGAATTAAAATAACTCAGTTCCAGAAGTAAAATACACCTTTCATGGAAAGTGGCAAATAAAAGCAAAAGATTATTTCAGTCTACAGAAAGATGGCACTTGTCTCATAACTACCAATTCCATCGTTGGAAGCAAAACTGCAGACCTGTTCGTATCTGTATTAATTATCACTGTACTAGCAGTAGTCTCTATAACATACACTGCTGTAAGATACAATATGTGTAAGAAGTAATAAATAATGACAATACTATGATACTTCTTTCTGGTTGCTCATTCTTCCTGAAATGATTTTGAATTCTTACCGATGTTGAACAGCATTTGTTCAGCTTTTGTTTATGCTTCATTACTCTCAGAAAAACTAAAGGCTTTTGCTGAGATGGAAATAATGTTTGCATTGATTAAATGAAAATTAATAAAAAAAAAATCTTCCAGCATGTTATTGAGACTGTCTTTGTGAGAATTGTCATACTTATTTGTTTTCTAAAAAAAATGTGGGTTTTATTAGAAAATTGTTCTCCGCTTTAAAGTTCTGGTTTGAATACAACAGTGGTTTTTTTTATGGCAGTGTGGAGCTAATCTGTTTTCTAGTCTTATTGTTTGTTTTATTATTTTTGCATATTTGTTACATCTTTCCCCTTGAAAAGTCTGATACTGCATGTGGACAATTAGTTTTTGTGTCTGGTGAGATTAACCAGATTGCATGAAAATTCAAATTCTTGTTACCTCATTGGTTATCTGGCTTCAGGAGAAAGTCTAACTCTTGTCCTAATTTATTTGTTGTTGCAGCAACTCTTCTGTATGCGTAACTGAGCAATCGGTTCATACCCCCACCTAAATGCTCCCCCATCTTTTCATTTTAATACTGCTTATTGCCAATAAATGATGTTCTGCTCTGGATACCCTGCCCTGTCCACATTCCATCATGTTCATCTCAGGGGCCCGCTGGCAATGCCAAGCTGACAAAAATGCCCAAATTCACATCACGAGCATTTTTGATGACTTAGGAGCATAAGATGACACAATGCGGCACACTAAAATATAAGTAATAACAAAACAGAAAAAAGACCACATTGGAATTTTCATGAGGTGCTAGCATTTTAAGATAAAACAACTTTTTGCATTTCCATTACCTTTCAATGTAAAAAAAAATAATAATTTGGTACTTGGAATTCTAGTGTAAAGAGAAAATTCCATATTGTGAATCTCCCATAAATCAGAAGGGAAAACATTTTCAGGCATAGATGCTATTCCTCCTCACACCCCCCACTGGTCCTCACCCAGAAATAAAATGTAGCCAAATATACAACAGACAGCTGTTCAAGAGCACACGCCAACACTAAACCACATTTCCACAGGTAAAATAAATTCTATTGTGCCTCTGCTAAGAATCAGATTATGCATGAAGCATCTAGGTAAACAGAGAGTAAATAAACTTGAACTATCCTTTTGAAGCCAAAAGAAAATTAGTTAAGCAAAGCACAACAACGTAACTACATTGTGTGGGTATTGAGTAAACTCACTATACTTTCAGGAAAATGAGTACAGGTTATCAGAAATCAGCGCTTTGTGGTATTAAGCAAACCAAAAGTAAAGCATTCTGCCTCAACAGGGAGCAGTAATGTCTCATACTATAGGTTAAGACAAACACGTACTCAAATATAAATATATATATATATATATATAAAATATAAAAAAGAAAAATAATTATGGCATCAGTGTTGGTAGAAGACTTAGCAATTAAATATCCATCAATTAGATACTTTTGATCTTATGAAATAAAATACACCTCACCACTGATTTTTTTTTTAAAAAAAGAATCTCTTATTTGTTCATATAACTCAAACAGATATGAATATTAAGACTCCATTAAACTAATGCAAATGAATAAGCAAATCATCAGTCCCCATAGTAGCCTTTGGATGTGCTGGTTCACACACAAGTATTATATTTTTTTGTCAATTATGACTTCTCTACTTCCTTAGCTTTACATTTGCTTATATGACAAAGAGGTAATGCTGGCTGTTGCAGGTTAGCTTTAGTCATACGGGTATCCCTATTAAATACTTAATTTATTTACCATTGTAAAGAAGAGGGTTAAAATCTTTCTTGTGACATCAGAAGAAAAATATTACCACAACCTGCAACAGTACCAACATGTGACATTAAAAAATGACCCTTTTGACAGCATTCTTTGAGCATGGAACACAACTGACTTAAATGCATCATTTTAAAAGGAAAGAAGAATAAAAGTACCATCTTTCCAAGTTTCTGGCTGATAAAAACTAATGCTCTATAGGGCAAAATACACTATATAACATACTTTCCTAAATACGCATTGAACACTCGTAGGTTTCATTTGGTTTTATCAGTAAAGTTTTGGGGAGTAGGTTCTTTTTGTTCTTCTTTTTTTTTTTTTTTTGGGGGGGGGGGCATTATTTTGTTCATTCTAACTTGGCGATCAAAGAATTTTTATTTTTACACTATTACAGAAGTGCATTTTTCTAGGTTTCCAAAACCACCTTATTCAACCTTCCCCATCTGTCACCATCTGCTTCTTTTTAGCATGTACTTTTTGTGTGATCACATAAGCATGTGAAAAATAACTAACATTCAGATGATTGTCTGCTGGTACATTTGAGGACTGGGCATAATAAAAGTGAACTGCCAAAACGTACTTAACACTTCTAATTTTGTTGGGTCTTGCATGTAAGCTACATTTGATTTTCAAACTGTTTTACAGTTGGAAAGTTGATCAGGTACTCTAACTCAACAGTAAAACTGAGACTACATAATTAGCTCAGCACTAAAAAGATTATATTCAAAGAGAGGAACAAAACCCAGAAATACATCCACACGAGTTCACACATCCATCTTGACTGAGTCTGTCTGCACAATGTTGCCTGAGGCACAGGATAAGATGCTACAAGCAGCCTACTTCTGGACAGTCACAGCCTGTGTCTGCTCTCCAAGCTACCGGAAGGAATAAAGGACTCTCATAATTACATGGGTGTGTGGGGTCTCATGGAACTGCTGGAGAAGCAAAGACATTAAGCCAAGGGTAGAAACACGTAGAAATGCAATGTCATTCCTTAATGCAGCAGATACTGCTTCTAGGTGCAAAGTAACTGGAAATTGCCATCAAGGCACAACAGATGCATGGTGGAGGTAATCTGTTTCCAGAACTCTGCCATGCTTCAGCACAGCATTTCTGCTCATAAATGCACCACTTAATACAGTTTTAATGTGAAAAAAACAAAACAGGTCTAATGCTAGAGAAACAAATTTACCCCCCATCCTCGAAAAATACATTAACCTCACTCCAAGAAAATTTCATATACAAAATTCTTTCTGTCTTGTTAGAGCACCAGTACAGGCCTCTCAGGTCTTTAGCAAAACCACTATGACCCAGAATACCAATATATTGATATGAACACAGACAATTTGGTGGAGTGTGTCATTATCCTTTCTCTAAAAATAAAAACTTTACAGAAGGGAAGAAAATAAAAAGCAGCCCAATAACAACAGTAACTATCCTTTCACCTAAATAAACCTGAAAAGCCACCGACAACCAATCTTCATTAATGCTTAACAGAGGTAACCAAAAATTGGTGAGAACTTGCTATCTAGAGCACGATGGACGATGGAGCCTAACATAAAGTTTCTTTTCCACAGTCTCTCTTTACAGAATTGTTCCAACTCTTAGAAGTTCATACTGGTGTTAAAGCCTTGTGAATGCATATGCCATCTAGCAACATCTTACCAGCTGCTTTCCCTTAATTTGTGCCATTTTCCACATATTCTAGTCTCCCCTATTTAACCTTTCTATCCAACAGATCTAGAGCTGGAAAATAATGGCACGGAGCTATTACTTACATAAAATTTGCACAGAATTTCAAAAAGCAGATTACTACTTGAAGGAGATAAAAAGGAATCGGCATAAGCCACAACAAAAATTATTCTGTCCTTCAGTTGTTCTGTATTCCTAACTGAACAACTCTCCAGCAAGCTCCTCTTCATTTGAAGTTGCTCATCAATTTCTCCTGCCTTTTGTGTCTTCCTGCAAAACATTCAATTAGTTTCTATTAAGAGAAAACTAACAGAATAACGTAATCTTCTTTAATCCAAACTCCCTTTCCTGCCTACAACCACACTGCCCCCCATAAGAAAAACCTTCTCATCTCTAAGCTGATTTTTCTAGTGTATGAATCTACCCATGAGAGCATTAGATTCGCTTCATGAATTTCTTCTACCTGCTGTCAACCTCCCTTGCTATCCTCCTTATTTTACCTGAATTTTTCTGTCCCCCATTTGAAAAGAAAAAAAAAACCAAAGGAAGGCAAAGAGAAAAAAAGAAAAAAAAAAAAAGAAAAAGGCATTGGTTGTATTACCCCGTGCCACTTAATCTTCTCTTTGGCATAACGTGCCGGTTTTCTTACACCCTAACCTTAGCTAACCTCTCTCAAAGGGCCTGCTCCAGTTTATCCATGATGTTGGCTACTTTCATCAAGTTTTTTGCAAACAAGCACCTTCATGCTTTTCCCCAAACCTGCTCTTCTGTAACATTCACACTGTGACTTCTATCTGCATTAAAATCCCTGTTAAAAACACTGTTTTGCTACGATCCCTGCAAAAAACTGCAAACGTCAATTTACATGCTGGCCTGTCTCGGTGCATTTCAGTGCTTCCCTCTCTGCCTATATATCATTTAGTTTCAACTCATATCTGACGAGCTATGTGGCAGATCATCATATTCTCAGTCCAAAAAATTTACCAGACTGCCTTTGGCAAATATCCTAATCCAATCCAAGCAAGCTCTAAAAGAATGAAATAAACATATAGCTGCACCAGTGACAAAACGCTTTTTCTGCCTCTACGGCAACTTTTTATAGTCTGCATACACCACAACATTCTTAGAAAATTCAACTTCTGTAAACATGGGAAAATCGTTTTCTCTTGCTATAACCATGCCTGCAGTCCAGGGTACCATGCTTCCCCTTGCTGAACTTCAGCCACTGAACTTTGATGGCCAAGTTCTAGATTTTGGGTCACTCCTACATCAAAGACATACCCCTCCCAAAAAGAAAAGCTGTAAATAAGAAATTAAGTGAAAAGTGAGGAAAGACAGCAGCTGCTTCTTGATAAAAGAGTTTTACCTTTCATTTCTCTGAGATAAAACTCAGGGAAATAATTGATTACACATGATCTCTGTCACTCCCATTTCTTCAAGAAAGATCACACACCAAAAAAAAAAAGCAGCCACACAAGTGTTGCGTAACTAATCTTAGCATTTGCTTCATCTCCACTGGTCTCATTTTAAAATGAGTTATAAGACATACAGACCTTCTCATGCCTATGGACAAAGCCCATGAGTCTACTCTGGTCTTACTTATTGTCACATACATTTAAGAGATAGTAACTCTCTAAACTATATTGAAATGGTGCTGCTGTATTTTTTCTTAAAATAAAAGACTACTGTTCTTATAGGAATGCATTCATCCATCTAGTCTGTATTTTTATGGTAATAAAACTTAACAAGATCCAACCATTTTCCCTGTTATTAGAATACATCTAAATATCATTGATCATGTACATCAATGAAGAGTCATTTATCATCCATGAAGTCCCTTACAGACTTGTTCATAGCTAAAACATCTTCTCTCCTGTTATTAAGAAAATTAAAAGCTTCAAAATTAATTTCTGGTATTTAAACTTGTATCTCCTGTGACACCAAAACTTGGTACCACAGTGACAACCCTACTAAAACTAAGACTGTACATTTAGTCCTAAGAACTTGAACTGAAATGCCGAGAGCCAGAAACTGCAGTCTCATGTAAGAAATCACCCTTATAAATGAACAGAGCTGCAATAATTTTTATTTCTCTGCACAAGTAGCTTCATTTCCTGAACGTTCTATTAAAGAAAGTCTTTAGAGATCAGTATCTTTATTAGCAGGTCTTTGTTCCCTGACGATAAACTGAAAACTATCAAAATCCATCTGCTTTTAAATGTCTCCCAGGTATATTTACAAGTACTTTCTCAGTTTTATTCTTTCTTTATTAAGCAAGTGATACTGTCTGGAGAAGACACGCGGTCCAGTCCTACCTTTGCCACTGCAAAACTGCAAAAGAAACATTTTGTGGGTTTTTTTCTGAAAAAAATTAAGAATACATCTATGTTTCCTAAATGGGATCACAATTCATTTTTTCTCCTTGGGTCTGTTTATTCTCAGACACCACAACGATCTCTAATGTGACAGCTTACTTTGAAGGATAACAATGGAAACAGACTCCTAAGAAACAGTCTCTTCCTCCTGGAAAACTACTAAGGAATGAGAAATCATAAAATATTTTATACCTTTCAAATGGGGAGTACTGCCGATTCTTAGAGGGAAATGTTAAGCATGACCACTACAGACACACACAAAAAGGCTTGCATTCGTTCTACTGCAGATGATAAAGGTATTTCATTATTTATCAGATAACCAACTTATTCTCAAAAGACTGTATAATTTGACAAATCTTATTCATCCTTCAATAATTGTGACCAAAATGTACATCTGTACTGTAAACATATATAAGCCCTGCTATTTGACAGGAGCAACTATTTTCTTCCTAGAGAATGTACTAATACCCTAACATCTTTCATGCTTGGCACGTACCTATGTAAGACAAGCACAGCCAATGCTATTTTAGTTTTCTTTAAACTGTAGAACACTGGTGTTGGATCACAGGGAAGGTCTAGGAGAGGACAACAAGAAGGGAATGTACCTGTGCACCACCTAGCTGGAACCCCTGCACGCCCCTATAACAGCCCCTATAGTGCTTGGTGAAGGTATGCATAAACTTCGAGGTGGGTGCCACAAATGATAAATCAGTGATGGTCCAGAAAAGTAATTCTAGCCCCAAAGATAAAAACTGGCTCCAACCTGGCAATCTCATTGTATTTTTTTTCCTGTGTCCCACCATCCATTTGATCTTTGCATGCACAGGGGCATTTTTCTGGATCTGCCAGATACCAGCACAGTCAGTCTCAGGGTTCTATATGAAAGGTCAGGCCCTACCACATGAGATGAAAGAGACTTTTCAACAGACAGTGGGAAGGGCTACTTTGATCTCAGAAACATAAGGTTTGCAGGGAAAATGCAGCAACAGGTATGCTTATTTTCTGACTATGAGTAATTTGGAAATCACCCTGGGAAATAATTCTTTATGGATCCACTAGGACACCTTCACCTCAAAGAATGTCATGCAAGGAGGAAATCCACCTTACTCCGGCTTAGCTACTTCCCTGTTTTCCTGTTGGAACTGAATCCACAACAGTGAATTAATACAAAAGCAAGTATTAAGTCAGTTCTCAGGCTAGGTACAGATTCCTCCCAGTGCAAGGTTCCTGGGTCACCTGCTTCCTGGCTGGTCGACAGCAGCCTCAGGCTACCCCTGCATTTTACGCAGTACAGTCCTAGCGTCCTCTACCACCAGCCAACAAGTACATGGGAAACTGAACCAAAAGGTCTGCAGAAGGGATGCACCCATCACAACTGACCGTGATGAAAGAGGGGGGTGCAAGGGTATTATTAAAGGGACAGATGCTGAATGGATTTCTCCACGTAACTGGAGAATATCTGGCTTCTAAAGAGAGGCTGAAAGGTATCTATCTGCCTTTACGCTTACCACGACCAGGTAAAACATAAGTATATGCTGTCATTTGTCTTGGGATAAACAAGCAGGAATTAAGCAGGAATTCACCGCAGTAACAGGATTAAAGTCCAGCTGTAACATTAGGTTCTCATGATCTGCAATTTGTCAAAAGGTAGTAGTAAGTCTTTAGCATCTGGTAATGATTCCTGTGGCCTGAACTGTAACAAAAAGTGATTTTTGCACATTCATTTTCTGACACATGCACATGAACAGACTGGAGGACCCAGTCTCTTGACGGTCCCTTTATCAGACAGCTGTCCCACATATGAAAGCAGATACAATTGTCTCAGGTGAGCTACTATCCAGCCAATGCAACGGTACACACTATTGCAGCAGCTGAGAGTACAAACGGAAAGTTTTGGGTTTTGCAATTGTGTCATATACTGCTAACTTCACCCTTTTAAATAAAAATGTATGGATAAAGGTGTTGAGTCATCTTACGGGGTATCAGCAACCTGTCTAGGCTGCTTGCTCTAAACCCTTTATCCCTGTGGTAAAAGGGAATAAGTTCTTTGGTTCCCAGGGTTAATGAAGAGTCAACGTCCTTCAAGGCAGACTTATATAGGGTGGGTGTCCAAAAATACTTATAACGGAAGGTAGAAGAGAGGAGTAGGACTGCTAGAGAAAGGCAAAGTGGATCAAGTAACTTGTGGTGTCTAAAACCCAGAATGATCCCTTGCCAAGTTCGATAGAAGAGAGCTAATGTTTCCAAAAGTGAGAGATGGGAAAGCAGATGAAAGCAACTGAACAGGGTATCTGCACTCTTTGAGAAAGTTTTCAAGACTGCTGACAAGACAACAAGGGGGTAAAAGCTGGCAACGACACCTGTAGTCTATACCAGTGATGACAGTATCATCCCTTGCATTGTTCTTGTTGCTGGAACAGATTCTGAGTGTGGAACAGAAGAAAAATGGCCACTGTACCAAGCCAAACAGGTGGATCTGCAGCTTCTTCTAAGTAGCCATGAAAGATTCAAAGCAGGCTAAGAATAGTTCTGGAACCCTTAAATGCAGGTAACTGCTGAGTGGCCCTGCACTAAACACAAAGGAGATGCCACAGATTGACACACCAGATAGCAACATTCTGCATCCAAGTCATCCTTGGAATCTAAGGGATGGGAGTCTGCAAAGGAGACCAGGTATTAGTGAGTTTGTCTTCAACAGCTAGAGCAGCTGGTGACTCACCAAACAGCTGAAATGAACACAGTTAACCAATCAAAATTATTTAGGTACTTCAAACCCACAGTTTGAAAGGATGACTGCTCAGATTTCTCTTCACTGCTGAAACAATCAAGGAAGACGGAACCAGATGGATGGAAAGAAATTTAGTGGCTCCTAAGAATACTGACGTTTCTTTTATAGTTGGAGAAAAAGAATGTATCAAAAGATCATGCTATGAACCAAAATGGTTTCATTAACTCTGCATACCATATTCACTTATAATCAACTATTAGCAGTTTCAATTTCCTCCCCAAGTGCACACTGGAGGAGACTTAAAATTTGCTTTAGGATATTTAGAAAGACTCTCAAACCCTCAAACTTGACTATCCTAAAATCTTCATTTCCAGCCAGCAGTATCTAGAAAGTGATGTATACCAGTTTCCTTGACATCCTTTAATTGTAAGGTTCAGAATAAAAAATGAAAGGCAATCTAAACTTGCTTGTTTAAATAGGCACCAGCGCTTGTTACTGCTCTTCAGGAATCAATACTCCTGAAAATCGGAGGGTAACGAGCTATGCTGAATCAGTACCCTCCTCATCTACTCCCTTCAAACTAAGGCATATTCTTCTTCAAAGGCAACACGTAACAACAGACTTTCTGGTGGTGCTGAGTTGCTGCAAGAGGTGGGAAACCCTTGAAGGATCCTTCTCTAAAACAAATGGTAGGACTGAAAGGCTTGAGAAGTCCTTTAGGCTGACGGGAAAGTTGTCTCAGTATCAGGTGTGTACTATGCCAATTAGCAATCTTGAACGCTGACAAGACTGGAAAGAAGCTCTAATTCAGCATCCGCAGAATCCTTGGCATGGAGTAAAAAAATAATGCTGTCTTTCATGTCAATACTGACATTGTGTCTGGCTACCCCAGGGGAGACGCAGAATGACATTTCTGAGCCCCACAATCAGCACTGTTGAATGAAGAGAGAGGACAAACCCCACAATTTTGACAGTGCTTTCCTTGCTTTTTCTCAGTAGGCGTCAGTAGCAGAGCTGTCAGCACTAACACTGGGGTAAATCATTCAGGTGACTTGAGCTTCCACAACAGATTCTCAAGTGGCCAAACCAGAGCTGTGAAGGGAACCAAAACAATGTCTTCATGTCCCATCTTTTTATCCGTCCTCAAGACACATGTGATGTCTGGCATACTGAGTGCTAGCTAATGGTAAAGATGCGGTGACACACTCTGGGACGCCACTTCTGCTTACATATTAGGAAACAGCTACGTTTTTCTGCCTATCTCAACCAGTTCTGAGGTTGATACACTCAACTGTTTTTAGCAGAAGCATCTAAAATTTCAACTCCCTCTCCCTGCAACTGGCGAGTTCAGATAAAACTCAGCAATCTCAGTATCTTCCTATTCCCCCTCGCCTCCATTGAGGCTATATAAACGCTAGTTATACAGCTCAGTTAAGCAGGATCATATGTTCCAAGTGACAGACAGATGGAAGATTATTTTTGAAGAAATCATTGGAAGATAAAAACTTTACCAGAGGAAGGCAAACATGAGAAGCAAAATGCACGTTAGAGGCCTTTTTAAACACTAAGAAGCACAGCATCAATATATATATATAATCACCACAAAGAATAGTAGCACATACAATTCTGAATAACAACTGCATAGTATTCATCGGGCAGACTGTCAGTTCTTTACTACAATGAATGGTTTTCAGCAGACAAACATCACAGTCTAAAATTAAATGAAAAATAAACATTTTATACTGTATTACAAGAACATATTCTAAATCATACCTCAGGTGCCAGGTATTCTGGAGTACCACAGAACGTTTTCATAGTTGCTGCGTCTGTGATTCCTTCTTTGCAAAGACCAAAATCTGTAATTTTTATGTGTCCATCTTTATCCAACATTAGATTTTCTAACTGTGTTGGGGAAAAAAAATGTTACCATAGTATTTCTTAACAGGACAGGCTGATGCATTACATCAATTTTGCAAAAAAGATACAGAGTTATTGCTTGCAATAGACTGTAATTTGTTTGTAATTTCCAAAAAAATACAGCATCTATTATATTACAGCATTTAACAGTGTTTACTGTTACACAAGTTAAATAATCACTTAATACTTTAATAAAGTAAATCCCAGGTCAATAGAAGTGTGCCCTTTCATTCTTAAGTTTTAGAAGTTTGGTGCATCTTCCATAGAACAAAAGTAAAATACTTTTCTAAATCAGATTTTCTAAATCTAAACATTCTCAAGATATAATCAAATAATTCAAGGTTACAATTACGGCTGTCATTTGGTAATACTTTATAGGTTTCCTTTGCTGTAACATGACCTTCATTTATCAAGATACATTTTACCTACTACACTGTCATGAAACAGCTAGTATATATCCATAAATCCTTAAAATACCTGATATCTTCCACAACTTTTTCAATAACAGACAAAAGTGGGGGTAGAGAGGCTAAAAAAAAAGAGGATAGAAACAAAACCTTTGAGGTAAATTCCTCCTTGTATATTAGCAAAGACACTGTTTTTTAATTGTGCATGTGTACACGTGCATGCTTTGCCTTGCTTTTTAAATACATGATTCTTGCTTTGAAATGTGAAAAGAGAATACAGCCTGTTATATAAAGAACAGGAATAAAAATTACTACTATATGGACTATCTCAAAAGCACGGCTATTCATCACTTTCCCAAAAGCCTTTTATTAGCAATACTTTAAATACAGATAGAACCAAAACCAAGTGAAACATACTTCTCAACAACTTTTCTTAACCTTTTTTTCTAAGGTATGTAGTGAAAATGCTAACAAAGAACAGTCTCCTGTCTTCCTAAGTCTGCATAAGCCTGAAATACATTCAAAGGTATGTGTTTCCTGTTGAGTCTAAGTGTCACACAAAGAAGATGCAAAGTCGATGACACCAGCAATAGAAGATTAACGATGTCAAGTTCCTCCTTCCTTATTAGACTTTAAATCAACAATCATGACCTATCATTCCTTGACTAGACAATTCCATATTTTTCCAAGATGCCACAGCATTTCATGTTATTACAACAGATTCTGCTACAAAAAGGTAACCCAATATTTTGCTTTCTATCTGCCTCCCTGAGCAGAACTTGCCTACCATTGCCTACTTCTCCTTGGTTCCCGTGCAAAGGAGCTGATGAACAAAATCTGCTTGTGTGCAAGTATAAAGGGAAAGCACAATCCCATACAAGAAATTAAATGTTTGTCACAGAAATAATACAGTCTCATCATGGAATTTATAGGTTTCTCTTGCGTAAGTTAGTTAGGAAAAGTTCCTGTTGAAAGCAAAGGTGATTTTCCACAGAACATGGTCATGCTGTGTCACAGAGTACCTGAAGGCAACCAGGATACACAACTGTATACCCAGGCAAGCCTAAGACAAACTACATTCCAATATTACAAATCTTCCCCAGGATACAAAAGACAAAATAACGTTTAAATTAAGGCTGAATTTATTTTCCTATTAAAGTGTTCTGAATTGTTTTAAAATGTTTTCAAACCATACAAGAACATAACTTTTTGGTGAGATAAAGAGAATGCAGTCACATTGTCCCAATTCTCCATTTCCCTTGTTTGGGGACATTGAGAATTACATTTGAGATATGTTGAAATCCAAGTTAAGTTATAATTAACAGGAGGGGAAAAAAAAGATCAGAAGTTTAAATCTCCTTCAAGTACCACTAAGGTATGCTGTTTCTTTTTTTCATTAAGTTAGCCAAGTAATATAGCCATCTATAGATTGCTGTATCAAACAACTTCCTTCAGCACACACAGAACTTTAAACTGAACACAGGGGTTTTTTCCCCATTAACTCTGAATAGTGCAACTTTATAATTACTTTGTGTTTGTCCCTATAGTCCCTGCAAAAACAAAAATTTGATTACTTTTTTTTTTCTTTTTTTACCTTGAGATCACGGTAGACAATCTTCCCAGAATGCAGATAGTCCAGGGCAGAGACAATTTCTGCACCATAGAAGCGTGTGCGGTCCTCTGAGAACACCCGCTCTCTCGACAAATGGAAAAACAGCTGCAGGGTAAACAGCAGGGACAGGATTGTAATAATTACTGATTTAGTGGGGGAAATTAACACAAACATAAAACACCTCTCATCACCATATTGTGATGATAGATAGTGTACTCTCAGTGGACACTCAGCACTCTTAGACAGCAGCTGGCTTATCTTTTCTGGGTTTCCAAAGGGAGAAAGCGAGCTGTTAAATCAGCGTTTTAATCAATATACCAATCTTGTTTAAGGCATTCTGCTTGCTACTCATTTAACCTTCAGTTACCAGAGGAAAAAAAAATATGCAGCAGAATCATTATGTACTTCTCCCTCCACTACCTCCTTAGACTTTAAGTCACTGAGAAATATCACTAAAATACCCAGATTCTTGTTCCACCTTAAAGTTTTTCAGTAATTTATTAACTTTCTTTTGAAGTGAAAAAAGCCTAATTCTTCAGTAGACTTCGACTGAAATGGTGAACTGGCATTTTACAAAAACAGCACATTCATACTGCTAGCAATATCATGGTCACTAGAAAAAACAAACCAACCAGTGCTTAGGGCTTATAAAAACAAATCTACGTATTTAGTGTATTTCTTTGCTACAATATAAACATTTCTTTGGGGGTTTTATCACTTCTTCAATACTTTAGAAGTAACAGCCCTTTGCAGGCACTTCTTCAACTGAAGTCTTCAGTGAAAAATACTGGTCATTACGTACTGCCAGTAACTTCAGCTGCACTGAAAAAGCCTGAAGTAAAATTCTATAAGGTTGTCAGCATCTTACTGGATAAAACATCACCCCCAGAACCTGGAACAGTACCTAAAAAAGCAGAATTTGGCTGTTTGATTCAAATGCTCTCTAAAATGGCTAGCTTTATTTACTGTGTTAAGAAAGCTTGGGAAAGTCCTACAGCAAAGATTAGCATGTTTTCTGTATTCTGCTCCAGACCTGCAGGCCGCCTGCCTTACTCCTTCAAGCTACGATGTTGGTTTTTTTTACCACCAGGGCTAACCATCAACAAAACAGAAAATACAGAAAATGTGACCACTGATAAATTAAACATAGGCAAGGAAATTCATAAAAATCATGTGCATTTTTTAATTTTGACTGCTAAAAATATCAAGTAGATGAGAATTCCAGAATGGCAGGGTAGTTAAAAAAAGAACCAAAACCCAAAACCAACCAGCCAAAAAAACAGTAACATGCTTAATCTGTCGTTATCACATCCTACTTTACACCTGTAGGAAATCTACACTGCTCACATGGCACAAATCAGTGTAAGAATTACTGCAGCTACTTTAGCACGTAAACTTTTCAACAAAGTCAATCCTATAAGCTTCTTTCCTGACAGTTGTACTTCAAAAGAAGAGTATTACTTTCTTCTGAATCTAAACAAACTTCCCACTAAACTGAGCCTCTTGGCAGCATATACTTGTACAAGCAGAGACTTCACAGAAAACAGAAACTGCAGTATGATTTAGAGTATTTCAGTGTTGTTCATTATATCTGCATTCCCCGTTCAGTTTCTTTTTGAATTCTCAAGACACCCTGTACAAAAATGGAATGCCTGCATGAGAAGGAGGATCACGATTCTGTAGGTATTTCAGTTGCTCCTGCTGCTCTTTTCCCCATTGAAGCACCGATCCTGGCGGTGACATCAGCCCTCCCTGTAGTAACCGGCTTTCTGTACTGAGGACTGCTTAATTGCCCACGCAAACAGAAAACCACAAGACTAAGCAACTAAGTCTGCCTTCATGAAGTGCCTCACATGTCATAAGACTGGGAAAAGAATAAATCAATTTCTCAATTTGTGGGGCCTTTTCCACACATTTTTTGAAAGATTTAAATAGGAAACAAATGCTGCTAAGTAGATTTTAATCCAAATAAAGCAAACTACAAAACTTACGTATTTATGTGTTTATGTCTGTTTTGTAGTCTCTTTCGTAAATAATGAGCTAATATCATTCATTTTTAAGAGTTTTATTTGTTTGGATGAAGTCAAAGTAATTCAAAATAAAGGTCAACTTTTAGATCACTTTATAATGTGTACAAATAGAAAACACAACTGAGAAATTTATAATATAATCTCCAATTAGCCCTACATTCCTATCTATATGAGAGGACTATTGCAATTTTCTCTATGAAAGAGATGGATCCAGTAGCTGAGCAGCAAAGTCTTAGAAAATTCTAACAGCTCAGGATACTAGCCAGCAACAGATTTATTAGTTCCCACAAAAAAGTGTCCCGATTTGAATCTGTGAGTTGATAACCTGACATATTAACACAACACAAGTTTATTTCCTTTAGTGTTTTCTTTCCAACAAAATATTCTCAGTATTAATTCAAAATACTAACTTCAAAGTAAAATGACCAGCTAGAAATAACTAGCAACAGTTCTGTGTTTGCCAGAGACTGAGTTCCCAAGTCAGTGTATTTTAATGTCAGACGTTTAACTACAGTCATTCTTCATAAGCATTCTTCGTATTATTATAGCACTTCACAGACTTGTCATCAAACAATACGTGCTAGTTTTTAATGAAGAATGTACATTCAGATATAAAAATGTATGTTAAATGCAAATTCCTACACTCAAATACATGCTAAAAATTCTAAAGTTATTTTTAAAATGATAACAGAAACATCTAATTCAGTGAGATTACAGCATTATTTTCAACAAATTACGTATTTGGTTCACTATTATGAAATAATTGTGCCACCAGGCTCTGTTTACGATTGTCAGAACATGAAGATCAGATTTATTAAGTCAGAGAAGGAAAAGAAGGAATCGGATGGAAGGTTCTGAAAAACACTTCCAACATGTGCACTATTTATTGATTTACAGTTATTAAGTACGTGCTATAAAGTCATTGGAATTGCAATCAAAATAGCTTTGGCACAAGGAAAGCCATTTTGCATATAACATTTTTGATGGCATACTTGAGGGTGCTATAGTTACAGTGAGGACTGGAGCTATAAATTTCCTGGTACGCCTTTATTTAAAAACTGAACAACAATGTTGCCGTGGGGTTTTATCCTAATAAAAAATGTTAATGGAAAATTTTTAACAAATGAAAACAAAGATCAAAACTAAAAGTATATTCAACTGCACATCCAAGCATGCCACATATATAAAACACACAACCTTATATCAATCAATACATTAAACTTCTACACATGCTATTGACCTATTTAGCACGTTGAAAGTTGTATGACTGCTTCTTGCTGTTGTATATCAGGTTTGTGCAGCTCTGCAATTAAACACATTTTATATTTGACTATTGATCTGACTCTTTTGCAAAGCATTTGCAGTAGCAGCCTTGACGTTTTGAATTATTTGTTTATTGTTTCAGACTTTATACTGTTTCTAGGGACATTCTATACCCAAATAAATATAGTACCCTTATCTCGCACTATCATAATTTTAGGCTAAGGAACATTCTCTCATTTTCGTGGTTTAGGAAAACAAAATGGGACACAGCCAAGATAAAAATGACAAAGCTTACACCAATATTCAGTCATTTTTCATTAGGTAGGTTGTATATTCTATCTTCTTTTCTAGACAGTAACAGCACTTGTTCAATTAGAACAAACCATTTAGTTCTCTCTTGCCTAATGAATTGAAGCAAGAGCTGCGGAAAAAAAAGAAAGCCAAGCAGAACAGAGATTGAGAATTCTGGAGTGGAGAAACCATCTGAACAAACTGTAGAGTCTCATTTTATTATACAGATAATTACCAATTAAGTTTGTTACAAAGTACAGAATTTGGAATTATCCTGAAAGTGCAAAGCAAGGAAGTTAATCAACTTATTAGTCAGCTGAATCAGTGCACTTTGCAGAGTAATGTATGTAATAGATTTCATTCCTAAAGCTTTTCAACCAGCAAAATACTGGAAAATAAAAAATGAGAAGCACACAGTACAGTCCAAAAGTATTCTCCAACAATAAAGAGCCATTCTTAGAACATCGGGGTTTATACCACAGTTTACACCATTCTGTGCGACCCAGAAGTTGGGGGAATACTGTAACATACTACTAACATACTGCAATCAAATAGTACTCAAAATTACAGGCGTCACAAAAGGAAGAGTAGGCAAATCCATACCAGCAGGAAAACCATCAATACTGACTGACTTTTTTTTCAAAATGTCGATATGACAAGGACAGCAAAAAATGTACAAAAAAATGAAGGGGTATTCTTTTCTTTCAAGTAGGCCTGTGTTCATCTGCAAGTACTGATAGTTTTACTTATTTAAAAATATTTACATTAATATTCTGTATTTTGAACCAAAAAAACCATGCAGTATTGCACGATAAACTGTATTTTTTTTACGACACATGCATAAAATCTGCCATTTCAAAGTCCCGATACTGGAATTTGGTCATCTCAACTAAGCCAGATGAGTGTTGGTTTTTTTCTAAAATCAAATTTCAATGCCTTAAAGCCACTTTAATGTAATTCCTTCAGTATAACAAAGGAGTTGAGATATAATCACAATGGTGGAAGTATCCTTCTAGCTCTATACTGCAACACAGTTTATGATCAATAGACATGGCTAAGCACTTAATCCAGACAGTCCAACAGCAACACTAAAAAATGAAAAAGTTAAGCTTTCAGCCCACAACAAAGTTTTCAAGATTGGGCCCTTAAGCAGCAGAAAATTAACAGTAGAAGTTCTAAGTATAAGGAAAACATAGTCAATATTTCCATCTGAAAAAATTCTTGAAAAAAATCCTCTAATGTTTTTATATATATATATATTTTTAAACCCTCTAATGCTTTAATATATTTAGCTACAGAATAGGTTTTGGTTTTTTTTTTAAAGGAAGTCAAAAGAGAATTCCATACAGTAATACTTTGTACACTGTAAAGAAACACATACAGTGTAAATATAACTGATGCAGTTACATTTTCATTATACTGTGTTCCCTTATTAACTGAGCTAAATAATGAGAAGTTACATAGGCAAGGTAAGGCAACGATAAATTGGTACCATTCTGGTGGGATATTAAATTCAACATGGATCTGGATTTTTCATCAGTATTAAAGATTCATGTTTAGAAGCATTTTAACATGATTTCTTCTCCTCCCAAATGAAATTCAGTAATTCAGTGACCCCTTCCTTGACTGTTTTCCTTCCCAACCACAGGAACAGGAACTCAAGACCCCCAGTACTGACTACACTTTTTACTACTGTAGCTGGGCAACAGCCTAAATTGTGGCATTTTCTTGCTTTCACCTAGATGAGAGTCAAGAATACAGACACAAATTTCAAGAACTCCTTCCTTTGAAGGACTGTTCGGGTAATGTGCTCCTGAAAGGTGTAGTCCATGAAAATTCCCAAGCAACTGACCCAGACACAACTGTTTAATTGAAAGGAAATCTTTAATGTAACAGAATTTTAAACAGAAACACACTTAAGGTAGTACAGCTCTGGAAAGAATCAAAAGCAACATAGTACTGCTAGAGGCAATTTCCCACTGGAAGGATATAATTAAAAGATGAGTTTTCAACACCTTCAACAGTAAGAAACCATTGTAGGGAAATGAACTTCCTTGGAACACAGAGAAAACAGTAGAGGGAAGCAGCAAAAGAAAAGTCTGTGTACCATATAGGACATACACTTACAAACGGCAAAAATGTTGGCTAAACTTTGTGCAGCTTATTTTCAGTTGTTTCGAGTTAATAACAAGGCTAGTTTTACAAAGATTAAGTCCTTTGTATTGCTTACCAGACAGTGACTAAAGTCTGGAATTCACAGGAAAATTTCCTAAGATTAAAGGTTTTCCTATTTAAAAGGCCAGTTTGTCCAACTTCTAGATCTCTAGTCAGAGAGAAGCACGTAAGCATATCAAAAGAGTTTCTTCAAAGAAAACTGCCAACTCTTATTTCCCACTGTGGCAAAAATTTATGGTTAGCGTCACAGAATTAGGGAACCATCAGCAAACAACATGAACAACACTGACAAACAAGAGCACCGTACCTGTTATAAAGCAACCCACTCTTGGCATAGTACATTGCAATTATTCAAATCCCGATAAGCAAAAGCAGACTGCCACCCAGAAACCCATGACACGAGATGTTTGCAGCAGTTGGCACAAGAGTGCACCACCCAATGCAGAGGAATGCAAGATACAAGCCCGATCAAAACACGGTGTCAGAGTATCCTCAATCACAAGAAAGGAGTCAAAAACATTCTCTGTGGACTCTGCTCTGTATTCAAATAGGACAGAAAGGTACCTTTCAAAAAGATGAGTATCTAAACAACAGGCTGATGCTAAAAACATACTTTCAAAGTGCATCCCCTGAGATTACAGAAATGCAGTAAGGTCTTGCACAGAGAAAACTAAGAATTATTAGCTACTTTCTAAGACATCACTTTAAAAATCATTGAAGATAGCCTTGACTTAATATTGGTGATATTTCAATGTCAAATAAGCCAGCTGAGTGACCAAGAGATGCTCTTATCCCATCACTGCTGAGGGAGATCTTTGTGTCTAGCTCACCTAGCCATGAAGGGACGTCCAGAACTGGGTTTAGCCATACTGAGTTAAACAAGCCATCCTCCCATATGAGAACCCTACAGCTGCATGTTTAGCCAGGGCTGGTAGACAGCCATGGATGAGAAAGGATGTAAATGGCCCTCAGACAGGACCCAGAAACTGCCAGAACAACAAATGCAAGACAGGCGCTCTGGGGGCGCTCAAGCATTAGGCTTACAGCTGAAGACAGTTTTATTGTAGGAGAACACAGCAGAAGGACAATGCAAAACACGGTACCATGCTGCAGCAATTCCTGAATGAAGAAACAGTTTCTGATAAAAAAAGCTAGTGGAACACATAGTCTCTTAACGTTTTTATGCAGCATATAGTAGACAAAATAAGGAAAAACCCCTAGTTCATGTTGTAACAAGATACAAACGGCAAACAGCACCTAAAAGGCAGATAAAAGCCCTCTTCTTAGATTGCAGTTCTCTTTAATTCCATTTGATGGATATAGTTTTTGATATTCCGTTCTTTAGTAAACAGCTGGAGGACAGCAATGGCTTAAGGCTAACACCCCCTTAAGAAGTTTAGCACTTAAACTGAAATTTCCAGAGTACACAGCAAGGGAAGGGCACAGCAGCAGTGAAAAATATGAACACTGCACTCTTTTCTCATAGGTATTTGCAATGGCTACAACAATGAAGAGAGCACATACCTCACATCAGGACAAAAATAAGACTGCTCATCATTATTTTTCCATGTTTAAACTAGATTATGACTGTTTCATGCTAGAACATGCTATAACATGCTTGAGGATGAAACAACATGCTATTCGTAATTATTTCTCTACCATGAAATTATCTTTCATGATACAATAGTCTAATTTTTTCATTATAGGAACTACTTTTGACAGCATAGTTATAAAACATGTCTACATTTTTTTTAAATAAAAGTTTTAAAAACTTTTTTTTAAAAAAAAAAAAAGAAGGTCAAAGATACTACACAAAGCAAAAAATCCAAGAAAAACTTAAAAGTGTAACCCAGAGACAGAATTACCATTACAAGTGCAGAACATCTTTTTTAAACTTACCTCTCCTCCGTTAACATACTCCATGACAAAACACAAACGATCCTTTGTCTGGAAGGAATATTTCAAGGACTTGCAAAGAAAACAGCAAAACCAAACCAATTATCATCTTGTATTAACACGATTTCTTGCACTTCAACTGTAACAAAATTTAATTTTATCCTCTTATGCAGACAATTCTGACTTGGTGAGAACTTTCAGAGTAATTAAAAGTGTAACTTCCTATCTGGAGCATGAAATAATTTAACACAAAAACCTGCATGTCTTCCCTCATCTCTGCCACACGGCCATTGATACAAAAAAATCATGCCTGTTGTAATATAATACTAAGTAGCTACTAAAATACACAATGTTACACTGCATTTCTGACTGCCTTACATGGTACCAGCTATTCTCACTCATCATATTTTTATGATGTCCACTTCAACAATGCCCATGGACAGACTACCATATTCTTATTAATTTCTCCCAAAAGAAATCTGAAAAGTGATCTTAACCTGCAGCCTGCTTTCATTTCCAAAGCAAAGAATCTCTGGGTTTACATACTATGCAATGTTAAAAACACTTGAGTGCCAAATTAATACATCTATTTACATACAATTTTGAAATTTTAACAAATGTTATTATCATAATTAAAATTCTTGACCTATCAATGTTGATTTGATTTTGCTGGGAAAAATACCACCAAAGAAAATCTACAGATGTGGGCTTGACCTAAAAGAAACAAAATGCAGTAGAACTACAGTTAACAAATTCATAATGAGATTCAAGTGACTTAAATACTGCATGCCTCCTTACAGGATTTGTTTCATAATACCAGAAAGACATGAAGATACAACTGCAGCAACGGTGTTGCATGATTTGATGGTAATTATGCCTATTCCTGCTTACCTTTGCACTCTAATTTAAGAAACTTCAGGGGATCTCATTTCTGTCTACTGAATTTCCAAGAATGTTTTGACCAAGCAATGTGAATGCAATCCTCTGCTTTCTAAATGGTTTATGATTTTTGAAATAGGAAAGCTTTGATGTTATACTTTGATATTTTAACGCAAAAAAGAAAAAAATCTCCCCTAATCTTGAGATACAGCATTATCTCTTGAAATCAACAAAAGGATTTTCTAATATAATCTCAAAGGAGAGGAATCAGAATTACTTCTACAGAAAGAAGTCAGTTGTAAAATTAAAACTATTAAACATAATTTGACATTAATGTCAACATTTTCATCCTCTTTTCAATATTTCCCTGCTATTAAATATTAACCATATAAAGACAAAGACATTGAGGTAGTAGGGTCCAAGTTTTGTTGCTTCATGGGCTACTTATGTTGAATAAATTGGTATTTTTACCATTTTATTGAATTCTTAATTAAGTTTTCTTGGTAAAAATTTCTTACTTGACACTATGTGAAATCAATAACCTTTACTGAAAAAGCATTCATATATAAAAATCACAACAATTGCACAACAGTTACATTCTACAATTAAATTTATTTTCAATGCAGGTAAATTATTAGAAGCTTTCTTTCTGAACCCTTCAATACATATTCTGGTAAAGGGTATCGTATAAGCACCAGATAGCTACTACTTATTTACAAATCTCCATGAGAAGGACTTTGGGATTTGCATATAAATTATGTTCATAATGGAATACAAATGATACTGAAAATTATTTGCTCATGTACTTAAAAACTAATTCCTAATACTTACTGTTAAAAAAGGGTGTCTGGTGTTTTTCAATACTCTGCTTTCTGTAAGAGTATGAGCCACTTCATCCTGAGAAACAAGAGTGGAAGAAGTAGGTCTGAATTAAGATATAAAATTGTTATTTAATTAATTACAAGGGAAAGGTCAACACTTTCGAAAAAAGAAAGCTACAGCACAGTTTTGGAAAATGGAACAAACCTGAAACAAACAAGAAAACTCACGTTTTCTGAGAAAATGTTTTAAGGTTTGGCAAAATATAATTTAACATATTTTATTTGATTTTCTTTTTCTTATTTTCTTGCTGTAAAATGAAGCCTTTAACTTTACAGACAATGCAGGGAAGGAAGAAATGCTAATAACGGATTTGATAGTTTAAAAATACAGTCATCACAGCTCTGCAGCTCTGGTACGAATCACCTGAACAACCTACCTACAGAGCGACGGGATCCATTTGCAGGAAACATACACAGGTAGTCACCGACTCTAAAGCCTAGTCTCATCTAGCCTAACGTTAAGCGAAATTGGTTTGAAACATTTGCTTGGTTTGGCGTTTGTGCTTCCCTCCCTCCCGCACTGGGCGGCCCTCAGGAGCCAGGCGGGACCCCGGCCACCTCCATGGCGGTGGGAGATGTCCACATAATACCTGGCCCATTTCCAGACAGATTTTGAGAAAGGGACAACTCAGAGAGAGACTGTGACGCTCTCCCATCTGCGAGCCAGGACGGGCAAGGTTAAAGAAAATGCTGCGCCAAAGGGAGAGAAAGAAACTAACGCGGCCCTCGTGGGTGGTTGTCCCCTGCTCTGGCCACAGCCTGGGCCCTCTGGCCAGCCCCGCCATGCCAGAGGTGAGCAGCAGCCCGGAGGGGACAGCGAGGCCCCAGGGGCAGGGCTACGGCCCTTCACACCGCCATCTTGTGCTAGGGCAAGGGGGACAAAATGGCGGGAAGAGGGCGCTCACCCAGCGCCACAACAGTGAGCGGCCCCTGAGGGCTAGGGAGAAAAGCAGGGCACTTGGGAGGTTCATATTATGAATACACAGTCATTTTATGGAATTCTGCATGTAATACATGCAGCGAATCCCCCCTCCCCAGGCTGCCAGGGGCCGGACCTAAAAGCCAGAGAGCCGCTGAGCTGCTTTAGCTGTTTTCTGTAGCGCTAAGCTACCGCTGAGTGTTATATTACACAAAATTGAAGACTAACTTGGTGTGACTCAAACTTCAACCATAAACATGCAGAAGTAAATGTATTTAGTCAGAGTATACTTTATTATTGCTACAAATAATACCAATATATTACTGTACTACACATGCTTATCAGACTCTGAAGATAAGGTATTATTAAACTAGAAAGTAAACACAGATGTCAGGAGTTTTAAATTACACTTCGAAAACTGTCAAAATAGGAAGTTCAACAACAACAACAGAGGTAGTGGTAATAAATTACGATGCCGTTTAGCTGAACAGCAGCGCAACACTGAGTACATACATTACAACCATGTACTGGGGGAAAAATAAACACACTTCAAGGAGAAAAGCAAGCCTAAAGTTTTATTTATTTACTTACTTTTAAACCTCAGTGTTTCAACAGATATGGGGTATAAAAAGCTGGCAATGGCCAGCTTTTCCGTCATTGCCTCAGAAGTTTTTAATAATGGCAGCAATTTCCTGGTAAGTGTAATATTAATCTGTCACAAACATTTAGGATTGCCAGGTTTAGGCTGAAACGGGCAGATGTAATACAAGTTTCTAGATACAGCTGTCAATGCACCAGTTTTCTGCTTCATATTATGCCGTTAAAGGTATGACCTTCTGCAGTGTATATTATATCACATTACTATTCTACCTAGTGACTGTATCCTTAGCACTGATCTCCAGAGCTAAATGTTATTGATAAATCCCCATGACATACTCAGTCAAGGACTGGGCTAGACAGCTAAGCTCAGGCTCAAGCCTGCTTTAGTTTTTAGTTTGAGGAGGAGTGGAAAAACTGGTATGTGGTGACTATAGGGGAAAAAACGTGACCACACTACTTGCGAAGATCTAAGCATAGTCTTTGTTTCGTTGTTTCATCAGTTTCTTATCAATATACAACCACACTATGGAAGACTTAGAGAAACTTCCTTCAAAACAAAATAGCAGTTCTGAGGAAGTAAAATTTGAAAGACTGAGGTGCTCCCATTTTCATCACAGGATGAAAGGCATCTTTCCTCACACCTTTATCTTCTTGTTAGTCTACAAACAGGCAGAAAAACAGACCCTGGTTTGCTTCAGGGAGTGCCAGGTTCTGCCCAATCTATCACCTAGCTAGCTTTCCATTTTCATATTTCAAATCAATAAACAGTTGCATCCCTGATAGCTTCAAAGTTTCTCAAGCTTTACACATACTTCTATGAACAAGAATTTTCACTCAACAGAGACACAAAGTTATCAGAGAATCAGTTTTAACCCATCTAAAAATCCAGTGCTATTGTAGCAGCCAGCAAAGTAAAAAGAAATCCTAGAATTCAAAAATGTGTTTTGTACTTATTGATACAAAGAAGCAAGCTGAAATGCTCCGAAGGCTGGAAGGGTATGAAGGAGCAGCAGCAGAGCAGGAGTTCATAGCAGTCAGACGTAAGAGTCCCCTGAGGACCCCCTGGGTGCCAGGTATCAGCAGAGCACTGGGGAAGGATGTCAGGCTGGAGACTGGGCCACAGCATGCAGCAATCAGATAGACTCTGAGACCCACAGGGCGACCCACAGAGACTGCTGCCATTTATAGCTTTACAAAGAGGACCACTGAGATCCTCCTTTCCACGCAGAATCAGGAGAACACAGCAGTGATACCGCCTCTTCCTCATTATCGTTAGATGCAGTAAGAAGAAAAAGTACACTCTAGCTGCTGTTAGTACAAATCATGCACACACCAAGTACCCTGCCAATGCACACGAGACAGCTGCCAAGGGCACACAGAACTCGCTGGTCAGTCTCTTCCCTGCTGAAGACATAAATTTAAGTCTCTCCCCCTACACCAGGGCTGGTTTAAATGAAACTCAAGGAAATATAATTGTCTTTGAGGTTTCTACTCCTCTTAGCAAATTTTATTGAAATTGATCAACACATTCAAAAGTCATTAGAAAGTGAGTGACAGGCAGACAGATGAGCATAGACTGCAAAACTCTGTAAACCCTGTTTCCATAAGCCGAAAGGAAAATTAGAAAAATCTGAAGAATATTTTAGAATAAAATATATGTAAAATACAGCAGTTCCCATCCACATTGTTTTAATGAATGAATACTGTTATTGTCAGCCTCAAGCACTCAAAAATCTCAGTCAGATTCACATCCTTCAAAACCCTTCGTACTTAATAATTGGGATTATTTTTAATTGTGTCTCATGGTGACAAAAGCATGTAGGTTCTTTGCTCTCAACTTGTTCTGTGCAGGTGAGATTCAAAACTTCATAATTGCTAGAAACAAAGCTGAGAGTAGATTATCTTCAAGTTTGAACTTAGTAAAATTATGACCAAGCACAAGAGCTAGTAATACTAAACTAATCAAGCTTAAGTGACTGGACAATACCAGATTAAATGATGCCATCAGACATCAGCTTCAGACTTTCCTTGTTCCTCAAGAACTGAAAAAAATAAATTGTTAATCCCATGCACAGCAGTCTTTTCTAACATAGCAGGAACAGAGCACAGGTATATTAAATTAATTGCATTTATCTGAATAAACCTGCAGAAAAATTTCTGTAGTGTGTAATATATACCACAATACACTTTTTCTTGTTTTAAACTTGGATTGCACTATTTTCCTGCTCAGTGAACTCTCTCAATGCTTTAGCACACTCTCGATTATAAAACACTGGAAAAAGGTATGTAAAATAGGTACACATGCTTTTTTGTATTCTTATTTTCTGAAGATATACACATATTTCAATCAAACTCAGTTACCATCAAAAATTAAATACCTTAAGTATTCCATTTTTGGTTGATTTGGTTGATTACTCCATTAAAGAAAAAAAAACACCTGATATTAAAAATATAACCTTCCTTACCTTTGCAATAATGACTTCTTTTTTCAAAATCTTCATAGCATAGTATTTCCCACTAGCCTTCTCTCGGACCAGGATAACTTTGCCAAACGTGCCTTTGCCCAGCAGTTTTAAATAGTCAAAATCATTCATTGTCTATAAAGGAGCAAAGAACAAGGATTAGCAAGACTTACGCTATCCAGTTCCAGTATGCACACAAGTGTGTCTGCATACAATCAAATGCTGTTACCAATATAATATAATCAGAACAGTTTACAAAAATAGGTACACTTCTATGAATAAGTTCATAATCAGAGAATCATTTAGGTTGGAAAAGACCTTTGAGATCATCAAAGCCAACTGTTAACCTTGCACTGCCAAGACCACCACTAAACCATGTCCTTAAGCAATGTCGTTTAGACACCTCCAGGGACAGTGACTCAACCAGTTTCTTGCGCAGCCTTTTCCAATGCTTGACCACCCTTCCGTGAAGAAATTTTTCCTAATATCCAATCTATATCCCCCCTGGCACAACTTGAGGCCATTTCCTCTTGTCCTGTTGCTTGTTACTTGGGAGAAGAGACCGACCCCCCCTGCCTACGGCCCCTGTCAGGCAGTTGTAGAGAGTGATAAATAAGGTCCTCCCTCAGCCTCCCTTTCTCCAGGCTAAGCAACTCCAGTTCCTTCAGCCACTCCTCATAAGACTTGTGCTCCAGCCCCTTCCCCAGCTCCACTGCCCGTCTCTGGACATGCTCCAGCCCCTCTACATCCCTCTTGTAGTGAGGCGCCCAAAGCTGAACACAGGATTCAGGGTGCAGTCTCACCAGTGCCAAGTACAGGGGGACAATCACTCACTGCCCTGGTCCTGCTGGCCACACTGTTTCTGATACAAGCCAGGATGCTGTTTGGCCTTCTTGGCCACATGTGCACACTGCTGGTTCATGTTCAGCCGGCACTCCACCAACACCCCCAGGTCCTTTTCTGCCAGGCAGCTTTCCAAGCCTGTAGCGTTGTGTGGGGGTGTTGTGATCCAAGAGCAGGACCTGGCACTACTCCCTGTTGAACCTAATACAACTGGCCTTGGCCCACTGAGTCAGCCTGTCCAGATCCTTCTGCAGAGTCTTTCTACTCTTGAGAGGATCAACGCTCCCGCCCAACTTGGTATCATCTGCAAACTTAGCAAGGGCACGCTCAATCCCCTCATAGATATTAAACAGGATTGGCCCCAATACTGAGTCCTGGGGAACACCGCTTGTGACTAGCTGCCAACTGGATTTAACTCTATTTATTACTGCTCTTTGGGCTCAGCTGTCCAGCCAGCTTTTTACCCAGCATAGAGTACACTCATCCAAGCCATGAGCAACCAGTTTCTTCAGAATGCTGTGGGAGATGGTGTCAAAGGCTTTCCTAAAGTCCAGGTAGACAAGATCCACAGCCTGTCCCTCACCCACTAAAGTGGGTCACCTTTTCATAGAAGATCAAGTTCATCAAGCAGGACCTGCCTTTCATAAAACCATGCTGTCTGGGCCTCATCATCTGGTTGTCCTGTACATGCCACCTGATGACATTCAAGATGATCCACTCCATAACCTTCCCCAGCATCGAGGTCAGGCTGACAGGCCTGTAGTTCTCCAGATCTTCCTTCCAGCTGGTCTTGTTGATGGCCGTCACATTTGCTAACTTCCAGTCGATGGGGACCTCCCTGGTTAGCCAGGACTGCCCATAAACAATGGAAAGTGCTCAGTGAGCACTTCCATCAGCTTCCTCGGTACCCCTGGGTGGATCCCATCTGGACCCAGTGACTTGTGTGTGTCTAAGTGGTGCAGCAGGTTACTGACCATTTCCCCTTGAATTATGGGGGCTTCATTCTTCTCCCAGTTACTGTCTTCCAGCTCAGCGGGCTGGGTACCCAGAGAACAACTGGTCTTACTGTTAAAGATTGAGTCAAAGGCGGCAGTAACTATATCCTTAAACCACTAGGATATATTGTTCGATAGTAGCACACAGATACACACTTATTTCTACAAAACAGACTCAGAACAAAGTCTTAGCCTATACCAGCATTTCATGAATGCTCTGCATCGACAGAACTTCATCAACTCCTGTATTACCAGGGACACAAGCAGGTGGCATATAGTAGGTTTTGCGTAACACCAACCACTGCACTGATGGTTTCTTTGCCTGATCCAAACTGTAGTATTATACCAGTATAATCCTACAACAGTCTTAGCATTAGAGGTGGACTTTTAAAAATCTGAGTACAGATTACAATTACATTGTTTTTACATTAATCAATCTGGCTCTGAAAAGGAAGAGGTGACAAGTTTTCCACTTTCCTGTGACTCCATTATAGCGATCATTCAAGCATCTAGTATCACCTTCGTTTTGCAGGCTAAAAGTAGTACATCCAAGAGCTGGTTCCACCAACAAACAATCTGAGTCTAGCAGGTTTATCAGCTCAATTGGAGCATCACAGACGGAAAGAATACGACCAGATCATCTCAGATCCCAAAGCAGTTTAGCCACTTTCATAAGCGCAAAGCCTGAGTGAATAATCATCTTAGTTCTGCAAGTTCATTTCACAGCCAGTTCAGAAGCATCGACCCTATGGTATATGCATTAGATGCAAAGATGGGGATGTAGAAAAAAGCAGCACAATACTGAGAAAGCAGTGGCTTGCAGAGGGTCACCTTGGATGGACTGTAGGGTTTCTTTGGCCAGCTTGGGGCCAGTCATTGGCTTCCACTGAGTGTTTCCACAGCACATCTTTCAGCACACTGTTACTGGCTTGGCTGCAGCACCACATAACCACACACAGACCATTAAGGCACCCAGGACCCTTGAGGAAAGCAGTCAAAAGCTCTGAAATTCAGACACCACCACACTCACCTATTCTTACTCTAGCACTGTCATGCAGTATCAGTAACCTTCCTTCCTCTGCGAATACTACACCTCAAAACATTTATCAAGAGTAATCACACTCCAAGTCTCAGTTTTGCAAAGTTAAATATACTTAATCCTGTTACGTGTGAGGAAAAGATTGTGCCTTATCTTTCATCTTCCTAGTATCCCTTTCTATCCCTAGCTGCAGCCTCAGGCAGTTTTCTTGAATACTGGTGTTCCAGAGAAACTTCTACGTGTGTCTTCCACAATGGAATTAGTTAATTTCCTCATCCCTACCAGAAACACTTCTAACAGTGCCTATATCTCTCACACACATTACAATTGTAGAGCTATCGGGCATATCCCCAGTGGGCAATCGCAAATAGTGGCAGCAAAATATACTCCCTCTTGTGAGAAAGCATAAATGGCAAAATTTCCTTCTGAAATTATTTATTCCTTTAAGCTCAAGTGCATCTGAAGTTGCTGTCGACAAACTGTGAAAGTAATCTATGCAATTGCTCACTCAAAGTCTGAAATCTGCTCACATAAGGGGTAGAACTGAAACTCCACAAAACACATTAATGCTGTAATTCCTTAGCTTTAAGTGTTCAACCTGCAACTTAAAAGCTGCAAAAGGTCTCCAACAGACTATTTAAGGTAATACCTGGACAGCTGGATATTTCAAATCTTTATTAAAGAGAAGATGCTCTCCATATATCAGTTTTCTAGCTACATCAGCAGGAATCAAATCTTTTTCCCATTTAACGGTTGATAGGTAGTTCTAAGCAAACTAACCTTGGTGAATTCCATTCTTTGCTCACATGTAAACATACTTAAAACATTTTGCAGTGATAGATCTTGTTTTGCTGCCATCAGATGCTTCACATCAGAAAGAACAAAACTGCATTCATCCCAGTAAGAAATATGACTACAGAGATTTCAAAGGCTCAGTATACTGTTTACCTAAAGCAAACTCACTTTACACGAGTGTAAAATTTATGACCACAGACAAACCCTTAAATGATCGGCTTCTCCAAAAACCAGTATAATGTGTTACAGCTAGTGATGCACAATGTAATATGTAAAGTTGTGATCCAAGTACTATGTGGTTACTAATACTCAATCAACTGAAGGTAAGACTTCTCAAATACCACAGTCGGTGCTTTGGAAAGTCAGTTATCTACTTTGATAGTTCTATGATAACCATCAAGCAAAACCAACTACCTTTGTACTAAAGCAGTGAAAATTGACAAAACCACATGAAAAATCCAAAATGCATTCCAACACAATTCAGGCAGAAGATGAGTAATTCAGGACAGAATCCTTGGTATCATCAGTCATAAGCTATCACGTTGTCTGACAAAGAACGGCCAACAGCTTTGTTGATAAAGAATACTGAGTTAGTGACTGTAACAACTTATCACTTTTAACAGTCCAAAATTTTAGGGATTATAAGCAGCCTCAAAGGGATAACTTTTTCCCATACTTCTGATCTTCTTTGAGAGGCTGGACGTAGAGAGGGACCATCAGAGTCTGAACAAACCAGCTTAGAAAAGCAGCCCTTCGCCTGCGCACAGGAGGAGGATCTTGGCTCGACTGATCACAGACATTGGTTTGATGCTAAGGGCAACAAGCCAGTCAAATCAAAGGATTCATTCGCCCAAAATTTGCTTACATAATGTTCACCAAAGCAGCCATGAATCTAGCTGCAAGCTTAGTGAAAACAAGTTTAAAAGATATATGTATATTTAGAAGAGGAAGGTAATAGGTTTGCAAGATTTTGAGCCGTGGCTTAACAGCACGTTATGGCGGTAGTCCTAGTTCTAAGAATAAAAGTCTCCTGATGCTCTCATTCTCTAGAAGCTCAGCAGAAGGCTTAAAGATGATACGCAGTGCAGGGTAACTCAAAAAGTCTGCCAAAGAACACAAGACCTTGGGAGATAAAAACACAGATGCCATAGCTAAGGGTGTACTGAAAACTGGTGGAAAAATGGAAATACTTCCTAAACCCAAGGCATGTCGGGAAGAAAGTTTGGAGGCTCCTGTAAGATTGCATTCTTTCTCCTTGATGCTTTTCCCACCTTCTCCATTCTTACCAAACTCAGGACTGAATCTTTTTCCTCACTACACTCCTTTTTGGTTTCCTCTGAAAAATCTATTCTGTACTCACCCTGCAAAACAAATGTGTAAACAAAGGAAAAGCAATAAAGCTACAGGAAACTACACTAACCAAAGAACCGTATGATGTTCAGCCTTCTGTAAAGCCTATTTACTCCCCTATGGATGATCTGTTCAAAAGAATACACCCTACTACAGGTGCTGAAAATTCCTACCAAAGAAGTAATTTTTTTTAAATCCCTGATTTGCACAAGTATTATACCACTTGGAGTTTTCATCTGATTTCATCAGAGAAGCTCTACTTTGAAGGAATTGCACAGCAAGAAATAAAAGCAGCTTGCTAAGAATTTCTAGTGCTCTGAATTTTAGTGATGCTATTACTGTAAAACTTAAGTGGCGCATTGACACCATTTAAAAAAGCTGGAAAAGGAAAACAAAAAAAAGTGGGTTTGGTTCTTCCAGCTAATCTGGCCAGGGACATTTCTGTCATGTCTGTTCAAATCAAGTTCCACATCCTAAAGACTGCTTTCTTTGCAAACCTCTTGCTACCTTTTTAGAGAAGAACAGGCCCACTCCTCTCTGTCTTGCTTCTTAATCTGATTATGCTCTTCTACTCATATGTATACCATCTGGTGCATGCACAAGCAAAATTCACTGGGCTTAGATGTAAAATCAGGTGACAAAACAAGTTTGTAGGACACATTGTGCAAAAAAACCCTGAAATGAAAAGAAATCAAATACCAAAAAAAAGCAATAAAAATGCATTAAGTCATTATAACTGAAATGGTTCTGATTACATTAACAACTGCAAAAGCTTAAACAGAAGCTTTTCAGAAACATTTCTACAAAACAGAAACAGTTCTACAAAAATATATTTTTTCTCTGTTTCCATTAACACAGAGGGAGTGACAACTCCCCATCATTATGGTCATTTAGCATTTTTTATTCCAAAAACTTCTGAGAACCTTTTGCTGAAGTCTTCCAACAGTCAGAAATCTGCAGTGGGATTTTGAGGTTGGTTTTTGGGGTTTTTTTTTTTTGGGGGGGGGGGGGGGCGGGGGGGGAAGAATCCTTATGAACATCAGTATGATCTTCACTGACTACAAAATCTCCATTCTTCTCTATTATTAGGTGTTGAATATCACCATTTTTCATTTCACCTTTGCCTTGCAGAGTTTGCTTTTGGCTTGTTGCCAAAGCCATTAAATACTCTGCAGCACTGCATATGCACTGTCCCAGCTTCTTATTTCAGCTTTCCTAAAGTGTAAGCAGCAAAACAGAAACAAAACTGATCTTTCTTCTCCTTCCTGTTCCCACAACCCCTTTCATTGTACAGGAAAACGCACTGCCCTATGAACAAGGAAAGCATACATTCCAGGTAAACTACTTATATTAGCATTAATTTTGACACCTTGGAAATGCCTGTTGTTATGCAGTGGGTTTGTGCTCCACTAAGAGGATACACAGGCTTGGAACCGTGCTCAGGTCTTTAATAGTGCAAATCTAAATCCCTTCTATGTAATCACACTGCCTCTCAGAAGACCGACACATCTCAAATGCTGCCGCTGTCTTGCTGTCACTTATCATATTTTACCCTGGAGCACAATCATTAAACATCTATGCTGCAAGGCTAAAAGTTCAATGTCAACCTGACAATGTACAGTAAAGGTATTGTTACAGATATATATATTATTAGTTTTCACCATCTTCTATGGCAGAAAAAGGTTAGAAAAATGCATACAACGAAACAACATGAAAGAATTACGTTTGCACTGCAAACTCAAGTTCTCAAAAGTTAGGAGATGACAGAACAAAGATTTCCTATGACACCTTTGTTATATTCATATGGGTATAGTTTTCAGCCACTGATTCTTCTGTGATTCTTGCTTCATATAGTGCAATGAACAAAACATGCTCTAGGAGCAAAGGCACACGTTCACTATTTCTTTCCATTGCTCATCATTCAAAGGCACTCAGTTACATTAGCTGTAAGACTATTTTGCTCCATCAGCAGACTTCATTTAGTTTTCTACAGGTTTCACTTCTAGCTAGAAAGAACAAAGCTAGCCCTATAGAAACAGGTTATTATTTCTCATGCAATTTCTATGCATTTCTTGAGTCATGTCAATCCTGTACAGTAAATGAGACATACGCTCAAATGATCCATTCTTCAGGGGGAATCCACACTTACAGAAGCAGAGGACAACATGGAAACACAAAATAATAAGCAAATTTTTATGTGGCACTGTATCTTTAAAATACGGTCTTAGCTGTGTGTTTATCCTACTGACTCTGGAGATGCAAGTATGTTACAGCTAACAATGTACATATTCCTACTTACACCAAAAGCTGTGAAGGACTGCAGAAAAATAAAACATGGTTTTCTCTTACTTCACTGAAAACCAAAGCGGAGTTATTTTCCCAGATAGCAAAAAACAAGGTCATTAAAAGCCAAATCCTGCTAGCCTTTCTCATGCAAATTATCTAATTTGTACTGGGTATTATTTGCATGAGAAAGGGGGCAAATCTACTTGTCTAAAGAAAATATTTTATTACCATACCTCTAAAAGAGTAAACAAACAAAAAGGAAAGGACAAAAATAATATTCAAACAATAAGCAGAATGTTAACATACGCCTGAACGGTTGAACTTTGTTTTTCAGAAGTGCTGTATCAGATAGCATAACAAACAAACAGAACCAGAGCAGTTCAGCCTTATTGAAACAAAACAAGTACTTTTATGTTTGTAATACACTGAAATTTATGTAGAAACACTATTCCTTGCATATTGTTTTACCCAAATAGATCATTCTACAGAAGTTATTTACAGATTAGTCTTGTCAATTATTTTTTAATGTCATTACCTTTCGTTTATGATGGGTTGTTGAGGCATCCATCTCTTCTTCTCCTATATTGTCTATCTGTGAAGTTGGACTACAGTTCATCCTCTCCTCTTCTTGCCTCTGAAGTCTGTCTGCTACAGCCTGGATTGCTTCTGTCCATTCTTCCCTATCATGAACAAGCCAACATTCCTATCAGAAACTCATAAAATACATCCAAATAAATGGTTTATAATGTCCTTCGCATGCTATATTGCTTCAATGCTCATTTCTCATGTTACACAGCAGAAGACTCATATAAATTAATCACTTCAATTTCCTTCCAATTTCTACATTATGTAAAAAGTGGTGAAGCTGACCAGCATCAAAAAGGATTACTGTATGGTTCTTTTCAAGAATTATTAGTGTCTGGTTTTGTAAACATTGTAATAGCAAAAACCTGAAAACACTTGCTCCAGATACAATACAGCTCAGAGCATAGAATGTCATCTATCTGATACTATCTGGTAATAGCTTGTTATTTTCAGAGACTTTTTGGTATTCACCCCTCCTGGTGAGACACTTTCACAGAAAATAAGTAAGATTTATTAAACCACGCGTTCAACGCTTTGTCTGCTTCCTCTTAAAACTCAACTTGTTGGCTAATTTCAAATTCCCCCGAGAAAGAGGCCCTCAAAGACAACTGAATTCCTACAGGCATCACTAAAAGCAGCGGCTGCAGGTAGGGGCAGGCCCACATGAGGGTTTCCGTGGGGAGGCAAGCAGGGGCAGCTGAGCCCATGGCTACTCTGCATGCCAGCTATCCAGCACCCAGCCAGCAGCGCCAGCCCAGCAACGTGCCACCATCGCCATGCACCACGCGCAGTACCTGCTGGTCTGTGCTCAGCCAGCAAGGGCTACGGGAGGAGTCGGGCAGTATTACTGACTGCAGTAGGAGGTATTATGCCGCATGCACAGAAAAAAGATAGGGTGGACAAACGGGACCAAGTTAAAACAAAACAAAAAAAAAAAATCTAGGTGAATATACTAATGAAAGAGAAGTAACAGAAAAAGCAAAGTTGTTGGTTATTTATTGGTACAAACAATATAAACGAAGCCAAATCATAGTATTAGTCTCAACAGGACAGACGCCCACAGTGGGAAGATTCAGTGCACACAGACACAGTACAGAACATTTTAGCAAGGTACACCATCCTATATCTCCTACATGCATTAAAAAGTTAATTCTTAAACTACGTTTAATTTGTGTACATTTACTGAAACAAGAAAAACTAATAACAAAACATAAATTACATTAAAATGTGTATGTTCACTGAAACAAGAAAAACTAATAAGGAAATATACAATAAATTATAACATACTGCTTTATGTGCCAAAAAAAGAAGGCTATTAGGAGGAATAAAAGGAAAATTTAAGACAGCGAGGCTGGAAGATACTTCAGTGCAGGCTCCTATTGTTCAAAACTTAACACTCCAGAGACATATCATGACAGAGTTTTGGCTTATTTGAACACACTCATTCCGCCTACTCACAGGCAACTCTTACACTAGCTATGAGATCAGATAATATTTTACAGAAGCTGACTTATAAATTCTTCAACTAACTGTTCAGATGTGCTCAGAATGTCACAGTTCCAAGTGCTGATCGCTCTGCAGTCCCAGCAGAGACCGTGCCAAGGCTTCTGTGTAAAGAACATGGAAAGCAAAACAAAAATGAAACCCTCACCGTTCCTCCGGAGTGTCTACGTGGAACGTTCTTTCTATGACAGTGGTCCACTGAAGACATCTGATAATGAATGTGTTTGGCTTTGGTCGCTCTGTTTTCATTAATTGACATTCTAGAGAAATATAATACATTGCCAGTTAATAGGTGAGGAGCAAATACAATTACTTAGATAAAATGCATACAGCTTATATACACCTATCCAGCATGTATCCAGCACATATAAGGAAATACAGAATGGCACTATAACCATGGGCTTGTACAAAAGGCAGCAGGTAACAATCATGAGGGGAAGGAAGCAGTCAGAGGAATTGATGGAACTTGTATTGTTGCCCATATAAAGACTGCGATCTCCATTTGCAAACTAGGTCTGTGTTATGAGGGTAAGAAGAGTATTAGATCCCGGATTGCTCTAGTATGCCAAGGTAACAGCAGTAGCCACAGGCATATTTTTCCATCTGTACCTGGCAGGAGGAATATGACATTTTCCCTTCAACGGTAACCGTGCCACAATTACCCACGCTACTGTCACTTCAGGATTAGACTTATTGTAAAATACCCTATCCGAGAAAATTCAGACGTTGAATCTATACTGATTATTAAGTATAGAATATAATCCTACACTCACATGCAGTGGGGCTGCCCCAGGAAATCATCTAGTTCACTTTGTGCTCCAGGGCAGAACCAGTTCTACCTATGCCATTTCTTACAAGTATTTCTCTAAATTCTTTCTGCCATCCCCAAAAAGTAGTAAATTGAAAACCTCTGCAAGCAAACTATTCCATCCAACTATAGGGAAATTAATTATTTTTATAGCTGGAAGATTTCTTCCAAGCATTTAATGCAACCGTTCCTATAATGTAAGCATATTATTTCTTGCCCTATTGACTAATTTATTCTACCTTTTCAGCAGCTATCCCTTTTAGACATTTTGAACACTATTTTATCACCCTTCAGTCTTCTCTGGCCTAAATCAGTTCAACCAATCTGTCCTCACAGGTTGTGCTTTCAGATTAAAGGTCTTCCTCGTCACACAATTCTAGACATACTCCTCCGTCACAAGACCACAACACTAGCAATCCAGGCAATAGTTTAATGAAACCGTGTATTAGATTTTATGATGTAGCATACAGGACTAAACATTACAACTGCAAAACAATGACCTACTAGAATGCTTCATTCATGCAAATGTATTTTAACATTTTCTTGTGAAATTAAGGTTGCTCTGTCGAAAGTGTAATTTGTTTTCCTGCAGCTACCATGAAACAGGCACAAACATCACATCTCATGTTCTGGAACACTATTGCTTGTTTGATGCTGATCCAGATCAAATGTGTGACCTAAAATTATTTATCAGGTCACAAATCAATCAATAATGAATATGGCAACAGAATTCCTCTTCACTTACAATCCACTGTGGTTTTCTTCTCACAGAGCTACCACCTACCAGCTGACCCAAACTTTAAACTGATGTAGTTGACTACTCATTAGCATAAACCTTGCACTTACTCTTTGTGAATTACGTTTTATTTATTCCGGTTAATGTCAATGCTTTACAAAAGTCATGTTATATGACATGTACCACTTCACAAGGCTTGCTGTTCTTTCACAGAAATTAATCATATTGGTTTGGCATATTTTTTCTTCACAAATTCAAGGTCCTGAAACCCCAACTATCATTCACAATTTTACAGGAATGCATTTTAAATATTCTCCAAGGAACAGCATCACAACCATCAAATTTCTAAACATCCAACATATGTAAGTACCCTCTATGTTGCTTTTACTTCCTCTCTCGTGCCTTTGTTACTGGTGTTAATTGTACAAGATGCATACTCACAGCTGACCTGAAATGCAGCTGCATACTGAAAATACATTTAAAGCAACTGTCTTTAGTATGACTAGCTCATAATGAGTTTAAAGCCTTAGTTCAAGGCATTGATTTATATACCTGAACACCTAAACTATTTCAGACACAATTATCTAAGAAATGGCCTCTCTCTCCATGATATAAAGCCACAGCAAGTATCAGCAGACTTACTTGTACTGGACCATCCTTAATACAGGCATGAAATAACTGGGGGGGGGGGGGGGGGGGGGAGAGCGGCGCGCCTGTAATTTTGAGGATGCCTTGATTTAAAAACTGTCATGCATACTGCAATTTTTTTATTTGAAAAAGAAGAGTGGAAGTATGTCTGTCAATAGCATTTTTCTGCTGCAGCTTAGCAAAACACCTCAGAAACTTGACAGACTCATGTATAAGAAACGGAGGAACAAAGTAAATATTGCACTATGCAGGTGTGTATTTTTTGATGCACAAACCTATATATTCACTGCACAGCTATAAATTATTATGTAAGTCAGACTGCTCACTGGTCAAGGAGATGACATTACTTTTAACAAAACTCCGTACACCATGGAGACTCAAAAGACAGACAGTAATCCAACCTCATGGCTTTTATAAACTCAGTTAGCTCTTGGATGAGATAAGAGCCATCCTCAACATTTTGAGGAAAGAGCTACTGCAGGATGGACACAAGAAGAGGGAATTTAACAGAAAAACTGAAAGAGGAACAAAAAGGACAGCAGATGACAGGAACTTGGGGAGCATGATGAAGTAGAGCTGCTTACAATACTTAACCAGGCTTGCAGCTAGATGCAAATACTACTCATGAGATCAAAGAAACCCACATCTTCAAGGATATGGTTGAAGTCCAAGATCATGATGACGGTGACGCTAGGGTTAACAAGCTATTTGTTTTCCTAACTTCCTCAGCTGCAGCTCTAAGGAATGTGTTGGGCTACCTTCATAACAGAAGAGACTAGAAGCATCGTCTGCTCTAAGATTATCTCATCTTACTCCCAATGAAACCATCCTCTCATCTTTAATCCTATCACACTTCAATCATGTAGGCTGAAATTTTCTTTGCTGGGTGTCTGCCTAAAGCTGCACACTGCTGGAAAATACTACTTTTTGGAGATGAGACTTAAAACTTGGCAAACCAAGACCTTTGATATCCTTTTAGTATTCCTGTGAAAATGTAAGGCATCTGGCCACACGACATGTGGGAGGGATAAGACTGCAGTGGGAGGAGGGTAAAAAATTACAATAACAATTACTAAAGCACAAAATCATTTAAAATCTACGCATTGAGTATAATCCAGAGGATGCAGCTATCTCCTGCTTCTACCCCTGCTGAATTTTTCTCCTATATTCATAATGCCTCATCCTATTCCTCAGACAATATGGAAAAAAAACCCTACCTCGTTGAGGCAAAATCCAATACAGAATGATGGCATACAGCAAGTTATTCACAGAAGAGATATCACAAACAAAAGACTAGAGAATAAAGGGTGAAGAGTGGAAACGGGACAGGAAAAAGAGTGGAACCTTTGTGAGAAAGAAGAACTTGCAGGACAGCTAGAGCATAGCTAAACTAGAATAGCTGGTTCAGGAGAAGGAAGGTAAAAGAAGCTGCCAGGGACAGAAAAGTGAGGTGACGTTGTAAGGACAATCTGAAAGCAAAAAGATAGAGAGTCCAACCTGCAGAAGCGTCTGTACCAATTAAAAAGCACATCCTCTCCAGTGCCTGCAATGGAACTGAAAATTTTGAATTTCACCATTCATTTTCTGCTTGCAAATACATACAAAATGCATACATTAAAAGGGTATTTAAGTTTGCCAACTCAAGCATGCAAATATTGGAGCTAACAGAATTAAGCCTATGTCCAAATACTATCTATAATATGGTCTTTACCTACATATATATATTATACTAAATATATTATATATTAGTATATGCATTAATATACAGATGTAGTACTGGTACTATCTATACCATTTATTTCAGGCAGTCCTCAAAGTGATGCTGTGCATTATTAACAAGAAGAAAACATATGGATGCATATACTAAGCTCTGTAACTGTCAAAGAGTATTTACTCGGAGTTTGCATTACAGATAATTAACCAAATCAATTAAAGGTAATAAAAAATATCTTAACAATTGAAAAGGGCACTGAAAACAGAAAAAAAACCCAACCAAAAATGCCATTTCACTATCACTGAAGAATGCTATTGAAATATAAAATCTAGCAAAATGTAACAAACTTTTTAAATGTTCTTTTTAAGTGGCTGAATATTTTATTTCCTTGTGCAAGGTTACAATTGACTATGTTCACATCCTTCCCTTCTGAAGCAAAAAGAGTTTCAGAAAGAAGTGGAGGAACAATGTATTTCTAAAAGTGGTGTGCCACCCATCCTTCTTAAGTAGATAAAAGTCTGCTGATATTTAGTACACCCACACGCTTCGTGTGCTGCTGTATACAAATGTATGGGATAAACAATATTTCTGTCATGATTGCAACATGAATAAAAACTTGATTGTGAATGTCTTTCACCTACAGCTATGAGGGGAAAAAATACTAAGATGAATAAGTGCTGTAATACACAATTACTGCTAATTACCAAAATATTTTTCTACTAATTACTGGAAAAATGGTAGTAGTTTTAGACAGAGAAAATAGTTTGGAAACTACAAAAGCACAGAAGAATGAGTGAAACTGGCTACTGAAAGCTGGCTCTGAACACTCGAGTGATAGTTGGGTCATTACCAAGAGTAGAGAACACTCTACCATAATGTCTTCAAGTTTGCTACTATACATAAACATATGTAATTAAAGGGCTGAATCTCAACTCAAAACAGTTGGAAGTCTAAATTATCATTCAAAAAGATGAGTAAGCCAGTAAACAGACAGACTCAACTTTGTGTTCTTGTATGCTAGCCATCTACAACTTGGAATTACACATTTTAATCCTAAAGCTCTCTGTCTTGCTGGGATTAAACACAGGTCACACAAATTTTCCCCTTTAATATTAGACAGGATGAAAAACCTTGGGGGAGAACACTTGTTCAAAGCAACAAAACACAAAATCAGTAACACAAACTGACAACTCTGTTCCAACAAGTCTGTAGCACTCATTTGGCCATTTTTGGATCTACACAGAAAATGGAAAAAATGACATAAAACTGGTATAAAGAAATCAAATGGATGTTTCTCAAGTATTGAACTTCTCTTTTTTTCTTAACAAAAAAAAAAAAGTCATATACATAGCAGAGGTTCTTTCATCTCCACATCCACAAATAATCTGTCAATTCTAAAATGTTATACTATCTTTTCCAAATAACCGCTACTATCTAAATTAAGTAGTTATGCTAGTTAAACTCTCCTGAGCAACTCTAACTACAAACTGTATTTCAAAACGTTCTGTTTACTTTACACCATTCTGAACCACAGATGACAAAGTTTGCTTGAAGCTGTAATTACTCTGCAAAGCTGGGAAGCCAATTAGAGGGCCTGAAACCTGCCAGTTCCAAAAAAAAAAAAAAAAAGGCAAAAAAAAAAAAGCACAGATCATCTGTTCAGATTTTATTAAAAAGTTTAAAGTTTTAATTCTATAACTTTAACCATATAATCACCAGTGTTCTTTTCCTAAATACATTCATTCAGCATAAAAAATAGAAAGAACACTAACACCATTTTATTATTTCATAGATGGAAGCATTCAACTTAAGCAGAATTTGTTGACATGGCTAGACAAGAATACTAAACATACAAGCAGCCATAAAAAATTGCACTAAAAAATGAACAGAAGGTTGCATATTTGAGAAATTATTTCTAATACAGGCTGAGTCCTAGCACAAAAGATAACTTCCTGTGATTATCATACCACATGAAAGAAATAGTACTGAACCACTGCTTGCTTTGTTTAGAATACATACACTTTGAAATATATACCGAGTGCTATCTATATAAGATATCTGTATCTGTCTACGTATCTATCCATTTGCATCACAATTTAACCTCAATCTCTTATTCTTCTCCTGATCTTTCCTTTATAAACACTTTCCTCCCAACCTCTGCCTATTCAGTTGCTACTCCCATTTTTTTCTTTCTCGTGTCAAAATTCAACAAGCACACTGCCCATAACTATCTTCTCCCATTACTGCCACTCTGCACTCCAGTTCCACACTTTGATGACCTTCTTTGTTAGACAAGTAGCAGAAAATAATGTGTGTTAGACAAGTAACACATCATTTTCTAACACTGAAACAGATGCATATGCTTTTGCTCATACACATACAAAAAGCCATGGCTTTTACATATCTGTACAAAGATATAGGTATACACACACAACCCCACACACCCTCAGCTTAGCCCTCTCTCGATTCTCCTGCTTGTTACCTACTCCCCATGAGAAACCTACTCCTCTGAGGCTTCCCAAAAGGCTCTGTCCTTTCTCACTACATTTTATCTAGGGGGAGTATGACCCTAAAAATCAGTTTGGCCACACAGAGATTTATCTGAACGATTTAATATCCCTTCTTTGGTTCCAAAAATGCAGGTTTCCCCTAAAAATGTCATCCCCAAAACTGCCCAAGAGATCATTTTCCCACATTGTCCCTTTGATCTTATCACTGTTCTCTTTGCATTCTTCATTCCTTACCCAGCTCCATCACATCAAATACAGGTAGATTTTCAACATGGTCTGTCCCCAGAGCCTACCCTCCTCCTCGGTATCACTCTTTATTCAGTATCAAAATGCTACCCATCCTTCTAACTGTTCCAATTTCAGCATCATTTCTCAAAGCATTTCTAATTTCTCTGTTTGCCATACTGGTTCTCTTTTAAATCATCCTTAAAATGCTCCTTCATGTCTTAAAAACAGGAGGGAGGGAAGGAGGGAGAGAGAAAAGAAGGGAGAAGAGAGTAAAAATCTAACCTTGACAATGGATTAGTTGTTGATGTGCTGAGACCACTGCCTGTACTACAGGCTAATACTGTCTCATTGTTTTCTCATACTCCCCCCATCTGTTTGCATCCATCTGCTGTCCCTTGTTTTATATTTGGAATTTTAGTATTTTGGAGCAGGGACTGACTTTTTGTTCTGTACGGGTAGAAATCCCACTTCTGTGGGGTTTGTCTCTTGACAAATACTTATATGTGCTTTGGTGATACAACAACATATATGACTGCATAATAAACACAAACAATATAATAATATTCCTTGAAGTTGAAAAAGATCTTCCTTGATGCACTTCATCATACTGGAAAGTCTTGTATTTCCAGTACTCCAAAAAGCACTGAAGTAGCATCAATGCCTGTCTGTCATTGCAAATGAATTTGCCATTCCCCCTTCATGCAAAGAGGGAAAACCAAACCAGGAGATTTCTGCGTGTTATTGTTGGGTTTTGCCTAGGGTTTAGTTTGTTTTCATGGATGACAGTAAAATTCTACATCCTGCTCTGTCTTCCATGCAAACACCCCGATTTTATTTATGCAACCGGGTGTATCACATCAGCATAAAAACTCTCAGCCCTGGCTATAAAGTTTGACCTGCCATGCTCATACCAGGCCCTATTTAGAGATAGTAGGAAATTACAGTACGCTATACTGGTGTCTAAGGAAGCACTGTCAATTAAAATGGAAGGATGAGCCCAAGGAACTGATTTTCATTCATGATCCAAGCCACCAAGGGAATCCAAACTTCTAAGTCAAATGGCAGAATACCTACTATACCACCTAGAAACCATTCATAAAGTGATATGAAAGCCTCCCAACGAAAATTACTGGTCCAATTTTCCAGAAAGCTAAACATTTCTCCATCCAACACAGACAGTAATATTGGTTTTATACATTAGATTCGAGTCTGAATTTCCATAGATGCATTTGCATAGGCAGTACATTACACATACATTGCCTCTTCCCCTCCCAAAGCTCTTTCAGTGTTGAACAAACATTATTTATTCAATCACAACTTTATTTCAGAATGAAATCTATACTGTGATTGTAAGTATCTACAGTTATATGCTTATCTCTGGGTTCATGTCATCCAGTGTTGCAACAATTAAAAAAAAAAGTGACTTGAAACTTAAATCTCATTGAAAAATTAATTGTGGAGTTGCACACAAGGTCATGTCTAGTGCCCAAGTATTTTCATGCATAATTTAACCTCACTTAAAACTTACATACATATTTTTCTGCCCATTTCTTTAGAAAATGTCTTCAGAATTCTCTATAACCCCTAACAGCACTCCCCTGAAACCTTTCAATTTTCATGTTTTGAAGATTTTTAAATCCCCAAAATAATAAAACCTTGTCTCTGGCCCACTGAAAGATTTCCCATTAGGAAAAAGTAGCACAGATTCTCCATTTAGAATAGCCAAGGTTCATCAATAATCATTTCTGCAGAGAAAAAAAAAAAGGGGGGGTTATAAAAGGTTACCTTCTCACAATAACTAAAATCCGCTTTTTCTTTTCAAAGACAAGAAAAAAAGTAGCTGTACTGCGGAGTGCTTAGAAAGCACTATCTTTCAAGATAGGAAAGAAATTCTAGGTGACATCATTTTTGGCCAAAGCTCAAAGGCTACTGTGAAGGGATACAGCTCTTCCCAATTATTCCCTACGTAAAGATCAAAATGAAGGCAAAGGGCCAATTCTTAGATACCTCATCCCAAATGTGCTACGTGATTACCTACATACTCATTGCATATGTGAGAGGTATTATTTTATCAGTAAAGGCACATTTAAATGCTCCTTAAGTAGAACTGAAGTAAAATTCTTCCCCACTCTGTTTTCCCTAATAACGATGATCAAAGACCAAAGTGGTTCACACAAAGCAGTGTTGATTCTACTTACGCAACGCTGGACCAGTTAAAAACAGCATTGTGAGGCCACGTTGGGGTTTTTTTGGAGGGGGGAGGCCACTGTCACGCATAATGGAGTTTTAAAAGCCAGGACGACTTTTTTCAGGCCTCTGCCAGTATAGAGAAGTTATACCAATCGAATCAAAATTATTTTTAAACTGGTTCTGACTGCATAAATGCCTAAGCTACAGCAATTTACATTAACATATTTTATTTTGCAGTTGAAGTGGGCTAGGAACGCACACCCACTCAGATACCATGACTCAGTCAATCAAGAGTATCTCTTTAAGCTACAATAGCCTGATTACTTGCAACTGCTTGTCTCTACCTGAAAAGAGCTAAACTGATTTTGAACCAGCCAATTTGAGTAAGCTCACACTTCTGAATTTACCTCTGAAAACCAGTATCAACCAGCCTGAAGTTTCCACGCTGAATTTCCCACCAATGTAATTACATCATCTTCATTTATCTTCCTACAGTTAGATACCACAGCACAACTTTTTGTGAATGTCAGGGCACGAGCATTAACGAACCAAAATCATACTTTAAATACACAGCGCTCTCAGCTCCCACATTAAAAACAGAAGGCTCTGCTTAGTGTAAAATAAGCTGGCTTCACAGGAGAGAAACCAGAGTGATCCCTACACACTATCCAGTGTCACCAGATGTGGCTGATCTGTTCTCCCCTGCGGCCTTGCTGCGGCTCCCACAGCTGCAGGTGGGATCTCATCGCTGCCCGAAGGCAGGAGAGCAGCAGCCACGGGGAGGCAAAGCGAAGCCCCTGTCCCAGACACCGAGGAGCCAGTCCTGTACCCTCCCCCGGGGCTCAGCTCCATCCAGCCCCGCTCTGTCATACCCTTCAGTCAACTCTGTTACACTCTCAGGGACACACTTCTGCTCCAGGGAAGAGATCTCTCACATCCATTTCAGGGCCGTGTGGTTCAGCAGCGGGCTGAAGGCTGTGCGCGCTGCCTCAGGCTCTCCATCTCTATGTAAAACCATCTACTTGTTTACAAACCCGCTTCCCAATGCCTTCCCCCCACAACTCCTCCCAGAACACCCCAAGGAAAGGGGGTGGCCTCTGAACACTCCATCCTATGACAAAATACGACCCAGTGAGAAAGGCTTTATTAACAAAAAAATACCCAGCGGTGGAAGCACTGTTAGTGGTATGTAAAATAACTTCATTCTCTCTGGCCTTCCTGTCATCCCTGATGGGAGTAATGTAGACAACACAAGACCAGGGAGAGAGCAATGCTCAGGTGCAGGGCTTGAAAGTTATCTTGGAAGAAATGAGGAAGCCACTCTACGGAAAATGACACCATGCCTGGGAAAAAGCCTTTTGCAAAAGTAAAGCTGGTGTCACAGGTCTGGAAGGCAGCGGACACTGGTGCGAAAACATCCATGTGATGGAAGTAACTAGCTGGACAGACCTGGATATAAAAGTTTTAAACTACAGAGCAAGTATCATACAAAGCAGAGCTGTGCAAACTTTCCAACATTCAACTCCAACAGTACTACGAAAATAATACCACAGCCTTGGCCTTTTCTGCTTAAATAACAAGCTGTAAGCAAGAGCCAAAGATGTCTATCATTTGGAGAGCAAAAAGTAGATTGAGACCACACTCTCACTTTACAGATAGCTACAAAGATTACGTGAAGATAGGACTGTAAAGACATATCTTTAAGTCCCTGCCAACCTAATCAAGATGGTATTAACAGTGATCTCACACTCCATCTGCCTGGCTAGTAGTTTATGAAAAATGTACTTCACTATTACAGGAAAAATATGTTGCACTGCTTGTGGCCACAAACCTACAGCAGCAGCTCAGGAACTCTTGGATCAGAGGCCATGAGACCAGTTCTTGACATTTACCAGGTACCGCCCATGAGATCTGATTCATTCATATAGCAGTTTTGTTTGTTTGTTTGCCCTACTGATGTCTCATCTTCAGACAGATAAGACAGCTGACAAAAAAATTTACAACCCTTTGCAATTTAGTGTAATACCATACTGTTTTGCTTTTCATCCTGTGAATTCTACACAGGTACTTCACTTAATTTCACGGGATTCTTTTTTTGAATGAAAAGCCTCCCTATTCTTGCACTGATCGTCAACCATTTCTGATTAAATTATTCATTTTTCTGCCAGAAAACAGAAAAACTCACCTCGCTTACCAAAACTGTATTTCTTCAATTAGTATTGCATGCCTGTTTCTTCAGCTTACATTGCCTAACAATCAGACCTATGGGACTTGCTAGCTGCAGAAAGGATTATTTTAAATTTATTTATTTGATGGAGGGTGGAGCAGGGAGGGGATCGGTAGTGGTGGTGATGTTGTCACAGAATCATAGAATGGTTTGGGTTGGAAGGGGCCTTAAAGCTCAACCAGTTCCAACCCCCCGCCATGGGCAGGGACACCTGCCACTAGCCCAGGTTGCTCCCAGCCCCGTCCAGCCTGGCCTTGGACACTGCCAGGGATGGGGCATCCACGGCTGCTCTGGGCAGCCTGTTAACAGTGTCTCACCACTCTCATAGTGAAGAATTTCTTCCTAATATCTATTCTAAAGCTATACTCTTTCAGCTTAAAACTATTTAGAAATTTTGGAAATCAATTTTGGAAGTAATTTTGGAAAGCAGCATGAAACCTTGCAATGTCCATCCAGGCAAAGTTCAGGGGCAGCGTTCTAACATCAGAATTACATGAGATGACCTCTATGTATCAATACAAGGGGAAAAAAAAAAAAGCAAAGACCAGTATCAACACACTGGAATTATTTGCTAATTATGCATTTCTTTGCTTAGCAGAACTACCATTTGGATCATCCTTCTAGTTGCTGCAGCAAAGAAAGACAGGATATGCAATGAAGAACATGGTAAAGCAGGACAAAAAAAACCTACTGTAGTTCTACAAATGTTCTTTCCGCTGCACACTGGGGAAGAAGTATCAAGGACATTACTAACTGCTATAAATGGGTAGGTTAGGATATGCAGAGCAATAACGAAGGAGTAACAGCCTACTAGTCAATTCCTACTCATGAACAACTTAAGACATCAGTGGTTTTGAAGCTAAATAGCAACAAGGCGAAATGAGCCTCTATTATTATATAGAAGGCTTGCATGCTCAATATCATTTGCAAGAATGCTGTCACAATTGGAAAAGGCAAAGTTTTCCTCCTCCAGCTGTGGGAAAAGACATGGGCTTGGAGCACAAGATTATTTTCTTACCAAATAAAATATCCAAATTACTTTGTACACAAAATCTGAGTCAATCTCAAGGACAATTTTAGGACCACAGGAAAATACTGTCTCAGTAGCATTTGTTCTATCTTCACCAACGCAGATGAAAGGAACCCCTTCCCCAAGTACACACACTCCTGGGGCTCCAATACTCCTCTATAAAACTAATCAGCATCTTTTATTATATTGCAGTACACTAATAGCATTTTGAGATAAATCAAGTAGATTTTCTAGTATTCCTTTGAAAGCTTCTAGCTATGAAATCCACAACTCAGGGACTTTTTTGCCCCCTTAGTTTTGTTCCTCAAACACTTTCATTTCTGTTACGAAACACTCTTCCACCCATCTCACTTTGCCAGATCAAAAAACCTACAGATTTGTCTTTTAGAAACATTCTTGGAAAACAAGAAATCAAAATGTCTTCACTTTATCCAACAGATACACACTTCGTAGCTTTGCTAATATATGCAAATTGTCTGATTGCTTGAAATTACTGATTAACCATGCTGGAGAGCTGATTACCTGATTATCCAAGAGAAAAATAATTCAGCATGATTTTGTGTCATTTGACAGTCTAGATAATTTTCTAATTAATTTGAGTTTTCAAGTGAATTCAGAGATACTACTGAAAAAAAGAAAAGAGGTCAATGATCTGAATAAAGGTAAGCTTTCCAGGAATTTTCTTCTTCCACAACTATTTGTCAAATGTTACTGTTAGCTACAGACAGTTCACACACACACACACACATGAAAACTTAGATCCAAAAATATTCAAAATCCCATGGTAAAATCTTCAGTGCTCCTGTAAAGATATCTTGCAGAGCTGGACATAAGATGAGTGGTGCACTAGTCTGACACTGCAGTGCTACCAAAAAAATTCTGAACTACACATGAAGCAATATGTAGCAGATATTTTGTCAATATGCTGAGAGAATTATAAATACTGGAAATACATACTTGCCACTGAAAAGTTGTTGAGTGGATATGGCAGATCCACATCCTGGGGCTTCTCCTTATAGCCTATGAAAGAGCCATCTGTCTTTAGCAGGAAATATCTTGGCCGCCAGTTTTTTATATATTCTCCTAAAGGAGGAAAAAAAAAAAGTTCATTAGTACTGTAGAAAAAAAACTTTGATCTTGAAAAACATAACATGTTATCAGTGTCTAACATTAATTATACCCAAATCTTTCCAGACGTTTTTAATTTACAGAGGAAACTAACTCCCTCCAAAAGAAGAGAAAATGGAATTGCAACGGTAAGCCTGGACTATACAACGATGTCTCTGAAATAAGAAGCTACAAGCACTGTATAGTAATATTCTGTAGTTCTAAATTTCCTCACACTATACGCTTCAAAATCCTACATCTTTACACCTATAAGCAGCTCAAAATTTGCTGCAGGCAAAAGTAAGCCCATGAAATCTAAACTACTACAAGGTAGAACACTTATCCTGCTGAGCCAAAGCAAAACCCATTAACTTCCTCAAAACATACACGACGCAAACACAAGAAGACTGGGGGTAATGGGAGAACCTACACAAAATACACTTAACAAATGTACCTGCAAGCAAAAGGAATAAAAAAGAGAAAAATAGAAGCCAATTACCTTCTAAGAGGTACGTCCATCAACAAACCCACCACCTCTGCCTTCCCCACACACCCCAGTCTGAGCAGAAGATTCCGCAAGCCATGAGGTATTCAGGACCAGAAGCATACCCATCAGGTCAGCAAAGACATGATAGCTTAATTAGTGCCACTTACTTGTTATTTAAGGGTAAAAAAAATCTCTTTAATAGCATTACACTTTGTAAAGTAAAGTAGACCACAGACCAAAATCTCAGCAACAGTTTCATTTTTAAAGTGCAATTACTCAGTTAAGTACGGGTGAGTTTAGATCTGCCCAACTTCCCCCGTCTTTCATGTCTACCTGCAGAGTAAATAACGTATGCACAAGTACTTACTAAGACTTTAAATAGGTCACTGTTTCATCATTATACAATTGAACATTAAAAAAAATAAAAAAGGTGTATTAACAATGCAGAATTTCCAGCCGTGTGTAGGACTTCTCACTGTCTGCAAAATGCTCAGAAGCGACCGGTCCAGAGGCTGTACAGGTCCCAGGCAAAGCCCAGCCCTTTAGTGCCACCTCAGCACCCTGTTAGTTGTAGCTATGTACCTTTTAGACAATTCAAAGGTCAGAAAGAAGTTTTACATCCATCTGACACGGAAATTACGCCATGGAAGGCTAATCTAAAGATTCACTAATTGCATCTTCACCTTTCCATCAGAGCAATCAACTAATTGTCACTGAAGTTCAACATGGGGATTGTTAATAAGGCCTTGCTGAACTCGATCACAACTTGCAAGGATTTTGATGATGCCCACAGCTTAAAAATCTAACTGCAGCCATTAACATTTCCGATATTCAACACGTATTTAAGCAGAGAATCAGGGTAGGGAGTAGAAGATGGAGAAGAGGAAAGGGTAAGGAAAATTACCGCCAGGCTATTTGTGCCGACTTACGTTTTCTACCACTCGGCAGCAAAACTCTTCCTATTTAGTCCTGCTTCTGCATAGCAGGATACCTGCTTGATTTTGTTATCAAGGCATTTTCATATAAGTAGACAGAAAATTGAGAAAGTCAAAACATTACTTAATTTGACAACAAAATTAATAAAGCAGATATAGCGCTAGTTACATTTGTATTGACTCAGAGCTTTCTATCGCAGATTGCTGATGCCAGTTCAGCTGGGAACACCCCTACTGACACTGCCAGGCTGGACTGATTTTACAGTGGGAAATCCCAACAAACATAAAAGCAAATAATAAAAAAATCAAAACCAAACAAAACCTGAGGTATGAGATATTTTTATGTTGGAGAAGAAATGTAAGTGCAGTATGGGAAAAGAAATGTGTAACTTTAATACCAACAACAGCAAATACTGTTCATCATTGTTACTTACTATCATCAAAACATCATCATTACATGAGAAGGTAAAGACATTTCTGAAGTTTGCTGAATACTTGAAAATGAAATGATCACAGGCCTAAATTAAGGTATGACTAATATTTTAAGAACATTTAAAATAGGCCCCGCAACAAATTTGCTGATATCTGCAGGGAATTCAAAAGTTGAAGCCAAAACTAAACTTTAAGTAGCATATCATCCAATCGAAGTTCTAAAGATATTAACACTCTAGTTGCTTTCTTAAACAGACCATAAAGAGACTCTTCTGTAAATTCTAGTAAAGTATATCGTATTTAGTTGTAACATAGGTGACTGTTAGGAGAGAAAGCGCCTGTTAGTAGGTTTAAATTTATCAAAATCTTATCTTGAAGGAGCAATAACTGGAAAGCAGGCATATAAAAATACTGAAGAGTTCCAGGACAGCATGCAGAGAATACCAGTGCGCCCAGAACAGGTCAGCCAGGCAATGGGTCCTCCTTTTCGTGAGGAATGAGCTAGACAGGGAGATAAGCAGGCTGTGCTCTACAAATCAGAGCTGACAGGGTAAGAACACTCGGTAGTCGCTTCAGGGAGGAACAGAGGCTTTCGTTTACTTACATACATGCTCTCCAGAACAAAAACCTGTAGAGGAGGAGACTATTCTAGCAGGTGCCCTTAGAGGGCCAGCACACACCTCCCCGGTTCACTTACTCCCTCTCCTCCTCTCAGGACAACATTGTAGACTGCATTTGGCTTCTACTAGATACTCAGAAGTAGTATGAGCCATCAGAAGAACCATCACAAGAGTATGACTAGCACTTCCAAGCTCCTCTGAAGAGAGCTAACAACTTTGGACAAAAGCTAACCAGAAGAAGATACAAATATTACATGATATGTAAGTACCCGTTTACCCATGAGCACAGTTGTACCTCTGTGTTTGCCCTGCAAACTATAGTCAGACACAGGATACGTAACCTAAAAGCAATTCCAAAATACTATGGCTTCATAAGGATCCATCTACTTCTTTCACAGACGTATTTCTTTGAGGAATGTTTCTCCTGAACGGTTCCCTAACAGAAATCATGGTCAGACTACTTCTTCAAGATGTCTGGACAAACGCGCGTGCACACACACACAAAAAAAAACCCCCAACAAACTAGTTTTGCCTTGAAATCCCCAATATTCCAATCCTTCTTCAAGGCCTATACATGAATATTTATCATCCACCCTTTATTTATTTTGTAATTCAATTAACAAATGGATGAACACTTTTGAAGACTAAAGTAAACAGTGGTATCAGTGAACAGTTCACTTAGCCGCTCAAGTGGTTTAATGGCTCTCAAGATGCACTCTAGGTGCTCTCTAATAACTGCATTCCTTTCACATAATCTGCCTAAAGACAGAAAAACATTTTAGTCCACACCTCTGAATAGACATGTGCTTGCTGAACTGCTTTGAAAGATAAATCCTTCCAACAAAAAATACTAAAACACAGTAGAGTATTTGAAAAGCAAAACCCCTTCCACATGTCTTCTAACTTACCAGCCCCGCATCGAGAAAAAAAATAATTTGTATATTTCACACTATGAGCAATATTCAAGGTATTTGGAGTGTATGTTTAGCAAGTACCTCAACACAAGCAAACAAGAGGAAATTTACATCTGAAATTCAGTACGTGAAAAAAAATTCCACAAGAATGGAGAAGTCCAGGCAGGCTAACCAAACCACCAGATAGCCTGACAATTTAATGAAATGGAACTGCGGTACTCAGAAAAGCAGTGGATCTGCCATGGAGAATTAATCGGTTTCTACCCTGCTTCCTGCTGAGTTAATGTAAGCTAAATTATTATTTTGCTTAAATTTACACCCTTCTAAGTTGAAAAACATGTTCTTTTAGGATCTGTTTATTAGACAGTAAGAAGAGGTCTCTAATTTCAACCACTGCAGCCAAGCAAGCCAAGTCATTCCTACATCATTTTAATTCTAGTCAAAGTTTTTAAAGCTACATGAGAAAAGAGGCACTAAAATATGTATCTCACAGATACATACAGACAATAAATATATACATATGCACACACAAAACACAGATTTAGAAACAGCTTTAAGTTGGTAGGCTCTGCTTTTTTAATAACTACCAAGAGAATACACCCAAAAGATGAAACAAGACAGCAATACATGCCTGAAGCACACGAAAATGCAATCTGATCTTCATGCAAAAAGCACCCTCGTAACATGCAACTCTTTAATTAATGTTGTATCTAATAATACACTGGCTAACAAGTAACAAAGAATGCTTAATGAAGGTTTGTTTAGAACATGACCCTTGCGGCTGCCTCTGTGTTCGCCTCTGTACTGCAACCTTAATGATTTTTCTCTTTTGCCTTTGACAGCTAGTAACAAGAATCTTCCCTTCAGGACATTTCACAAAATACGTTTATTCTAGTGTTGCGATGTTTGTAGTTTTGATACTGCTGAGGAGCTTCACAAAGAAGAGCTTTCTGAGAACCGTGAGTAGTCAATAAATCCATGTTAGACAAATGTAGCACTCAAAGTTTGTAATTTTTTTACTTCACCTTAGAACTCAAACTCTCTCTTCAAACCTACACTTCAGTTCAGGTTCGATGGTTGCTATTGTTAGTCTCACCACTTGTAATCCTTACAAAATTCAGCAATTATGGAAAAATTATTAGGTAATTTAAAAATAATCTTATTTTTACAAAACCTATTTTTTAAATCACTTTTGCAAAACATCTACAGTTTTCAATATGTAAATGGCTTTAGAGGTGTGAAGGAAATGTCTTTAATATACAGCACTGATAAGCAACAGAAACCTGAGTTCAAAAACTTGCTTCCTTAAAAGAAGCAACAGCTGCCACACAGACATAAGTGAGAAGGGGGGGGGGGGGGGGGGGGGGGCTGAGAAAAACCAAACTCCCTCCAAGCAGAGAAAACCAAAAATTTGCCTCGTCTGTGTCATCAATTTACTAAAATGGATTACATAAAAATAATACACAAATGCTATCCTCCCTTCCTTTTTTCTTTTCCTTTCTTTTTTAAGGCACTTTTTTGTTGACTCAAACTCCAGTTCTAGGCTAACATTCGATAAAGAGAGGAGGGAAAAATGCGAATCTAAAAGCATTAAACAAAATTATATAAAAGTAAATGAAACAACCATACGCAATTTTTTTTGGTGAGAAACAACTGTAATTAATGTCAGGTCAAGTAAAATATCAGAAGTAATGCCAGTGGTTTTTGAGATTGAATTTACTTACCTTGGCCCTCTGAGGGCAGTGTTACCTAACGCACGATTAGAAGCATCAGCAGACTATTTGATTAAGTCAGTAGACACTAGTAAATGTAAAGCGCTTCTGTTAAATATTTACTTCTGATTTCATGATAACAAATTTGCAATAGAGTTCAAAGGTACTGTAAAAACTACATGATTAAAAAAACCCCCAAAACTACACCTGTCCTCACAATTCCTCTGTCCTTCAGTCTAATGTAAATGTGTAACTGTACATCATGCAAAAGATCAGACAAAACCTTACTGTATACCAAAGAATTAAATAAAAATGGGATTTTTCCTAACATGCCTTAGCATTTTAAAAGCTATTTTTATCATATATCCCCTCCCAAGTATTTGCCAGCAGCTTGAAGAAAAGCAGAATTTGGAACTAACGCTTTCTGATTCTGCCTTTTATACTGTGAGACAGCAATTATTTATTTATACTAACTGTTTTCCCACAGTTCCCAGTAATGCTAAATGACATTTTGGGCACATCTGCACTTACTTCAGACAAATTAATTTTTCCAGTCACAACGGGGAAATGGGGAACCTTTTGTGTTACATGCGGGCATCAACTTCTACCACAGCGAAGCTTCCGTTAAGTTTCCTGCAAACTGAGGAATTAAGGTGTGAAAGTTCCAGCACCTTTCACTGTCCGTGACACCGCAACAATCCAGTGCAGGTGTAAAGACCAGTCAATTTATGTCAAGCTCTTCACAGCTGTGTGGCCAGAAACCAATGAAAACCACACAGATGTCATGATTTTGCAGATGACAGCAAGCAGCCTCGGGAAGGAGCTCTGGAAGTTCCTCAGCTGAGCAATGGAAGAGGACAGCAGGGACAACCCCCGCTCTTCCATGCCAGCCTAGATGTGCTGAAGAGCAGGCAAAGGGTAGCATCTTTTCTTCCTGAAGCAGTAGTAGGGCGTCAAAGACAAGGACTCCTACTGGGAAAACAGCACTCCCAAGGGAGAGGTGCAGCCACCAGGCAGGTCGAAGCCGGAGAGCGGCTTTCCATACTCGCAGCATGCACCTCTGCAGCTGAAAAAACAGGGAGGACCAGTCTCCTCCAGGGAAAGTTTTTCCCTGTCCTGACCGTGGGGTTTCCTTCCCCCCAGGTTCTGAATGCAACCTACAGGTGTGTTTCCAGCTAGAGGTTCACTGGGGTTCAAATCACCAGCCACCCTTTTCCATCACGACTACAGTGAGTCACCATGTTATCTTGTATAAACGCAACAGTACTTCAGCTCCTGCTGCTTATTCAACCCTTTCCTGCCGCATTAATAATATTTTCTCTAAAATATCCCCCCCAAAAAAGATCTAGAGGAAAATAGGAACAGAGAGAGATACCACTATTCAAACACAAATGCAGTATTCAAACTGGGCAGCCAGAATATCCACACAAAATTACTGATGTCTTTTGGCATTTCATGGAAAATAAACGTTTACAGTACATACTTAATTTTCATATGCACAAAATCTTGTCCTTTTAAAAAATCGTACAAGAAATACTGGGTTAGCTGACATCCTGACAAATTGAGAATTGACCTTTACCGTGTCCATTTTGAGCCAACAGGAAGAAAAACTTGCCAGTTTCAACATCACTCTCACTTCCCCTTCATTCTTGAAGGATAAGAATTAGAACAATAAATAAATTAAACAGAAGTTGATATTAGTACATGCTGGCTAGAATTACAGTCTTGTATTGCATCAGCATCCCTGAACAACAAAGGAGATCAATATTTTCTAAATATGCCTGCTGTTCAGGAATGGAAAACCAAGGTCTATATCCTGGCAACATTTAGAGACACTGCTCACATTTTCTACATTTCTCTCTTGCATAAGGTTTTATAGGATCAAAGCCCAAAATGCTACACTATTTAGCTGCTTCTCAAAGCAGTTTTGTAGTTTTTAATAATGTTGAGATGTATCTGTGGTAAATGCAAAAGGAAAAAAACCCGCATTTTAGAATATTGTCTCGCTTTTTTTTTTTTAACAGCTAAAAACCTTCATGTTCTCAGTACTTCTAAATATTTATAAATTTTGTATAGAGGACTATCAGCATCAAGTGATACTTCATATAACAGAAAAAAATACTTTCTTCTGTTTTTGCTAGTAGACCAAAGGATCTTTTTCAGATTTTGACAATATTTTGAAAGTAGGATAAGTATACAAATATTCATCTATAAATTACACTGAATAAGACAGTTGGCTACAGCAGCAATGATTTAAATACACATACTTGGTACAAATGTATATACTGTCAGACAATTAACATGTAAATGGTTTTTCCATGTAGCTAAGTTGAATTCAACATCTTCCTAATATTCTCTACATTTTGTAAAACAGCCAACTCCAGTTTACACAAGAAATCTCCAACTTTCCATTGTTTGCAAAAGGGTATGAGAAGTTTGACAATAGCATTACCATTCAGCTGGGTTTCTTTGACAGATTAATGTGTTGTCAAAAATTATGTGACTTTCCCCTCTTAAAACTGGTATACTTGGTAGCATGTTTTCACAAAGCAAACTGTCTCACTTTTAAAGCTGGCACATTGCAAGAATTTTAAAATAGCTCCTCTCGACTTTCTCCTTGTCACTAGGTGTGCTCCTAGCCTCAGACGTTGCCAGGTGCCAAAAAGCTAGCACCAGCATCGTTCATCTACATTTCTTCCTCAAGCGCATTGCTACAGTCAACCTTTTTGCTTTATCATTTAGCCCACATCATCTGCACAGGATCAGTCTGCGACACAGAAATGCAGAAGCATTCCTCAAAACCACCTGCACTGGAAGAACAGCTCCACTGCCGCTGTACACATCAGGAGAACTCTCTGGTTGCATGAAATGCTTCGCGACAAGCAGCAATGCAGCACTACCCAGAGCACCTTGGGCTTCACACCAGCAGTGGCAGAACACAGAAAATGGCACCATTCTGGGGAAAAGAACCGACAACCCAACTACCAGGCAAAAAGCAATTCTCCATTTGCAGGGCTGTTGACCTCTGTCAAGGCTCAGACGCAGAAATCGGTACTTGGGTAGGAGGCAGCCTCGTCTGAATTTTCAGTTAACATTAAGCTGACATAATACAAAACTGACTTCTTCCACTGCCACAGTGATGTACAAGGGGACATGAAATGCTCCCATCAGTAGTTATTGTTACCGATGACCTACAGACCTGATGCTTTCAAGACCTAAGATGGAAAACACAATAAAAAGGGGTTCCTTCACTTTCGGTGAGGGCTTGGTGGGAAGGGGTGGTTCGGTTCCTTCAGGTTAAGATTAAAGTCATGCGGTCACTGACCAAAAAAACCCAATATATACTTAACTGAAAGACATGTCTGTAGTCCACAGCTACAGTGCACCTCAACCACCGTTTCATTTTCCATTTTTCAGTTCAATACAGATATCAAGCTGCTGAATGTCACATAATATTAGAGAAGAAAATTAATTATTTTAACGTTTCCACTTTTATCTTTGAAGTAAGAGATCACCTGGATAAGATAATGCTCTCGTTTAGCCTTTCTGGGCTAACTTAATAACCCTCCATGCTTGTATCCTTTTTCACATTTCTTCCATGTTACGTGGAAGATGCTGGAAACTCAGCAGCAGCAGAAATCACCAAACAAGAAATAAGAAAGGATTTTCATGGAAGAAAGAAAATTGTATTCCTATAGAGTGATCCAAATTTATTTTATGTGCAACTGTCAAACAGGAAAATGTAAGTTATGCCTGACCAGCTCCTTGCCTTTGGAGAAAGAACTGAAAATAAGATCAAGTGAAAGAGAAAATTAGTTGCTAATCTCATTCTAACCCCTAGCATTTACTTGTCTACTATATAATACTCGACATTCACCGATCAGCACTTTCTGCATAAGAAAAGCTCAGGATGCAATAGTAGGGGTATGCAACATATCAGTCTTGAGGTAGACAGACAAAGCTATGTAAGAACTTGTATAGCACCTGTCTGCCAAATGTCTGAGGCTGAAATAACTGCATTAGTCTTTCTACTTCCACAAGTACCAAATTTATTAAGTTGTTGGGTCTTTTTAACCCCACCACATGGAGAAATCAAAAGTTTTCTTCCCTACAAGAAAAGGCTCTTTTTAGGAATAAACAACGGAGGGAGGGAAGATATTAAACTCCTGAACTAATTAACAGAAGTAAAGGAGGCGGTGGGGGACAATGATAATTAATATGTACCCTCCTCCTAACCAAATCTCCACATACATTCATTCTGTATATGCACACACAACAGCAGCATCATAAACCGTCTCAAGTTCTTGCCATTATTCAGTTCGACATCTGCACATGTTTATGCGTCTCTCCAAACAACCTCTTGAACACCCTGCTGGAGCTGTCATTTTTTTCTTCTCCCTATCTGGCAGATGGCAAGTCAACAATCGGCATCAACAGCAGCCGAATATCTCCCCCCTCCATCCGACCCCCCTAAACAGACACAATAATAACTTCTTTGTGCTTCCCCACAATGCAGCTGCTTAAACCATTTCGCTACAAGGCTGCTTTGCCTTAATAAAAAAAAAAAAAAAAAAAAAAAAAAAATCCCTTCTGTCAAGTCTAAAAAGCAGCATAATGTTAAGCAAGCTAAAGCCACAGCACAGCTGCAAACGGGCAGACACATTGACAGCTCCTCCCTTAACAAAGCCCTGTGAATTGAAGGGGGTTCATCTGAGGCTCACACAGTAATTAGTATAAAAAAGTCCGACAGCCTCTATTATGCTAGGAAAAAAAAACTGGACAGAACTGGGCTGCTGTTTTGCGTCAAGAGTTCTGCTGCAGAGTAGATAAATCATGTTGGGTTTTTTTCCTCTCTTTTTAAAGACAGTAATAAGGAGGATGAGAGAAGCTAATTTGAAAACTTGGACACAGTAATTGTACCATATGGTGAGCATTTATCCCTTCTGAAATACACGCTAACAGTCACTTACATGCACAGTGCTTTGTTTTACAGTTGTTATTCTCTCTACCATATTCATAAAATGGATCTGAATATCCGATACTCCAGAGAAGTTGTGTGTAATTAGCAGCAAAACTGCCTGAGCTTAATATATTGGCCTACCATAGCAATCTAGTTAATTGCAGAAAATCCCATGCCCCCAAATTTAAATAGTGTCCACTTCAAGGATTTTTTTTATTTCTCTCAAACTGGCTAAGCATCACACATAATAAAGTTTAGAGAAATAATTTATTGACACTAATACTCCTTGATACCGTTGGCTCTAAAACGTGTGAGCGGGAGTTATTTTCCTTTTCATCCGCGCAGTATAGAGGAATTAATTCAAGAACCATTTAACAGTAACCACAAAATATTTCAGTTCCACCGTACTTGGGAAAGGAATTGCCCCATAAACTTAAAGGTGAAACTGAACTTCAGCACGGGGCACCGGAGGGAGACAAAGACTTCAAAAATCCACTCCCCCACCGCCACCCCCATTTTCTTCCTGGCTCCTATTTTGCAGTATTTTTGTTGGCAATCCAAACACTTCATTCATAAGGACCTTCAAAACTTGGAAAGCACACCATCCAACTCTCAGGGTCTCTGCTTGCTCTTTACCACACACTTCCAGCTTTTCATCCTGTTCAGGCCCCCAAACTGTCCTGGAGTCACAGAAGATAAGGAACCCGTTGGGTGGAGCTGGGAAAGGGTGGGCTTCTTTGAAAGGAAACACTGAGTTAAACGGCAAAATTAATACATCTTGGAAGTACTGCTTACAGAAAGTAAGATGTAGTCAGCCTCCAAGCAAGGGAAATAAAAAGCTCAAGCAAAATAAAAGATGAAAATTTGGTGAAAAATTACAGTCTGCAACTGAGCATAATGGTATTTGCAAAGAATCAGAACGGTTTCTTTGTATCCATCATCACCTCCAGAGACAACAGAAATCTGCTTCAGGTAAGAGACAAACACTTCCAGTGTCTCTGGATCAAAAAGGAGGTGCTGGAGCAGAGTGCTGGGTACTAAGGGGTCCCAGAACCAGAATACATTCACAATTACTAAGAAATTATAAGTAAGGTGAAAACGACTGGCAAAAACCAGCTACGCTTCAATAGTGACAGTTCAACTGAAGGATTACAAACGGAGAATTACAGCCCACCACCCTGAAGAAGAACCCAGAAAGATTAAAATGAAAAAAAATATATTGGAAATTTTGAGTCATTTTGCTGGATGGTAACCAGAGAAAACTGTCTGTAATTCTCCTTTTATTCGTACACTTAAATAACACAAACTGACATAAGATAAACAAGGCAGGACTGCCTTTGAGGAGGAAAATCATGCCCATCATACATATGGGATTTCTTTAAGAATGTCAAGAAAATAAAATGGATCAACACTGACTGACACAATTTATTTCAACCTTTATAAAGCTTTTAATAAGTTTAAGGAAACAGTAGTTGTGTGGATGAAAAAAGCTGTGTGGTGGAACAGAACAGAAATGGGAAACGGGGTAAAAGGAAGAGATAAAATAGGGTTACACAGTCAAATTTCCATCCGTGATTCTCTACAGTTCTCTGGTAGGAACTTTTTAGTGAATATAAACAAGAGTGATCTGGGATCACTACTGAATATACAGCAAGACGGTAAAACTCCTGAAGTTTATTAAGAATGTGAAGAATTTCAGACTGGCAAAGCTACACCTGTGAGCTGAGCAACACGAGATGAAATACAGTGAAGAATTACTTGAATTAATAAACAGTTACAGGAATAACCTGAAATACTCAATATACTGTGTTTAGTTTAAAATTAACCACTCAAGAATAATTAATGAAGTATTTGCTTAAGTATGTAGTACTGAGAAGAAAGAAAGAAAAATATTATCATGTGTAAAGTTACACAATTGTAGGAACACTGAAAATATTGTTATTCCATGATAAACAAATAAAATACCGTTTTGCTAACTATATTAAAAGAAGAAAAAAAAAACCCAAAACCTACTAGAGAACCAAAGGGCTTCAGAGACAAAACACACACCAATAAAAAAAAAAAAAAAAAAAAAAAAGGAAAAAACCCGGAAACAAACAGTTGGAGAGAAGCAGAGTGAGAACAGAAAGCCTGGATTAGGTTTCAGTTTCAAAGGAAGGACTATGACAAAAGGATTTAACACCACAAATGGCCAACAGCAGAATATCAGTCATCTCACAGGAACACATTATCAGAAGAGTTCAGAACCAGATTTTCAAGCATTCAGCATCTCCAACTCTAGGTGGATTCTGTAATGTCACCACGTAACCAGCAGTTTGCACCATGGCAATGCCAGCCGCGCTCCCACCAATTCAGCACCCAACACCTACCAGCACCCTGAATGCTGTGGAGCATCTCCAGATTCGTGTGAGCACTTTTTCTTAAATAAATCAGAATCTTATATTCAGGAAATGGGAATAAACATTCCGCATAGGCAGGCTCCTCCTTTAATTGCCACGCAATTCTGTCTTAGCACAAATCTCATACTAACCTGAGAGTATTGACGGTGAATTCATGTCCCAGCCCTTGGCCACCTTGGTTTACCTTAAATATAATCTACTACCAGCACAGTGCAGTCGGGAATATTGGAAATACAAGGAACACTTGTGAAGGAAGTGTGCGGGGCATCCCATGTCCTGCTCCGCTACATCAGCCTGGCACTCACACATCAAAACGATTGAATTCAAAACCCAAGAAAATAGGTTTTGACCAGATCAAAACAGTTACAGCTCACCGTGCCGCTAGTATCGGCACAAAGGAGGGGCAGGGAACTAGCTGGGGGCAAGAAGGATGCAAGGGATAAGGGGCATCAGCATGAACTTATTTGCAAGATTAACTACTGATTCATCGGAGTGCTGGTCCACCTTGGGACTGCAACTCTTGTTTTCCAGTTCAGCTAGAAAATCAGGTTGAAGTGAAACAAATTTTGAAAACCAACTGCATCCCTAAGCAACAATGCCACAATAGTTCTGCCACAGTATTAAACCAAGAATTTCCCTAATGCAATTTCACATGAATACCAGCAAAGTCTATTCCGACATATGCGTCAAAACATGTTCTGACATTTTCTTTACACACGTACCCAGAAATTACAGATTAAAAATTAGGTAAACTACAAGGAACATGTACAAATCTCTGTACTCTGGCAAATAATTGAAAAATCACTTAAAATTTGGGAGTTGAAAAAATTTGAAAAAATAGAAATACAACCCTTTGACAGGTATTTGTGAAGTAGTTATTACAATTTAAAGATATTAACAAAATCTTAGCAACATGGAGGTCCCACTATAAATTGATATTTTGAATTAACCATGTGATATTCCAATACTAGAAACACTGCCAAGAAGATCAGAACAATTTGGCCAGTATTCTCTTAAATTAGCAGGCTATAATTAAAGTAATAGATGCCAAAAAAAAAAAAATCTCAAGTTTTTAACCTCAGGATTCAAAGTATTTCTAAAATATTTCACTGCCTTAAAATGAGTAAAACTGCTCCTAACACTCACATAAGAATCAAAACACAGTTAAATTTTAATATACATATTTGACAGTATTTTATCTTGCATGATTTTATTATATTACAATTGCAATAAACATTCAAGTGAGGTGTTAAAAATTCTTTTGCTTCAAGTTTTTCCAGTCCTCTGAATTAAGAGAAAGCTTGACTGATAAGAAGAAATGCAAAATCCTCAACTGCAATTTTACTAGCACAAAATTCCTGCCTCATTTTCAGTCACATTAGAAACTTCTAGAACAGAGCTATAAATTATGAACCCCAAAAATTTCAGCCACAAGATGGAACTGAAAGATGACTGACCTGGATAAGACATACAGATTTACCTAGGCAATCTCAGGATGAGGTTTGCTACCATTTTTCCACGACCAGGCACACATTTTGTGGTTTCTCTGCATTGAGTATGGTTTTTTTTTTTCCCTCATCTGAATTTCTGAAAAGTTTTTAATGGCTTAGCCTCCAAAATAGTTTGATGCAAAAGGCAGTCTAGTAACTTATAGGATGACCTTAAATAGATTTCAGCAAACCCTTCAATTATTTTATTCAATGCAGAAGTTAAATTTCATACAAGAGAAAACACTGATAATCTCCTCCTACATCTGGCCTTTCTGATTTTCTGATTATACACACAGTAATTAACTGGCAACAAATATTTAACATTTGTGACACCAAAATAATAGCCACCAATAATGAAACCATAATTTTAAAAAAGTATCTATTTGCATTATTTTTGAACTAAACAAATTTGATACGGTTTTAGTGGATGGTTTTTCCTCTAGAAAGTAAACAGCACAATTTTCTAATTAATAAAAACAAAATGGAAACTGACTTACAACACTGACTTCAAAATCCTTGTGAAAGTCTGTACTGGTGATGTCACAAATGCTGTCACATCTGAGCGGGTATTGTCTGTAGAAGGTTCAGAAATGTCCATTTTAATCAAAACGTTTGTGAAGAGGTAGTTGTGTCTTTTGTTTTTATTTTAATGAATTACAGAATTCCTTAAGAATCACAGTTGCAACTCTCGTTAAAAATCATAAATCAGGTAAAAATCTAAATAACTGAAATATAAGGGCCTGATCTGCAATGGATATAGAAACACATGTAAGAGTGAAGGGAAATCCGTAGGTTATGCTTCCATCAGCTTTTAATAATGATGTTTGCGTAACACTGATGTAACACTCCCATTTTCTGATTTGCTTAAAGTGAACTACAAATTACTGCCTCAGAGTACTAAAATGCCAGTCCTAAAGTACTCCAAGACAGAAAACACAATTTCTCCGGGCTTGCAGGTTTTTTTAAATTAAATCTTTCAACTTCCTGATACTCTGAAGCCACAGATTATCTTCCATTTCTCCCTACTGCAAAACACTAACAACTAAACAATTATTCTTCTTATGTCAAGAAACCCTCCTCCCATCACTGGTCCAAATCCCAGAGACAGAGATGGGGACACTTGGTCAAGTTGTAAGTGGCTGAAAAAAACCTTTTCCTTCCCTCTTTTCTTCCCCTGTGCAGTTTGGCACCGCCAAAAGGACCATGCTGTGCTACAGGAAGGGACTGGCGCTGTGTAGGTGCCTGAAGAACTCTTAAACATGCATCTTCCTATTTAGAGCATTTATAGCATAACTATTTATAACTTAAGTTTCATTTGATAAAAGTCATCTGCATTCTGAAACATTTCTGTGTGTCTCCAGCACAGATAACCAAACAAAGAAGCCTTTCCAATAAAAACTTAGAGTAAGAAAAATAAACTCGGGTACAGAACTTCTTAAAACATCCTTTAAAATTGTCTATCTGTGACATAAAAACTGGAAGAAATGACAATGGAATAAAGCTATCCTTTTATTTCAAACTCCAAAGAGGAAAAGGAAAAGAAAAAAGAAAAAAGAAAAAAAAAAAGAAAAAGATCTCATGCCAGAATGAGGTACGAGGACATATGGGCAGTCTATCACCTGACTACCAAACAGCAGTACTAAGGCTGACACATGTTTGTTAATCCCGAGAGGTAAAACGCTGCTTTGTCTTCTGGGGGTCGTGCTGCAGATGAGTGCCCGTTATGCCGCTGATGCATTTTTCCATGCTGACATTCCCCAGGGAATCCGAGTTCCCCATCAGGGAGAAGGGACAGAAATTTTTCGCCTCCTCTAAGAGCCTTCCATAATGTTGTTTACTGAGTGCACCCATAAGAGCAGCAAGCATCAGCAGCACAGCCAAAAGGGTTTGAACAAAAGCTTTTCCTCTGGATGTCTACAGTTTAATTCTGTTAATTCTTTTACCAGGACTCTTTAGTTTCAGCTTGGTCTCGTAACACCAGATCACCGTTTGCGAGGGAAGGACTGAACTTCAGTGACGTGATTACTGGTTACAGACAGCAACCCCTCTTCAGACAATCCGAGATGATGAAGGGGAGGAACATTTCCCGGAGGTCTGGCCACTCTCTAATGTACTTTTTTATCTCCCTATGGGGCAGACTAAGGTGAGGTCAAGGGAGAAATGATCAGTAGCTACAGAAACACTCTAGCCCTCTACAGGTTTCTCCTTCTCCCAAAATAAGTCTGTTTTCAGACTCCGCTGTTTCTAACAAAACCCCTCAGAGAACTCCAGGTGCAATTTTTCATAACACCCCAGCTGAGCCAGCTGAGGAGAAACCCTGCCTCCTGCTCCTTCCAGTCCTGCAGTCCAGTGGTCTTCCTTGTCTCATCTGCCACTTCTGCAGCTCACTAGTCCAATAGGGATAAATAATAAATAAATGAATGAATAGAAAAATAAATAAATAAATAGATGGGAGAGGTGGGGGATAGAGAAGGGCAGGAATAGGACAGTCTCCTGCAAGATCAGATGCGTGACCCCATCAGCTGACAAGTCGTAGTCTTGCTAAATCCATCACAAGGTGGCTAGGGGGGCTATATTCCAGGCAGGGTCTAGCTGAATCTCCTCCTTCATTAGCAGCACACCATTAGATCTGATGAGGTATAAAAACATCCTCTCGCTACTGTTTTCCAAACTCCCCCTTCTCCCCGACACACTGGGCATCTGTTTAAAGGATCTGGCTCTGCGAGTACCAAGTGGGAGGGCTGTACGTGTATCTATTGTTGACTGTACAAGCGCCAAGCAGACAACACACAGCTCCTCGTTTGTAGAAGGATGGTCACGCTGCCCCGTCGCATCCTTCACGCACATTTGCTCCTTAGGTGAAATTGCAGCAATGACAACACGCCTGCCTTCGCTTAAGGAGGAAAATTACCAGTGACTTACACAGTACTTTCAGCTCCCTCACTCTCCAAGTCTGTATTTGTGCCACCACAAATACAACATTTATATCCTTGACCCAGCAACCCTCCAGGCACTAAAGAAAGTGCCTTGACGGTGTCTTGAAACAACTCCATTTACTTAGCATGTCAAAACAATATTAAGAAATTACTTGATTACCACGAATCAGTACCTTCACATCAAAAAGTTTAAAGGACTAATGGGCTTAACCAAGTATAATGAGAAAAACACACACAGCAAAGGAAGCATGTGGACACTCCACAGGCAGTAAGAGAGCTCTAACTGTCCGTGACACTGAGGATGAAAGTGCCAAAGTGGTGGCAACTGCAGTACCCAGCTAAGAAAGACTATGAAACACAATAGGAACTACAGTAATTTTATCTTTTAATATAGATACAGTGCTTCTCAAACGACACGTCAGCGGGGTCCTCAGCAAAGAGCAACTGGATTTTCACTCTTTCGTTTGAATAACACTCTGAGCAAGCCTCAGACAAATTATCAAGTTTACATTTCACTGCTAATCTGAGTATCTATTGTGCAAATCTATATAGGACATTGTGTGATTTTTATTCATGGTATCATATATTTTAAGACAAAAAGGAACATCTCATCATTTCAGGATGAACTCTTCAAGGAGGTCACAGAACTTCCCACCGTTACAGTGGCAAAAAATAAATAAATAAATAAATGCTTTTTTTTAGTGCTTATCTTCCAAAATGCACTCTGTCTTTTTTTGAGAGTAGCAAGATGCTCTCCTTAGTATTTTTCAATCTTTATCTTAGTTCTGAATCCTCTGGATTCAAAACTCAGTCACAGAGCTCCACTACTCCTTACGCTGCTGCATTAAAGAGCTTTTTACGTTTCCCCATTAAGGTTCTTTCTCCTGGCAAGGCAATCCCATACCCCTCAGTAGCCACACAGGTTCTCAGAATCTCATCTTCTAAAGTCATTCTCTCCAGTGCTAAAAGCACTATCATTTTTCTTCTCCACTATTTCTCCAGGATGTAAATATTCATTTTAATATTAAATATTAAAAGAGAAACTGGAATGGAACTCATAATTCCCATCTCTCTACACAAATTTACTTCTCTGTATTCTTACTATGCATCTTGAGAGGCTGCAAGAAAACCATTTTCTACAGAACTTGCCTAGGAGCTCTCAAGAATTCTAAGCATTACAGAACCTAAAGATTTTATTTAGCACAACAAGTTTCAAAATTTTTCAGTTCACAGAACCCTAACATTTTCCAGCAGAAACATGAAGTACTAAACACCCAGAGAAGCGCTGCATCCTATGCCCTGGACAAGTTGGCCGGGATTTTTCAGTAACCTTTTGTAGACTCTTCCAAGGCAGTCCACAGATCCCCCTGGATCCACAAACAGGATGGAAACTACTATTATTATTACTTTTAACTACTATTAACTTACTATTTAAAATATACTGCTTCTCTAGTGGAAGATTTCTCCATCTCCCAGGAATCTATCTGAATGCTTCAGGAGTTTAGCACTGGAGTAGAAGAAAGCTGCTCAATTAAATCTGATATGCAAATATTCAACATCAACAGAAAAATATAGGTAAGAGTTTAAAAAAAGGGGGGGTGGGGGAGGATCAGCTCAAAAGACCTTACAAATGGGCAGAAGACTACTGAAAATACTATAAGGCTAGGAAAAAACAATGGCCACAATTCAAAAGGAAAATAACATAGTTCTCCCTTCCTCACCCTCCTCCATGCCAAAATCCACCTGGATGGTTTAAAGGAAAAGTTAAAAGGTGATTACAGGGAAAAGGTCACTATTAAGAATGAAAAGATTGCCCAAATGAGGAAGAAAGGGAAAGATGATAAAACATGTCCAGGCAATGTAAACATAAAATTAAGAGAACTAGAAAAGAATTTGAAGAGCTTCTTGCAAATGATGCTCATCAGCGAAACCAGGAAGTCAAGACAAGAAATCAGTGGGATTTACTGCTCGGTAACAAAAGCCCAGAAAGAAAACTGGAGATAAGGGAACTCGAGGATAAGGGAACTCAAGGATAAGGCCACAGCAGAGAAGCACTACGAATTATTTGCCCTGGCCTTTATTGCTAAACACACTGGCAAGCTACCCAAACCCAGACCATTCCCAGGAGTAGACAACTGAAAGCTAGATGATTTCACGTAAACATGCAGGAATTATTGGATGTCAATAAGTCACCAAGACTGGATGACAGTCAGCCAGGAGTGCTGAAGGTACTGAAGTGTGAAATCGGTGAGGTACAACCCATCCCTACAAATGGCCACGCGCCCAGAAGACTGATGGATTGCCAACACAACTTCAAACAAACAACGAGACTCTAGAAAGGACCCCAGAAACTACCTGCAAGTCTGACTTCTGCTACTGGTAAGTCGCCAGAGTCTACAGTAAGACCACAGAGCACGTGAGGTGACATGGGTCTGTTGGGAAGGTGCCATCACCGCTGCTATGCAGGGAAAGCCTGTCTCGCTCACCTGATGGAGTTCCACAAGGGGGCAAGAAACATGAGGGCAAAGGGCATCCAGTAAGCAAAATGTGTTTGTCAAGGTTCCTCCCCGAATACAATTAAAGGAATTAAGTTGCCACAGGATTGGAGAAATACAGTCTGAAAGGTGGGTAAGGGAGAGGAAACAAAACATAAGGCTTAATGGTCACTTTTCAGCATAAGAAAGAGTCAGGAGGTCCCTCAGGGATCCATGCTGGCATCATTTCTATATGACATCTTCATCAATGACCTGGACAGTAGAGTAATCCAAGAAATCTTACAGATGATACTACACTGTAGTGGACAATCAAATGCCATGACTATGGCATCGAAAAAGAGAAGGATCTAACCAAATTGAGTGGGCAGCGATGACGAATGAACATCACAGACATAAATGTGAAGTAATGTATCTAGGAAAAAAATAACCTAAACTATCCCTCACAATGTTTACCTTAGAACCACAAATTATAGTTTAGTTGAGTCCTGGATTCACCACTGACACCTCTATGAAATCATAAGTTCATGTACAACAGCAAAAAAACTGACAAAATGTTGGCCATGTCAGAAAGGACACTGAGAACAAGAGAAAGGACATGATTTTTCTGATACTTCTGTGCCCACATCTTCATTACCCTGTGCAGTCTTGTCTCCATCCGTACCTCAGGAAGAACATAGCGGAATTATGAGCAAGTAGAAGGGCAACCAACATGATGCAGTGGACGGAGCAACCACCTCTTCTAAGACAGGATGAAAAGATGGGAACTCTTTAGTTTGGAGAGGAGAAGGATGAGGTTTACAAAACCATAAAGGCACTCAGTAAGTGCAGTACTGCTGTTCACCAAATACACAACACAAATACACAATAGTTCAGGCACTTGGAGAAACAGGTCCACAAATAGATAGTAGAAGGATCACACAGAGATATGCCACCTAATTTATTAATACGACAGTTCTGGACACTGGGTAAGTGCAAGGGGAATAAAAGGCAAGAAAATGGCCAAGCTTGCAAGCTCTCCCTGAATAGCATCTCCTCTGCCATCGCTGCAGATAGAATACCGGGCTAGATGGGCCACTGCTGCGACTCAGTAGGCTATTCCTAATGTTACATTTACTTGAAAGAAGTTTTCCTGGCTTGTAAGCCAACAGCCTTGCAACAATTTAAAACCATAATTTCTTCTCCTATCTGCTGTATGCACGAAGAACAGGTTATATTATCACTTGTCTTTTCTTATTTAGCCTTAACAATTGCAACTCACCCAACCTATACTCACAGGTTACGCTCCCCGTATCGCTAGAGCACTCTCACTGCTGGGTACTTAGCATCGTGGAACTGCAGCACCCGGAACTGGAGGCAGTCGTCCAGCTAACAACGTGTTGCTCAACGGAGCAGAAAGAGGCATCTCTATTACTGTTTATGCATGCCTGTGTTTGCCCTCTTCACAGCACTGAGATATAATTAATACCCAGTTTGTGATCCATGGTACCCGCTGCAATTTCTTCTGGAGTGTACTTACCCAGCCACTCGTTATCCATTCACCTCTTCGTAAAGCAGATCATTCTAGAACGCAGGTCGACCTCGCTCCCCCTGAACAGCTTCCAGCTCCTCACACGCCAAATCTCCACACTACCAACACCATTCTAAATGCTAATCCCATCCTCCAGCACACCTGCAGCCCCTTCCATTGTGGAGACACCTCAAACCATGAATAACCATTCTCTTCTCCATCACTCACCTCATCACTGGAAGTACTGCCTAGGCAGAAGTCAGGAAACAGCCTAACAAGATTCTACTCCAAATTCACTTCCATTTTGTTAAAACCTTTAATAATTACTCAGCACAGTTTTCTAACAGTTTTGCTCTTAGAAACAAACCTCACAGTTGTTTCATCTTGTTTCCTTATGAAAATGTTGTTCGCAGAATATCAGAAGCCTGACTGAACCCAAGACACGACATCCGAAGCTTCTCTGTGTACACAAAGATTGCTACCTTGTCAATAGAAGGAAATTTGAAGTTTGATACATTTTAACGCTGCCAAATCCACAGTGAGTCATCTCATTTTCTAGACCTTCATAAATAGTCTACTTGTTCCAGTATCTTCCCTTAAGTTAAATTGATGTTAAGCATTTTCCATATTAAAACACACTTTGGTTGAACATAAAAAACACAAAAAGCCATCAAAGAGATTTTCTGACGTATTTATTACATTACAGTCTATGTTATCCAGAGATTTTATCATCAACGATTTTGTTTGTTTTCTAAAGTACTGAACCTGTCCAATAAGAGCCAGTTGTAAAAATGATCACTGCAGAATGCAAGAAGAGTTATCATCACACAGATTCATCTCTCACATTTTTAAACATCCCTTACAGTTTGACTTAGGTTATATAACAATAGGAAGGGGGGGGGGGGGGGGGGGCGGAGGAATTCACCTTAGTCTCATAAAATTATGAAGGAAGAAAAAAAATAATCCAGCTTAGTCTCAAAAGCAGCAAAGGATTTACTAAAGGTCTTGTTCCTTTGTGTAAAAGAGGCCACATGACTGATCTTTAACTCTGACATTAACACAACATAGTAAGAGTGTTCCAGAATAATGGCATAATTCACTCAAAATGCCTACTGCAAATATAAAAGAAAAACACCTTCAAATATTCAACAAATAGCACCTTGCCACGACTATTGTTATCTGCTGCTGCCAATCAGTATTGTTATGGTTGTACAAAGACTCCAGTGCACCAGACTGTCGCTAATTATGTATATTCAAGTGATTAGCAAGCACTTGTTGCCTCGTTCACACCACCCTCCAAACAGCAGCCTTTGAGAGGAGAATAGACTGCAAATTTATTGAGAGAACACTGTTAATCCTTTGGGGAGAATGTAAATGTAAACAGGACTACTCTACATCAAGGTGCTTTGACAACAAAAATCATCTGCATAAACACATGCTCAACAACAAACAGGTGTTCTATTTCACAACTAGCGCCCATTTGATGCTTTCAAGTAAGCATTATGCACAAACTGTTAGAAGTACTTTGAAACCAGCTGCAATTACTATAATTAGCTGTCTTCCTACACTTTGGGCTTTTTTTTCCTTGTACCTGTTCAGCATTGTGCTGCCTGCAATATGTAACCCCAAGTAAAGCTGCGGTTTTAGCCTCCTGCTTAAAGTTTACTATCCTCTCACCTCTGCATGCACCGTTAAGTTCGTATCGGCATTAAAGTGCCACAAGTTATAAGATGATGTCTGCATTAAATAAGAGCCCTATGAATGTAAGGTCACTCATCTAACACTCATAGTGAATACGAAAACAAGGACAACTGCCAAAACAGCACCATAAAAATAGTAAGCCTTCAATGCGCAGGATTTCCCTTTTTTACAGAAATGTCCCTAGGAACTAACAAGATTTATTTTTAATAACAAGAACTTTACTTCTAGTTTTATCAGACAATAGGTGGTGAAAAGTCTTGCTTGCAGACAGCTACTCGTTCTAATACGCTCCAAGTAAACGCTTTAAGCAATTGTTTGGTCAGCATGCACACGCTTCCTTCTGTTCAATGAATACAAAGTACGTATAAAGCACCTCCGCATTATTTTTTATTCTTATTAGAACGATGTATTCAAGTGTCTTTCTGTTTTCACTCAGCCTTTCGTGGCATCTACCCAGCTCTTGGTTTTCAGCAGTTTGAAACACTCCACCACAGCATTTCTGTAGGCGAGTTCAACACGAACAATGAGCAAGTCCAGTGGCCTTTCCTCCCAAGTCAAACCCTAACGTGCTAATTTCACAACCTTGGCAGTGCCACCTAGAGATAGCTAAAATCCTAATCTCCCACCTTATGATTTGCCAGATTTTAACCACTGAACTGAATAATTCCATATTCAGCACCTGCTGAGAGAAGACTTTTTTTCACAAATGAAAAGCTTAACAAGCAAAGCCCAGGGAGTAAGAATGCAGCTGGAAGGAAGGGCTAAAGATGACAAATACACAGTAGTAGAAGGAGGACAGGCTACAGGCGACGGAAAGAAAGAGGCTCTTTCACTCTGGGTGAAACAGGCAAGGAAATCTGTGATCAGCAGAGGAAAACCTATGCTACAGCACTTTTCCAAGTCTACTAGACATCCTACTGTTGACAGGTTAATTTGACAGCCTCCACCAACATCAAAATGTACCTGAGGTCCCCCTAATGCTTTTTTCATCTGTAACAGAAGAGTTCTATTTTTATAGACGTCCACACCGGGTGATTTACAGAGCTCTGTACATTTTTAACAACAGCCACTACTTTCTTCCCACCAACTTCTGCTCAGCTGGAAATGATACGAAAGCGTCAGTTCTGTTGGGCCAGCCAAGCAATACACATTGTATTCATAGCAGTTATTCCCCAAGAGACCAAAAGAATGACCAAAAAGATTAATAAAAAGTTGTAGTATTACAAGACCTCCCACAGAAATGCAGGGAGCATTGTACATCTAGAAAACTCCAGGCAAAGCTAATTTTGGGGCTTCTTCCAGAGAGACACCATCCTTTGGGAAGCACAGAGGATGACAAAACAATAGTTGCTCTCATTTTCTCTGTTAGCTCTTATGGCAAAGATATATGTAGTGAACCCAGCAGTTTCAATTGTACAACCAGTCCCCACGATGACATGGACATTTCTTTTTCCCTGCTGTTTCTTTCTGGACAAACAGAAAAATCTGGCAAGTAATAATAATAAAAAAAAGAGACTATATCTACAGCTTGTATATTCATATATGAAGAAATACCAGATTCAGAGTTATCTTAAGCTTTTAATGTGCGCTAACAGCTGTAAATTAGAGAACATTGTCTTCTGTTAGTCATCTGAGATTTGTATTCCTAGCTCTCACACCATAATCCCAAATCAAATTTCACAATACAGTAGCACCCAACCACTGAAAAAATGCAAACGCTGCATCGCATCAACACTACCATTCATTTGACCTGCAGTAAAGTAATACAAAGAGCTAAATTTATCATTTTTATTTTTTTGGTATAGGGTAATTTCTTACGTCAGTTTAATTCCCCGAACCACCACTGCTCACCTAAATGAACACTGCTTACAGCAGAAGATGCAGCTGGAATGCCCATGCAGAGGTCTCAGCTTGTAGCCCCTTCTTCCCCCTTCTAGAAAGAGCCAGGCACCAGTTTAGCGAAGTATATCATCATCTCTGTCTCGGCACGTGAGCAGATATGCAATGGTTTCAGCTAACCCTTCTGATTTTGTAGTAAACTAGACCAAGAGTTAGAAATTTGTTACAGAATTTCTGATGGGAATGGTAACTTCTGCTGTCACCATGTGAAGAGGTTGGAAGGGGGCAACAAACAGCTGGGAAATGCTTAAAGAGCTTCAAGTAGATACACAAACATGGTTCAGTTATTTTACTGTCAAATAAGTCAGCTATATGCTAAACAGAAACTACAACTATAAGGGTGTTTACTACTCATTCATATAATCACCACGCATAAAGTTACATGCAGACACATCCGCTCTCTGTTTGTTTACTTAAAATTCTTTGTGAGACTCAAAGGCTACTAATTAGGAGAAATCCTGTATTGAATTCCAACATCAGGAGGAGTTTAGAACCTGGTATCTCATTTACACACACAAGCATGTACTGATTCTGTGTTTCAAGTAAAAGATGCAAGACAGTAAAAGAAGAGCATGTAGCAGAGATCACTATCAGCATTTGCAAAGAAATATGGGTTATTTTATAAAAGTATTAAAGCTTTACAAACTAGCAGCATCCTGAAAAACACATGCGTATGTTTACATTCACTTTATTACAGGGTGTATATTTAAGCATGCGTATGAGACCGCTATGAAAACATTCTAAAGAAATGCTTTGAAATTGCAAGTCTTAAATGCATCAAACAAATAAACAAAAAAATGATACTAGTCAGCCACAGGTTCCAGAGAAGAAAGAAACATAATTTTACCATGAGAACATTCTGAGCTTTATAGCATTGCGGTTACCTCTGATTTACTGTGTTTCATTATGCTCTTCTCTTAAAAAACCCTTTTCCATGAATGCTGTATCCATATTTTTTTATTTTTTTTTATGTGCTCTGATGAAAGGTGAGATTTTCCTAAAAACAGAGTTGGGCAGATGAAAAAGAAATTTTTGTATCAAGCTAACGTTCTTAGCTAACATTCCTAGCAAGTCTCATACCAGTCTATTGTTACTTAAGGCTAAATACTTCCTACAAAACACTACATGGTGGTTACACACGCATCAGATCTGACTGCTGGATCCAGAGGGTCTTTAGGATAGACCAGCTGCTCCTTCCAAAAGCTCAGGTAAGCAAGGAGGGGACAGCCAGCCTGCCCTTTCAGGACTCCAAAGAGTAATTTGTTAGCTAGCATCCACCAGGAATGATAAGGTGACTAGTATGAGCCAAAGCCTGGCACCCACGCAGCCCTTGCATATATTTCTCTTATTATTTTGAAGTCCTGTCAAGGAGGACTAATTTGCAGTGCCAGAGAAACTACAGTACTCATTAATATGCTGAAGAAAGCACAAGCAATCCAACTGTGTTCAACATTCTCCAAACGAAGTAACCCAGCCCACAGGTGTAGCCTGTAAGCTTTGGTGACCAAACTTTAGCCAAAGGTTTTAATGAGGTGAAAGTTTAATTGCTGGTATGCAAAGGAAATTCTCTTTTCAGAAATTGCCAGAAGTCCCCGTTTTGTGGCAAAGACTCCATACAGGTTGTGTACGTGACGGTCTCCTGCAAAAATGAACTCCTCGGGCTGCTATATGAGGAGATGCAGAGCAACGAGGGAGCTGCAGCCAACAGACTGGGTGACAGAGCGAGTGACGAGGCGCAGCTAATGGCACCACTTAGACACCACCTCAGTGTCAGAAACGACTGGCAGTGAACAAAGGTAGCAGGAGCAATTAAAAAGGCCCTCAGAACCAACCTGGCATGGACAATGCAGTCTTCAAATCAAATGCTCCAGAGCACTGAAGCCTACACAGGAGCAACTACCTAAAGCTGTGACTCTTGCTACAGCCCTGGCCACCCGGACCGAGGCAGGACCCTGCCCACCAGGCAGGGCTGCTCTAGCAACAGACCAAACGAAATACAACGGGAGGACCAGGATTAGTGACAGGCTGCTTTGGCAAGGACTCATAGCTCTAGGAGGTTTGGGTCATGACTACTGCCAACACGTTTGGGCATAACTACCAATACTGTTACGGTGTTACCAACGGTTCAGATTTCCCAAACTTACCTTCATTATCTCCTTTTAATAACTTGCACAAGACCAGCTAGAAAAGGTCATTTATTGTCCTGGTTTTCCAGGTAAGAAATTAAGTTGGTAACGTTGAAGTGTTTCTGTAAGGACCCCTCAAACAGCTAACAACGAGGTTTTGGCAGAACAGCATCCTTCCTCATGGACCAAGCCTCTGGAAAGAGAGCACATTTTTGTAGGAAGAGTGCAGTAAGTTGTGTTCTCTGGCTGCCTCCATACTTCATTCCTCCTAAGTCCCCGGGGGGGAGTGGGGGCAAACCACCAACCCCAAAACAAACCTGATCATATGTTTATTAAAAACATAGATACTCTCTGAAATCCTTCTTCAGCAGATTGCCTGAAAGTACTTTGCTGGTTTGTTGTTTAATAAATAAGCAACGTCTAGTGGTTGGAACAGTATTTAAAAGGGGTGAGACAGCAGTACTTGTACAAATATTTAAAAGTGGTACGCTTTCAAAAGCAGTTTGTTAAACGGGGCCATATTATAGCTAAAGCGTTTAGAACTCAGCTGACTAAATGAAATTTGCTTATGCCAAAACAGCCAAGGGCAGAGCTGGTGCATTGTGATGGAGATGAGAGCCCCCCACGCCACTCCGAGCGCAGCTCCGCAAGCCCTTTCTCCAAGTAGCCTTTGTGGTGCTCACTTGCACAACCCCAGAGCGGTGCAAAGCAGTTGCTCCTCTTCTACCCTGTTCCCAGGGCGGGCAGGGGCTGTCGGCGACTTTCGGAGCGGTGCCCGGGGTGATGTCACACTGGTACTGCAGGGGAGGAACAGTACCAGGAAGCGTCAAACCCTCGCATTGTGCAGGGGGGATCAGCACATGGGGGCAGGTTGTAAATCTGGCCGGGGACCAGCGAGACTTTAGATCACGATTTCACTCGAGGAGGCAGCTGTAGCAATAAACACAACGTTCGCTTCTGTTCCGCGGGATGTTTCAAATGTAAACATTCACTCTATAGCTGAATTCCCAGTTTACATTACACTAAGCACAAAGAAGAAGAAATGCAAATAGCTGACCCGGAGTAAAGCTAATACATCTCTAAGTGTTGATTCCCAAACACTTTCAGATAATTCTCTTTCCCTCTTCCACAAAATACCTTTGGAGTGACATCACTACAGTTTTAAACAGCAAACTACATTTATGACCCTGAGAAGTTAAACAGAAGGAGGAAACAATGAATGAGATCATCCGGGGAGGGGCGAGAAGGGGGGGAAAGTTTCTTTTCACAAATTACAGCCACTTTTTTTTTTCTCCCTTTTTTTATTTTTTTTTTAATTTTTACTTTAAAAAAAATTTGCATCCTAAAGCTTTTCTCAGTCTCTCCATTATGTAACAGTTCTTTAGGAAACCGCCAGCTACCCTGACAACTGTGATGTTTTGCCAGAGTGGCTTTGTCTAAATCCTAAAGCAGCACTTGGCTATGCGCTGAGCCCAGTGGCTGCCTGTGATCTGAATGCCAATTAAGAGTGCTGTCCCTCTTGTCTGACAAGTCAGAGACTTAAAGGTCTATCTGAGGTCAGCAAACTGTCTGGGCTACTTTTGTGAGCTTAAGAGACCAAGGAACACAGCAACAACACAGCCCTTTCCTTTAAGTGTCACACTGGGCAAAGAGCGTTTCATGTACAATTGTCAGCGCATTTTATTTAGGGCAGAAAGAGAGATATTCCGCATGTCTTGCTTCGGTTTCCTTTCCAGTCTTGCTTTCATTCCCTATATCACCAATGAAATTCAACCTCCTAGTGGACAGGTAGGGATGAAGACTAAACTACTGGTATTTTATAAAAATCGATCAAAGAAACATACATATCCAAAATTCAATTACCAAGATCACCAAAAGCTAATAGTGGAATACAGAATCTGTCCAGTTTGGCATATATTCCCTCTAACTCTGGTGTACTGGCTCTATAATGTTTGATTCTCCAGCTTCCCTTCAAGTCCCCAATCAAACAAGCCCTGTATCACCGACTTTAAACTTCCATTTTTCATCGCAAACCATGAGAAATAGCGCAGCAGGCCAAAAAGTGCTCAAAAATGCTGTTTGCCCAGATTTATTATAAACACCTTGAAAGTCTGTTTTTTTGACACTTACAAGAGAACTTTTAAGACGGCAATGGTGATATATTCCATCACTATCAGTAGTTATGAGGAAGCAGTAACTTCCTTTCCATTCCTGCACATCATTTCTACTTTTGGAGGTGGAGACGTAAACTACCTGCTACCTACATGAAATGTTAACTTTTTTTTTTTCTAACTATTACTTTTTATGTAAACAGCAAAATCTTACTTTGTTTGACGAGCTCTAAAATGCAAGCCAACTTCTTTGCAAATATTTACTGAAAACTATTAGCTGAGTGCATTTTCTCATTAAAGAAACCGTTTTACCACCTTCCCTTGTAATTGGCAATGTAATCTTCGGTTCTTTTCACTGAAAATTGCAGTTTAAATACTCTGCATTCTTACACACCAGCATCTTTCATTAACCCCAAAAGGAAAGGCTACCTTGTTTTCCAGGTTGATAAAGACTGAAGACAACTAAATTTTGCATGAGCAATTACTCTGTTCTTTTCAAGAAGGCTTAGGGACAACCTGCATTACTGCATAATTCCCACACAGAATTCCATGAGATGAGATGAAGAAAAATTGTAGTGTATACACTAACTTGTAGAAGGCACTTCAATTTTAGACATTACAGTTAAAAAAAAAATGAAAAAATGTAGTTGGTCATCAACTTGTCAGATAAAACCACAAACTAAAGAGAGAGTAAAGAGAAAAGCTGTGCTGAAACCAAGGCTGAATCTCCCGCTAAGGAAGGCTGCTAATACATTTTTGAACTTGCAAACTATTCCTTGTACTGCTACATTAAGGAAAAAACTTTCAGTGATATATTTTTGGCATATGATCTTGCGGGGGAGGTTGCTTTTTTACTTTATTTTACCTAGAGTTAATTCATTCATTCTGAATGTTACTGTGAGCAAGAGGGAGAACCGGTATGGAGTAACAGTTACGTAATTGGTAAAACAAAATCCTGTGGGATATTTATAAATATATAGAGTCTGTTTAAAGCCACATTAAAAATACTGAAATGAGAACTTGGTTCTAGAGCTGTAGGTTTTTAAGGAAAGAATTTCATAAAGCTCATCTTGTATTTATTTTTTTTTTCCAAGCCATTACCTTTGTTATAATCCTTTCATTTTCCTCATATCTCAAAGTGTTCACCCTAACTCCTGGCCAGAAAGGGCATTTCAAAGATACAACCCTACGCAACGCTTACACAAACCTTACTGAAAATATTCCCCAATCTTCCTCCCAGCTGTTAAGTCAAGCCCCCAGCACTTCTGCCTCAAACGTCCACAACACACAGCACGCACGTCTCACATCGGTGAGCTCCTCCCTGAAGTCTCTAGCTTTGACAGGACACGTTCCCAACTTGTGTTGTTCACTCTTCCACATTTGCAAGACTGTTGAGGTCTTGGGGAAATCTCCCCTCCTAAGGAAGTGCTCAGCAAAACACTTCTTAAGACAGTGTTTGTTGTACAAGCAACCTCAGATCTCACAGCACTGCAACTCAAGTTGCATCATCGTTGACATCAATAGTGGCTTTGGGCCAAAACATCAGATTTCCATTACGTGAAACTCGGGCATTTGCTACCCCATATAAGAATTATAACTTTCTGCAGTGATCAAGAAGGCCTTGTGTGACCATGGATAAATAACCCTTTTTCCGATGAATTTAGCAACCTTGTAAAGAACGGGAATAACTTCATGAAAAATAAAATAAAAATCAATAAACCCTGCCCCAATTTGTGACCCCGAGGATTCCAAGTCTTCAGCCATGCTTTCAGCACTGCTGTAAGGCACATGCCTGACAGCCCTTCCACAGCAACACGCGCCTCCAGGCTCACAGCCGGCTGGTGAATCACCCACCGATGGCACTGAAAGACAAACTCCCAGAAGCAGAAATTCAAAGCTTCCTCCACAGCTTGAGGGAATCACTTTGGTTCCTCGGTGCTCTTGTCTTGGGATGAATTCCCCACGATTTTCAGAGAAGTAAATGCTCAAAGTTTTGCAGCTTCTGTGTTAGACCAGGATTGCACTATTAATTTATCTTATTGACCACATGATTGCTGCCCGGCATCAAGAATAGCCCTATATTAAGTGAAACCTATTACGAGAAATGATAAAATCAACTGCTCATTTTGATTTCTTTCTTTTATCTTCCCTCTCCATATCCATGCAGCATCACAGCGGTCATAGGGGAAATACCTTTACATATGGACCTCACCCACAATGCTCTCAATACACGGCTGCAGCCTCCACAACCGCCGACAGACAAAATCATTGTGCTCAGCGCTTACGCAGCAATAGTTGAAACACGAAACAATTTCAAAAGGATGCCGACCAGCAAAACATCAGCAGATGTCTGAAATGCAGAGAGGCCACGCAGGTTTAACAAACTCTCACACAGTTACAGTACATTTTATTTTTTAAAAAATAAAAAAAACAAATAAACAAACCAGATTATTATTATTATTATTTACACATTTTGGGATATCTATTGTGATAAATATTTATATGTTGAGCAGAGCAGAGCAGCAGTTTGCTTTGTGGAATATAAATTAAGTAATCCACCTTACTTAGGCAACTTCATCTGGATTCACTCTTTCAGAAAGTGAGAAATAAAATACATTTTCTCAAACTCCCTTTCTTCCCCAGTTCTCCAGCCTGTGTCACCTTGCAATTTTATTTCAAGCCCTGTTCTGATATTTCAGTCTCCTTTTACTCACTTTGTGCAAGTGCAGAGCTACTGTACTTTCAACAATTTTAAGAACTGCCTCTAAAACAAATCCCCAAACTCATTCAAGCCCACAAACTTAAGAGACTATGTAGAACAAATTTCTGGAACGCTACAAGTCAATGTGCTACATTTTCTTTCAACGTAAAGTCGTCTACTTCATGAATCTTAAAAAAACAACTGCAAAGAGAGTATGCTTGACACAATGCATGCTGTACGGATGAGCAGAATAATCCCCTTAGATTTTGGGTTCACAACTGAAACACATTCCCTACCTTTTGCTAAAAGCTTTGGATATGACAAGGAGGGAAAAAAAAAAAAAAGAAGAAGAAAAAAAAAAAGGAAAAGTACTGGGGAAAGAAGATTGTCCAAAGATGTGTTTCAGCATCCTGGACTATTGCAAGGTTTTGAGATCAGGTGAGAACATCTTACATGTCTTGACAAGCAAATTCCATAATGGTCCATTACTGATCATCACTGCTTCTTTCTGATAACTTCTGACCTTTTTACAGCAGCCCATATGCGTACACTCAAGGTCTCCTCCTCAGACCACTCTGACTGGAAAAGGATTTTGATTACTACAGATTTACAAGTTTGATCACATTGTGGAGGTTTTTCACCCGCCTGGCTGTGCCAGAGAAGCACGGCTATAAACTTCTTCAGGTTTATATGTTAATACAGGAAACCAGATCAAGGGCCTTATCAAGTCTCTTCCTCCCAGAAGACAAATGATTTAAGCAGTGTTAGAGGTAACAGCTCTCCTTCAAAGAAAATACTGTTTGGTGCCTTGACTATCTTTTCAAACCTTTGGCTGCTGTGAAAGGATGGTCCCACCTCTGCATTTGTTTGCACGTGTTGATAATTCAAGAAGTGCCATCCAGGCGGATTTTCCTGAGCAATTCCCACTTCCTCTGCACCCTTCCAACTGTAATATGTCTTAAGGAAATTCTAATTTGAGCTCCAAAAGAGGTCCAGGAAAACCGCAAACCAAAAAACTTGACACCTGAATTGAGCAAATTAGTATAAACTATTCTCAAGAAGAGAATTAGTGGGCAGACAAACTAAGTATGGAAAGACTGTCACAACAGCCTCTGTAAAAAGGAATTACACCTCAGAAATCTGAGGATTCTTTTTGAAGAGTTAATAAGCACTTAGATCAGAAAAGAATCCAACTGACATAGACTGTGCAGGTTTCCAAACAACGCTGACCAATATCCTTAACTTCAAAAACCTAAACTTCCACAAGAGAAAAGGAAGGATCCTCGCATTACAAATACATAAAATAAAGCAAGGTCAGAAAACAGGCAGAAAAAAAGACATCAGGGGAGACCTGCAGTGATTTACCCTTGAGTCCAGTCATATGTACATATGTACAGTCATAAATGACTAGTAAAAGAAGGCAAGAGGTGGTGAACCAATGCTGGTGATTATACAAAGCTGTTCAGGCACCTAAAGAGGAAAGTCAGAAGGACTTAACACCTTTCCCTGTTCTTTATACTCTTCCCTAGCATCAAATGCTGGCTGCTATCAGAGACAGGATACACATCAGAGTAACCACTGGTGCTATCCTTACTTCCCTGTTTACTTGCAGCAGAACAGGTCGGTTCCGTAGCCATAACCAAACCGAGTCACCAGAAGCTCCCAGCTGAGCTCACTCATGCACGTGTTCCAGGGCTTCCACCGTCACAACATCCCGTCTGGAGATGGATGCTGTCAAATGGTCCGCATTCACTTCTAAGTGGCTTCTCCTGAAAGACTCCTCCTGCCTAGAAGTATGAATTCAGTATCAAAATGTTCTAGAAATCCTCTCAAATTCTGATTTCTACCTACATGATGGTCTCTGAACCCCTTGGACACACAGGTCAAGTCTCTCAAAAATCAGAATTAGTGCACTTTACAACTTTGGACACAGGTGCTGCAATCATAAGTACCTTTTATTTCAAGTATAGATGGACAGATGAAAGGTCTTTTCCAGGTGTGAATCCCAGCTCTCACATACCGTTTCAGTGGGAGCTGGCCACACTTAAACCATATTTGCTTCAAAATGCAATTTCCAAATTAAATCAGGTGCCCAGCTTCCACATTTGTAACTGCCCACTTGATACAGCGAAGAGACCAAAAATATTCCGGTACATAGGAGAAAGGAGAATCTACAGATCATATGGATTTCAGTATATGACCAATATAACAATACCCTCGCAAAAAATACACATTGGGTAGGGGTAGGAAAAAGAATCTCTGCAGTTTCACTTTATTGATGAGTCATTCGCTAGCCATAGAGTTCCAGTAGAAATACATCACCTTTATAAACAACTAAGAGAACAGTTATAATCAGCAATATAATACCCCTTCAGGATCTGTAGGCCTTGTTCTGTTTTCACCGTTCTCAACTTGATCTAGCTAAGAAGGGCCATCATGATTTGAGAAACTCCCTGACAACCAGGGGCAGATTCCAGGAAAGCAGGACATTGATAACTTTGACTTTGAAGGAGTACAGGATCGTGAGAGTAACAGGAAAGGAAGAGAACGGAGCATTTAGACAGACAATAGAAAATTCAGTTATTTGAATGTAAAAGAGACTTTAGTCACATTTTACAACTAAACAAGTATTTGCAGTGGAAGAATAAGAATAGCGGGACAAAAAAATTTTACTGAAAAAAAAAAAAAAAATCACAAGAAGCAGGTTTGGGAGCTCAGGCAACAAAACCCCACTTCTGAACAGAAACACAGTTCCACCGGGGGCAAAGCGTTTAAATAACCATGCGAAACGGTACTTCATTACTAAGCACATTCAGCAAGTATACACAAGCATTTCAAGCCCTCTCCTTCCTAACCAATTAGCCTGATTTATTATTTCTTTTAACTTCACACTCTTACAGCCTTCTTACATTAAGCGAACCCACTGAGAAAAGGAAGTAACAGCTCTGCCACCACATACCTTGAGTCTTGCCAGACATCAAACACCTAGAGTACAAACTCTATACTTACACTTGCGTAAAGAAAAACCCCAAGTGACATCTACTGTATACATCGTTCTCTGGTCACCTGGACTGCAGGCATCCAGGGTGCTAAACAAGATGCTGGACACCCTCCTCCCTTGTGTGCCGTTACCTACACTAACTGTTGTAGCTTACGCGTTATTTTGGCAGACCAACAAGCCTGGGCAACCAAGAAGTACCCGCTATCCAACTGCTTTGTACAATCAATGTTAGAAAAAATTTTCCAAAACTATACCTGGTAAACAATTTTAAAACTCTGATTTAACAAAATTCAGGCAACTTCATTCCAAAGTGGGAAATAAATATATAATTACAAATATGTATATGCTTTACACACCCTCTTAAAGACATTCACATTTTAAAGCTCTTTGAGCTCTGTATAGGTTTACGTATTACATTTTCATCAAATAAAGTGAATATTCACATCTAGTTTACATACACTTAATTTATAAGTCTCTTATCTGCGTTTCGAAACTCTTCCTCATAATGCAAGTTGATTCCTTTAATTACCTTGGGCTTTTCAGAGAAGAGTATGTCAAGGAGGAAAGTAGAGAGGCTGAACAATCTTCACAGTGTAACAACCACCAAGTTCTGGAAGAAAATCCGAGAGTGTCAAAGGGCAGCAGCGTCACCATATTCAAAGCAGGGAAGAGCAGGGAGGAGCGTGGCTGCCACCACCTCCCTCCGCAGCAGTAACGGCAGCGGCCTGAGCCCACCCCCACGGCACCCAGGGGCAGCCCTCCCTCCAGTTTAGCTGAAGTTGAACACAAGTTGAAACAAGTTCCCTGAAGTCGGTGATTTCCCAGGGAATTAGAGGAAGCTACGTTGTCATGCCATTGTATAAAAACATTACAGCAAACCTTCTGTCGAAGGGCTCTAGTAACCGAGCTTTGACGTTCGACTTGGAGCTTTGCAGGGGGCTCACCTGATGTCAGAGGTGGCTGTAGAAAGAGCCACCCAAATGGGATTAATAGAAAAAAAAAAAGAAAAAAAAAAAGGGGGGGGGGGGGGGTCTTTGTGTGTGTGCATATATACATATATATGTATATATCACTTCACACCAGGACTTGTTGAGCCCAGCAGCCCAGTTCTCCAAAGGCTTGTTACGCAGCACATTTTCTCCCCCCTGGCGCAGGGACTGACCAGGTCTTTTCCTGCAATTCCTCCTTCCGGCAATCAGTTTTCTGCAACAGTGCCAGGCAACTGAATGAGAGCAGAGAGGCTCTTCTTGCATTCCAGATACTACCTTTAATGATGGCCAGGTAGCATAGAGATGAAAGAAGCAGTCCACGTGGAGTAATTCAGGTTGGGACAAATGCATTGCAGAACTCCGAGTAGGGCAATGGGGCAGCAGGAGATAAAAAGCACAAGATGGCAAAAGTGGGCAAGTGGCTGGGTAGGAAGTTTAGGAGTTGAGAGAAATTCAAAACAGTCATAGAAATGAGCTGGGATTCGCGACGGTCTGAGAAGAGAAAGAGAAAGAAGTGGGCCCGATGTGGAAGGTGTACGTGCAAATGAATAGCAGCATGGCAACCAAAGGAGGAGAGTATGAACACAGAAGGAACGGGAACGTGGGATTCAGCAGAAGGGGAAAGAAAAGTGATTGGCAAGGTCAGAAAGTACATTTCCCAAGAAGAGCTGAACTTAGGGGTCCAAAGTTTACGTTCTTCTGGCAGCGTACAGCTGTGAAAACCACTGGAAGTAGTGTTCCATTCCCCTCTAGTAGCTAGTTCTCATTACAGATAAGAGCTTGTTACAGCTACCAACTATTTATTTCAAGTGCAAATGTCTGTTCTAACCCAAATTGAGAGATGATATAACTCCACATGATATAATTACTTTTCAGTTGGCTTTTAAATACAAAATCACATCCAAAGCAAGCTCCTTTAAAAGGCTGACAAGTTAGTTACTAAGCAGAGTATTCAAAAAGTTTTAAAAATGCCAGAAAAAAAGTTGACTACGCAGGCTTCATTTCAGGTACATACACATTAGCATGGCAGCTCTGCTGCTGTCACTGAGCAAGAATGTACTCCATATTTCCTCTATTTTTATTTAGGATTTGGTCCCAAAGCCATTTCATCTTGTCTGATCAAATTCTCCAGCAGATACACTAAATTTAAGAACCCTTACACACAGTTATTTATCAGAAAGCCTACCTTGTATGCATATTAAGTATTGTCTTCATTATATGTCTATATATTTATCAGTGAATTTTCCACGTTACACTATTATTTACCTACATTTTAATTAATGTTTTTATTTCAAAGAGTAACTGTTGGCACACTATATTTTGTCTTGCATTTCTGTACCTAGAGATCTCCCCGGGGAAAAAAAAAAAACAGCCCCTCAGTCCCTCAAAAAACAACAAAAAAACTCAAACCCAAAAACCCCACCCCAAACTCAGTGACAACTGCAATAACAGTATTCACTCGCAGTATCAAATAACGGAGAACTGTAAAACAACTGAAATTGCTCCAGCTCATACATCGTCTGAAATACATGAGTGTATCTTTCACAGTGTTAAACTGCTGAGGTAAACCTAAAAAGAAAACGGGCAATTTCCCCTTACTTATTTTCTGCAATTGCATTTTTTTTTCAACAGGTGGCAAAGAGCTGGGAATATAAAAATTCCTATAAATTTTTTGAAAATGCAGTACAAAACTTGCAAATGGTTATCACATTCCACCCCCAGCCCCAAGAAAAAACACAAACCACAGAAAAATTATAAACACAGATCTGTTCCTCAATGAGAAATGTCATATGCCAAACATGATATTTTAACATTTGAATGTTTGGAATTATTTCAATACTGAAAGCTGAAAGACTGTTTTAAAAAGAAAACAAACAAATGAATACAAAAGTCATGCTTTCTGCTATTCTGAATTACTTAAAAAAAAAATATGGGGCTCATATCAGGCAAATGAAGCTTATGCTGTGATCTAACACCTCAAACAAAGTGATCAGCAACAGAACAGGAGTTAAATCTAAATTATGTTGCTCTCCCATATGAAACTATGAGGATCTTTCTTTCATGTCTCTTTTTGTAAACTCCTGCTCACTGTGTATGTTATAGAGCCTAACTGGTCTGATGTACATTCTTAATACACTATACTTTATCTTCCTAAACAAATCCAGATGGCAAATTTGTTTCTCATAACAACCAACTTTGTATACCTCTTTTTTTTTTTTCCATTAAGTTTTCTAACTTACAAAGATTAGCAATACTAAACTGAACATTCCAAGTTTTAAGTAGAAAACAAGGTTTCATCAAAATTGTCTTTACCATGTTTCACCTGAGAAGAGAAGCTGCATGAAAAGCACACTAACAGTGGGATGGGGAGGTCTGGGGGTGACTTATTTTAAATGTGATTCATCAAATTTTTTCTCCCTTCCATGATTTATATAGCTACCAGAAACAACTAAGAGAGACTCAACCTTTCATTGCAGCATATACTTTGTGTTCTCCATACAGTATGCTTCTATTACCACCCCTTTAAAAACCATCCATTTTTATCGTTTGATCAAGATACTGTAGTATTTTGCAGTAAAATGGTATCTGGTGAAGAAAGAAATGCATCAGAATGATCTCTTTTATCTGGCTGATGCATAATCAATGATCCTCCCTCTACAGATGGCTATGAAAGCATCCAAAAATGCTTAGATGTGAGAGTTCATCAAGTGCCACAAGATGCTTTTTTTTTTTTTCCTTATTTTTTTAATTAGATTTTTAACATGCACCCTCCTCCCTGATCACTAGTGCCTTCAGGGCTTCAGTAATTTTTAACAACAAATAAATAAATCTGTGAGTAGCTGGAGTACTGACCTCATCACATCTGGCACCGCAATTTATGCACAGTAAGTATACTACTGATGATCTCAGATGTGAATACTCCCGAATTAAACACACCTACCTGTAGGCAAACAGGCTAAAATCAAAACATACAAATGTCACTCGTAGGCAAAGGGGCTAAAATGAAGTATATAAATGTGTCGTGTGTACAGCATAGCAGGCTTACCAGGACTGAATATAACTGCTTTGAGTCTTCCTCCTCACCCACATCCCTCTACCTGCACTGTCAACAGGTGCTAAATCAATTTCTGCTACTGAAAGAGTAACTCACAAAGTTAATTTTATTTGGACAAAATTATCAACTAAAGATTGCAGAAATATTTCTAATTTAACAAAAAGCAGAATCATCAAGTGTTAAACCAAGGAAGACTTCTAGACTTCCAACTGCTTCCATTTATTTCCATGTGTGATCATGTTCTTAATGCTTCAGCGATATGCAGGAATAAATACTTAAGTAAATAAATAGTTTGATCTTTGATCAGCTGGGTGGTTTGGGGGGGGGAGGGGGCGGGGGCAGGTTGTGAGAAATTCTACCTGAAATTTACTATATCCATTAAAAAAAATGTCATGTGTAATTCTTCGTACATGTAAGAAGTGCCAGGCATAACCAAAGGAAAGCAAACAGCAAAACACAATTTCGTTGGTATAAGTCATGATTTGGTTCTCTTCTCTAGCCAAAGAACCTGCCAGAGAGCATCATTTGAGCATCTTACACCAAAAAAAAAAAAAAAAAATAGCAAGAAACATACTCAAGCTGCCTTTTTACAAAAATTACCTAAAAGAAAAAGTCCAAACGACACTGTACATGGCACTGGGTGTCCTGGCTGTGTGCAGATGGCACTCCCAGCCTCACCCTTCTCGGGCTGTTCTCCTCCCCACAAACACCAGAGCTAGCAAGGCACAGTGCTCCATTTGCTCCTTCCAAGCCAGGTGAGATTTTGTCTCTTTCTCTAAGGATCAGCACAGATTTTTCATTCCCCTGGAAGAAAACGACGGCCACATACATGCTTCTGGTCCTAGTTGAAGCCCCTTCCCCACCCCGCAGCCACAGCCGGCGGCTGTGTGGCGAGGTTTCGGGAGCCGAGCTGCAGCTACTGTGAATTCAGCTTCTGTGACAATCCCGCATCAGCTCCAGCAACGCAAAACTGATCAGCAAGAGAGCTCCTTTAGAACCACATTAATTGTCATTTTTATAGCAATAAACCCCCCCACATCTTTCCTTTGATACCAAGATACAGACAACAGCATGACTTGCAAAGAAATTCTTATTCCGCTCAGAATACAATTCCCACACAAGCCCAGCCCCCACCAACATGCATCCTTTACCTTGCCCACCGCAAACAGCAGCCTTCTCCTGCATCCTTTACTTTCTCCAAACCCTCCCCCAAAACCCATCTTTGTCCTTCCATTTTGTTCCTCATTTTCACCTGAAACATTTTTATTTCCTCCCCCATTTGTGCATCATTATGACTAAATTATATATCAGGTGGCTCATTCCACTTGTTGCCACAGAAATAATAAAGTTTGACATTCACTCTAAATCATAAGAATAGATAACTGAAACTTAAAACTAGGTAAAGCTTCTGATTACTTTTACTGCAAAATAAAAACATTTATTTATTCTAATACAATCTTTAGATACATCCTCCTAAGGAACAGCAGAACCACCCCTCATGAAACATGATAGTTTATTATGGCTTTGTAGACTGAACGAGAAATTGTTCCCAAAATACCTCTGTCCTCCTTTTTGTGACATAATAAATTACAATATCTTATTAAAGTAAGTTTCAATATACTGCATATAGGGGGAGCAACGTAACATGCATTTTCTACCAATCTTTCAAAAATATTCTCGCTCCTACTTTCCAGGACGCACACCTAAACATCCAGCAGCCAGTTTCACATTTTACAAGATACAATACATTAATCTCAATTAATGCTACCAAAATCAAATGCTATGACAAAGAGAGACTAATTGTCTGCCTCAGTAAATTTCACCAAGGCACAGCACTGCTGTAGTAATATTATTTAAATTTCTTACAAACATATAAAAAATCCTATTTCATGCACAACGGAAAATAAGAGGAGTTTAAATGGTAGTAACAAAGAACCACTAATAGAAGTGGTGAGAAACTGGAAAGTCTATATTTAACTTGGTGCTCAGTCATTAGAAAGGTGCCCCATAACGACCATATGTTACTCAAATATGTTATCACACCTACAATTTCATCATATGTCTCCCAAGAAATTAATTAGCTCTAACTTTTTCAACTTTGACAAAAATGTCTGCGGTAAGTCAGATTACCAGCTATTGCAAATGCTTCAAAATTCAAAGCTTGCCTCAGCTTTTATTTAACCTTTTAATTACAATCATTGAATAACATTTGGAAGGCAGATGTTCCTTTTTTGCATATGTAGTTAATAATAAAAAAGACCATTTCTTTTAAATTAATATTACTTTTTCAGCTACAAAAATGCTACAGAGACAGTCCTCATTTTATACAGCAGCAATATTAAAATACCAGTTGCTGTAACTGGACATGGAATAACCTGAGGAGAATGAATTCCAATAAAAATCACATAGTGTGAATTCATTTACACCAAAGACTGGGAGCAGATCAGGGCTCTCAGCTGATGCAACTATGTGGAAGCAACACAGAAGAGCTCAACTTTCAGCTGCCACAATCACCAGAGAGAATTACGCTCAAGATTACCACAGGCATGATGAGAATTGATTCATTTCATGCATTGGAACCAAATAAAGCACAAACAATATAAACTACCATCCCAGCAGTGGGGGTCAAGCCTATCTGACAACAAGCCCTAACAGACGGTCTTGGTAGGTGTCATTCACAAATCCGATTCCTTTGTGTTGAGACAGTCACGGAAGATCTGCAGAAGTTACTCCAACAATTTTTAAGGCTAAAAATGAGCCGAGGAATCACTATCGGTGGAAGACATACTAACATAAAAGTTTTTTTAATACGGGCATACAGACAAATTCCGAACGTTTTCATCACAAAACACACTGACGTTTTTTCAGTCTTGGTATCAGCAAAAATTAATAAAACCCAAATTACTTTCACAATCTATACTTCCTCAATTCTTGAAAAGTATTAGGCACATAAGTATAGAGCTCTTTGAAGGAAATTAGTACTTCATCACAAAATCATCATGCGTATGAAAATAAAGCGGTTGCATCCCTGTTGAAGGCTTACATTCAGAGTTTCTCCAGGACCAGCTCTATAAAGCTATTAACCTTGCACAGAATTAACAACTGAAAGTTCAATGAACAATCAAGACTTTCAACAAAAAGGGTGAAACAACAACAATTTGACCAATTTTTTCCTTAAGGTAGCATGACGTAAAATGTCACCGTAAAAAGCAAAACACGTAATGAAATACTCAATTATTTTCTCCAAGCTCAGCGAAAGGTTCCTGTTATTTCATCCACTGTCAAAACTACCCTTTATTATGAGAAAGTGAACATAACGATGCACATACGTGCACGAGCACACATATGGAAACCCCAAAATGGAATACATTTTTTAACTGGTCTGAAGATAGCTACGTTATTCTTGTGATTCTTTACAAGTGTTATAAACCTAAGCTACCAAAGTTAAGCCAAAACTTAAGATAAACCCAGCCATTTAAAATTAAGGAGGAAAAAAAAGGGGGGGAAAAAAAGGTAATCTTATTTAACAAACCCTAATTCCATGTGCAAAGATACCATAATAGATTTAAAAATGAGAAAGAATGAAAGAAAGAACAAAAAAAGTGTCGCCCAAAAGGAAAAACAATTTGAAAACTCATTTTGGTCTATACATTTTCAAATACAGTAATAGCAGCTACAGCTATTTGAAAGCATTCATTCAACTGGGTTTGTAAACATTTATGCTTATTTCATTCTAACCTTCCACAAGATTTTCTGTGTGCTGGAATTTCTGAAAACATCAATTATTGATGTGGCTGTTGAGCTTTTATTCTATCTTCCTCTATTCTTCTCTAGAAATGTTGATATCCTTACTTAAAGAATAAGATGTCCCTATGCAATATTTCTAATTAAATCTGCTACTGTATAGTTGGGTATACACAATATAATGGGCCAACTGTAGCAAAACGTGATTATATCCAAATATAATTTCTATTGAGTCAAAACATACAAGGACAACATGAGACTACAAAACTGACTTTACAATAAATAGTCAAAATATTACAACAGAAAAAGAAAAAAAAAAGTGAAAACTCACGAGTACAGATGTACTATAAATACGAAAAAAATGCACATTAAAAATGAAAAGAAGGAAAAAAATACCGTCTAGACAAGCTCTCTAAATCCAGCAAACCATTACTATCGCCCGCCCCACAACTCATTCATTCCTATGTTATAATTCTAAGCAGCTTTTCTACACATCCCAACGCACTGAAACCAAATCAGAATGCGAGCTCTATCGTTGTCTAGAGGAAATCTAGAAAATACAATATTTAGAATTGTTGCCGTGGTGTCTCAGGGAAGCCAGAGTTCAGCCAACACACACTCCACTTTTCTCTTTGAGATAGCTTCTGCGGTAGAATTACACGTTTCATAAGGCAGCGCAATGGAGGAGCAAAGGAGGCAAATGAGGTGAATTACAGCAAAAGGTTTTGCCAGAAAAGCCAGCCAACAACACGGGCTAAGGAAATTAGGTGCTCAAATAACAACTCCACTTCTTTCCCCTATACCTTTTAAACCCAGAAGCTGGTATCACCTAAGAGTGTCAAAAAAGCAGGCATCTCCCATACATTCCCATAAAATGTGTGAAAGCAGGCGCCTGTGTCAAAGGGAGGGAGGGATGCGTAACCAGTCGGGCAGGACGAAAATCCCCAGCAGAAGGTGATGTATTATCGGACAGAGAAGACTGCACAAGAGAGGTCAAACCCAGGCACAAATGCAGGAACAAGCCTGAAATGAGCCACAACCCAGCCCCAGTCACTGCAGCCCCGGGGGCTGAATTCATCGGAGTCCATATGGATTTGGGGTAACTGTCCTCAACACCACAAGCCCAACCAACTGGACCAGCTGCAAGCAGTGGTTCAGCATTGCAGAGTACTGATTTTTAAAAATGTTCATCCTATGTGTTGCATTTAGGGGGTTAAAAAAAAAAAAAAAAAAAAAAAGTCTTTTCCAATCTAAAAAAAGACGGGAATGAAAATCATGCACCTACTTATGTTTCTACTGGAAATATAAGAGTTCACAATATTTTTCTAATAACCAGTCTCCAAACACTTCAGTGCAGGTGTAAAGCCAGGAAGGTTGCTTCCCCATCCTTAATGAATAGGTGTTGATTCACATCTCCTAAGGAATGTTCTAAAAAAGCAGATGACACCTCACTCTGATAGAAATCATACCTACCTTCAATAGAAATCACACCGGCATGTTTTATGTCCTTAAAGTTCTTTGAAGTTAACACAGAAATAGCTGTGTTACATTTAAAACAACAACAACAAAAAAAGATACCCTTTTAACAAACTTATTTTTAAACTGGAATTCTGTGTGCTAGGAATATCTGTTTTTAGAAAGCAAATTTTAATGTTTACCACCATCACCCAGTTCCTTTTTTTTTTTTTTTTTTTTTTTTTTTTTTTTTTTAAGTCGGCCATACAAAGGGGTGCAACAAAATCCAAAGGAAATTGGTTGTAATTCAGATGGCTGTAAGTGTACGAACACGCAGACCAATGTTGGTATGCAAGCCGTGTGCTTCAAAGGGTAGCACAGAATTTTGTTTGGTATTCCCAAGCAACAAGCCTTACACTTCTGCATCAGTGATCTTATGACAACCATTAGTAAACGCTGTCCAGCTTCTAAGTGGCCGAAGACTTTTTTTTCATATTAGTAATCTTTAATAAGCATTTTCATATTTCTTATGAATACATGTTTAAAATATATTTTCTATTAAGATGCAGAATATATTTTAATATTATATGCAAGCCTCCCAAAGTCTTCACACATTCTCTGATTTTATTTAATTAAAAAAGACAACCAAACAAACAAAAAAAAAAAAAAAAGAAAAAACCCACTAGTTCCATCACTACAAATGCTGGTGAATTCACCTTCCTTGCCCTGCCACAACACCCACGTGCCAGCGTGGATGCACCTGAAAGGGAAATGCCAGTCCATCACAAGGAACATTTTCAAGAAACATTTTTGACCTCACCCTGGAAACCAAGATCCTTGAGCCCAAAGATCAGCAGAAGTTACCTGTGTCTCTTCCAACCCTAACCTACAAAAAGCCAAGAAAACCGCAAGAGAAGACCCATGAGATGCCACGCCAATACCAGCGCAGCAGCAGGGTGCCTGCGCAGGGAGGAAACAAACCCAGGGACGTCAACGCCACTCAACCAGCACTGAGCACTTGACGCACCGGTCTGTGCGGCTATTCCCTTTTTCCATAGGGAAGCCACCACCCTCCTTCCAGAGCAACTCCTGAGAAATCCAGAGCACCGAGAAGAGAGGATTCCACTCCGCTCAAAGGCCAGGTGAATATGGGTATTACCAGGAGTTCTGCTACGAACAACCCAGAGTTCTCCCAAGCGCTGGGGCAAAATGACACATTTCACCACAAAGTTTCCAAAACTCTCCAGATGTAATTTCTTTTGTAGCAATCAGACTTTACTTGTTATTTCATATCCTAATCAAAACAACACAGACGAAAATAATTTGCTTACTGATGACACTTTTTTTTCTTAAAAACTGTCTTTTTAACGCTCTTCCTCTCCCACTTTCCTCGCATTGAAATAGCGACTGACATCAGAAAGCAGCTGTGCTGCACACACCCCGCCACAGCACCACAACTGCACGAGAGCCTTCCAGCCTCCCTCTGAAAAGCTGAAACCTAATTAGGATGCTTAAGATAGCATTATGGATATTGCAAATGATAAATAACTAACCCAAACATATAAGCGATCACAAACGCAATGGATAATTTTTTAATCTTTTTCATCTAAAAATATTCTGATGTTCCTACATATTGCAGGAAAAACAATCGATGTCACTTGAAAAAATGCTTGCTTTTCTATTTTGCACCTGCACTCTTCTGCTGTGAAAGTGTGTTTCACATCAAGATTTTTATCACCAGCTCTTGAGGCCGGCTGAATTAAGAGTAACAGTATTTCTGGAAAACAGACCACCGATATACCATGAGATTCCTCTGCAGATCTAAGTAAGTAATAAAACATCATCTTCACATTTTTAAGAATATTTTATGGTTTTGTCTGCATTCCATGAGTTTGCAATTATGTGAAAAGCAGACTTAAAAATACTCCTCCATTTTTAACGTTAAAGAAATCACGCATATAAATATTCATGTAACTTTGTAATCCTGGAGCAAGCTGCAAAAGGGTAATTCTGTACTGTCTGAAAGCAGACCTGAACTCCTTATTTAGGCACCTCAACATTTAGAGACATTTCAAGGTGCAATCAGCGCAGGCTCCACAAAAGTTAATACATCCAGCAGGGGAGCAGTATCTTCAGACAAACAGGGAGACTTACCCTTAGGGATGTAAAATTCTGGTACTGATGTTTCGGCATCCTGGTGGCCAGAGAAGGGGGTGTGAAGAGAGAGAGAGAACACAAAATGTGTTACTGAACAAAGATGCTAATTCTAGTCGAATAAGAGCAGAAGCCTAGTGAAAACAAGAGGTAGGTCTGATGTATGATGCTCACCTCATTTTAAAGTTCCCTGATCCGCCACCCTGGGCGGAACTGAAGCAGAACTCTGCCGAGGTGCAGGGAGCTACAGAGCCTCCCACCCACGAGGTGCACCGGCCACGGGCGGGAGCATCCATAGGGAGCCCTGAGGGAGCCAGGACCAACCTGTGGGCAGAGTCTACACTCGTTTGCAAGGTCAAGGCCTCTTGTTCCGTCTTCAGTTACTATGTTTTGCCCTAAAACCAATCTTAAAGTAGGTATGTTCGAAACACAGTGCCACATTAGGTTGGGTCTGCCATTTTAAGGAGAAATTACCACCGTAAGGCTGCAAGGGACCAGAGTGATGCCCTGGCAGGGGTTCAGATTCATCTCAACAAGGCTCAGCACAGACATCAACGACCCGCACAGGCAAAACCTCCTGCAGAACATAAGCATTCAATTACACAATACAGTAACATTACAGAGCTTGACGTAACTACTACAGGCTTTCGTACTTTTGTCTATGCAAAGTTTCACTGTACATGTAAAACATTAAGATACGCTCGCAGTTTCACATAGAACAATTCTACAGATCTTTACAGGAGCTCTCAGGTATTTATTTAAACATAATTCCTATCTGGTCTTAGAAACCTCATTTCAACATCTGAAGCTTGATAATGCGCTTCTTAAATGTATTCATTAGCAATTTTTTATTATTACAGATATATTAAATATTTAATAGTTCTATTCAATTTTCCTTATGCTCCCTTAATGCGGCGCAAGTCACAATTTGTTTCCCATGTGAACTGAAAAGATTTTAATCATAGGTCTTTACTCAGGTCCTTCCTCTCCACCCCAGACATCGATGGCTGGCATTGTAAGCATTACCTCCTACCTGTGTCTACTACCAAACTTCCGTCAGGTTTCAAGTAAGTCTTCCAAATCCAACAGCAACCAAGCAACGAGTCAAGGTACTACACCATAAGCATGAAAATATTTCTCTGGACAAGGACCATATTCATAGTCCAGACATTTGTACCAAATCACAAAGGATCTTTGGGATATGATAAACCCACTGAATATTTGAAAATATAATTTACTTTGTAATTTGTGCAAGTGTACTAATTCACACACACACCCCTCATATTCCATTAAACAAACACTACTTTACAGAAGGAAATGATAAAATGCAGCTCTTCCCATAGGTACATTTTCTGAAAAAATCATACCCATCAAAATGAGTTCTAAAAGCAGAAAAAGCAAAATTTGCTACTGCAAGGTTAAAGTGAATTAGGCCAGGAATCCAAATTGCTCCAGTATAACCATCTTAGGCTACTTCAGTGATGTTTTATGTATCAGTGCACTTACATATCACAGAATAAAATCTACAATGTTAAACTGCAAGAAAAGACTATTGAATATTCAGGTTAGGTTTCTTTTATATCCAGAAACGTCATTTATGCAATGCACAGTCAAACCACATGTCAAAAACAAGTATCTGTATCATCATCTAGATCGCTGAAAACAATGCCAGCTGGGTCACTGGACACTCATATCCAACAAAAACAATCTGAAAGAAGTTTATGGAAAATTTAAAAATACAGTATGACCAAAGTTCCCGGCCCTGTTTCTTCTATTCCCATGTTTCACACTTCTTAGAGGAGGGACTTCAAAATTCAGAAGTAGGTTTCAGAAAGCTGATTCACAGTCCCAAAACATTTGACCCATTTGGAAAAGCGTAATTCAGCTCATTCTGGAGCAGTTATTGTGTCTGGCACCACAAACACAGCATCCAACTACATCCACAGGTAAGAAGACGACAGACAAACTTTTTTAGGCTACTTGCAGCAACCGAGAACAGATTTCTAAGCGTTTAAGAGCTGTAAGAACAAAGAATGGAAAAGGCATTGACTATTTTACACAGAACAAACAAAATAAAAATCTCTGCTGGCTAGCTTTCTAAAATTTTTTGTAAAAAAAGGAAGTTTTAAAAAATAATCAAAAAAGGGAGAAATAATGATCAGCTGTTGGAAAAATAGCTTTAATGAGCACTTGTAGCACCACATTAAAACACCCAATTTGCTTAATAAGTAGGGAATGTGAGACTAAAACTACAAAAGGAGTGCAAAATGCCACGCTGCAACAAAAACTGTATCAGAAAAGGACAGAGTGCACCGAACTGAAGAAGAATTCTACATGGAAATGTACAGTAACTTCCAAGGACAAACACACCGAACTTCTTATCTCCAGCTAGCACTACATAGCACACCCCCTCCAAAATAATCTAAACCCTCAAAAATAAGTGCTTGCCAACATATCATGTCAGAAGTCCTAGATGATGGAGATGAGGGAAAGCTAAGGCTGGCAGCGGGGGGAGAGACAAGGGAAACTGGAACAAACTTCTATGGGAAACAGTGTTTACTGTTCGCTATATATTCCTAGGCACCCATACATCGGGGCAGCTGCGACCAGCAAGTCAAACCTGACTGGCCTCCCTGGTTTTGGACCACTGGTTTTGGAGCTTCTCCTGTCACCAACTGGAAGGTTGGAAAAGGAAAAGGAGTGTTACTGGAGCAGACCCTCCCTCCTGGGGGCTGGAATCCCAAACATTTCTGTAGTTCCCCAAAAGCTGAAGCTGTGAATTTAAGGGCACAAATTACTGCTTTAAGGGAAAAAAAACGCTTCTTAAAAAAAAAATCTCCACCTTAAGGTTTCCCCTGCTGTGCAAATTCCTGCTAATGTAGCTGTCTTGTTGGAGAAATGCCTAACCACCCCAGGAACACACCACACACACCCCCGCCTTTTACTAGGTCAGAACCTGGAGGAATCCTCCTTCACCGAGGGATTTGTTCTGGGTTGTAAGAAGATTATCTCCTCTTCAGTGGCCTCAGGTACTACGGTGGGTCTGTCGCCGGCTGCTAAATGGAGCAAGGTGAACTACTCTGCTACAGCCGTCACGTGTGGCTGCTCTCCTCGGAATTACCTTGCCTGAGTTCTAAAACACGAGGTGTCTGGCGGAGAGATGTCACTGAGAAGACTTGTCTCCAAGTCTCCCGAAGAAGGGAAGTATATCTGCACAACCATCAGGATACCTGCAGGAAACTTGTATCCCACCAACATTTAGGATCGTGGACATACCAGGCGCTCCTTACTCTATGTTGCTGGAGGCAAGGGAAAGGGAAGGAGGGAAATGCTCGGAAATTTATTTCCTGTATAACCACATTTACAAGCTGTTGGTACAAAAGGAATGGCCAAGATCACAGCACCAGAAAGGCTCTCCTCGATTATCCAGTCCACTCCCAAGCTTATCGCTCTGTTTTGCAAACAAACAGGGAAGGGGGGACGACACCACAAAAAAAAAAAAAACCAAAACCAAAAAAAAAAGACACAAATAAATACACACACCCCCAAAAAACCCTGGAGGATAAATTGCCATTTTCTCTGTAAAATTAGCACTTGCACCATTGAAAGGAAACCTCTCAAGCAGACGTAAATGCACTAAAATAACATCCCACCTAAGCACAGCCCCACTTGCAAAGAGATTTTGTAAGCCTCACACGAACCTGGTAGTAGAGGTCACAAGTAAAGACCATCGACCATCTAATCTTTTATCAAAACAAGAGCGCTACAGTGATCGCTGGTCAACAGCTTTCTACAACATCGCTCAGGGTATCTCCACCACCTCTGCCAATTCAGAGTATCACTGTATTTACTTTCCTCAGATGAAATCAATATGCTTTCTATAAGCAAAGAGAAACTAATTTTTTTTCCCAAAGACTAAAGCATCGCAAAAATACATTATTTGGATTTAAAAAGGTTATTATCTCTTTAGAAAAGACTAAAGATTAATAAAATCAGGTGATTAAAAAACAGATTATTAAAAAACCCACAAACAGTTAAAACACTGTTTCCAACTCTCCTTTTGATACATTAAAACAAGCAAACAAAAAATCCTTAGCATAAAAAGCCAGTGGCAAATTTAAATGTAACAGGATGTGTTAATAAAAGATAAGATTATAATAACACTACCACAGTTTATGGAAATCAACAGATTAAAAAAAGTATTTGAGTATTATTCATCCAGCTTCCCAGAATAAACAAAATATTCTGGATCACTCTGATGTCACCACTCATTAAAAGCCAATCTAACTAATCTTGCCTCAGATATCCATCCCCCAAACATTTTAAATGATGGAAGGAAGAATAATTTTCCATTTCTTAATTCTTTCAATTCTCTTTTTATTGATCACCAAGCTGAATGCCACAGACATACTGATCATTTATTTGGGTATAATGAAAAAAGCTAATTATCTTTAGCGTCAACAAAGAATAAAAGCACCAGAGAAAGTTACATACATCTCAAAAAAATAAGAAAAAGCAACTTTGGAGTACGGATGTTCTTAGCAAACCAGCCACAACAGAACAACAAAGAGCAAGACAAATATTCCAAAAGGTAAAATAATAATAATAATACTCCAGCTACAAATCAGTCACATATGGAAACACCAAGAGAGCAACAGTTCTCTGAAAAAGCAGTCCAGAATTAGAGATGTGATTGCCTTTGAAAAAATCTGGGAAGAACAAACAACACAATGATGTTATGAAAGAGACAAATACCCTAAGAGAAAAATATCATTATGCTACACATTAACAAAGACTTTGTATAGAAATCAAGGGAAGAAACTAAAACAAGAATTCATTCCTCTCTATCAGACAAAGATAAAAGCTCTGAAATATCACCATTTATAAATTTTGAGTACTACCAAACTAAAGGAGGGGAAAAAAGCTAAATTGAGAAAAGTCCTTAGAGAACAGCCAGACTATAAAGTTTTTCGGGTTTTCACAAGAAAACACCAAGATTAAATATAGTTAAAATAACTGACTAGGCTTAGCCTAGAACAGAGAATATGGTAGGGAATAAGAGGGAGGCAGAATATAATAATCTTAAAATATGTGAGTCTCATAAGGAGGACAGCGATTAATTGTGCTTCACATCTACAGATGGCAGTACAAAAAAATGATCAGCAGGGAAATTTAGATTACATATTGTTGGAAAGTTGGTCCAAATAAAGTTTGTTAAGTTGCAGAACTTGTGTCAGAAGGTTGCCAGAGCTTTCAATAACACCCCAGACAAACATCATGCAAGGACTTTTTGGTTTTGACTCAGCATCCAAACAGGGGACAGACAACTAACATCCGAAATCTCTTCCAACACTGCGTTTTTAAGTCCAGTAAAAATGTATGAATACATAATGTAAGTTGGCAGCCTTGTTGGAAACACAGGCCAATATTTCTGAAGTTAACTAGTTATTTTGGTAGGTAATTTGCAACATAAGGACAGCTGTACTAGTTCACCTAGCTTAGTGAGGCTAATGAGGAAGTGATATACTTTTCCATTTTCTTATTAAGACTCGTATAGCCGCACTGCAACCGAACCGCAACCATCCATTTGTTCAATAAAAATCTTTAATACACAGGAAGCACTCCTTCACCACCGTAAGTACAACCTTGACAACGGCCATGGATCACCTTCAAACATTATAAAATAAAAGATTATCTGGTTTTTAAGAAAAGTGGGTTTGGAGGATAATTTCTGTTTTGTTTGTAATTGGACATGAGTGACACTCCTTAATTCCACTCAGTTTTACTGGGGAAAACGTGGAGCACCTCTCAGATCCACCTGGTTCTTCAGTGAGGCCCAGTGGATTCATTCACAAAGGAAGAGTCCGAGTCCCATCTTCTCCAGCCTGGCAACAGAAACAGCTCCGGGAAGCAGAGAGCTGTCTCTGAACTTCAACCGGAATCCTAAACTGAACTAAAATTAAAAGGTGACTTTATCCATACATCTCCTCTCCTACTCCAACCCAGTGCTCTAGTTGCCCTGCTCGGGAAGAAGTCAGCTCTCTCCTATTTGCTTGTTACTGCCCAACGTTGATATTTAGGTTAACTTTAGCTACAGGTAACAGTTTCTGGGAGGAGGGAATGACTACGTTCAGCAGTACACCCAACGGGAAAGTGGAAGGGAACGCCAGTCTTCCTTCACGGGCAATTCCCAAAACAGTATCTCCAACCAGCTACGAAAGGAATAAAGTTGAGTCAGGGACAAGAACAAACTAGTGCAGCCTTGCTGACCCTACACAGCCAAAAGACAAAGACTGGAACATTCCAATTTTATTACAGAACTAATTTAGTCAAAAGCCTGGAATAAACTCAGAGCCATACTCAGGGAACCCACACGCTTTCATCCATGCAAACCAGAATTCTATAGCAGAGGATCTTTCATCCAACCCCACCAACCCCGCAACGCCTCTCAGTCGTAACTACTACCCTGTAGTAGTTTGATTGATCTAGTTTGATTTTGACTCTACATCAAAATGGGGGGAGAAAGTCTTCCTTCAGTCTTCAGCAACAACCCACCAAAGGTGCCCCTTCATCCTACTGGAGACCCTCTGTGTGCAGGGGTTGCCTCTCTCTCTCTCTCTCTCTTAGAGATCCAGATTTTCTGTTGAATTAAGATTTTGTAGCACATTGTTTCAAAGCACTGCAAAGAAAATGCACAGAAAAATACACAATTCCCATAAACAACCACTTCCTCAATAACTAGAACTTAATATTCTTCCAACAAAGATTTATATGTTTTCTTTTTGCTCCTTAGTTTAAAGCAATCCAACTGAATACTTAACCCCCGCCCCCCCTCTTCAAGGTGCTTTTAATCCTCTGCTCCTGAAAAACAAAATGTCAATATTTTTAATGATCATCCTATAATTGTTCTCTTCAAACAAACCTTGAACAAACAATACAAGGCTACTCCTGCCAACACACTGACCACAGGTCAAAGCATGTAGTAATCCTGTATTTTTAGCTCTTGAATATTTTTTATTGTTACTTACTGTTCAGCAAAAACCTTTAGCAGCGAGCACAGGACAACTGTTATTTCAAAACACTCGTCAACACATAACTCGAAACAGTATGCCATGCAGTATCTTTTCACTTCTTTTATTTCCAGAGATGTAACTTCTAAGCCTCCCTTCAGTACTACTGAAAGTACTTAATTACAAACTGAGTACACAGAAATTTCAGTTGCAAAACATCCAAAAAAGCAAACAGTCATGGAAACGAAAGGAGAAAAGGTATTCTGGGGTGTGTTGGGTTGTATTTTTCCACAGAACATAACCAAAGGCTGCTCTGAATTTGGCAGAATGGACCACCTCTGGTAAAATTTTGTTAAACAAAGTTTTAACTACAGTCCTAACTGGGTCTAATTGCACCATAAATCAGAAGCAGAATCTGTCAAAGTGGAAAAACCATGACCATGTAGGCTCTGAAGGGCAGACAACAGCCAGATACCTTATCTCCAATGCAGGGGAAGAAGGCACATAAACTGAGTCCCATCAACACCAAATGTGTAAAGGGGATAAAAATAACTGTAAGTATTTTAAAAGAAAAATAAAACCAAATTCTATTTCCTCAACGTTGAGTCTTTCAGTGCAGCTGAATTGCATTTGCAAGTTTTTCTCACCTTTATGAGGCATCAAGAAGTAATCACTGTAACACACATCACGCTGTAAGTGGCAGAAGCAGGAAAGCCGCAGCTATCAATACACCTTTGAAATGTTTGAGGAGATACTCACTTTGCCTAAACTCGTTACCCTGCTAATTGGAAGGAAGAGCTTTAGTTCACTACTTAAACTCATAAAATGCATCTAGGAGGTGAACAGGTTATTCAGAATTCTCACAGGAAGCATCCATTCCGACACATTAGGTTGGCTGTCACTGAGATGATTCAACGTGGGGAAAAAACCCAAGTAGCTCAATTTTTTTAAAAAAAAAAGCCATATCACACACACACACTCACTTGGGAGTGCCTCCATGTTACTGAGTAAGGATTATTTTTTTTTCCTGGAAAATCATAAAGGGGGTAAAAAAAGAACACAAACCAATGCTATTTACAAGTCTAAGACATTACTGAATACTCTGCAAAAACTTCGTTCAGATTGTTATATTTTAATAAAATGTTTTGCATAATACAAGATCAAGAGACATACTGAGACAATGGATTTGAAAGCTTACAATTCAGCTAGCAGTCTTTTACGACATCAAAATTCTGCTAAGGTGTTTCTAACACAAGCCTTTGTAACATTAGGCTAGCACTAGGGCAGGCTAAAAGACAGTACAGTGCAGAGAGATGCTAGTACAGAAACTCCAGAACTCTTGCAAAGTAGCAAAAAGTAGGAATAGATACGAGCCAGTGTCCTCAGAGAAAAGGATATCCATGGTCCTGTCATTAACTGAAGGTTACCTGGATAAAATAATTCTGGATCTTTATCCAAGTAATCCTGAATGCTCTGTTACAGTGGGAACACATCTGAAGATTTATCTAATTACACAATCTTCTTTCTCTTTTTATGGCTGAAGAAATTGTATACAAGTTCCAAAATAAATTAAAATACATGATGAATAAATTCTGTACTTAAGCTGTACTTTTAATTCTGACCTTCAATTTTTAATCATCCCTTGGTACCTGCAACTTTAACAGCAAACATCCCAAAACCTTCAGTTTACACACACTATTGAATAATAAATAAAAAAAGCCAAAAAAGCCCTATGCAGTTTTTGCCTCCTCTGAGCCACTCCCTGCGCATCCACTGCGATGTCGCACAATTATTTTTTTTTACCTTACGCGTTGTTCAACGGAGAGACTCTTTCAGTTGGTGCTTTTTGCATGTTCCTCCAGCTGCCCAGTGGCATGCTTTCCATGACAGATGCTCTGGCTTCATTCTTAACATATGTTCCAGATGATAATTCCATCTTCTTTTCTGGATAACTTTAGAGCCAAGGGGTTTTTGAGCTGTCTAATGAATCTTGGCATCTGTTATAAATTCATTCCATTTAATACATAGTATTTTTCTAAGGCACTTGCTTTCAAAGGCATTTAGATGTCTGTACCTTTGTTGGATTTCCAGCTTTCACATCCATATGTTGAGATGGAAAGAAATATCTGAGTTAAGTTTCACACCCTGGTCTTTAAAACATGGATTTTTATGACCATATCTTATTTAGTTGGTAAATGAAACTGTTGCCTTGCCAATTTGTAATGCGAGCTCCTTACTGAAATCCCCAGATGACAGGCACCTCGCTACCAAGATACAAAAATTTATTCCCTTCTTTTATTCCTTTACTTTTCCAGTGTAATATTTGAGCTGGGAGTTTCCAGGGATTAATTATATTTGTCCAGATTTTTTTTTTTCCTTATGATTATGTAATAGCATTGCAAACAAAACAAAGAAACAAAACCAGAAAGATAATGCTTTTCATTGAACTTCATCTTCTAATCACTGAAGGACAAGGAACTGTTGCAGCCTCTCAGAAATCACTGCAATTACCGTGGGATTTTTCTTTGTTACAGAAACTTCTCAGGTTTTCTTCAGCAATTAAAAATTGCCAGTCTCTCCAATGTCAGCTTTCAGTATTTTTTTCCCTGAAACCCTATCCCCACATTACACTTTCTCCAGTTTTTTAATTGATGCTACTGTATCTAGCAATAGTTACTTCATTTCTATGCCAAAGTTGCTCACATTCCCAGCCTATCCAACCCATCTTGTAGATGTCTCCATTCTCTGTATCCTTCCCATTTTATCCATCACTCCATACCCTCAACAGGCCCACCAGCTGCTCAGAACCATGCAAAACCAGTAGCATTTACCAGCGACTCCTTCCAACAAGACCAGAGAACAACTGTAGACAAAGTTTAGCAAAACTAACGATGGACTTTTACACCAGTAATAACCAATAGCAATTACAGCATGAATCAAAAGGAAAATACCTCTAAAGCATTCTAATTCTTCCATTTTTAACGTTTCGAGTCAGGAACAGAATCTCTAATTACGGTACAAGCTGAAACCATCACTGCATGCTTCTCTCTTTCAGAAACAACACTCTTCAGCATGGCTTGAGCAGAAAAGGCTGTTTCCTGGGAGGATATCCTTACAACAGACTCTGAGAATGTTCTCCTGATCTTTACTCTCCTAGTACCTGGTCCGTATCCCAGGCTTCACCACAGTTTACACCATTCTGTAGTTAAGAAAGCACATCATAAATTTAGCACGTCTAAAATTGAGAAAAAGATCACCTCCTTCCTCAGAACGAGGACTTAGCAAAACCACCATCTTTACATGTGTTGTTGAGTCCTATCTTTCCAATTTTAAGCCTCTGTAAGGCTTTATGTACACTAAAAGCATTTGTTTTTAAGATGGTGCATTTTTAAACACCATTCTCTTCCTATATGGTATGTTCTGAATAGCATTTAATACTGCGTTCTTCAAGTACTGGTTAAATCACAATGCCTCTTAATTTCTTGGTAGAGAGTAATTGTTAATATTTATCTATTCTGAGGACAGATTAAAATGTTAATGAATGGATTCATTTCTTGCTTTGTCTATTAAAAAATAAAATACGAACACTGTAAGTGAAGAAATACAAACAGATTTTCAAGGAACTCCAAAGACAAAAAGATATCCGGGGCATTTTTAAGTATGTCCACTGGCAAAATTCAGAGGCTGTGGTAAGCCACTCTTTTTATAAACTGTGCATCTAAATAGTACACAACTTTCCTCTACACTACAGCTACAAATATATTAACATCAACAGTCTACCAACCAAGGACAGCTTTCAGGGAATAAAGTGGTTTGGGAGAAAGGAAAGGCTATTAATATGCTAAAGCTCTAGTGCAGGATTGTATTTACTACAAAAATACAAAAGCCTATTGTGAGGCAACTTACCAATGACAATGATTTCATTGAACATGAAGACCTGCGGCCTTCTATCCAGCAAAAGTCACTTTATTACAGAGGTATTTTCCCTTTTGTAAGGCAACAGACACATAAGAAGTTTGTGGCTGTGGAGAGAAATGAGCCTCGCTCTCCAGGCCCAGGGGCCGTGCCCCAACCGCTGCATCATCCTTGCAGACCAGACTTACTGACCAGAAGACCTGCTGTAAGTGCTACTTACATCTGCATGTCATTTTTAACCTTGTAGATGATTTAACACAGCATTTCTAACTCACCAGAAGCTTCTCTGAAAGGCTTTTTCACCAGAAGTTTGGCCAGCGCTGGAACAGGCTGCCCAGGGAAGTGGTGGAGTCACCATCCCTGGGGGTGTTTAAAAGATGTAGATGCGGTGCTTAGGGACATGGGTCAGTGTTGGTGGCAGGGCTGGGGTAACAACTGCACTTGATCTTAAAAGTCTTTTTCAACCTAAACAATCCTATGGCTCGGTGAAAGGTCAGACACACTACGGATGACCAGACAGCGATGCTTTTGCATACACATTGCCTCTCAGTCAAAAAAGGATTTCTTCTCCCCTGTATTTTACCCAGCTCTGGAGTAGCAACTTGTTGCCTCTTTTATGGGAAAATTCATTACAAGAAACCAACACTAAGATCAGATTTTATGTTCTTATATAAGAATAAGTTTAATTATTGAAGTACATTCCTGGACCACACTCAAAATATCTATTAATATTAGAGTTTTTAAGAACGTAAACCTCATTTGAGTGGATCAAGCTTTTATTATCAAAGGTAGTATTATTTGCCTGTCTGCAGGAAATTATTTAAACTCTCACCACCAATACACTCAATATTTGTGACGTTACCTCTTAATGACTAAATTGATACTCGGGAGGCTGGCACAAAAAAAACCCACCTCACTTAGACTTACACATAAGTATGTACTACACAGCTATTATATACCACAAATAATGCACTATGACATAACTGCCTCCCTAACTCTCTCTCTGCACACTAAATAATACCTAAAGCTATCTTCTTGGAGAGGGTGCACAAAGTGATAGAAAGGATCCCTAAAATAAACTGGGGGTGGTGGGGTGGGGGGTGGTGTTTGGGTTTTTTTAGTGGTTTTTATGTTTGTTTGGGGCTTTTTGTTATTTTTATTAGAAAAGAGAGCTAGCATTATGGTCACGGCAAATGGGAAACTACAAGGTGTTTGTATGTGCCTGGAGAATAGGACACTCATTCGTCATGAAATCTATTTGGTCTACTATCAGCATGGTTGTCCCCATTGCTGCACATAACAGCAATTCTCCATCTCCTTTGGAGCAACGATGGCTGGATCAAGTAAAGGAAAAGTTTGTTAGCTCTACATAAGCCTCTTTGTGCCAACAGCAGTTCCACATAAAAACCCTACACGCATGGTGTAAATTAAATGTGTAAGATCTTGGCTATGATTGAAAGCCATCCAAAGGGATCCCAAATACAAATGCTTACAACAAAAATTCATTTCAAATACTCACTGTGCAAGATATCATAAAGAGCTTGATCCTTCTCCAAATTTTGGTGTACAACCAAACAAACCCAGAAGCAGGCTTGCAAAGAATAGTTTCAGCCAAAATCTACTTTTACAGGAATTGTATCAAATGTAGCAAGAACTCTATGGAAACTCTACTGCAGAAACCCTATGGAATGCTCAAGACACTTAAAAATGAAAGTTATCTGTTGTTTCACTGATTGTCCACCAACACAGTATGTGTATTCTGAACTCTGAGAACCGTAAGTATAATTTTAGTCTTGAGTAAAACCCAGAAGCCAACAACTCGCTAGACTCAGAAGGATATCTGTCTATCATAAGCTTTGGGTGGTTTTGGGGGTTTTTTTGGTTTAAAATACTCTTTCTAAACAGCTTCCAAACTCTAAACCCAAGAGGATTAGAAAGCTACTGTATCATTTGGATTAAGGAACCACTTAAATGTTTCAGACATTAGCCAAGTCAGTATTCTGTTAAAAATTACTTTCCTTAAAACCTATAAACATACAGGAAATAGGAACCAGCTAATCTCCCGGTGGAGTTCTTTAATTCAATCACGTTTAGGACTAGCACAGGGAGTAAATCAGTGGCCCTTTTCTAAACATGGACTTCGAAGAAAATCATCTTGAAATACAAACTAGTTGTGCTGCTGTCTGGTCGCAGTGACAACCTGGGGTTGAGGTGCGGTCTATTAACCCATTTCTTCTTGCAAACGAGGGAGCTGGCCCGTCCCTCCGTGCTGCCGCTCGCGCGTCCCCACGTGTGCCAGCACTGCTGTTTGTGCAGCTACATGGCGAGTCAGGTCAGGGAAATGATCCATCTGAAAGTTAGCTTGGAAAATTAAAATAGATTTGTTTTCAGCCGGTAAGTTTCCTGGCATGATTCACCGTGTCACCATTACAAGCACAAGTGCCAACGCAACTGAGCAAGGAGAGGACATGACACTTCCCCCATCTCAGCTACAGCTTCCACTTCACACAAGTTTCAAGTAAACATGGAACTGCATCTATCGGGGGCAAGTTCACAAGCTCCTAATTAAAATACAGTAGTTGCTGCTGTTTCTCAAACTAAGATTAACTTGTTCTGAAAAGTTACCGATGTATTATATAAACTGGCATGATAGTATAAAAGTTAGCACAGTTCAAAAGAGAATACAAGCTTTAAAGCAAAGCAATCCATGCTGTACAAAAGCACGCGACTTGGTTAAGTATTTTCACACATGTAAAAGTTGTACCAAAATCCATCTCCACAGTTTCATCAGGTCAAAAGAGGGCAAGTATAGGTTGGGATGTTGCCATGTTCCTATGGATTACTCTCCCAGTGATCACAGGTCAGGGGTTTCCTCCAGTCTCTCTGGAAGACACCTAGCAAAAAAACTTAACCTGAAGAATTGATAAAGGACAACTGAGTTTTTTGCATCTTATTAACATCCTCCCTTTGTACGCTCTAACAGATTTCACCTCCCCCTCTGCAACACATCAGGAGGATAAATAAAACCCAAATCCACTGCTTCTCCATCAGGTTGAACTTCAACTACTGTTAGACTCATTCTACTTCCTCTGCAAACAGTTCTATTTTAAAAAAGCACGAACATTGAAACGTAAAGCACTCAGAAGTTTCAAAGGGATTAACAAACTCACATTCAGGAAGCCTCCAAGGCAAAGTAGCAATACTATTTCCATTTTATCTGTGGGAAACTGTGACTTGGACAAATTCAGGTTACAATCCACAATACTGAGTGCCAAAGTTAAGATACTGTTGGCCCAATTCTCTACATCATTTACCAGCCTACACCTCTTTCTTCCTTACATAGCTGTTCGTGAGTTTATTGCAACCAGTAGCACAGAACATTCGTATGAAGTAGCAATCGTTCTCTCCCTGGTGGTGTGGTTCTCATTATCCAGGCCTAGTTAGCAGCTATCTGTGCAGACTATTCTCCTTTCAGTAACTTTCTTAGCACGCCAATGTTGATAGAAGACCAGCAGGAAGCTAACCCCAGTATAATTTTTACACTTCAACTGTGCAAATGTGAATAACTGAGGATTACGCAGTTTGCAATTTCAATGTAAAAATGCTAACAACAACTAACAAAACTGGGAACTTTTCAATTTTAGACGGTTAGTATGCAATTATACTGTAATTCAATATTTTTCGGAAGACTACCTCCAAAGGCAAAACAGGCAATGTTTTGAAAGTGAACTTCTGAACCTATCTTGAAAAAGGGAACGTGTTTTCTTATCAGCGTGCTGGCATCTGACACTCATTTCCTATCTGCCTACCAGTTTTAAGAAAGCACTCTGCAAGAAAGCAAACTATAAATTCTGAATTTACAGTAAACAAGATGTCAGTTGCAATGATCTTGAGTGCAAAGAAATGCACTTAGATTTATAACAAGTAAGCTAACGCTGCCCTGATTGGCAAGGGAAGTTATCAATAATAGCACAGACTAGCTGGGACATAGCTAGAGATGGTACTAAAGAGGTCTGGAAAAAAGTAAGACTGAAGGTACACCTACCTTACAGAGAAGGAGCATCACATCTGAAGCAAATCTCCCAATTATCAACTATTACAAGCTCCAGCTTACACTGTGACCACACCTCATACACTCCCACTACCAAGGGGCTCCTGGTCCATAGGAACAGACGTGACACTGCAGCCGAAGCAAAGCTCTGGAAACATGCATAGGTAGTACAGACACCAAAATTGTAGCACCTCTGGACAGATTTGCTCCTATAGTGCCACATATGTGCTGATGGAGACCTGCCCTGAGACCCAGGGAACCCTCCCAGCGCAAGTCAAGGTCTGTGCTGCTGGAACCCAGCCACACCGGCTTGCCTGTGATTCAGGAAAGATCAAAATGTTCTCAATAAGCTGGTGGCTGAATAAATCCCCAACACTACCATCACCTTCTTTCCATGTTTTGGTGGGAAAAAAAAACCTCTCATTTTGTCAACAGATTGCAGAGATGCTCATGAAGGGTCAACAGTTCCTCTAAGAAAACAGAAAGCAATCGAGACAGCATTCGAGTGATTACAAAACCTTCTTCCCTTGTCCTCCACCTTCTATTCATTCCCTAAATCACCACCAGCCTGATGTCTTCCCAAAGTTTATTTTTCAATATCTCAATTTGCAGTCTCAATTGCCTCTTTGATATCCATGCCCTAAAACGTCTGACTTCTCAGTCCAGCCCTAAAACTCCTTCAGGACCTAGTTTCAAGTCACAGCTCCTGACCTTATTAATGTTTTTGACGGCTGCAGCAGGGGTAGTATAAAAGAAGTGGGTCCCACAGAGGCATAAGCTGATTGACTTAGCTGAGGTGAGAGCAACAGGTACATGGACTGCCTCTGAAATAAAAGAAAGCACAAAGACTGGGCAGATTTGTTGGACTGGCACGTCGGTATATTGAGGGAAGATGATTTTTTGATGAGGTATCACAAGCAAAAGTGACATAAACACAAATTAAATTAAGTTTGATGAACAGATTACAGTATGCCAAAGGTATTACACAGCATGACTATTTAAGCTTTAAGTAAAACTAAAAAGTAGGAGTTGTATTAATTAAGAAACACGTATTTGTGAAACAGTTCCTCAAAGTCTTCCCCAACAACGTATTCTCGACATTTGCTGGTCTTGCAGCGGTGCCAGGCCAAAAGGGTTCTGGAAAAGGACAACGAACCATTAACATCTTGCTTCCCTAATCCCTGCAACAGGGTCAACCTTGCTCCTTCGGAAGTACCACCTTCATGGGTAACAAACTGGTATGCGTGAGAGAAACCAGTATGAATGGAGAAGACCTTCAGAACGTGAGCAATAAGGCAGCATTCATTACATAGGAAACGGAACAGACATACAAGGCTATGTAACACCAGTGTGTCCAGAATACTAAAAAAAAAAAAACCAGAAAAAACACACCAAACCACCCACCAAAACATGGCCTAGGTCTTTTCCTGTGTAACAAGCAACTTGTTGTCGGGATCAGTAAAAGCACTTTTCTACCATAAAACTCAGGATGTGCAAAAGTCCAAAGCCCAAGGTTATGAGCGCCAGAAACATGCCTTACAAGCCACTGAAGGGATAATGAACAGGGATTCTGTTTAGGTACTGAGGCTGTTCAGCTTCTTTTCAAAAATCTAAAAATCAACAGCACCAAGGTCAAACATGTTGATCCTCCCACAAACGTTCCACATTAAGAATTCCTTATTAATACAAACAAAAGATAACACCTTACTCCCTCTGAATATATTACTGCATATTCTACCTGATGTATGAGTGGTAGGAACTAATAAATTTGATCCAAGAACATGCACAGAAATTTAGCCAGTACTATCTACCATACAGCTCCATCTAGAAAAGTGTCATTTTTACCAATCAGAGTCACAACCATAAAACCACTTAAAAACTGGGAACAGGCTGTATTACAGCTACATTGAAACAAAAACAATTTTAAAAGAAACTTAAAAATTAATCAGCCACACACAATTATCTAAACTGGCATTCAGCAAGGATATTGCAGAGAAAAAACTTGAAACTGTTTAAAATACCTTGCCTTTCAGGCTTCAATTACTATAGCAAACTGCCTTTACCTACAGAAACTGCTAATAATCCAATGTGGAGAGCTGCAAAAATAACACTTATCTATTTACTACCTAAAAAGCACCTGGAATAAACAGTTATTTAGCAAAGGGAGCACTCCACACTCATCCTAGTTACATCAATTTTAAGATTTTTCACACGGGTCTGACCTTCCTTCAGGGACAAGAAAGGTGCAAAAGGTTATTCCAAAAAGAAGAGCTTTGTACTCAACTCCAAAGTGAACGGGCTGGAGGAAGAGCGCAGAGGGTCCTTCTCCTCTCCCAGCGGGGCAGCCGCAGGAAAACAGCCTCTACATACACAGTTCTCTGCTCGTAGTGTACATGGAAGCAAAAAACCCCAGTGTGTGAGGTCTCCCCAGCTGCAAGCAGCTTTACAGATTTACCTAAATCCATTTCTACATTGAGTGCACAATACAGAAATCTCTGTTTGAGAACTTTAAAAAAAAAAAAAAATCTAGTTTAGATATATGAATGTATAAACACGTATACAAGAAAGCTTGCACTGTTGGGTTTTTCTCTCTTTTGTCCTCATGGAGCTACCTTTCACATTCATATATTTGATGGGAACCTTAGAGTAATTCACATTTTCTATTAATGAGATAGAATAGAAAGAGTATAATAAGAGAGGCTTATTTCAAGTGGCTCATCAATGAAGACTTTAAACTACTATTCACTAGGACAATTAGAAAAAAAATAGTTTAAATTTCTTCTACTTTGTGTAGCAGATGTTCAAGATAGTCTATTTAAATTTGTCTTTGTTAGAGGTGTGTTAAACCACTCAAATAATTCAGACAATCTGCAAACAAGATTTCTGACAGGTTGTGAATAACACTCAATTAGTACCATAACTTCTGAGATTAATTTTTCAATCAAGGCATTCCTGCTCCCACCCCCAAAAAAAAAAAAAAACAAAACAACAACAACCAAGCATACCATGTGAACTCAATCTCCAGCATGTATTTTCAAAATTAACATCTGTTTGTTCTTCGTTCAACTGTAAAACCCCATGTCCATTAAATTAAATTACTTAGTTCTTTCTCAAGAACTAAGGTGGGGGCAGGGGGAAGACATGTTACCCTAAGACTGTAAATAATTTGTACTTTAAACAAGGATTGTATTCCTATTTGGAACAATACATTTATTCCACTACACTATTTCTTTTTCTTGATAGTAGATACAACAACAATAAATATTTTCCACATGGTTATTTCTTCAAATCTCATGATAACCTGCATCATGTCCTTATTTGCAAACATGAAAACAGACCAGTAGTTGAGGGAATATCATCATAGTAAATCAAACACATCTTATTCTATAAGCAATATGAGCTTAGAAATCTAACACTACTTCAGATAATTCAATTCTGGATACCAAGAAGTTATGAAAGGCTACATTTAAATAAAACAGGAAAGAAAAAAAAAAACACAAACAAAAGCACTGAGTGAAAAATTGTATTACAGTATTTCAGTGATACAGTTTACAGGACAATCTCATTACAGGAAAGCTTAATGACATCTGGTTTTTACCACCGTCTCATTACATCAAGTTTCTTAAGTTATCATGGTTATGCCACAGCAATTTTATACTTCAAGCTCCCTCTCTATAAAATTGGTATACTAGTACTGTACTTCAGGTGAGCATTGCAAGATAAAATAGTGAGATTCTATTAAAGTCACCCTCATCAGCAAGTCAGATATATTATCAATTCAATATAATTTGGATAAAAATGTACCCTGTAAGCCATGTAAAGACCGCCATGACAAACAGCATTACCTAATGTAACACACTTGAACACAGAAGCCCAAACAGAGGTATGGTAATTGAAGTATGACAACAGAAGCACTGGCTTAAACAGACAATATTTTGCTTTATCTTTAAATGATTCAGCCATCTTGGTATGCCATACACATGAGGTATATCCTCCCCAGATTAAAAAAAAAAAAAAATACTTACTCTTTCAATTAAAGAAAAAGTTAGTCGACAGGTTAAATTTAAAACTGGGTCCTTTAAAAAGTTAGCATCTGTGTCAGTTTTTCCTTTGTCCCAAATGATCTTTTAATAACATGGTAACAAAGACTGTTAAACCTTTTCATATGTTTAAACTAATTGAAATCTTGTGCACAGGTTATATATAAAGAAATTAGGTTGCAATTAAGTATAGTTATTAATGATTCTTAAATCTAATTGTTGTGACTATTATAGACCACAGACAAGGTCAACTCTACAACTCAGGAAACTTTAGCTTTAAAGAAAAAAAATACCACGTGAATTATATGCATAAAACCCACTTTTGTAATGATTATCACTCTCATCATACTACGCATGTTCCTCCATTTAAAAAGACAGCTGTTTTCAAACTGATAAATTAAAAACACATCCCCCCCATAAAACATTTTTAATTTAGTAAATACGGTAAAAACATGTAAAGGAAAATTACAAATACTAAATCTTACGGTAATTTAAAGCAAACACTCTGCAAAACATTGTGCTTAAGCAAATCCAAAATGTAAAAGTCATTTCAGCAATTACTGCAGAGTCCTTACACTAACTGCATAAAGGTCAAATACGTGTTTTAACTTCTGCGTGTCAGCAGCAAGGTTCAGATCCCTGTATTTCAGATTTTTAGTCAACATCGCTTCCCTTTCACCTGTATTCATTAGAAGGGAAAACACTGGTGTCATCTCAAAAGGAAACTCACAGAGGAAGACAAACACACTTCTCTCCTCATCTGGCTACAGGAATAACTGGAGAACAGAGAGGAGAAAGAAAAGTCACTATCCTGAAACAAAACACACCGAGCCAGCGAATTGCAAGAACATCTTTGCAGCAGCATAGGGACACATGGCCGGGAGATGCTTGGCACTTATCACTAGATCCGAGACAGTAAGACACAGACGACCGTAAAAGGGTCCATACAAAGTACATTCCCACTCTTCTTGCCCAAGCAGAGGCTCTGCTCTAAGCCTGCTCCTCTGGCTCTCCACTCGTACAGGTTCTGCCGCCTCACGGGATACAGCCGCATCAGTCCTTTCATTCCGATAAGAGCACTTTTGCAACAAATCTTCCCATCACCCTAGTTAATGCACTTTCATTTGCAGTCCTGGAGTGCACAAACCTGGTTTCTTTCAGATGAAAATAAAAAACCCCACAAGATGTACTCCGGGAGCACCACCACTGCCACAGGGGCACAGGAGCAGACAGGAGCCAGCCCAAAGTAACCCTCACTTTGCTCTGCAAGCGTGCTGTTGATAGCTACCAGGGCCCCACCACCCATTACTTCATTCTCTGAATCTGCTCTCACTGGCTGCATCACCTGCCCAGGCAGCCCCAGCTGCTGTGCTTCAGGGTCTCCTTCCACCTGTGAGACGGGACCTGACTGCACCTGAGGCTCAGTGAGCCTCCCAGGCTTTGCTTCCCCTTGGGTTTGTGTCTTCTGCCGGCCAAAGCTCTCACCTCCAGCCCGTTACCTCTGCCTGCTTGGCCATTCACATAAACACCTAGTCTCCCCACACTGAAACTTCTCCTAAAGACTACTCAAAGCCCGAGTACAATCACCCTTAATTAAGCAAAACTTAATTCTGGCATTCCTTAACTTTGAGCGCTGACTGATTTTGAAAGAGCAATACTTCAACAGGTCTATCATTTAAGCGGACAGAGAAAACCAGAGCACTGAAGCCAGCTGCATAGCATCCCATTGACGCCGCAGCGCTCAACCGCAGGGTTAAAAGCTGACAAACACATAGCCCTCAGCCCTCTGTTACTGACATGGATACAGCACGAAGGACAATAAAGCAAACATTTTCTCAGTGCATTTCACAGCCATTAAGAATTGTATCGCAGTGCCCTAACGGACTCTGTCTTCCCCAGCCTCCTCCCGCACCTCACGTCAGATCCCCAGCTCAACTTTCAGTCCTCCCCTCTCACTCCTCCATCCAGCTCGCTTCAGCCATTACAAAGGTGGGTTATCACATTAGCCATCTCCTCCAAACCATTCTTCACCCCACTACTTTCAAGTCATCCTCATACTCTTTAACCGAGCTGCGAAAAAAAGGTTGTTCCGTTTTTTCCTTGTATCACAAACACTCCAGGCTGCTGAAGGGAACAATTTTAAAAGCTCCCAGGCTATACCCACATCACCAAGTAATTTGGCATAATAGAAGCAGATCAGTCAGCTGGTGCCCAGGCTCCTAAGTTCCCAGCATATAGGGTTTACAAGTTTTATTTCAAGTAAAATTCGGTCTGGAGCCTCAGATGGAATGTTGCAGCACACGTGTGGCTCAGGGCTGTCCTGGCCGGTGGGGCTGGAGCTCACTCGGTGTCCACCTGGAGAAGAGATCCCATGCTCAGGTTCCTCCAGGGGGATCCTGACTTGTACCTTCCAAACCCACCCTGTGAGCCCAGCCAACATGTATTGAGTAGGGCTGATCAGAAAATTCATTTCAAAACTCACAGGACGATAGGTTGCAGAAGCAGGGCAGCTCTACCCAGACCCCCAGTGCTTCTTGGTGCAGAGAGACAATATTCAGCTGTCAAAATAAGAAGTGTCCACTGAGCACATTCCAGCTTTCAGAATTTAGATTAAGGCTGATCCTTTTTTTTGTTGTTGTTGTTGCCAAGAAAAAGTACTTAACAACTTCAATTCTCTTGCTCCCAAGCAAGGTCAGGGTAGAAGTTGTAATTACATGTACAACCATTGATTTAAATGCTTACAAATTCCTGACATTGGAAAACGCCACTGCACTTTTCCTTTTGTTTTCAGAAGCAAACAAAATGAACGCTTTAATCCACCAACAACCAGAATAAGTCAGACACAGAAAATTAAGGACAATATTAGGTCTATCAAAAAAAAATTCCACTTAAACCTACACAGTTACCTATAGTAAGAAGAAAAAAACAGCCATCCATTCAGTCAGAGGTAATTAAAATATGAAAAAAATGCACGTCATGAAATGTCTTTACTTAGAAAACAATTACTAACAAAACTGACATCAAAATGTCAGCTCAGCAGGCTCTTCTTCAATTAATATAGTAAAACAGCATGAGGAGGAAAATCTTTATTTTACATTTCAGAATTTTAAATATGCAGTAAGACGCTGAGTTTCATTGTATGTTGTCCTTTTCCGGACACAGTGATTAACATGCATATCCAGTGCTCACAGAGTTGCTATCAGGGTGTAATAAGAATGAGCAACATTGCATCAATGAACTGATGTCATGCAAAAGAATATTATTTGGATCATCCTAATCATTCCAAGACATTTGAAATAAATTTATATGACATCATCAAAAAAGGAAATCAGATACCCAAACCAAGTAAATAACAATAAGACTGGAAGGAAAAATAACTGAAAAATTTAAATAGTTCCTATCATGTAGAATTCGATTTGTTATAAGTATACATTCCAAAATAGGAAGCAGGCCTTAGGCTTCATACAGTTTAGCCCATTTTCATCTGCAATACCCATAATGCACCCTGAAATGCAATTTATGCAGGAATACTAACAGAATAATAAAACTTTTTCTCTCATTCTCTTGGCTTCTTTGACATTTAATGTCAATCTGCAGTAACAAAGCTAATAATGATCTTTGTCTTCACACACTGCTATTGAAACAAAGCATTTCTTTGCAAATTAAAGGGTAATTTTGTTCCCACTATTCCAGTCTAAATCTTTCTGGGCTAGAATCACAGAAGCTCGTGGCATAAATCACCCTATAATCCAGATCACCTTGTCTCTGCAAGAGAGACGATGTTCTTTTGGAAATCATCATGTGCACAACCAGAACGCAAAGCAGATCAGCATGAAGCATGGAAGATTTCATCCGAAGTTCATTGCATGATACAAATGCCAGATATTTCTAGAGGTTTCCCATTCAGAGCTTAACGTACGGCAACCTTCCAAAATCTGTAAATCGCATGGTGACACATTATAAAGCGACATCTCAAAGACTTTACAGGCACTCAAACGTAACAAAAAATCATACCTTAGACTGGATTATAATTAGGAACATATTCTTTAGTCATATGGCTCCCAGGTCTGCAAAGTAATTAGGTGTATGCTGAGCTTTATGCAAGTATTATGTTGATTTTATGGGGATTACTTGCTTTTGTAATACAAACTGAACCACAGTTATTTCAGCATCTAGAAAGTTTCACGCCCAGTACCACATCCACAACAGCTTCCAGGCAACCCTCTACTGTGCACCTCTATTGCTACCTCCCCCAGCTGGCACAGCAGCCTACTTAGTCCGATACATCGGTGACAGCAGCTGCAACAGCCAGGTTAAGTGGGAACTGCTGAGTCCAGCTTCCTCTTCACTGCCAGTTACCCCCAGAAACGGGGCAGTGCTGAGGATTAAGTATTAACAAGACTGAGGCCTTAATGGCCATTAATTCCATATGGTCAGATTAGCTTGCTGCAGATCAGCAGATAAATCAAGAACACTCACATGCGTAACCATGTAATGCCACTGCGCACAGCATACGATACATCAGAAGAACTTCCCATTAAAAGGTAGAACTTACCCCTCTTCTGAACCCAGCCTTCCTTCACAATGGTAACATCGCTCATGATGGCTCCACTCTGAACCCCCAACTCAAAAGAGTCTTTCTTTGAGTTATCAGCTTGTCTGTTTGGCTTCTCTTCTGCAGCTCTTCCCAATTTCTACTGATGAGTCAGCCTGGAAGGAAATATTACAGAAAGAATTTAAGTCTTTTCTGGTTTTTTCACTTGACAGCCAACAAAAAAGTCTCTGTTGATGTCTTCAACTGACTGAGCTCATATTAAAAATCTGCCTTTTTTTTTTAATTAACCATATAACAGAATCACGTTTCTAGTCTTAGAGCACATTTTCCATGAACACTCTGATACTTAAGAGAAGCAGAATGTGTTACATATTAAGTTGTACGGCACTGTTACAAAATGCAGACAATAGAATTCTCTTGGACTAACGCAGAGGATGCTGTTAAATGAAAGGGTGCCGGTACCGCTTCACAGATCCAGCTCTGAACCCACGGCAGCTTTAACCATTCCCACATTTGTCAGGACCCATGCAACAGACAAGCAGCTCCTCTACAATGGCAGAAACCCAGCTTCTTAGGAGTACAAATTAACCAAAAAAAGCCAATGTTTAGTTTACGAAAAGAAGGAGCGCACATTCTCCTGAGGCTTTAAGCCAGGCAGTCACAACGGTGCTCTTTTCCCTACAAAACTCAGCTTGCAGGGGACAGAAGGGAAGTTAGCGCTGGAACAGGACATGCCACTCTCAGAAGCCACAGCCCTCTCTTCTGACCACCTCACCCCCAGAGCACCCAACAGCTGTGAAGAAGAGATAAACAGCACTACAATTGAGTAGGAAGAGAAGCCAGAGGGCAGGAGAGGTTTCCTTTTGCAGCAGGACTGCCTTTCCCCTCCATCCTTCAGAATAAAGAGAAGCATTCAAATATTGCTCATCTGGAAAAGGGTGGGAAGCCAAGAAAAGGCATGTCTCTGATGGTGGAGGAACATCCTTCAACACACAGGCGCACACGTGTACACAGTGCCAGCACGGAACAGGAACCCACACGCACATTTAGTACTAGCAAATGCAGCACACACATCTCCATTTAGCAGACTGACCAACAAACGTAAACATGTGAAACAAACACAACTGCGCTAGAAGCAATCTGCTTAATTAACGAAGGGAGAAAGGACTGGGAAAGAAACCAGTTTAATTCAATCAAGTACACGCTAAAAAACAAACACTTCTACACATACAGGTTATTTCTTATTTACCATTCGAAAAACGTGTATTTGCACCACACAGCAGCTAGATGGAAGGCTACTTCTGTACGGATGCTGTGCCGTGCAAACAAAACTCGGTACCAGTAACTTTTTTCCAGCGGTATGCAACAAAAAACGCAGTACAACCTGATGTTACAGCAACACCGAAGTGTGTCCATTTTTCAGTTTTACTTTCAGCAAACTATTTTTTTTTTTCAAAACCTTGCAGTATTTCGGCTGCGTAAAAGTAAAAGCCACGATGCTAAACTCATTAATACTGCAAAGTTGAAGTAAAATTCAATATGGTGCCTCTGAGACACCTCCATGGTGCTGGCAGATAGGACAGTAAGACCAACGCAGGCGATGCATCTTGCATTGGCATCATACCCTGTAGCATCTAAAAGGACACCGGACACCTGTGTTTACACAACTGCACCCTGCCTTAAGACTGAAATATTGTTTAAGCTTTCCTAAGAGTTAAAAAAAAAATGCTATGTACAAGGTTTTGGAAGAACATGAGACCACTTCGTTGTTCTTAATTGATCTGGCTAGCTTTAGCTGTTTAGACTTTGCATCACGTAAGTCACATAAGGCAGAAACACCCAGAACACACATTTCCACATCCTTCACCTTACTGGTGTGAAGATACATTATCAGAACTTTTGTTTGCATGCTTCAAACCAGAGGTAAGGAAATCTATCGTGGAAGGAGATCCTGACAGATCGAGGCACGCACCCGACAGCAGGCTGCGGTTTTGCCGTTCTGGATCACTGCAGCACCGTATCAGCTCTTCATTACAAACACGCAAATCACTACAAAGCCAGAGGTGAGTGTCAAACAACCGTGACCTAGAAGTAGCTGTTCTCTGAAGGAAGCATATTCAAATATCTAAGTACGATTTTCCTACAAGACTTCCATTGCATTCTTTAAGAAGTGATCACAGGTGAATTTTTTTCCAACTGTAAAGACAAACCACCAATGTAACACATAATAGTACTTAGCTTGGGCTGGTACATGCTGCAATAGGGTTTACACTTCTGGCAAATTTAATGTACTTTCCCATTTTGGTGTGTGCTTATGAGAAGTGCAACAATTTATTGTTGTTGGCCGAGACTAAGCTATAAGAAAGGAACTTCTGTACTAAGCAGCAATAATCTTGTCTGCCTGCATATTGATCATGAAGTCTGTGATTTCAGTAGACACCCAGTTTTAATGAATGGATTTATGCTTAAAGCTCCCTATTTACCCACTGATTACAATTAAATTAGTACTATTCAACCAAAATCTGATCTACGACGAATTTTCATGTCAGCCAGTGTCCCAACAATCTCAAGTGTATGTCTGTAGGACTGCATCCCACCCACTGCGTGTACTACTTTACTGAACTGTCATTAAAACCCCCAAAACACAAAAATCAGATAAAAATGGTGACAAAATTAACTGAATTATCACAGAATAACAGAATGGTCAAGGTTGGAAGGGAACTCTGGAGATCATAACCTAGTCCAAACCCCTGCTAAAGCAGGTTCACCTAAAGCAAGTTGCACAGAGCCACATCCAGGTGGGTTCTGAATGTCTCCAGAGAAGGAGACTGCACAGCCTCCCTGGGCAACCTGCACCAGCACTCTGGCATACTCAGGATGAAGTTTTCCCTCATATTCAGATGGAAATTCTTGTGCTGCAGTTTGTGCCCATTGCCCCCGGTCCTGTTGCTGGGCACCACTGAAAAGAGCCTGGCCCCATCCTCTTGGCCTTGAGAGATTGTAGACGTTAGTAGGATCCCCTCCAAGTCTTCTCTTCTCCAGGCTGAACAGGCGCAGCTCCCTCAGCCTCTCCTCATGAGGCAGATGCTCCAGTCCCCTCATCACCTCCGTAGCCCTCCGCCGGACCCTGCCCAGCAGTTCCCAGTCTCCCTTGACCTGGGGAGCCCAGCCCTGGACACGGCGCCCCAGGTGCGGCCTCCCCAGGGCAGAGCCGAGGGGCAGGATCACCTCCCTGCCCCTGCTGGCCACGCTCCCCCTCACGCACCCCGGGGTCCCGCTGGCCCCTTGGCCACCAGGGCTCACTGCTGGCTCACGGGCAACTTGCTGCCCACCAGAACCCCCAGGTCCCCTCCGCAGAGCTGCCCCCCAGCAGGTCAGCCCCAGCCCGTACCGGTGCGTGGGGCTGCTCCTCCCCAGGGGCAGGACCCTGCTCTTGCCTGTGCTGAACCCCACGAGGTTCCTCTCCGCCAGCTCTCCAGCCTGCCCAGGCCTCGCTGAAGGGCGGCGCAGCCTTCGGGTGTATCGGCCACTCCCCCCGGCTTCGTGTCACCTGCCCACGTGCTGAGGGCACGCTCTGTCCCCGCGTCCCGGTCACTGATGGGCAAGTTGAACAGGACCGGACCCAGCACTGACCCCTGGGGAACACTGTGGGCCACAGGCCTCCAGCTGGACCCTGCGCCACTGGTCACAACCCTCCGGGCTCTGCCCTTCAGCCCGGTCTCAGTCCACCTCGCTGTCCCCTCATCCAGCCCACGCTGCCTGAGCTTACCTACGAGGATGTTATGGGAGACAGTGTCAAGAGCCTTGCTGAGGTCAGGGTAGGCACCATCCACTGCTCTCCCCTCATCTGCCCAACCAGTCCTGCCATCATAGAAGGCTTTTAGGTTGGTCCAGCATGGTTTCCTCTTGGTGAATCCATGTTAACTCTTCCTGATGACCTTCTTTTCCTCCACATGCTTAGAGATGACCTCCAGGATGAGCTGTTCCATCACCTTTCCAGGGATGCTGGGGAGGCTGACCAGCCTGTAGTTTCCTGGGTCCTCCTTCTTGCCCTTTTTGAAGCTTGCATTGACACCGGCTTCCCTCCAGTCCACAGGCACCTGTCTTGTTCTCCATGATCTTTCAAAGATGATGGAGGGTGTCTCGGCAAAAACATCTGCCCGTTCCCTCAGCACTCGGGGGTGCATCCCATTGGGGCCCGTGGATTTATGGTGTCAGGTTTGCTGAAGTGACCTCTAACCCGAACCTCCTAGACCAGGGGGAAGTGTTCCTTTCTCCAGACTCCTCTCTTGCCTCCAGGGTCTGGGAAACCAGAGGATTGGCCATGGCAGCAAGGACCAAAGTAAAGGTGTTGTTCAGTAACTCCACCTTCCCTGTATCCGTCGTCACAAGGGCACCCACCTCATTCAGCAGCAAGCCCATATTTTCCATAGTCATCCTTTTCCTACTGATGTACTTGAAGAAGCCCTTCTTGTCCTTGCCCTCCCTCACCAGATTTAACGCCAGATGGATCTTAGCCTTCCTTACCACCCCCTTGCATGTTCTGACAACACTCCTATGTTCTTCCTGAGTGGCCTGTCTCTTTTTCCATGTCCCATAAACTCCCTTCTTCTGTCTGAGTTTTGCCAGAAGCTCCTGCTCATCCATGCAGGCCTCCTGCCCCCTTTGCTTGATTTCTTACTCATGGGGATGCACCGATCTTGAGCTCGGAGGAAGTGATGCTTGAGTATTAGCCAGCTCTCTTGGTTGGACTCCCCTGCCTTCTAGAGCCCTAACCCATGGGCCTCCTCCAAGAAGGCCCTTGAAGAGGCCAGAGTTAGCTCTCCTGAAGCCCAGGGTTGCAATCCTACTTATTGCCCTGCTTCCCCCACACAGGATCCTGAACTCCACCATCTCATGGTCACTGCAGATAAGGCTGCCCCCAGCCTTCACATCCCCAAGCAGTCCTTCTTTAAGAGTACAAGGTCCAGTGGCACACCTCGCCTTGTTGGGTCCTCCACCACCTACACCAAAATGCTATCATCAGTTCTCTGCAGGAACATCGGGGCCCGCATGTGCCTAGCTGTGTTGTCTTTTTAGCAGGTATCAGGATGGTCAACGTCCCCCATGAAAACCAGGGCCTGTGACTGTGAGGTTACCTCCAATTGCCTTTAGAAGGTCTCATCGACTCCCTCATCCTGATCAGGTGGCCTGTAACAAACACCCACAACCGTGTCCCCCACGTCGACCTGCCCCTCAGTTTTACCCATAAACTGTCGACTCATTCTGCATCCACCCCTAGGGAAAGCCCGATATGTGCCGGTTGCTCCCTCACATATAGAAAGCAACTCCACCACCTGTCCACGCTGACCTGTCTTTTCTAAAAAGTACACAGCCATCCACAACAGCATTCCAGCCACGCGAGCTGTCCCACCATGTCTCTGTAACTTTAATGAGATCACAGCCCTGCGACCACACACAGATCTCCAGATCTTCCTGCTTATTCCCCGTGCTGCGGGCGCTGGTGGACGGGCATTTCAGAGAGGTAACTGAGCATGCAGGTTTCTCAGGAGGGGTGCAAGAGGATCCACCCTAGCCATGCACACCCCCAAGGTGGCTGGCCTTCTGGTACTCGCCTCCAGAATTATCTCCAGTTTAGCTTCACAATATTACCAGGAACAACTTAAGTAGAATTATCAACAGTTGTGTGGTTATATTGATGGCTCCCTTAATGGGTAATTAAAAGTCAAGCTGAAGGAGATAAATCAAAGGATTTAAAGACTAATGAAAATAAAGGTTACACATTCACACTACACTTTCAAGAAGCCACTTGTAAGCATCTGTAGAATTATCCCTTATTAAATTCCTTTGAGGCTTTCTAAAAGCTGTATTCCTTTACTCTGAAAGTCACTCAGCAAAGCTCTAAAAGAGCAGATTTTTGAGAATTACTTTACCATGACCAAAACTGACCTTAGTGAAAAACAGTCCCACAGAAACCTTCTTCTCTGAAGATGTAATAAAGGATTGTCTACAGACATAAAGGAGTTGCCTGAAACGCGTGGAACAAGAACTCTCACATGAAAATAGCATTTCATCTACAGTTCAACTATTTTAAGAAAAGCTACAGAAATGTTTACTCTGCACAGCTGGCACAGAACTTAAATATTTGTTAGCAATCAACTCTGCCCTCCTAATGCGCTTCAAGTTTCAGTGGTTGGTATATAGGAATTTTTACAGTTTCCCTTATTCCTATAAGATAAACCCAAAGAAACAGGGACAAAACGTGTAAGAAGTGAAAATATTTTGCCTTCCAGCTGCTTCCTACAGGGAAAGACTTGACTTGTTTTTATATACATTCCAGCAACTGCAGAACAGGTTGGATTGTTTTTTTTTCCCCCAACGTTATCAAACAGAACTTGGAAGATATGCTTCCAACAGTACATTGTGTGGATCCTGCAGACAGTATCAGATAGTCACGTATATGCATAATACATGCAAGAACCAATTGCTTGCACGCTTCATGGTGCGGGTGTAAAAATTTACTCCATCGCAGTCAGTCATGTGAAGAAGACACCTGTATTTTTTCTGGCAAAAAATAGTAAAACTTCTCCTTTCTGCTTTGGAACGCTCTTAAGCCACTTCTATAGCGTTAGAGGAAACGCTTCAGCACACTTCTGAAGAGCTAGTATTACACCTCGAAGTTCCCAGCTGTATAGGTCGCAAAGGCATCTTTATGAACAAAGATTAAGCAGAAGCTATTACCTGCAACAGAGTTCCAGCCCCCCCCACCAAGCCTCAGTTTTCCCAAGCCATGGTGAAAAGTAGCCAACACCTTTTCAGTTTTCACCCTGAACTGCCAGAATAACAGCAATATAGAGAAGAACCAGCTCCCTTCATGATGCTACCACATGGAAACTGTAAGAGCAACCATTAAAAAAAGCAACAGACCATTCAGTAGGAAGACACCTTTTCCTCAAGCTGTATTTTTACATTAAAGGATGCTCTCAGGCCCATCACAGCAGTGAGGTACCTCCACCGAGCCAGTGGATGGAGAGAAGGAAGGAAATCCCTTCCAAGCAGAAGGACTGAAAACAGCGGTTCAGGTCTACACTTAACAAACAACCAGTAAGTGTAAGTGAATAATCATCAAGATTCATAAGAACAGACAACACTCCCTTGGAATCTGGGCATCCTCCCATTTCCCCCGTGACAAGAGACAGCTGAGTAAAGAAGACAGTGCCCATAAATTCAGTGTAAATTGTATGATTCAGGTCTCTGTTGTAAGAACTTTCATAAACACAGGCTCCTACTTTCAACAATTTTGGAGCTGAGAAAAAACAGATACTCTCACATTTACCAACTCAAGTTACCAGAGAGAATACCAACAGGATCCGTTTCAGCACTTCCAGAGACAATCCCTGTAACTTCTTGTGGCATTATCAACTTCGTGATTCATCCAACCTTATTCTTTTAATGTATGAGGGAACTACCATTTACCCTTTTTCCAAGCAATCATCTGTTTAATAATATGTTTTGGGAGGAAAAAAAAACAACAGCAAGCCAATCTTTCTGATTCCCTTTGTCTGACTCACTGAGATTCTTTGGTCCTCATCGTAAGCAGAGCCAAATCTCATCATCTCTGTATCTCCTTATTTCTCAGAAAGGTAACTGAAGAATTTTGTGCATGCACACAGAAAACACACACTACAAAAAAAAAAAAAAAAAAAAAAAAAAAAAAAGCAGCTCCCAGTCATCTAGCGGCTTCCATCACACAGACTTTTGTTTTCCAGTGCTCTGGGGGCTTTTTTTTTCATAACAGATCAAGCTCTTAAGAAGTTTTCTCAAATTTGACTTTGAATTCTCCAGGAGAACCAAACAGGCTGTAACTGTCTCCAGCACCAGCTGCAATCACAGAGCAAGGAATTCAAAAGGTACGGCTCTAAACTAAAAACAGAGTTGTCTTTAGGATTGGAAGCTGTGATCCAAGTTTTATTTATATGAAAAACTCATGCATATCCTCTTCCCCTACCAAAGTCATTATCTAAAAGTCTGGTCAAACAATTAGAGGATATATTGCACATCATCAAAAATTACACAAAAGACAATGTTGAAGAACAGAGGTTCCTACAAAACCTACTAGATAAAATTAGCAAGTATCACTAATGGAAGAATCACATTCAGTTGAGTGCTTTATCTAAAAAGTATAGAGTATTTATACAGGCTTTTACAAACTACCTGTTCTAGAATTCTGGTTATACTTCAAACACAGCAGAATGGATTATGTCCCTTTTTATGGTCTCAGGAGGACTGACTGATTTAAATACTATCACTGCTTAAATTAAGAAAAAGGAACCTGCAGACAGATAGTATTTGTCCAACTTATTAGAGTCAATTTTTTTTAAAAAAAAGGGGGCAAAACAAAAAAAAATACAAAACACCACATAAACTGGTTTGACAAGACAAAGAAATCAAAGAAACAGGGTTATTAAAAGACAATAAATCCTGAATTTATAAAATGTTAATCTTTATCTACACACAATTAAGACACTTAAAGACATCCCCAAATACTTTCCTAGTAGAAATGTTCATACTTTACAAACTTTTAAAACAAAAATAAATAATCCCAAAATATCTCCACGATAGGCATTGTATTTTTTAAACTATATTTCGTACCAAAAGCCTCAATGTCTGTAAGAATATCAGTATCAGAATTTTGTTCCTAACAACTATTTCAGAGCCCTTGACTTGGAATAATGAGGGGGATAACAGGAAAATGGCACTGCCTACACCTTGTGGTAAGGAAAAACAACATACTTCGGAAAAGATGAACAGCTCTTTTTAAAGCACACTTACGTGTATGCTTTGTGCCTTAATATTTTCAGTGTTCTATTTTCACTTTCAGTATATCAAAAAGCTGCACATAACTAATATATGCTCAGATAAGCCTAGCTGGGAGACTACAGGCACGCTGAAATATTAATATACAAGTTAGATGTTTTACTTAGATTCTGCAACTAAGTAAGTTTATCAGGAAAGAAACCATCACTCTGTATTTTTTTCCTATTATAATGACAAAGCAAGTTATTTTAAGGGACAAAGGTATAATTAAAGTAAGGTGAACAAAGCCACCCTTGCCTTTGTTTACCGAGGTATAAAGGAAGTTTCTAAATGTAACTAAATTGTTTCTTTAGAATCCCATGTGAAACATTAACAACCCATTGTTTTGCGTGGCCTTTATTGACAAAAATGCTTTAAATCCTTTCTGTCCCCATCCCCCTTCCCCCAATCACACAAAAAAATAATCAAAAATCTGGCAGCAGCAGAGTGATAAAATGTATTAAGAGTATAGGTCTGAAATTCAACCAGAGTACATTTAAAGTAGAAAAGGTGAAGGGAGGGCTAAAGTTACACATCAAAAAAAGTTACTGAGAAAACAAACTCGGGAGAGTTTTGAGACTTAAAGGAACTCAAACCAAGGACTAGCTGAGTATCACAACTATTATAATTATGGCATTCCACTCAACACTTCAAAATACACGTAATAACTTTAACTTGCTGGGGATTAATGTAGGAATACTAATTCTTGCCTTTTTAAGACAAAGCTCCTTCGCCCTATGAAAAAATATTTTAGTAATGACTCAAACAACCAAGCGAAATTAAACCCAAGTTCCATATTTTTAAAACAAACTAAAATTTACTTTCTATGTCTACACTACTCCGAAAAAGGTAATCTAATTTTCAAACGTGCAAAGAACCTCGAAAATCCTATTCATTCTGAGATAAGAGATTTTAAAAGGTGTCTTCAAGAGACACAAGATCAAGTTTCATTAAGCTTATATATTTAATCATTTGTATGACAGTAACTTTTCTGCAGCACAACATCGTATTGTACGTATAAAACACCGAGCACACTGTTGAAGATAATAGAAACCAGAAATCTGTGAAGTGCTATGAGTAACAGCAAAAGGGAAGTACTGCGATAAAAATGTGTTCTCAAACTATTAATATAAAAGATCGGAAAAGTTCAATGACATGTCTGCCAAGTAGCTCTCTCTTAAATTCTTACAGGAGGGTTTATTTATTTCCTGGATATTGAACAAATTAGATTCTGAATTGCCTCGCAACAATAGGAACGAGCTTTGTGATTCCTTCCTACAAGGCAATCAGATATTGCTGAACCTATGAACTGTCAAAAAATCTGACACTGCATTATGGCTAGAATGCAATCAACTTCTAACCCAAAACCTTTGGATCTGCTTGTTCACCTTCAAAAAGCATTCTTCCCACCCACTCGAGATCTGGATTTCCTAAGGACAGAAGGAACTCCCTTACATGAAGACCGTGCCTTTTTCAAAGGTATACTATTGCTGACACACGTCGAAGGCTAGACGCAGAGCCCATCAGATAAAGGCCTTTGGCAAATGTTATATGAAAAGCCAGATTATGTGAAACTCACACATACAACTTTCAACTCTCTGCCTCGAAGTACATCAACACATTTAGAAAAAGATGTATTAATTTTAATAAATTCTCAAGGGCAGGCTGCACCGATCACATATCTCAAGAAGCACACTAAATGCTTAGGGAAAAAAAATTACCTGTGTTGGTAGAAATTTTTTTGCAAGATTTCTGGGACTCAGCTGAGAAATGCTATATTAACTGTGGTGCTAAATCAGCTGTTTCAGCTAAACCTGAAGTTTGTGACTGTTGGGCACTGTCACTCCACACTACAGAAAGACAGCGGTGAGGCCTTCAACGACCTGAGCCAAGCTGAAGCAGGCTCTTCATCTTCACTCCTGCTACAGGAGGCACTCAAAAGAACTTCACCACGTGGACAAATGCGGGGAAGTCTGACAAACCATGCTGAGAGGTCATTCCGACATGCCTATGAAATACTGAGGTCCCACTTGCATTCTTGAGGGAATTTAAAAGTTACTACTGTTCTTTAGTCAGGATATTTGGGGGGGGGGGGGGGGGGGGGGGGGGGGGGGGGAATATCACAGGGCAACAATTTGTTCTTAATGCTATATTTGACCAGGATGACTCACACCTAGACACTCAGATCAAAACATGTGGAAAGAGAGGATTGGTCAAGATGGACTGAATGTATATTAGAATACTTAATCAAAACGTAATAAGCGTTGATACAAATAGCACCAAAAATCAAAGAAACATTTGAAGTGACCAAAAATAAGCATCTTCATATATACATGCCAAAAACACATACTCTCCAGGGACAGTAATGATATTGAATACCGGGGGAGATTTTTTTGGAAGTATTAACTTCACCACAGCTTCCTACTACACCTGAACACCACCTTTAAATAATAACAAAAAGAATCTGCTTGAAATGCATGGCATGCCTCAAAGCTACCCAAATGCCCATACCTAACGTTGATCTAGAGCTATGGAACAAGGACAAAATGCCAAATAACCAACTACTACACCCTTGCATGTTCTGCAGTCCTTCCATCAGTATGTATCAGTGACCTGTCTAAATAAGCTTCATTTATAAATTCTTCTCTTCATATGGGTAGCCCGGAATGTTGTCCTTACAATTAGTCAAGATGAAAGTACAAAGTAAAACTTTAAAGATTACTTTTTACACTGTGTAAAAACACTGAAAAGTTAGCTTTCACACTCAAGGTTGTTTGGGTTTTGGGGGGTTGTTTTTTTCTCTGGCTTTAACAGATTATTTTTTAAAAACACTTTGAATCACCTTTTCCATTTACTCTGTAACTTATCTTTAGAAAATAATCTTTGCTACACCACACTAACTTGTTGCAAAAAAGAGCAACTAGTGCAACACATTTACCAAGGAGACCCTGCGATGGTGGGGAAGCCTCTTTTGAACAACCCAGAGGAAAAGGTGCTGGATGGCAAGAGGGATGCTCACTGAAAACACACCTTTCCTCACAAGCAGTGCAGAACTCCCTGGCTGTGCTACGAAGTATCCCCTGCCCCCTCCACAGCACTCTGATTAGGCATATCCTAACAGAATGAGAATTCGAGATGATACGAATTAAACTTCTAGAACAATTTGGAAGGGCACTGAAGTTGGCCATCTTTTCCTACAGAAGACAGTACTTCAAACAGTAAGCAGGTTGCAAATATAACACGAACACCGAAAATAAAAGCAACATTTTAATTTTGAATGCAAGTCGTGGGTGCGGGCGTTTAACTGTTCCCCTCCTTTTGAAACTGTTACTGCTGTTTGCAAAGGGAGTACTGCATGTTTTGAACAGAATGTTTACTTTATTAGTTGGGGAAAAAAGAGAACAGAGGGCTTTTGGTATACAGCCAACTAGCATACCTACAAAACATACAGTTGCAGTACAGTGCATTACTTTTAAAGCCATCAATTCATTTATGCATTATCCGTGTCAAAATGGAAGTATGGCACAACAAAATTTTCACCCAGTGTACTTCAACGTCCTTCCACTCTCCAGTGTCAATTAAAATTAGTAGTACACACAAGCCATGAAAGATGCCAAAGAATATAGGGTCACCTGTTGCAAAGCTGAAGCTGGGCTAGCCTGTCACCAAGTCTACCTCCCCTCTGGCACTACCGGCCCAAAATGAACTATAACCAAACACGGTTCTAAGAAACTGTATCTTCTTCATACTAAGAACAGCAAAGATATTTCAAACATGTTGTTTAACACAAACCACTACAGTCATGGTGTCAATCCAGTTGAGTATTTCGAGTTTCCAAGCAAATAATGCTTCTTGGGTATAGCAATGATTATTCAGTAGGTCTCTAAATTGGGAAAATGTGCACCCAGACAGTGAAAGAACACTCAATCAATCAGCGCTAGACAAATTCCAAGTAGTCTGAAGGTTCTTTCAGTTATTATACAAACTTTAGACACATGCTGCTTCAAACTGTAGTCGGAAGTCATGGACCCTGGTAACATCTTGCAAACAGAAGCTTGGGTTACAAACAATAGCAAAGCTCTAGCAAGTGTTTTTGGGTTAAGCTTGGAAAAAAACCTCACCAAACTATTTCCCTTTTCACAAAGCATTTGTTACAGCATCAGAAACTCAACATTTCCTAGTGCACATTTATGCCATCCAACCCTTAAAACTGCATCTACTTCAACTGGGGCAACATAAAAACTAAAAATTCACATTGACTTCCCACAGAGCCACAGCATTTTGCTTAACTACACATCATCTTCCCCCCAAGCGCCAAACAAATGAGGTAGTAAGATGCTGAAATATTGCTTTCTATGAACCTATTTAGGAAGCTAAGGAGACTACCAAATTCATTCAAACCTAGTTAGGGTAAGCAGGAATAGACCATAGAATAAACTGTCCAGAACAAGACAGTCTCATTAATATTACACATATATAAGCACACACCATGCACTTAGGAGCAAAAAAAGGAGTTACTCTAATTATTATGTGTAGCCTTCTAGGAAACAGAGACTTTTTCTTATCTCTGAAGTTTTTCTTTGGTCCTATGTGAACTTGACTTGCTCGTTACATCCAACCAAAATATATCCACATGGACTATAATTAGCAATCCAATCCAGTTAAAGATATTGGGGTCAACTTAAAGGCTCCTGTAAAAAAAAACAAACAGTCCTACAAACACAATCTTCTTAAGTAGTATGCTTACTTTAAAAGTCAAACTAAGCCTCCTTCCCTAGCTCATGGCTACTCTTCCCATGTTCCAGTGCAGAAGAGCCAGAACTGGCCTACACAGAAGCTGGCAGAAGGAAGAGATCACGCTTAAAGTGCAACTTGTCGGAAGCGTAGGTCTACTTATTTACTTATTTGCATGCTGGTTTTGCTTTGAGAAATAAAGACCTCTGTACGCAAAACAGGGGGGCCACGTTTGCCTACCAGCAAAGTTTTGGCAAAGCTTAAGCAAACATCAGCAGAAGACACTGCTGTGAGTGTCTTCAGAAGTGAAAAAAGGTGGTGGCGCAGGTATCGGGCGCATCCTGAGTCCCGTAACAACCCTTAGAAGCGAATCAAGCCTGAGAGGTGTTTCATAAAAACAATGAGGTGATATAGATACAGAGGAGTCAACTAAGAATGACATTCAGGAGAAGAATTTAGAATAAAGGTCAAGGGAGATGAAGTTGTTTATTCCTTTTCAGCTGTAAGACAATATAATGTTATTAATTTTACATACACCCTTTGGATAGTGCGCCACGGGGGAAGGCGACAGGAGCAGCCCTGGGTGTTTCGCGCCTCTTCCATTCCCATCCAGAAGTAAACTCTGTGCTCCCGCAGAGCCACCCAGCAGCCCCGAGCCCTCACCGCTCCCGACATCACCATCATCTGCATCGAAACTACAATATATAACGGGGCGATCCGGCAACTTTGTGCTGGGCGGCGCTGCGCTGACCCGGCCCCGGCCCCTCTCCCCGTGTGTGTCCCCCCGCCCCACCCCCGGGACAGACCCCACCGCCCCGGGGTGAAGCGGCCGGTCGGCCCCAGCAGCCGCCTGCGCATCAACTTTTACATGTGGGCCGCGGCCTCCATGATGGCCGGGGCGGGCGGGGAGCCGGGGGGGGCGGTTTGTTTACTTGCAGCCAGAGCCGCCGCCGGCGGCAGCAGCAGCAGCAGCAGCAGCATCACTTGAGCGAGGCGCTGCCACCAGCGGCCTGCTCCCAGCGCGGGGGGGGACACACGACCCCCGCACCCCCCACACTCGCAAGTTCCCAGCGGATAAACCCCGCACCCGCCTCACGGACGGACAGGGATCGGGGGGGGGGGGGGGGGGGGGGGGCGGGGAGGGGCCGCCGCCGCCGCGTGGGAACCGCCGGCCCCGCGCAAGCAGCGCCCCCGGGTGCGCCCCCCCCCCCGCGTTACATAACCTCCCCCCCGCCCCACCCTTCCCACCTCAGCCCCGCGCCGCCGGGAGGGCGACCCCCCCCCCCATCCCCGCACCCCTCCCCGCCGGCAGCGCTAGGCCACGGGCGCCCCCCGCCGCGCTCCCCGCCGCCCCCGGCGCCGCCGCCCCAGCGCCCGCCGCCGCCCGGCCCCTCCCGCCCCGTACCTGCAGAGGCGGCGGCGCCGCGGGCGCTGCTGCGGAGCCCGAGGGCGGCGGCGGCGGCGGCTCCGGGGGGAGAAGGGGAGGGAGGGCGCCGCTGCCTCCTCCCCTGTCCCCCCGCCGGTCTCGGCGGTCCCTGGCGGCCGGTGTCTCCGCGGGGGCGGGAGGAGGCGGCTCCGGCCCCAGGGCGCTGGCGGGCGGCGGCGGCTACATGGAGCTGCGCGCCCCGCTACGCAGGGAGGCGCCCGGGCGGGCAGCGCGGCCGCAGCATCGATGCGCGGGGTCAGGAGGGCGGCGGCGGCGGCTCCCCCCGGCGCACTCACCCCGGAGCCGCCCGGGCCCCGCTCTCGGCTCCTCCCGCCGCCTCCGCCGGGCTCGTTATTGACTTTCAGGAAAACTCCCGACGTCACTGGCTCCCCCCGAGTGTCTCCCCCTCCGCGGCGGCGGCGGCGGCGGCGGCGGCGGCATCCCCAGCTCTCGCGAGAAGCGCGGCGGGGACGGGGGGGGGACGGACGGGGAAGGGGGGGGGCCGCCAGACAGAGCGGGGGGAGCCAGACAGAGGGGGGCGGCTGAGGTGAGGGGGGAGCGGGGGAGGCGAGGCGAGGCAGCCCGCCCGGCGGGCAGGCAGGGCGGCAGCGGGAGCCGAGCGGGGCGGCGTGTCCCGGCCGCCGGCGGGCAGCGGGAGGATGGATGCGGGCAGAGGCGCCCGCCGGCACCGCCGCGCACGGCGCTTCCCTCCAGCCTGAGGCCGGGCGGCCGCCGGGTCCTGCTCCCGGCTGGGACGGGGATGCTGGGCCCCCCGGGCCCCCCGCTGCCCGCCCGGCGCTGCGCGGCTCCTCGTCACGGCGGCCCGGGCTCCGTGTCCTTTGTTCTCGCCTTCCCGCACTCCCGCTCCCGCCTCGGCACCGCAGCGGCTCCGCAAACCCACCCACCCACCTGCCGGTACAAAACCGCGGGTCACGGCGGAGGGGGCTGGGATTCATCCCTCCGCCAAGCGATCGGGGGGATGCGCCGGCCTCAACAGTGCCCGAACGACACGCGGGCTTCCCGTTATCCCGACAGGTCACGCACCGTTCAACCCCGACACCTCCCGTGGCCGCGGTGTAGAAACCTAACGGGGGTCAGCACTGCAGGGTGCTGAGCGCGGTGCTCGGCTGCCCTGGCAGCGCTGGCTGGGACCCCCGGGCCTGCAGGCGGCTGCGGCTACAGCCCCCCGGGGGCCGCGGGCCGGGGGCCCTCTGCTTTGTGGAGGAGTTAGCCGGGTCTCCGTGCTTCCAGGGGTTTGGCGCACGTGTTTGCTGGCGTTGGCGGCTCGAACGACACACGCAGCTTAATGTGCTGCGGGGACGCATCTCTGCGGCACGCGGTTGGTGCTGGCTTCGTGTCGGAACCTGTTACTGCAAGGGGGGAACGGGTATTTCTGATCGCCTGAAACACAGCTATGTGCGCCCTTCCATCGGCGCGGGTTTGATGCTACCCATGGACGCGAAGGCATGCGTCAAAATTGCGTTTAAAAAACAAAGCAAACCAAAAAAATATTTCTTTAGGATGTATCCCCCCCCCCCCCCCCCCATTTGTTGTGGAGTTGTTTGGTCTTTTTGTTTGCCTTCCTTTCGTGTCCCACCTTCCTCCACAACCATCTGAAACATCAGTTCTCCTTTTCCCTGTGCCGCTACAGGGCTTCGAGAGAGGATCTCAATAGTCATACGAGTTGGCACAGGGCTGGGAAGTTGCCTCCGGGGGCAGTGAATCCTTTCCCTGCTGCGGCAGGCAACCACACCAGTAATCCCATTCATAAATACGCCTTTCCTCCCAGAACTATGAAGTTTGTTTGCCACGCTGCTCTTACTGGCAGGCTGCAGCCCGAGCTCTCCATCCCCCCTAATCCCAAGGAAAAGCAGTATTTATTATGTATTTGATTAATGCATCTTTTTGCAAAAGAAGTTACAAAGGACCTTGCCAAGCATGACTTCCTTTCCCAGTATTTACCATTCCATCTTCCTCTTTCTCAGAAACCCTTGACTAAAGTATCTTATCAGCTATCAATATTTACAGAGAGCCATGGTATCAATTATTAAAATACGTTTATTCACTAATGCCTCCTTTCATCGCCGTTGCTGTGCCGCTCCTGAGAAACTAAAGGTGTAGTTCTTGAAACGTGCCTTCCGCCGGCTGCAGTTCCTGCGGAGGACCCAGGACCCGAGGCAGCCGGCAGCCTGCACGGGCAGGAGCTGACAGGCTGCCAGTCAACCACGCGAATGCCAAATGCTGAGCGTGAAATCCGGGCCCACGGAAAGTCGTGGTATTTGATATCAGTCAATATCGGGAACTGACGTTGCACTCCTGCTATAAGTTAATCCCCGCCACGAACCATCGCGGATTTCTTATTAGGAAAGTAGGGTTGTGAGGTTGATCATCCCGGTTTATTCCTCCTAATTTTCAAAAGCCGCCTATGAGATACTTCTTTTAAGATGACAGTAACTTTGCTTACATTTGTAAATAGATCATTGGTGTAAATCGCCCTGGAAATGCTGACAGAAAAGCACATTTGTTTAACATCTAAAAAAAAAAAAATTGCACCGTGATAAAAATGTTTTTATTAGAGAGGATAACATTTACCTACAAGGAAAGATAGCCTTCTATATTTTTATTTTGTTATAAATTGCTGCAAATGAAACAGTGGGCTGAAATCCGTCCTACTGATCTGGAGACTAAACAGGTATTTTTTAGCAATACTTGATTAATTTTGACTTACCTGTACAGCAAGGACAACTATTCATGGGCAATTTTTTTTTTTTTTTTTTTCTCAGCATGACTTTAAAATCAGGTTCGTCATCATCTTACTCTTTAGAAATCAAATACCATTGCTCTGTTTGGAAATTCATAGTTACTAGCTACTCCTAAGTTTTTGATCCCGCTCAGCCTTATATATTGCCCTCAGTGTGCTGAAGCTAACCCATCTTTTTTTTTTTTTTTGTATGAATTATTAAATGTGCTGTATAAATAAATGCTACTGTGCAACAATTTTTCTCTCTTTTCTTAAAGCATATAGTACTTTTGCTGCTCAGTGTCTTACTTCAAGGCTTCGGAACAATTTCTTGTAAAGAGTTAATCCCTGTAAATTGGGCAGAAATGGCCCCTTCATTAATAACCAAACAGAGGCAAACCCCTTTCAGAAATAACATGGCTGTGATGTACATACTGTGAACATAATGAGGTTGTAGGTCCTGCAGAAATGACATCATTTTCAGATTAATTACAATGTGACATTAATTTCATGAACATATTAACAGCATATGCTAATGAAGAAAGTGTTGCAGTTCACGTGAGAATGACAATAGGACCGCATGTAAATTCAGGAGAAAATGGGAACCTCTGACATTACGCACTCCAAACACAGAATCGTGAAACAAACCAAATATAACCCATCTATACTGGCACTGCCAAGAGGGTTGATAAACTTTTATATGATCAGTGGTAACCATAATTTCAGCAGAAACCAAAGGGAAAACCTGCAGATAATCTCTATAAATTGTGTCCATCCTGAGGCAAAAAAAACAAAACAAGAAAGTACCTCTTGTTTCACTTAACGTGTTTATGTTAAGTGTTATTGCTAGGAGAGTGATAGGGTCTCATCAGGTATAAATCTCTGTATACATCCTGAAAATAAATAGTTAAATAGAAGAGAAGATTCTGCCTGCAGAACACCGGTTCTCTCTGCCTCTACAGATTACATCGCCTCCAGTTTAATTTCTTTCCTCGTTCCTCATGTCAGCTAATAAACTGGCTTCCACGTAAGAATGCTTTTTTTAGGGAAAAAAAAAAAAACCAAAAAAAACCCAAAAAACTTGGAAGTGTAGTAATTTAGAAAAAAAACCCCAACTAAACAAAAAAAGAACAGTAGGTCAGATGACAATCTCTGGTTTTAATGTCCCTATTAGTGTCTGCCTTGTTATTCTTTGAAAAGCACACACAAATATCGGTGGAAAGTGACAGAAGAGCAACGAAATTTGCTTTGCATAAAGTGATGCTTAAAATATATATTACACATTTTGTTATAGTGAAGTTAAGGTGTTGCCTGCAAAAGTTGTGGCTGGAGTGTTACATGCGTGTACACCTCTTCAAAAGCTGAAACTCGTCCGTTAGTGAGTTTAAGTTCAGCTACTACAAGGGGTGAGCATGTGACTCTGGGTTCTCTGCACTGTCATAGGGACTTCAGGGACACAGAGACACTTCAGGGCTTCAGCCACTGCCATGCCAATTGTAGTCATCTCTTGTGACAATTGGATTCCTCCCAGCAAGAAAAAGCTCATTGTAAAGCTGCAGAGTTCAGATAAGACATGTAGGAAAAATGTGAGCAGGAGATGTTGCAATCCAGTGGGTGCTGGGGGGAAACAGAACTTAACTTGTGGTCAGTTGGATTTTACAGGGCTTTTCTTTTTTTGGTGTGGGTTGTTTTTTTTTTCCCATTTCTTCCATATTTAGAAGTCACATTCACTTCTAAATAATTTCATTGCTTTATTTTCTTTCCCCTTTTTCTTTACTCTCTTTGAGTCTTAGTTGATTTTTTGGTATTTCTGCCTCGGAAGCTGCCTCAGAGGGCAGCATCCCACTCCATGTCCCTGGATATCTGTGATGCATTCGGGTAAAAAGTTATTTAGTGTCATTTATTTATTTCTAATATATAAAGAGTTGAGAAAAAAATGACTTGGACTCCAGATTTCGCCTCCGCAGGCTGTATTTTGCTGTACACGCCACCAGTCCCATGCAACTGCTTCAGCACAGCTGTCGGTGGCTGGCTGGGCTGACCCTCATTGCTGGGTCGCTCCTACATACGTTGTAAAAATTGTCTGGACACAGAAATTTCACCTTTCTGCAGATGGTCACAGCTCATCAGTGCTTACAGAAAGTATTAACACATAGGCTCATGATGTTATTATTATTATTATTATTATTATTATTATTATTATTATTATTATTTGAGACCCGCAGGCTGTAGGCTATCTGAATATGCGGTAAAGCAAGATAGCAATAAAGGAATTATTATTCTGTCCACCTATATTTTGCTGAGCAGCACTATAATTATGCTGAACACAGTAGAGACTTTAGATAAAAGACTGTGTAAATATCAGTTGATAGCATTTATTTTACAGCATGTTATTATTGCTTTATTATTTATCCTCCAAAGATCTAAAAAAGGGGTTTCCTTCCCCTTCTTTCCCATACTCCCATGCACGGGAGCCCTACAAACGCAGAGGAAGGCACGTGCCCTACCCCCAGTGACCTTAGCCTGCTTTGAAACTAGATATGACAGTAAGGATGACAAACAATGGGAGGGAAGGATGGGAAGAGGGCAGCAAGATTACACAGTTGCACAGTTTAGCTATATGCTTAACTTGATGTATAGGCCTTCAGCTGAACTTGGAAATTTTTCCTTGGTGAGAAAATAGTTTCCATGGTGCACAGATTTATCTGAGGGAGGTCAATCTACTACAGATGCAACCCGAAAAAAAATTAAAATGCCATCCTTTCTGCCTGAGATTTTTTCTCCCTCTTTTTCCTATCCTATTTTAATTTCATCAACACAGATAAAATATGTCTTTGAATAAAATTCTGCAATTACCAGCATACAGTGATTTCTCACACAGAACCTTATCTGTGTCCTGGTCTCACTTAATTGAAGTCAATGAGAAAATGCCAGTTGAGGCTAGTTAGGAGGATCAAGTCGGTAATGCATGAGCAAAATCAAGGAGGATAAAGCCTGATGGAGAAAGGGATAGAATTTTGAACAAATTTCTTCTCTTTGGAGATTTTGTGACCAGGGAAATTTTCCCCATGTGGTCCTGAGGGTATCACAGCTGCCTGGAAAGCTGGAAAGAAACAGCTGAGGAGAAAGCTGACTGCTGGTGGAGGGAGGGCGAGCCATCTATTGCCAGGTCTATCCCAAACCTTTGCCGTTATTTGGAACATTCTTCCATCTTTGGCATATACTTGGGTTATCCGTGGTGTGGTGCACCTTACCCTTTGAGCGTGCCCCTTGGCGCACCTCCCCATGCCCCTTGCTACCAGGCAGGCTTTCCAGTGTGACCTGCCGGACGGCTTCCCTACTGTACCAATCACCCCATTTGTACCTGAGATAGGTCTCCATCTTTCCAATCCGTAAGAGAGCAGCTGAAGTGGGAGGAAATCGTTTTAGCATCAACAATAAAAGCATTCCACCAGACAAGGCTGTTGGCTGCCCTCATTGCCAAATGCTGCCCTTGATCCATTACGTGTCAGAAAGTACCTGCGTTTTCTAGAAACTAAGCTGTGACATGAAATCAAAGAATTTGCATGAAAGTTTAGAAAACGAAGACAGATTGGGGTTGCAATAACAAGGACCTCCTCAGATCTGATAAGTATGTTCTTGTTAATAGTGAACTATAACGAGGTACTAAAATATTAACGGATCATTAATTAATCGTCTTCAGAACTGAAGGACAGATTGCCTTGAAGAATTCCAGTACCTTACACTAGTTGTGCTGGTTTAACTGGATGCAGGTCTGCTTTGTAGGAGGCAAAGCTAATGAAAGAGAACGGTGAATCTGTTTTGTCACACGTACCTATTGCACGCAGGAATCTGGTATGAAACAAGAGGAATGGCTATAGTAAGATTTTTCTGCCAAATTTGTTAGCAATCTGTTTAGTAAAACTTGACGATAACAGAAAACTGATCAATTACCGGCCTCTTTAGCACTTTGTTTACCGTGAGCTGATGGAAACAAAAAGATGCGCGTTAGCAAAGAATGGCAAGTCGGAGCTAAGTGCAAGAGACAAAAGTATTCATCCATCCTCTCCTAATGCCAAGATTTGAACAGGGTGCTCCTGAGCAGATGGTTTAACAGACTAAAGCATTAGTTTGCTGATCCTTCATGCTTGCTAATTAATTCTTCAGTTTACTAGGATTTAAGATGATTGTTAAAAACAAGCCTTCTCTTAAAATAAACTTTAGGTAAATGTTATAAAATGGTGGTTGAGATTATAATGTCTGAAACCAGAACGTTGTGTAGTTTCTGGAAAAGACGGTCAGAATCTTCATGTCCTAAGTACTATCCTTAACAATTCTATCTCTGAAATTTTCTTCTTGTAAGAATGTGCTTTTGTTTTCCTAGCTAATTAATCCTCTGACTTCCTGTTGACACTCTTGGGTCAAGATTATTTCCTTGACTCCTGTGAGAATGGCATATACACAACCATGGGAAGGATTGAACCTTTTGTCACAAAATTGTCCCCTCCCCCTGAATTGTTTTAAGCCCATTAGCATGAAAAATGTAATGATTGAAATATCTCCTTTATTGTTTTTAAAGTCATTGTCATTCTAAACAGCTAGGTTTTCACGTGTTAATTTATTTCAGGTTAACATTAAAATGATGAATTCTCCTTCGATACATTAAAATGCAGTATTGTAGAGTAGCTTGTCTATTAGATTTAAGCAGCAGGCAAATAATTAATTTATTTCAGATTTAATTTTTGTAGCAGTTTTATAAACGGAACAGCACTTCAACGACAGCAGAACTCCACCCAACAGAAACTATGGAATTTATATCACAGACATGGAAAAAAGAATCAAGGGGGAAATATGATAAAATAACATTTTACAAAGTGGGAAGTAGAGAGAAAACAAAATAGCACTAGGAAAACAAGACCTTCGCTTGCTAAAGCTAAGGGGTAAATTTTGAAACCTCGTCTGTTGTTTGCAAAGGGCTGATCCCTGCTGACTTTGAATTTAGCGGACTTTGAAAATTGTGAGTGAACTCGGAGAATGCATCTCGTTGGTTCAAGGTGGCCCCAAAGCAGCTCCTCTACCATGGTGTTGCTGTGCTCCAGGAGGCACCATGAAATTCCACATGTGATTTTTGCATCCTGTTTTGTTACGTATGTGTCCATACGCATTTGGCGATATCTTCCTTCAGGTAGAGGTTTGGATTTAGTGGTGAGAATTCAGAGTTTTATGTTATCTCTGTGACTGTTCCTTCTGTCAAACACATTATTGGTTGTTTGTTATGTTAAAAAACCCTCAACAATTCCCCTTTCAGAACAACAGATAAGAATTCTTATTACTATTGTAAGGAATTCATAACTTGCCTCATTCTATAATCTATCCATCTTGTAAACCAAGAAAAAGCTATTATTACAGACGATTCCAGGGCAAACTTTTTAGTGAGCTGTCAGTATGTCGTCTTCATAGAACCGGTCTTCAGCTCCTTTCGGAAACTAATTTTCTTATCCAAAATAACTGCAAGGAATTTTGAAATCATTTAAATATGTCCTTAACAGGGGATCTACACCGAGGCCACGAGAATACAACGTATTTAGTTACGTGACATCTGGACTGAAATGAAAGTAACACAATAAGCTGCTAGGGGTGAATTAAAGCTAGTAAACTTGAAGTATTAATTTTAATAATTTTAGATAAACGGGTTACTACCATATCAATTAAAGCAGTACTAGAATACTCTGGCCAGCCAGTGCTTGCATTTTAAAAGCTGCCGAGAGAATTAGAAAGAATTTAAATATTAATTATCTGGTGTTGAAGTCTTACTTTATAGTGAAAGATCATGGTCTGATCTCTTTAAGAAAGGAAGAATTAATATTTTGCACCATGTAAAACATCTCTTCTGTGTAAGAAATTATGGCAGAGTAATTTGAGTCCTCTATGGAGTCCTCTGTACTCCAACATATAAAGGTCAAAGGCCCTTTTTCTGGATCTTTGGGAAGATCTGGTGAGTGAAAACTGAGAGCAGACAAACTCAAAACAGACATATAGCTTTAGCATGAGGAGTATCACATTTTGGAACAATATTAAATTGGAACAATTTAAGCAATGTGTGCTAGGTTCTCTGTTACTTTAGATCACAATTAAATACCCTTCTTCAGCTCACCTGAAATGATGGTCTTGATCAAGAAATTAGGAAAGTGCTGAGGTTTGCACTAACTCAGCACTCCAGTAATCTTTTCTGGTCCCAAAACGTGAGCTTGTGACCAGTTTGGCCTTTTTCCTTTGAGCCCCCTATAGTGATCTGGAGAGAAATATTGGCTGTTAAACACAGACAAATAAAACCCAAAAGTAAGATGTCCTATGAGTAGTGAAACTGAAGAAGCTGGGGTTCTTTATAGATTAAATCTGTCCTTTAGACACTTCTTGACTCCAGCCGTCTTGCAGACCCCTAAAATGTCACCTCTGCAAGAACACCCTCAGTCCTCCCCGCATGCCCAAGACCCCTGTCCTTCCTCCAGTCAATATTTCAGTCTTTGCCATATAGAAAACACTAACAGTAGGGAGGTCCTCCGCTCAGTGGCCAGTTTTCATGCAAATTTGAGGAATTTACTCTGTCTGAGGCTTTCACCTCCCTTCAAAACTTGTTTGGAAGAGGGAACATCGATTAAATGTTATTGGAAGAGAAAGGACAGGCAGGGAGGCAGATGGACATAAAGATAGTGCAGGAATGTTTTTTAGTTACCAGGCTGAGAATGATCAGAAAAGTTGTCCTTCTATACCTGCTTGACTTACCATAAATTTTAATGAAAACTTCAAGAAGCTGAGACTGCTTAGGTAAATATCGATTCTAGGAAAGGTCCCGTGCTTCTGCCCCGTGCTTTACACGAGTAGGTGACAGTATCGGAATATTGAATGTCATTTTCCTCACAAACCAAACCTAATCTTTTCCGAATTGAACAAGGCAGCTCACTTTACTGCACATAGCGATGCTACACAAGAGTTTCGGGGCTGGGGTAGGGGGGGGAGGAGAATAGAAGCAGATTATATTTAGAACTCTGCGAATATTTAGGGAGTCAAAATCTGATTGCCAACCTTGTAACTTAATCTACAAATCTGAAATGCACATATGGTTGATATTTTTCTATTACGTAGCATTTATTTCTGGAAGTGTTTTCACTTTTGTCCCTTTTTGATCTGAAAAAAACATTTTTGGCACAGTCTTAAGCTGAAATTTCAAATTAAGATGAAACGTTTAACTCCCTTCACTAGCCAATGGGGACAGCTATCAGTCAGTGCTCCAACTGTAATATCTCCTTATGAATCATTGGTAGAGGATTGTAATTATAGTAAAATCTTTTTACATTTGAACACACAAAAAATGGAAGATATTGTGAGTTGAGAAAGCGCTTTGTACCATATTTTTCATTGGAGTTATCTATTTGACAGTGGCTTTTAATCATAGCTAATTATAAATGATTCATCAGAATGTTTAAAACTCTACAGAAACATTTAAATAACTCATGGCTCTTACTGCATAGTAGTACTTTAAAATATTACGCTTGTCTTAAAACAGAAGAGTAAACACACTTAACACTGTTGTTTTTATCTTCTTGAAGCAAGTTAGAAACTGATTCCTTGGAATCATCTGCAATAGACCCCACCTGGGCTGCAGCTTCATAGAATTTTTATCATTCATCTTGTTTTCGGTTTATTTATTCCTCACTACCCTTCATTTGTGCAAATCAATTCTATGCAAATGAGCCTGCCACTCCCACTGCTTTTTATTTCAATTTTCCAGTTCCGAGCAAAGCTAGAAAAACTTTCCAGATCCTACCAAAGGCCTGGGCTTGGTCCTGCACAGGGCATAGGTGAAAAGTTGAATATATATAGCTTTTTCCACTGTCCCAGCCCTTGCAACTCTCAGTAGGTTTATTTGTTTCAAGAGGGTTGTAATTAAGAATTACTGTAATAACTCTTGAGCCTGGCTATAAGGTTACAGATAATCATGTGAATAAAATGAAAATGGATTTTCAGATCTCCGCTCTTGATTAAACTTCCCAACTGCACATTTAGAAATCAAAGTTCTGATACTAGTTAGAAGGCAAATTCCCAGAGGGTTTCAGTGTTGTTAGTGGAGTCCTGCCCTGAATCGCTTTCTGGAAGAACCTGCCTGTCTCCATTCGCTTTGTGGGGTGGTCTCAGCAGCTCTGCTTTTTAATTCAAAAATATCTGTCTAAATTTGGAATGTCTAATTCAAAAATGGGTGTCTCGAGTTACACAAGGTGAATATTGCTTCTAGTTGTAAATTCCACAGCAATTTCTTTATGTTTTAAGGAATAATTTGATGGTAGAGAATGATGATCCAGAAGGAAAGAATGTTTTAGTGCTATGCTAATTATCATCTTGAGTTGGTTCTTAGATTAAATTGCATCAAAATAAATATCATTAATTTCTTGTAGTGTGAGATAAAAAAGTTGATTGTTAGAGAAAAGCCCTATCTGGAATAATAAACCATTGTCATGCCATGTTAGAAGTCCTAAACCCTTTATTCTTAATCGTTTTCAGTATTTCCCACTCTGTGTGAGATGCTTCCCAAACGTTTAATAAATGTGTGCTCCAAAGAAATTCAAATCTTGCAGCAACCGAACGGAAAGAAGTCAGAAAACTGGGAATGATGGTAAAAAATGTTTGTATGGGTCCATGAGACAGAGGGCAGGTTTTCATAAGACTTAAATTTGAAGTAAATGGGCCTTTGATGATGAGTTGTGCAGACTGTGAAGTTAACATGAAAATACCTTCAGCTCAGGATCAGAACATGAGAGATTATTTTTGAATTCATTACTATAGGGTGGGGTTTTTTCCCCTTGGAGGGGATGAAGAAGCATTTATTTGTGTTTCTCCCTCCTGCCTAGCTACTAATTTTCACAACGTTTGTAGAAAGGTAATACTTTTGAGATTTCTGTATTCCTGCCAAATTTGACTGGAATTGGATAATGGATTCAAAAGTTCTCAGAAAGACCTGGAAGATGAACAGGCAATGGCAAGAAAAGATAACCTGATAACCTTATGGAACCAGGCTAAAACCTATGGAATTTTGATGCCCTCAGGTTTAGAGGGCAGTGGATCAGCAGAGCTCTTCCATCTGCGGCTTGTGAGCACCATTGCCTTCTCTGTGTCTTGCTTCCCAAACAGTAAGTGAAGAGCAGATGTAAGCTTCCCCAGCTTCAGCACGCGGGACCACGTGGGACATCTGGTAACAATATTTTTAATTTCCTAGGAGTGGAGCGGCAGCTTTATGAGTAACATTCAATGTCATTTTATCTTCTAGTGGAAACCTGTTTTATTTTATAAACAAGGAAGTATATCATAACTCAAGGATCTCTCCAGGAAACAACAAAAAAGTAGATGTAGTGCTTCTTGCTGGTGCCAGAAAGGTACAGATGCAAGCATCTGAGCTTCGCCTTAACAGTCTCAAATAATACTGACTTAAGTCTTTACCCTGCAACCCAGGAAACTGAACTGTGCCACCATCTCAGCATCATCTGTGAGAAGCATTTCTCAACCTTCAAACACTAAGTCCAAGTCTTCATTTAAGTGTGTTATCTGGGGTAGGTGATTCATTGAGAAGTGAAATGAGTAAATCTGCAATAGGATCTCAACACCTTTCTGTGGTGATTTTGCAGTTATTTTGTTCCACGTCTCCCTTTCACAGTTAAGCGGCTAATGAACTTGCTGATCACCAGTCTTCCTTTTTTGAATATCTCTACATTTATGTGAAAGTTGTCCCTGGCTGAAAGGGGACCAGTTCTTTGGTGGATTCATGCCCTGCCCAGGAGGTGTGCTTCTGAAGCTACAGCCATCCCCAGAGAAGGATAATATTGTTGCATTTTCTTCACTCCTTTAAAGCTCCAGGTACTTTTTGAACCTCTCTACATTTGCAAAACTACATTTCGTTTGTGGTACCAAATTCAGTAGTCCCTTGTAAAGATCATCAGCATAGGCAGTGAAGAAGGTGACCTGAGAACTACCCTAAGGGCAGTAAATTTTTTTTGAACTGTTAAAATTATCAAGCAGAATATTTTTAAAGTTCAGTTTCAAGCTCACATGCTTGGTTTGGGCATGCTTGCAAGAAGTCTTTGGCACAGTCTCTATTATTTTAGTTTTAATTCTGTCTTTAAGAAGCCAGTCTTCAAATAGATCATAGAAGTTTGTTTCGCCGCCTTCTGAAAATCTTGTAATTCTTGTTTTCTGTGTTTCCAATTATAAAGAACGTTCTTTTAATTGCACTCTGACCTGATTATTCTTACTCTCATAATGAACTCTTGTGTCTTCCAGTCCAGAAATGTCTTTCCACTTTGTTAACTGCTCTTCTTGATGAAGTACCTGGAGAATTGCTTGTTGATTAAATCCATTCTTCCTTTATACATCTCTTGAATCAGGTGTCCAAAACAGTAATTAACTGAGAAAGAACTTCTGAAGAAATATTTTTAGTAATTTTTTTTTCTCCTCTAAAATCATTCCTTTTGCTGACAACTCTGTCACTAATTTGTGATTATAATGTATACATGTTTTTTTCTTAAACCATAATTCCACTAAAAATATCTTCATATTACTTTGTAATTTAGAGCATTTTAATGCTGACATACTGCACTGTCTTCAGTAGTCCCGGTTTTCACTGGTTCAAGAACTATGCCTTGTCTGCTTGTATGTGATCTTGATATAATTTAAAGAACACAGTAAGAAGTGAAGGCATTCTAAATAAATTACATCTCAGGGGTTATGGTAGGAAGACTTTACTATAAATGATCCCTGAAAACTGAGGTAGTGAAATAGTACAATTTTAATTTTTCACATTATTCATTTTAATTAAGTTTAGTGGACAATCAAATTAAAGGTAAGTTAAAAAAAAATACCATTTAGTTACCCGTGGAAAACACATCAATGGCCCAGCAGAGCAAGCTTTTCAGAGCAACATGACCATTCTTCCCAAGCTGTGATCCAGAGAATGGCATGGAAGTACGGACCAGGAGCTCAGTCACGTTCACATTTAGTCCTTGGACTCTTCGTTAAGGCTGCAAGTTTGCCAGCTGCTTAGATGTTTAGATGCATATTTCCACAGTAAGACCATCAAAACTTATAGGAAATATGCATTATATGTTGAGCACCTCCGACAGTCTGTTCCAAGCTTGAACTGGTACTTCACAATGTCAGCTTCTGCAGCTCAGAACTGTTATACAAAAATATACATGTAATCCCTGCTATCCTGAACTTCTGTCATGCTACAACTTTGGACAGCAAATCTGAAAAGAAAAGTCACCACACGATCTTGTCATATAGAAAGTTAATGCTAAAGGGGAATGGAAAGTGCAGTGCCTCAATTTTCAGGACAAATGCTTACGGTATTTCTTCTGTTACGTTTTTTATGAGTACAAAAGCCACTGCCAAGCTGAGCAATGTTAGGGGATGTATGCAAAGAAAGAACAGCCATGTTTATTGATAATGAACATACTGATAGCTCAGAGCTTAGCAAGAACTTTATATTATTCAGCTTGCCTGGCAACTCTCAGCAACCTTGTTTTCCAGGACTTCAACATCCAGGAAAAATCTTTCCCAAACGTTTTTTAATTACGAGGATGATGTTTTACATTTCTGAGCTCACTTAGCTTCAATTTGCTTCCTTTCCCATTTGTACTCTGTAGAATCTAAATGTGCTCTAAATATAGGTATTTATTTAAAGTTCTCTTTTCCAAGACTGATCCTGTTCATTTGGAGTTTAAATCTTTAGCTTTTTTTTAAAAAAATATTTTTTTTTTCAACCAAGGTTCATTGAAGCTGTTAATTTAATGCCGTAATAGTTTTTAATTAGGAGCGATCCGTTGCGATGCCCGGTCCCATGTTTCAGGACCTCGGAGAGCACCCGCGGGCCCGCCGCGCGCCGCAGGAAAACCAGCACGAGGACAAGGAGACAGCAACGTGGCTGGTTTTTAATGAGGCTGTTAATAAGCTCTTGGAGTCTTGAAACACTTGGAGGTCCATCTCTTGAAAGACAAACCGTGCGATTGCTTTGAGAATATCATACGTATTTCTCATGTTCTGGATAATCGCCTGGCTTCGTTTGTTTGGTCAGTTGAAAGGACACTGAAATACTTTTCTCGTAATAAGAATTTATTAATATTTTCTCGTTTGGTGTGGAGACTACCGGTGCTGATTTGGTCCAATTGAGAAAGAAATTTGGGACAAAACTTATTATGATAAAATCACAGACCGGAATTCACAGGAAGATTCTGTTTCAATCAAGGAGATAGATTCAGCAGGAATGAAGCAATGGCTCTGCCTGTTGAGGCAGATCTGGGCTAATTTGGCCTTCATTTCACAAATGGCAAAGAAGACATCTGTATTTATATATGCACACTATTTTACATCCATAGCCGTCTGTCTTTTCATTCTCACGCAACAACCCCTTTTCTAAATGAACAACAGGAGAATTTTCAGAAAACATTAGCTGCAGTCTAGACTTTTCTGTTTGTTTCTACTATTGTAAAGCTTGTTTGAAACTGAAAATAGTCCAGCAGAGGGGGAAAGCAGCGGCACTCATTCTGTGGCAGAAAAGTAAAGCAGCTTAGTTTGATACTAAGTCAAGTGAGCGGTGTCTCTGGTTATAGTCTCTAAGTTTCCAGCACCATTTAAGATCCATAAGATTTCTAAGGTAGATCTGGAAGCTGCAGAAGATCTCTACTTTTCTAGAGTGGCAGCCTACCAGGGGCATCTAAAATGCCATGGGTACCTATGGTATCTGAATACTATCCTTGAAGGTTCATGGGAAATAGATACTCTTTTTCAGAAGTAAGAGGAGGGAAAATGCATTTGTACGCAATCCAGAATCTGTGTTATTTGAAGATGAGTTTACAACTCATTTAGGGCTTGTAAGCACTGAGTTGTAATAAGAGTGTTTATTTAAATTTTTAACAGCTGTAGCAGATATATAATACCTAACCAATACCTCAGAATGAGTGGCTTTTTTTCCCTATTGACTTCTGTCACGTTAGAATACTCTAGTCCCAAAACACCATTTTCTTTTTTATTTTATCTGTATTGAGGTAAGTAGTTTTAACAATACTGCCTTAACTGCTGAAACTTACCCCTGTGTACATGAATCCTTAGATTTTTGATTTTTCCTGGAAAAGTGGGAAAAGTTGTCCTGTGGCTTGGTCCAGGAGCTAGATACCAAACTCATGGTCATGGGTAGACCAGTATCAGAGATCAAGCCAGGTTTGAACAGCTCAATCCGACAGCCTGAGATCATACCAAGGTCATGAAGCAAAGATCAGTAAACCACAGCAGGGAAGCTATAGGTCATGCCATAATATAGTCAGAGAGAAACTGATGATCTGAACGATGTCTCAGGATAGTCTATAAATTGGGGAGGGGGAGGGGTGAGGGTGGGGCTTGCATAGACCAGAGGCTGTGAGCAATATTTGCACCTCTCACATGACATCAGTGACAAAATTTTCAGGCATTTTTCTTGGATGTTTGGGAAAGTATCCTCCAAAGACATGAGAAAGCTTCCAAAGGATAGCGAAAGTGGCCTGGAAGAGGAAGACTTTCAGACTGAAAACTGCTATTTTTTTAGCCATTTCTTCTCTGTTTGATTAATAGTTGCACTAACAAGCCAAGCAAAATCCCAAAGTAGACAACGGCTGTCTATGAGACAGCGTTTGTGTCTGTAAAGGCATCAGCCTATGGCTGCCTTCTTGCAGGATGATTCAGTCCCAGGTGCTGAGGGGATGATTCATCCTCAGTTGGGCAATGACTCACTACAACTTCATGCACCAGCTTGACTCTAGCCCTTAAACATGTCTACCTAGATGTTTGATGTCACATGTTGACACTACATGTAAGAAAATTCTCTGAAAGATAATAAATGGGTATCAAATGTAAAAGTTCCCAGGCAATTTCCCTTAACTTGAATCCAGAGAAAGGTGCTACCTAAAGACATGGAACTGTGGAACTGGTGAAATTAAAAAGGAAAGGTAAATAAAGTTCTGTTTGCTTTCAACCAAACAAAGGATTTTCACCACAACTTCCACCTGAAATTAAAATGACCTAAACCTAAGCTTGGAACAGTAGGCTGACAAAAGGATGTAAGTATAAGACCACTGTTGCTATTCTTCACAAAGCAGAAAACTCAAAACAGTTACATCCCATGAAAAAGAAATAAAAATATATTTGTTGGAGTCTGAAATTCACCATACCTAGAAGCTTTAGGGGCCTTTTGACTTTCTGAAGCTACACTTGGAGTTTGTTCTCGTGTGGTAATTTGTCCACTAACGGTCTACTGGAAATAACAAGCAAAGACATCTAAAAAACCTGCTGTGTCTATACGTTAATTATTATTCTTCTGCCTCATTATCTAGCAATCCAAAGTAATGAGATGGGGCTCTTACTCCGTAGCCACTGGTTTTAAATGTCACCCTTCCCATTTTCCAGTAACTCAAGGGAACATAGTCAAAAGTAAGTAGACAGAATTTGTTTCATGTTTCTGATAGTGTTTAGATATCAGTCTTTCTTTTGTAAGCAGTGTAACATCTCTTGATTTCTTTTGTGGCTTTCCTCCTATGTATTTATTTTCTTCACCTTTTTATGTTAGTTCAATATGTACTAGTTATTTCTACACATTTTCTTTCACGGCACGTACATCTCTATCTGTTTGGAACCATGAAAAAGTTATTAATATGAACAGCTTCACAACTAGTAGATGCTTTATGCATTTGTATGTGTATATTTACAAATACCCTTAAAATCTTCCGCAAAAATCAATCAGTGTGTAAACTGATGTGCATATATATACATTGTATATATTGATACATTTGGATTAGCAGGGAGTAGTACAGGGCAGCTGAAATATTTATGAAGTCAAACACTACAGCTCTTGACAAAAAATAAGGGATGTTTTATGGTGGTCCTATCATGGAGCTATAGCAGAAAACTGAGGAGGAACTGACACATTCAGACTCAGCTAACAAGAAACTGGTTTGAGGGAGAAACCCATCATACCTGTATAGTTAAACCGGAAAAGCAAGCCTTGAATTTTATTAACTATACCTCTCCTTTTGGCTGACATCCTTTATACAACCAAATTTCAGAGTATAAACTTCTCTGTGAACATTTGTGAATTTCAAATGAATCTTATAACTTATACATCTGGTTAAAGTTTTTTAAAGGTACCTGCATGAATATAGTGTTGATGAAAAACACTCATTCCCACTACTTCTTGTATGTCTGAAAAACCTCAGACTCGCAGTTCTTTGTATTACCTGAAAAAAACCTCCTAAAGAAGAAAAAACCTTCTAAATGATCTGCTTATGGACCTGCTGATATTAGGAGTACCCATGTTCACTCACAAAAGTACCTGTGACATGTTCCTTTGTTGGTAGAGGCAAAGGCATGACCCTGTGAAAGATCACTGCTGGTGTTCACCTCACCCCTGAGGTGGAGGCAGTCCCCAGGCCACCGGATCCCTGATCCCGAGAGACCCGGAGCCACAGGCTGCCTCTCCTCCGGCTTTCCCCAGCCTGCTCCATCACCCAGCGCTTGCCTGGTGGTCGCTGGCTGATTTTGGTTATTTTCTCCGGACTTGCCCCTGCCTTACTGAATGGCAAAAGCAGCTTGGTATGGGGTGCAGGGTGTCTCCAGGTGACCACCCCTGAGCGCTCCCCTCCTGCCCAGCCTGCCCTCAGCTGCTCACCATGCTCATCTTCCTCCCTTTCCCCTAAATGATCCTCCTGTTCTTATTCCCCACCCTTTGAATCATATCAGCCCTTTCCTATCCAGGTGTGTGTAAATCATTCTTTAAAAAAATATTTTGAATGCTTCTGATTTAAGTAATATAGCCTGATGACTTGCCTCTCAAATATCCCATCCTTCAGGGGAGGGGACTCAACCCTACTGGGTTGAAGCAATACCAGTAACACATCTTACGAGCTTTCTCCAGCTTGTGTCAAGAGAGGGATGTGCTTGGTTTACTCGGTGGTCCTGGCCTATCTTTTGGAGTGACTCATGACATGGCAGTTGGCACATGACCTAGAAAGCCCACAGACTAATTTCTCTGCTTTCTTTTTTCCTTGCCCAATTCATAGAATCATGGAATGCTTTGGGTTGGAAGGGACCTTAAAGACCATCTAGCTCCAACCCCCCGCCATGGGCAGGGACACCTGCCACCAGCCCAGGTTGCTCCCAGCCCCGTCCAGCCTGGCCTTGGACACTGCCAGGGATGGGGCATCCACAGCTGCTCTGGGCAGCCTGTGCCAGCGCCTCACCACCCTCACAGTAAAGAACTTCTTCCGAGCATCTAATCTAAATCTAGCCTCTTTCAGTTTAAAGCCATTCTCCCTTGATCTATCACTACCTGCTCTTGTAAAAAGCCCCTCTCCAGCTTTTTTGCACCCCCCCCCCCCCCCCCATCCCCGTTAGGTACTGGGGGACTGCTATATGGTGCCCCTGGAGCCTTCTCTTCTCCAGGCTGAGCACCCCCAGCTCTCTGAGCCTGCCTTCACAGGGTCCATTCATCTGATCAGAGAGCCTGGCGCTTCTTTCCCCACTATAATGACTTATTCAATATCAGTTTTCCAAAGAGACTCTTGAGCCAGGATCAATGGGTGTAGAAATGGGCTTGAAGCTCAAAAAATCAGTAAAGCACAACAATTTTCAGAATGTTTTTATTTAGGGGGCTGCCCCTTCTTCCGTTTAGGCTCCGTTTGAATCCCTCATGAGGCAGCCCGCATTTCCAGGCAGCCCACCCAGCCATACATACTTCATATTGCTTAGAAGTTCCTCCATGTTACCTATAGCAGTTCTATGGCTTTGGGCAAAGTAGGAGCTTTGACACCATCCCTGCTGGTATGAGAAATACACCTGAAATATTTCTTCAAAATAGCAATGCCAAGTTGTAAACAACTGTCCTGAAAGGTAAGCAAAATGCAGGCCATCCTTGGGTTAACGAAGGATGTAAATACTGATGTATGGAATTCCTCGTAAACTGTTACTTGTTCACTGTGGTGTTAACCCTCCCTCCAACAGAAAAACTCAAGAAATCTTATCAAATATTGTAAAAGTCATGCAGTGACAACAAAAATGCCTTCCAGCGGGTAAAAATCGTGATGCTACTCACAGCCTACACACTGTGCGAACGGAGTTGGTACTTGTGCTCTCTCTCTCACAGGTCAGCTACGTTTGACCATGAGCTGCAAAAGGAATCTTTACCTCTCCAATGATTGTCACCTAGGAGGAGGTCTGCTCACCACACGTTATCCCAAACCTATTCTGGGACTGCTCCATCCTTTGAGACCCGTGGCCATTGTCATCCGTCGTGTTTACACGACACAGGTACTGGCACTGCAGCCTGAGGCAACAGCAAACACGAACCAGAGGTTTTGGAAAGAGGCAGGAATGCTTTTCTGGACTGAGCCTGGCCGGTTCTTTCAGGGCTTTCAGGGACTAGCCTGCAGCTCAAATACAGACCTAAGCATTTTTAGCAATTTGGTCCTCACTATCCCATTTCTTGTATAAGCAGTCCTGCTTGGAAATAAAATAACTGCACACCTTAAACGTCTAAATGAGAAAGTTTTTTTGTTATGCTTTGATAATCTGTATTTTAAACACTGTGGGTTTATTTATTTATTTATGTATTTCCTTTTTTCAAGTCCTTCATTGACTTTTTAATCTGTATGGAAATTTGACTATTCCCATGTTTTTCACTTTCTATTTAATACTCTTCTACTGTTGCTTTCCACTATAGCTAAAGAAAACAATTATAAACAGAAAATCATTAAAGAAATATTGCAGTTAGATAGAGGATAAAATACTAATGAAGAAATAAAAGTTATAAAAGAAAGCTTGCTATGAGAAATCAATTATAAGTATCCAAAGATCAATCTTATTAAAATTATTTAGTAGGACATTGCATTTTTTCCCTTTTATATTAGTTCTGCTTCCTGTAGAAGTTAAAAAAATAGTCTATAAGCTAACTATAGCTATATATATAGCTACAAGCTAACTATGAAAAATCCAGATGGCATCTTGGGGTTGGGTATAAGCTCTGTCTACACTCAACACGGGGTTCAGAACGGGAAATTCAGGCTCTAATACCCGTGCAGCTACAGTCTTCATGAGCCTGAGACACATTGCACGAAGTGAATGAAAAGAAGGTGCTTCATCAGGATTCAGATCAGGCCACAAAAGGAAAGAGTTCTGAAAATGTGGCGCAAATACAGTCAATGAAAGCTGAGGGAACTGATGTATTGATGAGACACTATGTTGCTGCAGTCTGCACACAAGCAAGCAACATGGAAATTGTCTTTAAAGCAAACGAATGTGGCTGACTAAGAACCGCTGAGCAAAAAGCAACCATTTTCCATCATTGATTTTCATTGTAGTGTCATACTTAGAAACAAATTTTTCCCAGACTGTCTGCATTGGCTTCAAATCTCTCGACTAATACTTTCCCCCCCACCCCCACCCCCCACCCACCGCACACTGGCTTGAAAACATGCAGTTTTTCTTTGTAAGAAACTTCTGAGTTCACACGTTATATTAAAAAAAAAAAAAAAAAAAAAAAAAAAGGAAGGAGAAAAATGCCCTAATATAGGACTAACTTACAAGCTTTTCCGTGGGAAGCTAAACTATTTAGTCATTCAGCTGATTGCATCCTTGTCAGCAGAAAGGCCCGTCTCCCCATTCAGGATGACACTTTTCAAGGTGATGTTAATGGGAGCAACTTCCAGCCCGGTCTCAGAGGGGCTCCTGCGCGCGGAGCTCAGGTGCATTCATAATCTGCCTGCGTGGCAGAAGCCTGATGCCACCGTACCCCGATTAAAAATTCACAAGTGCTATGTAAACCCCTTTGTGTATCTGCAGTGGATGTGTGTATATTTACATGCTTGTGTAAAAACCTTCTCCTTTTAGTCTCTGGTAGATTTTCCTTCTCTTTTCCATTCAGTCCTCACTCCTATTTATTGCCTGTTAGTGTTCTTTTCTTCCTCCTTCTGAGATATTTTTTCTTTTCTTTTCCCTTTATAAGTTCAGTACCTTTATAAAATACAGCCCTTAGGATCTTTTTTTTCCCATTCTGGTAGTTATGGAAGCACCACAAGACAATGTTAACAAAGGTCACTGCGGTTCCTCTATGCCCTACTTACTCTAGTTACAATCTTGGGAAGAAGGAGTTTCATGAAATGCTTTGGGATCTGTGAATAAGAAAGTGCTACACATATCCCAAATAGTAATATCCTGTGATTTTTTTTTTTCAGTTTCACCTATTTAATATTTGAAGTCAGCCCGCTTTCTGTCCCTGTCAGCACTGATTTACAACTCATGCCAATTGGTGCTATTTTTTTTCTCTCGATGATAGCCGTGTCTGTCCTTTTACCTTTGGAACACGATGACTCTTTTGGCCTTGTTCAGATTATATACCACCTAATTCTAACAATTTATGGCTTTTTTCAAGGAAATGGATCCACGTGGAAGGATCCATTTTCCTGGGTAGGGCTTTTTAATGTCGATTACATGGATGCAAACACTCTCACGCGTGTTTCCACCCGCAGATGTTTGCCTTCATCTGCTTGCAATTAATTGCTGATATTGATCTTGATGCACACTGATATTCGTTCTGATCTTACGGTCAAGGTCTGTAATTTTTCAGACTATATAGATACATTTCATTCTGTGTCAGTACACCGAGGAGATGGAGTTTTGCATGCCACTGCAACAAAATCTTGATTTTCTATCTCATGCCAACAGATACCTTTTCAGTCCTGGGGCTGTGGGTTTGTTTCCTGTTGTATCAATCAAGAGATGCTTGACACCAGGCATCGACACACCATTGTGAGCAGACATTCAAGTAGTGAGTTAGCCCTGATAAAACTTACATGATCAATTTAAAACTCAGAAAGACAACTTGTTCTAGGGTTGTTTTTTTTTGCTTATTTTCCTCTTTTTATTATGTTGGGATAAACCTAATCTAAGCATCAATAGACTAACTCAGATTTTTGTGAGCTCAGGTGAGAGAAGAAGTTGAACCAGATTCTCTGAGGTATTTACAGAAAATGGAGGTATTTACAGAAAATTGTTCTATTGACAATTGGGTTTTATTCTGGGTCTTCCTAACAGGAGACGTATACCGTTGCAGGTATTTTGGAGTAGAGATTTTCATGGCAGAGAAAGCCTCTGCAAGAGTTAAACCCCTAAGTAGACCTTGGAGGGTCTGGGCCCTTGCTCTGTATCTCTCCATTAAACCCCTTATTGCTCTGCGGAAAAGTTCAAGAGTTTACTGTGACTGAGGTAATCGTTTTTGGCCGGGAATCCTTGGTGAAGACAGATGGCCATTGCTCATCATGTTAGTAAGAAGGCTAATATTTCTGGTCCTCAGCTGTTAACAGTAGTGTGTTTGGAGTAGTTCGAACTCCAGGTATCAACTCTGTTTCTCCTGTCTTTTTATACCTGACAATTTATAATAACGTACTGAATTCAGGAATATAAGGTCTAACACAAGCATAATTGCAAATGTTCTTGCTTTAGGATGTGAAAGGAATAAACGAGGAACTACGGATCATATGTTTTTATTAAAATGAAAATTCAAGAATACTGTCCTTTCCACAAAACATGGTATCTCCAAAATTATTTTTGATATGAGGGAGCTACCAGTAGATTTTTAATGATTTTTCTCAATATTTTCTCAAGGTTTTAAAAATAATCAATTCCTTGTTTATTCCAGGTTACCTGTTAACACATTCCTAAAACCATTGTTGTCTTTTATTTCCCTCTTTTCATCCAAAGACAAAAGAAATTGCTGCTCCTTTAATTTGCGGTGCAACCTTTGGAATTTGTGCATAATTGTTTGCTATTTTCACAAGCTCCAAAAACACTTCTGCACAAGGAGCTGTAGACAATAAGCCTCACTCTGTTCAATCTGTTCTTCAGCATCAACAAGAAGGGCTTAGCAAAGTGTAATAGTTTACATTTAGCCCAAGAAAAAGCAACATGCTTATTCTGGCTTGTGATGACAGCTCACGGAAACCATTTTAATATGCTAAACTGAAGTTTTAGAAAGAAAGAAAAATGAAGGATCTGTTAACAAGTGGAAAGTTACGCGATGCCATGAGACTGCCACTAGCCCACCGAGCAAAGTTCAGGCTTGACAATGTTCTTAGTGCAGTCCTATCATTTCTGCTTGCTACTATACACATAAGCAAACGGCTTGCCAAGTTATTTTGGGTATCGCCTCTGTTTTTCTGTTGCAGGTTGTGCAGAAGTGAAAGAAAATTACAAATTACTTTGTGCATGCTGGCTGCAGATTACTGGCGCTCACAAAGAGAGGATTATTACTTTAAGTGGAGAATGGGGGTTATTCTGTTGATAATGCACTACAGTAACCTCTGTTCATTCCTTTCATTCCTTTGAAGAAGCTCAAAATATGATCACGCACCATCACAACCCCTGCCAAGCGACATCGGCTGGAGCAGCCACAGGCATCCCACACCTGCTGCCTGCTAAGCCTCGCGCTGAACAGCAGCGTGCAGTGGCCCTTACAAGCAAAGGCTCAGACAATCCCTCTCCTGGCTCAACCGTCTTCTGGAAGTTCACCAAATCTCTCTTCATTTTACCCCTTTAAGACCGTTCTCTCACTTGAGGCAGTGTCTTCAGCACACCGATGCGCTGAGGGCTCTACTCTGTGATCTTTCTGCCTGTAATACTCCAGTCAAAGCGGTAAACATTCACATATTTTTCTTGATTAAAAGAGAGGAGCTAGATCTCTGAAGTTAAGAGAGACCCTTTTAAACGTACTGAGCAAGTACAGCAACTGATGCTTCTCTTACAGTGGATGGTGCTTATCTCAGTCTCTGGCATACCAAGTCATAGCGTTCACATGTCTTCAAGAAATTATTTTTTGACCTTACAAGTAATAGGTGTCACAGTACCGTAGCTTGGCACCACCCTGAGCTCTCTTTACAGCTCTTTTTACTCACACAAAACTCCCCGTGATTCATCCTGGATGTTTGTTTTCCCTTTAGGATTTCTACTGAAGTTCCTAGGGGAAAAAATGGAAACTGAATTTTGGAGACCTCAATAATCCAACCCTGGTGATCAGACAACGTGCCTGTCCCACAGATTTATAACAGAGTAAGCCTCCAGCAAGCGCTGAAATCAGCGGCGGCAGTTTAAGATGTTAAAGGTATGGTAGAGCTGCAAAGTCAAATAATTGCCGTCGGGAAGGAGGAACTGTACTGTCGCCCATGTAGCTTTTCTTTGCCCCCCTTGTAGTGTGAATCAAACTCTGCACTGAAAATCAGATTGTTAATCTCACTGTTTTCTCTGCAGGGCTCTAACCGCGGATCCTGATCACTGTCCTGTGCAACACCCCGACGACCACGAGCAGCTGGATTATACTCACGTTACAGAGAGGGACCGACACCTTGTACTGCCTGTTTGTTTAGAGCTCCCAGTTTAAAACATTCAGCTCTGGTTTTCAAAGATGTGCAGCATTCTTGGCATTCCCCATCCTTCCTTTATGTTCCAAGCAGGAGCTGCGCAGACAGCAAGCTGACAGAGGGAAAGCCAGTTGCCCCTGGACCACCTGGACACACCGTACCCTGAGGGAAGCCCTGCTGGCAAACGTGATGCCACCCAGCACTCAGGGGCTGCACAAGCCACTGAAATGCTAACGCAGGTGATGGATTTGCAGGATATAGGACTTAAAATTTACACAGCATCCACAATTCTGGCTGTGTCTATGCTGTGCCTAAAGCACTGTGACCAAGGACCCTCTCGAAGGTAAAGGACCGAGGACCAGCACCTGGCACTGCTTTGGACTGGACGGAAGGCCCTCTGAAGCCATTTCAGCCTCCAGAAGATCTCGTCCACCTCCCAGGTTAGCTGGCGGAGCCTGGTGGCACCTGGGGAACCACCACAGAGCAAGGTGGGACGCATGAGGTTTTCCTCGGTGTAAGAGCAGCACAGCCTAGTAGGTGCTGGGCATTTCAGTTTTGCAAGTGACCCAGCTTGCCTCCTAGGCAACAGAGAGCCCAGTCTGCCTGCCTGCAAGGATTCTTCAAAGCCGTACAGCACTGATCAGGGAAATGATCAATACCAAGATCAAGAAATTGCTGCACTTTCCAAACCCCTGTCACTTCCAAGGATGTAATTGTGATGTTATTTCTCCTTTAGCGGAGCTATGCAGAGGCACGTTATATTTGTTTGGCATCTGCTAAATTTCTAGAAAATTGGTTCTGAACTTGGAGCTACTAACAGAAGGGTTTGCATCACCATCCCTTCCCCTGCACCTGCGCTACAGTCCCATCTGCTGCGGCCATCACATCCCTTGCGCTAGGGAGGCCAGCAGAACCAGAGGCAGAGAATACAGGTCGTCTCCACTGTGACAAGAGGTGTGGGAGCAGTAGTTCAGCGAAGGAAAGTCAAACGATAAACCAGCAATCCGGTTTATAAATAATAAAACAGTACCTGTGGTCATGTCTTCTAATGTAAGACCCTTGCGATCTCCCTGTGGAGAAACAAGGATGTTTCCAATTCATTGACAAGAGTCAACCCTGTGAAACCTGATTTCTTATGTCCCCTCCTTGACTCTTCCATGTTCCCTTTACCTTCTCATCAGATGACAAGCTGTGAGCTTTCCTGGTCAAACTCTGAGCCTCTAAAGACCAAGCCTTCTGCCAGCATTTCTCCATACCTCACTTTCTTTGTCACTTGATTGTCTTCTTTCTTGCCACCCCAGGCCACTCAGCCTCTCTTCTTTCTTAAAGACAACCTGGTTAGGTATCACTGCTGACTTGAACTTGTTGAACAGTACAGGGTACCATCGAAATGTCCCACTGGGGGAAGAAGCAGCGTTCAACATGAACTCCAGGATATTTCCTGCATTAGAGAACAGTCTCATTTATGTTCAGCTTCCAAGAGGATCACGATCATCGGTAAATAAAATCTTCATTGTCATTTTGTAGAAAGCAGCACGGCGTATGGCAAGCAACATTTCAAGGAAACTCCTATTTGTAAAACCCTGGTGACACAGCCTGGCTCCCAGACACAGTCGCTGCAAATATTTTCCTTTAATTTCTGTTCATTTACAAATTTTATTGAAGCTGGTGCTTGCATATTAAACCCCTCTTTAAAAATAGTGGAAAACTGAAGAACAAAATATAATCTCTTAAATACATACAACAAAAATAGAACAGAATTGATGTATTTTAAAAAACCTGGCATATTAAATATAGTCATAAATATACACTTCTGACCTAATCTTTCTTTCATTTAGGAAAAAAATCAGCCTTGTATAATATGAACAGCATGAGTCCTATGTACCATGACAACCCCACTGATAAAGTGATCAAGGACTTTAAACTCCATTTGACTTGTGCTGGTCTTCTGCATCAGGATAGCTTTCTTTGACAGTGCATAATTATATAGCTTCAGTGTTTCAGCCTTCAGAAATTTCTTTGGTGATGAATAGTTTTGATGTCAGAATCTTTCTTGATCTTTTACGAGCTTTGTTATTACAAAGCCAACGTTTAATTCAGGAGATAAAGTCTCTTCTCTAGGTCTGTAGGAAAGCATGTGTTTGAATGGATTAAGGAATTCAGTAACTTTTTCTGGTTATGCCCCTCATTAGGAAATCGCACCTCTGATTCTCGGCTGGAATGGAGAAGACCCAACACTAGCACCTGATGTGTGTCGCCATGTACCTTATCTTACTCACACATAAGCAAAGAACTTGAACTCATTGCAGATTTGCACCATCCCTACAGTTAAAATGCAGTAAAGGAATGATTTAGATATGGTTGCACATTTGTGCTTTAATGTTGACAGGCTTCTCCTCTTACAACCACGCTGGTTCTTCTATTACCGCCCTCTCTCACCGTTCGACTGCAGTGGATGTCTAAATAGTGTCACCACACCGGTGACAGCACAAGCCTAGAAATATGAACAGTCCCAAACAGGACGGCAGATCCACTGTGCAAACTGTTTCTTCTCTGTTGTCTGTATTCTGCAACCCCCGCCAAGTGCTGCACTACCCTTCCGCTTCAGTCCCCTTGAGCCAGTAAATCGCTGCTCACCGTGAGCGCAGACGTAGGCATTTGGCCCCGAATGACTGGAGGCAGAGCAGATAAATGAGTAGTGTCGATCCGGCAGCGCTCCCGCTGCAGAGGTACCTGCTTCCCAACAGAAGACACTGTGGCTTTCCACCCAGGCAAATGGCAATGGCAAGAGGGAACGGTCTTGGCCAAACACGGAGGCATCCATCAGAGCCCCACGTGGACTCAGGATTATGGTGATCAGGTTATGAAGGGCGAAACACAACGATACAGATAATTCCAGTTGCACGGGAGCTTCTAATGACCCACCTAGGCACTATCCTGAACCAGATGTGAGTAAAAAGCAATGGGGTGAAAACAAAACCAGGCATTTTCATGCCTACTGCTGGCCTACGACGTACCTTTTTGGAGAAGAGAGCTCTCCAAACCCCTTTTTCTTTCTATTTCATCCCACAGTGGATCTGTACTTCTGTTTTAACGTGGCTTGCTGAGGCGACAAAATTGAAGAGTCACTGGTTCATCATTACAACTTTATTTTAAAGTCCAGTGGAAAGGGAAGACAACCGTTGAGGACGCAAGTCCTCACTTTCACACCAAACAACTGTAGCGCTTTGCAAGGAAAAGGAAAAATCAGGGAAGGCAGATTAATAATCTGGTAAAGGCAGCAAAAGCTTTCTGGCTAATTTGTGAAGGTACAGACTCAAAGCCATGTCAGAAAGTACCTGTCAGTCCAATACACCTGTGATCATGCTCCACAGAGCTCTAAATAATAAAAACCTGCTGCTATCACATTTCAAAGGGATCTCTTGGTCTTAGTCACTTACTGTTTTTTCATATCAGTTTATAGCACCTTCAAGAAATGAAAAGTAGAGAAAAACAAATAAATGCATACAAATTTAAACAGACGTTTCATACCCATAAATTGAGTTATGCTCATAAATTGAGTTTTGCTGGTATTTAAAAGAAGCTTAGGATTCAAAATAAACTGGATGTCCAAAGGGAGCTGGTGGGTCTTGGGAGGGACTATATCTTGCACAGCTTAGAAAATCCAAGCCCTAATAAATATATATTAAGCATAAATGATCTATTAGATTAACATTTATTGAGTACTGAGAAAGATAAACAAAACCAGATTTGTCTGAGTTCTATATTTAGGACAAATCATAACTATCCACAATGAAAAGCTTTAAAACAGTTTTTAAAGACTCTCCAAACTGCAAATCACAAAATCCCAAATCAGAGACAAAAGCATCTGGGAAAGCACACTCTGAGGTGGTCATTATCAGTAAGTAAAGGTATAGGTACATGTATACATATATACATATATACATATATATATATTTATATAAAAATGAGACATGCGCAGATAAATGTAACAGGAAAGATATAAAATAGAACACATGTAAGTTTAATTTTATTGTCCCATGTATTTTAAACTGGAAGTCACAATGACTGCAGGCAAAATGAACAAAAAATCCTATTGTTACATACTTTCTAGTTCTTGAAATCTAAGGCACCGTATCTGAGAATGTTTTAAGTTTACAGACATGTGAAGAGCACAGGGAGACTGTCACTCGGCTTGTTCCTACTGGGGGAAATTTCATTTTATTAACATACAAAGGAATGGCAAAATAAATACTATCAACACAAGTTTTAATGAAATGCATCTAGTTTAAGTAACTTCAATGCAACAACAATATTTCCAGAGACTGGAAAAAGCGGTGGAATTAAATGAATGGAGTCGGAGGGAGTTTGCTGCTCCCCATGTCATCACATAAGACAATTAGAGGAGGAAGGCAAACTTTTCATTAGGAATACTGAGCAGATGCTTACAGAGTGTGAGCCTTCTTGTACTGTCTTTTTTTTTTTTTTCTTCCATTACAGATGGGCTACTAATAAAGAATGAAATACGTCTACTTGATTTTAATCAAGTGTTATCTTTCCTTGTCAACCCCTGCCATAGCATCCAGCAAGTGTAGTTTTGAAGTATTTTTACCAGCGTGAAAAACTTCATAGGGATAAATGTGTGCTTGGAAACATGTAAGAAAATAGTGGAAGTTACGAGTTGGCTGTAGGAGGAATGAGAACGCCAATCAGTATTTGTGGGTTTACTGCCTTGAAGAAACAGGGGATTCAGTGAGGATTAATGATGCCCAAGCGGCTACATATGACACACAGGCAACCCTGCCTGACCCGTGGCCTGAAAGAGGGAGCACTCATTGCTCAAGGCTCCAGCCACTTCTTTCCAGTGACCTTCCAACAACAGTCCTGTCCTGAAATAATTTCTCTGTCTTGCAATTTTGTGCTTTAGCTGCATTTGACATAAAATGCCAAGTACCGTGACTGAGATTTACTCATGCTTGCAAACATTGCTTTTATTTGCATTGACTGAATCCCCTTGGGCATCTCTTACTTTGTCTGTAACAGGACAAAGTACAGTCATAAATATTCATGCTGCTGAAAGGTATACCGAGAGTAGTGCATGAGACCCCAAACAGCCCCGTTCACGTTTTTCGATTGCTTTTGGTTGTACCATCTCTCAAGTTGAAAGGATAATTCAGTCTTTTGCTCCTTGGTTCCTGCCTGACAAGACTGCCAACAGGAGCATGCCAGTGACGGTGATTTGCTTTAGCACGTGGACACTTGTCCAATGGAAACGCCATGAAATCACCAGCACATTTTCCATAAGCCACCAAACTATCATCAGCGAGTAGGGAAAGGATGCTGCGACATGATCAGTAAATAAGTAGGTGAAATTCTGTCTTGTCTGTAGAGATGTTGGAAGTGAAATCTGCTGCACAGCTTGCGGGTTTATATGAACAGTTTGCTAATTAGAGTTGTATAAAATGACAATTTTTCAAGAAAATTTCCACACTTCATAGGAGCCCAGTGTGAAATCTGATATTTTTTGAAAGCCCAACAAATGAGCTATTCTCATATTTTTAAAAAAGTTTCTACAGGCAATCCAATGCCACTGCTCAATGCTGCAGTTTTTTCAGTACCACCTAAATGTTTTTTGCTGCATAGATATTCGCCAGTTTTTGGCACCCTTCAGCTGCTTTCCTCCTCTCTCCCCTGCCTATTTCTGTTGCCCACCAGGATAATGAAAAAAGTGTCAGGAGAGCTCACACAAACTCACTCTCATTTTTTTAAGCTGCAAGTAATGACATTCGTTAAATGAATGCAATAAAATCTAAAAATACCGAAGTGGGTTCATTCTTTTCAAAAGCCTGGGTGTTTGTTGCTGCAAGAAAAAAATCCTTTCCAGTCACACCCTTTGCGTTGCTCATGTGCAGAGTTTGCTGTGGAAATTCCTTTTCTGAGGAATTCTTCTGGAGGATTTTAAAGAGGATGCTTCTGTCTTTGTTACTGTCGCCCAGATGAAACCAGAAAGGTGCAAAAAAGCTGAGAAAGAACAGGAGCCCTCTGAAATCCTTTAAAGCCCTCTCAGTTCTGATTATGTCCCTTTTCCATCCCTTTGTTGAGCTCTGCTAACTGGGAATTTCCCGTGGGGGCAGCCAGAGTAGGAGAATCTCTCGCTGAAGCATCCTCTCCACAGGGAGAGCTGCCCAGGGTGGATGTAGGATGAGGACTACTTTTGACCTGTGGCCAGCCCCAAGATCAGGCCATTCAGAGATGCTGATCGGGATGGAGCACGTTGCAGAGTGCAAACCCTCCCTCTAACTCCATCCGGATAGTCCCCCTGTCGAAAGAATGGAAAATCAAAAAATTTTAATTCCCCATACTTTTAATGCTTTTGTTTATTTATAAAACACTATTAAAAAAATACAAACAAACAAACAACAAGACATCCTGAAGGTGATTTATGCCCAGTGAACTCAAGAGTTGGACTTTCAAAGAGGCAATCATGCATGGGGGGGTGGATGTGTGCATGTTCGCATTAGTGTTAGTAGTAAAGGTGGCAAGGAGCGAAGTATTTTTAAACAGCTGAAGCTCCACAGTGCCAGGTTATAACACGTAGCCAACTCTACCCTGTTCTTTTTCCTTTTAAGCATACAAGCTAAACTCAAGCTACACTGAGCTCTGTATTCCCAGTCCTGTATTTTTATTTTTTCCTTAATAAATAAGTGACGTGCATTTGCTAGCTAGGTGCAAACAGAGCAATTACAGGCTCAGCTGTGCTGCTTGGAGCAAGGACGGGGGCAGTCATGTAACTCAAGAAGACTTGAAAGGGAAGGAAGCAATGGACTTTAGGGAATAAGGGAATAAATCTCTTTAGGACACAACTGAAAGCTCTGTCACAACGCCTTGTCTTAAAGGAAAGGCTGATTCTCTCTCTCCCTTGGCCTCCAAAACTTCCCCTTATTTTTTAAAGTGAAATATGGAAAGAATCCCATATGTGACCCATTGCCAAGGGCAACACAAAACGATGGGTGTGACAAGTCCTTTGTCACTGCCCTTCCCTTAGGGAACAGGTCACAAGGGCCAGTGGAGATGCCAGAGACACCCTGTGGGATGGTGCCGCTGGCAGGGACCGGCGCAGGGACCGGTCAGGAGACAACCAGCTCCTGCCACCGCCAGCACTGGCACCAAATGCAGCCCAGAGCCCTCTTGCAGCCCGTGGGTCTGAAGCAAACACTGAAGAGCCAGCAGAAGGCCACCGGAGGGGGAGAGAGAAGCTGTTCCACTTCTCTGGGCTATGAGCAGATCTCCTGGGTGGCTGCAGGAAGCAGAGTGTGACAGAAAGAGGTAAAAACTCCCCCAAAGGTTCTAGCCAACCTGACCTGGAGGAAATTTTCTATGCTCAGGACAAAATCTTTTCAGCTCAGCTGTTGAGGAAGACACCCTCAGAAATGCTTTCCCAGGACTCCTTCATAAGCCCTGCTAGGGATGCGGGGTGGGCAGCGCCATGGTGGGATGGCCTGTGCGGGTGACCATGGAGCAGGTGTTGGGTTCTTACCATCAGGCGGTGTTGCGCAGCAGGCAGAGTGGAGATCAAGGACCCGCTGTTGTAACCACCATAGAAATGAATGCTTCACATGTCAGGGTATTTGCTGTCCCAGTAAAGACCATGCCTGGCAGGTGGCCGCTGACCACTGGGGCAGAGCTCGCAGACCGAGGGACGGGGTGTCCTCCAGTTGCATGATGTGGAAATCCAAGGAATTTCTAATGTAATGAATCATAGATTTCAGCTGGAGTTTGACCTGAGAAGCTGCAGGAGTTATGTTTTAATTAGAAATCTGTCCCTCTCGCTGGCTGCCAATTCAGTTACCCAAACCAGGTGCAGAAAAACTTTTCTTGTTTTCTCTCTGTGTTTTCTCCCCATTTCTTAATCCGATGGAAGGGGCAAACAAATCAGATGGGACTGTGCTTTGGAGCTCTTGCACATGGTAACCTCCCCAAAATCTAGGAGCTTTGAAGATGAAATTTGTTGTGACAGCTGCAGGACAGGACTGAGGTGGTGTGCAGCATCACTGGGATCCTCTCCCCCATGGGTCCCCGCCGCCTGTGGGAGATGTTCCTGGCACGCACATCTCCAGGGCACTGCCGGACCTCCAGCATCCCTCTGCGCCTACTGCCTTCCTCTCCACTAAATGCCTCTTTTTCCCTCAGTCCCCTTTCCTAAATTAACTGACTCACTATTTTTTAATTGTTACCTTCCTTTGACAGCTTGCTGTCAGCTCTGCTCATTTCAATAGCTTGGAGTGGCAGACTGACTTTACGCAAACCCGTATTTCTGCCTCCCCACATGGCAGAGCCACGTGTCTCCAGTGCCACGCTCATGTCTGTGGTGGGGATGAGTAATTCCACCATGATGGGATGCTGCGGATGGGACCACAGGTGACACCTTCAGCACTGCATGTCCAGGATGCCAGGATGCCCCGTACAGCTCCCAGGCTGCCAAGTGCGCTCGTGCCCATGCAAGGATGTAGGTGCCAGTTGGACCACAGTGCCAAGAGCTCATGTCGGAGCCACTGGGTCAGACCTGGGACCCACAGGGATAGGGTTTGTGGTCATCACTTGTGCTGAACGTGTGCCCATCAGCTGTGGTAACCTGCAGACTCTGGGCCACCACAGTACACCATCTACGTCCTACTTAGGTTTTCTTGTGAAGGCTGGTTTGAGTGGGATTAGACAGGGATGCAAAACCTGGGCTTGTTCTCTTATGCAGGAATGAACTTTATTTTGAGATACCTGACAGTGGCAAATTTTGATGTTCCTTACTGATCTGGAGCACCAAATCCCCAAGGGTATGACGCACCCAGAAGTCCCATCACCTCCAATGAATATCGTGTGATCCTTTTGAGATGTGGCCGAGGACACAAACTGGGACAGTTCTGTGAGTAAATGATGAATCCAAATAAATAGTGACTCATGGATTTGGCTTTTCGATATTCTGTCATTAGTGAGGGACGGAAAAGGCAGCCGACATGTCACCCAGATCAATACAGGTTACGCTTGCCAATGGAAAAGCTATGGAGAGCGGGTGAGGCACGGGGTGGCTGCGGAGGGGCAGTGGCAGCACAAAGGCTCCTTCTCTCCTGGGCAGGACGGTCATGAAAAGCCTTTGGAACAGCCCTGGTAAACACACCCATGGTCAGGACACATCCAGAGCTTCGTTTTCCTCTGTCCCTTGCAGCTTAATGTACTCGGTGCAACTAAACCAACATCGGAAGGGCTTCTCCCAATCTGCAGTAGTGGAATAAGGGATCAGGACCGGGACTTTCTCAGTCAGTGTATCCACGTGTGGGCAATTTTTCCTGTAGCCACAGGGATTATTTACAGCCTGGATACCATGACCCATATCTTTTCCTGTTCGTTTCTCTGCAGCTACATCCTCTACAGGAAAAAAAAAATCTTGTCATTAAGACAGAACTTGTATCATCACACACTATTTAATAAGATCGAAATAATTTTGACCAAACACGGGATGACAAACAAAGTTCTGTTTATGGCGAGATAGATGTAAAGCAGTTGTAGTGGTGATTTAGAATTGATTCGATCTAAGAGCATCTCAAAAAATTGTGAAATAGAATCTACCAGCTAAAACTAATGAGCACAAAACTACATTGATTTGGCCCAGGGTGGACAAATAGAACATCTGGCATATTTGGCACCGATGACACAGCTGGCATTGTTGGACCCGTTTCTGCAGAAGGTACAGATGCAGAAATGGGAGAATTGGTACAAACAGTGCAGATGGAACAGTTGGAACAGATGACAGTGGGCAGAGCTGGCGATGCTGGCACAGGTGTCATAACCTCAACAGCTGGCACAAGTTGTGACAATCCTGGGATTTCTTAGTGCAAGGCACATGTTCATTTTGGCTTTGGCTGCAGAGAGATAAGAGCATTTTATAATTAGTAAATGTGCCATTTAAAAAAGAACTTTTTTTCCCATCCTTAAGGACATCCACCTCCAACTGTTACAGCCTGGAATGTGGAGCATTTCTGCAAATTACAATTTCCCAGAGAAAGCCACAATTGATAAATACAGATTTAATATAAGGTAATTAGACATTTTTATTCTCATATAGATAATAATCATGAATAGGATTTCTTCATAAGAGGTTTGTTAAAAAACATGGTCAGATCTGTAGCCTGATCATGGAGATTAAAACAAGCTTTGTCTTAAAGCCAAGGCTTGTTTACCACCAAATTGGTGGGCTATATTTTCCAAAAGTGCAATGCTTCACAATAAACCGGAGTTTGATAGAAGCCACCAGGAAGAGCAGGGCACTGGGTGAGCACCGCAGAAACGGTTAACGCTTTGGCTGGAAAATGATCCATACTCAGGGCAAGAGTGAAAAAACGGAGAAGCCACGACATCGCCTTTTCTTTAGTAACGCAGCTTTGTTAACCGTTAGGGAAAATGCCACCAGTCAGCCTCAGGAAGCAGATACCTTGCTCTCCCTCAAGCCCCTGCTCCGCCAGGAGCTGTAACAAGGCAGGATCCTTCGGTTCCCATGAAAAGATAAGCAACGAGATGAAGTTGCTTGCCAAGGATTTAAAGCAGAAATTAATTCCTTCTTTTATTTCGGCTGTTAAATGCTGTGGAGAGCCGAGAGGAAGTAAAATTTGCTGCTCTGGGGCCTGATCCTGCAAAACCTTATTCACAGTGGCTCTTCAATAGCAGCGCAAGCCTGCGATGGAAGGGCTTGCAGGATTCGGCTTCCCTTTTCAGAAGACTTACACCCTGCAGAGAGCTTACTTGTTGGATATATTTCTGAATGCACCTTTTATCATGCTGCTTGCACAAAACCAGTTTTCACCAACCTGATTTTGCTGCACAAAGAGACCGTTGGTTGGTATTTTTAGTAAAGTGAATTCACAGGAAAGAGGATTAAAAAAAAAAAAAAAAAAAAAGAAAAAAAGGAGAAGACCCAGGACAAACTAATAAAAATACTGAATTGAAAAATATTTAAAAGCTTGAAAACCTTCAAATGAGTGCGTAGTGTCGTGGCTGGAGAGGTTTTTAGTACTCAGCCATTTTAAGCCATTCTTTGTCCTCTGTTTAGTCATGTCCTCCCCTACGTTGTGCTGTACAGTGCAAAACCACCGGCTAGTCAGCCGCACTTTATATCAAATGAAAACTACAATTTAAACCCTTATAAAACAAAAAAGGGAATAGTTTGGGGTAGAGGAAGCCAAAGCTGTGTTGCCCAGCTGCAGCCCCAGCTATGCCACAAGGAAGGGTGATACTCAAAGCAAAACTCACATTTCCCATCCCTCCATTTCCAGCATGGGTAGCTGTTGTTCTTAGCGGGTCGCTACAAAACCCAGCCCGTAAATGCCCATAAAATTGGGAGCAGGTTCTTTATTGCGGTACCTTGGCTTTTCCAGGTTGCCCAGCTGATGAGCTGACCCTGGCCATTTAAACCAGCTCTGTTTCCTTTGAGCCAAGCTCAGGTGACAGCTATAGCTATACTGGTTTCCCAGACGTGGCTACGCAGCAGACACCACCGCCTGCTCCCGCCAGAGCTGGTGACAGTTATCCCTCCGTAGCCACCAGCCACCACCGGCCGGTCACTACCTGCCCCATTACCAACGGCGGATCCGCGGCACGGGCTGACCCGAACGCTCGGCATGAGGGCAGTGAGACGAGGACATTGCCTGGGCTGCTGCCTTACCGCTCGCCGGGCTCCTTGCGTAGAAATAAACATGTGGTTTCCTGTGTTTCGTGAGTGCTTTGCTCTCTGCCTTTTATTTAATAGCTGTCTGCACACCCAGCGCTTCATAACCTACGGATGTCTCATGAAAACATTCCTCTCTCGCTTCTGGCCGCAAGCTTTTACGACGTGCTTTAATCCCCCCTTCAAACAGTTGCTGCACATGCTGGCTCGCTGCTGTCCCCAGGGAGCTACCGCCGGGGTGTGATATTCCAGCTGGGGTGGCAACTGGGGGGGGCGGCAGCTAATCCCCCCTCGTGCACCCGCAGACACACCCTGAAGAAAATTTCTAGCGACCTTGGGGTGATCTTCCTGCTCCTGGCGTGTCCTGCGGTAAAACGCGGCCATTTGTTTGCGGAAAAAAAGGTAATGACGGATGTCTTTTTTTTTCCTTCTGCTTTGTCTATGCAGTGAGTGTCCCTTCGTGACACGCGACGACCTTTTGCTTTTGTATGATGCTGCATTTTTATTTAGTGTTCCCAAATTTCTGACTTCAGTCCACCGTGTTCTAAAAAGACCAAAGCCTACCCGTCAAATTAACTCCTATGCACCGTCTCTCTTCCACTTAAACCTTCAAAATAAAGGTCCCATGGGATTTAATTACCGTCGATGACAGGTGCCGCCTCTCTGCGCATAGACCATATTTCACCCATCCCCCCAGAAAGGAAGCCTGTTAATCATTCTCAAGATGCTGCTCAGTCATCACAGCTCAACATTTTCTCTTATCTCAACACTCCGTGATTGAGGATCAGTTCCCCAGCAGATATGAATCATTACGTCTTCTCCAAAGTCAACACAACTCCGCTGATTGCCTTATTCAGGATCTGGCCCTGTATATTATGGAGGCAACATCTCCATGAAATTGATTTTGGAAGCAGAAGTGCAATTTTTCTAATATGATTAAAGCACACGCTGTTGCGACAGCAGGTACAGGTTGAACATTGAGTTAGTAAATAATGAGTAATGGCCCTTTGTACGCTCAGGCACCAGCCGTGATGATCCCCTCCTTTAGCCAACCCACGTGCTGCCCGCTGTGCACGGTGTCCTCCCCCAGCACCACGTCAGTCCAGTCGTCTGGGCACTGGTTTAGGGTCAAGAAGCCTGCTCCACCACAGACTTCTTGTGCAACCTGGAGCAAGCCTTTTATCTCCCTGCTGTTCCTGGTGTGTGAAACTGGGAAAAGCTCTGAATTCCTGGGTCTTCCTGAGTATCCCAGCCCACTGGGGCAGGACACCAATACCCACGTGTTTGCTTGCCTTTGCTGCTCTTCTGCAAAGCAGCAGCTGGGTGTAGCAGCCGCAAGGAGCCACGGCGTGCCCTGGCCAGGGGCTCACCCTGCCTGCCTCAACAGCCAGGGTGACCAGCTTTCCGATTTCCAAACCCTCCCATTTATATCTTTTATTAAACCATCCAAATAGTCCTGTGCCCCCACAGGGTAACACCACCATTTTACTACTGCCATCTCCTCCTCATACCCTTGCTACACCAAGTCTAACACTCCAAGTCAGAGGAGCAGCATCTCCATTTACCACCCATGACATGCCCAGAGCCCCGGTGTCACCGCAGGCGCAGTAAGCAGAACAGTCACCAGCTCATCATTTAGGAACAGGGTGGCACTAGTTTTTGCTGTAATCCCATACTTTACCTTCAATCGATTCCTATACTGATGGAGTTAATCCAACTTTCTAAATGAATTTTTAACCTGATTTCTGTTCATTGAAATGATGAGCACTCTTTCATCTAGCAGCATAACTTCTTTGCTACATCAGAAAATTATCTACACACACACACACACACACACACACACACACACACACACATATACACACACGCCCCTGTATTTTATGTAGATCTTAAATTCAAATCTGGACAAGGCTGTTGCAGGCTTTGATCCAAAACTCAATTAGGTCGATGGAAGTCTCTCCTTGGGCTCTGAATTGGGGTATTTTCAAGATTACCTGCTCCCCAGATCACTTCCCCCAGACTGGTCTAGGTGTTTAAGTGCTTACGCCGGGGATCTTCTTGGGGCCCCGGAGAGAGGAAGGTGGCTCATTTCTCTGAGTCCAACGTCAATCCACAGTGCCGGCACTTTCATCCAGAGGTACCTTTGGTTTCCCCTCTGAACAGTTTAGGGAGTTAAATAAGCAGGAATTAAGACTGTGCCCCGAAACACACTCTCTCGGCCCACAGGGCAAGTGTGTTTTTGCAGCAAATTCCCAACTTTCGGAGGTCACTTGCTGACTGTTTTCACCGCAGGCTTCCAGCAGGAGCCGGAGAGGCAGTTCTGCCTCTTTCCTTGCCTTGGGTCACCTGTGAGGTCTGTCGACAAGCTCCAGTGGTGGGTCCCATCACTGGAGTCAGCACCACGCAGGTGCTGGGGCAACAACCGCTGGTGCCTTTGCGCTGCGCAAATACAGCTCCATAAATCGCCTGCAAGGCTTCGCCGGTGCTGCTGGCTGGGCAAAGTGCTGTTCTGCTGCATGCTGTCAGAATGCGGCTCTAAGTGCTTTCCTGGACTAGCGCCCAATACCTGTACATTTGCCTTGGAAGATAAAATAAGTAATGATATACAGGGTTGGGTGAGAGTCATCTCATTACATCGTCTGCTTTTTCTTGGCTGCTGCAGGTTTTCTGATGTGGCTGTGGCTGAGGGGGGATGAAGGTCTCTGCAGGATCTGTCTTTGGGATTTACTGGGCTTTGCACACTCAAGAACCGTACGGTATTTTTTCCAGTCTAGACTGGACCTTCCTTTCCCATCCAAATATGAAATGTTGGTGTTGGATCTGTCCATGTACCCAGCAGAACTGTCCATGTCCTGGATCTTCACAGGTCAGATTCTGTCCCCCAGTAGCTGCAATCACTATGGAAAAGAGCCTCATTTTTGTCTCCACGTTGGCTCATCTTTGTCATCTTGAGCCTGTGCAACCAGACTCCACTTTCGTTCCAGGTGGCTCTTTTCACATGTACCCAAGAATAACAACTTGCAAAGAGCAAAGCCAGCTCCAGTGCTCGCTCACGCTGTTCAGCCACTAAGCATGGCTCTGCAGTTCATTTCAGCTGACGAGCCTGGGCAGGGAGTGCACAGCCTCTCCTTCCCAGACCCCCCAGAGGAACCTTCTCCAATGAAGAATGACACTCGCTGGTATAAATGGCAGCACAGAGCACGATAAAAACCGATGATGCTTGCTTCGTCTCACTGGGATATTCTTTTCTTCACTTTCCTCTACCCAGCACACCAGGATCTTGGATGAAGCACAGTTTTATTGAGATTTCTGGCACCAATATTGCTGAATTATGTTTAATTCAGCTCTACAGCCACAAATCCTCAGTGCTGAAGGGCTACACATCAAGCTTTGCTGCCTTCCAGTAGGTTTCTGCATTCTTCCATCTTTTCATCTGCAACGCTCCCTTAAAAGCAGCCGACGTTCTGACAGCGTGTAAACCATTAGAATAATCTCTTTGCAGCTACTCATCTTTGGCGTTTTGGTAGCCATTCCTGCAGTGGAGTTGCTTCTTACTTGTGTTTTCAGGTGTTCATGTAGTTTTAAGCAATTCCAGCCTCAAGTGGAGTCCTGATTCTGGCCCCGATACTTCTGCAACACGTTGCACAATTACTACAAACAACACTAATGGCAATACTGATAGCGTGCTGCCGAAGGGGACATGAGTTACACACACGGTTGGTGTTAGCAAATGGGGCCACTCCTTTCTTGTAGCTGCTGCAATGATTTTGTACCTACAACCAGCATAGAAGAGTAGGTTTCCTGGAAGCGAAAGGTGGGGGAAAAAATTAGTGGGGCACTGAGGGGATCTAGAATCTAACAAGGGAGTCTGGGGGGAAGCCTTTCCCTGTCTGACAGATAATAGCTGGAAATCACTTCTGCTTTGAGGGAGAGGGAGAGGGAGAAGAGGGGGAGAGAGAGGAAAGGGAAGAAAGAAGCAGAAAGGAAAAGGGAAAGTGAAAAGGGAAAAACAGGAAGAGCAGCTCGCTGACAAAAAATGTGTTTTGCACTAACTTTTGCAGAGTTGTTCTTTGAAATCCGTGAGACTGCCCGCTCCAGGAGACAGCTATTGCACAGGACCACAACCCAGAAGCTGGCAGTTCAAGAAACCAAAGGTTAAGGGGAAGCAAGCGTTTGGATGAGAAGGAGAAGGAACAGCTGTCTCCTACGTGGGAGGTGATCAGGACATAAAAATGTTTGGTGAAGAGGCACAACACCAGCACCTGGCAGGGGCAGAGCCTCCTAATCCCCGCCAGCAGCTGGCCGCACGCATCGCCCTGCACCCCGGGGAGGCTTCGCCGTGGCCGGGGCTTCTTGGCACTGCCCACTGGGAAATCCAAAAGGAGCTTGTGACCCTCCCAAGGGGCCCATGGAGACGTTTGCCCCTGCAGCCTGAAGCCCTGCCAACTTTCCCTATGCAGGTGAGCTATTCCTACCCGCTTTCACTACGAGTAGAGATCGCAGCGTTTGGCTTCGTCATACCTTTTGGTAATTATGTAAATAGACCATCTAATTTACTTCTGTCATAACCACCCACTAATCAGTATGTGCGCCAGTCTTGGAGACACAATTCATGAGGCTGGAGGACAAATGGAAGGACAAAGCTGTGCTCACCCTGCCAGTGCCTTGTTCTTCCACTCACGCCTGTTGTGCATCATTTGCTTGCCGTGCAGGACGTACCCTTCCATCCACTGCCTTGATGTACACCACCATAAGACAGGACTCACTGAATTTCCACGAGAAAACACATAATGATGTGATTTTGTATCTTCAGATACCTCACCAGCCAAAGTTTCTAAGCTGCTATATACTTAAACACCAGGAGACACGGAGTACACGGAAGAGGCACTTGGTGTTGATTAACACTTTCTCTCTCCTATCATCCCCGTCTGTTTTCACAGGACGGGAGCTTTCTCCCCAGCTTCCATGTGTGATCACATCCAGTGCTGTACCCCGACTCCATATTCAGCAAACCTGACAAAAACCTGTGCACTGATCCCAGATTTTCATCGCAGTCTGTGCATATCCCACGCCCCCACCCACGGGATCTCCGGAGCCCTCACCGAGTTTATGCAATGCTTTCCTTCATCACATGCTGAAACCGCAAAGATGTCTCCTATGAGGCATCTCCCCTCATGGAGGATAACAGAGATGAGATGTAGGAAAAAGAAAGGGTCTTCCCTGAAACCAGCCAAAGTATCCAGGGATCACCCAGTAGCCACCAGGAAAAAAAAAAAAAAAAAGAAAAAACCCCAAACACAATAAACTAGTATCTGTGCAGCTTCTGCCACTTGTAGTATATAAGAAGAAACATAAAAGTTCATGTTTTTTTAAACCTGCTTGAGCTGAGAGTGTAGTAAGTAGCTAGAGAAAAGCTCAGCAAGTCTGATACGGTTGTTACAGAAGAAAAGCCTGTACAGAACCCTGTGAATTGTTGAGGCAATTCTGTATCCATAACCAATGCCATCATGCTGGCAGGCACATTTTTGTTAGGCTGTCACGTCTACGTCAGTTCAGAAGTGGTGTCAGATATTGCCACAACAAATTCTCTTGTTACAAAAAATCGGGGTGCATATTTTTATAACATTAATATATAATACATAAAATGGTTGGAATTCATACCAGTTGGCACTCGGTATAAAAGTCTTGTTTTGGCTGATATATACAGCATATTGGGAGAGGAGGAAATTTGCTTTCTTTGCAAACACGATGACTTTCCACAAATCAGAATCCTTCCCCTCCTGTTGAATATTGCGGGGGCTTTTCACAATTGAGCGGAACAAATTTAGGGCTGTAAGTAATTGAAAGTTGGCTGCTTGCACACAGGAAAAAAGGAAGACAAACAAAATGTCGCAGTGATTATTTTTATCTCTGTAAAGTGTGTGAAATTAATTTATGAAAGCAACATTTTTGCCCTTTTGAAAGTATACGTACACAAGTTAGAAGTCTGGGTGGTTCTCTCCAGGCTACCAGGAAAGCAAAACATGTACTGTATATCTGCCCTTTAATCTAGCAGATCTTTATTTGCAGATCTGGCTGTGCATCATGTTTCTGTATCTGTGCTTCTGCCAAGTGCAGAACCAGATTTGGTTCTTAGATGTACTGGTTCAAAGCTGGAGGAATCTCACTGGCTTCAGCATACAGGGCTGAAGGAGGAGAGGAGAAGTGGGCATCCTCTCTGTTTCACCCTGACCTTTTCTGCCTGTAGGGATGTCCCTCTCTACGTGGAGGTTTGTGGCTTAGCTATTATATATTTTAGGTTTTATGCCTGTGGTGGGACAGATGGGAAGAAATGAGGTAATGCTCGTGGGAGCTGAATCTCATCGCCTTGAACAGGGGCTCATCCCTGGTGTAAGACGACGGGCATTACCGCCTTGCTCCAATAAAGCTGTGAGAGCAGAATTGTTGCCCGATGCCACATCAGCACAGCATGTTACCAGCCTTCCTATTAAACCATCCTAGCCAAGGTCATTAGGGGGACCTTAAAGTCAGGGATCAAATGAAGTAAAACTGCCCAAAGTAGCAGATCGGTCAGTTTATATGAGCTTGTAAAATTAAGTTGTATGTAAAATTAAGTTGACAGCGGTTATCCGGGGAGGGAAATGTTCTGAAAGCCAGCCTTCACTGCAGGAAACCCAGAAAGGGCCACGACGGACAACGGTGAGGAGGCAAGAAAGCTGCTTGTTGGGAATGCTGAGCTTCCTTCTGTCCTCCTTGGAGACTGCCCCAAGCTGCTGCCAGCTTTAAATACTCCTCCGGGGATTGTCCTTGGAGTAACGTAGACTTTTAAGGTCAAACACAAGTAGAACTGTTAGTGGAGAGATTTTAGCTTGGGTTTTTAAAAGATTTAAAGATTCTCTGTCACAGCGGAGGGGTGGGAGAAGGGTGAAGCTCTTTAGGTGAAGCTCAAGCAGTTCAGCTCACGGAGAGGATGCCAGATGTGCTCCTCTGGGGAAGAAAGACTGAATCACGGTGCAGAGGGTGATCCAGCATTATACCCCTCTTCTTCCTCTTTCCCCTACCCCAGCCGCTCTTCAGCTTTGCTTAATTATTTTCCTTTATCCTTAAAATTTCCCCTAGTTACTCATCTATCTCCAGACATACATGGATCTTTCATCTTCCCCTGACCTTTGAAAAGATCTTTTTTTTTTAATTATTCCTACCCTTCCCCTAACGCTTTCAGCTGTTCATTCACATCACTTGTAAAAGAGTGCACCAAACTCCCACAGAAACCCCGTTTCGTACCTTGTTGTACCAGTGCAATCGGTGGTGGCTCTAACATTTTCTCACCAGTAGGGAATCCCAGCAGGAGATTTGGTAATAGCCTTGGGTATGTGTGTGAGCGTGTGCATGTGTGTGTACATACGTTAAAGGTTCAAGAGAGCAATGCCCTCCAACATGAGAACAGCACAGAGTATTCACTATCAATATAACATTAGCAAGGTGAGAACGTTTAGTTGTTGTATGATGGAAAATAGAAAAAGTGGACATTGGTTTGTAAAGGACCTTGCAGTTTTCTCCTGCCTGCCCCTTCTCAGGCTTGCCCCAAGGCAAGGGATGAAGATGGTGGCCACCAAGGTGCTAGAAAGCAGCCTTAATCCCTTGCAAGATCCATGAGCCATACTTGAGAGCAGTTAGAAATTCAGAGAGATGGGGATGGGGTGGGGACAGATTCAGGAGAACTGCCAAGCCTGTGTATCTGGGTGGCAAAGCCCCACTGCTCCGCACAGCGACCTCCAGACCCCCTCCCTCACTCTAGTTAGTGCTCCTCCTGCGAGCATCTCCACTGAGACCAGCTCACTGACCAAGCTGTTACTCCAAATGATTCAGGGCACCAGAAACCATCCCATCAGGAGGTCAGCGTGACCACTTACTCGTGCCTCTGCCAGAAAGCTTTCTTGCCCTCAACGTTTTAAGAAAGTGTGAGCTTTACAAGAGTAGTGTTCATTTCTCAGGGCTCCTGGTTGGAAAATTGTTCTTATACCAGTGTTGTCACTTATTTGCACCATGAGGTTGGTTACATTTCCTAAGTCTTTTCCATGCTCATTCCACCACCGGTAAAGTGAAACCACTGGTACTCACCCACGGGCTCTACCAATAGGCACAAAACTCAGTAAAAACATGAAAACTGTGACATAAATCCAAGTCCTCATGCAAAGCTCTGTAAACATTAGCTATTACTGTCTAAAAAGATTAACCAAAGAAATGTAATCCAGGTGCTAACAGGGATAAATCTATCTAGACATGGAGATGCTGGAGTTTCCTAAGATTTTTCTAAATATGGCTACAATATAGAGTTTTGTTACCAGTTTGCTGTCTTAATTAACTAGTCTATTGAGCAGTAAAAGGCACAAAGTTCTTGCCAGGAGCAACCAGCAGTTACCAAAGGGCATGTTACTTTAGGGAATCAGATGAGGAAGTTGGGTGCCCTGGAAGCACTCCTGCGTGTCATGGCATTTGATCAAAGCGGGTTGTAAATGTTCTGCTTCATCAAGTGATAGCTTCAACTGAAAGCAATCAGCACAGCAGGAGAGACAACCAGTATAGATTTCTGTATTTGTTATTTCTTTTCTTATATATTTGTTATTTCTTTCATGTTTATTTTTGAGAGCAAGGAGCTGAGAAAGCCTTTAATATAAAATGGACTTGATGGTGTGGTTTCTGAACCGTAATTTAAATTTTGGCTACTTGTTTTCTGAGTATATCAGTGAATTCTCTCTTCGCTCCCCCTTCCTTCAGCTAGAGGCATCTCCAAAACTTACTGGGGGAACAGATACTCTTTAAATAAGGTTACCTATTATTAGCAACATGATTCCAAATGTAATATCCCTATTGTCTTAATTATGTTACTGTGGTGGGCAATTTGGAATGGGATGGAAAAGCCTTTGGAGGTTTTCCATGCCAGATTCCTGCCTTGAGTGTGGAGCAATAACTATAACTGAGGGCTTTTCTAGACACCATGGCCCTTCCTGTCAGAATGGGTACGATGTCAGAGTTTCAACGGGCATGAACCTCATCTTGCCTGATGCCACCCGCTTCTCCCAAAGTGAACCAATCTTCACGATCCTGGATGAGAGTAGCGTGTGAACTGGTTTATGCCAATGCCATGGATGTGTGCTCCAACAACAATGCCATGCCCTAAAAACAGGGGAAATGTATCAGATTTAATAAGTATGAGTCAACTCATTCTTAATAATAATAATAAGTGAAGTTGAAATATTGAAAGTACTCACACAGACCAGGTGAAACTATGTATGATTTTAGGTTGTTGGCTTTGGGTGGGGTTTTTTTCATATCTAGAATGTAATTTGACTTAGCCCTCATGAATGTACCTACTACACTCTCCCACAGCCCAAACCCTGCCATCCATACTCACAAGACCTCTGCCCAGTCCCAGGTCTCTACTGAACTCAAGCTGCCAGTTCTTCTGCACAACTATCCTGTGCTCCGCACAAGCCAGGCTTAGGCTCGCAGGAATACAGGGACTGATAGGTTCTTCTGGATCCGGGTGGCATTTTGAAGAGGCAGCCTACAAGCAAACACAAAGCCACAGACCTCAATTTTGCAAGCATTGGGCACCTAAAGCCATTAGTACCTCTTGGACACTTGCCACCGCTCATGGCTTTGGGATTACCCCGCATTGTTTCAATGCAGAGTTGGGTCACATCAGCCGAAACCACCTTCAGCGTTGCTTTGTGCTCACCTACTGCCGGGGGAGGAGCACCAGCTTTCCCACCCCTCGCAGAAGACAGGCAGAAGAAACCAGCAAGGACTGGTGATACTTGTGACGTTTTGCAAGGTAAATGGGTGGCTGTGGTCTCCCCGCTGGTGGTAACCTCAGTGTTAGCAGGCACACAGCTTCCCACATCGCTCCCTACTGAAAAAAGCAGGCAAGATTAAGGCTTAGTTTGATATATGTGACTTAGCACCATTATTAAGACCTCTCTCAAAAGAATCTACAGAGTTTTGCTCCTAGGTAATAATCCCAACAGAGAGACTTAAAAATATCTATCATCACTGAAAGTATGTTTAATTGAAACACTGTTTTTTTGTTGCAGAAAATAAGGATGATGTTATCAAAGCTACTAAACAATACATACAACATATGAGCTGTGGGGTTTTTTTTCCTTTGCTTTTTGGGTTGTTGTTTTCTTTTGGGGGGGGTGTTTTGTTGTTTGGTTGGTTGGTTTTTAAGTGGTGTTTGAACCTACAGTAGCAATTATGTCCTTTGGAATACATAATGTAATGTGTTGCTGCAGAAGCCCTGATACTTCAGTTATTTTAGGGCAGTTGTGCCAGAATGAAAGGAAAAAAAAAACAACCAACAAACCCAACCTTCTCAGTGCTTTACATTTAAAAACTACTGGCATGACATGTGCTAATTCATTAAAAAAAAATCTCATTCATCAAAACAATTCATTTTTTGTTTGAACAGGCTGAATAAACAATTTCTTACTGATTTAATCCTGGCAGCCTTTCTAGCGACAAGTGGCTCCAGTTCATGTACAAGCACCACAGTGTCCTTAAGTATCAAGAACAAATTGGGTACATAAAGGACATTTAGTTATCACCTCTGCATGACTGCCCAGCATTCCCACTCGCCTTTCTCTCCCCCTTTTTTCATTACTTTTCTATTGTAGAAAATGCCAGTAAAATCTTGAGTTTGTCGGAACATTCTGAGAAACATCTGGGTTGAATCCTTTCTTTGCTTTCTCCTGCCAACGATGGGCTGACATGGCACGAAACATTGTCCTGAATCAGCACTAAATGTACTTTCAAAAAAGGTCACAGAATAGTGCTGGAACAGTGAACAGCCACTTGGAAATGTGCTTACTGTAGAGCTCACTCTTGTGAAAACAGAGGAGAACTTACAATATTTACAATACTTCGAAATATATCAATTTGTTTTCTTTATTATTTCCTTTTTCAATCAGCCAGTAAGCGTACAGGCAAAATCTTTGTGCACCATCATGAAGAATACATGCTAATATCCAACAGCTACATAGTATGTGGCAAAAAAAAACCCCAACACATTAAAAATAGATTAACATCTAGTCCACTTGCCCTGAAGCTGTCAGGCAGTTGGACTAGATGCTCATTGGAGGCCCCTTCCAGCTGAACCAGTCTAGTTCTGTTCTGTTTATTCTATTCTATTCTATTCTATTCTATTCTATTCTATTCTATTCTATTCTATTCTATTCTATTCTATTCTATTCTATTCTATTCTATTCTATTCTATTCTATTCTATTCTATTCTATTCTATTCTATTCTAATTCTATTCTATTCTATTCTATTCTATTCTAATTCTATTCTATTCTATTCTATTCTAATTCTATTCTATTCTATTCTATTCTATTCTATTCTATTCTATTCTATTCTATTCTATTCTATTCTATTCTATTCTATTCTATTCTATTCTATTCTATTCTATTCTATTCCAGTCTAGTCTAGTCTAGTCTAGTCTAGTCTAGTCTAGTCTAGTCTGTTACAAGCCACTTGGTTCTCTGAGTCAATCCGAGATGAACCACCACTCACACAAAGTGCCTGTCTCCCTCCATACTCCACTTCTGCATGGGTTCCTCAGTCCGGCACTACTTATTTGGCTGCTCCCTGCTCCATCTTGTTTTTCCCTGCTCCATCTTCAAGTTTTTCCTTGAAACTGCTCAGAAAAAATGTCACCCTCTTATACTTGAGATCCGTGACTTTTGTCACTACAGTCATGTTACCATTTTAGCGATGAACATCAATTTTTCCTGGTTTTTGTTTTTGTTTTTGTTTTGTTTGTTTGGTTGTTTTTTTGTGGGAGTAAGTTTTGAAGAGCACAGCTTTCATGTAACAGGCACCTGGGCTGTTTTCCTTTGGGTGCACCAGCCATATCAGCATTGACCTTCAAACTCCGCGCACAGCGCCTAATTCTCTCCATCAAATGCACACAGCCTGTCCCACGGTGACGGGGAGCCAGCACAGGGAGAAGTAAGGAGGCTCGGTCTACTTGGTCGGTAGTAGCCACAGCAAAATGGGAGCCAGCAGAGGCTGAGATGGAAAGGCAACTTATTTCAGCCAACGAAAGCCAGGAAAAAAAAAAAAAAAAGGATGTCTTCTTTCATATTCTAGGCTGTTTTCCAGGCTTGACCATTAACAATGGCCTTTTTTTATCTTGTGAGCTGCATTTTATCATTATGGATAAATACAATATATTTTTTTCATAGCCATCTTATTAAGTTTTCATCAGAAGATTCCACATAGCAGCTTATGAGGACACCGGCAAGTAGAAATATAAACCTTCTGGTGTCACCCAGCCCTTAATACTCCCCTCACAGACCAGGATTTGGGACTTTCTCAACTAGAAAAATATCAGCTTAAACATGGGTTTGCCAGCCACAGCAAAAATTAAGTTACAATTTCAAGAATTAAAATAATTTTCCTATGAAATCATGCATAGAAGTTTCTTTCTAAAACTTCTCCATGTGTCCTTGCAGCACATGTCCTTAAATCTACATGACCTTGAGCTGAGCAGTTGGTACTTGCTCTAGTCGGTACTTCTAATTGTCCTCTTTAAGAAGAAATCCCACCCTGTTTTAATGGGAACAAATTGAAAAACTGCGAAACAAAAAAAACACCTTGAAAAAGCTCAGCTCTGTCCTTCCTAGGTATGCTCCAAGCTTAGATGTCCCCCTCTCCTCCTCTTCCAAGCACACACAAGGAAAGAAGGCAGCCTGGCAGTCACCGAGCCATTTACAGAAAATCAAATCCACACTTGAGAGTTCCCAGAGACTTTTAAAAAGATTTAGTTACATATGTTCAAACGAAAGCCTGTGCAGGGTTGGTGTTTGGGTTTGGTTTTTTTTGTTGCTGTTTTGTTTGGCTGGTTGTTTTTTCTATGAAAGTCATTTAAAGCTGATGGTTGGAGCCACTTTTATTTTCTAATTAAAGCTTAATGATAGTAGAAGGCAGGGAGAACTCTGCCAGCCTGATAAAAGTGGTACGGCTGAGGCTGCCTGGAAGATACTCACCACAACCTGCAAGCTGCGTGCACCGGGCAGCCTGCAGCACATGCTGGGGAGTTGCCACCGGTACGTTGCCATAAACATCCTATAGGGAAAACCCCCAGGACTAATTTCGACGTGGGGTCTCCAATGGTCTCCAAGTAGGAATTCAACCAGGGCAGAAGAGAAGAGCAAAGTGGCAGAGTGGGGAATGGAGACGAGCAGCCCAGGTTCTTCTTACACCCAGGAAGGAAACCAGTCCTAAACTCCAGACCTCATGCCTTACAGACTCACGGCACAAACTCATATTTTCAGGGAATATGATGGGGGACTGGCTGCAGCACTTTGAGCTCTTGAGAAAAGCCAATGTTAGGAGAGAGATTTGACCAGCCTGCCTCCAGACACCACTCTCTTTAGGGTCCCCAGTAAGAAGATGAACGTGTTACACCTTTACACCTTCTAGGGAATCTGCAAGCAGAAGGGAAGCAAGGCTTTGGAGTGCTGTTTCCACTGAGTATTAGGAGGACATTTATAATGCAGTTGGAGAGCTTCCACTATTTCAGAATTAAAAAGCGGGTCCCGCAACGGGATGGGATAAGGTTTGCGTTCCTGTGTTTCTCCCTCTTTTTCCTCTCTGCCATTCCTCCTTGGAGCAGGCTTAGTTCCTCCTTATCTCACTCACAGCCAGCTTTGCACACAATATTTATTCTCCCAACTTGCATCTTTTTGCCCTCCTTCTACTGTCAAGCTTCCCCTTCAGCCCCAGGTTGCTTTCTGTCCTGCATCGCCTTCCCCCATCTCCCCATCCTCCATGCAGACCCCAGCTCCTTCTGCTTCTGCGGGACCAGGCGGTGCTGGAAAATGTCCTCCTCTGCCATGGGAGGAGGTGGAAGGTTTCAGAGGGCTGTTGGTCCCTGCAGGGATTTGCAGCAGCGACTCCTGCGCACCTGCCTGCAGTGCAGAGAGACCCAGGCCATTGATCTGTACTCCCTTTGCATCTGGAAGATTTTTTAGGGGGGGGAACAGTGGGAAGGAATGAATTCCTTAGGAAACATCTGTTGCAATATAATATTGGAATACAGCAGCAAAAAGGGAAGCTCCTCACCTCAAATTGTGTCGCTTTAAAAGCCGCCACTCCCAGTTTTTGCAGCAAAACAAAGAAGGTCTTGTTGGGGTAGTGGGCACCACTTCCCCTGCAGCTGGTGCTGGAGGTGGAATAGCTTTCCTTGCCAGTTGTGGGCTACTTCACAGATGTCCTTTTGTTCCCCTTTCACACTAGCCACAATTTCCTCTTAAACTTTAATCCTCTCTCCGTTTCTAATGTATGCAAATATATGCCAAAAATCAAGTCAGAGATACAAGACAGAGCAAGTTATTGGGGTGGGGGTGGGAGGGAGGGAGACACAGCAGCAGTGGAATTTCTTTGTTAGTATAAATGTTTCAAGGATCAAAACTGTTTAGAAAAATATCTGAAAGCAAAGAGTGAAGCGCCTTTATTATCCATGCTAACCTGCAGGAATGGGGAACAGCTGAATTTTCTCTGCTGCACAGTTGATGTGAAAAGGGCTCTCAGCAAGGAAGAAAGTGTCTGCTGGTCCTCCCCGTATGGCAGGTTTCAGCAAATGTGCTGATGGAGGAGAGGCTTTCCCGTCCTGGAATTCCTCAGGATTCTGATTTTGGTTCCTCCTCGGTCCAGGCCAGCGGTGCACCTCACCTCCCATGCCTGCTCAAGTGGCACCAGCAACTGCTTGGAGGAACTAGTTCTCCAAAGATGCAGATACACGTGTTCATCTCCTGCAACAGAATAAAAGCACACAGAAATGCCTGAAATGTAAGAAAAAAAAAAATCCAAACTGAAAAAACCAAACAAAAAACAAACCAAACCAACCAAACAAACAAAAAAAAAAACCTGGAAAAAAAAAAGGAAAGGAAAAAAAAAAAAAAGATAGAAGCATTAACTGCTACTCAAGTGGGAAAATCTCTCTGGTGGCTCATCCAAGGGTGATGTGGGAGTAGACACGCATCTACTCTGTTCTTTGTCTCCTCATTTCCTTTCAATGACACCCGCTTCTCTCTGTCCTCACCTTCCTCTCACCTCCTACCGTTCCTTCGATCTTCTCAGCCCCACTTCTGCCATCATGTCCTACCATTCTACTGCCTACCAGGGTCCTTCTCTTTCCTTCAGTCCCTTAAGTCTTCCACATCTGGAATATCACGATAAAGAAAACACCACCCATGCAACCTGACTTGTAATTTTTAAAACCTCAGTAGTAACCTCTTGATAGAAAGGGATCTTCTGGTCCCAGAAACCATGGGTTCTTCTGAAGAACAGGGAAGAAGAGGGGGAGATGAAAAGCCTGGTTTAAATCGGTTGCTTGTTGGTTCGAGCCGAAAAACACACGCCAGGAGGTCTTTGGAGCCCTGTGCGCAGAACTCAGCACAGCAGGGGAGTTTTCTGGCTGAAATAGGTGCAGACCTCTATGAAGAAATCCATGTGTGCAACCAAGGCACCACAGTGCTGTGGTCTCACTGGGTGTTAAGCTAGCTCCCCTCTAGCTCCATCACATATGGGTCTGCTAGACTTCCCTCCTGTTACTCTGCCGTTACTCCCTCAGGCTGTGAGGTTGCAGCATGACCAGCCACCGCCAGCAGCCCCCGTGGGGCTGGCACAGCGGTGTCACTGGCATGGCATCACCTGAAGTGTAAAGTGCTGTGGGCCTTGGGCATTTAGCCCGTGTTTTTACTGGCCAAAGGAAACATGAAGCCTGGTGGCCAGGGTGTATCTGCTATTAACGCATGTATGGATAGCAATCTCATGAAGGTTTTCCCTAGCCTAACCTATGAACATGTGAAGCTACCCCTTTCAATCCAAGGATCCGCATTATATTAAGAATTTTATGTAGGTCCATCAGATGATATCTGAATGTCGCATCATCTTCAGCGTAGTCATTCAGCACCAGTGTCTCAGCGAGGTAAAGCGGTGCTACCATTGCTCATTTTCAGAAGCAGGGAATGAAGGTATGGAAGGTTAAATTGCTCACCTGGTTTAATACCTCCCACCCACATCCCCAAAAAGGCCTGTGACAGAGCCTGAAGTAAGAGACAGCTCCCAAACAGCCTCAGCATCCCCACCTCTTCCATGTGTCCATTCTGATTTGTCAGACAAAAGGCATAGATAGACCTTGTGGATGCAAAACTAAAATGACGCTTTTTAAAAAACTACAGAGAGGAAAAATACTTTAGATAATGGTAAGCAAAGGAAAGGGTCTGAGCCTGACTGTCAATGCCAGATTTAGGAGATAAATTGACAGAAATAAAAAAAATAAGACCAAGACTGATAATCGATTTCAAATATATGTCTCTTGTGTATCAATGTGCTGGCATGTAAGCCCTCTCCAATATCACACACTATGTAACTTCTGATTTTGGGTCACTCCCTTGTGCTGAGTGACCGGAGTTAGTCAGAAGATGTTGCTGAGGAAGACCAGGGTAAGTGGATGGGAACAGTCACTGGTTTGGATGTTCCTGACTCCTGCTCTGATGTTCCCCTAGCCCTGTCATGGGCTAATGCCAGTCAAAACAATCACAATATTACCTGGTCTTGTGAAAACCATCTTCACTCTGTTCATGGAGAAAAACTATGGATCCAAGATTTCCATAAAGAAGCCTACAAAAGAGTTTACTAAAGGCTTGGTAGCTGCAAGGTCCACCTGAGTTACATTCACATATAAAGGCCAAAACAAAGCCAAGCCCCACAAATGGATGCTCTCGTCTTGAAACTCACTCATGAAGAAATTCAAACTCTTAAGTGAGATTTCTGATGCTGGTACAAAAACCTCTGAGCCCAGTTTTTTGCTGGAAGAACTCCAGACCCCTGCCTAAAACCCAGAAAACAACTCAGAAGAAACAAAGGTATGTGGAGTAGACCTTGATGCTGTTCTTCATGGGCAGTGGAGTAGTTCCGAAGGTAGCTGTTGCACGGACTTTAAGATCAATTAACTGCATCCATTAGTGACACCCCTTGTTAGCCATGGTTATGTTCTGCAAACCGGAGGGAGATGACTGCCAACGGACTTATGTACACACACGGAGCAAGGTACAGAGTTCAAGCTATAGGCGCGGCATACATGCATGCCTGCTGTTCCAAAAGTTCTGCCACTTGACCCACGCAGAATATTTTTAAACTTTATTTTTTGGCTGATAAGTATTTCAATTTTGGTTTTTTGCTGAGAGAACCTCTTTTTTTATTTTATTTTTCAGCAGGAAGGCAAATCTTCTTTGAATACTGCCAAATATAACAAACATCTACAGATGGGTTGGTCTGCAGCTGGAGGCTTTAACTTTGTAGTATTTATTTGAAATATCAAAGCCAGCAGAGCAAGGCTAAAACATAGTGGGCACAATTCACAGTGTTTTGGCTCTTGAGCAAATAGCAGTTGAACTTAGAGGTTGGGTTTTTTTCCTGCTGAAATGGAATTTATGCAGATGTGCTTTGCACTAAATTCATTAACAATTACATCCTGGTGTGGTTTTCACATTTTTGTAAGGGATCTGCATAAGCACTAATTAGATCTAAAACAATGTTACTGTGCAAATTACAGTGCTGATTGTTCAAGTCGCCTTACATTCTGCATCTGCTTTGCGACGATGATAACATAGGTGCATGCAGTACAAATGCCAGCTTTTCACATTTAGTAGGATGATTTATTTAAAAGATAGCATCGAACAGACAAAGCTGCAGTTTAAATTTCTCAAGAGCTGCTTTTAGGTAATATTGTAAAGTAAAATAAATACTAATGCTAATAAGTTGCATAAACTAATTGCCATTTCATTAGTCAAGAGTGATCTTCTCCGAGGCACATCCACGTTCCATTTGGCAACAAGTACCAACTGGGTATAGCTAAATGAAAGCAGCACTTTGCAAAGATTGCATTCTCGCTTGAATGGGAGAAGGAGGAGAGCGAACATCTCGAATCTATTGCTTCAAACCATGGAAATGAAATCATTGACTCCCTTATTCAGCTTCAGTTCCAGATAACACGTGGCAGTGGAAGGTCTCTAGGAATGCAATCTATTTTGAAGGAAACACTAGCGCTTTGGTATCTTGGTCCCCACTTCATCTATGGGGTCCATCAGCCCCCCCGGTGTGATAAGGCAGTGCTAAGCTTTAAAGCCACTTCAAAGACAAAGTTTAAAATTCCGTCATTGTGCTACTCTCCTTATTAATTCTAGTGCGAGATGGACAAGCAGGATGATAGGATGGGGTCCAAGATGTCAGGACGACATGCACATCTGCAATGAATGATACTGTCAGCCCACGTTCACTTTCAGGAGGCGTCATCCGTAAAGACCTTCTTGCCTCCCAGCCAGCCACACCTTCACTCGGGATACTAACCACGCACACGGACATGCCGGCAGTGTCCCGGTACGTGTCTCCCCCAGCCTTCCTCATGCGTGGAAGCAGTGCTACCAGTCAGTGCATGGGTGAGAATGTAAGGGCACCATACTCACGCTCACCCTCTTAAGCATCATTTTCAGGGACAGCAACCATTCTTCCCTGGTCAACTGAAGCCTTTGGGGAGGGGCAGGGTTATCTTCAAGAAATTTTCCAGTTCAGCTACATGAATAACAACGTACACCATGATTCTTCTGCCTGGTAAAGAAGGGGAGATGACAAGAGTCTGAAAAAATGAGTGGTGTAAAAAGGGTGACTAGGCATGGATCAGTTATTTTCTCTTTGGATACCCAAACTAAACTGTCAGATGGCAGGTCCAAAGTAGATGAAAGATTTGCCACCTTGAGACAGAGCATGGGGTTTAGCTAGAGATGCTCTGCCGCAAGAGGCTGGAAGTTGATATAGGCTTAATAAGCAACTGGACAAACTCACAGAAGAAAAGAAAATCCACGAGGACAGTTAAACACCAAGATACCACCTCTGGCTCAGGCCACTGAGCTGCGATTGATATGGGGGGATGTTTCTCAGATGCTTCTCTTGCTCTTACAGTCTTCCCACAATATATTTTCGGCACTGCTCAGTGCAGAATATTTGACTAGATGGACACTTGATCTGACACAGCATGGCTCTTCTCATGTCCTTCATACCCTCTGCCAGCCACTGAACCTGCACTCCCGAACTTCAGCTACTCCATTTACTGCTCGTCGGGACTCCTGACTCACCTCTACGGACAGATGCTCTAGGCACCACAAGCAGGTGTTGTTTTGAACACACTATGGAGAGGGCTCGTGCTAGCCTGTTCCAAATACCTGCGTTAGAGATGTTGCTCAGCAGCTGTTCTCTGCTCTGCATTTTCCTTAGGGCAACGGAGAGAGGGCAGGTCCTGTCCTGGACCCCGAGCTGGGCAGGGCTCTGGAGCCCAGGTTGGATGAAGAGACCTCAGGGGATTACCTCCCTCTTCACTGATTAGAAAGAGAGTCCGGGCAGCCTATCCTTATCAAATTGAAGTTAATATTCATGAGTAGCTCTCTGTCTGATATTCAGAACTGTCTTAAATGCCTAAATCCTGCAGACTTTCATGAGCAGGGGTATCGACATGCCTAATCATTTTGGGTTTAGGCTATGCAGTCACTCACGTGCAAATCTTGTACGTATGCTTGAAATAAAGAAGGAAGTTGGAACAATACTAAAAATAGAATTAAATATTGTAGTATGCTTAAATGGCAGACACTTTTCTGCTTAGTTTATAAAAGCGCAGTAGTCTCCTAAATTTAATTAAGCCAGTCTGAGGACACGATGAAAGGGTTCTTTAGCATAAAAGTCTTTGAAGTTTCTAGAAAAGAGTGAGGTATATAACTCTGCATAAGGGAATCCCACAAGATTTCTCTGTGCTGAAATTAAAGTGCAAGCTCTTCCCTCAAGGATGCTATTTCCATCATCTCCAGGGCATTATTAGCTTTTGGAGCACGTGCTGCTATGGCTTACACTGCATTGCCCACACAGGCCAAAAGGATGGAGAAAGAGAGAGGATCCAAGTCACCCGCAGGAACACGCTGAAGTAAAGGCTGGGGTATGGGTGTGCACCCTGGTCCCTCTCTGCCCATGCACTGGAGGAGGTTTTTACTGTGCGGTCTCACCTCCTACCTTAAACACAAGCCAGCTATTCTCTCCTTCATTTCACAATTTACACCAGGTCAGCCCTAGCAGAAGTGGGAGCTGAATCCTGGTTTCTCACTTGGCACATTTAGCCACTTTTTCTAGCTCTGAGACTCCAGCAGCTGCTTTCCTTTAATCAAGAAGAGACTCGGGAGTCTGGTTCTCCAGTACGTTATTGATGCATTGCCAAATACTTGCGGAATCTATCACTTAATTTTCTGTCAGCTCCTCTTCAATAGCTGGCTAACATAAAATACATTCGTTGCTTCCCTAAGTAGTATTTATCTGATAAGGTAACTGGAAGTTTATGGTTTAAATCTGCATGATGATACGCGCTCCTGCCTTCTTTGCGGTTTTCCTTTTTTAAACCCTCCCGCTTACACAACAAAATAGCATCCTTCGCAAATTTTTTGCCACTAACCCCCCGCAAACCTATGAGTTTGGCTAGTTTGGGAGGAGAACCAAAGCCGGTTGCAGTTCCTTCATCCCATGGTTCGATTGCTGGCGTCACACCTTGACGAACCTGGAAGGGGAGAAGCAGGTGCCTTCCCGCATTGTGGGGCACACCTATGCTCAACATCTCCTGCTGTTGCTCCTGACTCCTGCTTTAGGTAAAACGTACCGATTTCTGGAGGATTATCCTAGCTCAATAAATCTTCCTGAGACCTAATTACTGTAACGGCATCAGGGTGCTTTCACTGGCTCCCTGGAAAAATCCAGTTATTACCATCAAGCAGCAACAGCGCGCACATATTGCGAGGTGGCAGAACTCTTGTGTCATGAATGTAATACAGAAACATTTGCCTCCAGCTCAGACACATTCTGTCAGAGCATCCTCGACGCATCTCTCCCGAGGAGTCAGATCTGACACTTGGGATGGCTGGCTGTCTACTCATCCACCCACTTCTTCTCAGGGTTTCTCTTTGCCTAGCAGGAGTGGGTACAGGGTTCACAGAGAACCCTGAAAGTAGGCTATTAAGTGACCTAGATTATTGCGGGGGGGGGGGGGGGGGGGGGGGGGGCTTCTATTTCTGTGTTTCTTGGCCTATGTGCTTATGTTAGTCGCTTTGTCTCCAGGGCAGCCTCTACCCAGCAGGAAATCTGGTAGGGGGAGTGGAAGATGTATAAGGGAGAGCAGGTTGCCCAGAGAGAGGAGAGAAGATGATGGTGAATAAAAAGGATGGACCCAAGGAATAACTGGAATACCAAAAAATGGAGTTGAAATCCTTTCTTATGTTTGTGGCTTAACATGTGTCAGTTGGCACATTAACAGTAGCATATGGGTTGCTCTGATGTGAGTTACTGCATACAGTATGTTATGTTCAGGCCTAAAATGTGTAATTCTTTTGGATTAGTGTTGGCAGATTTCAGTGTACAGCGTACAGTAAATGTTCATAAATTTAATATATTTATAAGCTTTTCTGTGGAGCTCATTGCCGTCTGAGCTGAGAACCTCCCAAGTAGCTCTGAGAGCACAGCACTGGGAGGTCCCACCTCCTGTCCTGAGGTAGGGGATGCTACAGGGAGCCTGCTGCAGGGCTGAGCCCACCACCCCAGTCCTAGCCCGGTGACCCAACCCACTTGATCTCTCTTCTCAAGGTTCCTACGGAGAAACTCCCACGTCACTGAAGAAAACCTTGGTTTGCTGGTGGGCTGGTGGTAGGTAACACAGGTTCAGTGCTTTGCACTGTGCCCTTCCCCTGGGTACCATTTGGAACCGTGCACCTTCCAGATGACTTCCCTGCCGCTCATCTCGCCGTTCCTACAAAACCCAGCCTGAACGCAGCGGATGCTGTCGGAGAGTGTCCATTTTTTAGGGAGCACATCAAACAAAGAAGCGTGCTCCACACGAGCTCCATCCAGCAGGACAGGAGTCAGTGCTTCTCCAGAAAATAGGTGGCTGGGTTAGATCTTGCTTCCTGGCTCCCACTCCACTGGTGGGTGGTGGGTGGTAGGGCAAGGGTGCAACCACCTGCCCCAACCCACCCCAAGCTTGAGTGAGGTCTCAAAGCAAGAAACAGCAATGCTCCAGCACCTAACAAAATAAAGGATCAGAGGCAAGTAGTGTATCTCTTTAAAGCTGATTTCGGTGGAGTCTCTCGGTTCATTCCCTTCCCTGAAATTATTGCTAGCCCCAAGCTCTCGGTGAAGTGGGAAAGCTCTGGCTGCTGACAGTTCCCAGAGGTCTTTGTCCCATCAGCAGAGAGCTTAAGTATCATCAGGAGAACAAAATCCTTGGCAGAGAATATCTTGAAAGCACAACACTATTGCTCAGCCTTGCGAAATGTTTGTTCATTTGGCTGGGGCAAGGAATATTTTCTAGAGATGTGCATAATGTGTTTTCAGCGTCTTGCTAAAATTGGTCAAATTGAGTTTTGCACTTGGAAAAAGCATGTGACTCTGTGTCAAGCTGGCTACTAGTAGGGACTGACGCAGAAGAAACTTTTGCATCGTGGTACTTCTAGCACTTTATGATGACTAGAGACAAAATAAGACCTACCAGTGGAAAAAAAGCCTGGAAATCATTTTTGTTAGCAAGAAAATGCAACTTAACAATGAAAATCCACCGCAAATCTGCATGAAAAACTAAAGTCAAACATTTTGTCCTGGCTCCAAGCCACAGTCCAGACTCTCCACTAAGAGCTGCCTCGATGGATGTGAGCTCCCTGGGTCGTATGGGAGACCTGGAAGGTTTTCCCAACGTGCGCTGGTGGCAGGTGCGTCAGTCCAGAACAGTGCTGGAGTCCTGAGGAGCATAAGCAGAGGGAGAAAATGGCCCATCTCCAGAGGCATCTCCCACCTGGGCTGCTGGGGACCCCCGCACCCAGGGGCTGAGGGTGTCCCAAGTTAGACTGGGAGCTCATCAGGCATCTTCCCATTTCCAAGATGCCCAGGACTTGGAGCAGGCTGGCATGCAGCCACCCCTCTGCATCCTCACCTACACCTACGGAGTAAGCAGAGCCCTGCGGCAGTGTGGTAAATATACAAGGCAAAAAGGGGGGGGGGGGGGGGGGGGGGGGGGAGGGGAGGGGGAAGAAGAGGGGAGGGGGAAGAATTTCTGAAAAGTGGGGAGAAAACGTGGTTTGTAATCAATATTTCTAGTCCTGGTTTGAATCCTGTCCATCAGATATGAAGGTGGCAGTGGACAAGGTTTTGCAGCTTGACAGACTGCTTGTTTTCCCCCAGTACTCTGATTTTTGGCAGAGTTTGTTTATTTTTTTTACAGTGATGGAATGCATACTTTTTTTTTTGTTCCTGAAGCCCACTTGTACCTGTTTATCCTCAAAGCCTCACTGTGATTGTCTTCACAGCTCTGAAGACAGATTTCTCAGTTTTCGTTGTTATCTTTTTTTTTGACAAAGGTACTGGCAATGAGTTTTTAACAATGAAAACTTGGGGTTTCTTGGGATTTTTTAAGAAAGGTCCTTTTTGTTGGTCTTGCTAGTGGGAAACTAAAACCTACTTACCCATATCAAGACAGGCAAATATACAGGCAGTGACTGACGTATGTAATGTTGACAAGGCCCAGACTTTCAACCCGTAGCCCACCAGCTAGCTCTCACTCCCTTTTTAACAGGAACCGAACTATAGTATCCCCAAAGAAGTGGGGGCTGGGGCTGTGATGGAAGGGGAGAAGAAATATTACCCCAAAACAGCCAAGTGCTGCAGAAAGAGCAAGGTGTCCCCGCCGAGCTGCAGTGCATAATGTGGTGTAAGATGGCTTTACTAAGCAGGGAGTTACTCCAGCTTTCCTCCTTCCTTGAAGGGAGGAGAGGCAGGGCATAGTGAAGGCAACTGGGGAGATGGGGGAAGAGCATCTGTGGGACAGCTCGGCTCCCTGCCCAGACACAGGAACGACGTGGACCCCCTGGGCTGAGGAAGCTTTTGTTTGTTATTCTTGTTGCTTGTTAGTTTGATTTGCAAAGGGTGTCCCCAGGCAAACACATCTCCTGCCTGCTGATGTAGCTTGCTCCTGCTCAGTTATCTCCCCATCCGAGACCTGCCATATGCCCAGGAGCGGGTGGAAGATGCTGGGCATGGAGGAGGCCGCCCTGGTACCCTCTTAGAAGCTGGGACACAAACAGCTACCTGGAAATGGGCAGCCCTTGCTTCCTGATAGTTGGGTTTGCTCCTGCTCATTGCAGTAGCGATGCTAGCTCCCGAGTCCCCCAAAGCAACGCGGTGTATTTGTAGCGGAAGCACAAGCGTAACGAGTTAGCACCCGTTTTCATTGCCCGGTTTTGTCCCGACCTCTAAGGGGAGGCTTCACTTGCCTCTCTCTGACGGCATTTGCTAAGCTCACTCCTTCCATCGCTTCTCACTGGATTTGAAAATAAAACCTACCCAGGCACAGAGCAGGCTCACGAGGCCACAAGGCTGGCACCCATATAAACCACACTGGGGGGAACTGGTGTGCCCGGTGGGGCTCTGGTGACTATGGCACCAGGCACCCTTGCACTGCACACCCTGAGCTCCGGGAAGGAGCTGTCAAGGTGGCAAGGTGGCACCCAAAAACCTCTGCACACCTACCAACCCACCCTGCAGTGGGGCTGTGTAAAAGGATGTAAAACAGCAGCGGTCAGAAGGGTTCTCCTCCTTCCTTGTGGTCCTTGGCCAGGACAGACCAGATAAACCGCTGGTGGCTCCGGAGTAGGCTCCAGGAACACCAGGTATGTAACAGGCTAAACATCAAAGAGGTGATAAACCAGAGGAGAATCTACAACTGCTCACAGGCTTGGGAGTTTTGAGGGAAACATGAATGGGGAAAGTGGAAAAGTGCTATGTGCCAATTAAATTTCAGGCATAAACCTGCTAATGTTTGAAAAATATATGGGTAAGAGAAAAAGGAAAAGGGATTCTTGACTCAGCAAGCCCCTGACTAATGACATGACACTAACAGAAAGCGGTGTTTTCCCAGGGAAGCTGGTCAAACCCTTGTTATTTTTACTTAAGGAATCACCCAGCAAAGACCCATCAACTCAGACTGGCCAAACCACTCAACGTGGAATAATCCTCCCTCTGCAGCAGGATGGATGGACAGGGATGGGAGGATTTAATACCTCTTTCTAGCTCCATTTTATTACTTGAACAGTAGAATATATAATTATTTTTATATATTTTTTATATTTTTAGTATTTTTTATTATTATTTTTATTGCTAAAGTAGTTATTTGAATTACAATATTGTTTCCTCTACTTGTGGCTTTTCAGGAATTTCCTCTCCAGATTGAAACTCTTTGTTTGCGCTGAGTATTAAAATGAACCAATTTGTTTAAAAATTTGAGCAAACCCTCTGTTTTTTCAGCGAGGAGACTGGAGTAAAACCGACCCTTTTGCTGGTACACATATACCTGCACCCATAGCAACAGTGGTTGCAATGGCAGGCAAAAAGGTCTCCTGATGTGCAAACTTCAGAATGTTTTTGTGTGTTTGTGTCTGTAGCCAGAAGAAAGTGCTGTGTGCCTGTTGAAAGACCCCAGGTGATGCAGCAGGTATATTTGCAGGGCATTAAAACCTGTGTGGACGTGATGTGGAAAAAAGGGTAACCATTGTTACGGGGTGATTTCCCATATACAGGGGAGGGGGTAGCACTGACACAGCAGACTCACATATCTGATGAAGTCGGTGCCACGGGCACGTTCACGGAGCAGAATAAGCATTTGGGGGTGAGGATGCAAAATGTACAGCTATTGCTTACAGTATCATGCTTTCAGGATTTTAGCCTTTAAGTCAGAACTTAGGTAGGGTTCCCCCCCCCACCACCCCTTAAAAGAACGGAAGAAACTTGGGTCGATTTGTGGTGAGGTAAGGGAACAGATTAAGTTTGCAGTGGGTTTTCTCTCCCCTCTTTTTCTCCTGAGTGGCATAAAAAGGAGCCTCTATATTCCTCTCCCACGTGCTGTCCTGAATTTCTCTCCTTTCCTCAACACTTAACTTTTTCTTGGAATGCCTTTACATGCCAGATGACAGCAAGTTACTGTGCTAATTGCTTTATTCTTCAATAAGGACATTTACTATACCAAACTCCTACAATACTTATGTGTAAATTAGAATTTGGCCTTGGAACAGCCCTCTTTCAACAATTAAAAGGCTTTCTTGAATGGATAGCTTTCTAGATTTAAAAGGCTTTGTCTTGGATAGATCTTTTTTTCCTTTTTTCTTTCTTTTTTCAGCATTAGTGGCTGTTTCCACGCTTGCATACCCTTAACAGCCAAGAGAAGACTAAGTCTCACCAAATTGCTCTTGTTTATTAATAAATCTGCATTCAGATCTATTCCACGATATAGAATTATGGAGCACGGGGTACCAAATCCCTTCTTTAAATAACAGTGGTCTTCAAATACAAAAGCTGAAGTTTAAACAAATGTTTATCGACGTGTCAGCTGTGCCGAACGGCGTTGCAGCTGCACGGCGAGCAGAGTAAGCCATGGGGAGTAGAAGAGGAACTTACCGCTTCGTTCTTTTTGCCCAGGGAAGAAATGATAATTTTAGTTATACTTTGCTCGCTTGCAACAATAAAAACAAAACGAAGCCACAGAAGAAAACTGTCATGTTACACCCCTTCCATCTGGCCTGTGCTACACACCCACATATCCCGTCATTCTACAAATTAATCTTTCACACATTTTTTAACAAAAAAAAAGTGTTAATGTTATAGAAGAGAAAATAAGGTAAACAGAGAGCTGTGTAAAAATACATTAACATTAAAATATGGTGGCAGTTATGGATTTTCTTAATTGAATAGGAGAGTAAATATTCACATCAAATCAATGCCAATGGCATGCAAATTAAAGCTACATTAGGGCAGCCTTGATATAGGCATTACCATTTTTGACACTTCTGTGATTTAAAATAATGTGCAGACTTTATTCGTTAATTTTTTCCTCTCTTCTTTATGTTATTTTTGAGTGGGTAATTTGCCATTACAGAGCAAAATCTTTCTCCTGTGCCCTCTTATGCTACGCTATCTTATTTTCTTCTTCTGCCTGGAAGGCACTGTGTACGCCGGCCCCGTTTAATTTAGGGTTAACGTTGGAGCCTCCCTGTTGCAGAACGTACCTCTCTGAGCAGTTGCCCTGGTGTCATACCTGGCCCCAGCATGAAGCCAAAAAACCTGTTGAAAGAGGTGGAGGAAAGTGCCTTGGGTTCACCACGCCGGGTCCTACAGGCATCCCCCTCTCCTAGCGCTGCGCCCACATTCCCCCCTAGATCTTCCTTCCATCTTCACTCAAAAACTGCTAAAAAAAAAATAATAAAGACAACAAAAGCCAGTGCCTTAGCACCTCAAGGAGGAGAAACCTGGCAGGGGCTCTCAGAAGCTGTATGGCTCCAGAGGTGAAAGCAGGAGGTATGAAACCCACTGCCTGGCACAAAAATCAGCTTCACTGTGCAGGGAAGTGGGACTGATGGATCTATACGGGGCAGAGATGAAGGGGTACGCAGTCGATGTGATGCCGACAGCTGAGCAGAAGTTGTACCGTGGTGGGGCTTGTGCAGACATTTCCTCCTGGATGACCAGGGGGATGTCCAGCCGCCACCCTGTCAGGCAGCAGCAGTCATTCACGCACAGCCTGCGCTCCCATGGCATTTCATTTGCTTTGGAAGCTTCTCTCTGCCCTGGCACTTTTTCAGTCATCATCAATCACTAACGCTTCTGCATGCCGTCTCCGGATTTTACGAAGATGGGTCCACAATCCCCCCACTGTGCCCCCAGCTGCAGCCATCCGCAGGGGTGAGCCCACACAGAGCCAGCACGGCTGGCGGTGGTCATGGGGGCTAGGGAAGGCAAGCGCAGGAGGAGGAAGATGAAGAGCAACACTGTGACCCCAACTTGACCATTCACACAGACTCAGGAGGTGGGTCTAGCTTCTTCTAGAGTGCATGTGCAGAGCTAAAAGCTCTGAAGGTTCACACAGACTTGACGGGAAGGAAAATTTGAATTTTTCTAAACACAAAGTCCCTCCAAAAAGAGTCCGCACTGGAACGTGGGCAGCCGAGTCCTACACAAAGCGAAGAGCCAGCATTCAGGTTTTCTTTCTGCTCTTCTATGTGCCCCAGGAAAAAACAGGTACAAATCAACTGCAGGGTCCCACTACCAGTACTACCAGTGTTGCATCCTGGAGGTCGCTCCTCAGAGTCCACACAAAAGGTAGGCAGGGCTCTTGGCGAAGCCACCGCTTAGGAGGTTCTAGTACCAAAGTGAGTCTGTGAACTTTTGTTTCAGAGGCCACTGTGCTAAACTGGGTGCCCAGCAAGGTTAGGAGAGAGGAGCCTGTGAGGAGCCTTTTCTGGCAAGCTGCCGTGCCTGGGGAGCGGGGGCAGAAGGGCTGCGAGGGGGCACGCTCTCCGTGTCCGCGAGCGCCCTGCACCAAAGCAGGGAGCTCAAAAGATGCTCTCACCATCTCTTGCAGGCACCGAAGGCTATGCTTATACACATCAACCATTTTCTTTCCCTATACTGCCGAACTTCTTCTAACCTTAGCTTCACCTCTGCCTCCCATTCTCCTTTTCTTTCTCCTCAGCTCTTCTTTCCACATCCCTCCCTTACCTTTTACTCCCTCTTTTACTTTTCCTTCTTCCCCATACATCCCCAGGTGGGTGGGGGTGTCATTTGGGGTTTTTTTTCTGTCTTTGTTACAGGGAAACAAGGGGACTTCTGAGTTAGGAAGCCAGGATGTGGAGTTCTAATAGCAGCCTGACACCTATTTACCACCTGAAAAAAAAAAAAAATCCACCTCCCCATCCATCTCCGCTTTCTCATCTGCAGAGTTGAGATGATAAATGCCAACTGCAAAGACAGTTGGCTGTAATAGTTAATGTTTGTGCAACACTTCACATGTCTAACCATTGTATCCCATCTCCACCACCAGGAACAGGCGGAGCTGCTGCCACTGCCACCCAGGCTGTCTCCGAGCGTGATGATTAATGAGCTCGCAGCCCTATTTTGCTGTTGAAGTTAATGTTGCTTCCTGAGGGCAACGCGCTTGAGGAGAGAATTTGCAGCAGTCCATACGCTATATTGATTCAAAATGCCACTGAATGTCTTAATTAGCTTTTAACCATTAAAAAATGGGGCTGGAAATGAAAATGGCACATATGCTTATGCGGCACATGTCTGTACCAAAAACGTGAGTGTTAGGTCCAGTTACGGACCTGTGTGCTCATCCTCCACTGGCACTTAAACCCATCTTTGTGGCAGTTAATACATTTCCATGGCTTTTCTTTTTGTTAGCTTTATGCCAAATATCCACTTACATCTATTTTCAAGCCTTGAGGGATGTATTTTTTTCACCCACCCACGCTATCTTTTGAGAGTTATAACGTGCTAGAAAAGTTTAATTTTGCAGATTTGTGGTTTAGGAGCTAACGTGAAGGAAAGGGCTCCCTTGGGGCTGGGAAGAAAGCGGTGTGCTGGGATGAAAGGCTGCACCTCGACCCCTCCTTTGCACCACCAAAGGGTTTCATTGATAAGATGCTCAGTATTTCCTAACCCTATGGGATTTATCCTTCAGCATCTGCATAGCAAAGGGCTGGCTGAAGCTATCTCCTGATCAGGAACAAGTCATTCCTGAGAACGCCTGGAGGACAAGGCAGGGTATTTTATACTTTAAAGAGGATGAAAAGAGAATTACGGGCCATCTACCAAACTTTATTTCTCACACAAATACAGGAGCAAACAACTAAACATTTAAAAACCACCTGGAAGGCCACGAGCATCGGTCCAGGCTGATTTATCACGAATGGAGCATGTTAAACAAATCCAGATCCTCTCTGAGACAGGTCAAAAAGCCTGGAGAGAAGGGGAGGTAATCTAGCCACACCTTGCCTTAGCCAGGCTGTTTACCTTGCCCTACCTGATGCTCTTGTCACTAAACCAGGGAACATGGCTAAGCCAAAACTAACCAGTTGTAGCAGGATGGGCTAAAAAGCCACCACACAGGGGATCATTACCAAAAAATTCCCTGCCAAACTGAAGGGTGACGCTGAGTCCAGTTCTCTAGGTAGCTGTCCTAGATTTGATACAACTCAATTTTAATTTTTTTTTGTTAACAATACAGATAAACAGATTAAAAGTATAACTCTTAAATCTGCAGATGACACCAGCTTGGAATGAGCTGCAAGCATACCAGAGGAAAGATTATAATTCGAAATGGTTCTGGCAGATTGGAAAATGGCCTGAAAGAGCTGGGTGCAAGTCAGAGAGGATGAAAGCAAAGTTTTCTGCTTTGGTAGGGATAAGAAAATGTGCAAGGGCAGGATCCACAGCCAGGGCATGGCCAAGAAGGATATGGACCAACTAGAAGAAGAAAACAATGAAACAAAATGTGAGAAACATGACCTACAAGGCACATGTAGGGCTGCTTAATTTAAAGAAGACCAGGCTGGATGAGGTATGATGGCTGACTGCCAGCGCATGAGCTATGCAGGTACAGAAGAACCAAACTCTTCTGCGTGGCCACTCCAGGTAGGACAATAAGTAACGGGCTTCTTATAGTACTTGCAAGACAATACCAGGAAAAGCCATATCTCTGGGAAGGCTGATGGAGCAGTGGGAAGGATTGCCTGGGTGGACGGTGGGGTCTCCTTTACTGGAGATTTCCCAGAACAGGATGGACCAGCATTTCTCAGAAACAGCCCAGATACAGATGATCCTGACAGTGATCCAGGCAGGGAGATGAACTAAGTGATCGCTTGAAATTCATTCAATTTTATTTATTTTTTTTTTTTTTAAATTTCTATGTTACCCATGGGAGGTACAGAACTACTTTGTGTCTCAGCTCCAGACCACTGAAACAGAAGTATCAAGGGCCAAATTAAACAAATCAATGAAAATGACTTGCATTGAGCTTGGCTGTCTCAAACTAGTTAATCACTTGGGGTTTGCAACTCATACAATTTATCATCTGTGCCTGCTTTATCACCAAAAGCAGATATTTGCCAATCACAGTGTGGAGGAAATCAGATATTGTCATGACTGAATGCTCTTAAATGCATTTAAAGCTTTACAGACTAGTTAGACATAATGTATATTTTAAATTCTTGAAACCAGCAAAAGATCAGATTGAGGAAGGAGAGAAAGATGGTAGAACAGTGACACTGTGCAAGTTAGTTTAAATAAAGAATCTTATCAAATCCACTGACTACTTGTTCACATCTGTCCAAATATAACTTCTGCCATATGTCCTACTATATAAGTCAGCTTGGAGGCAGGACACTTCCCTAAGCAGCAATTCACTTCCTGAGTCTGCTCTATCTTCTGGAGAATGGGGCGGGGGGAGGGGGGGGGTGGGGTGGGGGGGGATGATACATCACAGAAAAATCTGAGAAACAAAAAACAAAATAACCTTCTAAAAGCCTCTGGGAAATAACAATCCTTTCTCTACCCTAACAGTTTGCGTAGCTGAATCTTTTGTCTTCTTGTGCATTAGGAAGAGCAATCAAGGAGGTGCTGTTCTTACCACCAGCTGCCTCTGAGGAAACCAGGTGCCTGGTTTTATTTCACCTTTTTCAGTTTGCCAAAGTGGTAAATAACACCTCGCCAGTCACCCCAGCGACCATCCTCCCATCATGGAAACACAGCTCATGGCTTCAACCTCTCCGAGGTTCCGAGGTCAGACTCCCAGCTAGGGCCAGTCCATCGCTCCACCAGTTTGGGGTCTGCAGGGGCTCTGGTGACACCCAGGCAGCACCCAGAGGGTGCACCCCAAGGGGACACCCAGCCCTGCCCAGCCGAGATGCTTCCCGATGGGAGCCTTCAGCTGGTAGCTCCGGATCAAAAGTATCGGCATCAAAATCCCATTTCAGATACCAGAAAACTCCTTATGGGTCTAAGAGTTTAATTTTCATTTAAACATCAATAAATAGAGGCATAAAGGTTTAAGATGAATTATGTAAGCCCTTTAGCCATAGCCATTATATTCTGCCACAAAAATGAGCTGCTGTTCTCACTTTGTTTTATGGGCTTACTGTAGCCTGTTGTTATTGTAGCTGCCAAATAAAAACCAGCAAACCATGCAAATGAAAATATAATATTTTATGCTTTCATAGTCAGGATAAACCAGCATGTGCAGTTTTAGACAAGGGTGGTGGGGTGTTGTTTTTTTTTTTTTTGCAGTCTGTAGTGTTACGCCCCTGCCCTGGGAGCCCCTACGAGCGGAGAGCAGCAGCGGCTCCTCGGTGGAGACTCCTCGGTCAGCTGCTCTTCTGTCTCCAACCGCAGCACCACCACAAGGTCACAGGCAAGGGAACACACGCCAGCTTCCTGATGGTACGAAGAAAGGGTGGATTACAGGTCCTTTCACAACACTGGAAAGTCCCCTTGCTTTAAAAATAATCAGGTTTTTTTCAACTCTAACTTCTCCCAAGCCCCCTCATTCCCTGATGGGAACACACACCCCACCAATTTGCTCTGAGCCACGTGTTTCTTGAGGGTCTGTCACGCAGAAAACACGCCAAGAGAGAAAGCCACACGAAGTAATCATGGCAGGGAATCGCTGAAGCCAAGTGGTAAAAGCGCATGACTGCGCACAAGAAATACCTGGGACAAAATGTGCACTCAGAGAGGGGGAAAAAGAAGAGCAAGAGGGAACCAAGTCACGGACGGAGTCTTATTCATGCAGTGTAAAAACCAAGGCTGTTAGCATGAGTTAATGCACTTTCAAGCTAATTACAGCAGAGCATAGCAACTACGTCAACAACAGAACACTGGAAATATGAGCAATGGACGAACATGTCACATCTAGTCCATAACTTTTCTACCCAGAACTGAGATTCAAAGATTGTCTCCTTCACCTTTGCAACATCTTGTCTCTTTCTTTTGTCTGTCTCAGTTTATTTTCATAGTCACATTCACTGGTGATAACATTTTATATTTTGTGCTTCCTAGTGGGAGCTATGCTGGATGCTGACACCCACTCTTGTGCAGAGATTTTTGCATATTTTTTTTCTCTCTTCCACCCGTTTTACACAAGATGGTAACATATGGCCTTGGGTGATTAAATGATTTAGTGAATGAACTGAGCAGAAAAAGCAGGCTGATTGGAAGAAGACAGCTTCTGTTTAGGCATAAATGTCTTTGTAATCTGTAATGATAGGAAAGAAATTACAGAAAAAGCATAAGACAATTTAATTGGGTTTTGGTAAATATTGTATTTTTCAGGTCTGCTTTAAGTATAGTGAATTAATAGTATAGCGGCTATTACTTATTTTGCTTCTGCAGCATGTCCTTGTGGAAGGGGCACCCCTCAAATGTACACAGATGCGTACACCCACACAAGCATATAAAGAGAGAAAAATTCAGCAAACGATTTTGTAAAACTAAGTTGGCATTTTATTTATTAACTTCTGAACAAGGCAATCCTATAGAACGTGGTGTTGGCCACCATGCCAGTTGAAAAAGCTTCACACCTTCGAGTTTTCTCAGAACAACTCTGACGACAACACCCAGTCACAGCTACGCAACCTCAGCAGGAATCGCAGAAGGTTTTGTGGAAGATACCTAGATACCTCCTGGACATCCCACCCAGTGCACCTCTGCCACTGCAGGGGCTCGGGGCACAAATCAGCAACCACTCCTGCTCCCTTCCATCCAGGGCGTCATCATTTGTGTCTCTGGTCTTTTCGAACTCTAGGTTTTGCATTTGTTATATCTGTTTGGGGAAATACTTGTGTGTTCTCAGGAGTGTGCGGTGGCGCATGGTGTAGGTCTGTCCTGGACCAAGCATCTGCTTGTGGTTGGCCAGGGTTGTGGGAGACTGCACTCCAGCAGCCAGGTGCTCCTAGGCTGGAAATCTGAAGCCAACTCCTTTGTATCCGAAACAAGCTGCCTTTTGAGGGAGAACATTCTTATTCTGGTTCCAGTGATGGTGTGCATATCATTAGTACCTAACAAACAACTCCAACACAATTCCAGTTCACGTCTCCACCCACGAGGCTAATTCCATTCTGATCAAATTTTTACGCAGAGCCTTGAAATTGTTTTGGGACATCACAAAGAAGCCACTGATCTCGGTAATTACCCCCGTGTGAAGCAGAAGCTGTAGCTTAAAGCTAAGTAAATCTACACTCCAGAAAAGGACAGCTGGACCTAAAGAAAGTGTACCATCGGTGGTGCCCGTCCTCAGCTTGCGGCGTGAAAGCTAGCGGCCACCTCGGTGATAAATCTCGGTGCCCGGTGCTCCTTCTTTGCGTGACAGTATTTGAGGGGAGCGAGACAATTTTGGCCCACGTGCTAAGAAAAACTCTTAGCTGAGCACATCCCGGTGGCTCACCCAGCATAGCTAGGGCCGGTAAGAATTACTGATCCAGTCAGGCGCTGGCACAAGAAGATGCACATTTAGCCAATTCATGCAAAGACTGTATTATATTACCTTGGCACTTCCTCAGCACTGGTTCTCCAGAGAGAAAACTCAGTTCCACGGTGACATCAGCTGAACTTTAAGTGCGATGGCAGCTCCAAAACTACTTAACTTTTAATTTTTCTGAAAACCAGACTGCTATTAATTAAGTTTCACTACAATTACAAAGGATACATATATTTAAAAAAAATAATAAATCAAGAACGCCACGATCACAAGTCTTAATTTTCACTTTTCTGGGATTCATAACCCTGGAGATACTTGCTGCTACACCTCCAGTCCTGTCAGTCAAAGCATTCTGGGAGAGTTTTAATTTACCAAGGAGGGGTACCCACTTCCCATTATCCTAGCGATGAAAACAGCAGTCACGCATATGGGTGACGGTATCTGGTCCAAAAGAACCTGTAGAGCATAAACCTGGGATAACTGACTACAGATGAGCAGTTTTTGCGGTCTGTTTCTTTTTTTTCCATGGAGAACAAAATGGATGGTATGTACGGTAATTAGCACAGCACAGCTCTACAATTTGAAGGGAATGTAGAAAATTGTGTTATAGCAGGTGTAAAAAAGAAATATTAAGGGCCAAATTTGCAGCTGTGTTGTGTTAACATCTAAATCTATGGCTCTGGACCCGAACATCATGCAGGCACCTTTGACCTTTGTCAGCGCAGGTTCTTCTGCTGGACCATCCCCAAGAAGAGTTTCCAAGAGCCCATAGCATCACTCAAGCTCCAGAAACAAATGCAACGAAGACATTTTGAGGCTTGCAGGCAAAGCTGGCATCTGCAAAGCAGCTTGCCACTTATTAATCAATCTTGAGCAGCAACAAACAATACTGGGAAATTCACCACACAAACCATTTTAGAAAAAACGCCAGGAAACCTCAATGTTCTCAGATCAGAGGCGAGCAGGGGCGGGGGGCGGGGCTCTACCAGAGCTGCAGGCACTCCTGTAGCACCACATTGCAACGTCAGCACTGGTTATGAGCCAAAGGCCTTCAGGCTTGCTTGTTGCCTGGAGGATATAAATGAAAGTCAGCAGGTGCAAAGGTGCAAGAAGTGCAAATTGCATCATGTCTTTCTAAACCGTGTTTGTGCAGTAAATGAGACTCATTTCTTTCCACACTATATCAAGAACATTTTTATTTTCTTTGGCTTATGGACGTCTTAGTTCAACTTGCGTGTGTGTTCTCTACGGTACCTTGGGATGCCTGAGGTGATTTATAAATATGTGGCGAGACCAGGTGTGTTGCCAGATGTTTCTGTCCCTTTACAACAAGCCTTCACCATCCCTTCCAACGGAACACCCGTCTCATATTATTTTTTCTAATAGAGGATCAACTGGACCACAGGGTATTTGTGAGTTTTCCCTCTATAGGGTTTCTTCCTAATTCACTTTTCTATCATCCTGTTTCCATATTTAAAATAATGCTAAGTCTTTAAACCTCTCTAAGTACTCCTTAAAAAAATTAGAGTTCCTTTCACATAGAGAAAATCGCAGACAAACGTCAACAGTTCCAGGTTTAAATCAATGAAGTCTGACTCACTGCCAAAAAAGATTTTTAATCTTAAAGTGTTACCTACACTCACTTTTTTTTTCCCCTGCTTCACTCCATCTCCTATTTAGAAACAGTAAAAAGTTGTTTTATTATAATAGCTGTATAAATGGTAATTGCGGATCATTCTCTTAAATATCACGGTAGTAAGGAATAACCTGTAGCCCCGAGGGCGAAGCAGTCTGAAGAGGCAAAAAGGACAAAGTGATTCACCCAAGGTCATATAGTCAAACAATAGAACGGAAAAGAAAATACAACCTGATCTAAGTAGGAGCCAGCACTGTAAATACTAGGTGAGGGGCAGTAAGATTTTTCTCAATATATCTTAAAATATTAGGAGGTAAGTTCGCATGTATGAGGAAGAATTAGAAGTGAACAGAATGTATAAAGAGTGAAATTTTATTTTAGGATTATTTTTAAATTGTGGGTCCTGTAAAAGTCTGTAAGGATCTGAGAAAGTCCATTTGCAAAATGTTCTTTCTCAAATAAATTCTTTGAATTTTTTCACATTAAGCAGCCTCAGTTTCCCCAGAGTTCTGTACCATGAGAATGACTAAACTGCCTCCCTCAGTAAAGCTGCACTTGCCTAAGTTAAGTATTCACAAAGTGAGGTCTTACTAACCGACCCTGAGCAGTTGGTGAGATGGCTTATACTAGGAAGCATGAGGCAGGATGCAGTTTAAAGATCTTGGAAAACACAGTTAATGTAATCATTTCAGGCATGCTCACTGACAGTTCAAATATATATGTCTGCGTAAGTTATTTGTATGTTTTTAGATTAAAAAAAACTTTAGAATTACTATCAACAGTACTTCCTATTAAAATACTTTCAACATTTATTTTTACAATTCAAAGAAAAAGCCGTGCAATGGTTATAGGGAAGACGTTCAAGAAATGATGGGCAACAGGGAACAGAGTACTGATTTTTCTTAGATGAAGTGATTATTAGCCCTGAGAAGACAATCAGGAAATATGAAGAGTCAGCATCTTAGCTGCTGTATCTTGAAGACAAGGACAAAACCCCATCGAGTTCCAGGTATAATGGAATATGGAACATGGTGCCAATGGAAAAAAAAAAAAACAACAACCAAACCACCAAACCTTAAAGATGGAATTGTGTCAGTACCTAAGACGGATTGAAACACTGTGATGCTAATAATTAAAAAATCCCACACTGGGTCCACATAAGCAATCAGTTCACCAAAGGAGAGAGAGAAAAGTAGTTTCTTCTGTACATATATATATATATTTATTTTTTTATATATATATGGATGTAACACTTGAAGCATATGGACACCTAGATGCTAGCTGCTGTGTGATATACATAGCAGTGCTGTCAAATAAATTAGGCACAGCTAGAATTCAGTATGCTTCTTTGTAACGGTTTCATACTGCTGAAGGAGACTAAGTACGTGTCTTCATCTTTTCTATCTACTCAGCCAATTTTGGTTATTAATGCGCAACAGAGTTCTTTTTCTTTAAACTCTGAGACTCTGTTAGTGAGCCTTGTTTTCTTTGAAATACTTCCCCGTGTTAACTGTTTACCTGAAACTGAAGGGGAGATGGGGAAATACCCAACTCCTCGGATTAGTCTTTTCCTGAGGAAGAACTCAGCTCTTCAAAGCCGGCCTCCACTGCCCTATCCTAACGCACCATTAAGCTGTGGTATTCCCCAAAGCGGCTCTTCTGTCCTCAATCTGCCCATGAACCACCACAAGGTCCTCCAGAGCTCCTTTTCTCCCCAGGCACCATTCTTCCTACCACTGCCCAAGGAGCGGGCAGGCATGGGCACATCCCAAACGGCAGCAACCTGCTGGCGCTGCTCCTCGCAACCTGCCCTGCCATGGTGGGAAGAACAATGATTACTGAGAGAAACCCAACGCTAGAGGTAGAAACTTTAGCCCAGGGCAGAGCAATTCATTAAGAGAGGAGCCAAAGCACACTCCCATTGCACTCTTGTTATGAATTCCTAACTGGCCTGTGCCAGCCACGGAGAAGCTAGGATATAAACCAAGGCATTAAAAAGGCAAATTTTATTCATGCCCATGAAGTGCCCCAGCCAAACTGAGTATATCCCAGGGATTTTTCTTTAGGGGTTTTGTACAAGAGCATGATATGTATCACCTAATTACCTACTAATGCATACTTCTAACTATCCAATCACGAACACTGTAGGGCAAAGCAACTGTAGTTTTGTATGTCTTGCAGCAGCAGCATCCATCAGCATCCTTGTGGTTTATCTATTGATCCAGATATTTCTGTCACCAACTTCTGAAAAGTTATCAGGCATCAGCAACTTGTTTCTCTTAGATATGGATCCCTTAGTGCATTTTGTGAAAAGTTTCCTTACCTCAGACAATCCCTTGTTCTTCTTAGAAGGGGCAGGCGATGGATCTTGGGTCTTGAGATAGTAACACAGCAATTATATGCTAATAATATTCTTGGCTCTTAATGACTGCACTATCTCAGTAATTACATCACCCTCTCCATCCTCAACAGCCCTGTGATAGCACAGGGAGCGTGATGGCCAGGTGGCGGGCCTGCCTGCTGCCCAACACATGTGGGTGGCAGCTGCAGGGAAACCCTTCGCAAAGCAGGACAGGACAGGGCTAGGCAGCTTCCTGAGGGTAGGCATGCCAGCCTGGCCACCAAGGCCCCCCCAGCCCGGCTGGGCACAAACCACGCAAACCCGCTGTGCATGGCCTCCAGGCAAAGGCAGCCCCACGGCCAGGGTGGCCAGTCAAGGGTGCAGGAACACACCAGAGGTGGCTGGCCTCACCCCCTCAGGGACAGCAGCCCAGCCTGGCCTGCCACACCAGGACACGGCCTCAGGGCCGGGACCTCAGCCTCGAAACCAGGACCTCAGCCTTGGAGCCAGGACCCTGGCTTCGCAGCTGGGACCTCGATCTCAGAGCAGGGACCTTGGCCACAGGGCTGGGACTCTGGCCTTGGAGCCAGGACCTTGGCCTCAGGGCTAGGACCCTGGCCCCGGAGCTGGGACCCTGACCTCGGGGCTGGGACCTCAGCCTCGGAGCTGGGACCCTGACCTCAGGGCCAGGACATAGCCTCAGGGCCAGACCCCGCCCTCGGCCGCACCTGCCGTCCCACCATGCACCGCGCTAGCCCTCCCCCGCCCCCCCCCCCCCCCGCGCCTCAGCAACCGGCGAAAGGCTGCGGCCCGCGCGCGCCCTCAGGAGCGAGGCCCCGCCCCCGTCGGCCCCGCCCCAGCACTCGCCCCACCCGCCGGCCCCGCCCCCTCCCCGGGCTTGGCGGTGCCCCGCCCCCTTCCGCCACGGCTCCCCGCTGGGTCACGCCCCCTGCCTCGCCACGCAGCCGCGATTGGCGGCGCTGCCGGCCTTCCCGGGCCTCCCTCCTCCACTCAGCGCCCGGCGCGACCCGTCACTCATCGGCCAGGCGGCGCGGCGGTTGGCGGCGGCGGCGGCGGAGGCGGGCCGGGCTGTCACTCAGGGAGCGGAGTCCGAAGTGGGGAGCGGGGAGGGGGCGAACATCTGTCTGCCGCAGCCCGGGCCCGGCTGTGCCGCCGCCGCCGCCGCCGCCGTGCGTGCGCCCGCGCCGCGCCCGCCCGGCGCCCCCGCCCCGCCGCTCCCCCGGCCCCCGCCCCTCCCCCGCGCCCGGCCGCCCGGCCCCGGGCTCCGCGCCGTCTCCGGCCGTCGGTGCCATGGGGAGCCGCTGAGCGCGGGGCCCGCTTCGCTCCGCCGGCTGCCCCGCTCGCTCCTCAGCTGCCGGCAGGGGGGAGGCCGGGGGGGGGGGGCGGCGGCCAGCGGGCGGGCGGGGGGGGGGGGCGAGGCGCGATCCCGGAGCGGCAAGTGAGCGAAGAGAGGAGCCGGCGGGCGGCGGCGGCGGGAGCGCGGAGACTTCGGGCCGCCGCGGAGTGTGAGTCCCGCTGCCCCCATCCCCACACACCCGCCGCGCCGGGGCCGGGGCCGGGGCCGCGGGGCGGGCGGAGTTGGCGGCGGGTCCGGCGGGGGGTGGGCGCAGCCGGGCGGGGGGGCGGGGGCAGCGCTCCCGGGCGGCGGGACAGGCCGGCCCGGCGCCGCTCACGGTTACTTTTCTTTTGTTGCCGCCGTGACCCGTGGGGCGGCTTTTCCTGCGGGCCGAGCCGCCGCTTCCTTCCCCGCGGGGCGGCCGCGGCGGGGGGAGCCGCAGCCGGGCGGGAGCAGGCCCCCGGGCGGCCGAGCCCGGCCTGAGGTGCCGGAGGACGGAGGAGGGGGGCGGCGAAAAGTTGCCGCCGCCCGGTGGGGATGGGGGTGGCCGGGCCCGCCGGGAAGTTGCTACGCGCCGCCGCCTCCCCCCGGCACGGCCCGGCCCCGGGCGGCTCGGTAGGGGCGGGCGGGGTGTGAGTGTCCCCCTGGGGGGGGGGGGGGGGGTCGGATCCCGGTTCGGTGCCCGCTGCCCGCCCGCCCAGCGGCGGGGCCGGCGGCCCGGGGACCGGGGAGCGCGGTAGCTGCCAGCCCGAGCCCCCGCTGGCGGAGCGCGGTGTGAGCGGAGCGGCGCGGCTGCGGCAGTGCCCGGCCCGCACCGCCACCGGGCGCCAGGTCGGGCCCCCCGGGGCTGGGGCCGCCGGGCTGGGGGCGGCTGGAGGGGTCCCCCCGGCTGGGCTGTGCTGCCGGTGCAGAAAGCGCTCCTCCAACTTAAAAGCAGGAGTGTTGCTGCGGCTACGGTAGAGCCCCATATGTTTAGGATTTTCTTTTTTTTTTTTTTTTTTTTTCTCCCTCCCCGTTAGAAAGTTTGCAAAAAAAAAAAAAAAAAGAGACTTTGAAGTATTTTGTTTATACTAACAGAAGAGAAAAGTTCTCCTAAGAAAAAGCTGGTGGCAGGAGTGTAGAGGAGTAGCATATGGCATTAAAAGGAGCACAGCTGGAGGTAGCATTTCCATCTGAACATGATGTCAGAGCAGCTGACAGCCTGCCATCCCTCAGCCTTTTATTCTAACACACAGACAGGGAGTTAGTGTGTGCAGATCTGTGTGTGGAGAAGGTATCTCATTCCTCTCTAACATCATCTCCACTTTGCATCTGTCTCTCCTAGTCTGCTTTTTTTCCACCGATCTAACAGACCTGGAGCCAGCAAGACTCAGAGGAAAGGACTTAATCAGGTTTATGTGTACTAAAGGTAGGAGTAGCAATAGATTAGATACAGCATATTTCTGTTTTGGTGTGTTGTTTATTGAATTTCAGGGGAAAAAAAATCACATTACTTTTCTAACCAAGTTTAGAGGTAATATATGAAATTGAGTATTAAAGAGATAAGTGGACTTGGTCAAAAGGCTTGGGCTGCAGTTGGAGAGTATCAGTTCTTGGGCACATTGTTAGCGTTAACTTTAATGCATATCGTGAGAATGTCTTGGTTTGGAAGGAGGAGAAAGCAAGTTCATTCTTCATTTCTGACACCAAAACTGCAATGGATTTAGTGGCAAGCCTAAAGAGAATTCTGCTTTGTGTTCTTGTACTGCATCTTTTAAATGACTTTACGGGGGTTTTTAGTGAAATATGCAAAAGTGTCCTTTTTTTCAAGAAAGGACCGTTCTGGCTGAAATGTGTTTGTGGGGAAGTCTTTCATTAAACTTCACGGTTAAATATCCAGCAGCTCAGAACCATAGTAGCATACAGCTGTAGTGCTTCTGAAAGATAGAAATCAGTTATGTGTTTAAAAACTTTTGTACCCGGGAGAATGGCTTGACTGGTTTCCTCTTTTCTTTCTCGTGTGCAGCATTTGAAATCTTTTATTTCAGCATAACAATAATTATTTGAAGGAGTTTTTGTATTTGCGACTAATTTAGAACTTGTAGATTTGAGCTGCCTGAATTGGCCAGACAGCTGTAATCGCACTCCTCTATTCTTAATCTCTTTATCTGGGCAGCAGCTGCCATATGGCCACAGTCAGCTGGATCAGATGTTTATAAGCTTCCTTCTTCGTCCCTCTCTGTCCTTTCAGCCTCCTAATTTGATCACAGCTACCTTGTGAGCTGCCCTCCAATCTTTATTTTTAGCCCTCTTAAGGATTAGGATTGATGTTGGCTGTGGGGCACTTAAAGTGATTGTATTGTAAATCTTCGTGCTTTACTCTAGCAATGGTATTTTACAGAATATAGTAGGGGTTGTGTTGTAAGTTTTAGTACATCTTGGTTTGCAAGGGATGAGGATTTTACGATAATATGTGCCAGCCTGGAGAGCCACGATCTGCTTAAATGGTTTGGGAGACCATTGCTATCAATCACAGAAGAATAGATTAAGATAGGTTTTTGAGAGATTTTACTTTCCATTTGAGTTTTTTCTTCTCTACTTCTTTTTTAAGGTTTTTTTTTTCTTTGTCAACAAGGAAGGTGAATAGAAAAATACTTGGGTAAGAACAGTACTCAGGATACTGATTTTAAATATGCACACATGCACACACGCTCACGTTGAATGACTTTTTTTTTTTTTTTTTTTTTTTTTTTTTTAAGTTTGGTACTGCAAACTCTGCCTGGTGTGGGAGGGGAGGGAAATTTCTGTCCTTCTGCACAGGGGAAGCAGTGCTTGTTGGCGTTTTGGTTGTTAGTTTTCTCTTGTAAATTCTGCATGTTGGCAAAAAATGCTCATGTTCTATTGTACAGTATGGGGAAGGTTTAGAACCTGCAACTGTACTTACTACAAGAAGAAAACCACGCAAACTAAATTTCTGGAAATCTTGATTTTGCTGTTGATATAAATTGACACCCGTAAATAATTTTTATACTTTATGAATGTTAGACCCTCAGATTTGGCTATATTAGCATTTCTTCATGCGCAAACCTCTCCTCTTACTACAATTTTACTTTGAAAAGAAGGTTGATGATGTGATTTATTTTTTTTTCTTTCTCCTCAGTGATCACTCAAACTCACTGTTTAAAAAAAAAAAAATTTTTGGGGGGGGGGGCGTCTGCCCTCCTAGGGACGCAATCTGGAGGAAGTTCCCTTAAAAAAAAAAAAAACAACAAAAAAACTGTTGAACAGATTTTATGAACAGCAGTGATACTTGAAAAAAATTACAAGTGTACCTATGCACTTATTAGAACGGCTTATTTACCACGGAAAGGAAATCGTAACATCAGTGATTGATGGGGGAAAGAGTTGCCATCCTACATGCGTGTTAAATAATCTTTGCGTGGTGCCAGTACCAGCATTCTGGCACTGTAAGTACGAGGCTTTTAGAGTGGAATAACTTGGATTCGTAAGTTCTGTGATTCCGACCTACGTTTAATTTTTTAAAATCTCGTTGCTTATAGGTTATGAAGACAGTATGGAGTTTCCTGACCACAGCAGACATTTGCTACAGTGTCTGAGTGAGCAGAGACATCAGGGTTTTCTTTGTGATTGCACTGTTCTGGTAGGAGATGCCCAGTTCCGAGCGCACAGAGCTGTACTGGCTTCATGCAGCATGTATTTCCACCTCTTTTACAAGGACCAGCTGGACAAAAGGGACATTGTTCATCTGAACAGCGACATTGTTACAGCCCCAGCTTTCGCTCTCCTGCTTGAATTCATGTACGAAGGAAAGCTCCAGTTCAAAGACTTGCCCATTGAAGACGTGCTAGCAGCTGCCAGTTATCTCCACATGTATGACATTGTCAAAGTCTGCAAAAAGAAGCTGAAAGAAAAAGCAACCACGGAGGCAGACAGTACAAAAAAGGAGGAAGACGCCTCAAGTTGTTCAGACAAAGTGGAGAGCCTCTCCGACGGCAGCAGCCACATGCCAGGAGACTTGCCCAGCGATGAAGACGATGGAGAAGATGAAAAATTGAACATCCTGCCTAGCAAAAGGGACTTGGCGGCTGAGCCTGGGAACATGTGGATGAGATTGCCCTCAGACTCAGCAGGCATTCCCCAGACTGGCGGAGAGGCAGAGACGCACACAGCAGCAGCTGGAAAAACAGTAGCCAGCCCCTGCAGCTCAACAGAGTCTTTGTCCCAGAGGTCTGTCACCTCCGTGAGGGATTCAGCAGATGTTGACTGCGTGCTGGACCTGTCTGTCAAGTCCAGCCTTTCAGGAGTTGAAAATTTGAACAGTTCTTATTTCTCTTCGCAGGACATGCTTAGAAGCAGCCTGGTTCAGGTGAAGGTGGAGAAAGAGGCTTCCTGTGATGAGAGTGATGTTGGCACTAATGACTATGATATGGAACATAGCACTGTGAAAGAAAGTGTGAGCACTAATAACAGGGTACAGTACGAGCCGGCCCACCTGGCTCCGATGAGGGAAGATTCGGTCTTGAGGGAGCTAGATAGAGAGGACAAGGCAAGCGATGATGAAATGATAACTCCAGAGAACGAGCGAGTCCAGGTGGAAGGAAACATGGACAGCAGCTTGCTCCCTTACGTGTCAAACATACTTAGCCCTGCTGGCCAAATTTTCATGTGTCCTCTCTGCAACAAGGTCTTTCCTAGCCCCCACATCCTGCAGATCCATTTAAGCACGCACTTTCGAGAGCAGGACGGGATCCGCAGCAAGCCTGCTACCGATGTCAATGTCCCGACCTGCTCATTGTGTGGTAAGACTTTTTCTTGCATGTACACCTTGAAACGTCATGAGAGGACTCATTCAGGTGAAAAGCCCTACACTTGCACCCAGTGTGGGAAGAGCTTCCAGTACTCCCACAACCTGAGCCGCCACGCGGTGGTTCACACGCGGGAGAAGCCTCATGCTTGTAAGTGGTGTGAACGCAGGTTCACGCAGTCCGGAGACCTTTACAGACACATTCGGAAGTTTCACTGTGAGTTGGTGAACTCATTGTCTGTCAAAAGCGAAGCACTGAGCTTACCTACTGTCAGAGACTGGACCTTAGAAGATAGCTCACAAGAACTTTGGAAATAAAATTTTTATATATATAAATAATATATATATAAATCTATATAGTTGTGGTACAGTCTAAAAGCAATCTTGTTTCCTTGAACTGAAAGTTTGGCTATTAGCTTGTTTTTGCACTTTAAGGCAGCATGAATATTTCACTAATTTAGCACTCCGATAAAAAATGAACTGTAGAGGTAATCCGACAAAGTAACAAATTACGGAGCGTTTTTTTTCCCCCTTTTTGGAATAGAAGCCAGCGGATACTTTACTTCTAAGGAATCTCCAATTCAAAAAATTTGGACGTGGCTTGATTTTCCCCAAAACACTGCGTTCTTTTAAGCTCTCGATCTGTTTCCTCTTAAAATCTGAATGTAGAAATCCTCTCCCAATTTTGTCAGTTCCTTTACATTTCTATAATTGCATGAGTCCTTTCTAGCTGTTGGAAACCTGAATGCTTTTAGACCCAAATGGAAAATTTCTGAAATGCTGGATTATCTATTTTTAAACAAGCGTTTGACTTAAAACTTATTATGGCAACTTCTGGATTTCTGACAGTTCCCACTGGAAAAAAAACACAAAAAAACACAAAACAAAAAACAACACAAAAACATAAAACAAAAACCCTGAGAGTACACTGGGATCACTGGGACTCTGTCTTACGTGAAGGTTTGCTTGGGATGAAAAAGGATATTGCAGCTTCAGCAGTGATGAACTGTGTGTTTAAAAAATGTGAATTACTGTTATTGTATACTGTAATTGATTACATGGGCCGGGGGGAGGTATCAAAGAACTTGGCAGGTTGTGTTGATGCTCTTAGTTGAGTCTTGAAAAGTAAATATTAACGCTACAGAAATGCATGATTTTCAGTATATTTTTGTCTTTGTTTGCATTGTATAACTTTAACGAGTGAGTTGAAAATTATTTAATTTCCTTAGGAAAAAAAACCGACACCGTTGAAAATGCCAGTGTTACGAAGAAGAGAAATGCACTGTTTTTATTTTATCTAATTTAAATTTACTTTCCCACTGTCTTTAAGTTGAGAAGAACTTAAGCTACGAGTCGCCGATTTAGCTACGTTAACAAGGAAAAAAAAAAAAAAAAAGAATGTTTACAACCAGGCTTCGAGATTTGCATGTGCGGTGTGCATTTACTAACCCCAGACCCCTTCTAATTGCACAGACCCCACGCCAGCTCCAACTGAGGTGCGTCCATTTCCCCAGATGAGCATTTGTAGGATTCCTGCTGCACCACTCCACCACAATAGGTCGTTCTTTTTTTTCCCCCCCGTTGAAAAGAGGCTGTGGACTGAAAAAAAAAAAGGAAAAAAAAGCCCGGGGCTGAAAGGCCTGGGAAGGCCTGAGTGGCAGGGGGGCCGGGGGAGGGCAGGGGGAGGACTATGCGTATCCAAGCAGCAGAGACTGCAGCCTGACGTGTGGTTTTAATGACCAACACGCAGGTCAAAAGCATTTTGCACAGTGTTTGTTTTCCTGTCTTGCACTTACAAATAAGGTCTATGGGAGTAGCATGGAAAACGTTTGCTGTTTTTTCCTTTTTTTTTTTTTTTTCCCTTTTTTTTTTTTTTCTCTCTGCTTTTGTTTAAAATTTGATCGCCTTAACTACTGTAAACATAGCCTATTTTTGTGCTTAAGATACTGAATGGAAAACTCCATTGTGTATTGCTGGACTGTTTTGGAAATATTTGGTCAAATGTGTGTTAATTTGGCTGTAATGGCATTTAAAACAAAAAAAAAAAAAAGCTGTGAAAATGGCCTTGGAGCGTTATCTTTAGTTACTTGAATAGTTTCTAGGTTTTAAAACTACATTCTTTTCTTAAGTTAGAGAAGACAATCAGTGTCTGAGGAAAATGGACTTTCTCTTGGATTTTTTTGTGGTCCTCGTGAGTGATTGCTTTTTTCCTTTCCTTAGTTTCACATTCTTCTTTTGTTCTAAAACTTAGACTGACATCTAGCTTTGACAATCATAGTATGTTTTATTTTCCTGAGGGGGGAATAACTTATAATGCTGTTTAGTTTTGTACTATTGGTGTGTTGGTGAATTTTTAAACTGTGTGCTAACTGCAATAAATTATATGAACTGAGAAATCAATTCCCTTGTCTTTTTTCCCTCTTTTAAATTATAGTTACGGAGTATTTTTTATAATGTGTAACTTTATTACTTTTGTACAGACTTCTATTGCTAACTGTGTATGGAATATGTTTTCAGTATGCTTTTGAGCACTTTGTTGCTAACGTACATATTTACATCTCACTTAACATTTACAAAAATTAAATGCTTGTGTTTTGAAAGCATTTCTCTGTGTGTAGCTCTCGATCATTCTGTAGAGGTATTTTTTTATTATTTTTTTTTTTCTTCCCCAAAGACTTTTGCAGAAGCGGTCTATTAAATTCCTGAAATGTTGCTGCCATGCAAATATCTGTGCAGACGCCCAGTTCCTTTTCTAATTTCACCCCAAGGAGCTCTCCCAGGCTCGCTCTTTTGTATTCAGTCTCTTATCAGAACAGTAGGGCAGAAGGCAACAACTTAATCTGAAGCGCTGGCTGGGTACAGACTGCCCGTCAACGTTAAGGTAGGCAGTCAAAATGTCCAAAAGACCGGTAATACATCCAAACTGTCTGGACTACAGAGGAAAATGGAAATAATCCTGAGTCCGTTTGGGGATTTCTCTTACGGACTAAACGTTTCTTAAAAAAAAAAAAACAAAAATGAAGCTTAGCGAGACCTTTGAAAAAGACCTGCTTTAGATGCTTGTTGCAGGATATACCCAGCATTCTTGTTTGAGGCCGCTCCATCCCAGGAACGAGACCAGCACTGCAGAGCCCGATGGGAATACGAAAGTAGAACTAAATTAGATGTCTGGAACGGAGACAGCAGGACCAATTTGAAGGGGAAAAAAATACCTGAATTTAAACATTTCATTACATTTGTCATCTGCCTAGGTACAGCTGAAGTTGTGCCTTGACCAAGTGAATCTCGACGCCTAATGCTATTCTGCTTGTCTTCCTGCATCTACGGTAATTTGTACCTAGCCAAAATTATCTTTTTCACTGTTTTTATAACTATTTTCAACCATCACTTGCTGTGTTTGGGGGTATTTTTTTGAGTTACTACAGCTATTTTGAAAACATTTCCTTTTGTCAATGTTAGCGTCTTCGGCCGCATAGGTTTCTCTTTTTCTAGCAGCAGCCCTTTCCTCTAGGCTTTCATACGGTGGAGTGTTATGTGTAGTTAAGGCACTTTAAAGTATCGTCAAGACTGGAAAATGGCTAATACTGCAGTTCCAAAATCCATGCAGCTGATGAGCTGTGGATGTGGCTCTAGGCACATTCACCATTTGTTCCCCAGCGTTAAGATTTGCAAGAATTGTAGCTTCCCGAATGAAGCTAGACTTAGAAGAAGCCCCTTCTTCAGAAGGGTAACAGGGAACACAACTTAGGCATTAATGACAAAATAGTACAAAATAGCCTTTATACTTTAATCCGGATGGTTTATACATGTGCAGCACACGCTTGTGGCTGTCGGAGTGTTTCTGCAATGGAAAGATGAAACGTGCTCCTGTGTTGCTTCTCTCCACAAGCTTTAACGTACTGACTTACCTGAGTAGTCGTAACGTTTTGATCTTTCCTTTTTTTAGTTTTTATTTTTATTTTCTTAATACCGTCCCTAGATAACAAAGCACGAGAGAAAATTTTCTTTGCCTCGAGGGTACGTGGTGACACAATCCTCACCGTTCGTGTTGCCATGATGGTCAAAGGCAAATTGCAGGGATGGGAACTGCGCTCTGAACTTCACAGGTTCGGGAGGGTTTCCCTGACCACTGATAGCCATCGCTTTTTAACTGTGAGTACTTCTAGGCCAGGGCTCACAGGGAACATGCTAAATACTGTCATTCGGCTGTTTTTTTAACCACTGTGATAGCTTAATATTCCTTATTTACGAATTATTTCTCTAAACTCAAGCTTAGGGGTTTGGTGTGACAGAGGCTTTTGAGTCAGGTGTAGCATTCTATAGACACCTACTCACTGAGACCTGCGCGTGTTTTAGGTGCAATTTGAAGAAGAACTTGGTAGGAGTTTAAAACAAAAATTTCTGGCTAAGGAAGGGAAGGGATCCTCATCACTCCTCCTGGCTCTTCTGCGTGAGGGTAAAAGCGGGTTCCAAACAGTCCCAGACACTTCTGCTGAGCCTAAGCGAAACCCGCATATCCCTTGAAAACCTGCGTCGCCTTGTCAGAAGCCTAAATAAAATTTTAAAATTAATTTGTGAAGGGACAGATTCCCCATGCCACCTCACCCCAGTGGCCGTGCTGGCTCACCTGCTCAGGAAGGACATCAGGACATCACCCTCCCCGCTGCCGCATACCCTCTGCTGTCCTTCTGCGGATAACGGATCAAGGGATTTGTCAGCGGCGGACTGACTCCCTCCCCTCCTAATTAATTCTACAAAAAATGAAGTGTTCTAACTTTTTAATGGGCTCCTAACATACAACTTTGAAAATCTGTTTTCCCACCCTACTTTCAAAATTGAAACCCTGCACTCCCCTTTTTATGGTCAATGATGCTGCAGCCATTTGTAGCTGGGGAAAAACTTACAAGGGGGGGAAATTTTTACCTGCTCCCTCCCTCACTTTGAAACAATGCAAATTCCTTCAGGACAAAGGCGAAATATGTTTCGAGTCTGAAAAAATCCCCTAAAATTAGAAAACTGATTCTAAAATATTGTCATGTAGTCATCTGTAGCAGGGTTCTCAAACTTATACATTATTAACGCTATTTGTCCGTGTGATTTCCAAACTGAAATACTTCCAGGGAGTATGATCTTTTATTAAACAAATCCAACCAAAGCATTAAGGTGTTGTTTTGTGGGTTTTTTTTAGTGGGAGGGTAAACGTGAATTTTAACAGAACAATCTGGTATTTTTAAAGGGAGGAAAAAGTGATGCAAAAATCTTCTGGGGTCTTTCAACATATTCCAGTTCAGGAGCCCTTGCTTAATTTTTGCTGCACTTTGCTCTTATTTTAATCATGTCGTTAAATACAGTGAGTTTGGTAATAAAAAATATTTCCTAGATGGTGTGAATTTCCTATTTGTGTGAATGCTTTTGGGCAGAAGGTGGAAATGTTCCCTTTTGCTGGTGAACGAAGACAGTCACAGCAAGGAGAGCCCTGCTTATTAAAACCCACAGTCAGCAGTTCCTGCTAGTGTGATAAAATTCAGCTAAACCTTTTAATGTATCTTACCCATGAGAGATTATGTCCTTTTCGGAAAGATTATCCATTTTAGTCTCATAGGCTCAAAAAGCAGCATTAATTTGAACCGATTGTCACATCGAGATGCTCTCGGTGCAAATAGCATGCTGCTTACCCTACTCTGCCGGAGCAGGAGAGGGGTGAGCCTCCTGCGCAGCCAGGCACACCGCAGCCAGCGGGGCTACGGGCTTCGCTGTAGCAGCGACAGCAAACTCCACAGAGGGTTCCAGTGGCAGAGATGTTAGCCAAAAAAAAAAAAAAAGTTGGGTTTGCTTTTTTTTTTTTCCCAAAAAGAATCCACGTTTGACCCTGAGTATTTCTCTTACATTGGAATTCCTTGCGTTGGTTCCTATTTCAGGTGAAAAGAACTTGCCTGGGCTGTCTGCTCATTAACCTCTGGGTCCATTTTGCTCTAATTTAGTTTTCTTTCCCTCTTTTTCCTTAGAAGACAGTCTCACCAGCCTCTTTGCCTGGAACATACACAGTTGTCACTCTCAATAACTCCTCACCATTAACCGTTTGGAGTGGGGGGGCCACGAGCGCTCGCCCCTGTGTGAAGCCACTGCCCTGGCCGGGGCAGCCCTTGTGCCACCCCTGTCACCCTGGGGCCAAATTTTCTTTCCTTTCTGAGATTTTACAGCCTGGCTCTGACAAGCTGGTGCTTGGGGCGACAGGGGAGAACGTATGCAGCCTAGCCTTGGAGCTGAAATTTCCATGTGACTGGGGATTTGGGGGATCGCAGGGAACAAATAAATGATTAATTGCAAAATACAGCTGGTGATTGTTTTTTTAGGACATTTTCACGTGCAGCGTTTTGGTGTTTCTTAAACTCAGCGTTGCGCTTTAACATGCATGTTGCGTATGAACATGTGTGTGTGCATGTGAGGAAGCAGTTTAAAATAACTTGTTAATTTTTATTTAGGTGTGCATCCACGCCACAGCCCCAGTTATCCCTTACACATCTTTAAGAAGATGCGTTTCGCGTTTGTACGTAGCAGCCAACGTGATGTGGGCTTGTGCAACCTATTGCTTGTGATTCCTGCGGTTATCAGCGCTAATCTGAGCACCAAGAAGAATTATTATTATTTTTTTTATGCCACGCCTGGAACATGCCAGATAGGGATTTACACAGCACATCCCCAGCTATTACAACCCAGTGCGTGAAACCCAGCTTGAAATTCGGAAAATATTTAGAGAGCAAGTTACATGTACATCATGACTTCCGAAAGGATTTAACTGGTAAAGCAATATGTTACTGCCTCAGTACTACAGGATGGATATTAAAAGGCTTAACTGTCTCAAAACAGCTCTATGGCATGGTGTACGCTGTATCTCGATGTAAATCTAGAGAGAGATTTAAATATTTCTTTCACAACCTTCCCCGAAATACATTTTGCTTAAGTCTTATTTACAGCTATTAAGAAAATAAAAACTAGCCTCAATGCTACATTTTAGGCTTTTGTCAAATTGTCTTCAATTTTAGCATTAAAGCTACTTTTTATAAACTTTTGGATGTGTTCCCAATATACATTTTACAATTTTAAAAATGTACTTTATCTATAAATAAAACCCCTTGAAACTGATAGAGGTTTATCATACAAGATACGATTTATTTTCAACTGCATTTGCCACGTATTCGCACTTAGTAAGGATTCATGTCGAGATAATTTTGGAAATTCATACCGAGATAAAATATAGTTAAAATCTTAATGAAACATATCCTGTCTTCATAGCCTGTAGCTACCAGGTCTTAGTTTTCTGTAGCTTATTCTCTCTTTTTAAAGGAGTTTGACTGGCACCGTCTATCCACAATCTGATTTCTCTTCGTAGATGATTTTCAGGCTCCTAGATGTGACAGCTTGAAACCACTATAAATACCAATATTCCATTATTTTCAAATGACTGAGTGACTTCTAAGAAAGATCTGTGTCTTAACGAGCTGAGATTAACTAGGCAATTCTTAATTTTGGGGGAAACGGAGAGTTGTACATCTCTGTATTAATTACAAGGATGTAATTGAGTGAACACACGAATGCTGGGCTCCCTGTTGACAGACAGACCAATGTACCTCTGCAAGTGCCAGATAACTCGTTGCGACTTACTTCCAAGGAACTCCCAAGACTGCTGCTCTGTGCTTAAAAGAAAAGCCTCCCGAGGCACAAGGTGAGGGCAAAGTGGTGCAGTGCCCAGTTCAGTGTGAGAAGGATAAATATATTTCTTATTCGTTAATGATCAGAAAAGTCTCACTGAGAGAAAATGTCCAAAATAGTGAGGACAAACAACAGCATCAAGCAGTATTTCACTTCAGAAATTTGTTATTCTTAGCCTAAATTTGCATCGAGAAACCCATGCATTTTAAAATCCCAGCGAGGAGACCTTTTAAAGCCCATAACCAGTAGTTAAAAAAATGAGCTTAGATCAAGCTTATTTCTTTTCTTTCTTTTAATTTTTTTTAACAGACTGCTAATTTTAATGTGCTCTTTTCTTCTCTCTAATTTATAACATAAATTTGCAGCTGGGAGGAAAAGGTCGCATTCCTGCCGAGCAGAAAAACCACAGCAGAGCCACGTCCACCTGCCAGCCCCAGGGTGCTGGGTGGGGGTGAGGGTGCTGCGGACACCCCGGTGTCCGCAGGGCCAAGCTGGAGGGTTCCCCACTCCCATCGGATGCTGGAGGTGAGCATCTTGCAGCCAGCTCTCCTCTCATCCCCAAACGCCAGCAGGTTTGTAGGCAGGCTTCTGCTGGAGGGATTGGAAACGACTGAAGCGCTGCTTCTGGAAAGACGTTGGGTAACGTGGGGTGATTGAAACCAGGCGTTAAAATAACCGTGCTCGCCCTTTCTCAGCAAGGAATGGAGACAGGAGGGCTGGATGTGCGCCCCGGGCTGAGGGATGGGCAGTCGCAGGAGCACCTGGGTATAAACTGATTTTAAAGTGTTACGCTCTAGACGAATGATGCTGCTGGATTGCCTGGAGCTGGGTGTCTGGGTGCTGGATTGCAACGCTATTTTAAAAATATGCATCATAAATGTAAAGGTCTGATCTCTCAACCCTTCTTTGGGGAATACGAGCCCCAGGGTGAGCAGAGATGGGAAGATTTGGGACCCACCTGACGTGAACTACATGTGAGTCACTCTCAAGACAGCCAGTAGATGACTAGCGCTCATCCTAATGTTAACCTTCTATTTTAGGTGGATGCTCTTCAGATTCAGGGCTCCCCCACATGAAAGCACAACCATTTAGTGTCTTGGTGGTTTGTAGTTTGGGTTTCTTTTTTTTTTTTTTTTTAACAAGAGCCTTTGATAGGTCTTACAGTGTTCATGGCTGTACAAAGCCTGATTCCTTTGCTCAGGAACAGCTCGTATTAACGGCAGGCAAGAGTTTGCTTTTGGCAGTACCCAGCTCCTTTGGGTAGCTGTTGCTGCTTCCAGAACAGGAGAGGAGTATGTCCGGATCAGAAAAAAAATGATTTACAAAGACATCAGCTTAGCATATACTGCTAAAATTTAATATCAGTGCTCACCTTTTGAAATTATCTTATCTCCGGTCTTATCTCCTTTCATTTAGCAGGAGGAGGAGCCTGCGCTTTGGACTGTGGTGAGAAGAGAGGGAACATCTGTAAATAATGGCTTCTTTTTTTTTTTAGGAGAGGGATAAGCACATTGTTAAAAGAATGAAGGAAATTACAGAAAAATGAGGTTTAAGGGAAAGCACATGTTGAAAGACAGAGCACATTAATCAGGCTAGGGGAATGGGAGGTATAAAGCCTCTTTTCTACACCACTTGGATTCTTATTTAGGACAAAAAGCATTATGAGGGTTTTTTTTTTTCCTTTTTTTTTTGCTGGCTTTTAGGAAGGAAGCAATATACCACAGCAAGGTTGTGAGCCTCACTCCTGGTGCAGTCCTGGAGGATGAAGCATTTTTAATTCATCTCAAGAGCGGCTTCCTTTTTTTTTTCTTTTTTTTTCTTTTTTTTTTTTGAACAAAAGGAAAATCTTCTCCTCATGACTTTACAGATAGTAGAACGCCGGTTTTGAAGCCCACACTTGAAGTCTCATTGTTGGCTGAGCGCAAGTCCTGCTCTGTGGAGCAGAGGTCCCTGGCTGTCTCCTGCCCTCCTGCTGAACCAGGCGTTGGGAATGGGGAGCTGGCAGCCAACGTCTCTTGGGGAAGTTCAGGGGCTCATTCAAAGCCACTGAACTTATTGAAGAAGGATGAAAAAAAAAAAAATGGAAATGAAAACCATGTTTATCCTGGGGCTGGATACAGGGTTTGATATTTTGGAGTGTTTTCCCCCCATCTCCTCTCCAGCTACCTTTGTGCACCATGTTGGATGCCTGATGTTGGGCTTGGCTCCGCGTCTTTCTGCTGTGGGCAGAGCCCAGCTGAACGTGTTCTCCCAGAGTTATTTGTTGGTGAGAGAAAATCATTTTCCAGGCCTCTGGAGAACACCGGAGGTGTATGGTTAAATAAAAGTTCATCCTTGGGTTCTGGGCAGATATTAAGCTAATTATGGAAGTGTTCATTCTATCACAAAACCTCCTGAGATACTTACTGGTCTCCAGCGGGCACTTGCTGGAATCCCTGGTTTATGTCCACACTATTTATGTAGAGAAAAAAGAAGAGGCAAATGACTTCAGCCACAGCACTTTTCCAGGTTAAATGGATACTCCTGCGGCTGCCCCATTTTGTTCCCACCTGCCCAGCCCCCTTTTCCCAGGGAAACTCTTTTCCCACCCCGGGGACAGCCCATGAACAAGGCGTTTGCCCGTTGTGCTGCTCGGAAGTGGGCTGTGGGTTTCGGCAGGCGGCCCATGGCTCGAGCGCACAGCCTGGTACCTCTTCCAGCATCTTCTTAGCGCAGCATCCGCAAGGCAACTACCCTGAAAAGTACAACACGGGGCTGGAAATCACTGCAAACTCCCCTCCCAGATTTTAAGCACAGCTTTTCTGTGTGGCTGGGGGTGGGCGTGAGAAGGAGGGAACAGAGAGGGGAGCGGAGCCTCCTAAGATTGGGGTTTGCTTCCCGTTACAGACCTGTGGAAAGCCCTGCCACTGCCCAAGGGTCAGTGTGGTCAGGCAGGGCACAGGCTGGTGGCATCTTCATGGCCCAATCGCTCTCCCCACGGGCAGGGAGGTCCCTTTGCCACCCTCTTGCCCAGCCCTTTGGTGAAGGATGGGGATGCTGACGGGGATGCGGTGCTGTTGGGCTTTGATGTACCATAGCAAATACCTAAATAAAATATTTACATTTCTCCAGGCCACGTCCCGCTGTGGGGTGAAGGCTCCCACTCCACATCCAGCTCCGCATGCCGGGTCCTAACCTACACCTTGGTCAGGGAGAGAGACTCGGCGGCCTTCGTCTTTTTGTTTTCCTGGGTTTTGGGGTGTGTTCGAATATTTTGGAAGCTCTTGCCTGACAAAGGTCCCGAAGCGATCCTGGGCTCCAGCCGTCCATCCTCCTGGGGCCTCGGCTCAGGCACATTTGCGAGGCAACCAATGCCACAAAAACATCCGAGTGCGATCTATTTTTTCCTTCTGCTTTGTTGCTTAATGGATGACTCAACTTTCTTTTGTGACTGGATAGCTTTAATTTATAGTTTTTAGGCGAGCGATCGTTCCTCTCATTATTTTGGGTTAAATATTCTTATTTGTTGATTATTTAATAGTTTGTTTGGATAAAGATGGAAAAAAAAAAACCAGCTTGGTGCCATAGACCGAGTCCAAAAGAAATTAACTGCTCTGCTGCACATATTGGAGCAGGGAGTTTGCGGAGAATGCAGCCCCACTAATGGACTGGCAAACTGATAAAGGCTTTAAAGATTCCATATAACCCCACGCTGCCTCGTTTTATTAATTAACTCTCCTTGCTTTGTAGCAAGGTTGTTCCAGCTATGGAATAAATGAGTGAAAGGGCTGGCCAGTATACGTTAAACATCATTTTACGGTCAGCCTTGCGGAGGATTTGGGCTTACGGAGGTTTTGGGGTGGGTTGTTGTGTTGGTTTTCTTTTTTCCCAGACATCCTTCCTCTGCCAGGGTTTTTCCCTGGGCTGGAGGGGGCACGGGGTGAGGGATGGTCCCACAAGTGGTGGTGACGGCGTGGCCTGGGTGCTGGGAGGGCAGAGCGCGGGGGGCCAGCAGGGAACCCACGGGCAGAGGATGAGATGTGAGATGGGGGCCAGGGCAGCAGCGAGGCGGCCACGGTCCTCACGGCATGGGGAGGGGGAGCAGCCACCACAGCCCAGGCACCGCTCGGCAGCGGGAAGCGTTCGCGGGCGCCGATTGACTTCCCACTTCTGCGTCCTGGAGAACAGGCGCTGTTTTGATGGACTGCTTTATTTAGTCACTGTTTAGCTGGAGAACGGCTCGGCTAAGGCATTAAATATTTCCATCAAATAAAGGTCATTGTGATTTAAGTTTTTCAATGATTCACTAAATATTAAAGCTGATTTTTCTTTTGCTGTGTTAATTTTCTAATATCCCCTCTATGTTTTCTTTTAGAGGACCTACAGATTATTGTAAAGCCTGTCAACCAAAAAGGGGCGATAGCTGAGATGAAAATGATTCACTTATTTATTTATTTATTTAAATATCTGTGATTCGTGGGACAAAGTTCAGCGATGCATCACACCATCCATTCTCTGTCTGGACCGACGCAGGGGTTTTTTGTGGTGTGGTTTTTGTTTTTTTTTTTTATGGTGGTGGTTTTTTTTTTTCTTTTCTAAAACATTACTTCTTGGCAAACTAGATATGCAAATGCCAGAATACACTAAAACCACATTTAATTGGACCCACTTGCCAACTTCTTGAACACAGCTTGGATTATTTCACTGGAGGCTGCTTCTGTTAAAAGATGGGGGAGGAGGAAGTGGCATATTGACAGGGCTTCAGATAATTTTTTTTCCACTAGAAGTACAATGATGCCATGAGCCAAGTTTGGAAGTATTTTACTATGTTTAATAATTATTATTATTAAAGGATATTGTAAACATATGCATTTCAGTGGAATGTAATGGGAATACAATCGTGTCACTTATTTAGCTTTGGATTAATTTTCAACTTTTTTTTTTTTTTTTTTTATAGGGGTAGCTGACTCCTGCAGTAACTGGAACCTGTGCGGCCTGTGAAATGCTGCTTTAGAGAGAGGACGCCTATCCTTCCCCTTAGCTAAATGAGCTGATTAAAAATATTCATTCTTTTAGAAGATCTGTGAAATTTTCATCTCTTGACTAGCAATCAATTAAATATAAACCGCGTAATAGGATTAAAATTACAAGGTTTATGGAGTTCCCAGAAATTTCAAGCGTACGTATGGATGCATACGTTATATGTTGGTGTTTCAAAGAGAAATAGGAAACCTCAGTAAATTATTGCCCTAATAACACCAATGCTGTGAAGGGCTAATAGAAGGGGGTTACAGTCTCTCCCCAGCTGCCTGCAAATGTGGGTGAGCTGTGGGGCGCCGATAGCCGCATTGCTGGTGCCGGTGGGAGCCAGGAGCCAGGATAAAAGTGGGAGATACAAACACTTTTTGGGGGCTTGGTGCAAACTTTGCCACCTATTGCCCCGAGATGACGGGAGCAGGGCCTGGGGGTGCTGCAGCCACCCTGCTCACGGCAATTTGGTGGGTGCCCTTTTGGCCCCTGGGACTAATAACGCCTGGCACACCCAGGCAAGAAAGATGCTTTGTTTCCACCTTTATCCCTATGGGAAGGAAAGCCTCCGGCACAGGCACGCTGCTCCCCTGCCTGCTGCGGTGCCTGGGCAGGGATGCTTGCAGCCTCCGTTGCACCGAACTTCTCGCGGCGATGGCAAACCTCCTGGTTTTCCCCAGCCGTTGAATTATTGTGTCGGCTGGCTGCCGGCAAGTGGGGGCTGCGGGCGCTCCCCCTCCGGCGCGGTGCCTTGTCCCGCCGGGATGTGTGGCCAGGCCCTGGCACAGCACCAAGGGCTGAATGAAGGCGAGGGAGCAGGAGGCGAAGCAAACAAACAAACATTTCTCCATGCAAGTTGTCGGAGATATCGGTCCGGGCTGTCGCAGTTTTCAGTGTCAGCCTCAGGTTTGTGGTGGTTTGGTTTTTGTTTCTTTGCAGCCGCCTCCCAGTTGAGGGTTTTGAGCTCCTTTTTATTGCCGTTCGTGATCTGGGGCAGCAGATTGGATGTGGTGGGGTGACACGAGGACAGGAGCAGAGCGGTCCTCACAGCACGGCACAGGCAGCCGTTGGGGGGGACCCACACCTGCCCCCATCTCCAGTATCAAACACGACGTCTCCGAGTGGGGCTCGCTCCTGAGCCCAAAACATGGGGATTTTACCATCTATGAGGGGAAAAAAATTAATCTCACATAATAGTGGCACTGCAATTAGGGAAGAGGCGTCACTTTAGATAATGAGCATCTTTTTAAGGTACTTATGCAATCTGAAAAATCGTAGCTGGGCTGGCTGTTCTTTAATCTTGCCATCCACCCAAAGCGAATTTGCAAAAGAGGGGGTTTATTGTCATTAGAGGAATTCTTTCCGCTATCAGAGGAGAGAACAATTTCTTTGTCATTAGCAAAATCCCTGGCTTTCCTTCAGCACATAAACAGTTTACACGATGTGATTTTAAAATGTGCTTGTCTGTAAGCCTTCGCAGGAGTCTGAATTGTGAACATTTCAGCGTTTGGATGTAAAATCTGGGATCTCGATTTAGCCTTCTGTAAATGCAAGGATGAAGGGCAAAGCACAGATCTGGGCATGAATTTTTAAATTAAGGGTATTCAGTTTCACAGTTTTAGGATGGCACCTATATGCAGTCGACAACCAAGATGTCTGAGCAGCTCACAGTCTGGAGTTTATTCTTAAATAGTCTGTGAGGCCTGGATTGCCTATTGTCCCTTGTACATAAGGTTCGGAGATGCATTGGCCCAGGCTACGCCAGCAAAACTTCTCCACGCAAACCTGGCAAGCGGCAGTGGTAAAAAAGGATTGCAATAGCTGGTGTACTGTGCTGCCGTACCTGGGCTAATCACAGCCTAATTGCCTTTAGAGGGGTAAAACCTTCTTCTCCTGGCTTAGATCAGGGTGCTCAGGGAGCGGGGTTTTTTAAGGATGTCCGAGGAAAAGCTGTTGCCTGCTGCAGTGGGCTGTGACGGTGTTTGGGTGGTGGAGCTGTGCTGGCGAGCCCTTCCTGGGGCACTCGGAGCCAAAGAGACCAAGTGACCATTCCAAGCCTTGCGGGAAGCTGCTGCCAGGACAGAAATCGCAGCATGGTCCCTTGTGTTGCCGCTCAGTGTCCCGAGCACTGAACCATCTCCTCTCTAGTCCTAACTCTGTTTAAAAGCAGCAAAGGGATGGCGTTCAACCACAACTTTGTATTAGAGCTCAATGACCAGCCCACCAGAAGAGAGATCAAAACCTTTTAATACAATACAAATCAGTTGCCTGATCATGCAGATGACCCTAGACCAGGGACTGTGGCAAGCTGTGGCCAGTAGAAACGAATGCAATTTATTTTAATTAATAGAGAAGTCTTTTTTTTCTAAAAGAGCAAATGGGTTTCTCAGATGGAACTGGAGGACTGGTGTGGGAGGAAGGTGGAGATGCTCAGTGTGAGTAGGGCACAGGGCTAAGACAAGTGGGAAATAAACCCACTGGTGTGTGAAATGTAAAAAGAGCCAGCAGGTAGAGAGTCTCAAGGGGATGACATGATACCAGGGACATTTTATATCAAAGCTGCATGAAAGGCAGGGTGGGTTACACTGCAGAGTGGCTGGAGGACTGGCACATAGGAAACCTCCCGGGTCTGGATGGATTTGGCCGGGTCTGGATGGATTTGGTCAGATGCCCATCTGAGCATCAGGGTCACAAGGAACCACCAGAGGGTGATGAGCCTGCACCCTTGGTGCAGCGAAGGCACAACTCCTCGCCGTTAACATTAGAAGTAAAGCAGGTGAGATGGGACATTTTCAGGGAATTGCAGGGTGGAAAAGATAAAAGGGGGGCTCTGGGCCAAGAGCCTCTGCATCTCCAACATCCAGAGTGAGCCGTGGAGGCTCAGCACCATGAGCAGGGATGGGTCAGTGAGATGCCACTGCAGACCCGGTTTGATCGGTGTCTGACCACAGTGCCGGGGGATGTGGGGACCCAGGCAAAGCCACGCTCATGACGGCTCTGCTTTTTCACCTGTGCATAACGCTGAAGCGCAGCAGGTTCAGCAAAAGTTGTTTTTCAGCGGAGGATGTGACAGATGAGCTGTTCCAGCCCAGCCCTGGCTTGCTGACCTGCTGTAAATCCTGCGGGGCAGGAGGTGCCCTCCCCGGCCCCGCGGGGGACCTGCTGTCCCAGCAACCCTGCTGGGGTGCAACTAGGGGCAGAGCCTGAGCCCACCCACGGCGGGACCCAAGCCACAGCTCTCCTCCCTGCGGCGAGCCTGGGCTGCAGACCCACGCCAGCCCTGCAGCGCACACAGCTCTACAGTGTCACTCGTTAATTAAGCTGCTGTGACCAGCCGAGTCACAGAGGCAGATGTGTTATCACAGAGCTGCAGATCACAGAAGGGTTGAGGTTGGAAGGGACCTCTGGAGGTCATCTGGTCCAGCCCCCTGTTCAGGCAGGGTCACCTAGAGCAGGCTGCGCAGGACCCTGCCCAGACAGCTTTTAAACAGCTCCAATCGCAAACATTCAGCAAGATAGATCCCATTTTGCTTGGCCAGTTTTCTACAGAGTTGAGTTTTTGCAATAGGGCTGGAAATGACTGACCTCCACCTGCTCGGAATGCAGAGGCAATGGAAGCCCAGCCCCAGCGAGGACGCCCCGCTCCCCACCTCTGCACCACGGTATCTCCCGCGCCGCCTAGCCAGGGGCTGTCGATAGCTCTTCTGATGCCACAAGACAACAACTTTGCACAGCAGAAGTGTGATGTCTGCGGGGCTGAAGTGGTTTTGGAAACATCTGAAGGCTCGTGGCTACAAAGGTGGTATTTCAGGAGGGGCAGTGGCCGGTTTGCCTGCGTTCAAATGAGCTGTGATTCAAGGTAATGGCAAGGTGTTTCTGAGTTGCAAACACGGCAGGGGAATGTTTATCTGCCTTTTAAAGAGCTGAACAAAGTTGCTGGTTCGGACCAAACGTGAAAGCTTGAAGTCAAATCTGACGAAAGCAGTACTAGCAACCCCTGATTAAGAGAGGTGGTCGGGTAATATTTGACAAGTCAAAACCTGAGCCAGGTTTTAAAAAATGCAGGCAGATTTCAAAGTCTGGGTCATTACAGAATGTGAGATTTCTGTGAATCAGCATGTTCCATGGTCTGATGTATTGAGCCTCAAACAAATGTTAGGCATATGGAAAGACCTCTGTATAATGAGAGATGTGAAAAACAGGATGACTGTTTAATTTAGAAATAGGATAAGGAAGAGGGGCACATTAGAGGTATATAAGGCAGTGAATAGCACAGCAGAGATAAGCCTGTGCTTCTGTTCGCTCTGTATGAGACTGTAATTTCTATTTACTTACACGTGATCAGCACTAGAAAATTTTCTCCAGCCACAGGTAATATACCACTGGAACTCTGTGCCACAAGGTACCCATCCTTGGAAGAGCATAAAAAGGTTACGGAAAGAAAAAAAAAAAAAAGTATTGACATGGTTAATAAGCTATAAATCATGCTTTAGGAAGTAAACTGGAAAGAAATGTTCCCCGTGGGCCACATGTTTCCCAAAGTGCCCAATATGGGATTTTTGTTCCTTGCTCTCAAGGACCTGTGGCTGTCAGCAAGAGTAGCAGGTGAAACAGATTATTGATCTGCCCTGCTGTCTGAAAAATTATGATTTTTTTTTTTCAGTAGTAACTGCATCCCAGATGTTCTTCTGCACGCACTCAGAGCGTGGCCCAAGGGTACTGGACACACAGCTCCCAGGGCCCCAGCAAACACGGAGTGACCAGCGGCTGGAACAACCCTCCTGCCTTGGAGGGTGTGTCCGGTGTGGCTTGCAAAGGGACGAGGGACAGCCTGTGCCAAGTCTACGGTGGCACTTCAATTGGTGGCCACCTGACTGCGCTTCCCATTCCTGGTTTGGCTGGTGACCAGTGTCTGACTGCCTGGTGGCACCGGCCAAGGGGCTGGGTCTCACCCACAAGCTGTGTGTTTTGGTGGGTTTTGGTCAATGCTGCTCTAATTCTTTGCATCCTTCGCAAGGCTGGTAAGGACCAGCGCTCTCACTCACAAGTGGGAACGCGATCGGTCCCCTCCTTGCTGGGTGGGAACCGTGTTAGTTGCTGGGCTGGCTCCACAAGACTGGTATGTGCCCGGACCAAATGGCAGCAAACTTATGGTAAAGCCCCTGCATATAATCTATATTCTAATTAATACTCTGCATCGTCTAATCAACAGAAATCTTCTGGCATGCACAGTCCAGTTTGCAAACTATTCAACAGAGAGGCTTTTCTAGCCTCTCCACAGATCAGGGTAATTAAGCAAAGCTGCTGGAGGGGCTTCCCTCTGCAGCTTCTTGAATACTGGGAAGGGGGAATGGTGCTTGAAAAAAACACCCAGGCAACCTCTGGCAACCTCTCTTAGCCCTGGAAGGCTCTCTGGAACAGAAAGGGGGGGAAAAACAAAAATTGCCTTCCTTTGCTGCTGCTGTTGAGCTGGTCTCGCTCCCGTTGTCCTGGTGCCAGCGCTGAAAGCCCATCCTGCTTCCCTCGCGCGGCGCGTACTGTCCGTCCTAGAGCAGATGCAAAGGCGGCAGTGGGACCGCTCAACTTCAGAGCCTCTCCAGCAGCCTCTGAAGCAGAAGAGCACAGCTCTCCTCACAATATGCTGTGGGGGAGGAGGAAGGAAGGACTTTGGCCCTGTTTGCTTGTGCTAATTGATGGCTTCTGTTGCAGCTATTCACACTTTTAAAAAATGGTAACACGTCTTCTGATTTAGAAGCAAAGAATAAAAACCCAACAGCCTCACCAGCACGTCGGGTGCAGACAAAGCTGCGTTGAAAAGTGCTTGGCAGAGGTGTAGCAGGCGGCTGGGCAGAAGAAACAACCCACCTGCAAACACCGAGCTCTGCACAGATGCGCAAAAATCCGAAAATATGACATTTTGCTGGGATTCGCAGGGCCAGCCTCCTCGGCAGCGGTGGGCTCACGAGTCAGGGCTCTCCAGGGCACCCCCCTGCCTCACCTTGCCCAGCTGCAGGGTTTCTCCTTCCTTTATAAATGAGTTTTGTGCCTCTGACTTTAGCATTCTCTGGGTGACCGCCATTTTTCTTGATGCAGCCCTCACTCTGTGTGCCAGGTCTCCAGTGCCGGTGTGGACAGGTGCTGGGAGCCACTGGGATTAGGGCTCCGCATCCCCGCTCCCCCACCCCGAGCCTCTTTTCCTTGCAGGCAGACATTGTCTTCTCCTGCTGGGAGAGCACTGTACCTTGCTTAGCAGTTTACATGGTAAGTCTATATTGCAAGTTGGAGGTGTGATCACAACATGCCTGGGTGAAACCCTGCTTGCTTTAATTTAGCTAGCTGAGATATTAATTTCGGAGGAAGAGGCAGCAGTATGCACTTTGGAGCCTATGGTCTGGGTGGGCTTGCAGAGCCTGCGGTGTTTCAGCTTCCCTGGCATCGGTACCCAGGCAGCTAGACGGAGCGAGCTGGGATGTGTGAATAAGCAGCACAGCAAGAGACGACTGCGCCGAGCGGAGGAAGCTGGGCTGCAGCCACGCGCCAGGGACGCCACGGGCTGAGCGGGGTGAAGCCTGGGTGCTTGGCAAAGCGCTGCCACCCTCAGCTCCCCTCCTTCCTGAGGACCCACTAAACACACTCCCTACCCAGCAAATCCCTGGCTGCCGAGGTCAAGAATTCTGCTTTAAGGAAGGCAGACGCCCTTTTCATGAGGAATTTCTCTCTGTCAGAGAGATCCCTGGCACCCGCCACCGAAGGGGTGCAGCTGCAGCCAGTGCCACTGTGGCGGCTGGGGATGGGGAGGTGCAGCATCCTCCCACGCCTCATCCCTCAGCAGCATCCGCGCAGGGCCCTTCGCCTCTTCTCGCAGCCCTCCGCGTGCTCCTTGTGATTCACATCTGGGTGTACTCAGCCTGGTAATTTCTTTTTTCTGAGAAGGTCACTCGAAATATGTGTTTAACAGAAGCGTCCTCTATTTTTAACTTAAAGAAACCTCATAAAAAGTCAGAAGGCTAATGCAAAATAATAAATGAGATATTTAGTCATAGGTCTCCATCACATTCACATTATAAACAGCTCAGAAATGATTTCCACTTCTGAGATAAGATTTAATTGTAAATCACGGGAAATGGTGAGATATATATCGCCTGGAGCAGGGTGGTAAATGCATTTCTGGGTCTGGAAGGAGAAAATAAAGCAAAGTGTGCATCATAGCCAGGGTGGGCCCTGAGCACATTTAAACCAAACGGCGTTTCAGCCCAGGCGGCAGCTGCCGTTCTCCAGAGGAGGACCACTGGCTTGCTGCTGAAGGCTCTTTCTTCTTAGCCATGCTGAGGGGCCTTTTGCTACTGCCATTTCCTCGTACCCGAGCCTTTGTTACCGGTTGCTTCCGCCGAAGCTGCTTTTATTCCAACTTAAGCTGTTCCTTAAGCAGCATGAGACCATCTCACAACTTAAATGGCAAATGCACGGCAGTAACTTTCCTAGCTGCAGAAGGTGATATAGACAAATCTGTTGCTGATACCAGCAAGCACTGAGCCGAGCCCCTGTTTCTCATTTGGAGTGCATTGCTGTGTCTCCTCTGACATGTTTCTTCATAGCACCGAAAAAGAGGCAGCTCTTTGGAGAAACAGCTTTTCTGCTCGGAGAAAGCTTTGACTCCGGGATGGTAAATCGAGTGCTATAGTAGGTAATCGGCAGAAATCAGAGTTCACATGTTTTTCCAATGCAGAAGGAGGACAGATCGATTTATGTAAAGCAGCGGAAACTGATTTTTCAGTTGGCTAACCTCTTAGCCAGCCTCTGTACAATGAAACCTATGTAGGGTAAATTTCTTGAGCATTTATTTTATGGGTTTCAACCATCCAGTCAAGTCAGGACTGCTGGCGGAGCAGCCGGTGGTCCTCCTGCTCATGCCTCTCCTGCCGGCTGCCCACCCCGAGACTTAGCCACCGTCCTTCAGCAAACGATGCTGTGGCTGTGGCTCCTCTTCTGTCTGATCGCCTGAGTAAGGAAACAGTCTGCTTCAGTCGGTGACCTGCTTACCCAGTGATTAAAACAGGGAGGAAACAGCAACAGCTTGGAAAGGGGGGCAGCCCCAGCCCGGCAGCAAGCAGCTCTCCTGGTGCTTGAAAACAAATAGGATGAGGAGAGGAGAGAGGAGCTGTTGGGTTGTGCCTAGCCGTGGAGAAGCTCGAGAGTCTGCCTGGTCAAAAGCATTAAAGGTGATAAGAAACAGGCACTTCTCAGACCTTTTACCTTGCTTTTCCAGGGTAGTTTGCTGTTCTTCATGTGCTGGTGCATGCTGCGGTTTTCTGTGGGTTCACATATATAATACCTCACAGCTGAAACACTATATCGCAACTTAGGGCAAGTTTAAAGCTGAGTGTTTACGATACAATACACCTGCCTTCTGACATCTGGGAGATTTTTGCACCGAAGCAGAGTGGCTGTGACCTAACCATGTCCATCGGAACAGCCGAGCGGTGCCGCAGAACCGCATGCCCCTCGCCGCCCTCCTACCTCCCCTCTCCCGGGCTTACCCGGCTCCAGACAACGTTGCCTTGTGATGCACATAACTTTTTCACTAACTGGAAATAGGAATCTTGCTCTATCCATTAGTTACTGTATATGCAGTTTGTATATATAATATTTATATTTTTCCCCCAAAGTTGTGAAATATATAAAATATAATTCCTCTAGCTGAGAGCTCATCATTCCCATGACAAGGTGCAATCAATAAATTATGCACCACTTGTGGTTATTCTGCATGTCAACTCATATTTCCATGTCGCTGTCCTGACTGTTACTGAGTGTTTGTGTTGTTGTACCTTTCCACCTCCTCAGTGTTGATTTAGGAGTTATTATTCTGGGCTCATAGTAACTGCAAGAAAATCAAGTTCCAAGTGTTTCTGCCAAAAGAAGGAAATGAAATGAGCAAGTCAACAGAAAATTCCACTTGTCAAACACCATTTGCTTACGACTACGGCTTTGTTAAGGAAACTTGCGTTCGGACAAGTTGCCCGAAGGAAACAATTCGCCTTTGCAGCGGGATAACCCCCATGCCCGGCAAGGACTCCTGGTCGTGACAGCTGTGGTCCTCAAACGAGCGAACAGGAAAAAAAACCAAAGCCACTTCTGACACTTACAAATTATATCTCCTGAATAATGCATGATGCATCCAGATTGGCTACAGGAGGGGGGGATGGGGGGGGGATGCTTTTTCAATGGACAACCAGACGGGTAAGGATTGTATTATAAGAAGAGTTTGACATACCAAGAAGGGAAAAAAAAAAAAAAGGAAAAAAAAAAAAGGAAAAAAAAAGCCCAAGTACTCACACACACTTTGAGATTGACTGTCAAATCATTTCACATCTGTACCTAAAGCAAACAGACATAATGCTAACAGCTTGCTGGAGCTCAGAAATGCCACCCACTAATCAGTCCACCTGTGGAATTCTCAGTCCATCTTGCAAGTCGTGTACCCGATTGCCAAGATGCCTGACAAGAAAATGTATATTAAAACGTTGAGTAAGACTGGAAATACAATGTGGTGTAGTATAAACAGAATGCACTTGCTGGGCGGGAAAGCAGAGATGCCTTTTAATTCCTCTCGCCGTGACCCAGCGCCGCTCGCTCCTGCCTTTGCCGGCGCTGGATGGCAGGGACGGCTCGCCGACCGAAAGGCATGTTCACCTCCCTTGCACGATCCTGTCTCTGCTTTTGCACAAAAATAAGTAAATAAATAAATAAATAGATACCCCCTCCCAAAGCTTCTGTCCGTCTTAATTACTATATCTTTTTAATCTTTTTTTTTTTTTTTTTTGCACATGGGTATAATTAACAATCATTTAAAGATAGGTGTTAGCAAGATAAGTCTCAGGAAAAAAAAAATAGAGAGAAATAATCTCTCCTGTGTAATGAATGCACCCTTTGGGGTAAGACAAAGAGGTAATTCAAAGGAATGGTTTGTTGAGATGGTGCGTTGCAGGAGCACAATTCTTCCAGGCTAAATTACAGCGAGGATTACAGCACCCGATTGCCAGTCGCTATTTAACGTGCTGGCAAAATGATCATTTTGCTCTTTTCATCTCCAAAAGGAATATAAAGGAATGAAAGGAGAAAGTTTACTGGGATTGTAAGAGGAGGCAAGAAGGGCTGGGGAATGCCCCAGGGAGGATAATTATTCTGTACAAGGCACCATCAGAAGGTTACGGGGTTTGTGGTGTAGCGGGAGGCGGTGTGGCACAATTAGATGCTTTAGATACTCTTTTCTATACGTCCCGAGCTTTTACATTTGCACAGTAGCCGTTTTCTCTCTCCGAGTACAAAATGCTATTTTAACATCTGTTCTTTTAAGGCTATTTGCTGTGGGAAGGCAGTGTGTTTTGCCATAAATTTAGGTCATTAATTTGTATCTGTTCTTTGTTTATTTAAGAAACAGGACAAAAGGGCAGCTGCCGAAACATTTGGCTGTGCCGAGGGGTAGTGGGCTCGGCATGCTGGAGTTGTGCGCCCGACCAGCTTGAGTTTGTATCCGCAGCTAGAGGACAGAACTTTATGGGAAGCCTTTGCCAAGGCATGTGGCGTTCCCCGTTCCGCCACAGCCCTGCTCTCCTCGTTACCTGCTCTTGGAGGGGCAGCCAAGTGCAGGGATGGGGCTGGGGGGCGACGAGCGATGTGGATGGGGGCCACATGCTGATGGCAAAGCAAAAACCTTGAGAGCTGTATGGGAACACTGGTGTTGCTGTTTGTTTTTTGGCATTTGTTTGTTTTTTGTTGGGTTTTTTTTTAGGAGATGTTTAAAAAGCAATTGGTTTTTACTGTGTTGAGTCAGAGGGCTGCAGCTGGCTACCAAAGGGTACACGCTACAAGCAATCTGACCTATATAATTAGACATGTATAAAGAGAAGCACAATAATACCTAGTAACTTGATTGTTAACAGCATTTAATGCTCTTAGATTGATCATTACATGTGGAATAATTTCTGGGGTGTTATTGATATTATGAAGCATTAAGAGAGGTTTTATTTATTCTTGTAAGCCTAAGGGACTCAAACAAATTGAATGTGTTGGTAAAGATCATTTTTTGCATGTTGATTCTGGGACATCTTCTAATCAGTTTAATTAGATAAAACTGAAACAATCACACAACTATATTGAAGCATCTTCCGTTTCCAGCTTCCCATTAGAAACAAACGGATGTATCTCAGAGACCCCGGCATTACCAGCTGGGCATGATGAAAAGCCCAGGCTCACGAAGTCAAAAGCCGAAGAAGGGCTGGCGTGCACATCGCCTTCCACAGAGTCCCTGGGGCCAGCTGGGATACAGCACTCCACTCCTCGGTGGGCACGGGGTCTTACTTATCCCCAGACCCCGTGGAAACTGGAGAAGGTAGGTGTCAGATAAGGTCCGATTCAATGGGAGAAATGTCATGGCGAAGTGCCACCAAGTCATTTAGATCTCCTGTGGCTTGCGCTGGAGACAACCATTGGTCTTGTGGCAGCAGCATCAGTCCCAATTTGCAGAGCAGGTCCCCAAACCCAGACTCAGTATATCCTTCGCTGACACTGATCTTTAGAAAAGAAAATTAAAGGCAGGACTTCTGACGGTTCGAAGTACATCTCAGTGCCATTTGTGTTTGGCAAAGAGTTTCTCTGATCTTCACTGGGTCTTTAGATGCAGTAAATCTTCAAGTGCTTCGGGTGCCCAGACACACATGGCAGCTCCCAAGAGCAAATTTTCAAATGAAATTAGGCTTTTACTTCCTTAATCAGTGGGACGGAGCACCTAAATGTCTTTATAAATCTGGCTTTGAATCACGCACCTCCAAGGAGCGTATCATTTAGCAAAATCGCAGTGTAACTATTACAAGGGGGATGAAACCAAGTGTCTCATGGAAGTGTCTGGAGCTAATCCAGCAGTCTGCAGCAGATCCACCATTTTAAATATTGAGACCGAGCAACACTTTTTAGTTTTCTCGTATCAAAAACTTAATCTCACCACAGTTTGACTTGTGACCTCTAGTACCAAGGTGATTCTGATCACCATGAGACTTGAGGTGAGGGTCATGCCTCTTTTCTGCTCTCCCTGACCATGCTACCACCCAGCCTTTGGAAGATCTTTCTTCCCCTGTGCCCACAGGGCAGGCCCTGCCAGCTCCTTTAGCTGTTCCATCTTTCCAAGGCTCCAGCCATGTTCATCCCAGATGTGGAGTTGACTGGGGAAAGGTGGGCTGGGAGACAGAAGGAAGAAGAGCCAACTGGGAGACGGAGCCTGGAAAGCAAGAGTGGGCAGCAGTGAAGAAAACGTGGTGGAGGACTGAGGTTAACAGGAGGCTACAGGGATGAGCAGCCCAGGTTGAAGCCCCTGGGACCAAATAGCAGAGAGAGGGATGGGTTGGAGGGCTGAAGGGGATGAGCTCAGGGGAGCCAAGACCTTAGCTTGGTCCTTAGTGGACCATGAGGTCCGCCACAGACCTTAGTGTGCACCCCTGACCTGCTCCAGCCACCCCAGCTGGGAGGCAAGTGAAGCTCAGCGTGGCCCTGGAGCCCAAGGCAGTGGCTACTCAGCTCCCAGAGCTGGGCTCCTGCTGGGCTGTGAGTGGTAGCTCGTCCAGCTCTGAGCTCTGCAGCAGCGTGGGCTTCACAACGCGATGAAGAAACAGTTAAAATTAAATTTCTCCAAGAGCATTTTTGGTGTGAAAGAGGAAGAAGGGAGAGGGAGAGAGGGGGCTCTGCCAGGGTTTTACACTCTGCAGCGAAGGCAGCCCATATGGGTAGTGGAGAGATTTTCCTTTATCGCTCTTCCCCAGCCATTGCTGGCAGAGAATGTGCGACCTTGCGTCTTAAAATCAGACTCCTCAGCGGACCACTGGGCAGATGGGCCATAAGAAAATGTATGGATTCAATGTATAAAAGCTTGGGGCAGGGGGGATGCCAGCGCTGCAGTCCTGGGATTTTGGAGGGCTTCTTGCTACATACATGCTCCAGAACAGACCATCTATGTGGGACAGCTCGTTTTTATCTGGCCGTGTCACTTGATAAAACAGAGTAAGAGGCAAAACAGATCAGAGAGAGAAGAGTAAATGAACAGTGCAGGGAATCAGACTAAAATCGTCCAACGTTTGTGAAATCAGGGCCCTCGGGAACATGCAAGTGTTTTGTGAAAGATGTGGCCAATTGTAGTCATATGTTTTAAATTTAATTTTCACAAAGAAAAATTATTTCCCGGTTTCAAATAATACAACATATTGTGAACGCAAGCTATTCTGTCTCTGTAACTCAAAGGCTAAAGCTCTTGCTCATTCCTTACTCAGACAACACTCCTACTTACTTGTGGATAAAGAAGGGGCTAAGGAAGCGAATTAAATACCGCACGGGTGAGAAGCAGGACTTAGGTCCCGATCTGGGAAATGAATGGCGCGTACCACGTGTGGCTGGGCTGGTGTTTTTTAAAGAACGAGCTGCTTTGTTTGAAACGTGTCAAAACTTCTTTGTGGCTTCGCATGCTTTCTTCAGGTAGAGTGAAAACCAGCAGCTGGAGTGGGAAGATGAAATGCCTGGACCAAAATGGCTAATTCTTCATTCAAAAGCAACAGGTGGTTTGCTGAAGGTGGCAGAGGCAGTTCGGCTAGCTGGAAACTCATTTACTGGTTATTACATTCAAGAAAGCAATGTGCTTTGCACATGTAACCTCTCTGCACTTTAACGTCCCCATCTGTAAAATAAGAGCAGTAAAACTCAATACGCAGCTTTCCGAAACGTTTTCAAGTCTTCAGATGAAAATGTTGTAGAGCTACATCAGTGCGCGTGCATTGAAATACACACACATCTATATGTGCAAATACGCACATGACATTTTTTTCTCTGAATGACATGCATTACCTACTTCATATTTATATTTATATTTAATACAATTGTATTTCTATTCCAATTCTGGTTTTACTCATATCATCCCCATACAAATACCCCTTTCTACCTATATCTCACCATCTTTTCTAGATAATTCTAAAGGACTAAAATGTCTGAGATTATTCATTACATTCAAAAGTCATTGCCTCTTTGATTATAAAACTTAAAAATGCCTAGCTGGAAAATGCTTAAAGGAAGAAGGTTTACAGAATAGCAATAACGACCGATTTTACTAAATTCTGTGTCATTCTGAATACATAATTGCTCTTACAGAAGAGATACGCTTGCAGAAAGTATCCTGCTTTTTTTATTTTCTGCTAACACCCTGAACTTTCTTGCAGGAGCATCAGGAGATTATTCTGTAGGAGCCGTTTCACATTTCCTTACTATTTTAAATCAATTTAATTGTATTTGAAGAAAGGGTCCGTTATTCTATTTACATACGCAGCTCCCCCCCGAAACAAGAATGAATTTGGCTAGCTGCTTTGGGAATAGGTCATGCCTCTACGTAATTATCTTTTTTTTCTTCAAACTAGTATATTTTTCATCAACGACACTTCACAACAGGGAAGAACGGGTGTCAGGTTTCAGTCTCATATGTTCTGTAATTTTACATTCTGTGGCAATGCCCACGGTGCTGGAATAATTTGAAACAGAACTACAATCTTTCCAAGTTTTGTAGAATAAATGTTTAGAATTGGTAAGAGTTTTGAAATGCAAATGTCAATTTCTTTTTTTTTTTTTTCCGAACAGTATGTGATTAATTCTTAAAGTACTAACAATGCTTGCCTGTGCATGGAATTAGTGATGGGGATGGAGACAAGATACTTGCAGGTAAAAGAAATGTGGGTGCAATTCTGGACAGTGAACCTGCAGTGCTCTTGATTTAAAAGCAGAGATCCAGCCCTCTGAGAAAGGGATGTTAAGTCTTGATGCTGAAGAAATGTCCCCACACCCCTAAACTCCCCAGAAAAATGCTCCCCAGGACCATCTCCATAAACCCAGTTCTGCTTGACCTCCATGGGGTGACTCCCGCAGGCAGAGAGCCCACAGAAACCAGCCTGGCATGGGTCTGCCCAAGAGGACACCCAAGGGCCACCTTACTGCTAAACTGCAAGTCAAATGGGGTCGTTGTCACCAGAACCATCGTGGTCCTGCCTTCAGCCAGGGCTGTGGGAGGAAGGGGAGGAGCGGGCAAGGTGAGGTCCCACACTGTCAAGTCCTTTGACTCACACCATTGCAGATGATCCCAGCAATGGGTGAATTGCCACTTAGGGTCTTGATCCGCATGAAGTGTAGAGAGGCCCCAGCCTCCTCCTCTTCCTTAATTAGTAGCTCTGCTGATACCTGCAAGCTGCCTCAGATGGTCTGGCAGTAATGAGCTGGACAAAGAGCACCCACCCAGCACTACACTAAAGTTGTTTTTCTTACCTGGTAGACTTGAGGAGAATCAAGTCTGCCTTGCACGCGGCCAGGGAAGCGAGCTATGTGCTAAGGGCCGGTGACACATGGACTGCACACAACAGAAAGGGGGAAGATGACACATGAAGGAAGATAAGACTTCCCGGGCATGAAGCATCTGAGAGCAGTCCCTGCTGTCCATGTCTTGTGCCAGGTCCAACCACAGGACTGGGAAGGCCATGTTCTAACACAGGCAACGCTCAGGAAGTTCAGAGTTGGAAGAATGAGGAGCAACCAAAATTGGCACCAGGGATCACAAGAGGCTTCAAAATCTTTTTTAGTTGGACTGCTGCCATCAGTCTTTGTAGGGCACAAGGAGTCATGGGCATGGCTTTCATGCCTGGACTCCATTTAACTTTCCTTCCTTGTCCTTCTACTGGAACAGCAGGAAGTCTCTCCCACTGTTGATCAAACACTCCCACTATGGTTTTGGTAGCAGCTGCCACTCCAAAGAGTACCTTGTTACATCTTCTTGGGAAGAGTGTTCAGTCTCCAAAAGCCATTTGCTCACAACATCCAAGTAGCCAGAGGGGTTTTGTTCCCTGCAGACACTGCCAGCGCAGCTTGCTCTCCTGAGTGACTGCAGCAGACTGTTAGAAGGTGCAAGAATGTTTCAGTTCCTCCACCATGCCAAATCACCTTCCCATTCCTGTCCCCTCTCCCATCCATCACACCTGAGGATCATCCTTAAAACAGGGACAGGCCTGAGTCTGAAAACTTGCAGCTGACCCTCCCATTGGGGTTTGTTGGTTTGCAGAAACAGAGGGCGGACCGCAAAAATCGCATACAAATTTCCACCAAGAGTAGCGGGATTGGGGTTGCAGGATTTGTTTTAATACTAATTCTATTTTAGCCTGACAGCTTCTTCATTTAATACTTATCATGACTGTAATAAAAAAGGGTCTATGGACGACAGCAGTGGGACCTTTTATGCTTTCTTCCACAATGTTTAAACAAAGATATCCAATCATGTCAATGCAGACTGCAAGCTAGCGATGGGTCTCGCTGTGGCTAATCCACCCAGTTGTACTGGCGGCTTGGAGCATTGACTCCAGCAATCAGGGCTGGAGTCCCTCCTTCGTAACTGACCTGCTCCATAACACTAAGCTCGGCTCTGCCTAAACATTTCTACTCGGAGATGATGCCAGTTAATGCAGCTTTCAAATACAGAGATCATCATCTGCAAATATAACACTTGTCATCTAGAGACTTCAAAAACCCTTTTTATTTCTTGTGAAGAGTGTTCAGTGTAAGAATAAAAAGAGATACATTAAAGCTAACTTGGTATTATTATCTACAAACACTAGCTTAAATGACTAATCTTGTAAGCTGCTCGCAGTTTACTTTATTGAAATCCACTGCAAATGTGCTCCAACCCATGGTATCTATATGCAGAAGATTATAAATTGATTTTTTTTTTATGTTTAAGTTGGAAATGGTAAATTTCATATTTGTAAGTCCTTTAACTCATTATATGGGGATTTTTCTTGATTACTCTCTTGATATTTGCAAGGGCTTTTCAGGAGTAAAGAGTCTGTCTCTCCGACTATAAAGAGAAAACAGTTCATGTGACATGAAGCTTTGTCAAATGCATGAAAAAGCTGCCTAGATTAATTACTGTACTTTTGCTAACATTGAAAGCAAAATCAGTGATTTCTACTCTTTCTTTAAAGTACACAGGGGGGGCGGGGGAAAGGGTTCAAATATAATACTGCTGTAATTCAATATCTGCATGACTACAGTGTCATAGAGCAGTTTTAAGCAAAACAAGGACATGTTCTTACTATAACTACAGACGTTACTTCAATGAAGACATTTTCAGCAGTACAGGTTATTTTCAACCATGATATAAGTGCGGGATAATTTAAATTAATATAAAAGATCCTTTGGGGGGTTATATTTTTTAATTGCAATTACACAATGAATATTTGATACCTATATTTGGCATATAATGAGGATTAAAATTATACTCCCCAAACAGAGGTTTAATAACAATGTAAACTACTGAGAACTTCATTAAAGGGGCTAAGGGATTAGAAATGAGATTTAAAGGTGGCCAAGGGGAAAATCAGAAACTTCAAACACCTCTCTTAATATAAATTGCGATATTCAATATAAAACATGAAGAATTGATGTGGGCCTCAATCAAAGTGCTAAAAAGCTGCCTTTGATATCCAGCCATCCCCAAACGAAAACCGCATAGCTGAAGACCCTGCCCTCACCCCGAGGACCAGTGTGCTAAAGTCCAGCTCCAGCGGGAGCCGCGCTCAGCACCACGCGGGGATGTGTTGCCGGCTGCTTGGCCAGGCTCCTGCCTGCAGCTGGGGGTGGCATTGGTGCTGCCAGGTGTCCCCACCAAGGCTGGGGATTGCACCACAGACCTTCACAGCGTAAGCCTCTACAGCTTTCGCTAAGGAGCATATGTCTCTCGGGTTGAGAACAAGAGCAGACTCGTACTTTGCGGCGCAGCCGTAGAGCAGGATGCGCAGTGCTCACTGACCTGTGGGTATATTATGCATTATGCAGCGCATTTGCATTTGCTCCTTCTCCCCGAGCCAGCTGTGAGCTGAAAGTCTGCTCTGACCCAACGGTGACATTACCTGCCCAGGGTAGAAAGCCCATCCGTGACCTCCCCGTCTCTGTGAGCGTCCTGTGTACGTCAGACCATGCAATGGTGCCAAACCCTCTCCGTGGTGGGAAAGCACAATCTACCTCCTGCCTTACCCCATTTTGCAGAGGTGGTTGTAATGCCTATGGCACTGGTGCTGCAGCTGGGGCAAGGAGCTGGGAGGTCCTCATGTTTTAGTCTAGGATTTCAGGCATTCAAAATGAAAGGGTAAGATTTTCCATAAAGGGTCCTCACACAAGGCTCCCAAGCCAATCTTTGAGTATCTAGACAGGTATCAGAAAGCACAAAGTAATCAGCAGCTCCCTTAAGGTCCAGCAGCCGTCCCAAACTCAGGCTACATATTTTCATAAATCTGCATGTCCGATGTCAGGCATCTTTCTGCCCATCCCAGGTCAAACAGACAGGGCAGCTCACCTCCTTCCAATCCAAAAAGTCTTCCCCAGCACACACTGGGGACTCCCGCGGAGCACGAGGAGGCTGTGGGGCACACATTCCCACCTGCCTGAATCCCATCCCGCAGCAGAAGGTCCACCTTCGGGTATTTCACTGCAGGATCGTTCTTACAGTAAATAATTATTCCCAGAACCCAAATGCAGCCAAGGTGTCTCGCAGGTTGTTCCCCTCTCCTACTGACAAAGGCTTTGAGGCAGCTCACATCCCTTGAACATATTTTCTACCACATAAATAAGTCTAACTACACGCCTGTCTTTTCATGAGCAGACAGTGTTATTTCCAGCTGCAGCAGTTTGCGTCACTTGACTAAGAAGCTATATATATGCACATATCTATACATCTATATGTATAGATGTGTGCATGTATGTGAGTACATACATATGCTGTATATGGATGCATATAGATCTATATGTATGTATCAGTGTATATTTGCATATACGTGTATCTGTGCGCATTCACCTGGGTGTTCGGCAGGGCAGGCAGCCTGTCCTACCTTGGCCAATGTCATCAGCTGGGCAGCGCCGGTAGCAGTTCACAGCTAGAAATGAATGATATAACTGCAGCGTGCAAAGTAGTGCCTCCTCTCAGCTCCGACTGCTTTTGTTGTTACTTCTTTCTTAATCATCTCTCACTGATATGTGGGAGGAGATTCTGATGATGAATATGTGTTAAATAATTTGCAAGCATTCATTTTCTTGTCCTGGTTTTCCAACGTACCAAACTGGCATAAATATTGGCAGAATTTCCTTTCACCCTCCCAGGGATCCTTGCCTTGCTCACCATCCCGAGTCCTAATCTCTCTAATATGTTGTTGGGTCAGTTATCCAAGATGGAGTGCATACATCCTTTCCAGACTAATTTTCTTCCTCTTTTGCTTTTGCTAACATTGGCTTTGATGGGAGATTTGCCCGCTCCCTCTCTGCTCATCGGATAAATCTGTGCCCCACCCTACGCAGAGGGAAGAACGGATGGAGTAGCTAGGTTTTTTTGGACATGAAGTGGTACCTTTGTGGGTCCCTAATTCACCCTTCCAAGTCTCATAATTGCCAACAGAGGTCTTTTTCCCTTCTCATAATGTACAAAATGATCTGCCCTTTTATGATTGCCTTGAGAATATCCCACAAAGCTGACGGTGAGGGAGCAGATGCCTCATTCAATTCCAAATAGGAGGAAATCTGTTGTCTCAAATAATCCCTAAATTCAGACACTTTCAGCCAGCTATTATCAAGAGACCACATTTTAAGAGCAGATGTGTTATTAAGGCTGAGAAATGTTATGAGTACTTCGTGATCTGACAAATGAATTCAGGCTATCCAGCATTCCAACATTTGATCTTTTAATAATTCAAAAAATGAAATAGAAACCGCTGGGCGGGGAAGGAGGACTCCCACAAGACACTGACCTGGAATTTTAGGCTTCGCTTACATTTTCTGGAGAATATTACCAGTGGAGATTTAGGCTCCTGCTGCCTGCACCGATATTATCATTTCTTCCCTGTGATGGCTAGACCTCTGCCTTACGAGCCAGTCTCATGTTTTTGCCACCCGGACTTGTGCTGTGCTCCCGTCTAATGAAAAGGTTCATTTAGATACAGCGGCATTTCGAGGCTACTAAAAAGACGAGTCTGGTTCTCATCTCACTGAGGCGTGTGTGACCGCGCTACCTGCCACGAAGAACTTCTGCTTTGCACGTGTGAGGGAGGTTAGACACGTGGCCGGGGTCGTGCCCAAAGGGCATGAACAGTCCGTAAAAGTTTGCCTTCCCAATGTCACAGCTAACTTGCGTTTCACTGGGCAGCGCATAAAAATTGCTGCAACTCTCTTTAAGCAGGGGACTGGAGAAATGGCTTGTTTTCTCTCCTGCCATCAAGTTCCTCCCTCCAGCTGATGCTTGAGTTGGTGTCCTCAGGGGAAAACGGAGCCTGGCTGCCTACGTGGGCAGCAGGTGAGAAGTGAGCAGTGCTGCAGCCCCGCGCGATGGGGAAGTCCACAAGCAAGCGTGTGCAAGAAGGGCAGGAAGGCACCGCGGTAGGAGGTGCCGGAGCACTGCCGTCTAGACAGCAACCAAATGAGCAGTCTGGGTGTAGAGGAGCGTACGTGGCCGTTTACCTGGCTGCCATGAGTTCTCTTGCTCGCCACTGGTGCTGCCCGCAGGGCAACCTGCCATGGGCTCCTTGGCTACAGGCTGACACCAGGAGTGCTTTGTCCTACTCACAGCCACAAAGGTGAGGAAGCCTCTCCCTCACCACTTCGTTGGTGGGTTTGGTAGCGTTGCCTTCACAGGTTCCCCCTTTCCCCTTCTGCATCATTTGAGCTTCCAGTATGCTATAGCTGCTATCTGGGGAGACAAGCAAACTGTGACAGATGTACTGAGCCTTTTCAGCACCCACAAACTCTCTGCTCCTATTTGTACAGCTCAAAGACAATGAAAAAAATCAAAAATCTTTACATTTTCTCCAGCTCTGCTGGGGTCAGTTTATCTGATCTTCTTTCCAGGGGAGGATGAGTACGTACCACCATTCTCAGCGTGCAGACCAAGAAAGCACGGCACCGAGAGGGTTAGTGATTTCTCCACGTAAGAAGTATCAGTGTCAGAAATCAGAGGCACTGTTGCATCACCTGGGTTGCAGTGCCGCTCCACAAAACCACAACAGATGCAGGGTCCTTTCTCATCACATGTCCTGGGCTACACTCACCTCTAAGTAATTGCAATGGGAATCCTTGGAGACGAAGGCAGACAAACCCTTGCAAAGAAAATTCCAGTTAGAAACTGCATCACCAGGGACCAGCCCTAAAGCAGGAAAGCTGCAGATAAAGCTTTGATGCCTAAGTGAGACAGCTGCTCAGACTGAAAACTCTTTCGTGTGCTTCTAGGCTTTCTGCTCAGCATTCCCACAGAAAACCTTTCAGGTTTTTATCCATGCCCCCTTCAGTGTTTCCTACTAACTCTGACGCTTGCAGATTTGAGGTTGGAGAAGGGGCCCCGTGACCCCAAGTGAGGCAGGGCTGCAGTAATCCCAGGGAGCCTTTAGGAGTGTCTTGCAGCACCCACATCCCCTAGTAAGCTGGATTTGCCACTACCAGCAGCAAGAACATGCTGTGTTGGTCCAGGAACCAAAGCCAAACGCTGCTCAGACATGCCATCTGTAAAAAATAATGATACCCTCCTCCCCACCATTCTGGGATTTGTACTTCAATTTGGTCATTCTGAGCTTTTCTGATCATTAGGGAAAACCTCCTGCCTCTGAGCAGGTTTCTTCAAAAAGCATATTTTGACATCTTTTACTTCTGAGCTGAAAAAGCAGCAGCCTGCATAGAAACCTAGTTCTCCTCACTCAGATGTACCACATTTTAAATTCAGAAACAAAGAGATGCACATGGGTAAGTGAAAGCACATCTTGCAGAGATCATCCGAGTGCTCCTACATCTTTCAGACTACTACCATAAGCACAACTTGTCGACCACTCCATCCGAGGGAAGAAATGAGAAATTATGAGGGTCACTGAGCACTCGGTGTATCTCCAAGTGCTGCAGTTATTTAACGAGCCGGCTATTGTAGCGGTGACACCAGGAGAAGGGCCGCGCTCCTCAGTGGGCTCCACACGCTCCACTGCCTGTGCACTGAGGTGGCTCGGCCACCACGGAGAGGATGAGTTTGCAAACCCCCCCAAATGGAGACTGCTTCCCGACAGCCGGGGCTGGGGTGTTATCCTCATGTTTGTGATTCTTTTTCACAGGAAGATTGCAATGTGTGGGTTTTGTTTTTTTCTTTTTTTTTTTTTTTCTTTCTTTCTTTTTAAATGCACATTTAGTCTGAGCAGTAATGCAGGAGATCTGAGGTGCTAATATATGATGTGAGGAAGGACTGAAGTCTCCTGGGGGGTGGGGGGGGGGGGGGGTCTTTTTGGCAATGACTTGCCTCAGTGAGAGATTTGAATGAGGAATGCTACGTGCACTGAAAATCACTCACAGGACACATGCACACAGAGGTGAAGGCTTGGTTGGTGCAGGGGGAGAGCTTCCCCTCCTCACAGTGCCCCCCTCATGCCCCTTTTTCTCCATCCCTGGGATACTTGTCCCACCCTGGTTTCTCCATTTCCCCCTTCTCAGCAGCCACGTGATGCTTCCCCAGCAAATTCTTCTGTGGGTCAGACCTGCTGGTACACATGGTGCTGCAGGGACAGGACTGGCTCATTTCCAGGTCATCTCTAAAACGAATGGGATTTAATATGTGCAAGAGGCTGGATTTGTGGGTAGAGGTTAGAAAAGCTACTGTTTTCCAAATTGGATTCCTTACTCCTCAGGACAAGCAATGATGCCAGGTTTTCTGCTGCAGACATAACCGTCATGCCGTTGGCACAAGCAGCCCCACCAGGTTGCACCAGTTCTAAATCAGTTACTAAAATAAATAGCAGTACTAGTTAAATTAGTTATTTCTGGTCAGAAAATGAAGATGAATTAGCAAAAACAGATCAAATACTGCAAAAAACCCCTGACATTTTAAATTAAGACTTTTTTTTCAAGTCAAGATTTTGAAATGGAAAGCAAAGGTTTTAAAAAAGCAAGCAGTAGACATTTTAAAAAATGAGTGATACCCCACACACTAACTTTTTGCCTATATTCTGCCATAATAAAAGACATCTCTGGGATCAAAGCTAATTCCATCAGGAGTTGCGATAGGTGTCCTTATAGCATGCATATACTCTCTTTACAACATGAAAGATCAAAATCTTTCCAATTCGTTTAGAGGTTTATAAATGCTAGACTGCTTGGTCAGTATTTGTTTAAAAGGTAAAACCAGGACAGTGGTTTAGTTGCAAGGTCAGGTATTTGACAAAGCGGAGTTGCTTTCAGCATGGTACACAATGCCTAGAGGTATCTGGAAAGAAAGGGATCTGTGGAAAGGACACCTCTAGTCAGTAGGCTTATATTTGCCACTCAGGATATTTAATAGTATCTCTGAATCACAGAACAGTTGAGGTTGGAAGGGACCTCTGGATGTCATCTTGTCCGACCTCCCCGCTCAAGCAGCATCACCTGCAGCTGGTTGCCCAGGACTGTGTCCAGACAGCTTTTGAGTATCTCAAAATATCAATCCAGTATCTTGGATGGAGACTCCACAACATCTCTGGGCAACCTGTGCTGGTGCGTGATCACCCTCACAGTGAAAAAGTGCGTCCTGATGTTCAGACAGAACCACCCATGTTTCAGTTTGCCTGAAGTCCATTGCCTTTGGTCCTGTCACTGGACACCACTGGAAATAACCTGGCTCCATCTTCTTCACACCCTCCCTTCATATATTTGTATATGTTGATGAGACCCCCTCTGAGCCTTCTCTTCTCCAGGCTGAACTGTCCGAGCTCTTTCAGCCTCTTGTGATAGGAGAGGTACTCCAGCCCCTTAATCATCTTTATGGCCATTTGCTTGACCATCTCCAATAACTCCATCCCTCTATTACACTGGGGAGCCCAGACCTGGACACAGCACTCCAGGTGTGGCCTCACCAAGTGCTGAGCAGAGGCAGGACCACCTCCCCTGACCTGATGGCAACACTCCTCCTAATGCAGTCCAGGGTATCATCAACCACCTTTGCTGCAGGGGCACATGGCTGGGTCATGTTCAGCTTGGTGTCCACCAGCTCCCCCAGATCCTTTTCTGCAAAGCCACCAGCTGGCCAGTCGTCCCACGTATGATACACATGATGTTGCCAAGTGCAAATCTAGGAGGCAGTTTGCTGTAATTAGAAAGGTTTTGTCAGCCCTGGTGTCCCGTGATACCTCGAATAGGTGGTGTCCTCAGCAGTAGGTATACAGGGTATACTTCTCTCTTTAGCGATACATAGGGCAGACTGCCATCAGTAGTGGGCAGAGTTAAGGTTCACAGAGCTCGAAGGCTGAATCTTTCAAGTATATTTTGAAATATCTTGAAAACTTTGCCTTAGCTTAGAATTTCCGAATTGAATATGAAATAGACTCAACATAGGAGACTATTTTTTTCCTTATAGTACATATCTGCATTTACAGCCCAAGTGTGTTAATTAAGCATTTGATATACGATTTTTTAGGGATTCCTTCCTCTACATTTTCTTCAAAAATGTCTTGGGTAAATCTTGCTTGTGAAGGGAGACCGTCATTATTCTAAGCAAAAAAATAAGGGAAAAAAGTCTGTTCTGTGCAAAGCCTGTGTGCTCTGCAGGAGTTTATTTGTAGCAGTTATGATCACAGAAGGAGTTCTGGGTGATAAATACGTCCAAGCCTTCAGTGGCAGATCTTTATCAGTGCTGGAACGCTATACGGTACTAATGTCGTATTGTCAAAGCGTCTGGGTTTTCCCATGGATGGTGTTTCTTCCTCTGTGGACTCCAAGTTACACAAATCCTGTGGTCACTTGTTTCAATACGTAATAAAATCTGGCTACTCTAAGGTACACCCAAGGTATATGCTTTCCTGAAATTTCAGACTTGAGTGTCACTATGGTACCATCCAAAAATCAGAGTGCTAGTGGGCAAGAAGGCCAGTATAAATAAGATGATTTCTAATTCTTAGGGCAAGAAGACATTTAGATAAGATATCCGCAGGGACGGGGGGGAAATCATTATTTTTTACAATTTCATGTTGTCAGGAAGGCAGGTCTTCTTAACGCTATTTTGAGAAACAAAGCAAAACACCTAGCAAAAGAGTAAATCTATAAACCCATAAACCTACGCTTATTCAGGTCAGATTTTAGGTTAGGTGATGCCAGAGGGATAGAAATTGCTTTTTTACCAGCAATCCAAGTACATCGTTATCTACAGAGAATTTACCATCTTCCCATAATAATATCCCATCTCTAGAAATACACTTATCCCTTAAAAGCAATCAGCTGCAAATTTGAATATAACCAAATTCCTTAGGAAAACATTTTAGCTATGCATATTTTCCAGTATTGCTCCCTTCTCTCTTTCTCTTTGTTCCTGTTGGTGATGGGCAAATCGGTGTAAAATCATGGCAGGCAGCAGGACCTTTATGCACTTTACCACAGCCTCCTTATTACACTGGGCTTAGGTAACAGGTTTGCACCTTTTTTTGTGTGAAGAGGAGAACTTGCCTTCGCAGCCTTGCATGCAGAAAGGCCTGTCTACAGCAAATCAAGTTACAATTTTGAGCCACATTCTGCTTTCCATGTTTGCATAAAACTCCCACTGACATGAATAAGAGTTCTGTGTATATCATGCTGTGTAATAAATAGCATTCAAAACAGAACCTATGCAAAGCTTTCTCACTGTTTTGGGCTACCAATTTATCCTTGTATTTACAGAATATTGATGTAAGCAGATGCCCAAACTGCCTGTCATTTTTAAAATATGCAGAGATGAGTGCGACAGTGGCTACTGAGTACAAAACCACCGCAAACTTTCTGGGGCTACGATCTCGCTGCACTTTCCCAGCGAAAGATGCCCTCACCCTGACTCAGCTCTGTGCACACAGGCACACTCACCCTCTTGGCAACTGGTGTGCAGCTGAGCTCACCCTTGCCTTCACTGGCACTTTGGCTTCCTTGCAGCTATGTTGGGGACGGGGGAGGAAAAAGAAGCACAACTCCTGATCCACCAGGTTCTATGTGGATGGGTTTTGTACAGCTCTGTCTGCCTATTAAAAGGAGCGGATCCTTTGCGATCCCTTGGGCTGTGAACAGAAAGCAGAACAGCAGCTTCCACAGCCATCAGAGGCACAACAGACCGGTTCTCTCTTCCCATAACACACAGACCTCTGACTCTTCCTGATTTCCAACATCAGAGGGAAGACTTTCCTCTCCTGTCTCCCATCTACGACGTTCTCTCCAAGTTTCTGGGTTTTAATAAGGCAATTGACAAATAGCATCAACACAGCATAAATCAAAATGCTAAATATTTATGTGCCATATAAATCTCAGAAAATGCTGTCATCTTTTGTCTACCCGTTTCAGAGCCTCAGCATGCTCATTACTTGTGCTAAGGGGGCCAGGGAGAAAATGAGTAACTAAGCTGGTTGTGAAAGTAATTTCCCTCACTGAAAGTCTGATATAAGCATAATGAGAGGCAAGCGGGGCACACCACATCGATGTATGGAGATTGCCATCAGCAAGCACCACCCTCAGAAATGTTGGGATGGCTCTGCTAGGTATGATACCCAGTTTCCTGAATTTTCGTGAATATTATCCTTTGATTAAAGCTCTTCCCAACCAGTTTTGGCCTAGGGCTCATTTCATCCACTGCTGTCCTCTCCCAGCAGCCAGCACAAGCCCCAAGTGTGTTGCTGGCACCTTCCTGAGCCGTGTCCCCCCAGTGGGTGCTGGTCCTGGCCATCCTCGTCCTGCCTGCGCTGCTGGGGAGCACTGGGGGAGCAGAGGGCAGTCCAGGACTGCTCTTCCCAGCTGTGACCCACCTCCAGAACAGAAAAATTGAGAAACGCTATTCAGCCTGGCAGCACGCAGCAGCTCATTGACTAGTGTCCTCCAACACTTGACTTCTTCCAAGCCAGCAAAATAGCTCTGTGCCTGCAGCCTGTGTGTGTGTGTATGTGCTTGCATGCCTGGGTGCATGCAAATCAGCTTTCCAAAAGCACCCTGTCCTTACTGAGTGTGCTTTGGAGATTTGCCACTCTACAAATATTGGAAAAGCCCTGTGGAGCTATTTTATTTTATTTTTGAGCATTGCTAATATATGACAACATCGTTTCCACCCTTTGCAGTTTTCCACAGATGATTTCTACGTTATTTCATGTTGATTCTAAAACCATTTAATAGGGTTTCCACGGAGCTCAGCCATCTTGTGAAGGAAAATAAGTGGTTCTGCTGCCCTGAAGAAGCCAGAGGAGACAACTCTCAAAAAGATATCTGAATGCATGCTTTGTGTTGAGGAAGAAGAGTCACTCCGACAAGAGCAAAAAGCTGTAGCTAGTAAATCAGAAATTAAAATTCAGTTCTCTGCACAGGAAAAGCCACTTTCAGGTCAAAGAAGTTCTGGCTGTACAACATCTACAGCAAGGCACCAAACAATAACACCCTGTATCGTGATAGGAAAGATACAGTGACACGTTTGTAATGCTGTCACTGGTGACACTTATTTTAAGAGCTGGGAGCTTTCAGTTAGTGACTACTGAGTGATAATGGGCCCTCCGGTGTCTGCACAAAACTGGTTCCCATAAAACTTTTTCATATTCAAAATTTTTCATTTTTAGCTGTCTTGGATGTGGCAATTAATTTTGGAGCCAAGGAGACACTCCTGTGCATTTCCATGAAAATAAGTCACTGTTTGTATGTTTACTCAGAAGGGGATGAAAAATATTTAGTGATTTTCTACACCTCACTTATTGATTGTACAGCTAAGAAATCTGACATTTGTGAGGTGTGCTGGTGGAATGAAAAACAGCAAATTCCCAGTCTTATTTTTTATTTTTGTAATTTTGATTTTGGTTTTTGAAAGTAAGAGCACGGTATCTATTTCTATCGTATATTTTAATGTTAAGTGTTGGCCTTACAAGATCTTTTAGGATGCATGAAAATCCACTTTAACTTGTAAACAACAGGGAAAGACAGAAGCATACAAAATAATTAAAGGGGAGATAATAATGATTACAAGTGATTTGGGGCTGCTGTTTATGATAAAAACTGTCCACAGCTTTGTATTATGAGACAATGGGTTTGGCAGCATACACCTCTGCTTAACATTAACAATTTGAATTTAATTTACCATATCGTTCAGGTTGATTTTTTTCCCTTTTTTTTTTTTTCTTTTTTTTTTTTTAATTTCTGATCCATCAGCTTTGGCCTTTCCAAGAATGAGGTTTGTGAAAAATATGTTGTTTTGCCCAAATTTAAATGTTCTGGCAACTTTTTCTTGGATCCATTGTAGCATTCCCATGCTTCGAAGCAGGGCTTGAAATCTGGCAGGGGATTGGACTCAAGTTCAAGGCTATGCCTTGTACCATCTTTCTGAAAATCCACCTAATTTGGCCAATGCATGCTTTTTTTGGGGAAAAAAAAAATCTCACTTCATAGCTGCGCAGTGGAGACTCTATGGATGTTAGCAGATAAAACCCCCAAGAATACCACCGTCATGAAGCATGCTCCATCTCATCATTATCTCCAAGAGACAATAGGGACCGAACATGTACCTCTCCGTGAAATAACAGAGCATGCCTGAGGCCAGCGTTACGGGAGAGAAGCCAGCCTTTCCCTGTAATAGCTGCTCCAGGCTGAGTTAGAGCCAGCACTGAGAAGAGGGGCCATATCTGCCACGTACAAGGCTATATCTGCATGGTACCCTTGGGTTATGTTCATGCTGATGGACCTGCAAGCATGTCCAAACTCTCGTAGGTGGGTATTCATCAGGTTGCCACTCAACTGGCTTCCAGAGGGGCAGACAGAGGCTCTGTTGAGGTCTCTGATGCAGATGACCAGGGAATCAGGACTGCAGATCACAGAACCTTGAGTACTTTCTGCTCAGTCAACTTACTGCCACTGTGACACTCCTGGGAGGGGCTGTTTAAGTTGGAGGCTTCAGATGCAGAGGAGACAGCAAGTGGAATGAGGATGGGAAAAGAGATGGAAAAAATTAAACAAGGGGTCTGTTGACACCGCAACTAGGAGAGCAAGATCAGCTGGGATTGGGATTATCTGGACAAGTAGGCTGGGAATGGGAGCCAGTGGCTGGAAGCAACAGAGCATTGAAATGAGCCCCCGAGGAGTTGGGGGCAGACAACGGGATCATCTGTGGAGCCAGGACAGGAGGAAGGCTGGGTCCCAGGGGGATGATTAGACTGGGAGGGGCAAAGAACCGAACTGGGAAAGGAAGACAAATGTGGTAAGGAAGCAGTTGTAGAGGATGGCCTGGGAACAAGAAGGAAAAGTGCCAACACAGAGATGCAGAGGAGCACCAGGACTGGACAGAAAGCTCAGGAAATCTTAACTAGGCCTGTTGGACAGTATGAGGAAATAAATGCAGACCATAAATCAGAGTGCAAACTGTCAGGGAAAGACTGGATGTAGTGAGGTAAGGAGCCTGGGCTAAGTAAGTGTGAAGTCTAAAAGGCAAGAGAAATGAGAAGGCAAAAATAGGGATCAGAGAGGTTGGGGCATAAATCATTTAGAGGACAGGAGATGGAATAGGTCAAAGCATGAGGAAGAACGAGTATGACCAGCAGAGTGCATTTCTTAGTCATTTTCCTACAGCATCTGGGAAGAACTGTACTGTTATGGGGGATCCCAATGGATTTCCAATTTGGAGAAATGTGTTCACAAGAGAGCACTGTAGATGAGACCTCTTTGACACAAGAGACATGGCAGCCAGCATGAGGAAATTCCAGTTTGGACTTCGTTACGGTGTGTATGATGAACCGGAAGTTGGTGGCTGCTTAGGGGCATTTTTCGTGACCTGACTGCACTTACTACAGCAAAGACAGTAACCCCAGTGGTACGCATACTTGACACTTGAGAAGGGCTAATACCTCAGGGTGATAAGAAACTGGGAGCAAAAATTTGCAAAGACACCAAGAAAGGTGTGTAAGAACACTCAAGTCATAAGGTCAAGAGGTCAAGCTTTCACAATTAAGAAAAAGGGCAGATTTGAGTCTGACAGCTCCTCCTGTTTGCAAGGCAAAGAGGAGCCACAGCTTAGGGGGAAAAAAATGCAAATGGAAGGGCAAGAGAGACCAAACCAGAGGCATACACATTTTTGCAAAAACAAAGCAGGTTCAAAGAGCAGGGGAAGCAGCAGACTGAGAAGGTCAAGAACGATTTATTTAATATAGTCAAATCAAAAGGAACTGGCATCAGCCTATTATTGGTGGGGGTGATGCCAACGTTGTTAATGATGCAGAAATACTCAGTGCGTATTTTTGTTCTACTTGGGAAGAAGTAGGGCAACATATCAGTATCAAATGAAGATGTGAAAGTCCTTTCCAATCTACAAATAACTGAAAAGTATATTAAATGACTGCTAGAGAGATGAATATTTTAATATTAGCTGTTTTGGATAAGTAGTGTGCAAGAGCTGTAAAAAGTTTTTCTGAGAAAATCTCTTTCCCACTATTATTTCTGGCAAATATTTGTATATGAAGGAAATCCTGGAAGGCTCCAGAAGATCCTACATGACATAAGGCAAACCATAGAAAGCATATTTTCCACAGTGGATATTAACATCACCTACTACAGTCTTTGGTGTGGAAGTCCTGATCTCCCACATGCAGGCGGGAGCCCATGTGTGAAGCACAGAAAGCCCAGGAGCCCCACAGGTGTCACCTCGAAGAACTGGACCCTTCTCACCTCCCTGTGTGATCCACCATCTATAAACAGGAATAATTCTGCACCCTCATCTCTGAAAGGTGTTGTGAAAATGAACCTCACCAGTGCAACAGGGATAAGTACACTAGAAGAGTCTGCAGGAAACAGAATCGCTCCATCTTCACATCGGGGTCTGAACAGTGGTCAGTGAACAAGGCACAGGGTCTTGCACTGAGCACAGACCCAATATAAATAGCTGCTCATTAAGTGAGACCACCTGCTCCATGAGCTGGATGAGGCAGGGACTCTGTGGGACAAACAGTGCAGGATTAAGCTCATGTAATTAAAGACTGCCGCAACGTGTGTACGCACAGAGGGGCCAAACTGGAGCTCTGCAAGCCAGCTTAGCAGCGGCCCTTTGTAGCTTCTCAGCACTTGGTTTTGGCACCCTTAGTAATGACCTTTCACTGCGGTTTGTGTGTGTACCGTCACTACGTAGTCTTTGATAAGGGACCAAAGCTTATGCAGCATTGCAGAACTCATTGGAACCTCTTTTAATTCCCTCTGAGACATCACTGGTGTGAAACAAGACAAAAGGTGGTACAGGGAGTAGACAAAAGGAGCTATGAGACCGTTTGTATTGCAGAACACATCCAGTGAGCAAGTGGGAAGGAAAAGAGAAAGGACAAATGCCGAACGTGATGCTTGCATGACAACTGCCAACAAATGCCTCTTTGTCTCCCTAAGACCCCAAACTTGGGGGAAGTTTGCCTTCTGATCCCAGTTCCAGCTCTGTGACTCAAGCTTCACTCTCTAGATCTGCAGTGTATCTTCCCATTTATCTCTTAACTAAGATAATTTCTGAGTCCTATATGAGTCATCAGTGGGTTTTATATAGAAACCAAAGAAGGTTCTTCCAGTCTCTCAGTAAGATATGCCGTGCTGCCAGGGAAGCACTTTTGGTTGTTCTGACGAGCAATTGTAACTGCTCTGAATTGCCAGAAATACCGTCTGAAGAGCAAAAGGATCATTTGCCATCTAAATCCAAAAGGGTTTATAATGCAATCTTTGTGTCGCCTGAATGCGTTGATCCCACCTTGCAATCGCTGATATTAGGCTTTGCAAACTGGCCAGATCCCAGTGGGTATAATTTTCAGGCTGGCTAACTCACAGGGTTCGAGTGATGCCACTCGGGGGCTCGGAGCCAGCGGAGGGGAGGGGGTGGCGTGCAACACACGGGAAGGGGTCTGAGTCAGGGCTCCTGAGAGCAAGGAGACCTGCCTCCTCTCTCCTTCCTGCTTCTGGAAACCACTCCTTGCAAGCCGGGTCCACTCGCTGACAGCCACCTACCCTGCAGTTAGGTCCTGTCCTTTCTCAGCTGAGACAGGAGGGACAGGTGGCCCATGCCGGAAGCAGTGGCTGCGGCACAGGAGCAGGGGGGGGATCCTGGTCGAGAGCCCAGAGCTGCCATGTGACAAACAGGAGGCCAGGTATTAACAGGTGGGTGAGAAGACAGGGGCTGGCTGCCTGCTCAGGGAAGCGGCCGTTTTAAAACCAAGGCGGCAAGGATCACAGGGAGAGCGTGCACGGTGGGGAGGGCATATTTTGAAGAGGAGGAGGAAGGAGCTGTTTTGGAATTGGGTGTAAAGCCATTTGTTTGGAGGAATGCCAGGGTAACAGTAGGTGCCCAGAACAAATGCGCGCAGCCATCCCAGCACTCAGAGCCCGCATGCTCGTCCTTCGCAGTACCTAAGTAGGTCAGCCCATTTCTTCAACCTTTCCTCTTCCCTTTCTCACTTGCTCTCTTTGTGGGAGGTGGCGGTGGCGGTAGCAGAGGGGCTACACCCGTTTTCACTGATTTCCAACACTGTCTACGTGTGAACAAGAGAAGCGGAGAGAAGCTAAAGCTGCTTTCTTATTAACAGCTGGTGACAGTCCCTTTACACAGTGTGTGTCGCATTTCTTAGCCGAGGTAGAAAGGAGTGAAAGAGGAAGGCAGTTATTTAAAGTTTAACATTACAGATGAATTACAAGGATATTCTGAGGCTCACAGTCCCCCTCAGCAATTCTGCGAGCCCCGAGGCTGGCCTCGCCACACCTTTGCAAGTGACTATTTTAGGCAAGTGCGCTCATCGGGTTCGGGAGGACGACTGCTCCAAGTAATTCTGGGATGCAGGTTTCGCACCACAGGATGCCAGCGGGATCCAGTGAAGGTTATGGACTGTCTAGCCTGAACTCCATCTGTGCCCTGAAGTTTCCTCTTGGCTGGGCACCGCTGAAGGACCAGAAGCAGCCAGTAGGAAGCAGTAGGCACAAGGGCTCATGGGGAATTTAAGCCATCTGAACGTGGCACTCAGTTTTTTAAGACAACGTTTTTTTTAAATGCTGTGAACATATTGCACCCAATTATAATTGCGTTATGTACTCCGTGCCATGCTATGAGTGCATGCCTCCTCCTAGCTATGGAGGGGCAAATCTGACATACATACAACAAGTGTGCTGTTTTCTCCTATGTAGCTTCTCCCAGCCCGCGTATCACGATAGTATTTGCATGCCTCCCAGTAGGGCACTGAACTGTGTGGCTAACATCTGCCACGTGTTGTTTGTTCTGTCCTCCTCTCCCAAGGAAGGAGGTGAGTGTAGTGAAGCATCTTGTTTTTGCAGCACATTTGTTCGGCTTTTGCTTTCGCTGCATGCGGAGCTATGTATTTGCGTTAGCGAAAGTAAGGGCACAGAAACGTGTCCTGCAATCGGAAATGCCTTTATTTCAGTAAGGGGAATTATGGCTAATTAAGTCAAATTAAAAAGGGAAGGGAGACTTGATTTTCTTTATTCTCAGCATACTCTGTTTGACAAATGGGTCTTAACCACAGATGACAGTATTAGCTTCAGCCTTTCAGACAAGGAAATCTTGGCTGCTATTCCCTCTGCCCATTTATCTATGATAAATTTAAAGACACATGTTCTCCCTTCCTAGACAAACACTCTTCAGCTCTTTTTTTTGATCCAACAGGAAAATAGGTTTGAAATCTCTTTATATGTGTCCTTTTTTCCCTTTCTTGGAATGGGCAGCTTTCTACACGATACAGCCCGTGGACCCTGCCAAACACTAACACTGGCTCTGGACACAGCTCTGGTTCGTGGCAGTGCGGGTCTGCACCCGGTTTGGTGGCAGGGGCACTTCTGAAGCCGAGGAGCGTGGCCTATATGCACTTCTATCTCGAGAGCTGTATTTTAAGTATTTTCACCTTTGTGTTATGCAGGGGTTTATTAACAATCCTTAATCAAGCAAATAACCAGTATCATTCAAAAAAAACCAATTCTGGTATTCTAGGGGGCACTGAAATGTAGGACAGGCTGACTTTTCAAGACTGGAGACAAAATCTGTATTTTAGCCAGAAACTGAAGCATCATTACTTGAGCCCAGAGGTTACGTCCTATGCAGTGGGGGTGTGTTTTTTCAGCTCTTATGGTTTGATTTGATTTTATTTTTTTAGTTAGAATCCTCTCAGAGATTTTCTTGCAATCAGTATGAAAACAAAACCACATCTGTGTTGCTTTTAACAATAAGTTGATTTACACTTTTTCTGTGTGTATTTTGAGATGTCCTGATTTCATAGGGACCAAGTGAGAATTTCTTTGCTTTATGCCATAGTAAAATGCTCAGTTTCTTACAATCTTTGCCACTGCCTTTCAGGCACTCTGTCTCATCCTGCACTTGCTGGGCTGGTGTTATGACAGAAAACAAACACAGGTCACGAAAGCATTAAAGGGAGCAAATAGTGCCTTTAATCCTGGAGGTGTGCCATGCCAGAAGCGTCAAAGCTGAGACTCTCCTGATGTCCATGACGGGCCTCCAAGGCAGGTCAGCTCCCAGCCTGCGCCAGCAGCCCTGGACTGGGAGTGCTTCGGAGATGGATGCTGGCGAGGTCTGTGCCACGTCTCCGAGGTCCAGCATGGCATGTAGTGTTTCTGGGTGTTGAACACCCATTAAAAGACTCAGTCCCTAGGCCTTGCAGGAATGTAAGACTGCAGTTTCTTCTTGTTAAAGTTCTTCTGATGTTAAAGCAACTCTAGAGGAGGAAAAAAATAACAATAGCAGCGAATACACTGAACACCAGGCCAGCGCAATATGAAGCCTGCTCTACAGTTAACCCATGGGCTAATGGAGGAGGCTACCGAGCCCGGCCCTGGGGCATGCTGCAGGGTGGCGAGATGGCCTGCTGGGCTGTCCCCAGGCCCCTCGGGCAGACCACCATCACCAGACACCCCCATGCCACAGCCAGGCCTGGCCCTGGCCTGAAGCGCACTGCCCCGAGCCCCCACTGCCCACCCGGCCTTGGCCCTGCTGAGGCCAGGAGTCAGCGCTGGACCTGGAAGAGCTGGCGGGTGTCCACTCCTCCCTGCCTCCCCCACAAACATTTGTTTGTCTTAAATACAGCTTTTTTTTCCCCCCTTGGGCTGCCACAGATTTTCCACCTCGGCCGCCAACCAACGGCCGGCGGGGGACGTTCGTTAGCGGCCATGAGGAAGGCCGCCTCTCCCGGTGCCAGGCCTTTCTGGTGAGGGAGGCAGGCAGCAGCTTTGCGTAAAATGCCGAACAACCTTCCTTGTTTTCCTTGGTTGCCAGGGTAGGAGCTGACAGTGTCCCCGAAGGACTCCCCGTGACATGGCGGGGACAATGGGAAGGTATGTTTTCTTGACCCGCTGCAGGAAATCCTGTGCGTCTTGCCGGGGAACGCAGCATTTTCCTGCCCTGTCTGCAGCCGGGCTGCGGCTCAGGGGGCCCGTGGCAGCCCGCTTCAATGTGCTGTCTTTTGAACCTCCCTTAAATTTTAAGTCGGTTCTATTGGGTGCCCAGGCACCTGCTGGGGGCCTGGTGTGCTGTGGAGGTGCTGGGTGCTGGGGGAGGGGGGGGCAGCATCCTTCCTCTGGCACTGAGGGGGGACAGTTCATGCTGTAAACAACGGTGAGCCTCCCAGCTATCACCTGCTATCAGTCACAGGGGCGATGCTGTCTCTCCTGGCTGGAGCTGAGCTGACCGTTTCTACTCGGCATTACCATTGCTGTTGATTAACTGATATTTTTTTTTTTTTTTTAAAGAAACAATTCGGAAAGTGACGCATTACTTCTGCCTGTGGACAGAGTGAACAGCTGAAACGTGGGAGTCCAGACTACAGCTGTGTGACTACGGCTTTAAAAAAAAAAAAAACACGCATATTTTAGTGAATAAAAACTACTGATTCCCTCTGCTGGTGTTAGGGACCTTATTTACTTACCAAGGCTGGGGTAGTGGGGGTTCTAGTCACCAGCCTATCTGCGAAGGGAAAAGAGAGACAAGCGGGAGAAGCCATGACCTGTTCACAACTGAGGGTGTTTAAAGCACAGCAGTCACCCTGCCTGGCCTCCTTCCTCCGTTCCACCCATACATCTGTATCTTCTTCTCTTGGTCATCGCTTAGGGTCCTGTCATGCAAAGCATCCTGACTGCCACAGGTGATTGCGTCCATCAGGGGAATGGTGTCATGCCTAGGAAATAAATATTCACACAGATAAATTAGCCTCAGAAAGGCTTCTGCAGCCATTTGGAAAAGCCTCACACTCTAAGACCCATCAAATGTTTAGGGAATGTGTGTGGATAATTTCTGAACAGGAAAAAATAGAACAAAACAAGTTTTTTCCTACGGTGGCCACACAAAGAGACAATGCCATTAAGGCTGGGTGACAGATCCATTAGAGAAAATGATTAGCAAAGACTCCAAATAACCTATTTATTGACAAATCCGGGGTGGCATTTTCATGTGTTTCTCTTTTTTTGCCCTAATTCCTTGCCTGGCAGCTATGAACAGGGGCATGCCCGTGAACTTGGTGCACACTGTGTGCCAAATTCATGCTGCGTGGAGAAGGCTGCGTTTCTTAGAAAATTCCTTTGCAAAACTAATGGGGCTGGCTGAAAACTTCTACCTTTCCCCTTCTCCCCTTCAGAAAAGATGCAGGAAGAGCAACACCTCCTGGAAACGTTTGTGCTGGAATTGTGCAGTTCCTTGCACTTCCAAAATAACTTCCCTTACACAAATGCCTCCAATGGCTACATGCCATTAGAGCATGAGGGACACCTCCTTGCTAATATGCTGTCTCCCAGCAGCTACCACAAGCAAAACCTTATCATTAATCTGTGCACCAGGGACAAATGCAGAGGCAAGTTGCTTGAGGAGAGGGACCTCACATAAACAGCTCCACAAAACAGATGTGGTATGCAATGTGCCACAGGACCTCAACATGGGAAACTTTCACCCTGCCCTAGGTGGGGCTGGCTTCTGGTCCCATGGTCAGTGGGCAAGGAAATGGGTGCTGCTTTCCTGGAAATCAGGCTTTAAACCTAGCAGCTGGAGGGTGAGAGAACACAGGAGTGGGGACTTTCCTCAAGCATTTTAGCCAGTGTGGTGTACAGGGGTACATCCTTTGATGTATCAGCATTTAACCATCTACCTCTCCAGCTGTTCTTCCTACGGATGCTGCACTCATCCCTGTAACCAGGAGATTGTGTCTCTGGGAAGAAATGTTTGCACAGGGAACATATACATATATTGGGGTACTGTTACAAGTGCTGAGAGGTTTTATCATCTGGTTTTTTGCCCCCCATCTGGGGGTTTCTTCCCTCTCTGCATCTCCTCACTTGCTCTCTTTCCTCATCTGTGATTTGTCTCCCTCCTCACTGTGTGTCTTTGTTTGTCCCCTCTCTGCCCTTGCCCTCCCTTTCCCCTCTCAGCTCTTCTGCCTTCTTCTGAGGTACTGCAGCCTCTTCCTAGTGCTTGGAAAATGAATATAAAAACTGCAGTCTTAATGGGAAAAGAAAGCAAACAGTTGCAATAAGCAACTCTTCTTAGGAGCAGTCTGACCAGTGAGTCACTTCCAGGGCTTTTGAAATGACAACAGGCATCTTCTCCTTTCTTTGCTGTTGTGGCAGTTGTGTTCCTCACAGCAATGCTTACCAGCCAGTGGAGATGGGGCCCCCTTATGCTTGGTGCTGCATAAATCATTTTCTTTAGCCTGGGGAAAAAAGGAGAGGAAAAAAAAAAAAAAAAGAACAACTAAAGAAGATGAATGCATGATTCAAGGATTTACTGCTTAGATTGCTTTGGGGGTCTTTTATTCCTCACCCTTTCCTGTGTTTCCCTCCCAGGCTGCATCTCCTGCTGGCCTAGCCCTTCACCCCACCCCATCACTCTCTCTTATGTCTGGCTGCTCCCATCTGATTTACCTTCCACTTCACTTTGTCCCCTCCTTTGTCCACCCGCATGCTTCTCTCGCTGTCACTTACTCCCTCTCCCGTGTGGCCAGATCCCCTGGTTGCCTTCTCCATTCTGCAGTACTGGGTAGCTTTTCATCACCTTGCTGGTGGAATCAAGAGATGCAAAATATTCAGTGTGAGGTAGACACTGAATGGTTAAAACTTGGCAAAGTTATAGAAAACTGAAAACAGGCTCTCATAGCAGAAAGTGTCAGGTACCACCAGCTCCAGCTAAATTAAATTCTGTCCCTGTAGTGTGTATGCACAGAGACATTTATATTCATATTTTTAACAGCCTTCTAAACTCTGCAGTTCACTGACAAACCCTTCATGAAGCTATCATTCCTTTTTTAACACCTGAACTTTAAAATGTCACATATAGCATTTAAAAGGACAGGCAAATAACCAAGGAAACATCCTAGCATGCATTTTGCTTCCTCTCCTTATGGTTGATCTAAAGTCCATGGAAATCAATGGCAGTCTTTCCATCTAGTTCAGCAGAGTTCGCAATCCAGTAGGTTGGTTCCTTCTATAATTTCCGACGAAAAAGACCCCACACAAATGTGGGGTTTTGAGTTTCCTTTTACTCACATATCTGGCAAGACTGATGTGCTGTCAAATGATCTTTTCAGTGCTAAATATACACCATTAACTACTAATAAAAAAGCAGGCTTTAAAAATTCAGCTCTTTTTGGCATCTGTACAGAGCATTCCACTTGATCTCACAAGATGTATGGTTTGCACTAGGACTGCAGTCGCAGTTTTCTTGTTAAAGCTGTCAACCGTTCCAGTGTCTATCTTTACAATGCAATTCAAACCTTGGTTAGGAAAATAGGCGTTTTTGCTTGAACTATGATATTAAGATCCTTTGCCAGCCCTTTTCTGTATCCATTTGCAGGCTACAGCTCCTGTTAAAACTAGGTTGCAATGTGAAAACCAGGGAGGGAAGAAGCTGATCCCTTCTGTTTGAGACACTTTCTCCCAGTGGCAGAGATGGCATGGACATTAAATGCTTCCTTAAACATGCTATTTTTTTCGAAAAATATTTTGTTAGAACCACTTACAAGGCAAAACTTCACTGTCTTATCTTGTTAGAGTTACAAAGGTAATTCCAGGACAGAACACTGTTAAAACCAGCAAAGAAATTCTCCTGAACATTAGACGATTTGCCATAGCATTGCTTTGGTATCTGATTGGACTCATTTAGCAGGTACTTGTTAGTGGCAGAATCAGGTTGATCATTGTTTTCTTTTGAAAACTGATCATCTTCTAAAGGCAAACACCTGGAGCATTTTTGACAAGCCAGTGCAAACCTTCAGTCAATATTGAACTAATCGACTTTAATGTAATGACATAAAGCAAAGGGAGAATACAGGTACGGGATAAACATATGTCTTCTAACACTTAGGCGCAATGGGGAGCCCCCTTATCTGCTTCCATAATGCGCCTTATTATGCTTAAGTAATGGGTATTAGAAGCCAAGCAGTATGTTACATCTCCTCCTACATGGTACATTCCCATACTGCCTAGATACATATGAATCCTGCATGTCACATGTCATTACATTTTCTGAGACTATATCTCCATCCATGCTAAAAATACACAGAGAGAAAGAGAGAGAGAGAACTTGAGTGTAAGCAACAGATACTTCTGCACAGACCCTTGGCAATACCAAAGACTGAGAGATTTATACATGTGTTTATTATTCATCATTGTTTGAAGAAGAGCATTTGTGAAGATAACTGGCCCTAGGGGTTTTCGTGGCAAGCGCCTGCTAGATGCTGACACCCATCCGTTTCCGAGCTGGATACGCTCAAGCGAAGCCCTCTCCACCTGCCTTTTCATCTACACGGTGGCCTGATTTTTTTTCTGAAGTGCTTAGTTACAGAGTCATTCCCATAAAAATAACTCCAGAGCTATCCATAAATACTCTCGCTCAGAAATTCCAAGCAGTGAACGAAACTGTGAAACTCGTGACCTGCTGGTGTCCCGCTCCTTCCTCTGCTATCGAAATACAGGGACCACAGAGCCCTGAGCCTGCTGTGGGGACGAGCCACCTTCCAGCAGCTTCTGCCCTGCCACCTCTCCCCACTCCCAGCGAGGGTCCCCACTGCGGGGCCACCCATCAGCAGCACAGGGTGGCCTCTGGGAGTCCACGTTGCAATAGGGATGGAAGGCAGACATTTTGGACCAGACCCCACTCCCCTCCCCCCCAAAAAAAATCAGGAAAATCATTAGTGGCCTTAAAACCTCACTCTAGCGGCTTCATCGCTGGTGCTCTGGAGCTGGATTTGGTCTTACGTACGAGAGACAGAGGAGGAGCAGTGGTCCCCTGGTGACATGTGTCAGGCAGGAACATGGCACATGTTCGAAGTACCCCCGGTGTCCCGGGCTTTTGCACTTCTGCGTGAACAGCCGAATGGGCAGACCCCTCCTGCTCGGCTGCAGCAGATGGAGCGGTGAGGCAGGCTGCGTGTCTGCAGGGCTGGGCAGCGGAGCTGTGCTCTCGAGCTCCAACTAATGAAGCTGATTTGATGAGCTGATTATTCTTGTGTATTAGTGCGTCGCTGACATGGTGCTCCACGCTGTACCAGACACAGAAGGAAGGGTACAACACGGGCCCCCTACCAAGCTCTCCACCTAGGCGAACGGGCCAGACGATCCAGAAAGACGGGGTTCTGGATGACGAGGAGGAGATGGAGCCCCTCTTTGTAACAGAGCGCTGCAGCTTTCTGAGCTGGAATGTAGCAGCATTCCTAATTTAGATACTCTGGTTGAATTTTAAGTGGAAGTGAACAAAACATTTGAAAAGCTGTCCCTGTTCTCTCAGCAGGGAGACTTCGAGAATTTTCTGGGTTTGGGGAAGAAATACTGGCACAAAACCAGCCAGAGTTTTCCCAGGTAGAGATGTGATTCCTGGAAGCAAGTGCAGGTTTTCTAGATGTGATGGATGTAAACAAAGAGGGGTTGGTTATCAGGAGGTGATTCATGAAGGGAGGGATAATGATGAATAGGTGTTATGACAACAACTGCTCTGCAGCTGTAGCTCTCTCCTCTGCCACAAACTGCCAAAAACTCACCAGCTTTCTCCTGGGACATTCTAATGACAGTAAACAAGGCTTGACAGTGTCCAACACAGAAGGTACATGACTGTTGACCTCCTCGTGGCAGGAGAAAATTGGCTAAATAACATCAAGACGTGGAATTGCAGGTACCTGTTAGGTCTCTGGGTTTTTGCAGAGAGCAAAACATCCCCCAGACAACATTATTCCTCGTTTACATAAGCCATTAATTATGGTAATAATGTTTATACCTGTGCAGTTTCTCCAGTTTTAGCTCAATATTCCTCCCTCAGAATGCAGAAAAGTACCCTCTGGGAGCACAAGGATGGCTTTTTATATATTTGTGTTCGTTTCCACTCCAAATTGAACAAGAGCAAGCTCTGGCAGATTTTTTTTTTTCAGGCAGAGTGGCAGTTCTGCTCTTGCTGAATCATCTGTGACAATGATTAGGCAAGAACACAAAAATAAACACTCCTTGGCAGCCAGGCTCCAGTCTCCCCTACAAAGTATCAAACCCACCATTTAGAGATGAGCCGCAGAGTTTGAAAAATACTGCACTGGGTGGCTTGGTCTCTGCTTGGCACGGAGAACAAGCTGTACGGACCGGGGAGAAGCTCAGCACAGTCCAGAGAAGGGACCAGCCATACACTGGTGATCAGGTGCTCAAACGAGCTACCATGTAGTGTCCACCACGGTGTCTGGATGCACGCAGAATAAACAGGAGAGATTTCCTAGAGGGTCCAATGTGAGGCTGAATGCGTACAGAGGTCTGCTTGAAAGTGGAGCTGACATATGATAGTGTTGCTCATAATATTTATGTATTCATATGGGTTTGAATATCTTTCCAGATTCCCTTGCTTCAAGTGCCTTATTCATGCGAGTCCCACGCTTCACTCGATCCGGGAAGTTTCTGCTCATCAGCTCCTCAGCTCTGTCATTCCTCATTACAACAGTCACCTATGAGAATAGGTAGAGAAACAAAAGGCCAGATGCACAGCTGCACAGATGAGCAGAGCACGCTGTAACAAAGGACAGCAACTCTCTTTGGACATAACTAACATGTGTGAACTTGCTTGACTGTTTGTAATCCCATTTCTTGTTGACTGTTCTCACAGCTAGGCTGAATTTAAACATACAGCATTTCTCCAGCCGCAAGGGTCCTCTTTTTCATATGATAAGGCCTATTGAAGCTCTATGTTGGGGCATTAAGAAGAATGGGGATTCAGGAAGAAGACAGAAGGGGAAGGAGGAGCGAGGGTTAAGGCAGAGAACTTCAAGTCAGAGTCACCGAGTTCCTTCCTCAGTTCTACCAGAAATTTTCCTGCACGCTGCTGGACACGCTGCTTCGCCAACATGTGCCTCGACTGGGAAATCTGTCAAACGGAGACACCAGACAGCCCACACCATGAGGTCTTGCTGGGTGTCCTTGACGCATGTTTGCAAGTTTCTGAGCTCCCACTTAGGCTAGCACCATAGAGAAGCTTTTAACTAACCAGGCAGAAAAGGAAGCGGAGGCTCTGAGATCTGGAAACATCAGTTGGAGGATTCATGCCTGGCAAAGAATGTCAATACTATTGCCAAGCGTATTCTGCTGAACTTTCTGTGAGATGACTCTTCTTGTTTCTACACAACAGCAAATATCCCATGAGGTAGTAAGACCACTACCATATACCTGCACCACATTTCCACTGCAAACCAAAGTACTCATGGGTTAAAATTTTGGAGAAATCATGGGACGGTGCAAGGAGTGGTGAGTTCAAGGACAGAGAGTGAGGGGAAATTCCAGTTTCCCATGCTATTCTCAATCACTTCTATGGCCATTGTAGATCCAGCAGCTTTATAGCTGGAAAGTTGCATTGCACAGTTTCCCACCCAGAATCTAGAAACCAGAATCATGTTCATGGCAGAGAATCACTGGGCACCCCTTTATCTACCTTGTGCCTTGGGAAGCTGAGATGAGGAGGAGGAGGTGCTCAGGCAGAAGATGGCATCTGCCATCCAGGGGCCCCTCTGCTCCATAGTGGGATGAGATTGGGTTGGACATGCAGCTGGTCTGCACAACTTCATGGTGCAGGCCTTTCTGGGTCTCTGACCTTCAGAAACAGAAGGCTGGATTACACAGTCCTCTGGCTCAAGAGCTCTGCTGCCAGTCCTAAGCTATTGGCCCAGCACAGGACCTGTATGGGGGAATCACAGAGACATAGCATACCTCTCCTGCAGAGCCATCATCACCACCTACCTGCAAGCTGCTCCAGGAGCTCCTGCTCCACTCAGCTTCTCACTACGTATTTTGTGATTGTCAGTCTCACGAAGATTTTGATAAGAAGCTTCCTGAGCCAGGGAAATTGGCTGCCTGCTCTATATCTGTGCTGTCGTGACAGTATAGGACCCCACATTTCAAGGTTGGACAGAAAGTGATGGATAGCTCCAGAAGACACTGTTATCTGAGGTTTATTGAACTGTTGTATTAAATTGCTGCTCTCCAGTCTATCTTTCCATTGACTACACAGGTTACCTAAGGTATGCCTCAGGGAGGTGCCTCAGGTCTGATCCCAAAGCTTTGGTGAGATAAAACCAGGCCTGAATGGGCAATGACCTCCACAGTGGTTAATAAGCTGGGTGTGCTGTACATGTCTGCTTGCACCTTCAGCTGTGCATTTCTGTTTGCCATGCATCCCTCTTCCCCTCCTTCTCCCTCTCTAGCTCTGGGTTTTTTACATCCCTTTTTTCAGGGCTGGATACCTAACTCCACATCTTTTTATAAAGAGGTTGTACAACACCTAGAACAGCACCCAGGAGAGCAATGCTTTGGTCCATGCTGGAGACCTCCCAGTGCTCCTGCAGTCCTTTAAATCTGACCATCCAGAAGCCCCTGTTACCAACAGCTCGCTCCAAGTCAGCTTACTCCATCATCATGTGCATGCAAATTAAACATAGTTTTCTGCACAGGCCAGTGAGAATAACATGAGTGCTTATTTTCTGAGCCATGCTATAGCCATCTTCTTGGTAAAACATAAAAAATAAAAAAAAAAAAAATCATGCTCACTTTAAATGACAGCTCAGGGAATGCCTAATGGATAAATCAGGCATTTCTTGGCTGTGAAGGTGGCACCTTTCAGTGGCATCCCACGATGAAAGCTTTGGGAGCAATGACCTGGTATAGTGGCGCGTTAATGTAAACAGCCTCTCTCAGCTACACATTTTATGACAGGGTCTAAAGAGTGAAGGATTAAGAATATATTAGTTATCAGCTGCTTTTCAGATGAATTTCTTAATACAATAAGGCTTAAAGGCAAGCTGGTAGGGTGCTGTGAAATCTACAGGTACTTATGGAACAGTGAGCAAACCTAAAAGGCTGTGCTTTTTCAATGTGACTTGGTAATTTTCTAGCGGAGTTACAAAACGGAAAAGATCTGCATTTGGATGATTGTTTTGAAGACTTGTTGCTTGCCTAAATCTTGAGTCAACTGTTTCTGACATGGAAGTTGGGTGGGAGAAAATTCTCCTACACCCTGTTTGCACCCCCTGTGCTAGAGGTCAGGTGTTGGTGAGAGCTGCTGAGAAAACTAGGGGCAGGGTTTAGGGATGGAGGGGCAGAAACCTAAGCCAGGACAGCTGAGAGATGCTCTGATCCAGCACACGCACCTCCCTGCCAGGGTAAACCAACATATCAGGAATGTACTGGTGCCTCATCTTTCCCTCCGCTTCTTCATTCCTCCCAAACCCAAGTTTTGTCTTAAGGGTACAACCAAGCCCTAGAAAAGTTTACTCGGACACCCTAATTCTGAATGTTGCGGGTTTTCCTAGGAAAGGAGGGTAAACGTGACGGAGCATGAAAGAGACCACAGCTTGAGTGGGGCAGCAGCTTGCGTAAGAGAAGATTAACACCGGAGAGCTGGCTAGGAAGGACCCAGCGTAAATCATTTCTCTTCCTCAGAAAATTAAGTGTATGCGAGGAGTAGCAGACAGTGACTATGGGAAAACCTGTCAGAACAAAGTAGCAGTCTTCCATTCTCTCCTACCTACAGACACAGCCAAACACACAAGAATGGTGCTGGGGGTTGTTCATAAATAGTCTGGCTGCTGTTTGTCAGAGGCAACAGTTGAAATGTCCATGCACAATTGCTACTTTAGCAAGTGCTAAAAACGACAATGGCATCCAGTCGCAATGGCCCCACTGAGAACTGTCGTTCCAAGTCACAGTCATAAAACTACTGGTGGGTGGTCTTCATCTCCGTTTGTCCTCATTATCATTTCATTGTGTTTCTGTGGCCCACTGCACCATGGCACTCCCTGCATTTTAAAGCGTTTCATTGACGGGGCAGTTTGACATTCATATTTATATGTCCTTGTTGTATTGCAGCGGTTTCTCCTATTCTTGGGATCCAAGCCTTTTGTGAAATGGTGCGAGGAAGATGTGTATTCAAATCTTGGCCCAATGAATTGGGTATTGTCAGGAAATAACAGAAAGTGTCGAGGATTTAAACATCCTGGACCCTGTCCTGCTGCTGTTGAATGTAATGGAAGGGTTTTTCTTGCAAAAGACTGAAAGCAAGGCAGGGGAAGAGGTCAGATGGGCAGTACGTACCTGGTTTGGGGTTCAACAGCAAACTTACCAGGTTACCATGTTAACAGGAGGCAGTCTGCTCTCCATCCTCCTCCACCAGGAGTGGACAACAAAGCTCCTGGTGACTCCAAAATCAGAAAGTCCAAACCCTAATAATATCTCTTTTATTTCCTAATTCTTGTTTAGCATGCAAGTCAAAAGCTAAGCAAAGCCTATATACAGCCCAGTGACTGGGCAAAGCTGGAGCTGTAAAAGCAAAATGTTTGCCAAACCTGTGGAAAATAAAACCAAGACAGCTTACACAGTAGAAAATGGAGGGGGGGGTGGGGGGAACCAAACCAAAAACAACAGCTTTTGAATCCTGAAGATTTACTTCAATTGTTTTACTCGTGCTCTTCTCCTCTGCTTCAAGAACTGGGGCCAGAGCAGAGGATTTGTCCTCTGCCTCCGTTCCTTGGGCAGGACAGCTGGGGGGCACAGCAGAGACTTGATGCACGGTGGGCTGCCTTGCCCTAGCTGGAAAGCAGAGTGAAACGGGCAGGCATAGGAAGCACGTAGGGCTTCTGCCATTTTGCAGGGCCAACGCGTACATAGCTGGCTTGCTGTGCAGCAAATACCCCGGTTCTGCATACATCGGGCTGCACTACACGGCTCTTCTGACTTTCCAAGTTTTGCTTGTTCCAGGCACATAAAGGAGCAGCTGCTGCTCATGTGTGCATGCGTTGTTGCCCAGTGAGGAGCTGAGGATGTGTCTTGGCAAATGGCAAGAGCCTTAAGTTTGCAGGTAAAATGCCACAGAAGGAAAATGAAAAGATAGGCCCAACAAAAAATGTAAGAAGGTGTTTGTTTAAATGCTCTACAGATGGCTGTTCAAAGCAGGGCAAAGCACGGCTTGCAAATCAAACTAAAGAAGGAATAAAATTTCTGATACAGGCCTTCTCCAAATTTTCCTTAAAAAAATTACCTGTGGACAAAACGTCAAGGGGCTGTTTGTAGTCCAAAGACCAATCTGCTCCAGAAGTGCCCTTTCCTGGCGTATAGCTTTTAAACCTGACCACCTTCCCAAACCCTCAGTGAGAATGGCAAAATTTTTAAAAGAGCCCTTAGCCCCCAGGAATCATAATTCCCTTCTTTATCCAGAGAACACGACCGTGCAAGAAGGAGGTGTGCAGGCATCTCGCGTTGCTCTTCCAACATGCCTCAGCCCTGCCCTGCAAGCTTTCAGAGCAGGATCCATCCCCTGTGCGCACTCAGTCCTTGGCTTCAGCTGTTGGTGCCAAAACTGAGAGCGATGAGAGCCAAGCGGGATGACAGCTTTTGTGCAGTGCTCCTTGGCCCACTAGAAACTGGACAGCGAGACAGCAATAAAGATGCCTTTCTCAACCGTTGTGCCTAGATCCACAGCACACCACCAGCGGCAATAACTGAATCCTGTACTTTTATGCTCATGTAGCAACGAGCTGAGATGGAAGAGGTGACTCTGGGCACGCAGCGTGGGCCGGTACACATCTCTGTGCAGCACCTCTGACATGCTCAAAATTCAGGGCAGGAGATCCCTGCCTAACCCTCCTCTGTGAGACAGAAGTCACACACAACAGCTAGCAACAGTAATACTGTTTGTTTCAATATTATTTGCCATGGTTGTAGCACTTCTGTTGGTGAATGATTGATGGACCAGCTGGAACTGCATTGAGCATATCCGTGAAGGTTTTGGTATATTTTTGCTTTTGGCTGTCAATGGTTCAGACTCACGATTTTCATCTTGTGCCTTATTTATGAGCTGTTTGAGTTGACAGCTTCCAATTTGCTGTTCACCCCTCATAGTATTGAGCTGATCACCTAAACCACACAGTACCCCTTCTGTTTCCCTCTGGGTAGGTGAAATTTGTCAAAGAGAACAGTAAACAAGGAAATACCACCGCGAACACATAAACATTCGTGGGTTTTATGTGAATAAAGACATTACAAAGAGCAACCAACCACTCCAACAATAGTCAACCCTCACTTCCTTAAGGAAACATCCAGAAGACACAGCATGAAATGAGAATTCAAACAGAATTTAAACAAATATTCACCAGTCCTGTTTTTCAGCACTTAACTTATTCTGTTATTTGGACGCTCAGTCTTCACCGTGCTGAAGTCTTTCTTGGAGATAAATATTAACTACTTTTTTTTTAGCTTATTTAGCATTATTTTTAATGCTAGTGTGTGATTTCCTTGTGAATTCTCTTACTACTCATGCAGGAGAGAGGAAAGGTTCACCTTAAGGAACCTAACTGATTATTTGGTTATTATTTTGGTTTTGATCTGTAACATGCACTCTTACCAGCCTACAAAAAAAAAACCAAACAAAACTTTAGACAAGGTTCTGACCTACATGCACAAATGTGACCTGACATTTGAAACTTAGAAGCGCTTTAATTTAAAAAGCAGGTAATTTCATCAAATGCATGTAGCTTCCTCCCATACTTGTTACTGCACAAGTGCTCCAGTCTTTCACCCAACAGGGAACATCACTCGTTTTAAAGGTGAATCGCTTCCCCTCCCTAAATAATCTGCAAAAGAGAATCTGTAACAATTTTGTTGTGATTTAACTTTTTTCCCCACGTTGCTAACGAGAAGGGGGTGGGGGGGTGGGGGGTAGAAAGGCACCGGCTATTAGATCAACGTATTTGACATCCTGCCTTGATTCATTTAAGAAAGACTGCAAGAACATAAGGTTGTGAGACAAATTGTTACAAAGGATTGTGAAAAGATGAATCTTGGAAGAGACTGCACAAGAAAGATTGTTATAAATCATGTGCAGAGACTGTTTATAGGCTGCAGGGAAATATGGAAAGAAATCTTTATCTTAAATGCAGAAAAGACAGGTTTAAAAAAGAAAGCAAGGGACACCAGAACACTGCTGCTTTGAATGTTGCATTATGTTTAGATGGATTTCGTTTAACAGTATGTGTCACTGACGTGACTCCTTCACCATGTATACAGAGATACAGTTTTGTGCGGTGATATTTTACATCATGTGTAGCAAAGAGAAAAATAGAAATATCCTTTTGAAAAAGTGGTTTTTTCTTTAATTTTCTTTTGTTGTTATCGGTACTGGAACTCCTGCCTGTGGAGCCTGTTGTAATTAGGAGAGGTTTTGCTGTGCATTGTCTTCGGTGCCTGGCTGGCTGCTCGGAAGCTGCTTTGCTCACTTAGAAGCACCCAGCAGGGAAACAGGGTCATGTTGGGAATCAGCACGGACAGCTGTGACCCAGCATTGCCCAGTTATCCAGCATTACCAAAAGGGCCCATCGTAGGTGGGGGAAGCGCTCCTGTCCCCAAGCACCATCACCTATATCACCGTATGTACACTCTGATAAGGCGCCAACAAGCTTCTCAGGCTCCCCCGCTCCCTCCAGCCCCATCTCACCCACTTCTCTGGGACTCCAGGTCCTCACTCAGGTCCTGGCTCAGCAGGAATGTTGCTTCCCAAAAAATCAAGCTGCCCCAAAGGCACCCATCCTAAGATGACCGAAAGAAGCCGTTCCTGGTCCGGCTGGGCATGTGGTGGTGCAGGCACAGGGGTCCGGGGTCCAGGGTCCAGAAAGGTTCCTTCCAAAATGCTAGGAGTCACATTGTGTTTTGAAGGCTTAATTTGGTAATTGGGCAGGGCCCCCCCCAGCCATCTGTGCTGAGCCGTATCCGCAGTTGCTGGCTGGGCAGAGGCACTTGGCTCCCCCCTGACAACAGCCTGACACCTCCGATTAGGGAGCACAGCCTCCCCACGCCCCGCTCTCCCCCCATCCCCTCCGGGAGATGCAGCTCCTGCCAGGAGGATGTTTGGGTGCCCAAATCCAGGCAGAAGGGTGGCTGAACTGGGTCTCACCAGCATCACCTCTAGTGTGGCAGGAGCTGAGAGCGGGTGCTGAAGCAGGAGGCAGGTACAGCGCTTCCCTGCTGCACCCTGCCAGCCTGCGCGGTCTGCAGGTCGGGGAGGCAGCAGGGCTGCGTTTGCAGCCACAGCTCCCTCGGTGTCCACCGAGGCTCTGATTTGAAGCTTTTCTTCCAGGCCTAGGCACTGTCTCTGTCAGTGGCTCCAAACCTGTATTGAACCTCAGTGTCCAGAAGCATCAGCAAGAAGGCTTTGCTTGTCGCGCAGATGTTTTTGGACATACACGCAATGTTAGATTGTCACATCTTCAAAATGATCCCCCTTGAAGGAAGGGTGAGTGTGGGAATGCCTAGGTGGTCTGAACAAACCTTCGGTGCTGTTTTGATACAAGCGGCGGCATTGCATTTCAATCTGGGAGGAATATTCATGGCTAAGCTCTAAGCCTCTGATTTATAATGGAAATACTGATAGATCCAGATCCATTTGCAGATGCTATTATAATGTTTCATCCTGGGGAGGGGAGGGGGAAGGGAAACAGCCTCCTTCCCTTTTCATTTTAAATATCGGTACACTCTGATATTGGTTTCATGAAGCATTTGGATGGGTCCTTATTCACAAATGAATAAAAATGAGTAAAGTCCTCAGAATCAAAGGTAAGCCAAAACTGGCACCCATAAGCACAAGGCAACCCAGAGAGCCCATCTGCAGCCAAACCATGCAGCAGACCCAGACACAGCTTAAAGGCTGGCAACAAGACCGCCTGCAGAATCTGCCAAGGAGCCAGATGCTGTTGCTTCCCAAGCTTGGCATGAGGGTTCCTGATTGCCATCCAACAAAGAGGAAAAAGAGGAATGATATAATGTGGTGGGATAAAACACATCCCACCTCAACCTCCTTTATTGCTCATTGAAAAAAAATCGTGGAAGATACTATTGGAAATGTATCATTGTTTTCAGAAATACATACATTAGCCACAACAATGGCCTTGCCAAATGGGAAAAGTAGGAGCTATTTAAATGTATGTGCCATTTAAAAAAAAAAAAAAATTAAATCTTCATATGCTGTGTTTTGGGTATGGATGTCTTTGTGTCTTTTGTTAACTGTTACAGTGATAACCACTAAAATGAATACAAGTGTGGCAAAAAGCTTCCAGTTTTTTACAGTAATATTTCAAAATCCCCTGTCTCGGCACAGCTGTCTAGATCAGATAGATCACAGTGATGGCTACCGAATGTAAAGAAGCCAGGTCTGTAAAATGAGGTGCAGAGAAATAAAAAAAGGGAACTGTAAATAAAGATATGTGCTGAGAAAGGCATTACCAAAAAAAAAACCCAAACCCAAACCCCACATATATATATATATATATATATATATATATATCAAGATATTATACAGATAAGGGTTCTGCTTTTTCCGCAGTTGCACAACTCTGTTGATGTAACTTGATTTCATTGGCATCATACCTGAGGGAAACTGGAGTAACGCTGTGAAGGATTTGGCCCAGGCAATACAAAAAGAAGTCATGGGGCCGTGCACCTGAGGATATATAAACCCACGAGGGCACCATCACGTATGGCAGTGGAAAGGGAGAAGCAAAGTAAGTAGGAAAATGTTATGTAAAATAATATGCTGCAGGTAGGTGAAGAAATAGGAAGCAGTAAAAAAAGTGATGTAAAAGAAGAAAATACTGGTAGAGTTACCTGAATAATAACAGCTGTTATCATTACCCTGATCATCATCATCACCATATCATATTTTGGAAAATGCCAGGTGCTTCCATAGATGATATTTCAGGGCAGCTCAAACATATTTGCAAATTCAAGTCAATTTTGCCAGAGACTTTCAGCTGAAAGAAATACATCAGAACATGGTAGACAAACCAGTCCCATAATTTCCATTGCTAGCTGTTTTAGCATAGTCAGAAGATTCAGGCACCTGTTAAAAAAGGCAAGGTTTCCTATAAAATCAAGGACAAGGCAATCCCTCTTATTCAATAGTGCAGTGGTTAGAGCAGTGGCCGAGGATGAGGAGACTCAGCTTCAATGAGACCTGCAGTCCTGTGTGCAGGCTGTTGTCTGAGCAGGACTGTGGCACGGCTTCACATCTCTTCTGGGCACGAGAATATCGAAAATGAAACCTGAGCCCTCCACGTTAACAAAACTGCTCTGGCTGCTGTGAGACTGGCTCACAGGAGCGCTGCTTCCCCCATTCTGTCATCCCAGCTTGTACATCCCCTGACTTTCATTAATATGTTTAATTGTAATTATTTTATTCTAATTGTTTTGGCTTAGGAAGATGTTTCATTTTCTTTACCTGAATCAAATCACTTTTAGATTTTCTTTTTTAATTCCTGCCTGGTTTTGGTCAGTCTAACTCATTTTAATTCTTTATCAAATCCAATAAGTCATACTTTCAATACACACATTCGATAACCCGGTTAGTTGCACAGTCCTTCTTACAACATTTTCAACAGGTTAAGTTAAAAATACTCGGTGAAATACGAGATATGGAAATATGTTTATTGGAAAGAAAGAATATAAAATAGAAGTACATTGTAAAGTGTTACATACTAAAAGATATAAGGTTGCTCTTGGTGCAGCTCTCTCAGTTTCAAATACATATTTATATTTACAGAGCACTATATGTGATAAATTTATTGTATGTGTAAAATCCCCGCTGTTAAGAATTTCAGTGACAACCATGTTTATGCACTGGGAACTGAAGATGTGTGATACCATGAGAAGGTGTATCTCAAATGGTTTCTCTCGTCATTGCAAGCCACCAGGAAATGTTTCCCTCCCTGGACCTGGATGTTTAAGACTAGTAATAAGAAAGGCTTCAGTGTGAAAGGCTGCTACATGTTTTTATAGCTGACCACTGCAGAGCGTGTAGCCTAAAAAGTGTGTATGATGATACATTTCTTTCTTGCTCAGTATACCTCTCTTCTTAGTGGACAACACTGCCTACCGCAGCAATATCATGTCACGATATCGCATTATAGAACAAATTACAGTGTTACAGAAAACACAGGCACTAATGAGCGCTGAAGACTATAAGCAGGAGTGCCCAAGATCTTCTATTCTAAAATCTTGCTTTGTTATATCCTAACTTGGCTGAACATTCACCACTTGAGGTAAAATTTTCCATGATGCTTGGCTGTCTCAGGCTGATAATTACAGTTCTTGTTTTGCTAAGTTTTAGAAAAAAAGCTCCTTCCTTAAATAGGGCCCTTTTCTCTTGTGAAATGAGTTCTTACATTAATTGACTGGCTTAGGGCTTCTGTTCCTTGATGGAAGGAATAGGAAAAAACGTCAGCTCTCTGAGATTTTATAACAATATGGTGTTATCAGCAAAATGCCACTGAGTCTGACCATGTCACAGCTTTGAAGAAACCAGGATAGCTGTGTGTGGCAAGGATGGGCTGGATGCAAGCACCGAAATCCTCTGAGCAGACCTGAGCAGCCATCGCTTTGGGGTGCTGTGCTTACATCCCGCTCCCTCGCCCTGGCCACCCCTGGGTGCTGCTGCTGCCCGCGGCACCCTGCCATGCTTTTCCCACTTTGCAGGGTGGGAGCCACCCCCCCAGGCTCCAGCACTACCCTGAAATTATAGGAAATGTCCTTTCACGACGTGACCATTTGTGCATCTCCAGCTGCCTGGACCACTGCACAGGGCTGGTGGCGAGCACCCTGCTGCTGCGCTGAGCATCATTCCTGGCGTCAGCAAGCACCCTGCCCATCTCCTGCAGCCAGGAAGAAGTCGCAAGAGGGGCAGCACAAATCCTGGACCCCAGCCCCAGCCTGCCCTGAGACAGCCTGCTGCTGCGGCAGAGCAAATGTGATGGTGCAGGTCCCTCCACCGAGGACTTCTTGGCCATCGGGGCGCCTGTGGCCGGTGGAGCACCTGGGGAGCTGGCACCCGCCGGCAGCAGCTGTGGCAGAGGGGGGCTGGTGGGCCAGCAGGCTGGGCAGCGAGCGGCAGGGGGGCACCCCGAGGGGCCCCGTCCCTGCTAGCAGAGGGGAAAGCAGGCTCCGAGTTATTAACGGCTTCCCTGGAAGCCGAGCCGTGGCCAGGGCCAGGGCAGGCAGCCAGCTCAGCATCCCTGGAGGCTCCCTCGGCTTTCTTCGCCCACCTCTTTTGCTCCATCCAGTGGTGACGAGCCACCTTGGAGCCTCCAGGCTTTGACGGGGAGGCTGAGGGGCACAGGGTGCCCCAGCCACCCTGCCGGGGTGTCCTGCACCCCTCGAAGGGGATGCCCTCGCCTGCCCCAGCTCCTCCCCAGATAGCGGGGTGCCAGGGGAGCACACCATCGCCCCACAGAGAACCCCCCCAGCACCCCTGAGGCTGTAAGACACCATCACTGCCTCACAATCCCAGCGCCGAGGAAGCAGCGGCCAGGGACCCTTGCTTTTGGGCACCAGCAGTGCCTTACGGCTGGCATGGCCAGCTGCCTGTCCCAGCCCTCCCTGGGGGAGGCGAGGGGGCGGTGGGGAAGGGGCAGCTGATTTCCCCATCGCTTCTGGGAAGAGGCAGAGCAAGGGGGGGTGAGGCCGGGGGTCCCAGTACTTCAGCCTGAGCTGGGGGAGTGCTCACTGCTGGAGTGAGCCCTCAGCCCCAGGTTTCCAGCCATACTCAAGGCAAAGGCAGCCTAAAGGACCCCCCCACTACACCCAGAGCAGCTCCTCAGGTGCTCATCACCGAGGGCAGCATTCGGCCCCCTGCAATTTGTTTGGGATTTTCTTTTTTTTCCCTTCTTCTTTATCTTTTTTTTTTTTCTTTTTTGTCTTTGACATTCACGTCTATTTTGTCAATGCTCAAGCCAGAAAACCTGCATTCTCACAATAATTTACGTGTTGCCTAAAAGAGACACACGTTGTCTCGGCAGCAGGAACCCAGAAGTGAAGAACGAGAACCTTCAACACCCCCCTCCCCATTCTGTCCTCTCTTACCTGGAGTGTTTCGATGCCACAGGATAAAAATAAATAAAAGAAGTACTTCCACTTCCTCGGAGCAGAGCTGATACGGCAGTAGCTCACTGGATGAGAGCAGCTCAGACCTGAAACGCTTTCTTCTCTGTTGGGATCACAGCTTGAGCGTAGGCTTGTTGTGTCGGAATGGGCCTACTGTACCCAAACATCTGAGCTTTCTCCAGCTCCTAGAGGAACATTTTATACTCATTATACATGCAGCAGAATTTCAAAATATGTCCCTGGGACCAGAATGCAGGAGGAGGACATTAAAGGTTAGGAGGTAGTAGGGGAAAAGCAAAAGGAATGAGTAATCTGGAGTTGCCTGATAACCCTTCGAGGCTTAGCCAAAATTAACCGTATCGAGCTGTCATGAAAGGGGGAGATGTGCTACTTGACGTATTGTTAACAAAGAGAGGATTTTATTGCTTTAGGTACCTTTTAGAAGTAAAAAGCAAAGGATCAGCTCCACATCCCAGGTTTCAAAATGTTATGATCTAAGCGCAGAATTCATCACTGCCACCACTAAGAGATCATACATCCTGGAGTGTCATGAGCCATCCGTGATTTGTGTCATTGCAGAGGATGATAAATCACTGCTAAAGACATAACAAGCAGCATCATCGCTGCAACACAATAGATCATGATGCATCAAGATCTTTGCTAAAATATTATTTACAGTTAGCAGCGGCTTGGAATGGCAAAGCAGAAGCTGATATTAATCTTCCCTGCATTGTGCCTTTGTGCACACTAAGGGCCCTGCCCTGGGAAAAATGGGATCTGTAACATTCACTGATGCAATAACCCCTGGTTGTATCCACTGGGGCTGAGAGGGATTAAATATATATATATAAATATATATATATATATATACATATATATGGAGAAAAGGAGTGACAGCAAGAGGAGAGCAAGTGAAGTCCCATTCTTCAGACCACTGAAAACCCCAGTGATTACGCTGTTTGAAGCCCATCTGTAAATGCAGACATGTAAAGGTCTCTGTTCCTTGTAGCAATGCTGGGGAGAGAATTTAGTGGTAAAGCTTCAGGGGAAAAGGGTCTTAATGGTTTTCAGAAAAGCTCTAAAGGTCTGGAAAAGCCTTAGGAGTTCTTCCAGGGCCCCCCCCCCCCTCCCCCCCCCCGCCCCAATATCCAAAAGGTTTAAACAAATCAAGCTTTACTCCCAAAGCTACTTTGAGAATCACTTTAAGGGAGGTGCTAACTTAAAAACAACACTGCTGGCATAATAAATGTTTTGACGGTTTTGCCTTAAAACTAAAATTACCCAGAAAAAAACCCCTACCTCCCAAAACCCCCAAAACCTCAAAGACCCCAAACCCAGACAATTCAAACTTCTGGAAACTGCTACCAGCTATTTTTGTAGGAGACTCTCTGGAAACAGACTCTTTCTCTCTGTCAATCCGGGCAAGTGTTCCTGAAGCACTGGGGACTGTGAGTTATTTCTCTTTCTTATGCAGGACATTGCTGATTTAGGTCACATCAACGGGACTAACAGTTCCATTTAAAGAAATGCTGAGATGGGGAGAAAGTTTTTTTTAAAAAAAAAAAAAAAAAAAGACTTCCTGCTGGAAGGAAATCTGCATTTCCAAGCTGCTGATGACCTTTTTGACAACAAAAAACTCGTAACGCTTTACAAGAGTCTGCCCAGCTCCAGCCTTACCCTGTCAGCACAGGAGTATTATCCACCTTCTGCCATCCAAAAGACAAAAGACAAGTAGAGTGCCTTTCAGTTTTATATCAGTTACTCATCCTGTGTTTGCTTCATGATGTGAAGCTGAACCCTCCCACGGACTTTAATTGAGTTAAATCATTGCCAGAACCTTTTAGGCTCCCCCTCGTGCACCCTTCAATGTGAGCATCTCTGATGAGGCATGTAGTGGGGACACGCTCCCAGGACATCTGGGCAGCGAGCCACCTACCTGTAGGCTCCAAGCGTTTCCATCAACTGGATTTCACTTGAACATTTCTTTCCTGTTTAGACAATCGTCAAAGTTGGGGATGGGAATAGGGAGGAGCCATGAGCAATTTACTGGAATATATACAGGCATTCCCCAGATTTCCCATCCTCCTCCTTAATTGGATATTATCCCTCATTAATGACTCTGTCAGAGCGTGTAGAGTACTAATTGTCTGTGGTTCCTCTCTCTCCCCCTCCCCTCTCCCCTCACAGAGATTAGTCTTTTGTTCAAGTTCATGAAGTTTAATTTCTGTTTCTCTCACTGAGATGGGCAGCGCATCCAACCTTTGTTCCACCAGAGCCCTCAGAGCCTGGCATCACCTCCCTGGGATGGTGCTTCAGGGTGAGGGGAAGACCCAAAACCTCCTGCCTGCTACATTATCAGTCACCAAAGCCCGGCTACGCCGACACCCTCGCCGTGGTCTGATGTAGCAGTGAGTCTGTTGCCACTTCATGCACCCACAGAGCTCCTGCTGCAGTCTCAGGCAGGTGGAAACACAGAAGGGTCCACAGTCCTCCGAGCCTTTCAAAAAAAAAGCAGAGGGCGGGTGGACATTTGCTGCGTGTCTTCTCCATTTATCTTTTGAGGGGCTTGTTTTCTTTCAAAGGAAACAGCTAATCCCAGAAGAACAAACAAAACTTAATTTAAGTGCCGGTTAATCAAGGACTGATGTGAAAAACGACTGGCTTTGAATGGCTGAACTGTTTTGTGCTGCTGGCTGCCTTGGTACGCTTTTGGCCACTTTTGGGCCTTTTTCTGACTGGGTACCTTGCTAGGATATTTTAGGTGAGTATCTTTAAAGCATGAGAGCTGGCAAGGTTTCCACTGGTGCTGGTAAATCCCCTGACATGATTTTGGGTGTGATAGCCTGTTTGGACTGATGGTCTGCGTGGCCAGAGCTGACGTGCGTTCCTGCCCTTGTCTCCCTGGTTGCTCTGGAGATGCTCATCACTCCTTAGCATACAAGGAAGCCAGGAGCCACAGGGCTGTGACCCCCAGCACCAGGGGAAGCCCCATCAGGGCTGGCCATCCCAGCAGCCCTGCCCTGGCATTGCAGGCACTCAAGGAGCTGGGTGGCCTCTCTCTTAGACCTTGACTGGGATTTCTGCCACGCCTGTGGAGCGCAGCCCTCCTGTCCCAGTTGCTTTCGTGATGGGGATGCTGAAGCTGAAGCCTGGACTGCATGGGGAGGCAGGGGGGGCTTTTGCTGATGTCTTTGGTGGAGTTAAAGTGTCACTGCCTGCTTTCTGCTGTCCTGGGGGCCTGCTGGCAGGAATCACAGATATGCTGCTCTCACATACTTTTTCCCTTTCCTATAACTCTCCTGCTACCACTGCCACAGGCGGACTTGTTACTGCCTGCAGTCAGCGCAAAGCTGCACAGACCTCGGCAATATGCAGAGAACACGAGTGCGTCTTTTAACCACTGCTACCCGGGGAAGCCTCACTTACCAACAAGCATCAGATGACTTGAAGGCAATTTTTCAGGAAGACCCTCCATAACAGGAAATTACTACTTGAAAAAAAGATCAAAATGTTTTTTAAAAAAACCACAGAACTGCAGTTTTCTGCTAGCCAAACCGAATGGGTTAAGGTGACGGTAAGCTCTTTGTCCGAGGAGCTACAGGCTCTCCAGCCATCAAGTCAGCCTGAAGTGGTTCAGCATCCAGGTCATCCCAGGACACTGACAAGGCAATGGCAGATGATCTGGCTCCCATCCGGAGGCCTCACATTTCAGGCTGGTCTGTCTGTCGGGGAGGTCCTGCCGGTGCCTCGTGGCTATCCATCCGTTCCACCTTAGCCAAGGTCAGCCCTGCCCAGGGTACAGGTGCAACCTGCCACTCAGTCCCCAGTTTCCAGCCACAGCACGGCTCCTGCCCTGGCTGCCAGGTCTGTGCTACATGCCTGGTGTTGAACGCATCTCCTGGGTCTCCCTCCTCTTCCTCCAGCCCCTGGCCGTGGTGTAACACCACATCCAGAGCACTCACAGCCACCTGGGCTTCGTCCTATGCTTCCTGGGATCCGTTTGCTCCCCAGACTCTCATTCTTATGGTGACATCTGGGCTGATCGTTCTACTTTTGTCTGATTCAGATGTGGAGACAGCTTATTTTTCTGAAGACGACAGAAGGGAAGGCAGACCTTCCTCTCGCACACACCAGCACCGCCTCAGTAACATTTCAGGAGAGAAACTGTTCCAGGGGTTCAGGACACCTGGAGCAGGAGAGTTAGTGTTCCCTACTCTCATCCTGAGAAATATAGGACAGCAGAGACTACGTGGTGGTTGCAAACTCTGCTATAAGGTCTGACCCATTTTTGTCCTCTAAAAGCAATATAACATCTGCTCTCAGTATTTCTGTGTGCCATTTCAGAAATATCTCTGGAAGAGCACTGCTAATTCATGCCCTGTCCGCTTTCAGATTGCATTATTGCAGCCCCTAGTTTATATATGCTTGGGGATGGATCTTCATATAAACTAAAACTTCCACAGAAGATTATCCTGGGGATAAATTCAGTAGCAAAATGGGCCTATACCGAGCAGTTAAATCTCAGCTCAGTCCAGCTGTCCTGCAGAGCCTGCTGTGAATAAGTGGGAATAAATGGTAGTTGCTCTGTGCTGAAGCATCCCTACAGAGCAGCAGCTTTTCAGAGGCTCTTGGGATTTTGCTTCTGGAGGTGGAAGGGAGAAAGGGCTTGGAAAAACATCTCCCCACAGCCACCCAGCCAGTGCAGGCAGCAGGCGAGCCAGACCCATGGGCTTGCCGGGGGTAAGGGAAGGAGAAGCGACGGAGATCCCGGAGGCTGCAGCTCCCAGGTTCTCCGTGCTTTGGAGTCACAGCCTGGAAATGATGAACAGAAATCCCTGTGGTCAGCCACCAAGGGAGTCCCTTCAGCAGAGGGGCTTGGCTCCCTTTATCAGGGTGCTTTTGCTGCCCTGGAAGAAGAGAGCAAAATCCCTTTGGACCCTCCGTGCCAGCCTGAGGTTTGGGAGACCTGATGGCTCCTGCAGGTCCCAGCCACTGCTGAAATTCTTCTCCCTTTGCTGAGTGAGAAGTTTTTGTTCTGCAGATATTATCTGCCAGTAAATATTCCTCTAATCTGAGACCCATCAAAAATGCTGGCTCCACTTATTTTAGAGTCCATCTTTGACCTTTACCGCTGTGAAATACATCTACTCATATTCCACCAGAGGCTATAAAACATCTGGGCTGACTGAGCACCAAATAGCTGGAATTTTCTACCCATTTCAGTCTGTGGCTTTGACCCCAAATGGCAATTTATCTGCACCATTTCTGAGTGCCCTGGAACCCGTGGGGCCTGAGATGCCAGGAGCAGCAGCGTTGATCCACCGAGCAAATCCAGCCCACGCCTGGGTGAATGGAGAGGACCTGATTTTGAAGGAAGAACTCTGGTCTTACATAGCATCATCACACAGCAGCCTTCAAGGCAGGGTAACGACACTGAAGGATGCCTGCCTTTGCGGATGCTGCACTTGCACACACCTTCCCTGTGCCCAGCATCACTGCCGAGTGGCAAAGCAATGGGAAAAAGCAGAAGAGATGTTGATGGCCAGGCAGGGTGAGCTCCCCCTTCAGAGGCTGGGTTTCGCCTCCACCGTGCCTGTGCCTCTGCACTTCCAAACCCCGGGTAGCGTGGAAAAGAGCCAGCTGCAGGGGTTATTAACTGGGACAAATGCATGGCAAAAAGCAGTGACTTTCGGCAGGGCTGGGAGCAGGGGCGAGGAGAAGACACCTGCGTGTCAGCAGGTGGGCTCAGCTGCTGCCATGCTGCAAAATGTACATTGCTGCCTCACCGTAGGGTACCCCCAAAATCTGCATCCTGCCAGGGTCCGGAGATGATGCCTTGCCCCACACCCTGGGTTGCTCACACTGTCCCTTTCCCTGTCTCTTCTCCACAGACCATAGTACTGCTGGCTGGAGGGGACTGGACATCATTTTGAGGTAATTTTCTTGGAGAGCAAACAACACTTGATCCCGTGTCTCTTTTGGTGGGCTGCCAGGAAGGTTAGCTGCTCGGTGGTGGTGGTGGTGGTGGCAACCGCAGCGGCGAGGCATTGCAATATCTTCGACCGCACATCTAATTCCCTGGGGATTCTGCTCCAGATGAATAGACAAAAGACCTCCAGGCGGGGAGGGGGGCCCTACTCCACCAGAATTTGGATTTTTCACTGTCAGCCAAGCAGAGGATCCAAACTCCAACAATAAGCTCCCCGCTCCAGACGAAAAACATTTATAACCTCTCCAAGCCGAGCTCTGGCAGGGTGATACAAACTGTGAGCTCCACACGCTAATGACCTTGAAAGTATCCATTTATCTCGGCCTTTCCCCCCAGCTTGAGATGCCACGGGAAATGTGAGGCTTGCTTTCTTTTTCTTTCCTTGTATTTCTTTTCCTTTTTGAGCAGGAGAGATGAATATTCAGGGAATGCTGGCAACAGGGAAACTGCTCGGTTTCACCTCTCTGGCTGGAGCTCAGCTCTGAGACCCCAGTGGAAATGGAGAGCGGGGGGTAATCCTGGTGTGCCAGGAGAAGGGACGTCAGTGCTCTGCCTCCGTTACCTGGCTGCTCCACACTGGCTGCTCCTTCATTAATCTTCCTCAATAAACAATATTTCTAACCAACAAAAGCCAACCCTTCGAGCCTGTTGTTCCTATCGGCTAAAGCAGCTCACAGCTTGGTGTGATGCGACAACCTGAACTGCATTAGAATCCAGGCAAGGGGTTAGAAACGTCCTTGGAACAAATAAAGTGGGTGCACAGTAAATAGTATTTCCTTAGGGAGAGCAGTGACTCCCCGGAGGGTTTTACTTTTCAAAGTCAGTGTCTGTTTTCTATGCATTGCCACTATATGGAAACCACTAGCTGGCACAACAGGGTGCTCCCTTTTTTATGGGATATCCAACTTGGGTGTAAAATAATCCCGCTTCCTTCCCTTTGGCATTCAGTACAGACAGCTTAATGCGGAAAGGGGAGTCACGCAAAGCAGGCGATGACAGACACGGGCAGAAGCTGCTACCAAAAAACATTCTTCTACTTACAGGGGAAAAAAAGAAAAAAAACCCCAAAAAACAACAAACTGATTTGCCGACGTGTTTTCTGACTGCTGCATGTTTTAGTCCTCTTACAGATGCGGTAGGACCCAAGCACTTTGCAGATATCCTCTGGTGTACAGCCCAATCTGGCTGCTGCTCTGCAGATGCTCCAGCACCTGCAGGCTGGGACCTGCTGCTCACCTTTGTTCTCCGCCAGTGTGGTGGGCTCTCTGCTGGGACTAGCAGTTGGGCTTCCAAGAGGATTTGCTAGCTGCTGCCTTTGAAGCTGTAGAAGCAAGCACAAGCTCGTGTTTCCATTTTAGGCATACGTGTAATGTGCATCTTTGCTTACTGGACATTCTGCGTTGCAATCCAGCTTCAGGAATTCTTGGCTTCCCTCTGGGTTTTGATGACTTTATAAGAGGTGGTGTTGCACTTGAGGGGTTCATGGTAGTCATCTCCTGACTCACTGCCAGCAGGCTGGAGACTCATATGGAGACTTGAAGAACAGAATTTTTATTCCAGAAGACGCACCCGGCGAGGGAGGTTCTGTGCTCCTCGCACACCCAGAGCCACCTGCCCAGTGCCATCACTGGGGATGGGGCTGCAGGACCCCAGGCATACCAAGGACACAAGGCTCGGTATGACCACAGTGAAGTTAGGGGAAGTTGCCCCACCAGCCAGATCTGTGCTTTTTGGCAGGGTGGGGAGATTAAGCCAACCCCTCGTACTTCCCCCGTCCCACCCCCTCAAGTGCCTGGCTCCCCAGGTACCAACCAAACCCCCCAGATCCCTGGATAAAGCCTCGCTCCAGCCAGGTACTTCAGCATCAGCTTTAAGCGAGTGATTAAAAGTTTGTTAGCAGTCAGGGAAGTACTTCAGGGGACTGCTGGCACAACCAGATCGTATTTAGCTTGAATACAGCTATGTGAGTCTGGCTGCTTTAAAGGTACCTTTATGATATGCAGGTTTAATTATTTCTTTAAAAACAAAAATCCCTTCACAGAAAAGGAAATGCCAAAGCCTTTTCAAAGCTCGTTAACACAGTGAATAAGAAGCCAGAGTCAATTTACATAACAGAGATATACATACGTATGTATACGTGTGTGTACATTTGCATGAAAGCATTTGCAGAGCATTCTAAAAATAGGAGACATTTCAGAGGGGTTTGGGCAAGTAAATCTTCACATGCTTTTCTGTTTTATTGCTTCCCTCCAAATTATTAGTTTAAATTAAAATCCAGTCCTCCTGTTTTGTACAATCTGCAAGCCAGTGATCCACGGGCTTTCCTACAAACACCTCTCTCTGATTCCTCCATTGCAGGAGCAACCAAGAACACCCACTGTGATGGGGATGAAGGTCAGTGAAGGAGAGATGTCTCTGTCTCTAGTCTTGCAGTTCTCCCAAAATGAAATTCACCCCTTAATTTGCAGGGCAATTTTCCTCCAAGGAAGGTAGGAAAATGATAATAGTTCCCTGCAAAACACTCACTAGTTGAATGTGAAAATGTTTGGAGGTTTGAGGAATCTAAGCAGAAGTGGGAGGAGGTAAGATACCGGCTCTTGTGCACTGTGTGCTCCAGGTACTTGAAACGATGCTTAACCTAAAGCTTCTGCATACACTCAGCAACTTGGGTGGAGTGGCTCTCATACTTCATCTTAAGCGTATGCTTAACTGCTCCTCTGGGTCAGGGCCCCAATTAGCACACCAGGATCTAATTTTGTTCTCAGTTACAGCTGCATAAGACTATATTAAGCAAATCACTTTGTACCAGCAAAAAAAAAAAAAAAAAATAGATGAAGATTTGGCTCAGGATAGACAGGGAGAGCATGACACAGAAAAGGTATCTTGTTGGATGCTGCTGCCTCTGTTACGTGTGTTTGTACCCTGACGGCTCTTTGTCCTCTTCAAATATCTCTGCCCCAGCCTCCTCTCACTCAGACCAGGCTTTCTAATTCCTTCTACAGAACAATCTCTTTTGTGTGCTAGTAAGGCAATGCTGTGCCCAAGGATCCCCACTTTCTGAAACAAAGCCCATTAGCTAAAATCTACACAAATCCACCACGACCGTGAGTCAGACTTGCGCCTGTGTCGGTAAGTAGCCACGCATCAGTGCCACTGGAATCTCTCTTTCTCCATCCCTCCCTTCTCCACCAAGCTGTTTAGACCCCGATCCTGGTGCTTCGGTTGCTCAGAAGTAAAGCCCAATGGCTTCAGCTTGCCTTAGGTGTGTTCTCATGGTCCCTGTTTAGGAAAGCACCCCTTTTAGATGAATTACACTGAATTATCCACCTACAGCTGAATACGTGCTTTGGCGTTTTCCTGAACAAGACGAACTTAAACTCAAGATTGTGTCTGAGCATCTTCCCCACCCGAGGTGCAACCAGCTTGGAAGATCAGCCCCGGGACCGCATGGCCCCTAGTAGAGGCAGCTGCCTTCTGCACGCCGGCTTCAAAATGCCTCACACGCTGCCACATGTGCGAACAGCAGCTCACAGTAACGCGTTTGGTTTGCCTGTCGTTTGCACCTGTAAAAAATCTGGGGTAAATCCAGCAAGGATCAGTAAAGGGGAAGAGGGAGGCTGGCTGGTTCAGGGTTCCCAGCTTTCCTGCTGGCCGGGAGCGGTGGCACACGGGGAGATCCCCTCGGCACAGTGAGGCCAAGGTTTGGCCAAGGGCCCCAGAAGGCTCGGGGTTAGCTGTGGCCAAGCATCCAGAAGCTGATACGTGCGATGCAATGTCAAACAGGTCCCATCAACCCCACCGCCGCGGCAAGGGGCTGAATGCATGAGTCAAAGCCGACGCGTGGTTTACCCCAATCTCTAGCAGCAGCCACTCTGTTTTTTAAAAATACAATTTCGTCTGCATAGAAGGGAAGTAGGAAAAGGCAGCACAGACAGAGGCACACTTCGAGATGAACAAAGCACAGCTCTTGTTTGAAGCACTGGCAGGAGTCCAGCATCTCTCAGGGCCAGGCACTGGGGTCAGTCCTGTCTGCCTGTCCCTGCCCAAGGAGGACAAAGAGCTTTAAATTTTATTAAATGTGGTTATTTTTTCTGTTAGTGTCTTTTTTTTTTTTTTTTGTGATTGGCGGTAGTGGTTGTGCTATGCAATGTAAGCCAGAGGGTTTGTAGAATTACTGGTAGGACAGCGTCGATGTGGCAAGCCAAAAGTTTGAAGAAAAATTCATGCATGCAGGCTCCTAAATATGGATCTACATGGTTATTTTCAGCAAGAGTCTTGCACATCCATAGTTCTGGGTTAGAAAACAGAAGCCCCAGGTGAAATGCATTTGGAGGCTTTTTGCCATCTGATGTGAAGGAAGACCCTTGTCACAAAGTCATCTGTATGACCTACTTGCTTCTCCCCGCTCAAGAATTGTCCAGGACTCATGTAACAACTTCAAACTCAGGCACATTCCTCGAGCTGTGTGAGGAAGCTTGCACATTGCCTGACCACATTATATCTGCCTCTAGGCAGTGTTATCACTCCTTCCCTTCCATATGCTTAAGCAGAATTTTTACAAAAATAAATGAAATACATATGTACATTATGCAAAGAGTGTTCTTGAGCCGTGCTATATTTGGTTTTGCATGATACGTATCCAGCGTGTAGACCATTGGCACTCGGTTTTTAACTGTTAGAGATAAGCAGAGTCACAGTAAGCTATAAAAGAGTGTAAAATATGCAGGGCCTGATTCTCCGGCTCACGGAGGCCCCTTTACATCACGCTGGCACCGCGCTGGAGTCTAAAAGCAAGCGCACATGTGACTGGAATCCACTTTCAGGCCCTTTTATGCTGCCAAAAGAGCTTAAAGTTGCTTGAATTCAAATGAGACTCAGATGCTTGTAGTACAAGCCGGTAGCCATCATTAAAAGCTGGGTTAATACTGCTGCCCCTCTGCCACCCAGCACCGGGGCGGGCGGCAGCGTCACCCCTGGATGTGGGGAGCTGCTGGAGGATCGGGGAGCCCAGGCCCTGGCCCTGGCCCCGGGTGGACAGGGCTTCCCAGGGTCAGGAACGGCAGGAGGGGACGGTGGGTACCACGGTGGGTAGGGGGCTGTAGGGGCAGGTGAAGGGGGCAGCCTGGTAAGGAGGAGTACGTGTGGCCGAGCACCCCACTTTTCCCAGCTGGTTCCCTGCCCAACCCTGGGCTCTGCATTGCCTGCATCTCCCTTTTCACGGCTGGTTTTTCTCCCTACAAAGAGCCGACACAGAACAAGCTGTATGTACAAGCCCAGGTACACCCGCCCTCGGTTTTCATCATTCAGCGCCAGCCAAAGAGGGAGGGACGGGAGCGCTCTGCCACCTTCCCGCTCTCCGGGCCCAGGCTGGATGCAGCCATGCTCCAACCCTGCCCCAGGGCCCAGCGCAGCCGCTGCTGCAGCCAGGAGGGAAACCAGAGCTGCTGGCTCGTGACTGGCGCACAGATCACCAGTGCATGACTCTCTCCCGTGAAAAAATAAAAAAGTTCATTTGCATTTAAAGCACTGGGGGAAAGGGTGTTGTAGGGTTTTTTCTTTTTTTTTTCTTTTTTTTTTCTTTTCCAATCCCTAAAGTCACATGGCCAGACTATTTTAAACATTCCTGGCTATTCCCCCATGCACCAGCTCCCTTGGCTGGCACTGGGGTATTCTCGAAGCTCGGGTAGGAGAGTAAACTCTGCATGTATAATTTATCCATTGTAAAGGATGCAAAATCTACTGGGAACAGGAGGGGATAAGAAAGAGCGAAGACACTTGTGGATGCCAAGAATTCCAAGTGCCAGACCTTGCTAGCGCTCTTCCAAAATGGAGGGTCCTACACGGCTCCCGTTTAGCTAGAGCTGAGCCTAGCCTTGCCTGCTGTGTTGAGATTTGGCAGGCTGCAGCTCGCCATTGTTGCGAGCTCTCATCCAGGCGGCCGTGCCAAGCCTCCCCTCCGGCTGCAGCCCTTCCAGTGCCGCACGCTAATCCCCCAGTATCTGCCTCTCCCAGATCTGGCGGGGGCACCCTTCGGAGCTAGGAGGGGAGAGGGGAGACTCCTCTCCGCAGAGACCCCTCTCCCGACGAGCTTTGAGGAACCCTATTTGTTCACCGTAACAAATCGCTGCTCTCGACATAGCAGAAACATTACAAATGAGCAGGAGGAAACATGGAATTTTGTTCCTAATCTTCCCTACCGGACTAATCCAAGGGGCCTTTCCAAAGCGGGCAGTGATGCTAAATGCCCTGGGCGCAATCCCACAGCTGCTGAGGCCCTGGGGATGGATCCCACTAGATCCAGCAGGGCTCCCACCCTGCACACCACAGCAGGGTGGCTCGGCACCAGCTTTCTCACTGAGGAAAGCAAGGGGTCATGCGGTAACACCAAACTTCTCGTGCTGTTATTAAAATGTGCAGTTTCTCCCCTGTCCGCCTGCCTGCATGGGGAAGGCTCACAGGAGACGTAAGTCACTCACTGTGCCCAGCCGCCCCTCCAGCAGAGACCCGAAGCAGCACCCGGGATGTGGCCGGTGAGGGGTGTTCATCCCAGCATCACCAGCAAGACCAGCGAGATCCACAGCACCACCCTGCCGGGCAGCCCCACAGCACCGCAGCCCCTCTCCCCTTCAGCGTGTGCCCACAGGGCCAACACAGGAGCCCCTTCCCCTTGGTGGGGACACTTGGGACCCTCGAAACCATCACGCATGCAGGAGCAAGGAAGGCTGCAGCCCCCCAGGCGCCCGCAGAGGGGCCACCCAGCAGCCCTCAGCCCACGGCTGAGGTTAGCCCCCCCTGGGGAACCACGTGGTAGGCATTGGGGGGTCCAATGCCACATTTGTACAGTTGCTGTAGTAAGCTATGTGGGATGTTTGGGGTTTTTTTCTAACCCCCTTCAACACTGAGGTTGAACTGAATTTTGCAAAATGTAATTTTGCAAAAGCCAGAATGAAGCTCTGGATGCTGTTCCTGCACCCTGGCTGCCATCCCAAAGAAACCCCTGGGGAGAGGATGTAACAACCAAGCTGGCCCCCGGCTGCATCCCGACTCCATCCAGGAGCAAAACTGAGTCCAAGGCACTCAGCCCTCCCACCCAGCCCTCTGAGGGGCCCTGAGCCTAGTCCTCTTTGCAAGGAGGTCTTGCAACAGGATCTTGCCTGTGGCATGGGAAAGCATGGGCTTCCCGGCACCCCGACGCAGAGGGGCAAAGGGCTGGGGTGCCACCCTGTTGCAGTGGCTTTAACCCCGCGTGGGCACAACCCACTTCTGGCTACGTCAGAGTGACTGCAGGAGATCATGGGGAGCCCCCACAGAGATGCCCCGTCTGCACCATCAAAGCCCTTGAGCTCAAGCAGGATGGAAACTGCCCGTGTGAGTGATTTTCAGAGAAAAACACTGATTTTGCAACAGCAGCATTAGCTCAGAGCACACTGCACGAACCTGCAGCCGTAAATGCTTTGAAATGATAAGACCGAGCTGCCACCCACCCATCTGACCACGGGGGCTGGTGTCGGTTCCAGGCTGCTCCAAGCCATCACTGGCTTCCCTCTTGGGGGGGGCAGCTCACCCTCCCTGTCCCAGCAGGGGGTAAAACTGCCTTCTCCATCCCCCCTGATCCCTGCCTCCCTTCAGCAAAGCATCTGTATTTTCAAGCCCCACCACCAAGCTCTCCCCAACGCGGTGTGAAGGGGTGGCTTTGGCCACAGCTGTGCTGCCTGCCTGTCACTGTGCACTGGGTGTCTTAGGCAGCTCGCGGGGAGTTGGGCTGCAAACGAAGATGTGCTGTACCCCATCATCCCCCCCACGCGTGTGCCCCAGTGCCTCTGTCCCTGGCACGGTGCTGGTACCAGGGCACTGCTCTTTGCCTTGTCCCTGGGCCACGCAGACTCCCCCTCACCCGGTGCCGAGGACGGTGGGGGACCCCGTGCCCCAAGCACGTCACTGCAGGGTCTCCCCTCCAGCCTTGCTGCTCTCACCGTGCCACTGGGAAAGCCTGCCCTTGGGTTTCTTCCCTTCAAAGACCTTACCTTCATGTCCCCAGGTTGCACTTACTGTAGGAGTCAGCATTTCTGGATCGCACACATCTGTCCTGCCCTCACCGGGAAGGCAAGGCAAAGCAGGGCAGAGCAAGGCAAGTAAATAATTCTTTATTATCTCGTGTCATTTTGCTAATCAGGAGTAAATCTATGCAATCAGCAGACCAGCACTTCTGGTGCTAAACTCTGGAGTAACTTGCTTTAATCCAGCTTCCTGCGGGACAGAAGAAGTGGCTTAGCAATTAAAAAAAAACAACACCCTTCTCCATCAAGAAAAATAAAGGAAAGCAACCTGAACATATCCAACAGCCCCCTTGAAGGAAGGCAGCCCGTATCCTTCGGGAAGGGCAAAGCACTATCGCTGCACAGCCCGGCTGAGCCCCTAACGGCACGCTGCCAGGTACCATACATCTCCCAACTTTCTGCAGTGCAGGGGGGTGGGGGGTGGGAATAGATCACACGTGAGCATCACAGGCTGGGCAGAGCGATGGAAAGATGATGTATAAGCGCTCGGCTCAGTACCAGCATATTTGTGTGTACTGAGGCAGCACATGCGGGGTGTTAGAGCGCGGCGGTCCTACAGGAGGCACAGCGGGTTCATGGCTGAGGCAAGCTAATTTTGTCTAACGGTTAGGAGTCAACCAACCAAACTTAAGTTCCTTTGTAATTTCCATTAATAGCTAATGAGAAATCAGGAAGCTCCAACAGCCTCTTTAAAGGGAGAAGGAGTAACCAATAAAGCTACAAATGAGACCAGCCTTGGCTTGCTAACTCGATGGAAGCCAACTGAGCATCTTCTTGTGCAGGAAACGGATAATAAACATCATCTTGAGAGATTCTTGCAGATGTTGATTAAAGTTGAGTCTGTAATGGAAGTCATTGAAGCCTCTGTCGTAATTGTTTATTATCCGAGCTGCACTATGAAAAAAATCTGCAGTGAAAGTCCCATTGATGTGATGACTGACAGTAAAAGCAGCGCCACTCTCAAAAGGCAGCCTTTAAACGGCGTTTGGTGAGGGCAGCCTCACCTTATGCAGGGTCAGCTGGTCCAGGGAAACGTGTCCCGTTGCAGGGGATGTGGTGGGTTTCATCCAGGCAAGACAGGAGGAGCAGGATGGACAGCCCTCCAAAGCAGGGACCCCCCTGCTGTCACCAGGGACACCCCCCCCCAGCAGGTCTGTGCGAGCCTGGCTTGACAAAATAGGCAAAGTGGGGTGGGCGACAGGAGTGGTCCTGGGCAGGGGGGTGAGTGTTTGTGCAGCCCGTCACAGGAGATGGGTCTGGAGACTCTGCGATGGCAGCAGCACCTGCCAGGGAGTTTGGCCAAAGCCCTGACCGCTCCCTGGAGCTCTGCACCACCCTGGAGCCCTGTGGAGCCACAGCCGACGTGGGGCTGGGAAGCTAGGCATCCTTGTCACTGTCACCTTCTTGGGATGCAAATATAGTGTGTGTTCATTCCCAAATGCACAAGAGGAATAGTTACGGATTGCAAAGCCTTTTTGTATAATGTTTGACTGACAGTTTATAATTTCCATTTAGCAACACACTGTTATTCAGATTTCCTGCGCTACTAATATGATTTTAAAAAACCACATTAATTGCTTTTAACTGTAACTTTGTATCATACTAAGCCATCATTTTTTTTATTTTACCAATTTTATGCTGTTGCTTGCTTCTAGGCAATATTTGTTGCAACCCACTTCCCCTTCTTCTGCTGGCGTGTGCATGTCCACCTAACAAAAACCCTGAGACTGCCAGACACATCATGATCAATGTGGAAGTGCCAAAGGTTGGAAGGAAACCATGGATCCCACCTCTCCTGTTGGCCATGCCTGGAGACCATCAGTGTGCAAGTCTGCTGTCCAGGCAAGACTCAGCAGCGTCTTACTCCTTACTAGCAGATTTCCATCTCCTTTGTATGGGTGTGCAAGCACATGTACGTACGCACACTCCACACACAACCCTCACAAACAGATATTCCTCAGGGATATATACATATAATTTCAGTTAGGTTTATTCCCTTCTTCTGATCAGGTTGGACATAACCTCTGAAGCCTTTGAGTTTAGGAATTGGGGCATTTAAGGAAACATCTTTCAGCAATACCCATTAACACTTTTCTTGTTCTCTTTCACAGATTATTCAGCCCATAATCTCTAGCAACCTAACGGCCAAACGTCACTAATTAGTACTGGGTTTCAACTTTTCTTTCTCCCCCCACCCCCCTTCCTAAAATGGGGTTGTGATCATTTTGTACCTAAGCAACTGCCAACTTTTATATCCATGATTGCTTCCTCTGTCTCTCACGATGGCATCTGACTCAGGACCCCTCTGGAACAGCAGCAGGGCCACCCGAATTAGGAGATGGCTTTCTCCAGTGGTGAGACTGCCCACATCCACCATGGGCAGGGCAGGAGGGGACCTTCTGCGGAGGGTTCCCCCACGGTCGCGGTCAGCCATGGCTGTGGGATGGGACCAGCAGTGCCGGTGGGGCTGCCGGAGCTTGCCTGGTTTGCAAGGCAGCAGCTGCTGCCTCCAGCCCTGGAACCCCCCATGCCCTTACCGGCTGGCCAATCCAACCCCAAGGATTTTTGTGGGAAGGGTTTGCTGCCTTCCCCCTGCTCCCCCCAGCATGGCTGCCTCCCTTGCTGCGCTCCAAGTGAGGATGGAGACTCCTCTCCCCTTTCATCCTTCAGGCACAAATATCTGGGGGCGGCCGGGCAGCTGGCAGGCACCGGACCAACACCTGCGTGCCAGATCCGTCCAGCTGTGCCCGTGACACACCATCCATCTGCGGCTCGCCTCACGGGCTGCCGCCAGTTGCTTTCCCTGGGGCTGGCTGGGAAAGGAGCCGCGGCCGGTGGGAGGGAGGGAGCCACAACGATATTTTCAAACAACGCTTTTCTTGCTAATTGATTTCCTCCTGTCATCTCCTCACATAGGGCAGGGCTCACAGCTGATGCCACCCTGGGGTGTCCAGCCCAATGGGGCCAGGCAGAGCTTGCAGAGCTTGGCTGCTTGTTCCAGGGCTGGGGCATCCCTGGTAGCTCCTTCCAGGCTGGTGAGGGCTTCCCACATGGATAATGTGGCTGAGACTCTTGGGCTATCCACCGCTTTGCAAACTGAGGGATTTGCTCGGCATTTTGTTTTCCCTGCCTTGTCCTGCTTTATACCTGGGACAGCCGATGCCAACAGCAAAAGTCCCCCTGACTTTGCAGGGATGAGGACTGGGCTCTGGGCAGGTGGCAGCAGGAGAATCAGACCATAGCTCCTCTGAACTAATTTTGGAGTATCTCACAAGCTGGAAACTGAGACCTATGTGATTTACTTCATCTTCAAAGTCTCCATCTGTGACAACAACTTAGCAGCAAACGAAATGGTGTTTGAGCACGAGTGTGCTCCTGGAGATATGGTGGGAAAACTCTTTGTGAGCATAAGGGAACCACCTCAGCTGTTCTTCACCGCTTGCTAACCATCCCCCCAGCGGCATCTCAGCAGCTCTGAGCGTGCCACCCCACACCATCCAGCCCAAATTCTGCGTGCCCTGCCACACCAGATGAAAAACAAGGTGAGGGTCTGAATCACCTGGATGAAAAAGAAACTTGTACCAAAAATAAACCTAAAGAAACACCAGCCAGGGAAGGGGTTGACCTTGGTTAGCGTGAGCCATTGCACGCCCAGAGTGATGCCCGACCTCTGGCAAAGGCAGCTGACTGCCCTGCATCAGGGGTCCCCAACCCACCGCCTGGCAGGCAGGGGGCTGCTCTCTCGGCACGTGACTCCCAGGGCGGCCACTCTGCAAAACACACCTCTTGCTGGGGCACACATCCAGGCAGCCACAAAGGACCCGGCAAGGAAAGGAGGACACTCCCAGAAAAGTGCAAGATGCAAATACCTTGGTGGGAGCCTGGGCGAGCAGTCACAGCGTGTACTGGCAGTGTCACCGTGGCCTTGCTTAACCCCGCTTGGAGCAAGGCTGGATGGTAATTAAAGGAATGCCGGGTGCCAGTGAAGCTGGCCATGCTGCTGCTGCATCTGCATTATTTCAGTGGCGGAAGGTTTCGTAAAGAAAACAGCCTTGGCTGCTTCACTGCATTTGCCACAACAGAGGGGTCCACCCCTCGCTGCCACAACCCACCGGCCCACCGCTCACCACGCACCAGGGCACAGCAAGGCGCCTGCAGGCACGAGGACCCCAGGAAGGACGGCTGGGAGCAGCCAGAGCAGCACCTATGAAGCTGCTTCTCCCCTAAAGGGAACCCTCAAGCCCCCAAAGCTTTTCCACAAATCACCCAAAACCTCTGCACCCTGCTGCTGACTTTGCAATGGAACAGCAGGAAAATTCCTCCTCCTACCACCCCTGCCCTGAGTGGAAAACTTCCTTCCCCCATGTTCTCTGCTGTGCCTCCCACACGACTTTCGTTTTTCCCTTTTCTTTAAATACTTGCCCCAGTTGTCTCGTGTGGGTCAAACGTGAGCCCACTGGTGCCCATGTCACCACGCTCCCAGCTCAGTGCATCCTTCTCCTCATCGTCATGCAGAGCGTAATTTTCACCTGCTATTGAAAATTCAATATTGGGAGCTTTTAATTCCAAAGATTTTGATTTTTCAATAAAAAAGTGAAAATGAATCTCGGTGGGACTGCAACAGTAATGTTGCAAATGAGCTGGTCACATAAGGGAGAGAGGGAAGGAAAACAGGGAGGAAGAGAAGGACAGGGCAAAGGAGAGGAACACACAGAGGTGGCCATTCCAGGAAAGGGCTTGAATAATTCAGGTGAAAAAATAGGACTAGCAGCAGAGATGATGGTTTTGGGGCTGCCCTGTACAATCCAACAGAAAAGAGTGCTGCGCGCTCGATGCCCATCAGCTGGCTGGACCGTATCCCACTGCCGCAGCAGCCCCGGTCGCCCTGTTGACTTCAGTGCTTGTGTGCCAATAGCTCAGCTTAGGCCACCCGTGTATCAGGACCGCCCAGGTTTTGTAGTCATTCTATAAAATGTCTATAAGTCCTTGTCAATGTCATCCTTATTAAATCAAATGGGACTTTTCCCTCATGGTTAATTGGATTGGTTAAAACAATGGAAAAGTGGTGTTTAGCGAGAACAGTCCAATGACCGAAGTTAAATACAGGCTTGTTCTCCCTATTATTTCTACTAAAATGCCATGTATTAAATATTAACGGATTGCTTGTTGGTCTTCTGTGTAGCTGGAAACCCCGGTGGATGAAGGGCATGGTGCTAGTCCTTTGTCAGCCATGAGGATGTCTTATTTTGTCTCCTAGATCTAGGGCTTTACGGAAGACCTTCTCCTACCCCTATCAAAACCTGAGGTCTCCCAGCTTTGCACGGACAAACAGCCAAAAGCAAGGTTAAAACACGGCTGCCCATCTTTTACCTCTCCCTCTTGCAGATCCCTGTTTCTGATAGCTCTGAACAACCCGGTCCCTCCAGCCACCCCTCCACCCATCCCTCCATGCGTTGATCCACACTTTCGCTCCGTGGAGTCACCTGGGCAGCGGCTGCCGCGGGTGCCTCCCCCGGGCTCACATCCAAGCCCGCTCTCTGCTGCTTGCAGATTCTTTCTGCATAACATCTCTGAGATATGGCCTTCCTTACCCATCTGTACAGCTAAAACTCTTGTCAAGACTCTCAGCATTTCACATCTCAATTACTGTAAAATCCTTCTCCTTGCTTGGCAAATGCAGCCTCATCCAGCGCTTCCTACTCCATCTCCCTGCCCAGCCACTACCGTACCCGCCAACCACAGCTTAAAATCATTTATGCTCCAAAGGATCACACACAAACACCTCCTGGGAGTTATTTTTCTTGACGGTGATCGCAAAACAGCGGTGAAGGTACAGGCTCCCACCTGGATGTGATTTTACAGGTGCAGCCCTCAACGTCATCGGGCATGGCGAGCAGGAGCCAGCTGACATCTCGCCATCACACTGAGACAAAATATTGTTGCACCTGGGGCCAAACTCGGCCGGTGAAGTATCACTGCCTTTAGCTCCCCCAGCAACGCTGCGAGGGCACCAGCTCTAGCTCAGAAGCCCCACGTCCCTCGCCCACGCACGGTGGCTCGTCCGCAGGAGCACGCGGCATCCCCGGCGCGACCTGTCTCCCACCCGATGCGTGCGGACGCCTTTTGCTGAGCAGAAGTCATGCCGGCCCCCGTCGCCGTACTGCTGTGTTTAATACTTACCAACGCTTTCCTGTTGCTCTGTACATGCTCATCTTTTCCTCCCTCATCCTCTCTTCCCAGAGCTGCTTTTCTTCTTCCTTCCCCTCCTGCTGCTTTTCCCTTCCCCTTCATCTCCCCTCCGCCCTGCGAGGAAGCCTGGAGCTGGCTCCCACATTTCGCTCCTATTTATTGTCAGGTCTGTGTGGCTTTTACTTGGTGTTTTCTATTATGAAGATGACAGCAAACTGAGAGTTTAAACAAATTTGGCTTTAGGTGCTTTAATGAAAAATTAACGGGTTTAATACCGGCTTCACCATCAAAAGAAGAACATTAATGTTTAATATTTAAACAACATGTCTTCACAATAATTCCACCGCATTTCACATTGAGAATCCACAGTAAATGCCTGGGGTAAAGCAATAAAAAAAAACCCCAAACTGTAACGCTATTTACTATTTTAACCCTTCATCGACTGTCTTTCCCAGTTTACACAACGCTCTTTTACACAGAGAATTGAGACATTTTTAAATGGCATTTCCCCCTGCCCTCTGCCCCGGCAAAAGGCAAGAATATTAGATTTCAGGTCATAGTCCTGGCTCCTTAAGGCTTTTCAAGACTGAGGATATGAAAATGTTATGCAAACAAGTTGCCCTTTAAATGTATCCTTCAGAAAGAAAAAAAAAAATAATGCAACATCATCTCACTGAAGAATGATTGAGTTAATAGTTCATCTTCAGTGCTTGCTGTCCAGGTACAGGTCTCAAAGAAAAGCTTCAAGTAAAAAAAGAGCGGCTTCAGCATCCATAAATCTGTGATGTCTCCCCAAGTTACTTTATTAAAGGGATTTCTTTGCCTTAAAAGCGAAGTCTGCTTTTCAATGTGGGCAGAGCATCACCCCACCCCATGCCCAGGAGTGTCCTCCCTGGAAATCACAAATCCACTGTGAGTGCCAACACCTTGGGGCAGATGCTGAGGGTGATGCTTGGCCTCCCGAGGAGCTGTGGGCTTGTGCTCTGTTCTCATTTCAGCTGGTGGCCAAGACTTCTGTGTGCTCATTATTTATGACCAATCTTTTGAGTACGCAGTGCTCTATCCCCGACACAACACAAACAACTTTGAAAAAACCCACCTCACCCAGGAGGAAACATCGATCACATTGTATTGCCTGGATCAGCTTCAAGTTCCTTTTGCACGTAAAATGAGAATGATTTCTTAAACTGAGAGCATTTAATTGGAAAAAGGATTCTCACTTCAGTAAATCTCCATCTATAAAAAAGCATGATCCAGCTGGATAGCAAGAAAACAAAATCACATGTGCTGCAATTAAGAGGAAAGAAAATACAATGTTTCCAGATGCATATTACAGGAAAATAATTAAATAGCATCCCTGATAGGAGCCATCACGGTGGAGGCAGATAAATAAGAAAGCTCTGTTGACGTGAACCCAGAAATAAAGCAGAGGAGAAAAGCACTTAAGTATAAAAAGTCATCAAAGAAGTTACGTGTCTGCCTTGATCGTGCTTCCAGAAAGGTGCTGGGTCATCTGTCCATGCAGTTTTCCTGCTTTTAAATCTGAATTCTGTAACAGAACACTATTAGACGGACAGCTGAAAATGGGTGCAGGCAAGGCTTCTCAGGCCAAGATAAGAAACATCTCCCCAAAAATGCTGATGTAAATGTCTTAGTGTGCTTCACCTGGCACAGGTCAGCAGGTAGATACACCATTAGAAAAAACATGAGGGTCCCTCAGCCTCAGCGCTGGCAGCCCTGGGTGTGCCAGCCCCCCTACCATCCCTTCCACCACCAGGTCATTCTTTAGGGTGCTCTGTTCCCTGGGTAAACGCTGTTACTAAGCTCAAGAACGTTCTTCTAAGAGCTGCTGTGTCCAGCCAGTCACAGAGTATGTATGCTGAAAGTTAATGTTGGTTTTCATCACCGGTTTTGCTGGGGCCGCTCGGAGAGCCGCTCGCACGGAGCCAGACAGCTTCCAGGTGTCACTGATGCCCCCACACAGCCGGAGCCTTCTGACTGATGGCCACCGCGTACCCTCGGCTCCGTGGTCCAATATATAGCCAACACCCTCCGGTCCTGTTCTTTGCAACGTTATTCTTTACCTAACCACCTTTTTTTTGGTTTTGCAGCCTTCTGGGATACCCTGAAGTTTTCCGCTAACTGGTACTTCAGTGAATTATTGCTCCCACAGCTCCCAGCGAAGCCAGTTTCCCTCCCCACAGCCAGGTGATGGGGCCATTTTGGTGGGGTGCAAGGCAGCACCCCCCCTCAGATTGCACTCAGGCGGGGGACACACGTCCTGTCGTTCTGCAGTGGTGCGTGGTGCACCACAGGGGGGAAGGGGGGCTGCAGTTCAAACGGCAGCTGCAATTGAAATCGCAAGTAAAAGGAATATTTTTTTGAAGGGGAACCGGTGGCGCGCAAGCCCTGCCTGCACTAGGGCTGATCCCACTTTCCTCAGCTATCGGTTCCCTCCCCTGGCAATCGCTGCCTGGTGGGAAAGGAAAGCCCCCTGTCAGGGCAGTCAGGAGGGCAACACGGGGACACGTTATGATGCTCGAGAAACTTGATTTCGTGATCCTCAAGCCACTCGATTTCGTGCTGAACGGCAGTTTTGTAACGGGTTCTCACCAATCTGTACCACGTTCTTGCAGCAGCGTTACCGGTGCAAGATAAAGCCTTTTAACTCAGCTTTCTCACTCAGTTCCAGAAATTTTCACTGGTGGCAAGGACTGGGAGAGGGAGATGCTGCTTCCCTGCAGGGGCAGGTGATACCTGCTAGTTTAGGACGGTTTCCATTAGCATACGGGGCCAGGAAAATGTCAAACTAGAAAGGGAGAAGAGGAATGGCCTCAGATGCACTCGTCGAACTACTCCGGTAGGAAAAGCATTTCCTTCATTCAGCTGCTTGTCACAGCTCTCTGTGCCGCTGCCACACACAAACAGGCGCTGGGGGCCAGTTGTTGCCCACCCTGGCCGGCCCTTCGGCTGGCTGCGGGGTGGGGGGCTCGGCAGCAGCGTGCGCCGCGGCTCGCCGGGGCTCCAGCCAAGAACTTTTTACCGCGTCGTAAGTTTGCAAAAGAGCTTCAGATGAAAGCCTACATTGTTTTGAAGTGCTAGACATTTTCCTGCTCGAAAGTTTCGAACAGGGAACTTCTGCTGGGTTTTGGATTCAGGTCTTGTCGGTTCCCTGGCTGCCAAAATGACTTTTGTGAGGCAGATAAAACTTGGAATAGATCTGGTTCAACCTTTGCAGCCAGCTCCTACGCCTAGGAAGTTTCTGAAACAAAACCCAGAGTCTCTGGGGGAAGAGAAGGGGGGGGGAGAAAAAAGAGAAAAAAAGAAAGAAAAAAGAAAAAAAAACCCCACCACCTCCAGCACTCTCGATTGTCGCTCAGTTTAGAGAGTTTGGACTCATCGCGGCTCAAAAACAAGCCCGTGAAACAGCCTTTTGGCCCGGCCGTGGCTTTGATGCCCCCCCTGGATGCGCAGCCCCGGGGGCGGGCGGGGCAGGAGGCACCGGCGGGGGCCGCCGCGAGACCGCCTGGACAGCCCCCCCTCCCCCGGTGTGATACCGGAGTGGAAATAGCCAGAGAACACCGAAACCACGTTAACGCACACCCCGGCGCCCCCCGCCCGGCTGCCCCCCGGGCCGGTCCCCGCGCTGAGCAGCGCAGCCGCTGCCCGGTGCCGGGGGGCGAAGGGGGATGGAGGCGGCGGCTGCCCCCGGCCCCCGCCCGGCCCCGCTCAGCGCCCGGGGCCGCCAACCGTGAGCGGCGAGAGACCCCTAGTGGCGGCCGGGGGGGCCGCCCGCAGCCCCCCACCCCACCCGAGGGTCCCCTGTGTCACCACCCCCCCCCCGCCCGCTCGGCTGCCCGGTGCCCTGCGGGGGGGTGATGAGGCGGGGGGGGGGGTGACCCCGCGGTGCTGGGCGGGGGGAAGAAGCTCTCACACACACCCCCGGGGCAGGGGGCGGCGGGGTGGGCGCAGGGACGGCCCTTAGCGCTGCGCCCCTGCCACGGAGATGGACCAGAAATGAATAAACGGGATCGTGCATCGCCGTACGCCCCGGGGATGCTGGGGCTGCTCTGCCGCCCCCCCCGCACCCAGCGCTGCACGGGGGCTGCCCCCCTCCCCCCCAGCAAAGCGAGTCCTCCCCACCCCACAAAATCACCTGGGTGATGGGCAGGGTGGGCCACCCAGGATCGGGCCCCAGCCTCCCTCCCAGCATGGTCCCCTAGGCCAGGGGGGTGGAGGGAGGGAGAGATGGAGAGAGGGAGGGGTGGAGGGAGGGGTGTCTGACCCCACAGGGCACCATGCGTTTCTCTGGAGGGACAGTGGGACAGCATGTGCTTGGGTGGCTGCTGGACACTCGGTCCATCTCCAAAAATAAAAATTGTACCAATGTTTGCCCTGGGAGGTGGCTGGGAGGAGCTGCGGAGGCCTCTTGCCTTTCCTCTCTGGTTTGGTAGCACCTCATGTGCTTATGGGCTTCCCTGTGCCACCCTTGTCCCTGTCGCCATCCCTATTCCTGTCCCTGTCTCTGTCCCCACCCCTGTCCCTGCTTCTGTCCCCATCCCTATTCCTGTTCCTGTCTCTGTCCCCATCCCTATCCCTGCTTCTGTCCCCATCCCTGTCCCCATCCCTATCCCTGCTTCCGTCCCCATCCCTATCCTTGTCTCTGTCCCCAACCCTATCCCTGTCTCTGTCCCTGTCTCTCTCTGTCTCCGTCTCCACCTCTACCCCTGCTTCTGTCCCCATCACTATCCCTGTTTCTATCCTTATCTCTGTCCTATCCCTACCCCTGCCTGTGTCCCTGTCTCAGTCCCCATCCTTGTCCCTGTCTCTGACCCTGTCCCTGTCTCTGTCCCTATCCCCATCCCTGTCCCTATCCCTGTCCCTGTCTCTGTCCCCATCCCTGTCCCTGTCCCTATCCCTCTCCTTGTCTCCCAGAGAGCACGAGCCGGTGGGTTCCTTCCAGAAGAACCCAAAGGTGGCCTTAGAGCAGCAGAAAAGCCGCGTGCGTGTAACCGCGCAGGGACCGCGGAGGCGACGCCGCGGCAGCCACCCCGCTCCCCTCCTCTGGCACGTGTGTCACCCCGCCGTGCCGGTGGGAGCCCACGGCGAGGCTGTCGGTGCCGCTTCACATGGGGCCTCCGGAAAGGCCAGCCTTTCCAAAACCACGGCTTTTGGGGAACGACCGATGGCGTTGGGTTTGTTGACACTAGAAATGAGGAGACGGAGGGAGGACAGGGCAAGGAGGCCAGGAAGAGGGTTTCCGTGCTGGCTGGAAGCAGAGAGGGATGCGGCGCAGCAGGCGGCAGCAAGGGAGGGTGCTCCCCGGCTGCGGCTTGGCTCAGCGAGCGGGTATTCGCCCTTCCTCCTGGGAGAGGGGCTCTAAATAAACAAGACCTGCTGGGCAGGAAAGGGGCCGGTGCTCTTTGCAGAGGGGTCAGCACCAGCGTTGGGGCACCCGCTCGCCTCTGGACGGTACCTGTGAGATGCGCTTCCCTGCCAAGCAAGAGAGAGGGTTTGCCAGTTATCCTGGGGGGCCTCAAAGTGGGGTGTCTTTGGAGATTTGGGAGCTTGAGGAAAGGGGCAGCCTGGCAGGCCCCCCCAAATTGCTTCAAAAGCAGCAGAGCTGCAGAACCAGCAGCAACCAGTGCCGGAGCTGGTGCCCAGCCGTGGGGCTCTGCCGCTCAGCATCCTCTGAGCAGGCACCGTCCCGCTGGCCCCTGCCGCTCTCCCCATGGTCCTGGCCTGGTCTCTGCCCCCTCCACCCAAAGTCATTGCCCAAGATGATGGCCTCCCCAGCTCAGCCCACGGGCGGTCAGTGTTTACCCTCCGAGGAAACCATCCCCAGGCAGCCTGAGCGCTGAGTGAAAGCATCACACCTGTTCCTGGGTGTTTATGGGCTTTTTTACCTCTCTTGTCCTTCACCCTCCATCCCTCTGCTGAAACAAAGCTACTTCTCTTTCTGGCTCTTTGTCCCCTCTTGTTTGAGCTCCAAGACTCAGATGCTGATGTGCAAATGTGCGTGGATAATGTTGTATTCTTTGTTTTGTGTGAAGAAGAACTGGAAAAAATGAGCTACAATACAAAGAGGGGTCAGTTTGTTTTCCCACCATAGAAGGTAATGTTTGCCTTGCCCTGCTTTTGCTCTTGGAAGCCTAGATGGATGACAGAGGAGCTTGTCAGATTGAGACAGAGGAGGAAAAAAGCAGGTGAAAATTGATTTGCAAGGATGTTACTTAATCATATTTTTCTACTTTTGGTTGTGCCTCCAGCCTTGGTTTATATCTGTGTATCTCACAGATTTGGGAGATGCTTGAGAGATGCAACAGCCCTGTTGATGCATCAATTAAGGACCACGCTGACAAGTGCCACGCTCTCCGAGGTGCCCAATGAGCTCTCTGAGACAAGAATCAACGTTCCTGGAAAACGAACCTCAGAGGGAAAATAAATGTCATGACCAGGATATCTTTTTTAATTTTACCTAGAAAAATAAAAAGTGCCTTGCCCTAGCAGCTATATATCATGAGCAATGAAGCAAGAGGGTCCTTTTATTTGTTCCACAGAAAGTCGCTTCCAAAACAGGAGAAGAAAAGCTGAAAGACCTAAGTATGGAGAAGAGGCAGAGTCATGCGTGCTGATGCTGTTGCACCCCCATCAGTCTCCCCACAATTACACAGGGAGATGCAGACACGCACACGTGGCCACCTCGGAGTCAGGCTGTACAGCCCGACTTATGCAGGGCTCTCGTGTCCTCCCCGCCATGGAGCCCTGCTGGACCCGTGGCCTGAAAAACATCACCTGAAGCACAAGGCAGCACGGCACCTTCCTGAGCTGGACGCTGCTGGAGGATCTTTGGGGACCGGGACATGCCAGTAGTCCTGGGGCAACGTCCAGCAGCTCCTGCGAGGGGGTCCTGCAGGACGGGCAGGGGGACCGCGTGAAGGGAGACGCGTGGCGGGGGGGCCTATCGACCATCATCCCCAAACCAACAGTGCCCAAAACTGGGAGAGCTCTCCAGCGGAGCGGCGGAGGAGGCACCAGGGAGGAGGCAGAAGTGCAGGCGGGGCAGGGATGCCAGGAGAGGAGATGACGGTTGAGAGTGTTGCAAGAAGATGCAAGCAAGACGTGATCTCCACACCGATGTCCATCACCAGAAAGTTTGCGTGGGAGACTGGGCAAACTGGGAGAAGAAAATAAGTCACTGAAGCGCTGGGTCTGTGCAAAGTTACCCCCTCTGGCTCCATCCCTGAGCTGCCACAGAGCATGTTAGGGGAAGCATTGTGAGGCGGGTACTTGCCGCCTGTCTCCCGGTGTCGTGGGAGGGAGATCCCAGCTCCGCTCCAGCACAGCCTTCCCCTGGCTGGGTGTCACATCCCCACGCCAGCCGCAGGGCTGTGGTCAGGATGAGCAGGGAAGCACTGTCCCTGCAGACAGCAGAGCCAGACCGCAGGGGCGATGGCAGTGGGTGCTGAGGGGCGATGGCAGTGGGTGCTGAGGGGCGATGGCAGTGGGTGCTGCAGGGGCGATGGCAGTGGGTGCTGCAGGGGCAATGGCAGTGGGTGCTGCGGGGCGATGGCAGTGGGTGCTGAGGGGCGATGGCAGTGGGTGCTGCGGGGCGATGGCAGTGGGTGCTGAGGGGCGATGGCAGTGGGTGCTGCGGGGCGATGGCAGTGGGTGCTGAGGGGCGATGGCAGTGGGTGCTGAGGGGCGATGGCAGTGGGTGCTGAGGGCCGATGGCAGTGGGTGCTGAGGGGCGATGGCAGTGGGTGCTGCAGGGGCGATGGCAGTGGGTGCTGCGGGGCGATGGCAGTGGGTGCTGCAGGGGCGATGGCAGTGGGTGCTGAGGGGCGATGGCAGTGGGTGCTGAGGGGCGATGGCAGTGGGTGCTGCGGGGCGATGGCAGTGGGTGCTGCGGGGCGATGGCAGTGGGTGCTGAGGGGCGATGGCAGTGGGTGCTGAGGGGCGATGGCAGTGGGTGCTGCGGGGCGATGGCAGTGGGTGCTGAGGGGCGATGGCAGTGGGTGCTGCGGGCCGATGGCAGTGGGTGCTGAGGGGCGATGGCAGTGGGTGCTGCGGGGCGATGGCAGTGGGTGCTGCGGGGCGATGGCAGTGGGTGCTGCAGGGGCGATGGCAGTGGGTGCTGAGGGCCGATGGCAGTGGGTGCTGAGGGGCGATGGCAGTGGGTGCTGAGGGGCGATGGCAGTGGGTGCTGCAGGGGCGATGGCAGTGGGTGCTGCGGGGCGATGGCAGTGGGTGCTGCAGGGGCGATGGCAGTGGGTGCTGAGGGGCGATGGCAGTGGGTGCTGAGGGGCGATGGCAGTGGGTGCTGCGGGGCGATGGCAGTGGGTGCTGCAGGGGCGATGGCAGTGGGTGCTGCGGAGCGATGGCAGTGGGTGCTGAGGGGCGATGGCAGTGGGTGCTGAGGGGCGATGGCAGTGGGTGCTGAGGGGCGATGGCAGTGGGTGCTGAGGGGCGATGGCAGTGGGTGCTGAGGGGCGATGGCAGTGGGTGCTGAGGGGCGATGGCAGTGGGTGCTGCAGGGGCGATGGCAGTGGGTGCTGCGGGGCGATGGCAGTGGGTGAGGCTCAGCCTGCGCGGTGAGGGGCTGCGGGGCTCCTCGTTAGCTCCACGTTTTCCTTTCCTCTCCCTGCTGGTGTGAGAAAACGCATGCCGCATTTGTTCGGCTGCCAGGAGTATGGCAGCTCAAGCACCATCTTGTTAGCTTTGCTGTGTGTCTTTTCCCACAGCATTGCTTTAAATAATGAAGGGAGTCATGATCTACCAGCTGGATTAAACGTTATGAACTTACCTGGCTCAAATCCAATGGTGATATATTTGGTCTCATTATTTTATGCACAAATGCCACAAAACAGCACAAGATTTTTTGATTTTTTTTTTCCTAAATACTCTTTTTCTTTTAGCACTGACATTTCTCTTATTTGCATTAAGATTTGCACTGAACAGTCTGTGCCAGACCAAATTTGTCAGATACTTCTGTTTTTACGGTTGGTTTGTTCCAGGAAATCAGAGTTGGAAATTGTATCCCCTGACCTCAGGGATGGGCTAGCAAGGGCTGCCAGGGTGGGGAACATCTCCTCATGTTCAGGGACCTGCTGCGTGAAGGAATGGGGGAACCAGTGAGAGCATCGTGGTGCCATGGCCAGGATGGGTTCAGGAAAATGGAAACCAAGATCCTCGTGTGACAGGAGACTTGTAGCAAGCATCTGAGCTGTAGTTTCTCCAGCTGTGTGGGGAAGATAATAACATTCACCCTGCTTTATAAAGTATGTGGAGGCTTGGAAGAGTTTTATTAATTGGAGATCTAGATGGAAGTGGTGGGCCGTGCTGCTGTGTGAACTGTGCCCATGCTCTTGCTGTTTCCAGTGGAGGGACCCAGCAGGCTGCGTGCAGGGTGCTGGGTGCAATGGGGCAGGGAAGCTGCTGTGGAGTGCAAGACGTGCTACCCGCTGAGGGGAGCATCGGCATCCCTGCCGTCTGGGAGGCTGAGACAGGGAAGGTTTTGCAAGGGAGGGCAGCTAGCTGCCTGCAAAAGCCAGAGATACCAAGGGGATCAGAGGTCAGGGGTGGCTAAGGAATGCTTTGAGCACGGAAGGATTAGAGGGAAGAAGCCTTCAGTGTGGATACTTTGAGCTTGCAGCACCACAGATCCGATCGAGTTTGGCCCTACCTGAGAAGCCTGAAATTGCCTCGGACCAGGCTCCCCTGTCCTGCTATTGCAGCAAAGCAAAATAAAAAATTCACAAAGAGATGCGAGCCACCTGGGACGGTAATGCCCACCAGCTTCAAAATTATGACTTCTTAGTGATAAAAGTGCAAGAAACGAGGGTGTTGTATGGGATGCTTTACCTAGCCATCCTGGCAAGATCACACCGCATTACAATTCAATTGAGCCTCCAGGCAACGCACTCCTGCTCTGCTCCCAGCACCAGTCGATGTCTGCTCTGGCTATTTCATCTAACAACCCGGAGAGAAAGTGAGATTAAAGAAGTAAAAACCTACAACATTTGGAGGAAAAAAATAAAGCTTTTGTTTTGTGTTTCATATAATCTTAGGCCAGTACATGCCATTGTGCTGAGTCTGCTATTTGAAGTAGTTGCTGAAAAGTCCAAGTTTGGGGGCATCTGGAAAAAACGTGTACGCAATGAATCCGACAAACAAAATCAGGCTGTCTCCATTTTGTTTTTCATTAAGCAGAGAAAAGGAAGAGAGTGCTCCATGTATTCAGCCATTCAAGTGCAATGTACTCGGATACCGTCTGGGTGAGCCCAAGCATCGCTCTGCAAATATTGACAGTCTCTTCATTTAAGCAAGAGCTCTCAGAGTCTAATTTTAAGTGCTCATTCTGTGTATTCTTCAATAAAAGTCATGCAATTAGGGGAAGAACAAGCCCGAGCGTGGTTGGTGTCTCTTCCAGACATTTCCACCCTACGCCACAAAGCACCTACTCATAACACGGCTGTACCATGGCTGTTGTCAGAGCCCAGCCTCCTCCCCAGCAGTTCAGCTCCTGTGTGGATGCTTAAATCTTCCACATGAATCCAATGATTTAAGGAGAAGCCTGAAAGTGCATTCAATTTTTTTTCTTTTTCTTTTTTTTCTTTTTTTTTTTCCTAATATTTCAGCCTTTAGCAGACTCGGGGGCATTTTACAGCCTCATAAAAATGCCTGCAGAACTGAAGAGCTCTTCTCAAGGCAGCCAGCGCCATTCCCAGGCACTTCACAAACTGAAATGACATGTTTGGATCTCCTGAATTCACAGTGGAAATGCTCCCAGCTCTGGGGCAATACGCAGTAACTGTTTGATTGCCTACGGTTTAATAACATTACGGGAAAACTCAGGGTAGAAAGGAGAGAATGTCTCTTTCTTGCAGTTCAGTCAGGAAGCAGGATTTAGGAAGCTGGAGCGTGTTTCCACCTGCAGACTCCCCCCCTGCCTCGAACATGCTCAGGACGTGGGTGTTAGTCCTGCAAAAAGAACCACTGGATGTTGAACGGCCACAGGTGGCCGGGATTTGGACTCCCCATCATTCGCAGACAGCGCAATAAAAGAAAGGCTGGTGAGCTCTCTCTGCTGGGACGGTCCCTAACCCCACGGCTCCTGATGTAAATCACAGGCCATCTGTGCGTTAAGATGGCCCTCACTCTTTTCCTGAGCTACAGAAAGGAGAAACAATAACTGGCTCCTCCAAGCCGAAAGGACGTAGGACCCGTGCTTATTCCTTAATGCAATTATATCAGGCGACAGGCAAAGGTTTCAGGAGCATTTTAAAACCATCAGAAAATCAATAGAGAGGCTGAGTAGCAATGGTGGGGTTCACAGCTAAACGGATAAGGTGTCGCATCACGTCTGACCTATTTCACAGCATAAGCATCACTTCTGCCCCAGTTGTCTTTTAAAAGATATTGCTGGGTACTGCCGCCGCTGGAGAACGAGAGGTAAGCAGCATCCACCGAGGTGTTAAACGGGCTCCATCAAAGGTTAAATTCGCAACCCCCAGTGTCATGCTTTTGTACTATCCTTTAACACTGAAAACAAAAAGAAACGGTTCAACAATGGTGCAGGGCAGGCTGTCAGCAGGACCCTGGCTTCCACATACCCACAGGCACACCCAGCCCGCACCAAGGGCGTTCAGGTCCCTCTCGGGCAGCCTCACCCCTACGAGAGAACAGGGCAGCGTCTCCCAGTCCTGCTCTCCCGCAGTCACTACAGGCTGCTGGCCTGGGGACCTGGAGCAGGCAGGCGCAGCGCCCTAGGAGCGCAATCATCCCTGTTCCCCTCGTAAAGTGAGTCTGTGCTGCCAGGAAAAGCAAAGCAAAGCCACGCTGCTCAGCAGTTAGGGGTCCTGGCCCAAAGAGATGGGCTGGATCACCAGCCTCCCGTCCTACCGCCTGTGGGTCAGCCCCAAGTGCCACCACAGGAAAGAAGTCGCTAGGACTGGGAGAGACTCCTGCCGGTATCCTGTACTGGAGGCATAAGGCCAGTGAAGCAGTAGGCAACCAGGGGCTGGTCCAGGCGAATCTGGGGAGAAGGATAAAGCAGCCACAAGGGACACTTTTCCAGGCTGCCCCAGTACCTGAACGCCTGGCACCCCAGTAGGTGACTGCCCCCGGTTTTGCATGTTTCAGTGTACAGAAGCACACAGCTGCGAGATGGTTCTCGCTCCCGATGAGGGCACGGATCTGCCTTGGGTGAAATCCAGGTGAGTGCAAGAGCGGGACCATCCCTGACATGGCACAAAGTGCTTTTCACTACTAGGACTCCATGGACCAAATAATTTCCTCCTCGGGAATCTGACCTTATGCTGTGCTTCCCCGATCCCTTGCTGCAGGGTGAAGATAAGACCTGGGCCAGGGTATTTAGAAACAGAGAAACAATATAGAATATTGCTTAAAAACCAGAAATAATTAAAACAATTTGTCCCTCCAATGCGCAGAGCCAGCCCCCCGTGTGCTGGGTGGAAACGTGAACGATGCAGCGTGGATCCTTGTCTGGTGTTTGGTGGCCTCTGCTCCCTGCGTTACTGGCCAGGAACAGCAACGTTTGGGACACAGGCTGCTTCAGCCCTGTGTGGGATTCACAGCCAGTGGGGCTGGAAGTGCCTCAGGAGGACCTCCAGCCTGCCCCAGCCCCGCACACGCGAGGAGTGCTGAAGGCGGCAGGAGGGAGCTCGGAGCAACTTCTGCTTTCGGGTTTGTGCCCCTCGGCACCGCTCCCCCACGCTGACCGGCCGCTGCAGCCCAGCGCATCCCGCAGGTCCCCTAAGCTCCCCGAGCCTGGGCTTTGCGTTGAGACCTGTGCTCAGGGCACACATCCCTTCGTGGATTCCAAAGTCCTCGGCTGCCTTTCAGTGCCACGACGGAGAAATTCATGGGAACTGCAGATTCCTTTTGAAACTAATTGCAAATGGGTACTGCTGTGCAGGTGAATACATGAAGCTTGGTTCCCTATGACTGCGTGTCCTGCTCCTGGGTTACCCCTTGTCTAACGCGCTCCCTCTAGCAGTTTCTCCGTCTTGCACCACAGAAGGCCCAGACCTGCAGCCGCGGTGCTCACAAACCCTTCCCTTCGTGGCATGTGGCTAATGCCGCACCTGGGCAGGCCCTGGGTTGTGTTTTCTTCTCGGATGCTTGTTTGCACAAAGGAAGCAATCTGCAGGGACTGAACGTCTTGAGAACATCACCTTCATCAAGCTGGTCAGAAAGTCTGGGGTCATCTGGAGGGAGCTCATGGAAGGACTGTTTCCACATGAAACAAGGCTGAACAAAACCCCACCGACCCAAATCTATGGATGCCTCTTTCAGCCTCAGGAGGGTCCTTTTGCCTGTCCCCCCCGCTGCAGCCAGCCAGTGCTCTCGCCTTTCCTCTCTGTCCCTCACACCAAGTTTCCCTGAGCACCAGCCCTCAGCACTAAAGTGCTCTCTGTATTTAGACATCCTCCCCAGCCATCACATGTCTCCACGGGGAACCATCATCTGATTTTACATTTACAGACCAATTTGATCTGTTTTGCAAGTTGCTTCCAGTTTCTGGGTCTTTTCCCCTTGTTGCCACAACCAGAAAGCCAGACGTCTTTCTCCAGGGTGGGAGCTGACTTCTTGCACCCCTCCTTTGCTCCTGCTTCTGCCTTGCTGATCCCCCTCCAGCCTGCAGCTATTATCCTAAGATTTTTCTTTTCTGTGATAAGGGCAGCATATGTCTGGATCTGCAATTACAAGTTGTATCTTTGTGAACCGCCAAGAAAAGAATACTCCTTGATCCAGCCCATGTGTTGTTTTTCCCCCCTGGTGCCAGAGCGTATGATTTGAACAAGGCGCCCAGCTTACCTCTGCAGAGGAGAGCTCTGCTCAAAGTTACACTTGTGCGCGAGAGCCGGGAGGCACACGGTGCTGCTCCTCTTTCTCTCTTGGAAGTGTTGAACAGATCCAGGCTGTCACCTGCTGAGTGGTTTCGCTCTGGCGGGGCAGCCCTGCTTGCAGCGGCGGGAGAGAGGGCAGCGAGGGCAGGGCAGCAGCACCTCCAGGTGCGAGGGGCACCCACCGTGCCAGCCCAGGCGGAGCTGGGGGACCATGCTGCCTGCGTGAGCCTGTAAGAGCAGTTTTCCCAGAGCTGCTGTTTACTTTAAACCACTTTACACCAGTAGCTTCCAGAGGGAAATTATTTTCTTCCCCCCCCCCCCCCCCCCCCAGTTGAAGAACCATTAATGCCATTAAAATAATAAGAGATTTAGAGCATCCCTTTGTTTATACAGTGACATGCCACAGTGACAGGCACAATATAAATAGCTAAACACTGAGATAACCAAACACTTAGGCTGATGAAAAAAACGCCAGCATTTTTCCCATTCCAAATTCTTTAAAGTAATCTGATTTGACCTCCAGCACAATGCATACTTTAATGACGCCTGAATAATGACTAGGCAAGGAATTAACTCCCACAGTGGGTTAATGCACTCACTTTCACCCAGAAGACCTCGGCTCAAGTGCCAAATAAATCAAATGAATTTGGTGATCTCATTCCAGTTCCTCGCAGTTCTTTGTTCACACCCAGCGATTCCCTAGAGCCGGCAGACCCTGCCTGCCTCCTGCAGCGAGGGGCTGCAGGTCAGAGGGGAGGTGGTAGCAAAAACCAGCAAGTCCCTCTAATCCAGGGCTCTCCGCTGCTGGAACAAGCTGGGCTGGCTAGGGAGGACCACCACACCACCTCTCCTGGGTGCCGGATATTCGCTGCTGTCACACACCTTGGTGTCAAAAAAAAAAAAAAAATTTTTTAACTGTGGAACAGATGCTCATGTATCAGCTGCCTAAGAATGACCAACCGCGGGTTTGTCCCTCCAGGTTTATGAGTGGGAGAGCGAACGTAAATCACCCAGCCTACGGCAGGGTCAGGGGACGTCTCTGGTAGGTGCCGTGCTGACAGCATTTTACACACCCTGTGAAGATGGTTGTGTCAGTAGGGCGGGATGAAACCCTGCACCTGTCAGATGGGGAACTTGGAGAAAAAAACATTCTTCCGCTGTCTGATATTTTCCGCATTTCTTTTGTGCTCGTTGCTAAGGACACTTGGATGGCAATGGGAACCTTGGAGCGGTGTTTCCAAATCCTGTTACCAAAAGACAGATGCCTGGCACTCGTACTGGAGCCCACAGACGACGTCAGTGAAAGCTGAAGTGCACGGCGGCTCTGGAAATTACATCACTCCTGCCTAGGTGCTCCACTTTGGTTAAACAAATTGAAAGGCTGCTTTGTGTTCTTCTATTTTTTTATCGAATTCTATTTTTTTCTTTAATTTCCCCTGCTAAGACCACAGCCAATGCGCAGCCAGTAACATCACAGCCAGTAACACTATGGAAATAACTGAGTCAGAATATTCTATTATTTTAACTTTCACAAGTGGACAGCAAAATGCAAAGGTCAATGCAACAAAGCGCATGTATCCATGCAAATACAACCGGTATTAAAACCACCGTGTGGGTAGCGCTCCATCCCAAAGAAGACGGGAAGAGAAACGTACTTCCAAAGTTTTGCCTGAAGCCTCATTCAGCCTGTAAGCCTGCAAGGACTAAGTGCTTTTTAAAAGATTAATATCGACAAGTTTTAACAAGTTTTAACTGCGTTTTTCTTTTCCTCCGAGTGCCATTAGCTGCAATGCAGAGGCCTGCAGCGTGACATGCCGATAGCTTGTGACACCTGAGGAGCAGTGGCTGGTGAAACGCTGGTTGCACCAGCCTCTGTGGGAGCTTGTGCCATCATTTAGTGATGGGATGTCATCCCATCTTTTCAAAGTCTTGATGGGCACATTAATAAGCCAGTCTTTTTTGATGCCACACAGTATTGCAAGAGTGGGAAAATAGTTTAGGTTTCAGTTAGGAAACCGAGGAGCGTTGCTGGTACGGAGCAGCCTATCCTTCCTGTGCTGCCTTGGTAGAAGCTTTATTTCATGTGTGAAACGTCGATACAGCTGAATGATGGAGCCCAAATGACATCTACCAACTTCAGTCGGCGCAGCCCTAAGCCTTTGTAGCATCAATCCTATCTATTAGCAGGGGCAGGGGGGGGGGCTCCACAGCTCCTCCCAAGCTGCAGCTCAGCAGTAAGTGCCTTCGGGCCGAGGGCAGTATCTGCGAGCTGTACCCCAGGCACGGATGCTGTGTGCTGAGGTCAGGTGAATTCTCTGAGCCCGTTACTGGTGGGTGAGCTGAGGCACGGAGCGATAACGTGGGTCCTCATCACGATCTCCAGGAGGAGATGCTGTTGGGGAGCAGAGCTGGAAGGAGGTCTCGGTAGACCAGCACCCTCTTCCTACCTACTAAGCACCCATGGCTCCTACCTTAGAAGAACAGGGAAGCTCGTGCTGTCTCTCCAGGTATGGAAAGCCATGTCTATCCCATCACAACTCTCCACCCTAAACCAGCACGTCCAGTCACCACGTCCTTCCAGGTAGGAAGCGGGAGCGGGCAGCTGCTGAGGCAGGCTGGAAAGGTGGCGAAACCCAGCTGGTCTGTACCCTGGGGGCTCCGCAAACACCATCACCTTCTGAGCACCTCGGTAGGGAAAACTCAGCCACTCTGGAAGTCCACAGCAGCTCCCGGGAAATGACTCGGGGAAGCTGGGGACAGCTGCAGCAGCAAGGGGTGCAAATGCCTTGCACGCCGGACCCCAGGGCAGGGCATCGCAGCCCCAGGAGCCACGCACACCACGCTGTTTGTGCTTGCGCTGTTTACACACATGAATTTAAAGCATCTCCCCCGGTTTCTCCACAAATTGCTGTATTCAGATGAAGTGGCAGCTGCTGTAATTAAGACACAGTTAATTACATATCCCCTTAATTGCAATGATAGGATTTTGTCAATTTGGTAAATAAGAATTGTTAGGTTTCTTCCGGCAAGTGCAGCCTCAGCGCAGCTCAGGCTCAGCTCCCTTTGTCTCCCCCAAACACGAGCTGTGCCCGGCGCGGGACGGGGACGGCAGCTCTCAGGTGCCAGAGGTGCTGGCTTTGGGCTTGCCCCAGACTGCAGCCCTCCAGCTGCCTCCGTCCCAAAAGCCTTCACAGAGTGTAGCATCTGAAGGGAAACGTGTAGTGGGAGCTTCAGTGCAAGCCCAGAAACTTCTGGGGGGGGGTTAGTTGGTAGGAAAGAGGCAAATCTCAATTCTTTCCTTTCTTTAAGAAAAAGGTAACAGGAATGGTTTGGGTTTCTTACAATAAGGAAAGAAATCTCCCACTCGCCTGCAACTGGCCACAGACCACGGCCATCGCAGCCAAGGGGCTTTCAAATTCCAGCTCTGCCCTCAAGAACAACCATCAAAATAACTTTGCAGGTTTCTGTATTTACTGTGTCTTTATTTCTCCCTTACCGACTGCGCTGAATTTGCAAACTGCTCTTCCTCCTCTAGACTGCCAGCCCAGCAAAGCCCAGGGCCAGCTCGGGCAGGGGCCCTCTGCCACCACCACCTCCTGCCTCCCATGCAGGCTGCTCCTCCAGGGGCAAGTTTCCACCTGTGCCAAGATTCCTGCGGTTGGCACCTTTTGGTCTGAGGGGAGAAAACAGTTCGAAGGGTTGCAGAACACCAGGGCTGGATCAGACCGTCGTCGCCTGTTTCTGGATGAGGGCCAAACTGGGATCCCACAAGGATGGCCAGAGCCTGGGATGAGCAGGGCGGTCAACATGAAGGAAATCTTTCCACCCTGCTGTGGAGGCAGCTTGATACGGAGCTGAGCAAGAGAGAACACGTGCGAGACATGTATGTCCGTCCTGGAAGTGCTTCTCAGTGATGCACTATGCGGAGCTGTCATCCACATTAATTAATGAACTGCAGTTGACTGAACAAGAATGCTCAGGGTGTTCTCACACACGCACCACTGCCACAAAAGCACAGTCTGATTAAAGATTACCTAAGATCACCTTGGTCTTATTCATTAGTCATGATTAAATTATGATTAGCTAGAAATTAATGAAAACGTTGGTATTTGCCTCCCAATTCTCTATTCAATGGGCAAATTTAACCTTTCTCCTACTGGGAAGCAGCAGCCACCACCTCCAAGCTTCGGCCAGGCCCTGATGCTGGCCAGGCGTGAAGCTACGCATTGTGGTTGAGTGTCATCCCCTCCCTGGTGGCACCCCCGCTGCTCCCTGGCCTACTGAACCTGCAGGCACCTCTTCGCTTATCTTTCACTGCTTCGCTTTCTGCCTGTTGAGCAAGGCCAACTGGTTTGGCACAAGGCTCAGGAACCTCAAGGTGAAGATCAGGATGTTTTCTTGACAAGCGTTAGCAAGCTGCCCGTATCAGCTCAAGTGGCGGTATGTTCAGACTTGCAGGATGTTTCCATAAGCAAACAAAGGAATGTGGTCTAGATAAAACTGCCTTGGGGTAGGTGCAGAATTGGTCGGGGGGAAAGGGGGAAATCACACTCTGGAAAGTGGTTTACGATCAAAACAGCAAAATGTATTCAGTGAGCGGGTCCTGCTTCCATACAATTCCAGTTTTTCACTGAAGTCAGTGATGAGATAGTGTACTTCATAAATGTGCAGGTGATGCAAAGCTGAGAGGAACTGAAAGTATGTTAGAAAACAGGGTAAGAGTTCAAAATTATCTTAACGCATGGGAGAAATGGTCTGAGAAAAATAGGCTGCAGTGCTGTAAGGCTGTGGGCAAGTTCCTATGCGTAAGCAAAAAACGTATCAATAGAGCAAATGCAAAATGAACCAAAATATGAATCAGCAAAGCTATGCCATTGGAAAGATGGGAAATATCATACTAAAATCCGTATCTAGATTTCCTGTTGCGAGATACACGATGTCACCCATCCCCTCCACTCAGCACCGCATCAGTGAACGAACTGTGACAGTTTTTGGGTCTCAGCTCCCCAGTGACAAGAGAAAAAAAACCCAAACAGCCAGCCTTGGAGATCTCTAAAAATGACCTCCAGGCAGAGCTTCTGAGAACTTATCAGCCTGAGGAAAAAACAACTGGGACGTAGCAAATACCCAAAATCCTGCTGCAGAGGAAAAGGGAATAATCTGTCCTCCCTCCCCGTAGCAAACAGACCACCAGCAGCAAGCTTAAATTGCAGCAGGGGGGATCCCAGTGGATGGTAGGAGAAACTTTCAAAGGGTGAAACGCTGAAGCAGATCACGGGAGAGGCTGTCAGGTCGCAGGGTAGGAGGTCAGGTGTTTGTCTGGATCACCCAAGGCAGACACCCTCCTCCCACCATAGGCACCAGTGGCTCGAGGCCCCTCACGGTCCCTCCTGGCTGCAGGGCTGCGTCTCTCAGAAGCAAAGCTCTTCCTTCTTCCCCACCCCACCTCGCCTCTCCTGACGTCTCCCCGTTTCGTTGCCAAGATGTAGGTCGCAGCTCATATGACAGAAGGGTGCATAAAAAAATCCAGACTCAAATTACACCTACGTTTCTAATTCCAGAAAGGTTAGAGAGAGCTTTACCTTCTGTCTGCAGCAAGTAAGAGGCACTGGAGAAGACGCCAAATAAAACATCAGGAAAAGGTTTACCCTTAAAAGACCCAACCCTGGACTCCCCGCTGTGTCAGATCTTTTTTGTTTTCTCACGTTTTGATTTCCTTCTTTTAACTCCACCGCGCTCAGGAGATGCTACCACACTCCGATCTAGGAGTAACTTGAGGAGCATGCAACCCGAGGACCAGCAGATGTGACAGTCTAATTCACCACAGGGGATGGTGCCTTGGGTGTGCACAGGCACAAGTTTCCAGGTGATTTGCTGAGAATTAGATTTTCCCCTCCCCTGTGTAGCTCTTAAGTCGCCTTAGACCCCCACCTTCAGCACAGCACCACTCTATTTTATTGTGTATATAGTCAACTGCAACGCTGCTAGTAAATCGGTTCAAACTGCGCTCAGAAACGCACTTGCACAGCTCTGCCAGTGCCAGTAAGGAAAGCAGGAGCCGTCACAAAGCCAGGCTCAGTGAGGCAGAGGGACTTGCTTGCACCAGCTTAGCAAGGGGAAGGGAGCTTTGCCTCTCCTGATCTTCATTCCATGGTTCATCTAAGCCTGTAACCCCACCGCCTGAACCAGGAAAGGTGAGCTCACGTTGCAGCCCCAGTCTGCAATCTGTAAGCAGAAATGCCACTTAAATAAGCTTTATTGGTGTGGGTATCAGTTTTCAAAAGCAGAATGGATTTAATCCTAAAAAAAAAATTAAAAAAATACCCTTTTTCAGTGGGTTAAGTTTGATAAGCTTCAAGAACAAGACCAGGGGTTTTTTTTTTAACGGCTGATTATTATTTAGCACAAGCAGGTAGATTACAGATGGCCCAGCAATTTTAACTGTACGGCTGTAGCATTTGGACGGGCTGCTTTCCCTTTTCTGTCACAGCCTCCCTGCAGGCCCCGACACGAAGCGTTTGGCCTCCACCTCGGGCTCTCTCCATCCCACTGGGCTTTACACCCCTTGTCTGTTCAGACCAAAACCGCTTCAGCTCACAGCACTATCAGGTGGGTTTTAACACATCATGTCTCAAAAGCTTCTGCAACTTGTAACTACAGTTTTACACAGAAAGTTGCAAGAGAAGGTTGTAACCTAGGCATTCAAATGGCAAATTTTAGAAATATTCCTGGTTGTATCTAGGATGGAAGCTAAACTCTGACCTGAGGGCCTTCGAAGTATACACCAGGAGGCAGGTGAGCAACCCAAGGTGTGGAAGAACTCTTGTCAATTCGGTGCCAGCAGCAACTGGGTCTACCACAACCTCAGGCAGCTGGGTTGGCAACCTGAATCCCTGATCCCAGCTGGAGGATGGAAGATGCGATGTCCCCCATCTCCCAGAGACGAGGCATGAGGAACGCTTCCCGCTGAAGCCACGCTAAGGGTAAAACTGGAGAAGAAGAATCACCCTGGGGAGGAGTTGGGGAGAGAGGAAGCTCTGTTGGTGCTGCTGACTATGATGAGGACAACAGTTGTGCAGAACTGGCTGACAGGGATATGGAAATGTTGGTAAATATAACAGCGATTCTCAACAGCTCATATTGTGTGTGAGTGTTGGAGTTGTCACTTTTGTATGTTGTATAGCTACATTTTCCAAGATTGACTGAAATTATCTAAAGCATGAAAATACATTCTTTTGTAGACTGAATCGGATAAGGAATTTTTACATCGTGCTCTACAACTAAGTGGAAGATGCAATGGTCTTAGTCTTAGGAAGGGGAAAAATCCACATCCAACTGTGGATGTATTGAAGGAGTTTCTAAGACAGCTGTGTCATGACACTATTCAGAACGTCTGACTAAGATCTCTGCTGAGAACCAATTTTAACATCAAACTCCTGGAGCTGCGATATTAATTCGCACTACGGTGAAGTAGTTGCCATGGAGCGGCCAAAACATAATTCACCGATTCTGACGGGCAACAGAATACAGAAAACATCTATTTTGTTTTCCAAATACTGGTGAGTCAGTGTTTTATACACAGTAGCCAAATTTCATTCCTTGGGAGGTAGAATAAACTATTACTTAATTGTGACAAATGAACAGACCATCAGACCCACTGATAATGAATCAGTCTGCAAAGAAATTCTGCTTTGAATCATGGCACAGCACGCTGTTGTCCTGAATTATAAAATACTGTTTAAACAAGTTAACCGGTTCTTGCATTTGTTTCTGCTCCAAGACCTGTCACTAACACTGTGCAGCTCATTCCAGAAACTCCCATAGCTCTGCAAAATGTAACGTTCTGTAGAACATCTACTTTTACATGCATATACTGGTTCTTTTCCTCCTGGGGGATTTCTAATAGGTATGCTATTCCATAGCAGATTTTGCTACCAAAATGGAAAATAATAACTTGCTTACATGGCTTGAATGTATTTTAGGTCCATCAGAAGCTCCTTAACAAACCAGAAACAAACAAACAAAAACATTCTGTATCAGTTTGTAGGAATTTGCCATGCCATACCCCACAAAGAAACTAAGGAAGTTTATAGATCCCGCACCAACCTTGCCACCAGGGTAAGCCTCTTGAACCACACAGCACACACACAGGCGAGGCTACCAGTTACTTTATAAAAAATATCTGCTCAAGAGCCTTCACATTTTAGAAATGTGCTTGGAGGGTGGGTGGGAGTGGAGAAGTCTGCCCTGCTTTTATTTCTTAAATTTGAGAAGAAAGAAAAAAACCCAAACAAAACCTGCATTCATCTGCACAAACTCACATTTCTGCAAAAGATGCAAGACTCTGCCTTGCTGTCAGTGTCACTCCCTTATATACTTGTAGACTCTATACTAGGACAAAAATATTTCTTTTCCGTAACTGCTACAGAAAAAGAATTGCTTTTCCACAGCTTGGGTGGGATTCCTGCCTTCTATAGTCTCCTGCTTGCACCTTCACTATCCTCTGTTTCTTCCTTCATCAGCTCAGTTGTTCCTCCTTGAAAGGGTATCAGTGTTTTCTATCCCAGGCACTAGGACGGATGCATGAGGCACACGCATCCGGAGGAGCTCCAGGGTAGGCTCGTGCATCAAAATAAATCCCTACAACCACTGGAATAAGCCTTTCCCTTTTATGCCTGTTGTGGGCAATGCTGCAACAACTTCTAATGATTTTTTATGACTTTGGCCTAAAAGAGGAACAAGAGAATCCAGGCAGCGTAAACCAAAGCTACATCCAAAAGTTTTTGGCCATACCAGGAGGGCTGCATGACCTGAATTTACTATGTGAGAATCTACAATGGAAATTGTTGTTAAAAAAAAAAAAAGCAGCTGTTCCCCCCCCCCCCCCCCCCGAAAACTTGTTATATGGCACATAAACATCAAAATACATTTAATTTTTTAAAAAAAATTAAAATCATAGGCGATTTCTGTTGGGAAGTCAAGGTTCTAAAAATACTAGTAATATTAAACTAATGCAGTTATAGTTGCTCAACTGCAAGAGGCACAGCTCTTACCGTGCTAATTACAAGTCAGATGGAGCCAATCGAACAATACTGAATTATTAAGGTCTTACTGTACATTCTCAGGCTGTTAATATCTATTAGATTACAGATGCATTATACTGAGTGCTCATTTCAGCAGGAGATTAGAAAGTACATTTATAATGTTGGCTACCCTTTGGGTGGATCATGGTATTTACATACCATATGTCAGCATGAGATTACAGAATGATTTATGCTTTTTGCCTAGACCTTTCAGAAAACTGCAACTGGCTCCAGTAAACTACAAAGCTGAAACTCCGTTCCAACCCGACTTTGACAATTCGGCTCTCAGAGAGTACGTGCATATTAAAATAATGAAGACTACCACCAGCAACTGGTACAATCAAACTTCACATAAAGCAGCATATGACTTGCTGTATCTCAACACGAGTAATCCATGCTGGTTTTCCTGTCAAGAGGGGCACAGAAGATGAGCCAGGGAGGTTCACTCTGCTGCAAACAAACTAGTCCTGAACTGCATGGAGAAAAAAAAAAAAAAGTGGACAGTCATCTCACTTTCTCCAAATACAAGCTGCCAGCTGTCCCCCAAAGCCATACCCTCTCTCCACTACCAACACTCAGGTACCCCAGCTCCCTCTGTAATACGCAGAAGGCAACCGGTGAATGAGAACAAGGCAAACTATTTGTACTCCTGTAGCTGTTACCTAGAAACGGTTACTGAAACACTTGTAGATAATGCCAGTAGCATGTATCAAAAGACCTAAAGAGTAAGTACCTGGATGTACGCACAAACTGATTAGCCACTGAAAGGCACTAACACAGTGCAAGAAAATTCATTGCTTTGATACACTTGATTTAATAGTTTGAAGCGGCAATGAAGAAGATTAGGACTCAACTCAACATTATCTGTTTAAAGTTGAATGGATGATATTTGAATGTATATTTATTGCAAAGTATTTTCAAGATGACATGTCAAATGAATTGTAACACTCAGACCAACACAGAACAGTGTAAAACTGTAAGTCTCTGCAAAGAACACATCATCTGCATGTACGCATATACACACACAGCAGTCTGCCTCAGGCAGGTGAAGCTGCCAGGCACCAAAAGGAGTGTGCGTCGTTACTGTATCACCGGGTTTGTTAAGTTCCACAGTTTCAGAAACTAGGAACAGTATGGGCAGGAGAAAACTCACCAGGTTGAAGATAAGGAACAACTCATTCCCAGCTACTTTGCCTTTTACTTTTTCTAAACCAGTCAAATCTTTGCTTATGTTTCATTAAGGGAGCTGGCTGCGACAGCAAAAGGAAACTATGATCTTCTATTAGAAAGGAGATTTCCGGGATTCCAGGATGATGATAGACAAAAGCAGCTGTCATGCATCAACATTATCTGCCTGCCACTTTATCTGAAGGTTTTGTCCATTAGCTGCATGCCAAAACCCAATTACACGTGGAATACAAATGGCAAGACTAAGCAGCAGAAGTGCCCCTCGCTTCCCCTTCTAGTCAGCAAAGGAGGCTCGCTAAACCGTAGGGACATAAGGGCTATTAAGCACAAGCCTAGGAGAATCAGCCTCATAAATATTTCAGTGGCAGCAAGAATAGCACGAGATAGAAATACCTTGTCCGTCGTCAGCCTTGTCAGGTCTAACAGGTACCCGTGCCTCCTGAAAACATGCCATCAGGGAGGGGACACTTGCAGGAGAATCAATTTCAACTACTGTCCTGTGCTGCCATCCTCTCTCCTTACAGGCTAGCAACAGAGGAGACTTCAGAGAGGAAGGGAGTATACATGAAGGGCCCAAGACATACATGCTTGTCCTTGAAGTGTAATGGTTTGTTCCTTTATTACAGTTCACTACTGGCCTGTGACAGACAACCAAAGGCCTTTCACCAATAAGTGTGACAAGTCCTTTTGAGGCCAACAGGCTCCTGACTAATGAAGAGGAGAAAAAACAGGCAGAAGAGTGAATTTTGGCTAGAGGAAAAACTGCAAGTGCCTTCAAAGCCATTTAACTCTGCCCCCGCTAAACACACTGGTAGTTTGGTGGTACCTTGCTGATCTCTTCTTCCTCCTTGCTTCCACAGCTGCACATAGCATGGTTCCAAGAGTGGAGCATGCAGCACTTGAAATGATCTCCACAGCTTTTAATATTTGTTTCCACAACATTCAGATCGGTGATAACACATCCCAGCCTATTTCCCCATATGTAAAAATGAAATAAAGGGGTACCAAAAGCACTGGGGGAGGGGGGAATTTGGTAGGGTATAACCATTCTGTAACCGTTTGCTGACACCAGGGAGGTGTTGTGTACCAGTCCAAGAACTCACTCCAGGAAAACTTAGGCAAAACTGGCATTCAGGGACAACATAATAAGCTCTACAGATGCCAAGTTTAAACTCCTGAAATTCAAAGAGAAAAATTCTTCATTCCAGGTCATGGGAGTAAATATACACCAACAGATCCTGGACCATATATTATCTGGACAAGTACTGGTAGGAGGATGTTCTCAGCTTTTCAGGCCTGCAGTCGAGTGGAAGAATCAAAAAAAAAAAAACCACTCAGCTGAATTTAAAAGAAAATAACAGAATATAAATCACACTTGCATCCAAGACAATTCTGTTTTGCTTCTTTAACTGCACAAATACTTTGTATTATGTTAGGCTCCAGCTACACTGATTAGAAATCCCGCTGCATCTGGGAATATGAATTCCTCCATCAAAAAAACAGGGTGGTTTGTACAGTGGAGTTACAACCGTGGAAGAATTGAAACAGGCCTTGAACTTGAAAGTCTCTGCTTGGGAGAAGTGAAACACAACTACATAGTAAGCCCTCATTTACTCACTCACTGTTGAAGGCAAGCGTGCCCTCATTTATTAATTTACTTATTTATTTACTCACCCCTTGAACCAGCTAGGCCCCAGCCCTTGGCTGTCAAGTTTCACTGACACCACAAACCCCTGTGGTGCCTCCTACAGCTACAGGAAGGCAAGAATACTTAGTAACTATTACATATTGTTCAAGTTGCAAGCTCAATTCCCTCCATCCCTAGAAAACAGTAATACTGGTTTTTTCCTTCTAAATTAACATTGGAATTTATGTTTCATACAGTTATAGCCCTCCTTCTCTTCATCAGAGAACTAGGAAGAGATTTTTAAGTCAAGATGTCCCTTAGCTAGGGAGGGATGGGATGGTTCTCTCCTGGACTGCAAGGCTGACAGCAAAACCAGACCCTCAACCCCTCCAGAAAAGAGTGAATATGAAATTGTTTGGGTTTTTATGCTGAGAATGATCTTCACATGCAATGCTGATACAAAAGGTCTCTCAATGTATTTGCCAATTTTCCAGCATTCTGTGGTATCCTCCCCTTTCCACATACTACACAAGTAAAATACACACCTTGCTAACTGCTCTGTCACATACGAACAATTCAACAGAAAATGCTCCTTAAATATCCTTCAACCCTCATGTTCCTCCTCTTATGATCTGCAATTTTATTTTATTTCAATTGAGGACACAAACACAGTGCTGAACACCTAAACAGCAGCATCGATCCAACAAATCTATTTCGGGCAACACCTGGTTAGCCAAGAAATATTCTGGAAGGCCTCATAACTTTTATTTTGCGTTAAAAGCCGATTATATTCACCTGCATAGCAGAAATCTACCAAACTAAATCTAAAACTACTGCTCCACCCTGATAAAAACTTGGTTTTAGGAAACAAAGTAAGTTTTATTTTAAGTGAAAAGGAAGCAAATGACTACCGTAGTATAGTGTGTAAAAACAAATTCATTCTCAAAACATCTGGAAAAGAAATATGTAATTATTGGGTTGCTGCCAAAAGAGATCAGATTCTTTGGAATATATAGTAATAGTTATAAAATAAAATAATTCTAGAACATTCCCTGACACTAATAAGGCAAAATATGTCAGATGTCTTGAGGTGAATACTTGTTATTTTCCCTAGATCTAAATCAAATACGTTGAATACTTTAAATGTTATTTCTAAAGCATCCTTAATTTATAATTATGGAAGTGTCTGTGCTTTGCCTCTTTTGCAAAGGAAGACCTTCTATTTGCTATGCAGAAAGGAATTTTAAAGGGCATCAAAATGTTAGATTTCTTACCAAATATAAATATAACCTCATTTAATTAGAGAAACAGTTTGAGATATGCGCCTTGGAAGAAGAGAAGTACAGGGTTTTTAAAACACCAGGAAAAAAAAAAAAAGTAACATTATAAAACCTTTAACTCAAAATCAGAACGGTTCTTTAATAATCGCAAATGGAACTTTTTACAATCAATTTTCTAACTTTCTGCGCACACTTCCTGGTAAACGCTTGAGTGTCCTCTGTGAGTTACAAAGAGTAAGTTTTCTGTGTTATACAGCTAAAAAAACCTGGACATTCTTAACAACTTGGCATCACATCTTTTTTTAAAAAACAGATCACACAATAATTTAGACAGCATTTATAGCATTATAAAATCAGAATCCCCCCTCTTTAATCACTCACAAGAGCAGCCATTAAGAATACAACAGCTTTAGGAATACAAATAATGAGGATGTAAAACTATCTGTGCAAAACTGCATTATTTTTACTGTCTAAAATTTCAGGGAAGTAACACCGCCAAAAGCAGAGAGAGGATAACAAAGACAAACAGTCATGAAAGTAATGCTACCTTAGATTTTCAAACAGGAATTACATTATGAAGTAAATATTATGTAAAGAAAAAAAAAAATCTGATGGCACCTTGAACAACAACGACAAGTGTCCTGGAAATTGCAGTTGAACAAGAATTGATAGAGGTTCATGTTAAAGTCTTTCAGGAGTAGCAACTGATTTGGGGGTATCAACTCTAGCATTTCTTTCCATGCAAAAATCTATCTTTCCAACATCTTTGCTTTGCGGGCTACTAATGCATTTAAGAATGAACAGTCTTTTGAGGAGTGTGCTTTCTTCCATGCATCTGAAATCTTTAAAACAGCTGGATCATTGATTCCCTGGATTTCCCTACTCCAATCCATTTAACTGCAGGAGAGAAAAGCAAACTTTTATTATAAGTAATACAAAGCAAGATCAGATCGTATCTTAAGATCAGATATAAACTTAAGTGCTTAAGATCTTAAGTACCACAGTCTGAAGAAAACCACAGCATATACTATTAGTACATTAAGAAATTATAACTGTCTGTTACTCTCAGAGTAAGAAAGCATTGGTAACTTTGAAAAGCAGAAACAGCCCTGAAGCTGCCATAATAAATAAATCAGTTTTCCAGATCGTAGGAAAAAAAAGATACATAGAAACTATCAGAAAAGTGAAGATCCCTATCATCTCTTAACTCCTAGCTTTGGATGGAATCACAGGATCGTCTTTATTAGGAAGCATAAGAGAAATTTGTTAGTTCAGGACCTCTCACTGTCACAAATATTTAATCACATTAATAGACCAGCAGTCGCACTGGAATGGGTTATAATATAATGACAGCAGACTTAAACCCCTATTATAACCAATCTGAAAAACAATTAAGAAAGTTATAAAAATCTCAGCTGAACAATAACTATACTATAAGCCAAAGAAAGAATGCAATATTAAAACATGAAAATTTTCAATTCAATTGCTAAATAGATAGATAAAAAGTAAAACAGTAGTTACAAATATCACTAGGTACATCAGAATAAACACAGTGACAAACAAGTTTTAAGTATTTTGAGATTCATTGAGAGTATCATTAAGATACAGTGCAAGACAGGTTTCATGGAGCAGGAACAAAACAAAACAATGACAAAAAAAATCTGGTTTACTTACCAGGAACACCCAACTCCATCTCTATAAAGCGAACATAATTTTGTGCATTTACAGGCAGCTCATTAAACGTCCTTGCATTTGATATGTCCGTATCCCATCCTGGGAGTGTCTCATACTGAACCTCTACTTTATTTAAGACCTCCTGGTTAGCTGAGAAAAACAGGAACGCAAATATTACATCCACAAAGATTATATATTCTCTACCACCAAACACACAACCGTAAAGCGTTTTATTCTTTCCTTATACAAAGAGGTTTACTCGTAAGATTATGCCAGCACTGAAACCAGCAGCTTAAACCACAATATTTTCAGTCCAGAAAACTTTTCAGGAAAAGTAATTCCCCAAAATGTTGATTATTTTTTTTTCTTTTCCCCTGAACAAATACCAAGATCCAGCTCCCCCTTCATGAGGGAATTTGATGATCTGAAAGCAAAATTCAGTAGCTGTTTCAATTATTTCCCAGAATAGAAGCAGTAAGTATATTCCATTTTTTCCTTCATTTAGTACCTTGCTACAATGCTGTCCATCCATTAACTCTGAATCCTGTGATGATTCCAAGTACTGGGAAAGGTGCTAGGCACACTGCTCTGGAATTGAACCATTCTAGTAATTATCTGAACATTAGTCTTGGAACAACACTGGGCAGCAAAACAAAAGCCTTAAGCCTGACAATGGTCAAAATACATTGAAAAAAACCAATTTTTTTGTTGTGTCAGGCATCCTTGCCTTCCTGAAAAAGATGGGGTTCTGCCAAAGGCAGTGTAATTAATGATCTGAGACACGGAGCCTACATAACAAGTCACTCCTGTAAAGACCACTAGTCAACCCAGGAGAAGGGTTTAGGTGCAAGAAGCACAGTAGAGGTGCGAATACAAAACCACAGCTAATCCCCTTCCAACGTGTGTGTAGCAAACAAATTCAGGCTCAGCATACTGCATAATTTTTCCTGGTGCAGGTGAGAGTTCAACAGCAGCAATGTCATAAGGACAGCCTTTATGAACTAGGCATTTTGAGTGAGGGTGAAAGTGGACTATGGCTTCAAAGCCTGCAACAGCAAAGAAACGCAGAATTTTTGGACTGAGATGTTCACAGGTTAAGGCAAATGATCCTGAATCAATACTTATTTTAATCAGAACAGACAGACAGGCACATTAAGGATGTTGGGTTGCAGAGGCTAAGGATAAGCATTTTCTTTAATGTCATCATCAGCAACAACTAAGTGTTGTCTGCTGTCCGGATGACCTCCAAAATAGAATAGCTATATTCAAAGGACAAAACCACAAACTAATCACAGACTAAAGCACAGATGGTCTAGAGTACGATGCCAGCCTCCCTCTTTCTGAAGAGGGAATGTGATTTAACATCTAATCTTGGAGGTCCACAGGGATTTTTACTTTGAAGCCTCTCTGATAAGGCTAGGTGGGAGAAAACTGAAAGCACTTAGAATTGAATGGTCTAAGTTTGTCTGCAATCTTCCATTACTCTGTATTAGTTCAATTCTTTACTTTCCAAAAAGTAAGAAGGAAGAAAAGGACGAAAAAGAAGGGATACATTTCTTGATGTTTCAAATTATTCTCTCATTTTACTCCAGCAGGTGTGATAATAGGTGCTGTGTGGTAAAGACAAGCCATAAACTGAGTTCAGTGTAGTAACACATGCAGGCACCAATGATTTATCTTTTAGGCTTTCTGCAATATTCCTTATTAACAGCTGAATTAAGATAACGGAGAAAACAGATATAATGGTATCTGATAGTCTGGTGCTATAATTTGGAGAGGGAAAAATGTGATGTTACTTCCAGCTGAAAAAGAATAGCTGAAATTTGGGATCTTGATAGCATTGTAAGAGAAAGATCTTCCAACAACTTCCAGAAACTGAACATAAAAAGTCATATAGGTCAGACCAAAGGTGCATCAAGCACAGTGGGGCCTAGCTTCTTGTTCTAGAGTAGAAGGCCAGGGAAAGAGCACAAGATAAAAAAAAACCAAAAAAACCCAACAAAACAACCAACAAAAAAACAACAAGCAAGCATGAAGTAAAGCTTCTCCAAAATAATCTCCCCATTTCCTAAGGATCTGTTTTCAAAGTCTCCTGAGTGTCTGTCTGTGCTGAGATCAACTGATGCCTGAACTTGGACAGAGGACATTAGTAGGACTAGACCATGGCTTTCACATTCCTTTTAAACTGATAAGCTCAGAGCCAGCAGGGAGTTCTATCTTTCTTTCATAAACTCCTAGGACTAAACAGAAACGGAGATATTGGCCAGCTCCACAGCAAGACTACAGCCTCAATATTACCAACTGAAGTCCGCTATAAATTTACAAGACATTTTCAGTTCTTCTTTAACAGGAGATGAAGAAATGCCCACAGAAATCTAAGCTAAAAAAACCTGAGACTCGTATGATTCTCTGATCCAGGTGGAAAAAGGAACAATATATGAAATTTGGCACTTTTTTCCCCAAGATGGTGGGCACTGTGTGTGTTTCTAATTTAGAGACAGTCATTTCACAAGGATAAATCACTAACATCTCCAAGAGAAGGGAAGGGAGAGAGAAAGAAATACCCTGCCAGCGAGAGACTGCCAGACTAGATCTCTTCTAAATTAAATTCAAAATGTCGAAGTGGCAAGTTTAAAACAAACAAACAAACAAATTATTCAAGTGCACAGAATGCAGAGATGTAGACAGCGGAAATAATCTAATGGTCTGCAAAACACAAAGTGGGAAGAGTTACCTTTTGGTTTTTTATGCCTGGGTAGGGGTATAAGTAACCTGAAGCATATGTGCTGAAAATCCTGCCAAATGTTGAGGAGTATAGCAGGGAGAGAGGTGTGGAACACAGAGGCACTGAGAGAGACAACATCTTCCAGCTTACCAGAAGTTCAGCTCAAACTCCTTCCTGACACTTAAGGAAGACAGCATGTCAACAGCAAAGACACCAGTTTCTACTAAATTTCTACTAGAATTCTTAATTGTTCATACAGTAAAGAAAAATACAGTCCAGCAGGTGAGCCACGTTGCGCTGCTGTGACCAAAGGTCAGCTACCTGTCACCTGGGCATATACAGGGAGCAAAGCCTGCCCGCAGGAGTTCTAACAACAACATTCTGGTCCCATCTGAGAGACACAATGAATGAGGGGCCAGGAAGGAAGTAATCACTGAGGTCTTAAATACTGGAAAACACGGCCACCTGTTTTTGGCATCTTTAGTGATGGACTGCCAAAGAAGGTCCTCCTGCCTTGAGCACCACAGTCCAAATAGCCCCCAGGTTAGATGACAGGGCTACAGATAAAGCATTTGAGTAGCTCTCAGTTCAAGGTGCAATCTTGAATAATCACATTATGTTCAGAAGCCATCTGACATACACACAAATGTCCTTAATATTTTGAGAAGGGCATCAATCAGGGAATATCTGAGCCTTCTAAAGGGAAAAGCATTCCCTGGTTTGGCACAAACTTGAATAAAAGTGCATGCCATGTCATTCGGTACGCATTCAGACTGTCACTGGCACTTTTGTTGGAAGATATTGAAGGACAAACTTTAGAGAACTCCCCCAAGCACATGGAGAAACAGAAGATTTTTTTTTGTTAATGCCTTATGAATTTCTCTAACAGCTATGTGCTATTTTCAGGGACTACTGGCAGATCATCACTTATTTCTTCACCCACAATTAAATCTTTATACTACATAAATCCTGCTGTGAGTTGCATCTGATTACTACAGTTGATCTCCTCAACCACAAAAAGTTCTCAGCTGATGATATCATATGGAAAATTGTAACCTGCGACCAGCATCAAACCCTGAGGTAGTAATTAGAATGGAAACAGGTATCCATGTGCACATTAGAAAAATTAGAAATCCTGATCTTTAGTACTGGTTAATATTCTTCCTTTTTCTGAAGTATTTCTACTGTAGCAAACTGAAAAAAGATGGAAAAAATGTTTTGTGTATCTGAATAGTTTAACACGCAGGTACATTTTTCAGATAAAACATACCACTAAAACGAGCTATAGTTTCTATCATGCTAAGAGGACGTATGATGGTCCTACATTAGAAAACAGTTTTGCTTTCACCTAAACTAATTGCTCATTCCCTCCCCTCACCCCCCCTTTTCCCTCTTTTCCATTGTGTAGGTCTAACAGGTTTTTGGCTGCTCTGTGCTCTGTTCAGGGAACTGAACTGTTAGGAAAATAATACAAGGAGGGAAAAACCTGGCTTTTTAAGGGTATCCATTCTCTCGTGTGGTTCACTGCACGCTTAAATGGAGACTTGTCCTGCTAGAAGAGGGCATGAATACAGTAGCGGGAATAAAAGACTGGGTTTTTAGTGTGAAACAAGCTTCCAATTTAGCTTGAAGGTAATGCAGTATGTATTAAAGGAAAGGGATAAAGCACGAACAACATCCACATTTAAGAAGCTTTATATAGCATTGTGCATTTTTCCAGTAGACAAATGACAATGCTTTGTACAGGTGTCTTTAGGGTGCAGGTACAGGTGTGGTACAGGGTGCCTCTGGTGCACCTGGGAAGACATTAATGGCTTGATGCTGAAGTGACACATTCCTGTCATAAATCTTACAGGTCAAATGCATTTTGGTATCAGATTACATTTCACGAAAATCTGAAATTGTTAAACAAGCAGTCTTACCAGGAAAATGAGGTATGATTTCACCATCTAGTTTGTATGCAACACCAACTTTTATTTCTGGAAATACATCCAAGATATCCAATTTGGTAAGCGCCAATCTATAAAAAAACATTACTTTGGTTAAACAAGTTCAACAACTCTCATCAATCTGTAAAAACACCAAAAGGAAAATTGATTCCTGCATATTGCAATTAATTGTCTTTCCTTAGAGAAATAGCTCATATGGCACCAATCTATTTATCTGGTGTGACTTTAAAAACAAAAAAACAAAAAAAAAACTTAAACCAGCCTTTTTGTTCCATCCTTAAGATCTAGTACTATAATAAAATGACAAAATCCAAAGAACATGTATTATCCAATTAAAGTGACTGGTCTATAGCTTTAAGTGTTAGAATTTTAATTGGTCAGGGTGCTACCAAGATACTTTATGGCCATACATTTGAGACTGTTTCATAGCATGATGTCTGTTGCTGTCTGTTCCTGTCCTCTGCCACTGAAGGCAGCAAAATAATCAAACACTGGCTCTGTAAATACCTGGCTGCATCCTATTTTAAATAAAAAACACAAGCGACAAGAAAAACAAGAAAATTTAAGTCAGGCATGTATATACAGTTTGATCTACTAGAAATTTTATACCATTTTTTTTTCAGACACCTATTTTCATTTTAATTAAAATCCCAAAGCCATATCCAAATTTTCTACATTTACAGATGCTGCTGAAGATACTGATGGGCTCCCATCTGTACTAAAACTAACAGAATAAAACCCCTCAAACTGTATCAGGTCTTAAGACCCTTTTAATGCATTTGATTTGGTTGAGGTTTGGTGGGATAGCAGTTGTTGGGGTAGCTTGAAGCATCAAGTACTAAGATATGTAAGTGCTTCTTAGATGATTTTTAAATGAGAAATAACAATGCGCTACAAGTAAAAGACAGAAAAATTTATGAGTATCGAAGTGTCAAATATAAAACCACTTAATACTAGGAAAAATAAGGGACAGCTAATTTATCAAAATTCCAAAACAATCAACAAATCAGTACTAATAGTCTGAATGTTACTAATGAGTATATGTACAATTTACAGCACTCTGTAGCATTTCATGATTTTACGTCAAGTTGCCAGCAAGCTGTCAAAATAACTCACGCAGTAAATCCATTAATCATGTAGGCATATCGGAGTAACACAAGGTCCAGCCAGCCACATCTTCTCTTTCTACCAGTAGTAACACCAAACTCTTTACCTCTCGTTTGCAGCAATTCTCCAATTTCCTAACAAAGAGTAATACAATTACATAAGCCTTTTTTTATTATTTGCAATACATGATGCAGCTGTACACCTAATAACATTTTACAGTATCGTAAATAACCTTAAAATTACCAGTTTTTCACAAAGTTGCCCATTGGGATGAAAACAGAAATACAAAACACCATTTCTAAATCAAGAGCAAATCCCTCAAACCTTGCTCCTGCTCTAGCCTTCTATTCCATAGGAAGGTCTGAGAAACTGCCAGATTTGGCAGTCATTTAAGCTCAGTCTAGAACCAGAAGAACGAAACATCCAAACACACTGTCATCTACTTGCATTTAACCAGTAACGCTGATTTAACAGCGGACAGACACACCGAGTTATTTCGCGCAGTTACAGGTCACATCTAGGGCTGATGATACTCACGTTATTTTGTTCCGTAGGAAAGGCACCAATTCCAACTCTTGTTGTATATGCTTTCACAACTCCATACACCTCCCCAACATTCTGTGGTGGCATGCCCAGACCCGTACACACACCTCCAACTGTGCAGTTTGATGAAGTCACAAAAGGATATGTGCCTATTGAAAAAATTGGGTTTAAATAATAAAACACTGGTTGTAAACTACTTAAAAAAATATCTAACCTGGTGAGGAACAGTACTTGCATTGCACTTACCTAGGTTTTACAACACTAAAAAACAAAACAAAACCACAATAAATGTATTTTGAGGTCAAGAACATATTTAATGAGCTTGTAGCTTTGTATGTACATAGTCTGATCCTTCTTTATTGAAAAAGGTAAAAAAGTTACTGCTTACTTCAACTGGTACAGAGGCAGAAGTTGAGTACATAACAATGCTGAATGACCATAAGTCAAAAATTGGAATAAGACACCAGAAAACCATGCCTTGCTATCTTATGTAAAATATATTCACTAATAGAACAATGTGAAAATTTTAAGGGAAACTCTTAAAAAAATGGTATCAAAAAGTTGGAAAATACAGGATTAGCATTTCTTATTTTGGGAGAAAAAATAAAATACAAGCTCTACATACTGGGCAGCACATTATAAAGATACGAAACTGCAAAGAAATGTAGAATTCTGGAAAATAATTATTTTGCTTACATAATCAGATAAAAAAATTATTTGCACAATCAAAGAAAATTAAAGAATAAAAAGACTCCTGGAATATAGCCTAGTTCGTTAGTGGTGAGAGTTCTTGTCTAGTTAAATATTCAGCCCTCATCTAAAAAGCATCCTGGACAGCAAAGATAAAATAGTTAAACATCTCAAAATCCTTAGGTTTATACTTTTACTTAAAAAAAAAAAAAACAAAAACAAAAAACAGTAGATGAAACTGAGCATGCTAGTCCTTAGTTGATTTGTATTCTGAACAAATTCAGCCACAGAGTAACTACATTAAGTGACAGACTTTTACCTATGCTTCAGACTTCCCCCCCTTCCCCTTTCGGTATAAGGGTCAGATGGGTAAGAGAGGAACAACCAAGAGAAATGGAACTGAAAACAATACAGACAACTTTTGAAAGTCAAAATCCTTCACAGTTTGGTGAGGTTTTGCAGACCAGCTTCAGGTATCTTTAGCTTCTTTTGCTTAACTCACATTTCCCAAGAGAAAGACATGGGCTTACAGGTGACACATAACAGCACTCTGCAAGCACTAATTAGTCTTTATCTTTCTTAGGACACAGTAGTTGAGCTTTTCTTTGCTGACAGGTAAATACAGCTCACTGATTTCACAGAGTCAATGAAACAATTTTTACTCATTTTCACCTCCCAGCCTGGTATATTGATACTGGTTTATCCTCACTCAGTATTTAAAAAGACCACACACCTGCACCCCCACCCCCCCCGACATACACACAGGCCAGCTTCATTACACACTCTAGAAAAGCGGGATGGACTGCAAGGCTGGGGATTTACTGTCCACACTGCCCACAGACACACACTGATAAAACTCACACCGCTGTATGAAGACTTCTGTGCACAAAGGCACAAAAAATTGCCCAATAACCACTGTCAAATCTTTTTTACCACACCTCGTTTGTTGTTAACCCAAGTGTCCAATCCACCAATGGTATCTACCTAAGGAGAGCAGATACTCTCTCTCTCTCTGGGTCTCACAGCAAAGGCAGGACAAAACTGTACATATTATAGATGTACCTGAGGAGTTCCAGACTGTTTGCATTTCCTGTACTTTATGAAACCCAAAATCCTCCCTACTTACAAAAAACCACCCCCCTTAAGGTCTTCTGCAAATATCTCAGTTTTGCATCAAACAGTTCCCTATAACAAGCATATCTGGAGACTTCTTTCCTTTCTTTTTTTTTTTTTTTTTTTTTTTTTTACTTGTTGAAAATGGAAGTTTCTTCCAATATTCAGATTATTACAGGAGAATTTGGTGCTTACACTTACAGTGATGATAGTCTCAAGACGCACCTTCCTCTTAAAAGAAGAGGTTTTCAAACTCAGCATGTTTGAAAATGCCCCAATATCAGAACTCATCAGTTGAGAGCAAAGCACGTGCCAATTTTATGTTTGTTTGACATTAGTCATTACAGGCTTCAATTTCAGGCTTAAGCATCTTTCCAACACCAAAAATGATGCACTTACAAGGCTAGTGAGACTGAAGAAAAACGTGACAAAATGCAGAAGCCAATCATATAGGTCACTTATGCCTATACATAGGTATAACAATTTACAATAAAATAATCTCATTTAAAAAGCTGCTTCTATCAGAGATCTACTGACTTTATTAGCAAAATTACAGTGTTTTAAGAATAAGTGCACCATTTATAATTTCAAATTGATGGAGATCCCAATCACCAGCATCTTCCATCAGGAAACAATGGAAAACTAAGTGTTATATAAAGGGTTGGGGGGGGGAGGGGAAGGCAAGCTGACTCTCAGAAAGTCAACAAGTATTTTTGCATATCTACCTTGCCTCTGAAAGCTCTCCGTAGACATACATACGACAGAGTTATTTCATATGCAATTTATAGACGTTGAAGTAAAACTACACACTACTGAAGAATAGTCACCTGATCCATACTGTCATTCAAATAATTAATCTTAGCAGAGTCTAAAGCTTTTCAAAAGAATGTAATTATAAACTTCCCCCTCCTGCAATTATTTGCTAGTCATAGAGAGCACTGTTCTTCCAAAACACAAAACATTTCTGCCACTGGAACAGTTAGCACAGAAGTCTGTTTAGTGTTCCTCTTTCACAACATAAGTATATAGCGATATGTGTCTCAAAAAGGTTATACATACCAAAATCTATGTCCAGCAGTGCTGCATTTGCACCTTCTACTAAGATCTTCTTTGGTGGTCCGTGTAAAGCTTCATACATGAAATAAACACCATCCCTTACCATTGGTTTTATTTTTTCCATGCAGCCCTGAACAATACAAAAGACTATTGTATAGTATAATTCCATTATGATAAAGCCAGTCACAGTACACAAGTGCTAGTGCTCCCTCACAACAATATTCTCATTCCTTTTGAAAAGGAAAAGCAAACACAAAAAAAATGCTAAATATGCCATAATATGCGAACAAGGGAAGGAAGGAAGAACATTAGACATGTATGGTCTTCCTATGAGGAAAGAAAGAAAAAAGAGGAAAAAAGGGGGAAAAAAGAATAAAGAAATAAAACCCAGACTTCTCAAATGCTTTAGAAATATTCATGCTTGAGTATAATCACAATACTTTACTGTATTCAGTATTTAATTTCCAAATGTTCAAAATTTCTTCCCCAAAATGAGCATGTGGGGAGTTCTACTCCTGGCCATCTGAAGCCAACAAATGCACACAATTGTAAAGCAAGCATTAACCTGTGATATATACACAGGTATGTTTGTAAGTAGAAGTAAAAAGTTACTTAGTGGAATTAAGGGCCAAGCACCTGAGTGCCGCCAAGCAGCTGGATGTGAGAAGCCAGTAATGTTCAGATTAACACTTGGTACACAGCTTTTTTTCCCCGTGAGAACATATGGAAGTTCTTATTCTAATGATTCACTTCACATTAAATATAATGCTTTGTCTTTCAGAATTTAATCAGGTGCATTAGCATAAAACAAACACTACATACAAGTAATTCTCCTCAAGCTACAAATAAATGTTGTTTCCACCCTAACAATGAGTTTCAGATATTGTGTAATCCTAATGTGTATTAAGTAAAATATAAAGCATTATAAAACCCTCAACTGTAACTGATTTTTCGGTCTATGTATTGATAAAAATACTACAACTCAACGTGTAACAGATATTATTTAAAGTAAGACAATCAGAAGTGTTAAGAACACCCACATACTCCATTCCAGAGCTGGTAAATTGAATTTAGTGGCAACTAAAGATACAAGAAGGATTATTTCTTTGGCCTGATTTTCTGAAAGAACTAAACATGTAACTGCACACCCTCCCGTGTTCCACACATACCTCAATGGTTTTAAAAAAATCTGTCAGATTTGGTTGAAGTTTTCTAAGCAGTAAGAAAAAAAAATATATATCTCCTACAGTTAAGTTACTATAAAATGCATGAACAAAAAAGCTGGGTAGAGGTAGGACACCTGACAGTTTTCTTCAAGTAAGAACCTTGGTGCACTGCAAAAACTACACTACTAGGCATTAGAGAATTAATACTAAGAAATCTCACAACTGTCCCAATTGCAGGGAAAACATCAAACCAGAATTCATAATTAATCACAAGACTATTGTGATTGCTGGCAATCAGGCTTCATTAGTTCTGCTGCTATCAACTTACATTTTTCTATGTTGTTAGACAGTGGGGTTTCTTTCCTTTAAGGCTTATTACTTAGATTAATAATTTACTTCAGTTCTTAAGTTTTGACACAAGGAATCAATATTCTGCTTTACAATGAAAATCACCTTCCCCAATTACAATTTCGAGTTCTTTATTCCTAGCTGGTACATTTAAGCAAGCAGAAGTCAAATACAATTCTCCCCTTACAAGCCTGTTCCTTAAAGTTTACAATATTTCTCTTGAAACAAAGTTTTGAAATGCTGCATAAAGTGGGGTCAAAAGTGCCTTTAAGGATGCGAGTAGACTCTTTAAAAGTGATCCATACCAATTTCCCACGATATGTACTGTGTTTTAACTCCTAACACAAGCACGAGCATCAGTCACCAAGAGATTTATATACCAGTAGCAGCACACAGTGATTATATCATTTAACAGACAGAAGCAGGCTTACCTTGAGCTTTTTCAATTCCCCTTCAATATCTATCTCTAAGGTAGGATATATCGCCTTGTACTGATTGGCTAACACTTTGAACCTGGAAGGCAAAAATGCTTCACTAAGGTTTTTGTTCTCCTCCTCAAGCCCCCACCAACCTCAGGTTTTACTAGCTATGTAACTGCAGAAGCTACCAGCTATGCAGGTAATTAAACATTCTTAAAGAATAAAATATTCTAGTAATTAGAAATAGATAATTTAATTACAAAGTTATTTTATTTTAAAATATTTTTTCATTTTAAAAGCAACAGCAACCAGATATAATTGCTTACACCAGGGTACTACCCAGAAACCGAAAACCAGGCTTACAACTGTGCATTAAAAACCAGAAATTACCTCTCAGAAAATTCATCAAAATCAGAAACAAGATCACACATTCTGAGTCCACTTCGAGCTGCTTTTGAAGAATATACTGGACCGATTCCTTTTTTGGTAGTTCCCAAACTTTCAAGAGATAACAACAGCAGTTATTCTTGATATAAAACAAAGGTGTTTCTTCTTTAAAGCTAATACATCCTTAGCATAAAATGAAATGCTGTTATTTTAGAACATTGTTTTAATTTAGAACCTTGTTTTAAGCATTTAAAACACAAGATACTTTTATTATGCAACTTAGTTTCAGAACATTATTGTTTATAGACATTAATATATTTATCTGCTACATACTTCTGTTTTTAAACCAGTAACTTCTCATACTTTAGTGAACTCTCATACATTTATTTCTATACAATTCTCAACTTCTACGCTTAAGGAACTGAATGCCAAGACAGCATCCTTCAGTATTATGAATTAAAACTAACTAAACACCTTCCTAAAAAAGCAAAATTCAAAACAATAATATTGGAAAAAACCAAATTCTTCCAATTACATTCAATACTGAGTAATCTCAGGAAGTGATGTTTGCCTCCAGTCCGAAAAGAAAGACATTCTAATTAACTTTGCATCACATATTATCATTTAACCAGACCATGACACTGTGGCTTAAACAACCGACTCCAGCCTCCACCACAATTCATACCCTCCACAGAGAATGTTTTTAGTGAAGAACTGGTTTCCATTTATTTTGTTTCATTAAGACATGCCAATTCAAAAAAGAGTTGAGCTGTCAGAAGACTGTATTTATAGAAGTTACAACAACTGTATAAGCATAATATACCATATTAGATCACCTTTTCTATAACCTTTCTGCAAGGGAAGCTACATGAGCCTTACTTGTGACTGTTTTTGAGCTACATTTGAATAGATAAAAGCATTCAGTTAAAATAAAAAATAAACTTACTATTTATAATGATCAACTTTGAACTGTTAAACACAGAAGAGTTTTAATACCAAACTTGCTATGCAGTCAAATCTCCAGTTAAGGCATGCTAGCAGGCTATTTCAATTCCTCATCCCACCCCAAACAAACAGGCGACATGTCTTTGGATAATACGTTTATGACAGGCTGTTCTCAGCCAGTCTGTAGTACTTCCCCCAAGACAGTCACTTAAATAGCCTCAGAATTTAGGAAGAAATAGATAGCTTAGTACTTTCAACCCATCAGCAGTTTTAACAAACTTGAAAACTGTATGATCGTGGCCAAATTTCAAGAACCTCACAGAAAGAAATACAGCACTTTTAAGAGTGACTTAAGTTTTTTAGTTTTGATTGCAATTTTGTGTTCTGGGTTTCTTTAAAACAAATTAATTGGAGAGAACTGGTTATTTCTTCATTGGGTTTTCTTTTGCAATCTTTAATACTAACTAGTAGCATGGTTCCTTCTCAAAGTAGCTGTGTTTTTAATTGCAGATACTGTCATACAGCAGTTTTAGCTTGCGCTCCATAAACATTCAAGAATAGCTGATATACATACACTGGCTCAAAAAAAAAAGTATACTGTTCCAAATATATATATATTATATATATGGATGGATGTATATTCTTCCTGTTTACTTTTTAATACCTGAAATAACAGGTAACAAGACAGCTGGTACAGGACAGTCAAATGCAAAAATGACCCACTGCAAGAATAACTGAGAAATTACCACTCAGTAGCAACCTGTGTGAAGCAAGATATGCCAATATCAGACACCCTCTTCAAAGGTTATTGCCATGGATACCTTTTACAGGTCTCAGTAAGGAAGACTGAGTTACTTTTCATCTGCACAGACAAACTTCCAAGAAGAGAGACTGAGTTTACTGGTATCTCAGAAGTCTATAGTGCTGCATTACTTTCCAGCTGCAGATATGTCACAGTTAATTCTGCCAGCTTCTTTCCCATCCCCAAGAACCCGTGAGCTACTTGGAAACCACAAGTTAGAAACAAGGCAGCTAGTTTCTAGAAGTTTCAAAAGCTTCAGAAAGTCAGCAGCAGCATGTAGTAGACAACGTGAGCATTTACATACACCTCTGACAACAAAGCCTCATGAGATACCAAACCAGTCATATCAGACCTTTTAAGTCACTTGGAGATAACAAAAAGTCCTTCAATCTTTGTAAATAGAAATATATTTTTACAGAAAAAAATACTTCCAGTAAACAAAACATTAGGAAGCAGGAACCCTTTTTATAAAGCAAATTAAGAACTAGGAACCTTTTCATAAGGCAAAATATCAAGATACAATCCTTTCATTAAGAATATAATCTTTTGCTAGCCACTGGAGGACAAAAGTCTAGGAAATAAGCCCTGCATATTCCACATTAAAGAGTTATCAGGATAAAGAATACTTTTTTAAACTTGATGACAAATAACATAAATCTAATGTATTAAGTCATATGTTTTTATGTAATAAACTATTCTATGTTTGACAAAATAAAACTACTTACTTCTTTCCTGCTTGTTCTTGCCTCTGTTGTTCTTGGATGCCATCAGCAGCCTGGTGGAAATCAAATACTATGAAAATAAAAACAACAAATACAAAATTTGTGAGATACAAATTACCATATCAGTAACAATTTCTTCAAATCAGTTCTAGCCCTGTTCATCAATGTGGGAAACAAAAATATACACACTGGAGAAACAAATAAAATGACATCTTTTTTCTCCTCTTTTACATTTTCTTCACAGGGAAGAGATCTAATGTTTTTCAGGGACTTTTTTTTAATCATTTTGTAGACTACTTGCAGACTGTGTATGTACCTCCCACAGAATAACTAAGCCATTTCAGCTTTGTAGTGGCCCAAAAGAATGTATAGAGGACAACAAAGAAAACATGTGGTTGAAAAAACCATGGAAAACAGGTTATAATAAAAAATGTCACATGCTGAGCTTTAAGCTGGGAACTTTCAGTAAACATTCTCAAGCTTTCTTCAACCATTTTATGTTTTAGACAACATCAATTAAAATATATTTGGAAATATAAGAGCTGCCACCATTGTCTGTTACATAAACAGAAAACATCTTCACAAGCATCAATTATTTTTTTTAAAGCATTACATACTATTATGCCAAAGATTATTCAAAGTATTCCTTGCAACAAGTCTTCGTCTGACATAAAAGAAAAAAAATTAAAAAACCTGACAAGACTCCTCAAATACAAACAGTGGGGCAACAGTTTGCAGGTTAACAGAAGCCAGCTTATTTTTCTTAAATACTACATTCTGAAAGTTAAACAACTAAACTATCCATCACACAGGAAAGACTGAAAACTTGCAAGAAACAGACTCATTTAACAGGTACTCTAGTCCCTCTAGAACAAGAGTGGTTTTCCATGTTTGCCTTACCAATTTATTTTTCTGTTTATTTCCACACATCCCCATAATTTAAAGGATTAGATTATCCCCAGCAGCTTGAGCCCATTTTTGGTTGATCTTTTGTTAGACTAATCATTCACAGCCTGCCAATACCCATTTTAGCAGAGGCATATTTATCAGGGCAACAGATCTCCGGACTGTTACCAAAGCTTTCTAAACAAAAGCATTCTGAAGGTTCATTTCTGTTAAGAGGCTGAATGGTTATGGGTGACAGTAACTGGTCCTTCTTACTCTGGACCTGTTTAGTTATGAAAACTTTACAGTATTGCCATTGCAATATAATCATCGCAGAACAGTTTTTCTAATAATCCCAGTAATTTCCAAGTAATTCACCTACTGTGATTCTATTAAGAGAAAGGATTGCAGTTAACTTAAGAACAGTTACTCAGCTATTTCAAACTCAGCACTTACTCCAAAGTAAAAAAGTATTTATGCTGAAATAACATAATCCAGATTGGTAAAAAAAAAAACCAAACCCAAGAAGCAAAACCAAAAGCAAATTCTTTTTTCCTGTGTTGCAAGCTTTTATCTGACAGGTCTAAAAGTCTGCATCTTCAGGAAATGACTACCACAGCAGCAATAAACCGCAAGTATTAGGAAAAGGGCTATGTAACCATTATGTTACAGTATCTACAGATCTAATTTAAAGGATGAATTTACATAATAAATATGTCCTAGAAGTGACACAGGAAGAGCCTCTGAAGCTCTGTGTTGGTGGTTTGGACTCTAAACACTATTTTACTCGGGGCTCTGAACTGCAGAGTTGCCTGGAACATATAGGCTGGATCAATGCTTGACTGCTGAGCTCCCCAGGAGAGTGCCGCTGTTCTCTCCACCCTTACGGAGCCCTTCCCAAGAATTCTCCTTCCTGGAGTACATGGCAATTTACTGGGTAGGGAGCCTGCTAGTTTAAGTCACACCCCATCACATGGCTTCCCAGCAGAGAAGTTGCTGTAAACAACACTACTTTTACACCAAAAGGGGAAATGAATCCTTCAGTTAATTAACTTCTGGACTGCTTTTGACTGCTTTGCGCCTCTCACCTTAGGCTTGGAAAGTGAACCTGCTTGCCTGACTAGGGTATGCTGAAGGAATAGGATTAAAGAGCTCCTAGAATAGAAACCTGGGAAGGTCCTGAGCAGGGAACGATTTTTTTTCTAGGATCTTCAATAAACCAAAGCAGCATATAGAGACTTAATCCAAAGAAAAGTCCATGTCTATATACAGACATGGCCAAAACCTGTAATTTTTACTGCTATGGAAAGTTCAGAGAAAACAAAGATTAACAACAACAAAAAAAACCAACAAAAAACTAAACCACAAACAGGAACTTACCAATATGAGCCCTGTCAGAAATTATTAGTCTTTTTTCCCAGCCTTCTAGCCCTTAAAAGACAAAACGAAATAATTATGTACTATATAGCATTTTTGTCTTCTGATGTATAAAGAATAAATACTTCTCATGTTTAGTCTTCAATCAATTTAAAGATTGAACAATCATGTGCCAGAGGTAAAAAAGTAGATTTCAATAATTAAAACTTGGCATCAGTCTACACAGTTGAGAAAGTCAGGCTTATTTTGAAGAAGAATTCTAGCTATTCTACTAGTTCCTCAATTCCAGCAATCAATTACTAGCTTTTTGGGTTTTTAAAAACCTAGACCACTGCTTTACCTCACTTATAGTAGACTGCTGCCAAGTATGGCCAGACATAACAGATAGTATCCAAAAACTGAGTTCAGAATCAAGAAGTGATTACCACAGCATTTGTTTACATTAACGCATATCAAACTGTACACTAATATTCTAAGAGGTGAGACGACTATGAGCAGATAACACACTTCAACAAATTGTTTAACTTCTTAAATTCACTACTTCAAGCAAAGAAAAATGTCTGCAGATAATTCATATTTAGAACATGTTGTCTTCATATTTAGAACATGTCTTCTGAAACTGTAGGGACTCCTTTTGTCTGTCTTCCCATGAGGGCCCTGGGACTTCTAGTGAGACTCCTGTCAGAAACCAGCAGCTAAATGGATTTCTGGAAAAACACATTGTATGTAACTGCTACAAAGGCATCCTCTATCTAAATCTTCTGAGGTGGGTGCCACGAACTATTTTAAGAGTAGTATCTTAAAATTTTCTCACCTTTTCCTTTCTTTAAGTTTTTTTCAGCTTCTTCAAAGAGTCCTGGCAAATGAATTACAACGCCATTTCCTGAAGAAAACCATTACATAAAAGTTAATTATGTTAGGCATGGAAAAAAATATTCCAAACAATTCAAAGACACTTCTTGTTTTGTATGCAGAATATTTTATTTAAATTTTTAAACTTTAAAGACACTGCAATTTTTATTCTTAGGAATTTGTCTGTAAAAGACTAATTTACACCTAAAGTATGTATTTCTAACTACATGCATTGAATCTTTTTACTAAACTCAACAAACTTTCCATTTAGATCAGCACAAACATTAACAGCACTGTGGAACAGTCTGGAATGCAACTTCCTCTTCCTGGTGCTTAAAATTAACTTCCCTCTTTGTACTTCATTTTAATAACCCTATTGTTTTTTAAAAGCATAGCACACTTCTATCATCGTTATAAACACCAGCATCCCCTCAGGCACTCTTCTGCTGTAAATAGACAAGAATATTCTGTATATAGAGCTGAGTTTGTTAAGAGACTAGCAAAAAAAAAAAAAAAGGGGGGGGGGGGGGGAAGCTCTATCAAAAGCAAGCTCACTTTCCTACAGCTGTCACATTGCTCAGAAGATGACTACTAGCTCATGCAATTAACTGGCATCACTGATTACCTAAGGAGCCGTTTCGTATCACAAAACTGAACCATCTTAAGGTCATACCAAACTCAGTAAATCAGTACATCCAAAGCTACTGGCATGATAACATCTAGCTAAAGAATCGAGGGACCTAACATCTGGAACTATTTGCGTATCCCCTAATTTCACATAAATAAAAGCATTCCAAACACCAAAATACAAAAGACTTCTTCACTATAACCTTCACAGTACAGTCCTAATCAATAGTAATAATCTACCATAACACTCCAATCATTTTGCCCTTGGCCTACCCCCTCACCCCACTCAATCTATAAACCTTTTCAGTAGAATCCTAAGCCAGATAATTATTTTTTTCCCAAAAAAGTTTTTGAACACAAGGCAGACCTAAAAGAACCTAGAACAAACTTCAGAACAGATAAGACCAAGAGATGGCAGCTACAGAGAAAGAGAATTTGTAAAAAGCCCTCTCCTGCCCACTGTATTTTTAAAGGATGGTAACTTTCCTACTCAGTTCCGAGTTCACCAAACAAAACATGGCAAATGGGCATCCTTTTTTACTGTTTTTAAGCAATGACCTTTTAAAGAAACATAATACACTAACACATCAAGAGAGAACAGAAGTAGTATTAGCCACAGCCCTCAAAACTAGAAGCAGTTAACATCCCAACCTCCCCTTCATCATAGGGAATCTATTCCCACACTCACTGGCTCAACTTCTGTAGAAGTATTAGGCAGGGCAAGTTGACCCAAAACTATCCCACTCTAAGACACAACATAACAGCAGAAAAGAGGCAATTAACCACCAATTTCCATCAAGTAAAGAGTTAATGCTGACTGCAAGCATAGAGTCACTACAAGCTGGACCCAAGAATTCAGCAAGCACTGTTTATGAATCAAGTAACTAGCAAGCTCTTTAGCTGCTACACTTAGTAAACGTGTCAATGACCATTTGTCTTGTCTTGGCACATGTAACCAAGCTGAGAGGCAAGACTACAGGCTCAGAGCAGTCACATATCCAGGAAGAAGTGACGGGAAGAGCAGGGCAATGAAGTCCTGATTTGGAGAAGCCCACTAAGTCAGGGGCAGGAGTTCTGGGTATCAGAAAAGCAGGATGAAAAGTGCTGATCGGTCGGTCATGCTTGTGGAACAGCACACAAGTACATGCATAGTTATAACGCTGTGTGGACATGTTTTATATTTACCTTCATTTTTAGAAGGAAATTTTCAGGGCTACACAGCATTATTAAGTAGGCTGGTCACAGAAGCAATCCAAAGAAAAAAAACATAAGATTGCAAACAAGATTCCAAGAGAGGGAGGAGGGTAAGTAGGCTTGTAGGGACAACAGACAGGACAATCTAAACCCCCTTTCAGGAAGTAAACAAATCACAGATCCTGACATAGCACTGCCACTGCCCTAAACCACCTAATGTACTCTCCTGAGAGGACTTCTTGGTAAGAACTGTATAGTGCAGAAGTCTTTTGGAGTCAGCATTCATTTCACAATCCAATGGAAAAGGAAGGAAAAATATATGTTTCAAAAAGTACTGGTAGCTACTTAGCAGGGCTGAAGATTATAACAGAGAGGAGGCATTCTGAGAATAAAAGAAATGATCCGTAGAAAAAACAAGAGGGATTGGGAGAATGAAGACAAGCTGAGCAGCTAGCTGTTCGCACTGATAGGACAGGTAAGAACAAAGATGAACTATCCAAGACAATAAAAGAAACCTTTATGACACAAACTTCACAACTGAGTTAAGAAAACAGTAAGAAGATAGTAGAGCAGTGCAGGCCTGTGAGAATTTGAGGAAGAAAAATCCTGATCCTGTATGTCCTCAGATATATTTTGTTTTTTCAATGTCAGAAGTCTGTCACTACAGTATTGTCTATCTTTTAGAGATGTCCCACTTACCAATGAATGCAGTGACTTTTGGATTGATGATCCCACTTGGCAGAAGATGAAAGTCATACTCCACAGAATCCACAACAACTGTATGCCCTGCATTATTGCCTCCCTGGGGGGGTGGGGAGAAAAAAAAAAGTTAATAGTTTTTGATACTAAGGACAAATGAACACACGGTATAGAGATGGAATAAACTGGTTCCAGCTCCAGTTCTGCAGCTTTGATTTCTGTTGCTGAAGAACGATCTTTCAGAGATCTCCTTCTCCCAGGAAATCAGCCAAACTTGTTTTGTCAAACCCAACAATTTCAACATCAGTACTGTATGTCACATAGACTTTGGACAGTATTTTGGTTCACCAAAGGTACAAAAACTTGGAATAAGATTAAAATGTTCTAAAAATTACTAGACAGGAGCATAAATATTCTAGAACATACAAACATTTCTAAAAGCCATCATCAGTTTTACTAGTTTCCTATTGGAGTTATGGAGAGTAAGTATTCAAAGTGGAACTGCAACCTTGGCAAAGAAAAAAAAAACACCCACCAGTTAAACTTGAGTATATAAAACCATGTAGTTATTGGGAAAGATAAGTCTAGCTGTTTGGCAACATGAAAGTTTGTTGTTCCTGAATTTTGGGTTCAGCCTTTCGAGTGGTTTTCTATGAACAATAAACAGCAAAGTTAACTTGCTCATTCTATACCTCCTCAGCAGTAAGAAAGGTCTGTAATAGCAAGTCATTTGTATCTGAAACATGCTGTTAAAGAGTGAATCTAGAGGGAACTAAGATGATTCCGGTTTTCATAAGTTACCAGAAACTATTTACATCAAAATAACATTTCACATTTCTAGCTTTTTTCATTACCACAAAGAGAGTATTAAGAGATTTGTTAAACTGTGAAATATGTCCAAAATACAAAAAGAAGCCTGTGACCAAGTCCTAAAGAGGGTCAAGATAGGCTTACGAAGCTAAAAAGATTACAAAATAGTTACCAAATATCCCCAATTCTCGTTTGTTGTACTTTTGAAAATAAGCTTACACTCTCTTGTGACCAAGGCATTTGTGCAAGACAAGGTTACATAAAATATGGTTCTGTTTGTCATAACTACAGGAGCATCCTTCGCAGACACCTTGCACCAAACAAACTGCTTCATAGAAGGAAAACCTTAAGACTTCTAATCTAAGCCTTCTTTCAGCACAAGACAAATGGAAGAAAGGCACTACATGAACAGAAGAAGAAAAAAGAACCTGTATCAAATACTAATTATGGAATTACAAATCTGAAATATTTCAGAATAATGTAGCACAAAGATCTTTTCTAAGCAAGGGACTCAACAGCTGCTCACTACTTCTACAACACTTACCAAGCATGAATGCAATATATACAGCCACATATCTGACATTACAAATAAAGAATATTCACACATATCAAACATTTGTGCCAGTATACAAAAACACAGGTAAAAGCCTAATCTCAGTGAAGTTAGCAAGGAAAATCCTTGTGATTTCAGCATTATTTATTTGAGGACTTACAGCCATTCCACCTCCTTTGGCAACAGAGGGAAGACTAATAAACCTTCACACAAGGGAAATGTCCAAATTGAAGTAAAGCTTAACTGATTTAGTAATACAATGTAGAGTCTTTCCATGTACTGAATAGTACCCTGACAAAAGTTTTAAAATTTCCGCATGCAGATGGTTTTCACTGAAAACGATCTGACTTAATCAGAGAATGCCAAATTTTCAATTCACAACACATGAAACATATTGATTGCATAAATAAAGCAAGCTTTTCAAGTTTATTCTTTCAAGAAAATAATACTTCAGGAATAACCTTCCTCCTCCTCCTCCCCTCTAACCCTCCTACTCAACAGCAGCTGTTAAGAACAACTGTTTAGCCATCTACCAACTCTACAGTTGTATCTTTGATTTAAAAGGATGTTAACTACTTTACCAGGTAGATCATTTACAACTATTTCTGAAATGCAATGCTGACAGTCCTGAGCTACTGCAAGTTACTCTGCAACTAGATAATATTCCAAGAACTACTAAGTTACATACATACAAGCTTTTTTTAGTAAGAAAAGACATTGGGTGTCTATTCACTGTTTGAGAATCTAAGCAAAACCTTTCTTGGGGAAGAAAGAAGAGTTATGTACTAAAGTAGCATTAACAGGCAAGTGCATCTGCTGAAAGTGGTAGTTACCTTCATCCTCATCAGATTCCTTCAAGTCATTCCTTTCTGTTAGATCCACTGGTAATATCAGTCTATACAAACATGAACACTGAAGTGCTTTAAGATTCAGTAAGTAGGTCTAAGTACAACAGTGAAGTACTGAGGTAGTAGTAATTTACAAATGGGAAGACAAGTCAAAACTCTCCCACTGCAGCATAAACAAACTGGACTAACCCATAAGCAACAATAAGATTAGTACATGACTATTCATTTCAAATCCTCTACTAACTGGATGATTTACTTTCTTGTTTTGCTTCTCAATTTATTTAATTTTTTTTTCTAGTGTCATGAACATCAAATAAAGAGAAAGAAAAATTGGCCACTGTAGACATTAAATCATGATTAACAATAAATTCTTAGTCTCTTAAAGTCTGCCAAGCTACTGGTGCCGTTCAGACATGCTAACCTGAAGTTCAGCAGTCGCATCTGCTTGAGTAAGGTGTACAGCATGCACGCTCACACTGTTAATCATGAGAACATAGCTGCTGGTTTTTGGTGGTGTCACCAAATCACAAAGATTTCCCCTTGCACTGCTGAGTTGTGTTGGCTCTGTGCTCACTGAAAAATACCCCGTGGCTGACAGAATGAAAATGGCATTTTACCTTTTAAACCTTGAACTACACATACAGCACTGCTCATACTTTATCTAGAAGAAGCTAGTTAAATATACTTCTGCATGTTTACTGTGAGTAGTTATACTTCAAGGGATTTTGCTAGAGACTGAAGTAGAAAACTTGACATTACATGTGATGAATCACCATCTGAACGGACTCTAGGGCCATAATAATACCAAAGTTTCCAAATGCTTCTTTACAGATGAGGCCTAAATTTGAATCTCAGAATTTAGTTGTTTTTATTATTATGATGCCTATGACATGAAAAGATTCAGTCCCAAAAGTGCTACTGATAGAAGTAGTCTGGTAGAACGTTAGGTCAGTCCCCACCCCCTGTTTTGGATGTCAACTGAAAAATATTTTTAATTTCCAACTGTATTTTAGGACAGCATTAAAACAACATCTCACTAATTCAGTTTTCAAAATTCTGCTGTTGATTTACAGGTAACCTCTACCCCAAGTGCAGAAGTGCAAGTGTATAGTTACACAGTTAGGAATTGTAATACATTAAAAGAATGGTTCACACCGTACACTTACAGTGAACTAGCAGTGAAGTGTACACATGTTGTGTGCTCAGACATTGCACAACACAGGTTTGGTAAACAACTGTAATTACAGAAACCTGAACTCAGAGTTCTCGTGGTGCTGGGGCGAAGAGGTGGCTGGTTGTTAAGTTATGGGGTCTGAGTTTGGTTTGTGGGGTTTGGGGTTTTTTCCTCGTCCAGAAATTGACGGTAATGCCAAGATATTCCTCATGTAGGCAACTATTGCTTCTGGGCATAATTCAAGGCATAAACTGATGAAGTCACTCCTGGCTTTGGTACTTTCCATCTGGATTTCTCACTCCTCCTCCCTCATCACACTAAACCAAATGGGACCAGTTAGGTCATTCAAGCTAACACTGCTTTGATTCAAATGTTTAAACATTATTAATGGAGAACTAACTGTGGAATTTCTTTTCACTAGTAGTTAAACAAAGTTCATGCTCAAATGATCTTCAATACATTGTATAAAGCTTTTGCCAGAGGGAAATTAAGATATACAAGTCGTTTCTTGAGGTTGGCAGTACTCCCTAGTTAACTAAATACAGTAATCAGTCTACCATATCTCGGTAACCTTCTAGGTACCCAAGCTACAGGAGTTCTCTCCCAGCCACGTGAAAACTGAAACACCTACCTTGGGCCAACACAAATAAACAGGCCAAGTGCGCAGCAAGACCAAAAGATTCTCCTGCTCAGTCTAGACTACACCATGTGCATGTAGCAGTGGCTCCTTTTCCCTTTCTCCCTGCACAACTGCAAGATTTCCTTCAACTGAGCCAAGAAGTGTGCCATGGCCAACACACTAGGGCAAGGCAATTCTGGATACAGCTACAAATAGATGGATTGCAAAGGACTGAGGTGGGGAAAAGATGACTTCCTACACGAGAGGTACAAGGCGGCACCAGTGGCACTCTGAACAAAGAGCTTCTTCACTGGGATGCTTTCTTTCCATTCTGCAGAACAGCAGCAGAGGAAGCCCCTCCAGAAGTCAGAATGCAGGCTGTGAAGGAGGTCAGGCAGCCAAGGCAAAGCTGGCTTTGCCAAAGTAGTATCATGCAGATTAAAAAAAACCAAAAAAACCAAAACAAATTTAAGAGGAAAGGTAATCAATAAGACAAAGTAGCATGACATAGGAATATCTAACACACTCAAGACTTTACTCGCTTGGTATTGCAATGCAATATTTAGTTCCAAAATTATCCTGAAGAGGCTTTATGAAATACAGCAAACAACAAATACCTAATGCAAAAGACAAGCAGGAAAGCCCTTTTAAGGAGAGGGGGAAAAAAATAAAAGAAAGAGCCTTTTAGCAATTTTTAGGTACATTAAACTTGCGGAAGACAATAAAAATCAGTTCAGTGTAGACGGCTGTAAGGCAGGACCAGAAGAGAGCTTTCAAGGTCCAAGTACCTGCTAAACACAAACCTACTGAACCTTCTTCATGAAGTTTTCTGTTCACTCCCTCTGCTTCTATGGTTTCCATGCTCTGATACAGCTGTTTTAAAAGTCTTCTAACCCCACTTGTCTTACATATTATCAAGAAAAAAAACCAAAACACACACACAAACACCCACTTGTTTCCTTAATTGCTTCCTAAAAACATTTCTGTAAAAGTCTTTCACTGCTGCATCTCACAAGTTGTTACAGTATCAGATACAGCATTGTCAACCCTCAGATCTGCCAGAACAGCAGAATCAAAATTTTGAAGACTGCCTCTCTTAACAGTCATTTAAGAACCTTTTTCCCCTCTCCTGCCCAAACCTCCTATCAAACAGCTCTTAAGAAAAAATGTAACTTTAAAAATAATTAAAAATTCATAACACTCTAAACATTAATCACTGAAAAGTAATTCTGATATTTATATTACCAAAACCTGTGTATATTATTTTCTTATACATGTATTTACCACAGCGAAGATAAATTGCTTTTTGCATACTTAAGTATATGCCTGCGCATGTCCTTCAAGTTTGGATACACACAGCAGAATCCTTACACGCCATGAGCTTCCCATTTCAACAGACACTCTAGACTATCCCAACATCTTTTACTTTCTTTTTGTTCTGGAAGTCATACCAAAAGGTATCTGCTAGTTACCTGAAAATTTTTTTAGTACAGCATCATCCCTGAAACATACCAAGAAGACAAAGTCAGACAACAAACAACAGAAAACCAGGTGTTTATTGCCCAAAAGTCTGCATCACCTACCATTCAAATACTGTGAACTGGAAGTATATTGTTGGAAATTGTTAGGAAAAAAAAAACTGTTCTTGTTAATTTTACACCAGAGACCAAGCACTTCATAAATTTAATATGCATAATGCTTAACTTTTGCTTATTTGATACTGAAATATCTCTCTAGATTTGGTTATTACCAGGCTATTTAGGTAAGAATATAAATTATTTTCTCCCTAAATTTCTAATAAGGCTCACTTAGAAGAAAGCATGCTATTTAGGAAAAAAAAAAAAAAAAAAAGAAGAAAAAAAAAGCCAAACAATTTCTCTTTAGGTTTTCTTTACATTAGAAACCAGCTTGCTGACTTGGGCTCATTTCATCACAGAAAACAGTACATAGGAAAAATAAGCACATGCCTTGCTACAGAACAGAACATAAACCAGATTCTCCATCTAGCAATAAAGCAGCCTCCCTTGGAGCAGTAAGAACCAGCAACACCACACTGTACTCCCATCCAGAAGCTAGCACAAACTTGTGCTTCTGAGGTCTCAAGCATACTTTCCTTAGGTATAGCACCATCCCTCTGTGCATTTCTATCAAGGCACAGCACTGCAGTTTTAGCATCCTCTGAGGTTTCCAAAATTGGGTTTTCAGAAGTCAGCAATCTTCTTAGCACTGTATTTTGAGGTAAATTTTAAAAAGTTAAAAGCATTCAGTTTGTCCTTTCTCCTTTCCTTGCACTATTTTTTCTCCTCATATCTTTCAACACAGTATTTGGAACAGTTAGTTCCCCATTTTCTCCCTAAGGATTCTTCGGTGACCAAAGGATCAGCCCTTTCAGCAGCCCAGAGCTTTACCAAATTACAATGTTAAACGCCTTCTTTAAGGCCCTACTTGGAGGAATCCCATGGGTTAGGGCTCTAGAAGGCAGGGGAGTCCAACCAAGACTAATACTCAAGCATCACTTCCTCCAAGCTCAAGATCGGTGCATCCCCATGAGTAAGAAATCAAGCAAAGGGGGCAGGAGGCCTGCATGGATGAGCAGGAGCTTCTGGCAAAACTCAGAAGGGAGTTTATGGGACATGGAAAAAGAGACAGGCCACTCAGAAAGAACATAGGAGTGTTGTCAGAACATGCAAGGGGGCAGTAAGGAAGACTAAGATCCATCTGGAGTTAAATCTGGTGAGGGAGGGCAAGGACAAGAAGGGCTTCTTCAAGTGCATCAGTAGGAAAAGAGTGAGTATGGGTGCCCTGCTGATGATGGATACAGGGAAGGTGGAGTTACTGAATGCCGCCTTTGCTTTGGTCTTTACTGCCATGGCCAGCCCTCAGGCTTCCCAGACCCTGGAGGCAAGAGAGGAGTCTGGAGAAAGGAACACTTCCCCCTGGTCTAGGAGGTTCGGGTTAGAGGTCACTTCAGCAAACCTGACACCATAAATCCACGGGCCCCGATGGGATGCACCCCCGAGTGCTGAGGGAACGGGCAGATGTTTTTGCCGAGACACCCTCCATCATCTTTGAAAGGTCATGGAGAACAAGACAGGTGCCTGTGGACTGGAGGGAAGCCGGTGTCAATGCAAGCTTCAAAAAGGGCAAGAAGGAGGACCCAGGAAACTACAGGCTGGTCAGCCTCCCCAGCATCCCTGGAAAGGTGATGGAACAGCTCATCCTGGAGGTCATCTCTAAGCATGTGGAGGAAAAGAAGGTCATCAGGAAGAGTTAACATGGATTCACCAAGAGGAAACCATGCTGGACCAACCTAAAAGCCTTCTATGATGGCAGGACTGGTTGGGCAGATGAGGGGAGAGCAGTGGATGGTGCCTACCCTGACCTCAGCAAGGCTCTTGACACTGTCTCCCATAACATCCTCGTAGGTAAGCTCAGGCAGCGTGGGCTGGATGAGGGGACAGCGAGGTGGACTGAGACCGGGCTGAAGGGCAGAGCCCGGAGGGTTGTGACCAGCGGCGCAGGGTCCAGCTGGAGGCCTGTGGCCCACAGTGTTCCCCAGGGGTCAGTGCTGGGTCCGGTCCTGTTCAACTTGCCCATCAGTGACCGGGACGCGGGGACAGAGCGTGCCCTCAGCACGTGGGCAGGTGACACGAAGCCAGGGGGAGCGGCCGATACACCCGAAGGCTGCGCCGCCCTTCAGCGAGGCCTGGGCAGGCTGGAGAGCTGGCGGAGAGGAACCTCGTGGGGTTCAGCACAGGCAAGAGCAGGGTCCTGCCCCTGGGGAGGAGCAGCCCCACGCACCGGTACGGGCTGGGGCTGACCTGCTGGGGGGCAGCTCTGCGGAGGGGACCTGGGGGTTCTGGTGGGCAGCAAGTTGCCCATGAGCCAGCAGTGAGCCCTGGTGGCCAAGGGGCCAGCGGGACCCCGGGGCGCGTGAGGGGGAGCGTGGCCAGCAGGGGCAGGGAGGTGATCCTGCCCCTCGGCTCTGCCCTGGGGAGGCCGCACCTGGGGCGCCGTGTCCAGGGCTGGGCTCCCCAGGTCAAGGGAGACTGGGAACTGCTGGGCAGGGTCCGGCGGAGGGCTACGGAGGTGATGAGGGGCCTGGAGCATCTGCCTCATGAGGAGAGGCTGAGGGAGCTGCGCCTGTTCAGCCTGGAGAAGACTGAGAAGGGATCTTATCAATGTCTACAAATATCTCAAGGGTGAGTGTCAGGAGGATAGGACCAAGCTCTTTTCAATAGTGCCAAGTGACAGGACAAGGGGTGACATGCACAAACTGCAACACAAGAAGATCCATCTGAATATGAGGAAAAACTAATTTACTGTGAGGGTGCCAGAGCGCTGTCACAGGCTGCCCAGAGAGGCTGTGCAGTCTCCTTCTCTGGAGACATTCAGAACCCACCTGGATGCGACTGTGCAACCTGACCGAGGAGACCCTGCTTTAGCAGGGGGTTGGACTAGATGATCTCCAGAGGTCCCTTCCAACCCTGACTGTTCTGTGATTGTGCCTCTAAATGAATTTCCCCAACTCTTCAACCGCCAGGAGCATGAACTTCATAATACAAAGTAATACAGTGTTGTCCTTCTTTAACTTTTGATTTTGCCTTGTAGTCAATACCTAGGCCCACTGTTGTCACTAAAAACTTTGAAACCACACACCAAAGTTAGGGTGGTCGGTTTCATGCTTGGATCCAGTCTCCAGTTTTCAGATTACCAGCTGCTGCCTACACTGCTGCCAGCAATGCTGAAGGACTAACTGCCACCAGGTGACACTGAACATTACTGCTGATAACAGGGAAAAACATGAGCTTGCTCGAAGTGGTGAGAACAAAACACCTATTTTCTTCCCCAACAACACCAGTTCAAATCATTTGTGGTATTATGAAACTAGTCATCTTAGAGAGCTGCTTTAATCATAGCTTTGATGCAAAAACAAACCAAAAGACACCTCAACCATGGAAGTTTCTTAGTACTCTTTATTTAAAGAGTTGTTAACTTGTTGAGGGTTTTCTTGGGTTGGGTTGGGTTTGGTTGGTTTGTTGGGTTTTTTTTATTAAAACTTCTGCACATATCCAGCTCAAAAGCGGGTGCCTGTTGCATTGGAATCAAAGTGTGAAAGTCATCATGAACAACAAGCATGAACCTATGTTGTGTGTCCCAATGCAAAAAGGACATGGACCTGCTGGAGTCCAGAGGAGGCCACAAAGATGACCACAAAGATGGCCACAAAGCTGCAGCACCTCTCCTGTGAAGGCAGGTTCAGGGAGCTGGGGGTGTTCAGCCTGGAGAAGAGAAGCCTCCAGGGACACCTTATAACAGCCCCCCAGTACCTAACAGGGAGGACAAGAAAGCTGGAGAGGGAATTTTTACAAGGGTATGTGGTATCGGAGAATGGCTTTAAACAGAAAGTGGGTAGATTTAGATTAGATACTCAGAAGAAATTCTTTACTGTGAGGGTGGTGAGGAGCACCTCACACTGCCCAGAGCAGCTGTGGATGCCCCATCCCTGGCAGTGTCCAAGGCCAGGCTGGATGGGGCTGGGAGCAACCTGGGCTGGTGGCAGGTGTCCCTGCCCATGGCAGGGGGTTGGAGCTATCAGTATATGGACTTAGCTTAGGGACTTTTTAGCTTGATGTTCTGATGGATGAACAATTTAAAATCCTAGTAAGACACAGTAGCTTTTTTTCTCCTTTCATGATCCTGACAATATTAAATTATACTATTATTTTAGAGTATTTTAAGTCATTAAGTGGAACAAAGAAATTAGGATCAGGCATAAGATCATTACCCAATCTATAATACTTCAAGCAATACCTGTTTTTGTAAGACAACTAAATGCATTAGCTTTTTTAAAAGCCATTATTCCCATTTTGTGGGGTATGTTTCAATCACTTCCTTGAAAAAGCATATGACCCCTGACCACTAGCTGGTAATCTTGAAATATCCAAGCTATTAAACATGTAGAACAGCTAAGCATACAGGACTCTGACACAAAGGTACATACTAATAGACAAATTATCACAGAAGTACTGTTAGAATGACAGCAGTCCTGGAAACAAAACCCCCTTTAACATACTCACCCCCTTTCTAGAAGCCTCATTCCAAAAAAACATTCCCTATGAAATACCACTTTTGAAATATGCCTTTTACAGTGGTTAACTGCACAGAGACGATTTTTTTTGTAACAGCGAACAAAAAGAAAAGGGGGGTAGGGGGTGGGGTGGTGTCTTCAGCATGCTAAAGAAGATTAAGTGGCCTAAAAATCCTTCTCGGTGTAAGCACCACACCCAAGAATCTGTATCCATATATTCAATTCAGATAGGTCGGTCATTACTACACACAGAATAAGATAACTATTCTAGAACAACCTATCCTGGCAAACGTGAACAGAATCAGTTACACACACACAGAGGGGGCATAAGACAGCAAAGGCATCTGCAAGTATTGATAAATATTCTTAGGAAACACCCTTTTTGCAATAGTTTCAAGTGCTTGAAAACATTAATTTGAAAGGAAAGAAGTCATTATCTGCTAGCTGATGTTTTACTGGGAACAAGCTTGAAATTTCAATAAATCAAATAAGTGACTCCTACTAGCCAAAAAACGCTACCAAAGCACTGGAAGGCAACACCTAGCACAAACACACCCACACAGGTGACACAAGCACACCAGTTACCACAATACTACACCATGGTTGCAACAGCAGCACTGGAAAACACACTGAAGGCTAATCAATAGTATCAAAGAGGATTAGATTTTAAACATATTGACTGATCAGTATTTCTAATAGGACATCTACAGTAATTTAAGGTATGTAATTTCAGCACTTCCCCCATCCATGCAAAATGGCTTATTTTCTCTTGCATTCTATAGCTGGCAGTTAAAGTATTTAAAAGCTAAAGTATTTTAGGTAAGGAATTGGATAGAACTAGCAACAATATTAATGCAAGTACCTGACAGCGCTACGATTATTTTTTTTCTTATAGGTCTGAAGACTGAAACAATTTTGAGAAGTGTAACTCTTATAAAGATGTATTCTGGAGCCAAACTGGTAAACTCAAAAGAATGTATGAACAACCTTGAAGCAAGACAAGCTGTCTCACTTTGAACCTTCCAGCAGCACAAGAGCTCTGTAGCTTGTTACATTCTGTCCATGCAGAGCAGCTTTCAAATTGTGTATAAAGCAAGGAAAAGGAGCACTCGTAATAATATTAAATAGCAATTTTTCTTCTGGAATTGCATTGCTGTACTAGTCAAGAGCCCTCAGGCAACATTTGTGTATTCAGCTGATTCACTGGACAAGTAAGAACCAATCTTTTTTGGAGTTATGGCAGAATCTTGATAATTTAATGAAGTTCACTCGACAAAATAGTAATGGCTTATGCCTGTCTTCAGAAAGTCTAATTGATGACTTCACCAACCTGTTTGCATCATGATCTTTATTGTCGAGGATTAAAGAGGGATGCTCTTGTTAGATAAAGAGTATTTTCTTGCTGAATTAAGGTTTACAGTGCTTAACCAGCCACAACCAAAACTCAGCTAACAAAACGCTGAGGTTGAAATAACCACCACCTAGGGTTTTCGTTTGGGTTCTGCTAAATATAAAGGTACACCCAGAATGTTCCTTAAGTAGTTAATTTATTTAGCAATAACTTATTTGGCTTTCCATAAATATACTTCAACAATATTAATGTTTAACAAGGACATAAAAATTTAAAATTAAAAAAAAAAAAAAGAAAATCAAACTAGGAGTTCCAAGCTCCAGTATGTTTTATATGCAATGCCTGCTAACTTAAGACCTCATCTGAAGCCAAGTAAAGTCAACAATTGAGGAAGCATGGAATCTCATTTTCCAAAAAGACTCTGAAAATTATACAAAGTCATACTCAAATGCTTATACAGAAATCCTGTACCAGAACTTCTTCCTCTGGTGAGTTTTCTTAGAAAAGTTCCATGCTTCTGGCTTTGCAGCCAATCTCACCGATTTACCTGAAAAGTATGCAAAGGTCTAGACTGCTTGTCCTCCCAGCTTAAGGGAGAAGGATTTGCAGTTCTTCCATTTTCCTGGCACCTGGGACTCCTCCAGGAAAAAGGTAGACACTTAATATATCCATCACCAACTGAAAAGACCCTCACTCTTAAATTCATTCTAGCTTCAAACTTTGGGGTTTTCCCTTTTTTTTTTTTTTCCTTTTTAGAAAAAAGTGCAAACAGTCTAATACAAAACATTAATGTACCAACTTGAATAATCAGCAAAACCAAAAAGGAAAGCAGAGTTGTTTGTTCATAAACTGAAAGCAAAAATATGACGACTCGTTACAAAAAAAAAAAAAAAAAGGACAGCAAGACATTCTCTACTTTTTAAAACATTTGTATAGAGCACAAAGAGCAAGAATAAATGTGTGCTATGTGTGCTAGCCAAGGAAGTGTACGCTTAAGTATAAGGCATGTGTACATATCTAAGTATAACGTGCAACCAAGAGATCACTGCAGGAAGGCATACAATGCAATACAATACAATGCATTTGAAACTAAGATGGAGGAACAACAGTGTATCTTTCTCCATTTTAGATTTATGTACATTGAAAAGAGGCATTTTATTTCCACAGCGTATCTTCATTAGTCAAGGGCAAACTAGAGGTTAATATAATATCCAGAACAGTTAAATCTTTTTTGAACACATCAATACAAGACAGCAGTTCAAACCCTGATGCCTCACCTACAGCAGCACTCCCATAACTGCTGAGACTGGTCCACATTACTGCAACTTTACCTAACAGAGGAGGTGCATGGGGAAAAAAAAAGATTCATTAGGAAATTAGACTGAAATTACTACTCAAAGCATGTTGTGAATGGCTCTCTATACTGATAGTGAATACAAAAGTATTTAAAGCAGCTCTGAAATACTGACATATGCATTTAAGAGAACTATCTATCCGAAAAGTCGACAATGACAATCATGCCTTTTCTTACGACGTGATCATGCCAAGTTGTCTATCTCAAAAATACGATGCCTCAGGGTAGAGCAAAGAAGTCTTTCAAGTTACATCCTCTAGAATAGAAATTAGTTGTCTAGTTTAAAGAGATGTTATCTCATGCTACATTAAGGAAGAAGCCATACAATCCTTTCAACTCTCCCCATCAGATGTGTGTGTGCATAATTTTTTCTACAGTTTACTTTTATTGCTACTACATTCCAGCATTCATTTTTAGCTCAGGGCAACCACTGTTGTTTCTAAGCTAGCTATACAAGTGACTGCCAAGTTGGGCAAGAAGCAAGTCAATGTTGCTTTGGCATCATATGGCTGTAAACATTTCCTTTTAACTCTTAGATGAAAAGTCAAAAATACATCAAGAAAGTTGGATACTACCATTACTTACAGAAAATGTTAAGAAAGGCTCCTTCTTGCCACAATCAGATCCTAGGAAAGCTGAACACACTTCTGAAAAGTTTATCAGTCTAGTGAAGAGATATCTCTGAACCCCTGTGGTACACCCTAACTAGATACAGCTCTGCAATTACTAGGCTATTTGCTTCTTATTTCAATACATATTGCCAAAAATCAATTTTGAACTTCAAATTACAAAGCATCCCCCTTTAAAGAAATAATTTTTAAAAATAATCAAGGTTTTGATAATGAATTTATTCTCTCATATCCAGATTTTGTGATTAGTTTCTTGCTTTCTCCCCGCTCAAGCAGCTAACAAACTCTACTGTATAACCCACTCCTGGATTTAAGCGTAAACAACATCCAGCAGCTAGCAGTAATCTTCCTTGACAATCCATTCATGTTTGTAAGATCTAAACCTAGCTAAAGGAGCCATCACGCTACACACTTCATAAAAGTTTCTAGAATTTTGGCTAGACTTCAGAAATTTGTTAACATGTACTACAAGAACTGTTGCACCAGAACAAGATCAAGAGCATAGTCTGGGACAGCATATAACAGAATAAACACATCATGTTTTACACATTCATCTGTTTTCTCCTAACAAATAGAAGAAAACTAACTTTACTTAAATCTATTAATCTCAAAAAAAAAAAAATATCCATACATTTCTCTGTATGCCAGAACTTGCTCTGTGGAACTGCTATTGAGAGACAATATTTGGAAAAACTCTTTAGTGCTGGTTTTGCCTCAGTTTCACCTAATCTGCGCAACCTATACTGTTGCAATGGCTGCATACGTTAGGTAAGGAACGGGATTCATTATCCAAGTCCAGAATAAAGACCAATCTATCCCTAAAAAAGAGATCAAGTGAGGCAGTCAGATAAGGAACAAGAAAAATGTTGAAGGCACAGACTGACCCAGCACTACATCACTTCAGTGCACAAAACCCCACCCAATGTTTGCTACATTTCACAAGAATATTTAAGGAGATGAAAAACAAAAAGTGACTTTGGGAATATTTACAGAGAACATCTTCCAAATGCGTGAGGTTGTACAGTAGAAATAAAAAAAATATTTGCAATCTGAATAAGCTGCTATAGGGTACTGCATCTTAACCAAACAACCACAGTAAGCTTTTGTAGTAACAGTAACACTGAAAGAACAATAATAAGCCAGTAGTAGATCAAGGTGTAACTTGTTCTTTGGTACTATTAAGATCTCCTTTGTTAATGGTATAACCTTTATGCACTGGAAAAATCAGATTTCAACTGATTTTCTGTTTGAAATAATTCAGACATTGTGTGATTGTTTACAATAACAAGAGATCACCTGTCAGTGATGCTCTAAAGCATGCCTGCAAAGCATATGACCCACTGATGGGGCAGGCCAAAGAACTCATTTTACTGACCTCCCTTTCCTCACCAGAGCACATTATTGGCATGCTGCCAACCACAACAAGGTCCAAAAGTGCACCCAGCACTTAAAAAAAAAAAATTAGAGCTCTAGCTAGACCTCACCTATCGAATGTCTAATCAGCTAAAAAAAATCAGCTACTGATTCTGCTCTTCGTAATTCTGCATGGCCTGCAAAGGCTCTTGACTGAAACCCATTTTCAAAAGAGAATATTTAGAAAAAGAAAAAAAGTGAGCTTGGTGGATGGAAGATAAGAAAATTCCAGTTTAAATAATAAAAAAAAGTGGCTATATACAGAGTACTAGAGGTATTAGCAGCCTTAGTCTGACTTGGGCAGTTATCAGCTGATCAATTTTAACTGCTTAACCCCAAGAATCAGCACACTGAACACTTCTGTACTAACTACTGCACTACAACTGCCACACATCAAGTGATCAGCAGTGGCATCACTGTACACACTGTTGTTTGGGGGCAAGAAGAAGAAAAGGGAGTATGATGAATCCACACGCTGCAATTAGCAGACCTTAGCAGTTCAGGAGTACAACGTGCCCCACAGCAGGCAGCGCGGCGATGGGAAGTCACCAGCAGACCACACTGAAATCGGGTGAGAAGATGTGGTAAGAAGCTGCAATTCTGTTTTGAAGTAGTAACAAGATGTGCAACAGAACTGAAGAAGCAGAAAAATAGGATTCTTTAGTACAGGGAGCATGGCTTAAAAATCATTTCAAGACTTAAGAAATCTTATTCACCCATGTGAATTACATGCTCTGAATAAGTCAGCTACCTCCAATAGTAAGAACAGGAAGTGACCAAAAATCTGGTGATAAATGAGTCAATGAGAACAGAATCACGCAGTGCAGACATTACTTTTTTTTTTTGCTGTATTGCATACACTGGTAGATTGGGTGGAAGGGGTAGCATTAACAGAAGAGATACACAGTGTATTTTGGTACTGTATTTATTTTGATAAAATTATTACCTAAAATAATTTGCTTGCATTACTTTGCCATTCCATATCCACTAACAAATTTAACACTGGTAATTAAATTCCCCAATTTGCTTGCATTCTGCAGTGGTAGAAAATCCCATATTCAGAACAAGAAATGTTCTCCTTTAACTTTCCATTACCTGTGGAATTGACAAAAAAGCAATGTATACTTCTAAAAATTGCCAGGTTTGATGGCAGCGAGGCTAGCTGCTTACTAAGAGGAAACCACGTCAATCAAAACCCACAAAAACACAGTTTTTCTGGCAACTACTCCTGAATCTCAAACCAATTCTTGCTCTGTTTTACTGTCTGGACTATGATTTATGTAATAGCAGGTAAACAGACTTTGCTCTGTAAGCCACTGAAAACCAGATGTAGGTTTAAGTGCAAAAGTTTCACCAATGCATTTGTTTTATCAATAGTATAATTTTACCAGATACCTCCTAGATGTAAATGAAGACCAATTCAAATTTAACAGCAGAAGAACAAGTACATAGTCTGCCTGTCATGTAGATATATTTGCATTAACTGCGACTGAACCCTCTGTACTAGCAGTCTCCTCATGCATTAGCAACTACATACACGCAGCCCATGGATGTATTTTAGTTTTAGTCTCTTCAAACAGTTGTTTTTGAAACCATACTACTACTTCTGATAAATGTGAATCTGTCTCCTGAAAAGAAAATAGCATTCCCTTGCTCTGAGCACAGGGCTTCTTCCTTTCAAAAAACCTCTAGACCCAAGATAAAATATTTTGGAGGGCAGTTATCTAGAAAAAGTAGAGCCATAATACAACTTATTTTCTAACACACTCGTTCAGCTAATTATACCTAGGTATGCATCTCATTCCAGATGCCAGTCAGCTAGTCCAACAAGTGACTGAAGTCATTAGTTGTATGTAGTCACCTGCTACCTAGAAGGCAAGTAGGTATGGCCATAAATTTGAGTACAATTTCTTGCAATGTCTTTACAGCCAATGCAAAAAAAGTGATAGTTCCTGCTTCTGGGACAGCATCATTTTTACGCTCTGCATCTGCACAGAACCAAGGATATGAAAGCCACACTATAGCGTTTCACTGCAATATAACGCAAGTTTCCACAACACCTTAGACCTGCTACTACAGCTTCCCAAGTCCTCCAAGAAAACAGTTGTACTAATAAATTTTTCACAAGAACACGCTAGAAATATTTGATCTCATCCACAGGCATTCTAGCAGCTCTGTGGCATGACGAACAGAAAGAACCATCCTAGAATGAATAAGAGTATAATGGTGAAATAAGAATCAGAAGCTCCAATTACAGAAAGCTGGTATTAGCAAGCAGCTGATTAAGTGTGTAACAACCTTTCTTCCCAGCGGAAGGGTCATACTCTAATTTACCAGCAGTAACAAAAACATCAAGAATATGCTTGCAAACACAGTGAGATGGTTTTACAGCTCAGTACCACTGAAAGAGAATATTCCTATTTTCCCCCCTCATTCTGAGAGACTGTTCTTTGTGCTTACTCTGTTCTGGGCTCCTCTGTTTATCAAGGTCCTCTGAGCTAATAAAATTCAGGCTTATTTATTAAAATGGTTAGAAGGTAAATCCAACGAAAAATAGTTCCCTGCCATTCTGGTGATTTAAATCAACCTACAGAAGTGTTGAAGTGCCAGAGTCAGAGCATGGGAGGAGACCCACACAGCACAGCCATCAACAGGAAAGGGAAGACAGATGAACTCCTTCCTTCAGCAGAAGCAACACGCTGTTAGAAATGGCAGAACTGGCCATGCAATTCAAGCCTGAGGTAACATCATATTTTTTTCCTTTTCTTGATCCTCTACCCAGCTGATTCAAAAGAAGTAACAAATACATTAAAACACATGCACACAAAAAATCCCTGTCTGCCTCTCCCTCTCCACCAAAAAGTCTTAGCATTAAACAGGCTCACTCTCACCTAGATGCCCTTCAAAGTTTCCAGAACAAAGTTGTAAAGAACAAACTGAGTCACCATGTTCTATAACCCACAAAGCCAGGCAACCATGCCACAGCACATCAGATTTTATTACTTTTTTTTAAAAAAAAGATACATGGGGAAAAGTAATTCATCTGCAAAAACAGCTATTTAAGAACATGTTTGCTTCAAAATCCAAGTCTCTGAAGTTCAAGTTTTTGATTTGTCAGCTTTGCAACTGACTGGCTTGCAACTGACACCAGCTTTATGTGCAGTTTTTGTTAGATAATACAGCATTTGCACTCTTTGGGAAATGGTACGCTCTTCCAAAACACCCAACAGCAACTTTAATTTGTGCATTCAACAAAAGCATACAGATAACAACACTTACACGAAGTCTGCATGTGCTGTAGGCATTTTACACTGCAGTCTCTCCTAACTTCAAGAAAAAAACGTACATGGTTGTAGTTCATGCAAGAAAAAACCGTACATAGCTGTAGTTCATGATGTTGTGCTCTACAGAATGACGACACTAGAAATGTTAAGAAAAACACCTCCTCAGACGTGGGTTGTTTTAACCTAGGCATTTAAGAGTAATGTGCCTGCAGGCTAGCCGCACTTTTTTTTGCTGGAATAAGGCCTCCAGAACAGAGAATAATAATTTAAAAAAAAAAAAACAAGGTGGGATTTCATTGACACAAGAACAATCCCGAAGCAAGGGCAGGCGAGCCTTTAAAAGCGAGTTTGAGCTGCAGAGCACCGCGCCGCTGCGGCCCGCAGGCATGCCCTCACGCGCGCCGCCGGTTTCGGCCGGGCCCGCACCCCCGCGGGGCCGAGCAGCGCGCAGGCGGGGCTCAGGCCACGCCGCCGCCGCGGGGTCCGGCCCGGCACCGGTGCTGCGGGGGGCGCCCAGCGCGGCCCCTGCCCGGCGCCCCCCAGACAAAGACCGCGGCCGTGGCGGCCCTGAGGGGGAGGACGCGACCCCGGGCGCATTCCCGCGGCCGGAGGCCGGCTCTCGGCGGCGAGGGCGCCTTCCTCCTCCCCGCCCCGGCGCCGGGACGGGGACAAAGGAGGCGCGGGAGGGCTGCAGAGCCCGGCGGCGGGGCGCTGGCCGGGGGCTCCTGCCCCGCCGGGGGGGGCTTCGCTGCCCCGCAGCCCGCCCTGCGCGGCGGCAGCCCCGCCGCCTCCCCCGCGGAGCGGAGCGGGCGCCCAGCCCTGCGCGGCGGCGGGCGCTCGGCGGAGAAGCGGGGAGAGAACGAGCGGGCGGCGGGGCCGCCCGCCTCAAGGTGACACCCGCGGCCTCCCCCGCGCCCCGGCTCGCCTTCCTCACCTGGCACCTGCAGACGATGTCGGCGTCCTGCGCCAGCAGGTCCACCACCTTGCCTTTCCCTTCGTCGCCCCACTGGGCCCCCAGCACGACGGTCACCTTGTTGCCGGGGCGGCGGGCGATGCACTCGCCGTTGGGGATGGCGGGCGCCGGGGCGCCATGCTCCGCCATGGCTCGCGCTGCCCGCTCCGGCTCCGCTCCGGGCACATGCGGCAGCGCGCGGGGGCTCCTCTCCCTCCGCCTCCGCCTCCTCCCGGGCGGGCGGTGCTGCCGCGTCCAGGTGCCGCCGCCTACCGGCCCCGCCAGCGCGGCCTTCCCCGCCGGGCAGACCCCTTGCCCTCAGGGGCAACCCCGCCCCGCTCCCCCGCGGAACACCGGGACCGCCGCCGCTCCCGGCGGGCCCTTGCCGCCCTCGCCCCTGCGCCGCGCCCCCGCGCCTCACAGCCCGGACTACACTACCCAGCATACTGCGCGGCCTTTCCCGCGCAGGCCGCCGCGCGGAGCCGGGCGCGATGCATGCTGGGGAGCGTAGTCCTTCGGCGGCCGCACCTGTGACAGGACCGGGTGCTGGCCGCTTGGCCCGTGGCCGGGGCCCGGGCACCGGGAGGCTGCGGAGGAGCGGCCGAGACGCTCCACCGGGCGCCACCGGCTCTGGGTGGCGCCTGCGGCGTGTGGAGGTGGAGCAGGGGGCGAGGGGCACTGAGGGGAGCCGTGAGGGGAGGCCTTTGTGCCTCGCGTCTGGCCTCCGCTCGGAATGGGACTCAAGCTGCGGCCTTGGGTCCGGTGGCGGCGGACCCTGTGACCGTTCCCCAGGGCTGGCTCTCTGGGACGCAGCAGCCCACGGCCTGAGGCGCTACAGGTGTCCCCGCAGCTCTCCTGAAGCCAGCCTGCGGGTCCCTGTGCAGGGTGTCTCCCCGCTTCCCCTCAGGTTACATCTCCCGTGGGCAAGGCATGACCTGTGGCTCCTGTCACACGTGCCAACCTGCCAACGTGTGCTTGCAGTATATTGTAGCTTTGCCTATGCAGCTCCTTTTGCTGACAATGATAAGAATATAAATCCGTGTTTGCAGAACCAGGGGCTAAAGGAAGGAGGCCATTTTCCCCAGAGACGCCAGAACATGGCCCCAAGCTTATTCATGAGGGGAAAAACAAATAAATGGAAAAAACCCATTGCAGAGACATGCCTTCATCATGCATACTTGAGGGTTTAGAGGTAGAGCTGATGTCTCAGTGGTTGTTTTCATTCTTTCCTGCTTCACAGAATCAACACCCCTGGGGGAAGATATTTTTTTTAAAGTAGCTATTAAAAAGACATAAATCTGAATGATGTAATTATTGCTAAGACAGCTGTTCAAAAACCTGAGTCACAGAGCAGTGACAATCTGCAGCTGTCTAGTAAGTTGCAGAGTTTGATTCTAGACGTTTCTTCACTCCTTCGGGTTTTACTTTGACCAAGATTTTGAGGATCTGTAAAAGCCACTGGAGAAATGTTTAACTGTGCCTTGTAAAGCTAGGGAGATACATAACAGAAAATTAAATACAAAGTCGGCAGAGAACATTTTTAAAAAAAAAAATCTTAAAATACCTAAATCCTGACCGTCGGTGCAAAGAGATGCTGTGACAAAGTAGTTCAGTACAAAGATGTTGAGTAGTGGCAAACGATAGGAGGCAATTGTGTGTATACACTTCAAAGAGCCAAGAGTTCCTTAAAGATTCTGTTGAGTCCATAGTATTAATATTTTTGTCTGATTGTGCTAAAAAAAGCACAGCCATGATTTCTGTGTCACTGCACAGAGCTGGTGGGAAGTCACTAAAAGCCACAAGGAGCTGCCAAAGTCAAATTTCTCGTCTTGCTGACACAATGGCAAACTTAATTTTAGTTCACTCGCATCTGAGGCCCTCGATCATCTCATGACTCCCCAAACAATGGTCTAGATTAATGTTTCAGGATATGATTTTCCAGTATAGCTGAATCATATTAACACCCCACCATTGCCAATACAAATATTTCCTCAAATCTCAAAACAAATTTGAGCCTGTTGTAGTGTCCTAGCAATGCAATATTAGTGGAACGTCACTTCCCAAAGAGTCTTAGGCACACAAATCCATTGTTCTGCTATTTTTATTTATTGTAAAAGACACTTGAGATTCATGTTTTCTTGATAGGTATTGAACCAGTGAAAAAAAACCATTCTTCACTTTCAGAAAACCTCTAAGTATTTAATGAAGATCAAGGTAATCAATACTGATCAGTACTGCAAGGGTTAGAATTTTTTTTTAATATATGGTATTATGGGTCCATTATTCCTCCAGCCCCTTTTCTTTGCAAACTAAATGGAGGCTTTCATTCTAATACTTTAAAAGACATTAAATACTCTTTGTTGACATGATTCACTAACTGTATTTGTAGTATAGCTCTAAAACATGGTAACTCTTGACCAAAGTACAAGCACAACTGGTGTCTAATGCCCCTTGTCAAAACCAGGCATTTGCTGTAGTATGAGTTTAGAATAAAACTGTGCAGAAACTCCCAGTTGCACTTATTTTTGTTATTTACTGTAAGCAAGAAAACCAGCAAGAGCATGCAATGTTACAGTGCTGGTTTTTTTCCTCTAACGTCTATGGACTGTATTAACTTTTTTTGCCATTTGAGCAAGTTGAATCTGCTCTGTGAGAGGTCAGGTGGGCGTTTAGAGGTGGCACAAAGCGCCAGCGCTTTTTCTGGCATTAGCAAGCCAGTACATGGGACTGACTTTGTAAAACTGAACCCATAGTAGAAGTGTACACTGATAAAGTTTAGGTTGTCTTGTCTTCTGAATTGTTCGATGTTATTGACTGGATATAAAGAACTGAGGCAGTTACAATTATCACAAGTTTCACTGTAATTTGGGTACATTCAGGCTTTTCTCATGACTGCATTGCCTGCCTCCCAATAAACAGCAAAAGGCTCAGGAATTTTTAATAACAGGGAAGGGAAGCAGTGTGTGATCTGCATTTCATTCAGATGTGTTGAAAGAGATATGTGGAGTTGTTACATCTGTATGTTTTCAATTATTCTCATGAAGTGTCTCACATATTCTTATGTATTTAAAAAAAATGACACACAAAGTAGTTTAGAGGAGAATTTTGGTAAGAACTTCCGTAGTTCAGAAAATCAAGGGTGAGCATGAATGAAAGGAAGATGCTATAACAAGCAAGAAAGCCAACTGGACTATTAGCGAATGCTTGACATGGCCGATGGGTCATAGAGTGCTATTTTTTTCTCATTATCAGTACTTCTTAATTGTGTTGAAGGACTACTAAATGATTTTACTATTTTTCTGATACTGTTTTTTCTACTGCAAGTGATTTCTGAGTTTCAGGGAAAGTACAGATTTTAGTGTAGAATGTGTGGTGTAACTAACCCTTGATAATGAAAATGTCAGGGCACATCGCCCATGGTATGAGTTTTCGGTTAAAATTGGTTCTGCCTGTGACAATGATGTAATACTCAGGTATTTTACACTGAGGTCCCATCTACTCTAGAACAGTGGTTGTAGAAAAGTGGTCTGTGGGCCATTGGTGTCCTACGGACCTGTGTCAAACAATAGAATGTTGAAATTTGTGACATTACTCTCATTAAAACATTCAGTAAAAGGTAAGTGTTACGTCCTGATTATTCACAGCATCTTTAGAGCATTTTTGTGGTTTAATTTGATATTAAGGTGTAAAGTGATGCACAAAAAATATTGGATCTTGATAATGCCATCGTCAAAAAGAAGTCTAGTATTCACTGTGCCAGGCACAGTTGGCATCTGTAGCACTTCAAACTCTCCAGAATGCTGTCCATTTAGCTGAGGAGGAATAGAAATCATCATACAGTCAGGACGTACATAATTTTATTGAAGCAGTGTGCCAATGTAATTGATACCTGCTTGTTGCCTGTTACTACTGTTTTAAAATTAGTTTTTCTAGTTAAAATGTCCCTTAATTATTTTTGTTAAATTCATTAATCTTTTTATCATGATAAAAATGAGATTAAGAACATTATAAAGTAGTATTTGTATATGTTGTCACAATTGACATATTTGCACACTAGCAAGTGTTTTCAATTGTTTGGTTAGTTATATCTAGAATATGAAGGAACTTCATTTATTGAGTGGGAATTTCCTGATGTACGTACTGCAGAAGATAAACTTAAAAAATCATAAACACCACCACAATAGCAAGATTTTGAATTCAGTGGGAGAGAAGATAATACGGGATACTTTTGAAATTTTATTGACAGTTTACAGAAGTGTGGTTTTTACATGCAACTGTCAATAAAGTAGCAGCTGACAAGACTGGAGATATACAGGAAAATAAAATATTGTTGTTGAAAAGTTTTAAAGCTAAATCCGTTGCTTGGAAATGAGATTTGTAAACTATGATTTGCAAAAACAACTACTTTCTGTAATAATACTGAAAAAAGGGTTAAAAAATCTTTTGAGTTCTTCAGATCTGCATATTCTGTTCTCTAAAAGAATAGCAAATGAATTGCTGTCTTTACAGAGCAGAAATTAAACGGAGTTTTCTGTATATATGATACTGTAATTTAAATACATACCTGTAATATGTTAAATATGATAATGGACATACTTGATACAAATTAGCTTTTATTACTGTGTCCCCCCAGAATTTGCTTCTTGTGATCCGAGCTGCAGCTTGCCCTCCAGTGAAGGTGTAAGTTCCCTGTTCCTTAGTGTTACAATATGTCAAGTGTGTACAAAGATTGTGTTCTGTCTCCATCTTAGCCTTTGGCAGTATCAGCCATTAAAAGTTTGATAGAATGCATGTGTGATAGATATTGGGTGATTAATTTTTTGCAGGACTTTATAGATTTATATGTTTCTCAGAATACGTCTCTCTGGGTCAGGGAGAACGAAGCACTATGTAAAGGAAACAAACAAATAACACACATCCCCCCGGTGAAGGCATGAATACTTTTTGTTGTTTTTATTCATTAAAACAGGACACCAAATAACACACAATATTTGACTAAGAAAGATCTTGAATTTTCTGAAGGCTTTTCCTTTTTCCTAGGTCTGTTTTTTTGGTTAAAACAGTTCCCTTATCTGGGTCATTGCAAAAGTGTCAGCTCAAGGAAGGGGAGCACAGTAGCCCCAGCTTATATCAGCTTTATCTGTTTGAAAACAGCACCCTGAGTTCACCACCTCTTGAAAGTGCCACAGGGACTGTAGGTAAGAATCAATGAAGATTGTATTTGGTTTTTAAATACAGGTTAGAATAAAGACTTTTGTCTGTGTTAACCTGTAACCCATAATACCCAAGTCCTTATACAGCCTGAATTTCTTTTGCTACTAATCCTATCTGATGTTTTGGGACTAAACCGGTGAGTGGGGTGAAGTGTGACCTTAAAGGCAGGTGATCAGGATGTGCAGGCCTCTAGAATGCCCCATACCACATTCCTGGAGAGCTCAGGGGCTGGGCAATGTGCCCCGCGAGTTGTCTGTCACTGAGCAGCTTGTTTATATAGCTGGTGAGTGACACCCATCTCCCAGTTCCCCAGAGTGTCACTGACACTGTAGCTAGGTTGTCTCACATACATGTAAGATAAACTTGACCCAAAAGCTTAATGAATATTTTACATACTTTTAGGCTCAAGTTTCTCTCACATTCTTTTTTTTTTTTTTAATTTGATCCAGTGTGCTTATAAATAATGCCCTAAAACTATAATCATTCCAGTCTTAGAGAGGTGGTTTGTCTGTCACTTGAGTGCTGAACTGCTAGATTGTATACTCTGTTTAATAGAAATGTGGAGGTTTTCTCTTGCAGAAAGTTATGAAGAAGATCCTGAAATCCTGGATTTTTGAGATTTAAATAGATTCTAAGATGCACATATCTCAGTTTAAGTAGTGTTAAACATTTGTGTTATGTGTGGTGTTTATTTTTAAATAATTTTAGTTCACTGAAAACAACACTGAACTGTCCATTTGCAGGACTTACAGAGTAAAACCAAAAGTAAAGACCAAGGTAAGCTGTGAAAATAAATTGTGAGAAGATTAATTGTGGTCTGATCATTGTGTACTTGTGATGGTTTGGATGCAGATGTCTCTCACAGCATCCACAGTCTGTTGTGAAATGGAGCTCCAGAACTGAATATGCTATTTACAAAATAACCCATCTTTAAAGGTTGTGACGGAAAACTTCCAAGGAAGAACAGAGTTTAACTAGTGTTGAGATCGTTCAATGAATCAATGAATTGTGAGATTTCTGATAGCCTCTTTTATTTTATTGAAATAGTAAATATTTTACAGTTATCTCTTTAACATCCAGTTACTCTGCTTGCTTTACAGACCTATCTGCATCCCAAATCTTCTCTGGGGACAAAAGGCAGCTGTTTATCATATATAGCTGTAAAAAGACCTCAGCTTTCTCACAGTAGTTTGTAATGGCCGTTGAGTGGTTTTATACCAAATTCTGTAGTATGATTAAAGCTTAAAAAAAGTACAGGATGATGTTAACAGATTTTACTATTGCATTAAACGAGAGATAAGAAACTGTTGTGCAGATATTATTAATTTTCTTACTAAGCAGAACTTTTGATTCTTAAATGGGTTTGCAATAATAGTATTTCCTGCCTGGCATACTGGAACAGCACTAATTATGTGGATATTGTCACAGATTTCCACCATGTTTACCACAAAAAAACTTGGGATTTGACTAATTAGCATCTTTTCAGTATTTTGTCAGGAATGTAATTGTTGTTTTGGTATCTGGATTGTAATTGGTTTTGGGTCTGAAGAAGCTCATGCTGAATCCTTATTGTGAGCACTGACCAGAAGGAACTATAGTATCTGTTAAAGAGATTAAGAAAGTTTGCAATATCATGTTGAATATGTTAATTAAATAAGACTATTATAAAGAAAAGAATAATATTTGGTCTATGTCCCCATCTATACCTCCATTTAAGACGGCACAGAAACTTACATAAACTGCATAAATGCAGTGCATCCTGTTCAGAAAGGATCTAATATACAGGCATTAAAAACAAAACAAAACAAACATTTCATGTCAAAAACCTTTCTTAATTTCATGTTTTCTCTTACCAGCTGGGATTGCTGCAACCTATTTCATGAACATCAAAACCAGTTGTTGCCTATTTGTTCATGTTCTCAAACTCCCTCCTTCTCCTATGACCCTTTCCCAGTGCAAAACCTTAGTTCTCTCGCATCTGTGTTTCACCTCATTCATTATATCTAAATAATCCTAAATCTGCTCATGTGTTCAAGCTCTCTTGTCACCTTTAATATTTCAATTTCCTACCAGTATCTCTTAAACCATTCCAGAATAGCTTCAGCTGTTTGAATTTTCAACTACTGGTTCAACAAGAGGTAGCAAGTGCTGTGCTGTGCTGTGCTGAGTCCTAACCTACAGATGTGGTTATTCACCAAGGCTTTAGTACCTTGAGTTCCCAAGCATGCTTGTGTGTTCGTAAATAGTCTCACTTAATTCAGTTGGACTATTAACAAATCAAAGCTTTTTCTGTAAGTAATAAAGCACTGTATAGATGTATACATTGACACAAGTAAAACATAAGCCAATAACACTAGGAAAAATGGTGTATCAAAGGAAAACATATTTCTGCCTTCTAGACATTTGAGGATGAAGAGCAGTATCTGCCTGCTTCTGATCATTCTAATTGTTTCATGTGGTATGTGACAGCAGCTTTACAAACAGACAGGTAAGGGTTTTTTTCTACATAAATATTTTTTGAAATATATAATAGGAACTTTTTCTAACAGGTATGATAGTTTTAATGATCTATGTGAATAAATGAAAACCCTGACAGTTTGGAATGTATGATTTTTTGCTAATGCTGGATATTGCATGTGTATATATAGGTATGGGTCAAACTGAGAACTCCTTTGCTGGTATATTGAATTAAAATCCATAGAAGGTGAAAAGAGGAGCTTTTGTACTTTAGTACAGGGGTAAAAATGAAGGATATTGACATGTGGATTCAGATGTAGCACAGAACAAAAACACAGCCAGCCATTGCCCAAAGTAAATCAGTGTTTCAAGACAGAATTGCAGAAGGTAGCTCATGAGCAGTAGATTAAAAAAAGAAAAGAGACAAATCTGGGAGGTACATCTAACAGGTCTGAAGGTTATTGAAGAACCTCCTATGTACTGTACAATGCGGGGGGATTTTGATTGCAGGGGCCAGAAGTACATGTTTCTTGAAAGGAGTCAATTGTAGAAATAAAAATATCTTGGATGCTGTTGCAGGATTCCAAAGAATGCTCATGAGAAGGGAGAAAAATGAGGCAGAGACTTTATTTTTTTTGTCTATATACATGTGTTTATCCTGCTCAGTAATGATTTTTAAACATTAGAATGTAAGCATATCCCCCTGCACGCTCTAGCGTCTCTGAAGAAGGCTATGTCAGATGAAGTTGCAGCTAAAAAACATCTGCTCAAACAAATAGGAATTTTAAACAATTGAACAGAAGGTGCCACTTGTGTGGAAGGAGAGGGCATGCTCTTAAAGTATGATAGACAGGCCAAGAAAAAATGAGTAGTGACACATAAAAGCATGTATCTTAACATAATAAAACCAGACAGGAACACTGCTGGCTGTCAGCCTAGGAAGCCCTACCAGAGTTATGATCACCTTATAGTCAGAAGCACTAAGAAAAAGGAAGGAAAAAGTCTGATGGTTGTGAGACTACTGAACAAGTTCTGTAGATTTTCTGAATAAACCTGGTAGGTTTTAGGTGAAAATAGCAACTTGTATTCTGCTCCTGTCATCCATGGAGTTTGCCAGTGTTTGGCTTGCTTTATTTATTTAGGAAGAAAACATCTATAATGCTAGTCAGGAATACTTTTAATGGCATACTTTTGCTCATGAAATATGTATACAAAGTCATGTTTCTCTAAACGTAATAGAAATAAATACCAGTAGCTTTCTTTTTCAGTTTTTGAACCCCTCTGATAACTCCAGTGTAATGCATCATGTGTTTGCCTTCAAAGCCATGCAACTGTTCTATGTTTATTTGTATAGTAAACTAGTAAGCTCCTTGCTCGGATTTTTTCCTACCAACCCCAGGGTAAACTTTCTTGCGTGTTCTCTCTTTTGATTAGTGTTAATATTGCCTGAGACTGTCTTTCCACATTTCCCAGATACTGCTGCAGAAAGGAGCACTTAATTGCTTTTTTTGTTTTGTTTTGCTGGAAGGAATGCACTGAGTACAGTTACCAAGCTTAAACAAAACGTGATTGACAAGAAGCCAAAGACAGCATTAATAGCAGCAATCTCTCTCATCCTAGAAGAACCATAGATCAGACTTTTTTCTTCTACTTCAGTCACACTGGTTAGAATTACTTGTGTAATGTGCTTGAAAACTGCAGATTTAGTTTTGTAGTCATACGGGTTTTTTTCAGCAAATTTGAAGATAATCGGTAGATTTTTAACATTTTACTTGACTGGTGATTAAAACATGCTTCCATGTTATAAACTCTGATCCTCGTCTACAGCTTCTTTTTTCTGCTTAAACTGATGGATGAATCCTTGACTGCTTTTGAAGGCAGTGGATGTTTTAGCATTGACTTCATCAGAATTAACATTTCATCCAGGATGTTTAATGGGGCTTGATTTCACGCAATCCTAATTCTATATCTGGCATCCAAGATACAGCAGTTTTCCTGCCTTTCCCTCGCCCTTGGACTTTACCCATTCCAGCTGCAGCAAGAGTGCAGAAGACTCGGAAGCTCTAATTCTAACACAAGCAGCACTTTGTTCCCTGTCATGTCGTTACAGAGGGGCACGTCTCCCTTATTGGGGAGGGGAATTTTCTCCTTCTATAGGGCACAACACAGGGTCTGTATTGTGCACTCTGGTAGAGCAGGTATATTTCCTTGCAAACTGTTTTTTTTAATCTGGTGACTTTAAATAAGGTGAAATTTTCAGAAAACGTGTTTTCTTTAGATAGTACATATGTTTGGTAAGAGAGGCTATGTTATAAAAAAGCCTATGAAAGTTGCTAAGTGTATGGTTTTAAATGAGAAACGTCAGCAAATATGGATCTCTCTTTAAATATTAAAGTATTTATTCAGTGGAACAACCAAATCCAGCATGTTAAAAACATTATTTCAGACACTGTATACACATCTCATACAAGCAGATTGATTTAAATCACATAAAATAGTTTTATTTAATAGCAAGATTTTTAACGATAACTTAAAGTAATATTTAATTTATTGGTTTTGTAGAACAGATCCACTCTCCATAAGTGAAAGCCAAGTAAATTTAAGTTTGAATGTGTTCTTTGGCCTTGTATCTTAATTTAGCTCTTCTGCAATTTTTTTTCTCATTTTTATGGAAAACGATTTTGACACAAATTCAGGCTGATTAATGGCAGATTTTGGCAGACCAACCTATTATTCATTTCTTTGAATCAATGTACTTGCTTGAGATTTTTAAAATGTGTGTGGCATACAGTGAATCTGATTAAACATTCCATTGGTACAGTAAACTAGTATCATCTTGTTTATAAAATTCCATACTTCGTAGCATCTGCCAAATTTAATACAAAGAAATTATTACATAAGTTATTTCCTGCCTCACCCCCTTTTTGCCTGTGAGAGAGATTGTGGTGATGTGGGGAAATATTAAAGCTTTAAATAATTAAAAAAGTGTTCTTGCTAACAAACTGAATTAATAAGTAGTTCGCAGTCTGCTAAAAATGATTGAACTTCACAGCTGTGGAAGCAAGCTTGTATTCTCCCTGCGCAAGTTCTTCCACTCAGCCACCTCTGAGCAAGCAGCTGTATGATTACTCAGCTTGCCCTATTCTAAGGATGGATTGCAAATCTTGGCATTTTGAGTTGAGCAGATGAATAGGAAACTGCAGGATGCGAACTGTAGGATGTAAACTTGCAGCATGTCAGATGCTTTATGATAACTGTCTCTGTGCACATCCTCACACCATTATTCTTTGTGGTAAAGGTGTTGAGTCTGCCTCACTGAATGATTATTTCCTTGCCTGTACCATAAGATGGAAATACCAGGTGGTTGCCTGCTTCCTGACTGAAAGAGCAGTATGTCAGCAATGTGCCAGTCATGGAAGCATACATGATGCGCATTTAAATAACAGCTTTGTAACATTTCCTTGACAAAAAATAAGTTCTGTTTTCTTTCAGCAGTAAATGACCCCTCTTCCTGTGCTGCAGCAGAACAGGCTGCATATAGCTGCATAGCCTACAAGAATGGAGAGAGACTGAGGAAGGGCTTCTGAGGGAAGTATGACAGCATCAGAGGACAAAAAATCCTTCTGCATAAATTCTTACCCTTTCTCCCTTTATTTCTGAGAAAGGAGGTGCTGCTTTCCTCAGTTGTTGCCTGTTCACATCAGAGTACAAGGGTAGCTTGCAGCACATGCATTGCCTAAGTTAATATTGTTACGTTATGTGTTGTCACAAGAAGAAATGCTATCACAGTAATAGAATATTAGTGTTTGTTAAAAAACTATCAACTTGTGTCTCTTTTTACTTGTTAGAAGTTAATTTTGTGGATATATGATCTTGAAAGTGCAGATGCTTCCGAGCTGAATCACACTGCAATTATTCCATCACAAGTACGCTGAAATGATGCCACTTAAGAAAAAAATTAAAATGCATGCCTTGTAAAAATCAACCAGTTGAAAGTGCAGTGTCTTACTGAAATATACTGCTTGCACACATCTTTACTTATTTCCTTTTACTTTGTTAGGAAAAATAAATTTGCAAGGTTTTCTCTCAATACTGCAGCAGTAACACAGGTCTAATGAGTGAGGTAAAGCCTACTGTCTATTTCATAGGGATAGAATAATCAGCAATTTTTAGTGATTCCGTCAAATTTTACACTTGGTGAAAATTATATTTAGAAATTCTAACTGATCAGTAGACAGAAGTCTCTTTTCAGATTTCCTCATGCACCTGCATAGCAAACTGTTGGAAAAAGGTTTAAGCAAAAGTATTATGAAAGTCATGGTATGTGATAAACACGGATGTCTATTTACTGGTTTAATTTAGACCGAAAACATACAAGCTGATTTATACAGACAGATCTCTGAACTGCATGGAGATTCATTTAAGAGATTATCCCACATGGCTTAGTTGTAGGTATTAATATGTACAATACATTTTGTTAGGAGTAGGTTTCTGACCTAAACAAGTGGCAGAAAGTAATTAGTCTTTGGTACAGTATCTGCCATGAGGTATGCATGCATGGTACCACAATTTATTTTAATTTTTAAATTATTATTTCAAGTTGCCATCATTATATCTTTTAATTTTTTTAACATCTATTACTATCTTCAAGATTAAAATGAAACAGAAGGTAAAGGTAGAAATATTAAATGTATTGTGAAGGTATTTTTGTTGTTAGATAACTAGATGTTAGGAAAGTGGGTTTGTTTTCTATCTGCTGCTATGGAAAGAATGCAGAGAAAACTGACCTTGGCTAAACTATTAGCCTGGTGTTGTGTATCTGAAATGAATAGATTGAGTAAATATGATTTTAATAGTATGCCATTGTCTGAAAATTTATTTTATAATATCAAAGTTTATTCCAACTTCAGAATTTCAAAAGAGAAATGTTATAATAAACTGCCTTACACTAGCTGGCCAAAAATATAATAATAATAACCTTTATTTTACTTAAACAGAGATCTCAGATACTTGGCAGGCTGTTTTGGAATTTGGAACAGGAACCTGTTCTTCATACCTATTTGAAAAAAAGAGAAGTAATATTCTCAGGAGCATCCAAAATTAGGGTATGATTTTGGTGTGGGGTTTTTTTGTGTGTGGAATGCTATTTAAAATTGATACACTTCTGACTCTGCAAACAGCTGTTGATGAGTAGGGCCATGATGAGAGCTGTTGATAAGAGGCCCATGTCTGAGCGTCTTTTTTTCTGCTTTGACATAACTGTGCGCTTCAGTAATAATTTTGCCATCTTTCCTTTTCTTTGAAGACAGCTTGTCATCACTGAGACAGCTGCCCTTTGTTTCATTCGCTACCGTACTTCAACATACATAGGCCTTTCTGTCAGTCCTAAAAAACTCACTGCATGTAATTGTTCTACTTTATATCTACAGAAGCTCATGGAGTAGAAAGCAAGGTCAAAAATCACCTAAAACTTTTACTGTAATGAATGGTCTTTGAGTCTTTAATTGTGGAGTTGTAGGTATCCACCCGAAGTTCAGCATATCCCCCCATTCAGGTATGCTGTTCCTGGAAGTTCAGGACCTGTATGAGGCATTGTGTCAAACACCTCATCCTCATTTAGAAAAAAATCTTGGATAGATAATATTCACCCTTCTCTAGACTTCTAAAGTGGGGGCTGCACATTTTTCCTTTATGTGCTGATATTTCAGGTGCAATTTCAAAGAAGTGAGGTAGCTCAGGCAGAATATAATTCAGGTTCAATTAAACCGCTTCCAGTGTCCCTGCTAGATTGTTTAGGATAAAGTTCAGGTATTTGTGCAAAATACCACATTTTAGACATTTTTTTTTCACCTGTTGCTGAAGAATTCAGCATTTTCTGTGAATCAACAGTTAACTGTACCCTTGGTGAGCAATAGTAGGGCAATGGCAGTAGTAATATGGTTCTAAACGTATGTGATCAAATAATACCCAAAGTATTAATCCTTGTTTAAATACTTGCTTATATTACAGTCATGCTTTGACTGGGGGTTTGCATGTTCTGTATTGGAAATAAGATATCAAGGAAATGGTTGGAACGTGAGGGAAAAGGGAAAGGGTCCCAGAGCCTCCTCATACTACAGCTTCCACCATCTGGTGACATTCATAGATTTTTTCTTAAGAACACCATAGGATTCCAAAGGATGAATTAATTTCTTTCTTTTCACAAGCAACTATCGTCAATTTTCTTAGAAATAAAAAAAAAGGATTGTGGTAAGATTTTGGTGAGTCTGAACAGTCACAAAAAGGCAATTCATGTGTCCAGACAAACCTGGCATTTGAAGAGCTTTCTGAGGCAGTGCCATCCTCTTCAATTCCTATTTTTTCTGTGCTGGAGCCCCTGATGAAACCCTTATGCACTGTTATTTCTAGTATTTTGGATCAGCAAATATTAGAACAAATATAAGGACTCTCATACTGTGAGTTGCTCTGCTTTTATCACCATTTACTGCACTTTACTTCTTTTCAATGACTTCTTTTCCTTTTTAAGGGTATGTAGTATTCACCATATTTTGCATTGCGCCCTGAAAACTCTACAGGTCAGAAGTGACAAAAATTCACAGTTTTTATTTGATTGTGAGTTCTTGAGGAAATAGTGCAAACCAGTAAATAATAGTGATGTGAACATACCAGGAGTTAGGTGTAGCAAAGGTACTTGTCACAAGTTTTGTGATCTGTAAAATTTTATCCCATGTAGGCCTTCCATGAAGCTAATCCAAATGCATCAGAGCTTAATTTTGTCATGGGGTAGCAAGAATGACTCTGGGTTTACATTTTACAAGTAGTTCTCAACTGCAGACCTTTCCTGCAGCATACTTGTCATCAGAGCCATTCCCATTTTACACACTTTCTTCACGCCAGTTATAATAAGTTCATTAATATTTTGTGACTTTACCTTCTTTTTTAAAGAGTTTACTCCCAGCATGTAATCAACGCTATGTATTACACTGCAAGAAACAAGTATGACTTTTGCTGGGGTGGGTAGTACTGTTCGCGTAGGTGCAGTTTACTCTCCCTCGGTCGCTATCTATTGTACTTTTCCATATTACCACCGGATGGCAACGTAGCAACACTCCAGATCAAAAGTGGCTGTAACTAGAGATCGGGGTTTTTCTATCGTATTTTTCACAGCAGAGCTTAAATAACTCACCCCACCCCCCGAAATGGCAACATATGCATTCTGCCAATTTCAATTAATTCTTAACAGTGTGAGTTCTGGTATTACTTTTGCTATCTTACTAACTGCTGCTTTTTTAGATTACTGAAATGCAGAATAATCTAGTAAGAGAAAATAAAATCACTTCATATATAAACAGTCTTTTTTCTTCCAAATAAGGAAGAGATTCTGTTGATTCATCTGAATCATGTCACATATTCCTGGTTATTTTGCAGGATCACCTTTTATTGAAGCTAGTGGCACTTCCATTCACATCTACAAGAACAGAAATTACATCATTTTTGTCTTTCCAAATATTTCATTTACTGAGGTGAGTCTGGAAGTTAATACAGCTGTTGACAGAATAACACTGAAGTAAGTTTGGGGTGAAACAACTTGTAGCCAATAATTGTATGCAAGTGTCTCCTTAGCATCCTTCTTGAAAGCACTGAGCCTATAGACTAATTCAAATTCTAGTCAGACTGGACAGGATAATTATCACTAGACAAGGTATGACAACTGAAATTTCAAACTCAGTTTCTCAGGAAACATTTTCCAGTGAAATGAGAGAAAAAAAACCAAGACTAATCTTAACTGAGCTACCAGCTTCATTTGCTTTTGGAACCTTGGACAGACTCAATGGTTTTGCTCAGTATTTGGTAAACAGTCAGTGAGAGGCTCTGAGGCTTCTTAAATCCCCTCTGAAACTCAGCAGCAGCTTCTCAGGAAACTCAAAACAGTCTGTAAGACTAGGAATGGGTTCTGTCCTGCATCACGTTTTCTCCAGAAGCCAAAACTAGAAAGCTTATACTTCTCCCAGGTCTGCTTTATACTGAGCTGTATTTTTAGATTTTTAAGTTTCTGTCAGCCCTGCTGTATCCTGATATAGTGAAACAGAACTGTTTGGGCCTTGGTATTTGAACAAGTCATCTTCTTCAGACACGCTGGCCTTTTGCACCCTGTCAGATACATTATTATTATACTATTAACTTTTATAATTATTAAATGTTATATGTATTTAATGAATGAGTGGTATGCCAACTGAAGTTAAGGAAGTAATGTTGGAAAGCTGTGCTGCTGCCATTAATTGAAAAGTGACAAAAATAATTTCTTGCATTACCCACATTCTGTGTTTCCTGGGAATGTTCATCAAGGAAACACCTTAAGTTTCAAACTCACTCAGGACTTGACGTATTGGAGCTACTAGAGCTGTGTTCATATCCATGTATATTCTAATAAAGTGACAGTATGTAATGTAGCTATAACTGGGAGGACCACACAGATTGCTGATCTCTGTAAGGAAGCCATCAATGAAAGCGATGTGCACCCGCAGCCCAGGAAGCCAGCCGTATCCTGGGCTGCATCAAAAGAAGTGTGGCCAGCAAGTCGAGGGAGGTGATGCTCCCCCTCTACTCTGCTCTGGTGAGACCCCACCTGGAGTACTGAGTTCAGTTCTGGGGCTCACAACATAAGGGCATGGACCTGTTGGAGCAAGTCCAAAGGAGGGCCATGAAGATGGTCAGAGAGCTGCAGCACCTCTCCTGTGAAGACAGGCTGGGAGAGCTGGGGTTAATTCAGCCTGGAGAAGAGAAGGCTCCGGGGGCACCTTATAACAGCCACCCCGGTACCTAACAGGGGATGACAAGAAAGCTGGAGAGGGAATTTTTACAAGGGTATGTAGTGACAGGGCAAGGGAGAGTGGCTTTAAACTGAAAGTGCGTAGATTTAGATTAGATACTCGGAAGAAATTCTTTACTGTGGGGGTGGTGATGCACTGGCACAGGCTGCCCAGAGCAGCTGTGGATGCCCCATCCCTGGCAGTGTCCAGGGCCAGGCTGGACGGGGCTGGGAGCAACCTGGTCTAGTGGCAGGTGTCCCTGCCCATGGCGGGGGGTTGGAGCTGGATGGTCTTTAAGGTCCCTTCCAACCCAAACCATTCCATGATTCCATGATTCATATTGCCAGAGTTGGTGAGCCACTTCATTCACCATCGGTGCTGCTTTGTCTTTCCAGGTCATTACCGCCAATGAGTTGGCATACAATGATGGTGTGCTCTGTACAAGTTTCCACAGCGTGGGTTGTGTGCATTGGACTTCGTCTGGATCTGTGGGTAACTACACATTTTTCAGATTATAATAAATCACCTCTAGCACAGCTAGTTCTCTCAGGTACTGGATACTGCTTTCTGACTTGTCCGGGTGACATATAACATCTCCCTTGAAGGGATACCTTTCTTTCACTTTTGACAGAAGTCACCTCCAGAGGCTGAGGACTTGTGTCCCTCTTCCAATTGCCTTGCCAGTGCCTCTTTCCCTAGAAAATGGTCCCATCTGGTTGGCTTCCCTACCTTCTAATTCCAAACCACCAGCCCCTTATCCCAGCATAGGAGCAGCCAGGTGATAACGTGCTCACCTGGACAACAGCTAAAATCTTTTTTGCATATCCTGCAGCTCACTCAGGGTTAGGGGTTGAGTGGTTACCTCTTCTTCTGCCTCTTCCTCCAGTTCTTGTGGCAGCCCTGCTTCATCTTCTACTAAACAAGCTGTTCGTCATGTCCATTTTCTTCTTGCATATAGAGGCGAGTGATACCAACATGGGCTGGTCCTCTGCATCACACATTGTTGGGGTGTGAGTAGCTGCAGTGCCTGTCTCAGGGGCTGGAGTAGCTGCAGTGCCTGTTGCAGGGGCTGGAGTAGCTGCAGTGTGTGTCGCAGGGGTTGGAGAAGCTGCACTGTCTGTCGCTGGGGTCTGAATAGCTGCAGTGCCCGTCACGAGGGTTCGAGTAGGCACAGATAGTTGCTTAACCCTAAACAAGATCTGAACCTCATTCAGCAACACGCTGGTTCCTAGCAATAGGGCCAGGCTCTATTGCTCTGGGCATCCCAAGGATATTCAAAATTTTCAGAATTAACTAACGCTACTGTAATTAGCCTGGAGGAGAAGGGGAAGATGTGGGAAGATGTTCCCACCATAGGTTGGCTCCCGAAGGAGCAAAGGTAAAAGGTGCAATTATTAATAATTCCCAATAGATGGCTCCCGAAGCACAGAGGTGACGGCAGCACTGAGGGCACATACCAGATGAGTTTCACAATTACTAATTCTGTCATATCACAAGTCATTATTACAAAGTACAATAAACAAGAACCTTAGCCCAGGCCCCAAAGGCAGTAAACACTGCAACAGGGAACACGTGCTGCTAGTAAGGTGTCACATAATGCAACTGAAGCCAAGTGCCACAACTCTGAGAGCAAACAGATCAACAGTGTGAGGAGTGACTATTAAACCAATACAATGAATGCTTCTCACAAATTTGTTTTAACACACTCTGGTCAGATCTGTCATGATCTCAACCCTTCAAGCACCACGTTGGGTGCCAAAAAGGACTGTTGTGGTTTAACCCCAGCTTGCAAACTAAAGTAGCAGGCATCTGCTTGGTCATTGCCCCCATGCCCCCAGTGGGACGGGGAGGAGAATCGGAAAAAGGTAAAACTCATGGGTTGAGATAAGAACAGTTTAATAATTGAAATAAAATAGAATATAATAATAACAACAATAATTATAAAAATTGTAATGAAAAGGAGAGGGAGACAGAGGAATAAAGCTGAAGAAACCCAAGCGATGCACAATGCAGTTGCTCACCGCCCACTGACCGATGCCCAGCCAGTCCCCCAGCAGCGATCGGTGGCTCCCGGCCAAGTCCCCCCCATTTATATACCGAGCACGACGTTCTGTGGTATGGAACATCCCTTCGGCTAGTTGGGGTCACCTGTCCTGGCCCTGCTCCCTCCCGGCTCCTCGTGCACCTGCTCACTGGTAGAACATGGGAAACTGGACAGTCCTGGATTTAGGGTAAGCACTACTTAGCAACAGCTAAACCACCAGTGTCTTACCAACATTATTCTCATACTAAACCCAAAACACAGCCCTGCAGCAGCTACTAGGAAGAAAATCAACTCTATCCCAGCCAAAGCCAGGACAATTAGATTATTGTTATGTTTTGTTCTCGTTTAGACATTTATATTTTACCAGCAATCTGACTATACTTTAGAAGCCAGTTGTACAAAGGCATTGTGAGTATCTGACAGTTTATACAGTAGATGTTGAGCTGATAATGTAGTTTTGATAAGTAGGAATTAAAAGTTCCAGCAGTACTATACTAGCTGCCCTGACAGTTCTTACATAAATTATGTAATACACTTAATACTGCTTGTTGCTGTAGTACTTCAAGAAGGGCCACATGCAGCCCACAATGGACATGAGTCACGTTAGGGAAAGCAAATAAAGTATTTATAAAATGGGTAATCCTGTTACAAGGGGTTTATAAGGGTCCTATTGACAGAAAAAATGGGCACATTTTACCTAATACATAGATTCATTCTGAAGTTTCTTTTCACTCTGAATGTTCCAGCTGACAGGCTTTTCAGCATTTATATTTTCCTGGGTGAAGACATAGCTGTTGAACAAGCCTACATCCCAAGGTTACATTCACTGATGAGGATCTAGGGTTGGAGGTCAATCCTAGCTCTCTTACCCTCACTTTTGTTTTAGATATGCATACCGGTTTATTCAACACCTCTGAAAGTGTTGTTGATACTCTTGTTACTCAGGAGATAGTTCTGACCTTCTTCCATACTATCAACCACCTTTTATCAGAAATGTAAATGTCCCTTTGACAAGGAAGATGCTGTTGTCTTTTGTATATAAGTGATTTAATAACAAATTGATAGCTTACTGAAGGTTAAAAAATGTCTTCTCTCATTTGGTAAGCCTTTTTGCAAATACCATCATAGTGCCTTTCTAGAACCTGAACCTTACATTCCACAAATAAACTAAGAGTTATTTCTCCTAGAAAGATATACAACAGATTACTGAGTGTGGCACATGACTGAGCCACCTCATTGTTGGAATGAGTGGTTTAGGTTAGGTCACTTCAAGAATCACCATCAATGGTATAAGCGAAATGATTTTAATATGAATTTGTGGGAGTGCAACTTCACAAAGCTCGATGAAAAGGTTCACTCTATTACTGATCACATGGATAAAACATACCAAGGAAGACCAAATTAAGAATCGAGTTAGAATGATTTACACAGAGACCAAAGATGTAAACGGGTAAGGGAGGCTCTCCTGTTGAGTCGAGGTTCAGCGTAGACACCCCCTTGCTTTCTAAAATCCTGATAGAGTTTGGGTGCTGCTAGGTCTAATCTTAGTCTCAGACCCGGTCAATGGGTTTTGTCTAATGGAGGACGTATAAAGAGTAGGACAAAAGAGTAAGGGAGACCCTCCCGTTGAGTCATGAGGTTCAGAGTGGACCCCCTTGCTTTCTAAACTCTTCCTAGAGTTTAGGTGTGGCTAGGTCAAAATTATCCTCAAACAAAAGTTTATATCTAAAGGATGTCTAAGGTTTATTCATAGTTTAAGGTAGATCATAAGATTTTAGCTGAGCTTAATCTATGACTAATTTAACATTTACAAAATAGATCAATAGGATTTACTTCAAGTACAAAAGTGATTTAACTATGGATTCTAAATGGTAATACTTATACAATACGTATTATGAGTACCTGAATCAATTCACACACACATGCACACAAGCACAAAGGAATCAATCTATAGAAATATATGTACCAATGTACAAAGGTATACCTGTTACAAGTTCCCCTTGAGTTCAGTGAACTACATTGAATGCCACTGCATTTCTCAATAGGCGAAGGGCTGAGCCTCAAGGAGCAGGGGTATCAGCCCAGGCGCCATCGTCACCTTTCAGCAACGGTCCTCCTAATCTCACAAACTCAGGAGTTCTCGACCTCTGAGCAGCATTCCACTCAGAGGGAGATGCTGGTTGCAGCCCACTGCGGTCCAGGAGAGCTTAAAGGGTCGCACTTAGGACCGCAGTTTATAAGGTCACAAGGTGATTGGCTTTAGTCATCTCTAAAATTCCATCCTGGCTGCAACCAGTAGGTAATTTTTCAAAGTTCCAATAACAATGGTACTGTTTCACTCGGGCTACGACCCAGGTGAGGAATGTCCCAGGGCTGTCAGGGAATAACTGATTGTCCCTGTTCTCGTCCCCCACTTTCACTGGTCAACAGAGTTCCTGGTACAGACAGTGCCATTACCCACCTTAGTCATGCAAGAGTTGCTGGTACGGTCAAGGGATTCTTAACCACCCAACTCATTACTCAAAACACCATGGCCTAACGGGAATTCCTGAGGTCATAAAGCAGTCCCGAGAAGCGGGTAAAATGTACCAACATGCTTATTCTTTGAAGGAGGTGACTTCAGCTACTGTTAAAATAAGCACCTCAACAGGTAGTACAGTGCTCTGGCAAAGGACCGAACAGGAGTTTTGTATGTATTAGAGAATATGAATAAGAACTAAGAAGATCAGTTTGCTTTGGTGCATAGTGTTGATAAAGCTGAGACTGATACATTTGTGTCTAGTTCTAATACCCTTTGTTCAAAAGGAATGTAGAAATACTATGGTGGTTTTAGGATCACAAAAATAATCTGGTAAGTGACAGAAAAATTTTGCAGTGTGATGCCTGAGAAATCAATTTGTTTCATGTTTGATAAAAGAAAGTGGCCATTGCCTTCAACATTTTTGTAATGCTTGCAACTCTGCACAAGAAAATGAATGTAATTTAATGTCAGGCTTAAGTGTTCCATCAGGTATGCTGCAGGAATTAGAAAGGTATGGTTTCACCAGTACACAATGGCCAAATTACTCTCTGTGAGGTGAAGGTGTGTTTGTGTTCACTCTCCTTTGAAGCATTATTTTGAGAACAGATGAATGTATCAGATAGACTAGTCGGGAGAATGTTATTCCACAGATGCATGGGTTGTCAGACCTCGTCCTTATGTTTAAAATTAATTACAACTCCCTGTTATTTCAGATGCTTCAAACCTTCGTGTATCACAAATTAGTCACCTTAGAGCTAAAATGCTTTATTTAACTAAATTTAGTTCTTTATTCAGAAGAATCCAGACGTAATTAAAATGTCCTGAGATACTCAGAAAGCAAAAGTAGATGCCTAGTAGTCCTAACTACTGTGATTTGTATGCTTTACTATCAGCTTTCCTTTATTTGTTCCCATAATTACACTCATTATATTTTAGAAGTTATGTTGCCAGTCTCGAGTGTCCTTTTAAATTGGTCTGACATTTGGTAACGAGCTCAGATTCTGTATTGTGTTTTGTTTTGAATAACTTCTTTTGCTTTCCATGCAAGCCAAGATTTTTAGATTTTCAGTTAGGTGGAGAACCCAGCCAAATTGGCAAATGATCCATGAAGAAAGCTAAACACCCCAAATGGCCATTCTTCTTTGACTTCATCTTTGAATTAGCAGTACTGCAACCCACGTTAAAATCTGCTTTGAGGCTCCTACACCAGGGTTCATTCCTTTTTTTTTATCCAGTTATTCATTTGTTTACCGGGAACCATCAGACATTGTTAACGGCTTCTTCATTTTGTTGAAGTCCACCGTTGCTTTAGGATACCAGATGATTTTAAAGCCTTCTTCAAAAATTAGCACAGACTTTATACTCTGGTATACGTCCTGTAGACTTCTGGATTCTTCTGCCAACTATGACCCAATAAGGATCTCACTGCCAATGAATGAAGCAATCTTATCATTAAATCTGTCATTGGCAGGCCCTACATCTTGCATCCCCACCTCCAAAGATCCCAAGTCTTGGCAGGGAATACTGTACTTCTCTTTAGCTACAACGGTAATCACCTACGCCATTGGTAGTAACAGTGATGCATAAAAAAGCAAATACAAATTTTCAGTTTGCTCTATGCACTTGAGGAGAAGGACTGTAAGGGACTGGATGCCCAGAATTAGCACACATATTCCTCCGCCTCCTTCTAACTCAGATCAGCAAATTTACCAAGCCTACTTTGTGAGCAGAAATTATTACTTGCAGTTTTGGAGATAAGTCCACTCAAGTTTTGCTCAAGCACCCCAAGGCAGTCAAATCTGGTTGTTTTCAGGCAGGTAACTTCCGTAGTCACTCTTGTGATGTGAATCCATCTTTGAGCCCTTCATTTAAGCATGTTTGATTACTTCAGACTTCCTCCTCTCTGCTCCCTCCCCTCAGCACACCGTTCAGTTTCTCTTTCTGTATCAGCTCATACCTGTAATGGTGGCAGGATCCTCAAAATGTCTGTGTGCATATGCCATTCCACCCCTTTTTAACTCCGTCCAAATCAGTCAACATTGATTGCTTCTTGGCAAGTTACAGAATTCGTGCAGCTGATTTTAGCCCAGGATTCAAGGAGAAAGGTCTTTATGTTAATCTGATGACATGATCAGTAAGCTCTGCATCAAAGGAAAAAGTAGCCTGATTAGTCTTTTGTCAGAAATTGTTGATCTTTACAAGTTTTGAATCAAGCTTCTAATTCAACTCTAATATTCTCCTTCAAGGAGCGCTAAAAATGCTAGCGAACAAACCTTGCCATTTCAGAATCTTGTATCACAGATGGGAAATACAATCAGCTGTCCTCAGTACTGTTTGCAAGGACCGATGATTTTCTGAAATCAATCTCTTTATGGAAAACTATGATAAAAGCAAGCAGCTAAGTATTCTGTTTTGGGGCTCATCTTATCTCAACACAAGCCAGAGTTCTGCAAAAAGTGAATTCAGGTAGGAGGATGTCTGTAATTCTGCTTACTTCCATCTTCCCGATTCCAGATGATACTGCACCTGTTAATGGGTTCAGTAATAAGCCCAAATCTCCAACAGTGATCAACCTCCCACCCAAACTTGACTTTTCTGCACTTCACAATGTGCTTTCTCTGCAAACTAAAAAAAAAATATATCTTTTATCTTTTCACATTTTCTAAGCTGTGTTTGCTATTTCACTTTAATTGCACTTGTGTTTATCTATAAAGACCCATTTCATAGCAACCATTAATCCATCCTCCCAAAGCAGTATTTATTCTAGCATTCCAAGAATACTAGTCCTGAAACTAAGATTGAATGATGTAGTCTGTCCTTGGATAGCTGCTGTGTTACCAAAAAGTAACCAGGAGGTCTAATAAAGTCAACATTTTCTCTGGAATCAATAAGCACTTAAAAATCACTGACTGCCAGGACCAACTCTCAGAGTCCCTCAAACATCCACCTGCAATACCACAACGATACCTGCATTAGTACAGTGAGAGTAAAATGGGACCCTGACTGTAGGTGATGTAGTAATAAAATAAGAAATAATAAGTAATAACAATGATAAGTGCCTCTTGCCTCCAAATGAAATGACCTTGGTATTGCTGCCTTTCATTTCTTTGCTGTTACTGATTTATTTCAAAATAAATTCTAACAAAAATTCCTGGTTTGTGGGAGGGATTTTTTTTGTAGAGAGTTAACAGCAGTGTTATTTCAGTTGAACTGCAGCCTAGCATCTTTGAAAATGCATGTAAGTTACAGCATCAGGTAGGCACTGTAGCTTGATAAGGTAATTTGAAAAAAAAATAAATTACAGTAATAATGCTTCTTAGATTCTTATAAGCAAATCCTGATGCACTGCCATGAGGATTTCACTCCAATTCATATCCTTCCAATTAATTAAAATCATGTGAAATTATTTTATAAAATATAAACGTTGCCTAAGTAGAAGTGTGGAAGAGAGGAACAGCACCGTAGTGATGAAAAGGTGTCCAAGGTGAGTAAGGTAGGAAGCCGCCTGGGGAGAGGATGGCAGCCGCGGCACTGAAGCAGCACGCAGAACCGGTGCAGTGGCCGTCGTGCCCATTAGCAGCGACCAGACTTCACAAAGCACATGGACAAGTTTCATTTCTGGAATGTTTCCTGGGTAAACTCAAGTTTGTCATTTTTTCTGGTATCTTATGCTGGCTGCCCTCCAGGAAGGCCTATGGATATTGAGAGGTAAGTTTTAATCACTCGTTTACTTCTGGGTAACTAGTTGAAATAGATGTTAATATAGTGGTATTCTTAGCCTCATATATGCCACTTATTAGATTTATAAAATGTTTCTTTTGCTGTGTAACTGCATAAAAATAATTTGATTGCTTATCTTTTAGAATTATGTACAGATTTATATAGCTTAGAACTCCTGAGGAAAAAAACCAGCAAATTATTTTAAAAAATAAAATAAAACATCCAACTTTCCATAATATTATCAATTCTCATTATCATCCCTGAGAAAGCCAGCATGATGTAGGTGTCCTCTACCCTGTCTTGGGGCAGCGGGATGGAGAAGATGATCGTCTGTGGTTTGTTCAGCCTTATTTTCCTGTAACTCTGCACTGTTTACACCCATGATTGGAACTGCAGCATTAGTAACTCAGACTTCATTCTTGTACCGAGTTTTCTGACATATCAAAGAGTTCAGGGAAGTAAAAGCATAACCAATAGATGTCTTTTACCTTTAGAATTAATTTGAAACTAGCCTAAAATTCATCCCCAAAGCCAGCTTTTTCATATTTTCTTTAAAAATGCATATCCTTAGAAAATTCCGTAACATCCTGAAATTACTGAGAAAGGGGTTTTTGTGATTAGTGTTCAGAATACCAAAATAATAGATGGAAAATTGTTGTACAAATAATGATAATTCTTCAAGTGTAGAACAATGAAAAATCATTTACAAATTTGTGCCCTGCTTAAGTATTAAATGAAGATAATTTATACAGATTGTTTTGTGTCTTTTAGACCTGTAGACGTAGTCTGTGAAAAACATAATTCCACTACCTACAAAATACCTGGGAAAGACACTGCATTAACAGCCCAAAGAAGACTAGTCATTTTGGACATACTGCCATGAAACTGAGTTTTTTTGAGGTATATATTTTGAATATATATCACTTAATATAAAATGAGGCTGCTCTGATATTAACGTTCCTACCATCTTTCTCTCCTGTTACAGTACAGGCACAGTACTTACGAACTTAAAGTGAACAAGTATTGTAAGTATTCTCTACCAGAATAGCTTGATTGAATTGTTACAGAAAACTATTCAAATGTTTTTTGCTTACTTCAGATTACTCTCTGAAATATCTGCAAAAGCATTATCTGTACCTGATCCCAACCGGCTAATGGGCATTTGCTGCAGCTTCACCCATTGTGCTGTTAAATGAACAGTGTAAAGAACCTGGGGACTGTAATTTTTAGTTACTAGTTCCGGATACTGCTGATAGCAATAGTTGGCTACGGGTCTTTAGAAATCAGTGTCATTTTTAAGTTGACGTTTAGTAACATAAGGAAGTTCAAACTAGTTCAAAGAAAGACTTGCTGCTTATGTTTTTAAGGCACAGAGAAGACTGGCAGGTTGAAATCATAGAATCATAGGGTGGTTTGGCTGGAAAGGGACATTAAAGATCCTCAAGCTCCAACCCCCCGCCATGGGCAGGGACACCTGCCACCAGCCCAGGTTGCTCCCAGCCCCGTCCAGCCTGGCCTTGGACACTGCCAGGGATGGGGCATCCACAGCTGCTCTGGGCAGCCTGTGCCAGCGCCTCACCACCCTCACAGTAAAGGACTTCTTCCTAGAACCTAATCTAAATCTACCCTCTTTCAGTTTAAAGCCACTCTCCCTTGCCCTGTCACTACATACCCTTGTAAAACATCCCTCTCCAGCTTTCTTGTCCCCCCACTTAGATACTGGGGGGCTGTTATAAGGTGCTCCTGGAGCTTCTCTTCTCCAGGCTGAACAACTCCAGCTCTCTGAGCCTGTCTTCACAGGAGAGGTGCTGCAGCTCTCTGACCATCTTCACGGCCCTCCTTTGGACCCACTCCAACAGGTCCATGTCCTTCTTATGTTGGTGCCCCCAGAGCTGGACACAGTTCTCCAGGTGGGGTCTCACCAGAGCGGAGCAGAGGATCTCCTAACCATCCCTGCCCAAACAAAACTGCGTACTGTGGGGGGAGGTAAGGTCCCCGTCCCATGGGAACAGGCAAACTCATTTGTGGGATTGTCTTTGCTCGAGGACCTGAGTGTACTTGGTGGCTAATGCGGAAGGAAGGGGAGACTGGGTGTGTGCCTCAAGGAGATTTCACCTTGGGGGAGAAATAATGTGTGATGTGAGTTGTATGTTGTAGAAAGTAATGTAGCAGGAGTGACCCGAGCCAACAAAGAGTGAGATTCACAAGGAGCCATACAACTGAATGATGACCCAGACGAAGCCAGTGCTGGTGCCCAGCCATCAAACATGCTGCTTCTCCTGCCCCGAGTACCCATACTGACAGATGGGCCAAAGTCACAGCCTTTTGTGAACATCTGAAGAAGCAGAGGAAGCTCATGGAATGAAAAAGTAATATCTGTCTGTTAAAGGACAAAGGGTAGTAGTTAATGAGCATGTATAAAGCTGTATGTTGGCTATAAAGATGGTTTAGGTATGTAGTTTAAGTTGTAAGTGGTGGTAAGAGGAATTTCAGTAATCAGAATTAAATACAATAGAATGGTTAGAAGATACATATATGTATCAAGTTATGTGCAACCTAAGCGTGACGCAAATGGTATGGAATAAGGGGTGGAGATTGTATTGGGCCTGGCTGACCCAAATTGTCCAAAGGGACATTCTGTACCATATGACTTCTGCTCAGTTATAAAAGCTAAAAGAAAGGAGCGGGGGGGGGGTGGGGGTGGGGCAGTTGTTATTTATGACATTTGTCTTCCAGAGCAACTGCTACACGTACTGAAGCCCTGCTTCCCGGGAAGTGGCCAAACATCACCTGCTGATGGCAAGTAGAGAATCACATCTTTTGTTTTCCTTTGCTATTGCTTCATTAAACTGCCTTTACTTTGACCCACAAAGGTTTTTTTTCATCTTATTTTCTCCCCCTGCCCACCCCCATTCTGCTGAGGAGGGGAGTGACAGAACGGTTTGGTGGGCACCTGGTGTCCAGCCAAGGTCAGCCCACCACAGTTCTTTTTGGTGCACGTTTCTTTCAGGGACACGAGACAACGACATTTTATATTAAGTGTGCTATAGCTACAGTAGTTATTAAGCAGCAAACTCCTGTGTGAGTCATGGAATTTGCTGGCTGAACTGCTTCTCTCTGGTTTGCTAAGCTTGGGAACATGTTAATAGAAATAATGGCTATGTGCTTTGCCCTGGCATTGATTCTCTGGCTGGGGAGAGCAAGGTGCTTGTGCTGGGGGAGCTGTTTTGTGGGGAGGATGAAGGAACTGGGGAACGTGCTGGTACAAACAACGACTATGTGCTTTGCCCTGGCACTGATGGCTTTGCTGGGGAGCTATCTTATGGAGAAGATGAGGGAATACATCTCACTCTCCCTGCCCAGGACTGCTGTGGGTGGTTTTGTTATGCAGGCTCCTGAGGTCCTTGGTCACCCTTATATGAGCTGTTTAATTACTACTGTTGGCCCGTTATGGGTTTTGTGGAATTTGGTCTTGTCCTGGTGTAAGAGAAGACAGCTTCTGGGTGAGGCAATTTTGAAATGTGCCCTGAGGTGGCCGGTCCCGGCGTGGCAGGGTGTGTGGAAGGATTTGGGCAGATTTCCAGGATGGTTATCGCCACCCATAACCTGGGACTTTACACCTGAACAGCCAAGCAACCCTGGCACACTGACACGCCACCTGATAAAAGGGTGCCCTGCCTACCCCAGTGAAAACCAGCAGCTTCCAGCGCTGTACTGGGTCCTGGCCTGCACCCATCGAGCCGCAGTTCAGTACTCTCAGAGGACTGTGGTTGACTCAGGGACCCAAACTGCATCTGAGGACACCATGGTTGAGATAGGGACACAAACAACAAACAGAGTAATTGCCCTGGTATTGAAAAAGAAATGGTGAACAAGAACAGCGGGTCCATATCATCGATTAGTAAGGGAGGATGACGAAGATGGTCAGCTGCCCTGGCCCTGTCCCCTCCCAAGAACTTGCCCGCCCCCACCTACTGGTGAGGGGGTGATGCTGGAGAGGCAGCCTCGATGCTGTGCCAGCACCGCTCAGCAGCAGCCAGAACCCTGGGGTGTTATCAGCACCTTCCTGGCTCCCAGTGCACAGCACGGCACTGTGGGGGCTGCTGCGGGGCTCAGCCAGACCAAATACACCTCCTCTGACACGCTTCTATGTATACATATACGGCTATGCAGGAGGTTTGCACATGATCCTGCTTACTCATTTGCAACCTGACAAACACAATTAGCTCCTAAAGACAAGTAAATCAAATATACTGAAGCATGATGCCATTTCATGTACCACATACTTCCAAATGATGCACATTTAAAATTCACATTTTTAATCTGTAGGGGTTTGGGGGTTTTATTATTATTATTATTATTTTTAACAGGCAGGTTGTCTGTATAAAAGTCTTGGCCCATGGTGCTTGAACAAAGTAAAAACTCTACATTGGATAAAATATGGAAATCACAGGCATGAAAATGCATATTTAGAAACAACTGGTGATAGCGTGAATAAAATCTATTGTTATCTTACTTCATATTCTTGCATTACCGTATCTTGGGCAGGGGCAGGGCATGGTAAAGCATTGACAGGATAGAATAAAGCTTATATGACAATACTGCACTGGTCTAACCATAAAATGATTTAAAAGGCTAATTTCATGCTGAAAATATATTATCAGCATTTTTGGTTATTATATTGTAAGAAAGACAAAGGTATCACTTAATAGGCAGTAAAGCATTCTTTGTGGTCCACAATAGGAATAATTGAAACTCTTGTAACACAGAAGAGTGGAACACAAAGAAGAATGCTAGACAGGAAGCCAGAGGGGGATTAGAGGACTAAAAGAATGCAAACACACACCAGGAAGCTGTCAGAAGAAAAGTGGGTTCAAGCCAGTGGAAGTAGAATAAGCAACAAAAATTGTGTTCATCCCTCCTAAAAAATAAAGGCAAAGAATGAGTTATTTCTTGCCTACAAGGCTGGAGTGTCTGGCTTGAAATTTTGGCAAAAATTTCTCTCCATTGTGTTGTTCAGAGAGACAGAAATTTGTCTGAAATCCTCTCCACATCAAAGACGGAGACAGCTTTTTTACCAATGCCAGTTTGGAAAGGATTCCATTTGAACATCCTATTTATCATTAGTTTCCTTGGCGTTTAGGTCAACCTCATATAGCATTTATTTCCCACCTAAATAAAATTGTTTCACAGAACCCCAGCTCTGGGCTTTTGCTCCAAGGGGCAATAACATCATTACAATTCAATAAGCATTTTCAGTAGTCTCTGTGGTCTTGATACTAGAAACGCAGCTACAGTTAAATTTAGGGTGAATTCTGTTTCATTATTACAGTTACATATGTCTGTTTAGAATCCTCCTACCATTAGAATATAGTTCTAATAAAAACAATGCTGCTTTTATGCATCAATTCATCTTTAAGAAGCCTGACCTATTTGGTACCCTCCTCATTGCTAGATCCTAATCTTAATCACAAGTGTAACTCCAGATAAATTGAAATATCTTTGTAGAATAGTTTCAAATCACAGAATCATAGATCAGCCCAGGTTGGAAGTAATCTCAAAACAATATCTGGTCCAACCTTTCATGGGAAAAGGAGCCTGGATGAGATTATCTGGTGCCACGTCCAGTCGCATCTTGAACACCTCCAGCGATGGGAACCCTACCGTGTCCACTGAATGATTGTTCTCATTGTAAACCAATTCTTTCTTACATCAAGATGAAACCTCTCCCAGTGCAGCTTGTGGTCATTGCCCTTTGTCCTCTCCATGTGGCTCCCTGTGAAGAGAGCTCTTTTTGCACAGTATTGCTCTTTTTGCCTTATGTATCAATAATATTATTGATATTGTGCGCCAGGGGAGGCTTGGCTTTCAGGTCAGCATCAGACTGGTTCCCAGTTGCATGGTGAGAATTGCCGGTGTACACATTTCCCCCAGTTTCCTGCCTTTCACAGGAGATGGTCAAGGTAAGGTAGGATGAGGACCAAGTGGTTTTGCTGGCCTTCAGCAGTCTGACTTTCCCTCAGCAACTCTGGCTTCAGGATCTTCTGAGACTTTCAGTCCAGAACACCAGAACACTTCCAACTTGCAATAATTTTTTCCTTTTAAATCCTTTTCATCTACCTGGATGTGGATGCTAGTGGGTTTACTATAATCTTGCTCTTACCAGTGAGGAACATTCTTGTAAACAGGAGAAAGGAATCCAGAAGATCTATTGAGACAGGCAAATTGAAAAGGCTTTTAGCTCACTGTTCATGAAGATCATATTCTCCAGTATGAGCCCTCCTCCAAGCAGCCATTCTTTACTATCTATCCAAATTGAAGCGTTTTGGTCTCTCTGTCAGCTCTGCTAGAGCTCTGACAGCTCTGACAGCTCACTTCATGCCATTTTTTAGCCTTGCACAATTAGGTTAAAGATTATTCTGTGTGAAGATTAATCTGCTTTTCCCACTCTCCTGATGGCAGACTTTTGAAGAAGCAAAGCAGACTCAGCTCTCCTGCCAGCAGACTGTTCTCTTAATGGAACCTTAATTAAATTTCTGCATCTTTTAATAACAAAATCCTTTGAGTACGGGACTACCAACCTCTTCCAAATCTGTCCACTAAGACAACCTCTTCAATCACCATTACCTTGGCCCATTAGTGTAGGTGAGAGTCAGCTCCTCATGGCTGACCTTTTTTCTAGTTTTTTATGAAAATAACATGACTTCTAAAATGCACAGAAAACTCTTACTCAAGCCTTTTTTATACTTGTATTTAGCCAAGGAAATGCTTGCATGCATCTTTTTTTCCTAAAATACATTCTTCTGCAGAAGCAAGCCTTCACATCTTATGTTAGTGTGCCTTCTCTGTCTATAATAACAGGACAATTTTCTGACTCACAGAGCTTACGTACACATACCAATGGCACAAATGTAGACGTGTACATCTAGACAATACATCTTGAGAAACACAGAGGAAGGAACCCCTTTCTGTTTTTGCTGTTTGATTGATCAGATTCCCGTTGGAAGCCATGCCAGGAACCCACAAGTGTGATGAGGTTGAAAGAATGTAAAGAGCATGTATGAACCATGGTGTCTGGGGTTTATAACTTCAAGCAGCTGGATGGGAAAAGCGTCTGTGTTCTGTAATATCCACACAACTAATGCTTTGTCCTGTCCAGGACTTTGGCCATAATTATCTTCATGCCCCTTTCAGACTGAGGAAAGTATCTCTGAAGATTTTCAGAAATAAATTCTGAGGCATCTTTCAAGTTCTCTATCTGTTTTATATTTTGTCTTTTCTGCCTAGTAGTAGCTTTGAGATCTGTGCAATAGAGGAACAGGGTAAACTGAATACTGACTGACTTACAACTGTAAGATCAGAAAGTTCTCTACGATGATGACTTTAGGAGAGATACAGCTACTTCAGTAGAAATACAGCTACTGTAAGGACTGATAAATGTGTTTGGTAAATTACTGGCAGTTTCTTAATAGCTCTGTCAAGAGACTGAATTATATGATTTATGTTCACATGGGTATTTGATTTATGCTCAGTTACACATTTATTTATGTAATAACCAATCTATTACTGATTTTCAGCCACTATTTACACATAAAAAACACACCACACTGAATCCGTGTTTAATTTGTGTTTAATTGCTTTTCGAAGTTCAAAACCAAGTAACTCTCTTATTATTTCTGTTCAGAATTAGAAATCGTTTTGTGTTTCATCAGAACAGTACAAACGAAGGACTGCATGAGCAGTATCAGATGTTAAACCCCACTTCAAACAGTTATATCATTTGGGCTACTAGTCGTAATGCCATTTATGTGTTCCCAGTGAGGATATTAGATTGAAACTACAGGTTATTGTCTGGTTTTTTTAAAGTGGTAAAATGTAATGATGGGGGGTAAAAATGCATTAAAAGCATCCCATTGATATTTTTACATATTTTCACTCAGGATATCCTTTGGCTTTGGGTGCTACTGCTATTTTTGCTTCTGCCTAGCTCTAACTTAGAAATAAGGGCACAATTTCTGAGAATCCTTGACTTTTTCATTTTCAGACTAATCCACAGCATATACACTGAGTATGTAATCTGAAAACAATGAGGCATTTACAAAAAAACCCCATACTATTTGTAAATAAACATAGGCTATCTGAAAATCTTTGAAAATGTTCTAACTTATGTTTTACAAGAACTTACAGGAATATTGCTTTTATTCAAGAGTATTTGTCTTCACTTCAAATTAACAATTTCATACTTCAACTTTTTTATCCATGCCAATTTATTTTTTTAAATAAATTGATCTGTATAATATTCAGTGTACTACCCCACATCCCATATATTTTGGGAACATAGATAAATTCCAATAAGAATTCAATGAAATAAACTGGTATGTTCACATTTCCTGGTGGTTTGCTTCTACTAGCCAACCTTACGCTTGAAACGACCAAGTGTAACATTTCACAACCTGAAAAAAAGGAGCGAGCTCTGGCTTTTCTCCTCTCCTGCTTTCAAACCTGCTTGCTTGAACCACCAGCACAGAGGTCAGATGGAAAAGAGTAAGGGCTGGTTAATGCACCGGAATTCTTGCAGCATTCCCTGCTTATGCTAAGCCTACCATAAAGAGAACAGTTCTCAAACTTTTTCTAACCTCTCTCAAAGCCATAAATATTCCCCTGGATCCTGATCTTCCCAGAGAGACGTTACCTCCTCTTTAAACTCCACAAGCCCTGCTGATACTGCTGGGATGACTCGTGCAGAAAGTGCTTTTTCCAAGGCAGAGGACACATAAAAATGTGTATTCATATGCCTGAATGCTCACAAAAGTTGGCTTTACTGCTGAAAAAATAATTGTAACTGCAAATATATTAAAAATTGACTATGTACTTATTTTTGCCTGTTACTTATAACTTCAGAAGGTTTTGAATAATGTTAATAATTAAATAATTCTAATCTACTTATCAATTTTTCATTAAACATGTAAGGATGGGTGATTCTGGGCACTGACCAGTTTCGTAAGATTCTCTGGTTTTGCGCTCAGCTGTGAAAATAAGCTAACAGGGCTTTTTTATGGTTTTGTGTTTTGAAAGCATTCTTTGCAGTCCGTACATATGGTGTAATTGAAAGGTAACAGCTAGCAGACATTTCTAAACATTATTTTTATTTAATCTACTAAATTATTCTTATAGTTTTATTATTATTTGAAATTTGTGTGAAAGAAACTTGGTATTACAAAAGCATAAAGACAAGATACCATCTTGTTCTGTGCAGAAGATTCACAGATAAAGGCAGAAGAATTTATCCATACATTTTTAATGATGCAGTTTCTCCAGAATCTCTGTTTGAAAGTGAATGGGAAGTTTGCCAGCCTGTCAAACCTCACTTGCTGTAATGCAAGTCTTCTTACAAGATCCACAGAGCTAGACACATCCCTTGCAATTGCTTAGGCTCGTTTCTAGCCATTATTACTACTGCAGAAATCACGTTTCTGCAGCCTCCTGGTAAAAATAGAGGATTTGCATGGATGGGAATAAAAAATATTTTAACATCATCCCCTTAGCACTTCTCCAACATACCCAGAAACTTCAGAGAATGCCTTTAGCCAGCCTTACCACTTACTTGGCTAGGTAAAAAGTGTTCAGAGATATTATTGGATCCCAATCTGCAGGCCTCAGCCTGGTAAACCAGTGGATACTACCTGCTTGTTATTCCAACTTCTGTGGTATTTTATTTTCTGTGCTCTGCACAAACGATACCTGGAGCTGGAAAGCTTTATAAACAAAATGAACTTCTAAGGACCCCAGTACAGTCGCCCGTTACTAGGACAAGGCTTTATTCTTGTTCCCTAATCAAAGGAATTGCCATTGGCTGAAAAAGCCAATTGCCACTGATTGAAAAGGCAAACCATTTAAGTATTCCTATTGGATTCTGAATCATTATGACCATACAGATTAAAAGAAATCCCTAATAATTAACCAAACATATATTGTCATGAGTTACTGTACCAAGTGAATGTACTGCTAGTATGAAATCTGAGATATTCTTCAGTAAATAAAGCAGGAATCTAAAAAGTAATTGTATTTTAATCCTATTTCATTTTGGGTCAGATACACCTAGAATTACGCTCTATTCAGTCAGCATGCTCTTCATCTTTTTGGTCATCCTCATCATCAGCTACAAATATACTACTACTAACATATAAATATTATTCACCTTTCAAGAGAACTAGAGCAAGACTTAAAAGACCAGTGTCTTACTATCTGTCATACTAATGACCGTTCATAAAACATATTGTCAAAATGCGATGTCATTTTAGACACTGAAATATTGTTTATTAAAGTTTTTATAAGCACTTTTAGTATCTCTAAAATACCAATTAATGTATGTAGTTTCAAATATACAGGCCATGCTACTGAATACAACTTTAACTGATTTGCGAGTGCAGGTCAGTGTGGCTAACAGCTTTTAACAGGCACCTTTCAAGCCAGACAGAGAGAAGCTAGTTGTGAGCCTTATGCTTGGGTGAGCCTCATGCTTGGGTGAGCCTCACCATCACACAGCTTTCGCTGACATACCTAACCTATTAGCATATTATATATATGCTATATATATGAAAATATATTAGCATATATTTTCAGATAGAAAAATGCACACAGAATTTCTACTCTATCCAAGGGGCTGCAGCCAATTCAGTTCTCATAATGAGGAGCACAGTCCACAGAGGAAATATTATACATTCCTGAAGGTATTTTCTTGACACCATGTTTTACTTCTTAACAAACATTAATTCTATCTTTAAAGTACATATTTGGATTATATATCCTCTCAAGCTTATTCTCTCCTTCAATATACAAATGTCAGAGTTACAGTACTTGTTAAAACAGTTAAGTGTCTTACTTGAATCTCATTTTTTCATTCCAGCTGAAGACATTTTTGCACTTCTAGCCAGAATTTTCTTACTCACAAGTTAAGATACCTTGTAAAGCTTATACTGTTAACAGCAATCATTCTGTATGTCCTAAAATTAGTTTAATACAGCTCCATTGGTAAATAAATGGTTGAGCTTCTCATAATCACTTCATTTGATATTCACAAGTTTATGAAAATTTTCATAAAGATTATAAAAGCTGTAGAAATCTGGCACAAAGAATACATCAGCGTTTTTAATCATTTGCTACCTATTCATTTTGCATGATTCATATCCCATCTACCTCAGTACAGCTTGTACCAAGACAGGAACCAGAAAAAATCAGAACTCAGCTTTGAAATTTCACCTCCTGTGAAAACACTGTTTCTACTGAACGTTAATGCAGCCTTCCCTTAAGAGAGCGTGGTCCCACAGGCTGAAGGATAGGTGAGAGCGCTCCGGTTCCTTCGGGAGCATTTGCACATCTGTGTTCCACCTTAGCCGCCGGTATTGCCAAATGCAGGAGACACGCAGGAGGTATGCAACATCTGTGTGGGGTGCTCTCCATCTTTCTGTGAATCTAAGGTGCCTCAGTCTCCTCTCCGTTCTCTTTTATGGCTGAAAATTGGTGCTCCTCTAATCCTATTTATATCCCTTCGAAAACTAAAGAGATGTCATTTCCCATAAAGACAAGAAACCAAACTGCTCTTCAAGCGTATTTCTCCCATACAAGGAGACTGTCGTGCCATAAAGCAAATGTAGTACAGGTCGGTAGGCAATGATTTTGGTTTGTGTTCTTCTCTGAGTTTTCCTGTGTTCATGTTGAGGACTCACACAGCTTGCCTTTCCGTTTGACAAGGCAGAAGTCCTTGGCTACACACGTTATACTTCTTCTGTGGCAAGTGCCCACTACTGACTGATCACAACCTACCGAATTGCCAAACTGATCTCGGTGTGTACCTTGGAGTATCCCCATACTGTATTTTCTCAGTCTCCAAACTACTGGGATAATTGCAAACTGCTATAAAACATACCGTATAAGGCATAATTTTCTGCAATATTCATGCATGCCTGACGTTGCTTCCGACACCTAGCTAGTCACAGTCTTTTTGCTCAAAAGAAGGATTTTCCTGTCTTCTGCGGACAACCGCATGAAAAGATAAACTGCATCACTGAGGAAGTCAGAGCCATAGTATTGTGTTACTACTACCCTGTGTAGTCAGTCTAATAGTTAAATGCCAACATCGAATTTTTAAGTCAAATAAATGACACCCTGAGGCTTTGTTCTTCAGCTTTATTCATATAATACAAATTTTATCTCTCTTGCCTGTCCCTACAGGCTAGAATTTATGCTTTTCTCTCCTTTTTCTTCACAGTGCATCTTGTAGGCAGGCAACAAACAGGACAGAATGAAGAATAAGTGATTCACCAGAAGTCGTTCCAAAACTCTGGATTTCTCTTTTCCAGTTAAAGCATGCTGTTAGCTGGAAATGGAGTCCTTGCCTTTTTGGGTAAGGTTTTTGACCCGTGCAATTTAAACCAGTATTCCCTGATGCAGAAGGCACTTTTTCCCACAAAACTTCTTGGCTTAATAACTACCAGTTTGTTTCCTAGCTGCCAGACAAAGGATCAGATGAAGAGCACGACCCAAAGAAGTTACAGACACCCTGCCCACAGGTTTACTGTTTCACTGGCAAAGCAAGGCATTAGTGCCAGAAGTTCTCCTGTGGCTAAGGTGATCCACGGGTTCATACATATCAGTCTTTCAGGTGCTGGAATTTCATATTCTGACAACCAGTAGCCAAACCTCTGGGATGTTACTGAAACAGTATTTATCTCCTCTAACCAAGGACCACTCCCCAGAACAGGAAATAAACCGATGCTTTTTTTAGCTGCCTGCATCAGCTGTGCTGGAGGGACAAAGCTGTTCTCACACAAAGCAGAGCCCAGGGGTGCAGAGCTCAGGAGCCAAAAGGACTTTTAGCTGAGAAAGAGGGGCTAAACATTGAACATCTAAACATCTGCAGCATGTAAGGACAGTGAAAACCAGAATACCCCTGGGGTGGTACATCCTCCTTCCTGCAGCACCTTCCTCTCCAGGGTGCACCCACAGCCTGTTGTGAACTGCACCCTTTTTTTAAAGTTCTATAAAGGGGCAGTCGCCACCCTTATAAAATTGAATCTGCTGGAAGAGAGAAAGCATCTTTTCTCTTGTTGAAGCTTTCACCAGCTGGATTTTTGGTTTGCTATTGCTTGACAAGGTTATATTGAGGTTACATTACCACCAGGGTGTACAACAAGGTTACTCTCAGAGGTGTTTGCAGTCTTAGATATGGCCACGCATCCACCAGTATCCACATGCAGGCTGTATGCAGGTCTGAAAGGCTTGAACATTACTTCTGTAACACTAGCTCAAATTCCCGCTCTCCACTGAACAGATACATAAAATGGCAGTGCTGGGGGCTGCTCCCCACGTTGTCTAAACCCCCAAGTCACCAAATCTCACAGCCTCAAAAAGGGGAAGTGACATCAACTGGTGAAGGGAAGGATCAATAAAATGTATTGTTACAAGTTTGAGACAATTGAAACAAAGTGGTTGCTAATGGTTAATTCAAAATACAAATATTTTTGTGTATCCTGCTAAGTGCTTTGCTGAGCACTGATAAATCCTTTGTCCAAGAGGGTAACTTTGAAAGGAAGTGCCCCCCACAAGATAGATGGGCTGCTGGAAGCACACCATGAAGAATGGGCTCAGCAAAAAGTAGGGGAAAGGTAATTGTGGCACTGGGAGATAAGTGACCTCCAACTCCCAATAGTCCCCAGGAAGGCAAACCCCCACTTGGGGAGCGTATGTAGTCAATAAAAAGCTTAAGCTGTCTGAGAACATGTACTAATTTGCATTAGAAGCAAGAAACTTGTAACCAACCCTGTGTGTGAATGAAAATGAGTACGTTATATGCTATGAAAATACAAATACTCTTGCATACGCTGCGCACCCTTGAGTAGCTCAGTGTGCATGTCAGGAGAAAAAACCTCCATGCACCCAGCAGTGCAATAAACCAACGTTAGCGCTCTGATCTGTCATTTGGTTCGGTGAGTTTTCCCAGTTATAATTTTCACCAATACCAACGCAGTTCAAAAAACACAGCCCTTCCCACCACTTGGGCGCTTGGAGTTGTAACGTACACGTGTCATGTTCAGCATCAAAGAGGGCTGCCGGCAGCAGGCTGGCAGGTGTGAAGGCGTGGCAGTGCTTGCTCCGGTGCCTGGGCCTGAGGCCTAAGGCCTGGCTCCGGGACCTTGGGCCTGTCCCGGCACCTAGGCTTGGGACCCGAGGCCTGGTTCCAGGGCCTGGTCCCGGTGCCTGAAGCCTGGTTCCAGGGCCTGGGGGCCGGGCCCGGCGCCTGAAGCCTGATCCCGGGGCCTGGGCCCGGCCCCCGCTAGACGTGCCGCCCGCCAGCCCTCACCCGCCGGCCCAGCCGCTCCCCTCCGACCACCTCACCCCCCCGGGGCGGAGCCGGGAGGCGGCGCGGTGCCCACCGGGGGCCTCGCCCCGTCCCACGCCGCGGCCGTGCGGGCCGGCCCGGGCGCCGCTCAGCATGCCGGGAGCCGCCGCTCAGCATGCCGGGAGCTGCCGCGCTGCCCGCCGGGAGCCGCAGTCCCGGCCGCCCGCGCCTCACGGAAGCCGGGGGCGGGCTCCAGCGGCTCCATTTTGCGCCCATTGGAGGGGCCGCCGGGCCGTCCCGCCGCCCCGGCCGCGGCGGCAGTGCCAGGCAGGGCGTGAGGCGCCGCTCGCCGCTCCCGGCAGCGCCGTCCCCAGCGGGGTGGGGCCCGCGCCCGTTCCCCCCGGCCGCGGGCTGAGCGCAGCCCCCGGGGGCGAGGCCCCGTCCCTCCGCGGCGGCGGCTCCATGCTGCCCGCCGCCCCCCGCCGCCCCGCAGCAACAGGCAGGACGAGGAGGAAGCGGCCCCCGGGGGTGCCCAGCGCCCCGCCGCCGGCCTGAGCAGCGTCGCCGCAGCCGGAGCGACCGAGCGGGCGGGGGGCGCCCGCGGGCCGCCGGCGATGGCGAACCAGCTGGTGATCCTCAACGTGTACGACATGGTGAGCGCCCGGCCCGGCGCCGCGGGCCGGCAGCGGGGGCCCCGCAGCTTGGCGGTGGGTGCGGGCGGGGGTCCCGGCTGCCCGCCCGGCGGCTGCTGCTGGGGGGCGCGGGGCACACGGCGCTCTCCCTGCCCGTCCCCTGCCAGCCCACGCGTGAGCTGGCGCCGTGGGGGCGGCGGAGCGGGGCAATAGCGCAGCCAGGGCGGGGGGCGAGGGCGAGAGCGCGGGGGGGGGCCCGTCGGTGCCCACAGACCTGTGACCCGCAGCAAAAGTTTGCTGCGGCGTCGGGTTGCCAGTGACGGGTAGACCTGCTGTCCCTGGCGGCAGGGGAAGCTCTTCCCCTGCCCCTGTGCCCCTGACGAGTGTCCCCCGGCCCCTCGCCTTCCTCTGGGACTGCCCCAGGGCCCAGCGCAGCGGGCAGGGCGGCAGCTGCCTTTCCTGCTGCTGAACACCCTGAAAACAGCTGATTTTCCAGCAGGATAGTAGTTGGGGGTAACCAGAGTCTCTGTAGGAATAAGATTTTTAGTGCTGTGTCGGTAACGTTGAATTTTTGAACAGTTCTGGTATGGCTGCGACTTAGAAATAAAGGGATGGCTCCCGCTTGGTTTGTCGTCCTTCGAGCTCACCTTCCCTCCCTTCTGGGTAATCTTGCTGTGACACCTACAGCAACTGTTGTATTTTCTTACCTTCAGCTGGAAGCTGCTCAAGTGCCATGGTAACAAATGAGGTGTAAGTACCTGCGTAGAACAGGAGGTGCGGATAAGTAATATTAAGAAAATATTATCTGTTAATGCGTTTCAATCTCTGGAAATGAGAGCGAGTAGCACCAGTTCTCTGACCACGTTTTGAGCCTACGGGTGGAGGGATAGGAAGATTGACAGCTAGCTTCAGGTAGCTGTGTTTGTGTTACTTGGCTTATTTTGGGTAGGCTTTCCTGCCACCACCATTTTAAAGTGAACTTTTGGTGTTTTAAAAGGGTGAAGGCATATAGTGTAGAGTCAGTGACTGCTGGCACAGAGAAAATGCAGCTTGTTTGCTTGGGAGTACTCAGGCTCAAGCGCTAGAATATTTGATAGCAATCAATAGGGAGCAGTGTGGCTTGAAACTAAAATTATATATGAGATTATATGAACCAGCCTGATTCTTGTCATTATTGTCTTTCATCCTAATGTTTATCATAGAGATCAATGGCCCTGTCAAAGGATTTCTCCCTGCCACCTCCCTTTTGTTTCCAGGTTCTATCTCCAGCAAATATAACCTGTTACTTCTACGTTGTTTTCCCTTCATTGTAGAGAATGAGGGGAGACTGGAGACAGGAGCAGTGTATTCACTTCGATTTTGTTTTCTGAGGGGCCAGCTGGGGGAAGGGGTCTTTGCTCACCTGGTTGAGCTCGTATGTGATGCTGATATGACAAAAGCCAGTGTGCCTTATTTATACTAGATTTAAAGAGGGAAGGATGCTCTGTCGCATGCATATGTATGACTTCTCTGGACTACAGTTCAAAAATATGCATCAGAGAAGCTCTTTCAGCATGAAAAGAGATGGTTTTACATATATTAACTATAAATATTTGTACAGAGGAGGAAGTAGGACTTCAGTTTCAGGACTCTTACATAAGATAGTATCTTTGAAGTCAAGGCTTGATGCACTTGTGACTCACTAAGATGGAAGCCCCAGTGTTCTCACGAAGATGTGCTTAGCTCTGCAAAGTGTTGCCTGGGCCCAGTGCACAGGCAGGCTGTAAGAACGTGACAGAATGGACTGTCTCCTGTGTAAGCATCTGCCTGGAAAGCAATGCCATGGCCTCCGTGAGAGCCTCCATTCTCACTGTGGTGATAGCATCAGTGGGGTGTGACTTCAGCACTCCTTTTCTTTTTCCCTTGTAATGTTCTACTCCTTCATTCACACGGTTCTCCTTCGTCTCTTACTCCTTAGATTTCTTTGCTGCAGCCCATATCCTCCTTTTTTCCTCCAGAGTTGAATTGCTGCGATCAGTTTTACTCCAACCATTCTGGGAAGGCTGACAGTTGACAGGAGGGAAGGGGGGTGGGGGGAAGCAATGGGAAGGTTGCGCTCATAAAAACAAGTGTCATACTTTTCCTGAGGACATGATGGGTGTCCCATTGCGATTAGTGGGGCTCTGCCTACGTCAAGAAGTAGCATAGTCTCTAAAGCCACCATCTGTGGAAGGAACTTACTCTCCAAAAGAAGCAAGCAACATGTTTATTTGCAGATGTTTGATCACATGGAAGGCTGGCTTTTTGTGCATTGGTCTGCAGTTGTGGTATTTGTTGAAGCTGTACATCACGACAAATTATGTGTAGTGTAAGCTGAGGCCACGGAGCAGAATGTTTCTATTTCCTGCTTTGGCTGTGTGTGTTGTTTTGTGACAATGTCTACATTATTTGACCATCAGAGGACAAGATTTCCTTAAACTGGAAAGAGAAACCGAGGTTCCCACAGGGTCTGAAAGGCACTGTCACTGTGTGTCCTGCCTTGAACTCTTCACTAAACATTGTCTCAGTCCACTTTAAACTTGTTTGAACCAGGAGCTTAAACTCAGGCCTCGCTTTCATGTTGCACAGCAGTTACATTACCACATGTAGACAGCCTGCTGAAGTCACTGATGCTGTGGTGTAGGGGGGAGAAGGGAAGCATCTTTCTTAACAGCTTCGTAACAGTAAAATTCTGTCTGTTGATCGAATGCTGTCAACTGTGTATTGAGGCACTAGCAGGTTTACTCTTTGCTTCTGACATTCCGTGTTGCTTGGTGGTGCATTTGGGGTTTTTTGTAGTTCAGGTTTGGGACCAAGGTTTTTTGTTTCTCTTTTGGAACAAGAGACCGCTGTTGGTCACCTGGTTGACAGAATCAACACTACTATAATTGCAACAGTCGTATGAACAGCTTTATTTTAACCCGAGTGCTAGCTGTAGCTTCATTTCCCAGGCAGCGCTTAGGTATGCAGGGGAATACTAGGCGACCTTGCTACTCTTGAAACTCCTTACAGGACTGAAGTTCGTTGGTTTTGGAGCATATACCCTTCCAATGTCCTTAGCACTTGAAAAACCAAAATTCTTTGATCATACCAAAGGGCGAGGAGGGGTGGGTGGGTGGATGTGTGTTGCGCAAGAAAGTGGACTTTCAAGTACTGGTGGCTTTACGAAGTGAGAGAAGCTTAAGGGCATATTTATGTGCTGCAGTTCATGCCTTTGAAAATCTTTTATGATCATTGAAAGAGTAGGGTGAAGACTTTGATACATTGTGTCTTGAGAGCCAGAGTACTTTGTAGTTTCGTTTTAACTACTATTTTTAGGAGTCTAGTTTTCCTGTGCCCAAAGTAGCATCCTGTTTTTTCCCTTGTCAAATAAGGCTATAACAATCCAAAATATTAACATAAATGCAAGCTCTGAAGAAAGTCACAAAGATATTTTTGAAGCACTGGGATTAGTGTTTTTTCTTTCATTTCAGTGGCATGACTTTACTGTGCACATAGAAAAATACTTCTCTAATATTTTCCTTCTGATAGTTGCATTAAACATGAATTCCTGTTTTACAAGACTGACTTACTGCAAAATACTGAGTATATGGGATTGTGCTGCTTCTGTGCCTTCTACTATGGCAGAAATGAAGGGAATCCAGTTTGTGTAATGGAAGCAAGGATGTAGCTTTTGGGATCAGCTTGGGATTCTGGAACTTACAGCATGTTACCGAACCAGTGAGCTATACAGATGTCTTTTAATTTGCAATCTTTATTTTGTATGTCATATACAATCTTTTCAACTGTAGCCAAATTCAGCACATTTTTAAGTTGCATTTGTCCTGCATTTCTTTCTTCAGCGAGATAAGGCATTTTGTTCAATGAAAAAATGTGACCAACCTTCCAATAGCTGATCCAGATTAAGTAATAATTAGATATAATTACTGTTCCCAGGGGGAAAGTAATTCTGCCTTATTGAAATTCTTTTATCTTCAATTAACCTGCTCTGTTCTTACTGGAAATTCTAAGTGAAGTGCCACCTCGCTTTAGGCACTTCTTCCAAAGCCGCGAACGTTTGTTTTGGTAGGCTGGTGAGCCCGGTGTGTAGGTGGCAGCAGTAAGGAGGAGCGCGTACTTGAACAGCGCTGGTCTTGCCCAACACCTTGTCAGAGCAGCTTTCCATCCCGGTCGTCTGCTGCTGTACGGATCCATGAGGAGGGTTGGTGACCCACTTTTCTGTCCTCTCCCTATACCTTGCATTTGGTTTCATGCGGTTGTGAGAGAGGAGGAGCATCAATATTTTTTTTTTCTCTTTGCCTAGTAGCAAACCAGGCTTTATTACTTTTACTGCTTAAGGGATATCTTGTGTAACTTCTGTTCCATTTTCTGAGAGCAGCGATAACCTTGCTTGGCATTACAAATCTGATGCATATATGGTATGTAGATTATTTGGAATTCAGAGGCCAGACCCAGAGTTTTCTGGCCAAATGGGTGTCCAGGAGGCGAAACAGTAGAGCACCAGGGACACTGTTTAGCTCAGTTCTAGATTAGGTTCATTTGGATACACCTTCTCATTAGGCAAACATACTTTCTTCCTGTGCTGGCAAGCTGTATGCTGAATGTGCCTACGGTTTTGACTATAAATATAAACCTGAAACTATTTTGAAATGGTCAGCTGGTAAAGTGTGGGATAGGACTGGCTTCAGAACTGAAACAGGCTTATGCTGAAGTAGTTCTTCCATTTTCCTGGGGGCTTTGAGTTTACTTCATTGGGCAGAATCCTTTTTTTTGTTTGTTTGGTTTTTTGTGATTATTTTTATGCTCACAAACCCCCGAAGTTAGTTGCATAGTCTTAACATCATTCTCCTTGCTTCCCCTCCTCTTGCTTTATCCCTGTTCTGTGTCTGTCTGTACAGAGTAAATCTAACCCAGTGTTATTTCTGGATGTAGCTGCTTGATATGGACTAACTCTTCCTTTTTCTGGGGGGAGGAAGGAAAGAACGGCTAAGCCCTTTGAATAGACTAAGGTGATGATTTCGTGGAGTCATCCGTAGCCCAGTGGCTGACACAGCAACGCACTGACAAAGCCAGAAACTAAAGCAAAGGGTAAAGTTTAATCGCAGGCAAGATTTATCCGCAGATCTCAAGGAGCCTTAACTTTATATAAATACAAGGAGCAAAATCCATCTTCTGTGAATTCATGTTGGCAAAATTGCCGACAAATAACTTGTCTATAGAAGAGAACATCAAATCCTCAGCATCTTGTTACCCAGATAGTCATTTGTGTGCTGTGCCTGCTCACACAATTGTGAACGTCGAGCTTGAAAAATAATGTGCTGATGTTTGGCACCTGCTGGTAACTGAATTTGGGGGACTATTTATTTTAGGTTTGATGATACTTAAAAGAAGGATGATGGTAAAAGCCAAACATATTCAATTTGTAACTTTTGGCCTGACTTGCTCCTTTTTGCCATTTACCTTGTAGTGATCTTCATGAATAGCTTCTCAGTCCAAAGTTGAGTGTATCATTTTTATTGGGAGAAAACTAGCTTTCAGAAATGCACATTATATGCCACAGTGTTTGTAATGGCCTTGTAAATTATGCAGGAACTCCAGCTAGCGTGTCTTAACAAAGCGTGACACCTGTAACCTTTTACATTTTTGTCATCGGTTACGCTGGTTTAATAGTGACTTCACATCAGAAAGCACTTATTATGCCAACAGGCTGTGAAGATGGTTTCTTTTTCTTCCCGTTTGCTAAACAAATATTAATTTGCTGGGGGTACTGCTTCAGTCCGTGTCCTGCCTGCCAGCTGACTTGGAAGCCTGCATGGCAGAAGGTCACAGTGGTGCCCTTTGGGGCCAGATGACCTGGGAGGAAAAATCCCACTGCTGGAGTAACTGATGAAATAATGTTTTCCTTGGATTTTTAAGATGTATTCTTAAAACTGAAATTGGCTAGTAAGAAAAACTACTAAGGTTTCTTTCTTTCTTTTTTTTTTTTTAAAAAGCTTTTGTTTGACATTCCTTTTTAAATTGTGTCACTTGAGAGTTGTTACTGCTAGACACTGATACTTTGAGGGTGCTACTGTAGCCAAGGAAAGACAGTAATTTTGAGGTTTTCCCTTTCCAGGACTCTGTGCGTGTTTAAGGCCTTGAGGGTGATAGAGCCTGGTAGGCACTTGCTGCTACTTTTGAAAAAAGAGAAATTACTATGGAAAGGTTCTCCCCCAACACCCACCTTTTTAATTATTTTTTTTTATTTTTTGAAGATTGCTTCTTGGTTTCCTTTTGAGACGCAACTATTATCTGTTGGCTACAATACTAGTGGTAATTAGAAACGGGTGTTAGACCTATGCAAAAGACTTTTATACCTGATGTATGGCGAGACATACAGCAGGAGCCTGGAGAGAGCTTAGTCCCTTGTATGGTCACCACCAAGTATTATATGACAAAGTACACTAAGGTAATTTCAGTCCATCATATATCTCTGAATGTGCCTCATGCTCACCTGGTGATAAACAAAAGTGTCATCATGGCTATAAATGAGCGTTGGTGTGTGTATATTACAGTCCTACATCCTGATTATTATTATTTTTAAAAAATAGGCACTCCTGCAGAATTACTGCAGTTGATTCTAGAATGTGTTCCACCTAATGGAAAACTTTGCAACCTGTAACTTGTTGACAAATCAAGAGTTGGATCGGGATTTCTCCCAGGTACAGTGTCCTTGGCTGACGGACATCGACAGCGCTAAAACACTGGAGCAGAACCTAATGGAATTAATTCACTGCGTGCAGTACGGCATGTTCTGTTCCCAATAAATGGGTTGTGCCATTTCACTTTGCGGTAGGGTTTTATGCTTTTAATGTGGGGGACAAATTCTGTGCCAGTCTGCTATCAGAAGACAGATCTGTGTTGGAAACTAAGCAGAGTCCTTCTTGTTTTCTTCTTTCCGTTTAGTATTGGATGAATGAATATACTTCTTCCCTTGGAATTGGCGTGTTCCATTCAGGTATAGAGGTGTACGGCCGAGGTAAGTACGACAAAACTGTAACTTACTCTTTGTTCTGGGAATGCTGTTATTTAAAAAACATTTTTCAGGTAGTGAGAGAAGACTTGACTTCTGAAGCCTGCTCATCAGTTTTCTTATCTCTTCTGCCTCTGGAAAAAACCTTGGGTATGAATAATCCGGTAGCTGTCTTGCATCCTTGTATAAAGCTGTGCTGCTATGAACAAGTGTGCGATTTATTCAGCTAGACATAGAAATCTTTATTTTAGTTTTTGTAATATCTATTGTTAAAACAAATGTATGCTTCATGTAAGCATGGTTGAATCATGCTTCCTCGGTGTTCTGCCAGCACCTGGTGCAAGTTAACTACAGAAACAATAGTCTGTTGCAGAGAGGCACCTAGAAGTGCATGATGCGCAGGAAAAACAATCTGTGCCTTACTGGTAGGTTGGTTTGTTTTAAAGAGACAGTTTCTTTAAAAGGCATCTCGTGCATACTGCTTACAAAAGGTACACTTGTCATAAATACAGTAATACACTCTGATTTTGCTAAATAGGTTGTGCTTTGGGAATGCAGCTTCCTGATCTGTTCAGGCGTCCTTCTTGCTCTCACGAGGTGTTTCTGAGCACGCTGTAGCACAGGCTCAGGTCTGAGGTGTGCCTGCCTAGCAGTATAACGATGCTCTGAGGTGATGGTGTTGCTAAAAGTAGTCCATTTAAAGAAGAAAAATCTACCTCAGGTTTGGGGTTTGGTTTTTGGGGGGGATTTTTTGAATGTGTTTGGAGGTGTGGGGAAGCGGCAAAAGGCGTGGCATGAAATCCAAAGGCCACGGTGCATAGTTTTTGGTTTTGGAGTCAAAACAAATCATTTTGGGTTTATATATATATATATATAAAAAATATAAAAAAAGTTTTTATGTACTTTTATAGTTTTGAAACATAGGGATGTTTCATAATGGTCACATTGTAACTGGGTTTGCAAGTGTTACCAAAGCAAGGCATTGACAAAATACGATGCTTACTGTTAATACCTTTTTGGATTTCTTTTAATCCAAACCAGAAAGACCTGACTCTTAATAGTGCTGTGCCAAATACGTGTGCCTCCCTTCCTGCTCAGATTATAGCAGCTTTTGCGTACAGCAGGTCATACCCCTGCGAGAACAATGACTTGCATTTTTCAAAGCACATCAAACTTTATTAACCTGTTGTAAAAAAGATTATCTACAAAACCGAATGCTAGACTTGGATGACGTGTTACGAGTTTTGAGGAAAGGAAGTGTGAAGTCATGTTTTAAGCTTTTTATTGCGCTCTGGGTGAGGCGTGCTGTGTTATCTTGCAGACACAGAAGGAAGCTAAAGCACACCATGATATTCTCAGGGAGTGTAAGTGCTTATGCCAGCAGATGCACCGGTTTACTTTCATGTTATAGTGAACAACTCAGGACAGTTGAACTCTTGCAAATCAAGAAATTAAAAAACCCCACAACTATTAGGCCACTGTTCGCTGCCACACTTACAACTGTAGTACGCACCAAATAGAAGCACCATCAGACCTTTAAGGATGCGGTCCTTTGAATCCCTAATTTATAAATCTGTAAGTGGACTTATAAAGACGAGCATGTATAAAGAACATTGGTAGGATTTACAATTTAAGTTGGAAATCCTCGCTTATGCAATGAAAACAGTATATACTTAGTGTAAAGTTATTCAAGTTAAACCTGTACACTGATACAGGAAACTTCCTGTCAGTTTTTACTCGGGTTGACTAGTAACTTAACAAAACTATTTGTTTCCAGCTCCTTGCGTTTGTTACCTACAAAAATAAGATGTCTGCTTCCTAGCTTGAGATCCCTGTGAAGTGACCTTGCAGTGACATCAGGTGTTCTTTACTGTGGTGTATGCCATTGCTGTTAAATCTGAGCTTTCTCTTTCAGAATTTGCCTATGGTGGTCATCCATACCCATTTTCTGGAATATTTGAAATTTCACCAGGAAATGCTTCTGAGCTAGGAGAAACATTTAAATTTAAGTAAGAGATGTATTTTCTTGTTTTTGAGAAGGGATATTAAAAAGACAACTTGTTGCATTTATTTTTGAGGATAGATGTGTTGAATGATACTACAGGATTCCTGACTTTCTGAGAAATTACTGTGGTTTCTTTACTTGGAAGTGAACGGTGGACAGAGGTGATGACGCAGCAAAGTGTCTACAGCAAAGAATGTTCTTTTTAGCCTACTATTACATTCCTTAAATGTGTACAAACTACGTGGCTAGCTTGTGTTATTCATACAGTATATACAATGGGGTAACTTTTTCAAGGTAGTGAAATTTTTATTCCAAGAAAAAGCAGGAAAATGTTGTTCTCCAAGGTTTCCCCGTGTCTGTTTTCTGCTTTCTCGGTGAGACTGCCTTCCCTGCATTATGAGCTCTTACCTGTTCTCAGCTGTCTCTTAGAAACAATATCCTTTGGAGAAGAGGGGAAAATTGCATCCAGCGTTTGTCAGAGTTAAGATGCAAAGAATTGAAGTGAGCTACAGGTGGACAATCGGCAAGGAAATAATCTCTCATGATAAAGATGAAATCGGTGCCATAAAATGGAATAGAAAGAATCTGTTTTATTCTGGGAGGGCAAAAAGATCTCACCATCCACAGTGGGGTGACTTTTGAGCAATGTATGAACAGTAACCCACTTATATCACGGGAGCCTGATCACCTTCTACTCTCTGTTTCTCTTCTAGAGAGGCTGTGGTTCTAGGCAGCACGGATTTTATGGAAGATGATATAGAAAAAATAGTAGAAGAGCTTGGAAAGGAATTCAAAGGAAATGCTTATCACCTAATGCACAAAAACTGCAATCACTTCTCTTCAGCTTTATCTGAGGTAAACAAACTATAGAAAGGTGCTTCCCAGGTGGCTACAGAGCGTCATCTCCTTCCTGCCCTTTGGAATGATTGGCCTAATTTCCAACTTCCCATCTCTGTTACCTTGGGCAAATGTCACCCTTTTTCAGGTTTTGTTTGTGTTTATGTCCAAAGCACAAGATTTTGCTGCCAAAAATGCTAAATATCATTGTCATATATAGTTTGTGTTTGAGCAGGGGTGCATTCTTAATTGAGAGACCTAGTAAATAGAGTATTAACAGGATTTTAAAATAGTTTCAGGTGCTCCAGAGATCACTACTGAAGATAGAACCACGTGTTATTTTTATCAGTATTTCCCCACAGAACCATCACACTGAAAAGAATTTTTAAGTTATGACCTACTGTTAAAGAATAACGAAGGCATTGAAGTTTCACAGCCGACGTTGATCTCCTTGAGAGGCTTTTGTCAAGTTATTGCTCTGTGCGCTGGTCATGTAGATACCTGAGTGGTCGTGCTGGATGTGACCCTGGAGTTGAATGGGCTTTGCTTTTCCCCTCAGCTTTATTTGAACGTGATCAGTTTACCGATAAAATTGAATGCCTGATCGTGCACATGTGTGTCAACACAAAGGAGAGGGTCAGGAACAAGTGACCCAGGACAAAGAGGGGAATGGCAGTTACGATTTTTCAGTGGTTGGCAACCTGTGCTTGTCAGAATTTATTCTAATGTTTTGTTGAAGGACTCCCAAAAAAAGGGATAGCTATTTTTTCCGTGCTGAACTTCCAACTTCCATAACGTTTAATTATTTGGGGTTTGGTTTTGTTTTCAAAATAGTTAATGGCACACTTATTGTGTAGACTGTATTTTGTGTAGACTGTGAGATCTTACAGTGGTACTGGAACATTTTATCAAGGTGATGATTCATGTGCAATGCTGGTACGAGTAAGTAGGGTGAGACACCGGCAGAGCTGCAGCTGGCGTGAAATCTGGCCTCTGTGGCCAGGTTTTTGCTGTACTTCTCAACCGCATGGTCATGTAGTTTCTATTTTATGTCTTGTCCTATTTAGTGTTCAAATTGACTATAATACAGGGATATGACTACGAGTTAAATGCTGCTCAGTTACAGCAGAGTAGTGTCCCCATTAGCTATGGTGTTCTCCAGATTTCCACTGGAGTAAGTAATACCAGAAGTGAATATGGAGGTAGTTAGGTAGAACAGCTCACTCCTTGAACAGTGGCAACGAAACCATTTAATTGACGGATGTACAGTAAAAACAAGTATTTAATGCAGCTTTATATATCTCAGAGGAGTTGCAGCCAGCTTGGCATTGTCTAGCTGCTCGTGTGGCAGTGAACCTAAATGTGTGTGCTTGGCCCGTGTGCTGCAAGACAGCGATGTCTTGTGCAAAGCCCTCGGAGGTCGTCACAGTAAATGGCCTCAGCTGTGTGCGTAGCTCCACCTAACTGGAGCACTGACGATGTCTTTTTGACCACTTGATTTCGGGGTGCTTTTTTGTAAGGGTGAGGTTTCTCCTGCTGTTTCTGTTTCTGAGGAATTAGCAGGGAATAGAAAGCGCTCCTTAACTCGTGTCTCTGCCTTTTGTAGAAGTTATTCAAAAAGAGTGAGGTGGTTGGGCTGTTCAGGGCTTCTAAAAAAAGCGTAGAACCATGTGTCAAACTCTCACAGTGGACAACAAGCCTCCTTGCGTGACTTGGGATGCTGCTTTTACTGACGGAGAAAGTTGTCTTAGCGCAATTAACTCAAGTGCTTCTTGACATGCCTTGGTGATACGGAGATCGTAAGGCTGCTGCGGCCTTTGCTTTTTATTTACACTACTGTAGTTGTGTTACTGCTGAGTCTAGAAGACAAATTAATCCTTTCTTTTTCCCTTTCCCCCTTAGATTCTGTGCGGAAAAGAGATTCCGCGGTGGGTGAATCGCCTTGCCTACTTCAGCTCTTGCATACCGTTCCTCCAGAGCTGTCTGCCGAAGGAGTGGCTGACTCCCGCAGCCCTCCAGTCTAGCGTTAGCCAGGAGCTACACGACGAGCTGGAGGAGGCTGAGGATGCCGCAGCATCGGCTTCCTTGGCAAGCTCGGCATCTGGGGCTAGAACTGGACGCCACACCAAATTATAAGTCCTCCTCCAAAGTAACAAATGGTTTGAAATACTTCAGATTAATCTCTCCAGCAGTTGACTTCCTAACAGAACGTGAGAGCTGATTCTAGAATGTTGTTTTAATATGCAAAAAAGGCTCTCATCAACCCCTGTTTCAGCTCAGGATTATTTCTGTAGTGAAAAGAATTGCTGGGAGAAAAGGGAAGGATTTTGTGTGAAGCCACCCTTTTCATTTTCACCTGTCTGGTAGACCTGGGTTAACTTAACATCTTGTATAAAGCAGAACTTAAATTATTTGTTTACAGTATTGTGTACTGCTGTTTACAAGTCCTGTAAGGACTCCTACCACCATGGAAGAAGAGAGAATTTGGTTTAACTGTTGGTATAACTCAAAAGCAGTGGTATGATGCCCTGGATGAACTCTCCCCTTTGTTTTCAAGATTTAAGGCAGGTGAACGTTAAATTTCTGAGAAATGCCAGAAACTGCTGATTACTATATATGTGAACAGGGTACTGTGCACTTAAAGTGGCTGATGTAAACAGGTAGATTCCAGGATGCAGGGAGACTGCTTTTGTCTGAGATCTGTTAATAGAAGTATGACCTCTACATTAACGAAACTGTGGATTTTTGCACATACGAAGGGAAATTTCTATCTTACAATGCACATTGATCCCTTTTTTTTTCTTTTTTTTTCTTTTTTTAACTCAGCCGTGTAGTTTGCATCCTATCTCCTGGCTGTATTTACAGTCTACTTCAACCAGGATTGAGATGTGTGAATATCTTCTGTTAGAAGCATCAACGACTTTTCCACTGTTTGCTTTCCCTGATTTCAAACTTGTATATACAACTTAGTACTAGTTTTTTGTGGTTTTTTTTGTTCGGGTTTTTTTTTTTTTTGTTCTTGTTTCATATAGTTTGGAATAGTGTAATACAAGCCGTTTATGGTTGGGGAATGGCCTTGCTTTCTGCTGCTGATTTTGCTTCATTTGAGTTTGTAAAATTCATGCCTTTTTTTTTTTTTTTTTTTGAGCTATAAATTACTGCCCAGTTGTGCATATCTGCACAAATTACAGAGAAATCCTAATTTATTTTCCCACAGTCTCTATCTGTGGCAGTAACTTTCTTGTCAGATGTAATGAAGAAAAACCTGAAAATTGCTTATGCACCTGCGTGTTTACACAGCAGAACCCACTAATCTGCACACGTAATTATATCTGAAGGTAAGAGAGATTATTTTCTAAAACACAGAAGTATGTTTGCTGGTAGATTATAATTAGAGCTAAATTATAATTAGTGATCAGAATATATAATGGAATGCCTTATTCTTGTTCATTTACCAAGAGAATTAATGGTTCTTCCAGTCATTAGTGTAAATTAGTGAGGTTCTGTTGTGCACATAAGGATACAGTAGCACAAACATGAGGGAGGTGAGCTTGTGTATTTTGTAAGACTTGCTGCCTTAAACTACCAAAAGCCACGCCATCCATAACGCGACCAGCTCACAAAGAAGTGTGCATTACTACAAGTATAACTGATTTTTACAAGCTTTATTTTCAGTTTGTTGCCAGGTTTGGTTTTTCCATGAAGTTAAACACTGACTCTACGGTTTCTGCTGTTTAAAAGGAAAAAAAAGTCCTCTTAGGAGGCGAGAACGCTTCGCGTTACGGATGCTCCCAGCCACGGGTAGTCGGTGCCATGGGACCCTCCGGGGAAGTGCAGTAGGCTATGTCGTGATATGAATTCATAGCGATCGCCAGCTCCAACTCACGTTGGGAACGAGTGGAAGTTTTTCTGCTGGCGGTTGGGTTGAATCCTTTGTCAGACAGGCTGTTCAGTTTTTGCTCATCTTCTGTGATGCAGTGTAGGTACAGAGAGAGAGGCGCTTGGTTCTGGGAGGGGTGGAAGAATCATGTGAGACTCTTGCTGGAAAGAGCGGGGTAGCAGCAGAAGTCGCTTTAACTGCAGTTTGGTCCGTGTTTTAATAATCTACCAAGTGGGAAACGCCTAGGACTGACAAGCCTCCCGCTGGCTCCGTTCTGTGGTCTCCAGAAGCTGGACATGCTGACTCTCCCTGTCGAGTGGTTTTTCACTTGACTCTCTGAATTTTTGAGTTCTCCTTCCTTTTTTTTTTCCTGTAGTGAAAATGAACATGGTGGTCTCCAGTCAACTCTCAAGCATTACAGAACTGCATCTCACACTACTTACAGCTCAGACAACAGGCCGCGGACAGGTTATTTTGTCTCTGCTGTGCAGCTGTGGTAGTAATGTGACTAAGTCTCTTGGCCAAGGCAGGTCCTTTATTTCAGCTCAGGGTTGAGGCCACTGATCTAGCAATGTACTGTAGCTTTTCCTAAGTTTTAGGAAAAAATAAATAGAATGACTTTTCATTGCTACCTAACTTTTATGTACCAAAATCAGCTTTTTAGGCTTGTGATACATCCAGAGCGCTAGGTCACAAATCTCTACACCTTCATTAACACACACAACTACAGCATGTACAATGCAAGAACGTGACAGATCACAGCACAGTTTTTATTTAGAAGTAAAACTGAGACTATTTTTTATAAAGCAGACTGGAAAGTTTGTAACAAACGTTCATTTTATTGGTAGCTGTACAGGTGAAAATACTGTCTTATGCTCCGTAATTATTATTTTTTGTTTGTTTCAAAACCATACATCTGTAAATCCTGTGAGGAAACTGACACCTGAACCCTGAAGGCTGTTGGGTATCGTGTCAAAGCAGGCGGTACCGTAACTTCAATCGCGTGCTGTCAACTCAGCCTCCACTGGATGCCTCCAAGAAGTCACCCTGCCAGTGGTTACTCCGATTCGTTAGCAATAGAGCAAGTTACCTTTCACCAGCATTACTGCCAAGCAGGGATTACTTTAGTCTACTAACGACCACACTGTGCTAGGACTAGAACACTCCAAAATGCTGTGAGAAGGCTGGACACCTGTGGAGTCTTTTCCATCAAAACGGGTAGAAAAATATCACTACTTCAGGGTTCTGCTCTGTTTACTTTCTCATTCTTCTTTAATTTTCTGTAAGATAGTACTTTTGATACATATTATGTTGTTTAACTCATTTTATTTAAATGCCATTTTCTGTTCAGCAAGCCAAAAAAAATCCAATGTACTGTCAGTGTGCACCAGTAACTTCAGAGTGGCTTGGTAAAAACATAGTTGCATTACTTCTAAAATTTGCAATGCAATTCTGATCACTATTGATACATGGTAATTTTCACTGTTGGAAGTTGGTTACAAGCTGAATATTCACTGATGCATTTTTTGTAAACTTGTATTCAAGTTTACTGTACTACATAGTATTTGTATAAAATTCAAAGAATTTTGACTTTTGTTACCTGTACATGGCAACAAGTTGTCTAGCATCTTAAACTTAAATCCATCAGTTTATTAAAAATACTTTTATAAAAAAAAAACCAGACAGTTGGCTGTGTGTGTTACTGCCCTGGTGCCTACAGCTTGCACTGCCAGTGCCTCCCAGGCTGATCGGTGGGTTTGAAAGATGCTTTCAAAGAGTAGTAAACTATCTGAGGGTTTCCTTGCATAAGGAAACTAGCTAAATTACAGGCTTATTCTGACATAATATTCTTATCGTCTTCTGACATGAGCATCGAGAGCTGCAGTTTGGTTTGTCTGAGGCATTATTAAAAGCCTCAGTTTTTAACAGACTAAATTCAAAACGTTTTCAGGTGTGGTGTGCTGCCTGCAGTGGCTGGGGTATCCAGACACCCAGCTGTGCCTTGGATGCGGTGCAGATATTCCGTGCCACGTTCTACGGATTTGCTCGAAAGCCCGACCTTGGCTGCTTCACCTGCTGCCAACGCAGGCTACGAGGCACGGGGGTCTGTAACGTCTGCACCTGGCCGGTTCCTTTGAGCAGAGCAGGAGTACCCAGGCTACGTAAAGTACCAGCAGCAACCCGGCCTCGGCCACTGCTACCTGCGCCGTGGCTGCGCCTGCTGCGGGTGGCACAGCCCGGCGCTGAGCCAGGCGGCTGTTCCGTTAAAAAGCTGCCGAGCTATTTCAGTTCAGGGGGCAGCTCAGCGGCTGGGTTGCAGCCTGACCCCCCTGCCCCGCGCAGTTCTGTGGGGCGGTGGCACCTCTGCTGGAAGCTGTGGTCGCTCTGGGCAGCATTGCCGTGCTGGCTGCTCCTCACTGGCAGCTGCAGAGCAGGTTCCCCAAGCACCCCCAGCTCGGGCAGAGCTGGCAGCATCCCCCGAGGATGGGCTCTGCCGGCACCCGGCCGTGGTGGCTGCGGACTTTGCAAAACGCAGGTGGGTGCAGGTGCTTTAACGGGCGAGTTCTGTGCACCTTCAGGGCACTGACAGGTGGGAGCAGTGCCCTGTGGCTGTCAGAGCTGGGGTCTCTGCCCCTCTCGCCCCGCAGCTGGGAGGGGACGTGCTCGCTTGGTGTGCGGAGCCTGGCGTCCCCCTGTGTGCTGCTAATGCAGGTGGGACAGGACCCGATGGAGAAGCTGCCAAGATAACAGGTGCGTTCCCTTTTCCGACTGCTAGTGGACCCTAATCACTAGCAAAGCTGCAAGAGAGTTGGAGGAGCTTCTACCCTCTTGAAGTTCTTGAAAAATTTGACAGAGTTCATCAATTAAGGTTAATGATGACCAGAAAAACTCAGTTTGGGCATCTGATGGCCGAGTGCCTGTCCACTTCTGGGAGGGAGATAGACACACAAAAACTATACAGTGCATTGTTTGTTAGTGGGTGCGTAGCCCAGTTTAACTGAACCATTCTTGAAGAAAACAGAAATGTTTCAAATAAAAAGGGTTTAGAAAATGAAATCTCATCAGGCTTGCAGGGCTTATGTGGCAAATTTGTCATCGGAACAGCTTCTCAATGAGCAAAGGTTTTTTACAGCTAAAGGCACCTTAGTCATATCACTCCCCCAAAATAAATGTTTTCTTTCGCAGTGCTTGAAATAACGCAATGAAAATGGGTATTGGATGGTTCCCAGCATTCTCCGATTCCCTTTGGTTGGATCTAAATGAGATCATAAAAAAATCTTCAAACTCTCCAATGTAACAACTTCTCAGGGAGCCATGGCATCGCTTTAGGGAAGCAGCTGTACTCCACCACCAGCTCCAATTCCTGCTGGGCTGGAGTAGGAATCCCGTATTTCTCATGTGATCTGGTCTGCTAAAATGAGCTTATCACAAAGTGAACCGGGACCATAAAGGAGCGTAAGGTTCCCGCGCTGACACCGCTTTGGGGGTGACAGAGGACTACGTGTACCCCCGGTTTCCTTAGAGAGGGACGTTACTCCCACCAGCCCGGCTCTCCGTCCCTGCCCGGCTCTGAGCAGCAGCCCAGGACAAGCAGCGCGAAGGTAACCCCGCTCCTTCCACAGCTGGGCGATGGGTGGCCGGTGGTTCTGTTCCCCTTCGCGTGCTTTGTCAGTCCTGGAAGCCTCAAAGCAGCCGGCCTGCTGCGCTTGCTGCCTCCCTGTGTGTGCTTCCAGCCCACGGCCGTGAGAGGAGGGGAATCTCCGTCCGTGTCTTCCGAGTGAAGGCAGGCAGGTGAAAGAGGGGCTTTACGCGTGCCCTACAGGGGCTGTTCAGACTAAGCTTGTGGGTTTCAACTCTTAAGATCTCCTTTCAGGCAACCTTTTTTATCTCTGTCCCCTTTCACTGTTACGCAGCCTGACACAAGGCGCCCAAATACTACGCTTCAAGAAGCCGCAACCGTGTCGCTGAACCGTTCTGTGCTGGGGATAACTTGGAAGGAGGGGTAGGAAGGGGCCCAATCCTTCTCGGATGAGAAAAGCCCTTCCCACAGCCACGATGCCGGCCTCGGCTTCTGCCCCAGGTGACTGGGGGCAGCAGAGGGGCGTTGGGGTCTGGTCCCAGCGTGGCTGATGGCCGATACGGGTCTTCCTTTACAGCGAGATCAATGACGTCAGTCAGCACCCCCCTGCCAAATGGGGCACAGTCAGGTTTTTATCAGGCTCTAGTGAAACTTGGCCAACCTCCAGCACCAGGAAGGGACGGGGGGCAGGAGGAGGAGACCCCCCCCATTGCCAGCGAGCGCCTGAGTGACATGGCGAATGCGGTTTTGGCTGGCTCCCTCACGTTTCCCAGGTCTGAACGGTCATTACTGTTAGCTCAAGCAAAGCCAGGGCTTTCCTCCCAGAATAAGAATAAAGCCCCATTAAACCCACCTAATGACAACACAAATCATGTCGAACAGAAAATGGCTTGTGTTCCCTACTCGGGCTTCGGAGCCTTGCGGGCTTTGTTCTGCTTTTCCCATTCCTAATTTGCCTGTGGGAAAGTGTGCCTCCCCCCAGCCCTCTCAGCACAGCCACACAATAGCTGCTTGTTTTTTGCCTGGAAGGAATTGCTGAGCCTTTAAATAGCTGGAATTGAGTTTATTTTTCTTCTGTACTTCAGCTCATTCATTACTCCAGTCATCGCATCCTAAAAGTGAAGATTTCCAAGAGCACTGGAATCTCCCTGCTTCCCTCACACACACACCCCCCAAGACGCTATGCATCTTAAATTTTGTGCACCAGCCCTGTGTTAGAGGCACTAACTAATCCTGCAGTGAAGCGTCAACCTCCAACAAATTAATTCACATGCCATTAAGCAAATATCATCTGAGTAGTGAAGGCCAGCAAGAGCTGATGGCTACATAGCTGGCTCAAATGCAACTGGGAAGGTCAGTTATTTTTTTAAGTCAAAGCGAGACCTGGGAAGTTCAGTAAAAGCACATTAGGGCGGCCAGCTGAGCGGGGGCCGCTCGGGGTGGCTCTCAGCTCCAGCACTTTGGAGTCCAGGGCAGAGAAACACCTCAGGGAGTTGCCAGCTTGTGAGGATGCCCTCATCTCTGCCATCGCTTTAAGCTGCTTTGCCCTTCCAGGAGCCTTAACAAGCCCGTGCCTGTGAAGAGAAGGAGAGTCTCTGTGGCCTCGAGCTGCCTCTGCTCCACTGCTCCCATCACAAGCGCTCCCCCAGTGAAACGCCCGCGCTGCGGCACACGCGTGGGGATGCCGCGCTCGCCCCGCGCCTTCAGAGAGTACGGATGATGCGACGCATCCTTCGGAGAGACGAGCAGCCTCGAGCACCTCTCCAGCTCGCGCTTCAAAGGTGTAACGGCTGGTGCTAATGTCGCCGAGGTTATCTTCAAATGAGAGCCGAAAGACATCTTCTCTATTTACACTAAATGTACTGATGTGTAATGACTGATAATACACCAATACCACAGAATGCAGCCAAGTACCAACAGGAATCCACACGGAGCTAGACTAGGCACCTCCCCAGCCCTGGCCTGTGGCATAGCCTGTGTGTAGCTCAGAGTCACCTTTTCTCCTCACTGTCCTCCACAGACATTCAACTTCCTACGTGGTCTCTGGGGACCTCTTACCTGCAGACCAGGTAGCCCTGCAGGTCCTGACGCTTCCCTGACTGTCACGACCAATCTAGAGTTCTTCAGCTTCTGGGGGGGTTGCTAAGAATGTCTTGAGGTAGCAGCGACCCCCCAGGCAGGGGCTGCTGTTCAGCGCCCACCAGCCGTGACCTCTGCAGCGTTTGCCTGGCACAGCTCAGGTCTGTCCCTCCTTGCAGGCTCCACGGTGACTTCGTGCCATCTTTCCGAGCTGGCTGTTGCCTTTAAGCCATATCTGCAAGCTGGAGAAAAGTGTTATGTAGGTTACTTCTCAGCTGATCACCTTCATAAATTTTAATCTTTTGGCTTTGGAAAAAAAACAACCTTACCCTAAAAGCACACTTGTAGTGACTGCCAGCTTGATTTTGAGAAATATTAGAACCGCCCCGTCCGCTGGCAGCTGGAGGGGCCAAAGGACTCAATTAACAGCTCTCCCAGCCTAACTGTGGAAGCTGATGACAGCACCCCTCCACAATGACTGCAGACTACAGAACCCTGTGCCCTCCCGTCCAAGCAGCCCGCAGAAGCTCTCTCGGTGCTCCTCTCCCAACACCACCCTGCCTTTGGGCGCCTTTGGGCCAAGAGCTGGGGGGACACGCCGCCCACGGGGTTAACCCCGGCCACGGGGGTGCTGCAGCAGGCACAGCGCACCCTGCCCGGGGCCCGAGCCAGAGCCACGCACCGATGAGCAGAACAGGCTCCTGGAGACCCAGCAAAGGATTTCGAGGGCTCCATCTCGGTTCCCCCCTCCCCATGATGTCCCCTTCCTCTGACTTTGAAAGCCCCCCCTGCAATTATTCCAGTGCTAAGTGACCTTTCGGCATGGGGACGCTCAGACCAAGGGCTAAAGCTGCTTTTAAATGTAAAACGGTGGCTGTCAGTGGTCGGACAAGTCTCCTCTCCCCACCCAACTGCACAGACAAAACCTCTAGTCATGGCAGAGTGTGACAGGGTTTGTGGCTCCTTCAGAGCCTCCTGCCTCGGGAGGGAGGGGGATGTGGGAAGGGATGGGATGGGATGGGGTAGGGTGGGACGGGATGCGGTGGGACAGGATTGGGTGGGACGGGACAGAATGAGAAGAGATGGGATGGGGTGGGATGGAATTGGACAGGATGGGATGGGATGTGACAAGATGGGATGGGATGGGACAGGACAGGGTGGGACAGGAGGGGACAGGACCGGGTAGGATGGGACACGACGGGGTGCGATGTGATGGAATGGGACAGAATGGGAAGGAGTGGGATGGGATGAGGTGGGGTGGGATTGGTAAGGCTCTACTGCAGGTTTTAGTACAGGGCCATGCTTAAGGCACTCAGTCAATAACGCGGTTCACTTGGACAAGCAGCAGAAATGAACGGCCTGGCTTTTATGCTTGGTGAGGAAAGCAAGGGCTCTTCTGCTGTTTGCATAATGCAGTATTCCCATTTAAACAAAAAGCTGGGGTTCTGCTTGCCTCACCGTGCTTGTACGAGGCTTGGAACAAGAGTAAAGGTAGAAACTGATTTTTCTGTAGTAAACCCCTGGTTGTGGGGATGGGAGAGCTCAGCCACCACGCGGCTAAAGGAGAGGCTCAAGGCACTCGTTCCTCCTGTGGGCACAGGGACTGGGTTCAGAGACCGCAGGCACCTGAGGCACGTCCAGCTCGGGTAGCTAGGCAAAGCAGGAGCCACAGGCAGACGGGCTGAGACAGTGGGGTGGCTGCTCCTGGCTGGCTGGAAGAGCTTACCTTCGAGGCTAGTTGACTCCAAAAGCCACCCAGAGAAACTGCATCTCATCAACAGCTGCCTGGCTGCTGAAAGCTCAAGGAAGTCCACGATCCAATTAAAAAAATATCACCTGGTGCCAGGTGTTAATTCTCCTGATACAAGTCAATGTCTGGATTATGGAAATGCTGGAGTCATCCCATGGCTGCTCCCAAGGAAGCACCCACTCGGCACCGCCGCATTTAGTGCCGGAATAACAGTGCTGGGACACCCCAGTCACAACTCCCAGCAAGAGCGCAGCTCCTTCTTCTTGCCGATCCCTTCCCGGTCTGTGGCTGGAAAAGAGCACTTTCCAGGCAGGACATCTCAACGAGGACACACCACAGGCACAGGCTGATGCTTACGCTGCTCAAACAGCTTCGCTCTTCAAAGCTGGCCTCAAAAAGTGCAACGGTGCGTTTGCTCCTGGTGCATTTAAAGAGAATCTGGTAACGGAACCTTAACCTGGAAATGCCAGCAGGCAAGCTGACGAGACTTAACCAGAGCAGATATTTCTGGTGGGAGTTAGGAAGAATTCCAAGAATATTTGTAAATTAAGTGCAACACATGTAGGACTGGTATTCTAAATATACTTGTTTAACCTATAGGAGTATGCTAGGAGCAGTGGAATAGAGGAGTGAGCAAAACATGTCACGTAGAGTCCAAAAAGGAAGGGGCACACGTACATTCAAAGCAAAGCACAAATCCTTCCATTGCTGCTAGGGCCTGGGAACATCACAGTGGTGGGAGGGGGTGAAGACATCTCAGCACCCTTCCTCCCTCTGCCCTCCTCCCCCGGCTGCAGGACCAGCTGCCCTGAGGCAGGCTGAGGGGGACGGCTGACAGCCCAGAAAGGCGCTGCCCTCGGTGGGTGCTGCTGGAACAATCTGAAGCCTCCGAGCCCAGGCCTGTCCATCTGACAGCAATAAGCAGTGCGGTGCCCGTGACAGTGGAGGGAAGCCCAGCTGCATGGGCCAGGGAAGGACAAGCAGGTCAGCGGTCTGTCCTGTATGCACCGCGAGTCATTTCTTAGTTCCCATAGAAACTGGCTGCTGCAGAAATCATGTTATGAAAATGACTTCCCAGATTAAAGCTAACAGATTGGGTTTGCTCTAATGAGAGTAAAGGGACTCGTCGCTGTATTGCCCTGCGTAAAAACAGTTCCAGAGAAGTTGCAGGTACCCCCAAGGCAAGCTGCGGGCAGCGCGTGCTGCGTCGCCTGCCAAGCCCCAGGCAGGGGAGAGGAGGAGGAGGAAGGAGCAGGGACTTCCAGGTCCCACTAGCTCCGTACAGGTGGGTACAAGAGGCCGCGCTGTTGCCATCTCTGAGGGCCGAAATCTATCGTTTGCTCTACGAAAGGCAAGCCTGCAGAAGTAGCAGCAATGGATGATCATGTGGCAAGATCTCCAAGAGGCTGCAAGAAGACGATGCGCCTTGAATGGAAAGGGTAAAGGCAGCAATGGTGGGTTAGAGACACGGGTGGTCACTGCTAGGCTGCCTGTCCCTCTTACCCACATCCTGAACGGGGACACCTCGTTCAGTGTCTGCTCTCACATATGACATGGCCACCGAGTGGTCAAAAATCAGCCTTGTATGAAGACAAAGTCTGGATGAGCCAGCTTTTATGTAAGCTGCTCTCAGAAATACATGTATTATTGAATAAACCAAAGTCACGCCTCACAAAGCTCTGCAGCAAGAAAGCGAGCCGGCCTTTGGTGGAATCATTGGCAGAAACCCATGCAAAACTTAAAAAGCTTAACTCTCCCTCCATACTATTAATTCCTCGATCAAGTTTCATTTGGAAAGAGTCCACCAGAATAGAAAGGCATTTTAGCCTGATGAGAGAAATGCCACAGCCCAGGCTGGGTAGCACGGCGGAGGCCTGGGGCCAAGGCTCAGGACGGGTGGTGTGAGGACAAGCTGTGCCCACCGCCACCGCAGCCACTCGCGGCTCCTGGAAAGGCGGCTGTCGTGGTTTAACCCCCGTCCCAGCTGAAACCAGGACAGCGGCAGCCCAGATGTGTGGACCGTGCCCTGTGCCTGGTCAACCCAACACAGTGTGAGCACCTGCAGGGAATCGCTTCACTGGAAGAACTTCAGTGGGAAGTCTCCCCACTGGATAATAATCAGGCAGATCAGAGAAAAGATCTGGAAACAGATGTTAGCAGGGTGGAATTCATTTTTAGCATGAATTTGGATGTTTCTGGAAGTTGGTCCAACATTGCACAAAAATGTAGTCAAGAATACAGAAATGCTGAAGGCAATCAAATCAAACACTTTTGTTCACGCCCTGCAAATGACAGCCGGTCGTAGCGATAACGAACAAGTGATCGTTCTTGAAAAGTCCCCGTGTTCCTCGGTGCAGTGAAAGCTCCACGATCTCAGAGGCCTCCCATAAATATACTTCTGCATCTCTGCTGTGAAATCCACTCAAAATGACTATACTGGATTACCCATGACCCCGTTTCTGAGAGACTCTCACAGGAAGGCTCTACAAAACTTGAGGATGTAAAATTAAAAATCCTGGGAGCAATCTGTACTGTTGCAGAGTGTTTCATCTCCTTATGCAGCATTAAAGCGCTGCTACGCAGGCCTCGGGAATATAAACACTAATTACTGCAACCATGTAACAAAGTCATAAAGGACTTTACAGTACAACTAACAAGCAATTAGATGTTAAATTAAGCAGCAGAACGTGATGGTCTATAGTCCATCAAAGGAGAAACAAAGCCCCTCAGAAGACAGATACGGTATTTCGTGGAAGAAACGTGTAGCTCAGGAGCCTCACTGTGGCATTTGAAGATGCAGAGTGAACAGACACATGGTATTGCCAATGACTTGAATTTACGTGTACACTTAGCCTATCAATAAAGTGATTAATTAGCTGAAAGGAACATGATGGTCACTCCATAAATGAGACAGCAAAAGAAGGATGCATTATATGACATACAAGGCAGTGATTAAATGTGCAGAGGGGAGCTGTGGCTTGGGTTCTTCAGGCTGAAGCTGCCGGGCAGTCAGGGCACAGTCCAGCTGCCTACAGAGCGGCGCTGGGTCTCTCTCGGTTCAGCCAGCCAAACACAAGGTGCTTTTCCAGCTGATTTAGTACTGTAATGGGAATAAGGACACACACGTAGTTGAAAGGAACTTGTTTGGCATGGACAGGATTGGCAGGATTGAGTAAGCTCTCCATCAGGCAGCCTTTCACAGATTTCCTTCTCACCCTTCCTCCCAGCTCATGTCAGAAGAGGCTCAGATGCTCTTCGGAGCCTTGCCAGGGAAGGTAGAGGGTGATGTGAGGAAATCAGCTTTCCAGCCTACCACCTTTCTTCCTGGATGAATAATTTGTCTCAGAGTACTCCACCTCCTTCCTCTGAAACCCTCTCGCCCACATGGGTTACGTTCCCTGAGGGATCAGCTCATTTCCTGATGAGCTTGCAAAGTACACGGCTTCGTGCTCCAGCTGGCCCAGCCATGGCTTAGCACTTGGGAGCTGCTAGGAAAAATACAGTGCCAGGGTGCTGCCTAAATGGTTAGGGCCAGAACAGAGCCAGGAGATGAGTCCCATAGTAAATAAAGGTCTTGGACAGCAATCAGAGAAGCCAGGTTTTGCATCAAATCAAGGATTTAAGGAGGAAGTTTGGTCAGAAGTTAAGCTGATGTTGAGAAGACAAGGCAGGAGCCTGGACAGAAGACGAGAGGGACTCAAGGAAACCCTAGAGGAGAGTCTACCTGCCTTGTAAGGACCCGCTGAGTAAAGCCTTGGACAGCCACACGAAGAAAAGTGGAGAAGAGCAGCGTAAGGACAGCTGGGCACGTGGGGGGCCCACCCCAGCAGAGGCAGCAACGCTGGCTGCTCAGGGCGCCAGTCCCTACATTCTTCTTTGCTGTCAAAGCCTCTAGTTGCCCCTCAGAGTCAAACCTTCAGATCAGGAAAGGAATGCTCATGTTTGACTCCCAGATTGCTCACAGCTGGTCTCTCTTACTTCTGTTCAGCCATATGCATCAACTTGCAAACGAATTTTCAGTCTAGAATTTGCTTGACCCACAGTCATATGGGAGTGGAGACAATGAGTTTCAGAATTGGTTCCCAGTGTTCTTTTCCAATAGTGGCACACAAAGTACAGGAAAATCACACACACACACCCCCGCCTCGTAAAGAGCATCTAGTGCAACTTGCTAACTGGAAATTGTCTGGGACATTGACAAAATGCAATTTAATCCCACAGCGATAACTGAACTGCACCCCGAATCACAATAGCAGGGCCTTCTGACAGCACCACCGAACTTTCTCTGTAGCTTTCTCTTGCAACACCAAAGTTTTCTTCCAGTTCACTGATGCTGCCGTGCCTCTGCCGCCCTATAGCTGTGATGACTTGAGCATCCCCAGCAATGTGAGAAGAGGCTGGGACTGGCAGGTATACACACCCAGAACTGCTGCAGGCGAGTCAAGCAAATGACACATATGAAATCCGCGTATCCTGACGAGTGATAAAACAATAGAGGCATTTTACTTTTTTTTTAACCTGACTCATGCATTCACTTCCTCTGTCTGAGGGCAACACGTAGGTGAGAACACCTTTGCTTCCAATAACTGGAAGAATTTTCCCCCAGATGGAACATCCTTGGTCGGTATCTGCTGGCAAGCAGCCTGGGAAATTCCGAATATGGTTTTAAAATAGTTTCTGAAGCAGGAAGGGACCTTCAAAAAGGCAGTGAAATTTCAGAGTATTTCTGATCTGCTCAACTTAGCAATGGTGTACTACCTTCCAACCATGGCAGGTCAATGAGGAGATGTGTAGGGGGTGCTCAGCACTGCTGGGATGGAGTGAGAACAGCATGGTGGCAACAAGAAGCCTTTGTGGTGTTTGGACATTTTCGCTGACCTGTTTCTGTAACTACATGTCTTATCTTTGCCTAGAGCTGCCCACTTTCCTAGTATTTGTGTTCTTTGGGGGACCTGGAAGGGCGCAGAGGACACGGCCCAAGGGTTGGTGATGGCCTCTCCTGGCCCTGGATGACCAGCTGCCCATAACCTGCCCACGGAAGACAAAGGTGAAGAAAGATAGCGGCATGACTCAGTGCTTTTCCCTGCAGGAGAGAGAGTTTCTGGGACAGAGGAGGTCTGCCTATCGGGACCCTGCTGGGGAGGGAGCATGGGGCATGTATGGTCGTGAAGCTGTCAGTGGAAGGATAGGTGATCTCTCCAGAGAGCTGAAACGGGGCAAAGACAGAAAGCTTTTGATCACGGAGGGGGTGGAGGACGTTTCTTGCTGAGAAGATTCCTTCAAACCCTCCAGGACAGGAGCCACCAGCTCCACCTCTGACCTCCCTAACTTTTATCAAATTTCCCATCTGTGGCTGTTGCCTGCAGAGCCTTTACCAAGCTTCCCTCCAACCACCCCACTTCCCACCAACTCCTTTTAAAGGAGCACTTAAGCAAATCACACACCAGCTCCTTCCCCTTTCCTGTCATCTCTTCACAAAGCAACACAAACGCAGTCTTCCACCACTGCTTTCTACAAGGTGGAATACACAAGTCATCGTGGCTACCTCCTTCCCTCTAACAGGCTAGCACACTCAAAGCTAGCGAGAGCAGGTTACCCAGAGCTCTGGAGAAACATGGGATGGTCCTCAGGGCTCTCGGGATGGTTGTCAAAGCCCCCAGCCAGGTGGTGACACAAGGAAAGCCCAAAAGGACACAGAGCCCGTGAGGACGGGATGGTGGGTCCCAAGCCAACCGGGGAAGGAAGAGTCTTGCTTCCTCGCCAGGGCAATTCAGAGGCTGTCGGGAAGGTTGGCACTCTGCTTGTTGTCCAGGGGCCACCCTTTTGCGGGGAGACAGCCAAATACATGTTCAGCTTCCACACTGCACACGGTAAGGCCAGAGGCAAATGCAGCACAGGTGGCCATAGCTCCGCTAGCACCAGGATCTCCCAGGAATCTACAAAAGCTGTAGCAAATACTGGGCTTGGAAGGCAGAGGGGAGACCAACACAGCAACCAGCAGCACCTCCCCAGGAGAGAAGGGAACACAGTGACAGCTGCTCTACCGTGGCTCTAAAACCCAAAAGAGATGTCACTTCTTGGGGCTCTGCCAACTATTTCGCTCAAGACTGCTCAGGCTCCCACTCCATGCGGGCAGTCCCGACCAGCCTGACTCCCGACAGAAGACATACAGGGTAAGGTACCTGTCTCTCCAAATCCCAGCCCTCCCCGATGTTTGATTTACTCTGATCAGGCGTGTTCACTGGATGCAAAAGCAGGCTGCACCAACAGGATAATATACAGGTACTAAAAATTAAATACCTGACATTTAATGTTCCCTTCACATCAGTATTTTGTGGAAGCATTCATTCGCAATGACGACCTGAAGGTGTTACATTGCAAGAAGGATGCTAAAGGCAGAAAGGATTTGTGTGCGGTTTTCATCTAGTTCCTATTTCCTACGCAATTTTGGACAAAGTGACACCTTGGGATCCCTTCCAGCCCTATTTTTCCTGAGTTTATAGTGCCATTAAATATGGTAACTTCGTTGTTGTTGGGCTAGAGGCCCAATAACAATTTCCTATCTTTCTGGACAAGAAAACAGGTTTTGTTGTTTTATTTAATGATGCTATTCTTCACTGATTACATGATGTTTTAGCACTTGTAAAAATTCAGTGTCTGTACTCTGGCCTCTTTTTTTCCCCCCAAATCAAACTAATAACCTCAGTAAATTTGAAGTTATAAGTAAGCTTTAAGGAAATAGGGAGCTTAGTGTTTTGGTGAAATATCAGTGTATGTGCAACAAAATGGATTCTAGAAAGTTTCCAGGAACTAAGCTGTATTAATTATGAAAAAAAATAAGTTTAACCAGCATTTATATACATTCACAGATTCTGGACAGTTTGTAGGGACATTCAGACACCTCTGCAAATGAGCTAAAATTGGTCCATATGTCATTCTTCGTAACTATAGATTGAAATTGCATAAGAATGTGAAATTAACTGAAAAAGCAGCACTCTTGTGGATAACAATATCAAAAATTAGCACTTTTCTCAACTGAAGCCTGCACGATTTCATTAATTACCTGTCTTAACTCTGGATCTGAAATCACAGTCACTCACAAGCCCAGTGACAGGTGACAGACTGCTCTTAGCAGACACACCCCTAGTAACTAAGGAGCTGATGGTTACTGAGCTTTAAATAAAATCAAAATGCTTAAATTCTACTCCTCTGAGTGCACAGCAGCTCTGCATTCTTTGGAGAAAGACCTAATAAATTAAACAGTGAGGGTTTGGGGATTGTTCCATGATTTGACTTAAAAATAACAGCGTAATGCCTGAAGTTCTTAGGCATTGCTCTTTTGCCACAAGACAAGATTGGTCTTTCTCTTCTGAGCAGATAATTATGCCAGTTATAGATAAGATTTTACGGAGACCTCTAATATGTTACAAATAAATCTGAGGCTTGCCCGAAGTTAGGTTGGGAAAAAACGCAAACCCCAAACCCTTGGAACAGCATTAGTTCTCTTAATATTCATTACAAGCACTTAAAAAAGATGTGGAATTTAAGAAAAAACTGCTGTATCGCAACGATCATCTTGATCGATGACTTTAAAGTACCCTCACAGGAGGTAAACAAACGTAAAAAGGAAACCATAAAATACGGGAACATACGTTATCGCTCCCGAGCGCAAGGACGAGGTGGGAATCAGATGGAACTGACACTATTATTGAGAATTATACTTGAGTAAGCCCAAGTTAGCACTCTAAAGGACTGTTCATCAAAATAAGCACTCCTTTCCCTTCCTCACCTCAGAAATGGCCCCTCTCTGAAGCACCAGGCCCATGAAGCTTGTCGTTGAAGCTTCCTGCCAACACCGACTTCCCCAGGACTGAAGAATAGCTCACCAGCTACCTCTGGCTTGTGTTAGGCTATTTTAGCTTTAGCAGACCAGAAAATCTAATCTATTAGACACCAATTATATCCAGCTCTCTAAGAATTTTAAACAGTTTACAAGTGAGGTAATTAAGCACAGGTTTAGTCTCTGCTCTTGCTCCCACAGAGGTACCAAGAAGGCACAAGTCTGACAAACTGGCAAAATACAACTATCAGAATGGGAAAATGTATGGGACAATAGGATTACCAGCATCAATAAAGAAACCTTTCTGCATAGACCAGTAGCCACCAAAGAGATGCCCATGCCCAGGAGGCCAGAAATTGAATTCAGGGAGCAGCTAGCTGTCTCACTGGTGAGGATAACAGCAGTGGGTTCGCCACTAAGGGAGACTCCTGAAGGTTTCCTCAGCAGCACCACTGGGCACACGGAGGGGGACAATAATTAACAAACAGTTCAGTGCAGAAGGTGCACACAAATCCCCCTGGTCCACCCGGGAACAATTCCCCCAGCAGCCCAGAGAGCTCCAGCTGCCCTACTATCTTCCAAAACAACAGAGCTCAGCTTCTGCCCCCCACCAAATTCTGCTGGCTGTCTTGCAACAGGTGCTCTATAGAGTTAATTCATAGATGTACGTGACTTTAGCCCAGCACCTGATGTTTTAGGGAGAAACTAGGATCCTCCAAAACCCAGCTATGACAGAAGGTTGTAGCCCTCGGTAGCCAGTTACCAACAGGCGGACTCAGCCTTCAGGCCAGGTCACAGTGTGGCACCAGGAAAAGAGCAAAAAATACTGGATTTGAAAACACAAGCAACAAGACACGAAGTATTTTTGATATCTGATCCTTCTCAGAAAGCAGCAGAAACCACACCAGGTACAGAAATATTTATATGTTAAATTAACACTCTCAGTGTGCAAGACATGAAGTCATCCCTGTCACAAACAGGAAAAACCTTGAATCCTTGCCAACAGATCTGGACACCAAAGCAGGACACCTGAGGTGCCTGCAAATCTGGAAGAACCGATTTGAAATAGTATGCTGTGCTTGACTTTGATCTCTCAAATCTCAGCCTTGCAGACTGGCTGTTACGAGATCCTTCTGAAACCAAAAGCTTTCTTTCCCTTGCCCCTTGCCAAAGGTGCACTATTTTGCACAGGAGATCCTGCCCTAACATACTGAAACCAGCCTTTGCAGCATGACAAAAAAACACACCCTGACTTGTCTGAAGCTTTCCATGTATTTTGGACAGCAGCTGTCTTAGGAGTATACTGTTACCTCACACCTTGCATCTGGCAGGGTGCTAGTGGACAGTCGTGTCACCAGACAAAGTGAGGTGGGGATAAGTCAGCAAAACCTACTCTAAAGTGTTCAGTACTTGATTATAAAATTAAAATAAAAACCCCAGCCCCTTAACCTCCTGCTCCCCCCCAAAAAAAGAAGAAAGAAAAAAAAAAGGAAGAAAAAACCCCAAAAACCCCCAAGATATAATGAGATCTACCTGATGCCCCATACTTTCTTTCTAGTGGATACATGGCATCATTTCTGAACATCCTCTCCAGCTGCCTGCTTGGGGTGTCTACGCTGATATGCTCTGCTCCTTCAATGTGACTCTTCTTTCCCTGTTATGCTGCTAATTGCAATTCTACTTTAACGGCACACTGCATGCAAAACACATCATCAAAGTGGCTCCTGGCACACCACTTCTCTTTTACCCTTCAGTTCAGTGACATCATTATATTCTATCACTGTCTGTGGTAAAAATGAACCAGTTGTCCAGATCATAGTACATTAAAGAAATATTAATATTTCTTTCCTTTCTCTGGGCTTTAGCCTAATCTTGGTAAAAATGCAAGAGCCACAGCAAGTAATGCAAAAAGTTAATCTAGCTAGTGTTGGGTATATAGGAAAAAGCATAAGGACATAAGAAGCACACCATGATACTTCCTCAGAATACCCTTGCAGCCCCCAGCAACCTGTGCTGAGGGCATGAGAGGGCACCTGACCATTTAAAAGCCTTCAAGAGATGTTATTTCCCCTCCCCTCCAATGAATTTTCTAGTTCTGTCGTGTGCGTGTTTAAACAGCTTATGTCTAAATTTCTTATTGACGCAACCCTCTTTGGTTCATTACGAATTCTCAGAAACCATATCCCAAAAGAAACAATTACCATACAAATATCTTACTCATTCTGGTCTCCCGTTTTCCCCCAGGAATTAATAAAGCCTGACACATTCATATGACATACATGGAACTCAAGGCTCAGAGTTCATAACTGTCCTCCACACCGTTCATGATAGAAACCTCAGGACAGCTACTGTATTTTGAAAAATTAAGACATGAAATGGAAGGGGAAGTTTTAAAACAAAGATAAACATGTTAGGAATGAAACAGGCCTAAGTAAAGTAGCTTTGAGGCAAGAGAAGAGCTCCCCTCCACACTCGTGTTTCTCTAACCCCATGGTTTCTAGGCCATTATTATTCAGACTTGTTTCAGAAACAGCATGAATCTCCTCATGTCCTCTGTTACAGAAAACAAGTTCTACCTCTTACATAGTTGCAACTTAAAAAGTGGACCCAAAAATGGCAGAAATAAATACTACCATCATCTGCTTGAAGTGAATTACAGTGATGTACAAGAAAGCATAGTTATCTGTCAGTATTTGCCACTTACACATTTAAGACACACTTTAAAGATAAAATACAAGTAATTTGTAATATATCAAAAATTTCAGTACATTAAGAAAAACTGTTCTATTTTTAGTTAGAAGCATGTTAAGTCCAATTGCTGCTAATAAGTTAGGAAATTCTAAATGTAGCTCTACATTTAACAGAATAGCTACAATTATAAACCCTTATGTTTCATAGCCTCTTTTTTTAAGACAAAGCCTCTTTTTTTTAAGACAAACCCCTCTTCCTTTTTGAATCAAGTGCCTGACTAAGATAAACAGATTTAAAGATCTGGCAGAAGAAATAAAGCCGTTAGAAGCCTGCCCTTGTTCCCTCAGCTTTTAGAAGAGTATGTTGAATTAACATCTCTTACATTTTCCAGCTGAAACGATCATTTGTACAGGCAGTTAGGAATAAGTTAGGCAAAAGTCAGCCCACAGAAACCATCAGCGAAGCAAACCTAGAATAAAACTGTCTTGCAGTTGAAATTTAATTTGCATTAGCATTAATGCTTGGGGGGAAAAAAAGTAATTTTTTTTTATTCAGTTGCACAAGCGTGCTTGCTGACTGCCTTGGCAACAGCAGCCTGCACACACTCCTGCCTGCCCCGGCCCCACAAGGGTGCTTACTCAGACATAACCTACTGCGCAGTCTCTGAAGCCATCAAAATAACCATTTAACGCCGCAAAACTATCAAAATATGTAATTCCTACACACCTGCATCCAGTAACACAATGTTCCTCTCCTGGAGGACAAACACCCTCATGACAACTTGAGGACATGTGTGGAATAACCATCTTCCTCCTGGCAATTCTGTGTCCCCCTTGCTTTCACAGCTTACGCAACAGCACATGATCACCACAAGCAATTGCTGGGCTGCTATTTAAGTAGCTTCAGGGTGACCATGAAGACAGATAAAAAATACTCTGTGGACATCTCCAAAATTTGTCTTGCGCCATGCCTCAACTACTAGCCCAGGAACCTAACAGCCTGGTACCTAGCAAACAACACCTTCAGCAGAGCAATTTCTTGCAGCACTTGATCTCACTCTGCACTGCTCTCGAAAGATCAGCATTTCTCCCCTCACACTGGCCGGGAAACAGCTTCTTGTGTAGCGTTACTTTTCAGCTGCATCAGGTGGCAGAGCTGGTGGTACAAAGGAGAAGGCAGGATGGCCCAGCAAAGAAGAGGAAGGCTGGGACTGCTGCTGGTGCTGGGAGCCCAGTCTGGAACATTTTAAGCTGAAAGGCAAAGCTGAGAGTGGTTCGATACTGACAGGCAGAGCAGCCCCTACTTGCCAGTAACAACTGCTACAGACAGACCAGGACTGCCTTCACAACCTACCCGGGCAGAGCACGCAACCCCTGCAGAGATTAATTCATCTCACTGAAGGCTTATTATCTGGAAATTCTATGGTAGCCATCAATCTGAAGTGGTTATCATCCATACTGCCTGTTAAATGTATTTCTTAGGACAGGCTGTCACACCTTTTTCAGGTCCTTGCTTCTCCACAAAGCTACGTGGTCTAGGAGTAACTGCTAAAGGTAGGAAATTCCACGTTTGTGTGATGGCTTGCTCCTCCTAGGGAGTACAGCCTGAACTGTTTCACAAGTGATGAGATCCTTGCACATAGGTTCAGATTCCTCATGAAAGTGCTCTGTGTGATGAAGGAAATAAGCACTGGACAAGTCAGCCAGCCAGCCAGGTTCCCGTCTGCACTGTTGTGACGCGAGTGCCTTTTGCCCACTGCTCCATGTCCTGTACGCGGTCACCTCTTTCTCACTGCTGGACTGACAAGAGTTTTTTGCCTGGCCTGACCTTTAAACACGGAGGTGAAGGGGGATGGGACAGAAAAAGGATTGCTGCCAAAGACCAATCCAAACCGTTCCCAAGCTGGCAATTTCAGGATGGAGTGGACAGGCATGCAGCTTCCCATTGAAGGATGCTACACCTTTTGGATCACCACTAATAAAAACAAGGACTGCATAAATATAGGGAAAGTTCAAACCACTGAGAGCGAGTGTCAGTCACCACTTTGCGATGGGGAAAACTAAGCGTGCATAGGCAGCTTCTCCAAGGGTCTGCAGCTCCAGATAATGTCATTACGGAAAGATCTTTCTGTATCAGTCATGTCCTTTAGCATCAGAAAACCAAGGCAGCAATCCCAAAGGTATACACAAGGTGCCCAGCTTCCAGAAACAGCGCAGTGTCCCTGTCAATGGCCGAAGGCACGTAGGCCAGGGCTCTTGCTCAGCCACCTTCCCTGTAGGACACACTGATAGGATACAACAGAGATGCTCCAAGATGTGCCTCTGCTGGGCCAGCTGTACCAAGGGTTTAATCAAAGGTTGGTCCAGCCCTTGTAGCAAATCATGCTGGCAAGGCAGCAGGCGCATTCCCTGTACTACCACCCTCATACATGGAACAGTACCGCATGCCCGCAGAGCCTCATCCCACTTCATCAGCTACCAGGCTAAAACCTGCATTTTAGCTAGCTAGAATTAGTTATCTGCATTTTTATTCAAATCCTGCATGTGAAAAAGAACATCCTACGTCCAGAGCTTTCAAAACACATCGGGAGAAAAGCAGAAGTACGAGGCCCCTGCTTCAAGAGCCCTGCCCTCCTCAAGAGCCTGAGGACATCGCCCCAAGCCCCCCAACACCCCAACATCTCAGGTCCCTACAGGCCATGAAGGAAAGCCAGCCACACACTTCAGGCTATCCTAAAGTGTTGCGCCAGTGGCCCCTCTGCTTTTAAGCTAAGGAGGCTCCAGCTCAAGTGTCTGCACTGCTCCCAAGCACTGCCAAGCAGCCCTCTGCATGCTTCCAATTCCTCCAAGGGTAACAGTTACTACCTTTAGAGCAACTGCTAAAACAGATGAAGCAGAACTGTGAGGTGCAGCAATAAAGCAGATCAATGAGTACCAAAGAGAAGACGAAAAAATTAGAATGATACATTTATTGTCAATGGCTATTTCTGTGTAATTTGTATGGATCAGGTATTTGGAAAAGGGATAACTGACACGTAGGGAAAACCACACACTTCTCCTTAGCCTATTCTTGACTACCAGCCAGAAGATGCTCAGTTTGTGTGCTCTGCTCTCCAGCACCTTCATTCTAAAATCAATTTCCTGTTTCAAAGCAAAAAAAGATCTTTCCATTCTTCTCCTTAAAAACACAAACTTCTGCAGGCCAAGCCACCTCATCGGCAGTAAAAGCAGTGTCTACTTTTCACCACTGTGGCCTTGTTAATGGCAGGCATATCAGTATGCTCTTGGGATTTCTCACTATAGTCATCAAAGTTTATCATTGCTTAATAAAATGCTATTACATTTTTGGGGGCCAACTAAGATAAGAAGAGACATTACAAAATTTTCCACAGAAAGATCATGCCAATAATTTTGGGTTTCACGTATTATAGCAAACATCCTGCGTTTGCAGCACTACATATATAATATATATTAAACAGGCTAAACTACTCACAGTTCAAGCAATGTTCACTGATCTTTTAAAAATGGGTAGTAAACATAATAAATCAGTGTTCCACGAATTCTGAGCATTGCCTGCAAAGTCCACAAAGATGATAAAATGGTGCTAGATTGGGACTGTTGGAAGGATTGAGACTTGTTTCTAATCCAACAGAAATTTAAAATAGCTTCTGTAAATGTACAGTAGCACTTTTCAACTCATGATACATGAAAATTGATTATGTGTAAAAGCAGATTGTTTCCAACATCCTGAAAACACATAATGACAGAAAAAAAACCCAAGATAGGCCTAAATTTTGTTTTGTGAAAAAGACCACAGGGTTAAAAAAATCACACCTCATACAAAAATAATATTTAGCAAGGTCTGGAGAGATCTCATTTCCCCTAGGAAAGTAACCCTGTTTTGAGACATACCATTTTTTAAACCAAAGAGCATTTCTCATCCCTGTTACACTTCACTGCTAAGAGAGAAAAGTTTCTAAATTTAACTACTCAGCAGGTAGGCACTTGTTTTCCTGCAGCAAAATTATTGTTACAGTATCTTGCAGAACTATAAAACTCTGTCCTATGCTACTTAGCACTATTTACCTCTTTAGATATCACTACAGGTACAATTACGTGTCTCAGGGACCGTTTTCAGGATGTCTACCTGATTTAGCACAGGACTTATCCTCACTGAACCTGTCACAGATTTGCTAATAAGTTAGAATTAATTAACCACATTTGATTTTACACAGTTATTTTAATAGGAATATAGAGTTATAAGAAATATTTTAATGAAACTTCTATTTGTACAGCTATAGCTGCTATGAAATCCTCTGTATAACCCCGTACCAAGGCCGGAGGAATTGGTCAGAATCACCTAGTAGGAATGTTTAGAACTTAGATAACGGACTTAAGATTCAAGATGATTGTTTATATGTAACCTAGGAGAATGTACTAAAATGTCAAAATGGGAATTAATGTGAACTGGGTAGAGTCAAGTGAAGCAACTCATAGTTACCTGTCAAGAAACAGTTACCTTAAGTGAAAGGTAATTCCGGCAGGGGGTATCGCGACCACTGACTCAAGTACCACCCACCCGGATAATACCCCAGACCCATTTCTAGACCTTTCTAACCTTTACTGCGCAGAATTGGATATGGGAGGAGAGTATGTTAATGATTTTCGGGAAATATCATGATTCTGCATGAATATTTAATGAATATGCATGAATAAGTTCTATATAAGGTGCATGATTTTGAACCATGGTGTGCGTTGATCGTGAGAGGCCTCACTTACGCACCCGGCCATCAATAAAGAAGCGTCTGCTTATCTACATCACATTGGTGTCGGTAAGTTCTTCATTCCGAGATTTCGGTAACAAACCCACTAGGGTTTTCTCTAATTTAGTTGCAGACATCCCGCCCCGAACCATCCTCAAGGGCACTTGCTTTTGAAATCATTCTTCCTCTGTCTCCTTCTCCCTGCCACCAGGACGCCCTCTCCCAGCTGCACCTGCCCTTTTCTTCACCCCATTCCAGCACCTTCCTGGAGACCCCACCTGCCACGCCGTGCAGCTCTGGCTGCCAACCCCCAGGGAAGGACCTACCACCTCCCTCTGCCACTGAGGGCTACTCACTGAGCACATTTACGTCTCCTAGCCGTGTTATTACTCTTTTAGCTTTTAATAACTCAGCTCAGACTGGCCGGGGCCTAGGCCACCAGGCAGGGCCTCTCTTCGGGGATTTATGGCACACCACAGCGCAGGGAGCTGCTTTTAACCTTCTCTGCGTCCCGCGGCGGGGCGCTGCGGCCTGAAACCAGCAGGGAGGCCTGTGCAGGCCGCCTGTGGCCCCCACGCATAAAGGACACGAGTGACACGGCACCAGCCTCTCAGGGTGCCGGGGCTGCCCCCCAAAGCCCCCCCACAGAAAACAGCCCCCCACGCACGGCGGGGCCTGGGCCAGACAGGGGCCCGCCCGGAGCGGCGGGGGGGGTGGCCGGGCTGAGCGCCAGCGCCCGCCCGCTCCCGCCTCCTCCTCCTCATCCCCCCTCCCCCTCCCGCCCCGGCGTGCGTGCGTGCGTGCGCGCGCCCTGCTCCGTGACCCATTTCACTGAACAAAGGATTTTGCTGGAATCTCAGCGCTAGACCTAAAATGGCGCCGGCACGCTCGGCCGTCCCCCTCCCTCCCCGCCCCGCGGGCACCATAGAGATGGGGCGGGCCGGGGCGGCTAGAGCGGCCGCTCCCCGTGCCTTCTCTACGCGGCCGTAGTCCGGCCTCGCTGGTGCGCGGCGGGGGAGGGGGCGCGGGCCGGGAAAGGCGCTGTCGCGTCATGGCGGGCGAGGGCGACTCTGAGCCGAGGAAGGTAACGGAGGCTGGATGGATGTACTGGGCGGGGGGGCAGTGCGGCGAGGGCCCTTCTCGCCCCGAACGTGGCCGTAGCCCTCCCTCCTCTACGGAGCGCTGCCCCTATGCCCCGCCAGCAGCCCCTCAGGCCGGGCCGGCTGCGGGCGGGCGGGCGGCTGAGGGAGCTCGGGCGGCGGGAGGCGGCGGGGCCGGGTCTGGAGCCCCCCAGGCGCAGGGGGGTGGCCGTGCGTGGGGGTCTCCACGCGTTTGAAGGTTTCCTTGAGCGCCCCGCTGAAGCGCTGCCGGGCGCTGGGAGGAGGAAGACGAGGAGGAGGAGGAGGAGCTCCCCGCGCCCACGCGTGTCGGTGGCGCCAGCAGCGCTGAGGAGAACAGGGGCTCTCGCACACCAGTCTTGAAGCCCCGCAGGGTTTTTCTTCTCCAGAGGAAATAACGGGAAGAGCACACAGAAACCCACGCAGGGCCAAGTGAAGGGGGGTGCGTGTGCACATGTTTCCCCACAGACCCTCCTCAAGGCTTTCTCCAGGCTGAAACACTGCCATGGCGCTTGAGCCTATGTCACGGCAGCAGTTAGCGTCGCAATCAGTGATTTCAAGTATAGCAACAGGTGAAATACTATTTTAAAAGGCTGCCTCATGCTGCATGGATGTGGCAGGGATACCTTCTTAGCCAACAACAGCAACATATCGCATGACTTCTTCCATATGAGAGTACTTGAAATTACTCATTAGGAGATTAGACCAAATCCTGTTTGTCTCACTTGTACGCGGGGATTATGTGGAAACAGCTGATGGGTGTCCATAGGGAACATGGATAAAATTATTGATGGGGATTTCCGTGCGTGCATACAAATCCAGCTGTTGTCAGATGCTTGCCATCCCCATTACCAGTCAGACCTCTCACAGTGTCTCACAGAGCCGTCAGCCCTCCACAGATAGTTAACTATAATACTTCATCTTCAAAATATACTTTGTCCAAGTACGTAGCTTTACCAAGAAAAACCAAAACCATTTTAAAAGCATCTTACACAAGAATTCAGTTGGCACAGTTGCACATGTGGTATTTAATGGTCTAAGGGTTTAAACACGATAGAATGTAGATGAATTTTCATGCCCTAGCGAATTAATAGCAGAAAGATGTGCAGATGTTACTACAGTGTAGCCACATTAACCCTGACCAATGTTATCTTGAGGCTTTTCTGTACGTAGTTTCTCACTCCTGCTTGTGGCACCAAGGTGCATTTGCAAGGATGTGTCAGGTGGGAAATAAGAGTTGTATTCCAAGTTAGAAGGCTTAGATGATGCTGGAGCCAGCGTAGGCACCTCTGAAATGCAAAACATGTTTGTCAGTTCACATTTGGGTTTATGAATGCCACATGTAATTTCCATTTGAAAATTAAATAGAAATATTTAAATAGAAAATAGAAAACTGATAGATGCTAGCTAGGGTAGGTCACAGATGTGCGACAGTGTGTGAAATAGTTCAAATAATTTTTACTGGTAGGTTCGTTTAAACCTTATCTGTTGTATATAGAAGAATTTCTGTGTACAGCCCCTGCCTATACGTAGGATTAGGCTAAAAATTACTGGTTTATAAATGTTTTTATTCAGTGTTCAGTATAAGGTTCTCTGCTACTTGAACAATCTCCAGTAACTTTGCTTTTTTTTTTCCCCAAGCACATTTGCCTTTTCAGGTACTAAAATTATGTGGCATAACTGATGGCATAATTGATTGTAACCTTGCCTGTTTGTTGTGATGTCTGTTGGCTTTGAATAAAGATCCTGGATTCTTAAAGGTTTTCTCCATTCCTTTTTGGGGGAATGTAAAGGAAAAAATGAAATCGTTCCTTTGTAATATTCAATAGAAAGGATGGATCAACAGGTTTGTACAAAATGATGTTGCCTAAATCAATAGTTAACTCTTTGGAAACTATTCCTGACGCAGCTGTGTATGTTCCCTTTTCCTCAGATATAACCCTGGAAGTAGGAAATCCTCAAGTGATTATTTCTGACTCCTCAGACAACGAGTCAGTTTTACTGTGGAGTTGGTATCGTAGACTTCTACAAAAGCAATTTTTTAAATCTATGGTGTGGTTTTTTTCTTACAGTCCTTTAAACTCCTAGGATTTCTTGATGTCAAAAGTGTCCCATGTGCACGAGAGTCAGTGCTCTATGGATCCCTGGGATCTTTAGTTGTGGGTCTTGGACATTTTTTAGCAACCAGTAAGTACTTACTCCTTCTAGTTTTTAGATATATATTTCTGCAAGGAAAAATTGATTTGTATGTGCTGTTAGGTTTTGTTAATAATGGGAAGTCATCCAAGGTTTTTTCTGAGGATTTTTGTTTTTCTTTCAGGTAGAGTTAGAAGATCTTGTGACTTTGCAGTTGGTGGCTTTATTTGCACAATGTTAGGATACTGGTATGTAAAACTCTTCTTGAATTTTCACAGACCTATGTTGGCTGCTTTGTACAACATGATCCCCGTGTGACCTTTCACAGTGTTTTAGAAACTCCATACAAATCTTGCCTGGCAAAGCATCCTCTTCCTTCTCCCCCAAATATTTATTTTTTTAAAGGAAGAGAGTTCAATGTCTTTGAATTTTTGTTATTTTTTTAAAAAACCTTGCTATTGTTTCTTGAATCCTAAGAGGTCAAGCCACCCAGTTACTTCAGTCTTTCTTAATTCTTTCTTTTTTCCTTCACATATGCCATCCTTCTGTCCTAATTATAAAGGCAGCATACTACAAGGTCATTAAATTAATTTCCATATTGCAGAAATTAGCATTTTCCATTGGGCTTGTATATCTTGCTCCTCAGTGGCTGCGTAATGTTTGCCTTAAAGAAATAGCAGTTAGCCAAGTATTTTCATGGTGCATCATTTCATAATGACTTTTACTACCGTTATTATATGTGGTTTCAACTTTTCAGCTGGCTGAGTAACTCTGATTTGTCACGTATTAAGCAGGGAATTATGTTTTCTTTTCATCCCCTCCTCTAGGTTTTACTGCAGGTACAATTTGGCCCAACAGAGGATCCGCCAAAGAGTGCTTAAAGAAGGAATGAGAAACAAAATTTTATTTGAAGGCAGTTCTCTTGATCCAGAAAGAAAACAAACTGGCAATGAAAGAAGTGATTCATAGCCTGCTATGGAGGAATTGTGGGCTAATACAGCCGTGGGAGAAGGTGGTCCAAGAATGGCAGTCTTCCCTGTGAATGGGTGAGGTGCCTGAACCTGATAAATCATGCTGGTTTTCCTAGCAAATCCAAGCAAGAAATTCATAGCAAATCTGTGAAGTCGGTGTACAAGCTTGCCTTTTTTTCATGTATGTGTATGACTATGTACACAGTGAGAAATGACCTCCTACCACACATTTGGGAACCGATGGGGTGTATTGCAGGCACTCGGAGGATTAATGACAGTGTTTTGGGACTGTGTTAACTTCCATTATAAACTGAATGGTTCGTTTTAGCAAAGTTCTAATTAGATCTCATTCAAATACAGAGAAGTATTTTTATCAGCTGTTGTCTTGAGTAAATGGATCCTTCAGTGCTACTGTTAATTGTGCTGTTTGTAAAACCAGGAATATTTGAACAGTAGGTGAATTCTTTGTTTGTGCAAGATGGGTGATATCAGTAGCCTTTGTGAGATTTCAGCTGCAAAATAACTTCAGATAATGTGTATACACTGTGAAGTTGAAGGATTTCCATCTTTGTTCTGTGTGAAACCAAGAATAAAACCAAATTTCAGAAGCAGTCTAAGGTATGTAACTAATCTTTTTACTCGATTAAAAATCTTGCGCTTCTGTTTAGGGCATTGCTTTACAATTGGTGGAGTAATAATTTTTTTTAGTATTTTTTGTAAGTACTGATGGTCAGTAGGTTTTGTGGGGTTTTAAATCAAAAAAGGCATATTCTACTTGTATATTTCACGGTACACGTTCAGTTGAAATTATATAGTGGTACTTTTTTTAAGGAAACCATCTTACTTGGAAATACAGTGTTAGGTCTAATTGCATATTGGTAAAAAGATGAGTGATGGGTGTAACATTCCTTGCTTCTGTTTACATCAGTGACACAATGTATTTATTGTTTTCACAAAATGATTTATAGTGTATTATGCTGTAAGCACTTTTTGGTCAGGCATTCACTGAGCAAAAATAGTCCTTTCCCCCCACCTTATACTTTGTCTGAGGGAGTTTGTGATCTGTTGTTAACTCAGGTTGGTGTGGGGAGGTTTGGGAATCCAGTTGTAAACAGCCGCGTTGCTCTACTTATTTAATTTGGAAATACACTTGAAAGCATTAAACAAACATGTTATTTACACTGAGATAATTAAACTTTTACCCCCTGTGGATTAGCCTCTTACAAGAGGAAAACAAACCTGTACACTCTGTTTCCTTTTTTCCCCTCTTCCTTTCGTTTCTTCTGGAGAAAACAATAAAAAAAGGTTTTTATGGAGGCCATTCATTTTAATAATTTTACGTGTAAAGACTCCAGAAAACCTGAACTAGCGCAGTGAAACACTTCCTGCCCTCACTGCAAAGTCTAAACTCAGAAGTTAACAGTTAGTTAACTTAATTCTGAAGAGCAAAATGTTTCCCCTGGTTCTGTGCTGGGGGTGGGGGGAGGCTCCTTCCCTTTGGGGTGGGAGCTGTTGCCTCGTAAAGCCCTTGGAGCAGCAGTGGGGAACGGAGCGAGCCACAAACCAGGACTTAGCAATGGCCTATTTTAATACATGGTTGAGTTCTTTCCTATCTGACCTAAGAAAAGGAACTGCAACCTAAGCAGGGGGTCTTTTGGCTGCGAGGTCATAGTTCAGCCGGGGAGTTTAGGAAACAAAAGCAGGCAGATGAAAATTTACTCTTTGGCAAAGAGCAGTTGTAGAGAAAGAAGAGAATGCTGGTTTGTACTGACAGGAAAAAAGTCAGCATGCACATAATGGCACCCTTCAAAATGCACAAGTACTGTGACTGATGAGAAAAAAGGAGAAGCATCATGAGATTCTGTAAATTTAAAAAATCTGGGGAAAACTGCAGCATTAGATCCTCTCCGGTGTTGTTTGGTGTTGGTTTAAGCTACTGCATTTAAGGATATTAGCTCAACAGCAGCTTAACTACAGTATTAGCAATTCTGGCCAGTAACTTTGACATGCCAGATGTATCTGCATTGCACAGATAACTGATCTAATACTTCTGCTCCACTGTGCAAAGTGTAAAGTGAGTATGCCAGATGTTAACAGAAAAATGGGGAAAGAGGCGATGTGCAGGCAGTGTGGCCGGCACGTTTGAGCTTCCTTAGCTAGTAAAACTTGAGGTGGAATTGAGCTAACCAAAAGTCGGAGCCTTCACTGAGGGGGGCGGGGGGGTTACGGCGAGTAAGCTGTGAGCAGGACTCAGTGGGGGTGGAATAGCAGGGGGAAGAATGCTCATGGTTAAACGTGCAGGGGAAAGTCTGGCATAATTCCTCGCTACAGCTACAGCTGCTTCTGCGCCAGCTATGGGAAGTGGATTGAAAGGGACTGATGGGTTACAACCCCCTGTTGAAAAGGTGAAGGACAGGACAAAACCCCCAAATCTCAAAGTTATTAGTTGTCAGAAATTAGGGTACATTCACAAGAAAACAAAAAATTGTTGTAACTTAATAGGAGTAATCTTAACATTTGAAAACAATTCCCTAACTATTTTTTAAGCTAGTGAGCCATATCCCTATTAACTCTAATTTTTTTAAATCTAAGTTATTGGTGGAAATACACAGCATCCATCTGTGTTTTATAGTCAGACTTGATATCTTTAAGTGTTGCTGCTAATGACAGATGTGATAGTTCTTGTTTTAACAAGGTTCAAAATATTTCTCAAATTAAAGCTTACCAGACAGTTCCCAGAAAGGAAGAGAAATACGAATTTTGAAGACGTTTGGGTTTCAGCCCCTCTGAATGAGAGAATGAAGTATAGGAACTTTAAGCTATAAAGTTGCTAAAATCCTGTTTATTTTACTGAGTTAACGTTACTTGGTGACTTCCATGGTGACTGACAAGCACGCTTAGCTTTTATCCCTGAAGTTCAAATCCTCCCTTGAAGCAATCTAAACCACCACCAAAATAAACAGGTGGGTTTGTGGCCCGTTGTGCTCCTCCACACCTTGCTCTTCCCACTCCCCCCGGCAGCGATACTTTTGGGAAAAGGTGCTTGCAGGAGCGCACGGCAAGGGCGCCTGTCCTCCAAGCCGTTCCAGAAGGTCACCGTCAAGGCAACGGGCAGGAACACGGCAATCTGAGGTGAATTGCTATCTCCATTAATAGAGATGTGTGCGAGCAGATGTGGCTGCTCCTCAGCGCCTTCACTAAAGCAAATGTCCATGCTTCAGCCACCGACCATTGTGCCAGGCTCAGCACCCAGGAACCGTTTGGAAGTTGGCAGCAGAGGCGATGATAAGCGTCACCCCAAACTCGTCATTTACAGCTGTACCCAAGCAGAGATTTTTGGGAGGCGTTGGCTCTCCCTGCATTTTGCAGGCTTCCAGGCTGGTCTGTGTGCACCACCACCCACCCCAGATCTTCCCGTGCTGCAAAGGAAAGGTCACCTCCTGCCACGGAGCCTGGCTCTTGGTAGGGTGATGTTTTATTTCATTTTTTAAGTGGGCGAGGGGAAGTACATTTGTTATTTCTGGTGTAAGCAACCCAGGTAACAATGAAGTACTGTGGGAACTGGGTTGTAATGAGCTCCCAAGTGAACGATTTTTGCCAGCTTAGTGGACTAATCCCCGTACTTCTCTCATTCCTATCCAAGCGTTTAACGCAAAAGCTCAGTGGTCACCAGTGAAAGTTGTTTGGTTTGCTCGATTTAAAGTTTGAAACAAATAGATTTTGGAAAACTGATCAAAACAAAGGTTTTACAGTATGTTTGGATGATGCTTCAATGATTTTTTTTTTTTTTTTTTAGTTGAAGAGCAAAGAATTAATTAAATGTCAGAAGTGGAGCTGAGTTTTAGTTGACGTGACTCAAGGCCTTGCAACATATATACTTACGCTTAAAATGGAAATATTACACTAAGCAGGCATGGCTGCTAAACCTTCAGATGGGGGCAGGGGAGCAGGCTCGTGAAGGGAAGGTAGAGCCTTAGATGAGATGATGGGAGGAAAATGCAGATTTTTTTTCATGGCTGGCAGCACCCTGGTTAAAACTGTTAGTAGGCCCCCACGTTTTCACGTGCTATTATTTTTTCTGTGTGGGCTCACAGTTTGCCTGAGAGCCATCCAGCAGCGGGTCTGCCTGTTCCCGCAGGAAGAGGTCACAGCATCCCTGGATCTGCTCGTTTGAAAGGCTTAAGAGCAGCTTGTTCTGAGGAAGATATTTTAATCCTTCCAACTTCTGTCATCTATTGTAAGCGAGACTGCCTCAGAGCCCTCCGCTTCCCCGGCCGTGCCAGGAGCCCCCGGCAGCAGCCACACCGTGCCGTGGGAGCAGCCAGACAGCACTGCAGGGCTCTTTAGACTGGCCACAGCTCCAAAAATACCGAGCCTGCATAGCGTGGTGATCTATTTAACAGAAGCAAAGGTTCCCCCTCTCTGTCTTCATGCTCTGGAGAGAAGGAAATGCTGGTTTGCTTATTTTTTTTAACTCCTTGTTTATTTTGTCAAATGCTGTTAGATGGCAGGGGAGCTCTCAGCCATGGTGGCTTCTCTCCCCAGACAACAGATCATCTCTCCCGTTGATGGCACATGGCTTGTGATCAACTCCGGTGATCACTGTGTGCGTTTATCCATGAGACATCTTGGTCTCCACGCACAGGTTTTTGGAGTTCACCTACAAGCTTTACAACTCCAGCTGATACTCATGCTTTCCATCACCCAGGTCAAGAGCTCTTACCACCTTCACCTTCCGCAGGTGGCCAAACACCATGAGACAGATCTTCCTTTACCACCCCATCACTGTGACACTGCACAGATGCGGTGGAAACGGGATGAGAGATCCACCCAGCCCATTTGCCTGTGGCTCCTTCTGAGCAAACTCACAGCCAGGGCGCCCACAATCCCCGCTAACAGAACATTTAGGATACATTACTTCAGTGATCTAAGGGAAGCTAACGTCCCCTTCCCCGTCAGGAAACATTCAGGCTCTGGCTGAGATGATAGCAGCAAAGATGAAAAGCCAATAACTATTTTGTTATCAGGCAGATACATTATCACAAATGGCTGTGGCAGGAATCCTTCATAAAGCAAATATACAGCAAAAAAAAATATTCCAGCGATCTGCTCCTCAAAACAGAGGGGATGACACTCTGTTCAGGCCCCCCCCCAAAGAAATCTGGAGCTACCACTGTTGTGCTTGTAACACTTTCATCCAACATTTAGAGCCCTCGAGGGTCACCCTGAGGCAGCATTGGGAGGCTGTGACAGAACTCGTTTTACTTTCTCAGTTCCGACAGTTTCCAAGTGCCGCCTTCTTCAGCAGCGGCCAGCTCGGGCTCCCAGACGGGTAAAAAGAGCTCAGCCTTTTCTTCCTAAACCTCACCAAGGCCCTGTGAACCCCGGCTGCAGAGGGCTTCTTACCCCCACTGACCAGCACGATGGTCCTCTCCATCCCCAAAGCCGGTCACCGTTCATTTCTACTCACCATTTTCTGCATCACTATTCATCCTACTGGGGATACCACCAGCATGTGCACTCTCAAGATGTATCTCAGGAGCATCTAGGTGGGTCACAGAGTCCCCAGCTACCACAGGGCCAGCAAGCCGCTCCCTCAGGATAACGTTCAGTTCAAGCAGAGCCACGGGTGCCCCCGTGCACACACACACTCGTGGACACACGCGTGCGGCCGTGCTGCCTGCGCTTCAGGAATGCTCCGAGAGCTGCAGGGCTGTGAGATGCCGCAAACCACAGCCCCGTATGAAATCGCCTACTCCCAGTATGGCAGCAAACCTGACAGAATTCATAGTTACCTGCTGGTACATCAGTTGATACATCAGCAACACCGTCCATCTCCTGGTGACCTCCCATGGGATCCACACTAACTGCAGCTCCTAAGATACAGCCACCATTCAAGGAGGAACCCATGCACTCCCTCCTTGCCCCCTACAACCTGTTGGTTGCTTTCAGCAGTGTAATTTTCACTGGTTTGTTCCGGAATTAGACGGACAAGGATACTTACACTTGGTACTTGCTGGATAATCCACCTCTCAAGGCAGTATCTATAAAAGCAAGATCATTCCTGAAATCTTTTCTTCATTTTCTGTACTAGGATCTGCCGAAAGAAACTGTTGGGAGTCTCTAGTTTCTCTTCTGTGGGTGTTTCTTTAAAGGAAAAAAATAAAAAAGGACTGGCCAGCTGCCAAGCCATGGAGGCACATAAATATCCCGGGGCTGTGCCAACACGGCTGCCGAAGCGGTAGCAGCAGCCCCCTCCCGAGGATGTCTGGGACCCCCCAGGGAGATGCTGGTTTCTTTGGAAGCGTCTCCCGGCCTCCGCTTTCTTCACCACTGAGCAAGACCGTGGAGTTTTCCTCAATGCCAAGCAGGGCTGGGCTCAGCGTGCTGCCCCGTGGACCGGAGCACTGAGTCAACCACGATTCCTTCCACCTTCTCCTTCCTTTCCAAGAAAGCAGCTCCTGCCGCAGCCACGTGCAGGAGCCAGCCGGGCAGCCCCAGCGCCGGCAGCCCCTGCTCTGCGCGGGAAATACTACTCCTTGTAAAAAAGGGACCCGCAAGTTCTTACACAAGGTGTGACTGAAGGAAGGCCCTAGGTCTGGAAACCAAATGCGTTTTGTGACAATTTAAGTGTTTGTGCCTTCTCTGCTATGTAAGTACTAAAATAATTCTTATTGCGCCATCCCAGCCACTTTCTCTGAGGTTTCTCAGCAAACAGACAGGATGCACAAGACATTTAATTTGCACAAGTTGTTACATCTAATGTTTCTTTTTAGGTGCTTGGCTTGCTATTTAGCAATAAATTAGATTTTTTAAAAAAATATTATTATTTTTATTATTATTATTAGTGGTGGTGGTTTTGTTGTTGTTTTTGGTTTTGTTATTAGATGATGATGATGATGATGATGATGATGATGTGGCTGCTTGCATACTGGAGTGTCCACCGGAGGCTGGGAAGCAGCTAGCTGAGTAGCCGTCCTGCTGAAAAGGATGGGGCTCGCAGTGGATGCCAAGTTGAACACAGGCCAAGAGAGTGTTCTCACTGCAAATAAGGCAAACCACAGTCTGGGCTCCATCAGGAAGTGCGCGGCCAAGAAATCAAGGGATGCACTTATCCCCCGGTATGTGACACTGCTGAGGCAGTGTGTCCACTGTTGCTGTCCAGCTTTGGGCCTCCCAGTCAATGAGGATGTTGAAAAACCACGGAGGCTCCAGTGAAAGGCTCCCAAGGTGGTCAGGGAGCTCAAGTGCACACCCTCTGGAAAAGCGGTGGAAGGAGTTGGACTTGGTCTGGAGGAGCAGGCTGTGGGGTGACCCGGTAACTGCCTGATACCATCTGCAGGAGCCTCTTGATGGTTGCAGGTGATGCAGCAGGGGCAATGGCCACAAACTCTGGCTTGGGAGCCAGACAAGCTGTTTTGCTACGGGGGCAGCGCAGCGCTGGAGTAGGTTGCGCAGGGAGGTCACATAATTTCCACCCTTGCAGGTTTTCAAGCTTCAGCCAGACAAAGCCCTGGCTGACCTGCGTACGCATGCCAGTCCTGCTGCAAGCCGGGGGGTGGATGGCATCTTCAGCGGGCCTTGCATACAGCATTCCTGCCGTCCTGGGACCTACTGAGAGACGGAGAATCTGCAAAACCCAAGGCACAAAAAGCCCACTGTGGTGCAGAGGACCACCCATGCAAAGCAGCATCCCATTTTGCTTTGAGGAATTCATTCCCTCTGATGCAGTGCTTGCGGGCTGGAGGCCCGGCAGCACCCCGGGTGCTGCGGCAGCAGCAGGGAGCATGAAGCAGAGAAGACCAAGTGTGCACGACGTGAAGGTGCCAGGCTCTGGTACGTCGCCCCGCTGCTCGCCGCCTGCACACGATGCTGCCTGTGCACTCGCCTCTGCTAGCTCAGCTATTTCCAAATCTTGCTTCTCAGCATGATGTGAGCAAAACCCAAGTATCATTTGTTTCAGAAAAAAAAAACAAATTACAGTAAATCCCTCCAACAGGGCTTACTCATTTCCTCTCCCCCATCTCTTACTACCTTCTTACCATAAAGACAAAAGTCCTTTTATAATACAAGGGCTTATTTTACCTGCTTGCTCAACAGCCCCACAAAGCTGAAAGCTCAGCACAGCCCCAGCATAGCTCTAGACTGCCCGCATGTGAATTGGTTACATGGAGACTAAAAGAGAGAATCGAGCCTTTCACTCTTCTCTCACCTTGTAAACAGTCGGGGGTATTTGAAGCATGCATTGGCATCCAGAGAGATCTTCAGGACTACTCCGGGCTTTTTTCTTTTGCAACCCTCTTGGGCATGGGCACCATGTCAGAGCTCGTGCTCCGTCAGTGCTCCTCGCCAGCACAGACCTCCCCACAGCTACGGCAAAGTAGTTCGTGTTGGAGCTTGGTGGGGGCGAGCCCCCAGCACCGGGTGGCAGAACAGTTAACATAGGCTAACGTGACTGAAACAACGGCCACGCTCAGACCAGAAAACCCGTACTTGCATTTTTATGCCACATTAGTTACCAGAGATGTCCTAGTAAGCAGCCATCTGACCTAAGGGAGAATAACAAGCACCTTTCAGTCCTTGTGTGCTAACCAGCAGCACATCCCCAAATCGTTAGTGTAAATTGCGTCTGCCCTTGACTACCAAGTCATAAAAATTTTTTGAGCATGAAGACATTTGAGGGGAAAAATGGCTGAGCTGTCTTACCCAGAGTTCTGATTTCAGTAACTTCCCAAACCAAAATTACTCTGCAGATCAAAGATTGTCTACTAAACCAGAAAAGAGAACAGAAAAACTTGCTCTAAAGTAACACTTGTATATCAAGTCACCCTCATGAGTAATTATAATAGTAGCTTTTTTTACATTTGCATTGGGTTTTGTTTTTTTTTTTTCTTTGGATGCTGACAATGCGCTAAGCATTTAGCATCTTTTTTTTTTTAAGCTACAGCTGAGTTTACGTAGCAACCGATACATTGCTGAATCCTCCTACCGTTCCCAGCACTGGCAGAAAGACAAACTAAGGCAGGAGTCACATCCAGATGAATTACTGGCCAAGTCCCAGTTTCAGCTGATTCCTTGCAGTGACTCGCTCCAGAGGGGCCCGTGGCACTGGGGCAAGAGAGCTCATGCTGGGGGCACTGAGGGTGGTGGGCTGGCCCTGGCTGGATGCCAGGTGCCCACCAAAGCTACTCCATCCACCCCCTCTGGCCAGACAGGGGAAGGAAAATACAGCAAAAGGCTCGAGGGCCAGGATAAGGACAGGGAGATCACCCAGCAACTACTGTCGTGGGCAAAATAGACTTGACTTGGGGAAATTAGTTTAATTTATTACTATTTGAATCAGAAAAACCACCTTTTCCCCACCCTTCCCTTCTTCCCAGCCTCAGCTTCACTCCGGATTTCTCTATGTCGTCCCCCGACCCGTGGCACAGGGGGATGGGGAATGGGGGCTGTGGTCAGCTCATCGCGTTGTCTCTGCTGCTGTCTTCTGCAGCCTGCTCCAGCGTGGGTCCCCCGTGGGGTGCAGTCCCTCAGGAGCAGCCTGCTCCAGCGTGGGTCCCCCGTGGGGTGCAGTCCCTCAGGAGCAGCCTGCTCCAGCGTGGGTCCCCCGTGGGGTGCAGTCCCTCAGGAACAGCCTGCTCCAGCGTGGGTTGCCTGTGGGGTCACAAGCCTGGCCAGTAACCCTCCAGCCTGGGCTCCTCTGCCCATGGGGCCACAGGCCCTGCCAGGAGCTTGCTGCGGCACGGGCTTCCCGCAGGGTCACAGTCTCCTTTGGGCATCCCCCTGCTCGGGTGTGGGGTCCTCCATGGGCTGGGGGTGGGGACCTGCTCCACCATGAACCTCCCCAGGCTGGGGGTGGGGATCTGCTCCACCACGCACCCCCCCCGGCTGGGGGCACAGCCTGCCTCACCATGGTCCTCACCACGGGCTGCAGGGGAACCTCTGCTCCGGCACCTGGAGCAGCTCCTGCCTCCGTCTGCCCTGACCTGGGGGCTGCAGGGCTGCTGCTCTCACACGTTCCCACCCCTCCCCCACCACAACCGTGTTGTCCAGTCATTTCCCCCCCTTCTTAATATACCACCCCGGAGGTGCTGCCACGGTGGCTGATGGGCTCAGCCGTGGCCAGCAGTGGGTCCATCTCAGAGCCAGCTGGCATCGGCTCTACCAAACGTGGGGGAAGCTTCTCACAAAAGCCAACCCTGTAACCCCTGCCACTACTAACGCCTTGCCACGCAAACCCCTACACCAAGAGAGAAGCTGCACAAAGCTCATCGCTGCTCTGCTGTTACAGCCCCCCCCGACACGGGGTGGCTCCAGCGTGGGGCAAACTCCGCACACGGAGCTGCTGCTCCAACTTTGCCCCAGCTGGTTCCCTGACACTTTCCAAGCGCCCGCTTCCCTCCCACCGGCTTTTTCTGGTGGCCGGCCCACAGCTCTCCCCAACCTCTGCAGCGCTTCAGGCTGAGACAGCTCCAGCCGTCCGTACTTTTACCTCCATCGTTCACAACTACCAGTACACACACACTTTGCTCAGGAGAGCCCAACCCCTGGTAGTTAAACATCTGCAGAAGTATTAAAGTACCTCGCATCTCTAACTTGGTCTGACTTCTCGTGGCTTACTCGGAGGTTACGCTTTCAGAAAGCGCTGGCCTAGTTTTCCAAAAGGTCACGAACAAGGGAACCTCCAAATCTTGAAAAGATGACTTTATCACCTAGTTCTATTAAAAACATCACTCAAGAGCATTGGAAGAGATTACAAAAGGAAACCTAGTAGCTTACACCATAAAGAATAATCTTGTATTTTTTTTAACTCAAGTGGCACAGACCGCAGGTGGCATTGCCGGAACATGGGTTTGATTCATTCTGCTACTGGAAAAATGGAGTAGAATTTCTAAAAACATCTTTACTGATCAAGAATTATCCTGCAATAGGCACCAAAAGGAGCCTGCGTATGGGTGCACTCGGACGCGGAGCTCCCATGCACATGCCAGCGCCACTGAGTGCGCCCCGCGCCGCACGCCAGAGGGGCCAGCCCGTGCCAGCAGGGCTGGGGGCTGGGGGCTGGGACCTCAGAAGGTTCCCCCCCCCCCCCCCCCCCCAACAAAAGCCAGGCCCTGTTGTCCCACAGGTGAGAGCCCACTTACACAGCCCATTTACTCTTACCCCTTTCTAAGAGCACAGTGTGTCAGGGAAGCACCTCTGTTTACACCCTGTGTATCCTAGGTGATGTACTAGCAAAGGCAGAAATACAACTGGAGTAGTCTTTCATCTGATTTTTAAATGGGAACTTCCCCCTACCCTGACATATCCAGCACAGACCTTCCGCCTGCAGCTAAGCACACGTGGCTGTGCAGGGTGGTTACAACCTGTTGTAAGATGACAGATGCCGTCAGCTTCAGCAGACAGGGCAGCGAGAGTACCAGCAGCAGCAGCACTACTGCTACCAATAGCTGCACAGGCATCATACACCGCCTTCCTACTACCGAACCAGGTCCCAGGCTCTCCAGCTTTGTACTGACATTAGCAACACCCTCCCCCCGCCCCAGTTAGTAAAAAAGCCAAACCACCTTTAATTAAAAAAAAAGCAAACCCACTTTGTACTCCCACTCGGGAAAAACCCCCAGCACACACGAACCCCAAACCCTCGTGGCGTCACGAGCCCTGCACCACCGCTGCCAGCAGTGTGGCTGCTGCAGCACAGGTACTCCTCGTGTAAACAAGTCCTTGTAAGCTGCAAGGAGTTACTCAACACGGCAGATGGCTCAGCCCTCTCGCCCTGCCAACGCACAGCTGGGCTGCCCTCACCTTCCTGGAGCCATCGCTCCCTTCTCCACCGCCTTTGCTTCCTTTAGGAGCGATCTCCTAGGTAATAGCCTTTCCGTACAAGCTGTTGTCAAGGGGCTTTTTTGTCGTGTTTTGTTTTGTGGGTTGTTTTTTTTTTTCCTCCAAACACCATATATTGAAGAATTGAAAACAAAACATCCCAGACTTTTGAATTAAAATACAAGCTTTACAACCACATAGTTAAGTGTAGGCTCTTATATTTTCAGTTTATGACTATATAATTTTATAGAGTACCAAAATAAGCAAAGGATCAGCACTCCATACAAAGTGTTAGTTCTGGTGAGGAAGGTAGAAGGGAGATGGACTTCGATTACACTAAGGTCTTTTTGCAAGTCTAAAGAAAATTCCATTTCAGCAAAACAGATTGGGGTTTAGATCCCCCACAGGTCTATTCATTAAATAGTCCTTTAAAGACACTTTTACATTTTCCTCATTCAAAGAAAAGGGATGACTTAAAGCAATATTAACAAGGAGGTGGTGCTGTTAATGTTTAATGTCAATATGCAAGGTCATCTGCTATAAAGGCTAGAAGAGCAACACAACTTTGTCTTTACTTCTGAAGACTTAGAAATCGACTAACATTTGAAAAAAGTTGCAAGCACGCTACACCGACTCTACACCTAGGCTGCTGCTGGTAAGCCTCCGCTAGTCTGTACGCCGCCATGAGGGACGCGGCAACTCCCAAGCCCAGATGCTGGCAGTGACATGTGCTCTCACACGGATGCCACAAGTCCGACTTGGGACGGTTCTCTCTCTCCCCTGTCTTACGGCATTAAAATGCAAGGAAATTAGCAGCTAACATTGCCACTACAGTTTTACAAGAGCATAAATCTGAACAAAATAGCAGTTAAAACAAATTGAAGCTCTCTGTCCCGACTCCAGGATTCATGATCCACAACAACCCTCCTGTCCTGCTCCCTGTCCAGTTTCTTCCCCCGCTCCTTCCCTCACGTGTTTTACAATAAATAGGTTCAGTGAATTTACATGATGCAAGCGCAACTCAAAGACTTTTGCCCTATACATATAACCATGTTAAAAAATTGTGAGATTATACATGTGATATCTCTAACAGAGCAACCACCAGTTCAGATTTTTAACGAAACACGAGTATTTCAGCATGTATACAGTAATGAGTTTGAAACTGTCCAACATCAGCGCTTTCATACATTCTCTTCCTCTTTATAGCCTTAAAGGGATTTTAGACCCTGATGGCGACAATCCCAAAACAAGAGTAAAATGAATTTATTTTATTGCAAACAAACGTCTAGAGTTAAATTTCTCCACCCACTTTCTTTAAAGAGAAAAGGAATCAGCAGGCTAAGGAGATACACCCATTTGAGAATTGACATGATTAAAAATTAGATATAAAATGGGTGACTCACAGTTTCATTAGCTTACAAAATGGTGGAGTAACTACTACAAGCACACTAGGTATACAGTATTTTGTGGGGAAAAAAGAGTTATACAGACACACAGCTAACTTCATATAGATCCCATTAGACAACTGGATTTACAACAAGTTTTGTTTAATAAGAAATGGGCAAAGCCAGCTTCTTTTCAGAATCAAAATGCAGAACAAATGGAAAAGAAATTATGGTGTTGTACCTTCACAAGTTTGAGCCTCCACAAATAATGCAACCAAGTTTTACAACTTTAAGAGCTTCTACATACACTCCACCTTCGCTATTTAGCCCCAGGTTTCCTCTTTGCCCCCAACATCTTATTGAGTTCCAAATGTTACAAAAAAAAAGTCCTAGTTATTGCCAGAAACTTTTACCTCCCCCTCCTCCCCTCCCCACCCAGAAGCTTCACAGAGAGGATGGAGTGTAATATGGAGCTTTACATAGTCTCATGGTATTTATGAGGGCTAAGGAGCCTCCATACGAATCTGGTTGCTAACATTTCTATCGTATTGTGACATGACTCACGACTGTTTCTTAGAAATTGGGGAATGGGGAAAAAGGAGAAAATTTTTTAATAAAAAGACACCAGGTACAAAGCAACGTTTTACTTTTGTTGTGGTAAAAAAAAAGTCACATTTTACAGATAAAATGTAGAACCCTGAAATACTGACACATTCTCTTATCGTGCACAATGCTGAGGTTCTCTTACGAATCACTTTAAAACTGCAATTAAAAATGTACAAAAAAAGAAAAGAAAAAAATCAACCCACAAAGCTTCTAAAAAAGGAACCCGCAGGCACTTCCTCTTGTGGAATGTTTAAAAAGTTAGCCTACTAAAGAAAACAGTCGACTTCTTGTGAAGGTTTTGAAGAAATATGTATCAGTTCATTTATTTGGGTATTCAATAATATCCTTGGTGATAATGCTGACTCCATGGCTTCTGACCCCAGAATTGCTGCAATAAATGGATAAATAGTTAATTTTAACCTGTCATCACATACTGGTTACATTTACTACAGAAAAAAAAAAGCAGCATTTAACAAACATCTAGTTCTCCTGGAACTTGAGCAGATTACAAGTCCTCTCAAACAGCAGCAAGTTCCTGAAGAACCGAAGGCAGTTAAAGAGTTCACTTCACAGTAGTAACGTGAAGCCAAATACTACATACCATGAAGACCGATAAGCCGTAGCTGACATTTGATATATCAAGACCATCAAGCCAGTTTCTGTGCAAAACTTAATCTATTTATAGCGCTATCACCTAGCATTAGAAGATTTTGCTATCCAGTTTTGATTACACATTAATTACTACAGACAGTGTTTTGAAACATTCAAGTTAATCAGCCGAAAGGTAAAGCTATGACTACTTACACCCTGCTGCCACTGGTTGTAGCCCTGAGATTGGTTTTTGTAGCCACGATTATTTCCCCTTCCTCTGAAGTTCTGCAAGAGGACAATGGTTTTTAATTACTCCACCTATACAGATTTTTCAAAAGTGTAACAATCTTCGTAATCTTGCAAAACTAGTAACGATCTTTGTATTGCCACCAAAACACCACACACCATACAGAATCTTTCAAATGCAAGGTAACAGGTTAAAAACCAAACAACCCCCCCAAAACCATAACCTCCCTGAAAAACACTAGGATACAAACGGTTTCCCCCCTCTGAAGAACTGTGCCTTAAACACGGGGCAAGAACCTTGGAATTAATAAGCCAGCTCAAACTCTTGTTGCCAGTGGTCTGGAAAGCCAGCTAATCTAGTTTTCACTCACCCTATTTCCAGCTGCTAAACTGCAGCAGGACAACTAAAAATACAAGAGCTTGCCTATTTTTAGTTAGGAAAGGCGGTAGTTGCTATAAGGATGTGTTATCTGATCAGACAAAGGGATATGGGTCACACAACTGAAAATAGAAGAAGAGCTAGTCCACAGAACTTCAAATAAAAGTTATGGTACAAAAACCAAAGGACAATGACACCAGTAGATAAAATATTGCATTTCCCCTGTTTGTCAGCATCAGACAGGCCAGAGCCATGGTTACTGGCTTGGGCTCCATCTGCTGGCTCTGCAGTAATCCAAATTATGTTTTCAAATACTTCCACTGATATTCCATCACCAGTATGTCTTTACCAGTTGTGTTTGATACCAGACACCAAAACAAAGACTCTCTCCAGAGCCATTTCCAGAAAGTTCCCCAAATGCTTGTTAAAGATATACCTTAACCCTAAGGCTAAACAACGGTTACTACTATGTGGAGAGACGGAAAAAAAGAAAAATCAAAACACCCCCTAAAAAAAATCTTCATCTTTTAAACAGTCAGCATCAGTGTTTCTCACACCAACATTCAGAGCTCTGGGCACATACACTGAACTACAAAGCCAGGCCTTTTCGTGTGGGATTAGCGTAGTACCACAACCAAGTCTGGGGTTATTCACAGCCACCAAACCTTTCTAACATCATCCAAAAATCCAAAAAAAAACCCATTGCCCCCCGAAAGCATCACCTGGTTGTAGTTTCCCCTGTTGGGCATTCCACCTCTGTTATAGTTTCCTCTGTTTGAGTAGCCACCTCTGCTTGGAAAGACAGGGCCACGAGGATATGGGTAGCCAACTGCACCACTGCTGCCACCGCCACCACCGCCACCTCCACCACCTCGCTGAGGCATGTTGCCTCCCCTCCTGTTGTATCCACCACGATTGCCAGGGACTGCAGGGAAAGAGTTACTTCAATCAAGTAATTGTTAGGTCTTAAGTATTTCTTAGGTAAAGATTATTTTTCAAAATAATGATGGTACAGATGTCAACGAAAATATTAAGTCACCTGCTCAGAGTGAAAAAAGATGGTATTTTTAACATGACACTTACGCACACACACACCCCAACACAGTCTGGTACACAAGTGAACACCAAAATAACATAAAAACTGAAAGCTGGGCCTCAAGCCATGTGAACAGCGTCATCCAGGACTCTGCCAATCCTCACTTCACAAGTTGGACAACTCTGTACTAATTGCTACAGACTTTCCCCTCCTCCAGCAGCAGAAACCTCCAAAACTGACTGGCTTATTTCTAGGCTCACCTCCTCCTCTGAAGTTGCCCCGCATGTTGAATCCTCCACGTCCTCTCTGACCCCTATTAAATTGATTTTTATTGCTCTTCTTGTTCTTCTTTGAGCCAGTGTTCTGCTTCTTTTCTGGTGGAAGAGATTTCTTACTTTCTTCTTTATATTGTTCCAAAAGCTTCTGAGCTTCTTCTTTTTGCAACTCTACATAGATTATTTCATCAAAACATTCTGCTACCTCTGGCAGTGTGAAGTTCCCTATAATTGCAAAAACACTGAGTATTCAGCATCTACATTCAGCTACAATCAAAGCCGTAATTTAACCACCTTTCTCCCATTCTTCCTCCCACCCGCTGCATTCCCTCAGCATAGGGACAGAATTACATAATTTGAGCATTTAAGAAATGTAACAGTGACAAAAGAAATAAAAAGGTCTTCATGGAGTTGCCAGTACTGTTCCAAACCTCGAAAACATTCTGCCTGTATCTTTTTTTTCTTTTATAAGCCTCCACTCAGAATACCAGTTTCTGCCAAATATGTCACTTATATAGGGCACTTTATGCCAAGACAGCTTTGTGCATCTGCATGAAGCATATCAGCATAACTGAGTAGTGTTAAGGACTGCAGCAGAGGGAACACAATATAGTGTTATCCTACAAGTTACAATAGTCTTCCAGTTTTGTTTAAGTACAACTGTTTAAGATAAAGTGATTTTTTAGACTTCACGTTTACTTAATCCTTTAAACAGATACTCAGCATCCTAAAACACAGTATAGGATTATGTTCCATGCCTTTCATTTTGAGAACTGCATGCTCTGGAAGATCTTTTCCCTCCACCTCTGCCTTCTTTTGTGTTCTTTGCTTGTAGTCTTCATCTTTTGGGCAAACAACAACTGCTTTGCGCTGGAAGCCTGCAAACAGGCACATTTTTCTCCTCTGCGCAGCTGCAGACACATTTGTCTGAAAAAAATGCAGTAACTTACTACACGTAGCTGTCATTGTAAGAGTTAAGGAAGTCAACTTATGGTGTATAGACTTCACCTCTACAAGAGCTTGCAATGAAGTTTACAAATAACTGGACATAAAGATGCTGCATAATGCAAAGTTACGAGCTCATATCCACGTGTTAAAACACTATTCCTCCCACATCCCATAAATCCAGAGAAGTTCACACAAGCATTTGTAGTAATATCTCAACTCTGCGTCCCCTGAATGAGTAGTAAGTCAGTAAGTGAAACAACTGCTATTACAATGTAACTTTAATCCCATTTAATTACTGCACTACAGCCTATAACAATTTCCTTAACCATTTGTCACTGAAGCTTCTACCTGATCCAAAATGAAATTCCGCTTCTTACGAGCTGCAATCTCAATGAACTTTCCAAGACACTGTGGAGCTCTCTGCAACAGCGTGTTAAGTTTTCCAGTGTCCGCCATCTGCCGCTTAAAACCTGCAACCTACAGAGAGATTTCCAGAGTTAAAAAAAAATAGCCCCGATACATGTGGCTGATGGGTTTTTTTTCTAAGTATTTTTCACCTGGCTTCAAGGATCGTTCAAATTCAAGGCCACAGCTACAAACTTTTGAATGAAATTCCCAAAGCCTCCCAAAGACAGAAGAGCTTTATACACACAAAGACTCTAGGTGAATCAATACAGCTGAACCTAAGGTACACTCACCACGTCACTAAGTCAAAGCTAAATGTTCTGAGGACAGCAACATAAAGAGAAATAGAGATACTTAAACAGTCAACAACAGCTGACTGTTTCTTATGTAGTACCACAAAAAGCTTCAGAATCCTGCTGTGCCATGTACAAGTTAGCAGCCCAGCAAGATAAAAATCTTCTAGCTAACCAGTAGCTGGTTTCTTGTATTTCTTTGATACAAAAGAATCCCATGGTAGCCAAAGACCTCAGGTTTACAGCAAGTCTTTAATGTATGAACAAACAAAATACTGTATTATCACTTACCATCATTTTGTCCATAATAGTATTTGTCCCAAGAATGTTGTATTTCCCAGGATTTGCTGCTGCATGTTTGGTAACCCATGTAGTCTTGCCAGCTCCAGGCAAGCCAATCATCATCACCACCTATGACGACAGATCTGTACTTGAGATACTAGTTCAAAGATTCTTCTTTAATACTCAGCTTAGACCAGCAAGCCTAATGTAAACCGAGTGAGGCTCGCAGGGGCACTGGGGTTATGTATGTGTGTGAAGGGTCACAGGATACCAAGTGTTAAAGATCCCAAACAAAAAGGTCAGAGTGGTGGTGTACATCAGTCTGCCTAAACTCTACCACTTCTGTTCATCTATTTTAACAACTTTCAGATTATCACCAAGAAACTTACCTCGCAATCCTTCTTTTGCTCAGGTCCCTTTGGTCCTCGGACCCTATCCTCCAGGGGGACCTTCTGGATGAAGGTGTATTCTTCAGGTACAGGAAAGTAAGGTTCCTCCTTCTGACCAAAGTTGAACTCAACTGCACAGTTATGGCAGAGAACATGTGGGAAGAGTGGTCGCCCATCAAGAACCTCCTTACTTATTTTGAACGCAACACCAAGCTCTTGTCCATTCTTGGAGTATGAGAGTTCCACTTCGTCACCATCAAAATTCTGGTTTTCAGACAAAGCATTAGTTTGGATAAAGTTACTCACCTCGCTCTATAAAGTTTTATTAGTCTTATCACTATGTTGGCTATACACTGCTACATCATAAAGTAACTACTTAAAAGTTGTCTTAAAGTAAGTTACTGGCAACGATCATCTTGTTTAAGATTCTTTTTTTTTTTAAAAGCTTTAAACACATTTGTCTGTGCATATGTGATCTTGACATGTTGACAGCAGTCACTGCTGGTAGGCAATACCTGCTCTTTCTACCTCCTCCCTATGTTAAATACTCTCTCTTGCTCCAAGTTTCTCTGTGTTTGATTTACTGCTTCTCATAAAGCAGGCTAAAAATTCAAGGGTGTTTTTCCTCAAAAGAAAATATTAAGTGAAAACTTACAGCAAAACATCCAATCACATCATTTTCATCAAACTTCTCACCAAAGTCTTCAGTCTCACAATTGCATGTCTTTATTCCTTTTAGAGAATACCCATAAGAAAATTCTTCTTCACCTGAAGAAATAATTTAAACTTATTAAAAAGAGGCATTTTTACCTACCCTTCTAGAAATACAATCACTTCACAGCTACTTAAGTAAGCTGCTGTTCAGAATGTTCTTATTCATGCCAAAACAAGCCATGACCCCCAAAGAGCTACAGCTCATTCTTTTATTCACAAATACTATCACTTGAGATGGAACAGCAGCATCTCCCCATCCCAGTTTTAAAAGCCTCATGCTGCTGGTTCCAGATTCATGTTGACATAAAACTGAACTGCCAGATAAAGACATGAGCAAGCATTTTTAAAGACCTGATTATGTATCAGTGTACCTGCAGCGTAGTTAGTCAGAAAGGCTTTCTGACTTTAGTCTCCAGTAACACTTACCCCTCCCCATTTTAAAAGGGAGTTTAGGCTGAATGTCTGCTATGCAACAGCTGAGGATGAAGCTGCAAGGAACAAGCTAACAGGAAGCATCAACCACAAGGATTCAGGTGAAACTTAAGTGCTTAACTATAAAGCTGCTGCTGCTGTCAGAACATACCAATTAATTTACATTTCCCACAAAGATGCATCTCAGCAGCAGATATCAGCTATCAAAACCATTATGATCAGTTCCCATATAGGTAATGAAATCGTACTACTTTCTCCTTAGCTACTTTCAGAAATGAGGATTCTCCCCCCAAGCCAAAAGGATGACAATGTAGTTATCCAGGATTTTTTCTTCACTGGTTCAATCTTACACCATGCCCCACACTTCAAAAAAGAAGTGGGGGGAGGGGCAGGAAGTGGAAAAGGGCCAGCAAGAAAAACCCTCTTCCTATTTTATGATGCTACAAGAAAAGGAGAAATCCTTAATCTTGTCAGGTCTTCCAGAATGTTCTCCCACAACCCATACCTGACCACTAAAAGAATTAACTCTCAAATCACGTACTCCTTACAGGCCCAAATACTTAACCATTTTATTTGTTCCAAATAATAAACTTTCTTGCACCACATTCACTGAACAATTCAAGACCACTTTTCAAAACACACGAATTACAGTCACTAAGCTTTTCCCATCTGCTAAGAAAAAAACCTTAAAACTTCAACCATGCACACAGTAACACAAAAATAATCAAATGTTCAAGTCTTACTTACCAAGCAACATTCCACTTGTGTTCAGTGACCAGCCAACTCGTACTTCATGTATGTCAATGTCTTTTGTATACAGGTGTTTAACAGGAATCTTTTCTGTAACCTATTTTTAAATTATTCATGAAAAGGTACGTAGTATTTATTAGACAGTAACAAGACGTGAACACAAAGGCAACATCTGGAACCTTTACACTTTGGTTAAATCTTTGCTAAGTCTGAGCAATCACCTTCTGCAAAAATAAAACATGCTTAAGTATGTGAAACCACAAGCCAATGGCTAAATAGTTTCATCTCCTCGTGGGGCAATGAAGATGCAAGATACCATATACCTTCAAAGCACCTCAAAGCCAGAGCCGTCCCTCTCAGCAGACAAAAGCCTTAATCTTTTTGATACCGTATTAAAATCACAAACAAGATGTGTATATATATATATTAAATAAATGCCATAAACTTGGGGTTAACAGTAAACTACTTTGCCAGTAAAATATGATGATGTACTAAGAAATGGTTTTATATAGACTGGGGAAAATATTATACTCCTCCCTTTCCACATTAAGCAGACTTCCTGGGCAAGCTGCCAGCTTCCAAACAACACAACCAGATTAAAAAAACCCGAACACCTAAAAGCACTGGAGTCTGTAGGCAACCAGCTATTTTCTAACAGCCTTTACAAACTTCACCAAACTAAAGTGAAAAACTGATCAGCATCTACCAGTTTTCCACAACTATTCAAGTCAGGTGACTGAGGTGAAACTGATTTGAAAGTGAACAGGGCAATAAATACTGACATCAATTTCACTTCATTGGCCTTCTAAAAGTTAGGGGTACCAACAGACACAGAAGTCACTCGATGCAAGAGCATGAAGAATGGGATCACTACCCACTCCTCACCATAGGGGGTGTATTTGAAAGCACTAGAGGGATAGAACAGAGTAAGCATTTATATACACAGGCACATCATATGCAAAGCAGCCTTTAACACTGTTAAGTCAGGGGAAAAAAGTCAGGCTTTGTACTTCCTGTTATCCTTTAATCAACAAAGGAGAAATCTGTTTATTACAAGGCTGACTGACAAAGAGTGTTCTTATCATTTAGGAGAACTCTTGCTCCCAAAATGCAAGTACCTGCTAAACACTCCCATTCACCATGTTTGCAAGTCAGAATTATTCAGCTTGGAAGGGACCTCTGGAGGTCATCTAGCCTAAATCCCTGCTTAGAGCAGGTCAAACTCAGACTAAGCAGGAACAGAAAAAAGGACTGCTGGGATAATTTATATTCCCTTTTTAAAAGAAGCCAAGCTTTCTGTAATCTTCTGAAAGTACAAGCAAACTTCTGACTAGCGAACATCAAAATTCTTAAAGTGTTGATACATGAGGCGCCAAATAAATTATTGATTCAAAAATGAGACTAGAAGTTATACATTCAGGGCAAATGCAAGCTTTTTTTTTTTGTTAAATCAAAGTTCTTATAGAAGAGAAAGCAGTTCTGCAAATTGAGCCACCTTTTATCATGAACCATTTCACAGGCTCATCAGAGGCCTTCTGAAAGTCCTGTTCACCTGAATTAGTTTCAGCTAAGTCCACAAAACCTGTCAAGTATAAAGAACATTCTATTTAAGCATGCAAAACAGTTTCCCATAAAACATCGGTTTAACTCACCTTCATCTCAAAGCAGACTTTGCCTTTGGAAACTCCATAGGAGGCTCTCCCTCCAGCCCAAAGGAAAGCAAAGCTTTCCATGGTCAGAGAGGAAGCACTAAACCGGTCTCTTGAGATTTTAAAATGCAGGTCACAGTTATCTGCCAACATAAAAATCATTCTCTTTACTTGAGTTACAACATAAAGTACAGTTGTCCAAGTTTATGCATTAAAGGTTGATTTCAGCTTTCAAAGGTGATTTTGAAGACAAACCACCAGCAAGTGCTCAGCACCTTTCAGGAAAGCCTAGATGGAGCTACAGACTGAAGCTCAGCCAAATACGTTGGGTATTTCCGTCAACGCAGAGCAGAGGAACCTGCATTGTGCTCTCTGCATTATTTGCTAGATACCTTTTTGAAGCCTTCATACCCCCCATGCCCAAACCTAAAGGCAGCTGAGAAGTAAATAGGAACACAAAGTATTTTTGTTTAAGTACTGAAAGTAGTACTGTCTTTGGTTAATATAGTCAATTAGCAAGTCCAATTAGATTAAGCCAATTAAAATGAAATCAGTTAAGTCAAGTGCATATAGGTTAAAAACACAGAATGTGGTAAGAGAACCTATCTTACCTAAGAAACACTACCCGCACTATGAATTCACCTACCGCTCTCAGAACTTAAGTGGAATCCCTGTTTTACAGGCATCCTCAGAGCTGCATACCATGAAATTTCAAATTAATCTTCTAGTAGGTTTCAAAAAGACAATACAAAATGGTAAGACAAGGTGCAGGATATAGCACTTCAATGCGCCAGACCAAAGAACCTAGAGAAGAAACTCCAAACTTATTCGAGAGTTACAAGGAGCAAAACGAGCACGGGATGAGTTGTTCTGCCCTGGTATAAAATCAGCACGCAGCCCAAGTACCTGAAAATGCATTCTTCCCTGTATTACTGTAACTGTCATGCATGATTTTGTTTGCATACAGCCATCCCCAGTTGCAACTACAGTATTTGCGATCCAAGTGTATTCTCATTAGTACTTCTATTTGTCACCTGAAACCAGATAAAATTACAGAGAGGAAACCCACCCATGCAGGTTTACTTTTGGAACAACAAATGAGAGCAGAATTGGTAGTTCCAGCTTCCTTGTAAGACACTGGTAATAAAAAGCGCTTGAGTGCTAAACCTCTTATTTGTCTGGATCATTACGGTCCAGAAAAAAACATGCCAAGTTGTTATGCAATTCAGTCTTAAAGCTATGTTTGATTCTGATCTCTGAGCAGTCTAGCGACACACTGTGATTTAAAGTTTGCCCAGTAACAAAACTTTCTACTAGAAATAATGAAAAGTAGTCACTACTCAGTTATTGCAAAAGTGAGCAGCTCCCACAAAGGTGGCTGCTCACCAAGTTAGCAGCTAATACTTGAGATTTAGTTACCAAAGTGTCAAGGATGGCATTTTCCACAATTTACTTGGCTATGAACTAACAGCTCCTTAATTTCAAACATTTATTGGGAAAAAACTGCCCTAACTACTGGCAAATATGCCAGACAACACCAAAATTTAAGCTTTCCTTCTGTGGCACTTTAAGAATCCAGTAAATTCCAGCATCACTTATTCAAGATTTCTAATACCACACTAAGCCTTTACTTACCCTCCAGAACACAAACGTCAGCTCTGCCCCAGTCATGGTACTTCACCACTAACAGTGGCATTTGTAATCTGCCTCAAAATCAAACCCACTGTTTCTAGGTATTTTTCGATTTCTATGCCCTTGTGACCAATTCTCTCTGCCATCCTATTTGCACAAATCACCCCCCTGCTCTGCAAACTCCCAGGTTGCATGAATGGGTCACTTTTAAAGGAGGTCTTACCTGATATTTTTGTTAAATTTACCAGAAAATGTGGAAATATGCTCTGCTGGCCGACATGTAAACAGGGCCTCAGCAAGTTATGCACCAACCTCACTTTTCAAATACCACTGCTACAACTACCTCCACTACTGACTCTCAGGACTTTCTGAAAAGGTGAAAAGCTCGTGTGCTGTTATCATTGGTTTCTGAAGCTGTTTCCAGGGTGTTCTGTGCTCACTCTACACTTGCCACCTTGCTTTTCAGGCTAGATTAGTGTTCTGGTTAAGATCTGCTCAGAAAACTCTATGGTATCACAAGCTTCATGGAAAACCCAAGCTTATCACTGCTAATATAAAGACCTATATACGTTTCTGTTCTTTTCTATACTGAAAATGAGTGGAAACACCTTTTCTAGTAGGTTTTTTTTTTCCCTAGAAGTTATTTTGTAATGGAAGACAAGGAATGTATTCACCCCACATTTCAGAAAGTGTGGTTTTAAGATGAAAGCATGTTTTACTCACAAGTGTCAAGACAAACCACTGTATCATCAAAATGTTCATCTTCTTCTTCAACAGGTGGTTGAGGGGACTTGGCCCTGAGGAAAACAAAACCGAAGGATAATAAAGCTACATGCATTTTCACACTGCTAAATTACACATTTCTGCAGTTCACTTCTCTTTACCAAAAATGCTGCCCAGCATCATGCTCATTTACCTGCTGTATTTATTTTCTTCAATGTATTCAAAATATCCACGGCCATGGTCTTCACGTGGTCTCTTCACTCCTCTCTTCTTTTCACCAGGTTTTTGTTCCGTTTTAGTGTCTCCTGTAAGAGAATAATGATTTATTTTAATTACACGCAGTGATTCTTTAATCGGGAATGAAGTCCTATACAATGGTTCCAGCTTGGAAACCGTTAAGAACCTACAGCATGAGCAAAGTAGCCTAAAGAAGAATTTTTCTTTGTACCAAGATAAAAACGCGCCTCTGGAATTTTCTGTAAAGACTCAAAATTCGTCTGCTAAATCGCTTTATCTCGAGTGCTGGTACACTCCTCGATGTTAATATCCTCACAGAAAAGCCAGACAGAGAAGGGAAAAAATAATGATATTAAAAAAAAATAAAAAATAAAAAATCGCGGGGGGGGGGGGGGGGGGGGGAAGGCAACACAAAACCCTCCCGCGCCGCCATGCCGCCCCCCCCCCCCCCCGCGGGACATTCCCGGCCGCTCGCAAGGACACCGCGCGATCCGCACGACTGCGCCTCCTCCCGGCAGCCCGGCGGGAGCCCCGCGCGGGGCCGCGCCGCCCGGCTGCCTGCAGGGAAGGGATTCCGCCTCCTCCCGCCTCCATTGTACCCGGCCTTCCCAACGCCATCCCGTGCAGCGGCCAGGCCGGAAGTGACGTCACGCCGCCCAGCGCTCCTCAGCACAATACAGCGCGCCCCAGCGGCCCCTCCGCCGCCACCCCTCCCCCCCCTCCCCCCCCCCCCCCGGGCCCGCCGCCGCGGCCCCTTCCCCGCACCTCCCCCCGCCGCGGCCCCTCCTCCTCCTCCTCCGCGCGGCGGCCCCTCGCGGGACCCGCGCCCCTGCTCGCGCCGCGGGGCCCGCGCGGCAGCACGCGAGGGGCGCTGGAGGCGCCGCCGTCGCGCCCGCGCCCCGGAAACCGCCCTCCCGGCCGTCACCGTCACCCCCCCCCCCCCCCCCCCCCCCACAATGGGAGCTCCCGCGACGGGGGGATGGGATTAACGGCCTTTCCCCCCTCCCTGCCGCGCACACTCACCCCCGGTGGCCTGGGCCCCGGGGCGGCCGCCGCCACCGCCGCCTTCCGCTTTCTTCTGCTGCTGCTGCTGCTGCTTGGCGGGGCCCGCCGGGCCGGAGGCGGCCGCCGCCGGGGGCCCCGAGGCGCCGCTGGCGCTTTTGCCGGGGGCTTCCTTGGCGGCGCCGCGTGGCTGGAGGAGCGGCGGGGGCTGCTGCTGCGGCTGGGGCTGCTGCGGCTGCTGCTCCCCGTGCCCGTTGGCGTCCCCGGCCGCAGCCTCCTCCTCGTCGGCGAGCTCGTCCTCCCCCTCCTGGAATCCCTGGTCGTCTCCGTTCTCATCCTCCTCCTCCTCCTCTTCCTCCTCCTCGCCGCCCGCCTCCTCTTCCATGGGGCCGCCCCCGGCCCCCGCCCGCTCGCCGTTCTCCTCGCCCAGCTCCATGGCGTCGCCATCGGCGGCCTCCAGCCCTTCCTCGTCGTCGTCCTCCGCGGTGGAGGCCGCGGCCTGGTCGGGGCCTCCCCCCTGGTGGAGCTGCGAGGCGCCCCCGCCGCTCTCGGCCGCCTCCCCCTCCATGCTGCCGTTGCCAGGCTCGACTGCGCTGCTGGCGGGGCCTCCCCCGCCGGCCTCCTCTTGGTCTAGCGCGGCCTGGAGCCGCTCCATGAGCTCGGCCTTGAGGCCCTTATCGGAGAGGCGCCGCTTTTTCAGCTCCTCCTTCAGCTCCGACACCTTCAGCTTCTTCACGTTCACGGGCGAGCAGCTCATGGCGGCGGCGGCTCGATCCCTGGGCGGCGGGGGGAGGGCGACGCTGTGCTGGGGCGGACGGCGGCGGCGGCGCTGGGTCGAGGCCCCGGCGGGAGGCGGCTGGGTGGGTGGCGCGGCTGGTTCGTGCGGCTGCGGCAGCTGCAGAGCGGACCCGCCTGGCGCCAAATCCTTTCACCGAGCTCGCGAGGGAGACGCGCCTCGCGGGGCCGAGCACGCAGCACTGCCCGCCCCGCCCCCGCGCACGTCGTCCCTCCTCCCCCCCCTCCCTCCCCGATACCGTAACGGCCGCCGGCGCGCGCCCGTACCGTAAATACCCACCCGAGCGCAGCGGCGCCGCGCGAAACCCGCCGCCTTCACGCGTGGGGGGCCCCGCTCCGCGGCCGGCGCCGCGCAGGGCGCAGCGTGAAGGGCGGCAGCAGCTCTGCCGCCGCGCCCGCCCCGCTCCGCAGCCGCGCCCGCGCCATGTTGGGCCGGGCGGCCGCGGGAAGCCGTTCTCGTCCCCTCAGCGCCGCGCCGGCGGGACGGGCACCGTGCCCCCCAACCCCCCCCCCCCCCCCAGGCCGCTGGCGTGGATGCCGCCCGGATCCGGTGCCAGCACCACCGAACACACGGCACCACACCACCGGGCCCCGCGCCGGCAGCCGCCGCCCCGCAGCAGGCCCGCTCCTTCCCCCGCCCCGGCGCCCGGCTCGGGCCTAGGCCGCACAGTGCGTTGCGTCAGGGGTTTGAAAACGAACGTTGCTGCTTAAAATAGTTCCCCTGGTACAACCTTGTTAACGCAATTACATAAGGACGAAAGTAGAGCTATCTACCCAGTTCTTCACCGGCTGCAGCGCTAAGAGGCACGCAGAGACCTGATCTGGAACTAGACCGGGCTGGGGCTAACAAAGCCACAGGGCTAACAAAGCTTGCCCCCCCCCCCTCCCCCCCATCACATTAGCTGCCCACCAGACACAAAGCATGACGCTGGAGCTCGGCTCAGAGCGATCAGCTAACCAAAACACCTCAGTTTTCCTCCCCCTGCACAGCATTCATATAGGGGGCTCGGCTACTGAGCTGTGCAGTGGTTGGATTTTTCCAATTTGGTCAAAAGTTACTTGAAAACAAACAGCAGAGAGGGTTTCACGTGAACAGAAAGGCAGCACTGATCTACAAGTTTCCTTCCTTAAGGAGCCTGGATAAAAAAAAAAAAAAAAGCTAATTTTCACTTGCTGAAAAAGAAAAGCAAGTCAAACAACTAGAAGATGGGTATGAAGCGGAACAGAAGGGAGGGCATTTGGGGCATGAAATTGCCCTGCGTTGGTACAGGTTGTGTGGCCACCTGCCCCAGGACAAGTTACCTTCACCTGCAGCAAGAGGAAGAGGAGGGAGACGAGGAAGTCGCCCCGTTTTAACTGCACAAGGAATGGGCTCTTTCAGGCGCACACAAGACACACACAGCGTGCTCTGTTCCCAGCCAGGCTGGATCCATTTGGAGGAAACATGACTCAGTCGGGAAGGTTAGCTCAACCCATCACTACAACAGCAGCTTGTTGGAACAGAGACAGGGAGAGCTCCCTCATGCAGCGTGTACAGATGAGAAAAAGGTTGCCAGAACCTTTCCCTTACTATAAATGCAAGTCAGTAGATTGCATCTCAGTCTAGTGGGTCAGAGTGATCTCAACGGGGGAAGAAATGGCTAAGAGCAGCGCAGTGCCAGGGAGAGGTCAGTGTGTGATCAAGCTGCACCAATATGAGTCATTACCTTTGTCCCTTTCTTCATGAAAGAGCTGTCTTAGCTAGTCCGCTGAGGTACTCCTGATATATACTGTTCTGCCAAGGTGGCTAAAGTAAACAGGGTTCACCCTAGTTAATATTGCAAGATTACCGACCGAAGTTTACAGATAACTCTGTGTTAATTTAGGTGTCATCTGCCTGTCCAGCCTCCATGTTCTTTTTCTAAACGTAAAAGAATTTAAACAGAAAATATTAAATCTTTATGACCTGTATTATATCTGAACATCAGAGCACTACATTTAGACCTTGATCTGGGCACAGGCCTCTTTACATGTTGAGCCATGTTTCTGGAAGAGTTTCATCGACCTGACATCTGATAATCCCTCACACCACTGCAAACTTTATACATTTGATAGATTCTTTTAGGCCAGTTTTGGATCCCTAAGCCTTGCCTTAAATTAGCACATCTGCACAAATTCACAGCACCTCTGCATTAGAAGATGCCCTCATTCAGAATCATCCTAGAGCTGCAGTCCTGACATGTAATCCCATTCCTAAACAATGTCATGTCTGCCTACTTCAGCAACACGCTCATACTGCTTTATACTCCTGTTACCATGGAGAAACAAAACAGCTAACAGCTTTGAGGCGCATCAAAAGCTTACTTACTTACCCTAAAGCATTCAAGCCCGCATAGAAAGGCACAAGAATTCCCTTCTGCCCCCAATAACACCACCAACCTCAGAATTTACTTTTTTTTAAGTTACTAAGGCTACCTCCTTATGAAACCACTTAGAAGGCTGAACATTTTTTTTTTTAAAGGAGACTAATTCATACTATAGTAGTAATGGTACTTACTATCTAACCACACGCTTAATTACACTACCAAACAAGTGTAGCAAGGCTGTGTTTTTGGACTACAGTTATGTTACCTATTATTATAGAAGTGAGAAATCCCAGATGATTTTCAGATGTCAGGTGATTCAACTGTGGTAAGAACAACACTTCTTAAAAAGCTAAATACATAAAATGCATACATAACTGAAATAGATATGTCATGTTAATGACTACCTCTCAGTGTAAAAAAAAAAACAACAAACCAACAAACCACCAACATAAAAAACCCTTATTTAAGTTAAATACGTATTTCTTACACATTTGCCTGCAGGAAAAAAACTCTCTAAGCTAGCTCCCTCATTCTCTTTGAGTCAGGAGTTTGTCTCTTCCCTAATCATATTTCAAGGGGAAAAATAAGTTAAGGGGATATGCTCTCCTCATTGCTGTACCCTCTATTAATTCAGATAGTAGATCCTTCAACTCAGCTTTTCTTAGATCATGTGGATAGATACCAGCCATATCAAAAATGGGTGTCCATTAATGTGAATTTCTGAAAGCACTTTAGATTTAATTTGCAAAGCTGCTACTTGTATGATACTGACGGCCAAATGAAAAACAAATCATCATCACCGACTACCACAAGTACTCTTCCTCCTCCATTAAAATCACCTTTTCTTTGGTCTCAGAAAAATATATTACAAAGTCTTCCTTTCCATTTAAATGGGAAGTGACATCTGCCCATACATAACAGATGCAATTCTATGCACTTTATCCATCATATAACATTCTTGTCCTAACTGTGTTACTTTCAAACTTAAGAGGAAGTTTTTCTCTCCAAACCACTCTCCCCTCTCAGAAGTAATTTGGGATCCTCCCTCTGGGACTTCGCCTTTCAACAGATCAGTTACTCTGGTTTCCTTCACTTTTGTTTGTGCTCCTTTAGACTTTAATTAGTCACTCTCCTCACCCCTAATGTTCTTTCCATTACTGACCCTTAATCCTTGCACATCCCTCTCCTCTTCCTGTTTGCCAAGAGCAGTGACAAAAAAAAAAAAGAAAAAAAGCAAGCTTTCAGGAGGGGACTGGATCGTTTTGGGAGTCCCATCCCACCTGGGCTTTGAACCTTTTCTGAACATTTTTGTACACCTTCAGTGTTGCAGAAGGACCTAGGCACTTATCTTTTCCTAGTTCTGCTCTCTTACAGCCTTGCCTGTCCTCACACTTTACCCTATGTCTGACCATCACAATGTTCTCCTGGTCTCTTCTCTATGTCCTTAGCCCACCTACCCTTAATTAATATTGCCTTCACAGTTCCACATTCAACACACCAGTATTTTAAAAAGAAAATCTCATACTTGAAATATTTTGCTGGCCTTTTATGATAGCAGGCAGCATGTGGAGAGTCTTTTTCTTTCACCCTTTTCACCTCTGCTCATGAAATCCTCACTAATCATTATTAGAGCCAGCCAGAAAATTTCAGACATTTTTAAAGTGCTAATTTGTCACAAGTGACATGACACTTGGGGTCAGTTCTGATTATTTCTTAGCCCAAAGAACCCCCTTATCTATATATCTCTATAGGTAGGCTCTGCCTGTAGAGACTTTTTTTTTTTTTTTTGAGAAATACTACTACACTTGCCCCGCACTTCTCCCTTTCCCTGACATGCACTACTGCTCACTATCAGAGTCAGGATGCTGAACTAGATTGACCTTGCCATGTACTGTCTATAATCTCTCCATGATATTTTAATATCAAATGAGGTTCAATTCATCTCAGAAACGCAGGCGGTCATTTGCCGTAATAAGGCCTATTATTTGCACAGGAACTAGCTCCGTTAGGTCCTAAGGATGGTTTCGGACCCAAGGACAGTTAGCGCCTGATTACAAGGGGAGCTAACAGTGTTCAAGGGACTGGAATTCCAGTTTCTGGCACTGGTTTGGTTAGCCAGCTCCTCCTCAGTAGCATCTTTCTCTCATTACACTTCTGCATGGCATTCCCCTTTCTGCCATAGCACCCTTTGGGCCTCCAGGTGGGTTGTCAGTCAAGGGTCAGTACAGAAGTCCTTTATAAGATCCTAATGCTATTTTGTTTTTCCTGTGCTAGATGAAGATGAAGTACTTCAGCCGTCCCACCAAACAGAAGGAAGGGCTGCAAAGCTACACTGGGATGCTACAAATCAGCCACAACCCGTGTTTGTCAGCCTTTAAAGGGCGAGTACCCACTGACCCCATAGTGACAAGAATCTCCTTTTCCCCATTTTCCAGAACTAGCTTTTCTTCCTTAAAAAAGCCAAAACCCAAACCCATTCAGAGCATTCAAAAGACTCAGCTTCCAAGCCTGGCCTTGGAAAAAAGGCTGCATTTTCCAACATTAAAACCAAGATTCATTTTGGCTTTATTCAGAATCATTCAGAAGTTTACCGACCACACACTTATCCGGTGTTACATATGAAGTTGTTCATAAGAAGATATGCAGTTCTGGAAATCAGATATCTGCAGTTTCTTGAGATTTTTTTTCTCGTAACCTGCCACATACATGCATTTACTAGGGTGGAGCTGTGAAGTCTGGAAAATTAAATAGAGTAAACCCCTCTGAATAGTGGTCAGTCTGTAAAAGAAGAGGTGGCATTGTAAATCAACTTCCAAAAAATACTGTTTTCCTGTGAGGAGACAATGCAAAGCAACCATTTCAAGAGAGTATCAATTAATGTCTCTAAGGGACTATTAAGACAAGAACAGATAGGTTTTAAAGTGGAGTGTCAGCTCCAGTATACCTTTCTGCCCACACACAAAAAAACTTGCGGTCGATATAGGTAACTAAACCTAATTGCTCTCAGCAGAAAAATGCAAGAAGGGGTGGCAGGACAATTCACAACTGCCAGCCAGCAGACCAGCTCTTGCCTAATGCAACTTTTCTGTTCAGCCTGGCCAAAATTCCCACAACTCTGAAACCCAAATAAAAAACCTAAAGTAACCCAAACAACCCCTGCCCTGCCTCACCACACACACATACTCCTTAATGTCCGGATGGCCACCTTCTTGGGTTGCCTTTCCCTCCTGTTCTGATGCTCTGCACCCTTTATAGTACACACAGTATACTCCTGACATCATTTTACTCTTTAAGCCTCTTTAATACACCTTTCTCCATCTCTTCTTGAGATGCTTTGGTCAAAAAAGGGAAGCAGCCACACACCTTCTGTGGAACCAGTGCTGCCAGCTCTTGGGCCATCTCTGTCTCCAGTCCTCAGTTCAAAAAGAATGGCTTCTGCATGTTGGGAAAGCCTTGCTAAACAAAACCACATAACCCCTCTAAAACTTAAAAGAATATTTTATGCTAACAAAAGGTACTGCCATGGTCCAACCGCATACCTTAAATTTGTGATGGGCAAAGCTGAGTTAGCAAACTGGTTTTGAATATTCATTAACCCATGTTAACATGCTTTCAAGATGGCCATTTTTGTAATGAGAGCATGCCACAAAGCTGAAGCCCAGAGCATTCGCAAATGTAATACCCCAGCAATAGGGTGATTGGGTTTTCCTTCCTGAAGCTGTTGGCTTATTTAAGTTGTACAGCCTGAGGAGAACCACGTGCAGACAGAGGCAATACATCAAAAATTTCCCCAGCACTACTTTCTACATAGGAAACAGGTCTATACATTATAAACAAAGGGGAAAAAAAAAGAAAAAAAAAAAAGCTCTGGATGCCAGGTGGCCTTCCCAGTCTAGGCACTGCGGGCAATCCTGCAAGGCTGTTGCTACAAAATCCTGAGGTCTGGCTAAGGTAGCTTCAGGAGACACCAAAGCATCAGAAAGTAACTTGGAAAGTGCAAAATTGCTTTTCCCCACAGTCTTGGCCTCCAATTTCTTTACTCTTACCTTTGGAAGCAGCATCCCAAAGACTAGCTACTTTTCTGTTAGGCCCCAGAATAAGTCCACCCAGAACAGAAAAGGAAAACTCCTCCACACAGTCAGCGAGAGGAGGAAACTGAGCCTTTTCCTTTCTGCCCTCTCGCCTCCCATCACACATGCACGGGCTCAGAAAGCCACACAAAACTTAACTATGCACTAGCAAACCACACAGCACAAGCACTGGTGACGCTTCAGACTACACACTATACCATCTTTAAATCAAGAAATACAGAAAAGCAGGATAAAACAATGAATTCAGAGGTTTGGTTAGTTGGTTTTGGTGGCTTTTTTTTTTTTTTTTAGGAAACTGTATTTTATCCAAATAAGTTTACCTCACTGTAGAATGCTCCCTGGAAAGAAAGCCGTTTTGTCAAAGACTGCTCTTTAACCCACTGTGCTGGAACAAATCTGCTCAGCCTTGCATTTTCAGGATGAGGAAAACCAGCATCATTTCATACGACAGATGTAACAGCAACAGAAACTCTTTAGGCAGCACAATAAACTGCTAGCAAACAGCTACAGGTATTTTCCTAGGAAAGCATCCAAAATCTCAGCAAGCCCCCTGCTGACTCTCAGAGAACAATTATTTAACAATAAGCATCAGAAAAAAAGCACTGTCACTTAACCTTGCTGTTCCACATCCATAGTCTAAGGACACCCCCAGGAGTGAACTCTTGCCAGAAGGCAGGCAGTCCTTCCAGCAGGTATTATAAACCACAACCAGGTGTCCCATCAGGTCATTCTGCCTTAAAGGTACAGTGCCAGCAAAAGGGGGGGTGGGGTGGGCGGGGAGTAAAAAGATATTTTTTTTTTTTAAGGGCTTTCTGCTGTAAGGTAGCTAACCCAAGCATTAACAAGCTTCTAAACTATCCAGCTAAAATTTTCTGATAGCTAACATAAAGCACACCATCCTTTTAAATAACATCAGGCTAACATGTTTTGTGCAGCACCCTGATTTATCAGTATTTGCAATCCAAGGCTCTCATCCTGTATCTTTTCCTATGTCCTGGAACTCCTGTGCCTCTGCTGACTTCTTTACAGGGTCAGGGCCTCAAAGAGATTCTGGAATTTATGAGCTCCTTTTCATACAAAAGAAAACAGAACGCCTGGCAGCTTCTCTATGAGAAGAGACATCTGCACTTGCTTCTCCTGCTCCCTCCTGTTCCATACACCAGCGAAGTAAGAGATGCCCAACAGCAAAAATTAAAACAAGTAAGAAGCAAGGTGAGTACAGCATGCGAGTCACAACAAGGACCTGTTTTAACAATCCTATTATCATATACAGGACAGTGTTTCTGAAATAAAATAAAAGCTGGTCACTGAGTGACAACAGTGTGCTTGTCTATCATTTACAAACTCAAGAACTTAGAGTATTGTGAAAAAAAAAAAAAGAAAAAAGACATGCACTCTAAGTGCAAATCCCATACTTTCAAAACAGAGATTGTCCACAATATCTAGAAAGGGTTTTTTATCGCCAGTTTATTCCACATGGGAAAGGCTCAGATACTCTAGTTATGGATAGCACTGTGAAATTCTAATATACTGACACACGCAAGGCAATTAAAAGTAAAACAAGAAAACAAAAAAACCCAACACAAAGCTCTTGAAAAAGAAGCAATTACATGAGAAAATAATGTTATAGCTGACCAGCTTTAAATGAAATAAATACACATAAAATAATGTTCTAACTGAGCAGCTTTAAAGGAAATGAATGCAGAGCATTCAGATAGCAAATCTTTAGATGAATGCTTAAACCCAGCTTTTTTCCTTCATCCTCTGTTTCTTCTCTGAAGCTGGTCTCATCACAAAAGCCAAAATTTTTTTTAACTCCATAGTAACTAACTCTAGCAAACCATGTCCAAGTTCTTAGGCTTGACAATATGAGAGTTTGTACCTAATGCCATGCTTTAGCAACCAGCAATAAATCAGAAGCAATCTTTAGGTCCACTGTTTATTTGAAGCACCCTTATTATGAGGGAATATTTCTGGTAATATTTCCTTTTGTTCCTTCATACTTCTCACTTACTGGTTTATAGCTTCCCCTGTATTCTGTCCCCTATTTGTACGTATTTCAGATGCTTTCATATACTTGAAATACCTCATCATAATGATGCAGAACTTCACTTTGCTGTAACATTGAAATGTCTGGCTGGAACATGACCTGCACTGGCAGTGGATCACAGCTTGCTGCAGCCCACATGAAATGAGTTGAAGATCTCCGTCTGCTTCCAAGTGAACAAGGGCTGCTTTGGAGAACGCTACCCCGGATAACCCCCAAACTGACAGCCTGGGAGGGAAGTGAATGGAGATGGGTGCTGAGTCACTTTGCTTTCATTGCTGTGAACAGGTAACAAATCCACAGAAGCCAATTTGGATGCTCAGCAGCAAAACTTGTATAAGGGTGAAAATACTCCTCCTTCTCTCATGCCTTCCTCCTCCTCCCCCCCCCCCCCCCCCCCATGTAAACAAGTTACTGGTGTGATGGAGACCACATTGGAAACTTGAGCCAGGGACAGAGCACTTCCCTTTGCAAGACAGCTAAATGAAACCCTTCAGGAGCCAAGGGCTGGTGTGCAGTCATCACTCATGGCTAGCAAGGCAGCACCTTGGACCCAATCCGCCAGGGAACAAGCACCTGGACCCAAAGAGACCTCTGTGGCAAGGCTGGAAAAAGTCTGCAGCCTGATGCATTAAAAAGAAAGAATTTGTTTGGGACAAGAGCTATGGCCTTGCAGGGAGGCTGTGGTTGCAGGCAGAGGGCAGGAGGAAGGAGCGTGAAGGGCAGGAGATGGAGCAGCCCACCCTGCGTGGGCTGGTGGAGAGGTGAGACGCCTGCCTGAAGGAAGGTGGGCTGTCAGCAGCCCCATGCTGGGATGCTGCAGGGGGCTTTCCTGGGGGATATCCAGAGCAGGTTTGAATAAAGCAAAGTTTGAAGAAACACTGACTAAATACGAGTGGTAAACGCTGTGCTCTTCCACAGTGTGTTCTCGATTTTCAGCAGTTTTGTTGCAATTTGAAGTTTACTTTGCTTCTTTGGTCAGGTTTATTAAACTAATTTATTATTGCTTCTCATGGAATTGCTTCAGAGATTCTGTTAATTCTAGAGAATAACACAAATGTGAAAACTCCTTAGAACTAAGAAAAGAAAATTTGTGAAACACAGTATTTCAGTTAGCAATAAAGTTGCTTGTTGCAAGGCATCAAGATCTTTTAAAATCCTAACAGCCTATATTTTAAAATAAAAGCATTTAAAAGTGGGTAACAGTATGTTAATTTCTCCCTTTCTGCCCTTTAGGCACATTTAGAACCACATTTGTAAAGATAAAGGAGAAGTATTTTTTTTCAGTACTTTTAACAGTCTGATGTTTTATCTGAATTGGAAATTACATTTGATTTCTGCCTTCTTTTTTCCCCTAGTCTCTACTGTGGCTGCATCTGCTGCAACTGGGGGTGTAAGAGAGGGAGAAGCGTGATTTACACTGGTGGAGCTTACTGCTGAACTCGCTGTTACTTGTGTGAGGTAAAGCTAAGCATACATATATGCCTCATGATTGGGATTGAATATGAGTATGTGCCTCAAGACTGGGATTTTTCCGTAGGTCATTTAGATCTGATGATATTTTGGATCACTAGATCCTCCTCTCTTTTCATTTTTTTTTTCAAAACTTAAAGTTCCTTCGTATATCATTCTGGCAAATGCAATTTTTTTAGCTCATTATCTACATCAAGGGTTTTTTCATCCTTTTGTTTTCTGATGCTTCTGTTTCAAGCATTTGATTGTGTTTCCTCACTTCTTCATTTTTGTTCTGTTCTGAAATCCTCTCATTTAGGTTTCATTCTAATTCTTGTTCTAACACTAATACCTCACAGATCTTTTCTCTTCCCAGTGCATATTACCTCTCTTTCTCAGTAGATAACACATATGCTCTCTCTTCCCACCCTCCAGATATTAGCACTTTTATTCTTGATTTCAAGTGACAATATAAGGGATTAATTCCATGCCATTATTTGTGATCGCAAAGTTGACAAAAAAGAGCACTTACAAGCTAGGTTTGTCTGTGAAACCTTATGCGTAATACAAAATCAATTCTTATCTGCTGCACTCCACCAGGCTATTAAAGGATGTTGGGAGGATGGTGAAAAGAATTCAGTGATGTCTCTCTTAAAAGTAGGAGGCATCTTCCCAACATCGACCACTGGGTTGCTGCTAATGGCGCTGGCTCCTTCATAACCAACCACACCTTATGCAGATCCAAATGCCAGGCCTGGAGCCTTGAGTGATGTGTGACTTCATGGAGCTTTTTTTCTTTCCCCCTGTGTAACTCTGATACTACCAAAGAGTATCCCTACTGAGAAAGAGAGATGGGTATTTACTTCTTTCAAAACCTCAAAGCAGAGATTCTTCTCTCTGTTTCTCACTTCTCAAATCTATAGGGAAGCTGGTAGCTCTAGGCTGATAACTTCATGCATTCATATTTTATGGCAATGAATATAGGTTGGAAAGTGATAAACACAGAGCTCTGAAAGTCAGTTTGTTCCTTCTACTATTGAAGCAAAGTAATCCCACAAAGACAGAAAACCTCTTTTAGTCCTTTCTAGGACTGTGTCATATTTACTGAGGAGGCCTTCAGTCACTCTGGAAACTAGAGTTCTGAAAATATGCTGAAAATTTTGGCTGCTAGAGTTGTTTAGGAGAACAAGAGATTCTTAGACTTCTGAAATTTTAGATCAGAAGAATCACATGTATCTCCATGGCTACCAGATCAGTTCATGAGCATCCTGGCAGATTTCTGGTAGCCATTTTGGAATGTTTAATAGATAAATTGCTTAGTGAAAAGACTACTGTAGCCACGCGGGCTTGTTGGTGAGGCCAAGGCTGTATATATTTGACCATCAGTCAGAAGGGAGGACATGTTACTGCACCACCTTGCTATTTGACCTTGTTAAACTTGCTGGTGTCAGGGCTAGAGATAACACAGTGGCCCACTTAGCGTCTTGGGATCTGGTGATTATGGGCCTGTCTACATTGCTGTGAATTCTGGACTTCTGGCATGCAAATATTTCACTATGGGAAGGGAAGAAGTGGTGGTGCCACTGAAGGGAAGGCTTCAGGGATGTATCTGCTTCTAGGAGCATCTTTGGATGTGTAGAGAGGCACACAGGACGCAAAAGGAGAACCTTTTCAAAAGGCTCAGTACTTGGGTATGCCATCTGCCCTAGCTCCCACATTCTTCCCACATGTATCCCTTCTTGCTAGATGCTCTACATTTTCTTATTCTATGTTTTCTTGTTTCTACAAATTAACCTCAGCTTCACTTCTTTAATACTAAATTTTAGTTCTCTCTTCAGTCATGTATCTTCAGCACATCTTGGATGTGCCACACTACACCTAAGAGACAAACTGCTTGCAAAGGGGATGGGGAGAGAGGTACAAAATACTCTGTACTATCTTAAAGGTATCCTAAAACATACATCACTAACACTCAGCCCACATGCTATAGATATATCATACAATACCACTTTTCAGGTAAGGCATTCTGAGCTTTTGCAGGTTTGTTCTTAATCCTGTAAACAACTACAGATGGAAAATCACTTACATGAGTTAGTGTTTGAAAAATGAGGGTTAAAAGACAGATTCTGTCTAGTTTAACTACAGTGGCTTAAGATCTTACTGTCCCAGCAGCTGCACTGCTTGTGAAGTGACAGAATGAGATGTGTGATCACTCCCTGGGTCACAGTTTTGTTTATCAATTTAAAGTATTAAAAATGCTGTGCTGTGTTGAACAGCCAGGGTGAGGTGAAAGTAGGTGGAAGGAGATGAACCGGGGCACCCACACCCGTTGCTATCCGACTCTTCTGTTACAGAGGGGGAGATGCCAGCTGGCAGTGGAAGGGAAGGTCACCAAGAGACAACAGCATTGCCTCAAATCACTGCAGCAAGGTTTGGTCTTCAGGCTTCCAAATCTTGTGGTTTAGTTTAAAAACTACCCTCCCCCTTGGTCTCTGTGTTTGGTTGGGTTAATCTAAACTGACAGCGACTATAGCTTTCAAGGTGGTGATGATTTATATAGCAATGCCAATAAATACTGTTGTATCATGAAAGTATATATAAAACTGATAAAAGATGAGTTCTGTTTTAATGATATTCTTATAAGCAATTATAAGAAAATCACTTATTTCACACTGTAAGTGATATCACTTTTAGGTTTATTTACATAGTTATCCAATTCTTCATGATAAAACACGGTGACAGTGACATAGAACTGGGAAGAGGTTATCTGTCTAGGGTATACTGATCCTCAGTTTCAGATAGATTATTAAACTTGTATTTCCACTTTGTAAAGTTCAGGAAGCAGCTGAAGACTTATACATATATTATGTACTCCATTGTCATTGTCCTGCGTATTTTTAGCCATAACTTCCTTAAGCGAGCAGGTAATTGATTGCAGCTTCCGTGATGTTGCAAATCCTTACATGTTGGAGTAATCTTACACACTGATCTGTGTATGATTAGTGTGTCTGATCAGCAGCTGTGGCTTAAGCAGTTGTTGCTCCCTACATTATGCTGTGCGAGCATTTATGCGGCTATTCAGCAAATGAGAACTCATCTCACGGAGAAATAACCCATTAGTACTTTGTTGCCTATTTGCTTTTCCTGGGTTATTTTTCAGGTTGTCATTTCCCTGGTGAGGTTCATTGCGCAGCTTCATGAATGCTTAAGTAACACAGCTCTGGATGTCCAACCCTAAGACAATTTAAATGGCTTTATCAGGATATTCAAGTGCCTTTTGCTGTGAGGTCTCCTGTAGCTGCATTGATCTACAGAACCTACTAGAATCAGTTTAGCATGTTGCAGTTTTCCCCGCTACTTAGGGCTCTGCATGTGATAACTGCTTGTCTTTCTGTCCCACAAGGCTAATGTCCTTATCGTGTCTTCCTGTGCAAACACCCTAGGTACCAACTAGCCGTTTCACTCCAATAGTGCAAATGATGTAAGATAATAAAGCTAAATATGCTTGAAAATCATGGCCACTGCGCTCTGTTGAAGGGATGCAACTTCTGTTTCAGAGCTGAAAAAGAGATGGTATGTCCAAACCCAGTCTTTTAATTTTTTTTCCAGCTCTGTCAGCTGGTCTAATAAATTATGATGCTTCTCTTTTCGAGCCCTACTTTTGCTTCCTCCGTGGGCCTCCACATGAACACAGCATGACTGCAAGCTAGTTCAGGATGGCAGGCATCTGAATTGGGAGAAGGCAAGCCAGCGATGGACCAAAAACCCCTTCCCACCCACCGATGGAGGAGTGTGCTGAGAGTCTCAGGCTGCTCCTTAGTGTCAGGCTTGCATTTCCTTAGCCCCAGTCAGTTGTTCTTATGCTGTCCCTTCTGCCGCGCTAGCCCAGCTCACAACCTGGCAACCACAACAACAAAAACCCAGCATTTTTTAGTTGAATCAGTTTCCTACTCAGATGGCTGTGCTCTGGGGAATGGCGGAGAAGATTCTACAAAAACAGGTGATACCTCTGCTTGCCCTGGCACAGTGCCACTGAAAACTTGATCGATCCAAAGTATTTGTTACCTCTCTTAGTCTGAGTTAGTGTGTCTAAATGGCTCAGTAGACAAACGCTTCCTATTTCTAGATTTATGACTTATCTAAGTAGTTACACTGGCAAAATTTACAAGTGGAGGAGCAGTTCTGATGGCTTATTTTGCCTGTTCCCTAGAATAAAGAATACAGCAAAATGTCAACTCATCCTAGTAAAATTGGCTGAACTTCAGCTTTTGACAATGTAGCAGTCTATTGTGGTATGAATATTTTACATTCATAGCCAACACGCAAAGTCTCTGAGCATGGATTAGATTTTCATTAATACAGTTCTCTATCTTCTGGCCACAGTGCATCAAAGTCCCCTACCCCTCACGAGGGAATCAAACAGGAGTTAAATTTCTTATTCTACAGGTGCAGCAAATATTCCTGAGACATGTCTTAGTTCTGTTGCTTCCCCCTCCCTTCCCCCCCTTAGTAGATTTTTATTTCAAAGCAACTTTAATTTTACAATATTAAGTCTATATAGGAAAGTTTACAAAACATACTCTGTACAGTATCTCTAGTTAGATCAGAGTTAATTTTATTTAAATATGGAAATGAATTTAATCTCTGCAAAGTTAAAGCTTATATTTAAGTAAGAAGAAAATGTCACGAACCTGGAAAAGCAAGCTAGCCATGCAATTAGCTCTTTGAATAAAAAACCACCGAGATGAATGAGAATTTAAGTGATGCTATAATGCTAGTCTTAATTCTGTGCCATTTGTGTCAGTGGAGATGAATAAATTGTGAATCACATTAAGATCAGTCCCACAGACCTTAACCTTATTTGCACTAAAATTCTGAAGTTAACATGAGCAGGTAGTGGGCAGACTTGTAAAGTGAAATCCTGAACACATTAAGTTAATGGGACTTGTTAAAGAATATGATTTTCTCCCTTACTGTCCTACTGTAGATTTAAAAGAATAATGCTACATAAATTCTCCAAAAATTATCTTCACAAGCAGATGGTCTAGAATTTTTTTTTAATAAATGAAACCTTGCATTCTGAAGAAAACAGAAAATTCTTAAGTGCTTAAATTACTGGGTTTTCTTATACCCAGATTCATTTAGCTTTTGATTATTACTAACCTACTGAGTACAGCAACATTTCCATGCCCAAATAATCTTGACAGATGCTCTAAAAAGAAAGTAGTTCTGCTACTCATACGCTAGGATTTTCCTAAGTATTAAAAAGTACTATATCATGCCTCATGTAAACTGATTAAGTGCCATATATGATCATTCAGATGTATAACCTTAGTTCCTCCTCTCATTCCAAAGCTAACTACTCCTGTGTCACAGCTGACGGCTTTGTAAAATATACTCTGGGCCAATTTACTCATGCTATGGCCTTTATACACTTAAATTGCACGTTATCATATAACAAACAAATGGAATAAGAGCTTTTTTTGAAGGTTAGCTTCACAATATTGGTAACATAAGCATAATTCCAGTGTTCAACATTCCCATTCAATTGTGATTGTCCAAATGTCAGTCTGAAACCTATGATTTTGTGTTTTTCTCATATAGCTCTATTTTTATACAGCTTCTAGTTAACTACATTATTAGAGGGCCTCCCTTAAATATTAAACAACGATCAAAGAGTCTTTCTCTTTTTTTAAGAACACCAAAAAAAGCCTTCTGAGTTGTATCAAAGGCCCATCTCTTTAAGTATCCTTTCTTTTCATGGGGCCTAAAGCAGGTGCTCAATGGGGAACCAGGCAAATGGATATCTGGGATACTCTCTCCCTCAGCCTCCTGCAGATGGTTCGTGATCCGAGGATCACAAGGTTAATATGTTTGTGTTCCTGAGCTAAGGGCGTTAAAGAGTATTTCCGTATATTCAGTGCCACTCATGGGGTTTTCTTCTTCTCTTCTTCTCTTCTGAAGTACATAAATTTAGTGATGTGATGGTGTGTTATTTGGGGATTTTTTTGGGCATGTTATTGAAAACATGTGCAAAGAACTTTTTCAAAAGAAACAGAGAAGGGAAGAATGGAGTTTGCATTCACATTGCCAACGTCACTGCTTTTGTCTCTTGCAGGAGCAGTTCTGCTGCTGATGTCTTGCTGCTTCAGAAGTCACTCAGTTCTCAATTTCAAGCTGCTGGCTGACACCTTCTAGGCTCTAGAGAAATACAGGTGACTTGGATATGAAAACCAAGGTCTTCATTCAAGGAAGCAGGCTTTCTTTACCAGTACGGGGCCCTTGAACTTGGCTCAGTGTTCAGTGGTGAGCCCCTGCTGCCTGCGGAGCACGGGGAGAAGTACTCATGGCAACCCGTGTTGCTAGGCAGATGGATGATCGTCTTTTGTTCCTGCCACCGTGTTCTCGGGGATCCTGGCTTCACTTCTAGATATAATTAATGGTAATAAAGTCTGAAGGTTAAAATATGTGGATCTCTAGGGCCATTTCTGTGGCTGGGTAGGATGGGGAACAGTATCCTGCACTTGCATATAAAAGCAAGAGATTTTTTTTCTGCTGCAGTTCTTCAGGCATAGTCCCAGAGGCTGAGCACTGCCAGTAGCTCCTTGACATTGAGCAATATTGCTGAGGAAAAGAAATGCTTCCTTTTTCCTAGTAACTAATTTTTAATGCATGTTCAGTCACTTTTCCTCAAATGCAGCTTTGCTGAGGCTGGACAGGAGCAGCTAAAGATCTGTAGGATCACAGCTGTATACGAGCAGCAGGAGATAATTTGCCAGGACAGTTCCAAAGCCATCCCATGAACTCAGAAGGATTTGAGATGCTGCTATTATAAGAAGCCTTCAAACCTGTTTTTTTCCCTTCCTTCCTTCTGAGTTTTGCTTACAGACGCAGCCAGCCACTGAGCCTTCTCCCTGCAAAAGAATATCTCACTCATCCTGCCTTCCTCCCTGTTTCTCCCTCACTTCTAATTGCATGGTCCAACTTCCTGGCTGTGCTGATTCAGATGCTTGTCAGACCCTTTACTGAATTTCTTAATATGGCAGAAAACTATTCACTTTTTAATGGATTGGTTTTCTACTACTTCAGTGACTCATATCTGCTCTCAATGAGTGGCAAAGCCAGCGCAAGGTAGAAGGAGGATGTGCAGGCAGCAGTAGAGAAGGAAGGGCAGGACCTGAAGGAAAAGCTGGATCCTCCCCTTCTGGCATCGGTGAACTCCAGGAATTGTAACCTGACATTTTATTTAAGAGATCAGATTTGGGGCTTCTAGATTTATTACCTGTATGAAAAATAATGGAACTTCCTTGCCAATTTATGTGCTTTTTGCTGTTCTGTAGGTCATAGCAGGAAGACTTTTATTTTCCAAAAAGAAATCAAAATGATGACAGATAAGGTTAATATGAAAATAGCAGCAGCCTGGAAGAGGTCACTGGTAGAGAAAGGAATGGTGGGCATGCCTATTTGTCTGTCTCTACCCACTCTGTTAAGCTTCTCTTCATCTGGTCCAAGCACAGGATCAAAGCCTGCAGTAACAAAGAGAACAAGCTAGAAGAGAAGCTGTCTTCCCTCCCACACATCAAGGAATGAGGTAGCTGCTCTCAGTGTAATTTACCCAAAATCTGAAGGGAAAGATACAGCACAGGCAAGACAGGATGGAATCTTTTTCTCATTTTATCTGGTTGCTGTGCATCATTTGCGTGAGCAGATAATGTTTAGATAATGCTCTGTTTTGAAGAAGCTGTTTCTGAGTCACTCAGATCAGCTGCTTATCGGAGAGGAAGAGTGGAATGAAGATGCCAAATGCACTTGGGTCATTCATGTTTTACTGAGGAAAAAGGGTACTGCGACGTGGAAACACCCCCCGAGTAGTAGGGCTGTACTATTTAGCTACAGAGCAGTTGTAGGTAGACTCCTGTCACAGAATCGTAGCTATCCATTCACTCCCTCTGTGAAGGACAAATGAATACTCTGCTTTGTGCCTTCAGTTATACGGTCCCCAGGGACCCACAGAGAGAGTTAGTTCTACAGTTGAAGGTCTTCACCAAGCGTTCAGGGTAAAGATGTGTGCAAACACTGCAACCCCGGAGCTGTGGGGGGACACACAGCTTTGTAGGATGTTATTATACCTCCTTGAACTGCTTCATCTTTTACATCACTTCTCCTATTTTAGAGCTGGTTTTTATTGCTGAACAAAATCTCTGAACATATGCATGGAAAATATACAAAATGTGTGCTAGGACCCTGATAGCTGAGAGGAACGTATGTGATGAAATTAGGTGCAGAGGCAAGGGTACCTTACGTCTATTAGAGTCTTCAGTAGATTCAGGCTTTATATCAACAATGCTGGTTTCTTCCATATTTTCCCTGAGATATTTCCTGACATTTTAAAAATGAAAAATTACAAGTTTAAAAGGGTATGTTCTCTTCAGAGGAGTGCTTTAAAGATCTTGCATGCAGCAGCTGATATTTCAAGCTGTTGAATTAGTAGTTCTGGGTTTCCTTTTGTACTTGTCTGTGCCAAAATGTGATTAGTTGTTTCAGCCCACTCATACATACCCTTGGTTTGAGATGTCTGTGCTTTAAGTTAGAAGGGAAACAGTCATGTGGTTCAGGTCCAATATTTGATCTGCATTATAATTGTTAACATTTTTTTCCTGCATAGATTTTTCAGGATATGTTGCCAGGAAATGTTAAAGCAGTGAGTTCTCATTTTGAAGTGCTTTCTCATTCCATATTTTGTTCTGCTCCTGGAGACAGGCAAGACACCAAAGCCCTGTGTGTCAGGAATTAGGGAAAGCAGGGGAAACAGGTGCTGACACTTGGCTGCAAGCTGTTGAAAGCAAAAGGAAACTCCAGGCTGGAGCAGAAGATGCAAATGAAGCACTTTACAGTAATTGTCCTGAGTGGAATCTCAGAACAGCCAGGACAGTGCAAAATAGTGTTTGCTGAAGTAAATCACGAAAGATCCTCCAGCTAGGCTAAAGGTATCAAACTTAACAAGTACAAACATCCAGGCTTTGACCGATACTTTTATATACTCATAACAATGCTCTCCCCAAGGAGCTATTGCAGCAGCTCGTGAGGGCTGGAGTCAGCTGCTACAAGGGGATGTAGACATTGTGGCATACACAAAGTGGCATAGCCGTTTCGTACTTCAGAATTTCCCCTTTCTTGATCAACTTCTACACACTGCTTTTGTTACTGTCCCTCTTCAAGGAAAAAGACAGGCATGTGTCACATAGGAAAGGGTGGTGAGGAAAGCCAGACGCCACCCCGGGTGAAATTGCTGGGAAAATGTTAAAGTGGCCTGAGTGGAGCTACTGTCTTACTGCGTCACGTTTGCAGTGACTCGCTTCAACTGAAAGGCTGCTGTAAAAATGCAAGAATCTGAATAAATTTTCACAATAGGCAATATTTGTATCTATTTTAAAGCTGAATGTTGTTCATATTTTGGGTTTGAATTTGGCGTGAAAACCTGAATGTCTACAACAGGATTTTTAAAAGCTTTTATTAGGGAAACGTGGTAAACACTTTGAATTAGCATTTGTAGAAGAGCTGTAAATGTCCTATGATGAATCAGGTGCTCTGGAAAATGATGTAAGAAATCTAATGCTGGGCACAATATTCAAGAACATGAAATTCCACATTTTGGGTAGGGAAGAGGTAAGAAAGCTCTGTCCTTACCAAAACAACGTATTTCTCACTTTTCTTCAGTTTCAAACACGTGGATCTGATCCACCACCATAGATCTATAAACAGGAAAGACAAAGGTCTTCTGGGGGGGCGGTGGGGGCGGTGGGTTTGAGGAAATAAGAAATGGGACCCCTGTAAGACCAAAAGGTAAGGGCCTTTCCTTGTGCTGCTCCTGCTGCTGCATCCTCTAACTTTGGCTGCCATGCTGTTTTCACCAAAACTTCTGTTACCAATTTGAGAGGAAGCAAATCTATGTGACTTCTGTTGTCCAACACGTAATCTGAAATATTTAGTTAGCTTAATAAACTCTTCAAGACTGTAGATAACCTTTTAGAGGGATCAGCTTTGTTAGAGAGCATAGTCAGCTGTTTTCCCAACAAAGTAATAGTGTGTTCTCTTGGGTATCTATTACACCCTCTTTACACTGAGCCTCATTCAATAAAACCCCACAATAAGTGGCTGAAAGGCAAACAGCAAATGTTAAAATGTTATAAAAAAAGTGATTCTTTTAAAGCAAAGAAACCCTATTTGGGTTCAGTTTGGTTTTTGAAGTTTCAGGCTTCCATGAATACTGAGCACACTGTAACTGTTTGCTTGAGAGGTGGAGATGAGCACGCGAGGAGTCATCATCCACACGGGCTTTGCAAAAATTTAACATCTGACAAACAAGCACCTGCTGTGGCGAGGACGAGGTTTTAGTTCTAGGAATTTCATAAATATTTATTTTCTATGAATATATGGTTGCATCTTGCTGGAATATTAATATTTATATTTTCTCTACTTTCACAGTTGTTTTAGAGTCAGAAGAACCAGGCATCGCAAACGTGTCTGCTAAAACACACAGCTAAATTTAAACCACAGTTTTATTTAATATCGCAAAGACAGAATATTTTAGCTGTTTCGGCATGATCGTATTTAGAATAAAATGTTCTTTCACTTTCTAAAGCTCAGATACACAGAAATCTCTGCAATTGCTGGGAAACTCTTATTTTTAAGAGAAAATACCATGCAGTGGCAGGTGGAAGGGCCTCAGCTGGGAGCGGGGCTGCAAGGGCAGCGGTATCCAGCAGTGCCCAGCAGTGCCAGTGATGCCCAGTGGTGCCCAGTGACACACAGGAGCGCCCAGTGACACCCAGTGGTGCCCACTAGTGCCTAGTGATGCCCAGCGATGCCCAGTGATGCCCAGCGGTGCCCAGTAGTACCCAGTGACACCCAGAAGTGCCCAGTGACACCCGGGAGTGCCCAGTGATGCCCAGCGGTGCCCCCTTGCAGCCCAGGTGTGGGATTCAGTCATGTTTTCCATCTCTCTAGCACGGTGGCGGGGAGGCGTGGGGCCTTGGGCCGGGGCTGGGCCTCTGCACCGCGATCCAGACTCTGGGCCTGATCGGCGCCCTGGGGGCCGCGGCCGTGGCTCCGGGCCCGGTGCGGCGCAGGAGGCCGGCGCGCAGCGCCTCCGGCCCCTCTCATTCGCTCTGTACCCCAGCAGGCAGCGAAGGCGGCCGGTGAAGGCCCCCCCGGGGCGGAGGAGGGCGGCGGAGGGCGGCAGCGGCTCCAGCCCGGCCCGGCCCGGCCCGGCGGGCACCTCGGCGCTCCCGGGCAGCCGCGGCGGCGGGAGGAGAGGGCCCGGCCAGGCCTGCGTCGCCATGGCGACAGCGCAGGGCCGCTGGCATGGCGGAGCAGGCGGGGAACGGCGAGGGTAAGGCCGCGCCGGGGCCGGGGCCTGCCGCCCTGCGGGGTGTGCGGGAGGGCCGTGCCGGGCGCCAGCCGAGAGGGGCCGGGCCGGGCCGCGGGCGGCGGGAGAGGCTGCGGCTGGCGGGGCCCGGCTGCCGGGCGCTGGTGCCGGGTGGCACAAGGACACACGGAGACACAGACATATGCCTGTACTTGTGCGTGTGTATACACACGGGCGCATGTACAGGTATATCTACACACACGTAGAAATACACCCCCTGCCCCCCCCAGCCCTTCCAGGGTGGCCGCACTGCCGCCCCCGCCTCAGGCCTGGCCTCCCTGAGGGGCCAGGGGTGCTCCCCCGGGCTCCCTGCCCCCACCTCAGGCCTGGCCTCCCTGAGGGGCGAGGGGTGCTCCCCCGGGCTCCCTGCCCCCGCCTCAGGCCTGGCCTCCCTGAGGGGCGAGGGGTGCTCCCCCGGGCTCCCTGCCCCCGCCTCAGGCCTGGCCTCCCTCAGGGCGAGGGGTGCTCCCCGGGCTCCCTGTCCCCGCCTCAGGCCTGGCCTCCCTCAGGGCGAGGGGTGCTCCCCCGGGCTCCCTGTCCCCGCCTCAGGCCTGGCCTCCCTGAGGGGCGAGGGGTGCTCCCCCGGGCTCCCTGTCCCCGCCTCAGGCCTGGCCTCCCTGAGGGGCCAGGGGTGCGCCCCCGGCTCCCTGTCCCTGCCTCAGGCCTGGCCTCCCTGAGGGGCGAGGGGTGCTCCCCCGGCTCCCTGTCCCCGCCTCAGGCCTGGCCTCCCCTCAGGGCCAGGGGTGCACCCCGGGCTCCCTGCCCCCGCCTCAGGCCTGGCCTCCCTCAGGGCGAGGGGCTGCTCCCCTGTGCTCCCTGCCACCCGTGCCACCTGCCCGCTGCCATGTCACCCGTGGCCGGTGCCACCCGCGGGAGGTGGCCACGGGTGCTGGCAGCCGTACGGCTGTGTTACCGCCAGGCAGGCTGCCTGGGCGCGGATGGCGGCCTCCTCACGGCACAGGGTGGCTTCCAGGGCAGCAGGATCCTGGGGACAGTTGGTCATCGCCGCTTGGAGGCCTGTCTGGATGCATCGAGCTCTCGCCGCCAGGAAAAAATAATCTCTGCTGCTGATAACACCGTGCCTTATTTTTAGAGGCAAGCATGTTCTACTTCAGGGAGTGTTGCCAGAAATTGTGTTTTACAGGCTAAAGGTAATTCCTTCTGCAAGGATATTTGGGTATGGTTTCAAGGAAAATGTCCTTTCTGTAAAACTCGCAATATTGTGGCTCCTAAAATCCATCCTTTCTGTAAGTAAACTGGTGTGTGTTGTAGTAGTTTGCAAATTCTGGATGTTGTATTTGAAATAATCTAAATAATGGATTATTTTGTACTATTTAGGAAAAAACTAACATAGTCTGTAGAAAAGTCCTGTATAAATAGTTGCTGTGGATGGTGCTGAATGAGTGATTTTGGTAGAAGTATTTCTAGCATGGACTTCACAGTACAGATATTTTACAGAAATTAAGAGGTCAGACTGATGTAGCATCAGTGAGGATTATTCTGAAAGTATAATATCTTTTATATTGTTTTTCATTTTTGTTTAGTTTTGTGAAAGCCTACTTTTTGCATCTTCCCAGTTTTGCAAATGAAGCTGAGGCACAGGGCTGGTGCTGTGATAGAGATGGTAGCATAACAGCCTAGAAGCCTGCCAGACCATCTGAGAAGAGGGAATCTGGTGTTCTGGCAGGATAATAGTAATATTGGGAAGTTCTGACTCCATATATTTTGGGCACCTGTATGTATGATACTGAGATTTTGAACCATTTTGTCAATCCATAGGCAGAAACTCTCAGAGAGGGGAAGTTGTGGGTTTTTGATTGTTTGATTAATGGCTTTTGATGTTGTTTTTGTACTTTCAAAGTGAGAATACTTTGTAAGAAGTTTAATTACTGTATTTCTGAAGACAGATTTTTTTTTTTACACTTGATGGTTTTTAACCCTGTAAAACACTGTTCTCAATAGAGTATCAGGTGTCATCCTCTAAAGAAAAGTTTTGCTGTAATCCTAAATAACCTTGACCCATAAACACCATTCCTGGCCTCACCAGACTTCCCAATGGATCATGGAAAGTGACATACTGGGCTGTGGTTTCCTATCTGTAAAATGAGGACAATAACCTGTATCACACAGACAAGGCACCTCACTCATGAGAATCATAGCATGTTATTAGGCAGACCAGTTGCTTGTTGCCCTGTAAAGGTGTCTCATTATTATAAACACAGTTGAGGTAACCTAACAGTCAGCATCTCATTAAACTGCGGAAGCAATCCCATGAGAGTTAAGTCGCTTACACCCATTTCAGAGTTGCTGTTAGACTTGCAGATAGCAGTTAGAGGGTTAATTAGGATTCCCCGATTCTCATAAATCATGCTTTCTTCTGAGGAGCATTCCACATCTATGCAAAATGCAACTTTATTATGCTTCAAACAGAACAATAAATTAGTGGTATTGTCAAATAATTAGTCTTTAGGGTATTCCTTTCAGTTCTTTGTAGAGCTGCAGTTCCACCAGCTTTCATGGTAAAGGTTTCCCTTGGGTCCTATTATTTTCAAGTTTTGTCTGCTTCAAAGTTAAATGCCCACTTAAATGATTTACAGATGTGCATGATGTACTCAAGGAAAAATGGTGAAAGGCCAAATCCTGCAACCTCTTGTACATCATGTTACTCACATGTGTATTACCCTCTAACTTATGCAAATCTTGTGAATAAAGGCTTGTATGTGCGGAAGTGTTAATGGGATCATGCCCATACTATCTGTAGTTACATGTTTTATGTATGAATTTGTATCCTACATTTGTGCTTTCAACTTTATTTAATGCTTTTTCTTTATACCCATCTGATTAAGCTAGACTCTGCTTATTCGTTCTCTTCTGTGTATTTGTTCGTATCTTCCCTCCTATTGTGTGGTTTCTTTCCCTTTTTCTGCTACTTAATTCAGTCTGTTCTTCCATTTGCTCTCAGATACTTTCTTTTTAATTTGACATAACATGTCAGATTTTCTAAGTTTTAATATCTCTGATCTCAATACTGATTTTACTAGAACCTGAAAGCAAAATGTCAGACCGGTAGTGCCTGAAGTAGAACTAGACAGAAGACAAGGCATATTTTTCTCCAGCTGGGATTTAAGACATCAGATGAAAGTACATAAAGGAGAGAACGCTCAGTGTTCCTATATCGTTATGGTAATGTTATGTAATTGATCAGTATTAGAGTTTTTCTAAGACTGTATTCTTTGTGCCAGTCAGTGCATCTTTAAAATGCAATTAATAAGTCATGAATTGTAATCCAAAAGAAAGTATATTAAATAGTCTGAGCTCCTGTTTCACCCACTTATATCCATATAACACCGAATAACTAGTTCTGGGTAAAAATGTCCTCCAGAAAGGTACCTGACTGTGGTGCAAAGACCTATGAAGATGGACACTAACCATTCTTCAATGATGGTTTTCTCTGGTATATTGATTAGTAGCTGTTCTGGGTCGTTTGAGTTACAGCTGCAATAATACATAATCAGGACTCACAGATTCTTTTCCCCACTTACTAAACAGTCATGTGGAGGTTGTTAGTGGAGATGGGAAAGAGTTTCCCCCCCCAGTTTTAGTGCCTTATGTAAATACAGTAACAGTGTGTTCAATCATACATATATATATATATATATGCTCTTTAACTGCCTGGCATGCTGGTGAAATCAGGGATTTACATTTGGTAAGAGCTAGCTACATATCCCATTCAACTCCTACCTTCTTGCAAAGAAGCAGTTACCCCTGCTTCACCTGTCCTGCCAAATCCTCCTGTGTCTGGAGGTGGAATCTGAACCTCCCTTCTCTGTGTCACCTGGCTCTGCCTGGATTCTGTACTGGAGGTACTGAAAATGTCGTGTCAGTGTGCATTCTCTTTTAATAAAGTTGGGAGTCCAAGCTTAGAGAGCCTAGTAGCTGCCATGAGCGCTGTAGGCAGTCGTAACCATTAATTCTGCTTGGAGCACACTTAATTAACATGAGAGTTTCAAACCTGTCACAGAAAAGCACTTAAACTGTGTATGGCTTTGGGGAATCCTGCTGAATGGGATAATATGATGCACATGATGCTTAAGCATATGAGTACATTTAAGGGTCTTGCTGTATGAGGACTTTAAAATGTATTTTTGAGAATTTCACAAATAAGCATCAGTATTTGAAAGGTACTAAAGCTCTGGATTAAACTCTCACAATAATCCTTCAGGCTAAAGTAGTCCATCAGACAAATTACCTCTAATTTAAAAAGTGGCAGTTTTTCATTTATGGGAAAAAATACAAAATTAGTACAGGTAGTTAAAAATAAGTAGCTTTCATAGGGCTCAAGTAAGCAATATTTCAGCTCTAGAAGAAAATCTGAATATATGAGATCACTTAGGAAATCAGTGTGCAGCTTTATCACAGTGGAATTTACTTACAGATGAACACTATGAATATTTTTATATCCTCTTGTTGACATTGCTGTGAGCAATTACATGAGGAGAAAAATTTATAGTTTTTATTAGACTGTAATGCAATTTAACATGCACCTTGACATCAATCTGAGTTATGTTTTAATATTCGTACTCATTTGGGAGTGAGACAAAAAATAAATTATGTCCATCTCCCATGGACAAATGCAGGCTGTAGATCCAATCCTCTTGGCTATACTTTTGCAGTAAAAGTTGATCTCAGATGGATGTGGAATAGGTAATTGCAGATTGACAGGTTTCTTGTTTCCATGGTGCATAAAATGGCAGAAGTTTTTCAGTTTGGCTCTACTAGCTGACTTATTGAATAAAAAATTGGCTGGTGTGCAGAAAGGCTTTAAACTTTTTGTCTTTTAAACAATGCCAACCAGCAGATACGTGGTGCTGACAGGGAGCTTGAGAACTCCCACAAATTATCTTCCCAACAATAGTTAACATGTTATTAAGAATTTCCATGTCTACATACTAATTATTCTGAGATCTGAGGGGTTGGGTTTTTTTGTTTTTTATTTTTTTGCAGTATAGGAGTACCTTTATTTTGTGTGAACAGATATTGCTTTGTTGCTATTAGCAATAAAACGTGGCGGGCTAAAGGTTCTGTAAAGAATACGGTCTTCCAGTAACAGAGGTCTGACATGAACCTGTTGTCAAAGATGCTCAACATTTAGCCCCCAGATGAGAGGTGGCTGTGCAGACAGGGGTGCTGGTCACACCACTGCGCTGCCCTGGCCAAATCCTGCCATGAGGTCTGGCTGCCACTGCTGTTTTTCTGCCATAGGAGTATGATTGAGGTGAGGGGCAGAAGCTGAAAATAGCTCCTACGCATTTTGTGAGGTATCCTAAGGGGAGAAGTAGCTGTGGCAGCGATGTCCCAGCCCGGCCTGTGCAGAGGTGGCCACAGCGATCGAGAAGGGCACGAGACAGTCAGAGATGGGGTTAAGGGTGCTGCAGGAGGTGGCCAGGGGAGCGGAGCTCCCCATGTGGACCTCGCAGGTACCCAGTGCAGGGGTAAAAGCTCTTGGTACAGTAAGGGGCAGGAGGTCCCAAACCTACCTCTGCCTGCCACAACTTTTGAGGTTGGATTACGTGACAGGTCCTGGGAGACAGTTTTATAAATTATCTTAAATTGTAAATGTCCATCTTCTAAGAAAATATATACTCCCAGCTCTTTTGGAAATGTGTCATCCTTACTGTTCCATGTTATATAGGTGTGGGTAGTACGTGTAATCCCCATGAATGTAAAATTGGAAGGGATTTCCTTGAGTCCAGCCTGGGGCTGTGACCAACCATAAATTTCAAAAGCTTACCAAGCTCCATTTAATGGATGGTAAGGATTATTGTGTCACTGGTGTAAGGTCCCAGGAGGTTCTGGTACTGTTACTGCTGATGGTCAGGTTGAAAACTGGATGTGAATCCTGAAATTTATCCATTGTATCCTTTTTCTCCCTGTTTGCTAGCTTTCTCCTTTAGCTTAGCCTGCCGCAAACAGCTATAGAAGTAAGTCTTATTCCCCATTGATGATAAACGTGAATGTCTTAAATTTTCAGCTGAAATGCTGTTCAAATTCAGAATATTATTCTTAGGCAAACAAAAGAAAATTGGAGGTTTACATTCGTTCACGATAGGTAAGAAAGTGATTTAGCAATGTAAGTGATAACTTTCAAGACAGCTCGTTAAAAAACAAGCAGCTGCCGCAACCCCCTGTAATCCCTTGCCATTTTGTTGCACTGTAACAGTCCCTCTTCCTTTGGTCAAAGCCCTCATGCCAGAGTAGTGCAGGTAGAATTGCAACCAGTCCGTATTTTTTTTAAACCCATTTCAGACCCTGTCTAGCAAGTTGAGAGGCTTGTGACATGTTATATAATAACAGCATGTATTAAAAGTCATACTTAAACCCCCTCATTCTCCCATTATATTGTAGACATTAGGGTTCTTTCAAAAGAAGAGAGTTTACAGACTGCTGTATTCTAGCGCTGTGGTGCTGCAATTAAACTTTATAATGGCTTATGTTTACAATAAATTAATTCTTGGAGCACTAATACCCACTTGATTCTGGTCCCTGGTTCCTGACCACTTGAGCAATCAGTGTCTAGAGGCAGTTCAGCAGGCATATTCAATTTATGAGATATTTGGTGCAGCCACACATGCAATTAGATGTACCTGCACGCTGCTGGTGATGAGTTATACAGTGCCCTGTTGGGGCCATCCTGCATCGTTGGCAGAGCGAGCTGCTGTTGTGGGGCACGCAGCAGCATGTGAATTACTGCATTTTGGTGGAGCTTGCTGTGGTGCACCTGTGTTTTAGGCTGTGAGTGTCAGAGTTGTCCTTTGTGGCTCTGCCAAGCGCTTCTGGAGTCAGCACTGTGGAAAGTCCAGGAAAAATGGAGACAGATGCCCTCTGCGACCACACAGCATAGCAGCATGGATTGTCTTCTGCCGGTGTCGCAGCCTGTGTAGGCTCTTCCTTTTCAGCAGCAGCCGGAGGTATAGCAAGACTCTCAGCATCACCAGGAAAGCTATATATCCTCACAGGGCTGTTTGCTGTTGGTGATGAAAGAGAATATAGGTATGGGCTAGGCATAACTCTTTCATTATATCCCAGGTGTGGCTGAGATGAAAGATACAGAACAAATTGCAACAGTGGAGATTACTGTTTTTGCCAGCTCTGAGCTGCAACAGGAGTGCTGTCTGGTACAACTGCCGGAGTTGGGATTTCAGGGATGTGCAAGACACCACTAATGGAGATTTATGCTGAGCTTATCTCTGCCTTATGAAAAGGGAAACTGCATGCAGCCGGTATTGACTTTAAAAAAAGTGTCACGATTATTTTTTGCAGGCTAACAAATGTCAAGCGCTGGCATAACTTTCACTTCACTGTAGGAAGGATAACATTATGACTTTCCTCAAGAGAAATATAAGATATTAATTGTATATTATCTGTGAATCACAGGCATACAGGAGGCAATCCAGATCTGTGTATAAGTGGGACTTCCTTGCTTTCTTTGCATGACTGGAGGTATATCTCCACATCCTCTGCTCAGAAGAGAAGATCTTTATATCAAAAGGAAAGGATTTTCCCTCATTGTTCTGCAAGTTAGTGTGACAAAGCGTGTTGTTTCGTTGCTCTCAGTGTGGGTTGCATACAAGGGCAAGTATTTGGCAGCTTCTCTGTGGACATTAGCTAGGAGGAGAGCTTTGCTGTCAGAGCTGGAGCCGTGTAAATGATTAGGGTGGGTGATACTACTCAGAGCTTGCTGCTTTGGCTTATGAAGCTCTAGGCTCCGTGAAGTCCACCACATGAGTAGCTGCAAAATGATGATGTGCCTGGCTGGCTGAAATCTAGGTCGTAATTGAGACCTGTTAGGTCCAATTTGGTTACGTGTTTCTTCCTGAGAGCCCTTATTGCGTGCTGCTTCCAAAGTAATAATCTACAACAGTTGGGAGACCTATGGAACTATGGCCAGCTGCTTGGGAAGATGAGCAGGGCCAAATCCTGAGAGCCACAGTTGAACATTTCATGCTGTGTCCTGATTGTTGCTCTAAAAATGTTACAGCTGCTCCTGGCATAAAATGTTTGACAGCTTGTGAAATGAAAATGCGTGTTGTTATGATCCAGTTCTCAATAGATTTTTCTGTTGTGTAAGGCCACTGGAACTGTCCCATCACAGAGTCTTGGGGCCTGTCTCATCCAGCCCTTCCCTCCAAGAAGTGCAAAAAGGCAAAATGGGTGTGAGGAAAAAAACCATGTTTCAACACATGACTAAATATTAAGGGGAAAATCACCAAAACTGGCTTTTCTGCAAGGACTCTGCAACAACAAATGCACAAAGTGTGGGCAAACAGACTTATGTGAAAGCTGGGAAGAGAGAAACCACTATGGTCAGTGTAGGTACTGTTGCATTTTGAAAGATGCTCAGGAGGACTGCCAAGCGTTTCTGCTGTAAGTAATGATGACTCCAGATTCTTTCAAGCTCTAAGAGATTATTCCTACTTTTTGTCTGAGGTGTGGGCATACACAGGGCATACCGTGCATGCCTGCTGTTTCCAAGTACTATGTATTCTCCGGTGGATGTAGGCAATAAGCTGTGTGTTATTGTTCACAGGACGACCCTGCATTATTTAATATGTGTGTGTGTGTGTGTGACAGTGGGTTAGGATACAAGGGCTAAGGGACTTAAGAAGGTCGGGTCAGGGCATTAGCTGTCACTATTGACTGTTTCAGAGCTCAGAGAGACTTTGTGCTCAGGGTGATAAGAATCTGTGAGCTGTAGCTATGAGGGCAGAGCTATGAACTCTTAACAGCAAGGCGCTTGTCACTGGGCGCTAACTGCAGTACCCCCAGCAGCCAAGGGGACAGTGGGAGATGGCAGGAGGAGCCTGGGGCTGTGGCTGGCTGGAACTGCACACAGTCCTTAGGGCAGTGGTAGAACAACAGTAATTTGGAGTTGGAGGAGGGCTAGGTGCTAAGTATTGGCTCGTGCACTGCCTGCTACAGGTAGTAATCCTCCTGCACAGTATCACCCTGGCTGGTCAAAACAGAGAGCAGAACACCTGCCTGTGGTGCTCTGTGTGTGGGAATCCAAGTTGCATTGCCATTCACTGATGGAAGGGCTTCTGCCTACTACTGCCAGCGAGGCGGTGGGTGATGGCCTCCACTGGACCTTTTTCCTTGCAGATGTAAGAGGGATGCTGTAGCATGACTTAGAAATTACTCGCTAGAAAATTTGTAAGAATGTCTTGCATTTTTACCCTGAATTAGGCCAACTTGTGGTTTTCTTTTATGATGTCTTTTTTTCTGGGTATGCTGCTAGGTCTAGAGTGCTTCATCAGCAAGAAAATTTACTGCTGTAGCCAAGTCCTGGCCCCAGCCTCCACAATTCCATTTCCAAGGCTTGGACTAGCCCATCTCAGCTAGGTGCTGCTATGGGCCACTGCCTGGGCTTGCAGCAGCTCAGGAATCCTTGCAGAGTCTGTCTCATCTTAATTTCTTTAACCTGGAACACAGTCATGCTATATCCCTGGTGTATGGTCATACCAACCAGCCAGCCACTGCACCTCCATTTCTCCTTTTCGGCAGATGCAGACCAAATCACAAACTTGTTTTGTGCAGAGAAAGTAGGAAGGACCTCCATCCATACCATTCCACCAAAAAGCCCCCAAACCTGAAAAATGGATCACTCATCAACCCTCAGATAGTGCTTCAGGTTTGAGAAAATTGAACTCTTGAGTATATCTAGGGTGTTCCTTGGTCATTTCCCAGGGTTGCAGGCTTCTCTGCTGATGCTTATGAAGAGTGGTGCTTTAGTATATATAGGTATATATGTAGATATAGCATATCTACACAGATTGTGTACAGTAGAAACATCAGGGCATATTTTGTTGAGCTTTTCCTGGGAGGCATGAAGTGCTGTCACTGACGTGGATTGATACGTACCTGTGTTGCATCACTCAAACTAACTGCCTACAAGGGAATGGATTTTTCCCTAGCAAACCGTACGACTGTAGCATCCTTCCCCAGTATGTCCCAGGGTTGTTAGACTGTGCTTGCCCTCTCCAACAAGCTGCTCAGGAACTCTTTGAGCAGCAGGAAGGAAGGATTTTCTTGCCTGTAGGGCCGGGGAGAGATTAATCACACGCAGCACATGAAGAAATGTAAAGATGATGATGACAAAAGCATAAAGCTGGGAAAGGAGGTTCAGTAGAGCAAATGGGTGCTATCCCGGAGGGAACTCTACTCCAGGGTGAAGAAAGCAGAGCTGACTGGCAGTGTGAGCCACCTCTGCCTGTGTGCATTTCTGTGTAAGGAGCTCAGCCAGGCAATAGGAAGGGCAGGGTCGTAGCCCTTACCACATCCTCAGCATGTGCTGCTGCTTCCTTTTTCAGTGGCACCAGACTTGCAGTCCATCTTCCATATGCCTTCCTCACGAGCAAACCCACCCCATGTGCAGCCCTGAAGAGCACTTAGGGGAGTTTTACAGACTGTAAGGAACACTGTATGACATAGCAGGATTCCAGCCGTGACCCGGTCCCACTCAGCCACTCCTAACATTTAACATTCCCCGCCCTTCTTCTCTTCACTTGCAAGTTCTGCTTGTTTGTAAATAGTTTCAGTAAGTTTTGACTACGTTTGCTTTGCATTTTGTGTGTAGGAAGTCTTTACACCTTGTATTTCTTCAACAAACAAATTGCAATTCTCTGTTCTGGGGACCTCCAGAAAGTACTGGGTGGAACCAGGAAAATTAATGCCTCTGTTACAGAAACCTGAGCGCAGCGGGACTGTCAGGGTCGTGGTAGAGGAAGTGATGCAGAAAATAGTGGTTTATTGGTCCCCTCTAACATACGGACAATTCTGTGTTACAGCAGGCATCTCTTCAGGAATTTGGAGAGGTAGCAAGGGTATCCCTTGTAATTTGCCCTTCTCCATTCCCACAGGCAAACGCATTCTCTACAGCAAGCCCAGGCAGTGGTTGCAGTTCCACTGGGGCTTCATGCTGACATACTTTGCCATCTGCATCCCCCGGCTTTAAGAAGTACAGCGCACCTCTGGGCAGGGCAAGCAAAAAGGATCCTGGTAAGGATGTGGGAGTCAGGTTTACTACAGCAGCTGTTCAAGTTGTTATATCATTATGACTTGGGGCAGATAGGAGTGAGTTATCAAGTACTGAGGATACAGAGTGGTCTCTGTGGACTGGTGCGGGGGCTGTTTGCCCAGCACAGACCAGGCAAAATAATGGCATCTTGCAAAAGCAACCAGAACTGACAGCAAAATAGCTTTGATGACCTGCAAGGATTTGTACCACAAGGGAAAGAAATATTTTTTTCATTGGTGGTGAACCATATTTGATCCAAAAGGGAGGGCAGTAGACAAGATTGACCATGACCCCAGCACTTCTGGGGGAGATAACTTGGACAAGAACTTTGTGAATGGTGGATATTCTCTTTCAAATCAGTGACACTTTAATAAGAACTGTATTTTGGAGGCAGTGTGAACTATGGTTTTAAACACCTTTGGATATACTAAGTGATGAAAGGCATTGGCTATGGCTTCTTTTCCAGCTTGACATGGCATCCTCCATGGCCTGTTTTGTTCTGTGTTACAGTGTCAGTTAGATAAGAATTTTATGAGCAACGAGAAGCTTGACTGCATATCAAGGCAGCAATAGTTTCTATACTTTTGTTTCTCAGCAGTTGAATTAGTTTGTTAATTGCCTCATTAGTTTTGTTAGGTTTGGTTCCCATATATATTAAAACATCTGAATCTATGGTAGATTAGAATGTCATGGCATTTATAATACCATCTACTGAACAATCAAAACCTAGGATAATAGTCAGGATATCTTGTTTCGTCAGGTAGTTACTGGCAACTTGTAGCTCCATTAGTTGCTGCAACTGACTATCACAGACTGGATATATTTCACATGTTGGTATATTGTCACATTTTTTGACACTGAGGTTGAAATGCACAGTTATGTCATTTTTTAAGTCTTTAATGGATTTGTCAACTTCTAACTGAAATAACCAAAATATTCCCATTGTGGTTCTGTGGATGTGAACTTTTTTTTTTTTTATTACTAACATAATTCTAGAAAATAATCTGTTCCACAGCCAAAGCTGGAGTCAAGATAGTGCTTAATTTTTTACAGCACTTTGTTATATATTTTACCCATGTTACAGTTGTCTTATGTAAAGAAGACAAAAAGGAAAAATTGTGTTTAATATTTTTGTGTCAGAATTTGAAGCAGCTTTTGAAGTTAACTTTGCCACAGCCTTCTTCAAACTGACAGCCTGTATTTTATTATCAGACATCAAATTAATTACCTGATTTTTCTAAAACTCTTATTTGCTGCTGGTGGTTTTGTTCTCATGGTTATTTGTATCATGTGCCATAGGGTTGTGCAAAGATTGTTCTGGTCGTTCCACTCTGAGAGCTCCATTCTGTGTATCTATTTTTAAATATAGTCCCTTTATTTTTATTCTCCATTAGTTTTCCATAAGGCAGTTACTGTGATGGCAACAACCAAGTAATTTTTCAGCTCTCACATGTACTACCATTAGGAAAAGAGGTATAACAATAAGGTGAGGTTATGCTCTTAGTCCAAGGTTGCTCACAAACATAATGATGAGTGTAGGGTTTTGTTTTTGTTGATTCACACTGATGATGGGGTTTGCTTGCATATCTAGATACCACATGGTGTATGCTGGGATGAACATAAACGATAGGGAGCAGCGATATGGCTAGTTCTCAACAATTCTGAAAAACACGAAATAAAAGATTTTGCTGTTCTTGAGAAATCATTTTTACTTCTTTCAGAATGCTTGAAAGTGACCTCTGCAGAAACCAGTTAAGCTTATTTATTCTTTCTACACAAAACTAAAATTCAAATTTCCCAGGTATCATCTGTGATCACATGGAATGCTTCTTATCCAGGAGAGAAAGCAGCATCCCTTTCCTGAGTCTGCAGGCCATAGCCTGGATTCCCAAATTGGAGTAGGTGCCACTGTCAGTGAAGACCTCAGCCTGGTCATTTCTTGGGAACTCGCATATACCAACTTTCATAAAGCGGCATCTTTTACCTCTTAATTCAGTCTGAATGGCTAAACTCAGGTGACACATTTCCCATTGGTGACATCGATACTTTGTGTCAACCTGTTCTCTTCAGATTACAGTTCAGGAATGGGCTTATCCCTTCTTTGGAGGAATCAAGCTGCCTTATAAACCTCTTGTTTTTCTTCAAAGTTGGTTTGATTAGTCTTTGCAGAATGAAGACTCTTCAATGAGCACATACCAAATTATTTTGTTATGAATCACAAGACACAAAGAAACAACACTGCAAATTCTGCAAGCTTACAGCTTAATCATATTCCTTTCTTTTCTGGTAGCTAATATATTAATATCATACATGCTATAGGAGGTACAGAGTAGAGAAGAAAAATATTTCTCTTGCCTCAATGTTTTTAGTGCACAGCATACAATTATTGTTTCAGCATATTAGGCTGATTGTACATTAAGGTTCCTCTGGAATTAAGAGGGTCACTAGAAAAAATCTAAGGTATGCCTTTTCTTCTACAGTGGAGAAAGGTCTGGCCAATAAGTCAGATTCAAATGGCCTCAAGTTTGTTTCCTCCCTATGTTCCTTTCCCTCAGTAGTTTCCTTAAAATAGAACGAGTTAAATGCCATAAGGTTTTCTTCTTTGAGGTGGGGCAAGATTTGTGAGTTACTTTTAGGTCTATCAAGCTCCCCACACTTAACATGAAGGCAACGCAAATATTTGTGACAGAATAATTCAGGGAGTTGTATGCTTTGCTCTGGAATTAGGAAAGAGAAGCAGTAGCATGGGGATGCCTTATGCTGATATCGTCACCAAGAATTCATCTTATGACACCACGCTGGCTTTCCCTTTTTGTTCAGGAAACACAATGTCTTGATAAAACTGATGAGCTTATTTGAGACTGTTTGAGATTTCACCTGTGCTGGTGATGCTGAGTATCATGACTGCTTTTTAATATCTTGACCTAGGTGATGCTTCAGTTAATGCTTGCATAAAAGCCTGATTAGATCTCCTAAGAACTAATTGATGACCTCCTCTGAGTTGCAATTGTGAAGTCTCATATTGGTTTTTTGCTTTGTATTTAAGCAAATATGCATTGTACAGTTCTTACTAGAACTACAGTCAGATTTGGTTTTTTTTCCAATTCTTATGCCCTTATTTCCATTAGTGGTTTTGTGAAGGATTTTGGAAGAGGTCAGATGAAACAGTGGCTGCAAACATCAAAGACAAATTTATTTTAAGTTCACCTGTTTCATCCTTTTGCCCTGTACACCTAGATAATAAATTGAGAATTGCCCTTAAAGGGACCATGGTATTCTTCAGGAATAGCACCAGTCTCCCTTCTTACTAGGGAACTGTTCCTGCATCTTGACACATTTCTAGGATTTTAACTCCATATTAGAGCTGTAAGGAGTAAGATTTGTTTAGCTGTTTCTGCTTGTTGGCCATACCTTTTTTTTTTTGACCACACAGTAGGCTCAGTTTCTGAGCAGGGACTTGACACTTTTTTTTTTTGTACCTTTTCCACCCCTGGCTGGCTTAGATATTCCCCATAGCTCAACCGCCTTCTCCCCTCTCCTTTTTGACTGGCATTGTATGACAATACAGAGACTGTTACTTGTGATTTTGGAGATGATGGGAAGAGCTAGGATTTGCAAAGGATGGTCATAGGGGCCTTATGGAAGAATGCTGGAGCAGTGTGGGAGGGGTGGTTAAATACCATGGTTTGGATCTGTGAGCAGAAAGAGAAGATTCACTGAACTTGAGTGGAAACTGCAGGAGGCTGAGGGACTCGCATTTCCTCCACTGGCTGCCTGCACAGTCATGTCCCCTCTCATGTCCATTGCCCTCTTAAAAATGTTCCTGTTTCTTCGCATACCATTCCCAGTTTTTCAACCGACAGGACCAAGGTTGCTGCCTACTTTTCTGGTTGAAATAATGGCTAGTGGGAAAGAGAGGAAACGGTGCTGGAGTATGTAGACACTGGTACGATGCTGTACTCCCTGCTGATAAGCCCAGTTAGTGGATGGGAAGATCTACAAAAGAGCTGTTGATAACAACACTTTCAAATAAAACCAGAACAGCAATATGTAAATGACTCTAAAACTGTCTGTCACTGAGTTGGGGTTACCCAGTTGTGTTCCTTGTCCTTTCGGAGTGGCTAGTTCAGCCAGGCAGCCCAGTCTGAGAAAGGGTTCCTTTCACCAGGGACCCCAGGGCTTTCCTCACACCTGCCTGTAACCATAACAGTACCATGAAGAGATGGTGGAGTAGTTAATGAGGTGTCCACACCCACAGAGGAGTTTAAATATAAAATTGACTATATTTATTAAAATATACCTAGATTAATGTTTATAAAGATTAATGTTTCAGGTGTCTTGAGCAGTAACACTAAATAATAAAACCAAGTCCACTGGTGCTTTTACAAATCAGCCCTTAATTTTACTCTATACGTAGCACAGAAAGAGTTTCGGAGTATTGCACAGTGTAAATAGGTTCATCAGGCGGCATTGGGGCTAAATCTTTTCTTGTGAGCAGCAGATGAAGCTGCTCCCCAGCATTTGAGGTGGTTGGTTAATGTTGGCCTACCTGTTCTTTTGATACTTCTTTTTTCTGCACATAATTTCTCTTCAGTGAAAGCAAAGGTTGGCTTTTTGAACCATCAGAGCAGCTGGCCCCGAGGAAGAAAAGAAAGCAAGCTCATACAATTAAACAAATGGTAGAATCTAGCAAATTGTATCAACTAGAATTCACTTTGTAAAATGCTCATTACTCAAGAGTCTGGCAGAGCCACATCTATTTAATTGCTTCTGTTCCCTACAAAGACTGAAGCTGTGGTCTTTGAAGAAGAAATGTCACAACTGAGGCAGGAGTGCTGCTTTAAGGGCTGGCTTCAAATGGACCTCAGAGTGCTAGGGAACAGTCTGGACAAGCTGAAGAGGAATAATTCAGTCTGCAAGAACCACCAGAATTAATTTGAGAGTCCCAGCTCCCTGCCAGTCTTACTTAACCGGCAGCATCTAGAGTTTTATCTAGTTCATTTAGACAAACTGGGGAAATAGCAAAGGATAGTACAGGAAAGAAAACTGATAGTGAATACATTTTTCAGTTAATATGTCTGAGAAATGGATTTTAAGACATTTTATCTCCTTATTGCTTATGTGGTAGAAAATAAATGAGAACAAGAAAATGAGGAAAAAACGACAAGTATCTGAAGCATTTTAGTAGCATCAAAATGGAAATATATCATCCCTACAGGATGCATTTGAGGGAATAAGTAGCGGTAGGTATTGAAATCTTTTTTGGCATGGTATGTTTTGATATTTATTTATTGAAGCCATTAGAAGTAATCAGATAATTTTATCTTTGATATTATGTATTGTTTTTCTAGTTAGTGGAATAAGTGAGTGAAATCTTTTATTCAATGAAAGGTATTTCTGTCCTGAAAGCTGCTAAAAAATTGCTCCACAGGGCAACATGAAACTTTCATTGATCTGACCATGGAGCACAGTCTCCTTGTATAGAAAGATTTCAGTACATTAGAGCATCACATCTGCTGAGTTAACTGCATGTCTGATCTCTTGAGGCCTTTCTTGAAGGTATAATTTTAAACCTTTATCCATTACTTATCTTAGAGCTGGGGTCCATCTTTTTCTCTCTGCCAAACAGAGGTTTAGAATGAATCATAGAAGTCTTCAGATAACGAGTGTTGCCATCCTGAACTTTGTTGAACATCTTTGGCTTTCATTCCTGGAGGGAGGACGAGAGATTTAGGCAATAACTTACTAGGTGTTCACTCATGTCACAGAGAGTCTTTGAGAGGACTACAGTATATTATGTTTTCTTCCATGGATATGGCTCTTCATCACAACTTCCTCTCAGCTCTTGGAAGAAATATAGATTATCTGGTACCTAGATTAAATCATCAAGTTCATTTCATTTCAGGACCTTTCTTTTACGAGCCTCTTGAAACAGGTAAGATTAATGTATACTGTTTTCACGGAAGTCAAAGCATGAAAAGGCTGGATGACTACAGAGTTCCAGTACTGGAAATCTCTACCTGCCTACCCCTGGATAATTTTTATTTCTACAGAAGGCTCACTCATCAGTCCAAGAATATACAGCTATAAATATTTCTTCAGCATTTCTCTATTGCAAGTTATAATGTACTTTTGAAGTACCTGATCTTAAGAACTAAACTCCAACAGTCTACATTGGAGACTGAATCAAGGACTCTTTGAAATCGCCAAAAAAAACCTCCCATCAAATTTAGTAGTTTGAGTCTTTAGGGGCTCTTCTGCAAGGCTACTTGAATTTAACTGTGTTTTTTTGGGAAGGAATTAAACGTGTATTTTACTGCTTAGGCACATAAAAGGTAGGCATTATTGTCAAGCTATGAAAAGAATCCAGCTTGTCCTGTATCTGGGGACTGAACAAGGCTCTTCTTCCCCAGCCTTCCTTCTTCAGCCTCCAATCCATCGTACATGTACCTGCCCATGCTTCCATCAGTGGAGGAAAGTCAGAGAGAGGAATACAGAATATATTCTTACTTCTCTTTATGTATCCTCTGCCTCTGGGGAGTTCAGTACCAAACACAGCAGCAGGCACCTGTACCTTTATAAGGGGATGCACCTCTCTGCTGTATGGAGAAGAGTTTCCTTATATCTGAGTCAATCCACTACTTTATTGGAGTGCTTACAGGGTGTGGGGGATTGACCTCAGCCAGCTGCCAGGCACCCACCCAGCCACTTTCTGCCCTCCTCAGCAGCACAGGGGGACAAAATACAGTGAAAAAGCTCGTGGGTTGAGGTACAGACAGGGAGATCACAAAGCCGAAGTATCGTTTAGCTATGTTCAGTTCTGAGACCCTCTGCCAGAAAACAGACGTTTCTGTCGTGAGGGTGAGAGAGCAAATGAAAAAAATGGTTTCACGCTGCAGCTCCAGGGATTCCCAAACTATTTGGATTATAGAAAACCAGGTGTGAATTTGTTATGTGTGTGGAAACAAGGTCCAGTGGTTTAGTGTTGGTCAGATCTGCTCAACAACGCTTAACACCAGGTGAGCGTAAAGAAGAAAAGAAATTGTCTAATAGAGGAGAGCTATGTTTTAATTAGTATGTGGAAAATACAGAAGAGAAGTGTGAAAATGAGAAAACAAATGTACCTGATTCCAATCTAATGTTCTGGCTGTTGCTCCGATTTTCCCTGTGGTGTCTCTGTGGAGCCTGTGGGGCTGGCTCACAAAATGCTGCCTCCCATGAGCCAGCTTGCCGGCCAGAGTTGGGGCTGTATTTAGCCATGGGAACCAAAAGGTCAACGCCATACCACTTTGTTTCCTGTATTATGTCTTTTGGAGTCAAACATTATTAAATGCTCTAACCAGTTCACTCTTACTTACCTTGGCTTCCTTGCCAGGGAGGTTTTTCTGAGATGGAGCCCTTCCTCTCTTTACATTTTTCTCTTCAGAATGTATTTCCTGGCACTTCCCTTACCCCAAGAATGCAATTTCTGGCTTTAGATGAGATATAACTGTGATAACTTGTGATGGTTCTTTCCCCATTCTTCGATATCGAGACATAAAAAGCAAATGCAACAAATTACTCCTTCCTCTTTGCTGAGATCATCTTCATTTCCAAACCGTTACAACAGATTATTTACCCTGAGACATACTCACTGTGCACATACCTTAGCCATCTCTTAATTCCTGGTTCTCAGCTTTTCATATGTTACAGCTAACTTAGCAGACATGCAAGCACTTAGGTTTCCTTGGATGCAGGAACCTGGATGAAGTGACTCAGCCCCATCTCAGGACCCACACTTGCCTTCCTCCTGCTACTGGCACCGTGGTGTCCAGGAAGGGCTCAGGCTTGTGGTGCAGAAGGAGCTGTGGCACACTGTGGGCAAGGTCCACACTGCACAGCTAGGTGATCATGCAGCTCAGATGTACCATTACCACCAGACCTGATGTGGCTGCAGAGCCATAGCAAGGCCGTATTACTAATATAAATGACTGATTTTGCATTTAGAATGTTTTGGGTTTTTTTTTTCTCAGTACCTTTCCTGTTTGCCCCTTTATCAGTTTTGGTGCTTCTGCTGTTGCAATGCTCAAATTGGAAATAAATCAGTTGCAACAGTTCAGTGAATCTTTCCTTTCTTATGTTTCTTTTTGCAGATGACGCAGTAGCTGAAATTGAGAAAAAGATTATAGAAGCTTTTGAGGTGTTTGACCATGAATGCAATCAAACTGTGGATGTCAGGTTTGTAAATATCTTCACATAGAAATATTACGGGATCTGGTATAGAGATAAATAACTCCTCAAACCTGCATCTGCTTTGCCAGAAAATGTAATTGAATTGCCCTGATTAGACAAGTATATCTTTGCTTGTTTAATAGACATTTTGCATTGTTCAGTGGTTGAAGACTGAAACTGGCTTGAGAGAGGGATGCTGGGACTAGTGGAGTGAAGAGGCAAAAGGAAACTGCAGCTAGACAAGGAGTCTAAGGGTACAAATCTCTGCTCTGATAGCTCATTTGGCCCTACAGGTCCTGGATCCCGAATGGATCCCCTCGCTTTCCGTATAGTGCCAGCACATCAAGGGGTGTCCCTGCCAGTGTGTGTCAGGGTTACTTGCTCTCAGTAGGTGTCTCCAACTGCAATGCATCCTGCACGTCCTTCTTCCTCTGGGGTAATACGGGAGGTGGATGTTGGTCTGACAGGAAGGTGTTTTTAGGAGACTTGGAAGAAACTTGCATAAAATTTGATTTAATAATAATAATAACAACAACAACAATAATAATAATAACAACAACAACAACAATAATAATAATAATTATTATTATTATTGGTCATACTTGCTTGCACCAAAAGTCCATTTGAGCTCAGTACCCTCATCCGAGTTACTAGTAGTTACTCGGGGGAGAAATATAAGGAATTGAGCAAATACACAGTATTTCTTCTTGGGGTTTTTTTTTGTACGTCTGCCACATTATGATTTGGGTGGTGCTTGGTGTTTTGGGTTTTTTGGGTCTTATGATAAATAGTGAACAATTGTTGTCTATTAATCTTCTTGACACCATTAATGATTTCATAACTGTCACATCCATCCCTCATCACAGTAGTTCAAGGCTGAAGAGTCTGGATGTGTTTAATCTCTTAGAAGATTCTGTTCCATTGCTCTGGCCATTCTTTTTTGTGCTCCTTCTTGTTCAGCTTTCTCCTTTTTGAAATGGGAAGACCAGACCTGGGGGAATGGGATGCACACATAGGAGTCAGGAGAGAGAACTGGATGCACTATACCTTTAGCATGCAAATGTTATGGAAATACAAACAAAATACTTGTATGAGGGAGTAAGAAAAAGATCAGCAGAAGATAAAAACTTGGGCTTTTAGACTGATCAGGGCATAACTGGCTATTAGATACAGAGCTAAATGAAGTAAAATTTAAAATTTCCTAGGTAATCTTAATTCTGGTATTTTTAAAGTTCAAATATTTGACGGTGCTACTTTAACTTCATTTAAACACAAACATCCATACATGTAACAATATGGATTTTGTTGTAAAATACAAACCCCACATCTTTATGTCTCACTGAGCAGGTTTTGAAGTTGTTATAAACTGTTATCATTAAAGTTTAGTGAAGTAATTTTTCATATTTCCAGTTGCTATTTTCACAAGAGTATGACCAGAGCTTTTAATTACAGATCAATTACTGAGTATATACACTACAAAGCAGTACAAGAACTGGTGAAATTTTTGTCATTAGACATTCCTCACAAGGCCAAATTTGAAAACTAAATGTTCCAAACAACTTTTCTGCATTATAAATCAGAGGCAAGAGAGGTGCAGAATATTTAGCTGATGGTTTTAGCAATGCATGCTTACTAATGCCTCTAAATTGAAGAAATTATGGGTACTTCATAGAAGTGAAATGATTTTTTGGTTATACTAGATAGGGAGAATTTCAGGGTACATCTCCACACTTGGTACGATTGTGTTCTGTCACCCGCAGGGCTCTTTGGGAAGAATGCTTGCTTAAATCTCTTGGCCCATCCCCAGGAAGGTGCCTGGTGCCGCGGGGCTGGGGCTGCCCCAGTGCCCCCAGTGCCCTGCTCCTGGCTGGGTGGTGGGACAGGCCCTGGCTGCCCAGCTTTGCTCTGCCACCCTGCCATGGGGACCCCCTGCCACTGCCACCCCCCCCAGCCCTGGGGAGCCCCTAGCCCTCGCTGCACCATGACATACTCGTTGCTTATTTGTCATTTACATCTGCAGTTCTGGCTAAATAGCTGTAGAATTTGCGACAATCCCCACTCTGTAATATGATGGATATAGAGTTGAGAAACTGCTACAACAATTAAATGATACAAACGGACTTTTTAGAAAAATATGTATTCATTCAGACAGTAAGTCATAACATGTGAGAGGGGACATTCAAAAGTCTATTTGACATACTAAATGCACAATTTCACATTAATTTTTATCGTAGTACAGTTACTGACAGTGAACAACAATTTATTGTCTAATTATTCCTAGGTTCATAGTGCAGGGCTGTATCACAATAATGGGATTATTAATGGCTGATTATCTTGTATCAGAAGGTGGCAGTACAGCACAATTCTTAACCAGAATTGTAGATGTATGCATATTATTGCCTGAAATATCAGATACCTCTGAAGAACAGGGAAGATTACTCTGGCTTGACAGGCCAACGTCGGTGTTGCAGGACTCCTAATGCAAATACAGGGTAGTAAGAAATCGGGTGTGAGGAAGACGGCATTTTTTCATGCTGTTTACAACACACCCTGAGTCAAGAGCTTTCATGGTTTTCCAAATCTTGTCATCATGAGTGTTATATGCAGGGTGAAAACCATGACCCAAAATTTTGTTGCATCTGTGTTACAAAACTTGTATGAACATAAACTCATTTTAACCATCATTTTTGTGTGCTAGAAACTGCACAGCAGAAACTGCAGCTGCTGAACAAAGTGAGAGGAAGTGGCTGGGAGGAAAGTACAATTTCCTATCCCAGTCTTTTAAACTCCATGCTATTACCAAATGCGACATGGCTTTTTTCACCACAGACACTTCCAGCAGCATTCCCACGCTGCCAGGAGCAGCAGCCAGCAATGCCAGATTTTGCAAACTCTTCTAGGGCCTGGCTTACCTTAGTCACATCGCAGTTTTGCTGAGTGTGAGGTGAGGCAGGAGGGCGATGGCAGCCTTCCCGTCACTGGCAGCCTGTCAGAGCAGCGATGGTGTGGGACAGCAAGGAGGCAGGATTTGTGCTGGGTGTTTCTCTGGGGGAGGCAGAGAATGTTTACAACTATCTTGTAGCAGGGAAAGATGAGGGAGCGCAGGAGTGAAAGCATCAAGTGCAGCATATCTGTGCTAGAAATAGGATGCACGGACAAGGATTATGACTGAATGTCTGACCTCATCGAGGCCAGTGGCCAAACTTCCACTGACGTCCACAGGGGCAAGGTTTTACCGAGTCATTTGAGTAGATGGCTTTGTTTCATAACAACCGTATGGGATTGGGGTTTGTTTTGTAACTATTTTTGTGCTGCCAGCCTTTTCCTCTCTTTTGCCTATTGTAGTGCTTCTCACATGTTTTCAATCCGAGTGGGAGCTCTTCGGGACCTGTCTGAAGAGGCCAAGAACTGGCCTGTATAATTTTACATGTGCTTGGTGTGCCACATTTGGGGCCTTGATGTTTCAAGATGATTTTACAAAGGTCATTGCTTCTTGTATCTACCATTTTTATTAGGCAATCTATTTTTCTGCCAAGTGTACTGATGAAGAAACCACAGGAGTTTGAATCATGGGAACCACCAGCACTGTGGATACTTAAGTCAAATGTGCTTGCATTTCTGTGTTATAGAATTGGACTGAAAATCACAAGCAATTACTGATGCTTCTGTTATTTTGTTTGCAATCATACCGTAAGTCTCATTAGTACTCTTTTTTACATCTTTACAGTACTTTTATTTCTAGTTTGTGATGTTGTTAAACTTTTTTGAGGCATTGCCAGTTTGGTCAGAATTCTATTTAGAGTCTCAGAACAACTGGGCCAGGTTCAGAGGTAAATGCAAGCTATGAATATAATTTGCAGCATAAACAGGGTGATGAAAAGCCACTGTATTGGTCTGTTGGACTCTTTCAGAGCACAGCAGGGGCATAACAGGGCTGCCTCCTTCCTGACCTTTTGTAATTGTTCTTTACTGCAGTTAGAATTTGTATCTTTATAGCATTTAATGTAAACATATGTTTTATTTGTTACCTTTTATCTCAGCAGATTTCCAAGTGTTTTATTATCTATATACTTGTAGACTTTAAGCTTAACCGTTAGAGGACAGCAGTTGAAAAGTAACCCGCACGCAGTGCACTGCAACACAATGGTATAGAAGAGGGTTTTTTGGGAAGTCACAAGAACAATTATGCTCTTCCAAACAGCTCCAGAATATTTAATGTCTGTAAAAACAGACATTGCTTACTGAGACATCGTCTTAGAAGTCCACATCTATGTGCTTAAGCCTGCTTGTGTGCTTGCACATGCACACTCCTATACACAAGCTCTGAATCGGTATCTGGATCCTCCACAGACATTTTTGTATTGCAGGTTTACTGACAAAGATGTTCTTTCTTTCTTTCTTTCTTTCTTTCTTTCTTTCAGAGAGATTGGTTCAATTGTCAGGTCACTGGGTTGCTTCCCAACTGAGGCAGAGCTACATGAACTGCTTGCAACGGTAAATGTGTAGATCTTTTGGTTTTTGGGTTTTTTTTTCAATCTTAAGCTTGCACAAGTTTGGCCTTTCTGCCTCGCTGTGTGGGAAACCTAAACTCTTCTCCCAGAGGCTGGAAGTGGCATGGAAGTGATTCAGGCAGGCAGGCAGTCTCTCAGGTTGCCCTGAAGCAAGCCTTTAGGCTGATGAGGTCACGACGCGGATGGGTTAAAATGAGGAGCCTTTGACTCTCTTTTACCAGAGGAGGTCACTGTGACACTGTGCCAAGGTGGAGGGGCATTTATAGAAAATGGAGGAAAAATTGGCTTTAGCTAATTGAAAAGAATGTCCTAAACCTCAGTTGGATTAGGATATTCAAACACTAACCATCTCACTTTTCTGGACGTGCCATGGACACACACTGGATGATTAAATAATAAAAATCAGTTCTTGAGCAGGTGTTAAAATTGTACATCAAATTCCAAAAATACACAGAGGAAAAGACCTGCTATTTCTTTTCCCCTGTTATTGCTATCATATAGCCAGACCTCTCTCTGTCCTTCATGATGTTTCTCCCAGTCTTGAGGTTTCTTCCAGCCTTGAAATTTCTCAGTTATAGGCCAGTAATCTTTTTTTACTTGATTACGTAAGCCTGTAAGTCAGAATTCAGACATAAAACTTGCAAGAGTTATTCTCCTGGTTATATACAGGGGTAAGGAACTTGGCTTACATTTCTCCACCATTTTTTCCTGCGCTGTCTTTGTCTCCTTACCTCATGCTTGTAATAGAAAGGATGGGGTGTTGGTGCCTTGGCAGGGTATGGTTAACAAATTGGGCAAAGAAGTAGGAAAAAGACTTTGCATTCTTTTTGCAAACTGATATGCTGCCTTAAGGAATGGAAGATACTGGGGCTGAGAGGTGGAGGAAGGATTTTTCTTTTTCATGTATAGGTCAGGATACTGCGAATTGATCTCGCTTAGTCTTTTCTCCTTGTCCCCAACAAAAATCTGGATGGTTGCAGTAGTAGTCTCTACTCAATAGGCTTGTCTGGTCTCTTGTAGATCAAAATTTAGTGTGAGAAATCTTGTGCTGTCTTGTGAAAATGACGCAGCTGCTTCAGCTGAGGAAGTTCAAAGAACCATCAGAGGAGAGAGATCTTTTAACACGATACTGCAATCTGTCTGCTCTGGTTCTGTACTCTCAGTACCAGATTGTCCCAGCTCCTACTGACAAACAAGACAAAATGGAAAGAGAATTTAAGGTGCTTAATACAGATGATATTTATCCTGGCCCACAGAGATTTTTGTTTGCAGCAAATGGACAGTGCAATTGACTCAAGATATAGAATTGAGAAAAGAAAGGGGATGCTTTGATCATCCCCTCGCCCCAGTGCAGGGGAACCAGGAGAGTTCACGGCCTGCCTCCCCCACCCAAAGAGATCGGAGTTTCTATTCCCCCCGCCCCCCCATTTTCAGCATACATAACAAAGTACAATGCAATGCAGCTGTGAGGCAGAAGATTCTTGAGATACGACAGTATAACATGCATGCAATTGTTAATTATAAGGGTATTAAATTAAAGTACTAAATGTATCTTAATTTATGTAAGATACTATTATCAGTGACTACGGTAATACCATTTTATCTTAATCTAGATAAAGTAAAAATTGTCTCTGTTGGCCGGTTTGTAGCCAAGCTATTTCTTTAGTATTTTTGCCCTTTGTAAGCTGTGATTAATTTCTGTTTCTCATACTTGTGTCTCTCAGTCATCCCATCTTGCTATTAGGCTTATTGTAGCTAAACTAGCATATGTTGCCCTCAAATTATTTGTATTGCCAAATCAGCATTCATATGATTATTTTGTCTCTAAAAATTATCAGATATTGTTTCCTATATTGCCTTATGCTAAATGCTGTACTTACTATCATATCTTTAGGCCTACTTAAAAAATTAAGATTAAATGATAAGCCTAGAGAAGGTGAAAACTAATCTGAGGGTTACTACAACGCTTACAGTTTGAAATCCCAGGTTCGGTGCACTGCTCTGCCACAGATCTCCCGGATAACTCTGGACAATGGTTTTATTTCTCTGTGACTCAAGTCCCCAAATGTTACGTGGGCAATAATAGTATGGCTGTGAGAGCAGAGATACGAAACATAACGGGTGCTACAACACAGTGGTTATGTGAGCTGTGGATCTACCCAAAGGAAAGAAACTGAGCAAAACTCAGGGAATCTGAACAAGCAAATACTGTTATTGTCACAGTCACTGTGAAAAGAGGGGAAATTACAGAATAAGGAAAACATCAATAGGAAATGAGGTGTTGAACAGGAGTAAGCATGAGGAAGGGTAAGAGGATACGTACACCTGCAAATCCAAATACTTACTGATTTAGGCAAGGTTAATATCTTCAAATAATTCACATATCTATCCAATGTTAGAAATAGGACTAATTTTAACAGTTCAAGATATTGCTGGGCCTGTAGAGCCACTGAAATGGAAGCTGTTCTTTCCAGCTCAGAGGAAGCTGAAGTTGCTCATCACCTCCCAGGGCTAGGTCCGTTGTCAGGAAGGACACGTTTCTTCTGCAGACTGCTTTCTGAAGGCGAAATACAAACAGCACACCAACAGAAAGAGGCAAATCTGGGTGAGATTTGTCAGTGAGGGCTGATACTTTCATAGGTATTTGTTATGTTGAGCTCTGAAGTGGTCCTTGCTGATGAGTTCTTCTGGTGTGAAAGGTGGGATGGCCTTCAACTGTTTGGATGAGCAGATCTAATGGTTTTGTGCTCTTAAACATTGTTTATATAACTTGCGACCTTCATGGGTGTTCTGGGTCCTTGATTTTGGTTGTTCTGCTTAATATAAGACACATCTCTCTCCTTCAGATAAATAGCTGCCATATTTCTTTTTCTGTCTCCATGGACTTCTGACCTAAAACTAGTTGAAGCACAGATGTTCCCTAAAACGTCCTGTGTACTTACACATCTCAATATTTGCGATACATGGAATAGTTCAGTGTATTGGCTGTTAATGTCACTGGAAAAAAGTTCAGTTTTGCCAGGTATTTTGTTATGCCTTTTCAATCAATCAAGCAGTAAACCAAATGATTCCATAATGGTAAAAGGTACTATTTGATTTAGCGTGAAGCATGCAACGGCTTCATTTCCTTGCTAAATATCCCTTCTGCTAGGTTCACCAAACAGAAGGGGAAAAGTGCCTTTTCAAGCCAATTTCCACTCTGAAGCCGCAGGAGGTGGTGGCTTCTTCCTTCTTCTAGCAACCAAACCCCTTCAAGAGTACTGGAAAAGAGCAGGCAGCAGCTCTCCGGTTAAGCAACTGGATGTATCAGGCCTCACCCCAGCTCTGACCCAGCTCCCAGGAGGATTTCTTACTTCGTCTTTTCCTGGCTCAGTTAGGAGGTTTCAAATCGGTGCCTGATTGTTCTTTCAGTCTGAGCTGTGTCTTGGAGAGCCTAGCAAGGTGTCACTGCTGCCACATGAGACCACAAGGCATGCATCCAGTTTCAATGCAGACAGGCACAGGCTAGCTCCATCAAGAGGGCTCCTTGGGAGTAAAACTTGAAATTTTCACAGGGGAACGCACCCTGATGATAGGCAGCAGTTTTTACCACGTTGCTCATCTCTTGTGGAAGTACAGGAATGCAGTGGGAATGCTGCTAGAAGTCCCCGATGTTTTGGGACTAATCGTGTTAGTTTATTTGGGAGGCAAAGGGAAGCTTTTCTTTGTGTAGCATTTTATGAGCTGTCCTATGACTGTTTCAGACTGCCCTGACTCAGTCTGCCTGCCTCGCTGGTCTTTCCCCTGACAATTCTCTCTGGCTATGAAACATGTGGAGGCAATGAATTCCATCCTTGAGGTGTACTAGGCTGGGGCTATGTCCAAACTAGCACATTAAATATGCCCAGAAACATCCCTGGGTGTCGAAGCCAGCTGGCACACAGCAGCTCATGTCTACCCTGGCGAATGTTTTATGTAGAGTGGCTGCCCAAAGCAGCCTGCTGGGGAAGAGTCCCCAAGGTCCTAGCCAGGCCTGGTGACTGCTGGGGGCAGTGTTAGGTGACACAGGCCAAAATCATGTCAGGGAACGTGCTAATGGTTTGCTGTTACGGGTGGTCACACCACGCTGCCTGGGAATGTGCCAGGTCCTGCTAGACTTCACTAGTATGAACGCAGTCTGAATGTTTAAACCTCTGCTGAGTGGCTGTGGGAGATAAGATCAGTTACCAGGCATCCCGTTCCCTTGCGTGAATGGTTTCCAGGCACAAGAGGGCAACATTGGCTTGTTGAAAGTGTCTATAATAGCAGGTCTGTATTTTGCCTGGGATATTTCTTCCTTGATTTTCTTCCTATTCAATCACAATCATTTCACACAGATGTTATGGTGCCATGTGATACTAAAAGCCTGATAGAAATATTCAAAGTCTAACTCCGTAATTTTAACGCAGGAACCACCCCAGTTTTCTGGTTTTTATATTAGTTTGCTAATGGGTCATATAACCTGCCATACTTAAGTTTTATTTTTAGGTAGAAGAAGAAGAACCAACTGGATACATTCATCTGGAAAAATTTCTTCCAGTGATGACAAAAGTAGTACTCGACAGAAGGTAATGGAAAGTGGATTTTTCTGCGTCTGTAGTTTATTCCAGATTGACAGGGTGGATTCAGAATAAATACATCTACAGTCATTTTATGTAACTGGAAGGAGTACAGGGTTGTTTTTTTTTTTTTATTTAAACTCAGATTACATTAGTTTGATAGATTTTGTTTCGAAATTACTTCACCTACACAGAATTATGTTGTACAGATGATATAAATAATACTAGCTTATAATCATGAATTATGATAATGTGTAGCTTTTTTATTTTTAATATGAATCAGAATTAACTTGCTTTTCAACATGTTCTGTGCGTCTCTAAAATATTTTATATGCAAATTAAGGTCATAACCATTACTTTCTCTGAACATATGAGTTACAGTTACTGAGAACCACAGTCTGTTACAGTGTGTTTTTAATAAGTTGTACAAATCAGCTTCATATTCATGTCTCAAAGTGGCTGCCAGGTACAGTTGAATGTATACAACTAGCACCCTAAATGCCTCCTGATCTAATAGAAGCCTAGAACAAAAACACTGTTTATTTTTGCTGTTCATATTAAAAGGTACATAGAAATGTTTGCATGTACACAGCAACCTGTGCTATTTTGGTATTTTGCACTAAAAGCAAGATTAATTATAAGGAATTTGTCTTTTGTTTTAAAGATGGTAGCCAAGGGTTTTGGGAGGCTCAGTCTTGTCCAATACTGAGAAGTTGTTTTGTGCACAGAGGGTGGGAAGGTGTTCGGTACATGAAATAGCTATAGGATTTCCCAAAACTGTCTGGCAGCGCCCAGAGGCCGCGGGGTCCAACGTGGGGCTGTGTTTGAGAGCCTTTGTGCCCCTGCCTGGACACGAACCAGCCATCAGTGTTGGGGTTCTGCTGTGCTGGTGCAAGTGTGCTGCATTCTCAGGTTCCTGCGCCTTCACCTTCTCTGGCCTTCTTGGCACATTTCTGGCTCCACACTGATGATCACAAAATGATCCCTGGCTGCTCTGGGCTCTCTGCTCCTCCTCCACACCCCCTCCACACAAACACACACACACACACACTCAAATAAAAACCTCACACACTTTCCCCAGGCTACTGCAGGCTTGTCAAGACCCACTTTATCTTTTGGGCACTATGTCCATAGTTCACTTGTCCAAGGGCACATGAGATTTAGATCATAAAAACAAGGCCTCTTCTTAGCACATTTGATTTTTAGATAATAAAAGAGCGAGGCGGGTCTGGACGAAACAATCAAGCAGTTAGAATCTCCTTGCCTTCAGTGTCTTCTCTTTAGTATTTTCGGGGGTTGGTGAGAGTCTGCTGGGATATGGAAGGTTTCCATTGCTGCACAGGGCTTCCTTTTCAGCTCTGAAGTCAGGCACACATGCACGCACACACGTGCTCGGTTCTGCCATTCTCTGAAATTGTTAGTGACAAACCTTTTCTTTGGTAGCTACCAGCCTCCTTCGCTCATCATCAGCTCATTAGGCTGTCAGAGTCCCACTAGGTGATCTGTTGGCTGTTGTCTGGCATATCTGGACAGAACTTTGTTGGGTTTTTTTTTGGCCACCTTCTTTTCAGTGCATTGTCTTATGTGGAATGATTCAGCTATTACCGATTCCTGCTGACCCACTCAGCCAGCTCAGACATGCAGAAGCCATTCATCTGGCTCTTTAGCACAAGGAAAATTAAACAGGAGTACAATAAAAGACATAAGAGGTAACGATATGGACAGTTCCAAAAAGTCAAGGTGGAGTTAAATGTTTGATAGACAAACTTGGTAAATTCTCATAGAAAATAAGTTTTTCCTTTCGTTTGGTGCTCATATTTTATTTTTTCAGAGTAGTACAGCAGCCTGACAAACAGTGACTTAACTTTCTGATTCAATGGTTTCAGCTACCGGCCTATTCCAGAAGATGTTCTTCTACATGCGTTTGAGGTCTGTAACTGAATATTCAAGTACTGAATTGCTGGAAAGAAGTTGCTGATTCTTGATTCAGGATGGTTAAACCCACAAGTTTTATTCTTTTTCTTTAAAGGCTTTGGATGAGAATAAATGTGGATATATTACTAAGGAGAAGCTGGTCAAATATTTGACTGAAGAAGGTAACATGACTTTTGTAATATCACTATTTAAGTAAATAAACATTACATGTGTACATGGCAGCTTGAGGTCCTCATTCTGCATGCCAAAACTTGCGGGAGTAGATACATTCTCTTCAAAAAATACCGTTGCTGTGATGACTGGCTGCAGACTACATCATTTCACTGGTGAATAATGCAGGGAAAGAACATTTATCTGCTTGCTTGCAGACTTTATGAGATAGAGATTATTATTATTAAGAGTCATAATTCACTCTTGTGCGGTGTTTTATGATTCTGTGCACATCTCTGTGCTTTGTAAGGATGTGACTCTTTTTTTCTGTCCTCCTGAAAACTGTATTTTAGATTTCCAGATGTTTCAGGTAGTTTCAGTGCTTATTTGTTCCTACATTATCTTGATCTTAATTCTAGTGCTGCATGCAAACAAAGAGATTCCAAGAGCAGATTTAAGTTGTATATCATGTAATCCTCAGTATCCCTTGATGAGCCTGCTTTTCTTGCACGGCTGACTCATGCCTGCCTGCCTGAAGTACAAAATGATGTGCAGGCTTTGCGCAAGACCTACCCTCAGATGGGAACCGTGTTCTCAAAGACGGATGAAATAGGCCATCAGCAGCTTTGAAGCTCCTAAAAGAGAAAAACCAGAAGCCTTTCATGATGTAAATATGAGTGCAGGGATAGCCAAATGAGAGATAATAATTCTAACGTACACATTAGAAGAATTCATTCTGACAAAAATGGTTGTTTCGAAATCCCTGTGGCAGAGAGGAACAGGCTGTTTTGGAGTCTGTGGACCAGAAGGCGATCAGAAGATCCAGCTCGCTTGGTGTGGCAGGGCTTACACTGGCAAGAGTGAAGGAATTGGATCCTTAGTATTTCTCCTTTTCTCCTCTGTGTGAGGACCAAAAGGAGATCCTTGTGAGGGAACAGAGGTGTAATCTGCCAGCCTGAGACAAAGCGTTATTCTCTGCTGTCTTTCAGGTGAGCCCTTCACTCAGGAAGAAATGGAGGACATGCTCTCCACGGCTCTAGATCCAGAAACAAATACTGTTCACTACAGAGACTACATTTCAGTGATGACAGTAGATGAAACTTAAAATCTTCCCCTTCAGCGTTGGAGATGCCTTTTGGTAACGGCAGTGTAGCTTGGCAGTTAGTTGGAATATGTATTTTAAAGTATAACAAAGCTCAGGTTGTGACTTTGTGCTTATAATTAAAATAAAATCTGTGTAGCTATATTTCCTTGCGTTCTGTATACATGTTGAAATATATTCACACCTGAAAAAAGAGCTCTTGACAGAAATACTGTGTAAGGTCTGGGAAAGAAATCATGGAATTTGGTTTGAAAATAACAGGAAAAATGATGTTAATGGAGTCAAGAAATGACTTTACAATTGCATCTGAAAAAACTAATGGAAAGTGAAAACCGTGAAAGCGGGTCATAAGCAGGTGAGTATTTTAAGATGACCAAAATCACAAAGGCATTCTACTAAGATAAAGCTTTTATATTTAAATGTAATCCCTCTTTGTGTTCAACTAATAAGGCACCAGGTAGGTTACTCCTTTTGAAATAATATAATAGATCAAATACACTTTCTACAATTTCTAGTTTTTGTCAAACACTTGTGTTTTGTTTATCATAGGCAATTAAACTGGCCCAGTTTGTTCCATTTTGTGTTACTCCTCCACTGGGACAATGTATTTTGCTCCCATTTTAAACATGCAGGTAACACTCAAACCATTGTTGTAGTCAAATCTGCAACCAAAGTAATCCTTGAGAACATTTCTGTTTCTGTAGGCAATAAACAGTTCCCTTTCATAACCAGTTTGAAAGTTGGGAGCGTAAACGGTTCAAAACTTAGGATCATAGGAGTAGAATTTGGGTTTTGTAAACTGATGAAGCACCATTTTTTTAAAATATGTTAGGGTGGAATATGTGTCTCAACCACCTGTGCTGGAAGTCCACCACAGACCTGATTGCTCTTCTCATTTCTAGCTTAAACATTTTCTTGTCTGTTACTGTACTGTTGTCCTCTGAGTTCACGTTCTTTCCCTTGGGTTCTTACCTTGTACATCACCTTCTAACAAGTGATCAGTGGTTGCCCTCAGCTGATGAGGTCTCAGCAGGTAGGAGAAGATTCTGTGGTCTGGTCCTCAAAGGCACCATCTTGCAATTCGCGCTCCACACCTTCCACCCCATTTCTGTTTTTCTACTCCCTGTCAAGTTTGTTTTCCTCTTGTGCAGTGTCCTGCCACTCCTCTGTCTTAACTCCGTATCCCAGCTCTGTGTCATCCACAGACTTCATCAGCTGATGAAATCTGGGTAAGTGACACACAGAGGCATTGATTGCCTTACCCCCTGTCATGCCCTTCTAGTGGCAGAGCTGAGAACAGAGCCCAAGGCTCCTCATGTCACGTCTTTTGCTCTCCCCATTTCTTTCACTGGAGCTGGAAGCTCGGAGGAACTGTTTTCATACCGAGCCTCAAGGGAGCTGTCTCGCCAAGAAGAGATTAGCACGAATCTAAACGTGGTGATGGAAGCAAAAGCAATCTGGGAGAGACCTTTTAAAAAATTCTCTTTCTGCTCTAACCCGAGCTGTCTGTCACTGATACTTTCTTAAATGGTAAGGCAACAAAATGTTAATGCAGGTAAACAACATTTGCCTAGTTCTAAGCTAGGTTTCCACCTGGGACCCACTGTTGCATTGGTCCCAAGACCCTGCAGTGCACTCTCGTTAACACATTTACTGTGTATTTCATCTCTTTGTCAGTAAGAATGAAAAAAACGGTAATCATTAGTGTTATAATGCATGATGATACAGGTTTTTGAAGATTAAAGCAAGAGCAGCAAAGGCCAATTAAGAAAATATATTTTTTATTAGCCTTCTTTAGTCTCTCTTTGGAAGCTGGAATTATTTTCCCTAGAAATAATAATCCTTCTTCCATTGGATAGACAGTATGTTTTACTGGATTTCTGACACAGCTGGCGTGAATACAAGTTTCATTCATATTCTGCAGTCTTGGAGCCACTGTCAGCCTCATCTTGGATGTCAGCAGGAAGATGCTGATACCAGGAAATCATTCCAGAGTTTGCAGTGCTCCAGAGAGAGCACAATTTGTTCCTAGTGGTGCTACCCCAGAGGCCACCTCAGCTGCTGCCGTATCAATCAGGACACCCAGGTACCACAGTTACGATGCATAGTGCAGATAGGATCTTAACATGTATCCTTTGATGATACAGATACTATTTTTTATCCCACAGTCCTCAAATGCAAGGGTATTTGGGCAACTGAAAATGGGGTTGTGCCTGAATTTATCACACAGCAACGCCTCCAGCCCCATCTTCTTTATACCTGTCCCCAAGAAAGATTTGTGGGAACAGAACAGATAAAAGCAAGTCCTCACTTTTGAGCATAAGCAACCAAATTCCATTGCCTAGCGAGTTTCCAAACGGGGGGCGAAGGGAGTGTCCCGAACAAATCTCAGCCCCTGTAGGATGCGGAAAGCTGCGTGCTCCCTGCCGGCTGGGCTTGTGCAGCGGTGCTCTGAGCATCTTGTGGGGCAGCCGCCCCGGCAGCAGCTGAGCGGTGCCCTACATGCTGCTCTGGTGCCCTACACGCTGCTCTGGTGCCCTACACACTGCTCTGGTGCCCTACACGCTGCTCCGGTGCCCTTGTCTGGCACCGCTTGCCAGCCCGTGCCGTGCCCACCTGTCTCCCTGTGGTGCTGGGGGGCTGCACGAGGGACCTCTGTGACGCTCCCTGGGATGGGCTCTCTGAGCGCCCTGCGTCACTGTGCTCCCTGCGGGTGAGCGGGGTCCTGCACCCCAGGGGAAGAGGGAGGAGAGGGGGTTTAGGGAACCATTTTGCCATAACTAAAAAAAACCCTTTTAGCTTCTAAATTTGAATGGAAAAATACATTATCCTCTTCACTCAGGTGGACAGATCAAACTGCTGAGTGGTCCTGAGCTGTCTCTTGCTACATGCCTCTCCTTGCTGGCTGTTTTGCCTCTACCCTCAAGATCAGGAACCCAGATAAGGGAGCAGATCATCGCACCAGGAAGCCTCTAGGGAGGAACCAGCCTGGCACCTGGACTACATCCACACAGGGAAGTAGAGCCAAGGCTTTGAAGAAACTGGGGAAGTCGGAGGGGTTTTGACCTAGCTGAAGGAGGGAGAGGGAAGGGAACTCATTACCCAGACGTAAAAAAGAAAACAGAAAAGAAAAAGAAGAAATCAAAGAAGCAAACCCTGGAAACCATCTACAAATACAACTGAATCAGCAGGCTGTTTACATCACTGCTGCGCGTTGTAGGCTGGACAAGACTTCACTTGTTTAAAACTTTCAGTAGGTTCAGCTGTGCCAGGGCATATCTGGTATGTAGTGGAGACCTTCTCCTCAGTGCTATCGATACTGTGGAGAAGTTCTTCCAGCTGCTGACTTTGTGTTTGGCAGCCCTGCTGCTTGTATTCAAGGTACCGCATCGCTTTTTATGTTTTCCTCATCAGCTTTGGGGTTGCTTCTCCAAAACACTTTTCTGCCTGGTAGTGACAGTCTCGTATACATTCGCACCTGAAGGCTTCAACACTTCCCCGTTGCTGCACGTGCCACTGTGGTATTTACAGTCCGTTCACACTCTCTATGGACTGGGCAGAAACAGGAGTTGCTGCGGCCACCAAAAGGCTATGGGCACTGCGGGAAGGGGACTGGGCTGTCCACCAGTGCACCTCCACCTGCGTTTCCCAGAGGTAAGAGCCTGCAAAATGTTAAGGCTCTTACCTCTGTTCAGGCAAGAAGAACTTGCAATGTTTTCCCTCCTTTGTCTTGTTTGACTCTGTCTTTTCTCCTGGTTCTCTTACACCTCATTTCATTAAGCCACTTGCGCGCTGGCCTGCGAGGGTTGAAAATGCCAGAGAGTTTTGCTCTGCCCCATGTTGCTGCCCATGACAGGGTGGCGTTTATCACCTGATCTAGACTTGCCACCACTGAAATCAGCCCTGGAAAAACTCATCACAGATATCGGGAGGATCCCAGGCCTTCGGTTTCAGGGGGAAGTGGCTGAGGATGCTGGAGTTCAGCCGGGGCTGGGATGGGGACGAGGAGCTCTGATTTCTTTAAATCCTGTCATCTGCTGTTACTGTTGTTGAAAAGGGGGAGCGTAGTCTCGACAGCAAGGCACCAGGTTGGCAGGCAGGTTTCATTCTAGACTTGGTGAGAGGTATTGAGAAAGTCGTATAATCTCTCCCTAGCTGAACTTTCCACCTATAAAGTCAAAGTAATTACAAGGAATAGGAGACGGAGAGTATCTGTCTTGCCTGTCGGACGTTTTGTATTCCTGGCTCTGATGTTTGCACAGTGTCTGGTACTATGATGTTCTGATAAAAATCAGTGCCTACAGACCTCCCTGTCACATAATTAATAAAGTTCTCAGCCTTCAAGTCTCTCGTTCCAGACCGTACCTTCAGGTCGCAGCTTCTAAGCAGGTTGGTCTGCAGCAAGGCTGTTTATTTTCCACGGAACCCAGCTCTGCTTCACAGTGTCTCACTCCGTGATAAGTCTGGTTGTAAAACTATTGAAACATCTGGTCTTATTGTTGGAGGGTTGTTTTGGGGGGGCAGGTCAGTACTAGGCATGGGGACGATGCTGATTTAAAAGCTAAATAAAGATGTAGGTTGAAACAAAGCAGATTCTCCTGTTTAACCCATTTTGAATCCCTGGGGCTACTATTTGGCTTAGCATAGTTCTGAAAGCCAAGAAAATGTTATTCATTATGCTCAAAAGACTGATCACAGCGTTTATATCCTGGGGCCCAAATCCTGAAGTCCTTATTCAGGCAGAACTCCCATTGACTTCAAAGGCAGTTCTGTCTGCAGAAGAGCTGCAGGAAGAGCGATGCGCTGGCTCACGGGGCGTTCATTGTGAAAACCTTTTAGTCTCTTTAAATGAAGCCTCATCTCTGGTAGAGCTGACAGAGATGTGTGCAACCAGCATGCAACTTGTGGCACTGAAACGACTGAAAATGTAACCCCATGTGAGTAGGTAGTTCATTTTGTCTCCAGTAATGCAAGCAAGCAATATTCAGCAAGCGTGAGCAGACGGAACTTTTCCATATTGTTTGGAGTACAAAAAGCAGAAATCTAGGGTGTTACTGCATGGAGGCTTAAAATTACCTCTTCCTGCCGTTATCCTGGAAACACTGCAGCCTTAAAAACACAACACATGTTGCTTCTGTGATTACATATGCTAACCTGATTCCTTTTATCCTGGGCTCTGTTCCTTTTAGAAGCCCTTTTCCAACAAGCTTGGCTGTTGCAGATCCCTGCCTGAATGATAGCATAGAAAGAAACAGTGTGAAATAAGATGCGTCGTGTAGAGCAAAGCCTTTGAATATTTGCTGCCAACAGGAGTCTCTTTCCCACCAAGGTAGCAGTGTCCTTCGGTGCAGAACAGGTCCTAAGCTTTGCTTTGCGGTGTGCAGCCATGCCTTTTCCTGGACACCAGCCTAGGGATTACCATAACCGGAATGGAGTTCTCAGGTTTTCCAGAGGGGTGATTTTGGAGCTGACAATATAAGAATTTGAAGCTCTCCATGTGAGGTCTTCCACATGTGCAAGTTACCTAAGCTGTACGCATGACAACAGTTCAGGTTTTACAGTGATGGAATACTAGGGATGTGGTATGGTCCAGATGGAAGCTAGTAACAAAGGCTGAAATTTAGCTTCGTTTTAATTTATAGTAACACAGCCAAGTAAAAATCAGTAGTTCAACTTTAAGGACCACTTTGTTGAAATACTTGCCTGGTGAGGTTGCACTCATTATCGCAGAGACAAAACTAAAATAAAACCCCCAGAACGTAGTGAGTTTTCATGTGGTGTTAAGTTGTTGCCTTGAGAAGCAATGCCATTCCCCAGAGCTCCCCCTGACAGAGAGATGCCTTCAAATTCAACTCCAGCTTGATGGAAAGCAGAGAACCTTTCTCTAGTTCTTTGGGCTTCATCAAAGTTGCAGAGATTCGTGGTTAAGCTAAGTACAATGTTTTACCAGCAACTGCTGAGATCAAAAGGGGAGAACTTCCTGGAGAAATTGTGTAGTGGGGAAAAGACCACTCTAAATACAGGGGCCTTGAGTCAACCTGTTCCTGGAAAGAAAGGAAGGAAGGAAGGAAGGAAGACAGAAAAGAAAGACAAAGAAAGAAAAAAAAAAAAGGAAAGGAAGAAAGTAAGTAAGAGAACAGGAGAAAGAGAAAGGAAGAAAGGAAGGAAGGAAGAGAAAGAAAAAGAAGGAAAGAAAGAAAAAGAGAAAGAAAAGAAAAACTAAAGGAAGGAAGAGAAAGAAAGAGAAAAGAAGGAAGGAAGAAAGATAAAGAAAAGGAAAGGAAGGAAGAAAGAAGAAAAAAAGGAAAGAAAATGAAAGAAGAAAGGAACAGGAAGGAAGAGAAAGAAAGAAAAGGAAGCAAGAAAGAGAAAAAAGCAAAAGAAAAGAAAAAGGAAGGAAGGAAGGAAGAGAAAGGAAGAAAGGAAGCAAGAAAGAGAGAAAAAAGCAAAAGAAAAAAAGAAAAGAAAGGAAGGAAGGAAGAAAGACAAGAAAGAAAGAGAAGAAAGGAAAGAAAGAAGAGAGAGAAGGAAGAAGAGCTCCATGGCTTTATCAGAACTACAGTTAGCTGACTTTCAGGGGACATGAGCAGACACATCTGCTGCTCAGGGTAGCTGTTCCTCAGTTTACAGAGGCTGGCCTGAGTCTGAGGTCCAGCTGTTTGAACCTGGTGTGTTCCCATCAGAAGCCTCAGCCAGCACTCCTCACCCGGGGGCGCGGCGGGGGCTGCTCTCCACCTTCGCCTTGCAGCAGCCGTACAAAGCTCAAATGGGCAATAGTCTGTCTTCTGAAAACCCCCACCTATCTAATCTAAGAACACCTATGATAAAACGCAGGGAGGACACACAATAAAACCAGTTACCTACTTTTTTAATAGTTAATTTATTTAATTACAGTGTTTTAGAATTTATATAAGCAAGCTCTGTAGCTCCTTTGCCAAGACAAGTTTCTTTTTGACATCACACCAAAGTACATATCCTGAAAGCATCCGTAAAAATGCACTGGAAACAGAGGTAAAAGGAACTGTTGAAACTATGTAAGCTTCGTTTTTACACCAATGTGAAGAAAGTTTTTTCCTCTTCATTTCCTATTGACAACGTGTTGTTGGGCTTTCAAGAAGATGTTCTCATGGAAATGCTGTGGCTCCGTGGGGTAGAACTGAGTGGTCACAAAGAAAGGGGGCATGTGGAAACGTGCCCTTTGCATTTTCTCATGTAAAGGACTGAAATTTTTAATTTCCATCTTCCAAGCCACAAAGGGATGCAATGTCTTTTGGCAAAACAGTATAATACAAGATGCACTTGTTGGTGAGGTCTGTGCATTCCTCTTCAAAAATGTCCCACTTTTCCGGTGTAACACTGTGGATTAGTTGGAGTAGGGTATCTTTCCCAGGAACTTCCTCTTTAAAACAGGTAAATGAACACCAGGGACAGTAGCAGACAGTGCAGAGCTTAAAAAAAAAAAAAAAAAAAAAAGAAAAAAAAGAATAAGAGAAATCCCATCATATGAACCTTGCTGCTTTTCTAATTGCCAAGGGCGTGTTCTGTCTGGCAGAGATGATTTGCAACACCTGCTGAGAGGATGAGCTCCCGCAGGCAGAGGGGAATCATGGTAACTCTTCTTTTGGATGGGATGGCAGAATTTTAACAAGGGATTCCCACAAGCCCCATAAGCTCTCTCTGCAGCATCCTTCTTTCAGAACCTGACCACGTGGTGTTGGGGGGAAAGGACCGTTTAAATGTTCCGAGAGCGTATATATGTCTATACCCACATTCCCTAACTGTGAAAGAACGCAGGTGCTTGGTACGCTGTGCTAGCTAGCCTTGGGTAGCCAGAAACCATTGCTCCCACGGGAGGCAACGTTGCTGGCAGCATACGGCCATGAAATGATGGCTCTTCTGCTGTTTTCCCAGGATAACACAGAAGCTGAACATCCCTGTGCATCCCTGCCCATTCTCACTGGGGTAGCAAAGACTTTACGGTGATGCAGCCGTCAGGGGAGATGATGGATGATAAACTGCAGGCATTGGGGGCAAACACAGAAGAAGGAAAAATGACCTGCAAGTAGGCATGTTGAACCCAAACACCCTTTACACGCCAGGTTCACACCCGAGGTATCTGATGTCAGTCATGCTCTGTGCTATTATATGCTTACGAATGGGTGAGCTCAGGAAAAACATTTACATTCAGAGAAAAATTCTTCATGCACAGACTGAAATGGGAAATAAAGTCCCATTCAGTCACCAGGACTTCCCAAACAGGGTCCCTACAAAACGGGAAGAAGCAACGCCTGCATTCAAAGACCAGGATGCACAGAGGAGCAGTGGCCACCTGAGCTAATATGACAATTTCAGGAGGCCAATGACCACGAAAACTTCAGTAACAGGATCGTATCTGCGAGGAGAGGCAGAAGAGAGAGGAAGAAACGATAACTGGAGAACACTTCAGAGGCAAAACTACATGTATTCCCCTCTCCAGAGATGCTTGTGGTACAAACAATTTTTATTTTTAAACAAAACGTGTCCTCACTGGCGTCTGTGATAAACTGTTTGGCTCAAAGGTTTTGTAATGCCTCTTGTATAGAGCTGTCACACTTCTGCATTAGCGAAGGCCTTCGTTTTAGAAGCTTATGGTCAAACTCTTAGTTTTCATCTACACAAGAAACATGCAATAATCTGCTCTTCTCACTTCTGGCAATAGCTTCAGAAAACAGTAAAAGCAACCTGGACGTGAGTAGCTCTGGAAGACTCCAGCATGCCTTTCCAACTTGTATATAACGCGCCTTGTACCCTCCTCTGTTGGAAGCCAAATTCTGATTAATGCTGCCCAAATATGAGTCTTATTTCTGTAACTGGCGAGGTCTGTGAGCTACACCAGCAGAATTGTCAGGTAAATCATGGTGGTGGAAAGGCAAGAGCGCTTTCTCCCCCTGCAGATCAAGCTGGCCCGGCTCTTGGAGAGCTGGCCGAGACCCAGATCTCTGCATCAGCTAATGAATGTGTCTCCAGGAGCCAGAGAAGAAACCATTCATCACTGCTAAAATTTAACTTTGTAGCTTACCTTTCGGCAATGAAAATTCATAACAAGGATAATAAAAACGGCAACAGAGGAACATTCTTCCCCTGTCTCTATCAGAATTACCTGCTGTTTGTCCAGCACTCATGTGCACCCAGCCGAGACAGGCAAGTTCTCTTTTGTTCTGCACTGAACCAGATATAAACCGTAAGGTAAAACTCTTGCACTAAACTTCTGCTCTGCCGGTGAAACCTTTCAGCCTTACAATATTTATTTAGGAACAACAGATAAGATTCCGTTTGCAGGGCATTTTTCAGATAGGAGGTGGATGGAATAGATGTGGTCAGAAATGGCCATCTTCAGTCCCTGCTGATCTGTGAGTGTTCCTCTTAGCCACAGCATTTCCAGACCGTCGCTGCTCCCCTCCTGGGGACAAAGCCTTGCTGTGTCCCCTTGCAGCCCTGCCGCTGCTGCACAGCATGGTCCCCAGCTTCACCCGGCTCCTAAGTGTCACTGGCAGTAGAAACACAAACTATATCAAAGCAGTGACACCAATGACAAGCCAGGTTGCGGGAAGTCCCACTCCTCTGACTCAGGATTGTAAAAATAAGATAAACTCTCCACATTCGTTATTACCTTCATGTTACCAATAACATCGTTAATCTACTGTAACACTCTGTAAGGGTCCAGCTTTGCTGCCCACGAGGTGTCCATCTCATGGAAACGGTGCAGTGTTCTCCATCATCCTTGACCCTTATACTGATGGGATGTAACTCATACGGATGTATGTGGAGATGCCAGGATGGGGTCTACAAAATCCCCGTCTCCCAGTTCTTTGACGGAGGGGCTCACCATTAACATGATTACATCCAGCCAGCTCTGCAGCTTGTGTTCCCATCACAGACTCTATTTTCATATAAATCTGAAGTCAGCTGGTTATGCCCCCCCACAGTGGCGTACACAGTAGTCGTGTTAAGAAGAAATCGGCCTCTTTGAAAGCTGTGTGTGACTGAGCCACGTGTACAGAGTATGGTTTGTACAAGTACGTGCTTTCTGGCTAATTAATGCCTGCACTGCTGAATGCAGAATTAGGCTGTTGCTGAGGGGAGATGTATATTACGGACTAGAGGAAGAGCACCTATATCATTTCGGTTGTTGTGCTTGTATCTCTGACCATCAGCAATGTGAACAAGTACCAATTACAGGAACCACAAGGGGTTTAGCTTGGAGCCTAATGTAATGGGTTGTTGCAGAGCCTGTGCCTTGCTGGAGCAGTTTGCTGGAGACAAAAGCTGTACCAGAGGCAAACTAGGGGCACATGGTTAACCTCCCCAGTTGCATGGTAATGTGTAGATCTCTCTCTGTCTCACTGCTCTAAAAATGCAATCCTTAGTAATTCCTTTGAGTTCTCTTTGCCCATGTTGATTCCTGGAATGTACCGGACATGTCTGTAGGCTGTGCCTTCTCCAGCAGTACTTGGGTGGGTCAAAAGTTCGTATGCAAGCGCACACTTTGACCACCATCTTCCTCCTCCTGGGGAGAATGCCTCATTCTGCAGGGGTGCTGGTGGCGTCAACGGCATATTTTGGATGCCTGCTAATTACAGAAATCTGTAGATCGGCCACGCACTGCTACATTCACAGATTAGAAACGGTTTCCATTTTTGCAGAACAATCCTTCGATTACTCATTAATTGGGGCTCCACGTTCCACTTTCCTGCATAGTCTGTGCTTGCCAAGCTAGTCCATGGGTCAAAGGAAGTTGTTTCCGTGTAAGCAGAGTTCCTTAAGACAGATTCTTCATATTTATTCCTCTGGCTGACGTCTTCAAGACCCTAAAGAGGAGTGGGCCTGAGAAGGAGGAGAGGTGGCCTGGCCCTTCCTTGCAACAGATGTGGTGTCAAAGTGCACCAGCAAACGAGTCTCACCGAGATGCCACATGCTGGCACCAACACTGGCAAGGCGCTGTGACTGAGAAATGCAGACCCTATGTAAAAATAAGGAACTACTTACCTGCTTGAAGAGGGCACGCAGAAGAATTTCAGGATTAGTGTCGTGCTCCATGAAAATAAAAGTCTTTGTGGTTGTGATGTTGTGATGTACACAAGTTATCCTCATTTATCAAGACCAGAGCATTAAGGTTCTTGAGTTGTAAGGATTGCTGTTACCAGTATTCTATGTGGCTAAAGCTTGGAGAGCAATCTTGAATATATAGAATGTTGGCTTTAGTTAGCAAACTAACTTTATGTAATCTGTTAAAAAACACCTCCTTGGACGGTTTGCTCAAAGGAATAGGGACTGACCATCATTCAAGACTGGTTTACGGAACCATTACTGGAAATGCTTATGAGATCTGTAAAATAACTGTCTATAAACAAGTATCTCTAATGATGTCTTGTTTCACTTTGTAAAGTTTTAATATCTCCTTACTAAGTCTGAATACAACTCTAATGCCTAATTAACCACCGTTTTGTTTCATTAGCACGCTATAAACAAAAAGAGCAACTGGTGCCTAGGCAGGTAGGTCGCCTTTGCAGTAACGGTTCATCTTGCGAGGGGACCTACGTGCTTTTCTTTCAGCACAGAAAAGGGCAAACAGAGTCCCACAAAGAGCGCTGTCAGGACCTTCCCCTGGAGCAACCTACAAGCTTGTAGCCTTCGCTTGGTTGTATTTGCGTGGCATTAGTAACCCTGTAGCAGCCCTAGCTGCCCATTCTTGTCCCAATTGACTTGAACTACATGTAGTGATTTTTTCTGCCTTGTTTGCCACAGTCCCATTCAACAACACCCTCCCCCCCCAGCTCCCATGGACCCCCCCACTGACAATCAGCATCTGAGCAGCTTCCTACAATGCTTCCTCAAAAGGTTACAGCCTTCCTTCTGAAGTCTAGGAAAAATCTGTTCCAGTCAAGCATGGGAAAGAATGTGAACAATGGGACAACCCTGACACGCACGGGGAAAAAAAAAGGTTGGTCAGTCATCTGTGTGTGTCAGCTGAAGGTGTTTGCTTCCCGGTAATTCTGGGAACCCCTTTCATGAGACACCAGCCCCTCTGCAACTGGGGCCAGGGGGCCAGGCTGCGTCTCCACACAGGTTTTCTGATCCAGCTTCACAGCTGTGGGCAGGCAATAGGACCACTTCAGCTGTGGATATTTTGGTAATGCTCTTTCTGGTCCCTCTGGAGCTCGCTCCATGCTTTTTTGCAATGAAGATGTTTTCTCTGTGATAAATACATCATTGAAGCCCATGTAAGATGAAGGTTCTCCGAATGATACAATCTTACATACGTTCCTCTCTAGAGGGTGATCCTTGGGTGAACTCGCATCACCACCCTGAGGCAGAGCGCAGCTTTTCCTAGTACAACAAAAAAAGCCGGAATCACCATGCTCTTGCTTTTCTGTTTTAAGTAGGCTTAGCAAGCTACAGAAACACTCCATTTCTCTTGAGATCTTCCCCTCACCTCACTGGTTTCCTTATTTATTTGTATGTAAACAACCTCCACCCGCCTCCCCGGCTTGCAGTACCCCCCGCCTGGCACAGACACCATGTCGTGCCAGTGCTGGTGCAAATAACAGGGCAGCAAACACCAGCCTCCCACCCCAGCGGGACCACAGGTCAGCACGAAGTCACTGGAGCCTTCGGGATCCAAAAAGCATCCTGCCTTCAGGCTGTCCTCAGCCCTACTTGTTCCTGGTGGTGACAAGGGAAGCCCCGGCTGCTCTAGCAGCGCGGGATGCTGTCCTGTACACATTCACCAACACATTTCCCAACTCCAAGGGCACAGATTCCAGCTCTTCTGGACCAAAGACCTGTTTCAGTTTGCCGTCTTGTTAGAGGAGTAACTGTGTGAACGTGCTGGCACTCTCAGCTTCTCAGTAAACATTAAAATTACAAGTGCCCTCACCCAGCAATGCTCATTCCAGAATATCGGTCTGTGCTTTCAGATGGGACCAGCCCCAGCTGCCCCTGCAGCATGCTGCATTTTTCCATGAGATACCCGGCTGCTGTCCAGAGCTCCTCGGTCTCAGAACGGCCGTGTGCCTCTCCTGCAGCATCAGCCACTTCCCAGACTCCCACCCTGCCTGTGCGAGGAGATTTGGATCAAATTAATTACTGTAAATTGACGTGGTTGCATTGTTTCAGATCAGACATCGTGCAGTGAATACAGCAGTGAGGCTAGCACTGGTTAAAATGCCCAAGAAGGCTAATTGCATGGGGAAGACTTCTTTAATATGGGCAGGGCCAAGCAACCAGATTAAAATGTAGGCGACTGTAAATATTCTGTAAATATGTCTGTGCATGAAGAGGCATCCTGATGGGTGTCGAGAGAGGGAAGCCTCTGGGAAAGAGGCAATGAGGAGCAGTGGGGGCAGAGTAAGGGCGCTAACCTCCTCCTCCACCAGCACAGTGGTTTGCAAAGTGTTCATCTTCCTGCAGTGCTGTTATGGCTGTGTGATGCTTCTGGCTGGGATAGAGTTAATTTTCTCCACGGCAGCGGCTATGGGGCTCGGTTTGGGATTTGTGCTGGAAACAGCGTTGATGACACAGGGATGTTTTCGTTACTGCTGAGCTGGGCTTACAGAGCCAAGGCCTTTGCTGCTTCTCACCCCACCCCACCAGCCAGTGGGCTGGGGGGGCACAAGGAGCTGGGAGGGGGCACAGCCAGGACAGCTGACCCTGGCTGACCCCAGGGATACTCCACGCCGTATGACATCATGCTCAGCAATAAAACAAGGGGGAAGGTTGGGGGGGGTGGGGGGTGGGGCTGCTGCTTGGGGACTGAATGGGTGGTGAGCAATCATTTTCATTGGTATCACTTGTCTTTCTTGGGTTTTAGTTCTCTCTTTGGTTTTCTCCTTTCCATTAAAATTAAATAATAATAATAGTAGTAGTCGTAGTAATAATAATATAATATTAAATAATAATAATAACAACAATATAATATAATACAACACAATACAATATAATTGAATATAATATGACGTAATGTAATATAATATAATACAATACAATACAATACAATAATATTGTTATTATCAGAAAGAAAATTAAATAATAATTATTACATTATATCATATTGTATTGTATTATATTATATTGTATTATGTTATGTTATATTATATTATATTGTATTGCGTTGTATTATATTATATTGTATTGTATTTTGTTGTACTGTATTATATCATATTATATTATATCATATTATATTATATCATATTATGTTATATCATATTATATCATATCAAATCATATCATGTCATATCATATCATATCATATCATATCATATCATATCATATCATATCATATCATATCATATCATATCATATCATATCATATCATAATTGTTATTTAATTTTCTTTCTGTTATTAACCCGGTCTTAACCCAACCCACAAGTTTTCTCACCTTCCCCCTTGCAGTGCTGTCCCCCCACTGCGGGCGGGCAGCGAGTGGGCGGCTGGGTGGTGTGATTTGCTGGCGGGGGTAAACCCATGCCGGGCTGTTACGTTAACTTGGCCTTGGCCGACTGATGCAGCTTTGTGCCTGAGCATTGCTACAGCTTACAGCTGGCTCTCCACCGTTCAGCTTGCACCTGATCGCAAGGGTAGAAGTTAAACTGGTGTAACCAGTAAAAGGAGCTTTAAATCCACACAAGTAACCATCCAAGAAAGTCAAGCTGATTTCATAAAGGTGGTGTAAACTTCAATTTATGTTAAATTGGTAAGATTTGCACAAGCAGACAAGCCCTCCCTAAAGAACAGAAGACCCAGCTCTGCTGCCCTTGGTAATGACGGGGTAACGCGTTCCACCCTGCCGAAGCTCTCCAGCAGCAGGAAGAAATGCCCGTCGCTCGCTGCCAGCCCACCTCCAAAACCGTTCGTGCTGCCGCCTGCCAATGGACAGGAGCGTTTTCCCTCTGTCCTGGTGCCTGACAGAATAGTTATGGCTCAGAAAAGAGCCGTATCATTAAGGCAGAGGGCAGGGGCATGCTCCTGAGAGCATCTGCCCCTTGCTCATGTTGCTTCCATGGAGAGAGCAGAGCCTGAGGGGACGGACGGAGACTTTCCCAAAGCTGTGAGCATGCCTGCCCTGAAACTCTGCAGCAACGCTTCACCCGAGCCTGCCCGGGCACACAGATGGGCTTGTCGGTGTCATCTCCCCACTGCTGACTTCTGAGCTCAGTGACAAGGCTGCTTGTTTGTTGAAACCTGAAAGAAATTCCTGTGCACAGCAAACCAAGCTGGCCTGGAGCACTGGCCTCGCGGTGTCCCTCTGGGGAGCAGGGATGCCTTACTCACCCCCTGCTCTGAGCGCTGCGGAGCTGTGCTGCCCAGCCTGAACCTTCCTTGACAGGCTGTGATCACCTGGGTCCAGCCGTGAGTCCTCCTGGACCCCCCCGATGGGTTATTCGTGTGGTCAGAGCAGGAGAGCATGACTAAGCTGGAGAAAAATGTGTCATGGTAGGCAAGGGAGGACAAAGAGAGCAGCTCTGCACCTTCCTTGGCCACTGGCATGAGTCCACAGGAGGTGCCAGGTCTAGCCATGGATCTGCCCTCCCCAGCTGCCAGCGAGATGATGAAAAGAGGGATACAGGGAGCAAACTGTGTCTTTCAGGACAACGTCAAAATAGAGGCAGGTAACAAAGAGGTGTGAGGGAAATGGCAGGTAGATAAGCCAGTTATCGTCCCACTGCAGTCACTTCATAAAGAATATAATCAGCTTGGAATGGTGTACAGCAAAGAGAAAAATGGAACAATAAAATTTTTGGAAATCTGCAAGCTGTAAGGTTCACTTTTAACCCTAAACTTGGTGATGAATGCATGAAATGTTTGAAAAGGGGTTGAAAAAAGGTTTCTGATGAAAGAGATGCTCACAGATCTGGAGTGCCTACTGCTACAAAAATCTCAGGAACATACCAGGGCTAGACCTCTGACATAGCTTATCATGAACGTAATTCTCTGTTGTTTGAGCACTGAGTTGAATCAGTTCACCTCAGGTGAGCCGAGGGGCAGAAAAGAAACGCCAGCTGCCTTTCATATGGTTTCATTTAAGGCATTTACACAGCCAAGACTAGCCTAGCGCCAGTGACGCCAGCTCAGTTGTTGATCTATGCTGCTATAAATTACTCCTGCAACAAGAAAGGATGCAGCATAAAAATGTGATGGTACAACTGCTTCGCTGTTGGTTTCCCAGGGCTGCCTGTTTGCTTCGCTGTGTTATCTCCGCTTTCCCCCTCCACGTCCCCTGCACGGCACCCCTGGCTCCGTGGTACACACGCTGGCTTTGCCCTTGCCGCCTTCCAGCAGCCACTTTGCCTGTTTTCTACCTTTGGCACACACCGGCTGATATTCATCCTGTTAATGTTGTTATTCATTAATACCATCTTCTCCCCTCTTCTGCCCAAAGATTACTGAGAATAACTCTTTTGGAAAGACACGTTTTTTTGTGGCCCTTGAGGGAGGTAGGAGAGTCTTTGAAGAATGTTTAAAGGGAATCCTTTACCCTCTGGTGTCTCCAGCTGGTGTGGCTGCCCTGGGGGAGAATGGTTAGCAGCGTGCCAGAGCCTGGTCCTAGCTGTTTGGGCTGCCATGGGCCCCCTCAGCATGAATCCGTGGCCACCGCATTCCCCGGGGGGTTCCATCCCAGCCCCATGGAAGCTGGGTGCTGCTGGAGCGTTACCCTGGATGTGGCTCCACTGTGCTTGGCTCAGCAAGCGGTCGATGGCTTTTCCCTGTGCCTGCACAGGCAAGTTTTCCAGACAAGAAGCAGCCCCCATCTTCCTTCTTTAGTGCCTGTGACTGGCTACTTCACTATTTTCTTGCTCTGTTGCTGTTCTGTGTAAAATCCGCATCGCTAGGGCTTGGTGCTTTGGGATTCACAGGTGCTCCCCCTCCATTCCATTCTTCAGGCTTGTCTTCAGTTCTGGAGTTGCAATGAATGCTTATTGTGCCCGAGTAACAGAAAATGGGATTCTGTCAAATTCCAGTATTTGAATTTATGAACTTAACCAAAATTGGCTGCACACTTCTCATTGCAATGCATCCCACTGTGAAAAAGGACTGTAAACTTCCCCATGCAATCCTGCTCTGTGAGTGTGCGTATATATATTTATATATGCATGACACCGCATCCTTTCTTACTTATGAAACACATATCAATAGGGTATTAATAAGTAGGCATCGATTTTTACTGAGAACATAAAGATTTATGAAAGTAGGCAGTGCTGCGTGGCAGGAACTGTGAAAATAGTTTGTAAAAAACCTATGAAATATTTCATGTTTAAGATACAGAGAAAACTTCCATTTCAAATAAATCCAAATAGACAGCCCTTCGTGGCAAACAGATCGCTTTTGGTATCGAGCAAGGGTAAGATTTAAAGGCAACTGGTTTGCCACAGAATGGGGCTCTTTGTCCACATGTGAACACAAATGGCTTGCTTTGCTGTTACAGAGAGGTTGGGGGGGGGGTGGGGTGTCCCAGGAGAGGTTTGGGGGAGTCCCAGGAGAGGTTCGGGGGGGGGTCCTAGGAGAGGTTCAGGGGGGGTCCCAGCAAAGCAAGGGAAGGAAGGCTTGACACCTGCGCAATGCCGAGGCAGAAGGGCTGCAGGGATGCGTACCCCTGTCAGGCTGGCAGGAAAACCCTGTCGTCGCTTGGAGGAGGAGAAGGCATATTTAAAGGGTACCGATGCAGATCTGCTGGTAACAGGAAGAGGTAGAAGCCGTAATAATGCCCACTGAGAGAGTTCCCATCCGTGTTACACCGCCCATAGCTAGGGGCTGTGGCGGCGCGCGAGTAGTACGTATTTTCCATGTCAGGTTTGTTTTCATGCCAACACACGAGGTAAATCTTGGGACTGATTTAGAAATTTTGCTACAGCAAACACCTTCAGCAGCCAGCTCATGCAGAGGGAGTGCCCGGTCTTAAATCTCCGTGACATTGTACCCAACAATTGTCAAAAGCAGGCGGGAGCCCATGCTCCCCAAGCAGAGCGTATCCCACGTGCTGTAGATGGACCTGCAGCATCACACGTACAAACGCAGTCTGTACAGCTGTTTCCTCCTGTACCGCATGGATTCCTAACTCCTACGGAGCACTTGGGTTGTGGCTACGTGTGTTTCTGGTGATGTCTGCACCGTACAAAAGGATAAAGGACTTAATGTGCTTAATGCACTACAGCTTTTTGCCAAACTGATCCTATACTTCAGCGAGGGGATGAGAACAAGAACTGGAGTGGTTTCAGGGAAGAGATATATCCAACTGGGAAAGTTCTGGCGATCTTATTTGCAGCTCTTAATAATTAGCTGTTTCTATCTTTAAGATTAATTCTTTGTCACTATTACTACAAATGCCTTCAATTTCCTCCCCGTCCCCTGACGGACTCCAGCTCATTAATATTCAGCTTTAAGCAAGTGTCGGAGCTGTCATGCATTTCAAATCTCCCCGAGGAAGCTTTTTAAAATTGTGAGTAAGACCCGATACTGAGACTTATTAGCACCAAACTTGGAAACAAAGCTCCTGTGCAGGCAGCGATGATTCTTCAAGTTACAGTCGCTGTCACCTTTTTTATCCCGAGCTATATTATAAATGTGAATACCTCTAAGGATTTCTTTGATGCATCCAACATTTCCAGCTCTCGTAGACTACTGTTTATTGATAGAGCTGGGCTTGTGCCAGCATATCGGCTTTGAGTGATGAAGCTGAACTTCTAGGTCAGATTTAATTGCACCCATACTGAGACATACTCGGAGGAAATCCGCTGTGGTAGTACCTCGGCAGATCGCTGGAGCGACAGCACATCGCCGCAAATGTGCTGCGGTGTGATGGAGAAACCAGAGGTTTGTGTACTAGTTAGAAGACAGGTCCCAACAGTCCACAGAGGTGCAATACCTCCATCGAGATCGAAGCCCATCCTTGATGCTTTGAGACCAGCTGTTGCTCGAACCTCTGATACTTAACCCTGTATCCAAGGCTTTGGCTCCTGTCCACTTACTTATAGACGTCTGAACAGCTCTGTTTTTTCGGCTCTGCCTGGAATTAAGAACAACATTTAGTCTAATTTCTGAGCTGATAGCATAAATGATGTGCCAGGGCTAAGATTAAGGCAGATTCCCATGACTACCAAATATGATAACAGAAAAAATGTGTAAACGTGAAATCGAGAGGTGGCTGTGGGGCTGCCTGTCACTGGCCCGTGGGTCTTTCCTTAGTGACACAGGGAGCAGGAGGGGTTGTAAGAGGAAACTTTTATCAATTTCCACACAAGGGAGCCTAAAGAGAGGGAGAAAGCTCAGTGCTCAGAGAGGAAGGTGTTAACCCAGAGAAAGGGTTCTTGGCAGACCTTCTTGCTAGAGCAATGCTAGTGTCCTATACATTGCCCAGTGCAAAAGAAGAACTGGAAAGAATATAGCAGCAAAATACCTCAAACTGGAGAATTTGGAATATCTCAGGTTTCAAAATTTTTCACAAGTCAGTAAATCTTTCTTGAATGACCCAACACGTCAGTAAGTACTGACAGCCGTCAGGAGGGAGAGGTGACCTGGCAGCAGCAGAGCTGCCCAGGCTGGGCCAGACTGCGAGCTGCCAGAGGAGCTCCCTCGATCCCACCTTCCTAACGGTTCCTCAGACCTGAGAGGTGAGAAGATGGAAATTTGCTGCTGAAATGACACTTTTACCATGTCCTGAGGTCTTCATTTCCTGACTGGAGATATTCTTCCTACTCACCAGTCATGACCCTACTTCCTCACCTCAAACCAAACAGCCACCAGCTAAGGACTGGGGAAGTCATGGACTTCCTCCTCAAGATCCTGCCATGTGGATAGGATCCATTTTTTTTCCAAAGGGGCTCCGGTGCCCCTTTGCCAGGGATGGCCTCCCTGTCATCCAGCCCTGGGTATGAACCCAGCTCCCTTGGGCTGCTGCTGGAGCCCTCGCCCGGCCAGGCAGTGGGCAGGAGCAGAGGAAAGCCAGGGAAGCCATGCCAGGTGGGCAGGAGCAGGCTGGGAGTGGGCACCCCACCGCAGAGCCGGCTCCCGGGGGGAGCACGGCACGGATCGGCACACCACTAGGGTGCTGCTGCTGTGCCCTGCCAGGGAGGCAACATCTCTCACGGAAACCCCAGGAAGCATTCAGCCCCAGAAGAAGGCAGGCTTTGGCAGCCGTGCCCGGAGGAGCCCGACCCCCTGCCCAGGCTGGCGGGCATTGCTCTGGAGGAGGGGCTGGCTGCTGGCACTGGCGCCCCGCTTCCATCCCGTGCCCCGGCGGAGCTGGCTGCTCGCCCGCTGCACCTGCGCGGGGCCAGGGACCTGTGGCTGCCTCCCCCCCACACCCCTGCCTGGCACAGCCCAACCGCCGGGCATCAATGGCTGGGCAACAACCGCTGGGCAACAACCGCTGGGCAACAACCACTGGGCAACAACTGCTGGGCAACAACCGCCAGGCAACAACTGCCAGGCAACAACTGCCGGGCAACAACTACCAGGCAACAACCGCCAGGCAACAATTGCTGGGCAACAACCGCCAGGCAACAACTGCCAGGAAACAACTGCCGGGCAACAACTACCAGGCAACAACCGCCAGGCAACAACCGCCGGGCAACAACCACCAGGCAACAACTGCCAGGAAACAACCGCCGGGCAACAAGCACTGGGCAACAACCGCTGGGCAACAACTGTCAGGAAACAACTGCCAGGAAACAGCCAGCAGGCATCAACTGCCGGGCAACAACTGTTGGGCAACAACCACCAGGCAACAGCTGCCAGGAAACAACTGCTGAGTATCAACTGCCAGGCAACAACTACTGGCAACAACTACTGGGCAACAACCACTGGGCAACAACCTCTGGACAACAATCGCTGGGCAACAATCGCTGGGCAACAACCATTGGACATCAACAGATGGGCATCAATGGCCGGGCAACAACCATTGGGAAACAACTGCTGGACAACAACCACCAGGCAACAACATCCAGGCAACAACCGCAAGGAAACAACTGCTGGGCAACAAACACTGGGCATTAACAGCTAGGCAACAACTGCTGGGCAAGAATCGCTGAGCAACAATCGCTGGGCAACAATCACTGGGCATCAACCACCAGGCAACAACTGCTGGGCATCAACCACTGGGCAACAACTGCTGGGCAACAACCTCTGTGCACAAACATCTGGGCAAAAACTTCTGGGCATCAATGGCTGGGCAGAAATGGCCAGGCAACAGATGCTGGGAATAAACGTCCAGGCGCAAAGAGCTGGGCAACAACTACCGGGCACAAGCAGCCGGGCACAAACCAACCACTGGGTGCCCACAGCTGGGCAACCACCGCCAGGAACAATTGGCCGGGCACAAACAGCTGGGCAGCAACCACTTGGCACCCATGGCCGGGCAACAACCACTGGGCAACAACCACCGGGGGCAAACAGCTGGGCAACAGCTGCCGGGCACCAACCGCTGGGCACCCAGGGCCGACCCCCCAGCGGTGCCGCGTTCCCGCCCAGCGCGGCCGGCAGAGGGCGCGCGCCGCCCGCCAACGCCGCCGCGCCGCGCGCCCGGCCCCGCTCTCGCGCTCCCACCGCCCCTCAGCGCCGGCGCGGCCCCGGCCGCCTCCCCCGCGCCGTGCCGGTCCCCGGGAGCTGTGCCGGTCCCCGGGCGCTGTGCGGGCGCCGTGCCGGTCCCCGGGAGCTGTGCCGGTCCCCGGGCGCTGTGCGGGCGCCGTGCCGGTCCCCGGGCGCTGTGCCGTCAGCCCAGCCGCCGGGCCCGCGGCGCTGGCTCTGCGCTCTCGGCGGGCGGCAGCCGCCCCGGTCGCGCCGCTGGAGCCGAGGGGAGCGCGGCCAGCCCCAGCCCCAGCCCGCCTCACCTCCCGCCGGCCCGGCCCGGCCCTCGCCTCCGCCTGCCGGCGCTGCCCCGGTGCCCCTGCCTGGCCCGCCGGGCTGTCCCCGCACTGCCCCGGGCCCGAGGGCCAGAAAGCCGGCAGGTCCGCCCGCCCGCCGCCCGCCACAGCACCGCCGCCGTCCCCTGAGGGAGGCCCGAGAGCACCGGCCGAGCGGGTGTGCTGAGGCGGGCGCAGCTGGCGGCTCGGGCATCAAAGGCCCGGTGAAACCACCGCAGATCTGCCGCCAGAACTGCCGAGCCCGGAGAACGAGCGGTTACCGGCCAAGGGGCGAGCGGCCGGCTGCTTACAGCCAGTGCCTTGGGGCCTGCGGGCTGTGCCCGCTCGGGGCTGTGCCCGCTCGGGGTTGTGCCCGCTCGGGGCTGTGCCCGCTCGGGGCTGTGCCCGCTCCGGGCTGTGCCCGCTCGGGGCTGTGCCCGCTCGGGGTTGTGCCCGCTCGGGGCTGTGCCCGCTCCGGGCTGTGCCCGCTCGGGGTTGTGCCCGCTCCGGGCTGTGCCCGCTCGGGGTTGTGCCCGCTCGGGGCTGTGCCCGCTCGGGGCTGTGCCCGCTCCGGGCTGTGCCCGCTCCGGGTTGTGCCCGCTCGGGGCTGTGCCCGCTCGGGGCTGTGCCCGCTCCGGGCTGTGCCCGCTCCGGGCTGTGCCCGCTCGGGGTTGTGCCCGCTCGGGGCTGTGCCCGCTCCGGGCTGTGCCCGCTCCGGGCTGTGCCCGCTCGGGGTTGTGCCCGCTCGGGGCTGTGCCCGCTCGGGGCTGTGCCCGCTCCGGGCTGTGCCCGCTCGGGGCTGTGCCCGCTCGGGGCTGTGCCCGCTCCGGGCTGTGCCCGCTCGGGGTTGTGCCCGCTCCGGGCTGTGCCCGCTCGGGGCTGTGCCCGCTCCGGGCTGTGCCCGCTCGGGGTTGTGCCCGCTCGGGGTTGTGCCCGCTCGGGGCTGTGCCCGCTCGGGGCTGTGCCCGCTCCGGGCTGTGCCTGCTCGGGGTTGTGCCTGCTCGGGGCTGTGCCCGCTCCGGGCTGTGCTAGGCTGGCACGGCGTGTCCCCCGGCACTACCTCGTCATCCCTGTCACTTCTGTCTAGAGAACAAACCACGGGATCTCGGCGTGCGGATGCATGTGAAACCCCTTCCCGTGCAGCAGGAGCCAGGGAGCACCTCCCTTGGTTGCCGTTCCGTCAGCTTTTTGGAAGCGCCTCTGCAAATGCGTAAGGCACTACTGCTCCAGCCTGGCTACCCTGGGTGGCATCGCTTCTTTCAGCTTTACCTTAAAGCTTCCTTAACCAGATCAGGAACGGCTGTTCCACTCCAAGGGTGATAACCCAGTGAAGTTAAAACATAGCAGAGCATCTTACACATCTTTACTGCTGGCAGAGTGTCTGTGAAGACAGAAATGCACCGGGAGATTCCTTGCTCAGTGATGCAGTGGGCTGGTTTTGTTTCCTCGTGGCTGTTACAGCCCAGGTACATTAGGGATGCTGGAAGGATGCGTTTATATAGAAGTAACGATAGGAGGTTGGAAAGGTGGGTGTGAGTCCCCTGTGTGTTCTGCCTTTTCAGTTGCATCAACCCATCCATGTTACGGCCCTACCAGGGGATCTGGCGTTTAGCTCTTTACTGCATCCGTTTCTGAGAAAATGAGCAACTTGTTTCGAGGAGGAAGATTTATTTGAGATGATTGTGCTATCTGCAGGATTTGAAATAAAAAAGGATGCGTAACCAGATACACACGACCCGCCAAAAGAAAACATAATGAGAAAGGAAAGATTAATAGGGATGCAAGTCTGCAGAATTTCATTGTTAAGAGATCAATTTATTACGCCCTTGACTGCAAGTTAAATTAATACACGTAAAATTACAACACGGAAAAGAGATGCCAGTGACTGTCATAAATACAGCTTGCTTTTCTTTCCTAGTTATTTCGGAAGGACTGGGAACACTTGTGAAACCGTGTTCATTAAAGCCCTGAATACAGGCAACTAACCAATAACTGCCGTGGAAGCAACAAGGTTCCCCCTCCCGCCAGCGCCCGCCCGCCCTTTCCAAGAAGAGGGGGGAAATCACAGACGTCAATCAAGAAATACTGCAAAATAAAATGGACCCTCCCGGCAGCTGAGGCACGGCGCAGAGCTGCGGCGGGGCCCCGGTGTGCCCGCAGCCGCCGGCCCCGCAGCTCCGCTGCTGAGCGGGGGGCGCCCGGCGCTTCCCCTTCCCTTCCCTGCGAAACTGTCAGGCACAAATGGGCAGGAGGATATTGGCTGCAAGGGAGGCGGAGGCTCCTCCCAGAGCCTGGATCCCGATATTTTTGGAGGATTTCTTTTAACTCACTTACAAACCTTGGTGAAGGAAACAAGTTGCCGCTGTAGCGGAGGCGGACAGCGGCGCTGCCGGGGAGAGCGCGGCTCCCGCTCCCTTCCGCGCCTGCCCGCAGCCGGCTCGGATGCGGCGCTGCCTGCGGGGGACAGAGGGAGAGCCGCGCTGCCTGCGGGGGACAGAGGGAGAGCCGCGCTGCCTGCGGGGGACAGAGGGAGAGCCGCGCTGCCTGCGGGGGCAGAGGGAGAGCCGCGCTGCCTGCGGGGACAGAGGGAGAGCCGCGCTGCCTGCGGGGGACAGAGGGAGAGCCGCGCTGCCTGCGGGGGACAGAGGGAGAGCCGCGCTGCCTGCGGGGGACGGGGAGAGCCGCGCTGCCTGCGGGGGACGGGGAGAGCCGCGCTGCCTGCGGGAACGGATAGTCGCGCTGCCTGCGGGGGACAGAGGGAGAGTCGCGCTGCCCGCGCCGGATGGTGCTCCTCTGAAAACATGGGCTTGTGAGGGAATGAGAGGGAAGACAATGAGGAAAAACCGACCGGGAGAGAACCCCAGCCGCAAGCGTTTTCCCGAGAACTGACGGTGTCTCGGGGCTGAGCGACCCCGGCAGCGGCAGCAGCCTGCCCGCTCCGCGGGGGACTTCCCGGGACCGGCTGATTCCCTTCGGATGCGGACTGGGAAACCTGTGGGAAATTCTCCCGCCGCGCTGCGAAGCCACCATGAATTCGGTGGCTGGGAATAAGGAGCGGATCGCGGTCACGGCGCGGAGCAGAAAATACGGGGTAAGTTGCGGGCGGAGAGGGGGGCTGGGAGCGGTGCCGCCGCCGTGCCGGGACCCCGCGCCCCTCGCCCGGCGCGTCCCGCCGCCGGCGGCTACCGCCCTTCCCCCCCCCGGCCCCGCTTACCTTGCGCGGTGCGGGCGGCGGCTCGGGGCGACGCGCGGGGGCCACCGCGGGCGCGCAGCGTCCGAGCGCAACTTGCCGGGCCCGCCTGACCGCTCTCCTTCTCCCGCTGCAGGTGACCGAGCCCTGCTCCCCCACCAAGCCCGCCGCCCCCTTCTCCCCCGAGAGCTGGTACCGAAAGGCGTACGAGGAGTCCCGGGCGGGCAGCCGCCCGGCGCCGGAGGGAGCCGGCTCTGCCCTGGGCTCCTCCGGCACTCCGTCCCCCGGCTCAGGCACCTCCTCGCCGGGCTCCTTCACCGGCTCGCCGGGACCCGCCTCGCCTGGCATCGGCACCAGCTCCCCCGGGTCGCTGGGCGGTTCGCCGGGCTTCGGCACCGGGTCGCCGGGCTCCGGCAGCGGCGGCGGCTCCTCGCCGGGCTCCGATCGCGGCGTCTGGTGCGAGCACTGCAACGCCCGCCTGGCGGAGCTGAAGAGGCAGGCGCTGAAGCTCCTCATCCCCGGGCCCGTCAGCGGCAAGGTGAGCCGGGGGCTGGGGGGCGGGGGGCGTGTGTGTCCCTGTGCTGCCCGGCTGCGGGGCCGGAGCCATCCCCCGGCCGGTGGGGCTGCCGGCCGCCGGGGCTCCTCTGCCGGTGTCGCCGCTGAGGGGTTTAGGGTTATTGGGGTTCTGCCCTGCTTGGGCTTCTTCCCTTTTCCCACCCCCTCCTCCTGCCTCACGTGGAGCAGGGTCCGGGGGGCGTCTGTGGCAGTCCCTCAAGCTCACCCCTTGCCTCCCTTTATCATTGCATTGACGGTGGTTTTGTGTTGTTATTTCCCGTGTACTTGTTCTTGCTCCCAGTGAGGGGCAAGCAAGGGTGGGAATGCCACATGGAAGTCATTGGTCCCTTCCCCTTTTTCCGTCTTTGATCCCTATGGGATGGATTTCCAAAATATCCTGAGACTTGGCAGCCAGCTTAGTGGTCAGGTGCGTATGGTCTGATGCCCATGGTTTGTACTTGTGTTGTTGGGCTGGGTGCGGGAGAGGCTCTCCCGCAGCTCCAGGTTCAGATGAGCCATTGAAATGCTGTGTGAGCCCAAAGGTCAGCCATGAAGGCTGTGGCAGACCACAGCATTGAACCCAGCTCTCCCAGGTGTCACTAACACCAGGACAACGTGGTGATGCTTCATTCTTGCAAGGAAGTGCTAGATTTTGAGAAATTATTATTATTTTTAAATAGGAAGACTTAAAAATTCTTGGAGCTGCTGGACCCTGAGTGTTGGGTTGTTCCTGTGCCTAAAGAGCATGCAAGCGTTTCTGAGATCCGACCCCAGGTTTTAAGAGCTGACTGATCATGGATAGAGTTGGAAGTCTGCTTTCTGCCTTTGTTGGGGAATCTGGTACCTCCAAAGGCATACTCTGGAGTTCCTTGGTTTTGTTTTGTTTGGCATTATTTTTTTTGTTTCCTCTGCTTGTTGTGCATTTAAAGATTAAGGCTAACAGCCCTACAAGAGTGACCAGCAGCCCTTGACTGACCCTCTGCAACCAAAATAGTCAGCGTTGGGTTCCTCCATAGCAGCGTTGTGGCGTTGTGTTGTGAATGGGTCTACAGCTCCCAGAATGTGATACAATGCAATTTTGTTTGCCCTCTTGGGTCCAGGTACTATCAAATGATAATATTTACTCTTCCACTTCAAAAAGTTTTCATTAGTGATTGCGATAAAGAGGTATTGTGGGAAAGAGCTGACTGCAGAGAAAGGGTCCCTGGTATTGCTCTTGTGTTGTGCTCTCCATTATTTATTTGTGTGCTGTTTGAGAGGGAGTTGGTGCACTCTTGAACAAAAGACTCAAGGGCTGGTTGTTACCGTGTCTCAAGAGCTGGCTTAACTGAATTATTCATGAAAAGGGAAAGGTGGAACAACCAAAATTAATAGTCAATTTAACCATATTAATACGTCGTTGATTCCCTGGGAAGTGGCCCCACACCAAAATCTTCACAAATTTCAGGCTGTGTGATTTGACAGTGATTACCAGCTGTGGGTATAGGTAGGAAATTACCCATACAGGTATGGGAGCCAGCAGAATAACTGAGGTTGGGGTGGAAGGAGGGTAGAACATAATCATCAAGGCTTTGCATCCCTCACACGGTGTTAAACAGATTCTGACAGATTTTGCAGTCGTGTAAAGATTTGTACAGGCTTCTTTTATTGTAACTAGCTTCCCTGAGATGTTACCCTAGTGTTACTATTGGTATTTGTTGTGTTGTTCACATGGTTTAGCTGATGGTGCTTATAGGCCAATCTTTAGTCACGTCAGTAGTAAGCCTTACCTCTCTGTTTTTAGCCCCATTACCTATGTTCTTTTTTCTTCTTACACCTCCTTTCCAAACCTTCCAGTTCTGTAGGAGTGCCACTTGCAAAACCATTGCTGTCCCATGTGTGCATTTAGGGGGAAGGAGGGAGGCACAAGCAAGGTGGTCTCTGTGGGCTAGGGTGACACTCCCTATTTGCTACGCTTAATAGTATTTGCAGGCTCAGTCCTGCTGAGGTACTCCAGCCTTTTGGACACAGTTCCCTGGTGTGGATGGGTGCTACCTGGCTGGTGGCTATGCAGAAGCATCCCTTTCTCTTGTGCTTTCTGGCTTTTTTACAACCATGAAGAACTTCTGGGATTGTGATTTCTGTCTTCAGCAGACACTGCCCAGCACAGCAAGGCTTTGGTCTAGGTGATATGAGATATAAATATCATGGCTAGTGCCCTCGACTTCTTTGGACCGGGTATGCTGTGCCAGCCGGCCAAGTTTGTTTTCATTGGCATGTGTGGGCTGGCCTTATCAGTGCCTGCTTAGGGGAAAGCCGGGTGCTGGCGTGGGCTCAGCCAGGGCCTGTGAGCTGCCTTTGCATGCCATGTGGTGCACGCCACAGTAATGCTCTGGGGTTGCCCTCCGAGGGCAAGATGTACAGTCTGATCTCTTGCAAGAATGTGGAAACCTGTCATGTATCTGGAGAAAACTTCCTTTGGTTTGGATGGAGGGTGGAGGCTACCTTGCTGTGTTAATGTAGCTGGTGTTTTTCAGGGTCCTGTGAGGTCCGCTCCTGATCGCTGATAAGGGAATAGGTTTTTGAGGGGTAGAATCGGTCCTGCCACTGAGTTCAGTGGAAGAAGAAATAGATCACATTCCTGGTTCTGGACATTCCCTCAGAACTTGCAAAGCATCTTACAGCTCAAGACTCTGGTGCCCAGTAGGATGCAGCTAACTGGCGATATGCCTTTATTAGAACAATTAAATGAATCATTCAAAGTGTATCAGTCATCTTCTAGTCAGCCAGATCTAGCTGACTTATATGTTTTTTCTTGGTTTTTGAAGACACCGCAGAAATTTCATTAGTATTATACATGTAGTCTGTGGCACCTGTTTCACACTCATACTGCATTTAGAAATGAATATAGCCCAGGGTGTTGTGTGTTGCAGAACAAGCAGAATATGAGGGTATCTGTGTTTTGACATGTATCTAGCAGCAGATACTGGACTCTGCAGTAACCTGTCCGATTGTGAACCTATATTGATGTTTTCTAGCGTGGAGTCATGTAAATGTCTGTGTATATCTGCAAAGTGTAATAGTATACTTAATTGGTGCATAAACAGACCAGGCTTTATGCATGAAGCTATGTGCTGAAGCTTTTCACTTGAATCAGAAAAAGCCACACTTAACCTAGAGCAAACTGCTTCTGACTAGCTCATTGTTAGTGTGGAGGTGTTGAGCTTTCAGTTTTAAATAGGAGCATTCTCTCCTAATATGTCAACAGGATGAAACCTTGGGATTTGGGTTTGTTTTTTTGGTCAGGCACAAAAGTGAGGAATATATAATTATAGTTGTGCTGCTTTATTTTAACTGTTTAAAACGCCACGTTCCCTGCCAATTACAAAAAGAAAAATGCTAAAAGCACGTTGTTTCTTTTTCCTCTCTTGTGATACAGATGTGACTTAATGATGTACAGCAGTTATGTGCATACAAGGGGTTACGTTTTGTGAGAATTAAATCTTATTGTAACCCCTATGCAAAGCATGCCCGTGGGAAATGACTAGCACAGGTGGTTGTTATAGTTGCACATTGCAGTTTGTAACTGAGAGGATCATAGAGCATTTAATGGCCATTGTTTGTGAGGGTTTTGTTGCAACATTAAACATTTGCATGATGATAAAGATTGTCTCACAAATTTAATACTGATTTTTTTTTTTTAAATTTGGCTTCATTTTAGGCTATATTTTCAGAAGGGCATCAAAGTTCTAGCATAAAAGTTTATGCTGATAAGCTGTTTATCAGAATTTGTGTGAAATCTGGTTGCCTTGAGTTCAAACCTGTGATATCCTCTGGCTTCAATGGGACATTAACCTCACAGGCATCTGGCAAAAAAAAGACCATCAAGTTTAATTGGAGAGTTAATATATTTATGTGTATCAAATTATATTGTGTGTAAATCATCAACTGAATGCTAATAGAAATAGTCTTAAGCTGGCAACTATGTATTTGTTAGTACAGGATTTAAAAAATCCTGAATGCAACCTTTAAACCAAGAGGTAATTTGAATGTGTAGACGTGAATAGCTGCTTGGGCCTGTTGTGATTGGGTCAGGAAGTAAGGATACTATTTTAAATGCTAGAGATGGATAGCACCTGTGTTGTTAGGTGTTTTATGTGCTGGCCTATCCCTTAGCCAAAAAGTCTATGCTTCTGAGTGTAAGAATTGGGTAAATTCTGGTTTAGCATGGTGTGTCTGTGAAGAGGGAAGGAGAGGACTTGATTCAGACTACAGTTTTGTTTTCTTCCTCCGCCCCCCCCATTTACTGACACTCTACCTGACTTTTTGCTTGCGTACTGTTGAATTAGCCTTTTCTATTTCAAAGATGTTCAGTAGTCAGTCTTGACTAATAATTATTAATAAAGAAAGCCCTGAAGTTCGTATAATGAAAACCAGGTTCCTGTTAGCTTGTAGCTACTTTAGAAAGATTCCCAGTAGAGACAGGACAGTAATGAACCCTTTCTCAAAGCTTAGTAAGTGGCAGAATAATGGAATTTCATTTCTGTCCAGACCTTTAATTTGTGAACAAGCACGGCCAGTCTGTATGGTGACTTAATTCACTGTGCAAAAAATCTCAGGCACCTAATCATTTCATCCCAACTCATTGTAATGCAGATAGGATTATTGCATTAGAAATGTGATTTTAAATGGCCTGAGGCAGTAATTTGTCAGCATTTGGAAGGATTAACTCCATTAAAGTTTAGGCAACAACAACCATTCTTTTGTGTTGCATCACAGGTCACAATACCGAACGTTTAGCATAACTCATCTGTGAATCTTCTTACAATTGTATGTTTCCTGGCAAGTTGGGAAACCACAAGCTACTTCACTTGCCCTGGAATTACAGCTGTTTACAGAGGTCCAGAGGAGACAAACGGATCTGCCTTCACCTCTGACGAATTAACGTAAACTCCTTTATTAGGAACAGCTGGAAGTCTTGCTGCCGCAATCCACAGTGTCAACATGTGAAATGATATAAATGTTTCTTTCAAGCTTGCAAATGTCTTTGAGGTAAGGGTAAAGATACTGTATATTAAAGACTGCTTTTTAGGAAGCTGTCAGAACTGTTAGCTCTGCAGCTTCCTCCACGGGAGCAGAAAGGCTCACTGAGTGCCCTGGAAATTAGGAGCAGGCCTGTGATTGTATTTAGTAAATTGAGACTAGGGTGTTTTTCCTATTGGGAAAGTAAATACTTTTAGACCATAGATGGAGCTGTTGGGGTTGGTGGAGAGGAAGTATCGACATATTATCTGAAATAAATCTCTAGGGAAGAGCAAAATTTTGATAGTGTTTTTTTTTTTTTTCTTACAGACACTTGGCTGTGCATCTGAAAACACTGTGTTCAGAAATACAAAGTCAATGCTTAGTCTATAGCTGGCCTCTTCATGCCGGGCTATTATTAAGTGACAGATTTCCTTTGGGGTGCTTTATACATGCTATGAACGCTGCACCATTCTCTAAAATCACCTTGTATCTTTAGATAGTCTTATTATTTTCCTACAAGTATATGTTGCAACATCTGTAGCAATCTTGTACAACAAGCATAAGATTTTGGCATATAATTTTGGAAGTAGGGGAGGAAGAAAGGTCATCCATGCTGGATTACCCAGGCAGTGTTAGAAAAAATGTCACATGTTACCGGTACGGGCCATCGGCATGTAATGGGATTCACGCCTGCATCAGCAGATTATTAGAACGTTGCCGTGCTGTGTATGTAGGGTTGAAAGACACTGCAGTTTTGCCACATCAGCAGCACATAGCCTTTGACATCATATAATTGGGGTGCTTCCAAGCACTGAACTTCCAGCCCGTCACCGCAATAAACTTGACTGTCATGCTCTACATAATGATGTAGTAGGAACTGCAGCATTCTGTGACATGTGGTGCACATGTCAAAAGTGTGAGAGATGTTCTAAGTAAAATTGGTAGCTTAGATCTTAGCAAAGTGTCATGCTGTAGCTTGAGAGGCATGTATGTTAATAAAATGTGCGGAATACAAACATATGCCTCCCCCTGCTCTGCCGCCACTGCCTAAGTAATTCCTAGTCTACGTTATTTGTTGCTGAAGCTGCAATTCAAGAACTATCCCTGAATGCAGAAAAGTAGATTGCATGTTTATTTTGAATTAAGGAAGTTGTAGTATGTAACAACAACTTGATAAACAAAGTAGTATCCCATGAGTGGGAAGTTCTGGAGGTGTCTTCCACGGTCTTTCCCAGTATTGGACTGAATTTTGGTTGCACTGTGACACTGATGGAAGTCACAACAATTAATTAAGGTATTGCTTTTCTGGAAAGCAGTGGTAAAGACAACTGCAAGCAGTCTGCTGCAGTCACATGTTGAAGGGCTGCTTTTCTTCGGAAGTTTCAGCTTACGCATTTGAAAGGCATGGCAATGTTTCATAGAACAGTTTCTGTGAGCACAAGTTGGTCATTGGAGCAAGGTTGTCTTAGATGATCATACCATGGCGGCATCCTTATTCATAGGTTTATAGAACTCAAATTCCCAGTGACTCATGTTGCTCGGTTTTATTTTCACTTGCCTCCTGTGCAACCTTTGTACATTAAACCAGGGTTTCTAAAAAATTAGTAACTATGAGCGTAATGAAGCTGCTGAGAACTGTGTTTAGATCTCTGTTCTAAACCCTGAAATATATAATTGGACACCTTCCTGGTAGAGTTGTAGCATCTACAACCAGAATACACATTTGCTTATGCTTCTTTTCCCTCCACTCCCCTCTTTAGATGATATTACAGCATAGCTTAGTAATGTTTTGATGAGAGAGCTTTTGAGGATTCTCTAACACAAGATCCTTAATAGGGTAGAACAATGTTGACTGGACCATTCTGAGCTTGGGATGGAGGCTATTCAAAAGATCCTGCAAGAAATGTCAAATATTTAAAACTCCTTTGCTGTTGTTATAAGCAATCAACAATAATTCATGTTATACAGGGAAAAAAGTGGGGAGGAGGAGAGAAGAGGTCCAGATCTGAACCTTGTTGGTCTTCAGTCTGTTGACTTACACGAAATTGGCCCTAGCGAGGGCATTCTGGCTTCAGCAAAATCTGCAGTATTTCCTTTAGGCCACAGCTCTACCTATCATATACCTCTAACCAGGGAATGCTTGCATGCGTCTGCTCGGCTGAGCAGGGCGAAGACATCCCGGCCCCTTGTGGGCTTCCCAGTGTGCCTTTTCTTTCCTCTCTCCATATGAAGGTCGTAAGTTAGCATCCCTGCAGGTCTCCTGTGTGAATACATGGTGGTTGCTCCCTGCCTTAGTTCTTATCAAAGTGATAGATAGTTCAAACAGTTTCAATAGCGCTGCTTTCTAAACTCAGATCCTTTTGATTGAAAGGTCAGGGAATGACTTAGACGATGTGTTATTACGACAGCAGATGAGAAGAGCCAGTGAGCTCTGATGAGAAGGTACTGATGAGAGCAGCACAATGCATCTAACCGTAACCTCAGCTGTAGCTAGTACAGAATATAGTGATTACTTTTTAATTATTTTATGAAAGAGGAAGTAAAGGAAAATATGATACCAGCTCTACAAAATAATAAGTTTTAAGAAACTGGTGTCTTCAATTGCAGCTCGGGTTTGGTTGTATGGTATCAGAATTAAATTTATTTTATTTGAAATAAAACAGTATTATTATGTAGTAAGGCTATTAAAAGCTACTTACCATTCTAGTGTTGGTGTACTTCTTAAAATACATTTTCATGTTCAGCTATGTTTAGTTTTAGTTGTCACTAAGCCCTGCTACTCTGTTCAATCTGTGCTATTAAATCATATAGTAAAAGAAAACCAAAATAGTCAGGGAAATTCTGCTCAAAAGACTTCAGTGAACTGATAGAGTATTAAATTGGACTTGGTTTACAATTCATGATGGAAACAAAAGACTTCCTTCTCTTCAGAAGGAGCCAGACACTTCTAGATTCACATAAGTAAGTTCTGTGTTGGTATAAGTTTTTTATCTTGCCTATTTAAACTTGTTGTGCCATCCTATTAAAGTAAGGTTGGGCCTGCTCACCTTGCCGTACAAGTAGGAGAACTTAACTCGCAGGCTGTATGGTATCTGCTTTGTTAGTGGCTGGCCAATGATCTTACTCGATGGATTTGGTGATTTAGGAAGAGAGTGTCAAATGCCTTTTAAAAATCAGTTTAGTAAAAAAATACTGCAAGCTGATGTGAGTGTGGCTCTGGAAAACATTTTAAATTTCTTGCTGGTGTTGTGTGTCAGAGGAACTGTGTATGCTGAAGATAGGATATCTGTATCCAGTGCAGTATGACTGATATAAAGCGTCCATCCAACTCTAGTGTTTGTAGGAAAATCTTAACTCAGGAGTACAGTCTTTTTAAGTGTTTTGGCTCCCAAATTACCTTCAAATGTAACTTGCTTTATTATGTATTTGGCTTTTACAAATGTGTTTCAGCCTGCAGATTTTCTGTGATCGATTAATAAGAAACCTCTAATTCTTATTTCATCATGCCTCCTAAATCATTAATACTTTTATGTGATCATTTATTTGCATCTGAGCATTGACAACAGCTTCTCTATTCCATGGGCTTGCATGAGAACAGAATTCTACTGACATGAATGTTTGGGGAAAAGCAAATGAAAGGAGGCTGACATCCACCACAGTAAATATTTTCTTTTTCTGAAGGAAAAGTGAAAATTCATAGCTGTTTGGGAATTTCAACTGTGTTCAGAACTATCTGAGCAGACTGGCCTCAGCAGTGGAATCCATTGTCCCCAAGTTGTCCGTGTTTCATTCCCTCTTTCTCTCCCACCCTCATAATTAACTGAAGATAAATAAAGATTCAGGAATACAGCCTCTCAATTTCTGCCGGCCGCTGTGTGGGTCTGTTGGGAATTGCCAATTCCTTTTATCGCAGGCATACTTGAAGATGTGAAAGAGATTCCTGCAGTGCTGAAGAAGGTGGTTGCTCTGGAGCCCTTTGCTGAAAGTGGGACAGAACTTGGTCTTTGCATGTTTCTGTCCTGGCTCCTTTACGGAAGAGTTGCGTGGGCAAATTCCTGTCTTACCAAAGCCAAACTCAGGCTTGTTTATGCTGAAGTGGGCTTCAGCCTTCTAACCGATAGCCTGTATGATGTGATGCTACTATTTCAATTGGACAGTTTTATTTTTCAGTGCCTCTTAGCTAAATGAACCTCTGACCTACCAAGGGCCAAATGCTGAAAGAATTACCCGTTTGCTCCATCCACCTGGTGGACTCCAGCAGAAAGCCTATGGGCAATAAGGCAGTCTTGGCTTTAAGCAAGCGCTGAACAGCAAGAATAGAAGTCATTACTCTTCATTTCTCTATTAGTTTCACTGCTCATTTAATAGTGCCGGGCAAAGAAAAACATTAATATCCTATTCAGCAGCCAAATGCACCAAACTGGGAGTTGTGCCTCGTGTGTTTTCCTCTTTTCTAACAGTATCATTAAAATTTAACAAGTCCTCTAAATCATGTTAGTATTCCCAGGGTTAATATTGCTGAAATTGCTGGCAGCGTTCCCGCAGGAAGAGTTAACAGTGGCTGAGGCTGTGTGGCTGGCATTTGTTGCTCCGAGGGAGGTGTTGGGACTGGAGAAGCCCTGGCACCAGAAAGGCACAATGAAGTCTTTGGTGACAGGGGGCATTTGCAATACAGATACATATTCTTCCCTATTCCCCTCTCCCTTTTCACTCCCTCCCCCCTTTCCTCTCCCCACTAGTCCTAAAGCTGTCATTTCAGCTCATACCCATTAGATTTCTAATGGAAATCCTTGACAATAAGCCTGCGTACATGTGAACCTAGCAGGAAGGCATACAAGTGTGCTAGTCGGTGCGAGTGTCAGATTTAAAAGATTGTTAGACCATAGATGGCTTTTACTGGAGGTCGAGAAGGCTAACGAAGTGGGAGATGCAATTAAAATGGTATTTGTTAGAAAGGAATAGCTAGCTGTCTGGGCAGACTGAACATGGGGAAATGATGGGTAGCTGGAAGGCCATTAGTGATGGCTTTGTAAGCAGTTCTGCAGCATGGGTGGTAAGCCGGAATCCAGAGCTGCTCTTTCAGCACGCCTAATAAGACTTCCTTCTTTTTTCCGTTGTTTTTTTTTCTTTTTTTTTTTTTTTTTTTTTCTCCTGTGTGTCAAATCCATTTTTGAATAATGGATTTGACAACAATTCTGTGGATTTTGATTTAGACTTAAAGGTGCAAAAAAGAAGTTACGGTAGGTGGGGTGGGTAAGAGAAGAAACTGGCTTAAGGGACCATAGGGGTATGCTCTCCCACCATCATGAAAACAAGGCTCTGAAAGATATTGCAGAGCTGGTTTTTGTGAAGTTCTTGGTTCAGTGTCCCTGCCAAGAGGCTGTTTGGTGAGGATGAGGAATGAGGCAGCTTATTGAAATGCCTTCTCATTTTAAATGAACAGTTGGGATCTGGTCCTTGTAAGTTCTTGATGAGACCTCTGATATTAAAAATAAATAAATAAATGTATTCAGAATTGCTTTCCCTGCTGCAGTAACCTCTGTTGAGGTATTTGATCACATCTCTCCTTTATCCTTTTCTTGACTGGTGAACTGTTGGGCGTTTGGCTTCAACATCATTGTTAACAGTTTTTAAAGCTGTGAGGGGTGGGAGTAGGCACGTAACAGCAGATTGGGCAATCCATTTTGGTGCCCTAAAAGACATGAGCAGCTATGAGAATGGGAAAGGACCACTGCAAGGAGAAGGACAGGGCTTTGAGAGGAAGAGGACAGGCTATGGAGACAGAAATGAAATGGGAGTGAAGTGTGCCTTGGTTAGTCCAGGCAGCAAAGGAACAGTGCTTCCATGGGAAAGGTGGCACACTGGGGAAGCAGGGAGAAATGGGTGATAAACCAGAGTTTTTTTAAAAGGCTGAGCTCACTGCTGATGTCATTAAAGCTTTACAGTAATAGTTCATATGAAGGTTTTGGGTTTTTTATTGTGGTGGGTTTTTTTGTGATTTTTTTTTTCAGCTGTTCTTTTAAAAAAGCCATCCCTATGACTTCTAATCTCTCAGTCTCTCTTTCTCAAAGCAAAAATCAGCAAGCAGCCAGAGGAGTAGAAGGCAGCTAAACCAAAGTTGCCTTTGGTTTAATGCACTTCAGTATTTTTCATTTTGAAATTAGGTTTTCCAAAGGCTAAGGTACGGGTGCATCCTGTGATCTAAGGATGTAATGATATTTTCTTTCTTACATCTAATTCATTTGTTTCTCTTTCTTTTACCAGACATATATGTTCCATACTGTCAGTTTCAGTCTGGGTATAAAATAGGGTCTCAACCCATAGCACTAACAGTTTCACCCAATGTAGCAAATAAATGACACAGTGCATCAGCAGTAGTTATGAATTCAGCCTGGCCTCTCCTTTTCTTCTGCCTGTCTCGGAATGAAAAAGATGTTTGATTTCCAGAATTCTTACAGCATTGAGTTTACTAATTCTGTAGTATTATTAACTGGACAATCTGAGGGTGCATTATTAAGTAGTAGTACTTGTTCCAAATACTTTAAAAGCAGAACAGAAAAGACTTAAGGTGTGAGAGGAGAACTAAAAGGTGTGTGTGTGGGGAGTATACATGAAGGGTGAATACGCTGGCACTGATACCTCTAAATCAAGCACTTTACAGACTGAAGTGCTTTACATTGCCAACCTTCTTTGTCAGTCCTAGTTAGTTCTTTCTAACTGGTCTGCCACTGTCTTGCCTGTTTAATAGTCCACTTAAGTATATCAAGAGGTGAAACATCCAAGATGCCTGTATCCTCCAGGAGTCAGCTCTGCTGATGTGAATACTTGTGTTGGCTGTTTACAACCAATGAGCTAAACAGGGGTATAAAGAGGAGGGGGATAAGGGGAAGGAGAACTGTTGTGACTTCACTTAATTTGCTGTTCCTTTTATCAGCAAAGGAAACAAATTCTGTCCCTTTCCTACTCCAAACGCTTGCACTTTGGATAATAGGAACCATTTCAATAAGCACATGCTGCTAAGGCCCAGATAAGGGCTGTTTCTGTGCCTGAAATATCAAGGACCAGAGTGTGCTGTGTGGGGAGCTGGTGTGGAATCATGCTGCCGAGGAAGCAGTGTATAGTAATGTGCACGGGTGACACTGACAAATGGCTCCTCTAAGCAAGCATCTGCAGCAAATTGTCCGACTGAGACTTCCCAGCATAGCCTAGACCTCTGCATGAATGAAATCTCTGTTGTGCCATTATTTACCCACCTCCATATAAAATGAGAGGATAGGATTCATTGCTTCATTGCAGCTTCCATATGAGTTTGCTCTCTTTATGTACATATATATATGTGTGTGTGTGTGTGTATACGTTTCTTTTTCCGCACTGCTTTCTGCAGCAATGGCTGCAGAGCTCCCAATGTCCTCTCCCTGACGAGCCATACAGCCTTTTGGAATGGGACAAAACGGCTTTCAGGGTAAAGGACAGGTCTTTTACTTCTGGAAACCGATAATGCGGTGTGTTCTATGCCTTCTGTTCTTTGGCCAGGCACATGTATAATTAAGGTAAGTAATAAGCATGGTTTCTCTTTTTGTTGTTTTGTTTTGTTGTGGTTGTTTTAGTAGAGGTTGTGGTGGCTGGGAAAGAAAAGGGAAAGGTCTTGGATTCTTTCTTTTCCTTTTTGAAGAATCGGGATTACCGTCTTCAAAAGGCAGTGAAACAATCTGCAAATCTGTTTTTCACTGAAGTCTCTCATCTTTTCCTTGTTACCACCGGACATCACTGACACATGAAAGAATTGGACTTGCTTTTTGCCTTTCTTCAATATGTTGTGGGTTTGTTTCTTTTTTTTTGACTTTTGATGTGATTTTCTAGAATAACTTATTGAAACTGAAACTCTGGTAATTTAGGCTTTGATGGAGAGGTCTTTTGAGATCAGTGCAGAATTTCTGGCCAGTCTAGACCCCCCCCCTATATTTGGTGGTTAGCGCATGCTCCCAGTACATAAAGATCCAGGTAAGTTCCCTGCTCTTCTTAGCTCCAGCTAAATGTATCAAACCTTAAGGCTCTGAGAACTGTAATTTCTGTGGGTTTAGCTGCAAGGATATAAAATGGTAACCTCTGATAGAGCAGCAGAAGGGTAACACTATGTCAGGGCAGAAGGACTTCCAGTGCACAGATAATTTAGCTACCAGATTATACTAACAGGCACCTTAGCTGAGGTTTGCCTTCACTGGTAATGTAAATACATCCAGCAGTGAGTGTGGGTGCAGCTGAAGTGAGATCAGTCCTGTCCCATCACCTGCTGTGGTGCTGGTGGCTGTCCCCAGCTGTCTGCTCCACCGTGCTGCTGCAGCTCTCTGCAGTTGTTGCTGGAGTACTGGAGCCCTCAGCATCTAGCTGCCTTCGCCTTTGCCCCCAGGCTATTTCTGTCCGTCTTGCTGTTTTTCTATAAAAAGCTTTAATATTTGCTTGTGATGTGGAATGGGACTTTCCCCACAGAAGTTTCCATAGGAGAAGGTCTACTCAGTGGAAGAGGACGGGTGCTCTTGGAGTTAAGTGGTCCCTTAGATGCTTATGGAAGTCGCAGGACTTCACAGAGTTGCAAATGTTCACGTAAATGTGCCCATTACTGGTGTACAGAGGTAGATCTCTCAGTGTCTGCTTCTTCTGTTTTCTTCTGCTTTTCCAGCTGAGGAAAGGAGATACAGAGCAACTTGGTGAACTAATTGGTTGCATAAAACGGAGTCCAGGTTTCTTGTGTGCTTGGCTCCTGACTAATGGGCTTTTTCCTTTCTTGCTAATGTCGCCCATCGCATTCTGCAGCATCTCTTGCGTGCTGGCTCAGCATCGGCTCTTTTGGGAGGGAGAAGGGAGTTGTGGTTTGCATTTCAAAGCTATCGGCCTTAAAGGGATTGGAATATGGCACTTGAATATATGGTAGCTAATTACCCAGTTATGACAAAAAGTCTTTGAGAAAGACCTTGACTTCTGATTCTCTGATTGGTACCAGAAGCTGGCTGTCAGTTTAACAAACAAACAAACAAAAAAAAAAAAATTAAAATTGCTAGTGGGGTTGGGTGCTTCTTTGTGATATTTTTTGTTTCCAAGAGAGTGTTTATTAATTGTCTGTCTTTTTTCCTCCCTACCTTGGACAGTTCATATCTATGAATAATTTAATTGTCCTTGGCTGTCTGCTGTTGTGAATGGCATGCTGTTAGGCATTCTGTATTCATGTGGTATTTGTTAATGTTTGTTTTGTATTCTCTCTGCCTTTCCAGAGATCAAACGGGTGATGCAAGGCTTGACAACATATAAATGCTACTAAACTGTATCTGAAAGAACAGAAAGGGGGCCTTTGTAATTTCATTAGTTAGAACATTAATTGGAATAGATTGTTCAGTGTTTTTATTTCTAGTGGAAAAGTAAATATTTATGTGAAAGCATTTTTCTACTTTTCAAAAAGTTTGTCTTGAGAATATGTCTAGAATTTCTAAGTAACAATTTGTACTGGCTTACATGATATCTCAGATGTGTTCCCTCTCTTTCCCATCCCTAGACATTCTTTGTTACTGTCATTATTCACAAGGTTTAAACTGCAGAAATAGCATTTTTCAGATTTTAATTCTCTTCCTTTTGCACTGAGGATTGTATTGCTTTAACTGCTTTTGCTATGACACCTGTCAAGCAAAGTAAAGCAACTGTAACTTTTTTCTATTTATATCCTTTCTAATCCAAATAACAACAAGCATCATTATTAGTATTTTAAACATTTATTTAGATCCTGTCTGTAATCCTCATGAGCCTTAGATGGAGACCCTGAAAACAGCACGCAGAAAACACACCCCAAGTTACTCTGTTGTCGGCAGTTTTGCCAGGTAAATGGGAAATCAGGCTAATGCTCTACTGTGATTCTATAAAGTGATCTTGGGGATGAATATCCTTTCTGAGAAAGCTTCCTCTTTCAGAAAAAAACATGCTAAGAACAAGAAATAATAACATTTGCCATCATGGGTAAATCGCTTAATGCCTGCTTTCCTGCTGGCTGTTACCTTAATAGCAACTTTCTAAGGTAAGTTTGATTTTTTTTTTTTCATCATTTACAATTAAAGAGTGTTTGAGTGCATGCTGCTGCTCTAACAGCCTCCACTTCTGCAGATATTTTGGCCAAGTTCTTCAAAGCTGTTTATCTTCTTGTGGCACCTACCAGAGCCCACTACATGTTGCTAGGCTTCATAAAAACGTTGCATAGCCCTGTAGGCAGGAGAGGGCTGTTTTGAAGTGCTGCTGATGCTGGGTGTACCTAATGGAGAGGCATAACTTTCTGTAAGGCTGACCCCACTGTTGCTGGATGGCTGGATTGCAGGTTCGTGCTTGCTTCGCTTGGCCAGTGCCCTGGGAGTCCAGCCCCGTAGCTTTTGTTCCTGGATGTCAGCCAAGCGGCTGCGGGTTTGGAGACTGGCATCAGCACTGCAATGTCTCTCGAGGCAGGCATGTTTGGAGACACCGTTCTCACTGTGGGCAGCTCTCGATGTGCTGCCTCTTTGTCTGTGGAATGGCTTGTTAAGCTGCCTTTAATTTCAACCATCTGTGGCAACCTGCACGCTCTGTTATAATACCGGTTTTATGTCAGACCTCCAGCGGCATGCTGTGAGCGAACTGGAGACCAGCATGGGAATTAAGGTAGAAAAATCTGCTGGAAACATGTTGCAGTGTATGTACAATTAACTGGAAAATAATTATGTTCATTGTAAACTGTACATCCTGCACCCAACTCCATCTTTGCTTTTATTCTGGCAACTGTAGTGACTCCAGTGAAATTACAGGGTGTAAAACAAAGGTGAAATGTATCTGTAGATGTTCCAGCATTTGTTAGAGGCCTCCTCTGTCTTGGGTGAAGCGGTGTTGGACTTTGCGCTTTCCTTCATCATTGTCTGCTGAAAGATCCTGTCAGGCAGCATGAGGCTTGTTAGGGCACCCAAAACATGGAGTTGCTAATTGGCCACAGCCCTGTGCTTTCTTTATATACTGCTGGTTCTCTTCTTGCAACCAGCAAACACGCTGTACACCTCTTCCCTTTAAAAAAAAAAACTTCTATTCTATTTTAATCCCTCTACCCCATTTTCTTTTCTCTTTTTGATTAGTTTCATTTCCCTAACTAATGACTCACCTGGATAGGATTGCTGCTGGCTCTGTGATTTATAGCAATTAACTCTAACCCTAAGGAAACTGCTTGCTGTGTTGCCTGGCAGCCAGGGTCTACAGGAGCTGGTGAAACAGAATGGATCAGACGTTTCCTTCATTTTATTCTCATTATTGATTAGCAAGGAAAGCAACTTACTGTAAAGGATCCTGTCAATTTTCAGGTTGGCTAACTTATTCCAGAATCTGTTGATTTGATTTTTCAGAGTTGCTGTGAACTCCTTACGAGTTCTAGCAAACTGCAAAGGCTTTGGTGGTTCTTAAGCCTGGCTTAAGAGAACTACATTGAGAACTACAACTGGAATCGCTGTCATAATAATTGTTTTCTTCTGCATGTTAGACTTGATTTTGTAGTGGTGTTTAGTCAAGCCTTAGTGTTGTCTTTCATTTAGTGGTAGAGAATCATGAAAATACAGTTTTAAGTGAAGTTACGGCCTTGGGAATATGTTATTGTCTCTAGCAAGCTTGCTCACACATTAATAACTAAAAGCAGATGTGTAAGCAGGAGTGCTGAACACTGAACAAAATAAGAGCAAGTGGTGCACACATATGTATCTCAAAGCAGACCCCACTCTGGGCACCAGGTGTTATCAAAGAGCACCTCTCAACTCACATCAGAGGTGATAATGTGAACAAGCCGTCTGAACCAGGGCAACGTGGCACAATTAAATCTTTATAGGGCTAACCACAGCCTGCTGAATTGGCTGCATGAGAGGAGAGGTAGGTCTGCCTACAAACAAACACAGGGCTAATAAAGCTACAATTTGGTTTTTTTAACCCCCATCGCCCCTTTTAATTATTCTTTCACCAAATGTCAGCACAGATGGAAAATTCAAACCGAGCTCACTGATGCAGTTCTGTGGAATCGGAAAGGTGCGTAATATGCTGGTGCAGCTCCCCTGGGCGGCAGTGCTGCCAGGCTCGATGGTAGACGTTCTAGGTTGGAAGGGACTCCTGGATGTTAGCTAGTCCAGCCTCCTCTTCAAAGCAAGGTGGACTTCAGTGTTAGTCAGCTTGTCCTGGGGCTTGTGCAGTGAAATTATGAGCATCTCCCAGGCCAGAGATTGTACAGCCTCTCTGGGCCCCTGTTGCCTTGCTTCTGCAGTCCTGTCCTCTGACGTGCACATTCTTGCCCTGTCTCTTGTGCCAGAACTTTTCTGACTTTATGGTGAGCTTGTTAAGGAGCTAATCTGGCAAAACTAACCCCTTCCCCAACCCCTTTCTACTAGCAACAAAGGGAGTCAATGCATGAAATGTGACTCAGTAAACCAGACCTTGTTTCACCTATGTTCTCCTTCAGTCTGGAGGTATTTGTGTTTTCTAGAGCCAAATATCTACACCCAGCTGAGTGATTAAGACGTGAACTGTTCATCTGACATCAGAATATTTGTAAACACTATGACTACATATAGCTGCAGGCCAATGATTTTCCCCCCACAGTTTATGACTGCATGATGAAAAAATGTACTTGTAACTAGAGGGGGGAAAAAACCAGCCTTTTCATATACTGCAGTCTTAGTTACTACACTTCTGCTGCCATTCTTTAATTTTTTTTGGTAGGTGATAGAAAAATGGGCAGAGGTGCCAATTTAATTAAGGGAATGCCTACCCTTAGTATTGGTGTGAAGGCAGTGAATTTAGTATGGCGATGCAAGTAGACAGACACATACAGTATTGATAGCAGTAACTGTCTAACTATAGTGTTTTATGCTTTACTTACGTGTGGCCATGAACAACCACTTGCAGTGACAAATAGTGGATTAAATATCACCTAATCGAAGAAGGTCTATAAGAGGGGGAAGGTGCTTGAAAACCATAAATGCATCTTACAGAGACATCTGTGCTCTCCCTGTGCAGAGTGCAAAGATGTGATTTAACCCTGCTGAGACTGAGATGTTTGTGTTGGGCTGTCTTGGTGTCTGTCTTCTTAACAATCAGCCCAATGCAGAAGGTTTCTTTTCTGCAGCTGTACCTTGAGCTGCTTTTCCTAAGTGGAAAAACCGTCTGCTACAGGGTGCTCTGCCTTTGGGAGGGAGTGTGACAACAAGTGCATGGGGCCCTTCTTGGTCCTGTATTTCTGGTCAGCCCAGGTGGTGAGCCATTAAGCTCCTCTGAGACAGGTGCCTTAGGAGTCAGTGTTCTCCTTCACCCTGCCATACTGTGGCTATGAGCAAAGAGGAGTATCTAATTAATGAATCAAAGACTGCATCTGCATTGCAACAGAACAAATTTATATTTGACTGAGTGCTTGCAATTATAACAGAAATTCAGCATCGCCTCTTAATCTGCGGTTGCTGAAAGTTTCTGCTAACATACTTTTGGTGTTCAGCTGTAATTTAGGGGATTATAGGATATATAAAATATAGGATAGGAAAAGAATAAAAAAGGCTGTAATCTGTGAGGTCTGGATTGCTAACGAGAAAGTATCAATATCTCAGCAATTTATGTTCAAAATATGGATGGACATGTATTGTGAAAGATGAACACTTTTTGCTAAAGCACTCATCTGCATTTTAATTGTAAGGGGGTTACTGAAAAAAACCAACTTATTAGCCACAAAATAGCACATCCTGGTAATACCAGTTTCTCCCTGGGTTTTGAGTTTATTGTGGGATACCACTGCACTTCTCAAAATTATATCCTGGGGATTCTCCTGTGCTTCAAAACTTAATTTTCTTATAGCTCTCCAGTAGCCACAGACTTTAAAGCTGATCTTGTGGTCCTGTAGGCTGAGATTTCTCTGTGGAAGCTCATGGTGTTCCAGTGATGCAGGGGGTAGATGGGAAGAGAATTTGGATTTCTGCCTTTCTGTTGTGCCGTTAATTCACTTTCTCTTCATTCAGCTATGGTGGAATAAAAAAAGAACTAATTGCAAGTCCCATGGCTGTGACTGCTGATCATACTTTAGGGTTTAATACAAATACAGGGCTGCTTCTACCTGTTAGAGGTATTTCAACAAGTTCAAGGAACCCTAGCAGTAAACACCGCTCTATTTCTCTTGCATCATCCACTGCCCTTTTGTTAACACTTCTACCCTGTTACCCAGGAAGTCTGTCTCAGTCCTTTCTGGAATTGTAAGTATTTTGACAAGCTTACAAAAAAGCTCCTCGAGTTCCTTTGCAGAAGCTTCTTGGTAAAAATATACCCATACCTCTAAGTGTAAGATTTTAGAGATAGTGGGTCTGGGCTCAGACCTGGGTGCCGGACATCAAGCAAGTATGGTTTTGCATTCACATAATTCTGTGCTTGCTCTACCCCTGTCCATTCCAAGGAGGAAATCCAAAAGCTCAACTATTGTGACTGTCTCTTGGCCCAAAATAGTAACTGTGGACTGGCAAGGCAGAAATGAGCCCCAGCAATGGCTTTCCCTGTCTGGGTGGAGACGGATGTGCCTGCAGTGGTGGGAGCACTGATGTGGTAGAGGAATATGGGTGCTAGATACCCATTTTCTACCTGGGCAAATCCTCTAGATGCTGGTCACCTGGGTTTGCTGGCAGAATTGCCTAGTGTCATCCTGGTTCCACAGGTGGTGGTGTCCTGAGCTGTGGGAGTTTGTCAAGTAGGAGTGATGGGAAGAGAAAAAAAACAGCGAAAAGGGTGGGGGGAAAAACCTCCAATTTTTTTTTTCATTGCAGTCAGTTTCTAACGTCCTCTGAGTTGCCCACTTGTACCAATGAGAATCATTCTTAATAGGAACCTTCCCATGTTCAGACAGTTTAATTACTCAAAATGCATTAAGGCTTTTTTGAATATCTGGATTTGGTTCTAGTAATAAATACATTAGTTCAATTTTGAAAATGGACTCAAATAACTCACAAGTATATATGAATTATCCTCCAGCCTTTTGTCTGCCCGGGGGGATATATGACTAGAGATCAAAGGTGTGGAGGAGTGAAATGACTTGTCACAGGGAGCCTGATAGTTTGATTCCCAGGACCTGTGTTTTAATGACAAAAAGCATTGTGGCTGCTAACCTATGTGGAAGCTGGAATTCTCTTTCTTGCAGCAGCATAGACAAATCATATGGCCTTGAACAAACTGTGCTACCTACAAGTTATTTTTACTTCTGTTTTTTTGCCCTGACTCTTTTCTCTCTCTACTAAGACTGTAAATTCTCATGGGGGGGAAAAGCTATCTGTCTTTGTGCAGTGCATGGCATAGGGAATCTTGGTTTTGGGTTTTTTTTAGTTACTTTTTTTGGTTGTTGCCTTGAAGTGCTACCAAAATATGAAACACAAACCCATAAATGTAGAAACAGTGCAATCCTTTCAGGTTTCACTTTCTTTAATGTGTTTTTGCCTTGTGGCTCTGTAGATTGTCCATAGCACTCTAGATTGCCATAAAGCTTTATATTCTACATACCTGCATACAAAATTACTTTCTCCAGTCTAATTGCTGCTATTTTACAAATTAAATGCTCAAACAGCAGTCTCTTCTACCCTGTCTTGGTTACCTTTCTCTTATTTTGGATTATAGAAGAACCAGGTAGAATCTGTTTCAATAGTCCTGCTCTGTGTGTGTGTTTTTTGGTTGTGGGTTGTTTTGTTTTTTTTTTTTTTTTTTTTTAATACACTGCATATAAATACGCTGGCAAATTTAAATTAACCTTGACTGTAATTTACTATTGGAGCAGGACTGACTCCATCCTACTGTATCCTTTAAAGAAAGAAACGCGTGTTAATGTCACAAACACATCTCTGAAGGCTCTGTAGTTCCGAGCAGCCTGGTTGCCTGTGTAATGCTTGCTGACACTCAGAACTTTGTCTTCTAATTGTAGCAGAGGAAAATACAACCCCTGTCAGAGTCAGTGGTGGGTCAATAGAGAACAAAGGTAGTAATCAATCCATGGCCTAATTAAAGGCAATGGTGCCAGGAAATGATAGGGAATTCAACAGCCTGACACTCAAACTTCCCTAATTGGAGTAACCTCCTTTATAACTGCCCTGTGCCCCACGCCACACTGCCCCAGCCATGATAGCAGTATCTCACTCTGTGTTTAGTGTTTTGCTTTACTCTTGAGTTCAAGGCAGAGATGGATAGAGGGATCCATTAGCAGTGATTGCTGTAGCTTTATACTCTCACTGCACTGGTTGGTTTTGTTTGGGTGGTGTTTCTTTTTTTTTTTTGTAAAAGCTCAGTTACTGAATGAAGGTTATAAGCAAGTTGATACGCTATCGTAGTTGATACTGATGAAAAGAGATGGTATGGGTAAGAGGAACACACTGAGGCTGCTGCTCTTCTCTTGTGCTCCTCAAATGAGAGCAAATAATGGAAATCATACTTCTGGATGGAGAGGATGACTTTGGCTCATTAATGATTTCATTTGAAGTGTGGTGGTTTCTACTTCTTCTTCAGAGGGGTGGTCCTTTTAATGTCACAAACTTCAGGCCAGAAGAGAAGCTTAAATAGCAAGTATTTGTGACCAAGAAACAAAATTGCTTTCTACATCCTGTAACTGTATGATAAAGTGTAGCAGTTGCCACAGGAATCTGAGGAGAAATTCTACAAACCAGTTAGGATTCCTTTAAATGCAATACAGTAAATATCTGTTAGCTCGAGCTGTGCAATATGTTCTAGTTAAATAACATTTAACTAAAGTTCTGTCATTTCTGCAGGAAAGGATCCTGCAGAGCATCTTAAGTGCAGAAAAGAAATCCTAACGGAGTCTTCACTTAGCTTTGCAGAGAAATATGTTTTCAGCATCAGACTAATTTGTTGTACTTCTGTTGAAACTTTCCCTTCCAGACTTGGTATTTTTCCGTCTATTGGAGGTGTCTGTACAATAGTGAGAAATAGTTAATTGCTTCTGAATTTCATGTTGAGGGAAAGAAAAACTGCTTGGGAATGGGCATGAAGATCTACAGCTGGGGGCAGGGAGAAGAGAAGGTGTGGGTGGTAAATCACAGCATGACGAAGAGTTGATATATAGTTGATAGCACCATGCAGGGTTCGATTCTGAATTTTAGCAACCATCATTTTTGTCATTCCCTCCTCAGCTATATCATAAGATGTCATAATACTAGCTCGCCAGCTGTAAGTAACTTTGTGGACTTCAGTGGAATGTTGCCCGTGTAGCACACACCGGCATATTTGTCTAGGGCAGGGCTGAGGCTAGGCTGTGGCATTAACATATGCCTGGTAGCGGGGTGGAGAGGCAGAGCCTCCCTGTGTGCCAGCTGCCCGCCAGTATCAGCAAAACATATGCCCATCAGTGCGCTTAGTAATCTGAATGCCATGTATAGCAGAGACAGAGATGTTTCCCTGTAAACACGGTGAGTTGAGGTATTTTTGTTTTCTTTTCAGAGAAATGGCAGGAATATAACCACATTATCTAGTTACTCATTGCCGTAGTTAAGTGAGCTACCCCTATGACTCTTATTCTCAGGTATTTTTTAATTGACAGTTGGATGTCACTGAGTAAAGGGATTCTTCACTGTGTAGTGGAAAGACCATTATAACACCAGTATTTAAAATACAGAGACATGCAAGCTACACTATTTGTGTTAATAGCACTCTTTTAATCCCAGAGCCATATAGATGTTTCAAGAAGAATTTAATTTTGTACACAGATGAAACAGATCTGAAGGAACTAGATAAGTCTCTGGACACAACTGAAGCCAGGTCTCTAGTCTTTCTGTCACGTCCAGAACACCTGACTGCAGAATGAGCTCTGTAGATGAAAGGGTATTGAAGGAAGCACTGAATAACTTTCTTTTTTTTGTATATATATTTTTTTCTGGTAACGACTATTGTTGATGATGCTTCTAAACACTTTTATGCAAATCCTAAAGCAACAGAGCAATCTTACCTATACCAACAAATTTGAGCAGAGTTGTTCTCTAGTACCTAATCACAATAATGAAAGTTAATCCAAGTTTGAACATTTGGAGAGTAACTAATGAACACAACTAATGAGTGGGCTTTCTCTATATATTAGAAACAGTGTTTCTTTGTATGTTACTTTTAAAAACCCGGAAATGTCTCAGTTGCCTGCTGCAAGAGGTGTGGAAAACTCTCCACAGGCTTGCCTGTCTCCTAAGCTGCCCAGCCTCCTGCAAATTACGTACCTTGTGGAGAAGCATTATTAATCCCAGCGGACTGGCCTGTGGCGCAGTCCAAATCTGTTTGTAATCTTTCAGCACTCTGATATTGCCTACACCCCTAACAAGAAGGGTCAGAGGCATGCAGAGAGAGAGAGATGGACCCGCGTTTCTGTGTGATAAGTACTCGGAAAAAAGAACAGCAGCTGCTTCCTGTTGAACCTCTAGGTTTAACTCAATCTAGCAGTATAGGAGTTCTATCATTTTCACAAGTAAAAAAATTTGAATAAACAGATCTACCCAACCAGCCAGTTCTTATGAGATGGGATGTGGTTTTTTGGATCTACAGGGTATTCTGATGCACTAAGTTCTTGGTCAGATGTTTTTGTGTTCTCTAGCAGGTTCCATTTACTGGGAATTAATAACATATTTGTGCTGCCGGCAAGGTATTTAGCTACAGATCTATTTGAGTAGCAAGTTTCTTTGAGCAGAATGACCAGCTAAATTCAGGGCTCTTTCTAGCTGGCAGGTCAGTAATATAGCTCTACTTCTATCTGGCAAGAAAAGTTTTCCCAGCCTCATTCTGTTTTTCTTTAGAGCAGCACGTCGCAGATGGATTTGCATCACAAGTTTGCCTGGTGTACCATATAGAACGCAACAGAAGATACATGTCAGTTTAAATTCTCTTAAACCTGGTGCAGAGAATAACAGTGACTGGAGGAAAACAGGATGAGCAATTTTTTGGATAGTCTTCAGAGGGTATGTCAACTGCAAATGGAGATTGTTTTCTGGCTTTTGAGTGGCTAGAGTGGTACTTTAATTACAGCTGAGTTTCTCTGATGCAGTAGTTGAAAGGCACCCATATTATAATTAGTGCTTGCTATTACTTATAATCTTTACATGTGAAATAAATCAGAAAGCCTTCTGACAGAGTGGTGATTTGTCATCAGTGATCTGCATCTGAGAGTCACGCACAATATTTGTTTGATAGCTGCTATTGATTTGTGGCACTAGGAAGACCTGCTGTTGCAAAGAGACAGTATTGCTTTCTGCTGTTGCCAGAGTCACTAGTTGCACTTCAAACTGCACTTTGACTGTTTACATGAAAGGTTTGGTATGGGATCTAACTGGGTTTTCCATGGGCTAGTGGCTGTTTACCCCCTTTCTGGCCCTGAGTGGAAGAGGGCAAGTGAGACGGTTTCAGTGGCAGAATGTGTCTGGTGAAATGCAGCACGGACCGAGGCCTTTGCATGCCAAGGCTTAACCTCACGCTGGACTTAGACATTGGAACGACGTTCACACAGGGCTAGTAACTCATGCCTGCCTTCTTCTGAAATCTTCTTTTGAACTGGCATAGCTGACAAAAATGGTATCTTCTTTCTTATGTGTATTCAGACTCCCACCACATGCCTCCTCACCTGTAGCCATAGCTGAGCTTTCAAGCTCATCTGATTCCAATAATACGTTTCTCCTTTCATTTGTGTTCGTCATTAAAAATCAGTATTTGCTGACATCTACCCAACATTCAAAGCTGAAGTTCACTGGTGTAAGCTATGAACACTTGTCTGTCAGACAAAGTAGGGCACTAATTAAAGGGAAATGACAGACTCCTTAACAATGTTGTTATATTTTCAAGGCCAAGCTTAATGTTACCTAGCATGGTACATGAGATTGTCATATTCATAATAGGGCAGGTTAGGAGTAGAAAAAATACAGCTTTTTGAAATTGTTTACAAAAGTTTGTATATAATGTCATGTTCTTTCTTGCTTCGTTAGTACTGGTTGAGTTGTCTCCTGCTTTGTTTTACCTTTTCACGCCTTTCAGACTGACTCCGTGTTGGCTGTTCTATTTCATTATTTGCATTTCATGCTAAATGCTAAGTCTCTGTGGAAAGCGGGGTTCTGTTGTGGTGTGCACTGCGTACACAAAAGAAAGGACAGCTCTCTGCTCTTAAACAGTAGCCACAACATCTAAACTAAGCAGAAAGTCTGAAGGTGTCGCTCTGTTCTCTTGCTTGTGACATGGGAATATTGATTAATCATGTTACATCAATAGTCATCCAGCTAGACAGCTTTCTGTTCTGAAAGATTAGGGTTATATTTCTAAGACTTCTAAATGCTATGTAGCCCGGACAAGGGGTTACCAAACCCAAGAAATGATGTCTCCCTGGGTTTCTAGAACACGCGAGAAGGCCTGTAGGAAGATCTTTAGGACTGAGGCCGTGGGAGGGAGATGCAAGTTTCACAGGCTTGCCATGTAACTCTCTGCAAGCTCCAGTGTCTGAGTTTCACTGTCTGAAGTACTACAAGTGAAGGACCCATTATACAAGGGTCACAAGAAACTTTAGCAGTTTTGTTTTCTGCAGAAATCTTCAGGTGAAAGGTGTTGTAAAACTTCAGTGTGCTGTGGTTGAACAGTAATATCACTCTAACTTATCACCACAGTTGCAGTTGTAATAGCGTAAATGGATTTGATGCTAAAGTCACTATGAATAACTTGGTATGGTAATGAAAAAAACCCATGAATTCCAAGTTGCAAACAGTAAACACAGCTGCTTATTCTGCTTTTATTGTAGAAGCAAATGAGAGAGCAAATGCAGTTATATTGATATAAACTTCCCCTGAGTCCCTGAACTTTCAACAGGTAAGGTATTAGAGGCAAAGAAAATGTTTCCTCAAACATCTCCACTCCTTTACCTCTTCCTCTAGGCAGCTGTTTTTATGACCATAGGGAAATTTTACCCTGCAAGGGTTATTCACCACCTGGATCATTATAACACTATAACTTTAGGATGTTTCTGCCCAAAGGCAAAAGGAGGTAGCTTCGGTAAATGGCCTATAATTCTAGGTCTTGTGTCTTTTACCCTGCCTTGTGCTTGGTGCTGTCCTCTGCGGACACGGGTGGGGAGAAGCTGTTGGATTGAGAGCATTTCATTGCTTTTTATTTCCCACAGGTTGTTACCTTGCTTTCAGATTAGCTAAAAGTGGCAACACCATCAAACCCTTGCGTATATATTGTGACAGCCTTTTTGTGGGGGTGGCTCTTCAGTAAACAGTGTATGTGGCTATAGCTCTGATCCTGCACGCGGTTGAACTGGCAGGCTGATTCTGTGCCAACGTGCCTGCAAAAGTCAGTAATGGTTTCTGGGTGTAGGTAAGCGGTTCTCATGCTGTAAGTGTGACTGCCAGCTGGATTTGCCAGCAAACTCTTCATCTGGCCTTCCCCTTTCCTTGCTGTGGTGCCTGGAGCTTACACAATGAGTGCCGCGTGCTTCTCTTGTAGTGGTTCCGCTGTTCTTGCTGGCGCTGGGCTCGCATTACTGTATGGGCTTGCCCATGAAGCACTGGGGGGCTGGTCCGTATCCACACACGTATGCCAACTTGGTACCCTGTGTTTGGAGGCAGCATAGTGTTGTGGCATCTGTTTTGCCACTTGGTGTGTCAGTAAGGTACATGGTGTCTGTGATACTCATATGGCACTAATGCACAAGTCCTTTCTGCTGCTTCTTGCTTTTCTGTGAGCCAGTGCATGGCATTTCATCTCAGCCCTGTAGTCTGTGGTCACAGAAGCATGATTCTCTTCAGTCTTTTAGAATCTGTGGTAGGATGACTGTGTGAGGAAACCCTTCTTTTGTGAATTGGAACAGTTTGTCTAGACTCAGGCGCAGCTTGGTTCTTAGGTCTCTGTGGTCACTTGAGCTAGAGCAAAATGAGTGCAAAAGTGTGGAAATAATTATTCTGTGTTTTCTTTTATGCAGCCTGGTCCTAGTCAAAACGTGTAGTGTGCAAGGCGGCAGGGAGCACAGGATGCTCTCAATTTGAGCTGATTGTGTCATCAGTGGTGTCACGTAATTATGTTAGCTTTTAACCTTCTGGATTTTCTGTGTTATTTTCTTTCAGTTACCTACAAAATAGAGCCTTTTCCTGAAATCAGCACTGTACTGAGCTTAATCCCTGGTCTGCAGTTCAAATAATGTCTGGAGAAATTCTTTGGACTTCAAAATAAGTTTTGCTTGGATCAGGATAGCAGCATTTAGTCTGGTGGACATATCTATAAAAGAAATACTTTGGAGGAAAGGTCACATGAGCAGGGGATGAGTTGCCTTTACCTGCGCTGTTTAAAAGACTGTTTCAGATGCAATATGTTATCTGTGTTGAAAACAGCATTAAGTGCTTTATTGCTGCTATGGTGTGGGGAGTAGTAGAAAGGAATTACACAGACTGGTAGAAGTGAGCTTTGACTTGACTTGCTGTGAATCACTAATCAGGTGTTGAGTGTGGCACTAAATACTAACACCTTTCAGGGCACTAAGCACTTACAAACTCTGCCTTAAATCCCTGTAAAGGTACTTGCCATGGAGAAGGCAGAAGCAATTTGTTATCAGGGTAGGCATGCATTTGAAAAGGGTTCGTTGATTTGAGAGGCAATTGCTAATCAGGCCTATGGTGAGCTAAATTTCTGTTTCAAATGCAACTGTATGTCAGTAACAACCGAACAAATGCCGTTTTCCGGATGTTTGAAAGGAGGTGATCTAATTGTACATACACCCCACTTCCAATTTTCCCTGACCAGTAGAACTGCCACCTAGCAAGCCCCTCAGTGCTCGGCTGACCCCAGCTGGAAGGTAAGCCCCCAACCACCTGCTCGCTGCCCCCCGCCTCTAGTGGGGTGGGGATGAGAATCGGAGGGCAAAAGCAAGGGGAAAACCCACAAGGCTTGAGATGAAGACAGTTTAACTGAAGAAAAACAGGACCCCCTTTCACCTTTACCCTGTAAAACAGGAGATGCAGAAGCAATCATTCACCGCCGGCAGACCAATGCCCAGCCAGTCTCTAAGCAACAGCTACTTTAGCAAACCTTCCTCCCCCAGTTTTACTGCTGAGCACGATGTTATATGGTCTGGAACATCCCTTTGGTCAGTTGGGGTCAGCTGTCCTGGGGCTGTTTCCCCTCCCAACCTCTTGTCCACCCCCAGCCTGTTTCTCACTCTGCCACCCTAGTGAGCAAAGAGCCTTGGGGCTGCCCAGCGATAGCTCCGGAGGTCGTTTGTTATCAGGGCTGTTTTGGTCAGCCATCTAAAACACATACAGGCTGCCGTGGAGAAAACTGTTTCCACTCCAGCTAAATGCAGCATACCCTCCCTGTTGAACACTGGGTTTCAGAGTGCAGTAACCTGATGGTTTAGCTGAAACCTTTCTTGAGAAGAAAGAAAAAACTTCAACAGGAAAGGCTGCTGGTCCAGTCTGTCCAAAGCAATGCGCTGTTAAAGAACCCAATTCTCCCTTTTCTTTTTGTATGACTGGCTTTTTTTTTTTTTTTTTTTTTTCATTTAAGTTAGCAAAACGGAGGAAATTATGTACCAAATGCCTAAACAGATATAGGAGATGAAGAGGAAAGGATGCAAGGCTCTATACGTTGTGGGTTTGGTTTTTTTTAATTTTTCTTTTCTTTTGTGTGTTTTATTTGAGGTTGCTCGTGTGTACAGATTGTAGATACCTTGTTTGAACAGAAAGTAAAGGCAGAATACACATCTCCCTTCTCTTTCTAATCCCCCCTTTCAAATATTAGTTTGTGACCTACCCTTTACTACTTCACTATGTTAAGTCTTGTAATTCAAGTAACTCCCATCATATTTCTAACCCTTGCTGTTGAATGGCAACTGAAGAGCTTGGTGCCAACAGGTATCTTGATTTCTCCATCTGCTCAGATACCACGCTTCTGGAAAAAATAAGGCATATGAACACCTATATTTGGAGGCCCAATTTTATTTTTATCACCAAAACTATGTGAGCAAGTAGAAGTAAAAAAACAAGGCTGAAGTCCACACTCAGTTAACCTACTTATCCCAAGCTGCTTAAAGCATCTGTTTGGGGTGAAGTTCTAGGGCCACTCTCACTTTAGTCTGAAGTTTGAAAAATGTCTGAATAACAGAACTGTAATTGGCCTTCTTCCTGATAACAGAGAACTAGTTGCAATTGCACAGACAATACTGAGTTGTGCCTGTGGTCTTCCTGCATATGCAAAATAATCCTGAACTGTAGCCTGCCTTTAAAAAACATCAAATGCCGTTACTGGACAGCCTATATTCTTTCGAATAAGCAAGAGGGCGTAGGAAAGGAAGAAAAGGGTCAAATTGCCTACGGCAAGTCTTGTGCTTTAGGTAGTGATAGACTGGCAGCTTGTCAAAACACAGACAGACACTTCTGCAATGTATGAACAACATGGCATCAGAATGAATGAACAGTGCTCTGCTTTTCCAGCCTCCTTCCACCCCCGTCGTGTTATTAGCTGCATTGCATAATTTGTGTGTGTGAAACATTTTATAAAGTCAGTATGGTGCTTGTCAAACTACCTGTCATTATCCCTCTTGTAAGGCAGTTATTCTGTCTGCTTCTGCTTTGGTCTGTTCCCTTCCCCGAGGGAGATACAGCACAGCTGACTCGGATTTTAGTTTCAACTGCTGCTTAAAATTGTCCCATCTGAAAAACATTGATTGACTTCAGGTGGGAGCATAATTTCTGGGGCTGAAGATGGATCTATCAATAAGCCGAGACTTAGGTGCTCTTGGACCAGTGAGAGAACGCTGGTCACATTTACTTTTTCACTTGATTGGACATATTAACTTCATTGAGTTAATTGAGTGTTGATGGGAGAGATGAATCTCTCCCTTGATTTTGTATGCCTCTCATAATTTTGTAATTTATTTTTAAATCTTTAATTTCTTTTCAGTTCTCTTGCAAAAGTACTGTACATTCTTGTTTAAAAACACATACATTTTATGCTTTTGGGCATGTTATCAGGAAATCCTTTTGAACATGTTTAGTTTTTTAAAACTTGTGCTTGCAAAGACAAATATTCATAACTCTTAGATTTTTTTAAGACTAGATTTTTATCTTGCAAAATTAGAAAGTGACAGTAGAGGAAAACCCCACATTCTTTCATGTGTCAAGTTCTGTCTGTGTGGAGGGAATGAATGGCAAAGGCTGGGAGGTTTTACTGTGGATTAAAAAGTTGGATGCAGAAGGTGAGTTTTCAGGTAATGTTGACTGAGCATTCTAGGACCTCACTTGAAAACTTGAGGGTGTTCAGTTGCAAATATATTCCACACATCTATTCCCCTATGAACTATGCCTATCATCTAAAAACCAAAATGTTTTTACTCTCTCCTGAAAGTAAAATGCAGCTGCTTAATTCAGGGTGGCCTGAAGTTGCCGTTCTGAGCCACACAGAGCTGGACAGATTGTATTGTAAAGAATAAAGGATACAGCAAGATACAGACAAAAAAAAATTGTAAGCAAAATTAGGTCCCAAATAAATGTTTATCAAACTTCCCAGGCCTGGTTACCTCCATCTTTCCACTCCGACAGGTTTCAGGTGGCCTGCGACGTCTCAGGCACTCGAGAACGGCTTCTGCCAGTGGTGTGTTTGAGTTTATGCTTATTTCTGCTGTTGCTATTTCTGTCTAGGCGGGCATAGCTCCCTGCAAAAAAAAGGGTTGGAAGCATGTTTCCACTGAGGAGATTCTGACACTGCAGTGCGTTAAAATCACAGAAGTAACTGGGCTGCCATGAACTCTGTAAGACAGACGTGTGCCTGCAGCAGGCAAGGAGGTCGGATCTGAAGGTGTGCGTAAGGCCGGCGGAAGGACAAGCTATGGAATCTTCCGGGGGGAGGAAGGGACTGATGGGGTTAGCTGCAGGTTGCCGGGAAGTATGGAGTGAAGCACAGAGCTAGGATACGTGTGGGGGAAAGCTGGGGTTTTCCATGCAGGGTATGGAGAGAGGAGACGGGGGACATCCAGGCGCTGCAGAGAATTCAGCTGCAGGTTTAGTGTGCTGGGCTCTGCCCAGATTGCTGCGTCCCAGCCTAAGCTCTGGCTCTGTTTGCTACGGGTAAAAATAGACAAGCACTGGTTGCGGCACAATCTCCATAGTAATCAAGGGAACTGTTTGATCTTGTTGGGTACCTAGGTGTACTGGCTTGCCAGAGAGCTGGTTGTTGCTTATGTCCTTCCAAACATGCTGTTACAGGGGCTGGGGAGCTGGGGCTAGTTATTTCCTCGTGCTGCTGCGAAACTGGTGTTTTACTTGCCTGTTGCAGAGCAGCTTGTCAAGGTGATTCACAAGTGGGTGTGCAGTGCTCAATGTTATGAACCAAACCAGAAGATTATTTAGGCACAGGTGTTCTTGAGAGTAAAACCCAGCTACAATAAACCTCTGAAGGCCTGGAAGGTGCTTTACTAGACCTGCTAAAATCAGTTTATAAAAGTGCCCCATCACTCTGTAAGTGCTGTCCTTCAGGAATGTTTACTAGTCTTCTCTAGCCGTAAGTTCATATCCAAACTAACATTTCCTTTTGCTAGTGTGTGATATTTCTGTGTTAGTGTGGTACAGTTCTAATTCTCTCCTATAGACAGGATAATTTTCTTGGCAATCTGTGATACAATTATATGTTGAAGCATGCAGTGAGGGACTATTTTTGGCCAGTGATAAAATGACAATGATTGTGCATAATTGCTGAAAACAATTTTGAATTTTATTAATGAGATACTCCAAACAACATCTTGTAGACTATTGTCTCAGTTAACAGCCAATTCGTAAGAGTTAAGTGTTGTATAATTTGCATTTATTTCCCCTATTTATATTGAAACGACACTTGCTGTCCATAATTACACATCCTCCAGATACAAGTTGTTGCTTTTTAGTTGCTATTTCCCTTAAAAGAAGTGGAAATAAACACACAATTTAGAGTTGTATTGATTAGTCTCATCTAGGGTATAAGTAGAGTTTTTACTGTGCATCTGTTTCCCTACCTTTTGGGAAGACTAGCTGCAGGCACTGAGAAGATTCTAAATAAATTTAATAAATAATTTAATAAATTAGAAGATTCTAATAAATTTAGAATAAAGATTCTAAAAGTGCTAAAGCTGATCACAGGGAAGAGTTTTTCAAACAGTGTGAAATAGTGGTAGGGATCTCTGGTCCTGACCTAGCAAATATTTACATATTTAGCTTTCTATATTGTGCCATCATTGGGACTACTTAAAGAAAAATGACTTAAGAATGTGCAGTAAAGAAAAAGAAGGTAACAAATTCTAGTAGAAAAGAAAATTCTGAATTGTCATGTTGATTTAGGTTGTGGTTTGGCTCTATTCATGGGAGAGACAAGCAAGCATGGGTGACAGTTACAACAAGGTGGTTGTGGGTGTTCATCTGGTTGCTTGCATGTAAGGTAAACATCTAACTCTCAAAAATCTGTCAAAGAATAAAAAAAATTCAGTTGCGTGTCCTGCACAGAATGGAGGATTTCTCCCCAAACTTGTAATGACCTTACTGTTGACTTTCTGGGCGAGGCAGAGGGATAGCTGCTGCTGACTCTGCACGTGTCCTGATTTCAGTGGTAGGGCTCATCACCATGCCCACCCCTCTTTTTTTCTTCTCTTCTGCCTTCCTTGCAGCGAAGGTATGGATGTACTATCCTCAGGGTGGCTCTGTCCAAACTGCTATGAGAAATGCTCCCGAGTGAAAATGAAATCAGCTCAGCTGAGTGTACCAATATCAGCTGGCCCTGCTTTGGGAAGGAGGCTGGATCCCAGGTTTCCTGGTCCCTTTTAGTCTTGAAGGGTTCTGTGATCCTGTTCTGTGATTAACACATACTTTACCACCATGCTCCGGTGATGCTGAATCCAATCTGCTGAAGAACAGGAATTACTCTGCCGGGTTATATGTAATGCTTCCCCCATTTTTTTGTAGCATTATTTTAGGTTGAAGTTCTAGTAGTCAGTTGGGATCAAAACACCAGGAAAAGCAGTTCTCCAGCAGATAAGTAGAGGAGGTTTTTATGTGCATCATTTGTTCCCATAAATATTTTGATATATTATAGGTGTGAGGAAATACAGTCTACTGCAGAAAAATGGAAGGAATATGAACATTTCCACTCTTTCTTTTTGGCTTTGTTCATCAAAACTCTTTGTTTCAGGATGGAGGCAATACTGAGGTAAATTTACTGTTTTGGGGCTAACCTCCTGCCCAGTTGTTGTGAATTTAATAGAAGTGCATACAGCTGAGAGATTTCTAGCTTGGTTTGGTCCCCCTTCCCGACAAATTGCTTACCTACTTGGGGAGGTATTACAGTGAGTTTCCCGTAGGTGGTGTTAAATGTTGTACAATGATTTATTTGACTGCAGGGGAGGATGAAAAGAAATTTCAATTAAGCAATTAATTTTTCTGTTGTAAAATCCTCCTGCTAACAGACACCTATCCAGTGCTAGAGCAACTCCATCCACAGCCTTGACATTACCCTCTATGCGGAAAAAGCATGCAGTACTGACACAGATCTGTCGCAGATACTGAGCCTTCTTCAAGTTTCTGTGTCTCTTGGTAACTGAAGTTGTGTATACTTCTACAAATCATGTACCTAAATAGTAGCTTATGGAATAGTCCAGCTATTTGCTTCATGAAATAAGTGATGATGTTCAAAGATTAATTTTTTTTCAGAGGAAATGCTGTAATCTTCTGAGTCCCTAAACTCCGCAGGAGGAGCTGATACCTTGGTTGCTGTGGAATGCGTAAGCTGGGTATCATAGGCTGAGGAAAAAGAAATGAAGACAGTCTTTCTTGCTTTCTTCAATGAGGTGCAAATAGGATGTGTCACTGTGCAGTTCTAGTGAACAGCTATGTAGACAGTCGAATTTCTTGCTTATTTGATGAATTACAGGAATGTTTCCACAGATGCTCCCCAGTACAATTAAATATGGAAGGTGTATCTCTCTCTCCCATTTCTTTCCACTATTCATTTGCTGCTGCTAGCTTTGCCTTCGTGCTCGCTTGCTCAGGAGGAGCAGAAATATGGGATTCAGAAATGCATTGCTCAAAATAAAAGCGTTCAATATAGTTGTTACATCTTTGAAGCTGATGATAAAAGATTTGTTGTGACTTTTTTCTTGTGAATGTATGAATAAATTTGATGAATTTCTTGTTTGTGATGTCTCCCAACAGTGAGTTTAACAGCTCTTGGCTCTTCCCCTCTCCTTTAAACAAGACCTCAAGAGCAAGTAGATCTTGGATGAGCAAAAATGTAGCTCTTGTAAGGGGCTGAACTGGTGGAAAGAATGGACTGAAGCACGAAAAGCTTGTAAGTCTGACGATAGGGATCAGTTGATTAAACTTTGAACTTACTAATTTAATTATAGTTTCCTTCAACTTTTCTAGAAGGCTGCAATAATCATAAAAATGAAGGATTCCTTTCAACTTTGTGGGAACCAACACTGGAAACACTTTAGTTTAGGTCAGCTTTGAAGAAACAATGCTATTAAACAGGCCTGTAATCAAACAGACCTGCAAATAGTAATCATTAGGTAAGAAACTGTGGTCCCTTTCAGGCACAGGGAATATCTAATTAGTCCCTGAAGCTATGGGTGGGCTAGAACACACCTGCTGTGATGTCTGGAAGATGACACCTTAGGTGTGAAGGGGCAGGAGAGCAGTGAGATTAATCCTCTATTTAAAAAGAAAAATTAAACCAAAATCCAAACAAAACCCCAGAACCAATCAAAATGAAAACCACAGTATTTCTTTTTCTCCAAGTTTATTGCAGAAGTCTCAGCAATTTTACTTTTGTAAAATCTTTCTGTTAAAGGTCTGTCTTTGTCAGTTTTTGAGGGGAGGATTGGACCCAGCTGCTAACACTCTCAGCATAAATATCTGCGTATCAAGCAGGCGTCAGATTATTTTTATTAACATACACTAAAAGTTGCAAATAGTAAGCACATTGGTAGGGGAAAATGGTATTGTTGTGCTCAAGGGACCTCTTTGAAACACCTTAGTGTGAACTGTGGGTTGGAACCTTTGAATCTGTGGACTAGTTTTGACTCCTAAACAAATATGTGTATGCTTGCCTTTTTTTTTCTTTCTTTTTCCTTTCTCTCTCCCTGCCCCCCCCCCTCCGCCCCGCCCCCCGCCCCAAGTCTTTATTATGAGTATCCTCAGGAGGTTTGCAGATGCCAAATCGCTTGTGTCAAACAGGACTTAACTAATGTGTAAAACATGAGTCTATGTTGTTCTGTGAAAAATCTTAGTTTTTCTGTTTCCAAGAATAACACCCTTGGTCATCCAGTATGATGTTGTCTTGACATAGCTGAAAAGTATTTCACTACTAAAGATAGGAATATCTTATTTGCAAGATGATTTCAGCTGTGCTCGTGGTTGGATGTGAATGTGAGACAAATCAGAAACACAGGGGAACTGAATTCCTTTTGGGTAGGTGTGCAGTGTTTGTTCCATGGTTCACACGTTACCTTTTTTGTGTCTCTGTGTGTTGTGTTTAAAACAGTTGGATGCTCAGATTTGTAAGTCAAGCCATTACCAGTGATGGTATGAATTTGGAGTGAAGTAGGAAAGCAAACAGGGGAACTGGGATTCAGGGGATAAATTCTCTTTTTATTCTTTGTACTGTCTCACACACACACTTCTGAAAAGCAAGATTTTCCTCCTAGATAATTGTGTGGTGCTGTTTTGTTTGGGAGAACAATTGATGGCTTGTTTACAAGTATTAGTCTCCTGATATTTCTTTTCTTTTGCAATAGTTACATGTTCTATAAAGTTTAAAAAGGCTGGCCCTGAGTTGGAGATACAGCATCTGAAACCAAAGTAACAGTCCTGGATAGTATCCCCATAGAGGGCTGCTATCCCCAAAACAGGACTGGTCCCAAGAACAAGGAGCTGCAGGATGAGTGATAAGAGATCTGCGATGCTGTCTGTGGCCTGCTGCTGCAGGTTACTGTATTGAAGTGATATGAAATAATAGAGTTTAATTTCAAAAGATTTAGTCACACTTTCTTTGCTATGTAGTCTGTTTTTATTTCTTGTTATACATACTACTGAGTTTTTGTATGTGGTTTTCCTCAGCTGCAGGTTCTGTGAAGGCTTGGGATTACTACCACGAAGTAACGTGTCCCTTCCCTAAAATCTTGAATAACAAATATTCAAAAGCCTAAATCTGTAGTGGAATTGTCAGTTTGTAAATTGGTTCTCCCTTTACTGATTGAAATGGTTACCTACTTGTCTTACAGACATGAGGTTGCATACAGAGTATGTTTTCCTCCCTTCTTCCTCTGCTTTATTTGCTGCCCCACGGGAGACATGGGACTTTGAAAAAGGGGATTTGATTGCACGAGCGAAGGAGAACCTGACCTTCAGGATGTTGCACCCGCCATAACTGGAGGAGGGGAGATAATGGTTTAAGCATATACTTGATGGAAGAGAAACGTAGAAATCATGCTTAGGGAGGCAAAACTCTTGTGTTCAATTACTGTTTTGCCTGAAAGAAACTTGATGGTTTGGTCACTGCTGTTTCATTTAAGGAACGGTAACTGATGTGGCGGACAGAGTAATAGGAAAGAAATCCTTACGAAAGCTTTCCAGAAGCTGACATTTCATTCTGGGCTTTCTTGTCTGGTAGCATCTGGCTTGCCAGCTTGCAGTCCTGGGCTGTGGGTGTTGCAGCAACCTTCTTCCTTCCAAAACCCATCCTTTTGTTCTACCTCATCTCCTCTCGCCAGTGATATGTTCCTTGAGGTACAGGAGTGCCTGCTGCTGTTGGCTGAGAAGCGAGGTGTCTCTGGGGTGCTAGCTGTTGGCTAGGTGTAGGTGATGCTTGAAACGAAGCTTTGTGACGTCAGCTCCAAGTGGTCATGACTCTCCGTGAGGTAAGCCTCTTTGCCCCAGGTCACCATTGTTCATGTGAGAATGGGCGCATGAAAGATGGTTTTGCAAGCATACTTTGATGTGCCCTTCAGAGCTGTTTCGATGCCAGTTTCAACCACTTCATGGCACTTCATGTGTATAAATGTCTCTGGAGACTGGAAACCCTCATCGTTTCAAAAATGTGATGGGACTATTTATGTCTGAGTGTTTCTGTTCAGCCTGATAGCAGCTCTCTTAACACGTGTTTGGGCCTAGGCAGTTAATCTACTTGTCAATACAGCTACTATTAACTTTCTGAAACATATAAACTCAAACTTTTATAATAAACCATGACTCTGCTTAAGTCAGGTTATTGTTACTGTTGCCTGACAGGATGATTTCCAAACTCGAGCTTACCAAACATTGTGCTTCTCAGAGACAGTAGCTTGAACAGCAGCGTTAAACCAAAAGGATGAGAGTGCTAAAATGTGTGAGACTCTTCCTTCTCTAAATACTGCAAGGGCACTGCTCCAGCACTTGCACCCCTTCTTGAAACGGAGGGCTTTCTTTTCCCATTGACTGGATCAATCACTAGTTGGAGAAATAATGAAATGTCTTTATTTGGAAATGGAGAAATGTTGTTGCCTGTTAGCCCTGCCCTTTAAGGTGCCTGTAATGCTTCTCCTGGACTGTTAAGTTCCACAAAATCTGCAAGTGCACTCAGTCTTTCAAATCACTCTTAAAAATACTGTGTACTACTGGAGTCTGAGTAAACCCTTGTAATGCCATGCTTCATATTTTCCTAGCTTGATAGTGAATTACCAAAAATGATTGATCAAGAAGGTCTTTTCAGCCACCTGTGTGCTCTTTTAGCTGTATTTTGATATAAACTGTACTTCCTTAGTCTACTAATGAAATATATAGTTCAATTATTCAGGCAGTTAAGTTGCACATCTACTACTTTTCTGCCATCTTTTAAGTCATTTATTGACTCAACATTATTGGCTTTCCGTTGACTGTTGTTATTCCCTACATGATTCTAAGTCTTCTTCTTTCATTTCAGTATTTTTATGGGCATCAAGGCTATAATAACCATACCTTCTCATTGCCTCCTTTCCACAGATAGTAATTTGGTTCGTCCTCTTGGGATTCTACCTATCCTGTATGAATTCTTAAAAATACTTTATTCTTTATGTGTTCTTGGCACATCTCATTAAACCATGCCAGACTAAACATATTCTGTGTACCTACCTATAGTATTTTATCTTTTTTCTATTTGTTTCCTATTTTACAATCCCTAGTTCCTAATTCTCATTAAAAATAACGCAAAGCCTCAGGTAAAAGTAATTCAGTCTGTGCTGTGCCGTTGGATATTTTTCCACATTCTCTGTTGCTTAACAAAAGACTTCCCTACAGTAATGGATCTGTCTATTCAGCATCCTTTCACTAATTATTAATCTGGCTTCCTTATTGTCATTTTTTATTTCCCTTGGTAGCTGTGACTCATAGCGTACCTGTGCCTTAGCCTTTCTGACTTTTGTCTCTCTCTGCTTGCACTAGTCTCTTTATACTCACCCTTATCAATGTATCTTTGTTTGCATTTTTATACCACTCCTTTTTTAACTTTTGAGGTTCTGAAAGAGCTCTTGATGAAGCCTTATTGAGCTCCTGCTATATCTTGACTTTCATCCCCAGAAGAACATTTTGCTGTTGGGCCTTTTAATGCTGCCCTTCTACAGAAAAGAGCAGCTTTTCATTTTTCCCTTCTGAGTTGCTTCCTATGGGATCACAAACTCCCTTGCCTCTTTTTTTTTTTTTTTTCTTTTTTCCTTTTCGTTTTTCTTTTTTCTCCTTTTCATGCTCATTGTTGCAGAATCGTTTCAATCTCAAATGCCTTTATGCTTAGTCTGGCAACTAGAGGCATTTGTTGCAAAGAGGGTTACAAATGTGATCACTAATTTTGATATAATTGACAAACCAGGGTGACTAGAGGCTGAGGAAACTTGAGCCCGGAAGGGCTCATGTTACTCAAAATCAGATTAAATATCTAGAAGGGGAGAAACTCTCATGCATCAGGGCACAAATGAACCCCTAGAATTGTTATAGAAGAGATGGATGGACCATTACTGGGATCTGATACAGCTATTTCTGTGCTTTGCTGATAACCTGAGGGGTGGCAGTTTGGTGTATGGTCTGTCGGAAAGGGGAGAAAACAATTGCTTCATCCACTGTCAATATGTGTGTATTTTGGGGATAAGGATTTAATAATCTTAATGAACATCAGTGTTGCTACTGGCTGTGATAGGAAATTCTTTCTTTTGGGTATGTGTGAGCTGCATATGGGATCAGATGCCAGTATCTCTAATGTTGGTAGTTGTAGAGGAATTTCTTTCAAGGCTGGTGGAGTTATTTTTAAATCTACCCTTTTAACAACTCATTTGGCTTATAAATGAAACATATGTAGCTGCATCTAGAAAATGCATATATGTGGGGACAGATAATTAAAGATGCAGTAATTTTCACATTGTAGTTGGTATGTGTTTGCCAACAGGATTGCCTTCGTGTTTATTGTCCATTCTATGATATTCATGTCACAAATAACTGTAGGCTTGTAACTACTTGGAGCACAGAGAGCTGAGCTTCCTCAGCTGATGTCATGTCTGTGTTTGTCAGGCGTATGGCAAGTAGGGATGGCAGCCTCAGCCATTATATTGCTTTGAAGTTCATTATTTTGTCAAACTTTTTTCTGCTTGCAAAAAAGTAAAAAGTACTAATAGTTCTGGTGTTGGTTTGTTTTTTTTTTTTAACTGTTTCAATCATGTTCCTATAATACCTAAAGTTTTTGTTTTGTTTTTGTTTGCTTGTTTTTTAAATCTATCACTTGGTATATAGTACATCACAAACTTTAGAAACTAGCAAATTGCTTTCCACAGGAGCATGTTTTTTTGATTTGGGATTTCTGTTTGACTTCCTTACCAATTAATAAAATGGTTTTCCTATGTTTAAGGGCATTGCTGTAGATGAAGAGGCGTTATGCTTCTTAACCACGGTCTACTGTGAGGCAGGCAGACCACCCATTTTCAGAACGTTCCAGAGGACAAAAGATGTTCATACTGACAGATCATATGTTCCGTCATTGTAACACCAAACTATTAAGTAAAACTGCCCCTCAAGGCAAAACATTTCATTTATTTTCCTTTGAAAGAGTAACTTGTTTATTAAGATGTACTAAGTGGCTAAATCCAGATTGTACTGCAGGCAAGGAAAATTGATTTATCACAGTTCTTTGGTATTGGATGTTTTATATTTAACGGAATTATCTTTAGGTTAAGGAGGATACTTTCATAGGAGCAGTTGGATGAAGTACCAAGTCCTGCTCTAGAATATGCAATGTGTTGTTTTTAAACTCTTTCACTCCAGAAGGTGTGGTGGTGACTGATGAGAGATTCTGACAATTGATGCTTGCAGGAGTGAGCAGGGCGTATGAGCAGTGCGTGCATACACCTGTCTTCATCAGAGCTCTTATACTGAGGAAGGAAAAAGCTTGGCATTCTCATGCGAACACTGGATCTTCTTTTGGGGAATGAAGGCAGACATGGTCATGCTGAACTCTGCTTATGTACTCTCAGTAGGGGTCATCTAGTCAATGTGGACTGTTGTTAGATGGCACGACATTAATTTTCTTGGACTGATAGTAGTTGTTTCACTGAGAGCTCAGAAGAGATGAGGGGGAAAAGGGTGAACTGAAGAAGGCAAAGAAAGGAATTCTGAGTAAGGCATGGAACTGAGAAATTATGTGCTCGTGAGTGGTTGCGTAGGTGGGAGGCAAAAGTGTTTTCTGTGTCTGCATTTGCGTCTGTACATGGGATCTTGATCTGGCAGAAGCAGGGACTGAAGCTCAGGGAGACAGTGGGCACACAAGAATTAGTGGTAACAGTTAAACATCAAAAGAAAGTAAAAACCCAGCACCAGATGGTCTAACCTTGTGCAGCGCTACTCAGCCATCTCATGGGGACACATGGTGCTGATTAAGCTTAAAACTGCAAATAATGATATAAATTAGCTGGCTAGTGGTAGACTGTTTATGATCCCTAGCTTTGCAAGATTTTGTTACCTCATCTGAAAAACATCAACTCAGACAATCATGTGTAAAGCTTTTGGGAAACGGTTTAAGGAAAGCCAGTGGTAACATTGCTAATGATTTCTCCTCCCCACCCCCACACCCCCCCGATCTTCCTCTTTCTCTCTTTCCCTTAATTCTCCTCTGTTACTCGCTCTTACACATACTGTAGCTTTTGGCACACTGGAATTGCCTTTGGGTTTTCATTCCATCCATGGACTTGGGTTCTGTCCTCTGGAGACTTCGAGTTTGGTTTGGGCATGGCTTTGTGACTGAGCGATGCCATTGAGATTTGGCACTAAGACCTCTGACAGTCTGTGAGGCTGAGAAAGCCACAGTGATGCTCAGCCTCATTTCCTCCATCTGTGAAAAGCCGAAAAAAGGGTGGAATCGACTCTTACCTGTCTTGTTTTACAGGGATTGCAAGCTATCCAAGGAAGAGGTGGTCTTTAGCTGAGCACTTCAACAGTACGTAGCACATACACCTCTGGCTTTAGCTGATTTCTCTAAACCACGATACAACTGATGATGAGCTTGTATCCCTTGGTTCCAGTACAGCAGCAAGGGTTGTCTAGGGAGGGATGAGATTTAGAAGTCCCTGTTCTCAGTCAGATAATACAGCCACCTCAAAATGTGTTGTAACGTCTTTCTAAAACTTGGACCAAAGTTGACACTCTAGCTGGCGACGTGCTACATGTTGAAGCCTGTTAATTCTGACCTGTATGTGCTGGGTATCTCGATATGTAATCTCCCCAGACACCTGAGCAAACAGAGATAACGCCTGAATCATCTGGCTGACCAGGAATATGTCCATAGCAACTGTGTGGAAATCAGGAGCACACTGGTGAGTGAATACTAGTAGGGTACAGCTTAGCCTCCCGTCAAAGACATTTCTCTGTAGCCCACATATATTTTATCTTTCTTACTGGCAATCATCTACAGAGCCTTCTGAATCAATTTTTTTTTTTTTTTTCCTTCTTCACCTTCAAAAGTCTTATTTCCCCAGTAAATGCAGACACAGACGTGGGGCCTAACTACAAAATAGATTGTAGTCAATTCTGCCATCTGCTGATGATCTCTTCTGGCTTTTTGCCAACACGCTTGGAATGTGTGGCTAAATCCAAATCAGTTGAGGACATTATTAGGATTTGGCCTGTGCTATAGGTGAAGAGAGGAAAAATGTGGCCTGGCTTTTGATAAAACAAGTGTTTTTGTGCTACTAGAATTATTGTTCATCAGTTCTTCTAAATCAGGATTCACAAGAACTGTATGTGTTCCTGTTACAGTTTTATTAACTATGTTATGTTAATCTCTTAATTACTGTTGATTGCAAAAAATAGAATGTGGCCAGTGTTTTAAATCTGAATGCCCTCAGTTGCTGGGGAATATAGGCAGTGAGAGGGGATTTAATTTGTAAGGGAGTTAAATCTTGCCTGTATTGATCTCAGGACATGCCAAACTTGCTTCTATTGCAGTTTGGGTACAGCTAAAATTTCAGCAATGTACTATTGTGTGCTGATTTGGTGAGGAGGGCTTCCAGAAACAGAGCATCTCACAGTATTTGTGGTTTTGTGCAAAAAAGCTAAGATCAGAGCTGAGCTGTATCTAGCTGTTGATTTGTATCTGCATTCCTAGTCTGCCCTACTCTGGATCCCCAGTGTTTTTCTGAATGCATCCCAGCACCAAAAGCTAACTCTTGGGCCAACCTCTCCCAAACCATTGAACAATGAAGGCGACAAAAATAAGAGGAAACCTACAATGAGCCTGCAATAGATGACTTACAGAACATGCTATAGAGATCAATACTGAAACAATCTCCAAAGATACAACTCCTTCCCCCTCCTTTTTCATTTTTTTATTCGTTTTCTATCTAAAAGAAACTGTTTCTGTGGCTGCCATAGTCAGGATGGAAGCGCTCTCAAATCAGCAGCTTGGTGTCAGTTCAAGTTTTGTAGGACAGATGCATCAGTAGAGCCGGGAGGGGAAAAAGTGACTTCTGGTGTATTGCACATCAGGCTGCATTTTAAAGGCTTTGCATCTTCCTGAAGAAGACTCGGTTGGCTAGAGCAGAAGTTCTAGCTGGGCCATGTTTCTGGTGTAGCATTTCTACCATGGTATTTCTAATGCTATGTTTTAGTTCCTTTTCAGTGGTTGAATGTGTATAGAGCATAGTGTTAGCAAAGGAATGTCCACTGCAGTATTTAAAACATGCATACTGGCAAGTAGGGTGTGAGACAGATGGCAAAGAAATGGGCAGTACGGTGATATTTTAATAACAAACGATACCCAAGGAGCATCCTTAGTGAGTCTATCCATGAGATCTGCTTAGAAAGTGATATCTCTTTGCCATGAATTCCCATATCTCGTCGGTCTTGCTGCCATGTTATTCTTTAAAGTATCACCAATAACTGCAGGTAACTCCTGCTTTTGGAGAATTGAGGCTAAGATTAGAGATACTCCTTGACGCTTTTTCTGTCGGTGTTGTGTTTTTTGGTTTTCTTTGTTTGTTTTGTTTTTTTTTTTTTTTTTTTTTTTTTTTTTTTTACACACTGCATTTTCCAAGTGGAAACTCCCATGACAGGCCAGGAAAATTTTCTTTCCTCTGGATTCCTCTACAAGTTGTACTGTGACTCGGCCTCAGTTTCTGCTGGGCATGCCTTAGGTAAAGCTATCACAGATTAGTGTAAAAGCAGAAGGAAGGCTAGACAAAGATCTGAGTGGGTATCTGATAGTGACAACATCAACAGAAATTTTAGCCTCCAATGCTTGGAAGCACTTAAGCATGTGGTTTGTTTTATGCATCATGACTAACTGTAAGAAAAGCAGTGGGACTCCAGAGATCCTGATGCAGTGTGAGGGAGGGACATTACATAGTTCTGATCTGCAGTATGATTTTGATCTGTTAAATGGCACCTACTTTGCAAAAAGTTTCTGCACCTTCTTGCACCTCACCATGCTGATCCCTTTGTGTTTTAACCGAGACTAAAAGATGACCTGGAAGTTGAGGAAGTACAAAGAGGGGGAGCATTTCTCCCCAGCTGTGGCTTTACAAATACACTTTGTGCTTCTTGCTTTCCACTTCTAGATACTCCCCCTTTCCCCCCTTCTTGACTGAAGAAGCAGAAAGTTACCCATTTATTAACAACAGTTCACATTCTCAACAAAAAGAACCAGAAATAAGTTGGGGTGAGGGAAGGGAGGGGAGAGAGTGAGTGGGTATGAAGTGAAGAGGTTCTTGGGCTCTGCAGTAATTCAAGCTCTGGCTTGGATTGCTGCCAGCCACTGGGGGTTACAGTGCTGGGGGAGGAGAAAAGGGGTAGGTATTGAGATTTATTTAGCAGTTAATTCAAGTGGTTTGTAAGCTTTTGAATGGTGAGCAATCAGCCCAGTAGGGGAGCTCTTCCACTGTGTCTTGTGATGCGCGCTTGCTATTAAGTGTTTAAACCGGAATGAAAGCATGTTGTGTTAAAACACTGTGTGCTTAACAAGCAGCATGCCTCTTAGCTAATCTAACAGACATCCTGCGTTTGGTTGGAGAAGTATAAGAGGTCAGTATGGCTTTTTTTTTGTTGTTTTTTTTTTCTTTTCTTTTCTATTTTTAATAATGTTGTTTAAATTCTTGTTGACCTTCATCCTCTTATGAAATAACCAAAAAAGTTAAACCCACAAATTCAGCAGCTTTTCTTAAAACCTTAAGTGGTTCACTGACACAGATGTTGAGAAAGAAGGTATCAGTGTCTCCTTACCATGTCTGAACACGTCAGTATACATAGCTTTTTATTTGAACAAGCATCTAAACATAGAACAGATTTTTAAAGTGTCCTCTGAATAACTGGGACTTGCGCCTTTCCATTATTTATTTATTTATTTATGTTTTCAAGTACAGGGTTTTCAGTTTGCTCTATTCCCTTCTGTGTCCACGCTCTTGGGTTGCGTCAGGAATATCGAGCTTATGAGCTGTCTTATCAAAGCCAAGGTTGGGAATGTATGATCTGGGGTGGAAACAGGACACATTAACCAGAGATATTAAATCTTAGCCAAAGGTGCTTTATCTAAAATTTTAGTTGTACGGTTGTGTTGAATGAATGTAAGTAAAATACTATGTCTTCTAAAGTAAGCTGACCTGAAACATCTTCCTTTTTGGACAGATGCCTGTGACTGTCAGGGTAGGAGGAGGCAAGATGTGTGTTTGGGATACAGGAGACATGCAGTGTGCTTTATGAAGTATTTTAGTGGAGAAGTGAGTAGGTGAGATGCTATATAATCATACATCCCCAAAGACGGCTGATACATATGTTCAGAGACACAGGGTAACAGGAATATTTCTCTAAGAACTCAATCACATCTAGAACTATACTTTTTAAATAGGTGGAAAATAGTAATTGCGTTTTTGCTGGTTTCTTTATTTTGTCCTGCTACATCTTGTGGGCTCCTTCCTGCTACAAGCAAGCTGTACCGAGGAAAGAATAGTGGTCAGCCCATCATACACCTCCTGTGCTCAGACGGGGAGTTTCAAACTATTTTTCTAGATTTTCCTTCAGGTGGCTGCAGGCACAAAGCAATTCTTTAGCTAGAAGACTGGTCTTTAAGGATGGGAAGGGGAAGGGGTCTGAGTTTCTGGGAGAGGGGGAGACGTGTTTCTGCAGAGGAGATGCCCCAGTGCGAGCTGGTTTTCTAGCTGTGCAGCCGGCAGGATTTGTGTGTGCTGTCAGGGAGGGAAGAGCGGCTGACGTCTCCTGACTCAAGATGGCAGGTTTCTGTTTTGCTGTGGGAACTGGCTGGCAGGTCCTGAAAAAGTGCAATTCCCCACCCAGAGGGGCACCCTCATTTCAGGGACCATGGCTGCAGCAAAGTCTTGGTCACCTGGTGCAAGTAAGAATTGCATTTGACCCAAGTCTTTGGAAAGCACTGCTCCTGTTTCAGCGAATACTAGGTGAAATCTGGTTTGGTTTAGATCAGATATACAGGGGAAATGGCTTTCTCTTCCAATCCTTCATTTCGTTCCCCATGCAGCAAATGTTATGTTCCTATTAAATACTAACAGCTGTTGATAATTGACAGGTGTCAAGCCTTCCACTGGTTCCTGTACAATGGGAAGGTATGTTCAAAGGTGCCACACCAAAGCACCAACCATACAGTAAAGTATTTACCTCCTTCCAGCTGTGTTTTTTTAAGAAGTATCTACCTTTGCCTTGAGAATCTCTTTCCATCATACTGAATTGAATGTTTCAGAGATTTTTTTTTTTTTTATAAAAAAGCTGTTTCAATACAGCTTTCCAAACAGTAGGTACCAAGCCCACTCCTCCTTCTTTTATCCGTAATACTGAAATACCTTCTACAAGACATTGGTGCCAGTCATGTCTTTGCACTTTAACCACTGAAGAGGTTATTATTAAAAGTCTTTTCAGTAGACAGGGCAGCAGCTGTTAAAGAAAGTATGTTTTTCTTACAGGTAAATGACTGTTTACCTGCAAGAAAGTCAGTCCAGCATTTCTGAGCCAGAAGTCTTGGGTGTTAATAGCGAGAGTTGTGAAATATGCAGCCAACCTCTGAAATAATTCCAGATCAAGGCTGAATGTATTGAACGCTATATGTAAATAACAGTGTTTGTGTTGGAGCTGGATCAAAGCTCTCTTTTCTTCTGTTTTAAATGGCTGAAGAATGAACAGGTTAGTGACCAGAAAATAACATTAATTTTAGTCATTTCAGGTCTGCTTGATTAGCAGTGGGCCTCTTTCCAGGCTTCAGCTGTTTCATATGGGGCTACCAAACAGCAGGCCCCACAGGTTCTGCAACTGAGTGTTCAGGGTAGCAAAAGGCAGCGTTCAGCAAATGTGATACCAGGGATTCACCTGCAGGATAATATACTCTTAAATAACCCAACATACTTCTTCGAGACTTACAGCTGATCTTTTGCTGTACTGAAGAAATGGCTCCTTCTTTTTTGCCTTCTTTCTTCCTCTTGGCTCATTGCTGATCCAAGATATTTTAGAACCAAGATATATATCTCCAAGATCCAAGATATTACTTGGCGATTCAATTTCTTTAACAACCTTTACTAGGAACCTTTCCTGACAATGTTTTTCGAAATGAAATAAATGAGAAACTGCTTGCAATTCAGTCACTGTTTACATGCTGAGGAACTTGAATAGGTGGTAATAGCAGGCCTTGCATGGTCTGTATGGACTAGCACGCTAACTGTGTGGCTTTTCCTGTAGTCTGCTTCCCGCTACAGAATAAATGGGAATGGCGTACACTTGGGTCCAGCCAAGCAGAGATAAGTGTTTTTTTCCTATGTGAGTGGAGTCCTCCATGTCTGGTGCTGCCAGCAGGAGGTATTCCCTTGTCTGTTATCTGCTGTCATCTGAGCTATTTGTGCAGGGAAGATGCGCAGGGCAGCTGCCCACTGCTGAGGCTCAGGATGAGCCTGTCGGTAGGGTGGAAGCTGTGAAAGTCACACAGCACCTGTGGCATGCTGATGGATAACGCCACGAGGAGTCAGCATCAAAACCAGGACCGAGGTCTGGGGTAACGCGTGAAACCTGCAGTGGTCCCTGGGGTAGTTTGCACACTAGCTTTTGTTTCCCTATTAGCAAGGAATGGAAAAAATGGTAGGTTGAACTGCACACTAACTCCATTGCAGAGTTCCTTCTAGGCTAAATATTGGCTTTACCTGGGCTTTCTGCTTCCTAAATCATTCTGGCATTGACTCCCCCTTCAGAGAGAGATTGCTCTCCTTCAGTCAAACCCCAGAACTGCCACAGCACCAAATCACAGGTCTCTTGTTTCTCTCCGCCCCTCCTTAGCTTTTCCTTTCTTGAAGTTATAAAAGGAGAAAAACAAACTATGTCAAATAACAACAAAACATTAAAGCAGACCACAGCTGGGGTTGGCCCCTTTCTGAAGCAAAGCTGGCATGCCTTCTGCCTTTGAGAAATTTGCATGTCCTGCAGAAGTCTAGGTTAGTTTTGTAAAAATTTTTTTTATTGGCAAAATTAACTGTGATATTGTAACCTGCTGGTGCTAAATATAGATCCTAATGATAAGCTGGTTGTTGGTCATATAGGAAAAGATTTAGTCACTCCTGCATTAGGAACATTAGTATTGACTACTAAGCAGAAATATTATTTTGATGCAATGATTTTGTTTAAAACAAATAAATAAAACACCAAACGACAACAACAACAGAAACAACAACCCAGATGGAACCAGTCTCTTCTGTCCTTAGGTCATCCTCTGTTGCTAGATACAGCACTGGGGAGCATCAGGAACTAGTTAGTATCCCAAAGACTGGCCTGCTGGCATTTGAAAAAGCAACCCACTCTGCAACAGTTATCATGCGTCTAGATCCCCTTTTTCTAAAGTAAATAAGATGGTTTGGCTTTCATTAGCAGTTATAGGGAAAGGCTACAATCAAAATGATAAAGGGATGGTTTTAATGGATTTTCTTTCACTGATACGGTTCTATATAGGTTTTTGGAGAGGAGAGGAGAGGAATACAATAAGTCAACTGTAACTACAGGTTGTAATTTGGTAGGAAATCCCACTGATGGATATTTTTCCTCACACACATACTCTATACTTGGAGCAAATCCTGAAGAAAAATTTGACTTCTTGAAGGGAAGTGTAAAGATCTGAGGGATGATTTACAAGGCAGCCATAAAACACTTGAGGTTGTGGAGTTTAAAGTGTACTCGCAGTGGTTCAGAGATACCTGCCAGGTGGTGGCAACGTCTTTCACGGAAAAGAACTAGCCAATTAAAAATGTGGTGCGTGGCAATCCATGAGATATTCATATTTGTTTAGAAGAGCTGCTGTTTGGGACCTGTCAAAGAAGAGATCATGAGGAGGAAGTAAAAGAAAATATGTTGGAGGTCTGATGTTTCATCTAAGTTCTACCTGTGAGTTTTACATATGTTTTTTAAAATCAGAGATGACTCTGAAGTTATTAGTTGTTTACAGACAATGCAAATGCCTACTTGCATGGGGCTGTCTGTTAGATTTGTTTGATAATTAGGTACAGTTTTGTGCTTGTCAGTACCGACTCTTCTCAACATAACTGCTGGGATGTGAGAAACAGGAAAATGAAAAGTTGTATTGAAGTCAGTTGTTTGAAACTACATTCTGTTTCTTTCCATAAGGTTCAAGAATTCAGAGTGTTCTTGAAATAAATGTAATACAAGTAAGATATGTTGTACGTAAATGTGCTGTTACAATGCTATACCAATTATAGTAAGGAGCTGGAGCAGGAGAAGAGATGGCAAGTAGCATGGAAAATGTCATTTAAATATTTAAAGGAAATTCACGAGAAGTTCTGGTCACAAAGTGTAAAAGGATGTATTTCTACTGGATGTTTCTTTCAAGATGCTATTGATTTATAGCACTTATTTTCACCTCTTCAGAAGAAGCAGCATTGTATTCCTCATACAAAGAGAGGGATTCTGATGGAGCATGTTGTCTCCACCAAGGGGCAAAGTCATGTAATGAATTGAGTGCCTGCAAGGGTCTCCTAGTTGAAATGCTAAGTCTGCTTAAGCTTGTTATAATGGATTCAGCAAAGTATTTGCATATAATTCTCTGAAACTGGTAGATCTTGGGTGTCTGTATGCTGATGTTTTAATGGGGAACCTGTACCGGAGGACTGAACAGAGTTTGGGTTCGAAACCCACCCTCGTGACTTGTCCTCTTCTCATTAGAGGTAACGAGCAAGGAGCTGCCAGCACCAGCATGGTGAGAGGGGGAGAGGGAGGTTCTCTAAAGATCATGTACAAGAAACTGTACCTTGTAGTAATTTTTTATCACTCAGAAAGCTGTTCTGGATCTTTGCTTTAAACTGTGGGTACCGTCTCTTGCTATAGTAAAAACTTCAATTGCGGAGAGGAAGTAGAAACCTCCAAACCAGTAAGATATTTTCTGCTTAGAAATAAGACTTCTATGTTATAATTTGATTGATTTAGCTCCTGGTCCACGTGATAGATCATGTGAACACCTTGTGCTGGAGAAAAATCTCCCCTAGATGAACTGTCAAATTTACATGTTAAGCTTCCTTGCTTTTTGTTGTAGGAAGCCTTCAGTTCTTTCAGTTTTATACCTTAATATTAGTGATCTCAGCCACCAAAGCTTTTGGCACATTAATAAGTTATTACATCTCATCTGCTCTGCAGTGATTTTGCACATGTTCTGGCCAATGCATCTGTCTTGTGAGAAGTGCAGGCAGGGGATGAGTTAAATGCAGTGGTGTGAGGTGCTCCCATGAAAAAAAAAAACAACCAGGAGAACTGATCTGTGGTCACTTGAGACTTACCCTTTAGCAGCTTCCCCCCCTGCTCCAGTAATTTGTCATGGTGTCTGGTGTGGGGGTGAAAATCTGGATATAAAAAAATATTCAACCAGAAAAAAGTGACTTAACTAGTGGTTTCAGGGTCTGTTTTGGAGTTTTCTGATCATAGCTGGAAATGTTGGGCAGGATTGGATTTCTGTCATTCCTGCTACAGTGACTCAAAGTCTTTGAACTATTTATTGGTGTTTTCTTGTCCCAAACAGGATGATCCACAAGTCACTGTTCATCGCAGGGACCCATGGTATCCCCTGGCTTGTGCCTTCCCACGTTGCTGTGACTTCTGCTTCCAAGCTTTGAATCCCTGTTTTGTATGTACTACCTGAGTCCCATTTTGAACTTTTGTTTTAACCTTAAATTTCACTCAGTGTTCATGTGGCAGCCTGACTGGGCCTCCAAACTGATTTTTGGGAGCAGAGTTCCATACGAAATAGATGGGGCTGACTAGGATGTGTCTGGAGTCCCCTGGTAGGGAGAGCCAGCCTGGGGAAGGGGATGCTACCATGAGAATCCAGTCAAAATCATTCTTGGCAGAAGGTACACGTAGACACACTCTGTGTGCATGGTAGAAAAAATACTTACTAAAACCTCAGCAAAGGATTCTACTGAGTTGTTGTTGTTATAATGGCTTTGGTAGATTTAACCTTGAAATTTTGTGCCTGAGAATAGAAGGCTAATTTGTAGGATTGAGAGAGACTTCAATGACCTCTATCTTAACTCAGCTGTCAAAAAGACAAATTAACCCCTTTCCAAAAATCTTTCTTATCATTCATCACTTCTGGTTTAGTCTGAGAGCTCAACTACTCACTCTCAGTTGCCTACAAATACACTGCCTGTGTATGATAAGGAGGCATTTGCTAAATCATTTTGGGAAATGAAAAGTAGAGAGATAAGTTAATTTTGGTAACCTTCTGGTTAGTTTTACAATCAAGTGTCTCTTTTATTCCCAAAATTACAAGTCACAGTACACCGTTTTACTTAAAAGGCTACAGTAGTTCTTAACATGAATGAAATCTGTCAAATTAAATGAAATTTACTCTTTGGATATTGCAAACTCATATTTATTCCTTCAGAGCCTAAGTCTTGCAATACATCTAGGAGTAGAAGTAACTTGTAAAGTTCCATAGCTGGTTGAGCGTCCAGCACTGGTCACTACAGGCTCTTGTTGGTTAGTTGTTTGTGTCTGAAGTGGGGAAAAATAATTCCATTGTGTTTAACTTTTCCCACTTCCTCCGTTTCTCCCGCATTGGGAATGAGCTGCAGCTCAAGAATGAGCAGTTCTTATTTAGGGGCTGAGTGAGTACTGCTTAGGTTTCTCATGGAGCAGAAGCAGGTGGAGGTGGGTGTTTTGTTTTGTTGTTTTGGGTTTCTTTGGTTTATTTTTTAACTGGGACATTTTTTGGTACTGCATAAATTTACATTTTTCAGATTGATTTCTGGCAGAGGATTAGACGTTAGTTTAGATCTCCCTGTTACTGTGGGATGCTTCTTAGTCTTTCTACATTTTAATAGCATATATGAAGGTATAGTTCTACTTCCTTGCTCTTGTGGTCAGGAGGCAACCTGGGAGCTGCTTTGTTCTTCGCTGTAGTCTGTGGCTGTTTCTGAGCTAATAGACCGGGAAGCTGGAAGCAACAAAGTGTAAGTATGTGGAGAATTTTACCACATTAAAACCAGTTTAAGAAGAAAAAGTCTTAGAAACTTAGCATGTGAGTATATTTCTTTCTAACCTGAGTGGCGAGAGTGTGGTTTGGACAAATTACTTGCTATGCTCATGCATTGCTCTTTTGATGCATTGGAACAGAAGCTCAGAAAGACAGTTTAGAAGAAAAGTGAGATTATTTAAATTTGAAAAGAAAGGTGGTGTCAGGAAAAACGATTCTAAGAGCAGTTCAAAGAAAGAAAAATACCAGAGTGAAATATTACTGAATTATAATGCTGTAATTTTTTAACCTTCTGCCACAGACTGCATTTCAGTCTTTGTACATACATTTTAGTGCAGCACTCTTCATGTCATTCATGCAGACAGCTTTTCCGTCACCTGAGTTGATTCATTATCATGGAATAACATTCTCGGTTCATTCCACTCACTCCCAAATGTGCCTTTTTAAAGTTCTACTTAGCCTTGCAGGTAAACAGCAAACTGTATGTTCCATGGTATCTTGCACGCTTCATGCTATTCTGATTTCATTGAATCTGCTTGCACAGATAAGTACTTGTCTGTTTAGGAGCTGCTGTAGGTAAGCCCAGAGCATTCGGCATTTCAGACTTCAGACCTCCTCTCATCTACTTCTTTGAATGTAAATATGAAGTTTTGAAGTCAGTAAGCATTCTGGATGTGGCTTAAAAAAAAAAAAAAAAAAAAAAAAAAAAGAAGTGAGAACTCCTGCTCTGAAGTTTGAGAACACTTTAGAAAAAAACTTGAACTGCTCTATTTCAGAGGGTATGATGTGTTCTAAGAGACTACTGGCACAGGAAAGATGCAAAGTTCAAACTCCTGTGTTAGAAGATAGGAGACAGTGTCTGTGAAAAGGGACAGTCAGCAGAGCTTCTTCCTTAACTCTGTTATTGAAGGTCATAGGTGGTTGTTTAACCACTACTGTAGTGTCCTACCTTGTAATGTGAATTGGAGAGAACAAATAATGTCCAAGAGCTGCTGCACCGATGACTTATTTCCTTCTCCATAGTTCCAAACAGTTGCTTCTGGGTTTGTTTTTATTTTTCATTGTTTCCCTTCTTTAGTATTTGAATACACGAACTCGCTCTGTTTATAAACTTTTGAATTTGGAAAATATCCTATGTCATAGTTCAGAGGCCCTTACTTGTAGCTGACAGAAATTTAAGAATAAAGGAGAAAGAATTCCTTCGATTTAGCAATAAGAGAAATATTCTGGGCTATTATTGATGGAAGCTTCTCTCAGTAAATTGTTACTGGAAGAGGTTTCAAAGCAGGCAAAATATTTCCAGAGCTTCATGTCATGATGACAAGTACAAAAGTCACCAAGATTTCAAAAATCAAAAGTCTAACACCATAAATACTTGCATCCAGAATATGACACTTCAATTTCTAAAAAGTATCTTTAAAATTTTGCTGTTTATCAGTGTCTGTGTGTGAGGAGGAGGGATGGGGATAGTCTTTAGCTCTTCTGGAAGTTTGGTACAGTGACTCTGAAGTAGCTCTTGCCACCTCCCGGTAGTGTCACCACCTTAGCCCCACACAAGCTCTAACAAATGCTGTTCTCCCTGCTGCCCTCCCAGAGCTTGTTGAGCCCTCAGGAGGGGTGAGCAGCCACCGGTGGTTCCTCCTCTCGTAAACAGGGCTGAAGGGAATCATCTCCAGGCAATCCTCCTTGTCCTGCGTCCCCTGGCCTGCTCTGCTGGGCAGAGGAGAAGAGAGCATGTTCTCCCCTTCTGTAAGAAGGGAAAAATGCACTTCCCAAACCCTTGACAAACAATCAGACTTTGCCTGACCAAAGTGTATCTACTGACCTAGTGTGTTTAGGGGACCTTTTGTTTATGTATATATATATATTTTAGGGGAGCATTAACAATGTGAGTGCTTGAATGAATCAAATAACTTTAAAAATCACAGGACAACTTCACCAAAGAAGTATGACAGCAGCTAGAAACACTGCTGTACTTTACAGTTCCATCAGAGGCTGTTCCTTGGTGGTGGCTTGCTCTGTTTTCACGGTTGGGAGCCTATGCACTGATTGTTTAGTGCCTTCTAAGGAATATCTGGTTTCTGGTCACACTTGCATCAAAAAAACCCAAACCAAACCCCTCAAACAAACCAGCCCAATAACAAAACCCCCAAAACAATCCCACAAACAGCACTTTTCCTGTTTCACAAAGAAGTAAGTCTGTTCTGTAATGAACCATATTTAACTGTTACTTTTAAAGATAATTTTTCTGCCTTTTTTTTTTTCTCTTCACTTCCCTAGTTTAAAGGCAATGTAATGATTGTAGTCAAGGCAGTGTAAGCAGGCTTGCTTGAGCGGTGAGATGATTCGTCAATAAGTAGGTGGGCTAGCGAGTCAGAAACCTGCTAGGGGAATGGGCAAGGACCTGAAGAATGCCAAGACAAATCTTTGCTTATTAACATCAGGTGAGAGAGAAATGGGTTTCTGAAGAAGCATGCTGTTCCTTCTTAGACCCTAGGTTTGGGTTTTGCCTCTTGCTTCCTGGAGACAATAATTACCCTCGTCTTAAAAGAGCAGAAGTCCTCAGGTCTAGCAGAGAAATAGGTTTTGTGTGAATGTGGATGCTTTGTTCTAGGTGGGTGGGTCAGAATCTGTCTCACCTGGGAGCTGGTGGAAGTCTCATTGCGTGCTCTGGTTGGGCCACCTCCCCTGTGGCGCGTGGTTTCTTTAGTGTCTGAATAAACCTGGTGCTTTAAAGTGTCTCAAGACATATGGGCACCAGTAGTCTGTTCCATGAGTCCAGCCCACACAGCTAATGTAAAGGAACAAGAGAAACCAAAATAGCCACATTTCCCTTGGGATATAAATTCTGAACCTGAATTTCCCGTCAACTCCTACGCATAGGTGTATGTGTATATACTGTGTGTCTTTGTGTATATGTGTGTTGATAAAATTATCAAAGGTATAAGAACACAGCAAGAATAACATAAATATTTGTAGCCTGAGCAGAATTACCTACAAATGGAAGACTCATGGATTTTTTTCCTATTTGTTTGCCAGTGGAGGCTGTTTTCAAGAAAATACTGTGTTCTAGTGAAAAACTAGCATGTTGGTTTTTCATATGCATATATATAATCCACTCAAGCTATTCCCTATTCACCTCATCCAACTCTGTTCCCTCCTTCCATTTAGGAAATTCAGTGTTCTCTAAAGCCCAGATAGGGGTTATCAATCATGTTCAATATTAGGTTACTTGCAGAAGAGAGTCATTACCTTTAATGTGTAATAACTGCGCCATGAAGATAATACAATAAAATCCAAGAAATGTAATTTAGAAAGGCTTCCTGCTCAAGCCTTGAAAAAAAATATGTTATAATCCCATCCTTAGGGTCACAGAAAATCTTGTTTATTTTATTCCTTCTACTTTGTTTTGTGCCTTTTGGGGCTTCTTGCAGAGTAATGCATCATCTGCCTGGGATGGTTCTTAGTGTGGGTCTGCTGCATTCAGCTATTTCTATAGAAACACGCAGGAATATTTTCTGTTGGAGCATAGCTGCTGCGCTAAGGGTGCTGCAGCACAGACAGCAACTGTTGTGTTGGATTGTGATTGTAGTGGTCCTGCTCAAAATCTTATGATTTGATGAATTACAGGGAATAGGACTACACTATGCTTTTGACATAAGTGTGAATGGAGATGCTGGAAACTTGGAAATACAAGAAAGCTTTTTGTGTTCAGACTTGTCCCCAGGGAAGCAAATGGCTGGGTTTTGGAGTGACTTCAGTGGGAGGGAGGGTCAGGGTGTGGAGCCACCCTTATTGCTTTTGTACCTTTTCCTTTGGCTTTGTTCTCCAGCACCGACACGCTGCTGTGCCTGGCTGTCCCACCAGAGAAGGGAGGGAGATAGTGTCAGCTTTGGAAGGTGGAGGAGGACTGAGAGATCCGTAGCAAAGGAGGCTTCTCGCTCTTGGGGAGGGCAGTGTAGCCCAGTCATTTGAACCAGTCTTTTGTGAGAGATTCCCAGCTCTGACTGATTTCTCAGGAAGAGTTTAATGCAGTGGTTCTATTATTATAATTGTTGTTGTTGTTATTATTATTAAGCCAACCATGGCAATGGCAGATCCTAGCTTTGTGGTTTCAGATTTTAACAGTCTTTCTCCACTCCTACAGATACGGCTGGTAAGAGTCCTTGGATGAGGGGATTATTCCTTTTCTTTTTCCCACAGCATCTTAGATTAATATTCTGACTCAGCTGTCAGAATTTTTCTCCCTTCATCTACTTTATTGGCAAATGTTTACCTTTTCAAAAGGTCTGGTAAACTGTTCATTGTAATTTTATTTCACTATTTTTATTTCTTTTGGGTACCTGCCAGCTATATGCCATTCTGCTCACTATAACCCGAATCTGAGCCACAACAGTTTCTGCTAACTTTATAAATTCAGTTTTCTGTGTTTTCAGTAGGGATAGGGATTCCATGAACTATTCTCTCTAGAATTAAACACTTTAGTCTTCAGTTAGCATGTGTGTCTTTGTTGTGATGTATTTTGATGTTAAGCTTTTAACGGGGATCCTACTCTCGTCTGCTGGAATATGTTTCCTCCTGCTGTTGTCTCCAATTATACGTATCTTGGAGAGCAAAGCAGCCTTGTTAGGTAAAGATGACCTCCTTTGGACTTACTCCTTCACTCTCTTCAGGTGCATACTTACAAATAAGTGAGCAGTGATGCAAAGTAATAAAATCAGTCAACTGAACTCAAGTCCCTTTAGATCTAAAACTATAACTAAGCAGTCAATGGAGTTTACAGTGCCAGTCCTCTGTATCACTAGCAGAGGTAACAATTGAGGTTTGGGAGGGAAATCTAAACTGGGAAACTGCAGTACTACTCGAAAAACTTTGCAGAGGATTTTACTGCAGAGGAGAACAACAGAAATCATGACAGCTAACCAAAGCTTCTGACCCGTTCCTACGTGAAGGCTTTGTTCAGGTTGTGCGGTACCAAGGGACCTGAGGTATGTCCCACTGGGAAGGAGTGGGCTGGTGTAGAAAAGCTTCTAACAGTGCTTTGTCACTTCAGCTGACTTAATATTTGACCCTGAAACCTGACGTTTCAGCAGGCAGTATTAGGAATTCTGCTTCTGTAACAGTCTTACTTCAGTACCATGGTACGAGCTCCTAGTTTCACTGAGTATTTTTTTTATGTAAATAGCTTGAAAGAAACCCCAAATAATTTGGATTCTCTCTCTATGGGAAATGTCTCTTCCCTCAAAGCTCTGAAAAACTATATATCAGTTAAAAATAGAAGGAGATGAATATACAGAAATCTCCCCTCTTCCTTAGTTATATGTCTTCCCACACATGCGGCCAAAACTTGAAATGAACTTGCTTTTAACTATCCTCATGATATTGATGTTGCATTGTCTCTGGACACTGACATAATCCAGTAAATGTGCTCTCTGCTTAAATGCAACTTTAATTTGAAAATCACATCCATAGCGGTTCTCAGAAATCCTATTTGAAATTACTAAGCATGATTGCTCATGCTGGAAATGCTTTAAAAATCAGTCCAGTCAGACACCAGAAGCTATTTCAAGTGACTTTTCTAGCCACTCTTTGTGACCCAGCATGGGCCAGAATTAGAATCTCTGCACATCACAGAATAACCAGTGTGTTGATTATATTTGCAGTAGAAATATTAACAAAGCACTATGGAATAAATTCTAAAAGAAAATCATAGATGATATACCCTAGAGATATCTGAAGTAGATTTGTCAAGTTATATCTGTTGTGAATTAGTGTCTTGGCTTGAATTAATAAAAGAAAATGATCTAGAGACTATTATCTGGATGAAACTTGTTGATGCAATGTCATATTTGATCTATTAAATATCTTTTTCCTAATACAACATGTATTGCTAGTCGGCACTAGTTAAAAGTTTTTTATTTTTCTAGCCTTAAAAATTTTTTCTCTGAAACTCCAAGGGCCAAACTTTGCTTTTCACTGTAGTAAAATAAATGTTGCATAAATGGGATAGTAAATCTGCTGCCTCTGTATACTCTTGTGGCTTGGTATCAGATGTTGCTTAACTGGAAACTGCATCTCAGTAACAGCAGTAGTGTTTGGAAAGATGTGTGTGTGTGTGATGAGCCCAGACCTAATACGAGGGGAGGGGAGTACGATGTGTGGTGGACAGGTCAAAATGCCTCTGTTCTGCAACACATGGAAAAGGGCTGTGGCTAAGTCCCTGTTTCCTTTAAAGATGTTCTGAAATTTGCCTTAACTGCTTGTTTATATTCACTGCTCTTACTTGGCATGAAACCAAGGCACCATAGCCTTAGGCACAAGTTATTTCAGTTTGTCCTGGGCTTTACCTGTGGCAAGTCAGAGGAGATGATGCCATCCGTGTATCCTGCAGCTCTCTGGGCTAGCACTGATTTGACTGCTGTTCCCGTGCCCTATCTTTAAGATTTCTTATCTTTCATATTAAGTTGTCAACATTGAGATGACTCATCATTCTCAGAATAAGTCTCTGCTGAACTGGTAGGAGCTCCCAGTTTTTAGATGGGTGGTCGGTACTTAGGCCCCCAACAGACAGCTTCAATGGGAGAGCAAAAAGCCTTCAATGAAGCTACAAGTTGGTGGGAGGTAGCGTGAAAAACTTTGAGTCAGTCATGCAGCCAAGCGTGCAACTTTCTGCATCCTGGTTTCTAGCTTATAGCATCTTTCTGTGGAAGTATTCTGCAAGCTGTGAGTTCTTCAAGGGGACTGAATGTAATCACAGACACCAAATGATTATTAGCACTGCAATTTAGGAGTAACATCTCTCACTTCAGTACTCCTCTATTGAGACAAGGAAGGTCTAAAGTGAGATACGCTGTCAGAATACCCTTGAATTGTAGTGGTAACCGGAGATCTTTGCCCTACTGACACCCATTTTTGCTCTGACTTTAACTAGGGCTAGAAAAGAAGATGAATGTAACCAGTTTAGATCTTAAATCATTAATAAGAAGAATGACGTTAACCGTGCTTTGTTAAAGAATGCCAGTCTGGAGGTTTGCCATTTTATGTGGTGTTAAAGAATTTGCCCACTTTAGTTTGAAAATTAGTTTGCTGTGTTTTTAGCTTTTAAAATTAAAATAGCTCATTACAAAAGTTATCTTTAAGGCAAACCTTGTAAATAATTTTCCTTAAAGGGATATGTCTCTTGTTTTCTTCAGGCTGCTGCCTTTCACTTTAAAACTGCATGGTATGGATAGTGTGCCTTTTCTTAAGTTTATTTTTTGTGGGATTTTACTTGCTGTGTATAAACCCACAGAACAAACCCAAGACTCTTGTAAAACTAGATAGTCCTTGGTTTCATGTATGTGTGTGTGTGAGGTTTTGTGGTTTCCTCTGAAATGGAAACTGGACATAGAAGTGTATGCTCTACTTCTGTAACTTGGCAGCAGGATGTCAGAAGAGCTTTTGAAACTAGGAAAGAACATTTTTCTCTGAAGGGAGAGTAGATCTAGGACTCCTACTCTTTTGTTCTTTTAATAGCATTCTGCTTTTGTTTTGCATCAAGAAAATGATTCTGTGATGGGCTTACTGCAGCCAGAACTTCAAGCAGGGAGAGATGGAGGACTGGTAAAATGTTCATCTGTCTGGTGCTCACACAATTTGTTGGGGTTTGTCATAAAACTAAAATGACACCAATATCCTGAAAGTACATTTACTCAAAGAGGACGGCTTTTACTTTGAACTCTTAATGGAATGGCGATAGCTTGAGCAAAAGTAGTTTAGTTCCATAGTTTAACCTGGTCTCTGCTCCTTATGGCTTTGTTTGGCTCTGGGGTTTTGTTGTGATAATTTTGCACAATGCTACTTAAGATCTGTGCTGGGGATAATGGGAATGGAAGCATCAGCAGTGTCAGGAGATGTGGGCACAACATAATTGAAGGTAGCCAAAGAGATGTTGAGCTGGTTGCCTGATTGTTATGTTGTCGAATATCTGTGACGTGACTTCTGCCAGATGGACACACACAAAGTGGTTTTACTAAGCTGAATTTATTATTTTTAGGCAGGTGTATACAATGTATTAGTTCATTGTCCTAAGATCATAGAAGATCTTATACATATGGAGCACGCTTAGTATGACAGGGTAATGTTAACAAATTCTTCTTTTTTGCTTTTGTTAGGTTTAAATTTGACAGTGGTTCCTGAGCTGGGGCTCACAGCATACTTGTTAGTGGTTAGAGGGGAGCAGTACGGTTCTGTGGCACTGACTGTCTCCAGCTGCCATTCATATTAAGAGAAAGCCACACGTGGTCCACTTGCCTAATGTCATTCTGTCATTCCCATCAGCTCTGGGCTGTTACAAAATTATGGCTTGGAGAGATACAGACTTTGTGTAATAGGAACTGGTAGGGACTGCATCTTCAAGATCCTCCCAGTAAGCTTTGGACTGTCCAGTGAAAGCCTTTTGGAAGCCTTGAATTGCTGTTTTTTATATTTCTTATGATATGGAGTTTTTTAAAAATATAATAAAACAAATAAATAAAAAAATCATTTGAGCCATTAACTGCTGTGATGTAGGTGATCCCTGAAGTTTTCAGTGCACACTTGGTAAACAGATGACTTTTTAGGATGGTGTATTGCATCTGTTACAAGCAAATGATGTATGACTTGACCAGATTGGGTTTGCCTTGGACTTTTGTTCTCTTGTGGAAATTTTGTGGCACAGTCCTTTACCTGATTATTTGATAAGGGCAGGTACACTGGAAGTATGTGCAACATATCCACTAGCGTGCAGCAAACATTAAAGGCTTAACTTTTTCTAATTTAAATCTAGATTTTCATCTAAATCTATTGACAGAGCAGTTCTTGGCTGGGAGACATTTAAAAACTTGTCATGCCATTGATACTACTTTTAGTAAAGCCCTGCTGACTAGTTAGGCTGATTTGGCTGATTTCTTCCAAAGAATAGGATGTGGAGGGGCAATGGGCTCCTTGCTCTGTTTCTCAGTGGTGGCTGTCTTGTATTTCTCACTGAAGGGAGCTGGGTGTTGGAGTGTGGGCACTCCTTTGGCTCTTTGTTACATTTAAAAAATATGACAAAACAGGAAAGAAATATCAATTTGTATTCCTCTTAGAATATGTTGTTTTCTTTGTTCGGGTGGCTCGTGCAAGGGAAAACAGCAGGACAGTGTTTGTGAGCCAGGCAAATGGGATTTGTTCCTTGAATTTATAACAGGAATACTTATAGCTTGAGTGAAACCAATTAGAGTATCTGATCTGATTACAGATTCATCAGATTTTTTTTTTTTCTTCTCGATGAAGCAAAGCTTGGAGCAAACAGATGGAAAGTATCATGGGAACTGGAATGAATATAGCTTTTGATAGGAACCAAAATGTGATTTGATCTAGTAGCCTTTCTTTTCTATTATTTTAATTCTCAGTATTGCATTCAGGGAACAAAATGAGTCTTCCTGTGGGTTATTCATCACCTGTAATTTTCCATAAGTATTTCTCAAAGTCTCCTAGAATAACTGTTTTTGTTTCACATATCAAAGGAAGTGAGATCAAATCCTGTTATAGTGTTCTTTCCCATCAGGTTAGCTGAGTTTTCTTGTTTTAGAATAAACTTATGGGGGGGATGGGCAAAAAAATACAGTAATATCCAATTGGCATTTTTTTATGCATCTTAAATATTCAAAATGAAACCGCATCTTGCCAAGACGAAACAAGACAGAAAATCTTAGAGAAGATAGATAGAAAGACATCCCACAAATATGATGTGCATGGAAATGTGCTCCATGTGAACACTGCTGTTAGTGGGCTCAAGCAAAGAACCTCGCTGTGCAGCAGTCTGTGGGTCCTCACTCTAGCCCTTAAATTGTCCATTATAGGAGAAAATCTATAGTTTTTGTCGCCATGCTCATGCTCAACCCAGCTGTCTGCTGACTACCTGGGGACTGCTTATCTGCTTCCCTGTACAGTCAGAAGTGTCAAGTGATTTTTTTGGTAATTATTTTCCCCAAAATTGTGTGTATATATATATATATAAAATACTTTTTGTGGGACAGTGCTATCATCACAGCAAACTTGCTGTGGGAAGTGTTTGCACAGCTTCTATGGGAAAAATGTTTTCCTGGAGTCTGAGGTGCAACATTTGGGGAGAATGAGAAGAGAACCTAGAGAACAAAGTGTATTGTCAGGGTATTTGGATATGTATTTGGGTTCTAACAAACATAAGTTCAAGTCACCTAGCCTGAGCGAGGCAGAGTGCCCACCACCAGATTTTGGAGAAAGTTTGCCCTAAAAGGGCATTTTATATGAGGAGATAAAACTTTTCTTCTCCCTGAGCAAGGGAGCAACAGCGTATTGCTTGGTGGTTCAGATGGTGATATTCTGCATAGGAGCATGATGGTGTGAGGCAGAATCTCTGTTACCTGTGCCTTATGGAAACACCCGGACTGTTGGGGAGTGGAGGGGCGCAGAAGACAGAGAAGCAAAACGCTGTCTTTCATATGCACATCATTTAAAGCAACAACAACAAAAAATCTCCTCGAATTCTGCAGAGATATTCTCACTTCATTCAGTTAGCAGTGGCACAAATACATTCTCTAGCCTAGGAGGCCAGATCGTGGTGTCTAAATCTTTGCAGTGTTGGCAATGGCATCCACTGGGGAACCTGCTGCTCTGTAACTGGGATCACAAGCTCTGCTCTTCTGCATCTGTCTTCCAAGTGCATGTCTTGCCTGGAAAAGTGTTGGATAGGCTTTTTTGCTGGATACCTTATAGATAATGATTGCAAAAGCTCACTATCAGCAGGATGCTGCAGAAGACGAGATTTCAAAAAAGGTGTGTATTGCATCACAAGACAAGTAAGGTGAGAATTTCACTGTTAACTGAACTCTTTGGTCATTGGCATCAATGTGAATTTGATCACTGTCTTGGATTTTCTGTGTCCTCTTGGAAGTCCTGTTCTTTAAAGAGCAACAACATGGATTCGTCTCTGGCTAGGTCAGTTTTGTACTCTTCTTGTGACATATAGCCATGAGCCCAGTTTTAACTGACTAGTAAAACTGAGGTTACAGCTGTGTTTTTGAGTTGGTGATGGGCTGTCAAGGCGGCCTAAAATATAGTCAAACTCACTCCTTTTCTTCTACAGCCTGTTCAGAGACTCAGTGTTTGGGAAATACTTGGTGAAGAACTGGAGGGCACATAACAAAGCAGCGCTGTACCTGTTTCCTTCAAAACTCCTCCTTTCTCCCCCTTGCCTCTGATCTGCCTTAGTATTTTGTGCAACAAAAGGAAGGCATTTCTTTGTGAATTAGAGTTTTGCTTCTCATTACTGAGATTTTCTCTTTAAATTTTAATCTGGTGAATGTGTCCTAAGAGGAACCAGTCTGATAGTTGAGTCCTGGCCTGCATATCATAAGCTGGCTGTTTACAGTTGTTCTGCATTGGGATGACAGCGATTCCCAGATGTTTATGGTTTTGAGAGAAGTCACAGGGCCAGACCAGAACATATAAAGTAGAAATGTAGGCACAATTTTAAAGGAGCAATGGCTGAATGCTGAGATGTAAGCAGAAGGGGGGTGGCGGTGATGACATTGCAGCTTAACTAACTGGGGGAATCTTGACTTTGCCCAAGGATTTGACAGCTGCCTGTTTGTCCCAGAGCTGGGGCAAGACCCCCTGCCTCCTGAGACCAATGTCTCATGTCCACGGGTGGCCAGCTGGGCTGTGTTCTGCAGTTGGTAGAAAACAGATTCTGTGAACTCAGTGCTGCTTGCAAAGTACCTACTTACCTCAAAGCTGATGGTAATTCAACGCCGTTTCTAAAAGCCCCAGTCAGTTCAGTTTACAAGAAGAAACCTCGGAGACTGGCTTTCAGTTAAATCCCCCACAAAAGCCCACCATTTTACAGCTAATCTTTCTGTTTCGGAGGTACGTTTCTGCACCTGTTTGTTCTCCCACTCGAGAGACAGTCAGTAGCTGCCAGATGCTAAAAAAATTTTAAGGGATGGAGACGCTGAAATAGCACCCCTTTGGAACAACCAGTGCGTTCCAGGAGCAGTCATCAATGTTATCGGTCGGAGGCAGGGAGCCATTTCACTCCAGCACAGGTGGTTTAGTGTAGCTGTGAGAGAGACGGGGAGAAGAAACCCCATCTGAGGGCTGACAGGGGAATTGTAGGCATCGCAGCCTTGCAGTTGGGATGTAGGATAGGACAACACTGGAGAGATGGGACCTGCCACAAAGAATGCGCCTAGGCTTTAGGTGGGGTGTACAGCTCTGTGTTTGTCTGTCTGGGTAGATGATGTTCAATGTAAATAGAGCCTATGGAACTGCAGGAGACAATGTGTTGCTTGGCTGTGCTGCTTGCTTGCTTTTTACAACAAAGGCAAAAAACCCAACCCCCCAAAAAACAGCACTACCACCAAAAAACTCTTTTTGGCCGTGTGCTGGGCATAACAACCAGGCCTGAAAGCAGGTTGGCACCAAGGACTGAGGCTTCTTAATCTCCCCTGAACCTGTGCATTTTGAGCTTTCTTTACTGTCATGTCTTTTGTACTCTGTAAGATAATTACTATACTAACTTTGATAAAAAAGGAACAAAACAAAAAAGGAGAATTGACCCAGTGACTCCTTTTAACAGAATTACAAGGAGCAAGAACACTTCCTTTTTGTGCCTGAAAACGCTCTTTAGCCTGCTTCTCTGCCCACTCAGGGAGGACAAACTAGCAAACATCTACTAAGCCCTATGCACCCTTCCCAGACCTAATTTCTGAGACCTCTCTCGTGACCTCCTGTGAAGGGGCTCCCTGCTGAGAGGGAGCCCAGTTGCTCTGCAGAAATTGCTTCATGCTTCCAGAGTCAGGTGCTAAGTCTCTATCACTGTGGCAGAGGACAACTTGGAAACAAGTGAGTTTTTAGTGACAAATTATAGAGACCAGGGTGATGGATTTCCATTTTTATCCTCACTTCCCTCCCACCCTTTCCTGAAATTTTTGCTGTTACCACCCCATTGAGTTGGTATTAGTGCACAATTGGGCTGGTGCTCTGCCCACTGTGGTAGGTATTGCTGAGGCCAAGAGTAATGACTTGAAGAGGTGCAGTAAGAGAAGAGGCTGGTGTGCTTAGAGATATTTTTCTGGTGGGAACTATCTCTTCTCTGCTTCTTTCTTGTGCCCTCTTCCATATTTTTGTCATCTTTGGCAACTAGAGACCTATGTCTTTAAAGCCACATACAATCACAGACAGCCACTCAGTAGCAATTCATCAAAGCCCTCTTCATCGTTCTTTTTACAATTCTATAGATAAATCTCAATTAATTCTCCATTTCAGAATTTCAGTTGAGCTGCAGCTAGGTATAGAGGAGGTAGCCTACTTGGCAACACTTTTCCTTCATCCTCTCATATACCAGTGTGCATATATATATATAATACACACACATATATCTATCTTCATTGAGCTTTGCTATGTTTTCTTTAGATTGCAACATAACCCTGCAAATCCCATGACACAGCTATGTCTTTCTACCCTTGTGTACTACTGGCTGCTGCATTTTAGCTAGCAGTAACTGTGTGGTACTACTAAGAAAGCAGGACAGTGAAGCAACTCGACTAGAATATGTGGATAAATTCACAGACAAGGTAGATACATAGGCTGGTTGAAAAAGTATATTTTTATGATTTCGTTTTAACTTCTTGTTTTAACTTGTGTAGGGCTGTGTATCAAGTACTCAATGAGCAGAGCTACCATTACGGCCAAACTTGACTTCTCAGGTTAAGAGTTGGAGGGCTCATTGTATTCAGCTGGAGAAGTGGTGTGCGTCCTGACCTGCATCCTCTGTTTTTCTGGGGTAGCTGAGCTCTGCTGGAGAAGGGCCCAGGGTAGCAGGTATCGTGCCCCTCAATAATAGAGGGAAGCTCTGCAAGTGAACATGGGGGATGTGAGACCTTGGGCTGCTAAGCTGGCAGTAAAAGTCACTTAGGAAAGCGGTGCATGTTGCTTCTTTCTGACTTGTACCTCTTCTTTACCCCTCTCAGCACCATTCAGGTTGCCCTGGTGCCACATTTGAAGAGAGGTAGGGGATAGTAATTTTAACTTCCTGCCTTTTCTGACCATGCCATCTGTCCATAAAGACTTCAGGATGAGTAGAATCCTAATTTTTAATGTTGCTGTGGGTCACCCTTCTGCTCCTTAGTGCTGCGCTTCCTGCTATAGTGTGGCAAAGATCAGAGGCTTGGTTTGTAATATGTTGGGGTGTGAAATGGTCATCTTCCTATTGCTAAATATGCCATAGCACACAGAGAATTTAAATTTTAATTCCTATTCATCAGGTGTTTGGTGGTGGTCCAATGTTCAGTAGTGTGTGTGGTGTGGTGGCTTTTGTGGTGTGGGTTTCTTTTTTCTTTTTCTTTTTTAAATACCTTGGGTTCGCAAGTTATTTCCCATCTGAGTATTAGCTAGGCCTGTTCTGTTTCCAAAATCAGGTTAAGTTGGTGCAATTTGACCAGCTGTAGGCAAGCACTGGGTTATGGGCTTTATATAAAGTTGCCTATTAAATGCCATGTTTTCCCATTTCCGAATGTATTTCACTGAAATTGAATTATTGAAGAGCTGCGTGTAGTCTGAGAAATGACACCCAAACTGTAGAAATAAAATACGTAAGAGATGTAGGCCAAACCTCAGTAGCACAGAACTTTTATTATGAGGATATTGTGTCACTGTAAAAAGATTGTGTGGCTATTCTGTTCAGTTAATATCAGCCTCATATTAGAGAATTCTCACAGTATAATGCTCTCTGTTCTTTAGAAGGTGTCTGGTCAGAAGTGTATTAGCTGGAAGCTCTACGTGCTGGTTGAAAGAATCTTAGTCCTGCAGAATGCACGTGAGTATTTTTGTAATGGAGGGCTGAGTGTGTCCTCAGAATTGCTTTAGGATATGGGAAGGCTGGTTTGCTTAACATCTCTGTGGAGCAGGTCAATTAAAACTTTGTTTTAGATCTAGAAGCTTAGCTAGACAGGACCTACCCCCTACTGACAATGAAAACAAGGCTTGACTGTTTTACATCATGTGCAATTACCAGTATCTATATCAGATTTGCACCAAAGGATGACAGCGTTTCTAAATCAGAGTGGAAACATGGAAAATCTGCTTTGTCAGTCAATACGAAGGTGCAAAGAGACAGAGTAAAAAAGCCCGATGTAACCTCAAAAGTGTGTTGTGTATTCAGAAAACATTATAAGTAGTCAGTTAATTGAGCAGAAACTGGGAAATGCCAGTATCAGTCCGAAATGTGGTGCCAGACAGGACTATCGATGAGTTTTCAGATGTAGTTATTTACTTCTCTCATTCCCTTGATGTTAAATTGAGGTTTGGTCTTAGTCTGATCTGTCCTGTCATGTGGATTCCTACTTTGGCATCCTGCCCTTTGAGGGTGGGCCAGTTGTATGAGGTTCAACAAGGCCAGGTGCTGAGTCCTGCACGTGGGTCACAACGACCCCACACAGCGCTACAGGCTGGGGCAGGGGGCTGGGAACCGCCTGGTGGGAAAGGGCCTGGGGGTGCTGGTCAGGAGCCGGCTGAACAGGAGCCAGCAGTGTGCCCAGGTGGCCAAGGCGGCCAGCAGCATCCTGGCTTGTAGCAGACACGGCGCGGCCAGCAGGACCAGGGCAGTGCCCGTCCCCCTGCGCTGGGCACCGGTGAGGCCGCCCCTGGACCCCTGTGTTCAGCTTTGGGCCCCTCACTGCAGGGGGACGTGGAGGGGCTGGAGCGTGTCCAGAGCCGGGCAGGGGGCTGGGGCAGGGGCTGGGGCACCAGCCTTGTGAGGGGCGGCTGAGGGACCTGGGGGGGTTGGCCTGGAGAGGAGGGGGCTCAGGGGGGGCCTGATCGCTCTCCGCAGCCGCCTGACAGGGGCCGTAGGCAGCGGGGGTCGGTCTCTTCTCCCGGATAACGAGCGACAGGACAAGAGGAAACGGCCTCATGTTGCACCAGGGGAGGTTTAGGTTGGATATTAGGAAAAATTTCTTCATCGAAAGGGTGGTGAAACACTGGAACAGGCTGCCCAGGGAGGTGGTGGAGTCACCTCCCTGGAGATATTTAAGATGTGTAGATGTGGCATCTGGGGACAGGGTTTAGTGGTGGCCTTGGCAGTGTTAGGTTATGGTTGGACTTGATGATCTCAAAGGTCTTTTCCAACCTAAATGATTCTATGGTTCTAAACTTCCCTCTAATCTGTATCAGAGCTGTAGCTGTCAGAAACGTGGATCCCCATCTCTTAGAAAGCTTTCGAGCTTAGGGTGCAAGCCTCTGGTCTGGAGGACATCAGCACGTGGCCATATACCTGCAGCACAGGCACAGGAGTGCTGGCATCCCCTTGTGTGATTCATGGGCCATGCGGCTCCCAGCCACGCTGGCAGGTTCAGTAACCACACCGAGAGCAGGGAGTGATGTGCAGGAACACAGAGAGGGGCAGGCTGGCTGCATCTTTATTTTTTTTTCTCTGCCTGGGTACTACTTAAACTGCAACAAGGGACCAAGTGTATTTGGCCAAGCTAAGTTTGTGGCTGCACAGTGAAATAAAGGGGTAGCGGTATTGGAAATGGTGTGCTCGCTTTGGCTTTGAGCTGACTGGTCTGGAAAATGATAACCAAGAAGAAATGATAGTGTGGACTTTAGAGATAAATGTCCAAAGACCTGGGGGATCCTGGTACGTACTTGGCCTTATAACCCTGATTAAACCCTGCAGGTCCATTAATCATACTAATTTGAGGTACATAACTGAATTCAGTGCCTGCATTTGTACAGTCTTTTTACTGGCGTTCTACAGTCAGTAGGGAAGAGCATGTCTGTTGGATAACTGAGTTTAAGGCACCTCCCAAAAAATGATTTAGAAGACCTCAGATCTCTGTGGGCAGCTTGGGGAGCCTGGAATGATGATGTTCAGTACTTCAGTGCTCACATCCAAATTTGACGGGATGAACTTTGGCTGAAGTTTGTGCTGCTGCGCCTTTGTCACAGCAAAGGCCTCTGCTGTTAACATCGGGGAAACGCAAATACCTCATTTTCATTGCTATGAGCCACTGTGAAATGCAAGTGGGGTATACATGTTATGAAACAGGGCTACCTGCATTTTTTCAAGTGTTTTATGGACGGCTTCGCTTTTTACAACTGGGACAGGAAATTAGGGGTGGCTGTTAAATTTGTGTTGGCAACCTTGGTGAGGACAAGCAGGTGATTAGTGAATTTTAGATCCAAATGCTAGTCTTTTCTTTCTGTAAGTAGATGCTAAAGCCCTGCTATTCAGAGGGGCCCATCCTGTGAATGATGCTAAAGCTGAAGCAGTTTCATTGTGCTGAAGAACCACTCTTAATCAACTGCTCTTGGGGACAGGAGTGAAAAAGACCCCCATTCAGGGAGTTACATTGCTTTCAAGGATAAGCCTAAAGAAAATCAGTCTACACCCAGCAGAAAAGGCCACTTGCATGTTGGTTGGGACTGCATTTATCCCAGAAGTTTTAACCATACTTGTCTGTAGATTGCTGTAAATTTTTAATTGTACAGTGATGTTCTTTATACACTAATGCTGTTTGCTTTACTGTTTTTTATTATTGTGAGGGTTTTTGTTCTATGGGAGTGTGTGTGAGGGGCTTTTTATTTGTGTGTTTGGTTTTCTGCTGCTGCTGCTGCGTCTTCTATGCTCCTATGCAACATCTATATTACTTGGTATTGTGCTTCCACTTCCCAGGGAAACATCAAGATTTCATACATCAGTTTTGTTGTGAGGTTAGTGTTCATTCCAGAACTCAGAAATCAATATTTCATTTTAAGGTATTTACTGTTTTCTCAGTAATTATTTCCTTTTAGAAATTAAATGGCTTTAATGTTAATGAACAGCAAATTAAAGAGAGGACAAAGAACAGAAACACTCAATTTCCTGGTTGTTCAGTATTAACAGAATAATCTTTAAACCATCTTCCTAGCTTAGCTGAAGACAATTGATGACCTTGCATAGGATCTGGAATATATGGATTTAGTTCCTGCCTCTGCGCAGGCTCTCGGTTTCATCTGGCTGTGATCTCCAGATGTTTCTTGGATATAAATAAAGCTGCTACAGCAGTAGTGGATTCATCCTCTCATGAAATGTTCCTTCTCCTGTACCTGTCACTACTTACTTGGACCAGAGGAGCAGGGATGCCTGACTGTGCTTTATTTTCCAATCTTTTACCAATGAGAAGTCCAAGGTTGATATTCAACCTGTAGGCTAATGAAAGAAACAATTACAAGTCTGGTGTTTTTCTGTCATCTCAGCGATGCTGCATGACTTCTGTTATTCATTTTGGTTAATCTGCACACTTTAATGGGTATAGTTGTTGTTTTTTTTTTTTTTTTTTTTGGAATAGCCTTCTGGTCATTTAGGAACTGGGTAAGTGAGCCTAGCCATAAACCATCCTGTTAGCCTTTGTTCTTCTGAGTAGTAGGTGGAGTTATACTTTTAGTGCCTAAGCTGAGAGGATGAGAGCTAACAGATAGAAATAGCATTTCTTTTGTACATAAGCTAAGAGCGTGTTGCCTTTGTAATTTGTATTTCACAGTACCGTATGGTTCTTCAGGTCATAAACATGTGCTTACTATAGTGATCTCAAGAGCCCCTTTCTTTTGGTGGTGTTTTTCAAAGTGAAAAAATGGTCTGAGAATTTTAAGGTAAGAGTCTGAACTGAAATAAATTGTCATACTCTATGGACTTTATCTTGTGCTAAGCTGATTCCTAAAGTTTTATCCATGCTCCTTTTAAAATTGCCTGTGGAAGACAAAGGCATACTATTCTTTTATACTGTACTGTTTTGTGAAGTTTTCTCCTGTGAAATTAAGTACATTTTTTCACTTTTCCTTGTTATTGTGGTTTAACTCCAGCTGGCAACCAAGCACCACACAGCTGCTCACTCGCTCCCCCCTCACTGGTGTGGGGGAGAGAATCAGAAGGGTAAAAGTAGGAAAACTTGTGTGTTGAGATAAAGACAGTTTACTAGGTAAGGACCAGGACACTTGTGTTACCTTTAACCTTGCCTCTACATAGATGCCACTGAGAAGTCATATGGGGTGACCCTACTTCTGGGAGAACGTAAGCAGAGCTGGTCAAAGCAAGGTCTTCGTTCTTTCCTTTACTTATGCTTAAGGAATTCTAGGCTGAGGGTTTGCATTAGGGATTCATGCAAATAAACCACCAGCAACAATTCTGCTTTTCCCATGGAGAAAATGACTTAGATATATTGCAGTATTTTAGCCATATTATGCAAAAAATATTTGCAGTATTATGTTCATTCAAACCCTTTGATGGATTTAGGGTATTTTTATAGGCAGTGGGGAAAGGCACAGTCCTCCAAAGGTAACTTTACAAACTCAGACACTCTTAGAAGTAGCCTGTCTTCCTCCTTTAACTGTAATGTGGGCTTAGGCTCAAGTGATGACAGAGTATCCCATCTTTGTATATCCCCTTTTTGTGGTTGCATGATACTGTCCTTACGCTGTTCAGATACAAACCGAATTGAAAGCTTTTGAGTCCTATTGCCTCTTTTTAATGCCTGATGTTACCTGTGCAAATTTTTGGTTATACTGCTGTGTCACTGAGGAGCTGCTAATACTATTAGCTCTGTCTTTTTGAGGGTATATGTAGTTGTCAGCCTTTCAGAAAAGGTGAAAACTGTGGTAACAGAACTATGGAAGTCACAAAATCATTCAGCTTGACTTGTGACTGTGCCCCAAAGCCCGCTAAGTGTGTGCATTGCTCTGATTTAAGGATAGGCTTCTCGGACTCAGTGTAGTTTCCTTAGATGAAAAGCATGCTTGTACCAGCAGAAGCCAGTCCCAGGTATTTGTCTTTTAGCAGCCCTAATAAAATCATATCTCCAATGTAGATGGACTTGTCACTGAGGGATCCCTAAGTGAAGGACCTTATCACAGATGCTAGGTCAGGAAGGGTAATGCTTTCTATGCTGAACTTTTTATGTAATGAATGAGCCTTTCCTTGGTCAATAAAGTTTCACCTTGGTGACTGTTTTGATTTTCTTTTCCATTTACTTCAACTTCCTGCATCAATTCCATTCACACTTGCTTATTGTTTTCCCCTCACCCTGTTGAGTTTCTGGTCTTATATTAACAGCCTGCTTCATAAGACACTATAAATCTTACTCTGGATAGAGAAAAGTGGATATCTCATCAGTTCATTGAGGGAGTCTTGGCAGGGAAAAAAAATGTACTCACTCCACAAGCCTAAGTGCTAGCTGATTTGCCAACAGAGGTGTAATTGCTTCTTGGTTTGTGCTTAGTATGGTCTCCCTCTGTTTCACGATGTCTGGGCTTTGGTCACCTGTCAAACACAGTGATGATCTGTATGATACCATGAGAAAGTTGATAGTTTGTGGTTTTGAGACACTGTATGTGAGATCCAAGTACAGAACTAAAACTTCTTTTTATTTTTTTTTTTTAAATTTTAATTATGAGTGCTAATCCAGTAGAGGAAATAGCAGAATTTGAGGGATATCTGTTAGCTATTCTGTACTGCGTGGAACATAGCTTGGGAGGCATAAATCTGTATCTTTCAGCTTTCGTACATACCTTAAAGATTTAAGGTAGGCTTAATTTTCCTCAGATTAAAAGGTGAAATGGATATGCATAGAGAAGTGCACAATGCACAAAACCTTCAGTCTGACGCATTTCTACTACTGCAGAAGCATTTCTGCTACTGCTGAAGCACAGCTTCTTGGCAATGCAACCTGTCCTTCCTTTTTTTGCAACAACTGATGAAATACGGTGTCAAACCTGGAGGTCTCAGTGTGTGGGCTTAGCAGAACTAAAACATTAATTAAAACTCTGGAATAAAAACTGAAGATTCAAGACTACTCTTCAGAGAGAAACTGCAAAACATGCTTATCTCTGATGGAGACATAGTGCTTGTGCACCCAACTTGAAGATGAATCTTACTAAAATTCATTGCAAGTCTCGCTGGAGTTTGTTCCACATACGAAGTAATTTCTTTGACTTGGTTTTCTCTAATAAGCATATTGTGATTGTGATGTCTGTTGGTATAAATACCTGGTATGTCAAAAGAAATGTTCATACTCTATTTCATGTGCTTCTCTGTATGGGGAGGAGATGAAAACTACGAGTTTAATTTACAGCTGAAGGATACCTGCATACAGCTGCAGTGACTGTAGTAGAATTTAGGCAGAACAAAATGTTCAAATGTCCACTTTCATAATGTCTGCTCCCTTGTGTTTGTGTTTCACCTAGATCAAGACCCTTAATCGATTCATGGTACTGTTTCTATGCCATACCTAAAAAACCCAACCAACCAAACAAAAAAATCTGTTAAAATCTTCATTACGCGCACAGCTGAGCTGGCAGGAAGCTCTGGTTAGAAGCTCTGTTAATAGAAATTGAGATCTTGGGCAGCAGCACTTCCAAAGTTATGGAGCTTTTCAAACTCTGCCCCAGTTGAGGGGCTGATATTCATGAGCTGTTTTGGAGAAGCAGGCACTGAGGAAACAAATAGCTAACTGGATGGTATTAATTTGCTCAATTTGATCAAAGGTTGCTTATGTAAGGAGAACCTGGTAAAAGTAGAGGGCCCCAGGAATTTGCTTTTTTGTTTGTTCCTTTTGGAAAGCGAAAATAAAGTGCTCCAAGAACCTCATTTTTCCTAATTTAAACTTATCTAATTTTAAATAAGAACATGATTTTTTTTTTTCCCCCCAGTGGAAAAGGGAGTAAATTCTCTTCATGCAGCAATCTTCTAGCTTTTCCTTAGTAACTGTTGTGTGCTGCATTCACTGATAATAGATTGAAGTGCCATAAACAAAGCAATCCTATGTTTTATGGGAGGTTGGTTTTTTTATTAATTCACAAAAGACTGGAAAAAAATAAAGTTGTTGCATACATACAGAAGTGTGGAGGAGTAGAGGAAAACTTGGGGACTTTGTGAGGGGAAAAATGGGGAGAGATGTAGTCCTGTAATTTGGTCCTAATAGAATTAGTGTGAGCAAACCCAGGCCCTGAGTGTTTAAAAGGATATACTGTGCTTTAAAGACCTGCTCTTGTTGTCTGACTGCATTGCAAGTTGTTTATAGTTAGAGGCCCAAAAAGTGGATTCTTTCCTGCTCTTGCAAGATTTAGTTTCTTTCGTTTAGTATTTTACATTAAAAAAGCCTAATGTGGTTCAGATTAGGGTAATTTGAGATTTTGGATAGGAGCTCTCTAATAAACATAATCAAGAAAAGATGTTCCATGGAGTAAGTCGCATAATATCTGGATTTGTTATTGTGCTTTTTGTCTCTGTCTCCCCCACCCAACCAATACGAGAATGGTCTACAGTTATTTTTAGCTTTATAGGGTTTCTATTTTAATTTTTTTTAGCCACTTACACGTTGCAGTGATATCTTGACTTCTGAAAAGTTTCTGGTAGCTAGAAACCCTGGGGAGCTCAGAGGGGCAGAAAAGTGTTGGAGGAGGGCAGCGAAGGGTGGGAGGGGGCTCAGCACCCACAGCTGTTTGTCCACATGGTGCCTCTGCTCTCTGAGAGCAGGATTGAGAGAGCAGTATAGCAAATATCCTTTGGAAACTGAATTTTGTACTGGTGCCAAGGCTCAGTGGTCCAAGTCGGGGAGCTCCACAGCTGAACAAGGTGCCATGTGTCTGTGGTGTGGGTGCTTGGGCACCATGTTTGTTGGCCAAGCCTTGCTACAGCTCAATAGTAAATATGACACCCATTTCCCTCCCGTGGGATTTTCTGCACACAGAACTGCTGTGACACCACTTGAAATTATCATCTTGGCAGTTTCTTAAGCTATTTAATTCTGTTTTCACAGACTTGTTTTAATATGAAATGAACTGGCCTTTGCAGAACACAGAGGGACACAATTTCTGTGGATTACTGCACATTATGAGCCCTTATGGCTAAAATATGACCCTCCCTGTGGAAGGGCTTTACAGCCTCGTGTGGCTGCATGAGGGATCACCAGACTGCAGACTGCCTGCTTTTCCCGAAAATATCCTTTCTCGTTTAGACATTGCACATATTGGCCTAGACAACCTGTTTCTTGGATTTATCTCATGAGTGATGTGCTAAAAGCTGTAAATGAAAGATGACATAGGAATTACTTTCTGGGGATGAGACCTGAAAGGCATTTTAATGCATTGAATCGAAAATAGGCTTAAGATTAGGTCAGTGTCCCAAATCTGTCAGCAGGACAACGGATTGCTTCCCACCAGGCAAAGTATTTACCAAAGGGCTGCGCTGCACCACTTTGCATGTTTGCTTCTGTTTTGGAGAGTGCCACAATGTATTTGACAATAGACATGATCAACTGTTGTCTTGGACTTCCAGAGGGCTGACTTCGGCCTGATTAAGAGCCTGATTGACAGGGCCCCTTGGGAGATAGTTCTGAAGGGATTCGGCAACGCTGGGCATTCTTCAAGAAGGAAGCTTTAAGGTGCAGGAGCAGGCCATCTCCATGTGCCAAAAGATGAGCCAGTAGGGAAGATGACTGGCCTGGCTGAACAGAGAGCTTTGGCTGGAACATCAGGAAAAAAGGAGAGTTTACCAACTTTGGAAGAAGGGGCAGGCAACTCTGGATGTCTGTAATGATGTCGCAAGGTTATGCAGGGTGAAGATTTAGAGTATGCCCTAAAGATGGCGAATCTCTAGGAATCATGGTAGTTTGAACTCTGGATGGGTTTTGCACCTTGCTCAGTTTACTGCATCTGTCCTGCCAGGTACCGTAGCCCACATAGAGATCTGGATTGCTCCAAAAGAAATGAGAAAAAGTGTTAAGAGCTTCCAGCTGAACATCAGGAAACACTTCTACTGTGGGGGTGAGTTAGCACTGGCACAGGTTGCCCAGAGAGGCTGAGGATTCTCCCACCTTGGGAGATACACAAATGCCATGGACATAGTCCTGGGCAGCCTGCTCTGGGTGAGCTTCCTTGAGCAGAGGGGTTGGATAAGATGATCTCCAGAGGTCCCTTCTAACCTCAACCATTCTGCCATTCTGTTGCTTTGCTTCCCTTGCTCAGATTCTACCAAGCACTCCTGGCTCAGCCAGAACTGGGGACTCAGGCAAGGAGAGCATGGGAAATGCATGGTTTTGCATTTTCTGTTTGGGGCTGACGTTGTCAGGAAGGAGTCAGAATTTGTTCACTGAACTGCAGGTTCCCTTCTTGAAGTTAAATACACTTCTAAATGTGATTAAGGCTAATAACTTTTACTGTCTTCAAACCTTTGACATTTATTGTTGTACTGTCCTCTGAAAGCTGACTTTACCAAGTAGCAAAGGCGATGTTCTGTGTCAATTTTTAAAATGCTAATATGAAAATGAGGAAACTAACCATAACACAGCTCAGGACAGAAACATTTCAGTGCTGATTCGTGTGTAAGAGCGCTGGGAGAACCTTACGCATCTGACACAGCTGTCATTGCTGCCAAGAATAAATGGGAAAACAATTGGGTACAAAGCCTGGCTGGGAACAGGGGCAGGAGGTGGGGTGGGGAATCAGAGGTTCACATCTGTTGTGGAAGGTGCTGTAAAATGTTCTAGCTGTGCAGGTAAAACTCTCCCTAGAAATAAAATGACATTAGAACACAGTTGTGCATTCAATGTTTAACTTAAAAGACAAGAAAAAAGCCACAAAACCTCTAAATGTATATACACTCATCAACACATCAAACTTTGTTACAGTTATATTTGTACTGGATACAAAGTGATGTCTCTGTAATCCTTCTTTTTCCACGTCCCTTAAGTTTTGCATAATAAATTCATAAAATGCTATAGAAGTGGATGCCAAAATAGGTCTCTGGTGGAATTTTGTGAGCATGCCAGAAAACATTCTATGGATGGTAACATGGGAGAGTGAGTTACATTACAATACTAAATGCAGGGTTTAGTTGAGAACACCAAAAGCATTTAAAATTGGGGAGAAGGGGAGGAAGGGGGAGTTGGACTTCCCAGTAACTCCAGACTGCTGGTCCCTATGGTAATCAGTAGAGTCCTCAATGCAGACTCTGTAAACATTAATAAAACAAAAAGATCCCAGTGTTCTAATATCACTTTTGGAAAAGCCTTGAAGACCTTACATGTAGCTTGTGTAATGTTGATAAAATATGTGAAATAATTTCAGACAGAGACTGTGAGCTGGAGCCACAGTTCTGGTTGCTAATATGAAACTGTACAAATGGTTGCAAAAATAGCTAAACTGTTTGTAATTAAAAATATATCAAGCAACGTGATTGTGCAATGCAACTACATTTCTACCCGTAAACTTGAAGTATGGGTAACACAAAAAACCCTTTTGCTTTAAACATAGTAAATGGGGCTACTGTATGCTTCCAGAATGGTCTGTTGGCATATAGGCATTGAGTCCTTGCATACAGTTGCCAGCTTGCAAGCGCAGTTTGTTTTTCTTATGGGAAAAATAATATCTAGTGTTCTTGCTCGCTTGAGTAGTGCAGCGTCCTAGGGCTCTTGTGCCTGCATTACTCTGCTTATAAGTACAAAGTAATGAGTGGATTATTGATTGTAGGGCAGTCACTATCTTTGACCCAGGTCCTGAGTAGAAGGCCTGACAATGGAGATTCTGTTCCTTTTTTATTATTATTATTATTTTATTATTATTTTGATTACTTTGTGGCTCTTCTTTTTCTTTCCTGGCTCTTCTCTTGCCTCCCCCGCTCCCCCTAACAAAGTCTATGTGATCTTTGAGGAATATTTGTCTCTTCTAACTTAACACATGGAGTATCTAAAACTAGACTTCAAGTTTAGAGGTAGCAGCAGTGAATTTTAAGAAGCTGTATAACGTGGTAATCTCTGATTTGGGAGTCTTGTCTTGGATGTGTTAGATCAGTTGAACGGGGGGACTTGGTTTTGGTTGTGTTGATGCCCTGTGACGATGGATCAGTCCCTGTGCAGCTGAGCTGTATTCAGAGGTGCATGGCAAAAGCCCAGTATATGACACCCCTGTGCCAAAAGGGTGACTTGTCCTGACTGGACAAGAAGAAGTGACTTGCTGTGCCTGAAGGTAGACAGTGCAGCTTCAGAGGAGATGGAGATTTTAAATCCCAGAAGGCTGCTCTGCCAAGTGCAAAGGGGTGCAGCCTTACTCCTGTGTGGAGAGAATAGTACAGCTGCCTTAGCAGCTGGGGAGGACCTAATGAGTGAATCCTGATAGAACACAGCTCTGGGTGTTTATAACCACAAGACACAACCTCATGTTTGGTAGCTTTTCTTTGCGAGGTTACGTGGTTCCCCTGACAGGTGTCATGGCTCAAGTGTCTATGTTGCTCCTCGTGACTTATCTAAGGGCCGCAAGCGCCAGTGTCCCGGTTCCAGATTCTGCTGTGGGAGCTGGCTGCAAAGGATAAGCACACTTTCATATTGTATTGCTTTGCGTAGCTAGCCTAAAGCCACTGTGGCAACTTTAATCACGGCTGATGTGCTCAGACTCCTTCCCCCCCACTCTCACTCTGTCTCCATCTCTGTGGCTTTTCTGCTGCAGCATTAGAAATAACGAGGTTTGGTGCTAATTCCATGATGCTGTGCTGCTTAGCCCCAGAGAAGAGCAAAGCAATCTCTGAAGGAACTGTCCAGGTCTGTGTGAATTGGAAGGAGTAGAAATATTTATGAGAGGTAAATAAAGACTAATATTACATTTAAATTAATGAGAGACAGGCTCTGGAAATGAAACTAAGGAAAATAAGGTAATATGGTGGTATGAGACCTTTCTATCTCGCAATTGGATTTCTTTATTCTTGTCTTTGTGGATACGTAGCTTTCAGCTGTTCAGACAAAAATAAGTTTAAGCCAGTAAAACGGCAACTCTTGTTTCCCCATTCCCTGCACTGTTTTCCCTGAAGTGTTTTTACAGAATGATGTTGAGACTATTCTTTTTTTTTTTTTCAATCTAAATCCAGATCATAGAACCATAGAATCATTTACATTGAAAAGACCTTTAAGATCATCAAGTCCAACTGTTAACCCAGCACTGCCAAGCCCACCACTAAACCATGCCCCTAAGCACCTCATCTATGTGTTTTTTAAACACCCCCAGGGATGGTGACTCCACCACCTCCCTGGGCAGCCTGTTCCAGTGCTTGACCACGGCTTCAGTGAAGAAATTTTTCCCAATATCCAACCTAAACCTCCCCTGGTGCAACTCGAAGCTGTTTTATCTTGTCCTATTGCTTGTTACGTGGGAGAAGAGACCGACCCCCGCTGCCTACGGCCCCTGTCAGGTGGCTGCGGAGAGCGATCAGGGCCCCCCTGAGCCCCCTCCTCTCCAGGCCAACCCCCCCAGGTCCCTCAGCCGCCCCTCACAAGGCTGGTGCCCCAGCCCCTGCCCCAGCCCCCTGCCCGGCTCTGGACACGCTCCAGCCCCTCCACGTCCCCCTGCAGTGAGGGGCCCAAAGCTGAACACAGGGGTCCAGGGGCGGCCTCACCGGTGCCCAGCGCAGGGGGACGGGCACTGCCCTGGTCCTGCTGGCCACGCCGTGTCTGCTACAAGCCAGGATGCTGCTGGCCGCCTTGGCCACCTGGGCACACTGCTGGCTCCTGTTCAGCCGGCTCCTGACCAGCACCCCCAGGCCCTTTCCCACCAGGCGGTTCCCAGCCCCCTGCCCCAGCCTGTAGCGCTGTGTGGGGTCGTTGTGACCCAAGTGCAGGACCCGGCACTGAGCCTGGTTGACCCTCATACAACTGGCCTCAGCCCATCTGCCCAGCCTGCCCAGACCCCTCTGCAGAGCCTCCTGCCCTCAGGCAGATCAACACTCCTGCCCAGCTTTGTGTCATCTGCAAACTGACTGAGGGTGCACTTGATCCCCTTGTCCAAATCATCGATAAAGACATTAAACAGGACTGGCCCCAGCACTGATCCCTGGGGAACACCACTTGTGACCAGCCACCAGCGAGATGACTCCATTCCCCACAACTCTTCGTGCTCGGCTGGCTAGCCAGCTTTCAACACAGTGCAGAGTGCACCTGTCCCAGCCACCAGCAGCCAGTTTCTCCAGGAGATGCTGTGGGAGATGGTGTCAAAGGCTTTAATAAGGTCCAGGTAGAGAACACCCACAGCCTTTCCCTCATCCCCTAGGTGGGTCATCTTGTAGAATGAGATCAGGTTCACCAGGCAGGACCTGCCTTTCATAACTCTATGCTGGCTGGGCCTGATTTCCCAGGTGTCCTGCACGTGCCACATGAAGGCACTCAGGATGATCTGCTCCATAACCTTCCCTGGCACCGAGGTCAGGCTGACAGGCCTGTCGTTCCCCGGCTTCTCCTTCTGGCTGACCTCCAGTCTGCTAGGACCTGTCCAGTTTTCTGGAACTGCTGATAAATGATGGAGAGTGGCTTGGCAAGCTCCTCCGCCAGCTCCCTTGGTACCCTCAGGTGGATCCCATCCAGCCCCACAGACCTGTGCACGTCTAAGTGGAGCAGCAGGTCACTGACCGTTTCCTCCTGGACTGTGAGGACTTCATTCTGCTCCTCCTCGTCCCTGGCTTCCAGCTCAGTGGGCTGAAGTACCCTGAGGGTAACGGGTCTTGCTATTAAAGACTGAGGCAAAGAAAGAGTTAAGTACCTCAGCCTTTCCCTTGTTCTCTGTGGCAATGCTCCCTGCTGCATCCAATAAAGGGTGCAGATTATTCTTGGGCTTCCTTTTGTTTCTAATGTATTTGTAAAAATATCTTCTGTTATCTTTTATGGCAGTGGCCAGCCTGAGTTCTAGCTGGGCTTTCACCTCTCCAGTCTTCGCCCTGCATAACCTCACAACATCCTTACAGTCCTCCAGAGTTGCCTGCCCCTTCTTTCAAAGCCGATAAACTCCTTTTACGCTGCATTCCAGCCCAAGCTCTCCGTTCAGCCAGGCCAGTTGTCTTCCCCAGCAGCTCGTCTTTCAGCACATGGGATGGCTTGTTCCTGCATGTTTTAAGATACCCTTCTTGAAGAATGCCCAGCCTTCCTGAACCTCTTGGCCCTTCAGGACGGTCTCCCAAGGGACCCTGTCAATCAGGCTCTTAATCAGGCCAAAGTTGGCCCTCTGGAAGTCCACTGATGACCCCCCTTCCTTAGTTCTCTGAGAACTGAAAACTCTATCATCTCATGATCACTATGCCCAAGACATCCTCTGACCACCTCATCACCCACCAGTCCTTCGCTGTTTGAAAACAGCAGGTCCAGCAGGGCATCTCCCCTGGCTGGCTCACCAACCAGCTGTGCCAGGGGTTTATCTTCCACAAACTCCAGAAACCTCCCAGATTGTTTCCTCTGCTGTGTTGTATTTTCAGTGAACATCCAGTAAGTCTCCCAGGAGAACAAAGGCTAGAGATCATGAGATTTTTCCAGGGTGCTTGTAGAGTATTTCAACTGCCTCTTCATCCTGGCTGGGTGGTCTATAACAGACACGCACCAGGACATTTGCCTTGTTGGCCTTCCCACTGATCCTTACCCATAAACATTCAGCCTTGTTGTTACCACCATTCAGCTCCAGGCAGCTGAAACACTCCCTAACATTCAGAGCTACTCCACCACCCCTCCTTCCTTGCCTATCCCTTCTGAGGGTTTGTAGCCATCCATTGCAGCACTCCAGTCATGCAGGTTATCCCACCATGTTTCTGTGATGGTGACTCTCTACCTGCTGCATGATGGCTTCCAGCTCCTCCTGTTTGTTGCCCATGCTTTGGGCACTGGCATAGATGCATTTCAGCTGTGCTATCGATCTCACCTCCAGCCCTGGCATGCCTCCCTCCCATGCTCATCTCTAGGGACCCTGGTTTTATTCCCTTCCCTCTTCAAATCTATTTTAAAGCTGTTGCCATGAGCCCTGCTAACTCCTGACCCAGGATCCTTTCCCCACTTTGAGACAGGTGAACCCTGTCTGTTGCCAGCAGGTCTGGTGCTGTGTAAACTGACCCATGGTCAGAAACCCCCAAAACTCAGCTGGTGACACCAGGCCTGGAGCCTGGTACTGATCTGTGCAATCTTCCAATTACACGCACCATCGTTCCATGCAGCTGGCAGGATAGAAGAAAACACTGTGCTCCTGATCACTCAACCAGTTGCCCCAAGGCCCTGAGGTCTCTCTTGATTGCCCTCAGGCATCTTGTTGTTTGGATTTCATTGCTACTCACTTGGAAAACCAGTAATGGATAAAGATCAGAGGGCTGTACCAGACAGGGGAGTTTTCTAGTAACATCCCTTACCCAGGCCCCAGGGAGGCAGCAGGCTTCCCTGTGGACTGGTCCCTCTGTTCCTCTCGGAGTGGAGTCACTGGTGACAACCACCTTTCTTCTTTTCTTAGTGGAACTGGTCATGGTGTGCGGAGTTGACCGACTCTCCCTAGGCAACTCTTCCAACCTGCACGGGCCTTCATCCACATCATCACTTTCCTGGCCCTCAGGTTCCAGAGCCTCATACTTGTTAGCTTGTCTGTCAATAAATAACAAAAAGTAGTTTTTTTTTTTTTTTTCTCTTCAGGTTGCATGAATTATGCAAGTATGTAGATTTTACAGCATGTTGAATTAATCAGTGCCTGCTGAAATTCTTACAAGGTATTTTAAGAGGCCACTAGGTTACTCAACATTGTAAATAATTTTTGTTTAAGGAGGTATGTTTAAGTTTACTTAAATTTGGTTTGATTTCTGAATCTACAGAGCTGAATCAGTAGCAGAGAACCTGGAGCCTGAGTTTATGGAGGGTTGCTCTGTACGTTAATTGCAGGAGGTGCCATCGGGTAGAGGGAGAGTGTTATAGCCTCATTCAGCGTCTTGCGAGATCAGTGCCATAGTGGCTGTGGCTACTTCTAGAATTAATATCTTCATCCTTTCAGATGCTATTCGCCACTGATGATGCTGTGACTGGGTACACAAGGAGCCCTGTGTTAGTCTGAAGTCATGATCAGTGTCTTTAGTCTTTACAAGGTTGGGAATCCGTTCTCCTCCCCACTGGTTAGAGAGCTTTTCAGCTGACACGGTAACCTGAGGAACATTGTATTTTGGTTTAAGGCTGGCTAATATTACCAGGCTGTACTAGAAGCTTTTTCTCCCCTCCTCCTCCTTTTCTTTTTTTTTTTTTTTTTTAATTTATTTTGTTTTGTTTTGCGTGGCTCACTTGGGGACTATTTGGAAAAAGATTTGTAATCTTAGCCTTCATCAGACCACACAAGTCAAGAGCCTGATCCCCTCTTGGGCTTGTCAGCAGTCAGCTTATTCAGGACAATGTGAGCTGTGGTGGGAGTGGGGGAGGCATGTTTTTAGCCCACACTTGTAGATTGGTGTCATGGGGGGCCAGCAACACCGTGCTGTTCGACAGTGAGGGCTCATTATGTGCCTGTCCCCTGTGGTCCCACAGCAAGGGCTTGAGGCTTCTGTTCACAGTGAATGGATGTGGGGAGGGGAGCGCTTGGCCTCCTTCAGCTCTGAATGCTTTCATTGAGACCTTGGTGAGAACGCTTCCCAACTGAGCCCTGTCGTACCCTCCACCATTTGAACTCTTTGGGATTTTGTGAGGGTGCGGAGGATGGGATACAGGCTGTGGAGGCCGTGACAGCCAGGGGTTGCATAGTGTGAGTATTTTTAAACAAACGCAATAGTCCTGAACTGACATGATGCCTACTTTTTGAGTTTGGGATGTTCTGTTTTAATTGGTGACAACAACAAAGGACATTATTAGTTGTACTCCAAAGCTCCCCTGATGCCACAAATCTGACTGTAGAGATATGTATTGAGACAGAGCATTTAGCAGCCTGGCAGAAGCGCAGTGGTAAGCGTTACACCGTGTTTCTTGCTTCTGGCTGTCAGTGTTCAGAAGCAGCAGCTTTCCCAGGGGGCTGACTAAGGCCCACAGCATTGTATTGTTCTCTTTACCAATTTCAGCTGGCTTCAGATCCATGAAGGTTTCTGCTGTATTCACAGCACCAGATGCCTGGCAGCCAAGTGACCCATCAGCCTCTGGACCCAGGCTGGTACCTTCCTTTAGAGCCGCCTGGCATCATGCAGCTGTGTCAGCTTGAGTCAGTGCTGGTGTGGTGGGTGCCTTCTGGATCACCTTGCAAGGGAGCACCAAAAGCAGGTCCTTTGGCATCTGCAAAAGCCACAGTGAGTGGAGCTGGAGCTCTTTTCTCATGTAAAGCCACACTCAGCAGCCTGACAGCTTCCATCCTTACCACAGCTTTTTATCTTCCCCATGCATCTTCCTGCACTCACCAGCCCCTCAACCCAGTCTCTGTCACCTACCCTTGGCACAAAATACCAAATCCCGTGCAATCCCTGCCTCAGCAGATGCAGGCAGAGTCTGCTGAATTGGAGCTGAAGCATATGTTGAAGTATACAGCTTAGTTTATAGTTTATGTAGAAATTCACATGCAGACACAGTTTAATGAAATTTAGCAGGTACGTTTGCAGCCGACATAAGAGAAAAAGACTGCGTGTTACAGGCTTGTCATAACACACATTCTACCACTTGAGCTGTACTGGCATAGTCAAACAGTGCAACTGCCCTAAGGCTGGAGAATAGCGCTTTGCCTGCTGCAAGGGTGTCGCATGCGCTGCAGTTTGTCCGCATACTGCCCGTGAGACACTTGTGACAGTGTAATTCTGTTCCCGCTGAGAGCTGGCAGATTCTTGTGACTTTCATTAGCTTTTCTCGGGATCTTTTTTTTTCTTCTTCCTCCCCTTTGCATACCCCAAATATTTATACTTGCTAACCAAACATAAGCTGATCTTGCAACTGGAGTGGAAACCTGCAAACAGCTTTGCTCCTGAAATTATTCCCAGCTGAAAGGCTGAGGTGTGCTCCGCTTCCTGCCCTGTATACTAGGTGGAATAGATGTTCTTTCATGGCTGCTCTAATGCTCTTAGATTTCTTTGGTTGCATAGAGGTTGGGGGCACTCAGCACCTTCTAAGATTAGGATTTTGACTTTTGTGGTGCGTTTTTGTTTGTCTCTAATATTTTTGTACAAGCATAAAAATGGAATCAATATATCTAAGCTACTGTGCGTGAGAAATGTGTGGAATATGGGGGCATCAGAAGTGATAAAGTTCTAGAGAGAAGTGTATTTACAGCTACAAATTTCACTTCCAAATAAAAGTCTTTGATATGTTAAATCTCATTTTAGGGGTTCCAGGGATCACAGGCAATAATTACAAGTGATTCCATACGCACAAAAGAAATTAAGCAAAACCATAATTAGACAATTTGATAATGAGATCATTAACAAGCTCTTAATATAACTGTGTTAATGGAAACAGCTATAAATACATAACTATATCTGGTTACCGTCTGGTATTACATCAAAGCTGAGGAGCTTTCAGAAGCAAATGTAACCCACCCTGAGATAATGTAAAACTGTTAGGAAAAAACATCGGTGGGTTAGGCTGGGATTTTTCTTTTCTCAGTTCACATTATTAATAAAACCAATACCAAGTTCTAATAAAAATAATGAATTACGTCATGCACATCCAAAGTGGTAAGTACAGTGGGATTAGTGCACAGTGGGATTAGTGCACAGAGTGAGGAGGGGCATCACAGCTGAGGGGCAGGAAAAAGGTCAGAGGGTATCTGCTGGATCTGGGAGCTGTGTACCTGATAATCCTGCTGAGCCTGAGGCTGGACTCCAAAAAGCTGTGCAAACCAGGGGAGAAAGCACAGGCATGGTATTGCTGGCAGGAAAGGAACAGGATAGTTGTGCTTTTCCCTCTCCAAGGAAAAAAGGGGATTTCCAAGAGACTGAGTCATTGAAAAGTAGTTTGAGCTGGGACACGATGGGAGTTTGAAGAATCCTGAGGCAGGAGCAAGCAGAGCAGCCCTCTCGTGGGTGAATGGCTTGGGCTGAGAAGGAGGTGGTAAATGATAAAAGGCCAAATGTTACTGGGGGAGGAAGATGCAGCAGATCGAAGTGAGACTGAGAGCCTGTATGGCTAGACAGCAGGGGACGTTTAGCTGCCTGTGGAGCAAGGGGCTGTCAGCACCTGGTATGTGGCTACTCTTCAAAGCAGCAGCTCACTGCAGGCTCGGTGTGTGTCAAGGAGGATGTTTCAGACAGGTGCTGTCAGACTTCAGAGCTGCTTATAGGATGCTCTTGTGCAACTTCTGTCCACCTGAAACACAGCATAAAGTCTTTTGGGAAAGCAAGGTGGCATATGACACATTTATAGAGATGTGGTTTTTCTTCTAGGTTAGTAATCCCATCTTTGTGGACCCCATCAGTAGACCTTCAAATTATTTGTATCAGAAATTAGCTGGAAAAAAAAGAATCCTTTCATAGACCATTGTCTTGATTTCTCCTCTCCCTCTCTTTCACACCCCCCACCCCCCAACCCAATTCACACCATCAGCTTCAAGAAGGCATCTTGTCTTCTCCTTCTGCAACCTCAAGGGTTGCGCAGTGATCTGGGACTGTTCTCCACGGTCTCAGCTGACCTTCTAGCTTTCACACATCCCACTTGCCTAATTCTGGGTGTATTGACATGAAGGAGATAACTCCTAAAGAAGGCATGTAGTAGTTCTGCAGATGTCGAGGTGCATGTTCTTTAGTTCAGTCGGGATAAAAGGCTGGTGGAAATCCCCAGTCAACACCTAGTGTGAGATATGACTGCTGCTGAGTGATAAATGCAAGTTTGTACGTAGCCTGGAACATTCTGCGTGTACAAAGATTTGAGAATCAGTGCAGAGGGGAGAATCACTTCTATTTCCAAATGGCATGTTTTAACAATGTTATCTATCTAATGCAAAATGGACACGTTAGAGAAGAGGCAAATACGTTTCACATTTTCATGTGCCTCTGACTGTGAATGTGCATGGGAGAAACTTCATTATTAGTGTGAAGTGACTGTTGTCTTTGTGATATACTTTCCCAGTGGTTAGAAACAAAATTAATTTCTGTCTCCTAGATGGCACACAGATAAGCTCTGTCTGATTTGAGTAAAGTGGAAAGGATTTTACTTGCAGTTTTGCTAAGATTACTTGGGTTGCCTGGTGTTTTCATATTCAAGGATATAAAAGAAAGTCAACTTGAAGCGTGAATTTCAAATGGCTTTTTTAAACTGCAGTAAAATGCTTCAGGTTTTAACTGACCATAATTAGTGCTGTACTAAGGCTTGCAATGCTCTAACTCTAGTCAATCCATATCCTTGACCTTCCCAAAGCCTCTCCAGTCAAGGTGAGAAGGGTGGAAATCTGACAGTGGCAGAAAAGAATCTAGAGTAGACCCTGAATGAGTGTCGCTAGAGAAGACCACATCCAAGGTGAACGGAAGGTAGCTCTGCTGAACCAGGTTGGAAACTTGATGTGTAGAGACTGGTAATTTTTTTTTTTCAAAAGCTGAACGAATTAAAAATACCAAAACAACCCAAAAACCAAAAGGGAGATTGGAGATACAAAGGTAAAGCTCTTTACCCATTGTCAAAGCCACCAATAGCCTGTATCAATCTAGTGATCCTCCGCCCCTGCCCCCTCCAAAACAGTGATTTTGCATGCAATTTAAAGATACTAATATTTCTTAGTGAAGAGAAGAGCATAAGAGTGAGCATGCAGAAATGGTTTACAAAAAACAGGATACAAAAATAAGCTGAATAGGACAGAACATTTTGATTCTCTGATGCATGTCCATTGTAGATGTGCTGAAGCTGAACAGACTTGATGAAAAATGTTACAAACTGAAAGGTTCTTTTGAGAATGCTAAGCTGTGAAATAAAAATACGTTTTTCTGATGATTATTCGCCTAAAACAAAAGGGATATGAACCTCCTGTTTAAAAACAGTTACAAGAGCTTTCCGCTTGCTACAAACCCCTTTGTAAATTAGAACAGCAAGCCTATAGCGTCACAAATACTGTCCTGACTTTCACACTCGTGCTGTTTAGTTACTATTCTCCAGGTGTGACAGCTGTTTGAGAAATCACTGGTTACAGTGTCAGTAGCAGCTCAGTGCTGGCATTCATCAAAGAACTGTACTGCTCTTCTCACAGGAAGAGCAAGCTAAACTCTGAAAATGCGGAGGTGTGTCAGAACAGTCATTGCTGCTGTAGCCTGGTTACTCAAAGGGGTTCAAATGATCTGTTAATTTGATGTTTATCAGAGCTTGGAATAATGGAAAGATTTGAAAGGATCAAAGAAAAGCTAATGTTATTCCAGTATTTTAACAGGTCTGGGCCATGTAATCATAAGTCAGTCATGCTTCATGCTTATCCTCGATGAGTTTGAAAGGGTGGGTAACAGGATATCAACAGTAAAGAACAATGTCTTTGTGAATGGCAATCAGAAGGATTTTATGAAAAAAAGGTATTATCGCATTTGCCCCTATGATGAGGAATGTGACTAAACATTTGGTTGATAAAGCTAATAGTTTGTAAGCTCTTGAAAGCATCTAATCCTCACATATTTAGGTCGAATTTGTAGCTGGACTCCAGCTGGGTGGAGAGGCAGCAACAGCAACCGAGTTCTGTGGGGTGACTGGATACTTGGGCGAGAACGTGTCTGTGAAACCTCTGGGTTGCATGTACGGCACAAGACTGCTTATAGCAATGATGCATACAGTACTAGGGGGTCAAGGTGAATAATCAGTCGAACACAAGCTCATAGTGTGCTCTGGTGGCTAAGAAAGCAAATGCAATCCTTCAACATTCAGACAGAAAAATACAAAGCAAGGAGGAGGGAATGGAGCTGCTTTTTTCCAGCACAAGTGATGAGGCTTCGGCAGTTATGAATTTGTTCCTATTCTTTGTGCTGTAAAAAGGGTGCTGACAAATTTTGTCCATTTGGCAACGGCTGAGTTTGTCTAACAAATAGCTGTAGAGGAAGCTTCCCTCCAGGATACCCTGTGCACGCTGTGGGCACAGATTCAGTCTGGGCTGCGAGAGCTCTAGACAACTGCATAGCAGAGATCATTGGGCAAGGCTTGGATTTGCACCACTGAATGTATATTTAGATTTTCCTGCTGCTATTTCATCTCTTCTTCCCAACTCAATTAAAAATCTGGCTGCTGTCTAGCTATCAAATGCTAACACAAACACCTGTGTGCCAGATGTGTACAGCTGTAAGTCTGTCAGTGCTGATCCATCACCACAGCCATAAGCCAATCCATGGAGCAATTAGAAAACACTTTTTTGTTTTCCCCCTTCTTCTGTCCCTCCTCTCCATTTTCAATCCTATTTTTCCAGGGTTTTCTCTCTTCTGCATCCTGCTGCTGGAAGTTTGTAAGGTGAGTCTTGCTCAGACTTTCTGTCTCTTTCAGATAAGAAGACAAGGAGACTAAACCAAAGCAGCATATTTTTCTGGCTGCAGAGTAGCTGGTTTATAGTGACAAATGTTAAATTATAAAAGTCCAAATGTCAGTAGTATGTGCCAGCTCAAGAAAAACATCTTGAAAATAGTAATGTTGCAAGTGCTATACCAGACAGGATTAAGATTTGATTTTTTTTTTTTACCCCTCTCCCTGAAGAGACCTGCTCCCCTAGACGTGTTCTGAAGATAGCGACTGTAGGACAGGGAGCACTCTCATGGCCTTTTTGAAAGCGAAGGCTCAAGTCAGCAGCAGAAAACAGTTCTTCAGGTTTGAGGGACAAAAATGCTACTTAGTTAAAGAGGCAGGACGTGATAACACTGCGGAGGTTTTACTGTTGGTAAGACAGCCTTTTTACAGGAGCTTGCTGGAAACAGGCTGATGTAAAAACCCTCTTTCTTATTCCACTGTGCTTTCCCATGCCCTCTGTCTCTCCTTTTGCTCAAGTTCCTACTTACACATCTCCCGGACTGCCTCCTCTTTCCTCTCCCCAACATGTAGTAACAGTACTTCTGCTGGGGAAAGGAGAGAGTTTCAGAAGGAGAGGGAGCTGTGTTCTCCTTTTCTAGCAAAGATAAGTTAATTTGCTCAGCTAGGGGTGGTAGCGGATGGCTTATGTGGAGAAGACGTGTTGGGCATGAGGGAAGTCTTCTGTGACAGGGAGGGTAAGGCAGTGTGGTCCTTCCCAGAGGTGTCAGTTGCTGTGTACAGAGCAACAGAAAAAGGGAGGCTACCTCACTGCCCCTGCGTCTTGCTTATGTGCAACTTTGGCTTTTACTTCCCAAGACACTGCTTGTGCTAGCAGAGATCCTGCCACCTTAGATAATTCAGATGATTCAGTTTTTACTTAGCAAAGATAACTGGTTTTTATCCAAGGGTTCCAAGCTCAGTTTGATGGTACGGCGTTACTAATTCACAGTCATAGTGTGTATCCTGTCATGCTTCTTCGAGGAAAATCTCCCGTTGACTTCAGTTTATTTGAACATACTTTTGCTTTAACAGAAGTGGTGTCATTCAAACAGTAAGGAGCATTTTTTCAACTGTTGGGGCTCTGGAATGCTGAAAACAGCAAATCTCTGAAATGTAGCCTAGAAGATGATAGGATACGTTTATGTTAGGGTGCAAAGTCACTTGGAAAATAGCCTGAGTGCCTCTGGAAAGTAAATTTACAAGTATAATCTTTTTATTGGGCTGGAAAATACACCCTCAAGAGAGAAAGAACAGAGGGGATTCCTCCCCCCCTCCAAACAGTGACCAACCATAGACTAACAGGGTTGTGTTTAGAGCAGAGATGTTTGCACAGTCATGGAAAAGCATATGCTTTTTATCAGGGTGAAGACTTCCCTCCTACTAATTTTCTTAATTAGTTCTTTTACTCCCTGCCTGTGGAGAGTGAGAGTCTGGAAAACACAGTTCTGCCTGGGCAGAACTTTGGTTGTTGCTTTCCCCTGCTTCTCCCCTCACCTTGTGTGATGGATTACACACCAGCAGTCTTTGCTGCCTGGACCTTGTCAGAAACAAAAGAAGTCCGTGAGTCTTCCATGAGCATCTTCAAGCAGAAGCTGGCCTCTGTGATTTAGTTAGTATTGACTACTTTGTGTTTCCCTGAAGAGCAATAGTAATATTGGTGTTGAAGAACACGGTTTGATAAGAAGGTCTTGAGATCCTTTGTATAGTTGAGTTTTCTTGGAGGTAGAGCAATGGCATAGGGTTCCAGTGTCTGACTTGCTTAGGCTATAGTTGACCAAATCAGAGAGGCACGCACAAAATCTTACAGAGTATGTCCTACATTAGTGTCTGCTCGCGCTTTGTTTGCAAAAAAGTAGTATGTGTATGAGGTGTTTGCACATGGATCTATGATCAGCTAGGCTCTGTGTAATATGTAGAAGTGCAAATTGCTCATCGTGTTTCTTGCCCGCCTCACTGCCCACCAGCTGAGCTCTGCCTGCTTTCATCGTGTCTCTGTGTGAGCTCTGTGTGAAATTTGAGTATGTGTGAAACAGTCTGTGCTTCACGCTGGAAGTGCCTGTTTGCTTCCTCTGCTGAGGAAGAGGGGCACCAAGCTGAGCCGCAGGAAGGGAAGGGTTATTCTCTTTGTAGTCTGCTTTCTTAGTGATGGAGTTAAAATGTCATGAAAACTATAGAGCAAGGCACAGATTTACAAAGGGAGATGAAAGAGACGAGGATACTTCTTCATTACCTTACATGATCATGCAGTAGTGCTGTTCCTCCTCCTCTATGAGGTCAGGACCACATTTACCCTGATACAACCATCCATGTACTTCAGCGTTTCTTAACTAGTGCCTGTTCACTGGGTGCATTTTCACTGGGTAAAGCAAGAATTCCTCAGCATACCTGTCCGTGATGGGTGTCTAAAAAGCAAAGCTTCCTTTCTCTTCTGTCTTTCCCATATGGGTTTTCAGTTCCTCACCAAAGATGAGTTACAATGGAGAAGATGAACAACTAAATATAGCTGGAGTTGGTGTTTACTTGAGCTTGAAAACTGGAAGGTAATGGGAAAAGTCTCCTTGCAGCAAAGCTCAGCCTGCGCTCTGTTTAGTTCACTGCTTGCCTTGTGCATTTATGCTGCGGTCTGTGTTGTGACTGATATCCTGAAGCTTTCAGACCTCTTACATGCCTTCATTTGTTTATTATAGGAATAGGAGTTTATAGTAATGCTGTTTATACTAAAGATGGATGAACCATTACAGCAATAAGAGAAACCATCCTGAACCTTTGCCCCGAACTCAAACCAAACCCTTTTGTGATTTTTAAAGTTCTGTTTCAGTTTTCAGTGTCACTGCACTTTGTTCTGTCATGAGCAGAAATGAGTGCCAAAATATAAATGGTATTTCCAGTGTCAACCTCAGATTTCACAAGCAAACCTGCTCTCATGCCAGGGAGTGTGGGGTTTCTTAGACCTCACATGTTTCAGCAGCGAGTATAACCTTTCCAACTCCTGCTGCTCACTGCAGCTAGCGTGGAGTGCTTATCCAGTGGGGCTTGCCCGTCACTATTTCATATGGGAGAAGACACTGTTGTATGCCTATGGGACAAGATGCTGTTTATTGAACTAACAAGAACTCCTGGGGGAATGTGTGCAGATGATTGCTTGCAGATGAAATGCTGAAAGTGCTGTGTAGCTGCATTTCCCTGCTATTTGAGCAAGGGTGTAGTGACTGTCCAGCTTTGGCCTCCTTCCTGCTAAATGTGTTGTAAGCCTGTCAGCTGATGCTTCTGTGAAATTATAGTGGAGCTGCCCAGTGCAGAATAAGAAGGTAAATGCTCTTTTAGGCTCTATCAGATTTGTTTTGAGAACAAAAAGTGACTAGTGTGTTACTGGAACCTGAGTTTCTCCAAATTTATTTGCTGTCCTGTAGGCTTTTCTGTTTCATGTTCCAGACTCGGCTCCAGTGCTGAACTGTCCGTCTAGTAGAGTCTGATAGATTAGTAGAGCCAGTCTTTGGATCAATCAGTTCAGGTTGTGCCTGTTTCCCTCCTTTTGGCTCCTGAGGAGGAACAGTCTTCCTTCTTCCCTCCCGTCCTCCCTCTCTCTCTTTGTTTATTGTTGTATCAGAGAATGATCTGATGTTTGTTTTAACACTGAGATGAAGCTGAATTCACTGCTGTCCAGCACTCTTTAAAGCTGGTGTGCTACTTGAGTATTTATATCATGCTGACATTTGCTTACTTTAGAGCAGGCTTTATTTCCTTGGAATATTTATCATAGTATCCAGGAATTTCCATGTTGAACTGCTGCTGGACCTGAATGTTGTATATAATTACCTGGGTTCAAGCCCAGTTGCCTAAGGGAAGTTAACTTTCAAAGAACAACAGCTAGCTCTGTGGCATTAGCTTGCTGAAGGAAGAGCTGGCAAGGATTTTTTCCTGGACTGACGTGGAGCAGCCTGTAAAAAAGACTCACACCTCACTTCAGCTATATAGGTAGCTTTGTCTAGCTCATTATGGGAAAAGTAGAGAGTCGGTTCCCTGCATACCTGACATCATGGACAGGGTGCCTATATCTGATGTGATCTGCTGACCTAGTTATGGTCTGGGTTGGAAAATAAGATTTGACATCTTTTGCATCCTGTTTTTTCCCCCTGATTTCCACTAGTCCCTTTTCCCAAAGGGTAAGGGGGGAGGGTTGGTACAGAATCCAGTTCCTGCCTTCCTGACACACTTTGATGCTCTGACCCCCTTTGTGCATAGAATAGAAATGACCAGCTTGAGGCTTGATCAGATCTCAGGCTCCTGTTGTTTCCCATCAGCTTATACGACTCTCTTGGGCTTCTGGGCCTAGAACTGCTCTTTTGCTGCTAAGCATAAAAAGGCACCATGATTTATGAATCAATTAATCACTGCATGCTGAGGAGCTGTTCACGGTAGTTAAACAGTGAAAATAAAATACTCGAGTATATAATAAAGACGGATCATAATGAATATGACCCTCTATCAACGAATTCCTTCCCGCCCTGTATTTTACCCCCTACTCATTCTTCCCCAGGGCAGCCAAACTATCAATACATGAAATTTGTCTTTCTTGGATGGCATGGCGTTCATCAAATTACTTGATAAGGGTGGTGTCTATTTCTGTGATTCCCCCCCTCCCGCTCCCCTCCCCAGTCTGATTTCAGTGGCTGATAAAGCCACAAAGCCAAAGAGAAAAACAATTAAATAATTCTGATGCTAATGATTGTAAAGTTTTTTGAGTAGTCATAAGAAAATACACCAATAAGTCTCCAGACTTAAGGAGGGGAAGGTGAAGTCTGCACTGCCTGGTCTGTAAAACCACAAAAATGTGGTGTGAAATTTCCAAGAAATATTTCCAAAGCAAAACTGCACAAGAGAGAATTCCACCACGTAACTGCCATTGTTTGCTGTGTAACACACACATCATTGCTGTGTGTTTCTAAAACTGCACGATACTGTAAGAACTAAGCGAGTTTGGTCATAAACCCTTGCTGAGGCTGCTGTTGGGCTTCACAGCTTACTGAAGCACTTCGCGATTTTGGCCAGCACCCAATGACTGTAGCCAGATCAGGGTGGTGTATTGCTCTGTGGAGAGCACCAGTGACTACCCATCACAGATCGACCCGTGAGGTAAGGGTATGAGGCAAGAGGTTTTAAACCTGATCATGTGGTTTTGCACCAAAACTACGTTTCCAAGAAGAAAATTATTCTTTAAAAGTTATTGACCCTATTTTCTATTTTTTTTTTTTAAATAAAATTACTGGTTTATTTTACATTATCAGCAGATACCCAAATAGTGGTAGAACATTTCAGTAACAGAAGTTGTCGATTTTTTTCTGGCTGAAAAAAATGTGTTCTTAGTAAATGAAATGCCAAAAAGCTCTTGAAATATCCATCTGTTTTGAATTCTGAAAAGGATTTTGGGAGAGTGATGGTACTTCTTGATTTTTGTTGTGTTTATTAATTTTTTTTATTTTATTTACAGGCAGGCTTTGAAATTTTACATTTTTGTTGCAGAGTATTTCCTGGATTTTCTGAGCACCAAAAGCTGGCATTGATAGGTAGATGGATTTGTGAACCTTGCTACAAGCCCACTGGTTTTAGTGGAGTTGCTCTTGATCTCACCTGTGTAACTAAGAGTAGATTTCATTCAAGCCAGAAATTAGGTGCAGTGGTGTGAAGCAAGTTAATTCATTCTCTCTGCCATGCATTAAAGCTTGCAGTGGAATTATTATATTTGCCACTTATCAGTAGAAGTTAAAGAATTTTTTCTTTCCAACACAATCTAGCTTCTCATTTTTGTTCAGCTCTGCTGCTGGCATATGTTGACTGTATCTAATGGCCTTTGTTTGCATTCTAAGCTTATCTCATAAATTGGCTTTTGAAATGCACAATCAGCAGTAATAATGTTTCACTGTGGTGACCATGGTTAAACATTTCTTTCCTGTCCCCCCCTCTCCCTTTTCTGTTTGATTTTTAGGACCCAGGCTTCTCTTCGGTGATTCATGACAAGCTCCAAGTCCCCAATACCATTCGTAAGGCGTGGAATGAGAAGGACAACAGATGTGATGTTTGTGCCACGCACCTGAACCAGTTGAAGCAAGAGGCCATTCAGATGGTGCTGACCTTAGAGCAAGCTGCCAACTCCGAACATTATGATGCCTCGCCAGGCTCTCCCCCACCTCTTTCCAACATCCCCACGTTAGTGAGCCCCCGGCACATGGGCAGCCTGCAGCCCAGGGACTGGGCATACGTGCCTGCTCCTTATGCTACATCTAATTATACAGGCTTTATTGCCAACAAACACAGTGGAAAACCCAACAGTCTAGGAATTGTCAACGGGGTGGAGAAGAAAAATGGCTCTCCTGGACACCAAGCCAAGGTCAGCTTTCAAATGGCCACCAGCCCCAGCAATGGTAACGTTCTCAACTCTGTGGCTATCCAGGCTCATCAGTACCTTGATGGCACCTGGTCTTTGTCAAGAACTAATGGCGTCACTCTATATCCCTACCAAGTAAGTATTTTAAAATAACAAAATATGTTCATTTTCTTCCCATCAAAGCTTGACGTGGGCATGCTAACACTGCTTGCTCCCGTTGGGTAGAAGTACAGCCATTCATACAGTGAGCATCAGAGCAAGGAGTGCTGCAAATTCCTGTTACCCTGATAGGGTATTGAGTTGGGGCAGACACAGATCACAACCAGTATTAATTAGAACACCTTTTTTTAATTCAGCTGTTGTTAATAATAGAGCCAAGCTGTTGTTTTTAATAGCAGATAACTATTCATAGAGTATATGCAATTATTCCCTCACACAGTACTTTCGCTCATACTGCTTGGTTGGAGCAACAGCTGGGAGCCACTCACACTTGTTTACTTCCAAATGGAGAGTAGCCCTAGTGCACCACTGACGTCTGGGTTGGTATTCACGAAGTACCCAGAAGGTCTTTTGGTTCATCATGTACGCATACGATCTATAGTCTTTGTCTACATATAGCAGGCACTGCCTTCATTGATGTGTTCTAAGTGACGTGCATTCTTATTGGTGCCATTGTGTGCTGGTGGCCTTCTGCAGATTGGACCGATTCTTGGTGTTTTGGTATTTATCTGTTCTTGTGGACTCACTGGGTCCACTGGTCTCCAGAGTTTAGCAGTTCTGGGGAGATTTTCGCATACTTCTCAGCACGTTCTTTTCTTCCCCTCTGGCCTGCCTGCTGTTTTCTGGTACGCCGCACCCACAAGTACCTGTAGAACCTACCCACACCTGGGACCCCAAAGGGTCTTTTAGGACAGCAGGGTAGGATTTCTGATGCACTTAACTGCAGGTGGTGAGATTTTCAGAGTGCCCAAGCATTTGCAGATTGCGACATAAGCCTGTTCTTTCTGAATTTTCCCAGCCATCCCTGTTGGCTTCCTTAGGCACGTAAGTATATTTGGAAGTTGCTCTTTCTACTAAGTTAAGAACAGATTGCAAGATAGAACCCTAAATTAATATTTAACATTTATCAGTATGAGTAACTGATATTACAGCCAGAAAAAAGTGATGTTATTCATAAGCATTAAGATGTTGTCATGCACCAAAGAAGACCTGGTAAAACCAGTAATGAACTACAGTAATTTTATCTGGAAAATATGTGACTTTATAGTTTTGTGGATTTATGCTCTAGTGAACCTGATTCATATTTGGGCATGCCAGTATGTGATCATAGTTTAATCTAAGCAAAAAATTAAAAATATCTGATTGTTTGATCTAAGAAAAAAAACCCTAAACAAGGAATGCACATTAAGAAAACTGAATAATTAATTGTATTACAAAAATCAGTTTTATTGCATTCACAATCTTTGAGGTTCATCTTCTATGAAAATGTGGGTTTTGTTTACTTTTTAATAATGGTCATGGTTCCTAAATGGTTCATTTTGTCTTAAAAATATTCACTAAGGAGAATCTAATATTCAAAAGTTTCTGGACTGATCCTGTAGTTTGGCTCCAGTTAGATTAAGGACTTTCCCCTACCATTTTTCTCTCCTTTCAGAAACCTTGAAATAGAAAAGGCACCCCACAAAAAACCCCCAACCAACAAAAAACCCAAACCAAAAAACCCAGACAAACTGAAAAAAAAAACCAAAGAAACCTAGCAATGTTGGTCCATGATGGACTGTGTTGATATGATAGTGAGTTTTATATTATCTTTAAGATTCCACCTTCAAATGTTAAAATTCTCACTTTACTCAAATGTCACATTTAATTGCCCAGTCAAAGAATAATGATAGCTTTTGTCTTTAAACACATTGAAAGGATTATAGTGTTTGGTTTTGTAGTATCTGTATCCAACGGGGAATTAGTCAAGTAAGAAGAAAAACTTTGAAAGGTAATTAATTTGTGATTTGAATTAGTAGGAAGATGCGAGCTTTGCTTTTTCTGCTTTTGTGTGCAGAAACCAATCTTATTTGCTACACATTTTGAGAATATTTTTGATCTCTCTCCTGTATAAATATATTTTTTTGTTATGCACTGACAGATATAGAACTCTGCTGGGAAGAGCACTAGGAAGAGGAATCTGCTATCTCATGTTAATTAGAACCCTTCTGATTTGAAGGTGAATTAAAAAAAAAAGAGGTGCTAGCTACTTACTTGCGAATGTCTATATATTAATTAAATTTTCTTGCCTTCCCTTAAGAACAGTGATTAGAAAAATCTCGCTGTGCATTAGCTAAGAGGAATAGAAAATAATTTATTGGGATAAAAAGCCTTGTACTTCACGCAGGGAATACAGTACCCTTCTACATCATAATCTTGTTAAATTGATGCCCAGGGAGGAGTCAGTCTCATGGCCTTAGACATAATGGTGCCTGTAGTAGACACCTCCTATTGTAAATCAGTTTTTGTTAGACAGTTTAGATAACTTGACAGAAATGGTTGACTACCTTGAAAACAGGCTGTGTTTCTTTTTGAAGTATCACCAAAAAGAGAAAATTAGTTTGGAAGTGAGATTCTGTGGCTCAGAATTGATTCATGGCAATTTTAGGCACCAAAAAGCTTTCCTACTCTTGTTAAGTTCTAGGATGTTACTCCCTTCTTAGGATTTTCCCCTCCAGATGGCCTAAAATTAGAACCTTGCTGTGGGGAACAAATTTCAACTTCCATTTCAGTTCTGGTAGGGGAAAAAACCATTAAAAAATAAAATGAGTGTTGTGATATTGTAGGGCTCAGCTGCTGTAGTAGTGTAGGTGAAGTCTTAAATGACACGCCACTATTTAACTGCTTTTGCAAAAAGAGTAATTACTATCAAGATTAAGTAAAACAAATGTGAATTTATGCATTACTGGATTTAGTAATGTATTATACGCTTAAACTCTGAAAAAATAGAAGAAATAATACTATTTTTTAACTGGAGATGCTTTTCAGATATAAAAGAAACTTGCTAATTGTTTCATAGAGGCATTATGGGGACTCACCCGTGGAGTCTCTTTAAGAATAAGCCAGAGAGACGGCTGCTAGGAGTTGTTTAGGCAAAACTGGTCGCACCTGGAGGTGAGGAGATGGTGTAGATGACCCCTTCAGTCTCCACTGGGCCTATTTTTTTGTGTGATTTCATATTTAACCACCCCTTGGCTAGCCAGAAACCAAGATCTGGTTCCAGAGACCTGTCTGTCCCCTAGGTCTGGCTCACAAATGAACAGCTGATGCTGTTTTCTGGAAGGGCCTGAGTCAAATTTTGCTGGGAAGCGGTCCTTTTACAAAACAGGGGGGCAGAGGCAGGGTAAGGGGATTGACTGATCTAAAACAAAAAGTATGGCCTGTTAAAACCTCCTGTGAATACTGGAAAGTTGAAATGGTTACCTGGCCAGGGGAAAAGTGACCTCTTTGGTTGCATACAGGTAGGAAAATATCAGCCAAAGTTTAATAGAATTTGATCCAGAGCCTGAAAACTGTGCTTTTTCAGTCATCAGCAGGTAGCATTTGTATATCCTGGGGATCAGACTGTTTTAACACTTGTAGAGGCTTTCTGTTGATCTCTCCATCGCTCAAAGGGATTTCAATCCTTCCCTGCTTGGAGAAAACTCATTTAAATTAGTGGTGAGGTTTTACCTGAGAAGGGCTGTAATTATTTGTGCAGCTGCTGATGTGAATTACAGGATACCACAGTGTTAAATACATTTCTGTTGCTGACCAGTTATTACAAAACACTTCTGAAGAAAAAGAAACCTTTGGGCCTGGGGTGCTAATGTAGGGGCCAAAAGTCTAAATACCTTGATGAAACGATTGCTTCTTGTCATTTTTGTAGAGGATGCGATACCAAATTGAGTGCATAATGTTTTCAGTACTTTACTATCCAAAGCTGCTTAAAGTAGCTGAAACAAAAAGACCACGTTAAAAAATGAGATAGATTTGAGTCCTCAGTAGGTCAGGCTGATTTAGGGTTTGCTTTCAAAGGGAAAGGAGTTGAAAATAGTGACTAGATTAAGCTGGTTACGCTAAACCACTTTTTCTGGAGTAAAAGCTCTCCATTCTCTAGAAGTAGTTGTTCCTCTTTAGAATGGGCACCCTCTTTTAACCTAAATTAAGTGCATGGCTCTCGCATGCTAGTGTGCATCTAAAGCAAAAGCATGGCATTACCTGCATTGTGGTGTGAGGTGCAGAGCATCAAATGGTGGGCATTTCCTCGGTCCTCTACTTACCTTCCTGGATCTGCATAAAATCTCTTCATGTCTTTAAGCAGATCATTTAAAAAAAAAATTGAGCACAGCGTGTTTCGTAGATTTGAGTGACAGGAAGGTAAGAAAGAACCAGGGAACTGTAAAGAACTGTAAAAGGCCAGCTGTTCCAGGAACAACGTGAGCTATGAAAGGGAAGGATGAGTAACAGAAAATGTGGCTGCTGGTGTGGGTGAGCACCTCCTGCTTCAGACCTTGAAGTTGTGAAGTTTAAATTTGGTAAGGAATAAGATAGTGTGTGTAAGGATTTGAGTAGGGGTATTATGAACGTAATGATATTTGAGGAAAAAGTGTTCCTTTCTACCCTGCACTTAAAAAGACCCTTTTGACCAAAAGTTTGGAAAATGAGATCTTAAACTACTGAGAGCCTCTTGGCCCCAGGCGTAATGATCTCAAACCTATTCAGAGAGTTATCAAAGGCTTTGTTTGTGTACAGTTGATGAAAGCCTACAGTATGTGCTTTCTGTTTCCTCTTTATGTATAATGTGTGTTTAGAAGAACACTGTTCTCTGAGAAAGTACCAGCTTGTTCTGGAGTTTTGCAGTGATGAATGATTTGTTTGGAGTTTACTTAGGTCATGGCTGTCTCATAACACATCAGTTCTTTCAGGCGCAGGCTTTTAAAAAGAAACGTAATGATTAGAGTTGGGTGCGAGATGGAGAGTTCAGATACAGAGCCAACGCCTATGTGTGGGGTATTCCCAACCAGGATTTTGATTCCAAGCTTTTTTTCCAAGTCTCTGCTAATTTATTTCTCTTCCACTTGCTGCTGCTTCTGTTGCTTCTTAGCATTCAGCAGGCAGGATAAAGCTAAAATGTTAATGATTGCTACAGCAGTGCCAGGTAATTTAAGCAGCTTCTAAAGCATATAATGCAAGGTATGGAAATCAAGTTACTTGACTCATCTGAGGACTACCAGGTGTCTTCTATAATTATTCCATGCTTCCTACAGCCAGACCTCTTTTGCCAAAGCATCTCAGCAACAGAAGGAAAGGAGATTTGTGCACTGTCTCTTCTAGTACCATGTTCTTATGTGACCACACATGATACAGTATGAGACACCTAACGCAGGAGGTATTTTGCCTTTGTGCAGTTAGGTTTGGGTCCAGAATTTTTTGGATGGCTTATGTTTCAATAGCAGTTTAGTCACTGAAAGTATGAGATCCACGTCTGAGTTTAATGTCTCCCTGAACATTTTGTTCTTATTACTGTGAGCTTGTGGGTGATGGTGCTGAGCAAATGTGTGCAAATTCTTGCACTGATATTTTTTTTTTTTCCATTCTGTGACCTGGACTCTTCACAACAAAGTAACTCTGTAGTGAGGCTGTAGATTGAAAATGCAGGAATTTTATTTCCAAAGATTGTTTGACTGGGCCAAGAAACAGATTGTCAAACATGCATTGGCACTAAAATTATATCCCTGCTTAATTATCTCTGTTGCCCTCTTCCCCCATGCATTAGTTATCTCTGAAGTTGCTTTCCTCTGGCTAAAAGCCTTTTTAAACCACATCACTAATAATTAGATATGACCCTACTAAAGTCAGTGTATGTCATCAGCTGACACTTTACCATGATTGTTTGATCCTTCAGCGTATATATTACAGGAGTTGGTTATTTGTATTTCATTTCTCCTGTCCACCCCCTCAACTAACAGCCCAGTTGTATACTGGTTCTCTTATATCATCAAGGGGGGAAACTGAAGTCTATGTGAACTGCAGGAGGGGTTTCTTTTTTTGCATGACTGTGGTGTGATTTGATCTCTTACAGCATTTTTATGCATGGCTTAATGACCTTAGAATCATTACCTTTCCTCCTCACGATACTGGGGTGACCAAGGGAAGAAAGAGGTAAAGGGTATCCCATGGACCGAAAAGAGCTAAGTAGGCTTATCCTATGAGTGTGAAAACCCCATGACTCAGCTGTGATGCGAGGAAGAAATCTGTGGACTGTTAGAGGAGTGAGTTAATCCTGTAAATTAGCGAAAGCCAGAAGATCACAATTAGTGAGGATTTGGAGTCTTGGTTTCCTCCCTTGCTCTGTAGCTTAAGGATTTTGTCCACATGTGAGACTAGTTTCTTTTCTGAAATAATAGGTGATTGCTTGCATCATTGAACAGAAGTATAACCTGAGAGGAGGGGAGATGTTTTAATAGTGAGACAAATGATGTAGAGATGGGATGGAGAGAGGGAGAAGGCAAACCGATACATCAACACAGAATTGTCCCTGTGTTTCCCATGCTCTAAATAAGGTGGCACAAAATCAGAGAGAAAAATGGTCACTTCTGCTTTATTTCATATTTCAAGAACATAGAGAGTTAAGTTAAAAGACAGCCAGTTTGGAAGTGAGAAGAGGAAATATGCTTTTCGTGCAATGCACAGCTCTGTGGAACTTATTGCTGTGGAAATAGCATTGAAGCCAGGAGCTTAGGAAAATTCATAAAAGGATTATGTGTTTATGTGGGAAATAAAAAAAAAAACCCTTATTTCTGATATTAGCATAAAAAAAAGTGAGAGATGAATTTCCGTATAGCAAAAGGCAATTGGTATCTGATATTCTACGGAGAAGGTAAATACATCGAATATAGAGCTAAGGACTAGAATTCCTGGAACTACCACTGAAGCTTTTCCAGGTGTAACTGGGCTGACCGGGAGAAGGCCGCCGATGTACTTAGTAAGCTCTTAGACTCTTTGTTCCTCCGTTCTGGAAGTGGCCCTGGAGTGGCAGCTGGAGAGAGAGCCTAGATTAGAGCCTGAACCTGGTGAAGGATAAACACCAGATGACTGGTGCTGCGTTTTGGATGGAGGCCTGTGGTAAACAGATTAATGAAAAGTGCTTTTCCAACAGTTTCAATAACATTGCCAGAGTTCAATGTAAGTGGTGTACATTTCAGAATTCTTTTAATTTTTTTTCTTACTTACTCAAGTGTGTGAAGGCTCGCGGCTTCTAATAAACTCTCTTGGGCTGAATCATTCATATCAGCAACATGTTGGTCTTTAACACTGCGTAAAGATTCAGTTGTGGCTGATATTCGTTCTATATCTTGCTGTTGTTCAACATCTGTTGCAAGAAGAGAGAAAAAAAGAAATGTACAAAACCAAGGGTAACTAATTCTAACTGAGATGGGAAGAAGGGGTTGACAAAAGAATTAGAAAGAAACTTTTTAGGAGTCTCCCTTTAGATTTCCAAGGGATACCACTTGAAGACACAAATCAATGTATTGTCTCCTTGACTGAGATATTTGTTTTTCACCTTGTTTTACATAAATGGAACATAGAATTAAGATTAGATTTAGGAACATCATCATAAATTTTTTTTGTTGCTATTTGTAAAATCCTCTTGTAACCTTTGATTTTGCTTAGAAAAAAATCTGGGCTTTTAAATATGAAGAATTTTATTACTGTGCAAAGAATAAATTGACAAAGCTTTTTTCTTTGATGCTATACTGTGCTTCTAGGAAGTAAGGAATAAATAGCTAGAGGCTGATGTAACTCTGAAATGTGTTTCCCCGCAGCTATCATGCAAAACCATCGTTTTCTTTTCTCTAAACTGTTTCTGAAACAGCATCAGAAACGGAGCACCAAATTCTCTGTTGGGATAGCTCTCTTCAGTTCAGTGGATTTGAGTTAAAGTGGCTGGTTGTTCCCTTACGTTCCAGAGTATTGTGAACTTGAGAGGTGGGTGTTGTCCATGTAGGATGCATTCAGGGCCAGCCCCTCTTCCATCTTACGCCAGGATAATTGCTTTGCGGTTGACATGGCTACATCGGTTTAGTGCAGACAATGATGAGATCAACATCAGCCCTGAAGGTCTGATGAGCCAGAGTGTGAGAACAGCTGTGGTGATGGGAGCGAATATTGGTATCTTGCACTCCAGGTGGGCTCAGCTTCCCTTTGGGCTGGTGGATGACCATGCACCTCTGGTCTGACCCCACACTGAAGAGTCTGTTGGAACTGCTCCTCTTGAAACATGGAAGCAGAAGGCTGATCGTCCAGCAGCTTTTGACCTTTGAATGTGCCTAGCTGTGCTTTATGAAGAATAAGGAAGGATTACATCTGTACAGGGGTGAGAAAAAGCTCCTCCCGGCTAATGAAACTATATTTTAAATCTATAAATTCCACTGAGGAGAAATGAAATTGTACTTGTTAACCTCTCCAGTTGAATTCAGAATCACTACAGAGGTTGAAGGGGAAGGGAAGGCAATGAGCTCTCGTCTTTCAAGGGGTGGGCTGGTGCTCATTGTGCTTAATGTCACCAGCAGGAACATCTGTAGTTCTTCCTTGGAGTCACCATTACTCAGGTCATTAAGGTGTCCGAGGGCTTTGGTTTTGTAAACCAAGAAAGTGTCAGCTCAACTGGTAGATGCAAACGCCAAGTGACTAAGCTGCAACCAGTGCGAGGTAATGGTGGTATGGGTGGGAGTGCCAGTGAAGGGTGCCTGTTGTGACAGCTCTTTGAATCAGATACATGTCTGTCATGCTTCACTTCAAACTGGTATTTTTTTGAATTTGTGAAAGTGCAATATATATATATTTATGTATATATATGTTTATTAAACAGTGGGCTAGACTTATGCACAGGCTTTTGGCTAATGGGAAAAACAGAAAAAGAATTAAAGGTTAGAACTATGAAATCACTTCTGCTTCCCTAACTTCATTGTGGCCGAGTTGACCTACCATGGGTGCAGCTTGGTGTCACTGGATAATTATAAAACACACCTGTGATGTGAATTCTGCAATTACTTTACACCTTTTACTGCACTACCTATCACTTTGCAAGAAAGTCAAGGCTATTACTAAAAGCAGTGTTTAGACCTAGGTTTGAAAAAGATTTTTATATTAAAGCATATAGAGTGAGATTTTCTTTCCTGTATGAGGCACATAGATGATAGATAGGGTTTATTATTGCTTTTCTTCCTGACAGGTTTTAGGCGGCTGGAGCTAGACTGTGTCGCTGGATTTAAACACAAATCACAAGCATGATCGTCTCTCTATTTTATTCTTGTATATTTTCTCAGTTACTGCAGTGCAACGTAGAAGATAGAAAATTAACTCAAGCATTAGTAAAGAAATGATACAGAACACATCAGAAGGAAATGTATAGTAATGAGATATCATCAGTTCTTAATTGATCAGTCTCTGATCCCTGAAGACTCTCTGTGAAGTTCATTGCCAGTGTGCGGGAGGTAAAAATGGATGTAACATGATTCTCAGTTGTAGCATACAGGTATATCATAGCCGTGATCACTGACAAGACTGACAGGGAACATGCACTACGAAAGCTCTGGCTACATTTGGGCCAGCCTTCTGTGAAAGTCATCGTGAAGAATCTTGCAATGTTAGGTAGGCTTAATTAAGTCTGAGTTTGCAAGCTCGTGGAATATTTCTGATATTTTGCTTTGAAGTGGTGTAAACCAAAACTATCATTGTTTCTCCTGTTCAGCAAATAATATAACCAGCTGCTATTCAGGTGGCTTAGGAGAACACCACAGCTAAGTGTCCCTGGCCACCAGGCCTCCCTGACAAATTACAAGAGCATTAGAGGGTGTCCTAAAGCTTATCTATTTTATTTTATTTTTAGGTGTAAATAAATGCTAAATAAATGATCAAGTTGTTTTCATGTAAATAAGTGCTTTGGAGGGAAAAATCTAGTTCTCATGTTACCAGCTTTTGTTATTCTCAGCCCTAGTCAGCCATCACCAAGGGTCTTCACCTCTGTAATCCTAAATGCCTGGAAGTGCCATTTGCAGCCAGGATTTAGTAGCGATGCTGATTATCTCCTGAGCGTTGTCTTGCACTTCAGAGCCTTTCTAAAGATCCTTTTTAAACATTGCCAGGGACCAGCTTATCAAGATTTATTCCTACTTCTATAAAAGTAGGTATAAATGCAGACACCTGGCCTGATGATAGCTAGGGCTAGATCAAGATTTTTGGAATGTATGTGCAGGTTAGGTAGGCTAGGAGAGTTTTCCAGGCTCAGTGACGGGGATTTCTCTGTTCCCTTTTTCATTCACTGCTCAATGACTTTAATCATATATTGTGAGTATTTGCCTCTTCCTCCTGCCCCCTCAATGCTTTGTCTCTGAAGCAGGGACAGCTGGCACTGCTGCTGGGGGCTGTTAGTTCCAGGGCCTCAAGGCATATTATGCTATGAAGAATATGCATAATAGAGCACATTATTCCTTGTATGTTCTCCAGTAAAGGTGATTTCAAGTGTGGCAGCGGAGGCTTATTATGGCTTGGTTTCCTTTTGCGTGTGAGAGCAGGAGGGCACCTATTAGTTACCAGTGCTTGACAGAAATACTGGAAAACAACTGATTGCTCCTCAGCGTCCCATTTTAGCTGCTGGACAATTTCACATCATTTGTGAGAAACAAAAGATTGTTGTTAATGCTATTGCTGCTAGTATTCTTGTGCCCAATTTGAATACACTGAGTAGAAATGCCTCTTCCTAATTTTCTGGAGAATCCATAAATGGTACCACAGAAAGCCAAAGGACCTGTCAGTAGCCACAGCTTTACTAGAGCAAGAGAATGGTTTGTACTTAGGTGATGTCATGGTTTAACCTCAGCCGGCAAGCGAGAACCACGCAGCTGCTTGCTCACTCTCCACAGCCCGGAGGGCTGGGGAGAAGAATTGGAAAGGAATGTAAAACTTAAGGATTGAGATAAGAACAATTTAATAATGTAAAGAGATTTAAAAAAGTAAGAACAACAACAATAATAATTATAATAATAATAACAGCAGTTATACTGAAAAGGTGGGGAAAAAGAGAAAATCCAAAGGAAAAGGGAGAAAGGAAAGCAAGTGATGCACAGGACATCTGCTCACCACCTGCTGACCGATGCCCAGCCAGTCCCCAAGAACGATGCCCACCCCCAGCTAACCCCCCAGGTTTATATACCAAGCATGATGTCCCGTGGCGTGGAATACCTCTTTGGCTGGTTCAGGTCACCTGTCCTGGCTGTGTCCCCTCCCAGTTTCTTGTGCCCCTCCAGCCCTCTCTCTGGCAAAGCCCAAGAAACCAAAAAATCCTTGACTCAGCATAAACATCACCCAGCAGCAACTAAAACCATCAGTGCGTTACCAGCATTGTTCTCACATCAGAGCCAAAGCACAGCGCTGGACTAGCTACCAAGAAGAAAGTTAACTCCATCCCAGCCGAAACCAGGACAGGTGATCAGAGAATTTGCTTTCAAGACTTTTTAAATGTTGCATGGGGTGGGGAAAAATGAAATTCTACCAGGAAACATATAATGTAAACTCAGCTGAAAGATAGCTGGGGTGGTAACTGTATAGTATTTTGCAGACTTTAAAGTCCTTTCCTATAAAAGGACCCAGAATCCTTCAAGCATCAAAACTAAACCTTGGCAATACATTTGAAGGAAGCAAACTTTATTGTCCCATGCTTTATGTGTTAAGAAGCAGATGTACAGGAAAGTGGAAGTATATGCCTGAGAAGGGTGTTACACAGTTTGTGAAGAGTTGAGAAAATAACCTTTTCTTCTGTTACGCTCTGGGCAAAAAGGGCCATCTTGCAATTTCAGATGTGGAAGTTAGGTTTTCCTGTGCCTGCCTGGAAGAATAAATATCAGAGTGGATTACGAAACAGAGACATTATAAGGCTTCATAACAATTTGGAAAAACTTTGGAAACAAAAGAGACTGACTGAAAATATCTTGCTGGTTGATTGTTTTTATCTTCAAATATAGCTTGACCTGGAATTTTTATCCACTGCACAGAGTTCATATGCTTTACCATTTACAACAACTGCTACTGTGCTTTCGGAGAAGAAAAAACTTGAAAACAAGGGCTTTGCTTTAGAGGGATTCACTTGAAAGCATGCCCTTGGGAAAGAACGAGACTGCAGAAGTTTTAAATTGACCTCTGAAGTTTTTTAGGTTTTAGCGTCATTGAAACTTATTCTTTCAAAAAGCTTCTGAATCCAGGATATACCTTCCTTGTTGTTCACTCTGCCTTAATTCTTAATAAAAGTAGTTCCTGCAAATACTAAAATCCTGTCATCCTTGTACAGTGCTCTGTTTCCTCCTAGGGAAACTTCCATAATGCTATTCTGCTGGAAAATTGAGTTTTGAAACTGTGAACTTTTTTCCTGGAATTTTCATAATCAGGTATTGCTGGTGGATAGGAGTGAACCCCATGTGCAGGAAACCAAATGTCTGTAGGAACACTGTGCAGGAACGGGTGTGTGGGAGTCCTGGCCCTCTGGGTTGATCACAGGGCTAACCTGCACCTGTTGTACGTGGCTTCTGTCACCGTGGCCACTGTGAGCACAGCAGCTTAATAGTGGGAAGTATTTTGAGAATTATCCCTGAATTTTTTGGTTTAATGCATAAATAGTATGGAGAATTAATGGGCTAATGCATAAATATATTAATTCCACCTCTGACTCTTTTGGGCATCCTTGGTCTGATTTCTTTATTTGTGTGTGCATGTATTTATGTATATACATACACAAATATATCTTTTTCTTCCACTTCATTTACTTTAGGGAAGACTCCTATGCTACTTTTCCAAAAGGAATTGCTGATAAACTTCGGGATAGATTCTGATCTGGAATCAAATTCACTCCACTGGTGACAGAGCATCATCACACTTTTTCCATTTAGTTACTCTGTGCCATTCTGCCGATGTTAAGAAAATCTTAGAATTGGAGTCCTCGGAGTTCTGAAAGCTAATGGGGAGTGTTTCAGCCCCTCTTAAGAATACATGCTAAGCACGAGTTCTAGAAGTGTTTCAGGCTTGGCTCTTTATTATCCTGCATGTGGAATAGCACTCTACATTTTGCAGCGAGTTCATGCCCATCTTGTATTCCCTTTGTCCTAGTGTAAATGGCTGCAAGATGACTTAGTAAATGCCTACAGTAGAGCTCATGAAGAGACATGCGAGACCTTTTTCTTCACTTATACAGATTACAGCACTGCACTTCCACTGACCTGTAGTCAGTTATCCTTCTTTTGGCGTGTCGCTTTAGAGCAGAAAATCAGTCCATGATGCTCTATTGAAAATTAATTACAACAGCATAAAGAATTCCTTTCAAAGACTTCTGAAACTTTTACATTACAAACCCAGCAAACCAGTAGAAAGGGAAAAATCCAAAACATTTCATGTGCAAATAAAAACTCTGTGGAGTGCTGAAAGCCAAAATGAAAACTGAACATAACCATGAGGCATTTATTACAGTTCAGAATGGTTTACTAGAGTTTAGGCATCATTTTAGATGATGAGTCTGTTTGTTGTTGTAATATTTGGGCTTCATTAAATGCATTTTATTAAATCTATTGTAAATATGTTTTATTCCCAAGGGACCAGTTAATGTAATCTTCGTGTTTGCTTATAAAAATATTAACCAATAATTCCTGCACTAATTTTAATCAGTGTTTATTTTTAGACCCTACTGAAGTGCATTTTGTCAGTTCAGTTTATTGTGCAAACTCATTGGGGCAATAACTTTTTGTTTGTGTCCCATGTAGGAGAAGCTGTATATTTATTGTTGCTGTGGTTTAAAAAAAATAAAAAAAGTACAGAAATGCCATTTGAAGGTTATTTAGGCTGTCTTTTATGAGGAAAAAATAAATGTACCTATAAGACTTGTCTGTATACTTTCAGACAATTTTCTTATGTTGATATTCTCTCTTAACATTTTGATTTCTGACTGTTAAGATCTTTTAAGTTTTCCAGGTTGTCTGTTTTATTCTTCTCTCCTGTCTCTTAAGACGCCAACAGGAAAAGTGATCAAGGTATGTAGAGGAATAAGAATAAAAATTAGCAGATGTTAGTGGTAACAATTAGGAAATAATAAGCCTACAAGGACACAGAAATAAAGAAAATGACAAGGACCTTAGACGATTCACAAAGTACAGGTCTACATGAGATTAATATTATACAGAGACAGGCAATAATTTGTAACAAAACCTGGAAGAACATGCTGTTTATGCTCCCTGAACAAATTTTGCTGTGGAAGTATACAGAAAGTGTACCGATGAGTAAAGAGTAAATAACTGGCAGTATTTACTGTGCGCACTGCTTTCCAAAGTTAAACACATTAGGTAGTATGATGCGTAAGACTTTGCGTACGATGTCCTTTACGGCCCTTCTCCTAGATGGGAAATGCCTGATACAAGATCATTAAAGCTGTATGGAGTCTACCCATGGTTTGATCCCAGTTGTGTTTTACTGGAACCAAATCCTTGATGAATCAAGTGGTTATTATTTGTCCACCCAAAATCCTCACGCTAGGTTATACTGATGGAATCTGAAAGAGTTCTTTTGAGGAATGATTGCCATTTTTTAGTACTGCAGGTTATGGGTGTTCAATTGCTCCCTCTCCTGCCCTTGCAGAAAGGGCTGTAGAGCACAGCCAGACCACAGCCAGTGGCCCTTCCTCTCTATTATTCACTTCTCAGAACTGTATTATTCACTTTTCAGAACTGTGCAGTTTGAAAATATACATCTGTATTTTGGATCTTCCAAACTGATCACTAATTTGTTTTTTTTTAAAATGCCATCTGAGAAAGGTAAAGGGGTTCTGTGTCTTGGCATTGTCTAAAAAGAAAAGTCACCTAAAATAAGTGTTGAGGAGAAAATATTGTTCTTCATCTGACCTTATTCTAGCTGGTCAGGGGAGATGGGGATTGGTATTAATTATTAAGTCTGCAAGTGAATGTGCACTAAATTCCAGCTGGGAATGGACAGTGAGCATGCTTGAAGTTCTGAGTGTACAAGGGCCCTAAGGGGAAACATGGGAATGTGACCTTCATACTGTGAAGCTGTCATAGTGAAGATGGATTGTGATGGTTCCTGCAGACCAAAATGCAGATTACATATGCTGGGGAAAGATCATTGTGTGCGCTTGTATTCAATGCTGGGTGAGCTTCAGCTAATGTGGTGTTGAGCTAAAGCCTGGAAAACTGCACTCGGCTTGGATCCCTTCAGGACTTGCAAATCAAAAATGGCCAACTGAAACAAATAGTTTTGATTGAAAATGTGATAGAATGCAGAAAACGAGAGGAGGCAAAACTATGATTAGCTTGGAAAATAGAAGTGGCTAGGAGTATATGCAAAAAGCTGAGCGCAGTGTTGACTTAAAGAGCGCCATCGCAGGCGCAGAGCCTGATGCTCACAAGTTGACCTCTCTGTGCCACTGAAAGGGGACCAGAAAAGAGAGAGGCCCAGTTCCTAACGATTTACAGTGTGCACCAACAGAGCTTAATTGATGTCCAGTTGAGGATGTGCTCCTCCTTGGTTTTGCTTTCGTTAGCCAAGAGGGCAGTAAATCTAGAGCAAACAGAAGACAACATAGCATGACGTGGCACCTACTCAGCCTATAGAATTCACCCCAGGAAGCAGCTTCCAAGTGAAATGGTTATAGTTGAGTGAATTTTATGACTGCTAATAACAGCTGTAGCTACGCAAACTAAGGGAATAAGGCAACCAAATCTATGCTTTCAGGCATTCACCTTCAGGGCCAGGAAGAAACTGTTTCTGTCCAGCTACTGGTCTCATTTGAAGGCTCTTTTCATGTCTTCCTGTTGAAAATGATGGTTGTTGCTGTCATAAAATAATTTTAAAACCTCAGCAGGACATTTTTATTATTAACATGAAAGAAAGAGGTGTTCATATATTGTGACAGAGATTAGAAAGACCAACCTTGTTAAATTTATATAGAGGTCACTCCTGCTGATGCATAGCTTCTGCGGAGCTCCCTGGTTGTTGTGGGGTTTTTTTTGTTTGTGGGGGTTTTTTTGTTTTGTTTTGGTTTGGTTTTTCTTTAGCAACTGCATACTGACTCCTCTGGAAATGATACAATTTCATGGCAGGTCCCATTAGCACTGATAATTGTGAAATTAGCTATTGCCACATCTCCATGAAAGAAGGAACACCTGCAAGGGACTATTAATAGTAGGGACGGGGAAGGGGAAGGCCAGCTACACAAAGCCAAAGGGCAATGTAATGCATCATGTCTGTTACATTGTGAGATGGTGGATTGGGCCATGGTTTGTGCAATTCACTGCAAATGTTGACATTTTCAGCGTGGAGGTTTGCGGCTAAATGCTGTTTCCCTGTGGGGAAAAAGAACATAATATTGTTATGCTTTTTGACTGGAGTTGTTGACCAGTGTCAAGGTCTTACAAGTATTTGCATTGAAAAGATATGCTGTTGGCTTCTGAATAGTGTATCAGCATCTCTGCTTGTGGGAATGAAATAAGAGCGTTTCCTAGGACAGTGTAAGGCTCCCAGTTCCTTCCCAGTTGGAATTCAGCCCCCTAAAATGGCCTTTCTTGCAACACCACTCTCAGTACTTCTCTTGTTTTCACTTCTGCACATCTTCAGTGCATTTTTGGGCCAAGTAATAGCCATTCTCCCCCGTTTTCTTTTAGTCCCACTGAGCCCTTCTGAACAGACGTAACTTCTGGGCAGCTCTGCATTCAGCCTTGCGTGATGGCTGCTATTCCAGCTATCCTAGCCTAACCTGTGTTTGAGGACTCAGACACATGATCAGCTTGATAACTTTTAAGCAAGCTTACTAATTAATACGTGGGGACTGCAGATGCACGTTGATAGTTCACAGCAACTTTAAGATAATTTGACTTCGTTCCTTTGACTTAGCTCTAGAAAAGTGATTGTAAGATAAATCATTGCTACTTTGCGTTTGCCACAGGCTAAGCATGTGCATGTGGACAGCTTTGTAACTCTGCACACTACTTGTTTCTATGCCTGAGCTCTCGTAACCTCATACGATGTCAGTCAGCATTCAGAAAGAAAACTGGCTCCTAGACAGCATTATAAATGATGAGTTGAATGGTTCACCTGAATATGTGCAGCTTCAGTGATTTTAATTGCATTGTGAGCATTTAAGCCGATAACATTTTAAGAACTAAATTTCATGCAGAAGACTGGGTACTTTGAAGTTCTAAATGCTTGCTGTGGAATAGAGCCCAAACAGAAGAAGTAGAAAAGATGCTTTCTTCTTCAGGAATGAGACAAATTACTCCCTTTAAGATGAGAGATCTTACTGGAATGCCGGTAATACACTGGAAGATGTGTTGTAGCATTGGTCAAGCTAAACCGAAGTGGAGGGGAGGGATGCATCAAGTTAATGACTAGACACTAAGATGTGAACACAGTATTTTTTAAAGTTTTCTTTGTGGCCTGCAGGTTTCAGTGGATTTTCAGAAGAGCTGAGAGTACTTGGAGCCCTTAGACCTGTCTTGAGAGACGAAATTTAAGGTAGCATTAAAATGTGCACCTTAAGTTTTATTCCACTAAGGATGGATCAGGAAATATGAGACTCTCTTCAGTCCTTTCAGATGATGAGTTGTTAGTATTTCACTGAAGAAGCAAAAAAGAAAGCTGTGTAAGCAGTATTAACAATTTTTGGTGTCAGAGGTTAACTGTTATTTAATTGGTTTTCAAACATGTACTTCTATGTGAAGATGGTTTAGGAAAGTGTATGGAAAAGAATAAATCTTTAAACTTAGAATATTTGATGAGTTGAGAAAGATTTCTTAGTCTCTCTCAGATTTACCGGGCTTCTATATGGCTTGGCCCAAAATACGCCTGGCTTCTACACGACTTCTCTGCAAGCAGCTCTTTTGGATTTTTTCAAAAGTTCATTCCTCATGCAAGGTTCAAGTCCCCTGGTTCCTGCCTTTATAAGGTACATTACTGATAGTCTTAGGACCTAACACACAGAGAAAACAGTTTGTGTTATTGCGGTATCTGCCAGCACTAATATAATTACACTTTTGGCAGCAGTTTATAGAAAAGCTGATATTCACAATTTCTTTCTAATGGGGAAGCCACTGGAAAGGCACTAGTTTCTAAATTGATCCAAGGCATTTGCTAGATCCCTGGGCTCACACGCATGGACCTTTCCATGAGCAGCTGCATGAGAGACCCATCAGACGTGAACTGATCTTACCCACCAAAAACGTCAGACCTCGAGGTGGTTATGTGTGTGGGCTGAACCTGCATTATGCCACGTCCTTACGCCATAATCACTGCAGGAATCTCTAAGCCTGTCAGATTTTTCTCATACTGAAAATTAAGTAGTTGTCTCTCCTCATGTTTTGGTGGTAGAACTTGACCATATGTCTTTTAAATAAAGACTAATGATCCGGTTTGTACACCTATGTGTGGAGAAACTAATAGTGTTTTTTATTGCCTACTCTCTTGCTAGCTATAGAAAGAGGTTGCTTTCTGGGTCAATAATGCCATTTAAGTTAAGCCCACATGCTGACACACTCTGGTAGCTTCTGGAGCTGTTCTTGTCAACTGACAAGTGAAAGGTCAATGGCTCACAGATTGCTGTTTGTGATAGGGAACCGGCTACAGTGAGATTTGAACTTCTTATGATGTCTTGACATGGCTGTCAGGTTAGGAGCTGGTCAGAGAAAGGGAAGTTTGTTTTCATAACAAATATTACTCCTGCACGCAGTGAACGAGAGAGGCTTGTGCCTCAGCTTCTGAAGTTTAGTCACTTCATTTAGCTGCTGTCCCCTGCGTACAGACAGACAGACAGACAGAAGTCAGACGTATGCATCTTTCACAGTCTGCACACACTCTTCCTTGCGGCACTAGTTATTTTAGCACAGTTAGCCTGGCGGCTGAGGTCTTAAAAGGTAGCTGATACAACAAAGGATTACAGCGTGGTTGCTGAATCTGGATGTCTGAAATCAACTTTAGCTGAGCTACACAAAAGAAAGGCCTTTTCTATCGTAAAATGGTACTGAACTGATAGCAAATAAAAGTCAAAATAGAAAAAAGATCAAATTAATTCCTAGCTGCGCAGCTTTATAATGCAGCAACAATATATACAGGTAATTAAGAGAATTAAAAACCTTATAAAAGTAGATGTTAAAAAAACTTCTGAAAGCTAAAGGCAGCCTCAGCCTTCCCATGGATTGCCATGGTATTGTCATCTTCTTGATGAGAGAGGAAGCAGTTTCATTGTGTTGCTGCTCATTATCTTTTTGCATTGCTGAAATGCCTGGAGATCCAAAATTGAGACCAAACCCTCTGTTTGCTAGCTGTTGTTCCTATTTTTCATGTGCAGAGTTACGTATGGGAGTACGCCAGCTCAGAAACCTCATGTTGCTGTTTTGTCCACAGAGACTTGGCTGGTGGAGCTTCATGGTTGAGAGCTGCATTTGGGTCCAGCTGATTTAGGTACAAGATTTGCGTCTTTGCTGCTTTAGGTACAAGAGAGAGCTCACAGCCTTACTGGGGTCTGCCCGTGGGGCATCTGCTTCTCCGAGGGAGCTCTGGGGTGTGACGGGGTGGGGGGTGGGTGGGGTGGGGGGCAGGTTTGCATCCCAGGATGGCTGTCCTGCTGGTAGCTTCCTTAGGGAGGAGCAGGAGAGGCTGGCACGATCCTGAATGGACATTAGAAAACACTGAGGGTAGTGATGAAGGTGAGTTATGATAGCTGTTGTGGTTTTGTAAGCACATAGAGGCCTTACCTTTCAGAAAATAGTTTGATAATGAAGTAGCAGCCAATAAATAAAATTTACAGGCTATGTCACTCAGACGAAAGGAGCACTGCAGACTAGAACCTGCAACTTCTGTACTCAAGGTAGATATTTGCTGGCTTGAATATTTCAGATCATGTAATTTCTCCTCCTCTAACATTTTTTTCCCTGTTTGCTTTTCTGCTCAATAAATATATTGGTACAAAGAGAGTGAACAAGAAGCAGGCTTGGTCAATACTATTTCAGACTCAATATACTGATTCCTTCTGATGTAGATAGTGCTGGCTGTTCCTTGCATGGATTCCTTAGTGCAGGAGGGCAGTGGCAAACTCGGAAAAGTGAACTCATTGCTAAGCCAGATCAAAATGAGTCTCTGTCCCTCAGGTCTCGGTGGTGGAGGTTGCTTGGGAATGTGCATCAACTTATATTTGCCAAGCTATGGTCTGTATGGGAATTTGCTGATCAAGCAAACGAGCCATTGTCCTATGCTTAGTAGAGAAGGTTTCTGGTTTTATAATAAAGCTTTCATTGTTGCCAATGCAATTCTTCCTGGGTCTTGTTTTTGAGGAGAGTGCACTCCAGGGGTAACTCACAGATTTTCAGGCAGAACCGTTTCACTGTGTCGTTTTGCGTTTGTTTGTTTTGCTTTGCTTTTCATTTCAAAAGCTGGGGCAAGAATGTGTACTGAGTGAATGAGTGAAAGTACGAGGGAGAATAGCGGATGGCTGAAAAAATTAGTGCCATTATTTACAATGGAAAATACAGCTTAAATTAAATAAACCAAAAATACTCTTTTGTTAGGAGGAAGAATCAGAGGGAAATGTCTTACCATTACTTGGATGTCTGATCAGCTGCTGAATCAGCCTCTAAGTAGCTGGTCTCAAGGCATTCAATGACTTGAAAATATTTCATTTATAACAATATGGGCTGAGTATGAGGTGGATCTAACTGTATCATAGCAGCTTTGATGGGAGGACATGCCCGTGTCTGCGCAAACTGGGATTTCTTTTGTGCTGAAGAGCATACTGGATCTGTGTTAAATAGCTGTCTTGTTTATAGAGGGACATGGAGGTGGCTGCAACAGTCAAAGGTCATCTTTCTTTTGGACAGCAGGAAGCTGGAGGTTGCAATTAAGCTCTAGGTGCTGTCATGGTAACTAAGTAATGTTTAAGTAAAAGTACTTTATGCTAAATACAGCCTGACTCTTCCTTGTTAAATGCAAAACATAATTGGCGTTCTTGCCATCCCAGTGATTCTCCCTTTGAAAAACCTTACTCTTTCTGAGGTGTGCTGTTTTGTGTTCAGACGCCAATTCTGTGCTGTTTAGGTAGCCCCTTCTGCTAGATCAGTATTTCAGATTTTGTGTGCAAATGTGAGCAGAGCGGGAGCAAAGCATGCCCCGCGACCCTTCCTAGAGTTTCAGTATTCATGATGAATAGTGGGTTGCCTTTGCTAAGCAGTGTTCGGTATGTCTACATCCAAAAGACTGATTCCAGCAGACATTATGCATGTCCTTTCCAGTCTGTTCCTCACAGAACACTTTCTTTTGACAGGAAAGGACTATCAGGAATCTCTGTCTTGCTTTTGCCCACAGAGCGCCTGTATCAGGCATTGCGGTGTTCTCAAGCTGTAGCAGCTTAGTATTTTGCTAGGAGAGGAAAAGGTCATAATCAAATGGCAAGATGCTATAAGACTATGCCAGTGCCCTTAGCTACAGGAACTTGCTACCGTTTCAAAATTATTTCATTCTAAAGGTGAATTTTGTCCTGAATAATTCCTTAAATGTCATCTCTGTTGCAGTGAGTGATTTGTGACAGATGTGGAGTATGTCCTTGGTACTCTGTGGTATATTAAAGGTGACTGACTTAGCAAATCCCCACTGCTTTCAAGTTGCTCTGATCAAATGATGTGATTGTTTCTTTTTGCCCCCTGAAGGATGCATTAAAATTAATTCGATAGTTGTGTGGGCAGCACAAAATTCCTCTTTCCCTCTCCCCCTCCACCCACAACCCCACTTCAGTTTACTCGTAGTTTGGTAAACCCTCTACCACATTTACCTCAAAGTATTTGAAGCTGTGTTTCAAATTATGTTTGAAACTGACTCTTAAATACTTCTCTTTCCTGTTTTCACATGGTAACCTCTCCCAACAGCACTCTAAAATTATAAAAATGAAATATAGTAAATGTCAAATTATTTTTTCTTTTTGACACTAAGCACAGTGGATCGTGGCTGTCACCTTATCCTTTGAATGCTACCATACATTCAATTTAGGCTACACCTTTTTTTTACTGCACAAAACTTCCATTTTAAGCAAAAGGGATGAAGTCAGTATTTCCAGAGGGGTTCAGATAAAATATCCAAACTGTGGGAAGAGAACCTATTTATTGCTACGTTCTTCTGCTGAGAGATGTCTTCTCTAGGGGAAGTAGCGCTCCAATATTTCCTTTGTTAACTTTCTCTTTAGCTGAGGAGACTCAAGAAGTGTCAACTCCTGCTCTGTTTTTTTTTCTGGCGCTGCTTCCTATAGACAAGTTACTGGAATTCCGCTGCAATCTGTAGTGGCTGGGAAGCTGGTGGCTTACTGAACATTTGGATCTTGTTCTGCAATCCGCCACCCTGTTACTTCACTATACACTATAAAGAAAGAGGAAGAATTCTTCCTGTTTTCGAAGTTAATTGGTAAATTAGAGGTCTTGCCTCAGCCTCTAAGAATTGGTAGGAGTAGGTCAAGCCCAGGAAAAAGAGAGTTGCTCGTTTTTTGGGAATGATTTGGTATTCTGTACGTGTGTCAGCAGACAGCCAGATGTGAATGGTGTACTGTGAGATGCTTGTGTCCTCACTCCCATAGACCAGGAACCAGTCTCCTTGAGCCAAACAGGAAGAATAACTTTATCTTGTTATGACTGCGAGTAAACTGTGATGAGCCCAAAGGTAAAAAGATTGATATTTCAGAGAAGCCAGGACACCTGATTGTGCGTAATGGAAAACTTGAAATTAAGCTGTTAAGCTGGTGCTCTAAGCAGGGTTATAAGGGTTTGATGTTTTTGGTGTGCTAAAGCTTTGAGAGAGGTATCCCTTAGATCTTCCCTCAACTCATTTTTTAAAGGGGGTCTTTAAGAAGAACCTTTTTCTTCGTTCACATAGACATTTGCTGTCTAAAATAAGCCAGGAAGTAATTTCGTCAGTATTTATTGGGCGGAAAATTCAGTGCTGCTCTGAATCAGGAGTGGATTGCCAAAGAAGTCATTCATTCATGTGTGTCTGTTTATGAAAGAGAGCTTTCTACCTTCAATTTCTTCTTGCTAGTGAGTTTCTCTCCTGAGATTAGGATCTTTGGACACTGAGGATTGCTTTACAGTGAATTCGAACACAGATTTGTATCTTGAGTTTGGCTTCAGACATGGATGCATTTTATACATTTGTGTGCATCCAGTTAATTCATCAGTCCAGTCATTGATGTTAACTAGATCTTGGGGATGTTCCTGAATGCTTCACTACCTCCAGAGCAAAGGATGTTTTGCATCTTTCATAAATGCTAACTTCCATTTGTACAGCAATTTCAGTTGGGAGTCATCAGCCAGGAGTTTTTTGAAGCCTTAATGAGCTTGACTGTAAAATGTCCTTATGCAAATATAATTAACCTCATACTGCATGATGGCAAGTCTTATGCACAGAGTGGATTGGAACAGAAAGAGAATCTAGCCTGGCTGACACCTGTGGTTTAACTGCAGAGCCATCTTTTTCCTATGAAGTAGAGAATTTAAATCATGACTTATCTCTAGCTCTTGCTGTATACTGTCAGGAACCAGTGAAAGAGGAGTTTAATGGATGCCTTGCTTTTATGAGACAGGAGAAAAAAAATGGGGCCTTTGGAGGGACATCTGTCTTGTTCCATGTGTGCTTAAAAGGTTTTTATTGAGGCATGAAAGGTTGTGTTGTTCCATGCTTTGTCTTTTGTTGCTTATCCAGGCAGTGATGTGCTGCCAACAATTCAATAAAGGAATTTCTCAAAATATGTCCTATTAACTGATCTTAAACCTCATGTATGTGCTATGTGGGTACTCACAGGAGAGCAAGGAAAGAGAATCAAGGAACTGATTCTTCTTTTCCCCCTTATATCCAGAAACAGTACCTAGTGACAGAGACAGTGACACTGAAGAGGCAGATTTACATGAACTGTAATTGCCAGGATAAATTATTGAGGAGGGGAAAAAGGGAAAAAAAAAAAAAGAAAAAAAAAGAAGCCCGAGTTTGTTAATGTTCAAAATGTAATTTTCAACTGTGTCTTTTGAGCTGGTATGGGGAAAAGTCTCTTCTATGAGTATTTTTACTTACCTGCTTGATATGTCCTGGGTGCATTTACTGAAGTTTGTGTGTGTGTGAACTTCAGCGAGCAAAGTCAGAGAAGAAAGTGATAATTCAGTACTGTAACTGGAGAAGAGAGTAAATGAGATGGTAAGATTACCTTCAAAGCCCACTCATCAGTTTATATGATTTCTACGCTCTCCAATCCATGAAGCAAAAGAAAGAAATGCAACAGAAGTGACTTGAAGTCAGTAGTCTCTGAATATATGAATTATCTGGACTTCTGTCTTCCACTTTATGTATATATATTGAACTCTGGGATTAAATGGGGATTTATTAGTCAAATATTGAGGTCATGTGTCTAGTGAGGTTCTCAGCCTGTGGATTGACTCTGATGTATAAATTTGTGCTGTATAAACAATGCTCTGATAAGTTCTGGATGCAAAAAAGGTTCCCAGCCAGGTCCAGAATTTGGCATAGCACTGTCTTTGCCCTTCATCTCTGCTGGCTGCATGGCCAAAGGGACAATTCCTATTAAATATCCATATAGATAATAAAAATTCCATAATTAAATATCAAGTTCTAGTTTGTTACTCTTTTTTTTTTTTTTTTCCTTTGATATAAGGAAAAGATAGCAACAGAGTGACTTGAGGAACTCGTTCAAGCAACACCTGATGATCTGCTTGTGAGGTTGCACTATCACAAGGTACTTCCATGGGCTTTTACCTGTTTAACATCAAGTGGTGTTTGCAGGATTCCCAGGCAAGGAATAGTAGAATGTTTGAAATTTAGGGAAATATTTCAGCTTTCAATGCTTCTGGAGACATTTCATTTTCTGTTGAAAAACCTCAAATTGGCAGACAAAGTTAGGAAGTGCTAAAATGGGAAACCATTCCCAGATTAAGAGACCCTGGACTGTGGTTTAAGCCAGTTCTTGTTTTGTCTTAATTTGTCTGTGCCTTGTGTTAGGTAAAGTATGTTCCTATTTTGGTATCCTGTAATACGCTGTCAGCTAAGAAGTGTCCCTGCTGAGGCAAACTGTGAATTGATGGAGCTCCAGGACAGGCAGTATGTGCATCTGGGAGTTTATTTCTGAGAGAGTTCATGCTGGGAAAGAGATTTTTGCCTAGGAAGTGTGCCCACGTGGGGAAGGAAACCCGGCAGCGGTGCTGGACCCTGAGGATCACGAGGGTGCCTAACAAGCCCAACATGCCCCATTATGAGTGTCCACCCAGGGCAACTCTGGGAGGGCTCTCTGACACTGGAATGCTGCTTTTCACAGATAATACATCAATATCAATGTCAACAGTAGCTTCCTGTGTGCTGCAACAAAGCAGGCTGTGTGTGTGACCGGGAAGGAGGGCTCCTGCCCTGCCAGCAGGCTCCGGTGGGCAGCACCGTAGAGATGTTTCACAGCTTGCACTTTGAGCTGCTGACCATCCCTCTAGGAAGTACTTGGCCTGTTGTGTAGGACAAGCAACAGCAGTACTGCCAAAGAACCTACATTTATATAGAAGAAACCCCATTCTGTATCTGTCTATAGTATTTATGGTTCTAAAACAAATATTATGTACCTCCCTGTCTGTCCTATGGATAGTGTGGTACTCCACAAAGACAGAATCTGTAAATGTGTTTAATTACTTCCAAGTTCTTCTTCAGTTCCTTTGCATTTTACTGTAAGAAGATGTGACCCAAGTACAGGCTTTATAGGTTCTTCATCCCCATTTGTTAAAAAGCACTACCATTCCGTTTGCTGACTAATATCTATTTCTTGCGCTGAGTGCGTAAGTGAGGGGGAATGTTTTCTATGGTTTATATCTTTCTAAAGGAATCTCGTGCCTCTTTGGTGAGTGTTTGATTGTTTTGGAGTGCTTGTATTTAAGAACTAGTTATACAAAAACTTGTGAACCGAGAATCTAATCAGCTCTTGAGGACGCTTGAGAATACCTTTCAGGTGGTGTCCACAGTCAGCTTGAGGCTTTTTGTTGCTCTGATTACTCTGTGCTGTTCACATTGATAGGACTTGTGGATATAGGCATGGATCACCTGAAAACCTCTATAATTGCAGAAACCATTTATGGTTTTTTTTTTTTTTTTTTTTTTTTTTTTCTTTTATGCTCGTGTCATGATGGATGTTTTCTGTGTGTCCAAAGCACCGGGGCACACGAATCCTTTCCTGTTCTGCAGTTGGCTGAAATGCCTCTTCCAAGCCTCACCACCTTGCAGCTCCAGGGGACCTGGTGACACCCATAGAAATGTCCTACACTGGGTGTGGACATTTGTATTTGGACCTGAAAGTCTTTATTTGGCAGAAGATGGGGAGGTTATGGTTGAGATTGCAGTTGATGTAAGTCAACTCATCAGCTTCTTACCTGCTGTCAGGTTGCCATGAAAGTGTGTAACACCTCCTGGTGGCACTGCCAGTGAAGGGAATTGGTTAATGATGATCCATCCCTGATTTCAGATGTATGAATTGGATGGACTAAGATGAGGTTAGGTTTATATCTGTACTCCGAAAGGAGGGCTTTGTAAATCTCTCTGCTTAGCTGCTCCCGATGTGGTAGAAGACAAAATTGGTTTCAGGGTAATTTGAGGGGATAGGGCAGAATCTTGTGCTAGTTCATTGCGGATATAAATAATGGAGTTAGCAAAAGTTACTTTGGAAAATTTGAGGAGTTATTGTTTAGTGAATTAAAGTGTATTGGATGCCCCAGGTGGACATAAATGGGTTAGCAGGACACTGAGGAACAACTGCCTCCCTGTCCGCTGGAAATGTGGGAGGTATCCTGGCAGCCAGCCTGAACTCCTGCATTTTAACAGTAGTGTGAGATGATTTAAGTCCAGGATTTCAGCCTTCTGAGAGCCCTGCTCATTCAATGTAGTCAATCAGTAAATTCGAAGGTTTCAGAGTGTGACTGACATGATAGGGGGGCACTTTCAGCAATTTTACTGGTTCCTCATAAAAGGAGAGTGACTAGGTTAGTGTTCCTGTTCTTGAAATATTACAGCTGATTGGCCTAAAAATATGTAAAATAAGAATAAACCCTTAGATTATCTACTTAGCCATAGTAGAATGGGTAACAAGCCTCTACAAAAGAAACAAAGGTGACTTGATGCTTGGTCTTAAAAATGTTGCCATGTCATGTGTCTTTTCCCCTCCAAAATACAAATCACAGTTCTTCAGCTTTGCCTTTAATAATGGAAATGTGTAACAGCTGAAATAAATCAAACCTAAGCGGAAAAAGAACTACAGGATGATCTCAAGTACTTTTCGTGATGTGCCTCACAAAGATGCCCTGCATGTGGTGATGGTAGGCATGAGAACTCAAACTGAACCAGTGAGCGACTGGTTCTTGCAAACTTTTTGCAGGGGGAAGGAAGCTATGCCTTGGACAATTGCTAGCAATGATTTGAGAGGGTTCTTTTGAGGCATATGTTATAATTTTCTTGGCACACATTGGTGAACAAAAGCTATTTGTGGCTGAAATAAGGGAGGGAAAGTTGTTAGGAATTGCATGAAGGACAACAGATGACATCACACTGCTGTAAATACATGCAAAAGCAATAGTTAAGAACGTGAAATCAAAGTTTTGAGGAGACACTTCAACAGGGCTGACTCAGTTTTCTCTGAAGTCAATAAAAATCTTTTAGTTAATTTGAGGAGAGCTGGGTCAAGTCTTGTTGAACTCCATTTCTTTTCCCAGACAATGAAAGACTGAGATGAGGCTTCCTAACAGGGAGAAAAATGTTCAATGGGCCATCAGAAGAATGAAATCACAGGATGTTTAAAACCTTTTAAGAAAACCAATGAATGTGAGTGGTAATGATCCCAGTTTTCCAGAGATATGATAAATAGTCTAGGATCTCAAGGGACTCCTTCTTGTGCTGTGTGCTGGCTTTTCTGGAGAAAGGTCAACAGAAATACTTAATGCGCTAGTGCTTGTTATTTTACAAAGACAAACAAAAGAATATTTTTTTTCCTGAAGTAAAACATAAATTTATCACACATCTAAGCTGTCTCTCATGTACCCTGAGGTAAAATCAAGCAAGGATTATGGTTTCCTCTTTCTTTTCCATATGGATAGAAAACCATAGACGTTATTGACATTTCTAGTGATGGGATGAATTTTTTCCATTAGTTTTAATGCAGACAAGGTTAGAGCTGAGCCAAAGTACTGTGGATTAGTGTGACAGAAGCAATGAACTTGTTCACAGAGCAGCAAAGATGTAGTGAATGAAATGCCTTAAGAGAGGCAACCTAGAGGCTTTTCTGGATGAGGAGGGGGTCAGCTAGTGAGCTTTGGCTGATGACACTTTTGTTTTTTTCCCCTGTCTTCAGATATCTCAGCTTATGACAGAGACTAGTCGAGAGGGCCTGACCGAAGCAGCGTTGAACCGCTACAACGCAGATAAACCCTCCCTGTACAGCTTTCCTGCTTCCCAGAGCACGTATGTTGCCAGTGAAGTATCCACAGGCACCTCGGTGGCAGCATCATTTTTTGCCAGGTAAGAGAGATTTCTCTGGTTTTCCTTCTCTGGAAACGTAATTTCTTTCAAAGGAGATGATTCTGTAGTGAAGAAGTGGGGTTGATGGACTACAGTATGCATGTCAAAACATGGCCATAAATACGGATCTATCGCAAGCTTGCAGGAATTACCGTGAAAATGTTGTTTAATCCACCTGTGTGCGTTTGTCTGTAAGATGGGGATGATACGTCTGCCCGCTTCTCTAAAATATCTCTTTAGTTCTTGATGTGGGTTAAAATGTGATCGCACTCCCAGAATGACAGCTGATTTAGTGACATATTTAGAATAAGAAGGGCCCATCCGATTAAATTTCTGAGCTAGGCAATTAATCATAGTGCTAACTGGAGGTGGGTATTTCTGTTTGATGGGCAACCTTCAGTCTTCTTTATCAAATTTCACTTTCACCTAGGGAAATTATCAAGATTTCTACTTTCAGACTGAAAAGTTAAGGTTTTTGATTTCAGTTTCTGTCCCTGTGGTGCTGTTGAATTGTCTGAGGGTCTAAACTCAGCCTCAGAACACCCTTTCCGTTGAATATTTAGCCAATGTTTAAAAAACTCTTGATGAGATAAAGTTACATTAAAAAATATCTTACTGCTATCTTTACTAATTTGTTAGTAAAAAGGGTTTGTTAAATGGGCAGAGCAGCTAATAAGTGAAATATTCATTATTGACAATGGAGATATTTTTCTGTGCAGAAATATCTCTTTGCAGAACATAATCTCTTTAGCCCAGTTGAATCCTTACGTAAGTGAAGAAGTTGAAATAATCCATGTCTTTTAATGATTTTCAATAATTAGAAGATCGACTTGGGAAGAGTTATGGAAGTAATGAAATAACAAGAGAATAAGCTATTTTTGCAGCACTTCCCATCTAGTGAGAGATCTGAATTTCAAAACATGGAGTGAACTTTTGAGTGATCGCCTCAGGCATATTCAGATTAACTTCCTTCCCTTTTGAGAGGCAGCTATTAGTAATTCCACATGATTCTATTTTATTTTAAAGGTAAATGGAAAACTTATAAAGTTGTTGGACTCTGTAAACCTGGAAAGATTTTCCCCTCCTATTTTTCCTTGCAAACATGAGGACTGCATGTGTTCCATCAGTGTCACACAACAAGTGAATAATTTAAAGGGATTAAGAGGAACATTTTAGAAGACCCGGTGAACATTGTTTGGGGCAGCTCTGCCATTTTTCCTTTACAGCTGCAGTGCTGCAGTAGCAAATGTGAATGCTGGCAGTGGTCTTGATTTGCTGCCCTTTTCCATTTAACTGCAGGCAGTTTAAATTAAAATTGCTGAATGTACTCATATGGTAATATCTAACTGGAATGAAGACTGGGATTAACACATACTTTAGCATGAATTGATTTATGAAGATGGTTTAACTCACTTGTTCTTCATTGTTTCACTGTTTCATGCTAAGAGAATTCATTTGCTCTTAATATACTCTGCTGAAATGTAGGAAACTAATTAAATTTACTCAAAATCCCGAGTGTAAATCACAGCATTTTAAGTAGAACTCTCTTTCTAGCTGATGGTGTGAATTCTTTGGTATGCCTGGCCCAGCAGAGATCTCATCTTTGAACTGTTTATTTTAAAACTGTACTTGGCAAGGAAAAAATGCCTGGTTTAGTTTGGGGTATTGCATAATTAGATTAATATCATTAATATAAGTCAGTTTTGTTCAGGACTTCAAGTTATATCATTTGCTGACAGTTCAAGCAGCAAATCCGAGTCAGTTGTTCACTGCTTGGCCTTTGAACAAGAAAATCCACAACTTGTCAAAATGTGGATCTCTCATTAATTTTTGGTTTGCATCTTATGTGTCTGTTTGCATTTTTTGTAAAGTTGGGACAAGAAGAGTAAGAACTCACATGTATGTGTATTGTGAAATACAAAGTAGGAGGCAGTGGTTGTCAAACTCATTAACATGGTGCGCTGTCTGCAATATGAAAGTCATTCATAGCAGGCATGAGTTCTAAACTTTTGCTTTTTCTGATTGTAAGTGGCAGAGGGAGTAGTGACTACCAGCTATGGCTGGTTTATTTTTTTGAATGTGTGTCACATACAATATTTTCACGGTCAGTAAGAAGGAAACTATTATCCAGCCAGGGAAACCTGCTAATGCAAAGCTGAAGTTGGAAGGAGAAGGGTAGAAAATATTATTTTGAAATTTGAATAATGTCCCACGGTATTTCACTCTAAGTTTCCTAACAAGCAAAGCAATCCTCAGATGAAGCTCAGATATAAAAGTCATCTGCCATCAGGAAAAAAATGCAATTAACTAAAATGCTACAGTAGGAGGAACTGTCAAGGCATTCCTTGGGAACTTTTGGTTGTAATTACCTGGGAAACATCCAGAGTGGAATACCGGGAGCTCATAATTTTTCTGTTCTCAGGCACTACTAGTCCAACAGCGATGCTCACTTGACCAGCCTAAAGCTGGTGTTGAGCCATGGAGAAGTGTCTGAAGGCCACAGTGACTCTTGGTCTTTTGAAAAGCCAGGACACTTGTTGGGTGTCTTACTACCTGACTGTTATGTTTCATGATCTATAGCTGACAGCTTTCCGAGCCAGCTGAAAGGGCTGCAACCTCTATGAATTGTCATTTGTCAGGATATCGCTGCAAGAGAACTTTGGTATATCAGGATTCCCGTGGAACGGTATGTGAATGTTTTAAAGGAACAAACATTGAGAACTGTCCAAAGTGCCCTGCTGGTAGGCTTATGAATATTAGATGATACACGTATGAGTAATGCATTTCTAACAGTGATTCTGACACAGAAACTGAATTTGATCAATTCCACTTTTAATGACAAGGACCAAATTTGCCTTTCTGTTCAGGGCCATCACTGATTGTTGTCTCAGATACCCTCCAATCCATGCTAATTTAGCATCATGCTTCTTACTAATACGCATTTGTGATGAAAGAGATCCATTTTGTGAATGTGAAATGACGGCAGGATTCTTTACGCAAAAAGAATCCTGGGCAGAGCATTTCTGGATTTTTACATCGGTTAACTCTTGCCTCCGGTTCGGATCTGTGCCATAAGAAGCACTGCAGTTTTGGGCCACCGCAGTCTAAGGTGTACTAGCCTCTTGCCTTGTGCCCTCCAAGCATGAGTATGAGTGTGCCACCTCTACTTATGGGAGAAGTATATGCTGGTGCTGATGCTGCCAAAGAACTGAGGGCAGGTCCTTCTGTTGCCTGTCTCCCTGCGAAGCTCTAGCAGCTCAAGGGACATCGTCCTAAACCTCGTCCCTATCTGTGCTGGTATCTACACGGCGAAAATTTCTGGAGCTCATTTTTCTACATGGGACAAAAATTTCAGCTTTGACCTGACTACTCCATAAATAAACCTGCCCCTCTGAATGAAACTTCTCTGTTGTGACTGGGCTGTAGGGTTTTAATACCCTCTCAAAGGGTGATGGCACGATGCAGGAGCTAGAAGTCTGTGCTCTGGACCGGAGCTTTTCGGTTGTCCTTACAACACCTAAAGGTGTTTGGAATCTGGGTACAGCTCCTTGTTCACCCTGTCACAGTAAGCTTGCTTTCTCGGAGAGGAAAAACTGTTCTTGCATCAAGGACAAAGGAGAAACATAATAGCCTGTTTCACTTTGGACCTCAAAAAAGATAAACTTTTTAAGAGAAGGAGATATTTTTAAATGGCAGTCTTGGAAGTTGTTTCCTGTTGTGGGTCAGGAAAGGTAGCAGTGTATCTTGAACAAAAGCCTGCCTGGGTCTGAAATCAGATATAGTAACATTTGGATTAATTGAGCCTAATGGGAATATAGATAATCTTGAAAGTAGCCTGAAAAAATCTGTTCCAGGGATCATTTTCCATGTCTTTATACAGCTTAAACACTAAGCAGGGCCACACAATGCTGCTGCTGTAGGTGTAGCAAGGCACGTTTCTCAAATGAAATGAAGAAATGCCCAGATTTTTAAAAAGCTTTTATTTTAAGAGAAAATAAGAATAGAAAACCTTAGCTTTGTATACAACTGACACATAGCTACTCAGCATAGGATAAGCTCTAGTTACAGTTACCTCCACTCTCGGAAAAACTGCTGGTGACCCTTTCCTCTCCCATTCCCCACTCCTGAGTGGTTTGGTGGATGGGGGAGGTGGAGGTCAGGCAGTGCCCTCCTGCCAAGGGGTGCTGTGAATGTTGGGTTTGAAATGCTGCTGGATGCTCCATGGATTTCCCTTCTGCTCCTGAGAATCCTTTTTGAATCTTTTTAAAAATTCTGGTACATATTGCATGAGCTACAAAGCTTGTATGGGGACACTATTTGCAGGAGCTTCTTGTAAAAGCCGCTGTGCTGGTTTGATGGCACTACTCCAGAGACCCCAGAATCTCATGGCTTGGTGGGGATTTTTTTGCACACATGTGATAAACTATCAGTTTATCACACGACTTTTGATGTTAGCTTGTTTTCCTTAAAGGTGCAGTATTACGTGAGTCTTGTTAAAACTTAAAGGAGCTAGTCTGCACAACCTTTCTGCTCATGGGGGAAATTTTTAAAGTCCAGAGGCTTAGGATCCATGAACACCAGGGCTTTTCCTTAAAGACTGTGTGTCTGTTGAAATCAATCATACCATTTTAAGGTCCTGGCTTGAATTTTTTGGAGGGCTGTGGGAAGTCCACAAAAATGAACTTTTCCTGGCATTGCAACAGAGGGTTTGTCAGAACGTGCACAGCAAACCCAGGTAAGAAACGGAGGCACCGGTTATTAGAGAAGGAAATGGGCTGGAGTAAATATTCACGTACCAAAGAGCCCAGCCTTGGCTTGGGAAGCTCCGTGGGAGAAATATTTGATTTGTGTCAGTAGTCTGGCTGTAACTGAGATGTTTCTCTAGCAGATGTGGAGCCAGGTCAGGCATCTCCTTGTGGTATCCCTGCACCTTGTGCTGGTGCACGGCAGGCTGTGCATGCACACCCAGGGCACTCGTGCTGCTGAGGGACCTCTCAGCAAAGAGCCTGTGAGCCTTGTCAGGGAGCAAAAGCTGCTTGTCCCATGCTCTGTGCCTTTCTGAAGAAAGTTCCGTTGAAGTTTGGAATGTTCTGAACTGCCGATGACACACTTGACAGTGATTTTTCATGCTGAAGGGTGGTGGACCAATTGCTCTTTCAAGACATGTAGTGGGTCCCTGGTTTAGGCACTGCTTGAGGAGTCTTTGATGTCAAATAGTGCTAACCTTAATATCCCCAAAAAAAAAACAATTTTCTGAGACTTAGGTGAAAACATATTTTGGTTTCTTGCTGTCTAAACTATGTAGAAACTGAAAGGATTTTCTTTCAGTAGCTGAACAAACTAAATTTAACGGTTAAATTGTGGTCAGTCTCTTGGACATTTTGAAGAACTATATATTAACAACTGATCAGAATTTCTACCCTTTTCCCTCGTCCTCATCACATACTGCGTAAGGACTAAGTAAAAAGAAGAATGTTAAGGTAAAAGATCCTTTAGACTGCCTTTCAGTTCGAATGCTGGCAGCAAGTTTTAAAACATCTGTAAATAATTTTCACAAATATTTCGACCTTCAAAGCCTGTCTTGGTGCTGACTAGTAGGAGAAATTTCAGTCATAATGATCTCAGTCAACCTGAAAGACCATGAAACAAATATTAAAATGGACACCAAGGTTTGAGTGCACAACTTCAGGGGCTGATTTTTCATAATTTCTGGACTTTCATCAGAAATGTAGGAGATCTGTGTTCATAGTCGCTGCTTTTCTGTGCTCCCCATCGCTGTGAAAGCCCTAACTAACGGCCTGTTTCTGCTTCCTGTTGTGGGTGTTATTTCATGTGTATAAAGTCAATGCCAATCAAAAGGGAATCTGGCTCTCCTGAAGTGAAAGAAGGCTGGCAGGTGGGGCATAAAAAAATACCGCTTTTCTGTGGTTCCATGTAAACAAAATAAAAATGTCCTGGCAGGAAAGACTGCGTGAGCTGCATGCAAGAACAGCCAGTGCCTAGTAGTGAAGGCAATGATCCGATAGGAAATAAAAAAAATTGGGACTCCAGTGCCACATCTGGACGGGGGAAAGCAAAGGTATTTGAATGCTCTTTAATTTTGCATGGTAGTTCTATCTTGGGTCCCAAGGTCCCAAACAGTTTCCAGTGACGTTTGGTTTGTTGTGGGTTCCCCCCCGCCCCCCCCCCCCCCCCCCCCCCCCCAAGCTGACACATTCCCCATGGCACTTTTGTTTGAATCAGTTCATATCTTTTGATCACAAAAAAGTTTAACAACAAGATTCTAGATTAGGTCCATTTTGAACAGGATATATGGTACCGGTCTGAAACCACGATGTCTGAATCTTTGGATACTTGTACTCTGCTGTTATTTAAACAGAAACTTAAAATGTATGCCGTTTTAGACCTGGGTTGGAAATCCAGTTGTGATAAGTTTAATTTGGCATTGGGCTGTAAACAGAAATAATTTGAACCTTCATGCCAATTAAATCCACTATATGTTGGCTGCAGATTAATAGCTTTCATTCACAGTTTAAAATACAGATAACGGACCTTGATTTTTAAACAGGATTTTGGACCCATGAAGCTATAAAAAGAAATAAGCTAAAATTACGCTTAGATTATCTTAGAATACTGTACTTGCAGGGGTGGGGTGTGCCATCTGCTTAGCCTCAAAACATGTAACTGATAAAAAGGATGTAAATCCTCATGTTCCCATTATCAAAGTAATCCGCTTCAGATGTACAGGGAGATTTACCTTAAGTTAACAAATAGAGTTTTCTGGATTAAGCATGTTTTAAAAACAACTATTTAGAACTATCTAAAGTAAAATATTGCTATCCAGGAACAGTTTATTGACTGTTGAACAGAGAAATTGAAATTCCAGTCCATGAAAGGTATGTTCCTTTGATGTTATGTCTGTATTGAAATATGCCACACCTGCTCGGTGCCCTGCACAAAGCGAGCGTTCCCTACGTGTGGTATGGGTTGTACCCATGGTGATGGCAATCGCTGAATAACGCTGTTATTGAAATGGTCTTCAAGAGCTGGAGTTTCTTGTGTAACTAGCTTTTGGCAGGCTGGAGAAATCTTGATAATTTTCTAAGTAAAGCTTCCCTTTTTGTTTGGCAAGTTTTGAGATATTATGTTGTTTCCTTGTGATGCAATCCCCAATTCCATCTGACAAATATCTGGTTCTGTAAAGCCAAGGACACACACCATGGAAGTTTTTCCGCTGAAGAGATTATTTCAAAAGGGATGACTTGTCTCCTACGTATAAATCATTATTTTATTTTTTTCTGATATATACTGCCTGAAAACCAGAATCTGAGAGTTTTTCTGATTCCTGTAAGAATCTGTGGTGTTTAGTTACAACTTTTTGTTGCTATAATTAGGTGAGTGTTTTGCACTGGTTTTATTTTTACTTTTTATTGTACAAAAATTTATGAACTTGCATCTAGAATTCATTTTCCCTATTAATTTTTATATGATCAGTCAAGTTCAATTTTTAAATTCAGAAAATTAATCTGGGAATACAATACATTTACATGTGCTTTCCCCTCCTTTTTTTCCTGCCTGCTTATTTTCTCAAGCACAACTCCATGAAAATTTATTGTAACCAGGGACTTCATTAGCTAGTAAGCAAACGCTGCCCATCTCTTTCAGATCCTAGAGTCAATAATTGATTATATTAAAATGAAAAGGGCCAGTAATGTAAACACCTACTTAATCTACGCTATGCAGTGTACGTGCTTTGTAGAAGCTCTAAGTGTTATTTAGCCTCTGGCAAGGCAGGAGGTAACCAAGTTTTCAGTCTTCAGTAGGTAGCAATGGCCTTTGTCCCACGTTTCTGAGATGTTACCTTAGCTTAAAGTTTGCTTTCTCTGTTTGTACCTCCCTGATTGCTGCTATTACAGATAAGAAGCTTTAGACCTGTAAATGGCTGTGCTGGCCCCCTTCCTCCTGCCACTCTCATGTCTTAGATGCTGTGTACCGATAAACATTTTGCATTGCCAGGAAGAATGTCGGATGCTGATGATATGGCACTGAGACACTGCTTATTTTAGCAGTTTGCTAAGGAAGGAGGCAATTTTTTAGGGATTTGTAGTCCTAATTCTCCTAGGTGATTTCAAGTACTCAGGACAGAAGTACCTGGGTGTATGGAAGCTGAGCTCCTGCTGCTCTCCCTACGCTATGCTAAACCAGAGGTAACTTCTTTTCGACTTCTCGCCATATCTAGTGGTTTCCTGCTGATTTCAATAGACTGCAAAGGTGCAGGCTAACTAAGAAATAGGTTTCACCTCCTAATTTCTAAAAGGGCTTTTAGGGTGCCAGAGTACTTGCTACGTGAAACACCTGCTCCCTGCTAATTTAGGAAAACTTAAAGGGAACTGAGGCTATTTCCTTTCCTTAACGCCGCCTTTCCCTGCCCCTGACATGTACATTGAGAAAAATTGCTAGCAGCCTACGCAGTAATCCCTCAGCACCTGCTACCAAAGACTCCTGGTGTTTAATCTTGCCTTTTACTCTTAGGGCAGTGGAAATAAAAATGGTCAGCATTAATCTTCTGACTTCTAGTATAGTTGTGACTGCCAACCACAGCATAGGCAACCTCATGTTGATTTACTGTTTTGCATATTTCTTGCTTCCTTTAAACCTTGACATAAGAGTTCTGATTTATAGTGTCTTTATCTTGGTTGCAGAGAGAGAAAGATGAATTGATGTAGTTGCACTGTCTATAGCTGAAAATTATATCCACCACCAGCTGTTTTTTCCCTCTGTTTTTAACACCACCAAACCAACCTTCACTCAAATCATAAATCTATAGTTACAAGACTTTTCCCTAAACATCTGGAAGTTCAGAATAGCAAACTTTTTATTCTGATTGCTGCTTTCCTATTACAAGTAGTACTGTTACAGTGCTGCCCCAGCAGCCCTGAAATTCCAGCTGTGATTTACCCTGTCTGTAGCGTTCTCCACCACCTGCTCAGTCAGTGTTTTCTTAACCTTGAGAGCAATCTATTCAACTGCTGAACGGCTTTTCCTTATGACTACTGATGAATACAGACTATTTCATATTTCCTTGCTTGTAGAATAAAAACTCCAACAAGAAAATGGGTTGAAATGTTGAGGTGGACACATCAGGTGGACAACTGCTAGCTGAGCTTGCATATACGCATCCCTGTGATGTGTTCATTACAAAATATGACAGGACCACAGTACACCCGTGTACCTGACTAGATGGATTGTAGCAAACAGATTTAGAACCTCATCTCTTTTCCCAGCTGTAGATTGAACATGATGCTCATGTTACAGCTGCCGTCCATTGGCATGTTTCAGTCAAATTATTGGTTTGATCTCTTCCGAGAAACTCAAGTTCAGGATTACATGCATGCATTGCACACAGGACAGAGACTCCAGAGCTTTCTACGATGGACCTTGATTTCAAACTACTGGTTGCCTTTTAGGAGACAGACCTGTTAAAGGATAAGACAAAAAATGAATGTACGCATTTAGGAAATAAGTAATTAGAGAAACATTGCAGCTAACAGGGACAGTTTTCCCTGTGAATGCTTTTCTTGAGATTTCATGACTTTGGGGTAGTGATTTCTTTAGTCAAAGTGTTGACAGGGTCTGCTTCTTCTATTGAGCCATCTATTTTCAGGAAATCTATAGAGACTTATTTTCTTTAAGATCTCTATTCTTCTGGTTAAAATTGGTCAATGGATTCAAATGTCCTTTTAGAGGCTAGTCAGAGAGATTCACATAGATTATGTATTAGTTATCCTTGTTTCTTTGAATGACCAGGCTAAAAACTACTGCTGATAACTAGCGAGGCAATCTTTGGTTTTATTATCCCAAAAGCTATGAGAGGAAGGAACCAAACTAGTTACTTTGTTGTGAGAGTTACAGCAATAATCTCTTTGAATTTAAGAAAGAATGCTGAATAAGTGAAAACTGTGGAAATCTAAGCAAAGACAGAAAAGACAATATTAGCCAAAATTATTTCTGTTTCTTTTCTGAATGCCTCTTTGTATGCAAATACAGGGAGAAATCAGTCAGCCTTTCATTAAAGAAAAAAGGACATAGAGAGAAACTGGGCGGTGTTGTATCTCTTGTCAGCCATCTGCAAGCAAGCTGAATTACTAACCTATGGAGAGTATCAACACTATGAAAGTTCAAAGTTGCCTATTTCTGCTTTTGCTTTTTATTACTGACAGAGAAACGAATGTGAATCTAAGCTTTCTCACTGCAATAGCTCCTTTTCCAGCTCTCCTATTCCACTATATTTGTCCCTTCCCACAGCAGCATCAAACCTTTCCTAAGACAACTAGCTCATTTTGGCGGCGTGATGCGGAAATATCTGGTAGTTGGACAAGGTGAAGATACGTGAGTTATATCCAACTGTGTATTTCTAAAATGTGCAAGATAGCACTGCTCAGAGGTTCCCAAGGGCCACACTGCCTTCAGTTCAGCTGTGTTAATTGGCCTTGGCCTTTCTGTTTGAACCTTGCTTGCTCTGACTGGTTTTGCTTGTTTCCATAGGACGCTACACTATAGGGTGGGTGCTCCAAAGCTGGCATTTCTGTCGGTCCCAGCTATTACCCATCATGAGTGGGACACAAACCATCATCAAATAAAGCAATAGATAATTTCTTGGGTCATTGAGTTAGAAGAATCTTTAGGTTTCACGTGCCCAGATTATTTGTTGGGTTTTTTCCTGCCTACATGTATGAAGGTCAGAAGAGGACTTAGATAATGAAAGCTGAGAAAAATAATCCTATGATTCCACAAGTTGAAAGGAAACATTTTTGTATTACAGATCACATGAAATAATGTTGAGAATTGATAGGAATGAGGAATACATTTATGTTCTGAATCAAGCTAGGCACGTGAATGGGACTAGAAGGAGGGAAACCAAAATAAAACTCTGAAAAGGAAATAGAAGTGTTTAATTAAGTCATGAAATTCTGGGAGCACCAGTGAGCTAATAGCCCACTATCATATTAGTGGCATAAAGGGTTTAGTGGAAAAATACAGACCTCCAGGAACAATACTGGATGTGACATTGATGCAGGGCAAACAGAAAAATACCTGTGATGGGTTACAATTTCAAAAAGACATCGTAGTAAAATGCCAATGAGTTTAGGATTATGGAAAAAAGGTGTTGGTCATACTGTCTTGAAATGTTTTCCTTAGGTGTTTTAGTTATGTGTTTAGTTAATAAAATAGAACTGATACAGTCCAATCTGTGGTTTTCACAGAATTGTTTGTGTTACCAAATTCTTGAATTCTTGATTAATACTTCAGAGCAACGTGAAACAAATTGGGAATGCATTAAACAGACTAAGTAGATGAAATGATTTATTACGTTAAATGACTCTACTCCTGCTGGGATTCTGTAGACATACAGAATGCCATAGGGCACTAAGTGGAAAATATTTTTAAACCTTTCAGGTGGTGTTGGGAAGGTTGTTAGTAGCAGATTGCGTAGTGATCCGGGCCAACAATAGCTGTTACATTGGTGTCATATGTAATACCATAAATCTAATAGCAAGGAATGTAGACCATGCTTACAGGAGAGGGGCCTCTGTACTGAGAAGCGCTTACTGGGAAGGATCTGTGTGTCATGGTTGACTGGTTACACATGAACACACGGTGGGACACTGTGGCCAGGAGGGCTAATGCAGCTCTTGAATATCTGTAAGAATAATGACATACAAAGAGAGTCTGGGAAGTTACTTAAACTCTGCGTTAGGAATAGATATGGCCACTGCTAGAATACTCTGTGTAGTTCTGATGTCCACGGTCAAGGAAGGTGCTGAAAAAATGGAGATGCTTCAGAGAAGAGAAACTAAAATAATTAAACGTTTGGAAAACATGCCTTCCAACAGTCTGCTTTAGTTTATCGAACAGATTTAGAGAGAGATCTGTTGACAGTGTGCAGGGAACCTCAGCAGGGAGCAGAAACGTGATCCTGGGGGACTCCAGTCCAGCAGACAAGAGCATGTCAAGAAGTAATGGCAGGAAGCTGGATTTAGACAAACCCAGAGTCGTAATGAAATGTGCATGTTTAGGAAGGATATTTAGGAAAGGGCAATGACCTCATGAAACGAACAAGAGTGGAGAAGAGTTCTCTTTTAGTGTCTGGTTTTTAAATTAAAATTGGTATTTGAACGGCTGTAGTTAACCACGGTTTGGGGGGCTTGAAGAGAGTTAATGTAAGGAAGACCCATTGCTTTTGCTATGTGGGAAGTTACATTAGAGATTCGTAATAGTCTCACTTAATCTGGGAAGACACACTCACTTGTGTGTGAAGGTGCGGCAGTAAGGAATAGTATTTCTGCTTCTCTTTCATATAGCAGCGCTATACCAAAGCGCAAGAAAAAATTGCCATGTAGAAAGGAGTAAACTATTACCTTTCTTAATTTAGCTGGGAGTGATTAACAAGTAAGTCTTTTAATTGATGTGGGTTTTTTGTAGGTGAACTTCAGAGAGTGCTGTTTTGGGTTTTTTTGTTTTTTTTTTAATTAGTATTATTTTTTTTTTAATTGCCAGTATGTTCCATTTTCATTTTTGCCTTTTAGTACAACAAGATGTGGGAACCTTTGTGGTTTTCCTAGCTTCTTTGGGCACGTACCTGCTTTAGTGGTGCATTGTTTTCCTGTTCTTTGGAGATTCCATCCATTTCAGAAAGAGTTTCAGAGAGTGTATCAGTATATATACCATTATATATATATATATATATATATATATATAAAGCCTTCCTAAAATTATAAATGCTTTATTTTTTCCTTCACCTCCTGGGTTGAAGATGCCAGTCAGCAAAGGTGATGGACGTTCATTGCTGACACAAGTAGATCAGTAAAAACCATGTTAGTGGGAAAAGAGCATCCTAATATTTTGACATATAAATTAAGAGAAGTATTTAACAGCCAAAGCTGAAACAAAAAGTATATTGTATCTGAAGGCTAAGGCTTTGAGGCAAATGTCTGTGATTCAAAATTACTGATTTTATAAAAATAATGCAAAAAAGCCCCCAAAACCAAACCCCAAAACCCCCAACACTCATACACACACACAAATCCCAGCTGTTCCACTCGATGGCTCATAAAATCAGAATAAAGTCCTTCAAGGGCTGTTTTATAAGGAGAGACCATTTTTTTTTTATGCGTAGTTATGGTAGCATCTGGTTTCCATCTCTGGGAATTCGGAGGATCCACAGGCACCAACATGCTGTCTGCTGCAGAGAAGCTCTACAACACAGATAAACGCTTCAGACAAGTGCGCGGTACGTAACGTAATTGTCTGCAAGCTGGAAAGATGTGGGGTTTGCTGGGAGGAGGCAAAACCTGAATCCATAAAGTCTGATTAACATAAGCAATAGGAGCAGTCCTGGCATAAAATTTCCATTGTTCACCTGTGGAGAGTGGACTTGCTAAGCTAGCAACACCTGAGTCAATAGGATTAATCGGTCGGAGAAGGTAAGCAAGGTGTACATAAGGCAAGAGGAGTCGGTGGGTTTTCACAGAGGGTTCAAACGATGGGATCGATAATCCAGGTGTCAACAAATTTGAGCAGGAAATATAAAGGACCTTTTCTGAATAATCACATTGGATTTAGTAACTGTTGAATGGCAAAGGAAAGCAGAATTTGTCTCAGTTATTTCTGGCTCATCACATTTGTCATTCTAATGCCTTATCCTTTCTATAAACAGGATTTGTGTGTAAGAAGTAGTCACATTGTGATCTTCTGTGAAATTTTATTACATCATGCTAAAGGTTTGTTACACATTATTGACATCTGGTACCACAGAAAGCAAAATCTTCAGGATGCCTTGAATGTGGGCACAGACACAGTGCTGATGTTTTGGCTTATATTGTGCTTAGCACGTTTTTGCTTAACGAGTAGTACGATAAAGCAAACAGAAAGGACGTAAAAAAATTTGCTTCTCTTATGGCTGGAGGTGGACTCAGCCAGGTGTCAAAAATGAAATGCATTTCAGTGCAACTCTGTGCTGGAATGAAGCTTACCTTCTGCCAGGACACCTGCTTATGCGTATATATAATGCATATATATATATATATATATACACACATACAGAAGAGGTGCTAGCAGCTCTCCTTTGTGCTTCAGGGAACCAATGTTGTGCTGTGTGAATACGCCTGACTTTTCTATAGTAACCTAGAGGTCGATGCGTTTCTTCAGGGAACTGGAGAACTGCGTTCTAAGGCATCCCTGAACCTGAAAAGAAGCAAAACCAACAGTTCATGCAACCCAAAGGAAGGAGAGAGGAATAGGTCCTGGCTTCAGTAATATCACTGTATAGGGAGGAGTGTGGGATCCACAGGGGCACTGGCAGGGAGTGAGAGGGAGCAAACTCTTTCCTAAACCTGGCGAGCAGGGCTGGGCAGCCTCTTGGCAGCACGCTAAGCTGGGGTGCTGCTGGGCCAAGTGCCTCCATCTTCCTATACTCTGTGTATAGGAATCAGGTACCTAACCTGAGGTTTTGACTTTTGCATTAATAGAGTTGCTGAGAAGTTGCCACGCCTAAGGATGGCATGGATCTAGGCTGCAGTTTGCACCTGAACCTGAAGAGTATGTTCAGACTAAAAGTTTCAAGTTTAATTTGCATTAAAAATAACAAGTGCATTGTGAATATAGAACCATATATTCCTAGAATAAAAAATTCAAAATTGCTGAAGAGACCCGCTTTCCAAGAGCACTGCGATTGGAATCATTGAGGAGCCTAAGTCCCATTTTCAAAAATTATTGAAGTGCTTATGAGCTTAAGCAACAGTGACTTCTACCACTGGAATCTAGATCCCTGCACCCCCAGGTAACTTCTGCAACTGTACCTGTGAATCGATTACAACCTTTTTGGTACTTCCAGGACTCAGGTGTTATAGCTGTGTTCTGATTCAGATTTATGTCTGGTTCTGCCATAAAACACTATTCTTGACTTTTGAAAATTATGTTTTTATTTAATTCCTAACAAATAACTACACTTAAACCCCAAACACATTATACAATATGTTAGCTCCAAGGGACAATATCCTAAATGAGAACAGATCCTTTTCTTTTTCTTCATGCCAGCTCTTTGTTTAGCAGTATGGTAACTACACACACATCCCAGATGTTCATGGAAACAGAATTCTTCTTTAATTTACAGCAGAATCTGGTTTTATCCCTTGCTGGCTTTGTATTTGTCAAACACACAAATGTTTAAACCCTTATACTCAAATATTCTGCAGTAGTACTTTGCATGCCTGGGAAAAGCTAATGTTTGTAAAATCACAGAATAATTCAAGTTGGAAGACTTGGAGGTCATCTAGTCCAACTCCCTGCCCAGAGCAGGTCTAGTTGCATCAGGTTGCTCGGGGCCATGGCTCATGGAGCTTTGAATATCTCTGGATGGAGTTTCTACAACTTCTACATTGTGGTTCCAGTGGATGGTCATGCTCATAGTGGAAAAAAAAATTCTTTATGTATAATTTAAATGACCCATATTGCAAGTTGTGTCTTTAGCCTCTCCTTCTGTCTCTGTGCATCTCCAAGAGTGAGTCTGGCCCTGTCTTCTCTAAATACTCTCATCATCAGTAGACAGCACTAAGAGCTCCCCTTCACCTGCTCAAGGCTAAGTAGATCCAGTTGTCTCAGCATCTTCTTATACATTACACGCTCCAGCCCCTGACCATGCTGGTGTTCATCTCAGTGGATAAAGGGAGCATTGTCTGATTGGAGAGCTCATGGAGATACGACTTCGGTGAGATACTGTTCTAGAAAGATACAATGCTTATATAGGAGATCTGACTATTGTGCAATTCAGCTTTTGCTGAAGGTCTTAGAGATCATGCTCAAAATCTGCAATTTAAGATTCAGTTTTTAATCTCTGATGCTGACTATATTTTCCATTGCTTTTACCTGAGCAATACCTAGTCAGGAGAGACTGAACTGATTGTATATTTGGTAAGAAGATGTGTGATTTCAGACTTTAGATGTAGTAATTTCTGTAGGTAATGTTTTCTTTGCTTTTCTCGTAGTGAATATGGGTGATACTGTGGAACACCCATGGTGGTTCATTCGTATTTGCTTTGCAAAGTCTTTGGCTGGGAGTCAGACAGCATTGACAGCCCGGGCCTTTGTTTCACATACTCAGAAACTATTAAATATTGATATTTCATGGGAAAAGCCATCATTGCAGACTGTGCTGATTTGGGCACCAGATGATTGCTTAGTCTGCAAGAGGATTTTTCACTGAGAGCTTTTCTGTGTAGGCTGCTGCTGAGGGCTAAGGGAGATGAAGGCTCAGCCAATGCCAAAGTCTTGTGCTGCAGGGCTGGGGGTTCCCGTGGTGGGTGGCAGCAGCAGCCCCAGGGGGTACCATGGCAGCCCTGTGCATTGGGCTCCTCCCTGGCGACAGGCTGAAGCTGGGCTGGGATGTAGACAGGGCTGTGGAGAGCTTGGAGACCAGCCCTGCTGTGGCATTGCTGGGGCAGGGGCTGAGGGTCCGGGAGCTGACATGGGGTCCTGGCCCCTGGGCATGTGGGGGACAAGTTCCTAGGGGGATGGGCAGGACCTGTGGGTGCCCTCAGAGCCTGACAGACCTAGACTTGGGGCTGGGGTTAGAAGGGCAAATCCTGGACCTACAGAGGGTGCAAGGCTGGAAGGGGCATGCGAAACAGCAGTGCAAGCTGCGAAAAGGTTTCCCCTCTCTGAGCTTGTTCATGTGGGTTCACATGTTCGTGGGGGAGCTCAGGCTTAGCCGAGCCCTAGGATTAGGGTTAGAAGGGGAAAGCCCAGAGCTGTGACGGCATGGGGCTGAAAATGGGCTGTAAAACCACAAAGCGGTCTGCAAAAAGATTTCTCCCTCAGGGATTTGCAGAGAAATTTGGCTGAGCATCTGATCAACACAGGGGAGGGGACAACTGCTGCACTGCCTGCGAAAATTACCGGGCGATAAGCATCTGTCAGATTCTCAGAGCGCATCCCAATCCTGTGTCTGTACTGTATGAGAAACAGGCCAATAATTAGGACCCATCTGAAGTGTAATTTTTGTTGGACTGCTCACTTTGTTCAGTAGTCTTTATTTTTACACTGGAACTAGTATAATTTCAAACTTCTTTGATTGCCACTGTGGAGGGTCAGCAGAGATGAATACAGGGGCGACACTGATCTTCATGAACCTTACTGCATTGGCAGCTAACTAGTACTGCTCTGGTTTTCTTCTTGCTTCAGCTTCTAGTGAAAGGGAGAATAGAGGAGTCAGGAAATTCAGCCCAGGCACAATTCATTTTGTACACAAGCCACGGAAAAACAGCGGCAAGTGCTAATTACCGTTTTTAAGTTGAGCGCTTCCTCTTTCTGCGTCTGTTTGCAAACAGCAAATTCCCTCCACACCCATATAGCTGTAGACATGAAGATGATGCTGAAGCCTATGAATACATACTTGTCCATAAATTGGCTTCAGACTTTCCTCCTTAGTGTGGGTATGGGAATAGGAGGTCGTTTGAGTTGCTCAGTGAGTGTCTCTTGACTAGCTGGATCTGCCCTGTTTTACCCAACATCTTCTGGTGTGGCAAGCACAGGAAAATAAATGCCAGGTGGTACAGTGCTCACAGAGCATCCCTGTTCACCCTCAGTTCTCTGCTATCTTCCTTTGGGGAGGCTGCTCTTTTCTGGCACTTGCTTTTACATCTTTATGAGATCACAAGTCTTTAGACAGTGCCCCACCTTGAGCTGGAATTTTTTCCTGGACAATATTGGGGATTATGTTGTTCAGGGTTTCTCTGCGAAGGTGAGAATTCTTCTCTTTCTTTGGTCTGTTGCTTCAAAGTTTAATGTACTTGTGGCCATGAGAGCTGGCTGGCACCAGCTATACCCTGGTTTCTCAGGAAGGAGGGAAGGAAACACCGAGTGCTCCCACAGAGCCCTGGGTCAGGGTGCCTGCACGAAGGGCCAGGACAGCTGGAGGGGTGAACGGCTGGGTTAGGGAGAACTACCTGGCTTGTTGGTCAGGTGAATCAGCAGAGGAGCTGTGTGAGGACTAGTAATGGCATCCTGTAACACATGTATTCTCTGGAAATGCGCAGGGGATGTTCCCTTCCCACCAGGGATGATACAGCTCCTGGGAAATTGCAGTCTTCTGGCCATGATATTCCCTGTACCTTACCAAGGAGTCTGACAGAAGAACAAAGCATGGTCAGCTAAAGGAGAGCTTTAAAAATCCTTAGGAGCAAATGGAGGATGCGGTATTTTCTGTCCCCCTCTATAAGCTAGGTCTTGGGGCTTCAAGGGCAAAAGAGCTCTTTAGTCTCCAGCTCCTTCCTCTGTGCTTTGATAGGCAAGGAATGGTTATTTTTTTCCCTTGGTGCTTCTGCACCACTTTCAGTACATTGACTTGACATTCCTAGTGTTCATAGTGATATGGCCAACAGCATTTCATCAGAGCCCCATACAGATGTCGAACAGTTTGATCTTTTCTGATCCATATGATATTCCCATTACATAAACCTTTCTCCTCTGAAAGGATTTCCCACCTCTGAAGGTTTCCTGTGGCCTGTGAGGATTCTTCAGCCTTTTGTGGTTCCCCAATCATCTCTCCTAACTCATCTTACTATTTGCTTCTGCCGCCCTGTACTGTACTTGGCTCCTTCTGCATGGGTGTTTGCTTCCATATGACTCTTAGCTCATTAACTGTAGGACACAGAGAATCAATTTTTGCCATGTAATCAAGTTAAGAAATTCCTATCCCTCATCTTCCCCAGATGCTTACTCTTGCCCTGGTTTGGCTCTACACCTTCCCTTTGATTGTGCTGATGAAACTGTCGGCCGGCTCAGCATGCTACACTACAACCAACATTACACCATGACCAATGTTAGGAATCACCCTCCAGCAACGTTAAGGTTTTTTGTAATCTGAATCATTCAGTGGTTTTGTTTCTAGCACTGTACTACAAATGGTTGTTTCAGTACAGCTGAAAGGGGTAAGAGGTGGTAGTGGGGACTAAAATGAGAATCCTGAAGGAGAGAAGAAGGGTTGTTATCCCTGACTTCATCCTGAGTTATACTGTTGCACTTTCAAAAGCATGAAGATGGAGAGGTACCATATACCAAAACATCTATTATTTCATAAAAGCAACACAATCATTTGGGTGGGTATTTGTGTGTCTCAAAACATAAATGCTACTTGTTTGACTACTAAAGTGTAATAAAAAAAAAAAAAAAATCACTTGGTTGTTAGACTGTTGATGCAAGCTGCACCAAGAAAGGATGTTAGCCGACTGCCAACCTCCAGTTTAAGATTTAGGTTTCCCTAGATCGTGGAGTGAGATTCGAATCCCACAGTACCTGGCAATTTGTATATCTGTACAGAAAGGCTGCCTTGGCTCTGTTTGTTCAAAATCACTGTAAACAACAGAAGCTTGAGAACTGGTACCTTCAGTCATATGTAAATTCTGCCGGGCTTGTTAAAATGTATGGGTTCAAAATATGTATGAATTATGATTAGCAAACAAGCCTCTAAATGATGGCTGGTGAGAGAGAAGAGTGAGCTAGTACCTTTATGTAAACATTCATGGAGCTTATTGAATTATAATTATAAATTGTTTACATGTCAAACGCTGAGGTTTTTAATTCATCAGTCAAGACAGTGTTACCCTGATTGTTGCTAAAAAATCAGTATTTAAAACGATTCCTGCAATATGCCTAGCTAGCCACAGGAGGTGTTCAGAGTGGCACTGTGTGCTCTCTGGGATCAGTTTTCCTGTCATTTACCACCAGAAATCAGTCTTTTCCTTCTTTCTGATTTTTTTGTTTCTTTTTCCTCTCCTCCCCAGATTCAGTAGGGTTCTACCCAGCAATAGCAAAGCCTGTTCAAAACCTGGAGCTGGCCATGTATGTGGCAACGGAGAGCTTCAGGTCACAGTGTGCATGCGCTCAGGACCCTGGTGGAGCTGTTTTCTGCAGGAACATGGCTGGGAAACAGCAGCGCAGGTTGTGCCCCTGAGTCCTCAGGGACATCGGCACATTGAGGCGTTCTGCAGGCTGCTGGGGATTCACCCCCCTTGCCTCGGTGAGGGGCACTTGCCTATTCCTCATGTGCTGTGAGGCTTCCAGCTCCTGTTTTGCATCTTTCCCCACCAGCAGCCATTTCTGCAAGCAGCGCTCTGCTCTGCCAGGTGGCTTTGAGTCACTTTGTCAGGGCTCAACACTCAACGTAAAGGTAGGTGATACCTGGCTTTGACTTGCAGCTTCTGCAATGCAGGTCTGTGCTGTTTTATTCTAACTTCTCATTTTGAAAGCACACGGTTGCTCATGGAGATCCAGTTATGCACCCTCTATAAAACAGAGCAGCGTATTGAAATTAATAAAGATTAATTAAAAAAGAATTAAAAGAAGGCAATATAATTAATGCCAATCAACATGAACTTATGGAAAATAACTCTTGTCAAAATGACTTGTAATCTCATCAAAAAGAAATATCAAGTACAGTTGATTAAATATAATTGCATTGATGTGAAATATGGTAATTGAGGACTCTTAAGTCTGCTGGGTGTGTGAAGAGAGGCAATGGCTAGGAAATAAAGGAAGGCTCAGAGTTGAAATAAGGTCTTTACCTTGAGGACAGTTAACCATTGCAGACTGAAGACCGGTAAAAGCTTATTGATGGTGATTTCTATAAATGTGCAATGCTGATCTGTGGCCTGTTACATCAGAGAGCAGCCGTGGCAGTTGCGATGCTCTTTTCTGGGTGTATAAACCAGTGGATCTCAGAATGGGAAGGCATTGAATGTAGGCTGGGGAAGGGTGAGAGGATGATGGGCGCATCTTGCAGAAGCAGCAAGGAAGTTGTAACTGTGAGTCAGGGATGGGGCCAGGAGAAAGCTGATCTGAGCAGCTGTGCGTTCTGAGGAGCAGCAGAGCAGTGTATGCACTTTTCAGTGAACAGGCATTTATGTTAACATTTCTGAAATAGTTTGAAAAAATGCTTTTCTAAATGTCTCTTAATTAATTAATTCTCAGTTGTAAGATTATGGATCTCACTCTTCCACCTATTGTTATGGTGCACAGTGCCTGATATTTGACCATTTGACTTTTTTGTTTGCTTATTTTTGAGTTATGCTATTTGTATAAAAAGTTTCTGCTGAATGTGAACAAGGGACATATCAGTTGCACTAAAAATTAGAGAAAATCATCTATCTAAATATTTGATTACTACCACTTTTTATTCACATTGAGTAGTACCTTCTACTATTAATGCACCATTTTAACTCTGTGGAAAGCCTTTGGTCTGAGTAAGAAATGGTGTTCAGGCTTCATCACTTTGAGAACAGCTACAAGAAGTGTTTTGCCTTAGGATAACTTGAGTGAAATTGAGCTTGGGAGAGCTATGGAGATTCCTTTAGGGTACAATTCCTTCCTTTCCATGCCCTTATTCTAGGTCAGATTTAGAAGCTTGTAATTTACTTCTGACTAACTTCCAACATCGTGTTTTAATATCCCTTAAGCATTTTAGTTGCACTGACTAACACAAAGGGGATAAGTAGTCATGGAAATAATCCCTTTCTTCCACCTTCCTATGTAGTGCTTGCCTGCCTGATCTGGTGCCAAAGGGTCAGTTCTGATGAAAATAATATCTTTTTTTTTTTTAAAAAAAAAAGCTTTCCAAACAGAAGTCTCCTTTTCCGAATCCTGACTTTGCATCAGTGTGGAGCTAGTTAGATGACCTGTCAAGAACAAACCCAGCATAACGGATCTGCACTGCCCAGGAACTATACAAGTCGCAGACTGTCTCAGTGTAGTGAGAGGAATCTGAAACACAAACTGTAACATTTACAGATGCAGATGGATAGGTTTGTTGCGTTGTTTTGCTCAGTGTGATTGCCTTTTACTGAAAGGCTCTGGGGAAGGGCAATCAGCTGGGTGCACGCTCTGCCATGCGCACTGTCTTTTAGGAAGCTCAGCGCCACAGTGCTAAACCACTCAGGATGGTGGGGGAATATTTTTTGTTTGTGAGTTTTTTCTCCCCCCCTCTCGCTGTGATAATAAATATGGCTTCTACTCACCTATAATATGAGCAACCTTATTCAAAGGTTCAGAGAGAAAAAATATATGTATTTGCCTGACAAACAGTTTAAGCCAGTTTTGATCCTAGAAATGGTGCAAAGCCTTTCTTTCTGTTTTTAGTTAATCTAACAGACTGAAGCACCTCTTTAGCATGGCTCTTATGCTCCTTTCCTGTCTCCAGATGCTGTCCCCTCCCCCACTTTGCCTCCCTCCAGCCCCCGCCTGCACTACACAGGTGGCAGAGTGCCCTCTGCATGGACCCAGTAGCAGTGATGTCCTACGGCTGTGTGTCCTGTGTGGAACAGAGGCCAATGGAGATGTCAGTTATAAATTATTAGTAATGATAATTAGCAGATAAAATCTTACCCTGTTTTGATATTGATGGGAGTTTTGCCATTAGCTTCACGGGTCACGTTTTAACCCAACAAGAGGGCAAACCTGCTTGCCTGTTGTTTCTTAACCCATGAACAGTAATACTGGTTGTTACAGAAGGGTACCAGGTCCATCTCTGGGCTCCAGGTCCGGGCAGGGGACTACTGGGGAGGGTCCAGCAGAGGGCTGTGGAGATGATGAGGGGACTGTAGGATCCAGCATCCCTCTTGTGAGGAAAGGCTGAGAGAGCTGGGCATGCTCAGCCTGCAGAAGAGAAGACGGAGAGGGGACCTTCTCAATGCACACAAATAGCTTAAGAGCAGGTGGCAAGAGGATGGGGCCAGGCTCTGTTCGGTGGTGCCCAGTGACAGGACAAGGGGCAATGGGCACAAACTGCAACACAAGAAGTTCCACCTGAATACGAGGAAAAACTAATTTACTGTGAGGGTGCCAGAGCACTGGTACAGGCTGCCCAGAGAGGCTGTGCAGTCTCCTTCTCTGGAGACATTCAGAACCCACCTGGATGCGACTGTGCAACCTGACCGAGGAGACCCTGCTTTAGCAGGGGGTTGGACTAGATGATCTCCACAGGTCCCTTCCAACCCTGGCTGGTGTTATTCTGTGATTATAACTCATACCCCAGACCTGGGCTCTGTCGCTGGAATCAATGAGGAGCCTGTGGAATAAGTCCTCCCTTGGTGTTATCTGAACTCAGTTGCCCAATTGCCCAATTGCACGTGTCTCTCTTGCTGCTGAACTTTATACTGGTCTTACATTACTGCCATCATTGCCCTGCTATTAGTAGTTCATGATTCAGAAACCCTCCTGTAAAGACAGGCTTTCTGAACTTAAAAGGATGTGAAACACACGTTCCTCAAATCAGTTCTGAGATGTTTTTGATTATTTTGCCGGCTCCCCAGTTGCCTATACAATAGTTGTTCCTTCTTTTTCCATGGAATGAATTAAAATAGTCAGTAGTCAGCTGAAAATTGTACATGGCTTCAATTTTAATCTTCTTTAATCATCATCAATCTTCATTCTTGGTGTTTCTCAAGTAATGTCAAGAAAGCTAATACTTGTGGTAAAAGGCTTTTTTCATTCAAATATAGCTGTGGACAGAATTGTACCTCTGTAATACATGTGCTGTTTGTCCAATGCTGTTCTGTACTTGTCTCTAAAACAGAGGAGCAGAAATGTTCAATCTGTGCTCTGCACTTCAAGAGTTGCAATAAAAATTTATATTACTCTTAACCTCAACCTGAAAAAGTAGATATGCCCTCCAGCTCTTCTAAAGCTATTCCTTTCAGTCTCTTTGTAGCATATGCATATAGAGATATTCCAGACAGCTGTATCAGCTGCACTTTTTTAAAAAAATATGAAAATGCTGAAGTTTTTTAAAAAATGCAAGTTGTAGTTTGTTTTCATAAATAGCTGTTTAGTATGGGGAATCTGTTTTTCTTTATAGGAAAAAGGTATTACTGGGTATAGTGTTTATGTTTGATTAATTTGGCTTTTACTTGAAGATTTTTGAAACATTATAAGAATGTGGCTCTAGATACCTGATGTGAAGATAATTAAAAAAACTAGGACAAAATCTGAACCAAATTTCATTTCTCTTTGCATACTATACCAGAGCAGGGACAGGCATTATTAGATATGAATTATAATCCTGGGGTTGGGATTGTCAGGATGAAGGGGCTGATTCAGTCGTGTTTGAACCTCATCATTTGTGAATGGCAGAACACCCTTTAGTGTTCTGAGTAGTGTGTTCAGGCATTACTGCTGGTCTTTCATGGATGAGCATCACCTCAGGAGCACCTTTTACATGAAACTTTCAGCAATAAAGTGCTCGGGTTTACGTATTGGTATATATGTTTATGCTGGGGGCGTGGGTGTGAACAAAGGCATTTTGCTTCTGTGGAAAGTGAGTAAATCTTGGTTTACTTATTAAAGTAAATTAACCATTTTTAATTGAAGAAATATCACAGCTCATTTTTGGCAGTACATGGACAGTTATTAGAGGCTGATCCCATTCCCACTGAAACCAACAAAAGTCTTTAATGTGATGGAAGCTGGGTTGAGTTCTTTATAAGGTGTCTGATACCTTTTAGGTGATATTTATCACTGTTAAAGTAACATCAACAGATACTGCACATCTTTTGATAAGGTAACTTCTTAGCTCAGGGCTTCATCTTCTTTCTGTTTTAATTTACATGGAAGAACTCTTTCTTTACTGGCGGAGAAAGCAGCTTCACCTTTATGGAGACTTTGTAAAAGAATACTTTTCTGTCGAGGCTATAGCTGATAATTAACTCGATGCCAGGCAAGGTAGTTTAGATAATAACAACATAAGAAGAATTCATACTCATTAACTCCATATTCCTATGAAAATCCAATGTATTTTCTCTCTCTCTTTTTCTTTTCGGCATTTGGATTAGGAATTGTACACAATGTCATGGGCCACTGGACAGTCACCTGAGTGCAGCTTGCTCTGAATAAATGATGCTGAACAGCATTAGGCAAGCTTTATTCCTTTACAGAGATAATTTTAATTAAATTTCAATTGACCTAAAAAAAAAGGAAAGAAACTAATTAAAATTATTAAGAGGTATTTCAGTTGACATCATCTGTCAGTAAGAAAGAGAGAAAATCAATCTGCCACAGAGTTTTCTGGCACCGTTTGTACTCAGAGCCTTTACATTATGATCTGTATTGACAACTGGAGGGGAAGGAGTTACCTCATCACTAGTATCAAATCAATACTTTTATGCACAAAGTGGTTCTGAATAGTGTTAGTGGAGCATCTTTCTCTGTCAAATAAGTGTTACCTTAGTGGTTTCGTAATGCATGATTTTTGTTACATATATTTAATGTTGTTAACACAGTTAGTTCTCTTTACTGTTCTTATGCTCCTCCTGAGTGTCCCTGAACCAGTGGCCATGGTAACCCTCACTCACGGTACTTTAGGATACTTCCGACACTGCCTTACTAGGGCTGGTTGTTAATGAGCGTCATTTGCTGCTACGCTTGTACAAGGACATTCTTAATTTCCTTCTGGTTTTAGTGTCCACTCAGCACTGAAGAATCTCAGCCCTAACATCCTTAGGGTGTTTGTTTTGGGTTTTGTTTTTTTTTTTTTTTGTCTGGGAAAACAAGGAATATGTATGTATTTAAATATAAATAGTAATCTGTCTAGTGTTTTGTTGATGTGTCATCTTATCAATTTGCTATTTGCTTATTCATCTTTTTATTGTTGAAAAATTTTACCAATTCATGGCTTTGCACTACAGGTCTGAGGCCTCCCCTGTATACATTCTAGTTCTGCAGATAAGATCTGAAAAATGCTATGGATTTATTGCCGTCTGTCTGCCTGTGGGCTGATGTGTGGTAAATGGCGTGCTATTTGCATATGATTATATAGTTCTACCCTGGTTGTGAACACATTAATTTTGCATTATTGTTCTACTAAGTGACAGAGCCCTGTCTGACTTCAGCCCTGGTGCAGGCTGACCTGGGCAGCGCTATCTGTATCCGCACGGCTTTCAGTGGAGCCTCCCTTGTAGCTGGGAAACAGTTGGACGTTGTTTGATTTTTAAAAATGTGGTATCTTGGAATTAAAACTTAAACTATGAACAGTCTTCTACTGCATTGGGAGCTCAATTCCAGTTTTCTGGGCGAGGCTCTGGCTGTTTAGTCAGCTGAAATGGAAATAAATGCAAAGCATGAGGATTTGGGCAAACAACTTGCTATTTTAAGGGTCATTTTTCCTCCCAGAATCAGCAGATTTGCAAGTCGCCAAGTGGGAGACTAATGTAGAAAAGGGCTCTTTTGGCCCTTTTCTATCACTTTACAAATGTACGGTGATTTTTTGTAATTGTGGAGCCTGCAGTTTCTGATGATCTTAAAAGATTGTAACTTACAGTAAATGACATTTCAGATTTGCACAGCAATTGTGACAGAGTACTATTGTTTGGCATATGCAATAGGCATTTATTTTTGAAGTCATGATCAACATATTTACCATGCTAAGCAACAAGAGGCTGATTCTGTGTCCCACATGAGTAAGGCAGACTGTGCTTTATATCAACAAACCGTATTCTTGCTGGACTTCATCTTTCTAGCACTGTTTGCTCTTTGTGTGTATTCCAAATTACCTTAGAGCCCTTTAGTCTTAAGGAAGAAATATGTTTTTACAGCTTCCAAGTCCCGTTAGCATTTCAGAACACATGAAGCCATGGCAGAGAGTTTCTTTGGCCCACACATTCCCGTTTTCCTCCAGAAAACACAGAGCTGTGTGTGCATCCTTTGCACGAAGGCAGGAGGCACGAGGCAGCTCACCTACCCCAGAGCTCCCCTTGGCACTGAACAAGTGAACCTGAAAGGACACAGTTTTCTTGCAGCTTGAACATTTTGGGTTGGCAATAGGAGAATAAAAATCTTGTGAATTTGAAAGCAGAGTTAATTTGCTCAACATAATTGAAAGACAGTAAAAAACTAACCTCGTGCTGCCTCTTTTAGCAACATTTCAGAGTGGAAACAGCTGGAGGGTTCAGGCCTTACCAGTGTGGATGATATGCAAAGAAATTAAATGGTGCTTAAAACACCCTGGATAGCTTGTCCTTTCGTTGTACAGGATATTTGTTTGGAGGGTTTTTTTAAAATTTTATTTGTTACCGGGCTTCCTTCTCCAGCCATTTCAGACCTAACTCAAAAATTACGTATGTGACCATTTCTTAAAGGGAATAAGAAATCACTTATGGAAATCAAATTTCAAAACAGGTGTTGCAAATAGTTGGGTGAGACTTCCTGAGTCCTTTAGTTCTGGCTTGGTCATGAAACTAAGTAATAATTCTGTTGCAGGTGACATGTCAGCTGGAGAAAACAGAACCGGGCAGCTGGTTACAGGTTAAATATTTCTTATCCCTAAACATCATGACAAACCTGCAGTAACATGAAGTAATCAGGCTGGGTTGTCACTACTTTGTGAGAAGTAGAAATGTGTTTTCTGAAGAAAAGAAGAGAAAGACAGAGGAAGGGTAATGTTTAGACCTGTTTTTATTGCATCTGAAGAGAAAGCTGCAATTATACCTTAAAAAGTAGAAAATTTTGACTTTTAACAACATAAACTGATTCATGCTTCTTTGCACATCCAGTGGTGATGTGTATGCTGTGTGCAGTCATCATCATTTTTAGTTAGTGACCTTTGATCTTTAAAACTAAAAAGACTAAGTACAAGACAGTGAAACCTAACCGGTCTGTGAAATCACTTTACAGAAAAGTGGCTACTTAAAGAGACACGTCTGGATGTATATTTATTTCTGCTCAAAAAAGAGACTGTGAACAACATGTTGTGTTTGTAAGGATGAACAGTGTCTGGAATGGAATGTCTGAAGCAGTGATCTGAGTTGTTGAAGAATAGGCATAAAAAGGGAAAAAAAAATCCAGCATGCTACTACTTTGTGCTGTTTTCCATCCATAGATTGTGATGGAATACTTCCACAATGTGCCCGTATGTATACTACCCCTTTTCAACCACCACTGAAATAATCAAAATACACATTTGAATCAGTGTCAAGCGATGGTTTGGAAAGAATCTTCTCTATGTCCAAAGGGTGTCCAAAGATTAGTTTTGGACGCCTACAGAAAACCCACAAATTCATGAAGGACCAAGCCATAAATAATAAAACTTGTATTTGTTTCAGGGTAATGAGTCTTTTAAAGGCAGAGAGAAATCATGGAATAGTTGGTTGGAAGCACAGTGTTCATCTCTCTTTGTAGTAGCTGCTGTCTTAGCGTTGAGCTGTGTTAGCAGATAAGTACTGGCTGAGCTTCGTTAGTGAGCATGAGTTGAACAAGCACTACAGTCAGTGCTAGAGAGAAGGAGGAGCTGCAGAGCCGGAGTCAGGGAAAGGAAGAAAATAATGCTTAAAATCTGCAGTGAGAGGTGCTGAGGGCAGGTGTGTGCCGTGAGATGCCCAGTATCAGGTGACTCGTAAGCATGGTGACAAAGGTGGCATCGTTAGCCTGTGTCCAGGTGGGATCCTATGGTTCAACCCCACCTAGGGGTGCTCCTTGGGTTGGCTGCTGCTGCCTGCGATGGAGGGACACCTTGGCTGCATGAGGCACCAAAGAAGCATCTTCCCCCTGAGAGCATAGGTTGGCTGTGATCCAAAAGTATCCATGAAGAACAAGGGTATCGTTCGTTCACTCAAAGATAAATAGGAAGAAAGGAGATAAAACAGCAAAAGGTCTCTGTGTTCTTACTGAGACCGTCTCCTTTCCTTGCAAATCTTTTAAGGTTAGCGGCTTATCCTCCCACTCGTAAGACACAGCCCAAGCTGCTGCACTGCTCACATGACGATACTGGGATCTTGCTCAGGCAGCTGCTGCCGTTTTTCTCTCTCTCTATATATATGAGGGCTTTCATGCATTGGTCTCCCCTGCGTCCTACATTGTGGGTTTGCCAAGAAAAAGAACCTGCATCTGAGGAGGCTGGCATTTCTTCAGTAGGTAGCTCCTCTTTTCTCTTGTTCTACCAAAGAACCTGATCTTTCTGATAGCACTTTACCTCTGTTTGGCTTGAGGCTTCTTGCACCTTACAGCTTTCCCTGATTTAATTCGGTAGGGTCGGATAAGCTGCTGTCTCGATCTACCTTCAGTGTAAAACCGATGTGCATAAAATTAATGGTGAACGGATCACCCTTGTTCTCGACAGAGCAGCTGTGGAGAGAAACGTTTCTTATAATAAAGTGTTCTGTACAAAACAGAATGGGGTTTTAAAGGCTGCTTCAAGTATTGTGAACAGAGGGCTCTTGACAGCTAAGTTTGAACTCTTGTATTGCCCTACTTTTGGGTGCCTTAATGAGATAACCCAGCTAAGTTTAATGTATTTTTTAAAAAAATGAAATATGCCGTACTATATATTTGGTACCTCTCTCAATGACAGCTGTCAGGTTCCCAAGACAATTTAACAGAGAAAATAAATCATTCTACCAGCCTGTTGTGTTGTGGTGCCTTTGGATCTGTGCGTGTTGCTGGAATGTACGTGAGCTAAAGTAGGTGAACTTCTGTCTGTGTGAGCTTGTGCTTTTCGTTTCCATTGAACAGGTGAAACCAGGGCTACATAGGCACTGCTCTGCAGTTACCTTGTGGCTCTGTGACAGTTTCACGCTGGGGTATCTGTGTTCCCGTTCCATACTTAGCATAAGGATGTAAGAGAGTTATAGGAATAATGGCCAGTTGCTTTTACAATGTTTTCTTAGTGAAGCGGATTCTGCGTCACTCAGTAAGGCACTACTTATTTTTTATGCCTCAGGCTACTATGGCACGGACTTACATTAAGCACTCATCGGAGTTTGTAGCTGGACTTAAAAATGTTGAACATGAGCCTCGGTGATTTCTGAACTGGGATCTTTCAATATCAAAAGTGTTTCTTTCAAGGGGGTGCACCAAGTAAAAAAGAGCATCATGCAGTGATTTCACAAAGAGGTAAATCTGGCTTAAGGCCATCCAGAACCAGATGAAAAATGCCAGGTAAGTGGTGCAAATCAGTGAAATGACATCAAACTACTCTAGTGATTTAGCTAGGTCGAGAGAAATACAACTGCATGCTTTTCTCCCAGAGCAAATCGTACTGCTGTGTAAACTGGGGATATGCAGACATGGTGTTAATGGTTGTGGAACCACGACTGTAATCTTTGTGGATTATACAAAGAAAATATAGAGGATCAATTATGTTGTACGTCATGGAAAAAAATAACTTGATGAGCTGACTCAAGCTTTTGTGTTGTTCAGCTGTTCCCAGTTGGGACTGCACAGCATCCTGGTGGTACACACCCACGCAAGAAGCTGGATATACAGCAAAGCCTGGGCTAATAAATCTGCTGGCCTTATTAGCACGGGCTCTACAGTGGCACTGCAGGAGGCAGCAGGAGGGATGCAGGGGTAAAAGGATGCTGAGGAATCGGCAGCATGACTCTTTTAGGATGAGGAAACATCTGTGAAGCTTTTCGGGGGTGGTGTGTGTGTGTAGGTGAGAAAAACGATTCAGTCATGGATATTTGCTGACATTATGAACTTTCACACACCGTTCTGTTTTTTCTTTGGAGTGGGTCATTGTCTGCTGCTATCACAGTAGGGGTGTTTGACAAGTCCTAGTAAAAGAGAACTGTGTTTGTGGAAGCTGCTGTGAGGGTTTGATAGGATGTTGGGATGGAGAGGCAGAACAATCAATTGGCAGAGACATACTATTAGGCAAAAATGAAGTGACGATAAATACATTTTTTCTCTTTGATACAGAGTAAAACTTTGTACCGGGGAGCTCAGCTGTTGAACAACTTGCATTTTACTTCCAGGATGTCTGCTTTTGACCATGATGGTTTCAGAACAATCTCTCTAATACTCCATAAGACACAGTGGCTGCAAAAGTAGTGCTAAGGAATTGGTAATCCTCTCCGAACTGCAGTCCTACCGTGTTAGTGGGTAGCACAGTGCTCTTGCTTTACATTTTCTCCTTTGTAATATGTGCTTCACTGGATTTTGAAAAATGCAGCAAAAGCTTTGAAAATGGCTAACACGATTCCCTTTTCACAGCACAAAAAGCCTGCATTGTGGATGCAAGAGGCAATGAAGGATTCAAGCAGGAAACATGTTTAGTGGATAAATGGGCAAGACATCTGTTCAAATGTATTTATAAGAGTTGACCAGAAGAAGGAGGAGGATAGTGGTATAGTACTGAGGCTTTTATTGCCTACAGACCCTATCCCACAGGCTCCTCTACTTCTGGTTGCTCGCAGTGGCAGGCCAGACTGGTTCTGAATCCATATCCAGAACCATGGGAAAGGGCCTGTACCACCACGTAGGGTTTGTGGTGCTCAGCCCAGCAGGTTCAGCACAGACGGCTTCTGTGGGCCAGCCCAGCACCTCGCAGAGAGGTTGCTGAAGGTTGGGTTAGCAGTTTCAAACCCCAGAACTAAAACTGTCAAATGCAATTTTTTTCTATTGCAAGGCTATAGTAATGATATTCACAGTTTATTTAAACCATAACTTAAAGACTGCAGTTTGATTTCCAAAGTCAGAGACTAAAATGAGAACGCTTGATCATTTTGTCAATTTACATGAACATGTCAATTATTAATATATATGGAACAGAGATGTAGACATAGAAAAATATACCTGTACACTAACTGAATTATTCCCTTCTGAATTCTTTTTGGTGGGAAATTATACAAGATGCCATGAAGTCTTGGAGTGGAAATCAAAGAAACGTCACCCTGTATGATTGGGTGTTGGCACCAAGGGATCCTGAAAATATTGTCTCAATTTATGATTTCCAAGACAAGTGCCTTGCATTTTAAATGAAGTGAGCAAGCCTTTAGAAGTGTTCTTTCAACAACTCCACTTCAGCATTTGTTACTTTCATAGTATATTTGAATTCTTGGCTTTTGAAATATTATTTCGGTTGCACTGACTCACTGCTGGTCAATCATATATTTCCAGCTAAAAAAAGAAACTAAAAATTCCCTTCCACTCTGCACCAAATAAAAACCACTAACTAAAAATGTTGATCTTCCTTAAGAGTTTTGTCTGATTAAGACCCATAGAATAAGGGTCAGCATGAATGCCTCTGGGGTTTTTTGACAGCTCAATATTTTTTTATGCTGATATACCTCATATCTCATGTGTTCTCCTTTTTACTGGTGGTTTTCTATCCTATGGCCCATTATAATAAGAATATTTTAAATTACCCATTCATTTACTTCTTCATTTCCTATCGACTGCTAAGGTGTAAAAAGTGAGCTTTCGTGTTTGCCTTTTCCCCCTGCTTCCCTCCTGCCTTCACTTCCACTGCTCTTTATAAAAAATCTACTGAAATACACAGCTAAAATGAGTTATTTTTCTGAAAACCTTCCTCTGCTCTTGTGCACGTTCTGCTCTGAGATTGCTCCTGGGGAGAGCTGTGGTGGTTGTTGCGTTGATTAAAAAGCCCTGTAGAATTTGGTGGAGGGCTATCTCCTATTCATAGACTTCTTAAAGCAGCTCATGGGATTTAAAAGGGTAATGTCTCTCTGCTATAGAATTCAGTTAGTTACATAAATATTTTGTGAACTCTTCTATGACCCATACGTTGTTTAGAGTAATTTCTTATAGTTTGTTTAATTTATTTCAAACTCTTATTGGTTTCATCCTTATTATATTTGATGGGAATATCCCATGAGAAGAGGTTAAAAAGCCAATGAAGTATGACTTGAGAAAAATACCCTCTAGTTGTATACGTTCTTTGTAGAAGAAATGTAGAACTGAGTCCTTAATTGGTAACATAATAAATTGATGTATCTGCCTGTGTTCTTTTAGGCTTATACTGTATTTGGGAAAAAACGTGAAATCACAAATGTTTTTCAAGTTATAAATAATCTTGCTAAACAATAGAGTAAAAACTTTTCTTAAAGAAATATGAATTCATAATGGAGCACTGAGGTGTCTGCACTATTTTTCTCTACTTCCTGAGCTTTAGATTTATGTCATGTTGCTCAATATGCCACAGTATAAACAATATGTACTTTCTAAGATAAAATATTATATCAGAGTAAGTGAAAGGCAGGATAACAATACAGGCTGTAGCACTGTATCATTAGTATCACTCATTGTTTCCTATACTTTTTAATATAAATGTAAATGCAGAGACTGCCTATTCTGAAAGTGGTGATTTTTGTTGTCTGTTGCACTTTCCTCTGAAATTCTGAAGGCAAGACATACAGCGTCCTATCCAGTTTGAAGCTATTACTGACTTTTTAAGCGTAGGGAGAGCTTTGGATTGTGGATGGGAGCACAAAGGAAAGGTTTATCCTTGGGTGCCTCCATCCCCTGATGCAGCCACTTGCTCGCTCCCCCCCCGATGGGATGGGGGTAGAGGGGAGGATAGGAAGAGTAAGATGAGAAAACTCCTGAGCTGGGGTAAGAACAGTTTAGGAAGTAAAGCAAAAGTCACATACACAAGCGAAGCAAAACAAGGCATTCATTCACCCCTTCCATGGGCAGGGAGGCATTCAGCCATCCCCAGGACAGCAGGGCTTCATCATGCCTAATGGTGACCTAGGAAGCCAACTGCCATCACTCCAAACAGCCCTCCGCTTCCTTCTTCCCTCAGCTTTATATGCTGAGCATGATGTCATACGGCGTGGAGTATCCCTGGGGTCAGTCAGGGTCAGCTGTCCCGGCTGTGCCCCCTCCCAGCTCCTTGTGCCCCCCCAGCCCACTGGCTGGTGGGGTGGGGTGAGAAGCAGCAAAGGCCTTGGCTCTGTGTAAGCCCAGCTCAGCAGTAACGAAAACATCCCTGTGTCATCGACGCTGTTTCCAGCACAAATCCCAGACACAGCCCCATACCAGCTGCCATGGAGAAAATTAACTCTATCCCAGCCAGAAGCATCACACAAATACACTCAGTCTCCTGTACTGGCAGCTTATATCATGCCTTTGTTGCACATATTCAAGTAATATATGGCCAAGCTATGTCACTGGAGCTGCAAGTGCAGTGTTTTCCATTAAAATATTTCACATATATTTGCACATTCAAGCCAGTGAGATCTGTCATGCAACAGTGCTTTTTGTTGATCTAGGATAAAATAATCATATTTTAGATACCATTAATATAAAAGCATAATTTGTTTGTGTTTGCTTTCTTTTTAAAAGAACTAATCTAGGGTTGCTGTAACTTTCTTTGCATCTTGGACACTGTGCAAAGCCAGCCATGCGACCGTGCGCGTGGGCTGAACCAGAAGCCAGTGTGCACATACTGACTGGTTTGAAGTGGAAGTATGACTTTCCCATACCAGAGTTTGAATTTCCAAGGCAAACCTGAGTACCGAGGTCCAACAAAGCAAGACTTCTTAGAGTTCTCAGGGCATTCAACAGTTTTTGATACCTTATAGAAACATATCTAGTAGAGGAAAACACATAAACTTTACCGGTTGACCCTGTGGTTTCTGTTTATGTCAAGACTGCAAACCCTGTGCTTCTTAGCACTTTTTTATGCAGCACATAGGTGGTGTTTCACATAATTTACAGTCCCTTCAAGTAATAAGTTTGCACTTCATGGCCAATTAATCTGGGAGGGAAATGAAGAAATTTACAGAACATTTAACATGATAAAACTTTACAAAATCTACAAGTGTAGGAGAAGATTTAAGGTTGAACATATAAGATAGTAAGTCAGTAAAAATGTAGACAACTGTTTTGTATAGATCCTATATGGAACAACCAAGCCCAGAAAGGTCAGCAGTTCAGCTTACCAGCCTTCTCTAATGGAAAAGGCCTTTGGAGAAGGAGAAATGTGGCTATTGCAAACCTACTGATACTTTAATGTAGGTGAAGTAGGAGACCGAAATGAACGTGTGACTCTGTCTCGGCTGGTTGAAGTTCTTTTGTCTCAGGCTCTTTCCTTTGAAGGGCTTTTGTTCCTGCCACCTATGGCTTGCCCTCAGTACCGCCGTACCACAGAGGATGGGTGCCATATCTCACTACTTGCATTTTCAACTTCATTATTCTTGTGTGATCAGAGAAGCTAGAAATTCAATTGGAAACGCTGAGGGCCTCTAAAATGAAAATCCAGGCAGAGATGCTAAGGTTATCGCTATCAGCTCTGTATGCCTAATTAGCAATTCACTGACAGATTACCATTTACGTTACCAGTGTCAAAACCTTCATTAGAAATTAAACGGTGATGTAGAGGAGTGTGTGGCAAACTGGGTCTGTGAACCGTGATTAAGGGCTGTTCATCTGGGGCAACCGTTGGGGAGAACGAGAGGAGGGAAATGCTGGGGCTGGCGCTGCACTGATTGAAATGAGGAATTTAAGTTGGTCCTTCTGTGGGGCTGTTGAAACCAGCCTTTTAGGGGGAGCGGGGAGGGGATGGTTTTCAAGGCATTGTGCTTTTCCATTGCTGCCATTTCCCTTTTCCTTAAAGCAAAGAATGTAAAGACTGGACAGAAATAATAGGAGTCCAATGGGGAACCAGTGCCCGGATAGGAACCGTGGGATGAAGGTGAATAACGTTCTGTGTCTGTGGGCAGGGGATGGAGCTGGGTGATTTTCCTCTCTACAGGGATGCTGTGTCACTTTGGAGCCCTTGTTCTAAACCCCAGCTCCTCAGCTCCCCCCAGTACCACACTGAGCTCCATTCTACCTGTTCAGAGATGTTCATATCACCTTAAAAAAACCGTCATCCTGAGCCTGAATTGTGAGAACAAAGGAGTAGAGTGTGCCGGGGCTGGACACGACAGAGCCTTCCCAAGCCTCGGTGAGCAAGGCAGCCCAAAGCGCCTGCAAGGGCTGCAGCAGCCTGGCCCTGTTAGCTCTGATAACCACCGCATCTGCATTTTCACCCTCGGCTGCTGATTTACTCCAGTGCTTTTACATCAGATAACTTACTGAAATAATGCTAACAGACAGGCGAGGAGCAGCCACTGAGAAAGCTGCAACGGCTTAGGTAGGTGGAGGGAGATTTGTGGGTAAAGATATTTAAGGAAAGCAGATTTTAGTTAAAATCATTAACCACTGGATGCAGAGAGAGGCGTACTGCCAGACAGTTTTCGTCGTGTTTTTTAGTGTTTCTTCCATCTCTGGTACATCTCTGGTGTATGTCAGCAACAGTGGGAGATCCCCATTTTCCCTTAGCACAGGCTGTTATATAGCAAAGCAATTCCGAACAACAGGAACTGCCTCTTGAAAATAGTGAGTGGCAAGAGCTGGGTGTGTGATTTGGATTTCAATCCTGCTCCTAATGTTAGCGCTGCGCCTAGCTTTAATGGGAGCATTTTAATGTAGATCAAAATAGGGGAGACGAGGTTCCTTCTGAGCGGAGCAGCGAGGCGGATGGAAGTCCTGCAGCAGTGTTCTGGGAGCAGGTGCTGTGCGTGTGTGCTAGTGTGAGCAGGAACGGCATTACTCATTCCCCTTGCTGCTCATTCTCAAACATCAGCCTTTCACCTGAGATTTACTGCTGGGGTTCCTCTTAAGAAACGTTGCCCCAAATAAGCAAGTATGTGTCATCCATCCCTGTTCGGGAATTGCCTTTACTTATCCCCAAAGTGAATTATCCTCAGAGCTGTGGAGATCTAAATTTACTGGGGTTTTTATCACTGATTTAAGGAAGGAAACTTACTAGTTTCATGAAGTCCTTCTCTGTATGCTTCTGTTCCCAGAGAAGGCTTTGGCTGCAAATGTATCAAGGTTAATTAGCTGAGACCTGTGGTGCAGAGAGATTTGCTTGTTCCCTTTGCTTGTATCAGGGTGAGGAGGTCTAAGAAGAGCAGATGACACACCAAGCAGACAAAAGCCTGCATCCCAAAAGCTGTGTCATGTCTTGATGGTGCCTGGATAGCAATGATGCCCATTCTTTTTTGCAGGTACCCATGGCCCGATGTCGTGTCTCCCCTCACAGGACTGAACATGATTCCATCCCTAGATCAGCCTGTAGGTCGCACCCATAATTTCACAATGCTGACCTGTGTCTTGGTGATGTGATGGATGTGCACGTGGCCATGTAACAGGGGGAGGCAGCAGAGCCCTTGGGCAAGACAGTGGCCAGGATTTGGCTGATGACACCAGAACAATTCATCTTCCTACAGCCTACTCCCTGCCCCTGTCTGAAGGCCCTGCAAGAAAACAAGGGTGGTGGAAAATCATCGTAGGTGGACTTCATGCCTGCGGTCTGTAGGTGTGGTGTGTGCTAGTACCCTGGGCATCTCTCCTCTCTTCAGCTTTTTGAACTTTCTGGGTTGGTGGCACTGGTGTGGTGATGCTACTGCGGATGATGCTGGTGGGGGTAAGAGTATTTTTTGCTGAACTCCTAACAGTATCAAAAGTTCAACAGAAGTAATGTGAATAGCATCTGGTCTACTACCTGTTAACGTATTGAATGGCTTGAGTATGTTGGCAGTGCTTTTGGTATTATTGCCAGCAGCTTGTCAAATCTGACTTGATTTTCTTTTGGAACCCTCAGAAAAATATCCAGGAGTACCTTGTGGCTTATGTCATCCTCAAACTCCATCGCAGCAGATACAGGATCCTCCCAGCTCTGGGATAATGCTGATTTAGAAAGGCTGAGTTGTTACATTCTCAAGCATCTGTGAGCTGATGAAAGTGCAGGAAGATGCTCTAGCCCCAAGTGACAGAGTAGGTAATTGCCTCGTGCTTTATAAGCATGTCGAGTGGATGCCAAAGGTGTCAGCTTTGCTGGCATGCCCCTCCTTTGTTTGTTTGTTTATTTGTTAATTGCTTTTTTTTGTTTCTGCATGCTGCAGAATGTGTACACAGCTGGGGCTACTAGCCATTTTCCTTAGTCTTAACTGAAAGCAAGCTCTTTAATGAAACTTTAAATTAAATTCTCCCCTTTCCATTGGAAGTTTTTAAGTTTTTCTATTTAATGAAAAAAGATCCCATATGTGGAGAGGAAAACATTCTCCACTCAAAAGTGTTCGGTTTTGTTATGGACCATATATAGATGGCTCAAAAATTTTTTTAGACATAGATAATTTGTTTCTGAAATTGTGATTTTTCTTTATCATATAAAATATCTTAGGCAAATATTTGAACATGCTTAAATGCATGCATAGTGCATTTTATGGTTCATGGCCAGTAAAACTGGGGTTTACAGTCATCATCTGTATTGCAGTAGATACTATTTGTGCTTAGTGGCAGTGGTGTATTGTGACTGATTTGGTTTTCATGCATATTAACTATCTACCTGGTAACATATGTATCCCATCAATGTTCTGAGTAGCTCCACAGGGTTTAAAAATGAAGCTTAGAGCTGTCAGCCTTAGAAGACTGGAAGAGACTGCTGCAGTGAATGAATATTTTTTTCCCTAATGTGTTTAAACCATCCATGATATCTCAGCAGGAGGTGTGGGCTCGTAGCAGTACTTGCCGAGTGAGGTTCTGTGGCCTGTGTTGTTCAGGAGGTCAGACAGGATTGCAGGATGATGCTTTTGACTTTAATAACAAAAAAATCTCTTCTATAACATAGCTTCTTCAGAAAGTTACCCAACTCTGCCCTTCTCCTTTGCAGAATTTCACGAATTAGGCTTGTATTATTGCATCCCACTGTTTTCATACAAGATTTAAAAAGGCAGATTCAAGCGCAGACTGTGCTTTGAAAGGAGTGTTTGTATGCTCGTTACACATTTGGCAGTTGCCATGGTTAGTTATTGTCAGTGTAACTCAGTTTACAATAGAGTGAGCTATTTTTGAGAGAAAATTCATTTGCTGCAGAGTGTGAGTTGGTTCATATGGGCTCGTGCACATGCGTGCATGCCAGCATATGCCAGCACATAGCCACGGACACCCCTACGTGCCCCTGTCCCAGACATCCAGTTTTAATGCCAGGTTCAGTGAACCAGCCTGTTACTTTATGGATACGTGTTTAGAAAGGAATAACATCGCTTGCTGTATTTGGAAACTGTCCCTATCTTACAGCAAGAGGTATGACATAGCTCATGAATGCTCCCACCAACATTTGACATAATTCTGTGTTATAGTTATTCTGCATTACACAAGATAAGAGGGGAATTGCAACACCCTGAAAACACCAGATAATGCCGTACTAAGGGCAGACAGCTGAGTGACCATTATGCACAGCCAATGCATCCCGAATTTGGATAGCTTTGTGCTGGAGCTACTCATCCAATGCTGACTTCTGCGGAGCAGATGGGAGGCCAGCGTTGTTTGCTCAGCCAGAGCATTCATCTGTGCTGCTCTTCATTGCAGCTAAGATGATTTCCAAGAACCTACAGATCTAGGAAGCACTGCCTGAGCAGCTCGTGTGGAGGGATGTCAGCTTGGGTCTGGCTGTCTTGTTAGCTCCAGGTGCCCTTCGGTGACTGCTTTCAGCAGGAGATCATCTCTTGTCCTGTGCTTCAAGGGCACTCGTGGTTGGTGTCGTGCATTTAGTGGAGCACCAGGGCTGGTAGCTTAGGTGGGCTTGGGGTGGCAGGGCAGAAGGTCACTTTGGGAGGCCCTGGGTCTGTGCTGCTGTTGCTCTGAGATGGTTAAATGGTCCTGAAAGACTGACCGAACTTACAGACTGGTGACTAAGCACTAGCAGCTTTGGATTCAGAAACCCCATTTTGTTACTTGAGCTAAAGGAATGAGTCCGTTAACTGTATACAAGTAGTAGGTGTGAATACTTGTTAAATTCAGCCACTGGAATGAGAGATGTGATCTTGTGCTTTAAAGCCAGTACAACACAAAAAAAAGATTGCACTTCGGACTTTTTGTAGCATGTCTTTATTTCCAGAGCAGATGTGAACAGGGCTTGTCTGAAAAACAATGTATGTAGGTGTGTTTCATGAAAATGTAAAAATTTTATTGCTGTCTGAATTTTATATTGGATGTTGTATTTTATATTAAGCTTTTTTTAAAGAAGCAGCCCTTCCTCTCTCTTCCTTTAAAAAAAATAGAAAAAAGAAAGATTTTGGTAAAAAAAATGATGCTGGAAACTAATTGGAACTTTGTGTGCCTCACCAGAATTCTGATTTCTTCCTTTTATGTGGGCTGAATTTTCTACCTGGACTGGGTATTACTGATGGTACAAAGCTTGTGTGTGCATTCTGTGAAGGAAAGATGTCCAGTAAATGACCCCAACCATTTACATTTTCTTAAAATATTTTTTTTGTTAAATCTCTTCCACAAGGATTGTTTTTGACCAGCCATGCTCACAAAAGACATGGAAAAAAAAATTAGGTACTCCCAAGAAGAGTTTCTCGGGATTCCCTGACTGCAAGGAGAACTGAAGACATTGTACCAAATAGTGCACAATTGCAGGAAAGGGATAAAGAGCCTTATTCCCTATTTTTAGACTCTCTTGAGTACTCCAGAGGCTTGTAGATGTTATGTCTTTGACAGTCCAGATTTTCACGACACACACAGTCTATTCTGGAGAGCATCCACTCAGTGATAGCCGCTGAGGATCATAGCAGTATTGTTCAGTGGAACAAGGGTACGATCTGGTCTGAACTGGAATTTCTGATTATTTCTCCATATGTCTGTTATGGATCATTCCACTGTATTGGTTAATTGTGGTCTAGTGATGTAATTGGAATTCTGGAAACATAAATTAGTGTCATCTTCAAAAAGAAGCAGAGCAAAGTGACATGTTTTATTGGTTGTTCCATTTAGATGTATTGTAATTTCAGATACTTGTAGGATTATAACGTTGAAGCCTAATATAATAGAGTCTGTAAGTGGCTAGATTGGGTGCTTGATAAAAATTAATATTGAGACAGGCCTTTTGGTCCGTGGCAGGAAAGATCCTCTCAGTTAAGTCTGAAGATTCCCCAAATACTGATATTACTACTTCACCAATCAAACATGAATCAATCAGTATTTTAAAATTTGAAAAATTAGAAGAGTAATACAAACAGCTTAAATAAATGTGGTTTTCCCCACTCTTTCTTTTCTTGAAAATAGTCTGTGAGCTCTCAGTGTCCACTGGAACAGACCCCTATGTAGTTGACGTAAGAAATAGAAGTTGCCAATCCTGCTTCAGATTCCAACTCGAGTTAACAAAACAGGTCATTATTTAAAGAAAAATATATAAGTGAACAAGTAGATAATGATGTTCTTTCCTCTGATTAGTTTCCCTAGTTCCCTTTCTACAGTGCACTTGATTGCGCTGTCCATCAGGCGTGATATGAGAAGAGGAATAATTGGAAATGAGAGAAGATGGGACCTGAGAGCACGGCATGCAAAGGTGACTGGCAGAGCCAAAGGCAGGGGAGTGAGTTCAGTATTTTCTTTGTGTGGTTTCTGTCAAGTGGAGTTCTGCTTAGCACGCTGCTGCACTCCTGACAGCTCCCAGGATTCTGCTCATTCTCATCCTAAATTGGTTTCTGCAGTTACAAATCCAAGAGGAAAAGTAAAGCTACTAATTGAATGTAAAGGCTTTCTGACTTGGCTCACAGCTTACTCCAGGGCTGCCGAGTGTCTACTTGCAGGCCATAAGTAGGAATGAGCTTTCTGTTTACAAACAGTGCATTTGGCTTGGCTGAGACTGCCCATTAAAAAAAAAATAAATTCATATATATATATTCAAAATGCAGTGTCGTGACTTATTTGAAACATGAAATGGTATGTAATCCGCGGAAGCAACACTGAGATCTTACCACACTTAGGTTATGCTGCAGTCTAAACTCACTGTGCTTTCTTTATAGGCACATTATCAAGGGAAAAAATGCAGAGTTGTTTTTAATCTTCAGAGCAGCAACTGTTTTCTGCTTCTAAGATTTACTGTCTGGAAGCCCTGAACAGTACAAGTAGTATTTCCAGAGTTAAAACAGCTGGCTTGAAAGAGTAAGATAACACTCCTGAAGTGGGAATAAGAAGAAAAACAAAGAACAGCCCCCCCCCCGCCCCCAACAACTAGCAATAAAAAAATAAGGCATCATTTTGCTTAGTTTCAAATGAAGTATGAGGTCTGAGTATAGGTTTTAAGACTCCCTCTTCCCTCCTTTGAGGCTCCCCTGATGGTCAGTGCCTGCTGCTGTCCTGCCATGGGGCAGGGGCCAGTGGGTGCTGCTGGGGAGGGAATTTGCAGGGCAGCCACCCCGCCACCCCTGCCCCCCTCCTCCCTACGTTTCCCTACCCAGAAGCTGTTTTCTTCTTACTTTTGGGGCAGCAAGAGGCAGTGTTCAGTGCTGACGCAGGCGTTCCCTATCCACCAGGTTGAATTCTCTCTCTGGGCAACCAGCCGGGGTCGCGCCAAAATGGTTTGAATGGAAAAAAAAAAAAGGTGCTATCTTCACATGCTTACAAGCTTTGTCCTTCCTTCTGTTCCCAGGCATGCACCAACAAATCCTTAAAACCTCCTGCCACCCCCATTTCCCACAGCCTTCTGTTTCCTTATGGACCTCCTGACTGTCCCGTGGATGGGCATGGGCAGTTGCGTGTGATGCTCAAGAGTTGGCGTGGGCGTTGGGCACTCTCCTGGAGAAAACCTAGGCATGGCTCACAGGTTAGCATAGACCAGAGATCATCACCCAGTGGCTCCATTTGGATACAGGCACCCCATTCTAAGGGCTGTGGGCATTTAGGTGAATGCTCTACCAGCTAGCCTTGAGGCCAAGATGCGATTCCTTGCCTGTTTTATGTACCAGTATAGGCACAGCGGTGGGTTTCAGTCATCTAAGTGGCAGGTGACAAAGACTTGTACTAACGTGACTTCTGCACGTGCTGCAGGAGAGGACTTTTGCTCTTGTCCTGGCCTGACTTGGGCTCTGGCTGAAGTAATTGGTGAAGTTCCCTTGATCTTTGTTGTGGATACAAAGTTGTACCATAACCAAAAGCTTAAAACAAAATAGTACCCTCATCTGCCATGTTTGATAGTAGAAATTTTATTTTTTTTTTCAATTCCAAAGGATTGCCAGGGTATTCTTCAGACATGGGATAAGCACACTGAGCGGTGGTGAACACTGATGCTCAGCAAAACAGCTGAAACTGTCTCTGGGCTGAAAGAATGCTTCACTTGAGTGATAGAGACTGGCTTTCTAGAAGTTTGGGTTGGAGCACTTAAAGCAGCAGATTAAAAGAGCATACAAGTGTTTCTTAAGCATTTTTGTAAAAAACTCAGGCTTCCATATTTAGTGCCAGCCACTTTTTACCTCTTGTGAATCTGAAGACGAGAGTTGTGTTTTCTTTCTGTGTGTTTACAGGGTGGTGGAGCACACAACAGGGAAATAGGAAAAACCTGGTAGCTACAACCAAACTTCTGGCTACGGTGAGAGTCGTCATGTCTGGGCTCTTTGCTTCCAGCCAGAGGTGGACAAACTGGGAGGAGGACAGAGGAGGGTGGTGAGAAGGATCATATCTAGAAAAAAAATCCCCAAGGATATGCCAAAAAAACCCAGAGCTATTTAAAGAGGAGACTGAGGAGGAGGTTGATAATGGTCTAAAAAAGTAGGACAGAATAGTTCCACTATGATGAATGTGACAAATTATAGCAAAGATGTTTCAGATTGTACATTTGGAAAACTTCCTATATAGTAAGGATAATGGAGCACCCGGGTAGATGGCCTAGGAAGGTTGTGGATTTGCCATCATAGGGATGTCTTAAGACAAGATAGGAGCAGAATGGGCAAGCATCTATCAGAAGTGTCAACTGTGGTTGGAAAATTTGGATCTGTCAGTATAGAGAAGATGAAAACTTTCTGAGCCAGGTTTTCACAATACAAAAATCAATAAATAGGTTCTCTCTGCTGAAACTTATTCATGTAATCAAGTGACTGGAATATGAAGATATAACTGAGGGAAATAGTGCTTAAGAATAACATTATTGCAGTTTTTATTTGGCTTTGAGTGGTTTTACACTGTGGCTGTCTACAAAGAATGATTTAGATGATGCAGATAATTGCAAATGGAATTTTCTGCAAACTTTTGGCAAACCCGTTCATTCACTGTGAGTGGATTTTGCTGCTGAAAGGTTTTTCCACGTGCAAAGGGAGTTTATGATGAAAGATTTCTGTGTGAAGGTGTTTCTGCAGAGGGGCTGCTCTGTTATTCTGTTTTGGGAAAGCTCTACACAGAAAGTGTTTTCTGACAGTGAATTGACTGTGGATGCAATATGCATTAGAATTTCAGTGGATAAATCATTCCAGATCAGGCAGGTAATGTCAGCTCAGACTGCTCAATGACAAACTGCATCGTGACACATTTTCACTGCTCCTCCATGATTTCTTTTGCAGTCAGTTGCCTCTGCTTGCCTCTGCTGTGATTTATAAGTCACATCACTACGCTTCTGACCCTTATTCTCTTCACGTGTGTTGTGGTTGTCTCCTTGCTTCTGTTCCTTTTCCATGGCCCCAGCGTAGCAGGCTGTGTGTCGCTGGTGCACCAGATGCTGTGGCATCCTGCTCTCCCTATATTTCCTTGGAATTCCAGTGGTAGCACCTGCAGTCCAAACCTCAGTGTCACTGGACCTGTCTGTGAAAAAACCTGTGAAGACAACCTCTATGGTTAGTTCTGGTATTTTAAGATATCACTTGAAGTTTCAGTGGTTAGCTGTCAGTGGTCCAGGAATGGAAGCACTAAGTAGGATAAAAATCAGTAATCACGTATGTTCCTGTTCCTGCTGCTGTGCTTAAAACTAAATATTTTACTTCTTGAGCTGTGGGTGTACATTTGATTAAGGTGCCAATATGAAAGAAAAACTGAATTTTGAGTCAGCAACAGAAAATGGATTTCTTGGAAGACAGATGTTTTGGAAAAATTATTATAAAGGGCAGCAGATACTTAAAGGTGCTTCTGAGGCTGAAGATGCAGAGAAACCTGCACGTGTGACTAAGAACAGAAGCGACAGCCTTGTGATTTTCTGAGTCTCCGGAGGACATGGTATCAGTTATATGCTGTAGTATTAAAATAATTTGTATGTAATGAAGGATATTCTTACTAAACCAGCCTCTGAAATTCTCATCGATGGAGAAGCTGAACTCCTACAGTCATCAGCTTAGAGCAGGAGCACAATATAGATGCTCTTAATGTCTTTTAGAGTTTACCTCCTTCCATGGACTGTAGAGAAGCTAGAGATACTGTTTGTTTGGACAGCCAGATCAGGTTTACGTGGTTTAGCATGATGTGTACACCTAATTGTTGTCTATGCACTTCCCCTCACTGGAGGTGACACAAATGTGAATTTATGTGCAGATCTGGGAAGAGAAAAGAAAGTTACTGATTCAGCATTTGGCACTCTAATTATTTGTTGCTGCAGTCAGAACAACCCTTCTAGAAGGAGCCTAACTGTGACTTTTGCTCTTGGGCTGCTTTGTGTGTTAGACCAAGTCTACTCATACACTGTGGCTGCTGTTTTAAACCTAAGGCATACCCGAAAGAAAATGTTAGCAATTTTAATAAAAACTCTTAAATAATGTTCTCCACAGATTGCAATTAGAACAGTTGCCTCTAAACAGTGTCTCCGCTGATTGCTACTACATTACTCATTGCAAATTTCTTTCTTTTCCTATGTTCTTTTCAGAATGTAAATTAACTGAGATTATTAGAATAATTTGCCTCAGATCCTACCAATTAAAAAAAGAAGAAAGATGGAATAGAAGTGTTTTGCGAGTGACAATTAGATATCTTGTACTACCTTAGGTTGCATTTCTGTTTGTTTTCCTGCTTGCCTTTGAATGCAGTTTCACGTTTCTCTTTCTTTTCACTTCTTTTATCTTTCAGGGGGATTGTCAGCAGAAAATTCTAATCTAATTATTTGTGGATCATATTCTTGCTGTGGAATGCCTTTCTTGCCCCAAAGCCCTTTGGTGGGTTTCCCGTGGTATTTCTGGCTGACATCTTCCTAGCCCTGGCATTTTCCTATCCACATCCTGGTCATGTTATTGAGGAGAAAGTATAAAACAAGCTCTTTCACTAAGAGATCTGTAGCATGTTAACTTTTGTATGGCTTGACTGGTGGACGCGAAATGCTGCTTGTACCCCCATGCAACGCAAAATGTCAGAGGTCCACTGTGGGCTTTGAACAGCCCTACTGAGTAGCCAGATGGTGGTCACACTGTTACAGCGCTATCATGACTTACATATATTGCTGCGGTCACGCCTGCCAAATCAGAGCTATGCTCTTACGAAGTAAAACCCACAGCAGCTAGTGAAGCGAAGGATGCATCATTGCAGTAGAGCCAAAGTAGTCTCAAAGGGCACAAGTTACTGCAGAGCAGGACGTATGCTGGCATGTCCCCCCAGTGGTGGTGAGTTGTCTTAAGCAGCAGTTGGTGCAGAACAGAAATAACTTCTGGATGAAGTTCACACTTATTTAGTTCACTGTCCTTCTTATAGCCAGCAGCTTGCAACTTCTGAGGAAATGCAAGAAATTCTGTAGGGGCCAGGCACAAACACATCTTCTGGCTGCTAGTGCAGCACTGGGTGCTCGGTTTGAGCTGGCAATCCATGCATCATCGTCAGCTTGGCCGGCCAAGTGGTGCACAGTGTATTCCTGGCCGAGAGCAGTGGCTGCACGCTGTGGCTGTTCCCTAATGGACCACAGCAAGGGAAGAAATACCCTGCAGAAACGAAGGAAATGTGTGTGCATGCAAGTCCTCAGCTAGGCTGGAATGGGATTTCTTCAACAGTCTGAATTTTAGGACTTAAGGTTTGTAATTTTAGTAACTCAACTGTAGAGAACGTGTTAAGCTGTGAACAGCACTTAACTGCCTTTCTTCTTATTTCTTAAGGTTTAAGCTTCATTATTTAATATTCTAGTTCACAACAGATTTTTCACCAAATTAGCCAAAATTTTGTTAGAAATGTTAAAAAAAAAGAAAAAAAAAGCTGTAAACATTAGATGGAATGAAAATCTTCATTTTGGAAAAAGCGCTTTTTTTTTCTTTTCTTTTTTTTTTTAACAACAACAAAGCCCAGATCCCTTTGTCAAAAGGACTTCTGCAATAGAGCAATTGCTGGAATATATCAGCGTTATATGTTACAGTTTGCCATCTCATACTTGTAGACAACTCCAGTCAAATCAGAGAAAAATGTTGTAGACCTGGAAGGTAGGATCTAAAAAAACCTTAGGAGATTTTTTTACAGAGACAGAGACTAGCGCATGAAAGATAAAACGTGGCATGTATCTGAAGCTAAGTCACAGGTTAGTGACAGTGAGCACAGGCACAGGATATGTTGCTACCATTTGGACTTCGTAATATAAATGGCCAGAACAGTGAGGTTTCTGCTAAAGGAAGAAGTGTTATACCAGCATAAGAGAATATTTGGTTCATCTTTTGACCCACTATTTCATAGTGATGAAAACGTTAAGAATGCCAGCGGAAAACAAGGTCCCTCACTGACGGAACCGTCAAGGTTCCTCAGCACTTTATTGTCTCTCTGGCATACTCTGACATCGTAGCACCTGGGAAAGGACCGGTTGACCTGTCAGTTAAATTTGGATCTAGTAAATGTATCCTTGGGCAGCACTTCATCGTTTCATCCTAGTCAGGGACTGTTATTTTTGTAGCCATGGACGAGATACAGCCTCCATACTCTTCGCCAAGGCTGCTCTGTAAGAGTGGGGCTTCTTTTTCTGACAAATGTTTTTCCATTAACCACCAGGACTGCTCAGTGGATGAGTATTTATGTCACCACCTCTCACCTTGGCAGGCTTTGATTTGCCTTCTCTTGCCACTTAGGTTGCAGAGGTCTCTGCCTAAGCTTTATTTACAGAGGTGTGCACTGAGGCTGCCAAAGGAATGGGTCAGGAAGCTCCTTTTCACCTGCACACACTGGAAAGAGAGAAGTCGGTTCACATTACCTTCTCCTTCTTACCTTTTTACCTTTTTACCTCTCCAAAGCATCCCCACGGGCGGAGAAAGGGATAAGGATATCTTCTTCACTCAGTGTCTCGACATATGCTGTAGCCATTGAGAAGGACTGGTTCTGTGGGAGGTAAGATGTACCCCAGAAATTTACGCTGTAGCTGTTCCCCAGTCCTTGCCTCTATACCCACCTCCCGAGTCAGTGTGATCCAGAGCCACCTCCTTAACACCGCAGAGCTTTTAATGGCATGAGCCAAAGCCACTGATACCAGCAGTGAATCCTTATTGTTTCAAAATTAGTACTTTTATTAAGTACTAGCTGATTATTAAAAGCATTACTTGCAGCACAGCACTGCTGTTGCTTTTTAAAAGTCGGGGTTTTTTTTACAGCCAACACTTACAGAAAGTGTTCATGGTGCCTGAACCGTTGCATTTCTAAAAATAAAGCAGGGCAGTGGTGGTACGTAATTGTGCCTACCTTGTTACTGGAACTAAAGTGTGCAGCACTGACAATACTGTACTTGGAAAGAAAATTGATTCCTAAATATCTGCCTATGAGTTGTCTACAATGTATTGCCTGAAGCACAATACCTAGTTAACAGTACTTAAACCAGATTTTAGGTATTTAAGATGCTTAACATTCAGTGGCCTTCCATAATACTGAAACTGTGTAGAAACCATTAAAAACTGGGCCCTTTTATTACTGCGAAAGTGAACATGGTACTAAACCTTTAGAGAGTGAGAAATGAATTAAAACCAAAAAAAAATAAAGGCTAAGAGAAGCGAAGAGTGTTTCAGATGGAGGAGAAAGCAGCTCTTAATCCTATTTGTGGGCTTTGCTCCAGTTGGGCTAGCTGTATGGGTGAGGGAATCCGCATTTGGCACTGGGAAGCAATAATGCTGAAGAAGACCTGAGGATGGAGAGATGCAGTACGCAACAGCTAAACTATATTCTATATTTCCAGAAACACTGGGATGCAGAAAGGAGAGTTCCTCTCTTCAGTGTTATGGTGCAGGAACGTGGGGAATACTGGCTGCACTGTCGTGAGAGAGCCTGAGAAATCAGGGAGTTCGGAAGAGGGGATTAAGAATAATTAACGAGTCCTAATAGAAAGGACTAAATGTGTATGGTTTGGCTAAATGGTGACTAATGTGACCTGAGGGATAAAACAGCCCACAGATATTTGAGGGATGTAACTCCCCCAAAGAGGGAGAGAAGTATAATTATTCAGCATAAAGGATGAGTTGTAGCTATAAGTAAACAGAGGGAGTAAAACAAAGAAAAACTTAATCTGAATATTGGGAACAATTTCTTGAATGAGTGTTATTCCCCGCTGGAATAATCGTCCCAAAGAAGTGTGGGAGCCTGACTTTTCCCTGTATCAAACACTTGGCTGGAAAAATACCACACACACAATTGGAGCAATCTTAGTCTTAGTGTGAGAGGAGAGGAGGTCTGGGGGTCCACCACCCCTAGGCTCTCTGAAGGAATAACCTGTTCCTGGATCTGGTTTTCTTCCCTGAAGTTTATGTTTGTTATTTTTTTATTATTATCTGAGAAGCCCCTGCAAATTTCAAAGTATATGGGCAGATAGACCTGTGTAGATGGAGCTGCCCTGGGCAGGATGAAGCCCTGGTGTCATGGCAGGCCAGCTCTGGGTTGCCTGGGGAGCAGCTCTGCAGAAGAGGACCTGTGTCCTGCTGGGCAGCGCTGTGCCCTGGCAGCGAGGGAGGGCACCATCATCCCGGGCTGTGCTGACAGCAGAGCTGCAGGACAAGGGTGGTGATTGTCCCTCCTGGCTCAGCACTCGTTGGTCTAGGCATGTGTCCCACCTGGGACCTGTGCGAGAGAGATGGACAAGCTGGGGGGAGCTCAGTGGGGGCCACCAAGGCAGGGGGATGGACTAGAGGCCACCCTTCCAGCCTGAATTAGCCTATGATCTTACGTAGTATCAGTCTGGTTTTGCTAGGGAGAGTGATGTGCATCAGACAGCCTTTAGGGGTTTTTGTAGGAAGTTTATTCTGGTTAGTTTTACAGAGAAGTATGAGATGATGTACAAGCTTAAGAAAAAGATGTAGAATAGTACTGTGGTGGTTTTTTTTTAATAAAATACAACAGTGTCAGTGGCACCTTGCACAACCATAATAATATGTAATGCAATTTGACATACAGTGACTCCTTGAGATTGTTCTGCCTGTTTGAGCCACGGTTACATCTGAGGAGTGTGTGGCTTCCCCACTGTCCTGGTCCTCTGTGAGCCACGGATCCCTGGCACTGCTTTCAGTCACATCCTCTCTGTGCTGGTGATGCCACTGGCAATGCCTTTCTTCTGAGCAGACTGTGGTGTGCTTGCTGCACATGCTGCACACAGTGCCATGCTGCCGGGAGCTTACGCAGATGTACGCGATGCCATGCTACCGGGAGCTTACACAGATGCCATCACTTCAGGTCCCTGCAACTGTGGGGAGGTGGTACGGTGTTGCTCAGTGTCTCTTTGCTGCTCAGAGGGCATGCTCTGCTTGCTCTGACATTCTGCCTCTTGTGCCAACATTTATACCCTGGCCAACTGAGGTTAAAATGCTTCCACACCTGGATTTTAGGCAGGTGTAAACAATGAGGTTGCAAGGTAGTGAAAAATCAGGCCTCAGGTCCTCTGGCCCCCATGCTATATCACCAACCCTGAGCAGGTTCCATCGTCAATTGAATAAGAAGACATGCAACAGCGATTCTAAAATCTCAGGAGAGTTTTTGCAAACATGCTTAAATCAAACTGTAGTTAAAGGAATGAAATTGAAAGTCACATTACGGCAACAGCTGGGAGAACATTAATGGGCTGGGGGGAAGAGGAAGGAAGGAACCAGGGTGGCACAGAAAAAGAGAGAGGGGACACAGGGAATCACTCCTCATCACACATCTGCCTACGCCTTGACTTCATGCCATGGTTTACTGACCCCTTTCCCCTGCCTTCCCCATGTGCCAGCATAGCTCTTCGTGGGTCCATCGGGTCACAGGGTGAAGAGGCAGCTCCCCAGGGGTGTGCTGGCTCCCCGACACAACAAGCTGTGACCAGCAGGGCAGCAGAGGTAGGTGTAGTTCAGCTTGGCTGTTACACCTAAGCCTTGGCTTTGGCACTGAAGTAATTGGACTTGCCCTTTCCACCAGCCATTCCAAGCGCCCAGGTTTGCAGGTATACAGGAGAAACCTGTGCTGCAGCTCTTTATGGTACTTTGCTATGTAAATTACATTTAGCTCATTACAGAGGTAAAAATTGTATTCTGTGCATGCACATATCGAAAAACAGAGTACATTTTAAAGGCTTAACCTCCTCAGCTCTCTGCAAAGAAATTCTTAAATGGAGTCCCAGCAGGTGTTTCCATCTCTTTCTGCCTATCCCAGTTACACACACGCTGTGTGTCTCATTCTTTTACAGCAATGCTCACAGGTTGGGTAGCACAGAAGAGAGAAACGGATGCAGTTTCCTTCAGGAAGCTGCAGGGAGAAGTTTATAACATGCTATTCAAACCCTCCTATAAGCAAGAACCATACTGCTAGAGCAGGTATGCGTGGGGTGGGAAGTTACCGTGCAATTCAGTTGAGATGCCTTCTCAGATGAGGTCTGTTCGGCGGTGGTAGTGTGTGCCTGGGGAATCGTGACTCTTCCCTTCCTTCTGGCTTTGCACCATCACTGTGGATTTGGGATCTTTACGGCTGGCTGTCTCCACCTCCATACTGTTGCACTTCTGCGAGGGAACCTGCAGCTCTAACCAGGAACATCTGGGCAAAACTTTTTATTATCAGACATGAAGAAAAGTTTCTTGCATTTGATTATCTAGCCATAATGTAGTAATGGTAATGATGGAATGGAAGGCAGTGTAAGCAATGTAATTATAGCTATTTGGATGGCAGATCAGAGGAGTTTTATTACCTTCTTTGCTTCTTCTATAACTTTCAATATGCCCATTTTAAAAGTATAATCAAAACAATATGTTTGCTTGGTTAGTCACTATGAAAAATTCCTAGCATTGAGATATGCAGATGTTTTTTCATGAAGGGAAGGCTTAATATGACATGTGAAAGACGTGCCTAGATGGATCTTTCTCTTTTTGAATCAGCATACTGACAATTAAACGGATAAAAACCAGTAAAGCATTACATAACCTTTAGTAATATTCAGTTAATGTAATTTGCTATATTTATTTATACTTTTATTAGCTGAGCTAACTTTTATCCTTTGATCTTTTTTCTCCTATTTTTAACAATCATTTGTGGATTAGGAGGCTTTTAGCTTTGTATCTAATTGGCATAAAGAGTGGGACAAATTTCAAGCTTTCCATGAACCAGCTGCTATGAAATCATGCAGAAATATGTGGAGCAACACTAACTTAGATTTCCTGAAAATTTGCCCCAGATGTGTTATGCACAGTTATATGTTGGTGCCTAAATTATGCTTTTTTTCCTTGAAGTTTGCAAGGTTTCTCTGTGGCGTTGCATTTCTGGATGCATGCAACTTTTGGTCTATACACCTGACCAGCCTTGGGAGAAGCAGGGAGTGGCTGGTTGAGCTAAAGCTCCACAAACCTGCGTAGTGTCCACAAAATTCCTCCTTTGATTCTCATCAGGTTAGTAACTCAAGCTATGTGAACAACGGGGTTTTTTTTTTTTTTTGCTTTGACATCAAAAATGAAAGCAACAGAATTCTGGTTTGAGTTAGACACAACATTCTCTTCAATCTGATACAGACAATTTTATTTCTCTTTCCTTGTATGCTAAAGCTTAAAAACCCCCACGCATATGTGGTTTTAAGAGACTGAAACGTTTCACTGGTCTTTTTGAAATTCCAGTACATCCCTTCATCCTGAACACTGTTTGTGACCAAAGCTACTGGCCAAATTCTAAATGCCTAACCTAGAAACCTTAAGAAACTGTGGACCATGTCCTACACTGTGTTACATGTCTGGGCTAGTAGAGAGAAATGGTAGAGGGAGTGTGTTAAACCTGGGCACCAGCAGCTCTGGGCAGTACTGGGGCACTCACAGGCTAAGCTGGGGCAGTGACTAAGGAGCCAGCTGTATACCACAACCTGTAGAGCCCCTTCTAAATTTCTGGATAAATTGTACATCGATAGCTGATGCTTCACTTGTTAGTTTTTGGGCAGAAAAGTGTTCCTTCCCTTGTCCCCCGCCTCCCTGAAAGTGTATATTCCTGCTCTGAAGAATTCAGACCAGTGTTAGAGGCTGGTGCTTGTAAATACCCCACACTGGCTGCCCCCGTCATCCCTGAGCTTGCCATGTGCAAGCAAAGACCTCTTAGCTTTGGAATGAGTTAGATATTATGTAGGTTTAATCTCCATGGCATTTTCTTCTTCTAATTCAACCTGCAAGGATTTATGTAACCGATATTATTACAGACTAATTAAAACTAACAGTCTTCAAATGGTCACACATACTTCTTTATACTTCTTTTGCTTGTGGCAATGTGACAGACGGTGTTCAAGCATCCAGAATAACTGTGCTTGCTTCCTGTTATATAAGATGACTCCCTAAAATAGACTACTGAGAGAATTTTTTTGTGTTGGTGCCTTTTTTTTAATTTTTCCTTCCCTCCAACCAGCTTCACAAAATCTCAGCATTGTCCTCATATAAGAGAGTATGAGTACGCTTCTCCTTCTGCTGCAAACTTATTTAATCTTGGTAGAAAAGAACATGAAAATCAGCTTTGTTTTTTGTCGTTCCACTTTTTCCTGTGGCATCAGATAGAGAAGGGGAGATGGCATGGTTGCATGCCTTATATTTATACTCCTCTAATTGCCAGACATGTTGTTCTGGAAGTTCTTGTGGTAGTGGGTTCACCTGCAGCAGTGGCAGCCAGCCTCCCTGTGCTTGTGAACTCCCAGCCAGATGTTCAAAGGCTGATACGATTCAGTCGTGCTTGAAAACATTCTGCCTCTTGCTTGGTAAATAATGATAGCCTAATCATCTCTTGCGCTCCTAACACACAGCGTGGTAACCCCAGTTTGGCTGGCTGCCCCACCAGCAGCAAACTTCCCTGAGCACCTCCCGACAGTTGTATTAACAAGCTCCATTGCTGAGCTGGTGGTCTTCTGTTCCAAAATTAGGGTTCCCGTAATCTCCTCCTCCGAGAGAATAAGTGTTTTCCTCTTCTGCTTCCTTCAGAAGCAATACACGGTGTAGGATTAGGCCCACAGACAGGAATCCCTTTAATAACTCCAAAAACGCTTGTTCCTGAGATCTGTCCAGCCCTGTAAGGTCCTGTGGCCTCAGCAGGAGCTGAAGGTGTGCAGCGCACATCACAGGAGGCGTTTAGGTCCTTGCAAAACTGAACTGCCACAGCAAATTTATCATGCGTTCAGAAACAAGGCATCTAAGACTGGCCTCAGTGAGCTTCAGAGCATGATCTTATCTCCTGAGATTCACTGAAACTGCCCCTAACGTTATTGATCTGCATTTGCTGTGATCCTAGTGTGTCTCCACGCAGCATTAGGGATGCGAAATATAACAGATACGTGGTTTCTCCCAGTATTGAATGCTGTCTAATTATGTGTCATGTAGTCCTTGGGTCTGCTTTCCATGTCTTCATTTTCAGAGGTAGATATCTAGACCAGAAAATAAATCCAAAGGGAACTATAAATGCACTTTAGCCTGGGGAACAGACTGGCAAGTGGAACTTAGTACAGAGGGCAGGAGCTAATAAGAGAGTAAGGATGGCAACATCACCCCCGCATGGGCATCAGCGTGTCGTCAGTGGTGAGCTGGGTCTGTTTCATCCACCTGCTGCCTTTCCAATATTATTGGATTAAATGAATCAACGGGGCAGTAACCAGACAAAGTAAAAAATAGGTAATACGACATGTATGTGAAATAGGTACAAGAGCACATACTGACATGAAAGAAAAAAGGAAGTCGGGGTGTTGGCGACTGAAGGAGAGATCTGTGGGCTGGTATGTGTGTGATGATGTTTGCCCAGGCTCACGAGGCCCCAGATTGACTCCCTGTCCTGTGCCCCACAGCGCTTCTGTTCCTTGGCTTGTGCATGCAGGGCTGGTGTGGGGGCTGGTCTGCACGGGGGAAAGTCAACTGGCTGTATTGCATGTGCATGGTCCAGTCGGTTTTTGTTGTAGAGCATACTTCTTCTTGCCAAAATAATTGTATCAGTGCAGCTGCTCTTGTGTAATTGCAATTTTATCATTAGGTAGCACTTTACATTATTTTCCCTTTGCTGTTGGCAAATAAACCGTACCAGGATAAATACTTGGATACTAGGAAGGTGTTTTTGCTATAACTAGACTGCTGAAATTACAGTGGGATAATTTATGCTTAGACAGGGACAAAAAAATTTATATTTATATGGCATAAGTTAAGGCTGGTCTGTCTGTATCAGATTTACAGTGCTTTTGCCCTGTACACACACAGTGTACGCCTGTCGATTTCCCACTGAAGCACCACATCAGGGAGAAGAATAAAATGTATATTTAGAAATTTAACGAAATATTTCTTGTGGTGTAAAAAGGTGATGCTATCAGCTACTTTAAGCTAAAGTACTTGCTTGCCTCCCCTGCCCTCCAATATTTGTGCGCTTCTGAGTTGTAACATCCATTCTTGAATGACTGCTTGAGTGAGGCTCCTTTGGCGATGCCTACAGTTTATGGTGATGCTGCAAGTGGAAAAAATAGAAGATTTACTAAAAATAGCAGTTCGGAGAGCATGGGAGGCTGTGCGGCTGTGTGTCAAGGTGTGCAGAGGAGTCCCTGGCTGCTCCATCAGCCTCACTGCACTGTGAGTCTGATGGGTCCTGTTAAAGCCAAAGCACTGATTTTAAACTGCGGCTCGGTGAGAGGGTGCAGGGTGGGTTTGGGGTTTGGTTTTTTTTTTGGCTATGAGAAAGTGCTATGATATGCTGGTATCTGCAAGCAGCCTTTTAGAGAGGGCTGATTGCTATCTAAATTTGCCTGGTATTGGGACACAGAAAAAAATCAGGGTGGGAGGGTGAAGGGAGAGTCTGCCTGAGGCTCCTCAGAGAGTACTGCATAATTTTGTTTGAGCCCAGGAGGCCTGAACTGATAAAGCTAAGCAGCTTAAATAAGTCCCAAATGGATCAATACCTTACAGATAGAATGGAGTTTTCATTTTGATCTGAAGCTTCAACAGGAGAACGTTTTACTCTGAAGGAGCTGGAGAGTTCTTTAATACAAGGAGGCAGCCCCAGACATGCCAGATTGGTTGGGAAACTTCATTTTAGCTACACTACTCACTCAATAGAGTTTCCATCCTCTCTTGTTTAAATCAGATACAAGCATTTCAAGTGAGAGCAGAGTCTTGTGACATTGGAAACTAAATTCCAAGTGTTATGTTCTGGCTAGCCATTGTGATGTGGGGTTGTTGGTTATTTAAAATAACGAATATACTGGATGTGTCAGGGTGATCAGATTTTCAGAATGGAAAACCAAGGGCTTCTCTTGCTGCAAACACAGGGTGAGGGAACATTTGGACTGTTTGTGCCTTGCTGCAGGTAGCTTTAGTAGGGCAAAAGGAATACATTAATCTCTCTGTTATCTTCTGGTCTGGAAAGGAAAGTATATTCAATTTTTTCTGTATGCAGGATGTGCTTTTCCAGATAATCAACAATCCAGACTGCAGGGCATCAATATCCACAACTGACTTTCTCAAAATGATGTGAAAAGCTACACTGCTATAGTTCTAATATCAGCTGATGGTTTTGGGGGTCCTTCCCTAAGGCCAAACTGATTCCTTGTAGTACTCTAGGCAGTGTGTACTCTAGACCTTCTTCCATAAAGCTCTTATTCTGAAAAAATATCCCCCAAAGGTGAGCAAACTTTCTTGAGAGGAACCACAATGAAAGGCATTTGACTAGAAAGCTCTATCCATGGAAACATGAGGCAATCTGAGCTTAGAAAATGGAAATTTCTGGAAGAAGGTTACATCCCTCTGCCTCTTGTAAGTAGGAAGAAATAAAATGCTTCAGTTTCAAAAATCAACAGTAAGAGAAATTGTGCAAAACCAGATTGATTTTTTGAGGTAGCTGCATAAAACCATTTAAGAAAGTTGAATCATAACCTCTTCGCTGGTGGGTTTCTCAAGCGACACCATCTACTCTATAATGGGATGCATAAGAAGTCTTTGATCAGTAAACAGCTTCATCATTCAACTCACAAAAAGCTGGATGCAACCAAACTATAAGCATCTGTGTGGTATGGAAGTAGGCTGGTGATAAGGTGACTTTCCCTTGGATACCGTCCGCTGTCTGTGGATGCACAAGCTATTTGCTGACCTCCTCCCCCATTTCTCTGATTTGCGGGTATGACCAAGGTTTCGCTCTGAACGTGTTGCAGTAGTGCACAAAGGCAGCTGTGAGATTTGGCGTGGTCTCTCAAGCTACAGGATTTGCTCAGGGGGCTTTACCAGGGCGCCTGGCTGATGCCCAGCTGCCTGCTCTGTGGCAGAAGAAGAAGCCACAGCACGTGACTGATTTTCAGAAATTCAGCTCAAGTGGTTTTAGCTTTGACATTACAGCGATGCTGTTTTCTGTACCTTTTTAGGTGATATCTGTCTCTCCTTCCCCCCTCCTCTTTTCTCCTGCCTGTGCGTTTTCATCTTCAATTTCAAGGGCTGACTTCTACAAAACACATCATTGTACTCTCTTCATTGCAGAGGGCTTGATCTACCACCACTGCATTCCAGACCTCTGATGATGTATTCCTTTCAAAGCGGTAGAGATCTACCATTCCAACCCAGAGCATCACAGTGCTGAGCTTATCCTAGGTGCTGCCTTTCTCCAGTTCTTCTCCTGCGCTTTGTCAGGCATAAAAGAAATACAGTAAGAAATGCATCTTTTGTCTTATTCTTAGGGTGCTATGTGACAGGGGCCAAAGGGTGGCTGTTTGTTACAGAAAAGAGAGGTGGTAGGATCTGGCAGCAGGCTGTCCCACACCTCACTTTCTGCATTCATCAGCTTTTTCTGTATAGCAAATGGGAGAGTAGGGTAAAATATATTGTAGAACCATATAGGTGTACTTTGGCAACTATAGGAATTTCTGAGGTAGGTGTGCAGAGAAAGAAGAATCGGAAACTTTTTCCAAGTCCAACAGAAAACTCTGTCCATAAAATTCCTAGCTTGACACTCTGGTTTGCTGACTATGGGCTATTTATTATGAAGCAGGTGGCTGTAGATGAACTGATTTTCCAGACCTTCTCACGAAAGAAAGAACTTCACAGAGAAGTGATTCTGCTGTGATGAAGGCAATGCATTGGCCTGATCTCTTGTGTCAGGGAGCTGCATCACTGAGTGAGAGGTCTCTTGGAACAGTAATTTTGCTCCCGTTTTTTCAGGTATTCTCTGAATGGTTGGTAATTTTTAGCCTACTGCTTGCTTTGATGATGACGACAGGGATTTTTAGAAGAATATGCTTTGTACCATGATGCTGTCAAATAGGGGATGTGCTTTTTGACAGGACTGCACCAAGCAGCAGGTGCTGTGGGTCAGGAACGTGTGGGTCACGGGTGAGGGAGCAGCCAGGAGAGCCCAGCACTGAGCTGGCTTTCAGTAAACCAGCTCTCCAGGAAAAAAAGCTTCAGGTGCAGACATTCTGTGAAAGCTTCAGGTATTTATTGAGCATGATCTGTCTCGTGAAAAGCAAGGAACAGAAAGTTTATCATTCTGCTAACCCTTGGACTACAGAATGGTGGGGAAAGGCAATCAGATGGCAAGAGGAGGGCTCGCGGACATGGCTGGATGCCCCAGCTGGGGAAATGAGCTTCCATTGCCACTGCACAGAGCGGAACGTTCACACCTAGCTTTCATTAGAGCAAACAGCAATATTCTGGCCAGCAGATAATAAAAATATACCGCAACAGCAAGGTCTGTATCCAAAAAGAAAGAAAACTATCAGTTTTCTATGCATTTTAAGAGGAGAAAAGATTTTTCTGGCTAATAATTGCTGCTTGTATTTGTCATACCTACCATGGACCCACGAGGCTCGGAGACTGCAGCCCCTTTGGTGATCTGAAAGCAGATGAGTCCCTGGCTAATTCCTCTGGTTTCCCTCCTCCCTGTACCCATCAGTCTGAGCTGCATGTTATCAATATTTAACATGAGTTACTGGCACTTTATTCAGGTGGAACAGAGGGATGAATATGGGTATTATAAAAAAACACAAAAGAGGTTGGGATCCAAGTGAAATCAAACAGCAAATACATTTCTCCATCATCTTTATATGTGACAGGATGCATTTAGAGGAACACTTTTGCCATAAAATTTTAAGCCATTGTAAATAATTTATTTTTTCATTTTTAGAGGTATTTTCAAAAATTTACTTCTGCTAAGAAACAATATAAGTGTCAAATACTTGTTCAGTTTAGCAGTGTGACCGACTGTTTCAGAAGTGCCCTCAGAACTGGAAAAGAATTGGCTTTCACTGAAATTTGTACAAGTAATAAACAAAAAGCTGCAGATTAAAGGCTCTACATCTCTTAAATTCTGCTTGTCGGTGCCTGTGCCACACGTCTCACTTCTTTCTGGCAATGTCTTACTACTTTGTGTGGTGTCTTTAATTTCATGTTGTTTTTTATTTTGCTTTACTGGAAACAGAAAAATCAAGAACAGTTTTGTTTAAAAAATAACAGTAATTGCCTACAGTAATAGTGTTTTCCAGTTTCATAATTTTTCATAATACATTTTGCGCTGTGATTACAGTAGGTTCAATACTAAGGTCAGCTCCCAGAGGAGGGGGGGTCCGAGCGAGCAGAATGCTGAGCATTCCTGCGAGAGGCTGGGCACGTAGGACTTGCCCTGCACATGGCAGGGTATGAGGGTGTGTGGTGTTATGTAGAATTGCTTCCTGAATCTTCAGCACAGATAGAAGGTCTTACACTAAACATTGAAGGTGACTTGGGTGAAATTTTTGTCAATCTTTTTCCCCAGCCAGAAATGTGGATTTTATTAAAATTAAATTACTTCATCAGCTTCTGCTGATTTAGCTTATGTCCTCCCAGAAAGCAAACAACTCACAAGAATTTTTTTGATGTGTTTTGGTTACAGCCTTGCAGAAAGAAGTAGTTATTGGCTTCTTCACTTTGACATTGTAGTTTGGCATTTGCTTCAATTCCATTTAAATTGATATTCTAAAATTTAAAACTTTACTTTTGGATTGAATGAATCAGTGAGACCGATACGAAGTGATTTGTTGGAACTTTTCAGAGAAAAGACATTTTGAAAGAAAAAATAAAGCATAATGATTTATTGCTTTCAGAATTGTAGTGACATTTTTTTCATAGTATCTTTGGATCGGAGAGGCTGGAAGGGACTTGGGATGTTTCTAATCCAATCCCCCGATGAAAGGAGGCTCAGCTCTGATGTCAGACAGGTTGCCCAGGACTTTATCTGTCTGGTTCTTAAACCTCCCCAAGGACAAAGACTGCACAACCCTGCTTGGTTGTCCTCAGGGTGAAAACATTTTCCTTATTCCCTGCCCAAACTTCTGACACATGCCCATTAGCTATTCTTCTCCTTCCATGCCCAGGTTCAAAAAGCCTGACTGCGTCATCTTGGTACCATCCTTGTGGGTACTGGGGGGATGCTGATGGGCACCACCAAAACCACGGTCACTATTTGTGTGAATCTGCTGAGGAGTTCTAGATTAAATTACTATTTTCCTACTGTTCATTAATTTCTTTGTGCTTCAGCATATCTCTGTGAAGGTGGGATCATAACATTTCTTTCGTTTTGTCTTTGTTGCTTACAAGCTGCTGGGGTTGCACCGATTTTGGCATGTGTGCAGTCTTTTGGAGGACCTCCGTCTTGGACCTTAGCCTATGTGACAGCAATGCTGATAGTCTTCAGTAGCTGAAAACAACTTATCTCGAACAATTGTCACTAACTTATGGTGGTGACTTAAATAAGTATAAGGCAGGGCTAACAGGAACTCTTAGAGGAAATATTTTTATACTATGACAGGATATTGCTTGTCAAAGCCGGGCTTAAGTGCACTGAATTTTGGTGCCTCTGCGTTGTCAGAACAGTTTACCATTTGTATGCTGGTGTTATTTTAAATGTGCTGGCTTCCAAAATATTGATGAGGCAAAAAATCCTGTAAATCTTACCTGTCTTTTGGCCTTTTAATGTATCTGTTTAATTCTTCTGCCAACTGGCAAGTTAAACAATGACAAAACGGGCTGTGAAGCCGTGTGCTGGCTGCTTTCCCTCCTGGTGTTAAGCGAGGGTTTTGCTGAATGGGACAGAGATGAAGCAAAATAGCTTTCCACATAGCGTGTGGTCAGGCTTTAGCATCCAAGGTAATAGAATAACTGTAATCATATAAGCTCTGTAAAACTTACAGTTAAAGAAATGGCTTTATGTGATTTTAAGGACTGTTATTAAATGGCCAGCGGTTTGTGGGCCTCTCATTGCAAGGCTGCTGTTAGTTTTTCAGTTGTTGTGACTGTCATTACCTCTTGTTCAGGAGGACAGCCAGCCTGGGTCTCTCTAACCAGAAGTGCTGTCCCATGGTTTGAAGTTTGCTAGGTTGTCTCAGACACGGGGAAAATCTGTTTGCCAGCCGCCCCTGGTGGTGCTTCCAGGAGAAGGCAGTGTAACAGTACATCTACGCCCCTAATATTTTCCAGCTGACACTTGAAGCCTGACTGATCTGTTGATAATTCTTGTTTCCCACAATGACAGTACAAATATAAACCAGGGCACATCTCCTCATTACTTAGTGGCAGTGCTGGTGTCTGACCATCTAAATCTTCAGTATATACAGACAATACTTCTTGACACTCCAAGCTTCAGCTGGGTGGAGCTTGTTTCTGACCTTACCTTGAAAGATACTAGTGCTCTTGCACTGTGAACTGGAATGAAGGTTACTCTGGTCTGTGGCTGTCAGGCTGCCTGTGCAGTTTTCCCGTGGGACTTGAAGATGCATTGCCAAGTAACCATGACAGTAATTGGTAAGTGCTTACATTTGAATTCATTTGAGTTATAGGAAATGTAGCTGGTTTATTTCCCATATTAAACTTGTGGTAAACATCTGATTTTACTTTAGCAAGTATAATGGCTCGGCTTGCTTCATGCATTAAGCATGCAGTGACGCATACCCAACTCATCCTCGGAGCTTTCCAAGAACGGGATAATGCTGAGAGCACTGTCATCTGACTACCATTTTTTAATAAAAGCATCTTTTAAGAGAGAAAAATAAGCTAGATCAGTAATAAAAACCTCTACCCACTCTTAAAAAAAAAAAAATGACCAGTGATTTTTCTTCTGTTTTCAAGTGCTGAACATTTCCTTAAAGTTGGGCCCTTCTGCTGGTCACTGTAATCACTCTTTTCTCTAAAAATGCAGGTTGATTAAGTGTGTCTGCAATCAATAACACAGCAGGAAAGGTGAATCGGGTCATTTTTACAGTGTGTGTGGTGACCTGGATCAGTAATGCCTGAAATTTAGGAATAGTAATAAGAGAATGAGGAGAAAAGGAAAGGAAAGAAAGCAGAAGTGATCTTTCTCTAGCTAAATGTATCAAGTTATTGAGTCAAGATGTAGTTTTCTTGATGGGCACTACTGAAGGGCAAGGATAATTTCTTGTAGAAAATCCAAATGTGATCGTTCATTTGATTTGTGGCTTTTTTGGCCAACGCTACTTCTGTGCAGGAGAGCTAATTAATGAACCTGTTGCCAAAGGCAGAAGGACTGTCATTGAATCAGGGATTTTCAGGAACTTTTAGGTTAGGTAAAAAGATCTTTACTGGAATACAGTGATACCTGGTGAAGAGAATCTTGTGGATCAAAGAGTAATGACTTGAGAAGTGGTTTGTTTCTATCTTGCTGTATCCGTCTCGAAAGCTGGGAGTTTCACCCAAATGACAGCTGTGTCCAATATCAGGCCTCAGGCCTGCAATATGTACTTGTGCAGGATTTTGAGCTTCTCATTAAGCTATCGGTCTTCAAACATATTCATCTTCATTTTGACACAACCTGGGAACAGCCCTGCTGCCAGTGGATTGGCACTCAAATTTGAACTCAATATAAGAGCAGACCCAAACTGTTAATTTTGCTTAAGATTGCATATACAACAACCTCAGATTTTATATGACCTGTCCTTAATGAAGTTTGAAGCCCTGTTGTGACTCTGTTTGAATTAAATAAGTTAAAAATAATGAGTTTCTGGATAGTTACAACGTAGTTCCAGGGGAAAGCACAGTCACTAAGGCGCTGTGGCCAAACCATCTGAATTAACCACCCAAGAAGTGAAAGATTGCAGCCTGGGACAGCTTTATTGTTGCTATGAAATTGAATGCATGCATAAAAATAAAGAGAACAATAAGGGGCAAGTGTTTACTGGGCATTAGAGAGATGTTTATTATACCTTCTACAGCCTAAGCAGAAAGCTCAAATTATCTCCAGATTTTAAAGGCATTGTAAAATAATTAAACACAAATACTAAGAATCTTACTGGAACTACAAATCCAAGAAATGTTCCTCTGAGGATTCTTATTTCATTCTTTACATGTCTTACTAGGCTGCAATACCACAGCCCTGGGTTTGACCACACAGAGGACTGAAGTGGGATAAAGTTGCCCTGGTTCTCGTTCATAGCTCCTAATTCCTGCTGGAAGGCAGGGAATGCGGGCTGGGAACGGACATGGCAAGCCAACTGCAAGATCTGTTGCTCTGTCTTTTTGCTTTCAGTCTGGGTGAGAAAAACTGTTCATGTAGAGGTATGAGAAAAAGCCCCTGGAGGTTGTTCTCGCTCTACTTCTCGGGTGGTACCCTGGGATGCAGCAGAGGGGGGGGAGGCAGCCCGGCCCCTCACAGCAGGGCAAGGCTGTTAGCTTGTTGGCTAAACATCCCGTAAAGCATCTCTCTTCTCTTTATGCATCGTTATGCATCTTTAGAAGATGCAAAGAAAGGCATGGCACAAAGGAAGCCATGGCTCTTGGCCAGATCATCACCCTCCAAATAGATGAGATTTTGCACGAGTTTAATTCCGCGTTTAATACCACGTGCCTCAGATTTAACGGTCAGCAAAGTGCTTGCCGTAGTAATTCAGGGATATTAGCCATGTCAGGTAAGTGTGATTTAGAGCACCCTTCGGCACAAGCCAGTTCAGGAGGTTAAAGCGGTAGCTACCAAGGCAAAAAATGTGAGGGAAGAAGCAAGGGAGGGAAGGGAAGTATGCCGGCAGGTATGGGGCCTCCCCCTTTGGTGGGAGTACTCAGGTCGACTTGGCTGTAATGCCACCTTAGTGAGCCTGCACCACCTCTACAGGCAACTGGGAGAAAGGGAACCACTGTTAGTGATGACTCAAAGAAGCTAGGTTAGATCCCTGCAATTAGAAAAGTTGAACATCCCATTCAGTGCCCATGTCCAGTCTGTGCAGGTGGCCCTGACACAATTCAGTCACTAAAGGTCCTGGAGAAGAAGCAACTGTTGAGTGACCCTGTGTAACCAAAAATCAAGACTGGCTTTTCTCATAGAAAATGGTTATAATTGTTGTATTGTTATAATTTTGCTGTATCCCATTGGTTTTCCTTACAGCTACATGGCAACCTATATGATACGATGACTCATTTCATACAAACATATTTACCCAAAACAGAAAATACACCGTGTACCCACATTTGGGTTGGAAATGATCAAAACTAATGGCAGGCTTCCAGCATTTTTTTGTCCGACATTCCGTCAGTTAATCAAAATACCCTGCAGACTGAGTTTTATTTAGTAGGTGACAGTCAATAATTTCTACTTTTTCTACAGGAAGAATTATGGCTGGGATTTAAAAAAAAAAAAAAAAAAGAAAAGTAATTGGTAAGGCTTTCATTTTGAGGGTGGGGCTGGGTAATGGTGACTTTCACTTTTATGTGCCCAGCCTGAGACATGGGATATGAGTGTTTCACGCTGGGTAACCCACTCCGTTGGTCACATATGTAGATGAATTTGATAATGAGTGTTACATCTGCACAAATGTGCTTAAAGGGTTTCTTCAGAAGACTCATTTCCAAACTAAACTTCCATCTGTTTTCCAACCCAGCACTAAGATACAGCAGGAAAGGCAGCTTTAGGTAAGTAAAGATAGTGTTTTAATTACTAGGAAAGTTCATTAATCTCCTTTGGGCTTGTCAAACCAGCACATCCTGGGGTAAGCCATCCCTTGCACATATATGAAGTTCATACCATACTCCTTAAGCGGTGCACCCAGTGAAGAGTATTTGTCATATAAAATGAAATGTATGCCTCCAAGTAAGTAAGAAAAAGAGATTTTTTGATTTAATGAAAATTGCAAGTGCTTACACCATTAAAGTTAGCTAATACGTGACTGTTTGGCCTCCACGGCTTGAGAGCCGCTTTCTCTGTGGCAAAGATGGTGTGGAAGTGAGTATAGTTTCCATTTTTATTTTGACACAGAAACTGATATGCCAGCTCACTGGCCCCTAAGATCTGGAATTTTGTTTCCAAGGGTGATAAGGAGTGGGTACATCGTAGTGTAATATGGAACTGCAGTGATGAATAATCATAGAGATATGCAGCCAAGGAAATTCCTTCAGATGTCAGTGGTGAAGGGGTGTGTCAGGTACTGACGTGTGAGAGTCACTTTTACTTATCAATTATGATCTTTGCTGTCACAAGTGTGAATAACATTTTCAATATTCACTTAAATGTCTAATCTCCTGAACCTAATGAACCTGCTGGCCTTACTGACCTCTGCTTTGACAGTGAGTCCTGAAGTTTTAATTTTGCCTTGGGTGATGTGTTGGTGAAAAAATAATTTCTTTTATCAAGCTAAAGAAATGTTCCTTGAATTTTATCAGCAGTGTCTGTTTTCTTACTTAAGTGAGAGGAAACAAATGTGCCACGAGTTGGCATAGCCAGGCTCACTGGAGTTCATGACCTTATGTGAATTTATGCCAAATGAGGTCCCAATGCACTCGGTTCGAGTTGGAGGCACGTGAGCATTATGTATCACAGGGAGACTTTATTTATTGTTCTTTTCTTTAAGTGCTGCATCACATCATTTTGTTTGGTTGATTTCTTTTTTTCTCCCCTGACTACCGCTTAATAACAAATGGATGTATGGATTTTTCCCCCGTTTTTGAAGTTGGTTTTTGTGAGCGGCCAGAGCTGTCTCTCTAGACAAGTTTCCAAAGAGCATGCTTTGCCTCCCTCGCATCTCAGAATTACCTCTAAGCTGGCTTGCTTCCATTTCTTCAACGAATCCCACAGAGGATCTTCGGCTTTCAGAAAGTTCGTATCAGTCATGAATTGGCTTCCAGTGTAGGGAGTTAGCGCTACAATGAATGTGTTGGAAAATCCCAGCCTGCCCATGGAGTTTTAAAGGAAAAAGTGTATTGCCATTGCTGCGTAGGTGGGAGGTGAAAAGTGTTCTGACTGCCCAAGGATACACCTTAATAAACTTTTAAAAAACAACAAGCAAAGAACATCCTTTCAAGAAACGACCTCAGTCTTTGCTATGGATTAGGTGGACATTTGAAGCAGTTCCCCTTTCCTGCCAGCAATCCATCCCTTTTATTTGGATTGAACTCTAATCAGCTTCTAATGCCCCTCCTGCGATCTCAGATCTTGATCTTGTGACGATTTCCTCTGCCACAAATCTTGTAAGCTTTCAGAAGGTCTCCAGCTGCTTGTTTACATAGGGATGCTCAGTAAAGAAATAATCCACATTAACTGGAGGTCTGAATCCAAAGTATACTAGCTAAACTGGATTAAATATAGATTATTGTGGAAAATAAGTCAATAAAATGACATTACAACCAGTTCTGTTGTGAGTGAGTGTGTCCACATGGTTAAAATTACATACTTCAAAAATTTAATTTTGATCCAGTTCTCTGTGTGTCTTTGTGGACAAAATCCCTGCCGCAGCCATACGGCACAATGTGGGAAACTGGTTTGCATTGCACTGGAGCCCACTGGGCATCCCACGTAGTCCATGGCTGATAGCACTTGGCTCAAGTGGGATGCAATGTAAGTTGGGAGTACGAGCAGCTTATTGTCAATAAGGAAAGCCATCCTGCCATCATCGCCGTTACTGCAGTAGTATGAATCATCATCTCAAGTGGAAATCAGAGTCGTATTATACTAGATAATAAATGAGAACAAATTAGCTGGCTCCTGTACAAAAAGCAGAGCCTAAACATCTGTTGGCTGGGCTGGGCAGGCCAGGTGCTGCAGCAGCATCAGGTCTCCCAGGTCTAGCCTGGTTCTTTGCCTGAGAAGTCTGGCGATCCAGAGGGTCTGTCTGGGAGAGCCAGGCATCTGGCTTGCCTTGGAAAGTAAAATGTGAGAATTTCTAACCTCCTGTGCTAGATTGCAGGGCCAAATCAGCATCAGCTGGCATGACCGCCTGCGTTCAGAGCAATGCTAACCACCCAAGCTGGATGATGTCACTTGTGCAAATGTGCTCGCAAGAAAGCCACACTGTACATGTTTGTGTCGTGCTGCAGCCTACATCTGTTTAAAATATCTTTCTCTCCTCAGTTAAATGCTATGGGAATTACCTGAGGCGTATTGCCATTTTGATCCCCTTCAAAATTCAGTCAGGTCTGATAAGGCTTGTAAATGATTTTCTAGCCTGCCATGAGTTGATTTTTCTCTCCGTGGGGAAAAACACAAAACCTCATAAAGTTGTGAGAAATAGTTCATTGCTTTTTCATACATTTTGCCAGTCACAGTCCAAAAATACAAAGGAAAATGCAGGTTCTTCCATTTGAATGTAATCTCGGAGGTTATAACTGTCAAACTAGAATGTAGTTCCAAAGTTTTGAAAAAGCCAGGTACCTCCAACGTCTTTCCTTCAAGAAAATGCCAGCTATAGGCTTGGTTGGGTCAAGAAGTGGTTTGTGTCACACTACCAGCTTTGCAAAAGGAACAGCAAATGCTGGAGAAGCATTTAGTGGCAAGGGGGATAATGGCTCTGTCAGTCAACTTAGAAAATTGCTTTTAGGGAATGTATTTTCAGCCAAGGTGAGTCAATGAGACCCGATCTGTGACCAGAGTGGGAGGACCCACTGTCTGTATTTAAGGCCACGCTGCTGAGCTTGACCACAGGGTTAAATTTTTCAGTGTGTTTGGCCAACATTAGTATTTTCAATTGTTGCACAGAGTACAAGATTTTTTTTAAAAAACAATTTTATAGTGAAGCTAAGACATAGAGAAAATCTTGATTCAGCATGGACACCTTTATAAAAGCATTAGTGATGGACAGCGTGGAAGATGAAATCATTGAATCCTCTCTAACCATTGAAATGTTGCTAGGAAAAGGAAAAAATTGTGCTTTTTGCTTTGGTTTTGACCAACACATTTTAATTATGTTTTCTATGAAAAAGAAAGCAGACTCATAAAAGAGAGGTCCAGGTTATGAACTGCAGTCTTTAAGCCAGAGGGGAAGGGAAGGACAAGGACAAGGAGGTGGTACAGAAACTTCTGGGTCGTAATTCTGTGTCAGACCAATTACAATCTCTTAGTGATTTTCTTTTATTAAAGACTAATCTGTCTGGAACTGCTTTGCACTTGCCATAGGCTAGAAGAATACATACTGGCGGTGCACACAGTGTGCACACGACTGGCTGACATATGGCAACTTCGTGCCCAGCAGTAATTTGTTCACGTGTCTGAGACATCTGATACAAACACAAGGTATTTGTATACTGAAATGAGAGTGTGTTTATATATAAACAGCTATATATCTATATTCAATCTTTTTTTTTTCCTGACTCCTCAGGATAAAATAATGTAATTACTTTTGTAAGTTTAATGTTGGATAATATATCCCGATACCAGTGTAATGGAGCTAAAGCTTCTTAAAACTCAGGAGGATTTTGAATTATTGGTCTTAACGGTCACACTTCAGCAAAGTAAGGAGCGCTACTGTCAGCACAGACTACTTTTATACCTACCTTAAGTCATAATTTGTCTGTCAAAGCAAACAACGTGAAAGTAGCCTCATGAATTGTTATACCCATCTCTCCTTTGAGATGGTGCTCCAGTTGACCTGCTCTGTTTAAAGTGCTCGTTTTACAAAAGGGAAGCCATGGGACAGCATGATTAAGGTGAGCATTATCCTTGGGCAGTGCAGAATGCACAAGTATTGGTACAAAACAGCCACAACAAAGGCTGAATGTTGAATCGTCGCGCAAAACAAAGCATTTTGCGAAAGAAAAGTACCAAATGTTTCTGTTCCAGAAAGGCTTAGCTTTTTAATCAAAGTCTATACAAACTTCAGCATTCTTATCTAGCAATAATGTAGTATAAAAAATAGTCTTAATTGTCTTCCCTGCTTAGTGATTAATGCAGCTGTAGTTGGTATGTGTCTCCGTTGCATTGTGAACAGCAGTATTTTCACTGGTCGCCGTTTGTGCAGTTTTTAGATTGGCTTATGCTTTAACAGGTGATAAAAATTTAAAACAGCTAACACAAGGCTTCTTACACCTCAGCAAGTTCACCTGAGCATTTAATACTAAGTAACAGTGGCTGCTTACATCCAAACATTGCACAAGTATTCATTTTCTAATCAGAGGCTTATGAATGAGACACAATTTTGTGTGAACCATTTGGTGACTGAACTTAATTTTAGAACAGAAATTGCCACGTAACACATATTTAATGGGAGGGTTTGGAGCTTTCTTGCAGGCTGAATTGTTTCAACAGATGAGAGAGTGACAGAGGCCTGATTGTGACCCTACTTGACTAAAAGTGTGTAAATTTGGAGCAACTTCATGAATCCGGTGGCTTTAAGCTTGTGATAATGAGTGAAGAACAAGAATTATAGAACTGTTTGGATCAATGAGGTCAAAACTGTTATTCTACATAAATAGTAACCTGACAAATACCTTTATTCTTGACTGCTTGTGTTGGTGAGTTTGGGGTTGTTTTGCCTTACTCTCATCATTTTTCCCACAGAGCCGCTCAGAAATTGAACCTGTCTTCCAAAAAGAAGAAGCACAGGCCTTCTGCATCATCTGTTCCTGAATCTCCTCTCTTCTCTACCAGCTTCAGCAGCATCCTTCAGGCTTCCCCACCCCCTGCACCACCATGTTTGCTGAGGGCAGTCAGCAAAGTGAAAGACACCCCTGGTTTGGGCAAGGTAGGCATTGCAACTATCACTGAAACTTGTTTTCTTTGGGAAAAGATTTTATCCTCATGACAAATATTATGGGAATTGGAAGACCGTGCCCTTTCTCGGTTGGCTTTGCTGCGGCTGGTCCCTGAACATGCGTACAAAGGCCTGACAACATAAGTTACTTAATGTAAGGGAACTTCTGATAAAGGTGAAGTTGACTTAAACAGCTCCAGAGCTAACTGTGCAGCAGTAATACGCTTCGAAGCCCTGCTGGGCTAAACGCACCTGCGTCGGGACCACAGTGCCACTGGGTGCTGGTGGTGCCCGTGCTGCCAGGCTTGCTGGAGGAGCTGGTCTCTGTGTCTGAACTGCACAGCACTCGCTTGCTGTGGCGTGTTCTGGGTTCCTGCTCCCCTCGCTGTCCAGGCTGGTGTCTCAGCTGGACATGCTGTAATTTGCTTCTGGCCCATGTTCCCTGGCTTTCTTCCAGTACAGTCAGGACAAGGTTGGACCAGGTACCTGGGCAAATCCCGTGCTGATAATGATGAATTGGTCCTTTTTCCTTCCATCAAATTATTTCCTCCCATTCTCCATAATCATACCCTCTTAAAATGCTGTTTAGGTGCATACTTATAACGGAAAATGGCTGAGGCGATGGTGGAGGTAGGTAGCTATACAGTTTGCTGTTGCTTTGTTATTTGTCTGAATGGCTCTTCCTTTTTCCCTGCCACAAACGGAGAGCCTGGCTTATTACATCTGGGAATACACACATGTGGTTGCTGAGGACAGCAGTTTGCTTTAATCAAGGTAGTTTCTTATGCAACCATCTGTGTGCTTTGCTGAATTCATTGAATCCTAAGCAGTGACAATGAGTTTGGTGAAAATCTTTGTGTTGAGAAGAGAAATTGTAATGTATGATCTGGGAGTGCTGAGCATAGGATGGGCTTCAGAGCTTGCTTTGCTGATTTTGGATACTCACTTTCTTACATTGTGCAGTTTCAGTTTGTTGGCGGTTTTTGTTCCCCTCCCCACCCCCCACCCCCCCCACCCCCCAGCGAACAATGGTATTACTTTCATGGATGGTTTAATTCCTGTTTGAACAGGGATTCTCTCCACACAGGGCTCCCTTCCTTTCCTCTGGCTGCTAGGTGGAAAGAAATGTACAAATCTCATGATCTTATAAAAGTTAACAGTGATGCATACTCTGACTTTAGTGGGATGAGAAGTAAACTTGAACCTGTTCATTGTTGTAAGAAGCTGCTATGGAAAATATTTACGATAGAAGCTATCCTGTCAGGATTCTTAATTTTCTGTGCTTGGGACAGGTTATATTGGGAAAAAAAAATAAAATTCCATTGAGGAATAATGAAGGGTGCGTTCATGAAAACAAGGGGCTAATCTCCCTTTTTGAACGGTGTGAGCACTTTTCCTGGTCATTGGTTTTCAATCTTCCCAGGAAAAGGGTCCGCACATGCACAGAGACAAACGTAGCTCTGTCAAAGCACTGCAGGCTTGAGCTGAGCCTTCTGTGCTTCCCGCATCACTGGTTTCCAGTAGTAGGGCTTGGGAAGCAGTTTTGCAATATTCCCAGGCAGACTTACAGTTTGCTGCTTCATCAATACCATGTACCGGAACGTTCCAGGCTTTCCAGCTGTGTAAGTAAAACTGAAGTTTTGCAGTCCAGCTGATGAAGAAGAATATTTCTTTTCAGTTTCGTTTCACCATCCCGTAGCTATCAGAGTATATGAGAAATAGCTAAGAGGTTTTAAAAAATATTTTAGCACATGCTTCTCCAAAGTAGTAAAACATATTACATCAATTCATGTAGTCAAAATAGAGAATTTTTTTTTTCTTTCCCCCCCACATTTCCATTAGCAAAAATATGTCTAACCTGCAGTTTCTGGAATTCAGTTTCATTTTTCACCTCTTTGGTTTCCTCTTGGAGCCACCCTATAATTATGACCTGGAGCTTTTCTACTTCCATCAAAGTTTCTCATCAGTTTGCCTCTGTAGCACAATTTTCCTTCTAATATGTCAGAAATAGGTGCAAGGCACAGTAAGTAAATAATGGCAGGAAAAAAATGTAATTTATTTGTCAGGCTGGGAAAACTTCAGAGGAGGTAATGGAATTTCCAGCTTGCTTGCTTTTGATTTTTATTATTGTTATTTATACATGCTCTGTTCAGTTTTGTTGGCATATGGTTTGATAGAAGCATGCTAAAAACCGAATTACTTTTTTCCGTGTTGTCTCTCAATATAGTGTTTTCTGGAAGAATATAAATTTATAAAATGCGGACCCATGTGGAGGAAGCGGGTTCAGGGAAGCTAAATGTTATTTTCAGTCACTTAGGGTTTTTTTCTGGTCGGTGTTTAAATAGCATCTCACCAGCAGTCCCAGTGCTGGTATTCAGCGCTGAAGAAATTCTTGTTTCACATTGGGTGTGAGTGGGCTGGACCATTTCCAACATGATAGTTTGTTACTGGCAAGTCTGGTTCACCAGAACGGGAAGGCTGGCTGTTGCCAAGTATCCCGGATTTCCGAGCCTGCCGGGAACAGCTGTGCACAGAGTGCCCTGGCACGGGCATCCTGGAGGGCAGGCTCTTTCCCGAGGGCTGGGAGCCCCGGCACAGATGCTGGGGATGCTGGCTCTCTGCCAGCTTGCCAGGGTAGGTGGGTACCCGAGATGCAGCAGGGTAGGAAGTCAGGAACGTCAAAGCTTAGACTTTGAGGTTAAATTTCATTTCACAGTCTTCTAAAATGAACGTGCCACCAAACAGTTGCCATTTCATATTTTCACTTCTACTAGAAATTTCAAAGATTCTACTTCTCGTTGCAAAATTGATAATGATCTCGTTAAAACTGTAGAGTTTCTCAGCTGTCATGTGTGGACATATAATTTTTGTGAGTTAAACTGGGAAGATTTCCTATCAGCAACATATTTAAACCTTAATTAGCAGCTCAGTTAGTACAGATATGGGTACAACCGAAGACTCTAAACTGACGAATTCGAGAGTGTGTATTGAGGTGTATGCTTCATACCTTCTCTTACAAAAGGTCTTGCAATCAAACCGTACCAGCCTGGAAATGGGAAGAAGTATTATTTGAAGCTAAAGCTCAGCATCGCAGAAGGAGGAAGATGATATAAATAATGAAATGCTGGGACTGCACAATCAGCATTTTACTTCATTGTTGGATACACCATTGAGCCTAGCAGAAATACAGCAGTGTCAAAGTGAAATAAAGTAATAAAGGGCCAGATTCATTGTTGCACTCATTTCCCAAAAGCTCTCCCTGCTGTAAAAGGTTTGTGACCATGTCGCAAATATCTTAGCAGTGGTGCTTGTGTGGCTCATAATGTACACGTGTTCTTTGGGTTTGCATTTGCTGCCAGAGGGAGCTGATCCCAGGTGGGTGTGTGGTGTCCCCACAGTTGTGTCTTGAGAGCAGAGAGTTTTCTTGTGGGCTGAGCAACAGTTCTCGCTCCCTAAACTGCTACAGCTTGAGCATCACTTTCCTTCTCTCTCTGCTGTCTTTGAATCATCATGTTCTGGAGAGTGGCAGACTGCTTTTGCTGGGTTTACACACTGGTCTGAATGACTGTATGTGCAATTTCCCCAAGTCCCATAATTTTCTGCAAGATACTCCTCAAGTCAGTTTTGTCCTTCGTGACAATGAGCCAAGAAACAGTGCAAAAAGGCTTTTCGTGCAGATATAACGGAAATAATGGCTTGTTCCATGCCTGCACTCAAATTGACTAATGTAAGGGCATCCTAGTAAGATTTGCTTAGATTTGCTCCCTAATCCTCTTCTCTCCTTCTTCCCCCTGCCCCTCCCCTTCCATTTTCTTTCAAACAAAAACAAAACTAGACCAATACTTTTGATGAAAAACTGAAATGTTCTTTCTGTGAAATATGTTGTTTTGCAGAATCTCACATTACGCATGAAAAACATCTTGAATGAAAAATTTTCTGCCAGTTTTAATAAATAGGTTGTTTTCAGGTGGCACAGGGCTTAGGATGAATGGATGTGGTCTCTGTGCTTCCTCCCATTTATTATTTTTCTCTGTGTAGCCTTATAAAACTCTGTCACTGAGAGATATTTGTTATATTTGGGCAGAGATTAGTTTGCTTTTTCTTATATATATTTTTTTTGGTGCAAATTGTTGTTTGTCGATACTTGTTCATCTCAAAATAAAATAGTGATATTTGTGCATTGAAATCATCCCTATGCAAAAAGTTTCCACCAAGGAGAAACACAGCATCACTGAACCTTCTCTGGGCAGTCATGTCAACCTATTAGCAAAAGGGACTAATTTTTGATACTGTGTTTTATTTTTCGGTGGTATCAAGACTCCTGTTTGCAGACCCTAGCCCTACTTTGTTAAATTATGTATCAATTCAGATACCCCCTGCCCCGTTTCTGTCCCAGAACACTTGTGATCTCAGTGCAGGGAGGAAGAGCAGACAGACAGAGGGAGGGGAAGCAAGAAGAAACGACGAGGTATTATCGGTCATCTTGATAGTGGTGTCCTCAGCCCATCAGCAGTCTAATATTAGATACCCCTTGTCAAGCTTTGGTAGGTGTTGTAGAAGAGGAGATTATTAAAGACTTTGAAGGGGGGGTAATAGGTTACACTGCAGCTGCTTCTGAGGAGCCCTTTCCACGTGTGTAGGGCAGGGTAGGAAGCAGCACAGACAGGTTTTTGAGAGTCTAGTGAGTGAGAGATGCAGGAGCCGCTGTCCTGGCAGGGGCTGAGCATGGAGCCTGACTGGGAAGTGCCAAGAATGGTAGCCAAGCCGTGGCCAAATGCCAGGAATTCCCACAAAATGCTGGTAGGAGGTTGGTGGTGTGATGGACACTCCTGAGTCATACACCTTTCTCCTACAGATCTGTGTCACATAGTAAAGAAGGTTCAGTTAAAATAATCTTTCAGTGCCTGGCTGTAAGAATTTAATCTTCTATTAAAGCACAATATTTCCTTGAACTCACCCTAAAATCTACTATTTGCTTTACATTAGTCTGCAGCTTACCTTTTCCCACATTGATTTCTGTAAAGCTCTGTATCTGGGAGCATCAGAAAGATTTTGTCTGACCTGCAAGTGCATCCACCGAAACAGCAGAGGCTTTTCAGAGGCACTCAGCGGTGACATTCCTTTGACTTTTTGCTAGTGTCACTGGGAGCCAGTACCCATGGCCCCAGGCCCCAGTGAAGGTTCCCACCGTACAGGCTACCTGGTGAGTGTATCATTCAGTGAAGGAGATCACATTTGTGTGGGGAGAAGTGTGGCAGTCCTTGCCTCTTTGGAGGCAGGCGGTCCACGAAGGCAGAATGCCATGGATGATCAACAGCAGAATCTTATGCCTTTGGCCTGAAAAAGGCAGTGGTAGTATCATTGTTAAAAATCAAAAGATGGTCTCATGTCATACCTTCCCACTTTGTGTATTGATCGTATAACACGCTCTAACCTTTTGATCCAAGTGCCTAGTCAAGACTCGGTACTTTGCATTTTTCCAGCTAGGGAAAGAGATTATGAAGGGAATGGATCATAGAATCATAGAATCGTTTAGGTTGGAAAAGACCCTTAAGGTCATTGAGTCTAACCGTTAACGTAGTACTGCCAAGTCCACCACTAAACCATGTCTTAGGATACATGTATAAAGGCATTTTGCCGCCTTATTCCACATTGTCCTTTCAGCTAGGACTTCACTGTCTCATTCCTTCCTTGGTTTAAGGGCATTTCTTTGTCCTACAGTACCAATGTTTGTTCAAGTTCTTCTTCTCCCTGTTGTTCTTTCTGTCCCTGCTTCTCTACTTGTGTTGTTCCTTGCTTATACGTACCCCTGCCACAGGGAATGGTGAAGGAAGCCCTACTGCCCAAGCAGTTCAGTCTTCTGAGTAAATTCAGAACTGTCTTTTGGGGCAAGAGAAGTTTCAGCCAATGCTTTGGGTTCACAAACTGGTAGTATTTCAGCTATCCATTGCCTTAAAATAGTTTATTGGGCTTTTCACCAAGTAGAGTAACAATTATTGCACTGGCCTTGATGTGCTTCAATCCAAGATGTAACAGCGCGATACGGATGTTAATAATGAGTAAGTACCCTGCTGGCTATAGCCTGAATGAAGCACGATTGGAATAGTTTTTGTTAAAAGATATTTTCAGTAGCTGTGTCAACTCTTTGTACCAGCGCAGTGGAAAGTAAACAGATACTCTTAGACTCATGTGATTTGCCGAGTAGATTTGAAGGCAACAAAATTGACGCACATCTTGATTAAGTCCAAAAAATATAGGTCACCTCCTTTTCTACCATCAGGATGTGGGTTTTGGATGTGAAGACTTTTTTTTGGCAACATTATGGTAAACATTAAGCAGGTGTTTATGAAAACCTGTGCTAAGGTCAGTGAAAAAACAAGCACAACTTGTAAAATATGTTGTGTATTTCACTGCCATCCATCATGAAGGTTTTTCAGACAGAATCGGAAGAGGTTCTCTTTCCTTTGTAAAGCAGAGGTTCTCTCTCCTTCATCACTCAGGTGTATAGGGGGAAAAAGTTAATGGTTGGATGACAAATGTGATTTTAAATCCTTCATCACAGAAAACAATTTCTGAGGTGAAAGCCGGGTTTGCCCAAAGTTACCATGGTTACTGAAATGGGGGGGGGGGGGAAGGATGATACCTGGAGGCATTTAAAGGAGACATATGTGTTCATCTTTGTCAACATGATGGTTGTACAAATTAAATAGTTAGTTCTACTTGGAATGAAATCCAGGTGACCTTTTGCCCTTCAGAGTTGCTCAGAACTGAGGTTTTCCTCACCAAATGTGCTGTTTGGACGCGGCAGAGCCTTTCACACTCTTCGGCAAGATCCCTGCTAGGTGGGCTTTTCTGGGAGGAGCTTTAATACCTCAAGCTGCTTTATAAAAAAAGTGACATTAATAGAAAAAGGTGAAAGAATAGAAAATAATAGAGTATAAAAAAATAACAGAAGAATTGCTATAAACAATAGTCTCTTACCTCTCTCAATCATATTTTCTACGCATACTTAGTTTATCTTTCTCTAAAGTAAAGCTTTTCATGGATGTGGAAGTACCAACCCAAGCATGCTAGGAGTTTGCAATTTGGTTGGCTGGCAGGCTTAAAGACAGACGTATTTTAAAGAAATTTCTATGCAGTTATGTTTCCACAATTTAGAGAACAGCTGTAATTGCTGTTCCTTTTCTTTGGGAAGTGCAGAAGCTGCTACTTCATGGGAGCTGGCAGCACGTATCAGCCAAGCCTGCAAAGGGAAAGCCTGGCCCATTCCCTAAATTTTACACCATGCAAGAGAGGATTCCTGCACGAAGAAGCAGGGCTGCATTTCTGCTATAGGATCTAGCCAACCCCTTTAGGAGGAGAAGATTAGGGCTTGCCCCACCTATTAACAAGCCAATTTAAGGGCAGTGGGTCCATTTTGGCCCACCTGCAAGCTATTAAAAGCTTAAGAACTGGCTCCACAGTTCCTGGACTGACAAGCTGTCATTCCTGGTAATGGGATTCCTAAAGTCAGCTGGCAAGGAGCAGACCCCAGCGAGAGGTGCTTGTGGCAAGTGGTTATTAGCCTAATGGTTTCCTGGAGCATTGCAGATGTAGGCAAGTAAATGCAAGTGGACACCAAGGAATAGGCTTGTCTCCGAACTGGGAAAATGGAAGGCAGAAACTGTTGGTATACTTACCTCTGACTCCACAGAATGGAGCAGCTCTGCTGCGTGGCACTGGGAGTGCTTCACCCATCTGGGCACCATGTGGGCAAGTGTGATGCTAAGGTATCTTTCTCTTCTGTTAATTCCTTCACGTCTGCTGATTTTTCCATAGAATCAAGGCATCTTTCAAGCTTGAAGATGTCTGCCTTTTCACTGGGGTGTGTGTGTTTGTGTGAAAACAGCAACATAGAAAGTGAGGTTTTTCTAGAGAGTAGCTTACAGTCCTTTAATGAAAATCTTGGCTTTGGGGGAAAAAAAAAAGCATCTCTTCCCATATGTCATAGAGGAAGACTTGTACCCTAACCTGAGAACCAGCTATCTGTGATAGCAAATATGCGTGAGACTGTTGTTCAGTAAATTTCTTTTTTGCTTCAAAGAATACAAAAAATGGTGTTCTTCCACTTAATGACGTTCTAGTATGTGTATTCAGAAAGTGTACTGATGAGTGAGCTCATGAGCCTGAGAGGAGGATAGAGGAGATTTCCAAGTGGAATTGAACTGGCCAGACAAAATAGGCGAAAGGCTGTCCCTCACTTTGATAACATTACTTATTTCTGTGTTAGAAAAAGCAATCATTTCTGTGATTCCTTTGTAGTACATTTCACTCAGGGAAAGAGCTGTAAAGCCTAGCTTTGTGTTGTTTACCTTGGTCTGATTTGATTAATCTTTCTCTAGACTAGAAGATCAAAAGAAAATTAGCTTGTCCAAATCACTTCAGGCTGGTGCCAGTAGGTTTTGTACGTTCATAAGTGACTATTTATCCAGTGCCCTCTGCATTGTCATAGATGCATGATTTTATGCCCAGCAATCTATAATGTTTATGTTAGTTGACTGTTTTCTTGATTGAAGTCACTTATTGGCATGACTGACCATACTTTGTAGACTTCTGGTTGCCCATGTGCCTTATACACATGGGTCAATTAATTTGACTGTTTCAAAGTTGTCAACCTAATGAAGCTACGGAGATATTTAATATCGGTCACCTGGTAAGCATGCTTTAAACATACTCTCCTGTTGTTGAAATAGTATGACAGTACAGTGGCCACATTTTAAAAATCTCTTGAGCATTGAAGGTTGTGCAATTTGAATGATAATTACTGGATTTTTCTAGACTATAAAAATTTACTGCTTTTAACACTTTGATTTCCTCAAAGTTTTACTGAGCTATTGTATTTTTATTGCCTCTGCTTTTCAATTTAGGTTGTACTGCTGGCTGATTTTTTTGGGGACTCTATGGTAGTTCTAATTAATCCCTTCCACTTCATTTCTGAGTCTGTCAGCAGTACTCCCCCACACCTCTTACCCCATTACGTGCGTTTTTGAATCCATGAAGAACAGGTTAATGTGAATCAGGAAAGTCAAGATGAGGGAAACTGAAAATTACAAGGGTGTTTGCCAGGTGATGCTGAGGGAGGAATAGTTTGCTAAACTTGGGACCATGGTAAGTTTCCCGAGAACTCATGTGAATTGCAGGCATTGTACTTTAAGCAATCTGCTGTAGGCCTTATTACAGTTCTTTTCCCCCCCTTTCTTTTTCTTTAAAACTTCCTAAATCTCTTCTCCTCTCAGCCTTTCCCTTTTGTGCTTGCCTCCTGTCAGCGTGTGCCCGAGAGCAGTGCTCAGCGGTGCAGGCAGGATGGTGACACCGCAGGTGGCTTCGCTGCGGCACTGCTGAACCCTCGTGGGCTAACGGCTCAGCTGAGCCTCTGCATTCAGCTGCCAGGTTATTCTGCTTTCCATCATCCTAAAGGTTTGGGCTTTACCTCGTTCCTCTGGTACAACATTGACTTAGATAACCAGGTTAGCTGAGGAAGAGCCTGGCTTGAACTGTATTTTAATACTGAGAATACCATTAGACGTATCTCTTCTCATTCAGTCTTCCTTCTTTTTTGCCTTTTCCTTTAGGAATCAAACCCATTTTGGGGAATATCTCTCTGAAGACATTTATCCATTTTTTTGTGCTTTTATGAGAAGCCTGTATCCCTGCGCTCCAAGTGGTTGTCTTCCCATCTCTTTCCTCACTGTGTAGTGCCACCATTGTTGCGCTCCCTGAGGCTGCCGTTCACGTTGCTAGCTTCAGGGAGCTGACTGCCATCTGTCTGAGCTAGGGCGTAGGGATTCCTCCCATGGAGGAACGGAGAAAAGTGCTACCTGTATTCGCATGGGCTGACTTGCCTACCATTTGTTCCTTCCTTTCTCAGTTGATTATAGAAGCAACCTGGATAGCTGCCTTAGGACAAGGTATCTGTTTTGGCTGGCTCAAGTAAGGAATATGGTCTCTTCTTGGGTTCTGCTCAGAACCGTTAATAGTAAATCAGCTACTGGGAGATGTAGTAACAAGATGGTTGCAGAAAGTTCTAGGTACTTGCATCTCTTCTGCAGTGGAAGTCTGCATCCTCTGCTTGGCAGCCTAAGAAGTGCCAGAGTCTCGCTGTGCAGCACCTGGTGGGGTCGAGCAGAGCAGCGTGGGAGCGCACAGGCTGCGTGAAGCAGCCAGACCTCCAAGGGAAGGGACCAAGCGGGCTTTGGCACATGTGGCCCTATGCAAAGCACAGGGAAGTTGAATGGATCCTTACTCATTTAAGGACTGGAGACATCCAGCTTTTCTTCTGCCCGCACGGGTCTGTAGAGCTGGTCGCAGTGTGCACCCCTGGGGTCGGAGCCTCCAGCCCTCAGGCGCCCCAGTTCTCATCGCTCTGTTGTGCGACCTGTGAATTGCTTCAGCGACGACTCCATCCCAGAAGGGCAGGCAGCGTGGCTTGGGATCTGGGAACGTTTCATTAGTGCGTCTGGATTTCTGACACCCGAATGCCATTTTGTTTTCCAAATGTAAATAGACTTTTTCTTCTATATCGTCGCTAAAGTGATTAGCAGTTAGATCTTTCATTGGATAGTGAGACAGGAAAAGCGATACTTTAATGTTCTGATTTTTCTTTATGAAAGAGTCTTTCTAGATGTTGAAGGTAAAAACAAAGTTTGAAATCACTGACCTGTTTGATCTTAAAGAATCAGGAGGTAGGCTAATACACTTTTAAGGCCCTTGACCCTCAAATCCTCCCCTGTAGCACTCAGAGGTGAGAGGCGGCATGGGTGCAGTGCCGGTGGGTGGGTGGGTAGGTAGAAGTGTCATTCACACAATACATACTGTGTGTACATTTGCATCTAGAAATATATATCTGGGTGTGCACATGTATATCTGTGTATAAATGTATTCATCTCACCCTCCCCACCAGTATGGTGGGAATACATAGGAAAAAGTTATATATGGAGTTTTGAGAAAGTTATCTGAAAAAATTGGAAAGGCTAACTAGCTATAGATTCGCTCTTGTTTATAAATTACTGGATTTTTTTTTTTTTAAAGTGAGAGAACTCAACATTCCATTAGCGCATTGCCAGTAATCTCTCATGGATTTTAATCAAGAATAATATCCTTCTTCTTGCTTAGCTCAGTCCTTCTATACAGTGCATGATCTTTTTTCTCCTATGAGGTGATTGAAAATGCTCATACAAATAGCAGAATTTTACATTAAATTCTCGAGGTATCATTGAGGCTCTGTTGCATTTCTGTACATTCCAGTTGCTCTTATCCATGTTAATTGCTGCTGGATTTTCCACAGATCTGCTCAATTTACAGTGTTTTTACTGAAAGGGAAAGGAAGATGTAGTGTCACAATGTGGTGTGTGCTAAAACCCCAGGAGGAAATCTATACAATAACCTTTACAGCATCACATACTCCATTTTGGAAACATAGATGTGGGAAAACTTAAAAACTGTTGATCCTTTATTCCCTGCCCCCTTTTACCACAGAAAATATGACATATGTATTTCAAACTGTATAGTGTGAGCATCATAATCTTTGCTTTAATGTCTTACCTCCTTCTTTCTACCATTCAGTATTGTTGGAGCTTTATCTCAATTTGCAACGTTTTGGTTTTTTTGCAAAATTGCAAAATCCTGTTCTTGACTACCCCGGCCACAGCACCTGAGCCCAGATTCTGGAGGCAGTGGCTAGGAAAGCTGCCCTCCTTTCCCCACCCCGCCAAGCACATACCTTCAGCACCGTGTGTGTGACAGCCGTGGGGAGCAGTGCTAAGGTACGTACTGGCATGAGATGCGACAGAGGCTGCCGGGATGCCTATCACCTGGCCGCGCAGGCGGGGAGGGCATGCACCCTGGTGGATACCAGCCTGTGCAGATGTGATAAGCACGAGGAGGCCTAAGCTGCTTTTGGGAAACAGAACAGTGACACGGAGGAGGAAGCAGGATTCCCCCAGGGCCTCGTACTCTGTGAGTGGTGGGAATTGTGAATCTCCTCGGATGGGAGGGAGTTATTCATCATAAAGGCTATTACACTGTGCAAGACGATGATGCTGTTGCTGAAACAGAACACCACCGAGCTATTTCCTATCTTATCAGGGTGTATTAATAATGCAGCAGTAATAATAGAAGTACAAATTAAAAATAACTGGATAGGCAGATAAGCAGAGTTCTTAAGATTAAGGGGATCGGGAATTGCTTCAAACAGTTAATTGCAGAGCTGCACATAGGGGAAAATTTGCCTTTGCTGTTTTGCCTTTCTTATTTTCTTATTCACAGTCTTATCTCTGTGAGCATTATTTTTAGGGCTTTTACATAGACATAATAGGCACAATATTTCCTCAAGATTTCAGGCTGTTCTTTATCTCCAAAGAAATGATGTATCTTTTGCTGATGCGTCTAATTCAGTAGGGACTAATAATGCTGAATAAGAAGAGTATCCTGATTATTAGCCTTCCTCTACATAAACCTCTTATCATCTTCTCCTCCCACTCCCAGCCCACAATATAAAGGCAGACAAGACATTACAAGCGCCAAATATTCAGGCTTCAGGATGAATTGATGCAGACTCTTCCCTGGAGGCTTGTAAGCTCCTTCCAGATTGCAGTGGCATGAAATCCACAGCAACCCCAAGTCTCTTGAGGTGCAATAGCTAGGCTGGGCAAAGAGAAACGTATCCAGTTCTCCGGCACTGGGTGACTGTGCTCCCCCCAGTCCTTTCTTGCACCGCCTGTGTTGGTCAGTCACTGACCTGGCAGGGCTTTCCCTGATTTGGGGGCTCTGCATGATTCCTTTAAATAGAATTAAAATAATGACTCAGAACTACACTTTGGTCCCCTGCTGCGTACCAAAATGTGCCTTAGTTAGGGCATGAGACTACTGTTGCTTTGATTTCAAGTTCTATTTGCTAAGCAATAGTCAGGATGCTCAAATTCTGCTCCCAGTGAAAGAGCTTGTGCCACGTGCAGCTATTTCACACAGCTCCATCCAAGCAACCCTGCCCCCTGCGAGATAAGGCTATCAAGGGATGCCCATTTGATTGAACACCTGATACACTGATAGAGCAGAAGCTTAGCAAAGAGCTGCAGCACAACTATTATTCCACCGTTTTTCTGGAAAGCAACATCGTTTGTGAAACCAGCAGTATGGGAGTTCAGTGTCCAAGACTGTAAATCATGTGTCATCCTTTGAATATGGGTTTAGCAGTCCAAAAAGCTTCTCCATGTAATATTGTTAATACTGAAGAATTCAATCTACTGTACAGAATGGTTCATCACAGTTGGCTGCCACAGGAATATCCTCTGTAATTTGTCAGATTAAAAGGGTGGAGAAAGCTGTTGCTTAAATATTGGTTTCTTCAGTGACAGGAGAAGAAAGTCCTTTGGAGGGGAGGGGATGTGAGAGGACAAACAATGGTACCATCTGATCCAAAGATCACACTGATCCTGGACTTTTTGTGCATGTTATTAGTATCGTAAGTGTTAATGATGGTTAATCTACTGTAACAGAGTGGTACCCTGTTGGCTGGTCACTCTTCATCATTCAGGTTGTACATCCAGTAATGTAAATGGTGTAGATGAGAGCATCAGGCACAAATTCACCAGCTTCATGCTCAAGGTGAAGCAGTGACAGTAGGTAAACTACACTGGCCAAATGAGAAGTGGGCAGGCTCCATTCACCTGTGCTTACCCTTGACAAAAGCAGCACGGGGAACACTTTCATCTCATGAACCAGTGACTGAAATGTTCTGAGTGCATGAATTCATGTGGATGGTGGAACTTTCAGGATTCATAGGCGTTTTTACAGAACCTGCCAACAAACTGAATACCCGTGATACTTGTAGCCCACGGTAATAGCTGCTGTCATGCTATTAAGCCTACCAATCCAAATCCAGAATCTTTTCCTTTTGTTTCCTCTCCAGAAATGCTTTACAATGTTTTCCATTCCTCTGTCCATGTCTCTGAGGTGCATCTTATTGTCCCTAACTGCCACCCATGTCTCTTACCTCAGTTTTGCACCTCTGTTAGCTGGGTTACTCTTCTCACCATCGCTGCACCCTCAGGTGGCCTCTCCCCTGAACCTGCAACCCTTCTACCTGTGCCTGGTCTGGTCTGAGCACTGCATCTTAAATACCATCATTTCTTCTCATTCAGGAAGGCTTTATTTTTATTTTTTCCCCCTGATGTGATTTAAATACACATCATAAAATGGTTTGCTTTTATGTTGCATCTAAAGGGAGACAAAGGGGAAAAAAACATGCAATCAGTTACCAAAAACTAGAAGTTAAAAGTACAAAAACTGAAACTGCTGTTCTCATATGTCTGGGTCTCCCTTCACTCAGTTCTCCAGCAATAATCACAAAATAGCAATAAACGAGACAATCCTTGTGTTCAGGCATTGTTGGCACCCACTGGCTCTCAGGGCTAGGCTGTGGGGGTTTGGCCAGGGGGCTAAGCAGACCTGCAGAGTACCACGGTGGCAGGCTATTCATATTTTCTTGCAGATTTCCCAGTTACTGTCTAGACAGAAAATATACAAGGTGGGTGCCTGCCCTGCATTTATTTCCCCCCTCCCTCATTTTTTCAAGGAAGGTTTCTAAGAGCTGAAAATACCTTTGAGGCTCTAGTTTTCATAGGAAGCCTTTTGCGTCCCAGTGGAGTTTTTGTGGGTTTTTTTCTGGGTTTCTTTTGGTGTGTTACACAATGATTTCTGTCAGTCTCTTACTGGGTAGTCCTAGAGCATATGGAAACAAGACAGGGAGGATTTGTCCTAGGTAGCAAGTGAGTCTAAAATCCCAGACTCTCAACAAAGCTCAATTTCCTTTCACTGCAAGTTACACTTACCTCTATCTCTCTCAACTGCCCTCCCACTTCTGTTTAATTTGCTCCCTCATAGTCAAATTTTCCCCCCCTTTATTCTTAGCTTCTTTTACTACTGTGGGATACAAGAGTATTTCCCAAATTCTCTGCACCCCCCCCCCCACCCCCCCCACCCCCCCCCACCCCGAAATCTTTTAAAAATACACTACTAAGAAAACATGTCCATTACTTAGTCCAGGATCAAATGACCTTACAAGACAAAGCAAAGCTGTGGTAACGTGCTCTCACCCTCCCTCACTCCTGACACCTTAATCCTACAGCACTGCTGCCCACCCAAACCTCTCGATTGTCTCCTTGGAGGAGTGTTAGCATCTTCCTCCCAGCTGGCAGAGGCAAAATGCCCACAGCCTTACGCTGCGACGTGCTTACTTGTTTTGAAGTAAATGATTCAGTCCAATTTTTATGGTGGTTCGAAGTCCAGCTGGTAACAAACTCCAGCTGTGGATAGTTAAAGGCTGGTTGATTTTGATGCTTTCTGGAGAGGGACCTTTTGTACCTTGTAACAAGCTACTTTTTAGCAAATTGTGGAAATGCAACAAATAACTAAGATCTGAATCAGAAGCTGAATTGAGTATTTGGCATGTAAATGTTACCATCTGAAGTGGATTTCTTTAGAATTAAATATTAAAACAAGCTTCTGAATGGGAGGCAAAAGGTTGTAAGTCTCTGTAGGAATGACTGCTTTCTGAAAAAAATAGGAACCAAATTCAGCTACAAGTCTCAGAAGCAGAAGGCAAATCTGGATTAAAATGTTTGTTTTGTGAATGCTGTGTGTTCCTGCTGCTGGGATTTTTAAGAATGGAAAGGAATTGTACCTGGCTTTTGCCTGGCTGTGCAAGCCTTGGGGGGTGTTTGCAGATCTGCTGCCCTCATACCCGTCACATAACACCACACGTAAGAGCAACTTACGTGTGGTAAGTGGAGCCCAAGGGTTATTTGGGACAGCAGTCACCCCCCAGGGGCAGGGGCCCCTCCAGCAACTGCCTTTTCCTGGGTGGACACATGCAGGAATTCTGGATTCTTACGTATATGTTATGCTGGAGAAATCAATTTTTCGAAAAGACCACAGAAGCCTGGTTCATTTGTTTAGTTGGTACTATATCCCCAAACAGAGGCAGAACGGGGAGATACTGTCTTAAAAGGAGAGCTTTAGGACCTGGTATTTTCAAAATCCAGACAGCTAGAGATCCAGAGCAGTGAAGGGAAGGCTGTTGGTGGTCTCTCAGTGAATAGACAAAAAGATCAGGAAAACCAGTCTGTGAATTAGCATTAGCAGTCTTGACTGAGAGCCCAGGATTAAATGGGCACAGGCACCAAACAATCTTCTTGCCCCTGGAAATGGCTCTAGTCAAACAGAGCTGAGCTATGTTAATAGGTAAACCGAGCTGGATACGGTTTATGCAGTACCTGGTCTGTTTCAAGAACAAAATTGTCAACATGGCATCTTCTGCGGTTTTTAATTCACTTCATTTAACAACGAAAAAAAATGATGAAAATAAATCTTGGTTTATGCACATTGGGCAGACTGTCCCAGCAGTCATGCCTTCGGTTCACATCCCAGCCTGTGCATGCAGGAGTCAAAGAAAAACATGTCTGTCATGCGGTGGTGCCTTTTAATTTAAGCAAACCAAATAGCTGCCAGAGACCACATCAAGTTCAAGAGTACAGGGGAGGAGGAGAAAGGATGAGGAGGATTAGAGACTGGCAAGGAGAGCTTCATATTAAGTGAGATGTTAATTTGCATTTGCTGCTATTTAGTTGAGCTTGAAAGTAAAGGCTGTTGCAACACCACAGTGTAAAAATGCTTTTGCTTGTGCTTTTTTTCCTCAATTAAGAAGCCAATTTGTCTGTGTTGTACTGATCTTACAGATAAGACAGGTAAGGAAAGAAGTGAACCTTCCTTTCAATACAGACTGGAAAAAACCCCAGTGTTACTCCTAGCTCCATCTAGACATGCCTTTGTCATCACGGTTCAGATCTGGTCCCTTTGAAGAATTTCTTTTGAGTAGATGTTAAAAATGTCACAAAAGAATGAAGGGAGGAAAGTAAGAATGAATTGGAAATTCTTAGACCTTGCCTGGCTCAGAACTTTGCTTTCACAGAAAGTACACAAGGTGGTAGATAAATCATTATCACAGATTAAACAAAAATTTTTATGTTGTTGTGTAAATGTCTTTATCAGTTATGCTCATCTGACCCTTATACTTGTGGATCTGTAAGGATGTCACATGTAATTCATGGATTTTCTTTCCTTTGAATTACCAGGCAGCGCAAGCAGATGAGACAATACTAAAAAACTTAACTGTTAATAGAAAGTAGTGTCATTTAGTATAAATCAGATACAGAACCCAGTTTAGAGATTAAAGCAGAGTAATGTGATTATGAAGAGTCCTTTGGAAAAAATTCTTCCTTTTCTCTTGTCCATAGGGGTTTTTTTCCCTCTTTAAAAATAATTGTAGTTAATACAGCTGATGAGGTGCAGAAGGGAATACAGGCTAAGCAGAGGAGACTGACAGGCGTGGCATCAAAAGTGTAAATGAAGGTGTGTGAGGGCCAGTGTGCTGGGCTCATCTTCTTCCCTTTGTTGTTGTTTTCAGCTACTCCATATCACAAATACTCTGTTTTTTATTTTGGTTGGCTGTAGAAAGGATACAAGGATGCTTCTGATGTATTTGCATTGATTCTGCTTTAAGCCACTGAATATTGTTCTCGGAGGACCTGCATTGCTATGTGCTGCTGACAGACCCAGAGAAATAATTTCCAACTGAGAAATAAGGTGCTCCTGTGGACCAGCCTATCGGACTAGTGTCTGCAGTCAGAAAGGCTAACCCTCCACGTGATGGACATGCATGGCTGACTGGCCTCTTTGCCTGCTCTCTCAGAAGGCTTGTTCTCGCAGGACCAACAGGGCTGGGAGGCCCGGAGTACCTGCAAACAGAAGAGAGCCAAATGTCCTGTGAGGACTGCTGCTTGTTATACCCAAACAAGAGACGTGATCACCTCCTGGTGAAGTGAAATACAGCACTATCTTCTTTCCATTCCATTTCTGATAGAGCAGTTTCGTCTGTGGCCGCTGCAGCCTCTTGCCCTCTAGTTTTCTTGCTTTTTATCTTTTCTATTTCTGTTGTTAACTGACAGCAGCTGCCAAAACCGTATCCCACTGCATTTCTTACATACTTTATAATAGCTGCACAACAAGTACATAGTCTGTGATGTGCTGGTCTTCAGATCTGTGTCTCTTTGGATATATTTCATGGTGGTGAAGGCTCTCATTCTAATTGCTTACAGTCTCATAAGCAGAAATGGTCTCTGCAGTGAAATGAAGAGGCAGGGCATCATTACCGCAATGGGTGACAGATCTGAAAGGATTTATGATCTAATTTCACTTCATTAATGACTGTGATATTTAACTCTTCCAGCCTGCCCTTTTACTAGCTGTGTCTAGTTTTCTGGACTGCAGTACCACTCTCACTTTGTGGACTACAGCCTGCCCCTCATTGCCTTATGTCTTTGCTTCCAGGAATACGGTCCATCCGCATTGTCTTCCTTAGCACCACTTTTTCATCCTCCCACATTTATCTCAGGGCTGTCTTCCATGTTGTCTCCCTTTTCTTGGAATCTGTCTTTTCCTCTTCCACCAGCCTGTGCCTTCACTCCCACCCACCTTCCCCCAGCTCTCCCGCTGACCTTACTCTGTTCTAAAAGGGGGGGAAGATGCCTGAGCCACAGCAGAAGACAATGATCGAGTAGATCAGGGCAGAGGTCTGTGAGAGCAGCTCTGCTGATTGGTGCTTATTTACATCTCCTAAAGATCTGATGCCTAAAACCTTAGGAACTTGCACCTAATTCATCATGTCTTATTTTCTTTATAGATAGAAGAAGTAGACGAGTACTCAGTTTCACGTTGCTCACGTGCAGAGGTATACAAAAGAACTCTTAATTGGTCCAGATGCCATTACTGCAATATCAGATGTCTGTATTAGCTGATATTTGAGAGATCGCTTGCTAGAAACAGCATTTTAACAGACTTCCCAGAGACAGAAGGTTGACATTCTTTTCCCTCTTGTTCAGCTAAGGCTGCTGCTAGCTCTGGGTGGACCAGAGCTGGGCTGCCAGCTCCCCCATACCCTTCCTTCCCGACCTCTCTCCGCTGCCTTCTTTCTAATGTGAAGATCTGCTACAAGTTCTCCCACAATGCTTTTTATTTCTGCTGATGCCATGAGCTCTATTGTACCTTTAGGATGTATTTATATGTTATGAATTATGTTTTACTCCCATGCTGGCTTTTCTTTTCATAAACAAGCCTTACAAGAATCTCTGCATCGGGCAGTTACATATAAATTTGATCCTTTTGTTTTGCTCACAGAGAGGATAAGGTAAATGATGGATTGCATTAATAAAAAAAAAAAGGGAATGGCTGTATGTAAACTGGTCCCTTACGGTATAATATCCCTCTCTTCAGACCTGTATCAACAATGTGTTGAACAAGGCGTTCATTTAGAAAAGGGAAAAAATATCACCTAGCCTGAAAGTTCAAGCCCAGAGTTAGTACAGCGCGAAGGTTAGTGAAGCATACAGGCACTGCTTTGTCTAAACAGTGTGCCGAGGAGAAAAAGGCCAGAAATGACCCACCTGGAATGTGGAAACTTTGGGACCATAAATGAAGAACCCGATTTTCCCTTTAACAAAGAGTGTGTTTAGAGGTATGCTCATTATTTATTAGTATGTTCACCCAGAAAGCAACACAAAAGCTGAATAGGCTGTTCTGGCTTATGCACACAGTGGGACATGACAGGGTTCTCATGCTTTTCTGTTGAAAGAACTGTAGATGTTGTGTCAGGATGCATGCTAGTAATCCTAGAGAATAATCCAGGCAAATCCTGGCCTCTCCCAGCCCACCCCTCTGTCAAGAGAACTGTTGTCATGTGGAATTAAACTACTCCCGAAATGACTTACCATGGCTGTTACATCATGTTCCTATTTGCAACTCTCCGGAGGTTATCAGCACAGTTAATTCATGTGTCATGGATATTCTTGAAGTTAACATCACAAATCAAAGTATATTTATAATATTGGTTTAGAAGGTAGATATTTAGAAATGTGTATTTATTAAAAAAAGAAAACCTTCATCGTTCAGCCAAAAAAGTAATGCTGGGTTTTCTGTCGTTAAACTGACAGGATGTTATAGCTGCTGTAAATAACAGTGACTGCTAAAATCTTTTGGCCTCCCCAGTGTACAAATCAACTATACACGGATTAACTAGTTTCCTCTGATGTGGTTTGAACTAATCCAATATCCTCTGATAACAGGAGAAGGCCTTTAATTACACCATTTTGCTTTCTCTTCTGTGTGTGCTGTGGCTTCTCAGAAAAAACTCTTGCTTTATGGAGTTCAAAGTCAACTTTAAAAATCTGTTACCTGAGTGATGCCTGGGGACATCCGTGCCGGGCTTTTGCTGGGATGCTGGGGCTGGATGCATGTGCCTTGTGGCTTGGGTGAGAAGAGGTTGGGACGTCACCAGAAACAAGATGGACAGATTCCTCCTCCCCCTTTGGTCTGTGGCTGGGTGGTACTGTGCCACATCCTCAGTCCCTCACGTGCTTCACTTCGTACGAGAGCAATGTGAGGGATAACAGGGGCTCCAGGTGGCTCCTGCCCTTCCTCGTGTGTTTGCACTACCTTTTGTTCTCAGTCGCAGGAGCTGAGCAGCCGCAGGGCTGCCCTTGGCGTGCTTTCGGTGGCCCTGCCAGCAGCCCTTGCTTTTGCCTGAGATTTTTTGGAGTGGTGCATGCTCCTGCAGCATTTCCTTCACTCGTGGCGTGCCTTTGTCACAGGGATCCCATCTGGGGCTGGGAAAACAGATTTCCTAGATATGCTGCTCTACCTTGGGAGCCCGTCACACTGCGGGTATTGCATGAATATTGTATTCAGCAGCTCAGTGACTTTGTCATGCTGCTGCAGAGAAATACAGAAACCAAGCCATTCTCAGGCTGACAGGCAGACAGGCTGCCAGCAGCTATCTGAGATGAATGGTTTCGTTTTCATGTTTTAACAAAAAGCAAGATGAAAGTTGACATTAGTAGAAGACAGGTTCTTTGGCAATCTCTGCACTTTCACCCTTCCCTAGATGTCATTATGTACTTCAACCAGTAACCACTTTGCTTTCTGGTAGTCACCTCTGCTTGCTTCTGCCCCTTTTGGTCATCAGATTTATAGCAAAATGATTAGGGGTGGGAGAGAAAGAGATGGAGAGAGAGAAGAGGCTGAACAGGAGAAGCAACAGTAAGTTACTTCACTGGAATACGGGCAGGCTGGTGGCTGAATGGCTTCACTGAATTTTTCTTGTAACAAAACTGAAAACTGCCCATCAACAAGGGTGCCTGAAATACCTCTCAGTTCTTGCTGAGGATGGGGAAGTGTTTAGCATCTAATAGCTAAATATTCTCAAGAACCTCAGAAGATGACTGTTACATAGCTTGTGTTTGGGCCTGTTAGGATTTTCATGTTTGTGATTAGCTGAAGCCTTCAAAGATTGGTGTTCCTGGAAAACCAGGCTTGCTCCTATTTAGCGATTCTATAGGTTTTCCCCACTTTGGGAGAATCAACAGCTGGTCAGGGAGCACCTTCACATGGCTGCAGTGCTGGAGATGTGCCAAACAATTCTGATGGGGTTTAAGGTTGAAGCAAGGTTGTCAAGTCTCACATGAGACATGAAACTGGCTGCAGCTGAACCTCGTTCCAAGCTCCCCTGTGCCCAAGGGTGCATCTCCTAGTTTTGAAGGCTGGTGAAGCCTCCTTTGTACCTTCTGACCTGCCGAGTGATGTGCTAACAGGCTGTGCCTGGTGTGCTTCAAGGAGCAGGAGAGGTGAGGCTGGAGCAGTACTAGTTGCTCACACTAGCCCTGGGGCTCTTGCACCATGCGGATGGATGTGCAGCTGTCCCGTGCACACAACGTGCTGGTGTGTGTCTCGGCACATGGAGTTTCATGCACTGGAACAGGCAGATGATGAATCTAACCAGACATCTGGTTTTGACTCCCTCAACAGACATTTTACACCTTCAAGAAGTACGTTATACCCATGTGGGTTTTCTCTTGGCTACCTCAGCGTGCACTTATGGTCCTTCACCGCATAAACCAGCCTTCCACATCAGTTGTGAACTTGGCTCTGGGGCAGAGCAGTAATGATTTGAGCAGCTGGGAATCAGAGAAAGGAGGAAGAGTGAGAAGGGGAATGAACACAGGCATTTTAAAGACTTTACTGGGGAGAAAAATATTTATTTGATACACAGTATTTTTGCAGTGTAAATTATCATCCCTGATGAACTTATCCTAAAAAATAACCTCTCTTTCTTTTTTTTTTTTTTTTCTTTCCTTCAGTTTTAAAATACATTTGGATCTTTCGAGAAGGCTGTGTGTAAAAGTGAAACTCACAGCTTGGTGGAGAGAACATTGATTTTAACATGTCGTATAGACACATGCAGGCACAGACAGGAGCCAAGTCACTGAAATTGTCTGTAACAAATGGATAAGATCCAGAAAAGTCTATGTAATTAGATTAGCCTTTGGCCTGGCAAACACTTAATAAAGTTCCTTTAATACAATGTGAGAGAGCTAGTAAAATAAAGAGAAATTTATCATGGCCTAAAGTTGGGGAAAAAAATAAAGCAACCCTATTACTTTTTAATTTCAAGGCAATGAATCCACTGGCTAAATGTATTTATCGGTTGGTCGCAACAGGAGTGTTAAACAAGGAATGCTCAACCAACAGTCTCCATATTTTCTTAAAGCAGTGTTTTAAAAATCCTTACAGTGCTCAGATAAGACAGGTTTCCATTCCATCATGCACTGAAAAACTGAGCGTTAGTGGCAGTTATTGTTGTTTTTATCTTTGCCATCAGTTTGTTCAAGGTTATTTCAATGATCTTCTCTTCTAAATCAGACTGGAAAAACAGATGACATATAGGACCAGGTTATGGACCGGGTCCAAATGACCAGAGAAAAGAGTCTGAGCTGTGACAAAACACATGGGTGAGAGAGCAGGAGCTTTGGCAGAGCACAGCGAGGACCCATCTCTGTTCCTGTTCCTCTAAAGGCACCAGGAATTTTATCACTGGCTTCAGTGGCAGCCTAATTAGGTCTCTGAAGGCTTTTGAAAAATCCCCCTTGACATCTGATGGCTGTTCCCTGCGGTGTCAGTGGAAAAGTATGCATCTTTTGTCAGTGCAGAAGATGGCTCCACGTGGAACTCCGCCCCCCCCCCCTCCCTCCTACAAATTAATGTTATAGCACTTCTTTTGTCAGCCTGTGGCTGAAGTGCAGCCTTGTCCATGAAATACAGCGTGAGTTTGTTATGGACACAGACGAACGGTGCAGTAGGTTAATGCAATAGTCTATCTCTAGGCATCTGGGTTCACACCCTTGCTCAGACCTTGTGTAAAGATGAGTTTGTAGTCTCAGCAGACTCTTTAGCACACCTCATTCACAGCACTTCTGCGTGTTTTGGCGGTTTTCCATCTCTGGCCAGAAAAGGCTTAGGACTGGAATAGCAGTAGAGCTTTTCCAGGTGAGAAATGAAAAGCGCTGATAGAGAACTGCAAGGAAACTGTTCAGACTGTGTCTGTGGCGGATGAACAGAAATACCACCAACCCCGTGCAACGTTTTCAGTGCTTGTTTGGACACTTCCACAGTGCCGTTAGTTCCAGGCTGTTACAGTTCTGCACCTTTATGCCCTCCCTGTGTGTCTAAATGGTGAGGTCCTACAAGAGGTCCTCTGACTACTTAACACTTAGTAATTTAAGGAGCAATTTTGAAATTTGAGGGTATATTGAGCAATGCCTTACTTTAAAAAAAAAATAAATATACAATTCCATAGAATGTAGCAGGATAGAGTAGTATTCAGCCTGATTAAGTGTTGGATTCATCAATTGTTAGATGCTGAGGGCAAAACCCCAATCTTTTCTTCTCAAGACACTGGAGTATCATGCAAAGTAATTAATAGTATGTACATAATGAGTCACAGTAAGGCCCAGAGAACTGAGTTGTGTATGAATGTAAAATGGAATGGAGGGAAGGAGGAGAAATCCTGCTCTTGAAGGCACTGAGCGCTTGAGGAGGTGCAAGGATATTGGGTAGATCCATGCAAACTCATGAACATGCCTACATGTATTTGGCAAAGATTAGGTCAGTGGTCTATACAGTCCAGTCTCCTGCTGCCTCTATCGAAGGTCATTGCCTGGTGATTTAAAGGATATCTTAAATTAAGTTGCAAACTGTGCAGCAGCGTTGGCTGGGGAAAAGGAGAGGAAGGATTCTTTCCTAATACTGTGGACAATTAGATGACACAGTGTGGTAGGAGGTTTGATTATTTGAAGCATCCCTTTGGGACCACAACTGCAGAACAAATCCTGTAAAGGTCGAACCATCATCCAGACTAAAAAATAAAAATAAAAAAAATCCAGTTACAGTGTTTACCTTAATAGCCTTATGTAGTAGTGCTGCATGCTGAAGAGAAATGCTTGTTAATATCATTCCCAGAGTTACTTTCCCTGCTTGAGAATTCAAAGTGAATTTTTTATTTAAGCATTTATCGTGGGATGTTAGAACTAGAAAAGCCAGCTTCATCTTCCTGTCACTTGTAAACCTTTCCCTTGCTATAGTCCCTAGTATTTCAACAGCAAAGTTCCCAATGTATGGAAGGTGGCTGAACCTCAGCACAGGGATGGTGTCCTATTTGGGGGAATTATATTACTGGCTACACTGATGTTTTTGTTTTTAAAGTGTTTTGATTGCTTGGCCATGTGTAGGCTTTCTTCCTTCTTTTCACCAAGGGCGTCAGTACCCGGCTGTGTTGAAGCCCTGGGGAAGAGCTCAGCTCTCACAGTGGTCCCCAGCCAGCCGTCCTCTTTCTCTTCTGAGGCAGAAGGTGTGAATTAGGCAGAAGACACTCAAAGGCTGAGCCCAGCCCCTGATGCCCAGCCCCATGTACCCTCTTCTTTTCAAAGAGTTTGACTATTGCTCTGCGTAGTTTCCTCTGAGACACATGCTTTTTGGGTTACTGTGACCGTGATCTTCCCTTACCTTTGTTCATTCCTTCAAGTGAAACCTTTTCCTTCCAGCCTGACAAGATCCCGTTCATCTTCAAAAGCTGAACTGCCTTAAACAAATCAAGGTCCTATGATTAACTACTCTGTCTGAAAGAGCTTGTGGCGAGTCAGTGGGCCAGGAGTTCATCTTGCATATTTTGGCTGGTCTATGAACAAATATTGACAAATATTTTAACAACATTTTAAATATCTACCCATCATTTTTCTTTAGGGCAGTTCTGCGTACTCCTGCTCTACATTTTTATTCTTATGCGAGAGCTATTTGCAAAAGGTTTATGATAACGATTTCTAGATGGTTTTCAATGTTTATACGTGAAAAGCATTCCGGCTTTTCCTTTGCAGACTCTCTGGAAAGTGTAAATACAGGAGAGTGTGCCACGTATACCTACAGAAACTTCAAAGTTTTCTGCACAAAAACATGTTGGCTTTTAGGCTAGATATCCTTTTTTTTTTTTTAACATGTTTTGTTTCATATTAAGATAATGAATTGTTTTTAGTAATGTGGAAATGCAGTGGATGTAGGTAGACTTTGCTCCGAGTGAGCATTTCTAGAGGGAGTAACAAAGTATAGATTAGCTCTACAAAATACATGTTACACTACTTGAAAAATAGAATATAATTGCCTGATTAGAACTCTTTGTAGATATCAATTTGCTCAGTCTTATTTTCCTCAGTTTTATGGATTCTAATTTAAAGGTTTTAATTTTGGTTTTCTACTGTGCTTTTATTAACTCTTTCGGTACTTAAGTGTTCAATACACACCCATTTAGTAGGTCTAGTTCTACCAAAAGAACAACTTAATTATCTAATGGTTTGGTTTTTTTGGTATTAGTAGCTATATTTCAGGATAGCTACTCCTTGCCAGGTCATTCTAGTTCCCAATGTTCATTTAATGGTATAATTTTAAAACTGATGGAATTAATTGAAAGTTATCAATCAGTTTTTGTTTGTCTGGGTTTTTTTGTTTGGTTGTTCTTTTGTTTGTGGGGTTTTTTTTCCCCAAAATACAAATTTGGGTTAACTGTACTCCATAGTTATGGAATACTTTAGTTTAAAAATTACTTTTTAAAATCATATTTAAATACTTTGAAAATGTAGTTTAGGTCAGTGAGAAGAAAACACTTTGGTTTACTGACAGACTTTTCAAATGAATCCAAAATAATTTCAGCGTTTCTCAGAAAATTTTAGTCCTGCAGTTTTTTATTTCTATTCAAAACAAAATTGTTTTTTGAAACATCAAAGTTTCTGTCCCGATAAAATACAAATTCTAAATGTTGGCTCTTTAAAGATGTAACTCAAAGTTGTCAAGTTAAAATGTAGTTGTGACTTCTTGTAACCAAAATAGCTTCAACTGTGTATCTTGCAATAAGATACAAATTTTCAGTGTAGGTATGTGTGAGAGTCCTTCTTTTACTAAAGGGAAAAGAAGGCATTCTGCAAAATATGCTGGCTTATCTGAGTTTGGAATTTTAAATTCAGGGGAAGAAATCTCCATTGCAGAGGTTCGGCAAGACAGGCTCTGAGTTATCGGCATCCTTTGGGGGAGAGGGGCTACGCTTTAATGCCTTTTGTATGTATTTGCAACAGTGTCGGTTACCAGAACTGAGCAGCTTGACCCAGTTGAATCTGTACGGTCTATAAGGGCTGAGCTCCATAGGATCTGGAATGCCTTCTTTGCCTGCAGTGTCTGAGATTTCCTATTTGATGAGCTGAGGTTTGCTCCAGCCTTCAGAGGTAATTAAAGGTGATTAAAATATATCCAGATAAGACATTTTGGGTTCAAGTGGGTTTTTGAGGCTCATGTTAACATAGCAGTCTAGGTGTAATCTGCTATGTATTAGAAATCTCTCTCCTGTGTTAGGGCCATAGATATAATGGCACCCAGAAACAGCAAATAAACCCACTTTTCCTGATGGAAATCGCTGAAGGGCCAAGGTAGCTGATGCATAAAGCAGATTCCATGTAGCATATTCAGGCATTGGTGTTCGTTAATGGTAGAAACTTTTCTGCCAGGTGAGCTGGTGGGAGGGATTCTGTGTTACTCTGTCTGGAAGTCATTATAGATTTTCTTCCTTGGGCCTTTGTCCATCTGGTCACTTGCAATATTTCAGAGTACATTTCAGAGGATGTTGCAGTCCGTGGGTGTTCATGCAGTAAGAGACATAGTAAATTAGACTTACCGTGCATGTCAGTGAACGATACAGAAAAGATTTGAACCATAGACCAAAATAGTTTGGAAAGAGTTATTATGATCTGTCAAGTCCATAATTCACATTTTAGAAAAGCCCTCAGTATAAATTTACAGTTTGGATTCGTTTTACAACCTATCAGGCCGTTAATCAGGGCTTTGTAAGGTCCCCTACTGCAGTTTTATATAATCTGTATTTTTATGTTTTGACATGATGGACTGTAACAGCTTAATTAAAATAATATTAAGAGGTTTACTGAATCCCACGCTATCTGAGGACATCCAGAGATAGTCACTCCGTTGAAAATGTACCCTGTTCTATCTTGTTATTGAACAGAGGATGGGGTATGACCTGATCTTGACAGGGACCAAGTTTCTTGCAACATCTACGCAAATTGGTAGAAATGAATGACAGAATTAATTTCCTTTACTTTGGCAAGTTCATATGAAATATTCACCTTACCAACACTTGTATGGAATATTAGCTAATGTACATTTGCGTGCAGCAGGTAAGATGTGCAGCCTTTAACAGATATACAGTAAGAGCAGTGGTGTAGGCAAAGTTGTGTGAACCGTGACACATTACCATTTATTAGGCTTTATGTTATTGAATAATCTGAATCAAAAGCCAGATGTAAATACACCCAAATTTGAGATGCACACTGTCCAAAGTAAGATCTATGTCCCAATTTTTTTCTTTGTATAGTGAAAATACTATGTAAGAATGAAAGGTACCTGGCTATTGAAGAGGTGAGCACCGAGCTGCATGGTTGGCAGTGCCCAGAGCTGAGCGCTGCTGTGAGGATAAAAAAATGAAGGGCTGTTGTACAGCTGTAGTACTGGATGACAAGTGATAAAGACAGCTTTAGAAATGCAATAAAAATCCCACATTGTTAATTTTTCACCGTAATAGTTGTCGTTATGCCTATGACCGTACCTGAGGCTTCCCAGCTGGACAGATTTGTGGTCCGTTCTGTCTAAATGTGGTACTGTCAATTCCAGGAACTATTTGGAAGGATTTTATGTACTGAAAGAAGTGAGGGAGGAAAAACCAAGTTGATGCAAGTTAGGGCTTTGACTCCACCAGTGAAAATCTAACTATTGTTGTGGTTGGCATGACTTTCCTTTGGATTATGGCCTAACCCTGGCCACACTCACTTTCCATGCTTCTCACATGTTGTATTGATGTATATGATCAGCCTGTACTCAAGCAGTCCCACTTACTTCAAGACATACCTTTTCCAGGTTTTGTGGTGTCAAGCCACCCTTCAGCAGACAGACAGGCAGTGGAGCTGTCTCCTTCCCTACCACGCAGTGCTGGTGTAGGCTTATGTTTAGATTTGAAGTTTGAATATTTCATCAGGCTTCATTCTGTGCTGCACATTAAAAATCACTCTAAGTGTAATTTTTGTGGTACCTTCTCCCTTTTGTCATTCTGATATATTTTATCTTGCTTATTTGTTCTGCTTGTGCTCTAATCTACTGTGGGAAGATGATTCTTAAAAAAACCACAACACCTCACCCAAAAGTGACCTCCAAAGTGGAAATCATAAGATTTTAAAGGAGATGACCAAGGTGGAAATCATAAGATTTTAGAGGACATGAAGCAGCCAGCTCTGTTGCTCACCTCTGAGAGATACAAAGGCTGGAGCTGTAGAATTGTCAGCTGCCCAGCCTCAGCAAGGTCCTCCGCTTGTTCTTGTCCCCCAGCCGATCACTCTGCCTGCCTGCATGTGGAAAGAGAAATCATATTGTTGGTGTAGTTCAGGCTAGCTAAGGGTGAAGCCTTCTTAAGCAGCTCCTAAGTGATCAAGTGCCTGACCTTTAGAAAGTAACCTTATGTGGCTGAGGCAGTTCCCGTCCTGGGGTCAGATGCAATGGAAGAAGCCTTGCTTGGATTTGTAGAGTCCGGAATGAGATTATTCTTAGCTACTTAAATAGCATGCCTAGAAAACTGATCACACTGGACTTCATATTTGACAAGGAGGGATCACTTTGGCACTTACAATGAGGGTTTTTAAGCTGTGAGGGACTAAAGCAAACTGCACGGAACTTCTGTTTTCATAATTTTGTTCATATTTGTCAATAGTGATTATAGCCTTTCATTATTTGTACTCTATTTACTGCCAGATGTGAATTACCAGCAAAGGAGCTGGAGTTGCCCTATGCTTCTCTGTTAGATCATTCATTAAGGAATGTAAAAGCTTTCCAAATCAGTCACAACTGCTTGCTCCTTTGATACGAGCTTCACCTAGATACCCAGAAGAGTTAAAGTGCTTACCATTGTCTCGGTTTGTGATGTTTGTCCAACTGCCTTGTTAATCTGAGGTTCTGAAACCCAAATACAAATGCATTTTTGCGTTTGCGTTAAGCAGCTCAGCTTGTCTAGAGTTACAGTGAGGATTGTTTTAAACGTGCACCTGGAAACAAAGATAAAATAATCCTGTATAAGTAGCAGCTTAGGGACAAAGTACTATTATAGCAAAGTTTTACTTTAAAAAGCTCTGGTAATGACCATTGGGTTCATACTCAATAAGTCCCTATTTTGTGTTTTGGTCATGGAAAGAGCTAATTATAGTCAATACAAAAAACATATTTGCAGGACTCAACAAAGTTCATTTTTATAGTTCTTATAGACAGCAGCTGCAGGCTATCAGCCTGGACCCTTGATAAATGGTTTTGACATTTCCTACAGACACCCCTCATGAAAAAGGCCTTTTATTTATTCTCAAATGTTGAATTCTGCATTATTGATCAGGTGCCATTCATTAAAGGCTGCTACTTGCTAGAAGAATTACACAGCCTCTAAGCTACACATAACATAATGAATTATTCTGTTGACAAACAGCAACGTTAAAGGAATGTTAAGGTTGCATGGTTAAGTGCTCAAAAGTCAGGAAATGGCAGCTGAGGTTGGAGATGATGGGAATTTTTCCCAAATTAAGATTGCAGAATTACAGCTGAAGGCATGTACAAAGACCACTAACAAGCAGTGGATATTTGTTCTAGGGCAAGTGGTTTGCTACTGGGTCTACTCACAAACACTGCTGTTATTCATTGCAGTGTTTAACAAGGCAGCAAGCAGTGGATGAAATCATTAGTAGCAGGGGTCACTAGGCAGATGGGCATTTTGTTGGCTGGTTCTCATTGCATTCGTCAAGGAAGAGGGTCAGTAGTAATGTTATGCTGTATACTACAGCTGAGGGTAAAAGTTAGTGATTCCCTGTGACATGAAGCAAGTTTAATTTGTCAAAGTACTGTTTCCATTTAGTTCTCATGTGGGGGCTCCTGGTTAGTTTTATTTCTGCATTTTCCATCTGTCTGCCCCTCTGATTTAGTATCATTTTCTTCTGTTATTTAGCTAGTTATTTTCAGTACAAAAACCCCAAGAAAACATTACAGTCCTGATATCTCTAGTCTGTGATCAGACAGACCAGGATCAGTGCATACCGTACACATACGCAGTGCATACAATGCTTCCTTGCCTGCTTGCCTGGATTTCTTCCCCGGGAACAGAGGGTGCAGCGGAGATGAGCTGCGCTGGACCTGTCAGATGCATGCCCAGGAACCAATACCGCAGAGTACGCAACACAGAGGCCATTTGCACCAGTGGTGTAGGGTTAGTCAATATGTCTTCGGATTTTTGCCGGTAAGAGCATCCTTGTACCATCAGACGCTGCTTTTGCTGATCCCCAGCTTTTAGGAACAGATTTGCTCACATATATGACTTCCTTGGATTTGCTTTCCTTCTGGAGTAAGTCAGGTTGTAGTGCCTTCTAGAGGCTACTGAAAATACCAACACATTGTTCACTACTGGGCAGAAAGCAGTCGGATATTAGGACTGGGGAAGGAATTAAATAAATAAATATAAAAAACCCCAACAAACACCCCGCCCCCCAAATAATAATAATAAAAAAAAAAACACTAAGGGAAATCTGAGGAAGTACAAACAACCAGAGCCTCAGCAACATATTCTGGAAGAGCTGAGAGAGTCAGCTTTGTGTGCTCTATGTACCCAGCAGAGACCTTTCTGGGACATTTCCCACCCTTCAGAGGAGTGACGACATCCCACAAATGGCACTATGAACATGCTCAAGCCCAGTTATGTCTCCAACGGGCTGTAGATTTTATTCAGAATGCAAGTTGGCTCATCAGAGCCTGTGATGCTCTCCTGATAACAGAAGTTCCCCCCAGTTTGTGTCTTGGTAGGATGCAAGTGGCACATGAGCCATGGGGGTATTGGCAAAGCACAGCTTGGAGGGGACTGGTGGGATGCCAGTGCAGCCCACCACAGTGGGAGGCTCACAGGGGCAGGCTCTTGGGTCACTGTTGGAGATGGGATATTTTGGAATTATGTGAACTTTTAGATGCGTCTTGTATGGTCTTGTCTTCTATTCTCTTGTCCCAGGCACAATAAATAATCCTGGTTGGTTTTTTTTTCAGAGGCATGCAGAATCAAGTCCACAATAAAAATCTGTTCCGCAGATTTCTGCTAAGGCTCAAAAAACCTGCATTTTTAGTTGGAGATAATATATAGCATTACAAATGAATCTCATTAATTCTATGTGACTGGCTGCTTGGGCTCTGTAGTAATTGTACCTCCCTGTACCACTGCCAAAGATAGAAGCATGCAGGTAGTATTAAATAGGATACAACATGAAAGAAAAACTAAATTTAATGTCATGTTTATGCCCTTGTAAACATTCTAGCCTACGGTTATGGGATAAGCAAAGGAAGAACTAGAGTTCAAGTTCCTTTCCTGGGATCTTAGATGTTTCATTTATTCTTATGCTTTATTTCTGCAGTTGAAAAATGAGCATAATTGTAAATGTATGTCTTAATCCTGTTGGAAGCCTTTGCAAAGCCCTGTAAGATGTTCAGGTGAAAGGTTCACTAACAGTATAAATCATATCATTGCTTGGATCCCGGTTTTATCATTTCCTCCTTTTTCAAGTTTCATTTTGTTGGTGGCTGTTCCTAACTAAGGTCAAATTCTCATCTCATGTACTTGCAGGTAGATAAGGAATTATTGCTGAATTCAATGGCGTTATGATGTATTCCATTTCTCACTAAAGCATCTAGCTCTAATCCCTGAAGTTTCTGCTGATTTGTTTCGTGTGACGTATGGCGCTGGAGGCTGGTTATACTTCCCTTCTGGAGACTAGATTTCTCCTCTGAATACCCAAACACTTACTAGATATCACACTTATATTGCCTAATATGATAATTGCACCTCCTTCCATTTATATAGACTCTTCTTAGCTATGCAGCCCCTCGCTTTCTTTGAGATTTTTCTCCTCCCTGTGAATTCCCAAATCGTTTTCCTAGTTGGTAGCATGAATTAACCCTTTTATTTAATAGCTGTCATTACCAACCACCACTCCAAAGCTTTACACGTCTTTTTCCATGTTTATCTGCATTAAACTGCAATTCGTCACTTCTTCTAGCTTGGCTTAAATAATGTAAATCCTCCTTATCTGATTGCATTGCTGCTCATTATTTATGGTGCTATGCCATATACTGTTATGTGTAGACTGGGGAATCTTCTTTCGTATGCAGTCATGGAGATCATCTTTATAAATAATGGAAAAGCTTACAATTGTGATTATACATCTTCTGTGCAATACCTGTATTTCCTTTGTTTCCCTAGCACTGAAAAGGCATCTCAAAGACATGCGTAAGGGAAACTTTGTCTTTTATCTGCCTTCTTTCCATAGACATTCTTGTTTCCTTTAGACAAAAAAGCAGAGAGCCTGGTTCATCCAGGAGTTTCTGTTCTCCTGAGAACGTATAATGCAAAGCCCTTGGTGCCACCCTTTCCCTAATCAGGGATGAGATGATCTGCCTGCTTAATCTTACCAAGTTGCATCCTATGCACCTTTTTCACCACTTCATAAAAAGGGAGACCAGGGCTCTAAGAAGTAATATGGCAGGCATAATTATCAATGCACATGCTTGAGATATTGCTACTGTTGATAGAAAACAGTAGCAGTACCAACACCTGTCCTTGCGGCGGCCGAGGCAGTATAGCCATGTTTTGCTAGAAGGGTAGGTTTCCAAAAGGAAACTTTAATGAGTGAAGCCAAGTTCTTTCCAGTCTTTCTGCCTCGCTGGTGCCACAAATGTGTGTGATGGATTTGGCCGGTTTGTCTGTGGGATCTGTAGATATCAAGCCAGGTTGGAAGAGAACAGAGTAGCATGGCACATCACATGCTTGGGAGGTCACTACTGCACCATCTGAGTTTCTTGTATTTAACTTAATGGAAAATATGGCTAAACTGTGCAACGTTCTGTGGCTGGGACCATGTCGTGGTTTAACCCCGGTAGGTAGCTCAGCACCACGCAGCCGCTTGCTCACTCTCTGCCAGTGGGATGCATGACAGTCTTGGAAGGGTAAAAGTGAAAACTCGTGGGTCATTTCATGATAAAGTCAGTTTACTAGAAAAAGCAAAAGCTGTGTGCACAAGCAAAGATAAGAAATTCATTCACCACTTCCCATCAGCAAGCAGATGTTCAGCCATCTCCAGGAAAGCCATCATGTGTAATGGTTACTTGGGAAGACAAGCACTGTAATTCTGAACGTTCTCCTCTTCCTCCTTCTTTCTCCAGTTTTCATTGCTGAACACGATGTCCTATGGTATGGGCTATCCCTTGGGTCAGTTGGGGTCAGCTGTCCCAGCTGTGTCCCCTCCCAACTTCTTGTGCCCCCCGCAGCCTGCTTGCTGGTGGGGTGGGGTGAGAAGCAGCAAAGGGCTTGGTGCTGTGTAAGCCCAGCTCAGCAGTAACGAAAACATCCCTGTGTCATCAACGCTGTTCTCATCACCAATCCAAACCACAGCACCATAGAAGCTACTATGAAGAAAATTAATGATCCCAGCTAAAACCAGCACAGACTATAAAGTAAATTACACAGGAGCAGGTCATGTTCCTGGGCACTGGTACTCAGTCATCCATACTCCTGCTTTGTTAACAAGGTCCCTGGCATGGTGTTGGGCCACTAGACTGCTCTCCCAGACAATTCCAGGCATGGTGTTTAAATTCTCATGGGCAAGGGACCATCTTGGCAGACCATTGGATATGGCCACACCATAGCAAGGGATGAGAATTACAGGGAACGATGCTGGGCATTTTGTGCCAGGGAGCAGGTTTTGCCTTGTTTAATTTACTAGATAGGTACTTTTTATCTAAAGACCCTTTTGAAAATGTTGTATTAAGCAGAAAAAACGGAAGGGGAAAACCTTCTACTCTAAATAGCTGCTGAAGCAAAGCAAAATATCTGATGATTTTGAAAGATAATGAGATTTACATCAAGGAAATGAGATCTTGAAATTTGTAGCAGCCAACTGTATTTGCTACTCAGCACAGAAAAATAAATTCTTACTGAAGTGAGAGAAGCAGAGCAAATTTTTGCAGTAGCATGTTTGAGGTTTCGGTAAGGCATCTGCTGACCGTGCCAGTAGGTGCACGCTGGCAGATCTGCAGATCCACCACAGGGAAGACCAAATTTACCAGCTGATCCTGTGTTGTTCATGCTGGGATTATGGAAGGATGTTTTGGTTTGTTTAGGTTTTATGAAAATGCCACTACCAGTGATGTTTAAAGGTATTGAAAAAAAAAAAAAGTGCTGCAGTTTCATCCCCACACACAGCTGAGTGAGACTATTCTTGGCCTCACCATAGATGCAGGTATGCTTCTGTGGATCTCTGGGCACATCTGTGGAGAGTGGCAGAAGGTGGGAAAATTCCTCCTGCTTAAAATGACACGCTCCTGTCCCAGCTATGAAGGACTGAAATGCCAATTTCCCCAAAATTATTAGCAGGAAGCAAAAGGAAAACCAGGAACACAGTCTGCTGCATGTGGTGAACTGTAGGGAAAGATTGTTTCCATGACAGGATGATCCTTGTATCTTTTTTTTTTTTCTTTTAAAAATATATTTTTTAAAGAGCAGAAGAAAATTGCAGTGCTCTGTGTTAATCTAGCAAATGCTGAAGTAGCAATGTGGCAGCGGCATGGCCGGGCTGATGGACGTGCTGGTTTCCGACAGCATCGATGTTCAGTGCTGCCCTTCAGCCTTACCAAACCACAGTGACAAAACCCAAAGCCACTGCTGACATGGACAGGACAAGAGGTCACTTAGCCGTGCCCTGTGACCTGAGTGTATTTCATACCAGATTTTACTGGATTTATGAATAAAGTCACATCATCAATTGTAAAAGGGAACAATCCTGGCAAGGGCAAGCTTTCTGAATGCTGTGACTGGCATTTGGGTGCAGGACACTGACACTGTTTCCCGTTATCACGGCAAGCACTGGCAAGTTCAGCTGCTGTGCGGGTCAGGGCTGACAAGCCGGCAAAGTTTTAGCAATCGCACAAGAAAGGAACAGAGGGGACAGTGACAAAAAAGAGGAGGCCTGCAAGCCCTCATGGTATTGCTTTTTGAATTATTTCCACTGCCTTTCCAAAGCAGCAGTAGCAGTAACAGCATTCCCACAAAGAGCGATCAAGCCTGAGTTTTTTCTAATTTGTGCTGAAGCGAAGCGATTTGTGAAAAGAACAAGGGAGGACAGTGAGGCCTGTTCACACGTGCTTCCCAACCAATTTACACTGATATAATTTACCTGAGTTTGCACTTTTTTCCCCAAATGTGACTAGACTTCCATTAAAGCAATGCCTGCTCATGCAATTCTGTATTTGTCTCATTGCCCCAGTCCATCTGTCTTGACCTCCTAGATTTCGTGTTAGAACAATCAGTTAATTGTCCCATGATCTGTCAGAAAGTTCCTTTAAAATGCTTAACAGACTGTTTCCATATTCTCTGGGCATTATAGAAAGGCTTCCAGCTATGCATCCCTCATGCAAAAGCATGTATGTGCATGAGCATTTGCCATGTCATAGATTTTCTTGTGCTGTAGTACCTTGTGGCTGGCTCCAGCAAAAAATGTGTGCCTGCCACTATTATTTACAACTGTAACAGTGAGAAATTACAACCCCCACTCTTCATTAACCTCCAATAAGGCTGTTCCTGCAGCCAGTGGTTGCCATTACATTGATGGAGTGCTAATACAGCTCAATAGCCCTGGCTGGCCCAGCTTGCCCGTGACTGCACCACAGCTCCTGCCTCCCACCGCTACCCAGCACACATCCAACAAGCTGCTGGTATGATGGATGAGAAAAGCAGCTCAGAAAGGCACGCACAGTGCCCAAAGCAACAGCTGTCTAGCCCTGTCCCTGCAGTAATTAGATAAATGAACCCCAAACGAAATCTTAGAAGTAGAAGGATGTGAGAGTATCCTCGGTGTCAGTCCCCAGTTGCTTGCGTTGCCTTGTTCAAGCTTCTGTTTGTAGTTATTTGTGTGTGCTACAGATTTGACACAGCTTACCTCTCCCATCTTCTGTGCTCATTTTGCTGCCAGTCCTCCAGACAGACCCCTGTGGGCCAAGGAGACACGGGGGTGTCAGTGACCGGAGCTGGGCTCTGTTGTCTTTTTTTTTTTTTTTTTTTGCTGTGGCATCAGTTCTACTTTGCAGAGCGTGCTGAACCTTTGTCCTGCTCCACAGAGCAAGAACATAACAAAAGGTCTGTGGTGGTAGGTCACAAATTGTGTTCAGCTGGGGAAAATCCTGCAATTAGCAAATTGACTCTTCAAGAAATAGTTGATGTGTAATAGGGATGCACTAAATAATAACAAAGGAGAACCAAAGGGACATGGTTCAGAAATTGCAACAGAGCTGACGAAAAGGTCTGTGCTTATTTTAACGGTACAGAAGTATAGTGATAGTACAGCAATTCCCCTGTATCTGCCCTTGATGCCACTGAATGGTACCCATGAAGGAACTCTTCAGTGCCAATGATTACCATGTAGAGATAAATTTATGAAAAGTGTATACATTATTTTTATATATATTCAGAAAACGTGTATGCTTTTTACAAATAATGTATACAATTTAAATACACACACATATAAAATAAATGCATATATATAGTTGTGTATATTATTGTATATGTATGTAGATTATATACATAATATGCGTATAAAATTCATATACAAAAATGCAAAGAAACTTTGTTGTTAAAACCTGAACAGCAGAGCTCTGATTCTGCTTTCATTTGTGGCATTGCACATCAGGAGTAATATTGTGGGATTCAGTGACGGTAGAACAGGACAAATCTTTGCAGGGGGGGACTGAAATCCAGAGTAAATGAGGGTCCTGTTGGACTGCGTAGTTGTCAAATGAAATCCTGTGGACTCAGAGGAGAAAACACATTAAAAAATACCTGAGCCTGAGCAGAATGAAGAGGTGAAGTTTTATCGTCGAAAAGGCACAATAGTGATGCAGAGCAAGTGACCTTTTCTTTTATCCTCTCTCTCCATTCTTAACCTAAGGTAATTCTTCATGGGTTCAGCCAGATTGGCATGAGTGTAAAATTCGATCAAAATTAGGCCCAGGCTGTTTGTTTTGTTTGTTTTTCCGATAGTGCGTATCTCAAGAAACTGCTTCCATGTTTTCCTGCAGGAATGGTCAGAGGTGCGTCCGAGGCTGGGTGCTGCCAAGACCCGGTCGCTGGAGTTCGAGTAAGAATTTCTGGCAGCCTGAGTGGTCCCATTAATCGCAAGCGGTCTCTCTTAAATGCTTCAATTACAAGAGATTAGTGGGAAACTGTAGCATTGGACTAAAGGAGTAATGACACATAGGAACTGAAGCAGAAAACCTGCTTTCTTCTTTTTAAGGAGATGTTCAATTCACAATTTATTTAAATATAAATTGCAAGCATAAAGTATTAGAGTTCTTAAACATCACTGTTCAGTTGGTTTCAAATTAACCGCACTGTATTTCTGCCTTCCACAGAGCATCACGGTGAACTTCAGCCCGTCTGTTCCTTAAATTGAACTGAAGTCTTTTAAGTCCACTAAGCTCCTGCGCTACCCCGTAGCTGGCAGAGTCCTGTGTGCCTGTCCTGGCGCTGCTTCTTCCGCGGCACGGACTGAGGGGGCCAGCACGGGCTCTGAGCCCCTCCGCTCCCCCCAGCTATACATCACCCACAGGAGTGTGAAACGGCAGGGCAGGAGGACATGGTCCCCCATCGTTTCTACTGCTGTAGCTTGGTTGATTTACTCTTGTCATAACCCCCACTAGGAGATGCTTTGCGCGGATCCTTGGGTTTAGGTTACATGCATAGTAATGGTTAATAACGGAGTGCCTACCTAATGGCGACTGCCCGTCCTTGAGGGCCAGTAATGATGGTGTGCCTGCTGGTGGAGGAAGCTCGATTTAGCCCGTTGTGCAGGTGGGGAGGGTGAAACGGACTGCATCACTGGCTCACAATCCTACAGCACCCGAGGCACAGCCGCTGGGAGGGGTCCCAGCTCCCCAGGCTCAGCCCCATTCCCAGACCACAAGCGTGCCAGTCTCCTTGGGTGATATATCTAGCTCAGGTGTTTTAAAATCTGTTTTGGTCCGCCTAGCTCATTGTGCCACAGTCACTATGCAGTCTGAATCCCTATACATGTTTCTCCACACTGAAGTTTGCCTGTATCTTGCCTGTTTGTTGGGTTTTTGCTATAGTCACAGCTCTGTGGCATGTAGTGGATGTGTTTTTCGCACAGCCAGGATATAACTGTCTTCTCAATTAACATACATAAATCAGGAGTAATCTGGAAGAGTTACACTGGTGTGAAACTTGCCTGGAAGAATACTCTAGGCTCTACAAATTACCAGATGAGCTCAAATAATTTAGTGTTACTACTTGTGTTCAATTTCCATCACACTCATGCATTCATCTTTATTTTTGCTAGCCCATAATTTTTGCTGAAGACTTTCACACAGATTTGTGCGTGCTGCTGAATTCGGGCCAGGGACTGTACTTCCCAGGACAAGCATTTTTATTCTGCCTACAGCAAAAAGAATAACTTTAGACAGCTTGCAGTGTAGGCACCTACATCTCAGGTAATCATTTCAGATGCCTGTGGTGGTATTGGGAAAGCAAGAAGCGTTTGCGGTGTGCAACGCATCTTATCTGGAAGGCAGGTCTATAAAACAGACCCCATGAATAAGTGCTGGAAGTGCCTGTTTCTCTCTGTTGTCTACAGAGGGGTCAGACAACTGGCTCGGATGGAGACAGCTCCTGCAGGCTGGTCTAAATGGAGGTGAGAGGAATTACCAAGGTGCACAGACGTCACGTCAGCTGCAAACAAGCTAGCTCCAGAGTAAGAAGTGGTCCAGCTATCGGGATACCCCCATGCTATCAATATGATATTTCTCTGCCCTAACACACAAACATGGTCATTTCCAACCAAAATGCTTCTGCGATTCTACGTAGATGCAGTGCTTAGGGATATGGTTTAGTGGTGGACTTGGCAGTGTTAGGTTAAAGGTTGGACTCGGTCTTAAGGGTCTTTTCCAACCTAAGTGATTCTATGATTCTATGAACCATTAAGTCCCAAAACAAAAATCCTACAGGAAATACAGAGGTCCACAGGAAATGCACAGGGTCATGGCAATAGCAGTATTTTTCTTAAGAAATTTCTGTATTTGCCAGAGTGGAGGAGCCAAATGGTCACAAAATGTATGTATAGACAACTCCTGGGACTTCTGAGTTGAGCTCTTTTTTTATAGCGGTTCATTCAGTTTATCTGATGCTGGTAAATTTTTAGGATTTCAGTTAAATTGGTCTTTTACTTCAGGGAAAGATAAACCTTCCATCACTATAGCTGTTGGGAGTTAGGAGGATTTGCAGTATTACTTCAGTAAGAAGTAACAGGAATTAATCTGATTTTGTGTGAACAGGTTTAAATCAGGACCCAAGCCAGTGATATTAAAATGTAACAAAACTGGTGTAGCTGAAGTTAAAACTGAATGCCCATACAGTTTGAGGCAAGAAAGAACTCTTAGGCTGCCTGTATGAAGGGTTGTTAAATTTCACGCATTATCCATTCTCCAAAACCCAAAGAAACGTAGCCCCCGGGTTATTCAGTTAACTCTCCTTTGCACACGGGGATCAAGGATCTGGAAGACTTGAATTCATAGCAGCCAGAAATACACATAAACTTCTGGGGGAAGACCTTTTTAAAGCAGAGCAAGTATTTTATTTCAAATAGTTGAAGAATACTTTTTATTTTGGTTTTCAACAGATTAGTCTAATGCTCTTGATATTGGCATCTGTTTAAAAATGTGGGGCACGGTAGAAAAAGCCAAAGGCATCCAAGGTGGAAAACAGATCAAGGCTGCTATTGCCCTTTGTTTTCTTGCTCTTCTGGGACTTGCAGTGTTGTACTCCCTCCCTTCCTTGCTAATTCAGCTAGTGCCTCCCTTCTGAGCTACCAGGAGACCTAGAGCTGGAATAAACATTCCAACATTCCAACCTTGCCCAGTTCATGTGGACTGACCAAGGGTGTTGACTGCCTTTGTCCTTAGTAGAAATCAGCTCTGCTTTGGGTTTAGTAGAATGCTTTGGCAAAATATTAGAAGTGGCTTTTTTAGTTAGAGGTTAGGTTTCATAAACAGCTTAACTGAGCAGTTAAGAGAAACCGTTCACACCCAAGCTGTATTTTTCCTTTTTCCCCTCAACTATATTGCATAACACTGAAATCATGTTCACAGATTCATGGCCTTTCCACCATCTAACCACAACTTGTTTTCTCAGGTTAAAATACAAAGAGTCAAATCACCAGCTGGACTCACAGATATCACAAAAAATACCGAATAATTCCCATTAATCTCTGGCCTCATTCCGTTTTCTTCAAAGGAGTTGTGTTCCAAATGAAATTTCCCAGATTTTACCTCTCAAAGCAGCTGACTTATTTCCATGTGGGATGATCTTAGGCCAGCATGAAATGAGATCTGCATGCAAAGAGCTCCGGTCTCCATGAGGCCAACTGGGACTGCAGCCACCTTTGACTTCCAGGGTTCTGACCTCCTTGCAGGGTGCCCCTGCCATGCCAGCAGCAGGCGTGCTCTCCCCCTCTGCTGGGGTGACACTTCGTGGTCCCTGGCGTGCCAACCCAAAGTGGGTTTGGTACAAGTGCTGTACAATTAAGGAGCACCGATGTAGAAGTTCTGCCTGGCTGGAAGTCAGTCTGCTGTAGGCCGCAGCCTGCGCCGCATGGCTGGAGCTGTTGGAGAGGGGACGTTTGCCCTGTGAAGTTCAGGAACTCGTCTGTTTGGTGGATTCACGGGGAGAACCAAAGCCAGACTGATCGTAGTCACTTTTACTTACTCTAAATTGCTTACCAACTGGGCTAAGGATGCAGCATAACCTCATTAAACCCATGAAGATGTATTTTTGTCTTAGGAATAACGCTTTATTATGTAGCCGTTTAATGAGTTGTGAGCTAACATGTTTTAACAAATCTTTCATCGCTTATTACATTCCACTCCCTCGATGATAATTTCAAAACCTGATTGTTAAAACAGGGCTCTTTTCACGACTCGTTGATGATGACACTTAGAACTGAACACTTCATCTTTTCACGTTTGGATTAGAATTGGAAAGGTGTAAATTATGGATCTGGCTTTTATGTGTTTTTATCGATCAGATTGCTTCGTAGAAACCACAACAGTTCTGATAGCTTAGCAGTCTAGATTACCTTTCAGTTTTCTTAATTGGGCCACTGGGGTACAGTTAATATTCAATTTATACTGAGAGTAAGACAAGGTGGTGTAACGCTTCATCATTGTACATGCATAACATCGATGCTTAAACACCATGGAAGTGCCTTGTAAGTCTCAATACACAAGCTGCTTGTTGAAATAGACGGAGATGAGTTCTGGCTTTGTTCACTGTGTATTTTAGGCCAAATTCTGCCTATAATAATTCCTGTGTCTTCACTGACTTCCACCGAGATGCTACAGCAAGCGTGATATGGTCGAGTGTAACTGGAAAATTCATTCAACATACCAGTCCAGAGCATCCAACAGACTAATCAAATGTGATCATCTTTTTGTGTGTTTGCTGACAGGTCAAAGTCATGGTACGCATCTCTTCCACGCTTGCCAGAGACACATCTGAGTCCAGCTCTTTCTTAAAAGTTGACCCCCGTAAGAAGCAAATCACACTGTACGACCCATTGGCTTGTGGAGGTCAGAATGCTTTCCAGAAAAGGGGCAACCAGGTTCCACCCAAGATGTTTGCTTTCGATGCGGTTTTCCCCCAGGATGCGTCACAGGTAGGCGACGTGTGATCAGAACAGTTATCTAGACAACAGCAGGCACCAGAGCCAAATTAGTTTGTGCTGCAACGATGGTACTTCCAGTGCAGTTAGAGCAGGGCTCAATTTGGCCCACCGATGTCATCAATAACGATACCGGCTTATTAAATCATATTTTGGTAATGGTGTGTTTTCTTTATTCTTTAAATAACTGCACTTAAAATTATACGTGCAGGGTATGTGCTAAATGGTACCTAGTGGGCAAATCCTCAATATCAACAAGTTATTGTATATTGTAAGACCTTATTATCTGGTGTATACAGTAATCTGATCAGAACTGCAGTTATCCAATGCAGTCCTCTATTCATTAAAAACTCAAGGATTATTTATTCAGTATTCTATTGTACAGTTTACAGTAGGAGCATGGGGATTTTAACCCACGAACCGTTAATCATGTGTAAATATTCAGATTTCTTATTTTATTAGATTTCTTTGGTTTGATAAACTATGTTACCCAAACGTCACGAGGAGGACAGAAGAAGAGTAAAGTAACATTGCAAAGTATAATTAGAAAACTGTGCTGTAAGACTGTTTCTGCACAGTTAACTAGACAGAGGTAGGACACAGGGCCAGCTAAAGCACCCTCATATGATTGTACCATTAGAGCAGTCCCTGACCTAATTCTGGTCCCTGCAGCAAGCACCTCCCATTCTAATGCCAGGATGCCTGTGAACAGTCCCTTTCTTGGCCCATTTTATTTACAATTATAGAGACAGTCAAGAAACGCCTATGAACGAGGTGAATTTACATGATTTAGTACCAAATGCGAAGCGCTTTACATTCACCTGAACTGCTAATTCTAATTTCGTTTCACCCATTGTTGATGGGCAGACGCACTGCAGACCATTCAGCCTGCTGGAACTTTAAATCTAAGAATGCCCAGGTTAAATCTGTGTGTTGTACTTCTTAGACTACTGCTACAGCCTTCAGGATAGAGCCTACTGCTGCAAAAACCTCAGACAGCTCATAATAACATAGAGAAATTAAGAAATGTCACCTAGCTAATTCCAAAGTGGCTGTGTGTTCCCCTTACATTCCTTACCCATCTGCTAGTAGAATTGAACTCAGGGGAGTTCAATATTTGGGGAATAATTGGGGAAATAATAGAGCCTGTAAAAATTCTTAGTATTGGTTGTTTTTTCTCTTTTTTTTTAAGTCCCCTAAATAGGCAATTCTAACAAACCATCTGCATCCCCTTACAGTGTGTGTATTTTGCTTAACTCCACAAAGGATGTTGATGCTTCAGCAAATGAAACTTACTTGACACAGAACAAAAGTCCTGCTTTGTGTGCTTACACAAGTAACGCCATTCCCAGCAACAGCATAGGGCACATGAATGAGACAAGCAAGATTAAACTATTTGATATTTCAACATGCTAGCTGGGACACTGATGATCTTACAACCATTTTCCAGTAAAAATACTCTGTTGATTTTCCTTATTATTGTTAATGGGTTTATTTTCTTTCTTTTTTTTCCTTCTTTTTTTTCTGTTTTTGTTTGTTTGTTTGTTTGTTTTTGTTTTGTTTTGTTTTTTCTTTGTTTTTTAATACCTGTTACAGGCTGAAGTATGTGCTGGGACTGTGGCTGAGGTGATCCAGTCTGTGGTCAATGGGGCAGATGGCTGTGTGTTCTGCTTTGGCCATGCCAAGCTTGGTTGGTATTGTTAAATTTCCTTACTCAAGCAGCAAAGTGAATATTTTTAACCCAAGACTGCTAGTTCATTAGATTAGGGAAAAGAAATTTTCATTTGTCTGTGCATAGTAATTGTATTTGAAAGTGGTACACTGTGCATGACCTTGTACTACACCTTCACCTTCTGCTTACACATCTATTCACTTTGCATATTGTCTTAAATGTTGGGCAGCATGCTCTTTGAAACAGAAGTTATCTTTGAGTTGTTGCTTCATTCTGTCCCCTGAGTACTATAGCAATTTTTAGCACTGTCTTCAATTGTTAATGAATGATCCAACAGTGAATTGCTAATGAATGATCTGACAGTGATCTGCAGTTTTACAAATGTGCTTGGTGTTGGAGACTCTTTGCCAAAATACCACTTCTATCAGGCTGTGTAAAGGCTGGAAACAACCACTCAAGTACTTGACGTTTGTGATGGCACAATTCAAGTGCTGTGACTGGGCACTTGCAATGTTTGATTTATATTCTATTCCCTAATTAGACAATTCCATCATTACAAACCTCTTCCTATTCTGTCTCAAACAAATCCTGTTCTAATGATTTACTGAATGTTACCAGTGGGTCAAAGCTCGCACTTTGCAAACGCATCAACAGCATTTCAGGTATTTGTGGAAAGACAATAAAAAGAAGAATCATCATCATTAACACACCATTCTTTTGAAATAAGTGGATTTCAAGAGTAGTCATGGGTTTTGTTCATGCTTATCTACTAGTATTTTGAAAATACTGTATCTGTAATTAAGAGCATTGTATTGTGTGTGTACAATGATCCCTGTTCTTTACCATCTCAAAGAAGCATTACATATATCATTTAAAAGAATAAATCAGTTTTTCAGATGATAAAGAAATCAAGCTGTAATCAGGCCATGATTATCCCAAATTATAGGCAACAAAGACTGGAGAGTCCCGAGTGCTGTAATGCCACCAGCTCGGGTACAATGAAGGGAGCAGGGCCACTGGTCCAACTTACCACAAAGCCCCTCTGGGCCAGCCAGGAGTGACACTTGGATATTGAACCCCCTGTGACCTGCCAAACAGGGGATGGTAAATAAGAAGGAGAAGAAAGCCGCCAGGTAAGTGTCTCACAAGTGCACGGTGCCCTTTAGAGAGGTGGCCCAGCTGGGGCTCTGCTGGAGCAGGAGCTTCGGTGCCTGCACTGCCCTGTGCCACCAGCCACAGGCACACCCGGACCTCGCCACAGGCACGTGCATAGACATACTTTCCTCACTCATCTTTTTCCACAGAGATTCAACGTGAGGAAGTCAACAAGGTAAAGAATCCATAAGTATTTGCCTGAAACGGTGTATACCTTTATCATTTGGCTTATAAATTTAGGAGCTTTAGAAAAGTTGTCTAAAAGTGTTATACGTCGTGACACCTAAAGCGGTATCAGATAGTACTGTGTGTCTGTTCATAATCAGCAAACGTTTTAGAGGAGAGACAAGCCAGAGCTATAATTGCAAAGTCAAATGATAGCAAACCAGGGGCAAGTTTTGACCCAGGAGAAACATTTCTTGTTGTGGACACACTTCTGCACTAAAAGAGCACATGCAGCTGTTGGGGTTTTTCTGGATGAAGTTATATCTGTATGATCCTGGGAGCAGTTTCCAGCAATCCCAACCGAAGCGTAATAGACTGTTTGAAGTAAAATGCTATTCAAAGAACACTAAACGCACAGTAGGGATTTTTAGAGACCATGGCAGTCCTGCCCTGCTCAATTCCCCCCGCCACCCACCCACGGCAGGGGCTACAGTGTTGTGTGGTTGGGACCTGAAGCACCCTGCCTGGGGGATGGGAGATGTCAGGGGAATGCACGAGGAAATGATTTTTGAAAACAGCTCAAGATTTCATCTGCATGTTCCATGTCCTATTTGTCTGCCTGCCTATCTTTCTCCCTTGCTGACTGTCCTTATTGTAATGAAGAAGTCGCTTTCATGAGGCTGTGCAAGATAATCTCTCTTGGCAGAAGGCTGTGAAGGTCCTGGGAGTGATGTTGTTATCTCTTCTCCATCCCCCCATTCCTGACAGGAAAGTCATACACCATGATCGGGAAGGATGATTCCATGCAAAACCTCGGCATAATCCCTTGTGCCATCTCCTGGCTCTTCAAGTTGATTAACGAACGCAAAGAGAAGACGGGAGCCCGCTTCTCGGTCCGAATTTCTGCGGTGGAAGTATGGGGGAAGGAAGAAAATCTGAGAGACCTGTTGTCAGAAGTGGCCACAGGCAGCCTGCAAGATGGCCAGTCCCCAGGTGTCTACCTTTGTGAAGACCCCATTTGTGGCATGCAGGTGAATCCAAGGTTCATTTTACACTGAAACAAGCAATGTGATTTTTTTTTTTTTTTTTTTCTGTTAAGATGGTTCAAATTCAAGAACTACCCAGAGTATAAAGTTCATAGACTTGAAAGTGTTTACTATAAAACATGCAAGAACTTGATGACCTGCAGCTGCAGGGCCATCTGCTCTCCTGGCCTAAATATTTGTACCTCTGGTATAACTGATATTGAGCAGGGGCTTGTGTTTGCAATAAAATACGAAAACATTCAGTGCAAACTAAAATTCACCTCATTCTTAAAAAAAAAAAAAAAAAGGAAAAAGTGTGATCTCTTTTTTGTAAAACAACAAGCTAAAATATTTACAGTACTGCACAAATAGCTGAAGGCCATTAATATGGCTGTTTATCTCTTTATAAACTACATTATTTATAACCTTTTCATTAGCAATGTTGTAGGAAGCATTAATTGCTACTTATTAATTGCTGCCAAGAAATAAATTTGTGAGCTGGGCAAGCCAAGAATAACTCAAACTCTTCTCAGGTTTGGAGGTTTAGCAGGAATGAGTAAGTGGCTGGTGTATTTCCTGGGTAACCACTAGAAAGTCTCAGCAGCCCTATTTTTTCCCCCCTCTTGGTTTGAGGGGAAAAGAACTTATTCTTTCATTTTGCTGTCTCTGAAGGAGTAAATCTGCGGTTTGCGTGAGTAGATGAAGAGGGAGCAAACCAGCAGGATGGAGCTTGAATCCATTCTTTCAACCTTAAAAGCAAAGGCTGCTTCGGGAGAACCTGCAGGACACTGGCTGTCCAAGGCTGGGGAATGGAGGAAGCAGGGAACAGACCTACAGGGTCACGTACCCTATTTCCAGCTCCAAGCGTCTAGAAATCATGATTCACATCCACAAAAGTAATGAATCATGAGATTTTAAATAGCAAGTAATAAATTTTGTGGTTTATCTCTTTGTGGTTTATGGCTTTTAGACATACTTAGGTCATATTTTCCATTCTTTTCCATTCTACCCAGGGACTACAAAGTTATGTCTTGATTAAAAATAACAATTAAGGTTCTCGTTCTCCTTTGACTCCTGGCTTTAGTGCTGTATGAAAAACATGAGTATCACGAGATCTCACCCTCTGGTATCTAGAATGGGTGCAGTCTAGTGAATAAAAGGTGGGAGACTTGAGTCTTCACAGTTCCCATTGGGGTGATAGAAGGGCCAGTTAAGATCTGAATTAGCATATGTAGATTACATCCGTTACATAACCGTGTAACCACTGGCCTCTCCTTCAACTATTCTTTACTAAGGTATTTAAGCACAGCAACAACAATAATAATAAATATCCCATTTGTGTTGCTTATTTTCATTTAGATACAGAACAGCTATATGCAAAATTATTTTAGATCGGTGGAGAAAAGGTAGCTCCATGAGACACCTGTGTATCTCTGCAGTGTAAGATACTGCATCGATTTGCAAGAAAAGAAGCCTTTTATGTGTGTTCACAAGACATAGTGATATTCTGGAGTCCTGTGTCCTACACCTGAATTCTCAAAATGCTCAGATGAAGGGAAGATATTATATTGTAGCCACACAGATACGCAAAATCAGCAGTGTGTGTAGTAAATGAATAATCACCATATGTCATACTGTCTGTCATTGGGCCTTTCCAAGTATGCACATTTTCTTGTTGCTTACATTAGTGAGATCAGCCCACAGACTGGCCTGCCTTCTGCTTGCCTGGTTAACCCCTTCCTGCTCCTCTCCCTCTTTCTAGAGAGAGCTTAGCCTTCAGCTGTGTCACCCCCTCCCATGCACAGTGTTGCCTTTATCCCTCCTCAGGCTGATCAATGGTCAGGAAGAGAAGACAGGAGGACTGTCTTCTTTAGGAGAACCTGACTTCTAGCTGTATTACACAGTAGGGGAACAAACCCTGCAGATGGGAGCTTGTCCCTGTTTTTACACCAGGCAAAACAAGCCTATCCTATGGGCTGCAGGCCATCTCTGCATACTACCAGAACTGATGCCATAAGATCGCACAGTCACATGTCCCTTCCACTGAAAAACTAATCTTGGGTGACACGAAACATGCATGCATTCCTAACATTGCGGGGGGGGGGGGGGGCGGGGGGGGGGGCGGGGGGCGGGTAATAATGCCTGCCCTCCTATGCTGTCTATCACTTGAGACAGATAAGAGGAGGCTGGTGACTGGGGTTGAGGTCCAGCAAATGTGACTGTATGTGCATTACCTGCCTTGTTCCCTTTAATGGATTGCCCTGGCTTGTCAGCAGATGCATAAGCTTGTGGTATGAAGGGGCAAAAAAGAGGCTTCTCTTCTGTGCTGCTCCCCACATGCTGTGGGGCTTCAGTCTTGTTATTTATCTGTGGACTGCTCCCTTTTAACACTTTCTGAAGGGTAATGCACAGTCCTGCCCCTGCCCGTCTCCACCAGCTGTTGATTCTGGGATTGGTGTTTCTCACACAATTTTTTTCCCCCCACTTCTGATTATCAGAAGGACATAGTGATTGCCAGAACCAGCAATGCAGGGGGAAAAAAGGCAGTAAAAATAATGAAAATAATGAATAAGTAATAAGCATAAATGGCTTAAAATTCTGGGAAAGCGAAGGAAGAAATTTATGCACCTGTCCGGCCCGTGGAACGGTTCCCAGTTTGCTGGGGTTTATGTGTAGCAGCTTCAACCAGAGATACCCCAAGAGAGAACACTCAAAAGCCAGGATTCCATCATGGGGCTCCTGGAGGACATGCTGGTGTCAGGAGGGTCTCATTCCATGGGCACCTCCTCCTTCCTGGTGCCCTCAGATCCAGCGTGCCCACAGCGTGCGCTGACTAAGGGAGGTTGTCTGGTGGTGTTGCTTGTGTGGGAGCTTCTCGGTCATTTCTCCCTTGTCTTAACTGCAGCTTCAGAACCAGAGTGAGCTCCGTGCCCCTACAGCAGAGAAGGCTGCCTTCTTCCTGGATGCTGCCATCGCCTCACGCCGCAGCAGCCAGCGGGACTGCGATGAGGAGGACCACCGCAACTCCCACATGCTCTTCACCCTGCACATCTACCAGTACCGCATGGAGAAGAGCGGCAAAGGAGGAAGTAAGCTGTCCCCTTGCTCCCTTCTGTCCCCTCCAAACCTGACTCAAATGGGCTTTAAACAATATTCTTTAGCCATGAAAATTAGCAGGTTTCTGCATTCAGCACAGGGTGGAGTCATTCATACCAGGCTCTTCACCTGCCTGGTGAAGACCCACCAACAGCCATCAAAGGCCACTGGGGATTATCACCATCACTTCTCAGTTTAATTGCTGTTGTGGAGATACTAACAGTTAGTCCTCAGCACTGTCTGGGCCTCTCTATGTAAAAAAAAAAAAAAAAGATAATTTCCAACTGGCTTTTAACATTATCTTTACCGACAGTGTTGAGGTCATGGAGTAAAATATTGTGGTGATGGGAATTCCTAGCCACCCTCACGTTAGCTGCTCCTCCGGCATCTAAATAGGGCAGTGTGTGTGTGGAAGCTGATGCTGGCAATCCATAAACTGTACCTTTTCATGGAGATACAAAATATTTTAGTTGCCAGCCCAGCTACACATGTACAAAGGACTCTCGTGGTTCTTTGTAAAGGCTCTGGGCTTTTCAGGTTGCCTTGCTCCCTCTCTTTGCCACAGGTGTTTTCTCTGGCTTGTGTCATTCCTTCCATCTCTCAATTGTAAATGAGGAAAAGATGCTTCCATTCCTACTTATATGTTTTTATATTTTTCAAAGGTTTCATTTGACTTGCACTATTTCTATTTTTTTATTGTATTTATCTTCTGTTCCAAGTCTCCTGGATTGTTTATAACCAGAGATAGAAGTTTGTTTGCTTTTTACTAAGTTCCAGTGATAACAGATTTGTATAATATAAGCACCCCCACCGAAAAAGAAAACTTTCACATTAAAATTCTTTTTTTTTTAATAATCATTTTTTACAGGGGAAAAAATGTTTGTTTGAAAGACACCAGAGACCTCTGCTTCTTTAAATTTGTGGACTTAAGCAATTCTGCAGAAACAGCATATGTTTCAGGTCCTGTCTCTGCATAGGTTATTTGTAATAAGGAATAGATTGCAAGCTATGATGTGCAGTGGGTGAACACCACTGCAGTATTAATGTCTAATGTTCAAATGCAGAAAATTTACATTGTCTGTAGCTACAAGAGAGAAAACCAGAAAGTTGCTCTAAATGGAAATGCAGTTTGCATGTGTTTAAGTAATAACGCCTGTGGAACTGGCAGGCAGAAATCTCAATTAACTGAAGGTTTCTTAATTAACCACTCTGCGGTGGAAAGGAAGACTGAATGCTCAGACAGACTGCTTCATAGGAATAAAGATGGCTGATTTTGAGGGAATTATTAATCCTCCATGCTTTTTACTGCATGCATGTACATGTATGCACAGTCCTTTTCTACTGTTTTCAAACACAATTAATCAAAGGGAAAATTTATTTTCCTGTGGCTATAATGACTCATTTTCAAAAAATGAGACATAATCCTGTTGGATTATAATATGGCATGCTTTACGCACTGCCTTTAGTTATATCTTTGTCTTGTGGCCACACCACCTCCTGTCTTCAAGTTCCCATATCTGAGTGGCCTCACAAGCCAGGCAGGGTCAGATCTCACTGATAATTGAATGAGGGGGGAATTCCAGCTGCTCCGAAAGGGCGCCTAGTGATTACCACTGGCTCCTGCTGTAATGAAGGACTTTTCAGAAAAAAAAACCCACAAAAAACCCCCACGTGAAGATAGTAGAGATACATAGATTCCAGTAACAGGATTAAAAAAGGAGAGGGGAAAAAAAACCCCAAAAAAAACCCCCAAAGAAACAGCTTCTAAAGCACAAGAGATTAAAGGGTTGGCCAACGTTATGATTTTAGTATAAAATGACTTAGAATAACGCATTGGTATTGTACTTACCTCCTTGTTAGATTCATTACCAGGAATGTCATGAAGCAGGCTCAGCACCACTGAAATAAATGGCATTGTGGCAGAGCTGGCACCATCATTTTTCACCTGTCAGCTCTCCGAAGCCTCTGTGGCCACAGACAAAACCAAGTGTCAGGGTGTTCCACTTCTTTTCTCTATAGCTGCCAGGCACATTAGTGGAGAACTTGCCTAATAACTTCATTTTCAGATCAAGCAAGTAGATCTGCCATCCTAAACATGTCTGTCTTTGACTTGTAAACTAAATAAGAAGAAAAAATCCGGTTATTTCTCTTAATTCTAGATTTTCTCAGCCTCTGTAATTGGAATGTCTTTGGAAACAATATGACTGTGATTTTGAAGGGCAGTGATTTTTTCAATTTTCTTTCATTTCCCCAATGTCCGGTAATCTTAGCAACAGAAATATTTATTGTACATAATTCAGTCAAGTCACCTGCAGTCATTTTCAGTAGCCGCTAAACACATTTTGTTTTTCAAAGGAAATCACTGGGGGATACTAAAAAAAAGGTAGTGTCAGCTTTCTGAGTGTAGCAGTCTTAGAGGACTCAGGGACTCCACAGTCTAATTGCTTTAAGGACTTTTAGCATTGAGGCAAAAGTGCTCCACGAATGTTGCAGAGTGAAAGGGCAGCTGCCTGGATGGGTCCCAGGGCAGCCTGACCTTCCGCAGTGAGTGCGGGAGCCCGTCGTGCCTCTGGATGCTTCCCCATGAGAAGTGTCCCACCTCTTCCCACCACTCGGAGCACGGTGCTGAAACTTCCACGGACACCTTTCATGGGTTGTCGTGTAATCTGTGTTTTGAATGCCTAGCCACCAACATTAATTTTAATCAGATGTCAATCCTTCACTTCTGTTTCGTGATACTCAGCATGACTTAACCAATGTCACAGTATAATTTAATACATGGAAATCCTCTGTTGCCTAATACCTGATGTAGCTGAAGAACCGACAGGACTTGAAAGAAGCCCAAGTTATTGTATTTTAAGAATTGTTGACAGAGATGCTGGCTACATTTTTGGAATATTATTCTCAAATCCCATAGCAGAAACCACTTTCAGAAAAAGTCTTCTCTATTTGTTCTTTTCTTTTCTTTCTTTTTTCTTTTTTTTTTTTTCTCTCTGCTTTTCTTTGTTTTTCTTTGCTTCTCTTTGCTTTTCTTTTCTTCTTTTCTTTCTCTTTGTTTCTTTTGTCTTTTATCATAAAAAATCTACTTGTTTTATTGTTGTTCATTTTAATTAGCTATCACCTACAATTACAGCATTGTATATAACACATTGTACAGAAAGGATGGATATTTTTACAGAATGTTTAGCATCATGCAAGATGCCAGGCAGTAAGACTAACCAGTGAGCCCTGTGTTTTGCAGTGCTTGCAAAATGAAATCCCTCTCTCATTTTTTTCAGTGTAAGTTAACATGTTTTAGGTTACAGCTAATAGTGACGTGTATCTTTAGGAGCCATATATTTTCTATGTTTTATATGCATTTTTCATAGTAGACTTTCTGTGAGCAAATCTGCAAAATGATATGATTGTGTATCACCTGTTTATATGCAGAAGTTTTACCAAGTGTCTTCTTCACATCTCTGTGTAAGCTTGTTTCCTTCTTCCTCCTATGGCACCTACACACCTGTGTACCATGGCATGGTACCACAGCTACTGAATGCAGGGTCATTGAAAAAACATACTTCCAGTTGATAAGACATTTCCAAATTAAATGTATCTGGAAAATAGTTTTCTAAGGTCCCCATCGTGCAGTTTCTCCCATCACCATCTTTCCTTGTGAACTGATCTTCCCCCACTGCTCATACATTTCTTTACCAGATGCATAAGCTGAGGTCCTGTGTCAAAATGACTGTGAATATATTTGCATAGAGGTAAACTCTGATGTGAAAGTATTTCCACTCCTGTTTGAGTTATGTGTGTGTCCTCAAATAGTGCTCTGAACTATTGAGTTAAGATCGTAGAACTAAAACTGCCTTTTCCTACAGATTGCTTCTAAATTAACTCTCGAGAATAGGGAGGAGTGGTCAAGAGCAGACGCAGAAAAACCCAGCTAGGGAATTGTCTTGAGGGATTAGAGAACTAGAAGCACTTCTGTAAAGCCTATAGAATCCCTGTCCTGGGTTCACAAGCATAGCTTTTGAAGAGATCAAATGTCAGCTCATCTTGATTTTTCAACTTTAGCACCTTTTCACATTAAAGGTAGTGTGTTGATACAGAGAAAACAAGGAAAAACACGGGGATCCACTGACAGTTTTACAGGAACAATTTTCAGAGCAGGGCAGTGTGTTGACAGTCCGTTACCCATGGCATGGCAAACCTTCTCTTAGCCCAAATGCAAATGTAGAAGTATATCGATTTAAACCAAAGCTGAAAGTCCCGCTGATGCCACAGATTCTTCTGACGATCAAGATGGGAAAGATAAGAGAGGCTACCACAGGGCCAATGTTCACCAAGCAGCAATTCCCAGCCTGGAGTTTTCTGGGCAGAGGAAGAGAAATGACAGAGACAAAACAGAGCCAACTCAGGTACAGGCTAACAGAGCTGTATTAAAAAAAAAAGGGGGGGGGGGGGGGGGGAAACACCCAAAACAACAAAACCCCACAATGATCACTCACAAAGTGAAATCTGCGGGAGCTGGTGAGTACTGAAAGCCTCAGCAATTTGTAAGCTAGTCTGGAGTGGACAGTGATGTGCAGCAATCAAAGCTGACAGCGAGTTAACAGAACCCCCACCGTCTGTTGCTGCTGACACAAATTAGGAGAAGTTTCTGGGCTGTGTTCCTCTTTGCAGGTGGTGGCCAGGCTTCTGCCTTGCTGAGAGGCTGCTGCTGGAGTCCCACGCTAACTGTTCGCTTTGTTTGTGGCAGTGTCGGGAGGTCGCAGCCGCTTGCACCTGATTGACCTGGGGAGCTGCGTGAAAGTGCTCAGCAAAAACCGGGAGGGCAGCCCTGCCCTCTGCCTCTCCTTGTCAGCACTGGGCAACGTCATCCTCGCTCTAGTCAACGGAAGCAAGCACATCCCATACAAGTAAGTGGTGTTCTGTGTCACACCTAGCGAGAGATGCTTGCTAGCAGTTGGTTTGCCTGGGTTTGAGGCAGGCTCCAGGTAAGCAGCAGTGGTGCAGCCCTCCTGAGGTACAGCAAAACCTGCCTGAGGTTCAGCACCACCTGATGCTGAACACAGCTGCACTGTGTCTGATATTCAGGTCTCACAGGAAGAAACCTGCTAGAATAGGACCTAGGTGTCTTAAAGATCTTCAGGCTCAAAGTTCAGCACATTAGGATTTTGTTCTCTAGGACTGTTCAAAGATATTTTGAATGTTTCAAAGCATCTGAGAGCCGGTTCCGTATTTGCTTTGCAAGCATTGTTGCCATAATGCAGCCCTATACAGAAAATCATTTTGCTGGCCATTGTTTGGAATTCAGTTTCTTGAAGACACATGTTGCAATGAGCATGCATGCTTGTCATGAGATCCCCTCTGTGATCCGAGGTTATTTTACATTTTATTGTGGTATGGTTGGAATCTCAGTGTCAGCCTTTCACTTGCAAAAAAGTATGAGGCATTATTTCCCATGCTAGACAACAGGTGGCCTTGGCTACTGCAGGTGACTTCGGGAAAAGGAGAGGAGTTGCTCACCTGGTGGGTATGTTTTGTACTCACGTCTCTTTGGCATCATCTCACTCCGTTTGTGCAGGTCTGAAAGCAAGCTTGGATTCATTACCCAGCCCATTTAGTCATACAGGCTTCCTACTGAGAAGTTTCAGATGTGGTGGATGGTGCTGGTTTTCTCTAGCCTAAAGCCTGGGGAGTAGCAACTAGCATCACAGGGGCAGCTTACAGGAGCATCTTGTAATTGAACTGCTAATGAATGTCACCATTGGTGAAGGACATGTACATGAGATCTGGAGTTAGGAACAACGGGATGACAGGAAAACCGAACCAAGTCATTCACAGAGCCTGTTTCAGTCCATACATTTTACCCTTCTTATCATTTTAAGGGCTGTAAACATGCTTGTTTTCTCATATTCATTCAAGATTGCAAGGTACTGACAAGTTTTCTTCTATGGTTTTCATATTTTCATTTTGGAAAATAAAAAAGAATTGAGATTGGCTATAATTTAATTTTTCTTCTAACATTTATTTTCCAAAATTATTTGGCAGTCTGGCTTAAAACCGGCTTTCTGGAAACATTTCTGTTCCTGGAGCTCACTCAGACTGAAATTCAGTTAAGGGGCAACCAAATTTGTACGTAGAAATGTTCATCAGCTGTTTGTTGGACTGTGCACCTAGTCACAGTGTGAAAATAGCTTGAACTCTGCACTGCACAAAGCGTAGCTCAAACTCTGCTTATCAAACTCTGTCTTCCTTCCTGCTGGATGTTATGGATTGAAGGGAAGGCCAGCTGTTGGAATAGAAAAAATGATGTTAATGATGCTCCCTAGGTTAGAAGTAAACATACAAGGGATAGTTACCAAAGACAACAGCTGTCCTTCCTGGCAGTGGCTGACTGGGAGAAAATCGTCTTGTCTTCAAGACAAGGTCTTCAAGACCAAATTTGTCTTCTACTTGCTGCTTCCCAGTCTCTGCTGGGATTCCTGTCTGTTGCACTCCGAGCTTACACAGCCAGGGGGGCTGGCGTACTCGCCCATCACTGTCTGTGCTGCTGAAAGCCAATAAAAGCTCTCTTATGGCCAGCATCTCCTCTTGAGTTCACTCCTATAAGAGAAGATATTATAAATCATAAATATAGAGAAGTGGTCAGTCATCTATAAATCACAGCCAACCTCTCTGTTTCTAAGGAGGACTTTTAAAATGTAATTTGAAAAACATACTGGCATACTTAGGAGCAAGTTTTGTTCACATCTTGCCAAGAAGAGTCCAGAAAGCATTTTTTCCCTAAAGTGATCTATTCACGAGCAACGGAAATAAGAGTCTTGGTGGCTGGGTGAGCGCAAATGCTACTTGCTCAGTGACCCAGCGGTGCAGGCGTGTGCTGCTCCTCGGTGCAGAAGGGAGGCAGGCGGGGGTATGTGTGTGTGCTGCATTGTGGAAGCTGAGCATCCTATAGACTGGTGCGATACATGTTCGGTGGCACCTCCTCTTCAGAGCAGCGGCTAGCCTATATAGCTGATATCACTTCCCTTTCTTTAAGGGTGTTGTTGTTGATTATTAAGGATAAAATTAAAATTTTAATAACTGCCTTTTTTGAATGGGACTGAAGGAAAACAACAGAAGTGTTTTCTTATGTGACAGCATTGCACGTTGCGTGGGTGGTCTCAGCAAATTTCCGTAGAGCAGCAGACAAAATGGAGCATCTTTTCTTTATCCGAGCTGTTGAACAGCCATTAAGTATCTTATGGCAGCCTGTCAGTTGGCACTGTATCGCTTCCCGGGAGCCTGGGAGCTCACCATTTCATAGACATCAGGTTTTCTCTTACTGCAGAAACGCAGTTCTCTAAACGCTGAGAGGCTGCAGGTCTTAAACTCCCTTCAGTGCAGTATCCAGCTTCATCTCCGCAGGTAGTAGTTGTAGGGAAAAGCTTGTTCAGATTCATAGCTGGTACCAGATGCTACTGGATTGCCTTCTGTGGGCTGTGTGTTTATGCCAGGGAGGAATTTGCCTCTCTGCCTGCAGTTTCTATGAAAAACACATGCTGCTGTTCAGTGCATTTTGCAATTTTTTTTCTTACCCATAAGGCTAAGCCTTGGAAGCCATTAAATTAGAATCTTGCTCCCCTGGGGACACCCTTCCTCCCCCAACACACACACACACACACATGTAACAGAGATTAACATTAGCTTTAGCAGGGACTTGGCTGCTAAAGTTGTAAGAAAGTAATGTAGAAATTCTCAGACATCAAACAGTACGGGCTGATATGCTTCAGGATCTTGTTGGGCATTCAAGTTACATTCCACAGGGGTCTGAAAAATGGGCAAGATCCCCCATAAAGGGCAACCACATGCAGTGAGTGAGTGGCCAGGCTGTGATTTCTTGTTTGTCTCTTCCGCATATGTACTTATAATCTGTCTCTAATATCTCAGTATCTCTTTGTCACTATCAATGTCCAGACCTATGCGGTACCTTCCTAAGCACATCATTCTGTTGTGGTGTGAACCAGTGTGTTCGTCTAGCTCAGTATGTTATGTAAAAATAGAATTTTTAATTTGACTTCAATACGTTGCCATTTAATGTCACCAGTTTCTTTTGCTCTTGAGTTACGAGCAAACCCCTCAAAAGACTGGGCAAGAATTATTTTCTGTGGAGCCCTGTCAAATGTCCTCATAAAAGTTGGAAAGGGGCACGTGCAAGGCCGAGGAAGAGCAAAGGAGTTTGCTCCTGCTACAGGCGCAGGGCTTTGCTGAGCTGCAGGAATTGTTAGTGCCATTTTATTTTTTTAACACCATTTCAGCTTTACATTAGTGCTGCATTATTTGCCTCTGATTTCCAAGATGAATGTGTTTTAAACCCTCAAATGAACACCCATTTACACAAACTCCAGATACTGGTTTATATAGCTCACTATTCAAAAATTACTCCAGTTGCTAAGCAACAGGGGTGGTGATAATTCATGGTAATGCTGTTTTGGAAATAATCATTTTTATACATTTTAATGACTATGAGAATGTAAGAAAACTGTTTAGAAAAGTGCAAGGCTGTATGAATTTCTCTTTCCGAAATTGTTGCTTGTTTTATTTAATAGGCTTCTCTCTTAATGTGCGCTCCCAATGTGCTAGCGTTTCTGGAAGCATCCTATATTTTGAACTACATGCTTATGCTTATCCAAGGAGGGAGTCTTGTCTGTAAAATAGATGGGCAGGAGTCAAAAGCATGAGTTTTATTCTTGGCGCTTCTGCTTCTCTGTCGTACGGTTGCAGTTTGTCCCAGGTCTTACATGCTGGTATTGTTTGGGGTTTTTTTTAATCCTATCTGTAGAAAGTAAATGATATTAAGTGACTGGTGCAAGGTTGCACAGGAGGCTTAGTGGCAGAGCCACCATGTTTTAAGATCTAATCTGGTGCTTAAACCATGGGCTAATCCATTCGTTCTTTCTGCATGACCTTTGGAAAATAATTTATTTCTGTATTTATTTATTTATTCCATTTATAAAACTGAACTAGAAAAAATCAAAGTAGGAATTTGTAAAGGGCATTGCGAGTTGGCAAAAAGCACTACTTACATTTTAACTGTTGGTAGGACTCTGTTGACTTATTTTCTTATATTTTTTAGAGTTAAGGACTCACATAGTTGGTCCTAATGAAATAAAAATTCTGGTTTTCGTTGGTCAAGGGTAGACTAATACTGCTTTTAAGCGAAGAGGAGAAAATAATTATGGATTATAGTACGGTGGTATAAAAGATGAGTTTAAAGAATATGCTGTATATCAGATATTTTCTTTAAATTGCTAGTTAATCATTGGAGTAAAATGACAATAAGGTTTGGATGGATCCAGTAATTCAGATTCTTTTCTTGGTTAAATGGGTGTATCTGTCTGCAGTTGTTCCATCTATGTGAAAAAAATTGCGTGAAGAGATCTGGGAACCCAGGTTCGTTTATACATCTTGCCTTTGCATTTATAGCATGAATGAGGTTATTTTTCTCAGAAGAAATGTCAGTGGAAACTTTTCAGGAAGAAGTAAGGAAAGCTAAAACCCAGTTCACAATACAATTCTTGTACAACAACTAGTATTAGTACTGAGAATTTTATCCTTATTTATGAGCCTGAACTAAGTCTTAGTTTTGTGGGATTCACACAACTGCGTCTGCTTACTAGGCCTAGGAATTTAATGCCAAAATTGAACTATGTGCCCAATGAGCCATCTGTTTAATGGTTACTTCATCAGTGCCTAAGCCTAAAGTGATTTATGGTTTTTAACTGAGAAATTTCAATCAGTTTTGCTTTCCACTGCTCCATCTACTAGTCTTCTGATCCTTGCTTTTGCTTCTTCTCAATGAGAACATGGTACAAAGACCACAGAGAGCCTCAGCAAATATGTGGTGCTGCCTTTGGAACCTCTAATCTTTCTGTGTTAATTTAGCATTGAATATATTAGAAAAGGGTGAAGAAATTTTTGCTCTTCTACTTGTGGAAATGTGAGAGCAGAAGGAGGAGAAATATTGAAAATGAGGACAGATGAAACAGAATTACAGGACTGGAAAATGGCCCAAAATGAATGGGAGACATCCGAGATAACATGGAGAGGAGACAACAATCCACAGAGAAGAACTGGGAAGCAAAAGAGAAAAAGAAATGAGCCCATTCAAAAAGAGGAATAAGCCTAAGAAACACCCCTGAATGTTCCAGTTGTAGAGGAGTGTTCAATGGAGACTTTGTTGAATGTGAAATAGTTCCTAATTAGCTATCAAAAACATGAGCTGTTCAGAAACAAAAGACTTTTTCCATGTTGTTGGCAGCCAGGTCACATGGACCAGAGCCTTGGCTAGCAGAAGCTGAAGCCACTGGAGCGATGCCATATGATACCAGCTGAGGACCTGGCCTTAGGCACTTGCTCTTTGACACTAGCCAGAGTGCTCTGGCAACGTGGAAGAGCGATGCGGTTGCCAGCAAGAGCACTGAAACACCATCAGCGTGGCTATAAAGAGGACTTGGAGCATCTGGCAATCACTTACACCTATGAGGTTTTTCTGTAGATGACAGTTTTACTAGGTTGGATTTCTGACAATTTTTTTCTTGATTCCAGGGAACTACATAAAATAGATGGAATCAGGGATGCACAGTCTGTGAATGTAAGAAAGCTTCTTGCATGTTATTAGTTTAATCTGCAACTCAGGAGCATGAGGATAACAGATTTTGCATGCTCCAGCAATCGCTGTTGTAGTGTTCGTCAACAATGCACTTTATTGTAGGACAGTTTGCACAGCTGATAGTGCAGATTTGAGCTTTATCTGCACATGTCTTACAGTACTGTGTTTCATCAAGTTAATGAGAGATAGTAGACAAAATCCTCAAGGAAAGCTCCGGTGGAGCTGCCATTCCCCAGCTTTGGGTTTTCAACTCAGCCCTGCCAGGCTGGTAATGTGATAATAATTGGAGCAGAGATGTCTGCAATGCACGTGTAGTGAGTGTGGGTGAGTAGGTTGAATTCTTGAGCCCGATCCCCTGTCACACCAGCATTGCAACAGACTTTAGCCAACATGGCTCCATTCTGTACAAGTGTTGAAGTGGGAAGGATCAGGCCTCACGATGCTCTTTGAACCTCTCAATGAATTACCGCTCTACAGATACTGTAACAAGCAAATAATGATGGACCGCAAAATGAAATGAGAAGGGAAGTGCTTGTGGTTTAGAGTCAGATTTAATAGCAATTACTAATTGCATTTAAATAGTCTTTCCTATCAGTGGCAGATAGCTGCATCGGGGAAGGACATGACGTTGGTCCCGGGCCAGCACAGACGTGACTGGTAATGAACAGCAATCCAGTAGTGTGCAGTTATTGCTGAAATATAACTTGAGTAAGACCCAAATAGGCCATCGTGGTCATTTCATATAAAAATGAATCTGTACTTAATTCATTAAAATGCCATTTTGAACCTTCAGTCAGGGTATCCAGCAGTTTATTCTCACCTGTTCCACCACTGGTTCAGGCTCAATTGAACATTAATACATTTTCTCCTATGGAAATGTGGTGATAATTCATTTCATGTATAATTGAACAATTTTTAAATAGTCATATTCTTGGAATAACTAGCTCTTGTGCAGTGCAGCAAATTATCAGAAAGCATGTAGTAATGTTTATTAGCCTTACTCCGCGGTATTGGTTCTCTCTGGTTTCTTGAACAGCTGCATACGGATATGATCTGTGAAATTAACTTTTGTTTCCCTACTGATCCTTCTTTCCCTGCACAAACCCAGTATGACTCAGGGCAAGAGAGCAGAGACATCCCGCTGCCGACACCCAAAGAAAATAGCTGTTCCTTCCATCCTGCCAGGACTGTAGCCCCTTGTTCGGAGCTGGGCATCTCATTGCTACAAAGAGGTTACGGGCTGCAGAGAATTTTAAAGAGAAGCAAGAAGAGTTATGAACAGTCGGAGATGAAAGGGTTACTCACCTGGAAGAACATCGTGACAGAAATAAATCTTCATAGCTTGCAGGGAAAAGGAGACCTCTGAGAGGGGAGATGACAACTACTCTAGTATTTCAAGGGTGTGAATACACACAGGAGGAGAGAACTGTTTCTGATGAGACAGTGGCAGAACGGTTCCTTATCCTTAAGTAATGAGGCAGAGAAATATAAACTTGAAAGAAAGCTAACAGTGATTCCTGCAAGACAATGGAATAACTTCCTGAGAGCTGAAGCAAATACTCCATTGGCAGAATGACTTAAAAGCAAAATAAACATGTAACAACCAAATATTAATTAACGGTTATATAATAAACAGGTCCTGCTTGGTTAGGGGCTAGGCTTACGCAATTTCAGTGCAGAGTTCTGGGTCCAAATCACCAGCAATTTTCAATAGCTGTGCTTCCATTTTGATAATTTATCTTCATCCTTGTTCGCAAAGGGTTTGCACACGGCAGGCAGTTATACAAAGAGACAATAAAATATGTTCTGGTGTGTCTACTAGATTCTCCTCTGCTTTTAGGAGTCTGAAAACTAGCAGTCAGCCTGATTGTTACATTTGCAGGGCAAAAGAAACCCAGAATGTCTCAGTGGTGTCTTTCTCAAGTATCTAACAGGGATATGGATGCCCAGCCCATTTCTGTGCCGGATGACTTAACTCTGTTAACCTCTTTAAGGTCTCTTTCTCTTTGAATTGCAAAAGCAAGTTCTCCCGGTGCTTGATCCAAAACTCAGTGTAAGTCAATAGAAATCTTTTTATTGGGCTTTGGCTTAAGCTCACAGATTAGAAAACATGCTTATATCTAATTAGATGAGATAATCCTCAAATCCTTGCTAAAGGATATTGTATACCGTAGTTCACGTTCAATATTTGGTGATTAACAGCTTATTTGTTGAAAGAGGCAGTATGTGCTGAAGTGTTACCTAGCGTTGAGTTTGTTTGGGATTGCAAGGGATGTGATTGATGGGATTGGTGAATGTGAGAACTGGATATGTACAATCATCTATTGACTGGTTGCAAATGAGTGCAAAAAACCCTCATGTGACCATGAATTTGGAGCTCAAGAAGGTTGTACAGGAGCTTGTCACATAAGCAGGGATTGGTGACTACTGAAGTGGCACAAGCAGGACTATTTTTTTTCAACCTTAACTGAAAAATGAACAAAAACATGGTTTACATTTCTGGGCAAATATTTGAACAATTTTTCTTTCTTTTATTTCTTGGACTGTATTTGACACCACCCCCTCAACAGAGCAACAGGCCCTAGAAACTTTGAAGAGATCTGTGAGGTTGTAAGCAGGGAGTATTTCGGCCAGTTTGCCATGTTGCTTCAAGCGTGTTTGAATGGCATTGCCACTGCAAGATGGTTTTTTTTCCATACAAACTTTTACCGAAGTTCTTATTTTCCTGACATTTTTGAGAGGAAAGCAATGAAGACAACCCTCTTGTGCTCTTCAGATACCAGCTAGCTTCTTCTGGATGATCAAAGTTCTCTGGCTGAAGGTTGCCTCCAGGCCTGTGCACAATGAACAGATGTGAAGTGAATTTTTTAAAATATGCATTGGCTTTAAAAACTTAAGCAGGCTGGTTAGAGCTATCTTCTGAAATATTAAAATTATCTCCCTCTCCTGCTGCAGAATGAGCTCATTAGATTATTTTGATTTTCTAAATTTTGTCTGTTTATAAATGCCATCAGGTGACATGCTTTCTAGCAATATGTGACTAGACTCAGTAAATTTAATTTCAGACAGCAGGTTTAACTCTTTTAGCTGTATTTTATCTCATCACTCCATCAGCAAAACTGTTCTACCTGCCGTATTTAAAATTATTTTCCAATGATTTCTTTTTGAGGGGTGCGGGGAGTTGTTTCTCTCCCTATTCCTTAGTTTGTGCTCTTGGGCAGAAATGAAGCTTCACTCATTTTGAAAATGAGTGGCAGAACGTAAGCCCATGCTGAAACATCAGTTCTTAGGTGCTCTGGGTGGTTCTGAAGAGCAGAGTGCGGGGTGGCAGAACAGTGGCGGTGGCTGGTTTGGGTGCTGTTACAAACCTGGGAGCTATGGAGATAGAGTCTTCAGCCTCTGTAGATAGAACAACAGGAGAAAGTGGGAAGCTGGCATAGAGGTGTCGGGATATGGGGGCTTGGAAAAGGACGCACAACGCATTATAGTCTGCAGGAGTGGGTGCTCTCACTGATCGAAGTGGCTTCTCCGGCTTCTCCGCTGCCCTCGCCCCAGGCAGCTGGCACAGCCTGCAGCTTTCCTGGGTGTGCTGCCTGCCCTCAGCGGGAGCTCCGCAGGGCAGGGGTCTCACGGGAGCTCCGCAGGGCAGGGGTCTCATGTAGCTCCTGTGTCCCTGCGGCACCTTGGGCTGCACTAGCACCTGCACCGCTCAGCCCGGAGGCAGCTGCAGCACAGCCAAGGGGAGCCACTGGCAGGGTGAAGCTGTTACAAAGCACTTCATCATCTCTGTGCAGGTGGGACCTGAGGCTCCTTGGAGCAGGCTTTTAAGGGCTGAACACAATTTTCATGTCTGCCTTCCAGCTAGAAACAGAGTAGCTGAATCTTTTGTGCTCCTAGACTGCATTTCCTCTCTTGCAAACACCAGTTTTCACAGGCTCCATGAGATGTGCTTTGAAGTTATGCACACATGTAAGAGCACAGGAATTAGACGCAGGATCCAGATCTGCTACCTAGCTGGCATGTACTGCATAACAAAACCCCAAACGTTTCCAAAGGTGTGGTGTTAGAGAAACAACTGCATTTTTTCAGAGAGGGAGAGAGAGTATTCTAGGAGCTCCATGTACTCAGTCAGCCCATGCCGATGTGCACCTCCTGAATCCTGCTCCTCTCTCTCACGGGCGGACTGGAGGGACGGAGAATCTCATATTCATCTCATTCTCATATCAAAGGGAACGGAGTGTAACTGCTGTAGCTGCAACAGTTTACACTGATGTGAAAGGAGAGCTGGTGGAGGACCAAAGCTGAATAAGATTTGGCTCTGAAAATACATGTCTGTGAAAGAGAACCAGCTGGCACTCTTCCACCCTGTGCTCCAGGGAGACCTGTGGAACGCTCCTACGTGTTCCCCAGCCAAGGGTTGAGGCTACTTACTGTGGAGCGTGTTTTAAAGAAAAAGTGAGGGTGTGCTTTGGTAACCTTTAGGATCTTTGCATCATTCAGAATATAAAACAAGCCCATTAGGCTGGTAACAGGTTTTCTTTTCTCTCGCTAGGTGACTACTGCCATTTTAGATGGCTGCTTGCTGTGTGATGGCAATATAATCGGTGGCTTTTGTTGGTTTTGTTGGTTTTGAGCTTCCCTTGATTGAAGTCCTCTGGGAGTTCCTTTGCCTGGGATCATTTGTGTGTGTGTCAGACATAAATATCGAGTAGGTTGCACAACTGACAAGTCCTTTGTGTCCGTTTGCAGGTGCCATGTCTGTTCCCCTGACCCTCAGCACAGCGAGCCCCATGAGGGTGATGAGGGTGGTGGTTGGGGGAAGGCTCTGGCTGCTGTGAATCTGTTTGATGCTTTGGGTTTCTCTACTATAAATGCTCCCAGGGACTGTCACTTGTCTTCCCAGCAGGGCCAAGGCTCATCCAGGCAGGGACATGGTGATTCTGGGGTGCTGTGGCAGAACTCCCCAGTCTCTACTGGTATCCCGATCACTTAGGTGCATGCTGAAAACTGGATTTTTTTCACCCACCCAAGCAAATTCAAAAAGCAAAAAGTTTTGCTTAAACTTTTCTACAAAACATACTTTTCACCGAAAGATAAGACAATGAAAGCAAAGAATTACAAGCAAGTCAGTATGTGTATTTAACGAGAAACTGGTTATTTGAAACATAATACAATAAGGTTTTCTTTACAAATTGGGTCATTTGATTAGAAAAGAATTTGCATTGTTTAAGGCGTAAGATTTTGAATTTTATCTGACAATGCTATTGTATCACACCCATGCAAAAGGTAGTATAACCCTTAAAAATAAGTTTTTAATTCCACTGGCCAGGGTCCATCCATCAATGATGCTTCTCTGTAGGGTGATACCTGATTCTTTTAAGGAACCTCAGCTTCACACTAATATGCCTAATCAGAGAGCAACCTGCTGTTGCTAAAGGAATCCCTCTCGCTGAAGACCAGAGAACAATAGATAACTGAAGAGAGTAACAACAAAATGCCACATCTGTTCAACAGGGAATGTTTAGTTGTGGGCTATGAATAAAGAATGTTGCAGGCTGCGTATGAAATTATAGTAAGGTAATATTCAGCTCCAGCAGTAAGTGTGGGTATGTGAGAGTCATTTTGACTAGCAATTACACATCTATTTTATGCATTAAACAGTTAAGGTTCATTTCAACAGAGAGATAACATAAGTTCAGAACACAAATAATGTCCTTAATAATTTTATGTTTATATCTGTATAGATATAAAACCAATAACTGTATGCATCATGATAAGTATTACCAGCGGGTCTGTTTCACCTTAATTCATCTGCCAGAAATACAAAAATCCAAATGTTTCCAACTAATATCTAATCTGTAATCTTTAGTAAACCTAATAAATTCTGCATTGTTCTCTGTATATTATCCATTAATAGTCCCAGGAACTGGAGCTTCATGAAAGTTCCTTTTTAGGACTGCACCATTTGGAAGTACAATTCTATTGTGTCAGAAGCCAAGTAATAAAATTTACCAATTATTATTGTCTTAAATACAAAGGGATAGAGTTAGGTATTCTGCACTGACATTTTAAATCAAATGCTGCCCATATGACCATTCACTGCATTTTGCAATACCTGAATGCAAGAGTGAGTTCCACTGTATTAATCTCATAATATGCAATAGGAATATGGACGGTGCTTTTTCCTGCCGGCTCCTTTCCCACAGTAAATGAACATCTCCCAGCTGTACGGTCTGATTATGTTCATATTGAAACATTTCTGGCAGTTAAATCTGCAATCCTTTGCATATTTAAGTAGAGAACATTCTTTTGGGAGATCTGGAAGGATGGGCAGAGCACGGCAAATGTGCACTCCCCTTGCTGCACAGGTTTCAAGAAGGGGAATCCTGAGGGATTCTTGCTCTTCTCACCCATAATAAGAAGAAAAAATCTCTACCACCATCTTTAGGAAAAAGCTGCAGCTTCTTGCAGATCAGGGGCTATGCACTTATTGTCTTAAGGTCAGGGGTAGATAAGAGCTGGGAACTGGCTCAGCGTGCTGTGCTCTGCCGTTATCCAAGTGTTGAATTGCACACATATAGACCAGCAATGGACGGATGTGTTTGCGTGGTTGATTTAAAGACGTGATTTGTTTTTTTCAGGCATTAATGTGCATTTTGGTTATCTCTATTTTTGACTCGTTCAGAGTAGGAACCAGTAAACACAGGACACGATGGGATTGTCGGCTGACTCTCATAGCCTTCAGAAAAGAAACTCCAGCACATTTCAGCTGCAGTAAATGAGATAGCCCCTAAATGTGACCTTGTGCTGCTTCTCAAATATTTCTGTCATTGCTGTCAGTCTGTTTGTATTAATTATTAAATATAGAACTTGTATATCCCTTGATGCCCTTGATTTACACAAGCTCTACAGAATGTGGATCAGATACATTTTCCTACCTGTTCCTACCTACATCTTACTATCTGGAATTCTTTGCACTCGTTGACAAGTGGTAACGTTATGAAATATTCAGTTCTTTTCCTACTTTATTTCCAATATATTTCAGAAGTAATTTTTATTTATCTATGGTTCTGGCAAGTAACTGTGAAGCACTCGTCATCACTGCTGCTTCAGTCCATGGTTATTCAGAATCTCAGTTCTGGCTGCTGTTTCTCAAACACTTCCATAATCCCAAGCAGGTGGAGGGGAAGGAGGCAGGCAGAACTGGAAGTCACATTTCTGATTCTGGGGCATTCCAGGGGCACAGCACCCCATGTTAAACCTTTCTGAGGCTTAACCAGCAGCAGGCATCCCGGGATGCTGGCTGGGCCACCCTGCTGCCCGGCATCTCCACAGGACACAGTGCGCAGCCCTGTGACCCTCGCTCTGCCATGTCCCCTCTATTTGCAGCAGTCACATCCTTGGCAATCCCCTCTGGGAGACTTGTAGAAGACCCACAGACCCACAGGTCTGGGCTGCTGCCTCAGTGACCATGCTCCAAAATATTCTCTGATACCATATATGACTCTCTTTTACCTGGTGGGGAAGGTCTAGAGATGTGTGAGGTTCTCACCCTTTTCTCTTTTCTGCTTGCCAGGCCTGAGATAGAACGCTACGTTCTGCTGTGCTAATTGATTAAATGGCATCTATCATAACATAAAGAGATCAAACAGAATTATTTTTTCTCCCGTGTTACTGTTTAAAGCTCTCAATTCTGCTCAGATCATTAGCGTGTAATTTTCTGATGAGCTAGCCAGAAAGTCCCTAAATAAAAATTAGTAGAAAAGATTAGCTAGGAAAGCTAGACTGGTAATGAGCTGTTGCACTGTGGTAATGTGCTAGGTTTATAGTTCATATGTAGCCCTAATCAGCGATAAGTGCAAGTTGTCAGCATTTGATAGCTAATTGGTGTTTCTTGGAATTACACTGCAACAAAAACATTGAAATGAAAGTAAACTTTTTTTTATATATGACAAGTTAAGGGTTAATTATAAATGCTTGGGTCAAATACACCTCCTAGCTATGCTATATGCAAACGGGCTGCACAGAGGGAAGATTCTCAGAACTTCTTTGGTCCCTTTTGGGTTATTGCTTTTTTTGAAAAGCGGTACAGTAGTGGCTTTGAAAGCAGAACAGGGCCTTTAAGATATTTGCTATGTATTAAATATGTCATACATCACACAGAAAAATAACTAAACGCGAACTACTGGAAAATATTAACAATGCAATGATGATTTGAACTCTCATAACAGCCCATTTGTTACTGATTGTATTTACTCCATGTTCATTTGAGAACTGCTGTCCTCCCACAGAATTAATTGCACATAAAATCATAACATGGATCTGAAAAATTAGAAGGCAGGAATAATCTCAGCCACAGGACATGAAAGGCTTAAAAGCCTGGCTAACCTGACATCTGTGAGCTGAGGTTTTTGTCATTGCACAGCTATAATTAAATGGCTCTAATCACTCTCATAATGCTAATATGAGCAATGTCCTACATGTCCTTGGTAGCTGGTGGTGCAAATGACGGCGGTGCACGGTGTCCTGCCTCAACACGGTGCAGCATGACAAGGACCGCCCAGACACGGGTGCTCCAGGAGATTCTTAGCCACCTCCTGCAAGGCTGAAGCATACGTCATCACACAATCTCATTGCTAGTCATCCTAATACATTTTTTAATTGGCCATTTAATTGACCATTTCCAATCAGATTCGATGCGGGGGCAGGTCTTCAGGTCCCTGAGGGCTGTGCAGGACTGGTGGGACTGGGAGAGGAGTGGGGCAGGGGCAGGCTGGGCTGTGGAGGTGTGAAGCCAGTAGCCACCAGCGCAGTCATGGACCAGTGGAGTCCAGAGCTGGATGGCCAGCACGCACACGCCAGTGAGGAGAGGGGAAGGAGCTGCAGCTGGAGTTAGGTGGGATGTGGCAAGAAAAGGGGATGGCAGAAGTGTAGGAAATGGAACAACACAGGACACCAGCCCACAGGAAACAAGTCTTCATTAATTCCCCTATTCATAGAACAACTTGTTCATTTATTCAGATTCTCACCATTTGAAATACAATTAGATGAATGTTTTTCCCTGCTGAGTGAAATTCATACAGTCAGCAGACAAACCCTCTCTAAATGATACGCTCATCAGCGTGTGTGGAGGAGGAGGAGGGACAAAGAGGAGAGAGGAGCTGAAATGAGCTCGCTGCTAGATGGTCTGAATTAAGTGATCAATTCTTGTTACTGCAATAGCTACAAAAGTTAACACCGAGGTGTTAAGAAAGCCCTGCTACGACAAGTATCAGCGTTCAGATGTGAGAGTAATGAATCCTGCAGGCCTGAGTTAAAACTCACTTGAGAGTAAACCCAGAGAGCAGGTATTGCCTTCTCAGAGGGTGAGCCTTGAAATACCTCGACTGTTCCCAAAACAGGGAAATCGGGAACAGCTGCCTGTGCATTTAAATTCAACACTCCTTCCAAAATGGACATTCATTTGGATATGACCTTCTGGGTACAACCCTCACTGTCTGTTTTCTGCAGGCAGGATCCCTAATGTCTGAATTTCCAGGTGAAAGAACCGTGGTAAATGTAACCTGTCTAGACCTGAGTAAATAACTAAATCGGTGTCCCCGGAGAAATTATTAGTTAAGCTGAAGAAGACAAGGAGCTGTAAGATGCATCAGGTAGCAAAGACTAATGAAACAACAGTAACTAGCATTGAAGTGGGAGCTATCAGAGTAAAGGGAAAGCCACCGGGGAAGTTCTTCAAGGACCAGTTTTGGGAGAGATTTTATTTAGTGCTATTATTAGCAGGCTTGGCACACAAGGCGGGATCATGTTAATCGTAGTGGCTGGTTACACAAAGCTGAGAGCCGTCATCTGCACAAAGGGAGGTCAGAACATCAGATGGGAGCAGCTGTGGGACCTCAAGGGCTGCAGCAATAGAAAGGGCACTAATGCAAGGGCTCACCCCGACTGGGTGCTAACAATCTCTACTGAAATCTGGGAGCTCATCAGCTGGAAAAGGGGTGGTGTGTGTGTGCTGATCTAGGCATATTGGTTAATGATCACAGGTGTCCACAGCTGATCTAACAGGGAGAAGGTAACAACGTCTGAGGAGGCAGTAGGAATGACAGCAGAAAAAATAGTAACGTCCTTATGCGAGGGGATAACAGTTCCTTTCCTGGAGGCAGCTGTGGTCACCCATACAGATGAAGGACAAATTCAGACTGAAGTGAGTACAAGGAAGGCTGGCAAGGAGAGAACAATAGGTTTTCATGTGAGAGATGAAAAGAATTTGGCTTGCATACCCAAATAGGGTTAGGGAATGGAGAGAGCATGAGAAAAAGTGTTGGTGGTGTCTGTACATGCGGCGGGAGCATTCCTGTCCCCAGGCAGTGAGAATGGAAATGGAATGGAACCCAAAGAGCAAAGGAAACGAAAGGGTATGGGCAAACAGGGGAGCAGATGGCTCCCAGTGTGCTACTTCGAAATGGAAGTGTGTGTGGGCAGCGCTAGGAAGCTCTAATGTTTTTAAGGTTGGGTTTTCTAAATACTTCAGGAGAATTACATGATTCTCTGAACTGGGTAGGGGCAGGAGCTATTATTTCATAGTTTCTTCTCTCCCCAAGCATCATCTCTGCTCTGATGACATCCCACAGGCATCAGGCTTGCAGGACCAAACGATGCATTTCTCTTTCCTCCTTCTCCTTCCGTGGTTGTTGTCTGTGCGCTCTCCTTAACAGAATGACTCTTTCCTCCTGGCCTCTCCTGCGTCTCCAGGCCCATCGGCCAGGGCTGGGTGGATGCTGAGGAGCACTTTTCCCCATCCTTAGGAGATCGCAGAAGGCATGCACACGGGTGGGGGCAGGAGGCTGCAGACCCTCACTGTAAATCACTATAACTGACACTGAGGGTATATGAATGACTGTGCTGATCCAGGCCAAACGTCTTTCTAGCACCCTGCCTCCGTCTGCACTTAACGGCAGATGCCAAGGAGAGAGTATAAGGCTAGAATGAGTACTTTGCCAAAATATTCTTGTAGCCTCAACTATTTTCAGGTGGAGGAATTCCTGAGCTTCAGCAGCGGCTTTGTAAACAGAAGTGGGACCTTCCAGAGACACTGTGAGTCTGGTCTGAGGCTTTTGGAAGGCGGTTGAAGGTTGAAAGGAATTTTTTATGAAAGACTGGCTCAGCTTGGCTTTGACATTTTATTTTAGTGCTTCTGGGATTTTGAATAGCTAACTCTAATACTTATCTTTCTATCACTTAAAATTAAATACATACAAATATTAATTGTATATCAGTAGTTGTATATTGTAAATATATATATTGCATATAAATATGTATGTATATTTGTAAAAGTTATATTGCTTTCAGGCACTCACAACTGTTCTGACTACCAATCTGCAGAGGCAGCTATTAACGTGGAAATACTTGAATTTACGGTTGGTTTTCTGGGCGTAATAGATACCTATTGAACTCTAAAGCATATTCTGGTTACCTCAGGTAAAACTGCAAGCTATGTAACAATTACTAAGTGGCAGGTTTAAAAGAGTTTGTTTCCTTTGCTGTCACAAGCTATTACGAGATCTCTGAAGTGCTGGAGATATAAAAGCCTGTTGAGAATCTTGTCTAATTAATGCTATTATAGTGGGCAAAATAAATAGGAGACTCCATTTAAAGGGGGCACAAAACTGCAGATAACATGAAAAATGCATGTGTATCATTAATATTTTAGATTGCTGCATAGATGAAGATAAATGTATTTGATACAGCTTATCTCCAAATGGTTTAAATAGCAAATAGGTATACATTAAAAATCTTTATATATTGATTTGGCCACTTGTATTTACACCGAGTAGTACTTGCATGGAGACTGGGGTCCATCAGGTTTTATTTGGAGTACTCTGAATAAAGTATGATGGAGTGTGAGAAGGATAAAAGAACCAAACATTTAGTTTTCTTGCGCCTGTGTTTATAGATGACAAAATTCCTGCTGCCCTGAGCAGCTGCTACATTTGGCCCTGTGCTGCCAAAAATGTCATCATAAAACTGGCTGTGGTTCCACGGTTTAACTTCAGTGCCGTGTATTTGGCTTTGGAAGGGGCTGTCTTATTCATTATCTCATGTGCCCCATCATTAAATCTGTAAAAGGCCAACTGAGACCTTGCTGAAGCCTATGTGAGCCTCCTTCGGACCACAGTGCCATGGGTTTCACTTAATAAAATCTCAATTTTGGAGCTTCTTTTCAGACATCACCAAAACCAGGCACAGGCAGAGAATTTTCCATCCATGATCTTTAATTGCCCTGCAAGATCAACATTGTCCCTGTTGTTGCTCGGTCTGTCTTATCAGGTCTCTAAATCAGCCCACTGTGCGTGTAGCTGAGCCCATCTGGGGCGGGGGAAGTTGTTGCTGTGTGATGGCCAGTCATTTTGGTGGGAAAGGAGTTGCTGGTCTCTCTCCAGGTCCTAACAAGCTCACCCAACCCCTGTTGACTGTTGGCAGTACAAGTATAAAGGACTTGCAGGCCAGAGAATGCTGTGTTCATCAGATTCTGCGAATGTCATTGCAGGTGTCCAAGAAATTAATTTTGATCCTAGAACTATATATTGAATAGTCAAGCAAGTGGAAGCTGTGAAGTGAAATCAGGTTTCTAGTCCATTTTGCTTTTTGAAAAAGATAGGTGTAAAGGAGAAGCTCAGCTTGCTTACTCTTCTGAAAAGAGAAAGCGTGTGCAACGTTCGTGAAGCCCACGCTTACCCAGATTTCTGGAAGGAGATGGGCATGCATATTGTCTGGGACCTGTATAAGTTACCTGGACATGCCAATACAGTGTTACTAGTTACTAAAGAGCAGTCACCGGTTTTCAGTTCCTAGATGGTTTGGAACTGGGCATCGGAGGCCAGGGTGTCCCCAGCTGAGAAATGGGAGATGACACGTAAAACATCCCCCATCTGGGAACTTGCTTCACCTGCTTGATTCCTGTCTCAGGTTTGCAGATTGCTTGGCTGCTGTAAAGTCCAGCTTCCTTGCCAAGGGGCAGGGGTTGCTTCTTTAGCAGCCTTTAGCTCTTTCATGCTTCTCTGTGAAACAGAGTTTGGAGCTGTACGTGAAGAGGAACTTCAAAAGGTAATAAATTGATTACTAGAGATGGAAGCATGACTTGAGGCTCTTGACTGTTTGTTTTGCTTTCATGCTGGCTGTTTAATATTTTCACTGCTTTATTTTGTGTTTTGACAGCTTATGGTAAGGAGCTACTTTCATATGAGTGCATATTTTTTGGTCTGTTGACCTAAATGAACAGCTCGAGAGCATCAGCATTGAGAAAATAATGTTTCTAACAATTCGTGTCTTAATTTTGACATCCAAAAGGGTATAAATACTGGCTGAAAGTTCCCCTGTGGTTGGGATTTTCTTTCATCTGTGTGCTTTCTCTGCTGTGTTCAAGAGCAGAGTTTAAGGAGTTCCAGTCTTGCTTCTGTGGGAGCACAAGTAAGATTTCTCTCCATCCACCCAGACATCAATTCTCACAGCATTTATAGAGACTTACTATCTTTGAGGCTTTTATATTATTTTCTCAAAGTCTCTTCAAATTGTCCAACAGGCTAGAAGTTTATTGCTGGAGGTGATGAGGCAGGCTTGTGCGCAGGTGCATAGGCAGTATGAACTCTTAAGCCTAACTTTCTTTGGGAATATGTCTAGTGAAGTGGCAGAGATTAATTTTATAATTTCCATAATACTCATGACAGCAAATGATTGCTGCCTTCTTTCTTTTTTTTTCCTTTCTGCACAAGAGTGCTTGCACTTTCACCGCCCTCTGCTATAATGCTGTGGGCTGGAGGCCCTAGGAGGGGGACATATGAAATCTTACCTATCAAAATGCAAAGTATTTTGCTGGGTGACCTTCCCAGTTTCTTGGAGATGTCACCTATTTATGCTAAGAGCAGTGCCAAGCGGAGTGGTTTCTAAAACTGAACAGCAGTCACTCTAGTGTCAGGTACCACTCCATTTGGGATTGCAGTTAGGGTTAACTAGAGCTGCTCTCCAGTGCAGGGAACCGGGAAGGTCACACTGCCACATCTTCAGCATCTTGATGAAGGAGTGAAGCCTACTGCTGTCACGACAGCTGATCAAATGAGCCTAACCAGAGTGAAGTAATTATTAAATTCTCCCAATGGATCATGAATATTCATGGATCAATTACAAACATTGGAAGTTAATTTTCATTTGAGGAAATAACCCTGGTATTCCACTCGCTGTGCATATGAACCGTAGGGCTCCTTGCATGTGTGACCCCAGCCAGTGGCACTGGCAGCAGCTGAGGGAGCTGAGGCATTCTGAACACAACCTGTGTGCTTAACCCCTCGAACACAGAGCCCCTCGCCTGCATCGCCTGCCTGCTTGTCCCCGTGAAGGTGGGGGGAGCTGGGGGCGGCAGCGCTGCAAGCAATGACGCTGGGCAATGGGAGCGGATCCTGCTGCGTGCTGGTGGAGGGGTGCTGGGAATGCCCTCGTGCCTGTCTCTTTGCTGTGCTCGTGCCAACGTTAGCCACCAGAGGGGCTGGTGTGAAGGTGGTTTCCAGAACTCATCCTCAGCAGAGAGTCAGGGAATGTTTCCTCACGCTTCTCTCTTGCTGTGTGGTTTCCCCTATAGCTGCCCTATAGGGGCACTGGCCAAGGCTTCCCTTCCCAGTGCTCCCAGCAGCCTGGAGGAGAAGCAGGCAGGCTCCTGAGCTGCTCCAGTCCCTATTCCATAGCAGGTAACGACTGTTGCCTTCTCATATCAAGCAACCAAATGGCCTCACAGAGATCAGTTGAGCCAGACCCGGGGTGGCTGTAATGCTCCCAGGTAAGACAGCCAGGCACGGAGGGGCATGGCAGGAGGGATGGCTTGTTCCTGCCCTTTGTGAGTGTGCCTTGGCAGATGTTAGCACAGAGCCTGGCCACATGCAGAGTCCTTAAATTATTTAAAATCTGCATCATTATTGGTTTGAAGTGTGGGACTTTTTTCTCCTGTAAATCGCAGTCTATTTATTGCGTGTGTTTTCTTACACAGGGGCATTGCTGCTTTTGGTGAATCTGGCTTTAACTCCCAACGCAGAGTTGCTGAGCCTGAGTAGGCCCCTGAATTGATTGAGCTTCTGTTTTTCAGCTAGAATTTATTAGGAGCTGGCACTGTAATGAGACAGACCACTAGGGTCCTTTTCCTTTTTGATTGTCTTAGAGATTTGTTTGTGGGGTTTTTTAATGGATGCTTGTGAATGATTGACTCTGTGTTGGAAGTTGGAGTACAGAGGGGAAAGGGATCAGTTCGTCCATTTTCAGTGCTGTCCCCTCTCTGAAACCACCACTGGTCTCCAGCAGAGCTGCCCTCCCAACAACCTCCTCCTTCCCACCCCAGCACTTGGGTCTTGCTGTGACTTCAAAGCACGTCTGGATCTCAGAGCTCACGCAGCTGAGCTGGACCTCCAAAGAGTGGGGCCCTTTTATGTCATTTTTGGATAATAGGGTACTCCTTGGCTGTTTTGTAGACTGGTTTAGTTTCATCAGCTTTGGGAACAACTTTTATACGAAAGTTACAGCTCCTGAAGGAGCCCCTTTTATGGTGAGAGGGACAGTCTCTTTCAAGGAGTCAGAATAGCTGCAATTGTTGGGAGTCGGTCCTTCTGTCATTAGTTTTCTGTCTGCAGTGAAAAGAAACAAAAGATGCTATTTTGTGCATCTGCCACATGCTCATGTGTTGTCACAGGATTGTCCTGCAATATGAAATGTGCGTGGTTAAGACAAGAATTGTAGGGTAACCCCCCAACATTTTATATGCAAATACTAGAATCTTAATGTAACTCCCTGTTATCCCATACTTGGCTGCAGCACCACCTTTCTCCTACTCTCAACTGCTGCAGTGTCACATCCCTTCCAGATGTGGCTGTGATTTTCCCAGTACTGGAACATCCAGCAGGGTATCCCCTCAGCCTCATCCCTCCAGCTGGCTCCCCTTTCACTGGGCAGCGAGCACAGCTTGCTGGGTTGTGCTGGTGTACTGCAGGTGAGGCAACTAACTGCCGTGGCAGTGGAAATTTCCACTTTGCTTAGTTTTCCCTTTAAGGCTAGTCAGCTTCTACCTGGACCAAGTTCATTATTTCCCCGATGCCTCATTGCACCAGGTGAAGGATTCCCCAGGTTAAAGGTCCAGCGTGTTACCCATCTTTCTTCAGCTGCCTCCCTTCGTTCTGCTAACAAAGCCAGGCTCACGTGGCTGAAGCACCAAGGGCTTTATCACTCCACCTGGCCCCATTTTGCCTGTGCCTACACACATTGCTCCCATTTCCTCCCTCTCTCTCAAAATTATTAACAGAAATGAAAGACGTAGCTAAGCAAACCGTACAGGTTCATCATGAACTCAGCTGTTACACACCTGTAACATCCGCTATTGGGTTTGTGCCTTTTCAGCTATAAACTGTCCTCTGTAAAGATTATTTCCATGCAACAAGAGCCAAAGCCAAATGGAGTATTTATGCGGTTCCCTTGTTATGCAAGCATTTATTACTATGAATAAAGCAGTGCATCAGCACAAGAGAGCAGAGTTAAGATTTCATGATCAAAAATAACTGCCGTAGTTGCTGAGATTTTTCCTTTGACACACCTCTATAAATAATTAGATTACAAGACACCTGAGGGCGTACATCATCTGATCCTGTAACAATAATACCTTGAGGGAGTTGACAACTTTCTCCTTTTGGCCAAGTGCCTAGGAAGACATTAAGGTACGTGATTAATAGAGAGCACAAACACACACCCTTGCACATCCTAAAGCTTGGTTATAATATTGTATTGTATCCCTTGTGAAATGTTATTTCTATTCCTGATGGTGCTGCTGTTGTCACTGAATAGCCAAAATCCTCCTAGCAGTGGGGTGAGAGGAAACAGAAGACAAAGAAAATATTTGTTATTAAGGTGTGTGTGTGGGAACCCAAATAAATCATACAACAGAATTGGTTAAGTAATTCCACAGAAAAGTCATTGTTCCAAGACTTTAGTTGGTTCTTCATCACCAGTATTCCCTCCTTTTGTGGAACGTTCCTGAGTTTGCCTCTTCCATACAGATAATGAGATGCTGGGCGACAAAAACTCCTGCAAATTTCCTGAGCGTAATATTTTTTTCTTATTGCTTCATTTTCTATTCATGAATTCTATTTCACAGCCCTAAACAAAAGCAATTACCATTTGCTGCTTTTCTGTGTAGCTCACTTCAAACACGTTGCTTGCAGGGATTCTCATGAAGCTGAAGGACCTGACCGAGGAAGACCCAGGAGGGCACTGCCCATGCTCTACCCCCTCTCCTGGGCAGCATGATGCAGTCAGCCATGCCAAATTGTGGTGGGGTTATGGAGCTCCTCTGCCGGGTATCTGGGAGCAGCTGGGGGGACTCAAGTGAGGAGAGGGGCCTTGGAGATCAGGCAGTGACAGTGGAGGACATTAGTGGGAGAAGAGGTGAGGAAAGAGGGACTTAGTACTGGGAGAGTGTCTAGCAGTGATGCTGGAGACTGGCAAAGCCTGGTGTGGCTGGTCAGACCACAGCAGGATGAAATGGAGCTCTGCTGGGCTCTTTAGGCGGGGACCTGGGGGTGAGGGTCACACTGTGGGAATGAGGAGAAGGTTGGACAAGGAAAGCCCAGGACAGACACTGTGAGAACGGGATTGTCTGATGAGAGAAGAGCATGGCAAAAAGGTTGTGAGCACATAAGAGCACAGCTCTCCGACAGCATAGGAAAGGATTGTGACGCTCCTGAGCCTTACTCTTTCTCTACAGGCAGCAAATACTTGCAAAACCTCATGGTAAATTATTCCATGTCCTCCTCCACCTACTGCTTGTCCATACAAAAGGTGGAAGCCGGCTGCTGCTCCCAGCTACTCGGCCAGTTCAGCAACTGAGGCTTTGTAATACATAGGAAGGTTCCAGGCTTGCTGATGTCTCATTAAAATATAAGCACAAATCCACATGACAGTGCATAAGAGCATTCAGAGTGTGAAATCAATCACCGCATGGGCAGGAAATGTCAACGTTAAGTTTTTCCTGACAAACTCGCTTTATATGGGCTACATATTGCGTTGCCTTTGCAGGATAGCTACCCCCCCACCCCAATTATCATCTTTTTCAAGGCAGGTGAAGGACCTGCTTTAGAGATGCATCAGTGTTGTACAGCAATGTGGTCATTGCCAACAAATTCCTTCCCTAATTTGTAGCAGAAGTTGGAAGGCGTGTGGAAGAGAAGGGAGGTGTCCTGAAGGGAGCTGGTACCATCTTCAGAACTGGCTCTGCCAATGCATTCCTCAGCATTTTAGATGAGTTATAATTGTATGTTCCTGGTTTTCTGGGTACCCAGGCTGAACACCAGCTACCCCATTTTCTCTGCGAGACAAGTCAAAGTCAGCTGTACTTTGAATGTAGAAGACTATATAATGCTCAGTACTCTGAAAGATCAGTGCTTCACACCAAACACCTATACTTAGTGAAGCCTTTGATGCTGCAGGTATTACCAGAGGATTATATACGACACCTCAGAGGCATTCCAGTATTAGATACTGCATTGATGAGCTCCACAGGGGACAAAAAAAGAAAAAGAACCTTTGAAGCAATCATTCATTTTGGCTTCAGAGCTGCGTTTGCATAGTCCTAATGGTAGGTAAGGCACAAGTCCACACATTAAAAGGCAAGGATTAAGTGGAAAACTGAATAACTTCTTGTTCAGTGAGCACTGTTTATCCTGCGCAGTGATTGAGGCAGGGGTCTAGTGGAAAAATAGTATCCAGTCACGAAATTAAAGACTTTGACTTAATGCACATAGGCAAGTGGGATCTATGCGATGTCCAAGGAAACATATCATGGAGTGCTCCATTCTTCAATGTAAGGTTCTGTATTGTTTGAATCTGAGTACAATTAATCATTCATGAGGAAGGATAACACAAACGTGTATGAGGCACATGAAGACATACAGTTTTCCTTCTTACTGAGCAAGTGAAAGGACTAATTTACACTGATCCCATTTTGCATGGTGAAGTCTCAGAAGAGAAGAAATGGAGGACACTGTGCTCACTGCAGCACTACCACATCTCTCTTTCGGGGAGGTTTAATACCTGCTGGGGCTCCTTGTGGTAGCTGTTGAGAGGTGCAGAAAACAGCGCTCTAAGTCCTTCAGTAGCTGCTTTAATGGTAGAGGGTGGAATACGGGAGAGGTAAGGGAGCAGCGTGGAGAAGAGAGCGCTCCTTTCCGTGTGGAGGGCTGCTACTCCATGGAATGGACCAGAGCTTTCCACCTGGCACTCTGCAGAGCTCCTCCCTTCGGGATCCACCGTGCCGTACCTCCTCACATACTTCCAAGACGTCTGAGTTTGGTTTCCTGCTCCCAGGGCTCCTGCCTCTGGACTTTTCCAGAGACACAGCTTCGTATACTTTATTTCGGGTTTTTCCCTGTGTGGGATATACGAATAGTATTTAGTACTATCTTGCTGTAGCCATGATGATCTAAGAAGTCAGGGAAGAAAAGGTGTACAAGTAAGGGTAATGTATTTTATTAGCCTAAGTGATGCAGTTAGAAAAATGAGGTAACTTTTAAGTACTGAAAAGGCTGCAGAACTGACTTATTGATATACAGGCTCTGGAGTCTGAAGTGTGGTATCCTGACCCCTCCTTCGTTGGTCCCTATATTATATCCCAGTATTCATGATGGGTTATGGTAAATTTCCTAAACTATAAAAACACAAGTGGATGGGATAGAAATACACTTAAAATGAAGATAGGTATATAAAACAGAGCCATCATGCTGCTCTGGCATTTAATTTTAGTGCTCTTGGAGCAGAATGGAAATGGACTGTTAGCATTCCTGAAGACCTCTCATTTGCTGTGGAGACACTGGTGCATGTCACCATGCTGCTATGAGGAGCCCGAGACCTTCTGCAAGCCAGGCTCTGCTGCATGCAGCGAGCAGCACGGACCCCGCAGCAGCCGCCCGGCCGGGAGCTCCTTTTTCCCTGTGTCTTTGTTTAGTTTGCCCAGCCAGAAGATCAACAACGGGCTTCCTTCTCAAAGCTCTTCCAGTGCAGAACTGCAGGCTTTCCCTTTGTGAAACTTCTGCTTTCACAAGAAACTTTGCTTTTGCAAATACCAGCTCATGAATCACCTAATGAAACAGTTCAGAGCCTTTCTTTTTAATTTTTTTTTCTTCAGGCAGAAATGCCATGTCAGCATTCAGAAGAACAAAGCATCTACTTTGTGTCTCGTGCTGCCTGTCAAGCAAATTCAGTGAGACATCCAGAATATTTTACCGATATTTTACTTGATGAGGATAGGTTGAGTTAAAAATTAAGCCACGCGTTTTTGTGTTATTATGGTCTCTTTGGCTTGCTTGCTTTCCTTTAGAAGTTAGTAGGTGCTATTGTGAGGGATCAGTGAACCCTGAACAGGTGAACTTGTCTTATGACAATGTCCAGAGTTGACAAAAATCTGTTTAGCATATTTCTTTCTCTTCATTTTATTTTTCAGTGTGCAATAGTGACATGAGGCTGGTTATTTTGTCTGGGTGCAAAGTTGATAGTCAAGATGCAGACAGTACTGAATGAATAAACTCCAAAATCAGATTTGGGTGTTGGCTGGCCCTTTTGCTGCTGGTTTCAGGCTTTAATCCTAAACAAGCCTGCCCTTTAGTTCCTATCTGATATATGTCAGAGGATCATTTAAGTTATAGAATAGGTATTTCCTCTGTGTCATTCTTCTTGCAAGCATGTGTTTCAGTACAAGGCAGATGGCATGGATTATTTTATATTCATAATGCATATACCTCTAGGAGAGCCACGCCGCAGTGTGCTGATGCTGGCTGCATGGGTTATGTATTCTCAGGAGACTGACATGTTCAGAATGTATTCTTTTGCCCTTTCCCCTGTTGTCTCATGTTTTGCTATGATAGAAGCACTAGCAAATGAAAGGCATGTTATTGATTCCTGTGCAGATGTTAATAATTTCCATGTAACTCTGCATTGGAGTGGCAGTAACTGATGTACAAAATTTGACATCGTAATTATTCCTTGATGGAAAGGAGGGCCACTAACCTGAGATACAGCAGCCTATTAACTCTGGATCTGTGGATTCAAAGCAGCCTTAGGTCACAAGCGAAAGGAGTGAGGCTGTCTCAGTATAGTCTTTATAGATGTTTATTTGCTTCCCAAAGACACGAGGCTGTCTTCAATGTGTCTGGAGCAGGTGGAGGCAGAAATCCTGAAACAAAAAATGTTTTACTTCCAGTTCTGCTAGCCTAGCTGAAATCACAAGGACTGGAAATCTCAGGAGAAGCAGCTTATGAGCTCCCCAGACTTACTGCTGGATGCATCAAAATATGCATCCCGAATGCTGCTGTTTACTCAGTCAAAAAGAGAAGTTCAAGAATGTTGGTGTTTGTCTCAGCCCCATCCAGTAGGCATTGCTTCAGTTCCCAGCAGTTGCAGCTTTATGCAGCATTCCCATGAGCTGGAAATGTTAAGTGGACGACCAAGAGCCCTTGTGCAGTGTGGGTCATTAGCAGATATGGAACAGTGAGCCCCAAATATCTGATCCCCAGCATCTGAAGGTATCGCTATCACTACAACGTGACAAATGTTGTAAAAAGTGAAAGCAATTCCTTTAGCAATAAGTAAATATCAGGCTGTGGCTGCCTTTGCTTTCAGCCATATGTAACTATCATGAACAACCTACAGCGTAGGAAAGGCTCTCTTCAAGAGGATGCCATTTCTCAACTCGCCATTGACCTGTACACCTTGTAGCTAAAGCTCTTTTTAAAGCTTATGGCATGCATTTCTGACTATAGGATTAGTTGACCACGACAGAGGCATTATATGTGCAGCATTATGCTGTTAAAATTCATATTCTTAGTCCAGTCGCAGACAGCTCCACAGCAAGGCATCAGCATTTCAACAGCTATCCTGTGCCGAACAATGTAATGTAAATGGCAAGAACAGAAAATTTGATTTCCACCTCAGTGGAAGAAAAGATCTAATTGGAAAGAACAATTGTGTAGTCTTAAGGCTTGATTATTTTGCATGTCGCCAGCATCATCCAAAAATAATTGCAGTGATTTAACTATTATTGTTAGTGAGTTAGCAAAGTGCCCTAGAAGGCAAGAAAAAAAAATTTGGTCCTTTAATCTAATCCACTATCCTCTTGTCCTCCAGAGCTGGGCCAGAGTTTGCTTGCACACTGAGCACGGGGAAAGGGCAGCAGTTTGGTGTTTGCTGCAGCGGCTCCTTAACGTCAGTCCTGAGCTCTGGTCTGCAGCTCTGTACTGGCAGCGGCAACAGCACAGAAGGGCTGAGGACAGAAAGGTGGAACTGGGAAAAGGAAAGAAGTTTAAATTGTAGCTCAGGGTCTTTCAGCATGCTCAGCTGCAGTCATGGTACTGTGCAAACCTGAGGAAGGAAACTAATTAGGATTCCATTAAAAAGAGAAGAAAAAAAATCTTGCTGAGGCCCAAGTCACATCATGACGGTCAAAGTGAAACCTTGCTCGCTAATGCAGCCTTAATTCACTTTGTTTTGCAGAGACAGCAAGCTCACCATGTTGCTTCGGGAGTCCCTGGGGAACATGAACTGCCGCACCACGATGATAGCTCACATTTCAGCCACTGCGGGGAACTACGCTGAGACGCTGTCCACCATCCAGATTGCATCCAGGGTCCTCAGGATGAAGAAAAAGAAAACTAAGGTAAGACAACGTATAACTCCTTCTTGTAATGACGGAGGAGGGAGGAAGGAAGACCTTGGAGGGTCCTTAATAGGGCAGAGCAGCATGTAACCACATCAGTAACCAGTTCCAAAGAGCATGTGTTGTGTGTGCCCTGTCCTAGGCAAGTGGCTCAGAGCAGAGCATGGACCAGCTTCAGCCCCAGGTACAGAGCAGTGAGTTCAGACCTATCTGCTGTAGCCAGCTTGTAAGCTGGCCTCGTTTAATGATGCAGCTGCCAGCATCTATTTTCAGTTATGCTCTTAGTGCTAATGAAATATAGAGGAATGAAACTGCTGTAGAGTTAAAGGAAATTGGGCTAAGTGAGGAATTAGATTGTCTATGCTTCTCAGAGAGAGCAGGAGCAAAATAAATGCAAAGCAGCGTGGCCATTGCCAGCACTGATGCCCCTTTTATTCCCACTTGCACCAAATACAGGTGATAGATTTTCCAGGTAGAGTGAGGGTGAGCTGTAGCCACTTTCATGTTTTAGAGTTTTACGACTTTCATGTTTTAGAGTCTTACAACTTACAGTGTGAACTGGGCACAACAAGTGAATTTCAAGCCTTTCATTTAAACTGACAGCCTATGGATTGACAAAACCTTTTTTTGTCAATGGATTGAAGAGAGACAAGTGAAGGGATTCGGTCCACACGCCATCACAGCAGCGTGTCTCCAGAGACCTCTGAGTGCATGTTGTACAATTCCACACACTGGTAGTATGACCAGACAGGGATTGCCTTTATTTTCTGTGCCTTATTTGTGTAGTAAGTCTTCTTGTTCCTCTTCACGTACATACACACACACAAAATAGCAAAGCCTTTACCAAATCTCTGATTTGTTTGGCCAGGCTTGATTAAGGGAAGGATCCAAATCTGTTTGTTTAGTACTATGTTATGGAAGTGTCATCATGTTGAGTGGGACACAGAGTTGGGGCACTGGGTTCGTTGTAGATGGTTGTGTGTTTGCTGTAGGACCGTGCATAAGAAGCTTCAGAGCTCTGTGCTTTAGTTCAAAGATTCCCCCACGTAGATGTGACCGTGACCTTCTTGTGTGCGCGCAGGTAGACGCTTGCAATGCTGAAATTTCCTGGTCTCTCTCTCTCTCCTCCTGCAGTACACATCGAGTTCTTCTGGAGGAGAGAGCTCTTGTGAGGAGGGCAGGATGAGGAGGCCAACCCAGCTGAGGCCTTTCCATTCCAGAAATGCTGTGGACCCAGACTTCCCTATTTTGCATTTATCCAGCGATCCTGATTATTCATCCAGCAGTGAGCAGTCATGCGACACGGTGATTTATGTTGGCCCCAATGGCACTGCCCTTTCTGATAAGGAGCTGACAGATAATGAGGGTCCCCCTGACTTTGTTCCCATAGTTCCTGCTCTGCAAAAGACCAAAAACGAGGGCAGGCTGGAGGAAGTGAATGAATCGGGACCCAGCACATCTGAAAGAGACTGCCTGAAGTGCAACACCTTTGCAGAGCTCCAAGAGAGGCTGGATTGCATAGATGGCAGTGAAGAGACCGACAAGTTTCCCTTTGAAGAGATGCCTGCTCAATTTAGCTCAGACCAGATGTCGAAGTGCTCTGTCTCCAGCCAGCTGGCAGAGCTCAGCCACTTACCAGAGTCAGATAAGGAAGATACGATGCCAGAATGTCAGCATCCTGATAGAAAAGCCAAGGAAAATATAAATGCAACACCCAGCAAAACTAAGAGAAATCACTCCCCTGTTCCTTCTGGAGCCCTTACTAATGTTTCAACTCCTCCTTCTCCCAGGAGTGTAACAGGCAGCTCTGGCAAAGAGCTTAGCTCTGGTCAGTTAGCACACAGCACCAGCCTGCAGAGCAGCAGGGAAGGTCTCAACACCTGTGGATTTGTGGAAGGCAAACCTCGGCCGATGGGCTCTCCCCGGCTGGGCATTGCAAGCCTCTCAAAGACATCCGAGTACAAGCCCCCAACTTCCCCTTCCCAGAGGTGCAAGGTCTATACACAGAAAGGAGTCCTGCCCAGCTCCAGTCCCCCACCAGCTCCCCTGAGTAAGGATACTGGGATGACATCTAGTGAATCTTTATTGCAGCCAGAAATCCGGACCCCACCTGTCGGCATGAGCCCTCAGATCATGAAGAAGTCTGTGTCCTCCAGCAATGGGGATTTTGAGGAGACCATTCTCAACAAAGATCGACAACAAAGCCTTTCTCCAGAATCCAAGAAGGAGATTCTGAGCACCACCATGGTGACTGTGCAGCAGCCCTTAGAGCTGAATGGAGAGGACGAGCTGGTGTTCACCCTTGTAGAGGAACTAACCATTAGTGGGGTCCTTGACAATGGGCGCCCAACCAGCATCATCAGTTTTAACAGTGACTGCTCCGTGCAGGCTTTGGCCTCTGGCTCTCGGCCAGTCAGTATTATCAGCAGCATATCTGAAGATCTGGAATGTTACTCCAGTGCAGCTCCTGTGTCTGAAGTCAGCATCACGCAGTTCCTTCCACTTCCAAAGCTGGGCCTGGATGACAAATCCCAGGACGATGGCAGCAGGCGCTCATCCATCAGCTCATGGTTGAGTGAAATGAGCACAGGGAGCGATGGCGAGCAGTCATGCCACAGCTTCATAGCCCAGGCATGCTACGGGCATGGGGAAGCAATGGCAGATCCCCCTGTCTCCGAGTTTGCAAGCACCATACAAAGCGCCAGCATGATTTGTGTAAGTGACAAACAGAAGCCAGTGGCTGACAACATGCTTATACTGTCGGAAATGGGGGAGGAAGCTTTCGGCAAAGTGCCACCCCTCAAAGGCTGTAAAATATCAGCTCTCGGGAAAACTACTGTCACGATCAAAAACACCGCAAGCCTCAGCAGCTGTGAAGGTTACATCCCAATGAAGACAAACATTACCGTGTATCCATGTATCGCCGTTAATCCCTTCAAAGCCCAAGACACTGATGATGCTGTACCGGCAGTAACTGCAGACCCAAAGGTTGCTCATCCCCATGATGGGAAAGAGTCCAGTGCTAAGAAGGATATAAAATTTGAAGACCCTTGGCTGAAGAGAGAAGAAGATATGAAAAAGGACAGCTCTGGGGGCAGTGATGGGCAAAGAGATAACACTGCCGCCGTTTCAGCCAAGGCTGAGCACAACACCAAGCAGTCCTCAGCAGACAGGTGCAGCAGCAGCAGCAGCAGCGGGGATGCCTCTATCTCCCCAGGATCTGACAGTTTAAAGAGGATTGTGGATGGGTGTGAGGTGGCAGCATCCGGCTCTGCAACCCAAAGCCCTGTTCACTCCAGTGATGGCTTGAAGAACGGTAGCCTCCCTCGAGGGTTCCCAAAGGCAAGCAAGGCGGAGGAGCCCGACAGTCACCTCCATCCTACTGCCACTGACAGCAGCGGAGCTGGCTCTCCTGCCCTCCCGCAGTTTTCTAAGGCCAGTCTGGATAAGAAGATGGCATCTCCCAAACACTGTGTCCTCACTCGTCCCAAAGGGACTCCTCCTCTGCCACCGGTGAGAAAGTCAAGCTTGGATCAGAAGAACAGAGCCAGCCCCCAGCACAGTGCAGCCAGCAGCACCACCAGCAGTCCCTCCAGCCAGCCGGGGTCCTTCCTGGCCAGCTTCCCGGAGGAGCTGAATGCCAAACAGAAGGGCCCTGGCATTGACAGCAGCGGCAACAACAGCAGCAGCAAGCTCTTCAGTGCCAAACTGGAGCAGCTCGCCAGCAGGACCAACTCCCTTGGGAGGTCCACAGGAAGCCACTATGAGTGTTTGTCGCTGGAAAGAGCGGAAAGCCTGTCCTCAGTGAGCTCCAAAATGAGCCCTGGCAAAGACACCACCATGCCTAGGGCTGGACGGAGCCTCAGCCGCAGTGTCATGTCCTCACCCACCAACTCGGGGCTCTCCCAGTCAGCGGGGGCCTCCCCAAAAGCCAGCCAGTCAAAGATCTCTGCAGTCAGCAAGCTCCTGCTGGCGAGCCCCAAAGCCCGCAGCCTATCTGCCTCTGCCACCAAAACGCTCAGCTTCTCCACCAAGTCTCTGCCTCAGTCCGTAGGGCAGAGCTCCAGTTTGCCTCCAAGTGGGAAGAACATGTCCTGGTCGATGCAGTCCCTCAGCAGAAACCGGGGCTCCAGCCTTGCTTCCAAATTGCCCCTTCGGGCTGTCAATGGGCGGATTTCGGAGCTGCTCCAAGGGAGCACCAGTGCCAGAGGCTTACAGCTGCGGGGAAGCTCGGAGGCAGACGAGCGTGGGGGTCCTCCTGGAGATGAAAAGCCAACTGTTCACATGCTGCCTTCACCTTACAGCAAGATCACCCCTCCTCGGAAACCTCACCGCTGCAGCAGCGGCCATGGGAGCGACAACAGCAGTGTCCTGAGCGGGGAGCTGCCCCCTGCCATGGGGAAAACAGCCCTCTTCTACCACAGCGGGGGGGAGCAGCGGCTACGAGAGCATGATGCGGGACAGTGAGGCGACAGGGAGCGCCTCTTCAGCACAAGACTCCATGAGCGAGAACAGCAGCTCCGCCAGCGGCCGGTGCCGAAGTCTCAAAAATCCAAAGAAAAGATCCAACACAGGTAAGCTTGCGGTGGCACGAAAGAGGGGTGCAGACTGAAGCAGGTGCCTCGTACATGGTGGGGAGGCTTGCTCTAAAGGTGAGCTTGCTCATACCAGCTATATCTTTTAGCAGAGAGGTGAGGGCAGGGAAAGCATCCTAGGCTCCCAGGTTCTTCACTTTGCAGCAGGCACAAATCCCACGTGGTTGCACTGCCTTTGCAGTGGGGACTCCCTCTCGCCCATTTCACTTCGCTTTACTTCACATGAACAGAAGAACATTTATCCCTAAAACTGGTTACTATTGCCAATGGCAGCCACATTCCAGTATTTATTTGTACAAATATTCTTCTGATTTGATTCCAGAAGGATGCCTTTGTGAGGCAGCGAAATGAAACTGTTATTCTTAAGCACTTGGGCAGACTCCCCTCCTTGCATGCATGTGTTTCACCAGCACAAGGTCAGAGTCTTGCTGAATAGCAGTACCTGTTGTGAGCCCCCCTTCACTCCTTCTGTGCTCTGGATGCCTGAAGCAGCCAGATGCTGGGCAGCTGAAACCACCGCTGAGTTCCTTTCTCCCACCTAGAAGAGTGAACAAAGTTGTGCCCATGCCCCTGGAAAGATGTTATCCTGCCTCTGAGACTCTTGGGTTTTAAGTTTTGAGTTCAGAGCCCTTCTTTTCCCAGTATTTTATATATAAAAATAATAAATCATATTAATAAATGGGAACTGCTGCATCAAAGCACTTGTAAATCCAAAACCTTTTTAGTGATCAGAGAAAGGATCAGAAAGACTTGATCTCTGTTCAGATATTATGCCCAGTAGCTTTCAAACCACATCAAGACTTTTTAATTAAATGGCAAGAGCCTCCGGGGTCATACCAAGAGTCTGTGCAGTTGCAACTGATCCATCTTCCCACTGGAATGGGTTTCAGAAAACTGCAGGACAGAGATGAGGAGCACCTGATCACCTCACCTTTTCCCTGGGTGCTGTTCTCCCAACCTGAAGCACAAGTCCTGCCTAACCTACTTTTGAAAAAAGTGCACCTTGGCATTGGAACTGGTGCTCACAGGTATGTGAAATCAGTGGCTACTTATCCTACAGCAGCACTGGCTGTCCGAGCCGTGTTACTCTCCTAGAGTTGCTAATTAAGCAGCTGTTCCACTTGGTGAGATACTCACCTCTGGGATTCACTTGCAGTGAACGGACTGAGTAATGCAAAACTCGCCCTTTCTTTCCGCTCCCAACTGTGGTGGCAGGAAGAACATGTGCAGCACAGATGTGAATACAACAGATAGCGCTATTAAAACCATAATATGTTTTATTATATTATGGTTTTACCCATAAGTGCATGGCTGGTGGTACCTGCTCAGGGGATGCACCTGAAAGTGATCACTCCACATGGAGCAAACAGACCAAGTGATGAAATAATCTTTCTGAAGTTAACTTTGCATCCTATGAGAAAACCTCTTTCCTATCCCTTCAGGTTACGTGGCAGTAACTTCGTTTTCCTCTTTCTGAGGTGTTCCTGTGATAGCTCCTTTCAAATATTAACATTTTAATAGCAACTTCCAAGAAAAAGAAGGATGATTTGTGTGTTGTGGGAAAGGAAAGCAAAGCTGCCCACAGAGGTGGCATTTGTGGGTTTACACTGAAAACTGGATTGGGTCTTGTGGAGAAGCTGTCCACATAATACGGACTTTTTCCACAGAACGTTTAGATGCAAAAATCTATCAAGTTCTGTGGAAACAGGCATCTGTGCAGATGGGGGAACAGAGAGAAAGTGGCAATGTAGATTTAATCTGATTAGACCATAAAGACCATCACTCCTTCCCTAGGAGAGACCTTTTAAAAAATACTCTGAGAAAACCTTCAGGCAGAGCCTGCAGGTTCTTTACACCCCACAGTTCATCCTAAACCTAAATCAGTAGGAGACCAGGATTTGTTTACCATGACGCTCATAAAACAAGTTGTTCTGTTTCCCTTCTCTCTGCTTTGATAGCACATTGGAAGCTGGACGAGGCTGGAGACCTGAGTGAGAAAAACATCCTCTTTGTGTTGTAATTACAGAAGAGCTTCAGATCTTTTTGTTGTACTTTATACCAGGATTCTATTCTGGCTGACAGCTCTGGCTTTCAGTAACTCCTGCCCAGGACTGAACACGGTGTCAGTGGCCACGGGAAGGGTTATGAGGAGAGGGCTGTGTGAGGCTGGGGGCTCAAGTTGCTCCTGTAGCAGTCTGGAAGGCACACTGGGAGAGAAGAGGCTTTTCCATGGTCTATCCAGCCTTGAGCCTACCTGGCAGGGCAGTGACGCTGGTTTGTCGTGCTGTGCAGGTAGGCAAAGGCGAGCAGGACTCTTCCCTTGGTGGGGAACACGGGGAGTCTCAGCTGTGCTACTTTTTTACTGCTGTGTAACATCTGGCCTCTCTTTTTCACCACAAACAGCTTTTGTTTGGCCAGCCAACAGATTAATCTTTTTATTCTAATTTCTGGTGTGGGTTAGTTCCTCTCTCCTTGGTCAGCGGTGTTGCAGATCTCTCCCGGTTGCTGGATCTGAACTGTGTCCGTGGCATTTGCGTGCCCCAGTGGGCTCAGGATAGTCTGTCAGGTTGCCCTCCCTCGGAGTGATTTCCAAAGCTTCTCTCTTAATTCAACCCATCACCCGATGTGGAGAGATTCTGAGTGTATCATCACTGATACTTTACTTTTGAGAGTGATTCCCTGTGCCAGCAAGGAATTCCTGTACTGTTCTGAATGGCTTGTGTTTGTTTATAAGTACAATCAAGGGGTTTATGCAAATAATAATAAAAAAAAATATCTTTACCCCCTTCCATATCTCCAGCAGCAAACCGCTGCCTAGAAATTAATAAGGCCTCACTTTCTTATAACCCAGCTCCTGTTTGCATTTGATCCTGCAGTGGTGAAATCATAATTCTGTTTTGATGTGTTTGATAATAGTATAATTTTTCACATGTCAGCAGATTTATGATGACATAAAACCAGGATTATGACTTCAATGCTGGAGAACATGAAGGAGGAGCTGAGATATGCAGGAGAATAGAGCTGTTCACAAATATATTTTTATTGCATAATAAACAAAAAAAAAAAAGCAAGCAAAGGTTTGCAATCTTTCATCTTCTGTAATATCCCCTTTCTATAGGTCTGTTCTAGTGTGAACGTTCTCTCTTAAGGAACACTTTTTAATGGAAAAGATAGCAGACAAAGGTTCTGAGCTCTTAAAAGACAGACATTATTTTAATACATAGTGTCAAGAGCATTGGACCTTTCCTGATTTGCGGTCACAGATCCACTGTGCTGTAATGGATATGGCACTATAGATATGCTCATTTCAGGTCAGGCAACCTTGTCCACTTTATTTATGATTATTATTAACAGAAATGCTAGCTGTCAGACACGATCAACATGAATCAGCCCAAGGCCCCTCTAAGAGGAGCTATAAAGAGTCTTTAAGAGAATCACCAGCAGATCTCACAATTACTTCTGAAGTTCTGACACATTGGAGAGCCATCATTTTTGTTTTTTGAGATTAAGATCTTGCCTTTCAATGCTCTTAAGTGCATTATTTGTATGCGTAGGTGCTTCCTGGATGTCATACATGAAGCATCAGACCTACACTGACAGCTTGTGAAAGATAAAGCTAGTTCATATCCTTCGGTGTTAGCATTAGGTTAAATTTGGGGCTGTGCCTGTACAGTTCACAGACATCCCAGTATTCTGTGTCCAAAATTAAAAGAAAATTAAAAAAAAAAAAATAAAATCCCTCTTACATTCTGGTACCTATTGAAAAATCACGTTTGCATCATGAAGCACGATAAGCCTTTCCCCTGAAGCTAACCTCTCCATTAAATAAACTTTCCCATCTTTCTAGCATTTAACATTGGTCCTATAACATCGTGTCAGCATATATTGCCCCAAAGTGACTGCTTCTGGCTATTTAGCCCTGATCTACAGCTGTATGTTTCAAAGCTCTGTACAGCTGCTCTAATCCACCCTGTGCTGTATTATTCCAGACCTCATTTTACAGATGGAGAAATGAAGGCAGAGAAATTCACTGACTTGCCCCATGCCTACAGCTAAGGGAGAGCCAGACCCAGGGTTAAATTACTGACATCCCAACCCCAACCCCAACTGACCTGGCCACGCATCCTCCCCGGCCCTTGGAGAGCAGTGGAGGGGGGGGGCTCGTTTGTTATTTTATGTTGTGGCAGGCTCTTCTTCCCTCTCTGCCTACAAGCATCTGTGCAACTATATTTTCTCTGATTTCCTCGCTCGCTCCGTGAGCCTTTCCCCTGTAAGAAACCACTGGCATCGCAGCCAGATCTCTGGCTTTGGCTCTGGTCCCCTCTCCCTTGGGTAGGCAGTGCTGTCTGGAGCAGGGCACTGAAGGGTTAGGGCACAGTTTGTACTGCCATCACTAGCACCAGTTCTATACTGGTTTTTAATTCCTCAGCAATTTCAAGTGCAATGGCCCAGTGCTACTTCATGGAAAGGCACCGATAAGGGTGCTTGTATAATACAAACTCCCACATGCGTTCAGGAAATGCGTTTCAGCTGAACTCTGCTTTACCAAAGCCGAATTTGTATCCTGGGAGCACAACAGGTATGAGAGCGAGGCAGGGAGGGTGGTAGATTAGGGCTGGCAAGATCTCTGTTGTGTTCTTCGGTGTGCTGCTGGTTCGCTGTGTCACCTTGGGCAACTCTTGTAATTTCTGGGTTACCAGCTCATAAAACTAGAAAACAGTGTTGTGAAAAAAAAAAAAAAAAAGTAACAGCAGGGTCCTTAGATCAGAAATGTTACCTACCTGCTTTTTGCTCTTCCGCTTGGTTTTTTAGCATCTTTTCTCGATGAAAATCATTTGGATGTATGTGGGCGTTACTTTGAAATAACTCTCAATGCAAAACGTGGCTGTATGATTGCAGAGATGCAGCTTTGGTGCTGGCTCCGGGTCCTGCCCACTGTGAGCAAACAGCAAAGCAAGAGCCCAGGCTCTGAGGAGGTTTACCTAGTAAAGCCAGTCCTGTTTGCCTTCTCGTGTAACACGCATGAATGCCTTGTTTCTGCCTTTTACCACCCTCTGCTACAGATGGTGTTCTCTGGTTTCTGTCCCTTACAACATTTTGGAGCGGCCTGTAAGACCTTCTCTGGGGACAGCAGAACAGGAAGGGCTCTGAGACATTTCATCATAGACAAGGCTTTTCATGGAGACCACAGAGATCTTCCTGAGGCTGTTTTCTTTCCTGTTGCCTTTGGGAATCGAGCTGGGTGCCTCAGAGAGTCCCCATCCATGTGACATGGCGTTAGACCCAAGGGCTGCAGTCTATTGCTGCTTGCAGTGCTCTGCTGAGATGGGAGGCCCTCTGCCGAGGAGCATGTCTCCTTTGATTTCTCTAGCTGAGTTTTTTTGGGGCCAGTGCCAGCAGGCTGAAACGCTGGGGGCAGCGCCCTGTGGCCCCAGCAGGTCTGGGGGCCCAGCGAGGGTGCACTGGTGGGACACACCGGTGGGGACTGCTGCTGCGGGCTGGTGTGCACCCAGCTGCTCACAGGGACACAGACCCAGCACTTGGGCACAAGAGGAGGATGTGGGAAGGAAGGAGACAGGCAAAGCGGTGAGGCTTAGGGGAGAGAGGTCTTCCCTGAAGTGCTTTCAGGTTGGGCCAGTCTTCAGCCTTCCTGGGTGCTGAGTATCAGTCAGCATCAGAAAACAAAACTCTAAGGGCTGCTATCAAAAGTAAGGCCAAGTAGCAACAAGACTGGGGGAAAATTAAGGTTTCCAAATGCTGACTTGCTGAAGATTAAACCCATGTCCCGAGCTGGAGTTGTGTATCTCAACATTTGCAGGACCCTGCTCTTAGTCCAGGATAGGACCAGTGTGGGTGCATGTGTTTGGGCACAGGCTTCAGTCATCTTTGCACAGGGAAGCTGTTGGACTATAGATAATTAAAGATTCCTGCTGCAGCATTTTATGGCTATTGCAGTAAAGTTTCATGACTCCTTGCGGCTCTTTCTCAGTACTAAGTTTCACCACCAAAGCAGAGCAAATTGCTGCATGATTTTAAACACTTTAATAAAAAGACAGACTGTTAAGACATGACAATAATTGTCTACAATTAGAGTCCATTTTCCTCTCTTATTGTGTGCTCTGTGTGTCGCTGGTGGGATGGTTTTAAAGACGGACATTTAGAGGTTCCTGGAAAGCCCTGAAAACTCTATATTTGAACATATTCAGTCTCTGGAAGCACTTAGCCCTGCCTACGAAAGCCAGCAGAAAACAGGCTGGATCCGTGGGCTGTAAATTATGAAAGTCCATCTCCAACCAATATTGCAAAGCATCACATTTTGAAACGTGGCCAAAATGATAATGATGAAACAAAACACCAACAAAAAGAGTCTGAGCTTTTCTTGTTGAATCCAAGTGAAAAGGAATTTGGTTCATGTTTAGACTGCCTAAGGCACAGTGTGGGGATCTGAAAATTGCCCTTTGTATCACAAAGCCATAGGACATCTCCAGCATTTCTACTTTAACTTGCTTACAAGTGATGGTAGCTAATTGATCTCCCGCATTATACGTTCGCCGTGACAAAGGATGTTTAGAATTGTACAGGAAAAAGCTGTTTGCATGCAGGTGACCACTTTGTGCATGTGACTGCTGGCTGGACAGCCCTGGGGGGAGCAGAGGGAGGGGAAGTGTGGGCTTCAGCTCCGATTATTATTTTTTTCTTGTTCATTAAAACAACAGCATTGATTTTCCCAGGTCAAAGCCAGGCCATTTCATGCAGCAAATCTGTGTTGAAAGGGATCAGAGTAATCATTTTTTACACGCTTGACTACTGCATGCCAGTACTGAGCTTTCAGCCACATGAACATAGGAATGATTTAATAGAGGAAATGGCAGCAGGCTATTGTGCACAGTGGAGGCTCCATGTAACATGCATGACTGAGTCGCACACCATTAGGCTGGGTGTAAATAAAACCTGCTCCTGACACTGCCACAGAATTAGCTCACTGGAATGAGGCGCCTCCACCACTGTCCTGTTGGGAGCTAATGCTCTGGCTGCAGAGCCCCTTCCCCCTGCAGCCTCTGCTGCCCAAGCACCCAGCGAAGCTCTTTAGTGCAATACTGTAGTAACAATAACCGGCTTCTTAAGGAAATGCCACAGTGCGGACAAAGGAGGTTGTGGAGGTGGGTGTTGGTCTCTTCTGCCAACTAGCAAGGAACAGGACAAGAGGAAATGGCCTCAAGTTGTGCCAGGGGAGGTTTAGGTTGGGTATTAGGAGAAATTTCATCATTGAAAGGGGTGTCCAGCATGGGAACAGGGTGCCCAGGAAGGTGGTGGAATCACCATCCCTGGAGGTGTTTAAAAGATGTGTAGATGCGATGCTTAGGGACATGGTTTAGTGGTGGGCTTGGCAGTGCTGGGTTAACAATCTTAAAGTCTTTTCCAACCTTAACAACTCCGTGATTCTATGAAATACCTGTTAAACCAAAATCCAGCCCCAAATGAGATAAAAAAATAAATACATACATCTCTCTTTTAAATAAAGAGATTCTGGTGGTTTTTTTTGCTAGGAATAGTGGGTGCTGAAAACAACCCCCACCGTAACATGCATCTTCCCTGAAGCATTTCCCAGATTACTTGTCAACCTGCCACACTGCAGGAGGGCTGCTTCCTGATGTGCTTGCAGCAGTGCTCATTCACCAGCTCTAAACTGCCCTGGAAAGCTCCTGTTAAAGTGAGACAGTAATTCAGGAAACAAGGTTAAGAAAGGAACTGAGTGGGTAGAAAAAAAAATTAGGAGTAGGCTGTCCCTCAGCATGTTCCTCACACCAGTACAGAAACAACAAATCTAGTGTAGGTTTGGATGCAAGATTATAAACAAGGGTTGCTTTATTCTTATTATAGCAAGAAACAATTTCTAGACCCAAGTGTCCTTGTATTTCTTATTGATTCACAACAGCAGGATTGAATAGAAGTCAACACAGAATATGACCTGGATTATCCTACAGTGAGGTGGACTGAAGATTTTCTTCTGAATGTTGGATCCTGTCAGTATTTCCTTTTCCAGGCGTTCAAGTACAACACGGTTTTCCCTATTTAATCTGAGTTGCCAGGCTGAGCAAATGCTGTTTAGATTTTCTGGCAATAAATGCCTGCGTTCTTTGGCGGTTGGAGTGCTGACCTTAAGATAGGCACCCTAAATAGTGCTGGTGAAGTCTCCACATCATCATAGGGGTCTTCCATGCAAAGTCATTGGTGACGTCTGCAGTAACTGGGAGGGGAACCGTGCAAACTGTGTGAAAACCTGAGGCTATGTGCTCTGCACTGGGGAAAGTGCTATAAAATCAGCTAGGAGAAAGGAGGTCAAAGGAATGGGGAGGAGCTGGCTCCGTCACAGACAGCTGCCCATGAGGGCAGACCCCATTAGGAAACGGGAACGAGAGGAGATGTCAGCATTGGGTTTTGTGTTTTCAACTCAAAACAAGCAGGAGCCCTGTTGGCAGACAGCAAGGAGCAGCAGGGGGAACAGGACAGATATTCTTTGCTAGTAAGCAAACAGTTTGATACTGCATTTGAGGTTGATGCTGTTGCTGCTGGAAGCTCAGTAGTTCTTGGAAATGAAGCCACAGAAGGAACGGTGGGAGCTTAGAGGTGCTGCTCTACTTAGCCAGAATCGCTTTTTGTAATCACTTTGAGTTTGGGTGGACCATCTATTGAGGAAAAACAAAATGCTGAACACCAGGTTCTGTGCAGAAAGGCAATTCTACCTCCCGTGCCATTCAGTGCAGTGGGGAACAGCTTTGGCTCCACATTCTGCCATTGAGCGCACACACTATAAACTTCGGGAATTATGACATATCAGGTTACAGTTTTATTTTCCGTTTGGAACACCTTGAAATTTCTAGGACAGCAGTTGTTTTGCATCCCATTCAGACGTCTCCTGCTTTGAAGTGACAGACATCATACTTCTTTTCATGAAGATGTTGCATTTATAGTTTTTGCCTTTACCTTTTTCACAGAAAAGATGCTCAGTCTGGAATGTGCACTTGGAAGGCAATCTAAGGGGGACACTTCAAAATATACAGTACTTAAGCAAAACCAGAACTCTTAGTTTCTGACCTTGTCAACACATACTTTTACAAGCACACATCCTTGTGCAGTTGGGCAATTTCGCTGAGGTCAGTGAGTCTTCTTACCCTGAACGTTACCCTTGCATACCTAGCTGGCTTGGTTCATGTTTCTAAAAAGGCTTCTTGGGGCTTATCTTTGCTGAAGTATGTTGTAGCTTCAGTGCTACTCTTCAGTCAGATCTGCTTTCACGCTGCCCACCTCCACTGCTGCATTACTCTATCTTAATTTTAACCTGGCTAAACCTTAACCTATAGCTCAAGGTAGAGCAACCGATATGTTGTGGAAGCAAATCTTACATTCTGGGCATGTGCAGGGCTATTTCATAGCCTGATTATTCATATTCAAGCTAGGCTCAAGAGGGGTTGTTCTGAGCGTGGAGAAATTCAAACTAAGTGAAAAGCATATCCTCCAAGACATTTAGCAAATGGCATGTTGCTTTACATGCTGGAGGGTCATAAATTAAAGTGTCATTATTCTGTCCTGGGCTCAGCTCACAGGATTTCTTTCAGATCGATTTTTGGTATATATATATATTTTTATTTTTTTTTTTTTGGATGGAGAAAGGAATCCCATTTAGGTGGAGGGAGGTCAGCTGGTGTGTGAGGTGCTGGGCAGGGAGCTGCTGAGACTGCTGAGCTCCCCAGCTGCCCCCCCCATCCTCGTAAGAGGTTGTATGGGGCAGCAGAGGACTGGTGAGCTGTAATTCCTACAAAGCATTTTATGTATTATACAGTCAAAATTTATGAGAATCCTAACCCCATCAAGTGCTCCCAATAAATTCAGGACTTCAAATGGGTGTTTTCTATGTAAATGGAAAATATATAAATTTTAACAATTTAATTGCTGTGTCTGTGTGTTGATACGGATGAGCAAGCTGTCATCTGCTTTGTGACACTCACCCTGAAGCTCTGTTTTGGCTGTATCTTCTTACTGATCCCAATTAAGGTGAGATCAGAAAAAACAGAGGATTACTGGAGAGGTCAGTGGCAGGAGTCTCCCGTCAAAAGACACCATCATTTTCTGTACCTGAGCTAATAAACAGCCTATTAATTAGTGCATGTTTAGAATAAACTAGATCCAGTTTTGCCTCACTACAAAGATGCAGGAGGACTTTAGTTTTGTTTCTCTCCAAAGCGCTCTAAACCTCAGATAAATCATCTTGAGTCAGCATTCAAGGCTCAGATAAAGAGGCATCCCTCTTTCTCCTCTGCTTTGCACACAAGTGTCCCCGCTAGGAGAGCTGCACCCCCCGTGTGCCGAGGGAGCCCTGGGCAGGGGGCGGTGGGTCGGCCCCTCTCAGCCGGCTCTGCCCTGCCGCATCGCCCCAGTGTGCCAAGGGCCACCAGCCTCTCCTTGTGCTAGCCCACAGGCTATCCCGGTGCCAGCTCGGGCTAGAAAAATATAATGAGGACATGTAAGTGTGTCTGCTGTCACTGCCACAGTCCCCGCTGCCTCTCCTCCCAGAGAGGAGGTTGGAGCCCCCTTCTAGAGCACAGGCTTCTGTTTCTCGTTGAGCGAAATGGGTGCAAATGGGAACTAAATGCAAAACGTTTGCCCTCGTCCCTGTACTTCATAGCTTGCTGACATCTGTTTTGCTTTGCTCCCAAGAAGACCCTGACGGTGTTCTTGTGGCAAGGTGAACCTTGGCATTCCCAGAGTGTCTCAGACCTGGATCTAGCTCTGGCTGATGGCACCATTTTTCCGTTAAGGATGGTTTTAAATTTCTCCACCACACGAGAAGGTGGTGTTAACGATGCGTAAGTGGGAAACGTTTTAGAAGAACATTCTACTGAACAGAGACCAGGCTAATGCAATTCTGGTGGCAGCCACCAAGCTTGAGCAGACTTGCTGCAGGTGTTTTGTCCTTGCCAGTGTTTTTACTCCTCTGGCCAGCCTACAGCGGTGCTGTGCAAAGGACTAGGTGGTGGCACACTGGCACTCAGCTCCGGCATAGTGAAAGAACTTGGGTATCAAAGCGTTTTTTGTGCTGTGATTAAAGAAAAACCAAACCCACACCTCCCCTGGAGATGGTCTGTGCAGAGGCTGGCTGATGCTGATGCTTAGGTGGTACGAGCTGGTACCAGTATAGGGATAGGACAGAAAAGCCAGACTGGTTCCATCCTCCTGCTCTGGTCCCTCACTGGCATAGCTGTGCGCACTGAGACCTGAGCAAAGGGAAGCAGGCACAAGCTGTGGAAACTTTAGGGTACGTGCCCCTCTGAGGATCACATCCTGGAGCCAGGCACCACAGAACATGTGTGGATCTGACTCCTGGTGAGTGGGTACAGCGTGTTGCAGCCACAGCTCCCATCCATGGCCTCCTTGGGCTGTCGCTCCGCTGCTGGATAGCTGTAGTTTGTAGACATCCCTGCAGATGGAGCAGAAAGGAGAGGCAATAACCGTGCTGATGTGAAATGGAACTTTCTGCCTTTGCAGGTTCCCAGAGACGGAGGCTTATCCCAGCTTTATCACTTGATACCGCTTCCCCAGCAAGGAAGCCTGCCAACAGCCCCGGGGTCCGCTGGGTGGATGGACCCCTGCGAAGTGGGCAGAGGGGGCTGGGGGAGCCCTTTGAGATCAAAGTCTATGAGATAGATGATGTGGAGAGGCTCCAGCGACGACGAGGTGGTGACAGCAAGGTGAGTGCAATCCATATAACATCTCCTTCCTCCTGGAGGGTGTGAGAGGGAGAGCACAGATTATGCAGTCAGAAATGTGCAGTGTTGTATATGGTTAATTCAACAGGCAGCAAAACCTATTATCTCATTTAAGACAGTTATGACTCACATTGTGGCTTCTTCTGTGGCAGCTAACCGACTTTGGTACCTTGTGGTTTTGCCCCTTGCTTATATTCTTGGTGGATGCTGTGCTCCAGCACCTTGTCACATCTGTCTGTCAAGGCAGCGATGGAGCCCAAAGAGCTTTGATGGTGTTCTTTTCAGGATAGCTAATGTCCTCTCTCTAACAGAGTGGGTCCTGCCAACCTCAGGCCTCCAAATTTACAGGATCAGGGAACTGCAAAGGTCAGCTTTTGAAAGGTACGATTGGGAAGATGATCTGAGGTTGGTGGAATAGCACCAGTTTTAAAGTAACTGTGGATACAGGCTATTATTAAAGGCACTTTTTCTTCCAACCCCTGTCACTTGGTCAGGCTGTTTGTGATGTTCTCTGATGTGATTTTGTATGGAGAAAATCATCACCAACAAGGGTGGGGTTTCCCCTGCACTTTACCCACATGGCACGTTTGTCTACAGAGCAGAAGGCAGAGTAGTGTTGTGATCTTCACACGGGCTCGGAGGAGGATAGTTCTGCTGTTGGGAGTGCTCCCACGCTAGCCAGGGTACCACAGCCCTCACCAGGGGCTCACTTACCGCACACCTTGATGGATGCCACCCCTCCGAGGTCATGCAAGGCCAGACTGGGTGTCTCCAGCCAGCCCCGCACCCTGTGCCGTTACTATGCCCTCTATGTTTGCAGAAAATATATCTTCTCAATTAATGATTGTGAATTGCTAGAGCTTTCCATAACATTCCCTTTGTTTAAGGATGTTTTAAATTTGATATTGCTGCTAGTTCTTGTATTTTATGACTGCTGCATTTCTGATGCGCCAAGCACAGAGATGTATTTAGGGTTTTAACACAATGCATTAAAACACAAAACATTGCAGCGATGGATGTCCTTCTCCCAAGAGCTTAGCTTTTCTTAGCCAAACTTCTGGTGACAAGAACCAGAAAAGTTTTGCTTACAGTTAATCTGATTTCAAGATGCTGCCTGGTATTATTATGGCTTATTATGAACTATCATTGCAAAGTCTCCAAAGCCCACTGGTGGAAAACATCAAAACCAAACAAAAGCAATAAAAAGAAAACAGGTGATGGATGATTTCATGTAGTGATTCATACTCTTCCACAGTAAATGGCTCATTGTCAGTATTGTTGATAGGAGGATATTTGACTCAATGGATCTGGGTATTTCTTCTCCTCTTCACCTATTCCTTTCTCACTCCTTGTTTCTGGTTGGCAGGAGGTGATATGTTTCAATGCCAAGCTGAAAATCCTGGAGCATCGCCAGCAGAGAATTGCTGAGGTCAAGGCCAAGTATGAGTGGTTAATGAGAGAACTGGAGGTGACCAAACAGTACCTGATGCTGGACCCTAATAAATGGCTCAGTGAATGTAAGGACATCATTTTATTGCCTGGACTCACAGGTGTCCTTTGGTGTAGTCAATGGAGGGGTGACAGAAGAAGGGAGCAGAAATATTTGCTAAGAATGAGATGTAAGCCACTGTGTTTGTAAACTAAAATAAACTGACATATGACCTAAGGGCAAGTTTTAGATTGACTGTATTTCTAGAACTAGTCCCTATAATTCTTATTAAATGTTGACAGTAGAACTGAGCGATCCTTTTTGCCTGAGAGCTGAATCTTGAAATGGTACAGCATTGTGGTGCTGATTATTGCCATTGGTAGATTAATGTTCATGCATTTCAGTCCACAGCTCCTGAAAATGAGATTTTTCTTCTTCTTTTTTTTTTTTTTTTTTCCCCTCAGATCACTCAGACATGAGCACTATTATAAATCTGCTCTCCTACCACAAAATAACACTGTGGAGCAAACTTGTCCCTTGACACCAGTGGGCTTACATGAAAAATTAATTTGGCCCATTTTTTTATAACTCTAGATGTGTAAAGTTCAGACAGCTTAAAGAGCATTCGCATTCAAATGAAGGAGGACCTCAACACCTCAAAGGAAAAAAGACAGAGAGTACTGCCATAATTGTACAACAATTTTTATTATTAGCCAGTAGGTGAATTCATATCAAAGAGTCTAGAAAATAAGTACTGCTGGGTCTGAAGGTGAATCAGCGCTGTCTCTCCCACCACCCAGCAGTGGGTTTGGCTGCTTTTCCCAGCTCTGTGTTTTCTTTCCCACAGTTGATCTGGAGCAGGTATTTGAGCTGGATTCTCTGGAATACCTGGAGGCCCTGGAATGTGTTACTGAGCGATTGGAAAACCGTGTCAACTTCTGCAAGGCCCACCTCATGATGATCACCTGTTTCGACATCACCTCCAGACGCCGATAAAGTATGAACCTCGAGAGAATTCCGATGCGCATCTCTGTCATCCTCCTTTTCCCTTCTGAATAGCATCCCAAAGAAAACAGAATGAGGATGAAGGTTGGAGTCAAGTCTCAACTGTGTGTATGAGAGATTTGCTATACTATACGGAAGAGTAGCATTAAATAAAACAGGACAAGCATGAAACATGGAGATATAAGGTTGTTGATTCTCTTAGCCTAAAAGAGCACTTTGAGGAACCTTTAAGGACATGTCTGTAAATAAGAACTGCTGGCAGAAGACACTTCTTTCCCTGCGTTAGCTGAGGGAGGAGGAAAGATGGTTGTAGGACTTCCATTGAGAGGTTCATTAAAAGAAAACCTATCCAGAAAAACTGTTTAAGTGCCTTGCAAATCTTTATTATCCAAACATTTATGTTCATACTTTATTGTGTACAGATGGTGCTAGTCAAGAAAAGAAAAAGGAAAAAAAACAAACACACTTTTGAAATGTATTTACAGCTTGTTTTTCTCTTGGTGTTTTCTCCTATTTCAGACTTGCTGTTTCTAAGTAACTTGTGTTTGTAGAGATATTTCCTAATCAGTACAACATATGAATAAATGTTAACTGTCTTTTCTTGTTACCAGAGTAAGGCCACTCAAAGAGAAATTCTGCTTTCCCAGATGACACAAAAAATATTTCTAGCACTGCATAAGGTTTGCTTTCATGTTCTTCTGTACTATCTCACATGCTGGAGGACACAGTAATTTTCCCAGCCTGTAGGTTCTGCAATGTATGAGACAGGAGAAGTGACCTTACCACAAAGTAAATATCTTTCCCATTTCATCCAGCCCTCATAACTTGTTTTCTTTTTCATATATTTTTAACTTCATACTAGCTAGAGTTATGGATCAGGAGGAGCTTTTATCCTAATCCCCTTTTCTGGTGCTAGTAACTTGCTGGAAAATTACTGTTTAGGCAGTGAGGTCCCATGCTTTTTAGTCCAAAAATAAGTGATGTATTCTGTCTTTCTTTCTTAAGACTATGACTGATAAAAAACAGCTTCACCTCTTTTTGACATATACCACTGCAGAAGATGTTTTGGCAGCTTTCGGTCACTGGCCCAGTCTGTCTGTAGTCACAGATGTACCTGAGAAGTGCAGGCTCTGCTTAGCTCAGCACATCTAGAAGTAAACCAGGTCGGGAGTGAACGGTCATAGCACTTCGGGCATGTTGGCTACAGCATTTTCCTTACCAGCCCTCCAGTACTGAAGCCATGGTAAAATTCACACTGACATCAAAAGGACGAGAGTCTGTCCCTCAATGCACATCTAAATGTTCTACTTGTTTGCCTCTTTATCTACAAAACGGTATGTGGGAGGGAACATCCCTCATGTTTCTTAAAGGGATGTGTGAAATCTGCATTTTAATTACATATGAGCATGAAGAATTATTTTGTTTAATTGGGTTTCTTCTTCTTCTGTATTGAAACAAGCCCATTAACACAAATTCCTCTCTCACAGTTGTCTTACCCTCCTGTTGCTTATGAGAAAATAAGAGCATCATTTAATATATACTCATTATGCATCAGTTTACTGCTGCACTTAAATGCAACTCTTCTTTTACCTGCACCATCCTATTAATGCCATCTTACAATATTCCAAGCAGCAAGTCCCAATGGAAATACAAACCTACAAAAATACTTAATAGATTTTCTAGCAGTTAGCTGAAAAAAAGTGCTGTAAAAAAAAAGAAAAAAAAGAAAAAAACTTTTATATGGTTTTATTTTCTTTTAGTACTCTACAACTTGTAATAACAAATCTTATTCATCCTATTAGCCTTGTCACTGGATTTTGTAGGAGATTCTTCTTACATTCTGTAGGATTATTTGGAGGAAAAAAGGGTCCTACATGAAAATCGCTTTCTAGCCTGTTCCACAGCATTCTCCTATTATGAAATTTAAATTCCGAGTAAGTATCAAAGACATAGATCTGATCTCTCTAACTCTTCTCTCTCAAGGCAAAAACAACCTCTGAAAAAGTCCCCCAAACAGCACGACTGAGCTAGCTTTGTTTCTCTTTGCAATAATGCTGGTAGCACTTGCCGTGTGTTGGTTCTGCCAAGGCCATCTTCTCCACAGAGCCCCATGAATTCCGTACAGCTCCACGGGAATCGCCCCTGTGGTTTTGTGCTGGATGAAGATGTAGCACCCTGGGGATATGGACTGCATCCCTCTTGATGGGCTTAGTCCAGGGAGCCCCAGATACACATTGCCGGGTCACCCCCTCCCCACCCCCGGGTGGCTTTTACATCCAGCCGCCACCTCTCACTCCCCTGCATCCCCAGGCAGGTCTGTACCGCTCACCCCGTGCTGCTGGGCTAAGCCTGCCTCCTGGGCCATACCCTCACCTGCAAGGAAACCCCGATCCCTCCCCACCAGCCAAGCTCTGCACATGACATTAAATATTGCCTTCTTTAAGCTTAAGCATTCCTGAAGGCGTGTTTGCTGGAAGGTGGGTGTTGGGTAACTGGGATGCTGCCTTCTTCCTCTGCTGAAAACAAGCAGCCCAAAATGGGCATACTGGGCGCCCTGGGGACCTGCGGCGAGATGCTAAATGTCAAGCGGTACAGTAAAAGTAAATATACACTTGATAGAAGGTGGAATCCGAGCAAATAGTGCACGTACAGAATGCATTATTAACAAGAGATGCCCTCTCACATAGTCTGGGACTTACACAGAAGTGCTGATGTTTCTATAAATCAAGTGGACACGTTTCAGAGGTGTTGTAAAATATCTAGTATTACGTGTAATATTCGCCAGCATAATTAACTCAATTATTCATTGTCTCTAGATTTAGTACCTCTGTGGATTAGGAAGCATAGCAAAAAGCCTGTCTTTCTAGCCATCATTTTAAATACTAAGAGCATATGTTTGCCCTGTTTATCATGATGGACCAAAAGGATTCCTGAAACCAAATGGATTATGCCAAGGATGGACTTGTCACACTGAAAGTTATGTACTAACTGAGGAGAATCACAGTTCCCACAAATATTTTATTTCTGAGGACTTAATTAGATTAGCCATTAACATTCCCATCATCTACCAGTATTCATATCCTAAAAACCATACTTACTCTCGCTTTTTTGACTTTCTGTCAGCGCAGTTCAGAATCTGCCACTATATTGTGGTGGGTTTATGAATAAAAGAGAATGAAAATGTATGGAGATTGAACACCTCTGAAATGTTTTCTTGTTGAAAATAGCTTTTTACTACAGAATTGATATTGTTATACTTCAAATAGCTGCAAAACAGATCATTAAAAGCATCAGGACGCTGTTATGAAATTGATTGTAGTCTACAGGAGCCAGAGTTTTACAGAAGATCCATACACTTCTGCAAGTCGCTCAGGAAGTCCCGTTCCTTAAGGAATTGCCAGCATAATGCTGGTTTTATGCTGATTTTCTAGAAGACACCAAGTTGCCCTGAATACACAAAAGCAACAGGAGTGTAATGCTTAATTATTTGCATATTCACATGTCAATCATATTTCCCTGGGACGGCTTTAGTAGGAAACAGCAGTGTTACCATCGTTAGGTTTGAGGGTTAGCTCTTTGTTAAGAACTCACCAGTTCTTCATCGTCAGGTTGTGAAGAGGCTGGGGACACCCGAGCTGCTCCGCATGGCCACTGCACGGGCATGGACACAGGGGTCTCCGGCTGAGAACTGCTCCTCTGGGCACACATGGACCTTATTTACACAGGCGGCAGGACTTGCCCCACAGCTACAAATTCGAGCAAAGCCTTGGAGCGGAGAGTGTGGCTGTGACATGGACCCAGGCATCCCACCGGTCTGCGTGAGGGCTCGCAGCAGGCAGAAAGCCACGGGTTGCCCATCCACTGATGCCAGGTGCCGGTTCACTTCGTATCCCTGAGGATGTGGGAAAGCCCCGATTCCTGGTGGGCTTGTCATAACAACACGTGTCTTCTGCTACGCACGCCTTGTATTTGCCTCAAAATGATTCCCTGTCAATTAATTTGGATTGAAGCGATCTAGAGTGTTATTCCATACCAAGGCAAGGAAGCAAAGTGATGCTCAGGATCTTCGCAACGGATCTGTTCTCATCTCACCTGCACTCCTATAGCTGAGACACAATTCAGAGGCAGGAGAGTTATAGCAGAGTAAACCCAGTTGGGAAGAAAAGGAAAAATAATCCACCTGCTATTTCTTTGGGTATTTACCGTGCTACTAGTTATATAGTTGAACAATATGCTTCTCTTACCTATTTGATACCCCCTTGCTTTGCGTGAGGGCCACACACAGGTCTGTCATGGAACATCTACTGGCTTCCATCCAGTCTTGGAGGCTCCCACTGCTGTACAACCTGACTTCTGAAACTTGCAGCTCCGTAAAACAGTAACTGGTAAAAAGCAGCAGCGTGATCCCCTGACATGAAGCAGGCTGAGTGGGAGCTGCAGGTAATGTACAGAAAAGGATGAAAGATACACATTGGTATTTTTTTCTTTAATCTCTGCACATGGCAATTACAGAGGCAGAAAGCTGGAAGTGATGTTGGAGTAATGCACATCAAGTCCCAAGCTTGCTCACAGGATAAGCTCAGTCCATCTTGAGGTGATTTTTTTTTTTTTTTTCATTTATCTTGATGATATGGTTTGTCTTAAAATAGAGACTGTTATGTGTGGCACAGAATTAAAATTTTATGACAGCTGAAGGATGTAGACTCCTGTACAAACATCACCTTCTACAAATGTTTCTAATTTCCTTGCTTCTTTTTTTCTGAGCTAAAAATAACTGTAACCATGAGGCATATATACATACAGACAAAGGTATATACACACAGCCTGAGAGAGACAGCCCCCTCACATGGCACTGTGGGCAGCTGGCACAGATGTGCACTAACGGCAACAACACCACTTCCCCTTCCACTGCCAAGGAACACCTATAAAACCTTTCTCCTTGCACTCCCCAGCATGAAGCTGACTTAGGACACACTATAGGGAAAACGTATGCTTGAAACACTTTTGAAGGCTTCTTCTAAAGGTCCTTTCTTCCCCACATTCTTTGGTCTCCAAGCCAAGCTGCTGCAGTGCCCATGTAGAGCCTGTCATTGAAACGTTCAAGCCCGTAAAAGTAATCCAAATAAACCACTCTGTATTTCAGGGTGTCATGAATTAAAGGCAAGATAGTTTACAATCACAGCTGTTAAATGTAAAACAATTTGAATAAAAAAATAAATAAGTTTCTGCATATGCATGAGGCATACAGCATAGTTATATCAACTGAAAGCCTGGACTCATTGCTGTCTATGAGAGAAAGCTTGCTGTCTAGTCGTAATAGCTTTAAAATTGTTACTTGAAGCTTCTGCACTGCCAAAGCAAATAAGATTCTCATAAACCCGAGGTTTTGTGACCCCCTGAAGCCAGTTCAAATGAGAGGGACAGTTGCACAGCATCAGGGATACACCAGCTCACTGCAGAGATCAAAGCATTCATATTGCTGGGTACCAACAGGCGTGGTGATGACCAGAAAGACGCTACTTCTCCAACCCACTGGGCAACATACCTTGCTTAATCCTGATGTCCTCACAGTCTTTGCTTTGTTCCAACACCCAGCAGTTTTTGGAGACGCAAGGCTACCCGTTGCTAGCCATCGCAAGATTTGAAACAGGTTTCCAAATAACTATGGCAAACAAAACTGTGAATGATTTGTTAGTGCAAAGTTAATCATCTCTATCTCTTGCATTTATTGTGCGCTCATCCCAGGGTTATCTGAGCTTCCGTCCCTGCACTTGGAAATAATAAACCATTTTATTATTGTCTTTATCTTTTCTTCTTTCTCCTTCTCAAGCCAGCTTAAAAAAAAAAAAAAAAAAAAAAAAAAAGAAAAATCAGTTTCCCTTGAAAACGTAGCACCCTTTTCCCAACCCCATTGAAGTCAATCCAGTTTTTGCCACCAGCTTCACGGACAGCAGACTTGTGCTCACTTAGGCAACATATTTTGAAGCTGACAAAGGGGATGATGATTCTACAAAGAATGGAGGTGCTGAAAGCGAGATAGTAGCATTCACCTATAATATTTCTAACCACCTCCAAAACCCTCCGGGACAGGAAATAAAACACAACTCAAACCATCTTACTTTGAGTGGTCCTACTTCAGTATTGAGCAAACTTTATAACAATGGTAATAAATTGGTGCTTGAGGCAGTTTCAGCTATATTACATATTCTCTATATACTATAGATATTGATGTATTCACCCTCTATATTGTATATGTATGTGTGTGAGTATTTACATATAGCACACATACATATATGTTTTATGTATGCATAGATACTAACTTTTCTATGTTTTACTTCCTTTCCTCCCATAGCTGAAACTGCTGGTTACTAACATCCACATCATATTCTATGTATGAAGGATATAATTTATTTGTAAACTCAGGATGTTCTTGTTTTATAGAGTTGCTTGTATTTTATAATTTATTTACACATCATGGTTGGAAATGCTTATCTAAGTGCTATGCATTGAAGTGTATGTTTGCTAAATCCATTTCACACTGTCTGTGGCTATGTTCTTTCTCATTATAACAGTGGTATAAAATAGGGCTAAGGAGGAGACAAACTGATGGATATAGAACTTCTGCTGGTCCCACCAGTGGGTAATTCCAGAAGAGGATGTATCAGTAGTAGATATATATATTTTATCAACTAAATCTTATGGAGAAAAAAAAATAGAAAAAGAAAGAACAGCATGAGGACAAGTTCAAAATGTGGAAAGTCACAGCCATTTCCAAGTTGGTCAACGAATGCATTGAGCCTTTTGCCATTAAAATTGTAAAGTTTATTGTTTGCTGGCTAAAAAAATATCCCTTTTGTGGTATCTGAGGTGTGAAACATTGTCAAAAATATGATGTCTGGAAAAGAAAATCAAACTATAGTGGCATTAAATGTTTACTTTTATCTTACCAATATACCTGCCTCCTCCTCCTGACTATTTCACTTTGGATGAGAGCATTTAGGACACGGCAGAGAAGACAGTGCCTTTGACTCACGAGAGGATGTGTCACTGTAATATGGAGGGTGAGCAAGATCAAACCTGAAAATAAAACCACCAAAGGGGTTCTACTCAGCGAGTATTGCTGGGAAGCAAATTCACCAGAAAACGGTAAGGAATGTCAGGGTTTGCTAATAATGACAGAAATATCACAACCAAGCATAGCACCATTAGCTTCTGCCCTGCTGCTGTCCAGAAACAGAAAAAAACCCACCGTCACTCAGCCTGAACGGGTCAGGCTCGTACTCGTACACAGGGGTTACACATTCATGCCTCCCTGTGTTAGCAGCGACTGCTCTGCCTGCACCTGTGAGCAAGGGGAAAACCTGAGACCAAACAAATGATAAAAATGTGTTTGTAGATAATTTTTTTTTTTTGGCAATCTCTAGTAATTGCATGAGATTTCCCTTGGCCACCATGCATATATATATATATATATTATATATATATATATATATAACACAATGTATGAGTCATGAAAAGAGTTTGTGTCCATTCCTGAAGACACACTTCTCTCGGAGAGGTGCTGGGGGCAGGTTCAGCCAGCCCCTGAGCTTCTGCCAAGGTGTGTCGATACCTGCTCACCTCCTGCAGTGTGTGGTGCTCCCTGCTGATAATTAAGGCAGCACCTCACTTGCAGGGCAAGATGGGAATTAGCTCTCTGGGCAAATCTGAAAAGCTCACTGACACCTGGGTAAGCCCTGATAAGGCCATTGTGTTCTTCCTGTTGGAAGAAAACAACTAGTCTTCTTTCTTGTGGGGAAGACAAAAAAGGAAATTTTTTAAAACCTCCTTTAAGACACATCGTATGCCAGCAGATGATTCCCTGGTATTCCCTCCTTTAGGAGGGACACATCAGTGTGCGAGGCAGCTGGATATTTGGTTGACAGTCTGGTGAGCATTTAAACCAGCCCTTTCTTCTCCCTTGTTGCCACACCAGCTCAGTGGCAGGGCTGGCAGGCTCGGTGGCAGGGGATGCAGTCGTCTACAGTGACCAGGTCTTCCAAATGAAAAATATCCCAGCGGCTATGGAGGCAAAGGGCAGCACTTAGCGAGATGGTGTGTTGGCAGGGAGGAGGGAGTCTCCTCTCCTTCCTCCTCTTCTTCCTCCTCTCCCTGCAGCTAATGCTGTGACTCCAGCGCTGCCTTAGCTGTTGCCCCTGGGCCAGTGAATTTGCATGCTGGTGCCCCTCCACAGGAGCTGTAAATTAAGACAAACAGCCATTTCTCTCGTCTGTGGGCTGCTCAGAATAGCTCTGATTTGCTCTAAAGAGCTAAAAGGCTTATTGCCTATTTTTGAGGTAATTTATCTTCATTGCTGTTATCATGCAGCCGCATGAGTATTAAAGTGCCTTACAGTGACAAAACCAGAGAAAAATGGGTTCGTGCAAGTCCTAGACTTTGTCTAAGGCCAAGCTGGTGGTGAGGAGCTCTATATGAGCTGAAAACAAAACCGATTGGCTCTTGGTCCATTCTGAAGCCTTACAGACCTCTGTGCTACGCACCTCTGGATTGGGACAAGGCTGCCAGGAGAGGTTTCGGGCATGGAGCGAAAGCAGGGGCTCATGCCTGGCAAAAGGCTGGTGTCCTTATGAGACCTGCTTGAAATCATTGGCACCTCTTGCAAGCTAATGCCCTAGCCATGACTGTCTTAACTTGGCTTTAAAACCAGTAACTTGCCAGGCTAAACATCAGGAGAGGGTTTAAGATGGAAACTTGACTGGCCTCACCTCCTTGCGGGGTCCTGAACAAGCTCCCCAACTACTGGTAAAGCAGGAGAAGGAGGAGTTGCTCAGGCTGGATCCTCTCCCACATCTGCCCGCAAACCACTGGGGCTCCCGGGACCTCAGGCTCATTTTGGCTGGTAGCATCCTGGAAGGTGCTGAGGAGGGAGAGGAGCAAGAAAATTCAGCAGCCCCCAGTCTCTCGGATGAACACAAAGTTAATGTTTAGTTCCTCTAGCAAAAGCCATCTGTAACTGGATTTTAAGTTTTATGGTATCTGCTAGTGTTCCTGACGGTTGCCAATCTGGCAGTTTTGGAAGCTGACATCTGCTATTTAACCACTGAGCAATGCTATACTGGCTGTGACCACACAAACGTGCTACATGGCTCAAAGACCATTTTCATAACCTCCAAAAGCAAGTAGGTGGCTTGGAGGTCCTACCCACTCTCCCTTCGAGACCAACCCTGGCAAAAGCCAGCTTGGGAAAAGCTCCAAGATGGCCAAAACTGGTCCATCCCCAGTGGATGCCTGTATCCAGGGACAAGACCTGCAGTCATTTTCATACATGTTTACGTGCATCTCATCTGTGGACACATTGCATGGGTTTGGCATCCATGTTTTGCCTCAGATTGCCGGTTTCATGCCAACCCACTGGCAGCTGAATGTATGCAGCTGTGTGTGTCTGGCACACATTCATATTTCCATTTCTATCTCCTAGAGAGCCAAGTACAGCATGGGTATGGTTGGCAGGGCTCGGGGTTTGCTGCGGGGAGGACGGCTCATACCTCCAGCGATGGAGGGCCTTTGTCACTCACTTTAAAAGGAGCAGGGGCTGTCCCAGTCCCTGCCTCATCCCCGCTCAGCTTCATTCTCTGAATGACGGGAAATCAGGGAGATGGGAGAAAACCTGACGTTTTCCTCTGTTTAGTTCGTTAAAAGATAAATTACTGATTGTAGTTATAATAAAGGAGCGAGGAGGGGAGCACACAAGCCACCCTGCTCGCTGGGTTGTGCTCTGGAATCCTCCACACCGGTGCCGTTGGATGCTCTGCACCGCCCAGCACGGCCCCTTGCAGCCTGCCCCTTGCAGCTTGCTTAAAGCAAGCGTGCCCAGCGGTGCTGGAGGAGTAGCAGTGCTTTTCCCCTGCCCTTGTCCTTCAGTGCCCATCCCTGCATGGTGCCCAGCTCACTCCTCTCTCTGTGCTGGACCTGGATGCCCAGGGGCACAGCTCCGAAGGGAGTAACGGCAGCTGCGGGAAGATTCACAGCCCTGTTTTTATTAAAGTGCAAGCTGCCTGCTCCAAACCCACATTTGATGGAAACCTCGCAATACCCAGCAAGCGGCACCACGGGAGCCAAGCAAGACACTGTAAACATAATTTTCTCCTAATTTCCAAGGACAATGGCAGGCATTGCAATTATGCAAATAATGAGAAAGGGAACAGTTTGGCTCCTGGCCTTGCGGCTGGTGACTCCTGCTGCTCCCGCGGGCTGGCGTAGCTGGGACTCACGCCGGCCCTCAGTTTCCAGAAGCTCAAAGAACATTTCTGAAGGTTATACATAAAGCCATTAAGATGCTGTGAAATCCACAGAAAAGGTTCTGGGCAGCCTCTAAGCCTCGGCGTTGCAGACTTTACATCCATGGGACTTTATTCTCCCTGCTGGCCAGGCCAAAACAGCAGGAGCACCAACCCCAGCCTGCTCCACAACTGGCACTGCAGTGGCACAAAGTGGGCTGCGGAGCGGGATGGTCCCAGGAACAACACTGTGGGCATGCTAAATACAGCCCTCACCTAGCAAGAGGGCTTGGCCCCTGACATCTCTGATGGGGATGCAGGTAATGCGAGAGTACCGGGGCACTGAAACACCCCCACAGGGCAAAAAACTGTTCTGGGGCTGATTGCTCCACCCAGTAACTTCACCTATGCACTCATGGCGCATTCTGTGAAGTATTTATTTCTTGCCCCTCTGAACAATTCCTATCTTGCTTTTATGTCCTGTTAATAGTTTGCTTTCCAGTTTTTTCCATATGTTTGCAACATACGCCGGCCCAAGAGGCAGGCTCCCCAGCTCTCTGTGGCAGGTCAGTGCAGACATCAAGGGCAAGGTGTGTGAGCCCCTCTAGGAAGTCATTGCAAAGCTGCCCTCAGTTTCTCATTAAGATGCTTTCAAGGCTGTTCTGAGCCGGCCATTTTCACCACTGTGTATCACCCAGACACTAGGACAGTGATGTTGCCTGTGCAACAGTGTCCGTGACATGTCCCAGTGCAATGTGGTTACACATTGTAGTAACTGAGGCCAGTGCTACTGGAGCAGGGGGCAGGCAGCGCTACACCACAGAGAGGTGGGATCGAGGGGAAACAAAGAGGGTGGCAAAACCAGTCCCACTTCATGGAGGCGGATGGACACTCACAGACTCGCCAGCAGTGTAAGGGCAGAGCAGCACCGGGTGGGCTGCGGAGAGGATGAACATGACAGCGCCTTGCTCGCCCCTGCAAAGGCACCGAACACACGGTGTCACCGTCTCATTTCCAGATTCATTTCTGGAAGCAGAAACCCACTGGGGCTAGAGCCAAAAAAACCCAAACCCCTATAATCTAGTAGTTATATCAAAGCTATCGATGAAGATTTGGGATGTATTTTCCCTGCCTCAAACAGGAACTTTCAGTGAAATTGACCCTCATGCTAAGACATTTTGACCTCTTCATAAGCTAGCACCATAAAGTGTGGAGGCTGTTACGCTGCCTTATCTCACTGGGATTGTAAACCTTTGAGCTTTAAATTCCCTCTATGACCCTAGACATTATTTCCCAGGCAAGACAGAGTAGAACTTTTTTTTTTTTTTTTTTTTTTTAAAGCACGCAGTAAGGTAACTTGTAATTAAACCCCAAATAACCGGTGTGTTTCAGATGGGAAAGCTGTAAACCCATTTCTCTAAGAAATCACACACCTGACCACATCCCCAAAGCTTTGCTTGGCTGCAAGGTCCTGTCGGCTGGCAAGGAGCTGGGCTGCTTCACGCAGTGAGATTTTGCTGTGAGAAATTTCACGTGGTGCCTGGGGTACCCGGCAGGGCTGGGTGAAGGTGGCACAGGGGCACGGGGGCCAAACCTGGGCATCTCTGCCTGGGAACATCTGCCAGCCGGAGGCAGTTTGGGGTTTCCACCACTTTCCTCTGGCAGCCTGCGTGAGCTTTTTTGTGGGAGTTGCAGATGGCAGAGGGTGTTCAAGCCTGGTAACAACAATATTCGCTTTCCTCAGGTGCCTTTTGCAAATCCTGCCCCTGTGGGCACCCCCAGGCTGCCAAGCCCTGTGCCACAGAACAGCAGCAGCAGCTGAGCCCGGCGCACTCAGGGCTTTAGGGGCAGGTGGCCAGTGCCAGGACTGGCTGGGCTCAACCGGTGCCAGGGAGCGACGGGCACAAAAGAGCTGCCACGATCCAAAGCCAACACAGCAGCTGAAGACTTGTCCTGCTTAACCATTGTTCTCCGACATGCGCCAAGGGTGGAACAGCAAGCTAAGCACTTCCATTCCACTTCAGAATTTATTATTTGTTTGGTTTGGGGTGGTTTTTTTATATAAATTTTTGCTCTCTGTTCCCCCCTCAATAGATGCTGGACACTTGACATCTTGTTACAAGGGTAAAACCTCAACAGCTTGAGAAGTGATGGCCCCTCCTGGGAGGCTGGGTCCCTGGCAGGGCAGGACACCAAGGGGACGGTGAGGAAGGCACCGGTTTCCCTGTGGTGCAGAGCGAGTAAATGGGAAGGTCCCTGCAGCTCCCGAAACGCTCACTGCAGCAGGAGGTAGAGCCTCAACAAGTGTCCCAAGGCACCTTTGTGCTGTGCTGTGAAAAATGCAGTGTGCTCTAGCGCTGGCTTTGGCTTGTTGCTGCATTCCCACACGTGGGAGAAAGGTGTTGGCTGAAGGCATCGTCACACCAGGCAGGAGCAAACCCCTTGTCTTTGCCTCCCTCGGCTCCTCCTTTGGCTCTGGCTTGAATAGAGCTACTTGCCCAGCTGGGTGACGCTCTGACAGAGCTCAGTCAAGAGCAAAGCGGTGCAGGTTAAAGCCCCCCGAGCCATGGGCTAGGTTGGAGTCAGTCTGTAGGTCTGCAGAGCTCTAGACTTTTCTGCAGCTCTGCAAACACCGACCAGAGGCTTGTCAGCAAAAGGGCCTTTTTCCAAGTAACGAGCAGGACCAGTTCCTCCCTCCCACCACCCAATAACCATCATTTCTTGTGACTTAGCAGCAGGTTTCAAAGGGTTGTTCCACAGCAGAGATGTTGCTCTGTTGATGAACTTCACCACCTTGGAAGGACACGTTTTGCCAAGGCTTTAGACTGAAATGGTAAAACAAGCAGCTTTGTGGCCTGAGTGCATCACAGTCACATTACATGGCTTGCACGAAGAGCTTTGGGGCTCTGATGAAATTAATTTGGACAATGCCCATCTGAAGGATTTTTATCCATCTTCCCATCTGCCAGCCATAAAGCAAGGCGGCATCCTTGCCTGTGGCTGGCGGGCTGCCCCATCCCAGACTTTGGATCAGCATTCCTCTGGTCTTTGCAGCAAATACAAAATCGGATTTTTGTCTATTTTTCACAAATTATGTAACAGTCCCCACAGAAAACATTTGGTAAGGATGAAAAAAACCATGTCTTTGTACACCCTCATTGCACTGACCTTTCAAAATGCCATTATTTACTAGTGTGTTCAGCCACAGATGTTCAGAAATTAACATTCCCAACTTGTGACAGAGAATTACCCTCATTCAGCATTCCTGTTAGCATGATGGGGAACATCACACCCCAGTAACAGTGTTTGGATCCCAGCTCTACATTGGGAATAAGCTGGGTGCAAGACGTTGATGACATTAAAGAGAACAGAAATCCAGACGCTGCCAGTCCCTCACTGAAGACTTTCTCCCCAGAGCTTGACGTGACTTTGTAAAGGAGACTGAAGCACAACAGGGCCCTGGCGTCCTAATGGGAGAATGGGATTGCCTAGGAGAAGCAGAAGCGACCCCCCAGCAACGACTGCTCCCTTCCACGCAGTCCCCATCACCTCAGCTACTCCAGTTCCCAGACCACCAGCTGTCCCTCACCCCTGTGCAGACCACCACAGGCACGGAGATCAATTCCTCCCCACAGCCGTGTGATGCTGCGACTCTCCCCAAAGACCACCCACCTTTCCACCCTTCGCTGTGGGCTCCTGCCAGCGGGAGGGATGGCAGCTCCGTGACTTTGCAACACATCACTTGGGTGTCCCCAGCGGGCAAGGGACAGCACAGGGCGGATCAGGCCAGACCTCTCCTCTACCTGTGTCATCAAGGGATGCTTACCACCACACCTGGCACCTACTGCAAGGGGAAGGCAATATTAAAAATGCTTCATCAAAAGGAGCTTCATTAAAAGTGAGCAGGCAACTACAGCACAGAGCAGAGCACAGGGCCTGGGGGAGGGGAAGAGTGGAGCTCCACTAATTTTCTCATCAGACGCCCTTCTCTATTACCGTCTCCTGGCTCCTGCTCTGAAAGTCAAGTGGAATTGTCAAGAGGAATCACCTGTGATTTAAAGTGCAGTTTTCCTCCAAGAGGAATGTAAAATTGCCACCTTCCGATTCAGAGCCTCTAGGGAGCAGGAATCAGAGCCGTCGAATTGGAGGGGCGGAGGCAGAGAACACTGCTCATCCCTCTGGTCTGCCAGCCCCCCTAAAGCAGTGACAGGGGGGCAGGACCCCTGCCCCCAGGTAAGGACACCAGCCAGCATCCGAGCCCAGGAGACAGAGGGCAACTGCAAGCAAAGAGGAGGCTGTGTGGTCATCCCCTCCCTGCTGTCTTGGGGGCAAAGAAATCAGAAGAGATGGTGCTCTGCCCCGATTTAGGCATCTTTGGAGTTAAAAAGGACTCGGGCAGGATGGTTCAGCCCTGGTCTCTTGCTGAGCCCCACCAGAACACTGTTAACAAGGGGCTGGGCGGTCTGAGAATACAGCAAAGCCTGTGTGTATGCACGTTTCTGTGCGTGCCCGTCTCTGTAGCTATATAGAGATATATTTAAAAGAAGGTTAATTGGTCTCCTGGGAACTATAAAGAACTTGTTAGGTTCCTCTGTCTGAGCAGCGACTGTACGAAGCCTAATTGCTAAGCCTGAGTTATTCTTTTTTGGGGGGAGGGGAAGGAATCTCTAAGGTCCTTATTAAAACCTACAGAAAGTCTAAGGAATGATGGAATTAGAATTGATTTGTCCAAGTTGATCACGAGTGCAGAGCAAATAAAAACATTGAACTTTCCCCATGAAATACTAATGGGGGTCACATAGGCATGGCTTACACACCACTGTTGTGGGGAGAAACAGAAACCCCCATGCTGCATGGCAAGAACAGCCAACTACAGATTTTCAGGTAAGGCGCATTTTTTATGCTTAGTGCAGGAAAAATACACACTTAGATGTTCTTCTAGGGAGCATTTTCCAAACCAGCCATCTCAAATATATTTTCAGGCTGATTAACTTTGCAGAATCAGAACTGAAAAAGAAAAGGACTTTCCTAAGGGAAAATTTTTATTGATAGGAAGAAGAGAATAGCAATTTAAAAAGAAGGAAAAGAGGAACGCTAGCATGGCTTTGGTCTGAAATACCCAAAGGCATTTGCCTGGTTTTTTGGTTTTGTTTTTTGTGTCTGTTCTTTAGATTTACTGAAGTCCTGTGGGTGGAGACCGAAGAAGCACAGCCTGGGCACGGGCAGCTCACCAGGCTCTGCCCCTGAGCAGCAACTCTGTTGTGGGGGAACTCTCCGGCAACACCTGTGATCATGACAAGTATGGCGATGACAATTCATCCCACAGCCAGCGATGGCAGGAATAGAACAGAGACATTGCGTGTAGCTACAGCGCTGTCACCAGTCAGGACACAGTCATATGGGACATGACTAACGTTTGTATTTTAAAGTACTCGGCGGTATTTTGAGAACTACATTTTCTGTGCCTAGCTCTCCTGCTGTCCTACAAATAATGCACTAAGGGAATGCATATAGACTCTTTAAGCCCTTATAGGTAGGGAAGTGGAGAGGCAGATGCATGGAGAGTGTCACATTCAAGTTTGTTTTGTTTTTTTTTATGAGGAGACATTTCCCAGGGATCAATAATGACAAAGTCCAACTCTGGACACCAGTCTAACCCTGGCTGATTTGCCCAAGGTCAGGCACCATTTCTGGTGCAGCAGGGAAGCCAAACAAGGACTCCACATCCATAACTAAAAGACCTTCCCTCTTCTTGTCTTATGGGAGGTTTATTTCTGAATCAGGAAAAAAAAAATCCTCATAATTGGCACAACCTCTGTGAAAAACAGAACTCAGTTCATTAAAGTCTTGCAGTGACCAGGGACTATTTGGAATATATTGTGCAGGGAAACAGCCTCTGTATTTCATAATTGTGCTATGTAAAAAAAATCACCTGTCTAAGCAAAGCTTAAACAGCCTAGCCATCAGAGAACAGGATTACAGCACGAAGCAGAGAAAGGGCTGAGTAGTGGGCGAGTTTTACATAAACCCACACATGATAGACTCCATAGTCAGCTTGATAGACTCAGGATGGTCAAAGCTTTAAAAAACTGGTTCATTGCATTTTTCTCTCACTGCATTTCTTCTATTTTCCATCACCTCTGCTACACACTACAAGTTCTGTTTGCTGGGGCCTGGAGAGTTTTTACTTCCAACATCAGGTCAGTACACCTTGAGGGGTACGGACATGGGGAATTACACCATGCTTAAAGAAACAGCACAGTTTAGGTTTTTTTTTTTTAAGACAGTTTTGTTCAAGTGGAATCTATTTTTCTTAGCAAACTATATAACCCCCCATGTTTTTCTCCTGTGTTTTGGTACCACTTTTCTTCCAAACAGATACTGCAATGCAGTTCAACTCCCTCTAACTAAAAGCTAACATCATCGCTCCTGGAGTAATTTAAGGGACAACAACAAATCAAATGTAACTCAAAATGTGTGCCTAAAACTTGAGGTGAACCCTAATTACCATTGCTTTCCAAAAAGGCACTGGAAAAGTCTCTGACCAGCTGGAAGCAAGCAGCAAGCCTGCCAGCATTACTGATAACATTGCTGTCTGCCTCTTTCTGACTTCAGCATCTTTATCTTAGCAAGCTGATACCACCTGAAAAATTTGACAGATATTATTCATGAAGACCAAAACATGATGTCTGTACAAAGACAACTCCAGCTACTAAGTCCAAGCTAAAAAAATAAGATTACTTGATTTGAAATGAGTGCTTATCTAATGTTCCTTCCTTGCTGGCATGCTTGCTGGCTACCGCACTTCCAAATGATGCCTTTAGCTAAATCCCTCTGCAGTCACCAGCCAGCTTTCTTTGCAGAAAACAGGCTGGAGTGGGACCACTGGGAGAGAAAATCTGCCCACAACAACCTCCCAGGGCAGTATCAGCAGCTCCACCAGCAGCATCAGTGCATGTGAATGGCCAAGGGAAACCACTCAGTAAATGACTGAGAACAACCAGAAAACCTGACTTTTTCCCTTGACCCAGCTGAAAGCAATGCAAGTTTTCCATCAACAGTGATGAATCTAAAGCATGAATTACGCCCCCGTAGTACAGAGCCTGTGCAGCCCAGCCCCGAGCGGGCGGCCAGGCAACGTGGTGGTGCCCTCAGGACCCGGAGCCAGAAACCGGAGCCACAGAGCAGCCTGAGGACCGTTCGGTTCCTCAGTTGCTCACTGGGCTACTGATCACTCTCCCACAGCCCTACACACATGGCAGCACATACATGGCACTCCGCAGCCAACACAGCACCCTCTTGCTCCATTTCCCCCAGTCACCGAACTGCTTTGCTTGTACATTTTCTCTAAGCATCTACTACAGAAACAGAGAAAATACCAGCATGGGGTTGTCCTTCAGCATGATGTAACGTGGCCTTTCTCATCTGACATCAGGTAATTCTGTCCACCCCCCCCGCACCCACCCTTCCCTGCTATCGTGCCCGAGGATTTGAGGTGCCCTGGTACCAGCAGCCCCCGGGAGCAGTGCTGCCGGTCACACACCCAGACGTGCCTGCACACATCACCATGCAGGCAAAACTAGCAAGCTGCAACAAGGCTTTACTGTGGGTCAAATTCTACTGTCCATAAGTCCAGCTGCTGCCACTCAAGGTTATTCTCCACTGTCCACATTGTTTCTCCAGCTTCCAGAGGTCACACCACACTCCTCCTTCTCTCTGCTTCATCCAGGGCCTCTTTCCTCCAAAACCACACACCCCTCCCCTCAGTCCTATTTAACCACTTAGCAGGAACAAGCTACAGCTGCACATTGTCCACGTTAATTAACCCACTGCCTTTGAAGCATGGCCACAGCTGTATATTATCAATGTCAATCAACCCCCCTTCATTCCTCTACAGGCGCACCCGAGAGCTGGTGGGCCATTCCCCAATATCTGCTGCACAAACTAATGCATCACCTTAGCTTATGCTCTGGGTCCCTTCCATTTGCACATCTTAGATATGTAATCATCAAACATAAGCATCACCCTTATACAAAAATCACATATATTCTAATATGCACAATGCCCCTTTAAAACCAGATAATAGCTCTTTAATGCTGGGTACCCCTCCAATTTACTGACTGGCCATCAGCGATGCCAGTACCTCATCAGAAATCCCAATAAATACAAAGGTCTGACCTTTTCCCCCACCCAAGCAGTGAATTTCTGCGAGGATTATTGCACTTCTTGGGTGGCTGATACGACTTGGCCTCTGGCACGAAGCCACGCTACGTACTCCAGAAATGCACTGCATTTCATAGGTTATTGCTTGCACATTACTGCCGGGCAAGTGAATGCTCCATACGCTGGAACAAATTCAAACGCCTTGCAAGGAGATATCTTCCTCAGCGTTGGCATTCTCGTGATGTGGTAGGAAATTATGCCCAGAGTGTTCATTTTCTTTTTAAATGTGTTCTCATCTCATAATAATTAATGGTGTCAAGTTACTGGTGTGAAAAGAGCCTGACTTTCCAACAACGATGGATTAATGAAATAACAGTCATGGCTGGAGTAGCAGCAATAAATTGTTAAGAGAGGGGTGATACACCTGAAGTGATACTTTCAAAGGCCTTAAATTATTTAGGTTTCAATGTTCCTCATAAATGTTTGGCTTTTGTTAGCATTTGTTTCTCTGTTAAAAAAGGAAGTCAGAAGCTCTGGCAAGAACAAGTCTTTCGCTGAGGAGCGTGGAGAACTGGGGTGCCCGTGTTTTCCAAGGCATCCTTCTCTCCCCCAGATATGACCTCCCAAGTCAGCGGTCGTCCACCTGTAGGTCTCAGAGCTTCACTGTTTGGGGAAGTGAAATCCAAAGCCCACAGGCTCAGAAAGGTCTAGAAACCACACCACAGAGCTCACAGATTCACATCTCGCTCTTCTAAGAAGCAACATGAAGTGAGAAAATCTGGAAGTAGTCAAAACAGGGAGAAAACAGAGTAAGCAATTTCCACATAGATACACTTTTGATTAAATTTTTTATTCAATCCATTTTAATATTCAGTATTATAACATATGAAATGCAAGAAGAAGAGGTACAGAGCCCTGCAGATATATTGGCAGGGAGGAAAAATCTCATTTAGAACATTGGGAAACTTACTTGATGTCAAAAAGCACTGGATCAGGCTTTTGGAAACCACACCTAAGAGCAAGGCAAAGGGAAAAAATATATTCTTTATATTTATAATGTGTCTGACACAAGTTCCTTAACTGCTGGCAGAAACTGTATAAAAAATTGACCGCTGATAGCAATGAATTTGTATCACTTCATAACTGATGAAGACTTCGTATGCATTTCCCAATACTTATCATCAATTAAATTAGGTGTTGTAAATTGATAATTAGGTATGGTCAATTAGATTGTTTGGTAGAAAACTGCAGATATTCCTCCAAACATCAACTCAATTCATATCATACGGCAAAACTAATACTAAACATTTTTGTAAAGCAAGTAGGGCCTAATGAAAAGACACCAAAATCCTCAAGAAGCTTCCCAATGCAATGAAAAGCATTTGATTTCCTTTTTCCTTGAATATTTTCTTTTCCAGACCAGAGGTTATCGTTGCTGTACCCTCATGATGGCCTCACACTGTTCCTTTATCTCCATCAGGGCTTGCATCAGGCTGTGATCTGGCCCGTGGGTCACCTTCATGATGTTATAGGCCTTGAGGAGACAACAGAAGGGACAAGTTAGTCACCGTGCGGATCCAGCAGAGGGGCTGGGCCCTGCAGTGGGGCAGGGGTGTAGGTACGGCCCCTCGGGCGGCTGGCAGCGGGGGACTGGATTGCATGGCACAGCAGAGACAGGAGTGAAGCATCCCCAAGTGTGTAATGCTTTGTCCTTGATAAGGGAGGAGACACCAACACATTAATATTCTTAGGTGTTAAAGCCCACAAAAAGGTTGCAAAGATGGATGTTTGGAATAGTAAAGCAACTGAGGCATGAAGGCCATTTTAAGACTGGTCAACTACAGCATGCAAGGTTTTGATGCGTTATTTAAAAGACGGCTGTGATGTTTATAATGTTAGTAGCCTCAAAATCCTGTAAACAGAAATGGACGAATGCTTAACCAACAGGATAAAAAGTGCCTGAATTGTATCAGGAGAAACTATGCACAGCACCAAACAAATGAGTGAGAAACTATGCACAGCACCAAACAAATGAGTGCATCAATAGTTTCACTCTGCAAAGGCACGCAGGGGAATGGGTCTTTGCAGCTTTTCCCAGGGATTATTTTCTCTGTGTATTTGTCACCTGCCATAGCTAGGCCAATTTACACTCGCTGATATTGCCTGTAGTGCTGCTGATTCCCTGCCACCGATACATCTGAAATGTTCTTTGCCCAGCTCATGTTATGTTTAGATCATCACTTTTCATATGACATTTCTGCTTCGTCCTTCTATTAAATTCCTCCTGCAAGGAGAGAAATACCAGATGGAAATGGATGCAGCACTTCTGAAGAAAGAACAAGGAAGCTAGAAGTGTACTGGCAAGAGAAAAAGACATCAGAAATTTTTCCTCATCCCAAACTGAGGAATTGCTAAAAACTAAATGCAGCCTGTGTTTCAATGGGTTCCTGGTCCAGTCAACGGACAAAATTCAGCTAAATCAGCTTTGGACTGCAGAAAAAGGTTCTTTTTGGAATCAAATGTTGAGGTAGGGGCCTCATTTAAATTGGAAAGGTAAAGACGAAAACAAATGTATCCTTTAGTGGAATGAATGAAAGCCTACTTCCAAATTCTAGAGACTGGAAAGCATATGGAAATTCTAGCACAGTTTATTTTTGCTTCGAGTTAGTTGATCCTTAAAAGAAGAGGGAGGCAGCAACAGATTGAAAGAACAAGTTGAAACAGCAGTCAAAACAAATCAGAGTGTGCAAGGAGCTCTAAAGAGAGTCAAGCATGTTCTGAGTTACCACAATGCCTTACCAGTGAATGATAAAACACTCAGTTAAACAGAACAATGGAAATGCTTTCATCACCCTTAGAAATGCCTCAGAAACGTGAAATAAAATCAGAAATCCTTAATCTTTTCATATTTCTAGTTTAGCAGAAATACAAAGCTGCTCATGCTTTTCTATAATGTCTGCAAGTAAGTCATAATTACACTCACTGAAAAGACTACCTGAGTTGTTCTTAGTGTTCTGCTTTTCCTAATTTAACATGCTGGGGAAATGTTGTAAAGAATAGATCAATGAAGTATTTCAACATAGTGGAGTGTGAGATATTAAGCTGTACAGGAGCTTTCCCTCCCCCCCCCCCCCCCCCCCCCAATAAAAAATTGAAAAGTATTGCAAAAAAGCAAGAATAAAAGCCAGTCCTTCCCTGGAAGAAACAGTGGGATGGAGAAAGATGAATGCTTGCGTGGTGTACAAATCCTTGGCTGGAGCAGAACAGGATAGCTGCAGGTGGGATGCCATGTGTGCTGCAGTGTAGCTGCACCCAGGCTAACTGGGAAGGGGCAGGACCACCCCAGGGCAAAGTGGCCAGGTGAACTGGCCGTGGATCCAGCCACACGTGGTGCACAGTGCTTGCATGCCCTGGTCAAGAAAGCTGATGGCTTTATTGTCAATGATGGATGCTAAGGGCTGTGCACCTGGATACATCTCAGTCACAGCACCGGGGCACCTGACCCTGCTCTTCAGCCCACATACAGGACAGAGGTCAGTGACAGACCCTGATGCACAGCTAGAGGTGCCCATATGGATATGCCTCTGTTAAAAGGCAAAAATCCCTTCTATCAAACCTAATCTTGAAATAATGCTAGCACTGCTGACGTCTCTTTTGCCTCCAACATTTCCTTTCTATTTCCTTTCTTTCTTCAGTCTGGCAGATAAATGCACCCAGGCTTCATCTTTTTGTTTCCTCAGGGAGAAAATCATTCTCATGCAATGTACTGTCTCTACACTGCAGTGCCAGTCAGAACCAGCTGCATCAAAGTTAGAATAGCAATGACTTCTGTAATCCCCACATTAAACCGGCATTAAGTTATGTAGCTGTTTTTGCAAAGGTCAAAGCAAAACTGGGGATAATTCCACCTCCAAAGCAAGGAATCGTTTTAGTGGGCAGAAGTAGGAACATGTAGGCTCCCCGAGCACTCCCCTGCCCTCCTAAATCACACAGCTAACCAGCGCAGTCGAGGCAGAGCAGAGTCTTGTGGTCTGTGCGGCCTTCCTCTCAGCTAAAAAGAACAAATCTAATTACAAAAAACTACAGTAATCGCAAGACAGCAACACAGGCCACAGTGTCATCAACCACATACCGTCTCCCTGAAGAATATCAGACCCATTAGATTAGCGGGACGGCTGTTGCTCCACGAATGCAAACGAAACGCTGCGCAGCCGTTTGTACCTGATTTGCATGGGGATGGAGCAGGATGCCTGTCACCACAGCTGCGGGAACCGCCAGCAGATGCAGGACAGCACCGCTCCATCACCGGGAAAGCAGAGAAGGCTAGCGCGTGGGGGGGAGTACCCGGGGGTCTCCATCCCTCTTGATCGAGGGGGATTCCTATGCCTTACTAAAGCAGGAGTAGGAAAAGCCAAAAGCATCACAGTTACTATCAAGCATGGCCGGTCAACAATTCAGCGTTTGAAGAAAATAAAAAGAGAAAGGGGATTTCTTTTCAGTGTTGCTGTGAAACCTAGGAGGCATTTAAACCCAATTCCCGTGCTTTTTGCCCCCACACCAGGGATTACAGTAAGAAGGGGAATTATATGGTAGCTATTGCAGGACTTCATGAGACAAGATGGCTATGCCCATAAGCTCATGGGAGGACAAAGGTGCTTCTGCGACCGAGCCAGCCGAGTGCAGGGCCCGCGGGGGGCCTGGCCGGTCCGTGCTGCACACGTGTGCACCCTCCTGCCTGCCCCATCCCCACCAGCCACCGCTCAGTGGCTGGGCACCCTGCCCGCAGTGCATGGGTACAGGCAGCCACCGCCACCCAGGGGATGGAGCAGCAGCCCTGACACCACGTCGTGGCACTCGGCGGCGTGCTTCCAGGGCATGGCACGGCACGGCACGGCACCGCATGGCACAGCACGGCACTCATCAGCGTTCTTCCAGGGCACAGCACGTCACGGCACTTGTCGGCATGCTTCCAGGGCACGGCACTCAGAACGAAGTCGTCTCCTTGAATCCAAGCCTTCCCCACTGCACCCTGCTTGCCTTCCCAAACCGACTCCGGCTCTACTCAGGGGGTGGCAACCAAGCGGGTGACCTTATGGTGCGGTGAAGGTAGCAAACGACGCCTAACAAATATCTGTGCTAAGGAGCACAGCTCAGGACTGATCCGGACACTTGCTAGGGGCTCCCCAGAGCCCCAGAGATGCAGCCCCATCCTGGCTCCTGCAGAAGTGCCGCCTCCCGGCAGAGAAGCTTCTCCCTTCACAAGACAGCTTGTTGCAACTTTTGTTATTGCCGCTTTTTACAGTCGTTCCAGGCTCTTTAAATTAGGTTTGCCAGACTGGGCTGCAGCTCTGGCCTTTTGCTGACAAAGGTTTTCCTGATCTATAATTCCATTTGTCCTCCCACCATTACATCTTTCATATATATATGTCTATAAATTTAAAGATAATACATTGGTTGTACAATAAACCAAGGGCTACCTTCAGGTTTTATTCCAGAAGCGGAGTATTGCCTCTCTGTAACATTTCTCTTTCCAAAACCTGGCAAATTAGATTCTGCCGGGTCTAATATACTTTTGGGGGGTGATTTCTTTTTAATAGGTAACACAAAGCACTCCATATTATTTAAGCCTTCCTTGGGGGTGCAGGGAAGAGAGCTAAACCCAAAGGGCACTAAGAGTAAGGGGGTTCGTTTTTGGGTGGTACAGAGGGCGGCAGTAGGGGCTGGGCTGCAGAGCTGGGTATGAATTGCTGCTGGGCTGACCGGACCGTGCATCTGATGCGGAAGCTGTCGGTCCCCAGCACTCCGAGGCTGTGCCTGATTAAACAGGATTTATATGTGAGGTGAATTTCACTCAGAGCTCAATTCCTCTGCACCTTCCACATCCTTCTCCTTAATGCCACACTGAAATTAGCCTGACGAGGATTCCAATGGGGTGCTGCTATTCAGTGTCAGAGTGCATTAAGAAGAGTAATGAAGCGGAGAAGGTAATCGAGTTTCTGCTCTGAGCATGTGGCATGCTCTGTTGACACATCTAATCACAAAGGGCCAGGCTGGGTTCTCAGATAACTCTAGGGTATTAGCTGAGCTAAGAAGGACACAGACCTGTTGGAGCAAGTCTGGAGGAGGGCCACGAAGATGATCAAGGGGCTGGAGCAGCTCCACTGTGAAGACAGGCTGGGAGAGCTGGGGTTAATTCAGCGTGGAGAAGAGAAGGCTCCGGGGGCACCTTATAACAGCCACCCCGGTACCTAACAGGGGATGACAAGAAAGCTGGAGAGGGAATTTTTACAAGGGTATGTAGTGACAGGGCAAGGGAGAGTGGCTTTAAACTGAAAGTGGGTAGATTTAGATTAGATACTCGGAAGAAATTCTTCACTGTGGGGGTGGTGATGCACTGGCACAGGCTGCCCAGAGCAGCTGTGGATGCCCCATCCCTGGCAGTGTCCAAGGCCAGGCTGGACGGGGCTGGGAGCAACCTGGGCTGGTGGCAGGTGTCCCTGCCCATGGCGGGGGTTTGGAGAAGGGTGAGCTTTAAGGTCCCTTCCAACCCAAACCATTCTATGATTCTACACTAGGAATCACATCCTTTATTTCCAACAAACTGGGAATTATATCTTGCTCTGATTTGTTGTAGTGTAGACAGCAATGAAGAGAATCAGTTTCCTATCTCATCCTACGCTTACAAATTGCATCGAGATATAGGATGACAAGAAGCTTTTCTCAGCTGTGCTCCCAGAGAGTGGGAGTTCGGTCTCCCAGTCTCACACATGTGGGTGGAAACGGGGAGAGGCTCTGCAGGGAACAGGCAAAACCACAACAGGATGAGTTTGTACATGGTTCTGCGTCTCAGCTGTAAAGCACTTACTGCATCCTTGCGGACCAGTAATGGCTTGGAGACCACAGCCAGAGGTGCACTGAGGTATGGCATAGAATGGTAAGCAGCATCTTATTCTCCCTTTTCAGGGAAAAAGGAGATCACAGCTTGAAAAAGGGGTTTTCATTAGGCATTGCTTAGTATTTGAAGAATAATACAGTAGCAATCTGGCTTGCAATGAGCAACTCCTTCACTACAAACATCCGAAACCCCATCACAACCTCCACCTTCACTGACAAGCAGCATTCAGATCTCTCTAGAGGATTCACTCCAGTTTAATTTAGTCAGTATCACATTAGAAATGCAATTAGAAGAATGCCTGTTGATATATTGTGGCAGCAGCAATGCAAATAGAAGCTTCTCTGACTGGGGTCTCGCTCTACCTCCTGAAAAGGAAAGTCTGAATGTTTGGAAATTATAAATATTACGGGGGAAATAGCAGAGCAGATTACCTGGCATATGACAGATATATGACTTACTTCTGAATAATGCATGGAAAATAGAATTGATTACTCTTCCATCTGCTCTTTAATGATCAGAATTGGCCATAATTTAAGTTAAATATATCAAGTGAAGATTTAAGTTACCAAGACTTAGTAAGACTGGCATCGTATTAAATACTAGTTTATTATTTCAACATGTGGAAAGTATCAGTTCTTCAGCTTGCATAATTAATCGGGTGTTGCAAACAAATAGATATGGGGGTTGAAAAAAGTAAGTACAAAATACTAAGTTATCTAGAGAAGCATGACAGATGTTAACTTCATAGGGGATCCAGGCAGGAGTGAAACTCACTTCTCCCCCACAGCCCCAGTGCAGACACCCATTCCCTTCCATCCCCAGCAGCTGCCCTACCTCTTTGCCACAAGACTAGCTGTCCATGCAAGCGTGCACCTTAACCATCGGGGGGACACAGCCAGCTTCTGCACTTCTTTCCAAAACTGGGGCCAGCGCTGGGGCCTGCTCCTGCCCAGCAGCAGTGGGCCAGTAGCTGGGCCAGGTGGCTTTCTGCAGCACCAGCCAAGGTGACGAGGAGCCACTGCCAGGCACTGGAGGTGGGCTGAGAGACGAGAGGTGGAACCGCCTGGAGCATGTACTGTCCTCAGGCCAAGCTGACCACAAGACAATCAATAATACAAGGGAATAAAAGCCTAAGATATCTCTGAGGGGAACTGGGGGCAGCACATCTTCCAAGGGGAGAAAAACACCCTAGCAGTGATTGAGGGCTTGAGATGGGAAGCAAGTGAGAGCCTGCATCCTGAGAACATGTTACACATGGAAGGGGATTCTTCAACGTATTTAAGATGATACCAACAGCAATATAACAGCAGGATAAATGAAAGCCTGAGGTAGGAGGAAATTAATATAAAAGTCAGCTCAGGTACAAGAGGGATGGCTTAAAGCTGAAATGTAACTAGCAAAGCACCAGCTGCAAAAAGAGATCAAAGAAGGGAAAGATGATGATATAGAAATAGGAGGGATCAGGAAGCCTGCCTGTTGATTTGAGTGTGGCTCACAATAAAATACAAGCATTAAAGGTAAAGTTCTCCAATCTGAAATCACAGATCCCTGATAGGGAATAAGGAGGGTAAGAAACTGCAGCTCTGCTCCTGTTCTTGCACTGTCAGTACTCCCAGACTCACTTTGCTATGGCAAGGAGGACAGTGTGAGGCACTGAGATATTTTTATCTCTTCGGATCTAATAGTAATTTTTCATCCAGGCACCTCTGAGCTATCAAACTGTAATTAGCAGTGACTGATGCTGGAAGAAGTCGGTGCCTGAAACACTGAGCAACAGTGACCCGTCACCGCACTCAGCTGCAGCCTGTGGAGACACCGCTGATGGAAAAAGCAGTGAGGAGTATGCAAAGGCACAAGGGACAGTCAGAGCAGAAGTGGGGGACACAGACAGCAGGTTCAGGGGAAGGAGGGAGGGGGACAGAAGAAAGCTGACAATACTGACCTGTTTCAAAGTCTCCAGTGCCTGAGGAAACATGTCCTGACTGTACTGCAGTTTGCCCACTCGCATCAGCTGGACAGCCCTCAGCGGATGGAAACCAGGATAATACAAGCTGCAGAGAAAAAGGAGGAAAAAGTCCGTGTCAGCTCTCACCTTCACAGTCACTGCCTCTGCTGAGAGCTATTAGGGTGGGACTGCAAAGTCATTGTGAATGTTAATAAGGTACTCAGAGAAAATTAGCTGCACTACTGAGAAGCATGAAATACTGACGGGAATTAGCAAATTATTACTCTCCATCTCAGAGGAATGCCTTTAACATTATCCTGTTAGAAAGTGACGGGAGTGGGATTATTTAATTCGCTACTGTTGGAGAATACAATAGCATTTACTGTACTTAGTGTTGCAAACAGAGGTCGTTCACAATCTCAGGTCTCTGGAGAGGTATAATTTTAAGAGGAAGCTTCAGCAAGGAACCCAGTTCTGGATCCTCCAAGATGAAGGAGAGGGACTGCAGGGAATGCAGGTACCTAACACCAAGGCCACTGTTTCTGAGGGTTTGCTTGCTGCTCCTCGCTGTGGAAAGAACTGATGCTGCGTGCCCAAGGGTACATCTCAGCCTTGGCTCGTGCATCTAGACAAGGCATCTGCTAGTGTGAGGACACGCTCCCATTCTTAATTAATTTCGCAGAGGCAGAGGTTTTCCATCAATCTCGCTGGAGTTAATAAAGACAGAACTATGCTCTCCTTCTTTCTAGGAAGTAGATTGAGAGCAATGTCATTATTCATTCCTCTGCAGATGCTCTTGAAATGTCCATGCTTTCATGGTGACCACTCTGCATTTCCAAATCCTGCTGGCCTTTGGCTCACAACACCTGGACCTCAGCCCAGCCCTGTGCCCGAGCTGTGGCGGGCACGGCATCTCAGAAGAGCAACCTGGGGGCTACAGAAAGCTGTGGATGTGACTTGCCTGGAACTGGTCAGCAGGAAATACGAGGTGAAGGGACACACCTGGATGTTACATCACTTGAAAAAGATCTTATATTTCTTTTGCCTAACTACACAAATCAAAGAATAAAAGTCTTAAGCACACTTACTGAAGACAAACACCCTATCCGATCAAACAGCATTTCACTTCCTCAAGTACACCGGTGTGCTTGAGGACTGTCTAAAAAAATACAGAATTTGTCACGACTGCAGGAAGAAGAGCCAATAAGCTTCCTAAAATCTGCTCTTTGAAGAATTTGGTTTTGTGTTTACCCCAAACCTACCATCATCGGACTTCAGGGGAATTGCTAATGAATGAAACCACTGCAGTCTGAAGGACACTTAAACCTGCATGAGTATGATTAAATGCATGCTGGGACATTAAACGATGTAAATTTGTACAGTGCAGAGGAATCTTCTGATAAATCTGTGTGGCAATGAATGAGTTATCTTTCTCCATTACTTTTCAGTAATGAAAATGCAAACACGATTAAACACAAGTAATTGTTTAAATGGCTATGTATCTGGCTGTCCTTCCAAATCTCAAATGAAGATGTGTAAACATCATGGAAAATGTTTTCACACCCAAAAATCCCTTTTCTGCTGATCTGACGCAGTTTCAGTGAAGACAAACAGAAACACATGGGAAGCATGCCTGGCAGGATCTCAGAAGCAACAGCTCCTGGTCTGCCAAAGCCTCTCATGAAGCAACAGAAACCAACTCCTCAATGAGAATAATCCATCCTGCATTGCCACCAGCATCACCCACTCAGCCCCCCTGTGGGATGCAGTTCAAGAAGGCTGGAGGGCCAGCGGGCCAGAGAGCAGAAAAATGGTAGCGCTTATCTCGGTCCAACCCGACCACTCAGGAGCTTCAAGGATCTGGTTAAACAAACACCAGAAAATTATCAGTAGGTTTAGTTTTAGATTTTGTTTCTGGTTATTGTACCAGTTAACATGGTGCTATCTGCTACTAGTTGAATAGGGAAAAAATGCAACTAAGTGACAGGTTTTGGTGTGAATTAGCAAAGAGCAACAGAAATTGCAGCGCTAACACAGCACAAATGGGAGTAGTGAGCACGTGCACAACTTAGTAAAAATTGCAAAAAAGTGATGCCTATACGATTGTGTACTTCTGCCCTCACCTGTGGCTGCTGAAAAGGAAGGAGTTAAATGGTCGTTCCCTCTCCTCTGGGCCACAGAAATGCCAGGATGCCCGGGGCAAAGATCACAGTCACAAGAGGAGCCAGGAAGGCAAAGACTTTTGCAGGAGATAACTCATCTTTGCAGTCCCCACTAGACTGTCTCTGCTGTACCCTGACAGGTCTGGTTCTTTTCCTACTGCTCCTTCACAGCCTCTTCACATCTCCTTCATTTCACACCTTTCATCCTTTCAACCACCTTTTTCATGTCTCTCATGTTCCTCTCCCTCCTGAATAACCAGCTCCATCCAAAATGCCAACAGGAACAGGGAACCTGGGCTGTGCCTTGCCTGCAGCCACCTCAGGGATGGCAGCTCACACAGACAAATCTAGGCTATATTTTCGTTCAGCAACGTGGCACCTGCTAAACATCACCTGGGCCCATCAGAATTCAGAACCTGCCCCTCCATGCAAACAGGTTTCTTTCCATACATTCACCTGCAGTCAGTAAAGATTTAGCATTGTGGTATATGCAATATTGGAGAAAACAGGCAGCAATTCAGCAGTGTCAGGCCCTCAGCCCGGACTACCGGCCATAAACTAAAGCACGTGAAAATTTAAGATGAAGACACAGAAGGAGTAAGTGTGAAATGAAGAACCCTGTGTTCATAAATATTTACAAAGCTGTTTTACTGAGCTGATTTATACTCTGATCTTATGCATGTACATAGTTATATTTGGCAAGCCTTACAACTGACATTTGAAACAACTGTTTGTTATCATATTCTAGAATAAATCTATTAAACTTTGGAACACCTTTTGTGGAAGCACATCCATTGAGTGAGTTTACTAGAGAAATGCAGACAGCTTGCGGCTCTTCTGGGAGACGTGTAAGTGAGAAAAATGCTGCTGGCTTCTCCCAGGCATTCCTAGGATTCAGTATTATGAAAAACTGGCATGGCAGAAAGGACTAAAAAGCAGTGTCAGGTACTTGTGAGCCAATTTATTATCCCCACACATTGCTCTGAACAAAGCCAAGTGGATAAATTTAAGAATAAGGGAGACATTTACCAGCCAAGGAACTGGTACCTAAAGACTGTCAGCAAGAGACTAAGACAGCTATAGAGAAATACATGCTGTGAAACACGTTACAGCGTGGGTAGAGTAGGAATTCAATCTGAAAAGGATTTTATGAGATTTACCAGGACCTGAGGGACAGGAAGGGGAACAGTAACATATTGAAAGCTGAAATAAAGATAGTTCCGTGGAGTGATGTTTCCTGGCCCTTGGCACTGGTCAATGCTCAGTAGCTCGCTTGCAAAGAGAGATTAAACAGAATACAACAGCTAACAAGTAAAGCTGCGCTGTAAACAAGAGAATTGGAGGAGGCTGAGAAAGAGCTGTACATTTTGTGTCACATTTTCTGCTTATATAAGGCAGCACAGCTTTGTTTCCATCTATGACCAACAACATCCATGCTGGCTTGTGCCTCCAGCCTGTCCTCCTGCCTATCGATGGGTCCCCCCATTTCAGTGTCATCTGCAAACCACACAGAAGTGCCTTCTGTCACCTCCTCCAGGTCATCGATAAAGATGTTAAACAGGACGAGTCCCAGGACAGACCCCCATGGTACCTCACTGCTATTGGCACCCAGACAGGTATGACCCAACAGCCAGACCCTCTCACGCTCACCACCCAACCAATTCTCCACCTGTCATCTAGCGCTCTACTCACCTGGACTGTAACACCCTAACTTGGGTGTTACCTCCCTGATCTTCTCGACTTTGCAAAGATAACGGTGAGCAAGCTGGCCAGCTCTCCCAACACCTTTGCTGGAGGTAGCCATCAGGTCTGATGTGTTTGTAGGGGTCACACGCTCCCAGGTAATCCCTGGCTCAACCTTTCTTCTGGGATGTGCCTGGGAGACGTCATAGGTGAGCAGTGGAGCAAAGGCGGCACCGTCTAGCTTACTGTGCAAAACCTCAAAAGGAAGCTATTTCCTAGTCACCGGGTAGCTTGCACCAGTGCTTCACTGTTCCAGGCACCAGCAGTTCCTGCATTTCAGTCACAAAATACAAGGATTCCAATTTTCACTAGGCAAAGACACGTCCCAGACTTTGTAAAGCAATATCTGCTTCTAACACACCATGAAATCAATAGCTCCTCTTTGTAATTCATCTACAAGGTTTGCCTTGATTAACCCCCAGAGCAGTTGCTGATCACATATTTTATAAAGAAAAAAATATTTTTATTCAGTCTATATATTAGCTCTGAATCTCTCCAAGCAATCCCTTGAGTTCTCATGTAAAGGAAAATGTAAAGAAGACAAGCCTTGACAAATTTTAGCCAGTTCCTCCTATTTCTTAGTACTGTAGTTCCATTAATTCCACTCAACTTATCTCCCATTACAGGGTAAATAATGAGAGCTTTTTTGTTCTCTTGTGAATTAAAGCCTAGTATTAAAAAAAAAAAAAGACTATGCCAAATCACTTCCTTTTCTGATGCCTCATATTTTAAAATAAATAGACGCCTACCATTCCTTGTAAATCAGTCTGTGGGGTTAACATTTACACTGTTGTCTTCAGCCTGACATAATTAGAAGCAGGCAGGATTTATAAAACCTGAAATAAGAGTTTGAAATGGAAATGTTACAAGGCTTTCTAATATGGTGACATGTATAAAGTGATGCTACACCTAACTGTAAATTGCTTCGCAGTACCTTTTAGTGCAAGTAAATATGACAGCATAAAACACATAAAGGGGTTTCAGGAGCCTCAGCAACAGAGAAGGAATTAAGAAGAGGCTCTCGGGCTTCAGCAAAGGTGGTGAGCAGAAAGCAGAGAGGGTGGTGTAAGCCTCACAACAGAAACATACTTGCTACAGCTGGTGGAAATGTCCACCACCAATACAGCACCCACTAAGTTCAACCTTCTCTTCTTTCTCTGACTGCTCAGTATTTGAACACATTAATTAAAGCTGTTCATTGAACTGCAGCCTAGGAATTATTTTTATGTTGTCCAGTTATTTGTTTTTTCGTTATTCAGTGATGTGAGACCGGCCATCTAATTCACATGATATTATTTCTGCTCCTTGGCTGGGATGGTCAATGGGTTCTAAATACGGCAATTATGAGAAACATATTTAGGACAAATTATGATTTGTGCTAAAAAGTATAAAACATTTGGTATCTATCATCATTTCCAGGCAGGAACTAGTTATTTAATGAAACTCGAAGAAATCATGTGCTGTGGGAACATAAGACAGGTGTTCTAAACCGTGCTCAATTAGGAGCTTACAGATCTTAATGGCAATGGTGCTGCTGCTGTTCAGTCTGATCTACACGGAATTTCACCTAGCAATTCCTGCCCCAAAATCAGTAATTTGGGGCTTAAATAGTGCTTAACAAGCAATGTTGTGTTTATGGAAAATGATCTTGAGCAGCTTTATACATAATAACATCAATATTAGTATTTTTTAATAAGCACGAGACTTGTGCAAGAGTTTTGCCTGGAACAGCACAAGGTTACAGGGTTATTTTTGGAGGGAGTGGGAATGTATTATCAGTACTGGACTAAGTGGCTCTGTTTTGCATGTTAAGTATTAGAAGCCTAGTTGGAATTGTAAAATTTCTAAGGGCAATAGATCTATACTAACCTGTGTATAATCTTTAGGGCTCCCTGTGAAAGCCTTCTGAAAGAATACTGGCCTGGCTTCCATGATAATATTGCTTGGAATAATAATGGTGTCAACTTGTTACACTTTCTGGTTTCTCTTCCTCTCTCTTTCTCCCTCTCTTTCTTTTCTTCTCTCAACAATGTTATAATCTCAAAATAAATTCCTATTTATCATGGATAACCAGACAAGCGTGAACCAGTTCAGTACCTTCCCATTCCCCTTACACCTTCTGCAGCATCCGTGCCATTTTGGGAGCAGCAGGCTAAATGCTTTACCTGTGGCAGACCTGATAGACTCCAGCTTCCCTGAAAGGTTTATTGTCCATTTTATCTCCCCATCACTGTGTCTCATGGAGATGATCAAAACATCAGTGAACAGTTTAGTGCTGGGATCGCTCTTTTCTATTTTTTCCCAGATTTGACCTCTCTCACTTGGATTTTGGGATCAGCTCCTCAGCACTAGCTGGGAGGTTTTCCTGGAGGTAACTGCTAGTGCACATCCCTAAAGCATTACAAAAAAGCTTTGCCAGTGATAAGAAGACATTACTATTGTTATTATTATTAGAAAATTTATGCTGGGAAATCTCTAGCAAGCTAAAGCAGGAAAAGTTACTTTCTGGTATTCTTGCATAAAACTATTAATTACCACTAAGAGAATTACTATTCTGGTTTAACCAAATAACAGCAAAAAGTCGGCAACACTTTCTGAGCCAGCTGTGGCCTGATACCACTAGAGATGTGTAGACCTAATGCCACTACTCCAAGTTCACTTGGAAGTCTCCATACTCTTATAATATATCCTGGCTGCACATTTTTGCAGCCTAATTTAAACATGCTCTCTATCTGTGTTATTGCTGTACTGGCAAAACTCTCAGTAACCCCAATATCAAAATTTTTACCAACAACCCCAACTCGGGCACGAGCCTCATGCCACAGAGCACTGAAGAGCACAGCATGGTGGCCCTCGTTCCACGCAGATCAGCCACAAGGCCCAGGCAAATGCAGCAAGAGAAATGTTCCAAAAAAAAATCTCCGGGAAAGCTAGGAGTTGAACCTAGATCTCATTGTAACTTCAGGATGACTTTTGGTTCATGCAGAGCCCGGTTCTTGTGTCTGTGCTGTCTCCTCTATCTGTCTAGCTCTGCCAATCCAAATGAAAACAAATGTAGTTTTACAGGCTTAACAGGCTTGCTGTATTTTGTAAATGAAATGCAGAGGCAGTAACCTTAGTTTAGAAATTTTTGTACCAGACTGCCAACTTATTATTCTGTTTTTTTTATTTATTCTGTCCTCACTCAAGAAATGTCCTGATATTTCAGTGAAACAACTGCCTCTGGAAACAGTGTAGGATTTACATCTGTGAAATTATGGCTCAAAGTATTTCTCATCACATCTGCATCTCATACTGTTCCATTACTATTTGTTTCAGTAATTTAACTGATGTGATCAAATAAGCAATCACACTTCTTAATCGACTGAATTCTCCAGAAATGTTAGCTATCCATCTCAGAAATCATTCCTTTCTGGATGCTGATCATTCTGCCATATTCCTTATGCTGATAATTTACGTCACATTAAAATGGATATTGTTCCAGATGTTGGCTCTGCCAGATTTGAATGATAACTTCAATAAAATGAAGAAGTGGTATAAAATGCAATTTTCATTTTGGCTCTCAATCTGTCTAACAACTCACCCACTTTAAATGCTAACACTGTCTGTTGGAAATGTCCACTTCAAATGTTCTGTCTTCTGGTGTTAAGAGTTGTTAAGGAAAGTAAGTGTGCTCCATCTGGAATGGAAACAGGAAAAGATTTTATATAGATCTTCCCTGTGTCCTGATCTTCAAAACATCTTGTAGCTCTTTGTTTTTTTGTCACAGGTTCACCATCCTTACAGCTGAAGATGGTAGGTAGGATGGGCTGTCGCTGCAGATAGGAACGTACTGTCTCAGCCCTTGCATAACCATAAGAGTAGGAGATTAAAGTCAACAGTTTAGTTCAAAGGATTTATAAAATTATTTTTAAAGCCATACAGAGTATGTTGGAAGAATGCCAGAAAACACAAGAAGTGTAGGGAAGACGGCAGAGGAAGCACGGGAAAGCTAGTTAAAGGGAGCACACATGGGAAGAGAAGCAAAAAACAGAAGGAAAATGTACACCAGAGACACTGTAATTTGTGACAGAGTCCTTGGGGTCACCTTCTCCTCCAGCAGTGAACCTATGACTAGCTGTTGATGTTCAGGAAAACGGCCCACCTTCCACATCCCGTACAGCTGAGAACACAGGCCTGGCTGCAGGTACCAGCGATGCAAGTTCAGACTCCAGTTCTCTTAGAGCAGATCATGGATCTAGAGGTTTGCATGGCCTCTCCAGCCACAGAACCAGAGCGACAGGGGAATGAAAAGCACTGCTGCATCCCTTATGCAAGCTGCATATGACTCTCCTCTGCTTCCCTCTGCTCTGCTGAGTCCCCCCCAGCATCAGAGCCACACACATCCAACTGCTACTGGTGTCGGCAAACTGCAGAGAGGTCGTGTGAGTGCAAACTGCACAAGGGTGGGCGCCGCTGGTGGTACTGATATCTGCAGTGCTGAGCGTCTTCTCTCCACTCACCAGGATCTCAGATGGAAGACCGTTGTGATGCAAAAGACTGATAACGTGAGTTAGATCACTGCTTTAAGCAATAGTATCAAACTTCCTTGTTTCCTTTTCTATTGCGTCTCCAGACAATTCTCCAGAGAAACTGTCTGGTGCAGTGCAATGACTCTCTCTTTAGAGAGATGATGACAAATACCAGTTTCAGACAGGATGGCTGAAATATGGAGACACACAGTCATTTTTCTTATGGTAGCTGTGGGTCAGGAAAGAGTCAAAGCAGCCTGTTGTTCGGCTGGATTTCTGTCACTTTCCACTTCAGGAGACTAGAATTATTGCTATTTTTATTAAAACTTTTTTGTACATACCGATCAGTGTTTTAGTAGGCATTTATACAGACAGTGATGGGTTCTGAAGTAACCTGTATAATTTGGGAAATAGATCTTGGAGTTATACTGGATATTTCTGTGAAAATACCAGCTCTGTGGACATTATAGTCAAAAAAGCAAAACAAATATAAGGATATTTTTTAGGAAAAGAAAACAGAGAAGTGCTGTAAAAATACATCATCCCCTATATCTTGAGTACGGTATGCAATTCTGATCCTGTCTTTCCAAAAGACTTCAGTAGAAAGGTGATGAGGCCAGTTAGAGGCAGTGCAATGAAGGAGTAAACAAATAGACCAGGAGAAGCCTGCAAAAGAAATGAATGTGGAAGGACTTGTTGATGGCTCTACAAAATCACAGGTAGCGTGGAAAAGGCAAATGAGGAATCGCCGCTGTCTTCCAGAATACCCAGAAGGTATCAGCTGAAACCAACTGGCACGTTCAGAACAAATGCAAAGGTGTTCTGTCTCAGACACTAGTTGAGCCATCAGCCTCCTACCTCTAGGCGCAGTGGATTTTTGATCAAAAAGTAAATGGATAACCACATTCAGGTTCTTATTTTCTTCTCCCAATATCTACATTATTTGGCAGGTTACAGTCACACTGTGATCACCAAATCTTCTTCCCTGTCTGCTATTTCCAGATGTTAAGCTTCCAGTTTAAAATGGATGGAAAAGTGAGAAAGGACTCATAGGAAACTCCCTCTTTTTTTTTTTCTTTTTTGATGTCTCACAAAACCTGCCTCTTTCTTACCCAGTTTCTTACCCACCTTATCATTTTTCTGCAAATGACCAACCAGAATGACAGTAACTCTGTAATTCTTCATTACATTCCTCACTGAAGCTTAGTATTTTCCTTCCCTTAGATTATATCATCTTATCAAAAATACAGTCTTCCATGATCCATTTTCAACACAGCTAGAAATTTATAGCATTTTCTATTCCTTTTACTTTCTTCTGTCTTCACAATTTGCCCAAAATCTTTGAGGTGATGGCCCTCTAGTTCCCCCTTCCACAAGTACCATGGGCCTTACTCTTCAGTTGTTCAGTGTCACCTTTGACGTGAGGATGGTCTTTGAGCACCACAGGTACTTTGGAAGCGCAGCGTACCACATCCATAGCCAACAGTGATGCTGAGTGAATACAGAAAGGAATTTGCTCTGCATCCAATTAGCAAGATGGTCTGTTCTGCTTTGTGCTGTCTCCTGCCATCGCTGTTCGCTGAGTAAAGACCTTCTTGTTTGCACTGACACCACAGTGGCATTGAGTTTACCAACAGAATTTCATGTTATGGGAAAAAGTGAGACCAGGGATCTCTACTTTGCCCAACAATCTTCACACCAGCAAGATGCTGGTTCACTGTCACGCCAACAGCAGACATCTGATGCAGTTGGTTGGGTAGTTGTTGAACCTAGTCTCAGCTTTTCCACCTTTAACATGTGAATCCTGATCTGCTCAGTGGAGCTGATATGAGGGCTAAATTCACTTGTGCTTGTGAAGAGTTCTGAGAGTTTAACTATAAGATTCTGAAGAAGTTCAAAATATTAGCACTAGTTCCGAGGAGAACTACAAATACTTGGTAAACTACACAGTTAAAATGTGACAGCTAAATAAGACCATCTGTCTGAACTGGAGAACACTTCCATCCAGTCTCTCAGCTGGCTAGAAAATTTCTTGCATGACCCAAAAGGCATGTAAATTGCACCAGAGTTTCCTAGGAAATAAAACAAGCTGGAAGGAAGGGGAGGGGGAAAATAGCATTCTTTAGTGAGAAAAGGAGACCTGCTATGAACTTTATGAACAGCAATCACGAGCAATAATCACTCCCAGGCTCTACAGTGCTGCCTGAAATGCTGGCTGAATATAAAGGAGAGATTTTTTTTCAGGTAACACCACTATGCCTCTTCATGGCTTGGAAACCGGCATGCAATACTTCAAAAGACCAAGGCATGCTTGAACTCTCTGTTTGTAATTGAAAGTAGCTTGTTCACTGAGCAAGCATTTTTCAAGCAAACCCAGGTTTGCTGTACCCCTTGATTAATGAGTGCATTTGTACCTTGGCAGAATAGGCAGGGGGTAAAAAATTCTTAAGAAAAGATTGCTCGAGGAGGAAATAGATCCGTGAAATGAATATTTCAGTTCACACAAAGTAAAGCAGTTCTCAAGATTTCATGCTTTACATGATAACTCCTATCAGTAGCCAGTTTAGTTTGTGAGCTACTGTCTCCAATGGTGAAATGCAACATGTATGTTACAGATAGCAGAACACCTTATGGCACTTTCCATCGATGTAAACCAGTTTCCAGATGTAAACAATGCCACTGATTCTCATGCTAGATGCACAGACTGCCACGGTTACATCACCTTTTGCTAGTACATGGAACACTATGCTTCTACAGTCTATAAAACAATTTAATGTCAGAATCACAGAATCAAAACTGAGTTTCCAGCGCATTGCTCAGAATGCATAGTACTATGGATTAAAAGATTTTTGTCTCACTTTTTATTCAAACGTTGCTTCCTTCCTATAGTGCTCTGGGACACGGAGTAAAGTTTTATGCCCAGATTTTGGCTCCAAATTATTTGCAATCTCAATCCACCATTTTGTGATCATTTGTTGCCCTAAAAGACTCTGGGATTTTGCAAAATTATACCTAGGCATAGTTACGTGGCCCAGCCACTCGGAGCTTGTTTAGAGCCGTGTGAGATAACAGGTACTCTCCAACTGCCATTTTGCACTGAATTTCCTCAGTACGAGGTTTTGGTTTGTGTTTCTAGATTAGGTCATTGGAGGTTCATGTCCTGACAAGACAAGGATATATTTCTATAGGCAAGATAAGGGATGCACAATTCATTTAAGCTAAAATGCAATGCACTCAGGGACCTACTGACTAAATCTCCAGTGAAAACAGAAATAAAGAGTCCCCAGACTGAAAATACAGGGATATGATACACAGGAACCCAGTTCCCAAAGAATTAGCTAGTTTTCTTCCCACTCAGTGGCTACTGCAGAAAAATACATGATGGGTCTGTTGGAAGGTTAACATTTTCTCCAACCATGGGAGTCCCAGCCCTTGTGAGAAGAGCCATGGAGGGGTGTCTGCCTCTCTGGGCCAGACCACAAGTGCAGTGGCTGAACACGACGCTGAAGAATATGGCCATGATATCACCAGAAAAAAAAATAAACCAAAACCAACCAATAAAAACCCCAAACCCAAACAAAATCCAATTCTGGAAGCTGCACAGGAACCCTGTGGAGTTACTTGCCAGGGACCTGACCAGTCCAGCCCTTCACAATGGTACTTGCTCAGGCACCGGGGGTGGATCAGACATTTCATGTCCAGCTTCCTCTCCCTGGAGGGTGTGGGTAGACACCCATCGGCACCACATCGGACAGGAATTCTCTGAAACAATTGGATGAATGTTTACCTTGCACCCTCTTCACTAGGGGCGGCAGGCACGAAGGGAGAGCTACAACTGCACTATCATGCCTAAAGCACATGACTACATGGCTTGTAGCAGTCTAAAATTACGAAACAGTGAGCAACCGCACTTCCTTCTCAACCAAGTGTGTGGAGGCAATTAGCACAGTGATTTATGGTTGAGTGGAGGAGGGGAAATAAGCAAAAGAAACACATGTGGACTCTATCAAGTACTCTTTTTTTCCTGTCAAATGTTAGTAGTGTCCCACTGAGCTAAAGAGAGACTGTAATGCTTGGCCCACGGTTCCCAGTAGACTATTTCTGTGAAGTGAGACTCACAGGTCTAGCTCAGAAATCAGAGCGAGCATGTTGGGAAGGGCTTCAGCAAGCTCTTGTGCAAGCGCAGCAGAGCTGCCAGCATAGCTTACGTATGGGTCCTCGACTGCTCTCCTCCCGTGTCCCAGGTCATGCCCCTTTGTTGGCTAAACCACTTTGGCATAGTATTTACTATCAGTTTACCATTACACGTATCAGCTGTGTCTGAGGCAGAACCTCCAGTCTATCTCCCAAGTCATTATTTTGAGCCGTAGGAATAGCCCTTTTCTCCCTCTTTGCAGATACTTGTCTGTTTTCTTCCCTGCTTTCCCCTTCTATTTTGTGTACCTTTCTTTCCTGGTTTCTCTATCCTTACCCTTGCATGTTCTTTCACTGTTCTCTATCCTACCAAGTCAGCTTTTTCCCCTCTAACCTCCTAATGCCATCTTTTTGCTCATAATTTTATATTTCTCCACTGCTGGGTCCTGTCTACCTACATATAACCGAAGTGGTACGTCCTATGGAGGCTAATAGCTCATTTGGGTGGGCTTCATGCAAGAGACACATCTTCAAAGCAACAGTGAGACCACTAACAGCTGTTTCAGAGTGACTCCCTAAACACACTGAAAATTACATGTTAAGACACACAGTGGTGTACTGTGCATAAAGCCTCAGGAAAGCACCCATTGATCTATGATGTGTCCATTAATCTCTGCAGCCTTAAGGGCATATTTCTAAATTGGTACAGGAGGCAGCCATGAAAAGAAATCTGTCAATACTCCTTTGTGAGGCAAAGGAAAACCACATACTGAGTCTTTGCTATCAAATATGAATCCATGGCATGAGGCAGGCATCACAATCTAAAATGGCATTTACTTGCCTCGAGCAAAAACAAAATGTCATTGCTCCATCTGATTTTGCAAAGTAGCACAATGGGACCTCATCATTTGATTGTCAATTTGTGAATTCTCTGAAATATGGCTTAGATATCTCTTGGCTTTCACGGCATCCATTCTGAGGATTTTTGTATCACTTCCAGTTTGTATTTCATGCTGGGCCAGATGCATCTCAACCGAGTGCAGAAACAGGCCTCTGCTAGGGGACAGCTTCTCTCCCAGAAGAAAGGAGATCTCTTCTGGAGTCACCTTGCAGATGCACACCACGGCACTGCAAACTCTGGTAATAAAAGGACTTCACGCTCTTCCGTGGAGCTATACCTTCTTTCTTCACTCATGGCGGTACATCAAGTAATGTTCTTGGTTCACATCCTCCTCTTTTTCATAAGGCTCTGTCAAAGGACCAGCAACATTGCTTCACATGAAAGACCAGCTCTTAGAAGGAGCTCTGCTAATTGTTTACTGGCTTTCTGCCAACTTTTTTTGGCAAAAACTATGACATACCTTACCATAGTCCCTGATATTTAGGGCAGTTTTTTACATCATCCCTCATCAAATGAACAGCTGATGAGAATCGCACCTTTCAATAATAAGGTATATGGCTCAGTTCTAGCCCTTACTTGGTTGGTGCTACCATCAACGGCCATCCTTAGTCTGGAATCATCAGATCTGCTCTCATCCAGGTCTGCTACGGATAGGTTAGGGCAGACACACCGATGGCTGAGCTCCTGCTTTGACTTTTCTGAGCAGCTTTGCCCTGCGTGCATTTTACCTCTCCCAGGCATGTTCTAGATCCCATCCTAAAGCAGAATGACCCCTGCTTTGGTGTTTAGGCCACGGTTTTGAGATCTAACATCCCATCACCCTGCCTTAGAAAGCAGCTGGATTATGTTGCAATTTTTTGGTATAATTTCTATTTTACATTAAAAGATAATTATAAGAAAAGGAAACCCAAAGTTACGCATTTCGAAATGCTATCATAGTTTTGAACAGTGCACTTCCAGAACAGAAGTAAGAATGAAGCCCACTTCCAGACACAGTGTTATTTAGCTACAACACAGCAGAAGGCCTGGATAGTTGATCCATGTAAAGCTGCTATAAAGTACAGCTAATGCTAACCATGCAAGTAGGTTTTGCAAAATACCTATCTTTTTTTTTGTTGCTGGTTTGAGGCATGATACAGTAGATTTTTTAAAAAAACTGCGGAGTAGTTACTTATCCATGCCATTTGTTTATGAATAGAGATGAGCCAAGAAGGAAATTTGCTGTGTACAGAAGTACAGACAGCATGAACACTACTGTATAGTACAAGTATTTCCACCATGACATAAGTAGATTTAAAATGAATGTGTACAGATATGCAGATTGCCTCAGCATTTAAAAATATGAGCCCAGACAGATTAAATATAACCATACCACTATTTTTTTTGACTCCTACATGATAGAATATAGATCAAGTCATTTCATATTGTATGTCCTACAATATTATACCACACACAAGATACAACATTTTAAGCCAGTTTCATGTGGTGAAATACCAAAATATGAAATTAAACAGAAAACAACGACTGAAGAAGGCAGCTATCTACCCCTCAACACAAAAGCAATAAATGGAGAGATTACTGGGCTACAGAGTACAGGAATGCCTTGTTCAGTCTCCACACCAGAGCACATACGCTCATTTCTTTTTCTGTCTTCCTTTGGCAGCCTTGGCTTCTTGTTTCGGGAACAGCCAAGCCTTTTCTGAACCCTCCACCACCAAGAATCTTTAAGCTTCTAACACGGCTTGCCCATGCCCAAGGCTCCTTCACTACGTATCTTTCCTGTGGCTTTGCCTGCAAAGGGCTCCCGACAAGACCGCTGTTCTCCACAGCCATCACATTTGCTAACTGCATCGTAAGTCTCATGTACAGAGTAGGGTAGCGAACCTGAGAGATAAGCTTGGTACGGTGTACTGAGCTACTCCAGCACATGCTCTCATTGCCAATGGTTTTGTAGCATGGCTCTACAAGCAAAATATTTTTAAAAGCAGTGTATGACCATTTACATGAAGAACAGATTCCATAAATCAGAGTAGTGAATAAAATTAATGCCAATCTGGGCATTTAATACCTGTAAAGCTGCTTACCCAGTGTGTCTTTGTCACCCAGTAACCACAACGCTGCTATTCAATACTTCACTACACGTGTATTACTGCATCACATTTAATTTGAACAATTTAATACTCTGTGAATTACAACAAATCTCTCTACTTTACAGATAAGGTCAGCAACTGAAAATAGATAGATTAAGGACAATATACACATACTTTAAAGAAAGGGTGTTTGCTCAAACCTCAGCTCTGTACTTGGCAGTGTACATGGGGCTATCCCAATGAGCCCTGAGTTGAGTTGATTAGAAATTATGGCTACATTATGAAACACTTTTTGGATTACGATTTCAAATTTTCAGCTTTTATAATACATGGGCAAGCACATTGATTTTCAGCACCAGTTTGGAAATAACTGCAGTTCTTGGGTAGACATAATTATTCTGCACAATACCAGAGTTAGACAGATTGTCTACCTATAGACTTTCAAGGTTAATTTGACTTAATTAATGGTGTGAATTTACAGTAATCACTTCAGCCATGTTGTAGATGCTGTCATTGAAAACTAACAGAGGTATTTCAGATCTGGTTTGATTCATTTCCGAAGTAAATTAGGCCATACTGCATTAAACTGAGAAAAACACAGGTATTTGAAAAGATTAATTAAAACACTTTAAAATCTATTTGGGTTACTTACCCTTGAGGTAGAAGCATTGCTCAAACAAAACTCAAAAGCCTATGTTTCTTCAGAAAATTGGTCCAAAACGTATGTAAAGATAAAATCCTATGATGAAGATTGTGTAAGTACCTTCTCCTCAGGGTAAAATTTGATGTTTTCTACATTACTTGCTCTGAGTGGACAGGAGGTGGCCAGAAAACTGGTTAACATGGAGAAAAAAAGATTTGTCCTTTCAGATACTAGACAAAATTGGGCAAGGTGCAAACTGGATACAAAAATATATCTTGCCTTATTAGCTTAATAAACTGGTTGTGCTACATTTTGATCCAAAATAGATGGTACAAGAAATACAAATTATGAAGTATTAATCAGAAATGGCATATTGCCCTTAATGTACTAGCAAATACTAAACTACCAACGAACACATAATCAGTTGCTATAGTAATTCTAGTCCCCACCTATGTCTTGAGAATTGTTAAGGGATATGATGAATTCTGTCCTTTACACAACATGCGCTTTCTCATAATCATGTTTAGTGGATTTTCTGCACAATCCCCATGTGCATACTGCATAGATCACACAGTGGCTAATCAGATCCAAATATCTGATTTGAATTTTTATTGAATGCTGACCTTTCCAATATACATTTCATTTGCGTTTGTATCTAATATATGCATCACGATCTCAGATACTCCACTCTGCTTGTCTTTAACCAGAAGGCAGCACAAAAGCAGTTTACTAGGAAAAAATGGAAGCAGATCAGAAAGAATAAAAGATTTTTAATGCCAAGTACAACAGCTAATTATTGCAAGCCTAAAAACTGGGAGCAATTCTCCCATGTGTATAAGGGCCAGTATAGGTCCTGTACATCAATTAGGCCCACTTAAAGCACATTTTAAAGGCTTAGACAGGATTTATGTGGTGCATAAGCCTGGGGCTGGCTGGCTGCATGCGAGTTTCATCCTCTATGAATATACCTGTCAAGATAGCTGGAATCTGAACATTAAGGAGGTTGTTAGCAAATCGGAATCGGAATTCTCACCTCAATTGTATTTGTCGCTCTTCCCTTTCTCCCAGCAAAACAAAGTAGTTTCACGCACAAAGCAACTGCAAGCAACTGCGGCCCATATACGACATTTTATCATTTAACCTGCCCTGAAGAGGAAGACGGATGGTTCACTCTGAAGAAAAAGATTGTTTCTCTGTCTTTCTCTCTTTAAAGGAAGGGGTTTTAGTGGTACTCAATAAAATTCATTTCTATGTCAGGAAACGTAGGGCAGGACAAATACTGTACTAAGCTCCCAAGATATACAAGCTTTCAATTACTTGTTTTGTTCACATAAATATATGATTTTAAAATGCATGATTAAATTGTATTCTATAAGGAGTTGGATTTTAATCCCTGATGAGCAATTTTTTAGGATTCATGGATTCTTAGTAATTACAGGTTTCTCTATTCCTTTACATTTCTGCATTAGTCACCATTTCTAAGGAAGGTAGCATCCTGAAGTCTGGAAACTCTATTTATCCCCACAATTCAACATAAACCAATTCTTTTTGAGACATTAAACATTTTGACAAGTATTCAGTTACTTGGATCCATGCTAAATTGTGAAATAAAGGAAAACCTAATGGAATAATTCCTCATAATACTGGAATTATTCCTCAATATACTGGAATAGTTTCCTCATAATTCCTGGAGAAAAGCCACAGATACTTCAAGTGGTAAATTTGCACTGAAAGCACTACAGAATTCATGCTTTGAGTGCTACTGGACTTTCTCCTATCAGATCCTATCTGATCTATTAATGACAACATATTTGAGAAAACTTCTTTTGGTTTCAGCTTCATTTCTGGACATCTTTCTCTATATATCCTTATGTTTCTTCTCATGCCAAATCACCAAAATATTACATTGCCTCACTGAAATCCCTCTTAGAAAATTCTTTAGGCACTGCGGAATATGCAAAGCAGAACGTGAACCTTTTCCCTCCTGAGGAATCCTCTAGTAACCCCTGCCACCAGGTTTCTGGGGGCAACACTATATTCCGCCCATCTATCTCCCAGTCTGTGCTCTGAGGTCAGTTGACGTCTTCGCATGGCACAGCACGGCACTTACCTTAAGGAAGTGCTTAAGCACCTGCTTAATTGACTTCTGCGGGCCTTATGCACATGTCTAAGTCCTTTCCAGAGCTACCTGCACCTGCGTCTAAATAGTTAAGAGATAATCAGCTCTGCTACTATAATTGAACACAACTTTAGAAAACTCTGACATGACAGTAAAAGCGGGATTTATCCCAACGGTATATTCACGCTGTCAACTTTAGATGCCTGGACAGGGAGTTTCCCAGGTTCCCAGTATAGGCAGTGCAGAGTCCAGGGCTCCTTGAGAAGGAAATTCAGAATACCTAGCTCACCCTGCTGAGTATTCCCCAGCACTAATAATTCAGGATCATCTCATGAGCTCAGTTTTCTGTCATGTGGACCCAGACTCCTAACTGTGGGGCCATTTGTGCCACACTTTGATTCTCCAAATTGAAATGAGGATACAGAATGACCGATTTTGCTTGTAATTTACTAATCTTTGAAATATATGGGAGGCTTCAGAACAGTGCATTTCTATAGGAACAACGTGCTTCCAAAAAGAGAAGCGACCTAACTGCAAACCTCCTCCTATAAGTATGTTATACATATATACATATATATATATATACAAACTTCATCAACGATCGCATTTAAGAAATGCCGTAACAGTAAATGTCTAGAGACTAAAAGCACAATTCTCAAAGGGCCACGATTTCTAATTTCTTTGGAAAACAGACACAATCTACACCATGAAAAATTTAATCGTGCTTTAATTACCAGTCAGCTGAATAGCATGAGATATGTATGCCTTCATTTTTTAATAACTTCTGCCACTTTCAGCAAATTGTGGAAAGAAATAATGGATGCCTTGAGTATTCCTTCTGTCTGCTTCTACCAAAATAAAAAGTAAAAAATTCAAAATGAAGATTCAAATTCTTCTGGATTAGTCATAATCCAGGAGGAGCACTAGCAATAATGAATATGGATATACAAACGCAGCTGCAGCGTTCGCATCAGTGGCAAGGTAATGCAAAAAATTTGCCCCTTTGGTCGAGTTCTGCTACATTAAACTGATAAAAAGCTCTTGGCTGGCTGACTCAAGGTTGCTTCTTTGTTTTATAAGGTCAGAGCTTTAGCATTTGAAAAACAGTTCGTATATTGCAATATTTACCTCATTTCCTTCTACAGAGATGTTATAATCATTCAGGAATAGCACAGAATATTGCATATAAAGAGAAATGCTTATGAATAAAAACATACTAGCGTTTTGAAGGATTTTATTAAATGGGTGTATAGCCAAGGACAAATGTTAGGCTGGATGCAGTACAGTCTAGCCAGGCTTTTATACCACACCCCACATGCAGTGGCATCTGAACAGCATACAAATAGGCAATACGTTGACACAGTCTTTCTAGTGCTTAAATCTTCTCATACCTGAAAACCAACTTATGTTTGAAAAGGGTTCATGTTCAGAGTACAGGGAAAGAGGCAAACTGCTGTGTCCTCATTTTGGCCTCAGCGTCTTTTGTTCCTGCTGACTTCAAGCACAGGAGAGCTTCCTAAGTATAAAAGTCTGGCTGAATTATTTAATTCCATACATAACATTGGGGAATTAGTGAGAAGAGGAAGTCTGTGATAAGGAGAAATTATTTGTCTATCCATGCTCATAGAAAAAGGATGGAAGGAAAATATATGCGTGAAGCATCGTGCTCGTTGCCATCATAGATTTGTTCGACCACAGGACACATGCATTAGCTGCAAATGAACATTAGTTATAAATGTAAATATCCCTCTGGGGATGAGGGAATTTTATCTTTGGTAAATCTGTATGAATCACAGTAATGTGGACTGTATTTTTTTTTTTATTATTATTGTTGTTGTTATTGTTATTATTTCTTAAGGGAGGAGTTAAATAGTGATACAGATTATCTGGAGAACCAGTGCTGCTCACTGTGATAAATCCTCACTGCTGCTTTGCTGAAAAGATACATCACATGAGAACATTTGGCCTCTAAAGATACAGTACTGTCAAAACTGAAATATCAAAATGCTCCCACTTTGTTATCGCATCAGGAATCAATATTACACTGAAAGTGTAAATGAGGCAGAACCAGGTATTATAATTAGCAAATTACAGAGGAGAGTAAAGACCTTGAAAGGAACACCGTATTTTCTCCATATTCCTTATGCCATATTAACCTACGCAGCATTTTAAATGTCTTGTTGTGATGAAGAGTAATCATGAAAACCAAGAAAAAAAGCACACGCTTAACTATGGACCTATGCGCCTGCGCCTATTAAAGCATAGTTACCCAGCTTGACAATTCAGTAGATAAGGAACATTCACTGGAAGCTAATAATTTTGAGCTGCATCTTGCATGTTTATATATGTTTAAAGCCCTTACGTTTCTCCTGCATTTATTATCATGAAGACAGAGTATAAAATAAAAAAATCTGCTATGGTTTTATTTTTTTAATTGTGAAATGTGGCCTTCTTCATATAAGAATATTATTTTTTTAGAATAAGAAGGTGGAAAGCCTTGATGTATCAGTGGCATTTTAAAGTCTGACTAGAAGTTACAGGGAAGTTAATATTAGTCATTGCTTTCTTATTGTTGCACTACTTTGTTCCCACAGGTTTTCTATAAACAGCATGAATTTGCATAGGTAGTACGGTGCTGGAGGAAGAGATTAGAGCATGGATAGCTGAAGAACTGTTACATGAGAAGTCAGGAACATTAGCTGGTGTAGCACAAGTGTTTCTTAGAGGGTTTGCATCAGAGAACAGTATTCTTTCTGAGTGCTTGCTCTCTTTCCCCTGTCTGGGATGACTAATCACAAAAGCACTGGTATTAAATCAGTTAGCAGGGCTGAAACCCAGTGAAATGTGTCAAAAGTAGATGAATTTAACCTTGCAGTATTCAAGGAATGGAAACTATACCCTGGGGCACATTAGAGAAGTACATGGATAGTAATTATCTAAAAGGAGATAACCAACGTGGATTTAGAAAGGCAAGAGCCTCCCTAACTAATCTACTTGACCTTTATCATGAGGCTAAAGACGAGGCTGATAATGGGCTCTGCAAATAGAAGTGTATTTGTATTTTCAGGAGGTCATGTGGGCATACACAACAAATAGATGAAAGGGGTGAAAAGAAAATAGCTTTATAAAAAACTCTTGAAAACCCTCCGTCACCCACCAAAGCACAGGCAGACACAACTGCACGGGAGCATCTGTTGCATCAGCCACAGGGCAAGTTGCCCAGTAATGTAAATGGGAACCAGGCAGCACAGTTCCATGGGTGCCAACGGTCCATCTACATTTAAGTAAAGGGGAAAACTCTGTATGATCTAGAGAGATCTCTGTATAGGTCAAAATTTGATTTAACAAACTAAGCAGCTATAGTATATGAAATCCCTTTCTATGCTCAGCCTTTCTTTTTTCATTTCTTGGCTTGGTTTTTTTTTTTCTTCTTTTTGTCCAGACAGCAGATGAACCTGGGGAAGGCAATGCTGGAGAAGGGTAACAAAGGTAAAGCTACTTTCAAAACCCCCTGCCTTTCTTGAAACCGCTCTTCTAGCTTATGCCAGCCTGCAGATGCTTTGGGTGGGGAATGCTTGGGCCATAGCAAAAGTCTGCCTTCTGACAACCACATCCAAAGCCCACAGAAATTAATGGGGTTTGGATGATCTCGCAATTTCACATCCCTCTAACCAGGCACCAAGGTGCTCAGGCATCCATTTGAGTTGGAGCAGCCAAGCTTTAGTGAGCTGATTGTTTCCTCATTCCAGCACCAGCTAAGCAGGGGAGGTGACTCCCCTCACTTCTTGGAAGATGGAAAAGATCTTCTAACTTGGTTGGAGAAATGACAGTTTATGAAAGGAGGACTTTGTGTGACAAGAACAACCTCTTCCTTGGGGAAAAAAGAAGTCAAGTTATAGGGTCTTTATCCTTTTTCCACACTGGAAGGAGCACTGGTTTTCCATCTCCTGTAGTAAAAGGAGAGGCCACCAGTGATGATACACATTTGTACTCTCAAGTTGATGAGGTGATGGAGAATAAAGAAGAAATTACAGAAATACACACACACACATATACACACCCCAACTCATTCTTCACGAAGGAACAGAGAGTGGAGTCAAACAAAGGAAAATAAACAGGTTGGAGTCAAAGAAGCAGTAAGGAGTGTAAGAAGAATGTGGGAGAGGAAGGAACCTGATCCGAAACACCTCCCTGAGGTTAGCAAAAAGAATCTGAACCAAGGGATCCTAGAAGATCCATACTGCCTTTAACACCAAATGTTCGCAGGTCTTTCGACCCCAGAATGAAAACAAATTATTCCTTCCTGGAACATTTTCTCCATCCCACTGCTTTCTCTACTGAGCAGCCAGCAGCCATTGCCAGCTCTGCTCCGCAGGGTGACGGCCACCCTGGCACCTCCACTTGCTGGTTCCCTCCTTTTTGGCAGCCAGGCTGATGACACACACCCGAGCCAGCAACCTTGCGTGGCAGTGGGTGCAACTGGGGAATCAACCCAACTCTCTCAGGTCTAGTACCAGGCTCTGCAACCTGGAAAGGCTCGTTTACTGCCCTGACCTCCCCCACAGGTTAACTAAGACATTTGAACAGCTGGATTTTTACTTTAATCACTGTTGCTACTGGTACCGCTGGATCCAGCACAAACACATCACCGTACTATCTTCTTGGCTTTTTTTTCAGAATGAATTGCTTAGATGGAGTATTTTAGGTAGCTCAGGGAAGTCAGGAACCACTCAGAATGTGTGAAGTACCAGGGTTGGGAACACAGAAGAGAGGTAAACTACATCTGTAAACTAGACCATATGGCTAAAAAAAATAAAATGAAAAAATAAAAAAAAATCTACAGATTTTCATTTATATATATATATACACAGAAATTCATTTGTTGTCACACAAAAAATACATTTGCAAACATTTAAAGTATTTGACAATCTAAATAGTATCTGGAAACGTACACATTGCTTTTTTTTCCTTCTCATTTCAGAAGCGTGCTAGAAGCAGCACAAAATATTCTGTTCTTTGCTACGAAGTGGAACATACTTGCCTGCATTTTAACTGAATTGATCAGGTCCCTGATTTTGTTTCACAGTCAATGACAACTTGAATTCTACTGAAATAAATATTCATAGCGTGCATATTCCAGTCATATGTGTGAATTTGTTAAGTTAAAGCTTGTTTCCCATAATTTAAGCTATTAGTAAGGATTCCAAGATGGCTTTGTGCTTGTGCAGAAACTTGCAGCAGAAATATCTCCATTTTTTAACACCTGCACTTGGCTGGAACTGACTTAATGCTCAGCTAGTATGGGAGAAAGCATTTTTACCTGAGGGATAAAAACTGAGCTTTGGGTTTTAAAGGTTCACAATACAATCACGAAGTAAAATATTCTAAAATATTCTAAAATACATTAATTTTAAAAACTCCACTAAAAATAAATCTGAGAAAACTGCAAATATGCTCATGGCTGTTCTGAAGGCAAAGGAGAAATGAATTTTGGGAAACAAATTAGTTGTTATTCATTACTTTCTTCACTTTTGTCATCATTTGCTCTGTTCAGACCCAATTCTAATATCAGTGACAGAGGCCTGTAAGCTCTGGCTGAGTTGTCATGTTGTGTGGGACTGGCACGTGTTCAACTGCTGAAAAATTGTTACTGGGAACTACAAAATGCAAGACACTCATATATCCTAATGTAGCCATTCCCAGGATTCCTTGAGGTTGGTTTGGCTTACGCAAGGGACCCACTTTGATTAAAATAACTCCATTTTAAATGTTGGGAAAGCATCCAAAGGTGACCTTTGTTCGCAGCAGGGGCACCGTCCGGGTAGTGGAAGGGGAGATAGTATTTGGGGGTAAACACAGAGGCAGGAAGGAAAATCCTGTGCTTCTGCTTGTCATCTGTAGCTTGCCTTCCAAGAGAAAAAGGTGGGCATTTGGTAAAGAAAACACACGCCTGCAGCAAAGTGGGCAGGGGTGGGAAAGTATCCTGGCATGGGTAGGAAAATGGGGAAATAGGTAGATAGTGTTTGGTGTTACATGAGACAGGGAAATGAGTGCCCAGTGCCAGGTGGGAAAGAGTGACTCCTGGAGATGTGGCAGCTGCCATAAGTGTCTTTGCAAAAAGAAGACAATGCAGCATTGCAACCAGTAAACTTGATTAGCTAAAGCTATCTAATCAGTGCTAGGGTACCTAACAAACCGAGATGTTCAATTGTCACTGCTCCGTTACACTAATAGGAGAAACACCCCACCCACCCATTTTTCCCTACACTTTCTCTCAAGCTGCCCTTCACACCTGGAAGAAGCTTCCTATAAGCATCCATAAAACTATTTCATTAGCTTTCAGCAAATCCCTCACTAAAACCGTTCCTTATCACAGGTCCTGGATAATGTCTAGATTATGTGGGAAGCGGTAACATGCCACTCATGCCCACCAGTAGTCAGACTGTCTAAGGCTGGACAGGAGTGATGTCCTGATCATACTGTACCTTATTGTCAGCCTGTCCTTCCCTGACCTGCTGGCTTTATCTACTTCTGTGACAGCTCAGGAAAAGAATCCCTTTTTTAGCCTGATAACAAGATTTATGGAGCCATCATCTGTCTGCCAGTTCTTCTTTAGTAAATTCCAAATCCATTGGCCAATTTTAGCTAAATTTGGCAGTGAAGCAGAAATCTCAAAGATGGTTCAGCACTCTAAAAAAAACAAGATAACAGAAGGTAAAGATACCAATACTACATTCCCCATGGTAAAGAACAGTGTGAGCTCGCCTCGAGATAGAGATGACGGAATGCATGCAGGAAAAGTGTTATAAATTCTCCACTCATGGGAAACTCGGGCTTGTGCACTATAAAACCCATTATGCTGCCTCTCTAGTGAATTCTCTGATGTGTAATAAGTAGTGCATGAACACCGTGGCATAGCTATCATTCAGTCAATCAGCATAAAAAGCCAGTCAATCAGAGATAAAAATCTAATAGCTCATTTAGTTCTGGGGGCCAGTGAACAACTTGCTTGTCGTATTTTTCCTTTTGAGCTCTGTCGCTTCCCAGAGCTTCTTACAGCCAGAAATTGCCCTGGTGCTCCTCACAGGTACCATGAAGGTCTTGAGTGTTAACAAGCAGTGAAAGGCTACAAGGAACACACTGAGCTCAGCTCTGAAATCCTGTGAATAGACGAGTCCACAGACCGCAGGTTTCCAATATGCTCGTTGCACATGTCTGCAGCCCACTTGTCTGTATGCTTGTACATTTAGGGATAGCACTTCAGGGAAATCTGTGGCTTACAAAAGGCAAACATTTAAATGCAAAGAAGAAAAACAGATCTCCTGAGCGACCGTTGTTAGCAAGCTGCCTTCAGGAGGAGAATAAACCAGATAACATTCTATGAAGCGCGTCTATTTAATTTTTTTTTTTTTTTTTTAAATAAGGTAGTCTTACTAGACACAGAGGGCTGGATGTATCTTACATAAATATCACTGGACTCTGGTCGCTGCTATGATCTGTATCAGCAAAAAGTTAAAGGTCATGATAGCTTGGCCAAAGGGCACGCATAGGATGGTGTCAGGGATGAAACAGGGCAACATGCAGTGACACAGAAGGCAGATCATGTACAAAATTGGGGATATTTTCACACTAGACAAGGAACAATAGCAGCAGCTATTAAAAACAAAGCAGTACAAAAAGGGCTTGCTCCTTCAGACTGTGATGAGCCATCTCCAGCACCTTCAATATCAAATATCACGCCAGCATCAGTCAGTGGCTGGATTCATTCTCAATAACTATTTAGACTTACACTACACACCAACTTCATTTTTCTATCACTTCAAGTTCAATAGCATCATTACCTCTGGTCCCTCTGATCCACCACCCTGTACTGAAATCACTGAAAACCAAAAGCTGTGAAAGGGGATAAGAGGGCAACAGTCATGCAGGTATCAATCTTCACAAAACTGGATACACAATCTTCAGATGTGTATTACTGCAGCCTTACAGCAGCCTTCCAGTACCTAAAGGGACATACAACAAAGCTGGAGAGGGGCTTCTTACCAGGGCACACTACTAGGACAAGCGGGAATGGTTTTAAGCTGAAAAAGAGGATTTAGATTAGATATTAGGAAGAAACTCTTCACTATGAGGGTGGTGAGGCACTGGCACAGGCTGCCCAGAGCAGCTGTGGATGCCCCATCCCTGGCAGTGTCCAAGGCCAGGCTGGACGGGGCTGGGAGCAACCTGGGCTGGTGGCAGGTGTCCCTGCCCATGGCGGGGGGTTGGAGCTAGATGGTCTTTAAGGTCCTTTCCAGCCCATCCTATGGTTTTGGCCCCACATAATCTCCACGTAAAAAAGGCTTCTAAGAAATGTTAGAGTACATAAATGTCAGCTTATTAAGGACTGCCATTCAAAAAAGACCATCATATATGACAAATTCCTACAGTGCACAGTATGCTCTCCAAGACACAGAAAGTAATGTAGTCAGACAGTTTCAAAATTATTAATCAGAAGTTCCCTTTCCATTTCCCTGAACTCTCATTCAGTAATTTTCTTCACTGACGTTAAGTTAAAGAGTGATAATTCAAGAAAAAAGACTTGATAATGGTGGGGTTTTTTTGCATTATTCAAAAACCTTTTGCTTAGTAGAAGAGGGTGCATTACACAGAGAAGAGCATTCCATTGATGCCTCACAAAATCTTCTTTGCTTTCCAAATCACTGCTTTGTCTGGGTTACATGATAAAATAATTTGTAATCTCCATCAGACCGTGAAAAGCAGGTATCTTCACCAATTGAGAATAAAGTAAAATTGCAAAATGTGGCTGCACTAAAATTAAAGAGCAGGTGATGCTTTATTGAACTCAGAAACATCTGTCTACATATCGTAACAAAAACTCCTACAGTGAACAGTCACCAGTGCAGCTTTCTTACTTTCAGAGATGTTTGCCAATTTAAAAATGATGTACATGAAAGAGAATCAGGTCTTGAATTCATGAAAGTGTATTTGCCCCTACAGAACTGAGGAAAAGAAACACACTACGGGATGCACACGCTGGATGACAATTGTACGTGCGTGTGACTGCCTGTACTCCCAGGCATGGGAGAGAGAAGGATGTCACTGCATTGCTCCCGGATAATGAACCATCTAGCAATAAATTCTTCCAGCTGACTTTTCCCAGACATCCTCATTGCAGATGCAAAAGACACGGAGATGGAAACAAGCAGCAGCCACTGCACCGTGGGTTGGGGAGTGCAAGGGAGAGGTCAGGAGAGCAAGTTTCCCACCCGGCGTGCGAGGCTCAACAGCTCTGAAGGTCTGGGGACACCTACATAGGGCTCACCCACAAGCCCTCCACAGCCGAGGGATCCACAACCAGCACAAGAGATGAAACTCTAGCCCCAACAAAGCCAAGGGAATTTCACCCATAACTACAACAGTGCCAAGTATTCCACCTGATCGCTTTGAATTTTTTCCAAACACATTAACAAAAGATGGTGTTTACTTTGATATATAAAAGAATGGAGACTTGAAAAACTCTCTCAGCTTCGCTCAGGCAGTGTAGTGAGAACTGCTGTGTATGCAATGAAAAGATGGTGTTTACTTTGATATATAAAAGAATGGAGACTTGAAAAACTCTCTCAGCTTCGCTCAGGCAGTGTAGTGAGAACTGCTGTGTATGCAATGCCTTTTGCTCCCACATAATGTTCAAGGAACACTGAAGTTGCACACAGGATTCAAGATTTTCATTATTTTTAAAAATTTCACCCCATCTTTACCATGGTAATTTTTTTGCTCCGTACATTAGCTATAAAACAAAATAATTTAGATAAAACATATCAACAATTCTGTAGCAGAAAAAGCAGGAAGGAAACCAAATGTTTCCATTGATACATTTTTGTATCATACATAATTGCACTGATGCAGTGTACATTCTGTTAATCTAAAGCATTCATTGAGAAGTGACATCACAGAGTACCACATCTGCAAAATGCAGATGCTGAGCTCTGATGACATTATTTCTAAGAGAAATACGGGCCCTGAATAAGCAAATATATTGGCTGCTATTTACGGCTCTCTTTCACCTTCTTTGTAGCTTTTCCCTTTCCCCAACGGGGGCGAGAGATGGCCGAGGTTCTGCCCGTAGCTGTGCCACCGAGGTGAGCCGCGGAGTAAGAGTTCAGCTGGTTGTGGGAGCGCCCAAACTTACCAAACTCCTTGTGGCTGGTTTACGCTACCACAGTAAGATAGGTGTGAAGCTTTTTCCTCACCACCAGGACATTAAAACCTCCTTTTTTGCTATGGGGACATTTTGGTGTCTATTAATATATTTGAACATGAGCTTAAACTCCTTCCCTTTCTAGGCACTCTGTATGTGACCTCTTATTTCCTATAAACTTGTAGGAACTTTGTACGCTTGCCGTCTCCGTCTCATGCAAGTTGCTAGGTAGCACTAACAAGCAAAGGCACAGACGACACAATCATAGAAGCCTCATTGACACCAAAATGTCTTTAATTTCTTAACAGTTGCTGCAAGAACAAGAACTCACTGGGACAATGCATGGCATTCTTTCAGCATGCTTCTGACTCCGGCCATTCTGCTCTCTCGTGCTCTGGGCAGAAAGAACATGGTACACGATTGCTGGGGAAAATGGAGGGGGTTGCTCTGGGGTTTTTTTGCCATACTTTGCATAGTCAGGATTCCCTTAGGTTTGAAGAGGTACGATTTTTATTGAGCTTTGCAAAAGCAGGCTAAGGATGTGTCCTCCTACCAACAGCACATGCAAACCAGCTCAATACAGTATTATATACTATACCCTGAAGAACACATAAAATGTAGTTTTAAAGTTAACTGGAGACTACAGCACACATAATTCACAAGAGTAGAATTATATTTCCAGAGACACATTTTTAATATTATTTCTTATTCTGCTCACCCCAGGCAAATTTCTCACAATCAGCTGAAACAAGATCTCTGCTACAGGTACAGAAATTCTGCACTACACAGAAAGCAAGTCGTTAGAAATCCACATCCTCTTTTTTATTTTGGGAGAGGCATTGATTTGATTGCTTTCCAAAATTGAAAAAAACCACGCCATGCTTCTGAAAACCTAGCCCTTCTTTTGATTCAGTTAAGCTGATTTAGTTCAGTATAAAAAAATAGGATAAATGTCAGCGTAGGCTGTCTGCAAATTCTATCCCAAGGTTCAACTTGGTGTAAATTATGGAACACAAAACCTGAATTGCCACTGCCACAATGGCGTGCGAGTCAAAATCCACAAAGCAGTGACTGTGGTGAAGCTCTGCACAAATGGTAAGGGTCTTCCAGATCTTGATATGGGGTTTATTATTTCTTCAGATTAGCGAGTGGTGGAGCTCAGAAAGTCACCATTCAGGATACAGATGTGACATCTCCCTTACACTATGTACATACCCTAGCAGAATTCAGCTTGCAACTCTATCCATTGTCTGCAGGGATTTACAGTATGCTTCAACAGATCTGTAGGATGCTTAACATTTTTCTATCAAATGTTACAGAATTGTATGCCATTTCCATAAAATTCTACCTCATTTTTATAGATGCTATTGAATTAAACTATAATTTTAAGACATGCCTGCTACGGACTTAATTTTTGATTGTATTGTAATGAGACTCCAACATCTTATTCTTTATGTTGTCACAGTATACTTCACTTTTCTTTCTCCAGCTCCTTAGGATATATCCACAATGATACTGTACTTTTTACTCACCTCATTATTTTAGGAGAGGAGCACACCTTTTAAGTCAAGCCCCTTCCTGATGAGTTTCTGTGCACCTACTGATGTTGGGTTCTGCACCTGCAGCTACTGGCACCTTACTGAAAATCCAGGCCTTTGTTTATTTAGGTTAAAACAAGGAAGCGTCCAACAAATCTGATAGAAGCTGCACGCTTTCATGAATCAGTCTATTTTACAGGTTCCATCTGCTCTTAAGTGCTTCCCAGAGAACAAACACTGTGTCACTATACTGCATATTTCCATTGCACTATCCCAAACACACTTAAGCTGCTGACAGATTAATGCTTAGTTCACTTGTGGCATACATTCTTGGGTTCTTACACATGTTCTTATAAGGAAATGGAACTCACAAAGCACTTAATCACAAGATGGGGTAGTGTTATTGCATTGAACACACCACACTAACTTTGTTTCAGGAACAGGCTAAGGTACCTCTATATATGCCATTGTTGTCACTAGCCCTGCCAAAGACCCTGGAAATCAAATAGTTTTTGTCAACCTCAGTTGAACAAAAGCAAGCAGAAGAATAGCCCTGGGGGTTAGGGATGAGCCACCTGAGGAGTGTGCCGAAATGGCCAAAGGATTGCACTGTTTGCTGGAATGCAACTTGCATGGCTTAAGCATGCATGTATTTGCTTGAAGCCATTACAAACAGATCTTGATAAAATGGCTGCAAAGACAGGAAATATCAGGCAAATATAAAAAGCAACAGCAACAAAACTCAAGTAAAATACAGCCCAGCTCGCTAAAGACATCAGCAATCCAGTTAATTGTGGATTTACCTAGGAAGCAGTAACAGCAAGAGAAACTGGTATGAATATATACAAAACCTGAATATACACCATGAATATCTGCATTTGTGCCTGTGGGAAAGGTAGAGTTTCATGGAGAATCCTTTACATCCTTACCTGATGTAAAACAAGCTTGGCTAGTTCAGAGCAGCCAAGAACGTCACCTTGCCTTATGTTTAAATATAGGGCACCAAAAGGAAGGGATAGTGGTTTAGGGTGAGTATCAGAGAAATGGTAAGTAAATTTTCTTCCACGTTCAACCTGGTATATATTTGCCCAGTTCTGACCTTTGAAACAGATTTTATAGAAGCAGACTGACCCCCCCAGTTATATATACCACACCTTTATCATGAACAGTGACAGCCTTTTGCTACTGAATTGCACATTGCTGAGACCTTCGGTGAAATCAGGATGCACAAACCACCACTAATTTCTATGGAGCTGTGTCCTTTTCATTTATCAGCAAATTTGTAGTCACGTTTCCCTTGCTTAACGTAGCAGGGTCTGAGGAGAACTCTCTGTGGGTTTTTATGAGGGTCACTGGATGCAGTAAACGCTCTGTCTCTGATATCTCTGATATTTGCTAAATGCAAAGGTGTAGGCACAGTGAGAGTCCTCGCCCCTGCAAAAGGGAAGGGAAAAATCATGTTCCCCCACTGCAATATCTGGAGTAGGCTGTGCATCCATGGACACAATTCAACGCCCCAGCGGGTATAACCAGAACTTTCTTGTTCTCCTCAAGGTATCAGAAGACAGGAGTACTTCCCTGGGACAATGCTGCTCTCAGAGCAAGGCAGGGGGGTGAAAGCATGGAGCACTTAATAAGATTAACAATTTTAGTGAAAACCAATATAATTCTATTTGCATCACAGCTTAATGTTGATGCTCTGTTACATGAAAAAGACCTTTCCCCCCACCTTTTCCTCTCTTTCTTTCTCTCTACCAGCACAAGCAAACTTGCATAATTTGATAGCATCTGTTGATAAATACCCAGCATTGGTTGAGCCCCCCTGCGCTGCAAACATGCCAGCGAGACAATACACAGATGAACTGAATCCAGATGGGTAGCAACAGATAAAGCTTGAGTCTGCATTCAGGATGTTATCTTATTGCAAGCACGTAAACCTGCTTTTCATCTCCAAATTCTGAGATGTTGAATTAGTAGGGGTAATATTACCCAACTTGGTTACACATTTTGAAATCTCTTAAAACTAAAAGGCCTTACGCTGGTGCTGTACTGAGACAAATACCTATCTAGTTATTGTCATGAAACCAACTAACTTGTAGGACATTCCCTTGGTCATAAATTACTTTGTGTGATTCTTTCCTAGGATTTAAGAAGTGACACTATGTACCTTAGGACGCAATGCCTGTGTTTCGGAACACCTCAAACAGTACAACATGCAGCAATTACCCATTCTTCCCAAGCAAGATCTCCAGGCATATTTACATAAACATTTTTAAAACATGTATTTTGTGCCACTGTCTAAAGCAAAGTTCTCCACAAAATGCTGTGGTAAACCTTGCAAATTCCCCATATGACAAGAAAATTAATCTCTTACATGTTTTTCCTTTTTATGACTGTATATACTGAGGCTTTTGTTTTGTAGCCATGTAGGATCTAATTCCATTTTTCAAATTCTGCCAAACACACTACTGCATGAAAAGATTTTCTTTTCTCTTTCTCTTTTCTGTTTCATCAATAATGAATGGAGTAGAAAGACCTGGTTTAGAATGCTTCTACTTGTTGGCTGTCACTTTTGCCAGTTTTCAGAAGACTTCTGAAATGCTGGCCAGCCTTAAAAGTACATTAAATCCTTGGTGTGCATCATTCAACATACCTGAATTAATATGGAAATATATTCATGGTGTGGCTGTAATGAACACTCTTTGATTCCAGAACTTTATCTGCACTTCTGGCAGCCCATCAACCGTATCTTCCAAGAGTGCACTGCATGGCTAGAGAAAGCTGATTTTCCTCTAGGAAAGTATTTGCAACTGTGGCAGTATCTGTTTGATTTGCTCTCTTCCTTTCTTATCTTTTGTGATGATGGGGAGAAGTTAAAAGAAAGGTATTTTTCTCCCTAATTTTGCTATTTCTGGGCTTCTCATAATTGCTTTTTGGTTGTTTATTACTGGGCATTGCACTCCTCAGTATTCCTCCAAGATGACTTTATTTTGTTTGTAGAATACCTGGTTTTTATTATTTATTAGGAGACTTACATCATTTTCTGAAGGTTGGTTGGTTGGTTGGTTGTTGGGGTTTTTTTTTCTCTCTGATATATTTATCTTGCTCTCACTTCTGTCAGCTTTCCTGGCCCTTTTGGCAACCTACTTCCTCAGAGGCTTTCTCCTTAGAAGTGCTATAGCCTGTCTTTTGTTAGCCTTCCAACATTTGTAATCAGTTATCATCTTTGTTCAGCTCTCTACCCACAGTCATTTGCTTCTTGTTTCTTCCTTCTTACTTTCATCTTCAAAGTCACATAACTAAAGGCGATTCAGGTTTCTGTGTCTTGCCTGATGACGAAATGACAATCTGAGAACTGAGAAAAGATGTTCCAGTGTACTCAAGGGAAGAGAAGGGCATCTGGGAGCGGTAAGGAGATGGGAGAGAAGCACTGAATCACCTGCTTAACCATGAAATTGGATTATCAGGAGATCAGCAGGCATCTCTGTGTTCGATACCAGCAGACAGAATTTTCCAGTAGAAAACGAGAGTGGAAAGGAAGGAAGAAGCACCTTTGAAATATGCAGGATGGTTTTGCAGGTGGGCATAGGGTCACATCACACCGTCAACCCTTTCACTCTAAATTGCATAAACCAACATTGAGATGTTGTACAGAGAAGTAAGGAGATTAGAAGATTAGCCATTACCTACATTTCTGAAGGCCAGGAACTGTTGTATTTAGGATTTAGTGCAACTAGTGTTTGTGTAGCAGTCAAAATTCTCAGCATTTCCTGGAGCAGTCCCCTATGGCACAATTCTACTACTAATTATATGAAGCAGAGTGCTGTCCTAATGCATTGGTGTCGTTTCTTATACCAGGATTAGATAATTTAGACAGAACTAGTTCCAATACCTTCAAATGTTCCCTGTAGAGAAGGACTGGATTTTCTTGTTTTATGGGGTTAAGGAAAACTGCCTGACAGACCTTGACCAGGTCAAGAGAAATACAGCTCACAGAGATTTGATATGGTGGACAGGAGTATGCATCAACCCGTTAACCAATGTAGCATTATGCACAAGCTCAGTAAACACAGGACCTGAAAATAAGGATATTTCTGTTTTTCAGAGACATCCGAGTAATGCATTCTTAATAAGATCTTCCATTACATCTTAGTTCTTTCACTCAACCACTGGTAAATTAAAGAACTGATGAGCTTGTGGTCTACCACAACACCAGTAACTGTGTGGTCTCCAGGATTTGCTCACTGTAGTAATTTACCTTTTGCTCTCACTTCCATGTTCAGGTTTTGCTCTTCCTTTCCTGTCAACATCAGTCTGTGAAATTTCAGGTTTACTCAGCATCACCTATTTTGCTGCAGAAGCTCTCCGACCTTCATTTTCTGGTTTCTATGGTGGATGGATCATCTCACTAGGAATTTGGTCATTCATTGGCACAGTTCTTCTTTGACAATACTTCCTTCAATTTTCTGGTTCTGCACACCCCTCTGCAAAGCACCGTGTTTCCATCACTCATGCTCCCTGGCCAATCTCATTGATTCACCCTTTAAACAGACTCTGTGTTCTTCAGTTTCTTTGCTCTCCCTATCTGCTGCTCCTTTTCTTTCCCCTCCCTCCCAACTGTATTTTTAATTTTCAGTAACTTTTCCACTTTTTCAATAGAAAAAAATTTATTGCTTTTTCATCCTTTTCAGCCTTTATCTCTAAGGTTGCTTAGACCATTTTCTTGCTTAAATATCGTGATTTTTCTTTTTCACCACTGTTCACATCTCCACCACTAGGCACTCTTAATTTATTTCCTTCTTAGAAGTACTGCCAAGTCTCCGCTCTCTGCCTCCTCAACTCAAACTGACAATTTATTCAAACAAAGAAATAGATATTTTCTGACTAAAATCAGACTCTTCCTAATTCTCCCCTCAGAGAATGCATTGTTCCTTACAACTTCTCTATTTTCTGCATGTCCTCTCTTTTCTTCTCTTTCATCAGAGCTAGCATTGTTCAGTTTATCTTTATTTTTTAATGATTCTCCTCCCCTTTGTCTCCCTTTTCACCATGACTTCTGCCTCTAAAATAGCTTTTTCAAAGCAATACTTAGTTACTGTCAAAGGAATCCAAAACTCGTCATACGCTTCATACGTATCTATTTTTAACTGTTAATTGTTCCCTTGACATTACTTCCCAATCCCATTTTAGCTCAGGTTCTAACCAAACCTTTGTTTAGGATCATCAACTCCCCCTGCCCCTTCTTAACAAAATTCACCCAGACACTGAATTCCCAAAAATTGTTCTCGTCATCCTTCCAGCTGAATAACCATGCTGCGTTTTTCTCACAGCACACAGGTCCATGATATCTACTCATGCATTTGTAGGTTAGTTTTGCTTAGTACATGTTTAATACTCACTTCTACTTTGGTCACGTGTGTCCTTTAATTGGTGTATAATAGCAAACAGACTAATGAAAAGAGCTCCAGTAAGGGCTGCGTAAGTCCTTACTTTGTAAATTGCAAGGATACGTGTAAAAAAAAAAAACAAACCCTAAAAAAAAAAGATCTCCTGATTACAAGACAAAGATACCAATTATTTCTGCTTAATTAAAAACACACACACACATCCACAAAAAAAACCCCAAACAAACCACCCCCCCCCAAAAAAAAAAAAAAACCAACCCAAAAATCCCACCAACCCCCACACAAAAATCCCCAACAAACAAACAAAAAAACCAAACCAAACTAAAAACAAACCCAAACCCCGTAACTACCTGAATCTTTCAGTTCTGGTAGGAAGGTAGACTAGGACTGATATTCTTATTCTAGACAAAGCTTGAAGCTCTGAATGGTCTAACACCTTAATCTGAAAGAGATCCTACAGTGCAAGCCCCCCCGATCTCTAGAGATCAAGTGATCGTCGCCAGAGAACCCAGTCCTTTCAAGAAGGGTCTTAGAACGCCTTGGCAATGCCATGTGACGGGGGGAGAAACTGGCACTTGTAGTCGGGTCAGAGGAAAAAGAAACGCTGGAAACTTGGGCATGTAGTTCACTAACATCACTAGGAGATCACTGCCTGTAAAACTGAGATTCAAATAGCTCTTGGCATAAGCAAAAGGTGAAACTAGAAACTAGAACTAAAGCTAGTAAGCACCAGTATACAAATACAGAGCTACTGGGTGAACACTGTCAGGAAAATCTTGCAGCAATGAAGCTATTTTTAAAAGGCTTAGCCTACCTAAGAAATGTGGTATATACCGAATGAGGTACTGCAAATTAACACTGATGTTGCTGAACTTCCACTCAGGAGTGACAGAGTGTATAGGACAAGCTAGAGACAGCAAATTTATGCCTGAAAAACAGTTGGCGTGACTGGGGAGAACAGCGAGACGTTTTATCCATGTGCACAATATGTGAAAATGAAGAAAGGTCGACGGTGGCACACTGATGGTGGTGTGAGCTCTCAGAAATCACCGAGGATTACGCAGCTAAGTATCAGTTTTGGGCTCAACACCTTGTTGTAATGGAAGGATACAAAAAAAACAACTAGAGAAGAATCACAGAATCGAAGGCGCCGGTGCTATGCAAACGTAGCAAGCAAGCAGCAAAGCAGAAAATCTATTTCCTATGTGGGAAATGGATTGATCAGGACACAGATAACACAGGCACCAGACTTCAGGCAGAAAACTTTGCTTTTTCATTTTTTGAAAAGGCTGTTGGGATTGGAGGGGTCTGCAGGGGAGGAAGTAGGAAGGAGTGGGCTGCTGAAGTGCTTTAAGGGATTCCTAAAGATATCAGGCCAGGGACAAGCATGCTCCCTGTTTATCTATAAAATAGGTACACTGGAGCCAGAAATTGTGCAAATGTTGCTACAAACATCTGTCTTCTCGAAGAATTGCCTACCATTAAGCACAGACAATACACTCTCCAATTTATACTGGGTTTTCCCTCCCAAAGGGCCAACAAAAAAAGAACCAAGTGGAGTTTACAGTTTTCACGGTTTTGTGATGTATATTTTTGTACTTTCAGATCTGCACAAGAGATGTCTGAACTTCTCCAGAACGCAAACTTCTGATTAAAATAACAAATATTGTGTTATATATATAAAAATAACAAATATTATCCAGCAAAAAGTTTTACTACAAGCCCTGTGTTATCTCACATAAAGGAGAGGTGAGATAGAGTGGGGGTAAAGTAGGAAGACAATTATCATACATATGCTACAAATGTTCATATATATCCCAATTTTTTAAGAAGCTGTATAACACAACCATACAGAGTACAGCGCATGAGAAGGTCTGACTTACACATGGTCAACTGAAGAATGTTTTTGCTAGGCTATAAATATAACTTCTAACATCAACAGTCTCTCATAAGGATTTCTAACTGCTTCATGAGCAGTGGTTGCTAAGGATGGTCTGGCCTCCGCTGATTTATGCTAATAGTGTCAGCTAATTTCATGTGACCAAACAGAAGCAGTAAAGACTGAGCGGCTACCAACAACCTGGGAGGACAGTAGAGAGGTGGTCTTGGTGCTCACCACCGTTTCTACCTGCTGTAGCAGTCTGTCACTATCAAGCTCTCATCCCTCTGCTGAAGGTGTGCCAAGCAGCTCCTCACTCGGCTTACAGCAACAGCTCCTGGAGGCTCCGAAGAGCCGTGATGCTCCAGCCTTGCTCATGCCCCCAGACACAACTACTCTTGGAGCAAACGTACCTCATCCTTCCTTCGACAAACCTCTGAGGTTTACTTGGGACCACTGTCTTACCATCTCTAGATGACAAATCAATGGCACCATTCAGGAATGAAAAAATATATTTTTATAATGATATTACTTAAATAATATATATCATTTATATATATTGTATATAAAATAACTACAAGTTAATTCACACCTTTTGGTTTAGACAATGGGAAGAAATGATACCCCAGCTATTCAGATTTTCCCACAAGCTGCACTTTTTAAAATTTTTCACAGTTCTTCGGTAAGATTTCTTTTTCTCTTCTTTCCCCACGTTTTGCTCTAAACTTTAGTGATAAATGCCTGTGGCCATTTTCTAAAACCCCCGAAAAGTCAGCAAGGTAGGTTTTCTCCTTTCTGTTCTTTGTTCCGTTCTTTCTTTGAATTGCTTTCTCCACATTTTTGCCTCACTCTCAGGTGATCCCAGAGGTAAGATTTATGTTTACTACTCATGTTTTATGATTAAGACACTGAACTTCGGTCACTGAATTACTACTAGCCGTAGGTTCCGAAACCTGCCAGCCTCACACAAGCCTCCGGGCGACCTCCCCCACGCCGACTGGCGCTGGAGCCACACTTTAACCCTGAAGCACCAGCATCCCCCAGTGGTCCTGTTCCTCACTGCAGACCACTCTGGAGTTTTCAAAGTGCCTCAGAATTAGTATTCAGGACTCAGCCGAACTCAGTAAAGAACCATAGACAGTTGATCATAGCTAAAGAAAAAAAAACAAACCAACACCTAATTTATTTCCAGTCATTGCATATATTGTGTTACAAAACGCGCACCTGTAAGAGCAGGATTTTTTGGTAAAACACAGTGGAAAGGGGGGAAAAATCAGACCAAAACAAAACCTGACTCTATTGGAGAGCCTTTTTGAACAAAAGAAAATAGGTTAAGAGGCTCTTCCAAGAATATTAGGTTCTAACAGATATTTTTGGCTTTTTTACAAGATCACGACTCACGGAAAAGATACTATAGCAACCATCAATTTTTCATCTGCCTTTCGATTGAAGTGCACATACTTAGAAAACTGCAGTCCATCATATCTATTGAATTAGAATTCTAAACAAAAAAAAAAAATCCTGGCTGACATTTTGTTCACACAATGAAAATTCAACTACGTTCTCAGAAAACACTCAACAAGAAGCACACCCCAGCCACGCTTATTAAGCCCAGCCCTTCGCACAGCAATCCAAAGTTGCGTTGGCTGGGATTGTTTTCCCTCTTCCCTAAAAGACTTCAGTCACTGAGGAAAGGTGAAGTAATGGGATACTGCAAAACACCACTCGCAGGGTTAGAGAACAGGAGTGAGAAGAGCAGACAAATGATGCCCGTCTAACACGAACATGGGATGCTAGCACCTAACCAGCTTCCTCCCACTCCAGACCAGAACAGCCACATCAGCACAAGCCCTGTACCAGTGCTGACTCGGCGGAGGGAGGGCAACAACAGAAGGATGTGCAAGGCTGCTGGGGAGACAGCACAGCGCTTCTGCCCCACGCTCCTGTGTGGGATGAAATGAAGGAATTTCCTCTTGTTAACGTTGGAGCCCTCCACTAACACCTAATACTGCAGCACTGGAGATGGAGGGTTGTTAATTAAAACAGCCCATCAGAAAATCAGTGGGACTTATACATTAGCTTTAAGTCCAGCAGGAGATTATGAGCAGTGCAGAACAGAAACAGAGGAACATGCTTGTTCTCGCCATATCAGAATCTCACCAGACCCAATGCCACAGGAGGCGATGCGGCTTTACCAAGTCCCCCTGCTCCCTAAATTCAGTAGGTACATGGTGTCACTTAGCTACTTCTTTTCCTCTTACTACTCTTGTCGCAGTAGCTGAGGACATCTAGCAGAGTTTTATAATGGAAGCATACTTCCACTCTTAGTCTGCTGTGTAAGCATGAATACTTGAGACAAGGGGGGGAAATACCCCAAATCCAATCCCCAGAACATATCTCCTTTCTCTGCAGCCGAAGGGCTAAATGCTGGGGTCCCTCCTCAGAGGTAACCCAAAGGAAGCCTGCCTTACTCAGCATCTCTGAACCTGATCCTGCAGGAGCAGCAGTCAGCCCGGAGTGTGAATGTGCTAACTGAGCCATGACAACCCCATGTAACACCTCTTGCTGATATTCTGTTATTCTGTGGTTAAGGCTCATGAGGATTTTTGAAAGGAAGTTTATTTTTGCAAGCTGCCGAGGGCTGACTGTGACGTGGGGCAGCTTTCACTTAGGCAAATGTCTTAACTTTTGTTAAGGCTCCTGGACAGACAGGCAATTACTGCGACAATTACAACAAAAGCCGGGTAGGTACATTTTGGCTTAGGATGTTCAGTGAAAGTACACATTGCAGGTTTTACTAAATAACGGACAGTTGAGGTTCAGCACAAAAGGAGAAGGCAGCTTTTCATCTCGACAGCTGCCGTCTCCCTATTTTTTGGAAGGTCTAAAAAATATTTGAGAGGTCCTAAACAATGTTCCTTCCAGGTTATTGTCACTACCTAAAATGCAGAGGTTGGTATTCAGTATGACAGATCAGTTTTATGTAGTTTAAGCATCTGTCTCTGCCAGTTACACGAAGTGGATGGTTCTGAGAAAGCCAGCAACCATCATAATGAAAGTATACGTTACGACACAAAGTGTCACACAGCAGTGAAAATTAATCCTGCTGCTAAAGAAATGGAAAATGCACAATAAACACATTACCTGAAATTAAAATTGTTTTCGACCAAATCTCCAGAGCCTTTAAAGTTGTAACAATGATTTCCTATTCATATGGACTGCTTGAATTCTCAGGTGATTCCCTGTGGAGAGCTGTATGAATACTTTTTCCAGAGCTGAGGAAAGGAAAATAGATAGCTATAATGGAACTGCAGGAGCAGCCAAGCAGTAGATTGATTCAACAGGAGAAATTCAATGCATCCCAAAAGATTTCCTAGGATTTGCTCTCCCGCTGCTCAGGGCACAATTTGCTGTAATGAGAAACTGAGGATTTTGTTTCAGGTGTGCCAAAGCTTGCAGTGGTGACTTGAAGGTATAAAGAAAAAAAAAAACCCAAAAAACCAACAACTGAAAATCTCTCTTAAATAATGCTTTTGGATGAGGAGAGAACAAGGAAAAGCTCTTCAAGGTGGAAAAAAAGGTCAAATATCTTATGCAAATAGTATTCCTTAAGAGATACTAATTGGATGCACAGTTGGACCCTTTCCTTCATCTCCAAACTCCTGCGTTAAACAGCTTGAAAACTACAGTACACTTCAGTAAGCAACACCGAGAAAGCTTTATTGAATTATCTGGTAAAATTGTACTTGGTCTTACTGTAATCCCTGCTCTCAAAAGTGTATGCAGAAAAATCCTGTTTTCAGTTGTGAAGAACTGAGTTAACAAGTTATAAAATGAAAAGCAAGTGTGTGGGGGTTATTAGTATGTAATAAGGGGATATTTAAGCAGGCAGACTGCTCTGTTCACCTGGAGCATGGCACATGGTAGCAGGCTGCCAGGAAGCATGTACTGCTGCAGTACGACATAAGCCCCATTTGAAAGGTTAAGTGGGACACACATGACGTGAATTTCACTCCAAAGAAATGTGGAATTTGTAGGCACTCACGCCCTCCTTCATAAGCAATAGTCATTATGAACCCCGAGCTTTTCTACAGCTCTGAAGTACCACAGCCTATGCAGATTTCTCGCTAATCACTTCATAGTGAAAGCTCTGAAATGCTGTGTTGTTTTTCAAGTAAAGCCCAGGGTTTTATTCAGAAACAGGCTGCCAGGTGAAATTTCCTCAGGCAAAATGCGGAATGCTGATGCCATCCTGGTTTGATTAGGGAAGACGTGCAAACCTTGAGACGTTCATGTTCACAGCAGCACATCCCATTCAGCACTAGCATGCCCCTCACACTTCTTAATGTCACACTGTGAACTGGAACATCACATGGTGTAGAAGAACCAACAGAGAAGGAATGGATGCTCTAAAAAACACCTTACAAATAATGAACATTCACATGTGCATGACATTAGATCTGGACATTCAGCACAGGTTTACATTTAGTTATAAACAATACAATGCAAATATCCCAAACCCAAACCTTTAAGTCTTGGCGCTTTCAGAACACAGCCCAAAGCAGACAGCACCCACCCTTTCTCCACAAGATGACCAAAGTCGCATTACAGCTCCAGGCTCCAATCAACTTCAAGACCTACCACACAAAGTAGGATCTCCTAGAGCATCCTTCCTGATTGATAACAGGCCATCAGACTCGGAAACTCCCAGCACATTGCATAGCAACAAGTACTGTCCAGGAGAGAAGAACAACAAGTGCTCCACCAGCTCAGCCTCTTCCCAAAATAAGGACCAGGGGCTCTTTCAGTCCAGTTAGAATAAAAAAACCACTCTTGCAAAAAGCAGATCCTTCTGTAAACTCTATGTATAGAATATACAGAGAATATACATTATTTCAACCAGCTACCTGTCCTTCAAGCTTGACCTAACTCAGCATAAAATACAGAAGCCCCCATTGCAATGGAACCTGAAGCAGAAAGTCAGCTTCTGGTCCGGAACAGGGCAGCATCTGGACACAGGGAACCGTGAGAGGCTAATAATACTCGGTGATTATTACAGTTCCTTTCATCATTTGATTTGCTCTCAGTCTGACTGCAGAAGCAGAAAGGGAATTCTACCTCATCCATTAACCTGGAAAGCAAGGCAAGATGTGCAGCAACAAATAAAACCAGTAAGAAGCAGCTAGAGGAAACACAACGATCTTTGCTTTTAATGAGACAGCCCCTTGTCCCCCCCATCTTTGGAAACAGTTAAACCAATTACATCTCTTACCTGTACGGTTCCAGAGTCCTGTGGCCGTAATACAAAGCTTCTTCCCACGATTCAAGGTTAATACAGGCATCCATGGCACAGTCAAGCATTTTCAGCTGATAAATATTTGTGTCTGGAAGACGACCCACATTGCCGCTCAAGAGATTCTGGCATCTTGCCAGAACCTGCTCCCAGTCTGTTATTAGCCTTAGTTAAAGAAATATCTCTAATCAAACAAAAATACAAGTTCTAAATGTTGTTATCAAGGAGTAAGAGCTACAGGGCATTAAGATAAAAAAGCTGCCACCATTCCAGACTCAATTCCTGAAAACATACTTGAACTCAGGAGTGGTAGCTTAGGTAACTATGCTTCGTTTACATTTAGAAAAACAATTTCTAAAGAAGGCAGTACTTCGGCAATAAAGAGTAAAAGAAAGATGACAAAATGGAAGGATACAAATTAAAATTCAAATACTTTTTATTTAGCTGCTGAAACATTATTACTTACTTAAGATACGCCTCCAAATCTTACATCCAAGGGCAAGGACCCATGGAAAAGAGTCTTAACAAAATGCCTCAGCAGCTAAAAAAAGAAAAAAATGTATTTTTTATATATTAAAACAATGAGACACACTTTTAAGCTGCCCAAGATTTTGTTTAGAATTCTCATGAAATTAAACCTTTTCTTGAAATGAATTAATCTTCTATCTCCCTGAAACAGTTGTAAAGAGCATTGTTTTATTTTTTTCAAGTACAGCTGCATGTGTCATGCATGAGGAAGAAAAGCATTGTAGTTCTGCTATCTGACTGCAGTTTGGGTTTAAGGATCCTGGCAGTAAAGAAAATGTGTACCTCCATTGCTACAAGAAGATATTTTGTGTGTTTGGGAGAGAGGAAAAGTAAGCTGGACCCTGCATTCACTTTAGTTGGATATTCCTAACCACAAATCACTTATTTTCATTACATTCCACACTGATCTGACTTCTCTGTAGAGCAGATTCTTCTCGCTCTGACCACACCTAAGCTGAATACCAATACTCCCAGATTTTAAGTGAGTACTGTCATCTGGGACTTTATAGGAGTCCCAGAATGCAAGCAGTCTAAACACCAAAAAGATACCATATACACCAGTAAGAACAAATGAAATAATAATAATAATAACAACAAAATAGACTTATAGTATGAGAAGTAATAGCATTGTTTGCATCACAGCCTTTTCCACACAATCAGCTCAAGGAAGTTCAGCAGTTACCTTCATGACATAACTGAAAATACTATTCCCCCCACTCCAGCAATGGATTTCAGTGTACAATGATTACCCTGTGATGAAGTAACGAGTCCTTCTTGAACATGGGAATATTTACATACTTAAATTTAAGTATGTGACCACTCATGGCTGGGCCAGGATTTATAACATGGTTGTTACAAGGCTAAACTAATTATTTGTGAATTGCTCTCATGCCCTTGGATTGAAAGACCCATATAAGGGAAGGAATGTGTTATTATAAAATTGCACCTTAACCTTTGTATCTCTGGCAAACATCCATGTATTCTTTACAACTGATTAAGGACAGACAAACAGAAGAATGAGGGATATTATTTCCACTTGATACAATTTTTGTAGAAAGTACAAAGCACTGACATTCTTGAAAGATTACCATTTTAGCTGATGCATAGTATTAGCCTGTCTGCTTTTATTTCTCATTATACTGCTTTGTTCCCTCAGTAGCATCTAACAGCAACTGTGCTATATTGCAAAACCTGATGGGACCCAATTTTCAGGTATATAAATTGCAAATTAGAAAACCCTCTATCAGTGCAACAGGACTAAAGAGAAGATGGCTGTCTGTATCTGCCGAAGACTAGCTCCTCCAGGAGCTCTGCTACTGCTGTGTGGCCTGAGATGTAGTGGAATCCCTTTCTCCACCATAATCCCCTTGCACTGGGCTTTAGCATCTCAGTTTGTCTGCCTAAACTGCAATTTGGGCCTAAGACAGTTCACTCACACCTATTGCTTTAGGTTCTCTAACTGCAGCTTTAGCATTACAACACTGCACCAGCTATCATCAGTCACTCAGATTTTGGAAGGCACTAACTTTCTCAACTGTAGGAACTGTTAGTTAATTTGCTAAAAAAAAACCCCAAAACAACACACACACATTTGCAGAAACTAATGATGGCGTGCTTCAGTCAGCAAGCAAGATTTTCTATTTGTTCTTGGCAAGCAGACAAATACCAGGCTCCCTCGTCAGGTACTGCACTTAGCACCGCATGCCAATTAGCACCGGTGCTGTGGCAAAGATGACACATCCCAAATAGCCCCGTTCCTGAGAACAAAAGCCGCACAGACAACAAGGACTTATTTTTTTCAAGCAGCCCTGATACCTTTTTACTACAACGTGTTTGACTCATTTTTAAGTATCAGTTAAATCAGCCATCTTAATTAAAGCCACTAGCAAAATTCAGGAGGTGCAATTTCTCCTGAAATTAAGCATAGGAACGTTAAATAGGACCAGTGTTTGGGCTCCATTCTTTTGGTATAAAAATGATTGCAACTGCACGTTGCATATCTATAACTTAACTTTCAGGTTAAAACCCGGGCCCTGAAGTACAACTGGATGCCTGAAGATGTATTTCAGCATTGTCTTTCTCAATCCAGTGATTACAGAGGGACTTAAAGCAGACTAGAAACTATATGAAAATTAAAGTTAGACGAGATGAGTGTTTCCCTTTTGCTAACAAATTAATCTCTCTGGATTAGAAAGAAACAAACCCAGTTAGGGTGTGGGTTTTTTTTTTTTTTTTGTTACAATAAAAATTGTGATCCTTTGTTTCCAGTCTGGAATATCACTATGCAAACATGTTTCTTATGCTGCTGAAAAGTAAAACTGGAAGATTTAATTCTCTCTAGCTCCAGAGAAAGGCCATGTTTCTGAAAATGGTAAGGCATCTTGCTACAATAGGCCAGGTTTGCAGTCAGTGAAATCCCACTGAACAGACTAAGATGAGAGGGATCAATATATTCAGCCTTCTAGAGAAAATCTGCACCTCTCTTCTACTCATCTTTTCTTGGCTTTTGCTGTATACTAATTGTTTTAATTAGATTGAATATCTGCATGATGGCCGTCAGGCTCCAGTTCTGTTTATTAGTGCAAGATCATCTCATTCAATTTGCTTAATTATCAATTATTATTATATATTATTATTATAACATATTATAATGATTCTGTAATGTTTGCAGTGAACCTGACTGATTATATTCTTGTTATTGTCACTGCTGTGTGAAGAATGAGAACCTGGAAATGTTCACAATGGGACTAATGGGATAAGGAATTTAACAACATTCAGATTAAGCTTTATTTCATTTAGAAGTGGATTTATCTGAAGTGATGGGCTGTGACGGCAGAAGTCTAAACCTGAGCCAAAATACCCCTTCACATCCCAGGTACCTGTTACGCCTGCCACAAAGCAGTTCCAGGCCAAGCAATCAGAGACTCTATTATTATTAACACAATTAAGAATATTACACATTTTTAACATCAAATGAATGAAAAATACATTTTAAAACCACATAAAACCATAAATCTTTACGAAACAAATCTCAACAGATGAACTGCATAGCAAGGGTCTCTCCAGATTTTTTTTGCAACCGAATGACAGACTGCAGCCTGCCACTGAAAGGATACCTTCTTTTGATTTTGGATATTTTACTTCATTTACAGCATCTCTGACTTCTTTCCAGGCACGCTGGTCACCGGCCAATTTCTCAGCATCCTGGTTAACGGAAACAAAAGCATTTGATGAGAAAAACAGTAAACTGAGAATACGCAGTAGGGCTGAAAAACACTAAAAAAATTACATTGATGAAAGCTACTTGTGGGGATTGTGTCACCGGGTTTTTTTAAATGCACAAAAAAATCATTTCACCTGGCATTAGTACTCATCCTGTGTTTGTAAGCAAATGAGATGATTTCAAGAAAAATGAATGCACACTTGGAAACAATAAATACTCAAACCAGACATTATGTTTGCCACAAGAACTATGATCAACCAGAAAAGAAAAATAATAGCATGTGATTTTTAATATTAAAATGCATTAAGCAGATCAAATTCTCTCAAAAACCTGCTACCTAATACTTCATAGAGCCTCAACCACAGTGCAGAAAGGATTTAGCAAATAATTTTGATTAACCATGTGGTGATTATAGACTTTATAAACAGTGGGAGGCTACCTTCATCTATTACAGTTACCAGCATGAGCTTGCAGGAGAAGTCTAGTAGTCAGGAAAAGCTGAACTTCAGTTTTGTTTTTTAACTCATTGCTATTTCTTCCCTACTCCATCTGATTCCATAAACAGCTATATTTTCCCATTGCTTTGTCATAAAGAAGGCAAAAATGATTAATGGCTAGAGCAGTAACAGAAAGTTTCCCTTTTCAACTCTCTAGCAGTTAGTAACTGCACCTTAGGCAAACCACTTGGAACAAATTTATTAAAGCATCCACAGACATGGTTAAGCATCCTGAAGGATTTCCAAAAGCATCTAGATATTCAATTTCCATCGCCATAAGCACTTAAATACCTTTAAAAATCTGGCCTTTAAGACACTGCAGTTCATTACCTCTCCCTCCTTATAAAAGGCCCTCACAAAAGAATTTTGTAAGTACAAATTCTTGCAGGAGTATTATAAATACAGTTAAAAAAATTAAAAAATAATAAAAAAATCAGCCTTCAGGAGGGCTGGAGGTCTGGAGATGAACAGGGAAGGTGTGTGAAAACCTAACCAAGCACTTAGTAACCAACAGATGCTCACTGGGCATCGCAGGAGTACCTCTGTTTAAAAGCCTGTAACCTGTATCTGTCTAGAACTCCATAATTTTCTTCTTTTACTGCTCCTTATTTACCATAAATTCAGACCCAAAAAAACCTTACAGTAAGAATCAGCCCTCACTTTCACATTTCATATGCAGTTTTGTCTTTCCATTTGCTCCTGCTCCATGCAAGAGCAGACCTCTGTATTCCTGGGCTGATTAAATCAAGAATAAATCCAGATTGGTCTCAGCTGCCCCACCATTCCGTGAGGGCCTTATACAGGGAGGGCAGCCCGGCCCTGCTGCATATCATGTGTCCTTCCCCCACAATCGGTTCTGTTATCACAAAGATCCCCTGGAAATCACTCTGTGGATAGCTGAATTTGCCACGGGAAGGCATAAGGTGAATGTTAAGACAAAGAAGCTCATACTGTATCAATGTTACCAGCACAATTAATGTGCATACCTAGCCCTCTAACAGCTTAGTGACAGACTTACGCTGAATCCGTTAGCTCCAATGTAACCTCCACCAGTTTTTATGGGACTACATCTGTTTCCCAACTTAGCCTGAGAACCTGATACAATCTGTCTTTAAAACATCTTTTAGAGACTGATCAAGCCCTGCTCAGTGATTAAGCTAAAAAAATATCTGGCCTGTAAGATACTAATAATGATGTCTGTGAAACTTTAGGTTTAAGGAGCTACCAAAAAAGAACAATTCTCTTAAGAATTTTTTTCCCTATCTTTTCCCACCAGCCCAAGTATAATTCTCAGTATTTCTGTAACATGTTGTAAGCCTTACAATTAAAACCTCAGAAATGTGGGAATTGGGACAGATTTATAGGTGAAAGAACAAAAACAACCATACACCAAGTTGCAGGCCAATGACTGATGCATCATTAGGGCTAACTTTAAACACAGAGGGACCGATGGATGAATCGGGTTAAGGTATTCATTGACATGGGATTAATCTTTCTCCTGTGCAGTCTTTTGAGTCTCATTGTCTTCTAGCATTTCATTAACACCACAAAGCAGTGCAAGGTAGGGATTGCATCTACCCTTTACACTAGCACATAGGGCTAAGTCAACACTGGCTTCAGACTCAGGTAGTGTCTGAGGGACATACCAGGGAGTGTCTGTTGGCCCAGTAATCTCCCAGCCCTCTCCAGAATCACGCTCCTTATCCCTTTTGTAAGAGACTTTAGGATGGAGGGATTTAAGTCACAGGTTTCAATGCTTTCTGTGTTCTCAAGGTGAGGCATTTTGGGGATTGGCCCACACAGGAACAAGCAAACACCTGGCTAGCTGGGCCTTTTACACCTGTACTGTTCTTCACCTGATTTCTACCCACTAAAGAAGTCCTGTCCTTTCCTAAACACTCCTGTTCACGTCAGGGAGGCCTCTTCCAAACCAGCAGCCAGGCAGCGACTGCAAAACAACTCTGCAAAACAAGCCCTCCTTGTCACCACTGGCAACACTTCAGCCTTCCAGCCCAATAAGCTTTTTCCAAGTAAGTTGTTTCTCTCCCTTGGACAATGCCTTGAAAGTCACGGCCATGTGATATGACTCAGCCAGCTAAAAATACAAAGCTGCCTTGGCGTTTGAATTATGGAAATAATTGAAGTGATTACTAGTTATGCTGAACTGTTTAATTTAATCTAAGAGCATGGCAGTAACAGCTATGGGAGATTTAGCTTTCCACAGAGTAACACTCATTCAAAGCATCCCTTTTCAGAACATGTTCCCAGTCAAACCTCCAGGTGTGCAGAGCTGCCAACAATAAAGGAAGACAGGCTTTTTTGTGTGTGGAAAAGGAGAACCCTCGCTGAAGAAAAGGAAGAGGCTTTTGAAAATGAAGAGTTAGCAGCTTGGGCCTAATTATCTTCCTTATTTCTAACGTTGAAACTAAACATAAGAGTTTGTTCTTCAGAACAAAAAAATATTTGTGTCTCGGACTAAATAATAATTAGACTAGAGAACCTAGCCACAAAAATGCATTACAACGTCGCGATGGCTGAAACTGGCACGCTTTACAAATCAGCTTTCACACATAGAGACGTGCTGGAGAAAACTGAGAGTGGATGTGTTGAAGGCTCATGGGGATGGTAGAAAAGACAGCTGCAAGCCGTGCTTTCCCATGTCAAGAACACAAGCTTGCAACACTCTTAGTAACACAGGTGCAACCCACTGGCGGCAGAAGCGTCACTGGATGTGCTTGCTGAACCCACAATCTAGGGCGCAAGAAAGAGAAAATTGACCCTGTGATTTATTTTGAGCAATTATTCCAGATGCCAGATGGTTCCAGCACCTAATTTCCAATTACTCCAAGCATGCGCAGGGGAAAGTTGTTCATTAAAAGGTAAGTTAACATGCAACAGTACCATATCAATTCTCTCTCTGTTTTCTTCCAATACCATGGCAGGTGCTGCTACAGCTTTCTTGATAAAACACACCTGGAGATTCATCTTCTTAACATTGAAACTTTCTAGAAATCTCCATGGACTGCCTACCTTTTGGACTACTTACCCCTGGCTGCTTAGACCTGTGCTTCTAATCCTTTAGACAGAACAATTTTCTAGCTCTTCTAGTAAAACAAGCTATAAACTAAACTCTTCACACCTGACACTTCGCAAAAGAAGGACACTGTTTACCTTCACATCTTCTTGAACTTAGTTCGGGTGTACAAACCATGAAGGCTCACCTACATAATTCAACCAGATGAAATTCTGCTCTTGAAATGTGCAAATGCAAAATATTCTGTGAAGCACAATTTTCCTGCCATAAAAACCATCTTTCCTCCATAAATTTCACAATAATTTTGCTATATAAAAGGTTCAAGAACAAGATTATTTTCTTTACTATTTGCTTGAACACCGTAATTTCTATAGCTTGTAGATCAGAAGAACGTTAGTTGTTGTTTTTCTTTCAGAATACTTCCAGCTTTTATATCTAATGACTTTCCAGACTTTCAAAGGCACTCATTGCAATCTATATTTCAAGAGCCTGAGAACAGACACTATCAGCTTTGCCCGGTGCATCCTGTAAATGCTCATAAAAATAGTTTGTGGTACACAACATACCACTAATTGTCAATATTTGCTTTAAATATTACAGTTTTCCACAGTTTAGGTTCCATTAGTGACACTTGTAAAAATGATGTTATAACCACTTATAACAGAAGAGAGGGAAATAAGAAAACCAGAGGGTATCTGGTGAGGATTATCATCTGTTTGCTTAGTGATCAAATGTAAAATGTTCTGCTGTTCTGGCTTTAAGTGATACAAAGATTTACTATAAAAGCATCGTCTCCTGAAACAATTACAGACATCAGCCACCACAGAGATAAGCATTTGAAAATGTTCACCTGTTCCATTCCCTCTTATTCCTTTGCTCCCACGTTGTTTGTAGGAAGTTCTCTCCCTATCTCTTCTGCTGTTCTACTGTCCTGAACACATCCCATCCTTAACTGAACTCTCCTTTGAAAGGAGTATAACCTTCAAAGGACAGATAGATCTTTCTCTTCCCTTCTTGTTACTTTATACTACATTTCTTTCCCTGTCTGCTCTTGTTTCTTACACTTCCTAAAAGCACTCCTTACCTACTCATTTCAAGCACCACTGCTTTTACACACAAAGTTAGCAGCCAGTGTTGCTACCCCAACTTTTAAAATCCTGGATGTTAAAAGATTCCCAGACAGGCATAACCTCTGAGAGAAGATACCACTCTCACCAAAACAAGCATACGCCAACCAGCAGCATCACTGCCCTCTGCCCAAACACACTCCCACAGCCCCAACGCTGCTCATCTGTAATGCACTGCACCTCCGAAAATCTCCTGAACATTGAAAAGGTTGATTAAGGGCAATTCCTCTTTTCATACTTAGGCGAAAGGATGGAAATAGGAGATGGATTTTCTGTCCTCTCTACAAAGTTCAACTTTCTCCTTCTTACAGATGAAGGTAGAGAAACAAGCCAGAGATTTGCTGTGGAGAGGAACTGTGAAGCACTCCTACACCTCTTTTTCTTCTTCCCAGCCTTCCTCCTACACCAGGCAGATCCAAGGGCATCCTCATTATGTGCTTTTCTCCAGTGTTTAGGTATCCAGTCCCACATAGGCAGAAACAAGCAAAGCTTTGTAGGGGGTATGGGCGTGCCAGGATGCTCTGAGAGGAGTAAAAAACAAGGTCTAAAGTTTTCCATGACCAGTATCTTCTCTTCTAAATACACAAATGGAATACAATAGTGTCATGTAAACACAAGCAAATGTCATTTTTACAATGGTAAAAGCTAATAGACCGTAGTTCAGCCAGAAATTCAGGGTTTAATATGAAATATTATTGGGTATGATAATTTTGCAAGAGACAAAAATCCCACTAAATAATCATAACAGTTCCTTCTGGACACAAAATCTATGACTACATAATGATAATCCTATGAGACAGCAGCATCTGATTCTGTTCTTGTTCTCTTTTTTGTGGAGGCTTTAAAAACATCTTTGAACAAGGAGTTTTCTTGGCTGTAATATTTTAACACTTTAAAAGCTACGGATACATCAAAAATCTGAACATTTCATATAAATTGCTGACCATGACTTATGATTTGCTGAACTTCTAAAAATGTAAGTGGCAACTACAGCTGTGCATCTGACAGAACAATTCTGACCAGCCTGATAGGTTCAAATCGAAAGAGGTTTCCTTGGGTTTTGTTTGAAGAAGGTGTCAGAAGAGTTCAGACACCTTTAAATTAGGGCATGACATTTTAAATCAGATTTCTGTTACATTATGCCCTGAAAGCATAAATAACAATTTTCTATTTCTGATCCTATTTAGAAGTGCAGGAACTACTGAATGTGTGTTTCTAGTAAACTCAGTAACTCATTGTTTTATACTTGGCAGCAAAAAGAAAGCATTACATGAGTAGAAGATACCGCAGATCTCCTGAAGCCTCACTTCGAGTAAAGGTAAAGAAAAATGCAGTGAGGAAATGTGATATGGACAGCGCTACACTGCAGCTAAACTGATTTTGTGACTTTTGAGTGCTTTAGAGCAAACAGGGTACAAGAACCTGCTGGGCAGTCACAGGTGCCTGCAGCTACCGGCACAGCAAGAGAAAGCACACTTGACTGGTTTCCCAAAATATCTGAGGTCATCTCTTATAAAACATGTGACGTTTTTCTCATTGTCATACATCATTTGTGCTCAACTTTGAAGCCACAGTTTTGTGACGGGACAGCAGTTTGTCATAGAGGACTGTGTAGCTGAAGAGAAGCGTATGCTCCCTGGGAAGCACTGGCTGCTGTGAAGCGAACTGTGGTACTAGAGGTTGGCTCCACACTGAAGTCTGGGCTGGATTTATATTTGTGTACTGGATGCAATTTAAACTCAGAAACAAAGACCCCTCATCCCTTATTATGAGGGCTGCGGCTTATAGAAGCCTACAGCTTCAGCTGAGGTTTTCACTCACCTTCCCTCTTGTGAATGTACTTTGTTAAGAACGACGAGTGTGTGAAACGATCAGCGCAAAGAGCCCTGTCATGATTCAAGGTTTATATGTGATTTCTGAAGTTTAGAAAGCTCCCCTGCCCTGCCCAATGAAAAATAATGCCAGCTCTGTATATGCCAGTTCAGCTATCCTTCCCAAGCCACACAAGGTCATCCTCACCAGATGCTGAGCTGTCACGACGAAGAGAAGACCTTGTGTCTTGTGTCATACAGCTCTGGACAGGGTGGCACATGGCAATTTCAAAGCTACTCTGTCTGCAGACAAAACAAACGTTATGTTCCCTGTGAGGCTGTTGGGAGGGGGGTCGAACCCAACTTCTGAACAAATTGAATTTGTACTTTTTATTTTTGAGTTCTGAAAGTAAAATAAGACACATTGCAGTTGGGTGCTGTATCGCGCTGTGCGGTACATTGCTCAGTATTAGGCAGGCTGCATTACCTCACAGAACTGATATCAGCTCTTCATGGATTACTGACTCTGCTGTCTGGAAGTGGGTAACAACTACAGGCTAGTAATACTATAAATTGTACAGGTATTGGAAAATTTAACAGTTGTTCACACCATTCACGCTTAAGTGCTCTACTCAGGCCTTCAAATCAAGATGAAGGTTTCCCCAGACCCAGCATACAATTAGTGCAAAAAACCAAGGACCTTCACATGGCAGTATGAATAGCCTCTCCTTAACATTATTCAACTTAGTTACAACATCACAATATTTACTCAGAAATTTAAAAGGAGGCATCAGAGACAACTGTGGAAAGTTTATTAAAATGAGATATTTTAATAAAGAGAAAATTAAGATCAGCAAGTCCATTTTAAGAAGTCTGTCCAATAAAATTAAATGGGTCTAAGATAAGTCTATCCCAATAACATCTTATATTTATTTAGGTCTTAAAGCATAAGGTAACAGAGGAGACCAATAGTTCTCAACCTGCCCAGCTGCCAGGCTCACAGTTCTGCACCCCAAAAATTGTAATTGCATTTCTGTTAGACTCATACTCCACTCTTACCCACTGCAATCCCACTTCAGCTATTAACTTCTGCAATTTTTATAGACACACACATTTTTAAACAGCCTTTTCAAAGATCACTGCATCTGTATATTGTATGTTACAGAGGAAATCTCATAAGTGTTTTATAGTGAAGCAAACTGACATCCCTCTTCCTACTGACTCCGCTGCTTATAGATTCAAGGGTCACATTCAGCTTCTTTGCCAGAGGAGAACACAATGTTTTCCATTTCTGTTCGGATACCCACGCTGAGATTCATATGACCAAATGGAGACATTTGGGCTACTCTTCTATTTGACAGTGAAGAAGCAGCACTCTCAGGGTGTAATTTGGATCATCCTCAAGCAGGCATCTAAAACATGGCAGATGAATGTGTGTTAAATTTTTCTCCATTTTATCCACAAAGGAGGTCTAGAGTCACTAGCTCAGATGCCAGCCTTTACACTGTAGCTGTCTGAGATTTGGTGAAATAAATCATAGCTGTAGATCCCAATCTCAAATGTGGAACGTGTTCTACCTTTGCAGTGGCGGCACATTTTATTTCAATAGGTCTAATCTACTAAGCGATTCCAGATTCTCTATTATTTACCTATCTGCATAAATGTTTATTGTTCTCTCAGTCTTTGTCACCCATGAATTTAACTGGCAACGATTTTGTAGTTACTTCCAATTCATTCATGAAAATGCTGGGTACTGTAGAAACAGGGTTATTATGGACACAGTCTGCAACTATTTGGTAAGCATTATATATAACTGATGATTATGGTGATTTAATGTGTAAGTGTGTTGTCAGAACAATCTTTAGAGTGTATATATAGAGTGTATATGTAGAAATTCCTGTAATAAGAGAGAAGACACCAAAATAACTCAAAGCTCTCATTAGTCTCAAACATCACACACTTTTTAAAGACCAATAATGCTCACAGACCAAGTGCATTTATTAAAGTTTTTTTTCTATTTTGCATGCACTCTTTGTGATAAAAACCTAGGCAAATAACATTACAGACAGTATTTCCTCTCTCAAAAAGCAGCACAGAAGGATACTAGGCTACTTAGCAAGAAAGTAAGACAGTATCTAAAGAGATCTGACAAAATATAAATAATACACGGTGCTAAGCAGTTACCTTCACCATAGCATCTTGCCTGGACCTGGAGACCCTTCAAACAAGAGGCACGTGCATTTGATACATTCTGAAGCCATTTCAGTTAAGTGCTGGTCATTCTGGTTGCTGACCAAAACATTTCCCGTATTTATTCCTAAAACTAGGTCCCTTAAATACTACTACTCCTTTTGTTGGAAAAGAAGTCATAATTACACAAGGGCTATCCTAATTCTTTTCATTGCCCTTTCTCCCTACTGCATTACAACCCCCCTTGTGCCACACACAGCTTGGGTGCCTGGGGACAATAAGCATTCTGCAAGCCCAAGACCCCAAACCCTACTTCCCAGTCAGGACGATGGAGGTTGTGGTTTATTCCATGAGCCACAGGACTGAGTTTTGTGCCTGTGACAGCACTGCCTTTATAAACCTACTAATTTCAGGAGCTTAGAGCTGACTGCAAAATTCCCAGCCCAGCTGCATATGTTACAAGCTGAAATAAAAATTGATTGGACCATGGGAAGAGCAATAAATAGAAATTCACTATTAACTCATAAAAGCCAGAGGATGGGAGGAAGGGAGGAAAAGCAAAGCAAAGTACTTACATCTTAGCATCAGACAACTAAGGCCTTATGCCAGACCACCCAAAAATTCTTGGCACGTTTGTAATTCCATTGTAATTTCCAGCATCAGTCAAAAAAACCCCTGTGGGTAATTCAGTTACCTGAGGTAGGATATTGTTCAGCCTAATCCCTAGCAACTGTGAGGCTGGTATTTCAGACTGCCTTAGACGTTACACATTTGTTCAGGCGATCTCTAGGTCTATCTTACCAAACAAACTGACAGCTATAAGGCAAATCTGCTTTATTCCTTAATTCTGCAACCCGTGGAGACACAGAGTGCCACTGAGGACATTTAGTGGCTCATAAGAGATATGTAGGTCAAAAATCCTCATAATATTTAGGTATTCACAACACATAATCCAATCCACATTCACCAGTGCACTGAAATATATACTTAAGTTTAAATGCATGCATAAATCCAATTAAAATCAATATTTATGTGAATGAGTAAATACTTCACTGAGGTGTAGTTATTTGTGTATCAAAACTCAATTTATGCTTCACTCATTGGAAGAATTTGTGCCCATTGAATTATTGGTTCTAACTGAAGATATAGTGTCATGAAGTTAGATATTTATTTTGAACACGAATATCAAAATGATTTAATATCTTAATGCATGACATATCACATGAAAAAAATGGTAGCTATAGTAATTTTTTAAATGTATAATGCAATGCAATTTAACAATATATACTCCAGCATATGTTTTCTGAATGAATGGGTATGAAATACAGGGAATTTAAGGTTTAGAAAAGCACTTGCAACATGGTAAGATCATACACACGTTCGCTATACCTTAAAGTACTTGACAGAGTTCTAAAGTGAAAGTGGCAATTCCTGGAGTGCTCATAAAAATTGAATGCCTAACTCACTAGCCTGTTGCTTGAATATTCCATGTCAATGCTCAAATCCACACTGAGCAGTCTCCAAGTGTTTTAAAGTCATGAATAAAAAAAGGTTGAATCCATTTTGTACAACTGCAGCTCTTAAGAGAGCACAGGATTTGGAATTTCCTCTCTAGAATTTTGCCAAAAAATTTGATCATCTCCCAGGCGAATGTTACTTTCATACAGTCAAAGGAGAGGTATGCAAATACTTTTAAAAGATGTAGTACAGTGTTTTAGTCATGTCATGGATGTCTACTTCGGAGAATTATTACTGACTATCCTTTAACTGACACCAATTTCAACCAGTGGAGGTTCTTCCAGTCTTCAGGGAAGCAGCTAGAAAAACTCCATAAGGCAAGTGAGTGCTTGAAACAAACTGTTTCCAGGACTTTCCCACTACTCTGTTATCCTGATTCAATAATACGGACATTTTACTTATTATCACACAAAAAAAAAAAAAAAGGAAAAAAAGAAAAAAAAAAAAAAAGGAAAATGGCCACATTCCAGAGAGCAAAAAGAACATTCTCTAAAATCTTATAATTTCATGGAAATTATTATAAGACTCTTGAATATGTCTCCGGGCCTTTATTTACTGTTTGAATAGCTATCACGCAGCTGCCTCCTGCTGACTGCCGTTGTTTCAAGTTTTTATGTGCCTCAGTGATCAACGGTGATCGGCTGAGGTGATTCTGATCAAGGAGAGGCAGCCTAGATCAAAAAACACATACTGGAAGTTAGACATCTTGACTTACGTGGAAGCAGCCGTTTATGGGACATGCTGGAACAACATAATTTGGTGATGCATAACCTAAATTGGATTTCCAGTTTTATGAAACAGTTCACACTACTAGTGATCTATTTCTCTGTCTCCTGATAAGTACCCTCCACTAACTACTTCACTCATCACTTAAAAACAGACATACTGTTCTCCTGAAATATTTTTCGCAGGCAGATGGATGAGTGTCACCCTTCTGAAAAGCATGCTCTCTCAAGTCCTTTTTACAATTTCTTTTGCAGGTGGGGGTTTGGGGAAGGGGCGAAGCAGCTCACTTCACATGGATCCCCATCTTCATTAACCAAATACAATGTACTAGTAACTGAGCGTCACGGTATCTACCTCTCCTATACCAAATGTCTATAGATTCAAACTATATATATAAATATCATTAAGCAGTAGCTGGAATCATGTCATAAGCTTTCAAAGCTCAGAAGGACTCCTTTTGTGCACAGGAATGATGCGAACCTAATGTAAACTTGTACACTAGAAATATTTTGAGAGTAAAAAGTTAGTTGTCTAGGTATTGTCAAAGGAAGTGCAGAAAATTTACTTTATATCCAACGCTTGCCAGACCTGACTATGACAAATTCATGCCTTATCCTTTCCAAGGCAATATGATGCAGCAACGTATTTTTATTAATGATTGTGGTCAGATAAATCTTGGGCAGAACTGTGATACACTGTTTTACCAGGCTCCCCAGTTGGAATCACTGTTTGCAGTGTAATCAATGGCTTTCATACAACTCGCTGAGCAATCCTGTGGAAAATAACAGGACGCCCTGCAACAGGTCAACGAATTACACAGTCCTCTCGTGTAACTCACATGCCTGGAGTAAATTCAGTCTTCTCAAGCCTTTTATACAACACAAAGTGTCTATTCATGTCTAAAAATAAAGCTTACATGCAAAATTTGTAACTACAGCTTTAGTTACTGCATTGTTATGTTACTAATTAAATTAATGGCAAGAAATTGATAAGGCGCATTGCTTACTATAGCAATATTTCAATTCAAGGCATTCAGTCTTCAGTTTTACAGTGGAAGTTTTACAGTGGGAGACCTTCAACAGGAGAGATACTTGAACCCAGAAAATTGAATCCCAGTCAGTCCAGAAAACCACAGTTTAAAGTTGTGTCGTCCCTTTTTCTCACTAAAATGGGATCTGAATTAAAATCTATCATATTTCAAGTAAATTACTTAATTTATGGGATTAAAAAAGACCAAACATTGTGCAGAGTAGAAGAAAGTGACTGATAAACAAATCAAGAAAAGGCATCAAAAAATCAAGCTTATTCCCTTAGGTACTACTGGTATTAGAAACCACTTTGTCAGGCTGAAACACACAAAACCTTACAGCAACCTCAGTGAAAGAGGATTCAGAGATTCAAGATCAGGTAAAGCAATGACTGGTTTCAATATATATTTAGAAACAAATTGTGAACTAGTCTCCCCAAAATCACTGCAGGAAAAGGTGTTTGGAAAATTGTCTGATCTAGTCTTATGTTTTAAATTGCTTTTCCTCAGCATATTCTCTCTTCTCTGTGTTTATTTTAGATTGCTAAGCCAAAGCAAGACTTTTCTTATTTCTGTTTATCATTCAGCAGAGACCAAATAGTGACTGCTATAGGAATGACACCATCTGAAAAAAAGAAATCATAACGGCAATACTGAGCTGTAACGACAGTGCCAAAGAAGCTGGGCAAGCAGGACCAGGAATGTCAATGTAGCCACTGCAGCCTGAAGCAGCAATGAGAGGGGGAAAAAAAAAAGTGTTTCTGCTTAAAACAACTGCCAGAAGATTTACATTTCCCCTTAGATGGCCGGGTCTGAAAGGAACGAGATTCTGCTCCCCTCAGCTGAGCAGAAAGCCACATTCCTGGGAGAGTGCCACACTCCAATCCTATGCTGGCTCCAAATATCAACCTGTCAGACCAAATCGATACAGGCTTCCCCATTACGGACCTTCTGAACAAGCAGGGAGTCTGCACAGCTCTGAGCTCACGTCTCTTCATAAGACCAGCAGTATCTTCTCTGACCTTTGACAGCCCAAGTGAGCTCCAGCTGGCTGCTGCCAAGTTGTGACCAGAGCACACTGAGACACTCCTGAAGCAGCCGGGAGAGGTAAGCTGTCATGGAAAAATGATCACAGCCCATTTGTCATTGTCTGTCGCCCTGCCTTTTGATGCAAAAAAAAAAAAAAAAAAAAAATTTACAGTGTTGAAAGATGGAAGAAGCCTCAGAAGTCATGTAAGAAATGCTGAGAAGCTGATGAGATCATGCCTTTGTTAATGAAGAGAGTTACAAGTAGTTGCCTTGGGTTTTAGTGTCATTTTTTTTGCCACTAGGAAAAAAGAATAAAATAAAAAGCCCTCTGTCCTTGGCTGTTTGGAAATACATCCCAAGAGGGTAAGATCCAGTGAAAGGGAACAGAAGATTGTTAGACGGACTGTTGGATTTCAGGAACTGATCCAGGCTTTATGTCACTACCAAATGTCTTGTCAGAAGGAAGGAAATGTTACTCAGCCAAGCACCTATGGAAAGAATCAGCGCTGTGTCCCAGTGGGCTGCTAATTACTGCCACTGGCTGTCGTAGGCACTAACTAACTATATTATATACATATATTTATACTAACGTTGGGCTGAAAGGGTAGGTGGGTGAAACATGACTGAGCTCTGGCTCAACTTTCTTCTGTAATTTGCTTCAAAGACAGTTCTAGTGGCAAAAGAGTAAAAAGAAGATGAGGAACAAACAGTCCACTTCTAAAATAAACTATTGCAAACTCGGTCTTTTGATAGGAAGTTGAGTAAACTAAAATTTTGTAGGAACAAAGTCCTGTTTTTTTTTAACACATCCTTAGTACCTTAGTACTTAGCAAGTACCTTAGAATCATGACTAGAGATACAGATGCTCCTACTTTATTCTTTGCTTTGATCAATGGGATTTGGGTCCAGTTAGCTGCATGAACAGACTTGTTTTCAACAACTTTATTTAATCCTTCCTTCCCAGGCTTCACCTTTTGAATTAATTTGCAGATCTAATATTTCATATTGTATTTTACTCGGAAAACATAGTGAGGATGTAAATGTCTGAAAATAAATAAATATTGTGGAAACTGGGACACAAACTTCTGGAACTTGACAATTCAGCAATTTTAAAAGGCACTTCTTTAACATATAGTTTTGTATTTCCTGTGTCCTAAATATACGCTGCCTGAGGGAGGGGTGATACTTTGTACTAACACCAAGCACAGTGATCTTACGTGAAGCCTTTACATGCTAATTCAAAACAGCAGTCAATAATACTATTTTTCATGTAATGATGCCTCTGCGATTTAAGCACATGTTCTTCAATGGTATTGCTGACACCAAACATGAAGATCAAAGGTGAAAATGTCGTGTAAATTCTGTCCTTGGTCATATTCAAGCATCTCTCAGAAACCTTGGTGAGGGAAATCAACCACAGACATATGCTCTAGCAACAGATTTGATCAACTCACATAGAGGACCATTTACATTTGATGAAATTCCTAAAATACAGTTGTGGTTTTTCCTACGATATGAAAAGAATGTCAAAACTTCTAGTAGGTTCAGGAACTTGTTTAGCGTTCTTTCATAAAAGAGCTGGTGGATGTATGGAAGTGCAATACCAGCTAAAGAACTGCACGTGACATTTTGATGTAGATGTAGATGGCTTGGCTGCTGCTGAGATGACCTAATTTTGAGAGTCCTTGAGTTGGAAACTGGACTTGTGATGCTCCCTACCAAACTCAGGGTGCAATATAAGTAAGTACCAAGCAAAGCAATAAACTGATTAAAGGGATAACATATTTACTGGCATTATGTTATTACTAACTTTGAGAACTATCAAATACCGGCCAAATATAAAAATGATTCAGACTGAAACGCGTTGCTTTTGACCTTGTAATAATTAAAAGCCTTCCAAAAACCTAGCTAGGCTAAAATATTAAATCCTAGCTCCAAAGGAGAAAGACAACTCATAACAAAGTGATTCTATAAGCACAAATGTCCCTGAAATCCTTGGCTGAAAATGTAGAACATGAACAATACTCTGGCTCATGACTGTGGAAAAAACTGTTCTCCATTGAAAATGTTTGTCATCAATGTAATCCCATCTTTAATTATAATTAATGTAAGGGGCTTTTATGTGCTGGAATGGTAATACGTTGCCAAGAGTTCAGCTTTTAGGAAGACACGTATTTCCAAATTAGAGTGGAGATTGATCTTAAAATGGAGCAAATAATAATATATAAAGCTGTCAGAGAAACAATGAACTGAAGACATTACAGTAGCAATAATTTAAAGTACTGACAGTCAGGAAATACTCTGTGAGTGACTTTTAGAAATACATGGGTTTTTTCTCTACTTTAGTCACTGGTGGTGGTTTTTTTTTCCAACTTGGGCCAAAGTCAGTTTAAAGTATTGTTTAGTGCCATTTAATTCAGCAGTAACTGTACTGCCAAAAGGTTCACCTTAACCTTATTTAACCAGTTTACACTGATGTGTTAGCACTTGCTATCTTCCCTTGTCAATTCAGCAGCCAGGCTGCTTGACCCATTGCTAAAAGAGACTGGCCAGTATTACAGTGTGATGACTTAGAATCAAAAACGAAGCTGACACTGAGAACCAGGCAACAAAATTTGAGATCTACAGGTCCAGCTAGTCGCTACCATTTGCCTCCATGTTTTCTTATCCCTGATGACAGCTATGCACCTGCATTATTCCATGGCTGTGCTCACAGTTGGAGAGGAGGACAAAAAACTACCAGTGCATAGCAAGCAGGGATTCACTTGGAAGTCCTTTCATCAGTAGTGACCAGTGAGGCACCTTTGGTCTCATGATATGCAATGCAAGTATGACCACACAGCAGTGGACCTCTCCATGTGGTCTAGGGCTGTGTCTGCTCACACTGGGTGTACCAGTGTGCATCAGTTGAAGCTGACGCTCAACTTCAACAGCTTCAGCTTCAAGAGGGTCCCTGTGGTTGGGCTGCAGCCCAATACGTTTGAAAATACAGCCTTTGCCATATTGTAGACTCAGATCTAGGCAAATGTGGAAATGAATTGTGTATACTTCGGCAGTGGTTAGAGACGATTCTTATGCTGTATGAAGCTGCCGTATATAGCTAAAAAGATCAAGTGACCATGAATTTTAAAGTCATTGCTAGTGTCAGAGTGATTCCCCGTTTTATATAGCTGTGATGTGAAATATTACAGTAAATGAGAAATAAAGAATATTTCTTCATAGATAAGTTGCCTCTTTAACTCATAGTTCATCAGAGGCCTGAAATATTAGAAAAAGCCCTTGCGTAATCATGCAACCTACAGTTGCCTAAAAGCACTTCGGTACACTTTGTGTGCATAGCTAAACTGTGTGATTATAGTATGATGCAATCACTATCTGAGTTTAATCAGTTTTAGCACAAATAAGTGAAGAAGCAATGACACTGGCTGTAAGACATGTCTACAGCAGCAGCCAGAGACAAATGCTTGGAGTGATCTGCATTAAAAAAATTTATCAACAATCTGGATGTTAGCGTGCTGAAACCTGCACAGTTGCAACTGCATTCTTGCTATCCCTATCAGCTAGCACAGAAATGTAATCATGTGATTTTTGATTTTGTGTTTATATGTTGTTCATAGAGCAGCATAATTTATCTCACCCAACTTTATCCATCTAAATTGTGGCTACCGACTTGAAGGCATTCCTTTAACCTCTTCTGTTCATTCCAGTTTTCATAGATTTCTACTGCAAGACAGTATGAATGAACTGCTTACCTTTTGGGGTATGGAGGGAAGCTAAAAACGGGCTTAGATTAGATGCTTAGTTAAAGTCAGGAGAAATTAGTAGCATTTTGTAGGCTAAATCTATTTTTTCCTCATGTAGATGTCTTGGAGGTTAAATATGAACCTGCTGGATTTTTTTCACACAGAACTAAGATGCCACATAGCAATGGGAACTGCATACAGCATACAACTCAACCTCAAACATTTCCACCTCAAGGAATTATTCTTATTTAAAAAAATCCAGCACTTAAAGTTAACAGACTTTAGAAAATGCAACATCATTCTTTACTATCCTTTGGACATCAGAATTCTCAGCAGAAGTACAACTTGCCGTCTTCATGCTGCATTTGGGGAAACTGAGCAAAAGAGAGCTCTACAGAACATTCACGTAAACCGTCCCCCATTTAGACAGACTGATCTGGTTTCTAGTCAAAAACCTGTTCAGCTCCCACTGAAACGGTAGCTTCTCACTAATTCTGAAAAAATAGGGCAGGGTCTTAGAAAACACAGAGGTTGGTTTTGATTAAAACGAATTACCCAAGGTCACTTATGAAGTCGGTAACTGACTTGAAAACACAAACTTGATACCATCTTCCTTCTTTGCTTGGGCATGTAAGGCTAAATGAGCAAGCCTTTAGAAAATACAGCAGGAGACATGAGTTTCATCGATAGGAAACATACAGAGTATTTTTATAATAATGAATAAATAAGCATACATATAACCACATACTAATACTTATAAAGTTTATATGCCCTTCATATAAACTTTAATGTGTATGTCTCACAGGATTCCCAGGACGGCTGTTAAAACATTACAAAAGATGCAGAATAAAAGCTACAATGAAAATTACTTGACTTATAGTTTTACTGTAAATTGATACGTGCATCTCAGGAGTGATTCCTCTGCTGTCACTTGTCCCTAGTATGCGCTCAGCAGCCGGCAGGCACACTCAGCAAGAACGGAATCTGGAAGTAACAAGAAGCTATGAACTCTGTAAGTGTTTGTTAGAAACAGGACTGTAGCTTTTTTGATGAGATGACTAAAAGTAAAATCCTCAATGCCCACGAACTCACTTGAAGGCATAAAGCATTTCTTAGCCAAACAGCTATTTGCATTTTTACCTGTAACAAAGATTTATGAGATGGATTGTTGTTGACTAAGCCATTGTATTTGCAAAGCAATGTTGTAATATGGGAATTTATTGTCAGTTGATTTATTTATTGAATCACACGGTTGAATCTGCCACCCTTGATGACACAAGTTGTAGCCATATCCTATTCTGTTGGCAAAGACTTTGCCTTCTAAAAATTTTCCAAAATGTCTTAGAAATTTGTCTCAGTATCAGGGGTATTTCAGCAGGGATTTTATGGAATAATTTTGCCAACCAACGACTTTTACACATTCAAATCCAGGCATTCTGCAATTTAAAAAAAACAGAATTTCTGAAAAAATTATCTCCCACTGTAGCTGCAGTGTTATACACCTCTCAGTTCACCCACAGTGACTGAAATCAGTGGCAAACAAAATAAATCTACATTTCCAAGTTAGTAATTTAAACAGTTGTATTTATAAAATCTGTCACAGCGAAATGAAACGCAGTACTATGAGGACTGATGCAGATTATATCTGATTGTCCTAGACTGAAGCTGAGGATAAAGATGTCTTCTTCATTGACATCAACAGACGAAGCTGACATGCGGTTCCTAGCCCTCCACAGACCTCTCTACATGGTAACAATGAGGAAACTGCAGAATTTCAGAATGCAGTCACAAAAAGCTTACCAAACATTTTGCAATCTCATCCCCACAGGGAATTTTGCCAAAATTATCTATAGAAAATGAACTCAAATCACAATTAAAAATTTCAAAGAGAAAAAATTATTAATTTTAACCTTTGTATGAGACTACTGATTTCATCAATATATGCACGTATAATTCTACTACAATATTTTTGATGTTGTAAGTTGATTCTGACAGTGAAGTGTACTCCAGCCTGTGGACCTTGTTTTTTAAAACATTTCACATGCTGAATGGTCTTCACACCACTTACCTACCCTTTCACAAACTCTTAAGCAATCCTTAAAGACTCTTTAACCTGCATATTTTTCTTAATCGTCACTGCATCTGTGAGGGTGCCATTCCCCAAAACTAATTTAAGATTTCACGGCAGTTGAGTGAGCATCTTTAAATCAAAGACAAAAGAGGTCTTCACGTCCCTCCGCTGCCTCCGAGTAGCATTGCAGCGATCTTTACCAGGCACAGAATGCCAACAACTTTTGCCCATGGCAGGAAGTCATTTAGCATTATGTCATAAGCCTGAAACTTTTCTCTGTTCTCTTTTCTCAACTGCTTACTGATGAATCAAAGGCTATATTATGTATTCAATGGGTGTCGTTTGGTTTGAACAAAACTACACACACATAACTGTCCTACCCAACACAGAGTTTAAACTTTCGGGTGATTTTTTTCTTTTTCTTCATTTTTACTGTATAGCAATTATTTCATGAATCATATCATGCTTCTTGGAATCACATTTTCATCAGTACCTTTCTTACCATTTTTAATCTACGGGGAACACATTTAGCTATGGCATGTGACTCACTCAAAACAGGCATTTGTGAAAATAAGAACAAGTGTACATATAACTAGAGAGACAAAGTGCATAAACTGCTACAAAGCCAGTCTCATTTTGCATATTCCATTTGATCTCTCATCATGCTTGGAGCCAAAATTATTCTGGCCAGGCTGTATAAATACAAAGCAACACAGAATATAATTACACCAGGCTAGGCTGAACGCTAGTAAAAAGGTCATGCTGAACAAAATGTTATCTACCACAACTACTGACCTGCTACTCCAAAAACTTGTTAAAGAGAGCATTAAAACTGCAAACAGTTCTCCAAGGAAGTTCACCACTCTCTCTAAAAACTATTAAATGTGTCTGGTACTTCTTGAAAGTTCTTGATGCATGTGTTTGCCAGCTTTAGTTTAAACATATTATGAGGATAAGCAGAGCCTTCCTGTAGCATCAGACAACTGGCTTCAGTTAAAGTTTCAACACTATACTTTTGAATAGAAAAAAATATAAGATTCTTTCCTTTCAGCTTAAAGTCACGTTAACTATCATGTACAGAGGTTCTTGAATCTCAAAATGATCTGAACCCCATCTTGGAACTGAAAGTGGTTCCTAGCTTTACGAACAATGCATGTTTCAGCAAGAAATTCTTCTTATCATGTTGTCAACATTTCCTGCTTTTCTTTCCTTCACAGTTGTCTTTCATAGCAACCTACACAGCACTGAGGGCAGAGGTCATTTGCTTTTCTATTCTGCCCATTCAATTAGTAGCAAAAGAAAGATAAGTATTATGTAAAAGAAGGGAAGACACTGACAAGCCTTGGAAAATTCTTTTTCATTGGCAGGAATTTCTTCATTCAACCTACCTTTTCTTGATTCTGGCAGAGAAGACAGTCACATTCAAAGCAATACTGGCGCATCAGTTGCTTTTGGCGTTCACTGGTGGGCATCAGGGACTCAATATAGCTGATGGTGAGCTGTGTGCAGTACATACAAACCCAGAGTTGGTATATGTTACAAAAATTCCGTATTCAGTGTATGTTAAGGTGTATTATCCACCGTATTCTAAGGTGGATTCAATATTTTTCCAGCATAAAATAAAATTTTACCTTAACAGATGATTTCCTAGAAGACATTGACTACTTTACAAAGCGTGAAATCAAAGGCCGAAGATAATTTCCATGGAGGAACATTTTTTTCACATTTCCAGATCAATATCATTTGATACTATTAATCCCCCTAAAATTCAACTTTTCATCCTAATTTGGAAGAAAAAGGAGGGAAAAAAACAATGGGGGGTGGGGAAGCAGCTCAGTATCTGAACTCCCTGTGCATGAAATCTTATTTTCTGTCTAGCTCCAAAGCTCAAGTGTGTATTTAGCCCTGATGTGATACAACTTCCAACTATCTCCAAAAATTTCAGTTTGGAGAAGCCCTTACTTTCTCGCAAATATATGTCTGAGCCTGAAGAAAGCTCCTCTTATGCCATACCCATCTTCAGTATGCCCGCGATGTTTCTTTTGGGACCAAGGCAGCGCAAAAGCATTGCAGTCAAAGTTGTTGAAACTAATGACAAGAAAATTTATTAAAAAGATAAAAGAAAATGCCTACATTTGTGCCATTTTCTACTCCTTGTGCTGTACAGAGTGAATTTCAATGAACTACAGAGAGGTCTGTAGTTTGTTCACTTTGACGCCTGCCAGGAGGAATTTTACAGGGCTAACCATTTGTAAAGTTCTTCAAAAGTTTAAAGTGCTGCATAGGCACAAACTAATGATAGCGGAGAGAATATAACAAAACAACAGCCCAGCTCAGACCAGCATTCAGTCATACATGCTATTGAGTGATTACACTGCACGCCCAATACACTTTGAAACACTCCAGAGAGGTCAGAGCTAAAAAACTCAGGTCACATTATTTCATCCTGAGCCTAGGCACTCCAACTAATTGGGAGAATTTTCACATGGTTCTCAGTTAAATCATGAGAGTCCACTCAAAGAAATTACAGGAAAACCTGACCAATTTGTAGTAATGACTATGAAATCCATTGTCAGAACCTGCATTTCACAAATTAGTGAGCATTCTAATTAAATGAGCAATTAACAAACAACAAAAACAATGCCTGATTATTTTTTTCATTTATTATTACAGTGTAATTTGATTAAGACTACTGAGATGCAAAGTCAAGCATTTAAAATTATTATAGCAGAAAGCTTGCAGAAAAAGATAAAATGGTTTCATCATTGAAGTTTAATAATATAATTAATGAAAGAGACAAACTAAATTTCCCCAGGTAATCAAAAGTTAGAAAGTGTGAGAACTTTGTTAGGTTTTGCTTTCTATGGAATGATGTTCTGTCCCAGCTCGTGTGTCTCAGCTGAGGGGGGATTAGTTTCACCACTGCTGGTTGACAGCACAACAGTCTGTACTAATCATTTACACAGGAGGTGCAGGCTTCTCTCTGAGCTTTCTGTGGTGCATGGATGGAAATGGTTTTGCCTCTTTCTTTGCCACTCTTCTCCCAAGCTTGGTATCTTTTGTGCTACTCTCTCCAATCTATCCCTCTTCTCTCTCTTCTCTGCCCCTGAACATGAGTGTCATTTTCCAAACCTGGTTTCCAGCCCTCAGGTCCAGCTCCTTGCATAGCCGTTCTTGGCACAACGGGCTGATTTTGCCATCCTGCCAACCCCAGATGTGCCCTTCTGCCTCCCCTGCATGCCTCATCTGACACATTTTCCCCATATTAGATCACCAACACTTTTATTCTCCCAAGTTAAAAGTCCTTCTTGCCCTGCTCTGGTTTCCCAGTCACCTTCAGTGACCCCACCAACTTCGTACTTCTTTCCCCAGCTGGTCCTACTCTGCATCCTCCCCAGTGTGGTAAGGAATATCCGTCTGCCTTCCTTCCCACAAAGCAGATTCCACTCCAGCTGTAGTCCTAACCTCATCCTTCAGCCATTCCAAACCCAATTTCCCTCTGATCTCCATGTCTCCTTCCAACTCACAAGTGTTTTCTGTCAAAATCATTCCACCCAGTGCCTTTTTCCCTGTCTCTTCTCCTACGCATAAACACCACTGGTTCTGACCCATGTCCTGCCGGGCTACATCTTCAGGTGGCACCCAGAAGGAAAAGGGATTTCATTAAGTCCATGCACAGTGCAAAACAGTAGGAATCTTCTGGGGCAAATGATTCATGTGAGATTAGTCTATTCTTTGCCAAAATACATAAGACAATGAATTGAATGTTATCAATACAGCTGAACCCATCAGTCAGGCAGGGTTCAGTTCTAATACTGCAAAACAAACACACAGCCAACACTGAACATGCTTTATCGATCCTCAGCCTACAGGCTTCCTGCCTTTTTGTTTTTCATTTTGGCTTATTTTTTCTCTCTTTTTTTTCCTTCTTTCTCATTCATGTTACAGAAACCTTGAAGTAGGAACAAGTTTGAAAGCAGTAATTTCTTTTTCAAAGGTTACCAAACAGTTGCGGATACGAACAGTCACGTAACAACCTGCCCTGGACTAGAGCATATGACTGGGCAGGAGGAGGACAAGAGGCTTCATCAGACTGATACCTCCTTTAAGAGTTTTTACAGCTTAGGGTTCCTCTTGCAGTTAAAGGCCCAAGTCCAAATTCCCAGTCCTGCCAGCAGAAATCTGTAGGTGAAAAAATGTTTGTAGCTGGCAGACTGAGTGGGAAAATGTAATTAGAATGTTTAGAAGCATGACCCATCTAATGGTGACTAAGTCTATACTAATCATTTAATCGTTTAAACATAAAAAATCTGTATTCAGGTCTCTCTCCTACACTTCTTTTAATTTTGGATCCCTTCATTAGATGCAAGACTCATTTAACTTCTACATATTTAGGAAATATGCCCATTTATCAAAGGTTGTCTTAATGGTATTTGCATGTGGGATGTATGGTACTAATTAAAACATTATTTCAACTGACCAAAGCTTGACTCTTTATTGCATCGCTTATAAAGAATGCAGTAAATCTTTTCCCCCAAACTGGAGAATATATATTAAATAACATTTATGAAGGCGAGGAATTATTTAACAGCCGTGAGACTTACTGACTCCCAAGACTTTCTCTTTAGAAATGCAGCACTGCCTGAGCCCCGCTTCTCCCTCTGACACAGAAATTCTTTAACCATGGGTATGGTGGTTACTTTCTCATGTTCCTCATCTTCCAAATGAGGTGGACACAATTTTCCCATACTGCCACGGAATCATAGAGTCGTTTAGGTTGGAAAAGACCTTTAAAATCATCAAGTGCAATCATTAACCCAGCACTGCCAAGCCCACCACTAAACCCTGCCCCTAAGTGCTGCATCTACACATCTTTTAAACACCTCCCGGGATGGTGACTCAACCACCTCCCTGGCCAGCCTGCTCCAGCGCTTGACAGCACTTTCCATGAAGAAATTTTTCCTGATAGCCAATCTAAACCACCTCTGGCACAACTTGAGGGCCATTTCCCCTTGTCCAATCGCTTATTATTTGGGAGAACAGACCCAATACTCACCTGGCTACAGCCCCTGTCAGGCGGCTGCGGAGAGCGATCAGGCCCCCCCTGAGCCCCCTCCTCCCCAGGTCAAACCCCCCCAGGTCCCTCAGCCGCCCCTCACAAGGCTGGTGCCCCAGCCCCTGCCCCAGCCCCCTGCCCGGCTCTGGACATGCTTCAGCACCTCAGTGTCTGCAGTAGACATAATTTATGGTTTTTTTGTAAAAGACTGTTAAGCTACAAAATTTCTAGACAGAGGATTCTGTAGAAATTTTAAATCATTTATTTTAATGCAAAAGGCAGGGGGGAAAAAGTGAGTCCTCTTGGTTTTGCAGTCATGGGTGTCAGGGTCTTAGGGAAAATTGTGTACAAAACTGTTCCTGAGACAGAGTTTTGTAAGTAGCCAACAGTCTGTGCTTTTTCTGTTTTGACATATCTGATCAAAATGCCTTCTAACTCAAGGGAAAATTCAGTTTTAAAAAAACGGAATGCGACCAAATGTAATATGTCAAACACACACAGATATAAAACTTCTCCTCAGAGAATTATAACAACAGAAATACTACCTATCTTGGTTGAAGTCTATCATGAAGATAGGTTGAATTGCTGGCCATCCAAAATTATGATTTTTATTTAATATTAATTTAAAAAATTACTAGATCTGTAAGAGTACGGTCTGTTATGTGACTTTCTGCAGAGAGATACAGATTTGCTCTAACTGAACTCTGAAGCTGATGAGAAGCCACGCGCCCATTCTGGAGCAGAACTGGACCTCAGCTAATACTTCGTGTCTCTCAGCAGGACTCACTACTTCGAGCTGGGCACTGAACTAACCACAGCTATACAACTTCTGATTGGAAAATAGGCAAAATGAGCTCATGTCTGTCTGCAAAACACCAGGTAGACACAGCAATTACCAAAAAGTTAACTGAAACTACAGCACACATCTTGATGCTGTTTAAAGTGGTTACTTAACGGTAGGGAAATGATGAAGATCTCTTCACTACAGGTTGCTTGTAATTTTGAGAAAATAAATTAGCTGATAGGCTGCCTTATCACTGAAGAAGCCCTGGTGATCTCAAAGTGAAAAATTTTGCTTTCTTATAAACCTTCCCCATATCTTACATTTTTTTTGTAATCTTTAAAATTCTTTTTTCCAAAGAAGAAAGTGCAAGAAAACGTAATCTTTGTATACTGTCAAAGTAACATCACCTAAAATTACAAAAGCTGTGATAGTCAGCACTACAACTAACATTATCTTGAAGAACAAAACGGTGTTATAATTAGTTTTGAGCTGCTGGAAGCAAGTGTCAGAAAGCCCTGTAGTCTTTTAAGTATGGACATATAGAATAAAATCCCCACAAAAATCTATTATTTCTTTCTTCCCGCTATTAGACTCATTTATGCTCAAAAACCTGGTACAGAGTAGAGTATACAGACTGTTAGGAGACCCTTCCTAGCCGCCTCGACCCCCAGACTATGGATAGAGATCAACAGTTGCTCCCCAGCCTTGTCCTACTTTCACTTCTTTTGTCCTCTCCTCTGTTCCCTATCTGTTGTGTTCCCTTTATGCCAGTTGCAGGACAGAAAACAGTTTTAGAGGTGACCATTTCCAGCTGATCAAGCACTGCAGTTTGGGGTATTAGCACTGACCCTTACTGCCCTATATGAATTGTCAGAAAGTTAGAGCAAGGATGGCTAAGGAAAAAAAAAAAAAAAAAAAGGCTTCCAAGCTTGAAGGAAGTTTCCTATCAAAGCCAAATTTTTACTTTAAAAAGTCTACATCTAATGAGGATTATAAATGTCATTTCAACAGACAGATAAGTTACATAATTATTGAAATGAAGGCTGTTATTTTTAACATCAACTAAAGCATTCACTGGCAAAAGCCAATGGGAACATAGTGTGTGTTTGTTTAAAATGGTAGCTCTGTCCTCAAAGAGCATGCATTTCCATAGAAACACATTAGAATAAAACCCAAATAATATACCTAAAGATAAATCTGAACTTTTGATTTAAAAAAAAAAAAAAAAAAAGACCAGACACTTCTCCATTTTGCCAACTCTATTTTCCTATGATTCTTGCAATACACTCTGTTTTCTTAAAGCTTCAACTTGGGAAACCGTACTCAATGTCTAAAAACCAGTAACATCCATGACTCATGACTTCTTAGTGCTTCAGGACTGGCAACGCTGTCTTTGCCACAAAAAAGGTCTAGCTGGCTAGAATTCTTGCATATGATTTCAGAATTGATTAGTTTTCCAAATATACAGCTCCATCAAATGTAGCACTTTCATTCTATAAGGACTCGGGCAAACATTTCCTGGCTCAGGAATCCTAATTTTCTACCGACTGAGATACATTTTGGCCTTAGGATTTGAACAAATTTCAAAGCCCAAACCAAAATTCAATTAAAAACCACTAAATGCCACAGGACTTCCTGTCAAAAACATGCAAAGCCAACAAAATATGCCTAGACATGAGACTAAAACTGAACTGAAAACTTCCACCAGGACATAAACCCGTTCTGAGGTTCTCATAACCTTGCATGCTTTTTATCACTGCCTTGATAAATATAATTACTATGTAGAGCATGAGCACTCTAAAGTGTATTCCTGACTCAACCTGCATCACACTGCAGCAGCTAGGTTCCAGTGTACTGGGGTCTCCCTCTTTATATAATTGCCAGAAGACCACAATGGTCAGTCACCTCAGCTCCCTGCGTCTGTTTTCCCTGTTAATATAGATGGTCAACAACTCCTTCACGTCAGTCAATTGTTGCAGCATTCTCTGATAGAAAGCACTACAAACGTGAAAAAATATTTTTGCTTCTAACTGGCCTAGTGAACACATCATATTGCAGTGGCTGAAACTTTCCTGGCAAGGGTCCTGAAGCCCTATCAAGTTTGCTCCTGTATGGATAGTAAAGCCATAGTCCTCTTCTACTAATCTGAGCTTGTCTTGCTGCTTAGCTTCTAATTTCTAATAAATCTTAGTGCTTATTTACTTTCTATTATTACATAGGGGATCTCATCATGTCTTTTTCTAGTGTAAGTTTGAACAGGATAAGGCAAATTTTCTACTGCTTATAATTATTTAAGTTTTCTTCTTGCCTCATGACTTGAAACCGTTCATTTTACCACCTCAGAGCATTCAATATATTCAGAAAACCCACTCGCATTCCTAACATGTTTTTTCTGTCCCGTTAGCTCAGATTAGTAATGTAAGTAAAAACTAAGCTCGTAAAAGGTAACGTGGTTACATGTATGTAGGTGTGTAAAATCAGTACATGGCTATAAAGAAAACGAAGCTCACCTTGCTGCAGTAAGGCAGTGTGGAAAGAAGTTGTACCAAAGCTACGGTACAGAAGACAAAATGAAAAGCGGTAGCAGTTATATAAGAGGAAAAGTAATTGGGTGTAGAAAATAATATTAAATTTCCGACTTGTACGTACCTTCATAATAATGTTCTTTTCCGTTCTCCTCCCATAACATCTAATCTAATACTCAGTTTGTATCATTACTTTCTCACTTACAACCATTTTTTTCCTTAGATACCCCTTACTCAAAGAAGTTCGTATGTTAGACTGAGACTTTTATTTCCAGGTAAGGCAACAGGGCATCAGCTTTAACACAGTGCATACATTTTTGTGTATATATATGTGTGTGTATGTATAAAAAATCTTACTTGTTCCTTAGTGCAAGTTTTCCTTTCAGTACCAAAACCAGAAGCACTCATTGCAACAAACACACCAGAACCTAAAGCTCTTTGGAAAATTCTGACTTTATTTTACTGCCTCATTGGAGGCAAAGTTTTTTATAAAACATAATCTGCCCACATAAGGCGAAGTCCTTTTAAAGCCTATATTCACAAAAATGCCAAAGTCATTGCAAAGAAACTTGTCCTATTTGCCCGGCTTTATAATTTATATTTACTTCCTGCTTGCCTTACAAGTGACTCATAGCTTACACCAGATCTGTTTCACCACTGATTTGAACCTAGAGACTTCTGTGGGTTACAGACTTCTAACCCTACCTACGTCTAAACTCTGGGTCATATTTTCCCAGCCACAGCACAGTCTGCATGGTGGTCACACCTGCAAGGGAATTCACCGCTCGCTCCAGAGCCACCCAGACCACCTGAGCAACCCTCCCACCCTGTAAACGCTGCTGGTTAAACAGAATTGCTTTATGAGATTTACCTAAAAACATATAACTACGTACACAAAAATCAGATAGCTTCAGAATTTAGAACTCTAATTATTAAGCCAAATGCATCCTGGGAAGACATTAAAATCTACTGTGTTTTTAAATAAAAAATACATCTTGGTGAATTCAGAAGCCTAGAGGAAAGTTATTGGCATGGGGGTTAAATGGAAGAAAGGTGCCTATAATTCGGCTTGAACAAGAATACCAGACCAAAAAATGTCACTTAATAGCTCCAGAAAAGTATAACGCATCCTCAAAGATTTCTCTTGACAAAAAGGTCAGTATGCAAAAGCATTTCTGTGGTTCTCTACAATATTTTGCCTAAAAAAATATTTTACCATTTACTTATTTTGATGGCCTACTATCTTAGAGAAATGATACGTTGAAAAAGAAAACACTTCATAGGGAGGAAAAGAGATACTACTTGTAAATTAAAATACATATGCCCTGGATCTTCCCAGAGTTCGAAGCACAGGCATGAACTGTATTTATATTAGGTTACAATTTTGAAATGACGGACGGCTAGGGCTGCATAGGTCACTGGTGGATGTAAAGTTACATATATACACACATGTCTTTGCTGGCCTTACTAAGCAAATTCAATATTGTATTGCTGCAAAAGGTATTTACTTTTAAATTCTTTCCTAGCCACAAATGATTGTTTTTGAAGTAATACAAATGCTGTCATAGAAACAAAGCTGAGAATACTTTAGATCAAATCAGAAATCTCTTGAAAGGGATATTTTGAAGTCTTTTCTAGTGAAATGGACAAGAAAACAAACCTTATCTTGCTACTTTCACTGTCAATGAAAGGTTTACTACAACAGTATAGTTGCAGCCTGACAAATGCTTATTGTTGCAATGACTTAGTGAGCACTGCATTCCACCCAGAGATATTGTAAGTGTTTCCATCAGGGTAAAGACGTTCAAATACAAACAAAATGAAGTGCCTAGAGGAGGAAAGGAGGAACAAGAATTTATCAGGACTGCTAGTGATTTATGAGAAGTAATGATTATGGGGCCCAGGCAGTGTGAAGAGATGATTCTATTTATCATTTTCCCCTGATAGCTATGTGCTAGAAAGTGGCATCAATATATCATCAAAATATTAAGCTGGTGGCCCTGGAGTCTGGAATTTATTTAGGGAGATGTCATTGTTGCAGGTGTCTGTGATGGAAGGGAGGACAAGTTAATTACCTCTTCACCAATCTGGATCTCTCGGACAGAGCGAAGTAAAAGCTGGTATCCTTCAAAAACGATCACACAGTTTGGGTCACAGCTGTGGTTCAGCAAAGACATGCTGTGAGGGGCGGTAGAGGGGGAGCAAAAGAGAAAAAGAACTTTACAGAGGAGCCTCCACTGCCATTCCCCTTTAATCATTTAAAAGCAGATAACATGATCATATCTGAAGTATCAAGTAATAAAGTTATGGAACAAATAAAATCCCTGGCAAATCAGCTGCTCTTGGTTAGTGGAGGAATATTAATGCTGAGAAGATTCCTATTCATTGCTAATTGGAGGCATGCCTGGATCTCTTCACGTGTTTATGCCTCCCGTGTACCCAGGGCAGGAGGGAGGTGGTGGCCTCCCAGAGACTTTCTAAGAGGCCTGACTAGGGGTGAGGGCAAAGCAGGCAAGCGGGGAACAAGGCAACCTGGGCAGTTCAGAGCAAAAGGTTAGTACCTGGGCACTGTGTTTTATTTCTGCTGCTTCTGCTCGGCTTCAGGGCACTAACCTCACTGGTTACCCTGACCATCAGTGGAACCGCAGCTCAAAGGGACCAGCAATCAACCTGCATTTCATATCAGGCACAAAATGGATTTACTACATCCCAAAACCAAAGTACTTGGTATATAGAGATGAAAGAAGAGAGACAGCCATTGCCTCTGTTTTGCAAATATTTTGGTTCAGCCTCTGTTCTTGTGGCTTGTGACAGCTGAAGCAGCAGAGCTCACTGGGGAGCTGCTGCCACCTCCAAGGGACACAAACACTGGTGGATCTCCTAACACAGGCATGCCCTTCCCTCTTTTGGGAAGAAAACTTCAGAGCAAAATCAATATCTGCTATACACTTTTGAGTCCCATGCTTCATTAGCTGAGAAACAACTGACTTTGCCAGGCCAGCATCTGTCCCAAGCAGACGCGGGGCTGATGGTTCTTCCCCTATGGGAATGACCTATTGAAAGAACAATTCTGGCATCATCAGACTGGAAGAAGAATTTTTGGCTTATCCAGCTCCTGGCTGCCTTTAATTGCTTTCTTTGACTGCTTGATTCAGCAACTCCAAATGCCTACTGTTGTTGGCAAAATAGAGGATGTTGCTGAGGGTCAGAGCTCTGCACCAAACCATGTTTATTCATTCAGGTTTTAACTCTTAAAGGAGCTATCAGCAGGGGCCTGCCTCTCTTGATACCTCTTCTGGCCTAATATAATATCTGTGGTTAATCTCCACGTGAACCCAGTAGCGTACGCTGGGAGAGAGTATCCATTTCACTTATTGTGAGATCACTGGGCATACTCCCAAAGCTGCTGGCAAGGTGATGCAGAGAAGGACTGCAGGAGTTTTATCTGTTTTAAAATATATTGGGATGCTGAAGCTATCAAGACACGCAATAACATCTAACCTCTTACTGAGACTAAACAAAGCACTTTTAATCACATTTCATCTTATGGAAACACTAGTGGGTTTGAAGACAATTTCATCAGGAAGCATATGAATTAATCTGGAAGGGCATATGCCTAGGATTTGGGAACCACAGATTTAAGTTCACAATTTTCCCAGCTCAGAGTGATTTGCTACAGCAAAACTCTTGAACTGACTTGGGAAAGAGTCTCTTGCATCCCTTGGCAGCACATTATCACAGAACATAGCCATTCTCTTTGCAGTCAGGGTCTTTTTTCAACCAGAAGAAAACATTTCAATAATAATAATGCTCCAAAATAATATTCCATTTTCCCCGAGTATGTGAAAGGATTCATTTCCATTCCACTACCAAGTGAAATGACTGTTCTGTACTTTTCATAACACCGATTCCCATGTCTTCCTAACCACCCTTCCCTCACCTGTACCACAAGGCAGGCTCTAAGACATTAAGTGTCCTTAGTCAAATCTTAAACGTGACATTAGTAGAAAAAGAAGCAACAGAGACAGGCTCACTGAGGTACTGACAACATAGTTCAACCGTACATTCACAAAAAAATGAGATGGTAATATATATATATATATATATAAATATATATATAAAATATAGACTATACATATTAATTTTACTAAACATATAGACTATACATACATTAATAATTACAGGTAATAAATCTATGAAGGCAAAACCATCCCTGGTACCTACTTCTTACCTAATACAAATAAATACTAATAAGAAATTCAAATATTAACATCCATCTTTCAAGGGGCGTAACTTTTCACCTTACTGGTTTTGTAGTTATGGAAATTTACTAATAAATGTGTTCAATCTTTTTTATTTATTTTTTTTTTAAATTACCATTTCAGAGGCTCTTGGCTGCAAAATATCTGTATTCTAAAGATGTTTCCTTATGCTAGTATGTTTCCTTTTGCTAGTCCCAGTCATGTATTTTTGATGTTAGCATTTATTCTTACTTAGAAAAGACTACCACCTCCACAAAAATAAAATAAGAAGATGTATTTTATTTAAACTGTTTTGATTATGTAATTGGGACTATCAAGAATGTTTTCAACTTGACCATATTTTTTATTCTCTTGTAATTTATTTGCATTTCCTAGTTTCTTGTTTAGACATGTTACCTGCTGCTTTGATGGCCCTTACAGCTACCTAGGAAAAAAGGAAAAAAAACTTACATAGATTTTGCCTATGAATGAAACAGTGTCCACAGTACCTGGGATACAGGCCAACACCAACATCCTGCATCTCTCCATTACTGATGGTGAAACAGTTACAGGTCACCTGTAAAAACAAGGCAAAAAATCCAGGATTACCAGAATCATTTGGAAACCCCATACTCAAGTGAAAAGAAAAAACTTTCAAAATAAAATGAAGGGGCAATTGGTAATTGGATGGGAAACATTCAAGCTCAACACTGGCGCTCTTTCATTTTAGAGCAATCACATCTGGGGGACACTCTCCTGTAAAACTGCAGTCAATTAAAAGCAGAAATATTAGTATCCTGCAAAAATGTGGGGTTAAACACATGCAGAGGCCCTACTTTCCTTTCCAGAGAGTAAAAAAAAAAAAAAAAAAAGCCACCCTACACAGAGCCTGAGAAGCTCAGCCCAGAGACAACACAAACAGATGACAGTGACTGCTGAGGAGAAGAGTGGTTGTTTCCATGTGGGGACTCTGCTGATTCCAGGCTGTCCCAGCACCTTTTAATGAGTACCAGCAGAGCCCAAAAATATATCTGGGAAATTTTGAAGCAAACAGCAGCCTGGACTGTGGCAACCTGATACAGGCATAAATAAATACAAAGACTGTGCAATACCATATCTTTCACAGAATCACCGAATCACAGAATGGTCAGAGTTGGAATGGACCTCTGGAGACACACTAGTCCAAACCCCAACATTATGGGTATTTTGGTTTGCATGTAAAAGATCCAACAAAAAAGCATGTTCAAATTACCACATAAGAGAAATATAACCTTTCATTTAACCTCAAATATTCAGCTTGATAGTGTATTCCTCCCTCATACAATCATACAAAGCTAAAGTGGTTTTAGAAAATGGAAGTTGCTTGCAAGTAGCTATAACCCTACCCCAAACTACCAGACTGCAGTTTCTTGGTGTTCAACTCCCAGACAGATCAGCACTTAGTAAATAATTAGCAAGTATCATTTTCATGGGCTTAAACAAGGACCAGAACCCAGTTCCTAATGTATCTTTTAAATATCTGATTTTTTGTTTTTTAACAGCTGGTTTTGTGGGGTTTTTTTTAATATTGTTTTTTAGACAATCTGTTGGTCAGCTATCAATGAAATATTAACAAAATATTTTATGTAGAAAACCACAGCATTATACTGCATATACAAGAAAAGTCCCAGGTCTTTTCTGCATAACTTTAGATTATTAATATCATTAATCCTCATTAGAACAAAAAATGAGTTAGAGTAGGATTTGGCAGACGTGAAAATGAGATTTGAAAGTTGCAGTTTTATCCATAGAATAATTGCCCAGAACAGTAAATGCGCACCTCTATTTTAAAGAGGTACGCTGAACAATTTAATAGTATATCTTATCCTATAAATTGACAAATTGTTATTTATGAGAGCATTAGCCATAAGGTGAAAATGAAATCCTCTTTCAAAATTTCTCATAAATTCTGACAGCAAAGTTAATTTAAATAAATGTACATGCAGTAGGGCATGTGCTTTTTTAAATGGTTAGACAATACTTTGACTAGTCTATTATTTATGTAACCCATTCAAATGTTCCTGATCAATTACCAAAAGCATACATCTTAATTATTTCTTTCCTGCTGGCATTGGATATAAAGTGTCAGACAACTTCTGAGCAAAGATTAGTCCATTTAAAGTGGCAATTATCCTAGTTCTAAAAGTATTTACTTGATTTAGGTATTTATTGAGAAAATAATGCCTTCCAGGTAAAAGAGAAAGAAAGCCAGCTTATGTGGACCTTAGCTCTCTCTAACGGATTATGAAGTAGCAGAGGTCAAACATCTCTTAGAGCTAAATGAATCCTTCTTCCTTGCAAATCTCCTATTATTACCATAAAACGTTTATATTAGCAATACTGAATGTTTATTACTGTAGAGTTATAGAGACTGTTTCACCATTTCATAGTAAAGGTACGTATTCTATTATGTGAAAAGTCTTACACATAGAAGTTGCAATAGGTTTACTTTTTCCTTTTCATAAACATTCATTAGCTTTTTATACCAGGATATGTGTGAAGAAAAACGAGATGAATAGATGCTCTGGGACTCAGACATCAAGAACTTCTTTCAAGAATAGTTTGCCATAAGGCACTTTTTAACCTCTCTATTTTAGATATTTTCATAGTATGCAGTTGCATCTCAATATCCCAGAGAGGTAGTGAAATACCATCTAATTCCTATTTATTATTTGCATTTTCAAATTTGAGACTAGGAATCAAAAAAGGTATTTAAGTACATAAACACAAGCAGAAATCTAACTGGTCCCAGGAATTTTGAGCTGCATGATTTTGCACACAATCCATAGGCACAAGAAGTTTCAGGTGCTCTGAAGTTTGATTAACCACCCAGGCAACAATCTTTTCCCCCTTTTAAACTCAGGTACAAATAAAGTAAAATAAAATAAAAGCTATACACATTTAAAGTGTTACATTTTTAAATATCCGGGGAGGGGGGGGGGGGACACGGACAGCTGGTTTTGTGTTAGGGGTTTTTTGCTTTTGGGGTTTTTTTTTTGTTTGTGGGTTTTTTCTTTTTTTGTAATTATAATTATTTTTTCCTGTTCTCAGCAAGTGTAGAGAGGCAAATTGAGATGGTCATGGTGGGAGGCAGATCTCATCGTTTACAGTGTGAGAAATGTATATAATGTCAGTCCTTCACAGACAGTTAGCAGCTGGTAACAGGAATCAAATATAAAATCTTCATAGTCTGTCAACTGATGATGGGGTTGGTTTTTTTGTTCTCTAAAATTCTGTTGAATCTCATCTACAATTTTCTTTACATTAACTTTTAAGAGGTTTTAAATCTCAAAGTTAAAGATCAGTCCTACCAAGGGGAGTTTCCAATCCAAAAATGCACCACCAGAGGTGACGTAGCTGACACCTCCATAGAAACAAAAGGAAGAAGGCATTTCTTTTACAGAACACCTGAAGAAAAATCTGTTCTCCTAGCTCCCCAGATTCACAGACGTAGCTCAAATAACAGCTAAATCTGGAGTACGTAACACGGCTGCAGGTAAGCTGCTTGTTCCTAAAGCAATTGTTTAGAGATCAAAACCTACTGGGACTGGAAGTTAACTAACTCCATTTCTAGGGGAAAAAAACCCAAAGCAAAACAAACAACATCTTTCTCATGCATCACAGTATTTCATTCAGGTTTCATGGTCACCTTTCATTGTCTTTTTTTCTGCCTTAACTGAGCCACCTTATTCCTTACACTACAATCAGGTTCTGATTCTGTGTGATCCCAGGTTTTAAAATAAGAACAAACAATTCTCAGCAATCTGGCACTGCATGAAATGTGTTCTTCCTTACAAAGGCATGGCCCTTGTCATCTTAACTCCTGCTGAATCATTTATCTCAGTTATTTAATTTGTGCTGTTGTTCAACTTGTCCCTTTTGATTCCTCTAAAAATTCCTCTCTATCCAGCTATGCAGCACCAAAACTGCATATCCCCATACGGAGACAGAGCAGAGTACTCACACAGTTTGTTATGCCCACAAATAAGGAAAAATGTCCACGTATGTCGGAACTTCAAAGTTGTGGAGATGAATTCTTTGCCATTTCCAAAATTTCTGAAATAATACCTCTCCCAGCATGAGATCCAAAGGAAAATTCTCAGGGGAAAGTCACAGACTTTTCAACCTCTGTGATGCAAAACTTCCTTAGGAGTATCCGAGAGTTCTCAAGGCTTGTCATCATAGCCTGACTGCCCATACAGTTCACTAACAATTTAAACAATCAATTCTCAGTCTTTGAGTTGGCTCCAGGGCAATAAATCCTGCGAACTTATTTAAAAGGAATTGCGATTTCAAAAAACAAACAATATTTTATAAACTGATTGACTTAAGCAAAAAGATTTGCTCTTTTGAGAGACTGCACATGCTTTAAAGAGGTATCTTGGACCCAGTAAGGTAACCCACGTAGAAGACATAACCTTTCTTGGACTGGTAAACACACAGAGAATAAACCACCTTTACTGACTGACCAGTATCAGCAAACAAAAATTACTGCAATCTGTTAAATCTCTGAGTGACATACAAAAACTCTGCAAATTTACCCCATGAAGAGGTCTCTGTTCTCAAGACGTTTGGAACTACTGTCTGAGCGATCTCTGTGCCAGACCCAACAGTCTGGCCGTGAAGATTTATTTTGGTGTTTGCATTTGACAAGGTATGAAGGCTTCAGTTTGGCAACATACTTTCAGTGAAATTACTTTCAGTTCGGACGTTATTCATATTGCTTTATACCATGGATTTGCATTTGGGTTAAATAAAGCAGCCTCATACTTGATAGCAGGATATTCCAGATTTGCAATTTTGGACACTAAGACAATGAAAAATATCAACAGGGAGTAAGAGAAAGAAAACAAATAATTATTAGCTAGCATTTGCTGCACAAATCAAATTACGAACACCAGAACTAATAATCAATCATTCCAGCTTCATGTGTTCCTGTATTATAATATTATATTATAACATTATAATATAATAATAATAATAACAATGTAAAATTATAATTACTATATAATAATTGATCATTGTGTCTTCACGTGTTACTGCAACACAGTGAGGCAGCTCTTATAGCATGTAAGAAACCCTCACCAGAAGGACTACCAAAGGGAATGTTGCACTGATAGGGTCAATATAATTTTCAGCTTTGATATACAATGACTCCAGCCACCTCTGTAAATGGTGTGACACAGCTGGTTTGTTCCAACCCACCACCAGGAAGAAATCCATAACTAACACTTTTTTCCCTAATTTATGAACCCAATGTAATGTAAATTAAAGATATAAAAAAACCCTTCACAGATCATTAAGTTTCTCATTCACACCAAAGCTGCCTAGGTATTCCTGGTCATTGGCGAATATTTAACAAAAGATGCTGTAACCAGTTCTCGGGCTTCTCGAGAGACCCAAACACTATCCAGGAGGAGGGGATGGACAGAAGATGCTGTGTGAGGCACACACTAATTCAAGTGCCCCAAACATACCCCGGAGACCCTCCAGCACCACTACATCCCCCTGTAGCTCTGCACCGACAGCTCCTTCCCCCTTGAGGATGAACAGATAGCGGGCACAGATGGTTGATAGATCTCAAAGCTGCTAACGACTTCATTTGGCACACAGAGTGCTAGAGCAACAGTGCTAAACTATAAACGCACAGTATGCCGCGGCGGTGACAGACCTGTCAAGCCCCTGTTTCGAGTGTATTTCACTCAGCTGCTCGTGGCCACAGCCCAGAACACCCAGGCTTCACAGGCAGAGCTTCCTGCTCTGCAACCCCAGCTCCATCCACTGGACAGGGTATTGGAGAGGGAGAGGGGAGGCGGGTCGAGGTGGGAAGGCATCTGCTACCAGAATGCTGTGCTGCAAGGAGCCCTGTTACAAGGTGTATTTGCAAACTAGACCTTTGTGGCTTATACACACAGTTGCATGTCTTACTAAATAGGAACTGAATCCAATTCTACATTGCATTGTACTCAGGACTTACCTACCAGATTCCATGGCAGCCACAAGAACCAAAACTAGATGAAAGAGGCATCAGAAGGATCAAAATAAACCGAGAAAAAAAAAAAAAAAATGATTCTTAGGTGTCTCGTTCCAGACAAAAATCAAAACATATGAGAACGTCTTTGGGAAAGCTTTATCTTGCTTACATTTTTTCAGTTTGAGGAAAGGGGACAAGTACTTAAATGTGATACTTGTTCAGAAGCCAAATATTGCTGCAATACCATGAAATTTGGAGAAGTTACATTTATTTCACACCATGACTGAATTTGCAAATATTTCATTTTACGTCAAGAAAAATTCATCCTATGAATCTCTTGTGCCAAAATATGAATGTTTTGGCTGAATTAGACTACCATGACTTCAGAGATAGTTACAGGGGAGATGTGTTTTTCCAACTCTTTTCTTAGTTCTTCATCTTATGTCTTTGGAGATCTTTCTTCACATCAGCTATCAATATTTCAGGCCTTTTTTGCTGTCCTAGCACATAAAAGTTTCTGATGAGGGTGCAAAACACAGGTATCCCTTGCAAAGGGCTGTCACCACCTACAAGGCAATAGACCAGAAATTTGGCCTGACATTAACAGATGATTTAATGCAAGTGTGCTTCAGGCATCCCTTTTTAGTACTCAGCTAAGTGGTGTAATTTTGATTGGAATGGAATGAAAATAGGTCATGGCAAATTACCTCCTCTCTTCTTAACCCCACACATACTTCTCCAATCTTTTAAATAAAAATATTTAGCTATGAAGCTAAATATTTTTGATTACTAAGAATTTCAAAGCCATCATTACTAGGATTAATGTTATGATTGCTATGGGCACTTTTTTTTTTTTTTTTTTTTTTTTTTTTTTTACGTGTGTGCAAGATGTAGTTATAAACCTAAGACTTGAGAAGGTAAATCTGAAACATGCAAAAATACTGCACTCGTCGGGTAAAATGAAGTATCTTGAAGTTTTGTGGAACCCCCATTAAAAGTTTCGTGCAACCTGTCCTAACCTTTTCACAAATTTCTCCTCTGACACCAGTCAGTAATTCTCATGCTCCCTTTAGCGAAACTCTAGCTTTTTACCCAGCCCTGCAAATGTTATTATTATTCCTGCTTTTTGGAACAGAACTGAAATGCATCTATTTCTGGAGCAGAACTGGAGAGAGGGAACTGCAAAGCCACTAATGGATCGTATTACCACACGCTTGCAGCGTTTGGCATTATTAATTGCAGTGGAGTAGAGGCATGACATCCTTCTCTTCATCCTCACTTTCCTACTGGTAAATCCACTCCTGTGAAATGGGGCAGAGTTATTAACTTGATTTCAACAGCCACTGCATGTCTGCCTGTTGAAAACAAACTGCCCATTTATTTGAATGAGATCAAACTTCCTGGGCATCCCAGAGTGGTTAACTGATTTGTATTTGTCTTGCCTATTTTGTTACAGGTAGCTGTCTATCTGCTTTGTAATGGTATCTTGAAAAAATACATGCTGGACAATAAGAAAAATTAGGTTGAGATTGAGCTATGGGTGTTAATTACATAGGCAAAAGCAAAACATTAATGAAATAATCTTGTATAACTTCAACTAGTAATACAGGTGGAATAAATTACTGTCTGTCATCTGCTTCCATTACCCAGATGATTTCCTTTTGCCAGGCTCATAACTGCTAGGCAGCCTAAGCTGGGTGAGATGAAACCTAGCCTAAATGTTTCAGGGCTTGCCATCTTTATTCTCACTGATGCAATGTAATTGTTGTTCCTTCTGGAGGTGCTTGTTGAGCTAGACTTTCATGTATATTTAGCTCTGGAAGTTCATTGACCATCAAGACTTCGGATTTGGACTGTTGGGCTTAGTGGATTTTTGCCTCTCTTTCCAGTTCTTTTTTTTTCATTCTTTAACTAATGCCCCACATTATCTTTTCTACTTGGGGGGGGAAGTGGGAGGAAGATGAAAATCTGGGGATTTCATACCACTTCTTTAAAATTGTTTCCAGGAAATTTTTGCAATCACAAAAGCTGAGAAAAAAATTTCAAGAAGAGTAGAAAAAAATGAAACATCTCTTCCAAAATGCGATGGCATAAAATGAGTATTTTTAAATCCTAAAAACTTAAACAAATATTAAAAAAAGGTTTGATTTTGAAAATTATTCTGAAAAGGACAAAACGTGGCAAGCATTTTTGGAGAAAAACCCCACATTTTTTCTAATAATTTTTTCATAAGTATCATGAGGTTTTTGAACCAGCTCTAGTGTCAAACTAGTGTTTGCTATAGCACTCGATGTTTCTTTTTGCGGTAACAATCTGACAATTTAGTCAGATTCCATTTCCTTCTCCGGACCAAATAGAACAGTATTAAATTTAAGGTAAAGATGGGATGTGATACATAGGACAAATTAAAGCTAAAGTAATAATTATAAGGCCTGTGTAACTCAACTACTCAGCATTCAAGGAGTTCTTGGATTTCTATAGGATGTGTGCATTCTTAGTATCTCTGAAAAATCAGCTCCCCAAGGATTTCTAGCTAGCATGGGTTTTTTTCTGCATCTCCATTTTGGGGGTTATTTCAAACATCGCTCTAATCAGGAAACAGTTGAAATAATTTAATTTTCAGAATTCCATAACACTGGACGTGTTTAGTCTCAACACAGTACATACGCTTCTAGTTACTGTGAGGCATAGCTTTCATGCTGATGCCACTCATTCTCTCATTCCCATGATGCTAGTCTGACATTCTTGGACAATCCAATTTGATGATAAACCACAGTCAGTCAATGAGTTCTAACAATACCAAAGACAATTGCTAGCACTGTGCCCTATATTTGACCATATTGGGAAGTGAGAAGCAGTTAAGTCAGAAAAAAAAAAAAAAAAATCCTGCTCTACTCCTTCGGACCCACAGGGTACATTTGGCACCCAGGACCTAAACCAGAGCACCTCAGAGCTGCATCTCCCATTGATAGGCCAGGGTGGGGGATTCTGCTTGAAGAGGCTCTGGATGCTACAGCCTGCTCCATTCAGGAATGCCTGGAGAGCTGGTACAGAGGAAAAGGAACCTCCCTTTCACATTCTGTTTGGATTCCTTTGTGACTTTTGAAAGTACTAGTAGAAAATAACTGATTATTTTCCCCAAGAGAAGGAACCATAGGCATATTTTGGGTGGGTACATGGGAACAAGGCTTACGGCAACCACAAAGTCTGTACCCCAGAAACTAGCAGAGAGAAAGTCACCATCCCATCCATCAGCATTCCTTAGCAGAAATGACATTACTTCAACAGAATAGATAATAACTCCCAGTATATTTTTCCACCTACAATGCAATAGAGTATTTTTCCTTTGAAATAGCATTTTTCTTTATTGTGCCAGATTAGTATTAGCCATTATACAGATTTTCTGTATTGTTACTAGACGCTATTACTAGTTAGGTAAAAAACCACACCACCTGAAGGCAGCATTAAGCTATACTTTCATTTGAGTAAGAGGCACAGAACAAAGGAAATATAATTATTTACTCCAGAATAAGCTCATAAATTAAGCTCAAACAGAGAATTGCTAGTCAATGTGACATCAAACAATGAGCTGATAAAACAACTGCAAAATAGCTACGTAACAAGTAGATTCTATTAGCACAGCTAGAATCATAGCTTGCAGAAAAAGTCAGGAAAAAGCCAAACTTCTATGTATGCTTCCCACTTAATGAACTCTCTTACGGTATACAGACTGTAAATTGGTGAGAAAATGGTCAAATAATTGCATTATTTGATCTTTCACTTATAAAGAAAAAAAATATTATTTTGAGAAGTCTGTACCAGATCTCTTGGAACAAAGAAAAAAAGGAAGGTTAGACAAACACTATGTTGAGCTCACAGTTCAAATGCTTGTACATAGCTAACTAAAGTTCACAGACCTGTATGTAATTGCTGTCTACAGGAAATACTTGCATTAGCAAAAGAATTTTCTCCTCACTCCTTCACCTTTGCCCTTCCACAAACTCACCAGCAAAGAAACCTCCTAAAAGCATTTCCGTGATGAACAGGATGCCCCCTACTTCTATGACATGAACTAAATCTAACAGCCAGGAACAGAATCTGTCAGCTTCTCAGAAACATGATTTTAGCCAGTATTAATTGATAAAGTACATACTTTTATACAAATAAGCTTGGAACAAAATCATCTACTCCTTGTTCATTTGTCCTTGTTCAGATTTCACTTGTTTTTTTGAAGCTTGTAACACAAGTAAGAGCACAATATTTGCACTTGTAAATTGGCAGTGACTCCAGTGGCACCAGATGAGTTACACAAAACAACAATGTTAGGAAAAAAGTTCACAAGCTGAACTAGAATTAAAATTTCTGTAAGTACTGAAATTGGGTGATGTAACTCCATGTGGTTAAAATTCTGTACATTTCAAACAAAATAAATCATTGTCATTAAACATCTGTGAACTTTGGTGGCTCAGTTCTTAATGTAAGCTCTCCACCATAAATGTCTCGAGCTCATATTAAATATTAAAATAAAGAGATAGAAGGTTTTTTTTAAAAATGGACAGTACATGTGATATCATTAAATAGCCTGACTAGCCAGACTTGAAAGCTGAGGAAACATTTTAAAAAATAACATGCAATTTTATTTCACTTATTCTTTTTTTCTTTAGCTTGAGTTACCTTGAAAGGCACTGAAACAGCATTTATCAAAAACATCTATGTTTCCCCAGCATTCAAATGATATACTGCCATTTACAAAGTGACTGCTGTAACCACGTATTATTTCATGTGAAAATGACACTTCTGCCTACCAACAAGTATCAAAATTTCTTTATAGGAAAAGTTTTATCATCTTCCCCCATATATGCAAGCCCAGGAAAATAAATACCAGTAGCATACCTTGGAAAGCTGTTGCCTACCAATATGCTTTGATTTCATTTTATCTTAGAGTTTTTAAGTCAATTCAATTGCTTTCATAACCCAGATTCGTGATTTCAGGAACTTTAAGAACAAACATGATCTCTATATTTCAAAGTCTCAACATTTGCTACAGTTTGAGACAATTACAATGGTGGTGTGTTATACATTTCAAGCAAGAAAGATGGCTGAGATGGCTGTGCCAGCTTTACAAAACTAATTACAGATTTGCAGAATACCTCTCTGATTCACAACGCTCTCCTAGTGCTTCACCCTATTTTTTTTCTGATATGCAGATTCACTCTCAGCAAATCACAGAACCACAGAACAGTTGGGGCTGGAAGGGACCTCTGGAAATCATCTAGCCTGACCCCCTGCTAAAGCAGGCTCACCTCCAGCAGGCTGCACAGAGTCGTGCCCGGGCAGGTTTTTTTATCTACAGTTCTCATACTCCTTACTTCAGGGGTTTTGGGGATTTTTTTTGGGGGGGGGGGTTGTGGGTTTTTTTTTCCATTTTCTGCCAGCCAGATCTTTATATATACCCAAGACAAGCAAACCAGCTAGATAAACAGTGATTTCAGCAAGCAACCAGGAGTAGCTGGTGTTGCTCTTACACCTGACAAAACCCAGGGTGGCAGGAAAGAACACACTAATTTTTGGTCGCACTAGTGGATCCTGGCAAATTTCTCACTTCCACCTCCGATGACAAGTTTATACCTTGAAACTCTCTTAAAAACACCACAAAACTACAGAAAGTGCAAAACTGGATCAGAAATATGAATCACAAGGCATGAGGTTATTAAAATCTACTGTTGCATTTCTCCTCATAATCTGCATTTTGACACTGACTCTGCTCCTTATGTTTATACTGGTTTTACCCAAGCATAATGCCAAACACCTACATGCTAAAATGCATTCTTCCTTGACGAGTTAAAATTCAATACTCTGCCTATGATTATTTAAGAGCATATTTGCCTTTCATCTAGGACTAGTGTCTCATCTGATTTGACTGCCTATGAAAATGTTACCTTTAAAACGTTATATTTCCATGAACAGAATGAGGCAAATCTATAAAGTAATGCCTAAAACCAAGACATTTCACCCTAAGGATCCATTCATACACTCATACAGTAAGAATTTAAAACAAAAATTAGAAAATTGCACTAGGTAAAGTTTCACTGTTAGCTCTTGTTATGAGAGCCATGGGAGAACAAACAAAGTAAATTCATGCCTTTTTTTCACCAACAAACGTGGAAATAGTTCTCTTTTTTACATGTTATAACAGGAAAGAGCAATTTGTTCCATTAAATCCTGTTTAAGTTACAATTAAAATGTACTTTTAAAGTATTTTACATGCTGTGCTACTGTTGGCCATTCATCTCAAATATAAATCATCTGTGTGAAATTATGAAATTGTAACCTTTAGGTCATCCATCTACTTAAATCTAAATATTAAGCTTTCAAATACCAAATGCTTCCACCATTTTTTTGGATTTTTTTTTTTGTTTTGGCTTGGGTTTTGTTGTTTTTGGGGTTTTTTGTATATATATATTCAGCTCAGCCTAATGAAAATGCAAAACATTTTGAAAGTTTGAATCATGCTCTAGCCTTTGGGACCAGCCTTTTCAGACTGAGTCCAAGTGTCTTCCCATAGACAGTCAGTAACATCACCTCCTCAGTGAAGCTCAGACAGGTGCCCCTCTTCATCAGCAAGGCTCCTCCTAGCCATGAATGACGTGCCTATTTCTCTTAAACTTCATTGCTATTACATTTTTGACATTTTATATTCACTGTGATAGCACTACATTGAACAGTCCATTGAGCAATTACCACCTGAAGGACCATTTAAATCAATCATTCAGTTTATGTAAGATATTAAAAACAAGTATGTGAAAATTATCACTTAGGACAAAATTTAGACTTCTAGATCTGTTTCTCCAGGCTACATTGCCAGCCCTACAGTTAATCATCCATGATTTTTAACAAAGAAGATAAGGAGCAGGAGAAGGAAAATAACAAAACCTATAAAACGACTGAATGAAGTAAAGAGAAATAAAATAGAAGCTGAAACTACAGGAGATAATGTATTCAAAAAACAAGTTCAAACAGACAACTTGCTTCTTGATGAGCATTTATTATCAGTTTGTTTGTGGAAAGGGTATGGAGGAGAGGACCCAGCAAAATACTAGTCAAGGTCAATGGTGCTTAATTTCTACCACCTGTTGCTCAAAGGTGTTAGAATACACAGGGCCCAAGAGAATATAAGTAAAGATAAGAGTTTTCTTTTCAAAATTAGTACACATCTTAATTTACTCAGCAGTTCTAAGCAGCGATGCAGCCAGCTCTGGCACAGTACTTGCTTGTAAGTGCCTGCTGGCACGCTCTCAAAGGTGCCAGTGCAGACAACAACAGCCAGCAGCAGTTTTTTGCCTCTGCGTGCAAATGCAGGGCTGAATTCAGCCCCGTGGAGCTGAATCTTCACCTGCCTGGGGATCTCAAGGCCCCCGACTCCAAGCCACGCTCACCAATTCACAAAAACTGCCACTTATTAACTAAGGACAGCTTATTACCTGCCGGACAACTGAGGCTACAGAAATCATACGCCACGCCTTGCCTTGCCAAAGGGGCTGCATAAATACTGGGGTCCCTCCACTGACATCCCCTCACCCCATCAGCACCTACACGTGGAGACTGCACTTCCAGCTGCCACTGTGGGAATGACTGACTGAATGAGTACTGGTACCCTGAATGAATAATGATTCTCTTTTGCTGCTTTATGAGTAAGAAGTTTGTTTAGGATTGTCACCTAACTTTGTACAAAATAGACATTTGAAGAGGGAGACATAAATCTTCACACTTTGCTTTTATTTGAGAAAGAGGCCCTGCTTATGCAAGCAATTACAGGGAAGCTTTGTTTTCAGCTGAGCTTTCTCACTAACCTCAGAAGGTTACTCATTTTCTGTTCACAGGTTTCTGCTGCCATTGCTTAGCCACTTCAGCAATCCACCCTGCAACCCGCACCCCACAAACGGTTCATCCATTTGCTTGAGTACTGCTATTCCAGTTATAACTAGCTGTGTCTTACTGTGTCTAAAGACCCTGCAATATAACTACTGTAAGAAAGGTAATTTTACCTTTAAACTTATTTTTTTATTGAATAGACATGTGATTTTCATGCAGAATCTGGCCATCGAGAGGATTTCCAAAGCAGAAGAGTCAGCAATAGCCCCAGGACATGCGCTTGAGATAGGAACATGACAGTAACAACTGTGTGGAGCACCATTTTTACATGCTGCTTATTGGTAAATGTGTCACTGAGTAATACTTGACAATATTTAATAAAATGGATGTAAAATTCTTTTACAAAGGAAACACACTAAATGAGAAACCAAGTGAAGCATACAGTCTTGATAACTAAAGGATGAACTATTTATAGCACAATACTGCCATGAGACTGGACAACAACAGCAAAGGGCAGGAATGCTGACTGGGCTTTCAGAGAGCTGCATTAGTACTGGCATGTGGGGAGATAGAAGGGGGGAAGATTCTGTCAAAACAAAAATAATGCCTGAATTTTTACATAAAAGCCATTATTTTAAAAGCCCTATTTATACAAATCTGGCAAATCTCCTCCAAGACACAAAGAGATGACTGCAAAATACAGCACACTGATATTTACTCAGAGTTTGCTCTGCCAGATCTGTGTGCATGACTATGAGCATACTTTCATACCACCTCATGTGTTTCTCTAAAAAAAAAAGACGTACTATTGAACAATACAGTCTTTGGCAGTAACTTAAGCCATAAAGCCACAGATTTTGCAAACCAAGTATCCATAGTAACTAACTGCACAATACATGAACTTGGGTATTATCAGTTTCAAAATTATTCATAAACAAAACGGCGACATATATGAATTAATAAACATCTGAGCCTGTATATTCCCATGAGTAAAAATGTTTATCCTAATTAGAACTGAGCAATTAATGTTCAACAAATCATTTACCTTCCAAAAGCAGTTTCTGTCTTTATTTATGGAATCTCTGAAAGTAATTATAAATCTGTCAAAATTCATTTGAAATCAGCTCAAATCTTTCGTTCTAGTTGCTATTTTTTAATTCAATGATCCAACCATGAACTAGGTAGTAAAATTCACACTCAAGTACTAAAATTGTGACAGTCGCTGAGTCTGCAGACACATTGTCTAACTTAAAAACTGAAAATACTGTAGTTTATTGTCATTGCACTGCAGCATATATTCTAAATGTAAATCACAATCCTAAAGACTTCCTAAAACTGGAAGAAGCCCTTCCCTAGAATGAGTCTTTGAAAATATTATTTCTTCACTTTTTAGCCCACACAGAAATTGTTACTGAGACCATCCTGAGAATTACTGTTTTGGAGAGAAATTTTTCTTTTCTTCTCCCATTATCATGTTATTGGAGTAACAACTACTTCAATGATTTCTGAAAAGAACTGGGAGCAAGAAATATAATGATTCAAATGCAGGAAGTAAAATAATGGAGCGTTTCATCAGGAGGGAGGGAAAAAAGGTAATGCTTTTGGAGATCCTTTCCTCACTGCAGCTTCTTACAGAGTTTCTTTCCAGCTTCTCACTTTGGCAATTCAGTTTCATGACTGCAAGTTGGAACCAGAGTCCAGCAGGCCTGAAATATTATTATTTGCCTGTATATCTGTAGCTTTATATTTCTAATTGCTCAAGGGCATCAAACAACACAGAGACATTAATTAGTTAAGTGTTATAACTGCCCTTTGAAGAATGGAAATGTGGCACCAGATCATAAAGATGTTGAATGTAACACCAAGGTCACAGAGTGCATCAGCAGCAGTTTGGCATACAAAGGAATTTTTTTTAGAGTCTTTGTACCATAGAATCATAGAATCACAGAATTGTTTACGTTGGAAAAGACCTTTAAGATCACCGAGTCAAACGACCAAAAAATTTACAGTTAAAAAGAAAAAAAAAACCCTTAACGTTCTTTGGAAAATAACAGATGCATAAAATCTGCAGTTGAAATGGGATTCCTGGCTTTACGGTTCCCTGTGGCACACGCTGATGGTGCCCTGCTGCAGTACAGCTGCAGGCAGAGCACTGGTGATGTTACACCAGTTCAGGGGCCATGTATTATTTCATGTCTTCCATCCTGGCTGCGTGATACAGTGAAATCAGCTGGTAGTTCCAACGCACTTCTCTGGCACATTTTCAGTCCACATTTGTCTTCCCCCAGTTATGTAGATTACTGGATGCCTGCTAACTGCCATTACAGAGGGAACTCATCATACGGAAAACAAAAAAAGTGAGCAACACAAAAAGGAGGGAAATAAATCTCCTCAGCAGCTAAAACACAGAAAGCACCAGAGCCCACCTTGCCCGCTCACTGCAGGGCACCCACTATCTCGATGCCGTGGCCACCCTCGGCAGGGCCAGTTTTGCCCCTCCGCACCTGCAGCGCTGACAGTGAAGGGGTGCCTGCTGCTGGGAGCAGCTCGCCTGGACCCCCGGGTGATGGGGGACATCACTGACAGCAGTGGGGGGCTGCCATTTCTGCAACCTCCAACACAGGGGACAGCGGCAGGCCAGGAAGGCACTTAGGAAAGTACCCAGTGCTCAGCTTGTCAGGCCCTAAATTTAATACTAAAAGCAACACAGCTGGTGTGCTGTCGGCATGCCCAGTTAAGAGTTCATGTTCTCAAAACACTCCTACTGGGAGATGGAAAGCCCTGAGCTAGCTCCTGTCTCTCGGAGAGCTGGGAAAGGCCCCTGCCCCCTGGAGTGGAGGCTTCCTGGAACGGACCCTCGCCATGGCAGCCCCCAGGAAGCCCTGAGCTGTCACAGCTCGCCCTGCAGCAGAGTATGAACATGGCGGAGCTTCCTGGCAGGGCCATGAGGGCACCAGCCGGACCAGGAAACCCGTTCCAGCCCCATCCCCGAGGCTGCCAGCCCCTGCAGCAGCAGCTTGGCGGCCAGGCAGCCTGCCCGCTCCCCACAGCCCGGAGCTGGGCCCACCCACCATGGCTCCCTCAGCCTGAGCCCATCCCCAGGGATGTGCAGGGCACCGGCGCTACCCCCGGCCCCCCCCAGCTGCCCGGCTCCTGGCGGGGCTGGGACAGGGACAGGCCCTGGCTGCCGGGCCCTGCCCTGAGGTCCGCCGGAGCCCCCGCCATGTTCAGCGCCCTGGCCAGTTTATAGTGCTTTCTTCAGTGAATCAGGTCATGGCAAAATTCTGCCAAGAAAAGGTTACGGTACATAAGACATAATCACAACAGAAGCATAATTATGCCAGCCTGAAAGCAAATACTCTTTGTTCCTCCTCCCCACCTTCCGTGATGGAGGAATACTCCCCACAAAACACTGCAGAAAGCAGGTTCAGTAGAAAACTAGTGCGTCAACAGATATCTCCAAAACACGTGTTCACAAGGAAACCACAGCAAATCCAGAAGAATTTAATTATTTTTTTTTTCACTGAAAGAAGAAAATGTGACGATCTAAAAGGCTGTCTTCCCCCTTTCCCCTTCCACGAGGAGGTAGCCCTCCTTAAGAGGCAAACTTCTGCTGTGACAGAAGAAAAACAACTCCTCATCAACTCTGTATTTTCCAAAATTATGCTCTTCTCTGTATATTGAAAGCATATGCAGTTCTGGCTCCTATACAAGTTATCTATAATGAATTTTAGAAAAAAAAAAAAAAAGCAAGTATTTTTGTCTAGAAAGTGAGAGAACTAATACATGTAAGGCATATATAAATGTATGTAGGAAAACAATGCATGTGGGAAAATACTCTGTGTAGGAAAACATTCACTGCTATTCATTTTCAGTGGACAAATAATATAAGCTGTTTTTCTTGGAGTCATTGAAAGTGCACAATGAAATCTGTGTTATTTGCCACTTTAGAAGGAGCACATTGGGATGAATGGTAACTTATTTCCATGGGTTGTTTTCACAGTAGGCCCCAGCTAGAGATTCTTAATTCAAACGCATATGCAACTTCTTTAAAAAACATGAGAAAAATACATGGTCCCTTTTGGTTTCAGATCATACAGCCATTTGCTCAACTCTACATCATAACTCAAAAATAATTTTAACAAATTGCTGGTGCTCTGAAACCTTCATAGATGCTTTTACAGGTATGTATAGTGATGTCAAAACATCCTGTATAGCCTTCTGTGAATAATGGCAAAAGCACAAGGCTCTTCCAGGAAAAGAAGGCAATTCTTGTATAGTCATATTGCATTGTGCTTCACAGAAAGCATAGTCTCACTGGGAATACGAGTTTTCCTTCTAGGTATGGTCCATAAGCCTCAACAATAGCACTAAGTAAAAGAAAACCACAAATTCTTGCATGATTCATGCTGCTTTAAGGAACTCTCCCTCAGTCTTCATGCAAGACATAGTTGAAAACAACTTCGTAGATGCCATGAACTTAAGAGTGCAAAAGCATCTACTTTAGCAGACCAGAAACTTCATTCCCAAGCAAGATTTTAACAAAAGTATAGTGGTTTGAGGTAGATGGCACAGGGTACCTGACCATATGTTTTACCCAGACAATATCTCTTCTCAAGATTAAAACTGAAAGCGGCTGTAGCTTAGATAAATCATAGGACAATATCCTCCCTGGGAAGGAGAAAATAGGTTTGACATTGAGCACTTTAAGGATAATCTATAAACTAGATTCAGCTGATGGTTTGTCAGAAAATGCCATGTTGCTGAACCCAAGTATTTTACAGAAATGCCAGTCTCATAAAATTGTTGCTGTGATCTTGGAGAGCACATTTATCTTGAGCAATAACCTGTAGGAGAGTTTTCTGATTATTTTTTTTTTTCCGGGAATTTGTTTGTAAGAAAAATTTTAGAATGAAGTCTCATTCTAAATTGGCATGAGTCGGGCACTTGGAGCTCAACCAGCTACATCATGGCAAAGCACATCCAACATCACAAATAAAGACATTATCATAGAACTACAATAACTGTTTCTAACAGTGATGCTAAACAGACTGCATATCATACTGCTGGACTAATTTGATTTCTCAATCGCACTATTAACTGGCAGACCCCAGCACTAATATAGCCATGCTTGTAACGATTAAGCCCATCCAACTACTGAGACCCAGTAGGTGCTGGCAGCACTGGACAAGTTCCCCAGCTATGCTTATGAGCATAGTTCAAGCAGATTTTACATGGTACTGTTACGGTTTACAACAGTGAAGATCTATCAGATAGTGACAAAAATGTAATCAGGAAGTTGGTTGCTTTCTTTGTAACGTTAAATATTCTACCCAGGCCCAACTCATTTGCTGAATTCTTTTTGTCTGACATTCACTCTCATTTCTCTTTGACAGGAATCTCTGTTAAGGTTAGAATGAATTAAACATTATCACAAGAAAGAAAATGGCAATAAGAACATTAATTGGTAATGACAGCAATTTCATGATAGTGTCCTTTTTGAATGTACAGCAGTACATTTGTCAAAATGTGAATTCTCTGCTCTGAGAACATTAAAACATAAAGCCAACCAACTCTTATATGGACATTAAGAAACTTGATCAAATAAAAATGTAGATATATCACAGAAGCTCTTGACCTCCAAGACAGCTTTTCAAACGAGTTAACTTTCTGTCTTGAAGTAGAACAATTTTCTTATGCTTATCTCAGACTGTGTGGGTGGATGAATGAAATCAAGCGTCTGTGAATCTCTCACAAAGATACGCTGTCTCTGTTCTCAGGCTCTAAAAGCATCTCTTGGTTTTCTAAACCAACATGCCTGATGAATGATACAGTTTTCACCATCAATTTAAATATTCAAAAGAATGTGCATAATTATTTTCTAAAAATACGCCAGATACAATCTCTGTCTAGGTTTTTAAACTGTCTAGCTGGAGCCCTACTTTGGCAGCACTCACTGTAGGATCTGAGCACTTCCCGACTTTCAGCCTGCACTCCGTATTCTGGGAGCCCATCTTGTCCCAAAAGCTCCCCCAACAGCATGTCAGTTTATGGTCCCATTCTGAAAATCTTTCTTCTGAGAGTAACTGTGGCTATGCAGAGCTTCACTGGTACTCAAGAAAACACTGTGCCTGTGTCAGTCTACGTGTCTTACAGTGGATAAAGGAATCTTAAGTGAGCATTCTGGCTCGTGCCTTGCCCTTCCTTCTAAAATGTGCCAACATTATGTATATGTATATAGAGCTATTTAGTAGGGAATAGCAACACTTCTGAGACTTCCAAGCAAATTCCCCTGTCCTTTTGTTGCTTCCCCATTTATTTTATCATCTCAGTCACTGAATATAAAGATGTCAACATCTGACACTGTTTGCTTCAGTAAACACAGGAAACTCAAAGGCGGTAGAGAGAGTACAGAGGCCACCCTGTCCCCAAGGACAGTATTCAGTGCCTGTGCCAGAGCAGCCATGCTGGCTTGTGTGCTGCCATGCACCTGCACTGGAAACAGAATCTGAAACCAGCAGCAGCTTCCAGTGCCATACACAGATCCCCAAACAAAATGCATTCTCTGAAATGCCTGAGTCAAGTGTGTGACCTTTATTTTCAGATGAATCAGAGTTTTAGATAGTTTGCAATCAATGCCAGACTTAACATTGTGAAAAAATAAAATTACCCAGGTATTTAAAAGAATAAATTGTAAGGTATGGTCAAATGAATCTTGCACTGCATGGTGACTTAAATTAGCATCAAATTAGCCACAGTTTACCAGTCATGAAATAGAAGCATGCAACAACCAGTTACTGCATCTCAGCTCAAGGGTGGTAACTTCTTAGGACATGCTAACTTAATCATTTACAATCATCTACTCACAATTCTAATTTACATGACATTGCTTCAGCAAATAGATTACGCAGGTTGCAAATGACCTGCAGGGTTATTATTGTATTAGTTAAAATTTTAACAATGCAAATTAGGGCAGGCCCTTGGCTATACACTCACTCACAAATCATTATTCTAGTGATGCAGAATGTAGAATACATAACTAACAAACAGGGCTTCCAGAAACTCTGGCACATCAGTAAAAATAAATATACCAGCTACTGCCTTACTCTTTTTTTTTTTTTTTCCCCCCAGTGTCACGTAAGAAAATAAAATAAAAAGGTAGCAAATATAAAAAGAGGGTGATAGTGAGCAAGAGAAATGACACAGTGCAGTTTGGCTGCAGTGCTCACTAATTCCTGCAGTAAAGGAAGAGTATCAAAGAATCTGAGCACGAGTTTTCAAACCTTTGGCTTGCAATGTACTTCCTCTGTGGCTTTGGGCAAATCACTTACCCTCTCCGTGACCCAGAGCTCTGCACTTAAAAGAAATAGTCTGATCCAACTCTACAGCTCAGTATCCCTGTTTTCTTTGGTTTCTCCCTGTCCTGTGAGGATTACAGTACCATTTCATAAGAATGTGATGTAACAACAACAAAAAAGCTCAGAGCCTTTGTTCTTGTTTCCTCCAACTTTCACTAATGTCATACCCTGTTTTCTGCAATAAATAAGCCCAGAGTCAAGCTACAGCCAAACCTTTCGTAATGTAAAATCTGTTCATCTGACATAAACCCAAACAAGCTAAATATCAGTGTTTCAAACACATCTGAACTGTTAACTGGAGTTAACTGACTTTGATAAGACTGTCTCATGTGGTTGAGAGACAGATGCCAATTTCTCAAACACACTTTTGAAAATATGTACTTCTATGTGACAAAGATATCCAGAGGTCTGTCTTCAACTATTTTTGGATAATTCTATCTTCTATTTTTTATTTCTAAGAACAGTGACCTTCTGTAATGTTGCTTAAGCAACTGTGATTTCCAATTAGTCTAGGGAAGAAAACAGCAGGTTTTCTGAAATGTAGCTTTACAGGGTAGCAGCATCTTGAGTGACAGATAAAATTACTATAGTTATGCTTATTGTAAATGAAGTATTCATCAGTGAAAGATTGTTTTAACTCAATTATACTTCTATCCAAGAGGGAAAAAAACAGTATAAACATCAAAAATTAAGTGCATAGGAAACTCAGTTGTTTATGGGAAGAATGCTACAAGAGAAGGTTCTCTGGAAAGAGGCCCTGAATCCTTCCTACAATTTCACTTGCTTTAAATAAACCAATTGAAATGAGGAGTTCCCTTGCCCTTAATAAGATCACAGAAATGTAATCATGAAACAATGCCATCAGTGAGCAAAGAGACCTATGGGTTTTTTTACTGTGTGTGGTAATATTTGGGTAAGAAGTGAAAAATTTGTAATCCTTCAAGCAATTGCTTACTAATGTGTCTCAAACATCCCCCAACAAAACTAGTTCATGTATTGAGAAGTAAGTTTTGTCTTTAAGGATCATTTTGTCCTTGGTCTTCAATGCCACTGGAAGAAGTTAAGAAGAGGATAGTCACATCTGCTATCATAGCCAGATGCCCAGTACTGCCATGTGTAAGGTCATTCTTTCTGTGGCATCTGGTCTAGAATATTCAAAGCCATCATGTGCTGGCATTAGAAGGACAAACATTATGCTTGGTCTCTGCACAGCCTGAAAGGAGTCACAAAAAAATGTTAGTGTGCTCATCAGCACAGAACTAGGTAAAACCTATCACTTGTCCTGCAACTTGTGATACAGAAAAACAACGCTATTTCTCCATTTTCAGCATTAGAACAGTGGAGAGCCACATTCCCCATGTCCAGTATGTTAGCATAAGTTATAAGACAAGCATCTGACACAGAGTTCATGACACTCAGTGGAAAAACTCCCACTGACTTCAAAGTGTTTTGATCCAGTGTTTTCATATAGAAGCCTAAGAGCTGATGACTTGCAGAAAATGAAGGAAGAGAATACATTTTCATAATACTATTTAGTCAGTTCTTTGGCAGAATAACATCTCTCTAAAAAAGGAATTTTCTCCCTCCCATTGCTTAAAACTTTTCCTCTAACTTTTGTTTATGATCATCATATTTTAATAGTAATTCCCTTTATAGAAACCAGATTATCATCCATGAAATATTTGCTATGTTATTAAACTGCATTTCCACTACTGCTGGTAGAAGACTGTTTTCTTAACAATCATATATATACATCCCAAAAAAATCACTGGAATTTTTTTTTCCTGAGTTAAAAATCATCTTCAGCAGTACTCCAAGGCAGCATTAAAACTGTCTACTGAACCAAGCAAAAAAATATTCAGTTGCCTGTATATTCATCGTTACCACCCCTACTGTAGACCATTCTACGCTAGTCCAGAAAGTCATTCAAATGCATTTAACACTACAAAAAAGCAGCACTAGGATGACCATCAGTGTTTCCAAGACAACTGTCTATGATTTGATAGGAGAGGTATAAGGCCCATCTCTGGCATCACTTTCAACTTATTACAGTATCAATTGCTGAGACTAGCACAACCATATCTTATACATTTACTCTCCATAACCATTGCAAGCAGAGTGGTGCCAGGTGGTGCCACCTGTTCAGCATCACAGGAAAACGCTAGTTGTAGCAATATTCATGACTAAGGAAGTTCAAACTTTCTTTATTACAGTGTTGATTTCAAGTTTTAGACTCTTTTTAACTGACTGCCCATGGCAAGATCATTGCCAAGGAAAGAGAAGAAAACTCAATCAATAAAGGAAAGTTTACAAATTGCAAGCTCGAGATGAAATCCCACCGATTTTCAGAATAATACTGCAACATTTTCTCAGATTTGCTCTATTTGCCTTCCATCTGACTTTTAACTGATCAGCTATTGTGATAGGGCTCCCCAGCCTCATCCCTACACTAGGACTAACCCTTCCAGCCTGCAGACCGTCCTTCGCCAGTCACCTCAGCTAACTCGCTGTGGCACCGAGTGCTCTTGCTCTTCCTGCTCTACTTGAGGGCACACAGTTAAGAGTAATTCCTGCTGTGAAGAATAGTTCCTCAAAGACTAAATTGCACTTTATGGTGGCATGGGTACATTGAGACAACTAATGTGAGGGACAGGTGTTCAGTCGTGACACTGCCTTGACAGGAAATTCTAAGTGCTGCACGCAGTTAAAATGGAAGGATGTACTTACTTATTGAATGGTTATGAAATCAGTCTATCTGATAAAAGCACCTGTTGTGGAAAAAACCCTGTGTTTCATTCAACTCCATAGGAAGAATACAGAATGTTAATTGGATGACTCACCCAAGTAAATATATATCCTGAAGCATTAGGCACTGACAGCCAACTGCTCAGTATTTTTCCTGGTGTTCTGGTTAATTGAAAATGGTCCTCAGTGACTCAGAGTTTAAAGATACGTAGCTGCCAATGGCTATATACTTATTAAGGAAATCAGATTGCAGGCATCAGAGAGCACAAACCCACACAGTCCGTTAACCCATGCAGTAAAGGCCACATGGTGGGTTGACCCCGGCCAGCAATGACACACCCTCCCTGCACTCACTCCCCACCTCTACCTCAGTAGGATGAGGAAGAGCAGAAGCAAGACAATTTGTGTGTTGAGATAAAGACAGTTTAATAACTGAAGGGAAGAGAAAAAATCCCAAGTGATGCAACGGCAATCACTCACCTCCTCACACAAGAAAACCAATGTCCAGCCAGGCTCTAAGCAACTGCCACCTGGGAAGGCACACCACAGCCTCACCCCTACCCCCACCCCAGGGTTGTTTTTTCATAGAACCACAAAATTGTTTAGGTTGGAAAAGACCTTTAAAATCACCAAGTCCAACTGTTAACCCTGCACTGCCAAGCCTACCACTAAGCCATGTCCCTATGCACTGCATATACATGTTTTGCGAACACCTCCAGGGATGGTGACTCCACCACCTCCCTGGCCAGCCTGCTCCAGTGCTTCACTACCCTTTTGATGAAGAAATTTTTCCTAATATCCAACCTGAACCTCCCCTGTCCCAACTTGAGGCTGTTTCCTCTTGACCTGTCACTCATTATCCAAGAGAAGAGACCGACCCCCCCTGCCTACGGCCCCTGTCAGGTGGCTGCAGAGAGCGATCAGGGCCCCCCTGAGCCCCCTCCTCTCCAGGCCACCCCCCCCAGGTCCCTCAGCCGCCCCTCACAAGGCTGGTGCCCCAGCCCCTGCCCCAGCCCCCTGCCCGGCTCTGGACACGCTCCAGCCCCTCCATGTCCCCCTGCAGTGAGGGGCCCAAAGCTGAACACAGGGGTCCAGGGGCGGCCTCACCGGTGCCCAGCGCAGGGGGACGGGCACTGCCCTGGTCCTGCTGGCCACGCTGTGTCTGCTACAAGCCAGGATGCTGCTGGCCGCCTTGGCCACCTGGGCACACTGCTGGCTCCTGTTCAGCCGGCTCCTGACCAGCACCCCCAGGCCCTTTCCCACCAGGCAGCTTCCAGCCCCCTGCCCCAGCCTGTAGCGCTGTGTGGGGTCGTTGTGACCCAAGTACAGGACTCGGCACTTGGCCTTGCTGAACCTCATACAATTGACCTTGGCCCATGGGTCCAGCCTGCCCAGACCCCCCTGCAGAGCCTCCTGCCCTCAGGCAGATCAACACTCCCCCCAACATGGTGTCACCTGCACACTTACTAAGAGTGCTCTAAACCCCCTTGTCCAGATCATCAATAAAGACATTAACCAGGTCTGTCCCCAGCACTGAGCCCTGGGGAACACCACTTGTTGAGAAAGATGTTATATGGCATGGAATATCCCTTTGGCCGATTTGGGTCAGCTGTCCCACCTGTGTCCCCTTCCCAGGCTATTCACTAGGAGAGGGCAGAGCACGAAAAAGAGAAAGCCTTGGGGCTTTGCAGCAACAGCCAAAACATTGGTGTGTTGTTATTATTATTATTTTACATAGCAGGGAATATATTGACAAAATCAATCCTGGATAAAATTCCACTGAAATCAGAAGAGTTATGGAAGGCAAGTTCGGCCCAGTGTATTATATTAAGGGTTAAATCAACGCAATACATGATTACCGCTTTCTTCTGTATTCTCTGCATAGTATTAACTGTTTTCTTCTGTATTGCCTGTCTCTTTTGTAGAATATGAAAGACTTCCTCTTTTCCCCTCACTGTGTCTGCCTCCTACTCCACACAAAACCTTTGCTTGTTTCATATCTTTCCTTCTGGCAGGACTGAAAACCTATCTTCAACTTTCAAAATCCAGAGCAAATCTTTGTAGATTTTTCTGGTTTTGTTATATTTTTCTATCATTCTTCCCAACTTTCTGGGACCACATGATTATTTCCTTTTTCAACTGCCTCATTGATACTTTTCTTCCTCAAAACTTTCAATGATGATCTGCTTATTCTTATTTCTTAGAACTTTTAATCTGTATGCTATGGCTAAGGTCTCAGATTAATTTTGTTAGGAAACAGGAAATGAATCTGACTCATTCACTCAGCAAGAAATATGACATTCAGCTGAGCCGTGAAAGCTTCAGATTTCAGATCATTCTGTCCATAAAAGGCCAAAACCTCATATGATAACATTTTTCAGTTAACATTTCACACATTACAAAGCACCAAAATTAACAGGAGCCCAGCCAGTGATCCGTGTCAAGCTACAGTACACACAGCATGCTTGAAACCCAGCATCTTCAGATATTTCTGTCTCCCATTCCGTTGGCACTGTGTGAAGATCTGGGTTGCTCAAGGCATGTGTAGCACAGCAAGACTAACATCTGGAGTATACAAGTATATCAGTTAGAGTCTGGAGCTGGAATTGCAAGTGCAGGTTGAAGCTATTAAAAATCATTGTGCTAAAAGTTCTGGCCAAATTAAGAACAGGAAGTTTAAAGCAACTGTTCACAATCTATTTTATCAAAAATCTTTTGAGTTTGGGCACCTCTCAACCTCTGGGGAAAGATGCAGAAAGATCTACTGACTGGATGGTCATGTTAGCAAAGGCATTATTGAAAAAGTGTTGAGGGACATGGATAAATTCTCTGGCATTTGCACTGTTAGATCCAGAACATATCTTTCCAAAAGATAGTGTTTTAATTCATCCTTAAATCATTGGTCTTAATGAAAGAATTACAATTGCAATATTGCTGTCCACGTTTCACAAAAAGAAAAACTGGCATATCACACTGAGTTTTCTGATTTTCAGAATGAGAAAAAGAAAACCTTAACCTCTTTTCCAGCTTTGGCAATTGCCTCAAAATTAAATCTGTAAACTTCAGCTTAAACCTTTTAGTATGCTGCTTCCTACCACTGTACAGTACAATTCTAGCCACTTCACAGCAGCTCTGCACATCAGAGATCTGTGCTTTACAATAAACACAGCCTGGAAAGTCTGCCTGGGTTAAACTCTGCTATACATTCATCAAAGATCCTTTCTTTATTTGCTTTATCACATAGAATGTCTCAAGTAATCAGTATTTAGCAGTGCACATTTGACATAAGAATATATCCCCTCTACACCTAGAAAGATGAATATAACAGCGAAGGTCTGTAGGAACAAAGTAGTATCTTCCATAAGAGTGAGCGATATTAGAGGAAAAAACAGATAAGCTTTTAATCATTTTTTCCAATTACATCAGATGGTCTAACAAAGGACTACCTCAGCCTACAAGCCTCAATTCTTTCTTTTGACATTCATGGCTACAACATGGTACCTAAACCCAGGATGTCTCATAGCACTGAATGGCAATCACAGCACCACGCTGCAGTGACCGTCTCATGTTCTCCCACCGATACTGACACACGGATATACCCACCCCACACTGAGTTGCAGAAGTAACATGAGCCAAATCCTGTTCTTGCTTAGAATACGCCCAGTGTTCAAACACTTTGCTATGATTTGTGCAATACTATTACAGAGTGGAAAGGCACCTCATGTTTTGAATGTATTCTTGGACATTTTATATAAGTAATGTATTTATGAACTGACATAATCACAGATCAAATTCACTTTCTAAAGGATTACGCCATTCTGAGACGTAATCCAATTTTCTGATTTGCTAGCTCATACATAAAGACTTTAGAGACTTTATTAGGACCTCTCTATAATCTTGATATGTCATTTCAGAAGTCTAACACCATTTACAATTTTTACACGATCTTTTTAACAGGACGTTAAAATTCACTGCACAAGGTATTTCACATGTCCATTGCTTGACGCTGGAATTTGTTAAATGAGACGTTACTGGAGCAGCACATCAACTAATGCTGCACAGGCTCCTTTATTGCAGAGCGCTGTCACACTGCATGTCTGGCGTGGCCAAGTGGACACGCTGCCCTGGAGGAGAAGGCTATACCCTATCCCTGTTCCCTCCTTCCATCTCGCCGTTGCACTGTTATTTGCAGACTTTAAATGGGTTACATCATAACCCCTCTCCTCGCCTCTTCCTGATGAGAAGATGAGACAAAGATGAGCCTTTAAGAAGCAGTGCCTTCACACTCTGCCACTCACTCCACAAAATTATTAGTTTCATTTTCAATATAGTATGTTTTTTCACCTGATATATTTGGGCATCACTCTCTTTCTTGGAAATTCCCATTCAGGTATGACAACACCCTCAAACACAGTAAAAAGGAATGCCATTTAGGAAGGCACCTGCAGTACTCAGTTACTATTTGCATTATTAATATGTAATACAGAATTTATACTCAAAGCTCCCAGTGAACTAGAATTGATGAGCCTAGTAACATGCATATTTACAGTGAGTACTTCTCATGAAGTGTATGATTTATAGAGCTGAGTAGCAATTGTGGGGATGCTGTAAACAGGAAAAAGCCAGCCAAGCTAGAAGGAATGTGCTAATTAAAGAATACAAGTGAAATGCAAGTTAAAAGCAGCCAGATAAGGAGAAGGGAAAATCCTGGCCCCAAACAGGAAGGAAGGAGGGAGCGTACCCCTTGCAAGATTTGCATATCATATCCCAGGGCCCAGCCACAGCCAGCAGTGGGGGGAAGCACTGATCCTTCGCATCTCTATTTAGCGCAGGTCCCCAGGCAGCCTTCCTATTGAAAAAGATCTAGGAAGGAAGTTGAAAAGAAGGACAGCAAAAGAACAAAAGAGAAAGCGAGGGAGCAGAGCTGAGAGCCGAAGCCGCTCCAAGGGAAGGGCGGTTTCTCGGCAGTTCACTCCACTGATACAGTCCAAGGACAGCCAAGGTCATCCCAGCCAGAACTAAGACACGGTGTCTAAGAGGGTAAGTTTAGAGGCTGAGTAGTGCCTTCACTGTATTCCCGATGGGTTACGTACTGAAGCAAGGCAAAGTCTGTAAGTAAAGCTAATGCTTTTCATCAGAACAGCTGATACAGGGTGGAGGTGAGGGGGTGGCAGGGGCGGGGGGGGGGGGGGGGGGGGGCGGAAGGCACATTTTTGGCTACACATCCCCTCCTTCAGGTGAGGTGCTGAGGAGTAATGCTTTCAGCAGTGTGTGAGGAAGGACGGTGCTCTCAGCTCTGGCACCTATGTGACATGTCCCAAAAAAAGACACAGAATTAAACCACAGGTATACCTGACAACATGCTTTCTTTTCTTCTCCTTTGTTTAACATTTTTTCTCGTTCTGTAATTTCATACCTAACCTAAATTTGACTCGTTATTTTCTTTGAAATTTCCTAGCAATATGAGTAACTTCCAAATAACCTCACATATAGGGAACTCGCTGCTCCTGAGGAAACAACCATCCTGCTTACCCTAATTGCAAGTTTACTATTATTTCCAACACCTGTTTTATGGTTGGGAGGATGTGTGAAGTGTGTCCTTTCCTCAAGCTGGAAATGGCACCACAGGGAATGGCAGGGACACATGTGGGTACAGAAGGCTTTGGTAAAAATTCACGTGCCCTCCACAAGCAGCATGTTCTGGGAAGACAGCCTCTACCCATAGCAATATCCCTAGATGGGAGAAGAGGTCTAGAGTTTGGTGGTGTAGTCCGAAGTCCCTCAAATTCCTCGGTGAACCTGCTGACCCAGGGGACATTGAGTCAGGTCCTTAAATCAGATCCCATGTAGGAAGATGCAGACAAATCCCTGAAGCAAAACAGACTGGCATTGCTTGCAGCTCAGATCTGAAATAACTCTGCTAATTTCCGTGGGCTTAAGTTGCGAGTGTTCCTTGGTATTCAGATCACTGGCTTTTCTCAAACCCAGACTGCCAACAGTGGAAATGAAGCCTAAAAAGGAAGCACTTAAAATAATTAATAATCATTATGGGCTGGGTTTAATTTAACATGGTCTTAAACATTATCTGTGGGCTTGGAATATTTCTCTGAGGTTTACTGGAAATTTATGAGCCATGGGAAAAAACATATTGATAATGGAAGGAGCAGACAAAAGCAAGAGTGTTTTAAAACTGCAGAATCTTAAAGAGGTTTTTGGGTTTATTTTATTTCAAAAAAACTAAATCAGGTTTTTTTCTTATTTTGTCCAAAGTCTGAAGCCTAAACAGAATAAGAGAAAGGAAAAATATAAATAAATAATGCTTTTGGCTTCTTACGGCTCTGTAAAGATCTAAATTAGCAAAGGTCTTAAAAGCCGTTTCTTCAGCAAAGGGAATAAACAAATTAAATAACCATTCTGCTATTCCCTTCTGATATCTGTATTGTTAAATGGTCTCCAAACAACATGAAAGAGAAAATTTTCAACTGTTGAGGATCAGAAGAGTTTTTTAGAGTTTAACTTCAATTAGCTTAAAGCTAAGAATATGTCCCATAAACTAATACCAAGTTCTTCGTCAATCTTTTCACATTTTTTCCATTAATTACTTCTGTTATGCCAGTGGAAAAACAAAGATATAGGCCCTAATCAGTGCTCCCAAGTGTTTGTTAATAAACTCTGAGGGGACCAGCCAGCCATAATTGTCTTTTATAACTGGAAACCCTCCTTCTGAAGTGGTTCTTTGTCTGCATATCACATCTTTGTACAGCTTAATGTTGCTTTTATCACTTCATTGCTTTTGTTACTTTTTCATGTGGGAAATGTTTTGATTAGATAGAATATACCTTCAGAGAATCTTCCTTATCTTTCACTATAGCTATTTTTGCATTTACAGCAATAATGCAACCCCCATAATCCTGAATTTGTAGAATTTTCTCATTATTTTATCACAGGACCTTCACTAACAGTTATCATCCTCTTAATACATAGCCAGCTTAGCAATTATAAGCATTGTATTATTACCATCTAACAGTGAGTTGTAAAGTTTGTGCCTAAATAGAAAGCTTGACCAGAATCCCAATTTCAACAACAGAATGCATCGCTGTGGCAACACTAAGGACACTTGCTAGTGACCTTCAGTATTTCATCTGGATCTGTGACTATCACAGTGTTTCTGGACCAAATGTCCAAGAACGCTCTAAGCAAGCAAGGAGGCAAGACAAGAGCTGCCTACCATAGCCCACTTCAGGTTCTTTCACGGTATATCTACAAAGCGATTGGATTGCAACTCACACAGGTGCATCTAAGCAAGTCAGGTTAATCTCAACAATTAATAGTCAATTCAATCCCAACAGCAGCCAAAGCAGCTGAGCTGTGACACTGCCCATGAGGTATATGCTATGACAGTTCTGCTGCTTAGGTCCATGTGGGCAAGTTTACAGGTGCAATCCACAGGTCTCAGCTAAGTATAAATACATTTTAAAGACAACTTTATGTTATAGATGCACAAGATGGGTCAAGGATGCTTACTCAACAACCTCAGCTGACGGGAAGGGGCACGTAGGATTCTCTCAAGGCAAGAGGACTCCCAAACAGAATATAGAAGTGATCTGGTAAAACTCTTCTGTTTCCCATTCCTGAAAAGGAATACCTGCCTAGCATGTATCATAGCTGTCAGCTACATATCATACCTGTGCAGACCTGTCCATCATATGAAAACATTATTCTGCTTGCATGCTAGTTCCCAAATGACGTATTATGCTTGCCCTTTGCCAGACTGGGTGTGAATGAATTGCATTGCTTTGACTTTCAACCATCACAGCTCTCCGCTAAGAATGCTACAAACAACAGCCATCATGCTGATTTCCATCCCAATTCTATCGTACGTGGCATTTTTACAAATATAAACATCATCCATAAATTTGCTGAGAAACGACGTGGAACAGACGTAGGTCAAAGTCTGAAGTAGAAGTAACTGAAGTCTAGTAAAGAAAATTAGTTTCAGAGAAGATCAAGTAAGTCGTCCAAAATATTCCAGGAAAGGGCTAAACAGCTTCATTTCTTCCTGTGAAAGTACATGCCAAATTGTAATCGCTACTCTGCTCCTCAGAATAATCTAAAAAATTTATAGCATACCATACAGTTCTTAAGCTTTCAATTTAAGTTAAAACAGGAAGAAAATGAGCACATACATAAAGATCTATTTTGATATCTTGAGATGAAATTGGGGCTCCATTTAATTCAGTGGAAGATTTGTCATTGACTTATGTACTCAATAATGTCAGCAGGCACTTCTTCCATTTAAAAGACTAAGCTTTCAGAATAAGGGTGAAGGGACTGGCTTTGAAACTAAATTCAGGATTTCTCATTACTTTTGTTCCTCTCCCTCCAAAAGAAAAGAGGAATCAATATTGGTTAATATAATGTTTATATTTCTGTCACCCTGTTTTAAATCTAAAGTGAAAGGGGTTGTTTTAACATTGCACATGCTTCTTCCCTCCATAGGACTGCAGATCAAGGTTTAACACAAGAAAAGCATAACTCTATAGGGGAACTGAAAAATATTTAAAGTATTTTTTCATCATCTTTAAACACATGGTGTTCATTGCACAGATTTATTACGATTAATTCATGATGTATGCACTCACACATTTTTTATTTTTGTGTCCTGTTCCTTATTATTGCATCTGTGTCAACCTCCCCCTTTTTCTTGTGAACTCCACCTCACATCAGCTCTCTAGTTAACCAACGTGTGCATCAGTCCAAAAGGTAGGGCAATGATGAGGACTGCTGGAAACACAATTTGCTAGATGCAACTGCCTTTCATACACTTACTGATATCTTTCTCTGCTGGATACCATCCTTTGTTAAGATGATTCATTGTGTCCGCTGCCAAGAGATGTTTCTTGGGAGTGGTCTGAGGAATGAGCCATTGGAAAGGAGGCAGGCATAACCTTGTTTCACCCGCACATAATATTCCCTGAATAAACCCTCAGAACTCCCCACCTGTTCCTGGGAAGAATGAAGAAGACTGAACTGAGACTAATCCTAAAGAGCACATTGAAAAATGAGTGAAAGCAACAACAGTTCCTTTCCCCCTTCTTTTGGTTTTAATGCTTTCTTTCAGTTTTGTTTTATTTTGGTTTTTGGGTTTGTTTTTTTTTTTTTTTTTGTGCAAACGCAGGATCATAGAATCATAGAATGGGTTGGGTTGGAGGTCAAAGAGGTGTCCTCCCACCCAACTGTCACCCCATGCCCTGGCCACTGGTGCTCCCCAGGGCCACCCTGTGTCGGAGCAGGAGGTGCCCGCTGTAACTTCTGGCCCTGCCCACACCTCATCAGCTGCACTCGTGATGCTCTCGTGGGAGCTGCCAGCTCCTGGCAGGTCTTTGCACTCCCTTGGGGCTTCCCCAGCTCAGGACCCCCCTGTATGCCACCATCACCTGCTCCGCTGCGGAACACGCCTGCTCCGGAGCTATTTGCCTCGGCAAGTGATGGCAGCATGCAAGTACTGAATTTACACACTGCAGAAATAACACTAGGCAATATGATGGAAACTAGGTGATATGACCAGAGCGGATTTTTGATCACATAAAGCAGCAGTATGATTCAATCAAAAAAGTGATACAATTTACCCTTAAAGAAATGAAGCCCCAGACTAACATACCCCAAAGTTTGAATTAAATTATACATGACAGAATGAGTCATGTATAAAATAAAATACCAGGTTTGCGCTTCCAGTGGCAGCTGTGCACAACCATGGCCTTACTTTTTTATTTTAATCCTCTTTATTTTCAATTTTACTTTACTTTTTAAATTAATTTAAAATTTATTAATGTATCCCCTAGAGCCACTGGGATTATATTACTGATAATTACCACCAATACACATAGTAAATAATACCTGTATGCACATAAGCTTCCTTTTTCCAGTGTGCACTTTCACCCCACTTGTCTGCTGGTGTAAAGCAAGTGCATAGCTCTACAGGTTCGGTAAAACAAGCCTGATTTATACCAGCTGGGGATTTAGCCTTTCTTGTTTCCATGAAGTCAACCAGTGTCTCGTAGAGCTGTACAGATCTCTCATACAGGTATGTAACAGAAAATGTAGAAAGCTGGAAGATGGCTGAACATTTCCTCCGAGTACTGACAGTTCCTTCCTGCCCGTTTCACTTGTAAGACAGAAATAACTCTCTGATGACCTGACCTTTAAAAAAAACACAACTTCTCTGTACTGAGATCTGCTAATCAGGTCAAATTGCAGAAGCAAGTTCACTGTTATGATCCTCTGAAAACTGAATGATTAATTCCTTACCCAAAGGCCTGAGCATAAATTCTGAAACAAACACTCCCTGTTTTACATCAAAAAATCACTTTACCCATTTGATTTAATGTGGCTGGACAGACATCACTGTCTAGTGAAGAACTAGTATGTGGTTCCTTATGTTACATCTACAAATCGTATCACCTTTTGCTAAGATATAAATCATCAGTGTATCTGCCGATGGTATGGCTTGGCTCCCAGCCATCTGTATGACCACAAAGATAAGTACGTAAAAACAGTCAGTGTTTAACAAACTTATATAAAATCAATTTCTTGCCAAGTCAGATTAGACATTACACGGACATGCAGGTAGGTGTACAGAGTCCTGATGAGACAATGTCAATATTTCAGGCATGTTGCCAATTATTATTCAAACACCATCCCTGAAATGGATTTTCTTCTTGCAAAAGAACAATACAGTGTTTCCAGAAATGAAGGAAAGTGCACAGTGCTGTCTTGGTTGGGCAGCAGGGAAAAAACATTAAATTATCTTATTCTGTCCATTAAAAAGGAAGCATCTAGCACAAAAAGGTACTTTACAAGATGGAGCAAATCATGTCATCTTCAAATATTGACTCCTGCAGAGGCCTCAGCTATGACACGTGGATAGCTTTGCGCCTTTAAACATGATTTATAAGAAATGCTGGGTTTGGCAGGCTGTTATAACATGTCATGGTGCTACTAAATGCAAGTCAAACGTTCTGTATAATTCATTAGCATTCTTTTCTTGATTGGAAGCTAAGCAGTCACCTGTCCTTGCCGTTATTCAAAAAAAGAAGACAGGGCAGTTATTCAAAAAAGTACTGGACTGACAAGCGTTTGGCAGGGGTGAATACCAGTGTATCAAAAGCCAAGTACAGAACAAGAGCAATAAAACTGCAAATGGGTTTGTGGTCGAACTATTGAGCTGAACTGCAAACCTCGTTTCTGCATTAGATCACCAGTGTTTCTCAGGCAAATCACTTGTTTTGGGACACTGAGTTGTGCAGCAATCCTGCACAAGCAAAATTGTTGCTGCACCCATTTTTACACCTCTCACACAAATTACGTAAGTACAAGACCTACCAGAGAAAAATCTTTAGCGTTAAAAGGAAACCACCACTTAGGCTAACATATAATTTACATCTTTCACAATCCACACCACTGGATGCAGTATTAGTTTGCAAAGATCCACCTTTTACATTTCTCAGCCCTAATTCTACCAAAAAACCCCAGCCAGTCTGACTTTACTAATAATGCATCCTACTTGCACCAAACATCCAACTCTAACACCGGTAAACAAAGAACCAAAATTGTTCTTTTATACAGACATCTGCATGAAGTTGATGAAGCTATAAAGCTATAATCACTATAATCACTTCTTTCCTGTGTCAGTTCATGCTGTAGACAGGCTGGATGTTCCCCCTTTTTTTTTTTTTTACTTTTAAAACTGCATATCTAAACATTGAATTGTGGATTCTATACAAAGTGTTACAATACTAATACTTGTTTGACTGGACATTTTTCATAGATAGCAAACCACCAAGATTATCATTGCGATCACCGACATTTCACATACTTACCCAGGTCCAAAGACAGGTCATGATAGTCCGTTTAGACCATTTTCTATGCCATGTCCTTTAGACATATAAAATAAATATGTATCCCTAAAAGCGTAGCTAGTTTAGCTGTAATAAAGTTTTCCTTCAAGTAATGTAAAACTTTAAAGAGAAACAGAACCACTATTTACCTCCAGGATGCTCAGTTACTAGCCCATAGACAGACCTGTTTTCACTGAGTTACTTACACGCTTAAAATGTGAAGCACTTGAAAAGTGGATTTGTTGACAGAAAGGCAGTCAGTGAACACAGTGAAGTGTTACAAAGCTGTCTTCTAATGTACTTTATGCCACATGTGGCAGGCCAGTTTTCTATGCAGAATTTGTACAAGCAGCCAAAAAAATGTGAGAGAGACCCACACTCCGGAATTCTTCCATTTTGAAAACAAATAACTAAGTTTTCAAACTCTGTACATGTCCTTTTAAGCCTTAAAGTGATTATACAGCAAGTTCACTGTAATAGCTTCTTTTCTCCTGGAAAAAGAGCCCAGGAAGAATAAATTTTCTAGTGGATTCTTAGCTGAAACCTGAACTATGAATCATGTCTATGATACCTACAAAGTCTTTCCCTGAAATGCATTCCCCCTATCACTCCCATAAGACTTATAATGTGCTTACTTGGCTACATGTAATACATGAACATGTACCTTTAAGAAATTAACTTATTAATTACAATTTCAAAGTTCGTAGTTGTTGGTTTTTGATCTCTTTAGAGAGAGCTGGTAAAAAAGAGACTGAAAAGAGTCCTACATGAGGAAAGCAAAAAGGAAATACAAGTGAACGGGGTCTCCCGTTATTACAGAGGAGGATATAACCCAGAGGATAGCTAGGATTACAATTTTCCAGCCTGCAAAAAGCCCAGCATCATCACCACATTCAAAACTCTTCCAGTCTTCAAGGAATGATTTAATGGCCATCATCAGGAGATTTAGACTGGACATTAGGAAGCATTCCTTTACCAAGAGGGCAGTCAAACACTGGAACAGGCTTCTTAGAGAGCTGGTCAATGCCCCGAGCCTGTCAATGTTTAGGAGACATTTGGACAATGCCCTTAACAACATCCTTTAACTTTTGTTCAGCCCTGAAGTGGTCAAGCAGTTGGACTAGGTGATCACTGTAGGTGCTTCCAACTGAAATACTCTACTCCAACTCTATTCTACTGCATCTCCCCTCTACCAAGCAGTAAGAAAGCAGGGGATCTAGCTCAGATTCTAGCTCTTTTTAAAATTTTACTTCTGCTAAAATTTTTTGAGGGAGTCACCGCTGAGCAAATTCTGCCAATATCACATTAACGATGGTATTCGCAGTATGAAGCCTGGTGCAGTGGGAATCCTCTGAAGATAAGTATTTACAAATAGCAGAGTGTTGAAATAAAGTTTCAGTGTTCTCTCTTTCATCAGCAGTTATGCAGATCACCTACTCTACCACTAATATTGATTTATATTAATCATGGAAACTTCATGGCTCGCAGGCATGGAAGAAAAATCAATGCAGTAATGTTCTGGTTGGTTTTCTGCTAGCCAGCACATTTGCATGATGGAAGAGGGCACACAACGAAGCCCTTTGGTGAGTCTGAAGGTAAAAAGATGAGAAATGTGAGAGAAAAAATGCTGCTAGCGAATGGAAAGTAAATCTTTTAACAGCCCTTACACAAATACGCATTGAATGCTGATTTTATTCTGCCATCTCAGAAGACTCTACTTGGCAATCGGTGTAAGAGAAGCTCCAGGAACCACATTTCTACTAGGCATTTGCTACATCTCAGGATTATTATTCAGATGCTACAAAAAGACAGATCTCTTCTCATACTCTCAATGCATAAAAATAGCCATAGTAAAGCTTACTTATTCAATACTAACAGTGCATTTCATTCATACATACTTCTCTTTCAGTAATAAATGGCATACTGTTGTGTGACTTCATGACTAATGTAACAATGTGCTCTTTAAAATAAAACCCTCTACAACCACATACATATCTGTGTCAGAGAAGTCAGGATACTGGATGAACTGGTACTTACGTATCACTGGAACTGATAAAATAGAATCTGTAGCATGACAACCAAAGCACTGATGCAAGCTGAAAGATATAGCAAATATAATGAGACTAAAGGGGAAATATACATTCAAGTTGTGTGAGGTATTGACTCGTTAGACTGCTCCATCTCCTGAAATGCAGAATGCCAGTGGAGTCAATGGAGATATTCCTATTTATGTTTGTAACAAATTTTCACGCAGAACTTTTTTTACTGAATTGTGGTTCACTGGTCTACACGCTTAACCTACTTCTGCCTAAACAAAAGTATTATTATTTGGTGTAATTCTGTAATGGAGTGCGTAATAAAGAAGATTATATAAAGCCACTGAATTCACTCTCTTAGAGTATCCCAAAATTCCCTTTGCATATAAGAACTCTTTTTTGGAAGTTAGATTCCTTTTTGTATTGCACCAGGAAACTAGATGCCACAACTTAACTGCAGTTTTACACACTAGGAAATGAACTACACAGGCAGTAATTTGCATTTGTAAAAAATGAAAGCAGAATCTAATTCTTACTACCAGAAGAGAACATAAAAAAAGTAATAGTATACATTAGTAGCATTTCAAGACATCATGACATGGCTGAAGTTTTTCAAAACTAACTTCCTGTATTAATGAACACACATGAATTTCAGCTGTAACAGGTTATATTTAGGATGTCAGATTGCCTTTAAGCACAACAGTCCGAAAGAAGAACCAAAATTAACATCACATAATGCACACCTGTTTAAATCTTTCTCTGCTGTAGAACTTACTCAACAAATGAACTCTTTTCAGTAGTGCATCCCTCTCTTGATTAAACTTGAAGATTTGCAAGCACAGAAACAGGTACAATTTTCTAGTTTTCTTCTAAAAACCCAGGAAAGAACATTAGCTTGTGTTTGCCCTGTCTTAATGAAGCTGGAGCAACTCTCCAGAGCATGAATTTGGAGAAATGTCCTTAACATGTTGGTTGATGTTCCTTCTATTGAGGTTTGTTTTGTCCTGTGAAGTTAATGACTGCACTGCATGTGAATTACAAACCACAATCAGATAACAAAAGTGTAACTGATTACTGTACCAATGATTTCTGTGAATTCACTTTACATCCTCCTTTTTTACTAATTCCTGCTATCTATTTAAAGGCCAAATATCTCAAAATTTTATTGGAATGTAAACAATTGGTAAAAGCTCTAAAGTAGTAATGCTAATACAGGCTTTAGAGGCAAAAAAAAAAAAACCCAACAAACCCAAAACAAAAAAACAAAAACAAAACAAAAACAAACAAACAAAGAAACAAAAACCAAAACCACCACCAACAAGGAGGATTTAACAAAATATTGTAAATTTTAAAAGTAATTTTAAGCTACTCTGCAAGTTCAGAGAAGGTGGGTATGTATTTTATGGAAATCATTAAATGGCAAAATTTACCTGCTAACATTATTTCACCTTCTGTGTATACAAAACCCCATACCATGCAGGAAAACACTGAAAAGTATTCTACCATATAAAATACAAGACCAATGTAACATCATGCGCCCTAAGAAAAAATCGTGTGTGTGTGTGGGGGGGGGGGTGTTAAAATCAAAATGCTTTACAGAACAAAATGATCTGAATTTTATTATTTGAAACTTTCAGTGTTTTTTCTGGTACTTTCAATTCAAACAAAAGTATTTTACACATTAAAGCCTCAAAACATTGAATTTCAGCACTGGAATATAATTCCTTGAGTCCCTATGTAATGCTACTTTTCAAGAAGAATAGCTCACATTCAGTGCAGAACCTGGCATCCTCAATCATTGGCGCCTGATGGGACCTGTAGTTCAGTGACTGTCACCTCACCTTCTCCTGTCATCTACTGAGGCTACAGTCAGACTCTCACTATCCTGAAAATGCAGCAACATCTCCGTGCAGCAGGAGCACTGGGGAGCAGGAGAAGTGAAGGCCAAGGGAACACACCACCTGCACGCAGCTCCACAAGGCACAGGGTGGCACACACCAGCCACACGGACCCCAAACTCACCCAAAACACAACCTTGCAATTCAGCAAACTGAATCGCTTTCATTGTGTTTGATTCAAACCAAGACAGGTTTCCTTTCCATTTCCACGGAAATGGGATTTTTTTGTGTCTGCAGAATATTTGCATTTGCAGGCACAGAGGGGGAGCTGAAGTTACTGCACTCGATAACTAGAGGAGACGTGAAACCAGGCTTCCCAGCGTACAGCATCTCAGGGATTCACCAGCCATGTGTTTCCTACCATGCGAGGCCAATCCTGCAAGAACTCCAGCTCCACACAGCAGCAATAAATCCTTCTTCACAACTGATTTCTATGCCTATGTAATTCAAACCAATGCAAATGAAGTTAATAAAGCTGCAGAAATTTACAGCAGCAGATAATTTGGCCCAGAAAGAATGAATTGCTAATTAGTAAGAGCAAGGGTTGGCATGACAGTCTCAGCCAGCTTCAGCCTTGGTGTTAAGCACAGAATATCTCCATTTACCTCATTTGTTCCTGTCACAAACGTATTTAGGAGAGTTCTACCTGATGCATAAAAATTTCTTTCCTCAAATTACTACATTGTGCATCAGAGTAATTTCAACACTTACTTCCTTTCAACAATTCAGATAATTATGTTTAAGAACTTAGAACAAGCTTACATAAAGTCGCTTTACTCTATTTATTATGTGACAGATACTGTATCACTCATGAGTAACCAGAGCCTGTCACATTGGAAAATTTCATGAATAATGTGTCATATATTATGCATGCATGTATAGTTCAGCATAGTCAAATATAACCAAACAATTAATAAAACAACCAAAGAATGCATAATTGAAGTGCTAAATCTGAAAACTCAGAACTGAATTGACTAGCAGAGAATTACTCATCTGCCAGAAAAATATCCATTGTAAAGTAATCTGAGTGCACCCACCCAACCTACAGCCTTTTTAAAAAATTAAGTATTGCTATTAGAAATTGATTATAATTTTTAATAGCAATAAATCCCCATTAAATTAGTTATTGCTTACCATGGCTATAACATCAATCTTTTGAAGCAAACTTAGCAAATCGCTAGCTAATGCTAATGACAAATTTTGAAAGGGATTACTGCTTAATTAAATTTTATCATATACTGTAGTAGTCATAAGATAGGATCATTTTGATGCCAACTGCACCTTGATGTGAACAGTCTGTATTGGAATGAACCCCATAATACAAACCCAGTAGTTAGTGTAATTAGGAGAAGCATGAGGGCTACTTAGATTGCTATTTTTTAATATCCAGGGGGAAAAAACCCAACACTTTAGATTAAAAAATTATGTTCTCACAAAAAAATAAATAAATCTTAAACTATGAAGGACTCCTCCCAAGGACCTGTCTGTGGTGTGTTTGCTCAGTGGTCTACTTAATGTGACATAACCACCAGCACATCGGGAGCATAGGACAGGCTTATTATCCAGACAGAGATTTGCTACCAAGGAGTCTCCCTGAGTGAGTTACTGAGTTTTTACAAAAGGCCACAAGCTTCTTTTGTTACAAAAACAACAACAAAGCAAACTGTATCTTCCAAATCTGTCCATTCTACATAACCTGTCATGAATCACTGTAGTTATAGTACTAAATTTAAATTTCAGAGTCTGATCAACACATGCAATATTTTATATGGATTGGCGATGGTTTTATCTGTGATTCAAATGGAATGAAAAGGGATTGACACAATTCCAGTGTCTCGTTTCAAAGGAGCTGCTGGACATGCTTTGGACCCCAAACCAGGCAGAACCCCAGTGTGCGGAGGAATTGGCTTTTAGGTTTTCAGGTAGTGAAGCTCTAGCAGAAGTGGGTCTCTTAGAAGAAGCAGGGTCTCTCTAGCATCTGCAACAACTGAGCAGCTTTTGCCACAACAGAAGTGCAAGAGAAAAAGGAGAAGGTTATAGGCAGCTGCCACACCAACTCCAGCAACCAAAGCCATTCCCTCGAGTTTAAATAAATTAGGGAGTCTCTGGCATCTTCTGCACACTCTTCCTCATGCAATTAGGTCAGGAAGATGAGCACAGGATATCTACAGTTATGCTTACAGCAGCAGAGTCCCCAGAAATGGGGCAGAAATCAGGTCTCCCAGGCAGAAAGGGGAGCTGGTTAGCAAAAGACAGTGGTGCCCTGCAACATGCTGCATCTCAGTGCAGCCAGTGCAGCCCACAGCAGGACCCATGGTTTGGTGACACCGGCCAGTGGCTGCCACACCACTGCCAGCATGGCGGCTCCCAGTCGGTCCCTTCCTTAGTAAGGCTGAATGGTAGGAGAGGAGGTCACCCCCTCCTGCAGACAACCAGGTGCTCCCTAAAGCAGAAGACTCAATGTGGAGGCACAAGCGGCATTTCCTCCAAACCTGATTTCAGGCTCATTTGAGACTGAAACACAACGTAAGTGACAAAGTATCTCTCATACATAAATTTGTGTAAATGAAATAAAATAAAATAATATAAAATAAAACCCACAATGAAATCTTGTGTAACCCCCTAGTTAATCAAATCTACTAAAGGGCTTGAAATATTACAGCCGCAACTTGAAAATCATCTTCAGGTTTCTTACTTAGTTTTGTGCAGTTAAGATGAGTAAAATCTCAAACCAGAGGGCTAACTATTCCCAAACATGCAAAAGTTTGGATCCAGTTCTGAACTGTGTGGTTGGCCTTGCCTCCCTACCGGCTGGAGCCCAAGCCTCCATCACCAAGCACCCAAACTGTGATAGGGATGAGAACATATGTGGGAAACTCCGCTCTTACGCACATCTAACTCCACAGTTGTCATCACCTCCCTCTTCAGTCTTGGCTGCAAATCTGAATGAAGCCCAGTGGTGCTGCAGTCCTTTCCTCCCCCTCTTTGTATTGGTCTTTTTCTCCCTACTTTGAAATATTCTTGCCTACGATGCCAACTGAAAGCCCTCAAAGCTGGAATGCTTAATGTCACTTAGGCTATGCAAGGGAGGCGAACTTTTATTGGAAACATTCCTTCCCTGCTTTTTTCATTTTTGCTGCTCCCACGCTGTTGTTGGCAGCTTTAGATCCATATCAGAATGAAAGCACGGAAGATGTATGCGTATAGGCAGTGGTCCTCTAAGGCACTTCGTGTGCACAAATATCTGCAGCTGTGCGCTGCTTCTGATCTGTAGGAGACTACATATGGGCACTGAGATCAGAACACATCAAATCCCGGTTATTAAATGCATGTGTCTTTAAAGCAATGAGCCTTAACTCCTGTTAAGAGACTCCAATAATAATAAGAAAAATACATTATATTCACCCCCAGCAGAAGGGATATTATTATTTCATTCTCTCTGTTCAGGTCATACTAGCACAGAGATACCACAACTTAAAAGACTAATAAGGCTTAAAGCGAGGTGTCTTAAAAATTCTAAAGCACAGTTATTATTCAGATCATATTTACAGCTTTTTTCCCTCTCTACAGCCAAAGTTCTTGTATGGCTTCACACTCTTGGCAGAGCAAGAACTGGCAGCTAGAAGCCCAAACCAGGTGCATTCAGATTCCTACATGATGTACGTTTTTAACGGTAGAGATGAGAGCTGGGAACAAAATAGCAGGCAGGTTTTTCATCTCCATCCACATTCATACTGAGTTTAGCTGTCTTACTGAAAGCAATCCTTACAAACTAAGGAGCACAATAAAGAGGAAGCTGATAATTAAGGAACTGCTATACATGAGTGAGACTAGCTGATGCAAAAGTCCACTTTGGCTTCATCCCCTGAAATTTTATGCTGTAAATGAAGCAAAAATAATATGAAGATATATGAAAGGGGCAAAGGAAAGCAAGGCTTTCTTGCAATTGTTATTTTTCTTTTTTTTGTATATTGATTGAGACAGAACTCCATGCTGACCTTTGAAATAGATGTCTAAAACGTACAGCATTTTTTCCATTAATTTAGGAAATATAATGTAAGAGAAGAGACTCAGAAGCATTTCAGTCAAGAAATTTTACAACCAACATAAATTCTTAAGGGTACATACTTCAGACAGCTTATGGAGAGCTACCACTGGTACAAATCCCCATAGAATGAAGCAGTGATACCCCTCAAAAGGTGTAGACTTCATTAGAACCTTATCTTGCAGTCCTTGCTCATGCAAAAATCCCTACCAACACATGGAGACATTTTACTGGTACAAATATTTCAGGATGTAACAGAGAAGGGGCAATATACTGAACAAAGGCCAGTTCCGTTTTTTGGACTCTGCTTACCGGGATACTGATGCAACCAATTCTTTATCTGTATTTATGTTTTTGTCCTGCTTTGATTTTCAGATTTGCATTACAGCTGCAAATTCAGTATATTAGGTTGTTGTATCTCCAGTTGCACATGAGATCCACAGCAATCATCTGTATGGAGTATTCAATGATATGCATGGAACAGGTTGGTGATCCCTACCCTAGCTGATCCCTGTGCTTCCAGTGAATATATAGAACGAACAGGACATGCATCTTGGCAGAAATGTATATATTTGTAATTTTATTTGCAGAAGGAATGAATCTTGACTATAACATTTAGCAGGGAAATAAAAGAATAGCTGCTTTTGAATTATTTTTATCTACTTAATTCCACATATATAATATGCAATTGATTTAGCCTAGACAACGGTTAGTTTGAAAAGGCTGGAGATATTTCTGGGGTCTTTGTGTTTTATTTTATTTCCCAGTGTAGTAAGATCTTAAATTACAGATATGGGTATCTGACATAACGCTATGCCAAGCCCCACAGTTTCATTTAAATTTTCCCAGGCAGCAGACAGACACTTACTGGGTGCAAACTCAAGCTTCTGCACTGGGGTGTGTACGAGCTGACCTTAAAACCTTTACATTTGGAGTGAGGTGGGCCTGGCACCCTTTTGTTATCTTCCTGAATTATGAGTCTACCACTAAGATTTCCACTTTCTTGTCCATGCAAAGAAATGCTGAGTCTTGGTGGAATTCTCCTGTGAGTCTGATGAGAATTTCAGCTGACATTATATCAAAAGGTTCTCCACACAAGGACGTCTCCAACCAATTCACAGGTGATATAATACAAGCACCTCTCCTAACGCTGATGTCAGGAACATTTTGTCACCTGAGAGGCAGAGACGAGCTTCAAAATCACATTGATCACCTCCCTGCCCTCCGAAACAGTGACGTTTGAATTCCTGTATCCCTCTGGAGTGCAACTGATAGGCCTGGGCAATTCATCTCTGCTTTCCTGCACTCCCAATCTGCTGTTACCAGCTGTTCTTACACGGAAAACCAACTGTTTGCAACCAGTCATGTAAAATACGATTTAAAAAAATACATCAGTAACAGTGAGGATGGTAATACAAAAATGCTAAATGCCAGGCTGTTGTTGATTTTGATATTTCATATTTGATGAACAAGCTGGAATTTCCAAATTGAGGAAGCAGCAATTAGCATGCTGGCTACCTCAAGCACACATCCATCCCTGTCAACAGGTTGGTCTTGCTGTCTGCTAAGAGGTAGTAATAGACTGCATTCTTCATCCTTATAACGTGTAAAGCCATATTGCAAAGCTAAAACATGCAGCTTGTGACAAGTCCGCAAACCTCCAGGTTCTCTTGGTGGGAAGAACCCCGTTCACATCAAATGGACATTTATTTTTCTTCAATTCAGAAATCAGATGATGACTCTCCAAGTATTAGCAGAGCTATCTGCAGGCAATAAGGGAGTGGTGAATGGGACAGAGACTTGGGGGATGTCTTGAAAATACCACAATGAACAACATGGAACCATTTCTATTTGGCATATTTGGCATGTACACCCATATTTTCTAATACAAAATGAGACAGTAATGCCATATCCCTCAGCGACTATATCAAGGAATAAAAATATGACATATTTACAAACCTCTTGTGCTTTTCCCCTCCCTTCTCAAAAAGCATGAACACTCTGCCTTCACTTCCATGTTCAATCATCAGTTATTTTGCAGTAATATTCACTACATTTTTACCTTCTAGCAGTAAAAAATAACTTGACTCCGGAATTACAAAGTCAACTTTAATGACCAAATTGAGGATTTGGTTGCAGTTTCAAACAAACTTTTCTTGGGACCTGTTTATTCAGTCATTACATTAAAAAAACAAACAAACAAAAAAAGCCAAAACCTCTTAATCTTACTGGACCTTTATAGTTCCTCCCAATAATAACTAAAACACTTTTTTGATCAGTGGAGTCAGTAAACTGAAGGAATTTTGCATTTGGATGTCATGATAATTTTGCCTGGGCGATAAATCGGACTGTGGGCACATACATCTTTTAATATGAATTTCCCAATCTTTAAAAAAGAATGAAGGAAAAGGGAAATTAAAATTATACAAGAAAGAAAAGTAGGAAAAATGATAAAGGACTAAGTCTTATTTCTGATAATTCTTTGATGCACCTTTGTATCCGAACTCCATTAATCATACGCTCCTTTGGCTGAAACAAATGAAAAACGAATTTGTGCCTGCCTTGTCTGAGAAACATTACACATTAAAAGAAAATGTACGGGACACTGAAAACAGAGTTTTATAATAGAACACATCGGTATACAAAGTGCATTAAAATAAGAGGAAACAAAATCTTCTAAAAGCAAATTTCATCATTTCAAACCGTGGTGCATCTGTATAAAACAGAAGCTGGAACAACTCTGCAGGCTTTATAACTTTTCAATTAGTGGTTCTCAACACGCTGACTTACCGGCCATGTACCTGCACAGACGCTGCCACACCAGCACCAGGCAGGCAAGCGCAGGCACCAGCTTCTCACCTTTCTCCTGTTCCTGCCTAATGTCTCATCATCACCACCACTAACCTGCCCTCCCTCTCGCCTTCATCTCAAACACAACCTCACAAATTACAGTAGGAAATAACGACGGCCAGCCCGGCTGCGGGCTGAAGGCAGACAGGAAAATGGCAAAAGCCGCACACGCAAATGGCTGACCATCAAAACAGCCATTTGCGAAACAGATGTGCTGCCACCAAATAATATTAAATAAGCTTTCCAGGGCTGCCACTCTTAGATTCACACTGGGGCTAATCAATATTGCCCTGCAGCACTGGAGAGACTTGCCCACAACCTCGTGAAGGTTCCTGGTTTAATTTAATTCAGCATGATAGTATCACTGGCTTCAAAATAGAATGGTGTACCCCATGGAGGTGGCAAGAAAGCAAAAGCCGAGCGCGGGCAGGCACCACAGCATGTCTCCCAGCAGGTGACCCCCCTCCCTGGCTGTCTGGGACAGGGAGCACGGGCTCCCCTGCACGAACCCTCAAAGGCAGAAGCACTTTTGGGGCTGACAAGCCAGGCCAGAGGAAATGAAGGTGACGGGGTCAGCGAATTTGCTGCTTCCATGAAATAAGTGAGCCTTCCCTCAACCCAGCCAGTCTATAAGTTTGTGGGAAGTTTTATTTTATAAATAAGGTTGAGCCTATGGCCAGGAGGCATTGTGGGGCTCATGATAATCACCCTGGTGCTGAGGGGTTCTTTTCCTAACCTACACCTAGAAATCAGACCGCAGCATCCCGTGCTCCCTCAGACCGCAGAAAAAACTCTGCAGTATTACCAGGACCAAGGCGGCGTGGGTACCAGCACAGCATCAGCCACAGCCTTACTGCAGCACGGCTCCAGCCCTTACTCCCTGTCCCCTCAATGGGCTAACGGCTGCAGCCCAGAGCATTAAGTACGCACAATAAAGAAAGATCTCAAAGACAAATTCTTCCTTCCATGGCACTCATTAGCTCTCTCTGGTGGAGCCTTGCAGCTCCCCAGCTGCCAGCAGGACCTTCAGTCCCGTGTGTTACGATAGACATGCTCCAGCTGCTAAGGCAGCCCCTCTAATGGACTGGCAGTCTCATTCGAAAACTCCTTCCAGCATTATAAATATTAAAAACTCAGCTGATTTGGCATGCATCTGACACACTTCTTTCATACAAAAGTCCATCTGCAAATATATGTATTTTAAATGTTCCTTTTTCCATTACTTAATCCCTTCATAATTTGTGCTTATACTTTGTAAAGCACAGAAAGGTCTGTTGTTCTTTTAAGAGCTTAAATTCTGTACCAGTTTTTCATAATTAAAACCAACACACTGCTGTACTTGAGCAAGATCTACTGCACCAAACACAATTACCCTATCAATTGACTACACATCAATAGGACAGCACATGATTAGACAACAGTGGGGAATCCTAATGATCCCCTGTGAGAATTGGGGTAGTGCAAGCCTCTCATTTTCTGCTCCATGATGTGTAGATGAAAAGTACACCGGAAAGAATACAAAATGAACGGTAATATTTCCCTGCACATCCTAACTTCATTTTCATGGGAATGTGGCAATCTAACAAAAGACCAAGACCAGAATTATCAGCTGGAAGACAAAAACCCACTGATTATAACATCTTACTTCAGAGCTCAATGACTTCTCTGCTGCTTTAGCCCTGGTATTTTCAAAGGACTGATATTTTCAAAGCGGCTGTTAGACACACATTCACCCCACAAGAATTTGGGGGTTCACCAGTATCCACAGCTCGACGGCAGATACAGTCCTCGCAGGACCAGACCTCATTCCATGGCACACTGCAAGGATGCCAGCCAATTTTTATTTGTGTTTATTCCATTCCCCATCACCTGGGTAGTGGAAAGTTCAAACCATGCATAGGGCTTGGTTTTTAATGCTCTGAAGAAGAAAATTATTTTAGAATGAGCTATAAACCATGCTTACACTATTAATTTCAGCCCAGGACATATTAACATCCCAAGAGAGATCTGAATGTTACCAGAGGCTGTCAAATTAACAGAAATACATTGACAAAGAGTTTGTTCAGGGAATGTTAGTGCGGCAATAATGGTGCTAAGTGATGGCAAAGCATCACTTTGCTTAGAACAAAACTTCATTTTTGCCTGTTCACAACAATAAATGCCATTTCTGCCTCCTGATTTTTGTCCTTGCTTGATTTGTTTGGCATATTTTAAAGGGATTCTATGGCTTTCTCTTTAATGTTCTTTACTGGCCATTTCTAAGAATCCATACATTACAATCTGCGACACTTAGAAACTCCCCAACAGAGCTGATCAGATTGCTTTGTGGTTTTCAGAAATTTAGTGATGCATACACCACAGTACAAATCCAGATATTAAACAGAGAAATTAGGGAAGTCCTTTGTCAAGCGCCTGCTGTTTTAGCGAATACCTGCTACTTGGTATTACTTGGTGCAATACCTTTCAATAATCTGATTTTTTGACTGCTCCAGATCTCTTTTGTCACATATTAAAGTAGACAGAGCTGTGCTTCCCTCGTTCCCTGGGCAGCTGATTTTGTGGCGCACATATCAACATTACCAACAGGATTTTCCATACTACATTAACCTCATAGTTTGCCTTGTCCAATACCAAGGGACTAATGTTATCCATATGTTATTTTTAAATATTACTTATTTTGCCAGCCTCGATTCGACCTAGATTTTTTTCCTTTCTTGGCAACAGATGTGCCTTGAACAGGACGATCTCAGCTTAGAGAGCGCGAGCTGTCTAATGAGTACCTCAGTTTTCTCTTCTTCACCTTCTGCCAAAGCTTTGCTACCTCACTGCTCAATTGCTATGCAATTAGTAAGCTCCCTTCTTTCCTTAACTACTTCTATCAATACAATTCAGCAGAAATCAGCATGTTTTGAAGACTCTGAAAAAGTTAAATAGTTTATTTAGCCTGAAACTTCTTTAATGCCATATCTGGTGATGATCCACACCAAAGGAGTCACAGTAACATACTTCTTACACTGCTATAAGCTGAAGTTGGTGAGGGAATGGGAGGGAAAAGGCTGGGACATTTCTATCTTCCCAGCATGCGAGAACATCTACTCATGGATCAAAGCCATCTTTCCTTCCATTGCTCTGCTTGTGTGATGAATAAGCTCAGGTAATCAGAAGGATCTGACAGTGTATCTATCTTTCTAGTGTTTGCACTCACCCATGTAGTACTTGATAAGTTAACGGCAATGAGCAGTGTACCAAAACCAATGTGCTCTGGCAAAAGTCACTTAGGACACTTCTGTTGCAAGCTTTACACCTGTAAAGTGAGTATTTCACTTTGAAGAAATAATGAAGCCTTTGGATCACAGACCTTAAAACCACTCGTATATTGAGATACTTACAAGCTGAAATGCAAAGGCCGCTATCCCATATTTTGGATGACCTTCTCAACCCTAAAGTGCCCATGACTATGTGGTGTTGTTTGCTCCATGTCCCAAGTCACTCCCCTGTAAATTCAATTAGCAAAAATAATTGCTCCACCACAAACTGACTAAAAATGCCAGGACCCATTTAGAGACAATCATTAAACAAAACCCATTTGCAGGAGAGCTGAAGGCATTTCCAATACTCATATGAGATTTAAAAATAGAAGACACTTCAGAGTGCTTAAACTGCAGACAAAACCCTGTTTAATTTCAAAGGTGGCAGGGTTACTAATGCATCAGCTACTTCAAAGATGGCAAAATAAATTGCTTTTTTAAAACATTGGCAGTTCCATCCAACATGATGGGAAATGCATAAGATTTACCAAATAGGAAATCTAATGTGCACAGGTTGTTCAAAAGTTGCCTTAATTTGTATGAGTGAGCACAGCAAAAGGCATAAAGGCTCAGCTTTGGAAACTGCTGTTTAGTCATGAACCTCAAATAAGTCAACCCACAAGGCCACCTCTCCCTGTTTTATTCCGTAATGCTGGAAAAATAAAGTGTTGTTTATATAGCTGGAAGGCTTTGCTTTATTATAAAACACAACAGGAGAGTCATTTATTTAATATCATTATTTAGCATGTGCATGACCATAGATAAATAGCAATCCACTCAAGAATTTCAGGCGTCCCCTGAAATATTTTTACAGTCCTCTCAAAACCAATGAACTTTTGACTCAAGACTGGATTTTCTTTTCAATAATTATTTTTCCTAAATCTATTAGCAAGCTCTGATTACCTTTACACTAAATGCAATTAAAACCCCAATACCATGCACACAGGAAGGGCATACGCCTGGTTATTAGGATGCTCATTCTCAGGCTGAGCTGGCAAGAGCTGTTCCTCCACACTGAATTTTTACTGGCTCCACACTACAATTCAACGAGGTCCCCAAATAAAAATGTCAAAATTATATTTGGTTTATGCTTGAAAAATTTCCCTTGCAGTTAGGAGCTCATATAAACATAGCTCTGCATGGTTAACGCTGGCAGAGTCCCTAGGCATCTAAGGTGTGCTATGCTGAGTCCCTTGGGAAGATGTCTTGATGACAGAATGGTCGCCTGGAGAGATTCACGCCCACCCATTTTTACATAACTATGGTTTACCCCAATAGCAAAATGAGAAATGGAACAGGTGAGCCTGTAAGATGCTTTCAGAAGAGGAGCATAAGGAAATCTATCACAAAAAACATTCGAGTTTAACACCAAAACCCTGAAGCCTGAGTTAAAAATAAATAAATAAATAAAAAATAAAAAACACTATGAAGACATAAGAAACCAGAGGCTAACTGCACACTTCTTTGCAAATCGTGGCTGTGTAAACAAATTCAGGTGCAGGATTAGGTACACTGGGTGACAAGCTGACTAGTTTCCTGCCAGGTCTGAATTTTCATCAGGGCATGCCAATCTCCATCTGATGCACAGAGCCAAAACAAAAGCTCAAGCTTCACAACTGCTTTGAAATTGGGACAAACTGCTGCCAGCACATGGAGAGATAGCGCAAACCTTGTAAAAGAATGATTCTTAACGCTTCATGTTCAATATATGATGGCTATTGATCCAAGTATTGAATGTGTTTTACAGGGAATTGAAGTATTCCTGAAAAGAATCTGCCAATATTTAGGAAAATTTGAACTTTTACAGCCTTTATCTACCACTTTCACATATGCCTATGTATATATGTATAAAGTATAATAGTTAGATCACCGTCTCCAGCTTTTGTCAAACAAAAGAAATGTCAAACTAGTAACATCACCTTTTTTCTATTAATAAAACAAGAGGATGCTATCAACTTTCAGAAGAGGGAAGGCCTCATCATGCTCCCCCTTCCTATCCAAACTCACTGAACAGTAAATATTTCAAAGGGTTCAAGCTTGTTCATTCACTCTCTTCCCAGCTTTGCATAGTTGCTTTGAAGCAGCTGTCCTCAAAGGATCAGATACTGAAATTTCTAATCCTGTTTCAACTTCTCAGCAAGACTTCTGAGTTCTGTTAAAGATTAGGCAACATTTTTTTCGGTGCTGAGGCCTTCTAGGCATCCAAACAAGGAACCAGCCTCCAAATACACTAAATGAAGGTGACATTGCTGTTGGCCATGAAACCCCTTAAAGAAGATAATTTCGATTAACAAGAAAAATGGACAAAAATGCATGATTTAAACCAGATCTTATTATTCCATCTGAATCAAAAAACATATATACGTAACAAATTTCTACAACAGAGCATATAGGGAACAACTGGGATTTTAGGAATTGTGCTATATAAGAAAAACGTTCCCAAAAAGGGTCAATGTATATTGCATGATTGAAAGCCAAATGTCCTGTACATTCCTACCCTAAAACGCTGCTATGTTTAGCAAAGGTTGCAAACAGCCCACTCTCAGGTAGGAAGTACGGAGAGGGAGTACTACCACAGCAGTCCTGCAGGCAAATATTTGCTGCATATATGTGTTATGCCAGGCAATTTAAAGTACGTGTGTGTGTACAGGCATGGGCACAATTACGAGAGCAAGCCAACAATGTTATGCAGCACCACATCTCACAGGTGCGGTGTTTCACATTTCAGCTGGGCTGGCAGGGCTTGTTAGTTAAATTACCCTTTACCCATTTCTGTGAAATATGTGGTGATACAAAAGATGGGGAGATTTTGTTTTCTGTAATTAAGTAGAATGAATCATAGGTATGGATATCATTATGGAATACTAATATCATTCACATATGGCCAAGTTCTTCTCTAAACACAACCCCCCGCAGCCCCTGCTGTAGTTGAGGGACCGCCAGGTTGTGTGCTCCCAACACAGAAGCGCACACCGGCAGCTCTGGTGCTGACAAGTGTCTCTTGAAGACCCGTTTTGTCTGGTTCTGGAGCCCTGCTGACAAGAGCCTTGCTTCCTTGTGTCCCACAGAACCTGTGCCAGAGAGCAGCCCTGGAACCAAGGAGGGGTTTGATTTATTTTTCTCTAGAGTTGACTCTAGGGGTGCTGGAGAGGGGAAACGTGCAATCCTTTGTATGCAAAGCTATCAAGCAGCCAGGGATAACCCCTTCATTTCTATCCAGCTCCGGGTTTAAGTGCCATGCAGGATATTTAATTGTGATGTTTACTTCTTCCAGATAGGAAAAAACCTGGGTAGGCCCGTTAAAGACCAAAAATTCTCAACTGCAGCCCTTGGTGCCAGGGGGGGGATCATAACCACACACTTTCTGGACCAAAGCCAGAAGTACAGTATGAGATTAAAGATGAGATGGGGAAACACAGGACTAAAGTTATAAAGCAAAAGAATAAAACAGTACAAGTCCTCAAAAGCATTAAAAGAGAACCTAAGGGTTGTGAAGCATTTACAATGGGACGGGGATGGAAAGTGTAACACAGACAATAAACAGGAGGAAACTGAAGTAGGAATGAGCTCCAGTGCTCTTGCTGTCATGTGAACCATGTAGTGTGGAGAGTTCAGGTTATGGGCTACAGGTACTACAGAGGTAAAAAAAATAATGTCTGAACAGCAGCCTTTGAATGCATTTGCCCAAGGTGTGAACACAAGAACATACATGAACCAGCTGGATCAGTGATTCAAACACTGGAAGGAAAACCAGGACTTCTGAACACTTGGTATAGTAATATTGTCTTATTTCTTACTTCTCATTGCCTGCTTGCAAGCTACACTGCATGGGTTTGCAGTATTTGCAGTCTGGCTATGAGACACAAGGAAATCAAAGCTAGAGCTACAGATCAAAACCACAAGAAAACCTCTAGCCAGGGCTTTTTTCATCAGAAAGTCACACACACACAAAATTAGCATGAGTAATTAAAAATCCAGGCTAGGATTAGTCAAGCCAATTCTAGACGTACATCCCAGAGAGCTGCCCAACCTCTCTTTAGGATCACTAAATAGCCTTTTCTAGATCATGAGTCATCTCATTTTCAAGTTGCTGTCTGGTTTAGATTTGAGGAATTTCATCCTAGCATCATTTGAACTTCTGGCTGCAAAGGGAGTCCAGACAACCTGCTTTGCAATACTATCCATCTTATAAACATCTAGAATGACACAGGACAGATTCCACCCCTGGGGCAATGCGCATTATGGTGAGCAGAAGTTTATTCTAAATGTTGAGCAGTGCCACCAACACATTTGACAGCTTTTGCTACTTGCCTACAAGTGGTTCCTAACAGCCATGGTGCCTCATGAAAGCTCATAGCTCATTCTATTTTTGGTAGACTTCCATGAAGTTTCTTTCAATTTAGAGAAGTTCAGTTCTGGGAACAAGCTCTGTCTCTATAACAGTTATGCAGCAGTGCTTCTGACTTCATCCCTTGAAAAATAAAGCCTGTGACAGTCATAAACACGTAATACTCTTAAGTTTCGGGGTGGTTTTTTTTTTTCCTTTAATAGGGTTTGGGCAATGAGGCACAGTTTAGCCTCATACAGGCAGACCCACCACACCTTATGACAAACCCATTGTACATACCCAGTGACTTCAGGTGTGGGCAAACATTTTTCGCTCTTATTTCTCATTATTTATTCTCTTTTAGCAGAGAAGAGTTATCCCAGTCTGACCTCGTTTGGGAAGTTTATCTTTTTTTAAAATCATAGTTGTACACTTCTCATCGTGCGTAATGGCCAGAAAGATCTGATTGAAACATCTGAAATGTTTTCTCCTGTGAAAGAAACATTTGACTACATATCTAAACAAGGTACTTGGATCCTAAGGTTTATTAAATTAATGGTTCTAAAGTAAAGTGAAGTAGTATGTCTCTGGTATGCCTACAGATAGAATTTGCAATGCCAATAATAAGGAAGTTCAACTTCAGAACGGGAAAATAATTCCTATGCAAATTTTACATCAAATTCTTCCCTTGTCCTTCCTGCACAAGTGACATTTAGTGCAGGGGACTGCACACTTGCTAAGTATGTGGTACTCTCAGCAATCCTCAAAATTTCTTTCTAATCATATAATTTAAGAGCTCTTTGGGTGGACAAATAGGGTTAATGTCCCTCTGACATGAGAGCAGATCTGTGATTGCAGTGTAAGTATGGGACTGCAATTCTGCAGTCTCAGGCTATGTACCAAAATTCAGGAAGGAAAAATTGGAGGAAGATGTGCCATGAAACACTGCTCAAAGAGCATCAATTACATACTCCATACTCACTCCATACATACTCCATCATTACGAAGATTTACTGTCCCTGGAAGAAGACAACACCCTTTGACCAGATGATGCTCAAGACCCTCTCTAGCTCTTTGGGAGAGCTCAAGGAGGAGCTCTGTTCTGAAACTGCTGATTCCTGATCTATCCAGAATGCTCCCTTTTCCCAGCTGAAGCTGAGAGAAGATTGATTTGGAGCAAATCCAACCGATCCATTTTAATGAGCAATAACTTATATTCAAAAATATCATGGTAGAATGAGAAACAAACCTGAGATTGTAGGTGAAAGAACAAGTGTTATTACAAATAGCATAACATACTGGAAACAAAACATTTCTTCCAAACTCTAAGTTGCCAGACAAAAACATGGGATTCCAAATTCAGAGATTAGACAAGTATTTCAAATAAATATGAATAACATCTCAAGTGAGCTTGAGTAAATAAAGTGCCACATACCTGCAGACAGTCTGGCACTTGATCCATTATAAGCCCCTCTTTTTCCCATACTAAAGGCCAGGATTTAGAAGCCTTTATCTAATTTTAGTAGTGCACGCTATTGCATTATTGTGGGAGGTGGAAGGAGAGGAGAGGAACAAGGGAGGGACTAGCCGGGGAATTCCACACCCCTACTTTATTGTGGAAAAAATACTGTAAAAGAAGGTCCTATACAAGTTTGTTCAGATGATAACATAGAGGCTGGCTTAATTTGTTTAAATAACAACAACCCAAAAAAATCATTAATGATGTATCAGATCTAGAATTTAAAGAGGCTAAAGATTTTCCAGTACTATGCTTTTATTCTGCTGAATATTTTGATAAGCAAAGAGAGGAACTACTTCAAATAATTTATTCACTGTCCACTCAATTTTTCAGTAAAGGAAGATCTAAAAGCATATCTGACTGCCTGTTTCTGTGCAGGAACACTCAAGCACTTGTCATCTGGCATCAGCAAGCCAAATAATGCTAAGTCCCTTCTACTTTTCATTCCTTCAGAGGATTAAGTTCAGAGATTAATCATAACAACTTTCAACTACAGGCTCACATATTCATGAATAACAATAAAAAAATTTAAGTCATTACTTAACATGTAATTTTACGCTGCATTTTCAAGCGCAGCATGCTAGCAACTGAAATAGTACAGAGACAGGAGTCATTCTATAAGCTGATTCTGAAATCCTGCACACATAGTTTTGGGGGTTTTGTAAAGAGTTCTGTTATTTAGGTATGGAAAAATAAGGTCAGGCAGGGTTGTAGGTCATTTTGAAAGAGAAGAATGCAGGCAATGTCAATCTTTTTCATAGTAAGACCATATACTACAAAGATATGTTAAGACAATTATCTCAAATATTTGTAACAGCAAGAAGCAATACAAGATCATTTTTAAATAAGGCATTACACAAAAACTATTTAGGTATATTGGCATTATAGATGTGTGCTGGAACCCTACTTATGCTCAGTTTTGACTGGCATCCAGAACTGACGAGGACTTGTGAACACCCAGAATTAGACTTTGACTAGATGATGGAGTACAGCAGAAGAGAAAACGAGCATTTCCACGGTCCTGCCTTTTCCGTGCTGAGTTCAGGAGCCAGACCCAGTCTGTGTGAGTTCACCACCCTCTAGGACCCAATTCCTTGCTGCTGTGTCCTGGAAAACTATTGCAATGTACAAGTCGCCTTGCATCCCAGAGAGGCTGGCCCTGGCTGCAACAAGGTGCTCTGTGATAATGCATAGATATCACGGGTTGGCAGTGTGGGCACAGATCAGCATTCAGGTCATGATTCATTTTTCACCCTTTTCTTGCCCGTATTTCACAGAAGCGATAAAGAGCTCGGGAGCCTCAGGACTGTCAGTAGCCATCCTGTAATCTGACTTAACAGTGACAGCAGGAGCCACAGTGCTGGGTCTTCAATGACCTCTAATTATAAGCAGAACTATTCAAACATCTAAGAAATACAGACTGAAGGGGTTATTTTAGCCAGTCTTAAAGAAGCCAAATACCAGAAGTACCGAACTCTAAGGAAAAAAGCCTAATGATTCACATTTTGGCCTGCTTTATATGAATCTTATTGAAAAAAAAGTCTGTTAAAGACCAGAAATCTTTCTTTCCTAAAAATAAGAAGAGTAATTAAAGAGTAAAACTGGTGTTAAATAGGCAGTTAGTTTTTTAAGCTTTATTCATGTATCCAAAGTGTAAATATTAGATAACTATATCCACAAGTATTCTAGGAAATGCAACATGCATTTGAATTCTTAACCTGTTATTCACTGTAGATAAGTTCTGAATTCACCACTGCAAGTATTGGCGTGCAAAAACTGAGCTATTCTAGACACTTGTAAAATATTCTGAAACATTTCTTTTCCAATCTTTTTGTTCTTTCTTAAGGAATTAAGACAGATTGGAGATCTAAACATTGGTTTTCATAGATTCATTTTTAGTAATAACATTTTCATTTCAACTTTTAATTTTGTCTATTATGCTATAAAACTAGAATAATTTTATTTTTACATTATGTAAATTACAACACAAAAGTAAAAAAGAAATGCTTTCAATAGTAGAAAAAATGAAATACACACATTCCTATTAACATTCTGATTCTGAAGAATCTGCCTATCTCAATGCAATGTGTGCTGATGGAATGAAAAGCAGACCCGATTTTGAATGAGAACTTGTGGAACTAGGGCATGGGCAATCTAAATTCTTTCAAACCATTCATCCAGTTGTATCATACCAAAGTGAGATAAAAGAAAATTAGAAACTTTGCAGGTAATACTCACACAGGAAATAAAAAAGAATAAGTGCACTTAAACCTTTGGTGATGTACTGGACATGGTTGAAAAAAGGTCAATGGTCTGATTGGTAATAACTTCCATATTCTCACCAAAAAGGCACAGACAGTATCTATTGGCTTCAAACACCTCTGCAGTTGTAGAATTTCAGGAATTTTAACAAAATTTGTTCCACTGACTGTAATGATGCTTTTTATATGCAGCTGTCTCTGTCAGATACTAATACATCTTGAGGTAATACACATTTGAGCGAATTATCAAGGGGTAAACTGAAATGTTAGCACCTCGGTGGAACTGCTGTGCCTGTCTTAAGCTATGAATTGCCTGCAGTGAAGCCACCAAATTATTTTAAAGCTTTTATACACTTAGACCCTAAGTTCTTCATTTTAGTTTGAGCTGACATCAAAATTCTTATAATAAATACTGAACTCCCAGAAGAAAGCAGTAATGAGAGTGGATGCAGTACGGTAATGGATTTGCTTTCCAGAATTACCTCTGTTCTTGGATTACCTTCAGCAAGTTTCTTCGCTTTCCTATACCTCTTCCCCCCTCCCCTTTATTTGCCTCGGCTGTTGCCGTCGCATCTGCCAGGCAGAGCATCTCACGTGTTTGAGCAGTTCTAGCACAGGGTGGCACTATTCCAAACCCAAGGCCTCTAGATGCTACTGTAGAACTAATTAGAATACAAAAATAAAAGCTTAAGATGTTTTCTGAGTGTCACTATTTCCATCCTGAAGTGGTCGGTATTCTGACTACTACTAGCCAATACATAATTGTTGCAAAGACTAAATACTGTTAATCCCTTAATCAAAGTATTTTTTTCAATTTATTAACATGAAATTTACACAGAAAGCAATTTTAATATCTCTAAATATTTGCATGATTACTTACTATGATCTTATGAATTGTTATGAGAAATGAATGTTGTGAGTTGAAATGAAATTAAAAAAAGTTTTAAAGACATTTCTGCTTTCTTTAAGCTTTTTTTTTATTTTTTAAAATGTCATCATCAGCATCAGTGACGTTTTTTGAGGGAAGGAGGGAAACAATTGCATTTCTTTGGATAAATCCGCTCATATAGTTGTCCCTTCTGAACCACTTCTCTCGGTATATTTTAAGCAACAAAGCAGTCCTTTCTTCAACAAGAAACATTCTCCTCAAAGCGCGAGCTGAGATCCGTGTCTCTCATCTCATTTCCTGTCTTGCTGGGTTTTAATCAAAATATATGAAGTCATCGCTTAAAAAAGGGTATTCAGCCATGTGAGTATTGTGGGACTGGGAGAATATAGATGTTTAGCAGTAGAAGAGAGCAGTGTCAGAGGTTAAATCCCACTGATCTCATTCCTTATCAGAGCCAATGGATCAGATTTGCATGATCTTCCTGGGATCTCACATAAAGACCATGAACCACATGTAGCCCCCTATACCACTCCCAGCAGGATGTACTGGCTATCCTATTATATCAAAATTTAGATTTATATAATAGTCCCAGACATCTAAAAAAATAAATCTTTATTCTGAAAAGTGCTGAATGGTCTTGCTAGAATCCCAGCAAAACCTCAAGCACATAGTTCAGGGCTCAGCTGGAACAGCATCAGAGGGCTCTGCTCCTGCCTGACCTGGTCTTAAAGCCACTTCATTGCAAAAATCATCCTATATCCTATACATGCATACACGCACAGAGAAAAAGAGCAGGAGAGATATTTCCCTCTTTTGATTAAACATATTTCTGATATTTTTGTATTAGACAATCTCCAAAGTGCCTTTAAAGGACAAGTAACAAGTACCTAATGTGAGCACTCCTAATTAAAACCAAATAATTCCAACTCCTAAAGTGACAACAGTTAATATTTATTGCTTTAACTGATCTGAATTATTTTATCTCAAGTCAGTTTTCATGTTCCCTGTCATCCTGTCTCTTTGAGGATAGGAAAGAAACACGATGCTCATCAGGCAGACAGGTTTTTACCTGCTGTAGGAGACAATGAGGGAGGACAGGCAGTGCTCTTCCAACCTGGCCTCCCTTCACAAGTGCCCACCTTTGCTAGCGGTGGTGGGTTGACCCTGGCTGGACGCCAGTGGCCACCAAAGCTGCTTGGTGACTCCTGTCTTCAGCCGAACAGGGGAGAGAAAATACAATGAAAGGCTCATGGTTTGAGATACGGACAGGGAGATCACCCAGCAATTACTCTCATGGGCAAACCAGACTCGACTTGGGGAAATTAGTTTAATTTATAACCAATCAGATCAGAGTAGGGTAACGAGAAATGAAACCCAAATCTTAAAACACCTTGCCCCCACCCCACCTTCCTCCTGGGCTCAACTTCACTCTTGATTTCTCTACGTCCCTGCTCCGTGCGGCACAGAGGGACGGGGAATGGGGGCTGTGGTCAGCTCATCACATGTTTCTGCTGCTCCTTCCTCCTCACAACCTTCCCCTTCTCCAGCCTGGGGTCCCTCCCTGGGCTGCACGTGGGGATCTGCTCCACCATGAACCTCTCCAGGCTGCGGATGGGGATCTGCTCCACCATGAACCTCCCCAGGCTGGGGGTGGGGATCTTCTCCACCACGCATCCCCCCCGGCTGGGGGCACAGCCTGCCTCACCATGGTCTTCACCACGGGCTGCAGGGGAACCTCTGCTCCGGCACCTGGAGCAGCTCCTGCCTCCGTCTGCCCTGACCTGGGGGCTGCAGGGCTGCTGCTCTCACACGTTCCCACCCCTCTCTCCAGCTGCTGTTCTACCACAGGTTTTTTCCCTGCTTCCTAAATTTGTTACCCCAGAGGTGCCAGCATTGTCACTGATGGGCTTGGCCATGGCCAGTGGCGGGTCCGTCTTGGAGCTGACTGGCATTGGCTTTATTGGACATGGGGGAAGCTTCTGGAAGCTTCTCACAGAAGCCACCCTTGTAGCCCCCCCACTGCCAAAACCTCACCACGCAAACCCAATACACTAGTTTATGCATTGTTTTGAAGTTACAAGAGTTGACACAACTTTCCCATTAACCACTACCTAGGAATATGGCACAAGTAGCCACCCGCGCCTTCCCGTGGTGATGCACCAGGAGTGGCAGTCTGAGAACACAACGCTCTCCTTTTCCTGGAAGAGCCAGGATTCCCAACGAGACTGCACACTTCCGACATCAAAGGGCCTCCAGGGAAGAGCCACCTAGGTGTGTGGTTCCTGTGACACCTATAACACCCACAGAAAGTTATGCCACCTGGGTTACAGCGGTTGTTTTCCACCACAGAGAATGTCATCACGCCATATCAAGCAAAAGAACACCAGTGTAGGGTTTTTAAACTGATATAAACCAGGTTATTTTGTCAGTCACGTAATCGTTTTCCTAAAATGGTTCATGTAACAGATAAATCTTCACATAAAGAAAATATAAATATTTCTTCTGCATGGAACCATCTGCTCAAATGATAAAACATGCCTTTCTTTAGTAACATAATATGTAAACATCGCCAGCAGTACTCAGTGATGTAATTAATGTAGAATGCTTATATTATGGATGAGTTTGTACTGCATTTTCCAAATGATTTTTCTACTTGCAATCATAACATTGCATGGCTAACTTCTTGTATTCCGTGTTCCCTTAGCACCCGGCACTCCAGCTCTGGTTATTTCCTACCAACCCTCTCGTAATCTGCCAAGGGCAGGCAAGGTCAGTACTTTCAGATATTGGGCCACCGCCACGTGAGGATTTTCCAGCAGTGAGGGTTAGACAGTTTTCCTGCCATGGGCATCTCCTTCAGTTAGCACATTGCTTTTGCCACCTTTTCTTTTGCACTCGGTAGATGAAAATTATATGCACGTCTATTTTAATGAGGAAAAAAAAATAGAAGTTGAAGATCTTGTGTCAGAAACTCAGTGGTTCAAGGAAGACTGTTTTCCTTCCATCTTCCTACTCTTTTAATACTTATTTCTCTTTTTCCCTGGGTTCATTAAACTGTCCTGTCTATGGTAATATGGATCAAAGTCCACTCTGAAATATACAACCCTAATGCAAAATGATCTACAAAGAACTTCATAATGCTGCTTAATTTGCCCATCTTTAGGGTAAGTTGCCCAAGATACAGAGATACCATTCTCATATCAGCTTTCCTAATGACTGGAACTCAATTCTGAGATTAGCCCATCAGAAAGAATACTCATCAAGGCTAATTTAATCACGTGTGGCTAATGTGTCTAAACAGCCCCCAGTCAATGGAGAGAAAAACACCAGTGAAGGCTAATCTAACTGTTTTGAGTCCCTCTCTGGAGAAGAAACACCCTTCCCTCACTGAGTATAGATGGAGCTGATGGAAATCATCCTTACTGAGCTCATGTCAATATTCACAAAGAGCTCAATCAAATTAATTTTCTCATCTCTATTCTCCATTTTTTTCAGGCTAGACTGTCAGAGGACAAAACTGCTGCCAAACCTCAGACTCTAGAGGTCTTAAGAAATCTTTAAAGAGTTTATAAACCTCCAAAATGTATACATTTAGCCAGTTCTAACTGAAAATGAGAATCATGCCTAAAAACGTCATATTCTAGACATCAAAATCTCACTGCAGTGGAGCAGTCCAGGAGATCAAAACAAAAGTAGAACAAAAAGCTTGGCTATAAACACAGAATTTACAAAGTAAACTAAAATCTGAGCATCTGGGGAAAAAAATCATCATATGCAAATTTTTTGATGCACAGATGGCAAGAACAAAACTTTATGGGATATAAACAGAGGTTCCACCCATGGCCATTTATGTGTACATACACCAGTGGAAATTAAGGCGTGTGTGTGCGTACCGACACACATTCCCACATGCAAGCAAGCTCAAAAAACACATTTGATGCTATGACAACAGTGTCAGTGTACATATATTTATGACTGTAAGGTGGATTCCTGTATTTTGAAGATTCCTGAAGCAACCAAAGAGCCAAGAAAGGAAGGTGATGCTGTGCCATGAACCACAGTGCGGCCCCAGCTGCCTGCATGGCGCAGGGGGAGGCAGAGCCCCCCCAACAAGCAGCAGTGCCACTTTGTTCCAGCACACATTCTTCGGGAGCAGGCACAGGGAACATATCAAGTAGACAGGCAAGACGTGTACAGACATGTAGGGAATCACGAGGAATGGACACCAACATTCATGTAAGAGAAGGTTACTGATTACTCATCGCTGCTTCCTCGGTCTGTGTGGCTCTGATCCCTGAGGGCGCCACAGCCTTGCAAAGCACTGACCTCCACAGCAGCCCCCCGGGGTGAGAAGTACTCCGCTTCATACCCAGGTGGAACATGAGGTATGGGTGGAAAGAATAAAGGAGGAGGGAGTCTGATGCAGTCTGGGAGACAGCATTGAGAACCTTGGTCAGCTGAGCGATGGAGATGAGGACCAAGGAGCCACAGCATGTCTCTTCATCCTGCCCCTGAAGACAGAAACAGCGACTCACTCAAGTAAGACAAGGAGCAAAGCCCAAACCTTCCTTTGCTTTGAAGCAGATGAAGGTGAAGGCAGAACACAAGGTACTGGAAACAGAGGTTGGCTTTAATCCCACTTAGATCTTCAGAACAGGATGAAAGCACTGCCTGCCCCTGCCTGGCCCTCCTGGCCCTCCACAGAGAGGCAACAGCCTCATTATCCCACAGGCACCGGCATTCGGCTCCACTTTCCCACAGACAAAGGTCCAAGAGAGGTCCCATCTGTTTCTAGACCAAGTCTCTGGTTAAAAGCACAGATACTTTCATGAGTGTTTTGGATTCTTTATGGCCACCGCTGCATTGCTTCCATATCCGCTGAGGGGATACAGTGCCTTGGAGATGGTGAAGAGAGGTGACCTGTATGCTCTAAATGTGATAATATCCTTTAGGTGCAAAGAGGTTAAAGCCTGGGAGCACAGAGGGAAAGGATGCAGATCACTCTAAATCCTAAGGGAATCATAACCTGATTTTATGAATATTTACTTTCACAGAGATAATAATCAACTGAACTAGATTTTCCTACGGCACGTGGAGAGGGAATTCTCCACAACTAGTAAGAGCACATAAAATTTAGTTTCCTTATTTGAAAGTATATAACATCTAATTTCCTTATTGCAATATATCATACAACTATGTTCAGAAACAGTAAATAGGAAAACAGTATACTGACCATAAACTGTTCTTCTCAAAACATACGACCAGCCAAAGCACTGCTATTAAAGTTAACTTTAATGTAATCTGAAATAGGATCAGAATAAGGATCACATTTACCGTGTTGCACCTATTTTCAGCTTTAGAATTTTCAAAACTAAAAGTGTTTATTTTTCCTAGATTTAAAAGCAGCATGCATGGAAAATTACATTCTGGCCAACACCGCTCATGAATCAAACATTCCAGGGTTCTCCTGGACACACAGAGCTCTCACTGCAATAATTGAGACAGGACTGAATATAAATTGTTACTCTGAATCAAACAGAGGACTTGATATTTACTAGTGAAGGATTATTTTCAAATTCTTCTTTTAACTCACTCCTCATTTGTAGTCACGTTCTCTCTGAGCTTATAAGACTGAACTATTTAGGCTATTCAGTTCTGGTGAAACTGGCTGGATAAATCAACTGCATCACACATTTTGCATCAGACCAAACATTGATCCATGAAGAGTTATTATTGAAGGTTATTAGAAAAATCAAACTGTCATGCGTTATTTTTCGTCACTCGTTCACTTATTCCTATACACGCTAAATTTACACTTATGATTTTTACAATTTCGTCTATACTTAATCTGGAAATTTATTCAGAAGAAGCAGTCAAAAATGACCATGCATGTAGGAATTTTAAAATACAAATCTGCGATTTTAAACTACGAATACACACTTCAATACTTACAGATAAAACAATGTACTATTTTATGAATTATATTAACTTGTTATTCAGAGAAACCAAAGTAGATCTGGGAATAAAATGCCCATCACAAATTTAAGGATCTGATCTTCCAAGAAAATCCAGACTCAGCTGAAAAGCACAATCTTTAATGCCCATTCCTCATTTCAACCGGAATTAAAAGCACACCAAACATCTTACAGGATTCTTTATCACACTGTGTACTCTGCTGCGCTTTGTGAGAACTCAGCAAAATTAGCAATTTTCAGCTTAGAAAGACATGATACCATGTCCCTAAACTGGAAGCCGACTTCTTTGTATATCATTTAAATGTATTCAAGAGGCTGTAACCCAGAGTTTCGATTCTGGCCTGGCAGCATCCTCAGCTGCTTTGTATGAAGTTTGCTGCTGATAGCTAGACAGAATGCAAAGCACTAAGGAACATCAAAAGATGGTGGATAAAAATGGTTATATTAAAATCTTGCTGGTCATTTGGATGGGAGTGGGCTCCTCACAGCTTTCAACAGGATCCCTTGTTTTCTTCCTCAGAGAAAAACAGGCCTATCAGGAATATATGTTCATTTTCACTGATCTTGACAGAAGAGCTGCTTTTTTTTTTTTTTTTTTTAAAGGAAGAACTAATTCTGCAAAGATCCTTTACCTCTCTCCTCCCCTCAAAATAAACACAACAATTCCATTAGGCTTGGGAAATGCCATGGTCTTGAACAGAGGCTTCATGCGCATTCACTGCCAACACAAGAACAGAGTTTGTGCAAATCTAAGACAGAGTTTGTTTTTTGTTTAAGAACTGATGCTTTGTCGACGCTTTTAAACACGAGTGGTTTCCATAATGCAGTCTGTATATTAAATTACCAGTTTAGCTTTCAAGCAAAATCTACTGTCACAAGACTGTTCTTCCTCCCATATGTTCCAAACTTCAAAGAATTTTCAAATCTCTGTTTTAGTCCCAGTGCCCTTCTATTGAGAACAGGCACAAACAGAATTTGTGGAACACAAAGGTAATGAAATTACAGGATCTGTCACTTTGATCTGTTTTCTTCAGTCTGCCACACAAACCAGACACAGAGATGCAAATCTGAAGATAAACAGCTCCCACACTGTACGGTTTCAGCATCTCCTTTGCTGAGACCAGCCTGGAGTGGGCTACGTAAATGAACCCAGTGAAGAGCACAGCTAGATCTGCTTGCAAGATATTTAACACTGCCTGTGGGATAAACATTCATACAAATCAAGACTCCGCTGAGGATATATAAATTAAAGATATCATTTGGAAATGCAAGAAACAAAAATGTTCCCCAAACTTAAGGCTGATCTGAGCAGATGCCGATCGAGCAGAGGACAATCGTTTTAAATTACAGGATTTATGACGCTGCAGTACTGTCTGCAGGCACCCGATTTCACCAGACGTGCCCCAGCTTCCATGCCAAGTATGTTATTCTACAGGTAGTACAGGAAAATCAGGATACCACTCGGTGAACCGAACTGGATGGAAATACAGAGGAAGGCAGGGGTTGATGCTGACCTCTGCTGAAGTGGCTTGCAGTGACAGTCCACCCAGGTGAACCACCACTGAACAGCCACTTCTGCCCTTCCACACAGCTGGCAGCAGGCAAGTGATACAGCCCTAAAGCACAGGTACACTAGCCCATCCAAAGAGAGGTACCTGGGCCACTAAAAGGACCTGTAAGAAAAGGGGACAGCTCTTTACTAGACAAATTGGCAGTATTTTTTCAAACAGAAATGGAAAACTAAAAGTCTTTTTTCCTTCTATCAAGACCAAGGCTAAACCAAAAGTGCCTGAACTGCTTCTCAGTTGCAGATCAAATCTAATATCCCCAAAGGTGATGTCAAGAGCCATTCAGAGTTACCCCCATTAGATAACGGCTATAAACAAGTAGGTAAAAGCAGCAAAATAACCATTTTCTTTTTGCAGTGTGTTCTCACTGACATCAGGAGATCTGCTTATGGAAGCAAGTGCAAATCACCAGGATGGGAGCTAGGACAGCAGAAGCTGCATCGTCCACCTTGCTTTGCAAATACCCAGCAGTGAAGGAATCAGGCTCCCGCTGCAGAAGGGGAAATCACAGCTGCGGCAGAAAGAGCACCGCTGTTGTCAGCCCTGACTAGGAGAAAGCCTAACAGGCAACTTCTCCAGTTTGTTCCTGGAAGGTGGATGCGAGGACTAAGCATATAGATGGCAAAAGCCATGTTTTCACCTTTTTGCTTAGCTGCACTGTCACAGCACAGACCGTGAGCACAGTCGATAAGGTCTGGATGAGCACTGCAAAAGGAATTAGATCAGCTAGGAAACTGGAAAAAAATAAGCAGATCACACAGGAGGTCCACAGAGAGCAATAGCAGCTTTGGTCAACATCCAGGGAGAAAATTTTCACGTGTCTTTCAGTCTCACACTTTCATAGTGGCAAAAGACTGAGTCCTGCAGCATGACCATCTCCTGCCTTGCTGAAAACAGCTGCTAACAGCTCCAGCACCAGAAAATCTAGAAGTAAACTTGTATTGGGGAAGCTCCTTTCCTCTCTACAGGTCTTGGGCACCATTAATTCACACCTGCAAGTCTGAGGGTAGTCTTCATCCATGGAATTGTCCGACAAAATAGAACTCAAGGTTTACATATTTTCCAGTCACCATCAGGCAAGCACTGCCTTACACACCAGCAAGGTGTGTATCTTTTCCCCACGGCAAGCTTCAATGATTTGAATCTGCCTACTCCTGTTGGAAGCATCTACTTCAAACAGTCCGTTTGGTTTATTTAAGATAGGATAAGGAGGCAATTAGTGCACAGTCTCAGCGTGGAAGAGATTCTTTGCCTCTTTCTTAGACAAACCCGTAACAATTCACACCAGTGGAAGCTGAAGTTAACCAAATGCAGGCTAGAAGTCTAATCACTGCAACACCACTCTGAAATGCAGAGGCTTTACCATTGCCTGATGCCTTTAAATCAAAGCTAGTTATCTTTTCAAAGATGTGTTACCCTTTTATTCATGGGGCCTGACACAGCAATTATTGTTGTGGTTTGATTTCCAATATTATAAAGGACATCTCTGAAGATCTGGGCTCTACCTCTGGCCATAGAACGTTTTAATCCATGGTGCTATTCATTTTACCTTCACTGCGTCAGAAGAAAAGGGAAAACGAATCAGTCTGCATGTCAACTTCAGTCACCAGCCTAAACATGACGACAATGAAAAAGATACAAACTCTCTTGATTTTAAGAGATTTTTGCTAAGATCACACTAAATCTATTTTTATGGTGTGTTTGTTTACCTTTGTTAAGAGGAGAATGACTCAGCTGTTATAATCCAATTCTGTTGTTAATAAGCAAATAATTCAAATAAAACAAGTGACTGGAGTGACAATCTTTACAAGAGAGCGGTTGTCTTGCCTGTTTACCGCAAGCTGGGAAAAACGTGGCTTGTTTGGGAAGGAAAGGTAGGAAGTAACCACTGAAATGCTTTCAAAATTATTCTGGCTAAGTCATAGAGAGTGTGTCGCTTTGGATAGCCCAGTTCACGGGACGTGAATAGAAAGCAAAGAGAAGTTTCTCCTCAAAAACATCTACTATAAATGAATAAGCCTAAGTGAAAGTGATGGAAATTAGAGATATATTAGATAAAATATCATTACAATAAACTCCCCATAGAATTGAGGAAGGTGACATTAATAGTTCACCGGCCACAGGCAGTAACAATTTTCTTTCTGCAGCTATTTCTGACATAATTCTATGGTAGTATAGGCTGAAATTAAGGCCTATTTTAAAGTGATAGGCCAAAACATCTTTTAAAATACTTAGACTACTTCAAAAATGCTTTCTAGTTTGACCTGCATTTGCTAATTCTCTTTGGTTTTATATTAAGGGTAAGATTGTGGCAAGTGTAAAAGCAAGAATTGTGTAAGGGCATTTGTGGAAGGAGAGTCAAGAGCCCTTGAGCCCTCTCTATCCCAGCTTTCCTCTTCCAATCAGCACCTGGGAAAAAAAAATGGTGCTTTCATATTCTCCTGATATTACTTTTCTCCTCTAGAACATTTGCAGAAAGCAGGTGTCCCAAAGTTTTTGCAACAGTTTATCTGGAAATGACCTTCTGAATTTATCCTACATAAAACAAGCAAATAAAAGCCAGCCATCTACTCAGGGCTAGAAACCATCGGACACACAGATACACGACACTATAAGCAAATAACTCCAGAAGTTTGTGAGTTATCTCGCAAGCAAGGTGTTCAACAAAACCACAAGAACAGAGCCACCAGGAATGTGGCTAAGTGAAAGCCTTGGGAACGAGCATATTAAGAGGACAAACCACCTCTTCCAAGTACTCTCCTATTCTTCAAACATTTACAGCCAAAGCTTTTCTTAAGCCAAGCATGCTTTCGTGCACTTATTAATTCTCAAGAGAATACTCTCAAGAACTTGTGTATTTTTTATATCCACAATGTCCTGCAGTGAGGATTTCCACTGGTTAACAACATATCACGCAGAAAACTGGCTTCATTGTTTTGCTTTGAATTTAGCACTTGCAAATTTCATCCTGTATCCTTTACCAACATCCAACAGCTATAACACTTTTAGGAAGGATAAATACTGCCAAAGTCTAAATTTCTCCTCTTTCTTCAGCTTGGTTGTATTAGACAACTAATAGCAAAAGAACCCCTATCAACCACTCATCCCAAATTCGCTTCCTGCGGGATCCCTGAGGCACTGTCCCCTTGCCCGGGGTTTCCCACCACTCCCCAGAACAGGTATCACAAGCTCCAGAAGCTGCTGGGGTTCCAGCAGAACTCAGAGAGCTCTTTCAGGGACACTTCTGGCAGTTAGCAAGGCTGTGGATCCTTCCTGTCGCAGTCATGGTCTCCTCTGCAGAGTCAAATCCAGAGAGTGAGTGTTAGGAATTGCCCTGCTCTAAAACAGAAGCTGCACCTTTATTCCATTCTCACATCACTCAGGAAGGCAAAATCTGCTCCCACGGACAGACCCTGCTTTGTTTTTTCCCAGGTTTGAATGCTGTGCTGGTACTTATTTAACTTTGGTACTTGCAGCGTACACTGACAGACAATTCTGGTTACATTTCTCTTTTATTGGGTTAGAGAAAATTAGAAGCAGACAGTAGCGATACTAAATGTGCCTGCAAAAAACCAAGCACCCTCTGCTCTAAGGGTCTGCTTCAGAGCTATCTGAAATCAAGCAAGGAGTTTGCACCACTCCAAACGGGTACTACACCATGCTGTGAGTTCTTGGTGATGGTGTTCAAAGCAGCAGGCCACGGATGAGCAGCCAGGTCCTCCCCTTAGCACCCACAGCCAGCACCTCCTGGGTGATGCACCCTGTGTGCTTGCACTAATGGGAGGCAGGGAGAGAGGGGACACAGCCATACCTGTGCCTCTCTGGCATCTGAGGTGGTTTTGTCCCTCAGGAGGGAGCCTGATGATGAGTTGAGCAAGTGCAAACTATAGATGGGACTCCTCAACCTTCACAGAAATCGGCATCACCTCAGGTTTGGAGCTGGATGACAGTTTTTCAGACACAGTGAGAAGAAAGCCCAAGAGCTAGCTCCCATCAGTGCTGCTGACAAACTTTCACAGTACACAGCCCAAAATAAACAGCCTTCAGTAACTGTCCCAGGAACACTTCAGCAGAAGCCTCCGTGAGCTTTGTAATGATCGCACTAACAAAAATCACTTTGGCAGCCTTCCCCCATTCATCAGTTACACCCAGCTCCTCACTTCCTAGCAGCACAGAAGTGAGACAGAACTTGACGAAACAGGGGTAGTCACAAAGTGCTACTTTTGCATCCATCAGAAATCAAAAGCACGGACGACGTAGGTATGAGTCCTGCTAAATCAAAACCTACAATTAAAGAAACTGCTGTCTGCACTCCATAGTCAAGTTGTGTTTGTACAGCAATTTTATCCAGCTTGTCATCCCATCAGCTTTCAGACCTTCGTATATCTCAAAGAATTAATTGCATAGCTACATTATGCTGTCTTCTCAATTATTTCCCTTAGATACCATTAATAGGTCATATTATGAAGATCTCATTGTTTCAGAATTGTTTGTCTGGCTAATGACTAAATAAAAATTATTTATCTGAGCCAACATTTTAATGTTTTAAAACATTTTAATTGCATCAAGAAAGGTTCCAGAAATTAATTTGGAAACATTTCTCTGAGTTGCATACTGCCTTTATGATTTTGCTAGAATTTACAATCAATTTGAATTAGCATTTACACTTAAAATGTGTCATAATCCAGTCTCGTTCTCTTAAAAAACCATTAAAATTATTGAGATAAGACAAGCTACTTTTTTTTTCCACTTCATATAGGAGGAAATTTTTTTTTTGTTCAGTAATAGTATAGATACATATACTGTCCATGCAAAGATGGGAAAATTGATGGAAAGTAATTAACAGCACAAATTAAGCTTTGCTATCACCCTGAAATGAAACGACTATCACAAGATGCTAATTAGCTGGCAAAGGATGAGGAAAGAGTGTCTGGCAAGGGCATTCAGAAAAAAAAAAGAAAAATACCAAGTTTTATTTATTACAATCATCCGATTTTTATGTGCTGCATGCCTCTGGCTCCCCTATTCCAGATCTCTATTTAAGGATGGAGTGGCTGTTTCTTTCTGCTCAGCAGAAGATAAAGAAAGGCCAAAGAGTACATGCAATGTCAATCATGTTTGGAAGTCCCGTACAGCCAGCTATCAGCACAGCGCATGATATAAAGTACTGATGATGCAAACCAGAGAGTCTGGGCTTTGGGTTTTGCCTCCCACAGATGTGACTTATACATCAGGCTGAATTCTGGGCATCTTCTCCCTATGCTAAATTATACAAACCATTACATTATTTTTGAGCTTCCTGATACACCTTTATAGAAAAAAAAATGCCACCCTCTACCCCCCTACCAAAGGCAGGCCATCAGGAGCAGGGGTCTCAGTATTTCTACGCACAATCTATGGCACAGCACCTGATGCATCAGATGTCCTGTGCTCCTCCTACCAGGAAGGGAACTAGTTTGAAGGTTTTGGGGACCTTTTTAATCCTTACAGGAACTACAGGATGCAACCCTAACAAAGCAGCCGAGCCCACAGGAGGGGGTAAGAACTGATGTGCTATGCCTTGTGTTTGAATTTGCTGCAGTACATGTGGCTGGTCTGGGCAAGTGGGCAAGAAACTACACAGTTTCTTCAGTAATTTACTTAAAATAGATAATGGGTATTTGCTATGCTTCTGGGCCACTTCATTCCCCCTATAATTTCTCATATTCCCAAAACTGAGGGTACAAATGCAGCCAGTGCAGCTGCCAGGACACAGCTGAGGGGCAATGGTATCTGCTAGGCTTCAAGAGCAAAAAGCAAGAGCAAACACAGGCAAAGCAGTCTTAAAATCTCCTACTGACAGGAGGGGAAAAGGCACATTTCCTACAGGGTCCGTCCTTGTTTATGTCTAGGAGTTTGTTTGAGACTAAAACCTACCAACCTTCCTTGCCACTTATAAAATGTACTGTACCTCTCTCTTCTCCTGCCCATTTTCAGTATTTTCAATAAATTACATCTCTTGCTAATAGAAAGCACAAGCTACACAATGTGGATTCCCAAATCCTTACAGTCAATTAGTTCTTCACTGAAGGGCCATTTAAGAAAAATGGACTTTTATTACTATGACTAATCAGAACAATGCTGTTTCCAGTAAAGGTACGCTGTGGATGCCTCTAGACTGCTTTTGCAATATAGAAGAAAAATTGGCAGCAAATGGCATATATTGGCTCGCATCCATGCTGTTCCAGATTGGTTATATTTACACTGCTCTGTAGAAAGCATGCCCCAGTGGAAATGTGGAAAATATGTCAATATATCTGTGTTCAGCAGTCAGGGTTTCCTCTAAGTGGGAACAAGTTGGTTCTGTGCCAAGGGGAGGCCAGAAGACAACTGACACCGGACAATGGGAGAGCTGGGGCCACGGTGCAAAACATACCGTGAGCCAAGATGACAGCGTAAACATCCCCGTGAAACCTGTGCCACACACTGGCACATGTAAATCACTTTAAAGGATTTTGGAAGGACACCAAGAACTTCAAAAAATCATTTGTAATCTAATCACTGCGTGGGCATTCACCGCTACAGCACATGGCACCCAGGGTCACGGTGAGGGAAGCGGAGAGATATGAAGCTTTTCCTTCTGCTTTCATTTTGCTTACTTTCTATGCCAACAGTATTTTGTGTACACTGAGTTTTGCTGTCCTTTCTCAACATGCACTCTTGCAGTTCTGTTGGCCATCCAGAGACAGAAAAGAAAAACAACAGAAATCACTGATGCAGCGCTATACAGCAGGAATATGAATGGCATCACATTAGGCAAAGCTATTACTTCTTGTTTGGTTCAGTTTAAATCAGCAGCATTTCACCGTTTCTCTTTTTAAATTAATTTTTTCCCCGACAGGCTTTATTTGGTGTGATTTAAATAATTAACTTCTTCGCAATATTGAAGTTATTTTATACCAACACAAATGTAATGATACTGATTTTCCTTTCCTTTTTCTCCCTGAGTCCCTGCACTCTGTGTAGGCTCGACCCAAGAGCCAGGCTAGCAGTTGACATGACAGAACTCACCAAGTAACCCAAGAGCCTGTTCTCACCGGGCTACCCTTCAAAGCGATGTTTATTTTGGCACCGGTAGTGGTGGTAACATCTCTGCTAACATAAACTACTCACTGTGATCAATAAATGGACAACCGAGCTCTCTCACAGAAGCCATCCATCTGCTCCTTGCCGTGTAGGTATTTAATTGTATTCTGCATGTGGAGCCACATTACCACACAATACACATAATATAACAATGCAATTACCGAAACAAAGAGCTAAATCTTCACTTGTCTTGTAGGCTGGGCAAATAAAAATAATGGGCTTGTGACATTCGTACCCAAGCAATATCACCACTTCCATTTTCCCGTTTTGAGGCCAAGGAAAACACACCCACGTAAAACGTACCTAGCAGCACCTTGAGAACAACAAAAGGTTTCAGAAATGATGGTACTGTAATAACTCTTCTTTCAGAAAGTTGATTAGACAGTCTTAATGGGAGGTTCAGAATTTCAACAACAAAAAAAAAACCCTCTGCCTCATTTAATGAGATCATTTAATGAACAGCGCTCAATTACAGTTTTATGAGGACTTCCTCACGTCCCTTTAATTGCTCTTTCCCATTCTAATTAACCTCTTGAATGCCAATCCAGCTTGCTGTCTGGCATGCCCATTACTACGCCTTGCAAGTGCGATGCAGTTACCCAGAGCAAGAGCGTGACACAGAGCGCACACGCTGCGCACCACGCACGGCCCGGCACGGTGCCCGAGCAGCCATCACACGCACACGCTGCTTTGTAAAGAGAGATGGTCTGAGCAGCCTTTCTTTTTGTTTTCTTTAATCAAATTATTAAATGGAAAGGGGTCCAATTCAGCATTATAATTAATATATTTCACGGTAACAGGAAAATCCACCAAAGGCTGTGCACTTTTCTGTCTCCCACGATGAACTGAGAGTCCCCTCTGATTGACTGAATGCAGACAAATTCTGCAGCATCTTGTCACTATGGCTCTACAAAACCAACCCTTATTCCAAGCTGCCTTTCAGGGGCAAGATTTTGGCTAATATTTCCAAGGAAGCAGTGTAAGTGATTCCATGGTGGGGAGACAAGATGTATTTTGAAAAGAAGCCAAAGATTTGATTCTAATTAAGATGCAACTAGTGATGTTGAGATAGATGCCAGCAAATCTAGATCACTTACAGAAAAATATGAGAACACAGCTTTTGCTTGTCTTTACTTTCCTCCTTCCAAAACAAACTACTACAAGATTAAACTACTACTCCAAGACACTGAGTTTCTCTGCTATGTAACAGAAAAAATATTGCAGGCAGCCATGAAAACTATACATAGTGTATCTGCTCCTCTAGGTCCCACCTGAGGCAGGGCAAAGATTGCACAGAGGTAAGAAAATAATTTGGTAGGGGAAACTTGTCTCATAGCAGAGACTAAAACATTTGCACTATAAAGAGACAGTAAAGTGGCACAAGCAATCCTGGATTAAGCTACCTAAAATCAAGAAGAAGAATAAAGACTTCAAAAAGACTGAAAATTCAGAGATTTCTGCGCAAACAGAGGAGAGAAGCAGTCACGGAGATATAAACAATCATGCCACACGTTTGGTTCTTCACGTGCCTTCTCTGGTTCTTGTCAAGTGCCCCCACAGCAGGCAGATCTCTGTACTCATAAATACACCCCTGGCCATGACCTATCTTGTTTTCATTCAGATTTCCTTGAGCTCAGAGTGAAATTGCTCTGGAAGAAAGTTTGCAGGCAACTATATCTCCCTCGCATTATCTTGTGGACAGGTATTTTTTGTAAGAGCATATTAGTAGATTACAAAAACAAAGACAGTAAAAAAGGCTGGCTGCAAAACACAGTAACTTCCTGAAATCTCATTAAAAACTCAATGTGCTTTAAACAGAAGCTACAACATCGGTTGAAATTTTAGCCGTAAATCAACCAGGTACAAGTATCACACCTCAACCCCATGTGCCAGTCACCCTGGGAAGAACAGCTTTCTCAAATATTGCTTTTGGCCCAGCACAGTTTCACTTCATTTAGCGTATTAACTGCCAATATTAATCAATAAACCACATTTAAACAAAATGTTTCATGAAACAACAGCAGCCTAGCTGTGTATTTTGTTACGCTCTTGTTTTCCCCTAAGATGGGCGCTTCTGAAATGGGGAGCCTCACTGAGCCCCTCCTCACCGAGGAGGTCAGCCTCCATCAGACAAAGTTCTTGCAGCTCTTACACCTAAAGGGAGACATCAGCCATGTCTGTGTCCAATGTCCACCACCATTATTTTCTTACAAATCAACCGTTTTCAGACCACACCTCTGACAGCCACCAGCGCTCCCAAGCCCAGCTGTCAGTGGAAGTGGCACCAGCCAGGACTGACGAGCGCCGTACCAGGGGCACGCATGGTGGGCTGGAAGGAATGCTGACTTCTGGACACCCCCCAGGATGGTTTGCAGATCAGAGCCAGGCAAGGGCAGTGCAGAGGCCACAGGGGACTGGAGCACCTGGACAACAGAAGGATAAAGGCAGAGCAAATGCAACTGTACAAAGGCAGTACCTGTCTGGGAACGTATCTGCAGCTCTTTGGCTATAAAGTGCAAAGTAAAAGTATTCCTCAAAGCCTGGCTGCTCCTCAGGCTGAGCGGAGCTGCGTACCAGTGAGCCTGGGAGCCCACAGCCATATGATCAGTCTCTTCCAACGGAATTGAAGTCCACCAGGACACATAGCTCAAGGTAAGTTACGAAGAGCAGTACTCCCCCTCCTCCCAACTTTTATTTTCGAAGCCACACTGAATGCTATAGACAATCACAATAAAATTAAAAGTCCAGAAATGCCTTCCAAGTCTCCAGGTTAGATTTTATAGAGGCAGTTTTTCCTTTTCTTCCCCCAAAATCGAAAAAGGGCATTTTGCAATACAGGGAATAATGCAACAGACTTAATGATGGACTAACTGCAGAGACCATGCACAAACAAATCACAGCTGCTATCAGAATGCAGGTAAGTTGTGTAGGTATAGAAACTTTTTCTATATTTTCCTAATGTCTTCAGTATAATGTATAGAATTTTCCAGTGTTTCTGCTATAAAATAGTCTTATTTAAGTCCTGATCAAATCAGTATTTATGAGAACAAGTCCCTTTTTCTCATGACTCCTGGTATTTCAAACTAATTCATGATTTGCTTCTTGAATTATCTTCAGTTCTAAAGTTTTATTCATTTCATAGACTCACTGTATACTATATAATGTAAAACAACTGACCTCCTTGGCATATATTTACCCCTGAGTGATGAATCAAAGCTTTCTCCCCTTAAAAAGAGAGGGCTTAGGTCAATCATAGGCTTATTGTAACAGGTTATTATTCTAACATTCTTTATACTTTGAGATTCTTAGTAATAGATGCAAGTTACAGTAGAGTTTTGCTTTATTTCTTCTACCATCATCAAAGAATTCTATATAGAAACATAATTTATTTTTCCAAAACAGAAATAAACAGGCGGACCCCAACACATTGAAAAAACACCTGCACTAGCGGTGTGATTAAGGAGCTGGTATGACATGACTGCCTTTTAAAAACTTACTGACACTTCAGTGAGGGACAAACCATGATCATTCTAAACATCCAGAATACTTCTTTTGGAGTCTGATTTTAAAGTGCAGAAACTATTTAGATTTTCACACATACATTCATGAATACCAAACCAAATCTTTTCAGAGACTTCAGAGAAAGCTTCTACTTTTTTTTTTTCATGCAAAGTTAGGACACAAAAATCTGAATTTTGTCCAAAGTTTGATGCTGTGTATGTTTAGCTTCAGCTCAGCTATAGCTCCACATAAATACAGCACTTGATTTTAAGTGTGCAATGTTATATTTTTACTATGTATTTAATATTTATTCCTATTTAGAAATAGTAATAAAAAGAATTAAGAATACTAAGACTCTCAAAGTATTAAGAATGCACTGCAAGACTGTTTTCCTCTTGGTGGTGAGAGTGGAAAGCAGTGGATAAGCTGTCACACTGTACCAGAACTTTCAGGTTTCTGTTTTGAGACAGTGCCCTGTCAACCCCTAAATTATTCTGGAAAAATCCGCAGAGGGATTTGAAGGAAGAAATAAGGAAAACCAAAATTAAACTGGACAAATAGCTCATCAAGCCCAAAATGGTCATGCCATACCATTAAGATAATGAACTTCGGGTATCTTCTGTACTGCACAAGTAGACTGGAATCAAAAAATATGACCAACTTCTATGAAGCTGAGAGTATGTTTCTAAAAATGTAGCCAAAACTCAGTCTATGGGGAAGATCATAAATTACCTATGTATTTCCTTCTGTGGGAATGATTGCTATTTAAAAAAGCAACAACAAAAAAAAAAAAAAAAAAGAAACCCATCAGAAAAAAAACCAAACCGAAACCCATCAGATCAGTCTTGTGGTAACAAATTTTCTTTCTGTACTTTTTAAATGTTAAGAACTACTCAAAATATGTGAAATCTGAAAAAAATATAAATTATACCACTGAGGTAAATGAGTGTTCATCCACATACTATGTTTCAAAATCATGAACCTGGGTACAGGACATGGGGAAAATCAAGGAAGTTTCAGTAGAACCTTAAAAAAACGACCTTCAAGACATTGTATAAACCCTCCCAGTACAAAACCAGATGCCTGTCACCAGCTGTCCCTGTGTAAAAGCCTCTCTGGAAGGCACGCAAACCTCTCCAGAAAGTCTGGGGGCTCAGTCCCAGTAGCTTTCTAAGACCAGAAGGATCAGAATCTCACTGAAAGCTATTTGTCTCCATTTTTTTTCTCCAATCCTAAAAATGTCAGCAGAGTTTCTGAAGAAAACATTACTTAATAAAGGAAGACTTGCTTCTTTTCAAATAGTTAGGGAAATAAGATTGCAAAACATATTTAGCATCCAACCATGAACAATGAGTTCAAAGTCATATTACAATAGTGCATGGCATGATTTACACTTACAAAGCCTTCAAGTTCTCCCAGACCAACAGCACTTCAGGAAAGATCCTAATCTGGTACCGCCACCGTCATTTCAGAAACTAATCCCAGTTCTGAAAGCAATTCACTGGTGTTTGGGTACGATCTGGGCCACTTTGGTGTAAAACTTCTACCAGCCCATTGAAGCCCTGGTGAAAGGACTGCCAGTGGGACAGCAGTTTCCCCAGGGCACACAGGGAGCTGTGCCCGCTGCAGGAAAGGTAATAACCACCACCACCCCCCTGCAGCAACCTCCCGTCACCCTTAGGTCTCTCTCAAAACCACAGGACTTCAATGATAGATACGGCAGAGGCGCAAGCAAGGGTAGCGCTGCTTTTCTCCCCTCAAGACTCTGCTCTGTTCCCAGAAAAACCAGTTTACATTTTGCCCAGATGCGATGTGGGCTAGGCTTCTGATGGAGTTAAAGCTCCTGTTTCCAGGCAGATCAGCATTCCCTAAGTGCATCCCTCACAACGCGGACAGGACTGGGATGCATCAAACCTATAGCACTCACCCCCCTATAAAGGACACTGTTAACAAAATGAGATTTTGTTTAGATTTTCCCAAAGAAAACCAAAATATTTCAGCAAAAGTGGATGGGTTCCCATGTGAAAATTCGATCGTAATGGAATTTCCCTTTTCATTGTAGATACACTGGCAGAAGGTTCCCAATAAAATATAAACTTCACAATGCCTGTAAGTGAAAAAGCTGTCTAGATAATCCATGTGGCTAATCTTAAGAAACAATACTGAGAAATGGGAACTCAGGTTTAAAAATTAACAATGCATGTAAGAAAAAAAACAAAAATACTATGCCTTCCACTAATGCAAACATGAAATAACAAATACACACAACCAAAAGGAACAGGAACTGCAGCCTCAGTGACACATGTTGCATGCAAGAGGGAGGGCTCATCTTAAGCTGGGTTCCAAAAGTCTGCTCTATCCTGGCTCCACATGAGGAACAAAAACAAGGTGTGAACAGGCAACACCACTTCTCCTTTACTCACCCACAAGGACCAGAGAAGTGGGGTGGCTGTTGGAAGAAGGGTTCACCGGAGTCAAGAAGACGCTCAATATGAGTTATGCATCTTGCTCAACTTTATTAGTTTCTAACACTACTCATATAGAACCGATACACATGCATATTCGTAAAGCAGAAATATAATTGGTTAGTAGTCTCTAAACACGCGCGGTTCTCACACCCCTAATTATCATGACTAAAATAAGCATTCTATCCATGTAGCTAATCGTGTTGCTGTGCTTCAGCCTTGTAGTTTGTTACTCCCTATTTTCCCATACCAGTCCCTACCTTTCTTGGCCCTGCACCTGCTTTCCCAGCAGCTGTAGCTTGTTACAGCCACGGCCTGTTGGCACAACATAATTACTTGGTCTCAGGATTCAAGAATAGCTCAAGGCTACCTTTCTTGTTAACTTCAGCACAGCAACTTCAGTACAATTCTGATTACAGGCCTATTCTAATACCAGGCCTGGATTGTGCAGATCTTCAGAGATTCTAAGGCCATGCTTCTGCAGCCATTCTTCTACAGGTGGCAACCCTGACTCTGATCTGCCCAAGATATATCCAGTGGGCTCTTGGGGAACGTAAGGGTTTCTCTGATCTTCCCACAAAAAAAATATAATATATATATATATATAAAGAAAACAAATTAGCAGTGGCATGGCTAGCATCTATTCAAGGGTTAGACATCTTCAGGCCTGCAAAAGGCACTGAATATTTTGTGTAAAGCTAGTATTTTAGTACCCTGGCTGCCCTCTTTTTCATTACTCTTTATTGTCTGAAGTAAATCCCACTTAATCTTGTCATAGAAATAACGGTAATTTTAAGCAAAATGTTTATTTGTGAAGTATTACGATAGCACCAGCTTCCAGGGGCTTTTCTTTGGGACGTGACTTTTCCTGGAGGCACCTGTTGGCTGCAGGGAACGCAAATTGCAGGCACCACGCAAGGTGCGAGTAGGCTCCAGCCCACTGCAGCTCCTAAGACTAGATGCAACTTCTGCAATATTTGCTTGTAATTTTGTTCCCCTGCCAACTTGTTTCAAACCAGAGCTCATCAAACTTTTTTTTTGTTTGATTTTGGCTCCTTCCTTATAAAAACTTTTCAAAACTTTAATTTCAGTCTCATGAGCCCTGCAGCTGTAAATTAATTGAATAAAATTTACAAACATTATGCACTGATAAAGCACTTTCAAGGCTTTTCCCTGTTCAGTTGACTTAGCTGCTTGGCATGACAGTTTTGCTTGACATGAGTTCAGAGCTTCTGGAAACCTTCCTAATCCCACTCTCCAGGCCTTGTGCCTATTCATGGAACCATGTTAACCCAAATCCAGAAAATTAATAAATTTCAAATGGTTTTAAGCCCTCAGAAATGTCCCTTGGTACAAATCCCACCTTCTTTATATTGCAGTCATCTTGTTGCACAGAGTAACTCTTACTTGAACGACCTAAGAAGAAACCAATGTAGTCCCCAAAGTTATTAACATTTAATCAACTATCTCATTTAAGATTATCGTGGGTGGAAGCATAATTGCATTTACTGCATTCATTCTGAAGTCATCTGTTTACATTTCAGTGCAATATTTCCATGTCAGTGTTGAAACTAAATTTTTTCAACAGAATCACTGGATGACTTCTTTTTTACTAAAGAGCAAATAATCCCTTCTTCCCCTGCACTACTACCCCGTGAAACACCTAATCCTCAGCATTTCTGCTAATGTTTCTGATTAGACCATGAAGCACTTCTCAGAGACACACGGCGCGGGTAGCAATCTAAATATAATTTCTTACATTCTGTGCTGAACTGGGAGTACAAACTATATGTATTTCATGAAATATCAGACTGCATTGTAAAGGGGTTTCCTTATACCTTTTATCTGTTTAGTGTTTTGAAAACAGGTGTTAAGCAATAATCTTTAAGGACTATTCCTATAATAGCCCTTAGGGATTACTCTTAAAATGAAATCCAAGCAACAGCTCTAAGTGGTTCTTACCAGAGCTCACAGGAGAAGCACGTGGAAGTAAATATCCAGGCTGTAAAGACATGATTCATTACATGTAGGCCATGAAGAAAACTATTATAATATACATGTCTATAGGTCAACAAAGTTTCAATAGAGATGAATTAATCCCTATAACTTTATCTCACCCCAAGTTTCCTTCAATTTCTATTTGTGTGGACAATTAACTACAAATTACATGACATTAAATGATGTCAAACAACAGAAACACTAGCCTTTTAACTGAACAAGAAGTTTTCAGAAAGTATCATGTGCTTAACAAAGGGAGGACCAGCTGTTCCCAACAGTGATATACCAGGAAAAAAAGACTCATAAAGCATTCATGCATGCAGCAAAAGAACATAATTCAAAACGAATTTGATAACATAAATAAAATACTGGAATGTAGTCAGACATATAGCAGATGGAGAGAATACAAAACTTTCTTAGTGTTTTGAAAGGCTAGTCATTTTAACTGAATCAGATCATCATTGGCATCAGACCTCTAAATCTACAGATGTGATGACGTCATGAAACTCCAAGAAGAATTTCTAAGCATACTTCAAAAATCAGATGAGAGCTACTGATTGACACAAAAAAACCCATAAAAGAACAATGCTTGTTAGCTTATCCTATTCATAACTCAGCCAAGGACTATAACTGTCGAGTATTTCATGGGCAATATTTAAGCCATCAAAACCAAAATAAATTGGGGACCTCAAGGCACACAGTCCTTTCAGTGCCCTATTCCCACAGAAGGAAAATAGAATTTGGGCACATTATTACCATTTCTGCTTTGAAAAGCTCCCACATGAATCAGCTGTGCCCTTGAGACCAAGTATTTGAAATATCTTAGTTTAATTTTAGGAAGGAAAAAAAATATCTATATAAATTTAGAGCAACTGGTACAATAACACCCTTGGTGGGACTGACCACACAGGATACACAATGTCATGGAACAATGGACACCAGTGCCGGAGCTTCCATGGGGAATATTGCACCAATGTTACTCAGCCGATCCCTAGTAAAATAAATCAAGCCTCACCAAACAAGGAGAAAAGAACAAGAAAAAGTTAATTGAACGAGGCAAGTTTCAAAATCCAGTATTACTCAAGCCAATTTGATGTAGAAACCCCAACATTTTACCTGTTGCTTCCAGTTCGTATAAACTGCCTTGCAGATTCCTGGAAAAATATTAGTCATATTCCTAGCATTTAATTTATACAGTTCTAAGCTTTATCTATCATGATGGAGGCAAGTAGCTAAATCCAGCTCAGTCAACACTTACTGCACTAAGGAGACTGAAATACAAGTTTCTTCCCCTTGATAGTCATAGGGGGAAATGTTAGGGAATGACAAAAAATTTTATCTTTACCATAATCTATTGAATATTATCACTATTTCTAGAAGCATAACTTTTAGTGGGTCTGGGCATTTTATACAAAGACTGTCCGTATTGTAGGTATGGCACTGATGGAGGCCAGGGTAGCCTAGGAAACAATAATTCCTAAAATGATGTGATATGAATTGTGTCTGAAGTACAATGAGGAGTCAGCAGGTCAAAAAAAACCAACCCTTCATGCAAGCAGCAAAACACGTCTCTGAAAGCTAATGGCTTTGAGCTTGTTTTTAGCTTTCACCCAGCTGTTTAACAAGGTTATGGTCCATTGCGTACCATCTCAGCATCATTCGAACAACAACCCTTCCACTCTGTCATCAAACAGGCACCAGGCCTCAATTCTTTGCACCAATATTTTGACGGCAAGAAGGTAGGCAAGTTTATAACCCACCTGAACTGAGGAGCAGGAACTCTGTTGCCACTTCCATGTGAGTAACAGGAAAGATACTGAGGCAGGCTGTAAATTTTGTGTATCATCTGCTTACAAGTCACTTGATTTACATTCCAAAATCCTGCCAAACCAGCTCTTCACACCTAACATCACGGTCGGTATGGCATGTTCTATTAGCTGGCTGGTAGGTTCTGCTGTTCATCTATCAATACAAGTAGTAAATAAAGACTGGATTCTTTTTCTGTTCTTCTGCTAGTGATGCTGGTAAACTGAGGATGCTGGAATAAGGGAGCTCCAAGCCAGGTAAATGCATATATATATATACACATATATATAAAAATTATATGGTCCCTTCATAAGAGCAAAAAAGTGTGGAAGCCTAAGAATTCATAAAGTCCATCAGAGATGCAGAAGATCTCTGCTAAGTACAGTTAGCCGATAATGTTTATGGCTTTTTTTAAATTGTGGTTTTGAAATATAATGGTGGCATCACATAACAATCTAACGTGAAACTCAGGGCAACACTAAAGCTCACAAAACAGCCATGTGTAATAAGCAACAGATACATATCTTCATCAGCATAAAATGATTTTTAATGAAATGCGATTTAAAAGAATGGAATACTAGAAATTATAAAGTACATGGTTTTGCACACTATGAAAACTCTCAGACCTTAATATTTTTATTTTTCCAATATATGGCTCTTATCTATGTTTTCTCAGCTGTTTTATTGTTACTTGTTACTTACAACATATGGTTGCCCCTTTGTAAAAGAGTAGTGATTTGGAGGAATCAGCCATAGGTCACAAGCTTTTCTGGAAAAGAATATACCCTTCTTATTTTCTCTGAGTTTATTTTTACTTGCATCATGTGCACAAACGGAAACAATTTAAAGAGGATGCTCCAAACAGTTGCCAAACCACAAAGGGACAATTCCAATAGCAGAAAGCTGAGATGAAATCACTTTGTCCAGGCAGGTGGTCAGAAACTCTTTCAGCTTACAAAATCTCTTTGCAACCTCAGCCAAGTGCCTTCCGTCACCGTTTGCGCGACCTTCACGTCAGCCTGTGCCAAAGGCATGTCCCAGCAGGTACAAACGTTAACACCAAACACAGAAGTCATTCTCCTTTCTTCCCTTTCCAGTTTAGCTCCCGTGTTCTTACAACGAAGGGCATAACCTAGTGCTAAAATGGCACATTTAAAAAATATTTTAGAAGAAAATGACACAGGTGTAAAGGTCTCCAAGAAGAGTCTTAAAATGAGTCAGAAGGTTAGAAAGACAATTGCCCTGCATTGCTCTGAGGGGAGACTAAGCCGGGAGCTGGTGAGCCAAGAGCACACGTAAACCTGTAGATGCTGCTAGAAATGGAGCACCAATGACTGCATAACTCATGGGTGAGAGTGTGAAGGCTTCTCAGATGATCAGAAAGTGAGCCACTGCACTGATAAGCATGCACAAATTTCATCTAATGACGGATCGTTTTGCTCTCAATTATTCAGAGAGCCATGCACTGAAATTGTTATATTTAAATGAATGTCTTTGGAGGCATTTCCCACATGAGATACAGACATAAAAGCATTTAACTCACGTGGGTATTAAAGAAGAGGTAAAATTACACTAAAACTGAAGACCAGGTAAAAGATGATGAAAGAAAATATATTAGGATGTCTTACTTTTCTATCTGTCTGAAGAAAAGAACAAATAGAAGAGAAAACAGGTACATTTACTTAGAGCAGAACTGTAAGGCCTTGGCACTTCCAGTCACACAACTCAGTCCTTGCTCTGACCTTCCAAGGGTGAGCACCGATCCCCCAGCTTCACCTCTGCACCTTCAGCAATTAGGCTGCAGGTACACAGTATGCATTTTATTCACCATCTTTTGGCCACCCAAGCATCACAAAGAGAAGTGGCCTTCAAACAGCAAAAAATAACATTCATTTCAGATTTTAACATGACTTACTAGTGAAATAAAACCACCGACAGTTTCAAATAACTAAAGCAGAAATGAGATCCACCTTTGGAATGCACAGGCAGCAAGGGGACAGATTGCATATATCTGCCCCAAAGTGGCTTCATCCATTCCACGATACACCTTTTGTGAAGATTTATATGAGCAGCAGCATCTAATATTCAGTTAAAAATCACATCAGAAAGGCAACATACTATTATGTAACTGTAAATACTGCCAGAGGGATTGCATATTTAAGAATCAAGGTCTTTTGCAATTCTGCTGACAGATTATCACCTATATAATTATTGAGGTCTGTACAAATTATGGAAAGACATGGAAATGCACTTAAAAAGGCTAGCCTTTTAACGAACTAACGAGAAGTGCTATAGTAGGTAGACACTTACTCATTGCTACAAGCAACACCAGAAGCCTTCTCATTAAAAAGTTAGTTTGTGAAGACGATTTTTTTCAGGTGATGAAAAATGCATGTAGAAACCTAATACACATTCAGTTATGATTTTTGCTAATTTTAAGCCCTCCCTTTAAGCCAGAAAAATAGTAAGCAGTGCTCCACTTTGTTAGTTCCTTGAATGTGAAGGTAGCGCAAAGTCATGGCTCCAACACCTCCACACCAGGAACAGGGAGAGTAGAGTACTACACGTTAACACAAAGGACCAGGCAAAACATCACACTAAGGTCCACTACAGAAGAAAAAAGAAAAGCCCATGTGATGAGAGCACTACCCTGCTCCCGGAGTTCAAGCTGTAGCCATACAGATGGGAATGTTACTTTCCACATAGCCCAGTCATGAACTGGAATATTCACAGTGTTAACCCTATCTTGAGCAGATAAAATTAAATTAATTGGACTGCTGAGATACTGTCCAAATTCTTTGGGACTTTATGCACTTGTGGCTACACACACAAGTTCACTTAAGTCTTAGAAAGGATTCCCCAATTCCTTTCCTGGGTTTCTGCATAATAAAAAAGCCTGGGAGAAAACTTCCTTGAGAGCAGGGGTTTCATGGCAGCTGTGTGATAGAAACTAATCTGCTTCCATCAGACCACAGCAGAAGCAAACAAGAAACAAAGGAGTGTGTTACATGCTTTATAGTTACACTAGTTTCATGCAAATCTTTGAACAATCATTCTGCAGATTTTTTTCTTTTTTTTCTTTCTTTTTCTTCTTTCTTTTTTGTTCTTTCTATTTCTTTTTTTTTCTTTCTTTTTTTTTTAACAAAGGTGTTGGAATCATCAAATCATTCTAGAATGATGTTATTGAAGGAAACTTGACTTTCCTCAGCATATTAATGGGTTCAAATAAGAAAAAGCTGAATGATATTTCCAAAACAATTAACAAAGATGTGGACTCTCCATTGTTGAAGATATTTCACCTGGGCAAGTCCCTGGGCAACCTGATGTCCCCAACCCTACTTTGAAAGGGCACAGGACCAGGTGACCTCTGGTCCGGGGGTCTATTCCTCTGATCCAGAGGTCCCCTTCAATCCTGAGGTACTCTACGGTTCCCTGAATGATGCTGCCAAATGCTTGTATAGATTCAGTGCCTTTCACAGCAACAGCTGTACACAAAATGAAACACACGACACAGCTTGCATCGCGATAACAGAGGAACTAAACAGAAAAATGTTCAGTGGAATAATCTTTGCTATGAGGTTCAGCATGGTGCAGACCTTATGTGACTGACGTTTTCTTAAAGGTTCTTGGGTTTACACATTTAAGAGGTTTTTTTCATAACATTTTAACTTCAAGGTGGATAAAGAATACCAAGGTTGAATTTTGCAAGAGGACATTCCATTCTCCAATTAGACCTGGTTAAAAGTTATAAGCAGTATCGACAACTTTTGTTTTTTAGTACCATCAGTGGCTGCTCATACCAGCATCATTTCACAGCAGGATCAATTCTAATTCTGTTAAGTGTCAAATTAAAAAACAAACTGATGCATGGAAATAAAAAAAACCAAACAGCCAAACCAATCAACCTCTGCTATCTGAATTTGAATTAATTATAAGAGGCAAATAAGCGATTATTGATTCAGTTCCATAATACTCAGAACTTGCCAGAGCTATCAGTGACCCAGAGATATAAGCATAAATACTCATAATAGAAGGAAATCAATAAACAGCCTCCTAGTTTCCTAGCAAACCTTAGCTTTTATTTTAATGTTGCAAATTTTATGCTGTGCAGGTAGCTATGCATTTGCACAGTACGCTACGTGCAATTTAGGTCAGCATCTTTAAAACCCATTCCACTCCCCGCATACCCTGTTTTATTATTATTATTTTAAGCATCCACCTGGTATTCACTGTATGAGTCCTGGACTTGACAAGCCAGCAAAGGCAGGTAACCTTTTGCTACCGCTCTGATGTGAAGGGTGTCTCAGTGCACAGATGCAACCACTGCTGGATGAGTAAAGCTTTGCTACTGAAAGGGTTCCAACAGCAATGCTTGGAACCTGCAGAATGAGCATCTGAACGGGAAAAATGCATTAGATCTGGAATCTCTATTAACCTCCTGGCTCTCACCAGGCTAGTGTAAAACATGACCCTGAACAGGGTAAGGTTGGAGAATTACAGTCAGCTTCACACTCCCCACCTTGCCGCTGCATCGCACAGTCTTCGGAAGCAGCAAACAGCCTGAGCTCATCCACAAAGTTTCCCCACAAATATGGAATAACCCTGTGACCTCACCTGGCTGAGCCTGAGGACACTTCTGTGGGTGCAGATTACTGACGGAAGAAAGGGTTGAAAATTTGTTTCAGCTATTGGCGCATTCCATTCATTTATCTTAAAATGTATAAGGTCAAATCTTAAAACTCAACAGTTTTTTTCTCAAAGAGATACCTGGAAGTACAAACCCAGTGAGTCTTCAACTTGGCTAACTATCTAGAACAAGCACTGACAGACGGTTTCTGTGATGAATGGGATTTAGATGGAGGCAGACAACCCAGTTCAAGGTCCATATACATTGACATTTGCTGACAACACATCTCTCGCTTCTTCATCTGTGTCCTAAAATTTTCTTCTCGCAAATGACTCACAAAAAAGCAGCAACAAAACACTGGGTTTATGTCAAGCAGTGTGAACCATCAAGAAGCAGAAACTGTGAAATTTGCTGCTTCTGCTCTCACAAGACATGCAATGTTGTGCCCAGATACAAACAACCAAGCATGCCTGCAAGTAGGAACCAGTTCAGGAATTGAAGAACATCATCACTTAAGTCCCTGCAAACTCTTTCTGACGAATGTAATGTTTGCTAATTGTTTAGAGTCACTCAATTAGGATAATCTCAGTAGTAGGAATTAAACAGTAAATGTTTTGGGGATCTGATCATGTAATTGCCATTTGTAGCTTTGTGTATTGATTTGTTATTTGTACAGTTTGCCAGGTCACAGATGAATGAAAGGCCACTGTGAGCACTGGTGGTGCTCAGAACCAGCATACTGCAGAACAAAAGGTTGCTGGCATTTAGACAACATCCTGCCTTCTAGAGGAACTTAGTTTAATTTTATAACTTCTGAAATAAAAAAACCCCAAACCACCTATATTATTTGTCTAATAACTTCTGTTATTTTACTGTTAGCTCAACGAAAATTTGATCCTTAGGTGAAACAAAAGAAAGAAAAGACAGCTCTTAATATAGTTAACAGGAAAATCCTCAAGTACCATTTTTCTACTAATGTTATATATGCATTATACCAACTACTTGCAGGAGATGACAGGTATAAAAATAGATTTTAAAAATACATCATATCTAACAGAATTTGAAATTCCTAAGCTGTTAAATCAAGTAGTTTTATTTGCTAGTAATCCATAAATTAACTATGGCTAAAAAAGTCTCCTTTGAGTAATCATAAGTAGGTACTAATGGAAATTCCTAAACATTACATAATTTTCGGTTAAAAACCTGCATTATCATGAACTTATTAACCTACCCAAAAATAAGTGTTTGAATCCTAGCATTATTAAAGTCAATGGCAAAATGTCTATTGAATTTAACAGCATCAAGGTTTGAGCCAGTATTTTTCTAGATCTAGAAATGCTAGAAAATATAAATTCTGAGACTCTGGAGGACTCTAACACCAACTTGAAAGAAGTAAAAGACAGGTTTTGGTGACAAATTCAAATGAGACTTTCTTAGGAAAACTAAAGAGACAGAAGAAAAGAGCATATCGTCATCTTTTTATATATAATTAAAACTTAGAAAATACACTGAATTGAAAATGAGAGCAGAAAATAAAGGCAATGATTAAATAGGCACTGCATGCAGACAGCAGCCCTTTTAATAAAGCTTTCATAAACCAGCTGAGCTGCTTTCCTCCACTAAATTATGTTGGTTTTATTTGGAAATGGCTCTGGCAAGACCAAAATGGATACAAGAAAATAAAGTAACATCATCAAAATTAAGAATAATAAAAAAAGAAATTTAATTTGGTAATTAATATAGCTCCATGGGGCCGGGAGGCGGGGGGGGGGGGGGGGGGGGGGGGGGGGGGGAACGGCAAATAATAGTTGAAAATAATCCTAGTATAGCTATGAAGTAGTTTGAAACCACAATATACTGAAATTCCCACATGGACACACATACCTAATTACTACACCTATGTACTATGTTATTCCTAAGTATTATACATAGCAGCAGTCACCAGCTCACGTTTCTGGCAAAGTAAGACAAATGTAACCTGAGCAAAGAGATTCCCAGTTTAAGCCTGGGACAATATAATCACTCACAGAAAATCCAAAGGGTGACCATAGCTCGGCAGGTGTGTGAATGACACCAAGCAGACAGGCAAACCGAAGCCAGCAGACACACTGCCTTTCCACCAGGGACCCCTCACACTGCCACGAGGACACGGGACACTCGCCTGTGTGCCTCTAAGAAAAATGGCAGATTTCTAGCTTGTTAGGTCAACCATAATACTTTTCTTTTGCAGACTCATGAAGTATTCCCTTGATCTATTTCCATTACTGAGCAGTAACCAACGTCCAGCAAATACGTTAGATGCCTCTAATTAACTGATGCAATTGTTACGTCTATTCTGCTAATGGTGCCCCAGATCAAACCCTCATAGCACCTCAGAAAGATAAGGAAAGAAAAGGGAAGTTGTTGCCAGGGGACGCGGGATTAACTCAGAGTAGCTCAAACATACACTTACCCAGTGGTACTGGCTACATTAGTGCTCAAATACGGAAAAACGGGATGTTCAAGCTGAAAATATCTGTTGGAAGAGGAACCAGAACAATAACCCTATAAACAAGACTTTAACATACACATGGAAAAAACTGGATTCACTTTCCTATAATAATTACAGTAATATACACATACCCCTTGCTAGTATTCTATATAATTTCAAAAAAAGAAAATCACTTCCGAGGAGAAATGGGAGCACTCCGAATCCCTTTGGAAGAATAGATATAGAAATACTACCTGAGAATCAAACAGAAAGATCTTATCCAGTTGTATAAAGAAGTAACTTGAGCAACCGTTACAAAGATTGCTTTTTATTGTTCATTTCCAAGCAGGGACACCTGTGGCTCATGTGGCTGCTACACAACAGCCGTTGACACACCAGAGACGCTTCTTGCTATTCCTGTCTGCAGCGCAATACTGAGGGAAGCAGGGCTCCAAGCAGGACACCACCAGACAAACACACTTAGCTGTGAGACCCCTATAAAATCATCCAGCCCGGGCACACGTTACGGACATTTACTTTTGAGGTTAATAAAACTTGCCTTATAGGACACTACAGTCAGTAAAGCAAATGACTACTGCTGACGTTAGGAACGGACTGCCTTTGGGGCTCAGTAATACTTCTTCCAGCTTTGTCTAGGAATAGTGATGCATGACATAAAGTCATAAGAGTTTAATATAGTTTGAAGTGCCTTTTAATAGTCTTTATAATCAGTCCTCTGCCAGCAGGAAAGATGCAAACGGAAAAGGGCCAGCTGCATCGGGCATGTGCACTCATAAATGTGTTCTACCATATTTTGTCTTTCTGAAACCTATTTTGGTTTCTTAAGATTGAATAAACTCAAGAGCTGGACTCAGAATCAAAAACAGTGTACCTGTGTAATATCAGGAAGCTGCTCCTTACTATCCCTTCACCTTGCCAAAGCCACAAGGAGATTGGGAAGGTACGAAGCAAAAGAGATTGTGGAAGAACTCTCTGGTAACACTGCAGGTAGGCTAAGGCAAGCTGCAGCTCTATACGTAGTCCATACATGCAGGGGCAGAAGAGCAGGGCAAAGCTTTTCCATGCTTCAAATCCATTCTATATCGTGCCCTGTATGTAATCATTGACACAAGCTCTGAATTTTTAGGTCTTTAAACCTCTCCTGGCAGGTCAGCCCCAGCAGTGCCCATGGAGGCAGAGCTGCCCTGAGGAAAGCCTCTTCCCTCCCACCGAGGGTGACCTGGCTCTCAGCGCCTGGTGTCATGTTCAAACCAACACGGCGATGTCGCCACTGATAAATGGTCAGCTCTAATGCCTTCTGGTGAGCACAGCCTGTTTGTGGCTGTGCCGATGGCTGTGGAGCACATGCTGCTGCTGGGTCACCAGCAGGACACAGAGCTTGCGCTCCCCGGCCGCGCAGGTTTGCTCCAGGTGGAGCTGGCAGAGGCTGCGGCTGCCACCGTTATTTTACGGTGCTGGCTGTGACAAGGACACCTACTGTGGCTGTGACAAGAATCCCTGCGGCTGTGACAAAGATCACTGTGGCGTCCTGCTGCAGGGATGCTGGCAGAATCCACAGTGGAGCTCAGCGACGCTTGCTCTATAATCCCTAAGACAGACATGTTTATCCAGAAGGAATTTTTCAAGCAAATTTAGAAATTTCAGAGGCTCAGGTATGTCCCCTTGAGATCTTGGGGCTAACACCCCTAAGTTGGGTTGCAGCCCCATCATGCTTGGACTGCCAAGGTAAACGTGCAGCAACACATCAACAAAAATACCAATGAGGTCAAAGTTATACCGATGGAAGAAAAGAAGGGCAGCACCATTCATTTTTTAATTTCAGGACTTTTTTCCATCAGCTCAGGATGGCTCTAGAGCTATCGCCATTGACGCGAGTCACCAGCAGACTAATTTTCCAGTGGTTCTTATAGCATTCCAATTTTAAACAATGTCAGTGTCCTAAAAAAGCAGTCAGTGAAGAGGCAGGTGCTTCTTGGTCATGGTGAGAATTGTGTTGCATACAGAGAGAGACGAGATGGTAAGACAGATGTCACCCTGAGAGAAGGCATCACTCCAAGGGAAATGGATGACTTGGTCCTGACCAGTGAAGGATGGAGTCATCTGCTGCCAATCACCCCACTGACCCACGGAGAGTAAAACAGCCCCTGGACACAAAAGTTCACTGCAAAGGTCTGACTGCTTCCTCTGTATAAATGTCAGGTAAATCTGCATATGTCTCTACAGCGTGGTGGATATCAGCTCCTGCTCAGCACTGTCTGCAGCCTTTTTGCATAATGAGAGACAATAGAAAGGAGTAATCTACAACCGCCAAGCTAAATATGTTACTTGAAGAGACCACAAATATCAAATTTATATAGTATTCTAGCCAAACTTACCCCCTCCACATCTACTTGAGAGCAACACTGGCAGCCCATTGCCAAATAAAAATTTGTGAGAGCAAAGGAAGACTTTTTCATTGGGGGGGTACTACCCAGAACTGCCCCACGAAAACCGGCCTTTTTTTCCCCCTCAACACAATGATATACATTTTCCTACTGTTGCCTGCGAGACTATAAAGGTGTAACTGAAAATAAAATTAAATTCCTTTATGCTATGGGTTGTTATGAAAAGGTACTTTAAAGGGAAGCTTCATTCTGCTGTGTTTAGAAACAATATTGTCAGTATTGGTTTGGGTTCAGTGGGATGGAAAAATCTGAGGATAGGATTTGACCTTCTTAAAGGACATGTATGTATTTATCCAAAAGAAATAGTTCACCCTAAGGTATCTAAGTATTTTCCATGAGGTACCAAGCTGGGGCTTTTTATGGCTGATGTTTTGCCCCCCTTTATGCTGGTATAAAGCTAAACTAGTCACTGATCTTTCGTGAATAGTCTGTAGCAGAGACCGCAGATCTGCTTTTTACATAAAAACGTGGCTTCCATTATAAACATCTACATTCAGAAGCTTCTCATAAGCGGCTAGTGTTTGAAAACATTGGTATTTGGAACACAAGAGATGATTATGCAGAGGAAGCTGATGTGTTTTGCATTTTTGGTTCATAGGGAATCAACAAACGTTTAGCTGAATGCACTTGGCTTCTGCTGAGTTACAAATGCATAAAGCAAAATAGAAGTTACCAAACTCAAACATTATATTAACATCATGTAGCTATACATGGCTTCAATTGAAGAATATCGATCCAACTAGCATATCTACAAAGCAAGTCCTTTCAGCAACCTAAAATAAAAAAAAAACAACAACCAAACAAAAACCTCTCTGTGATGGTGCCAGCAGTGTCACAAGGCTGTGATGATGAAAACAGCCCATTGCAGAGTGCCAGCAAGCAGGCAGCCCCCCGATATCATGCAAGGTTACCAGAGCCGATATTTTCCTGTTATTACAGCTCCTCCTGCTCACTCCCCTTTGTTCGAAGCTTTGCTGTCAAGAATGTGTTACGATCACAGCCTACGGGACGTTGTTTTTGCAGTGGTTTTGTGTAGCTCTAAGAAGCTGTAAGCAAAGGAATCACTGAGAAATTGCCTAAAATAAATGCTGCTTTCTTGAAGAAGTAATGGTCCATTCTATTTCCTCTTCTACAGCAAGGTGGGAGGTTACATTTTATGGAAAAAAAACCTCACTGTACAATCTAAACTAATACAATAATGGTTATTGCTGTGGATTTCAGTAACCAGGCAAGAGGTAGTACGTCCTTTGGGTTTTACAACTTTGCTGTGTACAATAAAACCAGACTCTCTCAAGGATAATTACTGCCACCTGGTTCAATGTGTAGTCTTCCACCATAATAAAATTCTCACATTAGGATTTTCTTTAATAAAACACAAAAACAAAATGCATAAAGTACTGGACAGCAATCACACTGAGTATTTAAATCATATCGGTATAAATCATAATCTGGTTTCTAATGTGGTCCTGTAGGACCAATCATGAATTTGTGCTCCTGGGAGGTAACCTGGGTTGTAATTTTCTTCATTTTCTTTAGCATTATTGTAGAGCCATATACATGGTCTCCATTATACACTTGATATACTGGCAGCTAACAAGTGCTTACACAGCATGCTACATTTCTCAGAGAGTATTTTATAAATGCATTCCTTGCTTAGCCTTGTATTCATGGTAATTTGCATGTTGAACACATGAGGAAATCTAGACAAATTTAATAGTGAAGTGAACCAGATTTGTTTGTTCTTCTCATGAAGGGGAAGACCGTGTTCTTTAATCAAAAAAAAAAAAAAAAAAAAAAAAGTAGATTCGCATACACAAAATCGAGCCCTGCACAGAAATTTTTCTTCAACTAAGTTTACTGGACTCAGGTGATAACTTGAGTCAAATACACATCTTCCACACAAGACCAAAGGCCTCCTTAGATGTCCAGGTGGACTAAATGATCCCTGGGGAGAGTGAAACTGAGGCTGTCACTGGACTCAGTTCCATGAGCTCTTCCAGAAAGCCTCAAAAGTCCTCCTGTGAATTTCTGCAGACCCTCCTCTTCCCCCTGGTTCCATTAACATGCTCATAATATACAACAAGCATTTTTCAGTTACAAAGCAACAGTTCCTAACTTGTAAAAAACTTGTGTTTTTTACACTGTTTCAGAACAACGGCTATAATATTGCAGCATCCATCATCTAGCTCATAAACGGAAGAGCTGGAACCACTTGGTCATTTAGGTAATGGGTTCGAATAATGAGAGTTAAACAACAAAACCCACACCAAACCAACAAATACATTAGATTAAAGCAGCTTTTCATGTTTTGCCAGGGTTTTTTTCCCTGACTTAAATTAAAATTTGCAAATATAAAGAATTTAATAAATACATGTCTGGCTTGGGGCTAGTATGTAAGATAAACAATAGCTTTATAAAAAAAGAAAAAAAAAAATCAAAGATGCATTCTTTTGCTCCAGTAAAAAATCCTACTATAACACATTTTTAACATGGTACAGAAATTCAGCCCGTGTCCCTTGGACAAAATTGTCAAATAGTACCTGAAGTAATACAAACTCACACAAAGATGTGGAAACTAGTTAAGTTCTCTGATAAAGATTTCAGAAGACCAAATGTGATGCTGGTGCTTCTCCCCGAGGAGAGACATAAGAGTCTAACCTGAAAATATTTTCTTAACACACATCACATTGCTTTGTCACAAACCAAACACTGAATCTAGAGACTGTAGAGTGTTCATATTAGCCAGTGAAATAAAAAGAACAGAAAATGCTGTGCTTAGAAGAAAAAAAAAAGGTTTATAAAATTTCATATATTAACCTACGGATATCAACATCATCTCTGCATAAGAAATAAAATACCACCTTCTGCTTTACTGCTGAGTCCTTCCTTCTCTTTACAAAAATAGGAGTATAATGTTAGATATAATGGAGGTTTTTCCTCCTAAAAGCATTGCTAGAGAATCTTAGGAGGCTATCAAAATAAAAATAGGATGGCCTCCATGTCAACAGACACAGCCAACTTCCAGGCAGCAGTGAGCTAGGGAGAGCGGCTGGCGTGGTGAATGCCAGAGCTTCAGTCCAGGTGGTCTCCAATCAGTCTGAGGCCCGACCAACAGAAATGTCACAACCTTCAATGGGGAAAAATGCACAACTCTGCAACCAGAGTGGAATAACCCCACACTTTGATTGATACTGTACCCAGCAGCAGCCCTTAAGAACATGCCTGTCACGATACAGCAGACCCCAGGGCAGTAAGTCTTCACTACGAAGAAAGCAAACTGCACGCTGAGCTACATCAGGGGGACCGTGGCAGCAGAGCAAGGGAAGCCAGTGCTGCGGCAGCCTCAGGATACCCTCGGTTCAAGAGGGATGCAGAGAAGGGCACCAAGGTGCCTAGCAGCCATAAACGGTGTAGAGAGGCTGCAGGAGCTGGGCATGGTAAGTTTGGTAGCGAGGAAACCACAGGGTGATTTAATAATTGCTTACAACTACTTGAAGGGCAGTTATTTGGACACTACCACCAAACTCCTCTCGGTAGTGCCAGGCAGTGTAACAAGGAACACATAGCAGCTTCAGGGGTGCAAGCTGGGCTGTTGGAAAAATACCTTCCCTAGCAGCACTGCAACAGGGCTGTCAAACAGTAGAGACTTTCTGTCCTTACAAATGCTTATCCAGACAAAGCAATGGCCGATCTGCTCCTCTGTTGCAACTGCCCTCTTCCAAGCAAAACCTGGGACTAGGTGCCTGCTGGAGGTCCTTCAAAACAGCATTTCTACCATTCCTTAAAATAGTAGAGTTCAAAACTATCCCTCCATTCATTCTTAATCTACCTTTTTACTAATCAGGTATTGTAAACATTGCATTTTTTGCTTTATTTCTACTAGATATTTCAATACAACAGAACCCAATGCTTCAGTACTTCTTCAAGCAGAAGCTGTTCTTGAACACAATCATGTGTGCATCTGCCTAAGTGGAAAATCATTTACCAGACCTATGATACAATGTTTTATAATTTCATAATTAAGTGGTGTTTCTATCCTGCACAAAGATTTTGATTTTCTAGAATTCACTGGCATCACAAACTAGACATTAAGCACAACTGGGTGAAATCTGCAAGAGCACTGAAAATGCTATTGCCAGGCAGCAGCATCTGCTAAAATAATGTCACAATTATTGCAACCTGTACTTGCTCAGAATGCACTGATGAATTTGCACCGAACTGTTACACACAAGAAAAAGCGGGCATATCATCTGGGAAATACAGGACACTAAACACTTCTCTGATCAATGAAATTCATTTTTTCTCATCGCTGACAAAGTTTCTTTCTTAAAAGGTAGCTTCTTCCTTAAATCTCTGACTAGGTAATGATGTGTGTCGGTACTCCAGAGTGACACAAATGGCAGCCTTCATCTCTAAACTAGAATACGTGTCAGTAACGGATCCTTTTCGTACAGGCTTTGCAAGGATGAAACTGAGCAGCCTGGGAAAAAGCAGGAGCAAGCCTGCCACTGAGTAACCTTAAGACTGAACAACTTACTGAAACCCTCACTGACTCGGAGTTTGGGGAAGGAGTGCCCACCCCAGCCCCGCTGAGCCATGCCAGCTGCCAGCCTTGTCCTTTCCTCCCTGCACACCCCCTCAGGCATTCCCCTGGAGGCGGGGGTCCCGCTGCCTGTTAGCCTGCTTGTGTTAACAGCCTGGGATGGCTTGCAAATAAGTGTAACCTATGGTTTAAAGATGCAGCTTTGGAACCTGGGACATCAGGTGGGCCATTGGGGTTCTTCCAGAGGGCCACCCAAGGTGGCCAGTGAGCCTGCTGTCGGGCACTGCAGTTAGGCAAAGGGAGGAGATCCTTATTCAATTTATCCAGAAAAAAAAGTTTCTATCCTTTCAGTGGGTCAGCAAAACATCCTAACTTTGAAGTGAGCTATAACAAACCAAGACATCAACCAGCACTTGTTTAGGAATCGTTGCAGTACAGGAAATGAAGAAAAGCAACACCAGCAACAAAAAGTTCCCCCAGAGAGCGAAGCTGGAAGGCTGAGCGTGTCCTGGATTCTTCCCAAGAGGCAGGCACACTCCGTGCTCCTGTAACTACGTAAAGGTGCTTGCTTGCAAATTCAGCAGGTGTGCTGCCATCAATCAACTGGTTTGAATTAAAAATCTGTGATGCAAATGCTTTGCTCTGATCCTCACTTAGTGAAAGGAAAAAGTGTCTTACAGCAGCAAAGATCTCTCTGCAGCAGATCACAGGTATGCGTCTTATGCAATGCACACATATTTGTCCTTCACTCACTTTCCATACTTCTTTGCCATTTTGAACTCTTCGTACTTGATCTAACCCAAACAAACATTAGTAGGCACAAAACCAGTCCTGCCTTGAGATCAAAATAAACATCTGACTTCACATGCAACAGATATCGTAACCCCTTTTTTTTCTTTTTTGTAGAATTTAAGCATAACGGTTAATTCAAATTAAATTGGTCCTGTCTAGCTAAAATTATTAATGGAAAACTATTCCAAAATGGTTTAACATTTGACTATCTTAAATAGCATATGAATATACTTGAAGTATTGCTGAGTTAGCCTTTTCTTGGAGACAGCAAGGAGCAATGAAAGGAAATGTTCTTTTGATGGCAGAGAAGTATCAAGGTGTTTCATTTTTAAATGTGTTACGACAGAAGCTGACTGAGTTCTGCAGGTCATTTTCAAAGTTCAGCCCAAATACACTCCCTGTGGTAAAAATAAGAGTTTCTGAAAAAAAGAATTAAAACCCACGAACTGATGACTCACTGGGTTTAAAAGCTTTGGGAACAATAAAGGCAGATAACAATGTGAATGAAGGAAAAACAAAACAGGAGGAAAGAAGCTTTTTGCTCTTTAGCCCCTTGGAAGACTTCTCTTTGAAATCATTGAGCCTCACAGCAATGATCCCATTTGATAGCTGTCTTTTAAAACCGGTTTGTTTACAGTATTAATAAAAAGGGCTCTATATAACTAATTGAGCACGTCAAAAGACAAGGCTTCAGGGGCATCAGGTGCTCGGCATGAATCACACTGCCCAGAAAAGCCGTCAGTAATTTCTAAGGCTGCAACGCCTGTGTTCAGATGCATCGTGGAGAAAATGCTGGCTCCTGCTACTTGCTACTTCTCATCTTCTGGATAAGAAATTTAAAATATTCCGGGGCAAAACGTTGCCAGTGCAGAGCAGAGGCAAATGGGGGGCTCGCCTCCGCACCATCCCGGAGAGCCCCTGTGGCCCAGGCAAGGGGCAGAAACACATGAAGGCATCAGTTTCCCAAAATATCCATGTCTTTGCTCATCAATCCAGTGGAAGATTTGTTGGGAGTGCAGAGGGAGCAGATTAGAGCTAGGCTTGATGGACTTCCGAGCCCATGCAGATGCACGCGTAACTCATCCTGCAGGAACAGAGTCGTTTCTACCAAACAAGTAGAGAGGTGAGACGGGAATCCTATAAATGCCACCCTAAACTGTCAGCTCAGAAACAGAGAATGGAAACAGATGCATGAAACATGTCTATCCTAAAGATGCAACCCCGAACAGCAGCTTGTGAAGAACGTGATACCTACCATTATCATGTGCCATGCTATAAACCTGCTGTGCGTGTTACTGCAGCAGTTTCCCTCGCTGTCTTATGGTCGCCACAGGAATCAAAATTGATTTGGAGGGTTATGGGGGAATGCTGAGGCTCGTACAAAGAAGCAAGCCACAGCGTTACCGTAAATGCCGACAATACATAAACACAATTACATTTTGGAACTTTACTGAATTAGGAGTGTTACCTGACCAGAGAAAGCTGATTAAAGGCAACGAAGATAGAAAGGCGGATTAGATGTGATTAGTTCACTGAAAAAGAAGCAACACCTCCAAATCTAAGGCTGAATCATCATTAAAATTAGAAAAATATTTGCTATGTAAGTTTCAATCACTATATACAAATTCAGCGTAGCTCACTTAGAATTTAACACTCATCTTTGGGAAAAGACCATAGATTATTAGGTACAGAAAAATACCTTACAGTGTGTGACACAGGACTTTGCATTTCTTGTCTCCACCACACATATTCTGTATATTTAATAATGAAGTCATAATCTGGCTTGTCATGGGGTTCATTTCATACAGGCACTATATTTCTGAAAGAATGAGAAAATGTCTTTGCACTTATAAGATGGTCCTTAGACACAAAAAAAAACAAACAAACAACTTTTTAAAAAAGTAATAAAAAAAAGAAAATAATTTTCTAAAACAAGTGTTTAAAAATCAATTGTCTTCAAATCTTTCCTTTGCAAAAGAAATATGTATAATGGAGAAAGTTAACATGGGGAATAGTTTTAAAACAATCTGACACTGGAGTTATCTGAAGTATGTAATATTTCAGCCTCATGTTAAAATCTGAAGCACTATGGCAAAGTACAGTATCTTGAGGGAATAATTTTACATAGAAAGCAAACAACAACATACAGACATTTTACAGGGAACTTAGGGTACTTCAAGGAGATCAGATGAACGGATCAGGCTCAGCCAGCAGGATTGCCAGGAAAGATCCAGAACCAGCATCGCCCAAGCTCCAGGTCGGAGCTGGGTTCCCGAGCTGAGTTATGGACATTTATGCATATTTGGAAATTCAGGCAAATTTACTGTTCAAGTATGCTGAATTCATGTCTCTGAAAACCCAAGACTTTTTTTTTTTTTTAACCACAGAATGAGTTTGGGCAAGGAAAGCTCCAAATTCCCCCAGAATTAATTATTAAATTCAATTACATTACAGAGTATACTGGCGGCTGTAGGTTTCAGAATTAAAAAGTAACAATTATAAATTAAATCATTCAGAAAAGTTAGTATATGAGACTTGCAGGCCCTGATCCCACAAACACAGTATCAAATATAACTGCTGGAAATAACGTTAGAAAAGCCTGAGAGATTATTTATTTTGTTAAATAAAACAGTTGGTAGAAATAAATGGGGAGCTCCAGCTTCTTCTTGATGTAGACTCACAAATAATATCTCCATACTCTGATGGGAAGACCAGTCAGTGCCATTTTACCTAGGCCAGAATAGCAGCTTCAGTAGGATTAGGAAAAAAAAAAAAAAAAAAAGAAGCCTTTTCATTTTCAAAAGCAGAATAGATACAATCATACCTTTCCATTTTCTCAAAAGTTCCATATTTTTTCTTAATGCTTTACTAAAGATTCTCTTTCACCACCCAACACGATTTTTGACTAAGAAGTATATTTTTGGCCAACATACACACCTGAGACATTATTTTAAATACATTTCTGTAAAAAACATCATGGGAGGTGTTATACAAAAAGAAAATAAGTCCACATTAAATCCAATGAAACGACAACTTTCCAGGCTTGCAAAATTTCACAAAATCTGCTCCTTGTTTTTTAACCAGCCTAAAGAACATCGTTTATAAGGATCCTTCTAAGTGACAGTCAAATTAACAGAAGCTGCCCCTAGACCAAAAATTAACAGGATCACACAAACCCTCACTTTCTGTTCCCACTGGGTTTCTCTGGCCAGACAGCACCCTTACCAGCTGCAGGTCGCTGTGCCACAGCTATGGTTGTGTTTGCACTGAACCACGCGGAGACCCCATCGGCGACGCTTTAACGGGACCCAGCTCTGCAAGGTGGGCACTGGGGTTTTTTCAGACCTCTTGTTTGAAAATAAAAATTATCTTCACCTCTCTATATTCTTGATGATTAGCTGTTGTATACATATCACAAGAAGAATTGTGAATATTCATTCACGATTTAAAGAGTCATTCAGACCGTGGTTCTTATATATATATACAGATATATTTATATCATATCTATATATGAGATATATATATATATGAGATATATATTTAAATGATATATATATCATATAAAAAGTCAGATATATGTATACATACATATTGGAACATCTATGCGCATTTCTATATACGTACACATATAACCCTGGGTATGTGGCAATTGTCTGCATACATACACAGTGGATATGCATCGCACATGTGAAACTGCGAACGCACATATTGTTTCTTAATACTCATCCTTCCATTAACTTAAATAGAAATTAATACTAAGTACTTGAAATATTAGATACATACACTGACAGTCTCTAGGATTAACCCCAAATTTAAACAGAAGGTAATAGTCACAACTCTCACCAGCAGTAGCCTCTTTCTGTCATTTTTAACATCCAAAGTGTAAGAAAAAAAATTAATCCGAGCATGGTTTTCTTTCTGTATTCTACAGACAGTCCTCTCAGCACATTGAGTCTGGGCTTCACATCGATTTTCTTTTTTCCTGATGTATACAGTGAAATTGAAGTCCTATGCATTTCTGCTAAATAAGGTTCTACCTTAGCTAATAGCAAGCTATGACAATGCTCTGCAAAGACCTGGGGAAAGGGAAGCAGTCTTTTAAAAAAATTCACCACCAGCAGCTGTAAATTTGTAACTGTCAATAAAATTGCTGAGGTTTTTATATGCACGTTAACAGCATGCTTCAGTGTAAAATGGGATTCTTAATTCTTTTCACAGAGCATTAAATCATATTTAAGAATAATAAAAAAAAAAAAAGATCCTTGATCAGCTACTGACAGGTCCCCTCCCTATCCAAACTGCTCTGCTTCTTGTGTTTGTACTTTGTAGACTTCAACAACAAGCTAATGGCAAAAGATTCTTCACGAAGTAAAATATAAAATAGGGTGTGACTACACAACACATGTTGTTCTTCATTTACAGCAAGCACGACTCCAGGAGACTAACGTGTTTTCGTGTAACACCGGTGAGATGTATTTCAAAAAGGAAGGTGAGTCACAAGTAGAAGACAGGATGGGGCTTCAGATTTCTTCAGCTGCATGGGAAAATGTCTTTCATTTACTGCATGCTTCATGAAAGGCCACCGGCCACCCCAGGAGGATGCAGTGATGAACTTGCGAAGCGGTTCCCAACCTTCTGTGAGGACCCACTCAGGAACCCAGCTCTTGGAGCTTGGGCGATGCTGGTTCTGGACTCTGCCCTGGCAATCCTGCCGGCTGACCCTGATCTGTTCATCTGATCTCCTTGAAGTACCCCAGGTTCCCTGTAAAATGTCTGTATGTTGTTGTTTGCTTTCTATGTAAAATTATCCCCTCAAGATGCTGCAGTTTGCCATAGTGCTTCAGAGTCAAGAACGCTTCTCAGTTCCCAAACCCCAGTGGGCACCCTGGGCACCTTCTTACCCTTGCTGGCATTTCATCCCATCCCTCAGAAGCAACATGGAATGCCATAGGCAAAATCTGAATTTATCTCATTCCCTGAGAGATTAATAATACCAAGCAACGATCGGAGCATCTCCAACAGCTTGTCTGCCTACCGCTAAACTTCACTGTCGTGCAAACTCGCTAGGGCAGCACAGGAGCTGTGAGTACCTAACCCACGACCATTGCTAAAAAAAATATTGTTACAGCCAAAAAACTCTTATCGTTAGGGCAATATATTACTTGCATCGATTTTATATTTTTAATAAAATATTTCTACATAACCATGGGACTTCCCTTCGGTTGGAGTTTGACTGTGACCTGCAGTTGCTGTATCAGAAGGCTACAAGAGGCAAGCCCAAGATGATTTTGTGGCAGCAGCATGTAAATTCAGCGGCCTGACAGTGTTCCAGCCTAAAGACTTCATCTAATTTGGCATCTAGATATATCGTAATATCAAATAAGCGTCCCCAAACAGCTCCAGCAGTGGCACTTCCACCTCCACATGAGCACAGGGTCATCGGCGCACCCACTACCAGATGAAACACAGGGACAGACGATGCACTGACAGATGAGGATCAGCCTGGTGCCCCACCGGCTGTTGTGCGTATGTATGGTGCCCACATACATCAGCCCCACACCGGCAGATGCTCCAGCAGCAGCACCCCCCACCGGGGACATTGTCCCCTGCGCTGCCCGAGGGGAAGGCTGGGTGAGGGAGCGTGGGCCAGCCTGGCCAAAGGGCTCGCTGGCACCCTGTCCTTCGGCCACTGCCTTGCATGTGTGTCAGACCACTGCCCTACACCCGTCCCTCCGCTCCAGGGGCTCACAGCAGCATTTGCACCATACCAAGGCGGGGTCTGGAACGCAATGCCCGGCCACTTGGCTTGCACCACCCTGCTCAGCACAGCGGCACAGCAGCCGGAGATGAAGCAGCATGCGTTCAGCTTCCCAGCCTTCTCCAGAGAAAATGAAGCTTGAATGACCCATTATCATTGAACTGGTTTTTAATGAAATGCTAGTACTGTACACCACTACAGAAAGAACATATGTGGCTGCAAGTGATTAATTACACTCTCAAAGAACCTAATAAGAGACTCTCATATTTAAAATACTTTATGGCGACTATTAATTTTTTCTCTCTAATTATCAGAGCAGCAATGGAGTAATGTGCCCTTCACCTCAAATTTGCTTATTTTTCTTTTTCCTTCCCTCCATCCTATAACTTTGTTAATGTTAATTGTTGGTCCTGTGCAACAACCAATCTTATTTGTCTTTTTGATTTATAAAAAATAAAGTACATGAAGGCTGAAACCAAACCAAGAAACTTCAATTTAATCAGAAATAAATTTTTAATCTTATATTTTTCAGAAATGGCTGCCTTAGTAAATTAACACCATTTTAATTTCACCATATTTCCAAAGAGAATGAATTTTATTGTTAGTGACTGTCTCAGGGCCCCCTCTTCAGATGCTGAAAATGCTAAGCAGAAATACATCACCTTTGAAAAGCGCTGCCCATCTACCATTGAGCACTGAAAATCAGTGGTAGCATACATACACAAGAGTCCCGAAAATTCAGACTTAGGTGTACTAACTTCAGGAAGCTACATTCTGATACCATCCAAAATAGAAATACAATTTTTCACCCTGATGACCTGTTTGACATAGGCAGCCCTGTGTTTTAAATGGGACTCTACACAGAAATCAACAGGCTTGGTATTTGAGAAATGGCTTTGCTTTTCTGTGCTGGACCATGAGCAAGTCTGAAACCAGAGTTATCGACCTTCTGTGGTAGCCTGACCCCAAAACCACTGGCCAGCACCAGAATTTCAGTACCAGCTCCTAACTGCTGAGGGAATATTGTTCACACCGATGTAAAGTTATACATTGATCAAATGTAACAAAACCCAATTTCATTTTTCACTGATTTTAATGCACTTGCAAAAGACTTCAAGGAGAACCGCATCCTACCGTGGCTGTACAACAAACAGTTAATGTGTGAAGAAATGAAGGTGGCACCCATACACTGAGCTGACCTTTCTGAATACTCCTTTATCAATCTGTCTTAATGTTATTTTCCACAGCCAAACCATTCCCAGATCTTTATTTTATACAGGTGAAAACTGACCAAAGCAGGAATAGAAAAAAGAAACTTTGAGAATACCAATCCATATGCCCCTAAATGCATTTATACCATTCCCAAATGAGAGAATCACAACCACACTCCATGAGTACATATGATTAATATCAATATCATAAAATGCAACCAATTTCAGGGAACAGCAATTATTTCAGGCATCCTTAAAATTATTTTCAATTTTAAAGCAGGTCCATGGACACCTGCTTTTAGCTGCTGAAACAGAGTCATGACACCTGGCTTAGCAGACGGCTGTGTATGCATTGCAGAGCTATAGGCACCAGCTTGTCCTGTTAATTCACACGTGAGGGTGCTGCTGGTAGGAAGAGGACAGTCTGCCCAAAAACAATTATTTTGTCTTTTACCACTCCTGTTGCTGGCAGCAGCAGCCAAAGCACTTAAAATGCCATCTATTTGCTGCCGTCTAAAACTATGTCAGGATAAAACCAGATAAGCCCGGACACCTATGGTAAATACGCTTGCCTTTGCAAGCCTGATGGGAGGATCCAAGCCTCATTTTTGGGGAAAATGAACATGATGAGTTCTGCTGTTTCGGCCCTTGAAACATGATTCACACTTGAAATAGTGTGTCCTCAAGAATGAGGAGTGTAATGATGCTTTATTGCTTGAGAAAGCCACATGCCCCCAGAGAATTTGTGTCATCATACACCGCGAGTAAGGCTGGTGGAGCCAGCTTTAGGCTCTAATAAAAGAGCTGGAAAAGAAGAGATGAAAAAACACCGTGACAAAAGATGCTTTTGTTACATGTTGAGATGAATCTGAACCAAAATATGTTCACAGTTATAATTTCTTCTAGAAATGGAAAACCTGCCAGTAGGAATAGCATGATTTTACCTTCCAGTGCCACTATAATTTTTGTTCCTATCAAAGGAAGCTGAAAAAATTGCCAAGTTATTTCATTAGGAAATGCAGCTAATTTACAGGCACAGTAATTTTCCCCCCACAAAATTGTATAATGAGCTTTAAACTCACTAAATAAAGGCTCTCTTCTCCGAGTGATTATGCTTAATTTCCACAGGAATTAATGGTGACTGGACCTCCTTTCAGAATAGCTTTAAAAGAGCTGCACTACAAAACCAGTGTCAACAGCTTTGAAAAAAATCCTAACAGTTGATGGAGTAAAGAATACTTATCTTTATAACAGTGCATACACATAGGTGTCTTCCTAAATATCTTTTACAGGATAAGAGCATAACCATTAAATCGGGTATCAGAATCCAGCAAAACTATAATGCCGGTTTTAGATGCAATTACTTGCTCAGGCATTATGCTGATAAAATGTATAGAAAAGCCTATATAAACAGATGGACTGAAATGCCAGAAGTACTTTCATCTTTAATAATTACTCTCGCTGTATTCAAGCCTAACTATTTATCTGTTTATTAGGTCTATTTTTATCATTGTTTTTTTACTGGTTAGCTTCTCTAACGAATGGGAAGTTTGGTTTATAGACAAGCCTTGCCAAATGTAGCCTGATTTTCACATTGTTAAATAGTACCTAGAAAACCCTAGCACCTCCAAAATTCAGGTAATTTTGGACATTTAGACAGGATGTAGAAATTAGAAGCCATTCCAATTAGTAGCTTGTTTATGGTCTCCCTAAGGTAGCAAATGTGGCACATAAACTGTGTTTTCCCCTAGCAAGTTATGAAAAAAAAAAAACCCCACGCTTATTCCAGTTATCAAAAGCAGTTGACCCTGAGGTTGTGGAAGCCAGATAAATGCACTTGGAAGTTTTAGTTCAAAAAAAACTCCCCTTCTTCCTCTGTAGTGTAGGGAGTCTTAGTTATCTTTTCAATATACCATGGAAGGAAGATTTATAAAATTTCAGGTCTGGAAAGGGCCATTAATCATGTAGCCCATCCTACTTTATCATAGTATTTTGTAAGAAGTCTACAGATAACACAGAATCAGTGACATCTGTGAAAGTGTTAACAAAATCTAAGCTGAAACATTATGAGTGAGCAATACAGACCAAGGCCTTGCTATCACAGCAGCTTGATTAACTTACAGGAAATAAAAATAAAATAATTATTTTTAAAAAGTAGTAAAAATGAATCATTAGTATATAATCCTTGGGAACAAAGCACATTCTTTGTAATTGTGGTACCAGTATTTCCTCCGATCAAAATAGGGATGAAGCAGCATCTTTAAGACATCGTTACCATCTACTGGACATGAGGGAGAATGCAGCTCAGAAATGAGCGATGAAATGGGCACCCAGGCAGCAAAAAGAGCTGCCAGGTTTATCAGGAAATCCGATAATGCCTTCTTCCCTACATCCTTGCTTCACCTTCACCCTCCACACACCCATCCTAACACCCCCTGACCTCCCTCTGATGTTTCAAAGGTGACCGGTCCAAAGGGGTGATGTGGATGATGTGGATGGGGTGAGGTGGATGTGGATGGGGTACCGCATGCCCAGCCCAGCAGCGTGCCCCAGCAGAGCCCGAAGCCGCCAGCAACACGGTGCTTCCAGCAGCTCTGATAGAAGAAAGCCCTTGGATCGTGTGCCTGATGCAGTTACAACGGCTTTCTGGAGATGCTTTATCACCTCTCCCCCTGCCTGGTTGTCATTTGCACATTTTGGAACCAAATTTAATGCTTAGGGAAGATGCAGTAGAGCGACAAGAGCAAAGAATTTGACAGTGACAACGGTTTTCTCTGATAGAGAAGCCTCTACTTCATCTTACAGAAATCCGTCCATACGTGGGTGGAAACATCTGCTTCTGAAAGTAACTGAACATCCGTATGCCGTATGCATGTGATTAGATCCAATGGATTCAAAAGGAGCATAAGCCTCTTGAATACAAATGTAATAAAGCACCTGCGAAAATGCTTTTTAAATCAGAACCAGTGTTTACTGAACTGACACACACCATTTAAAATAAATTAGATAATAAGACCTATCAAAGAACATAAAATGAATTTACTAATACCTACAAAATTGTGTGGGGCAACTTACTGACAAAATTGCCACTCCACAAAATTTGGACATCGCGGTAGCTAGTCAAACTAGACAGATTACACACAAATTTTGCATGTCTGCACATAACTATCAGTAGTAACTGGATAACACTGACCACCTCTGGGAGAAGGAGGAGGAGGAGGAGGAGTCCACCCCCAGTCTTCCTCCTCCCGGTCCCAAATCTGATACCAACTGCACAGGCTGAGGCCACCAGGGTGCTGGAAGGTCCCAGAGGCTGGGTGAGCACCCCCAAGCAGAGCCCATGCTACGCCACAGAGCCAGAAACTGGTGTTTGCTGGTGTACAGATACCGTGCACACTGATCTGAAACTTTAGGGTTATCTGGGAACTGCTGCTCAATCTGTTTGGATCTGCTGAGTGGCTTCCAACAAGTAATTGTACCCTTCTGCCATCTCCTTTCCCCGTGCACAGAAATGGGGTAAAAACAGCAACTCCCTTTGCGTAGCAGTTTGAGACTGTTATTTATAACAGGAAATTATTACTGCTGCAATTAAATCCTTATGAACATCATCACATATGTGAATAATAATGGCCCTGGTGCATTTTTTTAACCCATCTTCAGTATTATTGATCGAAAAAAAAGCTTTGTTGGAATTTTTTATGGACTCTGTATGTTTTTTACAGTGCACTCATCTCCTCTGCTTCTTTACTGTTGTCTTTTCCAGTCAGTTTTTCTCTCTCGGTCACCAGCAGCCTCCCTTACCACTGCCACTCTGGCTTATCCTTGTCACACTAGTGACTTCACAACATCTTCCCTCAGCCTTCGGTAAGACGGAACTTCATCCAGCAGTTTCATGAGCTGAATTATTACGTTGTTAATCAGACATGCTCAGCTGGTACAAAGGAAGGTGCCAGTGCCTTGCCCAGTGCCTGGAACCTGCCTGGATGGTAAACATCAAAACCCACAGAAACCTCATGTCATTCCCCAAAGTATTCAGAAGACTAAGACACAGCAGCAATGACCCAACACAACCAGCTGCTCTGATTTTTCTGGAGATTAATGACCACCTGTAAGGAAAGGGGGGACAAAGGTGTACTTGTCAGTCATTGACCCCAAAGGGTCGGTTTTACTTTGGACCTATTCTTCAGGGTACTTGGAAAAGGCGCAGCGCATCAGAACATGGCTCACCAGCATTCAATATGTGGCATTAACCCTGTGGCCGAAGGAAGAGGTTCACACATCTCTAACGTTAAAGCCAGGATGCTGACTCTTTAGATACAATCAAGACTTGGCTTTTTCAAAGGAAGAAATGCTGAATAATGCATGAATGCATTTTAGAAATGGGCAGAAGCACCCACTTCATAATTCTCAGCTTTGCCACTCCTCACATACCAACACTCATCTTCCCAATCTGCAGAAGGACACACATTTCTGTGGTATTTTACCAGTACTAAGCACTATGAAAAGAGTAAGATTTTATGCAGGAACTGTGTTAGTATAAATCATAGAAGTGGACACAGTATGTTTGTCCAGACTGGAGATGTTTTAACTCCACGAGGCAGTAAGCACCCAAATTGCATAGGGTAGCACTGACCAGGTACATGTCAGCAGGTACTACACGCAAACAGGAACTGGTCTGTAAAGCAAAATTTTGTGCTGAGGATCTCTCACCCCTGCTGTAGCTATTCCAGATTTTTCTGTGTCTTTGTTTAAACTTCAGACTAGCTCTGCTTTGGTGCCTTGTCCCGAAACTCGCTTGCACCTGGAATGCATTCAAGACTCCCTGAGCACATCCTCCAGTTCAGTTTCATTAAAAAAGCATCAAGTTCATGCACTCCAGGACTGCTGCTCAACCAAAATGAACCGAAGGGGACTGATTGGGAAATTCATTTCAGAAGAGCACTCCTCATCTGAATTAATACATGAATGTAGATGCACTTGTTGAAACACTCATTTTTGTGGTCCATTAAGTTTTGACAAATGAGCATATCTCAGTAATAACCACATGGAAGCTTATCACAGGAATAGGATTTGTATTTCTGTTGTAGCTACAAAAGACAGCAACTGAAACCCCCAGGACTAAGCATATATATGCTAATTTGTTTCCTTCCACAAAAAGCTGAAAGATTTTCAGCCTTAGTTTGATCACAGCTTACCATCTCAGCAGCTGCACCTCCACTGCAACTGGCTTATCCCCTCTTCCCAGGACTGTCAAAAAGTATGACGAATTGCACATGGGCCTGGAGCATAGGGCATGGGATCCCAGGCATGGCCAGTATACCAGGGATGCCAGCATCCCTACTGGCAATCAACCTGCGCTGCTTGGCTGAAGGATGAGGTCCTGCTCTTGCCCATGTCCCAGGATACCCTGGATGCAGAGGAGAGGACCTGAGCAGCAGCAGCGCCAGCGCCCAGGTAGCCCCCTTGCTCTAAGTGGGGTGTAGGCATCACGTCAGTTGGCTCTAATTTGTAACTGGACAATTCCAGCTTCAAAGTCAAGTTAGTAAAATGGCTTTGTTTTGAAGCATTACAAAGCATGCAGGGGAAAAAAACCCCAAACCAAACCAAAACAAACCCAAACAAACAAACAAAACAAAACAAAACAAAAAAACCAACCCAAAAACCTTTAAAAAAAGAATACATATAGCAGGGAACAGAAATTCCTCCAGAAGCTATTAGTATGAATTCGGCCCAACAAACCATTTTGATCACCACTACAATTTAGCAGCACCTGATTGCTCAGTGACATTATCTTGTAGCCTGTAGACAAGTACCCAACATCATCAAAGTCACCACTGAAGTGGTGACATTAATTTGCACATTGTGGAAAGGGCTTGCAGACAGGGAAAAGGATTCAAGTCAAAAAAAGAGGGACAACCTCTCGTTCACCCATCTCTGCTGCGATGAGACCCTCCTGAGCCACACTGATAAAACAGTGCAGAGAAATTGCCGCTTGTGCTGTTCTAGAAATGGTGTACGCTCCTCCAGCCTGACAACCGAGAACTTTAAACCATATCAGGTCGAGACCCTTTCAGTCTCAGGAAACTAATTGACATATCTCTGCTTGACACAAGTTGTAACATTTGAACAAGTTAAAAAGGGGGTTGTTTTAAAGTATGCTAAAGGAAATAGTAGGAAACAACCAAAACAGTGTTAGTTACTGGTTACCTTTCAAGAGCCACTAAACCACAAAATCTTTAATCAATCCCTTCAATTATTATAAGAATAAATTCCCATATAGTTATCCTCTGATATGAAAGTGGGAATTTTTGCATAAAACAAATGAGTGCTTTGTCCTCTTGCTATATAAAATAATCCCTTTGCTTTCATCTCTTTTCCCAAGGTTTTCAGAAAGGCTCGTGAAAGTGAGAGCACAGCTTTCACACTTCCAAAATAGCACCTGAATTTTCACCTTACATATTCCAACAAGGCAGCTAGCAAAAAAATTTGAGAAGAACCACAAGACATAAGTGTATCAGGGTAACTCACTGAGAACATTAAGTCGCAGATACATCTCTCAGCCAGCCACCGCTTTTATTCTTTCCTTCACTGATTAAACAACAGTAACGAAAGAGTTACAACATAGTGAACGTGACAGTTGCACATTAAAATGGAGCCTCACAGAGATGAACTGGTATTTTATTATTATTTTAATAAATATATAATCTAGCTGCTTTACTTAGATAAGACATGAAATGGGATGTGTTGGATTCAGTGTAATTATTTCTATTGACACAACCTGCTTATGGTTTTTGGTGCTATAAGAGAGTAAAGCCCTGCCGTCTCAAGCCAATAGAAGATCTAATCTTGCCTGCCTGTAAAAGGGATGTACTATACATCTACTGACACAAAGGAAACGGGACCATTATTTCCATTGATGTTCAGCATTTTACATTGCTTGTTATAATGCTGATGATACTCTTGGGAAAATGTAAAGCCTAAATTCTGACCAGAACTTATATTGTTTCAGAATAAAGAGTACAACGGCAAAACAGCTCCCAAAGGAAAAAACCAGCAAAGATAAACAGTGCATGAAATTTTATGGTGGAAGGACCAGTGATCATGGCAGCTTTTTGCTGCCAGTAGAAACAAGGACAGATTTTCCTCTCCCACACTGCCAGAGAGTCAGGAAGCCTGTCCGGGGAAGGCGCCTGCCAGTGCCCATCCCAAACCACAGTCAACGGATGAATAGAAGGGGATCTTTCTGGTAAAGGTATCTTCAATTAATAGGCTCATCCAGAATACAAGTTAAAAAAAAAAAAAAACTTTTAGAGAGGACAAATCTTCATTAGTTTCTTTGAAGAACTGCTTCAACACAGAAATTCCCAGGTAAAAGCAAAAAAAAAAAAATACCTCTAGATATATTTATATAAGCTACATATGGGTACTCACTAGTCACTTTTCTAGGAACTTCCACGCATGTAAGGTATTGCCTTGCTGGAGATCATTCACTACAGGAACAGTAAACATTGTTCAAGATACAAGAAATCCCTTACATACAAGAAAATTTAAAAACATTAATTTTACCTCTGTTCAGATGACTGTCTTTTGGGAAATTGCACAAAATGTACTCAGCACTTCAAGAATAAGTGATACAGTTTTGAAGGGATGCATCATAATTTTCATACATAATCTTGTGATACATTTCAGTCCTTACTTTAACTATAAAACTCATTGTAATTAGAGGCACAATGGGTATCTTTTTAATAAGGATGATTCTTTCACCCCCCCTTTTTTATGACAGTCAAAAAAGTCTCTGATGCTACTATTTCCAATGTATTCATAAAACATTTTAATTTAAAATTTAATTTAAAAAAATATTAATTGGCCATTGTTAAGTCTCTATATTTCTACAACCTTTTTGAAAGCACTGCCCCAGAAACAATATGCAGAATCGCAGGCTACAAATTTCTGAGACCATAATAACCTAAGATTTGTGTTTGCAGTATGACCTGCAGATATGGTACACTCTGGTTCTGCTGGAAGGTGGAAAACACGCTAGGAAATATGTTCAGTCTTAGGAAAACATATTGAAAGTAAGTTATATAAAAAGTATAAATCCCACCTCCCAGTAAAATATGTCCAAGCCAATCAGCATCAGGGTTAGTTTTTTTTTTTACTTTGCTGTTCACACATAATCTTTTCTAGACAAAAAGACTGCTAGTGCTTTGGGCTGGGATAGCAAAAGCTATCAGCAGGTCCAGCTAGATCTTGTTAATTCTAGGGCTAAAATGAGGCGCTGGAGCCAGGACATCACAGCCTGAAACCACTCCCTGTGGCTGGACCACGAGCCGAGCCTCTGCCAGGAAAGGCTCTAAGTCTCAGACTCACCTCCCCATCCCTGACCAGACAGAACAAGTGAAAACATGAATGAAAAGTATCCTTTCATCCTTCTGATTTGACCATACCAGCCCTGTAACCTGCCCTCAAAACACTGAGTTATGGAAACACAGCAATGTAACCAACTTAGCCCACAAGAGATAAAATGGGGATGCAAGGCAAGAATGACATCTCAGAGGGGAGAAGGAATTCAAAGCTGACCTCCCCACCCAACAGGTAACTCCATGGCCAGATTCGGGTCTCGACAGTTTTAGCAGACACACATCTTATTTCTCTGTCAGCCTGTGTTCAAATGCGAGTTTTGCATGTGCATGTACAAATATGCATGAGAAAAATCTTTGGGAAGAAAATTAGTTGACGTAGAGCAATAATCATCTGGCAAAACATTTTACAAAAGATGACAGAAAGCAGGCAGCACAAGCAAACCTCTGGAGAAGATGTCATGGGAAAATGAGAAAATATAGCCAAAGGAAATCTGCTAATTAAGGCATTGGTATAGCAAACACATTTGAATGACTAGAGTTTAAAATAAACATAGACTAGATCAGAAACTTACAGGTGTTGTCAGGGTATGGTAAGGATGAAAGAAAAAGCCTCTGTGACTAAGGACGACTGAGTTGTGTGATCAGTTGAAGCGAACAACATGAATTCGAAATAAAAATGCTCCAGGAAAAAAAAAAAAAAAACAAAAAAAAAACGGGCCTATGAAGAGAAGAAAGGAGAAAATGTTTAAAAACACCCAAAACCCAAAATACAAAAAACCAAGCTAAGAATCATATGTAGTCTAGCAATAACAAAAAATCTCCTACAAAGTCAAAACTACGAGGAGGAAAAACACAGTGACTTTGTAAGTGGATCAAACACTTAAAACAGCATCTGTGTCAAATGCTGAGAGCCTATCGGTCTTACCACAAGAAAAAAATGTACCATGTACACTTATTAGATACCAAACACTGCAGTGCAAAGCTGTAACACCTTTCCCAGTACGATAAGAATGTAACTGCCTCTGGAGGGGCTAGGCAGGAAAAAAAGTAAAAATGAGCAAACAGATTTTACAGTTTGCTTGGACAGTAACCAGGTGCCATATTAAGACTTTAAACTGATGAGACGAGTGATGTATACTAGAAAAGTCGGATTTATTTTAGAATGCCTGTGCACCCACTGAGGATCCTGAGCCCTGTCAGAGCCCTGACACTGAGCCAAGACACATTTTTCCACCTTTGTTGTCACTTCCCTGGGTGAACAATAAGCATGATGACACTGGCATCTTTTAGGAAACACAATAAGATCTATTAATTAAAAAGATAGATAAGAACTAAATATTAACAGTATTTCCATCAAGCTAAAGGCAGGATAATCAAAATAGTTTAAGAAATACTGTGTAGCAAAAAAATGTCAAGGGACACCAAGGTTTATATACTGTATTTGTGTGTGCAATTTTCATTTAGTTACAAACAACTTCCAAGTTTCTTATAGCTGAAAGGAGTTGAGAGTAAAAGAGAAAACCCCATTTGTTTATTTTGTTTAAAGTAAACATTGTTTGCTCAACTTCCTTGAAATATTGCCTTGAGTGTTTATATTTATTTCTTCTTGCAACAGATGAATAATACTTTGAAGAGAAAAATGTTGTAAATCCAGAACATCTGCAAAGATTCTGGGCACAGATTAGCATCTGTAAAAAAATAAATTGTATGACTTACTTCCCTAGTTTGTATATTCCCTTTAAAGAACAAAACACGACTTTAACTTTGTTTTTGTTAAGTACAAAACACTTACCATAAATTGCTGACTAACAGGTGCTAAGTGCTACTTACCTGCAAAACAAGCCAAACAAACAGAGTTACTCAAAAGCACAATAAACCAGGTAGGAAAGTGGCTATAATTTAGGTGGCTTGGTGGTTAATCATTCCTGGGTTTAATAGCAGAGCTAGATGGAAGAGTGGTGTGAAGCAAGGATTTAGTAAAAAAGAAATATAAATTACAAACTCCAGGTTGAATACTGTGATGGGCTCTGCAAAGCTCCATCTCAGCAAAAATATCTTATGACTTGAATTTCACTGTCCTGAAGGCGATGGTGAGACTGTTGAGATAAAGGTCTCCCACAAGAGACTGTTTGCTTTGGCTCTCAGAATTGCTTGTGTCCCACCTAAAATAATCCTCAGTAACAGGGAGGAGACAAGCTCCTTACAAGGCACAGTCTCCAGCACGTTCCTTTTCAGACTAACTACACAGGAACCATGAAGCACTATTGTTTATATTACACAGGATTTCACAATATAAGTAAATTTGTCAGCAAACTCTACTATGGCAAACTCTACTGAGAGTTGGGTAAGAGTACTCCCATTACTGGATCTCACATCACCATGTCTTGGCCTCATTTTTCTTTCAAAACTTATTTCCTTCTAAAAACTACAAATGTAGCAGCTCTTACTGCCTTTGTTGCTATCAAAGGTGACAAATCTGCAAGTCTGCAAGTCATTAACAGCCATGGTTTTAGTCAAGCAATGACAGAAATGTTGGTTGGAAGGTTCCTCTGGATGTCATCTAGTCCAACTTCCTCTATCAGGAGCACATGTTCATAAAATTAAAGAAATTCTTGAATTGAGTGTTCTTTGAAACAGAAATATCAAACAAGGAGTTAAATCAAGGAACAACCCATGTTTCATTGGGGAAATATTATAATTAAAGTTCTAAATACGTACTACAGTTAGAAACCACATCTTATTACAGCAGATGCTCTATTATTGTGGTACTTGAGAGATACAAAGGATTGAGGTTAATGGAGGTAACAAATTGTTCATTCAAACCCAAAGTTTGCCAAAAATTGTCTGAATACTCTTTGGCATGCGGCATATTTGGCACTGTTAGAGCAAATATAGCTCTATTTAGCCCTTAAATCACAAAATGTAGATGAAAATGCCACATTTATTTATTTATTTATGCTGTTCTACAGCCCACACACATAACAAATTCACATTTTTACAACATATACACAGTGTCCAAATCCTAAATTAATAAACCCACCCTGCATTCATATTGGGGTCCTGACAGGTTCCCGAACAGAGAAGACTGACCAGTGGACCAGAACATTGTATAGAATATGCAATAGCATCTATTACAATCCACTGCGGCAATGATGTCTTTTGCTTTGAAGATTTAAAATAGAACAAAAATCTGAATTACAAAACACATCAAAACCAAAAAGTATCTTTTGGGAAGATAAATAAATAAATAAAAGTGACTAGGATGAAGACAGAAGCAGCAGTCCAACCTTAAAAATGGCAAGACGTTCCCCCGATAGCTTTGCCATTGATCGTGCCAGAATTCTTGTTAAATGCATTTCATCTCAGCTCAAGATTTGAAACAGGTCTCTCCCGCAGACTAAATAAACCCAGAAAAGGCTCATAGGTGTTTTCTTCTTTTAAGCCAAGTTTGTTAATTAATCATGCTAAAAAACAGAAGAACATCAACCTTTAGATTTCTCACTATAAGCCAAATAGTTATTTTTCATATCTAGCATTCCCCCAGTAATGTAAGGAGATCAATGCAATATGCTATTTACAGCATTATGACACACTATAATTATCTCCATGGATGCCAGAAACAATTTTGACCACTGTGATAGACTAGGTACTATCCAAAAGAAACGAAACCAGTATAGAACTTCAAACATACGGGTACAAGTGCACTATACTTTGACCACACTGACAAGAACTCAAGGAAGCACAGGACAGCTGGGGCTGGGGGAAGGATGATGCCAATTTAAACTTTAAGATTGACAGCTCTGTTTGGGACAAGGAAAGCTGGGTGGATGTTATTCAGCAAGGGAAAAATCACTGTGGAAGAGAAGCTGTAGGAGTAATACATTAAAAATAAATATGGAACTCGAGGGCACGTTTAATGTAAAGCAAGCCAAATGCTTTGCTACAAAATGCAGCCTTTGTACTCTTCTGAAACTGTTACATGCTAAAAATGTGGCCTTTGTACTCTTCAAACTATCACCAGCATTTCTTTTTGCTCCCTTCAAGCTAAGTCCCTCAGCAGACATTAAAATAGTTGTAAATGGTAATTAGTATTCAGAAACACATTGTAACATGAGAAATAGAAATGTGCCCTGAGGAGCCCAGCCTCACTGCTCCGGGACAAACTGCCCCCAGCACCAAACCTGAGCAAAGAGGTTCCTGAAGCCTTGCGCCACCATGGCTCCAGGGGCACAACGCCACGCCGGTGCCGCTCCCGCATGAGTGCATCCCTGGGGAAGCCCAGGCAAGGTGCTAGCAAGTGGCGGTGAAGGCTCCGGGTGGCACGGACACACAGGTCTGCAGCCCTAGTCACGGGCAGTGACAAGCGCCGCTGAGTCTTCAGGAAACTGGGAAAAACTGAACTTGCCCACCAGTTGGAGGGATGGAAAAGCTGCTAGAAACAGATTCTCCAATGAAAGTGAACTCTGGAAACAACTGCAGTTTCCCAGGAGATCCAGCTCAGGTGTTTGCAAAAGGCTGTTACTTACATGTTATTTGTAAATAATTCTGACCCAAGGTGCAACGCTTTAAGGAAGAACCAAAACTCTTCAAACCTTACACATCTCCAGCAGAAAGCTGCCTGGCAGTTCTGCATCTGCTGCTACCCAACACAAGCATTCAAGCAGACTTGATTTGGTTTCCTGGAACTGCTTTTTCATAGCACCTCATGTCCTGTTCTTCCCTCCTGCACACTGGACAAGCTCTGCCTCAAGCTGGCCACAGGAACACGGCCAGGATTTCCACACCACACCAAATTTCTCCAGAATTTCTACACCCAAAAATTCCAGTTATGCCACAGTTGCTGGCTTCATATGATGACAATAAAAAGGCACCCACAGTGCAGTCTGATGCCATGCCCCTGAGGACCACTTAAATGACTGGCTTGAATCCTACCATGCACGTTTCCCTCCAGGAAGCAGAAACAGAATACTCTCGATGATTTATAGAGAGCTGTTTAAAAGCTTTGCCAACCTCAAGAAATCGGCAAAAGTTTTACTGCGTTTAGAAGGAGGACAAAAGTACACAGAGACCGTAGGTGTTCTTGGTTTGCTTTTTGAAGCCATTAATTTGTTGAATGGCTGCTTGTCATATAAACATCTGACATGGCTGAACGGGGCTACAAGATGCAAGGATGTACTTTCGGTCAACATGCTATAATTTATCACCTGCAAGGAACAAGAGTGTTTCCCTACATATTGAACAGGCACGGCAAACCCCACTGCTACAGCCTTCTAAAGGACCCTCACAAAGGAGGGTCTCCAGTTTTTTATATGTACACATCAATCACATTAACAACATCAGTGTCCGCTGAGGTGAAAAAGAAAAGAGATGTTTCTATTTGCACAGTAACATATATCTGCAGAAAAGCTTTCCCTATAAAGGGTAAGGAGCATCTCTAACTCTCCTTAAAAATGCCTGCTGTCTCCTACTGTAATCCCAATCTTAATCTGCAACATTTGGGCTTTAACAAAAATCTTTTTAAAATTAACAACCTCCTTTGAGCCAAGAAGAGACCCCACGAGCTGGTTTCTCCCACCAATGCCCAGACAGAAGGACAATAAATAGACATTTTCAAGGTGAAATTCTGGTTTAGTATGTATTTCTGTAATGCGTATATGTTACGTCTCTGATAGGGTACTGTATCTCTGCTTCACAAACACCCCCTATATATGCTGTAACTGATCTAATTGGCTACATTTAAGTTTAATACACACTAGTAAACACGCTGTTACAGCTTTGAAAGGTATTTAAGATGCACCTGACTTCAAAGATGTTACACACTGTGGCCTAATCAAAAGCATATTGAAATCAAACTTTCACTGATTTTTAAATGGCATTGGGATCAAGTTTTTAGTGCTCAAAGAAAGCATTTTTTCCCAGCATATTTCATTGCCCTCAAAAATATTTATTTCAGTTCTAGAACTGTCTCTTAAACATAATTTTCCACAAATAATAATAAAAAAATCAAGATTTAAATGGTCCCTAAAAATGCAACATTAATGAACTTGCATCTGCTAAGTTTAGTGTTTTGATACGAGTCAGAACTGTATTTATTATCAAAGAACAACAATTGTGTCTTTCTATCCATCCATAAACTGCAAATAGCAACTGTTATCCGGGTACTGGTAACATGTAAAAAGGCTTATATCAAAACTAATCACTTTTGTGATCAATAATGTTAAAAATAAAAAAAAGTTAGTAAATTAAATGTAGATCTCTTTGCACCCTCATTACACTTGAACACTTACTATAACAATGCGCTTCTGTTCTTCACTAAAAACCTTTACATCTCTTCAAGTTATGGAGAAAAATCCTAGAAATTTTACTCAAACAGATCATGAACTAATTTTTGCTGGACCAAGACTATAGATTTGGAGCTCAAACTCAGATGGGAACCTGAACAGGGAAATTCCTCCTGCCGGTAGATCTTTAAGTACCACCACAATTTCTGTAACAGGTCTGACTTAATCTGGGCAAGTTCTCACATGCCTTGCAACAGTTATTTTTGAAGGTACAAACTCAGTTGATTAGCTTTAGTAAATCTGCATATCTTCCCCATACACAAGTTCTCCTCTTTCATGTTGGAAGTCACCGGTGTCAAGATGAAAGCGGGTACATGAAAGCTGCAGCATGGCTGAGCACCTTGCTTTCAGCTTTTCCCAGTATGGCAACGCAGCCGCTCCAGATTTCCTTTTCAAAAACAGTCCTTTCGCCAAACATCAAGTGCTTCTTCATGATACCAGCACAAAAACTACTGAGAAACAGCTACAATAACAGATGTGATCATATACACAATTACCCCACAAGAAATTGATGGAAGTTTTGTTTTGGGAGCCAGCAAATTCATATGGATTTATCCAATCTATGCTTTGGACAAAGTCAAGCATCCCAACATATAAATTCAGAAGCTCGGTGGTCAGCGTGCTTGTGCTAAAAGGTTACATTAGAAATGCAGCAGATACGCCGTTATTTTTAGCTTTGCTTATTGATAAAAACTCCCAGTGACACAAAATACGATACTGCTGAGCTTTGCTAGGCAAAACCCGATCTAAACCAAAACAATGGGGGCTCACACGACCCAGCCTGCAGTTCCATTAATTCAGTGTAAATACCCCTATGGATCAATCTCGTTCAAAGACCTTTTTATCTAAAAACTTGGAGACGCTCAGTCACTGTCAGTCACTGACCTTGACGCAAACATCAGTTAATTATCTGTCAGACATCCCCTTTTTGAGAAGACAGAATCTGTTTCTTTTTCAGCCGCATATGCCTTTCCAAACCACTGTTCATTCCATCTCTTGCCAGCACTGTTAGTTTCTACTGTTTGCTTTTGATCTTTAAATGCTAGAGAAGAAACTATTTTATCAATAACTTCCTTAATACTTTCTTGTTCCAAAAAACCCCACCTCTTCAATATCCTTTTGTATTTCCCGTTTTCTCCAATTTGAACTTCCATGTCACTAATTGCCTCTCCTCTACCAGTTTATCGGTATTTCTGTATTCTGCCTAAGCCCTCTCATTGTTACTCTTAAAAGATTTAACACTAAATTATTATTTTACCCTGAAATATTTGTTTTATCAGTGCCTTCCCATTCTTCTATCCCATTTATGGTCACAAAATAGGTAACAGTTTTAAAATTAAACATAAAATGTAGAAATGCTGTAACAGCTGAGAACTTCAAATTACGACTTCAGAATCACAAATAGTAGAAGCAGATCTCAGCTAGAATTCATTTTTATTTTGTTTGCTTCAGAGCCAGGCTGTCCTAAACTAAACTCTTAACAAGATTAGGATCAACTTTTAGTTTCATGATTTGTCTTAAATGGCTTGTAGGGCATATAATTTTGCCAAATAAAACGTAAGAGTTGAAAAAAATTCAGCTAATATTTTAAGAAATGGTTATTTTTGTTCAGTTGTGGAAAACCACTGTGTCCACCCAAGGATTCCAGGCTGGGGCTGACCTGCTGGGGGGCAGCTTTGCGGAGGGGGACCAGGGAGGTCTGGTGGGCGGCAAGTTGCCCGTGAGCCAGTAGCGAGCCCTGGTGGGATCCTGGGGGGCATTCCAAGTGTGGCCAGTAGGTCGAGGGAGGTGATCCTCCCCCTCTGCTCTGCCCTGGTGAGGCCCCATCTGGAGTGCTGGGTCCAGTTCTGGGCTCCCCAGTTAAAGAGAGACAGGGAACTTCTGGGCAGGGCTGTGAAGATGATGAGGGGACTGTAGGATCCAGCATCCCTCTTGTGAGGAAAGGCTGAGAGAGCTGGGCACGCTCAGCCTGCAGAAGAGAAGACGGAGAGGGAACCTTATCGATGCACAAAAATAGCTTAAGAGCAGGTGGCAAGAGGATGGGGCCAGGCTCTGTTCGGTGGTGCCCAGTGACAGGACAAGGGGCAATGGGCACAAACTGCAACACAAGAAGTTCCACCTGAATACGAGGAAAAACTAATTTACTGTGAGGGTGCCAGAGCACTGGTACAGGCTGCCCAGAGAGGCTGTGCAGTCTCCTTCTCTGGAGACATTCAGAACCCACCTGGATGCGACTGTGCAACCTGATCGAGGAGACCCTGCTTTAGCAGGGGGTTGGACTAGATGATCTCCACAGGTCCCTTCTAACCCTGACCATTCTGTGATGCTGTGGTGAGACAGACCTGGGTCTGAAAGCATCGGGACCCAGGGTACACATTGAGTCCACGTCATCCCATCTCTTTCACAAATGTTTCTTTCTATTGACTGCTGTATTTTTATCTTGGACTTCCTCAGCAGAAATGCACATGCAAAGCTCATGCCCAGCTGGCTGACACACCAGCAAAGCTCCTGGCCTCACGTGGGCTCACTGCACTGAGGGTTTACAGACACACACACACACAAAGTACGCTGGACCTTTCCATGGTATGTCAAGTCTTACCACACACTCACAGGGTGCAGGCACCAGGGAACACCTGGGATGTGCCAAACAAACTGCACACACACTCCTCATCCTGTCCATGTGCTCAGGAAATAACGGGGCATGACAGGAGCACCCAAAGTGCTACCATGTGTACTGAAATGCCAGGTAAATTCCTCCTGAACACAATGTCTACCCTGAAAAAACAAATGGCATATACAGCAAAAGCTACCCCTGCAGACCCCCACGTCAAAGTCAGTTTGGTTTTGTTTCTGTTCCTGTTTCATGTATTTTTACAACCGCTCTTTCTGAAGGCTGTTCCAAGACCTCACTGCTTTCATGTTTAAAACCTTTTTCTAATCAACGGTATTCATCTACCTCTTCCCATTTATACCTATTAGTGCTAATGAACTTACAGGGAGCAGTAAGATGCCTTTCAAAGTCTTTGCTCATTATGCCTGAACAAATCAAACTCTCTTACTTCTTCATATTCCCCATAATCAATCATTTTCATAGCTCTGCTTTTTATCTGCTCCATTTTGATTTCATCCATCTCTAACAGGACTTGAGCTACATTTAAAAACCACCTCTGGAAATTCCTGAGTCGATAAATTTCAAGAGTGCTTTTACATATTTTTGGCAGCATCTCACTAATGGTCGGTGTTGGTGGTTCATGGTAAGTTTGAGCAGTACACACCGATATGTACTGGCCAGTCATTTCCAGACTGGTGGTAATCACTAGGGCTGGTGACCCCCACTCTGTGAACAGTTTGTGTTACCTGTCCCCAGCCACTGCAATTCAGTTGATCTCATTTCCTTTCCTGAGCTACTTGACTGGAGGACACAGAGAAGCCAAAGCCAGACTCTTCTTGGAGCTGTACAGCAGTAGGATGAGACGCAGTGGACACAAGTTGGAAAGTGGGAGATTACAATTAGATGTAAGGAATTTATCTGCCCCCGAGCAGTTGTAGATCTCCCTCCTTGGATGTATTCAAGACTTGACTGGACACCGCCCTGAGCAACCTGATATAATTAGACCTGCTTTGAACAGGGGGTTGTACTAGACAACCCCCTGAAGGTCCCTTTCAGCCCAAATTATTCTAGGGTTCTTTTATTCTAGATCTAGAATAAAAGATCTAGACTTAATCAGCCAGTTCCACCTGACTGATGAATTGCTGTTATCATTATACATAAGGTACTCTGTACAATTATTCTGCAAGATTCAAACCAATGTGGCAATTTCAGATTATCCTTGTCTTTCCTGACTGTGATAACAAAGTTGTGTTTTTCATTTGCTTTAGGCTTTTTATCAACTTCTTAAGGTCTGTTTTGGGTGTGGTTATTCATCCACGTAGATCTGGAGTCTTTCAGCTTTCTTCCTAAGCAACACAAGAAGAATTCAGGGGTTTCTACAGGTTTTGCACCTCTAACCTACGGAATTCTAGTCCAGCCCTATATTCAGCTCTTGAGCTCATCATTATAGCTATCAGCATGAACAAGAGTCCTTAAAGTTTATGCTTTCAAAGTTAGAAGATAAAACAAATTACAGGCCTACTTTTGCCCATCTGATAAGTAGCATTACAGGGAGGCTCTTCCCAGACATCATTCTGGCATGGCTAAATCCGGTCTAAAGGAGCACAATCCCCTGCTGGCACAGGAGCTATTAAGTAAAGACGTCTCTTATATACAGGAATAACTGGGTTCAACTATCATTCTGCATATATATTGAACAAGCAATACGTCATGGCTGTTGTGCATGTCATTGTGTGGCTGTGAATCAGAGTCATATTCAAAGAACATTAAATTACATATTCATTTTGCAGTACTTATGACGTAATGTATGAACACAGGTGCTTGCTGAGCAATGATGAACGATGAGACTGAAAGCAAGACATCTGCACTGAATAATGTAAATAATTCAACTCCTGTTCACTCTTCAGAAGCGCCGAGGATCTACACCTTTAAGCTGCAAATACTAAACTCTATCAGCTGTCAGTTGCATGCCTCCCCTCAACAAACTGCAGGACAGAGGCTTTAATTTTTTTTCCTCAATTTATCACATTTTAGCCAGTGTGGAAGGCCATAGTCCACCCACAGTATAATAAAATTAACACACACACACACCACCTTTCACCTTAACCATCCAGGCCATGAAGCTAACCATCCCTGAAGGCAAAGGATCCCGATCTTGCTATGGACTCAATAAAGGCTCTGGTTTCACAGGACACAGCAAGTTTGGCTATAAAGGCCGTTCCCTGAGTGCAGGTCGGTATCATAGAGAGATAACCCCAATAAGGATTCCTTCAGCTCACAATCAGGGCTGTGGGAGTCCCAGTTAGCACCATCTGGTAGGAGGCAAAACATCTGATGGTACCTTCTCAGCTTCTTCAAGTACACTTGCAACAACTGGGAGAGCTGGCTCTCTTATTATGCTTTCTGCTGTAATCCTAAATTGAGTCGAGCCCTTCAGTACTTCACCTGACCTCCTTCTAGTCTTCTAATTTCACTTGTTCCTGGCTCCTGCAAGCCCCAAGAGCGCACGCTTCTTCACACCTGAAATACAGCTATTTGAAATCAAGCTGCCAAAATAGATGCACATACATGTAACTTGAAGCAAAAGGATAACTAGCATTTTAAAAGTAAAGCAAGCACAAGGCAGGCAGTGTTTTCCTGCTGACAAGTGCGTAAGGCAATGTAAAAAATGTAGCAGGCATGAACTTTTGAGATACAGGTGGGCTTTTCTTCCTGGCAGTGCAATGAGAGCCGTAGTTCCAGATGTGGGGAAATTGATCCCTGCAAAAAAAGGGATTTGCAGTGATACAGATCAGAGGAAGCCTGGAGCAAACTGGCACCATCTAGAAAGTTGGAAGACAGCCAGACAAATTATGGCCCAGGCTCTTTGGAGCCCTGTCTGAAATCAACGCTGCTCCCGCCTTTGGTGGGAACTGTGCAGGAAAAGGATGAATGGGAGAAGGTAGATGACGGGTATAGCCTTCATTGCGCATGCAAAAGGGTACAAATTACAATCCCTTGAGCATATGGAGGCAAAGCAAGGTTCACAATGCCTTATTATATTAAGCCACATTATGAAAATTACTGTTGACATTAGTTCGTTAATGTTTGTCCAAGGACGTGAACTTGCAAAGTGGTTAAGTATCAGCACAGGCATCAGCACGGTGTCTTAACTTTGACGTGTTCATGAGTGTTCTAACGCAAGAAAATACAGTTTAATTATGGCCCACAAAAGGCGGTGTTTAGCATATTGTCCCTCTATACCATTTCTGACCATCGAAACTTAGTCAGAACATGATGTCATTAGTGGATATTGTTAACCTGAGCAAATTATTTCTTCCAAAGGACAAAATATGTGTGATCATCAATAAAGTAGCAAATTCAACCCACTAAACTAGCATATTTGGCACTACAAAGTGAAAGGGAGGCGGTTTCTCAGCTTTCTACCTTTTCTTCTAACACTTTAGCTCTTTCATAACTGTAGCAGACCTCAGATCAACACAAGGTTTTAGGAGGAAGTGCCAAGACCTATTGCCTAAAGCGATAGGCCAACATCCCAGAAAGTCAGGTTTGTTTGAACACCAGCTAGAGCAGCAAACGTTATCAACAGAAGGAATACACATCCTCAGCTCCCCCGGATGAAGGAGCGAAAGCAAGGGGGACTACAAATAGGTCTCTCCCCCAGGCTCCATGCCCTGGGCAGGGCAGGTCCGTTCCTCCGGATGGGCTCTGGCTGAGCCATACCTGCTCATTTCCTGGATCAAAGCAGACGCTGCAAACTCTGTCTTGATGCACTTTCTGTGTCTCCCATCCTGAAAGGCTGGTTGTGCCTCTCTGCCTCCCCTGGCAGCAAGGGCAGTGCTCACTGTGTGCACTTGTCCGCTCTGCTCCACCAGCCTCTCTTCGACAGGCCTCCCCAGCGGGTGCTCGGGAAGGGCAGCCCACCCTACACCCCAAAGGCATCCACAGAAAGGGGGGCACAGGGGCCAGGCCAGGCTTCCCCTCTGCTCCTCAGCTACAGCCTGCTAAAGGAGCACACGGCCTGCAGCGGGAGGGAAACCGTTAAACTGCAGGCAGGTTAATAATAAAACCCCTTGAAGAGCGGTGTTGGGACCAATCTCGCTTAATACCAGTATTAATGACATTGGTACAAAAATATAAAAGCAAACAAATAAATTTCCTGAGACCTAAATGTCTGGAGGCCTTGTCGACAGAAGGAGGACTGGGGGCTTGCACAGTAAGAGCTGGATTATCTAGAGGGGTAATAGAAATGGGATGCAATTTAATAGCAGTGTGCAAGGTCAGAAGCTTTGGAACTAATAACAAGACTTTCTGCTATAAACTACAAGGCTGTCAGCTGGAGGAGCTACATAGGGAGAAGTATATCTGTAGAATATGGGACGTCTGCAAATCATCAGCCATGAAAAGAGTAAAATCATCAGGTGATGTATCCTCAGCATAGTGAAGGAAGATTAATTCCCATGGTAAAGGCCCCTGTGAGAGCTCCTCCTTTGAAATACTATGTACAGTGCCAGCCAGACTCCAGGAGTCCTTCCAACCAGAACAGGCCCAGAACTAGGCTTCAGCATTATCAAGATAACGTTCTGATGTAACAGCACTAAACCACCTCACCTTTTACCCTAGCAACACCAGGACAGGGAGGATAGTATTCCTTCCTGGTCGTTTACGAGGTAAACCAAACAGTTCAAAGGGGGTTTTAAGCTCATGGGTATAAATTTTAGAAGAAAATAAGAAAAAGTGTGTCTAGCAGCAAAGTTCTGGAAGTGCCTCCCCATCAGAGCCCCACCACCTTAGGTGGGGTTTGACAAGTTCATAGAAAGGTGAAGGTCAGAGGAGTAAAATTAATGAAACAGGACTGGATTTACAGTAGAAAACCCACTACCTGTATGCTACATATTAACATCAGATCGCTATCCAACATTTGCTCTGCAGCAAACATCCACAGTATTTGTTTGGGTTTGGTTTCTTTTAGCATTTCTGAATAGCAGTAGCAAGGTTTTTCCCCCTCCATTTCCTGCAGAAGTGCCAATAGCTTTTTTGCTTTTCACAGTGACACTAACAGTGCCTCTCTGAACCACCTGAAGGTATGCCTGACAGCTCGGCTCCTGCTGTGCCCCACCGCAGCTCCCTGCAGCACAGAAAAGTAGGATGTGCCCATTCTGCTTTGCTCCAGCTGCCACCTCTCAGCTGACTGTTATTATTTTTGAAATTTCCGAAACAGTATGGGTGTATTCCTTCAAATCTGTGCTGTCACACTTCCCTAGCCTACAAATAACGCAATGTGCCACCTGGAAGAAATACATCATTTGCACTGCTCTCTCCATCTAGGTGTGTTGGAGACATATCCCTTCCCATTAAATAACACTTCTTGTAGAGCAACCCTGTCCTCAGCCTCGCACCACGATAATTGCTGAAGGACTATGCCTCACAATCAGAGAGAAAAAGCCTGCAAAATACAAATCAGCTGTTAAAAAAACTCAGCCCTGTGAAAGAAAAACCAGCCACAAGAAAAGGAGGCTTGACAAAATGTATAAGTAAGGCGGCAGCAAATTTTCAGAGGAAAGAGTTAAAGCAAGTTAAGAAAGAGTAGAGGAGAAGAACATTCCTGATCTCAAGCTCTAAAAGCACCAGAGACACACACAGCTCCTCAGATCTCTACCCGTGCCTGAAAGTGATTTCAGGAAGCTAGAAACATCTCATTAACGGTGCTAAAGAAAGTGGAAATTTATCCTATGCTTTCCTTGACAGGACCCATGCACTACAGAAACAGCTGCTGGAGAAGGACAGCCAATGGCTCAGAGCTCCAGCTTGGACGGTCAGTAGAAAGAGCAGAAAAAGAGTTAAATTAAACGGGCAGCAAACGAAGGGTTTCCCTCAGAGGGATGTGTCCTCAGCCCCCAAATAATCAAATAGCAAAGACATTTCTCGAGAGAGCTGTTTGCTGTTGAAAATTTTAATTTAATCAGATTAGGTTTGGTAAATATTTAAACAGAAAAACCAAGAGCGTTCTCCTTTCTTTGGATAATACTAAACCTGAAATGTTTCTATGCCCCTAAACCAGAATATCACAGAATGCTAATTTTGCCAGACTTTGCCTCAAAGTAGAAAGACAGAAAATTTCAAAATGTCCAGCTCTCCTGGGGAATGGAAATCCCAGTTTCCAGTCTGCTCTCTCAAGTGTCACTGACAAAAATCCGACTTTGGATTGTCCCCACACCTAAGGTTTATTTAAGTAGGCTCACAACATTTCTTTCACCGAGAAGATTTATGCATTTATTATATAACTAATAGCAGCCACCGACCTCTTCTGTTGCACTTTACCAGGACAGCTCTATTCTGCAGGCTGGAAACAAATGGTCCCCCCTTCTGTGTTAGGTGCCATCTGCTAAGCCTTGAATGTAAACGAACAGAAAGACACTTGCAGAACACAACCCATAGGCAGGATCAATTCCTCCTGACACTGCATCTATTACTTAGACTTCCCTTCGCTTTTCTAACAGCATCAGACTCCAGCCCAGTGCTCAAAGCTGCATCTAGTTGCAATTAAAACAAGCAAAGGTTTGAGTTCTCTTGTTTCCTTTGATAAAGCAACAAAGGTCTTTTTCACCTGCTGTAGGAGAGCCACTTGAAAATTCCAAAAGCCTTGAAATTTTCAATATAAACAAGCTCCAAAGAAAGTTCAAGAGAAACAATTTCCCTAATTCTTTAAGGTTTCCATGTTAAAATCAGTCTTTCACAATGACTGAACATTAGAAAACCGAAACTGTTGCCAACATGAACACTACACTTAGATCACAATATGAATTAATGAGCTTGCTTTTCACCTTCATCTTCCCCTTCTTCAGTGCTTTCCTCCCCCTCCCAAATAAATGATCCATGTTCCTAATAAAGTGCTTGAAAGGAAGGCTGGGAAATTTAATAATAAAAAGCTCTCTGAAATTAAGTTTCTGGCAGTGCTTTAAAAAAGGAAATGTTATTACTTGGTCCTTTGCTTTTCCCCAAAGCAAATTTCAGTCCTTTGAGGACAGCACAAATATAAAGCAGATAATTTACAAACCTTTTATTCGGCAATTTGCCTGGTCCAAATAAGCAACTATAATAGAAATTGCCAACTGAGTATTTTAAAGATTCTAGTATATGAAGAGATACAACATATTGCAGAAGAAGAAAGTCTCTGTCTAAACTATCAAATTATAGACTTTCAATAGGGAGCAAAATGTTGAACATGTTAATTTTCACAGGAAATAGAAGGGAGCATTAAGCACTGAAAACCCGACAATAATTGCTGGAGTTCTTATCATATAATAAGTTTCCTATCTTAGCTCTTTTGCATTTGCTGTACTGAAGATGAAAAAGGGAAAATACCAAGAGTTTGCCTTAGACTGCTCAAGTCCAGAACCACACATGAGCAGATATTTGGTGAAACAAACCTAGATCTTGCTTCTGCTCATGTCTTATCAAAAAGAGTTATCAAAATACTCTTGACAATTCAGAAAACTAAAAAAATCAATTAAATTGTGAAAACTTAATCAGGAAAACAAAAGCAAGGCTAATTCTCTGGTTTCCCAACAGCTACAGTGTCTTAGGCTGTGTCTTACATAGCTCTCAAAGAATGGTGCACACAAATCAAGCTCCATTGAATTCTCTAGGAATTCTCCTTTTGCGTCCACTGAGTGAGGTTTGAGCTATAATGCAATACATAATTTTGTAGAATTATTTATCAAGGGACCTACAGACTAGATTTTCACATCCGCTCTTGTAGTTAATAGTCCTACAACTTTGCATCACCATAAAAGAGCATAATTTTGCAAGATTCATGATTTATTCCTAGTTTCCAGTGACTAGTTTGGAGTACTTACCACCAAAAAGAAAAATGATTTTGTGTTCTGTCCTTCTACACCTCACATGCCTCAGACACACGGTTGATTCCACTAGCCAAGTCAAAAGAAATAAAAGGCTGAAGTGTGTGGGAAAGCATCTTCCTACGTAAAAATGCTAGGATGTTTAAGCTGTTTGTTTAGAATACCACCATGAAATATCTTTGCAGAACTAATTTTTTTTTATTATTATTATTTTCGATTACATTGTTATTCAAGGTGCATTGGTCACCTGAGGCACACCTACTTGTCTTTCCAGGAACACTGCTATTTGTCGCTGTGTGCAAATGTTGATTTCAGGATTTGCATAATATCACATCCTTCTCCTCTCTTTTTGTTACACACATCTTCCTTCTTCTAAAATATAGCATGATACTTCAGAAAAACAGATGGGAAAAGATGTATTCACAAAGCTTAAAAGCAAACCCAAAACAAAAAGCCCACTTGGAGACGGGACCCTCAATTCAGAGACATTCAGAACTGGAGGTTTGGCTCATGACAGCCTATGTCACATGGAACCAGAATGATCTGAAATATTTGGACACTGGTCTTTGACAGGGAAAAAAAAAATCATGTAGACACATGCTCTGCTTTGATGAGTGAAACAGAACCACCATTAGTCAGAAGAATACCTTGCACACTTTTCTGTTCACCCCAACACCTTCCACAAGCAATGAGCTTCTTCCCAAACAGAAGCTGAGAAACAGGAGGCCAGCTCAACCGTGCGCGAGTATGTGCGATCCAGTCAGATGTGTTCAAACTGAAAAGCCTCACATGGACCAGCCATAAACAGATGCAAGCAGGTGACTGTGTGAGGTGAACATCAAATGCAGGATTGGCCTTCTCTGTAAAACAATGCCACCAAAGCAATGACTTCAGTATCAAAAAGGCAGTAGATGACTCCTCTGAGCTTTGAAAGCCTTTGGGTTTTTCTGTCAGTAGTAGCCTTCCATAAGACTGAAGGACAGTTTTAGGATGTATAAAAAGCTAGTGACTCCCTAGTTTCTGTCACACTGTGAAAGGTTGGCTTTTAAATCATACTATAACTTCCAGCAGGAACATGCAAAAACATGTAGCACAGCATTTACTACAAGTAAAAATCCAACCCCTTTCCAGCAGAGTTGCGTAGTGCAGTCAACAAGACACTTCCAGCCTGCAAAAATCTCTCTGTGTGGTTCCCAACAGTATTCAACAACACGGCAGTCACCAGCAGCCAACACAGAGATGGTTTCAGCTGTTGATGGAGCAGGAATGAGCATCCAGGACCCAGAGACAGAAGACATCCAGAACAGCCTGCCTCATCCAACAGCTACAGGGAGCTTACATAGCTCTCAAAGAAGTCCTTCCCATCGCTCTGCCCAGCAGCAGGAGGCCACTGCAAGATCTGACAGCCCAGATAACCCTAAACAGAAGAACAATACCTCCGTGTGCACACCAGCAGGTACAAATTCAGGAAAGGGAGAAGCTAAATGTCCTTTCATGACTTGGCAAAACCTTTTTCCCCCTTCTGATCAGGGAATTCGGGGACTTAAAAAGACCCCCTCCTCCATATCACTTTCTGGTGGCACGCTGCGCATCTCTACCACCCTCCTCATAGATCAGAGTTGTGTAATCACGCCTGAAGCAGAAGGTTGGTCCACTGCACTACTGCAAAACTCATAACAAACACTTCAACTATTAATTAACCAGGTTATGTATACAGTGAATTTAATCCAAGCCACACAGCAGACATTTCTATAACCCAATTAAGTCACAGAATATTCATGAACTCATACATATACATCCATAGATCATGCCCACCAGAGCACAAGGCTGGCTCAGGAAAATACTTTCACCAGAGAGTAAATACATGGGGTGACATCTTCAGCTGTGGTAAATTAGTGTTAATCACCTAATGCTGGTAGTAAAATCCTTCAGTGTATAGTACCTGAGCATTTGGCCCTCCGGATTCTGCAGGGTTATGATATTAACGTACATACCACGGTTAGCTTCCTTGGAAAATAAAAATGGGCTGAGAAATGTCAGGATTGGATTTGGACTTTCAAGCTGAAAACCCTTTAGGTCTTCTGCAAGTTTACATTTGGACAGATCAAAATTTTGAAATCTATGCTAATGACACCTTGGTGTTTACAGGCAGGGAGATGATTCTAAGATGATTCATTTTTGAACTGAGAACAGTTGGGAAGAAGTATACATGTATCAGAACCAGACATCTCTGATATCCATTTTGCAATTTGCATGTTGCTTATCCAACAACAGCAAAGCATTCAGATGGATCAAAGGTACATATGCTGACCTGTTTTTCACATACTGACAAAATTCTACTGGAAATTGTATTTTTAAAGTGTCCAGGATTTTTAAAAGTCTGTGAAGAGTTTCTAAACAGCTTCTTCCAAATTTAGAAGGAATGATGGATGAACAGTTATTCTTCAACCACTACTTTAAATAAAATTCAAGGTTGAGACTATACAAGTGAAACTTTGAAATACAGATCTTAAAGTTCGTAAGTTACACGTATGTACCAGAATTTAGGATCTAATACAAGCATCTCTTCAACCTTAACTACCAGATCATGTATTTGATGTAATCATTAATGCAAATCAGTACCTATTTTATTCTTTTACTTCAACTGTAAATCTTCTAATCACAGTCTGTACACATAGTTTAGCAATGAAATACCTATCACTAATGCTACTGAAATATTCCATATAATCTTGATTGTATCTTGATTTATCTCTCATGTACAGTTACGAAAAATACGCATAAAAGATTTTATCTGTAGAGCCGTCTCCAACAGTAATGTTAAATGAAGAAATCTATGAAGGCTTACAGAAACCTCCTTTCCCTCCGCAGGAAATGTCGGAGACCTGCCAGATAACCCTTAAGAATAAGATTTCTGCACGTAAATTTCCGATTCAGCTGCAGGTAAATTGCTAGGACACATTGCCAAACAAGTCCCTATGCTCGGAGAACTAGAGGAGGCTTAGAAACAAAACATCAACTCCATGCTAAGCATGTAAGTGGAGAATGGTTAGAAAGCATTACCTTCTCCCTCACGAGAGCAACCAGGCAAGGTCCTGCCACGTCAGCACTGCTGGCATTTTTAAGTCCACGGTGGGGCTGGAGGTATCCAGGTCTCACTTGCTCCTACAAATGCCTCTTTCAGCAAGATCTGTTAGCACAGGCTGTAGCGGTTCTATCTCGCAAGCCATGTAAAGCGTTTTCAAAATTGTGTGCCTCTTAAAATAATGGCAGACAGGCACTTTCTGCCATAGCTTAATTAAAGCAGCTCTCTCTGACAAGAGGGTGGGTTTATGCCTTTAAAGGGTTAAATTATGCCACATAATAAAATTAAGTTTTGCCCTGGATAGACACACCTAAAGCTGTTTTTTCCTCATGAATGGGAATTGTACGTTTATAGCAAGAGCAGAAAGAGCTCAGTGAAAACTTACAAAGTGCGTATAATCCTTGGATGAACTAGAAAAGCCGGAATCCATAAGAAACTCTGTATAAGGACACCCAAGTGGAGGATCTTATCCTGAATGGTGCTGCTTTTCAGAGGTGAAAGGGGAGCGGAGAGCGCTTTATTCCTCTACGTCTTATTCACGCCCGGTGTAAAGGAAAGCAGGCTTTCAAAAAAATCCAAACCAAACTGTGTTTTTATGGATCCACTACTGAGCTGTGCAGCCCGTGACGGGAGCATTGGTGCTCTGCTCCTGAAGAGGATCATTCGCAGCTTTCAGCACTGGGGGGAAAGGGAGATTTGACGCCACCTTCCTGTGAGGTAATTAACGGGGACCTTCAGCTGCGTAAAGCTGATTTTTCTCTCCATAAAAGTCAGACGATGGCCTTCTCTAGATGCAGAGTGAATCCTGAAGTCAATACCAAATACAAATTCAGACACCATACGGTGCACTCGGGATTTCTGGAGCCTGCTTCTGGTGTGCTTCCCAGGACTGACAGGAAGGCTTTGGCCCAGCAGGAGGAGCAGGATCTGGCCTTTCATTACCACCAGGCTGCATTTCACCAGAGGAGACACACCACCCTGCCACACATCACCTGCTTTGACAACAGCAAAGCCTGAGGGAAGTGGTACTGGCTCTTACAGCATCACCTGAAGGATCATCAACAGAAGGCGGGTAAGGCAGCGCACTGAGGGCATCTGAACACCCACCAGGACACAGCTTTGATGTCTCTGAAGCGACAGACCCACCACACAGCGGGATGTACACCCAAGGACAGGGAGGACCGCTGCCTCCTGGGTCTTTGTGTGTCTTAGTGCCCCTGCGCGGGGGTGGCTCGCCGCAGCTCAGCACCCCTCCAGCCACTGCACCCTCCCTTTCTGCAGTCTTGTCTTACAGGATTACACTGAAATTACAGACCTCAAACCAACCTGGAAAGTTAAATTGTCTGGAGAGTGAGTGTAAATTGGATTACCTGTAACTGCTAGCTCTCGCCCAGCTGCACCACCACGGCTCCTCTGACCTCTGCACAGTAAGACAAATCACACAGGCAGAACAATAAAGGGGTGGGTTTGGGGGGGGGGGGTTGTCCCAGGAGAAAGGAAGACAGTGGTAAAATACACTACTTAATGTTTTTATTCTGCCTGTTCACTTCTCTCTCTCTGGCTTGTGGCATCTCATTGCTGCTGCTGCCTGACCACATTTCACCAGAGAGGGGACAGCTCATGCAAGGAGCTGCAGCAACGAGCACCCTCCCCTCGGACACTCACACCCCTCACTCATCTCAGTAGGGCTCTCCTCCCCAGCTCCAGTTCTCACCCTTGTCCCCATCCTGCAGCAGGAGCAACCCAGCCCAAGCCCTTCATCTGTGGTGCGGTAAAAATCAGTGCTGCTCATGCTGCTGCTAAGCCACCAGGCAGCTCTACCTGGGAGCTTTCATGCCATCCAGATTGGAGTTTTCATTGCCTTCCTGGCCCCTCAGACACCAGCAGCTCAGAGGATTATAGTTCTGCTAGTTCAAGCAATGATGGTGAGTTTCTTGATAAGCAGAACTGCACTACTTCAGGGTGAAAGAAGAGATTTTTAAACAGAAAGTGACTTCACCTGACTGCTTTGAGATGGATGGGACAGCCTTGTACTGTCAATTCCTACACTGATACCTACAGGGAAAAACACCTCTTGTAGTCCTTTGAGAGAGACCCACAGTGACACCAGGGAATGGCTGGGGTTAAACACTGCTAATTCCACTTTGGTTCTGCATTTCAGACTTCAGAAATATTTGGGCTGGCCAGTTCAAGAGATGGACCTTAAACCAAAGTCTGAACCAAGTCCAAGCCAAGAGTAAAGCTAATAAAACCCCAGGGTCCTAGGAGTTTAGTGTTCAAAACATCCTAAAACATCCTACTTGTGGTACTGGCCCTGCAGACACATAACCCTAAGAAATTGTCATCTCTTCATTAGAAGCAATCCTACAACCACTAAAGCTTTTCTCATCTGCGTTTCAGTCAATATTTCTTGAAAATCTTTATACCCACATGTAAAGTGGGGCCACTGTTTCAGAACCGCATCTGTCTTGTACACTAACCAGCATTAAAGGATCCTGCCCACGGGGCAGGGGGGACAATGACACAAAAGTATCAGTAAAAATCTTTTCTGTCAATACAAACAGTTTAGGTAACGGGCCAGACTCATTTCTCCCAGACAATGGGAGATGCCCTTCTGATTAGATTTCAGTGTAGTAGGAAAGACTGTTTGAAATGTTTTAACTGTTTTTTAAACATAGCTTGATGATAAAGAAACTTGTTTTTCAGTTTTTAAAACCATCAACTTAAGTGCAACTGAATTCCTCTTTCATTCCAGCACTTATAAAGCATTTCTTTGTCTTAATACACACCATCATGCTGTGATAAGTGTAATTTCCCATGTATTAGTGTTTATTTATATTTAATGCGTATTTATCTTAAACTCCTCCCTCACTTCCGATGAGTAATTTTTCTTTATAGTTACGTGAACATATTCTATATTATAGAACATTTACGTGTAAATTATTTTGTTCTCAAAACATAAATAAAAATAATAGCCTTGGTTTTGTGAAGTTTGCTACAATGGACTTGAATCTGTTGAAGAATGAAGAATGAGTCATAGTGTGTATGCCTCTTGAATTCTATATAAGGTGTCAAAACTCTGATTCTTTAGTTCAATCGGCTTAAAGGAAAAAAAACAAAAGGGGAAAAAAACAACCACATTTTTTTATTCATTCTCTTCTGTATGTATAACCCAAGATGGCATTCTGTCAGGCAGAGACAGCTGGCAGCAAGGTTGCCTTTCTCTGTTTGGCAGTTATTTGTAGTTGCCAGCTATTTGGAACAGTCCCCAATCTTGTCTCACAGCAAGTCAGGTTGTGTACCCTGCTGGCATCGAGCCACAGCCATCATGGCAAACTGTAAAAGACTCTGAAGAAGCAATAGATTTTCACAGAAAAAAATAATAATAATAAAAAAAATAATAAAAAAGAAGACACCAGACTCTGAAGCATTAAAAAAAAAAAGGCGGGGGGGGGGGGGGGGTTTAAGGTACTCGCAACAAAAACCTCTACAAGAAGTTCTTTCTCTACCTCTGGAATTCGGAGTGTCATCTGGTTTGGGATCATCTGCCCTTTCAGTGCAAGTGTTACCAGCCTGCCACTGGGAAAGCTGCCTAATTCTGTCCTCCCAACTACATGAAGAGAATTTATAGCAGGTGTGTGAGCTGTCTCCTGATTCTAGACACGTAACTTTTAAATAGCAACTTCTTTAGGACACCCAAAGCTGCACAGGACTCTGAATGAGTGAAAATAATTTTGAATTAATGCTGTTTTGAGGGAACAATTCCAACTTACCTTACACTCTGCTGAACTCCTAACTAGCTTTTACTGTGTTAACACATAGTGAGGAGGTGCAGCAATCGCTATATGCATACTGATTAATCAGCCTATTTGGCAACTGTCGGGGTGATGAAAATGTAACTTAGTGAAAATCTAAGTTCTGCAGCCCAGACAGAACACAAGCCAAAGGGAGCCCTGGCACTGCCGTGCCACCAAGGGAGGCACTCAGGCACACCAGGCAGCACCTGCCTTCCCCCACCCCGCCAAATCACAGGGACTCTTCAGAGACTGCAGAGACATTCATAGGGGGTCTTCAGCACCTGCTGCACCAAGCGGTGTGTGCAGAAACATTCAGTAGGAACCGGGAAAGAAACCCTGTACTTTAGCATCATGGATTTAAAAAGCACTTTATGCACTAGTGGCAAAGCCACAAACATTTTGAGCAGTCCTCCACCAAAATGGTGAAATTATCAAAGCAGAGGCAGGAATTATACAGCCACTGAAGGGACAGCAGTCATTCAGAAATCACGGGAAACAGAGGGCAGAGAGCCATGAGAACTGCAGTGCTGACGGATAATGAAGAGAGAACTCAAAGTTTTAAAAAAATCAAATTCTAGTCCTCATATTTGTCCGTTTTCAGCAGCAGCTGCTGACACTCACTTGCAACACAGGGGAAGGTTATTTTTAAACAAGAAACTTCCAAGACTATATAACTATTCCTAGGAACTTTCGCTATTTTGCAATACATAATTCAGAATTACAAATCAGATTTGCCATTGGTGCCCTGGATCGTTGTTTTCATGGGCTGTCAAACTGTCTGCATCTGTACCTTCACTTACTGACTCACTTGTCACCTGTCTGAAAAGAAAACAGCTTTAAAACTTCGGTTTAACAGAGAACGTAAAAGGAAACATAAGAAAGCACATAATGAAAGTGCCTTATAAAGCATCTGTTATAAATCCCTTCTTTCATTTATCGCTTAAGGGATGGCAGCAAGTGTCACATGTTCTGAAGCTGGTGGAGAATCACTTCTTTACTGCAAAGTTTATCAGCAATGTCAGACTCCGAACACAAGCATGGCTCATTAGTTATTTAGTCATTCTGAAATCCCCAAACTTGGACTTAGTCTAAGAATGACAGTAATGGGCAGAGACATGACAAAGACATTATCACTCATGGGAGAAAATGCTTTGAACTGGAGGCAGAATCTCAAAGCTAGATCATGGCTTGTTACCTAATACCTGCTCCAATGTTAAATGTTAGTTGACACGGTTTGTTAACTGGTTTGGGTTGGGCTCCACTTATGCCTTTTTACTGATCCTTTCTCTTCTGCCATGAGGTTAGGGTGAGATAGGTGCAGAGGAATGCAGGCAGTGGGTTGATTAACACTGATAACATGCAGCTGTGGCCTTGCTACGAAGGCAGCGGGTTGATTGACATGGATGATGCGCAGCTGCAGCTCGTTCCCACTAAGGGTTAAATAGCACCGAGGATGGTGGGAGAGGGGGCTGGATGGAGGAGGTGTGGTGTGGCCTTTGGGGGAAGGAGAAACAGCAGGGACAGTAGAATCCGACTGACGTAAAGCCTTGTTGCAGCCTACTGGTTTGTACTGCAACAAGACAGGGACATGGTTTGTAAGGACACTATTCTCTCCTCACTTTGGGGATGCTGCAGAATGAATGTTTGTGGATTCTGAAAGCATCAGGTGTAACTCGGTGTGGCAGAATTAGCATGTAAGTCCACCTCAGTTTGCTTTTGTAGGTATTTCACCACCACGCCATCAGCTTTAGTCTGCAGGTATTACCTCCTTTGCTACAGGTAGTAACAGTAAATTTCAACTCTCCTTTCAGCTATCACATTTCCAAGATAATTCTTGAAATCCTCCCTATATTGATGGCCATTTTCAGAGACCATAGGACAGAGTATTAGTATTTCTTCTAAACAGGGAGACCTCTTCCATAAATCTCCCTCTGCCCATCAGTCTGAAGCAGTGCTGCACACCTACCTGTCCTTTCCTTTCTTTCTGATCTCCTTCCCTTTCACCCAACAAAAAGTCCAATCTGCACTACAAGAACTGATACTGGTAACTGAACTTTTAAGCCATTTGGAGCACTAAAGCCAGACTATACAGTGCCCCACAAAACTTTTCCAGAATCATTTCTTCCTCTCCCTCAACCAAGCTCTAGACAGGAGTCCAAGGCAGATTGCAGGTATTATCTTCTTTTATATTAATTATTACTGATTTTTAAACTGCACATCATGTTCTCGTTACCACAGGCAATACTTTAGCAGCTCTAGTTGTTTCCTGCTCATGCTTTTTGAGAACGTAACACCCCTGTGTACAAGTGGCTCTGTAGTTTCAGCTGAATTTTGCATGTGCATCCTGCAAAGGCAACTGCAAGCAGTGCAAAACCCCAAACAACACTGCATTGCAACACTCCCACATAGCAAGTGAAAAAGGCCAGATGCATCTCTAACTTCCAATGTGCAACTGAATTAGCCTGTTTAACTTTGAGTTTTTACATCATTTTCACTATACTGTGCACCTTTAAACTTTACGATACATTCTGGTTCCAGAAATCTTACAGGATTACTAAACGCTGCTATGGTGCTACCTTGCCTATAATTAAAAACAGCAGTTTTTCAAGTTTTCTAACTGATCACACTCAGGAAAGATATAATCATAGTTACCAAAAGATATAACATGACACAAAATGAGTCATCCCTTAGTCGTAGACTGCTTGACATTTAAAAAATTGGCCTGATTTAAAAGGGAAAAAAAGAAATATTACCTTGAAGGTCATTAAGCTTACAGAGTGATTAACCTAGGGTTCACCGGAGAGTGGGAATAATAGTCATGAATTCCTAACATGGCAAAATGGTCAAGGCACAGAACACAGTCACAAAATCCTCCGCACCCCATTTCTATTTAAATTGTTCAAGGTTTATTAGCTGCCTAATTGCCCAGGCTTCAGCACACTGCTTGCTTCAAAACCCAAAAGGGAACTGGGGCATTACACAGCTTTACCTTTGCCTGGCCTGGCTGGAAGCTGTACCGGGAGCAATCTTGCCACAGGAATTTTTTGACAAATTCCCAGAAAAGTTGCAGGAAACATCCTGGATTCATTTCCAAGAGCAGACAGCATATGGTAGGACTGCCCCAGTGCAGGTCTTCTCAGCTGTTCTATGTCTGTGTCTGCACTTCTGATGCCAGACCAGGATCTAACTTGCCTGCTTCCCAAAAGGTTATGGAGAAACAGCAGCTGCAGTAACACCATGCTTAAGCAACCAAACAGTTCATAGATTTTTGATGTTTTAGATTTTTGATGTTTTCGTTGAAAAGGAAACAAGTGAAGAAAGCTATTAAAAATTGCAATGATTTTTTCTAGGAGTAACAAAGCTGAGATTCTGTTATTTGGCTATTGATTCATAACAGGTCACTTAGACAAGATTTTCAAGGTGTTCTCTGAATCACAGAGGCCAAAAATTTGCATTAAGCAAGAAACATAAATAAAGTTAGTTGAACTTACTTGTCAGTGGGCATGAGATGATCCTTAGCTCTATATTTTATTATTACAACAGAGGGATCCGCTACACATATTTCTCTCATAGCTCTTGAGCGCGTATCCCACACGGCTCACCCAAGACAAAGGTCCAAGAAACTGGGCACTAAATATCTGAGATCTGTCAATAACCACAGAATTGGCAAAAATGACACTTTATTGCAGCTGTGTGACACTTTTAACCCTAGAGATGGAGCGCAAATTGCTGAAAACACCAGAGTGATGAGCAGGGCATGAAGAAAACATTTCATTTGGCCAGCCTCTGTGGAAGGGCAAAAATAAACCAGTAAATGGAAGGATCTCCACCTGATGAGAAGTTACCTCCTGGTCCTGAACCAGTCCACAAGCTGGTCTAGCTTTATTGCATAATCATGGAAAATATATCAGACAGATTGACAAAAGTGTGGTCACTCTTTTGGTATAAAGTGCTTAAAAGGGTATTAGATCATGTTTTCTTCACAACATTCATTAATGTTCTACCTGTCTTAAAAAATGAATAAGCAAACGTGGAAATGATCCCCGGAGAGATTTCACATGAAGTGATGGTGCCCTCCCCCTCACCAAAACACAAGATTTCAGCTGCTGCACCAAAGCATTCGCTATGACAGTACAACACTTCCCATGGTAAAACCATGTCTTTCCCTGGGTTATGTTCACTCCATGTGTGCTAATAACAATGCCCTAAACTCAGTTTCAGTATAGTACCAGAGTAAAAACCAACTGTGAAAAAAAAAATTTAATGAAATGGAATAAAATAGTAAAACAAAATCTTGCAGCAAGTCTGCTCCCTGCCTGCACACAGTCAGATCTGCCGATTGAGGAGCAAACCAAAGCTTTTACTCCTATCGGCAAAGCTTACCCCATGAGTGCAGTTTTTCTGCCACTTTTTGTAACAATAGCTTTTTAATGAAGTGCTGGCTGAGGCCGCTCGCTGCAGTCTTGCCAGAAGAGCCACTCTGCTTGCCGTGTCCTGGAAGCGTGGAAGGGGCATGGCACAGGGATGTCCATGTACAACAGCTACCACCTCCCCACTCCTGTTGCACGCACACCTGGTTGAGCTTGCTGCGTGTGCTGCAGGTGTGATGTGCTTTAATCTGCGCAGGATTTGGGCAGGAATGAGCAACCCCATTTACACACACACTTTTATTCTGGATAAGTCACAAATCAACTCTCTGGCAAGCGTGGATATTGAGACTTTGCACTGAAACTTTGGCTGGCCCTCAAAGCAACAAACAGGTTAGAATGCCACATGTTCCTACTTGTGACTTGATACGTATTTTAAAGCACATCTACATTTCAAAAATTAGTTACAGAAACCTTTTGTTCTGAAGTATTTCAAATACTAGCTTAAAAGAGCATTTAAAAAAGCAGAAGGCTATCTGCTGGTTTAAATAATTCCTAAAAATTACAAGACATTATTATCCTAGTTTTGGCTGGGATAGAGTTAGTTTTCTTCCTAGTAGCTGCTGCAGGGCTGTGTTTTGGGTTTAGTATGAGAATAATGTTGGTAAGACACTGGTGGTTTAGCTGTTGCTAAGTAGTGCTTACCCTAAATCCAGGACTGTCCAGTTTCCCATGTTCTACCAGTGAGCAGGTGCACGAGGAGCCGGGAGGGAGCAGGGCCAGGACAGGTGACCCCAACTAGCCGAAGGGATGTTCCATACCACAGAACGTCGTGCTCGGTATATAAACGGGGGCGGGGGGGACTTGGCCGGGAGCCACCGATCGCTGCTGGGGGACTGGCTGGACAGTGAGCAACTGCATTTTGCATCGCCTGGGTTTCTTCACTTGTTTGGGTCTTTTTCCCCCCTGGGGTTTTATTCCCCTATTATTCTTGTTGCTCTTATTATTATTATTACATTTCAATTATTAAATTGTTCTTAACTCAACCCACAAGTCTTACTTTTCTTTCATTCACCTCCCCATCCCGCTGGGGGCAAGGGAGGGAGGGTGGGAGTGGCTGTGTGGTACTTAGTTGCCAGCTGGGGTTAAACCACGACATGTATTAGGTGTATCTGTCACAGAACTAATGGATCTGTAGTAGTACTTATCCTCTAAATTAAAAAAAATCCTGAATTACCCACCAATTTTCTGTACATTCAGCAGTGTGCATTAAAAAAATAAACTGACTTCAAACGACTTGCTATTATAGCCTTATTAAGTAAAGAGACTGATGATAAAATATAATATACTGCAAGTGTTCATCTTATGATCAGTTATTGCCTGTTAGGAATATACTCATGTAAGAGCATGGCACTTTTTCAGCAGCCAAGAATAGGCGTGCACAAAAAGGAGCTCCCATGGATTAACAATTCATCTCTGCTCTCAGGGAGTGACAGTCTCCAGGATTGACCATGTTGGTTGTGTCCCTGCTTCAAGAACAGTAATTAAAGAGGAGTCCAACCTGAACTCTAAATCCACATTTTCTTCCTTTGGATGCGGGACTCAGTTCCCAGTTACAGCTTTGCTTGTTTTCCATAAGAATTAAAATTTCAACAGTAAAAGCCACAGCTCCTCGTGTGCAGGACAGCTTGAAAGCTGTTTCCACCCTCTGACCCAGGTGCTTTGGCAGACACCCTCAGCAACCTGCCATTCAGAGCTACCTCGCAACTTCCAATCGAATGCCAAATCAGAATGATTCTAAATCAGCACAATGCCCACCTTTTGCTAGACTAGCACTATGCCCCCCGAAGGAGTACATGAGTACAAGAGCTGCAAGCCTACAAGATTTTCTGAACAAATTATCATTAGTTAAGGGATGACTTTGCATGCAAACTGCCACGGGCATCTGAAAAGCCCTGTTGTCCTATGATGCATCATTTCCTTCAATATTCAAACCAAAATTCAGCTTAAGTTCAGGTGAGCAGCAAAGGTGCTTTCTTCAAATGCAGAAATGTTTCATTACATCTTTTCCTTCTACTGTATCACTGCTTCCTAGTGAAGTTCATAACTCATTTTTCACAAAGTCTGTAATTTGATAATCTAAGTACACCCAAAGGTTCCCCTCGCCCTCCTCCTACCCTTTCCTTTTCCTTCCCCTGCATTTCCTGAGCATTCAGCTTTCAAATGGAAAGTATCGCAACAGCTCGCCTCTACTCTCTTCTCAGTGAAAGATCACTGTTTCACAATTTCTCAGAAATCACTGCCAGTGCTCAGTCTCATGTTCCTGATCTGCCTGCACTGTACAGGCAGCCCAAACCCACAAAACGGCAATGCCGTGCAGCTGCAGGGCTGCATTGAGATGGGGGGGGTGGGGGGGGTGGGAGGGGGTGTGGAGGCGGAAGGAGAGGAATTAAGGTAGTTTATTGCCTTTTTCAGATGCTTTGAAAATGAATAAAAAATATTCTACAAAGCTGATGTCATAATGTGAGCCAAAGAGAATCATACATAAGTAGCTCACGGAAAAGAGACTGGATTTTCCTTTAACCACCTGAAACATCCTCCAGAGGTAGCAGAAGAGAAGACCTGTGCTACGGTAAAAATAATGCAAGCTGCAAATCCATCTCCAACAAATGATACCATTACATATTCCTACGTAACTACACAGGTTAAAACAGGCCAGTCCAAAGCACCACGCAGAGCACGCTGCAGTGCCACGCAAGCCGTGTCTCCCAAAGTGCATTTTTGGGACTGTGCTGGTGCCATGCCTGCAAAACCGAGGGCACTGCAGAAGAAAAGCAGAGGCCAACGTTTCATCCGAAGGGACTGTGCTGCTGTGTCACGCAAGCCGGGGGTTAGCATGGCATTCAAAAGCACAGGTTCAATTTTTGTATCGGTTAAAAAGATTAGTTGCAAATTGGCATTAGTGTATACACCGTGCATGTAAGGGTAAAAACATTAAAAAATAGCTCAGTAAATAATCATCCAAATTAGATTACAGAGATAAATTGTGTCTAGATTATCCTCATCAAGATATATGATGGCTGTAAAATCTTTTTGTAACAGAAATTGGGTTACTAAATCCCCCCCCAACAAAAAAAAAGCCTGTCATTGCTGGCTGTCTATCACACTAGGCCAGCCTTTGGCCATGGCAGACTTGACACACAGTCAACATCTTTCATTTCTTATAATCCCATTGTTATAGTAACCTCTTTTCAAACGTATCAGCATATTGTAACATCCAATAATTCCACCAAATTACTTACAGAGCCCTGGGCACTGGGCAGCGGGCGGCTGCCGCCAACTCGTCTCAGAACACACCAAAGGGAGCAGCACACCCACCTGCGCACCCAACAGCCTCATTGTCCAAACCATGGCACAGCTGCACCGAGCATGAGAACCAAAGCAGAACTGCAGAGACCCAAGAAAACTCATTACATAAACGACCGTTTTCTCAAACGATAGATCTTTCCAGCAGAATGTTCCATCGAATGATACGGGCTATGAAATGGGCAACAGACTTCCAAAACTCAGAGAATCTATAGATAAGATAATATATTTTCCCAAGAATTAACATGTCTGTTTTCTTAATGCATGGAAATGGCAGTCACTTTCAAATATTTTCAGTACCAAAATTTTAAGTCAGTATTTCAGGCAACCCTTAATAATTTTTTGGCATATTTAAAACACTGCATTAGTGTCTCTATCTGTTTTGTTATCAGAAATGGGCTATAAAGGCTACCAGGATGCAATAGGTCCTTCAAGCAATAGAGAACAATGTTCTTTAATTAGCTGTAAGCATTTTGCTTAGCCTTTTATGTCTAAACATGGGGTTTTTACTAGTACATATCACACTAAACAAAGCATTTTGTCTGACCTAATGAGATTAATGAACAGCAAATTCCAATAACTCTTACTAAGTGAGAATCCCTACTAAGAATTAGTACAGAAAAACCCTTTCTTGAATCAGACATCTCCTCTAGCACTAGAAATTCAAGTTTTCCCGGCTTATGCAGATGTTCTGTGCCTGAATTTCCATCCTTGCAGGGCAGCATCCCGCAGCTGGTCTCCTGCCTGGAGTACATTGCTTTGAATGCAGCCACAGGCGAATTACGCACCCTAAATCTGAAGCAAATAGAGTCTTGAGATATAAGGAGTCATAAAGGAGATTTGATGGCTTTAACCGCAGCCGAATGCTACGCAAGGAGCACACTCTGCAATAGCATGTACCTCATACAGATCCTATTTGCTTCCTTGTGATAAAGAGGCAACTTAAACCGCAAAAATTACTGTCATCTATCTCACCCCATGCATTCACACACTTGTGAAGTGTAAGCGAATACGCATCTACGCGTTTCGCAGACAAAGTACTTCTCCAAAGTTAAAAAAGGGAATACTTTAATGCATTTCACAAGAAATGATCAGGCAGTGCATGGAGGCCTGGCATGAGTCCAGCCCACCAAAACCCATCAAACCTGCTTCACACACAGAGGACTCTGCTGCCTTGCAGGCCAGAACCAGATCCATGGTAGAAAGGTCCAACACCTCTGAAGTCAAAAGGACAGAATTTATTCCTTAACTCAACATTTTCTTTATTATAAGCTAACAATGGCACCTCTTTTTTTCTGTTTTTATGTGTACTGCCAGTATTTGTTCTCAGTCCTCCCACCAGAACTCACTGATCTCACAGTGTTTATACAATGCTTGATGTGTGAGGAGCACAGGGCATATGTTCTATAATACAGATTTATAAATATATATACACTTAATCGAATTTAAATAAACTCCACTCCCCCAGAAGCAGTGCATACCATGAGAAAATTGTGTGTTCTGCAAAACGTCGCTCGTGACTTTTAAAGACTGTTCTGTTAAAATTTTCTTTTGATTTCAAGGAATATTTCCTTGAAATATGAGACATATTTGCATCATATATGTTTCATTTCCTTACTCTACATTACCAGTTCTTTACACACTTCTACCATATTTCTAGGTACATGATACCTCTTTAAATATAGTAGTTCCTTCACCCATTCGTTGTTTTATTTTTGATGTTATCATCAGATTTTCATTTTTTACCTCTGCATCCTTAATTTATCTACTTTGCACAGACAGATCATAATCCCACATTATTAATTATCTCACAGTGATATGAGGAATTTATTGCTGCTGATGTAATAGGGAAAAACTGAATTATTTTAATAAAAGGTGTGCTTAAATCCATCAGCTGAAAATCTGGTCTGATTTTTGCAGGACATTAACTCGGCGCAACTCTTACAATCCCAGTCTCTATGCCCGACTTTAACATGGCAGTGCAACCTGCTTTTGTAAATCTAGAAGCAGGAACAGATACCAAAATTTCACCCTACTGGCCAAACGCTACCGTCTCTGCATATTTGTAAAACAGAATGGGGTTACTGAGACATCATTTTACTTCAGGGGTCCGGGGACTGGCAGCGATGTTTTCACTTCTCACATGGGATAGAAATTTGGCTTTTCCTAGAACAACTGACAAGATATTTACAAAATTAAAGAACCAAAAGAAGGTTTCAAGCAAGACACAATTTTTCATTCTAATGGCCTTCCTGTATTAGCTTTGCTTACCAAATGAAAAGTATGCAGCACAACACCTACTTTATTTAATTAGTCTCTATCATTTTTTTTTCCTTGTACTATATGAACAACTCCTGTAGAAGTTTTCACCAACGTTCCTTGAACGCTAACCACACGCGGAAGTTTATTATTCCCATTTCACGAACGAGAAGACTGAGGAACTAAGACTCTACGTGCTTCCACGTCACAAGAACACGGTGACATATCTGCCTGCCGTGGGGCACTGCCTGGCTCTGGGCTCTGCCCGAGTGGGAGGCCTGGCTCACCTCCGTCCTGCACCACGCGCCGACCTGCCGGTATGGCAGGTACAGGAAAGAAGCGTCCATTTCATCAATAGAGAAAATGCACAAGAAAATAGCAAAAGGGAATGAATGAAGGGTAAAGAAATGATCCATTTCACATCTAAATACTCTTTTGGTGGAACTCCCAAAGGCGGCAGAAACCACGGGGAAACGGTAGAGAAATGTTAAGTCAAGAGCCCAAAGCATCAGCATGAGCGAGACCTGAAGCGGCGCATGTAACGATGTTTAAAAGGTTCAGGGCCTGGGCATAGCACCACAAATTAGAAAATCAAATAAAAGCAGTGAAGGAGAAATTATTTAATGCTTTTTTCCCCTCTGTGGATGCAGAGACACATGAAGCAAAGAAACCTACATTAAAAATAAGGCTAAGTGATCTCCGAGGGGGGGGGAAATAATAGAATCAACTTCAATACCCTGCCAGCTTATACATTGATACACATAGAAAAAATCTTGGCAGCCAGAGCTACCACGGCTTCCTCAGGACTGCTGAGGGACCTGGCAAACCAGCAGGAATATCACCAGGACAGGCTGCCCCTGCCAGCTAGCAGGAGCAGTGATTCAGCACCGGCTGCCAATTAAAATCTTTGTATCACATTTTCTATCATCGTATCAGCAGGCCAGAACTGATATCCAACAGCTAAGACCAAAGAAATGTTTTTAATTAATCTAAATTAACTGAGAGGTAATGTTTATAAAAGATTTATTAAAAGCCTTTAAACAGAAAACTGGGGGAGCAGAAGCAGGGAAAAGAGGCTGTTCCACTTTAACTTGCCTGTTACCTTTTTTTTTGTTTGGGAAATATATACCATATAACAATTATATGAAAATATTTCAGTGAGCTGTTCTTGTACGCAGATACTACATGTAACACATTTGGGGAACTATTTAGTGTAAATAATTAGTAGTAATATTTCTCTTCATGTATACCAGAAAGTGTCTTCAGATACTTGAGGGACTGAGAAAATCTGAACTCCATACTCATCCTCCCCCCCAGGGATCTGAGACCTCACAGCCTGCTGCCCTGGGTACAGGAGCACAAGGGATATCCCCAAGGCCTGGTGCCTGGGAAAAGAAAAGGTAGTTCCTAAAACTCAAGGCTACCCTGAAGAGGATGTCTCCCGAAGGCAGCAATGGCAGCAGGGTCAGGCTCAGCAGGCACAGACAAGCCTTCCAAGGCCAAAGCAACAAGACGCCCCCACTTCTGGTCCCCGATGATTTGGGCAGGACTGACCCGAACAGGCAAAGGCAATGGGAAAAGCCATTTTACCTCCAACGATGACAGGGAACTTTCAAAAACAGCTTTGGAAAATTAATGGTGGGCTGAACAAAACATTTTGGCCTCACAGGACTCAAGAAGCATATGAACATTGGTATGACCCTTGCAAGGAAGGAAAGAGAAGAGGATGGAAGTGGAAAAATAAAATCATTGCCAAGTATATCTCTTCTGGCTCCTTATCCCCCCAGGTATACATAGCAGTGTTGCAGGGTCACAGAAGTTATGAGTCTTCTGAAGCTAGAAAATTAATATTGTTGAACATTTACATTTAATAACTGAGGAAAGGAACGGCAGAGTGACTGCCAGCACTCACTGGGTAGGGCTGACAAGTTGTTTTAAGTTGCTTTTCACCAGCACTCTCAGTTGAACAGACTTGCGTCAAGACACCAGGAAAAGCTATTAGCATAATTAGCGTGTTTATGCACTCCAGAGTGGTAATGGAAGGTATTGCAACAGGGATTGACATTAAGATGAGAAACTCAGAAGGAAGGAAGGAAAAAGCCATGTGGATAACTTCAGAAGACTGAGTGGAAATACCAAGTTCAGGATGAAAGAGTCTTACAGTAGACAACTGCACAGATGAATAAGATTATACGCAAACAAAATGACCAGCATTGAGACTAATAACCAGGAAAAATATCCCAAAAGAAAGATGCAGATTCATTGAAACATAACACATATTGTAAACAATTAGTAGCAAAGTTATTCTCTGAGGATACTAAAAGGTATCTTTAGACACTGGAAGGGCCAAGAGACTTTGAAGTCTTTCCAATTTTTATCTCATAATCCATGTTTTTTAGACTGTCACACAACTGCAAAGTTTTCAGGAAGTATCAGTGATAATCCTGAAAGCCACAATAGGATGAACAGAAATGATACGGTAAAAAGGAAGGAATGTTCTTCATTCATCTTCTTAACTTCATCTTTGCTTATGACTGCTATATTGCTGAAGCATGTACTAAAAATCAGCATTTATATATTGAAAAGTACCAAAACTGAAATATCTTTGAATTTGAAAGAGCTTGGATTCTAAACCTAACAGTATTTTTACAAACCAGTAGCGTTCCATTGCAACACTCCACCTCTTTTGGGAAGCACCATTCAGATGAAAAAGGGTTATCTATGTTTTTGTTATTCAAACAGCTTCCAGTGAGACAAGAGAACAACAGGAACAGCTGTAGAAGAATCTGTTCAGCAGTTAGTAAAGCGGTATGTGAATGAAGTCTGTGGAGTTCAAGGACCTGTTCTAACTAGTCCTGAAAAAAAAGAACCCAAAAAGCAGCCATTCTTCAGCAAAAAAATTTGCAATTTTTTTCAAATTTTACTTTCTTGTTGCTTTTTCTATTAGTAAGGAACCAATAACAAGAAAACGAATTGGGACTCCCCATGCACACCAGACTGCGTTCAGAGGGCAGTCTGAATTAAAGCTGTAACAAAAACCCAGACCAAATGATCAAAATTTCAGTTCTGTAACACTGATAACTCTCTAGTGCCAAGTTCTGTCTAAAGACAAAACAGTATCTGACCTTACAAAAGCCACCCAACATACCGCACTAAATGTTAAACAGAATATTTAGTAGAAATGTTAAATAGAAGCAGGAAGAAGAATGAGCAGGGGGTGTTAGACCATAACCAGTTTATCCCACGGTGAAATAACGCACTGCAACAAGTTATTGATAACCAGTCACAGAAGTGTAATAAATCTACCTCATTTCTACTGACACCTCATTACAAAATTACTTTCTAGAAAAACTGACGGTACACAATACAGCATACAAAAAATGTAAATACAGTCCCAAGTGACACACAAAAAGAATTGCAGAAAGACACAATACCTCATTTCTTAAGCCCTTAAAATACAACTCTGAATATTTCCAGTCTATTCAGAATTTTATTCAGCTTCTGAACAGACCTTTAACATTCAGGTCTTTGTTAGCACGTATGGGTTTTAGTATGTGTCAGCACCTTTGGTATGTAAAAATCACTCTGCATTATGTTTTACCACATATTTCACAGTTCTTTGGTCCTCACAGCACAAATAGAACTGTGTTTTTGAAAAGTCTCTAGACACATTCTGTACTTTTTGCAATCTATTTTCTGCAAAGAGTTGCTCTCAAACTAGGCATGTTTGTATGACCATGTAATAAATACAAGAATGTTAGAACACACTCAGAAGTTATTTATGCCCAATACCTTTTTTTTTTTTTTTTTGTCTGGTAAATAAATCATTCTTCTCCTGAACGTACATGAAGGCAATTATGTTGGCTTGTGCGGAAAACAGAAAAACAGCACATAAAATAATAAACTGCAGAAAGAGGGCATTTAAATAGGTATGAAAAGTATGCTATACACATTAAAGAACATAGTAAGAGCAATAAGATCCCATTTTAGCAGAACTCACAGGACGGCAGGACTGCAGTAGTGTGGTCTGCCCAGAGACCTAGAACCTTACATTTCCCAAACAACAAAACAAAATCATAAATTTTGGTTGAAATAATACATTTTTAACAATACAGTGAAACAAAGAGAAGGCGGTCGAGATAATATCAGAAACTGCATCTCAAAAGCTGCAACAGTTCTTTAAAGAAGAAAAGGAAGATGATTCAAGGCTAAACACAGAGCTATGACCAAACAATGTTCTTCATTAAGCTGGCATCATTTCAGATGAACTCTACTGACCACAGCACATTACTCAATAGGGATACTCCAGCTTTAGTACATCATAAATGATTTCTGAATTAGTATTAACCATGTAACTTATAGCTGGCCTTCGCAATCAATGGGAAAATCAGACTTGCACAACAAACATAATATTTTCTTCTTTCTGTTCTCCAGACTGCCCCTAAATAATTCTTGGGCTGCCCCCCTCCCCGATGCTGGTGAAATATGAAGAGAAAAAAACAATTTCATCACTGTGGGCCATACCTCTGTGAAACGTCCCTGCTGGGAACGAGCCCAGAAGGGTCTGGGGGCTGTGCTGCTGCATCACACACACCCTCTGCACACTGAGGAGCTGGCTCAGGGCTCGCGATGTTTGTCCTGACCCTCCCGCAGAAAAGCCCGTGTAAACTCAGGGTACCCCCAGCAGGGTCCCCCCAGGTCCCCAAGGCTGCACCCAGGAGAGGACCCTTGGCCAGAGCCCGGGGCCGAGGTTGGCTGCCGGCGGTGGGCTCAGCACAGCCGTGCCATGGGCAGCCCCTGGCAGCGCTGCCTGGGCTCCGCACCCTGCAAACGCTGGACGGGACTTTTGGCTACAGCTGATGTTTGGCTGGCCATGGCTAGCTCCGGCACCTGCCCACCAATGCAGCCCCTGTATGTCAGCCCCCCGGCACTGTTGTTAACCAGGATCTCCTGGAAATCATTTTCCCTTTTCCTACCTATACAGTCTTGCTCCTGGAATGAATATTAGAAAGCAAGCATGGTATTTGATAGGCAGTTTGCCAGGCCAGCCTGCACCACTTCTTTCAGTAACACATAAAAACTCGGGTTTATAATGGGAGTGCTAAGACAATTATAACTGTAGCAGTTCAGACTATCATGTGATAATGCAAAGGATCTTATGGTTGGACTCGATCTTAAAGGTCTTTTCCAACCTAAATGATTCTACGATTCTATTTATTACTTGTTGGCACTGTAATGCTCCTTTTTTTGAAAAAATAGCACACAGTACAGTGCTGACTCTAGAGCACAGTGACTGTGAGCATGGCTCACAATTACAGCAAACTCTGAAGCCTGTCAGTCAAGGAATGGAGCTGCTAATGCCAAACAAAACAGCAGATTGACACCTGGGAAAAGAAGCTATAATGTAAGAAATACCTTTTCTTTGCTCCCATTTATAATGGTAGTGGGGGAATTAACTACAGGGGATGCTTAGCATATTTACAAGACACTACAGGAGGCTTTTAGCATATTTACAAGCAACAGTGGCATAATTTTACAGGCAGAAGTTTAAATATTGTAAAGCCTGCTCTGTCTTTAGATTCTGTGATTTAAGGCATCTGTATCTACACCTCAAGTTGAAACTTTCAAATTGAATAATTTCTGTAATGAAAACTCCATGCTTTAATAACTCGTCACACTCACAGAGATCATGTTATAAATTCTCTAAAAGCAATAGGGCATTTGGGGTTGGAGTTTCATTTTACGCTTTATTTTAAAAGGGGAAAGAAAAAAACCTTTGTTAATGCTTCAAAATAATGTGAGATTTTATTTTATTTTTGGACTTTTTTTTGTTTGCAGAAATAAAACGTGCTGACACTAAAGATGCACGCAGCATCTTCAGACAGTTGTGTCCCGTTAAGCGCCAGTAAACACTGGCATGCTGGGCCTTACCTCTTTTACAGGGCAAGAATAAGAAATCAGTATATTTTCTCTTCTGCTCTTTGGTCATGGGAAAGGACACCTGGAGGTGGAGAGATGGAACAAGATATATGCTGGGAATGGTCTGGGTCTGGTACAAACTAGGCTGGGTACAAACAGCAAACTGAGCCTGGCCCAGATGGGGATCCGATTTCCAGTGTCCAGCACTGGGGGAGCCCGGGGTGTGGGCTCACTGGGAACAACAAGGCCACGTGCTTTGCAGCTCAGCAGAGGGGAGGCTGAGGAGTGCTCAGCTGGTGAGACGGCCAAAGCTGCCTCTTCAGTCACATTCATCTTATATTTTACCTTTTGAAAAATAAAACCTAGATCATGTAAATATGGATCACACCACTCCTGAGCTTGTGTTTAAGAAATCTAAGGAGCTAAGAATTGTGTGCTTGATCTAAGGAAGGGGCATTGTATAATGTGAGTGCTGTGACATAGACAAGACATCTTTTAGACAGACTGAAGGACCAAATCGGACAGTTTCCCTCATAGGAACAACGCTTCCAGGAGCCACAGCAGCCAGCAGCACATGCTCACTGCTATATTGCAGGCTACAATCTTTTATAACCTTGATCTATGACACATGACTACTGCCTGCGGGTAAAAATGAGTTTCATTCCTCCTCTCTCACTGTATTTTAACATACTTCCTTGCAGCAAGACTTGCAAAAGCATAAAAAGAAAGCTGAGACAGAACACTGATTCATCTCCACCTGGATTTAGGAATGCCACTAAGGCACTTAATATAGAAATGCCACCCAGAGCTCTCCCTGGACAGGTACTCACGTCCCAAGAGCAATTCAGTCCACCCAAAATCAGCTTCAATAAAAATAACAAAGCCAGAATTACCAATTGTTTGAATTTGACACTAATAAACAACATAATATTGTAATAGATTTTTTTAGACGTATTGACTTTTATTACTTCATGACACATCTGCATTTTTCACAGAATTCTGGATCCCAATTTATACATAAAATTTCCCTCAATCTTTCCATTAAGCCTAATTTAAAAAAAAATCATTATATATCCATGGAACTCAAGGACATTTCTCACTAATGTATGGTTTGACATAGACTATAACTCACAATACTCACAAATTATGTTTATTCAGGGTCTTCAGTAAACATAATGTCAAAAGAAAATCCAAGTTTTCCATATTTGGGTTTCTTTCATAAAAGCAATGATTTAATATCTTAGACACAGAAAGATACTGCAGAAAATAAAACCAGAAGTAGCTCTGTTGTTTTTAACTTAATCATGGCTCACCTTTGAAGGAAGGTGATGAAAAAGAAAGAGGAGGTTCAGAGGTTAGAAACACTGGAGCTTAACACAAACCTGTTTTCTGATCTTCTTCGAAAACCTGTTTGAACAAGACATTGCTTGTGACAAAACCAAGGGGCGATGCACACCAGATCACCCCCTCACGTCAGCTGGAAGCAGCCCGTGTGCTCCCTCACAGCCTCCTGCCACACTGCCAGCATCTTTCAGGTGAAACCCAACACTGCCCTGAAGGACAGGCTTTTGTTAATTCCCACCTTATATCACTCATAACGATACTGTGTAAATGGTAAGCCAGACTCTGCCATCACTTAATTCTGATTACAGCCATTTCATTAAATTAAGGCAGAATCAAGTCATGGCACAGTATGTATAGCTTATCGAGCTGTTTGGGGGGTTAGCCACGTACAGGAAGGAGGGCTTTAGTATCTAGTGTTAAAGCACTAAATCAAATGCTTGGGTTACCTGATGCCATAAAGTCAATAAGAAGAGGGAGGTATCTAATGCAGATGCTCCGATTTCTCTGTGGAACTCCCAACTAAAGAACCTAAGCTAACTTTGAGACCTGAGATTGCATGGCACATGGGACCCCTGGCCCAACACTCAGATGAGTAAACATGGACGCTACTGCTGAAAGTAATTGTGGTTGCAAAACAGGAGGTTTCTTCTAAAAATCAAGATAATGATATTTTGGTGTGTCTGATGCAATTGCTGCTGCTGTTGCATCATGGTGGGGGCTGTACTTCTTTGTGCAGCAGCTATTCCTTTGTCACTGCTCTGCTTTCCTTCCTTCTTCTTACGTATATGACTGAGTGTGTGCTGATCCACAAACCTGAGTAACTTGGAGCTCATGAAAACTGATCACTTCCAGTGCCTGAACTGCCATCATAAATAACTTGGATTTAAACCCTGCTTCAAAGTAACAAGACTGCCAAGTATTAAGCCAGTAATTAATTAGCTGAGTTTAAAGGTAGTCACTTTTTGACATAATAAATTGTAACTAGCGGAAACTGAGGCAAAGTCGACCTCTAGTAAGAGGTATATTATAATGCCATAACTATAACCGTTCAATACAACTCGAGGTGTGACAGTTAAGTATCCCTGAGCAGGTAAATTCAACTATCTGGATTATTTACTGCTGTAGTACGTATCATTTTGGTACTGTCCACATTAATTGCCTTTACTGTGCATACATTTTGTATACAATGAAAACCCGTATTTACAAAATGATTAAGTGATACAAGATCTGTAAGGCCCCTTAAACAGTATAACACTTTCATACCTTATGGTCTGACATATAATTATTTTACTCTATGATTTATTTGTATGCTGTAAACTACAAATATTTAGAAAGTTGTCTTCTGAATTGTGAATAATGGACTACAAGAATCTGGCATTATTGCTATTTTATTCAGGAAGCTACTGTTATGCAGAGCCCTCTCTCACACATGTTGCTCCACTTCTGTGGCTTTACCATTTTGTATTACTGCATCTGCGGCAGCTGAGAGAGAGTCCCATGAAAAGGGATTTATTCTGTTCTATTTCACTTCATTATTTTCTTTGGTGTATAAACCAGCTTGACTCAACTTCCATTCTTATTGCCATTTTTATAGTGCAAAGAAGATGCCTACTCTATCAATCCTCAAGCAGATAGGTAATTTTAACTCACAATTTTATGTTGCTTCTGTTTGAAAAGGCTGCACAAGATTTACTTGGACAAATACAGAATGCCAGCCTGAGCCTCAGGGTTGGATTTCCTTACTGCAAAAACATTACCATTTCAAGAAAAACTACCTACAGAACAACATACACAGCCATGGGATGCACAGTGCCCCTCAATTCATCTTTTCAGAAAACAAAAAAGCCAGCAGAGGCGATGTGAGTTTTCAGACTCAGCAGTACGTCGGAAACCAGCCCAAACTGAAGCTGCCTCTTTGCAGTCCCCAGGAAGCCATTTCCGAGCGTATGCTGCAGCATCGCAGAGCGCATTTGCTTGCAAAATGATATGAAGAATCATATTTGCAATGAGTAAAACTTTAGCTATACTAATATTCTAATACACTGATATTCTAATACACTGTAAAATGACTTCTGAAAGTCATTTTTTGAGTTTTCTCTACGATTGTTGAAAGATAACAGCAAACTACTGGGACATACAAAATACTTTCTCAACTTGTTGCAAAACGCTTATTGATACCTTTCTGCAAAGAATGCTACCTTTTTAAGATTAGTTTTAATGTATTCAAATTATATTCAAATTTCTGTAAGAAAGAGGATTGAATTCTACTAACAGTTTTCAAGTCCTGGGGGAATATGTCCAAAACCTTCTTCATTTTACAGCAGGAAGACCGTATAAATAAGAAAGATAATAGAAAACAATAGACTGAATACTGAATAGGGGCATAGCACATATGCATTATTTACAAGGCAGAAGGTTTAAGTATTACAAAAGTTGAAACCAGCTTTAAAGAAAGGGATATTTGAGATAAGATACTACATGACTCCAATACTAATCTTTTAGGACATCTTGAATTCAAATCCTGTTCAGTAAGAAACGTAGATTGTGGTACATTTATGAACAGTAGTCAAAAACATCTCTTCAATTTTATCTTTAATATAGTTGAAATAGGGAGAAAATCCACTTAAATTAACAGGACTGAAAAAAAGAGTAAAGGCTTGCAGAATCCAACCCTTTTGTTTCTAAAACCTTATTATCAAAATATGGCCACTAAATGAAAAATATCTTGTGAAAAAGACTATCACCGGTTTAAAACATTTGGACCCATTACACTGATTTCCAAGCAGGCACTCTCAAACCCATGTGAAATCTCCAGCGGGCAGGAGACGATTACAGTTTCCACACAGTGAGTCTGAGTCACCATGTTGTTGCAGCACAAGAGCGTTGCTTTGGTGCCTCAAAATGTTTGATCAACCCTGTGGTCTTACAGAAGTTGCAGAGAAGAAGGGATCCTCAGCGCTGCAGAGGATGATGGAAAACCTTTCCTTCATTAAGATGCTAAAAACAAAGTGTCATGATATTACAGACAGGGGAGTGGAGGGGGTGCAAAGTGCTTCCTTGACTCTTCCTAGCAGCACACCAGGAAAAAGAGAGGAACAAAGCAGCAATGCTGAGAAGGCAATACCAAAGGCCAGGTGAGCACCTCTCCCCGCCGGCTCCGTGCGGCAGCCCAGGTGCCCTCTTCCCTCCGCTCTGGGATGCGCCCTTCGAAACGCTCAGCCCACTGCTCACTGCACTTCCTCCTACGAATGTCACCCAATGCAGCTTTCTCCAAGGAAACCAACACAAATCAATAGGATTTGAATTGCTAACACTGAAACATTTTTCTTTTTTGTTGCACTAATTATCATCCTTTGATATGCTTGTTTCAAGCAAGGAATACCTTTCTAAAGATACTGGAACAGACAAGTCTCTATTTTCAAACACTGCTATTCCTACTTCTGGTATAAAAGACCCAACATGTAATCTAACCCAGGAAAGCGCCAGACAACAACCTTCGACACATTAAAGTTTGGTTCATTATTTCATAAACCATCAAATAGAAGGTACTTCTGTTTAAAGAAAATAAATAAGTAAAATAAAAATGCATTCCAGCTTCCTAGTCCTCCAGAAGCCTGCTTAACATAACCATAATGTGCCTCCAGAAGAGAGAAGCTACAGATACCTTCACGCTACAGAGCTTGCTCACACTCTTACCATCTACTACTACAAAATCATTGTGGCTTTTTCTGCCTCTCCACACCATGCCCCAGCCTCGTGAAGATCAGGTTACAGAGAGCAACAAAAAACTACAACAGTGCTGCTGGTGATGCTATATATTATTTATTAAATTAAGACACTGCTGAGCATCTTCACCAGTAAGCAGAACCTCTGAGGTACCATGGGGCAGTACTAGGCAGCGCAGTCCATAGCATAGCTTCTCCTATAGCGTATAGCGGCTTACACAGCGTGCAGCAACTGATAAAGAATCAATGTCTTAGGGAGTGGGCTTTTTGTTCTGCCAGGAATAAAAATAACTTACGGCACTGCTTCAGCACATAGAACCTATAAAATAAGTTGTTACTTTTGGTTGTCATGATATTGTATTTACAAATATCATTTTACAGCTTCTTAACAATTCTTTTAGAACACCATGCCATAATGTATGCCTACTATCGTGAGAATGCCTCCTATCAAATGAATTTTCAGATTTTGATTTTTCACTAATCAAAAATGGGGAAAATCTTGCTTAAGATGTTTTTTTTAAAAAAAATAAATAAAATATCAGTACTCCTTATTAAAAAAAAAACCAACAAAAAAGCAGAATTAACAGATCATTAGGTATTTTTTTTGTGAAGAGCTCATGAAAATCAGTAGCTTTACTAAAAAGATGTCTCTACTTCGTGGACACATAGAGTCCAAGATAACAACATGACATTTGTTACATCCATATATAGTAACATAATGGTAGGTGAGAACACTCATATTTGTGTATGAAGTCCATAAAGGACTAGAAAGAAATCAAGGATATTTGTGTTAACATACACGTTGCTTAACAGCTAGTGTGCCTTCAGTGAAAAACCTTCTGGTCTGTTTTCACTCCATAGGATTAAAAAGATTTTCTTAATTAGTAAGCAAAGTCATAACACTTTTGAGGAAATTCCTGCCATGCTAATATGGAAATCTTTCATTCCCTAAAGAAGAAAATTTTAAGTAGTAAATAAACGCATAAATCCTAGTCATATAATGTAATAAGTGAAAATGTCTAAGATGCAAGGAGACTTGTCCTAGTGTGCACATTAGCCATTTGTTTGAAGGCTGTAAAGCATTTCATCTTTCCCTCCCCTTTTAATGCATATCACACAAGGTAAGTGCTGCTCCTTATGAAATGGCTAGTAGTTTGGGTTGTTGGGGTTTTTTTAAAAATCAAACTCTTCCAGAAGCTTCTTTTCTTTCTTTTCTTAAGATCCTGCTCAGTTTTGGAAAGCAAGGAGCATGATATGATACAAGAACATCTGCAAAACTAGAAAAAAAAAAGACCACCAAACCAGACCCTGTAAAGAAACCCCTATGGTTACCTGCTGCTACAAGCTAACTGCAAATTCCATACATTTGGTTCACAGATTAAAACTTTTGACAAACGTGCAGCGCCCACGTGACTGTTTAATATATATGCTTTAATTCCTTAACAGTATATAGTGTAACAGATGTGCTGAATGAGATTACACAAAGTAAACACTGATTTTGATCCAAATTATGAACTGTACTAGATTAAAAAAATTACCAGTGACACCAAGAAGGCAAGTGCTGTGACACTCTTGTTTATGTGACTACTGCTTTCCCACACGTGGCGCAGGAGACAAAAATAGCAGAGCCCAAACCAGGAATGTTTTTCTGATCAGAAGCCAGACCTGCCCAAAAGCCCGGCAGGGAAGATGGCTCCTTGCACTGCGGCTTCACAGGCTGATGAATCTTCTAGGTCCTACAAAAACTTGACTATAAATCCGCGTTTTCAAACAAAATCTTAATAAACAAAGATCTTCAGCGCTGCCCACCATTACCACACTGCAGTATGAAGTTACCAGTGCTGTAATACAAAGCATATCTTGGCACATGCTAAGCACACACCACGCATACACATGTATCTACAGAGCCGCGAGGGGGGTTGCGAGGCGTATGACCTCCAAGATGGGTTTGTTTCTACCGCCCAAAGGCATCTCATGCCAATTTAGACGCCTACGCTTATGCGACCTGGTGTCTAGCACTCCTGAGGCAGCAGCACTGCCGTAAGGCCTGGATCTTACCAACCCACCCCATGCAGGGTACCTCAAATAACATTAGCTACTCATTTCTGGTAACTCTGCAGAGATCCTTGTTTTTACATAGCTTTTCCACATATGTCCCTGCCACGACTTTTACGCTGTCTGTTATTTCCCCTCCTTCATTTTAGATTTTGCTCTAGCATCTCTTCCTGAACCAACGTTATTTTAGTTTACATTTCATTTGCTTGCAAGTGGCAAGGGAGTGGGGCCAGGAAAAGCAGCGGGTTTTGCTGTTTAAGACACAGCTGTAGATTTTTTCAGGGCCTTTTCCCCTCTTTTTTCTTTCTTTTCTTTGATTTATCTACTCTTCAGCATTTCTTGAATTTGACAATATTTTTCAGGGGTTTATTTCACTTTTCTTCTATTTCATGTGTTGAAAGAAAACAGAAACAGAAGCCCAGCAGGAGACTTCAGAAGCCTGTTTTTCCCAGTGTCACCCAGCCTGGCTTATCTGTAGATATCTTGATCTCTTCCCATTTGCACACAGCTCTCTGCTTTCTACTTACTTCCATTTTCTCTGTATCATTTCTCTTTCTCTTCTCATCAATTCTCTTTCTTTCTCATCATTGTCTCCTGCCACCACCTCATTTAATTCAATTCAATACTCCATTCAGCATATTAGCAGCAACGGAGATAAACAAATAGCCTTTCTCTTAAAAAAAACATGGTACTGTTAACATGAGCTTTAATGGACAATTTAGAGACATTGCACGAACAACGATTACTGACCTTTCTTTTTCTCATGCAACATGTTAATGAAAACGAGCTGTGTGGAGAAACCTTTTCTGGGGTATCAAGACCATTTATGACGATGTATGTAACGTGCATTATATTTAATTGATGCTCCTAGATTTTAAGTTTGCTGCAGAATGGCTGGTTGTTCAAAGCATTCATTATTCATACAGAATACCACACACTGCATTGCAGAACCTGAAAATCTAGATTAATTGCCATATTAGAAATCCTGCTTAGTATGAAGCAAGGGTTGCTGTTCTGGAGGAACAAAAAGGCATTCCTCAGGCTTTCAGCACACATGTTTTTGATATTAGAGCATCTTCCTCAATGGGCTACCTTCTTTTCCTAGGCTCATCCTGAAAATCCTGTTTTCTCTAGCCAGCATAGGAACAACGTCAGAAATAATTAAATTTGCTTCCTCAGCATCATGACACTTCACCAGAAACTCCCAAGATCATCAACTGTTGTCAGCAGTACAAGGTTTAACGGCACCTGAGTACACTGCCACCGGTTTTATGAGAGAGAAAAAAAGATTGCAGGTGAGCACTTCTCAGCCAGACCTACATCGGCTGGCTGTGTTGCACATCAAAGAAAAAAAAAATGTACAAAAACCTTGTTACTATTCCTGCTAATCAAATTCTGTGGCTTGCTGGGGTGTGTGTGCAGACACTGACCTCTACAATGTCATGACTTTCAGGTTACTCATTGATTTCTGGGAATCAAAAATGCAATGCAAATAAGGAATTGCTAGTCAATTAGTTCTTATCAGGAGCTCACAGTCTGTGGCAATGGTATGACATGCGGTTCTGCATAATAATTGGAAACAAGCCTTTTCTAGCCAGGTAACTGTCCTCAAAGGCAAGATGTGTCCCCTTTCCCAAGAACAGATGTAGTCAGCAACATGATTAATGCCTTTGCGTGTGGTACAAGACTGATTTTAACAGCTGTCAGCAATTTCAGATGGTATGGGCAGTCCCTTCCCACTTACCCTGTACATGTGATACCAGTGTAATCATGGTTTCAGTCTGCACACGGAAGGAAAGCTCTTCTTTTTCTCATTATTATTTAATTCCATCACTGCCAGCTAACTGTAATGAAACTATTTGGGGCTTCTTTAAGATGCCTATCATTTACCGTATGTTCATTTAATTTTTAAGAGACAGCTATATCATGCAAGTTGCAATTCTTTGCCTACCAATATATATCATTAAAATGAATATTCATGTGGCACTTCCAGTGGCTTTTCTTACTATCAAACCTACCGGAGTCATTAAAAGGCTTGTCAACATAGCCCACCAGTGCCTCTGGCACTTGTAAATTATGAACTTTAACTCTCTGTGTGCAAGTGCTAATCTCAGCGTAAAATAGAAAAATAAATTACTAGCATCAGTTATCAAAGTTTATCATTTTCATGAGTAAATTGGGATTTTTATAGTACCTCCAGCAGGCACTTAGCTCTATTAGAAGTAACTAATAAGCTACTCTTGACCAGTCCAAACAAACAGAAAACCACTTTAAATACATTATCATTTCTGTTTCTAGATCTCATGAAATTGCCATTAGCAGCAAGCAGATATTCTTACTAATTCCAGAAATATTACCATTTATTATCTTAAATCAGGCAAGGCTTTGCAGAAGAAATTGTATGAAATAAAGGCTCAATTGCCTTCCCTTCTGCGGAGATCCCCCAGTGCAAAGGCCAAGCAAACATCGGTTTGTGTGGGGGAAAAGTGAGAATCAATGGCCAATTAAAGGTCTCTTGATCCAGAGTGTTCCCCCCCTGAGGGAGTTCTTACACAATCAGTGTCCAGGGTAGCATGACCTAAGATAAGACCTTGTGGGACGAAAGGCTGCTGCCACTCCACACCCACCACATTTGGGGTGTCAGGGCACCTGTGGAGGGTGACATGGGGAAGGCGGGATGCTGGTTTGCCTGCCTGATGTGAGCAGCCATAAAGGTAGCCTGGTTAAAAGGGGCAAATTATTGAACAAAAGAAAATGTCTGCTGAAAAATACTGATAGAGAAAATTCCTGCCAGCCTGGGAGTTGTAAGCCTTGAAAACATCCTTGAAAAGTGCAGCTGGCCTCCTTGGAGTACAGCTGGGTACCTAGAAACTGGAGACATCCCCAGATAACACCGATAGGTGCAAAGCCAAGGAAATGCAACAGCAAACTACCACCTGAGAAAGTGAAATACAGTCTGGCAAAGGGGAAAAAAAGTTCTCTCCAAGCACTTCTCGTACATTTCCTTTCCCTAAACAGGTTGAATTTTGCTCAAGTTTTCTAGCAAGCTCTTGAACTCTCATCTGGGACACTTGGCTGACTGCCGGCCCTGTGACAGAGATCATCTTTCATACAATCATATGATAGTCTGGGTTGGAAGGGACCTTTAAAAGTCATCTAGTCCAGCCCCCATTGCAGTAAGCAGGGACATCACCAACTAGATCAGGTCACTCAAAGCCCCATCCAACCTGACCTTGAATGTTTCCAGGGATGGGGCATCCACCACCTCTCTGGGCAACCTGTGTCAGTGTTTCACCACCCTCACCACAAAATATTTCTTACTTATATCTATTCTAAATCGACTCTCTTTTAATTTAAAACCATTACCCCTTGTCCTATTGCTACAGGCCCTTTAAGTACTGGGAGGCAGCAAAGAGGTCTCCCTAGAGCCTCCTCTTCACTAGGCTGAAAAAAACCATCTCTCAGCCTGTCCTCATAGGAGAGGTGTTCCATCCCTCTGGTCATTTTTTTGGCCCTCCTCTAGACTTGTTCCAACAGGTCCATGTCTTTCCTCTGCTGGGGGCTCCAGAGCTGGACACAGTACTCGAGGTGGGGGTCTCACCAGAGCACAGCTAAGGGGGAGGATCACCTCCCTTGACCTGCTGGCCATGCTTCTTTTGATGCAGCCCAGGATACGGGTGGCTTTCTGGGCTGCGAGTGCGCATTGTTGGCTTACATCCAGCTTTTCATCCACGAACACCCCCCAAGTCCTTCTCCTCAGGGCTGCTCTCAATCCATTCTCCACCGAGTCTGTATTGATACTAAGGGTTCCCTGACCAAGGTGCAGGACTTTGGCCTTGGCCTTGTTGAACCTCATGAGGTTCACATGGGTCCACTTCCTGAGCTTGTCCACATCCCTCTGGATGGCATCTTGTCCCTCAGGCATGTCTACCATATCACTCAGCTTGGTGTCATCTGCACACTTGCTGAGGGTGCTCTCAATCAAAGTGAGACTCTGTTACTTTATTGACCCCCCTCTGCACCCACTTCTGGGGTTGATTTGGTTTGTCCTCCCCTCTGGGATGGTTTGGCCCCTTCTGAAATCTGTCTAATTTGCTTGATACCAGTATTATATATCCATATAAGTAATTGATCATAAGTATATCTGCTGTTATATTGTTGATAAGTTTGCTTCACTAATGTGAAGTAGTTTGTAGTAATCTGTAATAGTATATACCTACTTTGTTAGTGCTATATTATTGATTGTTGCTATACTATTGATTGATACTATATTACTGACTGCTGATACTAATTTGTAGTAGTTTGAGAGATATATATTTGCTTTATCAATGTTAGACATACTTGCTAGCGGTGACTTTTTGCAGTGTTTGTGGCATTCTGTAATAAAGTAGAGAAATTCAGAGGATAAAGCCTCCATGTATTACCATATTCTACCCGTGGTCACCATCTGTATACACCTGCAGACCAGGTAACCCTTTAGCTCATTACACTGCCCCACGCCTGTGCCTGCATACAGTGGGGAGGATGGAAGTGGCGCGAACGACCATGCAGCCCCCTTCTCTGCTCAAGGTCTCCCTCCTGCAATAGCACTTTCATAGCACAATCCTACCGAAAAGTGCAGGACAGCTGTCCTAGGTCAAACTGAAAACCTACGGACCCAGACTTCAAAAGAAGTCACAGGCAGGCACTTGAGCAAGGGTAAGAATTTGGAAGCGCAAAGGTTGTTTCCTCCTAACGCCTCAGCAGTTCTCCCTCCACCTAAAACAATGTCTTACGCATGCTCCTGGGACTTTCCACTGCCATCCGTTAGCTCAGCATATAAAGCAAGCTTCTGGGAAGGTTTGTGAAAAGATGGAGGATGCCTTCATTAGTGCTGATGACCTCTGATGCCTCCCTGTTACACGTCTGAACTGGAAGAGTAGAACAATCCAGTGTCAAAGGCCACCTGGTTTTGACTGAAGTCAAACAAAGTTGAGATAACATCACAGTTCTGACTGCTGAATCACTGATTCCTGGGTGTAGGTCTTCTAAAAAGCACTGCTCCATGTCAGAATGAAGATCCAACACGCAAACTCCAGCATTTGCTGACACTTCAATGGACATCTGAATGACAACTTTCACCTAACAGTGCTTTGCATAAAATCTCCTGGGTTTTAGATGGGTAGTAGTTTTCACTGACTCTGCTTTGAGAAAGACAGTCTTTGCATTTGTCACAATATATATTTTTTTTCTCGTTTAATTTGCCACATCCTTAAAAACATGGGGTTTGCACTTCCACCCCCCCCCCATACGTGCCAGATTCCTTTCGCTCTATGCATAAGAGCTCGCTTTAGGAGGCCATTGCTCCTGAAAAGGATCTCTGAGTGCTCACACATTAAATGAGCAACCAAGAGAAACACAGATATCTGTCACTGGCCACCCTGGCCAGAATATTCCCATGCTCTGCAGACACTGTCAAGAAGCAAATTCTTGCTTCATTTCATTTTAGGCATCAAAATAATTTATTCCATGGAGCCAAATTTTTAAAAATATGAGCTCTTGCTGATACTTATTTTTTCTGGAAATGCGGTCTTAGCGTAACACTTGTGTAAAAGCCAAGGACGTCTGAAATCTGGCCCTAGTGCAAAATGCGGTCTTAGCGTAACACTTGTGTAAAAGCCAAGGACGTCTGAAATCTGGCCCTAGTGCACGCCTGTGCCAGATATACATGTTTGTGTACACGTGCCTGCTGAATATTCAACATCTAAAAACCTGGGCACGCAATCTTCCAAAAGGCTGGCAGTAACCCTCCAGGACAGCCATTTATCAGAATAAACAAGGGACCAAACTACAAGTAGGCAGCTAGGAAGTGCTCTGGATTTCCAGCAGTCTATTTTACACAATGCCAGCGCAAATGTCTTTGCTTTCCATTTTGGTCATTGTATCCCTGAACTAAGCAGATGGTACATGAATAGTATGCAAAACACTTTGTCGTGCCGGGCAAGGTACAGTAACACCAGCTGTTCTGGCCTGCTGACCTTGGTGAAGTTCAGATAACATTGAAGGAAAGGTGCATATCATTTTACTTACTTTTTTTTTTTTCCCCCTCCTGAGCCCTCCTTTGGTCTCACTTCTACAAAACAGGAGCTAAAACTAGGAAATTAGACTAATATGCTGTAAATGCAAGAAGTATTCCACATATTTTACCTCGCCCAAATATTAATTTTAATACTTAAAAGATACCAAAATAATGCAACCTGTAGAGGTGCTGCCTCTACAGCCTTATGATTCTTCCCAGGTCTGTGGCCAAATCCCTGTATAGCGCATTAATTCTAACCAGAATTTGGCTACAGATAACTATATAAGCTGAAGCTACCAATAAATTATCACTCTGTTGAACTATGGATGATGGGTTGATAGGAGAATAGGGATGCCTACCTAGCCTTCCTTACACGTCACCTTGAAAGCCAAGCAAAGAACTGTACCCCTGAGTAAGAACTGATCAGACACATGCTTTGCCACCCGTAAGCATCCCTTGCTGGACAAAGAGGGGGAAGCAGACAGAGCCCTTGAGCTGGGTTTTCCAGCCAAAAGCACATGGCAGGTGATGATATACAAACGAAGGGGAGTTAGAAATACTCTATTTCCTGCACCAATATAAAGCTCTCGATTTTGTCTTTGTCCCAAAGACATGCATTCTTCCTAATGTCTTAACTGCTAGAAAGTAAAACAAACTAAAAGTCAGAAACAACAAGAAGCTCGTAAGCATTAACAGCTGGTAAGAACAGTACAAAATTACAACATAAGCCAAAGTTAACGATTAAATTAACCCAAACTTTGGAGGAAATTTATTTCAATCTACATTTCTTAAGCAAGCCTCATGACTTTTCCATACTTCAGGTTGGGTTTAGCATGCACAGCTCACTCCTGCTTCTCTGCATGGGTTGAAGTTGAACTGCTTGCATTTTAGATTGACAGCTAGCTGCGCAGACTCTAGTGTTACGGTTTGCAAACTCTTGCAAAAACAAGGATATTAAATACTTGAGAAATTCAGGTTAATGGGGAGCTCTTTGCAATCAGCACACACTGCACCACAAAGCTGGATTTAGCAAAGTGTTCTCAGTAAATATAGGAAAAAATCTTGCAAGGCCACATGGCTGTTACCAGACAATGTTTCCCCCCTACTTCAAGAAATCTCTGATTCCCGGGTTTAGGGATTTTTTTATAAGAACCAACAAAAAGGTGCTTCTAACACCCCCCTTAGCTCAGGCTCTCCCTCACTGAGCCAGTAAGCCTTCATTAAGCTATCTGAATTACTTTTTAAATTAAGAGAGCAGCACACGTTCCTGCATATGAGAACAATAAGAGGCTTTTGGCAAAGATCCTGCTTGAGTAATTATAATATTTTACATTTTTACACTGCCTTTCATCTGCCTGGGTCCCAGAGTGCTTCACTAAACAGAGGGCCGTGTCCACAACTGCTGCCTCCCCGTCATGTCGCGCTTCCTCGCAAGATGTGCAAAGTCCGACCCACTTTACATATGCAAGTAAAAATGCCACTGTTGACAGTGTACCGAATTAATTTCATTAACATAGAAAGCATAGGAGTAATAAATTCAGGTTAAGGGAACTGGCCTGATCAAATGAAAACTGTTTGGAAACAGGAAAACATTTAAACCAGGCAAACACAGGGAACCTCAAAAGCAATAATCAGCAGATGACACACCTCTCCTAATATCCTCTTGAAAGCAGCGAAGGGTGGGAATAAACACAGTGCCATGCTAATGTTTAAATTGCAGCAATAGCTCCTAAGCAGTATTTTCAAAAGTGTCCAAAAGTTACTTAAGCTGGTGTATAACTAAAATAGCCTCAAAAGCAAAACTGCTTTTTAGCAGTGACGTTGCCTGTGTTTACAGTTAAGGCACTAAAAAACCTGCCACAGGTGGAGATACTCACATCGCGTCCTTTATTACAGTCACATTTGACCATGAAAGTGTTACTCAAACCCAAAGACCACATGCCAGTTCTCCTGATAGCTGCAGGGTCTCCTCTCTCCACAAGCTGATCACACGAAGGAGCGTACCGCTATCGTCACGCTGTCTTTCAAGGGTAAAAACCCGCTCACCCAACCAGGAGAACCACAGATAGCCCATGTCTGGGGACCACCCGCTCACAACAGCGGTAACAAGGGAGCTCAGCAACATCAGCTGAAGGAAAAACACTCCAAACAAAACCACCTCTAGCCGAGAAAGCCCCCACGGCATAAGCACACAGTCCTCACACAATCCCCTGTGAGTCTTCATTTCTGACCAACGAAAGCTGGGAAGACAGAGTGACTCCCACAGCCAAGGTCTCTGCAGAAAAAACAATGCCTGACAGCCCCCCACTCCCCCAGCATCCCAGTGGCACACAAATGACAGCCGGGCTCAGCATGGGGGCATTTTCTCCTGGGCTTTTTGCTATTAAACAGAAAGGATTGTTATTTTGTTAGCACAAAACAACTGCAAAGTGCTTTTTCTTTCCCCGCTCCCCCGCCAAGCACTGCCATCCCTTAGCCCCTGAGCCTTTCTGTGAGTGCAGACTGGTGTGATCCATCAAGGAAATCTGTGATTTTGCCCATTGTGCTCGTTGAGTTGTGAGCAGGGCTATAATGGGAGCCCTGATGGCAGTAATTCACATCGCACCGCTCCGCTGAAGTCCCCGTGTTGTTTTGTCCATTTCAAATAGAAGGGAAGGAAAAATGTCAGCAGCCTTCAATGGTTGCTTCACCTCCTTTTAGACCTTTGGTAAGTGAATGTGTACATCATTATATGCTGAAAAGGCAACGGCACTTCGGTGGCAAGGGAGATGCAGTGATCCACGGGAACTGGCACTGGCACCGGCCACGGCCACTGGGGCCACAGGTCCACCAGCACGAGTGTATGCTCCTCACCCAGCACTTACAGAAACACCAGGAGTTTGAGTCTCAGGAGAGTTGCGCTGGATTTAACCCCAGCCAAACTTCAAAGTTTTTCTTGATTTACACCCATATGGGATGAAAATAACCCCCACCATCTTCAGCTCATTGTAAACAAAAAACCTCTTGAAAGCCTGGCCTAAAATCAAAGTCCCCGAGCCTTTGGGGAGAGGCAATAAATCTCAACCCTTCACAGAATCTTTTTTTCAAATAATTACCAGTTGAGTTTGCATTTCTCATTTAGAAGCTTTCCTTCCAAGTAACTACAAGATTAAAAGAAACATGGCAAAAAGTGTGACGAGACAGAGAAAAATTAATTTCTGCAAGTGAAAAGCATGAAACAATTACAGCAAGAGGACTCACACTCTGCTGAGAGACACCTCACATCCAGTGCTCAATGAGCTAACCGGGAAAGAATATGATTTGCATAGTGTTAAATTAGCAGCATAAATTTATGTTAATCACACCCAGCTGCAAGTATCTCACTTCTTCTCATGTGTTTAGTATAATGAAGTGGTATTGTAAAATATTAAAGATAAACTTGCGTTGCAGAATTTAAAGGTAAATCCGTATTTCCTTGAACTTGCAGCTTGTTCTCAGTTTGGGAACTTTCTTTGGAGGGTTTCAGGAAGGGCAGTCCCTGGCATCTCTTTCTCTCTAGCTTTCCCCACGTCAACCCACTACCAGCCTATTTCTGCAAAGACCTGCTGACTTAGTTCTCAATACACTGGTTTCATCTTGCCAACCTTCCACCACCTTTTGTTAAGGTCCAGATCAAATGCAAATGGCTTTAAAGTTACTTAAAGCCGAAGTTGCCCCCATCAGCTGCTGATGCAGTTAAGCACAGCAGAGTGCCTAACCTGACTGTGGCCGATAGGTCCCATCATAATTTAAAAAAATAATCGATATAAGGGGTTTCTAAATGATTTTCCCCAAAGGTAAGGGTTACTCATGACTTCAGTTTGCATTACGGCAAGTCTATATATTATGGGAATATAGAAATATATTAAGTGCTGATCATAGCAGATGCTTTCTGGTTAGTTCACAGGTTAGTGCTTCACAGGTATTTAGGAAATATTTCTATGTGTAGGTAAAACAGTAATTTTACATTAATATCTGTTATTTTGTTAAGGGAAAATGAGATATCTATAAATCTCTGCATTAGCAAAGCCAGATCATTTGCAGAGGCATATACCACTCCAGACTCAGCATGAAGAAAGCAAATCAAACATAAATAAAAGCAGAAGTTGAGATTCAGGCTTTAAGCCAAAAGAGTATTGCTCAAGTAACAGGCTCGGCAAATTCTAAGATGTTGATTTTAGAGCATGGTGATGGCAACAAAAATGATAATGACTTTAAGGGAATGCTTCATGGTTTTCAATGTCAAATTAAATGAGGATTTAACGCAAAATATTTGTGAGTGAGAGAAGTGGAATCTTCGTATATTTTGTGCACAAATATATAAGTACGTGAGAAAGTCATACATAAAGAAGCTTTTTTGGTATGGGTATTGCATGTGTATGCATTGTCTGTTGATACAAACACAAAACAGATTAGGAAAATCAATACTCAATTCTTTTTCTAGATTTTTATCCACTGTAGTACACAAAAGCAATTTAGGTCTCAGCTGCACCGAAACCTTACTTCAGCACTTCTTAGACGAGTATATTTGTCATTCCCTCTGACAAACAATAGATAACAGGTGGCAAATCAAGACTGTTTTATATTTAGTACATTTTGAAAATGTGAACAAAACACAAAGTTAACAGATAACTTTTAGTGAAAAAAAATCCCCTTAGTCTCTGACGCTAAAAGGAGCAAAAGTCAGAAAGAGCATCAGCCATTATCAACCGTGACCAACCCCACCTGTATTCCAGGAGTCTATGGGCTTTCTAAAAACTTGTTACTAGAAAATGAGAAAGAAAGGCTGACAACATGATTAGCTGCCTGTTCCCCAACCTTGAATAACCACTGGTCCAGATCACTCTGTATGGAGAATGTCACTGCTCCTCTGACGGTGATGTTGACTAGTTTTAGACTAAAGCTATAGAAACAAGAAAGATACGGAGTTTTAAGCCAGTCTGCAGAAAAGAAATGAAAATTAGTTTTAACCACAAAATTTATCAAAAGATTCTGGTAAGAAGCTAAGGGCAAGATAGTTTGGGTGCTGAAATTTGGCTGCACTAAAGTATACCATCTAACTTGAAAAAATTCAGAATGTGACTTTCAAGAGCTAACGTACAAACTAACACTACCAATGCTGAGGGTATCTGCATCTACTATGTCAATTCACCCTTATTTCTACTTACATGCATAAACAGAAATTAATTCACATGACACAATACATTTTAACTTCCAAAATCGTAAAAGCAAGCCTTCCTTTCCAGTTCTCTGGACTTCTGCACTTCCAGGGGGAGTCTGAAAGCATATACAGCAAGACCCAAGCGCAAAGCGATCTGATGTAAGATTATTGTAATACCAAGCTCAGATGTGAAATGTTCAGCTTGCTCCCTTTGGCCACGGCCAGCAAATAGACTCTGCTGGCAGCAGATCCAGGTTAGGATGGAAGTGACTTTAGTCAGCCTTTCCTATAATTTACATTTTTCTTCTCGAGTAATAGTGCCTGCTTCATGCTGGAACAGCAGCCTCTCACGCAGGTCTGTCACTGCAAGGAAGATTATCTGACTGGGCCTTATACCAACTAAGAGTATTTTTTTCCAAAAAGATTTTTTTTTTTAATTGCGTTCACTTTAAATTGTGTTCCCCTTCTATCTTTTGAATGGTGTCAACTACACCAATTGTGCATGTTATATCCAAATAACCAAGTATTCACCTTTCCCTTGTATTGTGCACTCTGATATTTCATCCTTGTCCTGCATCGACGCATTCCTGTCCTCCTCTCTTTTCAGTATTCAGTAGGATGTGTATGAAATTCATGTATTACTGTCTGTTTTGCAGAAGCAGCTGAAATTGTAGCACAATGACAAGAAAATGAGTCACAGCTCCAGGAGAAGGTATCCCCATTGAAAAGCAAGGGCAAGCACACAAACTGGCTGGTACTGAAAGCATGCAGCAAGTCCAAACACATGACTAGAAAGTCAGGTGGGTCATTTTTTCCTTGAATGGAGAGCAAACCCAAGCAGTCCTACTGTAGTATCTGCCTGGTTTCACACACAGATTCAATGAGAAGAAACAGCAAAAGGGAGGATCATGCATTAGAATCCATGAAAAGTTAAAATGAGAAGGAAATTAATGTAGGAGGTGTTTTATAGTCACAAATTCAGGACACAAGGGAAACAATGATAACGAGGCATTCAGTACAGCATTTACAAGACATGCAGATACCTCTAACACCAAGCTGCCATGACCTTCGTCTTAGAGCATTCTGAATGCAGAACACGGTGTTTATTGTTCAGGACCTTGAGCTCACGCTGCTGCGGACTGACACCCAGACCAGCTGGCCGCATTATTCCTGTCCCTCATCAGTTTTGGTAGACACACAGCAATACCTGAGAAAACTTTACTTGTAGTTAGAGGCAACTTTAGGTCTGTTTTGTTTTCCAGTGGTGCAATGGTAATGAATTTATAGGCGAGGGTCTGGCCCATATTTCTGAACTTTAAACAAGACATATGAAAACTACAGCAACTAGTGAAAAAAACAGAATGTTACTGAAACAGCTTTTCTTAATGGATGGGGAACTGAATAAAAGCAAACTGGAGATGACTACAGATTTTTTTCAATATAAAATATCACAGATGAATGAGCATATTTTACATTAAGAATAAGGCTAATGAAACAAAGCTAACAGTGACAAAAGTTATGATTTCAACAATGTTCATTCAGCCAAGCAAAAAATGAGCAATTTCAGGGACATAAATACATGCACCCATTCCTGTCACATGAAAGAGCATGGCAGTTAACATCCAAAACTTAAGTATCACCTTCTGCTGTTATTATTCCTAAAGCACAGTCCCCACTCCTTGTGCTCGGTTTTGAGCTGCACGATTGCAATTGCTGCCTCAGCACTTTTCACTACTCCTTCAAATCCCAGAATATCATGTGTGCTGCCTGTTGGACAACAGACATGCCTGGCTTAGTAAAATTATTCAACTTCCGTCTCCATATCCATAACAAGTAGATCTTCTGCTACAAACACAAGAGCTACACCACCATTATTTCTCTGGTGCCTGTGGTGCTTGAAAGACACCTATGCTATAGAAACTGAACTGAGACTTCTAACATATTTCATGCAAGCCCTCCAACAGTTGTCAAATGGTAATGACTTTTACGGACTGGGAAAGATTAGCTTTTCTCTTTTTATATATTATCTGATTCTCAAGTGAAATACGGTACTGAACACAGCCAATTTCTGCAGAATTCCTTTACTTTCCTCATGGCTAAAGTCATCTGTACCTTTCAACACACTTGAAACACTAAGAATTCACCTTCAGAAATTATTGAATGTCTTTTCAAAATATCCTGACCATAATCCATGTGTGTAATACCCATTCTTAAAAATGTAAAGTACACATGTGAAGGAAGGGAGACTACACCTTGAGACCAGGTATTACACTGCTCCATGAAACTGGAAAGGAAGCTATCACCATTCATATCAAGCGACTGAAGCATGAACATTTTTTTTACATCATACCGACACTACATTAAAGCATGCTTCCAAGCTGCTGGTTTTCTTGAGGGCACTACACCTGTTCGTTTCGTGAGGTTTTAATAGTTGGGATGACAGACACTGAGCTCTGAAAGGTCCTCTTAGACATAATGGAGTTACTCCCTTAAGCTTGTAGTTAGAGGCATATTTTATATGAAGGTGAAATATCATATTACACCCTTTTTTTTTACATTAAGAATAAGTGACTGAAATACATTCGATGCCAATTTAAAGAAAAGATAGTTCATAAATATAATTTTTTTAACAAAAACCCAACACAATAATTTCTCTGTCCTACCTCAGAGGCTGTTTCCTACCTTTCTTCCAGGTAGGAAAAAGAAAGCAATGTACAACTTGGAAAAGTAATATAAATCATCTTCATTACAGAGAACATTGCGTTTGATCCGTACAACATGTAAACCCCACATGATGAACCGATTAACTGGAAACAAAGATGAGACAGATATTATGCTACACAACAGAAACTCGAAGAACTCTTGTAAGGGAGTCTAACAATAAATCTGGGCACGTGTTTTTTTCTATGTCTACGGGACTTCAGTCCTGAAAACTCCCCATTGCTTTCACCAACAAAGCAGCTCAGACCTGTTTATGAAGCTGCCCACAGCCCTAGAGCTCTCACTGTATAACTTGGCTACGTGGTACTGAGATCTCTGATCCTCCTGTGGACCCTCAGCTATACTATTACATGGAATTACTCAAATAAGAGTCAAGTTGGGAAGAGAGTTTGCCATACACTGATTAATTACCAAAATAAAATGAGAATATCTGTGGCTAAAACTATTGGGGGACTTCTACCTCCAGTGTCCCCCAGCACTCAGTCCTCCTGTCCCCTCCTCACTGTGGAAACAGGCAGAGTAACTAAGGATGCCCTGGCTATGTCACTCCTGGGACACCCCAGCTTTCCCACCAGGCAGCCACAGCTGCGTACAAACTGTGGCACTGATCATAAGCCCAAACCACCAGATTCAGGTTCATTTCTTCTGAAGAGGTCATTATTTCTTTTGAGCTGTGAGGGAAAACAGAAAAGGACGAGAACCTCCTGTCTCCAGACTCTTTCTCCAAAGAAAAAGGCAGATCCATCCTTCTATGTCCAGAGAGGTTAAAAAAAAAAAAAAAAAAAGCCTGCTCGTGACCTGTGAAACAAAAAAAAAGGACAAACTGAAGACTATCACAGATCTTTGTTACCTTGTACTCGGTATCAGCTCCAGTGATTTAACTTCATATTCTCTAAACTACAGATTTAATTATTTGTAGTTTAAAAATCAGGTGGACAATGAACCCATTTCATCTTTTATCTGTTAGCCTCATTCACATTCCCATGCCAGAAGCCATCGCAACATATGGTGCACCAAAGAGTAGCAAAAATGTGTTATTTTCACCACTCCCAATGGCAAAGATCTGCTGAAACAAGTGCTTTTGCAAACATTTGACCTTCTAAGCCTGAGGTCTCTTGGAAGGAAATTACCACACTTGAACACCCTAAACATGAATTTTCAATTGACTTATCCAAACACACTGCTCTCTCACTCTTGGTCTTGAATAAAATATACTTAATTTTTAATTGTAAAAGTAAATAACGTAAAAAAGCACATTCTGGAAGTTAATATAAATGACAAAAACATATGCTACACCAGTGTTTATACAGAAGCATAGATCACATTTCTCTAAACACTCTGGTTATTTTCTTTCTAAGCACCGATACAATCCTTTGAATTGGAATAACGTTTCCTGTAACAGAAATACCACAAAATAATCCTACGTAGCTGCTTGGACGGTGGTACCCTGAGGACCAATCCGTCTTGCAAACGCTACACAGCCCACTGAGCATGGGACTGAGAAGACCTGGGCTCTGCGCTTTCAGCCTTGTCACTGCCTACAGCAACTTTTCATAGGAAAGTTTAAAGTTTCCGTGCCCTGTTTTCCACATCTGCAGAATGGGAATAATGACATTTTTCTTTACAAAGCACTTTGTGATCAACAGGTGAAAAGATTACAGTAACACAAGCTTATTTTCTCCAATATGTCAAGCGTTCTCCATGCAACCTCACTTGTATTATTCATGCCTGAAGGATGCGGGAGAAAGATACTTTAGCATTGTGATGATATAATTCTTCTTTGCTGTTCCCTGCTGCTGCTGTAGCATATTTTGTTGACAGTCTCCAGTAAGGCTGGTGTTAAACAAACAGGAACGGTACCTACATCTGCTCGGAGAAGGGTTGCCTAGCAACTGCAATCAAAGGGTCTTTTACCCTCAGCGATCTACTGTAAATTAATAGAAATCTCTCTACAATACTCTAACACCTTGTGTTTTAGTGGCTATATAAATGTTTTGTTATTATTATTACTATTATTATTATTTCGTGGCTAATGTGTTTCACTTTGTGATCTGCTTCAGTCAAGAAACGGAGCAGCCAGAAAAGGTCAGATTATGGAGAACAAAAAGGTTCAGAGACTCGTTTGATGTAGGAATATTCTTTGACAGCTCATTGCGTTTATTTACTATACCCTTTTCTTCTGCCATTTCATAATCTATTCCAGCTGCCCCAATGGGAGCCTGAAGCCATTAGCCTGAATTATCATTCTGAATGCTAATTTCACAAGGTAACACCAAATTGTGAAGCTTTCGATTCCTGTAGCTACTGAGATGCTTTCCCTTTAGAGAGGTTACAGGTCCCTTATCTGTTTGCGTATTAACAGCAATGATTTTCAGTGTGCCTGACATTACAATGTTCATTTATCATACGTGTAATAGCTGTACATCAGAAGATGTGCTGCAGAGTGCATGTCATAACACAAAAAAGAAATTAGTATCCGAGATATTAAACAGGCTACGCAAGCGAGGGAACAAATCAATCAAACATGGAGTACAGAAAGCTGGTAGAAGCTATTCATTAGGTTTTAGGAAGCTCCGTTTCCACCCATATGAAACAGGAGCAGAACTTTGATTTAAAAGGCTTTTACTGAAGATCCCGAACCAAAAATCCTGGAACTTATCAGTGAACTTTAAAGATCCTATACTCTCCCCATCACAAACAAACCTATCGTCGGTAGCAGGAAGGCTCAAGCGGGTTGGTAAAACCCAGCTGTGCCCACATACTGCTTTCCTCCACTGTCCAGACATACTTTTACCAGGTCTGCATCTGAGCCTGAAAACATCCCGGTCCACCAGCCAGCATTTCCTCTTTGTGGCAGCTGCCCTTAGCTCTCCGGCTTCCACACCACGCACACTGACCATGTGTCTTTACATGGTGTGCTATTTTTCAACTTCTTCTGCTGATTCCCTCCCCCACCAAACCTCCATATGTTAATTTCAACAGGGAAAATGGCTTTGCTATCTGCTAGACTCGGGTGTCTCACTGGGTAGCAGCTAGTGGAGCAAGATGTTAAACGGTGACAGAACAACAAAACCAAGCATGAGGAAGCAACAGATAGAAGAATATACCTGTACTTAAACCAAAGCTTACACATGTTATTTTCTGGTTCTGCCTCGAGCACTGTGGGAGTCTGCTGTTTTGTCAAAGTGCTTTGCTTAGCAGAACCCTGTACACCTTCCCTTTCTGCCCACCTGCGAGTGCCCTGTGCTCTGTGCGGTCCAAGATCAAATGCAACTCCAGCAAAAGCAGCTCCTGGATATTCCTGCTGTGCTTTTCTCAGCTTAAAGAGCGAACTTTAATGTAAAAAACATTTTATCCTAGGTCAGGAATTCACACAAAACCAGCACCACTCTAGAATGCAAGATGGATTCTTCCAGAAACTAGGGGAGGCTTGAGCTACGCAGTGACTTCAGTGCAGCACTGCCTGCCCTTACATCAGCTTTCATCCTCAAATACGCACCACACTTGTGCAGCTCCCTCAGTGGAAGAGCTGCAGCATATTCGATGAGGATAACTGCTAACAGACGTGGTTATAATTAAAGAACTACAGATCACAGAAGTCTGATGGAAGATTGTTTAGTAATTGCACAACTCTCTTGAAAATTTACTTCAAAATCATATCTAAATTCTTTAGAGCTGGGGGCTTGTTTGTTTCTTCAAAGAGGCACATTAAATTACTATTTTTTCAATCCAGGAAAAGCGTCTGTGATAATTGCTGACAAAACTCAACTTGAAAATACATTTCTTCACAGATGACTTCTCCAGCCTGGAGAGTCCTAAACTGGTGATTCTCCAGAATGAAAACTGTTCCATAAATTTAATCCTTCTTCTAGGTACCTAATTCAGATCTACTACAGCTTTGTGAATGGAGAGGGAAGACGGGTCCAGATGCGAGAGCACCACTAACCTACAAACCTGCAGTGATGTTCCTTGCTGTTTTCCATTTCATTTCCATTAACTTCTTATTTTGAGGTTTTGTTTCCCCGCACACGCACCCACCGCCCCTTATGCATCATTTAAGATTTCTTTACACTGATTTGATCCACCATTAATCACCACAGCCTGCAAGGTGTTCCCTCTATCATCTATGAGTATGTTGTGCTGCATGCACCCATGATGGACTTCACTAATGACCTCTCTGCTTTGACTGAACTGACTAATCCACCTTTTAATTTTATCTTTCAAGAAACAGATTATGCTCTTACTTTATGGGAATTTAATTCCTTTGAGAGCCTTTAATCGGAGACTTCCCTTGTCCACACATGTGCTGAGACCATCAGGGAATTCCACTGATTTCTGAAGCACTTCTTTTTACAAATGCTGTGTTGGTTCTTCTTCCATATGGCCTACAAATTCCCATAAATTATGGCCCACATGCCCATAAATTTCACTATTTACTACAGTTCCTATCCACTTCCTCTGAAATAATGGTTTGTGATTTACCTTGGAACTATTTTTTTTTTATTATATTATTTTTTTTAACCAGCATGCCATCAGCATCATGAAGTCACAAGGTAACAAACTGGTTTTAAACATGTGGTTGCCTAGAATTTTTGGCTATTTCTTCACATTCTTAGTAATGATTTTTTGCTAATTCTGCTTACCGGATCCACACCATCTACCAGCTGTTCAAATTGAAGCAGGTCTTTCCTGTAAATGAGAATGAGTTGGAGCTAATGCCTTCTAGCACGTTTTTCAAAACACTAAAGAAAATTTTGCACAGAATGGTCCCACATCAGCTAGATATATCTTATTTATGTAGTTCTTTTACAAAGACATATGCATAAACATGAAAGTCAAAAGCTCAGAACTGATGGAGAGTCTTCTACTGAGCTAAAAACTAATACTAATAACAAATCAATTATGGCAAAGACACAAGGTAGCATTAATACCTTGGAAAGATGCTTTTTGTTCTTTGATCTAACGTAAAAGAGTAGCAGAAACAGTTCCATGGCACGCAATCCAACTGAAACAGAATTCTACAAGTTACTCATCCCCACAGAAAAATTAGTAAATATTTACTTGTCTCTGTTGCCAGCCCTACCAGACTCTGTCTTCTCCCCTGAGGCAGGACTGCAACTTGGTGTACGTCTCTCAGGAGCTCACGGAAGGAACGAGCAGGTACTGACGCTTCCTGCTGCGGGCAGGCAGGTAACAACAGATAGATGCTGGGTTTTACACCTCCGAAACAGTGTGCCATCACATCTGGGATGGTCAAAGGACGATCACAATGTGAGACTGGCCAAGAGCAAACTACTACACACGTGCACAGCAAGAGAAAATGGGACAAAGTTGAAACTTGGAGGGTGTCTTGGTGGCAACACAGCTTCTGAAGGGTTTTACTGGTCTAGTAACACTTAGTACATGTGCTGACTCAGAGCTGCGCTCAGAAGTGAAATCTAGCCCTTCCCTTTGCAAGAAATACATTCAGAGACCTAAGTCTGTTTAATGAGTACTAATTTGTTCATGGAACTGACAGCTGAATTTCCTCTTCAATCTACATTATATCGCACGTCACTTTTGTTGGTTTCTGGGGAAAACAGGGGGGGAAAAGCAGCCCTTATTTAAAAACAAAAAACAATTCATGATGAGATTGACATGAAAGAAAGTTGTTTCTCATCAGTAATTGCTTCCCCCCTGGGCTTGACAGTGTTTACAAATGAAAGATTTTTCTTCATATATGACTTGACCTATCATGAATTACAGCTGCTGCTACCAATTCCACTCCTCCCTGCACACAGAAAAAAAGGCTTGCTATCTCAATTTTATACTGTAATTAAATATTTTCTGGTAGCATGTTATTTATTCTTCCTCACCTGCAGCTCTCCTGGCATTCATACATATCCAAATATTAGCAGGCAATTAAAAAACTGTTATTAACAATATTAATATCCTAAGAGCTTGTTTGATGTGAGACAGACACAGGCAGGATTGAACTGCTTGACTGCGAGGAACAGATTTTAATTTTTTTTTTCTATCTGTACATTATCTAGCACGTTGCAGTCTTTGTCCACAATCAAGGCTCTTCAGCAGTCCAGACAGAAATATGAAAAAGTGAAAGATGAGCCAAATTTATCACTGATCTCCTTTGACCAGTATAGAAGTACTAAAGAGTGAGGCAAAGTATTAAAAATAGAACAGGAATAATTTTGTTATTCTACATTTTTATGGATGTTTTGCTCTTATGAAAAACCAAAACATTCAGAATAAGCTACAGTTTTCTACCTAAACCAACTTCAAAGATAAGTAGGGCCTGTTGCACTAGAAGGAAAGCCAAGATCAAACAAAACAAGAACTCCATATTTCAGACATTCAGATCTAATTATCTGTATGATTCTTTCAAAATCCAAAGGTTTTTTTTCTTACTCTACATATCATGTACCCTGATTCCACCACAGCATAATTTAGTGCAGCCCCTGGAAATCACTGTGTGTTGGTACCAACTGAGAATTTGGCCAAGGAGCTAAAAACAAACAAAAACAAACAAACAAAAAAACCCCAACAAAACAAAACAAGGTATTCACCCACCAAGCCAGCTTGGTGTGCTTCAGAGCTGCTCAGTAAAACCCCTTCAACTGCAATCCTCAGTTGCCACGCTTATCACTTAACAACTTTATGACAGTCAATTTGCCATTTTGCATCTTGCTCTGTATTTCACGTGAGCTCCTGCATGAAACAGGCCACAGGTAGCACCCCCACCTCCCTTCTCTGCTCCCCCAAACAGCAACGGGGGTAGGGGGGCTGCCCACCCCTTTATGTGCTCGGAAGCCAAGGATCAGGCAGCCCTCCAGTATTTCTCAGTCAGGAAGGCCACCGGAGCTCAGAGTCCCAGGGGGTGACCAGCATGGGTAGAATGGATGAGGAGCAGACCCTGATGGACACAGGAGCAGGAAGAGCAGGCAGAACTGAGAGGGGATCCATTTTGTTTAATGTTTTGCTCAAATAATATTGATGAGCAAACGCATCCGCTGAAAAGGATTTGGGTGCAACCGGGATCTCTTCTTACAGAGCTGATGGCGGTGGCCCCCCATGATCACCCTGTGTTGCCTGGGTGCTGGCAGCCCTGGGGGGCAGCAGGAGCGCCCAGCCCCCAGTACATCTCGGCAGGCACATGCAAAGCTTTGCAATAATTTCAGGTACGCACGTTCCCAAAAATCATTTGCTGATGTAACAAACCAAGTTTAAAAAGGCATTAATATATAGATCAACAACAAACTCTTTAGAGGCTCCACAAGCAAAACGCCTGGAACTGTCAATAAGCATTTTGCTTTGCTATAGACAATATGATTTGGCCTTATGTGCCCAGTGCACTAATGAAAAATAAATTGTATACTGCATAACGATTAGTACACACTAATGTACTCACATTTGGTTGCTAAACTATTTTTATCCAACAAGCCAGAGATTTTCTCATTTTGTTAACCCGTGAGAGTGCCTTGGCAAAGGTAACTAACCTGGGGTTGAAATGCATCCTAAAGCCAGGATCTGCAAAACACCTTATTTCTCACTTAACGTTAATTTAAACCTAATCTATTTGGTTTTAAGGCCCTCTGATACATGCTATAAATATATTGAATATATGGAAAATAATAAAATTTTGCAAAGAGCATTTTATAGGCATCCCATAGCAGCGCAAATTTCATCAACTTCAGTTAAAATATATAAATGAAAATATGCATTTTGTGTCCAACATTTAAACTAATGTAGATCATGTAGTGTGATGTCATTAAGACACTAATTAGCGCTCCTGACAAATGGTGAATTTTCAATTTAAAGTACAGAAAATATTTTCATTTATTCACTACCCTTACTACTCTCTTTTTCAGAAATAAAGTTACATGCATTTTTGTCTAATTTTTTCCCCTCAACAGAAGAAATAAATTAACACCACCAGGAAAATGGGATTTTACAATGAGTTAGTATTTATCACACTAAACCACTAAGACTTCTTGCTCAGCTGGAACCATGCACATTCCCAGATGGTGTATTGGATTATAATTTCACAAAATGAGTTTACTCTCTCAACAGTTTCTCTTGCAGTTTCCTCTGAAATGTCATCTAAATATTTCCAGTCTCTGTTCCTGCTCCCTGTGGATTTGGAGTCTCCCCTATCTTTTCTATATGGTATTATTTTATTTTGTTAACATGGAATAATTATATGTAGGAATTATGCTACTTAGATATTTCTGTAGGACTTTCATTTTTTACTGCTTCATTATAATATTTATATTAAGCTCTTTACAAGTCATCTTTTTTCTTCTTAATCCAATCCTTTTCACACGGTTCCTTTTCCTTGTACCTGGTATCTTTAATAACCAAACTATGCCCTGTCATATTTTTTTCATGGTTCTTTCGGAATGACAATGAAAAGTAAAAAAAAAATTCTATGCTGACACCTAGGTGATCCAAGATTTAATCAATATTAGCAAAATATTATATCTCAGGTTATTCAACAGCTATAAATACACCAGCTGTGAAGCAGATGAAATCCCTCCCCTACAAAAGAGCCGCACAAAGCCTAGGAAGACACCTGCATTTCTGCCTTAAGGATAGAGCAACTGGGTGCCCAGCAGCACAGGGTCAGATACCGACCCTGGCCCTGCTGGATTTTGGCGCTGAGTGCCAGCCACAGAGCTGGGAGATGCTGGCTGACACCATTTGCTTCCACCATGCGAGATGCTGCCACAGCCGTTCGGCATGCTGGCGGCTGGGGGCTGAGGAGGAGGGTTGGCCAAGCATCTGTCCCTGCATCAGATTGACTCATCTAGATGGAAATAGAGCATTAAAGAAGTTTGTCACTCAGTGGTCCATTCACCAGTCTGGCACCTGCAATCACCACTTCTAGAACAGCGATGACTGGAATGTGGCAACAGGGCAGGCACCCTCCCACCTAGAGGTGCTCCTCAGCACCTTAGAAGGAGGAATATAACCTGCCTTCCTGGGCACGGGTGGCATCCCAGGACACTGGTGAACGAAAGGAACAGCGCTGTGCTTGGAAAGGTGGGGTTTTTTCCCTAGCCGTTCCTTGGTAACTTGTGTTTACCTTCTAACCACGCAAGAAAAGTATTTGGAGACCTGTGCAAAGCCTATGCCTTGCCAGCTGCGCTCCCCGGCAGGGGTGCACACAGGTGACGGCAGCACCCTATCCTGAGGACACACAGCAATCGGACAGCAAAGGCCATTTCTGAAGCTGGAGGAGAGGCCTGGTTTAAGCAATATTCCAGAGGAAGCCAAGGGAGAAACGGTGTGGCAGCCTCCCACCAGTGGAGAGTGGGGCTCACGGCCACGCTGGGGCAGCACCCCAGCACCAGAGTTACCGCAGGATCTGCAGCGCTGCCGGCAGGCAGCAACAGCCAGAGTCTAGAGAGCGCTCATGTCTACCCCCAGTCACATGAGAAACCCGGCACCGACTGGATTCATGAAATATGAGCGAGGGGGGCACCCCCATTAACCTTTCTGAACAGAAATTTCTCCTCGGAGGGATCACCCGCAGAACTCTCCCATCTGAAGCTCATGAGGCAGAGAGAAACCTGCTGATGTGTTCTGTTCTAGAGGTGAAATGGAGCATGTTTCCTCACCTTACCTGGACTCAAATATATCAGACACCCCTCAAAAAAAATTAGTTTTATAGCTAAATTAGCAGGCTACGTTGCTCAGAGCATAACACAATGTAACAAGAGGGCTTTATTTGTCTTCAGGGCTTGTCAGTAGCATTATATAATCCAGCAGCCAAGGACTTACATTAACCTCCCTTTGTTCTAAAACAAAGGCTTCTCGCCGAGTTATTGATTTTGTTTGTACAACTGGAAGGAAGCTCATGGGCACTCTTTGGTGGTGGGACCTTACAGTTCTAATTAGGTCATCATCTCCTGGTAAATTGGAATGTGGCTTGTTTTCTTAAAATCTGGTATTTTTTGCACATGTAAGAAGTTTAAAAATGGCATTATTTAGTGAGTACAAACATTCAACACATCTCAAAAAACATTTGAGCCAGATAATATGATTAACACGGCAGTTACAGTGTTGCAGTGACACCTTTGCTGCTCTAGACCTCTTAAAATAGTCCATTTTTGTAATTTGCATGGATGGTGAAATGAACCACAATTTCTGAGAAGCATCATTCTTGTTCCCAAGAGATAAGCAATGAAGTGAACGCAGCCATATACTCTCAAACTAATTCTGCTAAGGGAACGCAAGCAAATTTGACATCAAGCTAAGCCTCTCGTGGTTTACTCACTGTGAGGATGCCTACTGCTTCTAGCCACACAGGGAACGTCTAAGTTGCTCAGTCAAACATCATTACCGATTAACGATGGACTGACTCACACTTAAAAGTTTGTTTGGCTTTTACTGTCAAACTTCTGCAACACCTCAGATGGTTTAGTATGCACTACATATTAGAGACTAAGAAAAAAAAAATTAAGGATATACAATCATAACAAAAATTAACCATTAAGCAATAATTACTGTAATATCTAATGTCCAAAACATACCTGGACATGGAAATGAGAAAATAAGGTCACAATATTTAAACTAATACAGACTCACTATGTGCTGCTCTTGGAAAATCCTGCACACAGCTGAGCTACTTCGCTTGTCATCAGACTTGACACACTGCAAAGCACCTAGAATGCAGCAATGTTTTGAAGAGGAGCTGTGCTCGCTTTCCACCTTACCAGAGCTCTGGCAACTCCTCTGTAAGATTCATCCATCACTTCATCTTTTCAGCATTTTACTCTCTTTACTTACTGAAACAGGTAAATTTTCATTAGAAGTCTAATGAAGAAAAATATTAAAATGTGTTTGAAATTCTGAGATTTGGTGCTTAGTAAAAATATACAAATTTACAAATCAGTAAACAGATAAAGCTGCTTATTAACTAAAAAGCTTTTAGTAGTAACTTTTTAGTTAATAGGTGGAGTTCTTTAGGATTTTTGGTTTTCCTCACGCATTTCATGCGTCCTAGGATGACAGATTTTACTAGCGATAGTTCAATTCATGAAAGCTGCATATTTGAACTAGTATGCATGTATATATTTATACATCTATATACACTTGTAAGATACATATGTATGCCTATACACACACATACACATGCACACATTTCCTATATATAAACAAATACATTTATATTTACATATATATACACACTCCTTCAGAGACCCAAATGCATTACAGCATTTAAGCAAGAGGAGACAGGATATATATGGATTTGTAGATCTGAAGATCAGTCACTGATCTGGCAAGTGAGTTCTTTTTCTCTGGCTGTTTGTGAACATATGTTCTCCTTGGATGCCAGTCACATGTGGGACTATATCACAAACACACATGCACAAAGTAATGCATCATTCACAGATTACAGATATTTCATATCTAAACATTTCTGGAACAGGACTGAACCCAAAACATTAATACTACAGGAAAGTTCAGTGGAGAGGCAATTAACGGTAAGAGTTTTGGTTTCTGTAAGACAGAAAGTCCTGTCTAGTCTATTCACTTCAAGCGCAACGTGGATGCTGCACACAGCACTGACCACCCCATGAGAGGCAAGTTGTTGGGGTTTTTTTTTGGTTCACCCTGAATGGAGTAGGGCAAACAGGTAACATTCAGACACGTAGCTGCATCAGCATATGGACATTCATCAAAGTAATGAGTTAAGAGAGTTAAGAGTTCAGAGAAAGAGCACTTTCTGGTATTATCTTCCTTCAATCACTGATCAAAACCAATAGCTCTTTATCAGACAGCCGACCCTTACACAACTTTGGCTGCCCACAGATTGCAAGCATGCTTTTTCTCTCATTATTTCTCTAAAATATTACTTTTTCTTTACCCTCCAGGCCTCGCTCTACCTCAGCATTTTACATTTCTTCCTATATTGTTCTTTCTACCAGGAAAAATTTGATTACATCTTCCTTTGATGTTCAGTTTTCTTTAAATAATGCCTGGGTTTTTTTGGCTCTTGATTCTTGATTTTGCCATTTCCATGAATTGTGAATTCAGAGATGCATGAACAACTTTCACTTGATAGACTGTGTATTATGTTACCTCTCACTTCCCTCTGTTATCTTACATGTTGTCAAATCAGACTTCACATTATGTCAAAGCTACTCTTTCTGAATGGTTAATTTTGCACTGAAAGTTGCACAGATGGGCAATTATTTTAAGGCTTGAATACCTGCCAACAATTGTAGTGGCATAAAGCTGATCCCCAAAGCCCACACAACCACAGAGAACACCAAAAACAGAAGACAACATTGAATGTAGATTATACCGATTTTTATGGATGGCAGAGTTGAAATGAAAATTTTCCACAATATTAAAAAAGCCTTCAATCACTACAAGTATATACTTGGGTATATATGTGTATGCAAAATTGCACATTTTAAATCCACAAAGAATAACTAGAGAGAACCAAACCAACTTTAAGAATAAAGGGAGTTTATTTATGTATTTTAAGAGAAGCATACTACTCAAGGGAAGAGTAGGGTAACCATCCTCTAAAGTCCTACATATTTTTATCTATAAAAATGAATAAAATATAAACATTACTCTTTAAAAAGAAATGTCACTTCAAGAAGTGGGAAGTCGGTCACTTTCCAGGTCCTGTAGGTTGGCAGCAGAATGGCCAGTGACTAGTAATTCCTCTGTTAACTACCTGTTACCCATACACTAAAACTGGGACAAGAAATATGGAGCACTTCACATAAGCTACCGAAACAACCTCCATGCACTGTGGCTGCCTCCTGCTGCCAGCGCACGTTGGTTCTGCATCCTGCTACCGTTACTGCTGCTGCTGGCGCTGCAACATGGCCCCTGCAGAACAGCCCAAGACAGAACCAAGGTCCAAAGAAATCACCTGGTTTACATCTACATCCACCATGGACAATAACACAGAGACAAGAGCCTACCTACGTATACAAAGTAAGTCGTACAGCACCCAGCCAAGCCTGGCCCTGGTAAAAATCACCAGCTGCCTCCCCCCTCTCACCCTAAAAGCCCCACAGAGTTCTTTACCAACTTTCCAAAATTCTTAAGCAAACCACCAAAAGCTCCTAAACATGTACATTGAGAATTATGACTTCTTGATTCACACAGGATGAAACAAAACTGTATTATAAGGATAAAACAAGACAGCAATCTACATCAGGCTCTCAACAGAAAGCATTGCCATGAAGTGGTCCATGCTTCAAGGTCCTCAGGGAGAAGTCTTTGATTTCCTGAAGAATCATTTACAAGGAGACACAAACATTTTATTCCAAACCCATCAATAATTAAAGAAGTTAATAATTAAATACATGAGTCAGTCTTGTCTGAAAAGAAAATTTAGAAACTGTTGCAAGCACTTCTTCAATGACATTGACTTTCTTAAGCATAGAACCGACTTCCCTCCTCTTTTTGGTGGATCACTCCAAACTGAGTGATCCTAAACAGGGAAAAATTGAGCATATGATGTTCCCAGCAGAGCCAGAAAAGGCTGGGTGCTGAGCCACAAGTTTCTGAGGGACCGTTCATGTTACCAGGGCTTTCATGCATATTCTAATAGTCAACACCACCAAGTGTCATCTCCATAAAATACACATTAGTGTATTTTAGTATAAAATAAATATTTAGTATATTTACACAACCCCAGGGCTGGTCATGTGTCCATGTATGAACACACAGTTTCACGTGCCTGAAATCAATGTCAGGATTTCCTCAAAATTCTGTGGCAGACATTTTGCAAACATGACCTGCTTGATAATGAAGTAGAACATTAAAAGACTGCTTACAATCTTTTTTTTTTAACCCCAAATGACAGAAGACCAACCCATTTTGAACACCTACATTATTATGGAGAAGTCTGTGAGAGAATTTGGGTTTTGTAGGGAAACAAGTAACAAGAGAGAGTCTGTAGGTAAGGCCACATATTCTCCAAATTCATAGAAAAGAAGGAGAAAAGGAAAGAGAATCATATGTGGAAAAAATAAACATGAAATAAAACTATTTTAAAATCAGGAAAATGCTTGAAATAATAGCAGAATTTGTTCTGTTCAGAAATTTGTACAGTTTGCCTGAACTCTTTTTCCCTTTTATTTTATTTATTTATTTAGTATATTTAGAGCACTTCACATAAGCTACCGAAACAACCTCCATGCACTGTGGCTGCCTCCTGCTGCCAGCGCACGTTGGTTCTGCATCCTGCTACCGTTACTGCTGCTGCTGGCGCTGCAACATGGCCCCTGCAGAACAGCCCAAGACAGAACCAAGGTCAAAAGAAATCACCAAGTTTTACGTATATACGTAGTATATACGACTTTGTATACTTAGGTAGGCTCTTGTCTCTGTGTTATTGTCCATGTAGGTGTTCAAAATGGGTTGGTCTTCTGTCATTTGGGGTTAAAAAAAAAGATTGTAAGCAGTCTTTTCATGTTCTACTTCATTATCAAGCAGGTCATGTTTGCAAAATGTCTGCCACAGAATTTTGAGGAAATCCTGACATTGATTTCAGGCACGTGAAACTGTGTGCTCATACATGGACACATGACCAGCCCTGGAGTTGTGTAAAGATTCTTCTTGACATTAGCATCCTACTAACCAAGTATGGCACCTGAGTAAAGAAGAAAGCAATAAGAAAGTGAAGGGACACACCGGAACATGTCAGTTAGCCATTTATGATTAACAAGGCCAACCATAACAATGTGCTCCAGTGCTAAGTTTTAAAATTTCATGCCAATCAAGTAATTAAAATCTGCTGCCGCAATAGAAACTGACTTCATAAACCACACGTGGCTCTGATTTCAGAGCATGCAATTATTAAAGATGTTGGGTAGCTGCTGCAAAGACAACTTATTTCCAATAGGAGTAGAGTTAATTAACCTCTGGCTTTCCAAAAAACATTAAGAATAAGGAACAACCTTCCAGACTGGGGTGATCTGGCTACGTGCTAAAACCAGTTTATTGAAGCAGCTTACCTATTTAACATCACAGGAGGTACAAAAGCACGTTTGATACTTCACAGGGGAAGGACAGACTGCTCCTGTTGCTCATGGCTACTGCCCCCAAGCACAGTCCCCAGCCTTGAGCGACCCTATTAATGGTGGTGTCAGTCAGTGTGCAGAGGGAGGGAACACTATACATCCTGCAGAACCATGAGCTCTGTGAATTAATTTACACAACAGACAGCAAAATGAACAGTAGTCAGCATAGGTGGCATGAGAAAAAGCAGTGTACCACAGGGGAAATCAGGCATGTGACAGAACTAAAAAAATTTCATCAGGAATTAATGGGAACTTTTCTACTGCTCCCATTCAAATCAGCGCAGAGGGGCTCCCTGAGCAGATTGCCAACAGGATAGTGTCGGCCTTACAACTAGGTGACTGCTAATTGCTACCTGGACAGAGAAAGATTCTCCATTATTTTAGTACTTGAAAGAGACCTGGGTTGGCAACCTGCATATAATTAGTTTCCTAACAAGAGAAAGGATTTCAGATATAGGGTGCCTGAGGAGGAGAGAGAAAAGAGGGTTCACTATTTTTTTGTTGCTGTTGTTCATTTTTTAGTTCTCTTTTCTCTCTGGTGACCTCCCCCTTATTTTCCTATGCTGTAAGGAAGAAATGATCATTAATGGCATAATCCATGTTATTATTCATTACCATTGCTTTTCTTACGTTAACCTATCCTAGCTTGTTGACGTCCACAATTCAGAGAGACTCACTATATATAAACATATATGTATACAAATTGCCACAACAACTTTCCTGTAGAAGAAAACTACTACTACAGCTGACTGAAAATTTTCCATTAAAACCATTTTCTACTATGTCTTTGAAGGCAATGTGCTTTTGCTAAATATTATTGACTAATTTAAAATAACACTCAAAGTGTTTTTTTCTTAAATCAAAATATTTCACAGCAACGTGAAAATTGTTGTAAATTATATTTGACTTTTCTCACTCATGAATGTTCCCAATATTCATTCATATCATCATAGCAGACGTCCACTGATAGCCCAGAATGACAAGATACCACAATCACTTGATTATTTCCGTTGACTACTTAGACTGTACAACATCAAGCGTGCCATGAACTGCTATACTACCTTTGTGGCACTAATAATCTAAAAAAGAATGTCAAAATTAATTTGGTGTTGAAGCAAAATTAAAATTTTCTCTAAATTTTCTCTAAAAGCTGAATATTACTTTTTTCTTTTTTATCTCCAGTTTCCAGCGAGTTCTGGAAATATTTCAGTTTTGCAAATGTGAAATCAACGCAAAGTGCCTTCTCCCTCTTCTCTTATGATGCTTCTTCAGCTTCCCTCAATCACCAGAGCAGAGCCCTCCATGGCTCCACCAGCACCTTACCCCATCTCATACAGGCCCTGTCCAGCCCTTTAGGAAAAGCAAAGCACCAGCCCCACAGCACCTCTTCTCTCTCTTTCTCAAGACAAGGGCTGACATAAGAGAATTATCCTTCGCATCTGTATGCAGGCACACAAGGCAAGTGTGGAAATAACTCCTGGGCTTCTCCAACACAACATCAAAAATATTTTACCACATACTCTAAACAACTAATGTCACTTAACCATGAAAGTCCTCTTGGAGAATGCTAGAGAAGTAAGAATAAGGGTAAGGTTTGGGATAAATAGCTATTATCATATTTTACAACCAATTGCTTATAGGCCTCTCTGGTCTAGTGGAGATTTCAGTGTTTTTCAAACCTCAGAAATCCTCCAAGACTCCATTTCATAACGCCTTAAGTAACTCCAGGAGTTGTTACGCTCTACTAGCACTGAACAAAAAAAGAAAAAAAAACCCAAACAAACAAAAAAAAAAGGAGAGAAGAAAATAAAGATTCATAGAAAAAGCAAAATAATAATAATAATAAAAAAATTACATGGCAATGAAACCCGAATGACAAGGGGGAAAACTGCTGGCCTACCAACATTTTGCTGTCCCCTATTTCACCTCCCCGGATGGCAAGAAGCCTTTGGCCTACTGTGCCAAGAACTGAATGGAAAAAAAGTTTCTGCCAAATCCCAGCACCTGTAAAATCCAAGACAAAATTGCAGAACTGGGATCTAAGTCTGTACTGGTTGTCAATGGTCTTAGACACAGATAGCATAAAATTCTAAGAGCTTTGGTCTGAGAAAGCGGCTATGGTAGCGTATCTCCATATGAGAGTTTCCAGTCAGCTTTGGCAAGTTTTTCCTGTATAACATATGCAAGCTCATCTATCACATTAAAGTTTTGAATTAATGACACAACAACATTTTATAAAGGAGACAAAATCCACTTCATCTTCCATCTTTGCTGGCAAAAGTTGTCTTTTCTAATTTAAGCCCTTCAATCAGTGATCAGGAACTAGGCTGCCAAGTTCCACATAAGTGCCAACAGATCAGCGACACAGCTATCTTATCTTTTATCATTGCCCCTGAAGTTTCCACCAATGCATACTTTTTCTTCAGACCAGTTAAAAACAAACAAACAAAAAAAAAAAAACCCCAAAAAAAGCCCTGATTTTTTTCTTTCCTTTATCTCATAAGAAGAGAAAGTTGCTAAAAATCATACTCTCCTGCAATGAATGAAACAGTGAATGCAGAAAGATACTTCAAAGCCAAAGCGCACATGTGAAAGAAACAGCATTTCTTTTCCTTTCTAAAAGCGCAACATTTCTTTCTAAACACTGTACACAAGTGGGGCTTTTAGGCTTTTAGGCTCCTTGCATGTTCATTTAACGGCCAGTCAGCTCACTCCTGCTTTGGCTATCTCTAGAGGGGAAAACGGATTCCCATTAACAATTCTCAGGCTGGGAGAAAGCTCTGACCTATGCGCAGGGCTTAGCAAGGTCTGCTTTCTCTGCAACAGCTACAGATGGGGCAATCCTCAAGAGGCTTGTTCCTGCTGTTCTCTTCTGATGAAGGAACATTTTGCATCTCCTCTGCTTTTTCTTACCCAAAATACAGCTCTCATCAGTAACCACAGGAAAGAGACATCTAACTTTTTTTAATGTTCGGCTTTTTCTCCAAGCACAAGGCCAGAACATGAGGATTGAATCCAGTAAAGTTTAATGGTGAAGGTGACAACACTATGTAATTCCTCTCGGTAAAAATTAGCAAGGTACTAGGAAAAAAAAGTCAAGAAAATTCTTGGGAGTGTGGAAGGTGGGGGTGTGGGAAATGGGGTCTTATACAGAGACATTCCATGATCTTTAAAATATAATCTGAACCATGAAGATAAACAGAGCCCTCCACTACCATCACCACTTGCTCACACGAAAGCTAAACCCTTGTGTACAGTTCTGATCCACTATCAGCCCAACATAACACCGATGTTAACAGTGCTCCTCTGATTACATTTGTATTATGGGAAATAAGGGTGCAAATTTTGCCTTAAAGAATTACTAGATATGCTGCTGTTTCTGTAACACATATAGTTTGTTTGGGGCATGTATTTTTTTCCCCTTTTTATGTCCTTAAAAGAACAATCTTTCCTTCTCATGGGGTAGAATCTAGAAAGGCTTCCTTTTAACAGAAGAGACTGAATTATCTCCTATAAATATCATTTCTACTACATCTACATGAGCTAAGGTAATAGCTATAATAGAAGAGACAATGAAAAATAATGGATGAGCTTATTTTAAGTACAGGAGGCTTTGTCTTACTGGTTATAGCCAGAGGATGCCATAAAATAAAATAATCCTTTAAAAATGCCAGTCAACAAAAGTAGTCAATAGACATCATGATAAGGACTTGCTAATCAATAGTGATAAGTCAGTACAATTTAACTAACAGATGTTTCCTCAGCGACTGTTTTTGTAATACCTGACTCAATAGTATAAACACATCAGGCCAATGCTGTAAATAAGAAAGCTGCTTAGTGGATTACAAGGCAGCAGGATGAAGAAAGTATGGGAAGCACCATACTACTCCTTACTGCTCATGTCAAAATCTGTCCTATGTTTTGCAGAAGAGAGATGTGCAGTAATGCTGGAGCATATAATTATTTTAAAAGGTATAAAAATAGAGTATTTAGAAAAAAATGCACTTATTTTAGAAGAATTGTACCTGCTTAGTAAAAACAAGCCTTCCCTAACTGGAAAACAAATGGTAGGAAAAAATAAAAAAGTGTAACGTTGAAAATTATGGTTACTAAAGGTGAAACATGAAATGTGTACGCTCATGAGATTGCTATGTTGTACAAAAAGGAGTAATTACAGGCAAGCATCTGGAGTACCTGGAAAACTAACAGTATATTCTACGTGTATTTTATGGCTCAAGTTTAGCCATTACATGAAGTTTTCAAGCTTTATTCAACATACAGTGCAGATAATGAGCACTTTACCTGAACAAGACCTCCCGAGGGACAGTCCTGACTACCAAAGCCTTATTTTTACACAAGGGGGAAGGACACGTGGAAAACCAACACTCCTTGTCAAAAGCAGCTGAACACTGCAGCACGCTGACATGCTTTCAGAGGGTGCAGAAGAATGTCAGCTCCTGCAGAAAGAGGACATCTGAGTAACTCCTGCTTTGATTTCTTTAACAAAAGGGGAAGAGAAAAAATAAGAAAGGAAGAGTTATTTACTAGACATTTGCTTCAAATAAATTGAACTGAAATGGAAACACACTCAGGTTGATTATTTTTTTTTTTTAAGCAAATTCAAATACCTTCACAGCAGAAACCTTATCTGTGTGTACAGATTTCAGCAAGCAAAAACTTTTTTGTTAGGTATAATAAGCTCAGGCTGCAAGAACAAGCCTTCTTTGCCTTTGACAAATGCCGCTGTTCCTTCCTCCCCTCCATTCCCACATAGTGCTGTAGAGGATCCCCACCACTGTGCCCATACCACCTATCTCTTTAGGCTCACCTTGATTTCGCTGGCCTATTCTTGTTTCTCTCTAAATCCCTCACGTTTTGTTTCCCAGATTGCCAATGCTAGTAAGGTCCTTTGCTTATTTGTTGAATTTTCAAATCTGCGCTTTCCTATATACCTGAAGGAGCAGCATTTCACTTTCTAGGGTTTTGCTATCACCACATAACACACTGACCACTGTCTCAGTGCACTTCTCAAAGGACAGGATGGGCCACAAGTATCCTCAGCTGTTCCCTTTCTCCCAAGCACAATTCAATTAATATTATTTATTTATTTATTTATTCCGGATTAGGTGGATTTTAAGCTTCTAACACAAGAAATCTGTTTTTAAAGCCTGCTCCCTTTAAAGCATCAAATCAAATTCAAGGTCTTGGGGCCAGATGCAGGCAAGGATTTCAGCTTGTTGCTGCTGATTTAAGATACTTAAGTGCTGTCACAAACCCAGCAGGTTTTAATACCTGCATAACTTCACTGCCAAAACAGAGAATACCTCTGATTTCTCAGGCACCTAAAAAGTTAGGAAGGGGTTTGCTGCAGTGCTAGTTTTCAAAATGTTAATTAGACATCTATTTTCAACCTGGACATTTGGGACAATCAAGGGCACAGGTTCTAGGCACAGAAGTTATCACTTACTCTCCAAAATGAAGGCCATGGTCAACCTTCCTGACACGGCCAAGCCTTAAGCACTAACGGAGAGGCCTGTCTGTGCACCAGCCATAGAGCTCTGCGGGAGACTGTTCCTTACAAATTTATGAACACCATCAGCATCCCTGCCTTCAGAGGGCAAGAAACACTTATCCAATTTGCCTTACCCCCTAAAGCCACAGCACAAAATAAACACTTGAAGCCCCTTCAAATAAAATAAAGCCCCTCAAAGTACACCTGCCTCTCTGGAAAAGTTGAAAGAGCACATCGCATTAGCGAGGGTATTAGTTGCCTGAAGCAAGATTAGTTAACTAAATTGAGAGCCACATGAGATGCTCTGTGCATCTAAAACAACCTCGGAGGCTGGCCGACATGATACAGACACAGGACCTGACAGAAACCAGCGACTGCAGGCTAGGTGGGACACTCAAAACCATCACAAGTGGCAGTGGACACAGGCTCACACTGCAGCATCTGGCCCTTAGCATGTTACTCGCATTTTTAAGTGCTGCACCAACAGGAAATTAAGAACCTGTGAAGCAAAAGAAGGGCTCTGTACTAAGGCTGTCATCCCTTACCTCCTGTGCAGCGGGAGGGTTACGTTTGAAAGAGATCTCTAACATGGACGGACATCTGTGCTTTGTGTCTGGCTGCTCTGGTCACAGAAATCCAGATTTGTTGGATGTTTTAATGGCTTTTTATAACAGTATAGCCATGCTTCAGACACTGACTCCACTATATACCTATAACAGATCTGAACCATGTAAATATGAATACAAACACAACCAAAAGTTATTTTTTCTTTTATTTCATCATAACAGCCTCCTAGATGTCTCCCTAAAATCAGACGCTGAGGAGCTGAGACCAGGACAGGTGATGTTTCCTGGTCTCTCAGTCCCTGCAAATATGCACATGTTGGGTGCAGCAGAGGAGATAAGGCAACTCTTCAGATGCATTATAAATTACTCCGGAGTAACAAGACACGGATGAAAGAAAATTCCTCTAAAACTTAAACAGATGTGTAAAGATACCCTTTATAATATTCTAGTCATAATACCTTCTGCATTTTAATACTCCCACAGTTAAATGAAGAGACAACTCTTTCATCACACCGTTGACAACTGAAGGTGCTTCATGAATGACAATTTTTCAAAAAAACATGAATTATATCTAAAACACAATATACTCCAAATCCCAAAAATATTCACGGACTTCTCACTGCTGACATTTATATTTTTTTTAAAAAAAAGATTTCTAAAACCAGTTCCTATGATTCCCTGTGATAGGAGAGAAAACAAAGTCAATTGAGAAGTGTTGACCCTTCTTGTTGGTTGGTTTGTTTGTTTTGGGGGTGCTACACAGTGGTGTTGACTGGATTTTAGTCAATTCAATATAACTTTACTATGGCAACAGTTGCATTGCTTCATACCATGCAGTCTTGTACGAAAAAATAAAACCAGCACCACCTCCTCCTATCCCCGCACTTTGATCTTTTTGGAGGTGGACTTAAAAGCCTCTGCTTCCCAAATTTCCATGCTAGTGAGCCTATGCATATAAGATTTCCACCTGACTGAGAAGATTTTTCCTGTTTACAATTAATCTAGTAAAAGCATTTTGCTTTGAAAGCTCCTTTGTGCTACACAGCACATTCAGTAGTTCGGGGGTTAATGCATGAAATGGATCACTGGGCTGAAAATAAAAATCACCGTTAAAAAAATGTGATACCAGGAGAATTAGGCACCACATAATATTGTAACCACTGAGAATTCTCAACAGTAAAATAAAGCCTTGTACTCCCAGCATTTTCATTAGTTTTCCAGTAGCGCTGGACGCAGTGTGAATTACAATGAGCTAGAAAGCAGTGGTTGCTCTCTTTAAAGAACATGCACTCTATACGGGGAAGTCATTTCGTCAAATCATACTGTGCTGGTTATTGGTTTGTATATGCTGGTATGCATTTTAGCACTTTGAAATGATATTTCTCTCCATTACTGTATGCTGCATATAGCCTGCAAAACAATATGTGTTTAGCAGCTCTCAAAATGAACCTCATTGTAAGGTAAATATTTGTTTAGAAGTCTGCACAGTGATAGAAACCTGTAGAAAGAGCATTCTGCACAAAATCTTTCAACTGGGAGGACGTTTTTTAAGTCTGGGCAGGAGGTAGTGTGTTTTCATTATAACAACTGCAGAAGATAACGTTAAGAAGATGACTAAAAGCCAGAACAGGAAAAAAATTCAGGTTGATGTAAGATTGTAACACAGAAGGTTGTTCTGCTGGTAGTTAGATATTCACCAGAAGAAAGAAAAGAGGAAAAAAAAAAAGAAACCAACCAACCAAAACCTAAAATAAACTGATTTGGGGCAAGCAGAGCATGCACATGTTGTAGTTTAATCCCAGCCCAGCCCAAACCAGTACAGTATCACAATGCCATCAATCATCTTGGAAAATAGAAAAACAAGCTTTGTGTACAGAACTAGTAAATTCCCTGAACTCACTGCTTACATAGCTCTTTAAGAATTAAGCATATCATGTACATTTGAAGGAAGATTTGAGTTGCACCATTAGTGAGCACTGCTAAGAGTAAGTCTCCCTTTTCTTCATTCCCTCCCATCAGGTATTAATACACATCAGTAAGATCCACCCTGAGCCTTCTCTTCTCCAGGCTCAACAAGACCAGCTCTGTAAACCTCTCCTCCTTTGACTGGTGCTCAAGTCCCTTAATTATCTTCATGGCCCTACACTGGGCCTGCTCCAGTAAGTCCATATCCTTCATTGACCGGGGAACCCCAATCTGGCCAAAGTACTGCAGATGTGGCCTCACCAGTGCTGCAGGGGGAGGAACTGTCCAACAGTTGGACTTGATGATCTTCAAGGTGTTTTCCAAGCTACACGATTCCATGAAGGATTACCTCCCACAACCTGACAGTGACACTCTTCCTAATGAGGCTCAGGATGCCATTGGCCTCCTTTCCCATGAGGGTGCATTGGTGTGTCATGGGCAGTTTGCTGTCCACCAGGATCTCCAGGTCCATTTCTACAGGACTGCTTCCCAGCCCATCAGCCCCCAGCCTATATTGGTGCTTGAGGTTGTTCATCCCAGAGGACCGGACTGTGCCTTTGCCTTTGTTGAACTTCATGCAGTTCCTGTTGGCCCATTTCTCCAGCCTGGCAAGGTCCCCCTGAATGGCAGCACAACCATCTGATATGTGAGCCACTCCTCCCAGTCCTGTATCATCATACTGGTTTCGGCTGGGATGGAGTTAACTTTCTTCTTGGTAGCTAGTCCAGCGCTGTGCTTTGGCTCTGATGTGAGAACAATGCTGGTAACGCACTGATGGTTTTAGTTGCTGCTGGGTGATGTTTATGCTGAGTCAAGGATTTTTTGGTTTCTTGGGCTTTGCCAGAGAGAGGGCTGGAGGGGCACAAGAAACTGGGAGGGGACACAGCCAGGACAGGTGACCTGAACCAGCCAAAGAGGTATTCCACGCCACGGGACATCATGCTTGGTATATAAACCTGGGGGGTTAGCTGGGGGTGGGCATCGTTCTTGGGGACTGGCTGGGCATCGGTCAGCAGGTGGTGAGCAGATGTCCTGTGCATCACTTGCTTTCCTTTCTCCCTTTTCCTTTGGATTTTATCCTTTTCCCCACCTTTCCATTATAACCATTGTTGTTGTTATTATTATTAACTTTTCATTCTGTTTAAATTATTAAATTGCTCTTATCTCAACCCTCAGGTTTTACATTTGTTATTATGTCCTTTTTATTCTGTTTAAGTTATTAAATTGTTTTTATCTCAACCCTCGAGTCTTACATTCCTTTCCAATTCTCCTCCCCACCCCTCCGGGCTGGGGGGAGTGAGCAAGCAGCTGCGTGGTACTTGGTGGCCAGCTGGGGTTAAACCACCATCATCTGCAGACTTGCCCTCCATCTTTTCCTTCAACCCTGTACCCTAAAATAAGCAGTGAAGATTCCTGACTCCAGCCGCAGCCACAGCGCTGTGTCCGAGCTGCTCGGCTCCCGGGCATGGCCTCCCTGCCCAGACACGGCCACACAGCTGTCCTGCTCCTGGGCCCCGAGCCACCATTCCTGCCCAAACTGCACAGCTCACCATGCCACCAGCGTGCATCACCTTAACCTGCAACACGAGACATAAACTACTGACGTTATCAACATTTTGCCTAACTGCTCATACACCCTCCAGTCAACTGTACTCGCTTTCAAACTTTTAACATTGCTCCAGCACTGTCTCATTATCCACCTTCTTTTGATGTGGCACTGCCTCATTCTCAGTTAAAGTGAAGGGGGTTTTGTTTGTCTTGGTTTTTATTGTTAAGAAAATGAAGTAAACCCATATGATATTTTTCCTGTGATGCTTAAAGGGAAAGACTTGTCTTTAACCAGCTATGCTAATAAAAGAAAACTCTAAAGCATGCAATTAGCAAGCATTAAAGCTTTTTTCCCTAACAAACGATCTGATATTGTTCTCTTGAGGGTTCTTTCTTCTTTCCCCCCCCCCCCAAATGCAAACAGCAAGCTGTTTACAAAGTCATTAAGATGAAATATTTACTGAAGAAAAATAAATAAATTTCAACAAGTAATAATCAGATCTGGTGCTGTTTTCTGCTGTAGAGCACGTACTTTTGGATACCAAATCTTTGCTGGACTTCAGTGGCAACGACAGGACAGGAGTAGAATGTAGAACATGCCCACACGTGCTGTCTTCACAGGGATCACTGAAGTCATGCAGCCCCCCGAGCAAGGGACAAGTGGGGATGGGTGAGGCAGGGAACGGCCACCATATGATCTATGCTACAGTTTACTCCCAAAATCACCAGTTAAACCATTAGTGGTTTCACATCATGACATAAAAATCATCCCATCATTAATAAAGGTTTATCACATCATGAAATAAAGATCTGCTGCAGTTAAACCACTGGGTTTACCATAGCAGATCTCTGTTTCATGAGGAAGACTCACGCGAATGAAGCTATCTCTCATAAGCGGACTGGCTGGACCCAACAAGGAGATGACAACCCATCCATAAGGTTTGACCCACCTCTCAGAGGCTGGAGAGCCCAAGGCACTCCCTGTTTGGCTGATGGTGCAAAGCCTGGTTCCAAGGCCCTCGCTCACATGGATTCACTGGCATCCCTGGTGTTACAGGCAGCCCCCACCACAGCCCCTGCCTCCGCCTGGCACTCCCCAACCTCACGCAAATATGATAAATGTGAGACCTCCATCCTCCTGCCAAAGTCATTCAGAACCCACCGATGGGTTTAAAACACTTCTGGAGAAAGAAGCAGCAACGGGGAGAGATTAAACAAAGCTTTGTCTTCCTAACAAATCTGGCTAAAATCAGCCAAACCACAGCAAAATAAGGACCGAGGAGGTAGCCATAGCTGACACGCTAATAACAGATTCTCTCTGAGATGACAGAAATCCAGCACACAGAAAAAAGCAATCCTGACGAACTAACAGCCTACTACATCTTACTGCAGCTGCTCTTCACACCTCAGAGTAACAATTTTAAGACCTTATCCCACAACTCTCTGTGCAGAGCTACGGCAGTGTCACAGTGCCACAGAACTCCAGCACAGCAGGCCACGTGAGGAACACTTTTTCCTTGGAACGCCCGAGGACTGCAGGGCAGAAACAAGTGTGACAACTGCCACATTTCAAATGCACGTTTAAAAGCTCGGCTGCCCTGGAGCGAGGCATGGCAGGAGGGCAGAGCTACACTGGGTTTTTTTCAGGCCAGGCAGCCAAACATGCTGCATTCCCACAGAGAATCACAGCAGGACTGTGTAACTGGATTGGGTTTGCACGGTGAGGTTTGGGGTGGGGGGTGGGCGGGGGGGTGTCTATAGTGGTGGCTTCTGTGAGAAGCTGCCAGAAGCTTCCCCTGTGTCTAACAGAGGCAATGCCAGGCAGGGCCAAGACAGAGCTCATCAGTAACAGTGGTAGCACCTCTGGGATAACATATTTTAAAAGGGGGGGGGGGGGGGGGGCGGAACAAACTGGGAGCAGCAATTGCAACTGGAGAGAGGGGGTGGGAACGTGTGAGAGCAGCAGCCCTGCAGCCCCCAGGTCAGGGCAGACAGAGGCAGGAGCTGCTCCAGGTGCCGGAGCAGAGGTTCCCCTGCAGTCCGTGGTGAGGACCATGGTGAGGCAGGCTGTGCCCCCAGCCGGGGGGGGTTCATGATGGAGCAGGTCCCCACCCCCAGCCCATGGAGGACCCCACACCCGAGCAGGGGGATGCCCGAAGGAGACTGTGACCCTGCGGGAAGCCCATGCCGCAGCAAGCTCCTGGCAGGGCCTGTGGCCCCATGGGCAGAGGAGCCCAGGCTGGAGGGTTACTGGCCAGGCTTGTGACCCCACGGGGGACCCTGCTGGAGCAGGCTGTTCCTGAGGGACTGCACCCCACGGGGGACCCACGCTGGAGCAGGCTGTTCCTGAGGGACTGCACCCCATGGGGGACCCACGCTGGAGCAGGCTGTTCCTGAGGGACTGCACCCCACGGGGGACCCACGCTGGAGCAGGCTGCTCCTGAGGGACTGCACCCCACGGGGGACCCACGCTGGAGCAGGCTGCTCCTGAGGGACTGCACCCCACGGGAGGGATCCATGCTGGACAGTGCATGGAGAACAGCAGCCCATGGGAAGGGCTGGTGTGTTGGAGAGGTTTATGGAGGACTGTCTGCCATGGGAGGGACCCCAGGCTGGAGCAGGGGAAGGGTGTGAGGAGGAAGAAGCAGCAGAGACAACGCGATGAGCTGACCACAGCCCCCATTCCCCATCCCCCTGCGCTGTTCAGGGGGAAGAGGGAGAGAAATTAGGAGTGAAGTTGAGTCCAGGAAGAAGGGAGGGATGTGGGGGGGGAAGTATTCTTAAGATTTGGGTTTATTTCTCATTACCCTACTCTGATCTGATTGGTCATCAATTAAAGTAATTTCCCCAAGTCAGGTCTATTTTGCCCATGATGGTAAGTGCTGAGTGATCTCTCCCTGTCCTTATCTTGACCCATGAGCCTTTCATTGTATTTTCTCTCCCCTGTCCAGCTGAGGAGGGGGAGCGACAGAGCTGTGCTGGTGGGCAGCTGGCATCCAGCTAGCATCAACCCACCACAGTAACACGGTACCAGTTGTGCAGTATGTCCCCAAAAGCAACACGGCACCTCCTCCAGACGCAAAGGCAGCCCACAGCATCCCTAGTGATCCCTAAAAATCAGGAGCTAAAACCTCAGTCCTTGTCCCACCTGGAAGACCAATCAGTTCACCACCTGTAAAGAACTCGAGCCCAGCCTTAAGTAGCAAAAGACTTATGGACTGACTTTTTTGTGTGTTAGCATTGCCTATTACAGAAAAAAAATAATAAGCAATAATTTATGTCGAATTTAGTGAACCACTCAAAAAGGTTAGTTTATCAATTACAAAAGAAGAGACATTCATTAACTGCATGACACAGAAAACTTCTCATTTCCAATTAAAAAAACATTGCTAGGACTTCATGAGTTTTTCAACAAGTGTTAGGAATTTTAAAAGTGCATATTAAGGTAATCTGTTAAGAGTACTTATTATGTTTTTCCAGGTGTTTAGTGTGATTGGAGTACTACACATTTGCATAACTTTTGGATTTTCTAGACATTAAGAGAGAAGCAAACATAAAGAGAAGCCTGTGATTTATCAAGTGGTTTTTCAGGAAGGAAGAGTAATTTTCCTTTACAAGCCATCTGTACAGTTCACCATGTAAATAATTCTCTGTTCAAGACAACAGAATCATATTTTACTTGTGGGTTTAAGATACACAGCACATTCCCATCCCACCTCAATTCTGTTCCACCACCAGAGGACTCATTAAGAGCCATCAATTAACACAACAGCTACACTAGCAGGCAGAATAATGAAAGGACATTTACAACTAAAAAATTTTCTTTTCCTCCTATAATTTTAATTTCATTTCAGGGGGAAGTGGACAACATATTTGTATACAGTTTATGGATGTTTCTACCACAAGGCTTCTAGTAAAGAAAAATTGTGATCACCTTCCTATGGCACCTTACTAAATCTCCTGAGTCTTTATTTATTTATACAGAATCCATCACTGTAAAGTCTAGGAGCACAAACAGATTAAATATGCTCCCTGCATGCATCCAGGCTGCTGTCATTGACATTGCCCAGGAAAGAAACTGTAGTTTCTATTTTCTCTTTTAACCCTTCAAGCCTAGTTCAGCTTCCCTGCTGTGCTCAAGTTTTCCTTCCTAAGACGAAACCACTGAGCACCAATCACAGACCAACTGATGGATGCTTGAGCTGTGGAGAACACACCTAAGCTTCAAACCTTTGCTTTTCTTAGCACCTTGATACACGGTGATGGGAAGACAGAAAACTCCCCCCAAAAATTGCTTGAAAAAGAAAATAAAAACAGTTTACTGTTTGTAAAATGCAAATATATCCTTTTTTTCCAAATACAGTCATCTGCTTTCTCCTGCAATTTCCTTGGCATGGGTGCCCTCTACCAAAGCGTTTGTGCTTGATACACTAGGCTTCCAACCCAAAGCAGTGCAGTTTCAACACTGCCAGCCCAGCACCACCTTGACACAAACAGAGCAGCCCAGGAGATCATGAACCCATGGAAGCAAAAAGAAGAAAAGACAGCTTTCCATGGAATTCTTCTGCCTAGGGTATGAATTAGTATGTTGATAAAGCAGTGGGATCAGACTCCTTTCCATCATTTTTCAGTGTTACAGGGAAATTCAGTGATATGATAAATTGTCTTCTGTGGGCATTTATTTTTCACAGATAAACACTAAAAACCTCATCCCTTTCAATAACCAGGCAAGAAATTGCCTAATAATTAGGTAGTGCAATTTACAGTTTAATAGCCTATGGGATTTAGGGTTTCCACCTTCTCTGAGGCTGTCACACCTGTGCCCTTTTAGCATTACATAGTAGCTTAGTGTTCTCATTAGAGTCCGGAGATTAATATTAATGAGAGAGATTCTCACTTGAGGCACACTAACTTACATGACTTTAATTTAAATTTTTGAGTGCAACTTAGAATGAGAATTTACCTTTGTTACTATTATTTTTAAGAGCTTTCAGTTTCTTTCCTATATCAAATGATACCAGAAATAATTCAGCCTCTAATAAAGCCATAAAAATAGTAATTGATTCCATACAACAACAGAACTGCTATTAAAAGGAGATTTCAGAGTCTGTAATCCTTTTCTCTTTCAGGACAGATGAGTTGGTTTTGATTCAGACAGGCAAGCCTTGAATAAGTAAAGCATTTGTAAATACAGGGGTTGAAGAAGCATACCACTTAAGATTATCAGAATTGCTAATTCAGGCAGTCTTGTAAAAGGATTGCGATTACACAGTAAAAAATATTTTTTCCTGTTATCTACAGAGAGCAGATAGAATCTAGCTTTGCAGAATGGGGTTCTGACTGTCTCACAGGGAAGGAATTACGCTGCAATTTCAGATTTTAAATTTCAGTCATCTTTCAGGGATTCTCCAGGAACCAAATATAATACAGCAAAATTTGCTCTGCTGAGAAGAAAAATCCATTGCAGAGTACTAGCGTATTAATGATATAAATACCTCTGTGTATAGCAATACTTCGATTGCTGAATCCAAACATGCAGATCAAACGCAGAGGGACATTTGAACATTTGAATACTGCCTCTGCACAAAATTAAGGGGCTCTGTTTCTTGGGGGCTGCACTGGGTTTTTAGTCACAAGATACAAGAAAGCAGGCTTGTGCAATCACAGAGCCCAACAGATCTCCTCCAAGGAACTCACAAGTTTTCTGGCCAATTTTAGCTTAATCTGACAACAGAACAGTGGTCTGGAAGACATCGTATTTCAGCAAGTTACAGGAAAATTAAAGGCTGGGTAAAACAAGAGAAATATAAAAAATTGTCCCTCTAAGGGAACATCAGAAGAATGACAGCTCACTGTCCTACTGAAAGTTGTTCTAAGCTGGATTCTTAAAGTCAATATATCACAGGGTGCTGCCAGCCTAAAAATGCTGGCATTTCCCAGCTCCTTCCATGCATTACAATTCAGAAAAAGAAGAAAAAAAGAAAAAAAGGGAGGGGGAAAAATAAAATAAAAATAAAAAAAACCACTCAGAAAATTGCCTAAGCTTGCTCTGAAAACATTTCTTTTTTTATCTGGTTCACCAGACTAGCTCCTTAATGTAATTAAGGCTCCTAGATAGGGGGAGATGTCAGCTAACTGTAAGTTGCATTTTTATGTATTTTTTTGTAATAGCCCAAGCTCAATTTTTTTCCATCCTGCATGGGCTTCTATATTTTGCAAAAAGTAAATATGTCAAATATCTTTAAAAGCCTATGGTAATTTTGCAAATAGCTTCATTATTGGCAAAGGCGACAGGATACAGCAGCTGACACGGTACCTGCTCTGAACGCGGGTGAGTGCACTACCACTGTAGCTATACTGGATTGTTTTGCATTATGCCCCAGTGGAGGCACAATGAAAAATTAGCTGTTCCACATTACAAATTACCTTGTTCGCAGCTACAGCAGGTAATGGCATTTCAAGGTGCACTTTCAGCATAGGAGGGCAGGGAGAAAAAAATAAAATAGGTACTTAGCCTGTATGGCTCACTTTCTCTAGATTTCCTGGTAACATTTGCAAATAATTCAGATTTGCTCTCTTACTTTGCAAAATAATAAAACTACTTAAGATCTACTGAGCAGTTTAGTTTTCTAGTTCCATTTCCTGCACATTTCACCACACACATCAGAGGCTCTGTACAGACAGCACGCCAGCTAGGGCAGGCTTTCCTCGGGGGATACATGGAAGCAAAAGGGACACTAAAGCAGGCTGGCCGTGAGCTGCCTGCAGGAAGGGGGTTTGAAGGAAAGCCCTCCAAAGAGATACCCACAGCCCCACAGGAGTCTGTGCCTTCCCAGGGTGGCCCCAGGTCTGAGGATGCTGGCCCCATGTTCCCTTCCACAGTCTGCCTCTGTCCCAGGGAGCAGCAGCCTAAGAGCAACCTGTAGCTGTCACCGAAGGCTAAATAAACTTAATCCCCTTCGCTCTTCCCTCGTAACCTACTATTATTTGTTGTATATCACTTTTATTAGGACTGCTATTAACTGCAATTTTCTGTCTGCTTTGCTTCAGATCATTGCTTTTGAAATCCCCTCCAAGGGATGAGGCCAAACAGAGAGGCGTGACCCCAGGAGCATCCCTCACCACACACTCGGCACACTCCTCAATCTTACACGACAAATCCATGCAAAATCTTCCAAAAACCTAACTGGTGTGTTTTATCCCATGTTCATTATACTAAACATTCACATTCCAGCCATATTCCTTCATTACTTCCACCTCTTTCCTTCATAAATATTATTAGACAGGATTTAAGTCTAAGCTAGTGAGTACTCCTGGTTACGTAGAGAAGCGCAAAACTAATGTTAATCCTCATAGCATTATCTATACTCTTGTTTATTGATACAGCTTCAGGCAGTTTAACATACAGTCCTCACCCACCTCACAATACAGAGCAGCCTAGGAGTATCATGTGTCCAAGGCATTGTAAAATCAGGCACTGTAAAACATATTTGCAAAATATCTCCCTATTGGGGAAAAAAAAATAAAAAACCTGTTCCCAGCCATTTCTATTTCATTTTGATTCTGCCACAGAAAAAGCATTTGGCCACTTGAACATATGACAATTACTTATTCTTCACTCTCATTTACAATTTGATTGTGATGGCTCTAAGGAAACATGAGAGATGAAATAAAAATACAAAGCCTGTATGCATGCATAAGTTAAGGGTTTAGTCTTCCTATTATCAAGAGACAAGCATTTGCATAGTCAGGGAGATTAAACCTAAATTCACTTTTTGTTTTGTCTAACCAACTCTTAGTTACAAAGTGCTTCAAACAAAAGCAAAACAACAACAACAAAAAAACAAACAAACAAAAAAAAACCCAAACCCCACAATATTATTTTGGTACTCCAGTAAGTAACATGTGAAGTGCATCCTCTTCTCAGGGTTGTTACGCCCAAGCTCCTGTAACATCCCCTCATTAAAGACAGGGGCAGACAGCTATCCTTGCCTCTTGCACACTTGTCACATGCCACGACTAAATTACCACATGCTAAATTTGTTCAGATTCACAAGACATGGCCACTGCTGAGAGCTTTGCTCCCTCCACCCCAGCCCGCGAAGGCACAGCCATACGGCTGAAGGAGCACAGCATCGACACAGCTCAGCGCAGGAGGAACACGGTGAGAACACAGCCAGGAAAGCAAGGGGCAGCAGTGTGGGATGGGAGCAGGGAGGGAGGGAAAGGAACAGTCAGGATAACAAGGACGGTCATCGTTATGGAATAAGCTTTGACAGGACATGAATGACGGAAAAGAGGAGAGAAACAGAACTGTACGGGGGGGGGGGGGGGGGGGGGGGGGTTGGTGTGGGCAAAGGATGGCAGAATTCTAAGATCCCAAAGACAGAATTAGAATTAGGGGATCAAAACATTAGCAGAGGCTTGATAACAGAACGAGAAGGTGAAGAACACACAGCTTTCAATATTGTACAATTGCATTCACATGTGAAAAGGGAAATGGGAGAGCACAAAAGACAAGAGACATGAAGATGCAGAAAGACAGAGACAAAGGAGGAGAGGGGAAAGCACTGCAGCAGTGAAGGAGAAAAAAAACAAAACACCAGCTTCTAATGGTCACAGGTAGCAACACTTAGAAATTTCCTCATTTAAAGAAAATACCCAGGCACTTTGCTTTCTATGCTGACAGTAGTTTGGCATCAACATGGTTTAAAACTACCAACTCAAAAAATATGCTGCAGTATCATATGGGAAGTCTTCTGCACTGGAGTTTCATTCTCAAAAATCCATGAGTTAATAGGAACAGGCTTGGACAAATCTCACAATATTTGCAGCATGCCTGGTAGCATTAAACATGCACATGGAGGCAGCTTTGGCAGCTTCCTTCCTGAAACCTCTGTCAAAACCATTGCTTCCCCAGGTTTCTAAAACCCTGCAGCAGCTCCCTGGTCCCAGAGAGCTCCAGCTGGCACCTAGAAGCCAGGAAATACAAGTTTCTATGAGCATGGACCTTGCACCTCCACAACCAACAAGACAGTTAAAAAACCTAGAGAAACTACCCAGGAGCTGACTTGTACGAGCAGAGGAACTGGCAGGGATGGCAATGTGGCAAACACGCTGTGGCACCAGCAAGCAGCAGCAGCTGTTTGTGCTCCAACACCTTGGGCACTACACACTTGTGATGAGCAGAAAGTTGTCACCATTAAATAAAAAGAAAATATATGTATTTCACCCTAAAACCTTGATCTGGGAATCTTCATGTTTAGAGCTGTAGAAAAGTAGTACTCTAACTACCTTGGAATATTTTTTTTTTCAATTATGTTTTTTTTTCCTCTCCTCCACTCTGCTTTTTCTCACAGAAAGCAGTATTTGCTTAATACAGAAAATACAAATCAATATTTTCATTCCAAGATCCTGGCAGTTGGGTAGGAATGAAGGCACTCAGTGTCTGAAACAAGAAAAGGGAATCTGTAGGACTGGCCAAGTGTAAATCAAGGAAGGGGAACGCAGGGTGGGCTGCAACTTTGCTCTGGCATCTCACACTTAGCAGAACAGCACAGTAATGTGCAAAGAATAAATTTTCTTAATATTGCTAGGCAGACCCATCCTGCCTCTGACTCTGCTGTGGATGGGGCCAGGAGGGTAATAGCATGCTAGGACAGTGCAGCGCTAAGCATGATTTCTGCCATTCCGAGACAAATACTTTTAGAATACTTCCTAGTCATTAAATAGACCATAAAGCAGCACACTTTAAAGTTTCCAGCTTAGTGTTACCATCTGCATTTCAATAATAAACCATGCTCCCTGTAAAAGCAACACTTGTAAATCAAATCTTAGTGGTAATAACAAATTTAAGGAGTTATAATTATTAAAAGCTCAGGGAATTGCAACTGCTGGAAATTCAGACTCATGGTTACACTTATTATATTTAAATAAATATATATATGCTATTTAAGAAACACAAACCTAACGGACTGGAACAAGGCCATAAGGAGACAAATAGAATAAAATTTTTTAAATGTACAGCATTGTTCAAAAAAGTCTTTGTAACCTAACGTACATTCAACAAACACTAACATTTACTTTATCACGGTCTTTTTTTTTTTAATTGCATAAAATCCACTGAAAATTAAATTGACGGTATTCAGATGCTTTATATTTACCTAGTTTTTCCAATTTAATAATTGCTGTAACTGACTCCAGAATTCCTGATTTCCAATTATAATTCCCACTTGCAGAACAAATGACTAATACCATTTTTGTTCTTGGCTTTTGCCCTCAGTTTCAATGACTTTCTGAAGTGATGATTTTCTAGGGGTTTAAAGACTTTTTTTTTTTCTTTAAATAAACAATCCACATAAATAAAGCATCTTGTCTTACAAATGTAGAATCGTTAGGAGCTTTTTACAGGCAAGGAAGTACTCCAGCTCCTTTTTTTTATCCATCCGTAAGTGTAAGTCTAAATCACATTAAAACCTAAATGTAGCTATATTATTTAGCAAAGATTTTTGTCTGGACCCATCAACTAATATTAATCTTGTTCAGCTACTCTACAGAGGATCAATCCTTAAACTTCAGTTCAACTTTGCAGAAGAGTAGAGTTCAGGCTTACAACAGAACTACACAAACCAGTATCTCTTTGTCATAAATCTAGAAAGGGCTAGAAATACAACCCACAATTCACAAAGGCTGATAAATGTCTTTTGGCATCATTGAAAATGTTAAAGCTTTCTTCACTTCTTACTGGTATTGCCCAGCCACGATTAAGAATTATGTTAATAGAGCTATATTAAAACATATAGGCACTCACAAATGCACAGCAGCTGGTGCGACGTAACACTAAATGTAAGCAGCAGTCCTGTAATAAAAGAGAAACTAAAAGAGCTGCGGAAATATTTGGAATGGCAGCCTCACTTAGGATTACAGACTACAGAACAGGCTGCTCAGCGAGGCTGTGCCATCTCACCGTCCTTACAGGGCCTGAGCTTCTTGGTCTGACCTCAGAGCAGACCCTGCTTTCAGCACAGCGTTGGGTGTTAGTTAATCCTATTATGCTATTTTATCTTTTCTAATTTACCTAGGATAAGAGTTCAACTGATTTTAATGTTTGTCTTCCACTGGTGATGGTCTCAAAAAAAAAAAAACAAAAAAACCCCACGAACCACTCCACAAAAACTACCAAACAAAATCAACAAAAAAATAAAACCAAGAAAAAACCCAAATCCCACCACAACACTGCATCACAAAAGCTTTCAAAGCTTTAAAAGACTTTTCAGCTTTTATGTATGACACTAGTTGTTAATGAAAAAAACTATACAAGCAGAGTATTTCTTTAAGCCAACTCTCCAACTACAAAACCAAAAGACTTCTCTATAAAGATTTGTATTTGTTTCTGAACAGCAGTCCCTGAACCAGAGTAGCTACACAGCAGCCCAGAAGGAAAAAAACCTTCCCCAAAACAAATCAGTAAAAGTGAGTAACAAATAAAAATAAAATCATCTACATGGAATGTAGAATTTTCCAAGCAAAGAGGGTTCTCACCAATCAACTTAAGACAACACTCCTCTGTCATGGTGCTCATGTCCACGCCACTACACAGTGAAAGACACAGCTTTTCAGATGTTACAGAAATTCTGTTCTCAGATCTTACCATTTTAGTAGATATGTAGCATACTGGAGTAGCAATCAAATCTCAGTAATCACAAGTGCTGTCAAGCAGGAGTAGATGACAAATCTCAAGTGTCATCCTTATGCATTAGCAATGCCACTTTGTCGCCAGCCTTGAACAAATAGTCAGTGACGGTGATCCTGTTACAACCCAGCAAAGAATAAATAGCACTCTAACAACATACCAGTACAAGGGATTAGTGAGTATACTTCGCCAGAAAGCACAAAAAGTCTCTTTTTTAATTGTCTCGCTCTCTCATACTGTTCTGGTGCTCATTCTAAAAAAATCACAGGAGTCTCATGAGAACGGCTCACCCCCTCCAAACCCTACAGCCTAAGCCCAGATGTCCAGATGTGTGATATAAGATCTTGACATTGTGGTATAACTGCACACAAAGTTGGACATCAAAGGTAAAGAAGGAAATGAAATACTGTTTTTTAACTTAATTGCTCATATTTTATGCAGAGACATGACACCATCTACCAGCTGATCAATGGATTTTTGCTGCTTTGCAGGCTGAGAACCCCACTGAGCTGCAGTGCTAGGAGCCTCTGCGCCTCAAGAAAAATCTCTTCTCAGGTCTAAGACAGCTTCTACCATCTCCTTAGCACCTTCTGAAGCTAAACATGACGCCCATGTCTCCTCCACCTATTCTCTATTCTGAACATGCATCCAAAAGCAGATGAATTCCCATGTACAAGAGCTCTTGAATGCAGTGAGCACAGCAAACCAGAAGCCAGCATCCCACCGCTGCTTTCAAAACTGGGATGGAGCCTTTGCTTCTCTCGAAATCACAGCCCTTCCCTAGGCCTACCTCCTGATAGCAGCTGCAATTTCCCACCTCCAAGGTTGCTGCGAGCCCCCAACCACAGCCCTCCAGGCCAGGCAGCCCCATGGTGCTCAGAAGAGCTCTGTAGCAGCCACAGTTCCTAAAGCTGTTCTCAGGAGGACCTCCTTCCCCCCATGAGCTACACAGTACAGTGATGTTAATAATAAATAAGTTAATTAATTAAAATAGATGGTGATACAACACATCACACCTCACTCTGAGTGCTCCTTTCATATCTGAAAGCAAACCTATCCCTTTGTTTTAAAGCGTAACCGTAAGCTGATGTGAAGACAAACGCCAAACCCACATTCCTTCATTTCACCTACATTTTCTACTCTGAATAAGTAGCAGAAGCCAGAAGGAGTATCACACACAACGCACATGTACTTTAACACTCACCTCTGCAGGCAGCACAGACCACATGTGTTTGTGAGCATGCTGCTCACCACCAAACCTGCAGACTTCTTAGTCTGCTAATGTGTCTGCTTGTAACGACCGTTCTCTTAAGTCTAATCAATTACCACCATAGGGGGAAAAGGAGTGTCCGGGCAGTGCTTACCCTTTAGCTGTCAATCATATTTGCTAACTCTCCGAAAAACCGCTCTGCGTTTTATAGCGGGCTGCATGTTGCGCAGGTAGTTTGTGTGCAGCCTGAGCTTCAGGCCCTACACGGTGCAGGAACAGCATCCAGCTCAAATACTGCACTGCATCAATGGGAGATCTGTCACCACCCAGGGAGTCTGAAAGTAACAACATTGATCCTTCGCCATCAACTAAGTCAACTCTTAGTTCGTTAGCGGTCAACTCTTGAATGAGCAACATCCATCAGGAAGGTTTTAAGTGACAAGGCAGACAGTCACCACACCCACAACCACCTCAGAATGTGACCTGAAGATTTTATAGCAACATGATTTTCTGTGGTTTGCCAGATGCGAGAGCTCAGCTGAGTATTTTATGGCATTCATAGAGACTCATCACTTTTTATAACCCTGACACTGAATATTCAGGCTATTGTTACAATGAAACAGATAATAAATTATAAACTACATCATTTATACTATCATTTATTTTAAACTATCACTTAGTAGTCGCTGTAGCTTTTAATAGTGTATTTTGGTTAAGTGTAAAAAGCATTGTTTATCACTCTGCTCCATCACAAACCAATTTCTTTCCCAACCAAGCACTCCTTGTGACTGCAGTTCATACAAGCTGTCATTTGACAACACAAGGGCTTTGACGGCAATAGCATTTTATGGACTTTTTACCCTTCTCCCCTGTTCCCAGCTGTAATCTTTGGCCACACGGCACAGGATATTAATCATTATGAACCAGAAAAGAGAGAGTCTCAGGTTAAAAATAATTTAGGAGAGAAGGAATTTTGAACCAGAACACTTTCTTGAACAATTTATAGCACAGCTGCTGTAAGCAGCATGACGAAGTCTGCCCCAGTACAGCAGATATACACAGACAGGAACAAAGGAGCAGAAAGAATTGTGTTGGCAAAACCATCGTATCACTGAGCTACAACCACCACAGCATCCCAGGAGAAGAGCGATCTGTGGCCAAGGTGTTTCTTGTGGTAACAGGCGCCGCTCAGAAAACAGACAGCCAGTCACTTCTGCTTACTGAAATAACATACGTGCACGAAACAGCAAAAACGTCAAAACGACAAATCCATTTTTTGTTTTGACATCAGAAAATAGACAAGCAAATGGTGAAAAATATGAAACCAGTTTTTCAAACCAGTTTCAAAGGGCACCTATTACATGAACACCTCCAAGTTCGACTTCTACGCTATGCAAAAAGGCAGAAATGAGAAGAAAAGAGAACAGAATTAATACAGACAGAGATGAATATCATGAGTCTAGATAGCTCTTTTGGAAAAAATGGCACCTCACAAATCTACCAGATTTCTTCAAAGAAATCATCTAATTTATGGACTGGATGACTGTGATTTAGCTGACAGCCCACCTGAATTTCCAAGAAAGGATTTTACAAAATTCTTCACCAAAATCTCTCCCTCCTGGAAGCTGAGACTGCATCAAATAGGAGGAAGATACTTCTCACAAATGATGACATGGTGAAAGGATTCAAAATTACTGTAGAAATGGTCAGTTTTCATAATGGGGAAAGGGTCTGTGGAGTCTCACACGCATCTGTGCCAAAAACTACACAGTACAAGAGGAGGTGAGATGGCAAAGTTGATGACAATATAGTATTTTTCAGAATAATCAAGTCCTAAACTGACCATGAAGATCTGTGGAATTTCTGTAATGAGCAAGTGGAAAATGAACTAGCAGATGAAACTCAACTTTGATAAACACAGAGTAACAGATTGATAACCATAATGGGCTTTAGAGTCCAAATCCAATACCAATCAGAAAAGATATTTTTGTTTATTTGTTTAAAGTTCTCTGAAAATATCAGTTGAAAGCCAAGCAGCAGTGAAAAGGGCAAATTAAATTGTAGGTACTATTAAGAATGGAACAGAGAACAAAACAGAAGGTCAGTGTGACAACAAATCACTCCATAAAGCATTCAGTTCCCTAGCACAGCATGTGGCTGTGTCACCCTATTTCAAAGGGAATGTTAGCAGAACTGGGAACGTTACAGAGAAGAGCAACACTGTGGATGGAAGTTATGGAATGATGTCTGTATTGAGAGAAGCTCAACAGACTCTTCGAAAAACGCTTCTTGGATGAGGCAAAATTATGCACAGAAGGGACACGACGAACAAATACTCATTTCCTCACATACGAGAAATATGAAGCAGAATAGAAGTATCATGTAGAATACTGACAACAAATTAAACTCCATGTAAAGTATAATCACATTATAGATTGCATTGCTGTAGGCTGCTGTAGAAAAAGATAGAAAGAAAAAGCAATTAATTAAGTGGAAAAAAGTAAATTTAGGCCTCTTGCACAAATCCAGACCAACTCTACTTGGAAAGACTCAAACTATAGCATACCACATCCTGGAAAGCTACATTGGAGGGAAGATAATTTATTATTTGCCTTGAAGTATTTCCTTCTGGTCATCAGCCAAATGAGTGGGCTTGACCTAGCACAGCCATTCTTATGTTCTGATTGCCCCATCATCACCCCAGCGAATCCCACCCTGCTGACATCCTTCTTCAGGGCACAGAAGGAGAAAGCTCATCAGCTTACTTGTCCTGACCTCTATTCCTTCGTCTCGCCAGTGGTTTCCAAAAGGGCACAGGGAAATCCCTGTGTAAATCACAGAGGTGAACCCTAAGGAAGAAGAGTAAATCCCTGCACTATCCTCTGACATATTTCATATCTCCGTAAGCTGCTGCTCTCAGTTTCCTTTGTAATACCACTGCTATCACTACTGGCATTAACTACCACCTTCACTGACACTTGTAGACAGGCCCCACAATTCATGACCACAAACAGTAATCTCCATGAACAATTTCAGAAAATTGTGCTCATCTCCTTCCAAACATCAAGAGCCCCCATGGAGACACATGCATGTCAGCAACTTCAAATGTCACAGGACTGATTCGCCCAATGAAAGCAGCACTCCTGTCATCTCACTTTCATGACTCAGTGTGGTGCAATAATTTCAAACAGTCAAATAATTGGATACCAACTCCTCCTTGGAAAAAGGTAAAGCAGCCATAAAATGACAGGACATTTGGGAATTATGCCAGCCCTGCCATTATCCATAGCATACATGGATAGCACTTCCATTGCAGAACTGGTACACAAATACAAAACATAAAAATTGCAAAAGAAAGGCTACAAAATACAAAGAAGGAGAAGCTCCTATCATATTTGCCTGCATTTTCTACAGCTTGTTACGATGTGTGAAGAAAGTAGGTACTTCACAATAACATCTACCAAAGTACAAGCAATGGGCAAAGTGACAGAAGCAGATGAGAGCGGAAAAGCTTTTTTGATATCTTAGAGCATGCGTGACCAAGCTCGTTGCCTTTTGTTTCTAAGTTTCCCCTCTGTGACTCTGGACAATGCTGTCATTCTCCTGTTACTCAAAATTTGTAATCCAAGCATAACCTCCTGTTAAGATGTTCTTCAGGTTACATACCCAAATTGTCACTTCTACTGACACAACATTTCAAAAACTGAAGTCTCACTTAAAGAACATAAATGATTTTATTTTTTTTTAAGTCATTTTTTACTGTCATAGATATCCATGCAAGATTTACATGATAATATTATATAAAAACTATTCAGGGCATGGCTGTACCAAGAGAAGCCATGCATTTGAATTATCCTCTAGAAGGCAGCCATCATTCCATGCCACACCACAGCGCAATTCACTATGGTCACTAGGGTGGCAGGAAAAAACACCCAGGACTGTAACAAGGGCATTAGGGAAAGCACTAGGACAAACAGAAAGTTTAAGATAAAGATAAAATTCCCTTAACGTCATCAGTAAAAACTCTAGTAGACACTGTATCAGCGAATGTAACTGGAGTTGGCGAACTTCTATACTTGAAGATCTTTAGAAAAAGGGTCTTAAGTGATTTACCAATGAACCTTAAATTAGCCACAAGAAAAAGCAATTATTTGATAACTACCCTGAAATAGCTAACATACAGTCAACAATATCACATTAAAAACAAGTGACATTTGTAACAAATATAATTTAAAAACCCTAGATCAATTTGACAGAGGCATTATTAAATCAATTAATTTTTAATATTGAATATCATTGCAATCATTGGAGCAAATTGATAATATTTTCATCCTCTGTGTATCATTGTATTAATGTTTTAATTTCTAACTGATTCTAAAATGCATGAACTAAAGCAGTAACTCTAATACTATAAACATTTAAAATGACATTCTGTTAGTAATCCATCATTTCATCTTGATATGGCCAATAAAGCTGCTTGCAGAAATAGAGTTTCTGTTTTCTCCTATCAAAGCTATATAATCTTCAATGAAAGTCAATCACTAAATTGAGAAAAGTCATCAATCTGCAAGTTTTAATAAATGTGTATCAAATAATCTAGGAAGCAATGAAAATTAGGAAAGAAAAATCAAGGAAAAAATAATAATGCTGAAGAGAAACGATAGTAAAAAAATGAGTTAGTAACATACGAGTTGACCTTAGGAAATATAAATAAGTGATCCCTTTTTATCTTCACAGGTTATATACCAGTTTTCTTCTCTGAAAACTGCTGCAGAGATTAAATCTATAAAAGAATCTAATTAACGAGACAAACAGCAGCAATATTTTTTGCAGCTGTCACTTAAAAGGAAACTTATTGGATGTGGATACCTGCCTCCAATCTAGAAAGTTAACGGGGCAATGCACACATCTAGCAGAGTTGTGCTCTGAGTCACTGCAAATACACCAGTGCATCTGTGCTTAGCTGCTTTGTCCTTGGATGCAGGCTGATCTACGATTTGCAAACAATATTTCTGGGCAGGCTAAACACTAGAAAAAGGAGGGGAAACATGCAAACAAAACTATAAAACACCTACTGATGCCATCCAAAAAATTTAGAAGAACACCCTATTTTCAGACAGTTGTGCTGAGAAATCTTTGTTATTCTTTCTTTTTTTTTAACTAACAGAAGGATCAACAGCAAAGCAGGATCTTCACTGCTGCTTCACAGTTCTTCTCTCCCTGCAGTTTATTCTTCATCTAAATTCACAACTGTAGTTTAGGATATCACTGTTAATTGCTTCAGAGACCATGAAATGTCAAAAAGTAGGTGGTTTTGAATTGATGCAGGAAATTAAGCATGGGAAACAGAGCAATTCCTCAAGTCCAAATTCATTAACCAACAGTGTTTAAAGCAATTCTCTCTCTCTCTCTCTCTCTCTCCTGTTTTCTGAGCTTAAAAAAAAAAAATGTGATACAGTAATTACATATGGGTAATTATAATCTTTAGGCTAAAATTTTCAATTTTAGTTACCTACTTCACGCTTCAGAAGCAGGAAGGAGGAAGCTGGCAGTTTTATTCTCTCACATTTTTTTAGCCCTCCCACACATTTCACCACTGAAACAAGTCAACAGACTTGGTGCATGGTGAATTGTGTTGGTTTTTAAATTTTGACTTGGCATAGGTAATGTTATGCCAATGTGAAAGAAACACTGGCTGTAGGAAGAGGCACAGCTTTACCTTTTCAGCTCAGATGACACACGCTTTAGATGTCCCATCTTTAGCATACTTATCAGTGCTCTAGAACAGGAAAGTGGAAATGAATAAAGTAAAAATGGCAGTAATAGTTGTAGATTAGAAAGTTATTACATTGTGCAGGACCAGAGAATACAATGAGGCACTTTAGAGCACAATGAATGAACTAGTAAAGCAATAGAAAAATATAATCTATATTGATGAATGCAAAATCTGGGAGAAAAATGACCCAGATGGGAGAAAAATGACCAGACCACTCAAATTATCAACTTGAGAAAGCTGGCAACACAGAGAGCAATGGCAGAGAAAAAAAATCTCTGCTAGTCAGCAGTTGTGGTTAAAAAACAGTAATAATGTGTAAGGAATACTATGTCAAAGTATATGGATTAAAATTTGGAAGATGTTACTGAACTAGCGGATGAAAGAAGAGAGGCAAGAAAATCATTTTATGCGGTATGTAAAACAAACCATGACTGTTACCTTCAGAATGAAATCCTAAAAGCACATGACATTGTGAATGGTCTAGAAACCAGCCATGAGCTTCTCATAATGTAAGAACAAAGGAATTCTCAATTGAAGAGAACACTGAAGAGAGAGTAAATAAAAACTGGATAAAGCAAATACTCTCCCCAAGTTATGTGATCAGAACTCACTTCCACCAAAGAGTAGGTGCAAAGAAGAACTTAACAGATTTCAAGGCAGGAATGGATATTCAGGCATTTGTCACTAATACCTGTAGGATGTCAAATCAATTTATAGGAGAGATGTTAATCTTCCTCAAATTGATTGCTTGTGAAAATAAGTCCAAATACCTGTCTATTAAAACGTCCTCCGTTCTTTTAACAACGTAGCTAGAGTTGATTACCTTTGGAATTTTGTGACTGCTGTAGATGGCCACCAGATCTAAACTAATTGGCTCTTGCTATGATTGAAACATACATTAATTTCCAGGCTCCCTACTGGATCTCCAACAGCTCAGTGTTAGAAAGGGGAGGAAGAAATGCCAAAAAATCTGACTTCTTACCTTCAGCAGATGTAACAGAAAATGCTTTTTCAAACTGCCTTCATAAGTTTCAGAACAGCTAGGTATTTTATCTTTTCCATGCTTTCAAAACACAAATACTTTAAAAAAATGTTTATTAGTGACAGCATTACAAAGATAAGTGATCACAGATGAAGCTGGAAGTGCATCAGTTCATAGTGGAGAAACCAGCCTGCACACCATCCCCACCCAGTTCAGGAATAGCAGCTCATTAACACAGTTTTACCTTGAAGTTGCAGCGAGTATGTTTATGGACAGCTACTGGGGAGCAGTTAACAACACATCCTTTGTTCCTGTGTCTAAATCCTTACACTCTCACAGCTTGAAATGGCTCGGTAAGGTTTGAGGTTTGTTGTTGGCTGTTTTTTTCTTTTCCTTACTTTTTAAGATGAAACTCAATTTGGTATTTCAACTTCAAAAACATTACAGGAAAATTAAGATAGCTTCATTACTTGACATATCTCTCTGCTGAATTAAACTGCAATAGAAGGGTTGAATCCAGGCTACTGTGCACTATCCGCACCAAAATGCACTGGTTTGAAATTAAGTTTTCGAAGTATTTGTTAAGCTGAAGAAAAATAATTTGGTCAGAATAAAAGCAGTACGATGTAGCTCATACTGATTTAGCTCATGTTAACCATAAACAAATCTAGATGTGTTCAAGCAAGATTTTCCACTAGTTTAACTAAACCAATTTTTAGCTAAGTTGAACAACTTCTGTGCTGTTCTATTTCTTATAAAATTACTAGATGGGGAGAAGTTGGCACCTTCAGATTTGTCAGGACAATGACCATCTTAATGTAATAGTTCATCCCTGCTCTGAAAGAATTCAAAAGGGGAAAAGAAAGCTCAATATTGTCTAAGTGCTTACACTTGGAAAACCTATGAACAGGCATAAAGCAGAGAGAGAGATAAGAATGAACTAAAAAGCCTTGAGTTTACTGGATCAATAATGCTTTTAGTGTGTGCTCTTATTAACCAGCATACAGGTCATTCTTTCTAGCGATTCCTTTGATTTCTCCAGCCTGCAAATGCTGCTGCATTGAGAATGCTACACTATCTTTATATTCGTTATTAGTTTGTACCTCTTCTCACCTTACATATTTCTTTGTATAGCTGGGTAAACTGTGGACCAAACCAGTGGATTTCTCCCATGAATTTAATCCAATACCGGAAATAACTGATTTATATAATCAATGTAGTGATGCTGCCAAAACAGATTCAGCTTTGCTTTGTTTAGTTTGGTAGGAAATACAGGCAAATGAGGAGAAACACAAGGCCATCCCAATTACTGCTAGTAACAAAGCAGTGTCCTATTGATTTTCTTCTGAAGACCTCCTCTAATGCAATTTAGAATATTCCTCCAGCACACAAAAATGTCTTTTTCCATAAAGCTTGTACATTTTTTACCATCACACAACACATCTTTCACATACACAGCGAAACAGAGAACACTTTGTTCTTGCCTTAGAAATGAAACTATTATAAAACTAATTGTTTAATGACATTAAGGGCAAAATGAGAAACTAAAGCCAAGAATACCGCATCACATATAAAGCTTTATATTAATGAAGTCTTTCTTCTTACTGGTTTAGGAAAAAATTAAATAAATCTACTCTTCAGAGGGCAAAAAGCAATTCAAAACACTGGTTTCTATAAAGGCTTTTTCTTTTAAGAAGGAATTTACCCCTAAGGTTTCAGAGTCTGTCAGCATCTCTTTTTGTAGCTGCTACACAAGATAGCTTTGGATACTACCGCTTCTGTCTCAGCTGCAGCTACACTTCTGAAGGATGTGGGCTGGCATGTAGGATGTCTGATTAATTTTATAAAGGCTAAATTTAAATCATTAGTTTAGCCATCATCCTAAAGCAAAGAGGAGAAACATCATTTGCCTTCCATGTATTTTATTAAGATTCTTTAAAGAGCATCAGAAGTCATAATAAAGAACTGTAATGCAGACAATAAGATAGATCTGACTCTGCACAGCAGGGGCCAAAACACACAGCTGCTTCATCCATTAGGTCCAGAAGTGTCTTAAATATAGTGTTAAAAAAGCATGCTAAAGATCTCCAGCCATTAGACAATCTTCCTCAGTAACTATTTTTGCCCACCTTTGGCTTGATAGCAAAAATATGAGCTTAGCTGACTCAGATCCCAGCTGAAAATCCCAGGACCTCACTTAATCCCTGGCTCCTCTGCAGACCTCACCTGCTTTGAAATGAAGAGTGAACTGCTCACAGGAAGTTACGTCATGCACCGATACAGTTAACCAAGATCACTTCTGAATGCTGAAGGTCAATAGATGTTGCTTTGTTTTAGAGAAGATGAATTCAAAAGTCAAGATGCTTTCTTAACAAGACCTGTCAGTCACAGAGCAGAGTGAGTGCTGAAAATCCTACCTGAAATCCACTGTTTGTCAGCACCCATCTTCATTGCTTCTGGACACCCTCCTACCAGCGTGCCCCCTTCTCCTCTTTCTATTGTCCTCTCCTTGAGAAGTGTCTTTGAAATTTATTTGATAGGAAGGGCTACTGATATAACTGAGTGGTGATATCCAACAGCAGTGCTCTCCCCCGCCCAGGGGGTCATTTCTCAGGTATATTATCCTATTCCAGTCTGAAGGACTATTTGGCAATATTGAGCAACGTGACACAAAATCCTTACAGCATTCTGGTCTGTTACTTTTGCTTTAGCCCATTTCATCTCCTGTTTTCCCCAGCATATAGCTTCCTTGCGTTTCTGCGGGAAGCTCGCACTGCTTCAATTCAGCATAAAAAGATGACAAGCATTATCCACGCCCTGAGAATCTTCTTACCCACCTCAGATCATTGCTTACTTCCTTTCTGGCTCCCTGTTAAGACGAATTTCCTACCTACTGGCCCAAATATAACTGATGAAGATTGAAAAATGAAGTTTTAATAGCCACAAAAGCTACACGTTGTTACTGCTGCCTTGTAGGTCCCCTGATTTACACAGTCACAGGCTCAGTCAGTGGAAGATGTGGAAATCACTCACTTGAAATATGGCTTATTTCAGTTGCAAAGGTGTAAGGCTGTGTACCAGTTGCTGGGGACACAGGGCTTTTGTGCTTTTAACATGTGTAGCAGTATCTTCTGTCTCCTTGTGCAACACTCACCCAGCAATATAAACTTGGAGACACTATCACTGTGCTAGGACCTCTCCTACAGAAATGCTTCCCTTTCAACTGTTTGCACTGAAACACCAAACTCCTGAGAATCTTTTGACCTTCAGAGTCCTTTGCAAATTGTTTCACAGACCACCTACCTTATTAGAGCTGATTTCAAAACAAATTGGAAAAGAAGTTCCCACATACCACCTCCCATCCTGTGGGGCATTTTATGCACTGGGGGCTTATATACATTTTAAAACAACATTTTCACTTACAGATGTAGTGGTTTCCTGCTCTTTGTTGTGATGTTATTAGCCTCAAAGTATGCAATTATCAAGCGATTGCATCAGAAAACCTGCTGATTATAGCAAATTACTTCCATATCATTGAGAATTTTGCCAATTTTGCAAAGTATTATCCTCTTGAACCGTTTCCCACATCTTGCAGGCACCACACTCTGCCCCTGACAGACGTTCTGCAAAGCAAAAAGCTCCACAGCAGAGGGCTGCTTGGGGCATCTTAGCTTATGTACCAATTCACAAGATATTGAAGGTAACAGAAAGGGGTGGAACAGGAATTCAAGAGTCTTAGCAGTTTTGGTGCTCCTTCCCACCTCCCCTCTACAAAAACCACAGCAGTCCTCCTCTGTCGCCGTAGCACACAACACTGGCAGATCCTGGCCCATTTGGGGCCTATCAGTAGAAGCACAAAATACATTTGTCCAGAAGTCTTACTGCTGGGATTTTTGAAATCAAAGCCATGCTAGTTTATGACACTCACAGTGCTCTCTGCTAAATTAAAAGCTGAAGTCTACATACTCTTTCTGGGCTAAATCTTACCCATTTCTGAAGGGAGACAAACAGTCGGGAAAAGAAAGGTTTTGTCCTTTCCAGAAGATAAAATGGAAAGCCACAAATGGTTCTGAGCAAGCAACACTGTTGCTAAGACTTAAGCAAAGATTAAGACACAGCATGTGAGGACAGACCTTGAAGGGCTGACTCCCTGTATGCTTAATGCAGTTCAAGGGCATAACAGAGGAAAGAACTGGTGAAATATAGGGGGAGAGGGGAAGTCAGCTCTGATTTTTTGTTCCAGGGTTCAGCTGACTAGAAAGAATAATGATTTAGGACCTGTGTCCAAGACTTGCAGAACCATCCCATGGAAACTAGAATGGCAAGAAAAGTACTCTTTTGTTGGCAGTCCAGCAAAAAAACCAACAGGTGGCAATGCAGAGACATGTAAGCACATGGAATGACATGAAGGAGGCCAAGAGCTTTGAATTGTGGCAACTCAAAAGGGACAAGTGAGAGAGGCAGCAGCTCCCAGCTGCTTTTTGAACTAAGATTTATCAACACCTCCCTAAATTCAGGAAGGAAAATGGGACTCGACACTTGTAACATACTACAAGCATTAGCAATCTTTCAACCAGCCATTTTTCATAAGCTTGCCAAAGCTAACTATGATGGAAAGTCAGTCAAGAGCTGCAGAATCAACAACGTAGTTTTTAAGAAGCAATACAGTTTGTATCAAAATGGTCAAAATCAATTTATTCCATTTTGTATCAAACATAACATCATGCAAGATCATTTTAAGGAATATTATATTCTAATAGGAACATGTTTCCCTTCAAAGCATTGAAAAGGTAGCAGTGATTAAAGCTGTATTCTAATTCATGACCTCTTTCCAGAAAAACATGGCCAAGTCCCTAAGTCCTGCTATATCTTTTAGAAATGTACTTATGGACAGAGATAGCTAATGTTTGTACCTGAAGTCCCAAAGCTTGAGGAATGTTGCCCTAGCTTTAGAAACCAGACAAAGTCAAAATCATCATGGCAAATCTCTGAGAAATGATGACAAATAGCGACAGAAGTTGAATTTCTGTGTAATCTTCCTAGATATGTTTTAGTAATGCATAAAGTCATATCCACTTCAGTTACATAATCTGCAGAGTGTGACAGAGTGGAAATACAAGTACAGAGAAAAGCAGGAAGATACAGCTTCCAAAGAAAAGGAGATTAAAAAAAGAAAAAAAAAGAAAAAGGTAAATTCACAGCTGTTTTATTTTCTGCTGCTGCAAACAGTCATAAAACTTTCCAATAACATGATGTTATTTCGATTTTCAATCTTGAAATATATGAAGTTATTTCAGTCTTGACTGGGCAACAAGTTTGAATCAAAAAGCAATTTTTTAGTGTTCTCAATATAATGTTTCCTCCTATACTTTCATTAAAACACAGCCCATTGTAACCCTGGCCTCAGTTAAATCATTACATTGCATCAATGATATTACTAAAACTAATACTGGACCTAGCTTGAACTGTGGTGACTAGGAATCAAAAAAGAACAAAAAAGCAGAGAAAAAAAATAAAAGGCAATTACTCCTTTTCAAAATACTTCTGTAAATATCATCACTTTAACATTCTTATAATTAATATTAGTTAACAGGATCAACCAATATAGAACACATTAAGTTTAGTAACTGCTGAGTTCAGATGTCTCACATGACTCTCAATATCCACACAAGGTTTTTAAAATTCACAGGTGAAAGAGCCACCAACATACTACTTGTGAAAGAGGGGTCAAACGCAAACTAGGAATTTCTACAGGTGTCACTATTAAAATAACGAGAAAGTTAAAACTTTCTAAAAGATACATGCTGTCATTTATTTTTCCCTGGAATGCAAGAACCTAAAAGTGGATGCAGTTACATAGCTATTCCATCCATGCAGCATGCATCGAAATGGCAAGGGCTGCAAACAGAAGGCAAAGCTGGACAGCTGCAGAAATAGCAACTGTATGAAAAATATAAACCTAACAGGGATTCTCCTTATCGGACACCTATTTACTGTGTTTCTTCCTTATTTCACCCTCTTCCTGCTTTCTGATTTTGTATGTTAGTCATGCTTACCTTAATGAATGACTACGGCCACTTGTGATCTCATGCAAACACTAAAACTTCAAAAGCACACCAGTGGTCCCACCAAAGTCAATGGAGAGTTCTTCATGGGGGAAGGAAGGTGAGAAGGGTATGAAACTTCAGTTAGCAAGTAGCCACTATACATACGTTAGTACTTCTGCTGTTGAAGAACTTGACCTGAAGACTTTTTTGTACATACATCAGGTTCAAATTTTTCAGTTTAAACGTGAGTCGTCATAGAAATTAGTCTTCTTCCTATCCTATTGCTCCTCTGTGTTGAATATACACCATTCACATGCTCCTCAAGGACAAAAATAATGAAAATATTGTGGAAAATCAGCAAAATTCCAGAAAAGGTTATTTGTTCGTTGATTTTAAGAAAGACTCAAATCCCAAATCCAGTAGGAACAGCAAGGTCAGTTTAATGGCTGTCTACCAAGTTATATCCACAGTTTATTTGGAGTCTGATTATACAAACTCGACATTCTTTCCAGCTCCTCCGTGCACAGCCCTGCAGGTTCAGGTTCCATTGGTACTGAACTGACCCCTGCTGGCAGGATTCGTAGTTGCTGAAAACATCTGGATTTTTAAAAAGGTTTATAAGAAAGGAAACAATTTTTTTAACGACACCCAACAGTGTGCTAATCTACCTCCTTATACAAATATTTGTAACCCAAGGAACTCACAAAATTAGTTTCTGAAATCACCCAGAAAGGAGCAATAAAAATATGGGGAGGAAAAATGAAGGCAGACGTGTAAGATTATTTGGCTATACAGCAATTCTGTGCATAAGAGTTAACACTTTCTCCCTCACATTAAAACCATATAAACTCTTCATAACAAAATTATGTCACTTAAAAAAAATAAAAAATATTAATATAGTCACACATTCTTGAAGTTGCATTATTTGAAGGTTAAGATACTTGACTTTTGGGGGGTTCAGTATAATGTTAACAGCAAGTGTTGAAACTAACAGTTTTTCTTGGAGATTTTTTCCTCTATTAGATTAGTTTCTCCCAGAGAAAGCTCACATAAGGATGCTGTAAAGTAGTAACATTCCCCCCACATGAATCCCATCACAAAATCTTCTCAGAAATACTAACACGAAGGGAAAGCTGATTTTGTGGGCTTGGCCCAAGCTTCAGCATCTCATGCAAATAAAACTATTCATCAGGAGAAAGGTCATGCAAAGGCTGAGAAAGCACTGTCATATTATCCTACAGTCTTGATAGTGCTTCTTAATAGGTTTGATCGCACTTCATTTCTTTTTCTGCAAAATTTCCTTCGTTGCTATTGCATCTGCTTAATGGCAGCCTCTGGGATGCATAGAAAAGGCAATCCGAGCTAAGGCAAGGGCTCTTCTCATGCACACACGCACAAGTGTAAATATAAATAGGTTGGTCTATGCATCTTCAAAAAAAAAGAAAAAACCAACCACACACACACAAATAAAAGGTATCTAATTCTTTCCCTAAGTCCATTACGAACATGGTGACTGTGATGAAACAAACTTCAAGATATGTGTGTGGTTCATGTGTTTTGACATTGAAAACTATTAAAGAAACTGAATCCACCAACAGCAGAACTCACAAAGCCCAGTCGCCTTGGCCTTCATTCACAACGTCCTCTCTGCTTCAATTATCTCATGTCTATTACTATATTGTGGGGGCCATTTCCTTAGTGAAAACATTAAGGGGTCTCTTTCCTTCTTAGCTACATGTGTGTTTTCCTAAAACTTGTAGAAAGAGCTTTGAAACCTCTATCCCTCTATTAAATGTGGTGGTGATGAGCTGGCAGTTCTAAAAGTTCTTGGGAAAAGAAGGCTTGATTGTCAAACAATACAGAGCATGATCAGCTAAGTCACATATTCCCTTAAGAAACCAGCAAAAAAATGGATGCGAATGAAAAATAAAAACCGTGGGAGAAGGAAAAAGGAACTAAATTACAGAAGGTAAGAGCTAGAAAGTAATGTCTGAGGGGTTCTTCATAGGACAGAGTAAGTAAAGAGAGTGGCATGACAGCACAAAGCAACTGAAAGTAGTGAAATAACAGTGTTGGGAAAATAGGGTTGAAAACCACCCTGCTTTTCACAGTACCTGTTTTTTCTACACCCTGTCCAAAAGAACTCATTTAGTCGTTTTACTGATACAATATTTTTGTCCTTCCAAAAAACTGCAATTGTAGCATTCAATTCCAAGCTATATATGCTTGGAAAGAAAATACTGAGAACAGCGAGATGAGGGATGAAGTTTAATTTAATAGACAATACAGACTAACATTCTCCAAAGACACTTTTAGGAAAACTAGAATAAGAAGCCACTTTGTGAAGTAGACTTTTACTCTATTCTGATTTATCCTGCAAATCTCAGGGTGGGTTATTATAGACACATGTGCACACGTATCCCCAGTAACCTATAGGCAAGCTGCTGTATACACATCTGAGTGTCACATGCACGTGTGTGCAAAGTATAATTATAAAAACCTTCAAGAGCATATCTGAAACATTTGGATAGCTGGGATTGATGAAGCATCATTTGTGGACATACACATATTTTAGATAATGCAAAGCAGGTACCAAGTCCTGATAACCAACCATTGCTCAGGCCCTTATAGCACTCCCTGTATAGTATATATGTAGACATATATAGATATGTATATATGTAGATATATACATATATAGATATGTAGATACAGGCTACCGAAGATGACCACAACCCTGTAAATTAGTTTTAAAAGACTCTTTGGCCAGGCCTTGCATTTGTTGCTGTTGTTATCTTTAGGTTATCACGTGTGTGTTTGGACATTCTGAAATATTGCCTGCTTTTAGCATATTTTATTTAGCATTTAAGAATATTAAGGTTGACAACAGAGAATTAATACACAATTTCACAAGGAAACGTTATGATGAAATTATTAGGATCTAAAATCTTATCTCAAATTAGTTAGAAGACTAATACAAACGCTATCAAGGCTGAGTATTAGTACATACACAGGGAAAACAATCTATGCTTTTTAGTTAGAAAAGAAACACCTTAAGTGGGGAAAAAATATTACTTCAGGGGTATGGAATTAAGGTGCTCCCTATCCCCACAGTTGGCACCAGTTTTGCACATCCATTCCCTCCCTTCCTACAGTACTGAAATAAAAACAAAGCTTCAAATGAAACTATTTAAAAGAAGAAAAAAAAAAAAAAAACACAACACAAAACTTATCTAGCTAAACAGCTATTCCCATCCACCATTTTGCAAGCTGCCCCAGCATACAAACTTAAAACATAGTTACTTCATTATTTCTTGTCTTCTCCAATTGATAACCAATTTTTACTGGTTTTTTAAGACTGAAAGTCACTCCTGCAGTTAAAAAATGCTTTAACAGAAAAAGAGAACAACTTATTAATTTATTATACCATACTTCTTTCGGAAAGCATGATTTCAAGCTTTTATTTACTTTAAAGATACAGTATTCAGTTTTACTCCATAGTTCAATAATTAACAGAATAACTCAGTTTTATTCTCTGAGGTCATCAGCCTGCCAATGATAAATTATACATGCTTCTTCATGACAGACACATTTTCAGCTTTACAGTTTGAAATTAGTACTACTGGACATACATCCAGTCTCATATAAAATTAGAACAAATATATGATATAGCAAATCAGAATGCCCTGCAGGATTCTGATTTTCCTGAGCAAATGATGAACTAATTCAGCACACAAAAATTGTCATTTGTTTGAAAAGTGTGCAGAAGTACTGAAAAGATGAGAGAGGTTCAGATTTACATTCTGTTTTCATGACACTACTTGTGAACTGCCCCTTTACTAGACTGGACTGTCTAAAAAAAGTTCTTCCAGAGATTATACAAAAAGAGCAAATGGTTTTTGTGCAAACTCCATGGTTTTTGCAATAGCACAATCCAAACTAACAGAGGATAGCAACAAAACCTATGAACCTCCTTAAATTGTATTACACAAGCTTGCTGCTGTCACTTACCAGCTGTAAATTTCTTCCAGCCAGGTGTCAACCTCATTTCTACAAGGCAAATATTTTATATTTCTAAGCACTCAAGTGGAACTGTATATAGTGTGCTACAAGGAAATGAGTTAAAAACACTCTAAAGTAACTACTGTAGCTCAAGGAAAAAGCCAAAGCAGCGGGAAGGAATGCATAGTGCAAAATAAACTATTTCAAAAACAAAAAACCTTAATTCCAAGTGAAAATCTTGAATAAGCAGAGAGTTAAAGACACAGTGACCCAACAAGCAAGAGATGGGCCAGCAAGAATTCTAGCTTGCGTTATTGATTTTTCATTATACTCAGCAAATACATTTCTGCATCGGTTTCTCCATCTGAACGATACCAGTAAAACACCGAAGGACTCAATAACAAATTAAGCAGGAACATTCTAAAGATACAAATAACATTTCAAATCATTCCACAGTAAAACCAGAAATTTAACATCTTTTGTCTCTGCTTTGTCATCCTGCTGCTTCCATTAATTACACACTGATTAAAAAAAAAAAAAAGACAAAGACTAAATACACGTATAAGAACATAGGCTCATACAGTAGGGTGCTGACCTTCTGAATTACAGAAACTGAGTAATTCTGCTTATGACATGAAATGCTATTTCAGCTAGTTAGTTGAGAAAGCAAATCCTCTCACCTATTCAGGCAGTTGCGTTAGAGCTTAATCACTTTGCTAGAATAGGTAAATCTTATATCTCAAAAGGTTAAACCACGTTCTGAAAGCAAACACAAGCTTAGGTTGCCCATACTCCAACTCGGAAGAGAGGACTGCCTTGGCGCTGGGTCCCAGCTACACCAGCCCTACTCAGGGAACACCTCATGTTACTTCCATGCTAATAGTGCTGGTCCCAAAGCCTCCTGTTTGGCTACCAGAAAGTTGTACAGGACTACAACCAAAGCTGCCTGCAAAACACTGTACCAAAATGCTCAAAGTCTTCTCTTCAAAAAGGCTAATTTGCTCAGGGTATCAAGCAAATGTCAGTCAAAAGTTATTTAAAAAAAAAAAAAACACACACCAACAAAAAACACACTGATCAAATCCAAGTGCCAGGTCAAATAATTTTTAAATATTTAACAATAAGACACATCTAATTGGAGACATTTAAAGATTGGGTTAGATATTTAGCAGAAAAAAAAAAAAAAAAGTTAGGAGTAAAACTATACTTCCAATGCTTCCTAGCATCCTTGTGCCCTAAGCAAGTAGAGCAGTCTTCAATGTACAGCTGGAATAGCGCTGTTTCCAAACTGCATACCTTAAACACAGTTTCTTCATAAAATCCCTTTGTCTCTACTTTTGAATAAATATAAAATACAGTTACAATACAGATTTGGTAATTGAAATTCAATGTTTTGTTCTGTAAGTTTTATTTACGTGTTCAGAGCAGTGGTATAATAATGGCAGAACTTGTAGCAAAAGCCTAATTTGTGCCTTGTGTTTAGCCAGAAGTACTAGACCACATATTTGGAGGCCATCAGCAGTGTGAGAAGCCCACTGCATCTGGTTCTCTTTATGAACTAGGTCTTGCTGCCTATTTATATGTGAACTTCAACCATTTCAGATAAGGTAATTTCCTAAATTAAGATGAATAAATATTGATTTTTCAGAAAATGCAGCAATCTACAGATGATAAGAAAGGTGGGTGAATGCTAAGAAATTTTGAATACTACCACATTAAAAAATATGTAAACGTTTTGCTGACGGAGTTGATGAGTTGATAATATAGCTTAGTCAACACAAATACCCATATGTCTAGACCACTGAGTACAACCACAATTTGCACATACAGCATGAGTAATCTATCTTATTCCAAACTGAGCAGACACAAAAACATTTCTGACCAGAAATAATCCGTCTTATCCACATAAATATGCCACACTCTTTAAAAGTCAACACAGCTACTCAACTGAATAAGGCTGCAGGATTTGGGTTTTTTATGGATGCCTACAGATTCTGTTTTAAAAAGTCTTTCTCATCTTTCTCAGAATTACAGTTTCCAGCATTGATCTGGAATGATGACTGCCACATCTCCTTTCAATACCAAAGATTAAGTCTTCAACAGACCAAATCCAATAAGGGGATCAGGTTTTAGTGGAGTTCCTTTTGTTTCATTTCTAAGGGAAAAGGCTGATGGGAGAATTCACAGTTGCTGCCTGTGGAGGTTTGTTTAGCTTCCACAATACATGAGTTTGTAATTCATAAGACTACCAGCATAAAGAATGCAAAAGAGACATTAGTATATGCAAATTGGAGGACAACTTTTCAAAACATTCAGTCAACTGGCACATATAAATAGCTAATATAGATTTTTGAACTGAATGTAAGGGATAAATAACTGCTTTCTTGCAGTTCAAACTGTATCAGTAAGATGACTAAACAATTTGAGAAATCTGTAGGCCTGCTTTGCTCTTGCTTAATAGCAAAAGAATTAATTTTGTAATGGATAAAGGAAAAAATTCTCAGCAACCACAGATCTGAGGCCACTGAAGTTATAAGCTGTTCTCAGAGACTCATAATTCTTCCGTATGTCATCTGTTTGAGCTGAAATACACCAAGCAGACTGATTCAGACTTTCTTATTTGGGGAAAGAATGAGATCAGAGAGAGGATAGGAGGAGAAGTGAAAGACTTAGGCAATAACATCTCAAGCATTTTTGAAGTTAGAAATAATTTCTTTTGCCCATAAAAGAAAAAAAAAATCTTGAAATTATTTTGTTGGGTTACTGTAACACTTCTACACCTTAAAGTAACAATAAAATTTATTAGAGGTGTCTAAAAATAATCCACCAGAAACAAAATTCATAAGTTTTGGGAAAAAAGCCAGGATTAAAAATTCAGTACCAACTTGTTAGAGCTGAACTATCTTCTAGTTTTGCTCCAAGCGTACCTTAGCGTCTCAGCTCCAGTGTGCAACTGAAGATGTATTTTCCACTTTTGTGTAACTGGTTCTTCATGCAACCTTCCTTAATTTACTTACCTTGCAGGTCTTGAGAATATATCAACATGTTGACCAAATTAGTGCAAAAGAGCTACTGCATTTGTTTCAGGGCATTTGTACTAATCACGATCACTGTTAACATCCAAGCAACACTGACAATGCACAAGAGATCACATGTTTCAGTTCATGTTCCTGCTACACCTCATTGCTAAAGATGGGCAAATCCAATCACAAAATCTAGGTACTTAGGCTCTGTACTGGTAAAAACTGACTAAAGGAAAATGCAATCTCTTGTTAAAATTCCAAACCCCATAGACACAAAAGGTATTTAAAATTCTCCTCTTTTGCAAGGGGAGACTTCCCCAAGAATGGAGATATATACAGGACATCCCTAGCATAACTAATGTTTCCAATGATGATTAAAGATATGATGCAGAAAACTGTAGAAAAGCAAGCTAACCTCTACTACCTTGACAAAACTGTTGTTTTTACCTTCTGTAAATATACTCTTCAGTTTAACAACTGTAATAAGAATGTTGCTAAGCTCTCTTTACTTATCTGAAAGCTTTTAATGCCACAGGCTTTTAGTATTTACACGAAAACACTGTTCTATTTTTGCCAGCAGAAATTAGACAAAATACTGGCAAAGAGCTCAATAAAGCAGCTGACAGACATAAACCTGAGACATTGTCATTCTGAGAACACTGACAGGATTTAAATATACAGCAGCAGACCCCGGGGTCATGATACCCACTCTACCTGCAAAATTAAAAGATTTCGACCTTGACACCAAGGCAGGATGAAGCCACTGGCCCCAGACGGTTGGATTCCCTGCGCAGCAAAGATAAATTGTAAAACAATCGAGATACGCGCCAAAGAGGGGAAGGAGGAAAGGACACGAGGGATCTGAATTCATAAAGGCAGAACAAAGATGAGGCTCAAAGGAAGTACAGAGGTTTAAAAAATGGCTCTCCTCACAGATTTTACAAGCAAAGTTCATTTTTGCATTCAAAGATGTGCTTTTCAGCTTTAAGCTTTTCCCAGCTTCCAAACAGACTTTTTTAAAAAAGATTTGTAATGGCATTTTTTAATGCATCAAGGCATTTGAGTTTTCATAACTCAAACCACACTGACAGAACATGCACTACCATGTAAACCAAGTAAGTGGTTTCAAAAAGGATGGCCTAACACAGTAATCTACTAAGAAATTGTACCTCTTCCATGTGAAGCCAGCAAGGACCATCTCTCCTATTTTTACCACCTCCATTGTTAGAGCTACACCATATTTTTCCTTAGTTCTTAAAGTTCTTACAACCTTCCCTATTGCATCACTTCATCTACTTTCTTTCTTGTTTTCTGCCTTTTTTTGTATAACTGTCAATCATAACATGGAACCTGGGTAGCTCTTCTCGCTACGTATTTCTTGCACTCTACGATCTACTTTTTCTTTGCTCTCCTTAGCCCACTTGTTACTTTGTCTTTTCCCTACAACAACCGCCTATATTTCAAATGGGTGCAACCACCTATATTTCAATTTCAAACCTTTTTTTCCTGGGAAGCAACCTTTTCAAATACTTAATCAAAAACCCACTCTCTTTAGCTGGCTCTGTGTTACTGGCCTCCACTTCAGTGTGATCTCCTCTTGCTTTGCTGCCTGATCTTCAAAAAAAAAGAAAAAAAATCTTAAAAACACAAAATGTACTACAAGTATTGTATCTCACACAATCTGTTCAAAGACCAATCTGGGCTGCAGCACCTCAGCAAATGTGACACTTGTGATCTTCCTTTGTACTGAAATGGCTTTGCTGTGCAAAATTCCGGTTTCCATTTATGACATAAAGTAGCCATTATTTACTTTTTTCCAAACCCTTCTCTGACAGAGAAGCGTGGACACAAGCCTTGTGGCACACTGAGTACACAGACTCATTTTCAACCCCCAAGATATGGAGTGGGAAGGAAACAAGAGAAGAGGTGGGAAGAGAGACTGAGGAAGGTCAACACTGTGGGCAGATTCCTAAAAAAATACCTGAAGAGTAAAATTCAAGTTAAACAAAAACCCAACTTACTGTTGCATTTCTTTCCTAAATTTCCATAAGTTCACTTCTAACACCATGCTATAATATTTTACACTTGGATTTGGCAAAATATAGAGGGAGCATCTAATTCTCTGCCACTATGGACTCCTTTGAATGAGAAGAAATTACAGTTATGCTGATGTTACTAATCTGCATTCCTTTTGCATAATGATAGCTATGAAATCAACAGCTAGCAAAAGAGGCCATGCTCCTACTTCCCTTAAAAGCAAAGCTCCTGATTGCTTTCTCTTTCCTACACTTGAGGGAGCTCCTCCTCTTCCTGCTTAATTAGTGAAGAAAGAGATGATGAAGTAGAATATTACAAGTGTGTATGCAGGAGCAAATGCTAACTGATGCTACAGTGGCAGAAGAAACAGAAGCAGCACTGGCATCACCAAATCTGAAGCTTTCAAATATGTCTAAACAAGTGGGTCAGGAATAAAAGATCTGCATGGAAGCATGCTCCATTCCACGGAAGTTGGGAGCATAAAAACATTCCCATTTGTAGACTCACAGGCAGCCTGCACACTGGTGCATGGACTCAGATACACAGCCCTTCTTTAGCTACACACTTCTTGGTACTTGGAAGGAAATCATTAGGCTTCTTGTTCCACTGTGTTCTATCCATCTTTCTCTTCGCCACATGTTTAATATACAACATTAAGCAAATGTACCAGCATAGCAATTTTCACAGGATCCTGTAATGGTCTACTTTAACAATTCAGGCTTTTCAACCTCTTATGTACACTTTCAATATTGCCCAAAACCCAAGAATGATGAACTGACTTAACTATGCCATAGCTTCATTTCTTGTAAATAGTTATATGCTCCAAAAGGCAGTTGAGGAGTCTGCAACTGTTTCACTTGACACAATCCATGGTGAGCATCCATGATTTTCAATACAAAATTATGCCTGGGCACAGGATAAAAGATTTAAATGAAAAACTCAGAACAATCAGTCAGAAAATCCTGAAACAGGGTGATGCAGAAGAGAAACACGTTTTGGTTGACCTGAGAAGCTTAAAATAATTTTCTTGAGTTGGAAAAGCACATAGCACAATGAGGGGGAAGAGAAGAGGCTACCCAGATCTACCAGTCCACAGTCCCTGAGGAACCTCTCCTCTCCCTTAGTACAGACATTCACCCTCAGTGCTAGAAACTCAGGCTTAAGCTTGATGACTTGACGGGAGCTGATGTTAGTGTGGAGCCACCCTAACAAGTTAGAGATACTGTGCTAGAAAGACTCAGGAATCTGGCCTTTCATGTAGTCCTGGTAACTTGTTCCAAACAGTCTTGGCAATTATCATCGTCCATTGCTAGTTTCAAGATAAGTGATGCTTTTCTGAGCAGTCGGGGTGCGACATTAGAATTTGAAAAAACAACTTTTTACCATTCATTACGGCAGAATGAAGTATGTAGATGCCATCCCTAAAAAGTTACAGACTACAAAACAAGCAAGCACCCTTCCCAATTTTGCTAATCATTATTCAGTATTTCTGCATCTGAGAAATTCAGGAAGTAAAATTCACTGTATCTCAGGATGCCTGTATATTGAAATAAGCCATCTGAGTCTAAGACTGCTGGTCCAGTAACTTTATGATAGATACACAAATTGATGTCATTCTAGCAAGACAGAGGTGATGAACAGCAGCTTCATAAAGGATGACCCCTTGCTACGACACCAATTACAAGAAATGCTGAACAGCAGCATGACAGTAGCTAAGGTGTTGCAGCCATGTGAAGCAAAAAAACCCTTTCTCTTCTCAGGTGGAGAAGTGCAGCCAATGCTCATTAACGGTTGGTAAAATGAAGGTTTATCAAGCAAAAGAATTCTCATTTCCTCCTCATAGGCAATTGTTTTTGTTAAAATAAAGTTAACAATACCATATTGTTCAATCGGTTTGCTGAAAATGCAAGGCAGTATCATAATACAAATATTACTTTGTTATATTCTTAATGTATAATTTTAAATGCATGCTTTAATGCCTTCGCTTTTAGACTGTATCTGCTTAATGCCTTGGCTTTTATGAACGCTGTAACATACCGCCATTTCTGAATATTGGAGCATATAACACTACTACAGAAAATCCTTGAGGCAGAACTTATCGGAACAAGTCGGTGTGGAAAAAAGCTGGTTTTATCATTCTTTTCACTGTAAGAGGCAAAGGTTTGCGTTGCCTATCTTATATTTGCCAGCAAATTGACATTTAATATTTTACTAATTCTTTCTCCATCAGATAGGTTTCTTGGCAAAAAAGTGATACTTTATCATCTTTAAATGTCAAAATTTCATTTACTTTTGGCTTGCAAACAGTGCAGGCCCATAAAATCCAGCTGTAAAGGGTTACAGAATCTCTCTAGGATTAATTATGCTTTTAATTTAATTAAAAGATTCCTCCTTACGTGACCTCCATATCAGTCCCATATGCACGTTATCTCTTCTCAGGCTTGTCTCAGAGGACAACAGACTCCCCATTACAGAACTAGACTGTTTTCCCTTTTGTTACATCTGCCAAGAGGCTGTTTGCAATTTAATTGCTGCCCTTATTTATGAATTATAAATGCAGGAACAGTTGTTTGTGTGAAAAATATTCTATGAATTTGAATTTTTATTGCAATGGTTATTGTAGGAAAAGAAAGGAAACACAGTAGGTTTTTTGTACCCTATTTTTAAGGACAAATACAATCTGCCTTAAAATTACTTTTCACATGACCAAAACTAACCATTGTATCTGAATATTACATACTGTACACATCTAATTTAAAATATATATTAACATCTGCATATGCATTTTATGTATGGACACATGCACACACACAAACTTTTTGAAAGGCTAAATATTCCTGGGAGGTATATGGTGGGGGAAAGGCAAAAAAAAAAAGTTATCTAGAGGATACAAAAAGAAGAGACAAACTGCAGTGGCATGCAGCACTGCATACACTGCAGGCAAGAAGTTAAAAAAAAAAATAGAAAACCAACCCAACCCACAAATATTGTTCAGTAATCATCTTCTCCAATAAAGGCTGAATTAAAAAAAAACAAATCCTCAAAACTGAATTAGACATGGTCTGATTAAAACCCAAAGCGCACGGTGGAAGATAAAAGCTGTAAACAACGTAATGGGGTGCTTACGTGAAAGCACGTTTGCAATACAACTCCAGATAACATCCATTTCCCTTTTTCCTTCTGTGAAGTCAGAGCAGCAGCAGTGGTTTCTTACAAGCCTGTCACAAAACGTGAGGGACTGGAAATCAAACAACTGCATGCTGATGAAACAGAAGGTAGATTCCTGACAAGTAGCAATCTTTCAGACCCTAGCAGTGTTTCTTTAAAGAAAACAAATGGGAATAGGTCACCTCTCTCCCCCACGCACCACCTTTTCTTAATGCAGCTTGATTCACATTTAGTTTCGGCTTGGCACACTTAGTTTCATCATAGGTGACTGAACAGGAAGGTGGGAAGGGACATCCATCTCTCACTAAAAACTACAAAGCACATTGTATTAGCTCTCTGTAGAGGTCAATGAGGCACTAGCTTATGAGAAATTATCTGCTGGGAAGTGCACTAACAGTATCAAGGACAAGGAGCGCTCCTCTGGGCTGGCCACTGCCTCCCTTTCCCTGGGAGGGCACCCAAAACCCAAAACCTGCAGGTCCAGCACCACCAGGTTTTAACTTACAGTTAAACTTTAACTATACAGCCAATTTCTGTTCGTAACAGGGGTGTCACGGTAGCAGTAAAGTCAAACAAGTTACTATTAATGAAGCCTCATCATAGAACAACTGGTCTGAATATCTCTCAATATACTTCTCAGCTGAGAAGTCTGTAGAGAAATGTCAATTAGAAAAGAGTGTGTGTGTGGTGTGTAAAAAAACAGCACAAAACCCCGACACATGAAACCCAATGCTCTCCAGACAAGCCCCACCATTCAGGTAACTGCAAGTACTGTCTTGGGTGCTGACAAGCTCCTGTCCACCTCAAGAACAACTAACAGACGGTATAAATGGAACAGACTGTTATCACAAAACGATGCTCTACAGACAAAGGAAGGAGCCATAGAAAACTATTGAGTTTAAAAGGATTGATTCTGAAAAGAAAAAGATGAACTTAACTTCTTGTACCTAAGATTTCTTCATTTTAAAATGGGATGTAAATTACTTCTTCCTGGAAAGATTTTTGGCAATATATTCAATATTGCTTATTTCAAATTCTTAGTCCAGCCTTTTAACAATCTCCCTCATCCAAGCTGTCAGTCCAACACATTCCTCTGCAATGGCTATTCCCGTCCTACCAAGTGATTCATCTTTTAATCTAATGTCCTGAACAGTTGTCTAATGGAGTGGCATTTGCTCCTTATGCCATTAATTACCTTTCCATTTTGACTGAAATAGGTCAAAATTCCATTTGTGTTTCTTCTGCTATGGCTATCACTCCAGCGTGCAGACGCCACCTGCATTATTGAAAAATCAGTTTGACTGAGCACCAAAAGGCCAAACGTCTCCTCCTTCCTCATAATTGACTTGTTCTATGGGAAAGAGCATCTAATCAGATGTCTTCCAGGAGTATGACACTAACTTTTCTGCAATTCTTTGACTGTAAAAGCTTATCAGTTGGAAAAGAGACTGTGATGTGTCCCAGAAACCCTGGGACTTCAATCATTCTTGAGCTCAATGCTCAAGGACTCCCCTCCTGATCTGCCTGGCACTGGGAGGTGTTCAGGGTCAATCCTGCCTCTGTTTACCATGGGTATCATACAGACAGGCAGAAAGGAAGACAGGACTTCAAGAAATGTGATTTCACCCTGCTACACATTTTTAGTTCAGGATTACTGCCTTAAATCAGATCTTTTCATGGACCAGTACGCACCGCAAACTCTGCTGTAACAGACTCTTATTAATTCCATTTTCAAAGCTAAGAGGAAGTCAGAAAGTTCTTGTATAAAAATGTCTTTTTCAATTCAAAGGTCTTTTCAATACTGAAGTGCCATCTGTTCATGCTGTAATTAAACTTTTTTTTAATCAATGCATATTTTAAAATTAAAGTCATTATGGGTGAAATAACAAATACATGAAAAACAGTTGAAAATAATTTTTAAATGTTGAGATAAATTTAAAAAAATAATTTTAAAGAGCTGTTTTGTAGAAAAATGTAAACTATTTTTAAATAGGATTAAAAACTGGTTTTATTTCAGTTTCTGAAAATTCAGAAATTTGACCATTTCTAAACCTGTGGGACAAAGTTTGTTTTCCCTGAACTTAAGCCTGAGTTAATCTCAGATTGGAGTATCACACTGTGGGAAGGGACAGATATGGATGACTCCATCAGAACTTTTAACAAATACATATACAGAGAGATGGACAGAAGCATACCACTGTTTAGCCTAGGGGAAAAAAAAAAAAAACCAACCCACACCTCTGTGACTGCTATCAGATATCCAGATGGCTGTAAGAAGAAACTGAAACCTACAGAGCACAAGACAGAGCTTGGCAACCAAAGAAAGATGCTTTCAGTAGGGGGGAAGGTGGGGGTGAGAACACACCTCCTATCGTTCATCCAAGTAATTTCCCATCCCGAGGGCACTTCCTGCCAACTTTCAAAAGTATAGCTTGTCTTTGGAAAAAACCCTGATTTTTTAAAACAATGGCATAATTTGGAAAGCAATATAAAAGCTAGGAAATTAAGAGTTAAACATTGTTTGTGTATTAACAGAAGTCAATCGATCGTCTTTCTCCATAAGGCTTCGAGAGGCTCCCTGCTGGATTGACATCACCAAGCAAATGTAATTTGATTCTGATCTACTTAGATGCAACAATAAAAATACTTTCTTGGAATTCATTCCAACCTTATCAGAATGCAGTGGTCATGTACTATGACACCAGGAGAATTTCTTAAAGTAAAGGAAGGATTTAAAACTACTGTCAAAAAGACCTACCAGCGCAAATCTGAGATTTTTTCCTTTGCTATCAGAACAGCCTTTCTTTATTTTGCAGTATCTCAGGCTATAGTAAAGTTTCATGTTATAGCTACAAGAGCAGCAAATAAACACATCACTTTCTAACATAAGGAAGGCATGAAGAGAGCAGCACCAGAAAAACAACACATATTAAGGGATGGATTGTTTTTCTTTCTTTCTTTCCAGCATCTCCCACAGAGCGAATTATTCCAATAACCTGAAATATAAGCGACAACATTTTCTCATCATTTGCCTGTGAATACTTTCTTTAACCTCTTAATTTACAGATTTTCCCCTCAAATCTATCTGATAAGGAAATGACCATTCAAAAACACTACAGAAAAGAGGGAAACAAATGGCTGAAGTGTAACGCATACACTTATTCTCATATACAGCTACAGTTTGCTGTTCACCCAAGTTTTATTTCTAGGGCAAGTATTACTATTTTTAAAATTACCTCTGTCTGCTAAGACAGAAGAGGCCTGGTCTCACTATTAACGTGCTCATGAAATTTCACCCAGAAGCAGCATTCAACCATAGCAGAGCCAAATTACTGAAGTTCTCATTACATTCAAGCTAGTGCAGAGTCATGGTTGATATATGAGTCCGTCACTCTCAGCATTGATTTGCAGACCTCTCAATGTCTCTGAGCAGTGTAGTCCCCTTAAAGCATTTTTCCCTTCTCTCTGTCGTACATCATAACTCATATTGTCAAGTCTTATTTGAATTTCTTTGTATTAAAAATATTCATCAGGTAAATCATGTTTTAGCTATGCATCTTCTTTCCCTTTAAAAAGGAATCATAACAACTAAAAGAAGAACAGAAAAACAGCTGATGCCACAATATAAAGCTTTCATGACTGCCATAAAGAGGAATGTTAAAGGAAAATATAATATATATATATATATGTATAGCTGAACTGTATTTGGTTAAGCAAAGGCTTTCTTGTGTCCTATTATAGACATTGCTCATGTATATGGTATGGGGATCAAGGTCAATGAATCTTTCACTAAACTCTTGTGCTGTGTAGCTCTCTTCTCTAGATAGACTTGCACAGAGTAATTGCATGCTGTGCAGATAAAACACACACAAAAGGAAAAAGCCTCTTATTTCTTTCAAGATCCAGCATCTTAAAAACCACTGCTTTATGGTATATGTTCATAAAGACAACATATCAAACCATGAGATATTTTTTCAGCAAAGTATAGCATGTAAATTCACATAAATAATTAATAACTTGGTAAAGTTCCTCAGTGACAGGAACTGCACCAGTTTAATTCTACATAAGACAAGTTGTTAAGAAGTTATTCTTCATGGGAGGTAAGGGAACTGCCCAGCCAGCGTGTTTACCAAACTCGTATGCGCCTGCACTACATCTCCAGTAGGTAATCACATACAAGTACGTCCTGTCAAAGGCCAGATGTATTCAGCTGATAAACTGCTCTACTCAAGGAGAAAGGCAAAGCTATTGTTTTCATTTTCTTCTGCCTATATAATGCTGGGGGGAAAAAAAAAAAACAACAAAATAAACTATCAATATACATTTTTGCCAGCACTGATTACTATAGCAGGCATATGATGGTACTCTAGCAACAAAGGCCCTAGGCAAAGGCACAAATTAAACTATAGGGTCTCCACATGTTTATTGCTTATAAACATTCTCATGCAAGACTTGCCACCCCACACACACACACAATTTTTGGTTACTGTCAAAGAGGAGGATGGGGAACAGAAAGAGAAATTTACCTACAATTGTTGCCACTCCATGAGAACAACTGGCCCAATGGAAACATGAAAGTATCTTATCTAAAAGGTATTTACTACTAATTTTAGTATGAATAAGTCTAATTTTAATTTCTCTTTATAAGTGGAAGTAACTGCAGTTCAAATTCTCTCTAAAGCAAGTTCAAGACAGGACTGAAGTCTTGCTCAAACAACCTTCTACTTCATCAGTCCCACCTTAAATAGATGCATGAATATTCCCCTCAGTCAAGCACCATAAAGCTTAATAATTTTTTCCCTTTACTTTCAAAAGCTCCCTTGGCTTTCTCCAGCCAAAAAACATCCCAAATCCTAGTTCCTTTATAGCAAACATCAAGTTTTTTCCCACCACTTCACAACTGCTAATTAGTGTTTCATTTGAAGGAATCAGATTTAACAAGAATGAATTCTCAACACTTGGGTCACTATACTTCACTTAGAAATATCAGTGCGGTCAGTAAGACTTTTACCAAGAGACATTTAGAATCAGATCTTGAAATCTCTTTGTTTCTCATAACATAGGATTCCTGATGAATAATTTCAAAAACAGGAAGAATGCTCTAATACATGAACCAAACACAAACTTGTGAGATCAGATAATGTTAAGAAAGGTCACCCAAAATTAATTCTAGCAGAAAGCACTGAAAAACAAATGCACTAAAAACAAATGCAGCAGTAATTCTGAACCACCAAGATCAGCCATGCCTGAACTTAGGATTATGATGACACCTTCATGCCTACCATATTTATTATTTTCACAGTCTGCTGAATTCTATGACCTGCTTTTTCACCTCACACAGGTTTCTCTGGTTTAGTTTTAGCTGGTTCAGACCCTGAACCATCCTCTTTTTGGTCAGTTGAGGGGCAATGCAGCAAAGAAGATGCAACTACGTGGTTAAGGATGGCAGAAAGGGAAACCACAAGTATCCCCACTTCAGTTTGACTTACACAGTCATGGATTCATGCTTTCAGGTATAGTTTTCCCCTACAGAGAAGCTTTATCACCAGATGAGCTCAGTGAATGCCTCCAGCACAGCCTCAGCTGTGTTCCTCCTCCCCCTTTACTTTCCCTCAGAGAAGCGGAGGATGAGATGTTTCCACAGGCTGACAACAACAACACCCCACACCACCACCCTTTGGAGAATCTTTTCCCTGTCAGCAATGCTTCACAGCTAGCTCAGTTTAGCACTAAAGGTGATAGCACACCCATTCTGCACATTTCCATTACTGGCTTGGGTACCTAGGGTCCGGTCACGTAAAATTCAACAAATAACACCTTCTCTCTCATCAGCCCAGACATACTAAATTATGACTCAAAAGTTCAGAGAGTAATAAGAATTCAGATACAAAGACACTGCACAGCTAATTTTGGGTCAGCCACACAACCTCAACAGCCAGGCCAGACGCTTTGTTTACACAGCACAAACCCAGTACAAGGCAACAGTCTTGTGTGTGTGTGTGTGTGTATATATATATCTGTATGTATATATATATGTGTGTATATATATATATATACACATACAGATATATATGTAGGCATCCTTAAAAGTTAAGTTTACCAGTAGAATAAGTAGGTTTTCCATTACAGACTTCATCAGTCTTTCAGTGCTTCATGATTTTACAGGCACCTATGAAAAAAACAGACAAACCCATAGTCCTGAAGTGACACCACAATGGTGATTTGAGTACAGGCTCATCTAGAAACTTACACTGATAATTAATCCCTTGTGAGCAAAAGTTGTCTTAGTCCTGTAACAAGATAATTCAAAATTGTCAATTCCACTCTGATATAATTAAACAACATTAGATCAGTATCCAAAAATAATATTCATTTGGTAGTTGACTAGCACTTTTTATAATATCTGCCTTCACCTGAAACCTCTTGAGATTCTTTCATTATGGTGAATGCATTAGAAATCTAATTGAAAAACGTGCTTTTCAACAGTTTCACTTCCTTGTTTGAGGTTTGGAAATAAGGTTGTGAGTGCAGAGTATAATATGTTGTCTCTCCTATATCAAAATCATTGATCATGTTTGCTAGAAACACACAAATAAATACAGCAAGCATAGATTGTAATAGGCTAGAAACACAAAGTATACTTTCTATCCATAACAGAAAGTTAAACCAACTCAGGTAGCTCAAGAATTACTTTTTTTTTTTTTTTTAATAGAAAGAATGTTAATGGCAGGGGGAGCACTTTATCAATTGTCTACCAAGGACTGATTTCACTAGTCTATTTTTCTTCTATAAATCTCACTTTTTCCCATGTTTTTGTATGACAGGCTGCATTGCATCCTTCACAAGATCCAAGTTTGGCAACAACACATTTTTTGTGAAGCACCAACAAGAAAAGGAACAGGAATGTGGGAACATAAATAACTGGAAATAAAATACGAAGTTCTATGAGGAATCTTGCATGGGTACGTTCTGCAGCTTCTTATACAGAATGGAATGGAAATGCTAGAAGGTAAAGTGATAAAAAGACCGAAGCAACAGCTGGGGGAAAAGAGTTCTATTTTACAGCTCTTCATTCCCTTAAGGAGTCAAATTAAAATGAAAGTGGTCTGTGTCCAGAGAGATGAGGTAGTAAAAATTAGGAAATATCTCAGCTCTTTAGGTGACTTTTGAATAGTTTGGAAAATGCACAAAACCTCCAGTTTATCCTTTTTTAACCAAAAAAGCTCACCCATCCTGATCACAAAGTTTTCTGTAAGAAACCAGTAAGGAATTGAAATACAGTGTCACAGTGGCATCTACTTTACTTTCCAATTTCCTTTTCCATCCTCAGTTGTTTAATTTAAATATACCACCCTATGAACTCAAAAAGTTACAGAGTCAACTTAGGTTGCTGAGGACTCAATATATCAGGTAATGAAAAATTCAAGCTATTATATAATTCTAATTGTTTGCTTTACAGAAATAGTATATCAACTATATCACATTTTTCTTATATGCCTTCTCATAAAATGCATTTACATTGAATCATACATTCAAAAATATCACATTTAAATGTTACTAAGTGATGTTGACTGGTAGCACACAGTATTACTAAAAGATAGTCCTGCATTTCTATTTATGACTAAAACATACAATAAAATATTTGATACAGTATGTGATCTGTGGTTAAATACATATTGCCTTCCTTCATAAAGAAATATTCACAGAAGATTAAAGAATCGAAGTTGAAAGTATTTAATCAGGCAATGCTTAAGAAATACAAACATTATTGGGGGATATCTTCTTTTAAAAAAAAAAATAAATCTCTGGGTGTGCTTTTTTCCACAGTCATATTTGTACCATTTTCAGATTTTCTAGATGACGAGGAAAATGTTGATTCTACTGTAAAAGTTTCCAAATCTAAATAATCTTTTTTCTAGAAAAGTTAAGAGATGTCATTTTATCATTGTGTTCACACCAATTTTTTTCATTTTGCCTAATGTTTCCCCTGTTTGCAAATGTGTGGGGAGGAAGGTACGTATACTATGTATACATATAGCATTTGGACAAAAACTCTGCCTCTTTTACAGGCAGTACCTTTAAGGATGCAAAGGGGTCAGAATAAGGTTATGAAGCTATTACCTCATATGCTTTATAATAAACCTGTTTGATAGGATTTTCCTCAAGATTTAAATTAAATACCAAAAAAAAAAAGAAACTAAACATTAGCATTCCTGTGTGGCAAGATCAACTAAGCAGAAATGTCATGCTTTAGACAAGGTGTAAATCCGTAACTGTAAGGACTATACTTCCAACAGCTACAGTATAATCATTTGGTTAGAATTTTTTAATGAAATATCTTCATATTTCATTAAAGAAGTTCAAAAGTTCACTTTATGTGACTATAAATAGCAAATGGTTTACTTCCTCACTTGCTACAAATTAGAGGACTGAAACTGGTACTATAGGGTAGGAAATAGCTGGAACTGCTATTTCATAAACTGTCTAAGAGACCTGGGACTACAGTCGATGTCTGCGAGAGCACTACTCTGCATTGGCCTAAAAGAATAGTACGGCGACGGAGTAAGGCTCATTCAGTATTTTCCACTTTCAGACATCAAGTTTCATGTCTATAATCTATAATCAAGCAGTGCATGAAAAACCACTAGTAGTTCAGCACAATAGTTCAATCAGCACAGTAGACTGAACTAGTTCAATCAGCACAGTAAAACCCTGTCATGATTCAAAACTTGAAATATTTGGCCAAATCCCACAGCAAGTGTAATCTGGTTTATTATGCCTTTTTGTCCTCCCTGCTCTTTTAGATTTTCTGTGACTTTTGACCACATTTTAAGCATCCACCACTATTCATACCCTACCTCCTAAAACATAATTTATTAAAGCATTTTTTTCCACCAGAAAACCTGAGGCAAGGAGGGGTTCCTCTCTCTAGTTTATGAAACAAAAAGCAAAATTGTGTAACATGTCACCATAAAATGCACCAAACACATTCATAATACATACTACACCAGTCATGTCTTATAGGGATCTGATGAACTTAAGACAGAATATCTGCACTAGAGGATTTGCAATCACTTGCTCAAAAGGACAAATTGAATTGACCTGCATCTATATAACACACCAACAGTTTAAAAGAAGCATTAAGTAGTGGCAGCCATAAAAGCCTGAATTGTTGACATATAAACAGTTCCCAGCAGAGGGTGGATGTATTTGCTCTTGGAAATTCCCATGAGCTAGCTACAGAAAATTGCAGCCCTCCCTCTCCAACAGGACAGCGCAAAGATTTTATGCCACTCTTCAGTTCGATAAAAACACGTAACTGGCGTGCTTGAAAAGAATTGTGGTCAGGCACTGGTTTACTACTCTGATATCATATAATCCTTTGTTCTGTCAGACTGTCTTGTGGAAGAACAGAGGGTTGCAATCATTTCTTCAGCTTGAAGCACATGAATCAGGCCTATATCCTTCACTGGAGCTACTGGCCCCCGTGCATGAACACGGCCAGAAGCTGGACCAGATGCAGCTGGCTAAGGCGGATGAGGCAAAACCAAAACACCCAAAATACAGAAAATTGTGGAAATCAATCAGAACAGTGGGAGGTTATTTCAGTGCTATTTTTTGCAAGTAGTAACAAAATGTAGTAAAAGTATGGAGCCTTCCTTTGGGGTAGAGCAATCAAGCCACAGTGCCATGGCTTCAACCGAGGCAAACAACAGGAGCAGTAGTCAGGTGAAAACGATGCAGAGAATGTAGTTATTGAGCTGGTGCAATGGATTCCCAACAGGACAGACTGAAACCTTCCCCTACCTGGAGTACATACATGACTGGTCTTTTTCAAGAACTCATATGTAAATATTAAAGAGAAATCCCAGGGGAAAAAAAAAAAAAAAAAAGCCTAAGTTTCAACCAAGTGATGCATGTGCCCGTGACTCTTCTGGGAAAGAAGACGCTCCTTTTCATACAGAATCACACATAAGATTTTCATTAATTCTTGAGACACTCCTAATTCAAATGGACAGCTGCAAGTTATAAGCACTGATTTTTTTGCCTCTTCTGTTCCTACAAAGAAATCTGTAAGAAAAGACAGTTCCAGTTATGTTCATTCCTATGTTTACCCAAGACTGTCCAGATTACTGTAACATAATCCAGCCAGACCATATGAGGCCAGATAAATGCTGAAGCCAGTGCAGAAAACAGTTGCTTGTTTCATTTTGCTATATGCTGGCAACACAATAGAACTTCTCTATATACTGGCCTCTAGCTATATATTGCTTTTCAGATGACATTTACTGTTGAAGGTCTACACAGGTTACCATTTGTTTACCGGCAAATATCCAGCTAACACTCTAGCTATATCACCCTTCTTTAAAAAAAAAGCATTAACGATCAGGTGTTTTCCGTGAAATACCCTTGACTCCAGAGTTCACTTCTCAGCAGAAGGCAGAGCCTGCCAAATGTACCAGCACCAAATCTGCAGTTCTCCTTATATAGGAGGGAATAGTGGACACAGGGCTTATTATGGAAATTGGTTAAGCATCCTTGTGTGAGACTGTCAAGGTTTTCCTCAGGATGTGATGTGAAGATGTAGTGTGTTTTTCAAAAAGTATCTACAATTTTTGCCTCTTAGATTTCGAAGAGAAATCATCTCAAACACATAGGCCTCACTAATGCTTCCTTCTCACTTCTAAAAAATATTTCCATTTCTATCAGGTCAAAAATCTACTTTTCAAAATCACCTGCATAAAATGACTGTACAGACATGGATTTATGATAACACAGAGAATTTTCCCAGACAATTTGATTATCAGGAAGAACATAAAAAAAATTACTTATCTCCAAAGATGACCTCAGCATAAATTTAGTCAGTCAGCCACAAAAAATGATACTGTATTTTTTTTTAAACATGCTCTGTCTCCCTCTGACAGTCTTGAGTTTACCAAGAAACCGTGCAACTTCTTCATATTTAATTTCTTCTACAAAGCCAAGATTTGCAAGTTTGGAGTAAGTTTTTATATAATTATTAAATATCCTTCTATTAAGCAGTTTTGTGACTTCCTAATGTAAAAGGCTTACGTTTGCACAACTCCACGTTTGGCTATCACAATAACTGGAAAAGTAGTTACTTAAGTATTTTGGAGAGTCTTAGCTGTTTTCATTTACTGGAAGTGATCATTTGACTACATTCCAAATAAAACATTGTAGACAACATCTTTATCTAGTTATGCAAGTAAATAGCAAGCTAGTTTTATCTGAAGAGTTACAAAGAAATTGTTTACGGTAAAAAAACCCTTATTATTAAAATGTTAATATAGTTTTGAAAACAATGTCTAAATCAAGACCATCCACAGTATTTCCATTACCATAATCCCCACAGAAATGTTGCAGTTCTCCAGTGTAAGACACCACTGTCTCCCTTCTCTGCCCCCAAGCGTACATACCATGACATGAAAAAAGCTGGACACAAGTGTACACGTACACACACACACTCTGCTTTTCATCAATACCAAAGGTTGGTCCTCTCACCAGTACCCAAAATTAAATCTCTAAATCCCAGAGAACAGCTTAAGGAGGAAAGTGGCCCAGCGATTTCTGCTGTGGCACACATGACATTTTGGTAAAGAATTGTCGAAAGACAGTAACGTTCCTAATTCTTTCTCTAGAAGCTATTAAGTTAAAATTTTAGCTTCAGAGTGAGTAGCATACAGCTTCTGACCTCTATATCCCTGTAATAAAGGAAAGTAGCAAAAACATTGTCAAACTCAAATAGATACAGTAGCATGAAAGGTCTTCCAACAATTATGAAAACACTCTAATAAGATACAGCACGGTGGTAATCTGTTAGATAAAGGGAAAAAATCTTATTTGCCATACTAGCTTTTAAAACAGAAGACAAAGATTTCTACACACTGAGTGGTTTAAATAATTCTCTTTGTTACAAAAGTCTGTTGCATTCTTCAACTTTTTATTTACAGGAAACTAAGGAAATTGAAACTGAAATAAATGAAAATATATTAGCTTCTGTCTCTTTCACCACAAGAATAGAATAATAAAGATTTTTTAGTCCTTACTCTATAAAAAAAAAAGCCTGTAAGATTATCACTTTAAGCCACAAGCAATTTAGGTTACAGTAAGAATACATGGTTTTGGTCAAATGAGGATGTGATTTACTGAGTAATAACATGACACAGTAAGTATCAGTTGTATTGAAATAAAAAGTTTGTTTCTACCCACTTTGGCAAGCAATACAGGTCATTCCAAATACCTGACTGCTCCCTGGTCTCTAGTCAGAGTCTTTGCAGAAGATGATCACTTTATTCATTTTTCCAAACACTGACACAAGTATTGAGCAGCACAGGGTCCAGCATCTATCCCTGTGAGTGAGGCATCAAAAAACCCCACATCTGTACAGTGACTATTCATTTATTTGCAATGAATGCTGAGATAACTGTAAAATTCTACAAGGCTTTGAACTGATGTGTGATTTATACTTTTCTTAATTTACATGTCCAAAAATACTTAAAATTGTCTTACCATAAACATTCTCTTTCTCCACCAAACACATAAACTCGTCAAAAATACATATCATTACTTTAACAAGAATCTATTTTTGCATAAGGTCATAGAATCTTTTAGGTTGGAAAAGACCCTTCAGATCATCAAGCCCAACCATAAACCTACCACTGCCAAGGCCACCACTAAACCGTGTACCCCAGTGCCACATCTACACATCATTTAAATACCTCTAGGGATGGCGACTCCACCACCTCCCTGGGCAGCCTGTCCCAATGCTTGACCACCCTTTCCATGAAGAAATTTTGCCTAATATCTAAACCTCCCCTGGTGCAACTTGAGGCCATTTCCTCTTGTCCTGTAGCTTGTTACCTGGGAGAAGAGACTGAGACCCACCTCACTACAACCTCCTTTCAGGTAGTTGTAGAGAGCAGTAAAGGTCTCCCCTGAGCCTCCTTTTCTCCAGACTAAATCAGTCAAGACTGATTTGATAAGATTTCATTTTTATCTGCATGTTGTCTTTATTAAAAGTATTTTGTATTTGACAGTGACATTATTATCAGGTCAAACTGGAACTTTTTCTCTAAAATACTGATTAAACATCATCTTTTGTCCAGTTTTCAAAAACTTCACCAATCAAAGACCTGGCAACCAGTATTAATATTCCTGATGCTGTTTTGTCCTGTTTAATCCTAGTTGTCAGGTTATGGTGGTAAAAAAACAGTGTGGCATTAAAACAAAGCAAATACAGAAAATGTGGTGTGCTGGGGTTTTTTTAAGATCACATACACTAAAAAAGGAAAACTTAAAAAACTACACTGTTTTTACTTAATATGTCATTTTTTACAAATATAACAATAACTGCTAATATTTTAGCCAACAGCTTTGTATTGTCATCCAGAGACCAGCTTACTGTAGCAAGCAGGTACACAATTCATGTGAAAGAAGTAATTTATTTGTTCACTTCCCAAATAAAAATCAAATGCAGATCATTTCCACCCATTGACCACAAAATCCACATGTTATTAATCAGCTGCACCTTTGCTAGCAACCATTATACTTTGTTTCTGGGAAAAAAAGCATACAACTGCAGTTCATAATGCAAATTATTACAGCTATCCACTGAAATCAGCAAAGCTATCTGAATTTATATCTGTTACAGATTTTTCACATGGTATGAAAAGAGCATATTAGAGTACAAATATGACCAGTGCACATTATAAGCATAAAGATTGACAGTGATCACTATAATTTCATCCCTCCATGAAACAGCCATCCTGTTTAATAATGTGACCTATTAAAAAAATTTTCTAAAGCATTTTAAATGTATAAAATTTAATTTCACTCTAATAGAGAGTTTTAATTCTTATTCCTGTGAACGTGAGTTCCAATACAAGTCAATATATCAAGAATTCTTGCCTTAAGTTAATTTCTCCCCCAAATCCAGTGCCAGAGGTTAACCACTGGAGTGCTGTTCACCTTTTTTCCAGCATAATAATAAAATACAACTTCAGTAATCTTACCCAGAAATGATCTTTTAAAATAAATATTTTAAAAAAACACTGACATTGAGAATAAGGAGAACTACTGGCTACTTTATTTGCAGGCATTTTTGTAACGAGACTCAGTAGGTCTCAATCAAATCTGATTTCAAATAAAGATAAAGATTGAATATTTTACAATATTTAACTTTCTGCACCATGACACATGGATGGAAGGGGTGTAAAATGGAGAAACAAGCCAGCAGCCCAACGCAGGTGTATCCATACAGTCAAAAGATGGCGCTAGGATTGTCTTGTAAGCAAAGCAGGGTTTTGATCAGAGATCGGTGGAACAAAGTAACAATTTCAAGTCAGATCACATTTCTTCACTCACTAATATGGAGAAAAATCATTCTTCCCTTCTTTCAAAGGGTGTTTGAAAAGTCATGAGGAATTCCAGCAGCAGGCAGACAGATCACCAAGTTTCGATTTTGATAGAACAGGATTAACAAATTGTCATTTAAAGATGGCTATTCCAGGTCAAACCAAAGGTCAATGTGCAGCACAGTATCATGATTCTGAGCGGCCCACACCAGATCCTTTATGAAAAGGCATAGTAACAGCACAGATACAGAGGGATCTTTCCACTGACATATTCATGCCAGCACCCACTGACCTCTGCCTTAGGAATTTCCTGAGCCAGAGGCTGTATTCATCTTAAGAATGACAGTGTCTTCTTTTCCAAGTCAGCAGCTCAGCAGTCACACCAGCCTAAGACATGACAAACCTGATGTTATCTTCTTCCCTCAGGCCTTGCCTTTTAATCTCCCAGCTTCTTACACAGGACTAACTACAACAGCAACACTGCATTAGAAACACCCTGTGAAATGGCTCCCACAGCTCCACCCAACTTACCAAAGACTGATGAAGTAGAGCTATCAGATCAGACCAACCAGATGGTACCTCAGATGAGCAAAAATACTCCACAGCCCAAGGTAACAGCTGTCGGGGCAGACCTGCCAGCACATAACTTCTCTGTAGCTGCCCAGCATCTTATATCCTATGCATATGGACCACAAACAGATAGATGAAGAAATCACCAAATGAAAAACTTTATTCACCTTCTTATACTCCCTCTCTTTTCCTTTTTCTGTCTCTCTTGCTTTCCCAGCAGGGAAGCAATATCACGGTTCAGACACACGAATGAGTTGCCGAACTTCAGCATAGCTCATGGGTCACCACCTGGCCCATGCCTGGAAACTTGCTCGGGTGCCTGTGTCCTTACCCTTAACTCACAGCTGGAGAGCAGAGCTAGCCTCCACCCAGTCGGAGCTGCTTAGCACCCTGAGGGACCTTCAAAGCAACCCATGTTTCCACCAGTGCCGACTCAAAGTCCATCATGCCTTTCAGCCTGTCTCCAAAAGCGGCCCGCAGCAGGAGGCAAGGGAAGACTACATGAACAAGACAAGCGCTACTTTGGGTGAGACTTTGTTTATACGCTCTCCAAGGCTTTGCCGATTTGGCTCTCAAGGACATTGCAAGCCAGAGGTGATATTTTTTTTTATTATTATTGATGGTTTTTTCTTCCATAGTTTTAACCAATGTAGATCATCACAGATCTAACCATTCCACTGTTATAGGAACACAGAAACAAGAGATTCAGTTTTGATTAAATCTATTCTGTGTCATGCAATCCAAACTAGTTGTAAGTAAAAATAATTAAACATATTCTATATCATTTCAGAATTGCATAAATCTCTTGGTCCATTTGATGTAGTGACCAAGCTGGGGAAGATTTCCACGTTTAAAGTACTAAACTGTCCAAGTGGAAGATTTTACTCCTTTTCAAAAGGATTTCGTTATAAACATTGCCATAAGATTCAAATTTTGTTTACTGTGAAATGCTAGATAAAAATGCAGCTGTGACTGGAACTCCAGCCCTTTTTCCACTGGTCTGCTGTTTCTCTACCTGGAGTTACTGGACAATATGGAAAGGCCTAACCCTTAACTCTGCCTTTCTTGCTCCTTTTCTCCATGAGCGTGAAATGGTTTCTTGGTTTTCTACTCAATTTAAAAACAGTTAGCATTTTCCTAATTGAAACAGAAAGAAAGCATTGGAGTCAAACATACCAGAGTATTTATTCAAGTTCAAGGTTCAGGGAACAACAATATTTTAAATTATAATAGCATTAAAAATAAAAATAATATTTAAAAAAGAGTAAATCATTGCATTAACATGATTAGATCACAATATACTGACCCAGTTCAGCTTAATTTATATGATGTTAACAGGCCATTAGAGGCACCAGAGCTTTGATGTGAACTAGTCACCCTTTCAAATTGTTTAGTAATAGCACAAGAACAAATAGAGCCTCCCTAACAAAGCAGTTTCTGGAGGCAGCATTTAAATACCAGTCATGTTATTCAAAACAATCCAAATTGGCCTGCAAGAAGTTGACATAGTCCCTTTTTAATAAAGACAAATGAGCTTGAAAACTAATCAACATAGATTGTATTTAATCAAAAAAAAAGGGAAAAGTCACTATCAACAATAATATCCCTTTAAAGAGAGCCAAAAAGTCCGCCAGCTTTTAAATCATGCACAGTAATCTGCCGCAGTCGGATTTCCAAGGGCAATCCCAACCCTATAATTACCCAGTAGTCACAACTAGTTTTCCTGACAAAGCCAAGCCTACAAAGAAATATCAATTATAATAATTTTGTATTGAGATTATTCTTCACTGTGTTTACTAATGCAAACCCACGCAAATTTCAGAGAAATACTGAATGCCAAAAGGGATAAAAACATGAACGAATCAATCCTAGATCATGTCACACATGATTAACATTTCCTGCTTTCTAGTTCAGCTTTCATTGAAAGTCAATGATACATTGTAAATAAGAAAAAAAAGAGACCCATTAAACCTTATGTCGCTTCTGTGGCAACATATTTTTTTAAAGGGCAGAAATAACTCCACTGCACCCATAAAATTCATGAGGGATTTTGCTGAAAATTTCTACATCATGTGCTGTCTGGTCTTAGCTGCTAAAACAGTCTTCACAAAAGCTGTTTAGCTGATACCAAAACCACAGTAAAAATAAATTGATCATTTTTTATCTCTTGTTTTATCTCCACATACCGGTTTCTTGACACCCACAGGGTAGCATTTACCCAAAGAGTAAAAAGCAATTACAAATAACAGTAATACTATTTAGATTATGGACTTTCTAGTAATCCAGTAACACTGCAAGAAGAGAAAATAAAAGCTGTAGCAGAGTGTTGTATTCATTATACTCTGAACCATAGAAAAAGTCCCCTTTATTAACCACGCTCAAATAACCTTTGGATTGCCTCTTCTCTTTTCAATCCTTTCCAGCCCGTAGGAGATACTCCAGCCTACAGATCTGTTCTGCTTGCAACAATGCTTCCCTGCAGCCAGTAATTCCCACAGGATGCATCTCTAAGTGTGGTATCACCAGGCTCATTCAGACAGACCCATGAGAAAGTAATTTACATCCAAAGAGAGTGCTAGATCTTTCCTGTAAGAGCAGCAGTACTAAAGCTGTTTCTGAAGTTTAAGTATCACCGCCATCGTCGTCCTCTTCTGTGAAGAAGACTGAAAAAAACCCATTGATTTAAAGTCCTTGGGAATTCTGCTGTAATAAACCCACCACTCAAAGAATATCAGTAACATTATCGTAGCTTTGACTCTGCAAGATGTGCACAAGGCACATCTGAAAAATTATAAAGATTACTTTAAAAAGCTTAATTATTTCTTTCACTGTCATTGACGTATTAAAACTTCAACTCTCCTGGAGTTGAACTTGCCTGGAAACAAGTAAAAAACAAATACTTTGTATTTAATTCTAAAAATATTTTCAGCTTAGGCACTGCCAGATCCTTACATTCAAGTGCTTTTTGGGTTTCTGGAACTCACTTATTAAAAGAAATTTATTCAAAGTACTTTGGTGTAATCCAAAAGCTATTTAGCATAGACAGGTAGGCTGCTGGCAACAACTGCTGAAGCTTAAAATACAAGATATCAGGCAAAGTGGTTGGTCCCACATTAGAAGACATAAAAGGTAATTGCTTTTTTTAACTTGCTAACTACTAGAACAGCATATGAAATAATTTTTCATGGGTAAAGTTCATTAACACAAATAACTGCATAACCAAATTCTGTTTACAGGGTGTCTTTCATACCACATCATAGTTACAAATGGGTAAATACCAGCTGAACTTTTTTAAAGAGTGTATTTTCTATCCTTTACACTTTTGCATAAAAGTCCTCAAACTTATTTCCCAATTATTCAGTCACTAAACCACAAAGCACTCAAAAAACGAAATGTGTAAGAATTAATTTGAGCAATGTTTCAACCTCAAAATGAAGCAGTAAATGAGTACATTTTCTTCTGCTGCTTTTTCTTTCTCAAAAGAAGCTACCAATGATAGCTTCCTTGGCAACAAGACAAACACACAACATCGCTGATTCAAACAGCTAATCAAGGACAGATGTCTCGAGTATCAGAGCAGCCTTCTGCATTTCCAAGCACATCTTACTCTTCTACAAATAAAGATACTCCCATACCTAGGAAATCCAGCAAAATTCTGGAAGTAAAGACACAATTTGTTTTCCAGTGCATCTTTCTGTATTTTAATTATAGGTTCCCTCCTAGTTTGAAAAAAAAAAAAAAGAGCAGAAGCATTTGTCACAGCCATATGGAAGCATCAGAGAGCAAGAGAGATTTCATAGGAGATACTTTTAAAGTAGTTTTCATGCTAACTTCCAAAGCGCACTAGCACTTCTGGTAAGATGCTGAGTGCCTTAATTTATAACAAACACATCAATACTGTTTTCAAAGTGATTTCAGAGTCTTCTGGCATAAGAGCAAGCTTCATGACAGTTATAAAGGTCTTGTCTTAGGGATTCAAAGTTCACAGGTTCACATACACCATTCTGTATAAGCCACACATACAGAAGTCTTGTGTGATCTGTAAGTTTCCAGTTTCATTTTACCTAGAAAATTCATCCTACATTAAGTAAAAAGCCAAGCAATCCTGATTTCACTTAATTTTCTTTTGTGTAACACATTCTAGTTATACATGTGAAACACTCATTATTGAAAGCTTTTTATAGCATAAGACTACAGTGTAAAATAAATTAGTAACACTATACTAATAGCAGTGCTAATTATTTCATCCTACCCTGTAGCAAAACAGTATGCACAACCCTGCTAGCTTTAACAGTTAATCCATGCTGTACATCTTCCACTGAAAATACTCATTGTGCCAAACATAATTCAAATATAACACCTCCCAGAACACAGAAGAGCTAAGGCAGATCTGTGGAGGTAGATTTACTTACCAAGACAGAATGACATGTGAGAGGACACAGGCAGCTTCTGGCAACAAATCAGTGTGGAAAAAATTGAAATTTAGTTCCCCGTTTGTTCCTAAGCAGCGATGAGTACATTCAGATCTTGTCGCTGATCCCATGAAATTGATGATGGAACTCCAGTGACTGAATCTCAAGTTACTGGAATCTCAACACACAAGGTTAAATGTAAGGCCACATGGTGGGGAATGGATACCCACGTCAAAGAGCACACACATGCCTGGCACATGGTCGCAGGACAGGTGTGTGCCTTGGCACATGGAAGCACACAGTGGGGCAAGGTCCCCGGAGCCCCGATGCAGTTGGAAATCTGCCTTCCAACAGGACAGCCCTCCGTCAGCATCTCCTTCTGGACCCCACGCAGGAGGCATTGGTGGACTCCCCAACCGCATCTAACACAAGGGGTATGAGATGAACATTATTACACTGTAAATGCAGGAAAAGAATGAGCCTCTGTGGCAATGCATGGAGCAGAACTGCATGCCCTGGCACATGAGCCTGAGGGTCCACCTCAGGGAGGCTGGATTCTGAGCTCTGGTTTTGGGAGTTTGGAGACCTCCTGAAGGTGCACACAGTGCATTACTATGGGTGGCAGCCCCGGTTTCTTGCCTTTTGTCAAGAAAAGTCTACACTCAAACCTGAGAAGGAGAAAGCCTGTAGAGGTATAATCATTCTGCCAAGGCAAATTTTCCCAGAGTAAAATTTTTGAATGCATGGGCCAAACCAGAAGTTGCAGAAATCACCCTCACTTCTCAACATTCAGAGAGAGTAAGTCAAGTGGAATTGCAAGCTAACCTGCAATCTGGGACAGAATGGTAGATAAACATCACTATGCAAAATTATCTTTGAGCTTTAAAAATCTTTCAGGCATTCTGGATATTAAAATATATTGGTTTGCTTTCCATTTAAACTTATAAAATCAGCGTTATTGGAAGAAAAGCAAAGTTGACTAAACAAAGCTAGCTACATTTTTTGAAAGGACAAAATGAACTTTGTAGGATGCCATGGTCAGATCTTCTACTGTATCTTTTTTTCTGAGAACTCTGCTTTACTTGGAGCGATAAATCGAAGTCACTGTGCCTCATTATTCTAAATTCCACTATTTATCATTACATAAATTTAATCAAGTCATTTGGTTGCATGAGCTAGAACAGCCACCTGCCCTCCCTCTCAAACATTCTCCAAATTTTCTGTGCAATTTTGATTCTAAATAGTGGCAAAAGCATTCATATACTCAGCGCTTCTCACTTGCTGAGTGATGAGTACTTGTGTTAGTAGCACTGTCATGACAGGGTAAGGTGGATGGAGAAACTTTTATTAGTCTAAAAGAGTTGTTCTGCCATAAAGAACTAAAACAATTAACATCTCCCCACTGGAAAGGCAGGACATGCACAACAAATACCCACTGAAAATTTTAGACACCAGGAAAAATCTTGCCAAACTGCAGCTACATACCTTGTTTCATATTGCTACATGAAAATAAATCATGAAATGAGACCTAAGAAGCTTCCTAATCACTAATAATACTAATTACAGAATTAACATCAGACAATAGAGCATTCCCCACTTAATCCTAGATGAACTAAATACCAATTGCCACAAAAAGAATGTTACACAATCCTACCCTCACATCTTGGAAAGCTGGCTGTGAGAACTGTGGAGTTAAATAGTCCAGGAGAAGGCAGTAGATAAATACAAATTAACTGTTATTATACACCTGCTTGATACAACAAGCTTAGTGCATCTTTATCTGCCTGTGTACCACCTCCTCCCTTTACCCCAGCAATGCAAAAATGTAGTCCAGGGAAATCCTCCTCCAACCACACACTGACAATAAAACTCCAATCAAGTGTATATCAGCAAGATAGAGTGATTAAAAGCATATTCTGACATATAGTCACAACTTCCCACTTCCCCTTATGCATACAGGTTAATGCTAGTAAAATAATTAATATAAAACATGATGAGCTACACCAATGAGTAGGAAACCCACCAACTCACTCACTCTCCCCTCCTAAGCTCCATTTCTCACACTTAAGCACATTCACTTAAATTTCTACAAATTACAATATTCTCATCCCAAAAAATCAAGAGATGCAAATCAAGATGTTGCAAACAACAGTGCCCAAATGTCTCGAAGTTAACTGGAGAACGCTATGTTCCCCCCTAACAGCCAGGCTTGTTTTTCGCTTTGTGCCTTTCTCATGAGACCACATTTCCCTCATCCCTCTCACCTAGGAATGGAGTGACCAGGAAATTGAATTTTCAAAATTAATTTCTTGTGAATCTACAATATTTAGATAGTAGTAAAAAGAGTAGAATATGTAGAAACCATACAACTGTGGACCTACTAAACTGGGTTGGTTTGTTTATTTATATCATGGGCAGGTTTGCCAGCATAATTTGTATTCATTTTGTTGTTTGTGGTGCAATTTCTTGATTAGCAGATAAAGACTTTTGAAGAAATATACCTGGCAGCAACACGTTTGGAAAGCAGATGTGCATATGCTTACTCTTCTCCCATACAGTATGCTACTTCATGGTCAAAAATCTCTCACTGAAAACATACTGTTCACAGCTTGGGACACCCCCAGCCCTTTTGATTCACTCTCCCAGAAGACCTGTACCAATAGATCACCATTTCTTCCAGAATACACGAGCGAGCAGACACATCTCTACTTATTTGGCACGGCTTCTCTGTGTTTACACAATTTGTGCGGTTATGGAGATATGTTATCTCTCTGGTCTTGTACCCACATACAGATTTATGTTTGTCTTGCTGATGCAAGAACATGCACCATGATTCATTATCTACTGATAACACCTGCAGCAGCAGGGGCCATTGTGAGACATCAGCAAATCTACCTTAAATTCACCTGCTTCCAAGAAGATGCAAGTTTGGCAAATAAGAACCATTAATGCTGTACAAGATCCTGCTGTTACAGAGTATTTTTTGTTTCCAGGTTCTATATTCTCTAATTTTGTGCCAAGATATTATAAGGACTGTTAAATAAATAAAACACAGGAAGCATATCCATTAACATTTTCATTAAGTCAAAAAGTCTTTTAGAGAACTCTGTAAAGACAGAGTTCACCAGGAAAAACATTTTTCAAAATTGCAGTTAACACAATTACCCCAAATTGCTTCTATTTTTCACACCTTGTGGTTCATGCATGCTGAAGATGATGGTAAACATCTTACTGTAATTCTTAGCAGCCACTGTTAATTCATCTCAAATATATTCTTCTTACAGGAGATGGTTAAATATACTTCTTGTTTTAACTAACAGGTACAAGGACAAGGTATTAAGACAGCAAGCTGAATTCTTCCCTTGGTCATTCTTGCCATCAGTCAGCTGTGGAGTCGGCCTAGTTACATGATCCATGTGATGGTACAGATTTTGGTCCTGAGTGTCATTGTTGGCAAACTACAGAATGGGGGCAAACTGGTAAAGTACCGCACTAAGTTTTACCACTGTAGCTTGTTTTCAGAATTGGGCTTTTCAGTCAAATGAACTGATGCTTACAGCAAAAATTACTAGCTGACTGTCTGATACATCTAAAAAATTCATTTAATGGAAAAAAAAATTACTATGGAACAAGAAACATAATGATCTTGTATTATTAAGACAGCAAATGCTGTTGGACTTTCACCTGTCATTGGTCCAAACTCACTACAAAAATGCCAACACTATCATTATATTTTTAAGACAAGCTGCTTCTGCAGCCAATATATAACGTTTTAGAAAACTATAGACATACTTCACCTTAATACACAAGAAAATAAAGTCAACATAAGCAACATTAATTACAAAACCTAGGGGAGTGAAATCTCTCATTCAGAGAGATGTTCATTTCAGATTTATGCCATTAAAATATCACCAGGATGATGGATATTGTCTCAAGTTAAAAAACTCAAACACATAAAAACATTTTAGAAGTTGGAAGTTTAAAAGCAAAATCAGTGATTCTATGCTGTTACTGAAGTTTCTCACTATCAGTGAGTTTATGGAATTTTATCTTGTATTCTGTAAAGTATAAAAGCAAACATGACTCTTCAAAATATTAGACAGCACAATGCATACAGTGCAAGTAGCTGTTTTAAATACAGATTTTTTAAATTTGAGTGCAAGCTTATTCAGTAAGGCTGAAATGACTACAGAACAAGGAGCATGTCACCATTTCTTGGCCTATATAGTTTCTGCACAGCAATTTGTGCACCTCCCTCCCTTCTTTACCATCTTCCCAGGATAGAGGCCCAAATAGGTAAAGTATTTATCACACACAACGCTGAATGAACGTGGACAAACCAGTAGGCTGACACTTCACCATTTCTACCTACGCTAATCGCAACACATCATCACATCCTGTCTATTTACATGATGAATGTAGACAGCTCTGACTTCAGTGATCTTGTGATGCATGGAAATACCCATCAATGAGTGGAAGTCCAATCCAGTTTCCTCTGAAATTTGAGTGAAACCTTGTCCTTGATAGTAATAGAAGAAGAAAGAAGATGAATTTTATACTTTTGAGTACATGCAAAGCACAAGGTTGACTGACAGACTGAAAAATGTTCTTGTAGGATGGGAGGTGGAAAGGAGCTTCAATCTTGCATTTTTTCTATTTTAAACTAGAACAATACCTTCAAATTTCCAAAAGCGATTATAAAAGCCTTAATAGCATCTCACATTTACTTTAAATTCAGAAGGGAGATACGTTCAGATCCATCATCTGCAGTATCTATGACATTAGGGACACATCTGATTGCACACATTTAAAACTTCAAGAAGTCTACAACCAGCACAGTAAGTCTCAAAGGATCTCTAAGAAGTGGTGCAACTGATTGATGCTTATAGGTATGAAAAATCTAGTCAATATTTATACAGTCAAGAGGAAAGGGGTGGGTTTGGAGGAAGAAAGAAAAAAAATTAAATCACTAAGGCAAATTAGACAAGCTCATAAAAAACCCATCCCTGGATCTGTCTCTGCAACTTAATCAACATCTAACTACACGAGGACAACATGGCAACTACCAGGGTAGGTGTGTAGGGAGATGCAAGAAAGCAAGCTACGACAAATCATCGGGCCTGTTGATCTGAGAGCTCTTGCACCTTGCTCCGCAGTACCTGCTGCCAGCCACTATTATGGAATAGCTATACCCACTGCCATGCCAAGAAGCTGCCTAAATTAGACTGTGTCAGCTTCAAGTTGCTGTGGTACAAGCCAAGTGATCTCCGGCCAGCTCACAGTGTATCAGCACTACAGCTGCTTTGTGACTGCTGCTCACCCACACCAAAACACAGGACAGTGGATCAATTAAACAGTGATCCTGACTCAGTGCGACTATTGTTTCTTTCTCCATCTTATTTCCACAACAAACTCAGGAGTAGTTTTAATGAAATAAAACACACCAAAATTATTTTAACATCATAAGCACAGTCTTAATAAAATAAATATATATCCATATACTGGGGAATAGGGAGAGAACACACCTTTAACGACTACATTTCATGCAGGTAGGTATCATTTAATTGACACCCTCTAAAATGCCATACATGTGACAGAAGTTGGCTCACCTTCTGTTGATATTTAGATCATAACAGCTATTTAACTCTACAGGATAACTTTGTCAAAGTTATCCTCATTCTCAGAGCAGCTCTGAAGCAGCTGAGATAACAGCAAGTCACCAGTAACACCACAAATACATGGTTCCCCATCCTATATGCAAAGAGCATGCTATTTTTCAACAGACTATCAATCTAATCCAATGCCATTCTGGAAGGAAAATAATTTTTAGCGTTTTCATCTATTAAACATGTTAAACAAGTCTCAGAGCTGATTAATAATCCTGCCACACAGAATTCTAGCTCTGCTCACAGCCAAAACAAACAAGCAAAAATGCTCTAAGCAACCCCACTGCAGGTCATCCTAAAGACAAGGCTAGAGCTGTTTGCTGCCAACAGCATTACAAGCAGTTATCAGGCTTATCCTCCTCAATTAAAGGCTTTTAAAATTGCTGATAGAGGATGTAAGTGTTTTTCACTTACTATTCAGATCTTTACTAAACATCTCTGTGACCTTGTCTCATGCTGGCTTTTCCTAAACATAGAAGGTGCCTCACCCCACATATTTTTGTGCATGTATTCCAGTTGACGCAGCCACTAAAGCTTTTTGTCATTACAGTTTCCAGTTCACTTCCATAAGGGTGCCAGAAAAGAGACTGATATATATCACATGTCAGAGACCATTAGCTTTTTAAGCACTGCGTTTTGTGGATGTGCTCTGAGCAGCAGTGGGCAAAGTAATGATAATCAAGTCTCTGGCCACCTGGATCCTTTTCAGTCCTGCACAACACTATCACAGCTCTAGACCTAAACCAGACAGAGGAGAAAAAAAAATATTTAAAAGTGAGAGTTGCAAAATAGCCTACACTACACTGCCATTTATTTCTCAAGACTCTTTTCTGATGTATTGCTTCCAACTTAGCATGACATTAGAAAAAAGTTCAACTGAACAAAAAGTGCTTTCCTCCCCCACTCCCCACCCAGGCTCACTCAAGGCAGTGACTTTTCTAGAACCTTATGCTTTTCAATCAGGGCTTAATTAATGTCCTTAAAAAACAGTCTTTTCTCTTCTCTAACCCCTGCCCTCCAAAAGCAAAGCTTTCCTTACTAACACACACAACCAAGTTACTACAAATTCTGCCCAACCACTCTTTGTTTTAGAACTCTTCTACCTCATTTTCTACACCTGGTGTTTGTTACACTACAGACAGTTTGTAAAACAGATGGTGCACACTACAACTAAACAAAGGGACCTGCATTATACCATAAGCTCAGTTTGAAGTATTGTAGTCTTATGGTCTTACTTTCATTGCACCAAGCTTTGTTAGCAAAAGCTTATAATTTAATTGTAACAACGTTGTTCTAATTTAAAATCAGATAGGGTGGTTAAAGCCTTGTTTCATGGTCTGGTACAATATCCTGTTGCTCTTGAAGGTAACTACTCTGACTAAAAATTAAGATAATTGCTATGGAAAATTATCTCCCCAAATTTTAATTCAATGGGTAAATAACAGGAAATAACTAAACCTGAAAAATCACATTAGACAGAAATAACATCCTGTAAAAATGCAGCTTTTATTGGGGGGGGGGGGGGAAGGGGGGGGGGGGGAGTCTTCTCAGACTGTTTACTGTTGAAACATTTCTTCCCATTTTATTAAAGTTGTTACTTTTTTCCCTCTAATTTCTATCTACACCATTGCTTCCAAACCTGATGCACAGTGGTTGCCGCTTCCTCTGCAATCCTGACTTTAAGAAAGAACACCTACTTAACCAAACTGCATGAGAATCTTAGCAGCAGTATAGAACTAGCTCTGCAAAATTAAAGAGATGCAACCCAAGATGCAGGCTCTTATTCACAACTGTTCCTATTCCAAGTGTCTTTACACTTACTCACTGCTACATTGTGGAAACAAGCAGCAGCGTGAGACTGCTACGCTGTGCGTTAGGAGAGATGCAATTCAGTTCTGATTGCCCTACAGACCTCTTATGAAAAGACAGCCATACGGCTGTTCTCTGTCATCCTTACTGCTTCCTCAAAAATTATATTTGTCTGCTACACAAGAAAATTTTAAAGAATAGTTGATAAGTCTTCAAGTTCTTCTTAAGCCTTATCAGAAGCACTGTGCAAGTGAAAAGCACTACTGCAATTTAATAAACATGCTGAAATCATAAACAGAGATAAATGAAAAACAAGGTCAACTTCAGATTTTCAACTTACCCCTACTCTTTCAAGAGTAGCAGAACTGACAGGAGAACAAGGGATACCAGGCAGACAACCCAGTGATTCCAGACCAAGTAAACGAATTGTTGAACAGCCCCAAGACCTTCCCTACCTTTCCTCACTACAAAACAACCTCCTGACTTTTTTCCTCCTCCCTGCACTTATGAAATATCATCCTTCCTCAAAAGACCTAAGATGCAGAAGGCAAGTTATGCCAGAAATTAGTCTGCATTGTGGACTTTTTCTAGTGCTGCACTCAACTCTAGGGGACAAATTGCTCTGCCCATCAGCTGACACTGGCTCACCCAGGCTTGCACAAGCCTGTCCAACAAACCAAAGGGAACCATTTTGGCAGGAAGCACGTGTGGGCACCCAAACCTTTCTAATGCCTCAGTTAATGGATCATTATAAAAAAAATGAATTTAAAATGCTGAAGTCAAAGTATGGGAACAATAAAATCCAATATTCAATTAAATCTTGGTTGTTGGCTATTCTGCACAAACCAGTGCTTAGTTTTCTCCTGATACATTTAGCTTTTCCCATTTCCTTTGGTTCTACATACTGCACAAGCAGAGGCTGACCTTCACTAACTCCCCTCTTGCTAGATAAGACAGCTCTACAGAACCAACAATAAATGTTTGGAAAGTGATCATTCCTGTCCTCTGAAAACAAGTATAAAGGTCTACAAAAATTAGTTTTGTTGTGCTCCTATGGAATACACTGGAAACAGAGCACAGAAAAATTATCCTGAAGTTATTCAGGCAGTAACTGAGCACAGTATTTCTGATGGCCACAAGTCAGCTCTTAACAGCTGTAAGTGTGAAGCTTTCACTGGCTTAAAACTACACACAGAGAGAACAGGAGAGAGCGCACAACCATCAACAGAAATACTGAATCAATAGTACTTCAGATAAAAAGATAACAGATCTCATGTTAATAGATTTAAAGATGGTAATAGTCAGAGAAAAAGGTTCTGATATAGTCTGATGAGCAGGAATATCTTTCTCCAACTCAAAAATAAAATAGTCAAGAAGATTTTTCTATTGAGCACCTAGGCTCAATAGTTTCCTGGGCCATGACTAAAAATAAATCTGTCAGTACTGGCCTGATCTTCAATTTACCATAAACACAAAGGTTTGCATGACACAGGGTAGCAACATACATTAGGTCTGAATTAAACAAAAGGTGGTGATGGATAAACATGCACTTGTTTTTGTCACCTCCAGATAAAGAACTTCATGGCCCCCTAATCATAGGGAAACTGAGAAATGCATCCAGAGTTAATTGGAACAGCCAACCCGGCATCAGAAAGCAACCTTCACCTGTATGCTTTTAACAATTCTTAACTTGCTCATAACTTTACCCTTAACTTTATCCTAATAATTCTTTTGACTTTCTTGATACAAATCACTTTCGTTTCCCTGCAAACATGGTTTACTAAGTTAACTAATGAATCCTAAGAGTAGCCTACTGAAAAGTGTTGCTAAAGAGTATCTTGACCAGGCAGGCTTATCTTGTCTTCAAAGGTTTTCTTAGAAAACATGTGCTACCTGATGCCTGTAAGATCTGAGGGAGCAATGTGGAGATCAAACATACTTCTCCCAGTCATATCATTAAGTGAGACTATTTCCTTCAACTTGTACTTAAAAAGATACCCAAATATATTACCATAATCTAGTATTCAGACTTCACTAAGGCCAAGTGACACTGCTCAACTCCCAGTTCTCTTCTGCCTATGCAGATGCATACCAAAAACCCTTTACCATGATTTTTTAAAATTTGTATTAATACCTTTTAAGCTGAAAAGGAACTCATTCAAAGCACTGAGTGGAATAAGTAGTAAGGTCTGAAACTTAGAAGAACAAGTAAACTATATTTAAATTTTGATAAGAAGAATAAACAAAGAATTTTAAAGGGACCAGGGCACTTTGTCTCTTGAGGCATGTACCCCTGCACTTTACAGTGGCCTCCTTACTACTTCTGTTAAAAATACAATCAATTATACCAACAGCCTAAACAGAAAACCAGTCTTTCAGTTAAAACTGTCTGTGGGTACACAGAGACTAGCATACAGCGTCAAACTTGTTTCTCTTTTTCACTTTAATTTCAACTTCACGAACCTTAGAAAAAAAATGGTAGAAAACAAAAAAAACCCCTGACATATAAAAGATGCACATATGTTCCCAATGTATATGGATACAGAGTTTCATCCTATGCTAGACTTACATCTCTTTGCTCACTTAGACCTGTTTTTCCTTTGTCATTGATTTATGTCGATTCTAAACTGATCTGAAAATGAAAGAGTAGGACTGCACCTGGGAAGAGGGTGGTGGGCAGCAGACCACCAGCAGAACATGAGGCATATTCATCCCTCACATATATAAATGCGTGATGTTTTTAGTGACCTGACTGAAAGCAGCCCATCTACTTTCAAAGTTGAATCTACTTATAAGAATAAAGTGGCAAGATTGGAACTGTAGGAAAGATTAAAACTTTCGAAAAGCTAAAAATTCTCTAATCCCTATCACTCTATGTGCAATTACGATACTGTCCAGAAAGTGAAATTTTGCATAGCAGAAAAATTAGGGAGATCACTATTTCAGGAGTAAAATATCATTTGTGCTCTATAGATTTCCCAAGAATCTTGAATCCAGCACCCTCTTCCCAAAAATTTATGAACTGTTTCATAAAATCATCTTTTAGAAAACCTTCCATTTCCAAATAAATTCTGTTTTAAGATTACTAAACTGCTCTAGAAATCTGTCATGTTACAGTTCATTAATGTCACTGAATTTTACTACCTTACTGTTACTTAATGACAGAAGTTGCATATATCTTACTCTTTTTTGTAAATTTGAGGATTTGAAATTAGATCTTTAAAACAGCTACCATTTTATCTAACATAAGAATCTCTTCTTTTTCTTATTAATTGAAAAAAATATTATTTTTTCCAGACAATTTCATAATGCTCAAAAAGTCAATTCAGACACAGTATGAAACACAGTATAAGTAGTTGCAATTCTATGTAAGAGACCAAGTCTATATTTGGTCTATAAAAAGAGTTGTCTTAGGCTTGATTCCAGTCAGTGGCATCACTCACAGTTTTACAGTCAACATGCAGATTTCATTCAATGTCTTAAGTAGCTTACGTGGTTCTGTCTGCTATTATGAAAAGAACCACAAATGTATACAAAAAAAAAAATTAATTCCTTATCCTGCATCCATAAAATGTCTCACAGGATTCCAGGCCACTTCCTCGCACATGTAAGTAAAAGCTGAAGAATAAAAAGCAAGGACTGATTTTATCTCAAGGTTATGGAAACATCATTAAACCATAAAACCAGAGTGTCAAAAATTTATCTTGACATTAGAAAATGTCTCAGTGGAGTTAAAGCCTTAACACGTAATTAACTGCAGATAATTCTGTTTAATACTGAGGATCAGAATTTAAAAACAGTCACAACCTTGATAAGTGGCACGCTAACTAACTTGGAGCTTCCAAAGAGTGATCAGATAGCAAGAATGAAAAAATCCAACTCCTGCTTAAAGGACAGTCGATTCAAAAGCAAATTTTCTAATAAGGACAGGGCAACACTGTCAAAAAGGAAGGTATACTACCCTTCTGAAACAGCTCTCCATCCAGTACAGCTGATGCTTTCCACACGTTTTATGCAAACTCAACATACAGTGGGGTGCAATTCTATACCCAAAGAAAGAAATGGCAACACTTGCTTTGACTTTTGATGGGAAGATTCCACAAGTCTGCACTCAAGGGGACTCTCTGCTTATTAAGTGTCACAAGCAAGTGACTAAAACTATAATTAATTTTCACAAAAGCAAGAGCAATGGCCAGCAGAGAAGGAGGACTGTTTAAAAGAGCTTCCGAGAAACTCTTTTGACCTAAATCAGGTTGGAGATTTTCCAAGAACTATCTGGAATTCAGTCATCTCACTGCAGGACTGCAGGACCATTTCTCCCTTTTGTCTGGCTGTCTGCTTATTTTCCTTCTTGAGGATTCAGCATCAAACAGAATAAAAAATGACCTTTGACTGGATATTTTTGTGGCATGCAATGAAAGAACTGATCCAAAAAAGTTCAATGTTAGAATAAGCACCTACTGAACTTGAAAGGAATTTTGGAAGAGGTTGGGAAAACAAGATTACATCTTGAAGTCATGTATCTGCAGTATTTCTTTATCTATGACCACACAGCGAAGTCATCACAGCTGGTCTTTTTTGGAGTTACAATACAGAGAAAAGACCACATAAGTCTTTTATCAGAGACTTTGCAATTCCAAAGCCTCAAATTTTACCTGCTGGGAGTAAGCATCCTATTCAGCTTAAGGGGAAAAACAAAACAAAACAAACAAAAAACCAACAAACCCACAACAGTATTTTTTGCATTGACATTCAGCTTTTCTTCCAAAAAACAGTCTATGGAAGCGACAGAAAATGCCTGCTGCTACCTCACATGGGATGGGGTCATATTAAAATCATATTTTAGTATAATGCCATGCTTCCTAACACACTTATTGAACAACCAAATTGGGAAGGCTATAAATTACCACATGGAAAATTAAAATGACAATGGAGCTTTCCAAAAAGCATTGTGTTTGACAGAACACCAAATGAGGTACTAATTTTACTCCCATGTAAAGCATATGAATATATTTAGTTGACAGCTCCTTTCTCCCTGCCAACTCACCTGTTGTGCCAGATTCTTCTTTCCCTTCTATCAATTATTTTTATTATTAGTGATACGAAGTACCTGTACCCATGATAGTTCTATATCATTTGCTGTCCTTTTTCCTAGGAAAGACTGTCACACAGACTCAGCAAAATGAGCAAAAGAAGGAAATGAGACCTACTTTAATGGTCTGAGAGCCTCTGAATTTCCAGAAGGAAAAAAAAAAAAAAGAAAAGTCAACAACAACTTAAAAACTCTGTACTTTGCAGTATATTCAATAGGGTAGGGACAAATTCACAGGCAATATAAGGAATACATTGAGTTAAAAATATCTTTGTGATAGCGATGCTATAGTGGGACAAACGCTGTCATTAACAGGAGCATTCTTAGTTCTCCAGTTATCAGGATATGGAGCTGGGAAGTTCTGACTTTCATTCTGCCCTTCATGCCCGCTTGCACCACCTTAGTAAAACACATGTGAGGGAAGAGGAGGTGCACATACGTTCAGATGCTTATGCATGTGTGTACATAAAAAAAAAATTAAAAGCTTCGATCTTTTCTTCACTAGTGCTCCAATATATTGAGCAATCATCATACTGCTCCTGTAAAACCACCACAGCCAGCTTATCTTAAGCTTATTATTACATAGAAGGCAACAACATTTGTGAAGAATTTCTTACAAGTTGCGACTCAGTTCAAACCGGTTAGACAGTGATCATCTTCTGATACTCAAGTTTTATCTTCAGCTGTACAAATCTTCTAAACCAGATAACACAGCATGTGTATTTCATGTGAAATGTATCTAACATAGACCAAACCAGCATGCCAACACAAGACAGTAAAACAGTTTGAGTGGAGACTAAGTAGTGCATAAAGGTTTTTATCTACAAGTCCTTTTGGCTGAATGTATTTCAGCCTGCATTTTTTTTTTTCAGGAAAATTCAACTTTACATCCTAGCAGTCTAATCACCGATTAAAAAAATCCAAAAAAACACTACAGTTGATTATATTATTCCTACTCCTTCTGTCCATAGCAAAAAAGATTCCACGATTGTGCAAACAAACTTAAAAAAATGTAAAAACCATATATTGCGTGTTTATTCAATGTCTTTTAAAAAGTCTCTTATTTATAACAGAAGAAAAACATCTAAGAGTTTGACTTGCTGCATAAGAAAATGTTTATTAAAACAAGTAAAACATGCATGAGAAGATAAATCTTATGGTAGAATTTATCAATAAATTAGAAATCAAAAAGATGAAATCAAGTTAAAAACTATGACTATTCTTCATCGGAATTATTTCTGCTAGCATTGTTTGAATTAAGCTTTCAGAACTGAAAGCAATAAAATATGTACAGCAAAAGCCAACAATATTTAGTTAGTAACATAACAGACATTGTACATATTGTGGAAATTAATTTCTATTACTTTACATGTAGCCATTCAGAATAGATGATCCCACAGCCTCTGAGAAGGCAGTTTGTGGGATACAGTACTGTCACAAACACTCGTTAGCACATACCACTAAATGACATAACGGGATGGGAGTATATGTACAAAGATATCGTACTTTGCAAAAAAATTCTAGGCTAAAGAGTGATCCTATATGTTCTTTAACATTGTGGAAAAAAATTACTGAGGTTGATTGACTCAACTGTTTTTGAACTTGTTTGGTTTTTAATGCAAATTCCTCCCCCCGCCAGGAGCTTTAATATAATACTTTAAAAATGGAAAAGAAAAAATATCCTCTGGCTGCTGCCTTAATTTTGAAGTGTTGCAATTATATAAAAGCTATACTTCTGCTTAAATACTGAGTGAACAGAAAAAATTAAAAGTTTGATTTAACTTTGTCATATATCATATTCTGGCCGTATCTATTGAACTCCCAACTCAAAAATAAATCAAGAACACAAGGAAAGGATAATTTATGGGTTGTCAAGCAATCACATTTTAACACTTACTTTTGTGAAGATCTGAAAAAAGTCAATCGCGGGTGGCAAGTGAGACGCATCCTGGATCTCTGTTTTCAAATACAGTTGCAATGTCTGCGCAAGGTGCCTGAGGCCATCTTTCATTTCTTCACTTAACTGTTCAATATCTTAGAGGGAAGGGAAAAAAGCACACCATGTCATAAACAGAACCTTTCACCAACATTTTAAAGATGTCCAATGGCAGCCATACAGTCTAGACATTTCCAGTCCCACAATTAATCTTAACAGAGGGCAATTTTGACGGGAGGGCGGACATTTGTCATTTTTTGTGACAGCTACCTCTCAACACACAGAAAAGTTTATCAGGTTGCTCCTGCCATATCATAAGAATGCAATGGTGAGTTAAAGATCAAAAGCCAATAGATAAAACAGAGCTGTAAGCAGATATAAAGCATTAGATATGAAAATTAGGCATCTAGGTTTGTAACATTAAAAATGCACTCTTGAAAGTTTATGCAGCAGAACCTTCCTCCTTGCAGCTGTGTGTATTATTATACTGTATTCTCCATAGATGTCAGAAACACTTTATGCCAGCAGATAAAAAGGGTATTTTAGAGACAAAGGTAGTTTCCTACACAGCAGCTGGTAAACAGGATGGGTATGGAAGAATATTAAGCAAATATCAATTTATTAAATACTAAGACACCATTTTTCATGCTTTACAGATAGGAAGCCTGAAGCAGAAAGAAACATAGTGCCTTATCTTCTAATGAAGTGATCACACATGCATCAGGTCACTGGTAACATGGAAAGTGAAACTCAGCTGCCCTAGTAAATTCAGTGCCCAATTACCCCACTTCACATCATCTTTTTCCTTCCAGTTAGCACAAAACAATGGAAAATATGAAGGTGAACAGATTCAAGAATCAGTCTATAACAAAAGGCAAAGAGGATTATCATGGACTAGGAATGAATTTCATCTCTGCATAATGATGAATTGTTGTTTTATTTTAAACATCTATTCTCAATGGAAACAGAAGTAACCTTTTACCAAGAAAGGTTCTTCCCAGACTTTAGACCCAAGCTTGCTGGCCTCCTGGAAGGACGATTCAAGATCTGTATTCCTCTTTAAAGCTAACTCCTAGTCACTCACTTAAAAAGAGGATGCAATTAAAGCAGATGTCACTGAGTTTCGTTAAACAGCCGTCTGGCACGTACAATACTGGGGTTTCTGTGCTTTATCCCACCTGCCATCCCTCTGCTTGAAGATACTGGCTGTTTTGTTGGCTGTAAATTGGCTATCGCAAAGTTTCCCTTCCACACATACCACACAAGCAAGCTGCTTTAATAATCTCCTATGAACTACTTCTGGCAGAGCACTAAATGCTGGCTTACTAAAATGACCAGTACCCATGGTACCAGCCAGGAGCCTTCCAGTGGAACCAGCCACAATTTTCTTCTAGTTTGGTGTGGGTTTCCTTATTTGCAAACACTTTGGTTCCGTTTAGACTTTCTCTGGAGTCACTGAGGGCCACCTTGCCTCGCTGAATGAGGCGATCCTACCAGTACACTGGATTATGGCAAATGTACCCCTCCTTCATGCTACACACAGAGTTCAAGAAACATCTATATTATCTATCTGTTGTTTCCATCTCAGCATAAAGTAACGCTTTCCAAGACCTGGACTAATTCCAATGGTCAGTTGTTGCTGCTGAAATGCCATCTACAAGCCATGCCTGGAGTGACTCTGCAACATGCTGAGCAAGCAATGCCTCCAGAGGAATCTTAAGAGTGGTCCGCCCCTACCAGATTTAGGGAAGGAGAGACATGCTCTCCCAGAATAATCAGATTCAGCTCCTCACAAAGTTCAAACCAGTTAGTACTAAGAATGCTGAGATATGCCTCTCCACACCTGGCACAAAACGCACCTAACTAAAGTGTTTGCCTTTTTATAGCTACCCACAGCACTACCCACGTGCATCTTAACAGTGTGGACATTTGAGGGTGATCATGCAAACCAGAATGAATGTACATGTTAGAAATCCAGACATGTGGGCTCCTCACAATGTATAGGAATCTCTGGTATAGAAAAATATCTATGAGGACTGTATCCGCAAGAAAAGCAGAAAACATCTAGATGACTGGAAAAGTCAAGTTTAAATATTTTTTTAAAGAAAATCATAAACATATACTCGTATTTCTTATGTAATAGTCCTTTGAAACTAAAGATGCTGCTTCTTTCAAATGTAATCTTTCAAGACATCACCTCATTCATCTTAAGCTACCTGACAAACATTGCAAAATGTATTACGACAAGGAGAGGAAGGCAAGATTTGCTTCACTGTTATCAAATAAAAACTCTAGAATGGTGAAGAGGATTCACGTAAGCAGCATGGTATAAATGGACACTGCAGCTTAGGACAGATACGAACAAGAACACCAACTCCAACTGGAATTTCAGGGAGAACTGACAGAGATGAGAGCAGAATGCAATCATTCATGTTGGAATCCGTCCAGGACATCAGAGCTAATGATCCCAGCAAAAAGTCCCATGCGATCTTTAACGGCAAATGATCGAGACCTGGTTTTCACATCACATCAAGAAGCAAAGGCCAAAAGCAAAGTGAAAGGAAATTTGAGAATATTTTCATTTTGTGTTTAAGAAACTTTTTTCAGTTGTGTAAGAACCCTATCGTGGGAAAGAAAATGGTACAAAAAGCCTGTGGAAAGTTTTCTAAATAAGGCATGGGGATTTAATTATGCAGCTCTGATGCTGATACAAGTAAAGTAGCAAAAGGTCTGCCCATAGTCCAGTACACAAACTCTCTGCTGCATGCTGAATCTTGTTAGGCTAAAATAAAGTTGACTTCTGAATGATCATAACAGATAGCAAGCCTGTAGAACCTCATAAGTAAGGAATTGTCTTATAATAAATGAGAACTGGAAGTAACAAAGCACGCAGACACCCCTCCTATTTAATTTGAGTTTCAGGGTACACAATGGATTTGAAAGAACTATGAAGCTGGGAATAAAACTTCATAAAGGGCCAGATGTTTCCACATGGTTTTGTTTTTGTTTTTTTTAAAAAAAATATATGTATTATATATTTTATCAGATACTTACTCAATAAGTGATTAAAACTTCATATGCTTTTATTCAGTTTGTCTCCCACACTGAAAATCACCCAACCGTATAAAGTAACATTGAAAAGTAACAGTGTAAAGGAGAAGAAAAAAAGAAAAACAAGAAGTAGAAAAAAGGCGTATCAATTACAATTCTGTTATATTTTTGATTAGTATTGAAATACTATCTCCTATTATACAGGCACTTCCTGAGAAGTTTCTTGTTTCAGAAGACCACAGCCTGTATTTGCAGTTCATGTGACTCCTTCCAATGAAATCTTTCCCCCTATACACTTAGGCCTCTAACAAAAATGCTTTTCTGACTTTCCTATGGATTCTACCAAGCATCAAAGGAAAGTAAATGTTTATCAACACAAATCGTGCAGTAAATGGGAAAAAAGTTATCAATAACAGTAGCTTTTTGAGGATACAGAGGCAGCAGAAAGCTTTACAGCTACTACAACTTGTCACACCATCCCAAAATACTCTTTGGAACTGTTCTAACCACAAAACCATAAAAAACATCTACTCACTCTAGCAAGGAAGCTGTGAAAACAGCAGAAGGAAAGAGTCAGCCAAAACCTTTACGTAAGATTATGCAAGCGTCATAGGCCATTTGTAGTGTATCCTGTAAAGTACCAACTTCAGTTAATGTCTAGGAGTACTGAACACCTTGTGCTTTAGAGTTAACAAGATAACACAGGAATTGTTATTAAAGCTGTTAAGAGTAAATACAGATGAAGCACTGGATGCAGATTTCTCATCTGCCTCCTGCTAAACTAACTTGCTATTGACCAGCTGTTTCTGTGTCAGTGAGAGGACAGTCATTCCACCTGTATCACAGGTCATATCAGCATTTCCTTCAAAACGAGAATTTGAGTAGAAGCTTCTGACTATTTTACAGATTTTTGTACAATGTTCCCATTTCAGCTCAGGCCTGTGCAATACAAGCTTTTCTCCAGACAACTTATCACACTATTCCCCTTGTCTCCAGTCAAGTAAAGGGAAGCTGAGATCATCTCCTGAGGGGTACTAAGAAACCTCAGTTTGTATGGAATTAGCAGTTACCCAAAAATCTTTGTCTACACTAGAGACAATTGCTGTACAGGCAATCAATATTCAAAGGGAAATTCTTCAATTCCTTCCAGTTCCTCCCATGTCACTGTGCAACAGCCATTGGTACAATAGTGCACTATGAATTGTTTTTTTTCCCTGGATCCCAGCAGTGCCACAAAGCATAGAAGTCCATAGTCTTCAGCATTTTAAGTGCATTTGAAGTATCTGGAAATGCTGCTCTTAATTCAGGTACTCATCTAATTCCCCATAATTTTTTGTCACACGATTTCAGAATACCTATGGAAGAAAATCCTGCTGTTTTAAATTAGTGAAAGGGATTCCCTCTTTTATTTTGTTCCCCCCTTTTAATTCATTGCCTTCTTAAGGTCTTTTGCCCTTGCAGTTTGGGAGAAGGCGGCAGAATGTCAGGATGTACAGAGGTAAAACATAACACTAGTTATTGTATTTTTTTATATTTATGTGATTTTTATTTCTGCCTAACTGTATGAATAGATCAAGCCGGTTTATAGCCAAAGGTCTGAATAATGCTAAAAACTATAGAAGTAATCAAAACGTTCACATTACTCTCTAGAAAATCCCTTTAAGCAAGACGCAAGAATGAACTAAGGATGTATTTCTTCCCTTGTAAGTCTTTAAACTTTAGGCTACCATAAAAATCTGGAAAAAAAATGTTTTCTATTCCAACATTAGCTCTGCTGAGAGATTATACTGAGCATCCTTTCCCACCCAAGCAGTTAAAACTTGTGAAACCACTAAAATATCTACACAATTTTATCATTTTGCGCCATTGAAAAAAAGTCACATAGAAAACAGACATATCCCTTGTAAATTTTAGATTTCTTTCCTTTTTCTGGAAGTTATTTTGATGTTTTATGCAACAGCAATAAATATTGGAAAAGTAAAAGCTCTATGTAAAAATATATATGTATTTTCTAAAATGTAAGACAGTAAAAATATTGCCACTGTATGTAGTAAGGCAGACATCAGGTAAATTAAAAACTGAACAGGTAAGATGTACACTATAAAATGAGACAAAATATTAAAGCCAAAAAATCAGGTGGAAGTTTAGCTTGAACAAGATACACGTGGTTTTTTCCCTTGATCTTTGAAAAAACTGTTCCCCACAAAGGTTTTAGCAGGTTTTGTCTTTCATTCTGTTATTCTACAGCACAGACCCTCAGAAGGCAAGCTGCAAGAAAATAATTCTCTAAAGCAGAACTTGGACGGCTACTTACTTGACTGAAGATCGGAAAAAGAGTAGAGTCTCTCAGAAAGGCACATTGATTGTCTAAGCTGTAGAGAAAAATAGATAATTAACACTCACATAGCACACACTATCTTGAAAACATGCTACAAGATTGATTATTCAATGTGACATGCCTGTAAGATAATTACAAAAGGCTAACAGCATCAACATAAATATGGTCATTCCATACTTGGTGTAAACTAGACTAAAAAAAAAAAAAAAAACCCTGAAGTGTTATGTAACACTTTCTACTATTTTATTTATTTATTTTGGCAGCTTACCCTTTGTAATTTATTTTGGCCCTTCACACTATAATTGAAAGCAATTTATGAGGTTAGCAGTCTCAGATTTCATGTGACTATAATTAACACACAGTATAGCTGGGTACATATTTGTCCTTTAAAAACAATCATGTACACACTCTTCTCAACAACATATAAATTAAGATGTGAAATCATATTTTATCACCTCAGACTACAACAAATGCATGCATTTTTACCCAAGACAGACAGCATCATGGCAGGGTCAGCAAAAAAATGGGCAAATCCTTTTAGATTTACTGTCTCACACAGTCATAAGCTGCTTAACCTTACAGAAAATTTAGTCTACATAAAGGAATCAAACCACAGCAATGTCAAACACCCAGGACTTCCATGAGAGTTTAGAAAAAGAAAAAAAAGTAAATTACACTAAGGAAACCCAACATTGAAAGCATGCATTGTGCCCTCTAAAGGAAGGGCTAGCTAACAGTGTATCTGTCCTTACCATGCACGCAAATAAGGCTGAATGAGGTTCCCAGCAAAATTAATGGAAAAGCACCATTAACTTCAGTAGTATCGAAGATAAAACAGCATCCCTCTGCGCTTTACTTCTAGGCAGAGTTAAGTTTAAAAAGCTACCATACAGTCATCGGAAGAGAAAGTCGAAAAACAGGTCCCTTGAGCTTAATTGCATCCATTTTAGTATCTCTTGATCCTTTCAGCATTTCTGCAAATTAATCAGTAATCTTGTAATGCAATATGAAGTCCAATTGTATTCAGTAATCCCAGTCACTTCAGCTTTCTAGCTCTTAATTACATTAAAAATGAAGAGTGAAAAAGTATTATCTGTATTTGCTACACTGAATAAATATAAAAAATGCCACTTACTAGTTTAAAAACAATCCTGCCTGCAAGTCTCACAGAGTCTGGAGGAAAATTAGGCACGATGCTCTTAAGACACCTGCATTCCTGCTTGTGGTCCAGCCAAGCTTCTTTCTATTACGATTTTTTTAAAAAGAAAGAAAAAACTGCGCGTTACTTAACATTATTTTTTTACATATACACATATATTTTATATATATGTAGTTATCAGCATTTATATATGCACAAAAACAAACATGCTCAGCCTCATCACAGGCTGGACCTGGCAATCCAGAGCCACAATAGCATCACAGCCCTTGAGCCGGGCTGGGAGGAACAGCTGCAGAGCCGAAAGTCAGCTCCAAAGGACCAGGAAGGGACCTTCCTCAGGTACTGATGGCTACTGACTGGCAGCCTCCAACACAGGCAACCTCAGATGCCGACTGCCAAACAAACAGCAGCGCACACACGCTTTACCAGCACAGCCTAAGACTGCAGCTATAATATGAGTGTTGTGAAAAGGGGTAGGCTGGGTTATCCACTCAAACTAACCCCGCCATTCCATCCCTCCTCTGATGTAATTAATTGTGTAACTGATACTAAGTACATTGGAGCTACAGCAGCGCAGGTTCATGACACCATTATGCTACTCCAGAATTTAACCTTACCTTTAAGACAACTTAAGAGAAATACAAACCAAAAAACCATACGGCCAAGTTCCCAGTCCAGTTCCTTGCCAATACAAACCCTAGTTCAGTCTGCTTCATGCTGCTGTCTGACAACATAGTTTGTACCATATTTTTTCAAGCATTTTATCTGATGCCTTTAGGAACACAAAGATAGAATGAGAACTGCATAGAAACCTAGAACAAATACCTTCATTTTTTGTCCCATGTTCTTGCTACACAAATAATTTTCTTTACATTTATGCAACGTGCTATAAATAGCATCATCAGTTTAGTTCAACTTGATATCACCATTCCAGCTAGCTGAAATTTGTATTAGAGGGAAAAAAAAACAGGCTCTAATTCTCATTTCATTGTGGTAAAAAGAGATGGAGCTGTATACTTCACAAGACGGGACAGAACTAGAAGAGATGCAAAAATTTCCTCTAATTCTGCCAACATACACAGCACTCTAGGCAAGCATTCACTCAGCAATCGAGACCACAGAGGCCTTCAGTGCCTATCCACTTCAACAAAATGCAGATGCTCTAAAGCAATGGTCAAGTTTTCCATGCTGCAGAAACTGTCCCCAAAGATCCCTGAGCTGATGAGGCATGAATGCCCATGGCTGGGAGGACTGGCGATGATATTTTCACAGTTCAGACCAGGAATGGTCACTGTAACCAAAACTTAGCAAACCACAGATGGAACCAAAAATATTTTAGTTGCATGTAATACCTGAACCTGCAATTTTTGTTTCACAGGTCACTTTTATTAGAGTAGCAGACAATGACTAACATTTCCATAGCAGAGAAGAAACAGGATAACAAGGTGAGGGAAAGCTGCTATATACTGAAATCACAGAATGGTCAGGGTTGGAAGGGACCTCTGGAAATCATCTAGTCCAACCCCCTGCTAAGGTAGGTTCACCTAAAGCAGGTTTGAGATTTATTTAAATTTTTTCCCTTTACTGGTCCCTCCCAAATTATTGCCGAAGAGGAACAAGAATGAGTCTTCAGCTAAAGAAACATGTGGGAAGAAACAGTAAATTTCTGATCATTTTTTTTTTTTTTTTTGCCTTGTGTCTTTACAAGCTGAAAATTCTGTTTATAATTTACAGAAACTCCAAGCCCAACTCATTAACATAGTACATATTTACACATTTTATTTACATATTCACAGTATATATTTGAAGCCACCCAGCTGTTTCAAATACTTTTTAAAAGTAAATTGAAAAAATAAGGCACAACAAAAAATTGCTACAATGACAAGAACCCAAAATAACCAAGGGCTTCTGAAAGTGGCATTTTCTTATAGATATGCAGTAAAGAAAAAAAAAAAACACAAACCAAAGCACAAACTCAGAAAAACAGCTTCTGTTAGGTAACTGCCACACAGAAAATGATAAAATGTTTAATATAAAGAAATTACATGTTCAGTAATAAAAAAAAAAAAAGGGAATGGCAGTGATATGTGCAAGTGCACATCACACCTGTAGACACTGGCGTAAGATTACAAAGACTATCACAATTATTTCTTAAGCTGCGTTTAAATGGGGGAATTGCTCAGGTAACTAGGTTTCAGCACCAGCAGCATTTATTCCATTTCATTCAAGTTTTTTCTTTTGCCCTTTGGCTTACACGTAATAAATAAATTGGACTTTTTATTTCTTTCAGATACATGGGAGATTTGTGATTTCATTTCCTTTACCCATAACTCTAAAGGGGAAAAAATGACACCAAGAAGGCATTAATCCACATACAGTTATGTCACATGCTGTCTGACAAATAAAAGTTAAAGTATCTAGTGCTGAATAGAATTATTCCTGTCTAGAAGAAACAAGGTCATGCTTGTAAATGTCCAGACAACATTCTGGGTAATATAATTATATTGGCATTTTTATCCTATTTAAACTAAAATTGTTCTTTGGGGTGAGCCTCTATCTGTCAGGTTTTTTCCCTACATAAATGTTGCACAGATTTGTAAGCATGCTAGAGGTGACAACAAAATGATTAATAGCTTACCCAACAAATAAAGCCCTAATGAGATGAAAATGCAGTACCACACAGCATCATATGCCACATTTCTTTGAGACATGTTCCCACATGAGAAGAACAGTTCAAACACATGCCTTCTGCAAAACAGCGCTTTGGCCGAAACCAACGCCAAAAAGGAATTAGCCCGACTCCCCTGCAGAAGGGGCGCTGGAACGGAGACTGGCATTCACATCCTCCCAGCTGGCCAGGGAGAGGGGGGGCAGCTCCAAATGCCTTTAGTGTCTTGAAATTCAACAATATTTCTTCTCACTACCAATACAACACAGAACAATATGAAACCATGAAGATTTGTGACTCTGGAGAGACCGATTTTTAAAATCAGTCTCTAACGATACTTATTGGTGGGCTTATATTAGTCCTGCCGTTCTTTGGGGGAGGGTTTTTTTTAACTCTACACATCCTGGCTTTCAGTCAAGGTTCCTATACCCCATACCCAGCACGAGCAGTATACTACAGTATACATACTACAGCACAGAGGCACGGCCACCTGGTACAACCTTTCTTGCTCCCTGCCACAGAAGGTCTTGAATGTTGCAGATTTATTTTTTCCCCCGTTAGAAAGGAACGCTATGAAAAGGAGGCGAAGAAAGATGAGTCAACAGCCCAGGGCAGTGCCCAGCCCTCCTCTGGGCTTCACTACACTTAGTAATTCAGTTAAACTCCTTTTACCTCCTCCCAGATCATTCTCTCTCAGTCAAGTACAAATCCTCAGGTTTTATGCAAGTGAAAAGGTCAGCACCCCACATGATTTAGGAGATAGTGCAGCATATAGCGGTTTAGTGGTGGCAGATTGAGAGTCTGTCCCCCTCCCAGCTCCAAACCAGCACCACACAAGCATCAAAGCATTACTGGGTTTCACTGGCCAGCCCAGGCCCAGGAGCATCTCCTGCCGGCTCAGGGCACTGGCAAAGGCCCCTCGCATCTACCTGCAAGGTCTTGATATTTTTAGATAAACTGGTTTGCCAATGTGCATCCATTCTTGCACAGACATATGCTATCCCTGTCTCCCAGTGCTCCCTAACCCTATGAAAGAACCTAAGCAGGTTCAAAAAAAAAAAAGCATGTTTCCTGCAGATTAAGTTGCTGATAAAAAGCAGCTGAAGACTAGAGATCGTTTTTTTAAAAAAGTGGGATTTTTTTCCATTGTAAGGTATTGATTTGTTAAAAATATTTTTTTTTTAATTAAGCCATTTTAATGATGTTTGATAATGACACATTCCGAATTCTACCTGAAATGACTCTCGTATTTGTCAGGGATTGTCATTTCTGTCACTGGTCCCCTGTCTATGGGATGCACCAAATTAATAAACATTGCCAGGGGAGATCACAGCACTAATTATGAGCAGCAGAAGTGGTTTGAAGGGGCACCCAACCAACATTGTGAGAAGGCAGCTCCAGGAAATTCAGCATCAACAAGTGGGAAAGGGGATACAACAGAGACCTGTCAAAGAGTGGCAAAAGTCTATGAAGTCCAACTTGGGGGGGGTGAGGGGGTTGGAGTTTACAAACAAAAGGTCTACATATGCTTGATCCTGAAATCAGAATTGAGTTGAAAAAGGTCAGTCCAAAGAATCTCTTGTGATAGCTTCCAGTACCACACTTCTAATATTTTTTGAATTGAAGTGGTAAAAGTGAAAGCAAAGTGCTTCAATTGGCCTGACAAAAAAAGAAAAAGGGGGGGGGAGGGGATTTGAAATTTGGCACAACTCACTTGAAATTTTCAATATTGACATTATGGAGATTTCTACAAACTGGAAATACGAATTCCCGTATAGTTTTGATCAGGACTCCTGGCTCTGCCTACATATCTCCTTAAAGGATAACAATTTTCACACTAAGTTCCAAAAAGGGAAATACCTTTCAGAAGACTATTTTGTCTTCTATAGGTTAGCCCAAAGACAGTTTTTTTAACCATCTGACATTTTAAATCAAATGAAGATTTTTACAAGGTATTTGCAGCTTTTAAAATGGCTCATATTGGTACATCCTAACATGGAAATCCCCTGATGTGCTTACTTTGAAGTTTCCTTAACAAAGTCAACTATTACCCTAAACCTAGTTCAGCTACTCTGTTTTAATCTCTTTTTTTTAAGTCAGATTTTTACATGCATTCTGATTTCATTTAATGCATTCACCAGAAAACTGTCAGTTTTTAAGCATAAGCCAAGTATTTTCAGTTGTAAGATTAATTTAACACACACAAAAATAATCAAATCATTCTGCAACTAAGTATAAATTGTAAATCCAACTACACAATTTGAATTCTGAAGTTATTTGTATTAAAAAAACTAAAATAGTCCTGTTCTGCCAATATTCAATTTTTTAAATGTGCAAGCTGCAATTTCATTCAATAACCTGTTGTTTACTTTGTTCAGCAATTAGTTTAATTAGAAGCACACATATTAAAGAATTGCACTAAATCTACAGCAGCTAAGTAGAGCACAAAGCCTTTGGCCTGGCCAAGGAGAGCTTTGCTAACATCTGCTATGAAACCAGAGCTGCACAGTAGTGTAGCTAGCTTATCAGAAGTAGTATGAATGAGAGGACAGTCCTCAAAACCAAACGGATCTGGCTCGTCTCAGTTTTACCTGGATCACCTACCCTGAGTTGTCAATCCCAATAAACTCACTGTTTTGACTAGAAAAAAAAAAATTGCATTTATTCTCACTTGCTACCTAATAGCACAGGATATTATATAATATTAACTCAATACAAATATATTGATATGAACAGTTCAAGATATTATGTAACAGTAAATACACAGCATTTTAAGTGCAGACTACTTTTAGAAGCGTAACCTGTCTCACTGAAAACACCACCTACAACTGTGGACGGCTCCAAGCACAGGAACACTGGCGCTGGAAGCACAAAACATTGATACCCAAGATGGCTCCAGGCTATCTACTGTGAATCTCTGAAACATGTTCACATGGTTGTTTTCCCCAAGGAGAAAGCCCCATTTCCTACCTTCATTGCCACTACACCTAAACTGGGACAGGGTATTAGGTCAGGGCCAGCACAGTCTCATTTCCCATTAGAGACTGACCAATAGAAGGTTTACCAATGACTCCCCTGGCAGATATTTGTTTTAAACTTACCTTGCAAATACTCTGGGGGTTTTATATTCTTCACAGTCATATTTTCCTTTATGATCTCCCATAATAAATCTACCTGTGGCATTATTATTGATGCTACAGTAAGCACCTAATGTACGTTTCACACATTTGCCATACAATGAATCAAAATGACATATCATCTTCCTTTCCTTCTCCATATGTTTTAATCCCAAAAAGGAGGGGGTTCTGGCATGTTGAGAATACTGTAGATTATACTAAGGCAGAATTGTTTATAGAAGCACATGATATGTGAAAAGATCATTTTAATATCAAGGACTTTAAAAGTTAAATTGATGTACATTTAATAGACTATCAGTACTAGTCTGGTTTGACCATTAGTTAGCTTTCTTCATTTTTCTTTATTTAAGGAAAAAAAAAAAAAAGAAAAAAAAAGCAACCAAAACCCAGAAATCACAATGCAAAGCTAAGAGGAATCATTTAAATATTTAAGGGATCTGTAAGACAACCCTCATGGTTCAAATCTTACCCTCATGGTTCACATCTCAGCTGCCTGCTTCTCTGCTGTGTAAGACCTTACAGTCATTTACCCTTCTACATCCACTCAGTACCAAGTCCTGCCAACTTCGGTGCATATGCTTAAGTGACAACACAAGTCAAATATAAAAGCCTTTAAGACACCTTTAAGAACTGTTTCACAGGATAGGATCCCAGGGTAATTCAGGTTGGAAGGTACCTATGGAGATCTCTAGCTGCAAAGCAGGGTCAGCTCTGCGGTCAGACCCAGCTCAGAATTTACCCAGTGGGGTCTGGAAACCCTCAAAGCACGCAAATAACCCAAACACCCTGGCCAGCCTGTTCCACCCCTTGGCTGTCCCTAGGGTGCAACCGCCTTTCCTTATACCCCACGGGAACCTCTCTGTTTTCAACTTAAGCCTGTTGTCCCTTGTCCCGCCATGTACAGGGGCAGGACAAGGCACACAAGAAGAGCCTGGCTCTATCTTCTTGAAAATCTCCTCAGAGATGCAGTTTTGCCCAAGGCCACCTCTTCTCTGCACGTTCTTGACCCTTATCTCCTTTTAAAAAAACTGAAATATATACTTTGCCATGATAAAAATTACTCTTGAAATACAAATTGGTTTACTTCAAAATTGACTTGGAGCCTTGAGTTGACAGCCAGCAAAGCTGAAGAATTATTCCTCCTCCTCTAACAAAGCATAGCCAAACCCCACACATTTCAGCTTAGTTTTGCCTATTGCACTGATTATGTTATATTTGTAGCTAGAAAAATTCTCAAATAAAAAAGGACAGCATGTTTACACACTCTGTCCATAACTACAACTAAGAAATTGCAGTGTGGAGGTATGACAGTGTGCTACATGCATGGAGACCCTGTAAATGAAGAATTCAAATGGCTGTTTTCTCCAACCCTTTACAGCTGTTATTTTTCATCTTACCTGACAAGATTTACCACAGTATTTAGCAACTTTGCACTGAGAGCATCTGTGCAGATGTTCATTCCTGTTTAGGGGGAAAAAAAAAACAGTTATAAATACAAATAGGGCTTTGTTCTTATCCTTCTTACATAACAAGCAATTTTCAGATATTTCAAGGCAAGAAAAATATCTGAAAACCAAGAGTAGTCTAAAATGCACTGTTAGACAAGAACAAATTGTGACGATTATGTTCAAAACTGTATTCACAACCCTTTACTCATGTGACTCAGCACCTCTGGGGCCACTTTGGATCAACAGTAAAGAAATATCAAATGTGCTTTTTTTTTTTTTTCCATACAGCTATAACCCTTAGGAGTTTGATTTTGTAGATAACATAATCAGAGCTGTGCAATACAGCTACCTAATCTATTTATTCTCTATCTTAAGTGTTGTCTTAAGCAAGCGTCACTATCTGTCTTAAGCAAGACCCTGCTGTGAACCTGTAGTTGTGACATTATAATGGAGTCTGAAGTTGACATGTCAGCAGAAATTTCTGTTCTAAGAAAATATTTCTGAATGGTGTACAGCAACACCAAAATGCTTTTTTTTTTTTTTTTGGGGGGGGGGGGGGCGGGGTGGGGTGGAGGAAAGAATAAAAGTCCAGTGAAAGCTAGAATAACTACCGGAGCTATGCATCACAATTTAAAAAAAAAAGAAAAAAAACCACAACAAAAAAACCACAAACACATCTCTCTAATACCATTTTCTGTTGCTGTCTTACTTTACCATTATATGAGTTAAGAAAATATCACTGAAGCTATGTACATTTTTAGACACTAAGGAAATAATAAATGAGCAAGCACACACAGAGCAAATCTTACACCTCAAGTATAAAAATTCAACTAAAGATATCTACTTTAGATCAGTAGAAACAAAATAGATTTCAAAGCTTCTCTCCCCTCATTTTCCTGTAGAAAATAACGAAGATATTACATTATCGTAGTAACACTGGGAAGTTTCCACTTTGATAACATGCAGAGTTACATGCTTTGCGGGCATTCATTAGGCTGGGAAAACAGTATATATTTGTTGTTGGTTTTAAAACTGAAGACAAGAGAGTTACATTACAGACAAAACAATTAGCTAGACCGTATGGATGGCATAATCCTTATTACTTCCCCTCATGGCCATCGCTCTGACCGCAACCAAGCACAACACTTCACTAGGTGCCACTGTTAACCTTGTCAGCTGCACACAGCTTAGTTACACCCAAGAAACTATCACCACTAGCTACTCTTCAGAACCCCCTTCTCCATCCTTCTGCAAGGCAAGGAAGGAGGTATGTGCCAGTCACACCACTCTCCCCCTCAAAACGTAATTTTAGTTATATAATCTTTGTGTTGCTATAGTGCTTTACATTTAGCCACCTCAAATCTTATTATACAGATTAATACAGCCTTCCCATTTAACTGGGAAGTAACTATGGATCTAACACAGCCCATTTTGAACAGAAAGGGCAAGTTCAAATGATCAGATGGAGGACCTTTCACGGCAAGATTCCCAGTGCCTGCACATCAGTACTAGGTGCGTTCTTTACACTCACACTCCCAACTGGTATGGCTAAAACAAGGTGTAATTCTCTGCTTCTGCTGACAGCAAAAGAAAACTTCCCCACTGCCATGGGTAATCTAGAGGCTGTATACCATATAGTCATATTCCCAGTTTAACTGCTTTACAACATGACCTTCTTTTACTTACACCACTCAGTTGTCACGAAATTTTCATTTCTGTGGGTGACTTTAAAAATGGTAGAACATTCTCCAAAAGCCACAACCTAAAAAAGACAGCACCAACGTGCCCACAAATTTCAATCTAGAACTTCTGGATGATGAATTTAGCCCACTGATTTCAGCCATGACACCAAAAGTATCAGGAGTAAGGGGCAGAACAGCAGAAATACCATGGAGCATCCTCTAGCACAAACCAACCTGTCATTTCCCTCAAGCTTCACAAGTCGAAAGGGTGTTTTGCTAATGTATCAAAATATTTCTGTGTTTGAATTATTAAAAATAACAGCTTATACACTATCTTAGGACTCATAAGTATTTGGAGAGTTCTGATAGCTGCATTGGTTAAATATTAAGAGGAGCATAACGTACAGATCATTACAATCAAGTAACAACATTTTCATTTCTACTGCATAAAAATCACTGTTTTGTCACACAATATATTGTAGGCATTCCTACTAACTACCAGGAGAAACAGGAATGTTTCAGATATAAAGCACATGTTTTGCTAGTGCTTTCTTTACCTTCCTACCTGCAAAGCCAATGCTGGAGACTGAAAAAACTAGCAATGGTTGGATTCCTATAAACAGAATCTAAAATCTTGTACATGCATAGCAGGGTTTTGATTTCAAGTTGCAAAGCCTGAGGATGATTCAGAGTTCAAAACAAGTGTGAAATCTTCATTATGCCAGCTGGGGAGAGCTGCTTCATTCTTAAGGTTGAGCAATGACAACTTTAACCAGCCTACAATAGAGAAGCATGTATTTCTCATTCTAGATTAGAAGCTTCATGTCAGAGTAATTTTGGAAAGAAACACGTTCTGTAGAATAATTATTGTAGACAAAAAAAAAAAGGAAAGAAAAAATAAAAAAGCAGAAATGCTGTTTGGACCTGCCTAATGATTTGGGTATCGGAAGCAGACCAGGTATAAACACATGCCTGTAAACTACGCATATAAATTCTTTTCCACTGAGACAAGTTTTGACACATCTTTTCATACTAAGCAGCACATTGTATCAAGGAAATAAAATGTTTTATAAGAAATCCATACCTTTTTTCTAGGTATTTCACAATTAATAATACAGATTAAAGCTTTTCTGAAGCTAGACATTTCAAATTACCGAAAGAAAACACTACAAGATCTTTAACTTGTTTAGCTATCACTTTTTTTACATTCAGAGTCTGCTAGTCAACCATTCACATCATCACAGGCAACATTACCATTAAAAATCTGCCTACTGACCTGCAAAAAAAAAAAAAAAAAGAAAGCCAAGTACCTAGAACTTTGATTTGCTGTTTGGCTCCCCACACACACAGCTGCAGCCCTTGAGACGGTCTCTCCGCAGCCCATCCCTGTTGCTCTTTACAGGTCTGTCTTACATGGCTGCACAGAATCACACAAAGGTCATGAAGGAGCTTTCAACCTCTCCATTTCCAGATACCTCCTCTGTATTCAATATTCTATACCCATGCTGGCAGTCACTATCAAACTTCTCTTCGTTGGTACATGGTATTATCTAAATGACTCAGTGTTCACCTAACTGCTCAATGACTGAGCAAAACTGTTTTGAAGACAGACTTTTTTTGTTCTAAATGTTATTCATCAAAACACAGTAATGAGTTAGGGCTTTGATAGCAGAGCATTTGCAGCTGTAGTCCCACACACATTAAAGTACCAAAAAGTCTCAGCACCAGCAAGTAAAACAAATTCCCAAGCAAAGTAATTATAACCCTCTGGAGTCAGAATTTAAATGAATGAATGCCTATAACTATCAGAGAAGTCTCTCCTACAGATTACACATTCTTCCATCAGAAGGCTAGATCCAGCAGCCTTAATATACTGCAAGCATACCTTGCCTTGGTATACCTCTGTATTTTTCCAAGAGATACCAGGATTTACGGGAATCATAGGTGTTAAGTCACCAACACATACTCATTCCTTCTTTTGTAAAACAACTAGTGGACCTGTCACCACAAAGCACCAAATTTTTTCAGCACCCACAGAAGTTTCAATACTTCACAGGATTATATCTTTTGTATCCTTTGTCCCTAAGGGTTAACAATGCTGCAGTAACAAAAATCTAAGGACCATCACTCAAAACTTGGACTTTTGCCAAACTGACACTACCAGTCAGATTATTTGAATAAGGTGACCCCCTGCTGGCACCTTATAATGAATGAACTATCCATTCATATTTTAAGGTTTCTTTGAATGAGCAGCAGATGTAGAATGTCTGTTACAGAGCTGAATAGTGAAACTACTGAGGAAACTGTTGTTTTTTCTTCCAATCCTTTCCTCTCTTTTGGACTAAACATAAATTGTTTAGATTTATAGTATCTGTAAATCTTGCTACATGACATTTTAAACATAGAACAGCATGCTCTAAAACACTTAATCTAAATATAAAGAATTCAAAAAGACTCATCTATATATACATATATACACATACACACAAGATTCATGTATTTTAGAACATTTTAAAAAGTGAGACAATTTGCCTAGTTTATTCCTATCCTTCTCAATATTTTATTAATTCTACAGGCTTTATTCAAACACTTTTAAAGTCACTGTCAAATACTCCCATGCATTTCTCATTACCTGTAAACATCATCTAGAGATAGTAACAGGTTACTCACAAGTTATCTACTGCATCTTGCCTAACGTGACTAATTTCATGGATGAGAAGAAAATGCACAGAATTTGATGTAATGCATTCAGTAATACTTCAATCTCTGAAAAAGATTCTGCTGCAATATAAAAGGAAAGATGCAGCAATTGAAAATAAATTATTGATTTCCCAATACAGCTTCAACAAGACCTTCCAGATTACCACAACCCCTTATAAAACACCAAGCAGAAGTGAGGATCTTGGCCTGTAATTAAAAAAAAAAAAAATCCACAAGAATAAAATAAGCAGGGGTTGTCGGCTGTCCTCTAGTGTGGCATTACGGTGGCTTGAAGGATCTTTAACCTGAGGAATTTGGATATAACTAAATCTTTTCATCATTATTGTCTACAAATACCATTCATAGAATAAGCTTTCCCAATGTGTACTGAGAAGACAAAAACTACACCTGAATATATATAGGTGAGTGGAGGAAGTCCAATGGGATTGATATGGACAGGAAACAGAAGAAAACCTATGACAGGGAAAAAACTAGTAAGGCAGTTCAACTGGAAGTGGCACACACACCCTCCCCAGCAAAGTAACTTTTTTGCTTTTGGCTTTTTTAAAATCCCTTTTGTGAAAGGTACAAGACCACCAGAACACTGTAAGGAGGGGCTGATGATGAGTGGTGAGGCAGCCGGGCCTATGGGAAGCTGCTCCCAAAAATATGAATGGCAGCACAGGAGGCAGCCTGAAAACACTTGGCTAAAATCCTAAGAACATGCCAAGTCTAAATCCCAACGTGAAGAGGCTGACGAGGGTTTGACTGAACTGTCAGGTCCTATCAGTGCTACACCTGCACTCTCACAACATACAAAGCATATGCCCTTTTAATGTGTTTAATTAATGTTTAAAGTTAATGTTTAAAACACCACAAAATACTTGTTTGCCAGGAAAGGACCCAATACAATTTAAAAAAACCACAACAACACTCCAACAAAATACAATTAGACTACTTAATTTATAAAGAAAATGCATCTACACTTATGTGCTGATTGCAGACATTTGATTTGCAGCCCTACTCACGAGGTAATGGCCAGACAGAACAGAACATTTGATTACCAGACTGCGTTCAACACACTTTTCTATGCAGTTTATTCACACTTCTGATTCTGCCACAGCTTGCAGGGGAAAAGGGCAATCTCACATGAACCCCCTACTGCATTTTTGTTGTTGATACTGTTTTTCAGTTAATAATCAAGTCCTATAACACATGTAACAAAAGAGCGGCTCTTTCAGATGCATGTCATGTTGAACTAATTTCTTGAACAAATTCTTAGACCTTTGCAATTCAGTCAAACATGTCAAGTGCATAAAGTCTACTTGGATTCTCTCAAGTGTGCATTTCAGACCTGTCACAAAGCGAAAGCAATCGATACCTACAATAAGCAAACATGTCATTCATCATTTTACTAATATGTTTCTGCCTTCCAATAATAAAAATAAAGATGCAAATATCAAACAGCTATTTTAGATTCAGTAGATTTGAGAGCAGAGGGAGTATCATAATGCAATTACAACTTATTTTCCTTCTCTCTCTCCCAGCAGAAGTATCACGCAGTGTAGTGGCACAGTTGGTCCCCAGCTGTCACCCCACTGCTGCCCCATGTGGGCACCAGGCCCTGTGGGGCAGGGGCGGCATCTCCACTATACCAAAAGCCATAGCAGGGCTCTGAGGACAAGAACAAAGGGGGCCAGGTGGCAACAACCCCAAGGCATACAACTCTATAACACCCCCAAATCCAAGCCCTTGGCAAGCAACAACCCTCCGAAGCCAGCACCACAGCAGGGGTTCCCAGCCCCTCCAGTGCCCCAGGTGCTGACCTAGGGCAGTCTGGCAGGCTCAGGGCTTCTCCCCTGTGAGGGCTCTGGACCTGCTCTGCAATAGCAGAGCAGCTGGTAGAGGAGAAGCCATCCTTCATGCACCCCATGGCCTCTGAAATAAGACCGCTGGGTTTTTCCTGGCCTAAGGTTATTCTGTGCACAGCTCTCAGGTCTGGGCTAACAAGAGTACAACTGGTAAAAAGCCTTTGAAATCTATGTTCCTAAAAGTCACGCAAAAATCTCCCATATTCTCCACTTGCACACCTCACTGTGTTAAGTATATGAGTTAATCTTTTTTAACCTAGCAGGAGTACTGGGGAGAAGTAGCTTTCTGAGAGGCAGCAAGAATGACGAATATTTAGAGTTGAAAAATACTAATTACGGCTAACCATCAATGATCAGTCACTTATTCAAGGAAGAACTAAGATCTTTTATATAAAGGAAAAACACACTTACTTCATTTCCATATATAATGATTAACCACTTCATACCAGAACATACTACAAAAGTGGTATTGCATTGTTCAGGAGCAGGGGAACCAAAAAACCAAACCAAAAAACATGAACAGCAAAAGCACCTGGTCTGTGGCAAAAGTTTAGTTAAGGCATTTGCACTCCCAAGCACACCACCTACTAACACAAACAAAAACACAGGTTATTCAAGATGACTTCCCATAACTTAAGTCTTGGCTTCTGAAGTCGAACATGCCACCCTGAACACCCACATTTGCTGCTGGTTTCTGTAACCCTTGTTACTCCCAGCCAGATATTTAACACCCTAATACCTTTCTGCATACATTCTACAGGTAAAAAAAATAGATTTCAAACAGATGAGGGGAGAGAGAGGATCCTTCTGCTTAGTGGGCATCAGTTCTATCCAGATCTTACACATTTTGGTTTTTTACATATGTATTAACTTTATTTGGTTTTAAAATATACATTGAATAGGTAATGAATACGCTGGGTCATATGACTCTAGCTGACAGGATGTTCCGGGTGGTATTTTTTGTCTAGTTTTGTGTGTTAGGTATTATTTCCCATAATTCTTTTCTGCATCTTGATTTTTCTTCTGAAGAATTCCTGGTCTGAAAATTGTGAAAAACATTTTCTAAATAAGACCTTGTTACTGGTTTCAGTCATTTCTTCATTCCAGTATCCTCTTTTCTGACAATTTCTGTTGGATTTGCAGCTCTTTCTTCTTTTGGGACTCAAAGGAGCACCAAAAATAATTAAAAGACATGCAAAGGGTAGATTTTCATTTACTATTATGTAGAAGGAACGATAGCGGCATTGCTAAATTCTGATATGAAAACGTTCATGTTTCAAAACTTCTTTGCACTATTTTGAAAAAAGTTTGGATTTTTTTTAAAAAATCCAACACTCACAGAATGGTGCGAGATTCTTTGCTAAAACTGAAAAGTGATCTAGAGCCACAAAAAGATGCTTCTTCAGTTAAACTGAAAAAAAAAAATCCACACTAATTTTCTGAAAATAGGTCCACTAGAAGCGCAGTATTTATTCTGATACAGCCAAAACCAGAACTGTACATCTCCCCATTAAGCTGGTAACTAATAAAAAGCTTCAGATGCAGTGCTTTTCAACAAAATTAGTGAAGGAACTTATAAGAAATATACATAAAAATGCCGTCCTCAAACAGGCAACACATCTAATCTTACCTTTGAATTATATTTCTTCTTTCAGTCTTTACCTCTGATCCTAACCTATACAAGGAAACACAAGAAAATCTCTCAACTGAAAAACAAGAAAAGACTTCAAAAGTAATTTCAGCAGTACAAGGCTCTAACTGAAAACATTCTTCAGGAGAAGCATTCAGCATCTCCCCAAATAGTACATTTTTGTTCTAGAAGACAGACTAGCTTTAGAATAAAATACCTTTTATGTTTATATATGTGTATATATGTACACACACATAGCAATTGTAATACATATATACACACATCCACCCTTGATCAACATGCACAATGAGTAAAACAAATGCCATCACAACAGAAATCAATAGTTGTGTGAAAATACTGTCATTATCCTCCCAGTGAAACTCACCGCTATACCTCACTGAGCGCACTGAAGCAGAAACACACCAGAAGTTGGCTCTGAGAGCACAAGGTAACTCCTACAAATTGTCTCCTACGCCTACCTGCCCTGCAAAGGTACTTTGCCACAACTTCCCTTAAATCAAGGTTATCTCCAGTGTTTGCCTGCAGTGGGCACACCAATATGCCTCCAGCAATTTCAGGCTTAAACAGATTAATTTCAGGCACACAGCACATTCATTTCACCTTGGGTTTTTAATCAAAAAAGAAAGCCAAATACTGAGGAAGACGAAGATTATATTTCATAATATGAAAAGGTCATATCTATAACTTAGAAACCTGTAAAAAAAGCTACAGGTGATACTTCTAAATGCTCATTTCTGGAACATATGGTTACAATCCAATGAAGCCAAGCATAAAAAAACATCCCATCTTTCACTTTTCCCTATAAAAAATGATAAATGCATTGTTCATTAGTCTGCTCTACGTCCAAGTACTTTTTTTGTTGACCCATAAGTCAGCATTGCACAAAAAGAAAGCTGTTAGTCCAAAATATCATACTGCTGTAAATACTTAACATCCTGCCACTATTACCTCCTGGATCACACAGATCTATGATTTTCAGTGAAATATAAATCCTTCTGACCCCCTCAAAAAAGAAAAAAAGCTGATGAAGATATTGCCGCTTAGCTCTTTTCCCTTCTTGGCCATATTTACACTTTTTGGATACTTTTTTTTTTTTTTTTTTTTTTTTTTAAAGATTCTGCAATACTTATCTACTTGGTTTTGTGCTTCCAAATATGAAGAGCTACATCCAAAAGTCCCTTCATTCCCTATGGAATGCATTTGGAAAGTGCTGAACAAAAAATAAAATATTACAGGCAACAAACTTGGATAGACATAGCAATGCAGCTGGGCTCAAAATAAATCGCAGTGCATTTTGTCTCCTAGATTTAGAACTGGGTAAGGAAGTACATCAAGTTAACCCCTCCTTTTCACCTGCTGAGCCCTTAAGTTCTGATCACACCCAAGTTAGGATACAAATATGACTGGAACAGATAGTCAGTTCTGCTTGCTTCTAAGCTGAAGAACCCACAAAGCTAGAAAACAGGAGTGAAATGCAGGGGGAAAATTGTATTTCTGTCAGATAGAGAGGGCTGATGACACAGAGAGAAACAAATTTGCACATATACTGGCACAGAGCCCAGAAAAACTGCTTGTTTCCCCTTTGCTCAGGTGTAATCTGGTATTGTGAGGTCTTGTAAGATATCCCAAGCATTCTTCTCATGAACTGGATGCTCATAAAATCCCACTGAAGGCACTTGCATTAGAAGAATGTGAAAATATTCTTGATATCAGCAACCACTTCCCACCTCCAGCAAGCCCTCCAAAGCATGATGGCTTTCTGCTGTACTCGTTCCTCTTGGGATACCCCTTAAACACATCTAAGTTTTCCTCAGACAAAAGCACTTCTGACACAAAGCCTAATCTTCACATCTTAGAAATGCAGACTACTCCTGACAGCACCACTGTTTACTCTCCTAAACTGTTCTACACAATTATCAAGCATTGAGGAAACCTGAAGAAAAATCATTTTTAGTAGATCTACAAACACCTGTAATAAATTTACAAAGAGCTGTCTAACCAGTTCTCTCAGTCTAGCTGGATGGACAGCCTTTTAAATTACCATTAACACACACACCCCTTCCAACTTTTTTTTAAACATACATTTTTCTTCAAGTCTTCAATATTTCATCAGGTTTTTTCCTGTCATTTTGTCATCTCCAGCCTTGCAGGCATTTTAGTTTTCTTGCCACTGTTTGTATTTTTTCCCCTAATTTTCTCAGTGTTTCAACATCTTTTCTTCGGATGTTGGGAACCTCTTTCCCCTTTTCTAGATTACAAAGGCCTTGGTTGTTTGCTTGGAGAAGTCTCACTTTGCTCCCCATCAGCCCCAAAAGGTTTTTCTCTCCCAATAATTTCTGTTCAAGAATGAAACAAAACATGGCTTGGCAATACCTGAAAAGAGTGGACTTTTATTTATAAAGCACAATGCAAAATACCAATACTGAATGATGATTTTTCATTTTACACTCCTTACAGCAGTTTTCATTGCACATCAGGGTGACCACATTCAAACAACTTGATCTGAGAACATTTTACAAAGTTTCCAAATGCCAAGTGATTCAATAAAATCTCTTCTGTCACATCTCTCACTTCTCTCTCCAACAGATTCTGGATGTCAATACAAAAGCGATGTCTTCCCATGCTTCCTTCCTTTACATGTCATCAGAAGGTGGATTTCATGAGTCCCATTCTAAAGCTTAATTTTGAAGATGTTCACCAATAAGAATGAAGGTATTTAATTCTAGCAGTGGGACAGCAATGCTACATAGAATGTATTCAGAAAATTCAGAACACATATTTTTAAATATTTACTTTTTACTTATATAAGGCATTTAAAGCCAAATTGTTATTTTCGTTACAGTTATTTCACACCATTAGTGATAGAAAGCAAGATATTGAAGCAGGACTAAGTATATAATAGCCATAAGTTGAAGTTAAACCTTGAAACTTCTCTAATGTCTATATAAAACTTATAATGCCAGACTGACAAAAAGAAACCTTACTATAAAAAAAATGTAGTCACTAAACGTTTTACATCTGAAATCATAAAGTCCTAGAGCTTAAAGATTCATTGGAGCATCCATCTTTTTCTCAAAGGTCTTTGTAAGGTCCTTCCATGCTTCAGTTAACCTGTGTGCACAGAAACACCTGCACATGTCCCCAAACAGCCTTGGAGTACGGGACTACGGGGACGCACAGGCAGCGCACGGTGCTGCCCAGGAAAGCAGTAAGCACCCGGGCGTTTAACGGGGCAAAGGCTCACGCTGCTGCATGGCCAGCAGAACACCACCCAAAGGGCAGAAAGCACGGGAGGGTACACGAGCTAGTAAGCACTCCCATAGCTACATGTGCAGTGAAGACACAAGTTGGTTTCAGGGGCTCTGCTAAATATTCCACCATAACAAACCCAGAAATACCACTGCTGAACTGTGTGGTGATATTTGGTCACCTCTTGCTTGCTTCTTCCCCCACTTCATTTGGTGTCAACGCCTCTACAGAAACAGGACAAGGTCCCAAATCCATACTCTAAATCTAAGAGTCACGGCCATTGTGGCTGGCCAAGATGCTGCGACTACTGATCTAAGAAATCCTCTGCAGGACTTGAGCCTTTCTACTCCAAAATAAACAGCCAAGGAAAGGCATAAATCAGTTCCACATCACCAACTACTCTCTGTACTCTGGTGACATCCAACGGCTAAAAGTGTAATAAATGTTTCTTCAATTTCAAAGATTAGTCATCCAAGTTTCCCTTTAGTAGAGAAGCAAAAAAAGTCAAGAGAAATGCCTCTATAACTATAGGGACACCTATACTTTCAGAAAAAAAGGTAAATATAATTTAACAGCTGAGAGCACTAGTGTTAATTTGCCTCAGTCCACTTCCCACCCATTTACATATCAATTAGTAAGTAGGCCAAATCTATACACCCTTCATGGTTTCCAAATTGGTCCATTTTGAAAAGAAAGATATTTTAAAAGAAATTGGCCCAGTTCAGATGTGTAAATAGAACCCAATGTCATCACTACCTTCAGAAAACCTTCCTGCTGAAAAATCAACAGTTTGACAAGGAAGGCATCTAACCCTGGGAGTAACACTGAAAATTTCACTAGCTAACTGACATGCTTGAGGACATACACATGCTTAGGCACATCTGTAAATGGCAGCCCTGTCTCATAAACTAGTTCTTAGTACTGCTACAGTTTAACTGTACTCAGTATCTTCATAAAAGGTACTTGCTCCAACTAAGGAAACACCTGAATAATTTAGTGTCTCCCAGAAACTACACCTTAGAGAGGGAGCTCAGATAATACTTGCAAATTTTTTTTAATAAATTCTGTTGGAAATGTAAAAAAATTAGGTAAAATGTGGGTAGCTTTCAGAATTCGAGTAATTCTTGAACTAATTTTGTTCAAACTTAAATTTTTAATAAAAGAGCCCATGTATTTTTAAATGAAGCCTTCTCCATTTCTAGCTCAGATTTATCATGCAATATAATAATGATGTTGCATTACCATGAGAAATAACCAAATGCTTTTTAAAAATCTGAAGCTATCATTTTCATTAATGGAATCAATTTCTTAACTAAGCCACAGTAATTTCAACATACAACATGCATCCTCACACTTAGCTACTGGTTCTTATTTTTTTCTTACAACATTCCATAGGGAAAGTTGAAAGAAGGAGGATCTGCCAAGCCATATCTGTCATAAGATAAGAGATTGTCATCTACCTTCCTGCTGACTTGTCCAAATCACAATGCATCAGTGCACACGTTTCTATTTAAAAAATTGCCGCTGTTATTGAAGAAGCTTCAAAGAGGCACAGACACTGAAAAGAGGTTTGAATATGGAGAATCACAAATTGAAATGGACTGGCCATAGATTTTGCACAATTATCCAGTTAAAATTGTTTTTTATGTTCCAGAAAATGCTACTTTTACATCACTATAAGTCTTCAGTTAAAGCTCATTTTCTTTATGGACAAGAAACGTGGGCCTTTAATCATCATACCATAGCTTCAGCGATAGGTCATGAGTGAAATCACATTATTTGTTTCAGTTCAACAACCATGGAATGAGACTTTGCAGAGCACAGTACAAGAAAATGAGAAATATGTTATTCCTTATTTGCAAGGGAAGAAAGCAAAGGTTTATTGTGATAGGCAAACACTGGGAGAGCTAGAGTTTTTGTTAATGTATGTCAGTGCTGATATGGCTTATAGATATCAGTAGAAGTTAAATAATCAACAGCAATGCTCTGCTTTGCAGAATAAAAGAAATGCCAGCAAAACATGTTTGAAAAACATGAGCCTCTGGTAATTTCTAAAGGCAACCATGCCCCAAATCAATGAACTGAAAAAGCGTGTGGGAAGGAATGATCCATCACAATCACACTGTTTATAAAAACTTCTCTTTCATTAAGATTGCAAAATAAAAATATTTTGTTCAAGTGTGTGCATATACATGTACATATTTTTATCCATATATACAGCGTCTCTTGGTTTTCTCATTCCTATTCTGAATTTTTCATCTCATATTTGCTACTTTATGTCTCATGAAAACGTTACACTAATTCATTACCTTTTCTGAATATCCACCACCACCCCTGCAGCAACACAATGAAACTCAGTAGAGGTCCCTCACCAGCTCGGGCACCTGTCCCCTCTGACAGTTCTGCTGGCACACAGGCATCTGGCCGACACAGTACCAGAATGATCTGCAGAAACCCTACATTTAGTTTATTTTACTGCTCTCCAGTCAAACTTTACATCCAAATCAAAGACTTTGTCTCTATATGTGGAGGGAAGGACAAGTGTCCTTCTACTGTGGACTCTTTACTCAAAAACGTTACAACATACCAAGAACTTAAAGAAGCTCATGTTAAGTCCCCACTGTTGTGACACACCTGCAATAGGTGCTTAAGTTAAAGCTGATTTGAGTATTTCTTATGAAAGCATCCATCAACATGCACTAGTTGTAAATGAGAGGTGCGGAGAAAGTATTCCTCTGCAGGCCAGGTGGAAGAACAAGCACCTTGCAGACCGGGAGACAGACACCTGGCCTCTGTCATTCTGGTTGCTTAGGCTGTGCTTGAAATACTTGCTGAAGTAGGTATTTTTTAAGGTCTGAACAGAAATAAAAAAGTTATATTGTCAGTATAAACAACAGGAGATGCAGGTTTACTTTTGGGTTTGACTATTTTTATTGTGTTTCATTTTAATCAAGAGATGAGAATTATCTCAGTTTAAGCAGAGGAGCCCAAGTAGTAAGTGGAATGAAGCCTCTGATTAATTTCATATAGATCACTAAGACAGCTAAAAGAACCCAAACCACAACTACAATTTAAGCTGAATGTAAGAATTCAATATGAAAAGACTCCACATCTCCTTTTGGTGGACTGCTCCAAACCTGAATACATCACCTGACAGAGAGATCTGCTACTTCTCAGTGACTGCAGCTAAGGGAACAGCTCTCATCTACAAAAACTAGTTCTACTATTGAAATACTTGTCTGAGGAAAACAAACTCTTTTGCATTTGTAAGTGCTGCTTGTGGAAGTCACCTCTGTTAATACAAAATAAAAATTATAAAAACATTCAAACACAGGAAGGCCAAAAATGACAAAAAGGTGAATACCACCTTTAACCCACCACAATTTAGCTACTTGTTAACAGTGGCAAAACTCAGCTTTGGAGGAGACAAGATTTCTTGACAGCTCCAGACCATGGAACAAAACTCCCATCACCCAAGGAACCACTCAGATTTCAAACCTGAAATCTAATCTCTAGATGATCCATATTGTTTGGGGTTATTTAACCTAAAAGTAAATTACATTTTGGAAATTACATGTAGTGCATTTTCTACTGGTATGATTGCTTCCACACTAACGGGTTATATTTAAAGAACGTATGTATGTTCAGGGCTGTCAATTAGAAAAATTACATATTTTAATTAAGGTTGTTTTCTTCTTAAAAATAGGCATTTCAGTTGTTCTAAAATGACATCACTCAGGGGGTGAGGGTCGGGGTGGGAGGGCTGAGTAGTGACATCCCCTCTGCTGTGCACTACACCAGAGTCAGGCCAAGTACATGGCAATTATCCATAGTGTGGTTAACTTCACATCAGTAACTCCAGGATTTTGTAGAGATTCTTCACAACAGAGAGAAACTTTCAAAGAACCTGAAAAGCTTGCATTTGTGAGATAGATATCTATATGCCAGATGTTTCCGAACTAGGTCACTTCAAATTGGGAGAGTATAAAGAAGACACTGACACAGAATAATTTGCTGATTCAGGACCATTTGTTTGCACTTCATATAAAGCTACTTTTTCATCCAATTTGATAAAAAGTTCCCAGCATGATACTAGGTCATTGCACTGCTAAAGACGAGGCCTTCTGCAGGAGATAAAAAAAGTCAAGGCTCTGACCACTGCATTCACCACAAAAAAGAAAAAAAACCACAACACACAAACACGATAGGCCAAGAACTGATGGATCAATCACACACACACAAAACACAATCTTTTGAAATTATTTCTCTACACTCCTTATCCTAAAGCACAGGTTAGCTGAACAGCAGCAGTGTCTCACCCTGTAACAGCAGAAATTCCTTAACCTACCTGACCAGGCAACGGCAATGTTGTTCTTTGTAAAAACTTTTTAAAACCTTGGGTGGAAATCCAGATTAGTGCATGTTCAGTATTAATCGCTGTTGCAAAACTTGTGAACCCTGAAAACGTCTGTGAATGTTTTAAGCTAAAATATGGACTGAGCTTCCAAGACTAATTTGCGTTGGCAATGTTCAAGATAGAATTACAAACAGATGTTCTAGTCTGTCTGAAAAACTAAGGGATTTGGGGATAAAAGTCTTCTGAACGATTAATGATATTGCCAAAATAAATAAATATGCAGTCATCTGCTAAAACTAAATATATATAAACACATAACCCCAAAGCAAAGTATAGATCCTATGAAAATATGGAACAGATTAACGTAAACTAGACAGTGCCAAGACAGTTGTTTTAGGACACTGAAAGAACGCTACAACCTTCTTTTAGAGTGAAAATATGATATACTTAATTGTACCACCACATATTAAAAAATACCGGTGGGAAAAACAGAACCACTGAGACTTGGACTCTGTAAAATACTTAAGAGTAAATGACTCTCAAATTAGAGCTTTAGCAAAGGATAAAAACAGGTAACAGATTACCAATTTATTACCACTTTTATATGGCTTTAGAAGGTGACTTTGAAAAGAAAATCAGATTAAAAAAAAAATAAGAGGAAGTGCAATTTTTTTTAGAATGTTGGCAAGAAAAAAAAATCCTAAATGGAGTATATCATCACATTTAATTTGTGAAGTACTACAATAACATATTCAGTGTACCTTAAACTAATTGCAAACAGACAAATTGGCAGGATAAAGGGTTCTACCATCCTATAATGCTTATAATGTTTAACTGGAATTCTTATAAAGACATAAACCAAAAAACAGCTTAAGCCCATTTTTCTTACTGGATTTGTGTACTTTTAAAAGGGAGTTACTCATTCTTGGATCTCTTCTACTCTTACAATTTGTTCATTCTGTGCAATTACAAAGAAATACAACTCTTGTAGCTATGACTTCAAGAAACCAATTAAGTTCCCAAATACTTATTTGATTTAGAGTTAAAACTGTTCAAGCACATTTTCTAAGATGACAAAAATTCTGTTTATGAATGCATACTCAGGCTGCATACACGGAAAATTTTTACAAGTTAGTATTTTCTAGGGGAACAAATGTTTGTTGGATGAGTAGACAGTTGCAGGTAAAAATACTGGATAAAGGCAACTATGTAAATGAAAGGAGGAATAACAGATTTCTGGGAACAAGAAAACAAGAACTGGTGTTTTCTCCAATGCTGAATTCTAACTCCTGAAGGTAAAACTTACATTAGAGTACCATCACCCTCCTCAGCTGTGGACTTCCCTTGTACCACTGAAGTCTTTGACAAAGTTTTCACCAACTACACTAGCACAGGATGAAGGCAGGAGTAGAAAAATAAGTTACACAATCAGATTAGTTTCTTCCAGCAAGGATTGCTTTCCTCTGACCTGTGGAAAAGTAAATTTGCGTTGACACCAAAATCATCATCTCTAGATTTCAGGTCAAACCACAGTAGATCAACTGTGCACTAAAGCACTGCAAAAAAGACCATCTGATGAGATTAGCTGGGGCAAACAGGCCATTTATGAGCTGCAGCCCCTTGTGCTATGACCCAACTGAACCAGCAGTCAACCCAGCAAATCTAAAGCTTCAGCAGCACAGACACATGTTCAGATCTACATTTTGTAACAAAAACAATCCAAAACTTTGATTTGGGAAAAAATTCTTTCACAAAAACTTCAGCACTAACAGAAAGCTGTTTTAGTGATCACTGTTCATAAATAAACCATCTACACAATGATAGCCAGGAAGTAATCCATCCTCCACATTCAAGACTCGCTGACATGTTCGTCAATAACTACTAAAGCTACACGCATCTTTGATACAGGGACTGGGAAAACAAAGGAAAAGAGAAAAAGCAGGTATAGATTAGACCAGCCTAAGAAAGGGAGCTTTCTGAAGATTTTCAATTCAAATTAACAGGCAAGTTTTGTGGGGACCATTCTCAGGGCCCCTCTTAACTCCAAGGACAAAGCAGCGCGCAGCTGTGGGAAGATGCTTACACCACAAGCCAGCATATGAAACCACAGAACCATAAAGCCAGTTACGTTGTGTGAAACCTCTGGAAGTCACCACGTCCCACCTCCTGCCCAAAGCAAGGCTGACTTCAGAGGCTGACCAGGTGTAACACAAGCAGATGTTCTGCTTAAAAGTAAGCGCCACTGAAAATCCCACAATCATCAACTCCACAGGTCTTGCTGTAAATCCATATATCCATCCCCCTGTAAGGAGTTCAAACTGTTTATTTGTACTGGTGAGCAGCTACCAGCATGAGCTGGGTCACTGATTCCTTTTGGTGACATCCAAGAGCCACTGACACTCAAATTGGCATCACTGGGATCCAGGAGCAAGTATAGAGAAACAAGGGTGAGTATAGAGGACAAGAGCAGATCCCACTTGCGAGAGATACTGGAAGAGGTCATTATTTAGCATCAATAAATATAGGTCATATACATCACCTGAAAATCCAGTTCTTTCAGACTGTCTGAAGACTCAAAGGAACACTGTATCAAGTATACGCCACATATTTTCAGTCTCGTCTCCTTCCATACCACAAAATAAAGAAATCTTTTGCTAAAAAAAATCCCACACCACACAACAAAAAAAGCCCAAAGAAGTAGAAGAAAAAAAAAAGCCCTTTATATATCCAGATTCAAGAACTGTATTGTCAGAGAGGAACAGATAGAAAAAGTGGTAACTAACAGCACATACAGCTCTCATTATGAAAAAAAATAAAAATTAATGAACACATTTACTCAAAAAATAATTCAGTATCTATATATAGCAGAGATTACATAATTTTTTGTTAAATAGCCAGGAAGCTTACTACATTTAGAACACAAAACCAAAATGCTTTCAATAACCCAGTGAGTACAAAACTTTATAAATGTTAACAACAGATCCATTACCTAGCATTCAGCAACTACACAAATACTGTCAAAAAATAAAGTAGCTCTTCATCTGCCAAAATGATTTAGCAAGTCCGTCTGAAAGATGATGGGACATCCATATACGATAACCTTGTGAGTTCATGACAGAGATTCCTCCATCCATCATACCAAGAGGAAAGGAAAGGTTATTCAGGTTAATAGATAATAGAATATCTATGATTGACTTCTGTATTTCACTGCACACGCAATACCTTCCAATGATCACAGAGCTGTTGGAAAGTTTGTGTGAATCAATTCTTTATTCATGTTCAAGATATTAAACTACGAAGACAAATTATAATTACACGATCCTCACTACAGTACATAATGGTAAGACAATATCTGTTTACAATAGCAAGCAGAGGGCAAGCATATCCTTAACTATAGAGGCTCAGAGGTCAATGATGGCTCAAATACAAGATGCAAACTCAAAACCTACATTGTCACATTAAAAGTTACATTTTCTGATATATTTTCAATTATGCAAGACAGCTTTCTGCCCAGATCCTACCCCTCCCTTCACTTTTGCGGGCAAGGGGAGAAATTCTTCATTTTCTCCCCTTCAGCTGATCACTTCCAGGTTCAGTTCTTTTAGAGGCCAGGCTTTCCACACACTGAGCAAATGAACCCCTAAACAGATATAAATTAATTTCACTCACTTTATTGTTTTGAGTTCTGTGAAACTGGTTATTTTCAGTTCCAGGTTATTTACAAACCTGGAAGAGGCATTGGGTCAGTGTCACGAATTCTTGAAAATTTTTAAGTACTATAGCACTGGTCAATTCTAAACTCACATTAATAGCAGCAACAAAACAGAGAATGAATAAGAAACCAGGTAAAAATGCTAAGCAGAGTGTAAGAAGTGAGGCAAAGTGGACAGGAAAGCCAGGCAACCTTTGAAAATCCAAGCTCAAGAGTGTCTGGGGGCAGCGATTTAAGGGAAGAACCACAGGTCACCCACCCACCCTGGCAGCAGACCAGCACTGGAAAAGAAAGGCCACTTGGCCAGCCCCAGAGCAATGGCCCCTGCAGCCCTCTGACTTTCCAGCACTGTTCGGTGTGCAAATACCAGAAGAAACACACACGGCAGCACAGACGGACACATGCACCCAGCTTGCTGAGGCCATGCTGCCTCTCCCATTTCCACAGGAGCAATTCTGTGTCCCCTACACTTACCTTGCAACTACTGCTGCCGAAAAATCCTTTATACGTGCATGAGGCTTCACTGAGCTCAAACACACACAGTATCACCAAGCAATACCAGTGGCACTGGTATTGCACAGGAGGCAGCTAGACTACATTTAGTGCTGCACAGGGAATCGCTTTAAAGGAAGACAGATGTAGTGAACCCATGAAGATCTGAAACTTAATGGAAGACAAACTCCAGAATAAACGCTTGCAAGTCACAGTAGTGACTGCAGACTATCTACAGACTCGCAGATAGTCTTTTTAGGCATTTTATCTCATCTCATTTGTATGTTATCCCATTACGTACTTTAATAAAATTTGGCAAGAAAATCTTCCAGCAAAATAACAGCTGAGCTGCGTTTGCATGCCCCGCAGGAGTCACACAAAGACCGATGCTCTCACTAATGTATATAAATGACTGCCTGAAGGTTGCACAGATGCTCCACTGTGCATCTGCACTGATGATGTGGTCATTTTGAAAAGCCCTTTCCCAATCTGTTACAGAATACCTGTTTCTAGCTTCTTGACTTGGGGAATAAGCTTCAGCATCAAATGGTTTACTGATAATTGCCTCATGCTCAATCTGTTATGAATAAAATGCATGATACTCCTGCCTCACTTTGAGGAACAGTTGCACATAAAGCAGTTGGAGAACTGACAGTAGCATTTAGGTAGATGATAAACACAGCAATTTAATACACTTTAGAGCTTGCATTTCAGTTCTTCCACGCAAGTCATGTGGCCTTTAACAGCTGATAAATTTTCCCCTCCAACATGGCTCCAACCATACTGCCTGTGAGCACTAATTATGGAGTAATCAATGTTAGCCCATATTCCTAACTAAATGGTTTACAAAGAATGAATAATAAAAGCCTACTGCAAATGCAAACAGATTACCTCATTATCATAGATTCTGGATCTGCATTCAAGAATTAATCCACAGTAAAATTTCTTCGCTCTCTCTAGTCAGACAGAAGAGAGAACTGGGCACTTACTGCTTATGCATACAGGGTCAAATGCAAAAGTTGTCAATGATAACCTTGACCTAGCAGCCAGCTGACTCAATCATAAAAAATATAACAACAATTTAAAATTTAAGATCACAGGGACAGAGAATTATTGTACACACACTGCTATTTCCACATTATTCCATTTGCATATATGATTTACCATAATCCAGGAGCCAAAAATGTCCCCTGTAACACACAAAGCTGCAACAATACAGAAGAATGTTACAGCAAACCATAGTACTGACTTGCGTCCAGGCAAGTTATAATGCTTTAGTTTTTAAAGCACCTTTTTGCTTAGTCTCAAAATCATAAAAGGCACTAAAAATATAGCAGATGCTATAAGCAACAGAGGAAAAACTTGATACAGTTTTACTGGAACAAGAAAAATATAATTTTGAAAAGTATTTTAAATACAGTACTTCTGGAAGACCCTAGAGGTGTTCTACGGTGTACTCTGAAGATGGGAAACAGTATTTATGGTGGCAGAATTCAATCCTATGACTGCACTCATATTATTGAATAGACTTTCCCAGTTTGCTTGTCTGATTTTTTAAAATCTTCATTATAACTGTCCCAGCTTCATACACTTAAGAGTATCCACAATGAGCCTTTTCCATAATATTTCATCATTCAGTTAATGATGAATAGGAAAAAAAAGTTGCTGACGCTTTAATAATTATTGACTCACTTGGAAAAAAAAAATCAATTTTTTCCATGAGTATAATCACTGCAATAGGAGGAATTGGTACAAAAGGGAAAACAACATTGCAGTTGCTTCTGGTCATTTTGAAACTGCCCCAGCTGTACACCCACTGAGTCACAAAGTTGACTGCAAGTGCTGAATGCAGATCCCACATTACAGTGGCTGGGCAACCTATGTCATGAACAGGGCTACTGAAAGTCAAAAAGTGCCTAATCCCATATGCTGAATATTGCAGGGCAGCAGAAATATGGCACATGCTTTAACAGGATTTGCCTGAGTAACGGGAGGAGCATCGCTGCCACAACCAGCACCAGAGCCCTGGCTGCTGGGCTTAGTCAGCAGGTTGGCCACCACAGGGATGCTGACGTGCTAGGAAAGCCCCAGCTCTACCAGTCCTGGGGGTACTGGCTTTGCTCAGCGGTGGCAGTGGCTTGGAGAGGCCGTGCTCCATGGGTTCAGTCCCTTCCATTTCGCCATGTTCCCTGTCGCTGCACTCGAAAGGTGACAACTCTGGGAGGCTGCTGATACCAATAACCCCTTGCCCTGTACCCTCAGGCCTGGAAGCCTGGACCTCACCCATCTATGTGCTTCAAGAGCTACAAACCTTAACCCAAGGCCAGAAACAGATTTTTAAGCCTCTTTAAACCAGACAAACTTGCTTTAATGAAAACCAAGACAGATCATGCCATGGATTTCACACAGTTACACTACATTGTTTAATTTTTCAGATGCTCTGCCACTCTTATCTTGAATGAGGAGTTTCTTCAAACAACTCTGGCAGATACAAATGTGACTTTTACTACCTCCTACACTGCTCATTTCAGTTCCGCCTTTGTTACCATGTCTGGCAATATCATTTAAGTAGTGTTGGGTATCAAAAAGCTTTAAGGGAGGTGCCATGAAACGGGCAGGCTCAGAGGATGTCCCACAGCCCACGCATGGCAAGTCAGTGCAACGGAGACTGATGTGAAGGGGTGCCAGGTTGCACAGTGGTCACAGCTCAGAAATATGGGCATCTCTGTAACGAAGGGGATAGGCACACAGAAAGAAAAGAGAAACGGAGGGCAGAGGCATCACCCTGGTACAGCAAGATACCACCAGCCCTCCTGTGTCCACTCAATGAACAAGGCTGAAACTGGTCTCAGGCAAAAGCATCTCTTTCTCCCAGGTGGGAAAGAGATGGCTCAGCTGCCTTAACTATGAAACACGTTGTCCTGACAGTCTATTTTTATCCTGCAGAGGTTCGGTTTCACTTTGATCATCTTTGATTTTTTTTCCCCTGTACAGTTTCCTTCAAATGTATGTATAGATTTGAATTTCACAGAAACTGATGATGAGTCAACAACTGCAGGTGATAAAGCCCAAACTTCTGTCAGGAAAAAAACCCACATGTGTTGATAACCTATCTTGTAGAGGATCGGAGTAATTTGCAACTAAACTGAGCTTTGAATGCAACTAAATTAAGTATCCAGCTGCTATATAAAAACTGTCTCAGAATAATTACAATCCTACTCCAAGAAGAAGAGAATTAGATTAAAGATTAAAAGATAAAAGATTATTTGAATATATATCCAGATGTGCAGTGACTGAAGTTGCTTTGTGTCACTGAATATTTTTTTAATATTCAATATTTTAACATATACGCATACCAGAATCTCTCAAATATTTAGCATCCAGCCATTCCTGGCCAGAAAAGCTTTATATGTGAAAGCTATAAAAACAATTTAAAAGGCAATCTGTTAAAGTTTCCATTGAAAATGCTGCAAAATTTCTACTTTTCCTGCCTATTTATTCATCTAAATATGAGACAAGTCAACATTGGCTCGAAACACAGACACTGAATGACATAAGACACATTATCATCACACTTGTAAATTTAGAGTGAATGGGTTCAACATGAGTTATACCCTACAGAACAAAAGCTGTGTGTCATATTCCATTTTTGCCATAAAGATTGTTACTACAGTAATGTTCTAGTCACTACTGTCATTTGTAAATACTAATTGCAGGCATAAATAGCTAAAGCAAACAGCCACAAAGTTGGCAATTTTATTTTAATCCTTGAAAAAAATGTCAAGGGATATTACTTCAAGGGATATACCTGTTGATTATAACCTGATTTTTTTTCTCTGTTTAACAAAGATAAGTCAGTCATAGGGTAATTTCTGTTAAAAAATAAATATGCATGTTCTATTTCTTCTCAGAGATTTTTCCTCCTTTTTCTGGGGGCCATGTGGCAGCAGCCCAGCCAACCAGTTAAAACAAAGATTTAAACACCTAACGTTGTGGTTTTTTCATAAAACAGTGATAATATTAAGAAAAACACAGTGACTATGAACCACACCCTAGAAAGCAAGCATAAAGTCTCTGATAATCAATACATAACTAGCTTTTCAGAAGAATTATCTGTGAACTTAAAATCACCTTGAAGCTTATAAATGTCTTGTAAGATTGTTTGTACTATCAAACCTATCTAATAAGGGCAAAGTGCATGGTGACCACTGTCAAATTAATTGTTCAATCAAGAATCAGTAAGTAAAAGGCATTAGGTCTGTTATGCTCCATTGCATACAGTTACATCTTTGATAACTGCCCCGTGGGAGTTTATGGATCTTACAATGACCCCTGTCGAAACTCAATTGACTTCTTTCCTGTAAATTCTATTAGAATTGGTCCCTGCATCACTGGCCACAATAATCAAGAGCAGAGAGCCTGATTTATGTATAAGCATTTTGTTTTAATCTAACTGAATAGAATATAAAACAGGTGAGGTTATGAGATGGCTTTAAAAATAAATAAATAAAAAGGGAACTGCATACCATTCTATACCACAAATTAAAAAAGAAGTTTAAAATCTCTAACTTAGAAACTGGAAATTCTTCAGGAACAAGAGGGAGTGAAAAGGAAAAAGAGTTTTGTCTAAATATTGGCCTTTCAAAAAGTACCAGAATCCACACCAAAAAAAAAAAAATTGTACACAACAAATATAGTGTGCAAATGGAATTGTCCAAATAGCCTGAAGCTTACCTAAAGCAAGAAGCATTGCTTTTTAAGAGTTCCTAATAGGAGTAAAACTGATTAATTTATTGAGAAAGCAAACACTATTTACTCGCAAGTTTAAAGATCTGGGTTAAGTCTTTTTCAGAGACTTGGAAACCCCAAAGAGTCCATAATTCTTCCTTCATTTTCTTAAAGTTATTAACATTCCTCAGCTACAAATATTTAGCTCTGTTCAACTACTCAGCTCAGCTTATGATTTTAAGACATAAAAACTGACCAACAACCCAAATCTTTGTAATATAAGACATCTCGTAACATAGAACACCGGTACAATAAAGGCACTAATTGAACTTTATAGGTATTTCTTTTCCATTATTATAATTTTACTCCCACATTTCTACAGTTTAGATCCTCCTACAAAGAAGGATCCAAATAGCTTTATGTATAGAAACTAATTCCATAATTATGAAAGTTCAAATAAAATTTTCTGGAAATAATTATCAAATGATGGGCAGTACATGCTTACAGAAAAGAAGTAGATAAATTTAATTAGCCAAATATCATACTTGCGATACATGGAACAATGAAAGCAAGAAACACATTAACTATCCCTTTTTCCATATAAATAAGAGAATTATTGAAAATAACCTATTCACCATACTAAAAGTTCAGAAGGTTATGACGGAGATTGTAGAAATCAGGATGGGCCCATTCTCAGGAATGTTTACGCTTAAGGAAAACAGAAGGGCAATATAAAACAAAGCACACAAGATAATCAGACTACATCAAAAAACATAAAAACATTTAACCTTTGCTAGTTTAAAGGAACTTTACAAACTCTTTAAAGCCACACAAAGATATTCAGATTTCAAAGAGTAAGATACTTTAAGTACTTGAACTAGATACCAACATGGAAGCTCTGGAGGAATTAAGCAGCCAGTGCAGAACCTGAAGGAACACTTTGAGAAGTCCCAGTCACAGGAATGACGTACCTGTGATGCACAGGTTAGAAAACTTGCAAATCCAACTGAACTGACATTGAGAGCAGAGCCCTGCATAGGCCAGCTTCACTATCCTGACAGCAGAACCCCTGTGCTGGTTTGTCTTAGACAGATAAATGTTTCCAATAAATGCATTAGCTACACCATAATTGTAACCAGAGAGCAACCAATCTCACCATTATAGAAAAATCCACATAATTTATTAACCATGTAATTATGTTTATGGCAGTAAACATAATGGCAATCGTCCCGACCACTAAAAGTCAAGATGCATCCCTTAAAAGTCAAGATGCATCCCTTGACCAGGCTTGCTTCACTCTAGCTTTATGAGCCCAAAACTCATCTCTAAATCAAACAGATCTAAAAATTGGATAGAAAATAGCAAAAGTCAGATTCAGATAAACACACACTTGTCAGCAGAAAGCCACATATTCACAGCAAGTTTTCCTTTAAGAGGAAATCACAGATTTGTAGCCAGAATTTGCAGTACCTGTAAGAACACAACCCCACCCATCCAAAGAATTTGACATTTAGTCTTCCCTCTGGTGCACAGGTGCTTAACTGTAAAAAAGATCTCTGAAGACCCAACCAGATCAGCAGTTGTCATTCTTTGGCTACCTACATAGGAAGTGCTCTTCTTGAAATACTTTCTTAGACCAACTTCTCTTCCCTTGCTGTCTCTCACAATAAGCAATCTGTGCAGGCATTCACATCTCACCCATATCCAAGCTACACGCACCATCCATCAAAGTAAAGCTGCGGCACACATGGTTAATTAGACCCTTGGCCAGCACGCTGTGCCACCCCACCGAAGTAAAGCACATGCATGCCTCCAGGCAAATTTCTGCACCTAATGCTTCATCTCAGCAATTTCATATTGTGCATCCTAACAGCTCTGCAGGACAGAGAGGGGCTGAGCACACGCTGAGCCTGGCAGATATGCCTTTACATGCTATCACTGTATTTCCTACTGTAAACTTGATTAACAATTAATTAAATAACAAAACAAAAAAAGACATTTGTCTCCCAAAATGCATGCCATATCCTAAGAAGAAAAATGCCTAGGAAAAAAAATAAAACACTTTCAAAATCTAAATACAAGTATAAAAGCCCTAAAGTAAGGAAGGATTTATGAAAACCCCTACGCTGGCATGAATTTCAATCCACGTAAGATACAGTTATTGAGACCAACTGGGAGTAAGATTAGAAAAGGAAAACAAGAAAAAACTTGCATATTTGGACATCTTCAAATAGCTTTAAGCATCATGGATAGACCACTATTTAAAAATGCCTGCAACAGACATCTGCCATACGTGGAAAACAAATTAATCAACCTGGACTTTTATTTTAATCTGCCTCACAGAGAATATTTATGTGAGTTTATTAATTGCACTTATAAAATACACTGCTACCAAGCCTATGGCACACAAAATATTTAATGTATATGCAAAACAAAATTTAATATCTATGCAAAACTTACTACTTTAATTGAAATAAAAAATAAAATACATCTCCTAAAAATAAGCTAAGACCATATAGCAGAAAAACTACACCCAGCGTCTACATATGACCACCATTACGACATTTAAAAGAATACAGAAATAGCTTAGACTGCCTATGAGTCTTTGAATTATACCCAATTACCTGGAAGAGCTTGCACAATGATGGTAGCAGTTGTGGGATGCCTAGAAAGAGTCTATCAGAATTTCTTGCTTCCAGTCACTAATGTATTTAAATACTCTAAAGAGTGGTTACAAGTTTAAGCCTGCCTATTAAGGAAAAAGTCCTGCTTCAGTGAAGAACTCTAGATATTTCATATCACTTAGTCATTCATTATGTTCTCACAAATACAGTTTTCTTTTTGAAAGAAATTAAAGAAATACTCAATCTGAATAAATTTATTGCCCAGGACTAAATACATTACTTAGGATTAATGCACTTAACTTGAAACATAATAGTAGGAAAAAAAGATAATTCTAAGTACACCCTTGAAAATGTCTCAATTTGTAGTAACAGATGGCTTTTCGTGAGAAACCATAAACAGTCTCAAGTCTGCTTTTAATGCAAAAGTATAATTGAAATAACAGTTGCATTGCAAAAGAAATTCTAATCTTTGGATAAACTTTGGATAGCAAAGTTTGCTCTTGCAAACTAAAGCCATCCTTTCTAAACCAAAAAATACTCACAGGACTCCAAACCTCAGCCATCAGCTCAGTGGTATCAGGGCCACAGATGCCCAACCTTGTGACCAGCACTGCCTGCATTATTGTATGAATACCTGACAAACAGCTTGGCAGCTGAGTGATGAGAACCTCACAATTTAACAGTTAGAAGTGAACCTCCTAACAGCACTAAAAGCTTAATTGCAACTTTAAAAGAAATGTTATTCTTAGCATAGTACACAATTTCAGTCAGCCTATACTATATGAAATTTGAGCTTAATTCTACCAAAGTTACTTCACCCTTCGTCTTTTGCCCCTCCTGGAACCAAACCGATCCAGTTTTTGAGTTTAAGATGCATACCTTAGGCAGTAATGTAATACTAATAGACCTTAAGTTATTTCTACCAGTTGTTCTTATCTTCAGTTTCCAAAACATCCTGAATTTTGAGCAAACTTGAAAATGCACATCTATGCTTGTATGCATTTAAAAATTATTGCTTACGCTCAGAAACAGACTTCTAACAAATACCTAACTAACAAAGTTTGAAACCTAATCTTTATCTTTCATTGCGTTTGTTACATAAACACAATATGAAAGAGTAACTGGAAACCATAGTCCAGCTATTTGTGACTATTCTGCACCCCGTTACGTGCCACGCTGCAGGCACCTGGCAAACAGTGTAGCCCCATCACTGAACCCTTACCAAAACAATACCCTGCTGGTTCTCATTAGGAAGCCCACTTACTTGTAACAGGAACACAAGAAAGAGCTCACTCCTCACATGGTTTTGAAGAAATCAAAACTGCCTCCTCTAGTGGGACAGCGCACATGGTTCAAACCAGTAAAATCCCTGCATGTGGCAGACTATGAATACAGATTACTTGCAGCTACAAACATGTCTGGGAGGGCTTCCTATAATCTTTGAATACATTTGCATCTTTTCTCATTGATTTCGATTGTTCCATAGGCAAGGACAACCACAGCATCATCTTGGATAATAATTCTAGTAGGTTTAAAATAAGACTTATATGAACTGCCACAAAAATTCATATAAAAAAATACCATAAAAATTCATAACTGACTCTTGGGGGAAAAAAAGGATCCATACAACATCAGATACAGCTAAGGAAGCTGTAAAATAAACACAAATAAACAAACAGACCCAGGACAGTTTGCATATCAGGAAGCCCAGATCCAACATCTAACTGAATGAAACTCCCAGGTTTATACCCTAAATAAGAAGAAACAAAGCAGGGTTTGCTCCGTTTCTTGTTTAGTATTAGCTACACATACAGTTTCTGGGTAGAAGGGCTTTTAGCCACACTGTGCCTGATGGGAACACGCAGCAGAAGAGCAGAACAAAGCCATCAATCTCACCTCGCCTTTGGGCCACCAGCTGCTGCTGGGCTGCAGAGCCACAGCCATGATGCATGTCCTGGTTCTTTAGCCACAGTTAGTTACAGCCCACAACAAAAAAGTTCTCCTTCCACCTCCCTGCAACCATTTCCTTTGTGTCATTTCTGCATTAATCTACTGCAATGCATTTTCTGTGTGTTATTCTGGAAGGCCAGCTGAAACTTCCCGTCATTTCATGACACTGCAGCTGGGGTGCTGAGGTGGTATAGGTTAGGATGCACATCCTACCTTCACTTCATCACTTGCCCTGGTTCCCAAACATTTCTGGATGCAATTACAGGCAACTGGAAATCAGTGCAGTGGGCCAAGACATATGCAATGTTTACGCTGTTCTTCTGAAAGACAAGCAGCAGAACTAGCCTTCCCCTGTCAGTCCCCAGTCCTGAAATGACAGCGCACGGTGGAACGGCACGCTGTTGAAGTGGACACCGCAATCTCACAACTTCCAACTAAGATATTGGTGGGGTGGGGAGTGGGGGGTTGTACATCTTCAACGCGCACCTTTTAAGGACACAGGGAACAGAAGGATGAATCGTATGGCAGGTCAGTTGTGTATTAAGCCTTCTTGGGTTTGGAGTGGGTTTGGTTTTGCCTTCTTGGTGGTTTGTGGAGGGTTTTTTGTTTTGGTTTGGTTTTTTGGTATTTTTAAAGAATATGATCAGAGGCTCCACTAGGCAGTGTTAGAGGGGATATTCTCGCAGCTCCACATGGGGTAGCATCCTGTGGTATCCTGTTGCTTACTAAAATCAGTCCTTTCTCTTGGTAATCAGAAAAGCAGCTCACTGCCCTCTGTGGAGGCAAACAGTGACAGCAGCACCCATCACATGGTGCCCTTAGCTTTCAGTTCTTCAGCTCACCCTTCCGAGGACATGTGCCCCACAAAAAAAAGAGTTACTTTAAGATGCCAGACACACCCTCTTTTAAAAAGATACTCAATTTATTCCACAAACAAGATTCCTTTTGCATTATATTTTAACCTAGTTTCTGCTACACTTACAGAATGCAACTAATAACAGCTGAGCAATATTCTCTCCCTAATAACTTGCTAGTTAGTGACACATGTCCCTCACCAGGATTGTTACTGGGGTTTTTCTGTCATTTGGTTTTTCAGCAGAATAGGATGCTACTTGGTACCACAAAACAGTTGAAGAATACATGAGGTTAAATCATCTCTTGCTTCACAACACAAACTAGGCTGAGGAAAATGTCACTGCAGGATTAAAAATAGTCCTGAATTGCAAAACTAAAGCTAAATAAAAGCTCTGTCCTCCTCTATGGCATACTAGCAAATTATTTTTTTTTTAATCTTATATGTATGACAACAATGAAGAAAGAACACCGTTTAACTAGAAATGTCACTGAATTGACTCTGGCAGAGGTTAAGACAGAACTCTTGTAAAGTTCAACTCTCTTAAAATCCAGACACATATAAAAGAAATATGTCAGGAGAAAGAAAAACATCTGGCAAAGTCTTTTTATATCAAATAGATCTTTCCTCCTGCAAGTGTCACATGATCAGATAACTGTTCTACTACACTCTGTATGCTTTAAATTAATTCTGAGCCACCAAAACCATTTCACAGAAAATTCTATGATCACAGAAATGATCACATAGATACAAATGCTGTAAAACATACTCAGTTATTCATAGCAACTGCAGCTGATATGTATAGAGATTTTGTGCGCAGCCTGTTACAACTGAATCTGGAAGACTGCAACACTGCCTAATATGTTCTTAATAAAATCCACAATTTATATATACTTTTTTTTAGGTAATAGGTACAGTTATTATTCATTTCATATAACAACAGCATATGTACATTTTATAATCTATATCATATATGCAAAATGGAGGGTGTTTTCTTTAAAGCAGAATCTGCACAGCTTTTTCAGAGCCTGACTCAACCCTCATGTTTTCAGTTCTTCATAGTCATTTTGTTTCTCATTAGCAATCTCATTTCTTGGCTGGCAGAGTAATCATAAAATGCATCAAGCATCAATAGCCAGACCAAGCAAATAATTATTTCTTAGACACGCACAAAGCTTTAGATTATAGCTAGTGTCTACAGAAGTAGTTTTAAACACTTCACTACAAGTAAGAGACTGATTCCCGATTTAAGACCTCTAAAACTGAGCATCTCCTAGCTACAGCGGCCCATACTCATTGTTCACATTCTGCTAAACAATTCCCAATAAAATAGATCTATCATTTGAAGATAATTTTGCATTTCAATGTTGAATACACTTCCTCGTCTGCCAGAACAATAACCACAATCACTGGGGGTATGTTTACATCTGGGGGAGAACCCACAGATTAAAGACAATGAGTGTCTGAACACAAGGAACCAACCCCAGCTTACACAATCAGCATGACTGGACTCCCTCCTGATCTTTCTGTTTTGAAATTTCTGCTCCCTCCCCAGGTGGGTTGGGTTTTTCTGAATAATCCTGCCGAGCTACCCTCCAGAAAAATGTCAGCCATCCAGTGTCATAGGATGGGATCCATCATGAGGAAGAAACCAAGATTTAAATATACCTGCATCAACAGTAATGAAGATAACTGCCCAAAATCTTCTGTTGTTATTAGGGGGAACAAAAAAAAAAAAATAGGGAGGGGATATAAATAATCTCTTCCATTACTGTAAACCTCTCAGCATTCTCAGTATTTGGCTATTTATTATACAAACACTCAGAGAAACAGTCTAATGTCTTTTGGTATCAAAAGTGATCCACATCCTGTATCACGAAGTGTTACACAGAATAGTTCACAAGAGCAAGAAAAAAAACCAGTAGACCTTCCTTGGACATACACTGTCATAAATCAGGCTTTAAAGTTAGAACTTGATTTTCTAAGCATCAAAATTCAAATCCAGAGTGGAAGTTTTAACCAGAAGTAACTTATAACAAATGAGTTGTTTAATAATTCTATGGTCCTGAAAAATAATCCTGCAGGTTTACCCTTTCAGGCCTTCTGCAAATAACAAAAGTATTTAAGAGGAAAAAGCAAAAAGTTAAAGGGGTTAAATAAAAATGCAATACCAAAATATATGGAGATCTAAAGGATTTATTTTGCTTGTGCCAGGCATGCGAAAGGCACATTTCACCAGTACTGTAACAGATGTTCTGAGTTCTCATGTACCCTTGAAGTATAATTTCCTAATTCACCACAGCATCTTATGGAAATGAAATAGCAACAGTAAGCATTAATTTCCTGAAACTTGACTTCAAATCCTGATTAGGTCACAAATGAAGTGAAACAGTTCAGTCTTACAAGATGATGCATCTCCTCCTGCACCTTGTATTCAGGGTCTATTCACTTTAACAGGAGTGGATACACCTACACACCTCCCAAGGTCAGACTGTGTTAGCACCAGCCCCTATTGTCTTGGAAAGATACATGTAACTGCACTTTGGCTGCCTAGAAAACAAACCCAAAGTATCATCAAGCTGTATTTAAATTAGTTTTGGTGGTTTTCACTTGCTTCTCTTGCTGCTGCCCATTTTGCAAGTGGGTAGACAGACTTCATTTGTTATTTCACCATTTTTTTTTAATTTATCTGTCTTTATACACACAAAGAAATTCAACACCTGTCAAGAAAGATGGAATTGTCTATGTCTCAGGTCCTACAGCCCTAAGTAACAGATTAGTCACCAGCACAACTGAGGAAATAAATCCCAAAGAACTACTGCAACATATAATGTTGCTTATCTACAGAAAAGTTAACTGAGGTAAGAGATTAATATATTTGCAATTAGGAAAACATTAGGCTTTACATCAAGAGCAGCACTACCATAACTGTAACAGCTTTTCCTTAAACCCTCATGGTGCCTAAAGATCCATCTGCTAATGGGACAGGTCAGTTTACTATACACACAACATACTATGCATATCCAGTATGTAGTAACAACATACTGACACTTGTGGAAGACTTTTCCCAAACACAGTCCGTTTGCAGACTACATTTCTGATGGATGTGATTAAAAACACTCAATAGTTCAAATCCACAAATGTGAGCACCATATGTAAATATCAGTCTTCTCAACACAAAGGGAAAAGGGTGACTTCCTAATCACTAATTCCTACAGATTACACTCATGCACACTTCTAAACCACAATTTAAGCAAAATTAAAGCTGGTGGCTTCATGTAAACTCAGCAGAAAAATGTGGACTACATAAGAGAGTGGTTTTGATCAATTTGCCACTTACATCTTTGAGAGTTACTTTCCAATTCATTAAGCATGTTTACAACATGTTGTTACATCCTACCTAGATACTGTTTCTCTGCCTGGATCTTTTCAATGAGCATCTTTTCAGTGAAACTGAGCATTAAAAAAGTTTTTAAAGATATTTAATATATTATTAAATTTATTATTTTGCATAATAATAATTTTATTATAATAATATATAAATTTTAAAATATTTATATATTATATTTTTTAAATCTATAAACAGTATATTATTAAAATATATAAATATTAATACTATTTTATATATTAATATATAGTGTACAATAATATATAATAAGAATATATTAGCATATAAAGATAATTAAAAAAACAAAAATTAAAAACTTGAGCACACTTCTAAGCCTTTTTAACCTTTCAAGCGAATTTAGACAAAAAGACAAATGCAACTACAAATTGTTACTTGGCGGGGGGTGGTGGGTGTGCATGTTGTCTGAGATTAAGAAGTTGGGTTTTTCCTGGGTAATTCTTGTGTTAGGCTATTTCTAGAAACAAACCCAGACATACTTTTTAAGTCTCCAGACTTCAAAAAAAATTAAAAACCACAACCAAATAATCACACTAACTAGGCATTTTCTAGCTTGTATAAGCAATGATGCCTTTTATTAAGGCATTTTTTACATTTCAACTTCACTTCCAGTAATAAAAATAAATTTTTCCTATTCTTTGCATTTTTCTTCCTTTGTTCATTTCAAGATTTTTGTTGACTATATTCCCAGGTTAAAAAAAAAAAAATAAATCACAACTTCTCCTTAAATGTAAAACATTTAAATGTTGGAAAAAAATCACACAAAAAATAGCCAATCTTAAAATAAAAGCATGACATGAATCACCAGACACTACTGTATTTCAAGTTTTGAAATTTCTTTTTTCCTTCCACTGATCTAATATAGTTTCAGATGAGTGTATCGTAAAGCAGTACACAAGAGAACATTTTTAATCGTCTATCACAATCACATCCATTTACTTCCTCTTCAAATGGCATTGATCCTCTTCAATGTTCATTCCCTCAGCTGCTGCTACTCATGTTCACCAGGAACAGTTTCTCCTCACTACAAGCAACATTTCCTGGAAAAATTCTTCATCTTATTGCAAAAAAGCTCTGTTTACATGACAAACCAGAACACATCAGCCCTCCCTAAGGAAATTCTTCAAACCTGGAGCACCCCAAAAAAACGAAGACCCAGAGGGTTTTGGTCACAGGTGAAGCCCCAGCAGCTGTTGCAGAGTTCAAGTACTGGACAAGTTCCAGAAGAAGCTCACAGTTAGGCTCTGCTTCTAGCATGGAATCCAGAAACAAAGTGTGGAGCACCTGACCCACACACAGAGCACCCTGAAACACCAACCTTAGGACCACCTAAATATTAGTCTTTGGGTGTTCAAAGCAAAACAAGAGCAGCAGCTGCACTGACATCGCCCTACCCTCATGCATAATTAAGAAGCTTGCAATCCTTCAGTGTGAGGAGGAGCGACATTTGCTTTCAAGTAAGTCCACTGCTGAAATAGGCTAGGGAATTATACCGTGTAATTGGAAAACTTCACTCCTCATGGACACTGCTACAGGAACTACAATCACATCAACTACAATGTTTATGTTTACTGTAGACATGAAATGAGAGAACGAGAGTTAACTTTCTGTCAATGAGGCTTTGTCAACAGAGTTATGCAAAGTAGGTGAAAATCCTAATGTCAAACAAGAAAAAAGAAGTCTAAAGGCTGTAATTTTATTTGCAGTAACTGCTATGACACTTTTAAAATTGAATAAAATAGAATATTTACATGAAGAACTCCTCCAAAAGCCTGATATTAAAGCCATTACCATACAATGCTTTGCAATAAATCTCATTAAGTAACAAATCAATTTGATGGCCTATGACCACCATATCACATTGTAGTGCATGGTGCCTGCAGTAACCTTACTGCTATAATAACCCTTATTTCCCCAAATGCACACAATATTTACTTGTTAAATATGTCCTCAGTATCTGTAAAATAAAAATCAAGAAGAAGGAATTAAGGGATTTTTTTTTTAATTAATGTTGGTTGGGAAATAACTTCTCAGAAGTAAGAACTAAATTATTTAGCAACTATTAAAACTTAATTTTCTATTTATTTCAGTTACAAGACAAGTTTAAGAGAACATACTGTTTTTCCAATTAAAATTAATCCAGCTTTTTATTGCTTAAGCAGCATAAATAAACATAGAAACAAAAAACATGAATAAAAAAGCAGCTCTTTTGGAAATTACTAATTCTAGGAGACATACAAGTTCAAAAAACTTAAAACTTTTTTCTATCTTTATTAGAAACTCTGATAGGAGATAATTGCAGGAGTGAGTCCACTGAGATTTTGTTGTTCCTGATCGTGAGCTCACATCCACAGCAGCAGTAAACAAGATATACACATGTAAAAGATGAACTTTACTTCACAGGTACAAGCCTGGGAAAGACTAGAGGTCACTTATTTCCTCTTTTCATTCCTTCAGTTGGAATGAATACTAAGGACTCATCACAAGATAAAGCCAAAACACCTACTAAGAGCTACTAAAAAGTTTGTGGCAAAATTGGAAGCATTTCAAAACTGAGAAAAGTTTTTAGCCTCGTCTGCTCACAGAATGGGGCGGGATGGCAGAGGAGGAGGATGTTTCTGTTGCGAAGACCTGGGGGAAAGCACAGCCTGGAATGACATTACTAAACCTACAACCACCAATTAAACATTGTCTTAAAGGCAAAAATTCTACACAATGAGCTTATGCATGCATTACAGTTTGTGGCTAAGTTATTATCTGCAATAAACTGCTAACCATTCATTACCTTCTGAGCGTAAGAGACCACTGGCAAGCTATTTCATGCCTCGAAGAATTTACAGCAAAAGGGAGCGGGGTAAACACACAGTGCAGGTGACTTTGTATATGGAAAATAAAATGAATATTTTAAAATGCCGTTACCTTCCAGCTGTAAAACTAATCAACACTGAGATGCCCCAACAAATGCAGTTTTTAAAACTGATACTGAATCCTTATGTGCTATCTAGCAGAAAAGCAAGCATAATCTTTCAATTAATAACAGCTATTAGTAAAGTACTTCATAGTAGAAATTAATTACATAATTAAAGCATATATGAACATATGGGAATGAGTACCAAGTATGTGTTTCACAAGCAGCCCTAACTACAAGAGTCATAAAATAGTATGTGTACAGACAGTTACAGCTTATAAGACTCCATGGGGGGAGGTTAAAAAGAAGATACAGTAAGTCTACAGTAGAGTTGTTCTGAACAGACATATTCCGGAAGTCACAACTCCCAAAGCAATCTCTACGGACAAGGAATTTGGCTCCATAATTATTTCTGAAGCACTTGGGAGTTCTGCAAATTATTTCATCTGCCTCAAAGCAGATTAATAAAGGAAGGAACGCTGCAGAAGTGACCGGAGCCCTACACCAGCTCACCCCAACAGAAAGCCAAACATCACTGTATTCTTTGCACGTGAAACACTGACCTTGCTGAGAGCTACCTGTTCAAAGGCAGAATGTGTCCTTTAATAATTCAATTCCTTCTGAGACTCAGAAACAAGATAAGAGGCTAAAACCAACTTTGAAACAGGATATTCTGAATTGCAAGTAATGTCCACTTTCACTGGCATGGACCACAATACCTATGAGCTCTTCCATCACCAGACAGCATAACCACCCCAATGCCACCACAGAAAGAGCCCCAGGCTCTCCAGCTACGTGTCTAGTGTTGGTGCTTCCATCCCACAGCTCTCCCAGCCAAATACAAAGACTCAACTTAATACTGCCAATCCCAAAACTCAGTTCCCTCCACATCAGTTTGCATAGAAGTTCTAAGAGAACATTTCCGTTAAGAAATCCTGTTCATTTAAAATGCTTTTATCCTCTACTTAAGATGCTTCGCAACGTCAGGAAATCCAAATCTTGTATGTACAGAAATTATTAATCTCTTCCCAGACCTGTATTTTCCACTTCCCCTTCATTCTTTTAAGTGTTCCCATCCATCACACAGAGGAGCCACAACCTTGTAACTTTCCAGGGAAAATAAGGACTGTAGGTCTCACCTTTCAAAATCTCTCTGAGATTTTTACACATACATGCAAAATTCAGAAAGCATGTCTCATAACCCTTCACACCATACATAAATTGTTACTTTAGCTTCCATCTGCTAAATTCTCTCTTTGATGTGGTGATTTATATCACAATATCACCCATGACAAACCAGCACTTTAAAAAACTGACATGTTCTTCCTTTATGATCAGTTTTTCCCAGAAATATTTAATATCCCTTCTGCTTAAAACTGCTCTCTAGGTTATGTCTCCTGAGCCCATCTCAGGTGAACAATTTTACACACTGATGTTTTCTTTAGTCTGTTGTAATTCAGATTACACTGGTCCCTTTTCTTTTCTTCTAAGGTATCAGTTAAGCTGCTTTTTTTCCACACATAGATTTTTTTTCTTGGCCCAAGGATGATCAAGTTTCACAGCTTTTGAAACTGGAAGAAACCACCATATGATCTAGCACCACAATATTCTGATCTGGCAAATTGCACAGGCCATAAAGTTTTGCACGACAAAGCTTCCAGCTCTGGCAGAATTAGGACATATTTTAGCAATTTTGAAAAGCCATATTAATTCTAAATATACATATAAACCTGTTGGTGTTGGACTTTTTCCTAGTGGTACTATGACATTTATAGCAGATATGCCTTCTGCTGCCTATAATCACTTTTTAAGATGTTCAAGTGGGCTAGGGTCAAATATTGCCCTTAAGGTGATACACAAACATATAATAAAAATATTTTCTATTTTACATGCTATCAACAACTTCGAAGTATATGGGTGAATGCAATAAACTTCAAGTCTCTCTAAATAGGTAAGCAATGAAAGACCTTATTCAATTTCACAGACGAAGGCAGCAACAAAACAAGGGCTCTAATCCTTCAGTGATGTAGCTGAACTACAAGGTTGTCCTTCATCTGTTGTGTTCCTCATACATGCATTAAAATATACCCATCAGCTGAGAATATCTTTGGTTTTATACACAAGCAAGACAAATTAAAAAGGAGAGAGTTGCCACTCTTTGCTTTAATTGACCCCCTATCCCAAGTTGTGTTTGAAGATTGTCTACGAAGGCTTCGTCTGGTGGCAGAAAGGAAAACGATAACCAGCCTTTACAAGTGAAAAATCTTACAATAGCCTCTTCAGATAAAAACATTAGTGACATGTTTTATTGCAAAGTGATTTTCTATAAAGGCAGTGAACAGGAACAGAAGGGTAAACCTTTCCCGAAACACTGAATAAAACAAACGTCATAAAAATAAAACTAATTAAGTCTTGACAAATCCACTAACTTCCTAATCAGTGAGAGGTTAGTTGAACATGTGTTTCAGCACAAACGCACACACCACCTTCCATGTAGTTATTTATTTTTAGTCCTAAATCCTAAAAGGAGCATTAACTCAGCACAAGTGAATGCAGCCTGTTATATTTCATATATATGCAACAGGATTCTCCAGTTAGCACACTTTTCAGTAGAAAGGAGAGTCCAATTTCCCCACCCCAAATTTCCACAAAGGCTTTAAAGAGGTCTAATTGTTTTGCATACAATGCTCAGCATGTCCACACTTCTTACGGAGTTTCATTAAAAAAATCTAATTTAAGTAATTTTGAGTTTTCAGAATACACAATAAGGCATTAACCACATAAAATAGCTAGTGTAATCCAATCAAAATGACTGCCAAAGCAGCAAAGGCTATTAAGGGGCACCAAAACCCACATATGAGCAATATGCAGACTGACTGCATGTCTGATAAAATACTAGGTATCTATTAGAAGAGGCAAAATTAACTCGTTTCAGTAACTGCCTGCTAACTATGAGCCTTTATAACTCTCCTGCTATTATTGTGCCTGATCTGTCACTCTCTATAGTGCTCATTAGCACAATTCATCTACTGTCTCAGCCACAGAAAGAGACATTCTTAGAGTAAAAGATAGTATTCTGTGCTTATTTGGGGGAATAAAACCAGAACTACAGTCTTTTAAAAAAAAATCAATGTAATTCTGTAATAGATTTTATTAAAGATAAAAACAATTTCATTGCTACATCTGGTTTGCACCTGATGTCATACATATCTTGCGTGGATTACTGCATAGCCTCTTTTTTCCTAGGGCAAAAATTTCAGATAAATCCGTCATCATATACTGAGTTTCATACAGTATTTCAAGAAATCGTTTCCACACTATTCCATCTGTTGTACAGCAATATCAGCTAATAAGCCTGTTTTAATGTTACAAGTGGATAAAATCTGTAAATAGCTGAGTAGCCAGTCACATTTGCTAAAACAACACAGACACTTAGGAACACAAACCTCTCTGAAGTGATTTTCTGTGCCACTTCATTTTTTTCTTTTTAATCTTTCTGTATGTTTTTGCATCCTCAGAAACCTGGACTAAGATACTTTCAGCAGCTAGAGGACTTGGAGTTAATGCACCACAGAAATCAGAGCAAGCTACACAAAGTACAGACCCACATCAACACTCGCCCAATGCTTAGAACGGCTGGTTCCAGAGTTTCATCAAAAAACCCTCAATTTTTTTCAGAGGAAATTAAACTGTAGTGCACTAGCCTGACACAAACCTTTTTCATCCCAGGCAACATTCAATAAAGATTCCCAGCACAACAATCTCCAATGTGGTACTTGAATTTACTCCTCCCACACAAACAAGTTGCATAGAAATGGAGGAGGCAAAATTTGTGAGATACGCTTTTATACACAGCAAGTACACCACTCATCTCAGAAGGAGCTGCAAGCTCTATTTCTGTGACAGAAAACAGTAGCCAGGCTACAGCAAGAAGAAGAGGTGCTACAGTTTGTCTTATCAGGTAGAAGTAGTACTTAAAAAATAATGAGAATAAAAAAATGTAAACAAAAAAAACCACGTCACTCCAGTTTGAACCGTTACATTAAAACAAGCTGTTTTCAAGCTTTTCTTGACAAATAAATAAAAACAAGCCTTTGAGAAGCATGAAATCCACTGAACAAAGATTTAACATAGGAAACATACATTGTTTATTTCATGCTCGACATTTCCTGAGCCAAAACTTTACTCTTCCAGGGCGATGCTTCACCAAACATCTTGTCTCAATCTCTCTCCCCCTGTTCTGCCACAATTCTTACCACCACCACCAAGAATAACACCTCCTCAGATACTGCCTTTTCAGGTCACCAGCACACCCTCCTAGCAGTTGAATGAGCCTTTAGATTGTATGAACGAGCCATATTCATTTGAATTGTAAGAAAAGGCTTACAGTCGATAAGAGTGTTTTTACTCTCTCTTCTTTCTCAGGGATGATCTTTTGTTCCTTTCCTACACTTCTACATCACAACCACTCCTAATCACACCCTCCTAAAAAGTCCATCTCAACAGGCTGGCTTTTCTTCCTTTGGATGCTAAAACCTGATTACACAGGCAGCACACAAACCCTACATGAATGCCCAAGCAAGGTATTTCCTGCCTATTGACTGCAGAATCAGGTGCTCTGATATACAGAGGCGAAGAAGATACTTTAAAAAAAATAAAAAAATAAATTCAGTCTTTAATTTTACTTAAGCTTGAGCAATCAAGACAATAGCAGAACAAGCCTCGAGCTGAAGGCAACTAATATGATAAACAGGAAAGCTAAATATTGCATGAACAGGGGATTACAGCTTGAGTTAGCATAGAAATTACTGGTGTTCAACCAATTGTGCCACTTGGTGTCTACCCTACAGACATTGGGACACCCTTGGGAATTATTCAGAACTTGACCTTGGCCTCCAAATAAAATTTCCCATTCAGTTGCAGAGGCACACTGTGAGAATTATGATTGCAGGAACTAAGCACAGATCCTGAAATAAGTAAAAGCAGCAACAAAAATAGTCAAAAAAGTCAAGACACTCCTATGTAACCAAGACGTGAGCCAAAAATAAAATACTTTCTTTGTTGTAAGAAGCAACTGAAAATGTCTGCAGTGTTTCTTCTACTAAACTGAAGCTAATGGTAGGAAGTGCTTCTGGGGAAGTAAAATATGGCAGAAACATGACCAGGTAAAGGAACGAAGGTGGGGCCTGACTGCCCAGGACTGATCTGTGATACATGGTGGGAAAAAATCCCCCACCACACTAACAAGCCAGTCAGTCCTGCACTTCTGAAAGCCCCACTTACCCTGAAAACACCCACAAGAGCTTGAAAAGCCTCTTAAATATGCTCTTTAAGGTTTCATTTTTAGGTACAGCAGACTAAAGGCTAGCTACTAGCAGAAGGCACACCCCTGACTATCTGACCTGGACTCACCCTTTCAACAGCCACCTCAGCTCCTCTCTCCCCCCAGCAATAATTTGACTCAAGGGTACTAAAATATTTTTATATTTTGGTAAATATGTTTTGTGCCACTTTCTATCTCTGCACCAGTATATCGTAGGTCAGATAAGCAGCAAAGATGGCAAAAGAGAAGCAGAAGGAGCATGCAGGAAGGAGAACAAGGACTTTTGGGGAGTGGTAAGAATACCTGCCCTTTCAGCAGCTCCTAGTCATCACATCAGATAGGTTGTCACATGGATTGATATCCCACTTCAAAACATGAATAGGTGGGGTGGAGAGATATGACAAAAACTCCCTAATCCTCACCTATATAAGTTCAAACAATTCAAAACAGCTGTTATGACTGGTTCTGAAGAAGACTATAGATTCTACAAGGGGAAAAAAGCATCATTTGTACACCATACAGCCATAAGCACACAGTGGCTTTTGAGTACAACCACAATGGAAGCAATCACTAGCAATTAATGAATTCCAATGCCTATGGACAAGATATCATTAACAGTTCTTAAAGAAGTTAAACAATAAATTCCCTAATGCAGTATAAAACTTCCAGCAACTTAGGCAAAATTAAGAACTTTCTCAGAAGATATCTGAAACTAATTGTGTCATTATATATTACATTAGCTAGAAGTTACCCATATTTTAATAACTTATGTTTTCCCTCATAGCACTACTTTTAATTTTGTACTTTCACAATTACAAACTACCCTAAGAAAATGCATGCTAAAGGTAATCCAATTCACAAACTTTATCACTTACCACAAGCAAAGAATATTCATGCAGAACATTAATATTTTAAAACTTTAATATTATTGACTGATATATGCACAAAAGAAACATAATATCAGGTATGGATTGTGGATATATAGTAAAGCCTAAATTCAGAAGAATTTACAAGATGACTAGAACTTAAATTACCAGTCACAGCTTGACAAGAGAACACTTTTGATATAATGCCTTTAAATTACAGAGCAGTATAAACATGGAAATTGTAAACACAAGATCACAACACGGTAAGACCTTTAGGGACTTCTAAAGCATGGCTAAACTTAAATCTTCATTTTCCATAAATGACAGACATGGCAATAAACACTTGACCTGGGAGAATTTATTTTTAAATTTTCATTTTCCATAAATGACAGACATGGCAATAAACACTTGACCTGGGAGAATTTATTTTTAACAATGCCTCTACCTTTCCTGTTTCTTCTGTTATTAACAGGGGCAAAGCCAGGTTGGCAGCAGAAGGCAATAACAGCAGCCTCGAGATCACAAGACAGGAGAAAGGGAAGAAGATGATGGGCAAGGACCCACACCTCACCTAAAGCAATCCCAGAGCATCCGAGGCGGTAAGGAGGCACGGAGCAAGGACTAAATTCTGCACAATGGAAAGGAGAGGGTTTACAGCAAACAGAACCTGAATTACATTCCCAAAACAAATCTCCAAGAGGAAGAAACAGTTGGTCAAGGAAAACACCTGCCAAGGGTTATTCCTAACAGCAACATAGGAAACTCCTGACCACCCTAAAGGGTACTGTGAGGGAAGAAAACCGAATCAACAGGCAGGCCAGGACAACTTAGTATGAATGCTATCCTGAATGCCAGAGCTTCCTCCTTCCCTACCTTCAATCTGACTGAGCAGGAGGAAGGGGATATGGAGTCTGTAAGTATAATTTCTGCCACAGGCTTTATTCTTCTAGACAAGAAAGTTCAGAGTCTTCTCTGGAGAAGATACTGCAGTAAAGCACAGTCAATAGCCTATTCTCCTCACTCTCTCTTACAGAAGATTTTTGTGGCAGCATGGGATAGCAGTCTGGAAGCCACTTCTATGGCTCCAGCTGGCACAAGGACAGAAACAAGCATTTCTGTCCTGTTCTTTATAAGGTTGCTTCAACCTTCGCTATTGTAGTAAGATGACATGAGGGAAGGATATATCTTCTTAGGAAAATGCTACTTGTTTTAGGCTACATTAATGCCTAAAACACATTAGTCATTCAGCTACAGATAGAAACATTTGTGGTGGTGGTGGTGTGCAGTTCCTCAGGTCTTGGGAAACATTCTCACACATGTACATGGAACTGAAATTCTGATACCCTGTATAGCTCATGTCTCACATACAATTTTGTTTCACATCCTTTGACCTTACGTCACACAAACTCATACATATCAAGAGAAGAGAGCACTGCAATTGCACTCCTAACTCATTAGTCAGAAATGCTATCAAATCATAGCATATAATTCCCAGGATTATCCTACCTTGAAAGCAGAAAAACATCCCTGCTGCTAATAGTCACACTGTTTCCACACTGTGATTACCACTAATCAGATATAATTTGTTTATATTCCTCTACTTCATATGAGGTTATGCATCTCGAAAACTACTGGAAACTGCTGTCTGGAACTTTGGCTGTCACAGAAGGGACATGATACACACCATCGTTCTCACATCTCAAAAATGTGATTGCCAGTATGTTTTGAAGAAGCTAGCATATTTTTAAAGCTAACTCTATATTAACGAGCAACAGAAGTATTTTTCAAAGGTAAGTGAGGAGACTGTATAGATTTTATAGCCTCGCACTTTACTGGACGTCTCATATATGCTAAACTTCTACCTGTGTAAAGAAAGAGCAAACCCCTAATCACACAGCACAGCTGGAAGCAGCAGAACTCAGGCGCTGTGCTAATGGAGATGCTCACTTTGGTGCTTAAGGAATCATCTTAGGTTTGTTGGTGAATGACAGCACCTGCATGGAGAAATTCTCATTGCTACAGAGCCAAAATAACAAGCTACTCTCCTCTCTCGATCTCCCAGTTGCAGGGTGAAAGAGGTACACTTGGAGCATTAAGGGCTAACTGTCCTTCCGCAGAGCTGTGCGTGTCTAAGCCAGGGTCACAGTGGTATGAAGGATCACACAATCACAACCACCCTCCTTGTCATTCTCTTTCTGAATCAAACCCTGCTCCCCTCTACTTAAAACATTCCACACTGTGGTTATAACTTAATGGTATTTTTGTACCTTCAGGATGCCATTAACGTAGGCACTCCACATTAACAATGGTATGTCAACTTTTGATGATGGGATAACATAATATTGTTACTATTAATAAAAGAGCAGTTTATTTAAGAGTGTGTCTATGCTGAAGGCACAGTACTGAATGCACAGTCCTGAATGTAAATGTGTGTCCATTTAGCTATGTTTAAGTCAGGTAAAGTACAGCAAGAAGCATACACTTGCTGTCCCGTGTTTAGCACTTTGTAATTACCCAGCTATTTACCAAATTCTTCGTTATATTACCCATACTGCAGTTGTATCTGCTGCCATGGATAGCTTACCAACAGTTCTAACTCAGATGTTTTTCCTCTTTCTGCATATGTTTACAAAAGTTGCAGTCATACAAAAAAACATTCATACTTCCTCATATTCCATTACTAGGTTCTAAACCTCTGACCTCACCCAAACAAGAAACACTTATGTCTTATTTCGTAGTCTAATACATGGTGTACATTATCTATTCTCAAATATTCACTTTTCTTAAGTGTCTCTTTCCTTTAAAAGTGCAAGTGGTACAGTATTTGGAAATAGTCTAGTGTAACCTCCTTTTACTTCTTTTTCCTACTTTCTCTGAGAATGAGATTCTAGAAAGTTTCTTTGCTTGTTTCCAAGTGTCAGCTAAGACTTGAGTTTTCTTGCAGTGGATTCTTGTAAATACAACCCATCACAGAAATGCCCTGTAAAAAGCAAACACCAAAGGCAGAATTGACTTTGACTTTCACTCTCATTTTGACTTCTGTTCTGTAACAGACTGGGTATATTTTCAATTCAAAATCCAGAAGTCACAGCAAGCTGTGCCATTACAACCACATACCTTGCAGGAAACTCAAACAGCAGGGATTAATAGCCAACAGAACATTAAATAAGCAGAGAAAGAGAACTGCCAAACACCAAGACAAGGAACATCTTTAAAGGCCATGTAAAGGTTTAACAAGCTAAGCAAACTGAGCAACACCACCAGATAAAACAGCCTGATAAATCAGCATGGGCAAGCAAACTTTGCAATGTTAAGTTGTCCTACATTAGAAGTCAGTAGTGATTTAGGACTATTTTGTTAAAATCTGGATATAACCAGTTACTTCTCAATTTAACAGAACTTCAAATCTGATCAACTACATAAAAGCAAATTTTAATAAACCACAAAATTAAAATAAAAGTAATATTAAAAATATTTCTAATTGATGGCAGAAAAAGAGGTCAGATAAATATTTTTCTTTAAACTTAGAATTTTGCATAGAAAGTTGAGAATATCAGTATTTTCTGATCTAGTCTGATGTCATCTATAATCTCACATAATATTAACAGCAGAATTCTAAATGTACAAGCAACTCAAGTATTCCAGTGCTTGCAGTACTCTGAATTATTTACATTTTTTTTTATTTCCTTAAAAAAAGCAATCATCACACTTACTTGACTATACTGACTGCAAGCCTGGCTTCTCACACTGGCAAGTCAATAGAGACTATAATCAAGCATAAAACCATTAATCAGCTGGATGAATAAAACCTACAAGGATCGAGCAAGCACAGCTCCTATGAAAGGACAGCCTACTTTTCTAACTCACCTGAGTTCTAGGCGGTTGGCAACACACATATGAATAAAGGGGATTCACTGAACATAAGAAATGTGGAAAGGCTAAATTAAGTGAAATTACTAGGGACTGGAAGAAAGGTCATTTTATAATCTGATAGCCAGGTAAAGGATAGAGAAGAAAAAATGAGGTGTAATAGTTGCTTTCCAGAGCAGAGAAAGGTGATAGAAGCCTCTGGGGATCACTGGCAACTAGCTTTATTCACCATCATCATCAGTGTCCAGCAGAATGGAAAATACAGTGAAATTCCCTAAGATTTTAAATAAACCTGCTTTCTTTACCCTCTCAGTCCTGCTAGATAAACCTGTACTGAGCCGTACTGCCACTGACATCACATTAAGAAGGTATTAAAGCATGGAAGAAGCCATACAGAAAATTTTTAGTTAACGAGAATCTTTTCTGTTGCTTTCCCCCGTAAGCTGCTGGAAGAGACTGGCCATTCAAATCTTGTCAGCTTTCCATAAAAGCACAGTGTGTTTTCAGCAAGGCACTGACCCTAACACTACAGATACTGTTTTGCAAAGGAGGTACTATCACGCAACACAATGTCACATGTTCTCACAAGACACTGCTTCCATAGAAATACACTCTGTCAAAAACCCTTTTCTTCTTTATCAAAATGTATCTTTCTGAGCAAACCATTACTATGTATCCTACTTCAGGACAGTATTTATTTTAAAGTGCTTATGGAATTCAAAACAGCTACGCTATCATATTAAATGAGCCATAGAAGAATATTTCCGCCCAGCCTTCTTTAAAAAAACAACAGGAACCTATTCATTAGCAAACGCAGGATTTTCTCATAGAAGGGGTGACAGTTACCAAAATCTGACATCTTATCTACATACAACATAGACCTAACACCACTGACCAAAAAATTTAATTTCACTGCACAAATAGTATCAACAGCCTAGTAAGGTAAGGAAGTGATGTTAATGTTTCTACTAGTAGATGCACTGATTGCATATATATATATATATATACACACACCAATATTTAAAATCCACAATAACATTCAGAGCAGCAAACTCTGCCCCCAAAAGTCATCCTCACTCTGCTTGGGTACCTCAGACCCTTGCTGTAAGGACTCAATCAAAGTCACAGAGTAACTCAGCTCTGTAGCAAGCCCATGACCCCAAATCCTGTCGAGACCATGCTGCCTCTCAGCAAGCAGTCCAGAAACAGAATATTCTGCACATTACCCGTCTTCTAGCTCATCCAGCGCTTCTCACACAGCCAAAAGCTGCATCCAACAACATTTACTTCTACATGTTGGGAGACAAAAGTAAGTATAGAATTACACTTCACGGTATAAAGCCTCAAACATTAATTTTATATACAATATGACTGCTAAAATGCTAAATCAATGTCAAGCACAGGACTTTTTTTTTTTGATTTGTGTTCCTGTACTGCCACCTAAAGATCAGAGTGAAAAACAGGAACAGTAGCAGACTTCCTTCCATGTGTAGAACTGGAAGTGAGCAATAATGGTTTTTCTTATACCTGGCTTTGAACAAAGATCACACTTTGTATTAAATGAAAATTAGATTCGTGAAACGGTTCAATTCCACATCCCATGATTCATTCACCATTTTTCTGGTGTTTATACATTATTAAAAGAGACCTATGTATAGATATACATATCTAAAAGAGATCTATGTATAGATATACATATCACTCACTAATTTAACAAAGTCCATTTAATAAGAAACCTCTACCTTTAATTAGATGAGCAAGAAGAAAGTCAGATTGCATAATCTTGATCTATAAACTCTGTCTAAAAACTAAAAACACAGTACATTTTGCAATGGAAGGTAGATTGGTGGAAATTTATTTTTATTTCCTTATTTAACTTTTTTAATTTAACTGACACCACTATTCAGAAAAAAACCCCACCATCTTCCACAAATGCATAACCTTTCATAATATGTCAGTTGGCAATACCACCATTTCTGCCAATAAAACTTGCCTTGGTTACACTTCTATATCCAAACACTTCAGATTCATTCTCACTTCACCTGTTGCTGCACTCAGCCTGTCTCGTGAAGCCTGCATGGAGCCTCTCATGACTCGAAGGAGAATCTGATGTCGTGAGCCAGACTTCACAGGTATTTTAGCTAAGTCTTTTTTGGTTCTATTTTATATGCTGAGGTTAGATGCAAGCCTGACCTGGAACACAGTGCCAGACTTCTCTCTGGGAAAATGAGGATCATATTGTCATTTCTTTAAACAGAAGCTGAGATGCCTTGTAAGGACATGAAGCAAAATACTGGGAAGGTTTCAAGAAACCAAATATCAAATAGCTTCAAAAAGAAAAAAAAAAAAAAAAAAGGTAAAGTCTAGCAGTACTGAATTGTCTCTCTTCTTCAAGTCTTGGTAATTACGCATGGGTTTGGATTATCTACCAGCATGTTTCAGGTATTAATACCCAGATCTCCTACAAAGAGGTCTATCACATTCTATCTTGCTGGAAAATTGCGAAAGGGTAGAAAAGAGTCATAGGGCCTTTTAAACACACAGAGAAAGCTACTGTTGGTTTGCCAGTTGTCACTTGTAAGGATTTGGCGGAAGAAGGCAGGCGTTTATTCAATGTACATCTCAAAAGAGAGGACAGGCTTGCGCAGGTGACGGGCCCCCCGGCCGCCTCACGGGGGCTCCTGCCGCCTCCACGAACGCCCAGGGCTGAGCATAATAACGCAGCAGCGTCACGGTCACACAAGCCGCTTCCTTGTGGGGCTACAGCAGGTAAGAACTCCCCCCTCACCCCACAAGACGTAACTCTGGGCAGCACCCCCGCCGCCGGCCCTTCGCCCCCAGCAGCACCTGCCGCTGCGGCGGGCGGCCGGGCTGGGGAGATCCCCTGAGGGGAGGCTGGCGCCAAAACGCCGCCGAGCAGCAGCACAGCACCCAGGCGCTGCCGGCTGCTGCCGCCCGCTGCACGGCAAACCTCCACCCAAGCCCCCCGCGCCCGGCAAGAGAGAAGCCGCTGAAATTTACAGCCGTCACAACAGAGCGGCAGGCAGCGGCACGCCGCGCCTCGGCCGCCCCGCCTCGCCTCAGCGGCATGGGCGGCGCTAGCCGGGCGGGAGAGGCGGCGGCGGCCCCTCGGCCGCCGGTACCTGCGCAGGCAGCGCTCGCACACGCCGCCCAGCTGCTCCTTGGAGAGGACGTAGGCGAAGGGCTCGGCACGGTAGAGCAGCTCTCCGGGCCGCAGCCGCCGGCGGGAGCGGAGCCCGCTGCCCTTCCCCGGGCTGGGGAACCGCTCCAGCGCCGCCGGCTCCATCCTCCCGCCCGCGCCGCCACGGCGAGAGGGAGCGCGCGCGGGGCCGCCCCGCCCACCGCGTGACGCGGCGCTGCCGCCGCCATCTTAACTGAGGGCCGGGGCCGCCCCCGCCGCCTTTTGCTAGTTTTTGTGGGTCGAGCCCAGATGTGTCGCCTGTACCGAGAGGCCACGGGGCACTGGGTAACCCTTTGCCTGAAGGGAGACGTTAATAGTATGTTTCCATTAACACATCACCCCTGTGATGCTAAACTAAGTGGTTATCAGTGGTTTCTACAGCTAATCACAAATACACAGTATGTTGGATTTCGGGGGGGGAGGGGGGTGTATGTGTGCATGTGTTCAGTTGTTCAGTTACTTTATAACTTTGTGCGTTTGTTTCTTTGTTTTTAAAGGGCAGTGAGAAAATTCCTAACCATAAATCTTGTTAACCACAAGGCTGGGACCCTGCTGACCCTCACACCTCCATGGTCGGGCCTCAGGAGAAACCTGAGGTGATGGGAAGCTCCAGCCACCACATTTGCCTTGTCCAGCACCGTCACTGCTTCCATTGCTGTACCGACCCAGCCTCAGCACTGACACAGAAGCAGAAAAAATACATATGAAAACAGAAGTGACATTGTTGCCTAAACTCCCAAATTAACTATATGTTAAACAAGTAAGTGCACAAAGTTTAGGTCAAGCTGACCCACCCTCTCAAGTTGTCAAAACTGATGAATGAAAGGACTTTGCATCAAGGGAGTCAGCCTTGGGAAACAAAGATGATGGTAACACCATTACCTAAATTATGCAGAAAGAAGCCTCCAAGTGAGAAAGTTCTGGCCGCAAGAAGAGACAAGCTGATGAGGTGTTGAAACCCACAGAAAATTAGTTGAAAGTAGGACAAAGGTAATTGTGGTAATGGGGACCTCCAACCATAGACCCCCCAAAAAAGGGGAAATTCCCACTTGGGGAGCATGCGTAGTTGGTAAAAATCTTCAGTAGTGTTATCTGAGGATGCACACTAGTTTGCATCAGAAGCGAGAAACCTCTGTGCGTGAATGAAAATGAATATGTAATGTACTATGAATATGCAAGTACTCTACTGTATATAATGTGTACCCTCAAGTAACTTGGTGTGCGTGTTAGGAGGAAAGATCCCCCATGCACCCAGCACTGCAATAAACCAGCGTTGGCTTTCTAAACTATCACTTGGTTTGGAGAGTCTTCCTGGTGACGATTTTTGGTAACAGCATGAGGACACATGGAGGTTGCATACCTGTGGCTTTGTGTAATGAAGTGAACCTCCCCAGGCTCTCTGCTGAGCAGAAGTGGGTGGCCCTCCTTGGCACCAGCTCAGGGCAGTGTCCTTCAGGTGGGTGCAGGAAACCAGAAAGCCCCTCCAGCCATGCAGCTGGTGCATGTGAACGCAGCAAGTCTGCTGCACCTTTCAATGTACCACAGAAGGAAAATCGAACTCATTTTGTACTGATACCCACAGGTTTGTCAGCGATTTTTCTGTACTGATGTGACATTGAAACCAGTGTAGAGAAATCAGATCTCAGGCAGGGACTCTGTCATACATAAACCCATTCACTGCAGAAGATAATACACCTTTCAGTTCATTAACTTGATCCAAATATTAAACAGCTTGGTTTACAAAGGAAGAGATACAGTAATGACTGACAAAAAAATATACCAAACAGCATATTTTACTTATGCGCCAGCATTTGGACATATTTTTGAATCTAACTGTGGTCCGAATACAAAGAAGTTGTGGCTGGCTTGGGAGCTGCTCAGCACGCAAACTGCTCTGCTAGTGTGTGTCACCCCATACACCAGCTGCTTTTTGCCAGAGCCATTAGAGACACCAGGTGAATGACAGGGGGAAAGCAAAACGCTTGCAGGATAAACTAAGAGCACCACTCCCAAACAGTGATGCTCGAAGCCCCTAAGATGCTAAGTGCTTTCCTTATGGAGCTTTCATTCACACGTGATGCAGGCCGATTTGGTAAACTGCAGGGAAACTTAGTCCCTTCTTCTTATTATGCCTGCAGAGGGAGTTAGCGATTGTGTTTTGGAAAGGAGCATTGCGGCGTGCTGTTAACGCTTGAGACACACCTAACAGTTCTGTAAAACAGCTTTTCGTTTCTGCAACATACTTAGTTTTGTTCTCAGTAACAATGATTTCAGTCTGCAGCTGTTTTCCTCCAAGTTGCAACAGGGTAATCGGAAATGACAATGTGTATCCAAAATACTGCTATTGGGAAGAACCAATGTACATCAAGCCACAGGTTTCCCACAGAAAAATGTATTTTGACATTCACTTAAATGCTGCAGTGATGTAATTCATTACCAAAAGAACTGACAGTCATATGGCTGTCAGTTAAATTGTTACACATATTATTAAGTTTATCTTTAGTTCTCCTAGCAAATGTTTTTAAAGTGTTCAATTACAGTGATATTGCAAGATACTCAAGAATTACCCTTAACAGTTATTAGAATATTAAACGACTACCTCTGTATTTGACATGAGAAGAGCTAATATGAACATAAAATACCAGATGTAGCTTTCATTATTTTCTGTTTTCCAAGTCAGGTTTTCTCAGTCCTATGTCCCATAACACACCAAAAATCTCACAAAATACAAAAAACATGTTTGAGGGAATGACAATCTTCTTTCACCACCCACAAAAATAAAATCACAACCTAAGAAAGCCCAGCTACTCTAGCAAAACCACAAGTGTGAATTCCTGAAGAAAGGGGCTTTCATCAGCTTGGAATAAATATGGAATAAGCCACTGAAGCCCAAGGACAACTTTTGGCTGACATTGCATTTCAATTGATATGACAACGTAACTATGGTAATGGAGGCTTTTCTAGCATACATAAGCTTTTAAATACAGCATAAATGTTTTCATTGATGCAGTGTTGGATATTTTGACGTCTGTAAGAAGAACCTGGAAAGCCGATTCTGAGTATCTACATCTACACTTTATAAGTGGTCTGCCTAGGAGGGCCATTCAACACAGTCTTTAAGCAATGGTGGTCAACTGAACCCCCAACTCAGATGTTTTTGTAAACGTCAGTCTGAATTTTCTGAAAAACATAGTGATATTATGGCTGTATATTCCGGTAAGTGTTCATTTAGCCCTTGACTATATTTAGTTGAATTAATCCCTGTTATTAGCATGGGGTTTCTATGTGACCAAGTCATCCACCGACCTGGACAGGTCAGACTTCCTAACAGCTGTTTGAAATGCATGACACATTCTGACAGAAGAGGCTGTCAAGGCGTGTAATGGAGGAGGAACTTTTGTGGGAAATACCCCTTAATTGTAGCTGCTGCTGCTGAATCAGTCATACTTCCTTACTGCAGGTAGATGAGACACCAGAGGAAGTTTAGCTTTTCTAGCTCAAGACAGCAAGTTTTACCACATGAATTTACATAAAGAATTGCAGTAATGAAATAATCTAAATGCTGCTCTTTAGTCATAAATGTGCAACACCTGTTCCAACCAACATGGAAAAACCCCCGAGTTTTTCTGGGAACAAAATATGGCTCAAAACACAAAACATTAAATTTTGGATTGGTACAAAGGCTGTGTCACTAACAGCATAGAACAGCTAATCAATTAATTGAAAGCTTGTAAGCACAGACAGATCTTTCATGAACACTCAGGAATGTCTCAATGAGGTCTTCTCACTGTTATTGTTGGTGTGCTAGTTAAAAATCGATTCTAGAATGTAAAATTTAACAACTCACTGCAGAAGCATTTTAAAGACAAATTCGTAACAAATTTCACTCAGTTACATAGATTTTACCTGGTTTTTACCATGAACTTTACAAAACTTCCTACTTTTGAGTCTTCCCTACCTTAAACACATTAATTTCCTTCTGATGGTAGAAAGAAGCTTCTAAAGTTTGTGAGCATTATTTGTTAGTTGTTTGTCTATTTGGTGTCTTATCAATAGGACCAACTACGTCAAGTGTTAAAGTCTTGCTTACATTATGAGTAATTGACTGTTCCATTTGGCGTATCTTTACCAGCCCTAATTTCCCTTGGGCTTTGTATGCTTGTTGCATGTTGTGTACTATCAATTGGGGACAGCCCGTGTGTCTATTTTTAGCAGTGACATGTTACACAGCATACACAAGGAAAGATGCAATAGCTATTGAGCAAGAATACAATGTGATTGAATAAACATCTCCCACTGACCTGTCCTTTCTGGAAAAGTTACTGGTTATATCCATTTTCTCAGTGTTTACAGAAGAAAGGCACAGCTTTGCCAATCACAGGCTTTAAAAGCTTAGGCTGGAGTTTTCAGTTTACAGCCCGGTAAGACTGCATTTAGCCTGCCAGAATAACTACTGCAACATGTTTCTCAGGAAGCTTCAGGTTATTCCTATCGCACTTCCACATCTTAAACTACACCACACAATCTGTTTCTCGAGTTTTATGTTGATATTTCTATCAACATTATCATTATTACCTGCAAGGCTAAGCTGTAATTATTAAAATGTCCAATGCTGAACAAGCCTCGTAACCAGTATATACACATTCCACCTTAACAACCCCTTGTTACATCATCTACTGTGTTAATTAGTACAAGGTCACAAACCCTTCTGGATCAAAAGCAAACTACTAACTACAGAATACAACTTGACTGATCTCTGAATTCCAAGTGGCAAAATTCCTCATTAACTGGGTGTCATTAAGAACTAAGTTTCCTTCTGTTTGTAGTTGTTTGCTATGATTTTAATATAGTTAAGTAGTAAAAATGTAGGCAATTGCCATCACAGTCATGTAATTTTCTTTTACAAGCAGACGGATAGCAAAAATGATGAGAGCCATTAGAAAAGACTTGGCACCTCTGAAGTTACAATCAATATACAAGCTAGATATACTGATGCTTTAATATGGGATGCTAAAAGCCATTTTCTTGGCAACTCCTCTAAGAAACAGTATTTGAAGAGTAGAAGCAATACCGAAAAAGTTCTACTTGATAGATGTATCCATGTGGTTCATGAATTAAATCAGTCTTGGGGAGCGGGGGGGGGGGGGGGGGGGCGGCGGGGAAGAAAGGAGAAAAAAAGAAGAAAAAAAAATCCCCACAACCCCAGAGTCTGGAATTAATTGGAAGAATATGCTGTACCGTGGACCTTCTAATAAGTATGTAGTATGCATGTTCTAGCCTTCACCTCATCCAAAAACACGGATTCAAAGACAGGAAAACATAGGAAGAAATAAATCTGCCCAAATGCTTGCAGCCAATTAATGTAACTTTAAAAATTAATAACTTTATATGTTATATAGAGTTTTATAACACAAAACTATGTAAAACAACTGAACTGTGCAACATTTTTAAATGTCGGTGCTGATTTCAAACTACTTTTTATTACTTACTGTATCTGACACAGTAACTCAGTTGCAAATTAATGCACTTTCAGAAATGGGAAACTTCGCTATCCCACCAAGATAGAAAAGTAGTTCCTGTAAACCCTTCAGTCTCAAAGTTAGCATAAAAATCTTCCATTGTGAGAAAGTCTAGCATTTTAAATTTTGAGCAAATTTGCAGTTTTGCTTTCTCTTTAAATAGCATTTATGAAGGTTATTAAACTGCAAATATTTGCCTAAATTTATATACCATTTTCCTAGTTACAATTTCTGTCTTTGCATTTACATGAATCAAAAATAAGTGAAGAGATGCTAGCTCAATTTTCCATCAACATGTTGGGGAATACGGCAAAGGCAGATACGCAAAGGAAAGGAACACAAGTAGTACAAGGTTGGTTAAAAACAATGACTAAAATGCATCAGAAACCTTTATAAAAAAATTTAAAATTTCAGTGAAAGTTTGCACTCAATATTATCCTACAGAAGCTTTAAACCTGCAGTAGCAGGAAGTATGGAGTAGATTGCATTAATTAATCAAATCCAAACCTACTTCAATTTTACTCCCCTGTATTCAGGTACACCAGAAATTTTCTTTTTTTTTTCCTTATCTCCTCTATTGATACCAAAACCATTGTTACAGTGACAGCTATTGTTCTCTACATTTCACATCTGTGATCAGGGCTAAACATATCGTTTACACATAGACTTAATGGCAGAGCTCTGATTAGCATTAAATCTCCTCATTTCAAGTCCCCAGTTTGACAATATTCGTCCACCTAACAGACTCCTGCTGTTAGCTTGGGAGTCTCTGCACTGGCGCAGTAAATGCTGTTTTCCAACATCATCACAAAAAAAATCACAGCAGGTAATTGCCTTTTTTCAGTACATTTGAAATGTTAGCAGCAACACAGTTAAAGAAGCTTATAGAGACAGTGGTGGTCTTATTATCTTATGCATTGAATACTTCTCCTGGTATGTTGATGTAAGACATGTCGCTGCAACAAGAGCAAGGTATTTGATTCAAGGTGGTGGTGACGTGGGGAGAATCAAACCAGGAGACACTGCATTCTTGTAGACCAGTAGATAACAAAGTTGTCATCTACTGAGACTGAAAAAAGGTGGAACTGCTTCTGCTAATGCAAGTTTGCCATTCATGGTCAATTTATAATGCAAGTTACCCGAAATAGTTAGAGATGTAAACAGAAAGAAAGCGTCAAACCTTCACGACCTACACCAGAACACCAGTAATGCTCCGAGACAGGCTGCAAATTAAACCTCAGCTTTCCCAGTAGTTTCATCATAATATTACAAAGGCTCAGCAGCAGCTTAAACAGATAGCTGCAGCCTACCTAGCAGAGCAAACCGAGGCTGCCTGAAGTAAGTTTTTCTTTCGTAGTAGGACCTGCAGGAGGAAGACAGATGAATGTTTGTCACATCTATACCTCACATTATACTTAAGAAATGCAATTCTTTGTTTGCATTGGTTTGGTCACTGCTGTTTCCAAAGCCTGAAAAAAACTCAGCCTTTAACAAAAAGGCATTTTATTAACTTGTGCTCTGCTAAAAAACCTTATTTTTGGCCTCAGCTCTTCCCAGAGGAGACAGCATAGATCAGAACTAGTACAGCCTGCCAGCACGTTACACGACGACACAACAGTTACATGGTAAGACAGGAAGAGAAACTAGGAACAGGTTGCATTATGGAGTACTATGACTAAAAAGAGAATTTTAATAGTGTATGGTTTTGAAGGAAGTTATTTTGTACATATAATACACATTAAACAAATACATATTGACAAAGGTTACTGGCAAGATGACTTTATTTTTTTTTTCCAAACTGTTTATACAGCACTGAATGTTCTGGTGACTTTGTTTTTAGACCTGAAATAAGGTAAAGCCTATATGCATATAGGTGTTCATGTATTGTAAACTAGAATGGGCTGCCCAGTGTTCTTTTCAAATTTTCGAAATTAAGAATTGTTATGACTTTTTCCCCAGAGATATAACAATCTTTAGTTTAAGAAAAAACCTCAATACCAACTTGCAGTTGATGTTTTATCATGATGTCATTACCTTGTCTTCTATTAACCCACCACTATTCATTAATTAAATTATATTGACTTTAGACTGCAAGGCTTTTCGATCAGGAGATAATACAACATATTCAGTGGTTGTAAAGACCTACATAATCTGGGAACCTGTGAAAGGATATTCAAACCACTGACCACAGAAATCATAATATTTGGTCTCTTATTTTTTGTAAATACTGTAAATACACAGCAGCGTAACAAAAAGTTCCTTTTAAGTGGTACATCCAACACAGCAGCAGGTCACTAACATGGCTCCTGGAAAAAAATGTAAAAGTGTGTCCATTCTAGATAGGATTGTGAGCAAATAACTGTGAATCGTTACTTTCATCCTGCGTAGAAGGTCTCTTGTTAACTGCTAAATTTATTTTCCTGTTTGGACAGGAAATCATCTAGCTGACAGTATCTCCGATTTCATTTAAATCATTTCTCGAAGTAATCTTCCAGAAGCAAAGGTGATCTTCCAAAAGACAGCAGCTTTAGATTTATAAATTTATGTTCCTTATACTTTCAAAGGCTTCATCATGGAACCAGGTTTCAGTAAACATACTAGAGTTTTGCAAAGCCTCAAAAAGACGCTTATAGTCTTCTGGGTATAAGCTACGCGATTCAGCATTTTCTGGAATTTCTAGCTCTCTCAGTAATTTGCCAGCATTGTCCAAGCTCCATGAACTGAAATAAACAAGCAAACCATAATAGAGCATTTCTTTCTGTGAAAAATTAAGACTAAGGAACAGTATCTAAAGGTCCACTCTTCCACAGCTTCTAGAAGTTAACACGTTCCTACAAGACAAGTTACTTTTTTGAGAAATTAAAGCCAAGGTCATTTTCAGGAAGATGATTCAGCATAGCAGGAGTTAGTGTGACTTACACCTTCCAGGTATTTTCTTCTATATATAAACAGACATATCCACCGCCTACATCACTGCTGTGAAAACTAGACCTTTTATAAATGCGTATTTACATCAACTATTTCCCAGACAAGAAAATGGTGTATAAATACACAGAATATGCATGTTAGAAGCCTCCAAGGTTAGTTCCACTTCCTGGCCAGGGATCGAGTGGAGATTAGGTACACCACTGAGTTTTAAGAAAGAAATCCATTAAGGCTCCTTGCACTTGCCTTTGCTAAATGAGTTCCTAAATTTATTAGCTTCCTCACCACCCCACTTCCTGGAAATTAACTTTCATAAACTAGAACCAGCAAATGAGATATATATTAATTATTTTCATTAACAGGTTGAAGGTCAAGGCTTTCAGACTGCAAACACTTCCCATTTATGGGAAAGAGAAATCTACTGATTATAAAGTGAATAGTTCCAATGTAATACCAAAAAGAATAATTAAAGAGTTGCAAAATTGGTAAGTAAGTCTAAAGCCTAGGTTTTTAATTAGATAACAAAGTCATTTGAGGACATCCCCACTCCACCTTCAATAACCTTCAGTTGGTTTTGCTTGTGTTACTTTGATGCCTGTTATAAACTGAAACTCTTTTTCAGCTTTTAATTTCTATACCTGCAAAAATCTTGCTGACTTTATTATTATGTCTGTAAAGCGAGTGAAAACTTCTTGCAGATACATGACCTCACCTCCATTGGAGGCACAGACAATTACTGCACATCTACATTCTAAACACTTGTCAACCTTCCTGTCAAATCAAGTTTTTGTCATCTGTGAATACAGGCTAGAACAGTCCCTAAAATATTGTATCGTGGGTTGCAAAAATGAAACCTTCTATTCTACATGTAGATAATTACAAAATTTGTATTTCAGCTGCAAATAAATACTGCTTTGAGAATATATATTTTAATATTTTCCTGTATTTCTCTGCAGAAAAAAATACAAAAACTGTAATTCTTTCTTACTTACTTAAATTTATCCATAACTCTAGACCTAGGTTTAGCAAAACACTGTTTCACCATGAAAATAAAATTTGATGAATTTGTGGGCTTCAAGCTTCCTGTAAATAGGTTTTGCTGAGGAGTCAGTCGTATCAAGCATAAATGGTCATTTGGCAGCCACTGCAAGAAAAACAAAACAAGTCACTGAAAAGTCACTTCTAAGACAATCTCTCTCTTTAGCTAAGAGTAAGCATTTCATCTGTGCCACCAGTAACATTTCTTAAAGAGTTTTAGATGTCTTACCAAGATGATTTCATTGGGAGCTGAGGCTTTAAAATTTTCTTCTAGAACAAAGATGCTTTACCTCCCCCGCCCCCAAACAGGAAAGGAAACAAAACAGACGTACTATCGCTTCAGTTTTATTTTTAAGACTGAGCCTTCTTAATTGGCATAGGCAATACAGACTTAATGTGAGTTTTCAAGAGATTAAATGGCCTATAGTATTCCTATACTATGCAAGGTATCAGATCACATCACTTCAACTACCTGCCTTTTGTATATGAAGATGGAATTATTTGAGTGTAACACTAAGACAATATTGCAATTTGAGAATTTTATGAAACTGAGAAGGAGTGGAGTCTCTAATGGAAATAAATGTACTTCTGCATTGGCAGCAATGGATCTACTGTCCAACAGATCTCACATCTGTACTTCTCCTAAGGCTGCCACAATACATCTTACACAATCCACCCGATACGCCTCTCTGTGTGGCTTTACAGCAACACACCTAAGTGCGTAAGGCACACCCTACTCACTTAAATTCACTTAGTCACTTATACTGCACAGTAACATTTGAAACAACACTCAATAAACTGCCATAGCAGTTTTCTGGGGAGGGTGAAACCAAATACTAAGTAAACTTGCTTTTATTTTTTTGGTATTAAATAGAAATATTTTTTATATTATACAAAGGAACATCAGTACTTCTTTAAAAGACAGAAATAAAGAACTTTACACAAGGTATTTTTCCACTTCTCAAATTTAAGCTTTGAGACTCACACTTTTCAGCAATTAACTAGCACACGGAATCTACACCGGACATGTGAATAACCATTTTAATCAAAACCAGCAGCATACTGATTGTGCTATTAATGGTGGTAACACTTGTTTTGTTCAAGCTGGTAGATGGACCCTGTCAGTAACTCCTTTTTCAAAACTTTAGCCGTTCACATCCCTTTATACTCTTTATTCACTATATTTTTCCATCACAGACAATAAAGATACTAATTTCTAAGCTAATAGCATTAATTCACTCCACTTCTAATGCATCTACGTGCTGCCCATAAGTTTTAATTAGAAGAACACTTCTTAAAAAACACGTTTTATAACATTTATAAATGCTTTTATAAAATTATTTTAACTTTAATTAAAGTGGTTTAGTTGCATCTCCAAAAGAAGAAAAGTACACACAATGATCTTACCATGGTTTTCGGTACCGCCAGTGCCCCATTTTTCAAATTAGTTATAAATGATGACCAAGGTTCCTATGGGAAGGAGCAAATATATTAAAGAATATAAGTGCTTTGATAGAAAAGACCAGACTATTTCAGACGAATGGGACCTACAACGATCATCTAGGCCAAATGCCTGACCACTCAGGGCTGACCAAAAGTTAAAGCATGTTGTTAAGGGCATTGTCCAAATGGCTAAAACACTGACAGGCCTGGGGCATCGACCACCTTTCTAGGAAGCCTGTCCCAGTGTTTGATCACCCTCTCGGTAAAGAAACACTTCCTGATGTCCAGTCTAAACCTCCCCTGGCACAGCTTTGAACCATTCCCATGGGTCCTATCACTGGACACCAGGGAGAAAAGCTCAGCACCTCCCTCTCCACTTCCCCTCCTCAGGAAGCTGTAGAGAGCAATGAGGTCGCCCCTCAGCCTCCTTTGCTCCAGACTAGACAAGCTCAATGTACATAGCTGCTCCCCACAGGACATTCCTTCCAGCCCTTTCACCAGCTTTGTTGCCCTCCTCTGAATGCATTCAAGGACCTTCATCCTCTTAAATTGTGGGGCCCAGAACTGCACACAGAAGTCCAGGTGAAGCTGCACCAACGCTGAATACAGTGGGACAATCACCTCTTTTGACCAGCTGGTTATACTGTGTTTGATGCACCCCAGGGTGCAGTTTGCCCTCTCGGCTCCCAGACCATGCTGCAAACCCATGCCGAGCCTGCTGTCAACGAGCGCCCCCAGACCCCTTTCTGCAGGGCTGCCTGCCAGCCACTCCTCTCCCAATTTATACTGGTGCCCAGTGTTACTGTCCTAGCTGCAGAATACAACATTTCTACTTGTTTAACTTCATCCCATTAAACACTGCCCAATGCTCTAATCAATCTAGATCCCTCTGCAAGGCATCTTGTCCCTCAAGAGAATCAGCAGCACCTCCCAGTCTGGTATCATCAGCAAACTTGCTTATGGTGCATTCAACTCCCACATCTAGATCATTGATAAATACCTTGAACAGGACTGGCCCTAGAACTGAACCCCAAGGAACACTGCTGCTGACCAGTTGCCAACCAGGTGTAGCCCCATTCACTGCAGCCCTTTGAGCTCTGCCCTTCAGCCAGTTCTTCACCCAGCACCGTGGACCTGCTCATCCCACAGGTGGGCAACTTGTCCAGAAGGATGCTATGAGGGACTGTATCAAAAGCCTTAGTAAAATCCAGAAAAATTCCATCCACCACCTCCCCTTCATCCACCAGGCAGGTAAGCTTATCACAAAAGGATATCAAATTAGTTAATCAGAACTATCCTTTGTGAATCCATGCTGACTGTGCCTGATGATTGCATTATTCTTTAAATGCCTTTCAATAGTACCCAGTATAATCTTCTCCATATTTTTTCCACATACTGAAATTAGACTAACAGGTCTGTATTTCCCTGGGTCTTCCTTCACACCCTTTTTGTAGACTGGAATAACATTGCTGGTTTCCACTCAGCAGAAAAGCCTCCAGACTTGCAAGACCTCTAGTAGATGTCTGAGAGGGGTCCTGCCATAACATCCACTAGCTCCTCCAGTACTCTGGGATGAATCCCAGCAGGCCCTGTGGACTTCTGAATATTAAACTGATACAGCTGGTCCCTTACAAGTTCAGTGTCCACAAACGGGGAGTCACTGCTCCCACACTTAATAGTCCTCTGACTTAGGGGACTGGGCAGCCCAAGGTCTATCAGTACTATTAAAGACTGAGGCAAAAATGGCATTGAATGCCTCCACTTTTTCTTCATCCCTAGTAGTCAGGTGACCATCTTCAACAAGTATCATCTTATTCTTCAACTCCTTAATATATACTTTGTGGTGTAAGGTATTTGGAAGACAAGAGATAGTGAAACTTCTGATTTTAGATTAGCAAAACATTTCAAGTACAAAGGTAGTTCCTAGAAAAAGAGAGGACAAAAAGATAAATCTAAAAAGCATAAAGTTAAAGTTGATGGCCATGTGCTTATAGGAGGTGGGGGGTCAACATAAACTTTATAACTAAACCGTAGCACATCTGACAAGGTAAGGTAGTTATTGACTAACAGGAGAAACAGGCTTGCTTTGAAAGGAAAGGCAATGAGACTCAAAAAAATATTTCTGCGGAACAGTTTAGGAAGTCAAAAGCATGCATGATGGCAAAACACAGAGTACATAGCAAGGAGCAGGCTACGACAGATTGGAAGAACAGTCTTCGGGTCTCACACAACCCTCAGCAAGATGGAAAAGACTTTCCTGTTGCGCAAATGTCTCTTTCTTATTTACCAGCTTCTGAGAATAGATGTTGAGTACAGTGGCTTGTAATGAAAATACCGATATCACAGCTAAAAAGGACGCTGCTTAACTGAAAGAATTTTACACAAAACATGACTGTTCCAGGTTTTTACATCCAAAAGTTTTAAATAGTTCTCCAACTAACTTGAACACCAAATTAGCTTCCAATTAGTTTATGACAATAGACCACTACAAACTCTTTTCTAGAAACATATCCATAGCATTAGACCACACCAGCTGGTACAAACAAAACTTACGCTATGCAGCAGCTCAATTTCACATCCTACTTGCCAAAGTACAGTAAGTGCTTGGTAAGCCCTCACATCCCCAGGCTTTGCCGTTAATACCTAATGGCAAAGAAAGAACATTTGTGTTACAAAAACTACGATTGCTTCTTTATCTAAGCAAAATCCTGATCGATAGATAGAGATATATACATATAAAAAGCGGCAAGAAATTCAGTTACGTCTAGAAGTCCAAGGTGAAGTTAAATTAGGCCTCAAATACATAATCTGTCCTGTTTTAGTACACCTTGTCAGAACACATGATTAGAAGACATTCTGGCAGTCTAAGTATTTCTTTGCAGCAGTTATTTGGATAACTGAATTGTGTTGGAATTCCCAGCTTATACCTTCTGGTGCCTTTTAAGGCAGAGAAGTTTCACACAGAAGAGAACCAGGGATTCTATTTTGTATAAAAAGCTAACATGGGCAGAATTAACAGCTTGCACTGCTAAGATAATATTCCAAATAAGACATACAAGTAAAGCAAGCCAAACATTAGGTGACCTCACTGAGCATTAAGCAGCTTGCATAGTCATCACCTTCATCAATATTACAGATCAGACAACTCTCAGGGAAAAAAAAAAGAAAAACTTGAGGTTATACTCAAACAAGGCAAAGAAAAAAGTAAATTGTAGCATGGAGATTTAACTTCTCAGATTTAGAGAGCCTTGTCATATGATCAACCAAAAAAACCACTAACAAAACCACCCACAAAAACGAACCAACAGTGCCCACTAAAAGAAGGCTCCAATTGCTTTTTACTTAGGTACACAACTCTCATTTAACAGGGTTCACAATAAAACCTGAAAACTTAATTAAAAACCTACAGTCACTGCATTAAATGAATACGCTGCCCCCTATTTGCTCAAAAATCTGGCCTTTAAAAATATACCATTTAAGTGGATATTTCAGTGGTGTCCAACCTGTCATTTCACAGAAGAATAAACATTTGATTTTTTCAGTAGGGTGTTAGACACGAGAGCTTGTGCAAGCACACCTGCAAGTCTTTGCTTACTTCAAGTAATTAAAGGGTTGTGGCTCTGTATGAACCTCACAGTTTTAAGGAAAGAAAAGGTACCCTTGAACTATAAGCACAGTTCTAAAGGTTTGGGACAGCATCACTTAGAAACACATAACCCAGAAGGCTGCTCTGCACCTTAGTGTAAAGAACCTTAATAAGAAGGTGTGTAAATCACTCATTTTGCCTCAGTATTTTTCAGTACTGCACACAAAAGTGGCTCAGAGGTCAAGTGCATCTCACTGAGTATGGTATTTAGCAACTCTGAATTCTCTTCACAAGGAGGCATTTTAAATTCAGTCTTCATTGATTATTACCTGCAACTAGTAAACATTTTTTTGCAAAAGCCTGTTACAGAATTTTAACACCTCGCAAGTTACAATGTAAAGCAGGTAATCTGCTGCTGCATACCCTTCTCAAGCCTTCATGCTTGTAAGATTTGTGGTTATGTGACAGCAGAATGTTTCTTGACAGTGCTATGACTGCATAAAGAGAGCAAGTAGGAAACAAGCAAGACTTAAAAATTCTGGCAGAAAAAGCAATTCACTAGCAAAAACATGAACTACACAATACAAACGTTACTATATTCTGTGAAGTACTACTTATTCTTTACTACCTGTAAAATCTCTTACACAAATCTCTTACCTTGTACTCTTTTTCACTTACAAAGACGTTGAGTTCTACTCTTCCATATCTGTATATCGAGTTGCATTCATACAGGGCAAAAAGAAGTCTCCAAAGTACATTCCTCTCCTTTTTTTGCGGTAAAATTCCAAAAACTTTCACAGGTAAATCTGTTTCAATAGTGGGTAAAAGCATCTTTAAAATTTTGCAATATATACTAGATAATCTCATTAATGCTAATGTCTAAACTATGAATAATTAAGAAAAGAAAGCACATCAGCTCATGTTCAAGAATGAATACGATTCAAGCTTTAGTCAAAGCTAAGTCCAGTTTGTTAGACTAAATCTTTAACGAAGACAATCAAATATCTGAGATTTCATATCGCCACAAGGTTTTCTTGAAGCTATTAAGAACCTAAATAAAGCTGAAATGTAGGAAGTAATATACATTAATCCAGCATGTATATAAAATAGAACATATACCTCAAGCAACTCCCAAAGATTTTGCCAAACTGCCTATGCGCCCTTCCAGTGTATTTGTAACATGCATGATCATTTACATATACCTGCCCTCCAAGGAACTGCTGCTACGCCCATGGCTTCAAAAAGTTTGTCAGAACACACAGCAGGTGGTTTCACCGTCCCAGTCACCAAAGGATCCAGTCTGAAGAAGTCACCATAAATTACCTTTAATTGTCCATCCAGGCTATTCTCTAGAGACTGAATAAAATTAGTTTCAGTTGAAGAAATCTGGATGCAGTAACCTGTCTTGCAAACCACCCCACCCAAACAAAAAAACAATGTTCAAGCCCTACTTAAAATTGTTACCCAGTCAACAAGAGTCAAACCTCAGAGCTGCTGCTTAGAGCTGATAAAAAGAATATTTTCCTTCATTGTACAGAGCATCTTGACATTTCTGTGCTGTTCAACTGGAGCTTTAAAACACATTCTTAAATTGTTATGATGTTTTGCAAAAAACCCTATACTCAGCTAAACAAAGCACCGCATTTAACGATTTACAGCTGGAATTCTCCATATACACAGAGAGAATGCATTTTATACACATTTCAAGTCAGGTGAGTCTTTGGTTCCAAACTTCTACTTTACAACGCCGTAATACAGCCCTTCTAGCGCAACTTCTGCAGCTCTGTGTCTGACCACCCTTGAATCCACACAAACACAAGACAAACACTAGAGGACAACATGTGCAAGTGTCTTAATATCACCAGTCAATTGCAGGACAACAGATTAACACTGCAAGATAATCAGAATAACCAAGGCTATTCTTATAGGTTTCTTCAAGCTATATGCAGACATCTTTCTTAAACATACGTAACTAGGATGACTCCAATTAGCTTTAGCCACAAATTTATGCACGAAACTATTCACAGCAATACTACGAACTTGAATTTCTACATACACAAAATGTCACATCAGTTGATTATTAAAATGTCTGTGGCTGAACGTGCAATGTAAACTCAACCAATGCTTACTATTATTGAATGTTATTTCAAATGTTACAAGTAACAATCACTGGCTAATTGCTTTTTGATCCAACAGCTATTATACAATTTTATGTTAATTTCTTATTTTCCCTTTGATTGAATTTTAGCTATGCGCTACCAAATCAGAAGTGTACCTGTAAGTTTGGAAGAAAAGCTGAGTTACTCTCCAGAGCGACCACTCTAACACCTGCATTGAGCAGAGTTCGGGTCAAGATTCCAGGACCTGAAGGGGAAAAATAAAAAAAGTTTTTAAAACTGGATTTTTTCTAAGTCATTTTCCCAACACAACACTTGGAACACACCACCTTCAACAAGAGATAATTTGTGTCTGTTTAAACATACTTCAAGAGTTAGAAAAAGATTTACAGGCAGCCTGCCTGAGATTGCTCAGCAAATTACACATAAGCACAGCATTACAATCAGATACTGAGGAACATTATATCCGATATTTCAAATATTTCTACTCCTTTTTCTTCTGTCAACTGAAACACACTTTGAAACTTTGCCCATATTATCTCTACAGGTAAACTACCCTCTGCAGGGGTAGTTTATCTGTAGATATGTAAATGCAAAAAAACATTAGGTAACCGCAGGAGGCTAGCTGTGTTAAGGGCCCACAGTCCTAAGTGTGCTTTTACTGACAAAGTGTACCTACAAAACCAAAAATATTACCTAGACAGACACGTTACTTAATCCATACCCAGTTTTAACACCAGTGACTCAAGCCTCCAGCCTGAGCCCCCCGCTCACTCCCCAGCCCTGTGCAAAGACCCTGCTGCCACCCAAACAGTGCCAGGACACCCAGACGGTCCCACCAGTCGCCAGCGTTCGCCCCGCGAAGGCACCAGGGCGACGGGCCCGGGCACCGGGGCAGCCCCCTGCACCCCTCCAGCCCGGAGCGTCAAGTACCGGAGCCCCGAAATCCCGGGAGCGGCGGGGCCCCGCCCGCTCAGCGCCAGCACCCCGGGGACCCGTTACCGCCAGCGGCGAAGGCGGCGGCGCACACTGACCCTGCAAGGTCACTGGGGCAGGCCGAGCGGTGCCACGTCCCAGGGGACGGCGGAGCCAGCCGCCGGAGGGCAGCGGGAGGGCGGGTGGAAGGCAGCTTCGGGGCCGCTTACCGGGCGCGCACTCCAGCACGACGCACTGAGCGCCAGGCCCGGCTCCGCTCCGCAGGCAGCGCTGCACCGTGCGCGCCAGCTGCGGGCAGGCGATGAAGCGGCGCAGCGACGCACCGGGCCGGTGCAGCTCCTGCACCAGCCGCTCCGTCTCCGCCGCCTCCGGCACCCGCAGGCCCGGGCTGGGCCACTGCCCCGCCGCTCGCCTCGCCGTCACCCACCAGCACGGCGACAGCCCGCACAGCAGCGGCCGCAGCCCCGCCGCTAGAGCTGCCTCAAGGAGGCGGCGGCAGCCCGCAATGCCCGGCGGGGCCCGGCCTGCAAGCATCGCCATGCCGCCGGCACCCACCCAAGCACCGGGCGCGCGATCGCCGCGGCAACGGCAGCGTCACTTCCGCCTCCCCACGGCCTCTCTAGCGCTCTTCCGCTCTATCGTCGGAGGTCTCTCGTCCCGCCGTCCTCTCTATGGTGCCAGCCCTGCACCGCCGGGAGCCTGCGGCAGCGCGGCAGGACCATCCCCCTCACCTCCACGCCATGCCGGCTGGCGGGTCCCGGCCGCCTGAGCTGCAGCGGGGCTGAGGTGAGCCGACAGGGGCTTTAGCTAAGGGAAGGAGGAGGGGAAAAGGAGATGTTTCCCCTCGGCTCTGCGCACCGCTCGTCCCGGCCGTGAACGGCGGCTACGGGGCGGCAGGGGAAGGAGGGGTGAGGGCCGCTGGGCGGAGGGCGGGAAGGTGCGGCGGGGCCGGTACCTTCCCGCCCTCCGCCCGGCGGCGAAGCTGGTCTGTGAGGAGAGCGAGCGCGCGCGGGCGGCGGTTAAACAGCCGCGGCGCGCGGAGGCCGGTACCGGGCGGGCTGAGCTCTCACCTCACAGGAATTACGGCAGGTGCCGGCGCCTGCGATTCCTTCCCCCACCCCCCAGGAGCAGAACCTGAGGGGGAAAAAAAAAAATAAATGCGTGGCGACAGGTACTCGTTGAAAGGAGGAAGGTTCCTGCCGGGTGGAGCGATGTCTGGTAGGTTTTGTTGGTGGAAGTCCCAGGAGCTACGTTATTTAGTTTGAGGTTTGCTTGGGTGTTTCATGGGAGGCTTTGATCTCCGCGTCTGCAGCTAAATAGTCACTTCGGGACTCGGTTCTTTCTATCGCCCTGCCGCCCTCAGCAAGTGCAGGATCCTGCTCGATCAGATCCACGACATCAGCCCCTCTCAGCTTCTTTCTGCCCGGTACCGGCTTGCAGCGGGGTAAAACCAGTAATTCGATAGCAGCGACATTATCCTTTCAGCAATTTCCCTAATGCCTTGACGAGAAAGAACTTTCGAAACGTATTCGAGGTCTGTGGAACTGGAGTTCATCCTTCAGGGATACTGTGCTCAGACCTGGCGGTGGCGGGTGAGTGACCGCGGTGTGATGGAGTTACGGGGAGGGGAGAGAAAATCCTCCCAAACGTGTTTCCCTGCTCCCTGCCTAGCTGCTACAAAAGGCAAGAGAGAGCTGGCAATCGCAGAGTGTACTGATCTTCGAATTAACGGCTTAAAAGTCGACTTTCTGCATGAGTTTGTGTAAATTGCTGAACTTCTTATATCTTGCTTCTCTGTAAAGTGAGAAATTAACGTGTGCCTACTTATTAAACAGAGTAATTTTGTTTGACGTATCTCTCTTATTAAACAGAACCTGGGACAGAAAATTGTGGCTTTGCTCTTCTGTGTTTGGTGGATCTGCATGTGGCATGAAGAGGGACTGGGATGAGTTTAGGAAAGATTGCAAATGCCTTGTCAAATGTGGCAGTTCTTCATATCCACAGTGTATTTTTAAATACTCAGCTCTTTTATACTGAATGCTGTAATAGTTTTCCCTGTGCCTTAAGGGAAATGGACAGACTGTGCAGCTGGGATGATGGGATAGACCTCAATCCATTTTTAAACGGGACTTTGTTTTTAATAGCTTTTTTCCTCTCTTACTAATTAGTCTGATAATTCAGTAATTCATAGGACTTCTAGAACGTCGAGCAGAACTTGGTTTTCGTCGAGCAAGTGTTTAGTAATGTCCTAATTTGATTCCTTATCAAAGTTTATTGATAGCTATGGCCACAGAAAGGTTAGGTATAGTTACTGTATTATCATGTTGTATTCCATGTATTTTAAGATTAATTAAAGCATTTTGAAATATTTTGTTGCCTGTCAGAGCATTCAGGAGTGCTAGGGTTGTCTTTGAACCGGCTGTTCAGAGTAATTGAGATTATTTAGAGGGGTGTTTGCTAAGTAAAGCCAAAATGCCCTAACATTCTTCATACACTGGAAATTATACACTTTTCTTCATTTTTTAATTCACTTTAGCTTAGTGCTTGCCTGCATTGAACCATAGGGTAAATTTATGACTTTTTTTTTAAATCCTTGAGAAACTGTTGAAACATTAGGAAAATGGTAAGTTTTGTACATTTTATGTTTAGAATTACAAAGAAGAAAGTTGTTGAATACATTAAAGTGTATCCGAAGGACATTTGAACAGTTATTTTTAAGTTAATGACTTACTGTGGCATATATTTTCTAGTGTAATCCAGTTACTGCCGCATGCAAATATTTGAATTTACAGTCTTACCTCACAGAGCCTTATGTCTCTGTAATTTAAGTGCATTGTTGGGTACTCTGAAGTTGTTTCCTCCCAGTTAATGTTTTTTGACGTAAATCAGGGAAGGAATCAAAAGGGTTACCTGTTTGATTGGATTCCATCCTATGCTTGAATCAAAAGAGCTCATTAGTTGGATGGGTCAAAAAGATAAGTAAAGAGATAATTGTTCTTCTCAGTGGTTCTTTTCGTATTTATTTTTACTTGGTTCCATTTACAGTTTTATCTTTTGAGTTAATATTAAAGCATTGGTTCTTTATTGTTATTTTGCTAAGTATTAACCACTTAGCTGCAGTAAATATTGACAGGCATTTCTAAGTAAGGGGGAAAATTGCAGTAGTACATGGATCTTGATCTCAGTTTTTCAAACTCTTATGCTGATACTTTATTTTAAGTACAAATTCAGTAGCATTCTCATCTTGCACGTAAATCCCCAAGGGGTGTGTGAACAGAAGTTCGCAGGATCGTACTTTTTCTTGCCCCGGTAGCAATACTTAACGTTAGTGTCTGCTGTTTGGCTTAGAATACAGATTAAGTTTGTTAGCATCTAATTACTTCAGAAATTCTTTATCTTTCTATTTTATTCACTACATCTTGTTATATCATTAACTCATTTGTAAAATTTAAGATTTATTCTTCATATTGACTGTTCTTTTTTTAAATTATGCATATATTGAAAGGCTTACCTGTTACCAAATACCACTTCTAATGTGACTTTTTTTAAAAAAGCTTACAACAGAACTGATGTTCAGGAAAAGAGCTGAAAGATTTACTTAAGCGTAGTAGTTTTAGTCATGTGAAAATAAAATAACCTGCTACATGCTTGAATTGGCAGAAACATCCCTGTGCCTTGCTGAGATGCAGGATGTCACAGAATTCTTGTTCCCACTTATTTTATTCAGCATACTTCAATAATCTTGTTGTAATAGTGTGGATGGTGACCAAGGAAAATAGTAGGAGTGGTAAGAGATTTCTTCAAAAGTGCTGTAAGTGCTGTGCACTCAGGAAAATCGTCTCTAGGAAGAAGTGTTTTTGAAAAATCAGTCGGAGAGTGGCATTGTTCTTTTGTCCTATTCCCTCGTCATCTCTGACCCCCACTGCAGGGCTATACATGCACAAAGGAAATGTCCCAGGGACTGAAGTAGTATTTAATCCCATGTCACAATAAGGTTTAAGAACCAGTAGTTTGCAACCTGTGGGTTGTACTGGACATCTTCCTTCAGTGTGAAAATTGGTCTTTATAATGAGGTCAGCAGTTTTAATTATAGAGCCATTATGCTCTATGAACTTTAGTTTACAGCTTTTCTGTGTGCATTCTGTGGACAATGAAAAATGGCTGGACACTTGCATTTGAGGTGGGGTGGGGTGGAGTTTTTCTGTTGTTTGGCCAAGCTATTAGTATTAAGGGAAATAAGAATCCAAGGTTCCTTGGAAGCGTGCCTACTCCATGTGACAGTGTAGCTTCCAGCCTAGCCTGGAAACGTGATTAGTAGGCAATTGCTGTCCATTAAAAGTCTGCTTGATCAATTGTGTCTGGAGAGTGAGTGCTCAGGTACCAATTAAGTGAAACATAGCAAGTTAGTTCCTTGAGATTGTTTCTGAGTGCTAGGTATATGGTCATGTATGTTAATATAAGCTTATTTGGGAAAAAAAATTGTTAAACCACTCCTCCTTTGCTGTTTTTCTGGTGTAATAACATGCTATTTAATAGGAAAGCATTTTCACACCAGGTGCAAATTGACTTTGTAGCCTTACAAACGCTGCAGCAAAGTTCACAGCTCACAAAAGAGCCATTCAGCACAAAAGTAAACATTTTTTGATGAGCTGATACCTTCAGTTCTGTCCCTAGTGATGCTAATAACAGTGCCCATGTCTTATTTTCCTCTTTTAATGAACACTAAGCAGCAATATTTTTGACATTTTCAGTGGAAAGGCAAAGGGTTCTGTCGTGTGAAGACTGTTGCATAAGCTGTGTATTGTAAGGCATTTTGGCAGGGGTACAAACTTTCTCACTGTGCTATATCTGCTCTGTGTATACAGGGAGACTCAGTCCCTAGGGCTATCAATCTGGCATCTTTCATCAGCCGTAAATTTACTGCAAATATTTTTTGTCTGCATGCTTAAAGAAGTGCTATTAAATCTTTGTGGACAGGAGTAAAAACATTCAACTAGATGCATCTTCTGTTTACTTCTCTCTGAATTCCTCTTCGTTGAATTCTGATGAGCACATTCTGCTGACTCAAATTCACTCACCCCATGTTTGTGTATATGTCTTGTCCTAAGTCTTTATTTTGAACGCTTTGGCTATGTTATCTTGCTCAAGAGCTTGTCACACTAAAGATTTTTTTACTTCTTTTTTCATTTTTTTTAAATCTACTTACTGTATAACTGTGATATCTTTAAACATGTGTTGCTAACTTATAAGGAAGGTGTAGAAGAGAATGATGTTAGTGTCAAATATTTCTCTAGACAAATTTTGGTGTGTTGCATGCTTGCTTTTTAGGAATGGAGTTGCTTAGGAGCGTGAAGTTTTTTCTGCTGTTGTTCTAATACACTGCTCCATCTGTCCAAACTGAATTGCTAATGTGTGGCCTTACGATGTGAGCTTTAACACTGCTTATCTCTGTCTATGGGATTGGTTTAATTTTCATGTTTTATTTTGTTTGGACAAATAATATTACACTGCAGGGCAAACTGAGATTAATTCATAATAAGTTTGGGATTTAAAAAAACCCTGAAACTAATCCTTTTATTTGTTCTATCTTTGCAATATGAGCATTTTAGGAAGACTTTTAGGGTTACTTGATGAATATCTCATTGAAATAATATGAAAATGTGGAGTACACATTTTGGAGGTTCTTTCCTAATGTTTAATACTTGGAATTTTGAGTGCTTTTAGCCTCAAAGTGAGGGCATGGTGATCTTACTACTTTAGACCAGTATTTCAGCTGGACCTGCATCACAGTTCAGGTTAGTTCATTCCATTACAGCATTACAGTTGACTCATGGCAAAATAAACAATTGGGGTGCATCTGTCCGGAAAGTTAGAAGTTTGTAAGGTGTTCAGTAATATTTTGGCATCTTCCTTTATTCATGTCTTTATAAAATAAAGGGACGTTCACAATGCAGAGCTTACACATTAGATCCCAGGAAGATTTTATGACAGCTGGCATATAAAAATGCCCTCTATCCAATGTTGTCTTGGTAGCTGCTTAGTTTCTTAGCTGGATTTCTCTTTTTTTTCCGAGGAAGACTATTAAAGTCTACTATTTTAGCACTGATATCATTAGTACAAGGAGAAATGGTAATCATTCACTGTCTCTGTACGTTGTAAATCTCCTCCTGTCTTGGAATCATTTAAACTATCTCACTTTGGATTTTAAGTGAAATTAGTTTTTATCTTCTTACAGCCCTGATGATAGGTGTTATTAATGTTTGTGATATTTGGGACTTTCTAATGGAGAGATGTTTGTTTTTTAATGGAAACTGCTACTTAAAGTGGCCTTGATAATAAGAGTTTTCTAAAAAACTGATCTAAACCAGATTAGATGTCTGTTTACAGACAGGTATTACAAACATACATTTAAATTCTAATAGAAAAAATGATACCTCTGCTCTAGAAAACGTCTCCAAGATCTATTAATCAAAAGTATGTGTAAAGTATTAGATATATCTCATATAGTCAGCATCTATTTACACTATTAGAACTGAAATGAGTTACCTTAATAACTTTCTGTTGGAAAGGGGAGAGTTGAAACAGCACTCAAAGCTAAATTCACCACCGGGTTCGAGTGGTTGCAGCTTCGTTGACTTCAATTAAGTTACACCAGTAATTAATTTTGGGGGGATTGTGATTTAACATCTTAAAGGTTAAAGGTCTTTTCCGGTTTATACATGATTGAATTGTCAATTGCACATTTAAAGGCAAAAAACTTGAACAAAACAGACACTTAAATTTGGTCCTCTTTACAGTCCTTCTATGATCCCCTTTACGAAAATATCTGTTGCTCAGTCTTTTTAATGTACTCATCTTTGTTACATCCCTGTGAAATAAAACAGTATTTTGTAGTTAAGAACTGCATTAAAGATGATGTAACAGTTTGACTGAATTCACGGAGGAGGTTCATAAAAAAGAAAGGATTTGATCTCAGTCATTTGTATCTGACACTCAATAATGTAGAAACTAGACCATCCTTCTCTTCTGAAATATAAAACCAACTGATGCAACATTTTTGTAGAGCTGCTGGATATTCTAATTTTCTAATGATGACAATTATTGAAGCTCTAAGAGTTAGCTCTGTTCTTAATTAACCTTCTGATTGAACCTACAGGTTTGATAACAAAAGGACTGCAGGTATGTAATACTTGCAGAAAAGAACTGTTTCATAAATTTTATGGACAGATTTCCATTCTATTTGTGGTTGCTTCTGGCCTTGATTTAGGATCTAACTGAATATTTTGACCATGCTAATTTTTTTTTTGTATTGATGAGGGCTATAAAACTTGCTCATCCCTCAGGTATAAATTGTAGAATTCAATCTCACTATGAAATTCAACTGTCAGAAAGTCTTGAATGCTCTCATTTCTAAAGATGGGCAGTTTTTAGGTAATTGCCTCATTCTTCTTGTATCTCCATTTCAAGGGACTGTATTCTGTCATTTCTGCCTTGTCATATATTTTTAAAGTTATTACCTGAGATCATGAGGGATTTTAGATCATTGTGCCTTTCTTAGCTAACTCTTATGAGGTTATAGGATGTATCAGCTTTCTCAGGACCTTGTAAAGTAAAGATTTGGATAAGAGTGAGCTGAGCTGAATAATTCTCATAAAAATAGTCTGTACTTACTTGCAGGACTTTTGTTGGGTTTTTTTCTTAATAAGGAAAAAGTACTCATCCTAGAAAGGATGCATAAATTTGTCTAGTAGGAGTTTTTAATTTTTGTTATACTTTGTAATCAAACTTGCATACATGTTCTGAAGTGTAACAACAATCTGAGAGTTCTTCAATTAGAAGGAAAAGGTAAGAATCAAAAAAGGCAAATTTCTTCTCCTCATAAGACTTAAAAGGAGTTTTGCGCACCCTGAGGCAGGACCAGTTGCTTATAGGTTATTCTTGACCAACGTTTGTCTAGACTGTTGATGAAAGTGTGGCAGTGATGAGAATTCTCCATCCTCCTAAACCAGTCTGTTCTACTGCCTTTCTACCCCTACCTGAGATTTGTCTGCAGCAGATCACCAGAACATGAACAAAAAATGAACACATCAAATGGTGAGGTCCCCTTTTATACCTTTCAGTGAAATTTGTCCTAGTGAAGCTTGAAACTCAAAACTCTCCAGACACTTGGGGAGCTGATCATTGTGTATTTTGAGTGCTGAAAAAGAGCTAGTTTGTGTGAAATTTTTGTCAGAACTCTGCTGTATGTTCTAATAAAAGATACTATTTGTTCCCAGACAAACCCCTTGTATTTAACTGCTGACTGAAACATATTTTCATAGTAATGTTAAATGTGGAAGAGTAGGTTATGCCTGGCGGTATACGTTTATCATTGTTTATTAAAGCTATGAATAAGCAGTATGACTAGGAAGCGTAGAAGTTGAAAATAGCATGTGGAACTTCCTCTCAAAACCTCACCATTCCTGCTGTTTATAGTTGTAAAGATCATCATGCCTTGAAATGCCACTGCCACTTGAGAAATGTCACTTCAGTGTCAGAAAGTGCCAAACCACCAAAGTGTTCATGCTCGAACATTTCAGTAAATACAGTGAAATTTGATAACCCACTCTCACATCTGAATACTACTCGGAGAACAGCAGACTTAGCACGTTTGAAGAGATAGACCTCCGAAACTATGTATCTGACACAGAAGCCGAAAACATAAAGATGTTTTTACCTCTAGTGCATTATTTCAAAGCTGAGCATAGGGCAAACTGAACAGTCAGGAGAAAATGAGATTCTTTCATAGCGAGGCTATCCAGTAATGGGATTGTATGTAAGACGATCTTGTGACATGACAAACTACTAAGGAGTCTGTGCTATAACACAGCACAACAACATGGTAGTTTTTTTCTGCAGAGATGGCAGATTGGGTAATGGAAGCATACACAGATTTGTATTTTCCTTTCTTTAGAAACAGCAGCATTCTAACCATTAAGTGTTGCACAAAACACAATTCAGAGCAGAATTCTGCTATCTGGAGGTGGTCTGGCTTTGTGAGATGATTATAGCTAAATGAATTGCCTACCTTCTTCATCTGCTGTCTCTTTCCTTCTGCAGCAAATGGTGTGATGGTCATGTACGCCTTCTACAACTTGTACTTTTCTCTGGTTTTCTTTGTTGGCTGTGGTGAGGCAAAGGCATTGTAATGCGATCTGGTGATAGTATTGCAGGTTCTTTAGGTGTATCTTGTCTTTCACATCATCAGAAGCAAACAGATGTTTGCAGAAATTGCACCTGCATTTTCTCAGAAAAACATAGGGACTTTTTGTTTGTTAGCTCCTGTAACAGCATAGTAGGATTCCTCTTTTTCTTGCAGGCTAGTGCACTCGCAATGGTATGTTGTATGTAGTTTTCAGATAGTGCCATATAGCTACTCTGTCATGTAGAGTTCGCTGCATCTTCATTTTGGTAGTAAATGTAATTGTTCATAAAATGAGATCAACATTCTTACTTGGATGTGGAAACTAATGTGCAACTGTAAGAATTTGCAATACGTGTTTTGATTTTGTATTCACATTGGTTTGTATTAATTTTTAGAAGATTCATTATTAATACGGTAAATTAAATGTGGTCTTGTAAAGTATCTGTACACCAGCTATCAGGAAGATCAAGAGATTTATTCTTTTTAAGAAATATATGTTTATATATTTCAGTGTTTCTACAGTTTTCCTTTTTTGTTGTAGTGGTAGAAGCATCAACTCTGTAAAGACAATGGTATAAAAAAATCCTGTTTCCTTTTCACAGAATCAGTGTGATTATTTTTTTCTACTTGTATTTTTTTTTAAAAAGGGAGAAAAACAACAAAACCCCTGCAACAATAAAGAAAATTAAATTCTCTTAGTCCTAGGTACTATCTAGTTTTTTACCTGTCCTTAAACCTGAGACTTGCTTAGCTTCTTCTGTGAAAGAATGGGGATTCCACAACATCTCTAGACAGCCTGTTTGGTTGTTTATATGACAACCTTTTCTAGGCTAAATAACTGTTACTACATGTAGTGCTGTCCCTTCCTCTCTAAAACTCTTACCTGCCTGTGATCTAGGTTCTCATATTTGTGCACATCTTGTTTTGTGTATATTGTGCACGAAACAAAAATACCGGGCTGTAATTGATTAGTGTCTGGTAGGACATAATGAATTCTCTTGTGCTTGTAATACCTGCTGTATTGGATCTCAGGGGGGTGGGGGAAACTCTTGGACTCACAGTCAGTTTTCTGTTTGGTATCTCTTTACGATATGGTTTTCATCAGAACAGAATCTGTGATTCTATGGCTGGTTAATCTATATTTCATATAGATGTGCTTCACTTATTCTAAAATATACGGTGTGTTCTGTTTGTCTTAGTGAATTTCACATTACTCCTTTTGGAGCACATATTGCTACAATTAATTTTGAATTAAATCCTCCAAAATACTTATGACTGCTGTTAACTGCAGATTTTACATAGCTACTGTGTTTTGTCATCAAAATGAATGAAAAGATTCAGTAGAAGCAACACTGGGAACCAATCTGAAATGCCCATTCAATTTGAATAGAGCAATATAGGTGATATAGTGGGGAAACTGGCTTTCAAAGAATTAAAAGACTTGAATCTCCCTACTTAACATAGAATAATTAAGTGGCATGGAATGAGAGAGGGAAAATAATGTCTTTGGCAGAGGACCTATATGAACGCAGTCAAATGGAATAAAAAAATTATTTGTCATAAACTTCTTGAATGTTAGAACATTTTTAGCCTTTTGCCAGCAGCTATGGTGTTACAAACTTGATCTCTAACATACTTCTGATATCAGTCAATGAAATAGTATGCTATATATTCAGTAAACATTCACAAAAACCACCTTACAGGTTATCCAGCTTTCCAGGATAGAGGAGCTGTGTTAGTGTGAGGTTATGGGGGACGCAGTGTCATTTGTTTGTGGCTTTGGTTTGGTGTTTTTTTAATGCTCTCTTCAAATGTTGGCTGTGCCAGCTCAGGAAAGATCCCAGTTCTTGCTTTTTTTTAGAACACAGTCCAAACAACTGTATTTAAGCTTACGTTTCCTTGGTAAGGATAGATGGAAGAAAGGCTCTGTACACACACAAAAATGAGCAATTAAAAAAGTTGTTGAAATTACATAAGTTACATGAAGTACATGAAAGAGAACACTGAAGAGCTCAAGCTTTTTAAAAGCGAAATTGACCTAAAACAGAAGTACCATGGTATTTATGTAATGTACATATTGTTTGTTCTAAAACAAAGAACGTTACAGCTATCTTCAACTCAGACTGTCTTGTAGCTGCTTGACAAGTATTTGCCACCTTATTTTCGATTTATGCTATAATCACCATGATTATACATGCCAATTGCATGAATCTATGTGGCAACTGGAACTGAAGCACTTTGATTCATTGGCATCTTTTAACAGAGGTCAGCATAGTTCTACTCAGTGTTAGCTTTTATTTCAATTTTGGGCATCCAGTGAAGGGAGGAAAGATGTGCCTAGGAAGAAACAGGTTTTATTCTTGGCACGATCTTTGTGTGCACAGTTCATTTCAATGGCAAAACAGTAAATTCAGTAACTGCATGTTAATGGTCGGTTAAATATAGTTCAAATCACTAGTGTCTAGTTCCGTTTTTGTTTGTAAATAAGTTTTCTACTTGTTTTTACACAGAGCTAAAGTTCATTCTTACAGGATTTAGTTTCACTTTGGTACCTGCCTTGTGCCTTGGTAAAGTCAGAAGGAATTGCAGATATCAACATTGAAACCAGGAAGGAAAAGAAGCTGCATCTGGGGAAAAAAATCCTTTTAAAAGATCAAGACTGATCTAAATTCTTTGAACTGGCTCTTCCTGGATTTTCATTCTCTAAGGAGTCATAAGGGCTGTAGAAAGGAATATATTTTTCAGGGCTATTTATTTAGAGAAATACTGCGTTTCAAACAATAAACCAAGAAATGTTGATCTATGCTAGGTGCAGAAGCTCTCCAGCCTCTCAGCCAGAGAGGGACTATCATTTTAGCCACATGTTAAAAGGAAATGAGTTAATATTTTCTATCAGAATGTCAGCTTCCTCTATAGAAACTGTCACTTGTCAAAAGCATCTTTACCTCATTTTGTATAATCTAGTAGGAAACATTGTTCAAATGCATTCACATTTCTGTTTCCCTGTGATAGCTGTTGAAAGGATAAACTGTTGTCTACACTACGCAAGAGTGGTGGTAGGACATCCTGATTTTTAATTATTGCTGTTAAAATGAATTTGTTGTTGGCTTTGGGCAATTTAATTCAACCTCTTTTGTTTGATATATCATTTCATCTATGAGCTGGGGAGGGCAGCAGTAGTTAATATTTCATATGCTAGGAATAGTAAGTGAACCTTTTAAGTTCAACATAGTGTTTGGGGTTGTTTGGTTTTTTTTGATGCTTTAGAACAGTATTAATAAATCAACATAACTATAGTGTGGGTGTCGTAAAGAGTATCTTCTAGTTCTCATTCTTGCTGGTTTGACTGAAGTTCTGTCCTTTTAACCTTTCATTTTGTGTTTATCTCCCTTTGAGAGAAAAGGGCTTGATTAAGAAACATCCTTCTAATGAACAGATGCATTCTTCAGATATGTATCTTCTCTAGAGTTCCCTTCATTGTCTTTCTGGTGCTCGAGGAAGGCAAGCCAATTCTCTTATTTGGTTGCCAAAGGAAAATACAACTTCCATCTCTAGTGTACAATTCGTTATTCTTCTAGAATAGAATAGAATAGACTATTTCAGTTGGAAGGGACCTACAGTAATCATCTAGTTGAATTGCCTGACCAATTCAGAGCTGACCAAAAGTTAAAGCATTTAATTCATTAAGGGCATTGTCCAATTGCCTCAAACACTGACAGGCCTGGGGCATTGACCACCTCTCCAAGAAGCCTGTTCCAGTGTTTGACCACCCTCTCATTAAAGAAACACTTCCTCAACTCCAGTCTAGACCTCCCCTGGTGCAGCTTGTATGTTATTGGACAGGCAGTATTTTTTGTTAAACTGGTACAGCTGGAAATGGTTAATAAATCCTTCAGGTTGGAAGCAGAGGTGAAGTTGTCCTAGTTGGTGCTGACTTTTGCGTTTCTGTTGCCTGGCTGGTGGTGGCTTGTCACCCTCTGCATGCTTCCCTGGAACTCCTCACTGTCTGTTTATGCAGCCTGGACTTTGTATGCTTGTTTGTGAGGACGTTATTGGAGACAGTGTCAAAAGTCTTACCACAGTCAGGGTAAACAGCATCCATTGTTCTCCCCTCCTCTGCTGAAGCCAGTCACCTCTTTGTAGAAGCCTATAAAGTTTATTAAGCACTATTTACCCGTCATAAATCCATGCTGACTACTCTCAGTGACCTTCTTGTCCTTTATATGTTTGAAAATGGTTTCTTTTTTTCTGAAAAGGATTACTTGGTATATCACCTTTCAGGGACTGAGATGAGGCTGAGCAGCGTGTAGCTCCCTGAAGCCTCCTCCTTGTCCTCCTTGAAGATCGCAGTGACGTTTTCTGTTTTCCAGGCCTTTTAGCAACTACAGAGGTTGTGGAAGAATAATATTGGGAAAATCTTTTTAGTAATCATTAACAGAAATATGTTTCTGTGTATGAAGGAAAACCTACTTATTCTCTTAAGGCATTTTTTCTGTTTTTCTGCAGTTTGAATTCTTCTAGCAAGTAAAATTAAACATTATCTTGCATATTTAGCAAGTTTGTATTTCAGTTACTTCAGTTGTATATACTGGGACATAAGACTGAAGAAAGCCTGGTGGAGACAGTTTTCCTTAAAATGCCTTTTCATTTAAAGGAAAGGATAGGAAGCTGCTGTAGGAGGCTTGTCTAAGCTTTTCTATAATACAAGAGTGCTTGCTGATTTTTTGGCTTCACTACTTAAAATATGTGAGCTAAATCTAATGAGATGTACATAATGGAGCTGTATTTCATTTATATAGTCGGTAAGTTAAACCAGCAGTACTGCCGTGCTTCTAAAAGCCAAAGATAGGAACTGAAACAATAACAGTCCTGTATAAGTACCATGTAACTCTTCTGCTAAGTTACCTTTTTTTTTCCTGTGAATATGCATCTAATTGCAGCATTGATCAGAGGTGCATGTTCACAAAAGGGAAAATTGACCCCTGCTGAGAGTAGGTGGGGGATTAGGTTTTTTTATTAACAAACCATCTGCTTCTGTGTATACTGAAGACATGGTGAATGTTTTCTTGAAAATAGTGAAAATCTGAGTCAATAAACAGGTTCTACTTGCATCTGATTCTTGTAACAGTTACTCTGTCAGCATATTTGATATGGTACCATCAGTGACAGAATTAAAGGTTGTTCTGCTTTTATTCCTCCCTGTTTTATTTTTATTTCATGCAAACTATGATCTTATGTGACAAGAATGCTTTTGGTTTAGCTATGGATTTAAAGGGGGGGTGTGTCTGTTTATCTTTTTGTTTTTCTTGTTACCTCATCTGTAATGCTGAGCACTGCTGTAAAAATCAGGTCAGGTAACAGATTATAACTGAATAAAAATACAAGTTTATAGATAGTTCTTTGTATGTAAATATGCTTTGCTTTAAGACTTACAACAGGGCCATAGATTACCGTTTGAAATAATTTTCCCATTCTTTTAAAATGTTATCACTTGGCTAATGTGATTCTTTATTGGCTGGCATTAATATGAGGTTATTTATTCATTATAGTCTACATATTATAAATACTTCTTTTGTTTTTATGTTTTAGGTCTAAATATATTTGGAGGGAGATTAAGTGGTTCAACAAGTAACGCTCTAATGGATGACAGAGAATTTTCACCAAATGATCTACAAATAGACTCAAAGGACAGTCTTCCTGCTGACTATAGGGTGGAAAGTTTGGTATCTCATTTGGTTTCTTCAGCGGATGAAAATGAAAATCAACTTGACAGTGATGGGAATGAGGTTCTGACTAGTAGCAGCATTGCTATGGGACGACAGGATAAAGGTGAGCAGGACAGCATCAATAATAATGAGAATATGGACAGTGGAGACTGTACCCCAAGCTGTAAAGAAAGTGAGACTGAGAGATCTGTGAACGTCCATATGGACCCCCAGCTGGAGGAAAAGCCTATTATAGAAAAACAACCAGGTGGAAAAAGAAGTCCAAGAAGCAAAAGAAGTTCCAGTAAAAAATCTAAAGGTATTTTGTAAAAAATGGTTTTGTTCTGTTTATTGAAAATAATAGCACTGTAATTATAATCTGTGAACGAATAAGAAAGATATATTGTAGTTGTCATACTAATTATTTTAAAAATTTCACTAAAGGTGGTTTTCTGGTTTTGGTTTGTTGGTTTTGGGGTTTTTTTTCCCCAGAATTGTTAATGGTTCTAAATCAGATTCAGCTCTAGATGTTTTCACCTTCTGTATTTAAATGTTGGCTATGTAGCAAACGGAACATCAAGGAAGCACAAGTAGAGGGAGGTGCAGAATTTCAGTATGGAAATTGGGCTGACTTCCAAATCAGAAGAGCCAGAAATTCAGGCAGTATGGTTTTGTTCATTTGAACATTGTGCTCAAGTGCAAGATTTTGGTGTCTTGATTCACTGTCAAGGTTTTGAAATCTTGGTATGTGTACCAAATAGTTTCACCTTGGCCTGCTGTTGTCAAAATTTACTTACATTTTTCAAATTTTAATAAATAGTCCTAGGATGTTTTATTTATTACCCTGTTTGGGGTAATGAGCTGTTCAGAAATGGGTTTGTACCAATTTTTTGTGTTACTTCTCCTTCAGATCTTTTCAGTATGAATTGGATAAGGAAAATGCAAATGTTCATTACATGCTCTTATTTGAGATGCTTCTGCTGTTTTTGAATGAGTAGGATTTGTCTGCATC